>NC_080762.1:20015000-25015000 GCF_020826845.1 Diceros bicornis minor | reverse complement strand
TAGATTTCGGTTTAATGCTCACTTGCTATTGCAGCCTTCCTAACCAATCCTCACATGAGGATAGGGGACTCTTCTCTATCATCCCACACAACCTTTTGCTTTCCACAGCTTTTTAGGGCTTGCTTATTTGTTGCTCTTCCCTGACAAGTTCTTAACGATGAGAGAAAGAACTGTCAGTCATGCTCTCCATCTGTCCCCAGGACCAGCACAGTGCCTGGCTTATAGTGTGCACTGAATATCTAAGGAAATCACTATTGTCATAATTATGAATAATGTTACATTTATTGAGCCCTTTCTATGTGCAAGCCACGCTAAACATTTTAAGTGAACTATTTCATTTAATATGCAGAGCAATCTTATGAGATAGGTATGCTTGTTATTCCCATTTTACAGATAAGGAAACTAAGATAGGTTAAGTAATTTGCCCAAGGTTCCATGAGACGTGAAAGGGCCAGAATTCAAACTCAGATCAAACTGATTCCAAAGCTTGAGTTCTTTTTTTTTTCCAGCTTTATTGAGGTATAATTGACAAACAAAATTGTAATATATTTAAAGTGTACAACATAATGATTTGATATACATTGTGAAAAGATTCCCACCATGAGTTAATTAACACATTCATCAGCTCACATATTTACCTTTTGTTGTTGTTGTTTAGTGAGAACACTTAAGTTCTACTCTCTTCGCAAATTTCAATTATACAATACAGTATTATCAACTATCATCACTATGTTATACATTAGATCCTCAGACCTTATTTATCGTACGACTAAGTTTGTACCCTTCTACTAGCCTCACCCTATTTTCCCACCCTCCCAGCCCCTGGCAGCCATCATTCTACTGTTTCTATGAGTTTGACTTTTTTTTTTTTTAATTTATTCATTTATTTATTTAGTGTGTGTGTGTGAGGAAGATCAGCCCTGAGCTAACATCCATGCCAATCCTCCTCTTTTTGCTGAGGAAGACTGGCCCTGAGCTAACATCTGTGCCCATCTTCCTCCACTTTATATGGGACGCTGCCACAGCATGGCCTGACAAGCGGTGCGTCAGTGCGCGCCCGGGATCCAAACCCAGGCCACCAGCAGTGGAGTGCGCCCACTGAACCGCTATGCCACGGGCCCGGCCCCTGACTATTTTTTTTTTTTAATTGCACACATAAGTGATACCATACAGTATTTGTCTTTCTCTGTCTGCTAAGTGCTAAGGGCACTTAGCAAAATGCCCTCCAGATTCATCCATGTTGTCGCAAATGGCAGCATTCCTTCTTTTTTAAGGCTCAATAATATTCCATTGTATATATAAATACCACATTTTCTTTATCCATTCATCCATCAACGGACACTTAGGTTGTTTCCATACCTTGGCTGTTGTGAATAATGCTGCATTGAAGATGGGAGTACAAATATTTCTTTGAGATAGTGATTTCATTTCCTTTGGATATAGATCCAGAAGTAGGATTGATGGATCATATGGTAGTTCTATTTTTAATTTCTAGAAGAACTTCCATACTGTTTTCCATAGTGTCTGTACCAGTTTACATTCCCACTAGCAATGCACAAGGGTTCCTTTTTCTCCACATCCTCACCAGCATTTGTTATCTCTTGTCTTTTTGATAATAACCATCCTCACAAGTGTATGGTAATATCTCATTGTGGTTTTGATTTGCTTTTCCCTGATGATTAGTGATGTTGAGCACTTTTTCGTGTACCCGTTGGCCATTTGTATGTCTTAATTTCTCTTTCCAGTAGTTCATTATTAGTGTATAGAAACACAACTGATTTTTGTATATTGATTTTGTATCCTGCAGCTTTACTGAATTCATTTATTAGTTCTAACAGGTTTTTGGTAGAGTCTTTAGGGTTTTCTATATATAGTATAGTATCATGTCATCTGCAAATAGAGACAATTTTATGTCTTCCTTTCCAGTTTGGATGCCTTTTATTTCTTTTTCTTGCCTAATTGCTCTGTCCAGGACTTCCAGTACTATGTTGAATACAAGAGGTGAATGTGGACACCCTTGTGTTGTTCCTGATCTTAAAGGAAAAGCTTTACTATACAAACTAAAACTATTATACAATTTTAAAGGAGATTAAGAGATTATAATTAGATATTGAGCAGCCTTTGGTATTCTCATCGGTTACATTCATGACATGTCATAGACATGTTTTCTCCCAAAGGTATTTATTTTGTTAAAATATTTTTAAAAGAAAATTTTACAGCAGTTGACACTACTATTTATCTTTTATCTTTAAAATTTCATAGATTTTTGTTAGGGTTTTTTCAATGGTTTCATTTCCAGACTGAAGATTATTTGTTAGATATAAGTTATTAGCTTATTATACTGAATTACAGTTTCTAATTAAAAAATAGTGTTGTGTTTATTAAATATAACTATGCCTAGCAGACATTTTTACTAAAAATAATGACGTTCACAAGGTGTTCAAATTCATTTCTTGTTCTGGAGCTCATTGTACCAAGTGTCCTTGAAATAAGGGATCTGTTTAAAATTTTTTGTTTACTTTTAGTAAAACATTGATCGATATGAACCTGGACTATGGTTCATTTAGTTTAGAAAATGTTCTTATGTTTTGATCCATGTTATAAAACTACTAGCTGCTAATAATAAATATGAGGAGGGAAAAAATTTTTCAGATTGAGGGTCCTTTCAGTATATCTGGGTCATTCTGAATGTCAATTCTCATGGGTACTTTAGAAGTTTAAAGGTTTGAAGATTTGACAAATGATACTGTTCCCCGGGTTATACCTGAAATTTTTTTCCTCTAACCAAGACCCTGATGGAAGTTTTTTCTAACCATTTCTTCCTTCTTCTGGATGGATGGATATATGGATAGAGAAAATCTTTACTTAAAGGCAAATAATAATAATAATTATTATTATTATTATTTTCCAATTAATCAAAGTACTAGAACTTGAACCATAGTTTGAAATTGAAATTGCTGCTTTGTATTCTGTGTTATTTATCAGATTACATTTCCCACACATTACTCTGTAAAAAACATTTCTGGTCTCTAATGAAGAGCAACAAGACCAAAATCCTTCAGAACTACTAAAGAGTTTTTTATCATGGACAATACTAAAAATGAAAAGGCAATTACAACCTTTGATGCTTCTAGATTTAAGTGACTAGCATTGGATTTTTGTTCTTTTTGCTTATTCCTTTGTATTACTCACATGAGAATTTTTTTAATGCTCTTTCTCCTGCACTGTACGCATTTGGAATATTTTACATGTAAACTGAAAACAGAAGATGTCCAGGTACCAAGCACTTAATCTCTCTTACCCGTCCAGAAATACTGAGATTTCTGGATGGGCTCGATCTGCTTGCAGATCCCTTTACAGCTTTGCCTGCCATCCACTTGCATTGCTGAAGGCTCTTTAGCACTGTCACCTGCTTGCATAGTAACAAGATTGACTGGCAGGTAAAATAGGAATACTTCCCTGTAGGCTTGCCTCAGACATCTTGCTTCTGCCTACCATGGTACATTTTTAGATGAGATCATTATTAAAGAACTTCCAGTAACAAACTTTTTTTCAACATAAAGGTCAAAGTTTAAATCAAATAGAGTTAGAAAACTAAATCACTGACACTCTTATAATTGTCATGGAAAGTCATTTGTGAAGTAAAAGATTTATAATCAATAGAAGGTCATTTTGTGATTGTCCTTCCTCCAAGAAGTTTCATGAAAATTTTAATAAATGTATAATTTCAAGAGTATCACTTTTGTTTCAAAGATAATTCTTCTGAAGGTACTTTTTAAAATTACTTATTCTGATATGCTATTTTTAATTTTTAGGGATATCCCTGTGGATTTCAAGTATATAGCAGAACCCAGTATGCACTCAATGCCTGCAGTGACTTTGTCTCCAAATGGTGAGTTAGTAGATAGCATGTGTTTTTAAATGCGCTTCTAGGACATGGTGTGATTTCTGTATTCAAAGAACCTTGGCCATTCCCTCCTCGGGGAAGTCTGTCAGTGGGCAGTACTTATATAAGGAAATCTTTTCAATATTAGAAATAATCACTGGTTTTCATATGTGAGTCACCTCACCCATTCTCTTGTTTTTTAAAAAAAATAAAAATGAAAGAAACAATGATTTGCAACTAACATTGAGCATCTAAGGATTCGCATCTGAGAATCAGGTTTTTTTTTTTTTAATAATTCTCCTTCCAACAGAATCATGTTCAACAACTCATTTAGTGATTTATTGTGAGCTCTTTTTCATTCAGGAGATAGAAAATTTTGGTCTGATTCGCCATAATGAGAACACCTCAGCAATTCACTATAAAAGATTTTCTCAGGCAAAAATAAAAAAGATAAATCTATTTAATACTGTTTTCTATTCAATAAACCATTGCCTTTTAAGTACAAGGTAATTTGTACAGAAGACATACTGACAGTATACTGATACAATTGTAGCTTGACATGAGGGTATTAAAGTAGAGGAACTGATGTTGGGGCAGTATTGTCGTAAAGGCAATTAACTTGCGTAGCTATTGTGAATGTGGAGCAAGGAAGAGGAGGCAAGACATAGTTTGCTTTTCCATCAGGGCATCTGCCACAGGGAAATCAGTGATCATTTGTCAAATGCCCTGTGATTTTTATGAGAAGAACAACCTAACTGGGTCCTATTTTGATAATCACCATCTTGTATACTTTGTCACATTTGTCACTGTGCATCTACACCTCATGCAGTGTATTTTTAAATCATCTATTACAAACATTGTGCCCATCTTGAACAAGGCCATTTACCTGCTCAGACTATGAGCATTGTTAGGATCATTCCCTTGGTTAATAATGTCTACAAGTATATAGGATGCAAGAGGATACTGCAGTGTAGGCTCTAGGGGCTTTGGTGAATCCTGGGTAGATAAAGGCAATGTGGCCTTTCAGCAACAGTTACTATAATTTTTTTAATCATCTCTTTTTTTCGTACAGTTTTATTTAATAATCCTAGTTTTTCTCACCTAATCTTTTTTTTTTCCCATAATTAACATAGGTAAGTCTCTTTCTCCCCATGGTTCTGTTGTCTGTACTTACTACAAACTAATTTCATTTCCTAAAATTTTAGCTTAGTTCTATTAATGCTAAACTCAGAATTTCTGTATATCATTATTTAAACAAAAAAAGCTTTTATATAGAGAGTGCTCAATGCTATATGCTTGTATGGGCAAAATTCATTACTTTATGTATAAATACCTCTTGCCAGTGACATATTTGTAACACTTTACAGGTGGCATGGTAAATTCATTTTCCTATTGTTATAAAATAGTTGGGATCAAAATATTAATGACTGAACATATTTAAAATAAAAAATCTTGTTAAAATTTTCAGTCTTTCTCTAAAATGTATCATTTATTGAATTTGCAGGGAAATGGCTAGCATGCCAGTCAATGGACAACCAAATCTTAATTTTTGGAGCACAGAACAGATTTAGATTAAATAAGAAAAAAATCTTTAAGGGCCATATGGTAGCAGGCTATGCTTGTCAGGTGGACTTTTCACCAGACATGAGGTAAGTTTAAATCTTCTCATGTATTCTTATATTCAAATATGATAATATTAACTATTCTTGTACAAATAACACCACTTTACAAATCACTTTCCCATATGTAATTGTATGAGAACTGTGCAGAATGTCAAAATACCAGATAAAAAGGCAAAAACAAGTTACGAAAACTACATTTTGCTTTTTTAAGTTCTTCAGTATATCTCCTTATATTGCTTGGTCCTGTGCCTTTACCCACATAATAAATTCCTGTCTATATAGGCAATGCCTTATTTTCTCTCTGCTTTTCTAAGCAAGGCTAGGAGGACTGTAATCACTATGTGGCTGTGATTGAATGAACTCCAGAAGAATTCATTCTGTATTGCATTGTTGAAGTTAACAACTTCACTATAGCTTTTTTTGTGCTGGCACCTCAAATCCAGCTTCTGAATATTTTTAGGTCACACTAGATTTGTGAATCCCCAGAGTCTTTCTAAGAATGAAACTGCATTCATTCCCCATTTCTTAGCTAAAATATATAGGTAGAAATAATTCAGAAATCCCTGTAACCTAGTATGTTTAGCCTGGTAATTGCGCCTTAGACTCCTACCTCTGAGTCAGTCTTAGACATATTCAGAAGATGGTGGAGCCAAAAAATAATTATGAAGGTGGTAGAGTCTAATACAGTAGAATGGGTCTAAATGTGTCCTCTGGCTTTATATGAACTTGGTATCTACACTGTTTCTATCTAGAGATTAATTGTGATACTGCATTCATTGTGGCCCCTGGGTCTCCCAATGTTGCAAGTTAAAAATAAATTTTTACTCGTAGATTGGTAGCTCAATGGGGAGAGTTTGGGGTAGAAGTTTAAATTATAGACTGCTGTACGCTCTACCTTGTTATTTTCACTGAGTATTGTATGTTCACATTGATTTTTTTTTATATTAAGATGAAAAAGATAAATTCTTTCTGTTCCTCGTTCACTTTACCAGTTTAAGGTGTTTGAATAATTTGAATTTATTTTTCTTCCCATTGTAGCTATGTGATTTCAGGAGATGGAAATGGAAAATTAAATATCTGGGACTGGAAGACCACAAAACTCTACAGTCGGTTTAAAGCTCATGATAAAGTGTGTATAGGTGCAGTATGGCATCCTCATGAAACATCTAAAGTCATAACATGTGGTTGGGATGGTCTCATTAAATTGTGGGATTAAAGAGATTAATCCTTAAACTATCTAGGATCATTTTTGATCCAATATCATATTTAACTATATTTAATTATTAAATGTGTTGGATGACAACTTGATTTACAGATTATGATTTCCTTACATGGCCTTATGAAGTTGACCAATTGTTTTAAAAAAAAAAATCCTTTGTAAATTTGGCGTATATAATTTCATTGGTAACTTCACTTTCTTCTTTATGGATGTTATTTATACAGAAAATGACCATTGACTTTCTAATTGACAAGTAGTTATTGTTGGCAGGCAGTTTGGGTTTACCCCCATGACATACTGAAAGAATCCCAAGTGGGTTTGGGGTTCTAAAGGAGGTAATATAATTAATGACAAATAACTCAGAAGGGTACCATGTATTTACCTCTTCAACAAAGAGGGAAGTAAGGAACAGGGATGATGTAATTAAATGTGAATCTGAAAGAAGGATAAAACTACCCACAGTTACTGTTCCCATTATTTTCAGTGGGTCAAGTTCTCATCTTTTGGATTCAGGAGTTCCGCTATTTTTTATGACATATGTTGTATATTTTTAGTTGTAAGCCAGCAATCTTCTCTGACTGCAGCATTCCTCTAATTATTAAACAATGTAAAATAAAAATCAGTCCAGAGTTCTTTCGTTGACTGTCTTCCTGATCAGTATGACAGGACTATATACAATCAGAGAATTACATTATTTTTGAAGATGGAACTCAAGAGAATGAGTCAAGACTTGGAATTTTATTAGTATTTACTATCTGTAAGGACCTGGCTACACTTTCAGAAATCAGGATCTCCTAGGTCATTGCTTCACAGATGTTACTACTGAGATACTCCTCATAGGAGACAGGGTGTGAGGGCATAGTCCAAAATGTCAACTTGCAATTTCTTTGAAGTTGTATGGTTTATCTTTAAAATTACTGATTTTGCTTGTGAATATATTCGACAGAACTTTTTAAGATTAGAAAATTTTTAAACTTCTTTCCAAATCTTTGAGTAAAATTGACACTCTAGGAAAATGGCTAGGGTTCCCCAGTTTGAGAAGCAATGTCTGTGGTTGGTTAAAAAAAAGTTTAAAAACTTCAAATTGTGAAATCAAGATAGCCTCTTGAATATAGTAGCTAATGGCACTTTAGTTTGACAAGCCATTTCTCCTGTTTTATTACAAATCTGTATCAGATGTTTGAATGTGAGTTGAAATATTTCAGTACCATGCTAAAAAAAAGATTGGTTCATAGTGCTCAGAATGCTGACTTGGAGACCAAAATCATGTTGAGTATTGATATCCTAAGGGCATTTATGCCGAGTTCTGTGCTATCAATAGCAGTTCATGCTTCTTGCCCTTAGAACTTTCATTTTTAAAATTTTAAATTAAAAAAAAAAAAGACGTGGTATAGATGACCAGGCACTATAGCCACATATAAATAAATTTCAAAGAAGAAAATAGAAGAAGAGAATAAAAGTGGTAGAGATGTATTTTTGATCAAGGAGCCACTCAAATAAGAGTACACTGCCCAGCTGCTGCCATTTCTGTGTCTGCTGGGAAGGATGGCCACCATTTCCTGAAGAGGAAAGAGTTCAGACAAGACCTTTTCTTTAGTCCCAACCACTGGTTTTAACAAATGTGAATTACTGAAATGTGATGGGACAAAAAGAATTAATCATACATTTAAACTATCTTGCTCAGCACCAGTCTTGTGTATATTACAAATCAATTCGAAATCTGGGTTTATTTTATTGTGTTTTTGACTGTTTCTAAACTAAGTAACTGTATATAAAAATTGTCTCTTTTTTAAAAAGGTATTTTTAAATAAAGCATTTTTTGTAGAAAGTGTTATCAAAATTTTTGTTCTTAGTCTCCTTTTAAGTCTTAACTCTGTTGAGACACCAAATTAAACCATTTGCAGATTTTAAATGGGTCATTTTGATTTTATGGGGAGAAAGGATGCTTTAAAGGTGGGTATGGTATATTTATAGGTTTATTCCAATTAAATAATAAAAATACAGGGCAGTGCCCTCAGAGCGCACAGATTAAGTTTAACACATTCCGTATTTTTTCACTTAGTGGTGGCACTGAGTCATGATTGTACCCATTTCAGGTACATGAATGAATGGGGGTTTTTTCCAGCATTAAAAAATCTCAAGGTCATGTTACTGGAATTAGTGGTTATCATCTGGCTCCTTTTCCTCACTGCAACCTTTATGTCACACCCAGGACAGATTTCCTTCCTAAAAGTTAGAATAAAAATGATGCTTTAGTGAAAGTTTTAATCAAATGAATATTTAAATATTGAAGCACAAGCTGGAAATATTTTGTCCTAAATAAGGAGACAGTTTTAAGATAAGGAACAGAGAGTAACCTCAAACAGGCACTTCTTTAAGTAGAAAAGTATAGAGTGATTCTTGAGGAAGCATTGTGAGGCCAATTGATGTCCTTAGCATGTTTATAACCTGAAAGAAAACACTGACAGTGAAATATCGAACCCATTTGAATGGCAGCTGTAAGGACTGCCAACACTGGCAATAATTATCGAGGCTCTCCTTGAAGAACAGTGTTTCTCAGAGTGTGGACTGAGAACCATCTGCATCAGAATCACCTGGAGATGGTGTCACTTACTGAGATAGAGAATTTAGAAGAAAGTAGAGGTTAGTTGGGGGAGCCATAATGAATTCAGGTATGGGGAAGGGAAGTGTGAAGTGCCATCCAGGTCAAGATAGCCAGCAGCAGTATTAACATTTGGGTATCAAAGTGAGATCTACGGAACGCTGATGCTGTATTTCACCAAAGATGCTTGTTTTTCACATTTTGACATCTCTGAAATAGGACTACATCATAAAATCAATGATGTGTCATAATTTGATTGGCAGCATTCTTTCTTCCTTAGTGGATCATAAAATAATTGATGAAATATAGTATAAACAAGGCAAATACCAAGGGACCTAAGAAGGAGAAGATCCAATGGAAAGAAGGTTCTGTCACAGCACACTTGGCTCAAAATTCACGTTATCAAATGTTTATTTGATCATTGGGTAAATAAAATGAATGAACTAACAAAAGACTGCAATTTATAGCCCTTTTTTTTTTTTTGTGAGAAGGATCAGCCCTGAGCTAACATCCATGCCAATCCTCCTCTTTTTGCTGAGGAAGACCCGCCCTGAGCTAACATCTATTGCCAATCCTCCTCCTTTTTTTCCCCAAAGCCCCAGTAGATAGTTGTATGTTATAGTGGCACATCCTTCTAGTTGCTGTATGTGGGACGCCGCCTCATCATGGCCCGACAAGCGGTGCGTCGGTGCGCGCCCAGGGTCTGAACCTGGGCCACCAGTAACGGAGCGCACGCACTTAACCACTACGCCACGGGGCCGGCCCAAAAGATTGCAATTTATAGAGAGAGAGATATATATATATTCATTCATTCATTCACTGAGTCAAAGTCGGCACTCTTAACAAGGTCCCTGGATCATATGCAGGCTAAGGATGAGAATGAATGAAGTAGAATCTGAGTTTATCTTGAGTATTTCAGAAACGACACTGTTTAGTACATGTAAACTCAGAGAAATTTAGCTAACCAAAAATATGTACACCTGTGTGTGCATGTGTGTGTATATATGTATGTATATGCATGTATGTATGTAAATATATGTATGTTATACACATTTTATATATTTATATGTATGCCTTCCATGCTCATAGTCACTTTAATAATTGTAGAAACAACTTTCTCAACCTAAACACTGCAATTTTATCTGGAACTTAAGGGAAAAGAAGTCACGACTTGCAGGCAGAATACTTGGAGTGGCTTTATTTTTAGTGAGAAAGAAGGAGGTAACTCCTTTGCTTGTAGAGCTTCCTATAACTGCAGTAGCTGTCTTCAGATGAAATTTTTAGCTCCCCATGCCCTACTCTCCAACCTTCAGCATTTGAGATCTGAGGGACTAACTCAAATCTCAAACATTTTTGATTTAAGTATATGTTCTAGTATAGTGCTAATAGAAATATGGGAGCCCTATATGTAATTTTTAATTTTCTAGTGGCCACATTAAAAAAAACTAGGGGACATTAATTTTAATATAGTTCATTTAATATAGCCAAAGTATTATTTCTGCATTCAATTATTTTTAAAATTAACATTTTACTTTTCTCATACTAAGTCTTTGAAATCTGGTGTATATTTTACTTAACACCACATCTCAATTCAGACACTAAATTTTCATCAAATATTTTATCTACTTCCACACAAAGTAGATTTACATGCCCAAGTTGTTCCAAACATACCTAAGAGTTTCCTAATAATTGAATCAAATGTAAGTTTTTAAAATTTAAATTAATTAAAAGTAACTATAATTTAAAATTCCTCAGTCACACTAGCCATATTCTAAGTGCTCAATAGCAACACGTGGCTAACGGCTGCCATATTGCACATAGAGTTCTGGTACCACTTTTTACAGATAGTGGCTCAAATATTGAACTTGACTGCTTCATCTGAAAGGCATTCTAAGGTTCAAACTACTCATAAAATATCTCATATAAAGAATATAAATGGTCATATTTTTCTGTGCTACATTTTGGGTAGTTTTCTCCGGTTTATCTTCCGACTCACTTTACAGACCCTTCAGCTGTGTCTAATCTGTTTAATCCATTAAACTTATTCCAATGTCTATTTTCCGTTTATGGAAGGTCTATTTGTACTTTTTTATATCGACCTGTTCTTAATATGTCTTATTTTCTTATGGTTTCTGTACAGTCTTTTATGCCTTTAATCATTTTAAACAATTTATATTATACTTTCCTTAAGATTGGTATTCTGTGATCTCAAGTTCTTGGGCTGAAAATCCCAGTGTTTATTGTGTCTGTTAACTCTACCTCATGGTGGGCTGTTTCCTTGTCAGCTGTAATTTTTTTATTAGGAGTTCATCTTGTTTTTTTTGAGGAAATCTGTTGTAGCCTGAGTTGAAGAGTCCCTTCCGAGTGGCTTTACATTTGCTCTGCCATGTACCCCTGAGGTTGATACCCCTAGAACCAGTTTTTTATCTTCATTTCTCAGCTTATGGTTTGCCTCACCATATGATTAGTATAAATTCAACCCCTTATATAGGCTGCAGTGTTCAAATTCTCATGAGAAACTTTTATTTTCTCCTAGACCTACAGCAACGATAGGCTTCCTTGTGCTGGGCGGTAGATTTTTTAGGACCCTTTGCATTGAGGTTGTAGCCCTCCAAGGGTCACAGTGCTGCAGGTAGTCCCAGTCCTCTCCCCCAACACAGACCATATCTGTAGTGCTCAGGCCCCTAGCCATCACTGGTATGAACTCCTAGGACTACAGCAGTGTAGAGTCCTGTCTACCTCTCTGGCTCTAGGCTCCCTCTGAGCTTTTTGTGTCTAAAATTTTTCTTTCTTGGGCATTCAGCCATACATAGACATGTATGTATGTGTGTGTTATGTGTACATACAGACACATACACATAGGCTCCCTCTGATTTTTTGGGGTTTTGGGTTTTTTTTTTTAAAGCTTCAGTGTACATTGTGTATCCTAGTTGTTAGTTTAGTTCTTTATGTGAGCTGCCGCCACAGTATGACAACTGACAGACGGATGGTGTGGTTCCACGACTGGGAAATGAACTCGGGCCATGGCAGCGACAGCGCCAAATCTTAACCACTAGACCACCAGGTCTGGCTCCCTCTTAGTTTTTTGTGTCTGAAGATTTTTCTTTCTTGGGTGTTCATATATATATAAATATATATACACACACATACACACATAATTATATATATATATGCATACATATATATTCACACACACATAAATACAGAAGGACCACCATAGATATAGATATACTTTATCTTCACATATTGCCACTTTGTCAGGATAGTCTTAAAACACAGAAGTATAAATGACTGCAGTCTGAAACATTCTGGTTTTTAGAACCATGTGAGTTTGTGTTATCCAAAAAGATGCTTTTCCTCAGGGCACTTCACTTGATGACTGGAGAACCATTATAATGGATTCATCTTTCATCTGGGCCTTTTCTTCTGAATAAGTACATCATTTGGATTCTTCTGAATTTATCCTAAGACATCCCTTTATAGCACACAAATCAAGAAATTATCCTACCACTGTCTAAGCCTTCGCTAATCACAAAAATCTTAGAATAATGAGATTTTCAAGCTAGAAGAAATCTTAGAAATCAAATATTCTGACCTAAGAAAATAGGCCAATAAAGGTGATGACTTGCTTGATATCACGCAGCTAGTTAGCAGCAGTATCAAAATCTTTCTACTTTCATCCTACTCTCCTGCCTCCTCTACATAATGCCACTTAAGCGTGTATTTTTTAAGTTGTGAGATTTGTGTCATAGTCTTTGTGGCTTCCAGCTTGCTCTCTCTGAGGTAGGTAGTTTAAAAGAAACACTCAGCTATTTGGACCGTGTTTATTTCATCCTTTAGTAAAACAGAAACTGTAGCTAAAGACGTTCTCATGGCCTCTTCCATTAGAGTTGGGCCCCCGTCACTCTCTCTCTCATAACTGTGCCCATGAGAACGTTTTTTGGTCATACTTCAAATAAAATAGTTTTGAGAAAAGAATACCTTTTCTCACCTTGTTTTTACCCTTTGAAAAACTGTATTATTTTGTCCTATAAAAACAATGTGGTTTTAATCATTTTTGTAAATACCAAATGAAAGAAATGGCCTCACATCATCACACCTTCTTTCGTACACTGAAAAATATTCCCCATGCTACTATGAATTGTGATTTAATATACTGACTCTAAAAAGTGGCTTGTCTGGGAATTGGCACAAAGAAAGGACAATGAGGAATGAGAAAGGAATACTGAGGTTGCATATACTAGGATATCTTATAATAATAATTGAGCCTCCAATTATTATTGTATTTATTCGATTCAATAATTATATACCTGTCAAGTCCCTAAGGTCAAGTAAGATCTCCAGGCTAGCATCCTTTAATCAGGAATGAGGGCTACCACAAGCAGTGCAATAAACAACCATGTCAAGAAAAGGACAAATTGTGCCTAAAATTAAATTAACCAAAATGAGAGACAGTGAGCCATCTAAATTCCAAAGATATTTTTAGGGCAGAAAAAATCACAATAACAAATGACGATGAAATAATTTCAGTGAAAAATCCTATGTGAAACAGCTTTCTTTATTCATATTCAACAAATATTGACTGAGCACCTTTTACCCAGCAGGCTCCCTGCTAGGCCCTGGGGCTAGAGACCTGGCCCTCACCCTCATAGAGCTCACAGTCTGCTGGGAAACAGCCATTATACAAGCAGATACATTTAAATATAAGGAGTGTGAAGGTGCAGAGAATAGAATGCATCATAGGGACACATAGCTGGGGGCTTAAGTAGGGGGGTCCCTGAGGGAACGATGTTTAATCTGACATCAATCCTTGAGATATCATATTTTCTTGTGCAAATAATTAATAGCTTGTTTTTATTGATACATAATTGTGGTTTCTCATTAATGTTATAGAACCCACTTGGACCTTTGTGTATTATATATAGCCACCCAAGAATGATATCAAAATATCCAATGCCTGGTAAGGCAAGACACACAGCAGTTAGAATAGAAGCTAACCATAGTGCTGGGGCAGGGTCCTGGAGGCTGCCTGTTGTGCTGTGCATTAATTGCTTGATCTTGGGGAGGTCTGGGGGTCCTGTGGGAGGGGCTACAGTGGAGGACAACCACTAGGGGACTCAGGACCACAGCCATTTACCAACCACTATAGCTCACGTGTACACATTGGTTGCATATCTGTCTTATGTATACTGGGCTTCTCTATTGCAATAGTCTAGATTAGAATCAAACTTGACAGGAAAAAAATCCCTTATTATTTCAGACTATCTTATTGTGCAAAACCAATCACTAAGAAAAACTTAAAATATTTTATGAGACTGTGAAGTTGCTAGTTTTAAAAAGCATTAGTTTTTTTTTTATTATTTTGTTGTTGTTTATTTTTTGTTTATTGCAGTAACATTGGTTTATAACAGTGTATAAATTTCAGGTGTACATCATTATACTTCTATTTCTGCTTAGATTACAGATTATGTTCACCACCCAAATACTAATTACAACCCATCACCTCACACATGTGCCGAATTATCCCTTTCGCCCTCCTCCCTCCCCCCTTCCCCTCTGGCAACTACCAATCCAATCTCTGTCTCTATGTGTTTGTTTATTGTTGTTATTATCTACTACTTAATGATGGAAATCATACGGTATTTGACCTTCTCCCTCTGACTTATTTCACTTTGCATAATACCCTCAATGTCCATCCATGTTGTCACAAATGGCTGGATTTCATCGTTTCTTATGGCTAAGTAGTATTCCATTGTGTATATATACCACATCTTCTTTATCCATTCGTCCCTTGATGGGCACTTAGGTTGCTTCCAAGTCTTGGCTATTGTGAATAACACTGCAATGAACACAGGGGTGCATGTATCTTTACAAATTGGTGTTTTCAAGTTCTTTGGATAAATACCCAGCAGTGGAATAGCTGGATCATATGGTAGTTCTAGCCTTGATTTTTTGAGGAATCTCCATACTGTTTTCCATAGTGGCTGCACCAGTTTGCACTCCCACCAGCAGTGTATGAGAGTTCCCTTCTCTCCACATCCTCTCCAACACATGTTGTTTCCTGTCTTGTTAATTATAGCCATTCTGACGGGCGTGAGGTGATATCTCATTGTAGTTTTGATTTGCATTTCCCTGATAGTTAATGATGCTGAACATCTTTTCATGTGTCTGTTGGCCATCTGTATATCTTCTTGGGAGAAATGTCTGTTCAGGTCTTTTGCCCATTTTTTAATTGGGTTGTTAGTTTTTTTGTTGTTGAGATGCATGAGTTCTTTATATATTTTGGATATTAACTCCTAATCAGATGTATGATGTGCAAATATCTTCTCCCAATTGTTAGGTTGTCTTTTCGTTTTGTTGATGGTTTCCTTTGCTGTGCAAAAGGTTTTTAGTTTGATGTAGTCCCATTTGTTTATTTTTTCTATTGTTTCTCTCGCCCGGTCAGACATGGTGACAAAGCATTAATTTTAATGAATGTTAAGAACTAGCATTTTTCTATATTGTGCTAAACATAAAGTGTGACAACATTAAGCTCACTTAATTTATTTTTCTTAAGGACAAATACAATAAAATTTAAAGAATTTCAATAATTTCTAAATTTACGCAGTTTAACAATATATTGAATCTTTGGTCTACAATTTCATGTGATAAGTAAAGTTCAAATACCTCTTTCAATGTAAGAAAAAGGAAGATGTTTTAGCATAAGGTTAAATGCAATACTGAATTCACAATAACCAGCAACTGGCTAGTACAAAAAGAATTATGTTATTGCTTAAAAGGCAAACATAAATCTATCTCCAGCAAAAGAGAACAATTATATTAATTGAGCTTGGAGGCACTATTATATTGTCAGGTATAATAATCTGTTTAAATGAGGCCTTCATTTTTAATCTGGTGAAATATGATGAGGCTGGCTCCCTGGTGCTAATGCAAGCTTTGCAAAATCCAAACACGGAATACTTAGGAAATGCAAATCTTGTCCTGTATTTACTGTATACTAAAATCTTATAGCCAAGGCAGAAATGCTTACATGAATAACTGATTTGGATTAAACACTGTAAATTCATGAATTTACTTTTGTTCTACCCTGTAGATATAAATATTAGTGGACCTTCCCTCAATTCTAACCGAAATGTGTTTACTTCTCCCTGGCTGTCTTCATTTGAACCTCTCAAATAGTTACAAATATTTATATGATAACCTATTATAACTGCATCAAATACAATCACTCTAAGAATAGGCGAAAGGGAAAATGGTTTTTCGTTGACTTTAATCTCAAGTTGTGACACAGTTTGTGCTAAAAGGTGACCTCTGAATCTCTTACATCCTCGTATGTCTTTCACCTAAAAAAGAACAGGTTTTTTGTATCATTTGATAAGAAGATTATTAAATTTGTTGAGATTCATTTATGAGCATCGCTTTGGTGAGAGTTAATTAAGAGATGTATGTCACAGATATTCACGTCTGAGCTCACGTGTCTGCAGGTCAAAGACTAGTTCAAAACAAAGGAAACTCACACTGCACTTTAAGTGACTGCCCTTTCTAAAAGCCCAGAGGAAAGTGCCGTGTATTGGGATAAGCCGTGGCCAAGAGTCGCTTCCAGGCCTCGCAAGAGCTCTTCTGACACCCTGAATATATTAACAGAGAAGTTGTTGGGTCCTCATATTTTTTCAGTAAGCCTCCATTTGGCAGGCATATTTTAATTAAGTAGATTGTTTCAATTAAACCTGCATGCTACAAAAATGATCCCAACTCTAACAGCTTTGCAAGTCTCAGTACATTTGTAGGTATTTTCCCCCCCATTTACTAAGAGTGAGGAAAAATATGTCCTTTGGATGGAGCATCTTACATTTGTTAGAGGCTACTGAGGCAGCATTGTGGAGGGGACCCGCAGGGGCTTTGGGATCTGGATCTGGGAGATGTGGATTCCTGCTCCACCATCTACTAGTTGAATAATCTAAATAAGCTACCTAACCTCTCAGAGTTTCCTTACCTGTATAATGGGGAAAATGACACTTCCTTGTAGGGTCGTTGGGAGAATTAGGAATAATCTATGCACATGTGGGGCACATAGTAAGCTCTCAATAAACAGTAGCCTTTGATTTTTGTTTGTTTTTGTGTTTTGTTTGGGTTGCTTTGTGGTGGTGATGGTGGTGATGGTTGTTGTTTTGCCTGCCCTTCACCAGCAGGATCTCCCCAAACACCAGTGCTGTGGTAGCCTAGACCCTTGCCCTTGGCCTACACCAGTAGTGCTCCACAGCGGGTGACTTCGCCCCCAAGGGGACATTTGGCACTGTCTGGAGACACATCTGGTTGTCACAACTGAGGGAGGTGGAGGGAGAGGTGCTCCTGGCGTTAAACATCCTATAATGCACAGGACAGCCCTCCCTCCCCTAACTGGGAATTATCCAGCCCAAAATGGCAACAGTGCTGAGGTTAAGAAATCCTGGCCTACACAATAAGCATAATAAATTCTAGAGGCAGGGAAACCATAGCAACAGTCAGAATATTCGTCATACATTTCAATCCATGAAGGGAGTGAAGGACAGTCTTAGAAATAAGCATAAAATAAGTAGAAATAACTATTGAACAGGCTGCCTAGTAGGTGGGTGTGGGTGGGTGTGTTTGTGATTTATTTTGAGTTTGTCTTTTTTTTTTCTTGACGGTACACCCATTCTTGCTTCAGATATATATAGTGTGATGAAGTCAATGTTCTGCACCACCAGTCTGGAATAAATGGTAATTTGCCCTGTACAAAGGGGGCTTTCAGGAATGCCATAAATCTTCAATCTCATGAATTAAAAATCTTGATATGGGTGTGTACATATCTAAAACCTGAGCAGATTAGTACACTTCATACTTTAGTGTATAAGAAAGCTTAAAAGGTTTACTGTATAAAAAGGTTTATTATACATACTTCAGTGCATAAAATTTTTATTAAAAAACAAAAGAGAAAGAATCTGTGATATAATCCAAACAGGAACTGGACTAATGTTAACTTCGTTTTGGAGGCTACACCATGCAAACTAACAGTATAAACCACTTTAGAGTTTTGTGGACCCTTATGACTTTTGAAATACTTATAGACATTGAATGCAACTGATCTGCTATTTCAAGTCACACTTATTCAAGCTGGTCCACCCACCTCAATGACTTTTATTAGTGTACTATGAGTTTTAAAATAAAAACCTCATTTATATGTTAAAAAATCATCACCACTAATTCAGAAAGTCTTGTTCCCTTTTGAACCCAAGTTAATGAGACCATCTAACTCTAATATATTTTGGTTTCTCACGTGAGGAATCATATTTTCAAACCACAGCAAGAAACAAAAAGCCAACCCAGGGAATCTCTGGGGTAGAAAGAGGTAAAAAATGGAGAAAAGGAATAAAGTCTAGTAGGAATCAGTATTCAATTCTTTCCCCAAATTTCTTGAACAAACAGTGTATGTATAGTTTTCCCGCTCTCTCAGGGTGTAAAAAATGCCAGAAAATATACTTAATTTATAATGAGGTAATAATTTGATGTATTTTTATACTATTTAATTAATTTATTTGAAATAGGATTTTTGAAAATCATTTATAGGGGTAAATGTATAATCCTGTAAATAGAAATGATAGAGATCATTTGAACTATTGAGAACCTGCATTTTTTACTTAATTAAAAAAATATATAAAAAAGGATTGGCACTACTGAAACACTGTGTAACCATCCCAGGAAAGAAAGAGACTCTGGCCCTCAGGTCACAGGCGTGTAACGAATGCCAACTGGCAGTAAAGAAAAACTCAATCTCTGTGATAATGTATTAAACAACAAAAAAGATTTGACAGCATAGGCAAGTCTGTGGTTGAGAAATCAGGTTTCAAGTCAGAAAAGGCAACAGTAAAGACACCCAAATTCTGTTCTGTGCTTAGTTTCATAGGAACAGAAGGGGATTCAAGGCTGAGTATGAAAAGAATCCTGAGTTTAAGTTTTTGGTAGTCTAGGCTTTTACACATAGTGACAGAATTTGGTGTGTCTGAGTTCCCAGAAACCAAATTAATGGTTCCTATAAAGCTACAGCATGGCCTCAGCCTCTGCTGAAGAGGAATGATTGACATCTACAAGGTTGTAAAGAATGTTATTGACAAGGTGAACAAGAAAAACCTTGAAAGAGGTGAGTACAAGTCAAATGAAGGGCGCTTTTTTAAACAGGAGGCTACAAAGTTAAGAATCTCATCAGCTCAGTAAAAATGGAAAATGTATGTAATTTCTTTTTCATGCTGGTGAATTCTTGGATTATAGATACAAAATGAATTTGAGAGAAAACTGAGATAAGTGGGAGATTGTCTTCCAAGTTAAAATGAAGGAGGAGAAGCATCCACACGCTGTCAGAGGCAAACAGGCAAAGGGCCTGGTTGTGGGCACATGGAGGTGGATTCCTGTGGCACTCCCGTGTCCAACAAGCATTAATTCTGCCCCTTCCATGTGGCAGGCGCCAGGCTACATGCACTACAAAGGCAGTAACACAATCCCGGCCTCAAGCAGGTAATAGGCTAGTGGGAGACTGGACAAGTAAACCGATAATTAGAATCATGGACATGCTCCATTCTGCAAATATTTCCTTGAGTTCTTGATGAGGTTCTGCATCCTATTTCCATCTCGTATTCACCCAACTCAGAGTATAAGAGCTACTTGCATTGAAAATGTCTTTCTTCAGGAATAGCTGAGGTTTAGATAAATCTTTGTAACTATGAAAAAGCCTGAAATCCTTTAGTTCTAACTCTTTGAGGAGGCTGTACCAGAACCGCACAACACTGCTGTCGCTGCCACTGACCTCGAACCCGGGCCAGTGGAGATGGATCTCAAAGATGAGCTGTCCAATTTGTTCAAGAACATCTTCCAGAATAAGATTTTCCAAAACTTTCCATTCTGCACTTTCTAGATCTGCTTTGAGAACATCAATCTGTAACAAAATGATGAAACAAGATTAGCAGATTCAATAAACGTTGTTAAAAATACCGTCTTGATATCAGGAGCATCACTGTATAACTACCTCCCAAGAAAGAATTTTTCAAATTTTAGAGTTACAGGTCTTTTTCAAATGGCCACTTATGACATGAGTTTCTAACCTCACTCCACACCAAATGTTAATATACAAATAATGAAATTCCAGTCGAAATCATAATGGACCCTCTTACTTTCTGCCCAACGGGAATGGATGCTGGGGAAGGAGATGATGGAGTGTGTATATTACAGAGCTCCGTGCCCACAGCCTCTCCCCAGCCACCTGTACACTGCTCAAAGGAAGCCCGCTATGTCCTGACAGAATGGTGGCCTGCAGGGAAAGACTGACAGAAGGTCACTGCCTGCAAGGACCATCTCATAAACCTTACTCCCCTTCAACTTTATCAGGACTGGAAGCCAGGGAAAGAGTTCTCAGGTATCCGAATATTGGACTTGTAAAAAAATTATTATTATTATTATTATTATGATGCCATGAATTCTTTAAAAAATATTTACCATCACTGCATTCTAACGAAAAAAAAAGCAACATCATTCTCTGTTCATTTAATGAATACAAGTTTACAAGTTCACATTCCAGATGAGATGAAATATAGGAAGAAGAGCAGGATGGGAGAGATTTTGTAATTAATTAAGTTATGAGAATCAGCTCTTTTTTGCTGGCTTTGCACAAAATCCATTAGAATAACAGAACCCTAAATACCTCCAGAAAGCAATGAAAGCTAATTACTTACCGAGTAGTTACATGCGCCTGGCACCCTGCTAAGTGCTTCACCTTGCAATATCCATTTACTCCTCTCAACAATTCTGCAAGGGTGATTCTGTTAGTATCCCTATTTAAAGTTTAGGAAACCACACTCAGAGAGTAACCCATCCCCAGTCACACAGCTGGAGAGACAGTAGTGAAATTTGAACTACATGGTCCATATTCTTAACCACGACACGATGTTCATTCTCCATAAACCGCAAGAGGAATAATGGTAACTTAGAGTCCCTAAAAGGCTTTTGGTGGGGAAAATAAGGTGCTATTGGAGAGTGAATAAGGGTCAGTGAGTAGAAGTACTGTTATCAATATCGCCATTTTATATCTGCAGAGCACTTTCCAGCTTAAAGAATTGCTTTCTACATACACAATCTCAGTAAAACAGACCCATAGGCAGACAAGGATTTGGTAAAAATGACTTTCTGCAGCCAAGAAATGGAGTGAGGAGGGTGGAGGTACTTTGACCACATAGAGGAAGGCTGACAGCATTCAGACCACAAAGTGGAATAATTAGGATGGAGGGAATCATTGCGATTGAGCCAAGGCTGTAGTTCCCAAGAGGTGACAGCAGAACCCTCAACAGCTCTTCAGGAAGCTGCCAACTGAAGTCACCAACATGCTGCCCATGAAAGTGAAGTATCTTTGCCTGTTCAGAAGGGTGGATAAGCACTCAGGCTAATCCCACCCCAGCTTCTCCCCTCTCTCAAGGCACGTCTGTTTGATAAGTTTCTCATATGCGGCTGAGATGTGATGCTCTCAGGGCAACGGTAACTTTCCTTGTGTGAGTTCAGAGTTGGGTGGAGGAGAAGATACAGAGAATTTACACACAATCACTCCAAGAAAATGGTCCTTGCCCAGTGTCCTGAGATCCTGTGGGAGATGCTTTCACTCTGTTGCCTTGGAGAGTAGCCCCTGGTCCACCAGGGAAAGAGGGATGATAACAACCCAAGAACAGCAAGAGGACAGAAAAGGCCAGGTACCTATAAACCAGTCTGTTGGCTCAACGGTTCCAAAATCAAAGAGAAAAAGTAAAAACAAAAAAAGAACAAAACACAACAACTTTCTTTTCTGAAAGGAACTGAGCAAAGGTAGGCGCCATGTGAACACAAACAAGGCTGAAACGTGTCTTGTGAATTGGACACAGTGGAATTAATTCACGCTCTTTTCATCTCTGCTGCCCTGGCACTTCCTTGGCTTTGTTCGATCTTCGAAATTTTAAGCAGATATTCCTGAATTAGCGTAATGAAGCTACCAAAAGGAATACTTAATCAAAACTTCACCAAATTTTCTAACTGGTACAGAAACTATCCAAAACTGAAAATCAACATTTGTTGTGTCACTTCACATAGTCAAGAATTTCTTGGGTTCCTTACAGATCCACTTTTCCCACGGTTTTCTGTGAGTTTGCGTATGTTGAATGTGATCAATAAGTCAATGTATTAAAAGGACAGGGAAAAGGTAGCCTAAAATTGACCTAAAAATAGTGCAATATACTTTACGTATTTTTTTCCAAACATATTTTTTAAATAAGCTATCAATCAGAAGTTATGAGCAACTGGAAAAGAACCAAGTTATTAGGCTAAATCATAGCAAATAATATGCTTTCTTTGGAAATTCAATTTTCATTTACAAAATGCTATCCTATCTAAAGAGCAAAAAGTGATTTCAAACAAGACAACAGCCCACCCCCTTTTGATTCCAGGGACTGAAAATTCCTCACTTCAGTCAGAATTGTATAAGTTCATCTCAATCATGCAGCCCAGGTGCTGCGGCTCTGAGGGGCATATAAGCTCTTCCCCGCCTTCTGGCCTGAGAGCAGTGACAGCCAAGATGCTGTGAATAAAACATGGTTTTCTTTTCCACTGTGCTTTTTCTATTTCTTGCATTTCAGAAGGTGCTACTACCACAACTATTTTGCACATGTAATTTCCATTATTACTGCATGAGGCACCCAATATTATTGTTGTTATAAGGCACTAAACATCTCTGCATAAGATAGGCCACTTTTATGATTCTTATATCAGCTTTCAACAATTAAGGCACTAAAAATCATGCAAATGATTATATCGGAATAATCAAGTGCCAATTCTAATACAGTTAGGTTAAATCAGGTTTCTTGAGAAAAACAACTAAGTGCTAACTCCTTGTAAACTCGGGAACAACTGAAGGCATATTCTTGGGCAGAAGGGTCTCAAAGAAGGTAGATGAAACAACCTATTTTGTATAAGATCAGAGATATTAAAGGGGTCCTCCTATCAAAAATTATCTCCTTTTCCTTGTTCCTGAAATATACAATAAATTACCTTTCACAGAGCTTTTTGAGGAAAAGAGAATTTTAATTTTAACTGGATTAAGATGTGAAGCCATCTGGCAGCTGCCTCATCATGGGCACAAGTTTATCCCTGTGTTCATCCACCCAGAACTGCAGAGATGAGGAGAAAGGGGGGAAGGGGCCTCAGCATTTATATTACTTTGCTAGAGCTGCTGTAACAAAGTACCACAAATTGTGTGACTTCAACAACAGAAATTTATTGTCTCAGAACTCTGGAGGCTAGATGTCCAACATCAATGTGTCTGACAGTGCTGGTTCCTTTTGAGGGCTATTAGGGAGAATCTGTCTCATGCCTCTCTCCTAGCTCCTGGTGGTTTGCTGGCAGTCTTTGGCATTCCTTGGCTTCTGCATCACTCTGATCTCCCTCTTCATCTTTACATCGTGTTATCCCTGTATGTCTGTGTCCAAATTTCCCCTCTTTATAAAGATACCAGTCATATTAGACCAGGAGCCCACCCTACACCAGTATGACCTCATTTAAACTAATTACATCTGCAATGACCCTATTTCCAATTAAGGTTACACCCTGAGGTACTAGGGGTTAGGACATTAACATATGAAGTTTGGGGGGACACAATTCAACCCACAACAGTGTTCAAGGTAGCTATCTCAATAGAGCTTTCAAGGCAGTCTGTATGTTGGGGAGCCAATACACAGGCCTTTTTAGGAAAAGTGTCCTGTACCAGAGATCCAAGGGCCAGCAACTATCTGAGGCAATTACGGATGTTGTCCTACTAGTCCCTACATCAGCCAACACTGACAGCTCTAGTTTGCTAAGTGTCAAGCCCAGGACAAGTCAACAAGCCTCCAAGGCCAATTAAAGCCACCACCATGAAACCCCTGTGATCCATTCCCTGGGCTCCTTCTCAGCCACACAACCAGGCCCAGCATTGCCTTGGGCCATAAAAGGTGATGTGGCTTCTACTTTGGTCATGGGTACACTCACTGCTGACAACTTCAGCCACCACGCAAGGTGTCTGACTGCCCTGAGGCCACCATGCTGTAAGAAAGTCCAAACTAGCCCTAGCAGAGACAACACATGAAGAGGCCCTGAATCAACATGAAGAGAGAGATGTCTGGCCAATCCCAGCTGCTCCTGCCACCATCTGACTGCAACCACACCAGAGCCCCTGAACCAAAACTGCCCAGCAAAGCCCTTCCCAGACACTGACCCCCCGAACCTGTGAGAGATGATAAAATGATCCATTGTTGTTGTTTCAAGAAACTTAAGTTTTGGGGGTGACTCATTATGTAGATAACTAGAACAGAGACCAAGTACTGTTTATGCGAATATTTTTAATTAAAAGTTACTTCTATAGTGTCAAATACTATATATTCCAAAGCTGTGATTTCTAGAAATTAATCTATATTTTACCAAAAATATTTTCTTATTAAAAAACTAAAACACGATCATTATTTAAAAATTAAAACTACAGATGAGCAAAAAGAAAAGGAATTAAAATATCCATAATCCAGAGTGTAAAAACAGTAAACTCTTGAACAGCTGGTGTATTTTTGCTAAATATTTTTCTTTGCCATAAACACACACACACATAAAACACATAGATTACGACATACACGGGTATAATTCAAACACACGTTTTTTACAAAATTAGAATTACACTGTGTTTTCAAATCTGCTTTCTAATGTAACAGACCATAAATATCTTTCCAGGCCAATAAACTTTCATCTAAAATGTTCTCCTTACCAATGTCCCTCGGAGCTTTCATAAGAATGTGACCAAGGTGAATGAGGGCCCCGCAGGAGTGAGGGAGATGTGGGTGAGACCCCAGATCCTCCACCTCAATTCAACAGGAGCAGCTCCCCTTTTCTCTTTTTTATATATTTGGAATCCCTCACAAATTTTTGCTTGAAAAAGAGCTTTCTTGCTTAAGAAAAAAAGTTTGAAAGCCTCCATCTATAACTTGTTTTCTAACAACTCTTATATTGGTTTAATTTACTTAACCAATCTCCCTTCTGATGGACATTTAGGTTCTTTCCAATTGGATGATATTACAAATTGATGTGATCGACAAACTTGTAGCTAAATAGTTAAGTGTGTTCTATTATTTTCTTAGAATAAGAATACTCCTAGAAGTGGAGTAGCAGGTTCAAAGGATAGGCACCATTTATAACTTTTAATAATTTTACTAGCCTGTAGTCCCTTCCTGTCTCTGCTCTTGAGAAACAGGACAAACCAGGTCGTGCTAAGGCTGTAAGCCCTGTGCAGATGCACCACAAAAGGCTCTTCCGTTGTCACCATCCAGGTCAACACTGCTTGTTTTCTTACCCCGAAGCTGTATGATACTCTGGAATATTCCTAAACATACCTATGCCTTTATGTCTGAACGATTCTCTAGATTAGACAAAAACTTGCATGCCATTTAAAGAAAGAGTAAAGAAGACAAATCAGTTTTAATTAAGTACACATTGAGTTGTCTTTATATGACTTTTATTTAAAACATTTAAAAATGCTTTATCAGGCCAGCCCCATGGCATAGTAGTTAAGTCCGGCATGTTCTGCTTCAGCGGCCCGGGGTTCAGATCCCAGGTACAGACCTACACCGCTCATAAAGCCATGCTGTGGTGGTGACTCACATACAAAGATGATTGGCACAGATGTTAGCTCAGGGCGAATCTTCCTTAAGCAAAAAGAGGAAGATTGGCAACAGATGTTAGCTCAGAGTGAATCTTCCTCACCAAAAAAAAAAAAAAAAGAAGAAGAAATAAAAACTTTTAAAAAATAAGAAAATAAATAAAAATGCTTTATCTATTGTTCTATATTAAATCTTTAAAAGGATATAGATTCCTTTTCCACCCAGAAAATGTGTATTAAAGCTTAAAACTGGCTATTACCATCAATTATAAAGCTTGTTAACCAAAATCCCTGGCTAAGAGCCAAAGCTACATAAGTAATGCCAATACAATGTCAATATTAACCATCCAACTTATCAATGAACTAACACAGAACAAAGGGCTTCCCATTCAGGCTGTAATTGACCTACAAACACAGCTGCTTGCCTCAATATCAGCTGTCTGGATTTTGGGCCAGAATCATACACTATCTAGCACTTACTGCTACAGCTCATATTATGTAAAAGATTCCTGAAAAGAAATGTGGAAATTGAGTTTTGTAATTAGACTTATATTTTTTAAGTATTATTTATTTGACTCATCTAGTCATTTATGAATATTTTAAAAATTATATTATCATCAATTACCTACTACCCCAATAAATCAAACTATATTCATTCTCCATATTCATTATAGTTTGGGTCAATAGTCAGTCATAATTTTAAAATAATTGTATCAATACAACTTCTTCCTGCTTTTTTGTTTAATTACAAAAAGTTGTTATTTAATGATTCAAGTGAAGTAAATCCAGGCTTTTATATATCAAGTCTACTTAAAGCAAGATATATCTGCACCTACAAAACTAAAAGCTGAACACATAAGAAAGAGGATCTTAGTTTTGTAAAAATACTGAAGAAATTAATCTACCTTAAATGAACAAGAGGATTAAAAGTCTCTTTAAGAGCCTTAGACTTTAAACACACTAAATCAGGCCCCATTATCACCGCTGGCTGGCAGAAATGTAACATTATAAGACTTCTGCTACCACCGGGGAGAGGGAGATAAGGTTTGCCCTGTGTATTATGAGAAATACGAAGGGTCACTTTAAGCTAATGTAGGACCAATTCAGAACTAATAATAAAAGACAATAATTTTTGTAGTAATCAGCTCACAGAAATGACCTCTGCAGGGAGCAACACTCTGCCAATGAATTTAAAAAGAAATAAGGGAAACATTTACAAACAAAGACTTTTTTGCCAGATCTCCAGCCTATTCCAACGAATCTAACCTGAAGATGCTGGGCAAGAATCTTCAGGGCTGGGTGAGGTGATGTAATATGTAGCCCTGGAAACCTAGGTCAGGAACAAGTGGTGGGTGAGCGGGCGACAGGTTAAGAAGTCAGCAGGGCTATTGGTGACATGCAACAGCAAGGAACCAAGAAGTGCAAATTTAGGCAGCATTGAGGCACCTGACCAAGGGCAGAGTCAGGCAGGAAGGCAGTGGCAGGACCAAGGACAGCGTCAGGCAGCTGCTCTAATTTCTTTATTTAGACCCCACTTCCCTGGGCAGCTGCAAACCACCTTAGATCAGAACTCTGTGCCTTAAAGCTACATCACCTGGTTCATTTATGTTTCTGGCCTTATTGTATTTATGCAAGCATTCTCAAGTATTTCTGGAAAGAGAGGGAACATAAAACACAAACATGTATAAATTATTCCTAAGTGAATAGATGTACAAACAAATAAATAACCAACTAAACATCCAAATAAAATAGTCTTCAGCTAGACATGTTATTGAGGTTCAATAGGAGAATATTTACCTTTACATGTGGGACTAAGGCCATCTCAGAGCATGGAGGGGCCAGCAATGTGGCTTAGGCTACATAAAACACGGTCCAAATGCAAAAAGAAAGCACTAATGTAGAGAAACACAAAATAAACTCATTGGGTTGTTCAGTTATTTTTTTTTTAATATACTGATATATGAGTGAGAAGGAACACTGTCCTAGGGGTGAAAATTATGAAAGAATCAGCAGTGAGTGAAGTCAAGTGGTAGAAGCCAGAAACGAGAAGCGATGAGGGAACAGTAAGAGGTCTCAGGGTGTGTGCTGTATGTCAGTCACCTTGATGTCCTCCATTGCTGGACCCTGTGCAGACTTCTAGGGAAGGATATACCATGGTTTGCACTCACCTGTTGACATGTCTGACTCCCTTACCTTACCTAGGCTGTAAGTTCCTTCAGGCCAGGACCTAACTCCTCTTCAGGTATCAAGTTTCTATGCGAGTTCCTGTCACGCAGTGGGTGTAATATCCTATCAGATAACATGTCCTGTCCATTGTGCCTCCATAACATCTTTTTTTGTGTGTGTGTGAGGAAGATCAGCCCTGAGCTAACATCCATGCTAATCCACCTCTTTTTGCTGAGGAAGACCGGCTCTGAGCTAACATCTATTGCCAATCCTCCTCCTTTTTTTTTCCCAAAGCCCCCGTAGATAGTTGTATGTCATAGTTGCACATCCTTCTAGTTGCTGTACATGGGACGCGGCCTCAGCATGGCCGGAGAAGCGGTGCATCGGTGCGCGCCCGGGATCTGAACCCGGGCCGCCAGTAGCGGAGCACGTGCACTTAACCGCTAAGCCACGGGCTGGCCCCTCCGTAACATCTTATACCTGGCCCTCCTTTCTATCCCTCCACATCCACCACCTGATCATCTTGCTTAAGACCTCACTGATTGAAAGGGAGGAGAGAGGGGTCAAGGGTTGGAAGTTAGGAGTGAGGACAGCTCACTGAAGTCCATCATCTCACTCTGCACAAATGGTGTCAGGGTCCTGATTTTCAACACTTTATGGACCCTACACTTTAGCCATATGTAATTCTTTTTTTTTTTTTTTGTGAGGAAGATCAGCCCTGAGCTAACATCCATGCCAATCCTCTTCTTTTTGCTGAGGAAGACTGGCCCTGGGCTAACATCTGTGCCCATCTTCCTCCACTTCATATGGGAAGCCGCCACAGCATGGCCTGACAAGTGGTGCATCAGTGCGTGCCTGGGATCCCAACCCAGGCTGCCAGCAGCAGAGCATGCGCACTTAACGGCTACGCCACGGGGCCGGCCCCAGCCATATGTCATTCTTTGCTATTCCTCAAAATGCCATGAAATTTCCTGCTCTTGTTCCTTTATTCATGGTACTTCTTCTGTGTAGAACACCAAAAATTTCTGCTAGTCACCACCTCTCCCCTCTACCAACATATAGAGCACCACAACTGTCCTTCAAGTACTGGCTGAATTTCGTTTTGTTTAAGAAACTTGAGTCGTTGGGGTTATTCTAAAATTCTTACCCTCAGGATCTAAAGCACAAATAATTTTCTAAGAAAGTGCTACTTACCAGAAGTTCTGACAAAACTTGGAAATACTTGTGTACAAAGTGTTTTTCTCTTATGAACTATTTCATGGGCATTAAACTGCAAGGCTCCCATCTCAAACATTTTCTAGTGATATCAACATTGGAATAAGGAAATAGATAATATCAACACATAATTCTATATATGGCATTCAGTCTTGTTGTTGTGTTGTGTTTAATGTAGTGAATTGTTCAGATGTAAAGGCATAGGAATGTTTAGGAATGCATGGAGCTGAGCTGTACTTTCCTATACATAGCCACTCACCATGTGTAGGTATTTAAATTTAAATCAATTAATTAAAATCCAATAAAATTGAAATTTCAGTTCCTTTGCCACATTTCAAGTGCTCAATAGCCACTTGTGCTAGTGGCTGCCATATTGGACAGTGCAGCCATAGGACATTTCCATCATCATACAACGTCCCATTGGACAGCGGTGCTCTGAATATCACATGCATCAGAATCAACTGGAGGGCTTATGAACACAGCTTTTGATTCAGTAGATCTGGAGTGAGGTCTGAGTATTTGCATTTCTACCAGGAGTCCAGCTGATGATGACGCTGCTGGTCCAATGACCACACTTTGAGAACCACTGGCCTTGGCTGATGAGACTGGGTGAGGTTTTTATGGTGTGTATGCACAGGACTCTCAGTCTTAGTACAGGCTGGGTTCTCTCCCTTCTTATGAGCAGATGCAGAAAGTATCTACACACTAGTAATTTTTGGCCTGGGAAGGTATATGGTGGTTTTCTAACCACCTAATTTTCTTAATTAGGATACGGTTATGTTAAAGTGTCCTAAACATACTACCAAGGTGTCTGTGAGGCTTGTATTCCCTGGAACTGTGTGCAAAAATGTGGGTTTGTGTCCATGAGCACTTTTCTAAGAACATTGTGGTCTCTGGGACCTTGGTTCTGGGGCCGATTGTCTCATCACATGGGTCTGGGGCAGGTTGTTTAGTCTCTCAGTGACTTAGAGGAAAACAACAGAACTCCTATCACAGGGCTATCTTGAGGTTAAAGAGGAATGCACATAAGGCACCACGCACAGAGCCCAACAGAGCAAGTGCCCCATCAGTTTTGGCTGTTATTATTTTCACCAGTTCTCAATGAGGTCCGTAATCCCCCCCAAAATTAAGATTATTTTGTTTAAGCTAATATCAAAATGTGCCTTCTCTGCACCCTAGCAGCTATGTTTTGGGAGATAACTCAGGGGCAGAATTAAAATTTGGTACAGGAAATATACAAAAGTATTTCAAACTTGATAGCCAAGAACCATCTCCATACAGCACATCAGCAGGGAAATTTGAAAACAAGAGTTTCTTCAACCTCATTTCCATCTGACAAGAGGTATATTCCTGTGCCTTAGCTCCATGAAGACTGATAACATTCATTTTGGGGGAGGGAGGCTGTTTCTTTTTTATTGATGTCATAATAGTTTATAACATTGTGATATTCCAGTTGTACATTATTATTTGTCAGTCACCATATAAATGTGCCCCTTCACCCCTTGTGCCCATCCCCCGACTCCCTTCCCCCTGGTAACCACCAAACTGTTCTCTCCGTCCGTGTGTTAGTTTATATTCCACACATGAGAGAGGTCATACAGTGTTTGTCTTTCTCTGTCTGGCTTATTTCACTTAACATAATATCCTCCAGGTCCATCCATGTTGTTGCAAATGGGACGATTTTGTCTTTTTTATGGCTGAGTAGTATTCCATTGTATATATACACCACATCTTCTTTATCAATCACCTGTTGATGGACACTTGAGCTGCTTCCACGTCTTGGCTATAGTGAATAATGCTGCAATGAACATAGGGGTGCATGAGCCTCTTTGGATTGTTGATTTCAAGTTCTTTGGATAAATATCCAGAAGTGGGATAGCTAGGTCATAAGGTATTTCTATTTTTAATTTTTTGAGGTATCTCTATACTGTTTTCCATAGAGGCTGACCAGTTTGCATTCCCGCCAGCAGTGAATGAGGGTTCCCTTTTCTCCGCAAACTCTCCAACATTTGTTATTTTTTGTCTTGGTGATTATAGCCATTCTCATGGGTGTAAGGTGATATCTTAGTGTAGTTTTGATTTGCATTTCCCTGATGATTAGTGATGTTGAACATCTTTTCATATGCCTATGGGCCATCTGTATATCTTCCTTGGAAAAATGTCTGTTCATTTCCTCTGCCCATTTTTTGATCGGGTTATTTGTTTTTTACTTGTTCAGATGTGTGAGTTCTTTATATATTACGGAGATTAATCCCTTGTCGGATATATGGTTTGCAAATATTTTCTCCTAGCTGGTAGGTTGTCTTTTAATTTTGATCCTAGTTTCATTTGCCTTGCAGAAGCTCTTTAGTCTGATGAAGTCTCACTTGTTTATTTTTTCTTTTGTTTCCCTTGTCTGAGTAGACATGGAATTTGAGAAGATCCCTTTACGACCAATGACAAATAGTGTACTGCTTACATTTTCTTCCAGGAGTTTTACAGTTTCAGGTCTCACCTTCAGGTCTTTGATCCGTTTTGAGTTAATTTTTGTGTGTGGTGAAAGCAGATGGTCTACTTTTCATTCTTTCGCAAGTGGCTGTCCAGTTTTCCCAGCACCATTTATTGAAGAGACTTTCCTTTCTCCGTTGTATGTTTTTTGCTCTTTTGTCGAAGATTAGCTGCCTGTAGATGTGAGGTTTTATTTCCGGGGTTTGATAACATTTATTTTTGGGGTGTAAGGGGCACACTGGCAGGCTCTAACAAAAATAGTTGATACGTGGATGGGTGGATAGATGGACAGGTGGATGGATGGATGGGAAGATGGTTAAATGGACCTCCCAGGTTCCAGGTTATGGGAGATTAGAGCCAGCAGGGACTTTGTGAACACCTGCTTCAGCTTCCTAATTTATAGACAAGGAAAACTGAGGCCTAAATAGGCTAAATGATTTGCCCAAAATCACAAATTATTTCATTAGTGGCCGATATCCTACATCTCCAATATCACTCCTCTGCTCTGAGTCTTAGATACACACACAACACATTAACATTCATCACATACTAATACAGCTTTGAGGCAAGTCTACAACTCTAAGATGCATTCTCCTTGAGACGCAAGGCCTAGCGAGGTGTTCCATTTAAGGATTGCTAGGATACTTGAGAAAGAAGCATGATCCTTTTCCTCTCCCAATATCCCTCTCTGCCAAGAATCTCTTTGTACCAGAAGTGCCCAGAAAAGCACAATCTGGTGTTTTCTAAATTTACCTCTGATCAATACTGGTTCACCACTAAGCACATTAATACAAATTCAGATCCTATAAAATTCTTGGTTCTTAGAAGAGGAAAATAGCAACATATACTATTGTTTAGTTTAAAGGCAAATGTAGCATGGCAGAGGTATGGCTTTCCCACATATCCATTCTTCCTTCTTCTTCAATAACAAAACCCTGATTTCTAGATGATCATTGCTAGATATTGCTGCAGAAATAAAAGACCATATTTCCTAGTCTCCCTTATGGCTGTGTGGCCACGTGACTAAAATCTGACCAATAAGATATAAGTAAAAGTGTCATGTGGGATTTCTAGGAAGCTTCCTTAAAGGAAAGGGTTGTATCTACTGCTTCCTCCATCCCTTTGCCTGGAGTGAGGATGGATGGCTGAAGCTGCAGCAGCATTATTGAACCATGAGGAGAAGGATTATACCCTAGGGATGGAAGAGAGGAGAGCTGGATGGAGCTTGGGTCCGTGATGACTATGAAGTCTCTGTACAACACTTGTACCACCTACCTCTAGATTTCTCTTATGTGAGAGAAAGAAAAATTTTCCATTGTTTAAGCCACTATAATTTTTTTTCACATGTAACTCAACCTAATTTTAAATATATTCAACATATTCTAGTATCCTTAACTAGTTATAAAGAGTGGTGTCCCTACTGAAAAAGTTATTCAGAGTTGAAGCCTTCCATGAAGAAGTAGTTAGTGGCAGTGCAATAGACCAGCAACCCATGCCTACTGGCAGTTCAAGTTCCCACTTAAAAGTTCACTGCTCTTATTCAGCACATCCTGAATTGGTAAGCAACTCTCCAATTCTGAGATCGCTACTCTTCCTCTAGATTCCTTATCATTCTTTCTTGCCTCCTCCTCCTTTGCTCCAGAGCCATGGCAATTCTTCTCCTACCGGAATTCTCATGACCACTGCACTGCACCCTCCCTCCCTTTCTTAGCCCAGAAATTTACAATGCATTAACAAAATGGGGTTGCAAAATCACACTAGGTCAGTTCCTTTAGCCTGAAAACTCTAGGTTTGAGGCATCATGTCAATGAAGTTGGCTCTTATTTATCTATTCCATACATTTGAAATTCTAGTATATACTTAAGAAGCCAGATACTGACATTATTTTGACCACTCAGTGAATTCTACATGTCTATATATTTTTACTGAAAGCACGGATGCTTTTTCTTGAAGAAGCAAAGCAAAATTCAGTCAGGCCTCAAGTGGAACAAGAAAATAAAAATATCTTCCGTCTCATAATGCTCCCATAATAACATTCACTTTAGACAACTTTAAGCTGAATGCATCAAGCCTTTCACCTGCAAAATAAATGTAACTTATAACTGGAGCAGATCCAGGTTTTGTGGAGCTTGAAGCTCATTTAATTTGAGGGACTTCTTTAAGAAAAAGAATACAAAATTACAAATACAGAATTAGGTAAAATCACTTCTGCTTATAATCAAGACATATGCACAAATCCCAACCCAGAAGAAAAGAGATGATTAAGTGAAAGCAAACTGTAAACAGACGTATGGCTAAAAGCCAGAAAATAAGAAAAATGTGAAAAGAGTTTTTCTTAAAAACCTGCAAGAAAAAATACAAGTAGTACCAGCTTTGAACCTCCTGTTAAATTTATTTAACATTTAATATTTAATTTACAATGGGGGGAGAAAAAAAACTTTACACACAAAAAGATCAGTACTGACTACCACGTACAGGTATCACCCATAAAATATTCAAAGAAATGTGCTAGATAGTCAGATATAGATTATATCTAAAAACCTCATTTTATGGAAAGTGTTAAGACAATGACTTGCAGAAATAACCATTCATTGTCTCTCACTGAATATTGTTTAAAAGTTCCTAACATTTGCTTTGGATGCACCATCCCTCAGACCACAACATCTATCTTTTTATCTTGTATCTACTGGCAATAAAAAACTAATAGCCAACTTGAATTAAGCACTTGCTGTGTGTCCAGCCAAGCAGTACGGTAAGCCCTTTACGGGCAATGCCCCAATTAACCCCCCAACAAACAAATGAAATAAGTGTTTTATCATCTTCACATTACAGATGGGGAAACTACAGAGGCCTAGTAGTTCACATAGCCTATGAGAGATGAAGCCAAAACCAAACCCAAGAAGTTTCCATAGAAACCTGAGATTCAGAGAAGGTAACCAACCAACCCAGATCCCACAGCTATTAAGCGGTAGAATCAGGATTCTAACTGGGTCTGACTTCAACACATCCGTTCTTAACATTACGTTCTTATACCCTCACGATAGTAAGAGACCTAAGCACAAAATATGACATTGCCGAGGGCTTCTGGACTTACAGTTCCTTTTGCAAAAATGACAGATGGGAGAAAAGCAAATGTGGACTAATTATTAATTTATTCAGTCTTCGTTAAGCTCCTAGCATGTGCACAGCCCACTTGCTGCCATTCTTGGGGGTGAAAGGCAGCAGTCAGGCCAGCCTTCCGACAAGGCACACACACGTTAGCAGTTGTAGCTTATTTGATCATTGGAACTAGTGCCCTCTCTTCTTTGTTCCATCTACTTTTTCTAGAATAATAACATTGTCATTTACATCCATTTCATAGCTTCTGTATGACCAAAAGGCACAATTAGGGACTGGGACATTTTCTTTGCCACTTCATATTTTATAAAGTCCCATGTATATATTAATACGAATACATAAGAAGAAAACCACCATTTGCATCTGTGGAGGCTGGAATAACGGCCTGTTCTTGCTATAAAAGGATTTTCTCCCACTAATTCATCCCCTCCACACCAAAAATGGATTAGGTATTCCTTTCAATTTCTAATTTCAGGTTCAGGTCCAATTGGAGGGGCCAGGGATACAGCCAACACCATACCACGTGTTAAATTGTCAAAAAGAAAAACATTATTTCAGACTCAACGTACCAATAAACAAATATATGACATCCCTCTCCCACTCCAGGCCTCTCCATTCTCTAGAAGGGGACAACAATTTGGGATGCTGTGGGTTTGTTTGTTTCTGTTTATTAAAAAAAGACAGGGAATTGTTAAAAATTGGGAAAGTACAAAAAGATACAGAGAAGAACAAAAAAAAATTGCCCAAAATCCTAATCCCGAGAGGAAATGACTATTAACATTTGGTTACATTTCTTGCAGTGTTTTATCTACCTTAGAAAATAATTGAGATCAAATAGTGCATATATATCTGAAATCTGTTTCTAGTGGGGGTTTTTTGTTTTTTTCACTTTAAAAGACCATCTACTTAATACTCACGTACAGCTCTCTTATTTTTCAGGCAAAGATTATTTCAGCATCTTGACTTGAGCATTCTAGAGACATCTGCAAACAGCCCAACCCTCCCTCAGGCATAATTCTGTAGGCTGTCCTGGGTCTTTTTGATCCCATAGTAGCGAAGATGCTCCCACATAATTTACCCAACACAGAGCTACATGACAAGATGAAAGCTGACCTTCCTGAAAAATATGCATTGTCGTTATATTTTCATGCTATTGGGAATTCAGTGAGGTTTGTATCTTTTTCATGTTTCACAACATCTACTGATTGACACCTGGCAACCTCTGAATTGCACAAGCAGGAAAGATTGCAAATCAAAAGAAAGGAAGGGATGTAGTACATATGGAGGAGTCATTAAGATATTTATCAAGATAAAAGTTCATTTGACAAGATAAAATTCATTTGACAAGGAGGAGGCAGAAGAGGAGACTCAGCTAGCCCTCCGACTGCCCGGTGCCTGGGAAAGGACTCTGGTTGAGCTTTCTCCTCTCTTACTGCCCAAAACCCAATTCCTCAGTCCCACAGCAAAAATGGATGGCCGTCGGATGGCTGCCCAACAGCTAAAGTGAAAAGATACTTTTACTGCTTAGTTTGATATGAATTGACATGTGGGAGTTTTGACAAATAATTATCATTGAAAATCATCCAAATCCATACACTTCTAACCGAATCATAGAGATCAATATGCTTAATGGATTTTCTTTTTTAAGTCTGTATGTTGGCCCAGAATAGAAAGAGTGGAGGTAATCATGAAAGTTTTATGGGTTGTCAACCAGGGACTTCATCATCTTGCTTGATTTCAGTGGTGGCTGTTCTTATAATTTTTAAATTGAGGTTTTCAGGATTCTCTATCCTCTTGTTCATCTTTCTTCTTTAAAAGAATTGCTGATGCCTGGGAGGCTTCAGCCACCAGGCAATGCAGTTTTATGGGAGCTGGAGGAGTTTTCCAGATGGTATTTTTTCAACAGAAACAAGGGGTAGGACGCAGCTTCACTAACGTGCATACACCGCTTATGGGGCTTAGCAGCCTGTCCGTTGTTAACCTGTCGCCATGAACACCTTCCCTAAAATGGATGCTCTACATTTCAGGGAGTGGGTGGCTTCAGGCAGACATTTTTCAGGCACCAGGGATAGCTCTGAATTATGTCAAATAGAAAGAGAACTGTGACCTCCCAGCCTAACAGCTTTGTCCCTGAATAACGTCATGACATCTGAACTTCCTGAAAAGCCAAATCTCTTGCAAGACATTATACCAGCAAGTTTAATTGTCTTGTTTCTAATAAGGGGACGAAAAGCAGCACCATCTTAGTTCTTCTGAAGTGAGTTGCCAAATTTGGTGGAGTTCCTTGGTAATTGGATGTTTAACTAATGAATTCATGCTGAAAACAGCTTCTGAATATCGTTACGAGTTCAATTTGTCGTTTCCAAAAAACTGAGTGTGGTGAACTAGACTGTATCAGTTCTGAGCTTCTTAATCTATGTGCTGGAAATTGTCACCCAGACACACATTTGAACTTGAAAAAAACAATTTACAGGGAAGGAGCAACAAAAGAGAGTCTATAATCCATGTAAAAAATCTATATAGTCTATATTTTCTTAAAAAGTCAATTCTCAGTTATCTATGGGGTAATTTCCAAACCCATATTCAAAAGCAGTTATAAGTGCACGGTTCACAGCTAAATATCAAATATTTATTTTGAGTCATCTACAATTTGGATTAACTAGATCCCTGGAGGAAAATAATAAATTGCTGATGGTGCAAAAACAGCTTTCATTCTTTCTGGGGAATGTGACATATTTCTGTTCTCTTTGTAGGCAAAAACCCAGTTCAAATTTGTTTATCTCAGGCCCCAGAGGAACTTTAAAATGTTTTAGTAGTGAATATTTCTTTTTAAGATAAATTATTAAATAGAGGTTGGAAATGTTTTGTGCTGTAGCTTTAATTTTATTGCAGTGGGATTTGAGTTTTTTTAAAAAATAAATTTGTTTCATTAAAAAGTTGGTTGTAAAAATGCAACTGGGAAAGAAATGTATAAAATGAAAAGTAAAAGTCCCTTGTTCCTGCACACACTTTAAATTTTGGTAGAGACTGATAGATGTGACGGCTATTACCAGAATGCCACGGTGACCAATGTCACTTTCGCCAACACTGGCTCTTACCAATCTTTTTAATGCTTGCTCACCCAATATTTCTAAAAAACTATGCCTACCCTCAAGAGATGGTAGCCTTGAACTGTCCACTTTCCACAATGTTTCCAGAATTATCCACCTAATTTAAAACCTAATTATTTAAGTCCCTTGTTTCAGGGCCTCTGCTGGCCCCCCACAGCTACACAACAGAATCCAAAGTCCTTCACAGGGGTCCCCAGGTCCTCACAGCCTGGGCCCGACCTCCCTTTTCTGCCTCACGCCCTTGCTCTCTCCACAAATCACCTTTTGTGCCAGCCACACTGAATTCTTTACCTTTCTGGAATTTGCGATTGTCTTTCTCACATCTGCATCCTTGCATCTACTATTTCCTCTCCCTCTGCCTCTGATCAACTTTTCAGCTTCCAAGAGCCAGCTGAAATATCATCTCCTCTCTGCCACCTTCTTGACCCCCCAAGAAAAAGGAGCTACTCTTCTTCCGCTTCTCTTGTGGGAGCACTTAGTACATTACTCTATGATTTTTGTAAAAATGTTTGTCTCCCCCTGTAGACTATGATGTATGTGAGGTCAAAGACCTTCAGCATTGCTTCCGTGTCATTGATTGAATTCCTGATTTACAGGAGGCTCTCAAAAAGAGTTTACTGAATACCTAAAGAGCATTCAATAGTATCCAGCAAAAGTAAACAACAACAAAAATCCAGTCTGTCTTCTTCATCTGTAGCGTGGAATATGAAATATTTGAAGTAGTTAGTACCTAACCAGCATTAACAACCTATGACTGACCTGTAGAAGGAAAGCATGCCATGAAACTCTATGGGCGGCACCTCCATAGCCTCAGTGGAAATAGCAAAGAAGGCAAACTATACCCAATTGTTTCTCCTTCCCATCTTCCTTCTGCTGTCCTGTCTCACCTCCGGTGTCTTCGCACCCACAACGTTCACTCTCAGATGCCCTCTGGCTGGCCAACACTCCTTATGATAGAAGGTACACCAAGCCATACACAAAAATGTCCCCCTTTTCCACTTGGGCCAACTTCTGCTTCGTCAGCCAAGTATCACGAGACATCTACTCAAGGAACAAGATTGTATGACTTAAACAGTTGATGCTCAGACAAGAATAAGTTCAATCCTCCAGAGAGGAATATCTTCTTAAAAGATTAGCTAATTAACTCAAATGAATCTAATTTGCAGAATACACTGAAGAGATATTTTTATTAGAAGGCCTTTTAGAAGTCCCCTGGACTTTCTGGGTCACTAGATACCACCAGCCCCAAGATGGAAAAGATGGTGTCAGCAACCAGACCCCCCATTTCTGAAAGGTTGCCCACACCTGGCACGTCTGCAGGGATTCCCCAGTGCCCCTTCCTTAAAGGGACAGCACTCAGAGGATCACAATCACTCAGGGTATACACTTTTGGCCTCGTGGAAAGAAATCACTAAAAAACAAACAGAATTAGGGCAAGGAGAGAAAGGAGGAAAAACAGGCTGAGAGAAGAGATGTGTCAATATTGGGGGAACCACATAGAAGATACAATGCCCAAATAGATGGGCTCACACAAAAAGCCTACTGAAAGAATCAGAAATGTACCCATCCCAGCATTTTTTTCTATTTAAAATGTTTTTCCCCTAAGGAAGCTAAGTGTCCACATAACTTGCTAAAAAAAAAAAAAAAAATTCACAATGAGTGAGTGAGCCAGAAAACCGCAGAGCACTTTTCTTCCTGAAATCATGAAAGCCTACTGGATGGCTGGAAATGTCTCTGCTCGCCCCTCGCTTCTCATGATATTAGTTTGTATCCCCAATTTGATCTTATTTCCAGGGCGGGCATTCCTCTTATAGCCACACATGCTGAGATCAAAGGATGGAGAGGCTGTTACATACAAGACCAATGTTACAGAGAGAAGAGTAGCAAAGGGCTCAAACTTCATTATATAAAAAAATAATTTCAAGGGATAAAAACCATTTTCAGAGGAAGCCGAAACCAAAAATAGTAGCAACTTTAGACTTCATTTTAGGAGCTTGAGGGATGTTATATGGAAGGCTATGTGGTTGCCTAGGGAACAGCAGTCATTTATCCTCTGCTATCCAATAATCTTGGAAATTGCTACCCTAAATTATATCTATGATTGTTAAATTCACTCCAAATGGAAAAGCTCTTCAAAAAGTGCAGTTTAAGTTATAGTACAGGAATCTTTGTCAGGAAAATGTTATAGAAAGCTAAAGCTCCTTTAACATCTCCTGCTGTCCTAATACATTAACATTCTTCTACTTGGATAGGAGATTTTCTTATCCATAATAACTTAGTCTTCATTTTGATTACTGAATGTGGAGTCTTCCTATAAATAAGTAAATTTGTCTTGATTAAACACACTCATCTTAGCATGTCGAAAAATATAAATAGGAATATTCTAGTCTGAACTTAGCCATGTAAAATTATTCTGACTTTCTCCTAAGCGTAAATGAAAGACTATCCTTGATAACAGAGTGTGTAAGAAGCAAAAAGAATGATATTTGGCTTTCTGTACATGATAAATGTTCTTCAACTTTTGCCTGTTATAGGCCCAACCATGAGGGAGATAAGTTTGGGTAACCGTCATGGGGAGGCTTACTGAAAGGGCCATCAATGATATTAGCACATGTTTGTTTTATATAAAAACAACACTGCTCACCAAACTCCTATCCTTTCTACTTCCTGTAATTCGATCAGGCCAAAGTAATTATTTCACTGAACATGCTAAGTCTTTCATTTCTCATCCCCTTGTGTTGTTAATTTAAAAAAGGGCACTGCAAGAGCTGACACTACAGTGGGTAGAATATTCCTTCTGTTTATATTCCTTGCTAATGCTTTTGGCTTCTCTACACATTACCACTTTTCACAAGGAAGCTAGAAGAGGCCAAACTTTATCTCCTCACTTTCCTTTTTGAAACAGCCTGTGCAAAACTCTAGATCAGGGGAAGAAACTGAGAACAGTGGCTAAAGAGGGGGTAATATGTGATTTGGTGAGTTTAATTTTCTGTTTTAGGACCCTGGCTGTCCTGTGCCTGAGAGCAGAGACTTTGTACCTCAAATACGTATCTTCTAGTAGAACCATCTCTGAAATGATAGACTAGTTGCATAACTAAATCTCAATTAACCAGAATTCCTACTACTTGTCATAGGAGAAAAATTCCTACTACTTGTCATAAAGCACTGTCTTGGGCACTGTGGAGCTTAAAAATATGCCAAAATAATTTTTTTCTGTGGATCAATTTTAAGGGAGTTGAATGATAAGAGAACAGATTCATATAAGAAATCTTGTTTTTAAAAAATGAAAACAATTTCCAGGAAAGGTCCTCAGATAAGAGCATACCCAGTTCTATCTTCTACAGCTAATTACTGTATCATCAGAGGGAAGGTCAGAATGACTTTAGAGGATTGTCAAATGCCTCCCTTTGCTCACTGTATTTTATTAACCAGGACCTTTTGACGACTGTTGTAGGCTCCAGTGGAACACTGGATGGGGGTGTTTGAACACTGAAGTGGATTAACAGTGAAAACAAAGTCAATCAACACAATCTCACCAATTTTAAGTTTTAAACTGGTAATGTGCATTTGTTGTTTCATTTGAGAATATTCAGTTCTACAATACAAAATGAAAAATCAAATGGGATAGGTGAAACTTGTAAGATGTGCTAAGTATAGATAAATGAGTAACATAGGAGACATATTAGGCATAAATAAAATAAGTAGTATATATGTGTGCTGAACATAGAAAGGGATAAAAATGCTGAGTAAACACTAAAATTGTCACTAAACATTAAATATACATGAGGTATACAAGTCACTTAACATTTATGAGGTTTTAAATTGGCCACCCATTGGTTATAGCCATCCTGGCCCCACAGATGCTCTGCCATATAAAATCCATAGCTGCTCATAGACTAATTGGTGAGCTTACAGTTGTGGCCAGACATACTTGTCCCTGTGTCTCTCCAATTGAGCCTCCTTGCTCCAAACCTCAACTCTGTTCCTTATAATCACACCATCAGCAGGGAAGGCTGATAAGAGAGGAAGAGGGGGAGGGGGAGGAGGAAGGAATAGAAGGGGAGGGAGAGGGAGACTGAGCAGCTGACCAGGACTCATGTAGCGTACTCCTTCAACCTAGCTTGTTCGCAATCCTAAGTATATAAGCCTACTCCATCTCTTTCCCCTTACTTCTCACTATGTGTTTTTAATTGATTCAATAAACCCTGTGATTCAAGCATCTTAATTTGTGATTCATAACCCATGGGATAGCTTACCTGGTAGTATATTTGGAAGCTACATTGCAGCAACAAAATTTCCCACATGACAAAACTCATCAGTGTTTCTTAAGCCTTCATACTGTCTGCTAATTATCTGCCACCAAGGGCCAATAGAAGAAAAATAAATGAAAGGCGGCAACCAATTATTAATGGGGAAACCTGAAGTAGTCAATTCTGCTTAGTCCTACAGCTTGGTTACACGTGGTCTTTGTTGTGACTTTATATTACATACATATAAATAGTCACATTTTCTCCCGGTAAAATCATCCCTAGCTCAAATCATTCAATTACAAATATTGGTATTTCATGATGTTCCACAAAGAGTATAGTGGTTGATAAGGAGGGCTATGATCTCAGGATACTCAGACAGCTGAACAAGTTTTACTACCATCATTTTAGAAAGATGCTCACTAACATGAGAAACTAACACATTTCACTGCACTTGGTATTTATTTACTACACATTTCACATGGGCCAGGCACTACGCTGTGTGCTGCAGTGGAGAAAATCGAATATGACAAAGGCACTATCTCAGGAATTTCATAGTGTATCATAGAGATACAAAGTGTTATCACAGACATACACTAAGTACCAGGTAATTATGACACAAGGAACTAGCTATATTCCATAAAAGACATGCAAACATGAATTTCTTTATGGAAATTCAAAGAAGTAAGCAATACATTCACTGGAAGAAGCCCAGTAAAGTAAAATGGTACAAACTCTCTTGAGGGTAATTTAGCAATGTGTATGAAAAGCCTTATGACTGCACAGTTCACGGTAGTTAAAAACTGGAAATAATCTACATGTCTAACATTCGGGGAGTGGTTAAATAAACTATGATACATTCATTCACTAGACTATACGCAGTTCTTAAAAATTACATTGCAGATAGGTATTTCATAAGATTGTATGGAAAAAATATAAAATACACATGGTAAAAAAAATGTTCAAACCTTTCAAAAGGACAGACAATGAAGTGTCTTTCTCCCACCCCAGAACCCCCAGTACCTTTCCCCAAAGACATCACTGTTTCAAAGTACACACAACATATATTTGTATGTACACCTCTTTATTTTTATTCAAATAGTGGGCGTCACACTATACCCACTGTTTGGCACTTCATTTGGGGCTCTTAATTTATCTTGGAGATTTTTCATATCAGCAAAATATAGATCTATAGCATGTTCTTTAACAGAGAGTACTCAGTTGTATGGGTTTTAAATATATTTTACTTATTCAATTCCCTATTAAAGGACAATTATATTGTTTCCAGAATTTTGCTATTACAAACAATGCTGCAACATATCTAGATGAAATGTTTAATACTATGTAAAAATGCTCAAGATATTGGGGCCAGCCGGGTGGTGTAGCGGTTAAGTTTGCACGCTCCACTTCAGTGGCCCAGCATTCGCAGGTTCGAATCCCGGGCGCAGACCTATGCACTGCTCATCAAGCCATGCTGTGGTTCCCACGCACAAAATAGAGGAAGATTGGCAACAGATGCTGGCTCAGGGCCAATCTTCCTCAACCCCCCCCCCCCCAAAAAAAAAAAAACAGAAAAACAAAAAATTCAAGATATTTTGGTAAGTAAAAATAAAGGCAGATGAATGTCTGGTTTCCAGTTCCACATGTAAGGAGGTTGGAAGTCGCTACCCCCATCCTAACAAGTTAGGATGAACAGACTGAAAACTCAACAATTCTTAGATCCATAAGAGAGGAGAGGACACCCGGCAAGCCGCTGCCCCCAAGAATGGAGAGACAGGAAATACAGGGAGAATACGGGGAGTCTTGGCTGACCAGAGCAGAGACTCAGGAGTGGAAATCACGGCAGGAACGGGTGCCAGGGCAGGAAAACCTGAACTGTACTTGGCAAATTGCTGGAGGCTCAGTGTGAATGAGTCTGAGAGTTAAAAACTCTAGGGGGACCCAGTCATGGGGGACTCCCACAACATTGTGAGTTTTACCCCTAGGAGTTCAACCACATTCCCACAGTAAATATCAGAGGAAAACCCCCTCAGGCTTCCGGCAGGGGGCGGGGGGAAAAGGAACCATTTTAAAATATACCAGAGCATTTTGTTATTCCTAACAATGCCTGCTCTCAGGAGAAACTACTTAACCTGAGCCTAACCTGTTGGAGTATTTGTAGAGCCTAACTGACCTGGAGGAAGAGAAACGTCTGACTCCAGCCCACTCTAGCCACCCTGTCCCACCTAAGGGGAGGGAAAAAACTGAGAAACTCTTGTGAAGTTCACAGTTCAGAGGCATAGGCTCACTAAAAGACTGAGAGCTAATTATAGAACTATAGACAGCTTCCCCTCCCCCCACCTCTCCCTGCCACATTACTAAAGGCCTATTTACAACAGTTCCTTTACCCAGAACATCATATCCAGCTATCGAGAAAAATTACAGGGCATACCAAAAGGCAAAAAACACAATCTGAAGAGACAGACCAAGCATCAGAATCAGACATGGCAGGGATGTTGAAATTATCAGATTGGGAATTTAAAACAACTATGATTAACATGCTAAGGGCTCTAATGGATTAAGCAGACAAGAAGAGCCCTCTTCAGCACACAAGAAGAGACAAATACAAAAAAAAAAAAAAAAACGACATCGAGGCATATCATTTTCAAACTACAGAAAATTAAAGATACAGAAAAATTTCTGAAAGAAGCCAGAGGAAAAAAACACCTTACCTACAGAGGAAGAAAGCCTTCAAAAGTGAAGGAGAAATAAAACTTCCTCAAGCAAACAAAAATTGAGGGAATTTGTTGCCAGTAGACTTACTTTGCAAGAATTGTTAAAAGAAGTTCTTTAGAGAAAAGAAAAAAAACACACGTCAGAAAAACTTGGATCTACATAAAGTAAGGAAGAGCATCGAAGAAGGAATAAGTGAAAGTAAAATAAAAACTTATTTTTCTTATTCTTAATTGATCTAACAGGCAATAGTTCAAAATAATAATACCAACAATGGATTTGATTATGAATGCTTATGTATATATAACATATATATAACAATATTAACAAAGATATATATATATGCTCATATATAAGTAGAATGAATGACAGCAATGATACAAAGAATGGGAGGGAGGAATTAGGATTATTTTATTATTGTAAGGAATTCACACTACCCAGGAAGTGGCATAGTACTATTTGAAAGTGCACTTGGATTAGTTATAAAGTATATTGCAAACTCTAGGGAAACCACTAAAAAAAGTAAAAAAAGAAGTATAATCAATATGCTAAGAAAGGAGAGGAAGTAGAATCATATAAAATGTTCAATTAAGCCACAAAAGGCAGAAAAAGAATGGAAGACAAAAATAGGAACAAACAACAAAGATAACAAATAGAAAACATAATGAATATGGTAGATATTAATCCAATCACATCACTAATCACTTTGAATGTCAATGGTCTAAATGCATCAATTAAAAGACAAAGATTGTCAGAGTAGATCAAAAAACAAGACCCAACTATATGCTGTCTACAAGAAATCCACTTTAAATATAAAGACACATATAGATTAAAAGTAAATGGATAGATAAGAATATACCATACTAACACTAATCAGAATAAAGCAGGCGTAGCTATATTAATTTCAGACAGAGCAGACTTCAAAGCAAGGAAAGTTATCAGAGATAAAGAAGAACACTACATAATGATATAGGGGTCAATTCTCCAAGAAGACATAACAATCTTTAATGTGTATGTTTCTAACAACAGAGTGTCAAACTATGTGAAGCAAAACTAATAGAATTGCAAAGAGAAATAGATGAATCCACTATCATACTTGGAGAGTTCAACACTCCTCTATCAGAAAGGGACAGATCTCGCAGGCAGAACATCAGTAAGGACATAGTTGAACTCAACAACATCATCAATCAACTGGATATAATTGATATCTATAGACTACTTCATCTAACAACAGTAAATTATACATTCTTCTCAAGCTCACATGGAATATTCATTAAGACAGATCACATTCTGGGCCAAAGAATTCTGGGAACTAACAAGTGATTATAGCAAAGTTGCAAGATACAAGGTAAATATACAAAACTCAATTGCTTTCGTACATACCAGTAATGAACAAGTGGAATTTGAAATTAAAAACACAATATCATGTACATTGGCATCCCAAAAATGAAATATTTAGGATAAATATAACAAAATATGTACAAGACCTATACGAGGAAAATTACAAAACTCTGATGAACAAAGTCAAAGAAGAACTAAATAAATGGATATTTATTGGCTATTCCAGGTTTGTGGTTAGGAAGACTCAATATTGTCAAGATGTCAGTTCTTCCCAATTTGATCTATAGATTCAATGCAATCCCAATCAAAATCTCAGCAAGTTATTTTGTGGCTATCACCAAACTGATTCTGAAGTTTATATGGAGAGGCAAAAGACCCCAAATAGGAAATACAATATTGAAGGAGAAGAACAAAGTTGGAGGACTGACATTATCCAACTTCAAGACTTACTATAAAGCTACAGTAGTCAAGACAGTGTGCTGTTGGCAAAAGTATAGACAAATAGATCATTCATGGAACAGAATAGAGAGCTCAGAAATAGACCCACACAAATATAGTCAACTTATCTTTGACAAAGGAGCGAAAGACAGCAGTGGAGAAAAACCAGTCTTTCAATAAATGTTGCCGGAACAACTGGATATTCACATGCAAAAAAAAAAAAAAAAATGAATCTAGACACAGACCTTATACATCCTTTACAAAAAGTAACTCAAAATGGATCACAAACCTAAACATAAAACTATAAAATATCTACAGATAACACAGGACAAAATCTAGATGACCTTGGGTTTAACAATGACTTTTTAGATACAACCCAGAGGCACAATTAATGAAAGAAAAATTGATAAGCTGGACTTTTATTAAAATTAACAGCTTCTGCTCTGTGAAAGACAATGTCAAGAGAATGAGAAGATAAGCCACAGACTAGGAAAAAATATTTGCAAAAGACATCTGATAAAGGACTGTCATCCAAAATATACAAAGAACTCTTAAAATTCAACAATAAGAAAACAAACAACCCAATTAAAAATGAGCCAAAGACTTTAAAAGACACCTCACCAAAGAAGATATACAGATCGCAAAAGAGCATATGAAAAGATGCTCCATGTCAAATGTCATCAGGGAAATGCACATTGAAACAACAATGAGATACCACTACACACCTATTAGAATGACCAAAATCTGAAACACCGACAACACCAAATGCTGGTGAGCATGTGAAGCAACAGGAATGCTCATTGATCGCTAGCAGGAATGCAGCAATGGTATGGTACAGCCACTTTGGAAGACAGTTTAGCAGTTTCTTACAAAACTAAACATGCTCTTGGCATACAATCCAGAGGAGCTGAAACTTATGTCCACACAAAAACCTGAACATGGATGTTTATAGTAGCTGTGTTCATAATTGCCAAAACTTGGAAGCAGCTAAGATGTCCTTCAGTAGGTGAATGGATAAATAAACTGTGGTACATCCAGACAATGGCATATTATTCAATGCTAAAAAGAAATGAACTATCAAGCCTTGAAAAGATATGGAGGAACATTAAATGCATATTACTAAGTGAAAGAAGCCAATCTGAAAAGGATACATATGGTATAATTCCAACTATACGACACTTTGGAAAAGCAAAACTATGGAGACAGTAAAAAGATCCATAGTTGCCAGCAGTTGGGGAACTGGGGGTAGGAGGGAGATGAACAGGTGGAGACAGAAGATTTTTAGGGCAGTGAAAATACCTGTATGATACCATAATGATGTATACACGTCATTATATATTTGTACAAACCCATAGAATGTACACCACTAAGAGTGAACCATAACATAAACTATGAACTTCGGGTGATTATGATGTGTCAACATAGCTTCATCAATTGTAACAAATGTACCACTCTGGTGAGGCACGTTGATAATGGGGGAGTCTATGCACGGAGCGGGGAGGCAGGAAGTATATGGAAATTTCTATACCTTCCTCTCAATTTTACTCTGAACCTAAAACTGCTCTAAAAAAATAAAGTCAATAACAAAAAGACAGATTATAAAATAGCATATACAATATGATGTCATTTTAATTTCATCAAAATATATTTACCATAGAGGGAAAAAGTCTTAAAGGAAACACTATATATATTAATAGTAGTTATCTTAGTGGTAGAATTACAAAAGATTTTAATTTTCATCCTTTTACTTTCTGTGTTCTCAAGTATCTAAATTTTCTGCAGTGAACATATATCACTTATATAATTAAAAACATTAAAATAAACGGTTTTAAGAAAGGCTTTGTGGATAAGACAGCATTCGGAATAGGACTTAAAGAATAGGTGAAATTTTGACTTGTTCAGCTACAGAGAAAATATTCGTGATAAAAGGAATTGTGACTGAAACTACATGGGGTGAGAAAGTTTAGGCAAGTTGGAAGTAAAGCCGTCTAGTTAGGTTAGAGCATAAAATATCTGTAGGATAGTGGTGGAAAATAAAGAGGTTAGGAAACTGAATTGAAACCTTGCACATCAGACGAGGTGTTTGTACTTAACACAGTTAAGTAGCACAGGAAAGGAACAATAAAGACAGAGGTGAGCAACAGCACTTCTTTCGTTTAGTCTGAAAATTTAGTTATCCAGAATATACCTGAGCAGTTAATTCCACCAACAGTTGGTACTATACTTGACATGTCTCTGAAAAGGAGTCAAAATTATCTAACAGAGAGTATCAGAGAGAAAGTTCATCCTAGAGGAATTATAATATCATAAAGCAAATGTAGTGAAAAATATTAAAGAATTATTACTAGTGGCCGGCCCAGTGACGTAGCAGTTAAATGCGCACACTCCACTGCGGCGGCCCGGGGTTCGCCGGTTCGGATCCGGGCACACACCGACGCACCGCTTGTCAAGCCGTGCTGTGGCGGCGTCCCATATAAAGTAGAGGAAGATGGGCACGGATGTTAGCCCAGGGCCAGTCTTCCTCAGCAAAAAGAGGAGGATTGGCAACAGATGTTAGCTCAGGGCTAATCTTCCTCACAAAAAAAAAAAGAAAAGAATTATTACTATATAAAATACCTTCAAAGACACCAATACTCACCACCCAAATGATTTCACAACAATATAGTCAATAAAGCTTAAACTCTTTAAGTACTTATGCTCAAGAGACGGACACAGGAAAGAGGACTGAATTACAAGGTTTCTACCAAGGCCGTGAAGCAGGTGGACTATTTGAAATGCACACCAATTATATTTATGACTGTCACTGCAGAAGGACTGATCCCAAGGACATTGAAGGGGTGTCTGGACATCAGACTTACACTGCTGCTGTTCTAAACACCTCCAATATTCAGTGCATAATGACTTTTTAACATTTTCTGGAGTAAATAGTTGACCTAATGGAAATTCCCTGCTATCACTAAAAAAGCAGAAAAGCAATAAACTATGTAAAATGGTCCATACCATAATACTCCATTTCATGTATTTGAATATCGGCCTATAACAATTCAAATCAATCCAACCCAATAACTATTTAATAAACAGCTCCCATCTGGGGAGCAACTGGCCGGGCACTGTGCTAGGTTCTTCATAGACCTTTTTGTCTTTAATCTCATCAGTCTTGCACAAAAAGTATTATCATCCCCATTTTACAGAAAAATAAAACACGGCTCAGAAGGCTTAATTCACCCATGCTATTCACACACTTAACGGGAGGTAAAGCTGCTATTTAGGATCTTTTTGGCTGACAGCCAGTGACCCTTCCACTAGGCAACATGGCCCAATGCTTGCCACTTGCCCCATGAACAGCTTTCTGAAAATATCATCAATATTGTTTTCCTGTGCCAATATGATGATCAGAGCAACTGTGAGAAACCCTGGGGACTCCTTTCAGACAGATACTAGATCTCTCTAATGGATCAGAATAATAATGCCGTGGCAAAGAGCAAAACCAATAAAAATTTCTAAGGAAAGAGCTGTGCCAGATATTTTTGTGGCCAGCCTCTTTCTTTGCCTCAACTGCTAGCAAAAGAAAAAGTTGGACAGAATAATAACTATGTCTTTCATTGGTCTGGGGATCAGATAAACAAATGCCTTTTATAAAACTGGAACAAGAAGTTTAAGTCTCTGAATATAACGCCTATATCTTTTAAATATCTGAAATTCCCTTTAAAAATCTCAAGAATGAAATTTCAATTTAAAAATCTCTAAATAGTATGGAATTGAGCAAAATGTTACTGATTTAAGCCAAATGAGAAAATGAGCAAGAGGCCCTTTTGCTATCTTTATAGAACTAAATTTTTCAGGGAATAGAGGCAGTGTTCTAAGAATAGAAAAAACATTTTCTCCCTGAATCCCCCACGACTCCCTATCACTACACTTTCATCTTGTATCTGCAGGCAGCTTTCCTTTTTCTCCCCCCAAAGAAAAGGCAGGTTCATATCTGGTGGAAATATCTCACTGTTTCTGAATATTAGATGATATACAGAATAAGAAGAAGAACATTACTGGAAAGACGTTTTCCATAATCTCGCCAGAGATCAATAGAGGCAACCAAAGAAAAGCTAGTAATCTATTAACAAGTGTTCTCACTGCCTTCCAGTGCCATGCCTGTAGAATAGAGGGCAGCTGAACAGCCAGAAGGAAACAAAGGAAAGGGGTCTTAATCACCAAGGGTCTGGACGGCTCATTCACTCACCCACCCAACACTTATCGAGTCCCCCCTATGGACTAGGCATCAGGAATACAAAAATAAATGTCATATTAGATTGGATTTCTCTATTAAACACCTCCACAGCACATCATACTTCTTCTCTGTAGCACTCAATGCAGAATCACATTTCTGTCTTTTTAGCTACATGTTAAATCTTAAGAGACTTATTTATGAGAATGTAAAATGGTGCAGCCACTATGAAAAACTGCATGGCAGTTTCTCAAAAAAATTAAAAATAGAATTATCACAGGATCCAGCAATTCCATTTCTGGGTATATAGCCAAAAGAACTGAAAGCAGTCTTGAAAATATATTTGCAAACCCATACTCATAGCAGCATTACTCACAATAGGCAAGAGGCGGAAGCAACCCAATTGTCCATTGACAGATGAATGGATAAACAAAATGTGGTATACATATAGAAGGAAATATTATTCAGCCATAAAGAGGAAGGAAATCTTGTCACACGTTACAACATGGATGAACCTGGAGGAAATTATGCTAAGTGAAATAAGCCAGTCACAAAAAGACACTTATATGAGCTACCTAGAGTACTCAAATTTATCAAAACAGAAAGTAGAATAGTGGTTGCCAAGGGCTAGGGGGAGGGGACAATTAGTGTTTAATGTGTATAGAGTTTCAGTTTTGCAAGATAAAAACGTTCTAGAGATTGGATGCACAACAATGTGAATATACTTAGCATTACTGAACTACACACTTAAAAATGGTTAACACAGGGGCCGGCCCAGTGGCATAGTGGTTAAGTTCACACACTCCACTTCGGCAGCCCAGCGTTCGCGGGTTCAGATCCCGGGCTCAGACCTACACACCCCTTGTCAAACCATGCTATAGTGGCATCCCACATACAAAAAATAGAGGACGATTAGCACGGATGTTAGCCCAGGGCCAATCTTCCTCAAGCAAAAAGAGGAAGATTGGCAACAGATGTTAGCTCAGAGCCAATCTTCCTCACCAAAGATAAAAAAATTTAAAAAAGGTTAACATGGTAAATTTTATGTTACATGTATTTTACCACAATTAAAAATTTTTTAATTAAAAAAAGACTTGTTTATCCCTGTATCTTTATTCTTTAAGCACAAATCCTTGCATATGGAAGATGCTTAATAAATATTTATTGGATAGATAGATAGATGAAGGAATGGATGGGTAGATGGATGGACAGACCAGACAGACAGATGGGAACGTGAACAGAAGAGAAACATTTAAACCAATAACTACTATGCCATGTGAACACAGAGAAATGGGCCCTGTGAATATGAAGAAGTGAAGAGTTCTTGTCATGGCTGATTTTGACATAATATTTATCATATAGAATTACTTTCTTTTACCCACCAACACGACAAAAATTTTTAATATAGATTTAGTTCTATCTAGTTGAATAATTCTTATTTTTTCCCTTATTTCCCTTCATCTAGAGTATAATCTGTCTTCTGACCTAGATGTTATTAAAACAGAGAGAAATCCATTTTCTGACTCCTTTGTTCTTTCCAGCACCTCTCTCTCTCTTTTTTTTTTAAATAATTTTATTTATTTATTTTTCCCCCAAAGCCCCAGTAGATAGCTGTATGTCATAGCTGCACATCCTTCTAGTTGCTGTATGTGGGACGCGGCCTCCGCATGGCCGGAGAAGCAGTGCATTGGTGTGCGCCCGGGATCCAAACCCGGGCCGCCAGCAGCGGAGCGCACGCACTTAACCACTAAGCCACGGGGCCCACCCTCCAGTACTTCTCTTAATTCAGAAGGGTAATGTTAAATGAAGTTTACACTCAACACTGCAGGAGATGAAAGCAGTGATAAGTTGGCTTGCCCACAGGTTATTAATCAGCTGTCCTCTGGGGCATAGTGTTATGAAGCTGTGTCATGTAATAAACAGCAGGCAAAAAGAATAATCTCCATTTTCTGACTCTGAAGTGTAGGCATGTGCTATAAAACTAAATTGACATCTGTTAGCAGGCTTGTCACATGGACAATTTCTTTCCTGCAGAATCTGGAATAAATTAAACCTTAAAATAAAATTTGGAACAGAGAGGCTGCTTTACATAATTCCTTCTAATGGTGTGCTGTGAACCCACCGCACTGATTTTAAAGAGAAGTTCTTGTAAGAAATGTTTTATTATCATTTTAATTGCAAAACCGTTGAACGCCACTCCACGCTAGGAAATTTGTGTTTTTTAAAAAGTCCTTATGTTTTTAACTAAAAAGTGGCAAATGAAACCTTTCTTTTCTGATATTTTCATTGGCTGGAAAATAAATCTGGTTTTACCTCCAAATGAAACGATGATCACCTTTTCCCAAGCACCTGGAGCCATTTCATTGGGGGGTTGTTATGCACGGGCATCTCAGAGAACTGGCATGGCTCAGGCAGAAATGGCCGGCCCGGGTGTGACCGCACAGGATTTGCTCAGGACTACATTCCCTCAGAAGATTCACTACTATGATAGCGCGTTCTGGGGGCTCTTACTGTCAAAAGGCATTAAGCATTTTTTAACACCTATAAAGGAACTTGCAGAGCTGCATGACCTGGCAAATCTGAGCTGCGGATCACTGAACATAACATCCTTCCATCGACCCATAGTCTCCTCTAGGAAAGGAAGTCACACAAAGACAAACCTTTATGGACACCTGGAACAAACAGCCCCTCTGCGCCCTGAGGATTCACATGGCTTTCATTCCCAAAACTTTGTCAAAATGGAGAGATTCTCAGACAAATACGCCCACTCCCGGTACACAGCAACGAAGAAAAACAAATGACAGCTCCCTGGAGGCTAATTTCCTCCATATGGGAAATCTTCCTCTTTTATAATAACACTAGGTACCTTTGAAAATCTCGAAGCTACAGTCGGTCAAAATGCTTTGTTTTATAGAAAATCACAATTCTGGTCTCACAAAAACTCCTCATTCATTTCTCTCACCAACATGAGTTTATTTGCCTGTACAACCTTCTCAAATGTTAGGGGTTCGTATCACACAGCTTATAAACGAGGCACAGAGGACACAGTGACTTGGTGAGGAGACAGGGAGGGAGGCTGCAGAAGCTGACAGCCAGGCTTGGGATCCTCTCCTTGTTGAAAGGGTTTTATGCATAGCAAGGGAAGTGGGATTTTGCAAATGGAAGGCTGAGCCACTGAAGTCCTCTCTACGCACTGAGGTTCCTCAAAGGTGATCTTCACATCACCTGGGTTAGAGTGGGGTGGGGTGGGTTAATAATGCAGGTTTCTGGGCTCCATGCCAGACCAGCTAAATCAGAATCTCTGACGTGGATCCTAGGTTTGACATTTTAATCAAGCTCCCTAGGGGATTGGATTCTGTGGTATGTTGCTGTTATTTTTGGTTTGTTTTCCGGTGTTGCAAATTTTAACACTGAAATCTGAGAACCACTTGGTTGTACAGGTGGGAGTGGATCTCCAGCACGTTTTGCATACAACCTTGCCAGTCATGGCTTCTGCCCAAGGAAAACCGAGGGGACAACACATCAAAGAAAACAAAAACTGTAGCTAAATCCAGAAGCATGTAGTTCTTTCTTCAAATGGGCTTTATAATCTGCTGTGTCTACACGCTAAGTTAAATACTGAATGGGCTGAAAATCATTAAGAAGAGCCAAGACATTTTGCTTCACAGCAAAGCTCACCATTATCCATGAGTAAATAGGGTAAAAAGCCAAAACTCATTTCCTAAAAGTGGAGTGCACAAGTTCTTGACTCCAGTTCTCATCTCATGTTCTCAAGATGACTTTGTCTTTAGGGTCCACTGTAGGTCGATGGAGACCGAAAGATGTCTCTGCATTTCAAATTGCAATTCAGGACCGTGAATGACTCATTAGTCCTAAATTGTCACTAGCTTATTTCACAGAAACACAGCACCGTCATGATTAAATAGCCATTCCGCAAGACGAGATTGCCTTCAAATACACAGAAAGATACATACTTCTCTTTGAAAAGGAATATAAACAAGTGTAAATAGAAGTTTGCACTGGGTCCTAAAAGAATCACCTGGACTTCTCTAACTTTACCACAGAATATCTTGTCTCCATGAAGCTTTCCACCCAAATGTTCTTCCGAAATATCCGTGACTAGGGCCTCTGGATGCTCAAGCTGATGCTATTAATTCCACAGTATGTTGTATGAAAAGACAAAGTATTCAAACTTTGATATGCTGCACATTTTATTTAGGAAGGTACTGGGGAGAAAGTCAGGTAGACAAGTGTCATATATTTTGTCAGCACTTCGCTGGGTAGCTGGGATGGGATTCTATACAATAAAAGGTCTCTGGCCTTGAGCCACACACATCGTAGTTAGGAACACACATTTGAGAAGCAGGGGTCCAGCTGGAGGGTAAAACCATTTGTCCTAGATAGGACTCAGGCATGTCTGGGTGTGTGGCAGACCACCAGGGGATATTTTTATAAAGGAGCGTCCCTCCTGAGAAAAAATTTGTCCCAGGAAAACAGCAAGTCTAGGACAGAAATCGGGTGCAATAGGCTGACACAGGAATGGAAAAATGCCCTGGAGCACAGCACAGCATCTGTGCCTCACACCACCCTTCCTAGGGACTCAGGCTGAGTGTGGAGGACATCAGCAGAGCACAAAGTGGCTCAGTGCTGGGCCTCTAGGGGGACACCACCCAGGCTCAAGTGCCAGCATTGCCAATTACCATTAATATCCTCTGCTTCTGTGTTTCTCAGACTGTGGTACAGACCTTGCTACTCAATGTATGGTTCCCCAGCCAGCAGCAGCAGCACCACCTGGGAGCTTGCTAGACATGCAGAATCTCAGGCCTCACCCCGAACCTCCTAAATCAACATCTACATTTTAATTAGATTCTGTAGGTTAAATATGAACACATTAAATATGAGCAATATTGGTATAGAATATGATTTGGAGCAATATAAATAAACATTTCAAAACCTTTCATTTGTTAGGTATTTTTTAATATGTATTAGAAAATATAACTAGGACAGTTGACTCATGAGTCCATGGATATTATCACTCCAGATAATTCTAAGGAGGAAAGGTGAATCAATTGAAAGTTGATTTAAAGAAAAGCAGGAAGGCAAGATGCACTCCCCTCATGCCAAAAACAAAGCAAAAGGAAAGAATGCTAAAAGAGAGAGAGAGAAACAAAAAGGACAAACAGGGCTCAAAAACAAGATGAACATCTCCACGGACCGGAACACAGAGCAGTGAGCAGGACTGAAGCCAGGACCTGCTGGGCTCCCATCCTAAAGCAGGTGGCAGTGGTCCTGGGAGTACACCTCCTGCAGGGAACAGGAACTAAAAGTGCTCCCATGAGAGAGCAGACGAGCTGCATTCATTGATTAAAACCAAGGGCTGGATGGAGTTCTCTAGGTCCAGAAAGGAGCCTGAAATAAACCGTTGACAACCGCTGCCTGGGGCTATTGCTTAAAACCAGCCAGTGGCCTAGGAAATGGAAGGAGAAAGACTCACCTTTGTAAACAGTAAATGAGCCAGACCCCAGATGGCTCAGTAACTGAATATTCCCAATATCACTGGGAGAAGCAGGAAGCCCCAAATGCTTATACAAGACCAGGCCCTGAGGGCTGCTATAAAATCACCAGGCAGAGAAGAGTGAACCAAAAAGGAAAGAAAAAAGCAAAACCAAACCAAACACCTCCCACTGAAAATGAGCTAGCAAACAAAATTTCAAAATACACACAGAAATCAAATGATGAGAAACAGCCAACCAAAGCAATAATTGGAACAGTACTTTGTTCCGACATATTTTTGTTGAACAGTCTGACAAAAGTTTAAAATAAGTATGTTTAGGACGCTCAGAGCAATCAATAAGAAATATCTACTTTCACAAACACAAGCAGTGGCAACACATTTTGAAATAAAAGCATGCAGAACTAAAAAAGAACAGATGGACAGGGAAAATACCAATTAAAAACCTTGGAAGTGAAAAATATAGTCATTGTAATTTTTAAAAAATATCTAGAAATGGTATAAACTCTAGACTGGACATAGTTAAAAAGAAAATTAAGGAATTGGAAGCCAGTACTTAGGAATTCACCCAAAAGCAGGACAGCGATTAACATTTTAAAATATGAAAAAGTAATTAAGAGACAAGGAGGATAGACTGAGAGGTTCCTTTTAGGTCTCCACCTAAAAGGAACTCCAGAAGTAGAGAATAAAGGAAATGGAGGAGAAGCAGTTGAAAATATCTTGATATTTTTAATATTCACAAGGTACAAAAGATACAGAAAGCAGAGTCCCTTCCTCAGCCACCCAGTTCTTCCTAGGGTCAACCTACCTACGTGAATGGTAGGATGGTAGAAATCCACACACATTCTTCTGCAATTTGTCTTTATTAAGGTATAATTTATATGCAATAAAATTCATACATTTTAAGTATACAGGTCGATGACTTTTGACAGATGTATACACCCATGTAACTACCAACACGCCAAAAAGTTCCCTTGTGACCATTTCAGTAAATCTTTTATTCTATTCCCCCGCCACCTGCCTCAGGCAACCATTGATCTGATTTCTATCACATAGAATAGTTTTGCCTCTTCACTTAAGTAGAGAATCATATAATACATAGCCTTTTGTTCTGGCTTCCTTCATTCAATATAAAGTCTGTGAGATTCATTCATTCATATTGTATGTATCACTAAGCTTGCTCCTTTTTATTGCTGAGTGATATTCCATCATATACGGATGGAATGGTATATGGTACACACATACCACAACTTCTTTACCCATTCACCTGTTGATGGACATTAGGGTTGTTGCCAGTTGGGGCTATTATGAATAAAGCTGCTATGAACATTAAAGTACAAGTCGTTGTATGGGCATACATTTTAAACTTTCTTGGGTAAATATCTAGGAGTGGGTTTGCTGGGTCAGTTGGTAAATGTACATTTAACTTAATAAGAAATCACTAAACACTTTTTCAAAGAGGTTGCCTTTCCACCACAAATGTTTGAGAGTTCCAGTTACTCCACACCCTCGCCATCACTTAGTATCATAAACCTTGTCAATGTTAGCCCTTTTGGTGTTTACAGTGATATTGCATTTTGGCTTTAATTTTCATTTCCCTAATGATTAATGATACTGAGTATATTTTCACGTGTGCTTTGCCATCTATATATCTTTGGTGAAGTGTTTGTTCAAATCTTTTGCCCATTTTTTAATTGAGATGTTTGTCTCATTTTTGGTTTTAAGATTTCTTTATACATTCTGGATACAAGTCCTTTGTCTGATATGTTTGTGTTGAATATTTTCTCCCAGTTTTTATGTTCTTAACAGTGTCTTTTGATGAGCAAAATGTTTTAATTTTGGTGAAGTCCAATTTATCTTTTTAAAAATTTTTTGGTTTATGATTTTTGTATCCCGGCTAACAACTCTTTGTCAACAGTCTTGAAGATTTTCTCCTACATTTTCTGCCAGAAGTTTTATAATTTTAGCTTTTATGTTTAGTTCTATGTTCCATTTCAAATTAATTTTTGTGATGATATGAGATAGAAGTCAATTCATTTTTTCCATACATATATCCAGTTGTTTTAGCACCATTTGTTGAAAAGACTAGCATTTCTCCTTTTGAATTATGCTGGCATCTTTGTAAAAAATCAATTAACCACACTTGTGTTTTTATTTGCAAATTTTCTTGGTGTTCTGTTGATCTATATTTCTATATGTATGTCAATACCATAATCTCTTTATTGCTGTCACTTTCATTAAGTCTTGAAATCAAGTAGTGTAAGTCCTCTAAGTAGTGTAAGTCGTCTAACTTTGTTCTTCTTTTTCAAAATTGTTCAGCAATTGCTTTGCATTGCAAGTTCCTTTTCTTACAAATATATCTCAGAAATTGTTTCATATCAGTACATAAAGATCTGATTTTTCCTTTTATCATGGAGCATTCTGGGTAATCCACGGAAAGATGTACAATAATGTATTTAAACACTTCCACAGTGGTAGATATTGTAGATTATTTCTTATCCTTTGCTATTACAAACAGTGAGGCAAGAATAATAACTTTATTCATATATCAGTTCACATATATGGGAGTATGACTATACAGCAAATTCATAGAGGTAGAATTGATGGATCAAAGGGTACACTACATTTGCAATGTAGTAGATATTGCCAAACTTGCCCATAAAGATTGTACCAATTTACATTCATGCCACTTTTTATCTTTGATAATCTAATGGTGAAAACTTTGTATCTAAGTGAAGTTTCATTTGCATTTCTCTTACTATGAGCAAGTTTGAGTACCTTTTCATATAAGACATCTGTATTTCCTTTTCTGTGAACTGGTTGTTCACTCTTTATCCAATTTTCTATTAAGTTGCTAATCTTTTACTTACTGATTTGTTGAAGCTCTTTATATATCAGTGAAATTAGATATCTGCTTATGAAGTGAGTTGTAAATATCTTCCCAGTTTGTTATGTGTCTCTTAATTTTGCTTTTGGTACTTGTACTATGAAGAAGTTTGTGTTTATATGTAATCAAATTAATCATTCCTTCTTTTATGACTTTCTTACTCCAGGATTATTTTTTAAATTCCCCACAATTTTTATTAGTATTTTTATAGTATCAGTTTTTTAAAATATTTATTATATGATTGGTTTGGATTTTTTTTTGGTAGAAGCCATCAAATATAGATCAAGATTAATTTATTTTACAAATGCCCACCCAGTTGTCCACAAAACTTTTACTGAAATATCCATCTTTTCTCACTGATTTGAGATGACAACTTTAACGTCTGTCAAATATGCACGTATTTGGATCTACTTCTGGATTGTTTATTCTGGCCATTAATCAGTTAATCTTCTAATGCAATAGCACCATTTTTCTTTAATTATTATAGATTTACAAGAAATTTTTAATACCTCATAGGGCTAGTCAACCTCCTTTATTACTCTTCTTTGCCAGAATTTGAATGGCTATTTTTGCTTGTTAATTCTACATGAACTCTGGAATCAGCTTATCTAGTTCCACAAAAAAAATAAATAAATAAAATAAAATTCCACTGGCAATTTTATTGGGATCATATTAGATGAATAGCCTAATGTAAGAAAGATTAAGTCATTATGATAAGTCTATCTAAGAACATGCTATATTTCTGAATTTGTTCAAGTTTTCTTTTAAATTTTGAACAGTTAAAATTTTTCTTCTTGTAGATCTTGCACATGTCTTAAGTTTATTTTTATCTTTTTTTTTGTTGCTTTTGCAATGGTGTCTTTTCTTTCTTTATATATTCCAACTGGTTATTCATAAAAGTGTAGGTTTTAAATTTTTGTATACTGCACTCAGACAACTCATTAAATTCTCTAGGGGGCTGGCCCAGTGGTGCAAGCGGTTAAGTGCACGTGCTCTGCTGCGGTGGCCCGGGGTTCGCTGATTTGGATCCCGGGCACGCACCGATGCACCACTTGTTAAGCCATGCTGTGGCGGCATCCCATATAAAGTAGAGGAAGATGGGCAAGGATGTTAGCCCAGGGCCAGTCTTCCTCAGCAAAAAAAGAAGAGGATTGGCATCAGATGTTAGCTCAGGGCTGGTCTTCCTCACAAAAATAAATAAATAAATAAACAAATAAATAAATAAATTCTCTAATCGTTTGATAGTTTTTCATTAGGTTCTCTTAAGTTTTCCAGTATGCAATCATATTATCTGCCAACAATGAGTGTTCCAATAATAATAATAAATAATACATATGCATACAATAGTAAAATTTTTACCTCCTTCTTCCTAAATATTATACCTAAAATTTTTGCCTTTTCTAATTATGTTAGCTATTATCTTAAGAACTATGTGAAATAACAATGGTGATTACACACTGTATGATTCCATTTATATAACATTCTTGAAATGACAAAATTATAGAAATGGAAAAGAGATTAGTGGTTACAAGGGGCTAGGGAAAGAGGTGGGAAAGGAAGGTAGGTGTGGCTATAAAAGGGCAACATGATCCTTATGGTCCTAGAAATGTTCTGTATCTGAACTGTATCATTGTCAATATCCTGGTTGTGATATCATTCTATAGGTTTGCCATCAGGGGAAACTAGGTAAAGGGCACATGGAATCTCCGTATTATTGCTTACAACTGCATATGAATCTATAATTGTCCCAAAATAAGAAGTTTATTTTTTTTGAAGAGCTCTAATTCCGTTTTTACAAATGATAATGACAGACATCCTTATTTTTCCTTGACTTTAATAAGGATATTGCCATTGTTTCCACATTAATCCTGATGCCAGCTCTTGGGTTGAAATATACCAAAGTAAGAAGCAATTCATCCAACTGTATCAGCAACCATGATAAATATACAGGCATACCTTGGAGATATTGCAAATTCAGTTCTAGACCACTGCAATAAAGCAAGTCACATGAGTTTTTTGGTTTCCCAATGCATATCAAAGTTATATTTATACTATATGGTAGCTTATTAAGGGTGCAATAGCATTATGTCTAAAAAGACAATGTAAATACCTTAATTAAAAAATACTTTATTGCTAAAAAATGCTAACCATTATCTGAGCCTTCAGTCAATTATAATCTTTTTGCTGGAGGAGGGTCTTGCCCTCAGGCTGCTGACTGATCAGGCTGGTGGTTGCTGAAGGTTGGGGTGGCCGTGGTAATTTCTTAAAATAAGACAACAATGAAGTTTGCCTCATCGATTGACTCTTCCTTTCACCAACGATTTCTTTACAGCATGCGATGCTATTTGATAGCATTGTACTCACAGTAGAACTTCTTTAAAAACTGGAATCAATCCTCTCAAACTCTGCTGCTGCTTTATCAATTAAATTTATGTAATAATATTCTAAGTCTTTTGTTGTCATTTCAACAATCTTCACAGCATCTTCACCAGGAGTACATTCCATCTCAAGAAACCACTTTCTTTGCTCATCCGTAAGAAGCAACTCCTCATCTGTTAAAGTTTTATCATGGGATTGCAGCAATGCAGTCACATCTTCAGGCTCCACTTCTAATTCTAGTTCTCTTGCTGTTTCCACCACATCTGCAGTTACTTCCTCTTCTGAAGTCTTGAACCCCTCAAAGTCATCCAAGAGGGCTGGAATCAACTTCTTCCAAACTCCTGTTAATGTTGATATTTTGGTCTCTCCCCATGAATCATGAACGTCTTAATGGCATCTAGAATGGTGAATTCTTTCCAGAAGGTTTTCAATTGACCTTGCCCAGATCCAGCAGAGGAATCATAATCTATGGCAGCTATAGCCTTGCAAAATGTATTTCTTAAAAAATAAGACTTGAAAGTCGAAATTACTCCTTGATCCATGGGCTGCAGAACGGACGTTGCGTTAGCAGGCATGAAAACAACGCTAATCTTATTGTGCATCTCCATCAGAGCTCTTGGGTCACGAGGTGCATTGTCAATGAGCAGTCATATTTTGAAAGGAATCTTTTTTTCTGAGCAGTAGTTCTTGACAGTGGGCTTAAAATATTCAGTAAACCGTGTTGTAAACAGATGTGCTATCATCAAGGTGTTGTCGTTCCATTTATAGAGCACAGGCAGAGTAGATTTAGCATAACTCTTAAGAGCCCTAGGATTTTCAGAACACTAAATGCGCATGGGCTTCAGCCTACAGTCACCAGCTGCATTCGCCCCTAACAAGAGAGCCAGCCTGTCCTTTGAAGCTTTGAAGCCAGCACTAACTCCTCCTCTCTAGCTACGAAAGTCCTAGATGGCGTCTTCTTCCAACATAGGCTGTTTCATCTACATTGAAAATCTATTTTTTAGTGCAGCCGCCTTCATTACTTATCCTAGCTAGACCTTCTGGAGAACTTGCTGCAGCTTCTGCATCAGCACTTGCTGCTTCACCTTGCACTTTTATGTTATTGAGATAGCTGCTTTCCTTAAACCTCATGAACCAACCTCTGCTAGCTTCAAATTTTTCTCCTGCAGCTTCCTCACCTCTCTCAGCTTTCACCGAATTGAAGAGAATAGGGATTTTCTCTAGATTAGGTTTTGGCTTAAGGGAATGTGGCTGGTTTGATCTTCAATCCAGACCACTAAAACCTTCTCCCTATTAGCAATAAGGCTGTTTTGCTTTCAATCATTCACGTGTTCACTGGAGTAGCACTTTTAATTTCCTTCAAGAACTTCTTTGCAATCACAACTTGGCCAGCTGTCTGGTGCAAGAGGCCTAGCTTTTGACCTACCTTGGCTTTTGACATGCCCTACTCTCTAAGCTTCATCATTTCTAGCTTTTGATTTCAAGTGAGACACAGTGCCTCTTCCTTTCACTTGAAGACTTAGAGGCCACTGCAGGGTTATTAACTGGCCTAATTTCCATATTGTTGTGTCTCAGGGAATAGGGAGGCCCGAGGAGAGGGAGAGAGATGGGGAACCACCAGTGGGTGGAGCAGTCAGAACACACACATTTATCAATTGAGTTTGCCGTCTTATGTGGACATGGTTTGTGGTGCCCCAAAACAATTCCAACAGTAATATCAAAGATCACTGATCACAGATCACCATAACAAATATACTAATGATGAAAAAGTTTGATGTATTGCAAGAATTACCAAAATGTGACACAGAGACACAAAGTGAGCAAATGCTGTTGGAAAAACGGTGCCGATAGACTCGCTCGATGCAGGGTTGCCACAAAACTTCAATTTGTAAGAAATGCAATATGTGTGAATTGCAATAAAGCCAAGTGCAGTAAAAAAGGTATGCCTGTAAATGGATTACACTCACATATACAGATAGATATGCTATGGAAATATCCATCCATTCATTTTCATTGAGTCTTTTTTTTTACTCGCAGAGACAATACCTCAATACAAATATATATATTTGTATAAATCAGAGAGAGAGGGGGGCAAATATGGCAAAATATTAACAATTGGTGAATCTCAGGGAAGAATAGATGACAGTTCATTGTATTATTCATGCAACTTGCAACTTTTGCGTTTAAAATTTTTTCAAAAGAAAATGTAAAAAAAAGGTAAAACTAAAACCTCAGATGATAACAATGTGGGAGAACTCATGTTCAATGGGTAGTTAACTTGCTATGATCCTTGTAGTGTTTACGAGGAATACAGAAATACTGAATAATTTCATGTTGTTTTAAAATTTTATAGTTAATAATATACATCTAAAATTTAAGGATAACCACAAAGAATAAAAATGCAAGCTTTGGTGAGAAGAGAAAAAGTACAGAAAACCAAAAAAGCCCAATTTAAAAGAGTAGAAATTAGTCCAAATGTGCCAGTAATCACAACAAATATAAACATAAATGAATTAAACACATCTGTTTAAAGACAGGTGGATTTAAAAATACGATCCAAGCACATACCGAATATGTTGCTCTTACAGGCTACACATAAATTAAAACTATATCAAAAAAAGGAAATTAAAGAAATCTAGAATGGCCTTTCATATAAATACTTACTTTTTTAAAAGCTAGTATGACAGAACTAATATCATACAAAACAGAATTTAAGGCAAAAAACAATTCTAGAAACAAAAAGTGACATCATATGGATAAATTTTCTTCCTGAGAGAGTCTATCATTTTCCATTTCCAGCAGCAAAGCATGCGTATGATTCCCAACAAGCATTCCAGTGTAAGGCAGTATCAATATCTCGTTTATGTTTGCCAGTTTGATAAGCAAAAAGAACAAGGACTCTTTTTGTAGTTTAATTTCAAAGCCTGCATTCTCTCAAACACAGCAGGAACCACCCAACAGAACTCATGTTTTGTGAACAGGGCCGAGCCCCTCTCGCCCAGGGAAGCAGAAACTGCCCATCCTCTGAGGGTCTATGCGGACGCTCAGCCACAGACAGGGGGCAGCATCCGGGTGAGGAGGACCCGCCCCCTGGCGCTGAGCGGGCGGGAAGTCCAACTCCACCCGGGTTGTCTGTCCAGCAACCCCAGCCTCCCTGGTCTCTGTGTTAATTCCCAGCAGCTTACTTAATTTATATACAGCACAGTATCTACTTTCTATAAAATGGCCAGCAAAGCTGTTCGGTGCCCCCAGGCAGCAAACAATAAGAACCAATTGCCCTTCCGTTTCACACAAAGCTTTCCTTAAAAACTCTTGACTAGAATTAAGTGCAGTTAGCAATTTCTAGAGAAATCTCTGAGATATTTTCCCTGAAAACAAAGAAAGAATAAAAAGAAAATGTTTTCTATAAAATTTAGTAAAAGCTAACTGAAAGTGTTAATAAAAATTCTTTGAATTTGCAATGGAATGACTAATTCCTGCCAGGCACTCTGCTGGAGCCTTTCACACTATGTTCTCAGATCCAATTCTCAAAAATAATCCATTTAGGTAGAATCACTGTCCCCACATTTTTTTTTGTTTGTTTTTTGCTGAGAAGATTGGTCCTGAGCTAACATCTGTGCCAGTCTTCCTCTATTTTGTATGTGGGTCGCTGCCACAGCATGGTGTAGGTCCGCACCCAGAACCAAACCCCTCCCCCAAAAGTGGAAGGCGCCGAACTTAACACTAGGACATGGGGACAGCCATCTCATTGTCCCCATTTTACTGACAATCAAACTGAGTGCCAGAGAGGTTAAATAGCTTGCCCCAAATAAAAAACTGACAAGAAGACCCATGTCTCAAACCTAGATTAATGAGCTTATAGAGGTAAACACTAACGCAGTCCTGTTATTCATATTATCATCAGCATGGTTAAGACTGAAAATAATAATTTCTCATTAACCAGCCTAGATCACTTAAGATACTCTGTGTAATCAAGACTTTAGAAAAAAAGCATACATTATGATTAATATGAGCAGAAATTTCAGACTCGATATTTCTAGTCACATTCTGGAAAAATTCTTATGCGTAGTTACAGCAATAAGCACTTCAGCACAGAGAGGACAGTTAATCATTTCAAATAATGCTGGATCCAGGTGCTATCATCCCCCGGCAGCCTGCGCTTCTGGATCACACGCTTTTGCTGATGCAGCTGCTCTGGTTGGATGCTTTAGAAGGATTTTTTGATTTACAGTTTGAAGTTAAAATTACCAAAGAGTTTTAAAGGCATTACGAAAGCCATATGTATCTTTCTGTCACCATGTCAGAATACTGCCTTTCACTTTTGCCTACATTTTTGCCTGAGTGGTTGGAATCTAGGTATGGATAAAGAGAAGAAGAAAAATAACAGCTTAACATGGAAAACATCACAAAACTGTATGAGATATTTTAAAGTCATGAAGGGAAAACGAAACAACTACAACTCCTTTGGTTTCTATAGTTGCTTTCAGAAAAAATGAGTGAAGAAGACCAGGCACAAAAGCACTGACAGTTTTTAGTATATATTTTTTTTCTATTTGCTTTCCCCGCCAGAGCCATATCCTATTTACCCGTGTCTGTACACATGCAGAAAATGAAAACAGATCTTGCTTGATACAGGCCAGAAACGAGGTTTCCTTTTATCTGGCACCCCATAGCTCCTAGAAGCATGTTCCTAAAGGAAGCAATCACTCACTGACGGGTTTAGTTTTTGTTTTAAAGCATTTATTAAAAAAACCTCTATGAAAGAATATCAGTATCTCTTAAATTTTTCCACAAGGGATTTTTTTAAAGGGGCAAATACATACCTGGCTCTTCTGACCCAGATCACTTTCATTATTAATGGGTTTTTTCCTAATTTTTTTTTATTGTGGTAAAATACACATAACACAAAATTACCAGGTTAACCATTTTAAAGTGTGATTATTAGTCTTTTCAATAAAAATAAGTAGCCTTAGGAATATAAGAAATCCTTTAAAACATTTATACTTTTTCGGTATCCCTGTCAATATTTCTGCAGTCTCAGGAGCAGTGCTGTAAGAGGCTTCAGGCTTCATCCTCAGCATAAAGGTTTGCCCACTGCAGCTCCCATGGAGTTAAACAAGCACAATTCAGGTGCATACCTGGTTATCTGAAAATGCATTTTCCATATGAAGTGTGGCTTAGATAAATTATTTCCACAGATCATTTTCTAAAGTCTTATTATATCCTCACATTTACCAAATCTTTTGCTAAAATATTATAGAAAAAGCAAAATAGCTTTGAGTTTCACCTCTTTTCTCTACTCAATCTTTTCTTTGAAAAGTGGGGGTGGAGAGGGCCAGGATGTAAAGAGCATTAAGGAGAAGCCATAAGACTCCTAAATGAATACAAGAATCAGCAGCTACTTCTTTGAATAATCTAGAGTTGACATATTAGACAATCAAGTCTGTAATTTTCAGTTGTAAAAAAACAGGTCTATGAAGCTAACGAGTGGCAAAAGCAAAATAAAGTTCTGAAAAATGCTCTCACTTCTTCAGATTCTGTTCAGAGATTTTACCCAAAAAATCCCATACATGTTTCATTAAGGCTCCTATTAAATGCTAGTTACTCTCAATGGCAAAGCAAAATATAAATCAATGGTTAACCACATGTTAAAAGAGAAGCATTCTTTGAAGCTGGTCTTGAAGAAACTCCTGCTGTCCAATTAAAGGTTTTGTTTTTTTTTTAAAAAAAAAAAGAAGAAGAAGAGGAGGAGGGAAGAGGGAGGAGGAAGAGGAAGTAGGAGAGGAAGAGGAAGAAGAAGAATACAGAGGAGAAGCCATTTTATTAAAGATCAAGCAGCCAACAATTGAGTTCCATGTACACTGTTTCTCAGAAACACCCATTCTGGCGTATGCTAAATTACATGCCATCTCTGGCTGGATATGATAGGCCAAGATAGGCCAAGCCCAAGAAGGATTGGAGATCAAATGCAAGCCAACTATACTTAGGAGACTTTCTCTAGTATCTGTCTACAGAATGCAGTTATCTCAGGTCTACACTAAAAATTGCTTTCAAGGAACACAGTTCAAAGATTGAGTTTCTTTTTTGCTATCCATTCACCATAAAATATTTGTAGAGATGTGACATCCTTTGACATCATTATATCAGTTGCGACACACATAATGTCCATTCAATTTGACGAAGTACATTTTAATCAAAGCTACACATATTTTCTGACCTTTAAGAGCCTGGAGGCTCAAAATAGTTGTTACAACAGTGAGAAATACGATACACAAGCAATCTCTTATCAAAGATAAACATGGCTCCGATTACTTTTTGTATTTGAGGCTGACATAAGTAGTTTGCTCTGTCTGGACATTGTAAATCGATTGCCAGATGGAAATAGTACTCTTGAGTCTATGCCAGAAGTAGGTTTCTTAGTCTCCTTGCCCAGTCTTGGCCAAAACCTTAGCACTACTCAACAGCAACTAAAATCTTCAAATCAATTTAAATAGCTCTATCCTTGCCAAAATTTTATGTCTACAGAGCTGACTCTATAAATAATGATGGGTGATCCAGGTTAAAACTGGATCTTCAACTATCCAACTCTTAGTTTGCATTAAAAAAACTGTTTATGAGTTTGTTCACTTCATTTAATTATGAAATCAAGTGAAAAATCTCACCTTGTGATGCCCAAATTCATTCAAAATGGATCTCAGTTTTCTGGTGTTGCTATGCAGTTTTTGGGCAGCAACAGCTGGATGGGGGTCCCGCCAGTCGATGGACAAGCGGTGAAACCAAAGGCGCTGACTCTCCAGAACATGAGCTGACTTAATGCTAGGATCAAAACGATGTACTTCACATCCATTGTTGGCCATGCGAACCTCAAAATGGGTATCATCACTTCCCAGCCTGTAAAGAAAGAGGATGGAAATCAACAACAAAAATATAGAATGAAGCACAAAGTGTTGGATTGACAAAAAGTGACAGTTCCAAAGCCAATTTTCTTATTCATATCAAGCCTGCTCCTGTTTTAACACTTGGCTAACTGTACACATGCAATAAACCTTCTTTCACAGAAAGAATTATAGCTAAAAGCTTCTGGATTAAAAAAAGTAGAGAAATTATCTGCTAAATGCAGACCAGGGAATCATATGCTCAAACATGTAGAAGCATATCAAAATCATTTTTTAAAAAAATATAAACCACAGTAGCAATGAAACAAAGATGATCCAGTAGTCTTAAGAGGTTTTCTCAGAATGTGTCAAAAATATAAGCCCCAGGATCAGTTCCCTTTGGGAGAGGTGCATTCTCCTAATAGACAACTTGTCTGTATTCTAATGGCCATGATGCTGTGCATGCAGTTTGACTTAAAGACAATAGCTATCTCCTTAGAAATGGAATGTATCTTAAAGTAGTACAGTTAAAGAAAAAAGGCAAATGTATGTGGCTCTACTGGATCTAGTACTCAAGAAGCAGAAGAGGTACTTCACCTAAATTCACATCGATAGGAGCAAGGAATTATTAATTAATTATACTTTAGCAACCAGTAGGTAGCATATCATATGGAACATTTTTAATTTACTCAGAAATATTCCTTATTTAGTGGTGTAAGATTCATCACTTTGATTAAAGCATCAATTTGAATGAAAAACATGCAATTAACCAAGAGGATGATTTTTTTAAACGGTGGTTATAGGTTCTCTGCCCAAAATACTATAATTAGATGAGATTTAAATACCAAAACTTCACAGAGTATCTATAATACATTGGCCAAACCTGAACTCAGTGCAGAAATGCTTCATTCTCTTAAACTCTACTATTCCAGACTATTTCATAATTTGGAAATATACAAGCTCATTGGGTAACAATTATTCATCTGGTTTTAGTTAACTAAAATATATCTTTAGTATGGATATCCTCCATCTAGACATTCTTTTTTTTTTTTTTTTGTGAGGGAAGATCAGCCCTGAGCTAACATCCGTGCTAATCCTCCTCTTTTTGCTGAGGAAGACCGGCTCTGAGCTAACATCTTTTGCCAATCCTCCTCCTTTTTTTCTTCCCCAAAGCCGCAGTAGATAGTTGTATGTCGTAGTTGCACATCCTTCTAGTTGCTGTATGTGGGACGTGGCCTCAGCGTGGCTGGAGAAGCGGTGCGTCAGTGCGTGCCTGAGATCCAAACCTGGGCCGCCAGTAGCGGAGCGCGCGCACTTAACCACTAAGCCACTGGGCCGGCCCTTGACATTCTTAATACTCTTATTTGCCTTGTTCTTTCCCTTCACTCCCACGACACTGCTTTTTTCCTCACTGGACCCACGGCATGTCAACTCTCTGCTGTCCCTCAGCTATAATTCTGTACACCCTTTTGGCAAGAAAAAGATTCAGCACTCTTTTCACAAACGTTCCCGTTCCTTCTGCCCAAGAAAACTTGTTTCCTATTTTCTGCCTACTATTGAACCCACAGGCTCAGACCATTGTAATCTCTATTCTAGTTTTCCCCCAAATTTTCCACCACCTGGTGTGGCTGATTGACTTGCTGGCCCTAATTCTTCACCCCTGCATCCACTCTACTGCCATGCTCATCACGGGTGGAGTATCCTTTCCTGCCCCTTGACATTTTGGCATGGCTATGTGACTTCCTCTTTGGAAGGAAGTGACAGTATGCCTGTCCTGATCCTAGGCTTTAAGTGCTTCTGTTCACTCTCTTCTACCATCATCATGATAAAAGTGGACCCTGGATAGCTTGCTGGTCTTAGGAAAAAAGAGACATGAGGAACAGAGGTGGCCCAGCCAATCCACCGGCTTTCTATGAAAAACAGAGCTGCCCTTAGCCATCTGAGCCTGAAGTAAAGTCTCCCAGCTGAGCTCAGCCTGGATCAACTGAAGCCCAGGTAATCTGTAGACATATGAACAATAATAAATAATGGTTTTAAGCTACTGAGTTTTAGAGTGATTTGTTACACAGCAATAGCTAACCAATAAACTTGGCATTAAACATAAATCCAAGAGCTGCAGTAAAAACTACAAAGCATTTTTTAGTAGACAGATTTGTTTCTGTATAGATCAGAAGGTTGTAGAATTCACCTGCCCCAAGGGATTTTTCACTTAACTAAATTTATTGAAACTCGGATGAGCAAACCGATGTTATCATGGGTCATCCAATGGAGAATGGCAGTTTTGTAGCTGTACTAAGAGAACTCTATGTCAAAAAAGTACTCACTAAATATAATTTGTATATAAACTTTCTAGGTAAAGAAATGTAAATAAATTCTTTCTCTGTGAATTTTCAGAATACTGTTTTCAAAAAAACATTCTCTACTCTAATACATAAGTATTTTAATCAAGATCTCAAAAAAATTTAAGAGTTAAATTAACCAGTTCTGTAATGAATTTTTTAGTAATGCACTTTATTATATATTGATACGTTTTCAACTTAAACCAGTTTCTTATAATTAAAAAATAACAAATACATATAGAAAAAGTTCAAATTGTAAGATGTATATAAAATGAATAGTAAAGGTTTTCTTCCACTAGAAATTTAAGCTACTAATTTCCAAAGATAATCACAGTTAGCAGGTCTTTGTGTATCCGTCCAGAAAATTTCTACACGTGTACAAGTGTTCTGAAATATCATAAGCATGCACATAAATTTATAAGTTAATCATTAAATAGTGAAGAACTATTTTGTATGATATACTAAATAACATGAAACTACTGAAATTTATAGGTTTTTTGGCTAACTTATGTTACTTTTTCAAATAAAATCCACTTAATCTTAATACACAATACGTACTATATTGGAAAGTAATAAACTGTATTCATTTAATCAGTGTCTGTAATTCTTACTTTCATTTATTCAGAACGGTACTTGTTCAAGCTTAGTTTAAATCAGTCAAGTTTGTGGTAGGTGTGAAAAGCAAGAGGGAGAGCACGTGTCATGTACACAGGGGTTGCAAACTTGGCCCAAAGTGGTAAAGCCAGGAGTCAAATCCAATCCATGTAGTTCCAAAGCACGTGCTCTTCACACTCTAGCTCACCACAAATGATCACAGGACACAGGATCATGGAACGAACATTTGTGATCCGGAGGATCTAGGAAATTGTCAGTTACTACTCAGTAAAGCTCCATGAAGAAAAGGGCTGTGTCGATCTTGCTTATTTCTGAATCCCTAGTACTGGGTAGATAGATGAACGATGACAGACAAATCTACGAAATGCTGCCCTTAGTGAAAGAAAACTATTAGGTAGGGTCTGGAAGTCCCAGAATATACATCCAACAAGGCACGGATGGGCTACATTTCACTGACTTGTTCATGTATATAAACAGATATCTATAGAGCACTTTATCTGTGCAAGGCCCTACACTAGACACCAGAGGCAAATAGGTAAATTAAACATGATCCTTGACATGAAGAAGCTCACGAGTAGTAATGAAGAAAGACTTGAACAAATAACTATAGTAAAATAACTAAATAACCAAAATAAACTATTACTTATAGCAAAAATGTATTTAGTCTATAATGAAACCATTTTTTGCTCTTATTTAACTGGAAAAAGAATTCACTGTGGAAAATCTAAGATAGTTGCTCCATTTCCTGCCATCACATCTGCATTCCAGCCATCAGGGAAAGTAAAAGGAGAAGTGAAAGTCACATCCTCTCCTCTTAGGGGCATGGCCTAGAAGATGCACACATCACTTGCCCTCATCTCTCATTGCTCAAAGCTAGTCATGTGGCCGCTTGTAGCTGCAAGGAAGGCTAGGGTACGCAGTCTTCAGCAAGGTGGCCATGTGCCCTGCTCAACTCAAGAGTCTGTCACCCAAGAAAGAAGGGGAGAATGTATATTGGGGGGCAACTAGCAGTTTCAGTTGTAACCCATTTCTGAAATAGGTAAGCAGTTAATATGTATAGTCAAAGGTATAAGCCTCCATGAAGACTGTAACGGATCCCTCTATATGGGAGAAAGAGAAAATTATGTAACTCATGATTATGAATATTATTCTGCATATGTTAATGCAGAGGTTTGAGATCACAACAAACTCTTTGGCAAAGAAGGGCCACCAAATCTGCAAGACTTATTGAAGAAATAGGAAGAGGGTGAATTACAGGGCTAAATTTTGAAAGGTAATAGAATAACAGAGTAACCATCTTGGCCCTCTGTTGTCTCAGAGAGCAACAACCGGGATCCCTAAGTGTGGTTGTGTGGGTTGTGGACTAAATAACTCTAAAGGGCACCACTCACACCATAGTCACCATAACGATGATTTTTTGGCAGATGGCAGTAACAGTTCTTGAGGGAAGGGGTCGTTCCCAAGTTATATAAAGGTATCCTTTGGACTAGCTAGAGTGCTGACAATTGCATGCCCTTTAGTGCTACTGAAGGGTAGAAGGGATGAGTGTGGCACTGTTTCAGGTCCTTGGTTATTCTTTTAAAAATATTCCTGAGAGTATTAGGTGAGTGTCCTTTATGTTCCCCAGGAATCAAAAACTCAGAGCATAAACATATGAAAAAATTCTCAAGATCGTTAGCCAATAGGGAGAAGCAAATCAAAACTATAATGAGATACCACTTCACATCTAGGAAGTTGGCTACAATCAAAAAGACCAATAATAAGTATTGACGACAATGTGGAGAAATTGGAACTCTCATATATTGCTGGTGGGAATGTAAAATGATATATACTCAAGAGAAATGAAAATTTATGTCCACAAAAAATTTGTACATGAATTCTCATAGCAACATTATCCATAACAGCCAAAAGTGGAAACAACTCAAATGTCCATCAAGTGATGAGTGGATAAATAAAATGTGGTATATTCATACAATGGCATATTATTTGGCAATAAAAAGCAATGAAGTACTGATACATGTTACAACATGGATGAACCTTGAAAACATTATATTAAATGAAAAAAGCTAGTCACAAAAGGCCACATATTGTATGCTTCCATTTATGTGAAATGTCCAAGTAGATGAATCTATTGAGATAGAAAGTAGATTTGTGGTTGCCTAGGACTAGGGGGTGATGAGGGAGAAGTGTTGGAGGGAAATTGGGATTGATGGCTACTGGGTACAGGGCTTCTTTTTTGGGGTGATGAAAATGTTCTAAAATTGACTGTAGTGACCAAAAACTATTGAACTATACACTTTAAATGGGTGAACTGTGTAGTATATGAATTATATATCAACAAACTTGAGTTTACTGTTAGTTGTTAAAAAAACTAAAAAACTAAAATAAAATCAGAGCAGATACAAGGAAAGTTTTTAACCCTCACCATTGAAGGCAGAAGGTTGGAAGAAGTAAGGCAATTAGTGTTTTCACCAGGAGTTTCAGTAGTCAAGTCTTCATCCCAGCAGGAACCAGAGAATTTGGCCAAATGACTATCTATTATGATATCTAATAGATAATTAGCTTATTTATTAAATTAATAATTTGATTAAATTATTATGATTTATGATTATTGCGATTAAAATTATTACAAATGACACTGAATAGTGGATAAAAAATATTTCATAATTATTAATTTTTATTAAGTAACATTGCATGAAATGCCTATATATCATCTAAAACATATATTCTCAATAGGGATAATATCACCCCTAAGGGGCAAAAATCGATTCTTGGGGACAAAAACACCTTCCTGTTTTTACATATGATGCACAGATACATACATTACATAAATAGATATACAGTGTATCTATGGTATTAAAATTTAATGGGGGGAGCGATTGGAAAAAATTGTCTAAAAAGGGTCCTTGGGTCCATGATTTTTTGATCCTCATTCATAACACTATGAGCTCCTGCTCTGGTCATTAAACTATTATAAGATGAAAATTTTTGACTCTGGAGCTCATTCATACCTCTTGAAATGCTACAGCAACCAGAAGTCCCAGATTTTCTGTATAAGATGTTGACTCTTGTTGCCTAACCATGTGTCATCTATCAAATTTTCTTCAGTCTTACGCTGAGAATTTATGTCTTGAAACCAAATGGTGCCACCTACCAGAGAACTAAACAAGAGACGGAAAATATTTACCTATGTATTCTCCCTTCTCAAGTTTTCTCTTCCACTCTCACTCCTACCCCTGAAATACAATCTTCGACAGGAAAGATAAAATAGGCAATTTTTCCCAATTCACTTTAGCTACCACCATCTCCCCACCATCACCCCACTATCACCCCACCATTTCCCCACCATCACCCCACCGTCTCCCCACCATCACCCTACCGTCACGCTTCCACTACACAAGAAGATTCCAGGGCAGGCCTCATCTGAAGTTGTGAGGTAAATGATATTATCATCTGAACTCACAGCCTCTCCTTTCTCTTCTCTTTCCCCTTCTCCATAACATAACCTTTCTTTCAGCGCCTTCTCCATCTTAATTGCTCTATTCTACCCCATTTCAAAACTGAAAAGGATCCGATTTTAATTTTCATCTGAACTTCTCCTACAAAAATATCTTTTACATTAACTGTGGAATAAAAAGCTTTGATTCCTAGTTAAGAAGTTTCAGACATCAGAGAAGGAGGAGGTGATACCTGCTTCAGTTCTTGTAGGTGGAGGGAAGGTAGGAAACAGATCAGAAGGAAGGGCATTCAGCCTTGGTCTTCTGATCCTTATGTCCTCAGATCCCTTCCTTCCTCTCCCTCCAGGATGGTTACCCCCAGTTGCAGCTTTTTCCATCATCCTGGGTTTGCTTGGGAATGACTGGGCACAGCAGTGGCATGGTCTTGTTGCTGCCACAGCCCTGGGGCTTGGAGCACATACTGCCTGGGTGTAGGGGCCCCACGACCCACCTGCCACCTGCCCTCCTCGCCTATCTCACCACTATCCCAACACTCGCAAACGCTGGGAATCCAGGGCCCACATTCCCTGTTTTCGTGCCTCATTTCAGGACCACTACTTCTGGCCTTGGTCTCTTTCTTCCCTTAGCATCAATTGAAATGTTGTCAGCCAGCTAAATTTACCTGCCCCCCAGGCAAGCAAGTCACCTGAGAAGGAAGGATGCTTGTCGGATCCTCAATCCTCAGTAACAGAGCAATCAACATGTACATCCACAACCCAAATCATCCTTTTCTTAGCCATAAGAAATATTTTCTTTAGTTTCCAGTTTTCAATTAAGCATTTTCATGTTTTTAATCAAATGTTGGCCCTTATAACATATTCATTTCTGTTCCCAGTGGAGTTCAACTGTTCTTATCTGCTCTTTACAAAGCTGATTTTGAATAGTGTGAACATTTAATGAAAATGAGAAACTACCTTTTTACTTGTAATAATCTGAAATCTTACAGCAGAACTATCTTATTTAATGGCTCAGAAGTATAAGGAAAGCAAAAGAGAATTTTAAAAATTTCCCCAAATTCAGCTTTCCCAGTTTCATTTTACTCACTTATATGCTTTAAATGAAATTATTCCAGGGTGTAAAATATTACAGAAAATATAAAGACAGTTCAGAGCAAGAAAATAGGACCAAGCTGAGATCTCCAATTTGCATGTGGTACTATGCAATTATTTTTATGACCTACTTTCATGCATTTTTAATATAATATAAAACAAACTCCACTGTCACAACTTCCCATTCTTCCTACAATCTTGAAGCATAGCTGGTGGGATCCCAGAGAGCTCTGTTCTAATCAACTGGCTGAGCAACTAATTTCCTAATCCTCAGCCTCCTAGTTTAAATCATAGCCTAACCAGCTTCCCTCCCTAGTCTCCTTACCATGAGCAATCACTTACATAGCAAATATATATTGAGTGCCTACTGTATACCAAGCTCCACTGATAGATACCATCACTCTTCATTGAACCCATAGAAGACTGTTTCCATTATCCTGAAACTCTTATTTTAACCTTTTGTTTTCACAAAAAATCCACGATGACTATAACTAAGAATTCTTGTTTGGTAAAGTTTGACAGCGTTGAGTAGGCTTCCACATAACCCAAATGTTTGCCCCTAACCTGTACCATCTAGGATTCTGGCTGGCAGTTGTCACTCATGGGCCTGAGTGTAAAGTGTAGAGGTGATGAAACCTACTGGTGAGGAACAAGCATATGACACTTGTTAGGGTCTCCAGTACTTTTGTAAAGGACTTCAGGGATCTTGCCTGAGAATCTGACCACACAACTTCTACAAAGAATCTACAGAACAGGGTGTTCCAAACAAAAATAACTCTCTCCTGCCTTTTTTGAGGCATTTGTTAGGTCAGGACTGTTTATATGAGTACTGGTGTATTGGGTGAAATAGTCTCACTACTTTATATTCACCCTTTTACAAAAAGATCTCTAAATCCATTTGTACATTTAGGTCATTTTCAGCCTGAATAACTGAATAGCAATATTTCCCACAGTTTTGATAAAATGACGTGGTTCTCATAAGAGTTCCCTTTTCTTTCTTTCTTTTTTTAATGTAAAAGTATACACAGATTTACCATGGGCACAAAACATAAAAAATCCAACAGTGCCATTTGTCTTGGGTCACTCATCATAACCGCATATAAAATTTCTAATATGCTCACTGTTTCTTTTCTGGGTGAATTCTTCATATTCTTCTCTGTCTTTATAATAAAGATGCTCTAATTCTAGTTGGAAATCACTGGCTTCACCAAGCACTAACCATCATGCTGCAAATTGAAGTTGCCAACTTACTACTAGCAGAATGGGAGAGAAAGCAGCCCTGGCTACTTTTGGTGATCTGCAAGTGCCCACAGTTACATAACAGACAGATGAGTCTGAAACGATGGCACACACTGCAACCATGCATAACTTTGTGTCGCTGAAAACGCCTTGGCCGCCTGCAAGAGCGTTTTTGTTTCTTCTGGCGTAAAATGTACTTACCCTAAAGAGTAGAGACAGCATTGCTTGTTGCGGATTTGATGAGCTAAGCCAAACCTGTCATCAAGACAGACTGACCAGGGCTTCTCTGCAGGGCTGGAGTCGGTAGCCAGGCTGTCGGTGCTCATGTGATCACATGCAATCTGCAAGGATTGGAAATCAATGTGAATAATTTAAAGCGTTGGATGATAAATGGCAGATAGGGACTTTCTGCTTCCCTGGTCCCTGGAAACCATAAGGGGAGAGTTATGTCCTTCTCCACTGCTAACTACTCCCCTCCCCAGGGAAACACAAGAGTGCTGTAAAATGTTCGGAGGAATTCCAAATACCAGATTATAAAGCACCTCGTGGAGAGTATAGGCAGGTTGGAGGGAAAGTTAAGAGCTGCTATAGACACACGCACAGAGTATGCAGAGGAGAACAAGTCAGGAGCAACGATGGCGGGAGGAGGGGTCAGGAAAGGCTTGGCAGAAACGTCATAGTCTTGAAGGATGAACAGAAGTTGACCAAGAGGCTGAGACCAAGAAGGGCATTCCAGACATGGAGAACAGTACTGACAAAACAGAGGTCCGTTACCCACAACATTCCTACTAGAAGTTGGGAGATATGATTGTGGGCATAGATCTCAGAAGGATACAATATGATCTATTCCTTATCTCAGATAGGTAAGGTGGGGCCACCATGGTCCAGAAAGGTAGCATGTGTTATCCATGGTAAACAGCTGATCAGAGTCAAGTGAAATTAATTTGTAGCCCCTGCTAACAAGACAGTCCTCCTTGTGATACACTGTTCTAATGAGCTTCCTCCCCAAGGGAGAAGGGCAAGAGCCCCAGGCAGGAAGGAGGCTCTCCCTGAGCTAACCAAAGCACTTCTAAGTCATCCATCAAAATTAGATAAGAAAACCAAAGGGAACACATATCTAAATCTAGCAGAAGCAAGTCTCTAATTTCAAATGCACATCAAGTAAACATACTTTGTAAGGACTTCTGACTTGTGTTTGAGGCCGGCATAAGGTGCACAGCTGAGGCTGTTGGAACCAAAGAACACAAGTTCAGTGGCCAAATTATTTACCTTACTGAGCACAGTATTTCCCCCTAATCCCTCAAAACTCTCATAGTCATCACGCTGCTCCATGAATCATGTAGCAGCTCTCGATGTCACGTCACAGACAACAGACCACTCCAGATGCAAAGGGTGTTTTGAGGTTCGTTGCTTTGATTCATTGGAAAACGTAACAGTAAATAATTTTCTTCTTGAAATATTCTAGGCTTGCCCAATGCTTTTATTTAACTGATTTTCCAAAATTTTAATCCAAAAAGAGCATATCATGTGGAGCCTATTCAACGAATACAACATCCCCCTTACTCTTGCTATAATCTAGGGCGGGCCTGGCAAATCATCCTAGCACTATTTGTCGGTGACGATGAGAGAGTCTTCTGCTAGGATTTGGAATTCTAGAGGGAAGCTTAAAAAGTGAAACTCTATATATTTTTTCTTTTCCCTCAACCCAGTATCATTCTACTTCTTTATCCATAACCACTGTTTAAAGGTAAAAAATAATTGTAATAATAAATGGAATTGAATCTTCTCTCAAGCAACTAGTACAGAATACATTTATTAACTGGGTGCATCAACATGTTAATTCATTTCCTACTATTATCCCACAGGTAAACAGAAATTATGCCTCTGCCTGCCCACCTCCTAGGCCCCACTCACCCACCAAGGGAGAAGTTGCTAATCTAATTAGTCAAAGCTCATTGTGTTCATTGGGCCTGTTTTACTAGTTGGCAAGTTACTGTGCCTTAAACATCCCCACCTTCATTGGCATTCTGTTCCATGGCCTGCCTCCTACAGTTAGTTAGTTAAGCCAGGGCAGTTCTATGGGCCTCTAAAGCAAGCCTGGACCTAGTAAGCCTGAGTCATACACTCTAGGGCAGCTTCCTGGAGTATCTTTATTCAAGCAGTATGATGATTCCAATTTGCTACTGTTCTTTGTGTGTACCTCTCCCTAAGAACCTCCATAATGACAGATGAGGATATGGACATTCACAGGTTCTTGTTGATAATTTCCTCCTAATGCCATTAAAACCTAACTCTTGCCTCTCCCACCGTGTTTCTCAAGGTGTGGTCCACCTACACTCTGATGGACCTGGGGGGCCACTTAAAAAGATTTTTGAGTCCCACTCCATATCTGTAAAATCAGAATCTTTGAGGCTGATGCTTCGGAACATGCATTTTAATAAGCTCTCACCAGGTGATTCTTATGCAGGTGGTCCTGTGAGTTTCCTGGCAGCCTTTTGTAAAGCCCCACTGAAATGTCCCAGCCCGGCCTCACCTGTGCCTTAGCAAACTGAGAGAAGAGGCTACACTTGGGCCAGGGCTTTAAGCTGAAAACAGTAGCCCCTCCAACCACATCCTTAACAAAGAGCCAGAGAGGCAGGCAGAGCAATTAGCCAGAGGCCGCCAAGAGTCAGGAAAGTGTTTAGGGTCAAGATTCAGAGCTTGGAGGTTCAGCTGCTCCTTGACCAACATTGAGGAGTAGGGTTTTATTCTATTAAAGACGACACTTGAAGCATTTCTTCTTCTTCCACAGATTTCTTCTTGCACAGATCTATCCCTGTTGGAAAGACATTCTTTTCCATTCAATCTCTCTGCTCATGTTCCCCTTTCCTCTCCTAGCTCACAAATACAGCAACAGTTTTTCCATTTTAACCACTTATTAACCATCTCATTGATAGACATTAGCTTTTGAAAACAACTAGGAGTACTTGGTAAAATTCAGCTCCTAAAAATTAATTAAACATTGATTTTTCAAACTTTCTTGTTAAGATTTATGGCCAGGGCTTCACTAAACTCTCTCGCAAGCAAAATAAGTGAGGGCAGTAACTCCTAGCTAAGCTCCAACTCCGGTAATGATGTTCTCTCTCTCTCTCTCTAATTCTCCTCGTAATTTTAGCCATATATAGTGAATTAGGCCTGGACGAAGGAAAATAGACTCCAAGAAAAAAATATTTTCTGAATTGATTTTGAGTTATTTAACTTAAAGGGATCTAATTTATTTTAATTTTATTTTGGATCCCAAAAGCTTGAATAGCATTTCTGCCAACCCATAAGTAGAACCTGGCAAAGGGAGCCCTTAAAATTTTGGGACTTTTGGCAAGAATCACTGCAGTGATCAACTGTATGCTTCTGTAATACCATTATTTTGAAAGGTACAATCTCAAGGAAAGAGTTGTATTTTTGTTTTGTATTTGTTGCTTTTGTCCCAATTTGTGTGTATGTGTGTGTGCAACAATAAATATAATAGATACTATTGTTATAAAGTTGTAAAGTCTGTATCTCCAGAGCTTGGGTTATTGTGTTGTTCTTAAAAATAGATAGATGGGCAGATAATCAGATAGATGATAGATAGATAGATAGATAGATAGAAGATAGATTTTAAAACACATTTTTTCTTTTTTAAAACAGCAACCGTTGCTTAGATTAATTTTATACTGCAGCACACGCTTCCTGGAGGCATATGGTTCGGGGGTTGCCATAAAAAGCTGGATCTGGAGCCTTCCCCGAGAACAGAGCACTGTGTTTATGATTTAACTGTTTCTTGTTAGCAGCAGACAGCGTATCATCGACTCCAGAACTCTGAGATGTAATCATGGTCTTTCACATTAGAAAACAATACCTAGTTAAACAGAGCTTGCTGTTCTGCACACTCTACCCAAACACCGTCTTCTCTGGTGTTTCATTAAAAAATGCAGGGCCCCAACCATGCCATCAGGGTCTCCACGGTGCACAAGTCCAGGGGTGCCATATCCATTGCAGTCTAAAGCCACATTGTCCCATGCTCTGCGCTTCTGTTCCCGAGCTCCCTTGGCCTGGGGAAGCTTCCCCATCCGTCTGTCCACCCTGTTAGAGAACACGTAACTCGCTTGCACCCCAGCTGTTTAGCAGTGTGTTTGAGTATTTAATTCAGGCTTGATATCCCAGTCAGTGCCCAGCACAGTGCCAGCCACAAAGCAGATGCTCTACAAATGCCTGCTGAATGAGGAATGAATAAATCAATGATGAGCATATCGAATACTGGGCCTCGCTGTACAAGCTTGAACACAAATTTCAGGGAAATACATTTTTTTTTTTTTTTAATTTTAAAAAGCAGCATAATAGGGTGGGGGTGGAATTTGCTTCAGTAGCTTCAGAGGTTTTATTTTTTTTCCTTGCCCGTTATGACTCACTACTGCTAACTGTGAAAATTTTAGGTAATAGTGCCTTTAATATTCTGCCAGCTTCGTAGGCTTTCGTTGTCAAGTGAGTTCTAAATGAGGCAGAAGCCCCCAAAGCAGCCAAAAAGCTCTGAGTTACATAGAAAGGGGGAGGGAGCACTGGTTAGTAAAAGATTCTGATTAATAACCAATTAGTGTCATCTCTGATAAGCTCCCGCCTGCTAGCCTCCTAATCACCCGGAAGTACATAAAAGCATAGGACTTTACCCAGGTAAAACGATCCCTGATGGGGAGGTCTGGAATTTTATCTCCTCATTTCTGGAGGACAGAAACTAGTGAGCTTTAACAACCAGATCTCTGTTATTGCACTCATCAAGCTGAATAATAATTCTATGTCCATTTCTCTGCCTTCTCAACTAGTTTGTTATGCTCTTGAGGGCAGAGACTGTCTCCTTAGGGCCTACCACAGTTCCTGGCAAAGTAGTAGGTACTCAGAAATACTTGGTTAATAATGATCCTACACTACTCTGTGAGCACAGCATAAGCTCAGAGAACGAGGAGGGACCTTAGAAATAATTTATACATCTTCCTTTTCAAGATCAGAACAGCGAGAGCCAGAGAAGCAAAATAAATTGCCCAGGGTCACAACATCAGACTACATCGTAGGATGATTTTTCTTTTTTTTTTTTTTTTTTTAGAATTTTTATCCTCTCAGCTCATAAATCTTTGGAAAGCTCCAACGGGGGCTTGAAATGACCCTTTCACACCTAAAGAACTTCTTCGAAGTAAATATGCCTTTTATAAGGTGCAGAACATTAACCTGAAATACATGTAAAATGGAATTTGGAGGGTCTCACTGAGTGAATTTATTTTGGGGAGGGAGCCTATAGTCCTCAAATTCAACTCATAAATTTAACACCTCTTATTTTCCTCTGGGGCCTTTAAGGTCTTCTTAAAGTCACAGTTAAGAGGTCCAGCTTCTTAGTCTTCCTGTAAAACCAAACTATAAAATTAAAATTTCAGTATTTTAATTAAGTCTGTGTAAGTCTACCAAATTAATTTGCAGCAGCAAAATAAGAAGAAATTATAAAGTACAGGGACCAATTTATCCTATTACTCATGATTCATTCAACAAGCTTTTACTTGCGTGCCTAGGTGACAAGTATTGAAATCCTTGACTGTCTGACTGCATCGTATGAGAAATGGGACTTTCTTGTACCCCTCAACCAGCCTTCTACAGATCTAGAAATATGTTCTCTCCCGCAGATGAAAAATGAGCTTTGCTGCCAGAGAGATTTGGGAGGAGAAGTGGGATGCCAAGAGCCAGTGGGCTGAAGGGAGATCAGAAGAACCCAGGATCCCCAGTGTCAGACCAGCTCCACAGAGCAGTGTCCCAAGTGGGGCTGTGTGCGCCTCAGAAGCAGTCTGAGTTGTTAATTTACTAGCACCTCTCAGTTCAGGGTGAGGTTTCCCTTGGGCCTTGATTTCCTCTTCTGTCTCTCTTTGCCCAGGATCAGGCTACTGGAGAATAGAACCTCCTGATTAATGTGTCAAGAGCCATAGACTCTCCTTAATGGACGGCCTCTCTGCTTGCTCGGGGCACTGACTCAGCCTGCGGAGCTGGGCACGAGCTGCCACAGTGCGTTAAGTCACTAATGAAGGCCGGTGCTCAGGAGTGATTTAGAGTGCCCCAAGAACAGAGAGCCTTCAGATTCACTAGCTTCTCCTCAGACTGCCTGCAACGTCTCCCCTGCTCTCTGGCCTGGCGCGTCCCAGTCCACCAAGCATCTGTGGCAGAAAAGGGAAAAAGCAGATTCCTCCAAATACAAAACGGAGCTTGAACCTCCAGATTTTGTTTTGTTTTGTGACAACGCTTGACTGCCTACTCACGGGCACGAATCTGTCGCTTCAAATGGTTTTCCAAAGCAATTTTCTAAAGTGGATCTTTAAAACACGTCGGGATGCATCATTAAAACGTTTCAGGATGCCGATACTCCTGGAAGGGAGCAGATGCTGAAGCAAATGGAAGGCATCTTATCTGCCTCTAAGTGAGTGGATGAATTTAAGCAGCAAGGCCTCAGAAACCACGTCCCTATCAAGTCCCTATCAGGAAGCTCTCCACCCTCTTGGTGACAAATCCTTCTTTAAAAGAGGCCATCGGGATCTTTTACATCATCTCCAAACCCACAACCTGGGTGGTGCTGATATATCTCAGGAATCTCAAGGCTTCTTCATCCAGGGACTGAGCAGGGCCTGCCCAAGGCTGGAGATCTATATGCCGCCGGGGACCCTGTGAGAGACAGAAAACATAGGTCGGTGTGTAGGAGGAGGAGCTTGGGGTCGGGGGCGGGAAGGACGTAGAGTTATCAGACAAGGGGTGAGACTGCTTTAGCCACCTGCAAAACAGACACATCTGCACACCAGCAGGGAGCTGGTTTGGAGCTGCTGTCATTAAGGCCACATCAGTCCCAGGGAGACAAATGAGGCCTGAGAAAGCCCAGATACCAGGTTAAGCAGGAGACTGCAAAGGCTTGGGGATGTCTGAGGGGAGCTTCTGATCAAAGGCAAACTCTGCTTGACCCCATCAGGCTCTCAACCCAGGCTTTGTATTACACGGTGCCGCTTCCCCATTCGGAAGAAACACTCCCCTGTCTACTACTACGCTTTCCAGAGCTTAGAGCTTCAGAAATATGTGCCTCCCTAAGGACCGGTTTTGTTGTCACAGTACCGTAATGCCTGAAATCCTCTGGGCACTTGGGCACCTTCCTCAACACAGGGAAATGGGCGGCGGGACAACCTGGCAGCGCCACCCGGAGTTCCAGATCTCCTGGCTTCTGGGACTGCACCCGTGCAGCCGAGGACCCTGGAGCTGTCGCCACCAGGGCTGGCAAGAGTGGCCTCGTAGCACTGTGAGGCAGCCCCCACCTTTCAGCTGAGCACATGAGGCGCTCCCATGAGTAGAGTGGTTAGAGATGAGCCCTAAGCCTCTTTTTGTAGCAAGGGTCGTGGAATGGATGAAGGGTTGGGGGAAGGCAGTGGTCTGGAAGAAACCGAAATGGGGACACCTCCAGTCAAAAGGAAGCCCTAGTCATGAAGTCCTTGCTAGAGCTCAAAGTTACAAGCTGGAAACCTCCTGGAGGCACACTGTGATTCCAAGGGGAGAGTAGGGCTCAGGGTGTAGGCTGGGGAAGGGCTTGGGGCCAGGAGAAGCCCCAGCAGCTGGCAGGGTGAATGTCTAGTATCAGGAAAGACTTTGGGTGTCTTGGAACATGGGGTTCCTGCAGAGTGGTTGGGATGAGTCCCTAACCCCCTTTTATGGCGAGGAAGGGGGCAGGGGAGGGTTCTGGGGACAAGATAAAGGGACTGTTCATGTATACACATTGTTCTTCAGTTAGGCATTGCTATCGTCTGAATGTTTGTGTTCCCCCAAATTCATATGTTGAAATCCTAATGCCCAAGGTGTCTATATAGGAGGTGGGGCCTCTGGGAGGTGCTTAGGTCATGAGGGTGGAGCCCTCATGAATGGGATTAGTGCTTTTATAAAAGCGACCCCACAGAGCTCCCTTGCCCCTTCCGCCAGATTGTGAGAACATGGCCAGAAGAAGGTAGTCGGCAACCAAGAAGATGGCCTTCACCAGAACCCAACCATGCTGGCACCCTGATCTGGGGCCTCCAGCCTCCAGAACAGTGAGCAACAAATTTCTGTTGTTTATAAGACATGCAGTCTGTGGTATTTTGTTATGGCAGCCCAAATGGACTAAGACAGGTATTATGGCATGAACTGTCAACCAAAAAAAAGAACCATGTAAACAGGCTAGACCTGAGACAAATGTGGTTTGTTGCTCCTGGATGGGGTGGCCTAGGTGACTCGGGGTTGAACCGAAGGCAAGGAGGAGTGAGGAGAAGCAGGTTAGTCAGTGTGAAGCCAGGTGTGTGGGCTTGGGGAGGAGGAGTACGCTCTGGCGTGGGGGTCTGAGGTAAATGCAAACTCTCTGTGATAGAGGGTTATTCCAGGTTAGGCATTATCAGACTCATCACTGTCCCGACAACCCAGTCTTAGCGTCCAGACAGGTCTGTCCTGCCTTGTAGCAGCTGAGCGCCCTGCAGTCCTCTAGACTTAAAGAACCCTCATGGATTTCCCACAGGCTGCCTTTTTCTCAGGAATCCTTAAGGCAGGGCCAGTTTCACGGGCATGCAACCTGCTCAGTCTTAGAAGGGCCCGTGCTTGCCCTAATGCTCTGTTGACACTATCTTGAAAATCTTAATAATTTTTGAACAACGGCCCTGCATTTTCACTTTGTACTGTACCCCATAAATTATGTAGTCAGTCTGCCCTAAGGGGCACCTTTTCTGGGAAAACCACCTTTTCAGATAGCTGTTCTTGTTCTGTGAAGGTTGAAAAGACAAGAGACTCTAGTCAGATAGAGCCTGAGACCGTTAACTCATTTATCTTCCCAGTTAACGCCTTCCACCCCCTATTTCTTTTTTCCTTCTCTAAATTAGATGTTGATTACCATTTGGTCAAACCATATTTATGGAGCATCAGCCACTCTGTGCCAGGCACTGGTCAGCACAGACATGAATTAAACCTGGACTCTCCCCAGAGGCGCTCACAGCCTGGTGGAGGAGACGGACACTACAGAATAACTTTGATAGAAGAATGCTGAAACGTTAGGGAGAGCCATTCTTTTTGGGAAACTATTTAATTATGAAGTCATAAATTATAAGCACATTTAAAGACAAACGCCTCCTAGTTTTGCCTGGTCACATTCTTTTTGCGTCAAATGACAAAGAGTGCCTTCCCAGGTTGCTGCTGCTGCCAGCACAGCAGCACAATGCTTCACGCAAGCTTGTCTAGGCCTGGGGTTTAAAGCTCCCCATGTCACTGTCGGGGGACCACTCACAAGTGCCCCAGTATCTGGTCCAGGAGCCTCTTGAAGAAAATAATAAAGTTCACCCGTTACGGTTTTCTTCTAAATCAGGGATCAGCAAACTTTTCCTGTAATGGGTCAAAACACCAATAATTTAGGCTTTGCAGGCTGTGCAGTTTCTGTTGTAACTCCTCGCCTCCTGCTGTAGCTCAAAAGCAGCCACAGACAGTAAGTAAACAAATGGTCATGGCTGTGTTCCAATAAAACTCCATTTACAAAAACAGGCAGTGGGCTGGATCTGGCCCGCCAGGCTGTAGTGTGCTGACCCCTGCTCTATTTGATTCTAATTTGGAGTAGACCGGCCTAAAAGAGAGTGTTTACTTGAAGTAATGCAAGAGAGACAGATTATGATATCTAGATTATAACCGACTTTGTTATCTGGGTGACTTGGGCAAATATCAGCCAGGGTCCCAGCAGGATACAGTGGGCTCCTTCCAACTGGCTAAGTTGGAAAGCATTTAATAGAGAGGTTATTTACAAAGGTGTGGGCAGGGTTTAAGGAAACCTGTAAGGAATAATGCAATACCTGTGACTAGTAACACCAGAGAGCCCTCTCAAACTCCAAGCCTGAAGGAGCAAGGAAGAGGAGGAATTTGTGAAACCCAAGACAGTAAGTGTATGGAGAAGGCCTTTAATAGAGGAACACAGCCAATCCTATCACATCCAGTCCTATTACATACCCACCCTAACTGTTAACCCAAGGGGAAGGGAGAAAAGAGGGAGGCTATGGTTGGTCCATGCAGGTCAGCCTCCTTGGGTGCAGAGTAGAGGGAGCAGGGTTGAGAGTGGATATCGAGAGGCAAATGGAAGGTCTCCTGCACCGCATCCTTTGGAAAGAGGCAGTGAGACTTGACCACTGGTCAAGGGAGTCATTCATTCATTCAGTGGGCAATGTGCCTCGCGCCAGGCTCTGTAAACCGATAAACGCAATGAAGTGCTATAAGGGCTCTGATAGAAATCTCTGTAGGGTACAATGGGATCACAAAGATATGGAGGACTCAAGTATTACTCCAAAATAAATGCCAGAAAATACAAATGCAGATTGTGGGAAGCAGTCTCCACTGCAAGAAGCCCACAAACTTCGTTAAAGAGATACCTTGAACACAATCAAAGCACTTAACCTGGGCTAACATGCAAAAGTAACCTCAAAGATCAATAATGGTGAATCCATATGGTGAAACTACAGAATTATCTTAAAGATCCATTAAAAATATCCTTCTTGCAATCTAATAATTCTCATTTCCAACTGAGTACTGACCACGAGGAAGCTAAACACGGCAGCTGGAATAGAGCACAATATAAGTTGAGGGGTCTCAGATGGGGACATGATAGAAACACACAGCAAAGAGATGCTCTCAGAAGTGCTCTGGCTTAATGCTTTGATTGAGCTGTTTAAAAAACATTTCACATAAAGCAATGTTCTTATTGGAATCAGTCTGACAGCAGTTTGTGATTATTTCGCCAAGGAAACCACTAGTTTTTATCATCTCTTTCAATTATCATTTGTCTTAATTCTCTAGTGCACACATCAATACTTGTCCTTCCAAAAATCCCACAAACAGAATTATCTGAACACCTCAAAACACTAACAGCCGGTATTTAATAGAACAAGGCAAAAAAACATCTTTTACTTAAAAAAAAATTATCATTATGATTTTACCCCAAACAATTCCCTAAATGCCAGAGTACACTATTATCCATGTGCTGCAAATATCAAGTGGCCAGAATGATGCTACCCCCATGACTCCCAGGGGAAGATGGGAATGTGGATTTCCAGTGCTGTCTGCTGCCCCCACTTCCTCTTCAGATGGGACAGAGCAGCTCAAGCAGAAGGCGGTGGAGGTACTGTCATTTGGGGCTGGTCTGCCTGTCCCCAGCAGGCATGAGCTGAAATGTCAAATGCAGCGTATACAATGAGTTACCACAGAGAAGCAGCCATGCTCCTGAGCCCCTGCAGGGACAGGGGCCCTTCTACTCCTTTGCAACCTGTCATCCTGCCCCCTGAACCACCAGGCCACTCATACAAAGGAGCCCCTCCCCCAGCACGGATGAGCATCTCAGGGAAGGCAGAGTCCCAAATTTCTCAGGAAAGGAAGCAGCCCCCCTTTTGTTTGTGAAGGCTTTATCTGGCACTTTTTCTAGGAAATGTGTATTGAAAAGTGAGCTGGCTTCTTCTAACGAGGGGCAAATGTTTTGATCACATAGAAAAAATTTTCCAAAAATTAAGATTAATGACGGCAAAATATTCTACACACAACTAACTCATGTTGTTCGGGGGCTATTTTGCAGACATCTGACATTCTGCTTCCCAAAGGGTAAAAAAGTGATCCTGGATTCAGTCTAAGCTGGTGCACAGAGATAATGGATCTGGCTCAAAAAGACTGCAGCAAGCACAGCCATGAGGCTTTCGGATATTTTTATAATTTATGATTTCAGCATTAAATTTGTTTCTTGAAAAAAGAAAATGATTCTTCCAAGCCAAAGAAACTGAATTCCAAAATTTTACTATGAAAAGATAATGCTAAAAACAAACTAATCTTTTAAAATACTTTTACCTACCAGCCTCCCCTTACTCACATAATAGAATTAATTCGAGACCATAGCCCCAAGCAAAACTAGTTGCATTAAAAAAAAAAATTATAGAAAAAAAGCAGACCCACCCATGACCTAGAAAAGAGAGCCATCGATTCTGCCTTGTGCAAAAGCTTTCTTTGTCTTGAAATTTGGAATAACAGCTTCCTTCTTCACAGGCAGTTTCCCCCACATCCATGAATGACCTCACATAGCCTACACAGAAATCGTCGAACTAAGAACAGTGCCACCATCGGTTGTATAAGCAAGTTTTGTACAAGCACTGTTTTACTTTTTTGGTGGGGGGTATAGAAACCAAATATAAAATAAGCCAAAAGAAGGAGTCAAATGGTCCATTCTTCTGTGTTTCACAGCTACAGTTCTTTGGGGATGAAATCATATGATGAGTGATTTAAATGATCAGTTTCTTTATTTTGATGGATAATTGGTAGAGTGTTTGGGATATTTTTATAAAGTTTCAATACCCCCAAATGCGCATTCCCACAGAGAGCAAACTCCTGAGATGTTTTAGAACTAGCAATTTTCTGTTGGGAGAGATAGCTAACAACTGATTCTCTGCATTATGGTCGTGCCTGTGGAAAAGAACCAGGTTGTGACTCCTTGACTCAAATTAAACAATCTGCTGAGCGTGTGTTGATATGTTGATGTTGGGGAAGCCTAAGCTTTCTGGGAGAAACAAACCCAAAGCAAGCGAAATATATTTATTTAGCAATTTTGCTGCAATTTTGTGCTAATTAAGAGCATCTGTGGGCAGGAAACAATGATTGAAGGAAATTGTTTATTCCTTTTTAGATTAGAAGGGGGGGTTGTGGAAGTTGATGGGGGAGGAGGAGGCACGAAATGGTTCCCCAAGCAAAACAGGAATCCAGGCTCAGCTGAGAGCGTGTGAGCATCAGCCACTACCTTTCTGTAATACCCGTAGATAATCGTGGTTTCTAGGCCTTTGCTGGAGTGAGACTAGGGCTCTGAGAGTCTCTGGGGTGGAAGCTGACATGCCTTCCCCTCAGCGTGCTCCTGTAATTGGCCTTTTTCTCAGTGTCAGCCCTGCTTCAAAAAGAGCAGCATCAGTTACACATGTGGTGTGGTGACATTTAAAACTTAGGTACCCCATGCAAAAATGGCACTAAAGAAAAAAAGAGAATCTGGATTGCTGTCCTGGGTGAGATGGATAAGCACACCCCCACTCTGTGTCTCGCTCTGAATGTAGCAATGAAACTGGGATGGAATGCACAGAGCAGTTATTTGAGGAATCAGAAAAGTAAATACTAGCAGGCAAACTAGGGGAAAAAACTAGAATTCAAAGTACCACTGAACCAATCCCCACTCCTGCCCCCGACTCTGGCAGCCTCACACTGGAAGTGGCCATCGGCGCCAACCGAGAGCTCCAGGAGAAGCCCTCTAGTCCAGGCTCAAGGAGGGAAGGGGTGTCCTAACGCTTACAGAGAGCAGCGCAAGTCCCCCATTTTCCCCTCCTTTTTTTTCCTTTTCTCCATTCTTGCATTACAACTGCTAGGCAATCCCCCTGGGCTAGTGGAAGCCACAGCTGGTACAAACACCTAAAACTCTGAGAGAAGGGAAGCTTCCTCTCCGATCTGAGGCTCTGGCCCCAAGAGGGTGGAGTGAACCCCCCATGAGTATTTTCTGTCTCTCTTCTCCTGCGTCTTGGCCAGGGACTCAGGCACAGTCACGGGAAGTGAGCGACAAAGCATGGGCAGAGCAGGGGTAACTAAAGCCCAACCTTTCTGGCCAGAGGTTCAGATACCACAAGGAACTGGATACTGGGAAAATCACGGAAAAGGAAAGTAACCCCATAAAATGGTTTATGAAGTCCTGGGTTCACCCCTGTACTGCATGGAAATGGACCTGATCCTGGTTAGCACATCAAAGACTTTAAGCACCAAGCTAACAGACAGACCTCCAGCTGGATCCCAGAGTGGCCACTGGGTGACATGTATGTGGGACAGATCTGAAAAACATTGCTAAGGCTTTGAAAGCAGAACTGATACTGAAATCACAATCCACAGAAGCCTGGCTGGAACTTGAGGCCTGAACCCAACCAGGTCAATTGCCTGTGAAAACAAATATATCAGCATTATCTATAGTATTTAAACACAACTCAGAGTCTCATAATATAATATACAAAATGTCCAGATACAATCCAAAATAACTCAGCATATGAAGAATCAGGAAAATCCCAATTAGTGTGGGGAAAAGACAATCAACAGATGCCAATGCAGGCATGACACAGATGTTGGAATTATTTGACAAAAACTTAAAAGCAACTATTACTCCAAGAAGTAAAGGCATACATTCTTGAAACCAATGGAAATGTAGAAAGTCTCAGCAAAGAAACAGGAGGTATAAAGAGCCAAATGGAAATTTTAGAACTGAAAAATACAATAACCAAAATAAAAATTTCAGTAGATGGACTCCATAGCAGAATGAATGTGACACAAGAAAGAGTCAGAACTTGATAGATCACAGAATGTATCCAATCCGGACAACAAAGAGGAAAAATCATTAAAAAAAAAAAATGAAAAGAGCCTCAGGGAACTGTGAGACAATATCAAGAAGTCTAACACTCAGTCACTGGAATCCCAGGGGCAGAAGAGAAAGAATGCCGTGCAGAAAAAAATATTTACAGAGATCATGGCTGAAAGATTCCCAAATTTGACCATAGACGTAAACCTAAAGATTCAGGAAGCTCAGCAAACCCCAAACAGAAAGACTCAAAGAAATTCATGGCCATATACATCAGAATCAAATTACTGAAAACCAAGGATGACAACGATGAAAAGCTGAGTCTCTGTTAGTCTTGGGATAGACTCAATAGTGGTCCAGGGTCAAAATGGCTAGCTGGGAAAGGCAGAGCCAGCCCATCCCATAGGGGCCCTCTAACCCTGAAGCTCCCTCCCTGTGAAGGCCCAGTCCCACCTCTCCAAGTCCATCTGCTAAATGTCTCTGGCAGTAGACAGCATGCATGCTGAAACCTAAATCCAGAGCAGCATTTTGAATTCTTCCCCCATCAATCTGCCGCCTCTGCATCATTACACAGAGTGTAGGCTGGGAGGCAAGGGAACCAGAAATCAAATCAACTCTGACAAGAAAAAAATGCACCATAATTCAAGCAGGCCCGGATAACTTTTAGGAAGGAAGAAAAGAAGAAAAAAACCAAAAGACAAGGAGGAATAAACGCTCAGCTCTAAATTTATTCTCTAAGTTATCCTGGTAAGTTGGAAAGAAATGCCAAACAAATTTGAGTTGCTTTTTGTTCTTAAACTGACTTTAAATTCACCACGTTTTCTGTGTGTGTCAAAATTGTTCAAGTCTGGGTGAGAATGAAACACACAAGGGGATGGCGAAGAGAATAAAACTTACTGTATTTTAGGTTTTTATCATAGACAGTAGAAAGAGAGGCCAAATTTCTGGAGTAGATCCGGTGAAATGCAGAGGTTTTCATGATGTAGAAACACATAGCATCTGCATACATAGTAGGCACTCAAATGTCAAATCATAGATCTCACTGGGGTAACACATCAACCACGAGAGGACGGAGGGGTTTCATTTGTCTTATGAAAGTGAGATTATATAAGAACGTTTGCCTAAGAAAGCAAATAGGAATTTAGAAACAGCATTAACCACATTTTTAAGGATTCTCTCTCTCTCTCTCTCTCACACACACACACATCTCCACGTATATGCACACCCTATTCAAAACATATAAGGTACCCAGACTTTCTGGGACTCAGAATCCTGGAAAAGATCATCTGAATCAACATCAATCTCAATCAACCTCAATCTACTATGAGTTCATAGACTTACTTCAGATAGAAAACTCCAGCCAGTTAACATCCCCCAAACCTTTACCAGTTCCCAAACTATCAGCCTCTTGGGATGGAAGGTCTGCAGCACCCCTATAAACCATTTCAAAGATCTTTGGACCTGAGTAGCTACCAAAGCCAAAGGAAAAGTGGAGTTAGCAGAGGGTGGGGAGAGCAGAAAAACTACCGTGATGGAGACAGAGGAATGGAGAAGGGAAACAGGAAAAAAAGGGGGCATGAGAGGAAGAGGGGGATGCTTCCCCAATACCTGCATAGCAATCTATATCTTCCCCGAAGTTCACCTGGGACCCAGGGTTGTCCATAACGGGTACCAGGGCCTCTTTGGTGGCTCTCAGCCCACGTTAGTCCCCAAACATCATGCCAAACCACAAGACTCCCCAAGGAGTGGTCCTGAGGCTGCCTGTCACATCCATGCAGACACCCCATTATCCTCTCAGTCCTAGAGCCTCTAAGGAGGTTCTATCGTACAACATTGAGCAGAAAGCCTGCCGATGGTAAAGCGCAGCGCTGCTGAGCAGTTTCACAGGGAACGTATTTCAGTTCTAGAAATGCTTGCACACAATTATGTATGCATGGATTTCTCAGTTTTAAGTATGCATTTACTCATTAGTAACTAACTCTTTTGTCATTTTCATATTGTCCATATTGCCAGGTCTCTGGCCCTTTTGATTGTGATAAAGCATTTGGCTGCCTGAGAGAATCCTACTGACCATTAGAGATAAGACTCTGGTTCTGGGACATTCCTCGCATGATTTTATATTTATAGAACATTCTCCTGTCTGAATGCACTATAAGTTATAGTGCCTGACACGCAGAAGCAGCCCAGTAAATGTTTCTTTTTCTTCTGTGGGAAGCTGCCAGCACTGTAAAACAAGGCAGAGAGAGCTGGCTGGACAGCTCGGTAACCAAAAGCACTTAAGCCTCAAACCTAAATGGGAGGAAAGATCTACAATCTTTATCACTAAGTGGTCCTTTTCAGGACCATGAAGAATTGCAGAAGGAAGCAGACCTTTGCCAAGGTCAATCATTATTGGGTTTGCCGCTGTGTAACTCTCTGGACTCAGGGTTCTTGAGTGAATGAGCATGAGACTCTCCAAGGTTAGAAGTGAAGCTGCCAGAGTGGCAGCTGACCTTGGCCCAGTCCCCTTTCCCCAGTTCAGACTGGAAATAACAAGAGTAAAGAGGACACACTGCACATAAATATAGCAGATCCAAGCTGATGAAAATTTTGACCATATTTCTTAATTGCATGAGAAAGGAGGACTAACATTCCTTGCATTAAAGAAAAATAAACTTCCTTCCACAAGGAAGAGCTTAAAAAACAAGCAGGTTATAGAATCCAGAAGACAGAAACTATTTCTAGCTTTAAATTTTACTTGTTTCATGCTTATAGAGAATCATTGTATTCAAAGGGAACTTAAGGACGATCTAGGCCAACTCCTTTACATTATAATGAAAGAGAGTGAAGCTCAGAGAGGTGAAATGACATACCAAAGTCATATAGGTCGGAGGAGACAGGGATGTGACTCAGACCCAGACCTCTAGCTAGTCGCATCCTTGCTTTGCCATATCATGCTGCCTCCATCCCAGGTCTCAGAGTTTCATCATCTCCATACCTAGTTTTCCTGTTAATACACACATTATATGCCCAATAGCAACTTCAGAAGAGATTCCTAGGTAAAAACCACAATGGCTGTCTTGCACTGACACATTCATCAATGCACTAAAAAATTTATGAAATTGAATAAATTTTTTATCCATAAGATGTGGAATACACTAAAAAGTTCACCAGTGGCTCTGAAAATGTCACGGATGACGAATCTTCAGTGAGTTAAAAAGGAGGATTAGAATGTGTCAGGGGAAAGGATTCAGGCCTGTCTGATCAAAGTCAGTGGTATATCTAAGTTGAGGCAGGGTCAGCCTGAGTCCCTGAATGACAGCAAGAAGCTGAGATCTTGCCTCTCACCCCCACCAACCCACACTGGACACGTAGCACGAGTGAGAAATAAAAGTTTATTTTAATCTACTGATATTTTTAGGATGTTTATTACTACTAGCCTATCCTGACTGATAAAGTTACCTCAAAGGCACTGGGTAAAAGATGGCTATCATTAGCATAAACGCATCCTCACAGAAATTTCCCAATGTTACACCACCAGAGGTTGGATGGTAGGCCAGAATAGACCATTGGTCCTATGAAGATTCTCGGATAGGGAAAGAAAAGAAGTGTAACCAAAGACAATTCACTGCCAAGATAAGACCCAGAGTAGTTAGGAAGTGCTCAAAGACCATAAGGACATTCTGATTACAAAACAAATCCTACTCTCTGGTCTGTTTCCTAAAAGCATCCTACCCCTGACATACCGTGCCAGGCTTTTTCCTCCCCCCCAGAATTCTTTCCCTTATTCACTGGTCAGTTCAAATTCTACTTATTCTTCAGGGTCCGGTTTTAGCCCCACAGACTTCCCCCAAATTTCCTAATCACTCAAGCCTCTACTGTGCACAAAATAAACTACGCAAAGCAGGTGCTTCAGCAATTATTGCTTGTACTTTTCATTTGATACTGAATCAAATGTTTGGAATAATCTGTTTCAAATGTGGCAATCTTGTTTCTTTAACCAGACTAGAAGACTTGTGAGGACACCATGTGTCGCACTTCTTTGACAGTCCCCCACAGAAATGATTCAAGGCACATTTTTACATTGATTTAAATGCCAAGGAGGAAAGAACATGATATAATTCTTGGGATTGAGGACAATTTTTTTATTACTTTGGAAGGAAATAGGGAAATTCACTAGCTGGGCTTTATAGTAATACCTTAATCTAGCTAAGTGTAAATACCATTTATTTATTTAGGTGGAAATAAATTATTACAAACCTTAAATGTCTTTGATCCAGCTTTATTCAAATTAAAATAAAACCAGAGATGACAAGTAGTTTAGCAGGAACCCTGAGAGAAACTGTAAGAAAGCATTGTTGAGAATTTAAAACATTTTATTCAAAATTAACATGTGTTTTGATAGAGAAAAAGGTTGGGGCTGGCCCGGTGGCGTAGTGGTTAAGTTCAGCACTCTGCGCTTTGGCAGCCTGGGGTTCGTGGGTTTGGATCCCAGGCACGGACATACACCACTCATCCAGCCATGCTGTGGTGGCGACCCACATACAAAATAGAGGAAGATCGGCACAGATGTTAGCTCAGGGCCAATCTTTCTCACCAAAAAAAAAAAAAAAAAAAAAGGTTAAAAATATTTACATGCCAGCTGTAAAATTTAAGCTAAATCTGTACATATTCTATACCTTGAAATTGCAAAGTTAGGTTTTATCCAGATCTATTTGTTAAGAAGAGTACAGAGCTTTGATATAACATTGAAAGTTTGTTTTCATAATTCCAAAGGCTGTTGGCATGTAATTTTGAAACTATAAATATTTGTTACTATAACTTTTATTTGTTAAATGCAGAAAAATGAATTGTTCAGGAAGAGATGAAACTACGTTTACCATGGAAGGTTAATCCCACAATGCCTTGTAGAGATTGACTTTCTGATCACAACTGCCCTGACCTAGTTCTACTCATTCCATCTGTACAACAATGCTGTGCAGATTCTCTTAAAGGTAAGTGTATGCGTTCCTCCTTGTAAAATTTATTTTACAAATAAAATAAAGTAACTCCAAGGTTCTTTAAAACATGGTGCAAAATTTTGATTTTCTTTGACATGTATTACAATAGAAGCACTCAACCTGTCTCTACAAAACCAACTTGTCAGATTAACTGACACTCAGCATCTTCTCTCCCTGTGTACTCCTGATGCTACCAGTTCAGTCATATTTTCACCAAGAGTCATTTGGTTTGTTCCCAAACCAGCTTCTATCAGTTGTACAAGTTATTGAAATTTTATAATTTAATTAAAATTTAGGTGAACCGATGAAATCTGTGCACAGAAAAAAGCAGGTTCTCTTTTCTATAAAAACCAAGTCAATTAAAAGCTAGGTGCTATTTTTGAATACTGCTGTGTTAGGTATCGGTGAAGTAACTGTAAAAGAGAATCACAAAATCACTAAATTCTGGAGGTGTTCTGCACTCAGATTGCTTTGCAAGTGTCAAGTTCTTGCTCCACTTTGAAGAAGCTCAAACCGGAAATGGTGGGTGATGCACTTCAGATGGGTTTTTGCCAGAAAGACCAGAACTCCAGCCAGGGGCCATACTCACAACAAAAGACTGGCAAACGAATGTACAGGCCTATGTTTTAAGTTAAAATAGACTGTGTGTATACTCTTTGCGATTTGCTATTTTAACTGCCTCTACGTAACTGACCAATTACTGGGAATCGGTGATTTTGGATAAGAGGCTTCTACTCAACTCGCTAATTATATGGTAGTAGAGATTCCACAGAGTGTGGTTAGAGACAGTGCAATGTTATCAATCAGCTTAGATGCTGACTAAAGTCGGTGCGTAGCTGGAGAAATAGCAACCTGAAACAGGACTGTGGACAAGGCAGGAGACTGGAAGAGATGACCCATAACTTCCTTTATGTTTATTTTCTTAAGAAGCTATGAATTTCTCCGCCTTTACAGTTTTTCTTCTTAGCATTCAACATTTTTATAGCATAAAACAAGCACATTTTCACAAATGAAATAAAAATTAATAGCAAGGAGGAACCATTGGCTACTATTCTGAAAACAAAACGCGGCTCTTCTTCAACGTGTAGCTTCAGGAGACCACGGAGAGCAGAACTGGCCACCAGTAGGAGTGCACATCTTGGCACCACATCTCAGCACTGGGCCAGGCCTGGGGTGGTCCCGACTCTACAAGCTGTTGGCCAAGATTCTGGGCTCCACCACCTGAGGGCTCAGCCCAGCTAACAGCGAGGTGATTCCGGGAGAGACAAGCCCATCAAACTGGGGCAACGCTCAGTTAAAGGTGAACACTAGCTATTGAAGCATCTACTCCAAGTTTAGGAATCAATCACCCCCATCATAACTGATGTGTCTTAACCCAGCACTCAAGCCTCCCTGAGTGGTCCTTCACAAGAGACCTGGGGTCGGGGAGGCTGAGGCATCTGTATTCTGAAAACTCCTATGAGTGACTGTGATCCACTCTTGGATTAAGAATCTAGGGCTTCGTGAGGTCCACGAACCTCCTGAAATCACCTGCAAATGAATGTGTGCACAAACAGATGTTCAGTATTCTGGAACGCTTGTCCATAGCTTCCATCAAATTGTTTTCATCAAATTTTTGTAACTCAAAATAATGTGAAGAATTACTGTTCTGAAATCGGTTCAAGTCTTCACCACCCTGGTTGTCTACACAGTCCAGAGAAAATCTGAGAAGAAGCTAACATAAACATTCCCCATACACAGCTTTCCTGGTGTATTTCTTTCTTTCTCACTCTGATTTTTTTTTCCTCCAAACTCCAATCTGTTCCTATTTCTTCACTTCTATTTTTAAGATGAAAAATTTTGGTTTCAAAATAACTATCATCTAAGAACTCTTCAGATAAAAGACACAGAAAATGAAATTTCCAATTTCCCTTACCCCCTTCTCCCATTCCTATATGGTTTTGTTATTAAAACATCTTTTTAAAAAACCTTAAGGGCACTTTTGATCTGTTTTTCCTATTAAGTGAATGACTTGACCAAACATAGTGCCTCTATTTTAGTTATCAGCATCCTGGCTTGCCTATATTTTTTAAAATAACAAATTATAGATATAGTATTCTTTCTTCCCTATTCCTTGTCTTAACATATCACCATAACAAGGAAGGATACAATGTTGTAAGTGTTAAACAGGCTCCAATCTGTGCTGGTGGTTTGGTTTTATAAATAAGAACATTCCCTGTGCAGGAGTAAGGACCAGGCATTCAGATTTTCCAAAACAATTCGCTGTATCCAGGGTACCCAAATAGATTCAAGCAGTTCAATTTCAAAACTGATACAGCTGTCTGCTCCTGATTGAGGTTAATGTCCTCTAAGTGCACATTAGTTAAATAAGTCATTTTTTACTATTTCTGTACAAAATGAATATTCACTATTCAAAAGAACATTCCCTATCATAATTATACAATCAGTTCAAATTTGTTAAGCACTGTAAGGCATGCTTGAAATTCCAACCTGACAAAATAGCTAAAATTAAGCTTTAAAATATATTAGTTGACTTAGAAAATGTCTAAGAAGCCTTAATATCAAACCTAAAATCTATAGTAATCAACATATTTATCTGAGATCCAGATTTCAGCATGGAGATAGCCATAGTATACACTGGAAACAATATGAAATATGACCTCAGCTGACCTGGGTTATAATTTCTATTCACCTTGAACCAATTATTTAACAGATTCCCTCTTGGTGGAATGGAAATAACACCTATTTCACTCATAAGGCTATTATAAGAACCACTTGGGATGACAACAGAGCAAGCCTTTGTAAGCTGGGAAGGGTTGTATAAAAGCAAGGTATTGGTATAATTACTGTTCCCTTTAACACAAATGCCCTCCAAAATGTATAGGATGCTCCCTGCACAGGAGTCATTATGAAGGAGGTGACAAGGGTCATGCGGGTGAGAATGAAGGCAAGAAAGATGAACCAAGGTGGCTGAAGTCCTAAGCAGAAGAAAAACCCACTCATATAAGAGGTGTAATGGGCTGACAGGTGCCTGGCCACATCTTTTGACAAACCCCTGGTGCTCTGTGTCAGTGCTGTAGCTGAAAGCTGATGCACTAGGAGGCCAGCAAGCTCACAGTGACCACAGCGTGAGGTTCTCCCTTATTTGGCACACAGCAAGCTCCTGGGTTCCTAATGCAGGGCTGTGTGCGTCTGACCAGTAGCCGGGTGACCAGTGCTGAGAGGCCGAGCCTAGTGCATCCTAGAGAAGCAAACACGTGGCCTCCACACTTGTGCTGAACACGCGCATGCCCATTAGTGAGCACCATCAGGCTGGGGTCCCAGGGCTCTCTTGCGGTTAATTCCTCTTTACCTAAACAGAGCAAAGCATGTAGTTTCACACCTGTCATTCATTCCGTGGGCTTCTGGGCATTTTTTTTTTAACTGAGATATAATTCACATACTATAAAAGTTACCATTTTGGGCCGGCCCCGTGGCTTAGCGGTTAAGTGCGCGTGCTCCGCTGCTGGCGGCCGGGGTTGGGATCCCGAGCATGCACCGACGCACCTCTTCTCCAGCCATGCTGAGGCTGTGTCCCACATACAGCAACTAGAAGGATGTGCAGCTATGACATACAACTATCTACTGGGGCTTTGGGGGAAAAAAATAAATAAATAAAATTTTAAAAAAAAGTTATCATTTTAAAGTGAACAATTGAGTGGCTTTTTATATATACATAGATTGTGCAAGCATCACTATTATTTAATTCCAGAATATTTTCATCACCTCAAAAAGAAACTCCATTCCCAGTAGCAGTCACTCCCTGTTCTCCCCTCTCCCCAGCCCCTGGCAACCACTAATCTCCTTCCTGTCTCTACAGATTTGCCTATTCTGGTTATTTCATTAAAATGGAGTGATGCAATATGTCACATTTTGTGACTGTTTTCTTTCACTTAGCATAACGTTTTCAAGGTTCATCCACATTAGCATGTATCAGGACTTCATTCTTTTTTGTGGCTGAATAATATTCCATCATGTGAATTTACCACATTTTGTGTCTCCATTCATCAGCTGATGAACATTTGGGTTGTTTCCAACTTCTGGCTATTATAAATAATGCTGCTATAAACGTTCATGTACAAGTTTTGTATGAGCATATGTTTTCAATTCTCTTGGGTATATACATAGGAGTGCAATTGCTGGGTCCTTTCCAGGCACTCTTGAACCCTAATGTTCATGTCAGCACCCTCTGTGTGAACTCATTTCCATGGCAGACAGAAGGAAATACAGTTCACCAGGAATCTCAAAAGTCAAAGGAGGAAATGAAGACATGTATGAAGGAAAAAGGGGTTCTGCGTGAAGCAATATATTGCTGCCTCCAAAATGCTCTAACAATATATTTCCTCTCTACCATAAGACAGCAGTAACCATAGCTGGAATGAGGGACCAGCGCTGGACCTCAATTGGTACAATCCTCCTAATAACAAGAACAATCAATAGGTAATGAGTGTTTACTACATCTGAAGCACTGTGCTGAGCACATTACATGTATTGTCTAACGGTAGAGAGGATGCGGAAACACGATTTTTGAAAATAAACACTGATTGCAGCCAACTGTGCCTTCCTACCAGAGTGGCATAATTCATCTCCAGGCCAGACCTGGAAGGAGAGGGGAAAACAGAGGAAGCTAAATTGCCTGAGTAAGAAAATGACATATATTTGGGATTTGTTTGCTGGAAGCTCAAGAGAGTAGGTGGGCAGTGGGGGTTTGAAGGCTTCAAAATGGAAGAAAGGGATTGATGTGTAGATAAGAGAAGGCAGGAGTCTAAGAAGAAAATACAGCCAGTCAGAAATCCCCAAAAGGCAAGAAAACTTTAAGTAATCAATTTTAAGTTGATTTCTGTTTTGAACTGCATTGATATCTCCCTCGATTACCCTAAGACCTTCAGTAAGGCCTGTGTTGGTGTCACTCTGGCAGATAAAAGAAGTGGGCAGTGCAGGGAGGAGAAGGGAAAGCAGTGGCCAGAGGCGAAACCCTGAGCTAGGAGCAGGAATTCACAGAAAGTGCCCAGAAAATGGAAGCCCCAGACATTATCAGATTATTTGAGGGGAGGAAAAGTACTGGACCTCTCATAGCACAAGGCTCAAGCCATTTCAACTTAAGTATGAAGGTAAAGGGTGACCCTAGAAGCTGGAAAAGGTGGGATCATCTGACTGTCATAATATAATCTGCCCAGCAATCCTATACAGTCATGCAGCATTTAACAACGGAGACACATTCTGAGAAATGCATCGTTAGGTGATTTCGTCATTGTTCAAACATGATAGAGTGTACTTACACAAGCCTGGATGGTATAGCCCACTACACACCTAGGCTACATGGTACTAATCTTATGAGACCACCGCTGTATATGCGGTCCGTCACTGACTGAAACGTTGTTATGTGGCACATGACTGTACTTGTGTTAGAAAAGGTGAGTAACAGGGAGTAGTAAGCAAACACCAAGATTTAAAGCACTTTAACATTCATTGTGTGGTAATGGCCTCAAAACAAAGACCTTGAAGGCTTTTTATTTATTTATTTTTTTGCCTGGGAAGATTCGCCCTAAGCTAACATCTGTTGCCAATCTTCCTCCTTTTTTTCTTCCTTCTTTCCCCCCAAAGCTCCAGTATATAGTTGTGTATAGTTGTAAGTTCTTCTGGTTCTTCTATGTGAGCCACCACCACAGCATGGCTACTGACAGACGAATGGTGTAGTTCCACATCCAGGAACCGAGCCCAGGCTGCCAAAGTGGAGTGCACTGAACTTGAACCACTAGGCCATCAGGGCTGGCTCTTGAAGACTTTATGTTGACATCCCCATGAATGGTTAGAGAGGACCCAATCATTTTCTGTGTCTCTGTTGGAAGTCTAGGACCATTCTTCTCAGGCTGCAGATGGGAAAACTGTAGCACAAGAGTCTCGTGGACTTCATTGTGTCCACTGAAGGTCAGTGGTTACCCCCCACTTGGAAAAGTCACAGTTAGGTGGCCCTGAGGCCACTTCCACAGCAGGGCTTGGCAAAGGTTTTCTGTAAAGAGCCAGATGGATAGCCACTTAGCATGATGTTTGTGAGCCAAGAAGAAAAATAAAAGATATTAAGTAGGTACTTATAAAACAAGAGAAAAGACAAATTTCCACAACATTTTTATTATGAAATTCAAAATATAATAATACTTGTGCATAATTTTTTGTAGTATAGATCTGCTAATGAGAACAATGGAATTTTATTTTTGGATAGCATTTTGCTTCATTGGGGTTCAAAATTAGTGTCTCCTAACATGAAATCAATTGCAAATATCCATCTATGAAAACCATTCTTAGCTCATGGGCCATACAAAAACGGGTACAGGCCAAATGTGGCTCATGACCTCTGTGGTGTAGTCACCATTGTCTGAGGCAAAGTCAATGCTGGGTGCTCCGTTCCAAGAGTCTGTGTAAAACCCTGATTCAGAAATTGGACACCTAAAAGTGACTTTGGAGTAGCTCTTCAAAGATTCAGATGTTCCTCAAACCCAACAGTCAAGTACCGCAGTGATTGAAACAACCATTTTTTCAGGCAGTATTTACTGAGCACCTACTATGCACTGGTGCTATCATAGTCACTAGGGATACAGTGGGGAGTAGCACAGATGAACTCCCTACCTTAATAGGGGATGAGACTGCAAACAAGTTAAAGAAAGAAAAGAAGGTCAGAGAGTGGGAGCACCGTGGAGAAAATAAGAGAAGGTGTTAGAAGAGCGATTGGGATAGGGAGCTGCTTTGGAGAAAGTAGTTTACTCAGGAGTTCCTTTTTCTCAGCATTCTTATCAATCCAAATCCAAAAAAAATTGTATTTTTTCCATATGATGGGGTGAAATTAAATCCCACTGCATTCGATTTGCCTCCCTGCTTATTGGTAGGCCTCATCATCTCTCTGCACACTCTCTCTCTCTCCATATATATATATTTCGTCTTTCAGGTTTCCTCTTCTGTTCATTCCTGGTCAATTCCTTGTCTATTCTTCTGTTTGGTTGTCTGTCTTTTCTTATTGTTTTGTTGACGTTCTTTTAAAATTTTGGATATTAATCCTTTATTGATGGTATGCGTTGCAAATATCCTCTCCCAGCCTGTGACTTGTCTTTTAACTTTGTGGTGTCTTTTGTTTCCAAGATTTTAATTTTTAGCTGGCAAATATCTGGTAAATAATCTACTTGATGTGAGAAATAGTTGTCAGCTGCCCGTCCCAGTGGGCAAATTGACAAGTCATGGATTTCGAGTTTAAACCTTCATTCCGTTCCTTACAGCTGTCTTGCCCAAATGGATTAATGTCTCAGCCTCGGCTTCCTTGTCTGCCAAGTGAGGACAATTCCTATCTCACAGGTTTGTTGTGAGAATTAAATGAAAGAATATATACAACTCCCCCAGCTCAGTGGCCCCTCTCACCCTACTCTTAAATAGTAACCTTCTTGAGGCCTCATGGTCTCCATAATACCATGTCCAGGATCAGTACTTAGATTTTGTTTAGTGTGTTGGTTAAACTGAGTTTATCTTTAAAATGCATATAAAGTACCAAGTATAATAATATGCACTTAATTGACTAAAATGTGGAAAACAAGACCCAAAAAACAATTTAGCAATTAGCTGTTTAAACCACGATTACTCTGCTGGCCTCCCTTGAACTGGAGAAGTAACAGAGTTATAGTAAGTGGCACAGTCAATAGGAGATTTGTAAACATTCTTTTGAGTGAAAATTATATTTTGAAAGCTTGGAAACATTTATACAACCCTAACACGCACCAAAATTATTTTACAGCATGTTGTAAAACATATTTGTAATTAGTTTTGAGGGGGAAAAAATCACAAATCGATGTGAACAGGTAGGCCTTAACAATTTTATAATAAATGAGTTATACAGAGAATAAATTTATAATAAAAATACTAACAAAAATTTACTAGTTACTGCTAGCTTTTATTTAAGATTTAAAAAAATATTCCAGGGCCGGCCCCGTGGCTTAGCAGTTAAGTGTGCGTGCTCCGCTGCTGGCCGCCCAGGTTCGGCTCCCGGGCACGCACCGACACACCGCTTGTCCGGCCATGCTGAGGCTGCGTCCCACATACAGCAACTAGAAGGATGTGCAGCTATGACATGCAACTGTCTACTGGGGCTTTGAGGGGAAAAATAAATAAATTATAAAAAAAAAAAAAATATTCCAGCACCTCTGATGACTGAGCATATTATATATGCTTTAAATTTCAAGAATAATAAAAGAAATATTAAAAATTCCAATGAATATTGGGCTTTGCACCCTACAGACACACATGCCTTTTTGATGCTCAGAGGTCAGCATCCCAGCCCGTAACACAAGGTTGAACAGAGACAATCTCCATCTAGGGAGCTCTTCCCACAGGCCAGCTGTTTTCACCTACATGCTCTCGATTAATCTTCACAACAACCCTGTGAGTTAAGTCCTACTACTTTTTTTTTTTTTTTTGTGAGGAAGATCAGCCCTGAGCTAACATCCATGCTAATCCTCCTCTTTTTGCTGAGGAAGACTGGCCTTGAGCTAACATCTATTGCCAATCCTCCTCCGTTTTTTTTTTCCCTCCCCAAAACCCCCAGGAGATAGTTGTATGTCATAGTTGCACATCCTTCTAGTTGCTGTATGTGGGACGCGGCCTCAGCATGGCCGGAGAAGCGGTGCGTCGGTGCGCATCCGGGATCTGAACCCGGGCCGCCAGTAGAGGAGCAGGCGCACTTAACCGCTAAGCCACCAGGCCGGCCCCCCTACTACTTTTTTATAGAGGAGGAAACTCAAGTTTAGACAAGGTATAGCACTTGTCCACATCCGGTGAGTAGAGCAGCAGAATTTAAACTTCTGACCTCAAGTGTAAACAGATGAGCCCGTCTTATAAGTGGGGCTGCATCATCATGAAGTATTTTCATGACATTTGTAAGTAGGTCTCCAGGGATCTCATGTGTTACCTCCACTGGCTTTTTCTATATTGTTCCCCCAAAACTGCTGAATGACGAAGCCTCCTTCCACATGTGATCTAATCTGTGCTCAATGGGCATGTATTTTACTAATTAGCATTTTTAAGTGATTTGTTGTGCTCCACTCAGAATAGATGAAAAATAAACTAAAAATACTTGCTGTCATATTGTGCACAATAGCAAACACTATACAACATGAATATTGCCTCTGATTTGTGGCCAGATTCTGAAAACACGTTTGGAAGTCTTTCAACTTGCTCCCACTAAAAACGAGTAAGTGATCACCATGAAGATGGATTTAAACGTAGAGTTTGATTCATCTCACCAGAAGTCTTTGGCTCATTTACACTCATGGCTTTATTTATTCAAATAACTTGCTTTTTTTTCCCCCCAGAAAAAAAGACCTGCAGACCATCATCCCGTCACTGCTCTGTGCAAAGAATCTAACATAAGCAATGTCCAAGAGAATCACTGTATTTAACAAACTCCAGGACACGCCACAGCACTGTTTATACGATGTAAATCGAGTTTTGTTTTATTTCACTGTTCTGCTAAATTTGGATGTCTGCTTCATTTTAGATCTAGGGCCCCGGAAAAGAGCCTCTCCTGCTTTATTCAATACTGTCGAATGGGGGTATTCAGCAAGGCGTTCAAATCAGCAAACTTGAACCATGACCTAGATCATGCCCATCTAGATATGGATGACTGAAGGGTTATCATACTGTGGTGGCCATCAATGCTGCTCATCAAACATTTCCAGCTTTCTGGCTTCTGAGCACATGGCAGGCCTCTAGCCTCCTGCATTCGGTAGGGCCCAGCCACCAGCTCTGGCCATTGGGTTGTGAGCAGGAGTGCTGTGTGTGGCTTCTAGCCAGGGCATTTAATAATGTCATGCAAGACCCTCCAGAGCCCTCACCCCTCTGCCAAGGTGACAGGCAATGTTCCAGATGGTGGCTGCACTGGCAGCCTGGTGTCCAGAGAGAGGATGAGGACAGCACAAAGCAGCACCCCAACCCTTGCCAACCAGCAGTGGATACACAGCAGAGCAAGAAAACACCCTTTGTTAGTATAAGCCCTGAGATATGAGAGTTGTTTGTGATCACAGCACAAACTGGCCCCTCCTGCCCTATACCCCAGACAAATGGTACCATGAAAAATGGTTTGGTGTCTCTAGTGATAAGTTAGCAGATTTGCGTAATTTGGTATCTGAAGCTAAATGTTATTATCTTGTCAGGAAAAGGTCCCTCAGCCCATAGTTCACTTGGACCCCAATCATCACGTTCCAAAATCTGAATTAAATAGACCAAGCAAAATTGAAGAGGGAAAGTTACAGTTGTAACCTTCTGAACTGCCAGTTCTAATTTATTGATCTGCCAAGGTTCTTAGCTCTAAACAATAGAAACCACTCTGGCTAGTTAAGTAGAAAAGGAATTGATTAAAGATTTATTAGCTTACAGAATCTCAAAGGCAGGAACACCACTGTACGCACCAGTGTAGACTACACTGCCCCACCACTGGGCATAGACACCATGGCTCATTTCCCAATCCTAGGCACTGGATGCCTCCTCTAGAACCTCGGCCACCGTGCCACCCCACGGTCCTCGTGCCACTTGCTTCTTCGAATCTCTAAGGTACAATTCAAACTCTCATGCAGGTCACACGAATGCACTTTAGGTGCAAGGAAAAGTGGGAAAATTATTTTTTGGCTTTTTTCTTACAAAGGTGGAGAATTCCTCAAAAACAGGAAGCAAATTCAAAGGTATGGTCAAAAAGAATGATAAATACCCACTACATCTGTGATGACGGGTGATCTGGATAACTAAGGTCTTCAGTGCTCATTTCAGTCCACAGTCAAGTTCCCAGAGCCTGCCTGCTGTCTGCAGCTCTTCCTTCAGTCCCACCTGAGTACCCTTCCAATGAACCCCTGTTTTTACAAGTTTCACTTAGATTCTGTCACTTGCAACCCAAAGAGTCCTAATAAAGGAGTAACCATACAATAAAGAATCCCAAACTCGCCAGTTGCAAACGAGGCTGTAAATATTCAGATGCTCTGAAGAATTTTTCAGATCTTTTTTTTTGCAAAGTAACTCTCCGCATTGACAGAAAAAAAGTCAAACACAGAACATAAAACTCTAACTTTGGTTCAAGAACCTTAATTGGGATCATGGGCCAAATACTGATGATATTTGCCTTCTCTCCTAAAAGTCCTCACAAATAACTTCTTACTTAAAAAAGGAAAAGAAGGGGGCCGGCCTGTGGCTTAGCTGTTGGGTGGCGCGCTCTGCTGCTGGCGGCCCGGGTTCCGATCCCCGGTTCGCACTGATGCACCGCTTCTCCGGCCATGCTGAGGCCATGTCCCACATACAGCAACTAGAAGGATGTGCAGCTATGACATACAACTATCTAGTGGGGCTTTGGGGAGAAAAAGGAGGAGGATTGGCAATAGATGTTAGCTCACAGCCGGTCTTCCTCAGCAAAAAGAGGAGGATTAGCATGGATGTTAGCTCAGGGCTGATCTTCCTCACAAAAAAAATAAATAAATAAAAATAAACTTTAAAAGAGAAGAAAAATATTGCATATACATAGGTCTTGCGGGCATATACCAAACTGAATTAAAAAAATCAAAAGTATGCACAAGGTGCCAACTTATTGCCAAATGCCACTTGGAAATAAGGCTATCTCTAACACATCTAGATAGAGAAATAGTTAACCAATAAAGAAATACACACACACAGAGGCACAGATGCTAGGCTCTGAGATTATTTTTTAAAAAAACAGAAAACCTAAACTCTGTTTCTAGGTGCTCAGGTCCAAGATCCCTGAAATGGGCTAGTTGACATAATAGAATAAAATATGAGAAAAACAAAAACCTAAGGGCAAAACTGCACAAAAATGATACTGGATAGTTAAGGACTGCCAAGGACTTGAACTCTTGGGGTAACTTGGAGAAAGTTTCCCCTTTCTCTAAGAATGGCTTCCTGGACAGGGAGAGGGGCCTTTGGGCTATGTCTGTGGCCTGTGGCTAGAGTTGGCTGACCCGGGGTGAACATCTAAGAGACAAAGCCCAGGAGTTGAGGGAAGTAAGTCTTGTTATGTAGCACTTGAGGGAGAAGGCCATGGAATGCCGAAAGCTGGATTTCCAGAGTAGCTCTATTCCTTGTCTCCTCCACATGACATGGTCATTTAACTCTTCCTCCAATTCAGTGAGACATTCTCAAGTTTTCTCAATAAATTTCTTTCTTTTTTTTTTTTTTGGCTTTTTTTGCTTAAGCTAGGCCAGAGTCCATCTTTCTTGTTTACAACCAAAACAACATTACGTTAACTAAGTGTACTCCCCTAGAATCTTACTCTCCACAATATCCAACTCCAGCCTTAGGTAACTCATCTTTCTTTACTGGGAATGACTTAAAAGGACCCTCAGCTTCTGTGTATCTGGTATTTATGTGCCATGCTGCCATTGAGCTTAGCAGCATTAACCTCACTTGTCACTTTTTAGGAAAAACAATTGTTAACTTTGACATGTGGCTCAGGGGTTGCAACTTCAAACACCTTCAGAGATCGGACAGGTGACGCAAGGGGAGACTGCTGAGTTGGTCCACTGGACACTCGAAGGCTGATCTAAAGATATCTCTGTTCAAATACTTAAAACACCGTGTGGCTCAAACAAAATTCTTCATGGGCCAAAGTTACCTCCTGAACCATCAACTAACAACCCAGCTCGCTATTATTTAAATTACATATGGTCCTCGACTGTAAGGCTCAAAAAACTCAATTTTGTTTCAATCATTTGAGCAGGACAAAAATGCTTCTTGGACAGCAAATTTTCCCACCCTTTTTTAGCAGAAAACTCCACAGGCCATTAAATGGGACCAATGCGAGGCAACTAGAGAACTCAGGGGCTGCTTTCAAAAGAAGCTTCTCAATGCTGGTAGATTCCTGCCTTAGTGTGTGCCGCGTGGTAAATGAATCAGCCTCCTGTTACTTTCTATGATCACAGAATAAAGAGCCAAACTCCTCATAAACACAAGGACTCCTAAAGTGTCACAGCACAAATGCCTACCACCCTTAACAGTCTCCAGTCTAACCACCCAGCTCCGATTCTCTTCACAGACTAAAAAGGAAATCCAATTTGAGAAAATTGATAAGCTTTCTTTTCCTTGGAGAGAATGGACTGGACAAATTGCACACAAAAACCTAAAATCTCCACCACCGATTGTTGAAAAACAATGGAGCCTCCACCAGCCGTTCCTTTGCCCACAGAATGCTCTCTGAGGACTGCGGGATTTGGAAGGAGTACAGAGGCCTATTCTCCATCTAAAGCTCATCAAAGTTTTAATCAAAACCTGCTTTTTTTTGTGAAACTAAGCAACTGCTGTTTCACACCCACATGTTGCTAGAGCGCATGCAATTACCCTCAATGACTCTGTTTAAAATGAAAATGCTTTGCCGCCTGAGGACAGTGTGAGAGGATTGATTAATGCTGTTCCCAAAAGGACAGAAGTGTAGGTACACAGCAAAACCCTAAGAAGCTAGAAACAACTGCTGAGCCGTATTTTACAGGCAATTCAATGCTACCTTCAAGTATTTTGTAAAGAATAGGACTTTCAAGGCAGTTGGATATAGCGAGGGGCATACCATACCATTTTTCCTCTTTCTTCTTGATGACAATCACAGAACTAGAAAACTAAGAGGACTATGAGAAGTGATGAAGAAAGACCAAATTTTGCCATATGGTTTTTCAGGAGAAAAGGAAACAGCTTTTTTTTCCCCGACACATTGTTCCAAAGGATCTGTAATTAACAAACCAAGCCAGCACATGGCTGGGTTCCGTGGCTTTGTGACTCAGAAGTCACTTTTCTATCCAACGTATTAAATGTCAAGTAAAATATCTCCGATAAGAGAGAAGAAATTCTTCTGGACTCTTGGCTCCTATATGAGTGCCTCTCCTGTGCAAATAAGCCGTATATTTTGCTGCTGTCTTTTAGGTGGATTGCCAACCTGTAAGAGAAACGTCTACCCAAGGCTGCATACAGAAGCACAAATCATGGAGACCAAATCTTACTCCTCTGTAAAAGCTCCCAAAAAGAACTTACCCATGTAACCATAGTAAATGCATGCCTGTTTAAGAAAGAAAAAAACAGAAAGAAACACAGAAAACAAAGAGAGAGGAAAGGAAAGGACTTACAGTGATATTTTTATGCATCTGCAGTGTGCAGAATTTGGAGACTAAGCTCTGATGGAATGCTTAAATCCTCTGTAACATACCAAAATGTATGGGTTCCAGGGCAGTCCTAATAAAAAAGGGCAGTATTTACCCATCATGTATCATTCGCCCTCATTTCACAATGCTCTAGGATTAGAACCCATGATGTGAAAGAGGATTTAATATTTAGAGCTAGTTCTTGCATGGTTCAGTGAAAGAAGGGGATGAGAAAAGCGGGAAAGAATTATATGACTTCTCTCTTTTTTTTGGGGGGGGTGAGTAAGATCAGCCCTGAGCTAACATCCATGCCAATCCTTTTTTTTTTTATTTTTTTGCTGAGGAAGACTGGCCCTGAGCTAACATCTGTGCCCATCTTCCTGCACTTTATATGGGATGCTGCCACAGCATGGCTTGACAAGCAGCTGCATCGGTGCACGCCTGGGATCCAAACCCGGGCCGCCAGCAGCAGAGTGCGCTCACTTAACCGCTACACCATGGGGCCGGCCCCTACTTCTCTTTTTTACAGTAGATTATTTTCTTTAAGAGAAGCGTAAGCTGTGATTAAAGTGGCAATATAATTGCTGAATTTTGGTGCCTCTAACACCTGCAAAAGAAGCATGTTGACAAGAAACACTCGGCACCCCAATGATTTCATGCAGGTTTTCATCCACCCAGAAAGCCATCCTCAAAATAGATTGGAATTTTCTCTCCTTCACCAATCTGGTAGGTGGCTACGGCAAAGTAACCAAGAACCTAAATAAATCATGTTTATCATGATTCTCAACAAACAAAATTCAAATAAAATAAGATCCAAGGAGTTGAACACATAACGTCCAAACTTTAATTATATCAATTATTTAACCATGCATTCAGCTCATATTTCATCAGGTCTTGATGGGAGGCTAAAAAGGAACAAGATTTGTCCCCAGAGAAATAATAGAATTGAGCTCTGTTCCCAGAAGTGGGAGAATAGATTAGATAACTGGTCTTTCCAGTTTTCAGGAATGTTTTAATTCAGCTGTGAAATAATGGGAAAATGAAACAAATTCAAGATTCCACTATCTAGGAATTTGGGCAAGTTAGACCATACATCCTGAAAATAAGTAAATAAAGAACTAAATAGCTAGGGAAAAGGAAATCCAGGGAAATTTTTCCCTAGGAGGCTAAAAACTTAATATTTTAAAAATAGCAATAAATTCATTCACTTCTTTCTTACATATTTTTAACCAAAGACATTTAGAGTTACATATAATAGGTTGAAATAGTAAGATTCTTAAATTTTTTACATATTGGTGTCTTGGCAGTAAGCGTTTCCCAGGGGTCACTTTGAGAAATGAGATCTTTTCCATCAAGAACAACTGCAGAGACAAAACATTCAATCTGAAATGGATTACTAGGTTGCAACACGTACAAAGCAACTCACAAATCAGAATGCATTTCTGTTGTCATCCCAAACTGGGGAAAGATCGGCACGGAAGTAGGATTGCTATGGGAAGGTTTCCAGGTGATGATCCTTGACCTGAATGTTCAAGGATGGCAAGGGCATGAATCACAGAAAGCAGGATGGGGCCTCAAAGGCAAAAGAACCAGCATAAGCCAAATGGAAATAGGTTATAACAAACTACATTTGGGGGACAGCTGACACTAAAGACTCAGGACAGATTAGTGAAAATTAAAACTACCACTACTGAGTGCTTACGATATGCCAGACTCTACGCAAATATTTCCTTTTGTTTTTTTCTAACTTAAGTTTAATAAAACCTGGCTCTCTTGTCTTTGTCAGCCATCCTCACTCCCCAGTTGATCTCCTACAGGCTCACGGCTTTAGTGCCACTTGCACACTGATGACTCCCACGTCTCTATCTTCAGCCTGGACGTTTCCTTCAGTTCCACACTCATATGTTTGACATTTCCACCTGGATGGCTAAAGGATATCTCAAATTCAACATCTTGAAAACCAAAGTCCTGATTTCCATCCATTCCCCCCAAAACAAAAAACTAAACAACAACAACAAAACCACTTCTTTCATCTTCCTTGAAAATATACCCAGAATCGGACCACTCCTCACACCCCCACCTCTACCACCCCGTCTAAGCCACCTCATCTCCAGCCTGAATCACTGCAGCAGCCTCCTCACAGGGGCGGACGTGAACATCCCCTCCAGTGACCCTCTGAGTCTAGACATTCCAAACTTTCCACTTGCAGGACAGGCTCCAGTTATCAGTACTGTTGTCTGAAGTGGAGACTAAGATTGAAGAGTGATTCTTGGACAGGTGACAACAGAAACAACGGAGGCTGAGAGCGGATGTGAAAGGAAAAGTGCAGGGTGGGGTTGAGGGTATCAAGGAGGGGACATCTGAGGACATCCAGAGGCCAAAAGAATCGGAACTCTTGAGCAATATCAAGTCCGAGGTCCAACACCCCCTCTCGGTTAGCCTTTCTTGACTCCCCAGGGAGAGTTCAAGGCCATAATTACAGCACTGGTCACATTTCTGGAGGCCTGTGCCGAGGGCCTCCCGCACAGACTTTGAACTCATCTTGTGTCCCCTGCACCTGATGCAGCATCTGGGACCTGGTAAGGCCTTGGCAAAAGAGTGTTGGATGCATAACATGATATCGTGGAGAGTGCATCAGGAGCATGGAGAAGGAAGTGCATTCTTCTGGGGGAGCAAATTAAGACTTTACATAGGAAGTGAGGGTTCAGAGATAGAAAAAAGTATTTGAGTTTACCCAGGAAGATAACCCTGATGGCCTAGACAGGACCAGCAGTGGTGTGGAAAGACACAGCAGGGCTCAAAGAGGAAGTAGGGGGAAGGAAAGCAGGGGAGGAAATGGTGGGGTGTGATACTGAGAAGTAAGGTAGAACTGGGAAGCTAAAGAAAGCAGCAGGGTGGAAGGAGAGTTTTTCTCTCTCCCCAAGAGATACAGTAGTGAGAAAGAAGGAGGAGGGATGTTTAAAAGAAAAAAAGAAAAGCCAGGCAACGGAAATAAATTGCCCCAGAGGATGCGGTTAGGGGGGATGGGTGTGAGGACCAGGCAAGCTCTTGCCTGCAGTTCTTAATCTCCCCACTCCCAAGTACCAAGTAAATTACTGAGCTCCAGAAGGAGGGTAGGAGGCCAGAGGCTTAACAATCAGAGGTTAAAATTAGATTACCCAGTGAGGGCTGAGCCAAGAAGTTAACGAGGTAGGAAGAGCAACACTGTCGAGGGTTGTAAGACAAACCCAGGTGATTACTTTAGTCCTCGAAGTTTCAATTAACTTCCCATTAAGTTGTGCTGGGGGCTCGACTTCTCACCCTGCGCCCGCCACCCTGCCAACGTCTGCGGTGGAATTCAAGGGAAATTGGGCTGGAGGGTGGATCTTCATCACCGCGACGAGGGTAGTAGAAAAGCAATTCACAGTGGATACCCACCCAGCTTTGTCCAGGCCTCGAGGAGAAAACTGGGAGAAGCACACACACCTCCTTTCTTTTCTTTTCCCTGCCCATCACTCATACGCTCCCCTCACTAAAATGTAAGCCCCGTGAGAGCAGGGCTTTGTCCTCCACTGCTGGATATGCCCGCTTAGCAGGGGGCCTCCACACAGTGAACGCTCGGCCTATGCTGGTTAATATTGAATGAGCTCTGCTCAGTCCCGCTTCATCATATCTGGGCATTGAAGGATGCGACCAGTGGAGCCGCCTAAGACAGCACAGGGGTAAGAGAAGCGGTCGACTTTTCTGAAGGTCCCAGCGGGGCGGCCGCGGTCGGGAAGGAGGATTCGGGTCTAAGGCCCAAGACGGCACGGTTTGCAACTGACCTTCCGTCGGGGACGCCCGCGCGGGGCGCAGCAGCCCGGCTCCGGCGTCCCGCTCCCACCGCCCCCCGGCGGCGCTCGGCGCCCGCTGCGCACGTAGGTCACCTGCCTCCTGCTGGCGCCGCGCGGCGGGCCGGGCGCGGGCGGCAGGTGCGGCCCGGGCGGCCGGGGGGCCGTGCCCGGCGGGGCGCTGCGGGCTGGCGGCCGGGGCCCGGCGCGCCGCAGCTCCGCCCAGAGCCGCAGGCCGAGCAGCAGCGCGGCGCCGAGCAGACACCGGCGCAGGGCCCCGCAGCCCCTGCCGGGCGGCCGCTCCCGCGCCATGGCGGGGCCGGCCCCGGGGTGCGCTCGGCGGCCGGCAGCAGGGAGGCGGCCCCTCCGGGCCGAGCTGCCAACTGTGCGAACTCCCCCGCGGGCCGGGGCGCGGGCTGGGACCCGCCTCCCTGCCTCCCGTCCAAGCAGGCCTCGGCGTAACCTTATCCTGCCCGGCCGCGGGATGGGGCGAGGGGCGGCGGGCCGGGCGGGGGCCCGGCTGTGCGGGCGGCTCGGCCGGGCGAGAACCGCAGCCCAGCCCCACCTCGGGGGTCCCTGAGCAGCGCCCTCCCCCCGGGCCTCCAGAGCCTGGCGGAGCTGAAAACTACAAGGCCAGAAAAAGCGCATTCCTAACGGGATGCTGGGCCGTAACTTCATTTTCTAGCATTAGTATTGTTGAAGAAACAGGAGGAGGCTAGGTGAGCTGCCAGATTTTGCTACAAGGAACAAGTCCTGATTGTCAAGCAGTTTGCGCCATTAAACGCGATATAAAAATACATCGCGCTTGTGCTCTGGTTTACAACTTCTCTCCCTCAAGAAAGAAGGGGGAGGGGGAGGGGAGACCAGTGCTCAATGCAGAATAATCAAATGAGAGTTATTCCATTTCTAAATTCCGCCTGAAGCCCATCCGTGCTTTCTCTCCGTGTTATGAAATGTGTGGGGGTGAAGGAGGAGAGGGAAAAAGCCAGCGAAGACAGCTGACAGCAGGGAGAGAGAACAGAAGTTACCATGGCATGATGTAAATCAATTTAGCTCCAAACACACACCTCCCTGCTGTCTTGCAGAGATACAGAGGGACAAATTTATCTCTCGGCAAAATGCTCCCCAGCTGGTATTTCCATCGCCACCTTGACCTTAATTAATCAGGCTGAACGCTCACAGCCTGAAGTCCAGTGTTAGCTGTTCCGTTTTCAATTGTTGGTACAATTCTGTCCCACAGCCCGTTTGAGGTTTGGGCTCGGGTTGTAGGTTTGGGCTTGAGTGTAGGTTTGTTTTCTTTAGGTGTGCCACATTTTTTTCTTGCTCCGCGCTTGCATTTTCCGCGCTCCTATGTGAGACTACCCCTACTGACCCACCCTCTCCCCCTAACGGCCTGCAGCCTGTACGACAACAGAGACCAAATACGGAGCCCCGCTCCCCCACTCCCTGCTTGAATTTCCGGAATCTTCCATAAGGAGTCTTCCTCTCTAAAATCCCCCTGGCTTGAGAAAGACCCACTTTATTCTTCGTCACTGTACAAAGCACTTGGGCTATTTCTCCACGCGTAACAAAACTCAACCCAATCTAGTCCATTCTCCTCAGTGTTTCGTTATGATTGACTTCTGGTTTTTTCTTAGACGCAGCCCTCCGGCTACTGCAGATGGGCTCTGTTTTAAGGAATCCAAGCAAGTACGTTTTTCCTGACGCAAACTCTTAGGAGAACCTCCCATCTTGTAACTATTTAAACAGGAACTGTGGTGTCAGACTTGAACTGTGTGTTGAAGTTGTGAGACCTTTCAGAAGCTGTGAGACTTTGGACAAACTAATTAACTTTTGTGAGCCTCAGTTTTCCCGTGTGCAATAGACCTGTGTGTCTGGGAGGATTACAAAGATTGCATAAAATATTATATGTTCAGTACCTAAATAATACCTGAAATAACAGAAAGTACTCAATTAATAGTGCCGTCCTGCGTCCCTGAATGACAGGGATACATTCTGAAAAATGTGTCGTTAGGCGATTTCATCATTATGCAAACATGATAGAGTGTACTTACACATACCTAGGTGGTATAGCCTACTACACACCTAGGCTACACGGTACTAATCTTATGGGAGCACCGTCGTATATGCAGTCCATCATTGAATGAAATGTTGTTTTGTGGCGCATGACCGTAATTATTTTTATTATTTACCATTAAAGAAAATTGTGGATGTTATCATAAAAAACAAAATTTAAGCATTGACTCCAACGTAGGTAAACATGAGAAAGTATAAGGATGTTTATAAATATCTTCTACAGTGTTCTCTGGAAGTAGGAGTACCCAACAGTTGCAAGAAACAACCATTGAGACTCAAGATCCCACACATGCATTCTATTAAGTTGTATAATTGTGTAAAGCTGTTTAAGACACGATTTGTATTGTGCTTGATAAACCTGGATCACAGATGTCTTATGTAGACTTTACTAGGAGTTTTATTTTCTATGCAACCAACACAGTGCCACTAAGTAATCTTTTGAAGGTTATGATACTCCTCATGTTATGTCCTCTGCTTACCTATTGAGTTACTCTCCAGGGGGTAAACATGAGGAGTATCATATATTATTAAAATGGGGATATTTAATAAGACTCTGGACTGGGAGTAGAGGGTGGGGCACACAGAACAGTGTAGCTCTTGAAGAGAATGGGCAAGATGACCTCATATTTTCTCTTATCTCGTTTCTATGGTTCTCTAATAATGTTTCCATTATGGGGGAAAAAATCCAAATAAAATGCAATATTTAAATGCCCCTTTATCTTCTGCAACTGTCTCTATGTGTTTATTACTAATAAAAAGGAACTATTTATATATATGTAGCAGTGTTAATTTTCTAGGAAGAAACCTCCCATTTTTAACTTCCACACAATATTTCCCTGTGTCATGCATGATAATAAGTAGTGAACTGGGTCAGTTGGTAGGCTGGAGGGGCAAATCTAGCTGATCACTGTGGTAGCCGACAAGCAATCTTTCATTCACGACCTTTGCTTTTCTCATAGAGTTGAACTTGTCTCCGTTGTTTCTGGATATGTTTCAAAAATGCAGATAATCATTAACCGCTGAGTCATAGGTTGGTTAATTAAACGTGCAGGTCAGTAAACCACAAAAGCAGCTTTCATCAGATCACAAATTACATTCTCCTTGAGATTTCAGCCAGCAAAATGAGTGAAAGAATATTTTTACTGCTAATTTCCAGACACCATACATTTCAATTTGCACACATGCTACAGTGCAGTGGTTCTCAAAAGGGGGTGATTTTGCAATTTTGCGAACAGGGGGACATTTGGCAATTTCTGAAGATGTTTTTGGTTGTTATAAGGTGAGGGTAGGGGGAGGATGCTACCAGGCATCTAATGGGTAAAGAACAGGGATGCTGCAAAACATCCTCCAATGCCAAGAATAGCTTTCCATAACAAAGAATTATCCAGCCCAAAATGTCAATAGAGCTGAAATTGAGAAACCGTGCTATAACCATAGACGTTAATCTGGCAACTTTTGATTACAGACTGACCAAAGAGAAAACAGACAGTCGAGGATCCTCACCTCCATGAAGAGGTTATTTCTGTTTCACGATGTGAAGTACCCAGCCTGAATTAAAGGAATCAAATTTAGAAAGGAATAGACCTAGAATGTCTGGCATCAACATCTTCTTCCAACCCCCCATCATCTTTTCTCCAGGTAATACATGTTCATTGTGGAAAATATACACAAGCAAAAGAAGATATCAGTAATCATTCATATATCACGATTCAGAGACAGCTATCCTGTCAGAGTTTTTTCTGTGCATATATATAGTTTACAAAATGAAATCATATTATATGTATTTCTTTATAATATGCTTTTGTAACATAATATATTATTATATAATTTACATAATAAATACTATGATGCCTGAGATTTGCTTAAAAACAATCCCATGGGGGAGGTGGGCGAGAACTAGGGCTATAAATTAAGCAAGAATGGCCATGAGTTTTTAATTGTTGTAGCCGAGTGATAGGATTCACAGCTCTCTATCATTAAGTTGTTTAACATTTTTCATTAAATAGTAACCTATTAATCTACATTATTATTATTATTTTTTTTGGTGAGGAAGATTGGCCCTGAGCTAACATCTGTTGCCAAACCTCCTCTTTTTGCTGAGGAAGATTGGCTCTGAGCTAACAGCTGTGCCCATCTTCCTCTATTTTGTATGTGGGATGCCTGCCACAGCGTGGCTTAATGAGTGATGTGTCGATCTGCACCTGGGATTTGAAATTGCGAACCTCGGGCCACTGAAGCAGAGCACATGAACTTAACCACGATGCCACTGGGCCAGCCCCGCTACAACATTATTTTTAATGGCCACATGTACCATGATTTAACCAATCTTCCACTCTTGAACAATAGATTATTTCCAAGTTTTCATTTTATGAACAATGCTGTGATGGACATCTTTGTCGCTAAATCTACTGGATCAGATATGGACTGTGAGAGAAAGAAAGAAGTCAAGGATAATTCCAAAGTTTTTCCTGAATAGTTGGAAGAATGAAATCGCCATTAACTGAGAAAGGAAAGACTCAAGTAAGAGTAGTTGGGAGTAGAAAAGGAAGAATTTGATTTTGGTGGTCATGTTAAGTTTGGGAAGCCATCCAAGTGGAGATGTCAAGTAGGCAGTTGGATTTAAAAGACTGGAATTCAGGGGAGCAGTGAAGCCTGGAAACATAAATTTGGATCATCAGCATGTTGATGTTGAGTGAAGGAGGGAAGAACTTTTAGAAGGCTTAGCTCTGGGGTCCACCAATTTAAAAATAGGAAGGATCCAACAAAGGCTACCAAGATAGATAGATAGTAAAGTAAGAGAATGTGGTGTCCCAGAAGAAAACAAGTGAAGAAAACATTTCTAGAAGGAAGAGACTGAGAGGTCTAATAAAATGTGGGCTGAAAACTGCCCATGAGATTGGTAGCACGATGCCTTGTCTATTATCTGTCTCTCCCAACCAGAACGTTAAGTTCCATGAGGTCAGGGACTTTGTGTGCTTCGATTATTGCTGTAATTCCAGTTCCTAAAACAGTACCTGGCATGTAGTACGTACATAATAAATAATTGTTGAATTAAAGAGTGAAGAATGAATCAAATCTGTGTGCATTCATAATTATTTCATCATGTTAAATTCTTAAGGGTAGAATTGCTAAATTGAGGAAAAATTGTAAGTCTTTCAGTGTGAAGTGCTAGTATTAATTTCTCAGTCCACCAAAAAAGGCTGTATTAATCCCATTTAAAGCCCATCAAATACTCCTTTGTTATCAGTAGGAACCCTCAAAGGATAGCTTGAGCCAGCCTCTGACAGACAGATGAACTAAGCAGTTTATTTTTAGTTCCCTCCTACCCTTTCTATCACTATACTTGAACTCACATTTGATTTCCCCTCAAATGCTCATCGCAAGCCACAGATGAGAATTTCTAGATGGAATTGTGTTCACTGGACTGTCAATTAGTTTCCTCCGCCCCACCCTAAGGATGTAGCTAAATATTAAGATACTAGCTCAACCTGACTTAAGGCCCCATCAGAAGTATCCGTGTTAAAGGAAGACCTTACCAAGATGAGAGCTTTCAAGACCTAGAAGAACAAAGTTATAATAGAACAACAGACCCTGGAACTGCTATTTGGGGCTGGGAGCCCTGCCTAGAATCACACCACTGCCTAGTCCACAACCTAATAAAGCTGGCTCTGGGCTGGTCTTATGGAAAATGCCTGGGGAATGTCTTCATGCCCCGGCCTGCTTGAGAGAGAGCATGAGCCTTTCCTGCCTCTTTTGAATCCCCTAATACTGTGTTCTCCATTCTTGGTGTTTATCTTACTGTAACATTTGTGGACTTGCTTTGTCCTTCCTCTAACGGGCTGTTTCTCAAGCATAGGGATGGAGTCTTACTCATCTCCGGATCCCCTGCAATGCCTTGCATGGGATGGGTGTCAATCATGTCTCTGGAATTGCTGACAAACAGACATCACACCCAACCCTTTGAAGTCAGACCCAAGTTAGTACATTTCTTCCAGCAGATTATGTTGCTCATCCATCCTAACCAAAAAAGTCATACTCCAACCTGTATTGGATGGCTCACAGACGATATCTCCAACCTGGTACCTTTTTTCCCTCAAGGAACTTGGGAAGGATCAGAGAATGCTTCACACAAGCCATTGGGAAAAAAGAATTAAGGTGAAAGATGTGAGTGCGGAGAGAACTACACAGACAAGGTGAAAATTATGGTGGCTGGTAGCTCTTAGGGAAACCCTAGGACTGGAAAGGAAATTCGTAAAAGAGGCCCCAACACACACACTTTCCTGGATTCTGAAAACACACCTGAGGCGTTGTTAGATAGATTTATTTACAGACATTAACTCCCACGGTGAGACATTCCTGGATTCTATGACTATAAAGCAGCTTAGGTTAAGAATGATCAAAACATTGCCTGTTTCATAGGACCACCTATGGAGCGTTCCCCTCCCTCACCCTCAACTCGTCTTATCATTATGACACATCCCAGAAATAATCTCCCAGCTATAGATCACCTTGAAGTCAAAAACATTGCTGGTTGAAACTTTGCCAAAGTCAAGGGCTTAAAAAAAAACCTTTTAAGGTCAGAGAAGATCACCAGGGAACTGACAGGATAAAGCGAAGCACAGCATGCCCAAAGGCACAAATCTCAGGGCTCTGTCATTTCAACTTAGCTCATGAATACATTAAAAATCTTGAGGTCAAAAGCCACTTTGCTTTCTCATCACATTACTGCTCTAGCCCCAGGGGAAGCATAAGAACTATATTATTTTCAGATCATAATGCCAGGACTCTCAAACTTGTGTGCATAAGAATCACCTGGGGAGTTTTTTAAATGCAGATTCAGAAGCCTCACCTCCAGAGATTGTCAGAGGTGAGTCCCCAAAATCTTTATTTTAACAAGTTTCAGGTGGTCCTGGATCAAACTTATAGAAGCCTTGGTGTAGAGGTTCCCCTGCCATGGTGATGGTTGAGGGGGGAGGGATATAGGAAGCAGTCATTACAAGGTGTACATGTATCCATGGGTGCAAACATTCTATCTCAATCCTCTAAATACAATTACTAACAACATTTTAGGCATTAACAAGGGGTCTTCATATTCAAAAGTTCAGGAGCCCACTTGGCAGCCATTCTCTTCTTCCCCATGATACTTGACAGTAAGGTGAAGGGAATATGAAGAGGAGATCATCCTTCCTTCCTTCCTCTCTCCCTCCCTCCCTTCCTTCCTTCCTTCCTTCCTCTCTCTCTCCCTCCCATCCTTCCTCCCTTCCCTCCTTCTTCTATCTGCTCTGGGAATTTCCCAGAGCTCTAGAATGGAAAGGGAAGGAGTTGGGGTTTCCCACAGGTATATCATATGGCCAGCACTGCTCCTCGTTTACTCTAAGTAAGGTAATACCACCTGGAAATCTGCAGTGCTCCCTGGGATGTGACGCCCTTCAGCTCACCAAAGGACCCCAGAATGTTAAGGAGACATGGACTTGGGAAGGCAGATTAAGGAAACAAAGCCAAAAGGTCAGGCGTAGCAGAAGAGCCTAGTCTAAGCTTCGCTCCTCTTAAACTACTCACTAGCAGTGCAGCCTTGCACAAGTGACCTTACCTCTTTGAACCTCAGTTTCCTCATCTGTAAAACAGAGATAATAACAGTAATTTCCTCAAGAGTTGTTGTGATGATTAAACGTGTCAATGTATTTAAAGAACTCCGAGTAGTGGGCCTGGCCCATTGCGTGTGTCATCAGGTGTGATGTGTTCTTGTTGTTCGCTGTAGGTCAGAAAGGACATTTGTTTTGGTTTTGCTTTAGTTTGTATTCCTCTTGCCTTCAGGTTGAACTGTTTGTTTGGCACTTGGACTTACTGGGTCTTGACTTGACTGACATTAGAGGGGAAATGGAAACCACGTCTTGGCTTCTGGTGTGATTGCTGAGCCCATACTCTTTTTCCTTTAGACTCATCACATGTCAGGACGTATCTTACTAAGGTTTCCATTATTTCTGGGAAAGCACATTGATCGGATCTTTCCCTTCCCCCTTTGACCCTCAGTATTCTAAACCATGTCCTTTCTTCCCTGTACTTCTGATTTCTAGGGGTTTTGTGTGCCGTGTAACCACGCCGCTTTTCTCTTCTTTCCCTCTCTCTTCTTCTTTGCTGTGCTCCCTTTTATGCTTGCTCTTTAAAGCATGCTCTTCATGCTGTGCCAGCTCCGTCACCTCTGATTCCTTTCCACCCACCCCTTAGAATAGCCACAGCCCTAATCACTTGACTGTGAGTTTGCACCGTCAGAATTAGATACAACCCCAGTCGCAGAGCACACAACCCCTAACACCCCTTTCAGGAATGTTCAGAGTGCGGAAGACTGCTGGGAATTTCCAGAGAGCGGCTCCCTCCCGGAGGGGCACAGGAGGCCTGCAGCTACTCTCATTCCTCGGCCCTCTCCACCTTCCCCAGTGACTTAGAGGGGGTTGCTCAGAGAGGGAGACGCACTGACTGAAAGAATGTTGCTGTTGCTAAGAGAGAAGCAGGAGAAAGAGTTCCCCGTCACAAAGGGCGACCTGGAGAAGAGCGGCTCTAGGCTGGACGACAAAGAAGAATGGGGATGAGTTTCTGTGTCTTGCTAACACTGCGGGTGTGTGGCTGCCATTAGCTGCTTCAACCGCAAAGTATGAGATCACCGGAATAGGTTTTTAATAGCTGCCGTTCTTATTTTAATGTCTTTGTGGGTTTTTAATTTGGCCTTTAATGTGGGGAAATCGTATGTAAAAATCGGGAAACAAATTCCCATTATTGCCATAACTTTGGTCCCTCGGTTATCACGCACTTGACTGCGTCTGCGTCATTGTTTACCAGCCTAAACAGCAGATGCGGGGATGGGGATGTGGATGTGAATTGTTCATGTTTGCCTCCTGCGGTAACCGGTCTCTGGTGTGGAGAGAAGCTCAGTAAAATCCTCTGTCCAACCGAGGATTTCAAGAACACTGCGATGCTGGGCTTGGTATATATGGACCCAACCTTCAGGCACCCCACATTCCAGTCAGGTGCCGCCAATGGCTGTACCGCAAACACTCACTGTGCTTTACTGCCTCTGGACCTTTGCTCATGCCATTCCCTGCCTGAAAGGAACACTATGCTCTGTCCTGGAGATGGGAAGGTTCTGGGCAGGTTTGGAAAAGAGCAAGCTAAGCAGTTTCGATTTTAGTTGATGGGCAATGGGGAGTCATTGATGGTTTTCGAGCAGAAGACCCTGGCGTAATTCAAGGTAGAGCCTGATTAAGACTTTTATAGACCCTAAGAATGCAGATGTGGCACTCCCAAACCCCACCTTCTATATTTCAAAATAAAAACAGTACCAAACGTTAAAACACAAAACATCAGATATGCTGACATTGATAAAGCTTGATTCTACATCTTCTGAATGTAAAATTCTGAGTGCAAAAGAGCCCTTTTCCAGGCCTTTCTCCACTTCTCCTGACCCCCCAAGACTGAAATGGATCTCTTTCTTTATTGCAGAACATGCTCCCAGAAACTTATAGAATTTTAAAAGGTTTGAACACAGAGATTTAACAAAGTGGTCGTTGTCCAACTACGCATGTTCTTCACACAAAATTAGATAATGGTGTAGCATAATTATTTCAGAATACATTGTCTCACTTTTTCTGCAACCTCACAAAGGCATTGAGAAGAGACTCGCAGGTCTGCTAAAATACGTCTAACGTGTCTTTCTTGAAGCTCTTAAAAGATACACTGGTGAAATTTTAAGGGAATCTTGATTTTGTGTGTTTATTACATTAGATGAGAGCCTTCCTAAGTTTGGCAGACAATAATGAAAATAGTTTGCCAGCCACACAGTCATCTCCCAGCATTTAATTCCAGCGTAAGGGAACACCTAGTGAGCATTGGGCATTTATATGACCAATCAAATCCTTCATTTTGCCTAATTCTGGTTTAAAAGCAAAATGGTGTTGATTTCATAAGCGTCCTCCAGCCCTAAGCTTTTTTTAACAGTGAAATTAAATATGAAAATGAAATATTTAAAGGTTTCATTGATAAGAAATAAAGATCAAAACTAAATCCACAATCTGTCACAATTAGATCTCTTTAAAACAGAGAAACCTTCTTTAACACAAAGAAGGTTTGACCACCATGCTTTAATGAAATACAACTGTTTCTATGTAGCCTGTTTCAAATCCCATGTTAAACAAGGGAGAGAAGTTCCATTATCTTTCAGCCTTTAACATCCTAGGGTAAATTGGCTGTTCCTCTATTATTCATCCACCATTGTTAGAAATTGAGTCTTTGTTACTGACAGGGGTAAAACTTAGCTGGGCAGATCAATAGGACTATTTCTCTCCTCAGACAATTGAAGGTAGGAAGATAATTATTGGCAATGTCTTTTTTAAAGAAAATTCTGCCTTTCATTAGCAGTTTATGTTCCAGGAAAGGCATTTTCAGTTCCTGAACAGAAGACAGCTCCTAAAATTCAACAGATTCATGTATCAGGGAAATTTTCTGCAAATCTGAAACCTCTCTAAGCACTTAGCAAAAAAATAAAATAAGGGGCCGGCCCGGTGGCGCAAGCGGTTAAGTGCGCGCGCTCCGCTGCGGCGGCCCGGGGTTCGCTGGTTCAGATCCCGGGCGCGCACCGACGCACTGCTTGGCAAGCCATGCTGTGGCGGCGTCCCATATAAAGTGGAGGAAGATGGGCACAGATGTTAGCCCAGGGCCGTCTTCCTCAGCAAAAAAAAAAAAAGAGGAGGATTGGCGGATGTTAGCACAGGGCTGATCTCCTCACAAAAAAAATAAAATAAAATAAAATAAAATAAAATAAAATAAAAAAGCATATTATATGCACAGTCCACTCTCAGAACCATAGGAAAGCCTTCATATTTAACACTCATGAATCCGTTACAGGTCAGTGCTAAGCCCTGTATTACTACATTAAAGGCCATCAATAGCCATAAGATCAGAATAGAAAGAAGAAAGGACACACTAAAAATGCTTCAGTAATAAGAATAACAGCTCTGCTCTCAGAAGACAGGCTGCTCTGACTGGCTTCACACTTTGGTTCCACGTGGTTTCTTTGGAAACTACTTGTCATGAAATTTTATGACCTGTTAAAAAAAAAGTGTAAGAATATTTCTTACCTACCTCACCAGGATATTGGAAAGATTAAAATTAGATAGTTGTGAAAGTGTTTCTAATTCTCCCAGGAAAGACTGGAGAAATGCTTTGTGGATAACCTTGTTCTTGGGAACTTTAAAACAGTTGTAATGATCCCATCTCACAGACTCCTCCCATTAAAAGCCCAGGATTCTGCTGACCACACAGTCAGTTCCCTTGTCTCTGAGTAGCTCTTTAAAATCATTCCACTTGGAGCCCAAAAGTATTTAATACATGACTGACCACAAAAAAAAAAAAAAAAAAAGATTTGCACCACCCCTCCAAATGCTTTCTGGATTAGTCAGAAGAGAAATTCCAGCAGTCTTGCCTTATCTAGGAGTGAAACTATTCCTGTTACGCTCTCCTTTCTTATCCTCTAAACACATTTTCCTTTGTCTCCTTCCAAATATAAAAACTAGCAATGGCTTAGACACCCTTCTCACAACTGTACATATTAGCATAGAGTCACGCGCCACATAACAACGTTTCGGTCAATGACAGACCGCATATACGATGGTGGTCCCATAAGATTAGTACCATATAGCCTAGGTATGTAGTAGGCTATACTATCTAGGTTTGTGTAAGTGTGCTCTATGATGTTTACACAATGACAAAATCACCTAAAGACACATTTCTCAGACGGTATCCTTGTTAAGTGACACGTGACTGTATTCTATTCTTTCAGTTAAGCTCTAACGGGTAAACGCATGACCCACCCTCAGCAAAACGTATCTTCAATACCCCCCTGCTCTGCACACCACCACACTTGGCAACAAACACTTCCAACTCCAGCACAGACCCATTATATGTGGATTTCCCAAACATTTCCACCTTTTCCTCCACAACCCTCCGCACCCCCAATTCTACATTATCAAAACCAACTCTCAACTGAGACCTGCAACACATTCACATTAAGGTGTAAATCACTAGTGTCTGCTTAAGCAGCTACATGTTCCTAAATATTTTTACTTCCTATGCCTCTTCTTTGGACTGCGATACACCTTCCCTCCCCACCCTTCGTGCATACTCTCTCCAACAACCTACCCACAGTGAGCAGAGCAGAAGAGAAATTCCATTACGGTTAAAAATCACTGTATATAACAAGAGATAGTCCAACAGGGGTGTAATGTACCTGGGAACAGTTTGGAGGAAGGAGAAAAAGGCCTTAAATTAAAGAACTGAAATCCTAAGAGTGGAATTTCCAGTGAAATTTGAGGACAGTCAACTCAGGGAACAGAGAGCATCTTCTGAAATCACTCTACTTGAGTGCTACCTATTCTACCTACAGGCTAACCCAACCCTGATTATGGGGCTGCATGGTACCAGGCACTGAGAACTGAGTGGTGGAGATGATGGTGAGGGTGTCTCACCTGCATGGTTGGTATATAGCATTCAGTTGCAGACAACAGATGCTACACTTGAGTTAATGTACAGAGAAAGGTATTTCTTTCCAATTATGTGGTTTCCTAAATCATGGAAAAGTAGAGGAACAGGTGCTGACTGAGCTACTGAGAACAACTCCCAACTGCCTCTGCCATTGTTGGGGAAGCAGCTGTCATTGCTATTGGATGAACAGAATCAGGAATTGGTTGATGTTGAACCACGATGCCTCTGCCACCATCTGCTCCAGCAGGAGTGGATGTTTCTGGCCCTGCCTCTTTCCATGCTTTACTCAGTTCCAAATCCAAGTTTCATGCAAATGCATCAGTCCAAAGGCACCTAAATCACATATTGAACCCTAGCTGTAAGAGAGTCCAGGAAATGTAGTTTTTAGCTTTCAAGACTCTACAGTACAAAAAGGCACATTATAAGGAGTTTGAAATAAGTGTTGACCCATTCAGAGGCTACGACATGGTCTTCCTATTGAGTGAAGTTCCAACAAAACTGAAGACTAAACTTGAAGTATTAAAACACTTTCTTTTAACTATTTTCTGTTGAACATTTTTTCAAGGCTTTCCACTTTTCCAAGCCTCAGTTAAAAAAAAAAAAAAAAGACTAATTGCAGTTTATTTTTTTCTCAATGACCCCAAATCCTAACCATAATCATTAATTACTGTGCTGCAAATAGCACACAACATATTCATGACAAAATAAGGAGGAATACTCATGACAATTATAGTACTAATTTCTGTAACTGGTCACATGATTGAAGCTGATATTTGTAACTCCTCTCCTCCACTATCCATTCTGTACTCCCTTTGCCTTCAGCAAGTCCCTCAGCTGGTTGTGGTTCTTTATCTGGTGGGGTGAAATCTTCATTCTTGAAGGGTCTGGGCCATTAGTAGTCCCCCCTGGATTGTGTTGTTGTAGTTTTCCATTGACCTTAATCACAGGACATGGTAATACTAGGAGACACCCTGAGGGATCTCCTGTATTCCAGATGTACTCGTCCTTACTTCCATTGTGAAGCAGTAGTTCAATTTCCCCTTGATAGTCAGGATCAGTCACCCTAGCCAACACTCTAACTCCCTTCTTTGCCTATTTTCAGAGCCTGAGGAGCCCAAAGTGGCCGGATGGTAGTCTTTACATTCAGTTCAAAGGGATCATTGTTGTGTATCCTAGTGGAAGCATTTTCCTTCTGGAACTAAGATCTCTAGGCCAGCAGAGCATAAGGTCATGGAAACAGGAAGCAAAAATTTTGCCATTGGGTCACTAGGGGTAATAATGAGTGGTGCCCCTCCCATTTCCACCCCTTGCTTCTTGGACCCGTGAATTCTGGCTATTGGAGAAACAGTGCCACATATTGGACGCTGATTCAGAGCATACATAGCCTTCTGGAGAACCTTGCCCCAGCTCTGCAAGGTATTACCACCTAGCTGGCACTATAACTGAGTCTTCAAAAGGCCATTCCCCCGTTCTATCAAACCAGCTGCTTCAAGATGGTGGGCAACATGATAAGAACAGCGAGATCCATGAGCCTGGGCCCATTGCCATACTTCTTTTGCTGTGAAGTGAGTTCCTTGATCAGATGCAATGCTGTGTGGAATACTATGACGGTGGATAAAGCATTCTGTAAGTCCACAGATGGTAGTTTTGGCAGAAGCACTGGGTGCAGGGAAGGCAAATCCTTATCCAGAGTAAGTGTCTATTCCAGTAAGAACAAAACATGCGCCTTCCATAATGGAAGTGATCCAATGTAATCAACCTGCCATCAGGTGGCTGGCTGATCACCCCAGGCAGTGGTGCTATATCAGGGACTCAGTGTTGATCTCTGCTGCTGGCAGATTGGGCTCTCAGCAAGGGCCATATTCAGGTTGGCCTTGGTGAGTGGAAGTCCATGTTGCTGAGCCCATGCATAACCTCCATCCCTGCCACCATGGCCACCTTGTTCATGAGCCCATTGGGCGATGACAGGGGTGGCTGGGGAAAGAGGCTGATTGGTATGCACAGAAGGGGTCATCCTATGAACTTAATTATTAAAAACCTCCTCTGCCAAGGTCACATGGGACACAAATATCTTCCCATTTTTTGCCCATTCAGAGAGGTCTATCCACATAACTCTGCCCCAGATTTCTTTATCACCGATTTTCCAATCATGTTCCTTCCAAGTCCCTTACCATCCAGCCAAACCATTAGCCATAGCCCATGAATCGGTATATAATCACACAACTGACCATTTCTCCTTTCAAGCAAAGTGAACAATCAGGTGCACTGCCCAAAGTTCTGCCTACTGGAAGGATTTCTCTCACCACTGTCCTCCAGGGATGTCCCAGAAAGGGGCTGTGGTGCTACAGCTGTTCACTTTAAGGTGGTGCCAGCATATTGTGCAGAACCCTCTGTAAACCAGGCCTGAGTCTTCTCTTCCACTGACTGCAGGCAGCTCTCCGTGAGTCCGCAGGTGCAGGCTGGAAGAGAGAAGGCAGTGTAGCAGGAGCGGGAACCATAGGCATTTGGGCCATTTCTTCATGTAACTTGTGTCTTCAGGGCCTGCTTGGACCCAATCACATATATGCCACTTCCATTTGATGATGGAATGCTGCTGTGCATGTTCAACTTTATGGCCGGGTGGGTCAGATAACACCCAGTTCATGTTGGGCAGCTTAGGTCAAATGGTAACTTGGTGGCCCATGGTTAAACCTTCAGTCTTTACTAAGGCCAAGTAGCAGGCCAAGAGCTGTTTCTCCAAAAAAGAGTAGCTGTCTACAAAGGATGGCAGAGCTTTGCACCAAAATCCTAAGGGTCTGTGCTGTGATTCACCAACAGGGGCCTGCCGAAGCCTCCAAATGGCATCCCTATCAGCCTCTGCACCTTCCAGTACCAAAGGATCTGCTGGATCCTATGGCCCAAGTAGCAGAGCAGCTTGCACAGCAGGCTGGACCTATGGCAGAGCCTTCTCTTATTCTGGTACCTACTCAAAACTAGCAGTGTTTTTGGATTACTCAGTAAATGGTCCAGAGTAACACACCCAAATGAGGAATATGCTGCCTCCAAAATCCAAAGAGGCCCACTAGGCATTGTGCCTCTTTTTGGCTTGTAAGAGGGGCCGGAAGCAACATATATCCTTCACCTAGAAGGGCTATCTCGACATGCCCAACACTGCTGGACCCCTACAAATTTCACTAAAGGAGAAGGCCCCTGAATTTTTGTCAGATTTATCCCACCCTCTGACATGCAAATGTCTTACCAACAAATCTGTAGTAGTTGCTACTTCTTGATCACCAGGCCCAATCAGCATAACGTCATCAATGCAGTGGGCCAACATGATATCTTGTGGAAGAAAAAGGCTACCAAGATCCCTGCAAACTAAATTATAACATAGGGCTAGAGAGTTGATATACCCGTGAGATAGGACAGTGAAGGTGTACTGCTGGCCTTGTCAGCTGAAACTAGCCTGCTTCTAGTAGACCTTACGGACACAGATGGAGAAAAAGGCATTTGCCAGTTCAATAGTTGTGTACCAAGTAACAGAGGATATGCTAATTTTCTCAAGCAAAGAAACCACATCTGGTACAGCAGCTACCATTGGAGTCACCATCTGGTTATGCTTACAAAAATCCACTGTCATTCTTCAAGATCCATCTGTCTTCTGCACAGGCCAAACAGGCGAGTTGAATGGGGATAGGGTAGGAATCACCACCTCTGCATCTTTCAAGTCCTTGATGGTGGCACTAATCTTTGCAGTCCCTCCAGGAATGTGGTATTGCTTTTGGTTTACTATTTTCCTAGGTAGAGGCAGTTCTACTGGCTTCCACTTGACCTTTTCCACCATAATAGCTCTCACTCCACAGAGCAGCAAACCAATGTTGGGATTCTGCCAGCTCATGAGTATATCTGTTCCAATAATACATTCCACAAGTGGGGAGATGATCACAGGATGGGTTTGGGGACCCCCTGGGCCCACTGTGAGACAGACCTGAGCTAATGCTCTATTGATCACCTGACCTCCATAAGCCCCTACTCTGGCTGGTGGCTCATATGATTATGGAAAAGTCCCACGATCTGCACTCTGCAAGCTGGAGACATAGGAAGGCCAGTGGTGTAGTTTGAAGGCCTGAGAGCTGATGGTATAGATTCCAGCGTCAGTCTGAAGGCCTGAGAACCAGGAGCACTGAGAGTAGAAGATTGATGTCCCAGGTCAGGTAGTCAGGCAGAGAGAGAGCAATTTCTCTCTCCCTCTACCTTTTTGTTCTACTCAAGCCCTCAGTGGATTGGATGATGTCCACCCACATTGAGGAGGGCAATTTACTTTACAGAGTCTACTTATTTAAATCCTCATCTTTTCTAGAAACACCTTCATAGACACACCCAGAAATAATGCCTAACTAGATATCTGGGCATCCCATGATTCAGTCAAGTTGAAACATAAAATTAACTATCACAAGTGCTTATCTTTGGAGGGATGTAAAGTGGGAGGGGCATGAGAGAGCATGCGGGGGTATTGTGAATATTCTATATCTTGATCTGGGTGATAATTACATGTCGGTGTAATTTGTAAGTTACACAAGTATGATTTATGCACTTTACTGTATAGAAATTATATGGAAGGAAGGAAGGAGGGAAGGAAGGAAGGAGGGAAGGGAGGGAGGGAGGGCGGGAGGGAAGGAAGGAAGGATGGAAGGAGGGAAGGAAGGAAAGAAGGAAGGAAGGAGGGCAGGAGGGAGGGAGGGACAATGAAAGTGCACGTGCTTCAGAGCCAGGCAGAACCAGTTCAAATTCTGACCATTTGCTAACTGTGTGACATGTTATTTAACCTCTGAATTGCAATTTCCCCAGGTGTAAATGGGAATTTTAATATCCCAAACTTATGAATTTTTAAAGAGATAGCACATGTGAAAAGCATCTAGCCCACAGTAGGTCCTCATACATGTCAGTTTCTTTCTCTCTCCCCTATTTCTTTTTCTTCTAAAATTCTTGTTTCCTGGTTGTTCTTCCTCATTTATCTTGGGATCACATTCCAATTAAGAAAGCCATTCTCTGTGCTGCAGAGTGGATCTTGACATCAACTGCTTTACTTTCTTGATCTTAAATTTTCGTATACTCCTCTCTGACCACAGTGTCGATCTCTCTGGTTGCCTCGCTTCTTTCATCCTAAGGGTCATGGTTTTGTCTCCTTGCCCATCCAACCCAGTCCCAGGGGCCTCACTTTGGCCACTCTGAGCAGCACCCTGGATGGTTTTGCCTCCAGTTCCCTTGCTGCACCCATCCTATGGTCCCCAGCCACGAACTGGTCTAATCTTCCACTCTACTTGCTGGGGGCTGCTGGAGAACATCCACCAAACTTCTCTGAGCTACTCCTTCTAGTTTCTGCTCCTTTTCTCTCCTCCCCTTCTCTGCAAAATTCCTTAAAGGAGTTGTCTCATACTCGATATTTCCGCATCCTTTCTTCCCACTCTCTCTTGATCCTACTCCAATCAGACTCTCTCCCTCACCACTTTAGAGAAACTGCTTTTCTCAAGGCCACCAGTGATTTCCACTTTGCCAAATCCAATGGTCAATTCCCAGGCCTTGCTTTATTCCACTACTCAGCAACATTCGACACAAGTGATTACTCCCTCGCTCCTGACACACTGTCTTCCTTTAGCTTCTGAGACACCATATTCTCCAGGCTTTCCTTTTACCTTACTGGAAGTTCCTTTGCTGTCCCCTCTTCATCTTCCCACTCTCTCAATGCTGACTGGCCTCAGAGCTCAGCCCTCAGGTTTCTTCTTTTCCTTTTTATAGTCACTTCCCAAACCATCTCACCAACTCTCATAACTTTAAATATGCTGATAACTCCCAAATCTCTGCCTCATCCTGGTCCTGTCCCTGAACTCCAGATCCATTTATCCAACTGCACACTCCACATCTCCACTTGGGTGTCTACTAGGTGTCTCAAATGTAACATGCCCAAAACTTCTGATTATTTGTACCTCCCATCCTCCAACTAAACCATCTCCCCCCTCAATCTTCTCCATTTCAGAACATAGCAGCTTCGTTCATCCAGATGCTCAGACAGAAAACCTTGGAGTTGGCTTTATCTCCTCTTTTATTTTCACATCTCACATCAGATCTATTAGCGAATCCTGTAGTTCTACTGTCAAAATATACACAGAATCCAGCGACTTCTTCCCACCCCCGCCGCCCTAGTCCAACCCACTCTCCTCTTGCCCTGGATCATTGCAATGGCCTCCTCAGAACTGCTTTCCTTTGTGTTGCCCGTCCATTCAGTTTATTCTCCACACAGCAACCAGAGTAATGTCAGATCATGTCATTCCTTTGTCCTCAACTCTCTGATAGCTTCCCATTGCACTTAGTACAAATCCAAAATCCTTACCACGGCCCCGAATCTGATCTGGCTCTACATCTCCGACCCAATCTCCCACTCTCCTTCTTGCTCACTGCACCCAGCCACACTGGCCTCCTTGCTGTTCCTTATGCATACCAAGCACACTCTACTCCCTCCTTAGGACCTTTGCACCTGCCGTTCCTTCTGTCTGAGTGTTCTTCCCCCAGATATTTACATGGATCATAATTCCCTCACTTTACTCAGACTTCTGTTCAAGTGCCTCCTGCTCAGAGAGGCCTAACCACTCTATATAAAATAACAGCCTTAGATCCTCCCTATTTTTTAGAAAACTTTTCTTCATAGCGCTTAAACACCTACTAACATTAGCGTCTGTACATATGTACTCTGTTTCCCCCAATGGACTATAAGCTCCATGAAGACAAGACTTTTGTCTCATTCATCACTCTTTTCCCTCAGTTTGGGGGGATGTGCCTGGCACATCGTCAGCATTTAATGACTATGCTTTGAATTAATTAATTAATTTTGCAGATTGGGGCACCACCAACCTCCAAGCATTCTTTGTGATCTATTTCATGTGTCTCTGGCCAGATCTCTTCCATATACCTATTCTAAAACTTCGCCCTTCTCTTCAAGCTCCTTCCCTATTTTGCAGTTTCTCACTCACTATCAGCAAAACCCTTTGCTGCCCACTTTACAGGGAGCAATCCAGGTCATCATATGAGAACTCCAGCAATCTTCACCCACACCTACTGATGTCCCCACACCCACTTCCCCCTTTACTGGCCTCCCTGTCTCAGTGGAAGAGTTTTCTTTATCATCCCCTCCCCTGCCTTCTCAGGGATCTTCTACATCAATTAATTCCCTGTGGTTGAATCTTCAATTTCTCCCACTCCAGGGCCTTTTTCCTTCAGCATCTGAGAATTTTCAAGTCTCCCATTTTAAACTTCCTGGGGCTTAGAAAAGGGTGGGCCTTCATCATACTGCCAGGCTTGGGCAGGATCGGCTGAGGGACTGAGACTGAGCGTCCAGGTCAGAGGTCTTTGGGACCTGCACCGAGTGAGCAGAATTACCACCGGCAGGCCAGAGCTCACCGTGCATCTTGGACCTAATCCCCGTTCCTCCTCTTCCACAGGCTCAGGTGGTTGAGGTTCCAGCAGGCCTGTGCCCAAGCCCAACATGTTACAACAGGATGTGCTTGGCATGGCCTAAAGCCTGGTTCTCAGGATTGGCTGTTCACCAGAAAGCTCCCATAGCAGCTTTCAAAAATATACATTGCTGGGTCCCACCCTCTGAGATTCTGATTTTTCAGAAATTAGAATCTGGAATTGATATTTTGTAAAAGCTTCCCGGGTGATTCTGATGTACAACCAGGACTGGAAATCTAGATCAGAGCATCTCAATCCTGGATGCACATTAATCACCAAGGCGAGGGTGGGGGGAGCTTTTAAAAAATATTGATGTCTGCTATCCACCCAAGAGATTCTAATTCTGTTGGTCTGGAGGTAGGCTCAGGTATCAGGGATTTTTTTTTTTTTTTTTTTTTTGTATAGCTTTCCAAGTGATTCCCATGCACAGTCAGGATTGAAGACCTCTGGTCCAGACAGTCAAACAAGATTTTGTTCAGGGCAATTAACTCACATCTGAGTATGTGTAAAGCTAAGGTAAATCATGGGAGAGGACCAGGTATATTAAAAGTGCTGTTGGTGGGCTAGGCAGACAATAGGATGCGGGGGTCAGTGTGGGCAGGGCTGAGCTGAAACAAGGCGTCAAGCTCACCAGAAGCCCGTCTGGCCAACACCGTCTCCTGACACAGGCCCAGCGTGTTTATCTTTTCTCTTGTTCTTCTCCGAGTGAGAGCCAAACCTCAGGCCCAACAAGCCTGGAGGCTTCAGAGGCCACAAGAGCAGGGCAGAGGCAGAGCTTTAAGCTGCTCCCTTACCAGAGGGCACCCTCGCACTCCTTCCTGGTCCCAGCCTGGTAGAATAAAGCCAGTGAGATGTGCAAGCCTGGATGGGGGCGCAAACATGACAGCTTTGCTCCTAAGAAAATTTTCTTCATCTTATTCCTTCTAGCTGGTTAGATTATTCAACTGCCTGAGAATCCAGGCCATGAATGTGTTCTCTGTGGTATACACAAACTGAGATTGTAGTAGTAGATAGATTTTCACAATTTTTAAGGAAAATCAATCAGAAAGCCAACAAGAGAGCCTGTTGAATGAGGCTTCCTAGTTTTTTCAAATTTAAGCTGGGAAAATCTGTTCCTTGATGTCACATTGATAGTTTACCCACCCAGTCATTCAATAAATGTTTATCGAGTACCAGGCTTGGTGTTTGGGGCTGGGTATAAAGTGTTAAACAAATCAGACATGTCCCTGCCCAAATGGAGCTGATATTCTAGTACAGGGCAACTACAGCCAATAGGTCAAATTGACCCTCTGCCTGTTTTTGTAAATAAAGTTTTATTATAACACAGCCATAACCATTGTTTACACATTATCTGACTGCTCGCAGATTATAGTGGCAGAGTTGTGGAGGTGAGTGGTTACAGCAGAGACTGTATGGCCTGCGAAGCTGAAAATATTTACTGTTGGGCCCTTTACAGAAGCAATTTGCTGACCCCTGGTCTAGTGGATAGTTGACATGTTTTCTCATCACAGGGATCCACTTGTTTTTTATAAGCTGACTTAGACAAGGGTTTTTGGTTGAAAGGAGAGAATCTACTTAAATGGGCTCTGGGAGAAAGGGAGATTATGATAAAATATTTCCTTGTGGAATCCATGGACAGGAAATTAAATACAGGCATTACTCCTACAGGCTGAGTTTTTGCCATCAAATTGGCCATAACTCAGTTCTATTAATTAAAGAGCATAATCTGCATTACTAAGGACACCATTGGTTACAACAGGATCTTGACCAGGAACCAATATTGTGTTCAGGAGCTAGCACCAATATAAGAAAAACTATTGCCTGAGCAACATAAGAGCTTTGTTTGGGTAGTTTAGACATTTTTTATCTCAACAAAGGGTGAAAACGAGGATGAAGGAGATAAGGAGACAAGGGTATATAAAATGTCCACCATTGGTGATAGGAAAAGAAAGGACAAGATTTTTAAGCAAAAGTTAAATGTCACCAAATGCTGGATTTGCTGCATGATGTTTAGATTTTACTCTTATAGCTATAAAAAATATTCTTATTGCTGAAATTACTGCAGGAAAAACAACTTCTTTTTCTGGGAATCTGAAACTCTCCAACTACCATCTCCTTTCTCTGTTTAATATAATAATTTTTAAAAAGCAGTTTCTAAAAATGTAAGGTTTCTGAGGAACGCAGAATTGACTGTCCAGTCAGACTTCATGAGAAGTGGAACTGAGTCAGGACCTGAGGTTGAAGCTGGGTCCCTGAGGGTTACTGTAAATATTCAATAAGAACGTGATTACCCTTTGACCTTGTTCCCAGCACAGACACAGACGAAAAAAAGTTAATCGTGTTAATTTGCTGTTTTCTTGTTTAACCTAAGGGGTAACTCAAGGGTCTCAGGGATTTATGAGCCTGTTTTGCAGAAGAAAAAGAATACCTTCAAAGAAGTTATGACCACCAGATAGCCAGCCCCCAGCTGCCATTGATGCCCAGAAGTCAGATTGCCCAAGGGTTTATCTGGAGTGAAGGAAACATGGAATTCCCCTTTGTTTCTCTGAAACTCCTCCTCCCAAGCCCTTTAGCTCTATAAAACTCCCTGGTTTCTTTTTTGTTAAGGTGAGTTTGAGAGAACCTATCCTCCTACCCTCTCATTTGGGCCAATTCAAATAAAACTTTCTCCATCTCCAAGCACCGATGTCTCAGTGATTGGCTTATTGCACATTGGGCACATGAACTTGAGAGTAAGAGGTACGGTATAAAAGTCATTCTTGATGCTTCTCCAGAAGTAGATGGACCCTGGGGCTTCCTTCTCTGCTTTTCTCTTCCTCCTCTCTCCTGCCTGGCTTCTTCTATAAACCTGAACAACCTGGACCGTTGGCCCAAGTCTACGTGTCTCCAGAGCCTGCCATTACCAGGAAGGAGTGTTAGAATCCCTTAATACAAATCTTTAAGAATCTGACCAGCTTAACCCAATTTATAGTTTGATACCTTTAGCAGAGCCTGCTAAAACTTTGACCTTTACATTGTCACCAAGCCAAAAGATTACATTCCCAGCTTACCTTGAAACTCAGTGTAGGCCTGAGGCTAAATCCCATGCAATGAGATATAAGCAAAAGTGGTGTGTGAGTCTTCAGGGAAGTTTCCTCAGGGGGTGTATGTGATGATGTGATGGCTGGAGCTCCGACTGCCATCTTGGAGCCACACCCTTGAGATAGCAGAGTGTGGGCAGGAAAAGCCTGGGTCACTGATGAGGTCCCCATACCAGCCCTGGACTGCCTACATCTAGGCCTTTTTTATGTGAGAGAGAAACAAATGCCCATCTTGTTTAAGCAACTATTTGGGGCAGTTTCTGTTACTTACAACTGAACCTAAACCTAACTGATAGTTTCCTCTGATGCAATAAGCTGTGACCAGAGAGTCAGGGCCGGGGATACTGCTCAGATAGTGAGCCCCTAGGTCTGAGCAGATATCCCAGGAAAGGGGACAGGGCAGAGCAGGCAAACCATTTGGAATATTCACTACAATGGCTGAGTTCCATTGCCAGACCACTTGGGTCTGAATGGAAGGGAAATACTAGGAGGCATGAAAAGTTTTGGAGTGGGCTGATATCTTAGAACACACAGCAGGGTGAAAATTATAATTCAAGGGAAACAGGCTCTGAGTGGTGGAATTGTGGGTAACATGGCTGCAGGCCATGACCAGATGGAAGTTAATTGTTCCTCTAATAATTGAAGAGACATTGGTTACATTTTTTTCAGGGATCTGGTTAACTCATTCCCTTTGGCTACTTAAGGCTGTGATTTACAGGCAGCAAAGTCGCTTAGGATAATAAAGCCCCCAGGCCTGGTGGCAAACTGCTGAGATTTTTCAAGAAGAAAGAGACCACTTAAACATCTCAATTGGCTTTTCCTGAGTGAATGACATCTGGAGGAAACAGGTTTCAAATGTGTGTCCATCATTCACACCCTCAGTAAGAAAGATGAGAGGAATCAAGAAAAAATACTCTGAGTGCTACATTCATTTCAAATATCTGACAAGTTATGAGAGTCCTGGAACAGGATTCCCAGAGCTACAACTCCTACAGGACACAGGTCCCACTATCATTTTTTTCCTCTTCTCTAAAAGCTCTTAATGGATTGAGAAAAATTGGTTCAAGTATCAATTGATTTGAATGCATCTATTCAATAAAAGGAAGAATATAATATATGTCACTTTTTGAAATAGCCTTTCTTCTGTACAACCATGTCCTACTGGGCTCTGGCCCTTCTGTTTAACTTCTTTTCTTTCTAAGTGAATACAGGCCTAAAAGTATGTACATAACCTCTGTCTGCTGAAGAAGCACGGTGCCTGCAATGCTGGCGCCCTCAAAGCTGCCGTGTCCCTCTGGGTCATAGACGCAGGAGGTCCGAGCTCAGCACAAATGTCAGACACTTGAAAGCAGGGATTTAAGAAAGAAATAAATTGTTCTCCATGTTCAGGAAAAAAAAAATTTAGTGGTCTGTAATAGAAAATAGAGGAAAAAATAAATAAAGTAGTCCATTCTCCGGCCTCAGCACAGATCACCAAAGACTTCAATTTATATAAACAGGAAATCTTTGTTGAAATAAAAAATGCTCAGCCAAATAAGAAAAATAATGGCTATTTATTTATTCAGAGCTTGCTACTGCAAGGGAGTCAGCCACTGTCACTCCAAGGTAGGCAGAGGAGTGGGGAAGTTTTATAGGGCAAAAAGAGAGGACTTCAGGTGTGTCCTGAATGGAGGCTGCTGGCATGGGGAAGCTGTGGGTGGGTTAACTAGAAGTGGGGCATCCGCAGCGATTGGTTGGGGGTGCATATATTGCTTTTTCTGATTGGTCCTAAGTTAAAAACAGAACAAAAATTAGGGAAGCTGTCCGTTATTAATCAAGTCCTGGCCATTTGGGGCCAATTGTTACAGAAATCATCATTTAGGCTTCTGGATTGTTTCTAGAGATAGCAATCTGGCTCCTTGCAAATCTGACCATAGTGGACTGGCTCCTTGGGCTGGTTATTGTAGACAAGGGGTTGGTTTCCTGGGCAGGTTGTGGGTCAGAGTTCTAGTTTTATTTATAGTCTGGCCATTGTCCATTTGTATATTCAGTCTCTCATCTTTCAGACAAAGATTTTTTTTTTTTTTTTTTGTGAGGAAGATCAGCCCTGAGCTAACATCTGCCAATCTTTCTCTTTTTGCTGCGGAAGACCAGCCCTGGGCTAACATCCGTGCCCATCTTCCTCCACTTTATGTGGGACACCGCCACAGCATGGCTTGACAAGCAGTGCGTGGGTGCGCCCCTGGTATCCGAACCGGTGAACCCCGGGGCCTTGCAGCGGAGCAAACGCACTTAACCGCTTGCGCCACTGGGCTGGCCCCTGAGATAAAGATTGACAGCTGTCTCCAGGCAGCTGACCTACAGCTAGCAAGGTGATTCCCAGTATCTCTAGAAAGCCACTTTGGGAAAGAGCTAATTCCTACCACTTTGCCCAAAAGTGCCTAAGGACACACCTGCTTATGTGAGCACATCCCTCTTAGCTCAATGCCCCAACACAGCGAGGAAGGAAGGGAAGGATGGTTGTTATGGCAGTGATGGAGCCCTGTGGGAAGAAGAATGAAACAGTGCTCAGTGACTCCCAGCCAGGCCGTTGGATAGAACCCCATGGGCAGCTTTGAATAAACACTGATGCCGGGCCCCACTCCACTCCCACAGATTCTAATTTAATAGAGTAGGTTGTGCATCAGTAGTTTTTCAAAACTTCCCAGGTGATTCTAACGTGCAACCCAGATTGGCAGCTACTGACAAAATTTATAAACCTTTGAGGGACACTGGGAGCAAATATTTAGCAATTAGTGAAAACGAAATTGGGGCATGAAGCCATGCACTTTCTCAAGAAGCCTCTAATCTTTCAGTCTTGTAATGCTGGGCTTTAGAAATATAAAATGCAGAGTAAAATTAAACTAGAGTAATAGTTCAGGTCGTTGCAAATAGGCAATGGTCACAGAGTGTGAGCATATCTACAGGAAATGAAAATGCTGCAGAATCCAATCTGTGGGCATAAGGAACAGAGAGGACACTTAAAACTGTTGTAAAAACAACTGAAGTACACCTATTCTGAGCAGCAGTCTTCGTTTTTATTTTTAACTATTAAAAAATTTATTTTCGGGCCGGCTTGGTGGCGCAAGCTGTAAAGTGCGCGCGCTCCGCTGCGGAGGCCCAGGGTTAGCCAGTTCGGATCCTGGGTGTGCACCAACGCACTGCTTGGCAAGCCATGCTGTGGCGGTGTCCCATATAAAGTGGAGGAAGATGGGCATGGATGTTAGCCCAGGGCCAGTCTTCCTTAGCAAAAAAAGGGGGATTGGCAGATGTTAGCTCGGGGCCAATCTTCCTCATACACACAAAAAATTTATTTTCCCTCTTTAAAATGCCATTTATCATAACATTATTTCTTACAGATTGTGTGCCATGAGTGCGTGTGGGTGCGCACATATTTTCAGTCTACCTGAGCTTGTACGTTTCTCAAATACTTGAAACAAAATTTAGAACAATTGCGTTTTGGGCTTGTAAACTCCCAAACCTCAAAAGAATCACACACATACTCCACACACCCCGTATCCACTTTTTATTTCTAGTCATTTCTAAATTTTCGAATTTACAGATGTATCTGAATTTGATACACCACCACCCCCTGGTGGAAATCTATAGAAAAGAACCCGCACTTGATTTAATTGGGAACTTGAGTAGCTGAGAGGGACGATTAAGACATTCCAGTACTAGTTCTGGTTCTGGAGTGTTCTCTCTCTCTCTCCCTCTTTCTCTCTCCCAGCACAACGTTATTGTCAAACAAAACCATATGCAAAAGCTTAACGAACAAAACAGTAAAAACGGAGCTGTGCTGGGGGCTTTCTCGTTCCCATGTTCTCATTGCCAACCCCACATCTCCCCCCAGGATGTCCAGATAGAACTTACTATCACTAAACATGTCGTCTCCCCAAAAAATTAAAATTAAAATTGTGTCTATTTCTCCCAAGCTTTCCTACCTCAATGAATAGCACCTCCTCTACCATTGACTCAAGCCAAAAACCCTCCTGAGTGTTCACAATGTACATGAGCAGATTAGAGGCTCTGAGTAAGCCCAAGTCAAGACACCAGGTTAGATTGATTTAATTCAGCAATTTCCAAACAAATTTTATTATGAGACACATTCTCCTTTCTCCTCAATACTTTTTAGCAACTTACAGAAAACTCTTTGGTTATATTTCATTTAGACTGATTGTTCCGTTTTAATTAGCAAATTAGCTCTTTGGCTGCACAAGCTATTCAATCCTGAAAAATGCTTGGGCGAAGTCAACCATCCAACAAGCCAGCTCTCAGTCATTTGTGGTAATGGAAAGTACGCCCCTTAGGTGATTGACCCCAGACAGCTATTGAGTTGATGCCACTTCTGTAGGCAACTTCATCCCTTTCTTCTACGATCATTACCAGCCAAAGGGAGGAAGAGATTGCCACTAGGATTAGCAGGAATCACGCTTTGTCTTCCATCAAATGTAATAAGCTTGAATTGCGTGATCACCGTGTAAATTTATTTAGAGGGATTATAGTGTTCATTTGACTACAACCTAAGAGCATCATGGGCAGCTCTGCAACTGACAGGGAGTTAGTTAAGTGTTTTCCATACATTATTTCCTCCTGTGGATTTATGAGCCAAAAAGTATTAAAATCTCTACAGCTTCCAGCATCCATATAAATTAGCATAGATCCCTGGACACCAGATCTAAAAGAAATCTTACGCTATAGCAAGTATTTTTAACAAAAATAGAGCTTTATGCTCTATGTCATTAGTACTAGACTTAAGTCTAGTACTAGATTAGATTAGTACTAGTCCTAAGTCTACTGATATATATTGCATTATTTCTAATTTTGAAAGCAAAGTCATGTTTAATTAAATTTTCATGCAATGGAAAAGTTATTTAAAGGTGTTCTGGTGCTTAAATTGTATTTTGATCAATAGTCTGCAGGGCCATTTGCTGTCATTTTGTGTCATCTACAGCTTTGACTTGGGACTGGGGGTCCTGAGGTCTTGGGCACACTCACTCACCAGCTGGGCGGCCTCCAGAGCAGTGCCCCAGTGCATGGAGAAGCCCCCGCTCCCGTGGCCGTAGTGGTGCACCACAGGCAGCCTCCGGCCCTCCCGGGCTAAGAGCTCTTTCTGCAGCCGTATGCCTGGCCTGGAGGGCCTCAAGCCCACCTTCTCCCTCATGTTGTGGGCTCCGTGGAGGGAGGGCTCAAGAGCACAGCATCGGGAAAAAATATCTCTGCTAGTTTCTGCATCTGGGGACAGATTCCAGTCTCCTTTTTGCCTAGTTCCACCCAGGGTTACATCGGATGCACCCGGGTAAATATATGTCAGCCCACTCCCATCTCGGATAAAATGTTTCAACCAGGGAGCCTGAACTTTGAGCACTTGGCCCCTCACGGGGAAAATCTTCGAGTCTCCCGCAAGCTGTCTGCTTCCAAGGCCTGAACAGTTGACCACGATGTCAAAGGATGGGTGAAGCTCCCACAGGTCTTCTATCCGCTGGGTGAGTATCAGGCCCCCACTTCTTTTGATCCTGGGGAGAACAAGAGACCTGAGGTGAGCCTTAGGTGCCTCCTGCTCAACCCCTCATGGGAAGTGACAGACAGGATCACGGAAACAAGGGGCCCCGGCAGGCCAAGTTCCAGCCATCGACCGCCCCACATCCTAGGAAACTGGGGATTCCTAAAGACGAACCTAAATAAAGACCTATTTCAAAAATTCAAAACAAAAGAAATTGTATGCCTTGTCCTTTTTATGTTTAGTAGAGTTTCCATATCATTCTGGATGCTAAATAAATACCAAGTTAATCTGGCGTTTTAAATACCCAAGCATTTCTTGTTTATGCCATTTATTTAGCACCTAAATTTACTGCCTGGGACATTTTGTCTCATATTGTTAACTCTTGCATGTTCCTTTGTATTAGTCAGGTCTCCCTAACTAGATGGTTGGGACAGGGGACACATGCTCCCTCCTTACATCTGCCACAGGGATGTTAGCATGAGAGGAACACAGAATATTCGCAGCTGATGGAATAAATGACAGTTGCAGTTGATAATGATTTTTTGGACAATGTACATCAATAACAAAAAGAAATAGTATTCTTTCTTTTTTTGAATTGGGGTAAAATACACATAACATAAAATGCACCATTTTTGACCATTTTTAGGTGTACAGTTCAATGGCATTAAGTTTAATACATTCACATTGTTCTGCAACCACCACCATTCATCTCCAGAACTTTTTTCATCTTGCAAAATTGAAACTCTGTACCCATTAAACAATAACTCCTAAACCCTATAATCTTATTCACAGGTCACTTGTAGAAGATATAATGTGAAAAAAAACTATCAGCAGCTCTGTTCAACAGATGCAGGTTGGACGCCTGGATGCAAGGTACTGCTAAGAGGGCCCTAAAATGTGTGGGGTGTAGTGCTCTTCCTCAAGAGCTGACAAAGGAGCTGGGAGATGGGAGTGTAAATACTTGGCAGAATGAAGTAAGTTCCGAATGAGTGGTGATGTAGAATCAGAAAGCATGGGTTTATGTCCCAGTTCTGCCTCACATTAACTTTAAGGTCTTAGCCAACTCAGCTCACTTCTCTGACCCTCAGTTTCCTTATCTGTGTCATGGGGGTGATACCTCACTTGCCGGACTCAGAGGATGGCTGTGAAGTTCAAATGAAATAATGGGCGTGACAGTACTTCAAAAGATATTAAGCACAATACATTCTAGGGGACTGATATTAATAAATTATAAATTTATCAAGGGCAGAGACCATGTCTTATGCTGCTATGACCCAGCTCAGTGCCCAGTACCTAAAGGGCTTGACATAAGTGTTGGCCAATACTGAAGACAATATGAAATCCTGGTTTGAGTGTATGACGGTTAATTTTATGTGTTGACTTCACTGGGCTATGGGGTGCCCAGATATTTGGTCAAACATTGTTCTGGGTGTTTCTGTGAGGGTAGTTTTGGATGAGATTAACATTTACATTGGTAGACTGAGTAAAGCAGATTGCCTACCCAAATGTGGGTGGGCCTCATCCAATCAGTTGAAGGCCTGAATAAAACAAAAAGGCTGATCCTCCTCCTTCGAACTGGGACATCAGCTTGTTCCTGCCTTCAGACTCAAACTAAAACATTGGCTTTTTCTGGGTCTCAAGCCTGCCAGCTTTCAGACCAGAACTACACCATCTGCTTTCCTGGGTCTCCAGCTCGCCAACTCACTCTGCAGATCTTAGGACTTGTCAGCCTCCATAATATCTACACATATACTTTATATATACTATATAGAGAGATGGACGTCAATATATATACATTCTATTGGTTCTGTTTCTCTGGAGAACCCTGACAAATACTGAGTGGTGCCACACTGGCACCCTCTCTCTCCAACAGCTGCAACTCAGGCCTGTTCCAGGGAGAATCTGGGAAGGGCTGACACCAGAAATGTGGGTAGAGTGCTGTTGCCCTACCTGCCCTTGAGAGAGCAGAAGTGGTCATGCCAACAGTTCTGAGTACCATCTGCCTTCAAGGCCAGATAAAGAGAGGTTTAAGGCTGAAAGGAAGCATATGACAAGGCAGAAACTTCCAGAGCATAAATAAGAGGTGTCTGTGAAAGTGGTAAACAATGGCGTGGTTTGACAGTCGATTTTAACTTAGCAAGGAGAAACTCTTTGAAGTGATTCCAACTTCCCACTCCTACTTCTTGACTGGAAAGTTCAATTGAAACTTGCATTAAGATCAGCAGCGGGCCCGCCCGTAGCTTAGCGGTTGGGCGCGCACACTCCGCTGCTGGCGGCCCGGGTTGGGATCCCGGGCGCGCACCGACGCACCGCTTCTCCGGCCATGCTGAGGCCGCGTCCCACATGCAGCAGCTGGAAGGATGTGCAGCTATGACATGCAACTATCTGCTGGGGCTTTGGGGGGGGGGGAAGATCAGTAGGAAGCTGGCTGTCTTCTGACACTGGTTCCTATTTCTAGAAAGTGCTGCAAATGGATGAGAATGGAAGACACCCATTGCTGCTCACTGCGTCTTAGATCCTGACCCCAACAGCTCAGTTTCCTATTCTGTAAAATAGCAGCATTGGCTTATATCAGTGGCTTTCCACCTTCTCCCTCATCTGGCTGAAGGGTGAGATGCTGGGGGTGGGGAAGAGGGCATGGGTGGCCTGAGCAGGTCTCCATCTTCTCAGTCTGCTTCCCACCCCAGCCCCTGCTACCCTGCCTCTGAAGTATCTCCACTGAACAAGAACAGTTGGAAACCTCTGGATTAGGTTCATTTATTATTCAACAAATATTTGCTGAGGGCCTGTACTGTGCCAAGCAGAGCTAGGCTAGAAGAACTCGAAGGCTACCTCTTGCTCTAAGATCATACGAACAGGTGGTGCGTGTACTATTAAATGCAAGCTGTTATTTCAAGCAGCAATGCTCCAAACCACAGAACTTAAGCTCTATGCACTGGCATTTGTACTCTATGCCACCTTGCTCGTTATTCTGAAAATCCATGGAAGACAGTGTGTCATTTACCTGAGACAAGGAAACCAAAGAAAAAAACCTGGCAACATCCACACTTTAGGGCCCCTGAGAACCTGTAAAGCCAATAGACTACTTTTTGGTGTAACTAAAAGCGGTTAAAAGAGAGAGAATGAGGCTGGGGCTACTGTCTTGTTTGTTTCTTTTCTAAGTAAAATAGTTCACAGAAAGTATTTCATGCAGAAAATTTTATGGTCACTAGTTTTCAACTCTCTCAGTGGAATAAACAAGTTGGGAGCTTAAATTATGTTTTTTAAATATATAACAATAGATGAATGAGTGGGTTTTTTTTTTTTTTTTTTGTGAGGAGATCAGCCCTGAGCTAACATCTGCCAATCCTCCTCTTTTTTTGCTGAGGAAGACGGCCCTGGGCTAACATCGGTGCCTATCTTCCTCCACTTTATATGGGACGCCGCCACAGCACGGCTTACCAAGCAGTGCGTCGGTGCGCGCCCGGGATCCGAACCAGCGAACCCCGGGCCGCCGCAGCGGAGCGCGCGCACTTAACCGCTTGCGCCACCGGGCCGGCCCCTGAGTGTTTTTAAAGGTAAGATGACTGTGTAAAGTTTTTTTTTTTTCCTAACACTGGCATAGAAAGAGGAGTAAATGGGAATTTTGTGGCATTATCGACATTTTGCAGTGCGTTTATAATCTTTAGGATAGTGAACATACAGAAAAGACTTTTACAAAGAGTTCAGGAAGGCTCTACCCTTGAACAGTCATATGACCTTGGTCAAGTTACTCAAGTCTAAACTTTAATCCTCCATCCATAATTTGGAAATAATAATACTGACTTCATAGGCTCATTGTGAAAATAAAATGAGATAACATTTGGAAGAAGGCTAACACAGTGCATAATACACTGCAGTTGCTCAATAAAGGTTTTTTAATAAGAAAAAATAGGGTTTAGGGATGTGTTACACTACAGTAAGACCTGGTGTCTCATATATGAGTATGCCTGCCCGCCACACCCATATATCATTTAAGTTTAATTATGTTTTAGAGCCTCTAAGAATGACATTTGGATTTTAAAAAAATGTTCTCTATTGATCGTTATTTGGACATTATTTGGTTTTGCTTTTAACAGATTGTGAATTCCATGTGTTAATACTTAAACATTATGTTCCATATTCTAACCATCACATTAGAACTCAGAATTATTTCCTAATTCAGAGAAATAAAGGAATTTACCAGCCTTGAGATTTGAGCAAATTTCTTAAACTCACTGAACTTGTTTCCTCAACTATAACCTAGGGATAAGAGTGCTGAGCTCACAGGGTTTTTATGGTGATTACATAAGAATTCAATAACTACAAATGTCCTTCTTTTCTGCTTCAAGGGCACCCTGCTAGTTGAGCTACTAATGAAAGTCCACCCCTTACCTGGAGACTTCGTAAATTATCATAGGGAATGGGCTCTTGGAAGTCAGGCTTGCTGTACTGGGTCCCTCCCAGGCCTTGTATTCCAGGGAGAAACTTACTGAACGTGCCCAGGGACCGGTCATCTTTGCGCTGTTGCAATGTGACCGCGTGGTGATGCCCCGTCATTATTGTCTATGCCCCGGGCAATGCATCAGGATGACACCAGGTGTAGGAGGGCACTGGACTTGGAAGCTGGATGTTAAACTGGGTGACCGGCACCTACAAGGTGCTTTTAGAACCATACGACGCAGTTATTCTGGAGGTTTAGGGTGACATAGTGAGGGGTATAAGAAGTTTGGTGACTTTCCTTTTGGGGCTTCCTGCAACTGAGTAAGACCTCATCCTGGATAGGGAGAATACTATCGCCCTAAACTCCTATGAGGAAATGGGGGATGGGGAGATTCAAGAAGCCGTGCCCACTAAAAGCCCCAGCCCAATGTCCTCTGCCCATCACCCTAAAACCTAAGAGTGCGTGTTTTCATCAAACCGAAAGTCAGCCCTCTGCTGGACTGCATCAGCCTGACCCATAAACAAGGGGGATGGTTGTCTTCAGGGCCCTTCCTTCAATTCACTGGGAGTTTGAGCAAGAAGGGAAATTGAGCAGACTGTGTCACTGAGAAGAACACGGGCTCCAATAAGCATTTCTTTAAACACACACACACACACACACACAACCTCCCAGGAGCACAGGGGAGTCCCCTCATCCCCTCCATTCTCCTGGAACTAGAGGCAACTCCTGCACTCCACCTCCTATCCCCTGCCACAGCCCAAGCTATGTGAGAGAGGAACCCTGGGCAGCTCTAAACGGGGAGGTGGGGGTTCTGGTGTGGAGATGCCGTACCGGGGAGGGGGACACCCGGTAAAGACAGGACCCTGGTGAGCTTGCCGCGTACAGAGGGAAGGGGCTGCTTGGACAGCAGCACTGGGCAGCAGGGGCTGCAGGAAGGAGGCAGGGGCGTTGGAGTGGGAGGGCAGGGCAGGAAGGGGGGTGCAGCCCAGCAGGAACAGAACGAGGGGTGCAGCAGAGCCAAGATATTGCCCTGGAACCCGCACGCACCTGGAATGCATTGGCTGAAACTTAGACCTTCATTATTTTTGGAACCTGATGAGTAGAAACTGGGGGAAAAGTTTTTTTTGCCATTTAAAATTTCTAAGTGCTGTCCATCTTGCCAAAGGTAGACATTTAACAGTCCTTTGTTAAGATTTTAACAGCTTATACCTTTATTCTGGGAATGTTATCCAAATAGACCTCTGAGTTATGCAAATATAAAGTAAAAACTCTCACTTAAGTGTCTAAGACGACTCTGTGGTGAGAAGGTACATGATTGTCTGTGGGAAGGCCAAGATGCTTCTCTGCAGATCAGATTGCTTTTGGAAAATCTGTGTCTCTGCCAAGGATGGTGGAGGGAGGAGGGGGTGGCACCGTGTTCTTTCCCAAGCTGGCTCCTCGGGCTGGCTGGAGCTTCCTCTGTTAGAGGGCGAGGGTCAGAGCCTGAGGGGACTGATTCTGAGAGAACTGGTGATACTCAGACCTGAGCCGGGCTGCTGTGGAGCCCGGGGGGAAGGGAGGGTGTTCAGAGCTGGGAAGAGAACATTTCTCCCAACCTTTGCATGAGCCTAGCTCCTCTCTGGCCCCAGGAAGGACCAATGACAGCAGAGACAGGATCTATAGCTTAAAGTTTGTTGGAATGAGGGAAACAGCATTGAGTTTTTGAGTCACTGCCTGAGGATAGCTTGGAGAGGAGAGAAACGGTGAAGAGATAGGAAGCCGTTGCTGCAGTTTGGAGAGAGACAGGACAGCCGGGAGAGGATGGTGGTCAGGGCCCTAGAGGGGACGGCTGGCTCTGCAAGATATTTTACATCAAGAATTTGTTAAACCTAGTCCTACTATTATGTATTATTTGCATATTATTAGACATAGTCAATTAAAATATTAATCCTTGCTTCAAGCCTGAAGAATGACACTTTACTAACAGTGATCAGAAAATTAACTATTTTCAGTCTTTTTGTCTGAAGATGAGGGGGAAAAAAATAGTGACGCTTGATGTAGCTATACCTAAAATAGCTTACCATAGTTAGAATTTTAAAAATGCATTTTATGTTTACAAAGCAACTAAATATCTATATATCTATACATATGGTCTAATTTTGACCTGACAGCATTATCTCATCTGATGATCCAATCTTCATTCATTCCTTTGCAATGCATGTTCTAATAAAGTAAACTGCATTCTATCTCCCACTTCTCAGAATATCCATGTCTGCCTTGTCCACTCCAGGAACTTGTATTAATCACTCTAAGCCCGTTCAGGCGTGGAGCAGCCTCTGGTCCCTTTGGGGAAGGAAGTAGGATGAGGCCCAGGGTTTCTATGGGCAGGGTGGTCCTGGAGGAGAGCAGCCGTGCATCCTTAGTCCATCTAGCAAGTGTGGTTTCGGGAAACAAGTTCACCTCTGCAGCTGCCTTAGGGCAGCTACTGAAGCCCCAGTGGAAGCCCCAAGACTATTGCACCCCACACAGACTCCATCTATACCCTGCTAACCTTGTTGCCATCATCAGAAAAAACGAACATCAACATTTTCCACCTTCCTGGCTGGTGCCCTCACACTTCATCTTCGCACAGCCAGGGAGAAAGGGGAGTGCTCACTTTAGACTGTGCCTGGGACCATCTTTTGCCCATTGCATCTCTGGTTTGGGGCTGGATGGCAGATGCGGGAGAGGGGAGGAAATCCATAGAGGCCTGGGAAAGGAAGGCTGTACTCTAGCGGCATGGTGTGTGCTGGGCACAGGGGATCAGGAATCTGCTGCACACAGGAAGGGACCTTTGCAAGTTGGGCATGTGTAAGGCAGGGATGATCTGTACCATTCCTAATGCACAATCCATGTTTCTGTCCAACTGTGGCTGAGGGAGCCACAGGAGTTCCTTTCTTGGCACCGCTGTGAGTCAGGCCAAGTGGGAGAACAGAAGCTGTAGGAGATGGGAGACTGAAGGCTGTCCCAGGGCCAGTAAGAGAGAGGACATATTAGATGAGTGGGGAGGAACGTACAGAGAGAAGCTCACTGTGGTCAGTGCTGTGGGCAGCGCGGGGCCTTTTAGTGGCCTCCTGGAAAGACACAATGCACCTAAGATCCGGGGTCCCCAGAACAGAAACCGGGCACCCAGCTTCCTGGGTCATAAAGGAAGGACGATCCTGGTTCCCCGGGGATGATTTATTTAGGTAGGATGCCTGGCCGAGAGACAGCTCAGATGACTTATTGCCTCTGTGATTCATTTCCTGGAAGGGGCAGTAAAATGCAGCAGAGTATGACTCCGCTGGCCGAAGATATAAAACATGATCCGCGTGGCTGTTTAAACCTCAGGGTGTTTTGTTTGTTTGTTCTGGATATACTTGGATATATGGTTTCTGTTTTTGTTTTTGTTTTGAGAGGGAGATGATCCCTCTGTTCTTTAAAAAATGCTAAAGATCTAATTCATGGTTAAAAACATTGTTTTCTTGCTTGGAAGATTATATTATATTCAGAAGGATAGAGCTTAGGTTGAAGCCATTGTTCACTCGGCCTACTGAGTGAAATGCCCGTTTTTGAGTCAGGACACTGAAGCCAGAACACTCACCTTGTGTAGAAGGGGCACAGGAGGCAACAAAACAGACCCTGGACGTGAGGAACAAGCATAGATTGTGTGGCTTCCCAGCTGGGTTGCCTCTGTGGACAAGAGTGGTGGCAGCCCAAGGGTAAGCCGCGGGGGTCCCACCCACCACTATGACGCTGCCCTGCCTCCCACCTGGCCTGAAATCCTCGCCTGAAAGGCTTGCCTCGGGCTGAGAGGAGGCCCTGGCCTACGAAGCCTCCTGCCAGAGGAAAGGGGACCCACTTCCTCCTCCACATTGGCCTTCTGGCCAGATGCCAGGCCCTGAGGGAAGGGGGTCAGCTAATCTCCACAGAGAGAAGGCCCTGCGTGCTGTCTGTGCAGGCCCTACACTGGGGGTCAGGAAGAAGCATGAGGTATCAGGGGCACAAGAGGGTGCTGAAAGGTGGGATGTGGGGCTGCTAGGACAAACGTCTCCTCCGCATGGCTTCCCTGCAGTAGACTGTGTGTACCGTCTGCCTGAGGACTCGTGTCCCAGACCCATGCCCCTGTCATGGTGGATGTGTATCTCAAACAAATGGACTGAAAAAGGCCTCCCCAGGACTCCATGGGGGACCACAGCAGTCCCTAGGACCTCTTCTCCCTGACTTTGTCACCTAAAAACAGACAGGAAGCAGCGAGCTCCAAGGCACGATCCCCAGCTGGCTGGTCATCAGGCCTGATGGCACTGCAGTCAGGAGGTGGCTCCCACTGGCACAAAGTACCACTCACCGGGTTATTTTAGGTGGAGTAAAATGCTGACAGCAGGCTTCCAACTAATGAGAGGGTATAGGGATTTTTCCCAGGCCTTCATCCCACAGTTAGAGATTAGGCCTGAAAATAAGGTTATTATGGAAATAAGGGGCCTATTTTCTAGAAGGTGATACTTCAGAAGCAGCCAGAACAAATTGTTCAGATAATACTTGTTTCCATGTGAAAACAGTTGAGGGTGGCCCCACAGCTAAAACATTCATTTTCAGCCAGAGAGGGAGAGCAGCTGGGACGGAGAGCAGCCGTGCTGGGGACTGGCCCTAACTCACTGTCCAGCCTGGGGACAGAGACCCCTACCCACCCAAGGGGGACCTTCCTACTGCCCAGGGCAGCCACAGGCAAACCGGGAGACTTATGAAGACTCCTCAGAGGAGGTGACACGTAAATGAGGGTGAAGCTGGCTTTCCTGCATTCTCCCCTTCCCGCAGCGACACCCCTTCTGCCACCTCTTCCAGTGCCCTGAGCCTCATGCTCCCTCTCGGCCCCATCAAAACTCCCCATCTCCCAAGGACCTTATCTACTATCCGTCCCTTAAAGCAAAATGAAAGAAATGCACCCTCTCTCCCAGGAAGAATTTCTGTTTAAGTCTTCTGTCTAGACTTTATATCCAATATATCAGACAAAGATTGGGAGAAACGTCACATCCCCTCCCCCTGATGACCCGTTAGCTCAAGACTATTACTAGGACTTAGAACTTACCCCGGCTAATCTGAGCTGTACCTTCCTTCCACTGGGCCACCTAGAGGACCTGGCTCTGGCCCTTGTCCAGGCATGCATGAGAAGTAGTATGTGGGGCTGAGGGATGTGCTCAGCCACAGTCCTCTCCGTTCACTTCCAGTCCGTGGGCTGGGGACTCAAGATCCCCATCTTCCCTCCCCACCTCCAGTGCCTGCAATGTCTTCCTCCAAAGGGCAGACCATGCCCCTGTGTGCATCCCTGAGCCCAATGGGTGGCCAAGGGAAAGCTGTTTTCAAGGGGATAGTATGGATGGAAGTTGGGTGTATGGGCTGGGGTCCCTCACAGCATGTGCCTAAGGCCACTTGCTGCCACATTAAGGCGCAGCACTCCCGGAAATCCAAGAATTCGAAATGTAAACTTGGCCTTCTGGCGGTGGTAAGGCACATTTGTTATGGTAAAAGGATAATTATATCTTATTTAACGGTTTGTTAGCTTGATTTAGGACTTCTAAGTATTTACACATACGCATGTGGGCTTCTGTTTGTATTCTTGCACAGGCTGGACAAGGTCGAGGAGGGTCTGATGTTGGGTGTGTTCTCTAGCTATACCCAAAATCACAACAGAGGGGACCTTCAGGGAACAGAGGGAAGGGGGAGGGAGGAAGAGTAAAGGCTATATATTCTGCACTGAATCCGTAAATTTAAATTGTGGCATTGCCTCAGGTTTCTATTACAGAAAAGATGGAGGGAAATATTCATGAAAAGAAAATATTTTTTCTCCAAATTGAAGTGTGTGGAATCTTGTGCCCATAAGTAAGAAAATGCTAAAAAAAAAAAAAAACCAAAAAGCAAAAAACAAAAAACCAGGTGCAGACATGTCAAAAAGGGGCAGCTTGGAAGGGCAACTGGCCAAACCTTAGACAATTTGAACATAAAAATAAATAATAAGAGTAATAGACTATAACCCATTGAATAAAATAGGAATCTGTGAGTCCATAGTGATATAAATAAATATAGGAAAAGGAAAAGCTCTTCTAGAAGGAGTTAGAAAATTATCACTTGGCAAACATTATAGTAATGACTCAGGCAAGAATCATCAATGGACACTAAAACTAGAAGGTGACAGTTTGATGAGGAACAGGATATTTACACAGCCCCAAGGTATATCCTGACAAAGCATTTAATAATTACAAAGGGGAAAAGTAGTAACTTTGCCTTGGAGATACCTGGCAGGCCAGGTGATCAAAGGTCACATCACCAGCTGGGGACAAACTGACACCATGTGCCTCCTAGTATGGTGCAGTAAGGATTCAATGTTCCTTCTATCCACCAAAAATGCATAAGCTCAACCTGATCATGAGGAAACCTCAGACAAACCCCAATTGAGGGACATTCTACAAAACATCTGGTCTGTACTATTCAGAGTTGTAAATGTCATAAAAGACAATGACTAGACACTAAAGAGACATGACAACTAAATGCAACGTGCGATCATGGACTGGATCATGGACCAGATAGACATAGATATCTATCTATATATATCTGTATAGATATATATACAAAGGACTTCATTGGGACAATTGGAAAAATACAAATAAGGTCCACAGAATAGAGTATCAATATAAATATCTGGATTTTTTTTATCATAGTACTGTGTTTATGTAAAAGAATACCCTTGTTCCTAGAAAATACAAGTAGCAATGTTTAGGAATAAATAGGGGCATAAATGGTGCATCATGTATACAACTTACTCTTAAGTGCTTCTGGAAAAAAAATGTATGAAGAAGAGAGGGAGACAAAATGACAAAGAAAATGTTAGGAATTTGCATGAAGGGTTTACAAGAGTTCATCCATTTCCCTTACCTCTCTTGTCCATTACCATCCCTGATCCATTCTCTGGCCATCCCCACACAGAAAAGCTCTTGGCCATCCCTTGACAGTCTCTGTGATGGGAACAAACACTCTGTAGCATTCTCCCTCACCCACCTCTTCCTGATCTGCCAGAGACCACAGGACTCCAGCCAGGTTTTCTACAGACCTTCCTGAACAACTGAGACAAAAGTCCAAGATGAGGAAGCCATACAACAGACTTGGGGATAATAAAGAAACTTCAGCCCAAGAGAACTAAAAATGCCAAAAATGATAAAACTCTCTAATGACACCTCATTTTTTATACCCAACATTTTGTACATGTTCTTCTATTTCATTTTTTTATCATAATCAAAAAAGTTATGCACCATATTGACAGTAAACTTCTGCCACTTTTGGCGTGCCTAATGATTTCCCTTTATGTGAATTTAATTAAGATAAAATATATGATACCTCAACTTCAAATCACTAGCATTAGCACTTCCAATTTTCTATTTCCAGTCATTTTTATGATATAAGGACAAAAATGAATACTCCATACCATTGCCACCCAGAAAATATGGCGATGCTGCTGAAACGTGAGTGTTGGCTCATGAGCAACTCCATCATACGATGGCTCAAAATGTTCATCAGCTGATGTATGCAGGTTCAAACTGAGCATACAAACAGTGGTTTATGGGCCAGTGAACAAGGCACAGAAGTGTGGGTTTTATGAAACTGGAACTTACAAAAGTAAAATGTCCCATATAAATTGCTAAGAGGTAAAAGTGAGAAGAGCACTTACAAAGCTACAAACACATATCATGATGCTCCTGACATGAGCCTAGTAGACTTAGGCTCCCTCCTCTGTGCTCCCAATCCACCCTCAAAACCTGTACTAAACCCTCCCATATGTGTTACTGTAATTGTTAATTAACATATATAAACACACGCAGACGTATATACACACATACACACCATCACTCCCAATAGACTATGGATTCCTTAAGAAAAGTGATCATAGTTGATCCTTTCTTGACCATTTTCTAGCACAGTGCCGAGTTTATATATGTGTTCAACAAAGAATTGTGGAATTAATGAATTATATGAATGAATTATCCTATAGCCTACATCGGGGACCAGATCATTGTTGCCACTGCTTACCTCAAGTCACTTTTTCAACATTTATATAATAATGTTCATTGTTCCTATTCATCTACCAAATATACAGATTTGGGGATTGGAAGTGTCAAGGTTTCACAACCCTCAATACGCATGCAATTTCCAGACTAAACTGAAGAGAGATTTATTGATGTGTCTCAAATAAAAATGCTCTCAATGTGTTTCCTAACTAACTGGAAACAGGAAGTCATGAAAACCAAACCAAAATGCAATGTCAAGATATTTGGGGCTGAACTTGGTGAGGAAGCAAATACCTAATTTAAATAAGCCCTCAGTTTTAGAGCTCTTATTTATAACAAAGAAAATAATGAAGCTATTTTCTTTATCACTAACGAGAAAAAAAATTCAAAAACAATTTATAATAAGCCTAAAATTCTCTCATCCAAAGAACTAGAGTAATTATAATTTTATAGCTGGAAGTGTACTCTCCAAAATTCTTCATTTTACAGATAAGGAAACTAAGATACTGTTTCAATAAGTGGGTTTTATTGGGGGGAAGGGGGCCAAATCGTGCATCAAGGTGCACACTAGAAGTAGAAGATGGACGTGTTACTAGCAGCGTGGCGTGACTCACTCCTTGTGACACAAACGCTGTCTTCAGACTGTTTTACAAAGCCCTAGACATTTGTGAGCAACAAGGCACACTGGAAAAGAGCTCTGAGGGACCACAAAGAATTGTCAGTATGTATTTTATGAATAGCTATGCAGTTATTTATGGCTATGACAGATAAAGAAAGCAGCAAAGAGCCCTTTCAACTGACCTTTTCTCCAACCACGGCAGGTAGGCAGGGCCTTCACATTTCAGGGTCGTAAAAGCTTGACCAAACACATGTTGGGGGAATTTCTTCAACTCAGCCTTGGTCATCTTTCGAAATCCCAGAACCACGTCAGCCCAGAACGGCACTTCTTCAGCAGGGATGCTCCGAAATATCTGCCAACTCAAACATATTAAGTGGAAAATTTTCTTGAAATTTTGTGAAATAACACATTTCTAGGAACCCCATGTGACATTCTCTAAATCATTTAAAACACATTCCTATACACATAAAGGGAAAAAGATCTATTCTTCCATTCTCTTGGGTTAAGATAACTCAGTAGCTAAATTTAAAATCTTCATGATTGGGGGGAATAAGACATTTCAAGAGTAGTGTGTCTTTTAAAGATTGAATTTAATTCTCTTTTTCTAAGGGGCTCTTGCTCAGATTTTCTTTGTTTACTTATGACTGCATTTCTGAGGAAAAGTTTTCCTGTTTTGCATAATGCTTTACATAAATTATAAGTAAACCATCAAAAGTTTAAAGGTTGGTCTCAATTCTGACCAAAATATCTAAATTGGAATGAGCAATGGTGGGTGTGCAGAAGGCAGGGGTGCAAATTATGAGTTAAGTTGTAGGTCATCACCTTTAGCTCTTACTGGGAGAAGCAAGCGTTGTCAGGAGGAGCCTGTTGTCACTAAGTCACCAGCACGGTTGGAAGCGGATGAGGCTGGAATGATCTTGGTTGTTAACAAGAAGCCTGTAACAGTGCTACCAATAGCTGCTAGGCGTGTTTGGATTTATAAGTATTGGGTTGTTTTCATCAATAGGCATAAATGTTCTAAATCATGGCTGCTCTAAAATAGCGAGGAAAATCCTTTGAGTGCTCTACATGGTTGCTAATGATGTGGTCATTAATGTACCAGAATTTATATCTCTAAGTAATCCATTCAAAGCGGTCCCTGTGGAAGGTATAAATGTTGTTTGCTGCAGGGCTCTACACTGGGCCCTCTTGCCGTCTCATTCTGCACAGTCTCCTTGAACTAGATTGCTGTCTTCCGTATCTTCACCATCATCTATAGGCCGAACACTCAGAACATCTCCAGCCCTCTTCTCTCTCCTGAGCTCCAAAACCAGATCCAGACTCATGTTGCCTACTCCGCATTGGGTAAGTCTACCTCCATGTCTCATACATTAACCCCACACACACTCTTCCCCTACCCCTTTCCCCAGTCTTATCCAACTCAGAAAATGGCACCCCATCCACCCACATGCTAACACCCAAAACTCAGAGTCATCCTTAACTCTGTCCTCTCTCATCCCCTACATGCCATCAACTCTCAAGACCCGTCAAATCTCCTCTTAAGCATTTCTCAAATCCATCTACTCTCTATCCTCACTGTCAACACCTAATTTATCCCACCATTATCTCTCTTTCCACAAATCTGTGCTCCAAACTATAGACAGAATATTTTTGAAATGCAAATATGATCAGTTACTTCGCTGTGTAAAATCCTTCAATGACTTCCCATTACCCTGGAATTGTTCAGTCCCTCCAACACAGCACAGTCAGTTTAGACTCAGGTCTATACATGCGCTCTTCCCTCTACCTGGAATGCTGCCTCCTCTGTCCCCAACCCTGTCTCTGCCCCCTCACCTCTACAACCCCACCAGACTAACCCACACTCATCTGGATGGTCTCTACTGAAACATTACTTTTTTCTTGGTGGCTTCTCACAACTTCCCAGAGCAAGTTTATTCTCCAGATACATGCTTCCATAGAACTCTGTACTCTTCCCTTGGTAATTTGTGTCTCATTTGTAACTCACTATATTCAGGACATTCCCTACAGACCATAAGCTACACTAGGGCAGGACTATGTCTGTCTTTCTTAAAAATTCCCTCAACACGTGTTTATTGAGCATCTACCATATGCCAAGCAGTATGTACTGCATTGCTCCTTTCTATACCCCTGATACCTAGGAGAGTACTGGTACTGATAAATGCTGAATAAATTGTTTGAAGGAATGAATAGATGAATAAGGCTATATACTTATGCCAAAGACGCACAGGACATTTGTGCCCTTATCTTTGCTTGACTGATTCAAGTCCTTTTTGGAAGCAAGTCGGATAACAATCATTCATGTGAGGGAAATAAATCTCTTTTAGAATAGCTTAAAGTACATTCTTTTTAATATCCTCAATGGTGGCAAAGTCTTACTGCTGAAAGGACATTTGAATTTTGGACACGGATGTTTCCAAAAATTACTTAGAGCCAAAGTTTGTGAATTACACTGGGTCGTGTTGGTTTGGGACAAAAAGTTTGGCCATAAATCAATGAGAACAATTTTTCTATATGGCTTATCAACTAGCTCTGGAGACAGTTATAGTATCAATCCATCTGCAGAAAGTAGAGAAGTAAAAGTTGCTACTTTGGGTACGGACCGTGGGAAATTAGTGACGTCAACATCATTTGGTGTTTGTGATGGTGAGGGCGGGAAAGAAGAGGAAAAGGGTAGAAATCTGCCGGATGCAGGTGTGTTCACTAGCAGGAAATGTCAGCAGACAACCTGATTTCAAAAAAGGAGGGAGGAGAGTTTCTTTAAAACAGTACAAAAAAAACACAGTGGTTTTGAGAACTTAGTAAAAGGCAAACATCCCTCTGCTCTTCAGAAGGCTGTAGGACCTGACTGTATTATCACACAGGATAATATAGACCACAGTTGTGTTATGCCATAAATTAAAAGTGATAGAATGGTTAGCGATCTCTGTTTAAGAAGATATAGAAAGATATTGTCATATTTTAGGTGCTAGTTGTGCTAGAAATGTTAAATAGGATTTATTTTTTAGACTCATTCATTTAATTATACATGTCTCCTGAAATCCGATATTAAAAATCCAATAGAAGTTTGCTAACCATTTCAGAAATATTTTTTCCTAAATGACACTTCAAAAGGCAACTTTAGTGACCTGCAAATTTACTTTTTGGAACATCTCATGATCCAGGGACACCAAATAAATAAGATGTCCCTATCCTGGATCTCTGCACCCATTCCAATATCACACTTGTTTGCTTTCCGTCAGCCACATCATTCCCACATAACCCAAGCTATATGTTTTTCTAGCCATATTTGCAAATCACTGCATAATCCCTGAGGAAACTCAAAATAGTATTTGTGATGGGAAACTGTAAAGGTTATCGTTAAAAAGTCTAATATTATAACTTGTTTTTCTCAAGTTCTTTCGTGTAAAGCCTAAAATGTTCTAAATCCTCCCACATCTAATTCCGCACTTTGCTCACAGCAGATACTCAATAATATTTTTATGCTGAAATCTAAAGTCTGTTATGATCATTGTCAATTCTAAAATAACGTCAGATTTCCTCTCTTACCCGGACACCAGATAAACACCAGCATCTCCAGCTTGTGCAGAATTGGCGATTGCAAATAGGTGGTCAAATGTCTCTCTAAACCACTGCTTCTGCTTGGGAATGGGTGTGTCTGTAATCATGCAGAGAAGCAAAGCAGAACAGAAGGGAAAATGAGGATAATGACTATGCTTCAGACAAGTTCCTTCCTAGAAACTGGGAAAAAATTAAGAGGCAGGGAGGGACATTTAGATAAAGTACCACATTGTGTTGGAGGATCTGTCAGCGACCAGAGTTTTGAATGTTGACATGCTGTTGGTTTATGTTCCTATAATGATAAAACAACGGAGGGGAAATCAACCACGCAGGGCAAAATCTGACATGTGAGCCAGCTGGAAGGTGATCTTTGGCACTAGGTGTATTCCAGAGGTCTTTGAAGGGCCCATAACCAATCTGAGCAGAAGTTAGTTCATAGCTGAGGCATCCAGCTGGCCATACAGTTGAGAGGATAGGAGAAAGGACCCAGGGCCTCTGTCCTGGGGGCTGAAAACATGGTGGGTGACAAGGGGAAATCTGTGGGGCCCAGGTCAACAAAGATAGAGAACAACCTACACATCAGTGGGAAGCCCAGGTTGCTCACTCTTCTGATACAAGGAAACAAGGCCTGCATTGCAGAGCTCAGCTCCTCGAGAAGAGCTCCCTGCAGCCGCATCCACGGCTGCCATCCATCCCCCTCCACTCCATGAAATCATGGACCAGCTTAGATAGCATTCCCAGGGTTACCAGGGGAGTACAGGAACCACACCAGGTACCACCTCTCTGTCAGAGTCCCATGGACCAGTGCTCTCTATCCCTCAGGCATCCCTGCCAAAGCACAAGAGACTGGATTTGGACACAGCTTCTGGAAGGGTGCCAGGCCTGTCAGTGAGGCAATGAGGGTCAGAGTTCAAGACTAAAAATAATAGTGTCCAGTGTAGGCACAGAGAGCAAGCATAACCCAGAGGCACAGACAAATCCAGCTGTGAGGGAAGTATTTAGACATCTGATCTCTAAGGAAGGGTCATGAGGGGGAGTCCAGGGTCAGGCCAGGGACTGGAGAACAGTAATCCTGAGGGACTGCGATGGGGAGAGCCACAGAGGAGACGAAGGATCTGAGGCAGAGAGGATGCTGCGTCAGCTCTGCTTGGAGAGTTGTCCTTGGGGTTCATAGTAGAGATGAAAAGGCCCGCGGAGACAACCTGCTCCCCAGACAAAGCCCCCAGGTCAATGAGGGCATTTCAGTAGCAGGGTTTTAAAGCAATTCACTTATTAAAGAAGCAATAAATATTTTTTTTAGTAGTGGGTCTGTGCTGTCATCTTTAAACATGTGCCCGTGTAAACCCAACACTGTATTCCAAAATTGCAGACTGGGGCCACTGGTTTAGAAATAAGGAGAAAATAAACAATAAGCTGCAAAGAGAACGAAATCAGACCTCAGATGGATTTTACCCCAACAACCTAGGCCAGTGTGTGGGGCTGTATTGAAATGCATCCCCCATTCCCATCTCAAACCTTAAAAACAAAATAGTGGCTGCAACTCATACGCTGCAGAAGTCATCCTGAAAAAATGCACAATTCCAATTCAGCAGTGGGTAGAGGAAGCCTGGTGACCTAATTCACGTTCAAGTGCTGGTAAAAGAAAACTGTAGCCAGAGTAGCAGTAAAAACAAAAGCAAATGCTGATACAGCACCTACTGTGTCCCAGGCACTGTTCTAAATGCTTTACATGTAGTAACTCATTTAATCCTCACAACAACCCTATAGAACAAGTATGGTCCCCAAATGGTATTGACATTTATGATCACAGAAGGTATTTACCACTGGGGCTGGTCTGAAAGAAGCCCAAAGAGAAGACCAGAGTCCTTATCTAGAAGCATCAGAGAGAAAGACCCTGATCCAAGAACCCCAACCACCTGCCCCAAGGGTGAGCTGGAGCCTCAATGGCCTGGATAAACTCTCAGATGAGCGTCCTTCCTTAAAGATGATTCCATGACTATCAGACAGCCTTCTGATAACCTCACCTGGGCCTGGTGCAAGCAAGGGGGCTCCTGGAAAATGGACACAAGAACTCTGGTCACAAGAAAGGCTCCCAGTGTGAGCTAGCATTCTGCAAACACACCAGGCTCCTGTGCTTGTTCCTCGCGAGGCAGCTCCCGGGAGGCACTCCAGCATCACGGTTGCTGATAAAGCCAAGTTCCTGGACCTGCAACACCAAGGCCACTGCCCTCCCCATCCTGGCAAAAGATGGGTTTATTCTCTGTTGGGTGAAACACGGGGTCTCTGGACTAGGAAACACCAAGCACAGGCAAAGGCAGGGATACCATACTGGAAATAGGAGGGTTAGGAAACACATGCAAACCGGATGCTAATATCCAGCCCTCTTCTCCCCCCACCTTCTAGAATACTGCCAGCCAGGCCCTCTCCCTCCCCAGCCTCTCCTCTGCGGAACGTGACCTGCCCAAGAAGAAAGACTTAAACATAATTACACCAGAGGTCCCCCAACTAAACAGCCCTGTCATGTCACTCCAAGGAGGCTCAAGGCAAAAAGCCCTACACAAGTGCTCAGACATTCCCATCCTCTGTTTAGGGTCCTGCTCTTCAAAGTCAGCAGACAGGTAAAGATGACCACATGGCCAAGGAAAACTTGCAACGTGAAAAATGAGAACATGAAACAAAAACATCAAACAACTTGGAGACAACAGAAACTATGCAGGGACAGGAAACTTTTAAAGCTATTATGAGTATCTTCAGAAAGACGAGAAAAGATATTGCAACCATAGGACACAAATAGGATGTTCTAGTAAAGGAAAATCCAGAGAACAAAAAAGAGCTTTGGAATATTGAAAATGCTATAGTAGAAGGGAGCCGAAATAGCTCAGTTGGGAGAGCATTAGACTGAAAAATGCTATAGTAGAAATAAAAAATTCAATAGCAAGGTAAAAAATAAAATTGAGAAAATCTCCCAGAAAGTAAAATAAAAAGAGAAAGAGATAGAAATAGGAGGGGTGGAGGTGGGGGCAGGGAAGCTAAGAGAGTTGGAGGACCAGTCCAGGAGGCTCAGCATAACAATTCCAGAAAGAGGGACAGAGGCATCAGGAAGCACAAGTCAACAGCTGAGTAAGTCAAAGACAGCTTCTTGAACTGAAGAACGTGAGTTTCCGGATTAAACGGATAGGGCAATTTTGATAGTCTAGATTGCTGTTTTTTGTAATAAATCTTGTAACCATTTGATTATTCAAACTATGTGCATGTACAACTTTGATTTAAAGAATAAAGACTAATGGGGAAAAAAGAGACTGGAAATGAGGATGTGGAGACAATGAGTATAAACGTCATTCCCTGCAAAGTGATTTTGGTTTCTGTTTCACGCTCTTTCCCTCCTCCTCCTGTTTCATGTGAAGAATACAGAATGGAAAGGATGCGTGGACATGTTTTAAAAAAATCAATACATCTTTAGGGCTGAATACATACTGACTGATTTTTTTTATACTGGCTTAGAAGTTAGGATCATTTTGGTTCCATTATAAGTAATTTCTGACTTGATGGTCATTACCTGTATCAGTGGAAAGACTTAGAGTTACCAATTGTAGTCATTAGTGCTGTTCACTGAATACTTCTGGCTGTCCACCTTCTGAGAGCCTTATAGAACTGCACTTCCTGGCCTCCTTCTGAGGGGTGGGAGCACATGACTAACACTAACACAGAAGTGATGACAGTAGCTTCCTGGTTAGAGCCTTTAATTGCTAAGGCGAGACCCCTCAGAGCTGCCTTCCTCCAGTCATGGGTACCCACGACATTCAAGATGGTGACTGCCCTATCACCTTAGGTCACTGGGTGACGAGCAGATCCCTTGCTGATGCTCAGTCAACACGTAGTGTGAGCACATAATAAACCTTTGCTTTTTAAGCTACTAAGATTTGAAGGTTGTTTTTGTCCTGCAGCATAACTGAGCCTTTCTCACAGATGAACCAATAAGATGTTAAAATCCTACATTACACTTACATGTACGTCCAGCTGTCCATGTCAACAGAATTCCACCAACGTCATTCTATCTAACATCTATCCTATCTGACAGAGGAGCTAAAATCCTTCTCTCACCTGGGTAAGCATGAGGAATGAGTATTCCAGCTGCCACATCACTCGTGGTATCAGGAGTAAACTTGTCTGAAATGACGGTAATGGAGCATCGTGGGACCAGTTTGGAAATGCACACAGCGGTAGAGAGCCCCATCAGGCCTGCCCCCACAACTGCAATCCGTACTGTATCCATGGGCCTGTGAGGAGGGAAAGTGTGGGTGTAAACTTTGTTTTAAGGATTATTCCATCCAGTACAAAGTTTGGCCCTGAGGATTCTTTCCTTACGTCCACAGCCTCTCAAAATAAGACCTTTCCTGTCAGCATTTCTCATGGGCTGATATGAGAGCTTTAACTCTCTTTCCATTAAATGTTAGGGTATGGGCAAGAAGGACTCAACAGAGTTTTAGACATTAGCCCAAAACCGGCCTAAAGTTGCCTTTAGAACACACAACAGGTAAGTAGGTTTGCATTTAGGGGGAGAATTCTGTTCATTCCACCCCTTTCCAAACCACTTTCCCTGTGGGCACAACCTAGGGAAGGTTAATGAAGAAAGCGAGGTGACAAGAGCAGCAGAGTTGCAGTCTGGGCTCCTAGAAGCTTCCTGAGGAGCAGCCACTGAGAGGATACTACCCACGGGCAATTTAGAACTCAGCTCTTACTGTCTACAAACTTGTTTTTAATTATAACAACGTGACAGAAAGTTTGAACAACTGAACTCCACGTCTCCTCTTCTGCTCCTCACTCTAACTGGAAACCAACTCTCCCCCCACCCCTTCCCTGACTGGTCACTGTCTTCCTCACCCCCATCCCTCCCACCCTCAGAGATAAGAACTTGGATTCCTTTGTGGATTCGGTCAGGTGCTGATTCTGTAACCTAGGGAGTGACCCACCGTCTCCTAGCCTCAACTCCTTACTTGGTAAACCAGGCCAGATGATTCTTCGTTAGCTCCTTTGCGTGGTAAATAAGAGAGACCCACTGAGATTATCTCATAAAGGGGGCTTCTTTCCAGAATTTGTATGGAAAAGCAGGAGGCAGACACCCAGGAGCCTGGGCTGGGCATCCTGAGACTGGCACCTAGTGTGGGCACTAGACAGTTGATGGAGGCTCAACACCCTCCCACCTCCTTGCGGCTAATCAGCAGAGTTCACTGAGGCCTGCTGCACTGTCAGCTTCCCTGCCCACCCTTGCTTCCCTGCTTGTCTTTCCACTCTGTTCCCGCTCTCTGTCTAACTCTCTCTGCAGGTCTCAGGTTTAAACTCCAGAGACAGAAAATGCAATTAGTCCAGTTGGGTCATTGCCATCCCTACTGGACAAAGTTCTAGCACCAGGCCAATTTACTGGGCTAAGCCAGCCTATAAATCTACCCTTGGCACAGTTGCCCTTCCCCGTCCAATCAGCAATAGCCAGGGCATTGGGTCTTGTGGCATAAATCATGGCCACTTGCAGGTAAAGATTCACCTTTCCTCAGGAGGGGGTGGGGCAGTTCCCTCTGCTGTGAGCAGGACAAAGGTGGTGGCAATGCTATCTTCCAGCTCGGAAGGTCTCTTGCACTATGATACTTTAACTAAAGTCCTCCCTTGAGGCTTAATCTGTATAATTTCTATTTCACAAGCAGTATATGCATTTCCCTGGCCATTAGTTAACCTGATTGCTCTCCAGGGGGCTGGCTAGCTGAAAAGGAGCAGGATAGCCAGGGCAGAGGGAAGAGAAGGGAAGGGGCAGGGTAGAAGGCAGCCGCCTGTCCCCTAACTGGCTTTACTATTTCACACTGGCCTCCCCTGCCCAGCAACTTGCTCAAAATAGCTCTGATAAATTAAGTTGAGAGGGAAAGTAATCCGTGGCTGAGAATAACCAGCTGCCAGGGAGGAGAGAAGTGAGCCAGCAAGGTGGGTGAATCTTGGCCCTGTGACCTGTGAATCGATGTCACCTGATCCCGTTAAGACACACCCCCAAGCTCCCGGAGTATGCACAGAATGACCCCTGAGCCACAAGCAGGAGAATTCAAGTACCTGTCTCTGAAAAAGCAGCCTTGGAATCCACAGAAGCCTCTGGCACCAACACTTGTTTTCACAGTGAGTGGTAGGTCTAGTGCCCCGAGATGCTGAGGGAAAGCGAAACTGCCTCCCATTGGGGAATTTATTAAGGGCATTCCCTCTAATCTGACTCTCCATTGGCCTGTACGGCTGTGTCTTTGTCACTCATTCTCCTGAGAAAGGAGCGATTGACCTCATCTTGTGAGCTCCGTGGAGCTGGGGCTCTGCGGAGCCCTTGGCAGCTGGTCCTCCCTTAGCAGCACTTCTCTTCCTAGTTTACAAACCCTCCATCTCATCACCAGCCTAGGATTTGTAGGTATGGTAAACAATGGGTGAACCTGTCCAGCTTCCAGCAAGTTCCAGCTAGAAGCAAATACTAGTTTCCTCATTTGGCTGCCCAGAGTTAGCTGCCATCTCCCAAGGGTGCCTGGCTCTGCTGGGTCAGCTGGTGCGGGTGGCAGTGGCGGGTGCCGAAGAGTCAGTGAGATTTGGGTGGACAAAGAAGAGGAGTGAGGGGAATACCAGGAGGGAGGATGGTGTGAGCAAAGCCGCAGAGGCAGGACGTTCAAAGGGAGCTGAGGAAAGTGAGTGGCTCCACGGGGAGGTCTGTGCGCGAGCAGAGTGTGCAAGCGCTGGAAATCTGGCTCGGATGGAGGACTGTATTTGAAAAATAATGGCAGCCCTGGAAGCTATCTGAGAGGGTGCCTTCTTCTCCCTGCCCAGGTCAGGGCTCTACTTCCCTCTGCAAAGCAAGAAGAGGAGGAAACTTTTAGAAATGAAACCAAGAAAGCTGTGCGTTTACAGCTAATCTTTTACTTTGTGCTACATAGAACTGTAGCAATGTGATTTGAATGAGGGGTCATTCCGAGAACTGGTAGGAAAACCTATCTGATTTAGGTATCATTGAGAGTGTCCTTTAGGTGTCATTAGGGGCTTCAAGGACCTTCCAGTGGGATCTTATTTTACAGTCACGTGGCTGAGGTCCAAAGAGTTGAAGCGATCTCCCTGAGATGGCAGGCCCTCCTCCTTAACAATTTTCCAGAAACTTTTTACCTGAGGCTCTGGAGGTGGCCAAAGCCTCACCTGTGCAGTGTACTGGGGGCCTCCCTGATGGCCCAGCGCCTCCTGCTCTGCTCTCTATGGCTCCTGAGGTGTTGGCCTTGCTAGTGTGTTAGTCTGCCAGTAAATAAAAGGCCTCAAGCCAACAGAACTTGAGTTCTTCAGAAGGCTATTAAGGAAGCAAGGCTCATGGGGGCAGGCATTCAGCCATGTATGGCTACAGGTTGGGGCAGAGAAGAGAGGAAGAGTGAGCTCAGGGAGACACAAGTCTCTGACATTGGCTAACCGTGACTCAGGGCACAGATGTAGGTCAGAGTCTATAATTGAACCCTTTCTTGCTTGTAAAATAAGAATTTCAAGACTTACTTATTGGAACATCCATATAAATCTCTGAAGTTTGATTCCTGATAGGGTAGGTGAGCGCAGGGAGAGGCAGGGAATGAATGAGGAAAATGAATTTACTGAGGGAACTGACAGCTGTCAGTAAATACTGGTGCAGTGTGGACTTGAGAGATGAAATGAGCAGCCATTACTGACTTCTGGCAAATTCAGATAAGACATGAACACCCACAACTCCCAGACACTGGGAAGGGACGATGGACTTTGGCTTCCACAGTCAACTTTCACAATCATAAATAAAATATCCTCTTCACCACCACAAGCAGTTACTAAGTATCCCTTTGCATATGTCATGTTACAGAATGAACCCCTTGTATTTAGTACGTTTTCAGTAAATATCTGATAGGAGTGAGAGAAAGGGGAGAACTTTAGAACTGAGCATTCAATTGAACACATCCAGAGAATATTTTCAATCGAAACTTCCTTAACAACAGACCTTTTAACAGCAATTTGGGGTAGGGGGCAGATTCAGTTTTTGTAGGGTCTGAAGTTTATCCAGTTTTAAGAGCCTTCTTTATGAAAAAAATACAAAATTGGGAAAACAGAAATGCCTGTGATCACTTTGATGCACCTGACAGAAGAGAAATGTGACAAAAGGGAAACAGTGGAAGGAGACAGTGGTCTTAACTGATTGCAGTGAATATATCTTACTTTCGCAAAATTTACAAAATTTTACAAAAACTTATGAACCCATTACCAGCGGCTGTCACAAGAGCCTGTGCAAGTGCGGGACGTGAGCCTGAAGGTTATGCTGCGTTGGCTTCACGGTAAGTTTTCCCTGCAACGATCATGAGCCAAAACCAATCACCAGAACCATCTATATTGCAGAATCCACAAGGGAGAAACAACGTATGTTGTAGGGCACAATCAACTCGGGACAGTGACAGCATGATAGAGTATTGACAGATTGGCCCCAAATGTCCACTGGCCAAGACCAAGACTGGACAGGACGCTCACTACACTTGCCTTGACTGAGTGGTGGGATAGTACACAGAGCACGGAGGACTAGCGTTGTACAGTATCGGGGCTGTGCAGGGTGGCATTACATGATGTAGGTATAATATTTCATTTTCACAGTCCCATGAGGGACATTTTATTATGATCTTGAATTTTCAAATGAGGGGACTGAGATAAAGAGAGGTTGATTTGCTTAAGTGGGAGGATGTACAGCCAGGCATTTTTTATCTGCAAGCCTCACTGCCTCTCACGGTTCACTGCCTGTTGAAGTCAAGTTGATGCCTGGGCCTCAGTTAACTAGAACTGGTAACAAGGTCACCTACCTGCAGTTTACCTACTTGTGTGAGGCTTATTCTCTAAGCTTTCCAATGCTGTAGTAAAGTACTCCTCGAAATAGTTACAACTAGAGTCGGATCTGATGTGCTGCAACTAGGTTCCAACTATCATAGATCTAATAACATGACTCTTTTTCGAGTATAAAATCAGAAGGCTGTGCATGTTAAGAAATACTGGAGAAACAAAGTGTGTTTGGCTCCCTGTGTGACTAATATTTGTGAACTGTTCTGACAAAAATCCCAATTTTTCTCCCAATAAAGAAAGGTTTTTTTTTTCCTTTTGAGTTCAAAACACTTTTTATCAAAGTTGCTGGACATAATCACAATATATAAAAATCAATCATCTTTTATACCAGCAATAGCAGTAGAAAATATATTAGGAATTTAGCATTTCTATTTGTAATAAAAATATAAACCTATGAATAAATATAACAAGAAATGTGCCTGATTTATGGAGAAAATCATACTTCACTGAAAGCCATTAAAGCTGACCCAAGTAAATGAAGAGATAACCCAGGATAAATGATGGAAGAGTCAACACCAGAAATAGGGTATGTTTTCCCTAAAATAATCTAAAAATCCAGCTCAATTCAACTCGAAACCATGACAGGCAGTTTCAGTAGTGTCAGTGGGAGTGTGGGCCCCTGGAATGCTGGTCAGCAGAAATGTGATTTCTCATAAGAAGCGGAAGCAGAAAGTGTGGGCTTATGGCACCCAGTCCATTTGTGGCAGCAGCTCCTTGATCTCTCAGTAACTTCTTTTCCATTTGGTTCCATCAGTTCTTCCTACACTTTCGTAACTAATTCCCCGGACTAAATTCCTCTTTGCTTGAAATATCTTAGACGGTTTTTGTTTTGATGGCTGGACAATTCCTGGTACAGAAATACATACACGGGTGTTATGACTCAATGCTTGTAGGGTTAGATGAGGTCATGAGGGTGGGGCCCTCATGATGGGATTAGTGCCCTTATAAGAAGAGACAACAGAGAGCTCTCTCTCTCTCTCTCTCCCCCCCTCTCCCTGCATGGGCACAAAGAAGAGGTCCTATGAGCACACAGCAAGATGGCGGCTGCCTACCAGCCAAGAGAAGAGGCCTCAGAATGAAGCCTACCTTGCCAGTACCTTGATCTTGGACTTCCAGCCTCCAGAACTGTGAGAAATAAATTCTGTTGCTTAAGCCCCCCAGTCTGTGGTATTTTGTTACAGCAGCCTAGCCAACTAATACAGAACATTAAAAAAAGTCAAGAAAATATCAAACATTAACTAAGAGAAAAAAATCTAAATGACGGTAGAAAAACAAGCTGGGGATAAAGAATAAAAGAAAAAAAACACAAAATAAGAGATGAGAGAAAAAACAAAGAAACATCTTCCTCCTTTCTTCTCATATCCTCCTACTCATTTTGTTCTGTTTTCTTTTACAAAGGGAGAAAGGTTTTTGGTTTTATTTTTTATTTTATTTATTTATTTTTTTTGTAAGGAAGATTGGCCCTGAGCTAACATCTGCCAATCCTCCTCTTTTTGCTGAAGAAGACTGGCCCTGGGCTAACATCCATGCCCATCTTCCTCCACTTTATATGGGACGCCGCCACAGCATGGCTTGCCAAGCAGTGCATCGGTGCACGCCCGGGATCTGAACCAGTGAACCCCGGGCCGCTGCAGCAGAGCACGCGCACTTAACCGCTTGCACCACCAGGCCGGCCCCCTTTATTTTTTAGTTTACAAGTTGAAAGCCCAAGTGAAGAACTGAACAATTATGCAGGGAACTGAATTAACATAAAATGTCTAAATAATTCAGGTCAAATCTCTCTTTTTCTTTCTCTTAGCAATGCTTTTTAAATCTATATAATTGTCTTAATCTTTCTTTTATTTTCCTCTGCAGATTACGCTAATACATCATCAGTTCTAACATACTGGAAATAAGACATATCCAACATCTAAATTTCAAGAGCAAAGAAAAAAATAATGAATTTCTGATGAAACCATAGTAAAGAAAAACCCAAAACCTATGGAAAATTTATCTGAAATTCACCCCTCTAACAGATATAATTTTGCAGTTGAAATGTTCAGGATATTAAATTGTTCTTGCAAAATATGGCTTTAAGCGAAGTTGGGGAAACAAAATTTAGTGCTTAAAAAAAAAAGAGTAAAAATCTTCCTGAAAATTATTTTTTTTTTAATGCAAGCATCCTAACATTTTTTTTTAAATTGGCGACGGATCCATATGGTACTTAAAGTCAATTTCCTAGAGGAATGCGCTAAAATGCCATAGCTTCTCCGTACTATGAAGGAGACTTATGGAGAGAATTTGGTAAATTTAGGAAAAATAGGAATGTCAGACCGGAAAACTCACTCCTGGCTCCTAGCAGATGTGTGTCCCTTAACACATTTGTCTGCACATTCAAACCCTCTTTGCTCAGGGTGCTGGAAAGCAGGATATATTTTTTGCAGCTATAGTCTTTTGTTTGTTTATCTTTTCAGGGAAAGATTCGCCCTGAGCTAACATCTGTTGCCAATCTTCTTCTTTTTTGTTTTTGTTCCCCAAAGCCCCAGTACATAGTTGTAAATTCTAGTTGTAAATCCTTCTAGGTTTTCTATGTGAGCCACCACCACAGCATGGCAACTGACAGGCGGTGTGGTTCTGCACCCAGAACCGAACACGGGCCGCCAAAGCGGAGCACACCAAACTTTAACCACTAGGCCATCAGGGCTAGCTCTCAACACCTATAGTTTTTATGGTTAAATTATGAAGACAAACATTTTTTGACACAGCATTTTTGAATAAGACTTGAGTTTAGAGCTATGATTCTCAGAAGAGGGGAAAGAACATCAGAAATAGAATCTTTAAGGGGCTTTGTTAAAAGAAACACACTCTCACATGCCGCCTCTTCCCAGTCAACAGTCCCTGAGGGGAAGAAGGGGGCCCCTGGCACTGATGGGAGTATGTGGTATTCCCTCAGGCCTGCGTGGTGGTGGCGGGAGAAGGCTGAGAATCAATGACACAGAAGAACAACTACGGAAAAATATTTTGTGGAAAAATATTTTGTGGCAATAAGAAAGCATGTAAAAAATGAGAATTCTCATCTTGATTTTTATTTCTTTTACAAAACAATTGTTTTAAAACTTCTTACAAAATTTTTTTTAAAAGACATATAAATGACATGCGGGAGATGAGAATATATTTCTCTAACACAAAGGCATTAAAGTAAACAATACTTCAGGTGCTAGACAGCACATATGGCACATTTATTCGCTAAGACCAGAATCCTCTGAGTTAATCACTTCTCTTTCTTCCAGCACAGTATTATTGGTTGTGGGAAATAATTCGCCTGAACTGCTATCTTTTGCTGCGTCCAGTTTGGTGGCCTCCTCCCAAGTAGTTGCCAGAGGCTTCCCAAGGGTTTCTGGAAGCCTTAGTGTCAGCAAGCCACTCACAAAAGCCAAAATCCCAAGAAGCGACTAGAAGGAATTAAAATAATAACAATAAGTGACACATCAAGAAAGCAACATGCCCTTCAGAGAATAATAATTTCGGAAACTTTTTCAGAGGGCGATAGAATTGGATCTGACATAACAGTTGTCATTTTTATTCTTCGGTGAGACCTGTGGTTACTTATGGAAGTTCTTTAACTCATCCAATAGGCCTGGTCTGATCACTCATTAATTCATCATTAACCGCTGAGGAGCACCTACTCAATAAATCCCAGTTACTGCCGGCATTATTACTCTTGCAGGCACTGTTCTAGGAGCCACACAGCGAAAAAAGTCCCTGTCCCATATTCCCAGTCTCCAGAGTCTTGTGGAGAAACCCAGCAATTCAGTCTTGAGTTGGGACTTGATGGTGAAGGACAGTCTCAGTCAACCCTGTCCCTGCCCCAATAATCGGTATGCTGTCAGCATTCAATAAATGATGGGGAATGAATGAATGAATGCATGCATGCACCAATCAATGTTTCAATGAACCCAAACCGACAGAATTTAGAGGGAAACAAAACAAAGGCAATGGAAACTAACTGCTATTTTGGGGGGGGAAGAACATCCATTTGATTTTCTATAAAAATTTAGTATTTCTTTACTTTCCAAATTTTGACACATAAAAGGCAAACTTTTAGACTAGCACCGTGTTTTCCTTTAAATATGAAAATCATATTAAAAATTAAAGTCTACATATTTATTCTCTGTTGATCATTATGAAGATATTGGGTGGATTTTAGAACTAAATCTCTACATAGTCTGTAAAAACGCATTCTGTCCTTACATAATTTAAACTCCTTTAGCAAAAAATACTGCCTGGGAAGAACCCATAAAAATAAATTAAGGCATGGTTTTTCTGATAAATCTACCTACTTGGTGCTTTTACAGCCTCTGAGGATGAGAAGCATGAAGCACACAGTGCAGCAGTGACGGGATGTGAGGCCACATCAGTAACAGACGTGACCTGGGAGCACAGCTTTTTATTTGGTTTACAGAATGCTGATAACCTCATTCTCAGAAGTATGGGCTAAGCCTAGAAACAGTAGCAGAATTTAAAGTGATATTCCAAAGAGTTTTTAAAGGCATTTTCTAGTGTCTTGAGACATAGCAGGTGTAATCCACTGATGCAGACACCCCAGAGGAGCCCTATGTCAGGGTCTGACGAACACAGAATAAGTCTAAACATGAAACAGAATCAAATGGAAGATCCAAGACGGGACTGGATTTTTCTTTTTAGCTCAGTAGTGAAAAGGATAGTCAGGCAGTAAACAAACCCATAACCCTCCATGTCCCCTCTCACTCCAAGCAGAAGACCTGGCCTCCTGCAGTCCTGGCGGGCTCCCTCCACCCCCACAAACGTCCCAATGAGCCCCCCTCCCCACCTCTCCCTCTCCCTGGCCGGGAGAAGCCCTTCATCTCCTCCAGACTCCATTGCCTCTCACCTCCTCCTCCGGGGTCTCCCTCCATCAACAGACCTCCCTCCCTCTCACATACTTTTGACCTTTTCCTTTATGCTGGTTATTTTCCCCCAGGAAAAATAAAAGTTCTCGAGCCTTTTGTAATCTCCGTACCCACTCTGCAGAGGAACTTGCACTTGCTACCTGTGTGGCCTTGGGCAAGTTACTGAACTTTCCTGCTCCTCAGTTTCCTCATCTGTAAAATGGAAATAATAACAGTGCCTGCCTCAAAGGACTGAAAGGATTAAGTAACACATTTAAAGCACTTACAAGAGTGCCTGGCCCCTGGTAAGCAGTCAGTAAATGCCAGCTGTCGTTACTGCTACTTTATCTTTTAAAACAAGCAAAAGAGGCCCTCTGCCTCGGCCCACACCAACTCCAGCCTCCAGCCCGTCCTCTCCACCGCGGTCACTGCTTCCCCCTCTGTCTCTCTTCCCGTCTTGCCCTCTGCAGCACGGCCCACCCCCACCACCCACAGACGCTGCTCTTCCCAAGCCACAAACTCCTAGCTGCCAAATCCAATGGGTGTTTTCCTGAGCCGCTCTTTCTAAGCCACCGTCCTCTCCTGCCTTCCTCACCTCCTCTTCCCCTTTGAAATCCTGGTCACCTCCCCACCTCCCTGGCTGCTGCACCTCAGTCTCTGCCCTGGACTCCTCCATCCATCGCACCTTAAATGCGCTGCTCCCCGGGTTCTGCTCTTCAGTCTCGCTCACTCCTCCCTCGCCTCTTGATAAGCTGACTCCCAAACCTGTGCCTCCAACAGGCGGGTCCCCTGAGCTCCAGACCTGCAAAAGCATCTGCCTCCTGGATGCCTCCCCCGGCCGTCCTGCAGGCACCTCCCACTCAACACACCCCATTCGAGTGCACCATCCTTCCCCACCTCAGCCCTGTTTGACCTCTTGGGTTCCCTCTAGCCCCGAGAATGACTCTTGCATCCCTCTGCCCTCTCCACCACACCCAACAGGTAACCAGGTCCTGTGGATATGACTTGTCCATCCTGTCCTCTCCAATCCACCTTTAGTCTGAATTCTCTTTCCTTCTGACCCCCTTTGAGATCCTTGCCCATCTTTCCAGACTTCTCTTCTGACTCCCACAACCCACCCTGGATGTTAGCAATAATGCTTCCACCCCAACCCAAACTGGCCATGTTCCTTTGCCCCTCTAAGCCTTTGCCTCTTTGTTCCCTCTACCTGGAATTCTCTTCTCTCCTCCTCCACCAGGTTGACTCTTCCTGGCCCCTCCAGATACAGATTAAAGGCTTCCTCCTCCAGGAAGCATCCCGCCTGGCCCTAGCCTGGGTTGGTAGCCCTCTCCTACAACCCCATAACCCCGGTATTTCCCCGCTATGGCCCTCTTCTCTGGGGCTTGTGACAGTTTGCTCTTCTGCTTTCCCCGCCACCCTGGAAGTCTCTGAGGACAGAGGCTGTTTCTTTCATCTCTGGTCCTTAGCATAGCAGGAGGTTAGTTCAAAATCAACACTCAATAAACCTTTGCCAAATGAGTTGATGAATGAATTGTGTTCGCTTTTTCCTTTTAGATTACTAGAAAATAATGGTTAGTAATAAAAGCGTCAGAACGACTGATTTTCATGTGCTTCTTTTCAAAAGAGAAAACATAAACTTATCTTCTCGATTAGCGTTTTCATTTCTCAAAATGAAAACACTGGCTCCCTAGGCAGTTTGACGTCCGTAAATAAGCTTAATGAGAAATTTAATAATTTATTTTTTTACTCATTAAAAACAACAAGCAACATGTGTTGCATCCAAAGGAAGCACATTCACGGAATATTTCTGCAAATATACACAAGACCCTGCTGACAGAGACTGTCTCGGGGCAGCGGGTCTGGGGCAGGCAAGGGCAGTCAGGGTCAGGGGGGAGGAGGAGCTTATCTCTCTGCATTATTCCCTTCTGTACTGTTTGTTTGTTTAACCTGGTAAAAAGTGTGGTATTTGGGTTTGAATCCAAGCTCTGTCACCTTTACAGACCTTGGGCTGTAACCCTTGGTATGACCTTGGGCTAATAACTACTTTCTGTACATCAGTCTCCACATCTGTAAAATGCGGACAGCAATAGTCTCTGCATTCTATGAAGACTAATTTTTGTAAAGCACTTAAAATAGAGCTTGCCACGTAACAAGCACTATTTAAGTCCCTATTAAATAAAATTAAAGATCCCCTTTAACTCCATAGTCCCTAATTGACTGTTATGGATGTCCTTTAAAAAAATCTTTATGTAGTTTTAGTCGTTTTTATAGCAGTTTGCTTTTATAGATTTATATGTCTTCTTCGGAGTGTTTCAGCTCATTGTTTTTAAAAATACTTTTCCGTTTTTATCTTTTATTTATTTAATGAGGAACACAAAGTGCTAGCACAAAGGAGATGCTTCTAGAAAAGTGCATGCATGCCCTAAAAAGGATGGTAGACTCTCCAAAAATACCTCCCTGGGCAGGCCAGACAGCCCGTATCATTTCTCAACTTCAGAGTCAGCCCAGGAAAGAGGCTGGCATCCCAACACCCCAATCAAGCAAACTTGACTGAGTGCCCGTTCCTGGGACATGAGAGAGACCCACGATAGGCCAATGAGTCCCAAGGGCAGACGCACACCACCTGTGTACAAGGTGATGTCAGGTAGCATCAAACACTTCATTTTATTCCTTTTGAGGTTTTGTTAAATTGTATTTTAGAAAACATATAACTAGTATAACACCCATGATTTCACTGAGATTATTGGCCAGTCTACTTGATTTAAAATATTAAGTAAATTATAACATGAGTGGCACATAAAGCGAGGGAAATGCTTTGCCGGACCCAGTAGTGGGGATACAAAATGCCCATTCTGCAAGAGTTCAACAGTTCAACTGAGGGACAAAGATACACACGCAAATAATGAAGCCAGCCTGTGACTGCAGCCTGGGAAAGGAGTGCACTCGAAATGCTATGCAGACATGAGACAGGGAGAGGTTGGGTGATTGGATGATGGTGGCCTTCTTGGAGAAGTTGGGTTTGCTCTGTATCTTAAACGATACCTGGGGGCTGCTTCATCTAAACTCCTACAGTGTTTGGCCTCCCACCAGTCATCCAGCAGAGGCACTGCGGGAGGATGAACTGGGAACGAGGCAAGTGGTTCCAGTTCTGGTATTGTTTCTCCAGCTGTGCAAGTCACAGCCACTAAAGCTCTGGGACAGCCTCATCTAGAAGATCCTGGCAAGGCAGCTGCTCTCCACAAAGCCTGGGAAGACCATGTGAGAGGGACTGTGTTGTGTCAACGGCCATGGACTTCATGGAAATACTGGGAAGAAATCGCTGCCTTAACTCATCTTATGGTTCTGTGAGCCCTTCAAGGCTCTGTCCCAGATGGAGTTCACACTTTTGAGACAGTTTGAGTCCTAATGGTTCTTGGATTTACCTCTTAAAAAGAAAAAAAAGGTCTATATCTGTCTATCTGTCATAAAATATGGTAAAAGGTCTATATCTGTCTATCTGTCGTAAAATATGGTTTAAGTATAAAAATGCATAAAACACAAGCACAGTTTAAGAAGTAATTATAAAGCAAACACATCATGTTCTTGATCAACCACAACAAAACACTGTTTGCATCCCAGAAGCGTGCCTCTCCCTCCTCCACAGTCGTCCCGATTTTGTCACTTAGCCTTATCTGTTTTCCTCGTTTTAACATCACTTCCATGTAAAGTCCATGTAAAACTGTTCCCATTCTCTTAAAAAAAAAAAGGAAAAAAATATAGATACCTGGAGGTGGCAGGGGGAGATGGGAGAGAAGCATGCTCTGCCGAGGGCACGTTCAGGCAGCGGCATAGGAGGAGAGTGGGTGGCGGGTGAGTGAGAACAGGGTGAGCATGGAGAGGAGGGGGAAGTGTGTGAGGAACCCAAACAAATAGGGATGATCAGCAGGAGGTCGCTCTGGAAAAGGCCTGAATATCAGGCAGAGTTTGGACTTTATTCTGAAGATGAGGGGGCAGTTGGGTCAGAGCTGTGGTTCAGTAAACTATTCTGATGGGGTAGGGGTGGTGGAGTGGAGGAAGACCTGAGAGGCAGAAGGTGAAGAGGAACTGAACTGCAAGCAGGCAAGCTAGGGTGGTTTTGAGAAAGAAGGTAAGGTTTAGTGTCATGGATTTGGAGGAGAGGGAGAAAGAGGAACAGAGGGAATACAAAGCCCACGCTCAAGTGTCATGCTGGAGGCCACTGACTCCCTGACCCAAAGCGGGAGACAGAAGGAGGAGGGAATGTAAGTCACCAACCAGTTCTGTTTAGGAAACAGTGAATTTGTTCTAAGACACCCAGGAAGAATATCCATGAGGCTCGTGGAAACATAGGTTTGCAGCTTGGAAGAGAAGTCAAACTCAGGAGAGGTTATCCACACAGAGATTGGGAAAGACAGCCAGGATGGCTCTTGGAGAATGAATCTGTTTAAGGAGCAATCCAAAAAAGAAAGAGGAGCACTGAGGGAGGGAACAGCCTGGAGAGCTACGGCAAAGAAGTCCCGGAGAGGGAGCCTGGAGGAGGAGGGAGAGGGCCAGCAGACCCAGGGCTTGCCCCGAAGTCACTGCAACACCTGAGGCCACCCCAACCCCCACACTCCCCACTTCCTAACACCCCCACCCCTCCCCATCTCCCGTCTTCCTCCTGACCAGAGCATCATACTAATCCCAGGTGTATGACAGTGCTCCACGTGACTTTCCAACCTTGCAGCCCCTACCTGAGGAAATCTGCAAACTGAACACAACCGCTCTCACTCTTCATAACCCAGCAAACAGCTCATGCTACGGAGCCAGAGGAAGCGTATGAGAAGCCTCGCCCATGAAGAGCCCGTCATGTTTCAGGTAACCTGAAAACCACAGATCCCTAAACCTCTCCATCAGGCATCACAGAAGCCTCCAAGGAGCAGGCAGCCTCCAGAATTTGCCTTGACCGGCAGGCACACAGTAGAACACAGAGGCCAGGGCTGGGGGTGGGAGGCAGCCTGCGGATCCAGGCGGAGGAGCACAGGCTGGGCGGGGCCGGGTGATGGAGACAGAGGCACTGAGAGAGGACAGAGACCGGAGCTCTCCCTGTGCAGTCCCGCTTCCTGATGGGGACGAGGACAGGCCCTTCTCTGGCAGGCCGAGTTGTAATTAACAGCTCACCGGTGGTGGAAGGCAGAAACAAGAAATCAGCAACCACCGCCCTACTTACCGACTGGTGAGCTGTTAATAAGGTTTCTACAAACTCCCATAGTTGAATTATAAATTGGCTTCCAATAAATAAAAATGTAGAAGGCAATTAGCTGCTCTGCCTCTCTGCTGTCTCAGTAAGGCTCTAGAAACTGATGAACACCTGTGGCATGAAGATCCACACGCTGGAGAGAGAAACGCAGAGCGGGGCCATGATGCTTCCCACACGGCACACCATACTGCCACTCCCCACGGCCAGCGACCTGAAAACATGAAGAGTGTTAAAACAGCAGCAAGAACAGAAGACAAACAGAGTACAAATGATGCAGAGAGTGATGGAATGACTTCCTGTAGCCCCTGTCCACCCTCCCAGCAGAGAATAAATAATAAAACTTAAGCTCAGCTTAATATACTTGGAAATAATCTACTTTAATTTTTTAAGACTCACTCATGACTTATATCCACATTCTGTGAAACCCAGGCATGCAGATAATTCAAGACAAAAAAAAGGGGCAAACCATTCTTCATCTGCTATGCACATGGGGTCCTTATGAATATGCATTAAGTCTAACACTGAGGATAACATCAGTCTTCTAGAGCCAGAATTTGTTTGGGGTAGGGAATGGAAATTTGGGAAAACGAAAGATTTATATCTATAGAACATTCTATTTCAATTTTTTGAAGTCAAGCAGTATCTTAATGTGATTTTCTTTAAAAGTTATTTAAAGAAACCTTATAGAATGTCTAGTAGGAATGGATGTGCTTTTCTTGTGAATAAGTATCTCTTATTAAGCCAAGGAGAGAGGGCCCAGGAGAAACCAAACCTGCCAGACACCTTGATCTCCCTGGACTTCCAGCCTCCATAACTTCGAGAAAATAAATTTCCGTTGTTTGAGCCCCCCAGCCTTCGGTGTTTTGATATAGCCACCTTATCAAATTAATACAACTGACATCAGAACACCAAGAGACACATCCTGAGAAAATTAGCCTTGAGTTATATGGGGAGTCAGTGTAAGACAATTGTATTTGAGATTTAAAATGGTTTTAGGATAATAGAGTGTTATTTCAAAACAATTTCTTTAATATCCTTGCTAATGAGGTATAGACAAAGCCGCAGATTCAGAATTAGCATCATCGTGTAACTTAAAGCATCTCAGAGCTCTGGTAACTTCTATCAAAAGAAAGCTTTTATACTCAAAGGCCAAATATAATGAAATGACGTGCAAGTGAAAGATAAGAAAACAACAGAAAAATAAGTAACTCTTACCTTATAAGGGTTGGATACAATTCTGCTGTATAAAGGTAAATGAGACCAAATGCTGCCCCTATAGCAAATTTTCCAGCCATAGTCACCCCCACACTCCAGATATGGTAATCCTGAAAAAATATATCTATTAGTAAAATAGACCATCATAAGTAATATTTTTAAATGGAAAATATAAAATCTTCAAAATTATTATTTTAAAACTTTCTAATTCTCCAGTATTTTTCAGAACAATGAAGAATTTTATTTTTCTGTTTGAATTTATTTTGTAAACTCTACTTATGGTCTGCAAAAGCTTTCCCTCTTTATGAAATTTAGAGGGAAGTTTTATTGTGCCTGCCCCCAGCCTTGGAGATTTCAAATTATCAAATAGGAAAAGCCATTTGGGAAGACAGCTTTGGAATGAGACACCCAGACAGTGCTGGTTCCACCAATAATTGACCCACTCCTTCCAGAATTGATCCAGCAGAATGAATCGAAGAGCCATGAAAACAAATTGTGCCCTTTGTGGCAGTAATCCCCTGGCTTATAAACTATCTTCAGAAAATAATTTGAAAGTGATAACAGAACTATTAGAACAGAGTCTTTTTTTTTTTTTTGGCTGCTGCATTCCTCAACAGCAAAAGTTCAGTGCCTCCAACTCAGTCTCTGTGTCCCTAATGTGCTTCACTTCTAGGAGTGGCTCACAAAGACCTCCCATATTCCATCTTTCTCTCCTCCCCATCTGTCAGCTGGATGTCGAGACCCAGGTGACCTTGGAGTTCATGTGTTGAGGATGGCAGCACCTTTGTCAACCTGAGTCCCTGAATGACTCCATGGAGCCAAACCCCCCCTCACCACTCCCACTGCCACCAACCAGGTGCACCCACATCGAACTTTCTATGAGTGAAAAAAAGTCTATTATATGAAGGCACCGAGATTTGGGGATACCTCTATTAAAGCAGCTAGTGTCACCTTAATTACTATTGTAGACAATATTTGTTGAATGAATTAATGTGACTTGAAAAAAATTATATTGTGTTGACACTACCACTTGCGGAGAAATTTTACTAGAAGGGAGAAATTTGTGGTTAAGGGTTAGTGCTCTTTTTCTACAAATCCCCACCAGCCACTTTTCTGTCTTCTCCATTATCACTGGGGCTTAACCACTGTAGAACTCAAAGGTTCTGTGGTTCCCGTAAATCTTCACCAGCTCCAAGGCAGCTGCCATCAACTCAACTAATATAACTGCAAACTACTTAAAAATAAAGACCAAATAAAAGGTATGGATGAAGTTCCCTCAAATTGGCAGAGGCCTCCTTGTCCTGAGTAGTTTCATTGCATTCATATCAGTTATCAATCACCTGGAAATTTCAGTTACATAAAACATTTGATTCACCAACCCTGATAGTTAAGTGTGGTGTTACTATAAAAGGAAGTCACTGGTTAGCTTAAACTAAATTTCAAACAATATGCAAAATTTAAAATGCTTGCCCTGAACGTTGAGATACCATTGCTTAATAATTATATAATTGCTGGAGAAAATTATATAAAATATTTTAAAGTATTGTTATAGTGACTATATTTTCCAAACAGAGAATGAAAATACAGGTTCTGATAACATTTTTTCAGGAAGAGGCAGAGCACTTCTGGATGCAAGAGGTATTCCAGGGATGAAGTTTGCCAAAATACAGAAATGTGAAAGTCATTTCAGTAGTTTATGGCAGTGTTTCTCACTAAGAAATTGCATTTTTAAAAACAAGCTCCTTGGGGGATTCATGCATACTAGAAATTGGAAACTACTAATCTACCACAATGAAAAACAAGACCATTTAAACTGGAACAATCTTGAATATAAGACTTATTATGTCCTTCACACATCTCCAGGGCTCCCTCCCTCCTTCAGATTTCTGATCAAATGTCACCTTCTCTGAGAGGCACACCATCCTTGATCACCCTAGATAAAATAAAATAGTACACATGTGCTCCCTTCCCTCCCAACACACAGTCATTCTCTATCCCTCATCCTGTTTTGTTTTTCTTCATTATACTTATAGAAACTTGATTCACTGTCTGTCTTCAGCACCTAGAACAGCACCTGGCACATAACAGATGCTGGAAAATCCTTGTTGAATGAATAAATGAATAAACATTTAAGATGACAATGATCACTGGAAGGCATGATCTACTTTCCTCACTCAAGATTATTGTGTCTATGAAATACAACACTGGCCATCTCTGGGAAGTGGAATTAGGGGCTTTTTTTTTTTTTACATTTTTTTCCCTTAAATGTTCTACAATAAACATGTACTACTTACATAACAGAGAAAGAATAGTTTTTCAAAGAAAGCATATTTTTAAATATTATGTATATACTCTGTCCATATGTCTGAATTGATCTTCATACTTATCACAATAAGCTAAAAATTCTCCCATCAAACTGTCATGGTATTAACTAACCATTCCCTAAATAAAACATAAAATAACTCACCTTGGGGATCACCATAATCACACCACAGATCAGTGCAGTTGAGATAAGGGAGAAGATCAGAATGTTTCTTCTCCCCAAACTGTCCATCCCCAAGCACACGAACATGTAGGCAGGAATTTCCACCGCGCCTGTCATTGAGCGAAAAGGCCCTCTATAAGCTGTGGTGGCCAACTGTACAAGGGGACCCCGCCTTCTAACTCACCACTCAAAAGGAGTGATCAGCCCTCTCCCGGCTTCCAGGGTCCTCTAAGAAATATCCAACAGCCGCCTGAGAGGCAGCAAGCCCTACCACTTTTAAACTCACTGGAGCAAGGGAGGAGGACATTTCCTGTGAAATGCACTAATGTTCACATAATCCGCCCAGCACTTATCCCCTGTCCTAGGGACTTTATCCCCTACAAGCCTGTAAGCTCTCCAGGACATGGCATGGTGTCTGGAGGACCAGCCTGTTTAATGAATACATAAGTAAATTAATAGACAACATTGATAATTTCTGGTCTTTGGTTTCTTACTCTTGGCAGAACTAGAGAGAAATTTTTGTATGAGTAACTTCAAACTTACAAAGTAAAGTATAAAATTCAGTGTCGGCTAGATCCATAAGCTAATGACAACTGCTTGATGGATTTTAAACCTAAAAGTAAGCATTTTAAAATCTAATATGAATCCCCTAAGAACAAGGATACTTTATCTTTTTTTTTTTGTGAGGAAGATCAGCCCTGAGCTAACATCTGATGCCAATCCTCCTCTTTTTTCTGAGGAAGACTGGCCCTGAGCTAACATCCCTGCCCATCTTCCTCTACTTTATATGGGACGCCACCACAGCATGGCTCGACAAGCAGTGCATCACTGCGCACCCGGGACCCGAACCTACGAACCCCAAGCCGCTGTAGCGGAGCGCAAGCACTTAACCGCTTGCCCCACCAGGCCGGCCCCAGGGATACTTTATTTTGGACCTCTTTTCCCCCTACCATAACAAAAAATAAAGAGCTGAATCCGTAAGTCCATAATGGACTTAAAAGCCCTTCCCTTGAAGAACCGAAGTTTGAATCTTAGTTTCAGAACACAAAAGCTTTATATCTATCGGCCAGAACGAAACAGGGAGCAAGCAAGATCTCTCAGCACACCCCGCAATCTCCTTTGGGAAACTGTCACTGTTTACCAGCCCGGATCCTCCACATCATGCAAAGTTCTGTTGTTTCCTCCCTCTGCAGTTTGCCTAATCTCAGGACACTGCCCGCCGCTGTGTATTAGGAGTGATGTGAATTTCTCCATTCAACTACAGAATGTTACAAGCACCTGGATAGGCAGGTCTGGATCTACATGTCTCCCACAGCTTCTAGAACACATCACAGGGGTGCACACATATTTTCTGAGTGAATATTCTTAGTAGTGCATCAGAAATTAAACTCAGTTGCAGCTGCTTAGTTAATAACTGGCTCAGGCAAAGGCACTCAAAAGAAAATTCTGAGCCCAGGTTGAGAGACAGTCTCTCTCCCTTTCATTAATGTGAAAAATAAACAGCTTGGGAGGAAACACCTCCTTTCATGGACCCTACTGTGAGGTCCATGCTTGTGGGCCAGGAGGGTACGTACATCCATCACTCTACTTTTTTATTTTTTATTTTTTTAGTGAGGAAGATTCTCTCTGAGCTAACATCTGTTGCCAATCTTCCTCTTTTTTCTGCTTGAGGAAGATTTTGCCCTGAGCTAACATCTGTACCAATCCTCCTCTATTTTGTATGTGGGTCACCGTCACAGCACGGCTTGACAAGTGGTGTAGGTCCATGCCTGGGTTCCGAACCTGGGCCACCAAAGTGGAGCACACCAGACTTAATCACTACGCCATGAGGCCAGCCCCTCTACTGTTTTTTTAAGAGTTTATCAAGCACTTTTCGAGATCAAATAAGGCAATGATCCTTAAAAGAGCCTCATGCGAGTAGGCCTGGATTATTATCCCTAGTTTACAACTAAAATGAAATGATCTGAGCCAAATGAGTAAGTGACAGCTCAGGGGCTGGAATAGAGGTCTTCGGGAGCCAAGGCCTCTTTCCTGCAGCCTCCCTCCCCCATCGCCTCCCTCCATGTCTGACTCAGGGCTCTCCTGTGTGCAGGTTCACCAACCAACTTCCTGGAGTCTAGCAAAGCTTGCAGCAACTGTGAAACAGCTGAGGAGACATTTAAAGTACTACTGTAACTAATGTCACTACACTGGTGTTTCTTGAGTTGCTGCTTCAGGATACCAATACTACATCTAATTTTTGGCTTGACTATATCTGGGATAGAAAGGATGCAAGCAATGAGCCCCAAGCCTTCTGGGATTAGGACAATGTGCCATTTCTTTCTTCACTTTATAATACATAATCTCTCTAATCACTGAGACCCCATTCTGCTCCTATCTCCACATAACCCCAACGGTGTGTCTTGAAGCTACTGAAGCATTTGTCACCTGCAAGGGGCACAAAACCAGAGCTGAAATTCCCACCAGCCCCAAACCATCTCAGGAGATGAAAACTCATTCAAAAATTTCACAGTGTAGCAGTATTGACTAGAAGCACCTGTCAGCAAGAGGACTACTGGGAAGGGTAATGACATGGAAAATCCAAGACAGTAGAGAATATAAAACCATGGTTATTTGTCTTGGAAACATTTTTATATTTATGAGATTGCCAAGCTTCTTGAGAATTTATATCAAAATTAAGAATCTATATAATAATGATCTAAAAATCCACCTTTCCTAAGCTTCCCCCTGTCACACCCCACCCCACTTGACTCTCCTACCATTTGCTGCTCTGTTCTAAGAATACTGCACCATTTCTCAAACTGACATATAGAATGGGTCTGAAGTCAAGACGGGCTCCTTCCACAAACTTGTCGGTTTGCCCGAAAAGAGAGTAAAGTTTTTTCTTAAAATGACTTCTCTCATAATTCCTTCTATGTCATAATAAACAAAAACAGATGTGCCATCAAAGCACTTTAATGAGAAGAGATAATATCAATGTATAAAAATTTTAAAGCAAGATTTTCTGAGGATAATATCAAATATAGATGGCCCACATGGAAAGAACCAGGAGTTAAGACTAGATGGACAAATGCAGATTTCTAATATTTCTCTCACATTTGGCATGAATTTGGTTTACCCTAGGAGTCACGTCTCAAGCTATCCCAGCAGTATCTGATGTCATTTTAACCTGCTACTAAAATGAAAGAATCATGACGATGTAAATTATAGCTGCATGTATTTAAATTATTTTACTGGCTAAAATTTCTACATTAAGGACATTTGAAGGTATAAAGATCTCCAAGACATGTTCAATTTTAAAAGGACAGCAACTTACAATGAACAATATGTCGTGAATGATCTCATTTATGTTAAAATATAAAACATTTATCTGCACAAATGTATGGAAATGCATAGAAAGAGATCTGAAAGGGTACAAGCCAAACATAATAGAAGTTACCTCTAAAAGAGAGTTCTGAGATGGGGATGGGCTTAAAGGAAGGAAGCAAGCAAGGAGAAGAGGCAGAAAAGGAAGGAGGGACTAAATTCTTCTGACTGTTCACGTTTTTTGAAAAGAAAATATATACATGTGTTACAGTATAATAACACTAAAAGAGACCATAATAATATAGTTGGCAGTATTGTTCCTGGTAGAAAAAAAGACAATAAAAACACCGTAGGAATTTCACTTCATTGTCACACTTAAATACAATGTAACTACTTACCCATGAGGAAGAGGTTTAAATATTCATTGCCTCCTAAATTAACAGAATTCAAGGAGAAGGAGTAGAATCCCAAAGCCCCTGTGAACCAAATCAGCCAAAGAGTAAGTGTCCTTGTTCCAATATTCCAGTCATAAAACAGATCTAACAGGTTGTGCTTCTTAACTTCAGTGGTTTTATTACCAACAGGACCATTTAGATCCAGTGATAAAAGTTCTGACAGTTTACAGGAGCTGGCCCTATTCCACTTGGCCATCGTATCAACAACTTTTTGTGCTTCTTCATATCTTCCTTCTGAGAGAAGCCAAAAAGGTGTCTCCGGGAGCATCCAACAGCACAGGACAAAGGGGACAGTCACTGTGGAGAGGACTATCTGATAGATCCACCAGGTCCTGACCAAGTAGCCCATCAAAGCCACCATCATTGCCCCAAGGGCAAAAAAGGAATGCATATGGATGGATGCCCACGTCCGAGATTTCATGCCAATAAATTCCGTCACATAGACAAACACCACTATGAGATAGCCACTTGCAGCCTGAAAAACAAAGGAGGGGGGTGGTCTAGACTTAAGGTCACATTTATAGCTACGGAGGAGTCTGATCTCTCTGCAAATTACACATAGGCAAGAAAGAAAATGACAAAGAATTGTTTTCTGAAGCCCATATCACATTTATAAAATGGCATTTAACCCAATTCATCCTTTTTCTTTAAATGGGTCCTTTCATTCTTCCTCCACCCTCTCCAACCCAAATGAGAAGTTATGTATGATATAAATTTTAGACACTACCTTTTGTTTCATTAAATGTTCCCTTATAGTGTGAATTTATTTCTCAGTTCCTTGTAAATGTGCATATCAATTTATCTACATACAAGAGGTCCTTATTATCAAATCCTAAATTGTTAAATGGGGACAAATAAAGTATGGACAAAAAAAAATGGGGATAAAAACGTGGGAAGAAAAAAGATTTGATTAAAACTTTATTTTGACAGACAACAAAGAAAAAATAGACATACTGGACTTCATGAAAATTAAAAACTTCTGTGCATCAAAAGACACTATCATCAGAGTGAAAAGGCAACCCACAGAATGAGATATTTGCAAATCACATATCTGATAAAAGGTTAATATCCAGAATATATAAAGAACTCCTAAAACTCAACAACAAAACAAACAATCCAATTGAAAAATGAGCAAAAGATGTGGATTTCTCCAAAGAAGATATATGAAAGGCAAATAAGCACATGAAAAGATGTTCAGCATCACTAAACATTAGGGAAATGCAAATCAAAACCACAATGAGATACCACCTCATAGCCATGAGAATGGCTACTATCAAAAAAATACAGAAATTAGAGTTAGCTCTGATGGCCTAGCGGTTAAAGGTCAGCTGTGTTCCACTTCAGCAGACTGGGTTCAGTTCCCAGGCACAGAACCACACTGCTCGTGTGTCAGTAGCCATGCAGTGGCAGCGGCTCACACAGAAGAACTAGAAGGACCTGCAACTAGAATATACAACCACGTACTGGGGCTTTGGGGAGGAAAAAAAACAGAGGAAGATTGGCAAAGGATGTTAGCTCAGAGTGAATCTTTCCCAGCAAAAAAAAAAAAAGCCGATCATTGCCACATAGATTTAAAAAAAAACAAAAACAGAAAATAACAAGTGTTGGCAAGGATGTGGAGAAATTAGAACCCTTGTGCATTGTTGGTGGGAATGTAAAATGGTACAGCTGCTATGGAAAACAGTATGAGGATTTCTCAAAAAATTAAAAAATAGAATTCCCATATGATCCAGCAATCCCACTTTGGGTATATACCCAAAAGAATTGAAAGGGAGATCTCAAAGAGATATTTATATACCCATGTTTATAATAGCAGTATTAACAGTGGTGAAAATTTAGAAGCAAATTTAGAACACTGTATGATTCCACTTATATGTGGTACCCACAGGTATTCAAAATCATAGAGACAGAAGGTGGAATGTTATTTGCTAGGGGCTGGGGGAAAGAGGGAATGGGAGTTCTTGTTTAGTGGGTATAGAGTCTCAGCTTTGCAAGATGAAAAGAGTTCTGGAGACAAATGGTGGTGACGGCTGCAGAACAATATGAACGTACTTATTATCACTGAACTATACACTTAAAAATGGTTACAATAGTAAATTTTATGTTATGTGTATTTTACCACAATAAAAAAAATTGAGGAGGGCCGGCCTGGTGGCATAGTGGTTAAGTTCGCGTGTTCTGCTTCGGCAGCCTGGAGTTTGCAGGTTCGGATCCCAGGCGTGGACCTAGACACCGCTCATCAAACCATGCTGTAGAGGCATCCTACATACAAAATAGAGGAAGACTGGCACTTCTTCCTTGTCCCTAAGGATGTTAGCTCAGGGACAATCTTCCTCATCAAAAAAAAAAAATTGGGGAAAAAAACTTTATTTTGAAAATAGGCCTATCTTTAATTTAACAAAATTTAGATTATAATAACAATATGTTGTCATTCTTGGAATAAACAAAGAATGAATCAAATGATGGATTTTTTGGTTGGTGGAGCGGTGGTAAAATGATTAGAATTCTTCCTACAAAACTATTTCACATTTGACTTTTATAACACAAATCATAAACTTAATTTTTGCAAAATTATTCTAGAATGCCATTGATTTCCCCAAAGGCCTCTCTTAGCCTGTTGATATTCAAATCATATTCTTTTGAAGGCTCATCATGTCATTATCCTGGTGGATGTTAATTTCTTCAAAAGTTAACTGGTCTAGTTCTGCCAGATCCCACTTGGTCAAGGGATTTGGGTCGGATTCAGACAGTTTTTCCCCATTGCTTTCAAAGATGTTTTGTAATCAAGCACCTTCAGTAAGATCTGCAATTTCACCTTGCATCAGAGTCACAAAGAGGTTACCCTACAAGAAATTTCCTATGATGAGAGAGGATTGACACTAGTAGTAAGTAAGCAAGGAGGTGCTTGATAGGGACTATTGTGTTAATGGTCAGTTTAATATTTTTGTGACAACAGTTTTTATTTCCTCATGCAACCTTGTCATTGCAAGACTCAGATTGTGAACGTTGATATTGAGGACTCCTGTATCCAAAAATCTAATTGTTTGGTAAATGTTTGCTGCTGTTACAGCAAACAAAGAAAGATTGTAATAACCTTCAAATACTACAAATTTGCCCCGTAAGTTAAGCTGTAACATCAGTCCCCAACACGTTTTTTTCAAAGCTAATTCTTTCTGAGTCCACTCCCACCTCCTATTGGTTACTTCTGTCACTGGGTTCAGACAATCCATACACAACTGCCTAAATAATTCCAAAAGACTCTGAATCCATTGACACCTGTCACCTCCACTCATAACACTGTATTCCTCACATCTACCCTGACCCCACCCCCAACAGAGCAGCCAGAATGACCACTTTACCCGACCTGAACCCCTTCTGTGGATTCTCATTGCCTCTAGGAAATCTCTTTATCACCCTACAAGGCCCTGCCTAATCCCCCCCTCCCCTTCAGCCTCATCAGTGTATTTCGCCTCCCCTCTATTCTCCAGACATCTGGACCTTCAACTCTTTCTCATCTCAGGGCCTTCTTACTTGCTGCTCCCTCTGCCTGGAATGTTTTCTTACCCATCCCTCAGAACTAAATAGCCCCTGACTCTCCAGACACCCCACCTCCCCTCCCACCATGGGAACCCCTCTCCCCCACTGTTACGCCTCCGCTGTCAACACTGTATGTATTTTTGAAGATGGCCCATCATTGTCTTGCCTTCCCATTACACTGTAGGGTTATTGAAACAGCCTGGTCTGGTTTACTTAGCATTACACTCTGTAGGAAGATCAATAAATGTGTTGAGTGAATGAATCTGCCTGCACCTCCCCTACTCAGAATTCCACCACAAATACATTGCCCACGAAAATAAAAGAAAAGAGCCACAGAAAATTAAGGCCACATTTTACAGATAGTCTATGGGTGGCTGTCTCATTTTCTCAGCTCTGCAAATCGACACCTTGGTATTTTCTAAGACTAAAACAGATATTTTCAGAATTACCTTCTGAAGTCTCCCAAAAGAAGACCTACACACTCTCTTGATACCTGTGCCTCTGTTGAACCATCATTCCCATCAGAAGGTCTCTTATCAAACCTCACTCTGCAGTTACAAAGCCATTTCCTCTTACTCTGTCTTCAGTGGAGACAGAACTGCTGGTTGTTATCTTTTGTAGTAAAAACTCTTTACATTCATAAATATATATATACTTTTTTTTTTTTAAGGTGCAACACCTTCGATTCTCCTAAATCTTTTTTTTATGCATCTTCCCTATCCTTGGCCATCTGTGTGGCTTCCTGGGAACCCTTTCCAGCCATCAGTGAAGACTCCAAACTGAACACACCACCTTGCTCTCTGAGGGGGTGCAGCGACCTCTTCTGAGACCAAAGCCCTCGACTTCTCTCTGGACCCTTGGATCATCTATCCTGGTGAGAAGGGATGCATGCCCTGCTCTGCATACAGCAAGATCACAAGTTCTTCCCGCAGACAAAAACCTCACTCCATTATCCTTGATCAGTGACCTCCAAATAGAATCAACACTGCTGTTGTTTGGTAGTTTGGAACCTGTCTGGAAGCCTCACTAAGTGTGGAAATAGGTTCCTCACTCACTGGTCCACTTCCAATAACAGTCACCATCGTAAAAAGTGCCAGGTGCTGTACCATGGATGTTTACTCTAATCTCACTGAATCCTGATAACAACCCAGTGAAACAGGTATTATTTTCTCCAGATTACAGATTAGAAACTAAGGCTCAAAAATGGTAACACATTTGCCCAAGGTTACACAGCTTAGAAGCCAAAATAGGGCAAAGCTGGTGTTCACACTCATGCCCTTTCCACCAGACTCCCCTGTTCTCATAACAGAAAGGTCTAATCCTTTCTTGTTTTCATTCTTACTGCACAGGATACAAATGACTTTCTTTTTTTTTGCTGAGGAAGATTCACCCTGAGCTAATATCTGTTGCCTATCTTTCTCTTTTTTGTATGTGAGCCACAACCACAGCGTGGCCACACACAAGTGGTGTAGGTCCACGCCTGGGAACCAAACCCTGGGTTGCCGAGCAGAGTGCACTGAACTTAACCACTAGGCCATGGGGCCAGCCCCTACAAATGACTTTCTTAACCATACACCTTCACCATCTGTTTGGCTCATGCATACAGGGCCTGACTAGACCAATATAATTGCTCAGAAATAAAACAATGCCTTAGTAATTGTGGAATGTGGATCATGTGCCAGGCACAGAGTTAAACAAAAAGTTTCTGCCTGGGAAGCAACAGTTTTTCATTTTAATGGATTCCTTTCTAAACATAGAGCATTAATATTCCACAAAAAGACTCCTGCAGTGGAGTGAACAAGGATTAGTCCTTGATCTCTCTCACTAGATTCCAAATGAGTAAAACTAAGAGACTGAAGGTTTAATATGAAAATATTGCAGTAGAATTAAAGAGGTAAAAAAAACCACCCAACTCACCATCGCAAGAAGAAAGCGTGCGACCACAAAGCTGTAATAATCGAATGTGAATCCCGCTGCCACGCCAAAGAAAAACATGCCAGTGCTTGTGGACCACAGGACAAGGCGTCTGCCGATCCTGAAAAATAAGAATCACGCAGTGGAAGAAGCAAGGTACGGTTGTAACAGTTTAAACACCCACTCCAATTCATGAAAGGTGAGTGGTACCTATATTTTTAATAGCTTATGTATTTGATTGTTGTTATTCATTCATTTTGAGCAAATCATAAGTTAACACACGATTTCTTCAAGAGGCCAGTTTTTCTGGAGGGGCCTCTACCTAGCTGCTAATATACACACACGATCAGTCTGGGTGATCCCCAGAGGACCTCCTAATCTGGGATTGGAGGGATGAAGAGGGAGGATTTGTCATTTTCCTCCCAAGACTTCCTGTCTCTGCCTTCTTGGATCATCTTCCCTGTTGGGCTGGCTCTGCTCACCAAGGGTGAGGCAGCTGTCGCTAGGCCCCTCTGAAAACAGAGGTCTGGCTACCTTATGCTTCTCGAACAATGTGCTCACTTGCCCTATATAATCGAGAGGGGCATCTCTTTGTCTAAAAAGCAAATAAATTGTATTCCTGACAAATTTTTAAAAATTGAGATATAATCCACATGCAATAAAATTCAACCTTTTAAAATACACAACTCAGAGCCTTTTAGTATATTCACAGAGTTGTGTGACTCTCATCACTATCTATCTCATCACTATCTCATCACAGGACGTTTTCATCACTCCAGGAAGAAACTGCAGCCAGGAGCCATCATTCCGTATTCTCTGCTCCCTCTAGCCCCTGACAACCACTGATCTACTTTCTGTCTCTATAGAGTTGCCTCTTATGGACTTTTCATATAAACGGAGTCACACCATCTGTGTATCTGGCTTCTTTCACTAAGCATTATGTTTTCAAGGTTCATCCACGTTGTAGCACGTATCAGTACTTCATTCCTTTTTATGACTAAATAACATTCCATTGTATGGATATACCACATTTTGTTTATCTATTCATCAGCTGATGGACATTGGATTGTTTCCACTTTTTGGCTATTGTGAGTAATACTCCCATGAACATTCATGAGCAAGATTTTGTATGAACTTATGTTTTCAATTCTCTTGGGTATATACAGAGAAGTGGAATTGCTGGGTCATATGATAACTCTATGTTGAACTTTTAGGAACTGCCAAACTGTTTTCCAAAGTGGCTGCCCCATTTTTACAATCCCACCTGCAAGGTATGAGGGTACCAATTTCTCCACATCCTCCACAACACTTGTATTGTCAGTTTTTTTGATTATAGCTATCCTAGTGAGCGTGCAAGGGTATCTCATTGTGATTTTGATTTTCATTTCCCTAATGATTAACGATGTTGAACATTTTTATATGTGCTTATTGGCCATTCTTTAGAGAACTATCTATCCAAATCTTTTGCCCAGTTTTAAACTGGGTCTTTTTATTGTTGAGTTATCAGAGTTCTTTATATATTCTGGATACTAGACCCTTATTAGATATATGATTTGCAAATATTTTCTCCCTGTGGTTGTCCCTGACAGTTTTAAGGCAAAAGAACATAGTCTTGAGATTTCAACCAACAGGTTTGACAGGTATAGCAGAGGATATGCAAGCAAATAAGAAACTGTCATCTTCACGCTCTCAGCCTTCTCTGCTCTCACACAGGATTGTTGGCCCTATACACAAACGTTTCCCAATCTCATTTGAGCCTTGAATGTCTTTTAAAATGATTTTTTACCCATCCCTGATCAACCCCCTCTACTACCCCCAGTGTCTCCACTCTCAGCAGATGAGCAGCCACCTCCTGCAGGGAACAGAGACCATGAAAGACAAAGCCCCACAACTCCCTGCTCTGCCCCTTGTCAACACAACCTGCATCTGCATTCAGCCTGCTCTTCTTCCCTCCCCTCTAGAGACACATGCCCTGTTCTCTCCAAGTACCATTCTGCATCTTTGTATTGCATCATGCCTCTTCCCACCTCCTCTGAGACCTCATTCTACCAACTACTTCTTTGTTATCTGTCTTTCCCTCTCCTCTGACTCCTTCCTTTCAGTTTAAGTCTCTTCCAACCAAAGACAAGAACCTTCTCTGGACCCCACCCCTCCTTCAGCCACCTTGCATCTTGCATTGCCTCCCCTGACACAGTTATCAGAAGGGAGTATCTACTTCCCCAGATCCTACATTTCCTCAGCCAATGACCGCCACCAGGTTGCAACTGACTTTCCTGAGATCGCTTTACAGTCCCCAGGGACCTCCAGGTTGCCTCTCTGGGTCCTTTGCTGCCTGTCTTCTCTAGTGGCACTGACCATGCCTGCTCCTGAGGGGCCTGCTCTCCTTCGGCTTGTAGAACACCACCCTCCAGGTTGGCTCGTGTCTCCCCAATGGCCCACCTGCCTCAACACTGGCATCTCCTAAGGTTCTCTGCTGCACACTCTCTGCCCTTGTGATGTCATCTACTTCCCTGGCTCTGATTCCTAAATATGTGCTATTAACTGCCTGCTTGCCTTCGGGCCCCAGCTGCTCTTCTCCACTTGAATGCCCTGCAAAGCTGAAATCTTCTGTTTTTGTCGTTATAGTTGGTATTAATTTTTATTTTCCCTTTTTTTCTTAATCCAGGGATAGTACATGCTCATTGGCAATATGCAAACGTTTTCCTCTCTTCCAAAGCAGCTCTCTGCCTCGTATTTCCTGAGTTGGTCGGCAATATCACCTGCCCTCCAGGCTCCTAAACTTTAATGCATTCCTCCCCCAACTCCTCTCCCTCCTGCATATTGGTCGCCAAATTATGTCAGTTTAAAAATGCCTCCCAAATATGTATCCATCTTTCTTTCTCCGCTTCTCCTGTTTTCATTCAAGCCTTCACCATTTCTGACATCATCCGTCCCAATAGCCTCCCAACCAGTCCTTTTAATGTCACACCAGCACGCTCCCCACACTTCCTAGAAATAAAACAGTCCTGGTCATGATTCTGTCTCTTGTTGTTTCCTTTATCCATCCCACACGTCTTCCAAACTGACCTCCCCACCATTCCCAGAACGTGCCAGGCTCTCTCATGACACAAAGTTGCTCCTTCCCCTTGGAAAGTCTTCTCCAGTTGAGCTTTTAGAACCCAGATCAACCGTGAAGCTTTTTCTGACCATCCTCTGGGGTCTTGTGGCAGAAATTAAGAGACAGTTAGGTATACAGGCCTGGGTTCAAATCCCAGCCCCACCGCTCACTTTCGAAATGAACTTTCTGTGCTTCCTTTTCCTCATCAGTAAAAGAGGGCCAACAGTGCCTCCCTCTTTAACTAATAAAATGAGATAACACACAAGACATTTAGACTAGTACCTGCTGCATAGGAAATTGCCCACAAATGTTAGTTGTTATTACTTTAAAAGCATTTACCACATTTCATTGAAATTATCTGTTTAGAAGTCTGTCTCCTCTACTGTTAGATCCATAAGGATGGGATCAGATCTTATTTCTTGGCTTTTTTATTACAATATATCATACATAAGAATATATAAAAACATATATACATAATTTAGAGATTAATAAAGAATCAAACACCTATGAAATCACAACCCAAACTAAGAAAGAGATCATTGCCAGCCTCCCAATAGCTTCTCACACCTCCCTTTGTGATTTCAAACCCTTTGCCCCCTTCTAGGAGGAACCATTATCCTAATTTTGGCAATAATCAATTCCTTGCTTTTCATTCCATTTTACCACTTTTATAAGAAACCCCAAAAAATATAGGTTACTTTTGCTAGTTTTTAAACTTTCTATAATAGAACAGTACCATATGTATTATTTTATGACTTGCTTCTTTCACTCAACGTTATTTTTGGAGATTCATCTCTGTTGTTTTGCATGGCTGTGGTTCATTCATTTCATGGCCACATATCCCACTGCAAAGAGACACTGCAATACATGGGTCTAAGATATGGTGGAAGGACGTTTGAGTTGTTTGCAGTGCCAGGCTGTTAGGAACAATGTGGTAGGAACATTCTTATGCATATACCCATATGGACATGTGCAAGAGCATCTCCAGAGCACACGCCCTAGAACATGTGGGCTGTACACATCACCAACTTCTCTGTATAATGCTAAACCATTCTTCAAAGTTCTCTCGATTTGCATTCTCAATGTGCATTCACACCAGCAGGGTGAGAGATTCTATTACTCCATATCCTCACCAACTCTTAGCATTACATGACTTCTTACTTTTGACAACTGGTGAAAAATAAATGGTATGATTATATATCATTGACACCCTTTTCATCTTTTCATTAGCCATTTGGATTTTTCTTTTATGAAGTGACTTCAGAACTTTTTCTCATTTTTCTATTGGGTTGTCTTTTTCCTATTGATATAAAAATCCTTTGACTATTCTGGATCCTGGTCCTTTAGTTATATGTTAAGCAAATATTTTCTCCCTCTTTCTCTCTCTCTGGCTTGTGTCCTTCTTCTCTTAATGGCGCCTTTGATGGACATAAATTCTAATGAAGTCAAATTTATCCATCTTTTCCTTCATGGTTAGTGCTTTTTGTGTCTTAAAAAAAGTTTTCTCTTCCATTAGGTTCTGAAAATATTCTCCTTATATTATCTTCCTAAAGTTATATAGTTTTGCCTTTCATACATGTACCTTTAATCCTTCTGGAACTGATTTTTGTACTGTAAGGTGTGAGGAAGGGACTCCAATTGTATTTTCTTCTATATGGCTAGACAGTTGTCCCAGCACCACTTATTGATAGTTTTCTTGCTGATATACAATGTCTTCTTTGTTCCATAGTTATGTCTATGAATGCACTAGTCTGTTTCAGGGTCCTCTAAGGGACCATCAATGTGTTTATCTAACAATCTATCTATTTACCTTAATGATTTGATTCTTGAAGTTTGTCATTTTCTCCATAAAGGGCTTACATACATTTTGTTAGATTTATCCATATATATTTTATATTTTTAGGCTTTTGCAATGGCATTTTTCAATTTTTATATTTGTTACTGGTATATAGAGATATAATTAATTTACATATATTGATAATATATCCAGCAAACTCATTAAATGCTCATTAATTGTAATAATTCAGCTGCAAGATTTTCTTCATGCAGAATTGTAATGGCTAGAAATAATGACTTTTTTCTTCCTTCTTTCCCCTTATGCCTTTCTCCCTCCCTCTCCTTCTCTTGCTCTTTTTCTCTCTCTCTTTTGCTTTATAGCACTGGCTAGACTCACCAGTACAATGCTAATAGAACTGGTGTTTCCCACATCCTTGTCTGCTCCTGATCTCAAAGGAAAAGCTTCTAATATTTCACAATTAACATGTTCATGGTTATCTTTGTGTAGATACCCGTTATCATGTTAAGGACATTCTTCTATTTTTAGTTTTTATCATGAATGGATTTTGAAATTTATCAAATGCTTTTCTTGTATTTATTGAGTTGATAATATGAATTTTGTCCTCTAACCTGTTCATGTAGTAAATTCCACTGGTTTGTTTCTAACCAGTGTTTTGGACCTTATCCCTCTGCTTCCATGAATTTGAGTCTCTCATATTTTCCATCTGTCTCTCTGAGTTCTATTATTGATAATTTTTTTCTGAGCTATCATACATTTTACTAATTTTTTCTTTGGTTGTGTATAACAGGTTGTTACAACTGCCCAGGAAGATTGTTATTCACTTTTGTTTTTTTGTTTCTACATGGTCTAGGTAGTTACTTTTCAATTTTATGTCATTTTTATATACAATTTTCAGATTTTTATCAATATTTTCAAGCTTGTCTTCTATTTATTTAAGAATAGTAAACATAGTTATTCTATTATCTATGCCTGATAATTCCAGTACTTGAAGTCTTTGTGTAGAAGTCTCTTTCTGCTGCCTATTGTTTCTGCTGGTGTCTTTTAATCATGTTTTTTGGCTTTGACCAACCTACTTATTTTCCTTAAAAAATAATTTATCAGAATCCTCTTGGGCTAGGATGATGGCAAATGTTGGGTCTTGAATTTGGTTTTCCTCAACTTTTAAGTTAATATGTTAATCTGTTACTGTTTAATGGATGCTGGCAGAAGACACAAGACTCCTGGGACAGAGATAAAGGACATCATTACTTACAACACAGCAAGAGCAACAATACTAGCACAACACTAGTAGAGCATCAGCATATTTGTGGCAGTGGCCCTTGCCCCCAAGTCCCACAGGGACAACACAATGGGCTCAGATGACACCAGCACACGTAGTAGGTTGCATTACAGAAGAGAAACACTGGACTTGAGAAATCTACTGCTTTTATAGCAAGCAGTGAGCAAGCTCACTCTTTGTCTGTGGTAGAGAGAGGACATTACCCGATCTTGGAAGGTTATCAGCTGCATAAACAACTCTGAGAAATGGCCCATGTAAAAGAGTGGTCAGCAACTTGCAGTCTTGGCACACCCAGAAAGATACATAGAAGAGTCCAAGCGACCCAAGGAGGGAGGCTCTCCACCAACTTCTTAGGTCTTTTCCCTCCATCTTACAGTCATTGAGCTCCAATTGAAAGAAATGATTCATAACAACATCTAAGACTTTCCACTTTGTTCCAAAAAAGCCTACTTTGTTCCTCTCCCCACTGACAACCTAATTTCCACACCTCCCAGGAAGACAGTTAGGGAGCAGGAGAGTCTTAAGCATTGAAACATAACTTCAGCCACTAAATAATAACTAGACTCCACTTCTGCTCCAATTTCATTATACAAATGCCACCTCCTGGAGGGGATGGGGGGCGGGGGGAAACACCTGGCACTCCTCCCTTTAGGTTTCCATAGTATTTGCCTCCATTGCTTTCACTGCTAGTATGGCCCTGGCCACAACAAAGCCCTATAATTCTTCTTTGGAACATGCTTGTCAGCCCCATTAGACTGGCACACCCCAAGGGCAGGGATTTCTGACCTAAGCTGTTGTCTTTAAGTTCCCAGTACCCAGCACATGCCGGTAAAATTCACAACTATGGAGACCAAATAAGTTCATCACTGTGCTTTAGCACAGGTACTTAGAGTGTGGTCCATATTCATACAGAGATGAACTTTGCTTTATTTTAAGAGCTTCACATTCATTTTAATGTGTATTTTTTAAAAATATGGCTGATATATCAAACCCACAGTTTCATAGATTTCACTGCTTAGGACCAAGCTACACCTCTTAAAAAGCAAGACTATTTAAAGAAAAAAAATATTCACAGTAATAATTAGTTATCTATTGAGTGGTTATATGTGGAAGGTACTTTTTCTTTATCAATTTTGCAATAACCCTTTGAGCTGAATGCTATTATTTTCATCACCAGCTTACAAACAAGATTTTGAAACACAGTTTAGGCAATTTGCCCAGGGTCCACAGCTAATAAACGGTAGAACCAGGACTTGAACCCAGGCAGACCGTCTTCAGAACCCATTCTCTTACCACTATGTTATTTTGTGTCCCTAAATAACAGATCAGCAAAGAGGTAGGTATTTGGATAAGAGGTATGAAAATGACTAAAGTTTTGAACATAATTCCCTGTCCCCTAAGAAAATCAGATAGAAAAATGAACCCTACACTGATGCAACAATCCTAAATACTTTATTTTACCTGTCAGAAAGGTAGCCAAAAATCACGGCTCCCAGTAGGACTCCAAGCATAAACATGGGCTGGATCAGCCTTGCGAACCATTCTCGGTTACAGACCAGATCCCACTCGGTCACCACGGTGCTGTTCCATTTACTTTGGTCATAGACGTAGCCATCTGAGCAAGGAAAGCTAGTCTTATGGCCATTATAATCATAGTTCAAACTCGACTTGTTGTCCCTTCGGAACCTGTGACACTTTGTGAGCTCCCAGATCTCACCGTTCTGTAGCTGCACTACAACGCGATCTTCATGGCCTGCGGAAAACAGTGTCCAGAGGTCATCCAGCCTCCAACTAGAGATATTGCGGACAAGAACCTGACTCACGTTGCCTGGGGGCCTGCAGGTATGCTGAGGGGACATTGTCAAGAACACAGAAGCCAAGTAGTGGATACCACAAGAGATGTTCTGGAAGGCACACACAAAATAGAGGAATATCTGGTATCTGCAAAAAGAAGAAAAGCAAGTTATTTTATCTGGCCTATGGGCTAAAAGAGAACATGAGCAAATATGTTTTAGTATATATACACATATTAGGTATATTTAGTATACATATACACATATGTAGGTTAGTATATATACGCATATTACATAGCTCTCTCTGCCTGTTAAGAGGACCTGGAAGCAATGACATCCATTAGCAACACACATACCCAGTGCCCAGATCTTGACGTCTAAATACTATTCTCCAATAAGGAAAAATGGCTGATTCTAAGACCAGGACAGGTAGAATACAAAATAAGCCTGGAGCATCTTGTAGTATCAGAAAGTAAGGAAGTGCTCAAAACATAAAAATATGGGCGTATGTCAAAGGGACACAGGAACCAATCTGAAAGAGCTCCCAGTGGCCAAAGCTGAAACAATTTTAGCAACAAAATAAATAGCATAGTATATCCCAAAGTATAAAATAAACATATGAGTCCATACTGTGATGGTTAATCTTATGTGTCAACACGACTGGGCCAAGGGGCCTCCACAGAGCTGGTAAAACATTATTTCTGGGTGTGTCTGAGAGGGTGTCTAGGAGGAGATTAGCATTTGAATCGGTAGACTGAGGAAAGAAGATTGCCTTCACCAACAGGAGTGGGCATCATCCAGTCCACTGAGGGCCTGAATAGAACAAAAAGGCGGAGGAAGGATGAATTCTCTCTCTCTGCTTGGGCTAAGACATCCATCTTCTTCTGCCTTCAGACATTGGTGCTCCTGGGTCTTGGGCTTTCAGACTCAGACTGGGACATACGCCATCTCAGACTGGGACTTACGCCATCAGCCCTCTGATTCTCAGGCCTTTGGACTCAGACTGAATTACACCACTGTCTTTCCTAGGTTTCCAGGCACATTGTGGGACTTCTTGCCTCCATAATCATATGAATCAATTCCTATAATAAATCTCTTCATATCTGTATCTATCTATCTATCTATCTATCTATCTATCTATCTATCTATCTATCTATTTATCTATCTATCTACCTATCTACCTATCTGTCTATCTGTCTATCTATCTATCTATCTCCTATTGATTCTGTTTCTCTGGAGAATCCTGACAAATATGCCATATTGATATAAATAAATGATTGAACAAATTAATAACAAGGAGAGAAGAGACAAATCTATCTTATAGTAGAATTCCAACTAATATCTGTAGATATTCTCCCTTTACAGGAGATGAAGCTTAATTCCCCCTCTTTATTGCTTGCAGGTGGGCTAGAATATAGGAAGAAAGGGGGAAAAAATAGTAACTTTACACTGGGGAAATCTGGCAAACACTATGGTAACCAAACATTGAAGGTTAACATCCCCAGTGATGTTGGGTGGCTATCATGAACCCCCTCACATGATGTGATGAATAGGCACTTCACCTCTGTGGCCTTCTTCCCAAAAACTATAACCCCAGTCTAATCATGAGAAAAACAGCAGATAATCCCAGTTCGGGGGGCATTCTACAGATTGCCTGGCCAATACACCTAAAGACTGTCAAGGTCATAAAAAACAAGGAAAGACTGAGAAACTGCCACAGACCAGAGGAGACTGGGATACCATGACAACTAAATGCAATGAGGTACCCTGGATTGGATCCTAGAACAGGAAGAGGACATGCATGGGAAAACTGGTGAACTCTACATAAAGTCTAGAGTTTAGCTAATAGTAATGTACTAACATCAATTTCTTATTTTTGACAAATACAACATGGTGATGTAAGATGTTAACAGCAGGGGAAACTGGGTGAGGGGCATAGAGGAACTCTGTACTATCTTTGCAACTTTCCTATAAATCTAAAATTATCCAAAAATTAAGTTTATTCAAAATTTAAAAAATAAATGTAGGGTCTCCAAATTTAAAGACTGTGACATATTTTCTGAAATAAAAATTGTCTCGGAGCCGGCCAGGTGGCATAGCGGTTAAGTTCGCGTGCTCCGCTTCTTCGGCCTGGGGTTCGCAGGTTCGGATCCCGGGTGCAGACCTATGCACCACTCATCAAGCCATGCTGTGGCGGCATCCCACATATAAAATAGAGGAAGATGGGCACAGATGTTAGCTTAGGGCCAAGCTTCCTCACCAAAAAAAAAAAAAAGAAAAATTGTCTCCCAGGGACAACCAGGCACATAGGACTGCAGAGTAGAATATATGAAATTCGGACTGCCCCACGATTTTCCAACCCTGGAATTAAGAGTCAGAACAGCCCCTTTGGGGCAGGACTGTGTTGGCAGTGGTGTGGACCTGTGGGCAACAGGGCTTGTCAGCTGCAGAAGACTTGTGCTTCTCAAAGACCCACATAGGAGGTTTGCCCCACCTTCCAAAGCCTGAAACAATTGGGTGCTCCTGTGCCTGAGGCCAGCCCCACCCAGCTGCAATCCTCAGAGAGCTGACAAGAGACCTAATAGGCTAGAGGCTTACAGCAATTGTAAGGCCCTGAGCCTAACAACCTGCCATGCTGGGGGCCTACTCACTTAAAAGAAATACTGCAACACAAATGTGGTATTAGAACTTACAGCCAACCATGCTGGGGCTCCCCACACCTGATAAAGAGACAGAAGGGCCCACAACAACTACAAGCAGCTGAGCATAACAACAGCTGGCCAGGAGCATAACTCAGCCTCCCTGGGCGCCTATAGGGAGAGCTAACAGGCCACAATAGAAGGACACACGTAGCCCACATAGGGGTCACCCCTGGAACATTGAGAACTGAGGGAAGCACACTGGAAGCCTCCTAAGGCATCACTTACATAAGGTCACCTATCCAAGAGCAGGAGACGTAGCTGACCTACCTAATACGTAGAAACAAGCACAGGGAAAGAGGCAAAATGAGGAGGCAAAAGAATACATTCCAAGTAAGGGAACAGGACAAAAACCCAGAAAAGGAACTAAGTGAAACAGAAATGAGCAACCTACCTGACAGAGAGTTCAAACTAAGAGTGTTAAGGATGCTCACTGATCTGGGGAGAAGAATAGATGAACTCAGTGAGAATGTCAACAAAGAAATGGAAGATATAAAAAAGAACCAATCAGAAATGACAAATACAATACTGGAAATGAAAAACTCATTAGAGGGACTCAAAAGCAGAGTAAAGGATACAGAAGAACGGATCTGTGAGCTAGAAGAAAGACTAGAAGAAATTACCCAAGGTGAACAGGTAAAAGAGAAAAGAATTAAAAAGAGTGAGGACAGTCTAAGGGACCTCTGGGACAACATCAAGCACACTAACATCCGTGTTATAGGTGTCCCGGAAGGAGAAGAGCGAGACAAGGGGGCAGAGAATCTATTTCAAGAAATAATAGATGAAAACTTCCCAAACCTAAGGAAGGAAACAGACATCCAGGTACAGGAAGCACAGAGAGCCCCAAACAAGAGAAACCCAAAGAGGCCCACACCAAGACACATCATAATCAAAATGTCCAGAATTAAAGATAAAGAGAGAATCCTAAAAGCCGCAAGAGAATGTCAAGTTACATATAAAGGAAACCCCATAAGGCTATCAGCTGACTTCTCAGCAGAAACCTTACAGGCTAGAAGAGAATGGCACGATATATTTAAAGTGCTAAAAGGAAAAAACTTACAGCCAAGAATACTCTACCCAGCAAGGTTATCATTCAAAATGGAAGGAGAGATCAAAATTTTCCCAGATAAGCAAAAATTAAAGGAGTTTGTCACCAAGAAACCAGTGCTACAAGAAATGTTAAAGGGACTGATTTAAGGGGAAAAGAGAAGACCATAAATAAGAAAAATTATTTATTTCCATGATTAGAACGTAATGGATACAAATGTACAAAAAAGAGGTTAGATACGATATCAAAAACATAAAAGGAGGGAGGAGGGGAGTTAAAGAGTAGAGCTTTCAGACAGAGGTCAAACTAAAGTGACCATCAATTCTGTATAGAAGAAGTAAGGAACAAAGAAGGACTACTAAAACACTGAGAAAAAAAAAAAAAGTTAAAAAATGGCAGTAAGTACATACTTATCAATAGCGACTTTAAACATCAATGGACTAAATGCTCCAATTAAAAGGCATAGGGTGGCTGACTGGATAAAAAAACAAGACCCATATATATGCTGCATACAAGAGACACACTTCAGACCTAAAGACACTCACAAACTGAAAGTGAAGGGATGGAAAAAGATACTCCACACAAATGACAATGAAAAGAAAGCTGGGGTAGCAGTACTCATATCAGACAAAATAGACTTTAAAACAAAAACTGTAAAAAGAGACAAAGAAAGGCATTACATAATGATCAAGGGAACAATCCAACAAGAGGATATAACAATTGTAAATATCTACGCACCCAATGTAGGTGCACCTAAATATATAAAGCAATTATTAACAGACATAAAAACAGAAATAGACAGTAACACAATAATAGTAGGGGACTTTAACACTCCACTTACACCAACGGATAGATCATCCAAACAGAAGATCAATAAGGAAACATTGGCCTTAAACGACACACTAGAACAGATGGACCTAGTAGATATATACAGAGCATTCCATCCAAAAACCAAAGAATACACGTTCTTTTCAAATGCACGTGGGACATTCTCCAGGATTGATCACATATTAGGCCACAAAACAAGTCTCCATAAATTTAAGAAGATTGAAATAATACCAACCATCTTTTCTGACCACAACGGTATGAAACTAGAAATCAACTATAGGAAGAAAATCAGAAAAGCCACAAATACATGGAGATTAAACAAAATGCTACTGAACAACGACTGGGTCAACGATGAAATCAAAGAAGAAATCAAAAATTACCTGGAGACAAATGAAAATGAAAATACGACACGCCAGAATTTATGGGATACAGCAAAAGCGGTTCTAAGAGGGAAGTTTATAGCGATACAGGCCTATCTCAACAAACAAGAAAAATATCAAATAAACAATCTAACAATGCACCTAAAGGAACTGGAAAAAGAAGAACAAACAAAGCCCAAAATCAGTAGAAGAAGGGAAATAATAAAAATCAGAGCAGAAATTAATGAAATAGAGACTAAAAAAACAATAGAAAAAATTAATAAAACCAAGAGCTGGTTCTTTGAAAAGATCAACAAAATAGACAAACCTTTAGCTAGACTCACCAAGAAAAAAAGAGAGAAGGCACAAATAAGTAAAATCAGAAATGAAAGAGGAGAGGTTACAACAGACACCTCAGAAATACAAAAGATTATAAGAGAATACTATGAAAAGCTATATGCCAACCAATTCGACAATCTGGAAGAAATGGATAAATTCTTAGAATCATACAACCTTCCAAAACTGGATCAAGAAGAAGTAGAGAATTTGAATAAACCAATCACCAGTAAGGAGATCGAAACAGTAATCAAAAACCTCCCCAAAAATAAAAGTCCAGGACCAGACGGCTTCCCTGGTGAATTCTACCAAACGTTCAAAGAAGACTTAATACCTATCCTTCTCAAACTCTTCCAAAAAATTGAGGAGGGGGGGAAGCTCCCTAACTCATTCTACAAAGCTGACATTACCCTGATACCAAAACCAGACAAGGACAACACAAAAAAAAAAAAGAAAATTACAGGCCAATATCACTGATGAACATCGATGCGAAAATCCTCAACAAAATACTAGCAAATCGCATACAACAATACATTAAAAAGATTATACACCATGATCAAGTGGGATTTATTCCAGGTATGCAGGGATGGTTTAACATTCGCAAATCAATCAACGTAATACACCACATTAATAAAATGAAGAACAAAAATCACATGATCATCTCAATAGATGCAGAGAAAGCATTTGACAAGATACAGCATCCATTTATGATAAAAACTCTGAATAAAATGGGTATAGAAGGAAAGTACCTCAACATAATAAAGACCATATATGAGAAACCCACAGCTAATATCATCCTCAATGGTGAAAAACTGAAAGCTATCCCTCTAAGAACAGGAACCAGACAAGGATGCCCACTGTCACCACTCCTATTTAACATAGTATTGGAAGTCCTAGCCAGAGCAATCAGGCAAGAGAAAGAAATAAAAGGGATCCAAATTGGAAAGGAAGAAGTGAAACTGTCACTATTTGCAGATGACATGATTTTATATATAGAAAACCCTAAAGAATCCACCAGAAAACTTTTAGAAGTAATAAACGAATATGGTAAAGTTGCAGGACACAAAATCAACATACAAAAATCAGTTGCGTTTCTGTACACTAACAACGAAGTAGCAGAAAGAGAAATTAAGAATACCATCCCATTTACAATTGCAACAAAAAGAATAAAATACCTAGGAATAAACTTAACCAAAGAGGTGAAAGATCTGTACACTGAAAACTATAAAACATTTCTGAAAGAAATTGAAGAAGACACAAAGAAATGGAAAGATATTCCGTGCTCTTGGATTGGAAGAATTAACATAGTTAAGATGTCCATACTTCCTAAAGCCATCTATAGATTCAATGCAATCCCTATCAAAGTTCCAACAACATTTTTCACAGAAATAGAACAAAATATCCTAAAATTTATATGGAACAACAAAAGACCCCGAATAGCTAAAGGAATCCTGAGAAAAAAGAACAAAGCTGGAGGTATCACACTCCCTGATTTCAAAATATACTACAAAGCTATAGTAACCAAAACAGCATGGTACTGGCACAAAAACAGACACACAGATCAATGGAATAGAATCGAAAGCCCAGAAATAAACCCACACAGCTATGGACAGCTAATCTTTGACAAAGGAGCCAAGAACATACAATGCAGAAAAGAAAGTCTCTTCAACAAATGGTGTTGGGAAAACTGGATAGCCACATGCAAAAAAATGAAAGTAGACCCTTACCTTACACCATACACAAAAATTAACTCCAAATGGATTAAAGACTTGAATGTAAGACCTGAAACTATGAAACTTCTAGAAGAAAACATAGGCAGTATGCTCTTCCACATGGGTCTTAGCAACATCTTTTCAAACACCACATCTGACCGGGCAAGAGAAACAATAGAAAAAATAAACAAATGGGACTACATCAAACTAAAAAGCTTCTGCACAGCAAAGGAAACCATCAACAAAACGAAAAGACAACCTAACAATTGGGAGAAGATATTTGCAAACCATACATCTGATAAGGGCTTAATCTCCAAAATATATAAAGAACTCATGCATCTCAACAACAAAAAAACTACCAACCCAATTAAAAAATGGGCAAAAGACCTGAACAGACATTTCTCCAAAGAAGATATACAGATGGCCAACAGACACATGAAAAGATGTTCAAAATCACTAACTATCAGGGAAATGCAAATCAAAACTACAATGAGATATCACTTCACACCCGTCAGAATGGCTATAATTAACAAGACAGGAAACAATATGCGTTGGAGAGGATGTGGAGAAAAGGGAACTCTCATACACTGCTGGTGGGAGTGCAAACTGGTGCAGCCACTATGGAAAACAGTATGGAGATTCCTCAAAAAATCAAGGATAGAACTACCATATGATCCAGCTATTCCACTGTTGGGTATTTATCCAAAGAACTTGAAAACACCAATTTGCAAAGGTACATGCACCCATGTGTTCATTGCAGCGTTATTCACAATAGCCAAGACTTGGAAGCAACCTAAGTGCCCATCAAGGGACAAATGGATAAAGAAGATGTGGTATATATACACAATGGAATACTACTCAGCCATAAGAAACGATGAAATCCAGGCATTTGTGACAACATGGATGGACACTGAGGGTATAATGCAAAGTGAAATAAGTCAGAGGGAGAAGGTCAAATACCGCATGATTTCCTTCATTAAGTAGTAGATAATAACAACAATAAACAAACACATAGGGACAGAGATTGGATTGGTGGTTACCAGAGGGGAAGGGGGGAGGGAGGAGGGTGAAAGGGATAATTCGGTACATGTGTGTGGTGATGGGTTGTAATTAGTATTTTGGTGGTGAACATGATGTAGTCCATGCAGAAATAGAAGTACAATGATGTACACCTGAAATTTTTACAATGTTATAAACCAATTAAAAAAAAAAAAGAACAGCCCCTTTGGGCAGGTGATATCATTATTTAGATTTAAAACAGAATCAGTTCAGACAATGAAGAACATTACTAGAAAACCACTATAACAGGAAGTAGAAAATAGGTCCTGTCAGATCACACTGAGGCAAACTTGCATGTTGATACATGTGATCTTTATCTCCCTTCCTCCTTTTCACACCTGCCCACCCACCTGGTCCTGATGCTCCCTCTCACTACAAGGTGCTTCTGACCATCCTTCAGCTCAGCGGTCCTCAAACTTGTTGGTCCCAGGAGTCTTGATATTCTTAAAAATTTTGAGGACCCCAAGAGGCTTTTCTTTATGTGGGTGATATCTATCAATATTTACGTATTAGAAATTAAAATGGAAAAAATTAAAAATATTTATTACTCCCTCTACACATAACAATAATAAGTCCATTGCATGTTAACATTAAATAACATATAGCTGTAGTTTTCAAAACAAAATTGGTGAGAAAAGTGGCACTGTCTTATATTTAAAACTTGGATTAATAAGAGACAGCTCATCTCATATCTGCGTCTGCCTTCAATCTGATGCGTTATTACACGTCATCTAGCTTCTAGAAAATTCCATTGTACTTTCATGAGAGAGTGAGGGTAAACAAGGCAACGTCTGAGTATTACCACGAAAATAGTTTGAGCCCTGCAGACCCCAGAGATCTACAGATCACAGTCTGAGAACTGCTGGTGGAGCCTCTTCTTTCTAGAGTCCCCTCTCTCCACGTCTCCTCTTTTCCCTTCACACTAACCACCCACCTTCAGCCCCTCTTTCCCATCCTGCCTGCTTCTCTCAGTTCGACCCTGTCTATTTGCTCCCCCTGCTCCACTCTCACTCAGTTACTCACTGTCTCTCCCCGTTTCTTTCTTTCTCTTCTCTGACCACAATATGCAACCGAAGTACTGTTCCGTTACTTATGTTGACTTTTTTAAAGAACACCAGGTGAATGTCTTCTATTTCTCTATCAAACCAACAACAAAAAAAGTCCCATAAAAGGTTGAATGAAAGTCCCATAAGGGTAGAAATTGTGGTTCAGTCACTTTAGTATTTCCTGTAGCACTTAGCAAGGGGGGTAATGCAGTATATACAGAATGTCATAGAATATCCCAGACTGAAAATGAGCAGCACTGGAGTTAATGCATACTCAGGACTCAGGTAAGGAGAGGTGTCCAAGAGCCCAGTGTATCCAAAAAATTTGACTGGGTTCCCCATCGGTAAAAAAATGAATGTGTGGGGGCCAGCCTGGTGGCGTAGTGGTTAAGTTCGAGGTCTCCACTTTGGTGGCCTAGGGTTTCCAGGTTCAAATCCCAGACATGGACTGGCACACTGCTCATCAAGCCATGCTGTGGCAGCATCCCAGATACAAAATAGAGGAAGATGGGCACAGATGATAGCTCAGAGCCAATCTTCCTCAGCTAAAAAAAGAAGATTGGCAATAGATGTTAGCTCAGGGCCAATCTTCCTCACCAAAAAAAAAAAAAAAATGAATGCGTGTGTGTGTGTCTGTGTGTGTGCACAGACATATAAAATGAGCATATATACATACACATATTCACATAATACTGAATTAACATATTATGTATATTGAAATATAAACTCACATATGTATATTTACTTATATACATACATTCATATGCAAAATGGGTGTTTTTATGGCATTCCAAAGGATCATCTTTGCCCGCCATAGGGGTGAACACACCCCACTTTGGACACTATCGCAAGTGACAATGCTAGGCAAAGTCACAGCAGTGGTGCTGTGGGGTTATCAAGCTGGCGACCTCCCCAAGTCCTCAGGATGACTGCCAAGCTGGTACGTGGCCACCATTCCTCCTTCTCATAGAACCTCACGTGGATAAATGACAAGTAAAGTCGAATCAGTTTAAAGCGTTGTGGCTATCAGGACACCACAGGCTGGTGGTGCTGGCCACAGTTTCAAAGCTGAACTCTGTATCTTACCCTGGCCCTGGGAGCTAGTTCAGAGAAGAAAAACACAAAGCAAAAGGCAGGCAGGAATTAAGTGGCTTCTTTCTAGCAACGGAAGGAAAGGGAGACACAAATTACTATTCTCAGGGTCTCTTTGGGATGAGCAGCCAAGAGAAGAACCTAGAGCTCCGAAGCTTGAGTCCTCAAGCTAACGGAGGTCAGCTCTGTTTTTCCAGAAAAGGTGCCTGTGGCAGAAGAAAAATGACCAGAAATCAGCCTCAACCTATTCCATACAGAGGGGCTGGGCAGGGACAGCAGGCTGAGAAGGTAAGACTGAGTTGCTGTGGCTCAAAAGACTCCAAGAGGCTACGATCATGGTTCAAAAGAGTGGTGCTTGAACCTTCACCCCTGCAGGTCACAAGCCATCATGCGCTGCTGGATTCACTGCAGAGCCTTGGGGTCAGGCTTTGCCCTTGGCCTGCACACTATGCTACCTGTGAGCGCGTGGCATGGCTGGAAGATCACTTGCCCCCAGGCAACAGGTTTGCACATTCAGGGGATGTTTCTTCCTTCCCCGGCGTTTTCTCAGGAAGCATTTCCCAGCCAGCTAGAAGCGCTCTGTTAGAGAATTCCATCCCAGCGGTTCTGCTGGCAACAGGCAGATTCCAGATGGGCCTGTTCTTACACAGGAGGTCCTCACTGCCCCACTTCTCTCGCCCAGGCTCCACCTGCTGCTGGTGCTGTTCTGCACATGGCACCTTATCCGGCATTGTCTTGGTCACTGTGCATGTTCTACTGACACCTTATGTTGGACCATGCTGTACAGTTTAAGCACTTTCCTGTTCATGGTCTCACTGAATCATTGCAACATACTCCAAAGTGTGTGGGCCAGCTGAAATTTACTGATCCAAAACACTTTGCCTAGCAAATTACTCATGTAAATAAAAAGGAAAGCTAATCTTACTTAAGAAAACAGTTCATATTTACCAAGTCTTTTTTTTAAATCAAGCACCTAAGTGTCTCTACTTTACTATAAGTATTAGACTAATGGGTATTACCATCTGTCCTTGAAAGTAATAAAACTTCACTGCCCTAAAAGTAACCAGTACTCAACATCATAAAGATATCAACTCTCCCAAAGTTAATTTATAAATTTACTTTTCAGTGCAAAACATTGGAAACTTGAATGTCCTCAAGCAGGAGATTAGTCACATAAATTATGGTAAAAGTATAAATACTGCCTGGGGATGCCAGAGGGAAAGAGCAGCATGGAGTTTTTCACTAAAGGCAAGCTCCTGGGGTCTAAAACAGATCGAGAATCAGACTATCCCGATCATTACAGTGTGGAGTTTGTGGTGGGCCGGCATCTAACTGCCAGATTCCATGGCATTCAAGACTTGGGCATCGGATCCTCTTGAAACAAAACCCTGTTTGGGACCTGAGAGGCATCCTATAAAAACAATCCTATATAAATATGACTGAGAATGGAACATAAATCATATGATGCACATAATTATAATTCTTTGACTCCTTCCCACTCCACAAATTTCAATTCAGCAAACTACAACAAAGTGCCTGCAAACAGAAGACAGGTTTTGTTTGTCTGAAGGTTATCTGCCTGCCCCCGAAGGCACCTGGGTTTGGTACCTAAGTAGAGCCATCACCTGGAACAGCTCCACCGCTGAAAAGCTCGCATTCTGCTCTCTGACCATGACCTCGCAACCTCCCAGCTCCCCCGTCCTTCCCACTGACCCCATCTCCAGCACCATCCAGGTGTCCATTCTTGGGATTCTACCAACTTCTCTAGTCTCTCAGACACACACCTCCCAACAGACCACCCACCCTGGCAGGCCTCTGAAGCTAGGATTTGTATTCTCTGCCCACCCTCCACCCCCGCCAGTGACTGTGGTTCAAGAGGTCTGAGGTGGGATCCAGGACTCTACACAAGCTTGAAAAGCTTCCTAGGAGATTCCGATATGGATGAGAAACACTGTCCAGAAGATCAAATTCTCTGGTTTAACTATACGCCAATATAAGGTTTGACGTTCAAAATATTTAACAATTGTTGTGGAGCAACTGGAACTCTCATAAATGGCTTGTGAGGGTGTAATTTGTTACAACCACTTTGCAAAACTGTTTGGCAGCTGACCACGCGCATGCTCAGCGACAGAGCAATTCCTCTCCTAAGTACATACCCAAAGAAATGCGTACACGAGTACCCCAAAACACATATACAAGAAAGACTATTTTTAATAAGCCCAACCTGGAGACAATCTACATGTCTGTTGACAGTAAATGAATAAACTGTGGAATATTCTTGCCGTGACATACTATACAGCAATGAAAATCAACAAACTACTGTGACACACAATATGGGTGAATCTCACAAACACAATGTTGAACAAAAGAAGCCAGACAGAGAGTACAAGATTTTTTACTCCATTGAGCCAAAGTTTAGAATCAGGCAAAACTAGATGTGAAGATAGTAGTGAGATTGGGGGAGAGGTATGGGGTAGGGCTTGGGAGAGGGCACGAGAAGGGGTGATCTGGGTAGTGGTAACAATGGTGTGTTCACTTTATGATGATTCATCAGGTTGCAGATTATGCTGCACATTTTTCTGTATATATGTAATATATCAATTTGAGTTTTATATCTGCAAGACCCAGGGAGAGAGAAAAGTATTCAGCAATGCCCTTGCTGAGGCACGATTAGAATGCGTGCCAAGGCACACCCAGGCTGTCTACACGGTGCCTGCCAGCTGAATTTCAGCCCTGGATGGCCACCCAATCCACAGTGACAAGGAGACATCTTGCCTGCACAATGCATTGTTTACCCAAATGCCTACTGGATGTCTCGACCTGGAATTCCCACAAGGAACTCAAGTTAGCATCTCAAACTGATCTCAAAATCCAAGTCCCAAGCCTGCCGCAGCTGGAGTGTAACTGTGTCTGAGTTTAGGGCTCCACTTCCCCTTCATGCCTTAGGGCCAGGAGGTCCCTTCAACTCCATCGATTAAAACTGTCCCATCCTCCCTGCTCACACTCCCCCTGCTTCAGTCCAGACCCTCACTATCTCCACCGGGGCTCTTACCTGGGTCTTCTCTGGTCTCCTTGCCCCCGACTCCTGCTCCTCCAACGCACCTTCCATTCTGCAAAGTGATCTTTCTAATACCCAAACCCCTTAGCATGACATGTAAAAATACTCTTGGGGATGATTGTAAGCTTACCTCTCACCAGCCTTCTCCCATCCTCATGCTATATACTCCAGAAATAATAAGCCACTTAGCAGTCCCCAAACAAGCCCTGCTAGTTCACACAGATATGCTTTCTAGGTGCTGGAAAGGTCCTGAGCATTCTTTCAATTCACATTTGTCTTTCCCAGTTGCAAGGATAACCTCTGGAAAAAACAAAACCCCACCTCTTTAGGCATCTAGCATTCTAACATATCACTCTCTCCCTTGTAAAGACTGTTGTCCATCAGGTGTCACCCATGTGTCTAACCTAAGGCCCCTCCAAGACAATAGATTTATAGATACAACACACCACTGTGCCCCCAGCTGGAGAGACACACCAATGGAAACAGAACCATGCAGACACAATAGGCAGAAAACCCAGAGGGAAGGAAACGCAAAGAAGACCAGAACCCTCAGGAAATGGACCCATGCAATCTGGATGACAGGTGAAGAAAATTACTTTCAGTCCTAGATTTATGTCATTCTGTATAAAGAAGCATAACAAGTGATACCCCACTCCGGGTAAGAGCATGGACTCCAGAGCCAGACTGCTGAGTTTGAATGTTGGCTCTGTTACTTACTACCTGGGACCTTGGGCAAGATCCTTAACCTTTCTGTGCCTCAGTTTCCTCATCTGAAAAATGGGTTGTTGTGGGGATAGAAAGAGTTAACACATGTAAAGCACTATGGCACCTTATAGGTGCATACCAGTGTTAGCTCTTACGATGTGCATAAGGTGAAGTCAAAAAAGAAGAGTCAGGGGCTGGCCCAGTGGTGTAGAGGTTAAGTTCATGTGCTCTACTCCAGTGGCCCGGGATTCGCGGGTTCGGATCCCAGGCGCAGACCTAAGCACCGCTTATCAAGCCATGCTCTGGCAGGTGTCCCACATATAAAGTAGGAAGATGGGCATGGATGTTAGCCCAGGGCCAATCTTCCTCAGCAAAAAGAAGAGGATTGGCAACAGATGTTAGCTCAGGGCTAATCTTCCTCACAAAAAAAAAAAGAAGAAGAAGAAGAGTCAAAAAAGGTTTATACATAGAAAAAGAAAAAACACTCCTTATATCCATGGATGTAGGTCAGCCACAAGGCTCCACATTCCAATTCTGAAATTTTAGACCATCTCTCCCCTCATCCCAAGACAACTCAGACATCTAGGTTCTTAGATCCCTTCAACACAGATGCTTGAATATCAGTCTCCTCAGTTCCCTCTGACACCAGGCTTAAGCCATGAAGTTTATGGAACGTCAATGTGGCTTCAGGACAAGTCCTGGAAAGGCTTTCTAATTCTTCTTAGGTGTTCTGCTTTCCTCTCTTAAAGGTGATTAGGATTCCTCACCCTTGAAATGACTCAGGAGAAATGAGAGTTAGTTCTCTACTTAACACTGTCACTAGGTTTCCTTAAGACTAAATAATAATACGAAATGACCTCTCTTTCTATTTACAAACAATAAAGAGACCAGTTAGAGCAAATACCAGAGAAATCGTGGGGTACTGTGTTACGGTCACACTGTTTTCGCCTTCTGCAGTAAGCACTGGCTTGTGACCCTTTTCACAATCAACCCTTCCCACCAGGGTGGGGACCCAGGCAACAATAACAGCCATGATATATGGAGAACTTACTGAATGATAAGACTTTTGAATACATTATGGCGTCTGGCTAAGAGTTGTCTCCCAAAATCCATTCTCCCCTTCTTCCTCCGTGGTGAGCTACATTTGACCGTGTGGGTGAAGAGGACGGGAGCAGCTGCCCCTGGTGCAGAGAGGGAGCCCCACACTGCGGATGGCGGAGCTGTCTGGGTCCCTGGATGACCCCCTGGAACAGAACCTGCCCTGGAAGGTTACTAGAGAGGACAAACTTCCAAATGAGGGATCTCTTTGTTACAGCACCTTAACCAAACACCAGCTAACACAATTACCTTGGTTAATCCTAAAATACACAGGGAAAGAATGGTATTAGTACCTCCTACCTCACAGGGTTACTGTGAGGATGAAATGAGAGACTTGTGGAGTCCTTACAACAAGCATTTGTGGTACTATTATCATCCCCATTTTACAGATGAGGAAGTGGTAAGTGAAATGCTCCAGACCATCTAGTTAACACATGGTAGAGCCAGGACTGGAGCTCAGACATCTAACCCCGGAGCTGATTTTGTAATCCCCATGCTATTGCACTTCAAGAAGGATAAATGAAATAATACGTAAAAGGCCTGGCCGAGTGCCGGGGTTGGTACCTAATTGTGCTCAGGGGAGCATCATCGTTGAGAGCATGGCCGATGGACATCCAGTGACATCCAATTCTGCTCTGCTCTTACTAGATTTGTGACTGAGCCACAAGCCCCGGTTTTCTCCTACGTAAAATGAGAGTGATATTGCCAATCTCATAAAGCTGTAGATTAAAGAAGGTAACAAGTACGAAGAGCTCAGGACCGAGGCAGGCAGGACTGGCGTTCAGTAATGTGGGTATCAGGAGCAAGCAGCGGGGCGCTGGGGCCTCCCGCCCTCCCCCGCCTGGTCAACTGCTTCCTCTTTGCGAGGCTGGGAATCATAACCAACATTTGTGCAAGCTCCCACCCAGGAGAGCAGCACCACATCATCCCTGCACCTGGGAGGCACAGAAGGCAGGAATTATGACGGTTCTCATTTGGTGGATAGGAAACGGAGACACAAGATTCCCAGAATCATATTAGGGGTAAGCCGGGGTTCAGACTTAGCTCCAAATCTCTGATCGGTGGCATGCTGTATGGCCCCTCACCCAGCTGCCTCTCCTCCCAGAACGTTCTGGGTTAGACAGAGGAACACTTCTCCATGAATGAATGAGCGAATGAATACATTTAAAAATTTTTTAAATTAATTTGACAAATGAAAAGAGGGTTCCAGGTGTACAAAGGCTAAACCTAGGTCCCAGCATGCGGTAGCTGTGGCTCTTTGGCCCTACCAGCCTCAGTTTCCCAATCATTAAAATAAGGATTCGAACACCTCCTTGGCAAGATCCCCTGAGCATCGAATGAAGCGGTGTGTGTAACCACCCGGCAGTGTACCTGGCACAGATTAGCTTTCTATAAACGGCAACAAATTCTGACTACCGGTTGCCCTGGGACAATACCTGCCAGGCACTGAGAGAGACCCTGCGGCGGGCCGGGGCGGGGCGCGACAGCACAGCAGGCGTCTGGGGAAGTGAAAGAGGAGACGGTTTGTTGGATTAGGGAACCGAGCGCCAGGAACAGGCGCTCCTCTACTCGTGTGACCCGGCCTCTCCAGCCGGGCCCCGGGACTCCCAGAAGGCGCGCCCCGGGTCCCACCTGCCGGGTAGCGGGCGCGCCGGGCGGGGGGACCTCGCACCCACCGGCTACCCTCCCGAAGCGAGCCCCAGCGCCCCTCTGCAGGCTGTGCGGAGGTCCCGCCGCCAGAGTCCGAGAGGACAAGCCCAGCTCCGGGCCCCGAGTGTGGTGGCGAGTCTCCCGACTCCCCCGGGAAGGAGGGGTGGAGACGTTTTCGGATCGCGAGCGCAGGGCAAGAAGCCCACTTCAAGGCACTGAAACAGACCCCCGGCGCCTCCGTCCATGTGGCGCCAGCTCTCCCTACGCCGTCCTCCCTCCCCACCCCCCCTCCCTACCTGCTGAAGTGCCCCACGTGGTCAAAAATCGGCTCCACGTTGTGAGACCCCATGGTGCGGCCGTGCTCTGCGCTCCGAAGCGGGACGCGCCGAGCTCGCCGCGCGCCCGGGGCTGCGGGCACCGCGCCCGGCCCCGCCCCTCCCCGCCCCGGCCCGCCGCGCCCCCCGGCCCGCCCCGGCCTCCGCGTCCCCTGACCGTGCAAGTGCTCGGGACGCGCGCGGGCCGCCTCTGATCCTCCCTCGGTTGCCCAGTCCCTCCTCCCGTCCCCAGCAGCCTCTGTCTTCTCCCCGCCAACGCGGCCGCTTCCCCAGCGCGCTGTGCCCCCGGAGCCCCGGTGCCCTCACCCCCAGCCCCGCCACTTCCCGCGCCCTCCCCGCCGCCCCGTCCCACTCTTGACACTCACCATGTCCGCGTGGTCGCCACTTCCCGCGCCACTCCTGGCGCCTCGGGATGGTTGGTCACCCGACAGCGCAAGGCGGGAATGCAGAGGTCCAGATTCGGTCTGCGGGCCGCAAGAACTTCAGGATGACACGCCGTACAACAACCGTGCCGCTCAAACTTTCGTGCTGAAGTACTTGGTTTTATGTGTACGTTACTGGACTCCACTCTTTGACAAGCACAAATATCGCTTTCTCAGAGTCCAGCGATTTGAGAGCCACGACGGGGGTCTGTCTACCAGAGCAGGGCATAAATGGCTTCTGAGGACCCTGAGAAGTGGCAGGATCGCTCGGGGCTGTGTTAAAGATGTTACGTTAACCAAAGGGCAAAGGAACTCCCTGGGTAGAGACTGAAGCAGAACGATAACAACTACAAACTCGTACTTGAATAGGATTTGAAAAAGAGGAAAGCCCGCCTTCCAATGTACTTCCCTCACCTACTTGTCAGAGCCTGAAATAGCACCATTGAAGATTTACTCATTTTTGCTGCGTATAGTCCATTCTAGGCGTTTTCTTTTGACATGCAAATACTCCTAGAATGATTAATCCACTAAATAATAATTTGGAGTGAATTTTTTTTAATTAGGTAGATTCCTGCTAACTAGAGAGACTTAAGGTGGGAAATCCTAGAGAGGTACAAATTGCCTGGGGGGTTGGGGGGAGGTTAGTGAGGAGCAGTTTCACCAAGAGCTGACCCTAGGAGGAAAGGAGTGGGGGCCACAGGGACAGGGCAAGACCCTATAATGCTTCAAAGCACCAAAGGGAGAGATACCTGGAAAACATGGAGAAAATTGAACTTTTATCTGCTATTCTAATTACACCAGAAAAATCCTTGAAAAACACAAACTACCAATACCCACTCAAGAAAAAAATAGATAACCAGAATAGCCCTATATCTATTAAAGAAATTAGATGTGTAGTTAAAAACTTTTCCACAAGAAAACCCCAGGCCCGAGTATTTAAGGAAGAAATAATACTGATTCTGCACAAACACTTCAAGAAAACCGAAGAGTAGGGAATATTTCCCAATTCATTCTCAGCATTACCCTGATACCAAAATGTTCAGGCAATGACATAAGGAAACTACAGACTAATATACCTCATGAACATGGACACAAAAATTCTGAAAATTTTAGCAAAGTGAATGCATCTTTATATAAAAAGGACAATACATCCTGACCAAGTGAGATTTATCCCAGGAAAGCAAGAGTGGTTTAACATTTGAAAATCAGCAATATAATTCACCATATTAACAAACTAAAAAAGAAAACTCATAGGATCATCTCAATAGATGCATAAAAGGCATTTGACAAAAATCTAACATCCTTTCATAATAAAACACTCAGCAAACTAGGAATAGAAGGGTCTATGATCTGTTTCTACCCATAGAACACTTCTAATATCAAATGTATGGAGTTTTTCCTCACAGCAACAACCAATTCTCCAGCTCTCCGAATATCAGCTGGGTGACCTACAATTTGATTCAATTCTGACACTAACTACTTGGAGTTAGTATCAGATCCCACAAGTTAAGGGCTCAGTCCCGCAAGACTGTCCCCTACTTCAGAAGTCAATCACAGGTCCCAGGCCTCCCACACTTCTCATCAACTGACTATAAATCAGGCCTTCCCACCACCCCCTCCTCAGGTTCAGTAATTTGCTAGAACAGCTCACAGAACTCAGGAAAACACTTTACTTACGTTTACCAGTTTATTATAAAGGATATTATAAAGAATATAGATGAATAGCCAGATGAAGAGGTACACAGGACAAGGTATGGGGGAAGGAGCATGGACCTTCCATGCCCTCTCTCAGCGCGCCACCTTCCCAGCACATCGATGTGTTCACCAACCCAGAAGCTCTCCCAACCCCATAGTTTAGGGGTTTTTATGAAGGTTTCATTACATAGCCATGACTAATTAAATCATTGGCCATTGGCGATTAACTCAGTCTCCAGCCATTTTCCCCTCTCTGGAGGTCAGGGTACAGAGCTGAAAGTTCCAACCCTCTAATCATGCCTTGTTCTTTCTGGAAACCAACCCCCTTTCTGAAGACACCAAGGGGCCCCCAGCCAACAGTCATGTCATTAGCATACCAAAAAGATACTCTTATCACTTTGGAGATTCCAGCGGTCTCAGAAGCTCTCGTGTCAGGAACTGGGGACTAGGACCAAATATGATGACAAAAGATTTTCCTATCAACCCTGTCACTCAGGAAATTACAAGGGTTTTAGGAGCTCTGTGCCAGGAACTGGGAATGAAGACCAAATACATATTTCTTATTATATCACAATATCACAGAAGGGAATTTCCTCAGTCTGATAAAGGGCATCAATGAAAAACCCATAGCTAACAGTATATTTAATGACAAAAGACTGAATACTTTCTCCCTAGGATTAGGAACAAGAGAATAATGTCCACTCTCACTGCTTCTATTCACCTTTGTAGTGGGGGTTTTAACCAGAGCATTAGGCAAGAAAAAAGAAAAAAATGCCTCCAGATTGGACAGTAAGAAATAAAACTGTCTTTATTCACAGATGATATGGTCATCTATGTAGAAAATCTGATGGAGTCTACAAAAAAAAAAGCTACTAGAATAAACTACTTTAGCAAAGTTGCTTGACAAAATTAACATACAACAATCAATTGTATTTGTATATAGCAGCAATTTCAACTGGACATTGAAATTCTTTCAAATATCATTTCTAATATCACTAGAAATATGAATACTTAGGGATAAATCTCACAAAAAATGTGCAAGACTTATAAACTAAAAACTAGGTATGTGCATGTATTCTGCAACTTGGTTTTTCCCCTGAATATTTGTTTGTGAAATTCATCTATATTGATCCACGTAGCTCTAGCTCATCTTTTTCATTGCTACATAGTATTCCTTTATTCCAACACACCACAATTTACTTAACCATTTTCTAATTGATGGATATGCAGATTGTATTCAGAATTTTACTACAGCAATACTGCTATAAACAGTCCCTATCCATATATATTGGAGTTTTTCTAAGGTATATACCTAAGAATGGAGTTGCTATGTTGTACAGTATACATATCAACTTTATTAAATATTGCCAAATTGCTCTCTAAAGTGGTTGTACCAATTTGCCTCCCAGCCAGCAGAGTATAAAAGTTCTAATTTCCCCACACCTTTGCCAACACTTGGATCATCAGACTGAAACATTAGTCAGTTTCAAAGATGTGAAATGGTATTACATTGGAGTTTTAATCTGCATTTCTCTAATTAGTATCAAGATTGTACATCTTTCCATATGTTGGTTGGTCATTTGGATTTCCTCTTATGAAAATTTCCTGTTCATATTTTTGCACATTTTTCTATTGGGTTCTTTCTGTTTATGTTGATTTGTAAGTCTTCTCCTCATATTCTAGATACCTATCCTATGTCAGTTAAGTGTTATGAGTAATTGTATTTTCAATCTCTTTATGGTGTTTTTTGGTGATCAGAAGTGGTATTTTTATTTTAATAAAGTCAATTCATAAATATTTTCCTTTATAGTTTGTAATTTTGTATCTTGTTTTAAAAAGATACCTCCTTTACCATGAGGTCACAAAAATAGCCTATTTTCTTCCAAAAACTTAGCCTTTGGGTTTTCTTATTTAGATCTTAAATCCACTGAAACAGATTGTTTGGTTTGAGGTAAAGATCCAGTTTTGGTTTTTTCCATAGGTAAAAAAATTGTCCTAGTACTATTTATTGAATACTCTATCCTTTTCTCTGCATTGTCACCTCTGTCATCTATAAAGTTTCTACTTATGTGTAGGTTTGTTCTGGGCTCTCTAAATCTGTACCATTGGTCTATTTATTTTTCCCTGTGCCCATGTGTCTTAATTATTATAGTTTTATACAATCTGCTCCAACCAATCTTTTACTACTACTACTCCAAAATAGCTCTTATCAAAGTCACCACGATCTCCATGTTGCCAAATTCAATGGTCAATTTTCTATCTTTAATTTACTCAATCTCCACTGTTAAAGAATAATTATTTTAAAAGTTAAAATCATTACTGATGTGCAAATATAAAATGAACACTTCAATCATTTTATTTTACTCATTAACTAATGAGGAAACTAATAAGATGTTGCAAGGAGTTCAAAGAAGAATTCAATGAAGCCCACATATAAAAGCAATAAGGAATGCCAGTACGAATTTACAAATAGATGTAGAACCAGTCTATCCACAGAGCAGTGGCATTTCACCAATGCCACCAATGCAATCAATTGCATTCCACAACGCGTTTCTATGGACAACAATCATTTGCATTATTATCAATTTCCTACAACTTACAAAATTGTAAAATAGCTCAAAGACAATGAAAAATAAAGATAACCCTAAAGAGAATACTATACAGACATTCTGATTTTTTTTTCCTTTTTTTTGGCTCATTTCAAAGTCTTTCACGGTGTTTACTGGCACCACATGTTGGTTTGTCCTTCTTGAAATGTCTTCCTTGGCTTCTGTGCCACCCCAGTCTCTTGATTTTCCTCTTACCTCGCTGCTTGCTGTATCTCAGTCTCTTAGATCCTCCTCCTCTTCCCCTTTTCTCTAAATGTTGGAGTGCCCCAGGGCTCTGAGCTCTTCTCTTCTCTTTTTACACTCTCCCTCAGCAGCAGCACGTAGCCCAAGAGTTGGCAAACTACAGTCCATGGGCCAAATCTGGCCTGCCACCTGCTTTTGCAAATAAAGTTTTACTAGAACACAGTCATGCTCATTCATTTGTATACTATCTATGGCTGCTTTCATACTACAATGGCAGACTTGAGTAGTTGTGACAGACTGCATGGCCCAGAAAGCCTAAAATATTTACTATCTGGCCCTTTATAGAAAAAAATTTTGCCAACTCATGATCTAGTCCTATGGCTTTCAAAACATACGTAATGACTCCTGGGTTTATACGCCTAAGCTGACCTCACCCCGGCACTCCAGACTTGTTAATACCACCACTTCTCCACGCCTCCGTCACCTGTCTAAAAGCTACCTCACACTCACCATGGCCACCTTCAACCCTGCTCCTCTCCAGGACTTCCCATCTCAGTAAATAGCACCACTTGCACCCAGTAGCTTAGGCCAAAACCGTTGGTGTCTTCTTTTACCCCTCTCTTGTTGTCACACCCAACATCCTTTTCCATCAGAAAATTCCAGTTGCTCTGTCTTTATGATGGAGCCTGATTCTGAACACTTCTTTCTACTCCCACTGCTAAACTTCTCGTCCAAACCATCATCTCTTGCCTGGATTATGCAACATCCTCCTAACCGGGCTCCTTGCTTCCTCTCTTACCCCATACAGCAGGCAAGTGCTCCTTAAAAATATAATTCAGGTCAAGACACTCCCTGCTCAGCAGCCTCCTATCACACAGAATAAAACTGAGAGTCCTTACATAACCCTGGCTGCTTCTCCGACTCATCTCCTACCTCTGTCTCAACCACTACCCCGCTTCAGCCACACTGGCCTCCTCACTCATCCTCTAGCACACTCCGGGCCCCACACTTGATACTTGTAATTCCCTCTACCTGCAACTTCTTTTATTTTTCCACTTTGACTTTCTGTTTATTTTTCAACTTAAAAATATGTCCCCCCCAAAGAAAACAACCACAACAATAAAACCAAACAAGTCACCCCATCCGCAGTCTGGAACTTTTCCTGTAACTTTTTTCCCCAGCTTTATTGAGATATAATTGACATATAACACTGTGTCAGTTTAAGGTGTACAATGTGATGACTTGATATATGTATATATTATGAAATTATTACCACAATAAAGTTAGTTAACACATCCATCACCTCACATAGTTTTTTTTTGCTTTTGTGGTGAGAACTTTTAAGATCTAGTCTCCTATCAACTTTCAAGTATATAATACAGTATTGTTAACTGTAGTCACCATGCTGTACATTAGATCCCCATAATATATTGGTCTTATAACTGGAAGCTTGTGACCTTTGACCACCCTTACCCATTTTCTCCACTTCACCCTCTGCCCCTGACAACCACCAATCTACTCTCTGTTACTACAAGTTCAGTTTCTTCTACCAGAGACTTCTGTCCCCAAGGAGCAACATGGCTCATTTCCTTACATCAGTCAAGTCACTGTTCAAACGTTGCCTTTTCTGAGAAGATTTCTCTGTTCCTCCTCAAATATCAGTCCTCATCACTCTGTAGCCCTTTATCAACATGCTACCCTATTTTATTTTTCTTCAACCTGAGATAGATAGAGAGACAGACAGAAAGATAGATGACAGATTAGATATGTAGATAGATAAATAGATAGATAGATGATAGATAAGATAGATAGATATAATTTGACATCACTACTATAGAATATAAGCTCCATGAGGGCAGGGACTTTGACATATAGTAGGTGCTCAATACGTATGTGTTGAATGAATGAATGGACATAATCCAAACATAGGGAATAATGAAACAAAATTTAAGCAATTTCCTAAGGGCACCAGTTTCTCCACACATGAATGGAAGAAGACTAAGGCCCTGGCTCGAACGCTATCCACCACTCAACCAAGTCTTGGGATTTCCTAAAGAGGAGCCTGCTAACAACGCACTTGCCCCCTTAGAAATCCGACGAGCTCATTTTAACAAATACAAGGCAGATGTGTTTCTACCAGTCAGTGGAAGGGGTATGGAGAGATAGGGAGGGGAAAAACACGGGGACCTAAGAGAAAATAATGTTTGTGCATCCCTCTGAATCTAGAAGGAGAAGTTGTTAAATTGGGTGACTTAGGATCTTGGCACGTGAGTAAATATTCTGATGTCCTGTGGCCCCACAGCCAGTCTCTAGGTCTCAACCCTCATCCCAGCCTGTCTGTTCAAAGTCTCCTTGTAACCACATCTAGGTCCCTACAAGGTATCCACAAATTGAAGAGAAAGCAGAGAGCAAATGATGGTTAAGTTAATTGATGGGCAAAGAGGGACCCATAACTATACTTACAAAATGCTAAGTATGCTTCAGATTATAAGATTAGTTATAAATGTATGAGAACAGATTGTCTGGCCATGGCTAAGAAATCATCAACAAAGCAAGAAGGAGATTTGGTGTGGTGCCAAAAGGGGGCAGCCCACAAAGTTCCTGCCAGAAGAGGTTTGCATGCCTCTTCTCACAGGCTCTGTCCCATCGCGTCCTCCCCGTGGCCCAGACAGGCTGCCACATTCTACCAAGCCAAAGTCCTTCCTCAGGAGAACCCAGGCAGAGCCTGCCTGAAGGAAAATTCTAGAGTAAAATTTGTGTTGGCACCCTCTCACTTCCCCTACCAACTTCCCTCCAACTCAAGGAACCGGATCACCTCTGCTCCCTAGTGCTCCAGGCTGGGGCTGGTCTCTAAGTGCCACCCCCACTCCCACCCCCACCATACACTGTGTCCTACCCACCCGAAGGCTCTGGGTTCAGATTACCTCCTCACCCTCTCTCAAGCCCTACTTCCCAGGGTCAATGCCTCTAGATGGAATTTATGATAACATCAGATTCTTTGTCAGAAAAATACCTGTGCTCCTCCGCTGCCTTTAAATGATGATGTCCTTGGCATTTCTTATCCTTGCCCTTCTTCTCTTCTTGCCCTACATTCTCTCTTGATTGAGCAGATTCTCCAGTAATGGAACCTAGAAAATACCACCAAAACTACTGGACAAAGCCAAGCAGTACCCCATAAGGGAGAGCACAGCCTTGCCAGAGTCTCAGTGGCGCTCACAGAGGGGAGGGCAAAGGCAGGCGAGGTCTTGGAGTCTGGTTTCAGGCAAGCCTTTCCATGGAGAGCTTGATTGGGATTGGAAAAGGATCCTGATATGAGAGTTTAGGATTGGAGAACACAGAAAGGTAAGGATTTTGAAGCAAGGGGTTGAAACGTTCCTGGGGAGTAAATATGCTTTCTATTGAAAAGTTAGAGTTTGATGTTCATTTAAATGCATCTGGGAAGCTCCTGAAATGAACGATAAGATGTCTGCAACTTTTCTTTTCCTTGACAAGAGTTTGCTGGAACAGTAAAGTCACATTAATGAAGACAGTGGGAGTAGAGCATCAGACAGGACAAGAGCAGGCGTGGGTTGCACTCAGCCTCGCGCCTGGCACATAGGAACTCCTGGGGGCGTTTCCTGAACGGCCTTGGAAGGCAGCGTTAAGCTTATGCTCGGACTGCTTGCTTGTAAATTCTATCCTCCCCCGCTTAAAAACCGCGAGACCTCAGGCAAGTCACATCTCACAGGTGTCGCTTCCCCACCAAAATGGTTGAAGGTAATAGTCCTACCTCACCAGGCGGTAGCGAGGATCAAATGAGCTGAGCCATGTAAAGTGCTCTAGTCACCGTTTCGGTTGCAGATAACAGCAAACCTAACTCAAACAAGCTCAAGCAAGGAAGGGACTTTTTTGACTCACTATGGGAAAAGTCCAGAGGTATACCTGGCTGCATGCGTGGTGGGATCCAGAAGGACAAGCAGTGTCATCAGGTTTCCCTTTCTCTCTTATTCTTCATTCCTTCTCTGCTTCTCTGTGTAGATTTCCACCCCAGAAGAAGAGAGAAACGCACCCTCTCCCACCTCTAGAAGTCAAATTTCAAAAAGCTGGGGGAGAGTAGAACGCTCTGATTGACTAGCCTGCATCACGTGTTCAGCTCTCATCAAGGGCAGCCCAACAGCACCTCAGGAAGTGGGGGACATACACCTTTCCTGGAAAGGGATTCTGGATGGATAAATAACATTTAGAAGCTTTTAACAGCATGCCTGGCCATGGTAAGTGTTTAATAAAAGCTAACGCTATGGAGATAGGCCAAGAAGAGTAAGTTAGGGCCACAGTGCTCGAAGCCTTGAATTCTAGGCGACAACTATCTAGCTTTAGGTAATGGGCGGTGGGGAGCCACTGAAGGCTTTGTCCAATGTGGTGAACAAAGTATGTCTTAGGAAGATTAGTCTGCTAATGAGGGTGTGACAGAGGGTGGAGAAGTTGGCGGTGGGACCGTCAGCAGGGAGGCTGATATATTTGGAGTTCAGTGTTCAGGATCCAGGTTAAAGAGATGACAGCAGGAACAGAATGAGGGGATTCCTACTCAAATGGCAGAGAAGGAAGAATGGCAGGCTTTGGCAACTGGCTGCCTGGGGAGGGCACATAGACGTGAAGAGGTGAGGAGTCCCTGAGGTCGCAAGCCCGGGTGACTGAGAGGATGGTGGCCTGGCCACACAGGCTCCTCTCTTTCCTCCCTCTTGTCATCTTCCCCCTCCTCCCCACTCTCTTTCTGGAATGAAGCAAGTTTCTGTCATCCCAGACAGCAGTCTTTCCCTGGTGCAGCTCTCTTGATCACCCAGCAAGGGCTCCACCGGGAGCCGCTTTAACAGGATTGGTTCACAAACAAATGCAATATGTTAAGAAAGAGTCAGGTGAATAAAATGTTTTCCCTCTTAGCATAAAAGAAAAACAAACAGGGGATTTGCAGAATGTACAAAAAATTTGGAATAACTGCTGTAAGTCTCTTTTAAGAGCACGAAATGAATAAAAGTTTTGGCTAGGAACCTTGAATGTTATAATATATCCGTGTTAGAAATGTAAAGAGTGTAGCAGAAGATGGATTTCATCCGCTTCAGGAGAGAGGTGTGAAGTGTGTGTGTGTGCCTGTGTGTCTGTGTGTGCGTGTCTGTGTGTGTGTTTACAGGTGTGTAAGTGGGCTAAAGGAAAACAGCTGACACCTCGGAAGCGGCTGCACGTCGCAGTGATACTGGCCAAGGTGGTCAAAAAACAAGAAGAAAGTCTGAGGAAGGAAAGAGAGAATTTCCTAGTTCTGCTTCCCAAGTGTGTTTCTGACGAGGTCAGGATGCTACGAGGAGAGTTGCAGATTGAGGTGCACCAAAACCGTCTGGACGCAACCCGTCTCTGTTCCTGGGGGCCCTCCCCCACAGCAACGACTCGCCCAGGCAGTCGCTGTGATGAATTTCTTTTTTTCAGCAATGATGGAAATTTGCCCTGTCTTTCACTCCTGTAACTTGAGTGTGTTACCGAGTCTTGTGAAAACTTCAAGAGGGATTCCAGTCCCCTGGTCTGTAATATGGGAAGTGAAACTAAGTCTAAAACAACCAAAGAAGTTACGGCATGGGGGGCAGGCACAGTGGCATAGCAGTTAAGTTCTCGTTAAGCAGTTAAGGCTCTGCTTCAGCGGCCTGGGCTTTGCCGGTTCGGATCCTGGTCGCAGACATATTCACCGCTCATCAAGCCATGCTGAGGCAGCGTCCCACATAGAAGAACCAGAAGGATGTACAACTAGGATATACAACTATGTGCTGGGGCTTTGGGGAGAAAAAAGGAAAAAAAAAAGAGGAAGATTGGCAACAAATGTTAGCTCAGGGCCAATCTTAAAAAAAAAAAAAAGTTATGGCATGGCCTGTTACTGTCCACAACTTTCCATCTTCTTCCATCATATAACCCTTTGAATAAAGACCACAGAGGCGATGGCAGAGCTGGTTAGGAGCCTATGGCCCCAATAGTCTGATGCAAACCTGAATAAGACAATGGCAAATGATGTTATCCAAAAGGGAGTGAAAGACCCTGAAAGTTTCTCTCCGCCAGTCTGCTGCAGACAACTGACATAGCACCCTAGGTGTCCCGTTTTAGGAAGGAAGTCGTTTCTCTTGAGAGCACTGGCAGTCCCTTTCCTTATACGAAACACTCACTCGTCCTTCCTAGTTCAGCTTCAGTGATGTGCCTCTCTTGTGAAGCTTGCCCTCATCCCCTCTCCCAACTCTGTCTTCTTGCCTCCATCTCTCTCTCCAGCAGAGAACTGACCATGCAGCTCTCTGAGTACTCATCTGCTCCAATGGCTGCCAGCCCCAAGAGAACAGAGCCTCATCTTTTCAATTTTGCATCCTCAGCACCATACCCTGTAGTAGGTGCTCAGTAGATGAGGAATGAGTATGACATAGTGGAAAAGTCACTGAGCTTGGAATTAAGTGACCATGCTAAACAGGCTCCTCGGCTGCTAATCTTGGGCAAGAGACTCAATCCTTTTGAGCCTCAGTTTCCTCATCTGACAAGAAAAACAATCCCCCCTGCCCTTCCCACCGGTTGCAGGTTTGCCACGTGAGATAAGGTATTTGAAAAACCTTTTAGCCAGAGCACAGCCCTAAAGGAAGGAAATCTGAGGAAACACTGGTCCAGCCCACTCATTTTACAGATGATAAAACTGATCCTCAGATGGTTCTTTTTTATCGAAAGTTACCATCCCTAGACCCAGTCCTGTAGGAGCTTGCTCTTGGAATCTGACCTGGAAGTAGGAATCTAATAAATTTATTTTTTTAGGAGTTAATAATGGTTGTTGAGAGTGTCAGAGTATCTCTTCTAGAAATATTTGCATTTCACTTAAGATGTACACAGTAGTGGCATTTCTTTCAGGTCTTTGAGCAGACCAGTAGAGAGGTATTCTGGATGGGACAGTTTCCAAGTCTTTCCCAATTTGCATGATATAAATGGTTGTCTTTCTATATACTATGTCTTGCATTGATTGTTGGAGAAAAACCACATTAATGTTGACCTCCCGCAAGTGCCCCATGCGCCAAAGTCTGGAGGATTCACCTTTTTTAAATATGAAAACTAGAATGCTCAGACCCCCTGAAGTCACAAAGGCAGTAAACATCTTTAGAGAGATGAAAAAGTAATCCTGACGCATTGGAAAGAATCTTCAAATAGACATGAGGAAACCTGAGGCCCAGCTCTCACCCTAGCAAGTTATGTGAATTTGGGCACCTCAGGCTTTCTGAGCATTGCCCCCCTCCAATATTTTAATACTTGCCTGTGTGTGTGTGTGTGTGTGTGTGTGTACATAGTTCAAAATTCAAAAGGTACTGCAATATTATACGAAATACATATTTGGTCTTTGAGTCCCCCTCCCACCCACTTCTTCACACAGAGCTCCTAAAACCCCTGGAATTTCCTGAGTGAGGAGTCTGTCTTTTGCTATTCATGACAAGCCCCTTCCAATCATATCTGAGTTTATGCTAATGCAATGACTATTGTTGGGCCTCCAGATAGCTTCAGGATAGGGGCTGGTCTCCAGAAAGACCAAGCCTTGATTAGAGAGTTGGAACTTTCAGCCCGCCTCCCCAACCTCTGGGGAGCGGGGGTGTTGGGATTGAGTTCAGTCACCAATGGCCAATGATTTGATGAACTCTGCCTATGTAATGAAACCTCCATAAAAATCCCTAAAGACAATTTGGAGAGCTTCCATGTTGGTGAACACATCCACGTGCTGGGAGAGTGGTGCACGACAACTCTACAGGGACAGAAGCTCTTGCACTCGGGACCCTTCTGGACCTCGCCTATATGCCTCTTCATCTGGCTGTTCATTTGCATACTTTATAATAAACCGGTGAATGTTTTCCTGAGTTCTGTGAGCCATTTTAGCAAATTATCGAACCTGAGGAAGGGGTCATGGAAACCCCCAATTCGTAGCTGGTTGGCCAGAAGTATGGGTGGCGCAGGACTTGTGACTGGCATCTGAAGTGGGGACAGTCTTGTGGGACTGAGCCCTTTAAACTTGTGGGATCTGATGCTAACTCCAGGTAGATGGTGTCAGAATTGAATTGAATTGTTGGACACCCAGTTGGTGTTGGAGAATTGGAGAACTATGGAGGTATAAAGAGCAAACAGTGAAAAATAACATTTACAGTTCTATCCCCTAGCTCTTGTTTCCCTCCCTGGGCCCAGAGGCAACTGCTATTATCAATTACTTAGTGCTGTGGGTTGAATTCATATGTTGAAGCCCTAACCCCCAATGTGATAGCATATAGAGATGGAGCCCTTGGGAGGTAATTAGGTTTCAATGAGGTCATGAGGGTGGGGCCCTCATAATGAGATCAGTGCCCTTATAAGAAGAGACACCAGAGAGCTTGCTCTCTCTCCACCGTGTGAAGACACAACAAGAAGACAGCCATCTTCAAGCCGTGGAGAGAGCTCTCACCATGCTGACACCCTGATCCCAGACTTCCAGCCTCCAAAACTGTGAGAAAATAAATTTCTGTTATTTAAGCCACCTAGTCTATGATATTTTGTTATCACAAACCAAGCTAAAATTCTTGGGTATCCTTTCAGAAATATTTTAAGCATAAACAAGCAAAAATGGATATATTTAGATTAGTTTCCTTCCTTTTTTTACACAAATGGTTCTGCACCTTGCCATACTCTGTCTTGGAAGACAGTCCAAGCCACTACATTTTTTTTAATAGCTGCATGATATTTTCCATTGTATGAATATACCATAGTTCATTTAACCAAACTTCTACTGCTGAACATTTACATCATTTCCAGTCTTGTGCAATTACAAATAATATTACAATTAATAACTTCGCACATATGCCATTTGCCCATAGGAGAGCTATGTTACCTAACCAGGCTGGTTGTCTGCTGCACAGTATGCCAATCACTGAGATGACGAGTTTTGCAGCAAAGAAAGGGTTTATTCGTGAGGCAACCAAGCAAGGAGAGGAGAGAACAAGTCTCACATCCGTCTCCCTGAAAATGGGGATTGGGGCTAATTATGGTATAAAGGGCCGGGGTGGTCTGAAGTGTGGGGATAGACAATTGGAGGTAAGGAGAAGTGGGGTAATAGATGATCTGCACAAGCACAGTCAAGCTTCCTGGCTTTTCATGCGACACACGTTCACAAAATGGTGGCGTTAGCATGATCTGAAGGTGGAGTTTTCGGCCCCCTGACATCAAAGCATCAGCTGTTGGGCATTCGCACAAGCACAGTTGATGAGTCAATGGTCTCAACCAGCATTAACTGGACAAGGGGTTGACTCAGTTCCTGAAAAACAACTTAAGCACCCGTTACCGTGGTGACCAAAGTATCAGAGATGTTGTCTCTAAGGAAACTAGTGGGAGTCTGATATTATTGCTTATCTACATGACTTTTAAGAATAATCATTAATGGCTACCTGGCCACTGGTTTCAGCTAGTTGTTGGCTAGATTCCTAGAAATGAACTGCCGGGTGGAAATATATCTATAATTGTGATAGACATTGCCAAATTGCCCTTCAGTCATTGTGCCAATTTACACTCCATTTAGTATGTGTAGTAATGTTTATTTTTCCCTCACTTTCACCTACACAATATGTTAGCAAACACGAGATTTGCCAAATTGACATGTACAATGTTACTTCTTTATAGTTTTCCTTTTCTTTTTGCGTTTTCCTATTATGTGTGAGATTGTGTATCTTTTCATATATTTAAGAGCCTTTTGTGCTTTCCTTCAACAGTTCACATCCTTTTTCGGTTGTTGGTATTTTTCTTATTCTTTTGTCAAAGCTTTTTTTTTTTCTTTTTTTGTGAGGAAGATCAGCCCTGAGCTAACATCCGTGCTAATCCTTCTCTTTTTGCTGAGGAAGACCGGCTCTGAGCTAACATCTATTGCCAATCCTCCTCCTTTTTGTCCCCCAAAGCCCCAGTAGATAGTTGTATGTCGTAGTTGCACATCCTTCTAGTTGCTGCATGTGGGACACAGCCTCAGCGGGGCCGGAGAAGCAGTGCGTTGGGGCACGCCCCAGATCCAAACCCAGGCCGCCAGTAGCGGAGCGCGCGCACTTAACCCCTAAGCCATGGGGCCGGCCCGAAGCTCTTTATTATAACAGGAAAATAAAACTTTCATGGGTGATAAGAATTGTAAACTTTTCTCCAATTTGTTGTCTGAATTTTGACTTTCCTTGTGGTAAATTTTGTCATACTGAACTTTTTTATTTTTATATAGTTCAATTTATCAAACTTTTCTTTTAAGCCTTCTGGGTTTCATATCATGCTTAGAAATTATTTCCCTCCTCCAAGATGAAAATATCTCCGTACTTTCTTCTACTTCTCTTTACCTCTTATATTTAAATCTTCGACCCACCTGAAATTTATTTTGATATAAGGTATGAATTATGGATCCAACTTAGTTTATTTCCAGAGAGTCACCCAGTTTGTCCCAATGCCATTGACTAAATAATCCATTCTTTCCTCCTCTGATTTGAAACACACCTTTATCATATATCAAACAACAATAAATATCATAGACTGTCATATATAAGTTTTGGGGTCTATTTCAAGACTTTGTACTCCGTTCCATTGAGCTGCCTATCATGTGCCAACATTGCACTGTCTAAATTGTTATGACTTTATAATATGTTTTAATATCTGGGTTGGTTCCCTGCTCTTCTTTTTATAATTGTCCTGGCTGTTCTTGCCCAATTATTTTTCATATTAACTTGAGAGGCATCTTAATTGGTCTCAAAAAAAGTCTTATGTATTTTTACTGAGATTGCATTAAAGTAAGGAAAGTTCACATGATTATGATGTTGGGTTTTTCTTCTGAAAAGCAGAACATGCCTTTCCGTTGTCCTCATTCTTTCTTGTATCTCTCAGTAGATTTTAAGTTTTTCTTTAATTGGAACTTCCATATTTCTTTTCAATTTAATTTACTTTTTCAGTTACAATGTAAATAGGGTCTTTCATTACATCCTCTAATTGATTATTGTTTTTATATTTAAAAAACTTTATTTCTTTTGTTTTATTTTGTTTACCTACCCAAATTACTTCCCATGTTGTTTGATATCATTATTCAGGTGACTCTCTTAAACTTTCTAGGTATAACATTACCTCATCTGCAAATAGTGATTATGCTACCTCTTCTTTATTTTTTTGTTTTTGTTTTTTTTTTGTGAGGAAAGTCAGCCCTGAGCTAACATCTGCCAATCCTCTTCTTTTTGCTGTGGAAGACTGGCCCTGGGCTAACATCTGTGCCCATCTTCCTCCACTTTATATGGGATGCCACCACAGCATAGCTTGACAAGCGGTGCCTCAGTGCGAGCCCAGGATCCGCACCGGCGAACCCCGGGCCGCTGGAGCGGAGCACGTGCACTTAACCTCTTGCGCCACTGGGCCGGCCCCTATTTTTTTAATATACCTCTAGTTTCTCTCTTTTATCTAATCAAATTAGCTAGTACCTGCAGAATAATGTTAAATAATTGTAGTGTTACTAGGCATTCTTGCCTTGTTTCTGACTTTAATGGAATTGTATATTGTTTCTTCATTAAGCTCAATGTTGGCTTTTAGATCGAGATAGACATATTAAATCATGTTAAGAGAGTATCCACCTATTGCTAGTTTATTGCATCTTTACCAGGAACGGATGTTGAATTTTATCAAATGCCTTTTTAGTACCTATTGGAAAGATAATATTAATTTTCTCCTATCATAATAATAAATTTCCTAATATTGAATAGTCCTTGCATTCCTGGAATTCCTAACTGTTGATGTTATTATTCTTTTAATGTGCTACTGAAGTCTATTTGCTAATATTTATGTTGGATTGTTGTATTGATATTCATAAATGAGATTATTCTGTGGTTTTCTTATGCAATAATTGTTGCATATTGTTATCAATGTCATGTTGGGTTCATATAGAATAATTTGGATACTTTATTTCTCTTTCTATACCCTGGAACAGTTTAAGTAGCATTGGAGTCATCCATACCTTTCATAAAATTTCTCTCTTTTTTTTTTATGATTCCTTGCTTTACCAACTTTTCAGTTAATTAACCATCTAGTAGTCACCAATACCTCAGATAAAAATATTTTTATTATTTATAAATTTTATAAATTTGCATTACCTTTATAACCACAAGGATGTTAAAATATTACTAAAATGAGGAAATAACCGTAGAAATGTGCAAATGTCTATATTCATAATTTTTAAATACGGCATTATTTATCATAAAAGCAAAAAAGGAAGCAACTTAAGGGCTAAATGTTCACAGGGGACTGGTTAAATTATGGTGTTTTCTATACAATAAAATACTATGCAGCTATTGAAAACAATGTTTTGGTATGGGAGAATAGGACCTTCATTTTTTATACATTCCTGAGTTGTCCAAAGTTTTTACACTAGGAAATTGTTACTTTTATAATCAGTAATGTATCATTTTAAAATTAAAATTAAAATGATGGTGTAGTTGTATGTTTATTAACATGGACAGATGTTCACAATAGATGGCGATGCATGTTTCAGAACAATATGACCCCATTTTTGTAATGTGTGTTTCTATAATTATAGAAAAAATGTTTGGAAGTGATTTTCTTGGTCTAATTGGATTTTGGATGTTATTTATTTTTTGTTTACATTTATTTTCCAGTTTTCCTAGGGTGATTATAAATTGTTTACATGGATGGAGGGATGGATGGATGGGCAGATAGACAAATAAATGGATGAAATGCCTTATTTTGGGATTAAATAAGAACCTTTATAGAATTAACTGGATGAAAGGTCGGGAATGCCAGCTGGCTCCAGTCCACCCAAATAAGAAGTCTCCCAGCACAAACACCGGTGAAAAGAAGAAAATATTCTCCAGTGCCCCTCCATACTTCAGGTCAGGGATTGGAAATTGAGCATCCACTGTCTGGCTGGGCTGCCTAGTACCATAGCCCTGAGTTCCCAGGCCTGGGGGTCGGGGGCAGGGAGAGAAGAGATGTCTTTAGGGACAAAAATAAATAGACCTCATCCTACATAATGGCACAGACCTTAAATGTCCTCCACCTTTCAAGAGAAGGGTCAACTAAATGTGTAAATGCTATAAACCAGTGGCTCTCTAAGTGTGGTTCCAGACCAGCAGCATCAGTATCACCTGGAAGCTTGTTAGAAACAGAATCTCAGGCCCCACCGTAGACTAGCAGAACCAGACGCTCTGGGAGTAGGATCCAGCAATCTGTGTTTAATAAACCCCCAGGTGATTCTGAGGCCTACAAACCACTTCTACAAATATTCCCAATCCAAGATGATTTCTGAGGCAGGGCGGTCTAACTGCTGAGGGGGAAGAAAAAAATCCCCTCCTTTCTCATAAATCTTGGAAAACACTACTTGTTCCCAGAAAATTTCCAGAAGAGTTTAGTCAGTACATTCACAATAAGCTAAAGAAGATTTCTGAGTTTCAGAGAACTATTTCCCATGTTAATCAAGCCTTTCAACATTTTTCTGAGAACATCTACAGTAAGATCCTAGAATAACAGAATGTCACAGCTGCTTGGACCTCAGAGATCATTCTGGAACAACCCCCTGGTTTTTACAAATGAAGACACTGTGCTGAGAGAGGTGACTTGGCAAATAGCAAAGTACAAACAAGGTAAATAGTTTGTTTGGATTTGTTTCCAGTAGACCTCAAGAGGCCCCAAACTATGGTTACTTATTGATGTACCAAAGTGTCACCCATAACTGCCAAATGAAGACGTTCTGAGAGAAGCCACAGACTCTGCAGGAGTAAGATCTTCGCCTCTCCAGACCCATGATGACAATCGCTAGACAAACCTGACCAAATTCATTCTCACGAGCTTTCTCACTGAGAATGAATTTCAATTAATGACAAAACTCAATATGAATCCAAACCTTTCCCGGAAAGGCCAGGCTGAGCAGTCTAATTCAAATATTTCCCTCCCAAGTAATTTCACATTTACTCTTTTGTAAAATGCATTTTCTGGATCAATGTTTAAAATAAACATATGCTCTTCGAGAGTGCTAGAAAACACTGAGTTATAATTAATACTTCTTAAATCAATAACAGTGTTACATCAGGCAGGATTTCTTACGTTCAAGTTCTATTTCAACAAATACCAGGGACAAAGCCAACAGGTAATTATATGAAATAAGTGAGTCCGCGGCCAACGCTTAGGTCATTGTGTAATAATAAACATGTTTTGCTGTTGTTGCAATAGCATTTCTGTATAGGGTCTTTTGAGTTCATGATTTAACTCCTCTATGGAGCTTAGACTCCTCCATGAAACTTTCCTGTATGTTCAAGTAAAAAGAAAGTATAATCATTTTGGAATCACAGTACTGGAAAGAAGCATTTGTAAATCAATGTTTTTACACACAAATTACTTTGCTGATCACTGGAGGCACAACCAGAGAAGTTTAACACATAGTCCCTGCTTTTAAATAGCTTTGTTACCGATAAAATATTTACCAGACTCGTATAGGTGGAATTGAAAGCTAAGAAGGTTCAAAACAATTTTAAAATGTTAGTGGTCATGTCTTGTTTTTGCCATTAGATGCCCTTTCACCCTCATTTTCATAAAATATTTTCTTTTGGGAGCAACCATCTACCCTGTTTTCAGCAGGGACAGCTCCAGGTTTTGTGAAGCTTGATGTTTATACAATTTGCAGAAATCATTTTAAAGGATAAAAAAGTATGAATACAAAATTATTTAGAGTAAGAAAAGAAATCACAATACATTATAAGTTTCAAAAAGCTGACCAATACAAAAACATCACAAAATCTTGAAAACTAGCCTAATACTTTTTTTTTTTTACTGAATGTTCTGACTCTCTCTTTAATTGTTTTCTCCTCTATGACATTGTTTGCTGGACCAAACCTTACCTGAAGCCAACTACTTCTGGACTTTTCTGTTACATAAGCCAGTGTTTCTCTTTATTGTTTAAGCTACTTTGAGTTATTTGCAATATAGAATCTTAATTCACACAAGGGCATATGGAAAACTCATGATGAACTTTAAGGATAGATGGACTTCAGCTTATGAAGAAAAGCACTTGAGGATTTATCCCTGCTTGCAAAAAATAGAGTGTTTTGTGCCGTCACATGGCAATTCCCTTCAATAGCAGAAGGATCTTAGAATCACTTAATTTTTAGCATTGTGTGATAAACATAATTGAACTACACAAGGATATGTGGGAAAATAAAAACATTTTTAGGGTCAGAACAATAAAACAAAAAGATTATTATTGTCTTTACCATGTATTTAGTAATTAGCCCTTAATAGGAAATGGTTACATGGCTCCTTTGATGTAGTCGCCTATAATTAATTGCTGTCTAGTACTGCTTTGTTTCCAGCGGAATAAAGAAATAAGTAATCTATATAAAGATGAAAAAAAGGTGGGGAATAGTTTAATTGACTAAAAACTGTATTTACTTAAAATCCATTAAGTAAGGGCATTTCAAAGAAGCAAATGGAAATCATAACATGCAACATGCATTAGGTAATGCAGCCTTGATACATAAATGTGCCACGGGAAAACAACAATAGCTCTGTGATAGAAAATTCTGTACAACTTTCTGCAGTATGGGGAAACAAATGGTCATTTTGAAAGTATGCGAGCTCAGTGTGGTTCTGTTTGGAATAATGACAGAAAGGAGCCAAAACAATAATTGCAGAATATGATTTGGAACAGACTCCTGCTGGGATGCATTGTTTTATTACTGCCAGATGAAGAGCAGAGAAGGCCAAGCACACTAGGTTTTAGGGTATCTTTTACAATTGTGGTTTATTTAATGATGACCTTCTTGGATTTACCTGGAACCATAAAAGAGGAAAGGGGCAGAATGACTTGAGAGGCTTAGGAAAACAGTTAACAGTTGGGATGGATTTTCTTTACAGTGCTTTGACAAAACAACTTCTCCAGTTACTGCTCGTAATGGAAACATAGATGCCGTGGCAGAATCATGGCACCGTGGGGTGAGGCCTCCGAGAGCACCTCATCTGGGATGCACTTTGCACATAAATTAAGGGACTTGTCGAAGTCCACACAGTCAGTTGGTAGCAGAGTGCATAGCAACTAACTGCATAACTTAAAAGTTACGTAAAAAGGAGAGTTGAGCCTAAGGAGGAATGTTTGTTTCTGTTCCAAGGTGCAATATTTATGCCTCCCATCCCCCTGCAAACGCATTCATCATTTCTCACAACCTTCCTTCCCTCCACCCACTCTCACCAGACACCTGAGAATATCCCTTCAGCCCCAATGACTTCAATTATAAAATTGAGACTTATTCTTACAGAAAGGTATACCTCCGTAGGTTATATAGTCCACGAGGGATCTCACCACGATCACATCTTGACCTCCTAGCCTGGTGCCAGCTCTCAGCCCGTGTTTGTTGAATGAATGCACTGCCACGAAAGGTAACTGAATTGTTCAGTAAAGGCTTCCCCTGCTCAGCTGGCCTTAAACATCTTTGATTTTCTAAAATTGCTTGCCAGCCTGCCTTGCCAGTGGGCGTGATGGTCTTTACTTGCCAATTCACTTATCTTCTACGGCACAATCTTGACCAGTTTCCTCCATTATGGGCAAAACTCACTCACCCCTTGCATGACTGCCTTCAACCAACCAGCCCCAGCCTCCGCTGACCCTTACTTCGTATTGCACCGAGACCATAGTAGAGAAAAATTAGTAGAGAAATTTCACACACTCCCAGCACCACATCTTACCACTCTCCTGCCTTTACGCCTACATACTCTGTTTTCCTACTTCTGTGAAGGACAAACTCTTTCTTCTCCTAACTCAGGCCAGCCCTGCAACTTGTGTGCTGAGTCCCTGTCTTCTCTAGCCTACTCAAGGACGTCAATCATGCAGTTACCCCCTCTTTCCCCCGAATTCCCTTCTCTACTTGAGATCTCTCATCTGCATACAAGAATGTCACAATATCTTGATCTTAGCATCCTCACTTGATTCCATACCCCTTCAAGCTACTGTCCCCTTTTCTCCTGCTCTCTTTTGAAGCAAAACTCCTCAAGAGTTATAGTTATAACCAGTCTCCAGTTCTTCTCTTCTCATTCTCTCTTGAGCCCACTCCAGTCAGACTTTTGCCCACATCAGTGAGCTCCACACTGTCAATTCCCACAGTCAATTGTAAGTCAGCAGCATTTAACAAACTGAAAGCTAGGCCTCCACTCCCCTTGTTTCCTCCTGCCTCGATAGCTTTTCCTTCTTCTTTACTAGATCTTTTTCCACTTTCCAATTTCTAAATGTTGCAATGCTCTCAGGGCCTGTGGGCCTCTTCTCACTCTGCACTCACTGTCTCATGAGTCTCATAGTTTTGGACGTCATCCCTACCCTGATGACTCCCACATCAATGTCTTTAGCCCTGAGCTTTTCCCTAAACTCTGGTTTCTTGACACCTCCACTGGGAAATCTGATTGGCACCTAACTTTAATATTTCCAAAATAGATTTCGTGATGTTGCTCTTCTCCCCAAAGCTGCTCATCCCCCAGTATCCTGTATCTTAGAAAGTGTTACCTGCAATCTCTTAGTTGTTTAGCCCCCAACCTTTGGAATCTTCTTTGACTCTTCTTTTCCTCTCACATGCTATGTCTAAGCATCAGCAAATCATGTTACCTTTACCTCCAAAATGTACTCCATTCCAACCACTTGTCACCACCATCCTTGCCAACCCTCTCTGGTCCTAGCCACTTAACACTCTTCTGGACTATTGCGATGGCCTCCCAACCAGTCTCCCTGCTTTTGTTGTGGCTCCCTAACCCCAAGGCTATTCTCAACACAACAGCCAGAATGATCCTTTGAAAATATGAGCACTGCTACCTTAGAGAAACTCTCACAAGAGGATATGTACTAGAAATTTTTAAGGCCCATCAGCGTGTTCTTAAAACTCAAGTAAATGACTAGTTCAAAAAATTTTCCCTTGGAAAGACTGAAAGCCATTCCTCTGAGAACAGGAGCAAGGCAGGGCTGCCCACTCTCACCACTCCTGTTCAACATAGTACTGGAGGTTTTGGCCAGAGCAATTAGGCAAGAAAAAGGAATAAAAGGAATCCAAATAGGTAATGAAGAAGTGAAACTCTCACTATTTGCAGATGACATGATTGTATATATAGAAAACCCTAAAGAATCTGTTGGAAAACTATTAGAAACAATCAACAACTACAGCAAAGTTGCAGGGTACAAAATCAATCTACAAAAATCAGTTGCATTTCTGTATGCCAATAATGAACTAACAGAAAGAGAGCTCAAAAAGATAATACCATTTACAATTGCATCAAAAAGAATAAAATACCTAGGAATAAATCTTACCAAGGAGGTGAAGGACCTTTTCAATGAGAACTACAAGACATTATTGAAAGAAATCCAAGATGACATAAAGAAACGGAAAGATATTCCATACACGTGGATTGAAAGAATAAACATAGTTAAAATGTCTATATTACCTAAAGCAATCTACAGATTCAATGCAATCCCAATCAGAATCCCAATGACATTCTTCACAGAAATAGAAAAAAGAATACTAAAATTTATGTGGGGCAACAAAAGACCCCGAATAGCTAAAGAAATCCTAAGAAAAAAGAACAAAGCAGGAGGCATCACAATCCCTGACTTCAAAACATACTACAAAGCAATAGTAATCAAAACAGCATGGTACTGGTACAAAAACAGACACACAGATCAATGGAACAGAATTGAAAGCCCAGAAATAAAACCCCACATATACGGACAGCTGATTTTCGACAAAGGTACTAAGAACATACAATGAAGAAAGGAAAGTCTCTTCAATAAATGGTGTTGGGAAAACTGGACAGCCACATGTAAAAGAATGAAAGTGGACCATCTGCTATCGCCATTCACAAAAATTAACTCAAAATGGATCAAAGACCTGAAGGTGAGACCTGAAACGATAAAACTCATAGAAAAAAATATAGGCAACACACTATTTGACATTGGTTATAAAGGAACCTTTTTGGATGACATGCCTACCCAGACTAGGGAAACTAAAGAAAAAATAAACAAGAGGGAATTTATCAGATTAAAGAGCTTCTATAAGACAAACGAAACCAGAATCAAGATGAACAGACAACCCACCAGCTGGGAGAGAATATTTGCAAAACATACATCTGACAAGGGGTTGATCTCCATAATATATAAAGAACTCACACAACTGAACAACAAAAAAACAAACAACCCGATCAAAAAATGGGCAGAGGAAATGAACAGACACTTCTCCAAAGAAGATATACAGATGGCCAATAGGCACATGAAAATATGTTCAACATCACTAATCATCAGGGAAATGCAAATCAAAACAACACTAAGATACCACCTCACGCCTGTTAGAATGGCTATAATTACCAAGACAAAAAACAACAAGTGTTGGAGAGGATGTGGAGAAACAGGAACCCTCATACACAGCTGGTGGGAATGCAAACTTATGCAGCCTCTATGGAAAATGGTATGGAGATTCCTCAAACACTTAAAAATAGAGATGCCCTACGACCCAGCCATCCCATTACTGGGAATCTATCCAACGAACCTGAAATCAACAATCAAAGAGGCTTATGCACCCCTATGTTCATTGCAGCATTATTCACCATAGCCAAGAAGTGGAAGCAACCTAAGTGTCCCTCGACTGACGATTGGATTAAGAAAATGTGGTATATATTTACAATGGAATACTACTCAGCCATAAAAAGAGACAAAATCGTTCCATTTGCAACAACATGGATGGGTCTGGAACATATTATGTTAAGTGAAATAAGCCAGAAAGAGAAAGACAAACACTGTGTGATCTCACTCATATGTGGACTATAAACCAACACATGGACAGAGAAAACTGTACTGTGGTTACCAGGGGCAGTGGGGGTGGCGGGTGGGGGGTGGGCACAAGGGGTGAAGGGAGTCATATATATGGTGATGGACAAACAAAAATGCACAACCCAAAATTTCACAATGTTAAAAACCATTAAAACATCAATAAAAAAAAAAAATTTCCCTTGGGTTTGTGCTACACGCTTATAAAATGTATTGACCAAAACCAAGATACATAATGTGTATACGCTGCATAAATTATGTATTAATTTGTTTTAATAAAAACTGTGTTTCCTTGGACAGAGAGAACAATTTGGTGGTTACCAGGGGAAAGGGAGTTAGGGGGTGAGCACAAGGGGTGCAGGGGTGCATTTATATGGTGACTGACAAACAACAACGTACAACTAAAATTTCACAATGTTATAAACTATTACGACATCAGTTAAAAATGTGTTTCAAACTGTAATGACATTTGAGTATAGATATTGGCCTTTTCCTTAAAAAAAAAAAAAAAAAAAGGCAGGGAGATCCTCTATTTCTTTCATAGCCGTATTATTAATCCCGAGAAAGTGCGCCCACCATGCTTATTGCCTGCCTACATGCTTTCAAGTCCAGCTCTGCACGGGTATAATGGTGTGTTTAACAAGCACTCGCCCAGATTTATATAGTCATTTTGTAGGAAACTGCCTCAGAACCAGCATGTGGTTAGGACTGTTCATCTCTTATTGAAGTGCTGCTGCCTGAGGCTCCGCAGCTGGGGGCTTAGTGCTCACAGCAGCTGATTTAAGTGTTGAAAAGGACTTGGAAAATTTCAGATTTTCCCAGGTTGTCAGCACTTCTCTTCTTCCCAGTGTGGTCAAAAGGCAAAGTCTTGCTCTATTTCTTCTACCCCTCTAAATAGGAAAGTTCTATCTGTGTTCTATCTGTGGGGCAATTGCACTGCAGAGGAACAATTTGTACATTCCACACGATTAATCTATAACTATATTGGTAACCAGAAGAGTACAGCAGCTATCGAGGGGTGGATAAAAATTGCAGGCTTCTGTTTCTGGTAATATTGCACACTTGATTCTCTTGATCACACTTGATTGCACAATTAAAAATGCTAGACGAAATTATTTAAATCCTTTAAATTATTTAAATTTAAATCTGTAACCAAACGTTAAATTGAGAATTTTGAGTGAGATACCAAGATATAACAAATCTCAGACACAAAGCAAGTTATGAAGATGTTCAGCACAGGTCGCCAAGAACACAACCCACACTGAAGACGCAAACAGTCCAGTGACTTGCCCCACGGAACCCCACTGGAGAGGGCTTGTGGAAAGATTTCCTTGGCGAGAGCTGCTGTCACGCTGTGGGAAGCAATGACACTTTCTCACAAGTCTAGTAAGAGGAGCTTCCAGGAAACCTCTCAGAGAGCTTATCATGCGTCCCCTGAAATTGTGAGACACAGGAGACAGGTGACTCAGGGCTGAGGAAGCTAAAGGCAGAGGCTATCGTTTTTGACCTGGGGCAGCAGAGCGAAAAAGGGGGTTGCTCTTTCATTGTGATGAACCTGCATTCTAAAGTTTATATGCAAATGCAAAGCACCTAGAATAGCCAAAATTTTTGGAAACAAAGGCAAAGTTGGAGGACTTGTATTATCTGATTTCAAAAATTATTATCAAGCTACAGTAATTAAGACAGTGTGCATTGGCATGAAGGTAGATGTATAGAGCAATTGAACAGAAAGTCCAGAAATAAATTCACTTATATACAGTCAATTGTCTTTTGACAAAGATCCCAAGGCAATTCAATGGGCATAAGATAATATTTTCAACAATTAGTGCTGGAATAACTGGATGGTCATATGCAAAAAAAAAAAGAAGAAGAAAGGAAGAGAAAGAAAGACAATCTCAACCCTTACCTCACATTATCTATAAAAATTAACTTGAAACAGATCAAAGACATAAATGTAAGAGTTAAAATTATCAAACTTCTAAAAAATAACTGTACTAGTTGTCTGTTGCTGAGTAACAATATTACCACCAACTTAGTGGCTTAAAACAACACACATTTGTTACTCACAATTTCTGTGGGTCGGGAGTCCAGGTGTGGGTAGACAAGTTCTCTGCTTAGGGTCTCACAAGGCTGCAGCCAAGATGTCAGCCAGGCTGTGGTCTCATTCAAGGGTCAACTGGGGATAGCTATTGGCAGAATTCAGCTTCTTGCAGTTGTAGGACTGAAGACTTCAATATCTTGCTGGCTGTTGGTCAGAAGCTGCCCTTAGTTCCTAGTCGCCACCCAGTTTCTTACCTTGTGGGCTTCCCCAGCACAACCACTTGTTTCCTCAAAGCCAGAGAGAAAGTGACCCCAGCAAAGTGGATGCTAAAATCTTAAGTCACATAATCATGTAGTCACACATAATCACATACATCCCATTAGTTTTGCCATATTCTATTGGTTAGAAGCAAGCCACAGGTCCTGCCTACACTCAAGGCCGAAAACAAAAGAATAATTTAAGAAAGTTTACAGCTTTTCTGCATCGATGGGGAAAAAATGTATATGACTATACAGATCATTTGTCTGTTTAAAAAATAGTTCTACATAGATATTTCTTCTGTACTGACTTATATGGTGGTATCTTTTCCATGTATATATTTTTTCTTTTTTTTATTGAAGTATAATTGACATGCAAAATTGCATTAATTTCATTATTCATTAATTATGTACAAATAATGATTTGATATTTGTATATATTGGGAAATGATCACCACAATAAGTCTAGTTAGCATCCATCACCATACATAGTTACAAAATTTTATTTTTCTTGTGATGAGAAGTTTTAGGATCTACTCTCTTAGCAACTTTCAAATATGCAATATAGTATTATTAACTATAGTCACCATGGTGTACACTAATTACATCCCCAGGATTTATTTATTTTATAACTGGAAGTTTATACCTTTTGACCCCCTTCACCTGTTTCTCCCACACCCCAACCCCCTGCCTCTGGCAACCAGCAATCTCTTCTCTGTATTAATGCACTTGGCTTTTATTTTTTTTTTAGATTCCACATATAAGTGAGATCATACAGTTATTTGTCTTTCTCTGTCTGACTTATTTCACTTAGCATAAGGCCTTCAAGGTCCATCCACGTTGTTGCAAATGGTAAGACCTCATTCTTTTTTATGGTTGATTAATAATCCATTATATAGATAGATGATAGGTAGATAGATATAGATATATATAGATATATACCACATCTTCTTTATCCATTCATCCATTGATGGACACTTAGGTTGTTCCATATCTTGGCTATTGTAAATAATGATGCAATGAACATGGAGGTGCATATATCTTTTCGAGCTAGTGTTTTCGTTTTCTTCAGATAAATACCCAGAAGTGGAATTGCTGGATCATATGGTACTTCTATTTTTAACTTTTTGAGGGACCTCCATACTGTTTTCCATAGTGGCTGCACCAATTTACATTCCTATCAACAGTGCACAGAGGTGCCCCTTTCTCCACATCCTCACCAGCACTTTTATCTCTTGTCTTTTTGATAATAGCCATGCTGAGATGTGAGGTGATATCTCATTGTTGTTTTGATTTGCATTTCCCTGCTGATTAGTGATGTTGAGCATCTTTTCACGTACCTATTGATCATCTATATGTCTCCTTTGGAAAAATGTCTATTCAGATTCTCTGCCCATTTTTTAATCTCATTGTTTGTTGTTTTGCTATTTAGTTGTATGAGTTCTTTACATATTTTTGGATATTAACCCCTTATCGGATATATGATTTGCAAATATTTTCTCCCATTCAGTAGGTTGCCTTTTCATTTTGCTGATGGTTTTCTTTGCTGTGCAGAAGCTTTTTAGTTTGATGTAGTTCCACTTGTTAGTTTCTGCTTTTGCTGCCTTTGCTTTTGGTGTCAAATCCAAAAAATCACTGCCAAGACGAACGTCAAGGAGCTTACCACCTATGTTTTCTTCTAGGAGTTTTATAGTTTCAGGTCTCACATTCAAGTCTTTAATCCATTTTGAGTTGATTTTTGTGTATGGTGTAAGATGGTGGTCCAGTTTCATTCTTTTGCATGCAGCTGCCCAGTTTTCCCAACACCATTTATTAAAAAGACTGTCCTTTCCCCATTGTATATTCTTAGCTCCTTTGTCATAAATTAATTGACTATATATGCATGGCTTTATTTCTTGGCTTTCTGTTCTGTTCCATTGATCTGTGTGTCTGTTTTTATGCCAGTACCATAGTGTTCTGATTACTATAGCTTTGTAATATAGTTTGAAATCAGAGAGCATGATGCCTCCAGCTTCACTCTTCTTTCTCAAGATTACTTTGGCTGTTCAGGGTCTTTTGTGGTTCCCCTAGAATTGTTTGTTCTATTTCTGTCAAAAATGCCATTAGAATCTTGATAGGAATTGCATTGAATCTGTAGATTGCTTTGGGTAGCATGGACTTTTTAACAATATTAATTGTTCTGATCCATGAGCATGGAATATCTTTCCATTTATTTGTATTTTCTTCAATTTCTTTCATCAGTATCTTATAGTTTTCGATGCACAGGTCTTTTACCTCCTTGGTTAAACTTATTCCTAGGTGTTTTATTCTTTTTGATGCAATTGTAAATGGGATTGTTTTCTTAGTTTCTCTTTCTGATGGTTTGCTATTAGTGTATAGAAATGCAACAGATTTCTGTATATTGATTTTGTATCCTGCAGCTTTACTGAGTTCATTTATTAGTTCTAACGGTTTTCTGGTGGAGTCTTTAGGGTTTTCTGTATATATAATATGATGTCATCTGCAAATAGTGCCAGTTTTACTTCTTCCTTTCCAATTTGGATGTCTTTTATTTCTTTTTCTTGCCTAATTGCTCTGGCTGGGACTTCCAGTACTATGTTGAATAAAAGTGATGAGAGTGGGCATCCTTGTCTTGTTCTTGATCTTGGAGGAAAAGCTTTCAGCTTTTCATTGTTGAGTGTCCATGTATGGATTTTATTTTCCTACGTAGGTCATAAGTTCCTGAAGAATGGGGAGTATCTAACGCTTATAAGTCCCAGAGCACCCCCATGTATTAAGTACTCAAGAAATACTTGGCTAGAGAGTCAGCTTGGCACAATGGAAAGTGTGCAGGCTTGTGGAAGCAGGGTAAGGTTAATTCAAATCCCAGCTTTGTCATTTACTAGTTGAGTAAACTCAAAAAGTGACTTAATATCTCTGAGCCTCAGTTTCCCTATATAACCTCACGGTTTTGAGATAAAATGAGATAAATGCGTATAAACTGCCTGTCATTCACTAAATGATAGCAATTACTGCTATTTATAGATTCCAATAACCATAAAATGTTTAAAATGAGTAAAATTTAACATTAAACAGAAAATTAAAATGCCAGCTTTCTGTGATGGATATTTCTTTGCAGCTGTGAAAACATCAGGATTCCTTTTGACTGCTGCTCCCCTTGAGTAAGGGTAGCCCCACCCAGACGTACGTGCTCTAAGGAGCCCCAGCAAGGACCCTTTTGCCAACTGCCTTCTGCAAATCATCTTTTCCCTTAAACAAACTTTCTCAAAATGAATCTGATCAATTACTGTATATACACCAGGGTATCTTCTACATTCTAACTGTAATAATATTTCTGCCACAAGAGGGCACAGTGTGACTGTGAATACCGTGCAAGACATGCGACAATCCTAAAAGTTAATACTACACTGTGCTCCAGTAGTTGTGATTTGAATATTATTTTTATATACTCCAATTAATTTTATTCTTTAAAGCAAGACTAACTGAAAGCAGGGGATTTCCACCGTTTCCTTCTGGAAAATCTTTTTTCAGGCCATAATTGGTTAAGTACAAACTTAGCATCATTCTTCTCTGTTTAAAATACTGTGATTCATCTCCTTTCTGGGAGTCATTTCCTGTAGGGCCTTAAGGGGCCTTCTAGCTCCAAATTACTGTACATTCCCAGTTCTTATTATGTTTCCTGCGGGCCATCAAGTTCATGGGTTTTATTATAGCCTTGCAAATTAGCAGAAAAAATTTACTAGCCCATAAACATTTTATCAGCCTCATCTTGCTCCTGCGGGCAGATTGTAACAAAATAGCGGAAAGCACTGTTATGAGTAACTTACCCAGCTATGAAATTAATGATTGTTATGCAATCAATTTCTAGCTTTTTATTTTCTCCTTGTGAAGAGTGTGCATGGACAGTGGATGTGGGCATGAATGCAACCAAATAAACCTGCTGCCCAACACCACATGCAATCTACAGCATGCATGGCAAGAGTGATATACACGCAGACGGTTATCATTGACAAATGGAAATCACCCTTGTTTGAGAAGTCCCACTGGCCCCTGCTCAGGAGAGGCCATTACTGGCCAGAACATGCCTGTTCCCTCCTCCTCCTCCTTGACCCTCTGCTCCTCCTACCCTGCACCCAGACACCCAGAGAGAGTGGGCAGAACCTTGGCGCACTATTTTACAAAGGTTTCTGACCTCTGGACTGAGATGGATGTTTCTGCACTCAGGAAGCTGGCGTCTATGTGGTGTGGTGCAGTGGTCCCAGTCACGGTCTACTTTCCCCTTTGCAAACTCATATGTGTTTCTTTGTGGTTGTCATGCCCATTTCAACTTAGACTTCATGTTCCATGCCAACCTTAATGTAGCTGAGGGTAAATGCCCTTACCCCTATATTTTGGGCAGGCCTGCCCCTTTCTGTAAGAGTAGCTGTAGTTCTGCCTCCTTCTCCTTCACACTAGTTATGGCTCTGCCTACCCCCACTGGTCCACCACCCAGAACAGGGTGGCAGATGATCCACACATGTGGAAGCAGACGTACCACAAAAGAGAAGCAGCCCCCTGTAGGCAAGAGGGCAGGTGAGGACAACCATGAAGAAGAGGCTGATTCTTTTTCAACCGTCAAGGCTCTGAGTAAGTCAGTGGGACTCTGATTGGCCCCATTATTGGGCACTGGCTCCTGATTTGAGCCCTGCCCCATAAGCACAGGGACATGGTGAGGACAGTGGAGAGCTGGCAGTAGTAGAATAGGGTGGCTGAGACCAGGATCTTCAGCGGGTCCTAGTCCTGGGCTGCCAGGTGCCAAGCAGAATGTGAGGATGCCGACAAGGTGAACTTCAAGACAGATTTCAGGACCAGTTTTTCCCAAAGGATGTGCTGAGAGAGGTTAAGAGATGTCCTGTGAAAATAAAGTTCAAAGTTTCTTTGCTACGGGACTCCTCAGAGCCTTTAATATGCCAAAACTTGCGTCTCCTAAAGGGAGATGTTATTTTATCACAAAACTTCTTTTTGAAATAACGTCATACAAACCTAGGGTTTTGAATTACACACATGGGAACTGTTTTTCTAATCATCTAATTTGGTCCAATTATCCCAAAAGAAAAAAATCATAATGTGTTGTTCCTTATTAAGTAAGAGCAAAAATTGTTTAATCATGTGTTACAAAAAAATAAAATTGAGGAGTACGTCTAGGGGGTTATCAGGGGACTGGAGGTGGCAAATACCTAGGGTCCCAGTAAAGGACACAAAGATTGTCCTTCATCCAGTTGCATCCTTATTTCAACAAGCTTGCACTGTTTCCCAGATGTCACCTTGTAAGAATTCCCAAGTTCTAAAAACTGGTTTAGAGGTAGCCTGGTCCATGATGTGATGAATTAATAAATGAAGGGGCTCAATGTTCGTTAAGCAGGATTTGAATATCTGATACTTCAGGGAGATATACCCAGCAACTGTCTATTCTTAGTGAAGTACAAGATACTACTGCCCTTGCTAAAATTCATGGGCTAGACTGTTCCGCCACATATAAACCAGTACAAGTTGACGACCTAAAAGAAGCTAAGCTGATTAAAAGGAAGCAGGCTGTGGGCAAATAAAATCCCAGGAAAACCTGAAATAACATAACTTGGTCTTGTTACCATTGTCTTATGTAGTAAGAATTGCTGTGGCAGCACAAGAGATGCAGATGCAGGGACGTTTTGGCTGGGTCCTTTTGCAGGTTAGGGAGCATTTTTCACTCATCTACAGGACTTCCACCAGTCCTGCTGATCTTGCTTTGCTCTGGACCATGAGGGTGATGATGAAGGATGGCATCCTTACAGCATGTCCGAGGAAATGGGGATTGGCATGAATTGTCTTCTGAATTCCAAATACTAGAGGAAATCAACCATGAATGTTCAGGGCTCCAGAATAGATGACAACAACTAAGTCTATATCTAATTCTGTTCCTGTGATCTAGCCACAAACCCATGGACACTTTGCCCCTATAGAAACTTGCTCTGGAGTGTCTTGTGTGAGTACCTGTGTCAAGTTGGCCCAAAAGGTGACCTGCAGAGTTCTGACCTGGTGCCAAACTCTGCCATCTATTCTGAGAAACCAAAATCTGACTTCCAGACAAAAAAACAGAAACTAAAGAAAGAATTAAAAAAAACAAAAACTTAATCTCCTCCAGAAACCTAAGGAGAGGGAGGAGGTGCATACCAGTACTTGTGGCCACACGGAGAGAGGACCTAAATGGCCCCAGAAAAAATGTGCCATTCTAAGTGGAGAAGAAAACAGCTATTGTCTAACACTTAAATAAAAAATACTGTATAAACAGCTAACAGCTGTTTTTCAGCTTTTGCTTTTTAGAGCAAAAGCCAATAAAAGAAAAGACATACTCTTTCAAATGTGGTTTTTGTTCAGAGCCCAGATTTTCTACAACTAATTTCCAAGCCAGAAGTAGGCCCTGTTTCGGATCATTTTGTTTTGAAGACTAGAGAAAACTAGAAAGTTCAGTAAAGAGCCACAGGTCTAGACAGAGGCTGAGCAGACGGACTCTGCTGCACCAGGGACGAGGCGTATACATGTCAGGGGGGGTTTTAGGGTTAAAAAACAGAAGCCAGTACTCCCAAAACCCTCCTCAGTGAATGGATTTCTAAAAGAAAAAAACATTCACTTTGCATGCAGAAATAGAAAACAAGGTACATCTCTTTGAGATATTGTTTGATTTCAGCATCCTTAACAACAAGATTATCAAGGAAAGTAAATGACGTGATCCATCCGTTCATTGTCCACGTATAAAAGCCACCTGATAAGACCAGGAGGACTCTAATGAGCACCCATCTTGTAAATACGATAATTATAGGGGACTTTCAAAAGGGATATTCATATGAAAAATTACTAGCTAAGTCTTATAATTATGAAGCCAGGGGGATAAAATAACAGTGAGGCAAGGCCTGGTTTATAAACAGAAACTCGAAGATAAGGCCTTACTTATTCCCTCCTGGTGCCTCTGTTAATGCTGTTTACTCCACCCTGAATACCAGCTTCGGTCCCTTAAAGGAAATCTCAGACTTGCTTTTGGTATCAGCTCTTCATCCATCTGTAACTTTTTTATTATATATAAAAATATATGTGTGTGTATGTATATTTGTGGATACACATACATACATGTATATAAAAGGAGAGAGAGCTTTGTAATTTTCTCTAATTATGTCTTGTATCTTTATCTTATCTTTAAATTTTGAAGGGCAAGCTGTATCTCCTGCATGTGTAGATCTTGCTGTGTTGTCCGTAGGCCCTGAATATTATGAACACATGACATCCCTTCCCAGCATTATGGAAGAGCCGGTCCTCTGAAGGCCCTCCTGCTACGATTCTATTTGATCCTGAATACAATGTGGTTTTTAATGTGTACTGCTGGGCTTGCAGATAGCATGTGGACTGTGGACTCTTCCAGAGTCCAAAGAAACGAGCAGTGAGCTGAAATCCAAGCAGGAGGTGGTAAGTGCAGGACAGCATTGGACACTAAGCCCTGGGCCCACTGCAAGGTGCAAAAGCCAAACTCAAGTCTCCTGCTGTAAACCCTGACCCTTGAAGGGGGCTAAATCAGCCCTCTAGAGCCTGGAGGAAAACCTCCGAAGGAAACCCTCTTTTGGAGTAAACAACTCCAATTTAGGCCTTCGACTCCCACAGACTGAGCAAAATAGTTCAGAGTCAAAGATCACCAAACAGCAGGAAAATAAGCCACCACATAACATGTAAGAGAAAGCAGAAACAAATACATTTATCCTTCCAGGACTTTGGTACTGAATTATCAAATGCAAAATTTTAAATGTTGTATATGAAATATTTGAAGAAATCCAAGATGGAATCATAAGCGTTGGCCAGCCCGGTGGCATAGTGGTTAAGTTTACGTGCTCTGCTTCAGCAGCCCAGAGTTCACGGGTTCAGATCCCAGGAACGGACCTATATGCCACTCATCAAGCCATGCTGTGGCAGTGTCCCACATTCAAAATAGGGGAAGATTGGCACAGATGTTAGATCAGGGCCAATCTTCCACCAAAAAAAAAAAAAGAGAGGCTGGCCCCATGGCGTAGTGGTTAAGTCCGGCATGCTCTACTTTGGTGGCCCAGGATTCACAGGTTCGGATCCTAGGCACGGGCCTACACCACTTGTCAGCCATGTTGTGGCAGTGACCCACGTACAAAATAGAGGAAGACTGGAAAAGATGTTAGCTCAGGGTGAATGTTCCTGAAGGAAAAAAAAAAAAAAGAGGAAGATTGGCAACAGATGTTAGTTCAGAGCAAATCTTCCTCACCAAAAAAAAAAAAAAAAAATGGAATCATGTGTGCAAGGACCAAGAGATTATGAAATATGAACAGGCAGACATTTATAAATGAAAAATATAATTGTTGAAATTAAGAACTCAATCCCTGGATTAAACAGTAAATAAGACCCAGTTGAAAGGAGAATCAGTTAACCAATGTGTCTGAAGAAATTACCCAGAATACAGCTCAGAGAGACAGGAAGATAGAAAATATGAAGGAAGGGTTAAGACGCAGAGGATAGAATGAGAAGATTTAATATACTAATCAAAGGAGCCCCAGAAAAGACTAGAGAGAATGGGTGAAAAGATAATATTCAAAGAGATAATGAAGAAGAATGTCCAGAACTGATCGATATGAATCCTCAGATACAAGAAGCAGAACGTACACTACAATAAAGGATAAAATTCTTTTTTTACATCTACACTCATACACATTGTACTAAAACTGCATAATGCTAAAACTCAAAAAGAAGATCTTAAAGGCAACAAGCAGAAAAAAGGCAGGTCACCTAGAAAGAAACAATTAGGTTGTCAGCAGACATCTTTATACAGCAACAGAAAGCAGAAAACTGTAGGACGATATCTTCAAAGCGATGAGACAGTAACTGAGAATGGCATGTGCAGAAAAACTACTTTTAAGAATGTGTGAAATAAAGAATTTTTAGATAAACATTATATATGAGCAAAAAAATGAACAGGGTGAAGGGTGCTATGCTTAAGTTTCTTTCTAGGCATCATACCAAGAACGTTTTTTTATGGAAAAAAGATTTAAGTATGAGGTTAACATTGACTGAGTTGAGTGACAAAGAGAGTTTCTCTTGCTCCCTGACTCTCTGGGAATTCAGGAAACAATTGAGTTATTCGTGGTTTAAAATGTCAGAAAGCAGTAATCACAATGTGCTTCCCACTCTCAATTACTTGAAGCATTGTCTGATTTGAGGCTATTTTTGAGAACTAAAATGTTTTTCTAGTATATATTGTGTAGTTTCCACGTGCTCAGTATGACTAATGCATTAGACACAAGTTACAATATGAGAGACTCAAGAAAAGACAGCCTTGATCTCTGGAATGACCTTCCTGCCAACACTTAGTGCCCCCACTCCAACCAATTATTGCCCCTGCTACTGAGACTGGCTCTGTTCTGGGCGGGAGGTACTTCCCGAGTAGGACCTGCTGCCTCTTGAAGCCTTTACTTCAGTCAAACACTCCATCCTCCTGGGGCAGACATTCCCCCAGTATTTCTCATCCCTTTTCCTGTGATCTCTTATCTGCTAGCGGGAAAATGTGTGAGCCCAGCTGCTAGAGAAGTAAGAAAGGGAGAGACAAGAGGAAAAATTAGGTGGGGTTGATGCAACTTGAACAAAGATATTTCAAGCTGTGCTTTTTGTAATATGGGACAGTAGGAACCAACCCAAGTATATCCAACAATTAGGAACTAGCTAAGCAAACTTTAGCATATGAAAAAAATGGAATATTATATTGCCCTGACTGATGATAAATGGAAGACTGGGTGGACAGTGGCTTCATGTGGGTTATGGGACTGCATCAAACTGTTTACATAAACTAATGTCAAACTGATAAACATAGAGCGCAGACTCAATTATGCGCAAAGGTTACAACTATGTAAGAATCATGTAGACGTGGAGCTAAGAATTGAAAAGAGATGTAGAGCCTTCTAATTTACCAAAACATTTATTATTTATTTATTAGTATTTATTAAATTTATGGCGAAAGTGTTTTTATGTTGTTTGTGTTGCTTCCATGATGCTTATATTTTTTCCATATAAAGGAGGCTACATTTTTATTTTAAATGGTGGACTGAAAAATTTGGTGACCGTATTAGTTAGAATCCAAACAGGAGACAGAAATCACACAGTAATTTCTACAAGGAAAGTTAACTATAAAGAATTATTAACAGGGAATGGGAGTAACCAGAGATTGGCTAGTAAGAGGTAAAAAGAGCACCGAGGAAAACAGGAATAGCGGACACGGAGAGCAGCTGTCACCCTTAAGGCTGAGAAAGAACATTCAGGAAGAGGCCGCCTCCTCCCAGGCCTGAGATCTAGACCTCATTGGTGAGGGTAGAGTCGCGGCTCTCTAGATGGTAGGAAAGTTCATAAGGGGCCACACTGGTAAGACTTTCCAGAAACCTGCTCTCTAAAGTGCTGAGGAAGCCAGCCATGGGGTGGGATACATGACCCAGAAATCACTGCAAACCCACCCAATGGGGTGCCAGGGAAGCCATCCAAGGGGAAGTACCTCACTTCTGGTACTCTACTCTGAAGCCACCTATGGGCCTTCCAACAGAAATCATTCACAGGGAGGTGCCCAGGGAAGCTGCCCAGGGGAGGGCACCACTGCTGCTGGCCACCGGTTACTGCACAAAAAGCTGTGCACGCTGAAGGAGCCCAACAAAGCAAGCCCACTGGAGCCAGGAAGAGAGTCCCTACCTCTCGCAATATCCCACCAGGAGCCTCTATTCACAAAGCTCAACCCCACGCTCGCTGGCAAAGGAGAAATGCTAATAGGGTCCAGGTCCATTACTGCAGAACAAGTAATGAAGGGTGAGTTTGGAGCTGAAAGGCAACAAATTGGTAACTGTCACAGTGAATTAAGCTGATGGCTATACATATGTTCATTACAGGCTGGAAGCCCGGGATTTTCCTATCAGAGAGCCAAGCTTGTGCAGGAAGCCTGAGCTGCTGATCACACAGCTGGGCGAGCGGGTTCTTAGCTTCCTTGTGTGCAGTATCTTTTATGAAAGCCCACTGGTTTGCCATATTAATCATTTCTTGTCTGCCCCAAGGCATACTGGACCAAATGGGTCTCCCCAGTCTTGTGATTTAAAACATATATATAGCAATACAAATATGTCTTTCAGGTATGTCAAGGAAAATAATGAATTAAGCATACTGTCAATATGTTTAATAGCTAAATGAATGTCAATCATGGTTATAAAATTTCTGCAACATACTGTTTCTAAGTATAGTGACCAAGAACCTGGGCTCTGAGCCATTTACTAATTGTGTAACCTTGGGTAAATTATGTCACCTCTCTGTGCCTCAATTTCCCCATCTGTAAAGTGGGGATAATGATAGTACCTAATTCAGAGAATAGTGGGAGGATTAAGTGAGTTAATATATGTAAAGCTCTTAGGACAAGGTAGCCCACAGCACATAGTAAGCACTCTATATGTCAGGTATTATTACTAATATTTGAGAACAGTTAACACCCAGACCCATCTATGCTAGACCCCTCTCAAGTCCCCTACAATCTCTCCCACATTCCTTCCTTAGAAAGGTGAACTTCCTCACAAATACTGCTCCTTAGGGACGTCTGGGCACAGTGCAACCACTGACTCATGCTGTATAGCCCCTCAGTTCCACTGGTCATGCAGGACGCCGGCTTGTCCTTCTATCGCCAACGCTGGACAGAAAGGCCAAAAGCCAAAACAAGTCAACTGGCCCCACATAACTGATCCAAACAGCTTGGGGCCTGGCAGTACCAGTGGAAGAGCTTGAAAAGAAAAACAACCAAAAACAACGCACAGGCCTGTCTTTGTCATGGCTGACCCAGCTCGCAGCCAGGCACGGAAACAGAGCAGCTTTATGAGAAAATGCCTTTCTTTCCACGTGGTAATTGAATCCAGTTGTGGATTGAGGTTGTACATTAGTGGGGTTTAAGAAAGGTTTGCCTCAGATACATTGACTCCAGCTGAATAATCTTTTATTTCTGGTAAATTCTCGTTAAGCAGGGTGTTCAAGCATCCAGGCACAATATAATCCTTTGGAATCTGGCTCTCACACTCACCCCAGAGATATGCTGGGAATCCTTCAGACTCTTCAAAAACTAAACCTCTTGGATGGAGTCCAAGACAGCCCCTCTGGACACTGCATTCTACGTTGTAGCAAACAGTGTTGGGGGCGGTTTTAGAGACAACTGAACTTTTAGAGCACTTTAGATTGACATCTACATAATTCCTCTTCAAAGGAGCTCTCCTTGTCTGATGACTGGCTCTCCCCAAAAGAACCCCGAAAGGGGAAGAGTTTGCCCGTGGCAAGGACAGGATGTTTCAGCCTCAGATTTGGTTGCATCTTGTCCCGCGGCTCTTGCTGCCTGCTGACAGCGTGCTTTGCTCTGTTAATGAAACGAAACAGTCCCTGTTCTAAACTGCCACCCACGTCAGGACAGCAAGTCTTACGCCACCCAGCTGGAGCCCTGCTCTGGAGCCCTCAGGGGCACAGATTCCAAGGTCTTGTCCAGCTCTTCAGTAAAGCGTGCTTTTTAAAATTGTTGATTACTTTGCTAGTCTTGCAATGATGAGATGCTCCACGTGGGAAGTAGAGTGGCATGTGGGTTAAGGTAAAAAGAGTCAAGTTTCTTTTGTAGACATAAAAGCAAAAGAGGTTGTTGGGCATCCGCTGTGTGTGCAAGACTCCGGGGCTACACTGTGTGGCGCGGTCGCTCCCGTCCTCAGGCACTTTACGAGCTCCCAGCTTCCAGCTACTCCCTGGGAAAGGCTTTTCCACCTGTATCAGTCAGGGTGCTGGGCATGGAATAAATGGCTCACTCAAACCCAGGAGAGTTGACTAAAGGGACAGTCATGTCTCCCTGATTGCTGAGAGCCCATCCCTCAGTGAGGCCCCCTCCGTCACTGGAATTCAGCAGGGTTGGGATAATCAGAATCGGCAGCTGATATGCAGAGCAGTTATGAGGCGCAGGCCCGTCTTCAGGCCTCCTCAGAGCTCTCCCCTTTGCCATCTGCCAGTCACCTCAGTCACAGGCCCCCTTGTCACTTGGTCTGTGTGGATGAGCACGAGGTGCAAGCTCCCAGGGAAGATTTGCCCTAGAAACTCCTTGGGACCATGTCGGCTCCTGTCACAGCTTAAAAGACGGAAGGTGGAAAAGAAAGACATCAGAACCAAAATCTTTGTCGATTTTCCAAAATTGAGTGGGAAGGAGAAAGGAAAAAATGAAGACAAAAGGAAATTATCTCTGTGAGTGAAATCCTGTGCTGTTTAGTTGAGCCCAAAGTTTTTACACTAATAACTGAGCACCTGGCAATGGTGGCCCTGGGCTGGACACAGTGAGATGCCCCAGGTCTGTGTCAGGTCCTCAGACTGTGGCCAAATACCCTCCTCCACATCCACAAGCCCCCTCCCCCATATTAGTTTCCTAGGCTACTGTAACAAATAACCACAAACATGTTGGTTTAAAACAGTAGAAATACATTTTCTCATAGTTCTGGAAGGCAGAAGTCTGAAATCAAGGTGTGGGCAGGGTCATGCTCCCTCCAGAGGCTTTAGGGAAGAATCCTTTGGGCCCCTTCCAGCTTCTGGAGACACCAGGCATTCCCTGGCTTGTGGTTGCATCACTCCCATCTCTGCCTGTGTCTTCACATGGCCTCCTCCTCTTCTCTCTGTGTCTTCTCTTCTGTCTCTTATAAGGGCTCTTGTCACTGGATGTAGGGCCCACCAGATAATCCAGATGATCTCATCTGAAGATCCTTTAATTACATCTGCAAAGACCCTCTTTCCAAATAAAGCCACATTCACAGTTCCAGGGGTTAGGACGTGGGCATATCTGTTTGGGCGCCGCCATTCAACCCACTACACGCCCCCATCTTCCTTCTCTCCCTCCCTCTGAATCCTCACGCTCAATGTAGAAATGTATTCAAGTTGCCTCATCAAAAGAAAAATAAATTCTTTCTATCCCGTTAGCTTTTCCAGCTGTGCGATCTGCCCTTCGTTCCTTCACTCAGCAATCAAACTTCTCCAAAGAGTCACCTGTATTTGCTACCTCCATTTCTGACTTACCGCTTAATGTTTTCTCTACCTACTTTCTAAAGCAATTTATTATGATACGGTTCAAGTGAAAAGTGTAGAGAACAATATGACTTTTTAAATTTTTATATTTTTCTCCAAATTACTTTTTGGGGTAAAATATGACATAAAATTTGTCATTTTAACTATATTTAAATGTGCGATTCAGTGGCATTCATTATGCCCACTTCCTTTTCAGTGCTTTCTAATTTGGATGCCACCCTCACCACTGTCCTGTGGCGTCCTCCACCTTCTCAGCCCCTTTATCAAAGTGGGTCCTGCTGACCGCTCCCTTCTTAAAACTCTTCCCTCAGCTTCCCAGCCCCTGTTCTCTTCTGGTCTGACTGTTTCTCTAACTCCTTCTCCCCTGTCCTAAGCCAGGATTCTTCAAGGACCTGCCCAGTTCCTCTTAGTTTTGATTGCTCCCTTGGAAAGCTCTCGTGTTCTCATCCAGTGTTATGGCTTCAACCAACTCCTCCATGCAGACGACTCGTTTAAAGCTGAAGCCTGGCCTAAAAGCTTAGCTACTAGCTTAAGCCTCTGAGTTCTAGGCATACGTTTCTGGCTGCCTTCAGGTCTCCACCTACAAGTCCCATTGACACCTCAAACTCAGCATGTCCAAAAGGGGACTCATGGTCTCTTCTTTCAAAAACTTGTGCTTCCCCCATGGTCTCCCCATATCTCCGTATGGCACGACCATCCTCCCATTCGCCCACTGTGGAAATCTTGGCACCATCTTTGCCTTCCATATCCATTCTGATCCTGTAACTTTTATCTCTACAGTAGCTTCACCACGCCACCCCCGCCCCCAACATCTTTCCATTCTGACACTCTCTTGCCTCCCTTCTTCAGCCTGGAAGACTATAGTGGACCTCTGTCAGGTTTCCCTCCCTCCGCTCTCTATTTGCCATTCCATTTCACACATTGTTAATATGTTATTCTCCCTAAAACACAGTTCTGCTCCAACTCATCCAAAATCTTCAGTAGCTCCTACTACATTGAGAATTAAAGCCTGAACTCCTCAACTGAGCCTTCAACACCCTCCGTGAACTGATGCTGACCCTCTCCTGACCACCGGGTACCCCCTGCTCCAGCCAAAGAGATGAACTGTCTGTCCTCTGGGCACATCCCACACTTCCTGCCTTACCGCTCCCCATTCAACTACAGGTTTCATAGTCTTCTAAAAGACCTCTTTTCTTTCTGTAAAATATGAGTAACAAAATAAGAGCTACCAACTGAAGAGAAGATTGCCAAATTCCACAAAGTGGAATCACCCACCTCTTATTTCCTGTACCAAACAGAAAACACACCCCAGATCATCCTTATCTGACGAGGTTACAAACAGAGCTTTGTTTGCTTGTGGAATTTACCAGCTTGAAGTGGAACCTTTTGAGAACTCAAGCATTTTCTTGGTGACTCACCAGTCAGGGAGAGCATCAACTTTCCTGCTCCGAATTTCTGTAACAGAGAAGGGGCTCCGGGTGCAGATAAGATGGTAACAGAAACTATCACTTCAAACCTGAGATCTTGTGACTGAGAGTTCCAGGAAGCCAAACAGTGCTAACGACAGGAGACAAAAATTAAAAGGAAACTCCAACCCAGAGAAAACACTGGAGGCGCAAAGAGGATAGAATGGAAGGTGCTCCAGTGGGTGCTTATTTCTTGTGCATTTTGGTTCCCAAGCCCTTGACCTTACCAGGAGATGGCATCAGAATGCTTTTAAGAAGCCTACACACACACACCAATGCAGCCACACCAAGAGAAGAGAATTGTTTTTGGAAAACCTAGGTGTAGCATCCTTTAATCCATTTGAAAAGACCCAAGTAGTTTATCTTTCTGTCTACACGGTATCTGAAATTGTAGACTCTTCTTCTGGATCCCTTGTCCATTTAGTGCTATTTCTGTCTCCGGGGCCATTGAGATGTTCAAAAGCAGCTGAAGCTGCAGCTTCTGAAGGTGGAAAATCACTTTGAGCTTTAAAAGCCCTCAGAAATTCAACCAAACCAAGTTTAGGGCACTTTATGTTTTCTTAGCAGAGAAAGATATTCTGTTATATAGAAGCTGGACTTGAGTCACTTTGGGGGAGCTGTTAGCTGTGTCACTCTGGGAATGTTACTAAACGTCCCTCAGCCTCAGTTTCCTCATCTGTAAAATGGGATTATTAATTACTTTGCAGAGTTGTAGTAAGGATTAAAAATAATAATATGTGAAGAGCAACATTTCACTATTTTCCTGAGATAGATGTTTCCAGGATATTCCCCACTGTTCCCAGAACAGAGCTGGACTTTTATCTAAGACTCCACTTCTCCCTCATTTTTAGTTCCTGAGTTGCGTAATGCTTCACCCCCAACTCCAGGGCTCCTGCAAGTGGTCCCGATGTGGCCAATCAAAACATTGTATTCTCCTGCCACTCTCATTGGTTTGGAGATGAGCATGTGACCTAAATCAATCCAATGAGAGAGTTGCTAGGGAATTGTGGGAGCCACTAGAGAAGACATTTACTCTTCCCTGCTGTAGACAAATCTGAGAGGGTGTGAAGCTGAGGCTGCTGCAGCCATGTTGTTACCACGTGGCACTTGGTGGGGAAGCCAGTACAAACGAAGGCAGGCTGAGCAATGGCGAGAAGGTTCAAAACCCTGAAACAGAATGGGGTTGGAGCACAGGAGGGAAAAAGTCCAGAGCTGAAATGGCAGCAGGGGCAAAAGATGAGGAAACTAAAGGGTGAATGAGGAGAAAGAGAGAAGGGGAGCCTGGAGAGGGAAGGGGTGGATTGAACAGGTAAGCAGAAGGAGGAGAAGGGCAGGAGCAGCTTCTCTAGCTTTCTCTGATGTCCAGCTCCTCCTACTCCTCCACTTTCTTCCTAAGGTCCTCCTCCATCACGGAAATTCAGTTGCTGGCCATTAAAAACATGCAACCTCCCTGGTACGTCTTCCTTTCTGGAATATATTTGAAGGAAATTATAATGAATATACACAAAGATTTATGTGCAAGGGTGTTCATTGCACCTTATTTAAGAGAGCGGAAAGTTATGAACAACGTGAATGTCCCACCACTGTAGGTGTGCACAATATTAATCCACTTTGTGTTTGTGTCTATATACATATATATATTTCATACACTCACCCAATATGAGAAGAAATACACAAAAATGTTATCAACAGTGGCTGTTTCATGGTGAGATTATGGGAGGTATTTATTTTTCTATTTATTTATCCACTTGCTCACCTGTATGTTCTAATTTATTCTACTAAGAACATGTATGAATTGGAGAGTAAAAAGGAGATAAAATAACCAAGTGTCAAAGCTTCAACTGGGGTAGAGCTCAGCTGCTGCTGACTTGTTGCCAAGGGTTCTTCCCAGGAGAGCCAGGTAGGGTGCCCACCACCACCCCATCCTCAGGCAGAGGCACCACCACCTGTGGCCCTCCTGTGGGACCAACTTAGACGGCAGCTGCCAAGGCCTAGTGATGACCCCAAAGCTGAGCTTGGACCCAGAAACCAACCCTCTGCTGACAAGGGACAGGTGGCATGGAGCTGGACCATGTCATCACTCTCTCCTGTTTTCCTTCCAGGCAGACAGGCTACGCACTAAAGAGCAGCTGCCGAGAAAAGGCACCAGCCCAAGGACCAGGTGTGCTGGGAGCAGGGTAGTGAGGGGGAGTGGTCTCCTGAGACCCTCCCTGGCCTCATTAGCACCTCACCCACTGTTGGGAACCGGAGCATTAAGATGAAAAGCATCTTCACGAAGGTAATTGTGCCTGTGGGAAGAAGACAGTTTTGGTTTTTTGGATTTTTTTTCAAGACATAGAAGCTTTTTGTTTTTCTTAAACACTCTTCCCAAATGTACTCTACCAAGTCTACCTTCTCCAGTGAATAGTAGATCTTTTAATGGCTTTTTAGGCAGATCCATAATTTTCCAGTTGTTTTCAGATACTAAGCCTCTGTACAGTTTAAAACATCAATTCCAAACTTGATTCTATTCTCACTTCCTCCCCTCCCCCACCCCGTGCAACACGAGCCTGGACCTGGACCCTGACTAATTGGAGGTCTATTTCCAGGACACCCCCCTGCCCCTATTTTCTCCTTCCACGGCTGGTTCCTCTAGTGCGTTGGGCTAAGAGGTAGGACAGGGAAGGGGCAAAGGGTCTTATACTAATAGAGACCACTTGGATAGCCTGGTGGTGGCTACTGCTTCTTTGGCTGACCTGGACTGCCTGTCGATGCCCTCTGGGAGGGGGACATCCAAATGCTGGCTTCCTCTGGGGGATTCGTGTGAGTCTCTTTAGAAAGACTTGCAGGGCAGGGATATGGCAAATCCAGGTTCAACCCTTCCATGCCCCTCAGCTCCCATGACTGGATGTATACTCTACAGACTCTTTGAGCTTTTCTAAGTGGCATGCACTTGAGCCACAGGGAACTCATTCCCTAGCCTTGACAAACTGGGTACGTTCAGACTGCCCCCTGCAAAGCTTCTTTCTGCCTTCTCTTCTTTCTCCAAGTCTCTTCTCTGCTCCTAATAATGTACTGGTAAATCAGCAAATCCTTTTCCTAATCAAATGTCCAACTGGGGAACTAATTTACACACAATCTTTATGAATGATTTTCTTAGAACCGCCTCACTAGAGAGAAAGTACAGCTACTCCCATTGCCCCTCCCCACAGGAAGGGGAGGAATCACCTCTCCTCATACCCGTTACACTCCAAAGACTCTTAGATTGACAATGACTCTGTCTCCTTCCTAGTGTTGTTCATTAGAAGATGGTGCTTGGTGGTAACAGGGCACATCTGTCTCCTCTTGGGAATCCTTGGTTCTCCAGCTCCTGTGGATGTCAGCTCAGGATTGGGGACTTCTCTGTCCTCACTCTTGAGCCCTAGTAGCCAGGTCCAGAGCAACAGAAAGAGTCCCTCTCAATAGCTTGTGTCATGTTTAAGGTAAATAAAGTTCCATTTCCAGAGCTCTTGATTCCTTCGTGTAGAGCCAGAATTTTAGCTGGTGTCATTTTCCTTCTGCCTAAAGCACTTTCTTTTATGGGTCAGCTGAGAATCATTTTTTCAGTTTTTGTATAGCTGGAAAAGTCTTTCTTTTGCATTCATTTTTGAAAGATATTTTTGCTGGGTATGGAATTCTTGGTTGACAATATTTTTCTTTCAGTGCTTCAAAGATTATTGTTCCTCTGTCTCATCACTTACTTTGTTTCTGGCAAGAACTCTGCTGTCATCCTTATCTTTGTTCCTCTTTTCACATCATAACTTTTTTCTCTGACTACTTTTAAGATTCTCTCTTTATCACTGGTTTTGAGCAATTTGATTATGATGTGCCTTGGTATAATTTTCTTCATGTTTCTATTGCTTGAATTTTACCTTGTTGAATGCTGGATATTCTTTTATTTTTTTAAATAAAAATTCTTTGTGGTTCTAGGACACAGTTAAGTTACTTGGAAATAGTTTGATCCTTTCAAGGCTTGCTTTTAAGCTTTATTAGGAAGAACCAGGGCAGCCTTAAGTCTAAGGCTAGTTAGGCCCCATTACTAAGACAATACTCTTCTGAATACTCTACTCAATGCCCCATGAATTATAAGGTTTTCATCTCTAGCTTGTGGGAACTGTGACTATTCCCTGTCCTGTGTGAGCTCTAGGGATTTTTCTCACTAATCTTTTCAGGTGGTTCTTTCCCTGGCCTCAGGTAGTTCCCTCACATGCATGTGCTGATAAGTATTCAGCTAAAGACTCAAAGGGGACACTCTGTAGAACTCCAGAGGTCTCTCTGTGTGCAGCTCTCTCCTCTCCAGTATTCTGTTGTGTGACTTCTAGCTTCATTGGCTTCCCTGGGATCCCAGCTCCATCTTCTCTACTCAGGGATACTGCCAGGCTCCACCCGTATTCCCCATCCCAGTGCTGTGACCTGGAAGTTCTCTCCAGGCAGGAAGCTGGGGGCAATCATAAGACTTCCCTCATTTGTTTCCACTCTCTCAGGAATTGCCATTATGCACTGCCTGTGGTCCAACGTCTGAAAATCATTAGTTCAAATATTCAGTCTGGTTTTTTACTCGATTCAGAATGCTGGTTTTAGTGTGCATTTCCTGGAATTCCTGGAATCATCAATGTTAGCTCTCAGGTGGGCTTTAAAAATCATCTAAGTCCATACCTCCCATTTCCCAGTGAAAACACTGAGGTGGGAGAAGGGACCAGCTTGAGTTTGTGGCAGCCTCTGAACTGGGCCAGGTCTCTTGACTTCAGATGGAAGTTGTTTTGAAACCTGTGAGCTCCCGGGAGAAAAGAAGGAAGAAGGAACTTGGGGAACTTCAAATCAAGACTCCTTTGTGCCAAAGAGTAAGTAGAGTCAGTTGATCTTGGTGTCTCACTGTCTTCCTCATTTCAACATTTCCCATATTTTTTGCCTTCAGTGATGTTGGCCCCTTACCTCAATTTATGCATTGATAATGTAGAGGCTTCCATTCCCTCTGCATGTCCTCTACCAAGTCAGTCTCCTAGCATAACTGAAGGATGTTATGGAATCTCAGAACCAGGAAAAGGCAGATAGCAGAGCTAGGATTTGAGCTCATACCCCAAAGACTCCCCAAGGGAGCCTGAAGATCATCTGAGCCAACACATCATTTTATAGACAAGGAAACTGGGACCAGACAGGGTCACTGGTACACCTAGGCAGGGCTAAGATCTTGGTTTTGCACTCAGATGCCCAGCTCTGAAAGATGATGTGCTTAAGTGTTTAACAGTCACCTCTCAATGATGCTGTATTTTTAATATATGTTCAGCTTACTGCATTGTTTACCTGCAAGAACCACTCCAAACCCAGCTGGAATTCTGTATCAGACTTTTCCAAGTCTTTTTGTTCATGTTTTCAGAGCACTTATAATCGTCTGTTTTGCTTGCCCAGCCACACAGCAGGGTGAGAATTCCCTGGGGTCCCTATGAGAGGAAGTTTTTGGAAAGGAAAACTAGTGTCCAAGAGAAGGGGGAGGAAGAAGGAAGGAAACAATGAAAGCAATAAGCCCATTTCTCAGGTCATTTTAAAAGCCTCTAATTTGGACACTGAGCAGATAAGTATCTATTTTTCTGTGCTTTAGGTACTTTTAAAGGAACTGTCCCCTCCCCATTTACTTTAATACAATACTAAGCACACACTTCTCAGCACGTAAAAAGTCAGGAGGTTCCAGGTTTTGATGCACGGGGCAACCCTTGCTTTGCCTTGTTGACTAGTCATCACAATGGAGCCTTTCATTGCAGGACCACATGGTTCCGGGCAACGTGACCTGAGAGCTGGCAAAGGCTCCGGGCAGCACAAAGGAACGGAACTTGTCTTTGTGCTGTGAGTACAGTGTTGGTGTTTGGAGTTACTTGCGACTGCTCCTCTGTTCAGAGCCCAGGCAGTTGTCTGAGCCACTCAGTTCACTTCTTTACCCCTTTCCTCCACCTCTGCAGTTCATCGATGGCCAGAGCTGAGCCAGGCTCCCAGGGCAGGGGAGGAGGCGGGGCTGGGGTGAAGTCCACCTGGGGAAACACACAATATATACGCATAAAGAAATGTTATAGTGGTCAAAAAACACCCATCTGTACATACTGTGGAAATTATTTTAACTTCTTTTATGAACTTGTAAATTTCCAAAAAGAGTTGAATTAAACAGAGTCTGAACGTAGAGAATTTTCACATAGATAAAAGAGTGGGGAAATGAAATTGGGTCATCAAGAAGAGCCTCGTGGCAAAATACACCCTACACCCAGCTGAAGGGAGAGCTATTTCAAACATTGTCTTTAAGGCAAATTTAATGGGGTGTTACCGAATACTCCCCACACTGCTGTCGTGCCTCCAGGGACTTTTTATCTCAATCCACAGGAAAAGGCCTCAATTTGGGCAGGAAGGAGGGTGCAGGGTACAACTGGGCTGGAGTGACATTCTGTCCATTGATTAGTCTTCACCTCTTCACAAGGACGGTAAAATGCTAACTGGGCTTTCTTAAAACAGCAACCCCAAAACACAAGGAGGTCCTGATGTGCTTTCCAAACCATCGACAATTCATTACGTTCAGCACAGTTTTGGGACTAATTGAGAATGGTACTCATTATCTGGAGTTTATTGAACATCTACTATGTACTCAGGACCCTCTACTATCCTCCATTATCACAGTTTCACTGAGGACCAGTTGCCAAGAAAATCTAGAAAGCTATGAGAATATTAATAACAAGATAAATGTTGTTTATCAAATTCTTACTCTGTACGAGGCTCTTCACATGGAGTATCTCCTTTAATGCTCCAAACAACACCATAAGAAGGGGATCAGCATATCCCCCATCGTACAGAGGAGGAAATAGGCTCAGAGAGGTTAAGGAAGTGACCCATGATCACACAACTAGAGCCGGGATTCAAACCCAGGAGGCGTGGACCCATAAACCATGCATTTATCCACGAGCTGCTGTGGGTCGCTGGGGAACAGGAGCAAGGGGCAAAGGAGATGCATAGTGGGTAGGGTTGTAGTGAAGGTGCAGGGCTAGGATGTCATCCCTGACGAATCTCCAAAGCCTGGATGGAGAATTCCTCTCCACTACAACAAAGGGAGAGACTGCAGAGAAAAAAAAAAAAAACCTGCTCCAAATGAGGAGAGAGAAGAGTGTTGATGGCAAAACATCAGTGAGACGCTGTGGTTTGTGCTCTTTGTCTTTTCGCTCCAGCTCCCCTAGCAACAGTTAAGTAACATCAATGTTAACGCGCTTAACGCGCTGACTTGACTGTTCCTCCAGGCAGCGTCCCTGCTCAACAGAACCGCACGCTGATTTCTGCTCCATTAAGCAAGGGAAGCATCAGCAGGGTCTGCCTGGTGGAAAAGGACAAAAAGAAGACGACAAGATGTGGAAATTTCAAGGTTACGTGAGAACAGAGGAGAAAGAACAGGTTGTAAATTATTTTTTGAAAGATGAAGCTACTAACAAAATCTGAACACTCACCAAGACAGATAGCAGAGGAAGTACAATGCGAGGGGGAGAGAGAGTGGTGATCGAGGCTGTTTCGCCACAACATATTGCTGCTGCCACATTTTTCTAGAGCGTCTGAAAATATCAGTCTTTAAAATACATATGCATTATTTTTTGAGACGTGTGTCTATAGCCTCAGGGCTGAGAAACAAACAGCTCTATTGCCATGAGCTCATGCTGGAGTCGGTGGAAGTTGTTTCCCCTCCTGATGTATGATGTTTCTAATTAGGACGATTATGGAGGATGAGCTCAGTGGGCTGTTGAGTTGGCTCTTTGTGCTAATTGCAAGCAGAGGGCTCTGTGCCGGCCTGTGCCCGGCCGACCTGCTCCTTAGAGGCATCACTAGGTGGGGACGGTGACCCCCAGTCCAGCTCCCTGATGTCCCATGTCAGGGAAAACACCGAGGGGATGTGTTCTCGCCCCCTCACCTCACCTGTCACTACAACAAGACATCTTTCCAAGATACCTGACTAGACGATGACTCTGGTTTCCAGTTTGCCCTTTTGCTCCAGTAACACCTTTAATTACCACAAGTCCATTTTGAGGTCATTTCTCTAAGAGAGAACTGTCTACCTAAAAGCAGTAGGGTGAACGATAAATACTGGCTCCTCCCTCTGCGTCAAGAATTTTAGAAATGTGCCATTTTGATGTTTGTGAAGTGGAAGTGGAGGAGGACTCTGCTCCCCTGAAAGGCTGAGGCCTTGGAGAGAGGAGGTAATTCAGGGTGAGTCTCCCTGGCTCGGACCCGCCTGCTCCCCTCCTCTGACGTGCTTCTCTGTGCAGGTCAGAGATACTTGAGAAATCAGTCCTCAACCACCTGAGGAGCTGACTGTGAGCAGGTAATTCTTTTCCACAGGTAAAACCTCAGTCATCCTTTTGAGAACTATCTCACTGATGCCAGGCCCCGTGCCCTTCGGGTCTGGCTGTGGTGGGCAAGGCACAGAAACAGTGTTGGCTTGCCCTGGAGGTCTTCTCATCCTTGGTCTCAGAGGACCAAGTAAAGGTCCCCTGTTGATCTAGCAAAACGTTTTCATTGTGGGACCTGGAGGCGCTGGAATTTCAAGGATGGTGGGGGCTGGCACTGAAAAGCTTCCCCCGGGAGTCTAATAAGCTCAGATGAGGTGATGGCAGTGGTCTCGGGCAGGCTTCCCATTGCCTCAGGCCGGTTGTATCACTGCCTTGTCCGGGCCTGCAGAGTCAGAATAGCCCAGCCTGCAGAGCAAAAGCCACGTTGGAAAAAACCCAAGCTGGGGCCCGAGAGCCTGACACCGCCAGAGAAAAGCCCCATCATGGATGCCCCCAGGCAAACCCCAGACAACAGGCAGATCCTTCTTCCTGTGGGTCCGTTGGCAGCTCCTTGGGAACTGGGTTAGGACAGGAAGTCCCCAGAGCCAGCAGGACATGGGGTTCGTGGATAGTCTGGCTGCACACCAGGCTGAGGAGCAGGTAGTGGACTGCTGCTCTGAACCACAGAGGCGCTCATGCCTTCTGCCTGTGGTTTCCCAAGGCCCATCTGGATGCCCTATCCGTGACCTAGTTTTCTACCTAAACTGAAATGAGAAAAACAAGGATGGCATAGTGAGTTTTTCATTAAGCTAAATTTATTTAATTTTAAAGAACTGCCATTTGTTCTGGGATTATGTCCTTTCTCCCTTTTTGGTAGGAAAAAAACATACTTACTTTTAAGAAACAGATGGGAGAATGTAATAGATGATAACATTTTTAGTATTGCTTTTTAATATTCCTATTTATCAAAATAAAATACAGCAACACTGTATTAGTCCTCCATTTTGCTTGTTTGTGAGTTTGTTTTTGTTCATATGCGGAGTTGATTAAAGATGGTCTCAAATTCTTTGGCACTTCTCTCATTGAGAGGTGCATCTAATTTGCCTCCCCTTGAATCTGGGAGGGCCTTAGTGACTTACTTGGCTGATAAAACGTGGTTGACGTGACAGTCTAGAACTTCCGAAATGAGGTCATAGGGAGCCTTGCAATTTCCTCCCAGGCCTCTTGGAACCCAACTGCCCTGCTGTTAGGAAGCCCAAGTAGCCATGAGAAGAGGCCCACTGAGAGAGGAAGCAAGGCCTCTGGCCAGTAGCACTGCATGAGCTCCTAACTGATAGCTGGCACCAACCTGCTGATCATCCAGTGAGCCCTTTCGGAAGTGGATCCTACAGCCCCAGTCGAGCTGCCAGAACTGATACTATACGGAGCAAAGATGAGTCCCACGAAGCCCTGCCCAAATCACAGATTTGTGAGGGAAACAAATGATTTTTGTTGTTTTAAACCACTGAATTTGAGGATGATCTGTTACACAGAAGCAGAGAACCGGAAGAGCCTGTTTGTTTAGATGGCTTGCGAAATTCAAAAGTCAGAGCACTGCTGACTCATGCTGTTTATTTAGCGTCTATACTAGGCGGAATAATGGCCCCCAAAGATGTCATCTCCAGAATCTGTGACTGTGCTATGTTACAGGGCAAAAGGGAACTAAGGTTACAGATAGAATTAAGATTGCCAATCAGATGACCTTAAAACAGGGAGATTTTCCTGGATTATCCGGGTGGACCTGACGTAATCACAAGAGCCCTTAACTATGGAAGAGGGAGGCGGAAGAGTCAGATGATGCGACGTGAGAAGAACTGGACCCGGGGCTGCTGGCTGTGAAGATGGAGGAAGGGGGCCACCAGCCACAGAATGCGGACGGCCCCAAGAAGCTAGAAGAGGCCGGAAAACAGATTCTCTGTAAAACATCCAAAGGAACGTGGTCATGCCAACACCTTGATTTTAGCCCAGTGAGACCGGGTCAGACTTCTGACTTCCAGACTGTGAGAAAGTAAATTTGTGTTGTTTTAAGCACTAAATTTGTGGTCATTTTTTACACAGCCGTAGAAAACTAGTATAGCGCCTAGTCTAGCTTACTGCATACGTACTGTCGATGTTTTAGAGTCAGAATCAATGATTAAAACATCTAAGATCGAGTATAGTGCCGATTTTAAGGATGGGAACATGTGAGCACGTAGATTCTAAGGTCAAACAGCTAATTTGTAACATACCCAGGACTAGAATGTGGGTCCTCTAACTCCATGTGGAAAGGAAATTTGAAGGGCAGTGGGGGGCTGTTTTGTTCGCCGTTGTATCCCCAGTGTCTAGAACAATGTCTGGCACATGGTAGGTATTTGTTGAATGAAAGAATAAAAACTAATTGCTAAATGTTCTGTTTTAATCACTTGCTCCCGTAAAGTTACCGAAAGACAAAAACCACAGCTTTTTTAAAGACAAGAAAAAAAATCTCCATTGCATCTTGCATTTTACATCAGGTTCTGTGGCTTTTAACAATGTTCTATTTTAAAAGCTCACCATTGGTTTTATTTTAATTATGTTATATTTTTATATAGATACATGGTACAAAATTCAAAAAGTATGAAAGAATACAATGAAAAATAAGTTTTATTTTTCATCCTAGCCACCCAGAAGTAACCACAGGTACCATTTTCTTGTGCATTCTCCCCAAGATACTGAGCCGTATCTTTGAGAGTTGAGAGTCTGAACGGTTTCAGATACGTCTAATGTAGTCGTCGGATTTTTACATTCTCCTCGGCACCTCTGTTATAATTGGTCACTTTGGGTATAATGGCTCTGAAAGAGTCTGAAATATTCCCTGTAGTTGGACAGGACCCAACCAACATGGCTCACCCCGCCCGCTGCAGAGGTCAAGGCTCTCCTCAGGCACCAGGGCCCGCACAGACCTCTAGGAGTAGAGCTTATGGTGGCTATTTAACTCCAGGGACTGGTTAATTGAGGCCCACCTGAACTTGGGAATCTGTGCCATGTCCCATAGTTGGTGGAAGAGCCAGGAAGATGTCAGTTGTGTTTTCCTGACACACTGTGTGGTGGTTGAGACAATAGACTGCTTTAATCCTGGGGCACTGATTCAGTTCAAGAAGCTAACTGGCTCCTTTTCATGAACCACAGTCCAAGGGGTAGCCAGCGGTGATCTCAAGATGCCAGGTGAGAAGGTGGGAGCTGAGACGCCCGTCATCCTTCCTCAGACATCCCACACCCCCTGAGTGAGATTCCCTATTATACTCTCTTAGTACCACACGCCTCCGCTTTGCAGCCCTGTTTCCTGTTGTTTACATTTACAATACAGCTAGATATTTTATATTACATATGAAATACCTTTGCAATAATTATGGTGTAATTATTTAATTAAAGAGTAAACATCCCTCATTTAGACTGGAAGCTTCCTGAGGGCAAGGATGGTGCTTCTTTGTATTCACCCTCGTTTCTCCATCACCTAAGGCAGCCCGTGGCAAGTAGGTGCTCAATAAAAATGTGTTGAATGAATAAATAAATGAGCAAGAGTCAACCCTTGTGCCAAATGCCAGGCATTAAGCGCTTGATATGTGTTTACTCATTCAGTTCTTACAACAACCTTATGAAAACGGGCCGTGTTATTATCCGCCTTTCCATAGAGGGAAACTAAGGCAGAAAGTGCTTGGGTAGCTTGCCCACGATTGCACAGCGAATGGCAGTCTGGCACCAGAGTCTACCTGCTTAACCACCACATTACATTGCCTTTCAATAAAATTTTGGGCGGGTGCCTGGAGAGTGAGGAGAGTGAGGTTCAGATGCCGATAAAGCAACAAGAGCTTGCAGAGTCAGGAGACAGAAGCACGTGCAAGACCGGGGACATGGGGAGTGGAGGAAAGCCAGTCGTGTGACTGTGAACCGTGACCCTGGGGCTGCGCATCACAAGAGTGAAGAGAAAAACTTGACCTTCAAGCCCAGGGGGGTTCTGCTCAGGTTCCTCCTGTGCCTCCTGGCCATGGCCAAACCCACACAGAGCTGATTCTGAGGTGACATGGCATGCAGGTGGTATTTAGGGTTGGCAGGGAGAGGCCGGTGCCAAGGGTGAGCTGTCCTGAAGGAGTCAGAGCCTCCCCAACAGGCTCTCTGAACCGGCTCTGTGTCAGTCATTTGCATTTTAGTTTGAATACCAGCCCATGGTTGTCTTCTCCTACAGTTATTAGCATTTTAGACCTTCTGTCTCTAGTGTGAGTAAATGCTTTTTGTTAGAGGGATTTGGGGCATCGTCAAATAGGTGGGGAGGCGTTTGGGGCCCTGGTAGAGAGGGATCCCACACATCTCAGGCAGGCCCAGGCAGGCCCGAGCTTGGCACCCTGCTCATCGGCAGCATCGGCAGCATCAGCACCAGCTCGGTGGGTCCACCTCAACTCTCAAAATTTAGCCTTCAAATGTGCCCATTCTAGTCCAAACCGAGGAGGGAGAAGAAGTTGCGTCACCAGAGCTGTGAGCCAGAGTTTCGAGGAAGGTAGGAGATTGGTAAGGAGAGAAATTACCGTATTTATCAACCATCCTTTCCTTCTGCAAACTGCAAAACAAAATATAAAATGAAACATGAAATAAGATTAAATTAAAAATCTCTACCAGTGCTTTCGGAGGTAGAAGCGTTCTGGTCTCCCGCCCGCAGAGACCACACTTCTCAAATGCACAATAACCTTGTTCAGTCTTTGGTGCTAGAGTAACTGTTTATTTATAAGAATGCTCAAGGTTCCAGCTAAGAACAGAGAATGAATTATTACTTAGGAATTTCTCTTTTCTGCACATGCCATGCCATCTTAAATAATCACCACTTTGATGACTTCATCATCACATTTCCTTCAAAGAGCAGCTAAGAGCCATGGAAATTACAAAACCTGACTCCTGTCCTCGTGTCCCCATCATGCAGGGAAGGTGGCTCCTCTGCAGGGCTGGAGGGCTGAGAGGCCCCTGGTTTTCACTGAGGACTCTGCTTGACCCCTGCATGTTGGCGGGAAAGAGGAGGGGCATCCTGTCACATTTACTGTTTACTATTTTTTGTTTCATGCTTTCATTTCATCTTTTACATCGTAGAAAGTGAGAAGTGATTTTTCTTTGTGAATCTTTCACCCAAATCAGTATTTCTCCCCTCCCTATCTATTCCAGGAAATACTGAAAGAAAATTCTTTGTATTTCTTTTAAATAATAGTATTTAAACTTTTGTTGAAGAACTAAGCCATGTTCATTACTGAAAATTTAGAGGAAAACAAACTGCCCATAATCCCAGGATCCAGAGACAATCGTTATTCAAAATTCAGATTACCAAGATAAGCCCTACTACATTGTGATGTATTGTCTTTTTATTTTTATTGCTGGATTTGATTTGCCAACATTTTGTTACGGATTTTTCATGTTTGTTCATGAAGAATTTGGGTCTGTAATTTTATTTTTGGTAATATCTTTGTCTGGTTTTGGTATCAGGGGAATGCTGCCCTAATAAATTGAGTTGGGATGTGTTTCCTCCTCTTCTGTATTCTGGAAAAGATTGTATAGAATTGGTATTATTTCTTCCTTAAATCTTAGTAGAATTAGGCAGTGAAAACATTTAGACTCAGTTTACGTTATTGAAAGTTTTTAACTACAAATTCAATTCCTTTTCTTGTTACTTTTTACTTTACTTGTTACTTATACAGAATTTCTATTTCTTCTTGAGTCAGTTTTGATAATTTGTGTCCTTCATGATATTCCCAGAAAATCCTTTTAATTTCTGTCAGATTGGTAGTGATGTCCCCTCTTTCATTGTTGATTTTGAGAATTTGTCTTGTGTCTTCTCTCTTTTTTTTTCTTGTTCAGTCTAGCTAAAGGTTTATCTTTTTTCTTTTTATTCTTTTCATAGTACATACTTGTGGTTTAATTGAACTGATTTTCTGTATTGTTTTTCTGTTTTTTATTTTATTGATTTCTACACTGATCTTTATTATTTTCTTTCTTCTACTTATTTAAGGTTTCATTTGTTCTTCTTTTTCTAATTTCTTATGGTGAATGTTGAGGTAATTGACTTACAATATTTCTTTTTTTTTAATATAGGTATTCAGTGTCATGAATTTCCCCCAACCACTGCTTTAGCTGCACCTCATAAATTTTGATATGTTGAGTTTTGTTTACATTAAATTTATAATGCTTCTAAGTTTCCTTTTTGATTTCTTCTTTTGTCCCTGGGTTATTTAGAAGTGCATTAACTTCCAAATATTTGGAGATTTCCCAAGTTTCCTTCATTGATGATCTCTAGTTTAACTCCATTGTGGTCAGAGAACATCTTTTTAATAATTTCAATCATTTTAAATTTATTTAGATTTGTTTTATGGCCTAGCATATGATCTATCCTGGAGAGTATGTCATGTGCTCTTAAAAAGAATGTGTATTCTACTGCTGTTGGAGTATGTAAGTCTTCTCTACCCTTATTGATTTTCTGTCCAGTTATTCTGTCAATTATCAAAAGTTCAGGATTGGAATCTCTAACTATAGTTGTGGAATTGTCAATTTCTTTTTTCAGTTCTGTCAATTTTTGCTTCATATATTTAGGCACTCTGTTGTTAGGTGTATACCACTTATAATTATTATATCTTTTTGATTTATTGACATTTTTATCATGATGAAATACCTCTCCTTGTCTCCAATATATATCTTGTTTTTGAGTTTATTTATCTGATATTAATATAGCCATTCCAGCTCTCTTATGGTTACTGTTTACATAGTAATATTTTTCCATTCTTTTACTGTCCATCTATTTTTATCTTTGAATCTAAAGTTTGTCTCTTATAGACAGCATATTATTGGATCTTGTTTTATATCCACTGTGTGAATTTTTGTTGCCATTGGATGATTAGTAATGTAATAATTTTAATTTAATGTAATTATTGATAGGATTGTATTATGTCTATCACTTTGCTATTCAATTCCTATATGTTGCAGACTTTTGTTCTTCTGTTGCTCTTTTACTATCTTCTTTTGTGTTAAACAAATATTTTAAGTATAACATCTTTATTCCATTGATGATTTTTAAAGTATTTTAAAAATGTATTTTATTAATGGTTGCTCTAGGGATTAAAATATACAGCTTACTTTGTTATAACAATCTAGTTCAAGTTAACACTAACAATTCTAGTAAAATATGAACTTTGCTCCAATATAACTCTATTCCACCCTTCCTTTATGCTACAATTGTTTATACATTATACATGTGTTATAAGCTTAAAAATGGTGTTATATTATAGCTTTACAGAATATTATGGTTTTAAAGAAATTAAGAGAAGTAAAGAAATATATTTGTAAGTCCTTTATATTTACCCACATATTTACCATTTCCTATGTTCTTCATTTCTTCTTTGGGTGTAAATGAATTGTTACCATCTGGTGTCACTCCTTTCAGCCTGAAGAACTTCCTTTAGTATTTCTTATAGAGCTGGCCAGCCAGCAACAAATTCTCTCAGTCTTTATCTGGGAATATCTTTCTTTCCTTTCAATTATTAAAGGATAGTTTTACTAGATATAGAATTCTTGGTTGGCAGTTTTCCTTTCTTCTTTCAGCAATTTGAATATATCATTCTACTGTCTTTTGGCTTCCAAGGTTTCTGACAAGAAGTTGAACAATTATTCCCTTGTACATGATGAGTCGTTTTCTTTCTCTGGCTTCAAAATTTTGTCTTGTCTTCGGCTTCCAATAGTTGTCTATGATGTGTCTAGGTGCGGATCTCTTTATTTATTCTGCTTGGGGTTTGTTGCGCTTCTGGGGTCTGTAGATTAATGTTTCTATCAAATTTGAGAAATTTTCAGCCTTTATGTCATTAAATATTTTTCTGCCACTTTTTCTTTTAGCTTTCTGGGACTCTGATTACATGTATATTGGTATGCTTGATGTTATCCCACCAGTCTCTGAGGCTCTGTTTATTTTTCTTCAATCTTTTTCCCTTCTCTTCTTCAGATTAAATAATTTCTAATGATCTGTATTCAACTTCACTGATTCTTTCTTCCATGACCTCCTCTAGTAGACTTTTAAATTTCTGTTATTATGTATTTCAATTCAAAATTTCCATTAGGTTTATTTTTACAATGTCTATTTCTTTGTTGAGACTATTTGTTGAGTTGTTGTCATTACACTGTCTTTTAATTCTTAAGCATGGTTTCCTTTAGTTTTTCAAACATAGTTATCATAGCTGCTTTAAAATCTTTGTCTGCTAAATCTAATTTCTGGGCCTACTCAGAGTCAGCATCTAATGTTTGTTTTTTTCCCTGAGTATGGGTCACACTTTTTTTGGAGTATGAATCAGATTTTCTGTTTCTTCATGTGTCTCATAATTTTACTGGAAACTTGACATTTTAGATAATATACCCTAGCAACTCTGGACTCTGATTTCTTTTCCTGAGGTGGTTATTATTGTTTTTATTAACTTGCCTGGACTTAATCTGCAGAATCTGTGTCTCCTGTGGTGTGTTGCCGCTAGTATCTCTGCTCAGTTTTTTGTTTTTAATTCTTATGTTTAATTTTTAGCCTGACTCCCTAAGGGTCATCGCTGTGTCTGCATAGTTTAGTGGTCAGCCAATGATTGGGCAGAGGCTGTGCTCAAATACCTTAAGCCTATAAGATTCAACCTTTGCTGGTGGATCTGTGTATGGGTGCAGAATATATTCAAATTTCAGTCAGTTTTCAAGTTTGCCTGACTTTAATTTCTTCTAGGCTCTCTTGGCTCTCCCTAGTACATATGCTTAGTTTCCTGGTCAACCAGGGATGCATGTAGAGCTTATAGAGCTTTTCTATGGCTCTCTCATTTCTAGGATTTCTCTATTAAATTTCTGGCTGGTCAGCTGCTCCCTCCAACCAGAAACAGCAATCTTAGGCTAGCCAAGTGGCAAGTTTTCCTTTTTAATTCCTACTAAGTTTGCTGCTTTTACTGACAACACTGCTGCGTGTGGGTTTTCACCTTTCATTCCAAATCAAATCCACTGCCCTCTGACAGTGAGGCTGCTGGTTTTCACAGCCAGTATTGCCCTGGTAAAATTACCAGGCTAAATGTGCTGGGGGCACAGGGAAGGGAGCAGCTCTAGGCATGAAGGCCACAGACTCTCATTATTTTTACATAAAATTTTAGCAGCTTTTCATTACTAAATGCTTCTCAATTTGTTGTTTCTCTTTGGTTGATTTCCAAAGCCCTGAAATTGATGCTTTTTACAATTTTGCCCAGTTTTATATTTTATTTTTGGGGGTGAAAATTTGCCAACCTCTTCACTCTGCTGTAGCCAGAAGTCTCACTCAATATATATTTTAAAAATGCAATCACACTGCACACTCTGTTTCTACACCAAAAATTCAGTCTATTCTAGATTTTCAATTTGATCCGTGAGTTTGATAACTTGGCTTCTTTTCACTGATTTTCTAAATTCTCCAATTGAACTTTTGGGATCATTACCTCCTTTGACCTAGAACCCCCTTAAAAAACAAAGAAATCTTAAATGATCATATAGTCAGGAGACTCTTAACTTAGGCCCTGAAACCCTAAAGGTGGGAGAAAGTAGTAACAGGGACAGGGAGGAGCAACTACTACATTATTTTCAATATTTCAAAAACATCACATGGAAATTGTACAATTACCAGAGATAAGGCTAAGCTAACCACAATGTCCCATTTCTAAGCTTTGGGCTGGAATTACTTCAACTCAAAATAAGAATTCTGGTAATCTTATGCTGATCAGAGGTTTTTGTTGGTCGATATAAATAGCACTGGTTAACAAAAGTGAGAGATGAAGCCAATTATTACCTAATAAAGCGGTTTATTTTAAACATGGGTGTGGGTCCAAGGGAACAAAGTAACAATCAAAGGGACTCTTGGAGATAAAATAGTTGGAAACCTCTGATGTGGACAGACCTCCCTAGTACAGATGAGGGAAGCTGAAGCCAGTCCAGTAGACCACTTGGCAAATTAATAGAGGACCCGAACCTACATCAATGGGCGATTCAACTTACCCTTTAAGCCTACAAACGTATTATAGCATGGAGTCCACAGCCACTGTCAATTAAGTCCTATGATTTAAATAATATAAAATAGTGCGGTCTAACAGAACTTTCTGCAATGATGGAAGTGTTCATATCTGTACTGTCCAAAATGGTAGCCACTAGTCACATGTGACTGTTGAGTACTTGAAATATGCCTAGTGAAACTGAGGAACTGAATTGGATTCTTTATTTAATTTGATTATAGTGGCTATTGTTTTGGAGAAGGAAGATATAGACATTTGTGTCATTCATAAAATTAAATTCCTCCTCTAAGCTATTCAAAGTATAAGGCAGTTATTTTCAAACTTTAAATCACAGAATCCCTTCTTAAAAAAGGAAAATATTGTTCCCAAACCAATTTAAAATGTAAAATAGCAGAGCTAACACGGGAGTGGGCCTGGAGCGCAAATGCTCCCTTCCCTATTTTCTGCCATTATCAGTTCTCACCTGCCTTGACCCACCTGGGGCCTTGGGCACCTCCTCAGAACCCCTAAGACAGATGCACTGAGCATGGTGTGAAAATTACCAACAAAAATGCAGGAGAATAGAGTAGCAACAAGTAATTCCTCTAACAAATATTTACTAAGCAGCACCTGGGAAGCAGGCACCAGGCTAGATGTTACAGGAGTTACACAGGAAATATGGGCCCTGCCATGAAGAGATAGGAAAAGACAATAATGTTTATCAATAACATTTTAGCCAGATGCCGTCCATACCTTATCTCATTTTGTCATCGTGTTAGCCCTATGAAGTAAATCTAATGATCCTCATCTCACAGTTTAGTACACTAGGCTCTGAGAAAGAAATAGCTCACCCACATGCACACACACAACTGGTCAAGGAAGAGCTGAGACCCAGGACTGCCAGACTCAAAATTGTGTTGTGCCGCTCCAGGGCTCACTAGCCAGAGGAGGATGTTGTCTGTACCTGGAGACTCAAGTGAGCTCCGTTGGGAACTGGAAATATGAGAAATAATATTACTCTATGAGGGTTAAATTGTCTTTGGATCAAAGAGTAGATATTCACAAGTAGCTCCCAGGCCCAGAAGCTTCTACTGTCACCAGATGCAATATATTCAATGTCTAAATAAAGTTGTCAGATGGGGCTGGGAGTGAGTCAGCCATGAAAGGACAGGAAAGGAGAGGCCAAGGCAGATAAAGATAAGGCAGACACAAACACAGTCAGGGTACCGGAACTCAGCTGAGGAGTTGAGTATTTCTAACCCAGACACAGGCTCCCAGGGGGTCCAACTATGAGATGAATATAGTCATGCGCCGCAAAAAGACGTTTCGGTCAACAATGGACCACATATACAATGGCGATCCCATGAGATTAGTACCATATAGCCTAGATGTGGAGTAGGCTATATCATCTAGGTTTGTTTAAGTACACTCTGTGATGTTCGCACAATGACAAAATTGCCTAAGGATGCATTTCTCAGAACATATCCCTGTTGTTAAGCAACACATAACTGTATATCAGTGCGATATTGTGTTGTAATAAGAAATACATATTCGGTCTTCATTCCCAGTTCCTGGCACAGAGCTCCTAAAACCCTTGTAATTTTCTGAGTGATAGGGGTGATAGGATTATCTTTTGTGATCATATTTGGTTTTAGTCACCATTTCCTGACACAAGAGCTGCTAAGACCCTTGGAATCTCCAGAGCGATGAGTATCTTTTCGTATGCTAATGAGATGACTGGTGGCTGGGGCCCCTAGATGGTTACAGGATGGTGGCTGGTCACCAGAAAGACTAAGGCGTGATTTCAATCCCACTCCTCGACCTCTGGGGGGGGGAGAAGAGCTGGAGATTGAGTTCAATAACCAACGACCAGTGGTTTAATCAATCATGCCTACATAATGGAACCTCCATTAAAAACTCTGAATGACAGGGCTTGGAGAGCTTCTGGGTTTGGGAACACATCAAGGTGCTGGGAGGGTGGTGTGCTCAGAAAGAGCATGGGAGCTCCATGGCACCCATCCCACCCCTTCACACCTTGCTCTATGCATCTTTTCCATTTGGCTGTTCCTGAGTTATATCCTTTATAATAAACTGGAAATAGTAAGTACAGGCATACTTCACTTTATTGCGCTTCACTTTATTGTGCTTCCCAGATATTGCGTTTTTTACAAGACCCTCCACCAGCAAAAAGACTACAACTCACTGAAGGCTCAGATAATCGTTAGCGTTTTTTAGCAATAAAGTACTTTTTAATTAAGTTATATGCATTGTTTTTTTAGACGTATTGCTATTGCACGCTTAATTAATAGACTACAGTAAGTGTAAATATAACTTTTATATGCACTGGAAAACCAAAAATTTGTGTGACTTGCTTTTTTTTTTTTCAAAGATTTTATTTATTTATTTTTCCCCCGCAAAGCCCCAGCAGATAGTTGTATATCATAGTTGCACATCCGTCTAGTTGCTGTATGTGGGACGCGGCCTCAGCATGGCCGGACAAGCGGTGCGTCAGTGCGCGCCCGGGATCCGAACCCGGGCCGCCAGCAGCGGAGCGCGCGCATTTAACCGCTAAGCCCCGGGGCCGGCCCTGTGTGACTTGCTTTATTGTGATATTTGCTTTATTGCAGTGGTCTAGAACCAAACCCACATTATCTAAAAGATATGCCTGTAAACTCTCTTCAGAGTTCTGTGAGCTGTTTGCACATATTATCAAACCTGAGGAGGGGGTCATGGGAACCAGTGATAGCCACACAGTCAGAAATACAAGAGGCCCAGACATGTGATTGGCGTCTTGAGTGGGGGCGGTCTTGTGGGACTGAGCCCTCAAACTGTGCGGTCCTCGCTAACTCCAAGTAGTTAATATCAGAATTGAATTAAATGGAGGGACACTCTGAGACAGCAGAGAATTGGAGAAATGCTTGGCGTGGAAAACCCACACATTTGGTATCAGAAGTGTTTTAAGTAGGAGTGGACTGTAGTAATCAGCCTCTCAAGCTTGAAGCCAGAGAATCTTCTGTTCTTCCAGTTCCCCAAGGTTCTGTGTCTAGGCTGACTGTGCCTTCTCTCATGGGTTGCCGGCAAGAGAGGACATGCCAGCTAGAGAACACTTTCTCTCATCCTGGGTGATGCCTGTCACTGCAGTTCTTCCAGAAGGCCCTGACCGCTGAGCCATGGTTCATACTTCTTTCTCACTCTAGAACCCTCTATTCTTGACTGTTCCAACCCCAGAGGAGAGTGGCAGCTGATGAGCAAGTCCATAACCCGAGAGGTTTCTATCTTTGGACAGAGGTTTTTCATGGTGAATTTTTAAAGTAGCTACTTACAGTGACATAGTTTCTCATGAAGTTTTGATCACAGAGAGCGAATGTGCTGATTGAACATTGAGATGTGAGGTTCAGGTTTGAGGAACCAGCAGAGTTCATTGACTCCACATGGGCCCAGAAGTTAGATTTAGCAAAGGCGTCAAAGCAGCTATTATAAATATGTTGAAAGAATTCATGGAAACTATGATGACAATGACTCAATATGTACAGAGTCTCAATAGGGACATAGAAACTATAAAAAAGAACTAAATGCGACATTCATTACTGGCGTGAAGGAATGAGGAAGTCAATACACCCTCTCCCAGAAATGACAAATCTGGACAAAACAATCGAAACATATATAACATTTACTTCTTAAAACTGGAGAACCCTTTGTTCAAACAGAAGTATAGATGGGGACTCACCTGGTAAATGGTAAAAAGGGAAACGCCTGAGGATGAAGCAGACGGCCCTCCACCCCCAGGTTGACTTGCTGCCTCTTTTGACTGGTCTGCAGCGCCCCCTTGAGAACCACGGCGGTGATCCAGTAAACTGTCATTTGGGGGTTCACTTCAGGCTCTCTGGGCCTTTAGAACTGAGGGTGGGGTTCTGGATTATCTAGGAATAATCCCGTCCCCAGCTGGCCTTGACTTAGCTTGGTGGATCGCACTAAAATCAATATCCCCCTGAGGCCTTTTTAGAAATTTAGAAAAGTGGGGACTTTTGGGGTTATCTAATGATTGGGGGGTATTGCTGGCCTGCAGTGGGTGAGGGCCAGAGTTGCCAGGCATGTTAAAATGTGCAGGACTGTTCCCCACAATGAAGAATTGTCCTGCATCCCTTGCAACTTTTGAATATCCTTTCAGTCATTCATTAGTCATTCATTCATTATACCTGTTTATAATTATTTGAGCCTAGAACCAAACTCACTTTACATATAAACAAAAAATATTTTTTGCATAGTTTTAATATGCACTGAATTGCTAGGAATGAGACTACCACAGAAAATCAAGGTAAGTTGTACTTTGGCTTTGTTTTTAACTTTAGTAAAAATTGTTCATCATTTCAGAAATTTGCATGATTAATAGCACCATGGCTTGTGGTATTTGAGGGCTAATTACAACACTTTGCATCAGTTTGCATTTTCTCCCTAATTCATTGTGGCTTCTAATGCAATCATATCAAACGTTTACATATTGAAATACACACTTCTCTTTTATACTACAGGTAGGGCATTGTACTGATATATTTTGAAATTATATGTGTAGGTCATGCTAGATGAAGGGCATTATAAAAATATTTCTCATAAAAAGGGGATGTTGGTCTGACAGAGTTGAGAACCATCAACTTAGACAATATTCTTATCACTTCCACCTTCTCTCTACTACCTTCATTCAACTGGGGGGCCCAGATGAAACATTAACTAATAAGAGAAAATATGGGGTGACTACAATTAAATGCCACAATAAATGGTTCAAATGGGGCATCTAGGAAGAATTCTTCGAAAAGGTTGCTTAGTGGAGGCTGGAGTAATTAGGGAGGTTTCATGGAAATGGGACTCAAGCAGGACTTTCATGGGGGGAGTGGGACTTAGAGGGCTGAGGAGGGGAACCTTTCCCAGAGCTTTGCACACAGGGAAGACTTGGTGCAAATTTGTTGAATGCAAAGGGAGAACCATCTTAGCCCAGACACTGAGCAGCACACACCAGGCGACCATGGAGAGACATGGGGCTGTTGTGCATGTTCTGCTTCCTAAGAGGCTCCCAGGGATTTCACTGGTTTGTTATGGATTTCATTGTTACAGCGCTTTAATGACTGTTTATCCTCATAGCCTGTGCCGCTGCTAAGGAATAAATGTTTAATTTTCTAATTTAGAGACACTAAAAATGGTAATATTAGAGTCATTCATTTAAATATAAAGATTGCAGATCCTAGTAATAATGGTAGGGGACACTCAGTTTGTAATAAGCTACTGCTTCTTAACAATTAACATTTCCAAACACAGTGCTTTGAATGTTCTGTACTCCTGCCAATAGCATTAAGGATCCAACTAGTTGGACCCCCATATCTGGATGATTTTCACTGAAATAAAAAAAAGAAAATCACAAGTGAAATTGATTTTTTAAATAAAGACATTTGTAACGTCCTAGAAGAGAATTCCAGAGATGAGGCAGTTCCAGGGCTGGTAAAATCAGTGATTCCATTCAGTTCTCAAGGATCCTGGCTCTTTCCACTTTCCTTCCCAGTGACCCTCAGTGTTTCAGCGTGGGCTCTGAGGCTGCCTCCCTTTGTGGTCCCAAGATGGCTGCCAGCTCAAATGCAGAAGTCCAGAGATAGAAAATGGAATGTAGGTGTCTTGATTATCTTTTTAAGCTTGAAATAAATTCTCCCAGAAAACTCCCCAGAAGGTTTTCCCTCCCATTTTACTGGCCAGAATTGCATTACATGCCCATGCTTGAACCAATGGCTTGGCGAAGGGAATGAGACCAATATGTTGGTTTGATCCAATCAATATTCACCCTCTGGAGCCTCATGGATGAGGGGCCCATGGAAGGAGATGGCCACTCTGGAGTGAACAAATAGGGCTTCTGACAGCAAGCAGGAAGCAGGGGAAGGCTGCAGAGGAGGCAACAACAGTGTCTGCCACAGCCAGGGATTTCCAAATTGTTTTCTACAGAACATTCTCCGGAGGTGCAGGAAACAGGAGTTCTTTGGTCAAATAAGAGTGGAAAAGGGTGCACTAGATCATTTTCCTGGAAATTCACAATGTCATCAGCATATTAAAGGCTCTGAGAAAGCCTGTACTGTGTGTTTAACCCGGAATTTTCCAGATGTATTTGACCATGTAAACTTTTGTTTGGGAAAATCTATGAACAATCCAGCAGAAGTAGCGTTCCGTGAAACATCTGTTTGTGAGATGCTGGTCGGATATTGGGTATTTGTTCGGCTTTCGTTAACAATATTTTAAGTTGGATTCAGGTGTTAATAAGTTTTCTGTGCAGATGCATGTATAAGAATTTTAGACAATTTTATTTTGGAATGTTTTGTTGCATTTTTGCAAGAGCTTAAAAATGTTGCAGAATTCATTTGTTCCCTTCTCTGAATTAGAAAGGGTGTGGTGGCCGTGGTAGGCTGGAGACTGACTTGTTTGCTGAAAATAGATCTGATGAAAAGAGATCTGAAGAAAAGATCTAGATTCTAGATCCATTGTTTCCATTGCTTAGCCTTTGGGGCAAACAAAAGTTAATTCTGTTGGCCAGGGTGAGTTCCAGCTAAAATGTCCAGCCTTTCTATTATTTTGTTTTCCCACAGAAGACAGGGACAGGGACAATCCAAAGAGATTATCCAAGTCATGTGGTACTTAAACCACCCCAAGGGCAACGTAATGGTTAATAGTTTCCAATATGAGGGTATATGGCCTCACTGAGCTCACTAACCAATCAGAACAGTTTCAACTTAGGAAGTTGTTCCATATACCCAATCCGAATCTGCTATGGCTCACTTAACAAATGTAATTGAACGTTCGTTATATTTACAAGGACGTGGAAGTTTCAAAGGTGAACAAACCCAGAAACATTGTCCTTGCTTTAACAAGTGCACTCTCTAGTTGGTGTCAAGATATGAGTCCAAATGTTAAAATGATAATAGAATAGCTAAATGATTCAGGGCAACTTCATAAGAAAAGTCACCAGGCAGCATTAAGACTACATGAGACGCACCCTGAATTTCTGCTTAAAAACCTATTTTCCTTTGTCCAGTCCTCACTAAAAATAACGAACATGTTACAAACAATCATACAAGGACTTTTCACATAATTTAGTTGGCAACCTATAGTTCTCTTTTGGATGATCTTCTTCCTATGAAAATTCTTATGAATTGCAAACAAGTAATTATAGATGAAAACTATGTACACATGTATATTACAATCAATGCTAAGCTTCTTGTTCATGCCAAAAGAGCTTTTGTATACATAGTGTGGGCGGAGAAGCAAATGGAAATCTAGTCCTTGTTTATATGGAAAAATATGTGGAATTTTTAAAGCCATTGGAAAATCGAGAAAGTGTTTTTTAAAAAGATTTTTAGATAAATGGGTAGAATTGAAGTGCTCATGGTTTAAAAAGCTTGATAATTTTCTACAAACACCTTAGGGAAAAAAAATGCCTTTGGATTTTCTGGATCCACTTCCTCTGCTCCCTCCCCTATTTTCGTTTGGACCTTCTCTTTCCTTTGATCCTGTAGCCCATGTCCTGATCAATTTGGATGATGCTTCCAGCAGTTTCTCCTGAGTGCAGGACTTTCTGGAAGGGAACTTTGCTTTATGGGTTTGGAGTTTGGGCCCAGACTACTCCAACTCCATCAGGTCTTTCCGCTGTGGCACTCCCCAGCGGACTGGAGTCTGGAAAATGCCAGACACCCACTGAGGGCTGTTCTCTCAGGAGGACCTCTCATGCTATCTGCTTGCAGAAAGAGGATCCCTTTCTCTTTCTTCCCTCTTCTCCCCTCAGAGGGCCAGACCTTCCAGACCTAGCCTATAAGAGCTAAAAGGCAAAACTTGGAGTTATTTCTGTTCCTGGAGCTCTTTCTCATATGACTGGTACAAAAGTATTGGAAGTTGAGGAGTTTTGCAAATCTCTGGACCATGCCTTTATAAGATATGATCACTCAGGAGTTGGAAGCACAGATGGTAATTTATGGGAACCAGAGGGGGGAAATGGAGGAATTATGTTCTCTTTGGATCCAGACTAGGTGGATTACTTCCGCTTCATGTTACAATTGCACGTCCAGAAGAGACGGTTGCTCTCCTTGGTATAACCACAGCTATAAATGGTCTGGAAACACAATTTAATGAACTTCTCCTTGTTGAGGTAGGAAAAAAAAAAGGTGATGGGTGATGCCACCAAAACACAAAGAAGGAGTCCCTCACTTTTTGAGAGTGTTTCATTAAAGAAGCTGAACCCTGGTGCCTATTACACAGCCCTCTGCTTATAAGAGTACTCCCTGGCATGGAAGGTGGTGTCTTTCTTGGCATTCAAATGGCTGACCTAGTAGTCTGCACAGATGTAGATGTCATCCTCTGCAAAAAGAGAGATCACCAAATGAAGGAGATAAAGGATATTAAACTTCTTGTTTATACTGGAAATATACATTCAAGTACATAGAAATTGCAGAGGGAAGAGAAAATCCATGGAATCCATGTTTATTGAGAGCCTACTATGGGGCAGGCATTCTGCTGGGCACACTACATATTATCTCATTTAATCCTTAAATTTTATGAGGTAGATGCTATTTGGGCATTTTATAGATAATAAAACAAGACCAGAGAGGTTCAGTAAATTATCCAAGGCCACACAGCTCAGAGGTAGAAGGGCTGGGTTTCAAGCTTAAATTTGTCTCCAAAATCCATGTTCTTTCTGTCATGCCATGTTGGCTGATGTGGAGGTAAATAACACAACTCAATAATTATTAGAGACTATAAGTGGTAATTAGCCCTATGGTATTTAGCCAGTCCAATACTTTTGGCTTTTTCTGTAATGTGAAAATATAACAGGAAACACCATGAAATCATCCCATGGGTCAATCAAGGTTTTTCTGCTCTTGGACGTGAGAAAGGTATCCTCTCCCAATAAAATGTTGAGATCAGTGATTAGGTTCCCCCAGACACTTTTGAGGCTATTACTTGGGGTGACTCCAGATCTCCTCTGCTCCTATACCTATCATCCTCACTGATGTTCAATACACTGGCACCACGGTGCCAAGAGGTACATGGAATGCCAACAAAAACATACAATTTAGAAAAGGATTGTCATTAACAAAAGCTGAAGAAGACTTTTGGTTCATGCTCAGTAGACAAAAATAAGATTTTTGTATTTATATAAGATAACCTATTTGCTTCTCCCTACTCCCAAAGAGTGAGATTAATTTAGCACTCAAACTCCACATGGTTGCCTGGCAAAGCTAGAAGTGTTAGGATTGAGAACTCCCAAAGAAGGAAGGTCAGTGGAGCCAGAGGACACGCAGAAGAGAGGAGGCCCAAGCAGGGCAGGAGAAGGGACAGAAACTGACTCTCTCGCTGGAAGGAGGACCGAAATACTTTTTAAAGGGACAAGGCACTACTCTTTGCCTATCAGATTGGTATATAGTTTAAGATTGCTCATCGTGAGTTTTGGTAAGGCCAAGGGATATGGGCGCTATCATACACTATTGGTGGGAGTAAATGAATATAGCCTTTTTGGAAGGTAATTGGGAGTATGTGTGAGAAGAGTATGGTATACGTCAGTGGTTCTCATACTTCAGCATGCATCAGAATGACCTGGAGCTCATTAAAACACAAATTGCTGGCCCCACCCCCAGAGTTTCTGATGCAGTGGTATGGGGTGGATTCCGAGAATGTGCATTTCTAACAAGTTGCCAGATGATGCTGACACTGCTGGTCCAGGGAGTACACTTTGAGAAGCACTGGTGTAAATGGTTAGGAACTTGGCTCTGATGCTTATCAGCTGTGTGACTTATACAAGTTACTTAACCTCTCTGTCTCAGTTTTGTTTTTCATTTATTAAAAATGGGGACAATAATGGTGCCCATCTCATACAGTTGTTGTGGGAATTAAATGAGTTAATATATGTAAAGTGCATATAGGAAATGCTCGGTAAATGTTAGCTCAATAAATGTTATCATAATTTAAAATGCTCATTTCTTTTGACTTGACAATCCCGTGTCTAAGTATGTATCCTAAGAGAGATATTTACGTCACAGCTTAGATGAAATAAATCCATTGGAAAATACTACTTAACAAAACTGACTCAAGAAGAAATAGAAAATCTGCATAACTCTGTATCCTTTAAAGTAATCAAATTTATAATTAAAATGTTTCTCATAAAGAAAACTCCAAGCCCAGAAGGCCTCACTGGTGTCTTCTACCAAATATTTAAGGAATAAATAATACAAATATTGCACAAACTCTTTCAGATGACAAAGGAAGAGAAAACATTTTCCAAATCATTTCATGAGTCCTGCAGAAGCCTGATACCAAACCTGACAAAGACATCACAAGAAAATTATAGACCAACATTTTTCATGAATATAAATACAAAACTCCTTAACATAATATTTGCAGATCAAACTCAGCAAATTAGAAAAAAGATAATACATCATGACCAAAGTCTGTATTAGTTTCCTATGGTTGCTGTAACAAATTATCACAAACTTGGTGGCTTAAAACAACAGAAATTTATTCTCTCTCAGGTCTGGATGCCAGAAGTCTGCAATCAAGGTGTCAGCAAGGCCATATTCCCTCCAGAGGCTGCAGGAGAGAATTCATTCCTTGCCTCTTCTAGTTTCTGGTGGCTGACAGCATTTCTTGGCTTGTGGCTGCATCACTCCAATCTCTGCCTCAAGCTTCACATCCCCTTCTCTTCTGTGTTTATCCCGGGAATGCAAGGTTGTTTTAACATTCAAAAATCAATCGATGTAGCCCCTGATATCCACACCCTATACAATTCCCCTCACTTGAGCAGGACTTGTGAATATGATGGAATAGTCACATCTGTGGTTACATCATATAACATAAACCTCCATTGTAGCAGAGAGAGAAATTTTCCTGATGGCCTTGAAGAAGCCAATTTCCAAGTTGTGGAGAGGGCCACATGGTAGGGTACAGCGGGCAGCCTCTAGGAGCTGAGAATGGCTCTCCACTCAGTAATTAAGTTCCAGGTATCACCTTGAGATCTGGGGAGACCCTGAGCAGAGGACCCAGTCGACCCATGAGTACACTCCTGACCCACAGAAACTGTGCGATAATAAATTTGTGTTGTTTTAAGCCAAAAAAAAATCAATGTAATTCATCACATTAACAACACAAAAGAGAAAAATTATATGATCGCCTCATATGCAGAAAAGGCATTTAACAAAATTCAGCACCTGTTCATGATTAAAACTCTTGTCAAAATAGGAATGGAAGGAAACTTCCTCCATTTGATAAAAGGCATCTATGAAAAACCTTTATCTAACACCATAATGGTGTTATATGGTGAAATATGGAAAACTTTCTAAGATTGAGAATGTTGCAAGGTGTTCATTCACATCAGTTCTATTCAACATTGTATTAGAAGTGCTAGCCCATGGATTTAGACAAGAGAAAGAAATAAAAGTTATTCATATTGGAAAGGAAAAAGTACTACTGTCTTTATTCACAGATGACATGATTGTATATGTGGAAAATCTAAAGGACTCCTCCCCCACCAAAAAGAAAAAAGCTATTAGAACAGTGAATTTGGCAAGGTTGCAGGATATAAAGGTAATATGCAAAAATAAATTGTATTTCTATATACTAGCAACAAATATTTGGAAAATGAAATTTTAAAAGTGCCATCTATACTAGCATCAGTACCTAGGAATACATTTAACAAAAGATGTGCAGATCTCTACACTGAAATTTGCAAAATATTGCTAAGAAATATTAAACAAGACCGAAATAAATGGAAAGATATATCATGTTCATGGACCAAAAAACTCAATATTATTAAGATATTGACTCTCCCCAAATTGATTTATAGATTCAAAGCAATTCCAATCAAAATCCAGCAGGTTTTATAGAAATTGACAAGGTAATTCTAAAATATATACGGAAATGTGTAGAATCTGGAGTAGCCAAAACAATCTCACAAACAAGAACAAAGTTGTAAGGTTTACCCTACCTCATTTCAAGACTCATTATAAAACTCCAGGAATTAAAATAGTGTGGTATTGACATAGGACAGAAAACAGTTAAATGGAACAGAATGAGAAGTCCAGAAATAAATCCATATATATATATAGTCAATTGATTTTTTGACAAAGACACAAATGCAATTCACTGACGGAAAGAAATTTCTTTTTATCAAATGGTACTTGAATAACTAAATATTCATATTTTAAAAATGATCCTTGACCTCTACCTCACATCTTACACAAAAACTATTTCAAGATGGATTATAGACCTAAACATAAAAGATAAAACTATAAATCTTCTAGAAGAAAATAGGGGTGAATATCTTCACACCTTGGGGTAGACAAAGGGTTCTTAGGATATATACACACACACTAAAAATGGAAAAATTGGACCTCATCAAAATTAAAAAATATTTATGATGTATATATCTGACAAAAGACTTATATTTAGAATATATAAAGACTGCTTACAAATCAATAAAAAACAACTTATAACTGGAAGAAAGTCTTAGACACTACCCAAAACAAGATAACACTAATGATCAAAAAGCACATAAAAAGAAAAATGCTCAACGTCATCAGTCAGCTGGGAAATGCAAATTAAAGCCATAGTGAGATACGAATACACATGTATTAGAATCACTAAAATTTTTTAAAAATTGACAATATTAAATGAAATTGAAAATGTAAAGCAACTGGAATTCTTGTACATTACTTGCAGAGTATAAAATGGTACAAATATTAGGAAACACTTTGGCAATTTTTTTAAGATAAATACATACCTATCCTATGACCTAACAATTCTACTTCTAAGTATACCCAAGTGAAATGAAAACATGTCCACAACAAAACTTATACAAAAATGTTTACAGTAGATTTATTCATAGTAACCCAAACAGGAAAAAACCCAAATATCCATCAACAGACAAATAACTAAACAAAGTGTAGTATATTTATACAATGGAATATTATTCAGCAATAAAAACAAAGTACTGATTTACCCAACATGGATGACTCTTAAAAACATTATGTTGCACCAAAGAATCCAGACACAAAAGAGTACAAACTGTATGATTCCATATATATGTCTTTTAGAAAGACAAAACCAACATATGGTGATAGAAATCAGAAGAGTGGTTGCTTCTGTGAGTGTAGGGGTATTGACTAGAAAGGAGAACACAGGAACTTCCTGGAGTGATGGAAATGTTCTGTTTCTTTTTTTTTTTTAAAGATTTTATTTATTTATTTTTTCCCCCCAAAGCCCCAGTAGATAGTTGTATGTCATAGCTGCACATCCTTCTAGTTGCTGTATGTGGGACATGGCCTCAGCATGGCCGGAGAAGTGGTGTGTTGGTGCGCGCCCGGGATCCGAACCCGGGCTGCCAGCAGCAGAGCGCGCGCACTTAACCGCTAAGCCACGGGGCCGGCCCTGAAATGTTCTGTTTCTTGATTTGGGTTTTCATTACCTAGCTGTACACAGTTCTCAAAACTCATTGAACTGTACCCTTAAGATCTCTGTGTTTCACTGATTATGAATTATGTCAATAAAGAGAAATTTAATCATACATTTACAATGCAAACATGGCACTGCACCTGAATTCAATCAAATCTTGCACATCTTGTTTATAATTTAAGGTCTACAGGCTTCAATTAATTTAGGCTAGTCTTGCAACCAAAAGGGAAAGCTTGTTACATGATAGCATTTGCTTAGAGGACCCAGATCTTTCAAAGGGGGGGCTCCCAGGACCAACCAATGCAAGTAAGAGAATGAATGCAGAGGGCAAGACCAGAGGACGGCAAAAGTTGAAGTGTTTAGTTTGTCTTCTTAATCCCGTCTGCTTTCCAACATGCTCTCTGTGAGCTGGACCCATCCAGTCCATTGTCCCCACCACCACAAAAGAGATCTTTCCAAGAGCAATTTCATTGCTCAAAAATTCTACCTTCCATAAAACACTAGAACACACTTCAGCCAAGTTCTTTGCCACTTTGTAACAAGGACTGCCCTTTCTCCAGTTTCCAATTACCTGCTCCTCAGTTCCACCTGAGATCTCACCAGAATGGCCTTTAACATCCATATTTCTATCAACATTCTGCTCATGATTATTTATGTGTTGTCTAAGAAGATGGAAGCTTTCTCTCCAGCTCTCCTCTTTTCTGTCTGAGTCCTCACCCCAATTGCCTTTAACATTTCATATTTCCAGCATGCACATCAAAAATCTTCTAGCGTCTACCCATTACCCAGTTCCAAAGCCCCTTCTACCCCACTTCTTGGTACCAAAATCTTTATTAATCTGCTCAGGTTGCTATAACAAAATACCATAGACTGAGTGACTTAAACAACAGAAATTTATTTTCTCATGGTTCTGGAGGCTGTGGAGTCCAAGATCAAAGTCTGGCAGAGTTCGGTTTCTGGTGAAGCCTCTCTTCCTGGCTTGCAGATGCCCAGTTGCTGTGTCTTCACATAGTGGGGAGGATGGATGAGAGAGAGACAGAGAGAGAGAAGATAGGGGAGAGAGAAAGGCAGTGGCGAGAAGGAGAGGGGAGAGGGGAGAGAGAAGGGGAGAGCACCCTCTGGTGTCTCTTCTTCCAAGGACACTTATCTTATTGAATCAGGGCCCCACCCTTATGACTTCATTTAACCTTAATTACTTCCATAAAGGCCCCATCTCCAAATACAGCCACAGTGGGGATAAAGGCTACAACATAAGAATTTGCCGGGGTGGGGAGGGTCGGTGGAGGGGGATACAAAAACATTCAGTCCATAATAGCATCCTTGTGTGAAAAAATTCAGCAGCACTTTCTGGAAAAGTCTGAGCAGCAGAAAAAGTTTGAAAAAGCAGAAGGAATATGCTAAATACATTTTAAAGTTTTAAGTCAATATTTTCATTTCCTTTCCCTATATTATATGCTCTCATTTAGACCATATGAACAAATTTTCCTATTAGGTTTGTGTGTTGCTTGGCCAAGCTGGCTTTCTACTGCCTGCTCAATAAAATGATGCTATGTGAGGCTTTAAAATGCCTACCTCTAGGCAGCCAAAAGAAAGATGGTTTCTAAAGAAGATTGGCAAGTATGGCTAACTGGGTTTAATTTTTTTATTCAAATGCAATTTGAATTGTTTATTCCTTTAGGGTGATATTTTATTATAACTTTGCAGCCAAAAACATAAGAAATGAACCTATTTTAAGGAAATGATGCCTATGTCTAGCATTTGTATTATTCATGGAACAAAATTACATTCGTTCATCCCTGTCCATATACAAATACGGCATATTAAATGATCCAGGAATTCCATGCCAGTGTACAAAGTAATGTACAAAGTGATGTTAATGACAAAGTGATGTTAATCAACCGTATTAATCGTCTGCTCTGTGTTGGCTATCATACCGGCTGCTGCAAGTACAGGAGAAATAAAACCCAGGCCCTCCACAAACAACTTACAGTCAGCTAGGGAGATAGATCTGCACTTGTAAGTTATTTCCCAGGAGTGGTAAGGAGCTGTGCAGTCATCCACTTTCTCTTGCCCAGGTGGCTGGTTAGAAAGGCAGCTGTGGTCAAAGAACAGTTTTCCAAGGAAAGCTCTACCCTACAAATAGCACAGTATTAATACACAATCTGTGCTGAGCAGGGAAGCAGTTGGATGTGTGCAATATCTATTTTAAATAGAAATGGAAGTTTTGTGTTTATGCCACTTAAACATTCTTCAATTCACTCCACGACGCCTTTGACCATTGGAGCAACCAAAGAAGCTTCAAGTAAATTCTAAGAAGGGGCAGCCAGGTACAACAGAATGTTCTTATAGAAGGAGAAACTCCCAATGCCTCTCTACCCACAAAATGCTGCCTGTTTTTCCTAAAACATCATTCTAATGTTCATTTTTAAAAAGAGGATGTTTTCGCTAGAGATGTTTAAAAAACTGTAATTTTGCTTCTGAGGTATTTGCAAGCCTTGCCCCTGTGGTTTTGTGACATCATAAGCATCCTGAATAAAATAACATATTGCAGCTCACGGGGAAACTTTGCATCTCTGCAGGACAAGTGTAATCTGAAAAGCTTCTAGGCACACAGATAAAATTTTTTTTTTTTTTTTTTTTTTTGTGAGGAGATCAGCCCTGAGCTAACATCCGCCAAACCTCCTCTTTTTTTTTGCTGAGGAAGACGGCCCTGGGCTAACATCTGTGCCCATCTTCCTCCACTTTATATGGGACGCCGCCACAGCATGGCTTACCAAGCAGTGCGTCGGTGCGCGCCCGGGATCCGAACCAGCGAACCCCGGGCCGCCGCAGCGGAGCGCGCGCACTTAACCGCTTGCGCCACTGGGCCGGCCCCCACACAGATAAAATTTTAACACTAAAACTTATAACAGGAGTTTTTCTATCGTTAAAAAAATCCACACAGAAACAAAGTCAATTAAGTTTTATTACAACCAAGAATATAAAATAAATGCAATGTAATTTATTTTAGTTTTAACAGTCATTTCAAGAAGGATGTCAGGACAACTCAGAAGCAGGGAGCACTAGGCTCCAGAGCTGCGGCTCGCACTGCGCCCCACGGAGCAGGCCTTGCTGGGGTGCAGCCGGCTCCGAGCGCACACCTCGCAGCACAGTGCGGAAAGCATACACAGTCACCTCTATAATCATAGAAAGAGGGATGCGTGCAGAAAATGACTGAAAAAAGCGACAATGACAGGTACACTTCACAAGTAGGAATTAAGGGAAATACAAACTAGGCAGTTTAGAAAGGATACCCTACATAACATATATAAAAAGTACTTTAAATTGTTGTTAAAAAGGACATCTTCAGTCCAGATTTTGTGTAATACTTTTAGTGTCTACACAGACAAATCTTTAAAAAAATTAAATAGTATTAATTTACTAAATATTTAGGAGATAACAGTGCATTAAGGATTTTTTTTCATATAATACATACGTATCACTCCTTTGCAGTGATAGCACAGAAGAGTAAGTATGGCCTTAGGTACAACACATTTTTAAAAAATCCTAAAACAATGAACTTTGCTTATGATATTTGTGACTATTCTTGAAGATTATGGGGACCTAAACTGCTATGTTTTATATAAAACATTACTTATACTTGAATTCTTTAAGCCTCCGTCAGTCTAACTGCCCTTTCACCGCCTTCCTCCATTCCCTAGGAAGATAACACCAGAGTTTAGGATTTGCAATGTTCATAGAATTTTTCCCTCATTGTAGAGTTTCTGCTACATAAATTTACTCAAAGCAGATTAAGCTGCAAGCCTTATTGTCCAACTAGTTTTTTTCTTTTACCTTTAGCAGAGAAAACAGCATCATTTTAGAGGCATACAACTAGCAGTAGCTTCACCAGGAATGAGGCAGTGAACTCATAGGTAAATGTCATCCCTTTCCATTCTTAAATGCAAATTATGTTTACAAGAGCAAGAGAGTAGTGCAGAAGGCCAAAATTCTAAGTACTAGAGTTTTAAAACCACACAGATATAAAAATATACATGTCACCGTTTTTTGTATGTTACTGCATGATCTACTTCATCACAAGGATTGTTTCAGTCTCATAGTATCAGCCCTGCCGCCGGGTGACCTTACTCTTGAGCTCAGCTGTCCAGAAATTCTAGAATCCTTTTTCCCGAACACACACCTCACCAGAAAACTAACTTGAAAAGTGATTTGTAATATGGAGAGCAGAAAATCTTCACTTTGATTCCTTCCTTCCTTTCAATAACCTCTCCTGGTTTGGGTGTTCCCATATGCTGAGAGATGCACACCTGCATTCTCAGGGGACATGATAGTAATAAGTTTTCAAAGAGGAATGTGGTCATTTGGGGACCACAAAGGTAAATTTTAACCTCAAAAAGCTTTGAGGTCTCTTTTGAGGTCCCACAATTTTAGGGCCCATATATGAACCAAATTATTTCAAAGGGTAATGGGCACCAGTGGTTATCACCAACCCTGAGGCAAGAACACAGGAGGAAAGGGCCAGGACCAGCGCAGTGACGGGAAACCCAGTCATGTGTGTAATGGGGCTATCTGGCTAAATCCTGAACACTACGTACTGGAAGCAACTGATGAAACCCCCTTACAGTCTCTATATCAGTTCTACCAGTAAAATTCACTATATACAAGGAAAGCAGGGTAGTCCTGTGATCATATAAACACATATCATAATAACTGATTATCAAAGTTGCTTAGAAAGTATTCACGGGCATGGTATTTTGGTTCCTGCAGATACTGGGATTTTCCATTTACAAATGTAAGCTCTCATTGAGGGCAGGAGCAGAGCTTCTATTTTCATTGTAATTTCCTACAACTACTTCACAGAGTGTGTTCTGCCTACAAGGACCACCCAATTGTTGTTGAAAGGCTGCTGTGAACATTTCAAATCTACATTAATGCCTGTTGTGATATTTAATCACTGGCTTTCTCGAAGGTAGTTAGAAACATAGAAACCTCTCCATAACACTGTTTATTATAGAGCAGAATTTGGAATAATTACTCTACGTAAGTGGGTTTAGAAGTAAACAAAACGACCTTCATATTCTAAGACAGTTTCACTTATAAGCCAATCCTCCCAGGAAAGCTTCCTTCATGGAATCGATCATAAGCTCCTTAAGGATGGGGAGTACGTCTTGCCCTTTGTGTCTTCCACCCAGCATGGCATTGGGCACATGGTGAGGGTGCAGTGAGCATCTGATGACCAAGAGTTCTGGACAATGAGGCTTCAGGGCACAGGATATAACTTTACACAGGTAGCTACATTACACAGAGGGCTATTAATTTCTCATTTAAAAAAAATGCAAGGGGTAAATTACCATGGAGACAATCAAAAATTCCTTCCAATGGAGCATGTCAACTGTTTCATCTTCAGTGTTGATGAGTGTCACCATATAGTCCTTATTACTAATAAGCATTATTATGCTGAGATCAGTAAGGTCCTTGCTGGCTACAGTATCACATCAATAGTGCAAAATGTATACTGGCTTCTGTCTAAAATCTTATTTTACTTGTGTATGGACCCAGAGTATCATAACCAGGTAGATAAGTTCACAAAGAATAGTAAAAAAAAATGCATATAACTTGCATATACAACAATCAGCTATTTCTTCTAGCTCAAGAAAATGTTTAAAACAAGGCTGGTGCTGCGAGTAGCATTCAGAAGAACACAAATTTCTTGCCCTTTACATTACAATGGGTGCTTAAGTCTTTATATTTCCTTGCGACTCTGGGGAGTGAGGGGTTCCTTACACTGGCTAAGAAAGAACTCAGCCTCTAATTCATAGATCATGGAAATGCAAATATGCATTTTATCTGGTATAGTCGTATACTATCTGCCCACAGTCTTTTAGGCACAATTATTAAGTTTTCTCCTAGGGGCAAAAGAAAGCATTCAGTGCAATGAAAAGATTCTTGATAGAATTAAGTTTCAGTAACAACAGCAAAATTATGCATACATAATACATACTTTAAACATGAATAAAACCTCAATTTTTAACATGCTTTAAAAATAGTCACTCTATGTCTAACGCAAATATGAATGGAGGACCTGCTCTTTATTTTAAAAGCAGATTAATTTGCAGGCTTCTATTTGAGTACCCTTGATTATGTAAGAATGTTACTCAAGCTAACCCAGATGTGAAGAAACCAACAGTTCTTTAGAGAAGCCAACTTTATGTACAATACACCCTAAAAGCTTTTCCTTCAAAGGGAAGTAATACATCCTTTGATCAACATTACTCCTTAAAGAAATCCTAGTGCAGTTAATATTCTCTTCAGCCTTCTGGAGTGGGTCACCAGACGACTGTATTTCATCAAAGCTCTTGAAACCCTTTTTAAGGTAGACTTAGCTACATGAAGGTTAAAATTATAATTCTTAATTACTGACTACTATTCAGAACAAGATGATTCTGGGAACTACGTTCCATATGAATGATTATATAAAAATCACCACTGACTTCAGGTCTTCGTAGCATAAAGCATAGTAACTGCAAAAAGATCTAGGCTGGTTTTGGTTATAGGTTCCCTCTGTCCCACCACTAGTCTTTTTATTAGACCTTCCCTGAAACTAGATAAATAAAAACATAATAGTAAAGTACTTTGGGACAGTAACAGTTTCTGTTTAAGACTTCATGAGCAAAACAGTTATATTCTGTGAAAACAACGTAGTGCTTTTAAAAGGTGCATTTTTACCTGCGTTGCTAAATCAGTTCATGAAGTATAAAACTATACACCACTGAAGTCCTGTTTCTAAAACATTAAAATCCTATTAAAAGAGCTTTGAAAACATAGTGATTGATACAGCATGAGAAAGGTGCACCAGGAAGTCCTTCCAAAAAAATGCTGAAGGTTACAGAAGTTAAGTGCTGGGATTAGATCAGATGCTTTATCAGAGAAGTCACAATGGAACACATGCAAGGAAAGGGTGTGGGGGAAACTTCACAAAAATCTTCTTTTAGTCAATAAAGAAGAGACATCAGTCAGCTCTGCAAAATGCTGAGTATGTAGTTTTCCTCCTAAGTGGATGAGTTTTAAACGGCATCATAGTTTGCATTTTTGGTTCTTTTCAATGCAGACATCATATTGCTGGAGTCTGTGCTCTGGGCTGCGGCTGGTCAGTACCGGTGGGCCTGGTGAGATGGGTGGTACTGCGCGCTCTGCTGGGATGAGGAGGAGTAGCCTAGTGTGCTCTGGGACTGAGAGGATCCCTGAACGCTGCTTTGGTAATTCAGGCGAGAACTGGAGTGCTAGGAGAAGGAAACAGGAAAAGGGAATTACTGAAAGAAGAAGAGAGTGGCTCAGGATTAATCCCAATAGGATGGAGAACTGAAGCATTTCCCTCAGAGGCTCCTAGATCAGATCCATGGTAGCTGACAGCTAACTTAGTTTGTTAATTAATGCATTTTGCTTATTTGAAGTCATAGCCTGCCACCACTGTAACCACATTTTCCGGCAGGCACGAAGTTTAGCTGGATTTCTTTGGAAGATAAGCTACTGGCAAAGAAGGGCAGAGGGGAAACTTATGACCCACTGCTGTTTATACTGACAAATTCTGAAAAATTAGTTATTGTTTGTAAAAATGAGATTTGCAAACAAGAATAATCAATTAGGCATATTGAATCAATGGTATTCATAATGTATACTGACATGCTGTTAATTTGCTCATTATAAATAACAAGGCTGTGATTAAGAAATCATTTGTAGAGAAAAGAGTTTTCAGAGATAGAGGCTAGAGTGGCATCAGCAGCACTACCCACCTGACAAGGCAAGATGGGGCTGGGGGGTGGGGCAGCAGAGGTGGGTTTCATAAACTTCAGGTAATATTTAGAATAAAAAATGTTCATATGTGAAAATGCCCTCAAGAGAAGGCAGAGACAAATGCATTTCAATTCAATGTATTTTATTACTTTAAATGCAACATTCATCTTCATAGTACCAAGGGCAAATATGAAAATATATATAAAAGGAAAATTCATGGGGCCGGCCCCGTGGCACAGGCAGTAAAGCACATGCGTTCCGCTGCGGCAGCCCGGGGTTCGCCAGTTCGGATCCCGTGCGCCCATCAATGCACTGCTTGTTAAGCCATGCTGTGGCGGCATCCCATGTAAAGTGGAGGAAGATGGGCACAGATGTTAGCCCAGGGCCAATCTTCCTCAGCAAAAAAGAGGAGGATTGGCATTGGATGTTAGCTCAGGGCTGGTCCTCCTTGCAAAAAAAAAAAAAAAAAAAAAAACAAAGGAAAATTCACCTATAGGGTAAGAACATGGTGCCTGGTTAAATATAACTGGAACAGTGTCTTTGGCTATACTCAGAAGGCTAGTTCTTCCTGTGAGCAAAGTGGGAAAGAATATACGTAATCAAACTATTACTTGTAGTTAAAAATGCAAATGACCTTGAGGCGGTACTAGGAGTTCAAGGAAGGACAAATCAGCAAGGTCCCCCTCACCCGGACTTGCAAAACCTGGTCCAAGACAAAGGGCAATAAGATAGTCTTGGTTAAAAATAACTCCACTTCGCTCCTTCCTAAGTTACGTAACTCTGACTAGCTGTGTTGGTGTAAGAAGCCTTTCAAAATTCCAAATTCTAGCTACATGCTTTATTTTGAAGTTTATTATGAAAAAATATGCTTTCCACTCACAAGCCCTAGATTGTCAGGCTGGCTGTGATTACTTTTACTTGAACAGATTAGATTCAGCATAATAGCTCTTCCAGGCTAGATAAAGAACACACATGTTGATGACACGAGATCTGCAAATCAGTGCAAATGGACTCCCTCACCCATCTCACGCTCGTCTCTCCAACTCAATAGCTGAGATATCTATCCATTTCATGGATATGCTGTTTTATTTTTAAGTAGATAGCACAGTGTGGACAAAGAAAAGCATTTTGAAGAAGTCTTGGATTTGAAAGGAGTAAATACAGTAGGTAAGTATTCTGTCCATGATTGACTATAATCACGTTAATGTAATACAATCACAGACACAAAGAGGAGCTAATATATCATAAAGATTTATTGCTCATATAATAGGAGTAACCAGTGTTAGGGTAAAACTGAATTTATAATGAAATTCAAATATGTTCATGGCTACTACTCAAAGAGCAAGCTGTTTTCAGTGGATCAAACTGAAGCCTTGATTAGTTTAATTGGAACCAAATGGAAGCGCTGTTATATAGTTCTCTGCTTGCAGGGAATCTTCAAAGAGAAGTTTTCAGATAAGTAGTTGTGTGAAAACACATTAGTTTGTTGAGATATTCAAAATGTAAAGCTGCTTTAGGCAGCTATTTCTTATTCTTTTTTTTCTTCCCTTTTTCTCCCCAAAGCCCCAGTAGATAGTTGTACGTCACAGTTGCACATCCTTCTAGTTGCTGTATGTGGGACGCGGCCTCAGCATGGCCGGAGAAGCGGTGCGTCGGTGCGCGCCCGGGATCCGAACCCAGGCTGCCAGTAGCGGAGCACGCATTTAACCGCTAAGCCACGGGGCCGGCCTCCTCTTATGTCTTTCTTGTTGATGATTCTCTTGATTCCAGTTCCTCTTCAGTGAGTTTATGGCTCCCTTGCCTGTGGTTTGGTTTTCTATTATCTCCCTCCTAAGTGTTCCTCCTCCATCAGTTCCCCGAGGGACCATGGTTCTAAAGCTTCTTTTTTTTTTTTTTACCTTTCATTTAAGTCTTTTTCCCTTCTTCTTAGATCTTATTGCTACCTTGTAAGTGTTTTTTTTTTGTGAGATTCCCTATGATTTTCACAAGTATTTTTACCTCTCTCTCCAAATACCAATCCTTAGACTTTTTTTAATTTTTTGAATTAGTAGTACAACTATAGTTTTCTTTTTTATTTTAATAACCAAAAGTATTTCCTAGTCTCAAAATTATTTCTAGTGAGATTTAACAGTTATTTGAGAAGTCTCGATTTTAATCCCTTTGGATGGGATTAAATCAGTGGCTACTTACTGGTTATTTCCTCACAGTGACAGGAAATCTTTCCGAAGTATGCGGCTTATTTTGTCCAAAATGAGCTGCCACTCCTCTCCCTTTTCCACTGCTTACCCAGGTATCTTTTTCTGACCCAAAGATGACAGGCAGTTGTCACCACCTGCCTGCCCCACCTCCCCTTCTCAGGGTGTCAGAATAAACAAGTCAAGAGACGAAATATCTTGCAATTACATGAAATATGACAAAAATCGTCATTTCCATATAATGCCTTAGAAACAAGATTGTACAGTTTGTACAATCAAATTTTAGAGTTAAGTACTACTTAATTCTAAAAGGATCTATTATAAACCTACTTCCTACTTCATAAAACGTGCGAACGTGAGAAAGTGCAGACTTCAGAGCAGTACCTGATAATCTGACGGCATCACAGGCCCGCCTGAGTTGGCGCCGGACGGCCCCAGCCGCGGTTTCTTGTTGGGAGGCACCTGGTTAAGGCCGGAGTCCTGACTGTGCTGCAGCCCTGCTCCGGCGCCCCCAGCCCCAGCCCCGGCCCCGCCGGCAGTCCCGTTGGTCTGGGTGCTGTTCTGCTGTGGTGGCGGTGCCTGTGGAGGGGCTGCTGCCTGCTGTGGAGGGGCTGTGGGCTGCTGATGTTGGTTCTGCTGCTGTTGCTGATTCTTGTAAGGAAAAACAAAAAGCAAGCTTGGTATGGAACTAAATGAACAGAAAATTCCTTTCATTACTTGACATGCACGTGTGACTGCTGACCAACCTGGGGAGCGACCTATGGGGGACACCAAAGTGACGGGAATGATGGGAGGATGGAGCACCCAGGGAATATAGCATCCCCAGAGGTCAAAGTACTGAGCCCTGAACAGGACTCACCCTCTGAAGTTCAGTTAGATTGCAGAGTAATCCTCCAAATCAGACACAGACATCTTACTGAAGACCATAAGGCACACAGAAGATGGTTCTGCACTCATTAAACCAGCTCTAACAGTCTCTTCGATTATGATTTGGGAAAAGTAGAGGAGTATGGGGAGGGGCCTGATTAATCAATTGCCATCAAAGAACAGAATGAGGCTTTGAAAGGCAGCCTGCAAAAAGGGATGGTGATGACACTGAACGAACCAAAAGAACAAGAATTCAGAATCAGGGAATAAAGTAGGCTATAAAACAAATCAGGAAGTTCATTTATCTGTAGGTTTTACTATATGTCAAATTTCAAAGTACACCTACAAAGAAGTAAATACATACTTGATTAAATAAAAGGCAGTTGAATACATAGGAATTATACTTCCCTAAGTTCTCTTTTTGCCTTCCTTACTTTCTGGATGTAAAAGTATACCGTGCAGGCTATACCTTATCACCTTTCTCTTCAGGTTCATCTTCATTGAGGAATTCTCGTTTGGGGTATGGAATCTGGCAGCCAGCAAACACACTAAAAAATCATTAAAAAAAAAGAAAGAACACATGTCATGACTAAAATCTACAATATCATTGACCTTGTTAATTTAAAATTCCACTTTTTTTCTTTAATTTATTTCCTACTCTTCATCTTTGGCTAGTGTTTCCTGGATCCCTCCCAGCACAACTTAATTCAAGCAATAACAAAAAAACAATTAGTCGTCTGAAGTTTTATACTAATTGCCACTTTCAATAACAAATCTTAATTGTATGTTAGCTAGTTGGCATTTTTGACATAGAAGTTTCTCCACACAAACTTATCAGCACTAAAAATAACTGAATTTGTATGTGCTTCAACAATGAAAATAAATTTTTTTCTCAAGAAAAGCTGCACCTCTAATAAATCCAAGCACAATTTATATATATGGGTGTAACAAGGCTGAGGAAAAACAGGGTTTGGAAGTGCTATGGACACACAGAATTTTAAATTCTCAGTTCCCTACTGGTTTGGTTTAAACTGATCTGGCTGACCAATGTATAAAAGTCCCATCTGGGGCCGGCCCAGTGGGGAGTCATTAAGTTCACATGCTCCGTGTTGGTAGCCCAGGGTTCGAAGGTTTGGATCCCAGACACAGACATACACACCGCTCATCAAGCCATGCTGCAGTGGCATCCCACATATAAAATAGAGGAAGATGGGCACAGATGTTAGCTCAGGGCCAATCTTCCTCAGCAAAAAGAGGAAGATTGGCAACAGATGTTAGCTCATGGCCAATCTTCCTCACCAAAAAATTAAAAAATTAAATTCCCATCTGTTCTCAGCTTTAGTTTTATCTGTAAAACTGATTAATGGTCATTCCTAAAATACTTGTTTTCATTCATACCTCTCTACAGCTTTACCTGTTTCAAAATATAGGACCTTTTTCATGAGTAGTTTTTCTCTGGGGTAGTATTAATGAAGAAAGTAAAATACTTCAGTAACAAGTGCTTTTCTTGCTTTCAGCCACCATCTGACATGCTCAACCTGGAGCAAAGGGCACAGAAAAGGTAGAATACATACTCTAATGTTGGCAAAGGGTCCTCCTGAAAATAGGGATCCTGCAGAGCCTGCTCTGAGGTAATTCTCTTGGTTGGATCCATAGTAAGGAGTTTCTGAAGCTACAGGAACACATAAGAAATTGAGAGCACGTGAAAAGGTTGTTTACAAGTCAATGTTTTGACTTTCGTGTTAATGTCTAACAGATTCTGATTAATATCAGAAGCCATTTCGTATACCTCACTGCACTATTAGCACACCACACACATTTCTATGAAATTGGCAGAAATCATTAGCATTAAAGCCCTTTTGGAATTTAACTTTTTTTCTGCTCATAAATCATTAGAAAAAATTAAGGCTAGAAGTCAAGGGTGACATCTCAAAAGAAAAATATCTAACTTTTCCCCAGCATCCACCAATTTCTTCTGTTTCTAAAGAGGAGGAAGTGCTGGGACAACTCCACAGTAAATGGGATGAGGTGAGAACTGTGCTAAGGATCCCACTGCCCAGTCTGGGAGAGATGCACCTACCAAGAGGAACACTTTGCTGTCAGGCTTGACCTTGTGTTTCTCCATGTACTTTATGAGGCTACTGTTGGCGTACCTGCAAGGATATGACAATTACACATCACTGGGAACACTCACATCATTTATGTTTCTTAATGGAAAGCTCCAAGATTGGTTTTCCTACAAGGTATGTGTTTTTTCCTATTAAAAAGGAACACATAACGGGCCGGCCCGGTGGCGCAAGCGGTTAAGTGTGCGTGCTCCACTGTGGCAGCCCAGGGTTCACTGGTTCGGATCCCGGGTGCACACCGACGCACCACTTGTCAAGCCATGCTGTGGTGGCCTCCCATATAAAGTGGAGGAAGATGGGCACGGATGTTAGCCCAAGGCCAGTCTTCCTCAGCAAAAAAAGAGGATGACTGGCAGCTGTTAGCTCAGGGCCGATCTTCCTCACACACACACACAAAAAAAGGAACACATAACCAAATATTGCTAAATGTGTAAAGAAACACAAATTGATACACACTGCATGCAAGAGTTTATATTGTTACAATCACTTTGGAAAATAATTATGCATTAACCATTAGAGTTGAATATGTGAATATCTTATGACCCAGCAATTCCTTTCCTAGGTACATACTCTAGTCTAAGAGATATTTTTGCACATGTACTACAGATACATGGACAAGAATGTTCTTAGCAGCACTTTTGTAATAGAAAAAGACTGTAAACAACCCAAATGTCTATCAACTAAAGAATGGGTAATTAAATTGTTATATATTCACAGAATGGAATGTTATATAATAGTAAAAATGAATACAGAGGTTTAGTGGGAAAAAAAGCAAACTGCAGAAGAAAATACACAGTATGATAGTATTTATATAAAGTTCACAGATATATTAAACTGAGCAATAATTTATTTAGAGATGCATACATATGTAGTAATACTATAATGAAAAATGTAGAATGTATGATAAATACAAATTCAGAATAACGGCTACCCTTTCGGAGGGAAGTGAATAGGAAGGGAGGGCACTCAGAGTACTTCAGTAATCTTAGTAATGTTCTATTTCTTTGGTTGAGGGGTGACTAGATGGGTATTCATTTTATTATTCTAAATAGACTACATGTACTTTCATCATATATATATTTTTTCTTATATATAAGAAACATTTTAAAAAGGTCAAAAATAGGTAATATATGTTCATGGTAGAAAATTTAGAGAATATAGAAAAGCATAAAGAAGAAAACTAAACTCAATCCTAATCAAGCCATTCAGTGTTAAAGAACCACTGTCAATATTTTGATAATTTTCCTTTGGCATTTTTTTCTATGCATATATATATATGATACAAACAGAGGGATTTTTTTGTTTTGTTTTTATAAAATTGAGATCATACTATATAAACTGTCCTTTTTTCACTTAATATTGTTTCATAAACACTTTTCCTTGTCAAATGCTCTTTAAACTTATTATTTATAGTGGTTGTATATCTCCTATTGTTACTGTTGTTTGTTTCAAAATAGTTATAAGACACAGGTCCTTGTAGGTAAATCTGGTATACATCATAGGGAGATAATACTGCACAGCAGGTGAGAATCAGAGACCCCTATCGGACCCTGACTCAGTCATTTATCAGTTGTGTGATCTTGGGAAGTTAGTTAACCTCTAGGAAAGGCTTAGATTCTTCATCTGAAAAGTGAGGATTATAATTATACCTACCTTATAGAGTTGTTATGAGGATCACACAAGAAAATGTAGGTAAATGGCTTAGCACCACGCCTGGCACATAGTAAGAATTTGGTTTGCTATCTGTGGCTGCTCTGATTGTTCCCACAGGATAAATTCTTGGAATTATTAGGTCAAAGCACATTTCAAAGCCGTTTTTATGTGCTCTAGAACCTTGCTACACAAACCTGGCCCTCAGATCAGCAGCATGGGCACCCAAGAGCCTGCATTAGAAATGCAGATTCTCAGGCCTTGTCTCAGATTCTGATTCAGAATCTGCATTTTTAACAAGGCGTCCAGGTGATTTGTAGGTACATCCAAGCTTGACAAGCATTCATTCTCACCAGTAGCACACGAGTAGGAATGCCCATTTTATCATACTCGTGCCAACACTAGGTATTTTCATTTAAAAAATCTTTGCCGTATTAATTTAAAATTTTTTTCCTCCAATACCAGGTACATTTTTTTTTTTTTTTTTTTTTGTGAGGAGATCAGCCCTGAGCTAACATCCGCCAATTCTCCTCTTTTTTTGCTGAGGAAGACGGCCCTGGGCTAACATCGGTGCCTATCTTCCTCCACTTTATATGGGACGCCGCCACAGCATGGCTTACCAAGCAGTGCGTCGGTGCGCGCCCGGGATCCGAACCAGCGAACCCCGGGCCGCCGCAGCGGAGCGCGCGCACTTAACCGCTTGTGCCACCGGGCCGGCCCCCCAGGTACATTTTTATTGGCAAGGTAGCCACTAAGTTTGGTAATGGGAGGAAACTTTAAAGTTTATGTAGAAATGGAGTCTACGTGTCTTGAGTCTTTATGTTGAATCAACTGATTTCTTGGGTTAACTCCAGATTCTCGATTATTTGTTTCTACCATAATATAAAAGGTCTTGAACCTGAGAAATCCTTTCGCTCAATTCCCATTGTGGTTTTTTCTTATCTTTCCTAGTATAAAGTTAAGCTGAACTGTTTGTCATTTTCTGAATTATCCTCTTTCAGATTTGCTACAGTGTAGGAGCTGAACAGTTTTCAAAGTAATTCAAACTCTTTATATACATTATGAAGCATTTTATCAGACATGTTTATTTGAACATTCAGTTTTTAAAGTCAACTTAATGATTTCTTTTTAATTCTATTTTCACCTTGCCTTCTAATGAGCTAATAAGAGCTGACACTTTGGAAAGATTACAGAAACTTCTATTGTTATCCTTTTCAGTTCATTATGAGGGTAAGGGGTTCTTTTCTTTTTATCTGATACAATGACAATAAGTTATTCTTTTACTTTTTAGGTCCTTTGAAATGTTTTCTGGAATTTTTTTCTTTATTATACTTTACTTTAGTGACAAATGTATTGTATTAGATTTAGCTAATTTTTAATAAATCCTGTTTTGTCCTATGTATTAGTAGCCTGCTTTTTTGTGGGTAGAATTGTTTGCTTAGGAAGTCTGGGCTCTTATCTCCGAACTTTTCCTGTTACTTTTCTAACTGAATTTCATTTATCTTTTTAAATTTCTCTCCTAAATTTTATTTCTGGTTATTATAAACAGTACCATTTTATGTAAAAATTTTCCTTTAGTCTTAAATACTAAGTTAAATGTTAAGTGCTTTCATTAATTTTCTCCATCTTTTATATTATTAGAGTATCTTTAATTACTTGAATCACTTTCATTTAATACCCATTTGACAAGTAACTAACAAGCATGTAACTACGTACCAGGCCCTGGGGATGTATATATAAGAGTATATAAAATAGACACGATCCATACTGTCTAGAGGGAAAGGCAGATAAGTATTCAGAAGCTAACTGTAGTGCAAAGTGATCAGTACTGAGAGAAGCAGCATGGGATGCTACAGGAGTGCAGAGGGGAGCACCTAACTCAGACCTGGGAGGTCAGGGGAGGCCTCATCAGGCAAGTGGTGCCTAAACCAAGACCTAAAGGATAAATAGAAAGGATAAATAGGAGTTAATCTGATGAAATGGATGAGAGGAATGTACATCCAAGACTGAGGGAACAGCATGTGTAAAAATCCAGAGGTCAAAGAAAGCTCAGGGTTTTTAAGATTCTTAAAGAAATTCATGATGTCTAGGCTATACAAAGTAGAAAGTGGTTTAGGAGATGAATTTCGTGATGTAGCAGCCAAAGCTTTGTAAGCCGTACTAAGGAATTGAGAGCAATAGTGAATTAAGAGCAGGCAGGAGACCGGCATGATCAAACTGGCTTTTGGCAATGACTGCAGCACAGACAGTGAGTGGAATGAAGAAAGGAGACAGAAATACCTCCTTTGTGGCAGGAGGCCACTGCAGGATTCTAGGTGAGAGAGAGTGGTGGTCTAGACTTTAATAGTGGCAGGTAAATGGAGAGAAATATAAAGATTCAAAGGATATTAAGAACAAAGAACTGACTAGATTTACTAATTGTTTGGACTCGGGGGGGTAAAATGGAAGAGAGTGAGATGGAAGGATCAGGGATATCTCTCACGTCTTTGGCTGGAACAACTACGTGAATCACGGAGCCATTTCCTAAGACAGGAAATACAGTGGGAGGAGAGGTTTAGGAGGATAAATGGTGAAGTTCAGTTTTGGACATTTAATTTGAAGTATTTATGAAACATTCAAGTTGGGATTCCATGAAGCAATTAGATAAATGGGTCTGAAACTGGGAAGAGATCTGAGTAGGGTATATAAATTGGGAGTTATTAGCATAATTGATGGTAAACTGTAGCCATCAAAATCATGGAGACTGCCTGGGAAAATGTCTAGAGTGAGAAGAGAGCCAAGAGAAACCCTTGAGCAATATCGGTGCTATCTGGAAGACATGGACACGTGTTGTATGAAAGGAGAGAAGGTTAGCACTCCCCTTGACAAGGATGGAAAAGGCCCTGGAGCCTGACAATGGGCATCTAACCATGGTTTTTTTTTTTTTAAAAAGAGATGGATAGAGGCAAAGGACCCTATCAAGGACTGTGAAACAGGAGGCCAAAAATGATTAGTGACATTCTCTGTGTCTCTTCATTACGTCTGCTTTTGTTTCTACAAGCCATCCTGTCCTGAAATGTTTCTGTTAAGTGCCCAAAAGAGAGGCTTTTCCACCTTTTCCTCTAGGCGTGCATATTTATAACAAACTCCTCTCATGGTGTAACTTCTACTCTCCTCTCATTGCTATCCAGCGTACATGTCCCCACCAGTTTGTTTTACTCGGATCCCAGGTCCTGTGTCCTTCTTTCTGCCATCCTTCGCGGTTGCCTAGCCCAGCATTTCAGTCACCAGTCGTTACTCAGATAAGATAAAATCACAGTCGCGGCCTTGAACTGAGCCCTTTATCATGCTAAATCAGAAGAGACATTTAAACTATCTCTTGACCCTTACATTCTTAAAAAATTTTTAAATGCTACAGCCTAACCCTGCATATATGTTAACAACATCTGGAATATCTTCTTTAAATAATAGGCATAATTCATATACTAAAATCTAAGTTTCTGGTTTAAATAATAATCTATATCTGGTTTTTAAAAGGATTAATTTAAATATTCCCATTGAAGTTACTACTTATATTTAATATGGAATTACTTACGTTGTTCTTCTAAAGTCTTTTTGAAGTGTGGGGTATTCTGGCATCTTTCTAATATCTTCCCAGTCTTTATCTTACAAAAAAATATTAAATATTGTTATAGGAAATAATGTGTTATTTTTATCAAAAATCTCCTAGTTATTATAGCTTAAAAAATATACAAAAATTCTTAAAATATGCTTTTGAAAAGGAATGATTTTGAAATATGATTCAAATATTATTTTGAAAAGGAAAATAAATTACCTGCAGGAAACCCCATGACACTAAATATCCGATCTAGTTGATCATGATGAAAGGGATTGCTTGTTTTTATATCTTCCTGACGACAGTGAAAAATAGGTTCTGAAGTCAACAATTCAGCAAATATGCAACCTATTGCCCATATATCTACGAAGGAAGAAAAACACATTTTTATACATATTTATTATATTTCTTTGGTTATAATTCCTGTATAATCACAATCTACATATAAAAATATTTTTCAGTGAAGCAATCTAAAAAGTACAATAAGTGTATTAAGAAAACACATCTATGAGACATGAAACAGCTGTATCATCACAGAACAGATTGAAAGCCAAATAAAAAACATTTACTTGTAAATTTCCTGATGAAGATAAGCTTGGGAAACTCAATTGAGCAAGCAATGAATTTACTTCAGATTTAGGCAAAAGCCTTTCTAACCACTGTTAATAATGCGATCACCGACGCATTCAATTGATAATCTCATTCAGGGCATGATACTCAAGATCTGATAGACTAAAACAATATCATCATCAGGTCTGGCCATACATTCCCTTAGAGCAATCAAATGCATAATGATAGAGCAAAATTTCTGAGTTGTGAGTCTAGACCGACAGACAGTACAAACCACATAAAATGATTTGGGAAAAACTCAACTTCTGTCTGAAAGACTACCGACTTCAGTTTTTTCAACAAATTGTAAAGTCTAGAAGCTGATAAGTATACCAGTAGACTCCAGTAGAAACAGACATTATCTAAACATATTCACTTAGATGCTGCCAACCCTCTAAGACCCCAGGATAAAGTTAGGCATTATTAAAAGCTTTATTAACTATTTCAAATCACCAATTAAAGATTATTCTATTTGGATTTTACACATTGAAAAACTGCAATTTAGATTGAGGCTATAATATTATGTTCACAATGCTGTGCCAAATGCACAAGGGAATTAATTTTTGTGAGATGTATATTCACACTCGCTCACTTAAATAAATGCTGTTTAATAAGTATTTTTTAAAAAAGATAATAATGCACAGACTCTGATATAGTATAGAAAAGTACAGTGTGTAGTAGCCTACCAAATGTGGGAATCACATTCTGTAAATAAGCTAAATAAGAAAAAAATCCAATTATACCCATTAGCTAGAATTACTGTTGGTATGCTATTATGTAAAACAAGTTGCCAAATGGAAAAAACCATACGGTAAATGTCTCACATATCTGACTCCATTCAAGAACAGCTTCCTTCCACATAAGTTAGCCTTTTGGATAATGGGAACATATCCCTCCAATAACCATCTTTTTACTACACCATTACCTGCCATCTTAAGAGGCTATAAAATATAATTTAATCGTTCTTAATGACGCAGGAGGGTCATCATCATCATGAACATCCGTCACTAAAGAGTAGAGTAATAACACTGTTCAGTGTCTACTTTTCTCTCTCCCACGTCATGTTGGTTGTCACTCTTGCCCCTGACAGCTGCCTCTGACAATCCCGTCTCTCTTCCTGATGGCTGCCTCTATCATGCAGTCAACTGGGACTGTGACTGTATGTTGCTGGTCACGCCAATTCCTGATTTGTCCTCTATTCAAAGAACAGGAGCTAGGATCTAGATTTCCCTGAGAATTGCTAAGAGAAGGAACCTCAGTGTAGCAGGCAGTGTTAAATTCTAGGGTTTCCTGTCCCATATTAGCCTCTAATTGTAAATGGTCCTCATTTCTCAGCTCTCTTTCCTCTACCAATAACTTGTTCTCCTCTCTCTCTCTCACGCACATGCGAGCGCACAGACACACACACACACACACACACACACACACACACACACACGCTGCCACTCCCCTCCCCCCACTACATGTCACTCCATAAACCTCCACTGATATCAAATCATCAAATTCTCTTTTTTCCATGCTCTGAATAGAAATAATACTCATTTCTGACATGAACCAGGTATGGAAAAGAGTAAGAATGAGTGAATGTGTGTGTATTTATACGTCTGCTATGTATATATTTCAAGCTTCAAGATAACTGATTTGGGGATTATTCTTTTTTGTGTCTTAACTTTTTTCCTAACTTCTATCCAGAATGGATAATTGAGATTTCACTAAAATTAGAAATTAGTGATTAAGTTTTTAAGTAGTAAATCTCATTTACTGAGCAAGTAAGTTGCAAGCTGGTTAAAATTCAATTCCGGCTCTCCTTACCCTAAGGAAATAAGAAATATAGTTGGTTTCCAATTCATACCCAATTACCTTTATTTCCAAAAAAAAAGTACTTCTCTTTTTATTTCAACAGTAGAGCACTTAATTAGAAAATATTCATAAAACTGCACTTCTCAAAGTAGGGCTGTCAAAGTGTATGGAAAGCACACAACAGAATCACCTACTGGTACATGTTAAAAATGGGCCTTACCATGGATCTGCTGTATAAGAATCTCCGAGAGTGGGACAGACTTTGGTGGGGAGTCATTTAGTTTAACAGAAGGTTTTGGTTGAATTTACCTTTTCTTACTGGAAATCTCCCTTCTAGATATAGGCTGTAGAGTGCCTGGTGAGAGCCCAACACATACAGATTTCTATTGTCACATCCTCCGCTCCCTACCCCACGCCCTGGCTTATCTCACAATCAGTCCTGTTCTAAGGCACCACCTGTTGCTTCCAACTAACACTCCGCCTTTCTCTGGCTTACTTTCAGTCTCCTCCTATCCTCTGGTGCCTTCTGAGACTGTCTAAGAGATTTTACTGTTCTCAATAGAAAGACCTAATAACAGAAAAAGCAAACATAAGTCTAAAGTCTCAAAAATACAGCCCCTCAGTAAAAGTCACTCACTGGAATGTAAGTAGAGTCAGGCTCTGATTTTAACTCTTCATTCTGAGGACCATCCCATTCCTTCCATTTGCTTCTTGTAGTTCTCCCTTTTTCCCCCTTCACAAACAGCTGCCACCGTCCGTTGCTGATAGCGTGGCCTTGGCAGCCTCTGAGGTGGGGCCCTGCTGTGGGCTCAACTGCTGAGGGAAGGGTCTAAGGTCGGTCTCACTCTCCTCTACTGTCAAACACATCCTGGTTCCCTCACAGTGCTGAGGCTACTCAAAGACTTTTCCACTAATTTAACAAAATCCTTCAGCAATATTTATGAAGTATTACAATATTCCAGCACTGTGCCAGCATCTCAATCCCTGGACAAGTATAAATGTGTTCTGGGTGTCTGAGTTTTGCGGAAATCAGACCTCCTGATGAATGGGGACATTACTATATTCAAAATTTTTGTTTTCCTTTCTACTCATGAATAGGTTAATTCTCAGTCTAATCGTCCCAAATGTAAGAACTTCCTTTGTACTTCTTCGGGTGCCACCAGGTTTTGCAAAAGCTTAATAGAGAAGGGATTGTGCTTACTTGTCTATTTTTAGTAATTTTATACTTTTAGTGCCTTTATTAAAAAGAACTCAACAAAAGCAGCTAAATAATAGTCAAAACTGATTATTAGTCTAATACCAGTAAATAGAAAATTCAACAAAAGGAAAATTGAAAGAAATACTCTTAGCAAATGTAGGTACCTTACAGAAACAGCCCTTCACAGGAGCAGTACTGCTTACTCCCTCCCTATCCTCTTTTTACCTCCTTTAAAGAAATCTCTAGGCTTGAGGAGGGCTCTCTTCCTGACTCCCTCAATGCACAGCTGGGCCTTCTGAGGACACTATAGCGACCAGGTAGCAAAATCTCTGAAGGCTCTGTTCAGAAGCAGACTTTAAATCCTACACAGTGTGTTTATAACAGGTTTTCTTACTCATTTTTTTTTAATTGTTGAGATGGCAAGATGCTGAGCACAGCTAATCTGCCCGACTCTATCTATTTCCTACCTTAACGGAGAAACTGCCATTCTCATGACTGTAATGGCAACAGAGGAAGATAGTCATAGGGTTTCTTGCTTAGGAAAGGACTGACTACCTTTTCCCCAAATAGAAGGGGCTCTCTCCAACACCACACTACTCCCGTTTTCCTCTTTTTCTTTTTATGAAGAAAACAATTCTAAACCTCTCTCTAGTTCTTCTGATCGATAGTAGGTACATACAAAATAAAATCTGCATGTTATTGTTTCCATAGCAACTCAACAGGATCAGATACCTCTATTCTCTGAAAGGAACTGCTTCCTTCTTTTAAAAGAACCATATTCTCCTATATAGTTAAAACTCCAAATCTACCAGAATATAAAATCTAGGAATACAGAAGACAACGTGACTTTTACAAAGAGAGATACAGCAGTTTTTACAAAGCGGCTGTATTATTATACCATTTGGTATGTATGCTAGTTCGATGCTGAGACAGTAAATCGTTTTAGACTAACTTACCAATGGCCTTTGTATAATGCCTTGCACCAAGCAGAAGTTCTGGAGCCCGATACCAAAAAGTCACGACTACTGGATCCAAGTCTGCTAGTGGCTTTAGAGGAGAATTGAATAATCTGGCAAAACCCATGTCAGCTAAAAAATAAAATAAATTAATATAAAACTCAGTTTGGCATGCTATTAGAACCATGCAAGGTTGATGACAATAGCCACCAATCTTATAAAGCAATCCTTTTCCTCCCTTTTCAACCAGTGGTCTGCAACAGGCACCAGATCTCCCCTTCCGTGGCAGATACTATTATTGTGCCTATTTTACTGATGAAGAAACTGAGGCTTAAAGATATTCTGACTTGCCACAAGTCATACAGCCGGTAAGTACAGAGTCAAAATTAGAATCCAGGTCTGACTTCAGATTCCTGGCTTTCAGAGACAGTCACAATAATATTCTTAAATGTTTTTAAAATCAAAAATAGTCTACAAGTTTCCATGATTAATTATGACTTCTGTGTGCCTATACATCTAAAAACTGACTGCACCGCAGTTCAGTATGTGCTGGAGTCGGCTCTTAGGGACTCACAGGAGCCAATGTGCACACATCTCTTCCCAACTCTGTGTTCAGTGATGGCACATTGGTGACCTGCAGTTGGCTATGGTGGGAGTATTTACATCATGGAAAACAGCAAATGCTACAAATTGGGGTTTTTTCCCTCAGAGAGCCAGTTGTTGTACAGTTACCAGCACATCACATACGTGTTTCTAAGAACATGTATAGAACACATAAGAAGAGATAATTTGTTACAATTCGGCATTCAACAAAGTTCTATACCAAAGCTAACAGATTTAAATATTACAGGTGTGCAAAAATAGAAAAAGGGATATTTGTTACTATAATAAGGTCCTGGAGACTATCTAGTTTTCCTAAGATTTCATAAATAACAAATAACTTAAATCTATACAGCACTTTAGAGTTTACAAATGGTTTTCACAAACATCATATATCACTTCATCTAATCCTCATAAGAACACGGGTTTAATAAGCATTTTGTTCCCCACTTCTGAGATGAAGAATCTAAGGCCCAAAGCAGTTAAACGACTTGCCCAAGGTCACAGGAATAGTAAGCAAAGATGCCAGTACTCAAATAAAAACCATGTTATAATTTAGCAGCTACATTCTTAACCCCAGATCTGACATCCAATAAATGACACATGTGATAACTGCATGTCACAAAGGTGAAATCAGAATGATGAACTCTGTGATGTGAAATATATAATATACAAATATATTTTGAATGTACAAGGGGCCCCAATGTAATACAAAATGCACAAATAATATATTAAAATTTCAACTATAGAGAATCATTTAATCTAAAACTAATATGCTATGATATAACATACATTAAAATTTTAATTTACAGTGATTTTGTTTCTTTACATGAATAATTTACAAGACTTCCTGAGAATGCTTTGGAGGACCCAGGTCTTAAAAAATAAAGCTGCCCAAGGAAGCTGGTGCTGCTGCTTCCCCTTTCTTAACTAAATTTCCCTATAGCAAAAAAAAATATTCAGAATCATTCTACCAATATTATATCTACTTCAAAGCACTGCCTTATATATTTAATAGATACTGATTGTTGTTGATGGCAAAGCAACATGATGGAATGCCATTTCACGCATTAAAAAGCAATTTATTTTTAAGTAAAGGCTAAAGCCAGTATTACTCTCATTTTCTACCTCCTTAGTTTTATCTATGCCACATCTATTCACTGTCAGATGAAATCAAGGCCAGAGGAAACAATAAATATTCTTAAAAACAATTTCTGTCTATTGTACGAACTTTAAAGGATTTTTTAACCATTTTAAAAATAATTACTAATTCTGGGGCTGGCCCGGTGGCTCAAGCAATTAGGTGCTTGCACTCCGCCGCGGCAGCCCGGGGTTCGCCGGTTCGGATCCCAGGAGCACACCAACGCACTGCTTGGCAAGCCATGCTATGGCGGCATCCCGTATAAAGTGGAGGAAGATGGGCACGGAGGTTAGCCCAGGGCCAGTCTTCCTCAGCAAAAAAGAAAAAAAAAAGAGGAGGATTGGCAGATGTTAGCACAGGGCCGATCTTCCTCACCAAAAAAAAAAAATAATAATAATAATAATTACTAATTTAGACAAAAGGTAACTAGCCTAAACACTACTAGTAGTTGTTTTCCTATAAATTAGATATGTATGAAATTGTTCAATTAAGTGGAAAGCGGTAGTAAAATTTTGGTGTGGGTGCTAATTAAGCAGTATCAAATGAGAGAAAAGTAGCAAAAGACAATGTCTACCAACAAGGAGCGTACATGAAGATGAGATGACAAAGTACATGGATAAATAAAAATAACAAAGGACAAGAACTGTCAGAATAAAAGAAAGTTGCTACCGGTTTCTACTAGGCTCTAGGTCCCTTGAGAGAAGGGTCTATGTCTCCTTCATGGTTTTATCGGGAACAATGTTTGATGAACATTTGCACAAGTGCACTAAATTGAAAGTGGAACCTGAGCTGGATTCTGAAGGATGAATGTTGTGAATGGTAAAGGAGGCAATAAGGTTTTAGGTAAGGCCTGGGAAGTCTTTAGGTTGCTGGAGGGGAAGGCCCAGATACAGGGAGGGAACAATGTGTTTCCCATTCGACTACGCTTTTCTTTCCAGCCAAAAAAGAACTGTATTAAAGTGGTAAGCATGGGCATCAGAACATTACTAATTTTGTGTGTGTGTGTGTGTGTGTGTGTGTGTAAGGAAGATTAGCCCTAAACTAACATCTGTCGCCAATCCTCCTCTTTTTGCTGAGGAAGAGTGGCCCTGGGCTAACATCCGTGCCCATCATCCTCTTCTTTTATAAAAGACGCCACCACAACACGGCTTGACAAGCGGTGCTTCGGTGTGACCGGGATCCAAACCTGCGAACCCCAGGCCACCGCAGCTGAGTGCACACACTTAACCACATTTAACCCGGCTACCTGCCAGGCCGGCCCCAGAACATTACTAATTTTTAAAAAATAATGTGCTATTAAAACAAAATTTAAAAGCAACTTAACTAGATTAATTGTTCACTAGACTTTTATTATTAATTATTGCTTACTTTTAACCCTGGTTTTATCCCTAATCTTGGACAGAATTACAATCCTAAAACTCTTAATAGTAAGGCAACTAACTGGTCAGGCTAGAATACAGAATTTATGTTGAGGTGTAGAGATATTTGGGAGCAGTAAGTAGAAGACACTAAGTTTGGGTGACTGGGATAAATGTGATGATGGGTACAAATAAGGGAGAGTATAAGAAGAGATGATAAATTTGATTTGGAACAATGGAGTATAAGTTGCCAGCAGGACATCCAAAATAGAGATAAAAATTTCAGCTAGGGTGAGAGACTAGACTGTGAGATCCAGATCTTAGAATCATTTTCATAGAATCCAAGATTCTGAGGCCACAACTGATCAATTCCCTATAGAAGTAATTATAGAGGGAGGCCATGTCCCAAGCCAGTGCCTAGGGTGTCTTTTTTTTTTTTTTTTTATAATTTTATTTATTTATTTATTTTTCCACCAAAGCCCCAGTAGATAGTTGTATGTCATAGCTGCACATCCTTCTAGTTGCTGTATGTGGGATGCGGCCTCAGCATGGCCACAGAAGCCGTGCGTCGGTGCGCGCCCGGGATCCAAACCTGGGCTGCCAACAGCGGAGCGCGCGCACTTAACCACTAAGCCACAGGGCCGGCCCTAGGGTGTCTTGAAACAAAAGATTATTAGCAGTAAGAGGCAATAAAGAGTAAAATACAGAAGTAACAGCAAAAGTGGTAGGTAGAAAAATAGAATTATGCGATGTCATAGAGACCAAGGGAAAAGACAGTCCCAAGGCCAGACTGGTTAGAAGAACAAATGTAAAGGCAGTAAAGGAAAATGGTGACTAAATACAGGCCACTAGATTTGGTTAAGACAGAGGTCATAGGTGTCCTTTCAGAGAGCAATTTCAATAGAGGGATGGAATTAGAGGCCAGAGTATAACAAATTAGGGTGAGTGGAACCAATGGGTAAACATCATGTTTACCAGTAAAGGGAAAAAACAGAACAAATGGAAAAAAAACCAAAATGGATATGAGAAAATTTATTTTAAAATTGGGAAGAGGACAATGAATGTTTAAAGGTGAAGAGGAGAAGCCTGAGAGGGAAGAATGGAGATACTGTAATGTGAGGAGCTTAAGTACAGCAGGAAGGTATTTAGAAGCTAGGAAGGACACTACATAGGATTTAGAGAGGAAGAGTCACTCTTTCTCTGAGACTGCTTCAAAGGCAGAGCTGTGCTGACAAAAAGTGGTCAGTGAGGTCACACTGATAGCTCTGATATCACTAGGCAGCAATGTTTGTAGGGAAAGCGACTCTGGACTTGGAACTCAAGTCCTTCCTTTGAAAGGCTGAGCAAGCTACAATCTCTCTAAACCCAGCTTTCCTTATCTGCCGTACCTACCATAGAGCGTGGTTGTGTAAAATGAATAAGGTAACATATGAAAGTATCGATCACACTGGGTGTAAACTGCTTATTTTACAGTTTCTCACAGGGAGGGACCATCCTTCATCTCCCTTTCACTTTCACCAGTGTCTGGCAAAAAGGTACTCAATAAATACTACAAGAGAGTATGAGAGCGAAAGAGAACCAGTGAGGGGTGGTAGAAAGGGGATAGGGAGGGAAGCGGGAGGGGAAGGGAAGGAGAAGGAAAGCAGCTACCTGGTTCTTAATTAACATCAACAAAAGTTTTGAATGCCTCTGAAGCTCAGAAACCTCAGAGCTGAGGTTTAAAGAAAGAGAATCTGGTTTAGAACAGCTTCTTCGGGAACTGGGCTAGCGAACTAACTGAAGAAGTGGAAAACCAAGCAAGCAGCAGGACGGACTCAGTTGAAGCAGGACAGAATGGATTTGCAGCAGGTCAAGTTAGCACAATTCTGCATCACCCCTAGCATGATATATTCTAATAGCAAAAAAAGCAGGTTGATGAAACAAAGTTATTTTAAAATCCTTCTAAAAAGCATTGAACATTCAATAAATGTAATTTCTATTAAAAGAAATTAGAATAAAGCATTTCTTAGCTCATTTTCTCCCCAAACATGTCATAGGTATATGCCTATTTCTTTTAGAACCTCCAGGGTTGCAAAAAAATTTTAATGTACAGTCAAGACTCCTGCCTTAATCTAAGACAGGCAAGTAAGAGAGTCTATAGACATATATATTCTTCTGGAAAAGATATGTTGGTACCTGGCACAGGGCATGCAGGAGGTGGGAGGAGGTATCTGTGAAGATCTGTATGTATTAGGTCAGGGTGAGAGGGATGTATTGTGGGAAAGACCATTTGGTAAAGCTGAGGAAAAAGTAAGATTTAGGGATTATGTTTAGGGTGACTATGGAAGACAGTGACAGTGGCATGAACACGTGCTTGGGACACTGTACGGGAATGAATTTTTTGTTGTCTTGCTTGTCAATTCCCAGTGATGCCTCAGTTTAGAATTATAGAACCTTATTTTGGAAATAAACCCAAGAGGTTTTATCAACTATCTACATTTCCCAACATCTTTTCTAAAAATATTATGAGGAAGTAATTTTAAAATTAACTACTTAAATAAGAGTATTAAAAAGGGAAACCATCTTTGCAGTCACTTCAGTTTCTTAATAAATTATTTTAGGAATAATTACCTACCTATTTTGACTCTCCCCCTCTCAGGACCTTCTCCCATTACTAGGATATTTGCTGGTTTCTAGAAATAAAAATGGAGCATTCAAATTACTATGCTTATTCTTTTGACATGCTCTAAAATGAACAAGAGTTCTTATAATATGAAAATATCACTTCTGTATTTTCATCAAAACTATAATCAAATATTAAGCACCCTCTACATAGCTAAAGCATTTGACATAACATACTTGAAGTTAGCACAAACTTTACACAAACATCCTTGACATGGAAACATCTTATTTTCAAAATTATATCATACAAATAATTACAAAGGAATTAAAACTATCATTTCTATTTACCCCACAGAAGTAATGAATAATAATAATTTAAAAACTTGCACAAATTATAAACTGTTTGCTTGCCGCCCACAACAGAGTCTTTGTGTTTGAAAATTTTTATATAAAACTTCAAACCACAACAATAATTACCTTCATTTAAATGAATCACACGGAATATTCCTTGCTAAATATTTCTAAACTACTGTAGGAAAACATAATCAACATTCAACAGACTCCATTAAAATGCATATACCTTTTCAGCTATAGTTCATGCAAAAGTGAGAAATTCCAAATATAATTTCAAGATGTAGGAAAATAAAAATCAAGGTTAATACAGAGCTATATAAAGAAAAGAGCAGGCTGCAAATGTATCCACCATCTTTTAAGTCATCCTTATTTGTAGACATTTGGAAACAGAAGAACTGTGGAGACAGGCTTTTGGGCAAGTAAGTTGCCTCCGGAAACTCTTGGGAGAGAAAATTTATGATTCATTTATTCAATCAATGAATATACTTTTAGTGTCTTCTAGGGACAAAGAACCATGCTAACTACGCTAAGAATTAAGAGGAATGACAAAAGCGCAGTAAACCAAGTCCCTAACCTCCAGATGCTCACTATATAAGTAGAAAGAAAAATCAGAAGCTTTGTGCAATATTAGAAGCTGGTGCTATGTATGAGTTACGGAGAGGACTAAAGTCTTGGGTTAGAGGTTAAATTAGATTACTTTTAAGATTCCCTTCCAATTTGGTGACTCTTTTTTAAGTTTCAATGAAAACAATAAGCACTAAAAAAATAGTTCAAAGGAGGAAGTGATTAACTAGAGTTTCCATTGTTAAGGGAAATGTTTATTGGAGATGGGGGCAGGGGCGGTGTCCATTACCCCGATCCTGAAAAATGAACAGGAACTAGCATGGCAGAGTAGAAAGGCAAGCACACCACAGGAGGTGGAAAAGGCTACGTAGGAGAGGTAAGCTTAGGAGACAATAAGGAGTCTGACTTGACAGAAACCAGAGGACTCATGTTGGGGGTAGTAGAATGAACCTAGACTCTGGATAGTCTTAGATGCCAGGTGAAGTAATCTGATCTTTATATTCCAGGCAGTGAGATTACAGGAGAGGGGGAGGTGATAAGGGCTTTGTCCAAGGTCTTCTCAGCTGAAATGGAGAGGATACCAAGCTGAGTAATATTTTAAAGGAGAAATTAATAGGACTTTGTGACTAGTGGAAGTCAGAAGATTAAGACAAAGGGTGATAAAGATTTCACCAAGGTTTTGAGATTCTGTGACTGGAAGAATGATGGTGGCTTTTATACAGAAAAGTTATGAGAGGTACTGGTTTGGGAGGTGGAACCACAAAGAGGAGATGACACAGTGAGTTTGAGTAATGTGAGATGCCTAAATCATACTAGCCAGGGGAGTGGAAATAGGAAGACTTGGATTTGAAAGTTATTGTCACTGGAGTGTGATAACTGAAGACATGAGACAAGATTAGTTCATCATAGCAGAAAGAGAAAAATAGCATCCAACAAAAACTGAACCTTCAAAATTCAAGTTAGACAACTATTTATCAAAGATCCATTATGTATAAAACATTGTACTGCAGACTGCCAGAAAACACAGAAAAATACAACATGAAGCCCTTGACTTCAAGCAACTTAAAACTAGGAGGGAAAGACAGACAGACAGCTTTTTATAATTCAAGGCAGATTACAAAAAGTACCAAAACAGCGAAATAAAATGCCAGGAATAAATGCTTCTTCTCAGCGAATATCAGAATAGTCTTTAGGAAGGAGATGACTTTGGATGAATTTAGGGATGACTACGATTTTGATAAGCATAAACAAAAGAATGACTTTTAAGGCTCAGAGAACCCTATAAGTAAGGGCATAGTTACATAAAAACACAGACATTGTATATTAGAAGAGCCTACAAGTATTTTGATATGACTAGAGCATAGAATGCTCAGTGTAGAAATAAGATTGGAAACTATGTTGGAAATAAAACACCACATTAAAGAAACTGGAATTTATTCTACAGGCTAAGCCAAGACAAGACAGTGAGATAATCAGATCTATATTTAGGAAAAAACTCCAGTAGCAATGTGAAAGAAGAATTGGAAAGGATGGATGAACCACAAAGTAGAGACAGAGATCAGTTGGAAGTGGGCTACAATAGTCTAGGGAAAAGCAAGGGCACCCTAACTTTTGACAGTGGTCATGGAGGAATATATAAGAGCATTTCGAGGTAAAAGTTCAAGACTTGGTGTTGCTCCTTTACACTGCCCTCTCCACCCTCCACAGTCATTCACAGAGCACATACTAAGTATTACGTAGTAGTTTAGATGCTAGAGATATAGCAGTAAACAAAACCAGGAAAAATCCTTGCCCTCATGGAGCTTACATTCTAGTGGAAAGAGAAAGGCAATAAATAAATAAATGTACAGTACATCGGATATTGATAAGTACTGTGGAAAAAAATAAAACAAGGAGAATAAGAGGTTTCCACATCTGGTATTATGGCTGACTAGGTGCGCTGAGGGACCCTGCCATTACAGAATAACAGTTGCATAAGAAGCATTCCTTCAAGGGGCCCTGATCTCACAAGAGGTTGGGAACATCTACAACAACCCCAAGCCCCACCCCAAATAAGGTATCCTTGTGGCTGGAGAGTGAAGGAAAGGCAGGATGGGCCTGAGGGCAGATATCAATAACACACCTCAGTGGGTACACTGAATCTTGGGTCACCAACAAGGTAAGGAAGCTGAGCCTGCTACCCTACAATCAGCCAAGACTCTCAAAGGGACTAAAGTAAACCTAGATGCTACCAGCAGAAGCAAAAGGAAACCCCCTCCAGAGGAAAAACTTCCTAACTTAGGCCTACGGACTAAAACAATACATTTTCCTGCTTTTAGCATATTTTTCCGTATTGGATTAAAAACAAAATCCATTCAAATACTCTCTACAAGAGATCCACTTAAGTGGAAGGACCACAAAAGCTGAAAGGAAAAGGCTATTAAAAGATATATGAGGCAAACTGCTAAAAGAAAGCTGGATCAACTATAGTTATGTCAGACAAAATAGCTTTTAGGACAAAAGCATTATTGGGAATAGAGATGTTAACTATATAATGATACAAGTTTCGATTCACCAGGAAGAGGCAACACTCCTAAACTTGTTCTGTACTTGAAATATATATAAAGCAAAAAATTGATATAACTTCAGGGAGGGAAAAGACCAATGATAACACACTCTACTCAATTATTGATAAATCAAGCAGACAAAAGATTAGTAAGATATAGACTATCCAAAAGACACAATTAACAAGGTTGATCTAGTGAACATATACACAACTTTTTACTCAATAATTAGAGAACGCACATTTTTGTCAAGCAACATGGAACATTTATAAATATTGATTGTGTACTAGCAGGTCTCAAAAAAATTTCCAGGAATTGTTTTCAAACAGACTATATTCTCTGACCACAATGCAATTAAGTTAAAAGTCAATTACAAAAGCATAAATTTAAAACTCCATCTATTTGAAAATTTAAAAATACCTCCAAATCACTCAGATCTAAAAGGAGAAACTATGAAGAAATTTAAAATACTCAGAAATGAAATAATGAAAATACTACCTATCAAGAACTGTGGGATGCAGCTAATAGAGTACTTACAAGGGAAATTTATAGCCTTAAACATTTATGTTAGGAAGGAAGGAAGGCTGAAAATAATTACATGCCCAAGTTAAGAAGTTAAAAAAAAAAAAAAAAAAGGTCAACAGAATAAGCCAAAAGAAAGTAGAAGCAAAAAGATAAGGTAAGAGCAGGATCTATGAAGGTTAGAAAGATTTAAAAACCCTATGAAAACTTTCTATCAATTTTAAAATGTATACAAAATAGACACAGTCAAGAAAATTAATCTACAAGTTGACTCAAAATGAATTAGAAAACCTGAAGAAACCAAGAAGTGCTAAATAAATTGAAACTGTAGTTAAAAATCTTCCTACTGAGAAAACACCAAATCCTAGATGATTATAGAGGCAAATTCTCCAAATTTTGAATAACAGATTGTTTTAATCTTACTCAAACATTTTCAGAGACTAGAAAAAGAAAGAATGCTCCCAACACATTCTAGAAGGCCAGTATAACCTTGATAGCAAAACCAGACAAAGTATGAGAAAGAAAAATTTCAGACCAACCTCATTCATGAGTATAGATGAAAAAATATTAAACAAAATATTATTAAGCCAAATCCAGAAACAAGAATGCCAGGATGGCTTAACATAAGAAAATCTATATAAATCCATCACCATATTAACAGATTAAAGAAGATGATATAATTATCTTAATAGAGGCTGAAAAAGCAGTTGATAAAATTTAATACCCATTCACGATAAAAACTCTCAGCAAGTTAGACTAGAAAAAACTTCCTTAACCTGATAATGGGTATGTATCAAAACTAAGAAGGAGGGCCAGCCCCGTGGCTTAGCAGTTAAGTGCGTGCGCTCTGCTGCTGGCAGTGCGGGTTCTGATCCCAGGTGCACACCGACGCACCGCTTCTCCGCCCACGCTGAGGCCGCGTCCCACATACAGCAACTAGAAGGATGTGCAGCTATGACATATAACTATCTACTGGGGCTTTGGGGGAAAAAAAAATTAAAAAAACTAAGAAGGAAACATTGGAAGCATTCCCTTTAAAATCAAGAATAATGCAAGGATACCATTACCACTTCTAAATCAACATTGTACTATAAGTCCAGTGCTATAAAACAATAATTAAAGGCATAAGGATTAGAAAGGCAGACACAAAACTATTGTTATTTGCAGGTGATATAATTATCTACATAGAAAACCCAAACCATTTACAGGCAAATTATTAACAATAGTAACAAGAGAGTTTAGTTGGATATCTGGCTAATTGAACAATATGAAAAAGTGAACTGTATTTCTATATACCAGCAAAAAAAAAAAAAGCTAGGAAATATAATTTTTCAAAGCAGCATTTCTATAGCAACAAAAAAACTATAAGGTGCCTAGGAATAAATATATCAAAGCATGTACAAGATTTTTATACAGAACACCTTGAAACCTTATCTTAAAGGACATTAAGAAGTCCTAAATTAAGAGCCCATGTTTATAGATAAGAGGACTCAATACAGTAAAGACATCAATTTTCCCCATGCTTATCTGTAAATCTCAACGTAATTTCAATCAAAATTCTTTAATGGCTTTTTTTTCATGGAACTTCAAAAGCTGATTTTAAAATGTATGTGGAAGGAGCAAAGAGCTAAGAAAAGCCAAGATACCCGTGAAGTGTCAGGGGTGGGAGATAAGAAGAGGAATCCGGCTCAAAACGTGATATCAAGAGTTATTTTAAAGCTATAGTAATTGAGACAGTGTGATACTGATATGGGGGTAGACAAACTGATAATGGCATAGCATGGAGAATCTAGAGAGAACCGTGATACTGAGAGAAGAGGAACTTCAGATCAGTGGAGAAAGGTGGAACTATTCAATAAACGGTGCTGGCACAAGAGGTTATCTAAATGGGGAATAAATAAATAAAATGATTCTTCACCTCACACTATACAAATATCAATTTCAGGCAGATTAAAGACTTAAATGTGAAAAGCAAAACTTTAAAACTCTGGGGGAAAAAATATAGAATATCTTTATGACCCTGAGGTAGGGAAGAATTCCTTAAACAAGATACAAAAAATAATCATAAAAGAAAAGACTGATAAATTTGGCTATTAAAATAACTTCCAATCATCAAAGATAAAGAAAGTTTAAAAAAGCACAAACCGGCAGAAGTATTTGCAACATACATAAGTAACAAAGATTTAGTATCCAGAATAAAGAACTCCTACAAATCAATATGAAAAACAACCTAATAGAAAAATGGGCAAAATGTCTGAACAGGCATTTAACAAAAGAAGAAACATGTTTAACCACTAAGCATATAAAAAGATGCTCAATCTCATCAATAACGAGGGAAATGCAAATTAAAATCACAGTGAGATACCGCTTTACACCTAGTAAGCTAGTTAAAAATTAAGAATTGTTGAATAGGAAGTGGGTCAGGGGGAATTCCAACACATTGCTGGTGGGAGAATAAATTGGTACAACTTCTTTAGAAAACCATTTGGCATCATCTTGCAAAACTGAACAATTGCATACCCTTTGACTTAGTAATTCCATTTTTAGATACACCAGAGAATGTTCATAGCAACACAGTGTGTAATACAAAAAAATCTGGACACAACCCAAATTTCTAGCTAATAGGAAAATGGAGAAATGAATTGTGGTAGAGTCACACAATGAATTTTAAAACAGCAGTGAAAATCACTGAATTATAAATCAAGGTAAAAAAAAATGTTCAAATCTTGGCAGCATTATGTTGAGTAAAAAGAGCAGGTTTTAAAAGACTATATACAGCAGGATGCCATTTTCATAAAACTTAAAACCAAGCAAAGCTAAAGAATATACTATTTAGGCATGTATACAAATGTGATAAACCTATTTTTAAAAAGAAGTGAATAATAGATTCAAAATTCAGGATATTTTTTACCTCTTAGGAGGAGGCAGGAAGATAGGATGGGGGAAAAAACATAAATAGAAGCAAGCTTTTGGTAATGTTCCAGTTATAGGGTTAAGTGACAGGTTCTCAACTGTTATGCTTTGTAAGGTACATAAATGTTTCAAATGTTCTTCTGTATATATCACATATTAAGAGGATAATAAAGACAAAAAATAAAGTAAGGAATGGGGATAGGTACTGTTGGGAGCAGGTTGGGAGGGTGTTATTTTCAACATTAAGTATTATTTTGAATTACTCAGAGAACGCCTCCTTGAGAAGGTAACATTTGGGATAAGACCTAAAGAGTGTGCAGTAATATGCCAGCTGGAATCTCAGGGAAGAGCAAGTTGAAAGGCCTAAGGCAGGAGTTTGCTGGTGAACTGGAGACATGCTAGAGAGAACAGTGGGCATCAGGAAGGACAGAGTGATATGGCACTGATGATCCTAGAGAGAAGGAACCCAAGGAAGGGCTTCTGCTGTTTCCAATGGTTCTGCTTTTGGAACAAGTCATCTGAGTACCTGAATTAGTTAGGTTCTTCAGCACTGTCTGGCCTGTAAGAGTTGGTGAGAGCTACCACCTCTGAGAGTTGGTGAGAGCTACTGCAAGATTTGCAGAAGGGTGAGCCAGCCCTGATAGCCTAATGGTTAAACTTTGGCGCTCTCATCACTTTGGCGGCCAGGGGTTCGCTTCCCAGTCGCAGAACCACACCACCTCTCTGTCAGTTGCCATGCTGTGGCTGTGGCTCACACAGAAGAACTAGAAGGACTTACAACTAGGATATACAACCATGCACTGAGGCCTTGGAAAGAAAAAAAAAAAAGAGGAAGATTGGCTACAGATGTTAGCTCAAGGCAACTCTTCCCCGCCAAAAAAAATGATTTGCAGAAGGGTAAGGTCATGGTGTTTGGAGCAGTTAGGAAAAACCTTGGTGAGCTAGCTGGCTAGCTAACTGGAGACAGAGCAAAGAGGTCATCTTGCTAGAGTCAATGTGAGAGGAAGAGAGTCAGTGTAGGAGAAGTTATCGGAGAGGTAAGGCAAGAGTTGGGAGGGGGGTCAATCAAACAGAATGATGTAGGAACTAGGAAAGACTTTAGGTCTCATACGACTACAATTAGCATCATTTTGTTATCTTTCTGTCTTACTCATAATTTTTACAAGCTGCATAATATACACACACACACAGATTTTAGTATTCTGCCCAATCTCTGATAGCAGAGTTTAGAGAGACTGTCATTTTCTACTACATTATGTATTTCTATAATGTTTGATTTTGTATATTTTGGTATTGTTTATAATTAGAGATATGGTATTTCTAAAAATAAATAATGCTGAGATGAATAAAGGGCAGTTAAGAGGAAAAAGAGCCAATGAAAGAACCTGTGAAGGAGCATCAAAGGTAAGAAAATAGCACAGGGTTCTAGAAGCTAAGAGAGGTTAAAAAGGAAGAGATGGTCGTCAGGTGCAACAGAACGAAAGCTGAGAAAAGCCAACTTGTGGACAATTAGAAGGTCATTGGTGACTCATAAAAAATAATTTCTCTGCATTTACAGAAGCCAGATATAGTAAATGAAACCCGAACAAGTGGAAAGAAGGTAAAGGTGGATTTAGAGTATACTTTTGAAGGCCTTAGTGAGAATGGAATCTCTGGGATATAACAACTCTTAAAATTGTAAAATTATCAAATAAACCATCTCACATACCGTTTGCTACATTATTTGTAATTTCTAAAAAGCTTAAATCCTTTTAAAATAAAGCTATACGGTAAAAACACAAAATATGAGATATGACAGCAAAAATTGCTCTATATAAGAAATGAAAATAGATTATGAGCTGCTGAATGGGAGAAAAGCAGGAAGCTGGTCTTTGATCACTGTTAGCTAGCTCTTGTCAGAAGTTCCTGCAGTCACGCTATGTGGACACAGTGAACGAGCACCACACAGAATGAAGATACAGAGAGAGAAAAGAGGATCTAGCTAGTACTGCAGTTAGTAGAGAATACTTTTTATATAACATTGAAGACTATGGAATCTCTAAGTGCGGGGTCTCCATGCAGAGTCTGAGACGAGGGCAGAGGCAGTGACATGAGCTCTTTTGTACAGTCTGAGAAAGGAACCCAGAGCTTGGGCAGTATCCACAGAGAAGGGCTCCTGGAGTCAAGTTTAGATCTAGAATTGCAGAGGGAGTCATTTTTAAATGTGCACTTCTTAAGTGGCATTACCTGCCCCCTTCAGAACAAGTAAATAAATGTTAAGGTCACAAGATACTTGATGTTTCAAAATAATAATGATGACAACAAAATAAATGATATAATCGCCATCAAAATGCATTTAACTTTTCAAAGTATTTTCACATCAATCATTTCCTTTTTCTTAATGGAAATACTCAAGGGCCTACAGGGCTAGGAGCAAGTCTCAGAACTCCATCTAATCCTCAAGAGTCCACACTGAGTCGTATTTACAGATATTATGTTTAATTTTCAAAAGACTAACTTTAACAGTGATTAATTTAAGTCAAAGTATATGCTTTAAAAAAAAAAATTAAGCAACCTGCAGCTCATGCACATGCACCCACACCCAACCTAAAAGAATGAAGAAAGGGTACCAAATTGTTCTGACCTAGTTACATCCCAATTAACACAGACTATGCTTTACTAAAACTACTCTTCTTACTGTGAACACAAAATGCCAGCTGTGAAAGAAAGTGATACTGCTGGGTTTGCACACTTTAGTTACCATAGAAACAGCAGAAATGGCAGGAGTTGGATGCCTCACATTTAAGTTATCAGCAATAAAATCTGATAGACAAATCAAGGCTGCAGGGTTCATTTTAGTTAAATTGTATTTTAAAGGCAAAAGTCAGGGAAATAATGTGATAAACAATATGATTACTCAAGAAACTATTCTTGAAATATCTGCATTTTAGCAGAAGTTGGTTAATTCTTGAATTTACATTCATGATGCTTCACATGTACTCCAGATTTGCTTTTTCCTTTTATAGAATCCATTTTTTTCACAGGGTTAAATTTATTTCAGTTAATTGGCACATCATAAATAGAATAGCCTGAAGATACACAATTATTCTACTACACTTGCTTTGCACTCCCCACCCTAGGACATTTGGAACAAAAATATGAAACCCACAGGATGACTCTTATCAGCATCAATAAAGAAGACAGAAAAACACAAACACAATTGTCTACAATCCTGAGTAACAGGAACAAAACCAGAGTATCAATCAGACTAGCTTCTGAACACTGAACAGTGCTGGCCTAATATTAATGGCTACAACTATTCTTTTAGTTAAATATAGTAGCGGCACAACTGTCCTCACATTTGATGCAGAAGTACACTCCCAGGAGAAAACCCTCAGTTTACACTGTTTCTTTACACTGTTCTCCATTGTTCACCTTGAACAAATAAGATTCTGTGTTGTAACAAATAGAGCAAAGAACTATCTAAGAGTAAGATGCATGCTTTTTTTCTTGGCAAATACAACAGTTATTTGCTAATAGCATCAGTCCATCATAACTGTTTAGCCCTTAAAATAACCTCATTGATAGCAGGGGATTTAAAAATACAGAGAATCTGATCATTGTGATTGCAACCTCCTAAAGAGCATGGAAATATCTTCACCATTTTATGTATCTGCTGAAATCCAGGCACATAGTTTAATAAATATTTGTTGAATGAATGAACGAAAATTGCCAACAATTAGAACTCACGGTCCTTTGATGCGCAAGTCTTCAATTTTAAAAGAAGTTGCAAGAAACTAGAGTAAACACTTACCCCAAAATATGCCAAGCTTTTTTTTTTTTTTTGTGAGGAAGATCAGCCCTGAGCTAACATCCATGCTAATCCTCCTCTTTTTGCTGAGGAAGACCGGCTCTGAGTTAACATCTATTGCCAGTCCTCCTCCTTTTTTCCCCAAAGCCCCAGTAGATAGTTGTATGTCATAGTTGCACATCCTTCTAGTTGCTGTATGTGGGACGCGGCCTCAGCATGGCCGGAGAAGCGGTGCGTTGATGCGCGCCCGGGATCCGAACCCAGGCCACCGGTAGCGTAGCGCGCGCACTTAACCGCTAAGCCACGGGGCCGGCCCCCAAGCTCACTTTTAATGTAGGTTTTTTTTTTTTTTTTTTTTTGTGAGGAGATCAGCCCTGTGCTAACATCCGCCAATCCTCCTCTTTTTTTGCTGAGGAAGACGGCCCTGGGCTAACATCTGTGCCTATCTTCCTCCACTTTATATGGGACGCCGCCACAGCATGGCTTGCCAAGCAGTGCATCGGTGCGCACCCGGGATCCGAACCAGCGAACACCGGGCCGCCGCAACGGAACGTGCGCACTTAACCGCTTGCGCCACCGGGCTGGCCCTTAATGTAGGTTTTTAAAAATTCTGATTTTAGTTTATTCCAGGGTTTCAACAATCACCCATGTGTTAATGACTCCCAAATCTATAACCCTAGGTCTTTAAATTTCTATATATTTTAGGGATATGTCAAAAGTATGCTGGCCATCTCCACAATCATCTCAAACTCAGCTTGTTCAAACTGAATTTTTACTGCCTCTTTTCCTGACAGTCCCTTCTCAGTTAATCAACAAAAGCATAAGTCTGAACATCCTGTCCTTTATCCCTCAAATCTGATCAATCCTCAGATCTTACAAACATATTTTTACTTCCCAAATATTAATCTACTATCTCCCCTCCTCTCTATCTTGATTACTCTGCCCTAATCCAGGCCTCCATCATTTCTCACCAGCTGATTACCACAGCCTGATAAAGCTACTATCCCTGTACCCACAAACCAGTTCTCCATATCCCTGTCTGAGTGGCTCCTGACACTCAGGAGTTTTAAGATCCCTGTCTTAAAACCTGAGCAGCTCAGCTCCGACTGACCACAGGAGAAATCCACGCTTCCATCCATGACAGTTAAGATCCACCACAGTCAGGTCCCTCCTTTTCCTTTCTGCCTTTTCTCTCACTGTTCTGGCTTTGCCCCAGTAACACCAAGTGCTTGCAGTTTCTTACCCCATGCCTTCATTCATGCTGTCTCCTCTGCCTGGAATACTCTCCCCATCCACCGCCCCCCTTCATCGTATAAATTTCTCCTCATCCTTTTAGATTCAGCTCAGCGTGAGTCCTCCAAGAGAGCTCGCATCCTAACTGGATAGGCATTCTGCTTCTGTGCTCTCAGTACCTTATGCATAGCTGATCCCTGAATGTACCTCATAATTTCTTTTTTAAACCTTTCTGTTTTATGATTATCCATTTGTGTATCTTCCCCACCACACACTTGTTGAGGGAAGGGGTTGTATTTTATTTATCCCTGTACTCCCAGTGCCCAGTGCAGTGTCTGGTACACATTAGGAGCTCAAAATATGTTTGTAAAGCAAATATTCTAAGTCTGTAAACCAGTACTTCCCCCAAAGAAATCCAGTTATAAATAAATAATCTAGTTAAAAGTGACAGGTTCTATAGTTCTATAAGTGTCATATTTTAGGTATATTCTGCGTTAAACAGGTCTTTGTATTCAGAGAACCTAACCACTATTTAAAGTGCTGTTTCTAAGCAAAAATGCCTTCCCAGTTTGAAATTACGTATCTACAACTAGATGCAGGCTATCTGTAAATGGGGAGCAGTCTATAATACTAAACCCTGTGATTCATTTCATTTTACCTTAAAATGGTCTACAGGTATCTGTAATAGGCACCCATGTTAATCAAACCTTGGTATTCACAGTAAACAATGCCTGCCAACTCAGCACTGCACAACAGCTAACAATGCACTTCTTTGTCTCTGCCTTCTAGGAGTGGTTCCAGGCCTGAACAGCAGAGATAAGGTTTTCTTTTCTCTAACAAGAACCAATAAAAAGTAGTCATTATAAAAAGCTTAATGCAAGACAAACACATGTATCTAGAAGCTATTTACCTAACTTCAAGGTCAGTAAGAGAGTATAATCAAGATATGTTCCATATTGACAGCAGGGCCAGGAAAAATACTACAAAGACATTCAGATTCTATCCTGTTCATTAATGATACAATCCATCCTCAGAGAAGCAACACTGGTAGAAAGTAGTTTCCTATTTACATTTGTGACATTCACATTCAAATCAAATAATTCAGTCTTATCGTGAGAAATTAAGAGCCCTCTCATTTTAGTCATAAAGAAACAGAGGCAAAAGAACTACAACCTTAACCAAGTTCACTGTCCACGGACAGTGGCAGACCCAGGATTAGAACCCAAGTCTCTCAGAGATGCGCTCCAGGGCCAGGGTTATGAGAACAAAAGCACGCTTGGAACCTGTACAATAAATTGATTTATCGCCCTCACCTCTAGAAGGCTTCTACCCAGACGTCTGCTTAATGTGATCACCCAAAATGACCATCATATGTAATCTTCCAGTGAAATGAATCATCAGTCCTTGCATGCAAGATCCCTTTCTTGATGAAGATACCATCATAGTCAATAAGAGATCTTGAATCATGCTATAGTGCTAGTCAAATGGAATGCCCATGGTGGTGATTACCCAGGTATATACATTTGTCCAAACTCATCAATTTGTAATTAAAATGGGTGCATCTTACTGTATATAAATTCTACTTCAATAAAATTAATTTAATAAAATAGTATGCCTGAATTGATTCTTCAGTTTTAAACAAAGGCCTCAAAGTACTGCGGCTCCTGTCATTAGCCTTTGCTTCCTAATCAGTTCCTGCCTTTGCTGTCAGTGTGGAATATAACTTGACTATACCCAATCAGTGACTTGGAAATTAGTTTGACAAACAGCCTCATATATGTATGTGTTTGTCGGTACAGGCTACTAAAACTTTATGCTCAAGTCAGGGATCATGAAAAAGCCTCATCCCTGAGCTGAACCTTAAGAGGCCTCATGCGCCATTGTGAGTCAAACCACAACCCCTTTGAAGTTGGCCCTCTTGGAAGTGTGATTCTTAGTGTGTTTCACCTGCCTCTAGAACAGATGGTGAAGCGTTATGCTCTAACTCAAACTGACAGATGTGTGGGACTCTGTGGAAAACTTTAGTTACTGGGCTATGGATGTGGATGATGGAAAAACTGTCATGTCAAAAAATCACAGCCCACGTCTAGAAAACATCTCAATAATACCTTACATTTGTAAGGTGTGTGTCACAATATCCAGAGCATTATAAGGAACATTACCTTATCTGATCATCACAAGGCCTATGCAGAGGTAGCAGGACAGGCGTCACTGCCTGGAAGACATCACCTCCATCAAAGGCCTTCAGACTGCAGACATGGACAACTGAGCCACAGACTACCAAGGACCCAGCTCTAAGGAACTATTAGTTAGGAACCAAAGGTCACAACCCTAATGTGATTCTTCAGCATGACAAAATCTGTAATTGCCCAAAATCACCTAAAATTGCAGGTTAGAATATATCCAAGCTATATTTTACTTTTTAATTGGTAGCTTTGCATTTTGAAAGAGATTCGGATGATTAAGTCATGTTAAAATAAATACTACTTTCTGTGATAACTCTTTAAGTAGAATGTTAATAAAACAAATAAGAAATAAATAGAAAGTCATTTGATTAGCACGGAATTGTTAGAATGAAAAGTAAGTTATTTAAGCACTTACTAATTTTGATCTTATTTAAGCAAGTTTAAGGTTTATATTTTTAAATATGAAGACCTGGCAAAAAATATTAGTACTATTTAAATATAAACAAGATGAAACACGTCTACTCTTTTTATTTTATTTATTCATTTTTTTGTGAGGAAGATCAGCCCTGAGCTAACATCCATGCTAATCCTCCTCTTTTTTTGCTGAGGAAGACCGGCTCTGAGCTAACATCTATTGCCAATCCTCCTCCTTTTTTTTCCCCCTAAAGCCCCAGTAAATAGTTCTAGTCATAGTTGCACATCCTTCTAGTTGCTGTATGTGGGACCCGGCCTCAGCATGGCCAGAGAAGCGGTGCGTCGGTGCGCGACCAGGATCTGAACCCGGGCCGCCAGCAGCGGAGCGCTCGCACTCAACTGCTAAGCCACGGGGGCCGGTCCCGCCTACATTTTTTAAAATTTTAAACACGGAGAGGCATGTTTCACATATTTATGTTAGGGTTCTACTTTATATAGCCGAAGGGGCTAGTAAGAGTATCAGGCTAAAGGAATTCTGGGGAAGAAAGCAGTTAAAAGAGAGGGCATCTCTGGATTGCTGATGGGATCCAGAAAGAATGTACAGAAGCTTCTACAGAAGAGAAATTAGGAGGAATTCTGGAGCTAAGACTAGAGGGTCAAGAACCATATACAGTACCCATCATTGTCTTCATTTTACAAATGAGTAAACTGTAATGATGAGCCATCTTAGAAATAAGTTTTTTTAAATCTAGGATCTCAAAGCTCCCATATCATAAGAACTAAACAAGGCTAAAACTCTAAAACAATATTAAAATACTGGCAAAATGCTGGCCTGACGGCTACAGTGAGATTTTAATGCTTAGTTCCTTTGAGGTGTAACACATTCGCCTTATCAGGCTCTGTTCCGCACAGTCAGAATGAAAGACTTGATGTATGTCGTTGTCAGACAGGTATGAAGAGAAGCTGGGCTGCACACAGAGATTTCTAGACAATTATCCAACCACCAAGCACTTATTTTAATCAAACTTTTACAAAAATTAACAGTACAGCACTTTTTCCAGCTGAGTAGAAACGGAGGGCCACCTCTGACTTTCATACATTGGATTTGCACACAGCGACGTTCCTAACGAGTCTTCGAATGCTCTCTTTAGCTAAAGGACTGTAATATTTCATGCTTCCGCATGGTATCCTTTCACCGCTTGTCAGCTAGCTGTTACAACTCAGCAGCACGACCAACCTTAGAAAACAATGTTTTTGCCATTATTTAAATTTTTCTTTACATTTTTGCCTCTGTTTTACACAAATGAGTGAAAAATAAAAATAAAAAAGTACCAATACTAGTGGATAAGCATAGGCCTCAGACTGCATAACAAAGATGGAATCTCTAGATACGTTCAAAGCGAAAAACTCTGGATCCCAGTTGAACACATCCTCTAGATTTAAGTAGTTTAAACCTGTGGTTCAATAATAGGGAGGAGAAGGAGGAGAGAGGACAAGAGAGGAGGGGAAAAGTAAGAAACATACACTGAATTCTCGAAATAAATCATTGAGGAATGTTTGTAAAAGGGAAGGGATGATTGGTACATTATAATATTTTTTAGCTCTCCAGAACCAGAACTACCCAAACTCTTACCACCCATGCAACTTTTACACACCAAAAAAACTACATATGAAAGGAGGGGACTTCTTGCATTTTCTTTATTATATTTCTACCAAGTAAAAAGGACAATAATAGGATCCAAATATCATTTAAAAGCTTCTTAGCCTCTGTGGTAGGCAGCTTCAGACCTGGTTTCCAGTCAACTCCACCCTTGACATATACACTTTTGTGTAACTTCTCCCCCTGACTGTGGGCTGCACCTAGTAACTTCCAATGAACAGAATATAGCAAAAGTAATGGGATGTCACTTCCCTGATAACTTACAGAAGACTGTGACTTCTATCTTGCTGACACTCTCCTTGCCCTCTTGTTTGCTCACACTGTTGAAGAAAACTGCCATGTTGTGAGATGCTCTAATGAGAGGCCCCTGTGGCAATGAACCAAGGAAGGCCTCCACCCACCAGCTCATGAGGAAATGAATCCTGCCAACAACCACGTGAGCGGACTGGGAAGCGTGGGAAAAACTGGGAAAAATATCAACAAACCAAAACTATATAGTTCTCTGTCAGTTAGAACGACAATGTATCCAGAGTCATATATTATACATTTCTCTGTAGCTAGAATATCTATTGTATCATTTTCTTTAATCAACTGAATTATATTTGACTTTAAGTATTGGCAACTTTTTATCATTATCATTATTATTATTATTAAAGACACCTAATATAATAAATAAGTCTTTAGGTCTGTGACAGAAGTCACTTTTTGACAATCCAAAAATGTTTAATAGATGTTAATTAATAACAAAACCCAAAAGATTACTGGATACAAAATTACTTTCTTCCTCAACTAGATCTCACAAAATTTCCATGTACCATGTTTGCAGACCATTTAGTTAGTTGTGCCTATGGACTTAAAAAGACTACAAATTTACCCACTATTGTGAACAATAATTATCATTCAAAACTCAAGTTAGAGTTTTGGGATGGGATCTCCACAAATATTTTTTAAAGACAGAGCTAGAGTCAGGGCCCTGGAGCATTCATTTAAATCCTTCATTCAATAAAGACCTAGCATTTACCATGTGCTCCGTACTGAGATATGAAGGTGAAAAAGAGATAGCTGAATTTATACTTCAGTTTATGCCACTGATCCAGTAGCAATATTCTGTAACTAAGGAGCCACAAATCTACTTAACAATACTATCATTGAGCCAGCATTTCTCTACCTTTGCTAAAGAATAATGTGCAATTGCCAGATGCTTTGCTGAAATTCAGTTCAAGTAACTTATGAGCACAAACAATATGCCAACACTAGGAATACAAAAATTAGTGAGATATGATCCTTGTTCTCAAGAAGCTTATAATTTTGAAAAAGGGATAAACTATATCTTGGCATTCTTCCAACCTACCAGAATAGCAATCCCATAAAGATGAGTCATCCTGTATTTCATCTTCTTACTCTTAGCTATATCCTGCTATAAAATTAAAATACATCTTTTCTCCCTTGGTGTTTACAAGTTCCAAATATTTATAGACTTATGTCTCTACTTCACTGTCTCTCAGTCAAGATGAATATATTTAGCTCCTTTTCTCCTTTCCTTTTAAAGCAATTCCTCAATATAAGCAATCTTTTTGGTGACTTTATTTAAATTCTCTATTTCTGTAATAAATTCTAGGATCCAAATGACATAATTTAAATACTGTTCCAGATATGAAATCAATCACAACAAAAAACGCCAACCTCTGATGATGTAATGCTTGTGTGTGTGAAGTCCAAAACACTGGTTTTTATTTACTTTTTAAATTTGGGGGGTTATACTATTACACTACAAATTTATATTTACTCTAACACCTTTAATTATATGGATTTTCCAGGTTTCTCACATAAAATGAAAATTTAGATACGGTATGTACTCTAAGACAGTTGAGACTAACAAGTAGTGTAAAGCCAGATTTCTTATAGCAATAGAAAACAAAGCACTAAAAAAAATCCTACTCATCGATGAAAACTGCAACTCTACTCATAAGCTCACACAAAAATAATTTTTCGGGACCGGCCTGTCGGCGCAGCGGTTGAGTGCGCGCGCTCCGCTGCGGCGGCCCGGGGTTCACAGGTTCAGATCCCGGGCGTGCACCGACGCATCACTTGCTAAGCCGTATTGTGGCGGTGTCCCACATAAAGTAGAGGAGGATGGGCACGGATGTTAGCCTAGGGCCAATCTTCCTCAAGAAAGAAGGGGAGGATTGGCATCAGATGTTAGCTCAGGGCTAGTCCTCCTCACAAAAAAAAAAAAAAAAATTTTCAAATGTCCCCATCCTGCTCTTTTAACACCATATTTATATTTGATATACTTTATATTTCTATGTCTACTATAGAATATATCTACAAAATAAACATATGGTTTAAATCTTCTACTCCTGAAAATCCTTTGGCAAAATCATGACAATATGGTCCAGATATCAGCACTCATGATCAGGGAAAACAACTTAATAGGCTGTCAAGACTAGATTCCTATTGGTTCAGAGTTTCAAATCTTACCAGAGTTACTTACATGAGGAGTACAGGCATTTGGTGAATGTGTGGGTAAAAAACAAGTGCTATGCTAGGTCAGAACAACATTCAGAACACATTTTCAACATTATGTTCATGCTATGGATGAGGCCATAATAATCAGTGGTGGCTTCTTTAGTGAGGAAAAAATTTCATTCGGGAGAAAAAGTCTTCATTCTGTTGTTCACAAACTTTTAGAATTTAAAAACAAACAGAGGCCGGCCCAGGGGGGTAGCAGTTAAGTTCACACGTTCCGCTTTGGCGGCCCGGAGTTTGCCAGTTTGGATCCTGGGCAGGGACCTACTCACCGCTCATCAAGCCATGCTTAGGCTATGTCCCACACAGAAGAGCTACAACTCTACAACTCTACAACATAGTTGTATATCCACAACTACGATATACAACTATGTGCTGGGGCTTTGGGGAGAAAAAAGAAAAAGAGGAAGATTGGCAACAGACGTTAGTGCAGGGCCAATCTTCCTCAAAAAAAAAAAAAAATTAAAAACAAACAAACTTCCTAGCCTGATACTTAAGGCCTTCCTCAATTAGGCTCCAACCCATATCTTTCTAGTCTTACCACACACGACCCTAAAGCAGCTCATCCATATCTGAGCCACACAGAACTACATGCCTTTTCTGGGGTAATTCAAGTTGTTTCTCACCTCAGAAGTTTTACATCCAGTACTCCCTTAGGTTACCCTCATCTCTCAAATTTCTATTTAAATTCTACTCGTCCTTTAAAGTGCAGCTCAAATGGCACTTCTCGAAAGCTTTCCCTTATCCCCTCACTCAGAAGCTCTTCTAACCCTGAATGGCATTCAGTATCTCTCTCTCACATAGCCATAATTACATTCTCTCTCACCTACCTTACAGGATAATTGTTTGTGTATATGTCATATTTCTTCTCTCAGACTAAACTCCTGAGGAGAGGTCTTTGACACAGTCATATTTGTACTGTCCCCATCCATTCATACTTTGCACATACAAGGAAATAATAAAAATTTAGTGGGGACAGTGTGTTGAAATACATAATATATGTTACTTGACCCAAAAACATGCCATAATAATCAATATTCTTACTGATATCCATTCACTTAGGAAATATTTACTCAGTACCTATTGTGTAGTGGAGTGGTAGTGTACCAAAATGAATCATAAAACCTGCTCTCTCAAGAAATTTATGGACTGGAAGATGATCTAAGATACCTGTAAAATTACTATTATACTATACTACTAATAGATAAATTCCATAAGAGAAATCAAGATGAAGTACAACAGCAACCAATAAGAAGGAGAGATTATTTCCAAGTAGGGATGGATATGAGGATAAGTTTTAATGTTTGTGTGGGTGCTGAAAGACAGGTTGTATTTGAATATGTAGAGACGGGGTAAGGAGTTTTAAGACAGGAGAAATAAAAGCCATTGAGACAGGAAATCTCAGGAGGATACAGGAAATAATCACTAGTTCAATAGCACAGTGCAAGTGAAAGATTATGGGGATAAAGAAAATTTTTAAAGGCAGTTGGAGCTATATCTCATAAGACCTTGAAAGCCAAATAAAGACCAACAGCTTTAATCTGAAGCATGAAGAACTATCTCAAAGTTCTTAAGCAGGAGCTGAGTAATTATTCGGAAGGTCTAAAGTGGACTGGAAGGGAAGGAGATTGTTGACAAGAAGATAAGTTAACTAGTTCCATACTATAAGAAAGAGATGATAAAGGCCTGAACTAGGAATGAGGCACCAGGGACGGAAGTAGATGAATGGAAAAGATATTTTAGAGGTGAAACTGAGAGGACTAGGCAAGTTCTAGATGTGGTCTGCAAGGGGTAAAAGAAATTTCTAGGCCAGGCGAAGGGTAGTGCCATAGCCAAAATAGAGGACACTAAAGCAGCAACAAGTTTGGATGAGAGAAAACTGAGTCCTGGTCATACTCAGTTTTAGTACCTGTGGATATTCAGGTGATGATATCACAAATAAAATGTGTTAGTCTATGCTATTTAGAACAAAATACACAATTTTGTGAAAAAAGAGAGAAGAGCTGAAATTAGTTAATCTTCAGTAAAAGATTCTGAGCGATGATTCAAACATGATTGTGACCTCAAAAATATAACTCACATAGGTTACATTAACTATATGGTGAATTAGAATCTAAAGCCATTTATGAAGGAGGTTTTGATCTAGAACAACCTCACATACCCAAGAATCATTTAAAAACATGCTGATTCATGGTTAATAGTAAAGTGGATAGGTGGAAGTCTTTGAGAACCTTATAGTTTAAAATTATGAGGTGAAATGCTTCTGCTGAAATGGTAATTGCATCTTTGTGGTCACTGCCATTTAGCCCCAATTTAACTTCAATGCTACAGCAAGAGATGGTCAAGTCAGATGACTAGGCCTGACAAGGTAGCAATGGATATTAACTAGATCTCCTTGTGTATTCATTCCTTTCTATAAGAAATACTTCTCCTCAATTATTAAAACTGAGTTGACCTAGATTTATCCCTACCATATCCCTAGAATCTCCAAAAGCCTAAGAAATAAATGATCATGAAACCACTTTTGCGGGGAGCAAGATAAAACTTCCAATTATAAACTCCTGGGTATTACAGCTATTCAGTACCCATATCCTCTCAAGAACAGACAAAGAAAAAAGTCTCATCAACATAAATTAAAATGACAATAATGCAAAGATGAATAGCATATAATTTGACATTAAGAAAAGTTTGTTATACGTGTACTGAATAAAAAAAGTGAAATCAAACATTTGAATTGTGGCTAATTTGCCTAATAAGCATATTCTACCCGTTACATCTATTCATTTATTTATTGTTAATAGTGATGACAACATTCTATTTATTGGAGGCCATGTCATTATTTCAGCTTACGTCTTAAGGAAAACAAAACAATGAGAACTCAGTCTTTAATTATTAATGTTTTTACTAATGATGAGCAATAATACGAAAAACAAAATGGATCAAAAGGTACTTGTTTCACATATGACTATCCCATTAAGATTATACCAATCATTTGTTGAAAACCACATTTGCATTTTATAGCTGTGCATAAATATAAAAGAAGAACATACACCAAATGTTAATAACGGTAATCTTTTGATCATAGGCTTATGGGTGATTTTTATTTCCTTCTTTTTTGCTTACGTGTATTTTCAAAATTTTCTATAATTAATGTTTATCATAATTGTACCAAGAAGAACAGATATTTTTTAAGAGAGGGGAAAAAACCATATTGATCGATTTAAAAGAAACAAACTTACCAGATCTCTGTGAAGCACCCAGTTTGCATGGAGGTAATGGATACCATCAAGAATCTGGTAAAGTAACGATTTAACCATAGATCTTGGCAACTGCATGGGCTTTTTATTTGCTTTTGATGCACGGTGAAACTTAATAATATGCTAAAAATTAAAAAAAATAGAACATACTATAACAATAGATAGTCTTCGCTAATATCTATGTCAAAAAACCACAATCAAGGCTGCAATAAATTCTCTACATTTTAAAATTACTTACTAAAGGGCAATAATGACACAAAGAAAAATAATTTGAATAATAAGGTCAACCAAAAAGGAATCTATAGTAGGAGTGAATATGCCAGTGTTAATGTGGGTATAATGACTAGATTTACTGAAACCATTAAGATTTTCATTAAATAGGACCAAAAGGTAAAAAGGGTTGATATTTAAAAACCTGCCCCAAAATAGTACTTAGGGGTATTCTCTACTGACAGAATGAAAGATTTTAAAAAAGGGGGAAAAAACTGTAAACCTTTACTATTCTATCAAAAGTTAGCACTGAGTGCATTTGGGTAACATCACCGACTATGTGCATATTTGAATTATTGGAAAGTTCCACCTTCTTTTGGCACAGAATGAAATTAGGATATATTCCTAGTAGTTAATATTAAATAGGAAATCACTAGAAAGGAGGGAGTGAAAAATAGAGAATTTAATCCCATTGAAATAAATACAACTGGATCACCATATTCAAATTTTTATGTCCATATGTTACATTGTGGGTTATAAAAACATTGTAATAAAAGGGGAGAAATGCTACCTGTCCCCACACTCCCACCGCTACATCCATCTGCACCCCAGCCCTGTTCAAAACATGCCAAAGTGGGTACTGAATATCCATGAAAAAGATGGAGAAAAATGCACTGGAGGTTCTTGTCAATATCTTCTGTAATAGCATAAACTCTGAAAGTTCCTTCAAGGCCTAGGAGTCTGTTAAAGTTATTCCTAAACAGATTTGTAATTTATATAGATGACAAACCACACTGTATTAAATTAAAATTTAATTATACAAAATTTGAACTTATCACCAAGTTTGAATTTTTTTTACTTTTAGCAACTCCTCAGATAAAATGTTTAAAGCCCGGATGCCTAATTTAAAAAGTTGGAAATTAGAATTTTTGGCTTCTTTTATTTGTTGATAAAACATCCTTAATATTTATAAAACCAAACATATACTTCTGTTTGGTGGAGTTGGTTTTAAATGGAAAAATGCTGCAAGAGATTGACCTTAACTTAGAGATGCTATTCATAAGTGTATAACTGATCAGATTTGAACTACTGTGTGCACCACAAAAGAAATTTCCACAACACATATTCACTACACAGTAGACTGTCATTAATTACTTGCATAAAATGATAATCTCCCACTCATTAACATTTTCTGAAGTGAAATTTTTGAATATTACAAATACTATCTTCTCAGTAAAATAAGATGTTAATATTTATTGCTCAGATTCTTTTAAATCAACATTTACACTATATTTATTTTGAACTATGGTCAATAGAGCAAGTTTTCCTTTCTATGAATTAGCAATATGTAGTGCATGCATTTACTTATCCATACCTATATAAAATAATACCAAAAATAAAGTGAGTTCAGACTTACCCACAAATCATGTTCTGCATAATCAAAAAGCAGCCACACCTTCCTGTCACTGTGAGAAAGGAACACCTTCTGCAGTGCGATCACATTTGGGTGCTTCAGTTCTCGCAAAAGCTGAATGCAAGAGGAAGAGAGGGGTCACTATTCTGTGAGCGAGGACAGGGGAATGATGAATCTCCTATAACTTCAAAATGACATTTTTGAAAATTTAGACAAGCCAGATAGGCAAAATGAAAGGGAAAAAATACCACCCAAAATACCACTACTCAGAGATAAGCTCTGTCAATATCTTGGTGCATATCTTTCCAATCCTTTTTCTATGTGTATGGTGTGTGTTTTTAAAATCAGATCATTTTAAATGGCAAAATGTAAAATGGTAAACAAAAGTAATATCATATCACTAAAGAATTAAGTTTTGCTATGTGCATAAATTTTTTACTATAGGAAAAGCTTCTTGGGAGGCAAGAATCATGTATTATTACTGTTTATATCCACCCTAGCACAGTATATGTTCAGTAAGTATTTGACAAAAGGAGAGACATTTAACAATCCCCACACTTATCCATGCCTACAGCCTGTGGTCAAAGTTCTTTAGAAGAGCAGTGAGTATAAGGGAATGACCCTCATACACCCACTGATAACAATCCTTGTGGAGAAGAGGTCTTTAAATAGATAATAGCAACAGGCCTCCACAAAGCAGAAGCTTCAAGCTGGACTTTGATAATAAGAAGAAGGAAAGATAGACCAGATCAGCAAGTGAAAACTTAGCACTTGGCACATAACAGGCAGTTACTTGATAAAATATTTAGCAACAATAACATTAGCTGCTCAAGGTGAAAGCCTTATATAAATATGCCTGCCTCAGGCTGTCCTTAACCTTCAGATTTAATAGGTAGAGAGAAACAGACTCAATTTGATAAATATTTTGAATACCTTTAAACGTAAACCTCTATGGAAAAAACAAACAGGGAGAAAGAACAAAACTTCTATCGAATACTTCCTATGTGCAAGACGATTATATATAAATGTTTTTCTCTCCTTTAATCCTTATAACAACAACCCTATGATGCACACAGAACCTGAGGTTCAGTGTAATAAAAATAACTTGACCAAGGGGGCCCGCCCGGTGGCGCAGGCGGTTAAGTGCGCGCGCTCCGCTGCAGCGGCCCAGGGTTTGCCGATTCGGATCCCAGGCGCACACCAACGCACCGCTGGGAAGCCATGCTGTGGTGGCATCCCACATAAAGTGGAGGAAGATGGGCACGGATGTTAGCCCAGGGCCAGTCTTCCTCAGCAAAAAAAGAGGCGGATTGGCAGATGTTAGCACAGGTCTGATCTTCCTCACAAAAAATAAAAAAATAACTCGACCAAAGTCAAACACTTAGAAAGAGAAGAGGTTTGGATTTAATTAAATAGATCAGCTGGATTCCAAAGTCCATGCATTGTCCACTATGGCTGAAGCCCTTGTCTTCAATTCCCACAATGTAGTGGGGGAAACAGACATACAAATAGATCGACAAGGAGGGAAAAATAAATTGCTTACCCATTCGAATAACTTTAAATGAGTTAGCGTACCTTAAGTGCCTGGGTTGGAATCATGTAAGAATCGTCTGAATTCCATCTCTGGAACTTCTATAGACTACTTCCCAGGTGTCGACTTCTTTACTACGTTCAGTGATAGATTTCCTAGTTCCTCCTTTCTCTCATTTTGGCTCTGTACCTCAGCTTTATCTTTACCTATACCTTGACAACCTTGCTGGAAGGTGCTCTACCAGCTCTAATTTGGGCACGATTCCTGGATATGACTCTCTGGGTTCTCCCTCCAACCCATTTGTCCTGGAACACAGCTAAGAGGTAAGTGCTAGGATGGGCTGGGCTGCCCCTAGCCCACCCTCCACTTTTCATAGATTGACTCACGATTCTGTCTGTATTTCCTGTTGGATCTAGTGGGAAAAGAGGGAAGACATAATACAGTCCTACTCCCAGGGCAGGGAGGGAGGCGGGGGGCGATTAGGTGGTGCTCAGCTATCAGCTGCTATCTCTGTTCCCACTGCCTAAGAAAAGTTAAGCAACCCTGCTTCTTGTTTCAGACGCAAATGTTAGACATAATATGCTCCTAATTAATGATGGCATCAGAGAAGGTGGCATTTTGGAGGATGCAGAGCTATATCCAGACAGTTTCCTGCTTTCGAATGCTTTAGGCTCCCAGACTTGGTGGAGTAATGTGTTTAATGACCCCACTTGCCCTGGTCAACCTTCAAGCACTTGGGCCCTGGTAAGAGGCCTCGCTCCAGGCACAATGACTTTCTCTCTCTTTCTGACTCCTTGGTATTGATGAACTTAGATGCAGAATACCCAAAATATGTTCTCTTTGCTGCTAGCTGTAGAAGGCAAGGTAAAACTCACTTCTGCATCTAAACCACGCTCCTGAAACACCAAACATTAGCACAGACTCCTGACCCCTGGACCCCACTTGTCTGGGAGAGGGGATGTCATATGTAGCAATATTTAATCAATACCTCTAAAAAACTGTGTTTTCTGTGCCTACAAATTATTGATCCCTCTACAACGAATCCACTTGAAGTCCCATATTTAAACACTATTTTGAGTAGGTAACACACTTACCTGGTTCAAAAATCAAAAGTACATAAAAGGAAATACACTGAGATGTCTCATTACCACTGCTGCCCTGAGAGACCCCAGTCCCTCTTGCCTCCTAGAGGTAGGAACTTTTATTAGTTGTTTGTTAAGCCTTCCAAGTTTTCTTTACGCAAATAAAAGCAAACATGAATATATACTTTTACCTGCCCTTATTTACACAAAAGATAGCACTTTACCTTTTTTTTTACTTAATCTATCTTGGAAATCTCTCAATATCAGTACAATACTGTATATAGAAATTTTTCTTATTCTTTCTTACAGCTGCATAGTATTTCTAGGTCATCTCTCTGTATTATGGTAAAAGATTCATAATATGAAATTTACCATTTTAAGTGGCGTTAAGTACACTCACATTGTCATGCAACAATCACCACTATCCTTTCTCCAGAACTTTTTCATCATGTCAAACTGAAACTCTGTACCATTAAACATCTCCCCATTCTCAGCCCCTGCTAACCACTATTCTACTTTCTGTCTCTACAAACTTAACTATACCAGGTACTTCATATTAGCGGAATCATATGATATTTGTCCTTTCTGTCTGGCTTCTTTCACTCGACATGTCTTTAAGGTTCATCCACGTTGTAGCATGTGTCAGAATTTCCTTCCTTTTTAAGGCTAAATAATATTCCATTGTATGTACATACCACATTTGCTTATCCATTCATCCCTCCCATCATCCCATGGCCATCTGGGTTGATTCCACCTTTTGGCTATTAGGAACAATGCTGCCTTGAACACTGATGTACATACATCTGTTTGAGTCCTTGCTTTCAATTCTTTCATATACCCAGAAGTGGAATTGCTGGATCCTATGGTAATTCTATATTTAATATTTTGAGAAACCAACATATAAGTTACCTTTTAATATGATACAGGAGGGAAGAGTGTAAAGTTTGCAACTGCATGCATTTAGTAGAAATTTTTCCCTAATCCCAAAATTTGCATTTTCTAGTACAGCAATATATACTTTCCATTTCTTCATACCTGTTCTGCCCTTTCTACCCTACAGGTCTCTATAAGTCACTAGATACCAATGTGAAGGCAGACTGAGGCAAAGAAATAGCAAACTAACATTACCTATGTCTATTTTCTTCCCTCTTCTAATTCATCTGTCACTCTACAGCCAGAAATTTCGAAAATTTCAAAACACAAAACTGATCATCTCTGTCACTAGGGATAGGTCTGAGGAAGTAAAGCAAGAGATAAGGCAAAGGCCAAATAATTAGGTGCCTTGTAAGTCATGCAGAAGTGTCACCAGCAAGGTTCTCTAATATCACTGGAAATATGCTGGGCGCAGTGGGTTAGTGGAGAAGCCAGCTGATGTAAAAGGTACCACGGGCAACAAAAGCAAAAATAAACACATGGGAATATATCAAACTAAAAAGCTTCTGCACAGCAAAGGATATCATCAACAAAATGAAAAAGCAACCTACTGAATGGGAGAAAATATTTTCAAATCATATATCTGATAAGGGGTTATTATACCAAATATATAAAGAACTCATACAACTCAATACCAAAAAAAACAATCTGATTAAAAAATGAGCAGACGATCTGAATAGACATTTTTCCAAAGAAGACATACAGATGGCCAACAGGTAAATGAAAAGATGCTCAATATCACTAGTCATCAGGAAAACACAAATCAAAACAATAATGAGATATCGCTTCACACCTCTTAGAAAGGCTATTATGAAAAAGACATAATAAATGCTGGCAAGGATGTGGAGGAAAAGGGAACCCTTGTGCACTGTTGGTGGGAATGTAAACTGGTGCAGCCACTATGGAAAACAGTATGGAGGTTCCTCAAAAAATTAAAAATAGTAGTGCCATATGATCCACCAATTCTAATTCTGGGTATTTATCCAAAGAAAATGAAAACACTAACTTGAAAAGATATATGCACCCCCATGTTCACTGCAGGATTATTTACAATAGCCAAAATATGGAAATAACCTAAATGTCCACTGATAGATGAATGGATAAAGAAGATGTGGTACATGTATATATACAATGGAATACTATTCAGCCATAAAAAAGAATGAAATCTTGCCATTTGCAACAACATGGATGGACCTTGAGGGCCTTATGCTAAGTGAAATAAGTCAGACAAAGACAAATACCATATGATCTCACTTTTATATGGAATTTAAAAAAAAAACAACTGCAACAACAAAAAAACAAGTTCATAGAGAACAGATTGGTGGTTGTCAGAGGCGGGGGTGAAGGTGGGAGAAATGGGTGAAGGGGGTCAAAAGGTACAAACTTCCAGTTATAAACTTCCAGTTATAAAATAGTTAAGTCATGGGAATGTAATGTACAGCATGTGACTACAGTAAATAATACTGTATTGTACATTTGAAAGTTGCTAAGAGAGTAAATCTTAAAAGTCCTCATCACAAGAAAAAAAATTTTTCTAACTATGCATGGTGATGAATATTAACTAGACTTATTGTGGTGATCATTTTGCAACATATACAAATATTGAATCATTAGTTTGCACACCTGAAACTAACATAATATTATATGTCAATTATACCTCAATTAGAAAAAAAAAGGGTACCACACTCAGACTACCTTCTCTGCATGTCTCATGGTTGGGCCACTGAACAAGCAAGGTTAAAGGGGATGGAGTTTAGGATGACTCTCAGATTTGGCTTCACTGAATCATCTGTACTTTGTGTATTTATATTAGTATATTTTTATACTGTTTTAACTGTTTATGTCTGTCTCCTTTATTAGACCATAAGCTTCTTGAGGACAAAGATAATTTTTAATTTATCTCTGTATCCCCAGGGACTAGCACACAGAAGGAGCATTTTTTAGTGATCTCATCCAGTTTGGGGGCTTTAAATGTCACCTATGCGCATTAACTCCCAGATATGTATCTGGCCCACACATCTTCCCTGAACTCCAGCTATGTGCATCCAACTGCCTCAACATCTCTACTTGAATGTCCAAAGCCCAAAACTGAGGTCGTGAACTACTCCTCCTCTGCCCTCTACCCCAAATGCTCTTCCCCCATCTCAGTTAATAGCAACTCCATCATTCCAGTTACTCAGGCAAAACACCTCATCTGCTTTAGCTCTATTCTCAATATCACCTTCTCAGTGAGTCTTCCCTGGCCCTTCTATTTGAAATTATAACCTCCTTTCTGCACTTTTATTTTTCTGCAAAGCACTATCACTATCAAACATACTATAGCTTTATATCCCTTATCTATAATTCTAAAGAGCTCAGAAAACCAAAAGCTTTCTAGTAACTCAAGTAGGAAAAAAAATTTACACTTTAGTGGGAAAAAAAGGCACTGTCAAGGGGACATCCTTTCAGGTTATCTGATTCTGATTCTATGGAAGCTATTTTACAATTCTGTACATTATAGATAATTGATAATAATGCAGAATCATCCTTGTTTACACACATGCAAATTCTGTCCTGTCCAGTTCATTGACTTCCCTCTCTCATTGTGGAAGAAGCTAGTTTTTCCTTAATTTGCACATCATTTTAATATTCCTGATGTATAAATGTGTCTGTTCTAAGGATTCTTCTTTGAATGGGTTGTAACATCTATGTGGTTCCTTCATTTAACAAACTAAATAAAATCTTTAAAATGTGTTCAGTTTATATTTATCACAGTCATAATTTTACCTTTTTTAAAAATTATCCTTTAATACTTATTTTACAGAAATATCTCACTTGCACTAACATGAAGCTGCTATAGTTGTATTTATCCCACTGAGTGTGATATTCATACCTTTATTTTTATTGAGGTCATAATAGTTTATAACATTGTATAATTTGAGTTGTACATTACTTGTCCATCACCATATATATGTGCCTCTTTACCCTTTTTGCCTCTGGTAACCACTAGTCTGTTCTTTTTGTCCATGTGTTAGTTTATCTTCCACACGTGAGTGAAATCATAGGGTGTTTGTCTTTCTCTGTCTGGCTTATTTTGCTTAACATAATACCCTCAAGGTCCATCCATGTTGTTACAGATGGGACAATTTTGTCTTTTTATATGGCTGAGTAGTATTCCATTGTATATATACCCCACATCTTCTTTATCCATTCAACAGTCGATAGGCACTTGGGTTGTTTCCATGTCTTGGCTATTGTGAATAACACCGCAATGAACATAGGGGTGCATAAGTCTCTTCGAATTGTTGACTTCAAGTTCTTTGGATAAATACCCAGTAGTGGGATAGCAAAATGCCTTCTTCTTCTTCTTCTTCTATTTTTTTTTTTTTTTTTGCTGAAGAAGATTAGCCCTGAGGTAACATCTGTGCCAATCTTCCTCTACTTTATATGTGGGTCGCCACCACAGCATGGCTGACAAGTGGTTTAGGTCCGCAACGGGGATCCAAACCTGCAAATCTGGGCCACTGAAGCAGAGCGCATTGAACTTAACCACTATGCCATGGGGCTGGCCCCCATACTTTTATTACTGAAGAAATATCAATAGGTTTGATTACTGCTTCAGACCCCCCACCGAGTGTTAGGTAATATATAATATATACACCACATTATCTTTCTAACATTTAAAAAAAAATTTAATTTAAAACATGCCTGTTCCCAAGGCTTTAAGTTTGGTATTGTTTGTTTATTTTATATTGTTTACTTTCTGTATCTCTCCATTCACATATGAGCTCCATGAAAGCAAAGCTTTTTGTTGGTTTTATGTCCCCAGTGCTTAAAATGGTACCTAGCACATAGTAAGCACTCAATAAATATTTGTCAAAAGAAAAATCTATTGAATTTACCTGGTTCTTACAAAATAAACCAGTAAATAGCTTGTAATATAAAATTTTGCTATCCTTTCAAAAGGTGTTTTGAATGATTTTGTTTTCAATAAATTGAATAGACTATGTTTAAAACACTAGTTATTCTAGGGATACTAACTCTCCACAAGCTACATTTACTTTAGGTTTAAAAAGGAATAATTCTCTCAACTAGCACTCACTCTACTAGAAGTACAAGAGCACTGGGTTGATGTAAAGAGCAGCAACATAGCTCGTAATAGCTCAGCGTGAGACAGCTAACCTAGTGTAGAACCCGAAAAGCAAAGGGATACCACGAGGGTATTCCCTGAAGGGATGTGAATGCAATAAATGCTACAAAATCCTGAAGAAAATGATACATAGGAAGAGGACAAAGGGAGAAACACCGGAGGAACTAAAGCAGAGACTAATCCAACCAGCGGTTACTTTCAAAGCCAGTTTACTAACCAAATGCTAGGCCCTGAACAAATGCCACACAACAGTGCATTCTCCACTACTATTTACTGAAACAAACAAATAACAAGTAAATTCCCCTATTACTCTTTACTGAAGAAACAAATGAACAAAAACAGTAGGGCCGGCCCCGTGGCTTAGCGGTTAAGTGCGCGCGCTCCGCTGCTGGCGGCCCAGGTTTGGATCCCGGGCGCGCACTGACGCACCGCTTCTCCGGCCATGCTGAGGCCACATCCCACATACAGCAACTAGAAGGATGTGCAACTACGATGTACAACTATCTACTGGGGCTTTGGGGGAAAAAAAAAGGAGGAGGATTGGCAATAGATGTTAGCTCAGAGCCGGTCTTCCTCAGCAAAAAGAGGAGGATTAGCATGGATGTTAGCTCAGGGCTGATCTTCCTCACACACACACACAAAAAAAAACAGTAAATAACATAAAGTGTCCAATAATAAGAAAACTGGTAAGTAAATTACGGTATGTCCACTTATTGTAGTGTCAAGTATACGTGCTAAGAGTTTTTAAATACATGGGAAAATACTTATGCTATAATGCTATAATATTTTGATGTAATAAATATAAAAGGGCTGCAAAATATAAAATATATTTATAAAACAGGAAATATACAAAAACAACACAGTTATCTCTGGGTGGTGGGATTATGTATGATTTTTCTTTCTTTCTATTTCTCTATTTTACAAGTTTTCTACAATGAGCATTACTCCTATACGCACCCCAAGTAACAGTTCTTTCTATCCAGAAGTCCACCTGCTAAAATAGGATGCTATCATACTTTCCCGGCTTCTTACGAGGTTAACTGAGAAGGGACACAAAGAAAGGAGATAGTCATGCTTGTGCTTTCCTTCGTTCTTGGTAATATCAGATTTTACCAATGGACTTTAATCTCTCATCACATAAATATTTGTTCCACATGACATCATGCAACTAGAAATATGCTTTTTGTAAACAGCAGTTAAGTAGAGCATGATTTTCCCGTGAAAATCCTACCCTAAATAATAACTTCTCCTGTGCCAGATACTCACAGAATACTATTGTAATCCCAAAGGAGCCTAATGAAGAATGTGCAATGGACACACTCAGATTTTATCTGACCCCCTTCAAGGGCATATAAGTGACTATAAAAAGTGTCCACTTTTCACTGTCCTAAACATATAACAATCTAAAGTTATTGTCCTAAACTTTTTTCTCTAAAGCATTATTTAGGATCCTGACTCAATTTGGGGAGCTTTGTGCTCGACTAACAACACAGAACCCATTTGTATTTTTATCCACATATCTTTCTTGCCCTTTCATCCCCACTTCCTGTTCTCCAAGTCTCTGATTGCCCCCATGGGTTCCAGATTCCTTTTTCAGGGTATCTGAACTGAAAGGGTCCTCTTATTCTTCAATAACTCATCTCAAAGTAAATCCAATTTTCTATTCTTATTTGATCTGTTATAAGTAACAGAATCATTCATTTGACCATCGATCTTTCCCCTTGGTGAGAATGGCTTTATTTTGGAAAGCACTGAGTATATCATTTTTTTAAATGTATGACCCTCCTCCCCCCCAAAAAATGAAGATAAATAAAGCAGTATATTTTATGGCAAATAAGAGATTCACCTAACTCCATAATGCCCCAGTACTCCTAAACTGAAATTTAAGAATTAGCATTTTGAAACCTGACACTTTCACACCTGTGACAGGCCTTTTGGAAGCTGGTCTTTACCAAGAACATAGACACATTATAACCTCCCAGCAGGTGGCACTCACACTCTGAAAAGGGGTCTATAGAACAGTAACCTAGCCCTAGTTCAAGGTGGCCCTAAATTTTTTGCTTTATTTTACTTTAGTGACACTGCTTAGGTACCCGTCCTAAGCTTCAGGGAGGTCAGTGTTCCCCACTGCCACCCAGTAGAAGTGACAGTGAGGCAGCAGGTATAATGCAAAAAGTACAGGTTTCAGAATTCAGAGACCTACCCAAGTTTGTGTCCTGACTTACTAGCTGTATGACATAAAGCAAGTTTCTTAACCCCTCTGGGCCTCATGGAAGAATTATGGAAATTTTTCTCATGGAAAATTATAGTTATTACTCTTATTATAATCACCACCATTTGCGAGAATGTTATGAGGACTAAATGACATAATATATGTAGAATGCCTGGCATACTGTAAATTCTTGTTAAACAATAGCTGTTATTGTACGTAAGTGAAAAAGGCTAACCACTCCAGGTAGTCAGAGATACTTGCTAGAGAGAGATGCTGCCATGGGGAAGGCCACAGCATTTCCTTACCAAAGTGGCTGAAACACTCCTTTAGTAGATTCTGTAAAAATACTATGGCTATATGAAAGTTATTTCTCTTACCATTTTGCAACACTCTGGTTTCCTTTTCTCTCTGACTTCAAGTACTACATGTACTTAGTCTGAGAGAGAGATTTGAAACCAAGCGAGGTCTGTAATAAATAAGTTTACATCCCCTGACTATGACAGCACACATGTTCTTTCTAAAGTACGAATGTTTCATCTTTTATGTAACATATTCCATATGAGAAAATTGTATACACTTCTTATAAATCAATGGCACTTTGAATATACAAAGTTTAAATATGAAAAATGAACCAGATGCAAATCAAAATAAAGAGCATACAAAGTAAAAGCAAAATTACCTGGAATTCTCAGGAGTGTTCTGATTCACTGACAGGTAATCAGAAAATCTTTCTTTGTCTCAATGCTCCTTGCGGAAAACCTTCCCAACCTTCACAATTACTGAAACTAAATTTGTCTTTGACTCTCGGCATCTTCTCAGTGCCTTGGGGTGTCAATAAATAAACCCTTAACCAATGTTTATTTCTTTCTCATTTATCCTTTTTTCTCCTTGAAGTAAAATAAGGAGAAAAAAAAAACTAATTTAAAACACCTTATTTAGATCCTGACTTAAAAAGAAAAAAAATATTGTCTTATTCTCCAGAATTCTGACTCTGTTCCCCTTTTCCTTCTCTATTCTGCAGTCTCTCCTGACATCTTACTGAGTGTCTGAGGTTTAGCTACTAATCTAGGGAGAACCCCAAATCTCAATCTCTGGCCCTAATCTCGCCCCTAAACTCTGGTATCAATTTCCAACTACGCATATATACATCCACAAAAAAATTTCACTGTACCTCAAAATCTACAGATCCAAAACTGAATATACCACTTGCCCACTGCTACCTCTTAGTGTCCACTATTATGCAATTATATCAATATTTCCCAATCACCAAGGCAGGCTCAAAACCTTATAATAAATCAGTGTTCAGTCACTAAACAAGTGCTACATACTCTGCCTTTTAAATATCACTCATGAATTTTCACCTTGATAATTAAAATAAACCCTTAACTAGTATTTACACATGTGCTCTTCTCTCCGCCTGGAAAGATCTTCCCTACCCTCTGCGCCTGATTAACGCCTACTTGCTATTTAGAAAGGACTAATTTATGACTGCTTCTAAGAAGCCTTCCCTGAAACTCCTCATCAGAAGTGGGTGTCTCTCGTCTGTGTTTTCATCCATATTGTATTTCCCTTAACATACCACTAAATTAAACAAAATTATGATGTAGTTTAATTATTTATCTCCCTTAATAGACTGTAAGGTCCTAGAGTGCAGGGACAATATCTTCCATCTCTACATTTCCATCGTCTTATACAAGCCAGACACACGGAAGGTGTACAACAAATGCTGGCTGAATTAATGACGATGATCGATCTCCTATCTCTTCTTTTTTTTTTTCCCCAAAACCCCAGTAGATAGCTTTATGTCATAGTTGCACATCCTTCTAGTTGCTGTATGTGGGACGTGGCCTCAGCATGGCCAGACAAGCGGTGCGTCGGTGCGCACCTGGGATCCGAGCCCTCCTATCTCTTCTAATATATACTCTGCATTGACATCAGAATATCTTCCTAAAATAAAAAGTCTGATAATGTTAGCTCTCCCATTCCAAAATCTTAAATGGCTTCAAAGTTAAAACTCCTAAATAGAACATACAAAACCACCCACCCTGAAGGCTAAACCTATTTTTCCTACAAATAATTTCTTTTGGGGGAGCCGGGGCTGAGAGTCAAGATAAAAATGCATTGTAAAGATTTTAACCAAAAATGAGGAAGGTGGATAAGGTCCAAGTTAAGGGCCAGTGAGCTTTGCCCTGATAAAGAGAGTATCATAATTGGCATACGTTGTGGCCTTCACCTTAAGGATGCTCCCTACGCAATCACCATGAATGGTCCCCACTGCAGAGGATTCTGCCCATTACACATTATCTCCCATAAAGCCTTGCCCTAGGACATGAAGACGAGGCAGAAGCATGATGGAAAATACCCATCAGGTAGCAATAAAAAAAAAAGTCAAAATTCATTAATAAACATTTGAGTGCCCTGCATATTCCAGGCACAGGGAGCCTCAGGGAGTTTATGGCCTAACAGAGACCAAAGAGAAGACAGATTAAACAAATAATTTTTAAATTATAATTATGATGAGGCTATTAAGAAAAACATAGAACATGCACATACAGCAGACCTAACCTAGTCTGGAAAGTCAGAGAATGTGCTCCTAACGAAGTGTGCTTGCTGGAAAGAGGGAACTGAGAATTACAGAGCCTCGACCAGCAAGAAAGTATACTAGCAGGTATTCTCACCATGTCATGAATACACCTGTTCTAAGAACTCCTTCACTCTTCATCTGTTAGAAGCAAATATCAATGAAATCTCTTGCTATGGCAGACTTTTAGCACTACGTAGTAAGCACATCTCTTCTTTCCAGATGAATATTTATGGAACCAGGACCTGGCATAAAGCAGGCAATCAACAAGTTTTGTTGAATGAGAAAATGAAAGCAATAGTACCTGAACTGGTTTTCAAACATGTTGGTTACATGACATTTATTCCACATTGAAAGAACATTATTTTCAAAACTGCCATTATCTTTTACCTACAAGAAACTTTCTAACAAAATTAAGAATGTCCAAGGAATTTAATAAGTCTGACAAATAATATGAAGTTGGCATTTGATAAATAAAGCAAAATAAAGTAGTAATTTTATCCTAAATGGCCATAATAGACATTATTTTTATCTCAGTGCACTCTCAAGCTATCTGGTGTACACCTAACCCATACCTTTATAACTTATACTTCTAAAATATACAGTTTACATTTTCTTTAGCAAAAATAGGCAACCAAGTAGCCCTGGAATTCATCTCTTCCCCCCTCTCTCCTAGACCGTGCTGGCCGAGGACATGCTGGGAGAGGGAGGCGCTTTTGCTTTCTGAAGGAACTTGTCTAATATGTGTTGGATGTTCTGCATTTTAGAATGACTGGCATTATCAGTGGTCAGATATCCCACTCAGATATTAAAAGAAATTATACTAACATTTACAATTTATAGCTATGGGTTTTAATTAATTATTAATGGCTAAATACCAGTACCAACAATTCAACATATTTCACATCACCATGCTTCTAGAGAAGATAAACACAGTGAAGTCAAGGCTCAAATAAATTAATCATTTATAGTTTCTGAAGACCTCACAGGAATTTTAACAGTAGTAATAAAGAAAGCTACTAAGTGATCTGACCAAAATACAATCCAGGAAATTACTGTATTGTTTGCATTAAACAGAAAATCCACTTCCTTCTTACTCTGCAAGAAACCTTTATACGCATTATGAGAAAACACAGAGGGGGGTGAGTTTCCACAATGAAATAAATGATTTCTTTTATAGTAAACATCTACTAGATTTAATGAATAAATCCTAAATATTTCCACTAAGACCGTTAATTTTAATTTTTTAAAAAGAGCTACATTGTGACATATGTGGCTTTTATGAAAATGTTAAAAACAATTAGAAAGGAAAACCTAGAAATCACTATATTATAATGCAAAATAATTCACAATATTATAACTCAATAATTTTGTGCTTAGCAAAGAACACATATGCAAAAAGGACAAAACTTAACTCTAAATTAAGCTTTCTTTGAATGATCTTGGAGCTTTGAAACTTAATGTCTATTCAAAGCTGCTTGAAAAATACATATGAAATGTCAAATCTCACTGGACTCTCTTCTTTGGAATGTACTTCTCCAACACACTCTTCAACACACTTAAAATAAACAAACACCTGCTGGGGGGAAGCCTCTTTTAAATAAAATTCACAGGGAAAATGTTGATAAATTTGACCACAAAACTATCTTATACAGAAAATATATCCTAAACAAAGTCAAAAGGCTAAAAACAAACTTGGAAAACACCACCAAATTGTAAGACAGTAAAGGGCTAATTTGCTTGATTTATAGAGCTTATAAAAATCATCAAGAAAAAAAGAAAAACACTTCAATAGGACAATGGGCAGAGAATATGAGTAGACATTTCAAAAAATAAATATAAATGAAAATAGTCAAAAGTTATCTAAAAATATGACTACTTCACGTAATTTAAGAATGCAAATTGAAGCAATGGAGATATATTTTTCATCTATTGGACTGGGAAAATTTTTAAAGCTTAATAGTATGTAAATGGTATCAATAGGAAACTGGTTGAACAAAGGTCCATCCCTACAGTGGAATATTATGTAGCCATTAAAAAGAATGCAGTAAGCATAAGATAGATTTGTATAGTTGGCATGGAAAGATTAGTAAGATATAATATTAAGTGATAAAGATAAAGACAGAACAGAACATATAGCATCTCTTGATATTTTTAAAAGATATGTGCTAGTATACGCGTAAAAAAAATTGGTAAGGCCATAAGTCATCTATAGTAGTTACTTTTGCGCAGAAGGATCAGATTGAGGAAGATAGAGGTTCAAAATTTTCATTTTAAGTCTTTCTGTATTTTAAAAATTCTTATTATGCGCATATTTCTTTAATATTTCTGAAATGTCAACAGGAGTCACCTAGAGGAACAAATCATGAGCAATTTTTATTTGCTACCTTATACTGTTCTGTATTTTTTTAAAATTAATTTTTGTGGGGCCGGCCTGGTGGCACAAGCGGTTGGGTGTGCACGCTCAACTGCTGGGGCCCGAGGTTCGCCGGTTCGGATGCCGGGTCCGCACCAACGCACCACTTGTCAGGCCATGCTGTGGCGGCGTCCCATATAAAGTGGAGGAAGATGGGCATGGATGTTAGCCCAGGGCCAGTCTTCCTCAGCAAAAAGAGGAGGATTGGCAGATGTTAGCTCAGGGCCAATCTTCCTCACAAAAAAAAATAATAATAATAAAATTAATTTTTGTAAAAATCTACTCTAAGATATTATTTTTCAAACTGTAGCTTATGACCCATTGGTGGATTGTGAAATCAGTTTAGTGAGTTGTAACCAGCGTTCCCCACTCCTCAAGTGAAATCACCTGAACTAGACTAGAATAGAAAATAACTGAAAATACCAGTGCACATCACAGGATATGAGCGAGAGAGAGAGCCAGAGCAAGAGTGGATCACAGTCAAAAAAGCTTGAAAACCATTGCTCTAGGATATTATGTTAATAGTATTTTGAATAGAGTGGAAAAATCTTAATGACCTTATAATTTCCATTTCAAAACCAAGAATCATTTTCTATTAAACTGAGTTTTTATATGTCAATTGTTAGTGTGACCAACTTGAAAAAAAACTATTAGTTGAAAAGATAATGGAGAAAAAATATAATTTCTGAAAACTCAGAGTGCAAACTCTAAAAAGATGTATTAATAACACACCTATACAACATATGCTAAGACTCGAATGAATTCTAAAAAATGAATCCATCTACATATATTTGGAATAGCCCCACATTATAAGTTATATACAGTAATAGACTCTGGAATTGACAAGACTGAAATTGAAGAAGTTTACTTAAGATTGTTTATCTATAAAGAAATCACCAAAATAACAGATTTTTTTTAAATACTAGGCTATCTGAGAATTTCGGAATGTTGACAGAAGACCATATAGCTCAAATACACGTACAGCAGATAATCACGAGGGCATGTATTTTAAGTTGTTTTTTTGGTGTTTGTTCTGGCTACAAATGCAATCTATTGCCCAACTGCCTGTTTGATCAGGGCAGATAACTACAAAATGACTAGCCAGGATTAAGAACATAGTTTAGTCACTAAATTAAGTAAAATTAAAAGACTACAAGCGAATGACATCAAAAGACTTTGTTTTCACTAACATGGCAACCAAACCATGTATATTATACAGAACCTTCATAAAAAGCCTGTTTTTTTTTAATTTCACTAATTTCAATTTCATGTATCTTTACTACTTACCATATTCTCTTTTTCTTTCTTTTAGCCAGCCCCCAATCCTCCACTAATCCCTGCCAGCTTTTTACTTCCTTTGTTCCTTTCCATTCATTAGGGGTTCACTATTTATGTTCTCTTGCTCTTCCAAATCCCTACAGCAATTATATATACCACTCATTTGGAATTTAACAAACGATCTCTTGTATTATTTATCTTTTTTATATATATCCTAATGTTTTTATATATAGATATATACCTATATTAACTATTTGGTAAACTACATGGTCATCCCATATTATGAGTATAGTCAATATCAATAAATCTTTTTAGTTATATTTTTAAGTTCTCATATAACCTAGAAGTTAAAAGTTGTTCAGAGTGTGGGTTCCACGACTAAATAGATTCAGGTGATCTACACATGCCCCAGGAGTGTGGGCCCATAGGCCAACGCTAATTCTGGAAGCAATGAGTCTAAGAGAGAGAGAGGAGGAGGGAGGGCAGTACCTGACATAGGTATTGGCAATAACAGGAGGAGACAGATAAAAAGAGGGCAGGACAGAATCACCAGCATTTAGTAACTGATAGGATAAGGGCAAATGATTCAGGATGGTACAAGCAACTGAATAGATAGTGGTACAATTTAGAGACCAAGAAAAGCATTATAGTTTTGAGGTGGGGAGAAATGATAATTTTAGCATCAGACACGATGAGTTTGAGGTATTCATGATGCATATCAATGGTGGTCTTGGATATCTGGATCTGGAATGCAGGAGAGAGAGTTCAACTGGGGGCAAAAAACTGGGAGTCATCAACGTAGAGAGGAGATTGCCTAGGAAGTGTTTTACATGAAAAGATGAGAAGGGCAATTAGTAGAGAGCACTTTGGGGAAATAAAAACATTTAAGGGTCTGAAAAAGAGACATTTAAGAGAAAGAGGATCGCACAAAGACTCAGAATGTGTGCTCAGAGAAGGAGAAGCCTCCTTCTCCCAGGAGAGGATATTGTTATAAAAACCAAGAAGGGTTTCCTTCCTCTCAGGAGGGAGAACGGATAATAATTTAAAGTATTGAGAGAAGTGTCAATAAAGTATTGAGAGGATTTGTCAACCTCTATTGGAGGTATTCAGGAAACTTAGAAAGAACAGTTTTCCCCACTGAAACTGTAAATTCCATGAGGATAGATCATGTCTGTTCTGTTCTTTATTATTTATTGCAGGGAGAACAAGGCCAATCATGTGGTGGACACTCAATAAATACTTTTTGAACTAAACTGGAAGTGGAAACAAAGCCAGACTGCAAAAAAAGCTAGGCTGTCCTCGATAGTTAATGGTGAATAGAAACCACCTGGCTATGAAGGGAGGGACACTAAGGGCTCAGGGAGGTGGTTTTATATTGTTCTGCTTTGTATGGTAGGAGAGACTTCAATATTTTTTAAATATGGAGAGAGAAGAATCCACGCGGAAAAAGAGAAAGTAAACATCTGCTCAGATTTCATGTATGACCCTTCCGAGAATTACTTGCTAACTTTAGCCCAAATAAATATCTAATTGGTTGAAGATTTGAAATTTGAAAAAAAAAAAAAAAACGAGTAGGAAAAAAACAAATCCAGCAACATAGGATTATGATACAGAACAGAATGGCCTCTATAAGCGAGTGAGTATGGCAATATCAGCAACTAAACCACTGTATCTTTTTCCCAGCTTCCTCCCTTCCTTTACTGCTAACTCACAAATTCTTTAAAGATGTCCTTATAGCAGTGACAACAAGACCTTGTGGGAGTCAGAGGTTGTTAAAGATGGGGTGGTAAGGAGGGGGCAGAACCAAAGGAATAGGGAAGGAAGAAGAAGGAGCTAAAAGATCCTTCAGGAAGGGTATTCTTAAGTCAGGAACTACCAACATAGTTTCAGTTGTCAATACAGTGATATGGTAAGAGCCACATCATTTAAAAAAAAAAAAAAGAAAGACAAACTATGATCTCACATAAAGTTCCATCATTCAGAACACATCAATTCTAAATCTATGAATCTATTAAATGTGAGCACTTTTTTAAAGATCTCATCAAACAAAATAATGGTACTGTGTCAGCAGTTTCTCTTATTCCGAAAATATTTCCGAAAGTATCAACACTGAAGTTCCTTGACCTGATTCCCCAGCTTTCTGACTGGTTTCTCAACCACTTCTAGGCTGCCCAGTGCACCACACTGCCTCATATCGCAGCTGCTTCTCTGCCAGAGGGGCCTTTACCCCAACCTGCAAATACTCAGACACTCACCTTCAAGATGCAGCTCAAGCATCCCGTCCTTTGTGAAGCCTTTTCCTGATAGCCCCTTTGCATCCTTCTCTGCCCACCACCCACCCTCTCTCAAAATACAATTGACCTCTTCTTTATTGGCACCCCACTGTACTGCTTACTTCTATCATCCCATTTATAACATCTGATTGTTTTAGTTGTGTAACTGTCTACCTTACCATACTGCCACCTGCGAGTTGGAACCCTCTTTTACATTCACCTTATTCCCCAGAGCCTAGAACACATCTAGACACATAAAGTTGATTCTAAGCAAAGTGAAATATAAAAGATTGCTGCAAAAACTTGGGAAATACAAAATTAAGACTATCCACCAAAACAATACCCTAACTAGATCTCTGTCTATAGCTTTGCCAATAAGCCACATCACCATTAGAGCTACTGAATTTGAACCCTAGAGACAAGCAATCACAAAACAGATCCATTTCCAAATAGAAATAAATGTACGGTTTTTGCCCAGATTACAAAGGATATAAGTTAAAACATAACTCAGTGTATACTATGTTGTCTTCCCAGATGTAAACGTGATTAAAACTATAATTCTAGGGCCAGCCCTGTGGCTTAGCGGTTAAGTGCGCGCGCTCCGCTGCTGGCGGCCCGGGTTCGGATCCCGGGCGCGCACCGATGCACCGCTTCTCCGGCCATGCTGAGGCCGCGTCCCACATACAGCAACTGGAGGGATGTGCAGCTATGACGTACAACTATCTACTGGGGCTTTGGGGGGAAAAAATAAATAAATAAAATTATAAAAAAAAAAAAACTATAATTCTACATGCAGAAATGTGTTTCAATTATACTACTGTATTTCCATTGGCCTTAATTTTACAAATTTTCTATAACCACAAAAATGGTTATGCAGTTCTAAACAAAGAGAGTGATGAAATTTATATTAAAAGTCATAAATCTTTCATCCACTTACCATGAGTCATTTTTGCTTAACCAGTATATCTTATGTTAACGACTTAGGCACATAGAAAGTTTTAAATATTTTAAAATTATAAAAGTAATATATGCTCAAACGCAACATGAGAATCAGAAAACATAGAAAAGCACAAAGAAGAAAATATAGATCATCTGTAATCCTACCAAAGACAACTTGCTAATATTTTCACACGTATCTCCTAAACTTTCTCCTATGTACATATACATACGATAACAATAACAATCACCATGACCACGAAGAAGCTGCCATTCAATATGATCTTATCACAGGATAATACAGGCACCATGCTAAGCGATTCAGCCACATTATTTCATTTAAGCTTCAAAACAACCCAACAGGATAGGTACCATTTTTAATCTTTCTTTTACAGTGGAAAAACTAAGGAGGCTGAGAGGTTAAGTAATTTGCACAAAGTCACACAGCTAATAAATGACCGAACAAGGATTAAGATAAATCTTTTGATGCCTAAATTCCAGATCCCATCTATCTATGTATATGTGTATGTATACACACATATACACAATATTTTCAAACATTTACACCAAAATATGGGAACACACTAACCACATGGTTTTGTAACCAGCCTTTTTTCACTTAACATATTGAAACAACTTTTCTGTCAATAAATGTCTATCTACATCAGCAGTTTTTTTTTTTTTTTGATTTTATTTATTTATTTTTTACCCCCAAAGCCCCAGTAGATAGTTGTATGTCATAGCTGCACATCCTTCTAGTTGCTGTATGTGGGACGCGGCCTCAGCATGGCCAGAGAAGCGGTGCGTCGGTGCGCGCCCGGGATCCGAACCCGGGCCGTCAGCAGCGGAGCGCGCGCACTTAACCGCTAAGCCACGGGCCGGCCCCACATCAGCAGTTTTAATGGCTGCATACTATTCCACTATCTAGGTACGAAATAGACTGCTTTAAACAGTACAGTTATGTTACTCCAATATTATATATGCTTTTTAATATTATAAACAATGCTGTTCGAATAGCTTTTGTCTGATTAACTTCTTAAGATAAAAATAACCAAAAGAGGAAAGCCCTTTTTTAAGGCTTTTAGTATTTATTCTGTTCCTAGCTACACTTCAAATGCTCAAAAGCCCTGTGACTAGTGGCTAACCTATTGGACAGCACAGATATTTCCCTAATTACAGAGAGTTCTATTGGACAGCACTGGTCTAGATTGTTCTAGATCATGCAAATCATTATTGAATTCTTGGATAAGGCACAGCCTCCCCTTTCAGCCTGAAGCTGGTTGGGGTAGGAAGCCCCTCTACATTCACTTACTCCACAGTGACCTCTGCTCTGACCCTACAGCTGCAGCACACAGGACGTGCACTGAAGTGTCAGCTCCCTCCTCCTGCAGCTCCACTCAGGCTAGGAGAGAGAGATTTTACCTCCTGACATCACTGCCATTCTTGTCCCCAGCCCTTGCTCCCAGCCTGAACACGTTACTAGGTTTATACGGAGAGGCAGGCTTTCTGACCAACCTCCTTAGCAAGTTTCCCTTGAACGTGATGGCAACTGGCAGGCTGACGTGCACCCTCACTCTGCTCTTACCTTTACTGTGCCCTACCAAAGCTCTTCAATATGACGACACTGCGAGCGAGGCCCTTCTTTAATTCTCCAAGGGTGATACAAATTTTTATGCATTCTACCATTTGGGTTGTTTCAATAGCAAATTGGTAAGATGGTGAAAGGTGAACCATCACCTTGGACTCAGAAGTTAAACCTTTTAAAGTTTATAGATATTAAAACAGTTTTAAATAACAACTTGATATCTCAACTGGCTCTCTTTACCTTTCCATTGAAAATCTGCTTGAGAAATAAGTATCTAGAAAAGGTTTGCCTTAGTAAAGTGTCAGAATATGAGCAAGAAACAGCAGATTGTCACAAATTTATTATATGAACAGCCACTAGACTTTACATAGGATCATAATTCAAGGAAATGCAATTTCTATGAGGTAGAAAGGAAAGAGGTATTTTCCAATTTTCTACATAAGAAAATAAATATCAGCCCACACATAATTACAGTATGAAAGAGGAAAGACTAAAAAACAGTAATCCTAATTCACAATTCTAACTCTAATTCACTAGAAATCATACAAGAAAGCCTATTTTAAGAAGTTGTATTATTCTTGAAATTTTTATATACCATCAAAATATATATACAAGAGAAGAATCTGACCAAAAATAATATTAAAGATAAAACTTATGAGCAAATCATCTCTTTGCTAGTGATATACATCTGTACATCATTATATAGTACTATTTTCCCAAGCAGACGAATAGGATTTTGACTTTAGGAATTCATCACAAAAAAGATGACAGCATCAATTCTAATTTCATGCTCAAACTCACTCTAATTCAGTCAACAAAATATGTACAGAGTTGTAAATATTATGGCATACAACTAGCAGATCACAGACAACAATGCAAAGTGCTAGACACCATTTGAGAAGAAAGGATGCTTGTGATTAGAAAAAGCAAAAACAATAGAAAAACACTAATTTCTAAACAAACAAAATTAGTCTTAAAGCCAACTCAAACAAAAACAGTTTTGTTATATAAGCCTTCACCGCATGCTTTGTCTAAGTGCCAAGACTGTCTTGTGAGAGAAGATCTGTTCTGGCTCTTCAGCAACTCACCTAGGAGTCATTTTTATCTCATCTGGGAGCAGGTCTGAAACCACCAAGTTCTGTCACTGCCAGACCTGGCTGTCTATAGGATCAGGAGCCAAGCACATAGAAAAAACTCTAAACAGAACCCTGAGTCATCAGTCATAAGATAGAGTGGGTCTAAATGGAAATACAATACACCCCTAAAACACACAAGAGATCTAGTCCACAGGCTACAGACTTCACTTCCCCATTAGATTCATGTACTGCATCCATAAGAACAACAACAAAGGGGCAAGCCACACTGATCTAATCTTATCCTATCTATAATAAGAGAGCTTACGAATCATTTATGAGTATTAGAGATATCCATTATAAACTATAAAGTTCTCAAAAGCAAGAAAGGCAATGTAATAAATGAGAGGCATTTTATAGAGAAAAGAAATTCAAGCACAGGAAAAAGCTAAAGCTTTTTAAAGCAAAAATCCTACATTAATTAAAACCAATGAAAAGAGGAGAAATGATATATACTATAGGCTTCTTAGAAATATAATGTGATATACAATATTGGTGTCTCCATATTTATATGTTAATAATGGGTAAACACTGAGTGCCAGGTATTTTCTATAGAGAATGATTAACAAACTAATGAATTGTGCCTATTTATTAATTATACCTTCTACATCCAAGGCTAATTACTTTCTTAAGGGCGGGTTTGTCTTGACAAAAATCGTTAGTAAATGAAAACACGATTGGAATTTCAAAAAGGTGTTTGAATTACGCAAGTCTTACATTTCATACCAGGCTCAACAAATACACTTTTATGCACTACAGCTCTAAAAGAGGTGGGCAAATTTATTCATCAATTAAAGCTGGGAGTGTCCTAGTGCCTTATTCACCCCTCAAAAAGATATTTTGGTAAGCTTAAGTAAGAAGGAGCAAGAAAATCACTGAAAGACAACAATCTGACACTTGTAAGTAAAAGGTAAAAAATGAGGTCTACCTTGATGGAGAATTTATAGGCTAATTAAATATATACATAATATGTACGTTAAATAAAGCATATGAACCTCAGGTAGCTTTTGGTACTAGCTGGTAAGAGCAGCTACTTTTTTTTTTTTTTTTTACTGCAATTGCACAAATTTACAATGCTCTAAGACAGTGTCTCCCCAAATGATGCTATGTAAAATATTAATAGTTATGCTGTCCTCTCTGTGCCCCCCCAAAAGTTCTGGGCTCAAATAAGTTTGGAAATGCTGAGTCAAACAGGTTCTTTGACTATGTCTCGGTGCCCTGAACAGGCTAAGGCATGTTATGGACCTTTAAGAGGGGGTAAGCAGCCTTTCCTAAATATATTTGACTATGGAATCCTCCCCCTTCCAAAGCAGAGCTTCTAGTAATATTTCCAGGTACTAGTATTCTGTAGAACATAGTTTGGGCAAGAAATACTACTCTTGAGACAGCCTACATGTTCTACATTGAACAGAAACATAAATTTACTAGATAAGCTATAAGATAAATGTTAAATAATGTTTTATCTTTGGAAATAGCAGGCCTATAGGGAACCACAGTGCTAACATCAATGAACAATTTCTCTTCTAACACATTTCACATGAGTTCTTGATATATTTTGGAGATTAACCCCTCATGTATCTCAACAACAAAGAAACTAACAACCCACTTAAAAAATGGGCAAAAGACATGAACAGACATTTCTCCAAAGAAGATATACAGATGGCCAGCAGGCACATGAAAAGATGTTCAACATCATTAGCTATCAGGGAAATGTACATCAAAACTACAATGAGATATCACCTCACGCCCGTCAGAATGGCTATAATTACAAGACAGGAAACAACATGTGTTGGAGAGGATGTGGACAGAAGGGAACTCTCATACACCGCTGGTGGGAGGGCAAACTGGTGCAGCCACTATGGAAAACAGTATGGAGATTCCTCAAAAAATTAAGGCTAGAACTACCACACGATCCAGCTATTCCACTGCTGGGTATTTATCCAAAAAACGTGAAAACACCAATGCGTAAAAAAACATGCACCCCTGTGTTCATTGCAGCGTTATTCACAATAGCCAAGACTTGGAAGCAACCTAAGTGCCCATCAAGGGACGAATGGATCAAGAAGATGTAGTATATATACACAATGGAACACCACTCAGCCATAAGAAACGATGAAATCCAGCCATTTGTGACAACATGGATGGACATTGAGGGTATTATGCAAAGTGAAATAAGTCAGAGGGAGGTCAAATACCGTATGATCTCACTCATTAAGTAGTAGATAATAACAACAACAAACAAAAACATAGAGACAGAGATTGGACTGGTGGTTACTAGAGGGGAAGGGGGGAGGGAGGAGGGCGAAAGGGATAATTAGGCACGTGTGTGTGGTGATGGACTGTAATTAATATTTGGGTGGTGAACATGAGAACATGATGTAATCCATGCAGAAATAGAAGTATAATGACGTACACCTGAAATTTATACATTATAAACCAATGTTACCACAATAAACAAGAAATTTTAAAAAATTAAAAAAAAATTTAAAAATCAACAGATTTCACAAAGAAGACAGGGCCTTTGCTTTATTAGCTCTCATCCCTTCCTCCCCCTTACTCCTCTCTTTTGGGTCCTCACTGCCCAGGTTCCCTTGGTAAAGCAGAAGAAGTGAGGATGCTGAAACATAAAAGGATCTAGGTAAGTGAGCAGGATTGTGGGGAAGCAGGATAAACAAGTGTTTATTCACAGTGGCTAGAAACAGTGTCATTAAAGGAGTAGGTTAACTAAAGAAAGGGAGCAGATTAGTGCTAACCAATCAGAATACAGTGTCATGTCAGAAAGGCATGCATGAAGTTCACAACAGTAAGAAGTCAAGCAGATCTAGAATAAGATGGCAAGGAAAGTGTAAAAGGTTGAGACATACTATTTGTGACTGAAAAGAGGGCCAGCCAGTTAAAAAGCAACATACTAGGCACAATACTCTGAATGAGACTGCCTTGTAGTACTTTATTCTAAGTTCTTTGTACCTAGCAAAACTCCTTTGAATGAGGCGCAAAACAGACATATCTTTTATTGAAACCTGCTCTAAAGAATGTTTGACTGCATGTGTGTTTCACCAAACATAATGTTTTGTAATTTTTCTAAGCACAAAATAACAGTGTTGAAATAAAGTTTCCTTTGATTTTAAAATTTTTATTTTGGTAATATTTTAGTAAGAAAAGGATTATAATCATACTGAATATTCCTTTTCTTACTGAACTAAAATTCATATAACATAAACTTTGCCATTTTTAAGTATATAATTCAGTGACTTCCAGTACATTCATAATGTTGTGCAATCATCACCACACTCTAATTCCAGAACATTTTCATTATTCCAAAAAGAAACCCCATACCCATTAAGCAGTTACTTCTCATTCCTTCCTGAAGCCAGCCCCTGGCAACCATTAATCAAGCTGCTTTCTGTCTCTATGGATTTGCCTATTCTGAACATTTCATATAAATGGAATCACACAATACGTTGCGTTTTGTGTCTGGCTTCTTTCACTTAATGTCATTAAGGTTCATCCACATTGTAGCAAGTATCAAGTACTTCACTCCTTTTATGGCTGAATAATATTCTATTGTATGGATATACCACATTTTGTTTATCCATTTCAACAGCTGATGGACATGTGGGTTGTTTCCATTCTGTGGCTGTTATGAATAATGCTGTTATAAACATTTGTGTTAAAGTTTTTGTTTGAACACCTGTTTTCAGTTCTCTTGAGCATATACCTAGGAGGAGAATTGCTGGGTCATATGGTAATTCTATGTTTCACTTTTTGAAGAACCATCAAAATGTTTTCCACAGTATCTACACTATTTTACATTCTCACCAGCAATGTATGAGGGTTCCAATTCTCCACATCCTCGCCAACACTTGTTATTTTCCTCTTATCATTATTATTGCCATTCTAGTGGATGTGAAGTGATATCTCAGTGTGGCTTTGATTTCTCTAATAACTATTGATATTGAGCATCTCTTACTGTGCTTATTGGCCATTTGAATATCTTCTTGAGAGAAATGTCTATTCAAGTCCTTTGTCCGTTTTTAAATTGGGTCGTTTGTCTATTTTGTGAATATTCATTTAAAAATCTATTAGGCAACCATCTTTTCTTTTCATTCTTCAGGTCTATAACTGGTTTTATAGATATTTTGGTAGGATATTTCCGATTTTCCTTTAGTATTTAATATTTTCTTCATCTTCCTCCAAGTTTGCATCTTACAATTCTTTCTGGTTCACAATCTAACATATCTAATAGTAGCTTACTCACTAAGTTTGAAAAAGATAACATTATGCTAGTAGGTTAACAGGGTCAAAATTAACTTGGTCATTTAAGTCAGCCAACATTTTCTGAAGACTCCTATATACAAGGCACTGTGTGGGCTTTGTTTAAGTACTTAATTAAATAATTTAATGTCTTTACAATGGTGCTGTCATTCATTCCGTGCGGTCAGTTCCTTGGCAAAAACTTTATTTAAATGTTCATCAAATCTCTGAACTCTGAAATGTCACGCAGTTTGCTTTTCATAGCATTTTTATACAATTAAGTAATAGACCAAAACAATGAAACATCTTTCTTTTATAAGAATAATTTTAAAGTATTTTTGGATTGTAAATATTTTTATTTTAGCATCCTAAAATAGTTGGCACTATTCAGTGACATTCTTCATGAACAAAAGCACATTACATTTATTAAGAAAGCATACATTTTTCTCTATGGAAGGAAGTGTAACAATGCTAATTGTGTTTTAAATCCATGGGGACCATTAAAAGGAGTTACATAAATAATATTGTAACTTCTCTTCTGAGCTTGTGGTAAGCAGATTATGAAAAAAAATAAGGTAATTAATTTACAGATGTAAAACATTTCCTTAATTCCACATCTAAAACTTAACTTTTTTAAAAAAAAATAAAGGATTCTTAAGTATAAGGAAATCATAAATATACCAACATACATATCATTTTTATCGGAGTATTTAACATGATATTATTCCATAGAATTAATAAGCACTCTCTCTGTATAAAAAAAAATAAACCAAGCCATTAAACTCATACTTCATCTATTTATAAAAAGTATCCATCACTGGACTACCTATGAGTTCAAATATTTTATCAAACTTTAATTTAAAAATCATGACAAAGAATATCTAATGAATGATGTGGGAATAGTACACACTGCATGATCCCAGGTAATGCTGGTACTGAGGATTCAGGAACCACACTTTGAGAACCACTACCTTAGATCATGGCAAAGAGTCTTACTATAGAAAAATTAGTTTAAAGAAGTATTAAATAATCTTTCTAGAACAGTTAGTCAGAAATTACCTGGACATGCCTAGGACGGTGGCAGGCTTTGACAGACTCCTCAAGTTAAACAGAAAACAGGGGCTTTAACTGTATCACTCCACAAGGGCTACACATATCAAAACAGCACTTTAAATCCTTTGGTGGAATAAAGCAAACAATCAGTCAATCGATTAGAACTCAGAGCTCCTGGACATATTACATACTCCAACTAACACGTATAATAGTATTCTGGAAATCTCCTGAGATGGAGAAATAAATCTCCTTGTTTCAAAGGTCTTTGATTCCAGTAGAAAATAACTTGCGTTTTCAAGACTCTCATTTTTTGATTCCTCCTGTTAAACACATTTTAAACGGTGAATCTGAAAAGACAAAAGGAAGATTCCCAGGTGCCAGGAACAAAGAGAGAAATTGAATCAGAGCCACAAGAATGAGCTGATGTGTAAAGCCCATGGGGATTTGAGACCTGGATACAGGCCCTAGGAGCTAGAGTTTCAAATTCCCACTCAAAAATAGAAGATGATATCTTAGGTGTATTAAGTTTAAGGTACTGGAAATGAGCCCCCTCCACAGAGCCTAGGAAGAGTCACAGTGAGAAGTCGGTGAAAAGAGGACAAGAAAAACTCAGTCCACTGGGCTGGTGAAACGGTAAGGAAGTTTTCCCTATATCCTGGGCCTGGTGTTCTGCAATATGCAGAACACATCAAAGCAAAGAGAAACTCTTATAATTAAACAGAGAGAAAAACAGATTACCTAGAAAGGCAAGACTATTATACTGACAGCAGACATCACATGATCGATAACCAAGGCCGGAGGACCATGGAGAAATCTCCAAAGTGCTGAAAAACCTAACTTCTAATTCTACATCCAGCTAAATTATATTTCAAAAATGAGGGTAAAATAAACATTTTCAGTCAAAGACTACAAGAATTTGTCATTAAACAACCCCTTGTTGAAAGAACCACTAAAAATATACCTCAATAAGGAATGTGTACAAAAAAGAAGAACCATGTAAGTAAATCTAAATAAGCCCAGACTATAAAGAAACTAAAAATAACAAACAAAGTTTGGGGGAAGGGGAGGGGGAGGTTAAGTAAAAACAAGGTAGAACTAAAATAATAAAGAGAAATAATAGGAGAGAGAGAGAGCTGAGTTAAAGAGTTCTAAAGTCCTTGTACTACTTAGAGGAAGCTGGATAAACTTGAGAATTTAAGTCAAATACGTATGTAAAAATGCAAGAGTATTTACTAAATTAGAAAGAATATAAGTTATTTCCAAACCAGAAGTTTAGGAAAAAATGAAATAAGGAAAACTCAATCAATACTTCAGAAGTCAGAAAAGGAGAAAAAATAAAGCACGAGACATAGAAAATACAAAGATAAGACAGAAATAAATCTAAATATATGAATAAATACATTACTGTAAACAGATTAAACTCTTCCAACTTAAAAATGATACGTAAATTAGAAAGGATATTAATTTCAAAAAAATAAAAATTAATTCCACAAAAATCAATGTCAATTAGCAGGGTGTTACTATTTCTTCTGAATCAAGAGCTAGAATAGTAAGCACTATGCCAATGGTTTTAACAATCCAATAGATTGCTACAAGTGTTCTGAAAACCCTGATTCACCAAGTTATATAGCAGCAAATGGTATCAGAATTCCCCAGTGCTTTGCGACTTACTTATTCTTTGGAGAATCAATGAAATTCTCTGCAATAGAATATAACCTTATATTCCACTCCCATTTCTCAAGAGAAGCTCCTGACAAGGCAGAGATTCGAGGCCCTGACTGGGATAAAGTGTGACTTTCAAGACATTGGACAAAACGTCTTTCATGATCTTTGGCAGAGTCTTTGATGCTAATGTAAGAGCAATGATTCATAGGGACCTATGGAGCTTCTTTCTTCACCAAAGCAGCGAAACCAGATGTGTTACCAGCTACTCCATCAGTTTCACTGTTTGATAACTCAATGGTCTTTCCAGTGTCCAAAATGGGTTCACAAAACAAGAATTCTTTGATGGCATCAGTATGCTCTTAAATGACAAAATAGAGAAGCTAGCTTCACTAACAAACATCAGCATTTCATTCAGTTACATGCTGAAGGAAAATGGCATAACTGCCAATTCCCTGAAAACCTTGATCTGAAAGATTACAAGGAAAAAAATGTCAACAATTCTGGAATAACGTCATCTGAAAGAGGCCTTCATTGTTCTCCTGCTCCATCCAGAGTTCAGAGAGCTTCACCAAGGCCTCTCCAATCATATCACTCTTTTTGCTTACAAGATTTGTAAGATAAGGCTTTTGTGTTGGGACAAATCTAAATTTAGGTGAGGTTCCAGCCTTTCCAAATTAAGCCACCTTCTTGTCGAAAGGATTCACAGTGTCCAGTATGTTTCCTGGCTGGGCAGACATAAAGAGCTTCTTCAGCTCTGTTGGCTTCCAACTTCCATTAGCAAGAACCTCGCCAGACAAGAGAAAGCATGACTGTGTCCCTGTACACTCAAGCTTTAAGGCTGAAGGACACACAAGTTTTGTTCTCCTTTCTTTTCCTTTTCTCTTTTTTTCTTTCCTCATCTTTTTTTATTGTATTTTTGGGAGGATATTTTTCAATTTAAACTAGACTTTGCATAGACAAAGATGACACGGTAAATTTTAATTGATTCTCATCAATAGGAAAGCATTCAATGCAGTCTCCATAGGCAGCAACAATAAAAACTGCACATAACGTAACTGGATACACTAATGATTCATGACAACTTACACTTCTTTAAAGTAGGGGAAGGAAAAAAATACCTAAACAATTTTGACTTGAAGAAGAAAAAAAAAGTTTTAAGAAGGCAATTTTCAAAGTAATAGAAAAATATATTTAAAAAAAATTTTTTTTAATGTTTTCAACGTTTAGTTCACAGACTCCTAAAGTCCTAAACTCCATTCATGGATACAGGTAAAAAAATTCCTGATCTTTTATCTCTAAAGTCATTATAAAACATGCATTTGAAACACAAAATACCAGCTTGGTATTGGACTAGACTATTGTGGCAGAATATATTGTCCAAAGATGGCCACAACAATATCTCTGGTACCATATGCTCTTTTAGAACTTGCCGCTCTCCCAGCAAGAGGTGAAATCTATCTGAGCGTGCATATGACTCACTTGTAACCAAAAGAATACAGTGCAAGTGACAATGCATGGCTTGTGAGGCTTTGTCAAAAAAAACAACAATGCAGCTTTCTCCCTGTTCACTTTAATACTTAAGCTTGGGGTCTGACTACACTGAGGCCACCATGTTGAGTGGCAGCAAGGCCACAGGTAGGTACTCTAGTTAACAGTCCTAGTCTCTTTGAGTTAAACCATAGCCCAGGTGCCACATATGGTGGTGAAAAAGCCTTGAAACTATCAAGTAATGATTCAAATTATTCCAGCCCCCATCAGTTGATCCCAACCTTCAAGTCTTTCCAACTAAACCCTACTCATCATAGAGCTGAGATGTGCCCTTTTGGAGTTCCTCACTCACAGAATCCATGTACACAATAAAAAGAGTGTTTTATGCCACTGAGTTTTGGAATAGGTGTTAAGAAACAATACTAACTGGAATAACTTATGCCAGTTAGTATTGGGGGTAATAACTTATTCCAGTTAGTATTAAAATCACATGTTTTTTAGCCTAAATAAAGTTAGTCTCCCTATCTACAAAAGATTGACAAAATTAAATGTGATAAAGTTATATATGGGGGCCGGTCCGATGGCCTAGCGGTTAAGTGTACATGCTCTGCTTCGACGGCCCAGGGTTCGCAGGTTCGGATCCCAGGCGCGCACCGACGCACCACTTGTTAGGCCACGCTGTGGCAGTGCCCCATGTAAAGTAGAGGAAGATGGGCACAGGTTTTAGCCCAGGGCCATCTTCCTTGGCAAAAAGAGGACGATTGGCAGTGAATGTTAGCTCAGGGCTGATCTTCCTCACAAAAAAAAAAAAAAAATTATATATGGACTTTCTCTTGTGTCTACCACCAAAATTTTACATAAATAAATCAAACTTATACTACCCACTCCTGATTTTCACAAATGACATTAAAGGTCTTTTATACTTTAACTCTTAGATAAGCCCCACAGAAATTATATTGACATTGGACGTGAACAAACCATGGCCACAGGCTCATATGCTAGCTAAATTGCTTATATAAATTGTGATTTTTCCCCCCTCTGAGTATTAGAAGAATATTCTCTTATTATTATTCAGAAAGAATGATTAACAAAGTCCAATAACACCTAATATGTCTTTTATGTGTAGTCTACAATTGACAATAATCATTTATTGCACAACCTAAGAGTCTGGAAAACATACAGACATTCTAAACAAACTAGTTTTAAAAGGGAATAATCAAAAACTAGCCATTATAAATGCAACGAAGTACATGAAATCTTACTAAACTGCAACCACTGACTCAAGGCAATGGAAACTGGTTCTGAAATAACCTCTCTAGCACTATTATTCAGAAGACCCCTTTTATCCATTCCAGTATCTGGAAAGAAAAAGAGAGAAGGAAAAAAGACATATCAACAAAACAAGTACATAACATGGTGAGGGGTGAAAGAGCAGGACTGACCGACCACTGCCCCGCTGATCCTCAGGGACGCCAAGGTTGGGCTGCCCACCACCCCTTCCTCCTCAAATCTTAGTACATGGTTCTCACTCTAGCTGGAAACATTCTGGAGCAGAGGAGTGATAGAATCACGTCTATAGTTTAAGAAGATTAATCCAGTGGCTAGGTTAGGTTGGCAGAGAGGCAAGGAGAACAGAACACAATTGCTAAAGTTTTGGCTCAAAGAGATAATAAGGACTTAGATGAAGGTAGTAAAAGTAAAATTGGAAAAGCTAAAGTTGAAAAACTTTTTGAAAGGAAAATTAACAAGATTTGGTAATCAAGTTGGGTAAATCTTGAACTATTACATAAAAGACCTCTTCTAGGGCCAGCCCCGTGGCTTAGCGGTTAAGTGCGCACACTCCGCTGCTGGCGGCCCGGGTTCTGATCCCGGGCGTGCACAGACGCACCGCTTCTCCGGCCATGCTGAGGCCGCGTCCCACATACAGCAACTAGAAGTATGTGCAGCTATGACATACAACTATCTACTGGGGGTTTGGGGGGAAAAAATAAATAAATAAAATTAAAAAAAAAAAAAAGACCTCTTCTAAATAGATTAGAGAAGATATACAGCTAGATAAGATTAATTTTTGGTTTCTGTGCCTGAATTAAACATGACTGAAATTATAGTGCAACATCAAGAAGAATTAATATACAGACATCTGGCTAGAACATGAAATATACAAAATCACCCAAAATTCTGAGTTATCCAAAGATAGGGAAGGTATCAGCCAGTGGAGTCTTTCAAAATGGCACTGTGAATATAGAGATGAATAGAGCCAAGGAAGCAAATGCAAAGGGTGTTCACAAAAGCATTCAAAACAGTTAAGTCTCCAGCTGATGTCCACTATGTAGGCTCCGTTAGAACAGGATATTATTGTCTGTATTTTCTTCACCATTACATCTCCAGCATCTCGAATTTATTGAATAAACTAGTAATTAAACTACATTAAATACAACCTCCATAAAATACAACCTATGGTAGCTTCAAAGGATTTCTTACGGATCTGTAGCTTTTAAAAATCCCAGCAAAGGGGGGCCGGCCCAGTGGCAGAGTGGTTAAGTTCACGCACTCTGCTTCGATGGCCTGGGGTTCACAGGTTCAGATCCCGGGTGCAGCAGACCTACGCACCGCTTACCGAGCCACGCTGTGGCAGCGTCCCACGTATGAAGTAGAGGAGGATAGGCACAGATGTTAGCCTAGGGCCAATCATCCTCAGCAAAATCAGGAGGATTGGCAACAGATGTTAGCTCAGGGCTAGTCTTCCTCACACACAAACAAAAAAATCCCAGCAAAGGAAAGAAAATGGTAGTCAAACTAGAACATAACGAAATTAGTTCATACTTTCAGAGTGTTGAAAAAGCCAAAAAGTTTGAATTAATAGAAATTAAACCAAATTTAGAGGGAGAAAACTAAAGTAAATAGAAGAGGAAAACATGGGATTAAAAATTTTAGTTATAAATATAACATCTTCCCTACACCCTCTTGAAAAAGATAATGAATTAAATGCCAAGATGAAACTGAAAATTACTAAAGGTCAATAAACAGTAAGAAGCAGCTTAAAATGGATAATATAATTTATACAATAAAATGTAAAAAGATTTAAAATATCTTGACATTGATTTTACAAAATTGGTAGGCCAAAAGAAAAATAAAAATAAAAATATCAGGGGAACAGAACAGATCCTGAGCAAAATCAATTACGCAGACTGAGAGGTTGGAAAATCATTACAAGGGTACTATGGGCATTGCCTCTAACAGTTTCATAAGCAGCCTATAAACATCTGGGTACAGGTATTACAGACCTTTAAATAGAATTTAGAAATTATTTAACTGAAACTTGGTATTTAGTTTTTTATTCAAGCTGTTCAAGTCTAATTATGAGGGGAAAACAGTGATTTAATACAAATTTAAAGATAAACTTTTATATAAGCAAGAAACTCCCTGGGACGCTCACTTTACATGGACGTGTAAAATCTTTTGTTACATTCTGCTTAAAAATGCTTTTTAAAAAATAAACAGTTATGTTCTGTTGGCTTGACTTTATAAATAAACTCTCTCAGAAAGCATTTCTCTTTTTCAACCCAACTTGTAAAAGATGCAGTGTTTGCCATAAGAAACTGGTAGGGTGTTGCTATGGGAACAACATTTTAATATGTTAAAACACCAGTAGCTTCAAGGAACAATGAGGTAAAGAAAAACTTAAGAAAAAAGACAATCCTAGTATTTCATGATACAACCATTATAATCATACTACTGCAACAGAGCTTCATATACTTGTCTCTTTCTGTACTTGGGAGGGAAAGAATTAGGAGATACATTAGGAGATAATAGCAGAGTATTAGAGAAGCAAATTATTAATAACAGCTGTTTTGAGTAAGACTAAACAGATGTAATCAGGTCCTTCTCCCAAGAGATAAAGAAAAGAAAGGACTCCAATGTGAGGTAAAACTACTAAGGGACCATCCCCATTCATAATCCTGGAAATCCCTCAGAATCAAAGTATAATAAGTGTTCTTTCAACTCAAGCCTGGAGAAAATGGGGCAGGGGAAATTAAGTAATAACTGATAACAGGTAAGGCCTGAAAATGTTCCATACGTAATTACAGACACCTAAGTGGTTTTTTCTCTTAAATCTTATCTTAATTGACAATTTAGAAAAATGTTTTAAACCAGTGGTTTTTTATTTCATCTGTATTAATAAAGAACTGTAGTTATGTTTATAGCAAACACATCATAATTGATGAGAAAGAAAGAGTACTAAACACTTCCAAAATGAAACTTGCCTACAGAGAACTGGCTGTTCAGACCCCAGAGTCAGACAAAGATTTAGAAGGAAAAAAGTACACTGATTGCAGACCTTTTGCTATAGAGCAAAGGATATTTACTTTTAGATTTTGAAGAATAACATGGAATATATGGAAGGACTAAGAACAATAACACTCTGCATTTGCATAATTCCATAAGGTCTACAAGGTACTGTTATATAAATTAAATCAGCTGCCATTTTTTCCCTAAGATATCAAGCTAGAAGGGATAACCATTATTAAGTGACACATCTGAACAGGTTTAATAACTATATTATAGGTATTATTATAGGTCAACAATATAATACTGAGTTTAAATAATATGAATTTTTCAATAAGTGGGAAAGGCAGAAACACGAAAGACAGAATTACGTTATATATGACGATTTCTTAGGAGGGATATCAAAACACATTTAAAAAGTTAACTTAGGGCTGGCCCCGTGGCTTAGCGGTTAAGTACGCGAGCTCCGCTACTGGCGGCCCAGGTTCGGATCCCGGGAGCGCACCGACGCACCGCTTCTACGGCCATGCTGAGGCCGCGTCCCATATACAGCAACTAGAAGGATGTGCAACTACGACATACAACTATCTACTGGGGCTTTGGGGAAAAAAAAAAGGAGGAGGATTGGCAATAGATGTCAGCTCAGAGCCCGTCTTCCTCAGCAAAAAGAGGAGGATTAGCATGGATGTTAGCTCAGGGCTGATCTTCCTCACCAAAAAAAAAAAAAAAAAAAGTAAAGTTAACTTAGGTACAAAAGATTCTTGATTGAGCTGCGATGAATACTGAACTGTTCTATAATTAGTAACTGACCACCCAGACCCTTGCCACCCCCTCCTTTTCATTACCTTTTTTTCCCACTTTACTGTTGGAATGCTTTCCCCTCCCTCCCACACTACTCATCTTTTAAAGCCCATCTTAACTACGTCCTTATCTATGAAACTTTGAGAACACCATGTCCAAAGTGGCCTCACTCCACTTATGGTACTATTCCTTAAGAATGTATTCATTCACAGCCTTGTAGTACTACTTATACTCGAAAATGAGTCTTCTCTCCCCAACCAGCATATAAGCTCCGTGAAGGAAAGAACCATGTCACATACTGCTGTTGTACAATCATCCTCATCATCCAGACCATCACTGTCTCCTCTCCCTCCTCCTCCTCTTAGATGTCTCTAAGGCATCTCAAATTCAATGTCAAAAAAAAGAGAAGAAAATTCTCCCTCTCCTCTCCAACGTAGTTCTCTTCTAGAATTTCTTTTTCAAAAAGAGCCACCACCATCTATTCAATTAGCTGCTAGAGCCAAAGAAATCTAGAAATCCTTGCCACCTATCTTTCCCTCACTGCCCATATCCAATTCATCAATTTCTATCAGTTTGACCTCAGAAATATCTCTCAATTTTTTCCACTTTCTCTCTCTCCTAGCCTGGATTTCTGCAATGTTTTTATAACTACTCTCCCTGTGTCTTTTTCCCCAGCTCTACTCTCATCTATTGACACTACAGTCATAGTGGTAATTTAAAAAAAAAAGCAAATCTGATCATGCCATTCCCTGCTAAAGCCCCAAATCTTTAACACCCTACACAGCTCCCTGTGCTGGTTCCGGTTAAGGGATCTTTCCCTCTCAGGCCACTCTCATCCTCACTCATCATTCCAAGCACACTGACATCCTCTGTATCCTCAAATGTGCCATGCTACCTCATGCTTGCACACAACGTCCCTCTACTATTTGCCTAGTTAGTGCCTGCTCATCCTTCAAATCCCTGCACAAGCATTCCTTCCTTGGGACATCCTGCTTGATGCCCTAAATTTAGATGATATTCTCTTATTATTCTGCCGTAGTACTGTGCTTCTCCTCACCTCTTATCATATTGTGCAAATATTTGTTTGTGTGAATTATATGCTTATTAACCAACTCCCCCAACAGACTTACAGTGCCTAGCACATAGAATAGCCAATATATACTTCCTGAATAATAACAGAATCTAATATTTAACGAACCCTTTATACCACACACTATGCTAAGTCTTTCCATACGTTTGCTCACTTGATCTTCCAAATCCCAATTAGGTAAATAATATTATTATCCCTATTTTCACAGATGAAGAAAGAAAGATTAGTAATTTACACAAGATCACAGAGTCATTGAGTGCAAGAGCTGGGACAGGAACCTAAATTTGTCAGACACAAAAACTCATCCTTTTTACCATTAACTGAACTTGCCTCCCTCAAACCACTGCTTACAGGACTCAATAAATACTTGTTGATTACTTTAAATGTCTACTCATACTAAGCAGATAGATATTAAGATACTTTTACAGTAGGATAAAGAGTAATGGCAAAAAATATTTAACCAGAGTTTCTTTTAATTTGAAAATATTAATTCATTGAGTTACTAGCAGGTTACTAACCGGGTTCCAGAAAGAGAGACGTAGATGCCCTGGGAATAAAATAGCTACAGAAAGAGGCCTCCATTGACGTGAGCGAGGCTCTGTGCTGGTATAACATAAGCCTTGCTGTGGGTAACTATGTCCCCATTTCTGACTTCATCAGGAGTCCAAACAGCCAAATCCAGGGTCTCTTGATGGGATTTATTATACTCAAATTAATTGGGGGGTAGGGAGGAATCTTAATGAATTCTCAAAATGTTTTTCTGTGTTCAGCTTAACCTGGCTAACTTACCAAGAGGTAGCAATAGTGCCTGTTTTACTTCCTAGCAAGACTAATTAACCCAAAGACAGTGCAAGGAAGCTCATGTCTACCCAGAAGTGGATGGATAGAGAACAGATTTGAGTTTGTCAATAATATACTAATATGAAGTTTGTAGGAAAATTTCTTTCAAATAGTAGTTAGAGCTGAATATCAGATGTTTAAATAACAACCAAGTCATACTTAACAAGTTCTAACTCAGCTTCTTAATTATTTGATTTCATTAACCTAATTATGGGTACAAATAAGCCCATAATAAGCTGTCTCATACATGTACATAGTCAGGATGTAGGGGAGAAATGATCACTTTCAAAAGTAATTAACAAAGAAACACTACTAAGTAAACTCAATAGATGAAATAATTTCTCTCAGATTAGTGCCAGCTGCTATTTAACAATTCATTTGTGTTTATAGTTAAATTTCTTCTGATTCTGAGACATCTTTGAGCCTTACTACTCAGAGTGACATCTTCAGACCAGCAGCATCAGCATTACCTAAGAGTCAGAGGGAGAAGGTCAAATACCGCATGATTTCCTTTATTAAGTAGTAGATAATAACAACAATAAACAAACACATAGAGACAGAGATTGGATTGGTGGTTACCAGAGGGGAAGGGGGGAGGGAGGAGGGCAAAAGGGATAATTCGGCACGTGTGTGGTGATGGGTTGTAAGCAGTATTTGGGTGGTGAACATGATGTAATCTATGCAGAAATAGAAGTATAATGATGTACACCTGAAATTTATACCATGCTATAAACCAATGTTACTGCAATAAACAAAAAAAAAAGGAAAAAGAAATTCAGAGTATCAGGCTCTACCCCAGACCTACTTAATGAGAATGTGCATTTTAACAAGATCCCCAGATGATATGTAGGCCCATAAAGTTTGAGAATTTCTGGATTATAGAATGACCAGCTGTGATGATGTTGGAGACAGGGTAATATAAGAATATAGGCAAATCCATAAAGACAGAAAGTAGATTAGTGGTTGCCAGGGGCTGGAAGGAAGGGGGAAAGGGAAATGACTACTACTGAGTACAGGATTTCTTTCTGGGGTGATGAAAATGTTCTAGAATTAGATAGTAGTGATGGTTGCACAACTGTGTGAATATACTAAAAACCAATGAACTATACAATTTAAAAGGATGAAGTTTATGGTATTTGAATTATATCTCAATTTTTAGAAAAGAAGAATAATAGCACTAGCCCTTTGCAGTCTCTCCCATGAAGGAGTCTAACTGGTTATTTTAATACCGTATGGTTGATAAAGCTATTAAAAAATTTTTTTTAAAAACTTAAACATCTGAATAAATATATGTAATACATAAAAATACCATAGTAATAGTTGGCTATTAAAATTAAATACGGAGGGGCCGGCCCCATGGCTTAGCGGTTAAGTGCGCGCGCTCCGCTACCGGCAGCCCAGGTTCAGATCCTGGGCACACACCGACGCACCGCTTGTTGGGCCATGCTGAGGCAGCATCCCACATACAGCAACTAGCAGGATGTGCAGCTATGACATACAACTATCTACTGGGGCTTTGGGGAGAAAAAAGGAAAAAAAAAAAATTTAAATATGGAGAGTTACATTAAAACTATTCTCTTGAATAATACCACCCAACTATTTCTCTTTTCTATTTGTATAGACTATCTAATGTTCAGTAGTTGTATTTTGTATAGACTATGAATGGCAAACCATCTACGTCTTCATAAAGAGAAAAGAGAAGAAAGGATAATGAATAGCTGGAGCAGAAAGGGATATATAATAATTTAGGCTTTAATAATTCCTTGAAATTCTGCATTTATTATATTTCTATTTATAATATTAATATACGATCTTCTATATCTTTCCCAAACTAAGCAATCAAATCTGTGAAATTCAGGTCGCTATCTTCACCTAATCCGCCCCCCTCCTGCCCATCCCTGCTCTTTTGCTTAGTAAACTGTGCCATCATCCACCTAGCTATCAAGAGAGAAACACTGTGGTCAACCTTGTCTTCTCTCTCATTTCCCATCACTAAATGTCTGCTTCCTAAAAGTCTCTTAAATCTCAAATATTTCCCTCCAACCCCTCTGTTATACTCTAACATAAACCATTATCATCTTTCACTTTGGCTTCAGCAAAAGCTTCTTAATAGGTCTTCCTACATCCACTCTTGCCCCTCTCCAATCCACTCAGAAGGCTAAGATGGTCTTAAAATTCAAACTTCATATTCTCTCTCAAAAACCTTCAATGTCTTCCTGATGTTAAGATAATCCTTAGTAATTTACAAAGTCATTCAAGATGGCCCCAGCCTAAGATGTCAACATTTCTAGTCCCAACTCTTCCTCTCAACCCAACCAGGAGACATCTCTCATTCCTTTAATGCACCAAGCTCTCTAGTCTTTATTTTGTATTTTTTATACTAGTACTTTATTGAGGTATAATTTACATACAGTAAAATGCACAAGTCTTAAGTGACCGACTTCAATTTTGACAAACATATACACCTATGTAACCATCAAACAGGTCAAGACATAGAACATTTCCATCACCCCATTTCCATAAAGTTCTCATGTGCCCCTTTCCACTCAACCCTTCCCCACACTCCAGGCCATCACTATTCCAATTTCTATCACAATAGATATTTCTGTTTTTCTTGAATTTCACACAAATGAGATCATACCCACATGTATTCTTTTGAGTCTGGCTTCTTTTACTCAACTTAAAGTTTCCGAGATTCATCCATGTTACTGTGTGTGTGTTTTCTTTTTTAGAGTCGAGTACTAATTCTTCCTGTAGATATACCATAAATTGTTTATTCTATTGATGGATATTTGGATTGTTTCCTGTTTGGGGCTATTATTAATAAAGCTGCTATGAACATTCTTTACAAGTTTTCTGTGGTCATAGGCATTAATCTTTCTTGGATATATATATACACCTAGAAATGAAATTGCTGGGTCATACTATAATAGGTATATGTATAAATGCATCCGAAACTCCCAAACTTTTTACCAAAGTGACAGCACCATTTTATGCTTTCACCAACCCCAGTTACTCCATATCCTCACCAACAATGGTATAATCAGTCTTCTTAATTTTAGCCATTCTAGTAGATGTACAGTATTTTTAAATTTAGTTCAATTTTTATCAAAATAATATATTTATATGTTAAAAAACAAAATAACACAGGAGAGATTATAATCAAACAATCCTCTGATCCATCCCTCCCCTTCCTCATATACAACTACTTTTAACTTTTTCTGGTTTTAGTTCTTCTAATTATTTTATATCTCTAAGTGTTTATATCACTATTCTTAACTGACCAACTTTAAACACTGTTGATTTTCTGATATAATAGATGAAACTATATAGCTCACTTACCCTTCCATCTCCATCTTCCCTTTCCATCTTCTTATACTCAGAGGATCATTTTTTTTTCTTTTTTTGTGAGGACGATTAGCCCTGAGCTAACATCTGTTGCCAATCCTCCTCTTTTTGCTGAAGAAGACTGGCCCCGGGCTAACATCCATGCCCATCTTCCTCTACTTTATATGGGATGCCACCACAGCATGACTTGATAAGCAGTGCATTGGTCTGCACCTGGGATCCAAACCCGCGAACCCCAGGCCGCCAAAGCAGAGCGTGTGAATTTAACCACTACGCCACTGGGCCAGCCCCTCAGATGATCATTTTTAGTTCCTCTATTATTTACTTTAAAAATTATTCTTAACACGAATTTTTTGTTTCAACTTTGAACAGTACCTCTATTCTTTACATATCTGTGAGGATAACTCTAGCTGCTGCAGTAAATAAACCCCAAAATTTCAGCTGCTTAACACAACAGAAATTTACATATTGCTGTTAGAATACTAACTAATTTGGTAGGTTTGAAGGGAATTAAAACAATCTATTCTTCCGTAGTTGTTCATAAAACTAAGGGCACTGGTGCTCTCTTTCACTTCTAGGCCTTCCTACGTGTTATTTCCTCAGGCTAAATGTCCTTCCCCACTCCCTTCTCTCTCCTTCACTCAGCCAGCTCCTATTTGTCTTTCAGATTTACGCTGCCACAAAATCCCCGAGGAGCCCTCCCCGACTCCCAAGTATGGGCTGGGCGCTCCTCCAGCACTCTGTGCTTAATTCTGTCATGGCATTGATTATACACAGTTGAAACTGGTGTTTTCTTATCTGTCTCCCCCAAAACTATAAATTTATTAGGGGAAAAGGAAAAATTTTATTCACTAATGTATCCTCAGCACTATGCCTGGCTTATAATAGATACTCAAATATTTCATGAAAAATTGACTTATTGAATAATTATTCATATAAATATTATTTTCCACCACTTATTCATTAAATGATACATGGGTATGGGAAGGAGAATCGTAATGGATCCAAGATTTTAGATAATGAAAATAGTGCACAAAGTTTAACTTTATATTTCAAATAATAATTTGCCTAAGAAGAAAGTTTAAAATCTTCCAGTACTGAGAAAACTTTATCAGACCAAACACCACAGCCTTCAATTGTTGCTAATATCATTAAAATAACAAATTCAAATAAACTATTGTATTTATTCAATAATTTATTAAGAGCCCACTTTGTTCCAAGCACTGTACTATACAGATTCCAAAGATTCATGAGTGAACATATCACATACAATCCCTGATCTAAATTTTATGAAAGCAGAGTGAATCTACACTAAAAACATAAAATGCTAAATAAATGAACTTATAAAATGCTAATATATGAACCAAAAAAAACCCCACAACAATGGGAATCTCAATTCCATGAAGCCCACTGAATTGTTAATTTTTGTTTTAGAGGAATACTAAAGCATTTCAAATTATTAATAACTTAATTGAGAAATTGTTTATATAACAAAGGATTTCTTGTGCTTTCTGGGAAAATACTGAGTATGAACCTACATAGCATGCATAACTGAATAGATAAGAGACAGTCCCAGATAAGAAGAAGAAAAACAGAGAAACAAGTACAGTCTTTGTGGAATCACAAACGGCTACAGTTGTGGAACAGACCTACTTTTGGCAAACGGTAGAAAAAAAGACAGAAAATATATAGGAGGTAAGGAAGAAATAAGAAGAGAAACAACAAATAGGATGGACAATAGGAGAAAAAGAAGTGAACTGGAAAACCAAATGACGGTAAAAATATTACTTAGCACACTAATAACTTTCACATTTATGTTTTGAATTCAAGGTAAGAAGTTGGGGAACAATTAGAATTTCTCTTCAGAATCTCCTGTTGAACTGTGAAGCCGACAAGTTAATCAACTCACATATACTACGGTGTAGATTTAGCACAACACAAAGAACAACGGGAACTCAGTGCCCAAAGCAACACACTGAAAGTCATTTCAATGACATGTTCCACAGTTAGGTACGCATCTATGACCTAATTAGCATTTAGATATTATAATAAAAATGCCTTATTCTTATATATTTAAATATGCTATTTCGTTATAAATCACTCTATTTTTTTTTTATAATAAGGGATGGATTATAATGACTTTTTTAAATCATGCATGTAAACAGATTATCTCATCTGAATTTCAGTTCAGGATAGTAAAGGAGACTATAGAATAATTGTTATAAAAGGAAGAATTAGGTCAATTAGGGGTTGAGAAGCAGTGTTATAGTATCTATACCTAGGAGTGAAGTTACTGGGTAATAAGGTGTATGTATCTTAACTGTACTAGATAAACAAATTGTTTTCCTCAGTGTTGTAATATAATAATTTACAATTCCACTAGCACTATATGACAGTTCCAGTATTCTACATCACTGTAAATATTTAATACTGTTACTAATCTGGTAGGTAAAAAATATATATCTTATTGTGGTTTTATTTTATATTTCTCTGATCATTAATATAATTGAGCATCTTTTTTATTTATTGGCCATTAATATTTCACTTTTTAAAAAAGTTCCTGTTTAACTATTTTGCCTATTTTTCTATTGGATTAAAAATACCTAACTTTAAGAATTCTTTCTGAGGAGGAATAGATTAAAGTGAATGCCATGCCAGCAACATCCAAATACCAAAACAACAAACAAATTTAGGCCTATTAATCAGATTATTTTAATATAAGGTGGTATAGCAAACATATCAGAAAGGCAGACAATCCAGAAGAAGAAAAAGCTGTTTAAAATTAAAACTTACCTATAGAGAAAAAAGGTGACAGAACAGCTTGTACCAAAACCTCAGTTACTCACTACTCTGCAAATAAGATTTTTAACTATCTTTTTCTTATTATGATATTATTTCACTGTCAAGAATACCTAGCATTATCTTGGGCAAATTTTAATCCTTTGGCAGTCATTTTGTTCCAAATGCTAATTTACTTTTAACTATTTGAATCCTATATTATCCAATAACATCACCAAAATCTGCAAACTAGAATTTCCAATTAATTAGAACACTCTTCTAAGAAAAATAGCCCATTCAAACTTTGAAATTACTGAGCTGCTAAGTATCCTAAGAACCTTATAAACCAACATTTATGTTTTATCAGTTTATCTCGTCCCATTACATACCGCCCATTATAATAAAATAGAATCATGTTTTTGAACAATAATCTTCCTCCTTTCAAAATGCAGTGTATTAACTCTAATTTGTATCTGTTCAAGTGCTACTTTATCTTGACTTTGCATTGTTCTGTCCAGTTATTTGCTTATTTATTATTTAAGTCAAAGATCTATATTAAAAACATGAACAGCCCATGTCACCTGAAAAAGAGATATAAGGCCCAAGTAACAGAATACTAATATGTAAGACTATGTCTTTTTTTTTTTCCTGAGGAGATCAGCCCTGTGCTAACATCTGTCAATCCTCCTCTTTTTTTTTTTTTTTTTTGCTGAGGAAGACTGGCCTTGGGCTAACATCCACGCCCATCTTCCTCCACTTTATATGGGACGCCGCCACAGCATGGCCTGCCAAGCAGTGCGTCAATGCACGCGTGGGATCCGAACCGGCAAACCCCAGGCTGCCACAGCGGAGCGCGTGCACTTAACCACTTGTGCCACCGGGCCAGCCCCAAGACTATGTCATTATGATAATCTACTGGTACTTGAAGTAACTAAACTCCTTAGCCCAATTATGCTAAATTCTTTGCTACAATGTGTTACTGAATTAAAACCCTAATGATGGGCTCTCCCTGTTTTATTAACCTTATCAATTTAGATTACTTGTCCACTAGCTCTCTCCACTGACTCAAGATAGCTACTGATTGGCCAAGTGCCTCCATTCCTCATTTACCTGGTTACTACCTGAAACCTCACCAGCTGCCTCCCAGGTCCCCCAGCCTGCCTTAGCTCCTTTATTATCTCCCTGCCTCCTCTTTTCCTCCCAGGCAAAGTCCTACCTCCCAACGCTCACTGCTTGCATAATACAATTTCTATTGCTGCCTCTGGTTGTCATAAAATCTCCTAACCTCTGACACTATGGCTCATCTCCCCTAATCTCTACTCTAGTTTCTAATGTCTCGGACCCCTGGCCAGTGACCTGGACCTGAAGAGCTTATTCCCATTTAAAAAACTATGACAAGGCAAGGTATATCCTGGCATACAAGATTTTAATTCTGAATATGTTTCTCCACAGAAACAATGTGATAAGTAGTTCTCAGGTACTATAGTACTAGAGTACCATAGTCCAAACTAAAGCCATAGATCCAAACTAAAGCCACCCACAACTTATCTTTCCATCACACTCACAAATTCAATTTAAGAGAAAGAAGGAGGGGATGTGGAGAAAAAGGAACCTCCATACACTGTTGGTGGGAATGTAAACTGGTGCAGCCACTATGGAAAACACTATGGAGATTTCTCAAAAAATTAAGAATAGAACATATGATCCAGCTATTCTACTTCTGGGTATTTACCTGAAGAACATGAAAACACTAAGTTGAAAAAATATATGCACCCCTATGTTCATTGTAGTATAATTTACAATAGCCAAGATATGGAAACAACCTAAGTGTCCATCAACGGATGAATAAATAAAGAAGATGTGATATATATATATACACACACACACACACACACACACACACACACACACACATATAGACACACACACCAATGGAATACTACTCAGCCATAAAAAAGAAGGAAATCTTGCCATTTGCAACAACATGGATGGACTTCAAGGGTATCATGCTAAGTGAAATAAGTCAGAGCAAGACAAATACTATAAGATTTCACTTATATGTGCAATCTAAAAAAAAACCAACCAAACAAAACAAAACCAAAACAAAATCATAGACACAGAGAATAGATTGGTAGTTACCAGAGGAAAAGGGGGTTGGGGGGAGGGCGAAATGAGTGAAGAGGATCAGTTGTATGGTGATGGACTAGACTTATAGTGAGGATTACCATGTAATGTATACAAATATCGATTTATAATGTACACCTGAAATATATATAATGTTGCATACCAATTTTACCACAATAATAAAGGAAAAAAACAATGTGGAAAAGGTAGCTAAATAAACCATTTGTGCTCTTGAAAAGAGAGAGAAAGGAGGAAAGCTAACCCTCACTGAGAACTGATTATGAGCCAAAAGGATTACGTATTTTAATTTATCCTTATTACAATTCTGTGAGATTAGGTACTATTAATCTCATTTTATACATGAAGAAACTAAGGTTCACAGAAATCAGATACTGATAGCTGTTTTATAGGATTAATAATTTTTATTAGGCAAAAAAATTAAAAAAGAGATTGTACAGACTGAGAAAGATGTTTAATTCCAAATCCAAATAAATCAGAATAAGTAGTCTGAAGGATGAACTAGAAATAAAAGTGGAAATTAGCCATATTTTAACCCAAGAGCTTAGATGCACTATGTACCGCTAAAATATATGCAAGGGTCAGACTCTCTGCTTTCACAGGCAACTTCTCCCTCCTAAGAATTTATGATTCTTGAACATATTTGGAAAAAAGTGCTTTGTCAAAACATTTCGTGAGATTTAGTTGATATTCTGGTTCTATGGTGGTGCAGAAAATGACCCGGAACATTAGCAAGTTAAGAGGCTCAGGGATTCTGAGAATCTAGGGAACCTGTGGATAGCTGCATGGCCTGCTTCCTTGGCAATGCCAGCCCTAGAAGCAACTCAAGGTATAACCTGATTCCCCTTTGAAACAGCTTCATTTCTATAGCTACCTACCTAGAAAATGGGTCCCTGTACTAATAGCAACGTGTCCAAGATAGACATGAGTAACAGTGAAGTCCAGATATAACCCCAAGTCTATCTGAATCCAAAGTCCATATTCCCTCTCACTTTACAATCTGAAACCAAAGGCATATTTTTCAAAATACTTTGTTTTCCCACTTCAATCTCTTATTTTAAATCTAGAATTACCAAGTTTATGTTAAATTTTGTAATTTAGTGGCCTCTATAATAATACTCTTTAAAAATTAAATGTATTGGGGCTGGTCCAGTGGCGTAGTGGTTAAGTTCACGCACTCCACTCCGGCAGCCCAGGGTTCAAAGGTTCTGATCCTGGGTGTGGACCTACACACTGCTTATCAAGCCATGCTGTGGTGGCGTCCCATATACAAAGTAGAGGAAGATTGTCACAAATGTTAGCTCAGGGCCAATCTTCCTCACCAAAAAAAAAAAATTAAATGTACAGAGTCTTAAAAATAATTTACTTTGAACACAGTGAAAACAACTTCAACTAAAAATTATATTTACTTTGATTAGAGTTTAAATAGGAAAAAGTTATTATCAATAATAACAGTAATAATAATAAAAATAACCATTTACTGTGCGTTGATTTTCAGGCTCTGAGCTAAGCCCTTTGCATACCATTATCAGATTTATTTTCAGTCCTTTACTCTGCATTCTATCACTAGCATAATTTTGCTTCAATATTATTCGAGAGAAAAATAAATAATACTAAAACTGGGAATTAATAGCCAATTTAATCTAATTAGAGCCAGAATACAAAATTGACCATTTTTAAATTTTTAGGAGAATTGAAATAAGTCCACTGATTTACTTAGTAGGGAGGGATAGTGACATAGCAGGAGGCCAACTCTTCAATCATAACCCACCAATTCTTCGCAGAGAGAAAGGGGCTGCAGCAACCACAAATGCCTAAAGGCACTACTTCCAACCAGCTAGTCTATTCCCCTAGAGCAGGGCACGAGGGAGGAGTGGAGGAGTTTTCAGTTACATCTATGACTTCAGTTACCACACCAATCCATCTTCCCCCACCATAAAACACACGCACAAATACACACACATAAGAAACTGGTGAGCAAAACCAGTATTACCTCATCTCAAATTGTTCCTTCTCACTTTTATCACCTTTATACAAAACCCCAGAAATCTATATGGCTCACCTCTTTTCTACCACTGGCAACAAGAGCTATTTAAATCAGGTTCTGAGGGCCGGCCCTGTGGCTTAGCGGTTAAGTGCGTGCGCGCTCTGATACTAGCAGCCCGGGTTCTGATCCCGGGCACGCACCGACGCACCGCTTCTCCAGCCATGCTGAGGCCGCGTCCCACATACAGCAACTAGAAGGATGTGCAACTATGACATATAGCTATCTACTGGGGCTTTGGGGGAAAAACAAAAAGGAGGAGGATTGGCAATAGATGTTAGCTCAGAGCCGGTCTTCCTCAGCAAAAAGAGGAGGATTAGCAAGGATGTTAGCTCAGGGCTGATCTTCCTCACAAAAAAATAAAAATAAAAAAAAAATAAATCAGGTCCTAAGAATACAAAGATTTATCAAAATATACTTCAAAAGATGCATGTGTACACACATATACACACACAAATAATAATAACAACAACTATTAAGAGACTTATGACCTAACATATACAGTAAGGCAGACAAACACACCACAGGACTGGAGAATCTGCTGGCTGACTCCTTTTACCTGCCCCCTCGTACCTTACCTTTTCAGCTCTTGAAAAAGAAATGAAAAGTGCTAAAGTATGGTTCCTCCCTATGCACTGACCCTGTATCCATTTCCTAGATTCCTCCTAAAATAATCCCAAATTCCATCCCCAACTCAATACAAGATTTCATTTTTCATTATAAAAGTCAGTAAGAATATATTTATTTTGCCAAGGAAGCTAAATATATACATGAGAAAAGTAATAACTATCACTATCAAATGCAAAAAAAAAAACCAACAAAACCAAACACACACATTTGAAAGAGGAAAAACTCTATGCTGAGTCTTCAATCCCAAAAGTAAACTTTTGTTTGTTTCTAAGCAGGACACAAGGATCACACCAAAAAACAGATTTTTCTCAAAGGCAATTTCATACGTAATTTATTTAGTTCTTGTCTCCTAAAATCATGCCAAACTTTTTATGAAAATAATTATTACAGAAGATCATGTTAAAAGTCTACTGAGAGGCTGGCCTGGTGGCATAACGGTTAAGTCCACATGTTCTGCTTTGGTGGCCCGGGGTTTGCCGGTTCAGATCCTGGGCGTGGACCTACTCACTGCTCATCAAGCCATGCTGAGGCGGCGTCCCATATAGAAGAGCTACAACTCTACAACTATGACACACAACTATGTACTGGGGCTCTGGGGAGAAAAAAGAAAAAAGAGGAAGATTGGCAACAGATGTTAGCGCAGGGCCAATCTTCCTTAAAAAAACAAACAAACAACAAAAAAAAGACTGCAAGGATTGCTTAAAAAAAAAAGTCTACTGAAAAAAGAAAACTTTTTCCACTTTAAGTGGTTTTCACAAAAATCTTTATAGTTAGATTTTTGTCCCTTTCATAGAAAGGGCAAAAATAACTGAATTTCACATCTATTTCCACAAATCTCTATCTACAAAGCTGGACACATATTTAAGGAAAACTCTTCAGTAACATAAAAGCAATTGAGATGATATAATTAAATTACCTTAATGAGAATAAACAGGTATTTTTCAACCTAAAATACATGAAATTTAACGAAATAGTTTTAAGGCTGATAAAAATAAATGTTAGTAAGAATTAGACCCTAGCTCATAAACATTTTAAAGTTCTTCTCAAGTAATCCACAGCAAACATAAATATCAATTCCATTTCATAAATTTAAAAAAGCAAAAGCTTATTCCTTGAAGACAAGGGAAAGTTCCAAGCATTCCACTGAAGTTTACATAGTGGCCTGCTATAACACATGGTGGTAAGAAAGGAAAGGAAATAGTGGCAAGTCTTTTAACAGCCACTCCACCCTACCTGCACTGTGCTATGCAGAAAAACTGCAAGTCACAGTCCATTACAGCTGATCCTACCTGTCACCATGGGAGCATCAAAGTTGGATGCTGGGGGATACATAACACTCTGGACAAAACTGAGCATAGGTGAATGAGAACGTGGCTTCTCAGCAACGCTAGCCAGAACTGAGGAAGACGCTAGTCTGACAAGAAGTTAGGTTTTCTCTACTTCTCTTCCTTCCACACCCTATGCCCTCTACCCTACTTCCCTTGACTAATTTTCCTCTCAGTCTGTCTTTACTTTCTTTGGGATTATCTCAATTTTTTGAAGAGTACTCAAGAGTTATATCTCATAATCTTTCTTATATTCCACGGAACCTAGCACGATTAATAAATGTTCCACCAATTTATTTTAATAGTTGAAATTTGCCTTTGTTTTACTGCAGATCAAATTATATTTTATAAAAAATTAGGGCCAGCCCCATGGCATAGTGGTTAAGTTCAGCACACTCCACTTCGTCGTGGGTTTGGATCCCAGGCGCGGACCTACACCACTCATAGGCCATGCTGAGGTGGTGACCCACATACAAAATAGAGGAAGATTGGCACAGATGTTAGCTCAGGGCTAATCTTCCTCAAGAAAAACAAGAGGAAGATTGGCAACAGATGTTAGCTCAGGGCAACTCTTCCTCACAGAAAAAAAAAAAAAAAATTAACAGAATCTCCACCCTTGTGGGTCTGCATTTTTGCAAAGAAAAAAGTCTGGAAGACTATATATGAAATATTAATAATGATTATTAAGTATTAGCATAATAGATGCTTTCAACATCCTTTTTCCACATTGTCTGAGAATTTTATAATGAACATATTTGAATTTCATAATCAGGAAACAAATTAACGGGATCTGAATTAATGGTGTTTAGCACATTTTCAACCTAGTGACCTTATGATTACACAGGCCATAAAGGTAACAAACTTTATATTAGCACTCCCCTGTAATCTCAGGCTAAAAGTGCTAATATTCACATGTTCTTGGTATGTTCATCACCCAGAATTACTCCTTTATGGCATATTGTAAACTATAAAGCATTGTACAAAGATATGGGGTTATTATTCACCTTTGGTCAATAAGGTTCAAATAAAATTAAAATGTGATATGACATTCTTTGTTAAAGAGACTTGAGGTAATAACACATTTTAGTTCTTAAACTTCTTCCCATTCTGTACACATTCCTCCAAGTTCATTCCAAAACTACAAGTTCTTTGACTTCTTTTCTCTTCATCAAACCCTATTCTCAGAAGTTCTTCTGCAGTCACAGTCCTACCATTTTGGAGTAATGAGTGAAATGTTCCTAATTTTCTCCACATCAAAAGCCTCTTACCTCTGAGCGCCTATATGAACTAGAAAATACTAGGAGTTAGATAATATTATGAGATATAGAAAGAAAAAGGCAAAGAACAAGCTCTATCTGCTCTTTAATATATGGTGTTGCCTAAATTCTCCCCAACCTTTCAGTCCCTCTTAGCCTCTTTACCACCTGACACCCTCTGTCCTTCTACCACATCAACCAGGAAAACTCCAATTCTCCCCTCTTACACTGGGCCCCTAATGAAGAAAAACATACAATCATGCAGACTGCTGCATGGTCTCCTATTTTAGGTGGACTGTAATACTTCTATAATCTTTGGTCAGCAAATTTTCACATATCTTTCATCAATTATTTCAAACTCTCACCACTTAACATTCACACACACACAAAAGAGGCACACAAGCATGTAACCACCTCATCATCTCCATAGCAAACTGACATACGTTGACACCATCCTTCCTTTTTTCACTACAGTTTCAGAGAATAAACTACATGTTCCATTTCCTATTCAAGGCCAATCCCTCCAGCTGTGCTTGTGATCCACTGATTCTTACAAATTCCTCTTTTACAGACCCTTGATCCACTAATAATTCCACATACCTTTATTGATTTTTGCCCCCAAATTTATTGAGGTATAATTGATGAGCAATAAACTGCACAAATTTAAAGCATAATATTTATGAGTTTTGATATAGGTATACACCCACGAAACCGTCATGACAATCATGATGAAGACAAGATGTACGTCAGTAGATGATATAGATAAACAAACTGTAGTACATCCTGACAATGGAATATTATTTAGAGCTAAAATGAAGTGAGCTATCAAGCCATAAAAGACATGGAGGAATCTTAAATGCATATTACTAAGTGAAAGAAAGCCAATCTGAAAAGGCTACATACTGTATGATTCCAAGTATATGACATTCTGGAAAAGGCAAAACTATGGAAACAGTAAAAAGATCAGCGGCTGCCAAAGATTGGCAGGGAAGGGAGTGAAGGATGAACAGGCAAAGCACAGATGATTTTTAGGGCAATGGAACTATTCTGTGTGATATGATAACAATCCACAATGGTGGATACATATCATTACACATATACATTATACAGATACATACATATCTGTCCAAACCCACAGAATATACAAAACCAAGAGTGAACTCTAATGTAAACTGTGGGTGTCAATGTAAGTTCATCAATTGTAACAAATGTACCACTCTGGTGGGGTACGTTGATAATAGGGTAGATTATGCATGTGTGGGGGTAGGAAGTATATGGGAACTCTCTAGACCTTCCACTCAATTTGCTGTAAACTTAAAACTGCTCTAAAAAATAGTCTATTAAAAAAAATCATATAGCAATTTTGGATTTGAAAAGTACAATAACTGAAATGAAAATTTCACTAGAAGGGGGCTTAGCAGCATATCTGAGCTGGCAGAAGAAAGAATCAGCAAACTTGAGGACAAGCAATTGAAAGTATCCTGTCGGAGCAACAAATAGAAAAAAAGAATTAGGAAAAATGAACAGAGCCTCAGAGACTTGTGAGACACCATCAAGCCTATAAACATACACATAATAGGAGTCTCAAGAGAAGAAGACAGAAAAAAAGGGGCAGAAAGAATATCTGAAAAAATGATGGCTGAAAACTTCCCAGATTTGATGAAAAACATTAATCTACACATCCGAGAATCTCAACAAACTCCAAGTAGGATCCACACCTACACACATCATAGTCAAATTGTCAAAACACAAAGACAAAAAGAGAGTCTTGAAAGTAACAAGAAAAATAACTCCTCATGTACAAGGGATTCTCATAAGATTAAGAGCTGACTTCTCATCAGAAACCATGGAGGCCAGAAGGCAGTGGGATAACAGAGTCAAAGTGGTGAAAGAAAAAGACTGTCAATCAAGAATACCATATCCAACAAAACTATCCTGCAAAAAAGAAAGGAGAACAAGTAAGGAAGGAAAAAAGAAGAAATTAAGATATTCCCAAATACAAAAACTGAGAGAATTCATCACTAGCAGATCTGCTTTACAAAAAAATACCAAGGGGAGACCTTCGGTTAAAATGAAAGGACTATAAAGAGTAACCCAAATTCTCACAAAAAATAAAGAGCACTGGTAAAGGTAACAACAGGGGTAAAGAGAAAAGACAGCATAAATGTATTTTTGTTTATAACTCTTTTTTCTTCTTTTAATATAATTTAAAAGACAACTGCATGGAGGCAGCCCAGTGGCGTAGCGGTTAAGTGTGCGCGCTCCACTTCGGTGGTGCAGGGCTCGTGGGTTCAGCTCCCGGGCGCACACAGATGCACCGCTTGTCAAGCCATGCTGTGGCGGCATCCCACATAAAGTAGAGGAAGATGGGCACAGATGTCAGACGAGGGCCACTCTTCCTCAGCAAAAAGAAGAGGAAGACTGGCAGCTGATGTTAGCTCAAGGCTAATCTTCGTCACCAAAAAAAAAAAAAAAAGACAAGTGCATAAAGCAATAACTGTAAAACTTTGTTAGTGTGCTTATAATATACAGAGATGTATGCACTTAGCCACTATGCAATAACATCCATGCTACACTTGTGTCAAAATCCCTATAACGTTGGAGGCTAAGTCGCTTGGGTAGCGATAATACTATTCAATCTACAAACTCTGCACACTTTCTAAAGTTCTATTAAGTAAACTCTCAATAAAAATACGAAGACTGGGGGGGCTAGTCCAGTAGCATAGCGGTTAAGTGTGCGCTGCAGAGGCCCGGGGTTCGCAGGTTCGGATCCCAGACACACACCAACGCACTGCTTGTCAAGCCATACTGTGGCAGCATCCCATATAAAGTAGAGGAAGGTAGGCACGGAAGTTAGCCCAGTGCCAATCTTCCTCAGCAAAAAGAGGAGGATTGGCAACAGATGTTAGCTCAGGGCTAATCTTCCTCACACAAAAAATACAAAGACTGTAAATGACTTTAAGAGCTAAGCTTTTCCAGCTTCTGCACAGCAAAAAAAACAATCAACAAAATGAAAAGGCAACCTACTGAACGAGAGAAAATATTTGCAAACCATATATCTGATAAGGGGTTAATATCCAAAATATATGAGGAACTCATGTAACTCAACAGCAAAAAACTAATAATCCAATTAAAAAATGCACAGAGGAACTGAATAGACATTTTTCCAAAGAAGACATACAAATGGCCAACAGGTACATGAAAAGGTGCTCAACATCATTAATCATCAAGGAAAGCAAATCAAAATCCCAATGAAATGTCACCTCATACCTGTTAGAATGTCTATCATCAAAAAGACAAGAGATAACAAGTGCTGGCAAGGATATGGAAAAAAGGGAACCCATGGATTCCTCAGCATATAGAAGTTTGATTCAGAAAGGACATCTACCACTGGGTTTTCATTTCCTAATAATCAATACCTTACATTTCAGCTGTTTACCCAATTAACTCATGGAAGGCAAACTAGTGCTATATGAAATTTTGGTACTCTAAAATACTGCACACCAATGATATTCATATTGGTTGAGATAACATTTAAGAATTTTAGAGAGTTAAAAATGAATTATCAAATGTTTATTCTGGTAGAGCATTACAAACACCACTTTATAATTAATGGAAAACTGCCAAATTGAAATTTCTTAAACAAATTTATATAATAAAGCAAACTTAGGATCATGGACTGCTAGTAGAATTTTTTTGGTCTGTTTATCCACTTATTTAATCAACAAACATTTATGGGGCACCTGCTATGTGCCACGCACTATGCTGGGAACTAGGGATAAAAAGACAAGGTCCCTGGCCCCCGAAGTGTGCACACTCTAGTGAGAAGCTCCCATTCTGAAATCAAAGAATTTACGACTAGAAGGGACCTTATAGTTCCCTTATTTCACAAACAAGGAAACTGGGACTCATGGCTAATTTAGCACTAAGGCAAAGAGAGGCTCAGGTCTAAAGATTTCCTGCCTCATGTTCTTCGCACCACACTTTTTCTTATGACTAAGAGTGATGATGGAGTGCTTCCAAGTGAGTGAAGCAGACACATGGAACTGTGGGCAATACATGTAATAGTTGCCAAATTAGAGACAGAAATATGTAATGGAAGTGGACGATATAAATATTTAACAATTTAAAGACAGAAATCGCTAATAGATGTGATTTCATGATAAAGCCCCAATAAGAAACTCAAGAACTAAAATAAGGTAATATAATAGTAAGCCTTCTAAGCCATAATTATGGTTTTGCCTGTTTACTAATTTATAAAACGGGGATATTAAAAGCATTTATTTCTGGGCCGGCCCCGTGGCTTAGCAGTTAAGTGTGCATGCTCCGCTACTGGCGGCCCAGGTTCAGATCCCGGGTGTGCACCGACGCACCGCTTCCCCGGCCATGCTGAGGCCGAGTCCCACATACAGCCACTAGAAGGATGTGCAGCTATGACATACAACTATCTACTGGGCCTTGGGGGGTGGGGGGGAAGAGGAGAAGGATTGGCAATAGATGTTAGCTCAGAGCCGGGCTTCCTGAGCAAAAAGAGGAGGATTAGCCCGGATGTTAGCTCAGGGCTGATCTTCCTCACAAAAAAAAAAAAAAAAAAAAGCATTTATTTCATATGATTGCTGTGAAAATTAAATTAATTAATACTTGAAAGCACTTAGTAAGCCTGGTACTTAAATACTCAGCAAATGTTAAGTATTCTTATGAACAATCACTTCTTAAATGCCCAAGTGTGTCATATAAAGATAAAAAAAAAAGAATGATCTTTTTTTTAAGGAACTGTCCTATTATTATGATGGTCTTATTTTTCTAGCAACTAGTAAAGTCTAGCACTGAAACATATTTCAGAAAAAATATTTAGTATGCATAATACCTAATAGCATCACTCCTTTCTCTATAAAGACATATATCAGTCCTAAAATTACAAGAAAAATAAACATTAATTAAATTATTAATTTAAATTAGTTAAATCATCATTTAGTTCAGTATTCCTAAGATTATAAATCCTAAATAGTAAGAGAATGTTAAAAGATGACTTTCAAGTAATTAAAAAGTTTATGCAGCTTTTCTCATATAAAATATCCTTAAACTAATTAACATCTTTGAAATAACCATGCATTGTATATATTAATGAAACTATTTTATATTAATATCAGTCATCACCCAATATCAATAACAAAATAAATAACATTTATATCCACTTACTGCAATCTCTCTACAAGCCGACATGGATATTCCTGTGCCTTCAATTTGCTTCAATGCATATTCCTTTTCATCTTTTCTGCATATGAACAAAAAAAAATTATTTTTTCCTACACATTATTTTCAGGTTCAAAATTATAACTACAAAAACAATGAAAATGCACTAGTCTCTCAGTGATATGTAAACATTCTCACTATGCATGCATTGCTTATTATTTCTGATAATATTTCAACCACAGAAACATGAAATACCAAAAGAAATTCATGTCACAATGAAAACACCAGACAGAGCCAAAACACAAAATTCAAAATTAAAACAGAACAGGATACTAAACACGGCATTAGTTTCAAAAAGTATAAATATAAACTTAAGCATATTGCAAGATAATTCTACTCTACTATTCTATTCTACTCTACTTAATTATCTGGAATCTAGGAAAGCATTCTGTTATAAACATTAACCACAAAAATAAATGACAGATGTAAACTCTTATATTCATTTAAAGTAATTTCATAGTAAAAGAAGCATTTAATAGGAGGCAGGAGATACAGAAGAATGTCGACCCACTGGGACAGCCTAGTTCTTACCTAGGATAAGGGACATTGAAAAGCCCCAAGACCTCAAACAAAAGCCTTGGAAAGACTTCAAAACTCTAGCCACCAACATTTCACTTTCAACAACTCTAGAACAAACCCAGTAGTTACAATGAATTTTCCAAATAATGGAGATAGGATTAGGAATTCTGGGCAACCTCAGTAATTACCAGAGTGCTTAACCAAGCAAAGATGGTAGTTCAATAATAGTGATATAGTCCATAAAAACTGTAATATATCAGATGAGTGGCTAGTGCAGCACACTATCCTCAGGGTACTGACACCAGAACTAGCCACACCATGGTCCCAGCTCAATATCACAAATGTGGTTCATATGGTGAGTTGTTCTGATAAGAGGAGTGTAATCCATCCCTCTGAGTTTTGTCTTTTGATTATATTAGAGCCTCAGCAAGGTATCACCATGTCATGATGGTTTTGTCAAATGATAGTACCTAAGTACATCATTTTACGTGACTTTTGAAGATCTTCACATCATCTATGTTTTGGGCAAATAAATGAGTTAAGGTTACTTTCTCCCATAATTACTTTGAAAATTATATCCATTTTTCTTCCAATACATGGCATTCAAGAAATAATTAGGCAGGGCCGGCCCCGTGGCTTAGCGGTTAAGTGCGCGCCCTCTGCTGCTGGCGGCCCGGGGTTCAGATCCCGGGCGCGCACCGACGCACTGCTTCTCCGGCCATGCTGAGGCTGCGTCCCACATACAACAACTAGAAGGATGTGCAGCTATGACATACAACTATCTACTGGGGCTTTGGGGGGAAAAAATAAATAAATAAAATCTTTAAAAAAAAAAAGAAATAATTAGGCAGCATTTTGATAAACAGAAAACGCACCAGATATGTCAACAGGATAGACTGTTATACAATTATTAAAATGATAATCATGAAGGTCATTAGAAACATGGAAAATGTTTACCATATACTACTGAGAAAATACACAATTATACCACATCAAAGTACACAATTATACCACATAAAAATATACATCTGGACATATGTTGAAGATGATATAAAAAATGAAAAAGAGTTGTGTTAAGATGTGGGAAGTTATGTTAACTAACTTTAGCGCTAATATTATATTGTCTTTTAAATTAGAATTAGAGAGAAAAGGAAATAGCCAAAATAATTCAACATTCTGAAAATAGTCACCTACAAAAACAGTCTTTACTACTTTCAAAGTGGTATCTTAGGCATGTTTTAAAAAGCAAAGTCAAAAACAGGGAAAGCTTAAGTTATCATTTTTTCCTTTTTCTCCATCCTGTTTCCTCTAAACATAAAACAAGGCTTTTTTTCAGACCACCCAGAAATCACTAAGAAGTATAAGCAGCAGGTGACTGAATGTAATTAAAGCCAAATGTCCCCCCACCTTAAATGTATGTGTGGGTATATCTGTGAAAGCACTGTGCCTGAGATGCTTAACACACGCTTACAGTGTAAATTTCACACATTTAATAATTAAATTAACTAAGTATTTAAATTTAATAAATTCTTAAAACAAAATTATATAAGCTTTCTGACAAAATTTTCATATGAAATAATTTTTTTAAACAGAAATATTTCAATCCTCAGTTACCCTAAATGAGGTGCTCCAGAAGCTCATGTAATTGCATAGTTTTATTTTTAATACTGTAAAGAATATTACACAATCTGGATAGGTTATAGTTGCTATGGAAACTATAAGATTTTTGCAGTAAGTCAAAAAGTGCAAAATTAACACATCACATTAATGACTTTCGAATTTCACATCCAGGCTGTCAAAGGAATTTGAAAGCTTGAGCAGAACAGACTGAAGCATAGGCCTCTTACTCTGAATTATTTGGATAGGATCTAGGAACAAACCCAGTAGTCATTTCACTTAATACATTTAAATATAACTTCCATCTGCTAAATTAATAAAATACTCAAAGATCTGCAAACTTAAGATTTATTTGCAGCTTTTAAACTGAGAATGAAGGAAAGTATCATTCCCATTTCTCTTGTATATTAACTGTCAGATGATAAGTGATGATGTGGCACCTCTGAGGTTCACCATATGAAGAAGTGGCAGAATCCCAGAGGGCATATGGGACTTTCACCACTGTGCTACGTCAGTGCCAATCTTCAGTCAGATGCCAGTACCTTAGTTATGAAAACTAAAGATGCGTCCTTTCCCACAATCCCCACAAATATTTCAATGACTAGCACACGGGCAGGGAAGATTTATTGCTCTCAACTCGTGTGAGTGCCCCTCTCCCAGAGTCCCTCCAAGTGGTAGTGGCAATTCACACCCCATAGCTTATACGTCTAGGCACACATAATATTAAGTAACATAAAGATCCAATTTATTCCTTTACATGACAAGGCTAAAAAGCAGGTGAACCTAGCCTACACTGCTGAGATAGTCTGGCTTTTAGAGGCAGCTTAGTTCTTCCTTAAAATTAATTTTATTTTTAAATAAAAATAGTTTATTATTTACTATCATAAAGACAGACAAAGCAATTCTAAAGGCTAAGGGAAATTGCCTTCTAAATTTGAGTGCATTGGGGCCAGCCCCATGGCTTAGTGCTTAAGTGCGCGCGCTCCACTACTAGGGGCCCGGGCGCGCACTGACGCACCGCTTGTCCGGCCATGCTGAGGCCGCGTCCCACATACAGCAACTAGAAGGATGTGCAACTATGACATACAACTATCTACTGGGACTTTGTGGAGAAAAAGGGAAAAAAAAAAAATGAGAAGGATTGGCAATAGATGTTAGCTCAGCGCAGGTCTTCATCAGCAAAAACAGGAGGGCTGGCATGGATGTTAGCTCAGGGCTGATCTTCCTCACAAAAAAAAAAGAAAGAAAGAAAAGATGAGTGAATTCAAGCTCAAGCAAGCTGAGGGAAACATTTTAGTCTTCAGACTAACAGGGTTAAAATCCTTTTTTATTTCTAAGGAAAATGGAAAAGTCTTACTATTTTATTTTACATCAACAACAAACAACTACTGAGTAAATATTTTATGTCCCAGCACTGTGCCAAACTCGGAGGATGAACAAAATTAGAGACTGGCTACCCTCGATAACACAGTTCACAATCCACCTGGAAAGAGATTCTGGGTGAGTGGGGAATATAAATAACTCTGATATGACTCTCTCTGTTCCCAAGAGGTGTGCATAACAGGTACAGAGAGAATGAGACTAATATTTCTTTCAGAGCTTTCCCCCCCAACCTGAGGATTATTTGCCCTGAGCTAACATCTGTGGCCAGTCTTTTTTTTTTTTTTTTTCTTCATGTGAGCCGCTGCCACAGCATGGCCACTGACAGACAAGTGGTGTGGTTCTGCACCCGGGAACCAAACCTGGGCCGCTGAAGCAGAGCACACCGAACTTTACCCACTAGGCCATTGGCGCTGGCCCTCTTTCAAAGCTTTAAGGAGAGTAACTACATGAGCGATGCCTTTAAGGAGGAGTTCCTCAGGCAAAGAAGGGATGAGGGTCAGAGAACTCCAGGCAGAAGCATGGCATGAGAAAAATACCAGAGGCATATTCAGGCAACTGCTGGTATTTGGTATGGCGGGAAGCTGAGGGCATGATGACAAGGGGCAGGAGATCAGGTTAGAAAAGCAAAGGGAAGGGACCATGTGAGTTCTGCAAAGAAGCTTGTACTTCATATGTAAACAGAGTAGAACGAAAGGTTTTTAGAACAGAGAAGGTACATTAACAGATCTTTGCTCAGAAAGATAACTGGGGTAACTACAAACCGGTGGCAGAGCAAACATTTGACAGGTTGCTCAAGCGGCCAGATAAGGGAAGATGAAGGACTAGATTAGAATGGACTAGAATTAGTGGCAGATGAAAACAAATACGGATTCAAAAGACATTTCTAAGTCAGAACTGACATAATTTAGTAACAAATTTGACTCTATAGGTGAAGGAAAGGAAGACTCTGAAGATGGATAAAGTTTCCACTTTGTCTAATTGTGTGAATGATAACACTATTAACCAGAGAAATGATCACATGAATAAATGGAGACCAGGAAATATAAAATTTTTTTCTAAAGGCAATGAAAGTTACATATGAAGATTAATCTTCTTAGGAAGGACTGAGATTAGAGATGTGAAAAACAATTAGGAGGTTACTGCAATGTAAGTGTGAGAAGGTGAGAACCTGGATTAGTATAACAGAATGTTAGCTCCTAACGGGGCTTAAAATAACCCTGTTACAACCTCCTCATCTTAAAGATGAAGAAGCTAGGTCAGCAGATAGCAGCAGAGCTGAGACGAAATCCTCCAATTTCAAGCTCAACATTCTCCATAACAGAGTGTAACAGTAAGACTGAAGAAAAGAAGGAACACTTGTGACAAGACTGGAGAAAAGAAGGAATACTTGTGACAGTCATTTTAAAGAGAAATTGGCAGGACCAAATGAATAAATAATGAAGATTAAGAAGGCTGAATCAAGGATAAGTCTGAAGTTCTGAGCTGGTTGATGGGGAAGATGATACCACTGAGAACAAAACTTGGGTCAGATCTCACTCAGAAGTTTCTTCAGCTCATAAATGATTCTTTTAGATAGAAAGAAACTCCAACCAAAATTAAAAATATCTGAGAAGTTCAGAAAGGAAATGTCCTAAAGATGTTTCCTGAGAGCCTACCATAGTAGTTTCAGATTGAAAGCACTTGAGCCTACAGATGTGATATTGGATTGAAGGAAGTAGCACATAGATAAAGCGACTTTTTTTTTTTTTTTTGAGAAAGATCAGCCCTGAGCTAGCATCCATGCTAATCCTCCTCTTTTTGCTGAGGAAGACTGGCTCTGAGCTAACATCTATTGCCAATCCTCCTCCTTTTTTTCCCCAAAGCCCAGTAGATAGTTGTATGTCATAGTTGCACATCCTTCTAGTTGCTGTATGTGGGACACCGCCTCAGCATGGCCGGAGAAGCGGTGCGTCGGTGTGCGCCCGGGATCCGAACCCCGGCCGCCAGTAGCAGAGCATGTGCACTTAACTGCTAAGCCATGGGGCCAGCCCGATAAAAAAAGCCTGGACTTTTTGATGTCCAGGAAAGAACTTGAGGCAAGAAGAGAAAGAGGGAGGGAGACAAAGAGAGAGAGAACAAAAGACAGAAGAACAATTTCTGAACACTTCTCTCTCACAACCCCTAGGAAAACACACAATTCTATGAATTCGTCCTCTAAGTATTCTTTTCCAAAACTTAAGAGTAGAATGAAATAACAAAATCATCAGAAATTAGTATCCAAGGTGGTACAGTATTACCAGTTTTTATAACTATGTGTTACCAATAAGACATTCTTCAAATAATATGACACCTGAATCTTGCCAACAATTTTTTACTTCAAGAAGAAGGCTGGCATAAATCAATGCTACATCCCTTTCCTTTAATATATGATGATTTGGCTTAGCAGATTAAGAGTCTTCCACATCACACAGAAAAATAAGAAAAAAATAAAATGGAATAAAAATTTGGAAAAACAAAAACCAAAAAAGATCATTTAGTTTTACATTGGTATCATTCTGAATTATTCAATACCATGAACTCAGTATTCGGCCAGCCTAGTAGTAGTGATTCTTTCCTTATTTCGGAACTCTTTCCTTTATTATATAATACCATAATATTTTTAAATTTTTCAAAAATGAATTAAAAAAATTAAATAAATGACAGTGATATCTATGTATGTATCACACAGCTTCAGCAGTCACCAACACATGGCCAGTCTTATTTCCACTGCCTTCCCTTTTCTTGATTATTTTGAAACAAAATCCAGACATCATATCACTTCACTTATGGTAAACAGTTCATCTCCATAACATTTTTAATTATGAGGAATTTTTTTGGTTTAAATGATAATAGTCCTTTAAAATAATTCTGAAATATTAAAAATCTTGTAACACAAGGTACTGTTATTATTTTATATTCTCCTTATTAATAAATAATGTCAAATAATACTAGCACCTTCTTTATGCTTTCATCTATCAAATATTTCATCTACTCATTCTCTAAACATCACTAAAATACAGTAATAGTTCTCCCTTATTCAAGTTCAGGATTCCCTTGCAACATGGAAATCTGACAACAGTTTATCTTTTGCCTTCATTCTTTAGAAAGACTGCCTTCATTTCTCAAAAACTGCTTAATATATCTCTTTCTCTAAAAAACAATCTTCATTTTATACTATTTCCTTCGTTCAGAATTCCAATTCAGACAAACATTTACTATTTTAAAGGTTCTAAAATGATAAAATTTCAGAAACTCCTATTACAGCAAAGTCTTACTGCTCAGAAGTGATTTTAATTAAAACAAATGTATCTGCAATAATGCCTTAAGACTTCAGGCATCAAAAGTGTTAAGTTTAAAATAACTAAGGACTATATTACACAGAAAGTAATCATTAATAAATATTCAGTGTAAACCAATTTTTTATATAAAACACTATATTCCTTCGAGAATTCATGAATCTCAAGTCAGGCTTACTTGCTATAGAAGGTAATGTAACAAGTAATGTCTTTCAGAAATATTTTACTAAGCATGTGCTGTGTGCCAGGCATTGTGCTGGACTCTAAGAACAGTAGCAAGAACAAGATGATCTTTTCCCTTGTGAACCTTTATATAGAGAGACACTTACAAGCAATGGACACAATCTGATAAGCACTATAACAGATGTCTGTGCAAAATACATCAGATAAAGAATGGAAAGAAGGGTTTGGTTCTGATAGAGGGGATAGATAGAAACGGCTATCAGGTAAACAATTTTCAAAGGGAATATCCCAGTGGACCTTGAGAGCTGAGCAGAATTTCACTAAGCAAAGAAGAGGGATGGGGCCTTATGGACAGCAGAAACATATGGACAAAGTCTGAAGATTAAAATCCACACTATATTCATATACCTGAAATGTACACAATGCAAGCCAATATGACCTCAATAAAATAATTTTTTAAATAGTAATTGGTAGGTATTCAGTAAACTTGTTGAGTAAATGAATGAAATAAATGAATCTGAACAATAAAAAAAATCCACTCCATATTCAAAAAATTAGCAAAAAACAAGTATAGCTAGAACACGAGATGAAGTAACACATGAAAAGAGCAAAGAAGATGGAATTAGCATGGTCTTGTATGGTATGCTAAAAAGTTGGCATTTTTCCTGCATAATGGGAAGCCATCAGAGGTTTTCAAGCAAGAGAAATATACCATCAAACAGGTATTCTCAATAAGCAAATAGTGTGCAGGATGGATCCGAGGATTTAAAGCCAGAGGAAGGAAGACCGTGGTAAAAGTTCTGAAAAGGATTGACGAGGACCAAAATTAGAGTCAATATAATAAGAAGGGAGGGAATGTATTCAAGAGGCATTCCAGAGATAGACTTACCTATTGTGGCCAAATATATACGGGCACATTGCAGGCATTAAAGAAATATGTGACGAATAAATGTGTATGCACAGGTGTGTACATGCATATAAGGGAGCTAAGCAGACAGCCAGAGAAGAAGTTGAAGATAACTGAGGTTTCTAGCCAGAGGGTGGTCTCAGTGAAATTAAAACCATTTACACTACACCTTCTACGTGCCCCCCCAAAAAAAGAACAGTACTGACAATGAATCAGTTTGCACGTACAAAATAAATTCATTTGAATATGTTAATTTTGACGTGGCTACTGGACAGCCAGGAGAAGATGAACAAAAGGAAATAAGCAGAATTTAGAACGTAGAATTTAGAAAAGAAAACATCACTCTACAGGCGACTGTTAAAACCATAGAAGTAAATGCGATCGCAAAGAGAAAGACCACAGAAGAAAAAAAGAGCTGAAGACGGTGGCCAGCGCTCTTTCACATCGTGGCACCTCCTAACGTGAACATTTGCACTGTGTAGCAGGGTAAACCGACAGAGCTCACAGGCAGAGGTGAAGGGATTCAAGGCTTCCACTGCCCCGAACCCCACTGGTGGCCAGAGAACTTAGAGAATGAAGAATAGGGCCCATAACCCATTCACAGCACCCATGCCACAGGAGTTGGGAAGCCCTTCTCTAGTAAATGCCACCCTTCAACAGGCTGCAGAAGGAGAAACTTTTAAAAGTCCTTGATAATAGGCAAATCTAGATGTGAGACACTCTATAAGAAAACTGGCCTGGATCCTAAAAAAAAAAAAAAGAGTGGGGAGATAAGTCTACTCAAGACATAAAACCACCAAATACTATGCATGAAAACCTTGACCAGATTGTGGTTCAAATAAAAACAGCTATAAAAGTTTATGTGTAGGACATCTGCAAAAATTTGAATATAGATTAGATATTACATGATATATTTTATCATGGTTAATTTTATTTTTTAACTTTTATTAATTGTCTTAAATGTAGGAAAATGGTATTGTGGTTATGCAGGAGAACATCCTTATTCTTAGGAGATGTAGGTTCAAGTGTTTTGGGGTAGCGTGTCATGACCCTGGCAACTTAATTTCATATGGTTCAATGACAACAAAAAACAAGTTTATTCATATACAAAGTGAGAGATAAAGTAAATATAGAAAAATCTAGGTGGAGGGCATGTGGGTATTCATTGTTGTAGAGTCTGAACTTGTCTGCTTTTACAAAACTTTTCTTAATTAAAAAAAATTGAGAAGGGAAGTAACTAATAAGCTTCAGTTAGAGAGTTAAAAGAAAAACAATAAGAAAGTTGTATACAGAAGTCAAAAAACAGGTATTAAAAGGTTGGTGCGGGCCGGCCCCGTGGCTTAGCGGTTGAGTACGCGCGCTCCGCTGATGGCGGCCCAGGTTCGGATCCCGGGCACGCACCAACGCTCCACTTCTCCGGCCATGCTGAGGCCGCGTCCCACATACAGCAACTAGAAGGATGTGCAGCTATGATGTACAACTATCTACTGGGGCTTTGGGGGGAAAATAAATAAATAAATAAAATTATAAAAAAAAAAAGGTTGGTGGGCAAAATCATCAAAGGTAGAAGCAAAGTCAAACAGGAGAGAATGGAAAAGAGTTAGTTTATCATATTCGAGAGCTGCTGGTGTTCTGCAAGAGCCTGACTAGTGCAGCAAGCACTTGGTTCAAAGCTTTCTCAAGGACTGTACCATACTCTCCTTTGTTATTACAATTACTTATAATTGACTCATGGTTTTTTCCCCAACTCCAAATGAGGAAGGAGACTATCTTACTCATTTCTGTACATTCTTTGGGAGCTAACAAAGTGCCTTGCAAATAGTAGAAACTAAACATTTGTTGCATTGAAATAAATTTATTAGTCTTGATCAACTTAAATACTTGCAGCATAGTAGAAAATCTGGAAAACTTTCTTTTAAAAATATATACTCTAGGGACCAGCCCGGTGGCGTAGTGGTTGGGTTCACGTGCTCCACTTCAGTGGCCAAGGGTTCACAGGTTCAGATCCCAGGAGCAGACCTATACACTGCTCATCAAGCCATGCTGTGGCGGCATCCCACATACAAAATAGAGGAAGATGGGCACAGATGTTAGCTCAGGGCCAATCTTCCTCAAAAAAAAAAAAGCAAACCCATATATATGTATATATACACTCTAAAGATAAAAGTAAAATATTCTGGAAAATAAAATTAAAATGACTAATAATCAAACACCAATATTTTTACTGCAAAAGTAATCATATCCAAAAATTCACCAGAAGGCAACTATCTCCTTTTAGGAAGGAAGGAGAAAAATATAAATGTTTTGTCATCCTCAAATCTAACACTGTCACGGGGCCAGCCCCGTGGCTTAGTGGTTAAGTGCGCGCGCTCCGCTACTGGCGGCCCGGGTTCGGATCCCGGGCGTGCACCAACACACCGCTTGCCCAGCCATGCTGAGGCCGAGTCCCACATATAGCAACCAGAAGGATGTGCAACTATGACATACAACTATCTAATGGGGCTTTGGGGAAAAAAAAAGGAGGAGGATTGGCAATAGATGTTAGCTCAGAGCCGGTCTTCCTCAGCAAAAAGAGGAGGATTGACATGGATGTTAGCTCAGGGCTGATATTCTCCACAAAAAAAAAAAAAAAAAAATCTAGCACTGTCAGATCAGACAGAACTAGATCAACAACCAGCTCCTTTAGGTACATTTTCAGATTTCAGTCTTTGTGAAATCATCTCAAATCATAAGTATCAGTGAAAAACAAATACTCAAAAGAGAAATTAATATTCAAGAGGTCAAAAACAACACTTAAAATTTAAATATATATAAGTTTTTCACCATACTACTGAAGGTTCTGCTAAACCTACACCACCGAGGAATCTTCTTTTGATAAAATTTAGGTTTTGCATGTTTTTCCTAGCTGATCTTAGCTACTGGGATAAGAGAGAATGTGATATTGTGATATAATAAGAAATATATATTTTGGTCTTCCTCCAGGGTTCCTCACTCACATCTCCTAAAACTTGTGTAATTTCTTAAGTGATTAGAGCATAGGAACATCTTTTATTATAATATTTGGGTTTTGTTCCTGGAATAGCTCCAGGATAAAAGTAAAAGAAGCTCTTTTGTTATTCATAACAAACCACTTTCAATCACTCCTGAGTTTATGTTAATGAGGTGATTTTTGGAAAGTCCCTAGATAACCACTGGATGGGGGCTGGTTGCCAGGGGAACAAACCAGGTGATTAGAACTTTCAGCAACTCCCCCAAAGCGACCCCCATCCCCAAGAAGGGGGCTGGAGGTTGAATTAATCACCAACGGTCAATGATTTAATCAATCATGCCTACATAATAAAACCTCCATAAAAATCTCTAAAGTGCAGAGTTCAGAGATCTTCTGGGTTGGTGAACTAGAACACATTCACTTGCCAGGAGGGAAGCACACCCCAAAACTCCATGAGGACAGAAGCTCCTATGCTCAGGACCCCTCCGGACATAGACCTAGCCCTATGTATTCTTCATCTGGCTGTTCATTTGTATCTTTTAACATATCCTTTGTAATAAACCAGCAATCTAGTAAGTAAACTGTTTTCCTGAGTTCTGTGATCCATTCTAGCAAATAATTGAACCTCAGGAGGGTGCCATGGGAACTCCGATTTGTAGCCGGTCAAACAGAAGTTGTGAGTAACTTGGGGACCCACCACTTGTGACTGGAGTCTTATGTGGGGGGCAGTCTGTGGGATGGAGCCCTTAACCTGTGGCGTCTGCACCAACTCCGAGCAAGGAGCAGTTAGTGTCGGTCGAAATTGAGTTAAATTGTAGGATACCCAGCTAGCGTGGGAAAATTGGTCAGTATGGGAAAAAACCCAAACATCTGGTGTCAGAAGTGTTCTGGGAAGTGTTGGGTGTAAGTAGAGCTCAGAATAGAGAGAGAAACAGAGTTTTTCCTTTCAGAGAGTCTACTTCCTAACATAATAAGTATCCTTTCTAGAAACCAAATCATCTGAACCATTATAATCCACAATCCTTTAAATACACTTGAAAGAAAAAAGTGAATTCCTTTAAGGACTTTACTTGAAACTTTAATCAACATGGCACATAAATCATAAAGTAAAAAGTCAGGCATTAGCTATTAACAATTAATTTTCTTTTAAAAGTTTCCATATAGGTTGACCTGATTTAGTCTGTATAAAAATTCTGGTAAACCTAATGTTGTCAAATGATCCATTTCATAAGAATGTCAACCTAAGATCAAATTCTAGTCACTAAAAAACTGAAAAACAAGGAGTTAGGAAAATAAAGCTGCTGCCCATCTGAGAACAAAGATAAATACCAATAATAGTGACCCTATCAACTCATAACTTATGAGGGGAAAATCGTATTTTTTTATCATTAAATCATCTTTAAAACATAAAAATTAATACTATCTAGTACCACAACACATTTATAAAAAGAGTTATAATAACAGCTATATTTATATAGTACCTAGTAGGAGGCAGGCACCCTTCTACGAGTTTCAACTATATTAACTCCTTTAATCCTTACAACTCGCTGTGAAGCAGGTACTATTACCATCCCCATTGTACAGATAAGGACACTGAAAGCAGAGAGGTTAAGTAACTCACTCTAGATCACACAGCTAGTTAAGAGGCAGATCCAGGATTCACCTGCATCTAGGAAGTCTAGCTCCAGAGGCTACTGTGCTTTTATAATCACTATAGCATGTCTTCTTAATTTAAAAAGGGAATAGCATGTCTCAAGGCTCAGAGGCAAAAAAAGAGCACGATGCATGTGAAGTCCAGTAAGGCTGGTTTAGAATAGGGGAAAGCAAGTTAAAGCTGAAGAAGGAGGCAAGGCCAGATCAGGCAGAACAGGTAAGGAAACTGGACTTCATCCCAAGAAAAAAAGGATTTTAAGCAATCTGTGTTTTTATGAATAGTTTGGAAGTGAAGAGGGCACAGGGAGACTAGTTATGAGGCCTTTGCAGTAATTTAAGTAAGAGATGACTACAGTCTAAATTAGGATGGTAGCAGAGGGAATAAAAAGAAATGGATGGATCTGAAAGATAATTAGGAAACAGTATGAACAACAGAACATGTGGTTAAGAAACAAGAGAAAGAAAAGCAAGAATGATTCTCAGTCTCTGGCTTGGACAACTGATGACAGTGGTACCATTCACTGGGTGAAAAAGAACAGACTGGGTAAGTTTCAGATAAACTGAAGTTGAGAGAACAGTGGTGTCGTCTAAATGTCCAGATGTCCAAAAGGCATTTGGATGAACCTGTAGCTTAGAAGGGAGACATGGGGTAGGGAGAGAAAGACGTGCAAGTATTTAGAAATTGAACAGAGAAAACAGAACCCTGAAGAACATCATTTAAGGAAAAGGATCCCACAGTATTAATAACGTAACTTCATTATTTGGTGCTTAACACTGCTAAGTGGTTTCTAACTATTTTACTTTACTCTGGTCTTCCCAACTAAACACCAAGTTCACCAAAGCAAAGGGCCTTTGCAACTCCTCAGCTTTTAGCATATGAATGACTGTTTGTGAGGTACTTAACCAACTGAGACACGGGGAAGGGATAAACAATATACTTGATTTTAGGAAAATCCTTTTTTGGGGATTCCTTTGATCTTCCGTTTTTTCCCCAGGCTTTTGCTCCCTCTGTACTTGCTGCACTGATGGCTCTAACCCAGCAAAGACGAGCTCCACGACCGATGATGTGCAAGTTATGTAATGGCTCCTGTGATCTACTCTCATACTCAACACCTAATAAGCAAATCCAGGAGAAATTATTTTAAGAGAAAAATGGAGGAGAGGAGTTCTTGTTTAAAATAAAAGGCAAAATTTGTTCTCTTGCATTTTACTACTACAGTAGAAATTTTTATGTTATATTGTCAAATCATCAAATACTTGCTGTTTTTGGCCCTCAGTCCTTTCCACACTGACTGATCTCCTTGATCTTTTGCCTTATTCTTCCTACCCATTAGACAAGGTCAAGCTTTCCAGAAATTTTGTGAACACTCTAGCCTGAGGTCAAAGCTCTCTTCCCAGCATTCACCAAGCACATCTCTGTACTATACATGTGACATTCCTCATATACCACTTTGACGGTAACTTTTCCATAGTGTGTGATTTAAAGAGCTTGGGGTATGAAATCATACATCTGTTATACTAAGTCACACAGCTAATAAGTTACTCATACTCTTATGTTACCAGTTTTTGCATCTGTAAATTGGGAATAATAATACTAACATCACACGATTGGTTTGAAGATAAATGAGGTCACATATGTAAAGTACCTAGCACAGTGTCCAGCATCCACTACAGGCTTGATGAATAGATGAAAAGCAATAAGATATATTGGAGTATATGAGGAAGCCATCTGGTTTAAAACTAATTCGGTCTGACCCTGTTTTTCCAGAAAGGCAAGATGTGTCAAGCATGCACTGTACATCTGCTTTAAACCTTTACAATGTCCCAAAGCCAGGAATGATCCCTTTAAAGATAGGGATGTATGTCTCCCCCCCATATCAGCATTTCTTTATAGATAAGCATTTCTTCCCAGAAACTAAGGATTAATTACTGACCTACTGTGCTTATCTCATGACCACTGACCTGCTGACCACCAACCTGCTGTGCTTGTGACCACTGACCTGCTGTGCTAGCAAAGCATCTCATGACTGCAGTAAAAGGGATATTCCTGTCATATATGATGTACGTTCCTTGTTCCAAGATGGTATATAACCACTCTACACCCCGCTTCTTTGGAGCGCTTCCTTCTTTGGTGAAGGTCATTTCTCCCAGGCTATAGCCATCAAAACTGGCTCATATAATAAACTCACCCCCATTTTGATTTATAGATTGATTATGGATTATTTGCATCGACAGGCTCAAGAAATACTAGTTTCTGCGTCAACACTGTAAACTTTTCTTAAAAGAATATGAAAGAATTTCATGAATAGACATTTCAATTAGAATGCTTAGGAAAGGACACAAGAATAAGAGTTTTTGGCAATTACATATCAGCAAAAATGGAACATGAGATTTGAAATTAACATTTCCTACATGGGGGCTGGCCCCGTGGCATAGCAGTTAGGTGCACGCACTCTGGTGCTGGTGGCCCCAGGTTCAGATCCCCGGCGCACACCGATGCACCGCTTGTCAGGCTATGCTGTGGCGGAGTCTCACATAAAGTAGAGGAAGATGGGCACAGATGTTAGCTCAGGACCAGTCTTCTTCAGCGAAAAGAGGAGGCTTGGCATGGATGTTAGCTCAGGGCTAATCTTCCTCACACACACAAACAAACATTTCCTACATGGATAATAAGTTTCTTGAGAGGAGGTATCATTATCATCTGTGTCTTTGTAGCCACCATAATACCTTGCAACTAACAATCAAATATTTGATAGATTAATTAATTGATTAGAGGACTGATGTTATCGGTTATCTGCCTTTTCTTATAAGATAGAGGTTTACAGTAAGAGTCTAGAATTAAGTTTTTCATTCAACAAATAGCTATGTCTACTGCAGTGCATACTGGACACCACAAGGGTTGCAACAACATACTGAGGTATAATCTTTGCCCTACAGAAGTTCACAAGAGAGTAGAGGAACTAAGTAATATGCACAGTTACTAAATATAAGGTATTATATGAAAAACTGCCAAAATCTCACCATTTAAAATATTTTTATAATCATCAATTTAATCCTATCTTTCTTGTAGAAATTTAGGTGACTGAGAGGAGGAGGAAAGAGTCCTCCTACGACCAGATATGAGCAGTACTTTACATCTTTTATACTACTGATTAGGATAATCTATTGAGATTATCATACTTCATGAAGACAAACTAGATGGTTTCCCCCCTAAGATGAGGAACAAAGGCAAGGACGTCTGCTTTCACCAATCCTATTCAATATCATACAGGAAGTCCTAGCTAACATAATAAAAAAAAAAGAAAAAGTAGACAGACTGAGAAGAAAGAAATAAAACTGTGTTTGTTCACAGAGGATATGACTGTCTTTGAAGAAAATCCCAAAGAATCAACAAAAAAACTCCTGGAACAAATAAACGATTATAGTAAGGTTGCAGGATACAAGGTTAATATACAAAAGTCAATTGCTTTCTTATATACCAGCAATGAAAAGCTGGAATAGGAAATTAAAAACACAATAAGATTTACATTAGCACCAAAAAAAAAAAAGAAATACTTAGGTATAAATCTAATAAAACATGTATACGATCTATACAAGGAAAACTACACAACTGAAGAAAGAAATCAAAAAAGATCTAAATAAAGGAAGAGAGATTGCATGTATGTGGCTAAGAGGACCCAGTATTGTCAAGATGTCAGTTTTTCCCAATTTGAGCTACAGATTCAACACAATCTCAATCAAAATCCCAGCTAGTTTTTTTGTGGACATTGACAAAATGCCTCTCAAGTTGATATGGAAAAGCAAAAGATCCAGAACAGCCAACACAATATTGAAGAAGAAAAAGGCAGAAAACTGACATTACCCTACTTCAAGACTTACTATAAAACTGCAGCAATCAAGACAGGGTAGTATTGGTGAAAGAAAAGGCAAATGGATCAATGGAACAGAATAGAGAGCCCAGAAATAGATCCACATAAATATAGTCTACTACTCTTTGACAAAGGAGCAAAAGAACAGCATTGGAGAAAAAATAGTCTTTCAACAAATGGTGCTAGAACAAATGGACATCCGCATGCAATAAAATTAATCTAGACACAGACCTTACACCCTTCACAAAAATTAACTCAAAATGGAACACAGATCTAAATGTAAAACACAAAACTATAAAACTCCCAGAAGATAACATAGCAGAAAATCTAGATGACCTTGGGGTTTGGAGATGACTTTTAGATACGATATTAAAACACAATCCACACAATCCATTTCAAAAAAAAAATCGTAAGTTGGACTTGACTAAAATTAAAAACTTCTGCTCTGCAAGAGACATTTTTAAGAGATTAAAAGACAAGACACAGATTAGGAGACAATACGTGCAAAAAATATATCTGTTAAAGGACTGGTACTCAAAATATACAATTTAATATTGTTAAAACTCAATAATAAGAGAACAAATGACCCAATTAAAAAACGGGCAAAAGATTTCAACAGACATCTCACCAAAGAAGATAGGCAGATGACAAATAAGCATATGAAAAGATGCTCAACATCATATGTCATTAGAGGGTTGCAAAGTAAAACAATGAGACACCACTACACACCTATTGGAATGGCTAAAGTCCAGAACAGTGACAACACCAAATGCTGACAAGGATGTGGAGCAATAGGAAAGCTCATTCATTGCTGGTGGAAATGCAAAAGGGTATAGTCACTTTGGAAGACAGTTTGGCAGTTTCTTACAAAACTAAAAATACTCTTACCTAATACAATCCAGCAATTGCACTCCTTGGTATTTACCCAAATGAATTGAAAACATGTCCACAAAAAAATCTGCACATGAATGTTTATAGGAGCTTTATTCATAATTGCCAAAACTTGGAAGCAACCAATATATTCTTCAGTAGCTAAATGGATAAATAAACTGTAGTACATCCAGACAATGGAATGTTATTCAGTGTTAAAAAGAAATGAGCTATCAAGCTATGAAAAGGCACAGAGGAACCTTAAATGCTTATGACTAGGTGAAAGAAGTTAATCTAAAAAGGCTACATACTGTATGATTACAACTATGACATTTTGGAAAAGGTAAAACCATAGAGACAGAAAAAGATCAGTGGTTACCAGGGGCTCAGAGGTACCGAGCCAGGGATGAATGGGTGGAGCACAGGGTATGTTTAGGGCAATAAAATTATTCTGTATGATATTGTAATGGTAGATACATGTCATTGTACATTTGTCAAACCTACGGAATATATGACACAAAGAGTGAATCTTAAGGTAAACTATGGATTTTAGTTAATAATAATGTAAGAATATTGGCTCACCAATTGTAGCAAATGTATCACATTAAAGTAAGATGTTAATCATAGGGAGATGGGGTAGCAGAAGTGGTAACGGAGTGTATGGGAACTCTCTTCACTTTCCACTCAATTTCTCTGTAAACCTAAAACTGCTCTAAAAAATAAAGGCAATTATTTTTGAAAAAATACCTTTATAACCAACCATCCATTTCATCCCATTTTTCTCACAGAAGCTGGGTGGTGAGGACCTGGGGAGGAGTCTTCTTATGCCTTGATATGAGCAGTACTTTACATCTTTTATACTAGTGATTAGGATAATCTATTGAGATTCTCAATTCATAACAAAATACACCACAGTCAGATGAGCTAAACAAATATAACACTGCATAATTCATTAGTGGTGAAAATAGCCAACTAACCTGAAAATGAAGTATGAAAAAGCCTTCAAGAAATCACTTCTAGGGCCGGCCCCGTGGCTTAGCGGTTAAGTGTGTGCGCTGCGCTACTGGCGGCCTGGGTTCGGATCCCAGGCGCGCACTGACGCACCGCTTCTCCAGCCATGCTGAGGCCGCGTCCCACATACAGCAACTAGAAGGACGTGCAACTATGACATACAACTATCTGCTGGGGCTTTGGGGAGAAAAAATAAATAAATAAAATCTTTAAAAAAAAAAAAAAAGAAATCACTTCTAATCTATTATTGGTGAATAGAAAATATCTAAATGGCCACTGAAAAGAGTAAAAGAGAAGAGAAAGGGCTTAAGAGGTGACATTGTAGCTAATCTAAAGAAATAGCCCGAAACTCATCTATCTCCTCTAGATAAGAAATGCAGCTTCTGGGGGTGGCCCGGTGGCATAGTGGTTAAGTTCCTGCACTCTGCTTTGGCGGCCCAGGGTTCACCGGTTCGGATTCTGGGCATGGACCTATGCACCACTCATGGAGCCATGCTATGGCGGCATCCCACATACAAAAGAGAGGAAGATGGGCACAGTTCTCCCTCATGCAAAAATAAGAAGATTGGCAACAGATATTGGCTCATAGCCAATCTTCCTTACCCTCCCGCCCCCCATGCCCCCTCAAAAAAAGAAATGCAGCTTCTCTGAATAGGAGGAAAAGTGAAAGAAATAGTGAAACTAGGTTGATTGTAAAATGGAGTGATTCTGTGCTGGGCACAGAGTAGAAATTTAATAAGTATGTACTACCCTAACTTCATATAAGGTGTACATCCTGAATATAAAGTATAATGTGCAGCCACTCACTTAATATCAAAACAATATGATTTCCAGAAGACATAAGAAAACCATTCCTCTAACTCCCATTCAGAATCTTTCTAAAAACTAGCCACGTTATTAACTTTATGTCTAAGAGTACAACATTGTTAGCTGCAATAGATCTTTAAAAAAAAAAAAAAACCAACCTTCTATTCAAGTATCATCTGAAGAAAGTTCATAAATGGTTTCATAAATTGACAGAAAGTACTATCTATAGTATCTGGCATATAAATGGCAAAATATTTCTATTTTTTAAAAAAATCAAGAAGCATCACCCAGGAAAGGGTATATTACATTATTTTCTTAAAAAGTAACTCATTAAGAAGGTTTCTATAAAAACATATTTTACAAGTATGTGGGATGTGTTTGTTTCTCTACTGAAACAAGAACTAACTTGAGAGAAGAGCATATTAACAAGTTCTGAAGAGAGAGGTAATTAGCATATTGGAAGCTAACATTTTTGGCACATGGGAGCTATAGCAAGAATGTCTATCCTCCAGTCATGAGTCATGGACTAGGCCGCCTCTCCATTTATTGTGAAGCAATCTTTCAGTAAAAGGAGCAGCAGGGAAGAATACAACATATGAATAATGACTTGGACAACTTCCCAGGAAGAAATCATAGTGAAGCTAGGTCTGAGAAAGTTAGATAGCATATACTACACATTACACTAATGCTCTCTTTTCTTAATCATTCTTACTCTTTAGTTAGCAGAGAGAGTGAAATTTAGAGTCTTTAGTTCTAACCAAAGTTTTCTATTTTTTTATGGATTTTATTAATACTGAATAAAATTATACATGTATTAACTTTGTTTTAAATCTTATGAAATATTTAATGCATCATTAAAAATTATTTTATGATGACATCTGTCAAAAACTCTCACCTGTCACATACCCACCCCAGCACACACACACAATGACACCAGAAGGCAACACTCTGCTTTACCTTCTGCTGAAAAGTCTGCTACCTCCAACGCTTGAGATCCATACACGAAGCCCTCCTGGAATCTATGAACACAGCAGAGGCAAAAGGCAGAGAAGTTTATGTAGATTTAAAGTTACACTGCCCAAAACATTAAATGCCAAATGCCTATCACAAGTCTACATATCTGCCAAGGAAATTAGATTCTAGATTTGACAATGAGCAAATCAACGATATATTGATACATTCAGAGTTCATTGTATATTATGCAGCTAATTATATGAAAAAAGCAAAAGTTGAGACTTAACTAATTTATATTCTCACCCATAGAAGTGATTTACACTGTCGTGAATACTAAAAGAGCAACAAAGTATGAATTCATATACGCTGAAAGTAACAATTTCATTTTTAAAATTATGTGCGAGAACCAATACCTATATAAGGAATATAAAAGAAATTAAGTAGAAAAATATACTTCACAAAATGGAGTGTGATAGACCCTATAGCTCAAGGTACATGCTTTCTTAGGACCAGCGATTGTTAGGGATATAGGAGAAAAACAATTAGAAACAGACCTGGAAGAGCACAAAGGCAGCGGGGGAAAAGGAAAAGTAGAAAAGTAAAGATATTCTGATACCAAGATTTAATTTAAGTCTGACAGTAATGTTGAAATAAGTCTGACAGTAATGTTGAAATGAGCAAGGTACTACATATGCTAGGCAGTAAGGGGGGAATCTACCTTGTTCCAATATTTTAAAATAAATACAAGCATGGAACATGAAAAGTTTTTCAGAAAATATTCATGTAAAAAATTTAGGATTTAATCAGATAAAGTATTCAGATCTCAGATTTCATTTCATTCTCTTCTGATGATAGGGATCCAAGACTACAAAACGCAACTGGTACACGAGAAAAGGAATCAGATAAATTTTACTAGCTATTAAATTTAAAACATAGGGGCACATTATCTTTATGTAATATTTAGAAATCCTTAAAAATATCATCAAATAATTAGGAAAGAAGCAACAAAGCATTGTCTTAAAACATGGTGATCTGCCAAGAAAGAAACATAGTATTACAAAACATTGGCCCTGCAGTCAGGTGGCCTGAGTTCAAGTTCCGGCTAAATCACTTAATTGCTTTGTGACATCAGGCAGGTCACTTAATCTCTCATTACAACCAGACTTGTTCAATGAGGACTCCTTCACCATCCCGCAGATTTATACTGAATATCAAATGAAATAAGGTATTAAAAATCACAGAATGTTAGATGTGCAAAAATTTAAATCAGTGCATTTGACTTAAATTAACAACTTAGTAAAAGTTGTTAAGTAAGAAATACAGGGAATATAGAGTGGCAAGCAAAGGAATTTGGGGAGCTGTGTAGGGCAGGAAGCCTAAAAAAAGCAAAGCAAAAAGGCTGAGCCGGTCAAAAGAGCCTAGAGTAGTTGTCAGGGCTAAACGGCAGCCAGAAGATCACAGTCCCTAAGAGACAGTTGTATCATATTACTAATTTAGCAATTTGCCCAGCACTATCTGCCTCAGATATATCTTCTCTTAATTTCCAAAACAATCTTATAGACTGCACCCTCCTGTAAGGCAGTGCTTGTGACATCTAAGGATCTGAGACACAGTAACTACTTGCATATTGCATATATTTCTAAAAACCAAAGAAATAAGATCCCACCCAAGAAAATAGTATTGGCAGCAAAGGCTTGAATAGGATGTAGGATGTGCCAGGCACAGTTCTAAGAGCCATAGGTATTAACTAATTTGATCTTCACAACTCTGAGCTGGGTACTATTATTATCCTCACTCTACAGATGAAGAAACTGAGACACAGGGAACTTAAGAAACTTGCCCAAACACACATAGCCAGAAGTGGCAGATCTGTACCTCAAACCCAGACCGTCTACTTCTAGAGCCACACTCTGAGTCACTATATCATCCAGTCTACGGAATTAAAATCACACAAACCAGGCACTTATCTCTATGTAAGAAGCCAAACAATTATGAATGTTCTTAAGTATTCAATCATGCTATATATATTCTTCAGCATTTGCAACATTTTCTTGGAAAATTAAAGTTCAAATACTTGTTGTACAAAATATGTATAAAAATGGGAAATGTTTACAATATAAAACCAAAAGGAAAAACAGAAATTTTTAAAAACAAGAAAATGCCTAAAAAGGACTAAAGAACATATACCTAAATAACATTCAAATAATACTGGTATTAGAGTAGCAACATTGATTTTGTTTCCATTTTTTAAAACTTGCTGCCATGTGATTACATAATTCACTCTTAAACATTGTATAAACTGAAAAAAATCAAACACAATGAAATACTACCATACATCCATTAGGATGGCTACTATCAAAATTTTTCTAAAAAAGAAAGAAAATAACAAGTGTCGTGAGGATATGGAGAAATTGGAACCCCTGTGTACTGTTGGTGAGAATGTAAACATAGAAACATAGAAAACAGTATGGCAGTTCCTCAAAAAATTAAAAATAGAATTATCATATTATCCAGCAATTCCACTTTGGGGTATATAGCCAAAAGAATTGAAAGCGAGGATTCTCAAAGAGAGATCTGTACACTCATGTTCACAGCAGCATTATTCGGAATAGCCAAAAGGTGCAAGTCACTCAAGTCTTATCGACTAGATAAATGGATAAACAAAATATCGGACATACACACAGTGGATTATTATTCAGCCTTAAAAAGAAGGAAATTCTGCCAGGTGCTACAACATGGATTAACCTTGAGGATATTATGTTAGATGAAATAAGGCAGTCACAAAAGGACAAATACTGTATGATCCTACTTATATGAAGTACCTAGAGTAGTCAAATTCATAGAGATAGAAAATAGGATGGTAGTTGCCAGAGGCTGGGGGAAGGGGAGAAATTAGGAGTTATTCCTTACTAGGCACAGGGTTTCAGTTTTGCAAGATGCAAAGAGTTCTGTGGATACATAGTGGTGATGATAGCACAAAAATATGAATGTACTTAATGCCATTGAACTGTACACTTAAAAATGATTAAGATAGTAAATTTTATGTTATCCATATTTTATCACAATCTTTTTTAAAAAGTAAAATGTACTAAGTGTATAAAATCTAAAAAGGGAAGTACAAAGAAGAAAACAAAATCTAAGATTTCATCTTCCTGAAAAACCACTGTAAATCCCTTTTTAATGTATATTGTTACATGGTTGAAAAAAATCATACTATATACTTTTTTAAAAAAAGTAATTCCTATCAATGCCATTGTTACCAATGTTAATCCTCTTTAGTACTGAAATATTTTACTAAAAGTTTAACTGAAAAGATTTTTTTTTAACTCAAATGTTAAAATAATTAAAGCATAATTTTTGCTCCAAGAACTTAAACAGTATGGTATCGAAATAATAGCTTAAATCCTCCAGGTTTCCCAGCAGAACAGCTTTTCAACTCAGAGTTACATTCTCAGATTGCAAGACTAACAACCAAACCTCTTTTGTAAGGGATTACCCGTATTACTACTTAGGTGTTGTACCAAATTGGTCTCCCTACCCATATTCTCAATCCTCTTTGTGGGAGACACTACTGGCTGCCTATCATATACCCATTCTCCCTTTCTTCTTTAGTAATAGACCCTGGTTTTATTCTGGGCAGCATGCAGCCAGGTAAAAGTGTACATTTTCCAGCCTTCCTTGCTGCTAGGACTGGTCGAGGAGCTAGAAGTGGAAGTCACTGGATGGGACTTCCAGGAAAGCAACTTAAAGGTGACTGACTCAACTGGGTGTCTATAACTTGGACCTGATGGATGGCACTCCAGCAGTCATTTCAGACCATAAGGTGATAAAAACTATGCCAAAGGACAGTAGAACAGACAGAAGGATCTTAGGTCCTCGATGATCCTAGAGTCATCATACAAAGCCTGGACTTCGCTGTGAGAAATACACCTCTATCTTGTTTAGACCACTTGCTTTGTATTCTAGGTAAACCTAAATGTAACTAATAGACCCAACTTTATCCTGTCATCAGTGACTGTTCTAACATGCAAATCATAATTGTCAAAATCCTTATCTTGGCACATAGGCCCTTTCATAATTTCTTTGGCCTCTGCTTATTTCTGCAGCCTTACCTTAGCCTTAAGCTCCAGCCATAAAGAACCACTTGTAGGATGGTGACTATAGTTAATAATACTGTAGTGCATATTTGAAAGTTGCTGAAAGTGTAGATCTTAAAAGTCCTTATCACAAGAAAAAAAAATTTGTAACTATATAGAGTGATGGATGTTTAAAAAAAAGAGAGTGAGAATATGTATTCTGCATTCAGGATATGGTGTTCTGTCTATGCCATTACGTCAATTTTTATTAACTGTGTTATCCAAATTGTCAAAATCCTAAAGATTCATGAATGTATTGTTGTATCATTTACTGTGAAAGGTATATTAAAATTTTTCTCTTACTGTGAAAAAAAGGAAAGAACCACTGGTGGGCTTCTCACACTATCCTGTTTTTGCACAAGCTGCTTGGAATGCCCTTCTCCTGAACCTTTCTCCACCCATCATTCAAGTCTCAGCTCCTCCAAAAAGCTTTCGTGCTGCACCCACTATATACAAAGGCACAGACAACACATTCATGCACCAAATATGAATCCAAATATGAAAGACACTTTTCCTGTATATTTACCTTTTCTATGCAGGTACTACAGTACTTTTCAATTATAATGTAATTTTGGTTTTCTTATCTGCTGTTAAGTTCCTGAGGATAGAGACCATCAGTAATTCTTTGGCTTTCCGTAGCCCTTAGCACAGGGTCTAGAGCACATAGTAGAATTCAGTAAATGTTGGGAGCATGAAGTTCAGAGAAACAGTCATTCTTAGGCACTTCAAAACTTTCATATTCTCACACACACTGAGAAAGCACACTGTTGCCTTCATTTCAAATCACAAAAATTCTAGTATCAAGGAATATATCAGAAGTCATCAGGATTTTAAGCTAGTTGGTAATAATTAATTTCCTTAACTATAAAATATCATTTCTCTTCCAAAACAAACCAAGTATTCTGAGTGGATAAATAAATCTGTTTTTTTTTTTTCAGTACAACTTTTGAAGTATTCAAGAGAAGAAGGTGATAAAGAACATTTTCTCTCTTTGTGGGACATCCCTACAACAAATATTTATTGAGGATCATTTATTGTACTAGGCAGATAAAATACATAATAATGAGCTCTTTGAAAAAGTCCTAAGATACTATGTCCATCCCTATCTCCATGAGATGAGAAAGCTCAGAGGAGACAGCGTTTAGATATTTTTTTAAAGGAAAAATGAAACTTTTAAGAAAAAGATTTTAATTTTCCCTTTTGTGTGTGTGTGTGTGTGCGTGAGGAAGATCAGCCCTGAGCTAACATCCAATGCCAATCCTCCTCTTTTTGCTGAGGAAGACTGGCCCTGGGCTAACATCCATGCCCATCCTCCTCCACTTTATATGGGATGCCGCCACAGCATGGCTTGACAAGCAGTGCGACAGTGTGCGCCCGGGATCCGAACCTGCAAACCCCGGGCCGCCGAAGCAGAGCACGCGTACTTAACCACTTGTGCCACTGGGCCGGTCCTTTAATTTTCCATTTTTTACGAGCTCAAGTTTGTTTTTAGGTAAGATAGAAGGAGCTGGTGTCTTTTAGTATCCACTATGTAGCACTGTATCAGGTTCTTTACATACATTATCTCAATTAAGCCTCATAAAAGTTCCGTGAGATAGTTCTTAACCTCATTTTAAAGGCTAACAAGTAGAGTTTGTGAAAGTTAAACAGCTAGGATCTGAGCTCAGAAATGTCTGCCTCTAACAACTGTGGTCCATTACACGTGAGCGCTTAAATTCTTAGACAGAAACATAAAATATAGGGGCCAAGAGAAAGCTATCAGTAAATAACTCACCAGTTAACTAAGCTTCCATATGCTTCCTCACTATTTACAACATTTTGGCTGGTGCAAAGAAGCCACTTTTTAAATGACGAGAAAAAAAACTGACTTTAAAGAGCACAACTGATAGAACCGAGATTCAAACTTTCTGAAATAAGCTTTAACAAATAAGTAAAGCCCAGCAACAAAACTTGAGAACATATCTTTCTCATTACAACCTTCTTTAACTCCCTCCGGTATAAGTAGGAGACAACATCACAAGGGACAATGTCTCTCCTAAATTCTATGTATCTGTTAAACAATCCCAATCAGTGACCCTAAGGAAAGCCTATTTCTCACCACATAATATTTGGAATAATACCCCAGATGAGTAAATACATCCATTAAAAGGCTAGTAAAAATAGTAATAATAATAGAGTCTAAACAAGAAAATAACTGTAGGGAAAGAAGTTAATTTAACACTATGATTGTTGTGATTCAATAATCCTTACCCAGATCTCCTCAAACCTCAAAAGAAATGTGTTACTGTGACAATGTGTGTATATTCCAAGCAACTCTTTATAAGAGGTTCATGAAAGGATATAACATAAAACTAAACGAGAAGGGCCCCAAAATGTGGCACAAGGCATTGCAGTTAGATAGAATAAAAAATGTCCCAACAGGGAGGATTCTTCATTGCAAAGATGAACAACGAAAAAAGAAGTGTGAAATTTTCTTCTATGGGAATATTTTAAAATTCAGAAATCTTTATCTATATGAAAGTTCACGTTTTATCCTATCTGAAAGCAAGAGAGGTTGGCATTAGTGACCTAGGTCTCTCTCACCCAGGAATGGATGCCTTAGTCCCATAACCCCCAGCCACTAACCAACCAATCATCTTTTAGTTACCTGGATACTGAGGATCCTTCACTATGTCCCAGAACTCAGAGTCTATGCCAATACTAAATTATTGTGAAGATAACACAGAGCAGAAGTTTCACACTGTGAATTCTATAGACCTGTTCCCAGTGATGAGAAACAGCAGAACCTGGTGAAAGCAGATCCTACTCAGAGAACCAATCAGCCCTTAATTCAGAGTCAAAGATCCTCTGCCAATAACTTGCCCAAGTGCCTTCCTCACCCCACTCTGATCCCAATTCCTTAGAATAAACATTTAAAGATTCTAAGAACTGTATGAAATGTAAAAGCTAATGCTGGAGTGACATCAGCATCATGGAGGAGTGAGCTTTCCCCCTTACACTCTGCCTCTGCCAAGATACAACAAAAATGACATTCATATACCAGCAGAGGACCTTCACACAACTCAAAAGACATCTGAGAGACCCACACGGCCATACGTCTAAAGGTGGAGGTGCTAGACCGCCCGGAGGAAGTGGAAGGAGGTAAGGAGAACTCCTCTACTTCCCAAATGACAGCAACCCTGGGACCGGGTCCATGCGGCTCTCAGAGATGGGGGGGTGGGGCAGCTCTCCACGGGAAAACTATTGCTCTCCAAGTGCTCTCACAGCCTGTGGAAAAATTTCCATATGGAGGGAACTGAACTCAAATCACTAATATTAGAAACGAAAGAGGAGCAATTACAACAGATACCACAGAAATACAAAGGATTATAAGAGACTACTATGAAAAACTGTATGCCAACAAACTGGACAATCTAGAAGAAATGGATAAATTCTTAAACTCAAACAACCTCCCAAAACTGAATCAAGAAGAAATAGAGAATCTGAATAGACCAATCACAAGTAAAGAGATTGCAACAGTAATCAAAAACCTCCCAAAAAATAAACGTCCAGGACCAGATGGCTTCTCTGGAGAACTGTACCAAATATTCAAAGATTTAATACCTATCCTTCTCAAACTATTCCAGAAAATAGAGGAAGATGGAAGACTTCCTAACACATTCTACAAGGCCAACATCACCCTGATACCAAAGCCAGACAATGACAGTACAAAGAAGGAAAACTACAGGCCAATATCGCTGATGAACACAGATGCAAAAATCTTCAACAAAATATTGGGAAACCGAATACAGCAACACATTAAAAAGATCATACACCATGATCAAGTGGGATTTATACCAGGGACACAGGGATGGTTCAACATCTGCAAATCAATATACACTACATTGACAAAAGGAGGAATAAAAACCACATGATCATCTCAATAGATGCAGAGAAGGCATTTGACAAGATCCAACATCCATTTATGATAAAAACTTTCAACAAAATGGGTATAGAAGGAAAGTACCTCAACATAATAAAGGCCATATATGAAAAACCCACAGCCAACATCATACTCAATGGGGAAAAGCTGAAAGCCATCCCTCTGAAAACAGGAACAAGACAAGGGTGCCCACTCTTGCCACTCTTATTCAACACAGTACTGGAGGTTCTAGCCAGAGCAATTAGGCAAGAAAAAGGAATAAAAGGAATCCAAATAGGCAACGAAGAAGTGAAACTCTCACTGTTTGCAGACGACATGATCTTATATATAGAAAACCCTAAAGAATCCATTGGAAAACTATTAGAAACAATCAACAACTACAGCCAAGTTGCAGGGTACAAAATCAACTTACAGATATCAGTTGCATTTCTATACACCAACAACGAACTAACAGAAAGAGAACTCAAGAAGACAATCCCATTTACAACTGCAACAAAAAGAATAAAATATCTAGAAGTAAATTTAACCAAGGAAACAATGAAAACTATAAGACATTATTGAGCGAAATCAATGATGACATACAGAAATGGAAAAATATTCCATGCACTTGGATTGGAAGAATAAACATAGTTAAAATGTCCATACTACCTAAAGCAATCTACAGATTCAATGCAATCCCAATCAGAATCTCAAGGACATTCTTCACAGAAATAGAACAAAGAATACTAGCATTCATATGCGGCAACAAAAGACTGAATAGCTGAAGCAGTCCTGAGAAAGAAGAACAAAGCTGGAGGCATCACAATCCCTGACTTCAAAACATACTACAAAGCGATAGTAATTAAAACAGCATGGTACTGGTACAAAAACAGACACACAGATCAATGGAACAGAACTGAAAGTCCAGAAACAAAACCTCACATCTATGGGCAGCTAATCTTTGACAAAGGAGCTAAGGACATACAGTGGAGAAAGGAAAGTCTCTTCAATAAATGGCGCTGGGAGAACTGGACAGCCACTTGCAAAAGAATGAAAGTAGACCATCTTCTTTCGCCATACACAAAAATTAACTCAAAATAGATCGAAGACCTGAAGATGAGACCTGAAACTATAAAACTCCTGGAGGAAAATATAGGTAGTACACTATTCGTCACCAGCCATAAAGGGATCTTTTCAAATTCCATGTCTACTTAGACAAGGGAAACAAAAGAAAAAATAAACAAGTGAGACTTCATCAGATTAAAGAGCTTCTACAAGGCAAATGAAACCAGGATCAAAATGAATAGGGAACCCACCAGCTGGGAAAAAATATTTGCAAACCATATATCTGAGAAGGGATTAATCTCCATAATATATAAAGAACCCACACAAGTGAACAACAAAAAAACAAACAACCCCATCAAAAAATGGGCAGAGGAAATGAACAGACACTTCTCCAAAGAAGATATACTGATGGCCAATAGGCACATGAAAAGATGCTCAACATCACTAATCATCAGGGAAATGCAAATCAAAACCACACTAAGATATCATCTTACACCCGTTAGAATGGCTATAATCACCAAGACAAAAAATAACAAATGCTGGAGAGGCTGTGGAAAAATGGGAACCCTAATCCACTGCTGATGGGAATGCAAACTGGTGCAGTCTCTATAGAAAAGTATGGAGATTCCTCAAGAAATTAAAAGTAGAAATACCTTATGATCCAGCTATCCCACTACTGGCTATCTATCCAACGAATCTCAAATCAACAATCCAAAGAGGCTTATGCACTCCTATGTTCATTGCAGCATTGTTCACTATAGCCAAGACATGGAAGCAACCCAAGTGTCCCTCAACTGAGGATTGGATAAAGATGATGTGGTATATATATACCATGGAATACTACTCAGCCATAAAAAGAGACAAAATCGTCCCATTTGCAACAACGTGGATGGACCTTCAGGGTATTATGTTAAGTGAAATACGCCAGAAATAGAAAGACAAACAGTGCATGATTTCACTCATATCTGGAAGGTAAACCAACATATGGACAGATAGAACTGTGTGGTGGTTACCAGGGACTAGTAGGGTGGCGGGGGCACCAGGGGTGGAGGGAGGCACTTATATGGTGACTGACCAACAATAATGTACAACAAAAAATTCACAATAAAAAAAATAAATTAAAAAAAAAAAACTTTTATTGGAACACTGCCATGCCCATTCATTCACCGGTTGTCTGTGGCTGCCTTCTCACTACAACTACAGAATTGAATAGTTATGACAAGAGACCACATGGCCTCCAAAGCCTAAAATATTTACTGGCCCTTTACAGAAATACAGAAAATATCTGGCCCTTTACAGAAAAAAATCCGCTAACTCCTGACCTAAACACTGGATGCATAGGTGATCACAGGACTAAGTTTTTAAACTTTTCTGTATGTTTGAAATTTTTTATAATCAGAAGTCAGAAATACAGATAATTTTATACATGAAACTTTTGGTGTCTCAAGAATACAGATGAATACAGAAACAGATCATTGAAACAGAGAGTTTGGACACAATCATAATACTGATATGATACTACAAAGAGTTATTATACAGTTTTTAGTGCAAAAGGAACAACTTTTTAAGACAGCAATTTGGTGGTATCTATTTTTAAACACTCCTACCCTAACAGAAATTTATCCTATAGAAATACACAAGTGTGAAAAGATTAATAGTAACAGCAGTGCTTGTTACCTGCCAGACACTGTTGCAAACACTTCACACGTAATGTAACCCTCACAACAACCCTATGAGGTAAGTACTACTATTATCCCCATTTTACACATGAGGAAACTAAGACACAGAGTTAATTTGCCCAAGTCACACAGCTAATAATCGGTATAGCTGGGATTATGAATCCGGATAATACAACCTCAAAGCCCAATCTTAATCGGCATTCAATACTGCCTGTTGAAAAAAGGGCAAAGGAAGCAAATGCAAAATATCCAAAGGATGAATACAAACAGCCAATACACAAATGGAGACATTCAACCGCCCTGGTAATAAAATAATAATAATAATATAATTAAAGGCAAAATGTTGTCTGCCTGTCAGTTTAGATAAGCAGACAAATGCCAGTGTGGGCAAAGGTAAGGAGAAAGAGGCAGCACTGCGCCCTGTTGGCAGAAGTATAAGTTGGCTCAAGCTACTTGGAGACAAAAGTGTGGCAATATGTTCCTAAATTTAAAATGGGCATACCCCATGATCCAACAATTCTGTTTCTATGAATTTATTCTAAACAGACAATCAGACAGGTGGGTAAACATACTAAGCATTATTTACCACAGTAAAAAAACTAGAAACAACCTAAATGTTCATCAATAAGGGATTAATCATAGTAAAATATAGTCAGACAATGGAATACCATAAAGCAGTTCAAAATGATTATAAGGATTTATATTTACTAATAAGAAAGATAACCACATATAGCATTTAGATTAAAAAAAGAACAGATTAAAACTACATATGTAGGATGATCCTACTTTTGTAATTTTTTTTTAAGGTGAGTATGTGTGTTTGTGTACACATCACAAATGGATGAAAAGATGTCAGGAAGGAAATGCACCAAAATATTAAATAATTATCTCTGGATGGTGGGATTTTTGAGTGTTTCTTATTTTCTCCCTTATATCTTTCTTTATTATCTAATTACTTTTGCAGATTGTATAACTTTTATAATTATTTTTAAAAACTATAATCAATTTTAAGTATTTGCGTTTTACAGCTCAATAATCACAGTTTCCTTATATATAACATGCATAACCATTTCCTTACTTATAACCTTTTGTGCTACATTATATAAACTTGGTTCTATTAAAAAGAACCAAGTTTAATTAAGGAATTTAGAACAATTTGTTCTTAAAGACTTCATGACACCCTCGAAATAAGAGATATTGGAGAGCCAATGATCATCAAAATTTCACGTTAAAAAATAAATGGTAATACGATTAATTCATATTATTTATAGGATAAAAGCACCAGCTCCTTTATTCCTCACAACTCATTAGGAAATAACACCATACCCATGGTATAGATTTCTGTTTTCAGATCCGAATCCTTCCCAGTCCCTCCCAAAGTATAAAAAACTTTTTATACACATTTAGAATTTACCTGGCCCAAACAAGAACTGAAATCTCCTCAAGACCTCTGAGTTTATTTCTTTCACTTCTGCACCACGTATTTACCACTCATCTTACCAAACTAAAAACCACTACTCTGTCTGGCTCACTTTTCTGCCTTCAAAACTCAGCTATTATAGGGGCCGGCCCGGGGGCAAAGAGGTTAAGTGTCTGGCTCCGCTGCGGTGGCCCGGGGTTTGCAGCCTCGATCCCCGGCGCAGACAGATACCACTCGTCAAGCCATGCTGTAGCAGCGTCCCATATAAAGTAGAAGCAGATGGGCACGGATGTTAGCCCAGGGCCAATCTTCCTCAGCAAAAAGAGGAGGGCTGGCAATGGATGTTAGCTCAGGGCTAATCTTCCTCACAAAAAAAAAAAAAAAAAAAAACCTCAGCTATCATAGGCTTTCCCTCCTGTTGGAAGCTTTCCAAATCACCTACACACTCCTGGGTCAGTTCAGTGTCCCCCTTAGTTACCCCCACAACATTCGGTGCATACCTGTATAACAGAATGCATAGCTCTATATTGTAATCTATTTAATTCTCTCTCTAGATTGTAAGGAAAGGAACTATGTCTTTTATCCTTTTATCCTAATTCCTACATAAGGTTACTCAGCAAGTGTCAAATAAATGAGTGAATGGTACTGCTAGTTATCTTATCACTGTATATATTTAATTTAGCCAAATACACTATAAATCCTTAAAGGTTGGAACCTTATCACATGTCCCTTTACTTAAAAAAAAAACAAAAACAAAAACACTGCCAGACCTAAATATAAGCGCTAAAACTACAAAACTCTTAGAAGAAAACAAAGGAGTAAATCTTTGCAACCTTAGATCAAGCAGTGGCTTCCTAGAGTAAGCAACAAAAGAGTAAAACACATAAATTGGACATCATCAAAATTAAAAACTTTTGCGCTTCAAAGGACACCATCAAGAAAGTGAAAAGGCAATCTATAAAATGAGAGAAAATATTTGCAAATCATAAGTCAGATAAGGGCCTAGTGTCTAGAACATACAAAGAACTCGTACAATTCAACAACAACAACAAAAAAGAATAAAAAGACAACCCAATGAAAAAATCGAAAAGGATTTGAATAGACATTTCTCCAAAGAATATAGACAAATGGACAAAAAGCACATGAAAAGATGCTCAACATTATTAGTTACCAGGGAAATACTAATTAAAACTATAATGAGATACCACTTCACACCCACTAGGATGGCTAAAATCAAAAAGACAGACACCACCAAATGTTAGCAGGGATGTAAAGAAATTGGAACCCTCACACATTGCATGTGGGAATGTAAAATGGTGCAGCTGTGTTGGAAAACAGTCTGGTAGTTTCTCAAAAGATTAAATATAGAGCTAAGGTATAACCTAGCAGTTCCACTCTTAGGTATATACCCAAGACAACTTAAAATGTATAGCCAAACAAAAACTTCTACACAAATGTTCATAGCAGCATTATCCACAATAGCCAAAAAGTGGAAACAACCCAAATGTCTATCAACTGATGAATGGATAAACAAAATGTGGTGTATCCATACAATGGAGTATTCTTCAGCCATTTAAAATGATGTACTTATACATTCTATAACATGGATGAACTTTGAAAACGTTATGGTAAGTGAAAGAAGCCAGACACAAACCACATATAGCATGATTTCATGCTATATGAAATGTCCAGAATAGACAAAGCCATAGAGACAGAAAGTAGATTAGTGGTTGCCAGGAACTAGGAGAATGGGGAAATAGGGAGCGACTGCCAACAGATATAGGGTTTCTTTTGGGGCTGATGAAATGTTCTAAAATTAGATAGTGGTAATAATTAGTCAACTCTGTGAATATACCAAAACCACTGAATTGTCAAAAAAAAAAGCCTCTGCCAAGATGGACATAAGTAAACAATTCACTGATAAAAAAATGTAGCAACATCAATCACTATCTTAGAAAGTTTATAGAAAAGTGCATCCTGACAATTGATGATAATTGATTTGCCTTCATCAATCTCTTCATTAAAGATCCTGGATGCTCCAAAGGCAAACAGTTCTCATTACCTTTATATTAGACATCTTATCACAGATAAGGATGTTGCAGTAGGAGTTAGAACACTACACCAATATATTAGACACTGAAACACACTATGTGATTTTAAGGGAGGTATTTAATATTTCTGGACTTCTTTTAAGGCAAGTGATTTGAAGAAGCTGTAAGAGTCCATGAAGTTCTAAAAGCTTACGTCGTGTTTTTATCGCTACCTATAAGTACATCCGGGAAGCAATTTTTAAGTTTTAAATGAAATTATATAGGCTCTTAAAACTCCTACTTTATGCAGATCAATATAGTAATACTAGGGAACACCAGTTTACTTTGATGTTTCCTAATCATGATCCCCATTTTAAAGTCAAACATTGTTAAGCACATTTTGCTTCACGTACTCTCCTTTTCACTTTATATTTTTCACTTTAGAAATTTCCCTCTCTCAGAAAAACAAAGTTTTAACTAAATAAACTAAATGTCTGTTGATTACAGTGCTGTTTGTAATAAAAAGTTACAAACAACGTAAGCATCAATCAACAGAGTAACTGGTTAAACAAATAATGGTACATCTATTCAGTGAATATAGTCAGTAAAAATACAGAACAGATTTTCTAGAGAAAGGTCAGAAAGTAGACTTTTACCCATACCCTCAAAAGTAACTGCATATAACTAATGATAGCATTGATGGAAGGGTTGTATATGTGAATGATATAGATTCTCTTTTAAAAGAAAATCACTGCTGGAAAAGAACATTTAATGAAATAGAGAAATATCCTTTATATATTATTAAATAGAAAATGCAGGTTACGTAAAAATCATGTAGAATTTGATCACATTCTTGAGAAAATAAAAGCATATGTTTGCCCAGAAAAACATGTGGAAAAATATGTATCACACCATTCTTAGTGTTCATCTATGAGTTATTTTACTTCTTTTTGCTTATCTTTATTTTTTTCCAGCTTTGAGATATTATTGACATATAATATTGTATAAGTTTAATGTGTACAAGATGATTTGATGCATGTATATACTGTGAAATGATTACCATAGTAAGGTTACATCCATCATCTCATTCTTACAATTTTTTTGCGTGTGTGCTTATCTTTATTACCTAATTTCTCTTAAACATGTTCTATTTATAATGAGACAAAGATTTTAATCTAAGAAAAAATAAGGTTCTCCTCTTTCATCTGTATTATTTTGAAATAAAATAGCCCATCATGGAACCCATTTTTCTTTCCTAACACAATAAAGTTTTTTATAACAATTCATTGTACATGGAGAAAATATTCTATCTTCCTACTGAACCTAACAAGATTAATCCTCATTCTCAAAACTAAGATGACTATAATTTTTACTCAGTACCTACTCTTTTTATTTGCTAATTTAATCTTCAGGAGACTTTATCATGGAAACCCCCTTATATATTTGGAGAAATAATAAACATATAATTTGCTGGAGACTTTTATACATTATGATTTAATTATTCCTCACAGCAACCACATGAGAGAGTAATTTATCATCATACAAATTTTACAGGTGGGGAAATTGAGGTTCAGAGATATTACTTTACCAAAATCCCATAGCTAGAGAGAATTCGCCCAGATTTGAAATAAGGGTTTCCAATTTCAAGATTTCCTTACACCACAGTTGTGCTTTTCATTCATTTGTATATTTATTGAGAATCAGAAGCAAAAGCTCCTCTCTGAGAAAGGAGAATTCAAGTAGTACTTTAAGAAGGAATAGCTTTATTTAAATCACTTGGACCAAAGTACTCTGTTTATTCAAATACCTTTGTGATGAAAAATGTCTTTTTGATAAAAGTATTGAATTTACAACCTTGATAAACTAAACAAGGAAGCTTAGATATAGCTGGCCAAGAGCAAAGATCACCCGTAAAATTTAACATAACTAAGTTCTGTTCTCTTATAAGTATCAAATTTCTCTTTGTCTTTTCCTACCATGTGTATAAAAAGATAAGGACTCCCAGGATGTCAGATGGCTTTACTTAAAAGCCCATTTTTATCAACCTAAATTTTAAACCTTTATATTTACATGGACTTGAAGGTCTACAAAATTTGTTTTGGTTAATTACGTAAAGTCTTTGCAAAGTGTGGGAGACAGTGATAGTTCATAAATTGTATTTATCATTAAGCACTTGGGTGATAGCTAAGCTTTGTTAAAAACAAGACAACAGACCTTCCAAACTGGAGTCACTTATGCTAAGCCTCACATCACGAAACTGAGACTTCATTACAGTTTTGGCTCTTCCAGAAACGGAATCCTTTTTTTGTGTGTGAGGAAGATCAGCCAGGAGCTAACATCTGATGCTGATCCTCCTCTTTTTTTGCAGAGGAAAACTGGCCCTGGGCTAACATTCGTGCCCATCTTCCTCTGCTTTATATGGGACGCCCCCACAGCATGGTGGGGCAAGCAGTTCATCGGTGTGCGCTGGGGATCCGAACCCACGAACCTCGGGCCTCAGAAGCAGAGCACGCGCACTTAACCACTTGTGCCACCAGGGCGGCCCCGCCAACAATGGAATCTTAAACCAGTCAATCAGGAACCGCCTAATCAGCACTAGCAAGGTCATTTGCCTGATAGACCCCTGTCATCCCCTAAAGGAAAAGCGACCTTGCCATAAGCAATCCACCTTTTTGTCTAGTATAACTTTCTTGTTCTCACTTTCTTCTGCCTGTAAGTTTTTCATCCTGTACAGCTCCTCGGAGCTCCTTTCTATCTGCTAGATGGGATGCTGCCTGATTCATAAATCATTAAATAAAACCAATAAGATCTTTACATTTTACTCAGTTGAATTTGGCTTTTTACCAGATTAAAATTAACTCAAAGGTTTCTTTCTCCTTCACCACCTCAAACTGAACTGTGCCACAGTGTGGCACAGACTGTTGTAAACTGGCTTCTCAAAACCCATTCACAATTTGCTTTTCCTTTGCCTTCCTCTACTCCAGAGAAGGTACCTGCCTACCACTTGGTTGGCACAGCCCCTTTTGCCTTCAGCCTCTTTCTCTTCCCCTGCTTCCTGCCTAGACCGTGGGAGCAATACCTGGAAGTGCAACAACCATTTGGGACCACGTATGCAAAAACCACATAACAGAGGGCAGGAGAGGGGTCTTTGGGAATATGCTTGAGCAGCTGCACCAGCCCAGCACTCCCCATCTCTAGACTTTTTGATACAAGAGGAAAATAAACCTCCTGCTTGTTTAAACCATTATTGATCGGTTTTTCTGTTGCATGAAGCCAAAAGGAGACAGAGCACCTTAGCATGTGTTCTTTCCAGGGTTTAAGGGACACCTGGATCTGCTCTCTCCCCTCTCCAACAGTTTGAAAATTTTTTTAATGCTTTTAACAATTTCTACATCTAAAATACAACACAGAACTTTGTTTATTCTTTTTACCACTCATTATAATGATAGTCTATATATCTTTTTAAAAAATCACACATTATAATAAAAATTAGAGTAGGAAATTAAGATGACTAGAAAACTTCCTGAATTGTATACTAACAAATTATATTTCTGAACCTATCTTCAACACAAAAGTAAGAAAAATGTGGATGCCAAGATTACATAAATATATAGCTTTCCAAGGGAAAAAAATGCTGCTTTTTAATAAGCCAAAAATATTTCCAACTATAAATTGGGTTAAACACTGGTGAGAGAGGTGGAATGAGAAATATTTCAACTATAAACTATAATCCCTGAGGAGCTAAAGAGAGATGTAAATTGTAAAGCTGGCCAGACCTTTATCTTAGCTTCCGGCAAAGTATAGAGAAAACAGCTCTAATTACTATCAGGCTAAGAGAGAAACCATTTCATCTATCAAATTTTGATAAAGAACATTCAAAGCTACTGAGGTTGAGATAAGAGGGGCACATATATATTGTCAGTGTTGGTGAATGAAACTATACGTGAAAAGCAACTAGGAAATATATATATTAAGAGCCTTAAAACAACTGTGTCCTTTGACACAGTAAATTTATTTGAAAGACTCTATGGTAAGGGAAGAATCAGATATGTGGACCAAGATTTACATACAAGAACATCTATTTGTGTCATCTATATTATCAAAATACTGGAAAGAACTTAAATGTTCAATAATTAGAAAGGGTTAACTAAATATATATATCCACATGATAGAAGAATGTAGATACTCATTAAAAATCAAGTTTTCAAAGGAAATTTAATAATATGGATAAACAGTCATCATATCTTAAATCAGAGGATCCCTGAGTGCATTCAGACTACATTTAGTATCTTAGCAATTTGTTCATGGCACCTCTGGGTCAAAGAGGTACCTAATAATTCCAGTATAACTTTTTGAGGTTCCTCAAAAAGTTAAAAATAGAACTACCATATGATCCAGCAATTCCACTTCTAGGTATATACTCAATGGAAACGAAATGAGTGTCTCAATGAGATATCTACACTCCCACGTTCACCATAGCATCACTTAACAATAGCCAAGACATGGAAACAACTTAAATGTCCATTGGCAGATAAATGGATAAAGAAAATGTGGTATAAATGTACGATAGAATATCATTCAGCCATAAAAAAGAAGAAAATCCTGCCATTTGCAACAATATGTATGGACCTTGAGGGCATTATACTAAGTGTAATAAGTCTGACAGAGAACAACAAATACTATATGATCTCACTTAAGTGGGATCTTAAAAAATAAAACTCATAGAAACAGAGAACAGATTGGTGGTCGCCAGAGGCAGAAGGGGTTGGAGGTAGGGGGGTGGCTGGGTGAAGGTGGCCAAAAAGTGGTGGTACAAATTGCCAGTTATAAGACAAATAAGTTCTGGGGATGTAATATACAGTATGGTGACTATAATTAACAATACTGTGTTGTATATTTGAAAGTTGCCAAGAGAATAAATCTTAAAAGTTCCCATCAAAAGAAAAATAAATTTGTTAACTGTGAGGCGATAGATGTTAACTAAACTTACTGTGGTAATCATTTCACAATATATACATATATCAAATCATCATGTTGTACACCTTAAACTAATACAATGTTATATGTCAAGTATATCTCCATAAAACTAGGGGGGAAAAAACCACCACAATAAGATAACTACTTCACACCCACTAGAATGGCTATAATAAAAGAAAAAGCAGAAAATAATAAGTGTTGGTGAGGACATGGAGAAATTGGAACCCTCACACACTGTACGTGGGAATGTAGGATGGTGCAGCCACTGTGGAAAACATTTGGCAGTTCCTCAAAAAGTTAAACGTGCAATTACCATAAGACTCAGCAAATCCACATCAAGACAACTGAAAACATATGTTCAAACCAAAACTTGTCCACAAATGTTCATAGCAGCATTATTCAAAATAGCCAAAAAGTAGAAACCCAAATTTCCATCAATGGACGAATGGATAAACAAAATGTGGTATAACCATACAACGGTATATTATTCAGCCATAAAAAGCAGTGAAGTACTGATATACACTACAATATGGATGAACCTTGAAAACATGCTAAGTGAAAGAAGCCAGCCACAAAAGGCCACACAGTATATGATTCCACTTATATAAAATATCCACAATAAGCAAATCCATAGCAGAAAGTAGATAGTGGTTGCCAGGATCTGGGGGAGGAGAAATTGGGAAGTGACTGCTTAACGGGTATGGAGTTTCCTTTTGGGGTGATGAAAATGTTCTGGAATTAAGCAGTGGTAACAAGTTGTACAACGCTATGAATGTACTAAAACTCACTGAGTTGTACACTTTAAAATGGTGAACTTTATGTCAATTTTACCTCCAATAAAAAATACGTTATTATGCATCAATAACCCATAGAAAACACCAGGAGAGGGGGAAGGGGAATTGGAGGAAGGTAGTCAGAAGTACAAACTTCCAGTTATAAGATAAATAAGTACTACAGATATAATGTACAACATACATAACTATAGTTAACACTGCTGTATGAGATATAAAAAAGTTGTTAAGAGAGTAGATCTTAAGAGTTCTCATCACAAGGAGAAATTTTTTTTTCTTTTCTTTTTATTCTATCTATGAGATGATGGATATTAACTAAACCTAATGTGGTAATCCCTTCACAACATATGTAAATCAAACCACCATGCTGTACACCTTAAACTTATACAGTGATGTATGTAAATTATTAATCAATAAAATTGGAAAAACAAAACACCAGGAGAAAATATGCCAAAACATTATCAATGCTTATCTGAGTGGTCTTATTACAAGAAAAAAACATAAAACAATTTGTTTTCTTCTTTATGTTTCTATAATTCCTAACTTTTCTATAATGAATATATATTAGATTTTTGTTCACACATTGATTTTTATAAGAAAATAAAAGTTGTTTTATTTTTTCAAAAAGGTATTTGCCTTTTCCTACTAATAGAAGTTATACATACTCTACTTTTTAACTGTTTTATCATATTTTAAAATCGGTAACAGCAGGGCCAGCCCCGTGGCTTGGCGGTTGGGTGCGCGCGCTCCGCTGCTGGTGGCCGGGGTTCGGATCCCGGGTACACACCAACGCACCACTTCTCCAGCCACGCTGAGGCCGCGTCCCACATACAGCAACTAGAGGGATATGCAACTGTGACATGCAACTGTCTATTGGGGCTTTGGGGAAGAAAAAAGGGGGAGGAGGGTTGGCAATAGATGTTAGCTCAGAGCCGGTCTTCCTCAGCAAAAAGAGGAGGATTAGCATGGATGTTAGTTCAGGGCTGATCTTCCTCACAAAATAAATAAATAAATAATAAATAAATAAATAAATAAAATAGGTAACAGCAGGGGCCGTCCCGGTGGCGCAAGCGGTTAAGTGCGCGCACTTTGCTGCAGCAGCCTGGGGTTCTACGGTTCAGATCCCGGGCGTGCACCGACGCACCACTGGGCAAGCCATGCTGTGGCGGCGTCTCAGATAAAGTGGAGGAAGATGGGCACAGATGTTAGCCCATGGCCAGTCTTCCTCAGCAGAAAAAGAGAAGGATTGGCAGATGTTAGCACAGGGCTGATCTTCCTCACCAAAAAAAAAAAAAAAAAAATAGGTAACAGCACATAGTAAAATAAATACATATAGATATTTTCCAAATAATACAAGAGCATACAGGTTTTTTTAACAAGTATTCCTCTCAACTCAAATTTCCTCCCCGTAGACAATCATTATTAGCAATTTGTTGTGAATACTTCCAGTCTCAGTTTTTGCAGGCAGAGATTACATCTCATTTATCTTTGTATCCTCACTACCTAGGGCATAATACTTGGCTCGTGGAAAGGAATCAAGTGATAAATAGTAAAGGAAGAGAGATGAAAAGAGATAATGGACAGATGGATAGAAGATAGACAGATGGAGGAAGGATGGATAGAAATTTGGATAGAGAATAGATTGATCGATGAATATGTGAGTGGATGGATGTTATTGACAAATTACTATTAAATGACTTAAAGTGATAATCTTTGCTAACTGACCTTTCAAATGATCCCTTTCAGCTTCCCTATCATGACTGACCTCTGTTCTGCCCTTCTTGATAGCAGTTTGGATAAGAAAAATATAAAAAGAATTATAATTGGACATAAATGAACTAGTTTTTACTTGAGGAAAATATGAACTAGAGACTTTGTTTCAGTCCTATCTACTATATCATAAACACAGGAGCCTCAAATTTGCAGGTAGCACAGTGCCAGACACAAAGTAGAATTCAGTAAATTATTATATTGATTGTAATTCCCTACACATTGATAAGAAGAGCAAATATAATTTCTCTACAAGTGAAAACAGAAAAATGTTTCCATTGTCTTGGTCTAGTACTCAGATTATAAGAAAAATACTAAGAAGGAAAAGCTAAACACAGCACATGGTACATACAAACAAATTACCGAAGAATTGTTTATAACGGTGAAACACTAGAAACAACCTACATATTAACAGGGAATTTATTTATTTTATTAAACCAATGCCCTATTGAATTCAGGCAGTCAGACTCCTGAACTCAGGTCATGCTGAATAAAAGAAGAGCGACCACCACCAAAGACCAAATTGATAATCTAGAAGATTAAATAAAAGAAATCTTCCAGGGGCTGGCCCAGCGGCGTAGCAGCTAAAGTTCGAGCATTCTGCTTCAGTGGCCCGGTTTCAGATCCTGGGCGCGGACCTACTCACGGCTCATCAAGCCATGCTGAGGTGGCGTCCCACAGAGAAGAACTAGAAGGACCTACAACTGGGATATACCAGTACGTACTGGGGGCTTTGGGGAGAAAAAAGAAAAAGAGGAAGATTGGCAACAGATGTTAGCTCAGGGCCAATCTTTCCAAAAAAAAAAAAAGAGAGAGAAATCTTCCAGAATGTAGAGGGGAAAAACAGTTGAAAATTTTGAGAATGAATTTAAGAGACATAGAAGATAGAGCCTAAAAGGTCAACATTTCTTAATAAGCATACCTGAAGAAGAGAACAAGAGAGGCAACATAGGGAGAAGAGGAAATAATCAAATAAATAACAGGAAATAAAAATTGCCCTAAACAAAAAATAACAGAAAGGGCCCACTAAAAGATTCATAAGAAACTGGCAGGATTGGAAAAGGGGTGTGAAGGAGGGGAGGGTGGGGTAGGAGGATTGTAACTAAATCTACTGAAGACCACTTTTCAACATCTGAAGTTCAAATTACGTGCATAAGTTATCTATGCAAAAAATAAATAATTTGTAAAAGACACAGGAAACGAAGCCAGATAAATTTTAAAAGAAACAAAAAGAAGGCCTACATTTTCTAGACAGACTTTGGTGAAATTTTAGAATGCATGGATAAAGTGAAGAATCCTAAGAGATTCCAGAAAGTAAAAAAAACAAGCTTCCAGTAAAGAAACTTCCCATGAGCAACAAGCAATACCAAAAGACATGAAGCAACAGTTTTGGGTTCTGAGAAAAAAAATTATTCTTAATATAGAATTCCATATTCAGCCAAACTATCAATCAAGTATGAGGACAAATTACATTATCAGACATGCAAGGACGCAGGAAATCTACACATCCTAGATAAAAAAGCTACTCAAAAAGATGTCCTCAACTAAACAACAAAAAAAATCCAAGAAAGAAAAAACCACACATGGGATATAAAGAAAAACTATTAGCTGAGTATGACCCGGAAGTCTTGAAGAAAGGGCAAAATAAAGTACGAAGATCCATTAGGCCTTAATACCTGGAAGACTGTTTCAAGCAGCACTTACTTTATATGCAAGATTACATCTCCTTCTCCACGGGTCTCAATATACTAATTCATTCAGCAATAAATAAATTACATAATCATAATATTTTAAAGCTGCTGAACAGTTTCCAATGTTTACTTTTTAGAATCAATCCATAGATAATAAGCATTGAATAAACCAGGATGCTATAAAAATTATACTTTAAAAATCGGGAGATTAAAAAAACGAGTAAGAAAAGTGTGTTACTTTCCTTAACATTCACATCAGGAAGACCACAGATAATATCTAAGTTGATACATCAAGAAAAAGAAATCTAAGTTTATAATTTAAAGTCATATGGGCCGGCCCCGCGGCTTAGCGGTTAAGTGCATGCGCTCCACTACTGGCGGCGCGGGTTCGGATCCCGGGCGCGCACCGATGCACTGCTTCTCCAGCCATGCTGAGGCCGCGTCCCACACACAGCAACTAGAAGGATGTACAACTATGACATACAACTATCTACTGGGGCTTTGGGGAGAAAAAAAAGGAGGAGGATTGGCAATAGATGTTAGCTCAGAGCCGGTCTTTCTCAGCAAAAAAAGAGGAGGATTAGCATGATGTTAGCTCAGGGCTGATCTTCCTCACCAAAAAAATAAATAAATAAATAAATAAACAAACAAACAAATGTGTCTTTAAAAAAAAATAAAGTCATAAAAGTATTCACTACAAAAAAATTTGAAATAACAAAAGTGATAAATTTGAAGATTGAGATGGGAAATGGGGAAAAAAGGAGTCAGTGAGATTTCACAATATTGTTCAGCTTTTCTAATGGAAAGTCAACAGAAACTGCCTAAAGTTGATAAATCAAGAAACAGAATTATATGTATATTATTTATATAATGGCAAAACCCAGCAAAACTTGAAACAGAAACAGCTACCTGTTGAGAAGTGAAGGGGGCTTGGGAGTGGACAGTAAGAAGGAAGGCTTTTCCTTTTCATTTTACGTACAGTTGTACTGTTGGAGGTTTTCTAATCATGTGCAACCATTATTTGATAAATTTTAATAGCATAAAAGTAAAAACATTTCCACTTTGATACAAATATACTATATAGATCAAAAGATTGCTGAGAAATTAGTTAACAGAACTCTGGTTTTCCAAGTTACACAAGCTCAAATTACACATAACTTTTCAGAAGAAAGGAAGGTCAATTTTTTTTTTTAATTTGCACCTAAACCAAAACAATAGGATTCACTCAGTGTTTAAGTTACTCTTAAAATGCAATTATAACTATATTGCAAAAGGGAAAGCGGAAAAGGAAACTAACTTTTGTAAAAAGCAAAATACTTCACGCCTCAAACTGCTTGGTACTTTTACGGATGAGCTTATTTAACAATCATAACGAAAATGATCATGTTTCCACAGAAAGACGCAACTAGCCCACCTATAAGGCAAAAGTTTTACCTTATTTTTCCAGCAGCCACGGACTTACCTTTCTGTCCAAATGTAAATATCTACAAATATCTGCAAAACAGTTTACCATCACAGGATTTTGGTCTGTGGTCACAGAACAAATCAAAGTTAGCTGGCCTACTTGGTAATTAAATCTATTTCCCAATCACATTCAGCTTAGTAACTGAGATCATCAACCACAAAGTCTCATTAAAATAATATTTTTAAATAGAAAATGCACAACGGGTTTAAAGCCTCTATAAGGATGCTACGTTTTTCCTTTAGAAAGATTTATTATACTAGAAATTAAAGATATTTTATAAGGACACCAATTATTTGAGGACTTTACAGGTTTTTATTTCTCTTTGATTCATCACTCACTTCTGGATAAGGATTCAAACTCGCAATAAAAAACTACCGCTGCACACTTATATCCTGAATTACATCCTGTCGTCTCTCTTGAGACTCTCTTTTACCCTGCACAATGCATGCTCAAAACGGCTATTACAGGAAGTGCTGGACTATCAGCTATTTATAAATGGACAAAAATCTTTAAATAGCTTTGTCAGCTATCATTTTATGATTCTAGACCTAAAAAACTACCTGTTTTTAAAGAAATATGTTAGTAATTCAAAATATTAAAATGCTCTCTGAAAAAAGAATCTTGTCTCTTTGTTTTGGAATCCAAAAGCAGGATTAACATTATACAGTCACAACAACCCAAGATAATGAACAAGTTGATCTTTAAAAACATACTAGCCAAATACTCTTACTCTAATAGTTTACCACCAAGAAAATTTCAAATTGTAATACATTGCCTTAAAGTCTTCTATATTGACGTCCAACCCTCACTGCACTACTTGAGCATTTTGCAAAACACACAATTTAACATCACATATTAATTTTTCATCTAGCATATCCAGTTCAAAAATACAGTACACAAAATTAAAAGTTCTTAATTCATCAATATTGACATTCATCGTGTTAAAAAAATCTTTCCATAGATCTACTTTTTTCCTATCGAAAACTCAAAGAGACATGGCTTTCCCATGCTGCTAAAACAGTAACTTGCACATCCTATAGCAAACTAATGATTTAGAATTAATTTTTATGTATTAATAATTATTATTTTTAAAGTCTTAACATTTCTCTTCCTTATTGTCAGCCCCCCCGTCTCCAGTCTTTAGAGATTTATATCTCATACATCACCATATTAGCAAATCATTTCAAGCCATTACATCCAAAGGTAAGCAGCTTCCACGAGTTTAACTTACAGCTATACTAATATGCACAAAATACTGGACCTACTAGGGTATTCACTGCAGTGTTCGCACTAGCATAAGACTGGAGACAGCCAAAATGTCCATCAAGAGGGATAGTTAAATTTTGTAAGTCAATACAATTGAGTACAATGAAACTATTAAGAGGAACTAGGTATCTCTGTGCGTAAGGCATGTAATGATCTTCACGTTATATTTAAGGTTAAAAAATACAGAGAAGAAAGTGTACAGTACACTACTACCATTTATCATTAAACACCACCCCCCCTCCAAGAAAATCTCTCTAAAAAGGAAAACCAAGAATAGTTGCCTCTAGAAAGGGAAAAGGATGGCTGGGAAAGGGAAAGCTTACATTACATTGTCTACCCTTTTACACACATGCACTTATTATTTACTAAACACACACACATTTTTTTTTACAAGATACTTTTTTGAAAAAGTAATCAAATATCCTTGATTCCATTCACAAATGAACAGTTTTTCAGTTTGAGTATTGGTTTGCTTTATCAAACTATTTCAGCCTCAAAATTTCTCCTATAACTTGAAAGAAAAGACATGAGCTTTCCTTTTTCATTTGTCCACACTGTCATTTATACATTTTTTTAAAAAATCGTTTCATGTTCTTGAGAATTGCTAAGCCACTCATTCCAAAAACTCTAAACCTGCGCAATCTAATATCATAGCTACTAGCCAGTTTCTCAGTCACACTAATCATATTTCCTGAGCCACATGTGGCCAGTGGCTACCATAATGGACAGCAGAGATGCCTTTTCATCATTGCAGAAAGTTCTATTGGACATTACTGCTCTAAACTAACGGTCGGCAAACTACAGCCTACAGGCCAAATCCAGCCCACCACCTGGTTTTGTATATAAAGTTTTATTGGAACACAGCCATTCGAATTTGTATTTATTTACATATTGTCAGTGGATACTGTGGCACTACAACAGCAGATTCAATTAATTGTGACATAGAGGGTATGGCCCACAAAGCCTAAAATATTTAGTATCTGCTTCTTGACAGAAAGTTTGTGACCACTAACTACTCTAGACAATCAAATTTCATTGAAAAGGACATTTATTTCCCTTGGGCCTCAAAAATAAAGTTTTGAAGGTTTGTAGTATACAAAATAAAGAACCAGTTAAACATACACTAACGTCCACTTGATTTACTAAGTGCTAAAGATACTCAGAGCCAGTCTTCCTCAGCAAAAAGAGGAGGATTAGCATGGATGTTAGCTCAGGGCTGATCTTCCTCAAAAAAAAAAAAAAAAGAAAAAAAGAATAACAATAAAATAAAGTAAAAAAAAAAAGAACCAGTGCACCCAGGCCCGCCGCAGCGGAGCACGTGCACTTAACCGCTTGTGCTACCGGGCCTGCCCAATACTTAATTTTTTAACATAAATCCATAATATCAAAAAAATTCCTAAAATATGTTTGAATGCTGACATTTTTCTAAGCATCTCTATAAAATAGCTAGTAAAAGCACAGAAGACAGATTACTACAGTCTAGCTATTTTAAAAGAGCTGACCAAAGAGGAAAAAAGCACTTAATAATTCAGAAAAATTTACCTCTGTTCCTTATTAATCTATAAAATATATCAACTGTCTTGAAAAGCAGCATATAATTTGAGAAAAAAAATTACACTAGACCTAGTTAGTGCTACAGAAATATTTACATTTAACCACTTATCTCATGCAACATCACTATATTTCAGGCTTTGAAAACATCAGTGAAGTATTTTACCAATTAGGGCATTTTTTGAAATTTAATGAAATTTTTGTGTGCATCATATGCCCAACCTTGTATAAGGCACTAGAAATAGGATGATAATGACCCATTTATACCTAATAGTTTATGGGGCAGATTAATAGCACTAAGAGTGATATTACACACACGAGAACAAAGAGCAGCAGAAGCACAGCTAATGAGTACACTGGGTGAATTACGGAAGGCTTCTAAAAGAAAAGCTATTTGAACTGGGTATTGAAGTGTGAGCAGGAGTTTGCCAGGTTTGTGGGGGTGAGAGGAAGGGCAGAGCAACACCATTTTAGTTTGAATGAAGGAAAAAGAAAACGAGACATGAAAAGGACTTAGCAAGTCCTAGAAAATATGAGTTCAATGCTACAGAAGCATATGGGTTGAACATACTGGAAAAAAGAAGGGAGTTGGTGGCAGGTGTAAAGGCTGTAAAGACTAAAGACTTTAGGATCCGAATGCAAATGGCTTTATATGCCAAACTAAGGAATTAAGATTGGATGTGATTATATGAGCCACAGAGAATGTACAGTTTTCCGAGAAGAGATATGACACGATTGATTTTATTTTGTAGGAAAATGACACTGGCAGCAACTTGGATCTTGGACCATAGTGAGGAAAGACTAATGGCAGAGACCAATTCGGCTACTGTGCAAATCAGAGATGATGGCCAAAAGTAGTGACAGTGAGAATGTAGAGAAACTAGACGAAGAGAAGCAGCTACAGGTGATAGAATCTATAGGCCTGCACGCCTACTTTTTTCAAATGTCCCTCATTTGTGATATTTTCCCTTTTCCATATTTTTTGGTATAGATGTATCCTTTGCATGGAAAAAGTTTATACAATCAGATTGTCAAAACTTGAGGCAATATGGCCTTTTTCATTTTTCCTCCTATGATATTAGGAAGGAAAACACATTAGAAAATGCAAGAACTCAGAGTCAAGAGATCTGGATTACAGGCTTGTCTTTGCCGTGAGACTATGAGCACGACAACCTCTAAAAGCTCTGGTTTTCTCATTTGTAAAAAGAGGAAATTAGACTAGATGATCTAAAACTCTCCAAGTTCTAAAAAGCTACGATCATACTGATACACATCTTCAATCTTTGGGAGGTCTCCAAACAAAATGCAAATACAATCATCTATTTTAACTACAAACCGAATGAAAAATCCACCAAAAAGAGGCAGACACTGTTGTACCTATTATTTGCCTATATGTATCTACATGTACCTACATTTATTTGTGAAGGATTTCATTACATACATTGAGACGTGTAGTCACCAACTACTCATCTGGAACCCTAAGGCAAAACTGAAACTCTGTAAGATGTCTCTGTCAGCCATTTCACTTTCAATTACTAAGTATCTTTCAAAAATGTCTCCAAAAAGGAGCATTCTTTTGAGTGGTTCAAAAGACTAAATGAATGTCTGCAAAGTTCAATAGTAGTATTGTTGGGTACAGAGGTTTTTAGACATACTAGCCTATGGAATCATGTTTGTCTGAATCTCTTGACAAAAGAACTTTTTAACAATATTCCTTTATCAATCAAAACAAAAAGGGTTTGAAACTTGAGAAATATGGTCTTGAGATTTGTAACCATAAACTGTTGTGTGTGACTTTTTACTAATGTTGAAAGAAAAACTGTATTACAAATTATTGCTCATACTAAAAAGCCTACAAATATCATGAACTTGTTTTCTTTTCAATGACTTTTAAGCCTGATTTTTTTAAAACATATAGTAGAGTCAAAAGACTCCCTTCCTTCAAAACAAAAAGATGGAACAAATAATATTTTTATTAAAGGTGAAAAACCCAGATGTAAATCTTGCATTTCCAGTCTGTTATAAATTTATGTAGCATAATTAATATAGCCTAAGTTAAAGTCATATTTCAAGGGAAATAACATTCTAAGGTTTTGTAAACTGTAGTACTAAATTATAAGCAGACTTTTCTAATGTTTTATGTTACTTCTTCCAGCATTCTAAACACCTGAACAATTTTTTGCTTATATACTACATTACATACACCAGAATGACTTCTCTTTAACATATCCACGTGATTTCTCTCTTGCTCCCTAAAATAGCATTATACGTTTTTCTGAGTTAACCAAAATAAATTCTGGAACGAGCTAAACTGTAATTTACCACGATCAGAGTGTAAAATCCTTTACTATGCAAATCTGTATCACAGTTTAGAACCATCACTAAAAACTTTTTGTTCTTTCAAATGGCTGGTATCAGTGAACATAAAACTAATCCCACTACCAACCCACAAGAGATGGGTGTTTATGGTAAAGCCTCAAATCTCAACTAGACCCTTGGCCCAAGAAAAAAAGCTTCATAATGATTTTCCTTACATGTAATATAGTGATTTAAACGAATGCTTTCAGATCCTAAAAGGTTTTTTAAAAAACATATTATTTTGAAGATACACAAACTGATCTTACTCTACTAAAGAAGCTCTATTAATTCTAATCAAACAAATTTCACTCAAGAAGGAAGTGTATTCGAATCAAGAACTTTATTAGAAGGGGAAATATTCCAAAAGAACAAATAGAAGCAGGAATTAAAGTATCTGGTTTTTGTTGTAGCCCATACTATTCAAATACAATTCAGAAGCAGAATTTTTAACTTTTTCTCAAAAGTTGCCTGCTAAAAGGAAGCTATTTTAACAACAAAAATATTTAAATACATTTTTAAAATTCCAGGTCAAGTATATTACAAAGTTAGCATGAGGATCATGAAAAAACACCACGTATGATTTGTAAGGCCAATGTCCAAATAGGAAAACTAGATGTGCTTTCCCCAAATATATCTGATAAGATTCCCACAAGAATACAAGTGTAACAAGCAGAGTGGATATTCCAAAAACAAAATACAAGTTAATTACAGTACCTCACATTCCAAGATACTCATGCAAGGACTCCTGGCAATTAACTCAAAGAATTATGAGAAAAGTTTAGAAACAAATGAATACTATGGGGCCCGCTGAGTTATAACAAGAAAAAAATTATTTGCAATAATAACAATCCTTTACACTTGTATAATACCTTCTAATTTTCACGATACTTTATGATAAAACAATTTACAGTTGTGCTTTTTCGTTTCCTGTATGAAATTAGCACGCACGCACACAACCCCCTACCTACTTTGGTCCTGGAGTTCATAAATCAACCGTATCAATTACAACAGAGTGCACAGAACGATAAGCAACACTGCAAATCTTACTAATGTCATTGTGGCTGATATTCAGTTTATTTGGAAATGTTCCGCTACGATCATAAAAACTCTCTTCCACATAGTTTCGCCGTCTTGAGAGTCTAAGCGGGACAGGCAGATGTTCCTGGGCTCCCTAACTCTGGGGGAGGGAAATTCCTGCCAGGATGGACAGCGAGGTGACCGCTGGTTTAAACCTACTCTTCGCAGGCCGGGAGCTGGTTCCACCTGTCCTGCAGTGGAGCCCGTCTGCCCTCCAGGACGAAGGACAGGCGTTCTCAGTACAGTACCCAGCTCGCCTCCTCCAGAGAGAACAATCAGTAAGGGCTTTCTAAGGGGTTCCTACGGGTCTCCCTCGACTCTCAGGAAAACAAAGGTTCAGGCCCAGCTCTGTGTCACTCCGCATTCCGTTCTGGATAATCTAGGTGCCCGAGGAACCCCAGCACGCAGTTATTTGGCAGCAGATGCAGAGGACATAAGAACACCCAAGGTGGGGGAAATGAGTTGCCAGAGAACTAGGCGGATTCCGAAGTTCTGCGGGCAAAACGCGGTTAGTCTCGCAGGAGGTCCTACATTCGGGGGAAGGTGTGGAATTCAGAATGTGAACAAGCGAAATCCGGGGCGGGGGAGCAGGGGTCCAGCAGTCGCCGGGCATGCGACAGGGACAGAAGGGACTGCACCGAGGGGCCAGTGGCTGGCCGGCCCCAAGGGCGGAGGTGCCCAGAGGATCAGACCCGTGAGGCTGGCTAGGACCCCGGCGCGCGGCCGCCCGACGGGCTCCTCGGCGAGGTTTCAAACCGCCGCCCCGGGAGGCGCTCCGCCGATTGGAAGTTGCACAACGACCGTCACCAGCTCAGGGCCGGAGCGGCAACTCCTCGGCGGAGCTCTCCCAGCCCTCCGCGTCTCCCCAGGAGACCAGACCCCGCAAACTCCACCTCCCACCGAGGTCCCAACTCCAGTCCCGCCGCCAGCTCCGCGCACGCGGAGGGCGCCCTCCGGGACGGACCGACGCCCCCCAACTGGGCTGCGCCGCGGGAGCCCGAGGGGCGCGACGGGGCCGCGCGGAGGGCGGGCAGAACCCGAGTCCCTCAGAGTCCGCCCCGGGACGCGGCCCCGCGACCACCTCCGCTTCGCCCCTCCAGCACGGCCCGACCGGGCTCCGACCCACCCATCCCGCGCGGTCGCGGGCAGGGCGAGGACCCGAGCGAGCCTACTCCCCCCGCCCCTGCTCTTACCCATCTTTCCGCCTCGCCTTGTAGACGTGCCCGTAGGTGCCGCGTCCCACTTTGCACCCTTCGTACTCAAACAAATCCTCCACCCGCTCCCGCTCCGCCGCCAGCTTCGCCTTGAAATCATAATCCATTGTCTGCTTCCCCCATAGAGGCACCGGGACGCGGGGGCCGCCGCCGCTCAGTCCCTCCTCCTCCTCCCCCCGCGACCGCCGCTCCACTTCTCCAACAGCCGCCTCTCGGGCGCGCGCGCGCCGCCCGCCTCCCCGCGGTCCGCCTTCAGCAAGGGACTCCTCGGCGGCAGCAGCAACCACCTCCTCCACCTCCTCCTCCTCCTCCGCGGCGGCGGCGGCGGCGGCGGCGGCTCCCGCAGGCACCCCCAGTCCCGCCTCCCCCCTTCATTTCCTTGTTTTGGAACCTGGTGGGCCGCGCCGCGGCTTCCTCGAGCTCATTAACGAACCAGCCCGCCCGCCCCGAGGTCGCAGAAGCTCCTGGGAAATGTAGTTCCGCAGACCTCAACAGCAGCCGAGTTTTACCCGCGAAAGAAATACAACACCCAGGTTGCCTTGGGCCGCTACAGCCTCGCCTCCACAAGGCATGCACGCCTGCGCACTAGGGCCGCCCCTCCCCCTCAGGTAGCGCCGCACTGCCAGTTCCTGTGAAGGTAGATAGCGCAAAGTTGCAGTGTGCTTTCTGCGAGTCTGTGGGAGCTGGTGGAAAAACGGCTCTTGTTCTGGTGTGCGGGAACTACTGCACCGTACCCCTGAGCGAGGAGGAGGGTGGAAAGTATTTAACAACCGCCCAGCCCACCAGTTTGCTCCAGTGGTTTGAGAGGCGAGGACTGTGGTTAGGACAGTTGTACTGCAGATTGTTGTTTGTTTTTTGTGGCAATTGGTCCGCCTGTTGCCCCGCCCCCCCGTCCAACCGCTCATTGGCGGAGACTGGAGAATGACGTTCTCGTTGGTGCGTGGGTATCCCCAGGGTTTGGCTTCTTTCCCGCTCTTGATTGGTAATTGCTTGCGCTTGCTTCTTCCTGATAGGTTAATCTTTTTTCTTTACCAAAACCGTATTTCAAAAACTGAACTTCCAGCGGTTTCCTAGTTCCAGCATCGGTCTGAGAATATGTAACTTTTTTTTAATTAATTTATTAAATGTGCTTCTATAGGGAATCAATATTTCTGTTTGTGCATATTTGGTATGGCATCTTCATATTGTTCCTGGCCAACAATATTCTGTAAAGTGTATTTTTGTGTGTGTGTGTGTGTGTGTGTGTGAGGAGGACTAGCCCTGAGCTAACATCTGATGCCAATCCTCCCCTTTTTTTTTTCCTTGAGGAAGACTGGCCCTGAGCTAACATCTGTGCCCATCTTCCTCCACTTTATATGGGACGCCACCACAGCATGGCTTAACAAGTGGTGCGTCAGTGCACGCCCGGGATCTGAACCTGTGAACCCTGGGCCGCTGCAGCGGAGCGCGCGAACTTAACGACTTGCGGCACCGGGCCAGCCCCAGAATATGTAACTTTTGAGCCCTAGCTGCCAATCATCCTTTTCTTGGCACTCTAGACGTAGTGTCCTGCTAGCATCTGCGGTTCCCATAGCCAAGCTTTGACCATCTGTCTAAGGACAATTAAAGCGCCTGGAGAATGCAGCATTTTAAAAACAATCATTTGAGTTGAATTGTAAAGGGTTTTTTACGGTCTATGCATAATGGTGACGTTCTCCTAGAATGTTTAAGCGAGTCTCCTTAATCAAGGCGAACATTGATTCATTTCATTATTACACGCATAAAGTCAGGTGCTTGGGATACAATCTTAAACAGGATTGGTGCTAGGATAGGGCTTTTATACCACACTGAGTGGGAGGACAACGAGGGAATGGTCGATTCTACCTGAAGTGGTAACGAAAGTTAATAGTGACCTACCTGCTTGCTAAGTTTTGGAAGAAACCTGGAAAACTAGAAGGAGGAGGGGAGAGGATCTTTTGTTTACTATGACAGTAAGTTTCCCGGGAAACGTCTTCAGATCTTGAAGTCAATCCAGAAGTATCTGAGTTTCTGTTATTTCAAGGCACTATGATAAGTGCTGGAGATATCAAATGAAAAATTTTTTTTTTCCATCGAGGAACTAAAACTTATTGAAGAAATAAACATGCGAGCAAATCAAAAATAAACTGTATGGGTACAAAAAGTCAATGGTAGGATAGGAGGACTTCTAGAGGAGTCAGGGTAGGCTTCACAAAGGAAGTAGATTTGAGCCAATTTAAAGAACCTCATTTGGAGGACAAGTGGGGAAGTGGGGAGCAGGGAATTATTTCAGGCAGAATGGCATGTACATACATCATGAGAGAACATATTCTGAGAAATACAACTAGCTTAAATATTATAGGTCAAGGCAGGGAGAGGTGATGGCTAAGAAGAGACGGGAACAGAAGTCAAATTATGATAAGCTATATATGCCAAGCAGAAGTTGTAGACTGCATCATTCTGTAGGCAGTAGGAAACCATTAAAGACTTTTGAGCTAAGGAGTAATGTAATCAGTGTTGTGTATTCAAAAAATCCTTCTGACAACAGTGTTTGGGGTAGATTGGAGGTCAGTGAGAATAGTAAAGAAGCTATTGCGTTAATACTTGTAAAACACAAGGATCTGAACCATGGAGTAGCAATGCTGATTATGAGGAAAAGGTAGATACCAGAATTATTTATGAAACAAACTCAACAGGACCTGATAATTAAATAAATGTAAGATTAAGGGAAAGAAAATAATCCAAGATGACTTCGAGGTTTTGAAATAAAGGAATAGGAGCAATTTTTAAGAGAAAGATGATGAGTGTGACTGGGGCACGTTGAATGTGAAGTGCTATGGGGCATCAAGATAGAAATAACAAGAATGCAGATGAATATTTTTACCTACCAATAAGACATGTGGCCTAAATGTATAGATTTGGAAATCATCAATGTATGACGGTGGGATGTGGAGAATATTTTTTGGTGTGTTGCTATTTTTAAATAAGGAGTTTTGCATTCATTGTATCCTCAAAATATCCCTATAAGGTATGTTGTATTATTCTTCCCATTTTACATATGAACGAACTGAAACAGCTAGTAAATTGCAGAGCCAGGGCTTAATGAATATGTACTTGGGAGTAAATGGAAAGTGGGAAAATGTGTTAGTAAAAATCAAATATAGATTATGAAAATCTTAAGTGAACAAATCAAAAAGTTTGACCACACCTTGTGTTACCAAGGATAGGGGGAAACAGACACTCTTTTACATTGTCAGTGGAAGTATATATTCACAAAATATATACCAATATATACATTAGATTTTGATCCTTGAAACATCTATCAAAATTACATAGTAGTATCCTACAATTCTACTCCTTGTGGTGGATGCTGTGATGTGCCTCCCAGACCCCTCTTCGGGACTAAAGGATGTATTCCCTCAAGCTGCTGAGAATGCTGCTCCAGACAGCCTGCAGCTGTCAGCCCTCTTCAGGAACTTCCTTGACTGAAGAGCCACCTCACCTAGGTCATGCCATTTTCCTAGAGCAACCTACATCCAATGACTGATCAATGCAGGGATATAAAGGCCCAGACCTCTTACCCCACTTCAGGACAACTCTGATGGGTCATCCTGTCTTCAGAACTCCCTATGGGGTTGACTGAGGCCGTCACTGAGAATGCATTACAGACCAACTTTTCAATCTCCCCCACCCTTCTTTCTTCCTTTCTCTTCCAGAGGTATTGATCTCAGAAACACTCTGTAATAAACTGATTACATGTTAATCTCCATCTCAGGGTCTGCTTCCCCAGGAGCCCAATTTGTGATATTCCCCATGTGTGCAAGATGGAATAATTCAAGGTGATTCACTGAGCATTGTTTCTAATAGGAAAGGCCTGGAAACAACAGAAATGTTCATTAGAAGGGGACTGGACAAATAAATTATGGCACATCTATCAATGGATTATTATGCAGCCCTAAAAATAATGTGAAGGCTGAATAATGTGAAATATGCTTCTCAGATCTCCTCCCTGCAGGGAGGCCCCAGCTGCTAAGCTCTGAATCTACCACTGCATTTGGTATGAGGCCACACTCCCCATGGGCTGCTCCCAGCCTATGGCTGAGCATAGCAGGATGCTACAGCAGGTCCATTCCTGCAAGATGCAGGATTCCTGTGTTGGGTGACTTTGGCTGAAGGACTCCCCAGGCTTAAGCCTGTCTGAACCTTTCTTAGAGCTACGTTGTAGTCTGAGTCACTGCCTACCCAACCCTCCTTCCTTCCCTCTCTCCTTCACAGGGGTCAGATCAGCATCACGATCTGATAGCTCCTTCAGCTCCCTCATAGGCATTTCCTCCAATAATTCTCTTGCATGTCTAATCCCATCTTGGCATCTGCTTTTCAGAAGACCCAAACAATGAGGAAGTTGTTTAGGTACTGATATACAAAGAGCTCCAAGATATATTTTTAAATGGAAAAAAAGCAAAAAACAGAAGAGTGTCTATAATATGCTAACATTTTTATACAAAAGAAAAAATAGTTATTTGCTTGTATAGAGAGAGATATCTCTAAAAAAGCCACAAGAAACTGTTTGCTCAGAAAGGGAAACTGTGCCTAAGAATCAGGGGTAGGAGGGAGAATTTGTACTGTATACCCTTTTGAATTTTGATCCATAAAATGTTGCCTTTTCAAAAGGTAAATAGATAAAATTTAAATGAAAAAAAATAGGAGCTTGGCTAAGAAAGGAAGGAGAAAGATGGATAGGATTGTAGCTACCATGGTCAAGAGAGGTTCAGAGTTTTGTTTTGTTAGTAATTTGTTTTTAATAGGAGGAAGGAACTTTTCATATATTAAGGGGAAAAAGTTGTGGAGAAAGAAAATGTGAAACCATAGGAAAATTGGTGCTAAAATATAGAGTTCCAGGGGCCGGCCCGGTGGCGCAAGCGGTTAAGTGCGCGCGCTCCGCTGCGGCGGCCCGGGGTTCGCTGGTTCGGATCCCGGGCGCGCACCAACGCACTGCTTGGTAAGCCATGCTGTGGCGGCGTCCCATATAAAGTGGAGGAAGATGGGCACCGATGTTAGCCCAGGGCTGTCTTCCTCAGCAAAAAAAAAAAAAAAGAGGAGGATTGGCGGATGTTAGCTCAGGGCTGATCGCCTCACAAAAAAAAAAAAAAAAAAGTTAAAAAAAAAAAATATAGAGTTCCAGGAGGACAAGATCCAAGCACATGTAATTTCACATAGAAAGGGGGAAAGGGCTTCTTCAGAAAGTGGGTGAGGAGAGTAAGACTGGGGCCACATAAAGAAAAGGGGATTGAAAAACAGAGATTCCTAGCCTCATCCTAATAACAATAATAATTTTTATCTTCTCTGTGACGTGGGAGGCATGATCAAATGCAGAGAAAAATGTAGTAGGGGTAAGGGCAGGGGGCTTGAGGAAGGAACGATGGTTTTGGTATATTTTTTTGGCAAGTGGAATGATAATGAACACTAACATTTATTGAATCCTAAGCATTTTATATAAGTTAGCTAATATGATCCTTACAACAACTTCAGGAGGATAATTTGTGTAGTGTTACCGTTAGCCAGTGATAGGATTTAACCCCAGGTCTTTATAACAGTAGAGCACAAAGACTGCACTGCGAAGTATTGATAGTGCCATTTATCAAGATCAACTGATCCCAATGAAGCATTCCATCCTCTTCGTCTTAAACTCTACTTTGGATGTTAAACATACTTTGTATGTTAAAATTAGTACCTCTGCTTTCTTTTCCTTCATATTTGGTTGATGTCAATCATTAGTTCCCCCTTCTCAGTGCATGGAAGAGTCACAGGGTTTGTGAAATACAGAGATGGTGTAGTTGCCACTGCCACTGAGATGTTCATTGTCCTGGTATGTATAAGAGGCCTTCCTTGCCTTTGCTCTTTCCACTCAACCAGCAACAGTTCTCTGGCCAATCAGGTTTCAGAGTATTAACTGCCATGTGAACACTTGTTACTCTTCTGGGAAGCATATTGACTACTTAAACATTGATTAAAAGCCTGAGAACAGGGGCCGGCCTGGTGGCGCAAGCGGTGGCACAAGCGGGTAAGTGCACATGTTCTGCTGCGGCAGCCCAGGGTTTGCAGGTTCAGATCCCGGGCGCGCACCAACGTACTGCTTGTCAAGCCATGCTGTGGCGGCATCCCATATAAAGTGGAGGAAGATGGGCACGGATGTTAGCCCAGGGCCAGTCTCCCTCAGCAAAAAAAGAGGAGGATTGGCAGATGTTAGCACAGGGCTGATCTCCTCACAAAAAAAAAAACAAAAAGCCTGAGAACAAAACTCCTTACAATAAGGATGTCTAAGCTCAAAGGGTCCTGGTCTCTTCAGTACAGAGTCCATGTCAGGGAAGCTGAGGGAGAGGAATGGGAGCCACTGGGATTAACAATCAGACCTCAGACCTCTCCCTGCTGGGTGAGGATGCAGGCCAGACTAAGGGAGGGATGCCCACCTTCTGCTGATAGGGTGTAGGAAGAGCTTGATGCCTGTATCAGTTTCCTAGGGCTATTGTAATAAATTACCACAAACTGGGTGGCTTAAAACCACAGGAATTTATTCTCTCACAATACTGGAGACCAGAAGTCTGAAATCAAGGTGTAGGCAAGGTTAGTTCCTTCTGGGGACTCAGAGAATCTCTTCCATGCCTCTCTCCTAGATTCTGGTGGTTGCTGGTAATCCTTGGCATTCCTTGGCTTGTGGGAGCATAACTCCCATCTCTGCCTGTGTCTACACGTGGCCATCTTCCATCTGTGTCTGTGTCCAAATTCCCCTATTCTTAAAAGGACATCAGTCGTATTGGATTTAGGCCCTACCCTAATCCAGTATAACCTCATTGTAACTTGTATAAATCTACAAAGAACTTATTTGCGAATAAGATCATACTCCCAGGTTCCAGGGCATGAATTTTTGGCGGAACTATTGAACCCAGGACAGTGCCCAAGCTTTGACTCTGTCACTGAATGAGGGGCCATCCTGAAAAAGGGAAGAAAATGGTCCTTGCCCTCTTCTCACACCACATTTAGTGGCAGTGGGAGGGAATCTTTGGCATCCTCAGACTAGGGCTTTCCTATTTATATTTTTCTTTTCATAAAGGATAGTCTAACCACAAGAATGTTATTAAAACACTACCTCTTCATCTTTTACCTGTATTTCTCTACTTTAATGACAAAAACATATCATGATGAATGAATCTGATCCTTAAAAATTAGCCTAGTATTCTCTGTAGACAGATTATAAGATCTTTTTGAGGTTTTTTTATTGTCATTTTTTGGTAGATCATGTATGGGAAAATATAGGATGTCCTCAAATATACAGTAAATACAATGTGCTACAAAACTGTCACCCAGAGAAGTCCCTAAAAGCATTTTCCCTGTCTAATGTTTTGTTTTTAAGTTGTGTTTTCTTATAGGAACCAAGGTAGAACATTGCCAGATGGCCAAACCACAGAACAAACCCAAACCAGAAAGGGCCAAGATGACGATGTGGGGCCGTTTGGGAAAGGTGCCGTGTGCAAGAAGGGAAGATCTGCACATGGCCCAGATGCCTCTGTCCCCCACCCCCCGACCAAGTGATGATGCAGAGACCCCTCTCCTCCTTCACATCCCGTGAGAACCCTGCTCACCTCCCATTTGGGGAGAAGGTGTTTTAGAGCAAGAGCTCTGCCTCCTCCATTCATTGATCAATGAATAAAGTTTCTGCTCTGCCAGTCTGAACCCGGTCTGTTCTATTGGCAAGAGTGGCTCCGGACAAAAGGACCCACTTGCGGGTCTCCGGTCTCTTGGGGCTCAGTAACAAATATGGTGCCTCTGGCGGGGCTGGAATAGTCGCTGGCTCCTCTCCTTGATTCTGGCCTCTGTACTCCCAACAGGTGAAGCGATGGGCTGCAGCAGCACGTCCTGGGCTGACTCACCTATGTTGCCAGAGGCTTGTGAATGGGAGGGAAACTAGGACTGTCCTGCCTGGAATTGGACCACCAGACTCCCACCCCCCGACCCCCGACTCCTACTGAACCAGCACCTGCAGCCCTGCTTAGACTTTTGACCTCTGCTACTTCGCTGGAGTCATGGGGGATCTCCCTTGAGTCAACATAGTCTGTTTTCAGTCTAGCAACAGAACAGGTGTGAGCGCTCAGAACTGAGGGAGAAGAGGGGCGTCTCCCCAGGAACGAACTGAGGGAAAGGAGAGGCCTTTCCCCAGAATGAACTGAGGGAGCCCCTCTCACAAGAACCAGTACCAGTCGGTGAGGGACGGACTGGGTGAGAGATCAGGGACGCCTGATCACCCCAAGTCATAGTTAGGGGCGCCCGACGCTTGCAGCTAAGACGCCTCAGCGGGAGGTTTCGAGGTTGCGATGGAACGAGGTGGGAACAGCTGTTATCCTTACACTCTCTTTGTCTGTCTGTGTCCTGTCCTTGTCAGACTGGCCTCTTCAGTTCCCTGCCTGCTGACCAGACTGTTGCTGAGTTTGTCTCTGTCTGCTGTGCGATTTGTTAACCTTGTAAACTGTGATGAAGAAATTACCTGCGTCTTCACCAACCCCGGGGGAACTCCCCGGGCATCTTTAGCCCAACTGGTCCTGTTTCACCAAGAACTTGGTCAGACTCTCTTTTGATGTCCAGACTATTGCTCTGTCATTCCTCTACTCCATTTGGTGTCTCTGTGGATTGAGAGTGAAATAGCTTTTCTGTTCTACCTCAGGCCTGAACTAATTCCTTCTGTTCCCTTGGGGGACCTTTTTTGTGTGAGAAGGGGGCTGTCCTCCCGGGAGGGTCTGAAGCCTTCTTTGAGGATCCTAATCTTAAGTGTCCAGGGTGGCACTCTCTGGGTGCCCACATTCCAGGGTGTCTCAACTCTTGACCCCTTGGGGAAGATAAACCCACATCCCCAGGTGATTTAGTACTGATTCCAGGGCCCAAAGGTTGGCAGTGTGAGGTGGGCAAAATCTTGTGGCATCTGTGTTACCAGTAACTGTTGGAATCGGCCTTTGCAGGGGGTGGAAACAGACACTGAATAGAGACCCTAGAATATGGGGAACCAGGCCTCCACAACCATCCCTAAGGCAAGCCTGCTCAGGCATTGGTTACACCACTGGAAGGCATTTGGCTACCACCCACTAACAAAGAAACAGCTCATCTTTTTATGTAATACAGCTTGGCCTCAATATAAGTTGGAAGATGGGGAAATCTGTCCCATTAACAGGTCCCTAAATTACAACACTGTTCTACAATTGGACTTGTCTTGCCAGAAGTTAAAGAAATGGGATGAACTCCCATATGTACAATTCTTCATGGCCTTATATCAAAATAAAGGCTTCCAAAAACAGTACAAAACTAGACGCAGTAGGATCTCCTCCCACAGGGAAAGCTCCAATACTGCCAGTACTGGAAGACCCACTGGAGAACGTACTCGATTCCCTCTCCCCTCCGCTGCACGAACTCTATCCTCCCCTGCCTAGTACCTCTTCCTCGACCCCATCCTTGAACACATCCTCCCCCACACCCATCTCCTCTCCCTCTGCCCCTCCCGAACTCCTGACCCCAACGTTGCCCAACCCTCCTCATCCTTACTAGCCAGCTACCATATGTGCCCCACCCAGACCCAGTCTGGCCAGTGGGGCACTAACTATCAACCAGGGACTGTTTGTCGCCTCAGGCAGGTCCTGAACAGGGAGGGTGGGTTGGTTACTGTGCATGTCCCCTTCACCACCTCAGATTTATATAACTGGAAAAGAAATGCCAAGGGACTAAGGGAAGACCCGGAAGGATTTCTGGATCTTATCAGGAGTATTCTTATGACCCATAACCCAACATGGGCAGACATGCAATCTCTCTTGAATGTCCTCCTCATGGGGGAAGAAAAGACAACAGCCCTAGCCAAGGATAGGTAAGAAGTGGATAAGGAGAACCGGAACAAGGCCAGGCAATCTACCTTTCCCAGATGTGGACCCAAACTGGGACCGTGAGACAACCATTGGGAAGGAACAATTAGAACGTTACAGGAACATGATATTAAAAGACCTAAAGGCCACTGGTAAAAAGTGTGTGAACTGGGGAAAGATTAAAGGCATCCAACAGGGTCCCCAGGAAAGCCCCTCAGGCTTTCTAGAGAGACTGAGGGAATGTCTCCGGCAATACGTCATGCTAGACATAGACTCTCCAGGAGGCACAGCAGTAATAAATACCTACTCTATTTCTCAAAGCACCCCAGGTATCTGGCACAAGCTGCAAAAACTAGAGGTCAATTCTGAGACCACTACATCCCAGTTGATCAAGTTGGCTTTTAAAGTGTTCAATAACTAAGATGTAGAAGAAGAAAGAAAAGAGGACAGAAAGGTGCAGAGACATGCCACTCTACTGGCTGTTGTCCTCCAGTGTCAACCGGGTAAGAACCGAAGGGGATACAATCAACAGAGAGGCACACCACTGGGAGTCACCCCTTGAGTGCTATACCCAAGTCAAGACAGCCCCAAACCAGAAGACTCAGAAACTCCAAGCCATCCTGAATTCTCCTGTGAGCCCCTCTCAGACCTGAAACTCTTGTTCCAACGACATCAAAAAGTTAAGTAAATCCCAATGACCTGCCAACTTACTTTGATAGAAGTACTAGGGATTGCATTTGCTATATTTATGCTAATAGCTTTAACCCTCACACTTACCTATGCTTCCCCTGGGACACCTATAACTGAATGCTTTGGCTTTACTAATAGAGTGCATCCCTAACCCCAAAAATGCATTCTTCTCATTGGATAATAATAGTAACCTTGACTTTGGAAATCCTCTTGGTTTTGGAATGGAGATGGGAAAACAATACTCTCATTGGGCTAACACGAGATATCCTCCAAGGAAATGACCTCTCTGACTATAGGATCTGTCACCACCAGCCCACAGTACATGGGGCCCATCCTCTCCTGCAAGGGATATCGGCCTCTCCTGGGGATATTTGCGGGCAGACAATCACTCGAGAGAATCTATCCTACTCCAACCCACTAATCTGGATAAACCTCAAGCTGCCTGTGGGTTCCCCTACATCTTGGTGTTTTCCATCAATGATTGGCAGACTAACGTGGACCCTAATTTCAACCTTACAAGAAACTCTGAATGTTTGGGGGACCCAAACATAACATATACAACCAAGGGAACACATCAAAACAAGATCTTTGACTATACACCCCCACAGCGATTTCAAATAACCTATTTAAATGGGACTATAATCTCCGGCACTTGCAACGACTCCATCATAGATGCCGGGGTAGGGGGAAAACAGGTGACTGTAAGCTGGCCATCAGACTGCCAAAATAAGAGGACCAAATGGAACAAGTGGGTAAACGGGATTAAGGTGATGATGAGATGAGCCCCAAACTCCCAAGTCATTACCCTGGGTGTGATCCACTAGGGATGCCCAGTCTAAAAGCATGGTGACAGTCCACTATTACTCTTCTACCAAATAAGACTATTCCTCCCGAATCCAGCCTCGTCTGTCCCCTTGGGACTTGTGTTTACCCTTGGGAGTCATGTTCCTTGGGGGCCAAACAAACCAGGCATGGGGGATCAGATATCTAGATACCACCTAAATCAGAGGTACATGGACAATAGGGTATGTAACTCCACCTGAAGATGAGATTAAAATTTTCACAAATAAAACATATGCACAAAAAACTCACCCTAGGGCCGGCCAGGTGGTGCAAGCAGTCAAGTGTGCGCACCCAGGGTTTGCCGGTTCGGATCCTAGGCGCGCACCGACGCACTGCTTGTTAAGCCATGCTGTGGCGGCGTCGCATATAAAGTGGAGGAAGATGAGCACGGATGTTAGCCCAGGGCCAGTCTTTCGCAGTAAAAAGAGGAGGAGTGACATCGGATGTTAGCTCAAGGCTGGTCTTCCTCACACACACACAAAAAAAAACAAAAAAACTCACGCTAGATGTACAAAATGAGTTGCTGGCCTAGTCCTCGCAGGGGTAATTGCCCTAATTGTATCACTGGTAACATTGGTGGGAGGTATCTTTTTTTTTTAAGTTTTTTTTTTCTTTTATTTATTGAGGTAGCATTGGTTTATAACATTAATAAATTTCAAATGTACCTCATTGTTTTGATTTCTGTATAGACTATATCATGTTCACCACCCAAAGACTAATTACCATCCTTTACCATACACATGTGCCAGTCACCCCTTTCGCCCTCCTCCCTCCCACCTTCCCCTCTGGTAACCACCAATCTAATTTCTGTATCTATGTGTTTGTTTGTTGTTGTTGTTGTTTTTATCTTCTATTTATGAGTGAGATCATACGGTATTTGACTTTCTCCATCTGATTTATTTCACTTAGCATAATACCCTCAAGTTCCATTCATGGTGTGGCAAATGGCAAGATTTCCTCCTTTTTTATAGCTGAGTAGTATTCCATTATGTATGTATACCACATCTTCTTATCCATTCATCCCTTGATGGGCATGTAGAGTGTTTCCGAGTCTTGACTATTGCGAATAATGTCACAATGAACATAGGGGTGCATATATCTTCACACATTTGTGTTTTCCTGTACTTTGGATAAGTATCCAGCAGTGGAAGAGCTGGATCATACGGTAGCTCTATTCTTAAGTTTTTGAGGAATCTCCATACTGTTTTCCATAGTGGCTGTACCAATTTGCACTCCCACTAGCAGTGTATGAGAGTTCCCTTTGCTCCACATCATCTCCAATACTTATTTCTTGTCTTATTAATTATAGCCATTCTGATGGGTATGAGGTGACATCTCATTGTAGTTTTGATTTGCATTTCCCTAATAATTAGTGATGTTGAACATCTTTTCATGTGCCTATTGGCCATCTGTATATCTTCTTTGGAAAAATGTCTGTTCAGATCTTTTGCCCATTTTTAGTTGGGTTGTGTGTTTTTTTGTTGCTGAGATGTATGAGTTCTTTATATATTTTGGATATTAACCCCTTATCAGATATATGGTTTGCAAATATCTTCTCTCGATTGTTAGGCTGTCTTTTCATTTTGTTAATAGTTTCCTTCACTGTGCAGAAGCTTTTTAGTTTGATGTAGTCCCCTTTTCTTCTAGAAAGTTTTATGGTTTCTTCTAGAAGTTTTATGGTTTCAGGTCTTAAAATCAAGTCTTTAATCCAGTTTGAGTTAATTTTTGTGTATAGTGTAAGATAATGGGTCTTCTAGATAATGGTATTCTAAGATAATGTTCTACTTTTATTCTTTTGCATGGAGCTATCCAGTTTTCCCATCACCATTTATTGAAGAGACTTTCCTTTCTCCATTGTATGTTCTTGGCTCCCTTGTAGAAAATTAGCATCCATGGATGTGTGGGTTTATTTCTGGGCTCTTGATTCTGTTCATTGATCTATGTCTGTTTTTGTGCCAGTACCATGCTGTTTTGATTACTATAGTTTTGTAGTATATTTTGAAATCAGGGAGTGTGATACCTCCAGCTTTGTTATTTTTTCTCAGGATTCGTTTGGCTATTCAGGGTCTTTTGTTGTTCCGTATAAATTTTAGGATTCTTTGTTTCTATTTCAGTGAAAAATGTTGGAACTTTGATAGGGATTACATTGAATCTGTAGATTGCTTTAGGAAGTATGGACATTTTAACTATGTTAATTCTTCCAATCCAAGAGCACAGAATATCTTTCCATTTCCTGTGGCTTCCTCAATTTCTTTCAACAGTGTTTTATAGTTTTCAGTGTACAGGTCTTTCAGCTCTTTGGTTAAATTTATTCCTAGGTATTTTATTCTTTTTGCTGCAATTATAAATGGGATTGTATTCTTAATTTCTCTTTCTGCTACTTTGCTGTTAGCGTATAGAAACGCAACTGATTTTTGTTTGTTGATTTTGTATCCTGCAGCTTTACCGTATTCATTTATTATTTCTAAAAGTTTTTTGGTGGATTCTTTAGGGTTTTCTATATGTAAAATTATGTCATCTTCAAATAGTGACAGTTTCACTTCTTCGTTTCCAATTTGGATCCCTTTTATTTCTTTTTCTTGCCTGATTGCTCTGGCTAGGACTTCCAATACTATGTTAAATAAGAGTGTTGAAAGTGGGCATCCTTGTCTGGTTCCTGTGCTTAGGGGGATAGCTTTCAGTTTTTCACCATTGAGAACGATATTAGCTGTGGGTTTGTCATATATGGCTTTTATTATGTTGAGGTACTTTCATTCTGTACACATTTTATTCAGAGTTTTTATCATAAATGGATGCTGTATCTTGTCAAATGCTTTCTCTGCATCTATTGAGATGATCATGTGATTTTTATTCTTCATTTTGTTAATGTGGTGTATCACGTTGATTGATTTGTGGATGTTGAACCATCCCTGCATCCCTGGAATAAATCCCACTTGACCATGGTGTCTGATCTTTTTAATATATTGTGGTATTCAATTTGCTAGTATTCTGTTGAGGATTTTTTCATTGATGTTCATCAGTGAAATTGGCCTGTAATTTTCTTTTTGTGTTGTCCTTGTCTGCTTTTGGTATAAGGGTAAAGTTGGCCTCATCGTATGAGTTAGGTAGCTTCTCCTCCTCTTCAAATTTTTGGAAGAGTTTGAGAAGGATATGTATTAAGTCTTCTTTGAATGTTTGGTAGAGTTCACCATGGAAGCTGTGTGGTCCTGGACTTTTATTTTTGGGGAGGTTTTTGATTACTGTTTCAATCTCCTTACTGGTGATTGGTCTATTCAAATTCCCTATTTCTCCTTGATTCAGTTTTGGAAGGTTGTATGATTCTAAGAATTTATCCATTTCTTCTAGATTATCCAATTTGTTGACGTATAGCTTTTCGTAGCATTCTCTTATAATCTTTTGTATTTCTGAGGTGTCCATTGTAAATTCTCCTCTTTCATTTCTGATTTTATTTATTTGAGCCTTCTCTCTTTTTTCCTTAGTGAGTCTAGCTAAAGGTTTGTCAATTTTGTTTATCTTTTCAAAGAACCAGCTCTTGGTTTCATTTATTTTTTTTCTATTGTTTTTTCAGTCCCTATTTCATTTGTTTCTGCTCTGATTTTTATTATTTCCCTACTTCTAGTGATTATTTGTTCTTTTTTTTCCAGTTCCTTTAGGTGCACTCTTAGATTGTTTATTTGAGATTTTTCTTGTTTGTTGAGGTAGGCCTGTATTGCTATAAACTTCCCTCTTAGAACTGCTTTTGCTGTAACCTATAAATTTTGAAATGTCATATTTTCATTTTCATTTGTCTCCAGGCATTTTTTGATTTCTCCTTTGATTTCTTTATTGACCCAATCATTGTTCAGTAGCATTTTGTTTAATCTCCACATATTTGTGGCTTTTCTGATTTTCTTCCTGTAGTTAATTTCTAGTTTCATATCGTTGTGGTCAGAAAAAATGCTTGGTATTATTTCAGTCTTCTTAAATTTATTGAGACTTGTTTTGTGGCCTAATATGTGATCAATCCTCGAGAATATTCCATGTGCATTTGAAAAGAATGTGTATTCTGTGGTTTGGGGATGGAATGTTCTATATATATCTACTCAGTCCATCTGGTCTAATGTGTCGTTTAAGGCCAATGTTTCCTTATTGATCTTCTGTTTGGATGATCTATCCATTGATGTAAATTGAGTGTTAAAGTCCTCTACTATTATTGTGTTACTGTCTATATCTCCTTTTATGTCTGTTAATAATTGCTTTATATGTTTAGTATATGTTTAGCTCCTATGTTGGGTGCATAGATATTTACAAGTATTATATCCTCTTGTTGGATTGTTCCCTTTATCATTATGTAGTGCCCTTCTTTGTATCTTGTTACAGTTTTTGTTTTAAAGTCTATTTTGCCTGACATAAGTATTGCTACCCCAGCTTTCTTTACATTGCCATTTGCATGGAGTATCTTTTTCCATCCCTTCACTTGCAGTTTGTGAGAATCTTTAGGTGTGAAGTGTGTCTCTGGCATGCAGCATATATATGGGTCTTGTTTTTTCATCCAATCAGTCACCCTATGTCTTTTGATTGGAGCATTTAGTCCATTGACATTTTCTTTTAATTTTTTTGTGTGTGTGTGAGGAAGATTAGCCCTGAGCTAACATCTGTCACCAATCCTCCTCTTTTTGCTGAGGAAGATTGGCCCTGGACTAACATCTGTGCCCATCTTCCTCTACTTTATATGGGACGCTGCCACAGCATGGCTTGACAAGTGGTGCATCGGTGCACGCCCAGGATCTGAACCTGCAACCCTGGGCCGCCGCAGCGGAGTGCATGCACTTAACCTCTATGCCACTGGGCCAGCCCCTAGTCCATTGACATTTAAAGTAGCTATTGTAAGTATGTTCTTATTGCCATTTTGTTACTTTTTTTCTGGATGTTTTAATAGTTCTTCTCTGTTCCTTTCTTCTTTTCTTACTCTCTTCCCTTGTGGTTTGATAGCTTTCTTTAGTATTATGTTTGGGCTCCTTTCTCTTAATTTTTTGTGTATTTATTAGAGGTTTCTGGTTTGTGATTGCCATGAGGTTCATATATAATAACCCACGTAAGTAGCAATCTGTATTAAGTTTGGGGGGTCTTAATTTTGACCTCTTGCTAAAAGCTCTACTCTTTTACTCCCCTCCTTCCACATTTTATGTTTTTGATATCATATTTAACCTCTTTTGTGTGTGTGTGTATCCGTTAATCTCTTATCATGGAAATAGATAATTTTAGTACTTTTGTCTTTTGACCTTTATTTTAGCTTTGTAGGTGGTTGATATGCTACCTTTACTGTATATTTGCCTTTACCAGTTGTTTTATTATTGCTTTTTTGATAATTTTCTTATTCCTATTTGTGGTCTTTTCATTTCCACTTAAATAAATCCCTTTAGCATTTCTTGTAAGGCTAGTTTATTGGTGATAAACTTCTTTAGTTTTTGCTTCTCTGGAAAACTCTTTGTCTCTCCTTCCAGTCTGAATGATAACCTTGCTGGGTAAAGTATTCTTGGCTGTAGGTTTTTTCCTTTTAGCACTTTAAATATATTGTGCCACTCCCTTCTAGCCTGTAAGGTTTCTGCTAAGAAGTCAGCTGATAGCCTTATGGGGTTTCCTTTGTATGTAACCTGTTGCCTTTTTTCTTACAGCTTTTAGAATTGTCCCTTTCAGGTTTTAGGACTCTATCTTTATCTTTGGTTCTTGACATTTTAATTATAATGTGTCTTGGTGTGGGCCTCTTTGAGTTCATCTTGTTTGGTGGTTCCCGTACCTGGATGTCTGTTTCCTTCCTTAGATTAGGAAAGTTTTCAGCAATTATTTCTTTGAATAGATTCTCTGCCCCTTTGTCTCTCTCTTCTCCTTCTGGGACACCTATAATACAGATGTTAGTGCACTTGACATCCCAGAGGTCCCTTAGACTGTCCTGGTTCTTTTTAATTCTTTTTTCTGTTCAAGTTGGGTGATTTCCTCTAGTCTTTCATCCAGTTCATTGATCCATTCTTCTGCATCATCTATTCTGCTATTGATTCCCTCTAGTGAATTTTTCATTTCCATTATTGTATTCTTCAGTTCTGATTGGTTCCTTTTTATATTTCCCAATTCTTTGTTAATGTTCTCATTGTATTCATCTATTCTTCTCCCAAGATCAGTGAGCATCCTTATGACTATTAGTTTGTACTCTTTATCAGGGAGATTGTTTATCTCTGTTTCGTCTAGTTCTTTTTCTGAGGATTTGTCCTGTTCTCTTATTTGGAACATATTCCTCTGTCTCCTCACTTTGCCTATATCTCTGTGCTTATATCTATGTTTTAGATGGATCAGTCATGTCTCCCAGTCTTGGAGAAGTGGCCTGATGTAAGAGATGCCTTATGAGGCCCAGCATTGTGCTTCTCTCTTGTCACCAATTCCAAATGTTCCAGGAGTGTCCCCTGTGGACTACATGTGTCCTTTTGTTGTGGTGTGGTTTCTCTTAGTGAAGGTGCACAGGAAGGCTAGGCTGTCCCCCTGGCCAGCTGGTTGTAATGTTCAGCTGTGTGAAGCTGCTACAGTCCCTTCCATCACTCTATCGGGTGGAGGGAGCACCAGCACAGTTTGCTGCAAGGTCTAATAGCACATTGTTGCTGCATTTATTCTGTTACATGAATAGGCCCCCAGTGTGGCTGTTTGCTAGGCTCAGAGGCTCACAGGCTGACAATTGCTGTAGGCTTCCAGCCGACAGCTGACATAGCTCTCTCAGTAATGCACCTGGGTGAGCCTGGCCCCAGGCATGGCAACACACAAGTATTTCAGGCATTGGAAGGTGGGGCAGATCCCCTATGTGATTGTTTGAGGAGCACAAGTCTGCTGCAGCTGACAAGCCCTGCTACCCGCAGGCCCACACAACCCATCCACACAGTCCTGCCCCATGCACATGCCCTGTCCCACTGAAGTGGACCCACTCGCCCTGCTGCAGAGGCCCCACACACTCTGCCAATGCAGGCCCACTCCTCACACATGCCCTGCCCCACAAAGGTGGACCGATTCACCCTGCTACAGAGGTTCCACACTCCCTGCCTAGGCAGGCCCACAAGTTGCCTGAGGGCTTGCTGGTGGGTGGAGCACATCCCTAGGGCAGGTTGCCTGCCCTGGCTGAGCTGAATTAAATTAGTGCTCTGGTGGGTGGGGCAAACCCCTCTGCTACCAGCCCAGGCGAAGATCTCCAATGGCATCTGCCAGTGTCTGTGTCACCATTTCTGTACTAGGTCACAATAATGGCTGCCACCAATGTCTCAGTCCCTGAGGAGGTCGTTCCAGCCACCCCCTACCTCCCTGAGATGTGCCCAGAGCCTATCAAGTGAGTCTCTTTTCACCAAAGGACTGTGCATCTTTCTTTCTGGTGATTTTGTGTTGCTTTCTGAAATGGGTGTATTTGTGCATGGGCCCTTTAAGAGCAGCCTTTCCTTTCTCTTATGTTCAGTAACTTTTATGGGGGTATTCCCCATTGTTGTTAATAGCCAGCAAAGCCAGATATTATGATGCTTGTCTTGTTTGTGCTGAGTTAGCAGTTAAAAAATGCTGCTTATTGTGGCGTAGCTCTACTGCTCAGATCCCCCACTCCTCCAGGGAAAGCTTCCTACCTTAAGATGGCTCCTGGGCCGGCCCGTGGCATAGCAGTTAAGCACCGCTGCTGGTAGCACGGGTTCGGATCCCAGGCGCGCACCGACGCATCGCCTGCCAGGCCATGCTGTGGCAGCATCCCCCATAAAGTGGAGGAAGATGGCACGGATGTTAGCTCAGGGCCAGTCTTCCTCAGCAAAAAGAAGAGGAATGGCAGATGTTAGCTCAGGGCTGATCTTCCTCACAAAAAAAAAAAAAAAAAAGATTACTCCTGGCTGTGAAGGATCGTGGCTGGGATGTGGCTTTTTTCCTCTGTGGAAAGGAATTTCTGCCTCTTCCACCTCAGTCAGCACCGTCCCTTGTTGTGAGGGTTCTTTTTATCCAGTCTCCAGTTCTCTCTGTTTTTTGTTCCAATGGGAGTTGTAAATTTGTTGTGTCCATAGGAGGAGGTGAGTTCAGAGTCCTCATATGCTGCCATCTTCCCAGTCAGAGGTACCATTTATAATACAGTCACTATTAAGGAAGTCACTGCCACAGTGGCCATGGTGTTACAAAAATCTTAATTCTTTAGCCAAAATGGTACTTGATAATAGAATTGCCTTAGACTACCTTTTGGCAGATCAGGGTGGAGTCTGTGCCTTAGCAAATAACGTCTTATTGTTTCTATGTTAATACTATGTTAATACAGTGGCACTATAAAAGAAAGTGCAACCAGGCTACTGGAAAGGGCTACTTGGGTGACTGAAAAAAGCCACCCAGACCATACAGAACAAAACTGGAATAGAGTCAAACAAGCCTTTCCCAGCTTAACTTGGTTCCTCCCACTTCTGGGCCCCTTGGTAGCTATCATCTTCCTTTTGCTCCTTGGACTTTGCATACTTAAGTGTTTGGCACAATTTGTGACTAAGCTTACCAAGGCCATAAAATTATGAATGGTGTTGACTCAGGGATGAGAAGTTGGGAGTCCAACCCAGTAACAACCAAACATATCTAAAAGTTGCTAGAGATAAGCTCTCCTCCTCTATGGGCCCCTATAACAACGCCCCTGGCCAGCTGAAAGTAGTTACAGACGATGGACCTTCATCCATTGCCCCCTCAAGAATGAGGAGCAGGGGGGCGACCTGGTGGCGCAAGCGGTTAAGTGTGCGCACTTCACTGCGGCGGCCCAGGGTTCGCCGGTTTGGATCCTGGGCGCGCACCAACGCACTGCTTGGCAAGCCATGCTGTGGTGGCGTCTCATATAAAGTGGAGGAAGATGGGCGTGGATGTTAGCCCAGGGCCAGTCTTCCTCAGCAAAAAAAAAGAGGAGGATTGGCAGGTGTTAGCACAGGGCTGATCTCCTCACACACACAAAAAAAGAATGAGGAGCAGGACATAGTCAGAGGAGGGATTTTGCCACCCAGAGAAGTCCCTGAAAACATTTTCCACGTCTAATGCTTTGTTTTGTTTTTTGTTTGTTTGTTTGTTTGTTTTTGTGAGGAAGATCAGCCCTGAGCTAACATCCATGCTAATCCTCCTCTTTGCTGAGGAAGACCGGCCCTGAACTAACATCTATTGCCAATCCTCCTCCTTTTTTTTTTACCCCCAAAGCCGGAGTAGATAGTTGTATGTCATAGCTGCACATCCTTCTAGTTGTTGTATGTGGGACGCGGCCTCAGCATGGCCGGAGAAGCAGTGCCTCAGTGTGCGCCAGAGAGCCCAACCCGGGCCGCCAGTAGCGGAGTGCGCGCGCTCAACCGCTAAGCCACGGGGCCAGCCCCTAATGCTTTGTTTTTAAGTTGTGCTTGCTTTTAGGAACCAAGACAGAACATTGCCAGAGGGCCAAACCACAGAATGTCCAAACCAGAAAGGTCCAAGATGGCGTTGGGGTGCCGTATGCAAAAGGTGCCATGCACAAAAGGAAACGTGAGCAAAAGATGCCGTGTGCAAGAAGGGAGGATCTGCACAAGCCCCAACTGCCCCCACCTTGAATGATGACATGGAGACCCCTCCCCTTTCACATGCCGTAAGAACTCTGCTCACCTGCCCTTCAGGGAGAAGGTGTTTTAGAGCATGAGCTCTGCCTCCTCCATTCACTGATCAATGAATAAAGTTTCTGCTCTGCTATTCTGAACCCAGTATCGTTCTATTGGCAAGAGCCACTCTAGGCAAAAGGACCGACTTTCGGCTCTCTGGTCCCTTAGCGCTCAGTAACAAAAAAAACAACAATAAAACTGGTCAGTTGGTCTCACTGTGGAGCTGATGCTTACTTCAAAGAGAGCTGGGGGACTTTTTTTCCTTCGTTCAGAAAAGAAAAAAATCAAATTCCTTCCAAGTAGGAGCAAGACTGTAGAGGAATCTTATTTGTCTCTTTGGCTTACTGTGTTTTCAGGAAAACATAGAGAAAAAGAAATAAAAAGCCCGCACATAGGACTTTGCCAGTCATCCTTTCATTCTTTAAACTTCTTAGCCCCAATATAGCAGGAATTGTTCCCTTACACCAGAATGCAGCCTGCCTTAGGTTTTACGGAAAAAAATCAAATAAATAATAATTACATGTAAATTAATAAAGCCTAATCACATGCCAGTAAGGAATTTGAAAAGTTTAGTCTGACCATTAAAACGTTGAGTTCATTTGGCACAGAACCACAATGAAAGAAAAAAGTGATGGTTTCAACAGTTTGTTCAAGTCAGAAGGAAATGTGGGTGTGCCCCACTTCCAATGAATTAGTCGTGAGGAGAACTGAGCTGCAAATCTTGCAAGTCAGGTTCACCGCATAGGTGATAGAAAAAGTAAGAAAAATCATGACTATTTTGTAATGCTGATGCCTTTGGTCATGACCAGTTTATAAGCTATATAGAAGTTAAAGTTGAATATGGAGATAAAATTTCTCTTACCACAGTCTAGTCTAGATCAGGGAAATTTCTTAAAGAGATTTGCCAAGTTGTTTCCTCATGGTTTGAGGCTCAGGTCAGGATCATCTCCTTCAGGAAGTCTTCTCTTGCTTCCTCCAGACCAGGTAGGGGGCCCCTCGGCCATGCTGGTAACACCTTGTGAAACCTGTTTACACTTTCCTTATCTTATGCCTATCATGTTTATATGTCTTTCTTCTCAGATAGGCTATGAGCTCCTCAGTGAGCAAGTATTAGATTGGTTGCTTTCCAAACTCTTCTATTTGATTATTTTTTGGCTGGGTATACAATTCCAACTTAAAAAATGATTTTTCCTCAGAACCCTGAAGGCATTGCCCCCACTATTTTCTAACATTCAGTGGTTCAGGTGTGTTATAAGTCTGTTTTACTCCTTTTTTAAGTGTCCCATTTTGTCCGTATAAATGTTCAGGATCTATTCTTTGATCTTGGAGATATGATCTTTCACAAGGATATGCCTGAGTGTGGGGTTTTTTTTTTTTCCGTGAGGAAGATTAGCCCTGAGCTAACATCTGTTGCCAATCTTCCTCTTTTTGCTGAGGAAGATTGGCCCCGAGCTGACATCTGTGCCCATCTTCCTCCATTTTATTTGTGGGATGCCTGCCACAGCATAGCTTGATGAGCGGTGCATAGGTCTATGCCTGGGATCCCAACCTGTGAACCCTGGGCCACTGAAGCGGAGCACGCATACCCAACCACAATGCCACTGGGCCAGCCCAGGGTGTGGGTATTTTTAATTTATTTTTCTCGATTATTTTCTCTGATATTTTCCTTCCTCCTCTCCGCTACCATCATGTTACCACTTCTTTTTGCACCATTTTGGGGACTCTCATTGACTCTCATGTTGGACCTCTTAGATTGACCCTTTTTTTTTTTTTCCTAAGGAAGATTCACCCTGAGCTAACATTTCTGCCAATCTTCCTCTATTTTGTATGTGGGTTGCCACCATAGCATGGCCGCCAATGAGTGATGTAGGTCCGCTCCTGGGAACCGAACCGGGGCTGCCAAAGTGAAGTGCACTGAACTTAACCCCTAGGCCAAGGGGCTGGCCCCTTAGATTGATTCTAAATGCCTCTTATCAGTTTTCTCTTTCACTTTCCTCTGAGGAGCTAATACTTTTATCTAGGGCCTTAGCATTTCCCTTCTCTTAGAGAACAGCACTCCTGCTTTTGGCTTGGTGTTAATCACTTTGCTCTGACAGCATTTTGCCTGTAGGAGGAATGGAACAGATAAGATAAGGGAATGTCAACTGTTCTATATGCAGTTTTCCAATTAATGTCCCAACTCTTAAGTCTATCACTGCACTCCCTTGTATACCATCTCTAGCAGCCCCAGAACTTCTCAGAGATTCGTGGCAGACCACCTGCATCTCTCCAATCTTGTAGATGTGGCGTGCACCTTCCTCTATTACATTTGTCAGAATAGTCTTATAGAAATGTTTTAAAAGCTCATTGTCAAGTCTCTTCACTACTAATTTATTCTTCTTTGTATTTTAGTGGTGTCTTAAGAGGGATAGGAAGGAAACATGTGTTCAGCCCACCCATCTTTAACAAGAAGCAAGAATCATGATATAAGGAGAAAGGCTATGTCTATTTCATTTACCAATAAATATCCAGTGCCTAGCAATTTATAGTACTCCTTAGACACTCAATAAATTTTTAAATAAAAGAATGCTTCAGGTATCCAAAGAGTTTATCTCTCTTTTGTATGACTTACTATCTACAGTGGCCAAGTGAACATGGCAGTAGAATTGGGGATATAGCACTGGTTTGGGTTTTTTTTTTTTTTAAGACTATTTTTTAGAGCAGTTCTAGGTTCACAGCAAAATTGAGAGGAAGGTACAGAGATTTCCCATATACTCCCTGTTCCCACAAATCCATGCCCTCCCCCATTATCAAAGGATATAGCCCTAGTTTTGATACGCAAATACATATAGAGAAATTAAACAAAGATGATTTTATGCACTAGAGAAAGAAAAGAATGTTTCGGGCAGCCTAATTTCAAGAACAAATTAAACCGAAACTGAACCTGGGAGCCACTGTTAGTGAAGTAAATCTGGAGAAAGAATTGGAATGTGCCTGATTAAATATTCTCAGAAATAGTTTAGTATAATATCTTCCCATAGACTTTATCATTATCAATTGATAACTAGTATTTACTCAATATACCTATATAATTTGTAAAATTTTAATTAAAGTTGTTTTTAGAACAAGACTCATAGTATACCAAGTGCTGTCAAACTCTTTGGACTCTGCACTCCTTTACCCTCTTAAAAATTGAGGACTCCAAGAACTTTTGTTTATGTGAGTTATATTTATCAATATTTAGTGTATTAGAAATAGCAACTAATAATTTTTTTAAAGTTTTCTATTAATTATTCAAAAATAACAATAAATATGCTAGCATATTTATATGAAAAATAACTGTTTTCCAAAATAAAAATAAAATCAGTGAGAAGAACGTCATTGTTTTACATGTTTGTAAATCTCTATATCTGGATTAATAAAATACAGGTAGATTTCCACAGCTGCGTCTGCATTCATTCTGTTACAGTATGTTGTTTTGGTTAAGTTTTGTTTAGTTGATTATGTTTTGTTATGAAGAAAATCTAGCATCACACAAATATATAGTTAAAAAATGGAGGGGTATTTTAATAGCCTTTTCAGATAATTTTGTGGGTATTACTTTATGATATAACATCAAAACTCAATAAGTGGTAGTTTATTAAAGGATAGTTACAATGTAGAATCTGAAACCAATAGCAATGAAGTTTTCTTACTCTATTACCTAAAAATCCGTTGGTGTATCTTGAAGTTTGAATGGATCTTCTTCTCACACATGAATTTGTAACATCATGCATTAGTCATCTGGAAAATGTTTCATGAAGTTATGCAGATCTTCCAAATGTTGACACATTCCATTATCAAAAAAATCATATTTATTAATATCACCACGATCACATCAGGAAAATCTTTAAGCATTGGGAAGATAATCAAGCTCATGGCATCAGATAAGTTTTTCAAAATACTAATTTTTGCTTGCAAGCTCAACTGTTATCATTGGCAACAAATACTATCAACTCTTTTCCTTGAAGTAATAGTGTGGCTTCCTTCATTTCTAAGAAAATGCCAAACACCCAAGTCTGAATAATCATAGTTTGTCAGGCTGTCATTTTTTCAAGTAAAAATGATGGTCTGTGAAAAAAAGTGGCCAGTGAGGCTCACACTTTCGCTGATTATACAAGTGCTTTTTCTTGAGACCACCATCGTACTTCAGTATGCGCCAGAAGTGCTTCATGCTTACTTCCCATATTGTCACACAAAATGCTAAAAAGATATGCACTCTAGGGTAAAGATTTAATAAAGCTAATATTTTTTCTGCTCCATCAAGGACATTCCTATGTATAACTGGCATTTTTTTTATTGTGAGTATGTGGAGGTGAGGAATACAATGACTACTAGTACAGTTTGGTGCCAATGTCTCATACATGCTGAGACATCAGCAACTTTATCCACCATTGATTGCTTTGTACCATCAGTGCAAATGCCGGCACAGTAAAAAAAAAAGGTAAATAATGTTTTAATATTATTATGGAAGTAGTTTTAACCTTGTAGACTCCCAGAAAGGGTGTTAGATATGCCCAGGAGTCCGTGGACCATATTTTAAGAACTGCTATGGTAGATAGCCAGTGCCCCCACTTTATTAGTTCTCCAGGGCTGCTATAACAAAATACCACATACTGGGTGGCTTAAAACAACAGAAATTTTTTCTCTCACAGTTCTGGAGGCTAAAAGTCTGAAATCAAGGTATCAGAAGGCCCATGTTCCCACAGATGGTTCTTCCAGTTTCTGGTGGCCCCAGGCATTGCTTGGCTTGTGTCAGCATAACTCTAATCTCTGCCCTCATCTTCACATGGCCTTCTTCTCCATGTGTATCTCTGTGTGTTCCCCTCTTCTTATGACGATGCCAGTCATTGGATTTAGGGCCCACTCTAATCTAGTATGACTTTGTAGGGGAGGAAAAAGTTTTCCTTGACCTTGTTAGGGTCTCCAGCTGGGTCTGAAAATATGTGACACGGGAGAACTTCATAAGGAAATGAAGACCCATAGAAACAGTTTGACCTGAGTATTTTTTTTTTTTTTTGTGAGGAAGATCAGCCCTCAGCTAACATCCATGCTAATCCTCCTCTTTTTGCTGAGGAAGACCGGCCCTGAGCTAACATCTATTGCCAATCCTCCTCCTTTTTCTCCCCCCAAAGCCCCAGTAGATAGTTGTATGTCATAGCTGCACATCCTTCTAGTTGCTGTATGTGGGATGCGGCCTCAGCACAGCCAGAGAAGCAGGGCGTCGGTGCGCGCCCAGGATCCGAACCTGGGCCGCCAGTAGCAGAGCACGTGCACTTAACGGCTAAGCCACAGGGCTGGCCCTGACCTGAGCATTTTTATGCTAGGTTTGATGAACAGTGGACAGTTGTGGAGGAGTATGATAAGTTAAAGAGTATGAGGTGAGTATAGTAAACCGGGGAAAACTTAGCAAGGCCTGTCTGTTCACATTCTTCTCGGCTGCCGTTTGTCGTCAAAGATAAGGATGCTCCTTTCCTCCAGGTATAGGGAGGGCACCTCTCACATGAGAGTGTTATGACCTGTTTCAGGGGAGAAGAAGAAGAAGGGTCAGAGTGACCTTCCTGCTTCTGCTGGTTTCTCAAACCTCTTCAGCTTAGAATATTCAATATGCCAAGGTGCCATATTTTGCATTAGTGTGCCCTGAACCCCATCAACCTCATCTTAACTAACTACATCTGCAAGACTCTACTTTCAAATAAGGTTACATTCTGAGGGTCTGAATGGACATGAATTTGTGGGAATACTATTCAACTCACTACACCCACCATATTCCCTACAGGAAGGTATATCCATCCTGGAGCTGCCACGGGTGTTTGTGGCTAAACATTCACAGCTGTACTTTCTCTAGACTCTAGAGAATTGCCCTTGACAAAAAAGGGAACTGTTTCATCCAAGAAGGTACTTACCCCCTCCCAGAGGCAGCCCACAGCCAATGACCAACTGATATTGTAGTACAAAAAGTTGGTCCCCTTCCCTCAAGGCAGTACCTTTCTGGAGCAAGTCATACTCCAGAGCTCCCTGTGGGATCTGGCTGAAGCTAGACTCCAGCTGAGACTACAACAGGACTTAACTTTTTCCTTTATCCCATGCTGCTTCCTTCACTCCCCTTTTTTTGAGAGCACAACCTAAAATAATTCCTGAATCACTTTTCACCTCTCTGATTGGCAAATATTTAAATGATTGCTGCTTGATTTTCACTAAAGATAGGGTAGTTGGACAATGTTATACATTCTCGGTGGGAAAGTAAAGTGATGTAATCTTTCTTGAATGCAAGAATGTCTGGCAATATGAATTTTAAAATTTACATATTTATTTATTTATAATTTTATTTATTTTCCCCCCAAAGCCCCAATAGATAGTTGTATGTCACAGTTGCACATCCTTCTAGTTGCTGTATGTGGGACGCGGCCTCAGCATGGCCGGAGAAGCGGTGCGTCGGTGCGCACCCAGGATCCGAACCCAGGCCATCAGCAGCAGAGCGCGCGCACTTAACCGCTAAGCCATGGGGCCGGCCCATGAATTTTAAAATTTAAATATATCCCCTTTGACCTAACAATTACACATTTGAGAACTCTTAAGAAAGTAATCAGGCAGGTGTGCATAGATATCTATACAAAGATGAACATGACTATGTTTTTTATGATTAAAAAATTAGAAACAGTTTAAATATTGGTTAAATAAACAATAATATATCCCTTCAGTGGATTACACTGCAGCCACTTAAAAAATGGTATAGATCCAGATTGTATTAATAGGTATGGATGTCCATTCATATTGTGGAATTAAAAAAAAGAATCCACAACAGTATAGACTATGGATAATTTGCCAAAATATTTTTCACTTAGGATATCTCCCAAATATTTCTGGTCATGCATTTTTGTTTCAAACTGTTGGAAAATTCATAGAAAACTTTTAGCTAATATTTTCATTATTTTTTTTTTAAGATTTTATTTATTTATTTTCCCCCCAAAGCCCCAGTAGATTGTTGTATGTCATAGCTGCACATCCTTCTAGTTGCTGTATGTGGGACGAGGCCTCAGCATGGCCTGAGAAGCAGTGTGTCGGTGCGTGCCCGGGATCCGAACCCGGGCCGCCAGCAGCGGAGTGCGCGCACTTAACCACTAAGCCACGGGGCCGGCCCTAATATTTTCATTTTAAAATCGTAATAAAACTGGCTTAAGTTTGGGAGTTTTTTAAAAATATATACCTTCATTTAGGGGTTAGCCTGGTGGCTTAGCAGTTAAGTGCGCATGCTCCGCTACTGGCAGCCCGGGTTCAGATCCCCTGTGCACACCGATGCACTGCTTGTCCGGCCATGCTGAGGCCGTGTCCCACATACAGCAACTAGAAGGATGTGCAACTATGACATACAACTATCTACTGGGGCTTTGGGGGAAAAAAAAAAAGGAGGATTGGCAATAGATGTTAGCTCAGAGCCAGTCTTCCTCAGCAAAAAAGAGGAGGATTAGCACGGATGTTAGCTCAGGGCTGATCTTCCTCACAAAAAAAGAAAAAAAAATATATATATATATATATATACCTTCATTTATTTTACTGGGAGTGAACCTAGTGGGAAGAGCAAGTTGATAATATTTGTAGGCTGGTAAAGAATTGGTTGCTATTGGTAGGTACAAAAGAATATTTTCTTCCAGTTGTCTATATACCCTTTATACAGATTACAAGAATTCTGGCTGAAGTTTTACCAAGCCCATAACTGATACATAAAATATTCCTCTGGTTGTGTAAATTAATTTTTCTAATTAGAGATAATCCATTTCTAGAGAGCTTATTAAGAAATTTTCTTTCAGCCTCTGCTGGTTTTTAGTAATTAAGAAGAAAAAAATTCAGCCTATATTCTGTCTATATTTAGTCTGTGAATATAGAGAACCAGAGACCCCTTAAAAGTCACATTTTCATTACCTTAACAACTACTTTCCAATTGCACCACTAAAATATATCCCATTAAATTGTTTGATGCTCCTTCTCCAGGACCTATGCAATATGTTCCTTTTAAACCTTAATAACAAGGAAATTGTCTCTGGAATCATTTCCTTATGTGATGTATTGAGTTTTTGTTTTTGCTTTGGTGATTAGGATGCTCAATATTGCATTTCAAACTCGCCTCTAGGAACTGCAATAGGCCATGTGGTAGGTGTTTTTCCTCTTGAACTTTCAATGATTTTAATTTCTGTTTTAATTTAAACTTTTTGTGTGTGTGTGTCTCTTATATTATAAAGAGTATTTGACCCTTTATGGAATCTTTTATCATTTATATCTTCCCTATTCATGAACAACTGGTAATTATTTTAACAACTGACATTTCTCATGCATTTATAAAAACGGTGTTTTCTACACACTTGAATGATAGAGGGAAAAGTTATTTTATTCTCTCTAGGTGAGACATGAAAAAGGAAAGAAAGTAAACTAACCTTTACTGCATACCTACTATGTGAGAGGCAATGTCGCAGGCACTCTTTTACGTTCTCTCTATTCCTTTAACAATCTTATGAAATAAGATCGTACATTTAGAAATGTTAAGTGATTTATTGAAAACCACACTGTTGTTTAGGATCAGATTCTGATTCCTAAAACTTTGCTTTCTCCATTGTATTATACTGCCTCCGCATATTATTACTGCTAGAGCAATGAACTGCAACTTCTTCAACGCATTTTTCTAGGGAAGTGCTTCTCAAACATTAATGCGCAAATGAACCACCTGGGAATCTTGTTAAAATGCAGATTCTGGGGCTGGCCCTGTGGCATAGCGGTTAAGTGGACGCGCTCCGCTGCTGGTGGCCTGGGTTCAGATGCTGGGCGCGCACCAACACACCATTTGTCAGGCCATGCTGTGGCGGCGTCCCATATAAAGTAGAGGAAGATGGGCACGGATGTTAGCCCAGGGCCAGTCTTCCTCAGCAAAAAGAGGAGGATTGGCATGGATGTTAGCTCAGGGCTGATCTTCCTTACAAAAAAAAATGCAGATTCTGATTTCTGATTTGGTAGGGCTGGGGAGGGGCCTAGGAGTCTGCATTTCTAACTGCATCTAGGTGGTGCTGATGCTGATGCTGCTGATCACGGGGCACACTTGGAGCAGCAAGTTTTCAGAGTGTTAACACTGCAATGATCTAGGTAGTTACTATATCGAAGTTATGAAATTGGATACATGCAGTATTTTTAAAATTGCCAACAAAATAATCAATTACTGCAATTGTGTGCAGGGACTATGTACAACTCAGAGAATCCTGAGGCCTTGCTTCCTGTGTGTAGCAGACTTATGTGGAGTGGTATTCCTCCCAAAGCAGGCAGTTCTTTAGATAACGAGGGGAAAATATCTGATTAACTAAGAAACCTCATTTCCTGCTCATGTTGGTTAAGTATATTCTTTTCCAAACCTGCCAGCCTCCTGGATGAATTCATCATTCATACAGGTGACTCATGATGCCCTAAGCTCCAATTATGATTACCTCCCTGCATTTCAGCCACCCCGGCAGTATGGGAGATTAGAGACACAGAACAACCCTCTCACCAAAAAAAATAGTTTTTTTTTGGCGGGGGTAGGAAGATCAGCCCTGAGCTAACATCTGATGCCAATCCTCTTTTTGCTGAGGAAGACTGGCCCTGAGCTAACACCCGTACCCATCTTCCTCTACTTTATATGGGACGCCGCCACAGCATGGCCTGACGAGCCCAGCGTCGGTGCGTGCCCAGGGTCCAAACCTGCGAACCCTGGGCTGCTGAAGCGGAGCGCGTGCACTTAACCGCTGCGCCACTTTGGCTGGCCCCCCAAAAATGGTTTTTTTACTTCTAGATAGAACATGAAATACATCTGTTAAAATATATTTCTGAGCTAGCGAAAGTTAAGCAATACTCAGAGGCCAAAAACCAAGTGAAAGGGGAAATCTGGAGAGGTAATCAAGCACAGAGGAAGATTTTACGGGGGGTGGGGGGTATATTCTGAATTCTGGTGACCTTGAACTACAGTTTTAATGGCCATGAAGGGTGTGGGGACAGGAGACAAACCCCAGACCCCAGCCAAAGTAAGGAGTCTAACGGGAGATCCCCACAGACACACACACACACACACACACACACACAAAGGTTTACACACTCATCAAAGAAACAAACAAAAAACATCCACCCTCCACCAGAGGACACCAAGAAAACTTACCTGTCTTGACCTTGGCTCTAGACAGAAGGAGGGGGAAAGCTACCCTAATAATTTGCAAACACAAGCATGGGGTTATGGCCCAATTCAAACTACCTATTGTTAGGAGACAATTCTTCATGAGTCTTGCAAGTTTCTGCACATCTTATGAGCTGACTGTCTTTGTTCCAGACTATCTTTTCAGTGGTTTAAATAGTGAGCAGTCTTGGAAGATAACAGTGGTGTCTCCCTCAGGACTAGAGGGCAGATTTGCTTACAGCCTTAGAAGATAGTCATAACGTCTGCCTCTGGAGAAAAAGACAGGCATGTTTACTGCCCATTTTAAAATACTCATGTTCCATAAGTTTGGGTTGCCCTCCTGTAATGTAACCCATTGCATGTATAGATGTCACCTGGTCTGCTTTGTGTTACCCTGTGGAAACTGGGGCTTGGGGCACCAACACAAACACTGACACTCTCGTTCTTGCAATTGCCTCGAGTAATAACCTGTCCTTGGGCTCTGACCCAAGATTAGCATGTCTTCTGCCAAAATCCATGAAACTATGGCAGGCTAACTGTGGCAGGGTAAAATCTCAGACCCTTGACGTTCTTAATGGCTATGTGGTCCCAAATACCTTATGCAGAAAAATATTTTGAATTGATCCTATGTTGGTATACCCCTAGAGGGCTAGTAGAAGCAAAAGAAAATCCTCTCTGGAAGAACACTCTCCAACTCAGACCACAAACAATTCCCATAGAGATATTAGAATGATTAGGTACAGAATGTAAAATAAGTCTTACATTTTTAAAGAAATAGAAGATAAGATTTAAAATTTGATTAAAAAACTAGAGGCTAGGGGCCAGCCCCAGTGGCCTAGTGGTTAAGTTCGGCATGCTCCACTTTGGCGACTTGGGTTCAGTTACACCACTTGTCTGTCAGTGGCCATTTTGTGGCAGCAGCTCACATACCAAAAGAGGAAGATCGACGATGGATGTTAGCTCTGGGCGAATCTTCCTCAGCAAAACAAACAAACAAACAAACGAAAACTAGAGGCTGTTCAAAAATGACCAGACGAGTTTGCAAAGGGACCAAATAAGACCTTTAGAAATGAAACATGTAATCATTACAGTGAAAATTTTAATGAATGGGTTTAACAGCAATAGAAATGAGGCTGAAAAAAGAATGAGTACACTGGAAAATAGATCAGAAGAAATTACCCAGCGAGTAATACAGATCAAATGTGAAAGCAAGATTAGGAGCCACGGAAGATAGAGTAAAAAGGTCTACATATGTTCAATCCGAGTTCCAGAGGAAGAGAAGAGAGAAAGAAGAAGAGGCAATATTAAAGGTTGTAATGGCTGAAAATTTTCCAGAACTGATGAAAGATGTCGTGTTAGTTTCCTATCGCTATTATAATAAATTACCATAACTTCATGACTTAACACAAATTTATTATCTTACAGTTCTGCAGGCAAGAAGTCCAACACAGGTCTCACTGGGAAAATCAAGATGTTGGCAGGGCTGTGTTCCTTTTTGGAGTCTCTAGGAGAGAATCTGTTTCCTTGATCTTTCCGGCTTCTAGAAGCTGCCTACATTCCTTGGTTCATGGCCCTCTTCCTCCATCTTCAAAGCCAGCAACAGCAGGTCAAGTTTTTCTCATATCACCTCATTTCTGACCTCCTCATCTACCTGCCTCTTCCACATTTAAGGACCTTTGTGATTATATTGATCCCACCTGGATAATCCAAGCTACTCTATTTTAAAGTCATCTGATTAGCAATCTTAATTTCATCTGTAACCTCAACTCCTCTTTGTCATGTAATCTAACATATTCACAGGTTCTGAGGATTAGGACATGGACATCTTTGAGGGTCCATTATTCTGCCTACCATTCAAGAATTCCAATCAATTTTAAGCAGAATGAAAAGAATCCATACCTAGTCAAAATCCATACCTAGTCATGTCATGATGAAACTCTAGAATGCCAAAGACAAAGAGAAAATACGGAAACAGCCAGAAAGAAGAGAGATTCCCTACAAATAGACTGTAATTGTACTGGTACTTGACCTAACAGCTACAATGAAAGTCAGAAGACAGAAGAATAATACCTTCATTCTGTTGAGAAAAAATAATAGTCAACCTACACTTATTTACCCAAAAATTTTATTTTGAGAACAAGCGATAAATAAAATAATTTTCTAAGTGTAAACTCAGAGAATTTTCTACCCAAAGACTCTCAGGATATTCTAAAGGGCAAACTTTAGGCTGGAAGAAGACACACATAGATCTGAGATGCAAGAAGTGATGATAAACAAAGAAACTGCAAAATATGCATTAGCCAGACTTTTACTACAATATGCTCCATAACAAACCACGCTCAAAACTCAGTGGCTTACAACTACAAGCCTTTACTCTCATGCTTACTGGTCTGCAGGCCCACTGTGGTTTAGCTGACCTAGGTTGGCTCATCTCTGCAGCAAGCTTCAGGCTGCAGGTTGTGCTCAGGTTTTCTCTTCTTATCTCATTCTGGGTGCAAGGTCTGAGGGGAAGTAATTATTGTTAAGTAGTACATGTGTCTCCCACTAGATCATAAGTCAATTTAGGGGAATGGGGAGGAACATACTTATTCACTATTGAATCCCTGATAGCTGGTGCTTTGCCTACTATCAAATGAGAATTTAAGAAATTTTTGCTAAAGAAATACAATAAATCAACCATAATTGCCATTATGAATTATAATTATGAATTACATTCGTAATTGCCAAAGAGCCCAGCAAGTATTAGACACTTAGTAAGAGTTCAATAAATATTTTTAACCACGTTAAAGGAGGAAGGGAGGGAAGAAAGAGGAAGGAAGAGAATGAGATTTGATAGATTTTTTAAAGTAAATTTATCTAAAATGAGCTGTACTTACCTATTAAACCTTTCAATTCACTTGGCCTGTGGATAACAGAATAATTTTCTGTTGTTATCATGACCTTTTGAAAACAGTGCTCCAAAATACAAAGAGGCATTTTTTAATTCATAAGTTATTAATCTGCTTTTATATTTGAACTTTTAAAATGTTTTTTAAAGCTTTATAAGGAGTTCTGAAATTAGATTTTTTTTTTTTTTTTTTTTTTTTTTTTTGTGAGGAGATCAGCCCTGAGCTAACATCCGCCAATCCTCCTCTTTTTTTTTTTTGCTGAGGAAGACGGCCCTGGGCTAACATCAGTGCCTATCTTCCTCCACTTTATATGGGACGCCGCCACAGCATGGCCCACCAAGCAGTACTTCGGTGCGCGCCCGGGATCCGAACCAGCGAACCCCGGGCCGCCGCAGCGGAGCGCGCGCACCTAACCGCTTGCGCCACCGGGCCGGCCCCCTGAAATTAGATTTTATAAATTTACTTTGAAACATGACTATTTATGCCTGAAAGTTCTTTTTTTTTTTTAAAGATTTTATTTATTTACTTTTCCCCCAAAGCCCCAGTAGATAGTTGGCTGTCATAGCCGCACATCCTTCCAGTTGCTGTATGCGGGGCGCGGCCCCAGCATGGCCAGAGAAGCAGTGCGTCGGTGCACGCCTGGGATCTGAACCCGGGCCGCCAGCAGCGGAGCGCACTCACTTAACCGCTAAGCCACAGGGCCGGCCCTATGCCTGAAAGTTCTTTTGAAATTAAGAAAAAGTTTGAAAATCTTATTTTAATTTTAATTAATGTTATTTTTTCTAATTTAGCTTAATATTTTCATGATATTTAGATTAAGGATCCCTGATTTCTCAGTGAATCACCAAATTTGAAGGTTTTCCCTGTCTATTCCTGTTCCCCCTCCTTTTACCTTTCACGGGCATTGCCCCCAATAAACCTATTCTACTCCTAATTCATCCTTGACATCTACTTCCTGGAAGACCCAGTCTTCGCAGACACCAACCATATATTCCTTATATGGTAAACAGACTCTCAAGAAAGGAATTTGGGAATTGAGTCACTTACCTAGTACAGCATAAATAAGGTGAAATTAGTATACTAGTAATCCATGCAGGACTGTGTCATGGGTTTATGGGCCTCACTCTCAGAAGGGCCCATACCTAATTGTATCTTTGAATTTGTGTTTTGCAAGTGAAGTTAAATAAGACAATGAAGCATTCATGTGAACAATGGAGATACACCCGGAGAGAAGGAGACAGCACATGCAGACAACGGTTCAGACCCATGGGCACAGCAGGCAGCCTGGGTGCCAAGCAATTGGCCTGGCAGCCCAGTGCACATGCCTACGCCCGTGCCAGGGTCTGGGCCCAGGTTGGTGTTGGTCATGCTGGTAGCAGGAGCACAAGCAGCAGAGGTGGCAGCATCTGCACAAATACTCTCTGGCCTGAGAGCCCAGAAAGGAACTGCCAGCATGCTGCCAAGAAACGCTGTCAAAAAATTTTTACAAAATGAAATCAAATGCATGGATAATGTAATAAAGCATGTTAAAAAAGAAACAATAGATCCAAAAGGGAGTCACTTGCACTAAGCCCCACATCAGCAAACCAAGCCTTAATTGCAGTTTCAACCTCTCCTAGGAATGTGACCTTTCGCCAGTTAATCTGGATTTACCTGGTCTGCACTAGTGAGGTAATCTGCCTGATGGACCCCCACCCTTCTCCAAAGGAAGGGGACTTTGCCTGAAATAATTCACTCTTTGCTAGAAACTTCCTTTTTTCTGCCCCCTTCTGCCTATGAAAGCTTTCCACGTTGTACAGCTCCTTGGAGCTCTTTTCTATTTGTTAGATGGGACACTACCCAATTCATGAATCGTTGAATAGTGCCAATTAGATCTTTAAATATACTCAGTCAAATTTTGTTTTTTAACAGATTTGGTGACAGTGGTGGGATCCAAAGAAAACTTCTGATGGCATTCAGGGATGAGAAATACAGGCATGGTACCCGTGAACCCCTTTGAGTTCTCTATCTTTCTTGCCGTTTCTAAGGGCCATGGGTAAATTCCTCTCAGTTCTGAGCTCTGCTCTCTTTGCATCGAGCACCGGATCTAATTGGCTTTCCAGTCAGTTACATATTGGGAGCTGCTGGTAGTTCAGCCTGCAATTCCCCATTTGGGTTCTGTCCCCAGATTGCAGTTCCCTATTTATTTGGAGTCCTTCCCCAGATTCTATACTGGGACCTGGTGGTGGCAGCTGCAGTTCCCCATTTGTTTGAAATCAGTTTGCAGTCCCCATTCTTTGGGGTCTGCTGGTTGAGTCCTTTCCCCAGTCCCAAGTTCCATGGGAATTGTTGGTGATGCACACAGGGTCTTTGCTTGGCCTGGCCACAGTGATATCTCTTGGTTACTGCTGGTGTGTTAAGGAGCACATGTTTGTCTTGTTTTGAGTAGGTAAATGCTATTGCTAATGGGAATTTTGTAAGCCAAAAATTTGTGGGCACAGGTCTCGTATTTAAAAGCTGTTAGAGTACTTGCCACCTACCCAAAGAGTCCCCTGTTAAGATAAGTTGGTCATGGAACAGGTTAGAGTGACACTAGATCACCTGCCAACCTCAAGAAAATTTCCATGCAGCAAGGTATACTGTAAAACATCACACAATTCCCAACACAGTGACACATCCCTTTTAGGTATTAGTTTAGCTCCAAGAGACCCAAAGGTTTAGCCAAATAAATAAATAAATAAATAAATAATAAAATAGGATTTTTAAATTCCAAAGAGTTGAGCGCAACACCTTTTGGAACACCTGCTTATTTTATGTCTAAGAACTGCAGTCCTGGAAGCTGTAGATATCTACATAAATGGCAAAATGTTACTAAAAACAACTTACAATTACAATGGCCATTATGGGAATGTTCCAATTAGACAAGATCAATCATTTAAGAAGTGTACTTGAAAGCAAAGTTTCCCAAATCAAAAAAACCAAATGAGATACTTATTTTTATTGATATACAAAAGCTTCCAAAAGGATTCAAAATTCGAAAATAGCTTCATTAAAAAAATTCTTTGTGGGGCTGGCCCCATGGCATAGTGGTTAAGGTTCCATGTGCTCTGCTTCAGTGGTCCATGTTCATGGGTTCGGATCCCGGGTGCAGACCTGCACCACTCGTCAGCCATGCTAGGCAGTGACCCACGTGCAACATAGAGGAAGACTGGCACAGATGTTAGCTCAGGGCTAATCTTCTTTGAGCAAAAATGAGGCAGATTGGCAAAAGACGTTAGCTCAGGGAAAACCTTCCTCACCAAAAAAAATATATATATTCTTTGCAAAAAGCTAATGAAAATTGAAAGACACAAGATTGTAAACAAAAGCCCAGCAAACTATTAGCTTTACAGTTACAAGAACTCCAAGGCCAGATACCTAAATGACACCTAGGCCTCCCCCATTACTCTCTCCTAGGGGTCCATCATCAAAACATTGGCCCAGAAATTGATGTACCATTTGTAATCAACTAGGACATTGGAAAAAAATGTTTTCCTCAAATGTTTTGTGCAAATTCTTCAACACCAACTCAAATGCCCCCACATCTACCTTCGAAGAAGGGCCACTGTATGGGCCCCTCCCAGAGTTGATGATACACTGAGGAATTTTCTGGTAAACTGCTATGTTATTCCTTTAAACTGCCTACGGAAACTAAAATGAAAATTAGTGGAAAACCTTGCCAAATTCTGGTAGATACCAGAGCCTGCAGATGGGATCCTGGGAAATTTGGCAGAACCCAGCCAAGGGTGAGAATTCTTACCAGAGTCAGATCTCCCAGATCTCTGTAGTGCCCAGTCAAGAGAGAAAAATAAAATTCCACGTTGTCCCTTCCTTTCCAAATACAGACCCACCAATTATTGATCCTTTCTTTCCCAGGGACAGGTGTTAGCTTCTTATCTGTCTTGTGTTGTGTCCTAAGAACTTGTCTTGCTAACCATCAGGTTGGGGGCCCCAAAACATGGCCAGACTAAAATGTAGGTGCTACTCCATTTGTGGCTAGGGTCCTGTCAAACTGCTGCCATCCCTCATAGGAATTGTCTAGACCTTTTCTTTTTTTTCTTTTTTTTTTTTTTGAGGAAGATCAGCCCTGAGCTAACATCCATGCCAATCCTCCTCTTTTTGCTGAGGAAGACTGGCCCTGGGCTAACATCTGTGCCCATCTTCCTCCACTTTATACGGGACGCCGCCACAGCATGGCCTGACAAGCGGTGCATTGGTGCGCGCCCGGGATCCAAACCTGGGCCGCCTGCAGTGGAAAGCACACTTAACCACTATGCCACGCCCCAAGGTCTTTTCTTTCTTTTGGCTATTTTTGGAAGTAGCTCTAAGATCTTGGGAGGATAATATCTTTTGCTCCATCTCTGAGAATGCCTCTTGGGTCCATAGTGTTGTTTAGTACTGCTAGAAATATTTAATGTTTGTCTCAGCTGAAACTTTTCAAGATATTTGAAAGGATTTAATAATTCTATGATCAGAAATTTGGCCAAATTGGAAGCTGATATTCAGAGCCTGATAGGAACTTTTTTTTTTTAGGTCTCCTCCCCTAAGCTAAATGTACCCAGAGAGGAAAGGCAAATCTTCTGAAGCCATTGTGAAAAGATTTACGAAAACATTTCAAAGGCAAACAGTTCTAAATCCAGAACATGGAAATCTATTGAATTCCATCTTAGCTGGAAATCTTCTCCCCGATATTAAAAAAAAAAAATCAAGGATAATGTAGTTAGATGGGTGGATCAACCTATAATGTCATTTAGGCTGCAACCTAATTCTCTGAGAAATTGAGAGCAACTACCTTATCTTACAAATCTTTGCAAAACTAGAAATGCAGCACTAGAGGCAGTTCAAAGTTTACCTAGCCTTTTTACCAATCCCCAAACCTCTCCTATTCTTCTCAAGAGCCTTATAAATATTGGCCTTGGGAAATCAAAGTCCTTCTTGGAGGAACTTGCATTCTTTACTTGTGACTTTGAGTTGTAAATGTTAACTCTTATCTAGGCCACCTATTTAAAGTAAATCTTAACAGGAGAATGAAAGGGGGAAAGGTTATTTGAAACTTAAGCAAACGAGAATTCTTAAGTGTCTTCTCCACAAATATTAGTAAAAACCTTTAGACATCTGAATAGGTAGCCTTAACTTATTCCATTTACCAGAAAAACAACTTAGATCCAATTACTTTTATAACTAGTGAGATTGTATTATTTTACCTTATTCATGCAGTAATTTTATAATTGTTTTTTTTATTTATTTACTTTTTTCCCCCAAAGCCCCAGTAGATAGTTGTATGTCATAGTTGCACATTCTTCTAGTTGCTGTATGTGGGACGCGGTCTCAGCATGGCTGGAGAAGCGGTGCGGCGGTGCGAACCCGGGATCCGAACCCGGGCCGCCAGCAGTGGGGCGCACACACTTAACCGCTAAGCCATGTGGCCGGCCCTCAGGCAGTAATTTTAAAACGGAAGCTGTAAGGTCTCTGTTTGTGACTGTCTATTTATGTCCCTATATATGTGTTGTAGATCTATGGTATTTTTCTACCTCTGGATGATATTGCTAAAATTAATTTGTAAAAGAGCTCTATTTAATTGGCTTATAGAAAATTAAGCACTTATATAAATTAAGTATTCATAAAATTCTCAGAAATATAATAGAAACTAGCCCAAATACTTTTTAGGTTTACATGATCTGGGAAAATATTCAATATTAAAGCTAATTTAAAGCTTGTTGGTTTAATTAAAATAAACATGTCTTTAGAGTTATCAAAATTAAATATAATGTAGATATACAACTTTTCTTCTACCTGAGTTTATGTTATCTCTTACAAAATTTGTTAGCAAGAAAAATAATTTGGTATGATAACATTTTCATATTATAATTGTTGAAAACAAGTAAGTTAAATAGATGAAAGTGGGATACAAGTTCTTAGGCAAACTTCTTAAATAGTTTCCCCAAATCTTTTTGATAACCTGAAACCTTAGAGTTTTGCTAAGTTAAATTAAATGATAGAAATTCGTTAAAACTCTAGATCATTTCCAAATAAGATAAAACACAGAAACATTAATTACTGAACATAAGTTTATCCACTTTTGGCTTCCTTTTACAGAAGAACTGAAGATATTTAGGTCTATTGGTAAACATGCCCTGTGCCACACTGAAAAATTTGCTATGAGAAAACACGTTTCTAGAAATTATAAAAAGTATTTATAAATTGCCAAGCCACAGAATGCTAATGTAAAAATCAGTTCATATTTGCTTACTAGTTTTCACTAGAAATTAGGGTTTCTTAGGGTTAAAAATTCCAATATATGTGGGGCCGGCCCGGTAGCATAGTGGTTAAGTGCACATGCTCCACTGCGGCGGCCTGGGGTTCAGATCCTGGGCGTGCACTGACACACCGCTTGTCAAGCCATGCTGTGGCTGTGGCGGTATCCCGTATAAAGTGGAGGAAGATGGGCACAGATTGTAGCCCAGGGCCTGTCTTCCTCAGCAAAAAGGGGAGGATTGGCGACAGATGTTAGCTCAGGGCTAATCTCCCTCACAAACAAAAAAAAAAGAAGAAAAATTCCAGTATATGTAAATAAAGCTATTAGAAATGATAAGGGAAACATCTTCACATGCAAGGAAAATAGGATGTGTGTTTTTGATAAAAGAAGATATGAGGAATGGAAATGCATTTTTTTTTTGAAGGAAAGGAAAGTAATTTTGTCCTAAAGTGAGGCTGGTTATTTCAAAACAGGAAAGAGGGAAAACATAGAACAAAACCTGAATGTAAAAAAGAAGGCTGTAGAAGGTTTGTGGAAAAGGAGTCTTTGGAAAGGAATTAATGTGTGGTCAAGCTGGCTAAGATTAGATAAATTTAAGTTAAAAAAATTTGAATATCAAAAGTAAACTGGTGCAAAAATTAGAATTTAAGTTTCTCTTTGTTAAAAGGATGACTAAGTACTGTTTCACAGTGACCTGTGATTCTATTTGACCACATATTTTAAATCCTTTTGATATTTTTGACAAACTTTCCAAAATCAAATTCTAAATGAAGTCTTTTTGATCTTGAACTAACTTTGGGATTTTCCAGAAGGTCCCTGGAACATCTCAAAAAATTTATTCTCTCTCTTTATAAAAGAGGAGATGTTAAACTAGTTAGACTTATTTGATATATTAAATTATATGGGAAGCATTGTCACATAAGAAGTTATACTAAGCCTTCCTTACATTGTATTTATATTGCTCTTGTTAGTGCCATCGAGTCAATTCCAACTTCTAGCAACCTTACATACAGCAGGGTGGAACCCTTCCTGGTCTTTTTTGTGCCATCCTCTCACCTTCGTGTGTTATATCAGACAATGCTCTGCTGCTATTCATAGGGTTTTCAAGGCCAATTTTTTGGAAGTGTGTGGCCAGGTCCTCTTACCTAGTCTGTCTTAATCTGGAAGCTCCACTGAAACCTGTCCTCCATGGGTGATCCTGCTGGTATTTGAAATACTGGTGGCATACCTTTCAGCATCACAGCAACATGCAGCCGCCGCAGCGTGACAACTGACGGATGGGTGGTGTAGTTCCCTGACTGGGAAACGAACCTGGGCCACGATGGTGAGAGCACAGAATCTTAACCACTAGACAACCGCATATTTGTATAGGTATATGTCATAAGTGTTCCAGAAATTGTATGAAATTCCTGAAGTCTGATATGTCCTGGTATAGTGCTATCATCATAATTCCAGTTATTATTTTAAAATGTTTTGTATCACAGAGATAACCAAATTTCCTTGTCAATTCCATTATAATGAAGTCTCATTAGATCTTGAACAATGGGTATTTCTTAAGTCTTTTGTCATTTATGGATAGTTATTGTTTTACTCAGATGCTTTTGCAAAAGTGTTCCTGCAAAAATGCTTCTTTTTCAATTAAAAATAGAAATATGTTATGATCCAGCTATCCCACTTCTGGGTATTTATCCAAAGAACTTGAAATCAACAATCCAAAGAGGCTTATGCACCCCTATGTTCATTGCAGCATTATTCACTATAGCCAAGACATGGAAGCAACCCAAGTGCCCATCAACAGATGATTGGATAAAGAAGATGTGGTGTATATATACAATGAAATACTACTCAGCCATAAAAAAAGACAAAATTGTCCCATTTGCAACAATATGAATGGGTCTGGAGGGTATTATGTTAAGTGAAATAAGCCAGACAGAGAAAGACAAACACTGTATGATCTCTCTCATATGTGGAATATAAACTAACACACAGACAGAGAGAAAAGTTTGGTGGTTACCAGTTGTAAGGGAGTCGGGGAGTGGGCACAAGGGGTGAAGGGGCATATTTATATGGTGACTGACAAATAATAATGTACAACTGGAACCTCACAATGTTATAAACTATTATGAAATCAATAAAAAATTTTTTTTAAAAATGCTTCTTTTTCAAGGAGAATCATGGAAAGAACTCTGGCAAACACAGGCTCTGATAACTTTTAAGATCATAAAACTGAACTGTGTAAGAATTTCCAGAACTAATGGAAAAGACTGGATTCAAGCAGAATAAGAATTGATAACATGGAACTGAATAAACTGAGAAGGATGATTATGATTTTTTTGACTTCTTCCTTGAAACATTGTGGGTTCTTGTATGTTTTGTTTTTCCAGATTTGAGGAAACTTTTTCTCTTAAGCTATCTGTGACTTACAACAATTTGGTAAAGTATACCTTTGTAAACAAAGATGAAACATTTACTTTTTCTCCCTACCTGATCCTGCCTGAATTTGGAAACCCTTGAGCATTCTTTTCATGACAATATAGTTAGTTATTTGCATAAGTTCAATAAGAATATGTTCTCTTTGTAACAGGTCACAATTGGAAATATTGGCTATACTACCAAGGCTTTGACTGAAATGTCATATTTCAGAGAGACATGCATAGACTCAGATATGACTAGACAGCCTTAAGGAACACTTGAACCTTGGCTTGCCTTCCTGCCCTAGAGGCTTTTAAGAGTTCAATCCGAGATTCCTTATAAAAAGTTTCAATAAAGCAGCCTTACAAAGTGCTTACATGGTCAATCACTATTCTTGCTACACTTATGTAAATAATCGAGCCAAGTTTAATGCAAACAAATTAGTTTTACTATGATTATCTTTGCTAAAAAATGGGGGTAATTGTAGAGAGAAAAATTATGTTTGCACATTTATAGATATTAGATTCTAATCCTATTAATTGTCTTTGAGATTTTGTGGTATACCTATAAACTACACTGGATCCTGAATTATTTTAGTTTACTCAAATATCTGGCTATGACTCTCCAAACTAATGTTTCCAGTTTTCTCCCACCCTTCTGATTTGGAATCATTACGAACAAAGACTGCCCTCGAATCTCCTTGGAAGGGACTATACCAGGTCTTCCTCACTACCCAGATGGCAGCCAAACTTCAGAGAGTTGAACCTTGGGTACACATCTCACAGCTGAAGAAGGCTCCACCTGACATCTAGTCCCGTACAAACACTGGAGAACTCTGAATCAAATTGACAGGGAAGAGAAGTAGCTGACATCAATGTAGACTGCTTCTGCCCCAGATGCCGGATCAAGACTTCATACTTTAAATGAACATGAAACCCTTTCTTCTTTCTTTCCTTTACTATGGCCTTAGCCTGGAAAGATAACACCATCATCCATTATCTCCCAGGCCATTGCTAAGGGAAGTAACCTTTCAGATTGCTGGATTTGTCAGCAAAAACTCCAATCTGTCGGGCCAGCCCTGTGGCTTAGCAGTTGGGTGCGCGCACTCTGCTACTGGCGGCCCGGGTTCGGATCCCGGGCGCACACTGACGCACCGCTTCTCCAGCCATGCTGAGGCCGCGTCCCACATACAGCAACTAGAATGATGTGCAGCTATGACACACAACTATCTACTGGGGCTTTGGGGAAAAGAAAAAAAAAAAGGAGGAGGATTGGCAATAGATGTTAGCTCAGAGCTGGTCTTCCTCAGCAAAAAGAGGAGGATTAGCGTGGATGTTAGCTCAGGGCTGATCTTCTTCACAAAAAGAAAAAAGAAAAACTCCAATCTGTCCATTAACGGTGCCAATTTAGTGGAAATGGTTTGTGCTTCAACAGGATTTATCTTTGTATGTGGTGGTTATCATTCTCCTTGGGCCTCTGAATGCCTAGATGGCTGGCGCATAACCGAGTAATGCCTCTTAGGTTATCTAACTGTGCCCCTAACTGTTCATAAGCAGACTAAGACACCTCATTGGCCAACTACCCTCAATTTACATCATCAAGTTAGAAAAGACCTACCAGGAGGCATTCATGATTCAAGATTCACTTCCTTTGGCAGGTCCCTACTTCCCTGGTTAGGAGTGAATACAAATGAGGCTATGATCAGAAACCTCTGCTTAACTCTTGAAAGTATTGCAGAATCTGCTGCTAAAACAATAGCTGCCCAACAAAAATCCTTAGACTCGCTGGCCAAAGTTGTTCTTGATAATAGGGTAGCCCTTGATTGTCTTTTAGCTGAGCAAGGAGGTGTCTGTGCTGTGGCCAATACCACTTGCTGCACCTGGATTAACACTTCTGGGGAAGTTGAAACTCAATTACATAAGATCACTGAGCAAGTCGCTTGGCTTAAAAAGTCGACTCCTTCAACAGGATCTTTCTTTGACTTATTTGATTTTGATTGGTTTGGGTTTTGGGGATCATGAGTCTGAAATGCACTCCAGACACTGGGAACTATCCTACTTATAATAGTCATAGTAGTCTCCCTGGTGCACTGTATTCTCTCAAAAGCTTTAAATGCATATTTGCAGCCTCTAACCACCAAGCAAATGATCTCCCTAAGACTGGAATGTTGAAAAGGAATGAAGAGGGCCGGCCCCGTAGCTTAGCTGTTAAGTGCTCACGGTCCGCTGCTGGTGGCCTGGGTTCGGACCCCGGGCGTGCACCGACGCACCACTTCTCCGGCCATGCTGAGGCCGCGTCCCACATACAGCAACTAGAAGGATGTGCAACTGCAACATACAACTATCTACTCGGGCTTTGGGGGAAAAAAAGGAGGAGGATTGGCAATAGATGTTAGCTCAGAGCCAGTCTTCCTCAGCAAAAAGAGGAGGATTAGCACGGATGTTAGCTCAGGGCTGATCTTCCTCACAAAAAAAAAAAGTAAAAAAAAAAAGAAAAGAAAGGAACAAAGAGAATGACCAACTTGAAAAATGTGAACCTGAAGTTGTGACCTGTGAATACCACAGGGATTCAGCAAACATCATGACCTGTGAATATCACACAGAGGATCAGTAAAAGCTGCAAGAACTACAGAGCAGTAAAGTAGTTGAGAGTGGTGCTCATGCCTTAAATTTTGATCACATCTTTCGATTAGACTGAGAGTCTGATCAAAAGGGGAGAATTGTTAAAAAAAAAAAAAAAAACAGGCCCAAAATGCAGTCACTTGGGCAAAGCCCCACATCAGCAAACCAAGACTTAATTGTAGTTTCAGCCTCTTCCAGGAATATGACCTTTAACCAGTCAGTCTGGAATTACCTGGTCTTCATTAGTGAGGTAATCTACCTGATGGACCCTCACCCCTCCCCAAAGGAAGGGGATCTTGCCTGAAATAATCCACTCTTTGCTAGAAACTTCTTTTCCACCCCCTTCTGCCTATAAAAGCCTGCCTTCCATTTTGTACAACTCCTTGGAGCTCCTTTCTATGTGCTAAAAAGCACGCTGCCCAATTCATGAATCATTGAACAAAGCCAATTAGACCTTTATACATTTTTTTGTGTTTGTGAGGAAGATCAGCCCTGAGCTAACATCCATGCCAATCCTCCTCTTTTTGCTGAGGAAGACCAGCCCTGAGCTAACATTCATGCCGATCTTCCTCCACTTTATGTGGGATGCTGCCACAGCATGGCCTGACAAGTGGTACCTGGGTGCGTGCCCAGGATCAGAACCCGGGCCGGCAGCAGCGGAGCACATGCACTTAACCACTACGCCACTGGGCCGGCCCCCAATTAGACCTTTAAATGTACTCAGTTGAATTTTGTTTTTTTGGTTTGTTTTTTGTTTTTTTGTTTTATTTGTGAGGAAGATTGGCCCTGAGCTAACACCTGTTGCCAATCTTTCTCTTTTTGCTTGAGAAAGGGTAGCCCTGACCTAACATCTGCGCCCATCTTCCTCTATTTTGTGTGTGGGATGCTGCCACAGCATGGCTTGATGAATGGTGTAGGTCTGCGCCCAGGATCTGAACCTGCAAACCCAGGGGCCACTGAAGCGGAGTGCGCCGAACTTAACAACTGCACCACCAGGCCAGCCCCAAATTCTGTTTTTTAATGCATATTAGAGAGTTATTAAAATTCTTCCTTCAAAGATTTGAAAACTGCTGCAGCATTGCAAAGCAAATATTCACAGGTTTACAAATAAAAACTAAATTCAAAAATTGTCACATTTAATGGAAAAGAACACTATTTTCATAGGAAGCTTCATGTGAACGAATTATTAAGGAGGAAGACAATTTTAAAATTAATTTTTCCTTTTAATTGATGACAGAATAATAGAATGTGTAAACAGCTATCTTGAATTATATATCAATCACAAAGCCACTTTCAATTTCTTGTATGACCGTTACAGGAAATGTCAGAGGAAACATTAAAATGCCGTTGCATAAAGTTACATTCATAATTAAATTCAGGCTTACATGAAACTAATGTATACATAGAATTAAATCCTTTTAGAAAAATTATTCCATGTGAATCATTAGCTCTAGATGAATTAAAATATATATTTCAAAATAACTTATCAGAAATTTATCTCATTGTTGTCATAGTCTCTAAAATACTCTTAATTGCTTCAGTAACAGTCGCATCAGCAGAAAGATCCTTCACAAAATTTAAAATTATCAAAAATTATTTGCAATCTGTCATTTGCCAAAACGAACTGATGTTGCTTTCAATTATATCGATTGAAAATGAAGTTGCTTAAAGTATAAATTTTGATGACCTAACAAATGAATTTGCAAACAAGCTAGCCAGAAAAATCTTATGATCAATCAAGATATCACATTAATGAAGTATTATTTATTAAAAATTATGACACCAAAAATATGTTTTTGTAATTAGTACGTTTATGTTGTTATTCATGTATCGTTATTACCTCCATGTGTTTTATAAACAATAAAATGTTTTAAAGGAAATGTTTTATATTTTAGTACCTTTAGTGGCATTTGTTTCTTGCTCTTGGAACAAGGGTCCCCACATTTTCATTTTGCACTGGGCCAAACAAATTATGTAGCTAGCCCTGAATTCATGGCATGTGTATCAGTCAGGGTTCTACCACAGAAGCAGGACCCAGTTATATACATATATTTTTTTCTCTAGTACATATACGGTCATGTGTTGCTTAAGATGGGGATACATTCTGAGAAATTCGTTGTTAGGTGATTTCATCATTGTGTGAACATCATAGAGTGTACTTACACAAACCTAGATGGTATAGCCAACTACACATCTGGGCTATATGGTATAGCCCATGGCTCCTAGGCTACAAACTTGTACAGCATGTTACTGTACTTGATACTGTAGGCAATTGTAACACAATGGTAAGTATTTGTGTATCTAAACATAGAAAATGTACAGTAAAAATATGGTATAAAAGATAAAAAATGGTACACCTGTACAGGGCACTTACCATCAATGGAGCTTGCAGGACTGGAAGCTGCTTTGGGTGAGTCAGTGAGTGAGTGGAGAGTGAATGTGAAGGCCTGGGACATTACTGTACACTACTGTGGACTTTATAAACACTGTACACTTAGGCTACACTAAACTTATAAAAATATTTTTTCTTTCTTCAATAGTAAAATAACCTTAGCTTACTGTAACTTTTTTATAAACTTTTAAATTTTTTTTAACTTTTTGACTCTTTTATAATAACTCTTAGAGCTTAAAACACACACACGTTATACAGCTGTACAAAAATATTTTCTTTCTTTATATCCTTATTCTGTAAGCTTTCTATTTAAAATTGTTTTAATTTATTTTTTACTTTCTAAACTGTTTTTCTTAAAAACTAGGACACAAACACACGTTAGCATAGGCCTACACAGAGTCAGGACCATCAATCTCACTGTCTTCCACCTCCACATCTTGGCCCACTGGAAGGTCTTCAGGGGCAATAACACGCTTGGAGCTGTCATCTCATATGATAACAATGCCTTCTTCTGGAATATCTCCTGAGGGACCTGCCTGAGGCTCTTCTTAAGGAGGTGTTACTCTTTACAGAAATATGTCCATGGTGGTTTGCTTGGTTTGCTTTTCTTTTTCATCATAGTTTTGCTTGTGGGCAGAGAATGTGCCATGAACATTCCTCTCTATTAATGAAAACCTTTCGGTGTTGGGGTCCATGTTTTCAAACTTTTTTTTTTTTTTTAAAGATTTATTTATTTATTTTCCCCCCAAAGCCCCAGTAGATAGTTGTATGTCATAGTTGCACATCCTCCTAGTTGCTGTATGTGGGACGTGGCCTCAGCATGGCCAGAGAAGCAGTGCGTCGGTGCCACCAGCAGTGGAGCGCTCGCACTTAAACACTAAGCCACGAGGCCGGCCCTCAAACTTTTTAAGTAGCTTGTTGAGGTCTGCAAAAGCTTCTGCTAAACCCTTCACTGGATTTTCTTGGGAGGAGTTCTTTTTCTTCTCCTGCAATTTCCTTTTCTCTTGTCTCTTCTTCAGCTGTGCCTTCCTGTTCCAGTTCCAACAACTCCTCACATGAGAAATGCATTGAGCTATGACATTGTGACAGCTAAGATGTCACGAGGCAATAGGAGTTTTTCAGCTTCATTGTAATCTCACGGGACCACTGTTGCAAATGCGGTCTGTCATTGACCGAAACGTCGTGATGCAGTGCATGACTATACTAATATAAATATACATATTGCAAGGAATTGCTACCTTAAGCAATGTGGCGGCTGGCTAGGCAAGTCTGAAATCTGTAGGGCAGGCCCTCAGGCTAGAAACTCAGGTGGAAACTGAAGCTGTAACCCATTAGGTGGAATTTCTCCATCAGGCGTTTTGCTCTTAAAGTCCTTCAGTAGACTGGAGAATAATCATCCACTTGATAATAATAATAGAGGGTAATTTCCTTTACTTAAAGTCAACTGATTGTAGACATTAGTCCCATTGCACCTACAAAGTTCCTAACAGCTTCACCTGGAATCGTGTTTGATTGAATAACTAGGTGCTATAGCCTAGCCAAGTTAACACATAAAACTACTCATTACAGCCCAGGATGACATCATGATTCTTGAAAATGTGATCTGTTTGTTTGGGATGAAGGGTCTGAAAAAGGCAAGGCTTTGAGAATTCAAGTACTGGCTAACCTAGTATGGTAACAACGACGGCCACAAGAACTGAAAGGTGAGATTTTTTTCTTCTAGTTGTACTGGGATAATAAAAGAATACTCGGTAGGAACAAGAAAATGTCAGGGCACTGAGCTCTGAGCTCAAGGAATAGGTAGAGAACCAGAGAAATTTTGTAATAACCTCAAAAGAATTGATGTCTTGCAACTGCCTGGCAGACAAGGCCCCAATTTAATTTTACGGATGACAGAATCGCAACAGAACACACAACCTCACCAAGTCTTTTATGTTAAGATTAGGATATTAGTTGGGAAGGAGGGAAACTCTTGAGATTTGAATTGGGGATATTTGGATGGACTCAGACAAAGCTGGGAATCTTCTGTCCTCAAATTCCCCTGAATCACCCTTGCAAGTGAAAACAGAACCTCCTTTCCTGCCTGAGGAAACTGGTTTCCCTCATTTAAAGGCTCTGTAAAACCTCCCCTAAGGCAGGAAACTTGCTAGGGGATGCCTATTCTCCTAAAGACCCACCCCCAACACCCCTTCCTGCTTCCAGAAACCAGTTAGCTCCTAGGGTACCCTAAGGGGAAAACGGCATTTGTGTTCCAAGGAGATACAGCTTTACATACCAAAATAATTGCCAAGTCTTGCAAATTTGTATTAATAGGAAATTGAGGAACTTGTGGGAATGGATTCCAAAGAGTGTTAGAGCAAGGAAGATAGACTATAACACTGAATTGGGCAAAATTTATTAATATGAAGGCTCTGGAGCAGCTCTGGAGCAGCTGAGATGGCTCTAACAGTTTGCTTGATTAGTGACTAAAACCTAGACTGAGCAATGGTGATTATTTGGAAAGAGGACATCCTGGTTTTAGTTCTATTTGTGATTAATTTTTTAAATATTCAGAAGTAGTTTTTGAATACAGAAGTAATATATGATCACTGTAAAGCCATTTAACTAATAAAAAGTTATAAAATATAAAAAATTAAAATCCAGACTGGATACCTTCAATCTTATTCCCCAGCAGTAACCACTGTTAACCATTTGGTGTGTATCTCCAAAACCTTTTTTATAAATGTGTATGCAAATGTAAATACATACTTCCTGAGCACATTTCTAAGACATAAGTATATGGACTGAGAGTAGGAGTAGATCATTACTACCAGGAGTGAAAGATCGGGAGTAGAAGTGAAACCAGCAAACAGTTAGCAGATTAAGCAGATAGTAACTATGGGGGATTGGAATTGGCCACCTCAAAATATGTCTCTGCCTGAATGACATTTTGAGCCCAACTCCCACTAACTAACCAAAGGAGTTTGGGATGGGAGGCCTGCCCCTAGAAAAGGCAATTACCATAGACAGCTCTGGGTACCTGGGTGGGTCCATGCTAGGCCCATTCTTAGTTTTGGTTACCCTTTATGAGAGACATTTACATTTGTAAGGAAAATCTCCATTTGTAAAAGTACCTTCTTCCCCGGACCAGGAAGAAGCAGGGGATGACCTTCCCTAGAAACTTCAGAATGGAAGGCCAGGACTTAAATCTGCATGATAAACTTACCCATTGTTAACTGTGCTGTTTAGGCAATATACTGTCTGACTCCCACTAGGTTCCTGCAGGTAACATCCCCCTGGAGCCGGGGTCACCATGGTAATGGGTGTTTGAGCTAATATTTTCAGGAAGTGAACCTCTTGTCCACTTCAGGCCAGATTGAGACCACCAACCCATCAACTGGGCCTACCCAGACATATGTCCGATAAGCTACCTTTTGATGGCAAGGGGTTGGATCTCCACCCTCAGGGCATGCTAATGCCGCCATTCTGTGAACATGAGTCCTATGAAGAGGCATCAAGGCTGACTAGGCTTGCACTTGCACAGATCATCAATTACCTCATCTCTCCTCACCTCCAATCATTTCAGACCACCTTGCCCCCTACCCCGTAAATATCCCTGAGTCCCTGTTTTCGGGGAAGCAGATTTGAGATTCATTCTCTTGTTTCTTTCTTTCCTTTTTTTTTTTTTTTTGTGAGGAAGATTAGCCCTGAGCTAACATCCATTGCCAATCCTCCTCTTTTTGCTGAGGAAGATCGGCCCTGGGCTAACATCCCTGCCCATCTTCCTCTATTTTGTATGTGGGACGCCGCCACAGCATGGCTTGACAAGCGGTGCGTCGGTCTGGTCCTAGGATCCGAACCCACGAATCCTGGGCTGCTGAAGCGGAGCGCTCGAACTTAACCACTATGCCACTGGGCTGGGCCCATTGGCTGCCTTGTGATTAATAAACCCTCTCTCTCTGCAGTCTCCTTGTCTGGGTGATTGGCTTTCTAGGTGGCGGGCAAAAATGGACCTAGTGCAGTAACAGAAGGAGAGTCATCCCTACAGGGACTTACATCCTAAATTTCTGGGATGAACCTAATTTCAATGCTCTGCCCCATTGTTGGATTATCAATCAAATACTATGCCCCAAGCTTAGATTTGGAGAATACGGTTATCATAATTATGCCTCAGAAACAAGACACGTCCTTATCTGACTTAAGCAGAGAGAGTGGATAAGGGTGTATCAGATGAGTGAGATTAGGTCAGACAAGGCAAGGCAATGAAATGACAAGTTCAGAGGAGTTTGTACTTGATTTATGAGGTGATCTGGAACTACTAAGAATCTGAGAAAGGATGTAGATCAATTGAATCCAGCAGTTATAAAGCATTCCCTGTGTCCAAGTCCTAATATGACAAAAGAAACAGATCCACCTCACAAAGTCCTGCAAATTCAACCTTCTAAGTAGGGCTCAACTAACAAGTTGTAAGTTTTGAGTAAATTTTTCTCTCTCTAAGCCTCAATTTCCTCCTTAGTGAAAAAACGGCTAATAACATCTACCTCACAGGGTTATGGAAGGAGCAAATGAAAGAATATTTTTATGAAGGTGGATTTAAAATATAAGTAGTCATAGAAATAAAGGTCATCATTATCTCAATATTACTTTATGTAATAATAACTTACATTGAGTGCTTACTATGTGGTAGGCACCCTTCTAAGGGCTTTATGTGTATTAATGTTACTGCACAAAAATGGGGTTCGCCTACCCGGTACGCATGAACAAACCAATTAATTACAGCATCAGCTTTTGGGGAAAGAATTCGGCTTTATTCTGCAAGATCCATCTGCAGGGAGACAGAAGCCGTGTGCCCTCAGATACATCTCCTTGATTCAGGATTTGGGGTGAAATTTAAGAGGTTAGGGAGAACAGGCTGGCATGCGGAAACGCTGGCGGGACAGGTTTTGATTGGTGGGCTTCAAGCATTTATGGTAAGGTTCTAAACATTCTTCAAGCATTTATGGTAAAGTTCTAAACATTTATGTTGAGATTCTAAACATTATGATAAGCTAGGGAAGGAATTTTAACACTGGATCTTCCTGAATGATGACCCTTTGCTTCTGATAAGCGTCTGACTTTCAAGTTCCTGTCGTGTGCCCATCCTTTGGTTCTGTGGGGAGGAGAATCTTTGGTTCTGTGGTCAATTCAGGTCAAGCTTTCTTCTTCTGCGCATGCTCTGGCTACATGACTGCAAATTTTCTGAAAGACAATTTCTTAATTACTCTGTTGATAAGATGGGGTCAGTTGAACTGGTCCTGGAGGGCCCACAGTTGCATTAACTATTTCAATTAATACAAAGTCTAATAAGATGCTGAACAATTAACTACTCATTATACATGCTGTGAAGGCTTTACATTAGTTATCTCATTTAATCTTCAAAACAACTCTATAGTAAGTTACTACCAATACAATCTCCATTCTGCAGATGAGAAAGCTGAGGAAAAGAGAGGTTAACAAATTTGTACAATGTCACTTACCTGGAAAGTGGCAGAGCTGAAATTTGAATCCAAATGCTACACTACCTATCATTTTGTGTGCAAATTATGTAAGCCAGAAATCCTGAAAGTTTTTTTCTTTATTTTATATTGAGCTTAATTCTGTAATAGTCCTGTCAATGAGTAGTTTATTTTGAAGTATTATAAAAACAAACCCAAACTTTTTATCAGATGTCATAACACAGAGCTAAATGTCATGCTACATTTTCATGCACAGCTATAATCAAAATATGTTTTCTTCATTATTTCGGGTGAAAAGCAATGTTTTTCCAAGTTTCCCTAATGGGAATGCTTACCTAGGAGATTGTCTGCAACAGAGATTCCTGGGCCCTAATCAAGACTCAATGAATCAGGATGTCCAGGGGAGAGACTTGATAATTTGAAATTTGACAAGTGGCCCAGGTGCTGGGGATGTTTGGGAAACCCTAGTATAGAGGAAATGGGCTCCTGGATCCTACATGCCCTTAGCTTGGCTTAAGATTTATGTTTTTCAACTTTTTGACTATCCCTTTCATAGAAACATGTACTCTTATCACTCCTTAGAAATTTAAAAAGTCATTTCATGATTTTAATATGGTCTATGATGAAAAGCTGATTTTAAATATAAAATATTTTAGAACTATTATTAAAAATGTTAGTTCAGGGCCGGTCCCATGGCTTAGCGGTTAAGTGCACGTGCTCCACTGCTGGCGGCCCGGGTTCGGATCCCAGGCACACACCAACGCACCGCTTCTCCAGCCGTGCTGAGGCCGCATCCCACATACAGCAACTAGAAGGATGTGCAACTATGACATACAACTATCTACTGGGGCTTTGAGGAGAAAAAAAGGAGGAGGATTGGCAATAGATGTTAGCTCAGAGCCGGTCTTCCTCAGCAAAAAGAGGAGGATCAGCACGGATGTTAGCTCAGGGCTGATCTTCCTCACAAAAAACAAACAAACAAACAAACAAAATGTTAGTTCAGGGGCCGCCCGGTGGTGCAAGTGGTTAAGTGCACGCATTCGGCTGCAGCGGCCCGGGATTCGTGGGTTCGGATCCCGGGCGCGCACCAATGCACTGCTTGGCAAGCCATGCTGTGGCGGTGTCCCACATAAAGGGGAGGAAGATGGGCACGGATGTTAGCCCAGGGCCAGTCTTCCTCAGCAGAAAAAGAGGAGGATTGGCAGATGTTATCACAGGGCTGATCTCCTCACACACACGAAAAAATGTTAGTTCATTTTAATATGTTGTTTAATAATATCAATCACATACATGTTCCTGTTTAAGGGAACACAATAAACATTATTCCTCTTCACCACCTGAGTTCTGAACTAAATGAGAGATAAGACAAAGAATATGCATATGAAGAACCAAGATATCCTCTTTATTAATGGTAAAAGCAGATATTAGAGAATATAGCTTACATCTGTGGCCATGTGGGCTTCTTAATTCTGAACTCCAAAAGTAGGCAGATTTGCCCATCTTGTCAAACACAAGCGGCTTCTGCCATACGACAGTACTCAGACGCTCCTTGAGGCTGCCAGCTCTCAGGAGAATGGAAGAAGTGAGTGGAATACACAAACCCAGTTTCCTCCCCCAAATACAGTGACCAACTTACTAACCTTTGCTGGGAGGCATAGGGGAGAGTAGCAGGGATTAAGTTAGAGAAACCTTCACAGGAGAGGAAACATTTCCCATTTCACAAGTGATGTATGCTGTTTAATTTACTTTAAATTCATTATGTTTAAAAAACAAGTATAGTTTGTTGATTTTAAAAAATCTTTAGCATATTTTTGTTTTTAGGACAAAATATGTATAAAATGTAGACTGAGACAAAGCTTCATGTTATGGCATCAAAAGTAAATAAAAACCAAACAAACAAACTTGTTTGTATGTCCTGATATAAGAATTCATGAATTTTTCCCTTAAAAAGTAATGTCATTTATTTTTATAATTTCAGGTGCTTTGTTTCTAACTGCTATAAGAGAAAAGGTTTTAAGCAGTTTTTTTTTTTTTTAGCTGATGAAGATTCACCCTGAGCTAACATCTGTGCCAATCTTCCTCTATTTTGTATGTGGGTTGCTGCCACAGCATGGCTGATGAATGGTATAGGTCCACACCCAGGATCCAGGCCTGAGAACCTGTGCCACTGAAGTGGAGCGCATAAACTTAACAACTAGGTCATGGGGCCAGCCCCAGGCTGCTATTTTTAAGCACTTCTCTGTGATTAAACACATTGTGGATAGGAGTGGATTTTTATTCCCAGTAAAAGACTAAACTTTTATTCCCAAACTGCATTGACTAAACACTATAGTTCTCTAGTTCAACACTTTTAAGTGCTAGGGACATCTTAATGTACCATATGAGATTTTGATTAGATGACTACAACAGAAACTCATGGGGAATTGTATAGCATAGTGATTAATGGGGAAGGTTCTGGAAACAGGCCCAGATTTGATTCTGTAGCTTACTAGCTGTATGACTTTGGCCAACTTATTTAACCTTAGTTTTACTATCTGTAAGTAGAGATAATGACAGTATCTTCTTCTTAGAACTTAAATGAGATAAAGCACATAGTATTTAACATCATTCCAGTTTGTATAAATTAAGTACTCAATAAATATTAACAGTGTTTGTATATTTTAGGCATATTAAGTTTACCAGAAAAAAAAAGGAAAGTTATCCGAATAGGATAGGGGATGAACAGAAAAGGAGATAAATATACAAAAGTAAATAACAGATGCAGCTCACTTTAGACAATAATATGCTTTTTTAAATGTGTATAAATCAGATTAAAGTCAAACTAAGAGCTTCTTGTTTAAAAGGGAACTCTGGTAAATTCTTTATTCTTTTTTTTGTGTGTGTGAGGAAGATCAGCCCTGAGCTAACATCCATGCCAATCCTCCTCTTTTTGCTGAGGAAGACTAGCCCTGGGCTGACATCTGTGCCCATCTTCCTCCACTTTATATGGGACGCTGCCACAGTGTGGTATGACAAGCAGTGCATTGGTGCGCGCCTGAGATCCAAACCCTGGCCGCCAGCAGTGGAGCTCGAGCACTTAACCACTACGCCACGGGGCCAGCCCCTAGTAAATTCTTCTATAACATCATATACTTTCCAAAATTTATTATACAGTTATTCATGTTTAGACTTCCTCCCTACCATCCTTAACAATTGGGAAATAGCTGTTTTGTAACCCATAGCTGTATCAAATAAAGGCTCATATTCTAGACTTATCTTTTTTTTTTTAAAGATTTTATTTACTTATTTTTTTCCTCCCAAAGCCCCAGTAGATAGTTGTACGTCATAGCTGCACATCCTTCTAGTTGCTGCACATGGGACTCGGCCTCAGCATGGCCAGAGAAGCAGTGTGGAAGTGGTGTGTCAGTGCGCGCCCGGGATCCGAACCCGGGCCGCCAGCAGCAGAGCACGAGCACTTAACCGCTAAGCCACGGGGCCGGCCCAATTCTAGACTTATCTTAAAAATAAAATGCAACAGTAATATATAATTCAAGGAAGTACTGATTTTGATCTCTATACTTTTTCATTTTTGTAACATCTTCTTATGGAAACCTCACAATATCAATATCGAAGTCTCAGTTTTATTTATTTATTTATTCTATTGCAGTAACATTGGTTTATAACATATAAATTTCAAGTGTACATCATTATATTTCAATTTCTGTGTAGATTACATCATGTTCATCACCCAAAGACTAATTACCATCCATCACCACACACATATGCCTAATCACCTCTTTCGGCCTCCTCCCTCCTCTCTTCCCCTCTGGAAACCATCAATCCAATCTCTGTCTCTATGTGATTGTTTGTTGTTGTTTTTATCTTCTACTTATGAGTGAGATCATATGGTATTTGACTTTCTCCCTCTGACTTATTTCACTTAGCATAATACCCTCAAGTTCCATCCATGTTGTCACAAATGGCCGGGTTCCATCGTTTCTTATGGCTGAGTAGTATTCCACTGTGTACATATACCACATCTTCTTCATCCATTCATCCCTCTACAGGCACGTAGGTTGCTTCCAAGTCTTGGCTATTGTGAGTAATGCTTCAATGAACATAGGGGTGTGTGTATCTTTTTTTTTATATATAATTTTATTTATTTATTTTTCCCCCAAAGCCCCAGTAGATAGTTGTATGTCATAGTTGCACATCCTTCTAGTTGCAGGTGTGTGTATCTTTACACATTCATATTTTCATGTTCTTTGGATAAATACCCAGCAGTGTAATATCTGAATCATATGGTATGGTAGTTCTTTTTTTTTTTTTTTTTAATTTTTTGTTTATTGCAGTAACATTGGTTTATAACATTGTAAAAATTTCAGGTGTACATCATTGTACTTCTATTTCTGCATAGATTACATCATGTTCACCACCAAAATTCTAATTACAACCCATCACCACACACATGTGCCTAATTATCCCTTTCACCCTCCTCCCTCCCCCCTTCCCCTCTGGTAACCACCAATCCAATCTCTGTCCCTATGTGTTTGTTTATTGTTGTTATTATCTACTACTTAATGAAGGAAATCATGCGGTATTTGACCTTCTCCCTCTGACTTATTTCACTTTGCATTATACCCTTAATGTCCATCCATGATGTCACAAATGGCTGGATTTCATCGTTTCTTATGGCTGAGTAGTATTCCATTGTGTATATATACCACAGCTTCTTTATCCATTCGTCCCTTGATGGGCACTTAGGTTGCTTCCAAGTCTTGGCTATTGTGAATAACGCTGCAATGAACACATGGGTGCATGTACCTTTGCAAATTGGTGTTTTCAAGTTCTTTGGATAAATACCCAGCAGTGGGATGGCTGGATCATATGGTAGTTCTATCCTTGATTTTTTGAGGAATCTCCATACTGTTTTCCATAGTGGCTGCACCAGTTTGCACTCCCACCAGCAGTGTATGAGAGTTCCCTTCTCTCCACATCCTCTCCAACACATGTTGTTTCCTGTCTTGTTAATTATAGCCATTCTGACGGGCGTGAGGTGATATCTCATTGTAGTTTTGATTTGCATTTCCCTGATAGTTAATGATTTTGAACATCTTTTCATGTGTCTGTTGGCCATCTGTATATCTTCTTTGGAGAAATGTCTGTTCAGGTCCTTTGCCCATTTTTTAATTGGGTTGGTAGTTTTTTTGTTGGTAAGATGCATGAGTTCTTTATATATTTTGGAGATTAAGCCCTTATCAGAAGTATGGTTTGCAAATATCTTCTCCCAATTGTTAGGTTGTCTTTTCGTTTTGTTGATGGTTTCCTTTGCTGTGCAGAAGGTTTTTAGTTTGATGTAGTCCCATTTGTTTATTTTTTCTATTGTTTCTCTTGCCCGGTCAGACGTGGTGTTTGAGAAGATGTTGCTAAGACTGATGTCGAAGAGCGTACTGCCTATGTTTTCTTCTAGAAGTTTCATAGTTTCAGGTCTTACATTCAAGTCTTTAATCCATTTGGAGTTAATTTTTGTGTATGGTGTAAGGTAAGGGTCTACTTTCGTTTTTTTGCATATGGCTATCCAGTTTTCCCAACACCATTTGTTGAAGAGACTTTCTTTTCCCCATTGTATGTTCTTGGCTCCTTTGTCAAAGATTAGCTGTCCATAGATGTGTGGGTTTATTTCTGGGCTTTCGATTCTATTCCATTGATCTGTGTTTCTGTTTTTGTGCCAGTACCATGCTGTTTTGGTTACTACAGCTTTGTAGTATATTTTGAAATCAAGGAGTGTGATACCTCCAGCTTTGTTCTTTTTTCTCAGGATTCCTTTAGCTATTCGGGGTCTTTTGTTGTTCCATATAAATTTTAGGATATTTTGTTCTATTTCTGTGAAAAATGTTGTTGGAACTTTGATAGGGATTGCATTGAATCTATAGATGGCTTTAGGAAGTATGGACATCTTAACTATGTTAATTCTTCCAATCCAAGAGCACGGAATATCTTTCCATTTCTTTGTGTCTTCTTCAATTTCTTTCAGAAATGTTTTATAGTTTTCGGTGTACAGATCTTTCACCTCTTTGGTTAAGTTTATTCCTAGGTATTTTATTCTTTTTGTTGCAATTGTAAATGGGATGGGATTCTTAATTTCTCTTTCTGCTACTTCGTTGTTAGTGTACAGAAATGCAACTGATTTTTGTATGTTGATTTTGTATCCTGCAACTTTACCATATTCGTTTATTACTTCTAAAAGTTTTCTGGTGGATTCTTTGGGGTTTTCTATATATAAAATCATGTTATCTGCAAATAGTGACAGTTTCACTTCTTCCTTTCCAATTTGGATCCCTTTTATTTCTTTCTCTTGCCTGATTGCTCTGGCTAGGACTTCCAGTACTATGTTAAATAGGAGTGGTGACAGTGGGCATCCTTGTCTGGTTCCTGTTCTTAGAGGGATGGCTTTCAGTTTTTCACCATTGAGGATGATATTAGCTGTGGGTTTCTCATATATGGTCTTTATTATGTTGAGGTACTTTCCTTCTATACCCATTTTATTCAGAGTTTTTATCATAAATGGATGCTGTATCTTGTCAAATGCTTTCTCTGCATCTATTGAGATGATCATGTGATTTTTATTCTTCATTTTATTAATGTGGTGTATTACGTTGATTGATTTGCGAATGTTAAACCATCCCTGCATCCCTGGAATAAATCCCACCTGATTATGGTGAATAATCTTTTTAACGTATTGTTGTATGCGATTTGCTAGTATTTTATTGAGGATTTTTGCATCGATGTTCATCAGTGATATTGGCCTGTAATTTTCTTTTTTTGTGTGTTGTCCTTGTCTGGTTTTGGTATCAGGGTAATGTCAGCTTCGTAGAATGAGTTAGGGAGCTTCCCCCCCTCCTCAATTTTTTGGAAGAGTTTGAGAAGGATAGGTATTAAGTCTTCTTTGAATGTTTGGTAGAATTCACCAGGGAAGCCGTCTGGTCCTGGACTTTTATTTTTGGGGAGGTTTGTGATTACTGTTTCGATCTCCTTACTGGTGATTGGTCTATTCAAATTCTCTACTTCTTCTTGATCCAGTTTTGGAAGGTTGTATGATTCTAAGAATTTATCCATTTCTTCCAGATTGTCGAATTGGTTGGCATATAGTTTTTCATAGTATTCTCTTATAATCTTTTGTAATTCTGAGGTGTCTGTTGTAACCTCTCCTCTTTCATTTCTGATTTTACTTATTTGTGCCTTCTCTCTTTTTTTCTTGGTGAGTCTAGCTAAAGGTTTGTCAATTTTGTTGATCTACCCAGCAGTGTAATATCTGAATCATATGGTAGTTCTATTCTTAATTTTTTGAGGAATCTCCATACTGTTTTCCATAGTGGCTGCACTAGTTTTCACTCCCACCAGCAGTGTATGTGTGTTCTCTTCTCTCCACATCCTCTCCAACACTTGTTATTTCCTGTCTTGTTAATTATAGCCATTCTGACGGGAGTGAGGTGATATATCATTGTAGTTTTGATTTGCATTTCCCTGATAGTTAATGATGTTGAACATCTTTACATGTGCTTCTTGGCCATCTGTATATCTTCTTCAGAGAAGTGTCTGTTCAGCTCTTTTGCCCATTTTTAATTAGGTTGTTAGTTTTTTTGTTGCTGTGATGTATGAGTTCTTTATATATTTCAGATATCAACCCCTTACCAGATATATGGTTTGCAAATATCTTCTCCCAATTGTTAAGTTGTGTTTTTGTTTTGTTGATGGTTTTCTTTGCTGTGCAGAAGATTTTTAGTTTGATGTAGTCCCATCTGTTTATTTTTTCTATTATTTCACTTGCCTGTTCAGACGTGGTACTTGAAAATATGCTGCTAAGACTGATGTCGAAGAACATACTGACTGTGTTTTCTTCTAGAAGTTTCATAGTTTCACATGTTACATTCAAGTCTTTAATCCATTTTGAGTTAATTTTTGTGTATGGTGTAAGATAATGGTCTACTTTCATTCTTTTGCATGTGGCTATCCAGTTTTCCCACCACCATTTATTGAAGAGACTTTTCTTTCTCCATTTTATGTTCTTAGCTCTCTTGTGGAAAATTAGCTCTCATTTAAGATGTGTGGGTTTATTTCTGGGCTCTCGATTCTGTTCCATTGACCTATGTGTCTGTTTTTGTGCCACTACCATGTTGTTTTGGTTACTATAGCTTTGTAGTATATTTTGAAATCAGGAAGTGTGATACCTCCAGCTTTGTTCTTTTTTCTCAGGATTACTTTGGCTATTTGGGGTCTTTTGTTGTTCCATAAATTTTAGGATTCTTTGTTCTATTTCTGTGAAAAATGTTTTTGGAACTTTGATAGGGATTGCATTGAATCTGTAGATTGCTTTAGGAAGTAGGACATTTTAACTATGTTAATTCTTCCAATCCAAGAGCATGGAATATCTTTCCATTTCTTTATGTCTTCTTCAATTTCTTTCAACAATGTTTTATAGTTTTCAATGTACAGATCTTTCACCTCTTTGGTTAAGTTTATTCAGAAGTCTCAATTTTAGTACTTAAGACCCAACACAATGCCATAATAGGTACTGATGAATAGTTGTTGAATGAATGAATGATTGGATTAGTTAGTTAATTCATTAATACATAAAGATGACACCTAAATCTAATAGTGTTCTGGGAAAAAAATAAGACTAACAAGAAAACTTTGTAGGTATAAGTAACCATATCATTCTTAAACTACCTGACCTTTTAGAACTAATATTTGAGGTTAGGAATTCTCTATTTTGCCTCTCTGTGTCCACATAATATTGCAACTCTTTTATTATATTATGGAATGATTGTGAACCAGCACAAGACTCAAGTTTGTGTCATCAGATAGGCCCACCACACAACTGTACCCAGATGTTACTTAGCAACATTTCTCTGCCCCTCTTTCTCACCTCCTGTTATGAAATCTGCTCAGAGGCTGTGAAACTTGGCAGGAGTGAAGGAAAATCCAGTGACTGATACTTTATGTCCAGGAATTTTCGGAGGCTATAGATGACTTAGTTTTGGATGATGGTTTTTGTTTTTCTTTCTAGCTTTTTCTCTTTATTTAAGGATTAGAACATATATTTTAGAGAGTTTACTGCACAATGGAAGATTCGGAACAGAAACGTGTTTGACTGGAATAGGGTTCTTTAGCAACGGTGATGCCACACCTTAATTGCTAACGGCGGTACTGTTGTGAAACGTGAAACTCCCCATCCTATCAAGTTAAGCAATACACTACTTCACACTGGAGACTTGAATTTAAATGAATTACAACTAACTTCTATGTAGGTCAGCAAAGTGCATAAAAGGGAGAATAAATGAGTATAAAGGAGAAAGGAAACACTCCTTTCTATATAACTCCTTGGGTGTAAGTATAAATCTGAGTGGATAAAGTAAATACTCTCATAATTATAATTCTGAGTGAATAAAGTATATGCATCAATTCCAGCCTATTTGGACAAAGCTAAGCTAAAATTACTGCAATACCTTGTTCAAATAATTGCTTTCTTGAGCCAGCCCTGATGGCCTAACAGTTAAGTTTGGCACACTCTACTTCGGTGGCCCTCATTTGGTTCCCAGGTGAAGAACCACATCACTCCTCTGTCAGTAGCCATGCTGTGGTGGCGGCTCACATAGAAGAACCAGAAGAACAAACAACTATATACAAGGATGTACTGGGGCTTTGGGGAGGAATAAGGAAGAAAAAAGGAAGAAGATTGGCAACAGATGTTGGCTTAAACAAATCTTCCCCTGCAAAGAAAAAAAAATTGCTTTCTTAAAAAAAATTAAGCTTTAAAATATCCTTTGGAAAATTAAAGTAATAATTAGATAAATTGAAGTGATTATCTCTTTAAATATTATTTTTCTTAGGAAAAGCTTATGTTCCTTTTACTGCTAAGTGAAAGTAATGCTAGATGTGAAATAGGTTGTAGAAATATCAAAGTGAATGAAAAGTTTCACATTTGGTTTAGGTATGAAATGAAATAAACAGTATTGTGACTTCACTATTCAGAGTAGATAAGAATTAGATTGTCATATGTAGTTAAACTCATAAAATATTCTAATTTTTAATTATCCAAGGGTAGAAATAATTTATTTCCTTTCACCCAAAATATTGATGATTTTCATTTTTGGTCTACCTTACTTTCATAAGGATTTAAAGATTGTAAATAGTTTGACAGATATATAAATAAATGTATGGTTTTTATTATCTCAGAATTTGAAAGTCATTTAAAGAGGAAGCTGCTTTAAAAGTTCATACTTTGTGGGCCAGCCCTGCTGGTCTAGTGGTTAAAGTTCGGCACTATCACTGCTTCAGTGGCCTGGGTTTGCTTCCCAGTCACAGATCCACACCACCTGTTTGTCAGTTGCCATGCTGTGGCGGTGGCCCACATAGAAGAACTGGAAGGACTTACAACTAGGACATACAACCATGCAGTGGGGGGCTTTGGGGAGAAAAAAAAAAAAAAGGAAGATTGGCAACAGATATTAGCTCAGGGTGAATCCTTCCCTGCGTAAATAAATTGATAAGTAAGTAAATAAAAGGGCATACTTTGTGATATGACCAGATACCAATGTATCCATAATCATCTGATGTTTGCCCATGCAAAAAGTTAAGTACTTTACTATTCTTTTTTTTTTTTTTTTTTTTTTTGCTGAAGAAGAAGAAGATTTGCCCTGAGCTAACATCTGTGCCAATCTTCCTCCATTTTGTATGTGGGTCGCCGCCACAACATGGCCACCAACAAGAAGTATAGATCCAAGCCCTGGAACTAAACCTGGGCTGCCAAAGTGGAGCACGCCGAACTTAACCACTAGGCCATGGGGCCAGCCCCACTACTTTACTGTTCCTACCAATGGGATCTCCCCCACTTCATATTTTTGTAATTCTTTAGAATTTTGTAATTGTCTACATTTTGTGGAATAAATTCATTAGTTTACACTGAAGTGTATAAATTCCTAGTTTCATGCATTTTATGTATACTCCTTTGAAAGGTCCTAATCTCCTTTCACATACTGCTAAGTACACAGTAGACACAGCAAAATTTTTCTGCGTTGAAAACTACAGTTGCGGATTTTGAATAAGTAATACTAAACTGGTTCTGTAAAAAATGTGAAGGTTAGGTATGTTTGTGAATGTCTACCTGGGGAGGTTCTCTCTACAGTCTCTGAGTGCGTGGCTGAAAATTCTCTATTTTGATAATTTCTCAGCAGAGGCTTTCTCAAATAGAGATCTCAATACCACATAGTTCGTTAAAATAAGGTTTCAACAAGGGACTAAGAAGAAAAATCCATTCCCGCACAAAAAATGTAATCTTACATTTTTTAAAAACAGGAAAATAATTTAAAGGAAATATCTTGACTGTGATGTAGAGCAGTGTTTTCAGCATCTGGTGGTGGGGAGCTGAGAGTATTGCTGTCCAGCAAAGCATTATCAGTCCCTTTAATTATGTCAATGTACGAGGGAGAGATTTATCTTGTTTTTACACTTTAATTTACTGAATGTATTATGGTAATAATTTTAAACAATAACTTTCTTCATTGTAAATTCCCCATTATTGTTTTAGAATCTGGTCTCTCTGGCAGATAGAGTCTATCTAGGTTGATAGTTTTAATCAAATTCATTTCTGTTTTTGCAAAATTCTTTTTTTTCCAGATTTTTAAGAATCCTTAGATCAAGGAAATAAATGAAAAATTTCTTAAAATGTCCATGTATATTAAAACACCATAACTATATATATTAAATCTACAGAAAAACTTATGGTTGGCACCCGGCAACCAAGATTTAATAATTTTACAAAAGAGTACTGAAACAACAAACCATAATAAATTTAATAATTTTATTACAACATTTACTCACAAATAACAGTTTGATATAATCATAAATTAATAAGTGGTATCAAATTATATAGACTATTCATCAGGTGGCTGATCCTCCGGTTTCTTCCAACGTGTACCAGAACTGCTGAGGAGCAGGTTGAGTCTTGAAGAAGGTGATCCTATAAGCACCTCTCAATCTCTGTAACTGGAAGGATCCAGACGTCTCGTCTGCAGAATATTGCAAGGAAATGTGTTCTCTCTGGTATTTCCCTGCTCCCAACCAACTTAAAAGAGATTGCAAGGGATCTGTAGGATCCGGGTTGTTACAGAGAGGTATGAAAAAGTAGAGGTGTGGGGTGCCAAAGATGAACTCTTTAAAACTGTTGAGTCAGGGATTCTTTGGTTACAAGTGAAAGGAAGCTATCCAAATTAATTCAAGTACAAAGGTAGTGATTAGAAGTCCAGAGAATCTCATGGATCCCAAACACAATTATAAAGATCATCGAACTTGTCAGACCACTATTCTCTCCATCTTTCACTAGGGCTGTATGATTTCTGCTTCCTTTGGCACATCCAAAGGATTGTGGCTTGTCTCTGAAGACCAGATTTCTCAGTTTATTTGCATGTGTAGAGCAAAAAATGGCTGCCACTCCTGAGTCTACCTGACCTTACAGCTCTAGTGTCCTCCACAGAGTTACTGACTCAGTGTCTAGGTCTCTGAGTTCAAATAATCAAGCAAAAGAATCTGATTGGGTTAGGTGTTCTCCCCTGGTCCAATCAGCCGGGGCTCAGGAGACAAGGTGTAATAGAAGTAGGGCTGCCCTTTCCAGGGACTATGGGAAGAACAGAGTCTCTGAGAAGAGGATGTGAGTGGAGATGAAACAATTAATATCTCAAGTTCCCAGATACCGGATAGGTTGAAGTTGGACTTTCTCAGTTGGTTCAAGTCTCTTTCAAGTTGAGATTTCAGGCTATGGATGGCAGAAGAGTCAGATCATATCATTATATTCTCCTTATTTCAAAACAAGGCAGGATGTTGGTATGTGGCAGGTATACCTTGGTCTGTCAAAATGGGAGGGGCCGGGTGTACTAAGGGTTCTTGGTTCCCAACTACCTCTCTAGCTTCCAGAATGAGTGGAAGATTTCAGTGACCAATGAAAACCTGTTTCCAGATGCCAAAACAGCTTTTATTCTTCAGCTCCAAATAAAGATGTCCTAAGAGAGATAACATATTGATAGTGATAGTCTATTGCTCTAATTATTCTAGTTATTATCTTTCTCAAACAAGAAGAGTACAAGAGAATAAGCCATGAACAGAACCTAAACAATTCTTTGGTATTTTGGTTTCTTGCCCGTATTGTAATACCATTCTATGTGTGATAAAAACAGATTTTACTTCTGATTTTTAATTCTTTGTAGAGATCACTTGCTTTTATTAATTAATTATTAATAGGTTATAATAAGCTGTAGTGACAATTTGCTTTTACTAACTCTTTGCATGAAACATGATATATTCAGTTTAGCACAGTGCCTGTCAAGAAACCTAGGTATCAACGTACAGCATGGTGACTACAGTTAATAATACTGTATTGCATATTTGAAAGTTGCTAAGAGAGTAAATTTTAAAAGTCCTCAACACAAGAAAAAAGTTTTTGTAACTATGTATGGTGACAGATGGTAACTAGATTTATTGTGGTGCTCATTTCACAATGCATACAAGTATCGAATCGTTACATTGTACACCTGAAACACATATAATGTTATATGTTAATTATACCTCAATAAATAAATAATCAATTGACCAAAAAACAAAAGAAACCTAGGTACTGCCTGAGACTGAGTATACAGTTCTCAGTTAAAAATACTTTTTCCTCAAAATTTTGAAGGTATTGTTCCATTGTCTTTAAGCTTCCAGTGTTGCTGGTGAAATGTCCAATGCTTTCTGTTTTTTTATCCTTTGATAGTGGCTTTTTTTTACCCCCCCTATGGAAGATTTTAAAATCTTTATCCAAAGTGTTCTTCAATTTCACAATTATGTGCCTTGGTTTGGGTTTGTTTTTTTATTTTTTTTTCATTCATTTTTTCATTTTTTTTTTTCATGTGCCCCATTCATTGTGTGGGGCACTAGGTGAGCCTTTTCAATCAATGCCCTCTTGTTCTGAAATTTTTTATGATATTATTTTTTTGATAATGATAATTACCTCCTCTCTCTTTTTTCTTTCTAGAACTCTTACTATTTGGGTAATACTCTTGGATTGATCAACCGATTTTCCTATCTTTTCTCTCCTATCTTTCCTCTCTGGCTTGTCCTACTTCCTTAGAGATTTCTTCAAATTTATCTCTCACTTGTTTTACTTTCTTAATCTCAGCTATCCTATTTTTTTTTTTTCGTGAGGAAGATCAGCCCTGAGCTAACATCCGATGCCAATCCTCCTCTTTTTTGCTGAGAAAGATTGGCCGTGAGCTAACATCTGTGCCCATCTTCCTCTGCTTTCTTTATATGGGATGCCACCACAGCATGGCTTGACAAGCAGTGCATCAGTCCGCACCCAGGATGCGAACCTGCGATCCCCAGGCCACCAAATAGGAGCATGCGCACTTAACCACTTGAGCCACTGGCTGGCCCCTCAGCTAACCTATTTTTAATTTCCAAGCACTCTTTTTTGTTCTTTGAACATTTCTTGTTTATATAGTATTCTGTTTTTGTTTGTTTTGTTTTGTTCTTATGGATAGAATATCTTCTCTTATTCCTATGTAGGAATAAGAGAGTATCATTATGGTCTTTTTTTCTTGAAAGTTTACTTCTACTTCCTACATTATTTCTGTTTCTTCTGGTTTCCTTTCTTTCCTATTTGATCTCTGTCTCTTTAAATGTTCAAGGCTTTCTTCAAATATCTGATACTTGGCTATTAGTATTTAAGTGTGAAGCACTACAAAACAGATTGTAAGCTCTCGGCTTCTGGCTTTTGGGCTCATCACAGGAAGACCAAGTTGAGTTTTTCTTATTGAGCTGAGCCTCAAATGTCAGTTTAGAGATAGAGGTCTTTCACCGGGAGCTTCTCAGTTTCTGCAGAGTAGAGGCCTCCAAACTCTGGGAGGTATAAACTTAACTCTGCTTTCTGAAATCAGACATTAGACTTGGGGGGAGAGGGAAAAAGGGGCTAATTTTCCCTAAGAATTTATAAATTAAATATTCAATAGAACTTACTTCCCATAACACCTGACTCAAAAATTTACCGTAAGCAATAGACATAATAACTGAATTTCTGTAAATATTTGTCCTCAGAAAATGTGGGCTTTTTAATATCAATCTGACAGGTTTTTTGAGATAGAGTAGCTGGTGGGACCCAAAAGATTAAAAACTTCTACTCTAAGAAAAGTTTATGTCTACCAGTGGCATAAGAAGACTAGAGAAGAGTTAGGGGTTTGGGGCTTTAAGTTACAGCTATAAAAGGCTTTTAGAAGCTACAGTTTAGATAACAATTCTGTGAACTCGGGAACCAATATCTTAGACCCAGAAAGAAGGGCCCTGCATGTCACAAATTTACCCAAGAATGCATTTATTAAATAGCACAAAGGCGGGGGTGGGGTGGCGGGCAGCTGGGCTGGTGGCACAAGCGGTTAAGTGTGCGCACTCCGCTTCGGAGGCCTGGGGTTCGCCGGTTCGGATCCCAGGCGCGCACCAACGCACCGCTTGGCAAGCCATGCTGTGACGGCGTCCCATATAAAGTGGAGGAAGATGGGCATGGATGTTAGCCTAGGGCCAGTCTCCTTCAGCAAAAAGAGGAGGATTGGCATCAGATGTTAGCTCAGGGCTAATCTTCCTCACAAAAAATAAATAAATAAATAGCACATGGGTACCTCTGTCACTTGGAATCCAGTGCACAGTACAGCATAGTATGACTCATAAACTTAAATATCCATTCTGGGACACCACACCAATTAGACTCCAGGGAAATACTTCGCCACGTCTCTTAGCCTGTCCACAATACAAAAGGCAACTGAATACACATGCCACAAAGGTTTATGGTTATGGTGCTGTTGACATAGGAGAAAGAACTTGCTTTGGAATGTGGGGAGGATTTGAATGGCAGGAACAATTAGATAAGAGAAAAAACAAAATACAGGCATTAACTTGTCAAATTCTTCCTCTCATTGTGAATGCAGTAGTGTTTGGCCTAATGAAGTATCTTTTTCTAGTGCTAAGTATCCATTTTCTTGCTTTTCTCAGAGATACTCACAAATTAGGATGAAATTTTAAATAATTGAATATGGTGGCTGAGAAACATTTTGCAATACTGAATACTGTTATGGTTTTCTTAAATTTGTGTATATGTAGGTATAGACATAACATATATGAAGTGTGATATAGACTCTTTACATTAGTGCCAAAATGGACATATTATACCAGAATTGCAGACAGTTTAATTTTCATAAAAATATTTAAAAAGATTTCATTAAATTTTCAAAAATTAAATTTAAAAACTTTATAATTGTAAATTTAAAAATTATTACTACTAATTATATTTATTGTCTTTAACAGATAATTATACATTTTGGAAGAAAAACAGCTTTCTGAAATATCTGAAGAGAGTTTTAATTTGTAATTTTTAAAATTTTAATTTATATTTTATACACATTCAAAACAATCACTTTTTTAATCTTTTAGATGACAGAATGAGTACAAGTTGAGATCATGCTAGAAAAGAAAATACAAAAGTGGAACTCAAAAGTGGTAAAAAAAAAATCTCAAGAGAAAAAAAAACTTCAAAGAGGTTATCTGCTTAAATATTTAAAAACTCAGACAATGAATGTGTTTATGAACCACATGAAATTTGCGAACAGCACATTACAAAATCTTTGTTTATTGAATATTTAAGTACTGATGAAAATGAGTAAGAAAATTCGGTTGGCATATATTGCCAGGACAGTGGTCAACTACCCTGTTTATAAATGGCTTTGTTCATTTCCATTAAGTCCATTGTCTATTTTTTCTTATCTTTAACTTTATATCTGTTGTTAAATACTTTTTTTAAAATTTTTTATTTTTTTCCCCCCAAAGCCCCAGTAGATAGTTGCATGTCATAGCTGCACATCCTTCTAGTTGCTGTATGTGGGACGCGGCCTCAGCATGGCCGGAGAAGCAGTGCGTCAGTGCGTGCCCGGGATCCCTGCCAGCGGCGGACAGCACGCGCTTAACCGCTAAGCCACAGGGCCGGCCCTGTTGTTAAATATTTAATTCAGCCTAGGAAACATCGTCACTAAATTTGTTATATTCTGAGTTTCTTATTCTGTCTTATTAGTTTCACTTTCTTCTGTTACTTGTCTTTCCCCAATGTCTGATAAGTTGAAATTCCATACGGAACATTAAGGGGAGTCATTCCAAATAAAACTGCATTTTCATTTTTGGCATATTTCTTCTTATCCACATCAGTCACACCAAAGGGGTCAAACAGCCTTTGGGACAGATGACATCTGGGCACTTTTCTTTCACAATTTATTGTAAAACATCTCAGGCATTGCAGTGTTGTTCCCCCCTTCAGTACTTTCGCGTCTGTATTTTGCAATAATAATACCATACTTTTCTCTCTATGTTGTTCTACAGTTTCCAAAACACTTCTATCACTTATAATCCCAATGAAGCCCCACAACAGTCTTGGGTAGTGGGACTCACGTTTATATTAGAGAAAACCATGTTTTCAACACCATTATAGTGACAGATTTGTGAGAACCAGTGGTGTACTGGTAAATGTTTAACAACTGCCTCTTGGAGGGTATGGAGAGCACTGACTGTAGTCCCCAATTTCCCTGAAGTAAATACTCCCACCATGGCCAATTTCAAGCTACCAATATGGTGTCAACTGCTCCTAAAACTTCTGGAAACTTAACAAACGGCTCTTGCAAACAGGAAGAAGCCAGCTCCAGCACACCACCCAGTCACTTTAAATTCAATCCAAAAGTATATGAAAATTTACCTATGTGCCTTGTTTTGAGATTGGGATATCAAAATAAAAGATTTGGATGTGCCAATTTAGTTGGCAGATTAAACCAATAATGAAGCTATGAAGTGGTAAATTATGTGGTCTTAATGACAAATGCTTTGGGAGTTCTCAGAGGGTGGTGAGTGTGGTGGGTAGGTTCTAAACTGGCCCTCAATGATCACTGATTCTCTGTAGGCATGCGCTTGTGAAGTCTACGCCCCTTCTGTGTGGGTGGACCGCGTGACTTTCTCCTAACCTTAACCAATAGAACATGGCAAAGGTGCAAAGGTGATGGATGCCACTTCCTTGATTATATTAGATTGTAACTTCTGTCTTAACAAGCAGACTCTCTGTTTCTGGCTTTGATGAAGCAAGCTGTTAATGTTGTGAACTAACCTATGGAGAGGCCCACATGGTAAGGAACTGAGGTCCTCAGTCCAATAGCTTGTAAGGAACTGAATTCTGCCAACAACCATGTGAGCTTGGAAACAGATGCTTTCCTAGTCAAACCTTGAGATGAGACTGTGGCATGGACCAATGCCTTTATTGCCGCTTTATGAGACACCGTAAGGCAGAGGACCCAGCTAAGCCATGTGCAAACTCCTGCCCCGTACAAATAGTGGATAATAAGTGTGTGTTGTTTTAAGCCACTAGGTTTGTGTAATTGTTATGCAGCAATAGATAATTAATACAGTCAGGGTATGTGCTGGAGTATTGTCACAGAGAATTTTATGTGGAGTTGTAGTTTGTATCGGAAATTGAATAAGATTTTGATAGTATAGAGAATGGGGGAGGGGACTTTGAGGGCATGTTGGGAGATAAAGTTAGTTTGAAAGAGTAGAATCTATTAGGAGGGCACTTAAAAATTCATTTATTCATTTATTCAACTAATATTGATTTAATACCAATCTTATGCCAAATACTTCTTTTGGGCAATGCTATACAGTATTGAGCAAAGACAAGCAATGCTTTTTGTAGCTTAAAATGTAATTGAGGGTGAGAGGGAGGTGACAATCAACAAACAAGTAAGTACAAGAGAACAATAAGAATTATACAGAAAATTAAAGCAGAATGGTGTGTTAGGGAGTGACTAGATGGCTACTGTAGATTAAGTGACAGGCATGACAGGCCTCTAGATTGTCCCCCACATCCATTCTCTCCCTCCTTCCTTTTAGTAATAGAATCCTCCAAGTTTTGACCAGGCAACTAGCTACCCAGGTAGCAACCCTACTTCCCTGCCGCGCATGCAGCTGGGTGTGAACATCTGACTAAGTGAGCAGAAAATATGTTACGATTTCCAGACCTTGTTTTCATAAGGAAACTGTTTTTTTTCCACTTTCTCTTTTTCTGCTTTTTCCAGGCTGGAGTGTAGACAGTTGTGGGGCAGCTTCAATCATGTGAATTAAGATTGTACCCTATGGTAAGAACAGGCTAGAAAGAACCTGAATCCCTGAATGATCTCATGGAGCAGAGCTGCCCACTTACCTGTTACTACCTGCCTACCTCTGGCTGTTATGTGAGAGAGAAATAAACTTCAATCTTTTTTTGAGTTACTATATTTGGGGATCTCTTTGTTATAGTAGCTTAGCCTGTCCCCCACACTACAGGTGACCTCTCGCAAGAGGTGACATTTAAGCTAAGACCTAAGCGACAAGGATGAACAAGCCATACAAATGAAGAAGACCTAAAAAGGAGAAAGGTCAATACACCTGGGTCACAGGGTGTGAATGGTGGAGATGAGCTTGGAGGAGAAATAGTCCAGGACCAGATCATGGAGGCATTTGAAAGCCAAGGTAAGGAATTTTGATTTTAAGTGTGATGGGAAACCAATGGAGAATTTTAAAATATTAAAATGAGAAGTGTTATAATTGGATTTATATTTAAAAAATCACTCTAGCTGCTCTGTGGTAAATCATCTGAGAGGACCAAAGTGAAAGCAGAGAGACTGGTTAGAAAGCTACTGCAGTAGTCCAGGGGAAGCAATTTAAGTGCTCCAAACTAGGGTCGTGGCAGCAGTGAAGATAGAAGATAACAAATTCTTGAAATGTTTTAGAAGTATCATCCACAAGGTGAATGATAGATTGGACGGGTAGGGACAGTGCAGGAGATAGTGGAATCAAGGATGGCTTTGGGCTTGAGCAACTGCTATTTCATGAGATGGTTGCTGGGTGAAGGGTGGGCCATAAGGAAGCAAGAACAGAGGCAGAGAGGTCAGCCAGGGAGTTTGAGTTCAGGACAGCTAAGTTTTTTGTTTGTTTTTGTTTTTGTTTTTGTGGGGAGGAGCCAGATTTTGCTGTGAAAAGGAACAGCTCTCTTTTAGTCACGTTAGCTTTAATATGCTTATTAGACATTCAAATAAAAATGTCAAGGATGCAAGTGTGCCAAAGGTCAGGAATTCAAAGGAGATGTCTGGGCTAGAGATATAGATTTAAAAGTCATTAAGTTATGGATGGTCATATGCCACGGACTGGGTGACAAAAGTCACTTAGGGAGAACATGCACGTAAAGAAGGGGGCGGACGAGAAGCCAAGCACACTGCAGCGGTGGGAAGAATACCCAGATGTATAGGGAAAAACAAAAGAGAGGTGTTACAAAAGCCTGGAGCACCGTTTCGAGAAGGAAGGTGTAGTGAATTGTGTCACAAGCTACTGAAAGACTGAGTAAAATGAAGAGTGACACCATTCTTTGAACCATTGGCTTTGACAAGATGTGGGCCTTGAGAAGTGCCATTTCAGTCAAGCGGTAGGGAGAAATACCCATTTGGAGTGTTTGAAGAAGAGATAAGGAGGGCCTGCCCGTGGCTTAGCGGTTAAGCACGCGCACTCCGCTACTGGAACCCCAGGGTTCAGATCCAGGGTGCACACTGACGCATCGCTTCTCCGGCCATGCTGAGGCCACGTCCCACATACAGCAACTAGAAGGATGTGCAACTATGACATACAACTATCCACTGGGGCTTTGGGGAAGAAAAAAAAAAAGGAGGAGGATTGGCAATGGATGTTAGCTCAGAGTGGTTCTTCCTCAGCAAAAAGAGGAGGATTAGCATGAATGTTAGCTCAAGGCTGATCTCCCTCACAAAAAAAAAAAAAAAAAAAAAAAGAGATAAGGAGGTGAAGACCAAAAGCATAGATGTGTCTTTATGTCTTCTGGGGGTTTTGCTGTGAAGGAGAGCAAAAAAATTGGGTGATAGCTGAAAGTGGAAGTGGGGTCAACTGTGGATTTTTTAAAGATTTAGGTAAGATCTCAATAGGAAGGATTACTAACGAGAATAAGGTGGAGGTGGGGTACAATTAGAGGTGCCTTAAGAAGGCCTAGGGGATGGGAATCTTTTAAGTCCTTGAAGCAATCCTTTATGTTCAAAGTGCAAAATGTTCAATAAGCCGTTTTTTTTTAAGTGGGAAAGTGGGAAAAAGGGTCACTTTGATAGAAATGGGACTGATGATAAAGGCATGATGATATATATTTTGGATATGTTAAGTTTAGAGAAATATTTAAATAAGAATTTACTGACCAACTTAGTAAATAGTACAAGAGATTTGGAGCTTCAAGATACTAATGATGCTTAAGAAAAATAATATATTTTACAAAGGACCAGTCCAGTTGGTAGACACTATTTCAATTATCCTATATCAAATTAACAAGGACTTACCTTGCCAAGATTCCTGGCACTTTTATACTAACTTAAATTGCATTGGGGAAAAGCATAATAGTAATTGAAAAGCAACTAATTATAAGCAATTATAGGCCAAATTATGTTTATACCACAATTAGTGTTTGAGGTGGTTTAGTAGACTGAACCTTCACTTCAATAAGCAACCATCAAATAATTGAATAGCTTGTAAAACACAAATACTTCTTTTATCTTTATTCCAAGTATAACCACCACATTCTTTGAATTATTATTATTATAACATAAGCAACATTATCTTTTGTCCCAATCCCCAGTTTGAGTTGCATGCTTTTAAAAAACACGGCCCGAGTAGGACATGTACCTACGGGACAACATAGCTTCTTTCAACAGGTTTCATGGAGATATGTGAACAAATTCAGTTGTTGTTAGACAAGTACTACCCTGCAGGGAATCTGCAGTGCAAACTGAAACCGTGTCTTTTTTTTTTTTTTTTTTTTTTTTTTTGTGAGGAAGACCAGCCCTGAGCTAACATCTGAGGCCAATCTTTCTCTTTTTTGCTGAGGAAGATTGGCCCTGGGCTAACATCGGTGCCCATCTTCCTCTGCTTTATATGGGACGCCACCACACAGCATGGCTTGACAAGCGGTGTCTCGGTGCACACCGGGGATCCGAACCTGTGAACCCTGAGCCACCAAAGCAGAGCGAGGCACTTGAGCTGCTGAGCCACTGGGCAGGCCCCAAACCGTGTCTTTTTTATTAGGTTTTTCATGCTTACAACATCATCTTGTCTCACTTTTAGTTGAGGAAAGTCTAAGGGATGATAAGGAAAAGTCTTTTGTCTTGTGATAATTGTAATTTTTATGTCAGGTTGGGGTTTTTTCTTCTATATTTCTGAGTAAACGTCATAACTTTGTTACCACATTTTTGCCACCTTAGGTTAAACTGACTACGACTTGACAACTATTTTACACTTTACGTTCATTACCGAAATATTAGACTCATGGTTCTTTAAGCCACCACTAGTGATAGCTCTGGATCCCTGTGATATTAACTTCCATGTAAATTCTGAAGCACGTGAGATGATAGCACTGTAAATTTTGGGGGGGGGGGCTTTCAGTTAGTTTATCAGTTTGAGAAAATTCAAAGAAAAATATTATCAAACAATTTCAGATTACGTTTAATAAATCAGTTTCTAGAAATAGTTTTGCAGAATAAATTCCCACCAGTTGACCTAATGGAGTACGGAGTTGCCAGTTCTTCAGGGCAGCTGCCGCGCTCGGCCAACTCCGAGGCTTGGCGAGCCACATGGTGCGAGGTAGGTAGAGCCGGAGCCCTCCGCGGCTGGGCGCCACGTTGCTTTTTCCCTTTTTAAATAGGGACACAACGCTTCTGGCTATTGTGTAAACGGGTCGAGAACTGCGTCCTTTCGCACATCAGCTAAGGCGTGAGCAGAATTAACGCGCCTTCTAATCCGACCCTCGGCAACATGTGTGTCCATGCACAGAAATGTTGACTTTTAATGCCTGGCTTCGTTCGCCTTGGGGAGACACACTTTAGAAAATGGCCAAGTAGCCCGGCGATCGCGGTGAACTGCACAGGATCAAAACCACCACGCCAGCCCAGCAGTGGCCACCGCCCCCGCCGAACCCCGCCAACCCTCCAAAGGACCCACCCATGTCCTCTGCTAACCAGTTGTTTTATGCAGCTCTGCACAGCCTTTCCCTACTCCGTTCCCGCTCTTCCCACCCACTCTGCATTCGACTCTCGGCTCCTAGTACCCAGCCGGACAACACAGCGCCGTCTCCCGCCCAGGGGACAGCGCGAACCTGAACCGCACAGTGGCGGGCAGCTCCCCGCGCTCCCTGCAGGCCGACGGCCAGCCAGCCGCCACTCGGCGCCTGGTGATTGACAGGGGGCTGCAGCAATGGGCCGCAGGGGCGGGAGGCTGCGTCACTTCCTGGCCTTTCGGCGGAGATGGGCTATATAAGGTCGGTGCTCACGCAGCGCCCTCGCTTCCACAGTATGGCCGGCGACATTAGCTAGCGCTCGCTCTACTCTCTCTAACGGGGAAACAGCGGACTACAAGAGACTGAACTGTATCTGCCTCTATTTCCAACAGACTCACGTTCAACTTTCGCTCACAACAAAAAAAAAGCCGGGAAAATTTTATTAATCCTTTTTTTTAAAAAAAAGTTAATATAAAATTATAGCAAAAAAAAAAAGGAACCTGAACTTTAGTAACACAGCTGGAACAATCCGCAGCGGCGGCGGCAGCGGCGGGAGAAGAGATTTAATTTAGTTGATTTTCTGTGGTTGTTGGTTGTTCGCTAGTCTCACGGTGATGGAAGCTGCACATTTTTTCGAAGGGACCGAGAAGCTGCTGGAGGTTTGGTTCTCCAGGCAGCAACCCGACGCCAACCAAGGATCTGGGGATCTCCGCACCATCCCAAGGTGAGTGCTCGGGGCTCTCGCCCACACTCGAGTCTGGGGGCTGTGGCCGCCTGGCAGGGACCAGCCACGGGCGGGGTCGGGGGCCGGGTTCCCGCAGCCTTCAGGTGGGGCAGGTCCGCGGGCGGGGTCTTGTCGGCTGCTGTGGAGGGGGCCCGGGGGCCGCGGGGAGCGGCCGCGTCCACGCGGGGCCCGAGCCGGCTTCTCCCGCCGCCGTTGCCGGGCCGGGCGCCGCCCGGGGGGAGGGGAGGAGGCCCGCGGCTCCGCGTGCTCAGGTAACGCGTGCGGGGCGGCGGGCGGCGCCGTTCGGGGGGTCGGGCGGCCCGCGCCTCCCGACTTTCCCCTCCGGACTTCGCGGTCCGGGACCCGGGTAGGGGGCCGCGCGTGCCCCCTCCCGGCAGGTGTGGCTCGGCGGGCTTAGTCAGGCGCTAATTCGGGCGTGCCCGCCGCGCGGAGCGGAGGAGGGAGGGAGCGGGGCTGGAGCCGGCCTCGTTCTCGCCGCCTGCGCCGGAGGAGGGGGCCCTGCGGCCGGGGCTCCGGGGCTGGGAGCAGGCCTCCCGCCCGCGGTCCGCGCTGGCAGCATGTGGCGCTGGGCTGGCGGGGATTGGGCGGGAGCGCTGGTGTCGCAGTGGCTGGGCCCCACCGCCGCCCGAGCGCGCCCTGCACCAAAGCCGTCTCGGGGTGGCCCCGGGCGACAGCGCGGAGCCCGCCGAGGCTCGTCCCCGGGTCTCCTGACCTTGGGCTGTGTAACCTGTTAGGGAGTCGGCGGGGTCCGGGCGAGGGGCGGGGTGGAGTAAGGTTTGCCTGCATGGACGGGCTGGAGGCCCGGCGGGCCCGGGACATAATACCTTTAATGCCTAAGCCTGCAAAGGCATCTGGGGCCCCAGCCTCCCTCCCGGCAGTCACGCGAGAGAGCCGCGCTGCCCGCGCAGAGGAGGCGAGGGCGTCCGGTGCTCTCGGGAAATGCAGCGCCGGCGACTGCCGAGGGCTCCGGGCCTGTGCCCCGCGGCGCTCACGCCGCAGCCGCCCCTCGCCTTCCTCGGCTCCGCGGCGCACGAGTGCGGCGATCGCGGCGGTGCGGCGCACGACCCGGCGCGGCCGCTTCATTGAGCGGCGACGACCAATGAGCTCCCGGGCCCGGTCGGGAGCCTGGCCCAGGGTGTGGGCCAATGGGCGTTTCAGGAATGTTGGCTGCGCTCGCCGCCGTCCCGGACAAAAAGCGACTGGAGAAGGGAATCCAGGCGGACACGTGCTGCCGGGACTTTAAGGCAGTATTTCTTGAGGGGTTCTCCTCTAGAAAAACGTAATCGAGTTAGCCAAAATGTCACAGGTCTCATTTTTCAAGCTTTGTGCGACACTGTGTGTCTCGTATAGCCCTTTACTATGTGCAAGGCTCAGTTCTGGCACTTTATATGTATATTATAGGAAGCAGTTACTTTTTTTATAAATATGCAGAAGCTTAGTATTTCCTCCATTTCACGGATGGGAAAACTCCCTGGTGTTGGTAATATGCCTTGGGTAAAACGATTGTGATCGGATAATCTAGAAAATCTTGTCAAGAACTAACGAGTAAGAACTGCCTTATAAAATGAATAAGAACTTGTTTTGCCCTGGGTCTTTAAATATTTTGAAGCTTTATTTGTAAGCACACGTTTTTAGTGAAAAAAGGATTTTTCCTCCCTAAGTTCTTGGGCAAAAATGCCAGAATTTAAGCTTGGGGTTTTTTTGGTTGTTAAGAGTTCCCTGAGTCAAGGAGGAGAGAAAGGCTTACAAAAGGGCAGCTTGCTTGCTTAACATGTTTAAGAACCACTTTTCCTTTGTACTTTCATCACCTGAAATTGTTTTACTGCTTCACTGTGGCTCTTAAAATGATGAAAAATTAAACCTTCAGGAACAGAATATTTTGTCAAGTTCGTGATTTAGTGCGGTACAGTTTATAGACATTTAAGATTCGTTAAGCCACTATTTTGAGAGTTTACTACCACATTTCAGCTGTTGTCAATACAGCGAGTAAGAACTGGATTTAACTAGAGGTCCATTGGTAACCTTCATAGGAACATTTTTCAGTGATCTGTCAGGCAAGGATGGGCTGGTTAGGTTATTTACTAGAAGGTAAGTACCTGAAAATAGTAGATGCTTAATAAGTCACCTAAAATGAATGGCCTTGCAAGAGGGAATCATTGGAGTCTGGTCTCTGAGGAGAATGGGGTGCGGGCCTCAGCAACCACAGAAAGATTATCAGTCATCTAGAAGAGTAATGCATAACGGAGTGGTTAAGTGCATGGCCTCTGGAATGTCTAGATTTAAATTCAAGTGGTATGTAATAGCTGGCTGTGTGATGGTTCCTCATCTCTAAAATGGAGACAGCAGTGGTACCTACTTAATAGGGTAGCTGGAAGGATTAAGTGGGTTAATATATGTACAGTAATACTCTTAAGTGTTATCGTCATCTTTGTTTTTGTGTCTTTGCCCTCAAGGACAAAATCTTTTTATCTTTTCCCTTTTTTTTTTTTAAGCAAACAAGGCTGGAGAAGAAAGTATATCAGGTTGTAGTCTAAAAGGTGACACACTAAAGGGTGCTGTAGCAATTTGACGCATTTTTATTCAGGTAGAGGAGTGTCACTGGTGAGTTCTAGATTGCTCTATTATATTAATTTTTCGATGGAATAATCAGTCTTTAGTAGCTTTGTATTTATTTAATGATGTAAAAATTTGAAAGCCTAAAAGTTCTTGCTTGTCCTTGCCTCACATCCCCTCCCTCAGTAATCCCATTAAAATGTAAATAGACTAAAGGTCATAGTTAAGATATTAACAGACTGAATTAAAATGAACAATTACAATTTATACTGTTTAGAAGTGTTCATAAAACCTAAGGACGTGGAAAGGGTTGAGATTGAGAAGGTACAAATGTCCTAGGAGGGCATCACTACAGGTGCTAAAGAGATTAAAAAGATAACAAGGATATCGTGGGAAAACTAGAAAAATACCTTTCCACTATTGATGCAAGAAGAAATAGAAAATCTAAATAGTCCTGTAACCATTACATAAATTGAATTAGTCATTAATCATCCCATAAAGAAAACTCTAGGCCCAGATGGTTTCTCTGGAGTATTCTCTCTAACTTTCGAGGAAGAAATAATTCCAACCTTTTCCACATATTCTAATAGTAAATAGAGAGGGAACACACTTCTCAGCTCATTTTTGGATTTGCGTAATTTTGATATCAAACTCTGGCAGGATGTGAAGGAACCAGAATTTTCATGCACTGCTGATGGAAATGGAAAACAGTACAACCACTTCGGAAAATGGTTTGGCAGTTTCTTAAGTTAAATATACATCTTGTCATATGATCCAGCCAATCCACTCGTGTATTTACCCATAAGAATGGGAAATATATGTCCATAAAAAGACTTTTACATGAACGTTCATAACAGCTTTATTTGTAATAGCCCCAAAACTGGAAACAAATCTCTATTAACAGGCAAATGGATAAACAAATTTTTGATATATCCATACAATAGAATACTAGTCGGTAATAAAAAGAACTGGTATTGATAGATACATGCAACAAATAATTGTGCTGGAGTGAAAAAATAAGCCATACAAAAAGTACTATACTGTAAGATTTCATTTCTATAAAACTCTAGAAAATACATGCTAATCTGACAGGCAGATCAGTGGTTGCTGGAGGATGGGAGTAAAGGGAAGGGTGGATTACAAAGAGGCATGAGTGACCTTTTGGGGATGATGGAGGTGGTCACTATCTTTTGGTGATAGTTTCATAGGTATATGTTTATGTCAAAAATCTTGTAGATAAAATGTAAATGAAAAGAGTAGAATTTGAAGTTCTATAGCACAGATGAAAATACATGGGTGCATGCCTCCAATGAACAGAATCTGATCATTTTTGCATAGTAACTTCATCTTTTCAGTGATTCCCACCTTATATATGGCTGAATTGCCTTGCTGATAGAAATAATTAATCTAGCCATTGTTGGCATATGTGTTGTATTTACTGCTACAAACTAAAGGATATGTAAGCCCACCCCCTCGCATGTATGTGAACCTATCAATTAACATCTGTTCTAAATCACCTTAGAGCATTGTATGCCGGAATAACAGATGGATATGAATTGGAGAATTTTGAAAGCTGCTGAAATGATTTTAGAGAAAAGCTGCTATCATCAGGTGTATGGATCAAAAAATATTTAATTGAAAGCAGTGTGGGGTTTGAAGAATTTGTAATTATTCCGAAGACTTGAACCAGGAGAAGAAAACTAGGGTTATTTTGAAGGACATATTCAGCAGAGTTTGAGGACTTGGTAATCTACCAAAGAAAAAAGTATGGTATGCAAAATCTGGCTATTAGTAAAACAGCTGATCTTACGAATACAGATATTTTGGTTTGTTTTTTTTTTTTAACTTTTTGTTGAAGCATAACACAAAAAGTTGTGAAAATCATAAGTACATGCCAAGTTTTCACAAACGGATGACACCCATGTAACCAGCATTCAAATCTAAGGAAAGTAACTAGTGCTAGCTAGAATTCCCCTTTGTACCTCCTTCCAATTACTGTCCTCTCCCCGCCCCACCTAGAGGAACCACTATCCTGACTTCTAATACCACCATAGATTAGCTTTCCCTGATTCTGAACTTTATATAACATGGAATCATTTAGTATGCATTACGTAAGACCTCCTTTAGTCAATATTATGTTTGAGGTTTTGTAGTTCATTCTCATTGGTGTATAGTATTTTGTGTCAATATACCACAGTTTATCCACTCTACTGTTAATGGGTATTTGAGTAGTTTCCAGTTTGCTGATACAAATACATTGCTATGAACACTGTTGTACATGTCTTTTAGTGAACAATATGTATGCATTTTTCTGTTAGATAGACATACACCTAGGAGTGGAATTAAGTCGTAGGGTATGCATATATCTAGCATGAGGGTTCCAGTTGCTCCGTATCTTCATCCAACGCTTAATGTTATTCTTTTTAATTTTAGCTGTTGTGGGTATATAGCAGTATATATTTCCCATCAGATAATGGAGTTGAGCATCGTTTCATATCTTTATTTGCCATTTGGATATTTTTTGTGAAGTACTTGTTCAGGTCTACTTACCTATTTTTCTTTTTCTTTTTTTTTTTTTTTTTTTTGAGGAAGATCAGCCCTGAGCTAACATCTATTGCCAATCCTCCTCCTTTTTTTTTTCCCTTTTTCTCCCCAAACCCACTGTAGAGAGTTATATGTCATAGTTGCACATCCTTCTAGTTGCTGTATGTGGGATGCCACCTCAGCATGGCCGGACAAGCGGTGCATCGGTGCATGCCTGGGATCCGAACCTGGGCCGCCAGTAGCAAAGCGCGTGCACTTAACCGCTAAGCCACGGGGCGGGCCCCAGCCCCTACTTACCTATTTTTCTTTTGGGATGACTTTGCAATTTGCGGCAGTTCTTTATGTATTGTGGATGGATTCTCTGTCCAATGTGTGTACTACAAATATCTTACACGGTCTATGGCTTCCTTTTTCATTCTGTCAATATCTTTAGAAACAGAAGTTCATAATTTTAATGTAGTCTAATTTATCGGTATTTCCCTTTTAATCGTTAGCAGTTTTTGTATCCTGCTTAAGGTCTTTGCTCATCCTAAGGTGATGAAGATATTCTTTTTTTTCTCCTAAACTTTGTTTTACTTTTCATATTTAGATCTTCAATCCATCTGGAATTGAATTCTTTTTTTTTAATATGGTATGAGGGAATAGAATGCACTTGATGCAAAATTGGCTAACCTTTCCAAGCTTTAACTTCAAGTCAAGCTGGAACCCTTTCTGAAGGTTCAACCTTTCCTATTAAACATTTCCCACCCTCCTGTAGGCCATTTAGTGGAGTTTATTTTGAGTGTAATCTGAACAAATTACATAATATTGAGAATCTCTCTTACTTGATTTTTCAAGGGAGACAAAAGGAGCACATTATATAGTTTTTGTTTTTAGGAAGGAAAATCGTGTCTGGTATGGCTTGGGTTAAAGAAGACTGATTAACAGGGTCGGCCCCGTGGCTTAGCGGTTAAGTGCAGCAGCAGAGCATGCGCACTTAACTGCTAAGCCACGGGGCCGGCCCAATGTTGTGCTATTCTTTCTCTTCTTCCCTCAAATTTTATAAGCTAAAATATAATTTTCAGTAAAGGACTGGGGGCAGTTGCAAAGATAGATAGTAAATCACACCTCAGCGTTAGCTTTCTCAGAACTCCTGCCTCACCTGACTACATCATTGCACAGTATTGGAGTATCAGTAATTTACATTGAAGGAATTTACAACTCATTGCCAAAAAACCTTTTAGTGTAAATGTTTTGGAGTAGAAAAGCTTCCCATTGAATTAAGCTTCTCATTACATTCCTCACAACAGTTTCAAAAAAGTTGGAACTGCTGTCTCCAAACTACCTTTGCTTAAGAAGTACACATTGAAAGTAATAATCAACTCAACCTTGCAGAAGTTATACTGTTTGTGATTTAAATTTGGGGTAAACATTTGAGATGGAGAACTTAATCCTGTGATTATAATTAGCAGTGCATTCTGGGTTGATTTCTTTGAACAAAAGGGGGAAGGCTTAAATCCCTGGATATCTGAATTAACTGCCCTGGGAAGGCCTCTTCAGAATTTAACTTGTGGTCAGCCTAGGCTTTGCTGAAGAATAATGTTATGTTTTAGGATGCTTTTGATCCAAAGACTACTACCTTGCGTAAGTTGTAGAGGTCTGAAGATAATGTGGTAAGGAGAGTCTCTGAAACAGGCAGGTCAGGCTGTTAGCAAAGGTCACAGTTGAGGGAAGCTTCAAATAGTTGTGGCTTTGGGGGCAAACCAGCGATTTTTACTCTGAGAAAGTACTCCATTAGAGGAACCTAATCACGTGGAGGCCCTGTGGCACATTTCGAGGTACCATCTGCAGAGTGTTTGACCTACTGGACCTGAGAGGGTAGAATTCAACTCAGCTCTTCAGGCGATAAGAGGGAAACCCTGCTCTAAAGGGTTTTTTCCACTTGCCAGCAGCCTTCTGTTCTCCCAGTCATTCACTCTTTTTAAATTGCGGTAAAAAAAAAATCTAACATTAAATTTACTATTTTACCCATTTTTAAGTGTATAATTTCAGTATTGTTAAGAATATTCACATTGTTGTGCAACAGATCTCTAGAACTTCTTCATCTTGCAAAACTGAAACTATACCCATTAAACACTAATTTCCCCTGTCTCTCCCCCCAGCCCTTGGCCACCACCTTTCTGTTTTCTCTATGTTTTTTGACTACTTTAGATATGTCATATGAGTATATGAGTACCTCATATAAGTGGAATCACACAGTATTTGTCCTTTTGTGACTGGCTTATTTCACTTAGCATAATGTCCTCAAGATTCATCCATGTTGTAGTATGTATGTGCATTTTCTTATCCATTAATCCCTTGATGGACATTTGGGTTCCTTCCACCTCTTGACAGTTGTGAATAACAGTGAACATGGATGTGCAAATATCTCTTCCAGATCCTGTTTTGAATTCTTTTGGATATATACCCAGAAGTGGGATTGTTGGATCATATGGTAATTCTGTTTTTAAGTTTTTGAGGAATATCTATCTGTTTTCCATAATGGCTGCACCATTTTCATTCCCACCAACAGTGCACAAGTGTTAGAATTTCTCGACATCCTTGCCAACATTTGTTATTTTTTGATAGTAAATAATCTAGTGAATATGAGGTGGTATGTCGCAGTTTTGATTGGCATTTCTTTTATAATTAGTGATGTTGAGAATCTTTTCATATCCTTGTTGGCCATTTGTATATCTTTGGAGAATTGTCTATTCAAGTCCGTTGCCATTTTTTAGTTGGGTTATTTTTGTTTTAGTAGTTCCTTATATATTCTGAATATTAACCTTTTATCAGATGATTTGCAAATATTTTCTCCCACTCTGTAAGTTGTCTTTTCACTCTGTTGAGTGTTATCCTATGATGCGTGAAAATTAAATTTGATATAGTACCATTTGTCTATTTTTGCTTTTGTTGCCTGTGCATTTTGTCATATCCAAAAAAGCATTGCCAAATCCAACGTCTTGAAGCTTTTCCCTGTGTTTTAGGAGTTTTAGTTTTAGGTCTTAATTTAGGTCTTTAATCCATTTTGAGTTCATTTTGGTGTATGGTATGTGGTGAGGGTCCAGCTTCCTTCTTTTGTGTAGATACCCGGTTTTCCCAGCACCCTTTGATGAAGAGACTGTCCTTTCCCAATTGTGTAGTCTTGGCATTTTTGTCAAAGGTTATTTGATCTGAGGTGTGTACTTTTTAAATTACTTTTTGCATTAAAAAATGTAGTTGATTGGCCATTTTAAGTGTTATTGAATCAGATGATGTATTATTAGACCACTAGACTCTTTTTTGTGTGTGTGAGGAAGATTAGCCCTGGGCTAACATCCATGCCCATCTTCCTCTACTTCGCCACAGCGTGGCTTGACAAGTGGTGAGTAGGTCCGCGCCCGGGATCCAAACCTGTGAACCCTGGGCTGCCAAAGGAGCATGCAAACTTAACTGCTATGCACCAGGCCAGCCGCTAGACCACAGACTCTTTAAGAAAACTTTAAATATAAATTACGGCATGCCATTAATGTTTTGTTTTTCAGGTATAGTAACTAACATTAATGATTCAGTCCATTTACTGTCATTTCTAAAGAGCGTAGTATCTCTTTGGGATCATTTATCGTGACCTGATAGTATTTTTAGTATTTTAAATACCTACTTTTTAAGTTAATTAGGGTTTCTCAACCTCAGCACTGTTGACTTTTCTGGCCAGATAATTTTGTATTGTGGGTAACAGTCATGTTCTGTATATGGTTTAGTAGCATCCCTGGTTTCTACCCGCTACACACCAGCACCACCACAACCCCCAGTTTGACAACCAAAAATATCTCCAAATATTGCCAAACGTTTCCCGGGTGGCAAAAACATCCCCTCGTCTACCACTGAGTTAGACCAATGAGGAGTTGGCGACATTTAAATAAAGAAAAAGTAATTCAAATCAGGAGATATTTTGGTTTACCTGTGAATTTCTTTGCGTTTTATAAGCACCTAACAATTGTGTAACACTTTTTAATACCTTTTACAATATTTTCTGATCACTAAATCAGTATTATGTGATTCTGTAATATGAACACATCCCCAAATTGCCTTTATTCTGCTTCATATCAGTTTATGATTTATTTTGTGTGTGTGTGTGTGAGGAATATCAGCCCTGAGCTAACATCTATTTTTTTCCCCCTTTTTTTTCCCCCAAAGCCTCAGTAGATAGTTGTATGTCATAGTTGCACATCCTTCTAGTTGCTGTATGTGGGACGCGGCCTCAGCATGACCGGAGAAGCGGTGCGTCGGTGCGCGCCCGGAATCCGAACCCGGGCCGCCAGTAGTGGAGCGCGCACACTTAACCGCTAAGCCACAGGGCCAGCCCAGTTTATGATTTATTGAATTCATCTATGTTTAAAACTTAAGAAAAATAGCAAGGATTGCCAAAAAGACCAATTTTGTAAATTAGTTTATAGTATAGACTAGCGGTTCTCAGGGTAAATGTTAATGTGTTTGGGAACAAAGCACAGACACCTTCCACCATCATTACTGAGCCTGCTGTGACATTCTAACTTGATACTGTCTCCTTTTGAAATCACAAATATGTAATTGAGAAAAATGTCTCAGTCAACTGTATGAAGTACTTTGTTCTTTTCATCATTAAATTTGGACACAAAGCGGGGCACTGAAAAAACCTTTCCTCTAAAACAGGAGTCAGCAAACAGTCTATTAAGGGGCAGAGAGTAAATTTTAAAATTTGCAAGGCAGACAGTCCGCTGTAACTACACAGCTCTGCCCTTCTAGGGAGAAAGCAACCATAGACAATACATATACAAGGGAATGGGTGTGGCTAGGATCCAATAAAGCTTTATTTACAAAAGGAGGCTTATTTTCCCCACAGAAATGTGATAAAATAAAACTTGCTGAAATTCTCAGCTGTATTGGTGTTTGTTTTTCACCTTTCTCTTAGCATCGTATTGACTTAGTTTTATTTCTCTGTCGCATCTTTCTTGCCCCTTGATTAATTATTTTTTTGAGCCTGGCACCTCTCTTAAGATTATATCTTTATAATCACTTGGTTGATAGACCATCCAACTGTGTTTGTCTTAGGATGTTTCAAGGCAATTGGCTTTTTGTGTGTGTGTGTGTGTGTGTGTGAGGAAGATCAGCCCTGAGCTAACATTCATGCCAATCCTCCTCTTTTTGCTGAGGAACACCGGCCCTAAGCTAACATCTATTGCCAATCCTCCTCCTTTTTTTCCCCTTTTTCTCCCCAAAGCCCCCCAGTAGATAGTTGTATGTCATTGTTGCACATCCTTCTAGTTGCTATATGTCGGACGCTGCCACAGCATGGCCTAACAAGCAGTGCGTCAGTGCACACCCGGGATCCGAACCCTGGGCCCCCAGTAGCAGTGTGCGCATTTAACCGCTAAGTCACGGGCCCAGCCCCCGGCAATTGCTTTCTTTCATACTGTGACTTTGAAAAAATAGTGACTACTTGAGGGTTTCTGTTAGGAATAGTTAACTAATGATAAATGAACATAAGACTATTCTGGTTTCCAACAAGATGGGATAAGCACTCTACTCTGTCTCTTACTAAATGCAACTAAAAACCCTGGACGGAATGCATGGAGCAACTGTCTGCGTACTCTGAAAAGTAAATGTTAGCAGATGAATGGGAGAGGGAAACCAGAACTCAAAATACCACTGAAAGCAGCCATGATTTCCTGTTTCTTTTTTTCTCTGATATCTTCTGGGCTGGTCTCAAAGGCTGCCAGAAACCCAGAACTGCACACTAGGTGCAGACCAGAGCTCTAAGAGAGGTCCTCTTTTTCTGGTCTGCAGAGAGGGAGTGCGGAAAATCTTTTTTGTTTTGTTGCTTGGCTTTTTTTTCTGTTCCCTCCTGCCACTGCTCAGTAGCAGTTTTGATGGCCAGGCAGATAGATGCCTAAAATTGCAAGAGCGATTTGACCAGAGGAACTGTGGTCCCAAGAGTGAAGAACATCAGGGATATCGATGTTATTCTTTGCCCTCTTTGTTGTCTGTCCATTTGGCCCCAGAGGGAGAGACAGTCACAGGCAGCCTGCTGCAGTGGAGAAACTAAAGCCTTGGATGTCTACTAGAGGACCAAGAAGGCCCCCAGCCCCTGAGCCAGAGATTGTTTGAGAAGTTATGGAGAGGAGAGAGGTGAAGAAAGTGATCCCACAAAGATTTATATGAACACCCCTGAGCTACCCATGTATGGATCGGACCCTAAACAGCATATCAAAGGCTTTGAAAACTGATAGATCACCTCCCAGTCCCACCTGGCCACTGGATGGCACATAAGAATCTTGGACGTAGCTGAATACCATGGCAAAGGCTTTCATAAGTAAACTGAAACCACAACGTGATCCATAGAAGTTGGATAATAACTTGAAGACTGAACTTAACCAGTTGCAATTCCCTGCTAAAACAATTTTTAAAAATCAACATGCTCCTATTCCTATATATACACAATGGAATACTACTCAGCCATAAGAAACGATGAAATCCAGCCATTTGTGACAACATGGATGGACATTGAGGGTATTATGCAAAGTGAAATAAGTCAAAGGGAGAAGGTCAAATACCCTATGATCTCACTCATTAAGTAATAGATAATAACAACAAACAAACACATAGAGACAGAGATTGGATTGGTGGTTACCAGAGGGGAAGAGGGGAGGGAGGAGGGCAAAAGGGATAATTAGGCACATGTGTGTGGTGATGGGTTGTAACTAGTATTTGGGTGGTTGAACATGAGAACATGATATAATCGATGCAGGAGCAGAAGTATAATGATGTACACCTGAAATTTATACAATGTTATAAACCGATGTTACCGCAATAAACACAAAAAATAAAAATCAACATGCTCTATAGGATTTAAAGAAGATTTAAAGTTATATAACATGATCAAAATGTCCAGGATACAATCATAAATTACTCATCATACAAATAACCAGGAAATTCTCGGGATCTCTCAAAGGAAAAGACAGTCAACAGGCACCAACTTGAGGTGATGCAGATCAAGATTTAAAAGCAGCTATCATAACCATTCTATAAGAAAAGTGATCACTCTGAAAATGAAAGTCCTAGCAGAGAAGTAGAAGATGGAACTTAAAAATATAAAAACTGGTGTAAAAAGTTTACTGGATAGGCTTTAGTACAATAGAGATGATGGGAGAGTGAATGAACTTGAAGGTAGGTCAGTAGGAATTATCCAGTCTGAACAACAGAGAGAAGAAAGATTGGGGGAGAAAATGAACAGAACCTGAGAGACCAGTGGGACAAGCCAAACAGTTTAACATTTTGTGTCAGCACATGCCCAGAAAGAGAAGAGAGTGCTGCAGAAAAAGTACTTGAGAAAATAATCCACGTCTAGGTTCATTATAATGAATGGGTTCTATAAAACTAAGTTGTTTAGCAGTGAAATGAGTAAGCTTCATTTATGTGTACATTAAAATAAGATGGCATTTCAAGTAGAATATATAATATATCCATAGTTGGTTCACAGGATAATTCTGTTAAATGAATCTTTGTCTGTCTTTTCAAGAACTTGCATCTAAATACCTGAGCTGTTATGGCGACAAACTTAAAAAACAGTAAAGGATCACGTAACAGTAATTTTAGATTTTAAAAATTTAAGGCTATTTGTGGGTTTCTAGCAAGTCTGTAAGAACCTAATCAGAATAATTATTTATTGTAATTATTCAACAACTATTCAAATATTCAGGACCTGTTATGAACGAACTGGGTTAGGCACTAGGGATAGAAATAATAAAACACACAGTCCCTAACAACATGGAATGACTAGTGAGATTGACATGAATACCAAAATAGCCACACAAATAAAATACTTTGGTAAGCCTTCTGAGTTTTAAAACCTTTTAGTAACAGATTTGACCTGGCGGGGTAGTGAGGTGACTTTTGAGCTAGAAGAAGGGGGCTGGGGACGAGGGTTCTGGGTAGGGTGAAATCATTCCAGCAGTACTCAGAACAGTCACGGGTTACATATGTTGTCCCAGCATAATTATAATGTTCCTTTTACCCTCAAGTGGGCTTGATTTGGATGGACAAGTTTATGGTGCCCTATTTCTAGGAAGAGAGGATAGTTTGTAGAAAAGCCTGGTGTGACTGAAGTATAGAAAATGGAGATAGATTTAGTTATCCGTGTATCTGTGAATGTATGCTTTATTTATTTCGATTGTTCTTCTGGTTCGTTATCTTTATATTATAAAACTTGTCTGAGTCAGATGAGAACGGGGATACCAGGAAATTAGATTAGATAATAGAGTAGAAGGTTAGATAATGATTTATTCTCTAAAGAGAGTAAAACAGGATCTTTCTGAAATAAGGGACACCAGGTACTGTTGAGGGGTAGAGTCACTATGAAAACAAAGGTTAAAGCTTACACTGCAAGAGAGATCCCTAGCCCTTTAAGCTCTTTTGCCTACCAGACATCTTAATGCTCTCCAGCAAAAGAATGGAATATTTGGGTAATCTGACCTGGCCAGGAAAGAACTAAAAAATACTGACATGAGGGAGTTCCCCAGCGAAACAGCTCCGAGTGCCCTACGTTGAGGCCCACAATAAACAAGCCCCATCCATGGGCGTAGACTTTCTGATTAGCTAAGTCTTAGTACCCTATTCTTGGCCAAGAATCGCATACAAGAAATGTGGAAAAGAGACAGTTGGAGAACATCTGAGGATAAATGCAGATTAGTGCATAGAAAACAGAAGCAAATGGAAAAGCAAGATAGGTTTTAAATCCAGAGAAAACAAAAGTTTTACAGGAAAGAAAAAGTTAATATTATATCATCTAGCTCAGCCATGGAAAATGTTTAAAAAGCCTTAACATAAATAGTGAATATAACTGAGAAGGGGTGATAGGAGAGGATTCATTCAGTATGTCAAGTGGGCGGAAAAGAATATTTGCACAAGTGCTGAATTCTAGTGGGAAGTCAGTGGGCAATGATATTAGCAGGTAGCATTATTGAAAGAAAGGTCTGAATCAGATAAGCTCTGAAGAGGCCCCTGTGCTCCAAAATTTTACTTAATGCTTCTAATATTTAAAATGGGTATTATTATTTACCTTCCTATTCAGTATTTGAATTCTTATTATCCAGTAGGTAAATTTTGTATGCATCATGTAATTGAATCTTAACAGTCATGTGAAGTAGGTTTTATTACCCACCAGGTAACCAAGCCAGGGGTAACTGCAAGGAATATCACAAAGCAGAAAAGTTAATAGCTTTGGTAAGAGCCCCATGTTTAAAGCATATTATTTGTGGAATTGAAATACCATGGGTTCTGAAATGTTGTTTGTACATTAGTGAACTTTGAGTCTTAGAAATATGAAACTTACAGCCACTGCTTGGCTACCTAAAATACGAGGGTTAAAACAATCTATAAATTTGTTTTACTCAGAGCTAGGTCTTAATTGCAAATTTTCTTCCCCTAAACAATAAATTGTACCATTTTTTTAAATTTGAAACAAACTGCAAAAACATGGCCCAGTCTAATGTGTATTTTTTCTTTATATAAACAATGATTAGCCTCTTTTAAAAAGAGAGCTAATTGTTAGCGCTTTTTTTTTTTTTTTTTTTGTGAGGAAGGTCAGCCCTGAGCTAACATCTGTTGCCAGTCCTCCTCTTTTTTGCCGAGGAAGATTGGCCAACATCCATGCCTATCTTCCTCCACTTTATATGGGACGCCGCCAGAGCATGACTTGACAGGCGGTGCATCGCTGTGTGCCTGGGAATCCGGGCCTGCGAACCCTGGGCCACCAAAGCAGAGCGCGCGCACTTAACCGCTATGCCACTGGGCGGGCCCCTGTTAGCTCTTCTTAAAAATTGCTTGGTAAAGTTATGGGCAGATAGGCTCTAAAATCATTAGCAAGCCTAACTCATTTTAAGTTTTTCGGGTGGGTCTCAGTACTGTTCTGTTTAACTTATTTACCCATCTTAGGAATTATTGCCTTCTGTGATTGGTCCGACTGGGCCAGTGACAGTTTCTTTTAGCAGAATGGTGAAACAGGCATAAAATTCTAAAAGGATTCCTTGGTGCTGTGCTTGCCTTTTAATATGAAAGAATACCTGTTTTTTTGCTGGCTATGCTGTTGAGGATTTATTTCCCTTACAAAGTCTTCACTGGAAAAGAAAACGTTAAGCATAATAATGCCATTTTCTTGAGTATAGAAGAAGGACCTGCCAAATATTAAGAGCCTTAAAATGTTTCTAGCCTTTAATCTGGTAATTTTACACTCTCCCATGGAACTATTTTATGTTGTCTTTCTGTTTTATAGTGGACACACTAAGGAGAAAGCACTTCCTTAGGTCTCAGTCAGGTAAATGAAGATTAGTTTATTTAGTTATGCCCACATGCTTCCATTTTGCTGTCTATTGCCTCTACTGTAGACTTTTCACTTTGTTGAGGGAGGCATTTTCTCATCCCATTAGAGAGCTGCATAGTATTCCCAAGATCTTAATGGGTGTGCTTGTATTGTTGAATTGCCAGCCAAAAGGATTTTTCATTTTTTTTTTGATAATGCTTCTAGACTTTTAGATACCACTAGGTATTGTGATTGGCTGCCGGTTTGATACCAGAAAGTAGTATCTAAACAGTGTGAGTACCAGTTTACTCTGTCAGCCTTTTAAAGCTCTTTGCCAATCTAATTGGTGAAGGAAATTATGCTTTTTAAATTGTCATACATATAGTAAGGTTAAAAATCTGAGAATTTGATAGGGAAAAAAAGTATTTCATTTTAACTTGCATTTCTTACACTTACTAGTGAGAGGTAATGATTTTTCTTGGTTAATGGGCCTTTTGCATTTCCTCTGTATGTGGCGTTTTCATATTGTTTTGTCCATTTGTCTTTTTCTTAGTAAACTGCAAAAACGTAGTCTAATTTCCAGTTCGCTTTTTTGTTTTTCATATATAGCAAAACTTATCCATCTTCGGTGGCTATGTCAATATATTTAAACTATTTTGAAACAAAACTAAATTGTTAGTATTCATAAGAGAAGCTGGAACAAGAATGTGATAACAAATATAAAATAGGGGATCTTAATCATTGGAAAACTCATTTTAAGTGTGAGAGCTTTGTAATTTTTATGAGAGTAGGCAAGTACTGTTAGGAATTAATCATCCTTTTTTTTTTTTTTTTTTTGGTTAAATAATAGATCCGAGTGGGACATACTTTTGAAGGATGTGCAATGTTCAATCATAAGTGTGACAAAAACTGACAAGCAGGAAGCTTATGTACTCAGGTAAGTCCTGTAGAACAAATGTAAGCTAACCGATTTCACTCTGCATCATACTTTACATGTAAGGGCAAACCGTTCCTCTGGATCTTAGTTCTATTATCATTTTTGGCATAAAATAAAATGTTTACTTCAGGTGTCCCTAGGCAAGTAGCTTTTGAAGTCTTACCTAATAGCTCTTCAAGATGGTTGCCATCTTTACCTCCTTGTAGTTAGCAGGAACTATCTGTAAAGGAGCATAGAATGGCATTGTACCTTTACCCTCGACCTCATATATTAAATCCTTTTTAGTATATGCCTCTCAATATCAGAACTTCAGGGAAAGTGGAAATTAGCTTCACCATACAAATAGGAATGCTGTGTGTAAAAGAAAGCCATTCAGCCTTTTTAAAGGCACAAAGTTAATTTATTCAATCAATATATTGAATTTTTATAGCTCATATTATAATGGACATTGGGGCTACTGGATTGAATGAGGTGCATACAGCACTTGCTTTTTACTAAGCTTGTGTTTGGCATATACAGATGTTTGTCAAATGCTTATTATGTGCCAGGCCCTGAGGATATAATGGTGAGTATAAATAAACATTCCTTTCCTCATGGAGCTTATTATCTAGTGAAAGAAGTAATGAGATGGTTACAGAAGTACATGTGAGAGTGGGTGGTACAAGATGAGGTGTAAAGTATGAATTTAGTAAAGAACGTCCTAGGATAGGTGAGGTGAGGAGGAAAGTATAGTAGAAAAGAGGATTTGTGAAATGAGCTAATGTGCTTTATACATAATTCAAGGCCTGTTTCTGTGGGACTCGAGAACCTTAAATGGATTTTTGTATAATAGAAAAGGAAGAGTACTGGAGTACATTATTTGTTTCCTTGAGATCTTAACATGTAAAATTACTAGCCAGATATTTGCATAATTATAGTCCAGTAATAGATTAATTGCATCTCAGGGGTACATAAACATCATTATAATATTGTGACTTTTTTCATCTGCAGTGAGAGTAGCATGTTTGTCTCCAAGAGACGTTTCATTTTGAAGACATGTGGTACCACCCTCTTGCTGAAAGCACTGGTTCCCCTGTTGAAACTTGCTAGGGATTACAGTGGGTTTGACTCCATTCAAGTAAGTGATCAAAAAACTTGATTTAATCTTTTTTTTTTCCACATATAAATGTTAGGGTTCTGGATATGCCTAGTAAATAAATTTGTATGCTTACTGCTTCAGTTGTAATGAGTAAGGATGCTCGCACTATCGGAGAAAGAATCTTCTGCCTGTTGCTCACGAACAGCAGAAAATATAGAGGGAGCAGAGAATGAGTTGGGATAAAACTCCAATGGGAGAAAGAAATGAAGAAACCAGACATTTTCAATGGTTAACTCCTTGAGTGTGGTTACTATTAACAGTAGAAAAGCTAGGAAGAGAAGGAAAAGCAAGGAAAATGATCCAGTCTTGATAATGAAGAGTTATGTTAAAGAGCAACAATCAGTGTTGGGGTAAATTCTGATAGCAGTCAAGAATTAAGGTGTTTATACCTAAGGTATAATTGTTCTGACAAACAGATGTTGATTTTTAATATTTCAATTAGGGTAAAGGACAGCTTATCATTAGGACTTAAAACAGTTTTTGTTAATTATTGGTCCTTATAAGAAATGTAAAGCAATATGTTGTTAATTTTTTGATCACTGACTCTTTTGAAACTAAATGTACACATGTTCCCCCAAAAAAATTTTTGCTTACATGCCTATTCAAAAGCTCAGTAGAAACCACTGCTCTAGAAATAAATATACCTTGTCTCTGCAGTTGTTATGACCCCATCAGTAGATTGGGCATTTTTTAGTTTCTAGAAACTCACTGATGCAATCTACATTGTTAATGCTCTGTTCAGACCCTTCACAGCTTAAAAACAGAGTTGCCCTATATAACACTAACTCGTGGATATTGGTCTGAAACCTTGCTCTCTGACACAGTGGCCTTCATTTTTGTTGTTGGCCAGCAAAGGACTGTGTATCTATTAAGCATATTAAAGGAAAAACATTATGGTAAATGTCATTGGGGAAAATATTTGTAGAAGTAGAGTTTTGATTTTGATATGCGTATGTAGAAAATAGTTGATTTGTTTAGGAAAGGTGATAGAATTCTATGTATGAAGTTGTCTGTCTTTTTTAGAGCTTCTTTTATTCTCGTAAGAATTTCATGAAGCCTTCTCACCAAGGGTACCCACACCGGAATTTCCAGGAAGAAATAGAGTTTCTTAATGCAATTTTCCCAAGTAAGTTTAAATAAACAGTTGAAACCTATTTTCTTAAAGTTAGAGGGTATATCCTTTCAGAGATCTTTTATATATGAATGCATATGTATGCCAATATAGCACATTGTGTAGTTAAGATAAATGTATCAGTATAGCTGATTACAAATTTTAGAGTATGTCTGTGTATGCCTCAGGTCAGAGTTGAAATGATGGACAAAGAAAATGAAGGAATTGATCACCTGCCAGAAAGAGAGTTCATCTTCAACCAGCCAGTTGCTCTAATTTATATCTAAGTTAGTGGTTATGAACGCTGTGATCCCTTCTTCCAGAAAAATGCCCAATGACTTCATAAACCTGTGCTAAGACACTGGTCCGTGTTAAGAAACTCTGGTCCGGCATTCTGTACAGGAATTGAGGTGGCTTAAAAATGATCAACACAATGAGATCATAGTGTCACTTCAACCAAATTGACCAGATTTCCTTCCATCCATTTACTATGCTTTTATTTATTCCTTTTTCGGCTTCAAGGTTAGGGAATTATAAAGATAACACCCTTATATTCTAACACCTGTATTCTAGATGAGGCTGAAAACCTAGGATGATTTTAGTATCTTGGCACAAAGTCACTCACAGGCATGATTTAAAAAGAAAATCAGATTAATACCTATTGTTCTTACCCACTAAAACAAAAACTATACTAGGCTATGTCAGTGAGTGCTGAGTATAATTTAGTGTAAATATCTATCAATTGTTAATTTACTATGTTGAATAAGGCTTTGAAACAATATGGAAAGGAGGATGTATTAGACAAAATGACTTGTATTTACTTGGGAGAGTAGATAAATGGGTGACCAAATTCCATTTCCTAATGGAGTTTTAGGGGAGAGTGAGCCATAGTTTTTCTCAGCACCGTTTAGACTGACTCACTGTCTGAAGTATATCTTTAAATAACAGCCAATAAAATATTTTTTTTTAAAAGGGAGGGGGAGGATCCTGCCTACTTATAAATTGACCCACTTAAATTTCCCTTCACTGATGACATTTCTAATGGGAGGCAAGTAATATCGTCCTAGCTGTTGGAAGGCTAGGAAGAAACCATCCTATCAAATAGCTCTGTTACATTTATTTTACATTCTCCTCCCTCAACAGATGGAGCAGCATATTGTATGGGACGTATGAATTCTGACTGTTGGTATGTTGGACACAACTTCATCGATTTTTTTTTTTGTACTATATAGCATTTGTTTTAAACTGCCGATTGTCATTTTTAGAAACTATTTTTTACTTTTACATAGGTACTTGTATACTTTGGATTTCCCAGAGAGTCGGGTAATCAGTCAGCCAGATCAAACCCTGGAAATTCTGATGAGTGAGCTTGACCCAGCAGTTATGGACCAGTTCTACATGAAAGATGGTGTTACTGCAAAGGATGTCACTCGTGTAAGATTTTAAATAATAATACCTCTGGATTCTTCTGTGTGGGGACTAAATCTTTTGTTTAACTCATTCTCAGTTTGGTTTTCAAATTTGTATGTGACTCAGTCTTTTGCCATTTTTCCAGGAGAGTGGAATTCGTGACCTGATACCAGGTTCTGTCATTGATGCCACACTGTTCAATCCTTGTGGGTATTCAATGAATGGAATGAAATCGGATGTAAGTAATAATATTTTGCTTAATGATTATTTAAATATTTCAGTGTACCCTTTCCATTATTAACACAAAAACTATTTCTCTAGGGAACTTATTGGACTATTCACATCACTCCAGAACCAGAATTTTCTTATGTTAGCTTTGAAACAAACTTAAGTCAGACCTCCTATGATGACCTGATCAGGAAAGTTGTGGAAGTCTTCAAGCCAGGAAAATTTGTGACCACCCTGTTTGTAAATCAGGTAATTCCTTTTGTTATTGACCATAAAACCTCACAGGAAATAAGGATACTGAGGCATGTCATAAAATGTATTCTAAGATGGCACATACCAGTCAGATATCCAGAGGTACCACTAGTTGAAGTTATTGGTAGATGAAAAGCTTGGTGTGTTTTATTAAATGTCAGTTGGTCCTTTTTTTTTTTTTTGTGAGGAAGACCAGTTCTGAGCTAACATCTATTGCCAATCCTCCTTTTTCTCCCCCAAAGCCCCGGTAGATAATTGTATGTCACAGCTGCACATCCTTCTAGTTGCTGTATGTGGGACGCGGCCTCAGCATGGCCGGAGAAGTGGTGCGTTGGTGCCCGCCCGGGATCTGAACCCAGGCCACCAGTAGCGGAGGGCGCGCACTTAACCTCTAAGCCATGGGGCCCGCCTTTTTTTTTTTTTTTTTTTGTGAGGAGGTCAGCCCTGCGCTAACATCTGCCGATCCTCCTCTGTTTTGCTGAGGAAGACTGGCCCTGGGTGGGCTAACATCCATGCCCATCTTCCTCCACTTGATATGGGATGCCGTGCCACAGCGTGGCTTGCCAAGCAGTGTGTCAGTGCGTGCCCAGGATCCGAACTGGCGAACCCTGGGCCGCTGCAGTGGAGCGCGTGCACTTAACTGCTTGCGCCACCAGGCCGGCCCAGTTGGTCCTTGATTTATATCTAGCCCAATTGATGGGCTCCTCCTGTCTTGTCTGTTTTCCCTGTTGACAGACAGGGGAGGGTGGAGGGGGAGACTGGGACTCCATAAGATGTCCCACTCCATTCAGCCCATGAGAAGGCAGCTAAAATATTCAAATGCCGCAGTTTCATTAAGATAGTAGTCTTAAATGTTTATTGCATGACTTTTGTTTGAAAAGACTTCTGCAGATTGGAAGCACTAATGGTTAATTTCAATTTTTTCCCCAGAGTTCTAAATGTCGCACAGTGCTTTCTTCGCCCCAGAAGATTGAAGGTTTTAAACGTCTTGATTGCCAGAGTGCTATGTTCAATGATTACAATTTTGTTTTTACCAGTTTTGCTAAGAAGCAGCAACAACAGCAGAGTTGATTAAGAAAAATGAAGAAAAAACGCAAAAAGAGAACATACATAGAAGAAGGTGGTGGCTGCTTTTTAGATATTGATACCGGGGGCCATGCTTTCCATAACCACCACCTTGTAGTTGCAGAAAGCCCTAGATGTAATGATAGTGTAATCATTTTGAATTGTATGCATTATTATATCAAGGAGTTAGATATCTTGCATGAATGCTCTCTTCTGTGTTTAGGTATCCTATGCCACTCTTGCTGTGAAATTGAAGTGCATGTAGAAGAAACCTTTTACTATATGAAACTTTACAACGCTTGTGAAAACAATTCAATTTGGTTTATGCACAGTGTAATATTTCTCCAGGTATCATCCAAAATTCCCCACAGACAAGGCTTTCGTCCTCATTAGGTGTTGGCCTCAGCCTAACCATCTGGGACTGTTCTATTAAATTGCTGCCAGGATTTTGCATCCAGTTACCTCCACTTTCTAGAACGTATTCTCTTCTACTAATGTTATTGAAACCAATTTCTACTTCATACAGATGTTTTTTGCAACAGCAATTAAAATTTTTCTTCCACGAGTCAAGTCCTCTTAAGAAGATGATTGTAGTTATCCATTTTGTCTATTACTCTTAACGTTATTGCCTCCTGCACTTGTATTCCTTTAATTGATTTCATTCCTCATTATGGTGTCTCCCCTTCCAACCCCCCACCCCCCCAATAAAGCAATACACTTACACTTGGGTTTATACTAATCTTATACCCCAGAGCGGGAAGAAGGGTGGACCCTGGGCTTAATTTTCTTTTAAGGTCAAAGGAGTTTGGCCTCCTTTTTATTGGCATGGGCTCTCTTGGGAGATAATGATGAAAATAAACTTCTAGTGTTGTTTATCAAGAAAGACACATAGATTGATATTAGGGTATGCTGGCAGAACTATATGGGAACTGTGTGCCATTCTGTGCTCTCCAGTAAATGAGATTAGCTTCTTGTGAGTACCATGCCTTTACTAACGTGCTAAGTAGTTGTATAAAAGAATCGTTATCGCTAAGTGTATTAGCAAAGAGATTTAAGATAAAGGTTGTATTGGATTCAATAAGTCAGGTCAGCTCAGGTCATTCACCTTAACTTTTATTTTAGCACCCATTTCCACTAATTTCTATTGATAACACGATAAACTTTGGTTCAAAGTGGAATTGGTGTCTTTGCCATCTTGTGACTACAAGTTCTGTGACTTGAGATGGTTGTGATAGTGTTCTGACTTTATCTGTTCCTCTTACTGGTATTCCTTTCACCATGGTTTCATAGGATCAAGTGAATGGCTGCCCAGAATGAGAACTATTCTGGTTATTCATACACAGTGAAGCAGAATGCTATCCATAAAACTTAACATATAAAATTCCAGAATAGTCAGTGGGAAATGACTAGAAATACAGGCTTTCAAGAGTTGGCATCTTTTAGCTATATTTGCAAATACTGTGAGATTTAAGCAGCTGAGGAAACAGCAAAGTTGACTAAATTTTGTATTTCTTGTCCACAAAATTTTTTTATCCTTTCTGGATTGATGCAGTGATGTTTCTGTTCCTTCCGTATTTATAAATGAAACACTTTTTTTTAGTGTTTCTAAACATTAAATCTACTTGGTTTGAAATCAAGTGGTTGGAACACTTTTGACTTTTATTTTAAGCATGTTGTTGATTGAAAGTTTCATTGAAGAAGCTTTCAATCAGTGGATCAGTTTGATTCTGTAACTAGTACACAGTACCTAACGTTACAGTGCTGTTTTGAGGACCAATGCTCAAAGTGGATTTTGTTCTTGAACAGTGTCCCAGTAGATTTGATGACATTTGTTGGCTTGAGGTCTGATTTTTTTTTTTTTTTCGCTAATAGATTTAAGATTTCTACCTAATGTTGAAAAACTGCACAAATTTGTATGGAACAAAGCCTAGGAAAAAAAAAACTGTAGATTGAATAGTAATCTAAATGAATCCTAGTATGTATGCTAGAGGAGGGAAAATTTTGGTGCCATAATTTCTCTCTTCGTGGTGTTGGACTTAAATCAGTCGAAATGTATTTCTGTACCACAATTTAAGCTTCAATAAAAGTTTGCTTAATTCATTGTCTAGTGACATTCAGAAAGTTTTCTGTTGATGTATTTTTTTAATAGTATACATGACCAAATACTAGATGTCTGAAGTTTTTATAATTAATTGAGGAAATCGATATTTATTATTTTTTAAGATTTGTGAGAATATCATGAAGACATAAGATCTTTAAACTCCTGGGAGAATATCTAATTAGTTTGTATTCATATTTAAACATTTTTTGTTAGTGACTATATAACTGAAGCTCCAAAGAAATATCTGGGGTATATACCAGGGCATCAAAGAGTAGAAGGGTGAGTAATAAGAATATATGTGAGGTTGGAGCTAGAGGAAGTCACAAGTTTGAAGGTGGAATGTTCCAACCTTTATTTTATGGAATAGGCTCTTAATGGTGGGGTGGGGGAGGAACAAGCTGTAAGCTTCCCTTTATTCCATTCATGGTTATTTCTGTTAGCTAGAACAAAGTTATAAGCTTGATCATTTTGCCATGCCAGGTGATCATTTATTTGGCAAAGTTTCAGTTTTTCAGTCTCATGTCTACAATAAGCTGAAAATGAGAATCTCATAAAAATGTATATTCATATCTTAGAATATCTAAGAATAAGTTTATTAGAGAATATTTTCCAAAATTTGAGTAAAAGAAAAGAATTGATCCTAGAAAAGCCCATATGTGTCTGATACGTACTTCACAAGGTTCTTATACAGGAACAGGTAAGTGAGTTTGGGGGGACACTAATGAGGAATCATTGGGTTAATTGATCAGATTTCAGGCACATAGGTGGTAAATGTGATATTATACTATCAAAGATACAGGACTTTACTTACTATTAAATAAGTACTCCCCACCTTCAAACTTGACATTCTCATCCACCCTTCTCTTCCTCCTGTTATAATAGAAGAAGTACTCTTCCTTGGGAAGGTACGAATGGAATCCCATTCGTACCTTAAGTGACTTTGTAACTGAGCTCTAACTGAACTCGCTTCAAACTGCTTCCCGTAATCCGTCATTTTCCTGGATGCTCAAACCAGAAATCTAGGATGAAATTGAGGCAGGGTCATAGTTAAAGGTCTGTGATGTGACTAAGAGGGCAAGAACACCATTGTTGGAAAGTGTCAAGAGATGTCCAATAGGCTGTTGGGTATATGAGCTAGGAGCCCAGGAAATAGATGAAGATTTTAATTGGAGAATTTTCAAACATAACAGAGTAAACGAAATAGTATATCAAACCTTCGTACCCTAGCGTCAACAATCCTCAATTCTGCTTTGGTACATCCATCTATTCACTACACACACATCTTTTTTAAGATTTATATGAATTGAAATACAGAAATCTTAACTACATTTTTGGAAAATGGGTGCACTTTTTAGCCCACAGCCATATCAGGACAAAGAAGGTTCGCTTATCCCTACCCAGGTATCTGAGCACCCCATCCCACCCCTAAGGAGAACCGCTCTTCCGCTTTTTTTCATCATAGACTAGGGTTTTATTTCCCCCTCTGGAACTTGATATAAATTGAATCACGTAGTATATACTCTTAGACAATGCTTTCATTTAGTATAAAGTTTTTGAGAGATTGAACCATGTATTCCTTACTGTTGAGTAGTATTCCACCATATGAATGTACCACAATTTGTTTTTCCATTCTCCTGTTAACATTTTATTGGTTTCCAATTTTTGGAAAATATGAATAAAGCTGCTATGAATATTTGCATACAAGTATTTTTGTGGCTTCTGGGTGTGTAGTAGTACCTCATGGTATTAATCCGAGTAATTTCCCTGATAAGTTTTCTCAGCAATGTTTTGTATGATGCTTTGTCTTTGTCTTGCATGGTTTTTGATTAGTTCTTAAGTATTTTAGGTTTCTTGATACTGGCGTCAATAGAATTATATCTTTTTTTGATTGCTAATTTATAGATCAATTAAAAAATTTTTTTTCGTCTTGTATCATGAGACCTTGCTAAAACTCACTTTTGTTTTCCTTATTGCACTGATAAGGACCTCTAATACATGTTGAGTATAAGTGGTAAGAGCAGGCTGCGACTAAGGAAGTACTCCAGGTGGTGGAAGGGGGCATCTGAGAGTGAGTGCATCCTTGCATTTTGCTCCCTAGGGGCTTTGCTTGCCTAAGTCTTATCCTAGTCCTGTATCAAAGGCAGACTCCGTGTCCCAGTTTTAGGAAGAAAACATTCAGTATTCCATCTGTGTTTGCTGTGGGTTTTATGTGGATGCCTAGATAGATGTCTGTCATGTGGTCTCCTGTTTATAGTTGGCTGTTTTTCTCATGAATGGGATTGAATTTTGTCAGATGCCCTCTTTTTTGCATCCATTGAGGTGATCGTATAGTTTGTCTCCTTTATTCTGTTAAGATACTCTTCCTGTCATTGAGTTTAGTAATGGAACCTGATGACTGAAAGAGGCCCGTAAACATTGGGTGCGGAGATGTCTCAAGTAACTCCCTAGGGTAGGCAGGTAGAAATGATACGGCCCAGATTCACACTTTGGCTCGTTGTCTTAATTACCACGCTGCCTCTCAGCTAACCCAGCCTTTTTTCAGCAAGTCTCCCTTTGACGCCTACCCAAATCTTGGGAATTCTTTTATTTCCCCTCCTACTTTATTTACAGTTTAATTAATTTCCCCATCCACGATAGCATCTTTGCTTCCTTTGGCTTCAGTTTTAGCATCTTAATATTAAGGGAGGTTGAGATGAACCCTGGAGGTTGGAGAAGTCTCCTCCGTGAACCTGTTGATGTCCTTGGCCTTGGCGCTCCGTGCAGGTTCGTGGTACCGTGAGGCCAGCCCTGACTGGGACACAAAGCCTGCAAAATAAGGAGAAAAGGAGACCAGTGCTGGTGGGGCCTTACGGAAATAAATACACCAATTCAATGCTGGTGGCTTGGAAAATAGTTCCTAGGGAGGGTAATCTGGTAACACATTTTTAGCTTGAAGTTCTTCAAAACATGCATATACAGCCATGTACAAAGTCACATGTAGAAACAACCTACATGTCAAAAATTAGGGTGCTGGCTAATGTCTATGCAATTACATTAAATTTTTAAAGCACGTGTGTTCACTATGATTATAACTAGGTAAAACTACGTGAATGTTCAGTCAGTTAAAAATGCTGAGAATTAAATGCAGGTCATGGTGCTAGATGCTGAAAATATAAAAATGAATGAGCCATTGTCACAACCCCTTCAAAGATCTAATTCTGGGAGAGGAAGTAGACAAACGGTGATGATAGAGGCATGTGCTCAAGAGCACAGAGAGTGTTGCCTAAGGAGGTTGGGAAACAGTTAATAGAACTAACAGCTGTAGGAATCCACTAAAAAGCAAGGATGTGGCATTCTAAGGCAGATCTTTTTTATTTTACTTTTTTCAAAGAGATGAAAGTGAATTGGTTGCTTTAGAAATTGTAAGAATCTAAGAGTGGAGGTGCTGGGTGTGGAGGGAGGAGGGGAAGTGGTTAACATGTTGGTAGAAAGATCATGGTGGGTGATAAACTTAGATTTCAGCTTCTGTTCAACCCCTGACCCCGGGAACTACACATGGATTGATTCCCTTACCAGGAGTATTGGCTACTGGCAGCTCACTGCTAAGTCACTTTCTAGAAATTGTTCTCAGCTAAAGACTTCTGTATAATAAGAAAAATACTTGAAGAAACTTAATTTGGTAGGAAATGTAGAGGGGCGAAAAAGATAATCCTGGAGGGAGCTTTAAAATGGATTGCAGAAAGATAGGCTGGATGTCAGGAGACTAGTTAGACTACCGCAAGAGGAGAGGTGAGAAATGTTAGGGCGAATGTGATGAAGTCGCAGAAACAAAATGATAAGTAGGAGACACTAAGGAGGTAAATGTAGAAGACCTCGAGTTTTCTGGCCTGGTTCTACTGACAACTCAGGAGAGGGAGAGGACTGAGATAGAAGATAATAGGTTTGCTTTTGGCTATGTTTTGTGTTAATGAGCCAAAAAGTGGATACCGAAACTCAAAATTTGCTATGTCAGGGTTGTGGGATTACGGGCACTTTTCATAAAGAGTGTCGAACCTTTTCTGCAAGCCTCTTAAATTTGTTTACTTGTAATTTTGAAAAATTGGGTAAGACGGTAAAATAAACCTGTGCGCCTGCAGGAAGTTGGTAAAATAATCGTACATTGAATTATGTTGAAGCTGCCACAACGCATAGGTCTGTGTTCGCGTGATAACATTTTTATAACATTCCAGAAAAACAAGTTACAGAACAATAGTAAATGGTCATCTTTTTTGTTTTAAACACAATAGCCATTTGTAGATGTGCACAGAAATGTGGAATAATAAATACAGGAAGCTCAACAGTGTCATCTCAGTGATGAAATTATGGGTGTGTGTTTTTACTTATTTCTACTACATACGTGAACTATTTGAGTAGTAAATAAAGCTATCTAGCAAAAAAGTGTCCCTGCTGTTGCTCCCTGATTCCCTTGAGCCACCTATCCTCATCTATACTGTGCAATGATAGTAGCATGCGAATCAGAAGCCAGAGCTCCCGCGGGGCATACAGCCCTGTGGAGGCATGCTGAGCTGAGCGTACTGGATTTCAGCCCTGGCGGGGAAATAGATTGGACGCCAAGGTTAAGGTAAGACCAGGTAGGTTCAGCGACTGAGGCCAGTGGCATTCACACATTGAAAGAGACGTGACTGGATTGATGCAGGAATCACTGGGCATTTTTCTGATGGAATTGGGGCATCATTTAGTGCTTTTCAAATTTTTGACATGGACTGGTTTTTATTTCCAATCTGTCACAGATTATCAAATTTTGTAAACTGCAATAAGTCGATTATGAAAATGAGTTTTTAAAGAGATAGGCTGATTTTTTCTTTTTTTTTTTTTCGTGTGTGAGGAAGATGAGCCCTGAGGTAACATCTGTTGCCAGTCCTCCTCTTTTTGCTGAGGAAGACTGGCCCTGGGCTAACAAACATGCCCATCTTCCTCTACTTGACATGGGATGCCACCACAGCATGGCTTGACAAGTGGTGTGTTAAGTCCACACCCGGGATCCGAACCTTCAAACCCAAGGCCGCCAAAGCGGAGCTTGGAAACTACCACTATGCCACCGTGCTGGCCCCAGCCTGATTTTTTTAAATTAATGAATTCAGCAGACAAAATTACTCTGCCAAATAGTTATAAAAAGTAAACGCCCTCAGTTTCCATACTTGTTGAAAACTGGTAACAGTCTGTGGCTGACAGCAGTCAGCAGACACTTGCAGCGGTGATCTAGAGCTTTATGAACTTCAAAATGTAGACACTGGGGAGGCATGGCATGAGGACCGTTTTCCTGTCTTTGTGGAATTCATGCCACCCTGATCCGAATGGCATTTTGGGACCAGATGCTGCCCCCTCCACACAGCTCATTTGTTCATTGGTTGGTCGTTCAAAAACGCTTGAGGGCCAGCCTCGGTGGCCTAGTGGTTAAGGTCAGCACACCCTGCTTCGGTGGCCCAGGTTTGGTTCCCCAGGGCGGTCCTGCACCACTCGTCAGTGGCCACGCTGTGGTGGCAGCTCACATACAAAAAGAGTGAGATTAGCAGCAGATGTTAGCTCAGGGCAAATCTTTCTCAGCAAAAAAAAAAACATTTGAGTGCTGGTAATACCTGTCCTGAGGCGATGAACCCTATTTGCTAAGGCAGAATAATTCTGGGTAATTTTTAGAAGTTTTCATTAGATATTTATAAAACATGATACTAAAATACAAGTGATGGGGCCGGTCTGGTGGCGTAGCGGTTCAGTGCGCACACTCCACTGCGGCGGCCCGGGGTTCGCAGGTTCGGATCCCCGGCGCGCACTGACGCACCACTTGTCATGCCACGCTGTGGCGGCGTCCCATATAAAGTGGAGGAAGATGGGCACAGATGTTAGCCCAGGGCCAGTCTTCCTCCACAAAAAGAGGAGGATTGGCAATGATGTTAGCTCAGGGCTGGTCTTCCTCACAAAAAATAAAACATAAATAAATAAATACAAGTGAAATAAGGAAGTGTGACACCACCCACTTCCTTGAAGAACAGAAAGTTCTTAGAGCTGAAAACTAGCTCTTCCCATTTAAAATCATTGTTACTATACTGGGGCAAGACTGCTCGAGGACACTGTAGAACCTAATTAAAGCAGGTGCTTCACAATCTAACCTTTCTTGAACCTGATAATTAGGATCAATAAGTCTCTAATATAGTATAGTAACTAACTGTTCTGTGCCCTGGAAGGAAATTTAGTCAAGTTTTTTCTTAACCAAATTATCAGATCTTAACACTGTGGATTCTCCTTTTAAAAACACTACATTGTCACTAAATGGCACTTATTTGTGATCTATTACCTGTTGTGTGGTCATAATATAAAAAGCTATCGTGTTATCAGAGTAAACAAAAAGAAGCCTTTATTTCCATTCAAAAGAATGAGGGAGACAGTGGGAGTGAAGACCTGTTAAGTATTGGAGGCAACTTGTGAAGAGAGTCTTGCTACAAAAAGTTTGTTGTCAATATTAATTAAATCATTGCTGAACTTTAAATTGTTTTTAACTACGTGGTGTAGTCTGAAGGTTCCACTACCTTTTGTCTCCCTCTAAACAGCTCCTCCTGTGCCTGCCCTGGGGCTACCCAAGAGTGTCACTATTAGTATATAACTCTTAAGTCAGCATTTTAACGTACGGCTCCCACTGAAATCAATCCACAAATATTTACTGAGCAGACGTACAAGACATGGTGAGAGGGAAAAAAAAAGTATAAAACTCCGCTCAAAATCTTCCAATAGTTCCCCATTTCAAGCCAAAGTCCTTTCAGTGGCCCACAGGACCTTACAAGATCTGTCTGTCCCCTCCCTCCCTCCTCTCTGATCTCGTCTACCTTCCCCTTACTCACCCCTCTCCAGGAATACTGGCTCCTTGCTGTTCCTAGAACACGTCAGTCATGATTCTGTCTCAGGACCTTTGCATTAACTGTCCGGGAATGCTCTTCCTTTAGATATCTACATGGCTCATTCCCTCCCAACCCAAGTCTGTTTAAATATCATCTCATTAAGCCCTATCCTGACCATCCTATTTGAAACTGCAACTTGACCCCAAAGCAGTCCTAATGTCCCTTAATCTTCATTAGTTTTTCCCATTAGATACTAAGTAATTATTATTATTATTTTTGTGTGTGTGTGAGGAAGATCAGCTCTAAGCTAACATCCGTGCTAATCCTCCTCTTTTTGCTAAGGAAGACCGGCTCTGAGCTAACATCTATTGCCAATCCTCCTCCTTTTTTTATCCCCAAAGCCCCAGTAGATAGCTGTATGTCATAGCTGCACATCCTTCTAGTTGCTGTATGTGGGACGCGGCCTCAGCATGGCGGGAGAAGTGGTGCGTCAGCGCGCACCCGGGACCTGAACCCGGGCCACCAGTAGCAGAGCACGAGCACTTAACCGCTAAGCCACTTAGGGTGGCCGGCCCCTAAGTAATTATTATTTATTGTCTAGCTGCTTCTACCAGAATGTAAACTTTGAGGGCAAGGGTTTATGTCTGTTTTGTTTATTTCCCAAGTGTGAAGGCCAGCTTCCAAGATGTCCCCCAATGATTCCCACAGTGATAGGGCTGACTTATGTAGTCAATAGGATACAGAAATTATAGAGTGAGACTTCCAAAGATAGGTCATGAAAGGCATCTTGGAAATAAATCCTCTAGACCTAGTTGAGCCTTTGTATGACTGCACTCCTAGCCAACATCTTGCCTGCAACCTGACACCCTGACCCAGAAGCACCCAATTAAGCTGCTCCCAAATTCCAGAGAAATTCTTAGCGATAAAGTTTATTGTTTTAAGCTGCTAAATTTTGGGGTAGCTACATAGAGACAGCTCATGTACCAAGTATCTAGAATTATATACCTGGCACATAGTAGGCATTTAATAAATAGAGGAAAGAACAAAACTGCCAGAGTAACCTGACTTTCATCAGAATTAGCCAGGATTATTGTCACTTAGCAGAAACAACGTAGGCTTTCACACAAGTGGACATGGAGTAGGTAAGTTTAGGAAGAGAAGCTGGGGATGGGATGCGATGGAGCGTGAAGCACTGCCTGGGGAGAGGGAGGTGATTCTGCTCCCCCAGAATTCCCAACCGTCTTTTGTTGCCAATCATGTCTTACACCCCAGCACATTGTGGGGCACGAAGATCAATTTTTGAGCATTAATAAAGATGCCTAGGGTACCATCTCTGCCATTTTGCCTATATAAGTTATAAATAAAATATGGTATAGATAACTTTTTCTTCTTTAAAAGTTGGAGATAAACTTCTGTTTCTGGCCAAGATGGAATAAAAGGGAAAGGATTTGCCCTCTCACCTGAAACAACTAAAAACCTGAGTAGTATATATATCACGATAGTTTTTAAGGTGAACAACAGGCAGTGAAGGCAAGTGAACTCTAAGAGAAGGAAAATAAACAAGGTAAATTGTTATCCCAATGTAGTGTGTGGGAAGACCTCAGGTTGTGACACAGTGTGGGGAACCCAGGTGGTTAGCAGTGCGCCTGGGTTGAGAACTTGGAGTTGTGTATTCTGGGAGGCCAATGCAGCTCGAGTTCACAGGATAGAGGACCACAGAAGAGGGATACAAAGAATCTGAAGATGTCCAGAGGATTCTTCTTGAATATGTAATTAAATATTGATCATTGCATGTGTGTGATGAAACTCCCAGAGGCTGAGAAAAGAACCACCTGAAAGGATTAAAGGGAACAATCCTTGGAGCTTACAGAGACCTAGTAATAGTTCCTGTTCCCAGCAGCTGGACTAAAAAACTTCATAATTCACAGGACATTAGGTAGAGTAGTCAGAAGGTAAAATTAGCCCTACACCAAATGCTTCTCTGCTCCTGCAAAGCAAGACCCAAAAGGATCAAATTGTTTCTAAGTAACTTAACTGCATCCCAGAACAAAGCTCAAGAAATTAACAAGGTATAATTTACACTATCATCCAATACAAAATTACAGAGCTTGCAAAGAAGCAGGAAAATACAACCCACACTGAAGAGAAAAATCAATCAAACCGGACCTAGAAATAATTCAGATTTTAGAATTTTGAAGACAGCAATAGAAGCTATCCAAAATGAGACACAAAAAAGAGTGGAAAAAAGGAACAGCATCAGTGAGCCACGGAGCAACTTGAAGAGGCCTAATATACACATAACGAGTTCCTGAAGGACAGAAAAAAATATTTGAAGGAGGAATGGCTGGAAGTTTCCCAAATTTCACAAAAACTAAAAACTTCCAGTTCTAAGAACTTACAGTTCAATAAACCCGAAGTGCAAGAAGCATGAAGAAACATGAAATTGCTTAAAATCAGTGATAAAAAGAGCTTAAAAACAGCCAGGGGAAAGATACATTACCTGCAGAGGAAGATGGTAGCAGATATCTTGTCAGGAACAATGCAAGCCAGAAGACATCGAAGCAGCATTTCAAAGGAATGAAAGAAAAACCTCTAAACCTAGAATTCTCTACCCAGTGAAAATATTTTTCAAAAACCTAGGTGAAATAAAGACTTTCAGACATAAATCATTATTAATTATTAGGAAAATGCAAACTCAAACCACTATGAGATATTACTACATATCTGTAAGAATGGCTACAATTTAAAAGGTTGGTGTGTAGAATCAACCCAAATGTCCATCAACTGATGAATGGATATGTATATCCATACAATGGAATACTATTCAGCCATATACAGGAATGAAGTACTGATATATGCTAAAACATGGATGAACCTTGAAAACATTATGCTATGTGTAAGAAGCCAGTCACAAAACTCAACATATTATGATTCCATTTGTGTAAAGTGTCCAGAATAGGCAAATCTATAGCAGATTAATCCAGAAAGTAGATTAGTGGTTGCATAGGATTGGGGCTGAGAGCTGTGGGGAGAATGAGAATGACCGCTGATGGTTACAGGGGCTTCTTTTGGGGGTGATGAAAATGTTCTAAAATTGATTGTGATGATAGATAGCACATCTCTGTGAATACACTATGGTGTATTTCATGGTATATGATACATTTCATGGTATATGAAATATACCTGTCGTTTAAAAAAGGTTGAAGTGTTTGAGAGAATGTGTAGCAACTGGAACTCCCATACACTGCTGGTGGGCACACCAATTTGAAAAATAGTTTGTCAGTTTCTTAAAAAGTTAAGAATACATCTACCACATGAATCAATTGTTCCATTCATATATTCACACAAGAGAAGTGAAAGCATATGTTCATACAAAGACTTGAATGTTAAATTCTTGGTACATATAGCACAGATGAATCTCTAAATAATTATGAGTATAAGAAGCAGACAAAAAAGAGTACATATGATTCCATTTATATAAAATTCTGGAAATTCCAAACTATTCTATAGTGGCAGAAAGTAGATCAGTGTTTTCCTAGGGAGGGGAGGTGGTTTGGAGGGGCAGGAGGGACAGATTACAAAAGGGCGCCAGCAAATTTTTAGAGGTGATGGCTATGTTCATTATCTTGATGTGGTGATAGCTGTACACGTGCCAAACTTGATCAAGTTGTACACTTTTTAGTGTGTGCAGTTTATTGTATGTCAGTTATACCTCAATAAAGCTGCTTAAAAAACCCTGAAAGTTAAAATATCGGCAACAAAACTAAATTTTCTTGTCATGGTTTCACCAAATTGGCCATCCTACTTCTGTGAAAGAATAAGGGGTTTCGTGATCCAATTTGGTTTGGGACTGAGTTTTTAATTCAGATTTAAAACATAGCACAAGCTGTCATGTCAGGCTTACTTAGTTCTACAAGAAAGCACAAAACCCCCGAAGCCTCTGGGCGGAGGTTGGCCACCACCTGAACCTGTTTCAACAGAGTGTCTATTGTACCAAGTGAAACTGCCTTAGGCGTTCTTTGAAACCTTATCTAGGAATTTTGAGGCTGAGGAGTTTTTCCCACATTAGCCAAGGCCAAAATATTTCGATTCCCTTGTTTTCGCAAACACCAACATTTTTGTTTCCCCTATATCGCATGTGCGCGCGTACGCACTTTTTCTTTGACTGTTAAATTCTGTCAAAGTTACAACTTGAAGAAAGCACACTAGTATGTAAAACATATTAAAAACTTGTGGGATTTTCTTCCTCTATAAAGCTTCTATTCCTAGGTCTCTGCTTACTATTTTCAAAACTCAGTTAATTTTAATTAATGCTCGTGCATAATATATTCAATAACGGAATTCATAAAAATGCAAAGCGTACAAAAGGGTCTAGGGTGTAAAGTCACTCTCCTACCTCTGCTTCCCATCTACTCAATTCCCCGTCCCCAGAGGCATCCAGGTTTGGCAGTTTCTTGTATGAACTGCCAGAAAGTCTATGCATATGTAGGCAAATAGACACATCCATACACACACCTACATATATGCCTTAGCACACAGTCTTACTATCTCCGTTTTTAAAAAATAATTTTAACTTTTAGATGGATAACATGCTCATGTGTTAAAATTCAGTAGGGATAATACTGAAGTTTCCCTTCTATCCATGCCCTGCTGCCATCTTCTTTCCGTCCTAAACAACCAGTGTTGTGTTTGCTTCCGGACACAGCATATGCATATATAACTGGTTTTCTACTGGTAACACAATCTTGATCCATTAGCACAGGACTTTGCCTGTTTGGTTCAATGTTTCTTCCCCAGCACACAATCAGTTCCTGGCACGTAGTACTTGCTCAATAAATATTACTGGACTGAAATAATATAAACAAAGATGTCATCCTTACCTCCTTAATCTCTCTCATCTCCATTTTTAAGTATATCTAGCAAGTCTGATGATTCTCCAATGGGAATTTTTCTGTTTCATCCCTTCCTTGCTTTTTCTATGATCACAGTCCAAGCTCAGGGTCTCGTCGTTATATGCTTCAGACTATTACAACCTCCTAAGGAATCTCCTAGCTCTCTCTCATATAGATAAACAGCTCTATGGAAAGAGAGGCCATGTCACATAATGGTTAAGAACACCAGGTTTAGAATCAGACTGCCCAAGTTCACATTCCAGGTCTACTAGTTAGAAGCAATGGGACCTTTGGGAAACAAGTTACTTTAACAGATCTTTGCCTCAGTTTCCCTGCCTGTACAATAGAAATAAGAGTGTCTCCCTCATAGGGTTGTAAGATTAAATGGGCTAATATGGAAAGCACTTACATATATGCCCCTGGCATACAGTAAGTGGTCGTATTATTATAGCAGAAATCCTCTTCCTCAAGCACTGTTTTGAATACATTGTAAGCCTTTTTCATAAACCTTTAAAGGTTTTATGAAATGTTTAAAGCAGCTCCTCATAGAAACTGTACATTATTAACACTGAGCCATAAGGCCCCTTATCAACTTACCTCCTCCTTATTCAAGCAGTTTCTTAACCTGCTGTAGGGTGTGAGCTCCAGTAATCCAGCCGGCTAACTACCATACAAGGGTCATCCACACTCACCCCAAACCTTCGCTTTGCACCATCCCACCTTCCTAGCACCCATCTTCATCTGGTCTTTTCTTCCTTCTTTCCTTCCTCTGTCCTCTTCCTGACTCTCTCTCATTCCATCAGGCCTGCTTTGACTAGTTCTGGCTCTGAGAATGGGGAAACAATTGTTTATACATGATATATTACATTTGTACTTATATGTTATACATTCTTACGTAATTTCCATTGTGTGTATACAGATTATCCCGTTAGATTATAATGTCCTCAAAATCTGCTTGTCTATTCTTTTGTTTCTCTGTACAATATGTTTACAATTAATTCATGGAAAAACATTTTTATTTTCTCTCTCTTTTTTTTAACATTTAATCCTCCTCCCAATCCCCCGGCTTCCTGGAAAACAAAGACAATAAAATACAAAGAAGTTTATGCTTGGGTATGGGCTGAGACAGGCTGCAGGCGTCTGGAAGGGAGTCCTGTACCAAGGAACACAGGAGCAAAGCCACCACTCCCAAAGCTCTTTCCTCCTAGAAAACAAGTAACTGAAGTATTTTGGGCGTTTATTATAAGCAACTGACCTAAACCCTTAACAGTAAATCATTTATTATTGATCATTATGATCACTGTGATCATCATCAAACATTTATTTAGCACCTTTGTTGTGAAAGCACCTCACAGGATACAGGGAGACATCGAACACTTCTTCCCAAAGATAAATTAAAAATCTAATGTGCTGTAGAGCCATTTTGTCACCCAATAAGCTAAGCCATCTGAGTGATACAAAAAATAAGAAGAGGGCCGGCCCCGTGGCTTAGTGGTTAAGTGCGTGTGCTCCGCTGCTGGTGGCCCAGTTCGGACCCCGGGCGCGCACCAACGCACCGCTTCTCCGGCCATGCTGAGGCTGCGTCCCACATACAGCAACTAGAAGGATGTGCATCTATGACATACAACTATCTACTGGGGCTTTGGGGGAAAAAAATAAATAAATAAAATTATAAAAAAAAGTAAGAAGAATCTATCATCAAAGGCTGTAACAACCAATCAGTGCTTCATAGAGAAGGATCTGACCCCTGAAGAAAGGCTCAAATGTTTAACGAGCATAGGGAAAAGCAAATATTTATGTGGTAGATACTATACAAATATTCCTTAATGTGAAATGCCATTTAAAAACTAGGTTTCATTATTTATAGACAAAAAGATCATTCAAATGACGTTCACTGAGTATCTACTATCTGGAAAGCACTACCCAAGGTAGAATGGGATGTAGACATGAATGGGGTGTGATCCACACCCTGCAAGAGATGACAATATAGTGGAGAATACCAACATGTAAATGCTTACTCATAACTTGCAGCATGAAGGAAGCTCAGAGAGCCGGAACCCCGAGATTGGAACAAGGATTTCCTGACCGTCACACTGTGGTGTAGTCTATCTCTAGAGCATAGCAAACCCGTTTAATGGCAAATTCTGGCAAAATGTTATAACTGTGGATGACATCAGGTGAATAACAAAGTCCCTGGTACGGTGCTCCGGAAGTCCGCTGACCTGCATTACTGAATGTGAGGCTGTGTTATTCCATCATCCTTATCATTATTCTCCCAGTCGCTGGTTTGTGTCAGCTCCTTGTCTCAGCCACTAGGCCTTTTCGTTCCTGAAAAAGCATTAAGCAAGCTGTGTGGAAGGGACCTTAGTACTATCCAATCCAATTTTCTCATTATATAAACGAGGCAGCCAGGGCCTGTTAAAGAACTCGCATAAAGGTCTTGAGGCTTTTTCTTTCCTTCATTTCTTTAAGGAAAAAGGCACTTATATTTAAGTTTTATATTATAATTTGTCATTTTTGAACATTTCTTAAACTTCCTGTCTCATGACTAATCCAACATGTGACATCTGTGACAGAAAGTTAGCGCTGATATCATTGAGTGCTCTAAGAAACTTCCGCCGCCCATCCCCACATCCCCATCAGCAGTGTAACACTTTCTCTCCATGCCAGTTAAAAAAGAACCTTTGTTATTTCTCCTAAGAGAACGTCAATACTATCAAACACAATAATACACAAGAAATTTAAAATTACTTTTTATTAGTATATTTTACCTTTTCTTCCAAGCCTTAACTTTAAACGACACGCACTCGGATTGGTAATGTACTTCTGAATACAAATATATGTGGTTTTAATGTTAGGAATATTAGAAGAACTGAGGTTGCTTTGTTTCCCCGAGTCAACCCTTTTTTGCTCTTTTGTACTGAATTTTTATCCAGTTTACTACAAAACTGGAATTTTGCAATTGTTCCAATTCATCAAATACATATCAGTCTCCTACGATGTGTACTGTTTTATGTTTAACACCCAAGGATAACACCATACAATCATAAGCAACACATGGTCCTGTACTCTCAAATTGCTTATCAGGTACTGGACAGCGTTTCATGGGACAGGAGTTCATGAAAGATAAATAGATGCTGTTAATTTAGCATTATGTGAGTTAAATATTTTTTATTCTTTTTAAAGTGTATCTAAAGTTATCAAGGGCTTATGAAAAGCCACTGGGGATGCCCATTTGTGTTCCCAACCTACCAAAGTGACTTCCATATAGAAAAACATATGATGAATCTTTACAGGAGTCTGTGGCTTTGAAGCGAGCACCTCCCTCCTTAAAACAAAACAAAACAAAAACAAACCAGGTGTGTGAGTTAACACCTGAGAAAATAAATATAAACTAAAAAACAGAGCATGAGAGAATCCAGTTAGATGATCCTTGTGGTGTTCATTGCTTATATAGTAAAGATGTCACTTTAAGCAAAGAATGAGGTGAAACAAAATAAGAGGAAGATCCAATGACAACTACTTTTAATCACGTTCTTTTTTAAAACTACCAGAAGATTTGTATTTAATGTTGGATGCTCTTCTCCTTAACTAGTTGCTATCCTACATCTCAAACTACGAGTATTTCATACTCAAAGTATGAAAAGAAACATTATCTCTGTGGGGAAATCGCAGCATCATAAATCGTAGTGCAAACTAATCAAACTGCATCATCAACTTTTTAATTTATTCCACATTCATGAACACATAAAAGAGCCTCATGTACCTGGGGAGCTTGATAAATGCTCACTGACACTGCATTTCTACAGCAGGCAATAAGGTGAGTAGGGATTTTTTTACCGGTAGTCTTTTGACTATCAGCACAACAAAAATTAAGTGCATTTGACTTGTGTTCACGTCATAAACTATTTTTTTTTCAGACCTCAATTAACCAAAGCCACATTGGCACCAGAAAGATGGCAGTACCCTCCCAATAGTAGACATTACTGAAACAGTAAGTCATGTTCTGTTCACATAGTAGGAAGCCAGTTTCACATCGGGAAGCACAGAATGATGAGTTATAACTAAGGTTTAGACAGCTTTCATAAATTCGTCCTCTTAAATATGAGAAATAAGTGTGTTCTAAAGGTTTGTGCTTAAAACCAGGAATAGGGTTTAATTGTTGTTAAAAAATTGTTGCTATAAAACTCTCTTGCTCCTGGAGATGAGCTTGGCTTATGGCAGGCCATTTTGCTCTCTGATTATTCATGCTGATCTGTATAGTGATGATAACTAACTTCCTACACAAGGATGCCTTGTTCATAAAGGATAGCACTGGAAATCCAGTCTGCTTAAATAAATGCCAAGTATTATTATTGACCCTCTGTCCCCTTTGGCTACTCAGAGCTCCAGTGGCAGTTTTAATATAAGGGCACCTGTGTGAATTGTCCACTGTACCCTTAATGTAATTCTCACAAAATCTATGGCTGTTGATGCCAGGATTCATGTGGCGATCTGGATAGAATGTGTACTCAAGGTGACAAGTTAAAGACTTTCCTTAGTACTGTAAGCATCCACTGAGTGTTAACATCATTTGGAAGACAATGCAATAGAGGCAAGAAAGAGAGACTTCTTAAAAGACCTATTTGACACCCTCCAGTTTCATTCCAACTTCAACAAAAACAGAAACAGCTAACACAACCGTGAAACTGCTGAAAACAAAACTGAATCCTTAGAGAGTTCAGGACTGGTCATTTTAGATCTCTGATTTGAATCTTTGATCCTTTGTCTATAAGCAAATGCAATTTTATTTTAAACCCTCTTCTCGCTCTGAAAGACAATGCTTCATTGTATAAGGGGAAAATAGGGCAAAAAAAAAAAAGAGAGAGAGAGAAAGAGAAATCTTTGTTGAGCTCAGCAACTCTCAAATGAGCAAAATATGGACACCTTTTATTCTTCCATCCACCAGGGCACCAATGTACTCTTTAGTAAATATCTATTGAACGCAAAGACTATATTAATTGTTCTTACGGCTAGATTTTTATCTATCATTGTTCAAGTCAGAAGATGCTACAGTTTGAAAATGATGCTATCAACAATGATTATTATCTATCTGAGTGGGTGTTGGTGAAAAGACCGATACTGGATTACTCTACAGTTCCTGGGTGTGGTATAGTTTTTCCAGTTAAGAATTAAGGTTAGAAGGGCATCATGTCTGCAACTTACTCTTAAATGGCTTACAAAAAAAAGTGTATATGTAAATAGAAATATAGAAATATATATGTATAACGTTAGAATGTGAAGACTATCTGCGGATTCTTTGTACTATTCTTGCAACTTTTCTGTATATCGGAAATTAGATTTAAAAATCTTTAAGTAGAATTTAGGTTCATGGAAGTGAAATATACTTTTTTTTTTAAGGTTTTTTTTTTTTTTGTGAGGAAGATCAGCCCTGAGCTAACATCCATGCCAATCCTCCACTTTTTGCTGAGGAAGACTGGCCCTGAGCTAACATCCATGCCAATCTTCCTCCACTTTATGTGGGACACCGCCACAGCCTGGCCTGACAAGCAGTGCATCAGTGTGCGCCGGGGATCCGAACCAGGGCTGCCAGCAGTGGAGCGCGCGCACTTAACCACTACGCCACGGGGCCAGCCCCTGAAATGTACTTTTGATGAGTGATGGAAAATTAGAATCATTTTTAAATTGAGATATAATTCATATACCATAATGAAATAATTTTTAATAGAGAATTGATTAATTAAAACCGATTAAAATTATGATCCCAAATTATTATGAAAAATGTGTCTTCACAGAAACTTTAAAAATTTTATCTTATTGTTTAACAGCAAAGTTTCTATTATATTCTCATTAGATGAAATACTAGAAAATAATTCTTTATGTTGTTATTGATTAGCTTGATTGTCAGAAATAACATCAAAAAAGTAAAATACCAATGGCATTTAAATTTTTGGCTTTCAAGCAAAAATTTGTTTCCCCCATTTTATCTCTTTGTTAAAAGCAAAATTAACTAAATTCCACAGGTTTTACTCTTGACTCAACCACTTACAAGTTTATTGACCTTAAGTAAGTCCCTCAACCTCTCTGGATCTACCTTCTTTATAAAAATGTAAAGAGTTGTATTAAATTGTCTAGAAGTTCCTTCTAGCACTAGCATTCTATTATAAGTTCCTTTTTACAAATAGGGAAATAGAAATTCTAATTAATCTTAAGTAACTTTCCAGAAGTCACATGATAAGAAGAAAGCCTAATTTAAAAAGAGTCAGTTAAATGTTTCCAGTCTGGATACAAACACCAACAAAGAGTCCATTGTAGAAAAACTGTCCTAAACTTCCCAGGCACACCTGCTGTCAAGGATCCATCCTCAAGCCATCAGTTGCCAAAGCTCATCCCACCCAAAGGGGTGGGGGATGGGGAGTTATAAACGCTCTGGTTTGGTCTTGGGAATGTTTTCCATATATCCGAGGCTAGCAAACCTCCTGGAGAAGACAGTAGAAAGGAAGACGAGGCCCTGGAATCAACGTGATCTCCGCAGAGACTGGGGACAAGAGATGACTTGGCCGTAGGATTGCTGCTATAAGAGGCTTTGTGTTTTGTTACCCTTTGTAGCTACCCAAAAACTTTCTAGTAAGTGAGAAAACACGTTAGACTCATTTGAATTCCTGCCCTTTCTATGCGATTTAGATTACGGGGAAGCTGTAGCAAAGACTGAGTACTGATCTCTGGCTCACCGGCATGTGGTACAAGAGCTAAGCTTTCTTTGTGTGGGCTTGCCCTGCAATAAGGCAGTATCCTGGTTTGAAGTGTCTACTTCTCTAAAACAGAAAAGGAGAAAGGAAAGAAAGGACAAACTCTGTGGGTTAGGTTTCCTACAATAAGACAGGCTTTATAAGAAATGTACTATGTTGGGAAGCGGATACCCATAACTCTGATAATGGCAAACATACATCGTGTTTACACTATCAAGTTCTCTTCCAAGCACCTTACATATAGTGACTCATTTAATCCTCACAACATCTTTAATGAGATAATTATACTCTTCTTCCCATTTTGTAGCTGAGGAAACTGAGGCACAGGGAGGTTAATAGCACGCCCAGAGCATACATTTAGTAAGTGAGAGAGTTTGATGAACTCAGGCAACCTGGCTCCAAGGTCCATGCTCTTAACTGCTGAGCAGCTACCTTCGTAAGCCTTATTTGCTGGTCCTACCTTGTACTTGGAGCAATGATGCTCAAACTGATGGGAGCATAAGAATCACCTGAGGCACTTGTTAAAGTGCATATTTCTGGTCCTTACACCCAGCCACCCAACCTCACCCCCACAAGATTCTGATTCCAGTTGGTCTGTGGTGTGGCTGAAGAATCTATATTTTTAGCAAGCATCCCAAGTGATTCTGATATAGGGGATCCAGTACCACACTGAGAAATACTAACTTAGGGAAAGAAGATTCTTTCTTCTAAAGGAAAAACATTTCTCTTTAAAGTTTATTCATCCACGCAAGAAGCATTTATTAAGTACCCACTGTAAACTCAGAATTGTATTAATTCTGAAGTCCGTGTGTGTGAGACTACTTCAGATATTGGGTCCAAGCCATGCAGGAACTTTTACTCTTATTGCAAAGGCTAAACATAATACACATTAATTCCTTTTGAGTAATTAACAAGCATTTTCTGAACGCTTAACACGTGTCAGTCACTTAACACATGTAAACTCCTTTAGAGAAGAAATAATGTAAACAGTGGATGCGTAAGGGTCAAAAATAAGTAAATCCAGTCAAAAATGCTCAAGGAAGAGTACACAGTGCAGAGAGAGGCTACTCAATTGAATTGTCTACAATGTAACCCTCAAAGCTGTTTGGATTTAGAATGACTTTTAAATTCTAGTTAAGTTTTTCCCTCAAATTCCTCTGAGTTAAACCAGTCTCACATTATTTAATTCATCCATCTATCCATTCATTCCATAACCTTAATGAACCCACAACACTGTACAAAGCCAAAAAATTAACTCAAGGCACATACAATCAAGTTGAGAAAAAAATACACATATACCAACCAACGAATACAAAGTAGAATGTGAACAATATGATTCAAAGCTGAGTTTAAAAAAAAAAAAAGCTGAGTTAAAGATAAACTGAGGCATATTAACATTTTTAAGAGTTTATTTCAGCAAAAAATCAATTGGAATCAGGCAGCGCCAAACCGGAAGTAGCTATGAGCACTCCACGTAACAGGAGCTGGGGAGAGACTTTATGGAGACAAGGGGAAAGCAAAGTAAGGCAATTGTTGATTGGCTAGAGCTTAAAGCCTACTTGGTTGTTTGTGATTGGTTTGGATTGTGATTGGTGTCCTTAGGTTTAGATTTCGGAACCTTGAGGCATTTACAGGCTTAGATTTGGGTTTGCTTACTGTAGGCCACCACTGCCTTAGAGCCACCTCTGTCTAATGGCCTCCCTGTTTAATTCAGCAGGTGCATACAGAAATTCATAGGAAAGGTGGAGCGAGGGCCTGGCAAATATTAAGCGCCCAGTGATGTGGGCTGAGTGAATGAATGTAAGATTAGAGTAGGTTAGGACAAGTTTCTTGGAGTGAGAGAAGTAATGGGCGGGGACTGAGAAGGAGCAGGGGTCACCGTGGCAGAGCAAATGACATTAGCAAAGGCCCAGTGGCCAAAAAAAAACACAGGATGTAGAGTTTCAACAGATTAGCTTGGTTGGAACACAAGGGTTAGTTGGTGGGTGAAAAGGAAGAGTGTGAGGTTTGATACCGTATGGGACGTTCTGATAAGAGCCAGACTCTCATAAATTAAACATTTGTAACACCCTAAGTATAACAGTTTTGTTCTTAGACCTTTGACTTCCTTTCTTGAAATGTATTGATAATAAAACGTTAATTCTACAAGACCAAGCTATTTAAATAAGTAATATTTTGTAAATAGACGAAAAGGAAATGCCATCAAGATGATAAAGCAAAATATAATGGTATAGGCAATGTCAGGGATGGAAAAAATTTAGAGATTATTTCTTCTAATTCAACCCCTCTTTTACCAGACAAGAGGTCGAGGATCCTGGCAGAGTAGGGTCCTGTCTAAGGTACTGATGAGGCCAGGCTAGGCTGCTGCCTCATTTACCACCGGCTGATGAAATCTTTAATATTTACAACTCTACCTGAATTGCATAATTGTTATTATTTGAAGATCAATATGAAAAATGTGAAACATATAAAAAATTATAAAAGAAAAGATAAAGACACCATACACAGAAGATGTTGAAATCTCAGGATGGGAAGTTAGGATCTGGATTAGGACAGTAACTGAGGGAAATGAGAGGAGAGGCGAAGAGACATTCCAGGTGAAAAAGTAATAATCCTTTTTCAGAGTGACTGCCTGAATAAGGAAGCCAATAAGAAAGGTCAAAAAAAAGAACTCCAAGTATGAACCTGATGGTTAAGTTTGGAAGTTGTTCAGTTGTTTAGGAGGAAAGGTAATAGGGTTAAAATACATTTCATCAAAAAGTAATTCTTTGCAAGATGAAAAAGTTTTGGAGATTGGTTGCACAACAAGTAGTGAATATACTTAACTACTGAGCTGTAAACCAAAAAGTGGTTAGGATGGTAAATTTTATTTTAAAAAATAAAAATAAGTGCCCATAATTTTTTTTAAAGGAATTCTTTTTATTAATTTAAACTTTCGCCTGTCTACTTGGGATCTATATCAGCTTTTTATGTTTTAGGAACACAGATTCACTCAGGTCACCTCAAGTAATGGGAAGTCTACCTATTTTAAGGATACACGTGACAATAAAGGAGATAAGAATATCAGAAGAACCTAAGAATAGCAATATGATTGGACTTCAGTTGGGAACTAAAATGAACATGGAACTGGACAAATTCCATGCACAGTTAGGGACTGAGTTCACTTGTCACTCTTGGCTGCGGCAGGAATACAGTACTTCTCCACCGTAGGGTGCCACCATTCCCTTCTGTCGCTATGACTACAGCCAACTACCTCATTTAGTTATAGCTTCTGCTTACTCATAATTCCAGCTTACTCATAGTCTCTCTATAACCGACTTTCAGCTTCTCTCCCACAATCAACAGGCTGATTGTCTCTGTATGTCCCAATTCAAATTCTTGAAAGAAAAAAAATCTGACTGGCCTAGCTCAATTTTCAACTTGTGTGTGCATCAGAATCACCTGGAGAGCTGGTTAAACCACAAATTGTTGGGCCCCATTCCCAGTGTTTCTGATTTAGAAGTCTGGGGTAGGGCCTGAGAATTTGCATTTGTCACAACATGCTGACTACACAGGTCTGAGGACCACACTTGAGAACCACTGGCCTAGTGAATCACTCTTTTGTCTGTCTGGACAGAGCAGCTGGGGCTCTACCTCATGTCACCAAAATCCTACTTCTGAACTGACTCTCATGCTTATAGCTGGAGATTTTTTTAAACTTCCTTCTCTTATTGGCCTCTTCATTTAGGCAGTCACCCAAGCCCTATTGCTTTTTCAACTGGAATGGCTCTGACTTCTTTTTTCTTCTTGTAAATTTACTTTCTTTATTTCTTTATTTTTTTTTAAGGAAGATTGGCCCTGAGCTAACATCTGTAGCCAATCTTCCTGTTTTTTTCCTTTTTTCTCCCCACAGGCCCAGTATGTAGTTGTATATCCTAGTTGTAGGTCCTTCTAGTTATTCTCTGTAGGACACCGCCCCAGCATGGCTTGACGAGGTGTGCATAGGTCCGTGCCTAGGATCCAAACCAACGAACCCCTGGACGCCGAAGTGGAGCACGCAAACAACCACTCCGCCACCAGGCCGGCCCCTCTGACCTCTTCTTTTATTTTCCTCAGTCACAGCCCTAACCCAGGGTCTCATCTCCCCATACCTAAATATGGGTATTTTACAGAAAGCTTCCCTTTCCAAGCCACCCCCCTCCTGCACACACATATCTGTTAAATTACCTTTCCCACTGATAGCTCTCAAATGCTTTGTCTATTGGTTTCCTTTGCCTAGCACATTAAACTAAATTTTGCAACACCTCTAAACTTTTTGCTTTTGAGTCAATAATATTTAAATGCTTGCTTTTCCACATTGATATTTCCTTTCTATCATGACCTCCTACCCTTTCCCTTGAGGCACTCACCTATCTGAATCCTCTTAGAACCAGATTTTAGGAAAAAGCTTCAACTTTTTTTATAAAGATTCCTCTAGAATTTAACCTCCAAACCCTCTGAAGTTCCGTGACTACATTTCGACTACTAACGACTAGCTCCACCTAACTTTATTCCAGGGAGCTCAAACTCAGTGTCCAAAGCCAACCTCAACATTTATCCTCTCATACTAGTTCCTCCTCATGTTCCTATTCCTTTAAAACAAAAACAAAAACTCCCATTTAACCAGTCATCCAGGCTCTTAAGTGTAGTAATTTGGATTTTTCTCTCTATCTGCTCCTCCTCTTCTCTCTCTTCCCCTCATCCTACTCCATCTAATTAGAAGCCAAGTTCTACAGACGCGACCACACATAACAGGGGCTGCTGAGACCTGGCACTTCTCCAACTATGAATGTCATCATGATGTTCCAAGCTGTCATTTACTTTTGACCTAGACCAGTGTTTCTCAAACTTTTCCACAAAAGTACTTCTAACAGCAGAGACAATATGAAAGGTGGAAAGGAGGGTCCCCTTAGGGCAGGTAGCCCTTAGCAGCTTTTAAATTTTTCTGTACCCACTCTGGCGAAATTTCTTGGGAGCCTCCTGTTATGAGGTGGATTTTGCATTCTCCTCCGTCTATTCTTGTTTTAACATTAAAAGAATAATGTTAGTTACTTGTCAATGAGCCAAATTGATGCTTTAGAACATTTTCTGTGTTTTTCAGGGGCCTCATATAGGTAACCTGGGCCATGGTTTGAGAAGGACCCCTGTCAACTCCACCTGGTCTCACTGCCCTCAGTGTCTCTAGGTGCCATTTTACTTCACCATGGCCTAAAACATACTCCAGTAGCTTCCCATAGTGCTGTGCTGCTACCAAATTAAATATAAACTGCTTTCTTTTGAATTCACAGTCCTCCAAAAATGATCATTCCGATCTTTTTTCCAATACTAAGTTACTTTCTAGCAAACTGAAATACCTTAGTATGTTCTCAGCACTGAATTGACTCTGGTTGTTGGCAAATGGTTGACTTCTACAGCCATCTAGCACGGGGGTTCTCAAAAGGTGTTCCCTTGGGGCTGGCCCAGTGGCGCAAGCAGTTAAGTGCACGCACTCTGCTGCAGTGGCCCGGGGTTCACCGGTTCGGATCTCGGTCGTGCACTGATGCACCGCTTGGCAAGCCATGCTGTGGCGGCGTCCCATATAAAGTGGAGGAAGATGGGCATGGATGTTAGCCCAGGGCCAGTCTTCCTCAGCAAAAAAAGAGGAGGATTGGCAGATGTTAGTATAGGGCTGATCTCCTCACAAAAAAAAAAAAAAGGTGTTCCCCAGACTAGAAGCTTCAGTATCACCTGCAAACTTGTCAGAAATGCGCATTTTCGGTCTTGTCCTATACCAGACCTGCTGAATCAGAAACTCTGGTTGTGGGGCTGAGTAATCTGCATTTTAACAAGCCCTCTCCGTGTTTCTGATGCAGCTGAAGTTTGAGGGCCACTGGTCTAGCATTTAGTTCTCAGATCTAAAACAGAATAACAAGGGCTAGCCTGGTGGCGCAGGCACCGTGGAGCAGGCGGAGCGCATGCTCCGCTTCGGAGGCCCAGGGTTTGCAGGTTCGGATCCTGGGCGCAGACTGTTGCACTGCTTGTCAGGCCATGCTGTGGCGGCGTCCCATATAAAGTAGAGGAAGATGGGCACCGATGTTAGCCCAGGGCCAGTCTTCCTCAGCAAAAAGAGGAGGATTGGCAATGGATGTTAGTTCAGGGCTAATCTTCCTCACAAAAAAAACAAAAAAACAGAGTAAGAATGGATATATTAAAAAGAAAAAAAAAAAAGACCTTAACGGAATATAAGCTATTATTTAAGTGTAAAATGTTTATTTTTAGGACAAAATGTTAATACTCACTAAAGGCTCTTTTACTAGAATTCTGCTACTAAATATATTTTTCATACAGGCTCTTCTTGATTTAGAAAATGTGTTCTAAAGGAAGAAGAGCCGAGTAAACAATTTTTAATTCATTTGTCTCCTCCTAGTGGCAGGCTTTTAAATATTGAGCATGACATCCCATTTACATTTCTCAGTAATCATATTTCTGAACTTGTTTCATAAGTATCCTCTTATTAACTACAATTAAAATCAATTGGCTCTCCCCACCAAATTAAATAGATTTTTCTCTATTAGCTCCAACTGTGGGTACAGAAAACCATGTAATTTGTCTCTGACATGGTTCTTTTAAATCTAACTTGTAAATTTTCCCTCATTTAGTTACCCATAACTTCTTAGCAGTAGAACTTCATTGGTACTTAGAACACTTTGAAATGAGCCTTCTTCCTTTACAGGAGTCAAGAACACCCAGGTGTTTATCCTTTACTCCTCTCACTCTAATCCCTTTCTTGCAAGGCCCCAGGAACCACACAAGGTCTCCAGGGTATTGGGATAGTCACTGCCACCAAATCTCTTTTCAGTGAGCACTTTGAGCCCTCAGACTCCCAGGCTGTGTTGACCTAGAGTGTGAACAAATTCCTTTGACTCTTAAAACCAATAAGACAAGGTTTGATTTGCTTCCAAAAGAGTTTATTGATAGGGCAGGATAATTTGTGGAGATACTAATGTCCTACATTTTCCCTTTTATTCCTTCCTAGCAGGTAGCCAGACCATTCGTATTGCCTTGTCTGGGATGGCTAAAGGGTGGAAAGCTGAAGCTGCTTGAAGACTGCGCCTTTTCCCGTGTGTTGTTAGAGTCTGAGCTCACTGAAGAAATTATGCCAGATGTCTGAGAGGGAAAACGGGAGGAGTGCCTTTCTTTATTCAAAACTGAAGGAGGGAGGCCAGCCTGGTGGCATAGTGGTTAAGTTTGAGCGCTCTGCTTTGGCGGCCCGGGGTTTGCAGTTTCAGGTCCCGGGCATGGACCTACACGTCACTTGTTGGCGGCCATGCTGTGGCAGCGTCCCATATACAAAGAGGAAGATTGCCATGGATGTTAGCCCAGGGCCAATCTTCCTCACCAAAATAAATAAATAAAATTTAAAATTGGAGGCGAGAATGGAGATTTCCTTAGGCTGGGAAGGAGTGTAAATTGGTGTTTTCTCATTCCCCTAGCAGCACTCTGGTGAGGTGCCAAGACCTATGGTCTGCTTAGAAAAGCTAGACCTTGTGAACATTGATAAAGGGAAGTGTCATTTATTTATTTATTTTTTGTGAGGAAGATCAGCCCTGAGCTAACATCCATGCCAATCCTCCTCTTTTTGCTGACGAAAACCGGCCCTGAGCTAACATCTATTGCCAATCCTCCTCCTTTTTTTCCCCCTTTTTCTCCCCAAAGCCCCAGTAGATAGTTGTATGTCATAGTTGCACATCCTTCTAGTTGCTGTATGTGGGACGCCGCCTCAGCATGGCCGGACAAGCAGTGCGTTGGTGCACGCCCGGGATCCGAACCTGGGCCACCAGTAGCGGAGCGTGAGCACTCAACTGCTAAGCCACGGGGCCGGCCCCAGAAATGTCATTTAAAATGGAGTCAGGAGGCCATAAGGGAGAGCTCTCATGCAGTACCACTCCAGGTCAATTACAGACCCCAAGAAAACGAAGTCCTCAACAGGAAAGAATAGTCAATTATAGGAAAACAATGTACACTGCATCCCTAACAGAAATGACTACTCCAGCGACTCAGCCAATGAGAAACCATCACCACCCTGAACTCCTGCTTTTCTCCAATGAACTTTCATTCAGAACAACCCCTCCCAATTTCCTCCTTTTTCTGTATAAAATAACATTCCTCTCCCTCGTTTGTTGGATTTGCCCATGGTCTGCCATAGTGCGCACATCCCAAATTGCAATTCTTTGGCTATTCCCAAATAAACTTGTTTTGCTGGTAAAATAACTAGCTATTGTATTTTTAAGGTTGACATCCTCTAAACATCAAGGTTCCCAAACATAGCAGGAGTTCCCATGCTCTGCAGAAACACAGTCTCCGCGTTTCAAGGATCTGTGTGGCTTCAACCATGGGAATCGCAGCAGCAACCAGTGAGGGCTGAAGATGAGTATATCTCCAAATACTGCATATGATCTGGCCGTGTAAGGGGAGGGGGCTGACAGATTAAGTTTTCCTGCCATCCTGATGTGACAGGGGCTCAGTCAAGTTTAATTTGATTTAAAGAAAATAAACATGTTTTTTCTTCTACATCCAAGTTTTTGGTTGCAATTCACATACTAGGAAATACAGCGAAGGACAAAGCAAAAAGAGATGGAGAATACAGCAATGGACAAGTCTGCAGAACAAGGGATGCCGATCCTAACGTCACTCAAGTCTTGCCATAGAATGATGGGGCTGACCCAGTTTTATTAGGTGTACAGCTCCCCAGTTCTTTGTCTCCCTTTCAACTCTATTAAGGTTGGATGCTCCATCTCATTCTTCTGACCCTAACGAGCTTGCTGCGGGGGTTGGCATCTCTACCAGGTCTGCTAAGGTTCTCCCGCTTTTCCCAAAAAGATAATAAAGAGAGTGAAATAAGTCAGACAAGCAAGTTTCCTAAGTTTCTCAGTCTCAGCTTTCTAATGTGTAAAATGTAAGTTAGACTGATGAGGGCTGCGATTTAGCTTGTCTGCACTGGCAAAACCATACCAGTTGTTAAATGACTGAAACGCCTCCATATCAGTCAGCAAAAAGCAAGCACCCCAAGCCTTTAGCTGGCTCCAGACCTCCCCATAATCCAGCTTTCTCATGACCCTACTCTAGTGCGGCTGAGTGCTGTGCCCTACACATTGTTCAATATTGCAAACATCACTCTGGAAAATAATTACCTCTTGAGACTGTCGTGAGGCTTAAAGTGGGTTCAGCTAAAACAAGCTAATGACACTTGACCCTGACCAACCTCCTGCCATCAGATGTGGGTTCTTAAGCCATCTTTTTGGATCCAGAGCCAAATGATACTTCTGCTATGCAGCTGCCATGGTGTCAGGCCCTGCTCTGGCCTTCAAAGATTTTTCCTTCAATCAGCCAAGCAATTTTCTCTTCCCTGTTCAGTTTAAAACTAGCTGCTTCTGCTGTTGTTGTTTCTTTAAATAACAGCTTTATTAACATATAATTCACATGCCATAAAATTAAAGTATACAACTCAGCGGTTTTTAGTATAGTCACAGAGTTGTGCAACCATCACCACTAATTCCTGAACATTTGCGTCACCCCCAAAAGAATCCCTACATCCAGTAGCAGTCGTTCCCATTCCCCTTCCCCCCAGGCCCTGACAACCACTAACCTACTTGCTCTCTCTGTAGGCTTGCCTATCCTAGACATCTTGTATAGATAGAATCATTCAACATGTGGCCTTTTGTGTCTGGATTCTTAGCATAATGTTTGCAAGTTCATCCGTGTTGTAGCATGTATCTGTACTTCATTCCTTTTTATTGCCAAAGAAGATTCCATGGTATAGATATACCACATTTTGTTTATTGTTTCTATTTTTATTTTTTAATTTTTTAAAAATATTTATTTATTTATTTACTTAGTGTGTGTGTGTGTGTGTGTGTGTGTGTGTGTGAGAGAGAAAGATCAGCCCTGAGCTAACATCCATGCCCATCTTCCTCCACTTTATGTGGGACACCGCCACAACATGGCCTGACAAGCAGTGTGTTGGTGCACGCCCGGGATCCGAACCCGGGCCGCCAGCAGCGGAGCACGTACACTTAACTGCTATGCCACGGGGCTGGCCCCTTATTTTTTAATTTTTATTTATCTTTTTGCTAAGGAAGATTCGCCCTGAGCTAACATCCGTGCCAATCTTCCTCTATTTTTTAGTATGTGGGCTGCCAGCACAGCATGGCCGCTAACAGAGTGGTGTAGGTTGACACCTGGGAACCAAACCTGGGCCACCAAAGTGGAGCACACTGAACTTAACCACTGGGCCACTAGGGCTGGCCCAATTGCTTCTATTTTTAAGTGAAAATAATTAAGTCTTTTTCACTTGGCATCTGGGCCTTATTATCTTTTTTAGGATTGAGAGTAGAAGGTATTAAGAATGGACTCCAATTACAGACCATGGAAATTCCTCCCAATCACCAAAAGTCTTCTTTTTCTCCCTCTCTTAAAGCTGATGCTGATGGGTTATTCTGCCCAGTAAGTTTTTGTTTCCTGTCTGAGAGATGTTTCAACCTTTAAGCTGATTTTCAAAGGGCACGAGCTCTTGGCCATGTGGCCAACATAATAACGTCTTCTTTCCTTCCAAGGGAATGGCTTTTTAGTCTATGTGCTATGTTATAATATTTAAATTACTTTATGGATTTTGTATACACATGTTTTTGTAAATACCTAGAATATCTCTGAAAGGATACATAGAAACTGGTAAAAATGGTTGCCTATAGAAAGGGGAGCTAGGGGACAGGGATGGAAGGCTTACTCTTTACTCTATATCCTTTTATAAATCATTCAAAATAAATAGAAATAATTACTTCAGAAATAATAAAGAAGAAGCAGCTTAACTAGAAGTATGAGTCTTGCTTATTTGAAAGGGAATCTTGAGTTATTACATCAACTTTGTAAAACACACCTATTTTCCTTTTTTTCCTTTTCTTTTTTTTTAAATAAATTTATTTATTTATTTATTTTTTTCCCCCAAAGCCCCAGTAGATAGCTGTATGTCATAGTTGCACATCCTTCTAGTTGCTGTATGTGGGATGCAGCCTCAGCATGGCTGGAGAAGCGGTACGTCTGTGTGCCCCCGGGATCCAAACCCCGGCCGCCAGAGGCAGAGCACGCGCACTTAACCGCTAAGCCACCAGGCCGGCCCGCCTTTTTTTATTTTCTTGAGGTCGTATTGGTTTATAACATTGTGTAATTTCAGGTGTACATTATTATATATCAGTTTCTGTATAGACTGCATCGTACTCACCACCAATATTCTAGTTTTTATCCGTCACCCATACATATGTGCCCCTTTACCCCTTTTGCCCACCCTCTCACCCCCTCTCCCTCTGGTAACCACTAATCTGTTCTTTTTATCCATGTGTTGGTTTATCTTCCACATGTGAGTAAAATCATACGGTGTTTTTCTTTGTCTGGTTTACTTCACTTAACATAATACCCTCAAAGTCCATCCATGTTGTTGCAAATGAGACAATTTTGTCTTTTTTTATGGCTGAGTATTATTCCATTGTATATATATACCACAACTTCTTTATCCATTCGTTAGTTGATGGGCACTTGGGTTGCTTCCAGGTCTTGGCTATTGTGAATAATGCTGCAGTGAACATAGGGGTGCATGGATCTCTCTGTATTGTTGATTTCAAGTTCTTTGGATAAATACCCAGTAGTGGGATAGCTGGATTGTATGGTATTTCTATTTTTAATTTTTTGAGAAATCTTCATACTAAAACACATCTATTTTCATTCCTCAAGCCTTTGCACCTGCTGGTCCCTCAGCCTGAATTGTCCTCCTCTTTATCCTCCCATTACCCCAATAAAATCCGACAACTTATGTAATTTTTCAATTTACAAAGTACTTTTAGATACATGATCTAATCTTCAAATAAAAAATACACAGTAAGTATAAATGTTTTTATTCTCACTTAATAAATAAGAACACTGAGGTTGACAAAGTGTACCAGCCTGTGCCAGATCACAATTATTACATTTCAAAGCTAGAATTCGAATCTACAATTTCAACTTAAGCTATGAAATCCTATCCATTTAATGGGGCAGCCGGGTAAAAATGTACAAAGATGTTTACTAAAATATTGTGTAATATCAATATTACACAATAAATACAACGCAGTTACTAAAAATTATGACGTAGATCTATATTTATCATGGAAAAACATCCATGATACTGTAAATAGTGAGAAAAGCAAGTTAAAAACAGATGTACAATTTTGAACACATTTTTGTAAAAAAAGGTGTTTGTGTTTGTACAAAGAAGCTGAAAATACACATACGAAATGTTTTTTAAGTCATAATACTCTAAAATTTTGTACACTACTACTAATAGATTAGATGCACATTAAATGCTTAACACGTGCGGAATACTGGGCTAAATCTATTTTATATATATTATCTCATTTAATCCTCACAATAACCAACACCTCAGGGCTTGCTCCTAACTCAGCAGAACCGTTCACATAGCAGACTCCAACGCTCATGCTCTTGGGAGCTAGACCATCCCGTCTCACATACAAAGAATCAGAAGAATCCATGAGGTTGCTTTAAGAAAATTCTGTTCAAAACTTCACTTCCCCAGGTCTCTTAGTATTCCCATCACAATTTGTATCTCTTATAGCACCTAGGGCACACTGATTAATGTATAATCGGTCGGGTCCCTTTATCTACCTCTCCTACATCCTCCGCTCTGGCAGGCGTGACGCCCAAGCCCACTCTCCAGCGCGGGGCTCTGTGTGCAGTGGGCGCTCACTGTGTGTTTCATTGAAACGTGCCCTGGACTTGGCTGGGGGACCGTGAATTGAGGATTCGTGCTCCCGCGATATTAGGAATTCCTCTCCGAGAAATGGAGGGTCGTGCCAACATCAGGCCCTTCCGTTTCCCTCGAGGGCACGCGGCGTTTTCCTCCCTCGTAGGTCCTCTCCTCCCACCTGCGCGGGGAGCCTGAGGGTTCCCTAGGTCGCAGCACCTCCCCAGCGGGCAGAACCCCCCGCCACTCTCAGGAAAGGACCGAGGACGGGGCCTGGGCGGCCTGCGCGGGGCCACGGAAGCGGCGCTCTGGCGTGCCGGCGGGAGCGCTTTGCGCGGCCAGAGCCGCAGCGGGCCCCGGGGAGCGGCTGCCCGTAGTCAAGATGGCGGCCCTGCGCGGGCGTGGCCGGTGACGCTGAGGCCCGAGGAGGGGCGGGAACATGGCGGCTGCCGAGGAGCCGAGTCAGGGGGACGGGGAAGAGGAGAAAGAGGAGGCAGTGAGTGCTACGCCGAAAGCTGCGCGGCGGGCCGGTGGTGGCCGTGCGGGCTGTGTGCGGGGAAGGGAGTCCGGGGTGCGGCGGGCGGGCGGGAGGCCCCGCGGGCGCGGAGCGGGCGAGCGGCTGGCCTCGGCCCTAATTGCCACACGGTGGTTGGAATGGGGAAGTGGGGGCAGTTCCCTTAGGTAACGTCGTCTGCTTGCTCTCATTGAAAGCAGGTTTTCCCCGAGGTGGGATCATTGCCCTGGGGATCGTGGCTCCTTTGTTATTTGCCTCTTCTGCACGCACCCCGCGGGCTAGCGTTGTAACCCCTCTTTCTTCCACCAGGAGCAGTTGGTTTTGGTGGAATTGTCAGGAATTATTGATTCAGACTTTCTCTCAAAATGTGAAAATAAATGCAAAATTTTGGTGAGTCTTCCAGAATTGGGGGATTGTTGTAGATTTTCTTAAATTTAAAACAAGAATGAATGGTGAAATACCTATCTCCAAAGATTGATCTATTCATTCCAAGTTACAAAGCTGTGAACTCTAAGGCTCATCATAGAAGTACAGGGACTATGGTAGCAGATGAGAGAAAATGCCAGACATTGCTTGAGTGTCTGAATGTGTGGCTGGAGAGAAAGTTAACGATTTGGAGGAGGCAGCATTTTGATACGGAACAATATATTTTTTAAAAAATGCGTTGTTTTAGAAAGCGAGGGGGGAGAGAGAAACACAAAGTGAAGAGAGGACAGCCAGATATGCATACAGAGGTTAAACTGGAGAAGGGAGAGGAGATACCTACTAAGAAAAGACTTCAAAGACCTCACACTGCTGTTGACTTGAGCTATGGTATCATAACTTACCATCTGTCACTTTACTTCAAAATCTTTGAGCTATCGTTGGCAAAACTTCTGCTGTTCTTACCTTAAACTTGAAGCGGATGTTGATTGAAATAGACCTTGCTACTTGGGTATGAACTAAGCAGTCTTCAGGTTGTGGCTGCTGTGATCAGAGGATGTTTTAGCTTATCCTGTACTTGCTAGGATAAGACGCTCTAGAGTTTGGGAGATCTGCATCCTTGGTAGCCGAGTTACAGGTGGAAGGCTCTTTCTTTCTTAACTGAGACCTAATTGGCATATAACATTGTATTAGTTTCAGGTGTAGAACGTAATGATTTGATATTTGTAAATATTGTGAAATGATCATAATTTGTCTAGTTAACATCCATCACCACACATAGTGACAATTTTTTTTCTTATGATGAGAACTTTTAAAATTTACTCTCTTGGCAACTTTCAAATATACAATACAGTAGTATTAACTATAGTCACCATGCTGTATGTTATATCCCCAGGACTTATTTATTTTGTAATTGGAAGTTTGTGTCTTTTGACCACCTTTACCCATTTTACTCCCCACCATCGCTTTTTTTAATGATGATTTTTTATGATCCTATATCGTGTTGTAGGGAATTGACACTGAGAGGCCCATTCTGCAGGTGGACAGCTATGTCTTTGCTGGAGAGTATGAAGGTAGGAGGATGTCGGGTACATGAAACTCCTTTTTTTTAATATGCTTTTCAGAGAAAGTACCTCTGTTATTTTCAACAAGTTGCCTTCAATTTTTTCTGCAGACACTCTTGGGACTTGTGTTATATTTGAAGAAAATGTTGAACATGGTAAGTGATTGATATGCTAACAACTCTTTTTACTATGAAATATTTCTAACATACTTATGTACACTGAATATTAAAATTAAACATCTCATGTACCTATTGTCTAGCTATGTCAAATCTTACCATTTTGCCAGATAATTAAAAAACATTCCAGATACATTTGAAGCCCCTCGTATACCCCTCTCCAAACTTATTTCCTTACCTTCTGTCTTCAGAGGCAATCACTCTCTGAATTTGGTGCTTTTCTTTCCTATACCTGATTTTATATTACATATGTATGTATCCACAAACAATAAATAGCATTTTTATATATATTCAAAGTTGATATAAATTACAGCATACTATACATATCATTCTACATCTTTTTTCAGTCAGAGGTATGTTTTGAGATTTATACCTGTTGATATATATAACCCTATTTTCCCTGTTGCTTCTTATCCCATTTGTGACTATACCACAATTTATTCTCCAGTTAATGGACATGTTGGTTGCTTCCATTTTTATTAGTAATTATTAATTACTACTAAAATTTATTGAGTGCCTTCCATATGTCAGGCACTATTCTAAATGCTACATGTATTAACTCATTTAATCCTTACCACAAGCCTATGAGGTAGACACTATCATTATCTTCATTTTATATTTGAAGAAACTGAAGCACAGAGAGGTAAATAACATTCCCAAGGTCACACACGAAGTAAATGGCAGAGCCAGGATTTGAACCCAGGGGGTTTGCTCCAGATCCCACGTTCTTAATTATGCTTATAACTCACTACAAAATGCTGCCATGAATATTTTATGTGTCTCCTTTGCATATATGTAAAAATATCTTCAAGGTATACATTTAGAAATGGAATTGCTAGATTGGTGAGTGTGTATATCTTCAACTTAACTTTTAGGTTCAACCATATGAAATTTTGGCTGAATATTGACAATTTCATATGGTTCAACTTAATAGATATCACTATGTTGCTTTCTGAAGTATAGTATCAGCTTACACTCACAGTAGCAGTGTATGGAAGTTTTCAGTGGGCTTCACATCCTTAGCTCAGACTCTTATCGTCCCTCCTGTCTGTGTCTGCAGTTTTCTATAAAGCTGTAACGCCAGGCAGCATGTTAGCAACGGTATGTCTCAGCCTTCTTTCATGACGGGGAATATCCTCACTCCAGTCTCTGGCTTCAAGTAGTCTGCCTTTGGTCCTTCATTTTGAGTGATAGAATTTTAGACCTCATTACCCTGTAAGGCCAAATTCTTGGCCCCCAGTTTCCTACTTCAGGGCTACAGCCTAGGAGGCCCATAGTTTAATCTCACTCAGAGCTTTGTCTTTCTGTGCCCTGGAGGTGTGTGTTGTTTTTGAGTCCTGTTGTACCTTCGGTCGTTACGTATTTTATCTCTCATTTCTCTGTACTTGGAGCAGGAGGGATGAGTTAAATCTTGAACTTACTACCCCATCTTGACAGGAAGTAGTTTAGTCTGTTGGGGCTTAACATGATTCTTTTATTTGATGGCATCAAGCAGTATAATAATTGAGTTGATTTTATGTTCTAGTGGATGCAGAAGGCAATAATAAGACGGTGCTAAAATATAAATGCCATACAATGAAGAAGCTCAGCATGACACGAACTCTTCTGACAGAAAAGAAGGAAGGAGAAGAAAACATAGGTTGGTTCACTTAGTTTTCTGAAAATAGATGATTTAATATTGGCTCTGATAATGACACATTGCTGCCAGGACATTCCTTGTACTTTGTAGTAATAACTATATGTAATATGTTAAATATATTAAAACTGAGGTGCTCCATGAAAAGTACCAAACATAAATTTAAAATTCAGTTGAATTCTAATATAGCAGAGGGCACTGGAAACATATAGGAAATCTCTGTCTGCTTTGCATTGGAAATAATTGTGAGGAATTTGCCAAGAAACTTAATATGATTTCCAACCCCTAGTGTGTGTGTGTGTGTGTGTGTGTGAGTGAGAGAGTGAGTGTGTATCTATGTCTCTATCTCTCTCTTTTATAATAAAAACTTCCTCATAAGTGGTGAAGATATGATAGCAGTTCTGGGTTCCCAAGGTGTAACCCCAGAGATCTCCTGAAACTTTTGGCAGCTGCAGTAACCTTCCCCAGGAGCTCACAGCTGGAAGAAGCTGGCTTCGTACGTGAGGGAGGGACTCGGACTCTGCGACCACGGTTGTTACTCCTGAGTCTAGTTCTTAATTAGCATGCATTTAGCCTTCTCCAGTTGCTGCTCATCCCAGACTAGAGGCTTTAGACCAGTGCTTCTCACATCCCTAACAGGCACATGTTTGCTGAGATGAACAAAGAATCACTTGATGGTTTAAAAGCTCATTGCTCAAAGACACATTTGAAACTCTAGTAAATATGACTTTAGTGATGAATATATTTGTGGCTTGGTAGCTTTATTGTATTTTAAGGAATAAACATTTGAAGGTACATTAATCGTGTAGAAATTAATAACACCAACTACACATTCAACTACATAACAAATCTCTTCTTATGTATATACCAAAACTATCCCCTTTGTTAGGCATTCTGTGAAAATAACAGGAAGAAGGAGGTACTTGAAGTTCTAGAATGAACTTGAAAGGCAGATGCATATCAGATAAGCTTAACTATCGTTTAGGTACTCTTATTAAAGGAAATTATAGAATTTCCTCTTCTGTAGTCTTTATTAATCTGATAGATCTTTGGGAAGATTTGAGTGTTTTGCTTAATCACATAAGTTAGTAACCAATTGTTCAAGGCTGTATTAGTTATCTATTGCTGCAAAAAAAAATTACCCCCTCCATGGGGTGGGCCAGATGGGGTAGTGGTTAAGTTCTTGCACTCCACTTCAGTGGCCCAGGGTTTGCAGGTTCAGATCCCGGGTGTGGACCTATGTGCTACTTATCAAGCTATGCTGTGGCAGGGGTCCTACATAAAGTAGAGGAAGATGGGTGCGAATGTTAGCCCAGGGCCAATCTTCCTCAGCAAAAACAGGAGGATTGGCAACAGATGTTAGCTCAGGGCTAATCTTCCTCACAAAAAAAATTACCTGTAGACTTAACAGTTTAAAACAACAACAAGAAAAAACACTATCTTAGACAGTTTCTGTGAATCAGGTATTTGGGAGCATCTTGGCTAGGTCTTTCTGGCTCTAGGTCTCTCATGAGGTTGCAGTCAGTATGTTGGTTGGGCTGCAGTCATCTGAAGGCCTGAGTAAACCTGGAAGATCAGATCATAAGATGGCTCACTCGATGGCTGGCAGGTTTGTGCTGGCCGTTAGCAGGAGGCCTCAGTTCCTTGCCTCCACATAGTACCGTTTGAGTGCCTGCCTGACATGGCAGCTGGCTACTCCCAGATCAAGTGATCCACGAGAACATGTCTTATGAACTAGCCTTAGAAGTCACATTCTGTCATTTCTGCAATATCCTATTCAGTGTGGGAGGGGATGACACGGACATGAAGGTGAGGATCATTGGGGACCTTGGAGGCTGGCTACCAAACATGGCAGTATGCTAGAGGCAGGCAAAGTAGACAGGAGATGTGGTCCTTACCTTCCGGTAACTTGCACTCTAAAGTAAATCACATTGAAACAGACATGGATGAATGTGACTCCACACCTATTTCATTCAACTTATGTTAAGTATCTGTTAGGTGCCAAGTATTACGCTAAATAACAGTAAAGGATGGCTTCAAGGTTTTGAATCTGGGTGACTAGGAGAATGATGCTATTGCAGGAAAAAAATAAGAAAGTCAATAGTTGAAGCTGAACTGGAGGGAAAAGGACTAATCAATTTTTGATAGGGGGAGACTTTATAGGAATAATATATGAGAAGACATGGGATCAGCAGTGAGGAAGTTTCGATAAACAGCTGCAGAAGAGTTAATTTATGGTGGAGAATAGGAGCAGACAGATGTGTGAACAGGGTGGCAAGATATGTTGGGATATCTTAGAGATATCTGATGGAATTTTGAAAATGAGAGTAAACAGCTTGGGCTTGCTACAGAAATAAGTGAGGATCCACTGAAAATATTTGGCTGAAAAGGTAATAAGAATAAATGAAAAAATGACTAGCATTATTGGAGCAATTCTTGATTATAGGGGTTCATTGAGGGGTTGGGCCTTTGACTATGAGTATGGAGAGAAACAAAAATTTTTTCAAGTTTTTTTTTTGGAGAGGTGTCTTATTTCACAATTGGATGTTCCAACTGAAAACGACATAAAAGTGTTGACTTGGAAGATGATAGGACAGTATCATCCATTGTATTACGAAAACTGAGTGGAGGAGAAAATTGTAGGGAAGTGACAGTTTTCTTTACTGTAAAGCATGAGGTGGCAGTGAGAGCTCAAATTGTCACTCAGAATGAGTTGGGAATTGAACTGTGGAAAAAGGACTTGGAATAGTAACTGAATCTGATTACTTTTAGTGATTTGGGTGATACATACCCTGTAAGCATCCCAAGGTCTCCATGTGAGATGGAAGTTACATAATTATTTATCAGTAGTTACAGGCACCATGTTGCTTGGTTTATGTTTGAGTTTTACTTTGACATTTATTCATGGGATGAATATTTAAATTAAAGAAAAATATACTTAAGTAACTAAGATTCCTTCTTCATGTTTATTTCTTGGTTTTTCCTCCCACTCCTTACCCCCTCCCCCATTAGGTGGTGTGGAATGGCTGCAGATCAAGGATAATGATTTCTCCTATAGACCCAACATGATTTGTAGCTTTCTACATGAAAACGAAGATGAAGAAGGTGTAGCTCCAGCCTCAGATAAATCTTTGGAGTTGGAAGAGCAGGAGATTCAAATGAAGGATAATTCAAACCTGAGTCATGAACAGGAGAAACCACCGCACCTGGAAATAGAGGATTCTGGTCCTCTTATTGATATCCCTTCTTCTGAGACAGAAGCTTCTGTTTTTATGGAAACTCAAGATGCTGCCTTAGAAATGACTCCTAGATGAAATGTTTCTCATAGTAACTAGTCATGAACTTTTTAGAGTTTTTGTATAAAATAATTGGCTATGTAGCTTTCAGTTGTTCACCATTATATTATTTTTGTTGGCTATATACATATTTCTAATTATAGCTACAACTTAGTATAACAGAATCATTAAGGACCAGGTATGAATTGAATTTTTAAAAATATGGTTTAAATGACTATAGGGACCGTTCTCTGATGAGTCCTTTACATTAGAGGTTTTACTAAGGTAAGTGTATAAGTTTTCTATGGCAGCCATCATAAATTACCAACCACAAACTTAGTGGCTTAAAACAACACAGATGTATTTTCTTACTGTTCTGTGTGTCAGCAGTTTGACAGGGGTCTCACCTGGGCTAAAATCAGGGTGTTGGTAGGGCTTTATTCTTTTCTGGAAGGGGTTGTAGGGAGACATTTCCTTGTTCATTCAGTCGTTGGCAGAATTCAAGTCCTTGCAATTGAAGATCAAGGTCCGATTTCCTTACCGTCAGCTAAGGGCCATTCCCAGCTTCTAGAGGCTGCCTGCATTCCTTGGCTTTTGGTCCCCTTCTCTTCAAAGCCCCAGCAATGGCAGGTCAAGTTCCTCTCATGCTTAAAATCTCTCCTGCTGCTGCTTCCATCATCCTATCTCTAACCGACCCTTCTTGCCTTCCACCTTTAAAGGTCTGTTTGATTACATTGGGCTCACCTGGATGACCTTTCTGTTTTAAGGTCTGTAACTTTAATTCCATCTGCAAAATCCGTTTTGCCATATAACTTAACATAAACAGGCATAAAACTGAGGATTAGGGCCTGAAAATCTTTGGGGGGCCATTTTCCAGTCTACCACAGTAAGTATTATATCTAGGAACAGAAAAAGAATTCACAAGTGCTTAAAGATAAAGGTCAAGTTCCTGGTGTGCCAGCTGTAATTCCATTCCTTTCCCACTTGAGAAAGATTACTGGAATTCACCTGTAACAGTCATTCTGTTATGGTGATAAGCTAGATCTGCTCTAATTTGTATTTTTTAAGTAAATTATTCACAAACTTTAATACTTTGTTACAGGTTGAACTATATGAAATTGTCAATATTTTATTGTTTCTAACTATAAAAAGCAGCAATTTCATATGGTTTAACCTGGTACTAATATGTTAAAACACCTCACATTAATTATATCTTATAACTGTTGGAGATATAACTGTTTGTTGTGACAGAGAAGTAATGTTCTAGGATGAGGAATTTTTTTCTTCAATAAGTTTTATAACTTTTTACAAAACAAACAACTTAGCTTGATTGAAACATTCCAAAATCATAAGCACATATATCTTCCCAATTTTTATATGGCTTTTTTAGCCTCAGCTTTTGTTAATAAAAAGCTTATTTTCCCCACCATATGTATGTGTAGGAGAGACTGGTAATTATCTGTCCCAATATCTAATCTTCCTTTTTTTGCTTTGTAACAGAATCCCAGAATTTATTCAGGTTATCAATGTGCCCAGCTTTCCTTACATGTATACATGGCCATATGACTAAGTTCTGGGCAGTGACATGGAATTAGAAATGTTGAGAGTTGGATGGTTCTGGGAAGTTTCCTTGAACTTTAAGGTGTAACAGGAAATGGGCCAGCTCATCTTCTCTTTTCTCCTGCTGGAACATGGCTGTGGTGGCTAGAGCTCCACCAGACTTGTTGGACTATAAAGTAACCTTGGAAATAGAAGCCATGAGTGGCAGAGCAATAAGATAGAAGATTGGATCCTGATACTATGATGCTGCCCTAGACTGCTATGAATAGAGGGTTAATAAAACTCTTTCTCTTTCTCCCTAGTAGAATGACCACGAGTTTACTTTTCAGCACTGTTTTCTCTGGAAACCTACTAGACAAGGTAATAACAGAACGTCAGCTGTGACACCAGGCAATATTGTTTATGATTTAAAATTACCCCTTATTGGTAAACTGTAGCTGGACCAGGACGACTGTGACAAGTGCTGTAGATGTCCATTGGAAAACATGGGCTTTGGGCTTCCTTAAGTACTGTGTTTCTTTTTGCAAAGATTCCTGGAAGCCACCCTCATGGGCTGTGTTCAAGAGATACTGATTCTTGGGAGCATGAAGGTTCTAAGCCAGCGTGGCTTCTGCACCCACCCAAATGATCTTGTTCCTTTATACCTGAGCTGACACTTGGGAGGCTGGAGTAAAGACTCCTGCTGAAACAAGAATCCTGCTGCTCTGCTTTTTCCTATGAAGTCAAGTGGGCTTAGTGCAAGTTGGGTCCCACAAGGTTTGTTGGGTCCTGTGAGTGAGTGTCATTCCAAACCTGTGACTACTGCTGCTGTTTAGGCAGAGAAGGCATTGCAACCACCTACCTCTGACCTTTTACATGAGACAGAAATAGTTTCTCTTGTTTAAGTCACTCTGTAATAGCCACAGTTAATCCTAATTGATACAGTATGCATTTTAGAAAACTTGAAAAATGTAGAAAAGTATAAAGGAGTGGAAGATTGTTGAGATTTGTAAACTTGTAAAAGAAACTGATCTAGACTATGAGGTAAGTTATACCTTAAACTGAAGAGGAAAATGAAGTCATAAATTCTGAAGAGAATATATGTTTTAGCTTCTTACATGTTAATAAGATAAATGTTTGGAATTTAGTGAAATAAAATCTTATTTTTCAACTATGAAATATTTTGTAAGACTAGAACTTCACATATGAATTTCTCCACCATTGATTTGCCTTAGTAACTTACTAGGATTACGTACAAGCTAATCTTGGAACCAGTCTCTATGTAGCTGTCATACTAAATACTACTTCTGACACTGAATGCAGTGGGTGGCTTTTACTTACAAATAATGATGTTCTACTCAAAAGGATCATATTGTTAAGATGTATCATGGAGAATTATTCATTAAGGCTGTGATAGAAATGTTTGAAAGTCCACCCATTTTTCTTTTGTTTTTATTTTGGGGGGGGTTGGGGGTACTGGTATTTTGTATCTGAGTTTAATGTAGCCATACTTGCATAACATTAATGAGAATGTCAGGGTAGTAGAGGTTCTAGTTTTCTCAGATCCAAAATAAGATTTCTTTCACTATCATGTCTTTTGTGTGTGTGTGTGAGGAAGATCGGCCCTGAGCTAACATCTGCCAATCCTCCTCTTTTTGCTGAGGAAGACTGGCCATGGGCTAACATCCATGCCCATTTTCCTCCACTTTATATGGGACGCTGCCACAGCATGGCTTGACAAGCGGTGCGTCAGTGCACGCCCGGGATCCGAACTGCCGAACCCCGGGCTGCCGCAGCGGAGCACGCGCACTTAACCGCTTGTGCCACTGGGCCAGCCCCTCGCTATCGTGTCTTAACAAGCTGTCATTTCCTATTCATATTCCATGCTCCCAATTTGTGATTGTTTTAGTTTCCTACTGCAGCTCTAACGAATTACCACAAACTTAGTGGCTTAAAACAACATAAATTTATTATCTTTTAGTTCTGGAGGTCAGATTCCAAGATTAAGTCTTGGGGGATAAAATAAAAATGTTGGTAGGGCTGCATTCCTTCTGGAGCCTCCAGGGGAGAATCCATTTCCTTGTCTTTTCCAACTTCGAGAGGTTGCCTGCATTTTTGACTTGAGGCCCCTTCCCACATATTCAACGCCAGCAATCAACATCATCAATCAATCAATATCTTTTTCTGACCTCTGCTTCTGTCATATCTCCTCTGACTCTTACACTCCTGTCTCCCTCTTAAAAGATCCTTTGTAATTAGATTGGGCCCACCCAGAAAATCCAGGATAATCTTCCTATCTAAAGATCCTTAACTTAATCTCATCTGCAAAATCTCTTTCACATATAAGGTAATATTCACAGATTCTAGGGATTAGGACATGGGCATTTTAGGGGGCCATTATTCTGTCTGCCACACTTTGATGCATAAATTGTTCTGAGAAACAAATGAGGTGAGCTCTATGATTGCCCCAGTATACCTCCTGGAGAGAGTTTCCGTGTCACGGTGTAGGGAGGGGGAATCCAGATGGAGTCCAGCAGTCTCTCTGAGTTGAGGACACAGAACTGGGAGTCCAGGGAGACCAAGCGGACTGGAGTTTGCAGAGCAGAGTAGCAGAAAGGGGGGCATGTACAGAGAAAGCTCCAGAGATCTGCAGGGTCTTCCTGGAGGCTTCAGCTGACTACTGATCACAGGTGTGTTAGAAAAACCCTGGGGTAGTGAAAGGAGCCATCTGAACAATCCCTGGAGCCTGACAGTTCCCAGCCAGAGTAGAAAATCTCATAATTCATGGGGCATGGATAGAGTACTTAGAAGGGTTTTGGCTCAGTAGTGAAGCAAAATTAGCCTAAATAAGGCTCTCACCCCACCTAACAAAGCTTAAAAGCAAGACCTGAAAAGATCAAACTGTTTACAAGTAACTGCATCCCAGAACAACACTCGAGTATTTTTAACATATTCAGCACCCAGCAAGGTAAAATTGACAATGCCTGGCATTCAATAAAATATTATCAGACTTCTGGTTTCTGGTTTGGCACGTAAGAAGCTGGAAGTCATCACTCTATCCTAACAAATAAAAATGGAAACTGAAAACTCAACAATTCTCCTAAGACCCATCAGAGAAGTGAGGTCACAGGGCAGACTGCTGGCCCCAGAGTTAGAGAGAGAGACAAGTGAATACAGAGAATCACAACTACCAGAGCAGAAACCCACGAGCACAAACCTGGGAGAACCAGTGCTGGCATCGGAAAACCTGAACTATGATTGATGGAAAACCTGAACTATGATTGATGAATTGCTAGAGGCTCAATGTGGACATCTCTGAGAATTTAAAACCCCATGGGGTCTGAGTCATTGGGGGCCCCCACACTTTTGTGAATTGTACCTCCAAGAGTTAGACCAGGTTCTCACAGTGAATATTGGAGAAAAATTCCTTTGTGCTCCTAGCATGGGGAGGGAAAAAGGAACCATTTTCTTTTTGCGTGTGTGTGTGTTTACAAAGCATCTTTCTTTTTTTTTTATTGTGAAATTTTTGTTGTACATTATTATCAGTCACCATATAAGTGTATCCCTCCACCTCTTGTGCCCACCCCCACCCCCCTAGACCTTGGTAACCACCAAACAGTTCTATCTGTCCGTGTGTTGGTTTATCTTCCACATATGAGTGAAATCATACACTGTTTGTCTTTCTCTTTCTGGCTTATTTCACTTAGCATAATACCCTCCAGGTCCATCCATGTTGTTGCAAATGGGACAGTTTAGTCTTTTTTTTATGGCTGAGTAGTATTTCATGGTATATATACACCACATCTTCTTTATCCAGTCATCAGTTGAGGAACACTTGGGTTGCTTCCACTTCTTGGGTATAGTGAATAATGCTGCGATGAACATAGGGGTGCGTGAGCCTCTTTGGATTGTTGATTTCAGGTTCGTTGGGTAGATTCCCAGTAGTGGGATAGCTGGATCACAAGGTATTTGTATTTTAAATTTTTTGAGGAATCTCCATACTGTTTTCCATAGAGGCTGCACCAGTTTGCATCCCACCAGCAGTGGATTAGGGAGGAACCATTTTCAAATATGCCAGAGCATACTGTTCTTAACAATGTCTGCCCTTAGGAGAAACTATTTAACCAGCCTAACTGACCTGGGGAAAGGGAAATACCCAACTCCAGCCCACTCTAGTGATTCTGTTCCACTAAAGAGAAGGGGAAAAAAACAGAAGCACATGTGAAGTTGACAGTCCAGAGGAACAGGTTCACTGAAAGACTGAGTGCTCATAGGTCTATAGAACACTTCCCCTGTCCCCACACCTTACCACCATATTGCTAAAGGCCTACTTACAGTAGTTCCTTTTACCAGTACATCATGTCCAGCTATCAAAAAAATTATAAGACATACTAAAAAGTGAAAAACACAGTTTGAAGAGACAGAGAAAGCATCAGAACCAGACTCAGATATGGCAGGGATATCGGAATATCAGACTGGGAATTTAAAACTATGATTAATATGCTAAGGGCTCTAATAGACCAAGTACATATCATGCAAGAGTAGATGGGCGATGTAAGCAGATATTCTAAAAAGAACCAAAAGGAAATGCTAGAGATCAAAAACACTATAATAGAAATGAAGAATGCCTTTGATAGGCTTCTTAGTATACTGGACACAGCTGAGGAAAGAATCGCTGAACTTGAGGATATCTCAATAGAAATCACCAAAACGGAAAAGCAAAGAGAAAAAAGACTGAACAAAAAACAGAATATTGAGAAATGTGGCACAGCTACAAAAGATGTAACAGGGCCCAGCCCTGTGGCCGAGTGGTTAAAGTTCTGCGAGCTCTGCTTCGGTGTCCTGGGTTTGCGGGTTTGGATCCCAGGTGCAGACATACTCCACTCACCAGCCATGCTGTGGTGGCTTCTCACATATAAGGTAGAGGAAGATTGGGACAGATGTTAGCTCAGGGTGAATCTTCCTCAGCAAAAAAAAAAAAAGGTGTAACAGATGTGTAGTGGGAATTCCAGAAGGAAAAAGAGAGAAAGGAATAGATGACATATTTGAAACAATAATGACTGAGAATTTCTCCCAAGTTAATGTCAGATACCAAACCACAGATCCAGGAAGCTCGGAGAACACAAGAGGATAGATGCCAAAAACTCTACACCTAAGCATATCATTTTTCAACTACAGAAAATCAAAGATAAAGTAAAAATCTTGAAAGAATCTAGAGGGAAAAAAACACCTTACCTATAGAGGAGCAAAGATAAAACTTACATCTGACTTTTCCTCAGTAACCACGCAGACAAGAGAGTTAAAATGAAATAAAGTGTTGAGAAAACAAATCACCCTAGAATTCTGTACTCTGCAAAATTATCCTTTAAAAGTGAAAGAGAAATAAAGACATTCTCAAACAAAAATTGAGGGAATTTGTTGCCAGTAGACCCGTCTTGCAAGAATATTAAAAGAAGTTCTTTGGGGCTGGCCCCGTGGCTTAGTGGTTAAGTGCGCGCACTCCGCTACTGGCGGTCCGGGTTCGGATCCCGGGTGCGCACCGACGCACCACTTCTCCCGCCATGCTGAGGCCACGTCCCACATACAGCAACTAGAAGGATGTGCAGCTATGACATACAACTATCTAATGGGGCTTTGGGGAGAAAAAAGGAGGAGGATTGGCAATAGATGTTAGCTCAGAGCCAGTCTTCCTCAGCAAAAAGAGGAGGATTAGCATGGACGTTAGCTCAGGGCTGATCTTCCTCACAAAAAAAATAAAAAACAAATAAAAGAAGTTCTTTGAGAGAAGGAAAATAATATGAGTCAGAAAATCAGATCTACATAAAGAAGGAAGAGCATCAGAGAAAGGATAAGTGAAGGTAAAATAAAAATTTTTCATTTTTCTTTTATGAGGAACATCATAAAAGCTAACATCTGCCAATCCTCCTCTTTTTTCTGAGGAAGACTGGCCCTGGGCTAACATCCGAGCCCATCTTCCTCCACTTTATATGGGACGCCACTACAGCATGGCCTGATGAGCGGTGAGTCAGTGCGCACCCAGGATCCGAACCCCGGCCGCCAGCGCGTGCACTTAACCGCTACATCACGGGGCTGGCCCCTATTTTTCTTATTCTTAATTGATCTAACAGATAATAGTTCATTCAAATAATAATAGCAACAATATATTTGATTATGTGTGCTTTTTGTATATATGGCTTGTTATAGAATGAATGTCTGTGTCTCCCCCAAATTAATATGTTGAAATCTTAACCCGCAGTGTGATGGTATTAGAAGGTGGGGCTTTTGGGAGGTGATTAGATCATGAGGTGGAGCCCCCATGAATGGGATTAGTGCTCTTATAAAAGAGACCCCAAAGAGCTCCCTTGTCACTTGTTCCATGTGAGGACACAGTGAAAAGATGGCTGGCTGTGAGCCAGGAAGTGGGCCCTCACCAGATACCAAATTGCAGCTGCCTTGATTTGAAGCTTCTCCACTTCTAGAACTGTGAGAAATACGTTTCTGTTATTTACTAGCCACCCAGCCTATGGTATTCTGTTATAGCAGCCCAAAAGGCCTAAGACATGTATACTTATGTACAAGTATATACAAGTGAAATGAATGACAGCAATGATACAGGGGACAGGAAAGAGAAATTAGGATTATTTTGTTATTATAAGGTACTTCAACAACCCATGAAATGGTATGTTGTTATTTGAAAGTAGACTTGGATTAGTTGTAAATGCATATCGCAAACTCTAGGGCAACCACTAAAAAATGTTAAAAAAAAGAAGTATAACCAAATATGCTAAGAAAGGAGAGAAAATGGAATCATATAAAATGTTCAGTTAAAACCACAAAAGGCAGGGGCCGGCCCGGTGGCGCAAACGGTTAAGTGTGCGCACTCCGCTGCAGCGGCCCAGGGTTCGCCAGTTTGGATCCCGGGCGCACACCGATGCACCGCTTGGCAAACCATGCTGTGGCGGCATCCCATATAAAGTGGAGGAAGACGGGCATGGATGTTAGCCCAGGGCCAGTCTTCCTCAGCAAAAAAAAAAAAAAGAAAGAAAAGAGGAGGATTGGCAGATGTTAGCACAGGGCTGATCTTCCTCACACACACACACAAAAAAACCACAAAAGGCAGAAAAAGAATGGAAGACAAAAATATGAACAAAGAACAAGGGCAACAAATAGAAAACAATAATATATATGGTATATTATATACCATGGTGACTGATAATAATTCCAACTATATCAAAAATCATTTTGAATGCCAATGGTCTAAATGTACTAATTAGGGGCTGGCCCGGTGGTGTAGTGATTAAGTGTGTGTGCTCCGCTGTGGTAGCCTGGGGTTCAGATCCTGGGCGCACACCAACACACCACTTGTCAAGCCATGCTGTGGCAGCGTCCCATATGAAGTGGAGGAAGATGGGCACGGATGTTAGCTCAGGGCCCGTCTTCCTCAGCAAAAAGAGGAGGATTGGCATGGATGTTAGCTCAGGGCTAATCTTCCTCACAAAAAATAAAATAAAATAAAATAATGTACCAATTAAAACACAGAGATTGTCAGAGTGGATCAAGATACAAGACCCAAATACAACTCCGTTGAAAGCCACTTTATATGTAAAGACACATATAGATTAAAAGTAAATGGATGGAGAAAGATATACCATGCTAACACTAATCAGAAGAAAGTGGGAGTAGCTATATTGATTTCAGACAGAGCAGACTTCAGACCAAGGAAAGTTATCAGAGATAAAAAGGGGCATTACATATTGATAAAGGGGTCAATTCTCCAAGGGACATAATGATCCTTAACATGTATGTGCCTAATAATGGAGTGTCAAAATACATGAGGCAAAAGCTGATATAATTACAAGGAGAAATAGATGAATCCACCATTATAGTTGGAGACTCTATTAGAAATGGACGTATCCAGCAGGCAGAAAATCAGTAAAGATGTAGTTGAACTCAATAACACCATCAGTCAACTGGATATAATGGACATTCGTAGACTACTTCATACAACAAGAGCAGAATATACATCTTCTTAAGCTCACGTGGAACATTCACCAACACAGACCATATTTGGGGCCATAGAACACACCTTAACAAATATAAAAGGATATAAATCATATAATGTCTGCTCTCAGACCACAATGGAATTAAACTAGAAATCAATAACAAAAATAGAGCTAGAAAATTCCAAAATACTCAGAGGTTAAACAACACACTTCTAAATACCACATGGGTTGAACAAGAAATCTCAGGGGCTTGCCTGGTGGTGTGGTGGTTAACTTCATGCACTCTGCTTTGGTGGCCCAGGGTTCACGGGTTTGGATCCCAGGTGTGGACCTACGCACCACTTATCAAGCTGTGCTGTGGCAGGCCTCCCACATGTAAGGTGGGGGAAGATGGGCACAGATGTCAGCCCAGGGTCAATTTTCCTCAGCAAAAGGAGAAGAACTGGCAACAGATGTTAGCTCAGGGCTAATCTTCCTTATCCCCACCCCCCAAAAAAGAAATCTCAAGAGAAATGTAAAAATATTTTGAACTAAATTAAAATGAAAACTTATCAAAGTTTATGGGATGCAGAGAAAGCAGTTCTTAGAGGGAAATTTATAGCACTGAATGCATATATTAGAAAAGAAGATAGATCTAAAATCAATCATCTAAGCTTCCACATTAGGAAACCAGAAAAAGAAGAGCTAATTAAATCCAAAGTAAGCAGAAGAAAGAAATAAAAATTAGAGCAGAAGTCAGTGAAATTGAAAACAGGAAATCAATAGAGAAAATCAACAAAACCAAAAGCTGGTTCTTTGAAAAGATAATAAAATCAATAAACCTCAAGCCAGGCTAACTTAGAAAAAAGAGAGGACACAGATTACTAATATCAGAAATGAAAGAGGGGACATCATTACAGATCCCATGGTCATTGAAAGGATAATCAAGGAATACGATGAACAAATCTGTCTACAAATTCGATGACCTAGTTGAAATGGACTGATTCATTGAAAGATAAAATCTGCCAAAAACTAATGAAAGAAGAAACAGACAATCTGAATAGGCTTATATCAATTAAAGAAATTGAATCAATAAATAATAAGCATCAGACCTAGATGGTTTCACTGGTGAATTCTACCAAACATTTAGAGAAGAAATTATACCAATTCTTTACAATCTCTTTCAGAAGAAAGAAGCAGAAGGAATACTTCCTAACTCATTCTGTGAAACAAGCACTACCTTAATACCAAAACCACACAAAGACGTTACAAAAAAAGAAAACTGCAGACCAACATCTCTCATTAACATTGATGCAAAAATCCTCGTCAAAATATTAGCAAATTGATGGGCCAGCCCTGGTGGCCTAGTGGTTAAGTTTTGCATGCTCTGCTTCAGTGGCCCAGGTTCAGTTCCCAGGCATGGACCCACACCACTCGTCTATCAGTGGCCAGGTTGTGGCAGTGGCTCACACAGAAAATAGAGGAAGATTGACAACAGATGTTAGCTCAGGGCAAATCTTCCTCATGGGGGGAAAAATTATATATATATATATATATATAAGCAAATTGAATCCAACAATGTATAAAAAGAATTATACACCATGACCAAGTGGGATTTAGCCCAGGTATACAAAGCTGGTTCAACATCCAAAAATAAATTAATATAATACATCGCATCAATAGGCTAAAGAAGAAAAATCACAGGATCACATCAATAAAAGCAGAAAAAGGATTTGAGAAAAATCCAACAGCCAGTAATGATAAAACTCTTAGCAACCTAGAATAGAGGTTAACTTTCTGATCTTGATAAAGACTTTCTACAAAGAAAACCTATAGCTAACATCATACTCAACAGTGAGAAACTTGAAGCACCAAGATAAAGGGGTCAATTATAAAGAACAAGGCAAGGATATCCTCTCCCACCACTGTTTTTCAACATTGTACTGGAAGTCCTAGCTAATGCAATAAGACAAGAAAAGGAAATAAAAAGTATACAGATTGGGAAGAAGAAATAAAACTGCCTTTGTTCTCAGATGACATGATCACCTATGTAGAAAATTTGAAAGCACTGAGAAAAAAACTCCTGAAACTAAAAGTGATTATAGCAGGGATGCAGGATACAAAGTTATTACACAAAAGTCAATTGCTTTTCTATAGATCAGCAATGAACAAACAAAATTTGAAATTTAAAACACAATACCATTTACATTAGTACCCAAAAAATGAAATACTTAGGTATAAATGTAACAAAATATGTATAAGATCTATATGAGGAAAACTACAAAACTCTGAAGAAAGAAATCAAAGAAGAACTCAGTAAATGGAAAGATAGTTCATATTCATGGTAAGGAAGACTCATATTGTGTAGATGACAGTTCTTCCCAACTTCCCAACAATGATCTATAGATTCAATGCAATCTCAATCAAAATCCCAGCAAGTTATTTTGTAGGTATTGACAAACTGATTCTAACGTTTATATGGAGAGGCAAAAGACTCAGAATAGCCAACACAATATTGAAGAAGAACAAAGTAGGGGGACTGACACTATCTAACTTCAAGACTTACTATAAAGCTACAGTATTAGAGACAGTGTGGAACTGGCAGAAGAACAGACAAATAGGTCAATGGAACAGAATAGAGAGCCCAGAAAAAGACGCACATAAATATAGTCAATTGATCTTAGACTAAGGAGCAAAGCCAATACAATGAAGCAAATGTAGTCTTTTCCAAAAATGGTGCTGGGACAAGTGGATATCCATATGCAAAAGATTGAAGTTGGACTCCTATCTCATGCTATATACAAAGATTAATTCAAAATGGACCAAAGGCCTAAATATAAGAGGTAAAATTATAAAACTCTTTGAAGAAAATATAGGTGTAAATCTTTATCATCTTGGATTAGGGAATGGCCTCTTAGATATGACACCAAAAGTACAAGCAACAACAACAGAAAAATGGATAAATTGGACTTCATCAAAACTGAAAACTCAGAGAAAGTCAAATACCATATGATCTCACTCATAAGTAGAAGATAAAAGTAACAACAAACAATCACTTATGGACGGAGATTGGTTTGGTGGCTACCAGAGTGGAAGGCGGGGAGGAAGGAGGATGAAAGGGATGATTAGGCACATGTGTATGGTGATGGATTGTAATTAGTCTTTGGGTGGTGAACATGATGTAATCCATACAGAAATTGAAATATAATGACATACACCTGAAAAAAAAAAAGAGCTATATTATACAAAAAAAAAAAAAAACTGAAAACTTTTTTGCTTCAAAGGACACTACCAAGAAAGTGCAAAGACACCTACTCAATCGGAGAAAATATTTGCAAATTATAAATCAGATAAGAGACTTGTATCCAGAATATATAAGGAACTATTACAACTCAACAATAAAATGAGAACACAATTTAAAAATGGGCAAAAGATTTCAATAGACGTTTTTCCAAAGAAGGTATACAAATAGCCAATCAGCCCATGAAAAAAATGCTCAACATCCTTTGTCATCAGGGAAATATAAATGAAAGCCACAATGAGATACCACTTCACATCCACTAGGATGACAATAAAAAAGACAGATAATAGCAAATTTTGGTGACGATGGGAGAAATTGGAACCTGTGGTTGATAGACTAATGCTCCCCCCAAAAGATGTCCTTGCCCTCAACTCAGGAATTTGTGAATGAATTACGTTACAAGGCCAAAGTGAATTTGCTGTTTCATTAAGTTAAGGATCTTGAGACGGGGTGATTATCATGGATTATCCAAGTGGGCCTCATGTAATCACAAGGGTCTAATAAGAGGGAGTCAGTAGTGTCAGAGTCAGAGAAAAAGATGTGACAATGGAAACACAGGTTCAATTGATGCCCTTTGAAGATGGAGGAATACCAAGAAATGCAGACAGCTTCTAGAAGCTGGAAAAGGCAAAGAAACAGATTCTCCCCTGGAGCTTCCAGAGGGAATGAAGCCCTACCGACATCTTAATTTTTGACCTGTAAAACTAATTTCAGACTTCTGACTTCCAGAACTGTAACATAATAAATTTGTGTTATTTTAAGCCACTAAATTTGTGGTAATTTGTTACCACAGCAGCAATAGAAAAACCAATACCACTCTTACATTGCTGATGGAAATATAAAATGGTGCAGGTGGCAAATAGTTTGGCAGTTCCTCAAAATGTTAAACATAGAGTTATCATATGATCCAGCAATTCTCCTCCTAGAGAATTGAGAAGTCTACACAAAAACTTGTACATGAATGCTCAAAGCAGCATAATTCATAATAGTCAAAAAGTGGAAACAACCCAAATGTCCATAAATTTTTGAATGGATAAATAAATGTGGTATATCCATAGAATGGAATATTATCTAACCCTAAAAAAAGAACTGAAGTACTAATACATATTCCAACATGAACATATACATGTGTAAACATAGTAAGTGAAAGAAGCCAGACACAAAAGGCCACATATTGTATGAATCCATTTATATGATATGCTCAGAATAGGCAAATCCATGGAGACAGATTAGTGGTTGCCAGGGGTTCGAAGGAGAGGAAAATAGGGAGTGACTGCTACTGGGTTGGGGGGCTGTATTTCCTTTTGGGGTGATAACAACATTCTGGAATTAGACAGTAGTGATGGTTGCACATCTTTGTGAACATACTAAAAACCACTGAATTGTACACTTTACAGAGGTAAAATTTCATACTATGTGAAGTATACGGCAAATAAAAAATTGGAAAAAAAGTCACGATCAGCAGTGTGATTTTCTGCACACCTTTTATGTGCCAGGCACTGTGATAGTTATAAACCCTGCCTCACTGATCTTACAGTTCAATCAATAGTGCACATTTCACATGGATATTTTTAGTGACTATGTGACTACCTACTATGCTATCAACCCTTCTAGCATCCTGCGGGATTCCCAGAAGAATAACACCTGGTCCCTGAAAACCTGACTCTGGGTACACATACAGATGTGTACATCAACCTGCTAGCGGCGGTACTACTTAAACTGTTAACTTCGGGAGAGAGCCAAGGCAAAAAAGCGTAACGAAGGAAACCAGGCGCGACCCCACCCAAAATGGCAGCTCGCATCTCTAAGGGTCCGCGGCGCAGCGGCCCCAGGAAGTGACGTGCGAGGAAGTTCCGGTTCCGCCTCTTCCGGGGCACGGGCGTATCTCGCGGGACTGCGCGGTGCACGTGTGTTGCTTCGGTGTGGGCTGCGGTCGCCATGGACGCTCTGGATCGAGTTGTGTAAGTTGGCTGGCTCCCTGTCCCGAGGAAGGTTGGGGATGGGGCTCTTGTGACGGGAAGGAGTGATGTAGCCTCTACCCCTCGCTCCGCGTGTACCACTCTCCTTACTCACACCGTTTACCAGTCGGGCCGGGTCGGGGCCGGTCGACCTACTAGCCTGGGTCTCCTTCGGTTCGTGCCGCCCCCCGGGAGACAGAGAGCGGGGAAGCCCAGAGTGGGAGCCACGGGGTGGAGGTGGCGCAGAGGTATTGTCTGCTTTTGTCCTAGCCAGTTAGAAACGTCTTGGTTTCTGTCTGAAGCAGTGTGAGGGAGGTGGTGGAGGGAGGGTTACGAGCACAGACCTCGGAGTCTGACAGATCTAGGTGACAGGCCGGGCGCGTCCATTTAAAGCTTTGTGACTTTGGGGTATTTAATCTCCCTAAGTCTCAGTTTACTCGAAAATCGCGTTCATAGTAGCCAAGGAACTGTGAGAATTATTTGCGAGAATGTGTGTAAAGCCTTTGCTGCAGCACGTAGAAATGCTCATTTGCTTTTTGTTTTTCTCCCCGCCTTGTATACGTCTCCGAGTTATCCTTGATAACTGTTTGTTGATGTGATGTCTGTTTTAAATTCGTTCGATAAATATTTTTTAATCGCCTAAATATTCTCAGTGTTATTTGCTGTGATTTTATTGCGATTTACCTGGGTTAACATGTCATCAAAAACAACAAATTCCTTTAGTCATTAATTCAGATATTTTCGCACATTTGCTATATATTTCTCTAGATGTGAGGACTGCAAATATCCGTAAGACTAGTTTACAGTTTAATTGGGGGCAAACAGCTAATAAAACGTGTAAGGTGTTACTTACATTTGTTGCTGGCTAGTGAGAAGTAACAGACCACATGGAATATAATGCATATAGCACTTGAATTGCCATATAGACGCTAAATGTCTCTTGATTTGATTTAATAAATAATATGTCTTTATCAACCAGTAAATGATTAGAAGCTTTATATGTGCTTGACATTTTATCTGGAGAGGAATTTTTAAAGTATGCATGGTAAACTAAAGTGTGTGTATATTCTGTTTTTCTTCTCAAAGTGTCCGTAGGACTGGAAGAAGTAGGGAGGGTCATAGTTATTTAAAAAAAGAAGAATTCTTTTAGTAGATGGCAGAGGACTGTTGGAAAAGCAACATGCTCACTGTAGTGGAAGCAGAGGTGAAACCCTTTTTCTGAACAGAAATGTATAAAAACGTTCTATTCCTGCTGTTACATCATAAAGTCAGAATAATGAATTTGTTTTCTCTTCATATTTTGCAGGGTAATTGGTCTAGATGAATTCTTAAATCTAGCTCATTTTGAAGATTTGCCTACTTACAAGCTATATGACCCTGGGCAGATTACTTCTCTGGGCTCAGGTGCCTCACCTGTAAGATAAAGATAATTGTACCTGTCTTGGTGAGGGTAAAGCCTTAATAGAACCACTATAATGTGTCAATCATTATCATTCCCTTTTTGTGGAGTAATGTTTGACTTCTCAGCAGTGATGTTGGAGTGGGATAGTGTATACTTCCTTGGAGGCATTGTGGTCTTGAATCTGGAGGAAAGATAAGCAGTAGTTAGCCTCCCTATGTTTAGTAACTGCCCACAGGTTGATGAGCAGTTCGTGTGCAATTGTTTGTGTTAGGATACAGGGTACAGTTTGATTGCTTTAAGATCGAAGAAAAAATAATGGAGTAAAAATAGCAAGAGTATTCATTTGAGTCCTTTTTTTTTTAATAAAAAAAGATTTAGAAAAAAAGCGGTAATGAAAGAATGCTGGGAATATCAAAATCTAAGTTCTCTTGAAAAACTAAAAGCTAATAAAATTAGCACTTATTTAACAGTAATAACTGAATGTTCTTTACTGCTTATCTCCCTAAAAAGTGAGATTTTGTTTAATGGTGGAATCCTAACTGATAAATGTTATATTATAGTCTCTGTTGATTTTTAAGATTTTGCACATTAGTCAAGTCATGGTTTTGTAATGTGAGGAAAACGTTTTAAGTTGTTATGAATTGTTATTTTCTGAACAGAAAGCCCAAAACGAAAAGGGCCAAGAGATTCCTTGAGAAGAGAGAACCGAAACTCAATGAAAATGTTAAAAATGCCATGCTGATTAAAGGGGGAAATGCAAATTTAACAGTGACACAAGTACTTAGAGATGTGGTACGTATATATACTTATTTTTAAACTGGTAGTGAAATCATTTTAGGAAATGTTCAGCAACTAGTTTGCACTGCTGGAGAAATACATAGATAAGTTTGCTTTACCTTATGAGCTGCCAGCTTTAGAGAAAAGCTAAAGTTGGAGGTTATTTGCCTTGCCAAGGCACTGACTGCTGGTTTTCCTTAAAGCAACTAGTTCCCTTAGTAAATTTCGACTGTTTCCAATTATGGAGTTTGGTTTAGTCACATTTAAGGCACATATCTAATTTGTAAAGTGAAATAACTGCATATTACTGTATATATTTATTCCTTCACCAACACCAGTTACTGTGCTAGGTGCTCGGGATTAACAGTTAGATAAGATGCAGTCTCTCCCTTCAGTGAGCTTAGTGAGGGAGACAGACAAGTAAAAAATTATAGAATTGTGAATTAAGTGCTGTGCTGGAGACATGCACAGAGTAGGATGGCAGGCAGAGTTAAAATCCCATAGGGGTAGCCACACACAGGATGGGCTCCCCAGAGATGACACAAGCTTCCTTTTGAAGGAGGAGTTGGAGCAAGAAGGAAGAGAGGAAGAGGAAGAGAAGGGCTTCCAAGGCTGAGGAAAAAGCTGTGGAGAAGGGGGTGTGAAGGAGCATGATGCATTTGGGGAACTGCATATAATTGGGGATGGCTAAAGGAGAGTGGGCTAGATGAAGCTAGAACAGGCAGGGATCAGACAGTAACATGGAGCTTGAGCTGTATTCTGAAGGCTCTGAGGAACCATTGAAAGATCTGAAGTGAGAGATATAATCAATCCTTTTAATTGGTTTGACTAGACAGGGTTGAGAGCAAATGGAGAAAACTAATCAAGCCATTGCTGTCAGCCAGTACAGAGCATCTGGAGTCTGGTGGCAGTGAACATGAGAGATGACCAGAGAGAATAGATGTTGAGGGTAGAAGAGTTTGGGCAGGAGTAAGAACTATTACTTACCAGGATTCTGGCTTGGATGCCTGATGAGTGACAATGCCAATTAGAGAAAATATCAGGTGGAGCAGGTTTGGAGGAAAAGTGATGTATTCAGTTTAGGACATGTGATTTAAGTGAAGAAGATAAAAGCTCTGTTTTTTTCTACCTCTGTAGCCTGGTGTCTAGCCCAGTGTCTGGCACATAGTAAGTGCTCAATAAATATTTAATCAGTGAATGAAAGGCATAGTCTGTGGAGTTATCTAGTAGATAGTTGAATATTTAGGCCTTGAGTACAGCAGATAGATTCTTTGAGTTAAATCAACTAAGTAATTGAATAGATTTTTAAATGCTTTATTTTTTTTTTAGTGAGAAGATCAGTCCTAAGCTAACATCCATGCCAATCCTCCTCTTTTTGCTGAGGAAGACTGGCCCTGAGCTAACATCTATTGCCAGTTCACCTCCTTTTTTTTCCCTTTTTCTCCCCAAAGCCCCAGTAGATAGTTGTATGTCATAGTTGCACACCCTTCTAGTTGCCGTATGTGGGACATACGGCATGGCTAGACAAGCGGCGCGTCGGTGCGCGCCCGGGATCGGAACCCGGGCCACCAGTAGCAGAGCGCGCGTGCACTTAACCACTAAGCCACGTGGCCGGCCCCTGAGTAGATTTTTAAACTTGACTAAACTCCCTGTGCTTGTTAAATATGATGGTCAATTCAGATATCAGTGTCTAAATGGGCTCATCCTTTTTGATATGTTTGTCTGAATGTCATTATATTGTTGGAATAGTGCCCCTGTCCTCTGAGAGCAGCACAATATTACAGATTATTACAATAGTTAACACTCATATTGATGACTCTGAGTTGTCAACAAAGTAGTAATTCATTACACTGAGGCAGGGAAACATTTGGTCAAGAGTCATCAAAAGTTTTAGTACTTAAAAAGATAGATTTTCCTGGTGAATTTCCTTTGTTCACCAGCTCTGATAGTTGATGAATGATCATCTCACCTTATTTTTCGTTGTTTCCCTCATTTACCCTTTCTCTAATACAAGGTAATGCCTTAGATCTTTGTTATTTCCTATGGTAGAGCATAGGACCATACAGGTGATAAGTGATTATTAGTGGATGGGTGGAAAGAAGTAGGATAAAAATGAAAAGAGGGTTGAATAACTGGAATTTTTTTAAAGGGCTGTGTCTCTGGCTAGTAATCTGATTGTCATCTTTGTGACTGTTTCTCAGTTCTGTTATCTCCAGACAACATTTCAATTCTGTCAGCCTTTCCTTATAGGATTTATTCTTTCTGTTTTCTTCTGCTCTACTTTCTACTCTCAAATTGTTTGCCTGGAAAGAAGGGAATAGGTAGAGTTTAAATCAATGAAGGGAATCATTTAAGTTGGATAGCCTCTTGAAAGGACATAGAAACCTTTAATTAAGAAAGTCCATGGGGCCAGCCCTGTGGCCAAGTGGTTAAAGTTCCTCATGCTCCGCTTTGGCAGCCCGAGTTTGCTGGTTTGGATACCAGGTGTGGACCTACATCACTCACCAGCCATTCTGTGGCAGCATCCCACATACAAAAAATAGAGGAAGATTGGCACAGATGGTAGCTCAGGGCTGATCTTCCTCAAGCAAAAAAAAAAAAAAGAAAGAGGAAGATTGGCAACAGATGTGAGTGAAGGGTGAATCTTCCTCAGCAAAAAAAAAGAAAATCCAGTCTAGGTTAGAATATTAAGCATGTGTTGCAAGTTGTTGTAAGTGATCTAAAGGAAGCCAAGCAGAAGACATCAGAATAGGATTCAAGGACCAGGATAATCTTGTATAATGATTATTATAATGCTTTATTTTTATCTCTGCTTTTTAGAATGTGTTTTGTTTTGAAATCTATAAATTATGTTTTACAGTATGCACTGAAAAAACCATATGGTGTTCTGTATAAAAAGTAAGTCATGACTTCTTTTACTTTACTTTAAATTATATTGTTCCATTATAAAAGTAACAACCAACCATTTTGTGGAATATTTAGGAAATATTTTTTTAAAAAACACTATAGGGGCTGGCCCCGTGGCATAGGGGTTAAGTTCAGCACACTGCGGTTTGGTGGCGTGGGTTCGAGGGTTTGGATCCCAGGCATGGACCTACACCACTTGTCAGCCATGCTGTGGTGGCGACTGTTATGAGAGGTTCGGGGGATTCGATCGGAGACGTAAAAGCAACTTTCCACTCCAAACAAATGGACTGAAGGTATATTTTATTATATAGAGGCTAGTAAAGGCTATAGTCTGCAACAGAATAGGTCAGGTATTAAGAGGGAAAAACATCAGCTCGACTGGAAAGGGAAAACACCCACATCGACTGAAGAGAAATGACACAAATCAACTGGAAAGGGAAAACACCCACATCGACTGAAGAGAAATGACACAAATCAACCGGAAAGAGAAACACCAGGTTGACCGAAAAGAGAACACATCAGATCAATTACTTCACAATAAATCAATTACTTCACATCAAATCAATTACTCACGACATCCACACCCCACTGCCGGGAGAGTTCTGTCAATCAACACGGCTGGGCAGGGATCACACGTCCTGAGCAAGGCGTCCCTTCCACAGGTGGAACTCTCACCAGGGCTCAGTTTCCAGCAGTTTTTATACCATCAGTAATTTTCAGAGTAAGCAGTTACAGAGTTTGCAGAGCAAGCATTTAGTGTTTTCATGCACAAATGGTTATCAGTGGTGTACGTGCACTGAGCCCCCTGGCTATCGTCCCAGCCCAGTAGTTGTGTATGTGCGTCGTTCTCTCTAGTTATCGTCCCAGCCCGGCACAGATGGCCAGTCCGTCCCGCGCTACGACACCCAAAGAGCCTTGAAATGTTACAACTTGCAACTCTCACTGTGGGAGAAAGGCCAGTTCCCACCACACAGAAAGCAGCTTTATATTTCTTTGTGTGCTCGTGGCTATAGGTCAATGGAATGGCCAAACATGGCTGTACTTATGTCAAGACAGGGACCCGCATACAAAATGGTGGAAGATTGGCACAGATGTGCTAACATCTGGGTGATTCTTTCTCAAGTAAAAAGAGGAAGATTGGCAACAGATGCAAGCTCAGGGTGAATCTTCCTCAACAACAACAACAAAACAAAACAAACTATAGTTGCTCACATACATTTTTTTTTTTTTTTTGTGAGGAAGATCAGCCCTGAGCTAACATCCATGCCAATCCTCCTCTTTTTGCTGAGGAAGACCCGCCTTGAGCTAACATCTATTGCCAATCCTCCTACTTTTTTCCCCTTTTTCTTCCCAAAGCCCTGGTAGATAATTGTATGGCATAGTTGTGCATCCATCTAGTTGCTGTATGTGGGACGCGGCCTCAGCATGGCCGGACGAGCAGTGCACCAGTGCGCGCCCGGGATCGGAACCCGGGCTGCCAGTAGCGGAGTGTGCGCACTTAACCGCTAAGCCATGGGGCTGGCCCCCCCTTACATACATTTTTAATTTATTTCCTTCAGTCTATTTTTTCATTTGTATTGAATATTCTTACATAGTTGTAATCATGGCATATATATATATTTTTGAAATAAAATATGTATATTTGTATACTTATATTTTACTTACAGAAAAGCTGCAAAAATGGTAGAGTTCCCATATACCCTTCACTTAACTTCTCCTAATGTAACATCTCGCATAACTATAGTACAATTATGAAAAGTAAGAAAGTAACATTGGTACAGTTATGTTAACTACAGACTTGATTTTGGTTTGTACCAGTTTTTCACTAATATTCTTTTTCTCTCCTGGATCCCACATTGCATTTAGTTGTCATGTCTCCTCCAATTTGTGACAGTTGCTCATCTTTGGAGACCTTGTCACTTTTGAAGTGTACTTGCTAGTTACTTTGTAAAATATCTTTCAGTTTGGATTGTCCTGAGTTTCTCATGAATAGATTGAAGTTGTGCATTTTTGACAAGAATACCCCACAGTGATGTATTTTTCTCAATAAATCATAACGCGGTATATGATGTCTTACACTGGTGGTGTTAACCTTAGTCAAAGTGGTTACTTTTTTTAGTTACTATTAAGTTATTAACTTAATAACTACTATAACTTATTAACTATTAAGTTAACTATAAGGTTGCTGTTTTTCCCTTTGTAATTAACAAATGTTTGGAGGAGATACTTCGAGACTATGCAAATCTTCTTTCTCTTCAAACTTTTGCTTATTTTTAGCATCCATTGTGGATCTTGTCTTTTTTTTAATTGAAGTAACTGGTTTATAACATATAAATTTCAGGTGTACATCATTATATTTCGATTTCTGTGTTGATTACATCATGTTCATCACCCAAAGACTAATTACCATCTGTCACCATATACATGTGCCTGAACACCCCTGTTGCCCTTCTCCTTCCCCTCTTCCCCTCTGGTACCCACTAATCCAATCTCTGTCTCTATGTGTTTGTTTTTTGTTGTTTTTACCTTCTATTTATGAGTGAGATCATACGGTATTTGACTTTCTGACTTATTTCACTTAGCATAACACCCTCAAGGTCCATCCATGTTGTCGCAAATGGCAAGGTTTCATCTTTTTTATGGCTGAGTAGTATTCCATTGTGTATACATACCACATCATCTTTATCCATTCGTCCCTTGATGGGCACGTAGGTTGCTTCCGAGTCTTGGCTGTTGTGAGTAATACTGCAGTGAACATAGGGGTCTGTGTATCTTGACGCATTCATGTTTTCATATTCTTTGGATAAATACCTAGCAGCGGAATGGCTGGATCGTATGGTAGTTCTATTCTTAATTTTTTGAGAAATCTCCATGGTGTTTTCCATAGTGGCTGCACCAGTTTGCATTCCCACCAGGAGAGTTCCCTTCTCCCCACATCCTCTTCAACACTTGTTATTTCTTGTCTTGTTAATTATAGCCCATTTTGACAGGTGTGAGGTGATATCTCATTGTAGTTTTGATTTGCATTTCCCTAAAAGATGTTGAACATCTTTTCCTGTGCCTGTTGGCCATGTGTATATCTTCGGCCATGTGTATATCTTCTTTGGAGAAATGTCTTTTCAGATCTTTTGCCCATTTTTTAGTTGGGTTGTTAGTTTTTTTGTTGTTGAGCTGTATGAATTCTTTATATATTTTGGATATTAACCCCTTATCATATATATAGTTTACAAATATCTTCTCCCAGTTGTTAGGTGGTCTTTTCATTTTGTTGATGGTTTCCTTTGCTGTACAGAAGCTTTTTAGTTTGATATAGTCCCATTTGTTTATTTTTTCTTTTGTTTCCCTTGCCTAGTCAGACATGGTGTTGGAAAATACCGGTCGTTGCTTCGACCGATGTCAAAGAGCTTACTGCCTATGTTTTCTTCTAGAAGTTTTATGGTTTCAGGTCTTACATTCAAGTCTTTAATCTATTTTGAGTTAATTTTTGTGTATAGTGTAAGATAATGTTCTACTTTTATTCTTTTGCATGTGGCTGTCCAGTAGTTTTCCCAGCACCATTTATTGAAGAGACTTTCCTTTCCCCATTGTATGTTCTTGGCTCCCTTGTCAAAAATTAGCTGTCCATAGATGTGTAGGTTTATTTCTGGGCTCTTGATTCTGTTCTATTGATCTGTGTCTTTTGTGCCAGTACTATGCTGTTCTGATTACTATAGCATTGTAGTATGTTTTGAAATCAGGGAGTGTGATACCTCCAGCTTTGTTCTTTTTTCTCATGATTCCTTTAGCTATATGGGGTCTGTTCTTGTTCCGTATAAATTTTAGGATTCTTTGTTCTATTTTTGTGAAAAATGTTGGAATTTTGATAGGGGTTGAATTGAATCTGTAGATTGCTATAGGAAGTATGGACATTTTAGCTATGCTAATTCTTCCGATCCAAGAGCATGGAATATCTTTCCATTTATTCGTGGCTTCTTCAGTTTCTTTCAACAGTGTTTTATAGTTTTCAGTGTACGGGTCTTTCAGCTCTTTGGTTAAATTTATTCCTAGGTATTTTATTCTTTTTGGTGCAATTATAAATGGGATTGTATTCTTAATTTCTCTTTCTGCTACTTTGTTGTTAGTGTATAAAAATGCAACTGATTTTCGTTTATTTTGTACCCTGCAACTTTACTGTATTCATTTATTATTTCTAAAAGTTTTTTGGTGGATTCTTTAGGGTTTTCTGTGTGTAAAATCTGTGTGCAAATAGTGACAGTTTCACTTCTTCCTTTCCAATTTGGATCCCTTTTGTTTCTTTTTCTTGCCTGATTGCTCTGGCTAGGACTTCCAACATTATGTTAAATAAGAGTGGTAAAAGTGGGCATCCTTGTCTGGTTCCTGTTCTGAAAGGGATAGCTTTCAGTTTTTCTCCATTGAGTATGATATTAGCTGTGGGTTTGTCATATATGGCGTTTATTATGTTGAGGTACTTTCCTTCTATATTCATTATTTATTTATTTGTTTATTTTTAATTTTTTTTGGTGAGGGAGATTGGCCCTGAGCTAACATCTGTTGCCAATCTTCCTCTTTTTGCTTGAAGAAGACTGGCCTTGAGCTAACATCTGTGCCAATCTTTCCTCTATTTTGCGTGTGGGTCACTGCCACAGCATGGCTTGATGAGTGGTGTAGGTCTGCGCCCAGGATCCGAACCCGCGAACCCAGGCCACTGAAGCAGAGCATGCCAAACTTAACTACTACGCCACTTGGCTGGCCCCTATACTCATTTTATTCAATTTTTATCATAAATGGATCCTGTATTTTGTCAGATGATTTCTCTGCATCTATTGAGATGATCATATGATTTTTATTTTTCTTTTTGTTAATGTGGTGGCATCTTGTCTATAACAGTGATTACTGTGGTGTCCTAATGGTGTCCTTCTGTTTCCACCATTACTGGGTATAGCGTCATGCCTAATATAAGATATTAACGATAATGCTTTTTGAAAAGTTTGGCAAAGTGCAATATACAGGTTTAATGAGTCTTTACCTACTTTTGGTTTATTTTTTTAAATTAAGAAATGAAAATGATATTTTGTTTAACTTGCATTTTTCATGTTTCCAACATGTCATGTTAGCTTATTTGTAAATTGCTGTTAGCTATTAATCATAAATGTTGCAATAATTTTTCCTGGTTTGTTTGGCTTGTAATAATTTTTTTAAATACTTTTTCTTTTCTGATAAAAGTAATGTATATTTATCTTAGATAATTGGGGTAATGCTTAAAGGAGTAAATAATCACTCATAGATAAGCACTGTGTATATTTTGACATATTTTTTCCCAGTATATTTTTTATATCTATACATCTGTTTTATTCTTTTAAACAAAATTGAGATCGTGTTGTTTATGATTCTGTTTTTCTTTAAATTCTTAAAAATGAATTATTTTATAGATACTTTATTTACAATGATTTAAAATCAGAAATTATGCAGTGAAAATATAAACACATTCTTCCCAGAATAACCACCACCATTAGTTTCTTATATATATTATAGAATTTCTTTATGCATATTTAAGCAAATAAAAATATATATTCTTATTTCTCTTCCTTTTGCATGAAAGATAGCATGTTCTACGTTTCTCTACCCACTGCTTCTCCATCTCCACTACTACTGTTCCTGGTTCAATCCATCATTTTTTTCTTTCTGTCCTGGGTTTCTGCAACAGCTCCGTAGTGACTCCTTTCACTCTTGCTGCACCACATTTCATTCTCAGGTAGCAGGCAGAGCAATCCTTTAAAAAGAAAATTAGAATCCAGTCATATCACTGTTCTGCCTAAAACTCTCCAGTGCTTCCTGTTGCTCTTTAATATCTACGTTCCTTACCTTGACCAACAAGGCACAACATAATCTGGGCTGTATCTGCGTATTTGACCCATACCCCACCTTTATCCCTTAGCTCACTAAGCCCCAGTGACACCTGCCTTCTTTCTGTTTCTTGAATAGTCTGAGCTTGTTTCTGTCTCAGAATCTTTGCTTATTTTATTCTCTTTTCCTAGAATACTCTTACCCTCAAAACTTTTCCATGGCTAGCTCCTTATTTATCAGGTCTCAGCTCAAATAGTCATTTTCCACTCTTCACACTAACAAAATGACCTATTTTACTTCTGTCACAACCATTATTTTTGAATCTGTTTATTTTTCACTGGAATGTAAGCTCCAGGAAAGTACAGATCTTGTTTGACATGGTGTTATAGTGTCCCTATCTCCTAGAACAGTGCCTGGTACATAATAGGCACTAAATAAATATTTGAACCAATGAATATCCTTCTGGCTTCTTTTTTCGATCATCTGAATATGCAATTTACTTAATATATTACTTAATTATTATGGGTGAATTACTTATTAAGATTATTAAAATTAGGGCCACCTTTTTTTAATATTCTCAGGAAAAATATTACAAGACCATTTGAGGATCAGACATCATTGGTAAGTACAAGGATCTTTCAGATTTAAGAGAGCATATAAATGATTATTCAGACTACTTCATGCAGTACTCCTAATTTATGATTTTTTTGAATTAGAAATCATCCTGTGAGGGAATTGTGATGTAAAATGGAGAGAAATAAGACTTTTATACTTTCAAAAATAAGAATGTAGATCTTATATTTCACTATGACTAGTATGTATATTCACTGCTTCCAAATACTATATTGATAGAATTTTTAAAATTAAATTACATTTTAGGTACATAATTAATGAATTATCAAAAAGAAGCTTGTTATGGGTCTATTTTATAAAGCAAGTTTGATTTTAAAGATTTGACTTTTTGGGGGCCGGCCTGGTGGCGTAGTGGTTAAGTGCGTGCGCTTTGCTTTGGTGGCCAGCCTGAGGTTCACAGGTTTGGATCCCGGGCGCACAGCTACGCACCGCTTGTCAAGCTATGCTGTGGCGCCGTCCCATATAAAGTAGAGGAAGATGGGCACGGATGTTAGCCCAGGGCCAGTCTTCCTCAGCAAAAAGAGATGGATTGGCGACGGATGTTAGCTCAGGGCTGATCTTCCTCACCAAAAAAATAAAAATTTTTGACTTTTCTTTCTTCAGATGTTTTTAGAACAAGGAACACTACCTGAATTATTGCTAACAATTGTCAGTCGCTTTACTAGAGTTAGTCAAATTTCTATTTGAGTGTATTGGCAACCAAAACTAAATAAAAAAGGCTAGTAAATGAAATCAGAAGATAAAAGGTGATATATAGGCAGTGGTGAATGATGAATGGACTTGGATTATGTGATGATATTGATTTCTTTCTAAAGAAAATCTTAAGGGAATAAGTGGTTTAAACTGTTTAAATTGGCTTTAAAAAAAATCGGAATGTGATTATGTTCTCTTGACAGGAGCACGTTACTTGTTTTTTCTTTGAGTTAGTGAATTTAAAGAAGAACTTTCTGAATAGAATCTCCGTAATTAATTAGAAGACTAAAATTGAACATCTTATCCTAATGTGGCAACTAACTGCAGTGAAAATTATAATATATTAAGAAAAATATTGGCAAAATAGACATTCAGTTTTTTACAAAATTCCTTTCATTGCAATCTTGAGTTTTCCACAGTCCTTTGTTGAAGAGCGTGAAAGTAAAAATACAGGGCTTCACCCAGAATTCTAGCTCTTCCATATACCACTTATTGAGGACTGCTTTTGTTTTGTGGCACCATGATGCTTTTAGTTAAGTAACCACTTTGTAGCGGTGTTATGCTGTAAAATCTGTAGTATTGTGTACGTCTTTTATAATCTAGCGTTGATATAACAGCTTTTCCTACACTTGAAATTAATAAATCTTAGACGTCTAGAGCTCAAAATGGCTGTGGAAGCAGTGGTTGGAAATGTGGTTGAGTTCCTCCTCCTAACCCCCCGCCCCCCAATCACACAGTTCTTACACTGTAGTCTTAGAACTGTGCTTGAGAACAAGAGTTGGCAAATACACCTGTGGGCCAAATCCCTGTTTGTGTGAGGCCCATGAGTTAAAAATGGTTTTTACATTTTTAAAGGGTTTTTTTAAAAAACCTAGAATAATTACTTTTTGGCCTTTTGCAGATAATTTGACTATCCTTCTTCTAGAATTTTAACAAATAAAAAGACTATGAAGAAGAATGACAGATGAATACTATATGTATGTGAAAAGTATTTTTATGGAAAGCTTTGGGGTATTAGTCATAACATAAGAATGTAAAAAAAAGTTTTAAGAAATCATTTTCATTGACTTGAACATTTAAAAAACATTTTTTGAGCACCTACTTTGTGCCAGACATGGTATAAGGTACTGTCACAAAAGACATCTCACCTGGCCCTTGCAGATTTTTGCAGGAGGTGTTATTGTCCCTGTTACACATGATAAAACTATGCTAAGAAAAGTTGGCCAGATCCTATAGTAAGTGGCAAAGCCAGAATTCTTGCATCTTCTGTCTCTGCATCTAGGCAAATGGGTAGTTGTTTGCCCATTTGCTTCTGCTTAAACACTGGAATGAATGATAACCAAACTAGGGCCCCACACCTCAGGGATTCTTGTAACCAGTAAAGAAAAGTTGAGGATTATGGTTGTTTCATCTGTTGTTTAATTTTTTGTCATTAGTTTAGGAAGCTTTTCTAACTAGGACTAGACTAGAACGTGTTGACTCTAATTTTTGTATTGAGATTGGGAATCTCAATAAACTGAATCAAAGTTATGTGAGATGTAGAGAGTGTAGGCCTCAGATTAACATGAGCTGTCTAGAATTGGAACTTCCATAACTGTATTTCCACTTCTCTCAAATCTGTAATGAAAGTCAACCATTTTTGAGAGCCAAATGGAGAAGGTATCTCTTACCAGTAGGAACATCATAGATCTGTCAGACAGTCCTTGCCGGCTATACAACATGAAACTAGTTACAGCTGGGGTGGCGTGGAGCTTCTAGGGCAAGATTGCTGCGTGTATAAGGTTTGCAATGAAAAGTTGCTATATGCATTGTAAATTCATGAGTCCAATTATAAACATCCAAAAAACACCATTTTGATTAATTCGTGTAGGTCTCCTATGTATTCATGTGTGTTTTAAATGCATACTAAGATGTGCCATTGATGATATCAGTGATATCCCATGAGTAAAGGCATTTGTTCAGCAAATGAAATAGTTTGTGTACAATTCCAGAATAGCTGCATAGCTGAAAATAAATGGTCTCATTTTATTTATTAACCTAATAGTCTTCACATATTTTTAGTCTTGAACTTACATCTTTTTTGTAGGTACCCCAAATCAGAAAACTTGAAGTAAAAAGTTGGAAATAAAGTCCTTTTCCTCTGTTTATTCCTATCTAGTTCATTAAGTCTTCATTAACTTCCACTGAAAAACACTGATATACTTTTTTTTTTAGTTCAGAGGTATAATTCCTAAGGTTCATATATTTATGCATTGATTGGGTAGAATTTCTTTGGTTTTACAGGAATTCTTTTCAAAGAAGTCAGACTGTTCTTTATTCATGTTTGGCTCCCATAATAAGAAGCGGCCAAATAATCTAGTAATAGGTAAGTATCATTTATGTTTTAATACTTTGATTTATAGAGTCAGCTCTGTGACTCAGATTAATTGATGGTCTTGAGGATTCAGGAATAACCAGTAAGCTCTAAGCTAGTTTTTTTTGCCCTTGTGAGTTTGAATAAAATTTTCTATCTACCACTCTGCAGATAAAAAATGGGCATGTAAAGATTACCCTACCTCAAGTTGTAGATATTTTTCTAGTATAAAACATATATATCCTAAATCAGTATTAGAGTTAGAAAAAAACAAAGTGGCATACCTACCCACATAAGTTAACTCTTTTGTGTAAATATCTGTTTAATGAATAAATTTGAGAAAGAACCCTTGCCTGGGTGTATTGAGACTTGGTCTGACATGCTCATTAGCTTAGGCAAGCCCTTTACCCTCTGTGGGGCTTCATTTACTCTTCTGTAAAAGAAGAGAGTTTGGCTAGTGATCTCTAACATCCTTTCCAGGGCCAAGATCACAACAATCTCTTTTAGGTAGGGTTGAAAACTTAAGAAAGGGAGGACATGTTTGGAGGATATAAGGAGAAAGAAAAGAGGCAGATATTGAAACATTTTGAACATGCCAATAAATGGGTACATATAAGGCAGCTGTTTGAGAAAAATAAATGCTTAAAAGAAAACGTATTTTCTTTCTAGGTCGTATGTATGACTACCATGTGCTGGATATGATTGAATTAGGTATCGAGAAGTTTGTATCTCTAAAAGATATTAAGGTAAGATACTGATCATAAAAGTTAAAAGCCCTTTGTCATGTTGCTCTTGGGGAATAGTGACATCTTGTGGTGAAGAGTGCCAGTACAGTTTTGTAACTTAAATAAAAAAGAACTTGTTTAAATAAAAAAATTTTAAAACTTATTTAAATAAAAAAGAACTTTGTTGTTTTAAGAGCACAATTTCATTTTACATTTACTTTGAAAAGAGGAATATATTTATAGTGTATAACACTTGTGTGGATGTTCTGGCCCTTAGACTTCAGACTGTTACTGACTCTTGTCTAGGCCCATAGTTTAAATGCTATCCTCTCCCTCTGAATTGTCACAGCATTTATTTTATGGAACCTCAGAAATACCAGAATTTTCAGTGAGCCCTGTTCTAAACCTAGGAAGCTTTGGCTAATCCTACAGTATTTTGGCTGCCAGCTGCCAAATTGCTAGCTCAGTCCTCCCCTTGGGGACTTGCATTTTGTGTCTCCTTTGTTTGAATGGAAATATGAAACGAAAAGTAGTACGTAGTCTTAGAAAGGCAAGAAAACTGTCCTAACACAGCTCCTGGGTCCAAATTGGCCTTCTGCTCCCTCAAAACTCTGCTTCTGGCTTAATCTACTCCATCAAATACATTATTTCCCTCAGACCTCATAGCTGTCCTATGTAAGGCTTATTGTATTAGATTTGTATAGATTTGTGAGATTGAGGCCCAGAGCGATTCCATTGGTGACCTAGAGTCATACATATAGTAAATAGTATAACCAAGATTAGGACTCAGACTTGGAAAGAAGGGAGATTGAATTTTATAATGGAAAGTTATGTAGCTTCTGAGTTTATGGATTGTTGAGGCTCATGATATAGTTGAAAGAATTATAGCAAACATATAATCCCTCCTTTTCGGAGCCTTTCTCTAAGAAGAGGACATGCCTTCCAGGTTTCCTGTAGGTTTGAAAAAAGGCTCTTATCAGATCCCCACTTAGTCAGCTACACTGACTTGTACCAGCTTCCTCAGGTACAAGGTAGAATGGTGCCTGAGATTGGAGTTAGAGGCAGAACACTTAGAGGCCTGTCTTGGGAAATTAGGTGACGTTTGTGACTTGACAAGTCAGTTACTTCCCTGACTCTCAATTACAATCAAATATTAAATAAGTAAAACTACATTAAATGAGATATGTGAAAATGCTTATCAGTGAATATAATATATTGGAAGGTGTTTTGTAAAAAGTGTGTAAGCTGTGATGCTTTATTATGGTGGAATCCGTCCATTGTTATATTACAGTTTCTCTTTGGGGCCATGCACAAATCCTTGGAGATAAGCAGCAGATCCCCATTTTACCTTTACCACTGCTCCTAGCTTGGTCACCAGTTAGTGGGCATGAGCGCTGGCTGATGCATGTGTGCCAACCCCTCTACTCTCCACTTTTAAGCAAAGAAATACTTCCATCACTGTGTAGCTTCGAAACTGGACCACAGAACCATTATTGTTTGTCAGGTCTCACTCAAGAACTGTTTACACTGAATACTAAATATTCACTGATGGAGCATATCCATAACTATAAAATTCATTAATTGATGAGAATATGCTTACATTGGCAATCCCAACATAGACTATTAGCTAGTCTTTCACTTTTTACCCCATTATTTGGTTACAAGCTTATATTTGTAGTATGTTTTGGACTTGCAAAGTGTATGTTTTGTTACACTTTCCTTTTATATTTATTTCTTCAATTCTACCTCCTCTTTTTTAAGACATCTTCACCAGGTATTTCTTTTCTCACTTGCTTATTTTGGTTGCCAAGCATCATCCCTCTGTTAACTCTTAAGCAACAGGTGATTAGCCTCTAACAGGGAAGTTGAGTGATTATTTTAGGAGCCTATTTTCTAAGATAGCCAAACTTCTAGGGATGGTTATTCTACATAAAATAAGCCTTAATGAATGAGATGATGAAAATTTAAGGCTAGTTGATTTTATTTTAATAGGATGAAATACATTGCAACTGCCTGGGGATATCTTATTTGAAAAGTTTGTATATAATTTATAAGAATTATTTCCTTCTTGTTCTTTGTTTAAAAAAACTTAATTCAAAAAGTTAGTTCAGGGGCGTAGTGGTTAAGTGCACGCGCTCCGCTTCAGTGGCCCGGGGTTCGCAGGTTCGGATCCCCGTCGCGCACCGACGCACCGCTTGTCATGCTGTGGCGGCGTCCCATCTAAAGTAGAGGAAGATGGGCACGGGTGTTAGCCCAGGGCCAATCTTGCTCAGCAAAAAGAGGAGGATTGGCATGGGATGTTAGCTCCCGGCTGATCTTCCTCACAAAAAGAAAAAAAACAAGTTAGTTCAAGGACTTCACATAATTATAGTGTTTTTAGTATACCGTATCACAGTATTTATATATTTTGAATGTTTAGTGCCTTTCAGACTACTTGAATAAAACTCATCTCTTGTGGTTTCTTCTAGTTCAGGGTCTTCACGTTGAGAAAAATGTCAGTGATCTACATGTTAAGTACTGTGTCACATAACTTGTTTAGTTATATTTTTATGATGTGTATACTGGGTCATGATTTAAGGTAATATTTTTTATTACTGTGCATTGTGGTCAGGATGGTTCGAAAGCCAAAGTTGTAGTTGATGTTGCCTCACTTTCTCTTACCTCCTGTCTACTTAAATAGCCCCCATAGACCTAGGAGTAGCAGTGGAGGGTCAGGCAGGCACAGATGGAACATGGAAGAGTCATTGGGTCTCCAATGTCCATTTAGGCCCTCAATCAGACAGACAGATCGTAGGCACATCTCGTAAGTATAGACAGTTAAAGTGCGGAGTTTGGAAGCAGAGAATGTCAACAAGAGTGGTCATGGTGAACAGGGAAACAACAGGCTACCTCTTGTCCTAGGGCAGAGGATATTTGTTTTTTTTGTCTTGTTTTTCTGGATTTTTTTGCTACATTTGGATAATGCTTGACTGATGTTAGAGCAGAGGTACTAGAATCAATGGGAAGCTCAGACCAGCAACCATTCACCATCCTCCATAAATCAATCCTTCAGTTAAAGAATTTTTTCTGTTTGATTTTTTTCTTCTTCCACTTTGGTGGCTTTTAAGTCCTCTTATAACTCATATCACATCCTTATTGGTATAGAAAATCCAGAACTGGACAAAATAATATAGTAAACTTCAACCCTGCTGGATGAGGATTGCCCACACTTTTTCTAGCTTGTATAAAATTATATTGCTTCCGTGTGCATGTTTAGTTCCTAGTTTAGTTTATAGTAGGAAAGGCACAATGGTACAAATAATTCAAAGAAATTAAATTTATTTTGACTCTGGGATGCTGGCTATTAGAGGGCTATGTTTGTTTTGTAGCAGGTTTAGCTTTTTATTTACTGTTTGCATTGAATAATGTTAAGAAGTAGTTTACATCATTCGTCAACCACTTATTAATTTGGCAGTGTGAGGGAGTGGAACAAAAAATTATTTTTTAGTATAAAAATCTGTACGTTTAAAAATCCAAACTCTGTTTTTTAGTCTAAAATTAGTATTCATAGACATAGTTTTAGGACAGTTAAGAAAATGTGAAAACAAATCACTGTATTTTAAAATCAGCATATTAACGGTTTAGACTTGATAATTATATAATTACAATTTTTTTTCATTTCACAGAATAGCAAATGTCCTGAGGGAACAAAACCTATGTTAATATTTGCTGGTGATGATTTTGATGTAACAGAAGACTACAGACGGCTTAAAAGTCTTCTTATTGGTGAGTATGTTAATACTTACTATCTGCAGGGGGAGTTCAGGTGGACAATCTAAGACTGTCATTGGGGCACTTTGCCACTTCACTCTAGGTGTACAGCTTTTTCTTTCTCCTTTTTCTCTCTGATCTCTTTTCTTTTTTTCTTTTTTTTTTTTTTTAAGATTTTATTTATTTTATTTTTTTTCCCCCCAAAGCCCCAGTAGATAGTTGTATGTCATAGCTGCACATCCTTCTAGTTGCTGTATGTGGGACTCGGCCTCAGGATGGACGGAGAAGTGGTGCCTCGATGCGCACCCGGGATCCGAACCCGGGCCACCAGCATCGCAGCGCGTGCACTTAACCAGCAAGCCACAGGGCCGGCCCCATCTTTTCTTTTTTTCCTTTTCATTATTTTCTTTATTCCCCACTAGCAGCAGGGGAGAGTTAAAGGGATGTTATATTTTATAGATCATTATTTATTTTTAGTAACTGTGGTATCAACCTATTTATATAGCATTTTACACTTTATAAGATGCTTGTACCCATCTCCTGTCATTATTATCATTAAATTTAATTTAGAAAATTGAAAAGTTAAATTTTCAAGATTGTTATACATCACCCACTTCCAACTCAAAAACCTCTGTTGTTTTTCTTAGTCTGATATATAAGGCTTTTCACGTCATAACCCCATATAACTTGCTTTTATTTATTTATTTATTTATTTATTTATTTATTTATTTATTTATTAATTACGATCAGCCCTGCGCTAACATCCGTGCCAATCCTCCTCTTTTTGCTGAGGAAGACTGGCCCTGGGACTGGCCCTGGGCTAACATCTGTGCCCATCTTCCTCTACTTTATATGGGACACCGCCACAGCATGGCCTGACAAGCAGTGCATTGGTGCATGCCCGGGATCTGAACCCGGGCTGCCAGCAGCGGAGCACCCACACATAATCACTGTGCCACGGAGCCAGCCCCTGCTTTCTTGATCTCCCCTAATTTCCTTCATCCCTTTTCCATTAAAAAAGTGGTTTGTTGAAAGTATACTATGCCCATTCCTATTGTCTTTTCTTTTTTTTTTTTTATAATTTTATTTATTTATTTATTTTTTCCCCCAAAACCCCAGTAGATAGTTGTATGTCATAGCTGCACATCCTTCCAGTCGCTGTATGCGGAACGCGGCCTCAGCATGGCCGTAGAAGCGGCGCGTCGGTGCGCGCCCGGGATCCGAACCCGGGCCGCCAGCAGTGGAGCACGCACACTTAACTACTAAGCCACGGGACTGGCCCACCTATTGTCTTTTCTGATTTCATTCTTATTTATCTGGTTTCTTTGGTTCTTGCAAGTTTCAGATCAAGTTTCTTTCCCAGGAAACCCTCAATGACCTCCCCAGCTCCTTTCATTTCATTATATTCATCATTCTAAGTGCCAGGCATGTACTAGGTACTTTATATATATTGCTTCATTTTCATAATAACCTTGTAAGGTTGTTTTATAGATGAATTATTCTTAATGAACTATGCTGGTTCCTAATGATTTATGTAATGACTACATCCTTGCCTGTATGTTCACAAGTCACCTTCTTAAAATCCAGTCTAAAATCCAATGACAATTGTCATTGTCTGGGATTGACATTAAATTACTAGTTTTAAACCCTTTTTTCTCCTCTTTTTTGAAAAGCTGGCATTTTTGTTCTCCATGATTTCTTAAAGGTTACTAATGCTTAATAGTCTGTGATCACATCTGCCAGCTCTTTTCTACCTCTGGAAAGTAATTTAGTTTGTCCCTAGAGATGTGAAGTCTTGTGATACTCAGCATTTTCTCAAGTTTAAGTAATCTATTCCATTTGAACTTTTCTTGCACCATTTTTACAAGCTATGCCACACTTTTTTGGTTGCCCTTCTTTGAGATTTTTATATACATTGCCCTAGATCGCTTTTGAAAAGTCGGTGGAGTATATGTTATAAATAAATTAAATTATTTACATGCTCTTTACAAATCTGAGCTGACCAAAAAAGGTTTGTGGGCAGACTCCTTGCTTTCGTTTTTCCTTAATTGGGATTTTGTTGTTAGTACCATTGAGTGGATTCTGACTCCTAGAGACTCTGTAAACAGCAGAGTAGAATGCTACCCGCTCTTCTTGTGCCATCCTCTCACCTTCTGGTGCTATGGCAGCCAATACTATTCATAGGGTTTTCGTGACCAATTTTTTTTGGAAGTGGTTGGCTACGTCCTTCTTCCTAGTTTGTCTAGTCTGTAAGCTCCACTGAAACCTGTCCACCTCTCTCCTGCTATTTGAAATACCGGTGGCATAGCTTTCAGCATCACAGCAACATGCAGCCACCACAGCATAGCAACCAACAGACTGGTGGTGTGGTTCCCTGACCACGAAGTGAACCCAGGCCACGGCAGTAAAAGTGCCGAATCTTAACCACTAGATCACCAGGGCTGGATATTGGGATTACTTATGGTCTTATTGTTGGGATTACAATTTTCAGAACTTCTCATTTCTCTTATTAATAATGGCTATTTTTTAAAAAACTGAGTACCACTGTTACCTGTTTAATACTTACTAAAGCTCTTGAGTTTGGTGACATTCCATTTTACAGATGGGGAAATGGAGGGTCAGAGAGGTTAAGAGCTGTTAAGTAGGTGAGTCAGAATCGAAATCCAAAGCCTGAGCATTTCTGCCTCTGCTGTTCATCTTCCCCATGGTGAACAATTCCCTTTCTAAGTCTTTGCTATAGGTTCTTACCTGTACTTTTCATGAATTAAAAAAAAAATTCATACATGAAAGACAATGACCAACATTTCCTTCTTCCACTATTACATACCCTGAAGTATCAGGGGTGTTTTTCAAAACAGCTAAGATTGCTGTTACTTGTATTCCATTGGCCCAGATTTCCTGCCTTTTTCCCCCTAGTTCTTCCCTATAGTTATTATTTGTCAGTGAGGGGAGTACTTATACTGTAATTTGTTATAACAGAGAGGGCTTTGGTTTAAATGGTTTTCGTAAAAACTTTATTATATTATTTTCTGCTTCCACTAGGTGGCAGGAATGACCACATAATGCAGCAATGAGGGAGTGGGAGTGAAAACCAAAAAGGAATCTGTGGAAAGAAAAAGAAAGAAACGTAGAGGAGTGGAGTGAGATTGTCAGGCACCAAGGGAAGTTGAGTTTTTAATATAAGTATGAAGTAAGACAGCTGCAGACTTCTTGGTTTATGTTGTGTGTTCAGATGGAATAAAGTATAGCAGTAGGGAAAGAGAATTTTATCAAGGACTTTCTTCCTTCTAGGAAGTTCTTTTTTTTTTTTTTTGTAATTGGCCAGAAGGAAAAGTTACTTCAGTATTTTCATGCCAGGTACTCACTTTGTTCGTTCTGAATTTTGCTTCTGTTTTGTTTTCTTAAATATTGTATAGTTTTGTAGCTAATCTTAGTGGGTTCTGCTTTTCTTTATAGGAAACCGGTAAATAACTATTTTTAGGTTCAGTCCATCCTAATTTTTAGGGTTACTTTTTTATATGACTGTTCATTCTAAAGATGATAGTAAGTCAAGTAAAAGGTTAGTTTTATTAAATGTTCCTTTAAGGCCTACCGTAAATTTAACTACCTTACTGGGTTACTTTTTCTTCATTGCCCTTATCTACATCCGTGGTCACTGTTTTAATTTTTTTAACCTTTCTCATCTCCTAATTCTTATTCCACTTGAAAAATATGTAATAATGAAAACAACTACCATAGACTAGGTCAGGTAATTTATTAAATTGAATACCCTTTCTACAGCCCTACAAAGATAATTGTAGTAATGTTCTCAGGCTACCATAACAAGATACCATAGACTGGGTGGCTTAAACTTCAGAAGTTTATTTTCTCACAATTCTGGTGCCTAGAAGTCCAAGATCAAAATTTCTGGTGAGGACTCTTGTTGGCTTCTTGCTGTGTGCTCACATGACTTTTCCTCCATGTGTGTGCAGGGGAGGAAGGGAGGGAGAGAGACACAGAGGAGAGAGGGTGTCAGCTTTCTAGTGTCTCTTCTTATAAGGTCACTAATCCTGTGGGATCAGGGCCCCACCCTTACGACATACCTCATTTAACCTTAATTACTTCCTCAGAGGCCCCATCTCCAAATAAAGCCACACTAGGGGTTAGGGCTTTAACATATGAATTTTAGGAACACAAACATTCAGTTCATTATGGTAATATTATTCCCATGTTGTGGATGAAGAAATTGAGACTAGTTAAGTTACTTGTCCAGAGTGAAGAGCTAGTAAGTGGCAGAATCAGGATCTTGTCTATTCTCTGACTCTAGATCCCCTGGTCTTTCCCATCAGCACTGTGGTCAACCTCCTGTGCCCTTTCCCAATGTATTTACTCATGGAGACAGCCACACTTGAGATCTTATCTGTGCTTGGATTTGATCCACTGAAAAGTCCAAACTGGGGCTTTCCTTTTGACTGTAATCAATTTGTCTTCTGCCTCTTCCGCCCCCTTACTTCTCTTTAACTGGGTTTTTATCCTTATCCCTATACTCATAATATCTCCCTTTTTACCTCAACCATCATTCCTGCCCATTTTAGGGTCAGACTTTTGGGCAGTATTCTGAGTTTTGACACATTTTAATCCGTCACTCCTTTGATATTTCAGACTCCTCTTGTGCTTTGATTTCCTCAGTCCTGGAATCAGCTATTTCTCTAAGGAGCCTTGGGTTTTTTGTAAGTGAGAGATTATTTTAGAAATCACAGTCTGGGTGCTAGGGATTTTTTCTGGGTTGGTCATTGTTTTTAAGCTTTGTAGTGGACAAAACTATGAAATATGTTTGTTTGTTAAGATAAAATACATCTTGAGTTCATACTAAAACTTCTAACTCAAATTTAGGGCAAAAAGGATCTTCACTTAGCTTCATTGACCTCACATATGTACCTTCTTTCATCCATGACAAAAATCCAGATTCTCAATGACTCCAAAATAATTATGCATTTACTTAATACTGTACTATACATATAATAGTCTCAGAATAAAATACCAATCCAATATTATACTGATCTTATGCAGTTGAAGGTTGTTTTTTTGTAGTTCTGTTTGTCTATAAGATATATCTTATTAGGAATATATGGTCAGTTTTCTATGTTTTGAAGTCGCTTGAAGAGTTCTTTTCTGTATGATAATGCCTCCAGCTCAATCTCAATACACAGGTTCATTTCATTTTGTTTTCAATTTTTAGGGATTACTTTTAAATTTTCTTCATTTTAAATTATTTTTAAACAACTTTTGAGGTATAATTTACATACAATCAAGTGCACATATTTAAAGTTCTAAAATTTAATGGATTTTGGCATATGTATACACCTCTGAAAACACCACTGCAATTAAGATACAGACACTTGCCATCGCCCCCCAAAATTTTCCCGTGCCCCTTGGCAATCTCTCCCTTTTCTCTATTCTAAGCAAACATTGATCTGCTTTCTGTCATTATGGATTAGTTTGCATTTTCTAGAATTTTTGGTAAATAGAATCCTACCTGGCTTGGCTTCTTTCACTGAATTTGTTTTGATGTTCATCCATGTCATTGTCTGTATCAATAGTTCGTTTCTTTTTGTTGCCAAGCAATATTCCATTTATAGCTATTCCACAGTTTGTTTATCCCTTCATGTGTTGATGGACATTTAGGTTGATTCCAGCTTTTGACTGTTATCAGTAGAGCTTCTGTGAACATTTATATGCAAATTTTTGTGAGGGCATATGTTCTCATTTCTTTTGGGTAAATACCTGGGAATGGAATGATTGGGTCATTTGAGTAGTGTACGTTCAACATTTTAAGAAACTGCCAAACTATTTTCCAACGTGGTTGTACCGTTTTACATTCCCACCAAGAGTGTATGAGAGCTCCAGTTGCTCTGCCTCCTTGCCAGTACTTGGTAGACTGTTCTTTTTAATTTTTGTTATTCTGATGGGAGTTGTATGCCGATAGTAATGTGTTTCCAAAGTCAAATCTACAGAACAAAGTAGTGGTATCATTGCAGTTTTAATTTGAATTTTCTTCTTCTTCTTCTTTTTTTTTTTCTTGTGAGGAAGATCAGCCCTGAGCTAACATCCACGCCAATCCTCCTCTTTTTGCGGAGGAAGACTGGCCCTGAGCTAACATCCATGCCGATCTTCCTCCATTTTATGTGGGACACCACCACAGCATGGCCTGACATGCGGTGCGTAGGTGCAAGCCCAGGATCCGAACCCTGGGGTGCCAGCAGCAGAGCGCACGTACCTAACCGCTATGCCACGGAGCAGGCCCTAATTTGCATTTTCTGATGACTAATGATGAACATCATTTCATGTGTTTATTGGCCATTCATATATCTTTGGTTCAAATCTTTGCCTGATTTTTTTTTGGGGGGTTGTCTTATTATGTAGTAATAAAGTAGGTGTGTGTGTGTGTGTGTGTGTGTGTGTGTGTGTGTGTGTGTGTGTGTGAGATAAGTCCTTTGTCTCTTTGTCTGATATATAATTTTTGAATATTTTCTCTTAGTCTGTGGCTTGCCTTTTTGTTTTAATGATGTCTTTCAAAGAGCAGATGTTTTTAATTTTTGTGTGAAGTCTGTTTTACCCATTTTTTTCTCTAATGGTATGTTCTTACTGTGTTTTGTTTAAGAAACCTTTGCTTATCTCAAGATCTGAAAGATTTTTCTCTTATATCTTCTCAAAGTGTTGCAATTTTAGGTTTTACATTTAGGTTTAAGATCCATTTTGAGTTAATTTTTGTGTATGGTGTGAGGTAAGGATCAATGTTCTTAAAACTTTCTACCTTCATTTCATTTTTTTTTTTTCCTTTCCTTTTCATTCTTAAAAGCTTATGGGAAAAGCACATATGCCTGTAAGGCTTGCATGACAAAAGCTGTTTTGGGGGAAACTGGAATGTACATATCTTGTTCGCCAGAATGACTGTGACTTCACTAACGCTACCACAACAGTGAACGGGGCTTTATTAACTTGGCCACTGAAGAAGAGTCAGATTTTGGCAGAATCATGGGAAAGCTCTTTATTAATAATGATCAAAATTTACATCAAAATACCTTGAAAAGATACATACTTGGTTTATACAAATATCCATGTGGGATTTTTGTTGGAGGAGTGGGGAAGTATGGTGTATACATGTGCACACACACTTGTGTCCATTTGATGCATGTTAGTGCTGTGATTTTTTTGTGGGGGAGGTTAACCACGAGAAAGAAAAAGCAAACAACAAAAGATGTATTTATCCATGCACATGGAGATAATTCCCATTTTATGAGCTGATGGGAAGAAGGAGGAAAAATGCTGAGTGGCTACAGATTGGGACACAATGAAATTTCCTGTTTACTATGTCACCTGCCTTGGGGCAGCTCTTCTTAAGTAATTGAGTTGGATAAACTTTTATGTATAACTTTTTCTTTGCTAAATGTCATTTGTATATTTCCGTTTAGCCTCCTCAGGGTTCAATCTTAGCTGTAAAATGAGGGGACCAAACTTGATTGCTGTTTTCCAAACTTCTTTCATGCTTGTCCCACCTTCATAGCTTTAGCCAAGTCATGTAGTATGCATAGTGTTGTTCACTGGAGATTTTTCTTTAAATTGACTCCTCTTTTTAAAAGGAAACTTTATGTCACTACATCACTGGAAAATGATATACAATAAAATAAATAATACATAATAAATTATATCTGTCTGTATATATTTAAAATCATCTCACGTGCCACCAATGGTATGTTTACCACACTGTAGAAAGACAGCCTACTCATTGATCTTGATGGTTCTTTTCTGGTTTAACAGTTTAGTTATTTTTTGCTCATATAATTGACGTTTCTTGTTAGAATTTTCTTGCTTGTTGGCCTCTGCCATAAAACAAAGGCCAGTTTAATAGTCAAAGTTTGAACAGCCATTTTTATAGAAATTTGCCATCTTAACCTACCTGTCTTACAGATTAAAATTTTATGCCTTGATTGACATTTTTTAAAAAGTTAACGTCCATAATAAATATGATACACTCCTATGCTGAGCATTGCCTTAGAGGAAGAACTTCAAAACTGAAAAATTCCAGGGCTCAGTGACCAAAACACCGAAACAAAGTCATGAGATTAAATGGTAGAAGGTGGGATCGCCAGACATTTTTTAGGGATCAGTTTTTGTGCTACCTGTCTTTTTAGATAAGTATTGGTACAAAACAGAGCATTTAGAATGCATTTCTTTGTAACTGACTCTTAAAAGTGTTAGTTTTTTTTTTTAACAACCTAATATGTACTTTTAGATTTCTTCAGAGGCCCCACAGTATCAAATATCCGCCTGGCTGGTTTAGAGTATGTTCTGCACTTCACCGCACTGAATGGGAAGATTTACTTTCGAAGCTATAAGTAAGTGTGTTTCTTAGCATGTTTTTGTTAATCCTCAAGGTTAGCATTTTAGCGTGACTGTTTTATGGGCCTCAAACTTAGAATTCCTGTCTGGCCAAAAGTTTGGAGAGTGCAGAATGGCAGTGGCACGGCAGCTCCGTGCTGATCCTCAGGTCTGTCATTCCCCTGCCAACTTCAGCCTCTGAAACTCCACTCTTCCAGGGCCCCGGAGCATCTAACACTACACTCCCTCTGAGCTTAGAACACTAGTTCAGTCTTGACCCTCCCTACTTTTATGCAGTATCTCCTTATTTTTTCTTGACTGGATTTAGAGCACCAAGCCACAAGTCTTAGTCCAGACAAAGCAAATCTCAAAACCCTGAGTCTAAAACATGGAGTCTGGAAGGAATAAGAAGATTCAGTAGCTAGATTCATTTTATCCTCTTTCTCTTGTGTAGGCTTTCTAGCCCTACACAATATAAATATAAATCCTAACAAGCTGATTTTGTTTACATTAAAAAGCTTAATGATATGCTACAGTTGGGCCTTTTGAGGTAAGCATGACTTTTTTCTTTTTTTAATTGAAGTAGAGTTGACATACAACATTGTATTAGTTTCAGGTGTACCATATAATGTTTCAACATTTATTTACATTACAAAATGATCGCTCTGATAAGACTAGTAACCATCTGTCATCATATGAAGTTATTACAATATTGCTGTATGCTTGACTTTTTTTTTCTTAATTAAAATAAAGTGTTGGCACTGGCTGATAGAGCCCACACTTTCCTAGAGAATACATTGACTCCCCACAAACCCCCTTCCTTTGTGCATTAAATTCAGACTGATGTCCATTTTGAGCTGTGGCATGACAGTGCAGCCAACAGCTCAGTGTTGACAGTGTCTTCTGTGCAATAGTGCTGTTTGTGTGACCATTTGTGGACTTCAGCGTTGCATCCATGGTTTTTAATTTTGTTTTTTCTTCACAATGGAATATGTGGTTGACTGGCTTACGTCCAGTGAGATATCCAAATGAAACTAAATATTCACCTCTTTTGTCAATAGTTTCCATCTTTGTCTCAACTGTATTGAGTCAGAGATGTTCAGTTCTCTTCACCATATGATTAGTACCACCACTTTTGTTTTTCTATTTTCTTCTTGTTTAAATAATAATAGTAAGGTAAAATATAATAAAATATCCACATGATTGCAAGATGTAATTAGGGATTTTAACATTATTTTTAGCTAGTTGAGATTGAAAGCCCCTTAAGTCTGTTGTTTGAATTTCCAAACTTGATTTTGGGGATTTTAAGAATATATTATAGGGGCTGGCCCTGTGGCCATTGGTGAAGTTCAGCGTGCTCCGCTTTGGCAGCCCAGGTTTGGTTCCCTAGGTGCAGACCTACATCACCCTTTGGTGGCCATGCTGTGGCGGCGACCCACATACAAAATAGAGGAAGATTGGCACAGATGTTAGCTCAGGGTGAATCTTCCTCAAGCAAAAAAAAAAAAGAGGAAGATTGACAACAGATGTTAGCTCAGGAGGACTCTTCCTCGGCAAAAAAAAAAAAATGTGTTAAAGTTGGTTACTCCTATTTATTGAACAAGAAATAAAAGATGAAAAATCACTAACATAAGAAAAATCTTTTTGAAAACTTGTAAACAGGGAGACCCTGGGGTTATAAAGGAGGTAAAAATATAAAGGTAACAATCTTTGAGAATGAGAAATGAATAATAACAGTAACTTAAAACTCTTTTGTGGTGAACAATTTCAAAGAAAGTATTCATTTGTATCAGAACTTGTATTTAGTGAAAAGAGAGATTAATTTGTAAAGAAAGAGATGCATAGAAAATAGATTGGACAGAAAATTAGCAAATTAGACTTTAGAGGAAGGATAAATGAGCAGTATAACTATATATATATCCACCCATCCACTTACTTTAAGAAGAATATAATTGCTGGAATCACTGTTAGGTTTGCCAGGCAGCTCCCATAATGGAAAAAAAATGTTGGAATTTTTCAAATCAGAGACCACAGTGTAAAATTTTAATCCCAGGTATTTCATATATGCCCTGTAATGCCTGTTAGCTATTGATCTGAAATAGAAAATGGACAGTGTGATTGAGAGCGAGCTGCTACTGGGAAAGTCACTAAACGTGTGGATCGGCTTAACCTCCAGGGGCCGTGCCACAGTTGGGAGGGGAAGAAAGAGGTGGTCCCAGGAATGAGCATCACCTCTGAGCCTAGTGACTTGTCTCTGGGCTGGGCTCAGCAACATGACATGGGCCGGGCACGTCTCAGGGCCTCCGTTTTTCACTTATAAAGTGTAGTGATACCATTTAGGTAATTCTGAGGTCCCTCTGAGATTGATAGTCCTCCTTTGTAGGAGGGAAAGGGGTGCGGATAAAGGTGGGAATATGACAGAAGTGTGTCTGACGTAGCATGGCTCCTCAGGCCTTCTTGCAGGCTGCACCGTGGTGTCCCGCCCTCTCTCTGTTACTGCAAACCAGCCCTTAAGCAGTTGGTAAAAGGTAATAGTTAATATTCACACACATTATTTGTGAAGATTAGTAAGGCTTATAAAATGGTTTTGAGCTGTTTGGATGAAAGGAACTCTGAACATGAAATTATATTCATATAACCTTTGACCTAACCTTTTGGGGAAATAAATCACAGTGTTACTGACCTCTTCCTGCATATCCTATAATAATTAATTCCTTATACATGAGTGACCATTTGTATTCCTTGGAGAATTTTATTCACTGTAGGGCCAGAGCCATTAATATGAAACAGAAAAAGCTTCAGTAATTGCCATGTTTGCCTTTGCCATGGCACTGGTTAGGTTTTATGGGGAGAAATATGCAAAACAGGAAGTGTTAGTGTACTTTTAAAAAGCAAACACAACGTTCTAGGGAAAGAGTTTAGGTAATGAAAACGGAGTGTCAGCAGAAGAGAGGGATGTGAAAGAGGGAAAATAAGGAAATTGTAATTTGAACAAGAGTGGTAATGCCAGTCTTGCTCAAGAAATAGACAAATAATATTTAAAATGTATGGAAATTGTCAATTAACATGTTTAATAGCCTGAGCCCATCTGAGAGGGAAGGAACCGGGCTCTCTTTGTCTTTGCGTCCCTGCATCTTGTACCAGCGTCTTACAGACTGAATGTCGCTTTTGGTTTAGAGCTGGTAGGAAAAACTGAGGATCTTAGATGCAGATGAGGCATATGATGTAAAAGTTCTGGGCAGTAGATATTTGGTTGGAGATGTGAAGGCCTAGAATGGAAATGTCTATCTTTAAAAAAAAAAAGTGCAGCGCGTATAATGGGATGAAGTGATGGAAATGGTTTTAATTTTGTTTTTAGTCAGTCAATGTCTAATAGTCTCTTCATTCTGCTTAGTGTGATTACAAAAATTTCTTGTAAATTCTCTATTAATACCTTTCCTCTGAGAAAGAGTAAACAGATTGTTTTTTCAAGGATTACAATTGATAATTTTAGATTCTAGATTTCACTGTTTAAAAGCTTACAAAAGAGAAGGGATGATAGGCCTATCGCCAGAAGCCATATGTGGAGAACTGAAGACTGGAGAAGGTTTCCTTCTATTTCTATCAATTGGATCTGTCAGGAAGCATACTCAGTGAAGTGATTAAGATCATTTACATAGACAGTATGGCACTGTAGCATAATTGTTCGATAAATAGCAACATATGTGGTTATTCGGAGATAATCTTATACATGCCACTCAAAAAATTACTTTCTTAGGACACCTATATAAATAAAAAAGATGCTTTAGCGGAGTTTTGCCATATCCAGTGGTACTTGGGTGATCTGAATCCATCAGGCATGCCATGAGTTGTTCTGGATCACCAGGTTTTCCATTTAGCTGAAAATAAGCATTTTGTGTTCATCAAGATATTAATCTTGATATGAGTTCAGCATTATAAATATCATTTATTTGGAGGTACTGCAAATGTGGATGCAAATGCAGAAGTATGTGTGATACGATAGTCAAATTGTCACTGCCCCTCTGTGCTTTGAATTAGCTCTTAGGGGTGATGCCCTGAACCAGCCAACTTGAGCTGCTAAAAATGTTTTCCCCCCCCAGTGAGCGTGAGACAGGCATTCTTTTAGGTCTCTTCTCCTGGAACCGCTATGAGGAAAGTAGCCGAAGGGCTCTCCTTCAGGCTCTTTTTCCCTGTGCTTGCTCCCTTCAAGTCCCATACTAATGTTCATTTTATCTTTTAATGTCAGTATAGTTTCTTTGTTTGTTTAACGCTTCTGCCCATTACACATCCTGTGCTGTTTTTTGGCCTTGTCCCATTGGGGATAAATTACTGTGTCCAATACAGCATATCTGTCACTATGGTTCTTCTTGCAGTTGGTAAATGCCCTTCCCGTGGGTGGACTGTATTGGTTGGCTGTGTGCACATGATGCACTTATGGCCCAAAGCGCTGTTAATAAGCTTGTGCACACTCACTTCTTCCTTGTGTTTGCTGCTCTCTCCAATATTCCCTACTGTGCTTTCCTCTTTTGTTCTTTCTCTTCTTTTCATGTCACCTGTTTCCTTTCTCACACTCCAGCTTTAGTGTGAAAAGGCTGATCTTTTATAAATATTGTTATTCAGTCAGTTCTTTTTTTCCATGGGGAGATCTGCCCACTGTAACAAACTGAGTCTTGCAGCGCAAATAATCTTCAGGTCTTTCAGCTCTTCTTGTGGTATCACTCACAAAAGGAATTTCCCAGTCTCCCCTCCTCCCCACTCTGTCCCTCGTATGTTTCCAGATCCAGAGCTCTGTGGACATATGGTATCCAGAAAGTTGTGGTTGTGTGATTTTAAAGTTCCTTCCAATCTATAGAGATCAGTAAATGTATGTACTATGGAGAAAAGTTGATTTTGAATGTCTTAGAGAAACAAGAATTCGTTAATCATATAAACATGTTTCAAAGGCCCAATTAAAATTATTTTTATACTTACGTAAATCTTATGTAAGATGAAGAAGTCAAATCAAAGGATTCCATTTCTTAGATAAATTATCTGTCTCACTTGCTGTTTCTCAACAATGTTGTATACTTTTATTTTTGATTTTTAAAAATAAGCGAACCAAAGAACACACTTGCCCTAAATGTATAAAGTATTTAAGAAGCTTAGCTTTTCTGAAGATTTTATGTTATTTTATGGAACTGCAATCCTCTTGAACAAAAATATTTGGAGGGGATAAGGACTTTTATCATAGTGAAACAACGTTTCTTTTTTCCTGTTTCATAAAGGTTGCTGTTGAAGAAATCAGGTTGCAGAACACCACGGATTGAATTGGAAGAGATGGGACCCTCATTGGATCTGGTTCTGAGGAGGACACATCTGGCATCAGATGACCTTTATAAGTTATCTATGAAAATGCCAAAAGCCCTCAAGGTACATAATTTGCAGATCGGTGCCATATTTGTTTGTATATTCTATTCTTCTTTCCAAAAAGGATTTGTGGCATACTACGTTAGAGGACATAGAAAAAGAGATCAATAAAATAGATAAAATTAGACTTTCAGAGCCAAGAAAAGGAGGAAGAAGCAAATAAGCCAACCATAAACAACAATAAAAGAGTTGCAGAAACTAGACTTCAAGTGTGGCAGAGAGCTTTCTGAGCTGAGACTGCCAGTTTTCAGCAAAAAAGAGAATCATTTTGGGCATTATGAAGACAGGGGATTTAGACCCCAACATGTGTAACTCATGCTTGCATACAGTGTGTTTTGACTTTTGAATGGTTTTAAAAAACATAGAAATGACGTCTCTGGAATGCCAATAAAGATTAAAACGATAGTTACAGTTCCTTAAGCTAAACACAGGAAATTCTTTTGATGCATGACAATGGTTAGTGTATTCTGTAGTGTTGCTTCTCAAAGTGTGGTCTGACGACAGTTTACCTGAGAATTGTTAGAAATGCTGAATCTCAAGTCCCACCCTAGACCTACTGAATTAGAATCTGCATTTTAACAAGATCCCCGAATGATTTGTATGTACACTTAAATTTGAGAAGAAAGGTCTATAGGACTATAGACTTTATATCATTGAAGGGCTGCTCACTAGTGGAAATTGTTAGTAAGATATTTGTTGTACACTAGGTTTTTACCAGTTCATGATAATAGAGACCATTAAATATATATATTCTTGTTTCATAGCCAAAGAAGAAGAAAAATATCTCTCATGATACTTTTGGTACAACTTATGGAAGGATTCATATGCAGAAGCAGGACCTGAGCAAACTACAAACCAGGAAAATGAAGGGGTTGAAGAAGCGACCTGCAGAAAGGATAACAGAAGACCAGGAGAAAAAATCAAAGAAAATTAAAAAAAATTGATGAAACTTAGCCAATAGCTACGGTTTTATTGTAGTCTGTTTACTTAAGAGAATTATCAAGCATCAGTCATTTCAGAGTTTTTTATAAGATTTTATTGTATATTTTTATAACATGATAATTTACCTAAACTATATATTATATATATTATGAACAGTAATGTACTATTATTAGGTTGAAAGTAAGGCTCTTATCTTGAGACATTACGACCTGGTGTGTCATTTGTTCTCTATGATATGGTATTTCCCTCTGCCCATCGCACTGCAAGGTCCCCTATTTCATTGGGTGAGTGAGTGAGGAGGGATCTCCAGAATGACCATTGGTATCTTAGAGAGTTTCTAGGTTAAGCTTTAGATAAAGGGAGGAAGCCATGGAAGGTAGAAATGGCCCAAAGGAACTGTATGCACACTCAGTATGAGCTACCTGGAAAGTTAACCCGATCTCCCAACATATACCTACAGCCTGACTTTGATTTTTACTTTTCTGTTATTTTGCATGAAATTCTACCAGGTAGAAATTCGAGATTTTAAGCTTTGTTTCTTAAAACATAGGTCTCTAGGAGAGATGTTCACTACCTGATCATTGACGTATTACCTTACTATTGATTATTTTAAGAGATTCTGCTACTAAGTGAAGCCCTACCCCTGTCTCTGAGAGAAAGGAAGTTTGTTTTTTTTTGTGAGGAAAATTAGCCCTGAGCTAATATCTGTTGCCAGTCCTCCTCTTTTTTTGCTGAGGAAGATTGGCCCTGGGCTAACATCTGTGCCCATCTTCCTCTGCTTTATATGGGACACTGCCACAGCATGGTTTGACAAGCCAGGCGTCGCTCTGTGCCCAGGATCCGAACCTGCGAACCCCAGGATGCTGAAGCGGAGCATGCGAACTTAACTGCTGCGCCACCAGGACCAGCCCCAGAAAGGAAATTTTGATAAGGGTAGAAGTGAGAAAGGAGAGAATGGGTAGGTTTTAAGACAGGGCACTTTTGGGTACTGGGTAGCCCTAGGTAGCTAAAGGTCACACAAAGGCCCTGGGTGTTTGCACACCAAGTAGGAGTAAGCCAAAGCCAAATAGCTTGTTTCGAAATTTTCTTTAAGACTGGGGCTGTGCCTAGGAAAATGGGAAGAAACTTTGCACTTCTTCCTCCTAGTGTGTTGCATGCTTGTTTTCCCTAAATGTAGAATTAGGTTCCTTGACTGAGTCCCTGGTAAAGAAGCTCCTTTAAACAAATGTAAGCCAATTATGTTGTAAAAGCACAAACACATAAACCATCATTTGTTATATGAAGTAGAAATGCTTTTCAATTCCATGTCAAGGAGCTCCTCCACACCTATGTGTGTGTGAATTTGCTGACACTAAGACCAAGCTAGAGCCTCAATTTCACCTGCTGTATCCTTTCCCTTCTCTTGTAAACCCATTCCCTCGCCTTCCCTTTCCCCATCCCTTTCCAGATGGCTAATATTTTCCTCTTGTCCGTAAAAATGAGGGAGCTGGTGTCACTCGTTTACATTTGTTGCTTGATTATACATTTAACCAAAGATCACGCAGTTTTAGATCTAAAGCAGGCGTTTGCATTTTATGTCAAAATGGGGAGAAAGGGCTAAAACGATTCATACTGTGCCGTCTGCAAGTCAATGGACAATAGCTGGGGAGAAGGAGAGCCATGAAAGGGGCATCAGAAGTGGATGCGTAGCCTTCCTTAGTGCCTGACCCCTGACTGGTCCTGCTAATGCTAACGGAGATAGTGATTCAGGAGGCAAAGCAGTGGGTCTTTCTCACCAGTCACTTACAGGAAAGACCCTGCCGCACCTTGACCCCTCTCCATCAGGAAGACCTACCCCGGTAATTCATCCAATCTTAATGTAAAGATGGCCACATTTTCTGTATTTGGGATGTTTTCGGGTGTTTTTTTGTTTTCATCATCAACTCTCATGTTTGAGATTTGGTAATGCGTCCTTCTGTTTCCTATGCAATTTTTATCTCTGATAATAGAGTAATAAGTATTTTAATGCATTCGCTTCACTAAATATAGTGTTACTGAAGTCTAATTCAAAGACTTTTTGTTGAAAAGTCTTTGTTGTAGTTGTTGAACCATCTGGAACCCTTGATCCACCATTTATATCAATGCTTTTGTGGGAAGTGCATTTTAATTTCCACGTGTCCTTGAACTTTATGACACAACATATATAAATTGGAGAATATGTATCTATTTCAGTAGAGGTGGTAAATTGCCTATGTTAAGTTTTACTTAACTTTGGATGTTAGTAGATGAGGAAAGCAGGTTAGGTTTTTTTTTATACCAAACTCCTTGTATTTTTTTCTAGGATATTAATAGTAGTACCAAGCTATATATGATTTCATACAATTTGGTTCCTTTTTATAACTTAGATGATGATACTTGTTTTCTTGGTATTGAACATAATCTAAAGTAGGAATGTTATTTACCCAAGTTAAGAAAGGAAGGGAGAAAAAAAGAACTCACCCAAAGTCAGCTTTCAATTATCTGATGATCTAGCTGCTTCTGATCTCTCCTTCCTTTCATATTATATTTTTAGCCAGTTATCCCCCATCTCAAGGGTGGGGCCAGGAAAGGATTCAAAGAAGCTTTAAAATGGAAGAAGTTAAAGCCACTGCTAAAATTTGACCAACAAAGGGAAAGTTTGTTTTTTAATGCAATTTCAGTTATTGGTGCTTTGTCCATTATAAAATTAAGAGCCTGCAAAAATACAGGGTCTTCATTATGTCCTTAATGCACTTTTAATAGGTCATAGAAATGGTCAACACATCCTATAACTGCATTAAAGGCAAATATATCCTAGCATATATAATTATGAAATTGTATAGAATATTATTTGTATCCATTGAAATAAGGTGCTATGAACGAGAAGATAGAGTGGGCTTGCTGGCTTAAGGTTTATGCTAGCTGTGAGAAGAAAGTCCAGTGGCTTTCAAATGTATGTTGTTTTCCTCTCATACCAACAACTTGAGTTGTTTAAGGGTAAAAGCAGCAAAGAAAGCACTGTGTTTCCTGTTCCACCCAGAGTGGGCCAAGTTAGGAATTTTAACTGTGCCTTGATTGAATTGGAGCCATTCTACACTTTTTCCCATGACAAAGCCCTTTGGGAAAAAGTTTTAAAATATGGGGTAAATGTAAGGTAGGCCTTTCTTTTTAGATAACGAACATGCATTTTAATTCTGTTCTTGTTCTGCTTCTTCCTTTAAACAACTTCCCTCCTCTCTCCCCTTAAATCATCTCACCTCCCACCCCCACCCTTCATGCACACTCTGGGCATCAGAAAGTAGGTTCCAAACACAGAGAGAAAGCTCTGGCACTGTGCAAGCCCTTGCTACTGGGCCAGTATGGAAGAGGACAGATAAAGGGGAAGTGGCATGGCAAAGCTTCTAGAACTCAGCAGTAAGGGCTTTTACCAAGCAAAGATCAAAGCCATTGAGCTTTAAGTACTTTACTGGATTGGAATTGATTCCTCAGACTCAAAACTGAGTTTCTGAGGGCTCAGTTAGAAGCAGAGTGGCAGATGTTGGCTCTGTGAGGCGTGCTTTCCCACTCAGCTGGGACCCAGGGCTGCAGAGGCACCTACCTCTGGGTGCCAGATCAGGGAAAGGGACCTGCAAATGATACTGGCTCAATACAGGGTTGACATAAGGGAAGCCATATTGTAGAAAAGAAACCATATTGTAACTTTGAATGACCTGATTAATCCAGCTGGATATGCACCCTCAAGAAGGTATACGTGCTCTGTAGATTTTATGGCCCCTCCCAGCTGCTATAAATTGATAACTTTGTTCTTTTGAGTTCCTTAAGAATGTGATGACCCTTGGGCAGAGTCTATGCTGATAGCCATCATCAACGACAACTGAAAGATCTGGGTATAGGGCCTTGCTCTGGTCTCTGACACATGTCCAGTAAAACAAAAGACTATCAGGAACTAAGACCAGGTGTCTGCCCCCAGCCAGAGATCAGATGATGCTGCTACCCGGAGACCAGCCGCCTATATAACTGGCCTGTAGTCTTTATTCTGTAAGATGGTTCCTTTGGATATTAATCAGCCACTTCCCCCTTGCTAGCAAGCTGTAACAAAACCCTTTCTCACCTACCACCTTGCCTCCTGACTATTGGCATGTCTTGTGGTGGGCAGACGTGCCCCCCTTGGACAGGAACACAACCAGAGTTGAAGCTGAGCTGAAGTTGAGTTGAGGGTGTGTTCAGGTAGCCCCTCCGTCTCAAACACTGCAGGTGAGCTCAGAGCGAGGAGCCTGGAGGGCAAAGCACAACCTGTTTAACTGGTGCATTTGAAATGCTCTTTGGAAGATTCACATTCATCAGCTTGAGAGGTTTGTTTCCTCAATCCTTTAGTTCCCCAGAGTCACCTGACAAAGCAGATGGCAAGGTGACCTGAGTGGAGAGATCACTTGAGGTGACAACCTGCAACTGCTTCTAACTCGGTCTCTCAGAGGCAGCTCGGTTTTATGGCACTGAGGCAAAGAGCATGAGAATTCATTGCTGTCCCCATTAGACCCCATTTTCATCCATTTGACTTGTGACTTGAAGCTAGTCTATGTCACAAATGTGTCTGAGTTTTACCCTCAGCACCTTCCTCCAGGTAGGGAGACTCGGGGAAGGATTAGAGGAATCGAGAAAAATCAGTAAACAAGTAAAGCCCAGTGGCATGGGAGCTCCTCAAATGTGGAATATGGGAGGGAGGGACAGCTGGCAGTGCAGTGTTGAGGGAGAAAGTTGTGGCATTAAAAGAAGCTGTCATCCTTTTGTGATGCTCTCAGAGGTCAGCTGAGATTTAAAAGGACAAGGACCCAATTAAAGACAGGCCACAAAACCATGGACAACAATACCACTAATTAGTGGTATGATTCTGGAAGAGTAGTGTTAAAAGTGTTAGTTCCCAGCATTTTTCCAGAAACACAAAGGAAATAAATGAGGCTTTGTTTTGTTTTATGGTAGTAGTACAATGAAGAATTTTTTTAAAGGGGCCTGATAAGGCAGGTGGTATAATACTAGCCGACAGAACTCGTATGTTATTTCCATACTTAGAAATGAGAGGAGCAGAGCCATCATGGTTGAGAAGTGGGACTCCAGAGAGTAATCCTATTCTTGCCTCAAGGTGGGTGTGGTGGTTTGGAAAGCACCTGGCTGATTGAAATGATTTGGAGCCTCAATCCCGGATGAGGACAATCAATTAGTCTTGAAGGAATTGGGGGGAGGTAGAGTGAGGCAGAGGTAGTTATCTTCTAGATTTGCCTTGGCAATATTTGGGGAAGAATCATCACATAGGTGACTTGTGAGCTCCTACTTAGAAATGGAGGTAGTCATTCTAGGAGCCAGCACTGGGTCCCTGGGAGCTAAGAATGTCAACTGATCCCCTTCCTTTTTTGAAAGGAGTACTTCTCTGGTTATGTTTCAGGCATTGTACTAGAATCGTGCCTTACATTGTATATTGTTACAATTTAGAAAACATTTTCTTTAAGATACAAGTTTGATTTTTTTCCCGATTATAAAAAAACCAAATCATTTTTCTGATTATTGAATAGAAAGTTGTAGAGAAGAAATTAAAAGTCACCTGCAATCTCACCATGCAGAGACCACTATTAACATTTTGCCATATTTCTTGCCACTTCTTGAAAATACAGGCTTGTGGGTGGTGGCCCGGTGGCATGGTGGTTAAGTTCACACACTCTGCTTCGGCAGCCCGGGGTTCACGGGCTCAGATCCCAGGCGCAGACCTATGCAATGCTCGTCAAGCTGTACTGTAGCAGCATCCCATATACGAAGTGGAGAAAGATGGGCACAGATGTTGGCTCAGGGCTGATCTTCCTCAACAAAAGGAGGAGGATTGTCAACAGATTTTGGCTCGCGGCCACTGTTCCTCACCAACCTCCCCCCCCACCCCAAAAAAACCCTTAAATTTGAGGCCAGCCACGTGGCATGGTGGTTAAGTCCAGTATGCTCTGCTTTGGTGGCCCGGGTTCACAGGTTCAGATCCCAGGCACAGACCTACACCACTTGTCAGCCATGCCTGTGGTGGTGACCCACAAACAAAATAGAGGAAGATTGGCACAGATGTTAGCTCAGGGTGAATCTACCTCAGCAAAAAAAAAAAGAGAAAAAAGACAGGCTCTTAAAATAAGAATATGATCTTACTATATTATTTGGCATTCTGCTCTTTTTAAAAAAAAAAATAAATTTTTTTAAAATAAATTTTTCTTAAACTAAAACCCATATATGGGGAAGTGCTCAGATGAGTAAATGTGAGGAATTTTTACAAAGCGAATACACTGTATAACCATTATCCAGATTGAGAAATAGAAATATTGTCAAGCCCTTTGCTTGGGCACAGAAGCCCTTTGCACCCCCTTCAGTCATTAGCCCCTCTGTGGTAGGGTTAACTTCTAGGTGCCCTGCTCTTGAAAATTAACATTATGCTTTAAGCATTTTCCTGTCATTAATTATTTTCTTGAAAACATTCTTTTTGATAGCTACATAATATTTGACTATATGGATGTGTTAAATTTTATTACTCATTCTGTTATTGAGCACTAATATTATTTCTTTCTCACATTTTTATCAATAATGTGATCTGTATCTTTGCACAGAAATATTTTTAGAAAGCATTTTCACGTGCTTATTTCATTTTATATTTAAAATATCCTGTAATGTATAGTGCAGGTGGTATTATATATAATTTCCAGTTGAGGTAACAGAGGCTCAGAGAGTTTAAGTAACCTGTCTGAAGTTACACAGCTAAAAGAAGTAAAGCTGAACCTAGAAACCCTGTCTTCTAATTCCTGGTCTAGTGGATTCTCAACAGGACATCCAAGTCTCTCAAGGTATTCTTGTGAATCAAGTGGAGAAATGTGACCTAACTAAAAAAAAGCACTTAGAATAATTCAAAGCAATTTGAAGGACTACTGTACCCAAAGAGTGCTGATGAATGATGGGTAAATCTGTGGCATCTGCAAAGGAAATCTTTATTGGCTAGCCTCAGGGCTCTGCCCTTGACTTTTGTCTCCTTAAACAATTTTATCTGCCACTTGAATGAAGACAAAGAAGACACACATTAAATTTGTGGATGACACAAAGCACTAAGAATACTAGATGACATAAATGTAAAATATCTTGGGCTATAAAATATCTTGGCAGGCTGGGATGGTGGATTGGAGCCAAAAGGAGAAATTTAGTGAGATAAATGAAAATTTCAGTACCTAGAGGGGAAAATAGGAGCATGGGATAAGAGAGATGTGGTTCTGCAGTTGGAAAACAACCCGGAGGACAAACGCAATGTCAGCCATCAGTGTGAGCAGACTTCCAGAAAGGTCCACGAAATTTAAGCTGCCTTGACAGAAGTAGAACATTCAGGTTGACTGAAATAGTATACATGAGATAGATGAGAAAGTCTGAAAATAGCAAAGCCTGATATGAATATAGCATAGTAGTAAAAAGTGAGGTAACAAAGACCCAGTGTACTCGAATCTGCTCAAACCACATCTACAGTATTGGTTCCAGTTCTGGGCACGACCCTTGGAGGAACTTGAGCTACCTGGAGTGTGTTCAGAAGATGGCGACGAAGTGATGAAAATCCCCAAACCTTGCCAGATGAGGTGGAAATAATTTACCAGGAGAAAAAAGGCATTCACTGAACAAAATTTGTTTTTATCAGCTTAATTGGAATATAATTTATGTACAGTAAAGTACATCCATTTAAAGTATATGATCTGGTGAGTTTTGACATTTGTATATGCCCATGAAAACACTGGCGCAATAAAGATGGGAACCTTTTCATTACCCCAAAAAGATTCCTTATGCTTCTTTGTAGTTCATTCTCTCTCTACCCCAAGCCCCAGGCAACCACTGATTTGCTTTCTGTCACTATAGATTAATTAATGTTTTCGAGAATTTTTTATAAATGAATAGGAGAATTCTTGTGACTGGCTTCTTTCACTCAGCATGAAGATTTTGAGGTTCATACATCTTGCTGCATCTGTCAGTAGTTCATTGTTAAGTAGGGCTCCATCAAATGGACGTACCACGTTTTGTTTATCTATCCGTCTGTTTATGGACGTTTGGATTATCTCCAGTTTTGGCTATTATGCAGAAACTGCTATGAATATTCACGTTACAAGTTTTTGTATGGACAAATATTTGCATTTTGGGGGTTGGATACCTAGGAGTGGAATGGCTGGATCATACTGAACATGCAGGTCCACTAGGAATTGAATGAACAAGAGAGACAGGTTCCCAGACGCCAGGAGGCTCCCATTCTAGTGGAGGGAGAGAGGCAGTAAAACACATAAACAAACAGGATAAGTTTAGAAACTGATAAATGATAAAAGGACAATAAAACAGAGCAATGGAGAGTGACTAAGAAGGGTCTACTTTAACTAGAACGACAAGGGAAGATCTCTCAGTAAAGGTGACATATGAGTTGAGCTGAGTCCTGAATGTGGAGAAGGAGGCAGTGTCTGAAGATTTGGGGGAGCATGTTCCAGGAATTGGGAACTGCCAGTGCAAAGTCCTTGAGAAAGGAAAGAGTTTGACTTAAGAAGGACATAGTAGTTGTCTCTGGATATTTGAAAAACAACCAGGAAGAAAAAGGATTACATTTGTTCTATGAAATTTCAGAGGCATAAATATGACCAATAAGTGGAAATTAGGCGGGGAAAAGTTTTGGTTCATTCTAACCTTTTAGTAGTGTGATCTACGGGGATAGGAAAATGACTGAGTTTTAACTTCTTTTTTGTTGTTGAGATTTTGTTTTCTTTCTCTCTTCATTTTTTTTTTTTTTTGTGTGGTTGTTGTTGTTGTTAAGACATTTCCTACTAATATGAATAACAACTACAAGTAGATGGACCTGGAACAAAACTTGCGACTCTGGTCTCTCAAAGTGAATTATTGAGCAAGTGTAAATCCAGCTTAAAAACCAAGCGCAGTAATTTGCACTAATTTGTAAGGCAATTGATAGAAAAAAAAAAACTTCCTTTTCCTACTAAGTCTAGGTTTAACAGTAGGCACTTAGAAAACATTCAAGTATTCCTTGAAAGGCTGGGAAAGGCAGGACGTGTCATCTTCTTTCAGTCGTGTGACATCTTCTATGGTTAGTGTACAAGAAAGTGTGAGAACACGTTAATAAAAATGAGGATGATCCTTCAGCATTTACCTACATCTGTCCATTTAAAAAGAATAATAGTAATTGGAAATTAAATGATACCTACCAAAGTATTAACCCAGATAAAAGATGCAATTACACAATTGGAAAATGGATTAGAAGACTAAATTATATAATTGCTTATAATTATCGTGTAAACTTAAGATCAACAAAGGAACAGAAGAAGAAGGAGGAGGAGGAGGAGAAAGAAGAGGATGAGCAGAGAGAGAAGGAGAAGGAGAAACTATCTCTCTGCCATCAGCAGCCTGCTGCTTTCGTCTGTCCAGTCTCCTTCAGTCCTTGCCCATGTGCTTCTGTAATCGTCAGGGAAGAGTGCAGGGATATTTCTAGTATATAATTTTGTGGCATATTAATTCAATAAGGCATATCATTAATTATCAATTTCTTACATAAAAGGGCTGTATACGTAGGGTCATCAGCAGGAGGAACTTACTGACAGTTTCTTTGGCGTAGGAAGGGCGCATAATGGATAGGAGTAAGATACAATTCCCCAGGCAGGGCTCCGCAAGCTATGGTCCCAGGCACCTCCAGGGAGTGTGATGTGGCCTACTTTCCCAGCCCCTGTCATCCTCAGGGTTCTCAATTTGTGCAGAAAGACAGCTCATTTACCAGTAACAGAGAACAGCTGTTCTCCACGAACTTGTTAAGGAGTATAATCTTCATTGAGATACAACATAAAATTCACCCTTTTAGGTATACCATCCAGTAGTTTTAGTATATTCAGAGTAGTGCAAGCATCACCACTATCCAATTCCAGAACGTTTGTATCACCCCAAGAAGAAATCCCGTATCCATTAGCAGTCACTCCTCATTCTTTCCTCCTTTGACTAGTCCACTTCCTGTCTCTATGGATTTGCCTGTTGTGGAAATTTCATGTAGGTGGAATGATACAATATACGGTCTTTAGTGATTGGCCTTTCACTTAGCATAATGTTTTCAAGGGTTCGTCCATGTTGTAGCGTGTATCAGTACTTTATTCCTTTTTATGACTGAATAATATTCCATTGTACAGATATAATATACCAGAGAGTATAATCTTGAACTCATTGTCACTCAGTACTTAGCAGAGATAAGCCCTATAGGCCCTTGGGAAAATGGGTGAAGTACTCAAACATATATGAAAAAAAATACTTTTTATAGAATTGTGAAGAAAAGGTCAAACAAAGAAATGAAGGTTGTCTAATACGGCTATCAAAAATATGTCCATAAAATTATACATCTCTGAAATAAAAGTATGATTCACTCATACTTGCAAAAACAATATAAATTGTATACATTTTCATAATTTTTAGTTTTATTTTTCAAGGTAGAATCCAAGTCAAACCTTCCCCTCCCCACCGCAAGCACTATTTACTAGAAAATGTTGGTTCTTGTTTTAAGCGGACTTCCTTTAAACAGCTTATTTCCAATACCAGTTATCTCCAGCTTCAAGGACCCAAAAGCTGACAGTAATCATTTTTAGGTGGTGAGATTATGGGTGATTTTAATTTCCTCTTTTCATTTGTTTCTATTTTCCTCTACAGACATGCTTTATATTTGTAAATAAGAGGAGGAGGAAAGAAAAAACAAAAGGCTGAAGGAAATAGTTGTGGAAGTTCTTCTGCAAGATGTGTGATCTGACTATTCCTCCAGAGTACATTCTTGGAGTAAGCCAGAGGGCAAGCTGCGTTTACTTTGGTGCCCTAACCTGTGTTAAAGCGTATTCTAAGAACATCCTCATTTAAGTTGTTGCTGCATTTCTTGAAGGATATCATTGGGACTGTCATTTCCTACATTTTACAGGAAGCTCTTTATGAACATTTGCAGGAGAAACATCTCTTTGGTTTCAGTACTAGGAATAGTAGCGCTTCTTGCGAGGGAGTAGTTTGCTCTTTTTTTGTGTGTGTTTAGTGTCAACTTTTTAAACAGCTTTATTGAGATGTAACTCATATACCATACAATTCACCCATTTAAAGTGTATGATTTGGGGCCGGCCCTGCGGCATAGCGGTTAAGTACGCGCGCTCCGCTGCAGCGGCCAGGGGTTCGCAGGTTGGGATCCCTGGCGCGCACCGACGCACCACTTGTCAAGCCATGCTGTGGCGGCGTGCCATATAAAGTAGAGGAAGATGGGCATGGATGTTAGCCCAGGGCCAGTCTTCCTCAGCAAAAAGAGGAGGATTGGCAGATGTTAGCTCAGGGCTGATGCTCCTCACAAAAAAATAAATAAATAAGTAAAGTGTGTGATTCGATGGCTTTTAGAATATTCACAAGGTTGTACAATTGTTGCTACAATCAATTTTATAACATTTTCATTATCCCAAAGAAACTCTCCTCCTCTTAGCCATCATCCTCCAATTCCCTTATCCTTCCCTCATCCCAGACAACTGCTGATCTGTTTGTTCTCTCTATGGATTTGCCTGATCTGGACATTTCATATAAGTGGAATGATATAATATGTGATCTTTTGTGTCTGGCCTCTTTCACTTAGCATAGTGTTTTCAAGGTTCATCTATTTTGTAGAATGTATCAGTGCTTCATTAATTTTTATTGTCAAATAATATTCCATTGTATGGACATACCACGTTTTATTTATCCATTCATCTGTTGATAGATATTTGGATTGTTTTCACCATTTGGCAATTGTGAACAATGCAGCTATGAACATTCATTATATGTATTTATATGAATACTTGTTTTTAATTATTTTGAAGATATACCTAGCAGTGGGGTAAATGAATGCTAGATCACATGGTTAATTCTATGTTTAACTTTTTGAGGACTCTCCAAACTATTTCCACAGCAGCTATATTATTTTACATTCCCACCAGCAGTGTACGAGAGTTCCAATTTCTCCACATTCTCACCAGCACTCTTTATTTTCCATTTTTATTACAGCCATCCTAATGGTGAAATAGTGTCTCATTGCGTGCTTTTTGGTTTTTTGGATGCTATTTAACTTATTTCACCTGCCAACAAAAAGACATACTTCTTTGTCAGTAAATAACAGGTTGTCATAAGCTATTTTCAGGCAGATTTGCTTTTCATTGTGGTTTTGATTTGCATTTCCCTGATAACCAATAATGTTAAGCATCTTTTCCTGTGCTTATTGACTATTTGTATATCTTCCTTAGAGAAATGTCTATTCAGATCCCTTCCTCATTTTTAAATTGGGTTATTTGTCTTTTTATTATTGAGTTGTAAGTGTTCTTTTATATTCTAGATACAAGTCCCTTATTACATATATGACTTGCAAATATTTTCATCTGTTCTGTGAGTTGTCTTTTCACTTTCCTGATGATGTCCTTTGAAGCACGAAAATTTTACATTTTGATGAAGTCTAATTTATCAATTTTTTCTTTTGTTGATTGTGTTTTGGTGTCATGTTTAAGAAACCATTTCCTATTCCATTGTCACAAAGACTTGCACAAAGACTTGCTCCTATGTTTTCTTTGAAGAGTTTTAGAGTTTCAGCTCTTACATTTAGGTCTTTGATCCATTTTGAGTAACTTTTGTATGGTGTGAGGTAAGGGGTCCAACTTCATTCTTCTGCATATGCATATCCAGTGTCCCAGCATCATTTGTTGAAAAGATTATTCTTTTTCAATTAAATGGTCTTGCACCCTAGTCAAAAAGCAATTGACAGTAAATATGAGGGTTTATTTCTGGACTCTCAGTTTTGAAATGGAGAAATGGAGTCCTCCAACTTTGTTCTTTTTTTTTTTTTTTGGTGAATTTTGGCATTAGCTTTTTTTTATTAATTTTTTTTTTGTGAGGAAGATCAGCCCTGAGCTAACATCTGATGCCAATCCTCCTCTTTTTTGCTGAGGAAGATTTGCCCTAGGCTAACATCTATGCCAATCTTCCTCTACTTTATATGGGACACTGCCACAGCATGGCTTGAGAAGCAGTGTGTTGGTGCACGCCAGGGATCTGAACCTGCAAGCCCCGGGCTGCCAAAACAGAGTGCAAGCACTTAACTGCTGCACCACGGGGCCGGCCCCCAACTTTGTTCTTTTTTTTTTTTTTTTGTGAGGAAGATCAGCCCCGAGCTAACATCCATGCTAATCCTCCTCTTTTTGCTGAGGAAGACCGGCTCTGAGCTAACATCTATTGCCAATCCTCCTCCCTTTTTTTTTCCCCCAAAGCCCCAGTAGATAGTTGCATGTCATAGTTGCACATCCTTCTAGTTGCTGTATGTGGGACGCGGCCTCAGCATGGCCAGAGAAGCGGTGCATCGGTGCATGCCTGGGATCCGAACCCAGGCCGCCAGTAGCAGAGCGCGTGCACTTAACCGCTAAGCCACGGGGCCAGCCCATCTTTGTTCTTTTTAAAGATTGTTTTGACTATACTGGGTCTCTTGAATTTCCGCATGAATTTTAGGATCAGCTTGCCAATTTCTGCAAAGAAGTCAGCTGTGATTTTGATAAGGATTGCATTGAATTTGTAGATCAGTTTGAGAAGTATTTCCATCTTAACAATTTTAAGTTTTTCAATCCATGAACATGTGATGTCTTTCCATTTTGGTGGATCTTCTTTAATTTTTTTCAATGATGTTTTGTAGTTTTCAGTGTACACATCTTGTACTTCTTTTGTTCAAGTTAGTCCTAAGTATTTTATTCTTTTTGATGCTACTGTGAATGGAATTCTTTTCTTTATTTCATTTTTGATTGCTTATTGTAACTATTGTGTAGAAATAAAATTTATATTTGGTATTGATCTTGTATTCTGCAATTTTGCTGAACTTGTTTATTAATTCTAATAGTTTTTTAGTGGATTCCTTAGGATTTTCTATATGCAAGATCACATCATCAGCTAATAGGATAGTTTTACCTCCTCCTTTCTAATCTGGATGTCTTCTATTTCTTATTCTTGCCTAGTTGTCCTGGCTAGGATGTCCCGCACAATGTTGAAGATAAATGGGGAGAGAAGACATCCTGGTCTTGTTCCTCGTATTAGGAGGAAATTACCTAGTCTTTCACCATTGAGTATGTTAGCTGTGGGGTTTTTTGTAGATGTTCTATATCAGGTTGAGGAAATTCTCTTCTATTCCTAGTTTGTTGAGTGTTTTTATCATGAAGTGGTCTTTAATTTTTTCAAATGCTTTTTCTGTATCTATTGAGATGATCCTGTGGGGTTTAACATTTATTCTATTAATGCGATGAACAGGCATACCTTGTTTTACCGTGCTTTGCTTTATTGTGCTTCATAGATATTGTGTTTTTTACAAATTGAAAATTTGTGGCAAACCTGTGTCGAGCAAGTCTATTGGTGCCATTTTTCCAACAGCATTTGCTCACTTTGTGTCTCTGTGTCACGTTTTGGTAATACTTGCAATATATCAAACTTTTTCATTATTATTATATTTGTTATGGTGATTTGTGATCAGTGATCTTGGATGTTACTATTGTAATTGTTTTGGGGTGTCATGAACCACGCCCATATGAGACAGCGAATTTAATCAATAAATGTTCTATATTCTGACTGCTCCACCGACCAGCCATTCCCCTGTCTCTCTCCCTCCTCTCTGGCTTCCCTATCCCCTGAGACACAACAATATTGAAATTAGGCCAAGTAATAACCCTACAGTGGCCTCCAAGTGTTCAAGTGAAAGGAAGAGTTGCACATCTCTCACTGTAAATCAAAAGCTAGAAATGATTAAGTTTAGTAAGGAAGGCATGTCAAAAGCTGAGATAGGCTGAAAGCTGGGCCTCTTGTGCAAAACAATTAGCCAAGTTGTGAATGCAAAGGAAAAGTTCTTTTTTTTTTTTTTTTGTGAGGAAGATCAGCCCTGAGCTAACATCTGCCAGTCCTCCTCTTTTTGCTGAGGAAGACTGGCCGTGGGCTAACATCCATGTCCATCTTCCTCCACTTTATACGGGACACTGCCACAGCATGGCTTGCCAAGTGGTGCGTCGGTGCGCGCCCGGAATCCGAACCTGCGAACCTCAGGCCGCCACAGCGAAGCGCACGCACTTAACCGCTTGCGCCACGGGGCCGGCCCCTTAAGGAAAAGTTCTTGAAGGAAATTGAAAGTGTTACTCCAGTGAACACACAAATGATAAGAAAGTGAATCAGCCTTATTGCTGATATGGAGAAAGTTTTAGTGGTCTGGATAGAAGATCAAGCTAGCCACAACATTCCCTTAAGCCAAAGCCTAATCCAGAGGAAGGCCCTAACTCTCTTCAATTCTATGAAGGTTGAGAGAGGTGAGGAAGCTGCAGAAGAATAGTTTAAGCTACCTGAGATTTGTTCATGTGGTTTAGGGAAAGCAACTATCTCCATAACATAAAAGTGTAAGATGAAGCAGCAAGTGCTGATGTAGAAGCTGCAGCAAGTTCTCCAGAAGATCTAGCTAAGATAAGTAATGAAGGCGGCTACACTAAACAACAGATTTTTCAATGTAGATGAAACAGCCTTATATTGGAAGAAGATGCCATCTAAGACTTTCGTAGCTAGAGAGGAGAAGTCAATGCTGGCTTCAAAGCATCAAAGGACAGGCTGACTCTCTTGTTAGGGATTAACACAGCTGTGGCTTATAAATTGAAGCCAATGCTCATTTACCATTCTGGAAATCCTAGGGCCCTTAAGAATTATGCTAAGTCTACTCAGCATGTGCTCTATAAATGGAACAACAAAGCCTGGATGACAGCATATCTGTTTACAATATGGTTTACTGAATATTTTAAGCCCACTGTTGAGACCTCCTGCTCAGGAAAAAAGATTCCTTTCAAAATATTACTGCTCTGTCACCCATCAATGCACCTGTCACCCAAGAGCTCTGTTGGAGATGTACAACAAGATTAATGTTGTTTAATGCCTGTGAACACAACATCCATTTTGCAGCCCATGGACCAAGGAGTAATTTCGACTTTCAAGACTCATTATTTAATGGGGCCAGCCTGGTGGCGCAAGCAGTTAAGTGCGCGTGCTCCGCTTCGGCGGCCCGGGGTTTGCAGGTTTGGATCCTGGGCATGCACCAACGCACTGCTTATCAAGCCATGCTGTAGCAGCATCCCATATAAAAAGCAGAGGAAGATGGGCATGGATGTTAGCTCAGGGCCAATCTCCCTCAGCAGAAAAAGAAGAGGATTGGCATTGGATGTTAGCTCAGGGCTGATCTTCCTCACACACAAAAAAAGACATTCTTTAAGAAATACGTTTTGTAGGGCCAAAGCTCTCACAGATTATGATTCCTCTGATGGATCTGGGCAAAGTAAATTAAAAACTTTCTGGAAAGGATTCACCATTCTAGATGCCATTAAAAACATTTGTGATTCATGAGAAGAGGTCAAAATATCAACATGGACAGGAGTTTGGAAGAAGTTGATGCCAATCCTCCCCGAAAACTTTAAGGGGTTCAAGACTTCAGTGTAGGAAGTAAGTGCAAATGTGGTGGAAATGGCAAGAGAATTAGAATTAGAAGTGGAGCCTGAAGATGTGACTGAATTGCTGCAATCTCGTGATAAACCTTTAGCAGATGAGGAGTTGCTTCTTATGGATGAGCAAAGAACATGATTTCTCAAGATGGAATCTACTACTGGTGAAGTTACTGTGAAGACTGTTGAACTGACAACAAAGGATTTAGAATATTATGTAAACTTAGTTGATAAAGCAGCAGCAGGGTTTGAGAGGATTGACTCCAGTTTTGAAAGAAGTTCTACTTTGGGTAAAATCCCATCAAACAGCATCTCATGTTACAGAGAAATTGGCCGTGAAAGGAAGAGTCAATCAATGTGACAAACTTCATTGTTGTCTTTCTTTTTTATTGAAATAAAAGTTTTTGAAAACATTTTTCAAAAAAATTGAAAAAATTTTTAGTTGAAATTTTGTTGTACATTACGGTTAATCAGTCACCATATAAGTGCATCCCTCCACCCCTTGTGCCCACCCCCCCACCCCCTTAGCCCCTGGTAACCACCAAACAGTTCTATCTGTGCGTGTGTTGGTTTATCTTCCACATATGAGTGAAATCAGCCCTGTTTGTCTTTCTCTTTCTGGCTTATTTCACTTAACATTATACCCTCCAGCCCCATCCATGTTGTTGCAAATAGGACGATTTTGTCTTTCTTTATGGCTGAGTAGTATTCCATGGTATATATATACCACATCTTCTTTATCTAATCATCAGTTGAGGGACACTTGGGTTGCTTCCATGTCTTGGCTATAGTGAATAATGCTGCGATGAACATAGGAGCGCATAAGCCTCTTTGGATTGTTGATTTCAGGTTCGTTGGGTAGATACCCAGTAGTGGGATAGCTGGATCATAAGGTATTTCTATTTTTAATGTTTTGAGGAATCTCCATACTGTTTTCCATAGAGTCTGTGGCAGTTTGCATTCCCACCAGCAATGGATTAGGGTTCCCATTTCTCTGCAGCCTCTCCAGTGTTTGTTGTTTTTTGTCTTGGTGATTATAGCCATTTTAACGGGTGTAAGGTGATATCTTAGTGTGATTTTGATTTGCATTTACCTGATGACTAGTGATGTTGAGCATCTTTTCATGTGCCTATTGGCCATCTGTATATCTTCTTTGGAGAAGTGTCTGTTCATTTCCTCTGCCCATTTTTTGTGTTTGTTTTTTTGTTATTCAGTTGTGTGAGTTCTTTATATATTTGGAGATTAATCCCTTGTTAGATATATGGTTTGCAAATATTTTTTCCCAGCTGGTGGGTTCCCTATTCATTTTGATCCTGGTTTCATTTGCCTTATAGAAGCTCTTTAATCTGATGAAGTCCCACTTGTTTATTTTTTCTTTTGTTTCCCTTGTCTGAGTAGACATGGAATTCAAGAAGATCTCTTTATGGCTGATGACAAGTAGTGTACTACCTATATTTTCCTCCGGAGTTTTATAGTTTCAGGTCTCACCTTCAGATCTTTGATCCATTTTGAGTTAATTTTTGTGTATGTGTATGGCAAAAGAAGGTGGTCTACTTTCATTCTTCTGCAAGTGGCTGTCCAGTTTTCCCAACATCATTTATTGAAGAGACTTTCCTTTCTCCACTGTATGTCCGTAGCTCCTTTGTCAAAGGTTAGCTGCCCATAGATGTGAGGTTTTATTTCTGGACTTTCAATTCTGTTCCATTGATCTTTGTGTCTGTTTTTGTACCAGTACCATGCTATTTTAATTACTATAACTTTGTAGTATGTTTTGAAGTCAGGGATTGTGATGCCTCCAGGCTTGATCTTGTTTTTCAGGATTGCTTTAGCTATACGGGGTCTTTTATTGCCCCATATGAATGCTAGTACTCTTTGTTCTATTTCTGTGAAGAATGTCCTTGAGATTCTGATTGGGATTGCATTGAATCTGTAGATTGCTTTAGGTAGTATGGACATTTTAACTATGTTTATTCTTCCAATCCAAGTGCATGGAATATTTTTCCATTTCTGTATGTCATCATTGATTTCGCTCAATAATGTCTTATAGTTTTAATTGTTTCCTTGGTTACATTTACTCCTAGATATTTTATTCTTTTTGTTGCAGTTGTAAATGGGATTGTCTTCTTGAGTTCTCTTTCTGTTAGTTCGTTGTTGGTATATAGATATGCAACTGATTTCTGTAAGTTGATATTGTACCCTGCCACTTGGCTGTAGTTGTTGATTATTTCTAATTAGTTTTCCAATGGATTCTTTAAGGTTTCCTATATATAAGATCATGCCATCTGCAAACAGCGAGAGTTTCACTTCTTCGTTGCCTATTTGGATTCCTTTTATTCATTTTCTTGCCTAATTGCTCTGGCCAGAACCTCCAGTACTATGTTTTTTGTTTGTTTGTTTGTTTATTTATTTATTTATTATTATTTTTTGTGTGTGTGAGGAAGATCAGCCCTGAGCTAACATCCATGCTAATCCTCCTCTTTTTGCTGAGGAAGACCGGCTCTGAGCTAACATCTATTGCCAATCCTCCTCCTTTTTTTTCCCCCCCAAAGCCCCAGTAGATAGTTGTGTGTCATAGTTGCACATCCTTCTAGTTGCTGTATGTGGGACGCAGCCTCAGCATGGCCGGAGAAGCAGCGCGTTGGTGCGCGCCCGGGATCCGAACCCGGGCTGCCAGTAGCGGAGCGTGCGCACTTAACCGCTAAGCCACAGGGCCGGCCCCAGTACTATGTTGAATAAGAGTGGAGAGAGTGGGCATCCTTGTCTTGTCCCTGTTTTTAGAGGGATTGCTTTCAGTTTTTCCCCATTGAGTATGATGTTGGCGGTGGGTTTGTCATATATGGCCTTTATTATGTTAAGGTACTTTCCTTCTATACCCATTTTGTTGAGAGTTTTTATCGTAAATGGATGTTGGATCTTGTCAAAAGCCTTCTCTGCATCTATTGAGATGATCATATGGTTTTTATTCCTCGTTTTGTTAATGTGGTGTATCACATTGATTGATTTGCAGATGTTGAACCATCCATGTGTCCCTGGTATAAATCCCACTTGATCATGGTGTATGATCTTTTTAATGTATTGCTGTGTTCGGTTTGCCAATGTTTTGTTGAGGATTTTTGCATCTATGTTCATCAGGGATATTGGTCTGTAGTTTTCCTTCTTAGTCTTGTCTGTGCCTGGCTTTGGTATCACGGTGATGTTGGCCTTGTAGAATGTGTTGGGAAGTGTTCCATCTTCCTCTATTTTTGGAATAGTTTGAGAAGGATAGGTATTAAGTCTTCTTTGAATGTTTGGTAAAATTCTCCAGAGAAGCCATCTGGTCCTGGACTTTTATTTTTTGGGAGGTTTTTGATTACTGTTTCAATCTCTTCACTTGTGATTGGTCTATTCAGGTTCTCTAGTTCTTCTTGATTCAGTTTTGGGAGGTTGTTGGAGTCTAGGAACTTATCCATTTCTTCTAGATTGTCCAATTTGTTGGAATATAGTTTTTCATAGCATTCTCTTATGATCTTTTCTATTTCTGTCGTATCTGTTGTAATTTCTCCTTTTTCATTTCTAATTTTATTTATTTGAGCCTTCTCTCTTTTTTTCTTGGTGAGTCTGGCTAAGGGTTTGTCAATTTTGTTTATCTTCTCAAAGAACCAGCTCTTTGTTTCATTGATCCTTTCTACTGTTTGTTTAATTTCAGTTTCATTTATTTCTGCTCTGATTTTTATTATTTCCCTCCTTCTGCTGACATTAGGCTTTGTTTGTTCCTCTTTTTCTAATTCTGTTAGGCATAGTTTGAGGTTGCTTATTTGGGCTTTTTCTTGTTTGTTAAGGTGGGCCTGTATTGCTATGAGTTTCCCTCTCAGGACTGCTTTTGCTGCATCCCATATGAGTTGGTACAGTGTATTTGCATTTTCATTTGTCTCCAGATATGCTTTGATTTCTCCTTTAATTTCACAAATGATCCATTTGTGGTTTAGTAGCATGTTGTTGAGTCTCCACAGCTTTGTCACTTTCCCGGTTTTTCTCTTGTAGTTGATTTCTAACTTCATGGCATTGTGGTCGGAAAAGGTGCTTGTTATGATTTCAATCTTCTTAAATTTATATAAGCATGCCTTGTTTCCCAACATATGGTCTATTCTTGAGAATGTTACATGCAGGCTTGAGAAGAATGTGTAATCTTCTGTGTTTGGATGGAGTGCTCTGTATATGTCTATTAAGTCCATCTCATCTAGTTTTTTGTTTAGGTCCATTATTTCCTTATTTATTTTCTGTCTGGATGATCTGTCTATTGATGAGAGTGGGGCATTAAGATCCCCTACGACTATTGTGTTGTTGTTAATATCTCCTTTCAGGTTTGCTAATAGTTGCTTTACGTACCTTGGTGCTCCTGTATTGGGTGATATTTAAAAGTGTCATGTCTTCTTGGTGGAGTGTCCCTTTTATCATTATATATTGCCCCTCTGTGTCTCTCATTATCTGTTTTATCTTGAAGTCAACTTTGTCTGATATAAGTATGGTAACACCAGCTTTCTTTTGTTTGCCATTGGCTTGGAGTATTGTATTCCATCCTTTCACTCTGAGCCTGCGTTTGTCTTTAGAGCTGAGATGTGTTTCCTGGAGGCAGCATATTGTTGCGTCTTGTTTTTTAATCCATCCCACTACTCTGTGTCTTTTGATTGGAGAGTTCAGTCCATTTATATTTAGGGTAATTATTGATATATGGGGGCTTGTTGTTATTTTATCACTCTTTTTCCAGTTCTTTTGCATTTCTTTTGTTTCTCATCCCATGTGTTTCGGACTACCAATGCAGTTTGGTAGTTCTGTGTGTGGGTTCTCTTAGTTTTCTCTTTCTTTATCGTGTGTGATTCTGTTCTGATTATTTGGTTAGTGGTTACCATGAGGTTTGTATAAAAAATCTCGTGGATGTGATAGTCCATTTTTTGATGGCTTCTTATTCCCTTAGACTAAGTCAGTTCTATCCCTTTCCTTTTCCCCTTCTATGTTATTGTTGTCACATCTTATTCCTTCTTGTGTTGTGAGTTCATGTTTAACATGATGAGGTTATATTTATGCTTGGTGCTTACCTTCCCTTGATCTTTGGTTTTATAATTAAGTGTTTGCTAATCTATTTTGATAGAGGACTGCAATTTTTCTGGTTTTGTTGACCTATTTTCCTCCTCGTTCAAAACTTTGAATCCCCTTTCTCTTTTTTTCCTCAAGGATAAGGGCCTTCTTGAGCACATCTTGTAGTGGGGGTCTTGTGGCAATGAACTCCTTTAGCTTTTGTTTATCTGGGGTAGTTATTATTTCTCCATCATATCTGAAGGATGTTTTTGCTGGATAGAGTATTCTTGGCTGAAAGTTTTTGTCCTTTAGAATTTTGAATATATCGTTCCACTCTCTCCTAGCCTGTAAAGTTTCGGTCGAGAAATTGGCTGAAAGCCTGATAGGAAATCCTTTTTATGTTATTATTTTTTTTGGTAAGCTGCCCTTAATATTTTTTTTTGTCATTGACGTTTGCCAGCTTTACTACTACATGCCTTCGAGAGGGTCTTTTCATGTTGATATATTTAGGAGATCTATTTATTTCCATTCACTTGTATTTCCAGCTCCTTCCCCAGGTTTGAGAAGTTCTCAGATATTATTTCTTTAAACAAGTTCTCTGCTCTTTTTCCCACTCTTCTCCCTTTGGAATACCTATAATCCTTATGTTGCATTTCCTAATTGAGTCACATATTTCTCAGAGAGTTTCATCATTTCTTTTTAGTCTTAGTTCTCTTTCCTCCTCCATCCGGAGCACTTCTGCATTGCTGTCCTCAATATTGCTAATTCTTTCCTCCATATTGTCAGCTCTGGTGCTTAGGGCTTCCAGATTTGTCCTTATCTCCTCTATTGTGTTTTTCATCTCTAAAATTTCTGATTGGTTTTTTTAATAGTTTCAATCTCTTTTGTGAAGAAACTCCTGATTTCACTGAATTGTCTGTCTGTGTCTTCTTGTATTTCATTAAGCTTTTTTATGATTGCTATTTTGAATTCTCTGTCATTAAGGTTATACATTTCTGTGCTTTCAGGTTGAATTCTGGTGCTTGTCATTTTCCTTTTGGTCTGGAGATTTAAAATATTTTTGCATGGTGCCTGTTGGTGTTGGCTTACCTTTCCTCATAGTGAAAATATATGGTCGCAGTTTTCTCTTGCTGCCACTGGGTGGGCGTCAAGGGCTGTGTATTCTGGCCCACCTCAATCCGTGGGCACTCTTGTTGGCCCCTGGCTCATCTGCAGTGTTGCTGAGTGGAGGCTTCTGGGGGTGAAGTGTGGAAACAGCTGGAGCTGGAGCGCAGCTAGGCCGAAGCAGCTGGGGCTTGGGTGCAGGTGGGTTGAAGCAGCTGCAGCTGAAGTGCCGCTGGGCCAAAGAAGCTGGCACTGGAGTGCACTGGGCCGAAGAAGCTGGCACTGGAGTGCACTGGGCCGAAGAAGCTGGAACTGGAGTGTGCTGGGCTGAAGAAGCTGGAACTGGAGTGCGGTGGGCCGAAGTTGCTGGTGCCAAGTCAGCTAGAGCCTGTGCACAGGCCAAGCCGAAGCAGCTGGAGCAGGAGGGAGAGGGGGCGTCAAGCCGAAGGAGCTGGGGGTGGGGCACGTTCCAGCCGAAAGAGCTGGGGCCATGGCACGGTGGAGCCGGAGAAGCTGGGGCTGTGGCTGGGTCCCGCTGGAGCAGCTGGGACTGTGGTGTGGTGGGGACTAAGCTGCCGCTGCCTCTGATGCGGGGCTGCAGGCTCTCCCCACTGCTGGTTGGGCCGGGTGCCTGGGGACTGCTGTCTCTGGGGATGGGGCTGAGCTGAAGCGCCAGTCGGGCCGGCCGGGTCAGGGAGGGGCACTTACTTTCGCCTCCTGGATCTGGATCTCAGAGGTTTCTTGCCTCACTGTGGCTCTCTGCTCTCCTGAGGGGCTAGCTTGTTGAAACCACTCTTGCAACAGTTCTGCTCCCTCCGTAGGGGGATCCCATTGGGCTGTGAGGGGTCTTAGAGAGCGCCATTTTTCACGTGGTGAGCTGCCCCTCCCCCTCCTCTGAGAGCCGCATGGTCTCAGTCCCTGGGTCGCAGTCCTTGCAGAAGGAAGGGAGCTCCTCTTACCTCCTTCCACTTACTCTGGAGATTCCAGCACCTCAGTCCTCGGGTGTATGGCTGCCTGAGTGCCTCAGACATCGCCTGTGTTGTGTGAATAGCTTCTGTTGGAATATGAATGTCCTTTTTGTTGTGTCTTAAAGGGGGAGAGTTCAATGGGAGAAGCTCACCCTGCCATGATACTGACATCACTCCATTGTTGTCTTATTTTAAGAAACTGCCACAGCCACCCCAACCTTCTGCAACCACCACCCTGATCAGTCAGCAGCCATCAACATCAAGGCGAGACCCTCCACCAGCAAAAAGATTATGACTCACTGAAGGCTCAAATGATGGTTAGCATTTTTTAACAATAAAGTTTTTAATCAAGGCGTGTACATTTTTTGACATAATGCTGTTGCACACTTAATAGACTACTGTATAGTGTAAACATAATTTTATTTTATTTTTTTATAATTTTATTTATTTATTTTTTCACCCAAAGCCCCAGTAGATAGTTGTATGTCATAGCTGCACATCCTTCTAGTTGCTGTATGTGGGACGCGGCCTCAGCATGGCCGGAGAAGCGGTGCATCGGTGCACACCCGGGATCGAACCTGGGCCGCCAGCAGCGGAGCACGCGAACTTAACCGCTAAGCCATGCGGCCGGCCCTGTAAACATAATTTTATATGCACTGGGAAACCAAAAAAGTTATGTGACTCTTTTTATTGTGATATTCACTTTATTGTGGTTGTCTGGAACTGAACCCACAGTATCTCGGAGGTATGCGTGTATTACATTAATTGAGTTTTGGATATTAAGCCAATCTTGTGTTCCTGGGATAAATCCCACTTGGTCATTGTGTATAATCCTTTTTATACTCTACAAGACAAACAGATCTGAGACTCTAAGATCTGCTTTTAGAAAGATGGAGGAATTAGAAAGTGAATATTTTCATTACAAACATGCTTATTAATATTGCAAACAAAATTCAGTATAAAGATCCCTAAAATAGTTGGAATATTTAGATATTAGATGATTCCATTTTCAAAAATATTGTTTGCATACAACCTTCCAAGAACACAGTGGTCTTTTAAAGTAAGGCACATCTATGGCTATAAAATGAGAAAAATGGGAAAGCTAATATTTGAATTTCTTTCAGAGGTAAAGCCCTGATCTAATTAATGAGATGATTAGCCAACTCTATCCACATTTTATTCATTTAGCAGAAACATGCAGACATGTTTTTGCTCCCCTTAAACATGTTCAGAGCCCCAGAAAATTTTGGGACAGAAATTACAAATACCTTTTGAAGTAAATTTTATTAATGGAACTCCAGTAACTCTTATATATCCTTATTTTTGATTAGTTGGTCTCTCTGCTTTTGCCTCAACTTAGATTTTTTTTGTGTGTGTGAGGAAGATCAGCCCTGAGCTAACATCTATAGCCAATCCTCCTCCTTTTTTTTTTTTTCCCCTCAAAGCCCCAGTAGATAATTGTATGTCATAGTTGCACATCCTTCTAGTTGCTGTATGTGGGACACGGCCTCAGCATGGCCGGAGAAGCAGTGTGTTGGCGCATGCCCGGGAGCCGAACCCGGGCTGCCAGGAGTGGAGCGCGCGCACTTAACCGCTGAGCCACGGGGCCGGCCCTCAACTTCGATGTTTTGAAATAATATTGCCTTGTTCCAACAATCTGGCAGCCAAGGATTTTTCAGACAAGGAGATATTTATGGCCAGCTCAGGCAGGGATCTCAAGGTTTCACCTTAGATGTAGAGACTATAACCAACTCTTTTTACTCCTGGCTCAGTGTTAAAGACTTGGAGTAGATTCCAATTTCCATTTGGTAGTCCTCTGTTGAACAGTTCAGCCTTTGTGATATGTTATGGTTGGAATAATCTCCTCCACAAACAAAACTTTTAAAATAGCATGGGTTTTGTTTTTTGTTGATGGATTGTTACAAAGGGAATCCGTAAGGGTTTGAATACGTTTAGATGTCTTCCTTTAATGAACTAGGTGGAGTTTCGAGCAGAATAAGAAGAGGATGCACTGCAGTTCATGAAATTCTGACCAATTTTAAGTCACACGATTACTTCCAAGCTCCTCCCTCACCAAACAGTTAGTAGAACCACTAACAAGCAAATTGTTTGGAAGATCATCTTCACTCCATGCTGATGAGGTCAGGGTGTACTTGTGGGTGGTGACTGGATTCAACTGCTACATCCATCCCCATCCAGAAAGGCCAGGCTTGCTCTTCCTCCTCTTGTTCAACACATAGTTGATAATAAGTTTAACCCCCAGAAAATACCAGGTGACATACATCCCATTCACTCTTTCGGAAACTATTTATTGAAAGTACAGGACGTGCTAGGCCATAGGGGCACAACCATGAACTAGGTATGTTCCACCATCATGGAACTGGAGGGTTTCTGCTGGAAAAGACAAACAAAAACTTGATGACAAAAGTAACAAATAAGATTATTACAAATCATAATGACCTTTTATAAGACCTATGAAAGAAACACACCATGGCCTGGGATGAAGACTGTCAGGGATCTACCTCTATTATACGGGGTGGTCAAGGAGGCATCTCTGAGGAAGTGATATGTTAGCTGAGACCTGTGGGACAAGGAGGTGGTCATTTAAAAAGCAGGGGCAACAGGGGCCGGCCCGGTGGCGCAAGCGGTTAAGTGCGCGCGCTCCGCTGCGGCGGCCCGGGGTTCACTGGTTCGGATCCCGGGCGCGCACCGACGCACTGCTTGGTAAGCCATGCTGTGGCGGCGTCCCATATAAAGTGGAGGAAGATAGGCACCGATGTTAGCCCAGGGCCGTCTTCCTCAGCAAAAAAGGAGGAGGATTGGCGGATGTTAGCTCAGGGCTGATCTCCTCACAAAAGGAAAAAAAAAAAAAAAAAAAAAAAGCAGGGGCAACAGAGCTCTAGGGAAAGGAACGGCACATGCAAAGGCCCAGAGCCTGGAACATGGCTCAGCTGCACTAGTAACCAGAGAAGGCTAGCTTGGCTGGAAGGCAGTGAGCAAGGGAGAATGGCTCAGAGGGAGCCCAAGGTTAGTGGGGATCCAGGTCGTGCTTAGATCTTTAAGCAACTGTATTAGTTTGCTGGGGCTATAGGATATGAGTTTGTTTCCACACCACCAAGCAATTAACTCAATTCTGACACTGTCTACCTGGAGATAGTGTCAGATCCCACAGCTTAAGGGCTCAGTCCTATGAGACTGTCCCTGCACCCTTCAGATGCCAATTGCAAGTCCAGGTTGTCACCTGTGCTTCTGACCAACTTGACTATACATCGGAGGTTCCAATGACCCCCTCCTTGGGTTCGATTAATTTGCTAGGGTGGCTCACAGACCTCAGAGAAACATTTTACTTACTAGATCACTGGCTTATCATAAAAAGATATAACTCAGGAACAGCCAGATGGAAGAGACGCATAGGGCATGGTATGCAGGAAGGGGCATAAAGATTCCATGCTCTCTGGGAGCACCACTCTCCCCAAATCTCTACCTGTTCACCAACCTGGAAGCTCTCTGAACTCTGTCCTTTTGGGTTTTTATGGAGGCCTCATTACTTAGGCATGATTGATTAAATCATTGGCCATTAGTGATTGAACTCAATCTTCAGCACTTCTCCTCTCCCTGAGGTGGGGGTTGGGCGGTGGGACTGAAATTTCCAACGGCCTAATTACCTGGCTGGTTCCCCTAGAAACCAGCCCCACCCTTAGATTACCTAGGGGCTTTCCAAAAGTCACCTCATTAACATAACAAAAGATACTTTTGTGTCTCTCAGCACCTTCAAAATTCCAAGGGTTTTAGGAGCCCTGTGCCAGGAATGAGAGGTAGACCAAATATATATTTCTCATTATGAATCACAATATCACAGACTACTGTGGGGAATCAGAATTGGCCATCTCAAAATGTGTCTCTTTGGCTTGATTATTTTTAAGAACAAAAGACTCTGAAAGAAACTTTGACCTCCCCCTAATTGCCTGAAAGAATGTAAGATAGAAGGCCTGTTCCAGGAAGGAGCTAATACCATAAGATAACATTGTTTATAGCTGGCCCAGCAAACACTTGTTTAACAAACATTTGCATTTTCAATTCCATGTAAATTGCCTTCCTCCCCTTTGAAGCCCCAAACCACTCCCCCCAACATCCTCCTTTGTCTTCAGCTGAAAATGGTTTTAAGGTGGCAGCTTTGGCTGTTCTGGAGAGTTATTCAGTTTTTCTAGGTTTCTCCCATGTATACATGTTACAAAGCTTTGTTTGATTTTCTCCTGTTATTTTGTCTCATGTCAATTTAATTCTTAAGCCAGCCAGAAGGACCTAGAGGCTAGAGGAATTGTCTTCCTCTCCTACACTACTATAACAAAATAGCACAAATTAGGTGGCTTAAACAACAGAAATTTATTTTCTCATAGTGGAGAAATGGAGGCTGGAAGACCAAGATTGAAGTGTTGGCAGGGTTGGTTTCTCCTGAGGCCTCTCTCCTTGGTTTGAAGATGGCTGCCTTTTTGCTCTGTCCTCACTTGGCCTTTCCTCTCTGCCCATGTATCCCTGGTGTCTTTCTGTGTGTCCTTGTCTCCTCTTTTTATAAGGACACTAGTCAGATTTGATTAGGGCCCACTCTAAAGACATCATTTTAACTTAATTACCTCTTTAAAAGCCCTGTCTCCAAATACAGTTACATTCTGAAGTACTGGGGTGTTAAAAACAAGACAACAGACCAACATGGAGTCACTTTTGCTAAGCCTCATGTCACCAAATCAAAACTTAATTACAATTTCAGCTCTCCCAGAAACGGAATCTTAAACCAGTCAATCAGGGATTGTCTGATCATTCATTAGGTCATCTTCCTGATAGAGCCCTGGATCCCCTAAAGGAAACTGATCTGCAATAACCAACCTGCTTTTCTGCCAAGTATAACTTTCTTGTTCCTGCTCCCTTCTGGCTGTAAAGGTTTTTCATTTTGTACAGTCACTTGGAACTCTTTTCTATCTGCTAGATTGAATGCTGCCCAGTTCAAATCAATTTTTGCTCAAATCACTCTTAAAAGTTTCAATATGCCTCAATTTATCTTTTAACAGGGGGTTAGGGCTTCAACATATGAATTGGGGGGGGGGACACAATTGAGTCCCTAATAACAACTTTAAGGATTTCAGATTTGCTCTTAAGAGCAGTGGAAAACCATTGAAGGATTTGAAGCAGGGACTATGTTGAAGGGGATGTAGCAGATGCTTCTAGATATCAATTCTTTGCTTAAAAGACCCTTTTTTTGATTCAAAGCATTGATATGTTCAGCCGAAAATGCAAATTGACTGGTTCCCTTGGTGCAAGGGGTGGCCATGTGACAATGTAAGTGGCTAATAAGATATAATTGAAAGTCTACTGAGTGGACTTCAATAGACTCAGGGAAGGCTATCGTTTTACTGATAAAAAGATATGTCCCTTTGCCCTACACTCTTTCTTCTTTTTCCTTTCTGGGAAAAGGATAAAATGCCTGGAGGTGCAGCAGCCATCTTGCAACTATGAGGATAAATTTCTCATGCCAATGATATAGAGCAGGCAGATAGAAGGGGCTTGGTTTTTAGATGATACCCTTGAGCAGCTATATAAGCTCTGGTCAGCCCACACTTAGAGTTTTTGTTACATGAGAATAATAAATCCCTACTTGTTTCAGGTAGGAATTCCTATTACAGCTGAATGCACTCCTGACTGATACAGAAGCCTGGAGCAGAAAAAGGAGTACCAGCATGGAGGCCTTTGCCAGAGTCCAGACCAGAGATGATGAGGTCCTGGATTAGAAAGGCAGCAATGGACTTGGAGCAAAGTGGATGGATTCCAGACATAAGATACATAGATGCCATGGCAGCCCCCACATGGATACCAAGAATTTCCCCTCACTTATTCAGTGCCATTGAACCCAATGTGCTTTATTTGGTCTTCTCTTAAACACCTGTAGCATGTGCAGCCTCAGTAAACATTTTTGGAGCACCTACTCTGTGCTAAGTCCTGTACTTCTTCTTCTTTTTTTTAATTGAGGTATAACTGACATATAACATTATATTAGTTTTAGGTGTATGACATAATGATTTGTACTTTTGAGAGATTTTCCCCGGCTACTCAAACGTACATTGATCACATTTTCCTGTGAACTTGGTTGTTTTCAAACTCCATGTCTGTAATCCACAAACATTTCATTTATATTTATAAATTAAATATATTTTATGACCAGAATACATGCAACTTGATATATAAATAAAAAAAAGAAGTTTCACAAAGCAGTACTCAAAATGTGTCACATGCTTTAAATGTTTTCCATTCTATTCTACTTCATTTTAAAAAAGACTTTGGTCACATCCACCACCCACTAAATTTGCTTTCATGATCCACTGATGAGTCAAGACCCCTAGTTCAAAAACGTCATCTATATTATTCTTTTGGCACTCATTCTTTACCACCTGATGATATCTCTTGCATCGATATTTGACTTTTTTTTTTTTAAAGAGAACTAATGATCCAAACAGCTTAATTAGCAATTGTTTGGAGTATTTGCTTTTGTTTTTTGTTTTTTTTTTCCTCCCCAAAGCCCCAGTATATAGTTGTATATTCTAGTTGTAAGTCCTTCTAGTTCTTCTGTGTGAGCTGCTGCCACAGCATGGCAACTGACAGACTGGTGGTGTGGTTCCACACTCAGGAAGTGAACCCGGGCTGCTGAAGCGGAGTGTGCCGAACTTTAACCACTAGACCATCAGGGCTGGCTCAATATTTGACTTTTCATGCCAATATGTTGTCTTATTCTCTGGACCATGAGCCCTTCCTGCCTTATTTGTCTTGGTATCTGTCCCTAGTGCCTAGCACTGTGCCTGGCAGGCAATGTGGCTCTTCGGGTCCCCTCGACACTATAAACATGAGGAACTCACTCTTCCCATTTGTCTGGAGTTGGGTGAGGGATGGTCTTAGAAGTTCAGGAAAATAGGAAAATCTTGTTCCCAACTAATGCTTCAGGCTGCTGTCTACGTTTCTCTTCAATAATCATTTTTTTTAGGACTCTTAATATTATTATTACACTCAATCCTAGATTTTGGGTGCCTCTCTCAGTATTCCATGCATGGAACAGCTGATCTGGTAAGGTAACACCCCCTAAAAAGCTAGAAGGATAGAACTAGGGCAGAAGGCTGTTTCTCTAACTGGGAAATTTCAAGAAAACTAAAAGAAAAGGGCCATGGCAATGAGATGGAGGGTGTTTGGGGGTAAGGTTGTCACACTATCCTTGGAGCAGACTTTCTGCATTTGAGGCATTGGAGAGACTGAAGGCTGCGGAGGTCTGGGGAAGTTTCTTGGAGCGTGTGGATTTGCACAAGCCAGTGAACATGAGACAGAGAACAACCTTATTTCTGGAGCAAAGTTCACTCTTCTAGTCTTGTTTTCTCTGTACTTGCTGCCCCTATTTATTAATAAGGTACGTTACGGCCTCCCGGGCTTCTGCGCGCCCTCACCCAGCGGGCAGGAGATGGAAATCTCAGACTTGACATTCCTGGCTCACATGGGCAGACCCAGCAGGCAGGCCACTTGCTTCCTGTCACTTTGGCTCAAGGGACGGTCCGGCTGCTCCTGGGAGAACCACAGTTTGCTGCCTGCTAAGAAGTTGCTTTTACAAAGAACAAGGCAGCTTTAACTTGGCAATCTGGAACAGGCTCCAAAATACACGGCTAAGTGAAGAAAGTAGAGCACAGCCAGAGTGTATAATATGCTACCACTGCAGGGAGAAGAAGGAAGAATATTTATCTGTAAATGCAGATTTGCATATGTATGTAGAATCTCTCTGGAAGGACATAGAACTGACTGGAGGTGGTATTATGTTTGAGAGGAACTGGATGGCTGGGAGACAGGAATGAAAGAGACTTTATTTTTCACGTATACCCTTTTTGCATTTTGAATTTTTTACCATGTACGTGTTATAACCTATTCAAATAAATTATTACTTCCAATCAAAGCAATTTATGCAGCCCCTAAAAATGATATTTATGAAACACGTATAACATAGCTTCTAATATCATTTTAAATGAACCATTATATGTATGCCTAAAGCAAACAAAAGTAACAACAAGCAAAATCCCTACATATATAGAAAAAGACTGGAAGGAGATACACCACAAGGTTAGTGGTGGTTTCTGAAAGTATTCTTTGTTTTTTTTCATTATTTCCAAATTTTCTTTTATTACATCTTTTGTTTCATAATGATGAAAAAATAAGCAAACATTTTAACAAAGAAAATAAATTGCTTTTTCTTCCTGGGTTGCAGCAAGTGAACTGTCCAGAAGAGGACTGACCCGTCCACAGGGTCTGGACTCCCCTTGTGGCTTGAAGGGTTAGATTTGGACTAGAGATGAGGCTGAGAGGCAGTGGACAGAGTCCAACAAAGAAAACACCAGGAAGAATTTCAGCTCCTTACGCCCGAGGGATTTCTTCACTTTCATCCCAGATGTTTGTCCAGTGAGAGAGTCAGAAGTTCCTGGCTGGATATACCTACTCCTTAAAGCTTTCTCTCTCTCCTGTGCACCCACCTCTCAGATCACCAGGTCTTCTAAGTTCTTTCTAGTTTGTGGAAATAATTTCACACCTACCTCCTATATATCTGGTAGTGTCCATTTTGATTCACACCCGCCAGTGCATCTCCACCTGTAGGTCCGTCCCTGCCTGTGCTAAGTCCCTACCTCCTGCCCTGTGTATTGTCAACGTCCTCCTGGGTATCTCCTGAAGAGCTCCAAGGTGTATTAAACAGGTTTGAAGTGAACACGTGGTTCCCCTGCCAAACCTGCTGCCTACCTTGTACTCCTTGTCTGCTGAGTACTACCACCCAACCCGTCACCCAGCTGGGGATCCAGAGTTCACTTTGACTCTCTCCTCTCCCTTTCTTCTGCCAGTTTCCACTTCTCTCCATACCCTCACCTGTCACCCTTCATCCTTGGTCACCCAGGCTTTAGCCCAATCTGTCATTTCAAAATGGAAATCTCACTAAGCAGCTCTCCTACTTAAAGACTCCTAGCAGGGGCTGGCCCCATGGCGCAGTAGTTAAGCTCGACACACTCCACTTGGGTGGCCCAGGTTCACAGATTTGGATCCCGGACGCGGACCTACACCACTCATCAGCCATGCTGTGGTGGTGACCCACATACAAAATAGAGGAAGATTGGCACAGATGTTGGCTGAGGGTAAATCTTCCTCAGCAAAAAATAAATAAATAATTAAAAAAAAAAAAAGTCTCCTGGTAGAGCTCCATTCACATGATAAAATCCAAATTTCTTACGTGATAGAAAAGGTTCTTCGCAGCATATTCCCAGTCTGCCTCTCTGGCCGCATCCCCTATTACTGTCTAAATTACACTAGCCTTCAGCTTCTTAATGTTCCTTGAACAAAATATGTTCTCTACAATGCTGTACTTTAGTACACGCTGTTTCTAAAACTTAGCGATCTCCTACTCGTCCTTGCAGAATTACTTGAATTGTCACCTCCTCCCTGAAGCCTTCCCAACTTCTCCAGGTGGTACCTGCAACTCCCTCCTCTGTGTGTGCTTTGACAGGCCTTAATCTTTAATCTACCACTACACAAGAACAGGGATTGTATATTCTTCTTCCTTATGGCCCCAGAAGTTTCCTTGAGCAATGCCCAGCACACAGTAGGTGCTCAAAACGTTGAATGAATTAATGAAAGGTTTGCATTTCTTCTGTACTCCTACTATATTATACTGGCCCTCAAATGTTGTCAGATCACTGGATGACACAGAGGTGTGGACAGAGGAGGCTTTAGCAAAGAAAACTTCCCTTTGACCAGTTTCCCTGCTTCTTCCCCTCTAGCCCTTGGCCCCTTATCTCTCAGTCAGCAGACCTGGGCTCTGTGGGTGGTGGTTTGCATAATAAAACACTTCAACCTTTGATTTGATTCTGTCCTTAATTTTCATCCTACTCAATTCCATTCTTTGTAAAGTTTTAATAAATAAGGGTGAATTCTCTCTTGGCATCAGGCTGCAGATGCAGCAAGAGGATGCTATCACAGCTAAGAATCATCTGAGCAAACAGGAAAGGGGAGCATCAAAACTGTGCTGGAAGGAACCATGCCTGTCAGGCTCTTGGGAGAGAGTCGCCCACCCTGATGCTCCAGCTTTCATCTCCAGGGTTCTGTTAGAACAAGGTACTAGCTTTAACCAGCTCTTTGTTTCTATGCCAGGAATGTAGACCAAGGAGTCTACTTAGAAACAAAAAAGAATAACAACAACAAATTACTGTTAGAGTCAGACATAACACAACGTTAGGGATGGGTCCTCATCCAGCAGAGACAAGACACAGGAGCAGCCTTGGCTGTGATCCAGAAACAGGGGAGGAGGTAATCCCTGACTGCAGTTAACCAGCTTCCCTGGAGCCCCAGCCCCTGATGACCAGAGGAAACCCAGGCCCAGGACTTCCTGAAGGCAGCTGCTGTTGCCACTCCTCCAGAGGGAGATCATCATGTGGGCAGAGTGGGGAAGACACCAAGACACCTGTATCTTCTCGCACTGTGTCCTCTTCTCTGGGAGAATGGTAGTGCCATTCACAGAACAAGGAGATCGGGGGTAGGTGGTCTCTCATTTACTGGCTGTGAAACCCTGGAGTCATCTTTGCCCCGTTTGTGCACATTCTCTCCCCTTCATCAGCCCATCATCTAATAAGTTGCCAAGTCCCACCAAGTCCACCTCACAGGAACTCGCCAGCATCTATCAACCCTCTTTATCCTCACTGCCAAGATAGAGCACAAAAGTGGAAGTGGGCACCCTGCCATCTGTCAATCCCAGCTCTCCAACCATGACCTTCTTCCTGTCTGTGTTAGTTTCCTAGGGTTACCATAAGAAATATGAGAAACGAAGAGTCTTAAAACAACAGAAATTTATTCTCTCATAGTTCTAGAGGCCAGAAGTCCAAAATCAAGGTGTCAGCAGGGTGTGTTCCTTCTAGAGGCCCTTAAGGAGAATCTGTTCCATGCCTCTCTCCTGGCTTCTGATGGTTGCCAGCAGTCCTTGTTATTCCTTGGTTCCTAGACACATCATTCCATTCTCTGCCTCTATCTTTACAGGGCATTCTCCTCTTGGTATGTGTACCTCTGTGACTCTGTTTTCTTATAAGGACACCAGTCGTTGGATTTAGGGCCCGCCCTAATGCAGTATGACTTCATCTTATCTAATTACATCTGCAAAGATCCTATTTCCAAATAAAGTCATCTTCTGAGGTTTCTGGTGGACACGGACTTTTGGAGGACACTATTCAACCCAGTACACGATTTTTCCAGCTACCACAATCTCACTCCTCCCACTTCCTCTTTCCCCTCATGGGGCCCTCAGTCTCACTGTCTCTCTACTTTGTCCAAGTGTGTCAGTCCTCTGGTGACCTCCAATGCCAGCATTGACTACACAGTTGGTGACCTGAACCTTACTACCCCTTCCTCAGACTTTCTGTGGCTCACTGTACAGTCAGCCTCCCTCCTTGGACCACATAGGCTTCCGTCATTTGCTGAAGGAAACTGCACACCTGTGAGGACTATGGCCATGACTAAACCTGTCTCCAACCGCAGCCAGGCCCTCCATGCAAATCGGCAGTCTTCAGTGACTCTTGCAAAGCTTCACCTCTCTCCCCAAGCTGCACCCAACAACTCTCCTTCAGTCTCAGGAATTGACTCCCTGCTTCATTGAGAAAATTGAGCCATGAAGCTTCAAGGACCTGAACAACCTGCTCCCCCTCTATGTTACCTACATTTACAGTTAACCTCACCTCCTCTCCCCATGTCACTGGATGAGCTGCCCTCTGCTCAGGCCAGTCCAGCCCCTCCCAGTCCCTTTGGGAGCTCACTCCTTCAGCCATCTCTGCTCTTTCCCTCAGCCTACACTCATGCTCACATCACTCCAGTCTTAAAACACACACCCTCCTGTCTCTGATCCTCTGTTTTTCTCTAATTAATGACTTCTCTCTCTTTCTCACTCTTCCTCTCCCTCTCCCTCTCTCTCATTAGCTAAGCTGCTTGAAAAATAATCTCCGTGGTCTACACCCCCTCTCTTCCCATTCACTCAGAAGCCACCTGCTTCATGGAGCATCCCCAGGCCCCTCAATGGGTTGCAGTCCCTCCTCCCTCCCTCCTTCCTCTGAACTCTAATGTTCTGTTTGCACCTGTCCTGTTGGTGTCCTCAGAGCTTCCAGATTCAGAGCAGGGTGACCCTGCACGTCACAGACATTCAATAACTATTTGTGGCATGTGTAAAGACTGTCAAGTCAGCTGGTTCTGGGCCACACTGGTTCCCCTAGGCCCAGTTACAGTGTCTATTTCCTTGGCGTGGCTGGCTGGATGGAGTGGGCCACGTGGGCAGAGGGAAACAGCAACTTATCAGAACAAGTCAACAGACCTTGTCTCCCAGGGTCTCCTCCCCGTGGACGTTGCCGCTGCTGCTGTCACCACTTTCAATGAGCAGCAGCTAGTGGCAATTTGTGCAGGGGAAGTGGGGGAGGGGACTGAGAGGGCAGCTCTTCCAATGGTGCCAGTACCCTGCTTACCTCCCTTCTGACTTGAGGCTTACATGTGCACAAGATGGCATAGGAAGCATGAATTTCACTTTCTGCGTGGCTTTGTGAGCCCAATCTCTGCCAGGCCATCCCCGCTCCTACACCTCCACAGTACAGAGTAGGCCAGCCTCCTCCCCTCGACACACTGGTCTCCTCTGGTACTCTCTGGGACAATAGTAGCCACCAATTATTAAACACTACAGTATGTCAGGCTCTGAGCTAGGTGCTTTACATACCACTTCCTTTAGTCCTTACTGCAACCCAGGGAAGGAGGTTTTAGTTTTCCCACCTTACAGGTGAGAAATTAAGTCTTAAAGAGGTTAAGTAACTTGCCCACAGTCTCCCTTCTAGTCAGTGGCAGAACATGCCCCCAAGCCCTGACCTGGATGATGCCAAAGCCCACGCCTGTAGCCACCACTCCAGCCTGCCTTCTTTCTCCGAAGGCCAACCTTGATCTCAGTCTTCACCTGATCTCATGCATGATGGTTCTGCGGTGCCTTCACGAGGTGTTAGCTGCCCGAATGACACAACTCTCCCTCTTCCCATGTGGCTCACCCACTGGCTCTCTCTTCCACTATCTATCACAGAAGTACATGAGGAGTGCAGGTGGAGAGGGAGTGATTAAAAAGGGGACAGCAGATAAGAGCTCTTACTAGATTCTGTCCTACTTAACGAAGGACAAAGATTGGGGCTGTGTTCTATCCATTTTTCTTATCTCTAGTGCCCATAAATACGTGCTGAGCAAAGAATGAACTTTTACTCCTGATGAAAATCTACAAGTACATTTATTTGCCTTGGTGGTGAAAGATGTTGCAGAAGCAGATCCTCCTCTTGACTCTCTTCCCACTGCATTATGGGAATGTCATCTCAACAACTGACAACCCTGTAGATGGCCTGGGATAGAGAGGTCTTTGAAGTCTGCTGCCAAAGACTTGCAGATGGTTTTGACATAAAGAAAGTTTTCATGAAGATTTAATGTGATAATTTAGGTAAAACCTGGCACAATCATTATTAAAAGGGAATTGTTTAGTAAAGTATGAAACACATATTGACATAACTAATCCTCTAAAGTAGTATCCAAATGAATGAGGAAAGAGGATGGTCACTTTGTGCCACTTTAGGTGGTCATTTTACCTTAACGTTGTTCTTGCCACTGTGTGTGGCACAGATAAAAACACATCAGAACCTGCCACTCCACTTCTCTTGTGGCTCTCCATCGCACTCAGAATAAAACTCACCTGCCTCCTCTAACTTCAGGCCCCTCATGGGCTCCTGCCTCCATTTCAGATTTCATCTCATATCCTCTCCCTCTCTGGTCTCTTGGCTGGGAGAGCAGACCAGAACTTTTTGCCTTAGGAGAACTACATATGCTGTTCCCTCTCATTCTTCAGGGCTGAATTGAAGTGTCATCTCCCTGACCACCCAGAAGTGTCCTTGTCTGTCTTTTTTTTTAACCACTGTATCCCCAAGAGTGCTTGACAAATAGATGTTTAATAAATAGTTGTTAACTGAGTGCAGGAAGGAACCAGACCATTGCCACTTCAGGTGGGAAAGGTGGGTCTTGTTTTCTTGGAGTCTTATCTGTCTTTGGGGCTGTTTTCAAGGTGATGCTCTAAAAGGTTTTAAATTTTTGGTTGATCTGGAAGGTACTTAGAAAAATAGGAAAAGAAAAAAACCTTGCTGTTTTTGAGGCTAATAGATAATTGCTTGAACTATTTTTAGCAATCTCTGGACACCAACCATTTCCTGACTCTGCCTGTTGTCCTCACTCTGGGCACTAAATTCACCTCAGTTTAGCTTATGGTTTCCACTGCTGTTTTCTTGGTTTCTTGACATGTTGCTGTCTCGATTTCTTTTTTTTTAATGTTACTTTATTTTATTTTTATTTTTTCTTTTTGAGGAAGATTGACCCTGAGCTAACATCTGTTGCCAATCTTCATCCTTTTTTCCCCTTTTTCTCCCCAAAGCCCCAGTAGATAGTTGTATGTCGTAGTTGTACGTCCTGCTAGTTCTTCTATATGGGACGCTGCTTCGGCATGGCTTGATGAGCAGTGAGTAGGTCCGCGCCCAGGATCCGAATCAGCAAACGCTAGGCCACCGAAGCGGAATGCGTGAACTTAACCACTACACCATTGGGCTGGCCCCTGCTTTCTTGATTTCTAATCTAATAAGGAACATCTAGTTACATAGCTTTTATCCCAGTTAAAATTATTCTACAACAGTAGTAAGAGGAGTGACAAAATTTGTATCATAATCAATTGCCGAACTCTTCATAAAGAGGTGGTCAGTTTCAAAAAGAGGCCAGAATGGGGCTGACCCGCAGTGTCCCCTCACCCACAGATTGTTAGCAGCCAGTGGCAGGGGTCCCAGAGAAGAGACAGAGGCAGCAGGTTTAGGGGCTTCTGGGGAGCCGAGGTGTTTCCTCTGAGCATCATTAGGAGATGCTCTACAGGGGAGGAAGAAATGAGGAGGAACTAGAAAGCTTTTCCAAAGGAAAAAAAGAGTCAAGGAGAAAAGTGAATGTTTGATAATCCCATGAAAACAAAAAATAGTGTAGATCGGGGATATGAGGCTTTCTTTATTCACTCACTCCTTCGTTCTCTCCTGCATTTCTGTAGCCATTCAACAAACATCTGGTTCATTGAGCAGGTACCAAACTAAGTCCCAGATGATGCAAGGATGAATGAGTCTTGGTTCTTGACTTTAAATAGCTCACATTACACGGCCAAATGATATGGTGTTTGTGAAAGTGGCTTGTGAACGGCACAACCCTACAATGTGTCGGTTGTGTCTTCCAACACTTAATACAGTGGCTGACATGGAGCAGGTGCTCAAAAATGGCTGTTGAATGCATGAATAAGGAGCAGGACTGAAACAACAAGCTATAATATGTGAGAAATGGAGACTGTTGGGGCTGAAAACTAAAAAGATCTGGGTGATTCAGTGAAACACCAAACAGGGCCCCTTGATTATTCCAGAGAGAGACTGGGAACTCAATGTTCCAAACTCTCCTCTTCTCGTCACCATGTGACCTTGAGTGACTTCATCTCTCTGGGGTTGAGTAAAGGAGTACGTACAACCCTATCATCAGACTACCACGTTCGAATGCTTTATTTGTGAATTGAGCTTCATCCTGAAGTTTGTTGAAGAAAGTAGCTAGAGTTAAAATAATACATTACTGCTTCTCCATTTTAAATCTCTTCTAATCCCTTGTAAGAAAACAGATAAATCTGTTGAACAAACATTTCCTTTCCTGTGTAGGAATGTGGTCATCTCAAATGGGAACCACTGGTTAAATTATAACCGTACGCTGGTGCTTACGTCAGCTTCTGTTTTTCTCTTGACTTTCAGGAAGCTACAATGAGGATTTATCTAATTTGAAAATTAATTACCTTATCAAGTTTTGAGACTTACTAGTTTTGATAGATTTACAGTAGTTGTGCCAAATTAACTCCCTCAATTTTTTTGTATCATAAAGTGACTACTAGTGGATATAAATATGATAAATAGAAAGTTGTCAAAGGCTGTTGGACTATCAAAGCCCATATCACTCTTAATTTGTGCCAGGTCAGGGAAGAAATCCCAGAGTGAAATATGGCCAGAAACCACAGTGCAGAGAAGTTTAACAGTTTTCCAAGTTCCAAAATGACTTGGGGAGGAGTCAAAATTAAATCTTACAATCTCATAAGTGTTTATGACTACAATCATTACCCGAAGCTATCAGGTGGTATAGACACGTGCTACTATTGTGGAAATTGAGTTGTATGTCTAAGATTTCCAACAGCGAGATTACTTGGAGGGTAAATTCATCATAAGTGGTAAGGGTCTATTTTCCATTAAAATAGTTTGATGTATTTCATTACATGATAAAAAAATCTTCATTACTGAAAAACTAGAAAAGGTAGATAAATAAAAAAGAGAGAAAAAAACCACTCAAAATCCCATCTTATAAGGAAAACCCACACACATACTCCTTAAAATTAAAAATTAATTAAAATTAAAAAATGAGTGGCTTATACTATTTGTAACAAGAAAAATACTCAGAACCTAAGATCAAAACTTCTGCTTTCGTATTCCTGTACTAGAAGAAGCAGCACCTAGAAAGGTGTAGCCTGACACTTGTTTTATAAATTTAAAAATACAAAGGAAAATGAAAACTTGGAAAAAAACCCTGATCTTGAGACATGTTTCATACGTTGCCTTATATTATATTTGTGTGGTTTTACTTGAGGTCAGAGAATTTGAGTTCCTTATTTCTCGTGCTTAGTCTTCAAAAATGTTTATTGAATTGTTTGCTGACTGGTAATGTTCAAGTGTTCCGTTTAACCTATTAGATATAACAGTCTTTATTATACTCAAGAACCAAGCTTGCTAGGAATCAGCCTGGCACAGTGCTTTGCGACCATTAGGTACACAATGAATGTTTGTTGAATAAGTTAATATATGTATTTAAATCATAGTTTCAAATACTATTTGAGAGAACAAGCCTAGCATGTTGTACTCACATAGAGTTCATAGGTCTTATCTTAACTCCAGAATATTTTGTTGTTGTTGTTGTCCATTATTGTTCATCAGCCATCGTATAAATGCATCCCTTCACCCCTTGGGCCCACTCCTCACCCCCCTTGCCACTGGTAACCACCAAACAATTCTCTCTGTCTGTGTGTTAGTTTATCTTCCACTTATGAGTGAAAATATTTGGTGTTTGCCTTTCTCTTTCTGGCTTATTTCGCTCAACATGATACCCTCCAGGTCAATCCATGTTGTTGCAAATGGGATGATTTTGTCTCTTTTTATGGCTGAGTAGTATTCCATTGTATATATATACCACATCTTCTTTATCCACTCATCAGTTGAGGGACACGTGAGTTGCTTCCACATCTTGGCTATAGTGAATAATGCTGCAATGAACGTAGGGGTGCATAAGCTTCTTTGGATTGTTGATTTCAGGTTCATTGGGTAGATACCCAGTAGTGGGATAGCTGGATCATAAGGTATTTCTATTTTTAATTTTTTGAGGAATCTCCATACTGTTTTCCATAGAGGCTGTGCCAGTTTGCATTCCCACCAGCAGTGAAATAGGGTTCCCATTTCTCCACAGCCTCTCCAGCATTTGTTGTCTTTTGTCTTGGTGATTATAGCCATTCTAACAGGTGTAAGGTGATATCTTAGTGTAGTTTTGATTTGCATTTCCCTGATGATTAGTGATGTTGAACATCTTTTCATGTGCCTATTGGCCATCTGTATATTTTCTTTGGAGAAGTGTCTGTTCATTTCCTCTGCCCATTTTTTGATCAGGTTGTTTGTTTTTTTTGTTGTTGTTCAGTTGTGTGAGTTCTTTATGTACTATGGAGATTAATCCCTTGTCAGATATATGGTTTGCAAATATCTTTTCCCAGCTGGTGGGTTGCCTGTACATTTTGATCCTGGTTTCATTTGCCTTGTAGAAGCTCTTTAATCTGATGAAGTCCCACTTGTTTATTTTTTCATTTGTTTCCCTTGTCCAAGTAGACATGGAATTTGAAAAGATCCCTTTGTGAACAATGATGAATAGTGTTCTGCCTATATTTTCCTCCAGGAGTTTTATAGTTTCAAGTCTCACCTTCAGGTCTTTGATCCATTTTGAGTTAATTTTTTTGTATGGTGAAAGAAGATGGTCTACTTTCGTTCTTTTGTAAGTGGCTGTCCAGTCTTCCCAACACCATTTATTGAAGAGACTTTCCTTTCTCCATTGTATGTTCTTGGCTCCTTTGTCGCAGAATTTTTTTTTCTTAAGAGACCTGATTGACACACACAAAATGCAGACTGACGCCATTATGAAGACTAAAAAACATGATTTATAAAGTGCCCCAGAGTTTGTCTGGAATCCTGCACCATTTGGCTACTAACAGAAAAATTTTCTTTGTAGTAACAGTGAATGAACTGCTGGCTTTTAGGAAAGATTTATGCCCTTCATCATAAGAAAGAAAGAATAGGCCAAGAGCGTTGGTTCAACAATTCCTCATCAGAGAATGATAGAGTCATTTCATAGATAAGGAGAATTTCTAGAGAAGAGGGAGTGACTTGCTCAAGGTCACTCAGCTAGCTAATGGCAGTGGTAGGACTAGAACTCAGGTCCCCTGAATCCTGATTCTTTACTTTTTCCACCATCATGCTCCCTAAGAGCATATATCCTACAAATGCTGGGTCAGTGGCCTCAACTTTTGAATACTTCACATCATGTCTCTAACTATGAAAAGCAAATGTTTGCTATCCTTTTGGTAGACAGAATAACGACCTCCCAAAGAAGTTCGTGTCCTAATCCTCAGAACCTGTGAATATGGTACAGGCAAAAGGAACTTCACAAATGTGATTAAGTTAAGCATTTTGGGATGGGGAGATTATCCTGGATTACTTAGACGGGCCCAAAGAAATCACAAAGGTCAGGAGTGTCACAGTCAGAAAGGGAGATATGATTACAGAAGCCAAAGATTGTAGTGGTGTAGACATGAGCCAAAGAATGCCCACAGCCTCTAGAAGTTGGAAGAGGTAAGGAACAGATTTTTGCTTTGGAGTCTCCAAAAGGAACCAGCCCTGATGACACCTAGATTTTAGCCTGGTAAGACTCATTTCAGACTTTTGACCTCCAAAACTGTAAGACAATCAGTTTATGTTGTTTTGAGCCACTAAATTTATGGTAATTTGTTCCAGCAGTAATAGAAACTGAATGCAATCTTCCTTTCAACATAGTTCTAATCTATTATCTTTTATTAGACTATTGAAGCACTGGAGGGTGGACAGGTGGTAGAAGAAGAAACCCTTTTTGCTTTGTGGGTGGTCAAATATTTTCCGTTTGGTATTTCAAAAGCTTTGTAATGTTCTGTGTTTATCGTGTTCATCTGTTTTTTTCTCTCCTTTTATAAAGCTCTCTGGTTACATATCCCATTTATATTTTTTCTACTCCTATTTCAGCAAAAGCAAACTGTCTTATAAAGAGTTTATGAGGTTACTTATTGAATCAGGGAGAGTCAAAATTGAAGCTTCTATTTGTGCCTTTTATCACAAACCTCCCACATGTCTCATTCTTTCTCCCCATCCCAATTCTTTCCTCTGTTTGTCTTTCTTTTTCTCAAGATCCCCCTTTCCTCCTACATCTTCTTTTCTTTTCACTACTCCATTTCATTCCAGTTAAATTGCTTAGTCATCCACTTTCTTCCTCCCTTTTTCTCTGGGGCTCTCTCACACTCTGTTGTATTCTTGAGTTTTCACCTGATCTTGCTCAAAATAGTCCAGACATTTCCCTTACTTCACCCGAGCTCTCCAGAATTTCTCACCCAGTGGCTGAAAACCAATCAGAGGAGTCAGAGAGGTTTGAAGAGGTCCTGAAGAGGTTTGAAGAGGTCCTCAGAGTTTGAAGAGGTTTCATCATGGAGTCCAACTCCCCATTCATGTTTGAATTCATACCTCCTCCCTGATATATTTGACAAATAACTTCCTTCCTTCCACAAGTTTTTTATTGTTGCTGTTGTTGTTGTTGTTTTAAATCCCTGTGTGTCAGGCAGATGCTCAGCATTTGCTTGAATATCCCCAGGATGGAGAACTCCTTCCTGTATGAGACAGTCCATTCTGCCTTTGGACAGCTCTGATGGGGAAGAAGTTCTTCCCTCTGTTGAGCTAGAATCTTTTTCCCTCTAACTATGAGCCATGGGTTTAATTCTATCCGTTAAGTCACATGGAACAATACTACTTCTTTCTCCACATGACGGTCCTTCAATAATTGAAGATAATCTTCACATTTACATTGGGTTTTCCTCTTCTCCAGACTAAATATCTCTAGTCCTTTGAACTATTCGTCAAATAATGTTTTTTAGCTTTATGGTTATCCTCTTCTGAATTTTTTTTTCTGTTTGTCTATGTTTCATTTGAAGAGTGATGACTGAATGCACCAGAGCAGAGGGTACTGTTGCCTTGTTCATTAGATCAGTGCTGTCCAACAGAACTTTCTGTTATGATGGAAATGCTCTATATCCGTGCTGTCCGATACGGTAGTCACTAGCCACATGTAGTTATTGAGCATCTGAAACATGACTACCAAGAATGAGGAACTGAATTTTTAAATTTTATTTAAACTTATTTTTTATTTAAACTTAAACAGATGCACGTGGCTAGTGGATATTACATTGAATTGAACAGCACAATTCTAGATGTTATACCTCTTACAATACAGTTTATTTTGGGGGAGGTTTTTGATTACTGTTTCAATCTCTTTACTCGTGATTGGTTTATTCAGATTCTCTATTTCTTCTTGATTCAATTTTGGGAGGTTGTTTGAGTTTAAGAATTTATCCGTTTCTTCTAGATTGTCCAATTTGTTGGCATACAGTTATTCATAGTATTCTCTTATAATCCTTTGTAATTCTGTGGTATCTGTTGTGATTTCTCCTATTTCATTTTTAATTTTACTTATTTGAACCTTCTCTCTTTTTTTCCTAGTGAGTCTGGCTAAGGGTTTGTCAATTTTGTTTATCTTCTCAAAGAATCAGCTCTTAGTTTCATTGATCCTTTCTACTGTGTTTTTAGTCTCTATTTCATTTATTTATGCTCTAATTTTTATTATTTCTCTCCTTCTGCTGACTTTGTGCTTTTTTTGTTCTTCTTTTTCTAGTTCTGTTGGGTGTAATTTAAAATTACTTATTTGAGATTTTTCTTGTTTGTTGAGGTAGGCTTGTATTATAAATTTCCCTCTTAGCACTGCTTATGCTGCATCCCATAAGAGTTGGTATGTTGTGTTTTCATTTTCCTTTTTCTCCAGGTATTTTTTTATTTCTCCCTTCATTTCTTCATTGATCCAATGGTTGTTCAGTAGCATGTTGTTTAGTCTCCACATATTTGTGACTTTCCCAGCCTTTTTCTTGTGGTTGATTTCTAGTTTCACAGCATTGTAGTTGGAAAAGATGCTTGATATGATTTCAATCTTCGTAAACTTATTGAGCCTTGCTTTGTTTCCCAACATATGATCTATCTTTGAGAATGTTCCACGTGCACTTGAGAAGAATGTGTATTCTGCTGTTTTTGGATCGAATGTTCTATATATATCTATTAAGTCCATCTGGTCTAGCATTTCATTTAAGGTCACTGTTTCCCTGTTGACTTTCTGTCTGGACCATCTATCCATTGACGTAAGTGGGGTGTCGAGGTCCCCTACTATTATTGTGTTGCTGTCAATTTCTCCCTTCAGGTCTGTTAACAGTTGCTTTATATACTTTGGTGCTCCTGTGTTAGGTGCATATATATTCATAAGTGTTATATTCTCTTGGTGGAATGTCCCTTTTATCATTATATAATGCCTGTTTTTGTCTCTTGTTATCTTTAAGTCTGCTTTTTCTGATATAAGTATAACAATACCTGCTTTCTTTTGCTTGCCATTTGCTTGGAGTATCATCTTCCATCCTTTCACTCTAAGCCTATGTTTGTCTTTAGAACTGAGATGTGTTTCATGGAGGAAGCATATTGTTGGGTCTTGGTTTTTTGTTTTTTTTTTTTGTGAGGAAGATCAGCCCTGAGCTAACATCTGATGCCAATCCTCCTCTTTTTGCTGAGGAAGACTGGCCCTGGGCTAACATCCGTGCCCATCTTCCTCTGCTTTATATGTGATGCTGCCACAGCATGACTTGACAAGCAGTACGTCGGTGTGTGCCCGGGATCCAAACCAGTGAACCCCGGACCACCGCAGTGGAGCGCTTGCACTTAACCACTACGCCACCAGGCCGGCCCTGGATCTTGTTATTTAATCCATCCAGCCACTCTGTGTCTTTTGATTGGAGAATTCAATCCATTTACATTTAGAGTGATTATTGATATACAAGGGCTTAGTACTGCCATTTTATCTCTTATTTTCTGGTTTTTCTGTATTTCCATTGTTTCTTTTTCCTCATATTTCTGACTGTCATTTCAGTTTGGTGGTTTTCTGTGATGGTTTTCTCAGTTTTCTCTTTATTTATGATTTGTGGCTGTGTTCTGATTTTTTGTTTACTGGTTACTGTGAAGTTTGTATAGAAGATCTCATAGATGTGGTAGTCCATTTTCTGATAGCCTCTTATCGCCATTAGCCTAAGCAGGTTCCATCCCTTTCCCCGTCTCCTTTTGAGTAATTGTTGTCACAAATTGTTCTTGTCTGTGTTGTGAGTTTGTGACTAAATCGAAGTGTTTATAGTTATTTTTGGTGCTTTCCTTCCCTTTGTCTTTTCTGTTATAATTGCTTACTAACCTATTCTGATATAGAGCTGCAATTTTATGATTCTATCTGTCTATTGATCTCCTTGCTCAAGGTTTTGTAAACCTTTGCTTTGTAGTTTCAGATGGGAGGACTTCTTTCAACATTTCTTGTGAGGCAGGCCTAGTGGTGATGAACTCCCTCAGCTTTTGTTTACCTGGGAAAGCTTTTATTTTTCCATTGTATCTGAAGGATAGTTTCACTGGATAGAGTATTCTTGGCTAAAAGTTTTTGTCTTTCAGTATTTTGACTATATCATTCCATTCTCTCCTAGCCAGTAAGATTTCTGCTGAGAAATCTACTGAAATCTTGATGGGGTTCCTTTGTAGGTTATTTTATTCTACCTTGCTGCCCTTAATATTTTTTCTTTGTCATTTATTTTTTGCCAGTTTTTGTTTTGTTTTGTTTTTTGTGAGGAAGATTAGCCCTGAGGTAACATCCAATGCCAATCCTCCTCTTTTTGCTGAGGAAGATTGGCCCTGGGCTAACATCCACGCCCATCTTCCTCTACTTTATATGGGATGCCACCACAGCATGGCTTGACAAGCAGTCCATCAGTCTGCACCCAGGATCTGAACCTGTGAACCCCAGGCCACCCAAGTGGAGCATGCAAACTTAACCTCTACACCACCAGGCTGGCCCCCTTTGTCAGTTTTAATAGCATATGCCTTGGAGAAGGTCTTTTTGCATTGATGTAATTAGGAGTTCTATCAGCTTCATGTACTTGTAAATCCACTTCCTTCCCCTGGTTTGGGAAGTTCTTAGCTATTATTTCTTTGAACAACCTCTCTGCTCCTTTGTCTCTCTCTTCTCCCTCTGGAATACCTATAATACCTTATGTTGCTTTTCCTAATTGAGCTGCATATTTCTCAAAGTATTTCTTCACTTTTTTTAAAAATCTTAGTTCTCTCTCCTCCTCCACCTGAAGCATTTCTATATTTCTGTCCTCTAAATCACTAATTCTGTCCTCCATAACGTCAGCTCTATTTTTTATGGATTCTAGATTATTTTTTATCTCATTAATTGTATTCTTCATATCCAGAATCTCTGTTGGGTTTTTTTTCAGAGTTTTGATCTCTTTGGTGAAATAGTCCTTCTGCTCATTAATTTTATTCCTGAGCTCATTGAACTGCCTTTCTGAGTTTTCTTGTAACTCGTTGAGTTTCTTTATGACAACTATTTTGAATTCTCTGTCATTTAGATTGCAAATTTCTGTGACTTCAGGATTGGTTTCTAGAGACTTGTCATTTTCATTCTGCTCTGAAGTGTTAATGTAGTTCTTCGTGGTATTTGATGAATTGATTCTTTGCCAGCACATTTGTGGTAGTATCAGGTCATAGATTCCACCTGCCATGGCTGGGGGGCAGGCAGGAGCTGTTTTCTGATCCAGCCCCATCTGCTGGAAGTTGTGTCAGTAGGGCTCCTCTGCATTTATGTGCTAGCCACAGCCACTTGGTGGGTCATGCACACACACACAGGTAGGGCCTTTGTGCTCTGCCGGTGGGTCACTCTGGTGCTGAACCACTGTGCTGGCAGAGGACCAGCTGAGCTGGTGCACTAGACGGGAGGGAAGAGGCTCTTTCTTTTGCACGTGGGCCAGCTCTGCACTCACGGGTGGCTGAGCTGATCTGCTGTGCTTGGTGGGGGCTTCTTCATCCAGGCTGAGTCGTGCCACTTGGTGGGAAGCATTCCCACAGGTGGGACTGCTGCAGCATGGTGGGGGCTCTCATGGGCCGAGCTACCACTCAGAAAGCAGTCACGCACAGGTCAGGCTGCCCAAACCTCCGCTTACAGTTGTGCCAGCCACAGCAACCTAGATCACTGTCACCAGGGAGGGGGAGGGGTCCACTCACCTAGTTCCGCTGCTTCCAAGGGATCCAGTCCCCCTACCTTCAGAAGCATGGCTGCATGGATCTCTCAAATGTCCTATTGCGCTGTGTAGGGAATCCTTTGTTGGTTAATGAATGTCTGTTTAGTTGTAACTTAGAGGGGAGAGACAAAGGGAACAGCTCACTCCCCCATGATGCTGACATCACTCCTCCTACAATACAGTTTAATTTTGCCTTGTTTTGGAGTAGCTATAGATTCATTCTGAGGTTTTTTTCTTCAAAGCCTCAATTTTTTACTAATACTGAGCCAATGCATTGTCACTGGTCCTATAAGTACACCCTCCATGTAGTGGGAGAAATCCATTTTGTGTTAACTAGGGAAAGCGTGTTCTCTGTCATTCTTTATTCTGCCTTGTGACTATGTATTCTAAGTCTAGCTCAGTCCTCTCTCCTGATTGTACTTCCTGGTCTCCTAACTGGATTCCTGGAATCTGGAATTCAGAGTCTGAACTGATTTTCTATAGGCCTTCTGCTTATTCTTATATTATGTATGTCTTTTATTAATTCTATGAATACTGAATTATTCTATGAATAATATAGGAACACCTACCAAGAGCCAGGTGGGAGCTGTGCTGGGTTCTGAGCCGAGAGAGACAAGTAAGACATAATACCTTCTCCAGCATCAACTGGTCTCCTGTTCTAATCTGCCAATTTTGGGCATTTGGTTTCTGTCCTTGACTCCTTATCTCAAGTTCTATATCTTGGTTTTACATCATTTTATTTGAAGGTGGGTAGGGATGAGGTAGAATGTGGGGGGTGGGGAGCAGAAAGAGGAACTGAGAGATGTATTGTGAAATTCTAGGGAAAAACAGACCAAACTCTCTAGAATCTGTGTATTCTTTTTCTAGTAAAAGAGAAAGAAAAATCTCTCAATCATAAGCTTTTCACGGCCAGTAGTCAACTTGCCTGTCTTCTCTAACCATTTCCTCCTCCTTTATATCTCCACAGCTTTCTAAATCATGTTCAAAATATGGTCTGTGGAAACACCAACAATAAAAAGAGACTCTTGATTTTGTTTACTTGTTTGATTTCCTGACTTCTTTAAATAACTAGGGCTAGGCAAAGACTCTATCTTATTCTGTATATAAAATCGTGCCCATCTCATTGGGAGCTTATTGATTGAAAAATAGACACCCTCTAAAGTCTCCTCATCCAGGTGAGGCAAAGGAGAGCAGAGCAAGGAAATGAGATGGTCTCAGGGAAAGAGGACAGAAGAAGCTATTTGCCCTCAGGGAAATAGGTGCTGCTTTGCTTCTCTGAAGTCCATCACAGCTATTTCTGGGGGATGGGTTCTTACAACCTTGGACCTGTATTTCCTTCAATACTGCCATATTGTTCCAAACAGCCCTTGATCAACCAGAGTTAGTCATGGACCAGTTCCCTGCAAGATTCTTCCCACATCCCATCTCTCTCCATCCTTTATCTTAACTTCCTGAGGCCAGGCTCTCAGGTGACGCTTCCAGGGTTGGCTAACTAATCCAAGGGAAAAAATCCACACAAACGTAAGACTAGAGGGAAAAAAGTCACCTATATCCCCCCAGTAGGGTACTCTCTTCTGGGGTCAATGGTATGTTAGGCCTTTGGAAGAAGAGCTTTCAGGTGCCCCTAACTGCAGCCACAGCAATGGGGGGCATCCAGGGCAGATGGAAGGGAGAGAAGGCCCACCTAACCCCTCTGTCATAGAGAACTGATATCTTTTTGTTGTTGTTGTTGTTGTCCAAGGTTTATTGAAAATATTACAGCAGAGCAGAAAGATTCAAACAGCTCCACATTGTGTTTTGAAATTCATCCCAACTGTAGGCTGAGTGACCTGCAGTTTGGACAGACTGCCAGAGTCCAAGAGTTTCAGCATTTCCTTAGCGTCTTCACTGCTTCAGTGATCTTCTGATCCAGGGCTATGACCTCAGGAACATAATTAACTCTCCTTTCTCTCTCCTCCTCCTGCAGCTTGATGGAGATAGCTCTCACGGGGCCTCTCCGAATCCACTTCGATCCTGCGATCTTGTGGAGCTTCTTGCGGGCAATAATGGCAATCTCCTCGCACATGTGTTTGTCGGTGTGGAAGTCCTTGCCCCGGCGCATGAAATACTTCTCAATGATGACCCGGGCTGCCTTCTTCACAGTTTTGGTGCGAACATGGTCCATGTTGGTGGGTCACGGGTAAAAGAGAAGAGGACTGATATCTTGCTCTTAAAATAGAAATAGGAAATATTATGTCTCTATATAGGAAAACAGGCGAAGTAATGGGAGGTTCTGAAGGAAGGCTATGATGAAGGTCAGGAGGCTTGGAATCTTGTCACTGTCATGCTGTTGATGCACATGGGTTCATGGAGTAGTCAAAACACAGTCGTTTTCTTTTTCCCAGCCTCAGTTTCTCCATTTGTAAGATGGGTGCATTGGACTGGATCAGTGTTTTTCAATCCTCAAATTAAAACTCATTGGTAGGTTATGAAGTCAAGTTAGAGTTTTCACGGGCAGGTTGTTTTTTTTTAACGAAATAAAATAGAATGCGCTATTGTACTTAGTAACTGTTTTGTTAAACTTTTGTTCCAATTCGTGTGTGTGTGTGTGTGTGTGTACTGGGTATGACATCAAATATGTTTCTAACTGTGGGTCACAGTAAAAAATGTTTTTAAAACATAAGAATTCATGATTCCTGAGGTTCCTTCTGTGTTTTCGGTTTCCCTGTGTCTGCAGAAGGCACTCCTTAGGGATTCACCTCCACAGTGACTTGGGAGAACAAGTTTCCATGACGCCATCCCAAACCCTCAACCCAAGCAGGCAGTCTTTGTATTGATCCCGTGACATGCATGACCCCTCAGAAGGTGAGGAGGGCTGAGTCAGGTTGTTAAACTGAAGAATGTAAATTATGTTAAAAATTTAAAATGTTAACACCTTAAGGGGCAGTTGGGGCGAGTCTTCTATGAATAGAGTCTATCGATCCCAACTGACTCTGTTCGCGGAAGACTCACCCTAAACTGTTCAGAGAAAATTGAGAACAAGGGAGTGCTACAGAGGGATAAGTTTGGGAGGGTCGGGGTGGAGGGGGGCCAGATGGGGACATGTGTGTGCACCTTGATAGCTGTTTCGCGCCGTAGCAATTCGCGCCATAAAATGTAACTGTCTGAATGTTTTGAATTAACCAATCATGTAAAACCGCGCCAACCTTTTCCCGCTTTATGCTCCCAAATCCTATAAAAGAACTTGCCCCCTAAGGCTCGGGGTCGACCCCTCTGTCTCCTGCGAGGGACACGAGTCGACCCGGAGCTCCGTTCAATAAACCTCTTGCGTTTGCATCAAGTTCGGTCTTCTGTGTCTGTGGGCCCGCGTCATCCCGAGACCTGGTGAGTTGGGATTTCCCTCCCCTTCCCCTTGGGAATCCAACATTTGGGGGCTCGTCCGGGATCCACGCGGTAACCCCAGACTCCGAAGACCCCTTGGAGGTAGGCCTGAGTGACTGAGTGTGTGAGTGTGTGCGGCGCCGCAAAGTATTGTTTTATTGTTTTGGTTTCAGTATCGGGCAGCCGCCGCTTCGGGCCGTGAGGACCGAACGGCTGCAGTGGCAGACGTGCTAGGGACTGCAGGCTGCAACCCTGGGGGACGCCCCAAGGGATAAGGGGAGTCAGGAAAGCCTGACCAACCCCCCTTCCAGGTGGGAAAAGGAGCGATACCTTTTCCCGGGGAGGACTCGGAAACCCCTCCCGTCTGAAGCCGCCTTCGGCTGGCTTGTAGAGACGCCTTCCGGGCAGGGTTGTCTGTGTTTTAGTGTGTCTTTAGTGTTTATTGTTCTGTTTTTGTTCGTTACGTGGACTTCCTTTGACGGGATGGGACAGACTGTGACGACCCCCCTTTCCTTGACCCTAGACCACTGGACTGAAGTGCGAGCGAGAGCGCACGACTTATTGGTAGAAATAAAGAAAGGGCGTTGGCAGACTTTTTGCACCTCTGAGTGGCCCTCCCTCAATGTGGGTTGGCCCCCTGAGGGGACGTTTAATCTAACTGTTATCCTCGCGGTGAGGGCTATTGTTTTCCAGGAGAGACCGGGGTCCCATCCTGACCAACGACCATATATTACAGTGTGGCAGGATCTGGTGCAGAACCCACTCCCGTGGGTTAAGCCATGGGTAAAAGCAGAAAAACTAAGCCCCCGAGTCCTGGCGCTGCAGGATGCGGAGACACGGCAAAAATCGAAATCAACTCGAACAGCGGAGTCGGAGACCCCTTCGGCCCCCCCCGGGGTCTACCCTGAGATTGAGCCTCCTCCCGAATGGCCCCCTTTCTCGCCTCCTCCTTACCCCTCCCCCGCTCCAGGATCGCAATCAGGACGGAGGGCGACTGGCTCGGGTCCCTCCGCTGGAACCCGAAGCCGCCGCGGAGCCACTCCGGAAGGGCCTGATACCACGGTGGCGCTCCCGCTAAGAGAGTATGGAGCTCCTGCGGGGCCCAACCAGCTGTCACCCCTCCAGTACTGGCCTTTCTCTTCCTCAGACCTGTATAACTGGAAAAATAACCATTCCCCCTTTTCAGAAAACCCCGCCGGATTAACCGCCCTGATAGAGTCCCTAATGTTTTCCCATCAGCCCACTTGGGATGACTGTCAACAGCTCTTACAGGCACTCTTCACCACGGAGGAGAGAGAAAGAATCACACAGGAAGCAAGAAAGAATATCCGAGGCACCAACGGGCAGCCGGCAACGATAGCTGAGGCGGAAGAAGGGTTTCCGCACAACCGGCCCAATTGGGACTATAACACGGCTGAAGGTAGGGAGGCGCTGTCCGTTTATCGCCGGGCTCTAGTGGCGGGTCTCCGAGGGGCCGCAAGGCGGCCCACCAATTTGGCTAAGGTAAGAGAGATCCAGCAGGGGCCCACTGAACCTCCCTCCGTTTTCCTAGAACGATTGATGGAGGCTTACCGCAGGTATACGCCCTTCGACCCATCCTCGGAAGGGCAAAAGGCCTCTGTCATTATGGCCTTTATTGGACAGTCTGCCCCAGATATAAAAAGGAGATTACAAAGGCTAGAAGGGCTGCAGGACTACGACTTGCGGGATGTGGTAAAGGAGGCTGAAAAGGTGTATCATAAAAGAGAGAGTGAGGAGGAAAAGCGAGAGAGAGAGAGAAGGGAGGCTGAAGAGAGGGAAGATAAGAGAGATAGGAGACAAGAGAAGAAACTGACCAAAATTCTGGCCGCAGTGATAAAGGCGACAGGGCCAGATCATAGGCAGTCAGGGAACCTGGGCAACGCCCCACGACCAGGCTCGCGCAGACGACAGCCCTAAGACAAGGACCAATGTGCCTATTGTAAGGAGAGAGGACACTGGGCAAGGGAATGCCTGGTTCCTTGCCGGTCTCCTTGGAACACCCCTCTCCTGCCTGTAAAAAAAGCCTGGAACTGCTGATTATAGGCCGGTCCAGGATTTGAGGGAAGTGAACAAGAGAGTGCAGGACTTACACCCTACTGTGCCAAACCCATATAGCCTACTCAGCTCCCTCCCCCCATCACGGAAATGGTATACTGTCCTGGACCTGAAAGATGCATTCTTCTGTCTGCGGCTGCACCCAAAAAGCCAATTACTTTTTGCTTTCGAGTGGCGCGACCCTGATATGGGGATCGCTGGACTTGGACAAGACTGCCTCAAGGGTTTAAAAACTCCCCCACCCTGTTCGATGAGGCCCTCCACAGGGATTTGACTGACTATAGGGTTAAAAACCCTCAAGTGACTCTTTTACAGTATGTAGATGATCTACTGTTGGCGGCGGAAACCCCGGGAGACTGTGAGGAAGGAACCAAGCGCCTCCTGGCCGAGTTGGGTGAGTTGGGGTACCGGGCGTCGAGGAAGAAGGCACAGCTGTGCCAGGAAAAAGTAGTCTATTTAGGCTACACACTAAAGGACGGCCACAGGTGGCTGACCGACGCACGGAAAAAGACTGTGATCCAGATCCCGGCCCCAACCTCCGCTCGCCAGGTAAGAGAGTTCTTGGGGACAGCCGGCTTCTGCCGATTGTGGATCCCTGGGTTTGCTACCCTGGCTGCTCCGCTGTACCCGTTAACTAAGGAGAATGGGAACTTTGTCTGGACTCTAGAGCACCAGAGGGCTTTCGAGACTCTAAAGCGGGCACTATTAGAGGCACCCGCGTTAGCCCTACCTGATTTGACTAAACCTTTCACCCTGTATGTAGATGAAAGAAAGGGAATAACCAGGGGAGTCCTGACTCAAGCCCTTGGGCCCTGGAAGCGCCCAGTCGCATATCTATCAAAAAAACTGGATCCGGTAGCCAGTGGGTGGCCCTCCTGCTTAAGGGCAATTGCCGCCACTGCCCAGCTGGTAAAGGATGCAGACAAGTTGACCCTGGGCCAACAGATAACCATAGTAGCCCCCCATGCTTTAGCGAGCATTATCAGACAACCGCCAGACCGATGGATGACTAACGCCCGGATGACTCACTACCAAAGCCTGCTCCTAACTGAAAGAATTATATACAGACAGCAGGTATGCATTTGCTACTGCCCATGTCCATGGGGCTATTTATAAACAAAGGGGGCTGCTTACACTTGCCCAAAAAGGTGGCAATCATCCATTGCCCGGGACATCAGAAAGGCACCGACCCCATAGCTCGAGGGAACCGCTTGGCGGATCTAGAAGCCAAGCGGGCGGCACTAGGACCCATGGTTCTGACCCTCCAGGGAACTAAAACCAACAAAACCGCCTCTAGGGAGGAATTGACTAAAGAAGAAAAGGTCCTTTCAGTTGTAGAAGGGCGAGAATACCTATCACATTTACATCGGCTAACACACTTGAGCCCTCAGAAACTAATTGAAATTATCCAGGCCTCCTCGTACCAGGTACCACATTTGAAAAAAACGGCTGAAGAAGTTTATAAAAATTGTAGAGCCTGCGCTCTCACAAACGCTGCAGTTTCCAAATGCAGCACGGGACACAGACTCCGGGGAAATAGGCCAGGAGCCTTTTGGGAGATAGACTTTACTGAAATCAGACCGGCCCGGTATGGAAATAAATATCTTCTAGTATTTGTAGATACCTTCTCGGGATGGGTAGAGGCTTTCCCCACCCGAAAAGAGACTGCCTCTGTAGTAGCCAAGAAGATATTGGAAGAAATCCTCCCGAGATTCGGGATCCCAAAGGTAATTGGATCTGACAACGGTCCTGCATTCGTTGCCCAGGTAAGTCAGGGACTGGCCAGTCAACTGGGGATCAATTGGAAATTACATTGTGCTTATAGACCCCAGAGCTCAGGCCAGGTAGAAAGGATGAATAGAACAATTAAAGAGACCCTAACTAAATTGTCCATAGAGACCGGCGATAGTGACTGGACAGCCCTCCTGCCCTTTGCCCTGTTCCGCGTCCGGAACACCCCACAGGGACCCTTAAAACTTACACCCTTTGAAATCCTCTATGGAACCCCTCCCCCTTTGGCACAAATAGGGATACATGACCCTGACATTATACCTTCTATACCTTTGTCAGCCCGCTTGAAAGCACTCAAGGCCGTCAGGCGCGACATCTGGCACCAGCTAAAAGAGGCTTACCAGCCTGGTGATCTGCTCATCCCGCACCAATTCCAGGTTGGGGACTCTGTCCTTGTGAGACGACATCGGACGGGGTCATTAGAGCCACGTTGGAAGGGGCCCTACGTGGTGCTCCTCACTACGCCCACAGCAGTTAAAGTGGACGGTATAACTTCTTGGGTTCACGCCACACACGTGAAGAAGGCACCCCAGAATGCGGCAGATCTCTGGAAGGTGGAAAAGACTGATAACCCTCTTAAGCTGCGTTTGCCTCATGGGAACGACAAGCAGGTTGTCCAATCCTAATCCCCACGCTCCTCAACTGCTCACGTGGCAAGTCGTCTCCCAGGTAGGAGATATAACCTGGTCAATCCAAAAAAACTGCTTCCCCTTGGACATGGTGGCCGGACTTACACCCTGACCTTTGTAAACTGGCTATAGGAACCCCCGACTGGGATTTCATGGGTCGACGAGGGGGGGGGCAAAACAAGCCAGAGGATGCCACTCCCCCCATCGCAAGGGTAAACTAAAGGCATACCCCTATTTTTGCGTGCTTGTGCAGTTAGTGCCTAGAATTTACTATCATACTGCCAATAGTTTCGAAGATGAGTTTGATCAGAAATCTATACTAAGGAAAAGAGAACCAGTATCCCTCACCCTAGCTGTGCTCCTGGGACTGGGAGTTGCCGCGGGCGTAGGAACCGGCACTGCAGCCTTAGTTGCAGGGGAGAGAGGATTAACTGCCCTGAGCAATGCTATAGATGAAGACCTCAGGACTTTAGAGCAGTCCATCTCTAAGCTAGAAGAGTCCCTCACCTCCCTGTCTGAAGTAGTGCTCCAGAATAGAAGGGGATTAGATCTGTTGTTTTTAAGGGAGGGAGGGCTCTGTGCAGCTCTTAAAGAAGACTGCTGTTTCTATGCAGATCACACAGGAGTAGTCCGAGATTCAATGCAAAAATTAAAGAAGAGATTGGACATGAGGCAGCGAAGCAGGGAGGCCCAACAAAGCTGGTTTGAATCCTGGTTCACTAAGTCCCCCTGGGTGACGTCCTTACTATCCTCCCTAGCAGGGCCTTTGTTAATTCTTTATCTACTTTTGGTTTTTGGACCGTGTGTTTTCAATAGAATTACTGCTTTCATAAGAAAAAGAGTCAATGCAGTGCATGCTATGATGCTCCAACGCCATTACCAAGCTCTCCCACGCCATGAGCCACTAATAGTAGACACCGAAAACTAAGTTCTAAGATTAGAACTAGGGACAAAAGAAGAAGTGGGGAATGAAGAATGTAAATTATGTTAAAAATTTAAAATGTTAACACCTTAAGGGGCAGTTGGGGCGAGTCTTCTATGAATAGAGTCTATCGATCCCAACTGACTCTGTTCGCGGAAGACTCACCCTAAACTGTTCAGAGAAAATTGAGAACAAGGGAGTGCTACAGAGGGATAAGTTTGGGAGGGTCGGGGTGGAGGGGGGCCAGATGGGGACATGTGTGTGCACCTTGATAGCTGTTTCGCGCCGTAGCAATTCGCGCCATAAAATGTAACTGTCTGAATGTTTTGAATTAACCAATCATGTAAAACCGCGCCAACCTTTTCCCGCTTTATGCTCCCAAATCCTATAAAAGAACTTGCCCCCTAAGGCTCGGGGTCGACCCCTCTGTCTCCTGCGAGGGACACGAGTCGACCCGGAGCTCCGTTCAATAAACCTCTTGCGTTTGCATCAAGTTCGGTCTTCTGTGTCTGTGGGCCCGCGTCATCCCGAGACCTGGTGAGTTGGGATTTCCCTCCCCTTCCCCTTGGGAATCCAACAAAACAACACTGATTCCAAGACACCTTGTGAGCTTTTATATCATGGACACAGTTTTTTGCACATTGTGGACCCTTTGATTTCATTATGATGCTTAGAAGAGATTCTCACTTTAAACAGGAAGTTGAACAAAATAATAAGATCCCATATCTAGAGGTAATATTGTATGATTCCATGAATACAAAATTTCAAGAAATATTTGTAACTAAGGACACTCTTCCAGCAACAATAATGACATCAGCCCCTCCGCAGTGAGACACAGGTCACAGAGGGCTTCTGGTCACTATCCCACTTCATCTCAATAGTCCTGTGGCCCTGGGTTGGCAGCTTGTAAGGGGTCAAGTCAGGACTTGAGTTCAAATCTCCTTCCTTACAAACCCTCTTAAATTCCACTGTACCACATGGAAAGGGATTATTGTTACCAAACTTAAATTATCAAGTATGTTTTTTCCTCTCATGATAGTAAATTTAATTCCATTCAGTACACTTTAACGGACATTAGCAAGGCATGTGGTAAAGGTGGGACACTGCGTTTGACAGGTCTTTGTTGAGCAGCCATGCTTTAGGAATATGATATAGATGGAGAAAGCTGGGAAGCCACAGGCCACAAATAGGACACAATCCTAAAATTTGGGATAGGGTTGGACCATGGTACCCTCAGCAAATGAAGTTGATTAAGTATCTAACATGCAGTTCTCATTCCAGAATATTTGCAAAGACAATGCTACTAAAGAATGGGTTTCCCCTAAAGAAAAAATAAACAAGTGGAACTTTATCAGATTAAAGAGCTTCTACAAGACAAACGAAACCAGAATCAAGATGAACAGACAACCCACCAGCTGGGAGAGAATATTTGCAAAACATACATCTGACAAGGGGTTGATCTCCATAATATATAGAGAACTCACACAACTGAACAACAAAAAAAACAAACAACCCGATCAAAAAATGGGCAGAGGAAATGAACAGACACTTCTCCAAAGAAGATATACAGATGGCCAATAGGCACATGAAAAGATGTTCAACACCATTAATCATCAAGGAAATGCAAATCAAAACAACACTGAGATATCACCTCATGCCAGTTAGAATGGCTATAATCACCAAGACAAAAAACAACAAATTTTGGAGAGGATGTGGAGAAACAGGAACCCTCATACACAGCTGGTGGGAATGCAAACTGGTGCAGCCTCTATGGAAAATGGTATGGAGTTTCCTCAAAGAATTAAAAATAGAGATGCCCTATGATCCAGCCATCCCACTACTGGGAATCTATCCAACGAACCTGAAATCAACAATCCAAAGAGGCTTATGCACCCTTATGTTCATTGCAGCATTATTCACTATAGCCAAGATGTGGAAGCAACCTAAGTGTCCTTCGACTGACGACTGGATCAAGAAAATGTGGTATATATATACAATGGAATACTCCTCAGCCATAAAAAAAGACAAAATCATCCCACTTGCAACAACATGGATGGGCCTGGAGGGTATTATGTTAAGTGAAGCAAGCCAGAAAGAGAAAGACAAACACTGTGTGATCTCACTCATATGTGGAATATAAACCAACACATGGACAGAGAAAACTGTATTGTGGTTACAGGGGCAATGGGCGTGGGGGTGGGCACAAGGGGTGAAGAGAGACATATATATGGTGATGGACAAACAAAAATGTAAAACCCAAAATTTCACAATGTTAAAAACTATTAAAACATCAATAATAAAAAAAAAGAATGGGTTTCCCCAAACCTCTTTAGTGATACCAACATATATCTGAGATAAACTGTAGTATGACTGAGGTAATGCTGTCATAATGGAAGAATGGAGTGTGGGATGGATGGATTGGGGTTAGACTCTCTGGTATTGTGTTTGGGTCTCTAGTACTGACCTGCTGCTAGGCTCTTGAAAGCAACTGATTGGGCCAAGGTCATTCAGATGGTGAAGTAACAGAAGCTCATCTTCTGATTCCAAGTGCTCTTGCCATGATAGCCTGTGTGTTCTAGAGTGGAATTGGGGGGCATCAAGGTAGCATAGTTTGGAGACATTTTCTCTGAAGATTTTTGAACCTTCCTAACCTAGTTTAGAATCCCTTAATAGCCTTTTTTTTTTTCGCTAAGGAAGATTCACCCTGAGCTAACTTCAGTTGCCAATCTTCTTTTTTTGCTTGAGGAAGATTAGCCCTGAGCTAACATCTGTCCCAATCTTCCTCTACTTTATATGTGGGTCACCACCACAGAGTGTCTGGTGAATGGAGTAAGTCTGTGCCTGGGATCTGAAACTGTGATCCCAGGCCACCAAAGCAGAGCGTGTGGCACTTTAACCACTTGGCCACAGGGCGGGGCCCCTCTAATAGCCTTTTGATAGTAATAGGTTTTGACACAAACTTTTCCCCTTGGGAAAATAAGGCACTGTGCAACCCATAAGAATATTCAAGTTGGCCTGAAAGCATATGAAATTGCATTAAAAAACCATATCCCAGTTTCTCAATTAGTTTTATTGAGGATCTGCTTTGATTGAATCATTTCCTAGAGGCCAAATGGCCCTGGTGAGGAGAAATAATTGAATTCTGGAACACAAAGAGCTGAAGACCAGACTCTGGCGCCACATCACACCCACCGGGGAGAGGGGTCCAGACTCTAGCCTGAGCAGTGTCCAGGGAGCTCCAGGCCAGTCTCTGCCCTGTCCTACAGAATCACCACAGCACAGGATTTGAGAAGGCTGATGGAACAATCAACAGTATAAATACTGATACACGATATTTTGCTTTTTATTTTTTTTCACTGAGGAAGCTTTGCCCTGAGCTAACATCTGTGCCCATCTTCCTCTATTTTATATGTGAGTCTCCACCACAGCATGGCTGATGAGTGGTGTAGGTCCGTGCTTGGGATCCAAATCCACGAACGTGGGCCACCAAATTGCAGCACACCAAACTCAGCCACTATGCCACAGGGCTGGGCCCCCACAATATTTTGCTTTTAAAGACACTTTAGGGGCTGGTCCCATGGCTTAGTGGTTAAGTGCACATGCTCTGCTACTGGCGGCCCAGGTTCGGATCTCGGGCATGCACTGACACACTGCTTGTCTGGCCATGCTGAGGCGGCGTGCCACATATAGCAACTAGAAGGATGTGCAACTATGACATACAACTTTCTACTGGGGCTTTGGGGACAAAAAAGGAGGATTGGCAATAGATGTTAGATCAGGGCCGGTCTTTCTCAGCAAAAAGAGGAGGATTGGCATGGATGTTAACTCAGGGCTGATCTTCCTCACACACACAAAAAAAGACACTTTATATAAAAACAAAATATTTGAAGACAGAAGTCATTGCATTAGAAAAAAGGAAATGTTGAAGCTATTTTCAGTTAGAAATGTAAAATGGGTAAATATGTACACACAGTTAAAACTTATCCATTTAAGATGTAAAATTAGGATCTAACATATGCTGTAAAAGGGTAAAAGTTTTTATTAGGCTTGTATTAATTATCTTAATCTAGTAAAGCATGTTTTACTGTCAGAGTTAGACCAAAGTAAGAATAATCATTTAATTATAATTGAAGCACTGTATTTAACTTTCTCCAGATTTCTCAAAAATATAATACACTAGAGTGGTGAGGTCAGACAACTATATAAAATCTTAATTGCTTTTTGTTGTATTAGCAATAACCAATTAGAAGTTCTTATGGAAAAAAATGTATTCACAAAAGCAGTGACAACAACATCAGCAGCAACACCAACACAAAAATGAAATGCCTCAGAATAATGCTAACAAGAAATGCATAGGACCTATATGGAGAAATATCAACAAACATCAACAAGAAAAACATCAGGGGCCAGCCCTGTGGTGTACTGGTTAAGCTCAGCGTGCTCCACTTTAGCGCCCTGGTTTGTGGGTTCGGGTCCCGGGCGCAGACATACACCACTCTTCAGCCATGCTGTGGTGGCGACCCACACACAAAATAGAGGAAGATTGGCACAGATGTTAGCTCAGGGTGAAGCTTCCTCAGCAAAAAAAGGAAAAAAAAAAAAAGAAAAACATCAATTTCCCTGTTGGAAATGTAGAGAATGCCTATCAAGAGATAATTTATCAAAAAGGATATACAGATGGTCAATAAATATGATCTTTCTCACTTATAGCCAAAGATTTGAAAAATAAGCTAACAATGAGATTTCATTTCAATACTAAATTGACAGGATTTAAAAATAATCACATTATTCAATACTTCCTGAGGTACACTAATGTGGGCATTCTCATATAGCACTGGTGGGAGTGTCAATGGATAAAGTTGCTTTAAAATTTAGCAATGTATTAAGCACCTTAAAATATTCATATGCTTTTCATCAGTAATCCCACATCTAGAACTCAATCCTAAAAAAATTATCAGGAATGCAGACAAAGATTTGTGTGTAAGGATGTTTATTACAGTATTATTTATAATGGTGAAAAACCTGAACTAACTTACATGAGCAATGATAGGAATTGATTAAATAAATTATGGTCTATCTCTATAGTAGAATCCTTTATAGCCACTAAACATTATGTTTTTGAAGAATATTTAATAACATAGGAAATTATTTATGATGTGATGGGTTAAGCGAAAAAAGTGCAGGGTACAAAATTGTGCTATACAATATGTATTAGTTTGCTAGGGCTGCCATAACAAAATATCACAGTCTGGGTGACACAAATAACAGAAGTTTATTTTCTCGTGGTTCTGGAGGCTAGACGTCCAAGATCAAGGTGTCAGCAGGCTTTGTTTCTTCTGAGGCCTCTCTCCTTGTCTTGCAGATGGCTGTCTTCCTCCTGTATCTTCACATGACCTTTCCTTGGTTTCTCTTTGTGTGTCCTAATCTTCTTATAAGGACACCAGTTAGACTGGATTAGGGTCTCATTCTAACTTGATTACTTTGTTATAGGCCCTATCTCCAAATACAGTCACATTTTAAGGTACTGAGGATTAGGGCTTCAACATATGAATTTTGGGGGGACACAATTCAGCCCATAACACTATGATTCTGATTTTGTTTAAAAATGCACAGAAGAGGGCCGGCCCCGTGGCTTAGCGGTTAAGTGCACGGGCTGGCGGCCCGGGTTCGGATCCCGGGTGCGCACTGATGCGCCGCTTCTCCGGCCATGCTGAGGCCGCGTCCCACATACAGCAACTAGAAGGATGTGCAGCTATGACATACAACTATCTACTGGGGCTTTGGGGGAAAAAATGCCCAGAAGAAAAAAAGACTGGAAGGAAATACAGTAGACCTGTGGCTTTGTGAGTGGTACTGAAGATTAGTAATGTGGTAATTGGTAAATAACTTTGTTGATGTACAAATCTGAGTGATGTTTAGTAAGAGCCCCTATTTAGTAAGTGACTCTAGCTGCCCTTTGGGTATCCACATCTCCTCAGGTTTCTTTATGTTTCAGTCATCATCTTGGATGTGGTAATTTTCATTAAGTGTTGAAAGAGTCACTTAAATTTTTTGGTGATACCATACCATATTTTATTGGGGAAATGTGATACAAAGGTATTTACAAAACTGATGCTTTTTTGCCCATAAATAATAAAAAATATTAAAGGTTAAGAGAGGTTATTTGAGCGGTGTGATAACAAATTATTTTAATTTTATTGCTTTTATGGTATTTGCTATAATGAGCACAGGAAACAAACCCATGTTGTTTAAAAAATATGGAAAAATTTCCACCTGAAAACGGGACCAAACTTGATGTCCTCAATTTCATGCTTTGTGATTCTTTAACAAATTTTTTTGATTTCTATTTAATCTGGTTCAACCAATATTGGTTGCATACCTATGCTGTCCTTGGTGCTGTGGTTCAAAGCTTCATGAGACACCATCTGACCTGTCTGAAAATTCTTACTCTAGTTAAGGAGACTGAGAACCACTCTGCTGACTGTGAACACTGCAATAAATAAAATATGGAAGCCTAGAGGAAGAATCGATAAAGGCTTCACAGAGGTGACTTCCATTTTAGAGTTAAGCCTTGAAGATAGAGTAAGATTTCACCATTCAAAAAAGGGAAAGGAGGTCATTTCAAAATCAGGGTCTGCAGGGAGGCAGGCATGGAGGTGTTTATATCTGTTCCTGAAATGAGCAGCAGGCCTTAAGCCTGGAGAACAGGGTTTGGGCAGGGATATGGTCGAGGATAAACTAGTGGAGGCAGAGTTTTCGGCAGCAAGACTAGTTAGGAAGTCATTTTGATGGCCCGAGAGCAACAATGAGGAATCATTAGGGAACCAGCAGCTAGATGGAGAGTTGGAGGCTGGTCAGAAGACCTTCTGGAGCTAGAGATGGCAGGATTGTATTTGGGGAAAGTAGGGGAGAGGTACATCAAGGAGGAGCCCCATCTTCTTAGCCTGGACTCGGGAGGACTGGAGAGAATACTCCAGGAGCAGCAAGTTGAGAAAATTTCTGAAAGAGGCGAGGGGCTGGAAGTCAGAGAGTTAATTCAGTCTCATTTCTAAAGTGCAGATTTTTGCAACAAATTCCTCATTTATCATCTGTACAAGTCAATGTTGAAGAATCTCTGTGCATGTATTTTTAACCAAAGCATTCACAATTAAGGTTTCTGGGTCATGAGTGTGTGTGTATTTAAATTTTATTTTATCATAGCAGTTCAGTAGCACTCCAGCTTTCTACCAAATAAGCACCATTATAGTACTGTTCCTATTTTATGATTCAAAGACTGGAGACACAGAAAGATTATGCTTCCATAGCCACTAAGGCAATACAAAGCTACTCTTGGCCACTCAATTTAAAAAATTAATTAAAATGGTAGCAAAGCAAGTGTCATGTATTGGATTACCTAAGCATAACTGGAAATCCAGGACAACATAATTTAGCACTTTAGTATTTAGTATATTCAATTTAACTCAAATGTTTAAAGAGCATCTATGCTGAACTGGACTAGATGAAGAAAATTTCCTGGAGGTTGGAAAGTGTTAATATCTAGCCGAAAAATGAGACTGTCCTAAATAGGAAAGACTGGCATTTCTAAATAGAGTAAAGAGTCAAGTAAGGATATTTTAGTTAATAAATAATAAGTATAATACAAACTACAGATGAAAAGGCTTATATAAATGTAAAGCTACTGTTGGCATTTAGACTTCAAGAACAATTATATCTTTTTTTTTCAACTTTATTTTTTAAATTTATTTTTAATTTATTTTTTCCACCCCCCCCCCCTTCTTCCCCTCTGGTAATCACCAATCTAATCTCTATATCTATATGTTTTTGTTGTTGTTGTTGTTTTCTCTTTTTATATTTTACAAATCTTTTCATCTCATGATCTCAAAGTGCTTAATCAACAGAAACTCATTAAGGAACATACCCTCACTATGAGGTAGTTATATATAAACAGTTGTATATTTTCAGATGGAGCAGGTGAAGCAAGAGGCCAATCCAGTAACACAGTGTAACTTAGTGGCAGGTGTACACATAGAAATAGAATATAGTTTCTCTTGACACTCAAAACTTTGCTTCATTCAACAGCTTATTGGCATTTAGAAGTAAATACTTTCTTTTAAAAAACATCAAACAAGAAAATCTAATTTTTTTCCCTTTGATATTAGCAAAAAAAAAAAAATGTTAAACACAAACTTGCCTGATTTCATAAGATTTTCAGCCCAGAATCCAATTTGGGGTCTGGAATATCTTCTTCATAGAGCATAGAAACCTAAAGCAACAGTTTAATTTTAATGTTTAAGGCACTTGATAGTTTTCAAAGTGCTTTCATTTTATTATTTCATTTCACAACATGACATCTTCTTTTCTTTCACTAACTTAGAAATTTGAGAAAAGCAAAGGAAAGCAGTGGAGATGGAAGCAAAGCCAATCCCTAGAGTAACTGGAGTGGAACCGAACCAGAACCTCAGTTTTTACTGGTAAACTTCCGCATACATCCTTCACTCAGACCGCAGTCTGGAAGAATACTTTGCCCTGGAGTAACTGAGCCAACCCTACCAAATTGATCAAGTTAGTAAGGAGAGAGAGATTTTGTATCAGATTTTGTAAGTGGTGACTTTTGTGAGTTGGGGAAAGAGTAACTGGTGGAAAATAAAAAATTTTAAGGAATAGATATAATAGTTGAGGTCAAGGATGTCTTAAGTTCCTAAATTTAAATGTTTTTATATTTTAATTTCCGAACGTGATATATTTATGATTAAAGGTTGTATTTATAAAAATGTTTGAATTACATATTTTGATTCCAATAAAACAGTAGTGATGAGGAGTCATTAGAAAGCAACATTGACATCATCAGTAGTAATAATAATGGTAATAACTGCTAACATTTCCTAAGAGCTTGCTGTGTGCCAGGCGCTGTGCTAAATGCTTTGTGGGCATTAACTCTTTAATCCTTTAAGTCAGAGCTGCTCCTAAATCAATGTCCCCTGAAAAGTGTCAAACTTTAATCTGAAAATAAGATACATTATAGAATGCTTAGAAATCATGTTGAGGGGCCCCCCCCGTGGCTTAGCAGTTAAGTGTGTGCGCTCCGCTGCTGGTTCAGGTTCAGATCCTGGGCGCACACCGACGCACTGCTTCTCCGGCCATGCTGAGGCGGAGTCCCACATACAGCAACTAGAAGGATGTGCAACTATGACATACAACTATGTGCTGGGGCTTTGGGAAGAAACAGGGGGAAAAAAAGGAGGAGGACTGTCAATAGATGTTAGCTCAGGGCCTGTCTTCATCAGCAAAAAGAAGAGGATTGGCATGGATGTTAGCTCGGGGCTGATCTTCCTCACAAAAAAAAAAAAGAAATCATGTTGACACATACATAGAAAAGAATTTTGAGAATGACCTATATATTAAAAAATAACATTTCATAGACTCATTGTACAAATATTATATATAACAATAATATATAAAATGAAACTAAAAATAAACTATATCATATTTAATACATTGTTATACACACATATATACATTTTTACAAAATGGGATCATGATACATATACTATTTTTAAAAATGAACTTTATTTTTAGAACAGTTTAGATATATAAAAAAATTGCAAAGCTAGAACAGAGAGGTCCCATACCCCTTCAGCCAATTTCTATTATTAACACCTTAATTAGTATGCCACATTTGATACGATTAATGAGCCAATATTAATAATTACCTAAAGTCCATATTTTATTCAGATTTCCTTAGTTTTTACCTAATGTCCTTTTACTGTTCTAGGATCCCATCCAGGATACCACATTACGTTTAGTTGTTGTGTCTCTTTCGGTTCCTCTTGGTTGTGACAGTTTCTCAGATTTTCCTTGTTTTTGATCACCTTGACAGTATCAAGAAGTACTGGTCAGGTATTGTAGAATGTCCCTCCATTGGGATTTGTCCCTCCATTGGGATTTGTCTGATTTGTTTTCATGATTAGACCGGGGTTATGGGTCTTTGAGAGGAGAACCACAAAGGTCAAGTGCCATTTTCTTCACATCATATCAGGGATACATACCTGTCCATCCGTCTGAAGTAGTACTTGTCAGTTTCTCTACTTTAAAGGCCGCTCAGCTTTCTCCTCCTTTTCCATACTGCACTCTTTGTAAGAAAGCCACTATGCACAGCCCACACTTAAGGAGTAAGGTGTTGTCCTTCACCTCCTTGAGGCTGGAGTATCTACATAAATTATTGGGAATTTTTCTGCAGGAGAGATCTGTCTATTCTCTCTGCTCCCATTTATGTACTTAATCATTTACTTAAATCAGTATTGACTCATGGATATTTATTTTATATTTTGGGTTATAATCCATACTTTTTTTTTTAATGTGCTTTCTTTCCCAATAAAATGTTGCAGACAACTTTCAAAGTCAATAGAGGTGAATATCATATCTTTTAGAGGTTATAGAGTGTGAATTTAATCAATCCTCTACTGATGCACATTTTTGCTTCCATTTTTTCCTTATTTCCAACCATGATGGAATAACATCCTTGCACATTCATTTTTGTGCACTTGTGTGACTATTCCTTAGGTTACTCTTCTAACCCCATCCCTAAGACATACCTTATTTGAGCTTTGTTCCCTCTTCCTCAAGCACACCCTGCTTTCCTAGCCTATTTCCTCTACCTAAAATGCTCTTCCCCTGTCTTTGCCCACTGAAGTTCCGTTTATGATTCAGGGCTCAGTTCAAAGCCTACTTGTGTAGGAGCTCTTCTCTAGTGTTTTGACAAGAATTTTATGGTTCCATCCTACTTCTGCTTATCATCTGAGCCTCCTATTCTATCCCAGGACTTCTTTCTACTAGTTTATGAACTGGTAGGGGCAGAAATGTGATCAGTCACGGCCATCTGTGTACTCCATCACAGGGTTGGGCACATAAAATAACTAGTATATTTTTACTTTAAATGGAAAGATCTGAGTAACTGACAAATTACGAATTGTGCTCAATAGCAAGTTACTCTTTCTTTCTTTTACATTGTTGCTCCGTGCTTCAGGGAGGCAGAGGAGTTGAATACAGGTGTTAGCTTTCGTTTAAAGTGCAAACTGTGCTGTGGTTATTTATTTATTTATTTATTATTTTTTTAAATTTGTTGTTTATTGCAGTAACATTGATTTATAACATTCAGGTGTACATCATGATACTTCTATTTCTGCATAGATTACATCATGTTCACCACCCAAATACTACTTACAACCCATCACCACACACATGTGCCAAATTATCCCTTTCGCCCTCCTCCCTCCCCTCTTCCCCTCTGGTAACCACCAATCCAATCTCTGTCTCTATGTGTTTGTTTATTGTTGTTATTATCTACTACTTAATGAAGGAAATCATACGGTATTTGACCTTCTCCCTCTGATTTATTTCACTTTGCATAATACCCTCAATGTCCATCCATGTTGTCACAAATGGCTGGATTTCATCGTTTCTTATGGCTGAGTAGTATTCCATTGTGTATATATACCACATCTTCTTTACCCATTCGTCCCTTGATGGGCACTTAGGTTGCTTCCAAGTCTTGGCTATTGTGAATAACGCTGCAATGAACGCAGGGGTGCATGTATCTTTACGCATGGGTGTTTTCAAGTTCTTTGGATAAATAGCCAGCAGTGGAATAGCTGGATCATATGGTAGTTCTATCCTTGATTTTTTGAGGAATCTCCATACTGTTTTCCATAGTGGCTGCACCAGTTTGCACTCCCACCAGCAGTGTATGAGAGTTCCCTTCTCTCCACATCCTCTCCAACATATGTTGTTTCCTATCTTGTTAATTATGGCCATTCTGATGGGCGTGAGGTGATATTGTAGTTTTGATTTGCATTTCCCTGATAGTTAATGATTTTGAACATCTTTTCATGTGTCTCTTGGCCATCTGTATATCTTCTTTGGGGAAATGTCTGTCCATGTCTTTTGCCCATTTTTTAATTGGGTTGGTAGTTTTTTTTGTTGTTGAGATGCATGAGTTCTTTATATATTTTGGAGATTAACCTCTTATCAGATGTATGGTTTGCAAATATCCTCTCCCAATTATTAGGTTGTCTTTTCGTTTTGTTGATGGTTTCCTTTGCTGTGCAGAAGCTTTTTAGTTTGATGTAGTCCCATTTGTTTATTTTTTCCTATTGTTTCTCTTGCCCGGTCAGACATGGTGCTTGAAAATATGTTGCTAAGACCGATGTTGAAGAGCGTACTGCCTATGTTTTCTTCTAGAAGTTTCACAGTTTCAGGTCTTACGTTCAAGTCTTTAATCTATTTTGAGTTAATTTTTATGTATGGTGTAAGGTAAGGGTCTACTTTCATTTTTTTGCATGTGGCTATCCAGTTTTCCCAACACCATTTGTTGAAGAGACTTTCTGTTCTCCATTGTATGTTCTTGGCTCCTTTGTCAAAGATTAGCTGTCCATAGATGTGTGGGTTTATTTCTGGGCTTTCGATTCTATTCCATTGATCTGTGTGTCTGTTTTTGTGCCAGTACCATGCTGTTTTGCTTACTATAGCTTTGTAGTATATTTTGAAATCAGAGAGTGTGATACCTCCAGCTTTGTTCTTTTTTCTCAGGATTCCTTTACCTATTTGGGGTCTTTTGTTGTTCCATATAAATTTTAGGATTCTTTGTTCTATTTCTGTGAAAAATGTTGTTGGAACTTTGACAGGGATTGCATTGAATCTATAGATTGCCTTAGGAAGTACGGACATCTTAACTGTGTTAATTCTTCCAATCCAAGAGCACGGAATATCTTTCCATTTTTTTGTGTCTTCTTCGATTTCTTTCAGCAATGTTTTATAGTTTTCCGTGTACAGCTCTTTCACCTCTTTGGTTAAGTTTATTCCTAGGTATTTTATTCTTTTTGTTGCAATTGTAAATGGGATGGTATTCTTAATTTCTCTTTCTGCTACTTCATTGTTAGTGTATAGAAATTCAACTGATTTTTTGTATGTTGATTTTGTATCCTGCAACTTTACCATATTCGTTTATGACTTCTAAAAGTTTTCTGGTGGGTTCTTTAGGGTTTTCTATATATGAAATTACGTCATCTTCAAATAGTGACAGTTTCACTTCTTCTTTTCCAATTTGGATCCCTTTTATTTCTTTCTCTTGCCTGATTGCTCTGGCTAGGACTTCCAGTACTACGTTAAATAGGAGTGGTGACAGCAGGCATCCTTGTCTGGTTCCTGTTCTTAGAGGGATAGGTTTCAGTTTTTCACCATTGAGGATGATATTAGCTGTGGGTTTCTCATATATGGCCTTTATTATGTTGAGGTACTTTTCTTCTATACCCATTTTATTCAGAGTTTTTATCATAAATGGATGCTGTATCTTGTCAAATGCTTTCTCTGCATCTATTGAGATGATCATGTGATTTTTATTCTTCATTTTATTAATGTGGTGTATTACGTTGATTGATTTGCGAATGTTAAACCATCCCTGCATACCTGGAATAAATCCCACTTGATCATGGTGTATAATCTTTTTAACGTATTGTTGTATGCGATTTGCTAGTATTTTGTTGAGAATTTTTGCATCGATGTTCATCAGTGATATTGGCCTGTAATTTTCTTTTTTTTGTGTTGTCCTTGTCTGGTTTTGGTATCAGGGTAATATCGGCTTCGTAGAATGAGTTAGGGAGCTTCCCCCCTCCTCAATTTTTTGGAAGAGTTTGAGAAGGATAGGTATTAAGTCTTCTTTGAATGTTTGGTAGAATTCACCAGGGAAGCCGTCTCGTCCTGGACTTTTATTTTTCGGGAGGTTTTTGATTACTATTTCGATCTCCTTACTGGTGATTGGTCTATTCAAATTCTCTACTTCTTCTTGATCCAGTTTTGGAAGGTTGTATGATTCTAAGAACTTATCCATTTCTTCCAGATTGTCGAATTGGTTGGCATATAGCTTTTCATAGTATTCTCTTATAATCTTTTGTATTTCTGAGGTGTCTGTTGTAATTTCTCCTCTTTCATTTCTGATTTTACTTATTTGTGCCTTCTCTCTTTTTTTCTTGGTGAGTCTAGCTAAAGGTTTGTCAATTTTGTTTATCTTTTCAAAGAAACAGCTCTTGGTTTTATTAATTTTTTCTATTTTTTTTTTTTTTTTGGTCTCTATTTCATTTATTTCTGCTCTGATTTTTATTATTTCCCTTCTTCTACTGATTTTGGGCTTTGTTTGTTCTTCTTTTTCCAGTTCCTTTAGGTGCATTGTTAGATTGTTTATTTGAGATTTTTCTTGTTTGTTGACATAGGCCTGTATTGCTATAAACTTCCCTCTTAGAACCGCTTTTGCTGTATCCCATAAATTCTGGCATGTTGTATTTTCATTTTCATTTGTCTTCAGGTATTTTTTGATTAAAAGAGACAAAGAAGGGCATTACATAATGATCAAGGGAACAATCCAACAAGAGGATATAACACTTGTAAATATCTATGCACCCAATGTAGGTGCACCTAAATATATAAAGCAATTATTAACAGACATAAAAACAGAAATAGACAGTAACACAATAATAGTAGGGGACTTTAATACTCCACTTACACCAACAGATAGCTCATCCAAACAGAAGATCAATAAGGAAGCATTGGCCTTAAATGACACACTACAACAGATGGACCTAGTAGATATATACCGAACATTCCATCCAAAAACCGAAGAATACACGTTCTTTTCAAATGCACATGGAACATTCTCCAGGATTGATCACATATTAGGCCACAAAACAAGACTCCATAAATTTAAGAAGATTGAAATAATACCAAGCATCTTTTCTGACCACAACGGTATGAAACTAGAAATCAACCATAGGAAGAAAATCAGAAAAGCCACAAATACATGGAGATTAAACAAAATGCTACTGAACAACAACTGGGTCAATGTGCTGTGGTTTAAAAGTAATGCTTTCTAGCCATCAAAAATTTTATTTGAAGACTTTGGTATGATAGTCTGTGTCTTCCAAAATGAGCATCTTTAACGTGCCAAATATTCATAGGAAACTGTATATGAATGCAGGAGAAATAAAGTAATTAAATAAGGCCTCCGATCCTTCCCACTTTCTTTGTAAGTAAGCAGGCGGCATAACATATCTCACATGTTATAATTAGTAATAAGAGGTGAAGGCCAGAAAAACAAAACAAGAACAAAACAAAGAGACAATGTTAGTTTGGTCGGACGCTGTGTCAGTGAGCTGAGGCTAAAGAAGTCCGGGTACTGCTGTCACGATGACCCACCTGGCCTGCACGTAGGAGGAGGCGCGCACCTTTCGTTAACACTTTGAGGCGGGTCACCTGCCCCTCTGCGACCCCCACCGGGCAGGAGGAAGCCCCGCCGCAGGCGCACGGCCAGATAGTGCCGCCCGCCGGCACCTGCGTCGGGGCGCCGCGGGGGTGTGCGGGGGGAGGTGGGCCCCGCCTCCGCTCTCCCGGGGCCCAATCATCTCAGATTCTGCCGGCCACACCCCCAGCCAGGGGTGGGGGGGGCGTCTTTAAGACTCGGCCGCCTGGCCGCTCGCTCAGTTGGGGGTGCGGGGCTGTGGGCCGGGAGGCTCTGGAATTGTTCCTTGAGGCGCGCGCGCGCAGCCACTCTCCTCGCGGCAGCCTGCGCGCCTTGCGCCGCCGGCCCACCGGGGGCTCCACCGCCCTCGCCTCGGCCTCGCTAGCCCGCCCGGCCGGCGCTCGGCAGCTCCTCCGCGAGCCCGCCGGGAACTCGCGCCCTTCGTGCTCCCGCGGCGCCCGAGGTGGCCGCCTCGGGCCATGGTGTTCTTTCAGGAGGCTCCCGCCGCCGAGCGGGGGACGAGCGAGATGCAGCCGCCCGGCCCCGCGTCCGTGGGGGCCGCTCCGGTGCACGGCCCCGGCCTCTTGGACGGCCCCGGGGCGGCCGCCGAGAAGGTGGAGTTAGAACTGGTGGGGCCGGCGGGCGCCGAGCCCCCTCAGCCTCCTGAGGGAGGTCGGGGCTGGCTGGTGATGCTGGCGGCCATGTGGTGCAACGGGTCGGTGTTCGGCATCCAGAACGCCTGCGGGGTGCTCTTCGTGTCCATGCTGAAGACCTTGGGGTCCAAGGACGATGACCTGATGATCTTCAAGACAGGTGAGGGGCAGCGCCGGCCGCAGGCAGCCCCGGGAGGCGGGCGCGGGCCCGCGAGCGCATCCCGCGTGCGGAGGCTGTGCGCCTCGGTGGGTCCCCGTGTGCGGGAGGGTGTGAGTGCCACAGGCAGCCTGCCGCTCCCGGGGCCTCGGTGTGCCTGTCTTTGTATTGAATCCAGGTGTAGGGACTGTGTGTTTGGAAACAGGTCGCAAAACTTATTTGCTTTGGTCTTGCTGCTTTTCTCTCTGCAGAGCGGGAGTTAAGAGTCTACGGTAGACTTTCCTCTTAATTTTTGAAAACAAACAACCTTCCAAACCCAACAACACCGCACTGTCATTTTTATGGTCTATTTCGTGACCGTGTCGTTGGGTTTTTGTTCATCTGCCTCGGGGGCTGCAGAGGGGGGTGTGTGTTGAGGGGAGGCCGGTTTGGCGAGGTGTCAGAGATTTATTCCAAGGTCACGGGAGTTACGAAGGGAGCCCTGCAAAACCCACGGTTTCGTGTTTTTTTTTGGTTGGGGGGATAAGGGGGTACTTGGTGCTAAATATAGAAAGCATAAGGAGGCAGCTAGATCAGGGACTGGGAAGAGGAAGGTGAGGGGTTACCCTTTCCTGCTGGGTTCTTTGTCATATTTAACCATATACCAAACCAGATGAAAAAGGTGCAGACTCAACAGTTTTTTCACTGTAGAGCGTTATTACATGGTCTCTTGACTGATGAGGCAAAAAAACAAGTCCAAGACCCTCTGTGTAACTCTTTACAAAAATATATTATTTTACTTTATCCTGCAAGGCAGGCATGGTCCACCCCATTCAGATGAGAAAACTGAAGCTTGGGGAAATAAAGTGTTTGGGTGAGTAGCAGAATGGAGATAGAACACACGTCTTATGACTTAAGGGGCTAAGTGATTGCCGTGACTAAATTAGGCTCCCTCCCTGCCATTTGGGGAACTTTATATGATTAATAGTCTTTTTTTAACCTTAATTTTGTATGATTTTTAGAGTGAATATTCCTTAGGTCTTTAGCATGTGTACAAGGAATATGCAAGACTGTTATAACAAATTCTAAGACAGAGGTAATGTTGAGAATTTTAAACTTTATATAAATAGTATTTTACTATATGTATCATTCTGCAATTTGCTTTTGTTCTAATCTGTTATATCTGTGATTTATTCACATTATACCTCAATTTGAGCTGGTAGCTTAAATTCTTTACATTTTAACTCATGGTTCTCATTGTATGACTGTATTATATATATTTGATTTGTGCATTCTCCCTTTAATTATGCATTCTCCCTTTAATTATGCATTCTCCCTTTAACAGACATTTAGATTACTTCCAAATTTACTATAAAGAATGCTGCAATGAATATTCTTGTGCGTTGTCTCCTTGCACATGTATTGAATAAGGTACCATATTTAACCTGGAATTTCTGTTCCATAAATAGCTCTTGAAGCTGCTGTGTTATGCAGGTCACAGGGCTAGGTACAAAAGTGTTAAAAATGTAATATCACATGCTTACTTTTTAAGGAAGGCAACCCTTGGAAAGTTTAGCAGGCTAGATAGATATGCATATGCAATAGTAAACAAAAATAGTTTTGTGTCCTTTCTAGATGAGTATCAGGTATCTGAGAGGGAAGGGCTCAAGGAAGCCAAATTGACAGAGTTAACATTTTAACACTAGTTACTCAGCAGTTAGCGTGTTCTTCAGCATTTAGCAGTAATCTTGCCTGGGATTACAGATTTTTAATGCAGTCAGAACAACAAGACAACAGTCTTTTGTTTACCACCGTTTTTGCAAACTCAAATGAGTAAATCCATTGGTGTCTGTGGGGTTTTTTTTCTCCTTCCTTCCTTCCTTTTTTTGAGAGAGAGTGAGCAGCTGCTGGAGAAAGACCATAGTTTTGCCAGGGATCAGAGTTTTGCAGTGTCGAAGCCTCTACCTACCTTCCATCTCCAAAGTTCCTATTGGCTACAGTATCCTAATACCAGGTAGCTGAAGGTGAGGGAGGGAAGGTACAGGAACCTGCTCTCTCGAACTTTCTGAAACTCCGTATTTTCAATTTTGATGAATATCTTTCTCTCTTTACTCAGTTAAATCCTTGACAACTTTCAGTCATGTTTGTATGTGTGTGGGCGTGTATCATATAAATCATACAAACAGTTAAACAGGTATGCCGGTTGAATACGGAAGATCTTTGTGCTTATCTGCATGACTGCCATGTATGGTTGTGCCCTTGCACAAAGGTACCCAATTCAGGGTAAGTGGAGATTGAAAACCAGCCTGTGCTCTGGGTGCCCATTATTTAATTCCTACAAAGGGGCCCTGTGCACTTGTAATGGCCTTGTACAATACAGCAGCTAGATTGAACAATGGCCTTTACTTGGATGCTATGTAATACATGTGCAACAGATACATTTTAAGGTCTGAGGAAGAAAATATATTTAACCTCATCTGTGAAAAAAGGGTGACAAGAGAGTCTTTAAGCCAGTTAATGTTGAGATATCTATCCTTCCCCCACTGCTCACACAGGTGTTTCATAAAGTCCATCATCTATAACAGGCACTGAAGTATTTGATAATACCTGCTTTGAAGTTGGACTGTTCAGGCTTTTTCACTTTGATATTCTAATGCTGAGTCATCTGTGATCAAACATATGCAAACTTCCCAGTACAATGCAAAAAATATCTGGAATTACTTAAGGCTTTTATTTTTCAAAGTTTCAGTCCATTTTCTGTTAACTTATTCTTGATTGCTAATCCTGGCGTTAGAGGGCAGTTAATACTGTCTCCGTGCTTTCATTAGGTTCTTCATAGTGATTAGCTCAAGGATACACAGGGAGGTGGTGGTGGAATGGAACCTAAGTTTCCAAATGATGGTTCACATTTCTTGAGAATTTCCTATGTGCCAGGCCCAGTTCTCAGCACTTTGCAGGCATTCCTATTTAAACCTTACTGCAACACTGTGAGACAGGCTTATTTAATATCTTTCTTTTCAGATGTGGAAAGGCTTACAGAGTTTAAGTAAGCAGTGGAGCCGGGATTCAACCTCAAGTTTGTCTGACTTCAGAAGCTGGGTTTTTAACAATTGATCGTATTACATTGGCTAGATGACGTTCTGCTAATCTGATGTTCTTTATGTTGTTGATTAATTCAACATTAGCGATTAATTGAGTACTATACCTGGAATTCTGGGGTTAGAAAAGAAATCTGAAAGATTAGGGTCCCTGTTTCTTCATCTTACTTTGCTATCAATAAATAATTGCCAATTGTTGATGTCTCACTGACATAGATTTTTGAAGTGTAGAGAGACTTCCCTAGAGAAAGGAGATAACTTCGTATGACATTTGAGCAAAAGTCTGGGGTTTCCTTTGAAGAACCACGCTGACTGATCCAGAGCAGGACAGTGTTTCCAGGCAGAGCTGAAGAGGAGCCTTTCTCAAGCTCACCTCTCCTTCTCAGGGCTCTTTTAACTCTTCTTATGTAACTGATGATCCACCCAAAATTCTTCAGGAAAGGGCCTGAAGAAATTCATTCATATTAAGATATAAATAGTGAGTTTGCACGTCTTAATGTTACTCCTCATTCATTCTACAACGTTTACCCAATATTTGACACCCACTGTGCTGGGCACTGGAGGTGGTAACTGAGAGAGACAAGGTCAGCTGTTCCCAAGGAGCTTTTGATTTGCTGTGGAATACAAATAAGTAAAAAAGACAGAATACTTGCCTGTGACATTTGCAATATACCAGTCTTATTCCGTAAGGCGGAAATTCCAGGGAATGGTGGGGACTGGGAAAGGCATTTAATGGCTTCTTTCTCTGTGGTAATAAATTTCACTTTGTGAAATTAAGACTTTGGAAAGGGTAAGCAAGCTGAACTCCCAGGTTAGCATAGAACCGATGAGAAGTGTTGAGTGCACCACAGCCCCGTTATGTTATCCTGGCTGCTAATGACAAGGCACTCAGAGATGTGCCTCGCACGTACTACTGGTCAGTAGTGTCGGTCAGAGGGAGCAAGCTGAGCTTGAGCTTTCTCTTTTCGGTCAGGTTGTTACCTGTTCACATGTGCAGCTTCTTGCCTGAGTGGAGGGGAATCAGACACTTGTAGGAAAACTAAAACAGATACTACAATAAACTGGAACGTTGTTTTCCCTTAGAAATGCGCAACTTTGCTTTAGCTTTGCAAGATATCGGAAAACCCATTTTTAGTTTCTTCGTGGAACTGATAATGATGCTAAGGTTCTTTTATCTTCTTGATGCAGTGCTGTAGACACTCTGGAACCTTACTAGGATATTCATCTAGTTTACTTACCTGCTATCTTCCTGGAGAAAGAAAAATATTTTAATGGTATATTGACTTTTTAAAATATCTATTTAAAACAAATATGTTTTCAGAATCAGTATTTAGGGTAGTTGATGATATCCTTTTGAAGAAATTATGTCTTCGTGGTCCAGAGGCTTGGTCAAGAAGACCCCTACTTCTTTCAGTAATTCCCAAAATGTGTTCCTAAATAGCCTTTCTGTAAAGTAGAGGTCTGGGGACCGGCTCCGTGGCTTAGCAGTTAAGTGCGCATGCTCCGCTACTGGTGGCCCGGGTTCGGATCCCGGGCACGCACCAACGCACCTCTTGTCCAGTCATGCTGAGGCGGCGTCCCACATACAGCAACTAGAAGGATGTGGGACTACGACATACAACTATCTACTGGGGCTTTGGGGAAAAAAAAGGAGGAGGGTTGGCAATAGATGTTAGCTCAGGGCTGGTCTTCTTCAGCAAAGAGTATTGGCATGGATGTTAGCTCAGGGCTGATCTTCCTGACACACACACACAAAAATAATAAAGTAGAGGTCTGTGGTTAAATAAGTTTGGGAAATACTGCACATTATCCTCCTCTCTTGGATGTTTAAAGGACAAATCAAGGTATTAAAAATTCAGTAATTTTAAAGAAAAATGGACTATCAAAAAAGGTCCCCAAAGGGAGGCTCTTTGGCTACAATAATTAACGCTACTCAGCCTTCCCTGTATGGAGGTAGTTTGCTCTTTAGACAGTTATAATCATAAACGAGGATTTTTAATAGCAGTTAGGGATGAATACATCTTGCAGCACCTCTCAATATAGTCTTACCAGCACCTCTGCAACTTCAAGTCAGTTACTGCTTCCTGAAGGTTTTTTTTAAAAAAGTCTTCACATTTACAGTTACACTGATATCTACATACTGCAGTTGTATGTTACATCTAAACTTAATATAGGAAGTTTTGGTTATAGTTCACAACTGAACTGCTATTTCTGGCCTTTCGGCGAAGGGCTGTTTTTCTGTATGGGGAAAGCTGCCTGTATAACTATTTCTATATCTTAGGAAGGTTTTTAGTAACGGTGCTTTGTGGAGCTGGTTACCGTGAACGAATGATCTGGTTCATGGTCCTGTACATCTTTCACTGTAAGAAAAATACCTGACTTTATTTGCACCAGAAGAGAGATTGAAAAGCTAAGAGAACTCACTCATGGCAGCTGTTATGCTTAAATTTCCTTCATTCTCCTCTGTGTTAAAAGATCCAACCTTGTATTCCATGTGAATTCATCTCAACTGCCTGCTAAAATAAGTCATTAGACCATAAAAATGGTTCCAGGATTTTGGAATAATAAAGAAATGAGTATGATGTGAGCATTTTGTACTCCATTTCCAGAATGTTCCTGAATTCAGAGCAAGATTGAATAGTGTGAATAGTGTATAGTGAATTCTAATTAAGTACAACAATATGAGTATTCCTGTGGTATTTTATCATGGGATTTTTATCAATAAAATTAACTGCCAAAAGAACCAAAGCAACTAAAAATAAAAGCATAATAGAATTATTTCAGGAGAGCTTTTGAGGTGTTTTTTAGAATAAATCATCCTCTGTGCTCTTGGTGTGATTTGCTAAATCTTTTTTACAGTCCTTGTTGAACCCCGTGGTGCACTTCTTTGAGGCTTAGTCCCAGGCCACGTCCTTGCTTCACTTTTCCTGTCTGCCTTGCTTGTCTCATACGCCCTGTGGCTCCAGACCCTGTGTTGGGGTTGTTAGTTCCAAATGTTTTCTCTGTGTTCAAGACCCATATTTACTATTTCTGGACAGTTCCATTTGGATGCACAGGTACACCATACTCAACTAAAATGAACTCATTTTTTTAGCCACCCCATATAATCTTCACCTACCACCAAAAACAACAGCCCCCCTGCAAATAGACATTTCTTCTGAATTCTCTCAGTGCATGACACCTCTGGTTGCTTAAGTCAGAAACCTGGAATTCCATCTTATTTCTCCCCTTTCCTTATCTGTTTTGTTAAATCAGACAAGTGCTTTTGTGCTTACCTCCTTAATGCCTCATAAATCAGTCTCTTCTTTTCCTTTAGTGCTGTGTCTTAATGTGTGCCTTCATTACTTTTGGTCTCGACTGTTGTCATACCCTTTCACTAGCCTTAGTTGTACACCTTGAATGATTTTTCTAAACATTGGACCGCATCATTTTTCTGTTGAAAAGCCGTCAGTGATACCCATTACTTCTAGGAAAATGTCAAACTCCTTACACCAAAGGCTTTCAAGCTCTGGGCCTCACCAGACCTGCCTCTCACCCCCTTCTTGCTCTTTATGCTCCAGCTGAGCTGAGGGTCTTGCACTTTCTGGAATTTGTCCCACTGCCTTTTGTCTCCATGCCTTTATCTGTACCACTCCTCTCTTCAGTGTGCTTGTTCGTCTTCGTAAGATTCTGGTGAAATGGCTGGCCATTTTATTCCTTTTGTCACATAGTGGGACAAAATGATTTTATGCAACTGTTATTACGTGTTTGATGCACTTGGAATGTTTTGGGGGTAGCATGAATTCAAATGAGTTATGAATTAAGCTTAAAGTGGGAGACAGAGAACTTAATTTCAACCTAGTCTAGCGTTCTGTGAAAGGCATTTTTAAGATAATACATATTTGCTTAAGTGATAATTTGCATGGTTTACCATAAAGAAAGGACTTTCTTGTACATTACTTAATTTTATTTTTTAGAGCAGCCGGTTCTGTGTCTTTACCTCCACTTATAGATAAGGAAGTTGCAACTTGCACAGGTTAGAGTTGGGCCACATGGTATCAGGGTTTACATCCATTAAATTGAATTTAAAAGCATCTTTTTAGCTGGGTAAAGATTTGTACTTAGGTTAAAGTTGTCCTGAAATGTAGAACTCTGCCTTTTATTTCCCCTTGGAACTATTTTCTGCATATTTACCTATAGGTTCTCTAGAACCTTAATAATGTCTCTACACAAGTTATCAGAAATCCTGTGAAGTTGTTTTTGGAATAGAATTCTACTTAGAGTTATCAAAACCCAACTAGAGATCTGATCTCATTCAAATTAAGCAAACAAACTGTAACAAAAACAAACTAAACCCCCAAACTAAACCCCAAACACTACTCAACAGTCAGCTCACCACAGCTGTGAGCACCCCCCTAGCCTGGTGCCACCCACGCAGGAACCGTGGGTGTTTTTATTGACTGTGATTCAGAAGGAGCACCTCCAGCGCTTTCCGAGCTAGGCAGACCCACCACACAAGAGCCAGCCCGTCCCACACTGGAGTGATGGAGAAAACAGTGCTTTCAGCCGTACATGTACTGAGTGTGCACGATCACACCTGCTTTGCTAAGCTTAGCATTAACAGCAAAGATAATTCCCCACCTTGTGTACAGAAACTAGAACTAAAGAGCTGAGGAAATGACTTGCCTTATTTCTAAGTTGGAAGATTTTTTTTCATTTTTAATTATGGGGATACATATAAAATAATGTATATGGACCAAAGCAGTGTTCCTCACCCACTTTGTTCCCTCTTGTTAAACATAAAAATCTCATAGTCCTTGGAAGTTTTGATACACACCTCCAAGGGTAGTTTACCTTTTGAGTGAGAATCCTTAATATTCAGAAGATAAAGCCATACTTGTGTATTTATCCACCAGCTAAGATTTTGTCACTTTACTTTTAGTTGTAGTCTGGAAATAATGAGGATTCTTTTTTTGTTTTTTAAACACAAAATTATAATATTGAATATGCTTTTTGAAACTAATGTGCCTCTCTGGAACTTCTGATATGCTCCTCTTAGTGAGGGAACTGTGCTGTCTTCCTCCTCCAGTCCCCCCACTTGAGCATCACTGACTGGAGTTTTAAATTCGATTCAAGGAATGCTTTTCTATCATTAGATAGTTAAATCTAAGTGAAAGGTCAGTGGTTAAATTAGTGGATAAACATCAGGGAAAGATGCAGTGGTCTGCAGTTTAGCTATTCTGCATTTTTTGCTAAAGAGTAAATTGTATTAACAGTGCTCTGTATGTGTTCAGCAAGTCAAAATTTATTCTTGGGACAAACTCAGACTAGCTCCAAAAACCAATTCTGAGATATGTTTTATAAAAATAGAAACCCTTATTCATTAAATGGAGATATTTATTGACTTTTCTGGGTAGATAGGTATTAATGCCAAGTTGAGTGGGTTAGTCTGGTGACTTATTAATAGTAAAAACCTTTTCATCTTGCCTAATTATCCTTTTTATTAGTTTTGACTTCATGTTCCGATTTCAAATGGCAATATCTCAGAGGATTCATATTTGTCAATGGTTGTTTAAATAACGACATTCCGCGAAGTTCATTGATGTTTTAGTGCAAATGGGAGCAGAAAGTTGCCATTGTTGTCCTATGGTAATGTGAACCTCGGCAGTAAGACCCCCAACTCCCTAGTTATTCTTGAGTGCCAGGTTTTTGAGTTTCTTTCTTTCTGTTGGTTTATCTATAGTTTCTAATTTTCCTACATTGAACAAGTGTTGCTTTTATAATGGTAAAAATATTAATATTAAAAATAATTCACCATTAGCATTAGAAATATTGTTTCACGACTGTAATAGTAAACTTGTCCTAACAATAAGCTGTTTGTAGGAATAAATGCTGAGTATGGAGTTTTAGTTGTAGGCATTATGTTTTGTCTCCTTTTACTCAGAGAAAAGTGTTAATTATGGAATAGGCTGGAACTGGTAAAGGGACCTGATTTTAAGTAAGATCAGATTGTTTGGCCACATTTTGTTTTTGGCTCAAAATGGAGATAAATATATCAGATGGACAATCGTTAAGAGCTAGACCATATGGTGCTAATCACCCTGAGCCCAGCCAGACTCTGCACGTTAAATTCTTGTTGGTATTTTTCTTTTTGGGGAGGTAGAGGTGATAGAAAAGAGTCAGAGGAGATAACAGACTCATAATTGTGTTTGAATGCATAATTATATAGGAATCATTAAATCCAGAGTTGATAAATAACTTCTAACCTAAAATCATCTTATTTTGGTGGTTCTTATGTGTTTCTGGTATACAGGCTGCTTATATGGGAGGCAAAGGCAAATAGACCATTTCCCCCACCTTGTGTTGCTGGCCAGAAAAAAAAATCTCAGAGGGTCCTTGCCTGGATAAAAAATGATTATGTTTTAAATGTTTATTTAAACTAAAAGATTTAAGGTAATGCTTTTAAATGATGTAAATTTTAGGTTAGTGTATTTAACGGCCAGCTAGAAGATTCTTTTTAAAACACGAGAGTTTATTATTTCTTTCAATAAACTTGTGTCTGTAGATGATGCTCAGTAGGACTGAAGACTGACCCGTTTCCACAAATGCTGTGAAATCTTCTACAGAAATTTACTTGAGTCTAAGTAAAAAGAAATTGTAATAAGTTCAATTTTGTTAGTTTAGAATTTGTAATTATTTGGAGAGGGATTTGGTTTATCTATAGTTATTTGTCTTTTTCACACATTCCTGTAGATGTAGCATTATAAAGAGCCTTCCTTATAATGTATAGATGTCATCAGTACAGAGCCACAATCCTTATCTGAAACTCTTGGGGCCATATATGTTTTGGGGTTTAGATTTTTTTGGATTTAAAAAAAGTAACCTGGTACATACACCTATATTTTTTAACACCCCCTAGGGGACTCTGAGGCAGCACCTTGTAATCAAATACATTGATATTTCTGCAAAAAATATATAAATATTCAGAGTAAGTGGGACAAATAGAGACCGTAAATAGCCTCATGTTAGTTCAGATCATGTTTTGCTTCTGAGTGAGTGTTGACACTATCTTGCAAAAAACTTTGGGTTTCAGATTTCAGAGTTACAAATAAGTAATCGTAGATTCACAGGTAAATATTTAGTTTTGTTTTCTGTTTCTCAGTGAGCATTCTTTACTGTATCACATAATATACCTACTTAATGTTTTCAGTAAGTGTGGTATTCTACCATGCTGGTCTACCCTAGGTTACTCAACCAGGCCTCCTTTGCTAGGAGGGTTTGAATGGCAGGCAGTGTTATGCAATGTAAGTAGCATATTTGTATACATCTTTAAACTAATTTTTTTTCCCCTTTTGGATTGCTTCCTTGGGGTATACGTCCAAAAGTGAGATTACTGGTTCAAAGGGTATGAACAACTTTATGACACTTGTTACACATTGCCAGCTTGTTCTTTAGAGAACTTAAACCAGTTTACTGTGCACCAGCGATATATTGGCTTCCTGAAAGTCCTACCAATGTTAGGTTTAATTTTTGTTAATATTTGCTAATTTGATAAGTGCCAATAGGATTTTTAAAAATTAGTTTAAAATGATATTTTATTGCTTTTAGGGCTGTGTGTTTTCCCAGTTTTTGAGCTCTTCAGAAGCAGCAAATGGCTTGGCAATTATACATAATATCTGGAAATACAAGAAGACATACCAGTGAATATTAGAGTAAAACTTCGTTACTACAGGTGGGAATATGAGGAAGGCCTGAGGTTATCCTAGCCCTTAGATTCTCACATGACACACCTTGGCAGGTGGGGCATGCCCTTGTTCCCTTTCCTCTGCTCTCTCAGCCCAGGTGTTGATCAAGACCTTTCTTGGGGTTGGGAGTGGTGATGGAAGTTAACCATCTGGAGACTTGGCCATGAGGACTTCATGACTCTTCCAGGTGACATCTCATCCTTCAGAGGCTCAAGTCTGCAAGAGCAGTCCTGTCGCATTCTCTCTCTGTGCTATCACCTTTCCTCAACCTACTCTGGACCCAGCTAATTCTGTTGAAAATAGCTTTAACTAATTAATTTGGGTGTATGTGGGTTTAAAATTATTTTTTGCTCTTATTTATTTCTAAAAGAGATATAGAAATCATTTAACTTATTGAGCACAAACTATGTACTAGGGGCCATGCAAGAATCAGAAATGAATTTGACCTGTTCCATATTCTTAAGAGGTTATGAGGGGAGACAAAATGATATGTACATAAGTAATTCTACAGCAAAATGCTACACGTGCTAAATGCAGGGTAACAAGATACAGAATTTTATAGGAAGGCAAAATGACTTCTGACTGAGCTGATCAGGGAAGGGTTCATGGAGGTAGCTTTTGAGTTAGGCTTTAGAGGATTGGTAGGCTTTCCTTAGCAGATTTAGGAGAAAAAGGTATTCTAGGTGAAGGTGCAAGGCCTGGGCAAGGGCTAGGAGGCAGTCTAATAATGAGTGTTTTACTGTGCTTTACTATGTATTTTATATTATCTTGTTTTATCTATGCAATAATCCTATAATATAACTGCAATTATGGTCCTCATATTTTAGATGGGCGACAGAGGCTAGCAAGTAGTGGGGCTGGATTTGAACTTAAGTCTCTGGTTTGGACCCAGGATCTTTATACTCGCCTACACATTAGGCTTATTAAGTGAGTGACAAGGAGTTTGGTTTGGCTAGAGCCCAGGATATATGGTGGAAAGTCACAGAAGATCGGATGGAAAAGAATGATGGAGGTGGGGAATGGAGAGTTTGAATGCCGGGTTAAGAAGTTTGAACATTATTTAATAGATAGGCAATGGGGAGATAGCGAAGATTTCTGAAGTGTGCCTCAGAAAGATGTGACTGGGTTGCAGAGGGAATGAAATAGGAGGAACATCAATTACAAAGTCCTTGGCTGAGAGCCAGGTGAGATTTGAAGCATGGCAGTAGAAATGGAAAGGAAGGGACAGGTGACATTTCAAAGGACAGACTGAGGGAATTTTGGGAAATGATGGGTGTGGACAGTGCCGTGGAAACAGAGATGATGCCTGCGTCTGGAGCCTGCATTTTTCTTGTGTGTGTGTGAGGAAGATCAGCCCTGAGCTAACATCCATGCCAATCCTCCTCTTTTTGCTGAGGAAGACTGGCTCTGAGCTAACATCTATTGCCAATCCTCCTCCTTTTTCTCCCCAAAGCCCCAGTAGATAGTTGTATGTCATAGTTGCACATCCTTTTAGTTGCCGTATGTGGGACGCAGCCTCAGCATGGCTGGAGAAGCGGTGCGTCGGTGCCCGCCCGGGATCCGAACCCGGGCCGCCAGCAGCGGAGCGTGCGCACTTAACCGCTAAGCCACGGGGCCAGCCCCTGGAGCCTGCATTTTAATACTTTTTGAACTGGGAGCCCCACATTTTCATTTGGTCCTGGGCCCTACAAGTTATGTAAACAGTCCTGGATGGACTAGGGGCATGGGACGAGGAGTTGACGGGGAAAGGCTGACTCAGACGTTGGACATGTAGGCCAGCAGGACGTCGGGGGATGATGTCAGGCAGACAACTGAAAATATAAACCTGCAGCCTCAGAATGAAGCTGAGGCCAGAGGTAGAGCTTTGGAAAGAACATATGTCTCTAAGAGGAACAAGATGTAACAATAGAAACCCAGAAATTCTGTCTCAGGGGGGCCTGGTTGCTGTTCCTAGGTAGTTTAGTTAGTGTCTGTTGAAATCATCATCTTTAAAAGTAACAAAGCTTCATTCCTTAACAAGTCTTTCTGGCATTTAGATTTCTCTGATTCAGATTTGCAATTTTCCAAAGATAAGAATTGTATTTTTGCTACCATTATCTTAAGTATTTCTAAAATTTAGTCCTAAGACTTAGTTATTTTTTTCCCTTTAATTTTTTTTAAAATTTTATTTATTTATTTATTTTTCCCCCGAAGCCCCCCAGTAGTTAGTTGTATGTCATAGTTGCACATCCTTCTAGTTGCTGTATGTGGGACGCGTCCTCAGCATGGCCGGAGAAGCGGTGCGTCGGTGCGTGCCCGGGATCAGAACCCGGGCCGCCAGCAGCGGAATGCGCGCACTTAACCGCTAAGCCATGGGACCGGCCCTTTTTCCCTTTAATTTAACACAACCTCTAAGACTATTGGCATATACTTTTCCTTCTATTCATGATGCAATTAAGCCAGTCTAAGTCTTATTTTCAAGATGTTCTAGACCAAGAGACTGGGAAGATAACTTAGAATAGTTTCAATTAACTTATATATTTCAAATTTAAATATAAAATAGTGACAGTGGTGGAAAACTCGTTCAACAGGCAGATGGTGTTATCTTGTAGATCAGCCTTCGCAGAGTTTAGTAACTGAGTCACCTGCTTTATTCACCACTCATAATGAACACAGCTAACTCTTTTTAGTGTAGGCACAGTTACTTGTCTAGGAAAGCTACTAGGAAACTAGAATAAATGAAATTAAGTTCTCTGTTAACTAGGGCTAGGGTGGAATATTGTACATTTTGCTAAAAAACATGACTTGCTTTTGCACGCTCACACTAGACGGGGAGGAGGAGGTGGTTGTCTTGTGCTTGTTGGTTGGGAATGGAGTCAGTCCTAATTCAGAAAATAACTGGCCACCTGGCCACAAACACGTGTATTTTGCCTTAGTTTCCTGTCACACAGCTTCGGCAATGGGTCTCAAGTAAGATAATGGAATGTCAAAGTGCTTTTAGAGGCATAAAGCACTACAGCTGTGTCAGACACTTGTTACTGAGCAGGTAGGCACAGTGCCAGTGTGCGGGCATGTGTATTGACTCGTGCTGTGCTGTAATCACTCAGAACTCAGGTCCTGAATTGCTGTCTTGTGATTGAAGTCCAGCTGAAGGTGCTGGAAGTGCAGTGGCCCTGGAGGGAGAACCGGACAAGGCAGGGGGTGGATAAAAGGGAATTGATAGTTGTGCAGGAAGAGGGTATCTGCCTTTTTTTTTTATAAGCCAAGACACCCTTACTCTTGCAGTAACTGTTTCTTTTAATGTCTTTTAATATCGTTTAATATCAGTTGGCTTCATTTTGAAGGTCTGTATTAGCAGATGTCAGGGTTTAAGGCAGTATTTGGACCGTGCTTGTGTGTTGTTGTGCTTGCTGGGATGAACTGAGGTACTGGCTTGCTACCAAGTAAATTTGATATCCAACGATTATGGGAGAGCGGAAAAAAGTCCAACTAAAGCATTGTTCCTTCAGCGTTTGAGAAACAGAAGCCATACAGTCTTTTAAATCCCATGCCAACACACCAGACAGAAAGAGACTTGCTAATAGCCAAGGTCAGGAATCACAAAATGTATGTTTTGGGATTGGCTGCAAAACACCGTTTCCTATAACTTAGTGTTCATTTGTTATGTGTATGCTGTTATAATTAGTTTTGTATATGAGGTAGTTGGTTTTTGTAACTTTGATTAGGAAACAAATGTTGAGCCACTTAAATCAAAAGGCAGACTATGACTTTGGAAAAAAAATCGGGTAACAGTAATGCTTAATCCAATTAATCTATCTTCTTCCTCTAATTCTTCATGATGACTTCTGGTGGCATGATGTCTGGTGGCAACTGAGAGTGGGTTATGGAAAAATGTCAAGACAATGTAATCCCCATTATGTATGGTCACTTAAGAGGATAAATTAATCATTGGTCCCTAATCTTTGGATAATTACTCTATTTAGCTGGAAATATCCTTAGTTTTTTGGAAAGCAAGTCAGTGAGTTAGTAGAGCTGTCAAAATTGATCACCTTTTCTAAGTCTAATAATAAGTGAATGGAAACTAGTTGCCTTCAACCTTTTCTCCCCTATATTATAGCATGATCGTTCTGTAACTCTGGTAACTGTGCATAGAACAACAGGGAAAATACATTAATATGCTATCTCGTGGTTTTCAGATAGGCATTCTAAGCCTTACTCCAGCTGAGGATTAACAAAGCTGCCTTAACAGATAAAGGCTTGCAACCTGTGTATGTGTTTTTGGTTACTAGAATTAGGCAAGTTAAAAACATTATAAAATTCGGGCCGGTCCTGTGGCTTGGTGGTTAAGTGCGCGCGCTGCGATGCTGGTGGCCCGGGTTCGGATCCCGGGTGCGCATCGAGGCACCACTTCTCCGTTCATCCTGAGGCCGAGTCCCACATACAGCAACTAGAAGGATGTGCAGCTACGACATACAGCTATCCACTGGGGCTTTGGGGGGAAAAAATAAAATAAATAAAATCTTTAAAAAAAAAAAAACATTATAAAATTGGTTTGAATACAGATTGTTTAGGAAGTGAGTCTTCTGGTGACAGCAATTCTATTTATGCATTAGATAAATAAATATTTCGAAGGAGTCAACATTGTTTAAGTACTGTATTTATTAGATGCTAAGGGTAGGAGTGGGAATAAAGAAAAATAAACATTTCAATCCCAAGGGAATGAAAAAGAAAAGGAGGAAGTCCTTGGCTTGTCTTCTACTTGAGTACAGTGTCTCACAGGCAGATGAGTGTTCAACTTTTGGAGTTTGATGTCTTCATTCAGGAGATTCCCAAAGAATCTTTATTTTTTAGAGTAAATGAGATTACGATGCAGGTGGAATCAGAGACATACTACTTATTTATCACAGTCAAAATACTGCCATTTTGATAATAACAAAATTCATCTATTTGTGAATTGTTGTAAATTGTTGCCTTGATAAGGTTTCTGGAAATAAAACAGAATTCTGCTATGTATTATTTCCAATCAGTAGAGAGGGATTTGTGTCATTATGAGAGAAACACAATACTATCCATATGGGATTAAACTACCTTAGATCTAAAATATAAATTAGGACTTTAGAAAACAAATGCGGATTTAGAAATCTAAACTAGGACACATTTTAGAAGACTCACTTTAATTTTTAAAAGTCAACTTTATTGAGGGATAGTTTACATATGATAAAATTCACCAATTTTAAATCTACAATTTGATGAGTTCTGACAAATGTGTAGTCATGTAACCACCATCACAATCATGATACAGAGCCTTTCCATCACCCCAAGATGTTCTCTTGTTCTCCTGTGCAGTATTCCCCTACACCTTGGCTCCTGGCAACCATTGATTTGCTTTCTGTCACTATAGTTTTTCTAAAATTTTCTGTAAATGGAATCATACAGTGTTTTCTTTTCTTTTTTTTTTTTTTTTGTGAGGAAGATTAGCCCTAAGCTAACATCCATGCCAATCCTCCTCTTTTTGCTGAGGAAAACTGGCCCTGGGCTAACATCCGTGCCCATCTTCCTCCACTTTATATGGGACGCGGCCTCAGCATGGCCGGAGAAGCGGTGCGTCGGTGCCCGCCCGGGATCTGAACCCGGGCCGCCAGCAGCGGAGCGCGCGCACTTAACCGCTACACCACAGGGGCCGGCCCCCAGTGTTTTCTTTTGTGCCTAGCTTTCACCCAGAATGATGCTTTCGGGATTCACCCATGTTGTTGCATTAGTAGTTCTTCCGTTTTTATTGCTGAGTGGTATTCTATTCCTATACCTAATTTTTTATCCATTCACGTGTTGATGGACATTTGGGTTGTTTCCAGTTTTTGCCTGTTACCAGTAGTGCTCCTGTGAACATTTGTGTACAAGTCTTTGTGTGAACATATGGTTTGATTTCTCTTGTGCACCTTATTTTTATTTTAATTTAATTCTGTATGCTTATCTGTATTTTTAAATTTCATAAGAGGATAACTATTTTTTTTAAATGAAAAGAAATTGTGACTGAATGAGGAGGTGAAATAGTGGGAATGGGAGGACTCTGGAAAGACAGATTTTTCATGTGGGTGATTGGGTGAGTGGTGGTACTGCCAATCAAGAGAGTCAAATATGGCTGAGACTTCCTATTTTTATTTTTATTTCTTTTGTGAGGAGGATCAGCCCCAAGCTAACATCCGTTGCCAAGCTTCTTTTTGCTGAGGAAGATTGGCCCTGGGCCAGCATCCGTGCCCATCTTCCTTTACTTTATATGGGACACCGCCACAGCATGGCTTGACAAGCGGTGCATCGATGTGTGCCTGGGATCTGAACCTGCGAACCCAGGGCTACTGAAGCAGAGCACCCGCCCTTAACCACTTGCGTCACTGGGCCGGCCCAGAGATTTCCTATTTTTAAATGACTGAAGAGAGTCCATTGAAATGAGTCAGTGGAAAGTCACTGATGATTTCAGCCAGTGTACACTCACTGGTCTGGGTGTGCCAGGGAGTGGGGCCTGATTATAGTCTGTGGAGCAGTGAATACGAGGTAGACAAGGGGGTGCAGGCTAAGAAGTGAGGAAGTGATGTCGAGGGGAGAAATAGGGTGGTAGCTAGAGGAGGATTAGGGTCAAGAGAGGGTAATAATTTTTTTATTCTTTATTTTTTTTTTAGTTTTTAAATTTTTTTAAATAATTTTTTTAAAGATAGTATGAGCTTGAGGAAAAATAGCCTGTAGAGAGGGAGAAAGTGAAGTTACCAAGTGGCCAGTTGATGGACCAGGGTTCATGAGCAGGTCAGAGATAAGGAGATCCAGAGCACAGCAGATGGTGGGAGGTTTCCCAGAGGTGCCAGGTATTGAGGCCCTGGAGAGAAGAAAGTAAGACCAGGAGCAAATGGAGGTAGGGTTGGTGAGGATCAGGAAGCCAAGGGGGCCTTTGTGTTCTTCAAGGAGAAGTTATATGTTAGGTGTGGAGTTGAATAGCTGTGGCAAAGGTTTGGGTGCTGATTCATGATAAGGAAAAGGATTGATAACAGTTGTGAGAACTCAATCAAGATTGGAAACCATGAATTTGTAGTGAAACCAGTTTCTAAGACTGTGGATTTTTTTTTTTCCAGCTGTGCTCTGCAGGCTGATATGTGAGCAAGGAAGGTGAACGGAACACTTGATGTAAGGTTAGAAGAGAACGCAGCCAAGTAATTTCATGTTTTCTGTTTCCAGCTGTGTGCTGTATGGCTTCCTCTCTTCTCCACTTTTTATACACCATTCTGAGACTTGAAAGTGCTCATGTGTTTAAGTCTTTGGTAAAGTTAATTAAACATTTAACAACTGAATACATTTTTTTACATTATTTTGTTATTGTGGTAAAATATATATATATATAATATAAAACCTACCATTTTAACGTTTTTTTTTGGTGAGAAAGATTGGCCCTGAGCTAACATCTGTGCCGGTCTTCCTCTGTTTTGTATAGGGGACACCGCCACAGCCTGGCCTGATGAGTGGTGTGCAGGTCCGAACCTGGGATCTGAACCTGCAAACCCCAGGCCGCCGAAGTGGAGCATGCAAATTCAACCACTACGCCACCTGGCCGGCCCTCATTTTAACTATTTTTAAGTGTACAATTCAGTGGCATTAAGTGCATTCACAATGCTGTGCACCTCACCACTGTACTACAATTTTGATTTGAAGCAAGACGTTGTCATCTGTTTTCCTCCCCTTCTATCACTCGTGATCTGTAAATTCAACATTGTCCTTTACTGGATACAGTATTTGTGTTTTTGAAATTGAGGTATTGATAACAGTATGTACTGAGCTTAACTTTGGCAGGTGCTGTGCAAGACACAAATTATGGCATTACCTTTCTCGCTATTTAGTTGTAATTATTTGTTAATGTCTGTCTTCCTTACTAGACGTATAAGGTCCATGAGTGCAGGAGCTATCTATGTCTGTCTTATTCATGGTTATGTCTTTACTGCCTAGCACAGTGCTTGGCACAGAGTAGGCATTCAGTGAAGTTTCTGAACAAATCAAAGTCCTTCACTGAAAGAATTTATTTGTTTAATAAGTTCTTTCTGAATGCTTTGTATGCAGTAGGCAAAACTTGTATTCACACATTAATATAGATTATAGGGCATGGCACATTCCAATGTCTGGTTAATTGGTAGAAGTCAAACAGGGTTTATATTTGCAGTTTCACCTTGGAGGGTATTAGAGCAGACTGTACAGCAGACTGTACAGAATTGGCAGCAGTGATCTCAAAGCTTGAAGGCTGTAGGTTAATTAGGATAACTTGACAGTGAGTTAATCAAATTTGAGAGTTAAAAGAATGTTCCAATAATTTATGTTTAAACACACTTCAAATATATCACCAGATAACAAGAACTTTAGTTGCAGAATGCTCCAAAACACCAGTGGATTTTATGGCTTACAATAGTGTTTGGGAGAAAGAAAGCCAATAAAATGGTTTGGGGCCATTTGATTCTTTTACCTTATAAAAAATAGAATACACTAGAGTTTAAAATATTACCTTTGTGAAAGATAAAAAGATAGTTTATTAATAAATATATTTAGAAATTCTATTTTTCTTTTACAGTTAGATTTATTAATGAATTCAGTAATACTTTTTTTTTTTAATTTTATTTATTTATTTTTCCCCAAAGCCCCAGTAGACAGTTGTGTGTCATAGCTGCACATCCTTCTAGTTGCTGTATGTGGGACGCGGCCTCAGCATGGCCGGAGAAGCGGTGCGTCGGTGCGTGCCCGGGATCCGAACCCGGGCCGCCAGCAGCGGAGTGCGCGCACTTAACCACTAAGCCACGGGGCCAGCCCAATTCAGTAATACTTCTAATTATTTAAGAAATATGTTCAAATATGGGCATTTCTCTGTTAGCTGATATTAGATAAAGTAGTATTTTTTCAGCTGGCCTATGGTTAAATGGAGGTCAAGAGGCAAAATACACGTATGAGAATTAGTTAGCAATATAATACGTCTCTATAAGAATAATCACAACATGTCTTCTGATTCTGAAAGGTAAGGGATCTGTGTATGTGTTTGTAGAACACCTTATTGAGGCCCTTTTAAAAAAATAAAATCTGGGGGGTCGGCCGCGTGGCACAAGCGGTTAAGTGCACGCGCTCCGCTGCGGCGGCCCGGGGTTCGCCGGTTCGGATTTGGGCACGCACCGACGCACCGCTTGTTAAGCCATGCTGTGGCGGCATCCCGTATAAAGTGGAGGAAGATGGGCACAGATGTTAGCCCACGGCCAGTCTTCCTCAGCAAAAAAAAAAAGAGAAGGATTGGCATTGGATGTTAGCTCAGGGCTGGTCTTCCTCACAAAAAATAAATAAATAAATAAAATCTGCCTCCAGCAAGGTATTTTTGGATCATATGGAAAGAGAAAAGAAAAAGCTATCAGGAGATCTAGTTCTATCATTTTCTTGCCCTTTTTAACCCTCAGTAAGCTAAAACTGGAGTTTGGTTTTAGGAACAAGTAATGGAAGTTTTCCTATGTAGCATCAGCAAAATCTAGTACCGAGTGGTTACTGTCTTTTTCTTTGTGTGATGTGTGTGTGTATGTAGGAGAACAGACGGGCAATGGACATAGGTCTTTGAAATGGACTTCCTCAACTAAAGTAATAGAAAGAGGAATATAAGTGCGCAGGGAGAGAGGGTAGTGGGGAGATGAGGGGAGGCAGAGGGGCAGGGAGGAGCAGAATAAGAGGAAGCAAAGACTGAGGCTGCAGTCTTGGGTGTGTAAATGCCACTTCTTTGACTCTCCATCGCTGTGGCTGCCCTATCATGATGCTGGTGTTCAGCGCACTTTGAGAGGAGTTGGCTGTGTAAAGGCAGGATCTGGGGTCTTAGCGCCTGCTTGGCTGACGTGAGCAGATTGCGTCTCTGGCTAGGCTTTGGAGTTCCAACATCACAGATTTCCAGGAAACAGTTCCTCCTATCATCATTTTTATTCCAGAGTCAACATAGGTATTCAGACGTCTACTGTCCAGCTAATTGCAAATCAAGCATGGAGCTTTTTCTGTTTCTTTTTTTTCCCTCCTTTTTTTCTTACTTCCATCTTGTTTGTTACTCCTTTTCTTTATTTTAGTCAAGCGCACACATTTGAACATAACGATGACCATTTCCACTAGTGAGCATAGGACTCCCTCCTTACCTAAAGGACTCCTAATCCTGTGATGTGTAATGATGAATCAAGACATTTAAAGATGTTGCATGTATGTAACAACATTAGTAAATCTGAAGAACATAGTATTGAGTGAAAATATGAAGTTGTAGAATGTTTAATATGATACCATTTACATTGCATTAAAAAAACCCACGTGAAACAATACTACCACATTTCATAGAATCTAACACACTGTTCATGCTAAGATGCACCATTATTTTATGTACACTGAGAAGAGGGGAAAACCTATAGATTAAATTGTGATGTAATGCTTTATTATGGATTGTGAGATGCATCCCGAGATGTTATAATGTGAACAAAATATGCATCTTAGAATTGAAGAAATAAGGTAAATATATTTTATTGAAACATACTTATGTAATAAAAATATAAAAACATGCACAGAAATGATATATGTATAGCCAATTAGGGAAGTGGTTTATCTCTTATGAAGGAAGGGAGGGGAATAGAGGATGGGGCCACATAAGGGGCTTCAAATCTATAATTTATTTTTAAAATTCTAAAGCAAATATTGCAAAAAGTTAAGATGAAACAAAGTTGTTTGGTGAGTTCCTATAATTTTCTGTATATTGTAAATATTTCACAATGAAAAGTATATATTTAAAAGCTACATAAAAAGCAAGTTGCAAAAGCCTGTATATAGTAGATCCTATTTTATTTTCTAGTAGTATTTGATTTTGTGTTCTTTCAGACTTTGTCCTGTGTTCATCATACCATAGCAGTGGGGCTTTTGCTGCTGTTGTTGTTGGAAGGCGGGAGGCTTTCTATGTCTCCATTTTTGTGTGTGAATTAAAAGATGTATCAAGTATCGTCTTAGTAATGATAAAAAGAGGGGAAGCATTTAATGATAAAGATGTCACAGGATGAGTAGGATTGGCTGGCATTATTTCTTGTTTGTTAATAAGTAGTAAGAAAAATGTTTATTTGTTTCTTTAAAGCCATTTTTCTGGTTGTTTCCTTATTCATTTTTTCTTAGTCATATGGTGTCTAGAGAGGGTCAGGTCTTGAGAAAAAAAGATTATTGTACAAGTTGAACAAAAGTACTATCATATCTAGAAATCTGATAGGCACTTTTAAAATAGAGTCATGAAGCTTATGAACTCTTTCTTTACTCTTTTTCTGAAACCTAAAATGAGTGTTTCAGTTTTGCCCTCCTACCACCAGATGGAAGTCCTGTACATAGTAGGATGTTTGCTTATTATGCCCCAAGCAGTGAGGAATCAAGGGACTGAAGAGGGTAACTGTTTTTGGGTTTTGTTTGTTTGGGTTTTTTTTTGCTGAGGAAGATTGGCTCTGGGCTAACATCCGTGCCCATCTTCCTCTACTTTATATGTGGGACACCTGCCACAGCATGGCTTCATAAGCAGTGCACAGGTCTGCACCCGGGATCCAAACTCGAGAACCTTGGGCTGCTGAAATGGAGCGTGAGAACTTAATCACTATGCCACTGGGCTGGCCCCAGGTGGGTATTTGTTTTATCATACTACCTTTAGAGACCCTTCACCTTTTACATCCATGAAAAAGGAAAATTTTTCATATCCTGTAATATTATGTTAGTATCTCACTTAGGTGTTTAATAGTACTTACTGTTAGATTAAAAAAATAATTTGGCAAAATCTAAAAAACATATCAAATAGAGTCATACCACTTGATCCAGAATGTCACTCCCTAGGATCTTGTCTAATGACTCATAAGAATAAAAAGCTAGGGCCGGCCCCGAGGTTTAGCGGTTAAGTGCTCGCGTTCCGCTGCTGGCGGCCCGGGTTCGGATCCCAGGCGTGCACCGTCGCACCGCTTCTCCGGCCATGCTGAGGCCGCGTGCCACGTACAGCAACTAGAAGGAAGTGCGGCTATGACATACAACTGTCTACTGGGGCTTTGGGAGAAAAAAATAAATAAATAAATTTAAGAATAAGAAGCTATATGCATAAAGATCTTCACTATACCATGTACTGTAAAAAAGTAAAACTTTGGAGTCAACCTAAGTGCCCCCAAATATAGAAATGGTTAAATAAATGATGACAATCTACTTTATGGATTATGTTGTAGTTGTAAATCATAATGATTGCTATGTAGCATCATGGAAAATGTTCGATGGTGAAAAAAGCAGGATGTACCATGTGACTATGACTCTAAAAATGTGCATGAATGTGAACAAAAATGAAAGGAATATGGAAAATAGCAAAACAAGTTGCATTAGGCTGGTAGAATGTTGAGTGGGTTTCTCCCCTTACCATTTGTAAAAAATTTTGTACTTTTTTTAAAGGGAGGAGCCAGATCTTTTAAAGAAAAACTTGAATTTCTCTTTAAGAAAATGACAGATGGTAGGATGAGGGATACTAGAAAACTAAAAGTAGTGGCCCTTTTGAAGATAAAACTAAAACATTTTAAACCAGGATTGCTTTAGCAATGCACATATTGATTACTTAATTTTGTCTTTTAGAAGAAAGTTGGCCTAATGCAGTTGTGTGGAAATCAGAATATTGAAGAGGATTGGTAAAAAAAAAAAGTGGGAGGATCAAAGCCAATGTGACTGGCTTATTCTTTTGCACTACCAAATCAACCAAATTTTGGACTGCATCTGCGTTAGTCAATATTTAGTTATTTGCTTTGAAGCTATTTGTTTGCAATAATGCCCTTAACATCTCAACAGAGCCAAAGTCTGACCCTGAGATGGTAGAATCTTAACTAATTTTATCATTTACATAGATGGAAACCTTTTGAGGACATGAAGGACCATTTCTTTTCACTAAACTTCTTGGTTTTTTTTTTTTTTTAATTTTCATTTATTTATCTTTTTCCCCCAAAGCCCCAGTAGATAGTTGTATGTCATAGTTGCACAGCCTTCTAGTTGCTGTATGTGGGACACGGCCTCAGCATGGCCCGAGAAGCAGTGTGCGCCCGGGATCCGAACCCAGGCCGCCAGCAGCCGCTGCCACAGCATGACTTGATAAGCGGTGTGTATGTCCACGCTGGGATCTGAACCTGCGAACCCTGGGCCACCGAAGTGGAGCGCATGAACTTAACTGCTACACCACCGGCCCCTAAACTTCTTGTTTTTGATTTTCACATCATCGTTGATTTATGGCTACCAAAAAAACTTGTTTAGACCGGCCCCTAAACTTCTTGTTTTTGATTTTCACATCACCATTGATTTATGGCTACCAAAAAAAAAGTCCCATAATTAACTCACAGTTAAATCATCTCACCATCATAGGTAGAATGGGGCTGGTGATGACTGGGGAAAGAATGGAAAAAGCCTAATAGACTGAAAGAATTTTAGACCTCTAGGGCCTTGCTGACTAATCAGCCTCTTCACTTTACAGGTAGGTAAATAAGTCCCAGGAACTCAGCAATGAACCTATGTGCTAGGAGTCCAAATCTAGTGCCTTTTCAATTGTACTGCAAGGAGAGAAGGAGGGAAAGGGAGAGCGGAGCCAAATTATTGACATTTTAGGACAAAACATTGAACTCGATCTCAATGATAACATCTTAAGTTATAGTTTTTACCAAGATGACTATCCCAAAACAAAAATAGGTAAAACACATGAACAGATAATTAACCAAAGAAGAAATACAGTAAACATGAAAAAATTTACCATGTAGTTGAAGAAAGGTAAATAATAAATGCATATTGCTTCCTCAAGGTACAAGATTTACGTATGAACTTTGTTATTCAGACCGTTGACCTTCTGGGGCTTCTTGTTGACAGTCTACTCTATACTCTACTTTTAGGAAATATAATCAGAATGGAAAAAACTGATGCAAATGGTAAAGGACAAAGTACAACCCGTCAACAAATTTCGTGAACGTTGTGGTAGCTTTAAACCTCTTTTTATTCATTCATTAAGTCTGTCTGGCTCCCACAGGTGAATGATCTCAGGTGGCGGTTGCCGACAGTGGACCACTAGGAAGGAAGCTGTGAAGGGGTCAAAGCAGTGGAGAATAGATATCAGCACCTAATTTACCTTCCTTTCCTGACCCACACAACCAGAGAAGCTGGTTCAGATCTGACTAAGGGAGTGTCCTCTTCCCTATTCAGAAGATACTGCAGGGTCCCAAGGAATAAGAATAATCCAAACAGGAACTGGACAAAGGCAAGCGCAGTTACTGGAGGGTGTCATGCTGAAAAAGACAGGGGTGGGAATTGACCGTGACTCTGAAGCCAAGTGTCGTTCAGCAAAGTAAGATTACGGGGACTGTCCTTGCAACCATGTGCCACGTCTTCTGAACAGACCTTATTACCTGCGCCAAACCAGCACAGGAGTTCTTGTAAGAGGTCTGAACTTAGTAATACTGACACGAAGATAGGTCCCCTCAAGTATTATGCTAAACGAAATAAATCAGACAGAGAAAGACAGATGCCATATGATTTCACTCATATGTGGAAGATAAACAAGTAAACACATGTATAAGGAGAACAGATTGGTGGTTACCCGAGGGGAAGGGGGTATGGAGAGGGCGAAAGGGGTAAAGGGGCACATATGTATGGTGACAGATGGAAACTAGATTTTAGTGGTGAACATGATGCAGTCTGTACAGAAGTCGAAATATAATGATGTACACCTGAAATTTACACAATGTTATAAAACAATGTGACCTCAATGAAATAATTAAAAAAAAAAATAGATCCCCTCAAATCCTACTCGGAAGTAAACAGGGTAAAAATAATAAATAGTCAATGTTGCTTTTTAAACAATTATATTTTAGAAGTGGGCTCAATCAGACCATATAGAGATAGATGTCTCATTCTTTTTAATCCTCTGTAGCTAAGAGTTGGCAAATGGTCTCTGTAAAGAGCCATATAGTAAATATTTTAGTGTACTCAGCTCCACTCTTGTGGCGTGAGAGCAACCATAACACAACATGTAAATGAATGGGTATGACTGAGTTTCGGTAAAACTTGATTGGACACTGACTTTTGAATTTTATATAATTTTCATTTGCTGTGACATATACTTCTTTTGATTTTTTTCCAACCATTTAGAAATGTAAACACCGTTTTTAGCTTGTGGGCTATACAGAAACAGTCAGCGGGCCAGATCTGGCCTGCAGGCAATTGTCTGTTGACTTCTGCTCTATTCAGTTGAAATATAAGGCAAGCCATATACTATATAAATCAAGATCTTCTAGTAGCCATACTTAAAAAAGTAGAAACAGGTAAAATTGACTTTAATACTATATTTTATTTAACCTAATATATCTCAATGCTATTATTTCAATATGTAATCAGTGTAAAAAATTGCTAGTGAGATATTTTGCATTCTTTTCATATTAAATCTTTGAGATTCTTTGCATGTTTTACATTTATAGCACATTTCAATTTGGATGGCTTGATACTGAGATATTCAGTATCTAGATTTAGATTTCTTAAAATGTACAGTTGGAAAAAGTAGATTCACAGGGTACACAAGTTGTTCCAAACATACTTAACAGTTTTCCAATAATTGAATTGAATATCAGGTTTAAGTTTAATTTTCAAGTGCTCAGTAGCCACGTGTGGCTGGTGGCTACTATATTGTATAGTGCAACTCTGCAGTATTCCATTGTATGGATGTCCCATAATTAACTGGTCCCCATTGATGGACCATATGTGGTTTCTAATCTTTGGCTTTTATAAACAATTATATAATGAATATTTTTATACATATAAATTAAATTAACATGTTGGTAAATTTGTAGATACGTTCCTAAAAGAGAAAGTTCTGGGTCAAAGGGTATGTGCATTTTTTCAAACTTGTAAAAATTTTTTATTTACAAATAGTTGAAAGAATGAGAATAGTATAGAGAAAACTTTTATCCTTTAAAAGTATTTCTTTAAAGATAGATAAATCTAAAAAAGATAAATCCTTTATCACCTCTTGTTAACATTTTACTCCACTTGCTTTATCATTTGCACTTGATTTCTCTTGTATGTATACATATACACACGTATATTTGAGAAAAAAAAATTTTTCCGAACTATTTAAGAATAAGTTGAGTATATAGTGGCCCTTTCTCCCTAAGTGTTAAGTGTGTATTTCATGAAAATAAGGATATTCTCTTATATAACCACAGTAAGTTATCAACTTCAATAAATTGAACATGGATACATTTCTTTAATATATACTGTCTGTATTCCAATTTTTGTCATTTGACCCAATAATGTCCTTTTTGGCCTGTATTTCTTTTTCTTTCTTTTTTTTTTTTTGTGAGGAAGATCAGCCCTGAGCTAACATCTGATGACAATTCTCCTCCTTTTTACTTGGGAAGATTGGCCCTGCACTAACATCCATGCCCATCTTCCTCTACTTTATATGGGATACTGCCACAGCATGGCTTGACAAGCGGTGCGTCGGTGCGCACCTGGGATCCAAACCTGCGAACCCCGGGCCGCCAGAGCAGAACGCGTGTACTTATCTGCTGCGCCACTGGGCCAGCCCCCTGTATTTCTAATTTTAATAAAAATTAAAAATTTTTGTCCTCATAGAGGTGGTACCACCTTACATTCCCAAGAGTAGTACATGAGAATGTACAATTTACCTTCAACTTCACTAACACAGTATGTTAAAGAAAGAATAATATTTCCTTATAACTTGCATTTCTCTTATTATGGGTCAGGTTGAAGATCTTCTCTTGTGTATAAACAGTCATTTGTATTTCCTTTTTGTGAACACTCAGTTGTATCCTTTGTCTATTTTTCTACTGAAATGTTAGCGTTTTTTATTGATTTATAGGAATTTCTAATTTATTGAGAAACTCAGCCATTTATCAGCGACATGAGTTACAAATATTTTTCCCGGTTTGTCATTTACTTTTTGTCCTTGTTTATGGTGGGTTTTTTGTTATCGTTGTTGCTATTTGTTTTCATTTGGGGCATTTTGAAACCAAGACATACTGGCAGATGAATTGTGAATATTTTATATTATATTTAGATTTCATAATCAAATCCAAAAAGGTGCTTAGGATATCAGTAGAGTAATATAAGAAAGGAAGAGGCAGGTTTTTACCTCTCGGTATAAAGGAGTAAGTAAACCGAGTAAAACAGGAGACATTTATTTTGGACTTAAATAATTGCTACTGACCCCACTGTGCTATGGGCTGCTTTCTCTGGTTCTCAAAGAAAAAAAAAATATAACAGTTATGGTGAACATGTTTAATGTTGTCTGAAACTTGATCATACCCAGGCCCTACCTGGGACTTAGAATTTTGGAAACTAAACAACATTGCAGAACACTATAACCTTACTGGTTTGGAAACCATGGTTCTGGTAGGATTTCTGGTCTTTATTATTTTGGATATCCTCTTTCAAATATTTTATGGATTCAAACTCAAAGGATTTTCTTTTAAAGCTGATTAGGTGCAGTTTTTTTGTTTGTTTGTTTGGTGAGGAAGATCAGCTAACGTCCATGCCAGTCCTCCCGTTTTTGCTGAAGAAGACTGGCCCTGGGCTAACATCTGTGCCCATCTTCCTCTACTTTATATGGGACGCCGCCACAGCATGGCCTGACAAGCAGTGCCTCGGTGTGCGCCTGGGATCCGAACCTGGGCCGCCAGCAGTGGAGCACGTGCACTTAACCGCTACGCCACGGGGCCGACCCTAGGTGCAGTTTTTAAATATGAAGTTGGTTTAAACCATTAGGTAGTATTAATGGGGACATCCATCATAGAAATTAACTTAAAATATTTAGAAATATAAAAAATGTGCTCATAAATGTAATGCCTATATCTATTTCCATAAAAGCTGATTTGCATATACCTTCACATTGCAGAATCACACTGGTATTCAGAGAAACACGCTCACATTGTTCTTCCAACATCCTTAGTTTGAGTTTCATGAAGCATTTTTTCCATTTCTCTCTTTTCTGTGTGTAATACTGTCTCAGCTTCTTGGAAAAATAATCAAGACGTTTTCCTCTGGGTCTGCTTATAATCATAGGTGTATACCCAGTGTGAAAAGTGCTCATCCACATTGTTTTAAAATATACGTGAGCACACAAAAATGGGCCCCTAAATCAGAGGTTAGAGTTGATAAATGGCAATTTTCCTACAGGTCACTGTTTTAGAGATTTAACTTAGTTTATGGACTAGTTTAGGGCTCAATAACTGGCAGCCTTTGCATTTTCAGATATGCTTTTAGTTAAGAATTTCTACACAATATAAATTTTATACCTCAAACGAGAGTAAAGTAAAATGCCAGTTGGAATCTGTTACTGTGTGCATGTATCCAGTCCAGAATTACTAACAAAGAGAAAGGAGGCAGACATAATGATTTTGTATTTGTATTTTATATTATTAAATTTATCAGACATAAAATTTTCCTTTCAAATTGCTGTAATGTTTCTTTTCTTTTTTTTTTTTTTTATTGCGTATAAACGTTTCTAACCACTCTTCGTTTCTTTGTCGTGAACTGGTAATAAATAGTTCACAGACCTGCACCCATCCATGGACCACTTTAAGCATTGGTCTTGATGACTTGAACTTATGCTATGAACCAACAGGTACTGTAGATTATTTGACAGCCAAAGGAAGGTGAACATTGTGTCATAGTGCTGATTATTAATATTTGAACAAGATATTAGGGTTGTCTCAATCACTGCAGAGTGGTTAATGTGATACTTTTTTAAAGAATTGATTTGATAGTATCTATCCTAAGGCGTCAGGGTTATTTTTACTCTTCAGAACTTCTCATATAAACTGTATAAACTCTGAAATAAAACTTATTTTGTGGGGAATAGTTTTTAAAATGTGTGTGTGTGTGTAGAAATGAGGCAAGTAGGAATTTTATTTCCCTAATGGAAAAAAATATATAAAATGTTTTGTCAAATATTTCTGTTTATTTATCCATTCATTCAAAGTATATTTGGAATGTTTATTGCCAAGTGACTTTAAAATGTATAATACAATCAGCTTCTTAAAACTGCAGTTTAAGTGAGCCATGGGTCAGACAATGACCTGTAGAATATAATGACACATATGCTTCCACCCTCCTTTTGGAGGAGTTGAGGCAGTCTGGTTACCCTGTAGGCCTGGATTGGTTTAGTTCTTTGGCACCAACATTATCAAGATTTCACTGTATTTGGAAGAACATAGTTTTTAGAGAAATTCTGTGTTATTCTTCCATTTCCATTTAAAGCGCAGTTTAAAGAAACTTTGTGGAAAGCTCCAGACTAATCCCCTGTTCCTTTGATTTTCATATTATAGCAGAGAACCAGGCAGGGCCAGCTTCCTGGAATGTGGCCTGTGCAGTCACACAGGGCTCTGTGCTCAGAAAGGTCTCCCGCTTGGTTTAATTCTCTGCTGTCAGCATCATGAAATTCTTAATAATTTTATATTCGATCTTGTTTTGTAAATGAAGTCAGATGGGACAGTGGAGCCTGTGCTTGGGGTTTGGGGCCTTGGCTCATGTGCAGTTCTGCCTCTGAATCTCCCCAGCCCCTGCCCCATGTCCTCTGCTGCCCTTCACCTGGGACGACGACTGGGTCATGTTGGGGAGAAGGAGGCCCGTGTTCTGCTGTCACCCTTCACCTCCTGTTGGATCTGGGTACAGGCTTAGAGAGGGTTGGGGCCAGGTGCCTGCGTCTCACAGTGTAGTATGGAGTGGTGGTGGCCAACTCATCGCCGGCTGGCAGCACACTGGGTGGTCAGAAGGGAAAACCCGGCAGCCATCAGACCTGAGCATATACTTGCAGGACCTCTCCCACCCCCCCATGAGGGTCTGCACTTTTTCCATGAGTATCCTTGTACCCAAAAGAGTGCTCCCTTGGGTTGGCTACCTGCCTGCGGGCACCCTCTCTTCCTCCTTCCAACTTCTTGAGTCTAACTTGAATTTGTCTCTTCTGTCTGGCTTGAGGTACCCTCTAGGCTATGGAATACAAATTGTGTCATTTCAGTGATTTTGCGTACATGTTAAATGCTCTTACATTTGCATTTAAAACTGGCATTGTACAGCATAAAGATAATGGTAAAATTCATGTTAATAATTAAACTATTTTTCTCTACTGTGACTACACAGTGTCAGCCTCTGTCGATTTGTTTCAAATAGAAAGATAAGATCTCTTCATGGTTGGATCAAACCAACATGCATGAAATCTGACATTTGGTAAAATAGATCTGTGAAGGTTTTTGGTCAGAAGAGTAATCCCACTGAACATACTAGATTCCCACTATATACAGTACATTCTGCCAGAACACATCTTTACTATACGAAGCATGTCGTTTTATGTGAGCATGTAATGGCAGGAATGATTTCTGCTCTGAACTGAGTTTCTTTCCTGTCTCTGTGCCTGTCAGCTTCCTGGTTTCTGACTTTGGGAGCCCATGGGCTTTTTGACCATAACTTGCCCTTATTGTTGCTTGTGAGTCCCCCAGCCTTGATAGATATGGCGCTGCATTCATCCATTCCCTCATCGACAGCCTCTGTGTCTTACTCTTGTGTGTCCTGAACCTGGACCGGACTCTGTGGACTAAAGTCTAGTCCACATCTCAGCACTCCCTAGAAACCCACCTCAGCTGCATAGACAAAGAAGGAGGTGCTTTGGGCTTTTAAGGATGGAACCCAATGTACTGACTATCAAAAAGGAGTTCAGGTTCTGGCTGGACTGGGCCAGTGATTTTCCAGGCAAGAGAAACGTTAATGCTTGTTGGACTGCCCACCAGTGAGAACCTCTTTCTCCGCAGTAGGCTGGCTGGGGAGGGACCCTGGCCTTTTATCTCCCTGTGCTCTTTAAAGCTTCCAGGGCACTACTGAGATCCTTCAGGCGCGGCTCTTCCATGCAGACTTAGCACCTGGTTTAGGTAAGGGCTCTTGTTGCCAGGTTCGTATCAAGTTCTTGTCACAGTCAGCACAGCTCCTGCTTCCTGCTTCCCCAGAGGGAACTGATGGGCTCTGTTTTAGGCTGTTGTGCACGTTTGGAGTTCACCTTCAGTTGCCAGCCATCACCCATCTCCTGGGAGAGGGGTGTTGAGCATAATCACTAGATACTGCTGTTGGCATTTTATTTACTACCAGTAAATTCATCGTCACTGAGATTCATTCCATTTAGAAAATAAACATTGCCTCACCTGTTGATGGCACAATATTTTTACACTTGCCTTTCACTCACATGTTGCATATTAACTTTCCTTCTGAAAAGATCAGCGTGATCTTGGAGCCTGGTGTGATCTGGATCGTATTACTCCCCATGTATGTTTTTATCGTCAGGCGCTTCTTCGGACTGTAGCCCGTTCCTCCCACCTGTCGTCATTCTGTCAGGCTGATCTCTGCCTGGTTCCATAGTAACTTTGCTTTTGGATTTTTATTTCTTCCCTTTATCTACTCTTGCTTCCCCTGTCAAATATAATTTTCTCATGTGCAACTGTGCCTGATAATCCCAATGTGAAGGCCCCGGATGTTTTAATGCTTGCAAGGACGTCTCTTCAGATTACTACAGTGTAAAAGAATCCTTTCCCTTTCAGCCTCTCGTTGCTTACTGGATCAATTATTTATTTACTTGTGTAATTCATGTCCCTGCTCAGATATGTGTTAGTGTAGCTCTGAGACTGTGGCTCTCTCTGGAGAAGGATCAGTGTCTGATATTAGCCTCCTTCCTCAGTGTCTAATTTAGTGAGGACCAAATCATGGGGAGACCTCCTGTCTGAGACTCGCTGCTCACTCAGTTATTTGGTTTACTGTTTGAGCCCCAGAGCCAGGAGGTGACAGTAACTTTGTTTGATTCTGTTATGTTCCAATAGACTAATAACTAGTAAAAGTTCCTGAATATTCTGATATAGGTCTAAGGGGCAAATAGGAGTTGAATCGGAGCCCCTCATCAGAGATGGTTTCCCTGGGGTGCTGGATTTGAGTCTTTGTCCTCCTTCGTGCTAACTTCTGTGACCCTCAGCTCAAGGGGTCCTTTCTCACCTAGACGCTCTCCTGAAATAGGTGCTGATATTCGTCAGAAGAAGAGCAGGAGAGTTTGTTATGTTACCATCAGGGCGACACTGGCTTAAATCCCTCTCCCCACCTTTTTTCCCTTTTTAAATCTCTGAGAAGTCCCAGAGTTGGGAGTCAGTACTGGGTCAGAAGCAGCAGGAGAGTTAGCCGGTTAGAGTGGGAAAGGGCTCCAGTGCTCTACTCCAGGGCGTGTTGAGAGGCTGCACTAAGAACCAACCAAACGCTCTTAGGTCCTAAGAGAAAATTGCTCTAAATCCAGGATGGGGGCTGTCCCGGTGGCGCAAGCAGTTAAGTGCGCACGCTCCATTGCAGCGGCCCGGGGTTCACCGGTTTGGATCCTGGGCGCTCACCAACACACTGCTTGTTAAGCCATGCTGTGGCGGCGGCCCATATAAAGTGGAGGAAGATCGGCACGGATGTTAGCTCAGGGCCAGTCTTCCTCAGCAAAAAAAGAGGAAGATTGGCAGATGTTAGCTCAGGGCTGATCTCCTCACACACACACACACAAAACTAAATCCAGGATGATTTCATTCTAAAACAGAAGATAGAGGGGTTCTTGATTTGCACTGGGCTCTTTAGTTGCCAAGAAGTAAGTAAACTTTGGGTGATAGGATTGGCCAGGAAAATGCAAAGGATCCCATGCTTTCAACTTCTTAAGTTAAGGCCTTTTATCTCCTTATTCTGAACTTAATTATTTGGGGTTGGTTGATGGCTAAATGGACTTTTGTACTTATTGTTTGAAAAAAAAATTTTTTTTAAGTTTTTTTATTTTCCCCAATAGAATGCTTTTCCTTCGTTGAATCCCTAAAACTTTATTTTGGCTTAGGTTATTTAGTGAGAATGGCAGAGAGTAATAATTTTCAGTGTGATCTTTAGTATGATGTAAAAATTAATCTCTGAGATGTAAAGTAGAAAATGGTTTTACAGACTTTCTATAGGAAAAACAAATGTTTATAAACTCTGCTTATCAACTGTTTGTTTTTCCTACCTCTGCAATTTCGTCCATTAATAGCTGTTAGAGTTTAAGTTCATTGCACTGTAACTGGAAATTTTCCTCTCTGTTAATTAGTAAGACTTTGAATCAAAAGTGCTAATGGCTGAATGGCACAGTTCATTAAAGATAGCCATACTTTAACCTTTGTACTAGTCTACTGGGAAGATGAAATACAATTAGAAAAATATTAAAATATCTTAAATTTTATTAATAAACTTAATTTTAACCCTGAATTAGTCTTTATTTTTATTTCTAAATTCCTCAGCTAGATCTAAATAGATCATGAAATCTGCAGAGACTTATTTTAATCCAAAGATCTATCTGCTTCTATAACTAACCACACTAAAGCTCACATTATCAACCATAAAAAGCAGTGTTTTTTTTTTTTTTTTTTGCTGAGGAAGACCAGCTCTGAGCTAACATCTATTGCCAAATCTTCCTCCTCCTCTTTTTTTTAACCCCCAAAGCCCCAGTAGATAGGTGTATGTCATAGTTGCACATCCTTTCTAGTTGCTGTATGTGGGGCGCCGCCTCAGCATGGCTGGAGAAGCAGTGCATCGGTGCACACCCGGGATCCGAACCCGGGCTGCCAGTAGTGGAGTGCGTGCACTTAACCACTAAGCCACGGGGCCGGCCCCAAAAGCAGTGTTATTAAATTACAGATAATTTATTACTTCACCTCCAGGGATAATAGGAGTAGTTTGAGGTGAACTTTTGTAGAAATGGTAGTATGTTTTGATAAATGCGGATAGGCATGGAGTGGTTATCACTTAGCTTCCGTGAAATTTCTAGAAAGGCATGTTCTAGAAAACCAGGACACATTTACAGAAAGATGTTATGATTAAGACTCATTGAAAAACTATCTGACTTGATAAGTTCACCAAAAAACTACTCTCTCCATGTCTTATCAAACTGCCCTTGAAATCTCTTTGCCTCTGTTAAGTTTTTCTAGACAATCTGAATAAGGGAGTGTGATTTCTTGGGTATTTATATGATTAAATGAGTATTTCTTACAACTGTCTTCATTCTTAAATATCAATAAAAGTTTATATTTATACTATATATTTTCTGTATAAAAAATGTAAAGTCTGTTTACTGCTTTACACTTTCTGATGTATTTTTAGCAACACCCTTAATCCTAACTTGACCAACATGTAGGATGGTGGCGTTATTATTATTATTATCCTCACTGTACAGATGAGGAAACTGAGGCTTAGATTGACTAGATCAAGCAGGAGGTACGTGGAAAACCTAGGATGCAAACCTAGATCTTTGGACTCTAAACTTCATGTTCCTCCTATGCTCTATACTGAATACTTTTTACATTACAAATTCTTAGTGAAGACAAACATGGCAGTTAGTAACTTGAATCAGTAGTGGCTTTGTTCAAACTCAGCACGTGCATATTTTATGGTATAGGTTTCGCTGTAATATTTTTCATAAATGTCAAAATTATAATCAATAGTGCCTTATTTTTAGATTTACAGTTGAGAACCACTTACTGTTTTAGTGGGAATTGTCTCTTGAATAAGAGACAACAGTCATCCCTCAGTATCCACCAGGGATTGGTTCCAGGGACCCCTGCAGATACCAAAATCTGCAGATGGTCAAGTCCTGTATATAAAATGATGTAGTACCATGAATACAGACAGCCCTCCGTAACTGCAGATCCGAAATACATGGATATGGAAGGCCGATTGTGTTAACATTTTGCAGACTGTTCAAAATAGCGTTCCATATTGGGTATTATCTCATTTTTTTTCCATGTGATGAATGAGGAGTCAGTGTATTGGTGTTTTGAGTATAAAGGTAAAGTTGACTTCACCAGGAGTATTTTCTTGGTGTTAATAGGTCCTCTTTTTCACACTCATGCTTTGGGTAGCTTCTTCCCATGCTTCATGCTTATGCAGTTGTGGCTGAAGAATAGGTGGGTAGAACATGCATTGACTTATGTTGAAATATATCTAGGAGTGTCAGATTCACGCTGCTACTGACATTCCAGAGATGAAGTGTGAGGTTAAAGAATTTTATTGCTTACTGCATTTCTTTTTGACCTAGTTAGATTCATGTTAGGCAGTCTGTGACTATTTTAGGATATTATAATACATCTACATAGCACTTGATACTTTTGTGTGTGTGTGTGTGTGTGTGTGTGTGTGTGTGCGCGTGTGTGTGTGTATGTGAGGAAGATTAGCCCTGAGCTAACATCTGTCACTAATCCTCCTCCTTTTGCTGAGGAAAACTGACCCTGGGCTAACATCCGTGCCCATCTTCCTCCATTTTATATGGCACGCCACCACAGCGTGGCTTGACAAGCGGTGCATTGGTGCCCACCTGGGATCCGAACCCCAGGCCACCGCAGCGGAACATGAGCACTTAACTGCTACACCACTGGGCCAGCCCGCACTTTATACTTTTAAAACTATCTTGGGGCCGGCCCGGTGGCGCAAGCGGTTAAGTGTGCGCGCTCCGCTGCGGCGGCCCGGGGTTCGCTGGTTCGGATCCCGGGCGCGCACCGACGCACTGCTTGGCAAGTCATGCTGTGGCGGCGTCCCATATAAAGTGGAGGAAGATGGGCACAGATGTTAGCCCAGGGCCATCTTCCTCAGCAAAAAAAAAGAGGAGGATTGGCGGATGTTAGCACAGGGCTGATCTCCTCACCAAAAAAAGAAAAAAAAAAAGAAAACTATCTTTTTACATATTTGCTCCTCACAATAAACCCGTCAAGTTAAGTGAGAAGACGTGGTTATTAGCATATTACAAATGGAGAAATCTGACTTGGAGATACTATAGTACTGTGGTTAGGAATATAAATTTTTGTATTCTTACATATTCTTTTATGAATCAGACCAGAATCCTGGCTCTGCCAAATACTACCTTGGTGACCTTATAGGAAGTTAATCTCTCTAAGTCTTGGTATTCTAATCGTCAAATGGGGGACCTTATAAGGTTGGAGAGTTTAAATGAGATAAGGGGTAGAAAGTGTTTAGAATAGTGGGAAACATACAGTAGGGAATCAGTAAATGTTAAGTAGCATTATCATCTTCAGAGGTTATTACTCATTTATTTAACTCAATAAAAATTGAGAGCCCCTTCTGTGCTAGTCACTTGGTTAAGCATCAGGGATATGATGGCGAACTAGATAGATAGGGTTCTTATTCTAATAGAACTTACATTTTAGTGGTAGAAATGGTAAATGAGTCAATAAGAATTTCATGGAATGACAAGGACTTTGAGGAAAATATAACTGGACAATGCTTGAGAAGGGCATTCTTAGTTGGGAAGTCCTGTTGGAGAAAGTGGCAGTTGATCTGAGACCCGAGTGGCCATAGCCATGTGAAGATGCTGGAGGAATAGCCTCCCAGAGGAGAAAAACAGAAGTGTAAAGGCCGAGAGGCAGGATAGGGACAGCACAGAACAGAAAGACCCTCCAGTGTGGAGAGGTGGAGCGGCTGGATTGTGTAGGGCTGTAGGCCAGGGTACAGAGCTTGGGTTTCTTCTAAGTTTGGGGTTTTGAGCAGGGGAGGGACGTGTCCAATTTGGGGCAAGCACTAGGTCGGGTGCTATGAAGGAAACAAAGGTATAGAGGAAATATTTCTCTCTTCCTCTGGTTTAGAGTCTTCAGTGTCATAAACTAGTTTGTGGCAGATGAGCAGTTGGAACACTGCACGGTGTTCCTGCTGGTGTGCTCCAAGTCTGATAATGGGTGCTGTTTGTCACGTATTCTCACAGCAGTCATCTCTCAAGTGACATGGTTCTTGTTATCTGTCAATATACCTGTTTCTCTAACAGTCTAAAGGGGCATGGAGAGTGGAGACAGAGTGGGGGAAGAAGGTAAAGAGACTACCTACTTCTGAACACTGGATACAAAATAGAGATTAGGAAGGAGGGGGAGAGGAGTGAAGGCAAAAAGCAAGATCCTTGTGCACAGAGATGAGGGATGCTGTTGAAACTGGCTTCTTGAGGTGGGGTGGGTGTGCCTGCCTGGGCTGGGCTCTGTCTCTCCCAGGGTCACCATGAACCCCGGCTGGGCAACCGCATGCTGCCGCCTTGGCTCTGGAGCCTGAGACTGTTAGTAGCTTTTCTCATCTCCACTGAGGCCAAAAGGGGCAGTGATACCCTCGTGTTTTCTTCTCAGAAGAGAGTTCCAGGTTCTTGGAAGTTTGTTTCTTTGAATCATTCCATCAGTTTAGCTGTGATGATTATATATGATTATTATTATAGTAGCTCACATTTACTGCCTGCTTATTGAGGGCTAGTTACAAGCTCTTTTACCTACATTATTCTACTCATCCTAAACCCTCCAGAGTAGGTGCTACTGTCCTTCTCATTTTACCTATGAGGAAAATGAGGCACAAAGAGGTTAATTAATCTGCTTGTGGTCCCAGAGCAGGTCAGTGAAGCCAGGGCTCAAACCCATGCTTAACTTTAGACTGGAGACCATGCTCTTAATTGCTTCTTCATTCTCATATATTTAACAGTTATTTATTAGTTATTTAGTGGTCTGAGAAGAAGGGAGGTGGTGTTCTTCTGTTGGAGAAAGTAGACTAGCTGATCAAGACAATACCAGTTGGTTTTAAGAAGGAATAGTATAGAAGTTAATTTCATAGCACCATACAATAAATCTTTCTATTCCCAGGAGTTCCACCTGTATACCACCTGAAGTGATATGCATTAAGGAAGGCTGTTTATTGACGAGAGAAATGATACCTCTGTTTCTTCAAAAGAGGATGTGTTGTCCACTATAGAAGGGGGCTTACCAGTGAAAGATTGTGATTATTACCTCTTTAGTGGTTTTTTTATTATATAAGCAATATAATAATAATTTGTAAATCAAGAAAAATCTTCATCCCAACAAATGAGCTGTTTTTATTTTTTCACATTCACTTCCAGTTCTTGTGTTTATTTCTTTATAATTTGTACATAGTTGTAGTTATAGAGTATTAAGTTTTCATTTAACATCACGTTATAATGGGTTTTAAAGTTAAGCAGTAAGTGTCTCCTGTGAAAAGGAAAAGAGTGAAGTGTGAAAAGGCTACAAGGCATTAATAACTGACTGGGGTCATGCCTCCCGGGCAGCCACATCGGTTTGGAGCCGGCCTTGGAAGGAGCAGCTGTGTCTTTGGACCTTGGAAATTCTTCATCTTTCCATGCAGTCTGTCAGCCTTCCAAGAAAGCCAGGGGAGAAATGGAAAAATACAGTGATTTGGAACCAATGTAAAACTAACAAGGTGGTTGAGCTCGCTGCTGGAAAAGAGGGAAAACAATCCCTACCTGATATGGTGCTTTAATTGAGGGGTAAAGCTTTAGTGACTAGGCAGTGCCTCATAGTTCGTCAGAATTACCAATATTCTGCTCTTTTCAGTGGCTTTAATAGTTTCCTCTTGGTTATAAAACCAGTTTTATCAGAGTGGAATAACAAAGTACTTGACAAATACTGTTTTAGAGATAAAGCTGTTATTTTATATTTAAATTCAGTTTAATACAAAGTGGTTTTTAAGTTTCAAATTTGTGTAACTATAGACTAGTCACTTGGCATTCAAAGGCCTCCATGATCTAAATCCAAACACCCCCAAAGATGGAATCCCATATTCAAGATTTTTACTGATGGCTCCCCCATCCAAATTGCCCTTTTTCTCTTGGGCCTCTGGATGTGACAAGAGCTAATTTGTGAAAGGCAATGGGACAAAGTATTAATCCTGTCAAACCTGTATGGAGGAATCCTGAGACAATTGATAGAGACACTTGTTTCCTCTTTTCTCCTTCATAGAATAAGTAAAATTCAAAGTAATTTTTTTTTGGCTTTGGTACGTTGAATTTAATCTGATTGAGGTCATTTTACATGGTGGATCCCTGGGAAGATAAATTACACAAACTAGAATTCCAAAATCAGGTTTTATGTTAAGTTCAGGCCCTCACGTTTTAAATTAAGGAAGCCCCCATTTGAGTTATGAACTGGAATATTTAATTATGAGACACATCATTATATCGGAATATGTAGTTTGCTTTAAAACACTTCATTGTATGCTCTTAGACTTTTCTCCCCTACTTTTGTCATAAAGATGTGAGACAAATGTTGGTACTGGAGCATATGTATAGATCAGGGGGAATGTATTCTAAATGAAATGACACCTCAGTGGAGTCAGCACAGTGAGATTTCCAGGGGAGCAGTCTTTCTGTTAAATTCACATAAAGACTTTCTTTACTATGGAAACATGTTTATGTGACAGTCTTCAATGAACTTGTCACTGAAGTGTGGACATTTACTTTGTGTTTACATACAAACAGTGCCTAGAAAGAAGCATCTTTCCCCAAGATGTTCTTTTTTGGAGGCCTCTACCTTTTTATGGGTGCTCCAGTTGAGTGACCTCTCAGCACCAGACATGCTGTTGTGTATTGGGAGAGCTGCCTTGTGGCCTGGAAGGCATTACTTCTGCCCTCAGGGAGGCTGCAGCCTCACTAGACGGAAAGGCCACTCGTGTTTGCTGCTGCTGTTTACCAAGGACCTCTGTTTCTGTGTGTGAGTGCACACTTCTCTCCTGCTCTCCCCGGGGCCAAGACTTGGGTTCCATTTAGCCATCATACATGCTCCCACCTGCCCATCTCTGCTCTGATCCAATCTACTAGGACAATAGAGTAGCTTTTTCCTACCAGGATAATCTGTTTTTTAGTAGACAGGCAGCAATGTATCGTATTAAGAGCACCCTCCAAACTGCCTATGTTTGAACTCTGGCTGGGTTACTAACTAGCTATATAATCTTGGGCAAGTTACTTAATCGCTCTGTGCCTTGGTTTCCTTAGGTAAAAAGGGGGTATTAATAATGCCCTCCTCATAGGGCTGACATAAGGATTAAATGAGTTAATATTTATAAAACACTTAGAGCTGTGTCTGGGCGTATGGTAAACATTATATAAGCATAAAATAAAATGAATACTTTTTTTTCCAAATAACAGTAATACACTAACCTTGTAGAAAACTTGGAGAATTCAGAAAAATTGTATTACTTAGTAAGAGTTGGACTGAATAAATACATGGGGTAGTCAGGATGGGAGGAGCATATGTCAGGCAGCGAGATGTGTGCTGTCAAGGAACTGAGACTAGAATCTGGTCTTTGAACTCCTAGCCTGGTTGTCTTATGCATCATGATGGTTCGCTTGTTTTTCCAATTCCTAGATTTTTCCTCTGCCATTGATACATCAATAAATTTGGAATATTCGATGAGTGAATCTTCAGTGAACTGGCCTTGAGCCAGCCCCCGACCAACTAGCTCTGTGGCCTTTTGGAGAATTACTTAATCTTTGTGAGCTTCAGCTTTCCTCCCAGTGAAATGGAGTTAGTATTCCTTGTCTCTCAGAGTTGCTGCAGGGATTAAATGCCATGTGTATATGGAAAGCCCTTGGCCCTGTGCTGGGGTGCTGTTTGGATGTTCTTTCTCAGCTCTTTTGACAGTATTGGAGTTGATGTATATAGAAGGTCCCTACTTGCCTTAGGGAGTGAGAATCCTGGAGAGTTGTATGGCTTGACTCAAATCCTCCAAAAGCTGAATTCTAGTATTTTTTTGATAGGCCTGTGATGTTTGGATGAGTAATAAAGTAATATAAAGGCATATTCATTAATTACTGTGCAATTATTCTATAACATTAATTATTTACCTTTATTTCAGCAAACTCATTATGTTATAATCAAGCTATTTGGGGGGCTGGCCCGGTGGCGCAGGCGGTTAAGTGCGCGCGCTCCGCTGTGGCGGCCCAGGGTTCGCAGGTTCGGATCCCGGGTGCGCACCGACGCACTGCTTGGCAAGCCATGCTGTGGTGGTGTCCCATATAAAGTAGAGGAAGATGGGCATGGATGTTAGCCCAGGGCCAGTCTTCCTCAGCAAAAAAAAAAGAGGAGGATTGGCAGATGTTAGCACAGGGCTGATCTTCCTCACAAAAAAAAAAAAAAGAGATATTTTGGTGTTCTAGTAACAAGATCTGGTCACAGTAATGATGGAAGGATTAAAAACATAATGTCCTGGGCCGGCCCCGTGGCTTAGTGGTTAAGTGCGTGTGCTCAGCTGCTGGTGGGCCCGGGTTCGGATCCCGGGCGCGCACCGACGCACTGCTTTTCCGGCCATGCTGAGGCCGCGTCCCACATACTAGAAGGATGTGCAGCTATGACATACAGCTATCTACTGGGGCTTAGGGGGAAAATAAATAAATAAATAAAATTATTAAAAAAAATAATAATAATGTCCTTGTATTTAAAGTACAATATTTGAATTATTTTCAACAAATATGGAAATTAAAGTAAATGTAAAAATAAAACAAAATACATATTGTATGGTCCCCATCTGTGTAAAACATAGAAAATGCAAACTAATCTATAGTGACATAAAATGAATTAGCAGTTGTCTGGGGAGGAGCAGGAGGGAGGAATTACAATGAGGCACAAGGAAACTTTTAGGGTGATAGAAATATTCATTATCTTGATTGTGGCAATGGTTGCACAAGTGTATACACATCAGACCTTCTCTTTGAACACTTTATTGCATATCAGTTATGTCTCTAAAACTGTAAAAAAATAAATGAAAGTTTATTTGTTTTAAAAATGTTATTATATTTCTTCTAAATATTAAAAATTATTAAGATAAAAAATGCAAGCTAAGACAATTTAATGGGAGAAAGAACAGTCTTTTAAACTAATGTTGCTAGCACAACTGGATAGCCACATGATGAAGAATAAAGTGGACCCTTATCTCACACTATATACAAAAATTAAATCAAAATGAATCAAGACCTAAATATAAGAGCTAAAACTATAAAACTATGAAAAGATGAAAACATAGGTGTAAATCTTCATGACCTTGGATTAGGCAGTGGTTTCTTAAATACGGCATCAGAAGCACAAGAAACAAAAGAAAAAAATAGATAAGTTGAGCTTCGTCAAAATTAAAAACTTTTGTGCTTCCATGGATACCATCAAGAAAGTGAAATGAGAGGCCAGCCCTGTGGCGTAGCGGTTAAGTGCGTGCGCTCTGCTGCTGGCGGCCCAGGTTCGGAACCCCGGGCGCGCGCTGAGGCACCCCTTGCCAGGCCATGCTGTGGCGGCCTCCCATATAAAGGGGAGGAAGATAGGCACAGATGTTAGCCCAGGGCCAGTCTTTCTCAGCAAAAAGAGGAAGATTGGCATGGATGTTAGCTCAGGGCTGATCTTCCTCACACACACAAAAAAAGAAAAGGTCAAATTTTCTAGTATGTGAATTATATCTTATTAAAATAGTTACAAGAGAAAATATAAAAAGACAAAATACAGAATATAAATCAAGAATTTTAACTTTTAAATACAAAATATTTATAGCTGGATTTTATTTACTTTTGAAATTTAATAAAGTGTTATTAAGTAGTCTTGTAAAACCAAAACTGTTCTAACATTCAGTGTCTATTAATTCCCAAGATAAACAGTCAGTCATTTTTCACTCATATTAGGTCCACCAACATATGGATGTATTTAAGAGTGATGTGAATTGTTTAATACTGCAAAATTTTTCTCTGCATGTGCAATGGCTGTGAATACCATGCTAATTAGTGAGTGCTCCAGAACTGTAACTTGGAACAATAATAAAAGCAAGAAAATGAACACTCAGTACTACTTGGAAGTGAAACTTCATTATACAACAATCCATTGCATTGGTGCTCTCTTAGAGGAAGGCTTTGATAAGTTAATTTGTTTTTCTCTTACCTAAGTGCTCCTGCTGCTCGTGTCCTTGGCGGTGCCAGTCTCTGAGTTTGGCAGTGGTACAGCCACAACTTGGTGGCATTTAGATGAGATCCCCTTTTGTTGCGTGAACACCAGACAACAGGATATGGAGGTGTGCTTCTCTGAGGCCTGAACACGAGCAAGTATTTCGAGTTACAAGTCTCGCTGTGTCAGTGCTGAGCGTCCACGTGTTCTTTGATAACGTTTGTATGAGAGTGTGTGTCTGTGATCTGCAGGGGTCCAGGGCAGGGCTCCTTCCTGTGGGGTTCTGAGGGGGGCTACTGATCACATCGCATGCATCTTTAGGCCTTACTTGATCCTCGGTCTACCTTCTCACTGTTATGCTTTCAATAGATGCCTGTTGTTTAAATTTGATTTTGAGATTAAACAGAATGGCAGACATAATTTTGATTTGGCTAAGGTAATCTTTCTTTCCTTTCATGCTCTGGGAAGATTGAGATTTCTAGAACATAGTAGAATGGAGCAAAGAATGAATGGTTTTGGTATCCTTTCTATCTTTCTTTTAAGCTATTTTTTTTTCTCAGTTATTCATCAGCTCAACTTGTCTTAATAAATTCTTCTATATAAAAGATGATCTAGGTCCATTATCCACTGTCAAGGAGGAATGTGAGTGAGAGGCTTGGCTTGCAACTCTGCCTATATATACAGTTTATGGTTTATCGTGGCAGTTTAAGTGTTATCTCTGAGTTTCCTGTTATTCAATAGTAAGTAACTCCCTGGCAGAATTACTTATGGCTAGGAATGCTGTTATCAGAGCATCTTTGTTTAGTTGGTACTTAGGACAGGGCAAGGAGACATTTGATTCACTGATTTTCTATCTGATTTCAAAGATAGAAATCCACCTGTTAGGTAGAAACTTCTGTGTGTGGGTTGAGGCTTTCTTAGAATATCAAGACTTGTTTGTGCATGACAGTTTTAGGAGGAGGTGCTCTAGTGTCTCTCCAAAGGTTTGCTGTGGCTCTTTACAGAAGTAGGGCTGCTCCTGGTGGGTCGTGTGTACTGGTTAAGAACACAGCCTCCGGACTGTCTGTGTTCCCTTCCTCCACTCTGTATCTTTGTGGCCTTGGGCAAGTTGTTTAACCATTCTTTACCTCAGTTTCCTCGTCTGTACAAGGATAATAAGGGTACGTTAATCACGGTTGTTGTAAGGATTCAATAAGTAATGCATAGAAAGCACTTCAGCAGTGCCTGGCACTTAATCAGTGTTACTTAGTCTAAAACTCTATCGGAAATGTATACGTAGTTCTGTGTTGGGCTACAGGAGGGGTGACGGTTTGAGGTTAACTGGAAATTTTACCTTAGAGTTTGTCCTAGCCCTACCTAAATTACCTGTACTCAGATAAATCCCTTTGAATGGAGTTAACAGTTCTTTATTCCCTCTTGAAGGCAATGGGGACATTGTAGCTGTCTAGAATGACCTTTATTACTCTGAGCTCCGTGAGGTATAATATTCCTTTTTACTTTTTAAAACAACACATGCTGCTATTAAGTTTTAAATAGCAAAATAAAGCTTTATGATTTTAAGTCACTTAAATTCTCCAAAATCTCACAAAGGACTTTTTTGAAATAATTGTCTTCCCCTCCTTAGGCTGGCCTGGTATTTACCTTCCTCGGCAGCACTGATAGTGCTGGGCTAAACAGCCTGTTGATAGTCGAGACTCTTCTTCTCCAGTTTGCTCTGTAGCTATTACTTTAACCTTCCATTTTCTCTTCACATTGCAGATATTCTCATTGTTAAAGGAAGGATAGTTGTCTTTATGCCTTTAAGGGTCAGATGTTCTGGCAAGTTAGTAATTGAACTAGGATTCTAGCTCAGACAAAACTAGTTATAAGCGTAAGACTGTTTTTATGTCTCCCTCCACCCTAGTCAGGAGAAGCTATGTTCTGACTTGGCTCAGGGAACCTACCTCTATCTTTGATATCTGACCCACAGATTCATTCTATTCCTAGGAATTTGGATCAGAGTTCTCAAGTCATGAGCCAGGCCCCACTACCATCACGACTCTCCTATTCCTGATGATGTCATTCTTGGCTTAGGCTGTTTGCTGTGTAGTTTTATTAAGTTATTTCATCATAATGGGATCATAAGATTTTTTAAAAGCAGGGACTTGGTGATATGCTCTGATTGATTCTAATAAAGCTGGTATCAATTTTCTTTCTAAAATTAATTTTTATGATTATCAAAGTTATATATGTATAGAGTATAAAAGATCAGAGTTCTCGAAGGCCTATAATAAAAAGCAACATTCCCCTGTCACACTCCCCTCGCCCTAGGCACCCCGCGCCAAAAGCAGCTGCTTTCAGCTCTTCATATTTCTAAACAAGACGCGTATCTACAGACTTCCCTTTGTGGAAGATGAAGATTTAACTCTTGTATACTACCCCTTTTCTCAGCCTTTTAATATAGACCACATTACAGTTTTTGGTTAAATCATTTCAAAGGCAGTATAGCATAGAGGCTAAGAGTGAGGGCTCTAGGCTCGAATTCCAGCCTCACCAACCACTAGATTTGTGTGATTTGGGGCAAGCTTTTTAATCTTGGTGCCTCAGTTTCCTCAAGAATAACCTACCTCATAGGATTGCTGTGACTGTTAAGGGACTTAATATCCATGAAGCATCTAGAGTGTCTGGCACATAGTGAGTTGTAAATCAATTCCAGCTATCATAATCTTCAATATCATTATGATGTATGGCCATCTAATACCTCCCTCTGCGTTTAAAGGTTGGGGCTGGTGTGGCAGTTACAGGTGAGCTGGTCAGCTGTGACGTCTCCTGCAGGCTTGACCCTGTAAGCTTTTATCGTGGATGATCAGAGAATTGGGACTTTCTGAAGACAGGCCACTACTAAGGAGGAGAGGAGGCCAGAAGGGGCTCAGTTCCTTCTACCAAAGGCACCAATCAGATAGTCATCTTCCCAAGGAGTGATTGCTGAGGGGCTGGAGACAGGCCTTGAGTTGACTCCATGGGAAGTCCTTGATGGAAACAAGAGACCAGGGAATGAGGAAGGTTCCCTGTGGCAAGTCTGCACTTGCACTTTATTAGGACGGATGTTTTTGTCCTGTGGGTGCGTATTTGTGATCTCCACAACATAACTGCTCACTAACTGTGTTGCTTTTGGAAATTTGTAACATCTAAACATGTAAGTGTGAGGTATGTTCCCAGGAAAATTATAAATCTGTGTTAAATTTCTTTGCTCCTTTTTAACCAAGTCCATCCATCAGGTGATCTCTAGGAGCATCCAAACCCAGCAACAGTTGAGGTAGTTTCTGGCTTATTTGTCCTCCCCAGCAATAACTTGTTCAAAATATAGAAATTGAGGAAGTACCTCATGATATGGAAACTTTTGAAAGAAAATTTAATATAAAGCAACTACTTCTTCCCTGAGGAATAATTTTGGAAAAAGAAACTTGCCTTACACTCAGGCATATTGAGCTAGTTGCTGGCATTTTCAAACAAACTCATCATCTTCTGCTTTCCCCACTCCTGACACTGATTCATTTTCTTTATTCTTAGACTCTGCCTCTGCCCCTCCCCCACTTTGTCACCTAGCCAGATCTCCTAAGAGTCAACCTATTGCCACTCCTTTCGCCTTTTTATATCTAATGAATCATAAGTTCTTTTGAGTCCGTCACTCACATCTCTCCAGTCTGTCCCTTTGGATACTCTGCTACTTCTGAATTCAGACCATTGTCATTTGTCACTTGTAGCAGCCTTCCAACTGCCTCTCTCCCTGTCTCCCCCATGGATAGTCCATTCTCCAAACTGTTGGCGGAGTGAAGTTTCTAAAATACCATCTGATCATGTAATTCCCAGGTTAAAACCTAATGATGACTCCTTAATATCTAAAGGATAAAGTCTGTAGTTCTTAGGATGACAGACAAGGCTGTGTTGTGATTCTGGTTTCACTCTTAGGTAACCACTTCCAGATATTAGCTTTGTACATGGTTTTCCCTTTAAAGGGAATGTGCCTGCTCCTCTTTCCCCCATCCTTGCCTGATTAAGGCCTGTTTATCCTTCAAGACAGTTTGAGTGTTGCCCTGAGGAAAGAGTGTCTGATAGCTCCTTCCGTCCCACGTCTGGGGTGGGTAGCCCTCCTAAGTGGTCCCATGATACATGGTTCACATCTTGGTCAGTTATCACGCTGTACACTGCTCTGTCCTTGTCTGTCTCTCTTGAATGTGAGCTTCTTGAGGTTAGGGATTGAGATCCCCAGTCCTCAGCAGAGCCTAGGACTTAATACATGTTTATTGCATGAATAAAGCCGTTTATTTCCCTTCCCGTTCATATCTGTCCATCTAATTTCCTGGACTCTGTGTGAAATGCTACATTTTTTTCGCCACTAGATTTGATTTTGTTGCTTTGAGTCTCCTCTTCATATGGATTTCGAGTCCTGATTTTGCCAATTAGCATATCAACCATTCTTCCCACCTTTTTGTCCCCCAGTAGAATGGCAGCTCCATGAGGGCAGGGATGTGTGTCTGTTTTGTTCACTGCTGTCTCCTCAACACCTAGAACAGTACCCGCCTACACGTTATAGGCATGCAATAAATATTTGTTGAATGAGTGAATGAATGTGTTGTGTACAAATTTGATAAATGGAATTAATGCTTCCCTTTAAGTCTTGGTCCTTACCTCAGCTACATTCTGTTCAACATTTTTGTTAGAGATAATTTTTTTTTAAATTCATTGTTACATAGAACTTAGTTCTGTGAATCTTAGCAGAACAAGGCTGTACTAAGAAATTCAAGGAAAATCTTAATGAATCAGGGCTATTTCATTGTGGGAGAAGTAAAGTATTCTAGAAATGGCTCATACCATGCTGTAAGTAGTTTCAGTTGTATGTGCAAGAACTCTTTTCTGGCTGCTTAGAAAGCATGCTGCTGGAGTAAGGGAGGAACATCTTACTGTGGACAGAGGAGGTGGATTTGGATCCAGCCTTCTGTGAGAAAGAGAGAGAGACCTGATATTATATATCCAGCAGTAACTTCCCTTCAAGGATTGAATGTTCCCATTCATTCATATATTTGATACATTTTGAGTATCTACTATGATATGAAGAACAGAAGGGGGGGACAGCATGTATAAGGCATGATGGTGGCATTTAAGAACCTTAGACTTGAGAGACAAGGGATGTATGTGTGTGTGTGTAAAGACAGTGTACATGGTAAAGAAGCTTGGGTCAGTGACAATGAGTGGCACCAACAGTAAGTGCTGGAGAAGCTCAGAAGAGGGAAAGAACACTGAGGGCCAGTATGGAGAAACAATGCTGGAAGAGCTTGGTTCTAGCATATTCCTCCATACAAAGGCATTTTAAGGAGCTTTGTTGGGGCTTCTTATCTTGTTGAGAGGGTGACTAACTTGTTCTTAGCTTTAAAATGTTCCCCAGCGTAGGTGCTCTGACGAGAGGTTACAGAAGTAGTATGATTGTTTACAAGGGGTGAAGGAATGGACAGAGCAGAGCTTTGGACCAGGCAGTAAGGGAAGTAAATCTAGAGGCTTCCACTTAAATAGCTGGGGACCCTTAGGCAGATCACTTCATCTGTGAGCTTTGGCTACTTCAAATACTGTAAGGATGTTGTCTATCTCCTGGGGTTGCTTTGAAGATTGAATGAAGTGTTCTATCTAAAATGCCCCACATAGTGTCTGCCATGTGGTAGGTGCTCAATAAATGTTAGTTTTCCTTTCTCCTTGCAAAGACAAGATGCTTGCTCTGAGTATATTTTTAGTGTTCCTGCTGACCATCATTAGTTATGAATTTAATTCTTGGTGTAGCCACCACCCACATGGTTCAGTTTGCACAGTTAAGAGACAAAGGTTCACCATGGGGAGAAGAGGTGCACAGAAATGGGTGTAGAGCAAATGGATGTTTGAAGGGCATCTAATTTGGAAAGTACTTTTCTTGACGGCGTGGGATTTAAAATTATGTCATAGAGTCTTATGAGAAAATGATGTTTAGGTGAGAACAGTTGTTTATTTCCTCTCTATTTTGGAGACATTTTTCAATATCTTATATGAGAATTTAGTAAAATATTTTCCCCTTAACTAAGTTTTCCACTATAGGCCGTTAATCCTGTTATTACTGCAAAGTTTAAACAACTATAGTAATAATAGGATTATAGGTGTATTAATTTATACTGCCTCATTCCACAAAGGATTTGAGGTGGTTTTCAGAAGCATAAAACCAATAAAGTGGTGAGACAGAAACAGAAAATAAGAAATCAGGAACCATTGAAAATATATGCTGTGTGGTTAAGACCAGGGGGAAAACAGTACCCGATACATAAATCATAAGGGCCTGTATTATTATAATGCAATAATAAATTTGACTTTAAGCTTCTTGGCAACCCAAATGAAAAGCGAAGCATGGTGGAGGTGGTTAAAGAGGAGAAAATTTACCTATTACTCAGGAAGCAAAGTGTTTCCTAACTCCTAGCTTCTTGTAGGAAGCACTGAGTAATGAATGAATATTGGCACTATCCTTATGGTAGATGTAATAATAGATTTCATCAGGCAGTTTCTCTAAGTGTCTCTCAATGAAAGCCAAGGCTATGACATCAAGAGATACCTCTGAAAGCAGTTCTACCATGGGCCAGTGTGATCTGATCCAAGTTCACAGGTTCTAGGTCTGGCCTAATCTAAGGTTAGTGATGTGGAGAGTGCACTGCACAATTTTCCCATCTTCCTTAAATACCATTGCTTTCAACAGGGCTTTGATAAGGACCTGTATTGTGGGTATTTTATTGTTGAATTACACTGGATTCATCTCTGTTATAAATCAAACTAGCAGACTGTCAGGTTGGCATCTTCTCATGGAAACTGAGACGTCTACTCAAGACTCACATTTAGCCATATGACTAGCACACTGCCTTATGGACATTGGGCTGGCAGATTTTATCTTCTACTTTGAACAATGGTAAGGTTGGAAGAGCTTCATTACTCTTAGTGTGAGTCTTAATAAACGAGGAGCGAGGAGCTTTGCATTAGAGGCCAGAACTGTGAATCTAGGTTAGGAGTGGGAAAAAAAACCCCAAACTCAAGACTGTATGTGTACTACTTTGTTTTTTTGTTTTTTTTTAAATAATTTTATTTATTTATTTATTTTTCCCCCCAAAGCCCCAGTAGATAGTTGTATGTCATAGCTGCACGTCTTTCTAGTTGCTGTATGTGGGACGCGGCCTCAGCATGGCCGGAGAAGCGGTGCGTTGGTGTGCGCCCGGGATCCGAACCCGGGCCGCCAGCAGCTGAGCGCGCACACTTAACCGCTAAGCCACGGGGCCGGCCCGTATATGTACTACTTTGAATTTCTGAGAGCTGTAAATTAAAGGTGAACCCTGGAGAGTGATTTCCTCTCAAAGCATAAGTTCATTTCCACTGTTATTTGTGTAACTTTCTGAGGTGAGAAGTAGGAGATTCCCAGATTTTTCAGTGTAGGAATGGAAGGTTACAGACAAGCAAAGGAGAAGGCTAGAATGACTCTTCTGATACTGGATTAGAGTTGGAGATATCAGTGTGAATTCATATTTAGTTTAATATAGATATGGATGGTTACATATGGAAAATATTTATAGCTATGTGAGTTAGGTACATGCATGTATTTCCTAGCTCTCTCAGCTGAGAGGGCCTAGAAGCAATGACCCCTCTGTAGCAGCAAGCACACTTGGCACCTAGGTCTTGGTTTCTAATGCAGTACCATTCTCTGATAAAAGGAACCAGGGCTCTTTAGGGAAATGGCTGATTCTAGGACTGGGGCAGAAAATATACAAGATGAGCCTGGAGCATCTTATAGTACCAGAAAGCCAGGAAGTGCTAAAAAAAACAACAACCCACAAAAAAAACTCCCTCCACAATAACTGGGATATGTCAAAGGGTCACAGGAGCCAACTGAGGACCTCTCAATGGCCAAGAAAATAAAGTAGTATTGGATTATAAGTCAAAGTATAGAATAAATATCCATGAGTCCATATATAAATAAATGATTGAATAAATAAGTAAGTGTGGGAGAATGGATGAATCTCCCATGCAGAAGAATTTCAAATAATTTATGTAGGTAGATACTTTGCCCTCAAGGAAGTAAAGCATAATTGCCTACTCCTGAAGTGTGGGCTATGCTTAGAGACTTCCAAGAATGCAGTAGGAAAAAGGGGAAAAGAAGGTAAACTTAACAGTGGGGTGAAGTGACAAACACTACCTCAGCCAGGTGATCAAGGTTATTATCAAAAGTGGTAAGTCATGTTGATACTATGTACTCTTGCTATGATGTGATAAAATGGCACTTTACTTCTGTGGTCTTCCCTTCCAAAAAAACTCATAACTGCAATCTAATCATGAGAAAAACATCAGACAAATCCCAATTGAGGGACGTTCTACTAAATACCTGATCAGTGCTCCTCAATCCTAGGAAATACAAGGTCATCAAACACAGGGAAAGTCTGACCAACTGTCACGGTCAAGAAAAGCCTAAGGAGACATGATGGCTAAATATAATGTGGTATCCTGGAGGGGATCCTAGACCAGAAAAAGGACATTAGGTAAAAACTAATGACATCCGAATAAAGTATGGACTTTAGAATAGACTGAATAATGTATCAATATTGGTTCATTAATTGTGACAAATTTACCATACTAATGTAAAATGTAAATAATGGGGGAAACTGGATATGGGGTATATGGGCACCCTCTGTACTGTCTTCGCAATTTTTCTGTAAATTTACTGTTAAGATGAGACTTGGGTGTTTTTCTCTGAGAATGGAGTTTCTGAAAATTGTAGATACAAGTTAGCTAGGCTGTCAGTATTGTGAAAGCACAGAATATAACTTCAAAACACCTGTAGTTTTAAGGTAGGTGTATGGCACAGCACGTGTCAGAACTACGATCCTAACTGCCAGCACCTGTGAACTTGTATCCAAAGATGCCTTTCTTGTCTGCAAGCGTCATGAAATGCTATCAGTATACAGAAGTGGTAGAGGAGGGGGTAATAGAGAGCTCTTCTATTGTATTTTTATTTGATGTTTTTTAAAAGAACTATTAATAATAAAATGTGAAGAAAAGCTCTAATTCCAGAACAGTGGAATATATGGGACTTGAAGTTTTCAATTTTGCCAAAATAGTCTCTTTCATTTTTTTGTGTGTTTCTGTGAGGAAGATCAGCCCTGAGCTAACATCCATGCCTATCTTCCTCTTTTTGTTGAGGAAGACTGGCCCTGGGCTAACATCCGTGCCTGTCTTCCTCTACTTTATATGGGACGCCGCCACAGCATGGCCTGACAAGTGGTGCATTGGTGAGCGCCTGCGATCCGAACCCGGGCCACCAGCAGCGGAGCGCACGCACTTAACTGCTACGCCTCGGGGCCAGCCCCTCTCTTTCATTTTTAAAGTGAGCTTTGTAGTGGAAGGAGTTTGAAATTTTTTCCCTTTTTGTTAGCCCTTTTTTGTAAAGCTATTTTACCTCCTCTAGAATAACCTTTTGAGGATCTTAAAACTAACTTTATATGTCTTTTTTTTTATTATTATTCAGTATTTCAAACCTACAGAAAAATGTAGAGAACAATAAAACAAATACATATTCCATATACCCACTTCTGTGGGTAGAAGTACTCAGATCCTCATATTTTCTCATTTTTCAAAAATTGTAAATCGTTACAGACCCAATTGTAGTCCCCTGTGTACCTTTCCCCATTCCTGATCTCCTTCATCTGTGCCTTCCCAAAGGCACTCACTGTCCTGAATTTTTTTTTTTTTCAATTTATTTTTCCCCCAAAGCCCCAGTAGATAGTAGTATGTCATAGCTGCACGTCCTTCTAGTTGCTGTATGTGGGACGCGGCCTCAGCATGGCCAGAGAAGCTGTGAGTCAGTGCACGCCTGGGATCCGAACCCAGGCCGCCAGCAGTGGAGCGCGAGCACTTAACCGCTAAGCCACGGGGCCGGCCCTGTCCTGAATTTTTTATTATTCCCATTGTGTTTTATACTACTATTACATATGTGTGAATTCATAGTCCATTATACATTAATACCAACATTTCTTTATTCATTCTAATGCTGATGGGCATTTAGGTTGTTTCTAATTTTTTGCTGTTACAAATGATGCTTCAGTGAACATTCTTATTCATGTCTCCTTGTACATGTGTAAAGTTTCTCTGGAGTACATATCTGGGAGGGGAGTTGCTAGAATGTGGGGTATGCACATCTTTAGCTTTTCTAGATGTTGCCAAATTGCTATTCACAATGGTTACTCCCATTTCTGTTGGTGTGCGTAAGAGAGTCCCCATTTCCCCATAGCCTCACTAAAATTTGGTGTGGTCAGACTTCTTAATTTTTACTAAATTGTGGTATTTATTCTTTTAATTTGCATTTTCCTGATTATTAGTGAGCATGTTTGTAAATGTCAGTTGGCCATTGGATTTTCTTTTCTGTATATTTCCTCCTAACTTTTGCCCATTTTTCTGTTGGGTTGTGTTTTTCTTATTGATTCATAGGCTATCTTTATAAATGCAAGGTGTGATAATACTTTACTAGGTATATGCACTGCAACGATCTTCTCCCATTTTGTGGCTCATCTTTTTTTGCTTTGGTTCTAGTGTCTTTTGTTGCATAGAGGTTGTAAATTTTAATGAGGTCAGATGTTATCCATATTTTCCTTCATGGTTTGTGATTATGTCTTGAAATACTTTTCTATCCTAAGGTCAAGATATTCTCCTTTATGGTCCTTAATTTTTTTTCCATATTTAGCTGTGTAATCTGAAATAGTTTTCTCCATCTACTGAATTTTTTAATTTCAGTGACATTTTTTATATCCAGGATTTATAATTAATACTTTTTTTAATGCACTTGCCCTGGTTTCATTTTTTTCTCATTTGTTTCATAATTTCTTGTTTTTTATTTATTTATTTTTATTTTTTTATTTTTTGGTGAGGAAGATTGGCCCTGAGCTAACATCTGTTGCCAATCTTCCTCTTTTTGCTGAGAAAGATTGGCTCTGAGCTAACATCCGTGCCCATCTTCCTCTGTTTTCGTACGTAGGATGCTGCCACAGCATGGGTTGATGGGTGGTGTATCAGTCCGCGCCTGGGATTCGAACCTGTGAACCCCAGGCTGCTGAAGTGGAGTACGTGAACTTAACAAGTATGCCACCAGGCTGGACCCCCATAATTTCTTGTTTTTTAAAATGAAAATTATTCCTGTTTATTTCTGTGAAAGTTCTAAACATATCATTTTGGAGTGGTGGTCAGACTGGTCTATAGAGTTAATTCCACCCAGAGTGACTGTATTTGCTAATTGATGATTTGGTTGGCTGTCTTTCTTAGCGTTGGATTGATTTCAGTTTTTGGAATTTGAGTTACAGAGTCATTCTGAGTGGCAGGTGTGTTGTTTTGTTTGTTTGATTCGCTCCTTCCTCACTCTCCTTCCCAATGGTTTGCACTTTCTTCCACCTCTCTCCCTAAATTCCCGGTTTAGATAGGCCTTTCAAGTTTCATGCTCCATAGTAACACTAGAAATCTCAGAGACCTAGCCAGAGAGCCAGTGGGGACCTTGTTTTAGGGCCTGCTCATGAGGCTGAGTCTGTATCCTCCTCCTTCCCCTAGAGGCTTGTAGGATTCTGAATCTTTAATCTGTATAGAAATTGCTAAATTCCCATCCAACTCACTCTCGCCTCCAGCCTTCTTTTACAAAGTGAGAGGGAGTTCCGGCTGTGGCCTCAGTCAATGAGCTTGACTCTCGGGTTATGTCTCACAGGGAATACTTTTAAGTCCTCTTTACAATTGCCAATGCCTGCTTCCAGATCTGGACCCCAGAAATGCGTGCGTCCAGAGCTGGACCCCAGAAAGCAGGCCTAACCCAGCCCAGCCCTTTTACAGCTCATCTGTAGCTCATGACCAGGTCTTTTTCGTATTTTCTTCTTCTTCTTGTTTTTTTTTAATATATATATTCTAAGTGCATTGTTACTTTGTGTTTGGAACAGAGGATGATGCATGGAAGTGTGAATTCACTGTGTCATCTTGACTAATGTCTGGATTTTGTCTTAATTAACTAAACTGTGAGCTTCTCCAGAGAAGGGTAGCTTTTTATCAACAACCTCAAGCCTGGTACCTGGCTGTGGGTTCCCGGTGGATATATTTTAATGAACGACTCTTTGGCGCGTCTTCTTATTCCTGTTTCTACCTGGAATGTTTGGTTTGAATCCCACTAAATTTGCATAACCTTGGCAAGTTGCTTAATGCCTCATCTCTTTTTTCCATCTTTAAAATGAAGATAATACTTCACAGGGTTGCCTGAGGATCTAGTGACAATTTTGTGCTAGGTCCTTTCCATGGATTAGGAGGCACTGTAGAAATGTTAGTTCTCTCTTCCATCTGTCCACACCCTACCCTCATCGGTGATTCACAATTTCTCTGGCATAGCAAATAATTTCTGCAATTGTTGTTGGACATAGTGTTCTATAAATGTCAGTTAGGTTAAGATGGTTGATAGAGTCATCCATATTTTTATTTTACTGATAATTTTTGGTCTGCCTGTTCTATTATTTACAGAGAGAGGTGTGCTAAAATATACAGCTATGATTGTGGATCTGTTTAGCTCTCCCTTTAGTTCTGTCAGTTTTTGTTTCATGTGTTTGTTTTTTTATGACATCTATTTTTTGTTGTTGAAATATTCCATATAAGTTCATTTCTTCTTTTATCAGCATTATTGAGATATAATTGACATATAATAAACTGCGTGTTTAAAGTACACAATTTGATGAGTTTTGTGATATGTGTATACCAGTAAAACCATTACTACAGTCAAGATAATGAACATATCCATCACTCCCAAAAGTTTTCTTTGTGCCCCTTTGTAATCCCTCCCTCCAGCTGCCTCCTTCCCATCAGGTAAATACTGACATGCCTCCTGTCACTATAGATTAATATGTATTTTTTAGAATTTTGTATAAATGGAATCATACTTTATGTACTCCTTTTTGGTCTGACTTCTTTGACTGAACAGGATTCTTTTGGTATTCATCCATGTTGTTATATTTATTAATGGTTCACTCCTGTTTATTGCTAGGAGTATTCCATTACGTGAATACACCTATTAAAGACAAAAATTCAACCCCCTACTAAATTTAAAGATCTAATTGGCTTTATTCAGTGATTCATGAATCAGGCAGCATCCCATTCAGCAAACAGATAGGAGCTCTGAGGAGCTGTACAAAATGAAAAGTTTTTGTAGGCAGAAAGAGGGCAGGACAATGAAGTTAAAAGAGTAGATTATTTCAGGCAAGGTCACCTTCCCTTAGGGGAAGGCAGGGGGTCTTATCGGATAGATTACCTCTCTAGTGTGTTGATCAGGAAATTCTAGTCTGATTGGTTTAAAATTTCATTCCTGGGAGAGGCTGAAACTGCATTTAGGATAGGTATTAAGTCTTGGTGGGGCTTAGCATAAGTAACTCCATTTTGGGCCTGTTTTTTCTTTTTAACACACCCTAATTTGTTTATGCAGTCACTTATTTCTTGACATTTGGATTCTTTCCAGTTTTTGACTATTAGAAATAAAGCGGCTATAACATCTATATACCAATATTTATGTGGACATAGGCTCTTGTTTCTCTTAGGTAAATATTTAGGAGTAGAATAGCTGGGTCATATTGGGGTATGTTTAACTTTAAAGAAAAACTCCTAAACTCTTTTCCAAAATGGCCATACTATTTTATATTTCTAGTAACAGTGTATGACAGTTCCAGTTGCTCTACATCCTCACCAGCACTTAGTATGATTAGTCCTTTTCATTTTAACCATTCTGATAGGTATGTGTGGTTTTTCATTGTTATTTCAATTTGCATTTTCCTCATGACTAATGATATTGAACATTTTTTCATTTGCATATTTTCCATTTGTATATCTTTTTTGAAGTGACATTTGAAATCTTCTGCCCATTTTTTAATTGGGTTGTTTGGTTTTTATTGAATTTTGAGAATTCTTTATATAATCTGGATACAAGTTCTGTATTAGATATGTAATTTGCAAATCTTTCCCCTCAGCTTATGGCTTTTCTTTGGTAGCGGAGGAAAAATGATTTTCCCTCTACCCGTCTAGGTTCTTGGCTAAGAAAAACAAACAGAAGTTTAGTAACATGTATACCTCCTGTATACATGGGAGATACCCAGGAAAACTGAGTGACTCCCTGAAATGCCCCAAGACAACACCTTAAATACCATCTCCAGCTAAAGACAAAAGATGTTGGAGTGGGGCGAGCCAGCTATGGGAGGTTATCAGGAAAAGCACAGTAAACAAGGGTAAAGTTGTTAGCAGATTTAAGTCTCTGCCTTCTCCATTGATAAGAGTTTCTGGAGATTTAGTCATCCCCCTCTTCCTGGTACTGAGAGGAAGATACCATTACAAATGGAGATTTCCCTTATACATGTAAATTTCTCGTACAAAAGTGTAGCTTCTACTCAGGTTTTCAGAACTTCCCCTGTGTCTGCTGTTTCTTAAAAATAATCAGCTTAAAATAATCCTCATGCCACAGAGTATTTTGGGGTGACAAATTCTGCTCCCCTTCACTTTTCATTTTCTTAACAGTACTTTCAAAGAGAAGTTCTTAGTTTTGATGAAGTTTAATTTATCAACTTTTTTCTTGTATGGATTGTGTTTTTGAGTTGTATCCAAAAAATCTTTGCCTAACCCAAGGTCACAAAGATTTTCTCCAGTGTTTTCTTCTAGAAGTTTTATAGTTTTTGGTTTTACATTTAAGTTTTATGATCCATTTTGAGATAATTTTTCAATATGGTGTAAGGTAGGGATCAAATTTTATTGCTTCCTGTATTTCTGAAGCTCTATTGGTAGGTGTATATAAATTTATAGTTGTTACATCTTCCTGATGCATTGACACTTTTATCATTATGAAGTATCCCTCTTCGTTTCTAGTAATACTTTCTGTCTTAAAGTCTATTTTGTCTAATATTAATATAGCCACTCCAGCCTTCTTAGGGTTATTTTTAACAGGATATATCTTTTTCCATCTTTTTGTTTTCAACTTATGTATTTGTATTTAAAGTTCATCTCTTTATTATTTATTTTTTTGTTTTTTTGTGAGAAAGATTTGTCCTTAGCTAACATCTGTTGCCAATCCTCCTCTTCTTTGCTGAAGAAGATTGGCCCTGGGCTAACATCCATGCCCATCTTCCTCTACTTTGTACGGGACACGGCCACAGTATGGCTTGATAAGTGGTGCATATGTCTGCACCTGGGATCCAAACCGCTGAACCCCGAGCCGCCGAAACAGCGCATGTGAACTTACCCACTGCACCACCAGGCCGGCCCCCATCTCTTTATTTTTATTTATTTATTTTTTATTTTTATTTTTTGCTGAGGAAGATTTGCCCTGAGCTAACATCTCCTACCAGTCTTCCTCTTTTTGTATGTGAGCTGCCACCACAACATGGCCACTGACAGACAAGTGGTATAGGTCCACACCCAGGAACTGAGCCTAGGCCGCTGAAGTGGAGTGCAGTGAACTTAACCACTAGGGGCTGGCCCTAAAGTGCATCTCTTTAAAAGAGGATATAATTGATTCTTGCTTTTTTATCCAGTCAAACAATCTTCACCATTTGACTGGAGTCTTTAATCTATTTTTATTTAATGTAATTACTGATATGGACATATTTAGGTCTGACATTTTGCTATTTGTTTTCTATTTGTCTCTTTTGCTTATTGTTTTTCTGTTCCTTCTCTTCTGCCTTCCTTTGCATTAGTCAAATATTTTTCAGTAATTAATTTTAATTCTTCTATTGGCTTTCTAGCTATATCTCTTTGTATTATTTGTTAGTGCTTTCTCTAGGGATTACAGTATGTATCTTTAAGCTATCCTATATTTTAAGTTAATACAGAATTGCTTCAGGTAAAATACAGGAACTTTTCAATAGTATATTTTCGTTTACCTCCATCTAAGGCTGTTGTTATCTATATGTAATACATCTATATACAATGTTATAATTTTTGCTTTAAACAATCATGTGTCTTGTAAAGAAATTGTGCAGAGAATGTGTACGTGTGTATTTTGGTCCTTCCTTTGGACCCAAGTTGCCTGTTAGTGTCATTTCCCTTTAGTCTGAAGACTTTCTTTATCATTTCTTATAGTGGAAATCTCCTAGTGACAGATTCTCTTAGTTTTTATTATCTGAAATTATCTTTATTTTGCATTCATTTTCTGAAGGCTAGTTTAGCTGGATATGGAATCCTTGGTTTTTCCCTCTTTCAGCATTTCGAATATGACAGTCTTCTGTCTTCTGTCCTCCATTATTTTTTTTATGAGAGGCCAACTGATAATATTATCGTTGTTCTCCCTGGATATAATATGTCATTTTTTCTCTGGCTGCTTTCAAAATTTTGGCATTCATAACTGTAACTATGATGTGCTTAGGAGTGGTTTGCTTAGTGTTTATCCTGATTGAGGTTCTTTGAGCTTCTTAGATCTGTAAGTTAATGGTTTTCACAAAATTTGTGATTTTGGGGGGACCGTTACTTCTTCATATATCTGTTTTCTGCTCTTCTTTCTTCTCCATTCTTCTAGGATTTCAGTTATACTTGTGTTTAGGCCTCCTTATTTTTGTCCCACAGATCTCTAAGACTGTATTCATTTTTGTTTAATATTATTATTCTCTCTGTTCTTTGGATCAGGTAATTTCAGTCTTCAAGTTTCTAGATTCTCTCTTATTTTTATCTCTAATCTGCAACTGAGCCTATTGAATGCATTTTTCGGCTGTTCTCCTTTTCACCTCCAGAATTTCCATTTTTTATAATTTCCACTTTACTGTTGAGATTCTCTATCCATTCACTCAATAAGACCATTTTTTACAGTTAATTCTTAGAAAATGTTATCCTTTACTTCTAACATATTTATAATAGACATTTTGAAGTCTTTGTCTACTAAATTCAACATCTGAGGCCATTCAGAGTCAATAAATATTGATTACCTGTTTCCTTGCATGTCTAGTAATTTTAGGTTGAAACTTGGACATTTTAGATAATATTTTGAAACAACTCTGATTTTATTATGTTATTCCAAGGATTATTGAGGTTTTGTTCCTAGTAGGCAGTTAGCTTGCCTGGACTCAAACTGTAAATTCTGTCTCTCTGTGGTGTGCAGCAGCTGATATCTTTTCTTTCTCTGCTGCTGCTTTTCTTTAGTCTGGTCCCTTACTAGTCTACCCAGCACCTGCATAGTTTGTTAATCCTCAGGAAAGCCCAAAAACTTGTAACTCTTCCAGTTTCAGCTTTTTAAGAGTTAACTCTCCTCCAACTTCTGTCTATTTTTAGACATTTTCCAATGTGGTTAAATGTGTTTTTTTCTCCCCACACAGATTTTATAATTGTTATCTGCAGGAGGGTTTGCTTGACCACTTCACCCTGATGATATTAACAGAAGTTGATAGCAGATAATTTTAAAACCTCTCTTAAGTGAAATATAACCAGCAAATAACCTCTAGGGTGGCAATAAAATGGTCAAGCCTAGTACAATCTACTCATTCTTGAATTTTTGTGTAGTTGTCAGACAGCTCCATGCCCCAAGAGTCATTAGGACTTTGCTAATAATATTTTGCATTTTAATCTCAGTTTTGTATAGTATTGTTTCATTTCATTTAAGGCTATTAGACCAATGTTGAGATATTGCTGAGCAAAGATGTCTTGAAAAAGGCCAAGATCAAGTGGAATTGGGGGTTGGAGCTACCAAAAAAGGGCAAAAGAATATTTATGAACCTTAAACTACAATAAATCTTCACCTTGGGTGTCTTCAATTGTAAACCCTTTACCTTTGCAGTCATTTACCTCTGCATAATGACAACACTTTTGTTTTACTTAATATGCAGGAAAATCTTCTTAAATATTAAACCTAACCACTTCCTTTGAGTGATTTGCATTCTCCTTTGGCCAAACACTGAGAGCTGAGGATTTGTTCTCAGTATGGAGTAGAAAACAAAGAGGATCTGGATGGGGAAATTGGAAAGCTTCGTGGTATGTTTTGAAAAAGATTTCCCAGCATAGCTTTCTTGGTTGTGTCTCTCTATAACATCAAAGACATACACATATTCAAATAAGAGTACACAAGCATGTTCTAAAGCCTTTCTTCAATTTACATTTTTTTTTGCTTGAGGAAGATTAGGCCTGCACTAACATCTGTGCCAGTCTTCCTCTATTTTGTATGCCATGGGGCCAGTCCCTAATTTACATTTTTTCTTTTTTTTTTGGTGAGGAAGATCAGCCCTGAGCTAACATCCATGCCATCCTCCTCTTTTTGCTGAGGAAGACTGGCCCTGAGCTAACATCTGTGTCCATCTTCCTCCACTTTATGTGGGACGCCGCCACAGCATGGCCTGACAAGTGGTCAGGTGCGCGCCCAGGATCCGAATCCAGGTTGCCAGCAGCAGAGCATGCGCACTTAACTGCTATGCCATGGAGCCAGGCCCTAATTTACATTTTTTGACATCTATATTTCTCATAACCTTTAGCACATTCTATGTGGTGTTCTGGTGGACCTCTATTTGCATATATGTTACTAGTTTGAAAATTATCGGAAGGTAGAGAAATCTCTTAGGTGTTTTTGTATTCTCAACAGCCTAGGATAGTGCCTGGAACATAACAGGCACTTTTAACAGGAAAGGAGAGACTGTTGTTATTCCATAATTTAAATAGCACCTCTTCCATTGCAAAAGATTTGTTTCTTCAATAATATTAGGAAACCCAGCGTGGGTGTTTGGTTGAGTTACATAGAGGGACTACGGCTAGTTTGATTTTTTTAAATAAAAATTTTACCATGCTGGATATAGTGACTGTATACTTCAGTTTCTCAATTATTAAATGAACTTAATAAAAGTACCTACCTTATAGAGTTTTGAAGATTAAATGAGGTCATCTCTGAGCACAGCAAACATATTGTCACCTCAACAGCTAACTCTATTGAGTTTTTATTATTAATAATAATCACACAGACTTGGAAGGGTGAAAGACAACAACAGGTCCATTTTATTTTTATGGTGTATTTCATAACCCTTAAGATCTTGGATTCTTTGGGATGCCGTGTTAAAACTACAAAAACTAGAAATTTTGTGAGTTTACAGTGGCAAGTAATTACCCATTCAAGAATTAATTTCTTTTCAAATTTGATCAGAAGATAGACCTAACTTCATCTATTGCTAATTATTATTATAACAGAATATGCTATTGGGATTTTAGCTGAAGCACTGAGGTACAATAGTGTATAATTCCAAAGTGAGATATTTCATGTTCAAGAACCAGTTAGAAGCTCTAAAACCCATAAGAAAAAAAAAAAACCTGCAAGAAGGATGCTTATGGGACAAGGAAGAGCATTTCGTGATGATTCTTTGAGAAAATTATGCTGTGGCTTCCTCCGACCCCATGGGAGAAATGGGGGTGCATGCTCTCTCACTTGAAATCTAGTGAGAGGAGCTTTCGAGGGGCCACTCAGAGATTTAAAGAATTCTCTTCAGTTAGGGGGCACAGAGGACTAAGGTCTGAATCCCCTGAGAAATCCAACAAGGAGAGAACTGTAGCTGGCTAACTGCTCCCATAGCAAGAGCTATCCAAGACGTGACTGTGTTGGAATTTGACTACACTCCAGTGTTTGTCGGGGCAAAGGAAATATGAGTGTTTCCTACAGATCAGAGGCAGGCCTACTGGAGGAAGGAGGGCAGCCTAGAGCTGTTTTGACTCCTGCACAAGTAAACTGCCTAGAAAGGCAGTGAGGCTCCAACAGTGACTCCTTTAAGTGACATCCAGAAAGCTAGAAGGAGAATGAGTTATCCATGTCAGTGGAGCTAGAGCCAGACGGAACTCTGAGGTAAGACTCTGAAGAACCCACAAAAGTGAGTCCGAGAAGAAAGTCAGCTTCAAACATCAGACAGGCCTTTTGGCAGGACTGCTTAAGTTGGAATCTCCTTGCCTTCCTTCCTCCAGCCTTCCTTTCCCCTATGCCCACCCTGGAGAGAACCGACAGCTAGGGAGCGGGAGAGGAGGTCATGGAAAAGAGACAAAGCTCATCTCAGTCAGATTTGATTACCAAGTGAAGGTTGGTTTGTTACCAAAAGTGACCATAGGCCTTTCTGTTATTTAACATTGGCCAGAAGAATCATGTGGGCCTGCCCAAGTGGTCATCCAGTGGCAGGGAAACATTTTTCCCTACCACATAAATTTTAAGAGGATAGTTGAGACACAAAGAAAGTTGTGTTTGGTTATATCCTACAGTTAGTGCTTGTTCAATGGACATAAAAATCTGTAAAATTTTTCATATTTGGTATAGCAGATTAAAATCTACTCTAATGCATAAAGACTCATCTTTATTCTTTTTTGTTTAATTTTTGTTTATTGCAGTAACATTGGTTTATAACATTGTATAAATTTCAGGTGTACATCAGTATACTTCTATTTCTGCAAAGATTACATCATGTTCACCACTCAAATACCAATTACAACCCATCACCACACACATGTGCTGAATTATCCCTTTCGCTCTCCTCCCTCCCCCCGTCCCCTCTGTGTCTTTATTCTTGAAAGTGCCTTGACTTTTATGAGTATTAAATGCAATATAAGTATATGCTCTTCGCTTTCTTAATGTGGTCTATTATTTAGTGTTGGCTTTTTACTTAATTGTAAAAGTGCCTTTATCCAAAAATAGATGTTAGGATGTTATTCTTCTAGTCTGCCCAGATTGTTTAGATTGTTTCTTAAACATGATAGATGACTAAACTTTTTTGAATGAGATTAAATTATTATAAATCAGTGACATTTTTATATAAGATAGTAGACTAAAAAATCCTTACTTCTCCTTAAGCAGACCCATACTGAATGGCTCTGCACATCTGGGGCTGGGGTGGTGCTAACTCATCTGGCCAGTCGCTTCTTTCTACTGTCCACTTCTGAATCCCTCCCTCCCCCAACGTCTAAGTCAAGATCGCATCGTTTGCACAGTCGCTTCATTGTGTTTTAAGATTATCATCTCTCTTCTTTCTGGTAAGGGAAGAAAGGAAGTAGAACTATGGCTGATTAAAACATATGTAATTTAAAATGTAAGACGGCAAGGAATTAAATGAAATTGTTAGTCTGGTAAAGCTTCATTTGGACCCCGTTATTAAGAAGTGATCATTTGTGTAGGGTCTGGATTTTCTTCCTTTGCTGAGGAAATAGAGTAATAGACTAGCAGACTTGCAGAGCTGAATGGAGCTCTAGAGATCTGTTTCATTTTATATGACAGACAATTTGTTGTTATTAAAATTCTAAATTATTAAGTGCTTCTGTGCTAGATACTGAGGTTTAGATACATTTTCTCTAATCCTTAATAATTCTGGAAAGGTATGTATTGGATCCTCTTTCGAGATAAGAAAACAGACTCGGGAAGTGACTTGCCCATGGATACATTGTAGTTAGAGATGGGGGATTTGGACCCAGATCTCTTTGTTCTGTACCCACATTCACTTAGTCCCCATTAGTTTATTATACTTTTTAAGAAGAATTTACAGACTTGATATCCTGTGAGATCACTAATTTCTTTGGCACTGAATTATGATAAATTGTCCTCAGTATTTGTTTATCTTTTTTGAGGTTGTGATTTTTACAGCATCAGAGCAGGAAATTATGACTTCTGATTCTTCTTATTTTTTTATTGTGGAAGATAACGTACTTTCAGAAAAGAAGATAAAATGTATTTATGGTTTTATAAATAAAGTGAATACCCAATAACTGTTGTCTAGGTCAACAACTAGTCTACTAAAAGTATGACTTGATTCCCTTAGCAAAAGAACTAAAAAAGCCCAGACTTTATGCAGATGATCAATTCTTAACTACTGGGTCCAAATGATTATAATTCTCTTTCCTCCCCACGAGAGTTAACCACCATCCTGACTTCAGTGGTCATCATTCCTTTGCAGTTTGACCACTTAGGCATGATTCCTAAACATATCTCATTCTTCTTCTTCTTCTTCTTCTTCTTTTTTTTTTTTTGGTGAGGAAGATTGGCCCTGAGCTAACATCTGTTGCCAATCTTCCTCTTTTTTTGCTTGAGGAAGATTGTCCTTGAGCTAACATCTGTGCCAGTCTTCCTCTATTTTATATGTAGGGCACTGCTACAGCGTGGCTTGATGAGCGGTATGTGTGTCCAGGCCCAGAATCCGAACCTGCGACTCACAGGCTGCTGAAGCAGAGCGCACGAACTTAACCACTGGGCCGGCACCTCATTATTCTTTTTTAAGCGAATTTCTTTCCATAGATTAGAAGTTGCTTAAAACCACAGGTAACAGGATAGAGGTTAATAGTGTTTGGGTCATAGGAGAATGTTTGATTTATTTAAGACTACAGACTTTTCAAGAATTTATTAAATACAAATAATTGCTGTTTACATTTAGTATTGGCCAATCCTTTGAACTATGATTCAGATTTCTTACTAATTTATTCCATCCTTTTCCCATTTATCAGTCTGAGTAATACCTTTTCTGCATTAATATTTTTCTAAATATGTGTTATATCCTATGGGATAAGTACAAATGCAATGTACCATGTCATGGTGCCCCTTTTTATTCTCTTTTACAGCATGGGTAAGTTCTCTCTCCATGGGGATGATTTTCTTTTGCTGCCCAATAGCCAGCGTCTTCACGGACATATTTGGTTGTCGGAAAACAGCTGTCCTGGGTGCTGCTGTTGCATTCATTGGACTCTTGTCCAGTTCTTTTGTAAGGTAAGGACTCAGTTTCTTCATGTTGCTTTTCAAGAACTCTTAGATACTTCAAAGTTTTCCTTTCAGAAACTTTGCTGTTTACAAGGAAAAATCCTCCTTTTCATTGCTTAAAACTTTAAGCAATATGACTCACATATTGTAAGTCATAGCAGCACAGAGAGCTTGAGAATTTGAATGCTGTTGCTTGCAGCACCTGAGTTAGAGGTTCGGATATATACATTCCCTGGAGCCAAGAAAAATGGTTCTCCTTTGGTTTGTTTCTATTCACATAAAAATCCTAAAAGAACTCAAGTTATAACAGTGAGTTGTCTAAAGTAATGGCCTTAATTTAAGGTCAGCTTAGTCTGAGGCCCAAAGGGTACAATAAGTGGTATTTTGAAGGAGTTGTTCATAGGCTCAATAGGAAATATTTTTATTAATGAGATCAAAACTTTGCTATTTATTTCAACGTAGGTAGAGAATTCCTGTCTACATTTTTTTATTTTTATTTATTTATTTAATTTTTTGTGGGGAAGATCAGCCCTGAGCTAACATCCATGCCAATCCTCCTCTTTTTGCTGAGGAAGACTGGCCCTGGGCTAACATCCGTGCCCATCTTCCTCCACTTTATGTGGGACGCTGCCACAGCATGGCCTGACAAGCAGTGCGTGGGTGTGTGCCCAGGATCCGAACCCCGGGCCGCCAGCAGTGGCGCATGCTCACTTAACCGCTACGCCACGGGGCCACCTCCTACATTTTTTTAAAAAGAACATGCTAAAATTTAAAAAGATCGTGGCAAAGTGAAGTAGTCAAATGCAGCTTAAAATAAAACTTAATATCAGTACACTTTCTCTGTGCCTATTAAAAGTCGTCGTGCACTGAAGAGGGACTAACTGCAAAGAGCTGATGGGCACATTACTGCATGAAGCGCCTCTCCCTCCAGCTGCAATTCTACTGGTAAATCCCTTTCATTGTCAGAATAATCCCCAGGTAGAGAAACACTGGTTTTAATATGTAGCTCTGGGCAACAAGAGGTGATTAACAAGAAAACCTCTGAAGATGACTTCCATCCTCTGTCTCATTAGTTAGAGTGATTAATCTTCATTTTCTGCCTCTTCCCTTCCCTAGCTATCTTCATGCTTTAGTTGAAAAGCATTATTGTGGTCATGAGAAAAAAAAATCAAACTTAATTTCTTGCCCTGTTTATTTTTAAATTTGGGGTATTTAATCAACAGAATCCTTGGTTTTACTATTTCTACCCCTCTCCCAACATACACCCCTTCCTCAACTCTAAAGCAAGCGTCTTTCTTTCACTTACCTTAGAAATTTTATTTGGATTCAAACAATTATTTTTATTTCTTGGTAGAAAATAGATAATCCATCTTTAATGTGCCTTTATGATCTTTTTCCTTGCAAAAGTTTTTTTTAAAGAAAAAAAACAGTTTTGTTTGGAATAAGATTCTGCTTAGGTAATTCTGTGAGGTCATTTACTTTTAGTTCTTTTTTATCGGTAATACAACATTGTTTTGTCATCGCGTCAGGAGATACCTGCTTTGTGCTGGGCGCCTCCAGGTGTCCGCTGTTCCTGCAGCCGTACCTCTTACTGAATGTGTTAGCACTCAGGCCTTGATGGAGAGAGGACTAACAGGCCGAAAGCCTGTGTAACTGATGGCCGAGTTTGGTAGACAAAACACATATATACAAACCTACTTCTAGCAAGCAGTGTTTTTCAAGCTTTTTTGACCATTGAGAAATAAATATTATGAAATATATTTTACACTGCGACCCAGTTCTCTCCCCCCTAACTGAAACAAAATTTCTTGAAACCATGTTTACCTTACTACATGTTCTCATATTTTCTATTCAACTTCATTATTTGATGCACTGATCAAAGCCATCAAAATTTCAGAGCAATGTTTCAGACCAAGGGGAAATGTGGTATAAATTCCAGGTGTCAAACAGTGGACCCACTTTTCCTCTAGTTCGAGTTCTGCCTTCTTAGGAAACCTTCTCTGCCAACCCCAGGTCACCTCTGTGTCCCTTCCCGGAATCCTTTTTGCACACATGGTTGGTATCTCACTGATTTACTCTGCTCTTATTCAGTCGTCGAACCTCAGTAGTTTGAACCGTCTGTTACCAAGGTGAACATTTAGAAGTAAGTGGAAAAGGCTCAGCAGCAGTGAGCATCCCAAAGCTCGTGTCCTTTACTTTGTGGGAGAGATACCAAGCGAAGCTCACCCAGCACTTAGTATTTAAAATCGTGCATGAGGGCCGGCCCCGTGGCTTAGCGGTTAAGTGTGCACGCTCCGCTACTGGTGGCCCGGGTTCGGATCCCGGGCGCGCACCGACGTACCGCTTCTCCGGCCATGCTGAGGCCACGTCCCACATACAGCAACTAGAAGGATGTGCAACTATGACACACAACTATCTACTGGGGCTTTGGGGGGGGGAAAAAAGGAGGAGGATGGGCAATAGATGTTAGCTCAGAGCTAGTCTTCCTCAGCAAAAAGAGGAGGTTTAGCATGGATGTTAGCTCAGGGCTGATCTTCCTCACAAAAAAAATAAATAAAAAAATAAAATCTTGCGTGAGAGGGTGTTTCCATTTATATACAGGGCTCTTCAGTTTTCCAGCTGACAGCTGTACAATACTGTGGTATAATCGTATAGAAATTAATGTTCATGGTGATACTGTGTTGTCAATACTATTTTTAATATATGCTTTGAAGAAGGCAGAGAAATATATAACAGATTTAGATTTTTCCTTTAAAATTATTAAGTAAGTTGCAATTATCTGGAAAACTACTTATGTGGAAAAACTGGTGCAGACTGAATGGAGTATTATTTATATCTTGTTCTGTATTATGTTCTTATTATTTGGGGTAGATGTCTTGTTTCACTAAGCAGACTATGAGTAGAGCATAACCACATTTAAAAAATTTTTTTCCACCAAGTACCTGGAACATAGTAGCTGCTCTCAATATATGTTTATTGAATAAAGACTTAGGATTCAGTCAAGGGTGATCAGAGTGAGGTGAGGTTAATCTGGGAATGCCTAGGAGCAACTCTTGAGCCTGCATTTTTTGTGTGTGTGTGTGAGGAAGATCAGCTCTGAGCTAACATCTGATGCCAATCCTCCTCTTTTTGCTGAGAAAGACTGGCCCTGGGCTAACATCCGCGCCCATCTTCCTCCACTTTATATGGGACGCCGCCACAGCATGACCTGACAGGCAGTGCATCGCTGCGCGCCCGGAATCCGAACCTGGGCCGCCAGCAGCGGGGAGCGCGCACTCAACCACTGTGCCACGGGGCCGGCCCTGAGCCTGCTTTGAAGATGGTGTTAGCTGTGGATTAATAGAGGGGGAAGAGCATCTCAGAGGGAGGATTTCCAACATGCCTTAATTTTATCAGATTCTAGAGTTCTTGTGATGACCTCAGCATATTGCTAGACCAGTATTGTCCAAAATGTAGTTATTAATCGACTATATCTATCTTAGTTTCTAATAAATAGTTTGCCTATCTTAGTTTCTAATAAATGGTTTGCCTTTACTACTGATAAATAGTCTTTTGAATTGGACTTTTCAAAAGAAAAAACTTTAACCAGTTTTCTTTTACTCCTTACCTTGTTTCAATGAATGTAATGATATGATCCTTTACATTCATAAGAGATATGTGATTAAGTTATTTGGTTAAACTGTAAAATTCTTAATCCTTTATTATTCTTTTGAGACATACATGGCCTTAAAGCTTGCAAACTGGGATCACTAATGAACACCCTTCATTTAGTCTTTCTGCAATCAGAATATGATTTTTTGTTATCTTGCACAACACTGAGAACAGCGCAACACAGGGCGAAGGTTGGTCTGCAGCCCTTAGGCCAGCAAAAATGAGACGCCACTGCTCCTCTGTGCAAATGTTCCTGACATAACCTTGAGGGGAAAATATCAAATGCAGCTTTTTCTTTGACTAGATTGCTTAGTAAGTACCTGGGAAAACTCCATAAAATAATGAGTTTTCATAGTTAAATTATAATTTTTTTTTAACTTTTATTGAGACTAGGTTTTTTGTTTGTTAGTTTAATCGCTGTCAGTTTTACTGAGGCCCTTCCTGGCACCATCCTTTATTTCTGAGTTGTGGAGAGCCAACAGTTCTTACCCAGTGCTGCGTGGTTCACCTGAAATCCATGGACAGAGGAGGAGGAACAAAATCACTGATGACCTTAATGGTCATTTTTCACATACTCGAGGCATTTTTATTATCCGTTTGAATTAAATTAAGATTTTTTTAGTGCTACATTCTTGACTAAGTTTTTTGCCTCTCTTTTTGGTTAATTTTTATTTGTAGAAAATATGTTGATTAACTAAAAGCAAATTTCACTATATAAGGTTTTATTCTGCCAAGAACATGATAAAAATAATGAAAGCTGCTTTGCATCTTTTTACAGGTCCATCGAGCCTCTGTACCTTACCTATGGAATCATATTTGCCTGTGGCTGCTCCTTTGCGTACCAGCCTTCATTGGTCATTTTGGGACACTATTTCAAGAAGCGCCTTGGACTGGTGAATGGCATTGTCACCGCTGGCAGCAGTATCTTCACAATTTTGCTGCCTTTCCTTTTAAGGGTTCTAACTGACAGTGTGGGCCTCTTTTCCACACTGAGGATCCTCTCCATCTTCATGTTTGTTCTCTTTCTGGCTAGCTTCACCTACCGACCTCTTGCTTCCAGTGCCAAAGATAAAGAGAGTAGAACCGAAGGAGGCAACAGATTCTCCCTCTTTTCCAGGAGAAGGTTCAGTCCTCCAAAAAAATTTTTCAATTTTGCCATCTTCAAGGTGACAGCTTATGCAGTGTGGGCAGTTGGAATACCACTTGCACTTTTTGGATACTTTGTGCCTTATGTACACTTGGTGAGTATGCTTCTTTGGCTTTGCTGGTAATGGATATTATTATTTCATACAGAAAACTTCTTAGAAGAATAAGATAGATCAGTTTGAAGTTGGCCTTAAACATTATCCTGGTTGTAATTCAGGGACTCATGAAATTCAAGATCTCTTAAGACAAGGTCAACATATCCATCAGATCATTAAACAGAGGATATGTTTCATGATGTGCTTTGGTATTTAAAAAATCACCAAACTTAAAAAACAAAACTTAAAAAAAATAAAAGAAAGGCTAAAATTAAAATGTTGGAACAAATGTCATCAATACAAAAAACTTGATAGGTCACTTTTTCTTTAAGTGGCTTACAAATCATAATCAGGGACAGAGATGGTACAATGATTTTGCCAACATCAGTAAATTATTTTTCAACAAAAAGGTGCAGAAATTAGGTGCATTGTAAAAGCCAATGGCCTTGACACAGGGAATCATTACATCCACTTGTGGGATACTTCTAGGAAAATGGGAATTCTATTCAGAAGATTATTGGAGAAATGTTAGCAAGTTCCAAATGAGAGGAGAGAGAAAGAGTTTCACAGGAAATTAGGATTTCAAGTGCTCAAGCAATTTATTTATTGTTTATTTCTATTTCAAAGGCAGCCTTTTTATACTGAAACAAGAATTTGCCTCTAGCAAAATTTGCTCAAAGGGCTTATTATGTTTCTTCCTTTTTTCTTACTGTTGTAGCTGAAAATGTATTCCAGTTCAACATAGTTGATAAATGATAATTAAAAATGATACTAGGACAAATTTTTCTTTTGTGTGTGTACTATGTGTGTGAACTTGGATCTTTTCTAGCTTGCAGTCTACTTTTGGACGTTTGTGCAATTTTTCTTTAGTTACAAGTTTTGGTGAAAGTTGGTAACACAATTCAAAGAATTACTGGGTTCAAGGGGTCAGCTAGTAAACTATGTCATCAACCCTTTGTGGGTTCCCATGCATAGTTCAGAAAGGAATTAGGTCACGGAACCACAAAGAGACATGGGAGGCATGTCCTGGATCAAAGAATAATTTTGATTTCTCAATTTTCCTTTTTCTTTTTTTGCCAGAGGTATTGAGGAAGCAACTGGGATGACCACTGGGGAGACAAGGAGAAGGACTAGTTTTTCATACTCTGAGCCGCTTGGCATTTTGCAGAGACTGAGGTCCTAGGTAAAATGACCTAGTATGTGACCCCTGCCGTATGTGCAGTATGTGGCTACATTGATCTGATAGTCCATTTTCACACTTTTAGCAAGGCATATCTGAACCATCTGAAGCTATTTTTTGTTGGAATATAGATCCATTGTGGAAGGATCAACTTTACCCTAACTTCTGTAGTTAAGAAAACATTTATGTTCTTCTAAAAGATAGATAGATTTTTTTTTTTTGAGGAAGATTGGCCCTGTGCTAACATCTGTTGCCAATCTTCCTCTTTTTCTTTTTTCTCCCAAAGCTCCAGTACATAGTTGTATATCCTAGTTGTAGGTCCTTCTAGTTCTTCTATGTGGGATGCCGCCTCAGCATGGCTTGATGAGCAGTGAGTGAACTGGCAAACCCTGGGCCACCGAAGTGGATCGCATGAACTTAACTGCTATGCCATCGGGCTGGCCCCAGATTTTTAAAAATTTTCTTTGGCACTACAAGGTGAACACACACAGAGAAATCAATATCTCAGCTTTGCTAATACCAGACATTTACCAAAGGACAAGTGGTAGGTGATGGTCCAATTATTTCTGGTAATATATTTGTAATTTGTAAATTAATTTCACGTATATTATTTCATTTATCCTTCACAATAAACCTGTGACATAGGCAAAATAAATAATGTTAGCCCATGTTTACAAACTGGAAAACAGATCCATCATTAACAGAGATGTTAAGTGAATCACATAATAGCAGAGCAGGGGTTGGCTCCCGTCCTCTGTGCTTACCTGGTAGCAAATCTAGTACAGTCTCCCTTTGGAGCATATTGGGCCACTTCCCTGGATATACCACCAGATATGTGCATCTTACTGGGGGTAAAATAAGTATGCCTAAAGTTATTGGTCTTTTTCCTAAAGTAGATCAAATTTCATAGTGAGTGATGAGTTAGTGTTATAAATAGTATTGTCATCAGGAGGCTGTAAATCAGACAATACACAGAACAATAAGGTCTGTGTTAACTCTGATAACAAACCGGGCCTTTTTTCTGTTCTCCTTCCTTCCAGGTATGTTTTCTTACAAAACGTGTTGATATTTTTCATTTGGGATTTCCTCTTTGTCAAACTGCTGTGGCGCTGAAAGCCACGTTAGAGAGGAAACACCAGACAGTTAAATGCCGTGCAGGCTGATGGGTGTGCTGGCTTTGTCACTGTGTTGTCATTTAAGGTTTGGATTATGGATACATAATCCAGGCGTCATGGACAGGGACACCACTTTCCTCCTTAGAGGGGGAAAAGGTGTCTCAAATCTTTCCAAAGACTGGTAGATAATGTTCAACTCATATTAAACCCTTTATTGGGTGTTGAAGGGGATACACATGTGAGGCATAAGAACCTGTCCTGAAGGAGCATTAAATGTAATCATAAAGACTGTTATAGTTTATAAAGGACTTTTACATGCATCGTCTTATTTAATCTTCACAACAATGCAGTACCTGTGGTGTAGCCTCCTCACTTCGTAGATGAGAATACTGAGGCTCTTGAGAGGTTTAAAAACTTGCCCAGGGTCACAGAAGGAGTGACTGATGATTATTAGGATAGTACTTGCACGCAAGAGGCAGTATGTATAGCGGGTAAACGTAAAGCTCTGAAGTAAGGCAGATCTGGGTTTAAATCCTGGTTTTGTCCCTTACTAGTTGCATAACCTTGGATGACCTCTCTAAGCGTCAGTTTCTTCATCTATAAAATAGATATAAACCCAATTTTGTAGAGTTGTTGTAAGGATTAGAGAAAATGTATGTCAAGTGTCTATCCAATTCTGGTATAAAAGGAGAGTTATTTTGATTAAGACAATGCGATTGCCAATTGAGTGGTTTTAGTGGGGGCTATAGAAGAGTCAAAGGAGAAAGATGATATCCGCTGGGAAGAGTGGTTAGTAAAAGCTTCGTAGGATTGGAGTTGGGCCTTGAGCATGAGATTTGGTGTTAAAACCAGACCGTTAATCAACTGGGGAACTAATTTATCTATCTAGGTCTTCTTTGAAGATTCAGAAGTACAATGAAGTGCTCTCATGGTTATGCTAAAAATTCTAAGATCTTGTTTATTTGGCTATATACGTGATGATTTGAGAGAGAGTGTGTATGCTTTGTGGCAATCTTGCACTCAAAGCAAGGTTGGAGGTTTTATCTTTTAGTAGTTGACTTTTAAAAATGAAGAATTATATTGCTTCCTGGAAGCTGTCAAGAGATCTCCGTTTTAGGCCTACCCACTTATAATCTCCATTGTAAGGGTACAAATCTTATAGATCAATTTAGGTGAAACCTAACTTTCTAATAACCATTCCTAGTAGCAGCTACTTCAGTTTTTATGAATTGCCCCTTTTGCCTGAGAGTTGTTTTTTGGGTTATGTTTTTATGGCAGCTCCTTATTCAATTTCTCTTCAGAAGCATCCCTCTCTTAGTTTTGCTCTTACCTCTCCATCACTCCTTCTTAGTTTCTTTGCTGGTTCCTTCTTTTTCACCCTGACCCTGAATATCAGTAGTCCTAGGGCTTGCCCCTTGATCTTTTCATCTACTCATTCCACTGGTGGTTTCATCCAGTCTCCTGAGTTCAAACATCATATATATGCCAATGACTCTAAATTTATATTTGTAGCCCAGACCTCTTTCCTTGAATTCTCCAACAGACTTTTAAAGCCAACTGCTTACTTAATATCTCCACTTGGATGACTGCTAAATGTTTCAGATTTAACATGTCCAACCCTGAAGTCCTGATCTTACCCCCCTCAAAACCTGCTCTGCCCCCAGCCATCCTCATCTCCGGAGATGGCAATTCCATCCTTTGAGTTGATCAGGCCCAAAGCCTCGGAGTCATCCTTGGTTCTTCTTTCTGTCACACCACATTCCTGATCCAGACTGGAAATCCTGGTGGTTCTCTTTTCAAAGTATATCCAGGATCTGACCACCTCTCATCCCCCTCACTACTGCATCTTAGACCAGGCCACCATCATCCCTGGCCTGGATCACTGCGATAGCCTCCTAACCTGTCTCCCTGCTTCTTTCCCTGCTCCTTGCAATCTGTTCTCTACACAGAAGCCACAGGTATTCTTTCAACACTTAAGTCACTCTGCTCAGAATCCTTCAAAGGCTCCTCCTTTCTCTGAGAGTAAAAACTAATGTCCTTATAGTGGCCTTAAGGTCCTCCATGATCTGGTCCCTCCTACCTCTCTGATCTCATCTTCTGTCCCTGTCCCCCTTACTTACTTTGCTCCTGCAACACTGGCCTCTTTGCTAATCACCTTTTAATGAGCCTTACCCTGACCACCTGGTTAAAACTCCCTTCTTCCTGTCCCCTTCACAGCATTCCCAAACCCCCTCACACTGCTTTTTTTTCTTTTTCCATAGCACTTACTACCTTCTAATATATTACATAATTTACTCATCATGATTATTGTTTGCCGCCTGTATGTGTATCTCTGCTAGAATGTAAACCCCATGGTTTCTCTGTTTTGTTCAGTTTCTCTGTAGACCCCATGGATCTTTCTCTGTTTTGTTCAGTGATAGAGCCCCAGCACCTGGCATAGTGCCTAATGCACAGCGGGTGCTCAAATATCTGTTGAATGACTAAATATATTATAAGTAAGTCTAAAGTGACACTACATAAGAAATATACATTTTCTCATCATTTTAATCTTTAAAATTCTCTGCTTTGATGCCATAATGATTTTTTACATTTTGTACTTATGGGACATGATGGTATTCATTTTCATGAAACACTTAACAAATAAGCTTAAACTCAGCAAACCTGAGAATAATTGAGTAACACTAATTCCATCTGTTGATGGAGCAAAGAGTTGATGTGTTTTGCTTTGAACCACAGCTTTATATGCGTATGTTGAAATGATAACTTGATAAATAGAAGAAATTTCTCTCTCTGTGACAATTGTAAGTATATGGAAGGAGTGAGTAGCAACTCTTGGTGGCCATCCTCATTAACAAGGAAAGCTAGACAATTGGTGTCTGCCCTACTGTGTAGCAACTGAAAATCTCAGAGAGCCTTGGGTGGTATGTGTAAGAACAGGATGAGGATGCAGGAGCCATAGCCCAACCACAAGTCTACATAACTTTGGTAGAGCAGTGACTGTAGGGTCACATCAGTCAGATGACTGATAAATGCCTACAGATGACAATGATGATGTAACTTTTCTCAGTGGCATGAAATGCTCCATCCTGAATACGAGGATGATGATTTAGTTTTAATTGCTTCACGTCTCTCCACCACTACTCACTTTTGAAAAGCAGTTATTTAGTACACGTGTTCTTCGACTTTAGAACACATGATAGTTGGGTCGAGTTTCAGTTTTAAGCTTTAGACCTACATAGTTCTCTATCAAGGAGAAGATGACTGAAATCTGCAATATATGTGTTTATTAGCCTGTTTTCAGAAAACTCCATGATATAAGTGTGTCGGTTTTGTGGTGGATAGCAATTGACTGTTCTCAAAAGAAACTTGATTTGGTAGAAAGATTTCATTTACCTAATGCTGTGATTAAAGAAACAATCATTTGCCTGCTGACAGGGCAATTAATTGGACAGCAAGATCAGCTGTAACTGGGAACAAACAAGTTGTATTTTTAAACTAGAAATGAAATTTTGGGGCACACAAGCCAGTAAATGGGGCCTGTAGTACCTCCAGAGAAATTTTATAGCTTTGACTAGTGCCAGATGCTCTCATGGGTCAATACTGGGATGTGGCTGTTAGACCTCACTAGCCAAGGCACCTCCATTCGTGTTGTGGTCAGAGCAGGAACACTGCTCCAAGCCAGAGCTCAGGGCTCTGAGCCATGCAAATAGGAACAGCATCCATGCTTTCATCTGCTTGTGGCTTCCTCAGAGGGAGAGTCAGGTAACATTTGTCAAGAATCTATCATTTGTCAAGCATTTTCATGAAATCTCACATAACCATCACAAAGATGAGTGTAATAACTAACTATATACTTAGAGCTAAGGAAACGACTCTGCTAAGCTATGCTTGTTCAGAGTCAATCACTGAGTTATGCTCAGAGTGGGATTTGAACACAGGTTCAAATTAGACCCTAAGTCTCATGTTCTTTTTTGAAAGAGTCTGCTGCTGTTCCTCATCTGGTCACCTCAGAGATGGAGTGCTGCCTAATACCAGCCACACTGGCCTAGACCAAAGTTTTCTTTGCCTTGCAAGTTTCCCTTCTCTTCTCTCAGAACTAAGAATAGAGGCAGTGTTGGACCATCTCAGCACTCAGAGTATGCAGTGTAGCCATGGAGAGGACTCTGGAGGAAACGGGCTTTTGTTCTGATGTAACGTGAATGAGAGGCTATCACGTAACCTTATTTCCAGCCCCGACTTCTCCTCTTTTGATCTCTAGTACGTTGTGAGTATGAGAAAAGTAAATTGCTTTGCACAACCTATGACAAGCAGCCAGATGGAATATACAGTTTCATGTTCAATTTTGTTTTCTACAGCAAACATTAAGCATAGCAGAAGAAAAAAATGGACAAATGTACAAGTTTATAATAAGATCTATCGTATATTTGGTTAACATAACTACTATTATAGGAAAATGGAAAAAAGTAACTTGCTCGAATTTTAGAGTTACATATAAACTCTTTGAGGCCACCGATGGATCAATAATGTCCTGAGAAGGCCCGGAAGAGTTAGTGGGTTGGAAAGCTGTTTCTTCTCTCTGGTTAATGTGTAAGTTTCACCAGGTTTTTGTTGCTTTTGTTTTTAAGTATCTCAGGTTTTATTTGGTAAAATATAATATACTTTTGAATAATCTCAAAATTTAACTGTAATATGGATATTTACTTATCCCTCAAATCCTTGGATTAGTATCAAATTTAAGTTTGTTCAAGTTTAAGGAAGCTAAATTACCTGATAAGGGTCCTATCATGATTTTTATAGCAACTAGAAAATAAATTGCTATGATAGTGGATGAATAGAAATAGAAATCTTAATTTGGAGAATCTTCCTTTGTGAGGCTGTTCTCATTGGCTTTTACCCAACATTTACCAGGTGGCTCTGGCAGGTGGAGAGAGTTGTCTGATCCACTGGGAGTACATTTCTGCTGGTTGAACCTTTTCTCCGAGTTCTTGGGCATCTCTTTGGAGAAGCCCTTACAGGCAATAACTCCAAGGATTATAGAGCATAAGGGGAACAGGCCTTGGTTACGTATTCATGCTGTAGGGAACAGTCTTTAGCACCCAAAGAAGGTTTGAGGGCTGCACATGTTTTTGTGTATAAGCTCCATATGCCCACGCTGCTGTCCATTTTCCCCTCTGCTTTCCCCCCATCCTATCCCCATTATCTCTGTCTAGCTCCCCCGCATCTGTTCAGGAAGTTTATATTCCCTCGTAACAAATTGGAGAAAAGCTCATTTACTGGTAGGCAGTGCTTACCATTTGGAGGCAAAACTGCAAATGGACAACTGGTGTGCAGTTATGCAATCAGGCTGTATCTGCATCCATGTCAAATTGAACTGATTCGTTGCTGGGGTAACATGGCAAGAACACCTCCACATCCAAGCCCCAGGGCAAATGTAAGATGCTGCAGACCCAGACATCAGAGCCCTGCCAGGGTTTGTTTTAAACTGAAAGTTTCTTTTAAACAAATGTAATATTTATTGATTTCCCACACTTTTATTAACATTTAGTTTACAAGAAGCTCCCATAAACTTTCTCTCATTGGAGCCTCAGGGCCACCCTATGAGATGAGCATGATCAGTGTTTCCATTTAGCAGGAGAGGGAGTGGGTGGTGAGACAACTTGCTTAGGGTTGCAGGGCTGGTTCCTGGGTCGTCTTAAGAGTGTGGCTTTTAAATAGGATATTTAAATGCCTGCAAAAAAGTACAACAGTAATTTAGGAGTTGAAAGGGATTGCACAGGTCATTTTAATTGCACTAGGTTTTTTGTTTTTAAGACTGGTGAAAGAACTGAGGCACAGAAAGGTTACGTTGCTTGCCAAGTCACATAGTTATAAAAGTGGCAGAACTAGAGGTAACGTCCAAGAATATCCGAGGAAAACAAATGGAAATTTATCGGAGCTTAAAATGTAAATGTGTACATAGTAGAAACAGAATTGTTAGAGGAATGAAATTTTCTCACCTAACATAACCCTGGTCAACTCATAGGGTTTATTTCCCACAGGAGGCTGCTTTGCCATTTTGACACAGTCCCTGTCTTCAGATTGCAAGTGGCAGCTGTGCTGGCTTTGTTGTCTTTCCTTTGTGGATGTATTTGGAGCTCAGGGTCAAGGTTGTTGTGTGGCAGAGCCCTGAGAATGCAGGCTCATGGTGGGATCCTTGTAAACCAAAAGTTATTGTATATTGGGCCGGGACTGGCTGCTGAGCTGACCTCTCCTGCTGCCTGTCTCTGTTCATTGGAAAGTTCTGACAGGAGAAAAGCCTTGGGGCCCATTACATGTCCCCATCCTTGGGGATGATAGGTGCAGAGTTTTGGAAACATTTTAAAATTGATTTACAGTGGAGCTGTGTAAGCTGAAGAGTTGCCCTGTCTCAGTCTTGTTAGCACTACAGCCAGATTAAAGAGGTAGAGTTAACATTTTAATTCTGTTTTTAGCCTGGAGGCTAAACATGGAGGCTAAATCCTAGGGTCTGAAGGCTTCATTTTCTCCCTCCCTCCCTTCTTTTTTTTTAAGATTTTATTTATTTATTTATTTTCCCCCCAAAGCCCCAGTAGATAGTTGTATGTCATAGCTGCACATCCTTCCAGTTGCTGTATGTGGGACGCGGCCTCAGCATGGCGGGAGAAGCGGTGCATCAGTGCGCGACCGGGATCCGAACCCGGGCCGCCAGCAGCAGAGCACACGCACTTAACCGATAAGCCACGGGGCCGGCCCTCCCTCCCTCCATTCTTTCCTTCTCTTTTTATTCTTGGTTTTGGTTTGTTATGCTGATTATCTTTATGTTGATTGTTATGTTACCACACAAAGGGCACGGTCTGCTCGCTGCAAGACAAAAGCCAATCGTCAAGAGGCAAGATGGTGGCAAAGAAAGGGCAGTTTATTACAGCTTGCTAGCAAGGGGGAAGATGGCAGACTAATGTCCAAAAGAACCCTCTTACAGAACAAAGACTACAGGCCAGTTATACAGAGGGCTGGTCTCTGGGTGGGGGAGGCAGCTGGTCTTAGTTCCTGGCAGTCTTTTGTTTTACTTGATATGCATCAGAGACTGGAGCAGCACCCTCTACCCTGATCTTTGAGTTGTTATTGATGATGGCTATCAGCCTAGGCTCTCTGCCCCGGGGTCATCACATTTCTAAGGAACTCAGAAGAACAAAATTATCAATTTATACCGGCTGGGAGGGGCCATAAAATCTACAGAGCAGGGCCGGCCCTGTGGCTTAGCGGTTAAGTGTGCGCTCTGCTGCTGGCGGCGGGGTTCGGATCCCGTGCGCACACCGATGCACCGCTTCTCTGGCCATGCTGAGGCCGTGTCCCACATACAACAACTAGAAGGATGTGCAGCTATGACATACAACTATCTACTGGGGCTTTGGGGGGAAAAATAAATAAATAAAAATTATTAAAGAAAACAATGTCCTCAACTATAAAAAACATATATAAAAAAAAAATCTACAGAGCATGTATATCTCCTGGAGGGTGCATACCCAGCTGGGTTAGTTAATCAGGTCATTCAAAGTTACAATACCGTTTCTTTTCTACAGTATGGCTTCCCTTATGTGAACCTTGCGTTGAGCCAGTATCAATATGGTAGTTCTATTCTTAATTTTTTGAGGAATCTCCATACTGTTTTCCATAGTAGCTGCACCAGTTTACACTCCCACCAGCAGTGTATGAGAGTTCCCTTTTCCCCCCATCCTCTCCAACACTTGTTATTTCTTGTCTTGTTAATGATAGCCATTCTGATGGGCCTGAGGTGATATCTCATTGTAGTTTTGATTTGCATTTCCCTAATAATTAGTGATGTTGAACATCTTTTCATGTGCCTGTTGGCCATCTATATATCTTTGGAAAAGTGTCTATTCAGATCTTTTGCCCTTTTTTTTTTTGTGAGGAAGATTAGCTCTGAGCTAACATCTGTTGCCTATCCTCCCCCTTGTTTGCTGAGGAAGATTGGCCTTGGGCTAACATCCGTGCCCATCTTCCTCTCCTTTGTATGGGATGCTGCCACAGCATGGCTTGATGAGCGGCGCGTAGGTCCACGCCCAGGATCTGAACCTGCAAACCCCAGGCCGCCAAAGCGGAGTGCACGAACTTAACCGCTACGCCACCGGTCTGGCCCCTGTTTTGCCAATTTTTTAATTGGGTTGTTTTGTTTTTTGTTGTTGAGATGTATGAGTTCTTTATATATTTTGGAGATTAACCCCTTATCAGATATATGGTTTGCAAATATCTTCTCCCAGTTGTTAGGTTGTCTTTTCATTTTGTTGATGGTTTCCTTTGCTGTGCAGAAGCTTTTTAGTTTGATGTAGTCCCATTTGTTTATTTTTTCTTTTGTTTCCCTTGCCTGGTGAGACATGGTATTCGAAAAGATACTGCTAAGACTGATGTCAAAGAGCGTACTGCCTATGTTTTCTTCTAGAAGTTTTATGGTTTCAGGTCTTACATTCAAGTCTTTAATCCATTTTGAGTTAATTTTTGTGTATGGTGTAAAATAATGGTCTACTTTCATTCTTTTGCATGTGGGCATCCAGTTTTCCCAACACCATTTACTGAGGAAACTTTTCTTTCTCCATTATATGTTCTTGACTCCCTTGTTGAAAATTAGCTGTCTGTAGATGTGTGGGTTTATTTCTGGGCTCTCGATTCTGTTCCATTGATCTGTGTGTCTGTTTTTGTGCCAGTACCATGCTGTTTTGATTACTATAGCTTTGTAGTGCATTTTGAAGTCAGGGAGTGTGATACCTCCAGCTTTCTTCTTTTTTCTCAGGATTCCTTTGGCCACACATCTTCTGATTCAACTCTCACAGCAATCTTTAATGAGGAAAGCAGCACTGGTGTTGGTTCTCCCACTAATAGATAAGAACCTTGAGGATCAGAGAGGTTTTATTTTGCTCAAGGTAGCACAGTAAGTGGGAGGAGTGTTATTACAACAGAATTAGAATGGGTTATTCCATTGTGTCACTGTTTTTTTTTCTTGCATGTGTGTGATTTCCTTTAATTACAACTCAGTTGAACAGATACAAGTGCCCACTGTTTGAATATTCAAACAATATATTCAAATATTCATTGAGCACCTGTTGGTGCCGCTAGCATTCTAGGTGTGGGGGGACAGTGGTGAGAACAGATGTGTAGTCTCTGCTCTCACAGAGCTCTATAAATAAGTAAACACATAAATAAGGTAGTTTTAAAATAGTAGTATTTTCTTTGAAGAAAATAAAATGAGAAGGAAGGTGATAGTGGGAGGTAACTTCAGTTTGGGAGACCAGGGGCAACCTCTTTGAGGAGGTGATAGTAAATGCATTCTATGGGTGAAGGGCACTATTAGGTTTTTGGAAGATAGAAAAATAAGGCTGGGGGCCAGCCCCGTGGTGTAGCGATTAAGTTTGTGCGCTCCACTGCTGGCAGCCTGGGTTCAGATCCCGGGCGCCAACCGAGGCACCTCTTGTCAAGCCATGCTGTGGCGGTGTCCCACATAAAGTGGAGGAAGATGGGCATAGATGTTAGCGCAGGGCCAGTCTTCCTCAGCAAAAAAAAGGAGGATTGGCGATGGATGTTAGCTCAGGGCTGATGCTCCTCACAAAAAAAAAAAAAAAAGGCAGCTTCCTATTGCTCTCAGGAAGCCTATGACAGAATTTCTCTAGTTTCTTTCTTTCAGGCCAGCTAATAATGAATATTTTTATCCAACTTATTTTTATCTGATGTATTATATTAAAATCTGCCTGTTGAAAACAAGGATTGCTTTTTCTTCAGATATTTTATTCACTACTTATATCTTCTAATAATATACTACTATTCCTCAGTTCTCATGTGGTTATTACAGGAATGATTAGACATCTTCTCTCCTTCACTTTATCCCCACTTTTTTGAGATTTTTTTCAATGGTGTCTATGCTTTTCTTGCTTTTCTAACCTTGCATTTATTTCCCTGCAGATCTCAACATCTGCTGCAATTTGACTACTCAGGTTAGTGAACATTTGCCCATTTATCAGTTTTGTGCCTTAGGCAGTATTCACCAGCATTCTCCTGCTTGAGATGAATGAGGATCTTGACTTATCTGGCCACTTGTGGCGCATTAATGGTGAAGTTAAATATCTACAGAATGTTCTCATGGAAACAAGCTAGTGAGAGTTTTTTTGAGTATTTTTTTTTTTCAAATTGTAATACACTAGCATAGGAACTTGATAATAGGACAGGACATAATACCTGAGAAATCTAGGAAACTGATCATTTACAAATAATTAAAACAGAGCTTCTGCTTTTAGTAAGGCAGAGTAAGTTTGCCATGTGTCCCCAATTATATTTAGTTAGCCAAAAATAAGTATTTATAGATAATTCAACAGTAGTTTTTAGAAATGATGCATGGTTTATTGCATGAAAATTATCCCTAGAATGTAGGCTCCAAACTGCTAAAAGATTTAAAATTTGTGGGGGAGAAAGAAATCCACAGACATTTTTAAATATCTAATTTTAACCTAAATTGAAAAGCAGCAGTAGTGTATTTTTGTTAGGCCCTTATACTGTATAATGTATTCAATGTAAGTATGGGAAAGGCTGGTGAAGACTGTGGATTTGTCTACAGAATACACTGGGGAGTTTTGTGGGGAGTGTCCTGACACCTCAGGACATGATAAAGAAACAGATGAAGTAGACTGGACCCTTCACACAGGATAGGGGCAGAGCCCCCTCTTCATGGCTCCATCCTCAGCACCTAGCATGTGCCTGGCACTCGAATATTTTTGACCAATTTCAGGCTGAGCTTATAGGTTAGTTGAATTGCTGAAGTATGAGGTCTATTCATTACCCTTCTCATGACTCCTTTTCATTCTAACAGCAGTTTATGTTCAAGTTCTTTCCTTCTTTGATCTTCAATGTATAACCCCTGAAGGTGAGAACAGTTTTATCTCCATCTTGCAGGGAAAGGAGTTAGTTGGTTTAGAGACTTGCTCTGGTCACACATATAGTTAGTGACAAAGTGTGGTTTAAAGCTTAAATAATAGAAATAAAAGTACGCTTATCTAGATGAGTTTCAGTGTGGAGTAATTTAAAGATATGGAAATGGGTGGCAAGAGGTATGTAGTCAGCCCTGCTGAGGTGAAATAACACCTCCTATGCCTGTACCCTCTCCCAGCTGCTTCCAGAAAAATGGGATGCCTGAGAGTGACCCAGCCCGGCAAGTAGGCTCACGGGTGTCCACAACCCTCTTGACCCATGCACATTCTGTGGAATTTAAAATGCTGCTATATATTGATTATTGAATTTATGAAGCATTATAATAGCCTCAACATAAATCAAGTGTCCCTGTCCCTACTTAATTGTATCTCTGCTTATGTGAATAAGGGTTTTCTTTTATATGTTTCCTACTCCTCAGGAGCTGCCTCAGGGACTTTTCAAAATTCCCTGTCAGGTGTCTTCCTTCCTCCTGTTCTTTACTTCAGCTCTCAGCCACTCTGAATCCTGGGGTCGGGATTGCCCAGTCCTAGTGTCCCTGTCCTGCCTCGTCCTCGTGAGGTGCTTTCTAAGCTTTGCATCCCGTTCACCTTCACAGCAGCGCTGTCACATATGTAGAGCAGTGTGTCAGAACCAGTGCCTCCTTTTCTCTCCTGAAATAAAACTCCTAGGTCATAAAACCTACCTGTACACGTAATTTTTTTTAAAAAAAGCAATAATGGCCCACCTGTAATATAAAGGAGAAATAAAAGAAGTAATGTTTGAAAAAACTAATGTGTATTTTAAAAGGTAGTGCTTGAGATACATGCTACAACATGGATGAACCTTGAAGACATTATGCTAAGTGAAATAAACGAGACACAAAAGGTTAAATGCTGTATGATTCCATTTAGATGAGGTACCTAGAGTAGTCAAATTCATAGAGACAGAAAGTAGAATGGGAGTTGCCAGAGGCTTGGGGAAGGGAGGAAACAGGGAGTTATTTTTAATGGGTATAGAGTTTCAGTTTGGGAAAATGAAAAAGTTCTGGAGACGGATGGTGGTGATGGTTGCAAGAAGAAGGTAAATGTGCTTAATGCCACTGAACTGTACATTTAAAAATGGTTAAAATGGTAAATGTTATGTGATGTAAATTTTATTAGAGTAAAAAAACTAATTAAAAAAAGATAATGCTTGGGCACAACTATATCAGAAAGACAAAAACAGCTGCCACAGATTTCCAACACACTGCCAAGGGGATGGTACTACCGACATTGTGAACCAACGTGCAGTGTTTGTCTGGGATCAGGACGCTGATGCCCGAGATCTTAGAATCAGTCAGGAGTAGAGCTCATTAGCTGACTCCAAAGACATTTCTTTCCTGCCGTGCCTGGGCCTTCCGACTCTTAGTCCACAAAAGTTTCCTCTCTGCCACCCAGCTGCCTTAATCCAGACCACTGGGCCTTCCATTTTCTTATCTGTCCTCCTACAGGGGTGTGGTCTTTTTCTTCCCGAACACTTTAAAATCACAAGACAGAACTGAACATGTTTAAAATAACGTTAATCACATGTTCCTCCCCCCTCCATCCTGAAATAGTCTTATTCTTGAGAAAGGGTAAAAAATTGGGGTAGACAATCTCAGAAGTATGTGGAAATGAGAACAGTGGAAGGAAAACTGATCTAGGTTAATCCTAACAAACAATTTTTAATCTTCATTCAAATAAAAAATATTTTTGAATTTGATGTGATACTAAGGAGTTAGCAATTAGATAACTCTTAGAATTAATAGAAAAGACTCAACACTGTATGCCTTACAAAGACTGGAGGAGAAAAGGGGATAGAAGATTTTGGTAAAGGAGTTCTCTAACAAATATCACTAGTCTGATGGAATCTTAGTGAGGAGAGATTAGAAGAAGAAGGGAAAATTTTCCTAGAAGGATCAATCTTTCTTCACTTTAGAATTAAGGGCAAAATTAAGAAGCTGAATTTGTTTCTCTCAAAAATCAGATCAACCTTAAACTAAATAAGTTAAAATTTCAATAAACCAACAGTCTACACATTGTTCATTGTTCAAGAAGAAATAGAACCAATTTTGATAATTTACAAACTATCTAGCTTACTGACATTATTGTTGCTGAGTAAGTAAAGTTGTCAAATTACCCCAAATCCTAGTGATTTAAATAATAATTTCTGAAAAATTATCCCTTCTCATTTTAAGATGAAGTCTTAAATTTCTAAAATTTAAGCTTAATTGAACTAGCCTTTTGTTGGGTGCATTTGTTCATTTTGGACTACTTTTCCAAATTCATGCAATTCAACTATTGATTAGACTTCATAACGCATACCTATCTATTTATTTGCATGCATATTTAGCCAGTAGGTGACTTTATATCACCAGATAAATCCAGGAGTAAGTTTAAAAGAGCATATCCCCCCCCTTTTTTTTTGTGAGGAAGATCAGCCCTGAGCTAACATCCATGCTAATCCTCCTCTTTTTGCTGAGGAAGACCGGCTCTGAGCTAACATCTATTGCCAATCCTCCTCCTTTTTTTTCCCCCCCCAAAGCCCCAGTAGATAGTTGTATGTCATAGTTGCACATCCTTCTAGTTGCTGTATGTGGGATGCGGCCTCAGTATGGCTGGAGAAGCGGTGCATCAGTGCGTGCCCGGGATCCGAACCCGGGCCGCCAGTAGCGGAGCGCGCGCACTTAACCGCTAAGCCATGGGGCTGGCCCAACATATCCCCCTTTTTTTAAGCAAATGCAAACATGGGAACACATGATGCCTCAAAAGAGCATTAATCACAAGCAGGATCCCACGTTTGTGGAGCCTTTGCAACCCCCGTGTATCTTCAGAGTGCTCTACTGGAGTAGTAGTCAGTCAGTCATGCAGGCAGGCTGTGGACTGTGGCTGAGCCCTCTGGAGCCACCTTGATGCCCACAGTAGAGGCCGTCTAACTCCTTCACAGACAGACACTGTCTCAGCAATTGACAGTCCACCACGTTCATCCAAACTAGCCAGGAACCAAGGCTCTGAGGAAGCGGTGACTCTGGTGTGCCAAGAATGAGACTCCAAGAAAGAAACTGTTCAGAATCAAATTTGGATTTGGGAGGAATGAATAAAAATTTTAAATAAACCAACAGATTAAACATCTTTCATTGTTCAGGAAAGACTAGAACAAATTTTGATAATTTCTGTGAAATATCTGGCACAGGGTCACTAAATAATTTCACGTTACATAAAGACCCTAGTGATTTATTTTCTATTTTAAATGAAGTCCATCTTAACTTCTAAAATTCAGGATTATTTGGACTGGCATCTAAATCTGAATTGGCTTTGATTGATAATTCCTTTAGAACATTTTGCCAGATCTTGATCTGATCTAAATAATGCTGTGTCAAGGATGGCATATTTACTTGTTTTTGTTTTAATCTAAAGAAAATTATTTTTAAAAAACATCCAGAAAGGGAATAATAACAAAGGCTTTAAAGAATTTTTAGAGTTTAAAATGTTTTCAAGGGGGCCAGCCCGGTGTCGCAAGTGGTTAGGTGCAGGCGCCCCGCTGCGGTGGCCCAGGGTTCGCCGGTTCGGATCCCGGGCGCGCACCGACATACCACTTGTCAGGCCATGCTGTGGCAGGCGTCCCATATAAAGTGGAGGAAGATGGGCACGGATGTTAGCCCAGGGCCAGTCTTCCTCAGCAAAAAGAGGAGGATTGCAGATGTTAGCTCAGGGCGGATCTTCCTCACACAAAAAAAAAAGTTTTCAAAATTAGACCAAGGTTTTTCTAACCATCAGCCATCTTTCTTCCTTCTGATCTCTTTTTCTACCCCTTGGTGACTGTTAAATGATCTTCACTCTGGAAACTCTTCCCTCTTTTTTTCTCAGTCCCGACTTTTATGTGTCTTCACAGTGCCATGTGTGATTACCGACACCATGGAAACCCATCTTGATGCAGTGGAAAGACTGGCCGTTTAAAAAAACAAACAGAACCAACTACCATGCCTCCTAGAGCCCTGTTAGGCCAAAGGTCAGCTCTCTTGGTCAGCTGCTGAGGAGGCAGTTGGTACCTGCACCAGGAGTTTAGTCACGACAGACTATATTATTAATAAATTGATGCCTAAAGATGTTAGTTCTTAAAAACGTTGGCAGGCGAAGAAATTTTGTCTTTTCACTTCAAGCCTATTTTAGAGCTTTTTTATTCTCAGAGTACAGCTGATCACATTTAACAAGCTAAAAATGACATTTTGAGGCTGACCTAGTCAATGAATATCTATCTTAAGGCCATAAAGTCCCATTTCATTATTATATAATGTAAAGGGCTTAATTTTATGTACCCAGATCTCTGAGTTAGTTTCCTTCCACCTTTAATCCCCTCCCTGGGCTTGCGGCTGCACAGTGCTCACGTAAAACTTCCTCCGGGAATGCCCCGCTTGTTTAATCTGCTTTCTTTCCTTTTCTTGGCAAAAACAGATAGAGAAAACACAGTTGTTTACAAAAGAAAGTAAAAACAAAGCAAATTCTCGTTCCATTCAGAAGATTTCTGTTCATTCTACTTTGAAGTCAAAGGGTGGAGTAAAGTTTTGATTTGCAACAAATTCTGAGATTATCCATTAACCACCTCAGCAGGCTGTCTGCTCCCTTTCACATGCATGTCTAGTTTTTAAAGGGGCCAGGCTCTTTGCTGTGAGTTCACCTTTGAAAAGGTGCATTGAAGCAGGACAGTCTTGTAGAGTTAGGGAACAGCTCTTCAGATGCTGAATGCGCATATTCTTTAGAAATTACTCTAAAAGGCACGCAGATGAGAGGCAACAAGCCGCAGCTGTTCATCTCTGTAGGCAACAGCAAGTGAGTCGAAGTGCTCTGAACTCAGTATCCCTCTAGGGATACTGGAAAGTAGGAAACTGCAGAAATCATTCTGAATTCTAAAAACCACTGGAAATACTGTACAGCATGTATTACCTGGTTTTTGGATGTACCATGTAAACGTAAAAGTTATAGGTCCCCTGGCCTAGCCAGAAGAGTTTCTTCTAGAGACAAAATGAGTGCCGGTGCCTACCTGTTGCCCATACCTCTTTTCAGTTTGATGATGTGTATCTGAAGAGGAAGGGCAGAGGATCAGGAAATCAAAATCATCACAGACGAGGACAGATGATGACTGTGTGCCTGGAATCTGTTTATCTCCCAAAAGGGCATGGTAACTGCAACAACAGTGGATAATAAATATTGCTGATTTTTTTTCCCCTCAGTTCTGCAAAGGCAGCTGTAGTTCTATTAATCCCCTAGCCTGCAGTGCTCTGTTGGGCCTGTTTTTGCCCTTGCTTTCCTGGCCTCCTTAAAACACTGCCTTTGTTAGAACTTGGTACCTGAGACAGTCAGCTGTTACTTCAAGTCTACCTTCAGAAACAAAGTTATCTTTATTTTAAGTCTTGAGTCTCCTCCTTTCTTCTTTAACTATTTCCCAAAAATATTTGTCTAACTCATATGCACCAAAGTTTATCATATTCTTTATGTAATAAATTACATAAACATTACATAAAAGATGTTAAGCAACACCCACTCATCCCCTCAAAAAGGTGGGAGGGAGGGCCAGTTGAGGCTAATAACCATCAGGCATGGCCAGATAACACCATCTTAGAAAACAATACTGTAGGTGATTATTGGACCTTTTGACCAATGACCTCCTTGCTTTGCAGGTGTGTACCACACTAGGTTTCAAGGGCTGCTGTAAATAAAGTGATCTGGGGCTCCTTCTCTTGGGCATTCTTCTGTTGTGAAACCATTTGTCAAGGAGAAGCTTGAGTTTCTAATGCACTTACGTCAGCTTTATTGGAGCTGGCTTTATACTATGGCCACCCATTTAACTTCCTTCATGGTTGACTCTGAGAACCAGAGGACTCAGTCTGGATTCTCAGTGAAGAACACTATCTGATGTCTCCAGATGCCTGGCACTGTGGCTCGCTCCTAGGGAAGAGGTGGAGAGGGGAGAAGGCAGGGCTGAGGGCAGTCCAGTGAGATGATTGCTTTCTTAGGCTGCTGCCCTCAAATTCTCAAAAAGGGATCTGCCTCTGGGCTCTAGTAAGGGGAGAGGAACCTCTCTCTTCAGTTGGCTGGTCGGAAACATGTCATCCATAGAGAAAGGCTGTCTCACCATTTACTTGAAGTGGGGTGTTTAGGAAGGAGGGGAAACTGTGAAGTAGTTTGTCCTTTTTTCCTTCTTTCACCCATGGATATCGAATGAGCAGATATTTTGGGAAATGAGTTCTTGGTTATCTTTTGATAACAAAACAATAAATAGGGTTTCACACAATCCAAAAATGACTTCTGTGGTTAGCGAAAGTCATCGTTGCTTAAGTGATGGAAAATGTTTCCGGAGCAGGCAGCATTAAAGCTGTTGTCAGGCAGGCTCTGGTAATCCCTGAGAGGTGTACAGCCCTGGAGTAAATTTATTTATGTTTGAGAACAAAAATAAAAGACTAATTCCTGCCCTAAATGCACATATACATTGAGATAAAGTCTACTTGAAACAAATGGCTCTACAAAATGATGTTATCTCATAGTAGATAGTGAACTCTAGCATAAGCTTTGCATTGGTTTAAGTAAGTTAGGCTAAATATGGAAACATCTGTTCAACATTTTCATGTCCTTATCCATGTAGCTCTTTATTAGAAATATCAATTATGCTCCGTATTTATGCATTCTGCTAAGCTAAAGTGCATGCCAGTGTCCAGAGGATGAGAGATGGGCAGGCATTTGTAACATAGTGGGCAGCACTCATGGGAGGCCAGGCTGCAAATAGAACACACCGCTCTCCTAGGTAGTCAATGAGGAGGGCCCTCTAGGACACAGAGGTCCAGCATGCCCGGATTCTGTTCTCCAGCCCCTAGATTCCCTTACTTACTGACCAAAGAAACTGTTATAGTTTGCAGATTTTGGCTGAGGGTGGGGAATGGGGTATTAGAAGCTGAAGTTCTTGCTTTATTTAAACAATGATAATAATAACAAAATTCAGTGAAATAATGCCCCTTATAGTTGAAGAACTAGTTTCCAGTTAAGCATAATTTGAATTTACCAAATTTACCCTCTGTCAAGAGACCCAAAACGTTTCACCTTATTATTCCTTTTAAGGATTATAAAGTAGAGCAGGGGAAAAAAATAAACGACTAATAAAGCATAATAGCAATTTGGCAGGCAGATGTTCTTAGTTTCATCAAAAGAATGGTAAATTCAGTCTTTTTTGAATACTAAAGAATGTCTTTTAAAAAGTTATAATAGATCCTTTGGGTGCTTCCTGAAGTGGGATTATCAGAGTCTGGATTCAGATTCCAAGTAAAGCCGATGAATACACATAACTATATCCCACCTGACTTAAATCAGGTTATTCCTTTTCTTCAGAACTGAGCTGGAATCCATCTCTTTCTACTTTGTCTAATCTCACCAGATGGGGAATGATAAAGACCTGGAGGAATAAGCCAGTTTGAGGTCACTCTTATCAACAGCTATCTTATCTCTGCAGCTATAGTAAAAAAAAAAAACCCAAACAAATTAGTTTCATATTTTATTTAATCAATATAGCCAAAATGTTATTTCATCATGGAATCAATATTTTAAAATTATTAATGAGATATTTTGCATGCTTTTTTCCCCACTATGTCTTCTAAATTTGCTATGTATTTTATACTTATAGCACATCTCCATTCAAACTAGCCAGTGCAAGTGCTCTCTAGCCCGCATGTGGCTAGCAGCTACCGTATTAGACAGCACAGTGCTCATGGGGTGTGCATGAGGAGGCAGCTGGCATGAGGCTGCAGTAGCAAAGCAGGAAGCCTGTAGCTGTCAAACCAGGAGTTTGCGCTTTATCCTGAAGGCTATGGGAGCCATAAAAGAATCTTAAACAGAGCAGTGTTGTTTTTAATTTTGAACTTAATCTGGTGGTCTCAGAGAATGTAGGTTAGAGATTTAGGAGTCGGGGCTCAAGCAAGAAGCACGTTAGAAGGGCTGCAGTTGTCCCGGTGAGGAGTGATAAGAACTAAAACCCCGGGGAACATGGACCAAAGGAACTGTGAGAGACTCTTAGGAGGTAAAGTGATCAGAACTTGGTGGTGGCTGCTGGGTTTGAAGAGAGGGAAAAGGAGTAATCTAGGATGGTTATTGGGTTTCTACCTTGGGTAGTTGAGCCAAGTAGTTGTGTGAACTGAAATGGAGGGAGGGCAGGTTGTAAGGGGAGATAAGTTCAGCATGGGGCATGCTGACTTTGAGATGCCTTTGCAACAGGCAGGTAGATATGTCTAGTTTGGCGTGGAAGATTTACTCAAGAGAGTGTGAGAGTTAGAAGCTAGAAAGTCTAGGTAGGAACACTCAATACTTGGTGCTAATGAAAACTTTAGGCAGTAACAAGAAGGGGATGTAAGGCTGAGGTGATCAAGGACAGCTTTATAGAAAAGCTGAGATTTAAGCCGAGTCTTAGAAAATGGGTAGGATTTAGAAAGTCGAAGAAGGTAGAAGAGACAGCAGAAACGTAGAGAGGTGAGGACATATGTTTAAGCGACCTTGTGAATATACCCGTCCTGCTGGGCCAGATGGGATTAGGCTGAGATCAAAGCTGGCCCAATGCGGTGTGCAGGCACGTTGTGTTTGGCTTGCATGGGGTTGGATCACGCAGTGTTCTGAATATAAGTGAGGTGCCAACATTTCCACACGAAAATCCAGATTTCTGACTTCACTTTAAAATAAAAGGGGATGGGAGGTCGATTTGGCAACACTGGTGGCCCTGTATGGTGGTAATCAACTGAACAATATGCTCCCTCTCTCCAACAAGTCTGTTCTACTCCTTTATGCTATTTGCCTGAGTCGTGTAGACATTTGAGTTTTCTGCTTGAGTCAAGGATCAGTAGGTAATAAAGGTACAAAGATAGACTGGGACAGATTATGGAGGGCTTTTAATGCCAAACTAAGAAGTATAAATGTAGGCAGTGGGCAACTGATGAAAAAGGGATTGATGAGATTAAAGCCATATTTAGGAGGATTATTCTGGACAAGAGTGAAAATACAGAAGTTAGGGAGAACAGTTACCAGTTTTGAAAGGGAAAAGACAGATACAATGGTGTTGGCATATTCAAGTGGGTTTAAATACGCGAAATGGAAGTGCCTTAAGGAGATGTCATCCAGAAAGGCTACTAGTGCCACGTGGGAACCATCTGGGTCATTGAGCTTGCTGGGAAATTTGCTTTGCAGGCTTCCAGAATTCAGGCCAGTGTTTGGTGTAGGGAACAGTGAGTCTGATTGTTTGAAACAACTGTTTGTGTTTGTTATAACATCTCAGTTATTTCAGAGAAAGCTGTGGGAGTACAGACATGCTTTTTTTCCTTGCTGTGAGCACAGAGAGGTGATCACTGAGAAATGGAAGAGCTAAGAAAGAGGTGGCAAGCCATGACCTCAGGGCTGTGGGAGCAAAGCTCACGTTAGACAGCGAGCGGCTGCTGGGCTGCAGGTTTTGTCATCCGATGTAATACCTGCCTGGTCATGCTCCTTTCAGAACATCATCAGGTTGTCAGTTTGCAGTCACTGTTCTAAGTAGACTGTAAATTGAGGGATAAGGTCATTTTCTTTTTAAAAGGCTAAATATCTGGGGCCGGCCCAGTGGCGTAGTGGTTAAGTTCACACGCTCCGCTTCAGTGGCCCAGGGTTTGTGGGTTCAGATCCCGGCCTGGATCCTGGGTGCAGACCTACACATCACCCATCAAGCCATGCTGTGGCAGCGTCCCATATACAAAGTGGAGGAAGACTGGCAACAGATATTAGCTCAGCGCCAATCTTCCTCATCAAAAAAAAAAAGGCTAAATATCTGATCATTATTAACTACGTGTCAGGCAGTATTGTAAGTTCTTCTTCTTCTTCTTCTTTTTTTTTTTTTGTGAGGAAGATTAGCCCTGAGCTAACATCCATTGCCAATCCTCCTTTTGCTGAGGAATATTGGCCCTGGGCTAACATCCGTGCCCATCTGCCTCTACTTTATATGGGACGCCGCCACAACATGGCTTGACAAACAGTGCGTCGGTCCACGCCTGGGATCTGAACCTCAGAACCCCGGGCCACCGAAGCGGAGTGCGCGAACTTAACCGCTATGCCACCGGGCCAGCCCCGGCACTATTGTAAGTTCTTTACACAGATATTTTACTTAATCCTCGTAACCCCTCTCTTGAAGTCCTAGTGTCATCTCCATTTTAGAGACAAAGAAACTGAAGCCCTAGAGGTTAAGGGCTTACCCGAGGTTATCAGGCTGCTAAGGGATGGAACCAGGGCTTGAACCCAAGCAGAGTCTCTAGAGGCTTTTCTTTTAGCCGCTATGTTAAACTGACTCTGTATCTTTATCTGTTCTGTCACACAAATAGGCCAATTCATAGGGAGAGAACCCCATGGTTTTATCCTGGAAGCTCCAGGACGGCTTATTTCAGGGGTGTCTGTTTGGTTCAGGCCCTCCTAGAAGAGGTGAAACTCCAGAACTGATCCTTAAACTGCCTTTCAGGGGAGCAGACAATGTGCTGGGTCCTTGGGTGACCTTGAGAGAGCAGGGTGGTGTGGTGCATTCAAAGGTCTGTCCTCGTCCTTTAGCTAATGGCTCAGTTAGTTTACGTGTTCTGGGAACCCTTTATTAAAAGTAAAAAAAAAAGACCTCATAAAAATTCTCATTTCTTATATGCAAACTAAATCATGTTAGCTGTCCTTCATAGACATCATGAATAATTATCACAGCAATTTTTATAAAGATTTGAATTTGGAACAGGTGAGAGTCCTTAACATTGTAGAGACACAAAGGCATTTGTACAAAGTCTCAAAACTTGTCAAGTTTTCCTACCATATTTAGTGTGGCTTCTTTCTCTTTGGTCTACAGATGAAACATGTGAATGAAAGATTCGAAAGTGACAAAAATAAAGAGGTGGTTCTCATGTGCATTGGCATCACTTCAGGAGTCGGGCGGCTGCTCTTCGGCCGGATTGCAGACTACGTGCCTGGTGTGAAGAAGGTTTATCTACAGGTGCTTTCTTAAGCCTTTTTTCCCCCAGCAAAGTTATCCGTATTGCCTAATGGCTCTGTAAATTCTTCTGTAAAAATGAGAAATATTGGGCCAGCCTCATGGCCTAGTGGTTAAGTTCAGCACACTCTGCTTCAGCAGCCCAGGTTCTGTTCCCCAGGCGTGCACCTACACCACTTGTCAGTGGCCATGCTGTGGTGGCGGCTCACATACAAAATAGAGGAAGACTGGCAACAGATGTTAGCTCAGGGCAAATCTTCCTCAGCAAAAAAAAAAAAAAAAAAAGGACAGAAATATTTTCTAGAACCTAACTTCTACAAGCAGTTTTTCAAGGGCAAATCAGTTATGGGTTTGGGGTTTTCAACATGAGAGACTGGCAATCAAACAACAGTCTTCTTTGTTTTGTCACAGAACTCCACCAAACCCAAATGTTTTTTGCCCATTGCTTTTTCTAGGAAGAATGTTTTCTTTTTAGCATAGTTCCCACAGTCATGTGCCTTTTGCAATATCTTGTGAAATTCAGGGGTGTGTGTATCTTTTGAACTTCTTCATTGCAGATTGCCTCCTGGGTGTTATGGGGTGTGCACTAAACAAATGCCAATGCCAAGATCATATTGACACTCATTTGACAAGTATTTAAATGACTCCTCCATTCCAGACATGGTGCTAAATGCTGCAGAAGAAACATGGTCTGTGCCCTCAGTTAATAGTTAATGGTCTCATGGGGAGACAGATAAAAGTGTTGCAGCACATGGAATAATGGGTATCTAAATGGGTGCCATAGAAACATAGGCACCAAGCATCTCAATCACTAGTGAGGGTCTGAGCAGGCTTCCTGAGCTGGCGGAGTGTTAAGAGGTGAGTAGTAGTTGGATAGATAAGGAAGACAGAGAAGCGTGTTCCAAGTAAAGGAAACCACGTTGGCAAAGAGGTGGAGGTGTGACATAGTATGTGATGTCTGGGAAACTGAATGTTTGAACAGAATAAAGAGAGAATGGTAGCTTGATTGGCTGGGAGGGTAGGCAGGAGCCAGGGTGGGAAGGGCCTTTATGAGCACAAAAGAGGATGAACTCTATCCTGAGAAATCTTCCAGGAGCCATTAAAGGATTTTAAGCAAGGGAGTGACATGACATGAGTTGTATTTTATAAGCTTAATCCAGTAACTGTGGAGGGTAGAATGAAGTGGAGGAGGGAGCAAGTGTTGAGATAGTCACAAAGGCCACGTATTGTATGGTTCCATTTCTATGAAATGTCCAGAATAGGCAGCTCTATAAAGACAGAACGTAGATTAGTGGTTGTGAGGGGTCAGGGGAGGGAATGGAGAGTAACTGCTGCTGATAAAGTTATTTAATAAAAAGAGTGGAGGCAGAGAGACGAGTTAGAGACTGTTGAAGTCTAGGCAGGAAGAACTGAGGCAGAGATCCTAGGATCAAACAGGGAGTCAAGTAGGGATACAGGGAATGAGAGTTCACTGGAGCCACCCATCTAAGCTGGGGCTGGGGTTTGTGGCTTGGGGTAACAGTGGATGGTTTTGCTGTTTTATCAAGATCAGTAATTCAGTAAATTAGAGTAAGATGATGAGTTCATTTTGCCATGTTAAGTTTGTGGTGCTTGTGGGAAAGCCAGGTTGAGTTTGGAGCTCATGAAAGCATCTGGATAAGAGACCTGTGGGACTTCAGCATCCCTGGGCTGTAGGGGGTGAGTGGAGGACCAGGGGTATGCAAGGGAGACCGAAAGGGAGTGGCCAGATTGGTAGGAAAAAAGCAGGGCACAGAGTGTTTCCAGGGGCAGGAGTGGTCTGCAGTGTCAGCTAGTAAGAGGGCAGGCACATTTCAGACTGAAAGGTTTTCACTGGATTTAGCAACAGAGAGTAGTTTCAGTGGAGTGGCAGGTGCAAAGGACTGATCATGATCAGTTGAATAAATGGAAATAAGGACAACTTTGCACTAAAGCTTGGCTGTGGAAGGAGGGTAAAGGGGATCCAAAAGGGGGACTTGGGATAGAGAGATGGAGCACATCTGCTCACTGTATGGAGGAGAGGCAGTATTTGAGCAGGGCCTGGCAGGAGAGGTGGAATTTGGGCGCAGGAAAATGATGAGAAAAGGCGTTTATTTCAGCTAAAGTAACTTCCATTAGTTGAAGTAATCACCACTACCATCTATTGAGCACTTCCGCGAGCCAGACGATGAGCTAGTGCTCCCCATGCGTTATCTCCTTTACTCCTTGCCCCAGCCCTTGGAGGAAAGAATGATGGTACTCGTTCTTTCTACTTGTAGACATGAAGACGGATGAACAGAGGCCACCTCACTATGGGTCTGTGTGTGTAGGTCCAGGCACACAGCTGCAGGAAGCAGTCTACACAGCTAGAAGCAAGTGTAGACAGCTGGCAGAGTGCTACTTTTTAAAGTATTTACTATGATCGTTGCCCCTTCTATTAATACCTGTGGATTTCCTTGTGGAACATTTAGCAGAACATTTGGTCTTGTTCTCAGGTGTCAAGGGAGCCCTCTAATGGACATTTGTTGCATTACAGTCTTTCAGCTTCCTTTCATTCATTGAGAAAATTCTGAGTTCCTACTGTGCCCCAAGCACCAGCCTAGACCCTGGTGGGGGTGATACAAACAAGACAGACATGGTCCCTGAGTTTCTGGAGCAATACTTGAGGCAGGAAAAAGCTGAGCATGTTTGGGAACTCAAGAAGACAGGGAGAGCGGCATGGGAAGAGGTTGGAAAAATAGAAGGGGCCAGATTATACAGAGCTGTGAAAGCCAAGATGAAGAGAGTTTACTTTAGGTGTAGTGGGTCTTTGTGGGAGAATGACACTGTCTGATTTTACATTTTAAAGTCACTGTGGTTGCTGTGTGTGTGGAAGATGGAATACTGGGAGAGAAGCAGGAGTACAAGAGGGGAGGATGACCGTTAGGGATCAGTACAGTGCTCCAGGTGAGAGAGGGTGGAGGTCCAGACCACGGATGAGGTCATGGTATATTTGATACATCAACGTTTTACTCCAAAACAGCTTTTGAAAGGTTTCCCCACTACAGGTGGGGCAATCAGGTCATTTACAACATTTTTGGGGCACCTTTTAATACATTTTTCATGTAATTTACAAAAGAAAATATAGCCTTTCCTAAATTGTCCCATGTTTGGTCTGCAGTTACACAGCAGTGAATTAAAAGTGAGTAATGTCATTTTGGGTGAAAGGTTAGTCTCAGCCTGGCTTCTTTTAGGTCTCCTCTGTTTTTTTTTTTTTCATCTAAATGTGGTGTAGTGTTTGTGGCACCCAATAGTCCATGCTGAGTCACAGGTGAGATGACTCATTTCAGAGAGGCCTGTGAAGGGGAAAGAGGCTTTCAGTGTGTCCTGTGGCTGCTGGGAGCCACCAACTGGGCTCCATCTTGTGAACATGGTGGCGCAGGAGCCCACGCGGTCCTCACCCACGCAGCCTCCTGGACCTGCTCCTTGGCATCACTCTCTTCTCCCCTCCCTCCCTCCTTTTTCCTGGCTCCCCTGCCCCAACTCCCAGACATTCAGTGTGCTGTCTGATTCTTGGCTCTTTCTTCTCTGCTGCGACCAGTTCCAGCTCTGCCTATTTGCTCGTTCCTCTTTCTCTCTCCCTCCCTGGCTGTCTGCCTTTTGGCCCAGCTTTAAGGGTTGGAATGTTCCTGCTGCTTACCTTCCTCTCCTTGCTTTCCTTGGTGGTGTGTTTTCTCAGACATACCCGCTTCCCTCCTTTCGTCTGTTATAGCCCAACCTCATGGGGCTGTGACAGTTCTCTCCCTTCCTTGTCCTCTTGAAGCTAATTTTGAGTAGCAGCCAGGCACAGAAACACTTCACAGCCTCCCACACGGTCTCATTTCTGTCGTCTTGGGTTTGGGAGCCTGCAGAGCAGAAAAGCACAGGCTCTGGAGTGAGACGTGAGTTCACCCAGTCCTGCCATCACCTTGTCTCCAGAACCGGCAGAGGGCTGTGGTGAAGATTCATGGTGACAGCTTAGGTAAAGTGCCGGCCCAGTGTGGATGATTGATAAATCCTTGCTTTTATGTTTTAATATTCTATTAAATGCTGAGGCAGATCCAGATTTGGAACAGGTCTCAAGAAAGGAGACCATAATTATCCTGAACTAGAGATCTTTGCTTATAGGTAACAAAGAGTTTAGGAGTATATCTCACGCTTCTGCTTAAGAGCTGTGAATTTAAACTTCTATCAAGGTCCTGGGTTCCAGGTATTTTCAGCCTAACTTTTTTTTTTTTTTGTGAGGAAGATCGGCCCTGAGCTGACATCTGCCAGTCCTCCTCCTCTTTTGCTGAGGAAGACTGGCCCTGGGCCAACATCCATGCCCATCTTCCTCCACTTTATATGGGACGCCGCCACAGCATGGCTTGACAAGCGGTGCGTCGGTGTGCGCCCGGGATCCAAACTGGCGAACCCCGGGCCGCCACAGCGGAGCACATGCACTTAACTGCTTGCACCACCGGGCTGGCTCCCAGCCTAACAATTTTAAATGCTAAGCGAAGAGATGATTGAACTGTGTTATATACAATAATAATGGTTAAAGAAAATCTTTGCAAAGGTTCCCAGAGTGTGTCCTTTATTGGGAGAGGAAAGGCTGTGTCCTGTATCTTCTTACCACCTTTTAACTTCACAGGTTTATCTTTCTAGTCACCATTAAATTACTACAGATTTGTGTCTTTAATATGTGACTGTTTCACAAGTGTGAGAGTGTTTTGAAGGTTTGAAGTTATAACTCCATAATGAAAGAATTGAAAACTTTGGATTTAGATCACTTTCCCATTGTGTCATATTTCTCTGTGACATGGACATATTGAAGTGTGGACATCATATCCATATATGTAAAGCAGAGAAACTCAAACCACGTGTGTGTATGCATAGGAAAGGTCTAGGAGGATGCAAACCAATTGTTGAGTTGTTATTCCTAACAAGGAAAGTGGGCATGAGTTGAGGGTGGGAGGGGGTTGCAGGGAAACTGTCATATATTACTGTATATATTTTTCTAAGGTTTAAATTTTGTAAAGAATGTATTCATGAGTTACTTTTGTAATTTAGAAAAGTTTTTTAGTAATTGAGAAAAATGAATCATTTTCCTATCTGTCTTCCTGTGTAAGCATCCTCTTCTGGTTGAAGTAGAATTGACTGATCATTGTTGCCCATGCTTTTTTCATTCCTTTTTAGCATTTTACACTTTCCTCAAGATACCTTGGGATAAGGGTACATGCTTTACTAAACGTAAGCTATTTCCAAAATAGTATCCAAACACGTAGCAGTTCCCCAGCCTGAATGAGGAATCAGACCATGAGGCCCTCTCTTCTCACCTAGGCTCTGGCACTGGAGCCAGTTTCTCCATCAGGCAGAAATGGTGGCTCTCACGTGCCGTGGAGAAAGCTGAACAGACTCCCTGTGAAGCACTTTGAAAGGACTGTGGCCTCTGTGTGCATTAGAAGAAGCCAGCTACTCAGCTGTGGCCTGAACACTTCCTTTTCATTTGTGATGGACCAGTAGATCCCTGCTGCCAACTGGTGTCTGCCCTGGGTTCCTAGCCAGAGCTCTGAAAGTCTGGAAACTTTATATTGAATAAATTTATAGGAGCAACACTCAAATCTAACCGTGGCCAGTTGTGCATCTGCCTCTGAAAATGCATTTCTGCTTATTCAGGTACAGCTCGCTTTTCCTCTTGAGCTATACTTAGATTCCTGAGCCAAACTTAAACTCACATTTCTCCGAGAATGCTCTCTTTGTGATAGAAATGGGAAAGGTAATAGCAAAAGAAAATTTTTTGTTGTTCTTAGGTACATAAACTAACACACGCAAGGGGTCATTCTTCTAGAGTCTGTAATGTTATGACAGAAGATATTTCCTCGGATGGTTTTAAGAATACAAAAGCAAGAAAGACATCTCCACTGTCAGTGCCTTATTAAATGTCAGTGCCAGAGCCTAGAGGAGAATTAGGGACCTTTGAATCCCTTATTTAAATGGAACCAGAGCTGCTGTGTTTGAGGGGGAAAAAAGATTGTATAGAATACTAAATTTATTCATCTTTCAAACTGGGGCTCAGTATCCACTATTTGATATATGGATCAATATGTGTTTTGGGAAGTGATAAGGAAGTACTGAACCTCCTACATGAACAGTTGGCTAAACCTTGTGGCTCCTGTGGCTCAAGGGTCCCTGCGTATGAGAAATAGGTACGTCCTCACCAGCTTGGCCTCTTACCCCCTAATTGAGCTACATTTTGGGGAGGAACAGCTACTGGGAAAGAGCACCATTTCTCACTAGTATTGCTACAAATAAGGTAGAAGCAGCTAGTTATTTTCCGAGAAATGCTAAAGAATAAATGTGTATTTCTGTGAACTCAATTCTCTTTTTTCTTTTTTTATTGATGTCATAATAGTTTATAACATTGTGAGATTCCAGTTGTACATTATTATTTGTCAGTCACCACATAAATGCGCCCCTTCACCCCTTGTGCCCACCCCCCAGCCCCCTTACCCCTGGTAACCACCAAACTGTTCTCTCTGTCCGTGTGTTAGTTTATATTCCACATTTGACTGAAGTCATACAGTGTTTGTCTTTCTCTGTCTGGCTTATTTCACTTAACATAATACCCTCCAGCCCCATCCATGTTGTTACAAATGGGATGATTTTTGTCTTTTTTTATGGCTGAGTAGTATTCCATTGTATATATACACCACATCTTCTTTATCCAAACATCTGTTGAGGGACATCTGGGTTGCTTCCACGTCTTGGCTATAGTGAATAATGCTGCAATGAACATAGGGGTGCATAAGCCTCTTTGGATTGTTGATTTCAAGTTCTTTGGATAAATACCCAGAAGTAGGATAGCTGGATCATAAAGTATTTCTATTTTTAATTTTTTGAGGAACCTCCATACTGTTTTCCATAGAGGGTGCACCAGTTTGCATTCCCACCAGCAGTGAATGAGGGTTCCCTTTTCTCCACATCCTTTCCAACATTTGTTATTTTTTGTCTTAGTGATTATAGCCATTCTCAGCGTGTAAGTTGATATCTTAGTGTAGTTTTGATTTGCATTTCCCTGATGATTAGTGATGTTGAACATCTTTTCATGTGCCTATTGGCCATCTGTATATCTTCCTTGGAAAAATGTCTGTTCATATCCTCTGCCCATTTTTTGATTGGGTTGTTTGTTTTTTTGTTGTTCAGGTGTGTGAGTTCTTTATATATTATGGAGATTAACCTCTTGTCAGATATATGATTTGCAAATATCTTTTCACAGCTGGTGGGTTGTCTTTTCATTTTGATCCTGGTTTTCTTTGCCTTGCAGAAGCTCTTTAGTCTGATGAAGTCCCACTTGTTTATTTTTTCTTTTGTTTCTCTTGCCCGAGTAGACATGGAATTCGAAAAGATCCCTCTAACACCGATGTCAGAGATTGTTCTGCCTATATTTTCTTCTAGGAGTTTTAAAGTTTCAGGTCTTACCTTCAAGTCTTTGATCCACTTTGAGTTAATTTTTGTCTATGGCGAAAGATAATGGTCTACTTTTGCAAGTAGCTGTCCAGTTTTCCCAGCACCATTTATTGAAGAGACTTTCCTTTCCCCATTCTATGTTCTTAGCTCCTTTGTCGAAGGTTAGCTGTCCATATATGTGTGGTTTTATTTCTGGACTTTCAATTCTGTTCCATTGATCTGTATGTCTGTTTTTGTACCAGTACCATGCTGTTTTGATTATTATAGCTTTGTAGTATATTTTGAAGTCAGGGATTGTGATACCTCCAGCTTTGTTCTTTTTTCTGAGGCTTGCTTTAGCTATTCGGGGTCTTTTGTTGCTCCATATGAATTTTAGGATTCTTTGTTCTATTTTCATGAAGAACGTCATTGGGATTCTGACTGGGATTGCATTGAATCTGCAGATTGCTTTAGGTAGTAGGGACATTTTAACTATGTTCATTCTTCCAATCGCTGTGCATGGGATAGCTTTCCATTTCTTTTTTTTCTTTCTTTCTTTCTTTATTTTTTTCCCCCAAAGCCCCAGTAGATAGTTGTATGTCATAGTTGCACAGCCTTCTAGTTGCTGTATGTGGGATGTGGCCTCAGCATGGTCGGAGAAGCGGTGCGTTGGTGCGCACCCGGGATCCGAACTCCGGGCCGCCAGCAGCGGAGCGCGTGCACTTAACCGCTAAGCCACGGGGCCGGCCCTCTTTCCATTTCTTTATGTCATCATTGATTTCTTTCAATAATGTCTTACAGTTTTCATTGTATAGGTCTTTCACCTTGGTTAAATTTAATCCTGGATATTTTATTCTTTTTGTTGCGATTGTAAATGGGATTGTATTCTTGAGTTCTCTTTCTGTTATTTCATTATTAGAGTATAGAAATGCAACTGATTTTTGTAACTGCAACTTTGCTGTAGTTGTACCCTGCAACTTTGCTGTAGTTGTTGATTATTTCTAATAGTTTTCTGATGGATTCTTTAGGGTTTTCTATATATAAAATCATGTCATCTGCAAACAGCGAGAGTTTCACTTCTTTGTTGCCTATTTGGATTCCTTTTATTCCTTTTCCTTGCCTAATTGCTCTGGCCAGAACCTCCAGTACTATGTTGAATAAGAGTGGTGAGAGTGGGCACCCTTGTCTTGGAACTCAATTCTTAAAGAAGACCAAGAAATTTTATTTTTAAGTAACTAACAATTTTTATTTAGTAATTACGATTAAAATTTAATAATTATAAATAACTAACAATTATTGTCAAATAATTGAAAAAGAGAATATAAATTAATATAGTTTGAATTGAGAAAAGGAGAACTTGCAGTCAGGTAAAAATATCAAGAAGTAATATGCTCAAAATATATAGTAATAAATTTGAAACTCTTAAGTGAATGATTTCTTACAAAACTGACCAAAGAACAAAATTTTGAAGGGGCCAAAAGTGGATAGAAAAATCAGGGTAACTACCAAAAGTAAAGTGCCTGGGTCTCATGTTACATAAATTGGTCCAAGAAAATATTCGTTTATTGAGCAAAATTGACTTTGTGCCAAGTAGTGTGCTGGGCTTTCAACAGTTCACTCTGGTGCTCTTATCTTGGAAGAGACTTGCACTGAACAAAACAGGAAAAGAATAGGAAGCACATTCACAGAAAAAAATATCTTCCTGAAAGCTAACCTAGTATAACTACAGTGGTGTGGTGGGGAATGTTTGGTCTGTGGCTTTGCCAATTAAACTCATTGAATCCGGCCCGATAGTGTCCTAAAGTTTTAGTCTAGATTCTCTGGAGTTGATGATGATATATATGTTTCAAAGATTCAAATGACTTTCCATGTTTAGCTCCTTTTACATTTGTAGGTAGAGTTAAAATGTATGTATAATTAAGAATATTAGGGGGCCAGCCCCGTGGCTTAGCGGTTAAGTGCGCGCGCTCCACTACTGGCAGCCCAGGTTCGGATCCCAGGCGCGCACTGACGCACCGCTTCTCTGGCCATGCTGAGGCCGTGTCCCACATACAGCAACTAGAAGGATGTGCAACTAGGACATACAACTATCTACTGGGGCTTTGGGGGAAAAAAAGGAGGAGGATTGGCAATAGATGTTAGCTCAGAGCTGGTCTTCCTCAGCAAAAAGAGGAGGATTAGCACAGGTGTTAGCTCAGGGCTGATCTTCCTCACACAAAAAAAAAGAATATTAGGGTTTGTCAGGTTAGTTTTCCAATAAAAATGACTCCCTAAATCTTTACTTGTTAATTTCAAACCACTTTCTACATTTTGATTTATCTTTAGATCTCTTTTTGCACAGATTGGAAGCATCAGGAGGAAGTGTTTTTTGTTTTTTTTTTTATTTTCCCCCCAAAGCCCCAGTAGATAGTTGTATGTCATAGCTGCACATCCTTCTAGTTGCTGTATGTGGGACGCGGCCTCAGCATGGCCAGAGAAGTGGTGCGTCGGTGCGCACTCGGGATCCGAACCCAGACCGCCAGCAGCGGAGCGCATGCACTTAACCACTAAGCCATGGGGCAGGCCCATGGAGGAAGTCTTTGTACTAGCTCAAGGTCACAGAGAGCTAGAACCTGGTCTCGTCTCTCTGAGCCTTAGTTCTTTCCAACCTACCAGGTTGCAAACCCAATAATTACCCATTGCTAAGAAATTATGCTTGTGCTTTCATGGAAGTTGTGTTGAAGAAAAAGATATTTAAGTAGAAAATAAAAAGTCAGGAGAATGGGGAGATTGTGTTCTTTAGGAAATATGAAGTATCAGACTTATTTTTCAAATAGTCAACTCAGAGTCTTAAACTAATTATAATTTTACCATAAAGCCATATTTTAGTAATGAAGAAGAAAAACTTACTTGGCTATATGGTATGATAGTGTCACAAAGAGACCTAACCTGGAGTTTGAAAACTTTTTCAAGAGCATGTTTCTTATTGTGGGGTCAGTGGACCACCTGTGTTAAAGTCACCTGGGGAGCTTGTGAAAACCGCCATTCCTGGATCCCCGCACTCACACTCTGCCGCTTCAGGAGCTCCTTGGGTGATCCTGATGCACACTAAGGTTGTGAGGGGCTGCCCTGAGGCGTGCTGCCAAGCTTGGTATGCCATAGGTGCACCTAGTGGGTCCTAGGACAAACAGAACAGATGAAGATGGTGATCCAGATGCTGTTTTATGTGGTCTCTCTTCCTCCCCAGCCCCATTGTCATTGGAGCAGACCCTCAAGGAACAGTTCCATCTGCTCCCTGCTACTGCCCACACAGACCATGGCTTCCAGGCTGGCTCCATCTGTGCTTTGGGCGCGTTACTAAACCTCTCCCAGCATCACTATCTTCATTTGTATAATGGGGATAACATTAGTATCCACCTCAAAAAGTTGTTATTAGGATCACCATCTAAAGTGCTTAGAACAGTGTCTCACATTTAATAAACACTATATAAATGATAGTTGCTGTTGTATGCATACTTTTCAAAAACCTGATGCTTTTTAAAACATTTCTTCTGCTGACTAGTGAATTGTCCAGTTTTAATTAGTTCTTTACCTAAAAAAGTTATTGAGTTGTCTGCTCCTTCTTTTTTTATACCCATCATACTTTGAATATACAACTCTGGCAACATCTAGAATACTTTGTGTGCTTATTTCTTTACATGCTCATCTTCCCACAACCCAAGGGTATGCTTATTCACATAGCACAGTGTGTAGCACGTGGCACAGTAGCTACCAAATGGCAGGCAGAATCAGGTGTGTGATTCTATTAACTACTCTAACACTAAAGTGAAAGGATTCAATGGCTCAAAATATTTCTCAACCTTAACTCTGGGGTGCTTAAATAAGGTATATCTGTGATATACCACCGGAAGACATAATGTTTTCATAGTGTTTGAAAATATTTTCTGATAATAATATTGATTTATACTATCAAAGTAGTAAAAATGGGTTACATAAATTAGTTCTTAGGATGTTATAGTAGAATATGTTTTCACTGCATATTATGCATCATATTTCCTATGACAGTCAAAACAATTGGAATTTGAATAATCAAAATTCAGTACATATTTATATAATACATATCAAATCATGGTTACTTATTTTAATCTCTCTCACTTGGTCTGAATATGCTCATCATGTCTGGAATATTAGCAGGCAGTATATTTTAAATTGATTATTTAAATATCTAAAACTTACATCACTGTATTCCCAGAACCAGAAGCTCTGTGATGTGAAGAACTGATCTTGCTGGCATATTTTCATTTTGCAAAGGACTAATACCAATAAAGTGTATATAATTTCAAAGGTAAAATTAAAAAATCAAATGTTTGATGAATGAATTTCAGCTGGTATTCAAAGAACAAATATTCATTGAGCACTGACCAGATGTAAGATCCTTAAACCTTATAATATTTAGTCCAAAAATGACTTTTGTACAGATTCTGACCTCAAAGAGCTTACAGGCTGGAAGGGAAAGTAAGTATATAAAAATAGTTACTTTCTTCTTGTCCTTTAATGGAAATATTGAGAAAGTGCTGGGGGAACTCGGGGGGGATGATTATGAGAGTTGATTATGTATATAAAATCAAGACGAACTGGGCTGGGGAGGTGACTAATAACCACTTAAAAGCCCTAAGCAGGTTGCTCAGTAATGGTAACATTCACTTTCCTGAGAGCAGAGTTGACATTGTGGTATCTGTCCTAGGTACTCTCCTTTATCTTCATCGGTCTAATGTCCATGATGATTCCTCTGTGTGATGTCTTTGGGGCCCTCATTGCTGTCTGTCTCATCATGGGTCTCTTCGATGGATGCTTCATTTCCATTATGGCCCCCATTGCCTTTGAGTTAGTTGACACCCAGGATGTCTCCCAAGCAATTGGATTTCTGCTCGGATTCATGTCTATACCCATGACTGTGGGCCCACCCATTGCAGGTAAATGTAATGATTCTCTGGTAATTATATTCATAGCATTTTCTACTGCAGGTCCTAAGTCTCACTTATATGTAAAATATATTGTGATTTATTGGTTACTGGTCGTTTGCTTTTGTGTGCCTTATCTATAACATTTTTAATAAGATCAGCTGTGGATACACATTGAAAAAGTTTGCTGAGGAGTCCTTCTTATCCTTATTGATACCTAAAACACTCATAAAACGTGTAATAGTAAACTTCTGGGCTTTAAGCTTTCACAATTCCTATATTTCACTTAGTATGTGTTTTGGAGGAATGGGAACATGGTTTCTTTTTTTAAAAAAATGAAGATTCTGAGAGATTTCTAAATATGTATGCTTTGTGTAAGAGATCATATTCCCCTGAGAAACAGTTAATGAAAAATAACATTTAGTGGAAACAACCCAAATGTCCCTCAGGAGATGAATGGATAAATGAAATGAGGTATATCCACACAGTGGACTACTACTATTCAGCCATAAAAGGGAATGAAGTACTGTGCTGATACACGCTACCAGGTGCATGAACCTTGAGAACATCATGCTAAGTGAAAGAAGCCAAATACAAAGGTCACATATTGTATGATTCCATTTATGTGAGATATTCAGAATAGGTGAATCCATAGAGACAGAGAGCAGATTGCTGGTTGCCCGGGGCTGGAGCGAAGCGGGACTAGGGAGTCACTGCGTAATAGGTATGGCATTTCCTTCTGGTGTGATGAAAATATTTTGGAACTAGATAGAGGTGGTGGTTGCACAACATTATGAATGTGCTAAGTGCCACTAAATGGTTAATTTTATGTTATGTGAATTTCACCTTTAGTATAGAGATGTCTCATGTTCAATATTACTTGGGTGCCAGTGTGAATTATTATGAGAACTTCTGATCAAATTATGATTAAATTTAATTTATGATTAAAAACTACATGTGCAGTAGTCCCCACTTATCCATGGGGGATATGTTCCAAGACCCCCCGTGGATGCCTGAAACCACGGATAATACCAAACCCTGTATGTGTTATGTTCTTTTCACTTAAAAGAAGCACTTTACAGCTTCTCTTTGGCATGTCCGAATTGGCAGCATCTTGCACTTTGGGGCCATTATTAAGTAAAATAAGGGTTATTTGAACACAAGCACTGTGATACCGTGATAGTTGATCTGATAACTGATATGGCTTCTAAGTGACCAATGTGTGGGTAGCATATACAGCATGGATCTCTGGACAAAGGGATGATTCCTGTGCCGGGCAGGATGGAGCAAGATTTCATCACGCTACTCAGAACGGCAAGCAATTTAAAACTTATGAATTGTTTATTTCTGGAATTTTCCATTTAATATTTTTGGATTGCAGTTGAGTGCGGGTAACTGAAACTGCAGAAGGTGAACGCTCGGACAAGGGGGTGACTGCTTTATGTACCATCATCTGTTTCTGGCACATGAGGGGCTCAAGGAAAGTTCAGCTCAATTCGTTCTCGTATCCAGAACCATGCATATCTAGCAACTTTGCCAGTTGGGAACCTAGTCATGAATCAAGCAAGCAGAGTCAGTACTGAGCAGAACAAGTAAAATTAAGTTCTTCTGAAGGCCACAGTGTCTCTGTAGGAGAACCTTCCAGTCCTTTCCCTCTACCCCAGGTAATAGACTATTCACGTTAGTTTTACACCTTACAGGCTTAGGTTTTTAGGGTTTCCAAGTCCACAGCAGATGACAAGCAGCACTTTAGTAGGAAGGGTGTTTGCTACTCAACTAACTGATAACAGACCAAGAATAAAGGAGGAAACAGGAAACTTCCAAAGCAGGCAGAACACCACACTGCAACTGGCAGCAGAGGGCCCCTGCTCACCAGGAGGTTCCGAGGGATCACAGTATTACAGCAAACATAATAATTAGTGTTCACAAGGTGAAAGGTTCAGTCATATATGGAATATTCGGATTCAGAAGATAGGAAAATCATATATGCAGATATATTGTATATTTTAGGTTTCTATCCAGAATGAATGTACACTTTTTTTTATGTGTTGGTATTTAACTGGACAAGTCCTCAGCTGTTTATTCATCAGAGTCAGATATTCAGTACATTGTGTTCCCTGGACATTTCAGATAACTGAAATACTGTATAGTAACTGAAATGTTGTATAGTGAAAGTTTAAAAACACTAAGATAACTTTTAAAATCTGGATTTTGTTAGAGAAATTAGAAGTAAGAAGTACTCCAAATAACCATTTTCAGAAGCACAGCCCAAGGATCTATTAGAGTGCCACACATCTAGTCTTACATTTTCCTGCCAAGTGCTGACAAGCCTTACTATCTTTCCCAAATGTATTTAACAACCTAACTTTTCATTGACTCTTAGATTTATAATTTTTCATGATTTTTGGATTATAATTTTAAATAGTTGCATGTTATTTCATAAACAAATAGGCCCAAGAAAGGTTTGAAATGTAGACGTTCTGAGGTATGTGTGGATGAGAGAAGCTTCAGCTGGTGGTCTGTCCACCATCAGCTGAAATAAGAACCTTTACACCCTGTGTCAGAATACCCCAATGGCCCCTGAAGGGTTTTGAGAAAGCCAAAGCTTGGTTGAAAATATTTTTTCCATGTAATATCTTGGTGTGAAAACCCAGAAGCCTGTAGTCTGTGACAAGATTAAAGATATGAGATCTTTTCCTTCCTCATATCAGAAAAGGCTTGTATTTCAGACCCATTTCCTAAAAAATTCTGACATCTGAGATGTTGTTTGAACTAGTCCTGCTGAGATGAAGTTATTAGGTTGGGACTAGGCCGTTAGTGTGACTGATCTGAGACCCTTAAGAGCCACACTTGTTCTCTCCTGGTGACAGTTTTTTCCCTCCCCAGGGTTACTTCGTGACGAGCTGGGCTCCTATGATGTGGCATTCTACCTCGCTGGAATCCCTCCCCTCATTGGAAGTGCCATCCTTTGTTTTATCCCATGGATCCACAGTAAGAAGCAAAGAGAGACCGATAAAACCACTGGAGGAGAAAAAATGGAGACAATGTTGGAGAACCAGAACTCTCTGCTGTCCAACTCATCTGGAATCCTTAAGAAAGAATCTGACTCTGTTATTTAATGTCTTATATACCTCCAACAGACTGGATTTGATTTCAGAATTTTAAGCAACTTTTCCTTTTATATGAATTGCAAATTTCTTACTTTTTAATCACATCCTGAGAATAGCACAATAATTGGGAAGTAGAACCCTTATTACTACAAGAACTATTTTCTGCCACTGAATAGCTGTTCCATATTTCCATGAGTCTGAGGGCAGAGACTTGGGTACATGAAAACATGTCTGAAAGTCAAATATTGTGAAAATTTGAAGCTATCTCAGTAAAAAGCAGCTCTAGAAACTGAATGCTATTTAGCTTGTACAAATATTTTAAAATACCTCAAGCTATACTGAAAGGGTTACAGTTTGGTTAGGACTGGAAATATTGTTGGTCATCTCACATGGCGTTTTTAGTTCTGGTATCTCTGTTTTAGTTTCTTCTGCTATTTGGAAACTTTTTACAAAATTTAAGCCTGGATTCTAGATAATGCTGGTAAACCTCAAGTCTTTGTTCAAGTTGCTTGTCTGCTGTTAAATAAGCTATGAAATTAAGTTATTCTGACTTGCTCCAGTCCCAGGAGACTGCCCTGGAGCAGATGCTAACAATGTATTCAGAACAAGTATGTGGAATGAAAAGGATCCTGTTCATAAGAGCAGAGCAGTTCAGGAATCAGGCATTTCTTCCATTTACGTTTGTTCCCTATGGGTTTGCAGTGCATCTTACTCAAGTAGCCAGAAACCCCCCAAATTTCTGAATTTGTTTAAATTGTAACAATACAGTAAAATACAATGAATGAAAGATATTCTGGCAATTTTAACATAGAATTTTTCTGGCTTCTGTATTTGTTAGACTAGGACCTGATATTTAAACAAAGTCTTATTGAGCATGTTATAAAGTTGTGGTTTCAGGCATGAATGGGGGAAAAAAAAGTCTTTGTATTCATGAAGAAAATATCTGTTTCTGATAGAAACAATTGCTCAAATTGGTTTATGAAATTAATGGGTCTTGAAAGGTTAAAATTACTTATAAAGAGAAACAACTACATTTCCAAAACTTTCTGACAAAAATTTGCATTCGTATGTATTTATCCTAGCGTGCTCCCCATTCACATTCCCGGCAGTTTTTCTGTTTATACACAGACAATTGTAAGAAAGCTATTGGAGTTTTAAGGACCTAAAATGAAAACCAAAGTCATGCCCTGATGCTTGCTCATCTAAGAAAAATAGGAACACTTTCTTCATCCTTGAAATTATACTTTAGTGCATTTTTGTTTTATTTAGTACATTTTTATTTCTTTAAAAGTTAATATGCAAAACATATTTAAATTCTAAATATAGATGTATATTAGATCTTCCTCAAATGTAGCTTGTTCACCTAGGAAGAAGAATGCTATGTTTTTCTAAAGCACCTCTAGGATCCATCTGTTTCCAAATTCTCTGTAAGCATAGAAACTTAATTATCTCCCTACTTTTCTTTTCAGCTTCTATCATTTCTAAAAGGCAAAGCCCCTCCATTCCTTGTCTCTAGCTGAGGATGGAGGTACCTGGAAAGCATATGGATTTGTAGTTGTTGATGGGGAGGGGGAGCAGCACGCAGCCAGCTGGAGGGACGTGAGGCTGCTAATTAAACGGCTAGAAAACCTAATAACTTTTCCTTTCAGTATCAGCTTTCTTATCTGCAACCTTGCAAGTTCAATGTGTAAATGCTAAATGTAGAATTTATTTTTAATCGGATTTTAAATAACTTTGATTGCAAAGACATTCAGCAACTTACTGTGCCATACACGTAGCTGCAACTCACTGCTTCCAATACTTCCACATTTCATATTCAGGGGACTTAGGTTATTTGTTTTTTGGAAGGTTCTGTTGCATTAAAAAAAACACACACACACACTACATTTTGACCATACTGCCCTTTCATGTTCTTACGTTAAGCTTTTAGAACATGACTTAGAAATGATAATATAATACACTATCAGGGTCTTCATTTATTCATGCCCAGTTATATGAAACACTATTTCCTCATTATTATCAGTGCTTTTGAGATCAACAAAAATGTACAGCTAAGACCAATCATCAAACCTGCCATTATAAAGTGTTTATTTTTTAATTCTAAAATACAAAATTTACTCTATAAAGACCTCCAAAATGTTTTTCCTTTCAAAATTTGGCTAATTTTAGGGAAAAAAAATAGGTAAGAATTTGAAACTCAAAAGACTTGATCTTGCTTGGTTAGTTTCTGTAATAAAAGAGCAAAGTGACTTAAGTATTTATAATAAAACTTAGATCTCAGAATATTGTGTTTGTGTATGATATTACACATGTATAGTTTTCAGTCTAATGGAATGAATCAAACAGGATCTATAAGACTGAAAAAGCTCCATTATAATAGACTCTTATGAAGAGTGCTGTGCTGTAATAGTGAAGTTAAAAAGAAAAAGTAGAAAAGGTAAGGTGCTAACTTCCATAAAATGCATATTTAATAATATATTGTTTGGTACAAAAAGTTCTAAAAGTTTTAAGTCTAACGTTCTAAAAGTTCTACAAACTAAGAAAGTGAAAAATACTAATATTTACAAAGATTTGTGTTTTAGATCAAGAAATATTACTTTAATCTTTCAAAGTAAATCCTTTCTAATTTCTGAACAGAGTGTTACTGTTGCAATAAAGTGACCTGATGGGCCTAAATTTTTTTGTTCAGTCCAGATACTTTTTTGAGAGGAAAAGAATAGAGTCAGAAGTCTGCTTTCTATCCCATCATTTTAATTCTGATAGGACTCAGCAAATTCTCAAATTCAAAATGTTCTGGCTTTTGAGGCCAAGAACAACATAAGAAGGGGAGCAATTATTCCTCTTTACAGAAACTGGATCAGACACTATTGTAACAGATGCCCAGGGATCTTCCAGAAACATTTTGGTTAAATTTAATTGCAGTGGATATTGTTGGGATCCCTCCATTTCGGTAATAATAAACTACCCAGATTACTGATACTTTATTCAAAATTTATAAATCTCTTTGATCACAGTTGCAATGCTTAGTCTACAGACTTATTACAGTACTTCTAATTTCCACTGAAAATTGCGTAGTGCTTGCATTAAGCTTCAAATTCTATTCATAAATAGAATTGACTTCATTTGCATTTCACGATCCATATATTATGTTTATGCTTGTTTGCCGACAGTCCCATGGGTTCTGCCCAAATGTGGAGAAACTTTTACCACTATTACTTTCAACTTCCCACACTTTTAAATGTACACTTAGTTGTAAAGTAAACGTCTGTTTACTTCTGGTAAGTGTAATCATTTTCATTGCACTTAGGAATATTTTAATTTGTACCATTGTTATTTGTAAACTGTCCTATGTCCAGACGACTTTTGAGGTTAAATCAATAGAAAACTGAATAGAAAATGTGGTAGGAGATTAGGGGTAGGCAACCAAAGCATGGGGTGGCTCTGAGTTCTTGGTGGTGTACTCTCACGCCCTTTCACATGCCTCTTTTTTCTTACTCTTTTCATCTATCTTTATCCTTATCATTCTTTTTCCCTTTACTTCCCCCTGTCCTTCAAAAGCCTGCTGAGGAGTCCATTGACATCCTTGCTGAGTTCCACGGGTTGCTTAGCTGCACTACTTACTGGTCCCTGTGGTTTCAGAGGATGGAACCCCATCCAATTTCGTGGGTAACGTGGAGAAGGGCTTGCTCTCAGCTTTCAGCTTCTAGTTCTAATGGTCCACATTGAAATTTTTTTTAATTATGTGATTAGAATTTAGGAGGGGAAGTAATGTTTCATATAATTGGCATCTTTTGTGCTAACATATAAAACTAAACATTTAAGGTAAATGCTTTGAGAGGAAAGGTTGTCAAGTTCTTAGCATAAATATTTTCAGAGAGCATAATTTTTTACTCTTTCATGTTCCATTCAAGTTTTGCAAAATCTTAGTCCTGAGGGCACATCCTGGAGGATACTTGGAAGGTAGTGGGCCTCCCAGATGCAGTTCCTAATGAACCTCCCTTAGGCTGGGTGACACTTAACGGTGAATGGTGTTAAATTCCCAGAATCTAGAAATACAAGTGGAAAGTATAAGCTAATTAGCTCTAATTTTTAAATATTTAAACAATTTAAATAAATATTTAAAACTCTTTAGGGAATGTCTAACACTGGAAACTTCCTCGTTGCTGGCATAAACATTAAGGAGCAATTTTTGTATTAGGTTAAAGATTGTTGCTTTTTCCAATGTGTGCAAAGGAGAAGGAAGTAAAACATGATTACTTTCTTTTTACATCTATATTTTTTTTTTTTTTTAAGATTTTATTTATTTACTTTTTCCCCAATGCCCCAGTAGATAGTTGTCTGTCATAGCTGCACATCTTTCTAGTTGCTGTATGTGGGACGCTGCCTCAGCATGGCTGGAGAATTGGTGCTTCGGTGCACGCCCGGGATCCGAACCCCGGGCCGCCAGCAGCAGAGCGCGCGCACTTAACCGCTAAGCCACGGGGCCGGCCCTCTATATTCTTTTTTAATTTGAAAAACAAGTGGTGTCTTGGCTAGAAAAATGCATCATCCATAATAGTTTAATTAACTCTTAAAAACACAAACCTTTTCCCTTGTTATTAAAACAAAAGAACACTCTGACATTGATAATGGTGATGTGGTGTGTGGAATAAGAACACACCGTAGAAGGAAGGCTTGCTACTCTACTGATAATCGTTAATTCTGCTCATACTATACTCACTGATTTTTGTTGATGATTTGGTGTAAGAGAAATAAAAAGACCATCTAGAGCTGAGTTTGAGAATGGGTCCAAGGTCAAATAACAAAGTGGAGAGCAACAGTCGACAGCTCCTTGGCTCACTATGTCATAGCTACGGCCATGTTTATCATTTTATTTGTTGGCAGAGACTAATGCTTTGTTTTATAAATACACTGTAGAGTGATAGGTCACAAATCTCAAGAATAAAGGGCCGTGGGGCTGGCCCTGTGGCTTAGCGGTTAAGTGCGTGCGCTCCGATGCGGGCGGCCCGGGTTCGGATCCCGGGCGCGCACAGAGGCACTGCTTCTCCGGCCATGCTGAGGCCGCGTCCCACATACAGCAACTAGAAGAATGTGCAGCTATGACATACAACTATCTCCTGGGGCTTTGGGGGAAAAATAAATAAATAAAATTAAAAAAAAAAAAAGAATAAAGGGCCAAATGCCCACAGCTAAATGTGAAATCTGCATACAACTTAGAACCATAGTTACTGAACTACCATAAATATGGACTTTATCAGATGACTCCTGAGACAATAAAGACCCATGAAACAATTCATCACCACATCTTTGAATCACTCCAAGAAACCCTGAAACTTTTGGGACATAGTAGTTTACTTAGCTTGTCCTATTTAAATTATTAATTTTTAAATAGTGAACACTGATCATCTTGACCTCTTATACATTCAAGGAAACCCCCCATGGTACTATTTTTTTTTGACAGATATAAAATAATATAAAAGGCTACCTCATTTATGAAACATTTCAATTTTTTATCAGTATGTTGGAATGACATTGGGAATGAAATTAAAGCTTTCTAAGTACTTGATCATGACAGTCCACCTACCTCAGCTTTCAGCGTCCAACTAAAAGCCCAGCTTAATCAATTCTTGCTTCATCAGAAGGGAGCTAATGGTGATTCTGGGATTAAAAGACAAGGGAGTGCACGTTGTTTAGGGGGTCAGGCTATCAGTAAAATTTCTTAAGTGCTGTGTTCTCATAATTGGATATAAAAGGAACAAAAAAGGAATATTAACTAATGTGGCCTATGGATAATCTGAAAAAGGAAAAAAGCTGAAAAAATTTATAATCTATATGTAATAATGAACTCTTACTAAAATGTTTTATTAAAAACCAGTGGCTTTTCAGATGACACTGGCAGCTTGATAGGTTTTGTTTTCACTTGTGTTTTCTTTGGCAGAAGATGGATGATCACTGACAGTGGACTGTATGCTTGTGCCCTAACCTTACAGCTTCCATAGGAAACTCACGTAAGAGGCACCCCCATTCCCCAGGGGAGCAGGGACTGTGGCAATTAATTTTTGTCTCACTGGAGTTTTTGAAAATGCTGTCGTTGAGTGTGGCAGTAGTGTTGGAGTTAACCCACACGTTCCCAATTTAAAGAAAGATGTTTCTAGCCTGTCAATATGAGTGCTGTAAGAAGAGTATTTTGGAGTTGGATGTCACTAAGCATGTATGTGATAGAACCTATCAATATAAAATAATATTTAGAAATCAAATTAGATCTGTGATACTATTTTGGAGCCTCTGATATATGACTTTTATTCTTCACTGGATAATACTTTCCAATATCTGTGAGTTATCAGAAGAGTCAATTTAACTGTTTTAAATGTGTGTAAACACATAAACCTTTTCTACTGTGATCTTCCCTAAATGTAGTCTTCTATAGTATGTTCTAACATGCTAGAAAGTGATGGGTCCGTGTATCTTTCATAATTCAGCCTATGTGGAATATTATTTCAGGGACTGAGGGTTGTTATCAAGAGTGCTGTATGTTAACCCCAGGCTATGAACAGACTGTGTATTTGGTGCCTTTTTTTTTCCCCACCAAAGAAAGATTATATCAAGATTGGTGCTAAATTTCATGTTCCTTTCAAAATTATTTTTTCTTTTTAAATATACATAACACTGTAGGAAATGTCTAGATCCAGCAGTATTATGCATGTTGCATTTTGTATACACATTTGAGGAAAAAAACTTGACCTATGAAGCAATTATTGAGTTCAAATATCTACTTAGAGGTATGTAATTTTTGTTAGTACATAACGCTTTAAAGTGTGAAACTCACAAGAAAATGATCGCCAAATGAAAACTTAATGATGAACATAGCCCACAAGGTAATAACTAAAGAAAAAGTCCCTGGTCAGTGTTTCTAGCATGAAGTTAGCTACTCAAAGCATTCTGTAACTCTGAGGGTGTGCGAAAAATATTTTATGTGTATTTTATTATGTATATATTTAAATATACAAAATAGCTTTCTATTGAGCTTAAGTAGATATTTTAAGCTATTTTTCAGGCTAGAATTGGAGTTTTGGGAGTCATCAATCTTAAAACTTAGATAATGAGTTACATTTTTTAAAAAAAATCACACAGAGTATCATTGCTCAGCTTTCAGATTTAACATTAGGACTGAAATGAGTAAGGACTGTGTCTGGTGGGTGTCAGCAAATCTCAGACTTATGATTGATAAGGGCTCTCAGCAGCATCGCTGTGGCTGACTGTGTGACACACACACACCTAAACTACCCAGATTCCACGTGGGTCTCTGAGTCCTAATGTACCTGTAAGCAGGATTCAAATGAAGTGGGGACCACAGGCTTTTATTTAATCCTGTTGTCTTTTACAGACTTTGCCTTAACTCTATTTTATGAGGATTTTATAAATATAAATTAGGGAAATGATACACATTATCATTTTCCTAATTAGGAAGACTATACATTTAGAATCTACTAGAGTATACTGGATTCTCCGTTAACTAATGATAACTCCTTTCTACTGTTAACATGAGTTATTTGTGGAAGGAAGAATGAGGGGCTTGTTAATCAGAGGTTACAGGAGAGTGCGGTTTAATAATAACTTCTGATGTAACTGTTAATATATTGTGGTTTGAGAAATGTAAGATTGTAAAGGCATTGCACGATGCTTGATAAATTTGCATTTTTGTCAGTTTGTTTTCCTCCTACCAGTTTATTTTAGCCTGAAAGTTACAGGTACAAACTGAACCCTGCAGTATTATTAAGAGACAGTTTGGATATTTTAAATGTCTCCTAGTATAACATGACATTTTTCATGTCAACTTATTTTAATGTTTATCTAAAAAAAGTAATTTTAAAATTATTTTGCATATTTTCAAAGTTAGAAAAACATGCTTTATCTTAGACATCAAAACCAAGTGCATGGGCCGCCCCGCGGCTTAGTGGTTGGGTGCGCGCGCTCCGCTGCTGGCGGCCCGGGTTCGGAACCCCGGGCGTGCACCGACGCGCCGCTTCTCCGGCCCTGCTGGGGCCTCGTCCCACATACAGCAACTAGAAGGATGTGCAACTATGACATACAACTATCTACTGGGGCTTTGGGGGGTGGAATAAATAAAGTTAAAAAAAAACACCAAGTGCATGCTGCTCACTGCAGTGTGGCTGTGCTTCTCTCTCTACCTACACGGGATGCCATTTTTGGCACAATAGTTGTTTAAATATAGATCACCATGTGAAATGATTATGCTGGATTTGATCAGTATACAGGATTTTAGTACTTGCCTTTTAAAAAGTTTTATGTTTCTTTTTAAAGAATATAATTTATAATTGATTTTTTAATAATGTGCAATTTAATATAACCAAACCTTTTTAATGAAAAACCTTTGTAATCATTTGGAGGATAAGATCATTTTACTGTGGAACAATGTGATATTCTTAGTCAATACAATAAAAAAATTTTAGCAAATTTCTAGAAGGTTTTGTGATTACATTTATGGAATTTCCTGGGGAGAGTGGGGAAGGAAAAATTACTAAAGTGAAGGAAACAATCTGTGTTGAATAAAAGAGAAATAAGCTGTGTGCTTTTTAAGCTACATATATGAATTCTAAAGTGTGTTTGGGTATTGTTATTTCTCTGGGGCAAAGAACAGGGATAAAAATCACTGAGAAGCACTGGATAGTCCAAAAATGATTTCTTCTTGACACACTTTTTTTGTAGTTGTCTTACATTACTGTTTGTTTTACTTACACTGATTAAATTTATTAAATTCAGCTGGTACTAGGTGACTTCCTACTCATTGACAATTTCAGGGGATGATCAAGAACCAGGCTGGAATTAATCCCATGTTACTGTAGATTACCCACTTGGAGAAAAACTGACTCTGTAGTCAGCAAATGTTGATTATTTGATGAGCCCTAACTACAAAGCAAATTATTATGTATGTTTAATGGTGCTAAAGAGATTTTATACATTAAACTCAACATGGAATTTGTGATATATCATTTAATCTAATAATTATTTACCTGTCTGCACACAGGCGCCAGAATGTGCAGGCCACTGGAGGGCTTTTGAAGGAGACAGGAGAGAATGGATATGACAAATGGTTACTGATCCTAAGCAGGATAAAATTCACTCTCTGAGAAAATAACGTTTATAGAAAAAATACATATATGACTTCTAATGTATACAGAAAACTTAATTTTTCTAAAGGCATAACAAATAATTATCATAGTATCAGACTTATAGGATTTAAAGATCTCTTCTCATAGTCTCCTACAGATGAACCTAAAACTTTAAATTCAAGAGGATTTTTTTTTTGTGTGTGTGAGGGAAGACCAGCCCTGACTTAACATCCGATGCCAATCCTCCTCTCTTTGCTGAGGAAGACTGGCCCTGCGCTAACATCCATGCCCATCTTCCTCCACTTTATATGGGACGCTGCCACAGCATGGCCTGACAAGCGGTGCGTCGGTGCACGCCCAGGATCCGAACCTGCGAACCCTCGGGCCACCAAAGCAGAGCGTGAGTGCTTAACCGCTGCGCCACCGGACCAGCCCCAAGAGTTCTTTTTTTTAAATCCTCAACTCAAGAGTCACCAGTGTCTTCTTGAACCCTTCCAGGGTAGGAAGCTCACTGCCCCACACAGTGGTCTCCTCCATAGCTGGGCCCTCTGCTCCCCAGGCTCACTCCATCCAGCTCTACCACCTAGTACGTGTCCTTGCCCCAGTCATCTGTGGGCCTCCCTGGTCACTCCCATACATCCATCAGTTACTCTAGCAAAAACCTTTTGGTGCAAGCTTCAATATTCATGTGCAGCAACTTTATTTCCACTCACACCTAACAGTGACACTTGGAACCTTGTCATCTCTGGAAATGGCTTTATCTTTGAAATCTTAAATACCAACATCCCTCTCTCTCATCACAGCTTCCTATCACTTTATTCCCTCCTCCTCACTTCCATTGGGCCTGCTCTTCAATTTTGAGACCATCCTCCCATTGACTCCTCCATTCCCTCTCAGTCTGTCTGGTCTCTTCAAGTCTCCACTTCGTGCCCTAACCCTTAACCCTGCGATCTGCAAAACTCCAATCAGCTCTCTCAATTTCCAGCTCACTAGTTGCCCCAACATCTTTTTCCCCCCAAATTAAACACTTCCAGCTTCCTCAACCTTTTCTTCTCTCTTGTATCATCACTTATCTCCTCTCTACTGGATCGTTTCCATCAGCATAGATACATGCTGTTATTTCTCCCGTCTTGGGAAAAAGAAAAAAAGACCTCTTTTAAACCCACATGCCCCTTGCAGCTACTGCCTCATTTCTGTCCATTAATTTACAAAAGACAAAAAAAAAAAAAGTTCTTGAAAAAATTTCTATTCAGTCTCTCTAATTTTCTCTTCTCTTATTCTCTTTTGAATCCGCTCCATCAGGATTTTGCCCCTACCTCCACTGAAACTGCCCTTCTCAAGGTGACCACTGACCGCCACATCACTAAATCACAGAGTCATTTTTCAGTCGTCATTTCATCTGAGCCATCGGCAGCATTTGGCACAGTGAATCATTCCTGATCTCTGCATCAGGGTTCCAGTGTAACACACCTACCTGGTTTTCCTCCCACCCTTCCAGCCTCTCCTTCTCAGTCTGCTTTGCTGGGTCCTGGTCGGCTCCTGACCTCTAAATCTTGGGAGTACATCCTGGCTCAGGTTTTGAACCCCTTCCCTAGTCTATCTGTACTCACTCCCTAGGCGACCATCCTGTCTCATGACTTGAATTACTACCTCGATGCTGATGGAGCACATACTTCTCCCTTCGACTCCAGACCCGTGTTTCCACTGCCAACCCAACACTTCTGACTGGATGACTAAAAAGAATCGCCCAGCATAACATAGCCAAAACCGAGCTCCTGACAGTCCCTTTTGCAGCTCTCCTCACTTCAGTCAATGGTAACTTCATTTTTCTGGTCGTACAGACCAAAAACCTTGGTGTTATCCTTATCTCCTCTCCTCCTCTCACCCCTACTTCTGTCTGCCAGCAAATCCTCCCGGCTCTACTCCCAACATATATCCACAATCCCTCCCCACTTCTCACTCCCGCCACCTGCTACCACTCTGATCCAAGCCATCATGCTCTCTTTGGTTGTTGCTCTTTTCCCTGGCTTCCCCTCCGTCTGTGCTCTACAGAACAGCCAGCGTGATCCTGTCAAAACACATCAGATGAAATCAGTCCTCTGCTCAGAATCGTCCTGTGGCTCCCTCTCTCTCGCAGAAAAAGCCCAAGTCCTTGCCCTGACCAGCAAAGCTCCATGCATCCTGGCACCTGTTGCATCTCTGACCGGATCTCTTACTCTCTCCTGATCCACTCTGCTGCCTGCACTTCCGTCCTTGCGTTGCTGCCCCTTGCCCGGGCTGCTCTCCGCCCAGCTATCCACCTGGATTGCTCCCTCGTGTCCTTTAGGGCTCAAAAGTCTCCTTCTCTGAGAGTCCTTCCCTAACCATGTAAAATTTAATCCCCCTCGACACTTCATATCCCCCTTCCCAACTTAATTTTCTTCTCCTTAGCTAGCAGTTATCTCTAGCATACTACATAATTATCTTGTTTATTGTCTGGCTTCCCCACTAAACTGTGAGTTCCACAAGGGTAGAGTTTTTTGTCTATCGTTTTATCTCCAACACTTAGAAAAGTGCCTGGCATAGAGTAGGTGCTCAAGAATTATTTGTTGAATAAATGAATAGTGTACAAACTTGTCAACATTAGCATATTGACTTTCTCCATCTAGGGAATATTTCCCTGGAGAACTCAGCCAGTGCAGCTGGAGTGAGTCGGCAGTGTCAGATCAGGACTGGGGAGAGCTTGGCTGGCACGGCTGCTCCAGGGCCGAGGAGAGGCCCACATAGTCGGGAAATTGATTCTATATATGGGTCTTGAACAGATAAGCAAATATATTGAGGATAATGGGAACCAGGTTTCCACTATCAGAGAAGGGAGGTACATATACAGAAAGGTGGAAGGCTACAATAAACATAGTGATGGACTGGACTTGGAAGATGTGGTGTGAATATACACGCATATGTATGTAGGTGTGTGTGTGTTCATATATCATTTCCCAGCTCTGTCCACTGAGAGGGCCTAGAGCAGTGACATTCCAGGAGCAATGATTATACCTCCCTATTCAACCTTGTAACAGCAGGGACTCAGATGATAGATATTCCGCTAAAGAGAAGCCCCTGTATATTTTAAATCTAAAATATAATGCCAGCATAATGGAGTGAAGGGGACACTCATGGAAATCCTACAGTACCTTCTAATTTTACAGAAAAAGAAAAGCTTGTCTTGAGACATTAAACAAGAAGAAAATAAAAAGCATCCATAATCCCATCATCCAGAGACAACAGCCTTTATCATTCCAGAATGTATCCTTTAAGACTGTATCTATGGAAATGTTTGTGAAAGTAAGGAAATACTACACATACTATTTTGCGACATGCTTTTTTCACTTAATACTTGTAAATATCTTTCCATGTTATATCAATTGTGACTTTTTGTTGGTGGTGATAAAAAACAAAATCAAACTGGCTTAAGCAAAAGAGTGAAGAGTTCAGGTGCAGTCTGACGTCAGATGTGGCAGGATCCAGGGTCAAATGGTGTCATCAGGAGCTGTATCCTTGCCATCTCTTGACTCCACTTTCTTGTCTTGTCATTCAGGCTGGCTCTTCCCCCAAACAACTCCAAGCTATCCTTTTTATCAACTCCAGCAGAAAAAAGAGCTTCCCTTTCCCAATACTTTGGACAAAAGTCCTGGGACATATTGGTCCAACACAAGTTAGGTGCCCATCTGTGAACCCATCATTGAGACCAGGAGACAGGATGTGCTGACTCACCAGGCCTGAACCTCATGCCACCTGAAGCTGGCTGGTGGTCAACCCACTGCATGGAATAAGAGAGGATTCTTTCCCTTCCATGCAAACTGGGGTCCTGTTGCCTGAACAAAGGGTGAATGGATTCTGAGAAGGCACAATAACAGAAGTTCACCACATCATTCTTTTGATGGGTACACAGTTATCCCATGAAATAGAGGAACCATTAATTTGGTGTAACTCTGTTATTGGACATCTAAATTAGTTTCATGTTTCACAATGATAAACACTATTACTATGAACAATCTAATAGCTAAATTTTTATGCTCATGTTTATTTCCTTTAGGCCAGAGTCCTAGTGGTAGAATTTCTGGGTAGAAGGACAAGTACTTTTTGCTTTTACTATGTTTTGGGCCAAAATGCATTACCACATGTTTTCTCTGCACCTTTATAACACTAGGTGCTATTATTTTTTAAATTCTAAAAACTGAAAATTTTACAGGATTAAAAAAACCTCATTTCGGCCGGCCCCGTGGCTTAGCAGTTAGGTGCGCGTGCGCTCCACTGCTGGCAGCCCGGGTTCGGATCCTGGGCGAGCACCGACGCACCGCTTCTCCGGCCATGCTGAGGCCGCGTCCCACATACAGCAGCTGGAAGGATGTGCAGCTATGACATACAACTATCTACTGGGGCTTTGGGGGAAAAAATAAAATAAATTAATTAATTAAAAAAAACAGAAAAACACCTCATTTTAAATTTGCATTGTTTTCAATAGTGGTAAAACACACGTAACATAAAATTTACTATTTTAACCATTTTTAAGTGTACTGTGGCATTAAGTACATTCACATTGTTGTGCAACCATCACCACCACCCACCTCCAGAATGCTCCCATCATCCCAAACTGAAACTGTACCCATTAAACACTAACTCCTCATTCCTCCCTCCCCGAAGTCCCCAGCAACCACCATTCTACTTTCTGTTTCTGTGAATTTGACTCCTCTAGGTACCTCATATAGTGGAATCACACAGTATTTGTCTAAATTTGCATTTTGTATTACTAACTAGTGTAAATATTTTTTCAAAAGCTTCTCGGCTGTTTGCATTTCTTCTTTTGGGGATTGTTCTTGTCTTTGTCTATTTTTCTATTGGAGTGTTTATCTTTTTCTTATTGGTTTGTGAAATCTCTTCATATATTAACTGGGACTCTCATATGTGTTGCTAAAAATTTCTCCAGTTTATTCGTCTTTTGACATTGATTATGGTTTTTTTTTTTTTTCAAATTAAAGTTTTCATTTTTATGGACTGTCATTGCTTATATGTTTAAAAAGGCCTTTCCCACCCCCATTATATAAATATATTCTTTTTTTTTTCCCCTTTTTCTCCCCAAAGCCCCAGTAGATAGTTGTATGTCATAGTTGCACGTCCTTCCAGTTGCATCCTTCTAGTTGCTGTATGTGGGACATGGCCACAGCATGGCCGGACAAGTCGTGCGTCGGTGCGCCCCCAGGATCCGAACCTGGGCCGCCAGTAGCGGAGTGCCCACACTTAACCACTAAGCCACCAGGCCGGCCCCATTAATATATTCTTAAAATTCCTTGTAATATCTTTATGGCTCTATTTTTAGAGTAAATCTCTAAACTCTATATGATTTATTTTGAAGTATAGTATGAAGTAGGAATTTAGTTACTTTTTTAAATGTTTATCGAGTTTGATACTGGATACTATTCATGAAATAATCCATCTTCTCCCCCCTCATCTGACAGTATTTAATAATTTTCTACTATGAACAATGACAAAAATTAATATTCCCTCTTTCTCCTTCTCCCTACTCTTTTCTCCATCACTTTATTTTAGTAGGTAATCTTTCTTAGTGTTTACCTCTGTATTATTCAATAGAATACTTATAATTCTACTACTTGATTTATTAGCTGTAAGTGACAACTTTTGCCCCCTAGTTACTGAGGGTGAAGAAATCAGCATACTTTTATCCTTTTCCACCCTTTGCTTCTCACCTTTTGTTAGTGATATAATTTTTACATTATCAGGGCTAATAACATTTCATTCTGTTCTGTCGCCATAATTCCCATATTTTTCTTAGTCTTGCAGTTCTCATCAGTGATCACTGCCAATCCCTTTGAAGGTGTTTTTTGACTCATCTCCTGGTTGGCTGAATCTCCTCACAGATTTCTCAAATAGGCTCATGAACAGAATATTCCCTGAGTTCTTTCATGTTCAAACTATTTGTCTTTTGTCTTTAACCTGAGAGAGCTTCGCTCACACTTTTCTTCCTTTGGAATCTTGTAGACATTGCTTCAAAATCTTTGAGCATGGAAGTTTTCTACAGAAAAACACTGAGGCCAGCCTTTGGATTCCCTTCTCCACATCATACCAAGGAAGCTCTAGCATCTTAACCTCATTAACTGTAGACCACCACTGAGTCCAAATATTAGTCAACCAACCAAGCTGTTACAGCCATCTCCAGCTACAGCAACTCCCACTTTGAATCCATAATTCTAGTAAAGTGCACCCATATCAATGAATTCAGCTGCATCTAGTGTAATATTCTGCTCTCCCTGGTCTAATACCCTTAGCATGTACTCCCACACATTCACCAGGTTTCTGCTAATACACATTTACAAAGTATTATAATTCTTTTGGTGTGTAACCTATTTCCTCCTGGGTCATAGTGTGTATCTGTCCCCCCGAAGCATGTTGAGATTTGATCCTAGCTATGGGGCTAGTGGCAGTAGACAGTGGTGGTCATGGGTCTTGAGGAGAATGGGCATCTTTTCAAGGCATCTGTCCCTGGTGACATTATCACACAGTTTTCAAACAAAGACTAGTCTCTTCAGGTACTTGAGAGCAAGCAACTTTCACTGGTAAGGGAGGCTCTGCCACCTTGCAATGACCATCCTTCACCATTGTACGCCTATACATTTTAAAAAGCTTTGAAGCTTAAGAACAAAGAGAGTACCTCTGAATTTCGTATCATATATAAACTTTTATTATGAAGCCACTTGGAAAAGAATACTTCTGTCTAGAATCCTTATAGCATACAGCTGAAACATCACACTCTTCTGTTGTCCCTGGCCATTTGAGAGAACACTATTTGCCAAGCTTTGAGGCAGACATTTTACATGAGCTGTTCTCAACTGAAGTCTTATTGCCCCCCAGGGGTACTCTGGAAATTTGTGAAGGTGTCATAGTAACTGGGAGTTGCTACTAGCATTTAGTGGGCAGGGGCCAGAGATGCTAGACATCCTACAATGTGTGGATAGTTCCACATACTATCCAACTTATGAATGTCCTGCTAAATATTCATTGAGAAGGGGCCGGCCTGGTCGTGTAGTAGTTAAGTTCATGTGTTCCGCTTTGGCGGCCCGGGGTTCACCGGTTTGGATCCTGGGCATGGATCTACTCACTGCTCATCAAGCCATGCTGAGGTGGTGTCCCCCATAGAAGAGCTACAACTCTACAACTATGATATACAACTATGTACTGGGGCTTTGGGGAGAAAAAAGAAAAAAAGAGGAAAATTCGCAACAGATGTTAATGCAGGGCCAATCTTCCTCCAAAAAAAAAATAATAAGATAAATAAATACTCATTGAGTACAAAAAGTTGTTTTTAATGCTCTGAGCCTAGACTCTAACTCCTTTGTACATATAAACATAAAATATTTTTTGGATAATCCCAATAAACACCAAATTTTCCAAGAACATAAACTATCATGTAACTCAAGGGAAGACTGCATTTTGTTTTAGTTAGAACTTTACCAAGAGTGGTTCTCCATTTTGGAAAATCAACAAAGGCAATGCCACTCATGGCATCTGAGTGGTCAATACTCATCTAATCCAACTCAGTCTGTATTTATAATGTTGCATTCACAGTGATTTGATCCATCTATATGAATATACTTATTCAGTCCTTATTTCATTAGTTATAGAGAAAAAGTATCAATATTCAGTTGAATATTTCAAATTGGGTCTTATATCTTCACCCACAAATGAACAGTTACCAAAATGCCCATTTTGTTAACAAGTTTTTCTCTAATGAAACAAGGAAACTGGGGCTGGCCCTGTGGCTTAGCGGTTAAGTGTGCGCGTTCCACTACTGGCGGCCCGGGTTCGGATCCCTGGCGCACACCGATGCACCGCTTCTCCGGCCATGCTAAGGCCGCGTCCCACATACAGCAACTAGAAGGATGTGCAACTAGGACATACAACTATCTACTGGGGCTTTAGGGGGAAAAAAGGAGGATTGGCAATAGATGTTAGCTCAGAGCCAGTCTTCCTCAGCAAAAAGGGGAGGATTGGCATGGATGTTAGCTCAGGGCTGATCTTCCTCACAAAAAAAACAAAAGAAAGAAAGAAGGGAACTATCAAGATTAAGTGACCACTTTACAAGGAAACATGGTGAAAAATTGGCAGAGATACAGCATTCTTCTGAGATATAGCATTCTGAAAAGTTTGAAAACTCTTACTATTCACTGGAATGTTTAACAAATTTTTCCTAATCAGAAAGATGGCTTTATTGTTTCTTTCAGAATAGCACAAATGATTGTAAAACGTGCTAAGCCTTCATGACATCGGTCTTGGCAATGACTTCATGGATATGACACCAAAAGCACAGGCAACGAGAACAAAAAATAACCGAGTAGAACTACATCAAACTAAAAAGCTTCTGCACAGCAAAGGAAATAATCAACAGAGTGAAAAAGTAACCTACGGAATGGGAGAAAATATTTGCAAACCACATATCTGGTAAGGGGTTAATCTCCAAAATATATAAGGAACTCCTAACTCAATAGTAAAAAAAAACTAGTAACACTTTAAAAATGGTCTAATGACTTGAATAGACATTTCTCCAAAGAAGACATACAAATGGCCAACAGGTATATGAAAAAATGCTCAATGTCAATAGTCATTAGGGAAATGCAAATCAAAACCATAATGAGGGCTGGCCTGGTGACGTTGTGGTTAAGTTCAGTGCACTCCGCTTCAGCTGCCAGGGTTCGAGGGTTCAGATTCCAGGCACAGACCTACACCACTCATCAAGCCATCCTGTGGCAGTGACCCATATACAAAATAGAGGAAAGACTGGCACAGATGTTAGCTCAGGGCCAATCTTCCTCAAGCAAAAAGAGGAAAAGAAGAAGATTGGCAACACATGTTAGCTCAGGGTCAATCTCCCTCACGAAAAAAAACCACAATGAGGTGTCACCTCATACCTGTCAGGAGGGTTATTATAAAAAAAAAAAAAAAAAAAACAAATGTTCGTGAGGATGTGGAGAAATTGGAATCCTTGCATTCCAATTGTGCAGCTGCTATGCAAAACAGTATAGTGGTTCCTCAAAAAATTAAAAATAGAATTACCATATGATCCAGCAATCCCATTTCTGGGTATTTATCCAAAAGAATTGAAATCAGGATCTCAAAGAGATATTAGCACTCCTATGTTCATTGCAACACTATTCACAATAGCTAAGATGTGGAAACAATCTAGACGTCCATTCACAGATGAATGGATAAAGAAAATATGATATATACATACAATGTAATACTATTCAGCCTTTAAAAAGAAGGAAATTCTGCAATACTTGACAACATGGATGAACCTTGAGGACATTATGCTAAGTGAAATAAGCCAGTCACAGAAAGCCAAATACTACATGATTCCACTTATATAAGGTATCTAAAATAGTCAAATTCATAGAATCAAAGAATGGAATGGTTGCCAGGGGCTGAGGGGAGGGGGAAATGGGGAGTTACTAATCAACAGGCATAAAGTTTCAGTTAAGCAAGATGAGTAAGTTCTAGAGATCTGCCGTACAACATTGTACCTGTGGTCAACAGCAATGTATTGTGTGCTTAAACACTTAAGAAGGGGAAAAAAACAACTCTACATGAATCTGAAATCATCTATAGACAGAACTTGACATTTTAAAAAGCCTTAGAAATGACAATGCTGCCTGATATCTTGTGTTAGTAGTTGGGCAAAATAGTTAAGACTTTTCGGTTTTAGTTTCTTTATTTGTAAACTGGGGATAGTGACGTTAACGGCACAAAATTGGGGTTTTCTTGCCCGATGCTCATTAAAAAAGCCAATCATTACAGCATCCCAGCTTTTGGAAAAAGAAAACAGCTACATTGCTGATCAATCTGCAGGGAGACAGGGGGCACCTGCCCTCACATCTGTCTCCCTGATCCAGGGCTTGGGGCAAAATTTATGGGATGAGGGGCAGGGCAGTCTGAAGTGTAGAGATAGATGATCAGAGGTGAGGAGAAGTGAGGTAATTGATCTGTGCAAGCACAGTCAAGCTTCATGCCTCTTCTTAGGATGCACATTCACAAAATGGTGATGTTTGCACAATTTGAGGGTAGAGTTTTCAGCCCTCTGACATCAAAAAGGTCACTTATAGGGCATTTGCTCAGGCCCAGTTGATGGCTTGGTGGTCTCAACTGGCCTGAACTGGACAAGGAGTCTCAGTTCCTGAAAAACCACTCCTGAGGGCTGGCCCCGTGGCCTAGTGGTTAAGTTCAGCATGCTCCACTTTCGCAGCCCGGGTTCCATTCCCTGGCATGGACCTACACCACTTGTCAGCAGCCATGCTGTGGCAGTGACCCACATACAAAATAGAAGAATATTGGCACAGATGTTAGCTCAGGGCTCATCTTCCTCAAGCAAAAAGAGGAAGACTGGCAACAGATGTTAGCTCAGGGTGAATCTTCCTCAGCAAAAACGAAAAACACCCCACTCTTAATTACTCTGTTGATAAGATGGGGTCAGTTAAACTGGTCCTGGAGGGCCCATGGTTACAGCGACACCTACTTTTCAGGTGAGACTGAAAAAGTGCACAATGTCTTACCCTTCCAAAGAAATGGTAGCTTAATTGGTGTGTGTACATGTGTATGTGAGTATTTGCTTTTTCCTAAATGTTTAACAGTAAAATCACCTTTAAAAAAGGAAGTACAGGTCTACAGTCCCTTATCTGGGAGCTTTGGATGCAAATATGTTTCAGAATCAGATTTTTTTTTCATTATGGAAAGGTAATACAGGATATATGTACCGTCAACTACATAACACCCCCAATGGGGTATGTAATCAAACACATTCCTATCACATTCACACTAAGTGAATAAAAATCATAAATAGTTTCACATCAATTTGGGTCAGGTTTTGCTGCCAAGTTAGTTTTTATGCCAAAGTTATGAAAAATTTACTGTTTTTAGAGATCTGGAGATTTTGGAATTGTGGAAAAGGGAATGTGAACTTATATAATTTTATTGATTTTTAGAAATAGTTTTAAAACTTCAAATTATTTTTTGTCACCTTTATATCTTCTTTAACATCAGCAGCATAGCTTTATTAAAGATCCCGAAAGTCCTGGGACAGAAAACAAACAAAAAAAAACCCAAAATGTGGTTAGCTATACAATATTAGAGAAAAATGAATCTTGCCACCTGTGTAATACCTTATTGGTATGAAGATGGAAGGAAATCAAACTGAAATAATTTCTTCTATTTCATTGAACAATGATATGGTTTCAAAAAGAACTGAGATGGCAAAAAAAGATATTGGAAAATTGGCCAAATAAAGACTTACAGTCAAGTTTCATTACAAATGGATGGAGGTATTCTGCATAATCAATCTTTATTATGTGCATATGTAACACTCATAAGGAATAAAAAAATCATAAAATTTATTTCTAAAAATACTAAGAACGGACACAATAATTGAAACTAAAAAAAAAATCTTAAGAAAAAATTTCTATTTCAATGTCATTGTTTTGCAACATATGAAACAACAGCTATGCTTGCTGGCAACATGGGTTTACAGCCAACTTAAAGTAACATCAGATATTTTCACAGTTCACTGCACTATTCATCAACAATACTTGATCTTTAAGAATCTTAATGAAAAGACTTCAAAATCACTGAATGTCATCAGTGCTAATAAACAAGGAATAAAATTAAGAATGATCCCTGAAAGGTAATTATTTCATAAACTACAATGACGAAGAAGAGCTTGAATGCCTTATCCTACACACATAAGTAAAATGGCTCTCCAGAGCACACTGCTTAAAAAGATTTTGTTTATTATGGATACTGTTGATATTTTTATTCCATCAATGAAAATTTAAACATAAAAATTAAAGTATTTTGAAGTTATCTGACATTTATTCTAGATATATTTGAAAAGTTGAGGTTCTTTCTTATACTGTAATCTCATTCAAATGAATGAATTACTTGTCAACAAATGTACATTATTTAAAATAACTTGCTTCCTGAGAGTTTTTATAATTTCCATCTTTGCAGCAGTTAGGCAAGAATAGGCTTAAAGATACCAATTTTGAAATCTATTGTTCTCACTTGTTTGCTAGTAAAAAAGGTGTGATGATTAGGTTTAAAGATTCATGTGAACTTAACATTACCCGATGGGGTGACTAATCCGTTTGAAACTAAGGTGGAACATATGAGCCGAGGGAGAGTTAATTAAACTTCAAAAAATGACTTCGAGGTCAAAGCACAATTTAATATCCTTCCAATTATGAAAGGTTTTGGAGGCATTAAGACTTTCATATCTACTTCTCCAGGAAGAAGCTAAATTACTGTTTACAATATTTCCAACTACATATTAAGTAGAAATGTTTCAGTGTAGAAGTACAGTTACTGCAAAAACAATGAAACTGCAAATATGTAAAAGGGGTTTTGAGATTCCTTTCCATGACTTAAATCAAATATTAAAATCAGTGGAAATACATGAAATCCAGCAATCTTGAATTTCCTTAATGAAGGTTTTTAAAAAATGTGACAGTATACAGTGTGTGTATATATATAATTTTTAAATATTCAATTTAATATTTATAGGACAATGATAAGAAATATAAGCTGTAAAAATTACATGTTGAAATTTTGGGCTTCCCTGTTCCCTGATAGTATCCTGATACTATCTCGAGAAGCATAGTACACACCTTTTCTGTAATTTCTTTCTTTATTTTTTTTTGTGAGGAAGATCAGCCCTGAGCTAGCATCCGTGCTAATCCTCCTCTTTTTGCTGAGGAAGACTGGCTCTGAGCTAACATCTATTGCCAATCCTCCTCCTTTTTTTTTTCCCCAAAGCCCCAGTAGATAGCTGTATGTCCTAGTTGCACATCCTTCTAGTTGCTGTATGTGGGATGCGGCCTCAGCATGGCCGGAGAAGCGGTGCGTCGGTGCGCGCCCGGGATCTGAACCCAGGCCGCCAGTAGTGGAAGGCGCACACTTAACCGCTAAGCCACGGGGCCGGCCCTGTAATTTCTTGTAACGCTGTTTTTTTCCCAATTCATCTGCTATTCTTCATCACCTTTTGGAGATAGACTCTAAGGTTTTTTTGAAATACTAGAGGACTGTATGTCTCAAACTGTGGTGTAATTAAGATAGGAATTTTTTTTTCTTCTGTGATCAAATCAAAATATCTAGAGAATTATTTTGTCACTACACTTATTAAGCTGAACTCTTCTCCACCCTGACATACCTGTCTTAATTTAAGGTTTTCCATCTCTATCTCTTACTTACAAGTAAGTCTTGTTGGTTATTACTTACACTAATACTTGTTTTTATTCTAGTGTCTTTCTATACTTCATTCATTTCTTGTGCTTCTCTTATGAAATGACTTAACTCTTTAAAACCAACCATCTTCATTATATATAGATGAAAACATCTGATTATTTTGTCTTCCAGTGAAGTGACCAAAGCATTCACATTTTGAAATACATATTATTTTACCGTGAATTGCTCTTTAAATTTTCTCCTTTATATATAGTTGTTTTAAAATGATGCCCAAAGGTAGCTTATGTTATTATTAATTTTATTTCAGATTAGTAAAGGAGATACAAAAGAATACTGATTATTAAAAGGGGTGTTTGGGGCCGGCCCAGTGGCGTAGTGCTTAAGTTCGCACACTCCACTTCGGTGGCCCAGGGTTCACAGATTTGGATCCCAGGCATGGACTTAACGCACCACTTATCAAGCCATGCTGTGGCAGGCGTCCCACATATAAAATAGAAGAAGATGGGCACACATGTTAGCTCAGGGCCAATCTTCCTCAGCAAAAAAAAAGAGGAGGATTGGCAACAGATGTTAGCTCAGGGCTAGTCTTCCTCACCCCCCCCAAAAAAAGAGGGGGGGGTGTTTGGATATCACAGGGTTGAGAATCACTGTTTTACATCATCGTCATCACCAGTATTATCATTTACTGAATACCTTCCATGTACCAGGCATTGTACTAAGTGCTTTACATATGCCATCTCATTTCATCTTCCCAGTAACCCATTTTACAGATCAGAAACATGAGGCTTAAAGAAGGTAAGTAACTTGCCCAAGCTAATAAGTGAGGTTTGAACCTGATTTGCATGACTCCAAAGATGATCCTTCTACTAAATGAAATGCTTTCCTCTGAGGAAAAAAAATTGCTTTGAAAATAAAAAATTGCTTTGAAAATAAAATTGCAGTCACGCACACCACTTACTCTCTGTAAGGCAAATTTTTCTCTCCTTCCTTGTTCTTCTAAAATACATGCAGCCTTTGTACAAATGGAATACCAAACTTGCATTCCAATGGATTAGTCCCCATGTTAGGGAGATTCTGGAATTAAAGGTCCTGTGTATGTGATCATTATTAATGTGGTATAACATACACCCAACGTTCTGATTTTTACTCTATATTTTACTATGATTTATGTAATAAAAATAAAATCGGTAAGGGACAGACCTGAACAACTTCCAAATGAACTTGAACTTTGCCTGCTCTAATGTTTTGTTAGCCTGGCTGTTGGAAATTAATAGGTTATAAAGTAAATCTGCTTTAAAAATAGCACCTTTTGTGTGTGTGTGTGTGTGTGTGTGTGGAAGACTGGCTCTGAGCTAACATCCATTGCCAATCTTCCTCTTTTTGTTGAGGAAGATTAGCTCTGAGCTAACACCTGTGCCCATCTTCCTCCATTTTGTATATGGGTTGCCGCCACAGCATGGTTTGATAAGTGGTGCATATGTCCGCGCCTGGGATCCGAACCTGCAAACCCCAGCCTGCGAAACCTGGCCCACCAGAGCGTGCGAAACTTAACCACTACACCACTGGGCCAGGCCCTAAAAATAGCACCTTTTAACTTTATTTTGTATACTACAATTTACTTTTACATTTGCCTATTTTTTCTTTTACTTTTTTTTATTGTGGTAAAATGTACATAAAATTTACCATTTTAACTATTTTTAAGTGTACAATTCAGTGACATCAAGTGCACTTACAATGCTGTAGAACGATCATCATCCTATTTTTATCATTTTTACATTTTAGACATTTGCATTGTTTTAGATTTTTCTATTAAAAAGAATGCTGCTATGATCACTTTAATATAATTTTTCTTCTACATTTCTGATAACTTTTTTAAGCTGGACTTCCTAGAATAGAATTACTAAGGCAAGACGAATGAATATTTTTATGTTTTTTATGCATATATGGTTTCTAAGATTTTCAATCTAAGTAACGGATACACAGATACGATGCAAATGTGTGCATTCTCATCAAATTATGAATAAAATTCAGTGGATTTAAATAGTTTTGTAATTAAAAGTCTAACTTCACTGATAAACCCAAAGGTAGGTGTGTGTAGAGGGTGTCAGGGCATCAGGAGTCGGCTTGGGCAGGGTGGTGTGGCCTGGGGTGTGTGAGGTAGCCCTGTCAGGAGTGCAGTAGGAAAGAACCCTCTGGGGCACAGGTGAGCTGAGGCTGGTGGGCCCGTGTGCAAATAGAGTTAGGGAGCTACTGCCAGCGTGATGCCTGGGGTCTGCCTTTGAGAGACTGAGTGGAGGTGGTGACTGGGCCCAGGCAGGGGCTGTGACATTGCCATCTCCAAGGGACTATGCACAGCTGTGGCAGAGCACTACTGGAGGGGATACCCCCACCCTCACCTTACACTCATGGCTATTAGACTGTGCAGCAAGGGCAAGAAAAAGCAAAAAGCAGCACATGGGAACCAGGAGAAGCCTCTTTCCTTCCACAACGTCTCTCCAGCGCCCCCTACTGACAAGTTTAACCCAGTGTTCACTAAAAGAGAAATGCTTAAGACTCGAATCCATTACTGCAGAGCACGTGCTTAAGAGTGAATACCCAGCTGACATGATAACTAGCTGACATGACGCTAAAAGCTACAAATAATTGCTCACTTGAACCTTTTTGACGTGCAGGAAAATTTACTTCATTTTATGATTCAATATTGAGAAACTTAGATGGTTAGTACATGTTGTAGGATACCTTTGATCTGACAGCCACAGATGTAACACACTCTGAGAATTTGTGGACAGAGTCAGAAAATGCAAGTCCTAAAATGGGAGGGGGAAATTCACTTTTGAAACTAACAAGAACCAACTTTAAATGGATAGGAGTAGCTACCTGTGGAAATCTTCTGAGAAAATAACATACTAACATAATGATTTATAGGGGCCAGCATGGTGGCGTAGTGCTTAAGTTTGCACTCTCCACTTAGGTGGCCTGGGGTTTGCAAGTTCGGATCCTGGGCACAGACCTACACACCACTCATCAAGCCATGCTGTGGCAGCATCCCATATAAAAAATAGAGGAAGATGGGTACAGATGTTAGCCCAGGGCTAATCTTCCTCAGCAAAAAGAGGAAGATTGGCAACAGATATTAGCTCAGGGCCCATCTTCCTCACAAAAATAAAAAATAATAAAAAATAAAAAACAAAGTAATGATTTATAAAGATATTGCTGATAAAACAAGGATGCTATCTAAATCTCAGCACAGGTCTAGGTCATCTCCCTAAAAGGAAAGACAGAAATTTCAAATCGTAACAATGAGAGATAAACTAATGGGAAGACTTGTAAATCAGAAGTCAAGGATATTTTTAAAAAGAACATTAGACAGTAAGAATTTGTCAGTGTATTCCCAACACTTCTAGGATTCTGATTTTGCTAATACAGCCAAAAAATTAGCCTGACAGTGGGAAAGGACAATTATCTGGTTCCATAGTTTTAAGGACATATATAATTCCTTTAGCTTAATTTTTTAATAGAGAACCTTCAACTATAGTGGTCAGCAAACTTTTTCTGTAAAGGGCCAGATGGTAACTATTTTAGGCTTTGTGGACCATGAGGTCCCTGCTACAACTACTCAACTCTGTCATTGTAGTGCAAAATCAGCCATAGATAACGTGTAAATGAATATGTGTTCCAATAAAACTTTATTTACAAAAACAGGATGTGGTCACATATGGCCTGTAGGCCTTAGTTTGCTGACCCCTGTCTAACTTATCATTTGACTTCCAGATGGGTCCTACTCATCAGGAAGGGGTGCCTTGGGAATACCAGATACAGGGCATATCACAGGGCAGATCCTGGGGGTCTGGTCATACCAGTCAGTTTTCTGGGAGCTGATCAGTTCTGGATGAATAATTGAGTTTTTAATGTTGGAAAGTCGAGCTCTGAAGACACTTGACCTTGGGGTCTAGCCTGAGTAGCTGACTGTCTCACTCATTTATTTCATCATTCTTTCTCTCTCAATCTCTCTTCCTCTTTTTACCATCTCTAAATGACAGCACCAATATACAGATTTTTATTTTTATTATTAATAGGATTTAATATGTACTACTAATCAAACAGGGCTTTTTTTTAGGTTTAATAATCACCGTATATATCTAAAATATTTGAGTATAAGAGAAAATATTCAGTTAAAACAATTAACTCAGCTATTATCATGAAGAGTTGTTACTCGCATTAAAAACATAAAACAAGGGTCAGCCCGGTAGTGTAGTGGTTAAGTTCACGTGCTCCACTTTGGCAGCCCTGGGTTCTCAGGGTCGGATCCCGGGCGTGGACCTATGCACCGCTTATCAAGCTAGGCTGTGGCAGGCGTCCCACATATAAAGTAGAGGAAGATGGGCAGGGCCAATCTTCCTCAGCAACAAGAAGAGGATTGGCAACAGATGTTAGCTCAGGGCTAATCTTTCTCACCCCTCTGCAAAAAAACACAAAACAATATTATGAAAGATTATATCTTAGTCAGCTCATGCTGCCATAACAAAACACCGTAGATTGGGTGGCTTAAACAACAGGAATTTATTTTTTATAGTTCTGGAGGCTGGCAAGTCCAAGATCAAGGTGCTGACTGATTCAGTTCCCCAGTAAGGGCTCTCTTCTGGCTTTGAGATGGTTGCCTTCTCTCTGTGTCCTCACATGGCAGAGAGAGAGAGAGCACACGCAAGCAGAGTGAGCTCTGTCCTTACAAGAAGGACACTAATCCCATGACCTCATCTAAACCTAATTCCCTCCCAAAGGGCCTACCTCCAAATACTATCACATTGGGGGTTAGGGCGTCAACATATGAACTTTGAGGGGGATACAATTCAGTCTGTAACAGATTATTTTTGCTTCTTTATGAAATTATCATCAAAAAAGCCAGGAAACTGTTGAAAACCAGGGAGATCCAATAAACTGTTACTGAGAAATTCTTTAGATTATATAAGTAATTTTCCCTAATTGTCAAGGAACATAGTAATACAATAAACTGTTCGTGGTAACTGACATTATATAAACCAGATATGTTTCGTTTCTGAACATGCTATTTTGCCATGCTAGGTCCTATCCTTGCCTTAACACTTCATTCTTGTGGTTTCTCAAACCCCTTGTTTTGGCTTATCATTTCAGCTTCCATTCTTCACTAGGCCTCTTTGCTTAATGACTCAGTTTGACTCATTCTCATGGATTTTGACTACTTCAGCTCCCATTCACTGAGCTCCCAACGGGTCTACTCACTGAGACAATAGACAAGCATTTCTGTCTCAAACTAATGGACAATTGAACTGACCCTGGCTCAGCCTCCTCATCAAGAGCTGGCCTGGGTGAACACTTTCCATTCTACATAATTTCTCTTTGAAGAGGCCTGAAAGCTAGATCTAAGTTCTTAGGGCCAAATCTTTCACATCATTTGAACTTTTACTGTAGCGAGGTTAGTACCAAGGGGTGGTTTGTGGTTGGATAGGGGAGTGGTTTAGCCCACTCAAAATCTCCCTTAGTCCCTTACCCTCAGCCACTCTAAATAAAGCTACAATTGAAGTAATAATGGTTTATCTTGAATAGAAGTCCCCTGACTCTCCCCAGCTTCCAACCAGATCGCTACCTTATGCCCACTTATATAGAAATTCTGGAGCCACCACTGAGCATGTGTCTATAGAAAAAAATAGACAAGAAAAAAAAAAGGGAATTGTTGCCTCCTACCCACCCTTCCATTCTCACCAAGCCACTGTGGTGCAAACATAATTATCTCTTTGCTAACCTATGTAATAAAACTACTAAAGTCATTTCCCTTTCTCTAGTTTCTTGCTGCTCCAATTCAACTGGCCAATACTGCCTGTTAATGTTCTCAATCCTCTGCTTTCATCATGATACTATTACTACTCAAAAACTTTTAATAGCTTCCTAAAGTTAAAAGATAAAAAAGTTTGGTTTTCAAAGTTCTTCACAATCTGGCCCCCAAATGCCTTTCCAGACTTACCTGTTGCTTCTGAAAGAACTTCCCACTCAGTCAAAGCAGTCAACTCATTATTTTTAAACCCACTTTGCATGGTCTTCACCTTTGGGTCTCTCTTAATGTTGTTTCCCTGCCCAATCCCCACTCAATCTCATATCTCTCTTGAACCCCACCATAGGGTCTGGTGTACGCAATGCTTGGTTTTCTCTCTGCCCTTCATCTTCTCTACCTTGGCTTCTCTGTGCAAATTCCCAAGCTTTTTCCAACTCAACTCTTTCCTTTTAAAATTTTTGAATAATTTAATTTGTTTACCTCAGACTTTACTAAATCCTTCCTTCCCTGATCTAGGGTTCACTCTCAATTCTTCCTAGATGTCTACAATGGAACTTTGCAGTGACTCTTTCTATATCCTAGTTTTGGATATAACAATTCAGTTAAAGAATTATTAAAACACAGCACTTATTTAACCCTTTTTAATAATTACCTACAACAAAACTTGAAGGATAACCCCAATCTGGGGAGAAGCGAGTAACAGTATTACTGGTATTATACCAGTTTCAAGTTGTTTTTTACTATTGGGACAAAAGTGACAATAAGGAATGGTTTTAAATGGATTTAAACACATTAAGTTGTTTGCTGCTCTTCTCAAAGTCAGAATTGCAGTGAACCTCAGGTATCATCTAGATTAATCCGTGCATTTGGAAAGTAAGGCTGAGGAAAGTTACATTATTATTCAAGAACATGTGCATGATTCTATAAATCCAGTGTATTGTCCACAGGAGATTACAGTTGATCACACCTGCCTTCTTGAATTTTTGTTTACTTGCCCTCTAAAACCACACACTCTCCTGATTTTCCTCTTATCGTAGTCTCCTTTGCAGGATACTCCTCATCTTCCCCACTCTTACATGTATGATGCCCTCAGGGCTTAGTCCTTGGCCCTCTTGGGTCTATACTCACAACTTGGGTGACTTCACCCAGTTACAAAGTATTATATCCCATCCACACACTGACATCTCCTCGTTTATAGCTACTGTTCTGATCCTTACACTGAACTGAATATCCAGCTGCCCACTTGATGCCTTCATTATCTAATAAATATCATAATCTTAACATGTTCACCCTGAATTCTTGATTTTCTTCCGTTTCCCAGGAGAATTCATGCTCCTTCCACAATCTTTTCCTTCTGAATAAATAGAACCACTATTTACCAGTTGGTTAGGTGACAAAGAGTCTCTCCTTGACAAAACTTTAGTCAGGCTCTTCTGAATCCTCGACTTTTGAACCTCCATGTCTATCTTTGCATCACCCAATTTTAGCAAGAATCCTGCTAAGTTGGTTTAACCAGTATCCTCTGCCCTTCATATCTGATCACCCTTGATATTTGTCTGGATTCCTCATCCTCCACCATCCCCCGGGGAGAGATCTGATCTCCCTGGTCCTCCTTCAGCAAGAATCCCGTTGGGTCAGTTTCGCCAAAATCCCCCCTTACCCCTGATGTTTCTCTTGGTAATTTTCCATCCACAGACCGCCTTCCTCCTCCAACCCTGCTCCTTGGCTATAAATTCCCACTTTTCCTTGTTATATTTGAAATTGAGCCCAGTTCTATACTGAGGTCTCTTTTCCCCTATTGCAACAGTTCCTGAGTAAAATATGTTTTTATGGCTTTAACTACTGTCCAGCTCTGGTTTTTCTTTGACATAGGTCAAAGTCCTTGAAGTCATTTTTATATGCTTCCTCTCATACACCCAGCCCATTAGCAAATACTACTGTCTTTCTCTTCAATATATTTCCCAAATTTGACCACTCTCACCACCTACACAAATGTGACCTAATCAAATAACCTCCTGATTGGATCCCTTCTCTCTGAACTCCATCCTGCCCCTCTCTAGTATATTCTTCCAACACATCCAGAAAGTCCATAACATAAGGCCTACACAATCAGGAACCTTGCTTACTCTCTGTCTCATTTTCTACCAACTTTCCCTTCACTCATGCTGTTCCAGCCGCTCTGGCCTTTTGTGTTTCCCCAACACACCAAGCTCACTCCTGCTGTCGATTCTTGCACCTGCTGTTCTCTCTGGAATGCTCTTCCTGCATGGCTGGTTCTCTCACTTCAACTGGAGTTCTGTTCAAACGTCCCTCACAGGAGACTTCCCCAACCCTACACCTTAACTGAAAACAACCCCCTTCCATCACTCTCTATCCTCTTTATTCTGCTTTCTTTTCTTTAGAGTACCTACCATCTGACATCATATTACAAAGGCATTTGTTCATTGTCTAATTTGTCCATGAGGGCAGGAATTTTTGTCTGTTTTTTCACTGTTAGAACAATGCCTGGCACATACTAGGTATTTCATAACTATTTAATGACTAAATCAATGAACACGTGGGCTTTTACGTAGTTTGCTTAGAAATTAAAAAGAAATACTGTTACTGGTATTTGTTCCTAGCTTAGCCATTCAACAGTCTTTGTGGGAATTTCTGCAAAGGTTTTGGACTTTTTCCAAGCAGGTAGTATCAAGTGTGGTATTAGATGGCAGTGATCAAACAAGAATGGCTAAAAGCCATCTGTAATTTCCAGTTTTTCCTTTGTTCTAGGGCAGAGCAGTATCCAGCTCTGGGTAAGTGGCCTCCTCTATGTACAGATAGAGGAAGATCCTATCGCTTACAGAGCACCTAAAGTCCTAAAAGGGTTTCCTTTTTTATGCAGATGACTCTCTTTGCGTCTGAAGCACTTCGTACTTTAAGAAATATTAGTCTATTTTTGTTCTCTGCAGAGCCTACAGTAGACATGCTCTCCCTTTTTGTTTTTTTTTTTTTTTAAGGAAGATTGGCCCTGAGCTAACATCTGTTGACAATCTTCTCTTTTTGCTTGAGGAAGATTGTCGCTGAGCTAACATCTGTGCCAGTCTTTCTCTATTTTGTATATGGGAAGCTGCCACAGCATGGCTTGATGAGCAGTGTGTAGTTCCACACCTGGGATCTGAACTTGGGAACCCTATGGATGTTAGCTCAGGGTTGATCTTCCTCACAAAAATAAATAAATAAATAAATAAAAATAAAAAAGAGCTGAAAAACAAACAAAAAAGTTACATTGAATCCAGTTAAAGGAAATTTGAAGTTTACATTTTTTTTTTAATTTATTTATTTTTTCCCCCAAAGCCCCAGTAGATAGTTGTATGTCATAGTTGCACATCCTTCTAGTTGCTGTATGTGGGACGCAGCTTCAGCATGGCCGGAGAAGCGGCGCGTCTGTGCGCACCCGGGATCCGAACCCCGGCCGCCAGCAGCAGAGCGCACGCACCCAACCGCTAAGCCACGGTGCCGGCCCTGAAGTTTACATTTTTTTAAAAAAGGAAATTTAATTTAAAAATCAGTACAATTTGATTTTTAATAAGATAAAAAATTAATTCTATCAGACACCAATGTCAGATTCTTTCAATATCATTTCTCACTTTTCAAAGTACATAGCACAAACATAAAGGTTATCTTACTGAAATCAAATCTTTGTGACAGTTGGTTTTAACAGACTGGGCTTTTAGCAATAAAGTTAAAGAATGATCATTGAGGGGCCGGCCTGGTGGCGCAGCAGTTGAGTTCATGTGTTCCGCTTTGGCAGCCTGGGGTTTGCTGGTTCGGATCCTGGGCACGGACCTACTCACCGCTCATCAAGCGATGCTGAGGTGGCGTCCCACGCAGAAGAACTAGAAGGACCTACAACTAGGATATACAACTATGTACGGGGGGCTTTGGAGAGAAAAAAAAAAAGAATGATCATTCAGTATACTGATAGAAATAGTTACAAATTCTAGTTTTCCCATAATGCACTTTATAATTAGACATTGTTTGATAAGCAAAAAGGATGGCCCCACCAGAGAATAAAGATTAAAGAGGTCCTAAGAGTGATGTGCAGTCCCCAAGCATGATCCATCTAACTTCTCACTCTTATCCAACGTAAAATTTCAGGTTGAAAGATGAAAACTCTGCCTCCACCAATATGCCAAGACAGCAGCATACTAGTGACTAAGATCCAGATACTCTCCTTTTAGATAAATTGTCATAGAGGTTGTAAAATATCCATTTTTTCAAGGGAATCAATAAAGCTTTATTTATTTTCAATTAAAACAATGGTCCATCAACGTTTTTATTTCTCCTGAATTGTTTCATGAACAAGAATATATCCTCACTATTGACCTAAAGGGAAGTCTGCATGAAGCAATGCCCTGGTTTAACCACCCTTTTTTTAAAAGATGGTGGTGACCTCTGGAGGCAACTGGAAAAAGTGCTGCTTTCAGGAGTGAAGTGGGGAGAATGAGAAAGTAGATCTAGTTTCTATTTAGAGATTATTTTTTGGAAGTTTAATCAGGGTGAATTAGAACATTTAATTTAATTTAATTTTATTATTATTTTTTTAATTTTACTTATTTATTTTTTTCCCCCAAAGCCCCAGCAGATAGTTGTATGTCACAGTTGCACATCCTTCTAGTTGCTGTATGTGGGACGTGGCCTCAGCATGGCCGGAGAAGCGGTGCGTCGGTGCGCGCCCGGGGTTCCGAACCTGGGCCGCCAGCAGCGGAGCACGCACTTAACCGCTAAGCCACAGGGAAGGCCCAGAACATTTAATTTTAAAATTAGTTGACTGACCCTCAATTCAGTTAAGTAATATATATTAAGTATATAATACAATGCTACAGAGAGATAGAGACATAAGACTCATAGTTTCCATCTCACTGAGCTTACAATCTACTAGGGAACTAAAGATAAGTGCTAAAATAACTATAATACAAACTAGAATATGTGAGAAAATTTAGGTGTAGCATAACTACATAGGAATTCAGAATTTCAGTTAGGGTGTTCTGAGAAAGTCGACTACATTCAACAAACATTTGCTGAAGAGCCACTGTGTGCCAGGCACTATGCTAAAGGCTAAATAAGACACAGTACCTCCCTCAGGCCCTCCCAGTATGGTGGGGAAGATGACACATAAACAGGAAAATTCTATATGAAGTAGTAGGTAGCCTATTAGAATTATGCATAAAGGAGGGAAACTCAAAGAGCCTCAAGACTGAGAGGAGAGTCAGAAAAGGCTTCCTAGAGGAAGCAACACCTAAGGTGCTTCTTAAAAGTTAAGTAGGAATACTTCTGCTTCAGCTTTGGCATCATAAGCCTTCTCCAGCCCATCTCTCCCACTGATTACAACTAAAAACTCACAACAAAATACAAACAGCAACAACCTGAGGATTCTGAAAAGTACGTAAAGGTTGTGAAGGGGAGTCCAGACTTAGAAAGGAAACCTGCAAGGGGATGAGTTTCCTGGCTTTTTTTCCTTTTTTTTCTTGTGGCTTCATCCCGAGACAAGGCCCCATTTGGGAACCGTTTGGTGGCATGGGTAGTTAAAACTCTGATAGAAACCCCATCTTACTGGTCCAGAGAACTGAGAAACAGAGTCTCTGTGAGCTGGAAAGTGAGTGGGGAAGAGGGAGAGGAGAGAGTTAGAGGTGATCCCTAATTTTGCGTATGAACCACACAAATCTTGGGTTCACTCCTGAGTTGCGCTTTCTGCAAGAGACCCAAAGCAGCATAGCAAAGGCTCTGACAACTGATCTAAGACTCAAACCGTGACCCAAGTCTCAGACTGACCCCTGAGTGGTACATGTTCAGGACGGACCCAGAGCAGCATAGCAGAGGCCTTGACAACTGAACTGAGATTGAACCATTGCCCACAGAACGTGATACGAAACTTGCCGTGTGAACTTAACCAGGTTGATTGCCTGCGTAAACAAACATACATTCTCCAGAAAAGGATTTTAACAGGATCCAGAGTCTGCACAATGTCCAGGATGCAATAAACACAATAGGAAATTACCTGTCATACAAAGAACCAGGACAATGTGACCAAATCCCAAGGGAAAAGACAATAAACAGATACCAACCCTGAGATAACACAGATGTTGAAATTTTCAGACAAAGACTTTAAAGCAGCTATTATATGCTCCAGGATGTAAAGATAAACGCACTTGAGATAAATGCAAAGATAGACATTTTCAGCAGAGAAACAAACTATGAAAAAGAACTAAGTGGAATTTTTTCTTTTTTTTGGGAGGAAGATCAGCCCTGAGCTAACATCCGATGCCAATCCTCCTCTTTTTGCTGAGGAAGATTGGCCCTGGGCTAACATCCGTGCCTATCTTCCTCTATTTTATATGGGAGGCTGCCACAGCATGGCTTCTCAAGCGGTGTGTCAGTGCCAGCCCGGGATCCGAACCTGCAAAGCCCGGGCAGCCACAGCAGAGCGCACGTACTTAACCGCTATGCCACCAGACTGGCCCCCTAAGTGGAAATTTTGAATTGAAAGGTACAATATCTGAAGTAAACAAATTCATTGGATAGGTTCAACTGCAAAATGGAGATGACGAAAGAAAGAGGCAGTGAACTTGTAGATAAATCAACAAATTATCCAAACTGAAGAACAGAGGGGGAAAAAAAGATCAGAAAAAAATAGAACATATGAGCATCCAGGACCTTTGGGACAATATGAAAAAGTCTAACATACAATCATTAGAGTCCCAGAAGGAAAGGAGAAAGAGATTGAGACAGAAAAATTATTTGAAAAAGTAATAGCTGAAAACTTCTCAAATTTGGTGAAAGAAGTACATTTACAGATTCCAGAAGCTTGGTGAACTCCAACAGCTAAATTCAAAGAAAACCACGCCTAGAAACAGAAATATCAAAATCAAACTTGTAAAGCCAAAGATATAGAAAAAAATCTTGAAAGCAGCTAGAGAAAAATGAAACACTACATAGAGAAAAGCAATGATTTCAACGACTGCAGAATCGGGTGTGGCCAGAAGACTCTGGAACAACATCTGTAAGTGCTGAAAGAAAAGAACTGTGAACTCAGAAGCCTATATCCAGTGCAAATATTTTCAGAAATGAAGGTGAAATAAAGACATTCTCAGATGAAGGAAAACTTAGAAAGCTATTGTCAGGAAACCTGCCCTAAAGGAAATGCTGAAGGAAGTTCTTTAGGACGAAGAAAAAGGATACCAGTGGGAAATCTGGATGCTCAGGAATGAAGGAAGAGCAGCAGAAAATATAATTATTTGGGTTAATATAAAAGACTATTTTTTTCTCTTAAATTCTTTAAAATAAGTGCAAGTATTGAAAATATAGGGAGGAACGCTATTAGGGGAAACTAAACTACTGCAACAAAAATTCAGTGATTTAAAAAACGAAGAGATTTTTCTCTCACATAATAGAGGGAAGCATTCCAGGTTGACAGATAGGGTCCCTCTGCTCCACACATCATTCAGGGACCCAGGTGCCTTCCATTTTATGGGTCTCTAGTGCCCTAGGGCTTTGTCATCATCTATATGGTTGAAACTCTGTCACAGCCATGTCCCAGTTCCAGCTGAGGAAGGAGGAAGATGGCATAGAGGACAAATATCCAGTGTCTTAAGGCCCCTGGCCCTTTTGCTCACATTCTGTTGGCATCCCTAATTGCAAATTCAGCTGGGAACTGTGTGAGCTGGGCAGTCACGCACTGGGTTATAACTTCATTACTTAGAAAGAAAGGGCAAATGGATTTTGATGAACAGCTAGCAGCCTCTGCCACAGCAGATGAAAGAGAAAGGAGGCATTTTAGACAGAGGGGACAGTTTGATCAAAGGTAAGGAAGTGAGAAACAACATGTGTGTAAAGAACTAGTAGCAATTTTGATGTTATTGGAACGTAAATAATGAGATCAGGATAGCAAGAGACGAAGCCAGAGAGGTGGGCAGGGGCAGATGAAGTTGGCTTTTATTCTTGAGGAGTGGAACAGTTTTATGTAGCTGATTTTCATTTCAGTTAGATACTTAGGGGAGAAAGACGGATTTGGAGAACAGAAGACTAGAGGGCAGAAAACAATTTAGGAAGTTGGGGCAATAGTCTTGGTGAGAGGTGATAAAGTTTTAAAAGTAGGCTGTGACAATAGTACAGAGTAAAGGCCTGATTTTAGAAATATCTGAAGAGATAAAATTGGCAGGACTTGGTGATAAACTGTGAGAGAGAAAGAAGGAAGCATCAAGGCAGGCTTGCAGCTTCCTTACAGAGATGACTGGGTGGATGGTGGTACCAGTGTGGACTATCACAGAGTAGGAGCAGATTTATTGAGGAAACAGATGAGTTCAGTTCTAGGTGATAAAGATGAAATATCGTGAAGCTTGAATTCCTACAAAATATTTTTGGTTTTATTAAATCTCAGTGTGCCAGTAGAAGTGTTTTGCTCAAGTCCAAACTCCTTTGTATGGCATACAAAGACACCCCTTTATAATTTGGACCTAACCTACCTCTCCCACATCATCTTCTGTTCTCTTTAATATATATACCTTCTGTTTCGACCACATCAAACTTTTCTCAGAGACCTTCCCTGACTCGGAAATCCAAAATAGGTTCTCTTAAATCATAGCATCTGTACTTTCTGAGGTAAATTGGGAATGGCTTAACGACCAAATGGACTGGGCTGGAGAGATGGACTGCAAAGGAAACGACAACCACACTCAGGTTTGTAGTCTGGGAGCCTAAGTGGATGACAGAGAGAGTAGTCAGGTGGAAAAAAACAGTTGAGAGAGACGATAAAGAAAAATATTTACACATTTTGAGGCTGTGGTCTGTTTGGTCAAAGAGCAAAAGGAAACAAAAAGCTGGAGTCGGATAAAGAAGATAAGGCCTTTCCTTTTCCGCTAGCATAACTTTACTCAGGGATTTCTGCAAATCGATGCCCTGCTCCGGTTCTGTGCGGAGCACAAAATGGAATTATTTACAGGGCTTGGGGCGACAGTGCGCTTGAAACCACAGCTTTGGTTCCAGATTGCTTTCTCGAGCTACTGTTACACTGTTGACGTACAGCCACTGATTCACTGACTGACCTTGGGCAAGTTGCTCCTTATTCTCTATGGGTTAATCCTCCTATCTGTAAAAAGAGGATAGCATGCAATTTAGTGTTGTTATGAGGATTAATTTAGATAATACACGTGAAAAGTTACATACGAGGTGCAACAAATGTTGTGGGTGGCAGATGAATGACAGGTCAATAGACAACAGATCTGCAAGCAGCAAGGGCAGGAATTTTAGAAAGTTGTATAAGGGATCTGCCCCCGAGGAGACCCGGGGAGCGAGTGCGAAGCCATCCCTTGCAATTCTTGGCCCGTATTTTCTCAGTTGGTTTGGCCGCCCCTTACCTCATGATTCGTCGGGTCCCAGACTGCAGCTTCCGCTCGCTCCGCCACGGGGCGCCCGCCCGCTGGGCCTCTGTGGGCTCAGCTGTATGTGATGCTGAGGCCGGAACGCGACGTCCGGTATCCTAGACAACCGCATCACTTCCGGTTTGTGGCTAGGCCGCTGCTGGGGAGAAGCCACATTTCCGCTACGTGAGCCGCGCAGGCGCCGAGCGTAGAGGGGCCGCTCGTCGGTGGCCTGCCACACCAGGTGCCTGCCAAAGTCCGACTTCCCGAGCCTGGGGAGCGGCCGCCTCCGGGGAGGTGGCGCCTGCCAGGACGGCCGGGCCTGGAGGGCGGGGCCGGGGCGCGGCTCCGGAGTCCCGAGGCTGGGCGGAGAAGCCGGGCAGCAGCAGGACCGCTTCTCCCGAGCCGGCAAGCTGGAGCTGGAACTGGAATTCCGTGGGGCTGGGGCCCCGGCTGCCGGGCAGCGGCTCCTCGAGGCCGAGGTCCCGGCGGAGAATGAGCCGGAGGCGGTGGCGGGCTCCCGGCGGAGCAGCGGGTCCGGGAGTATGCTGCGCTGGTTCATCACCGTGATCCTGTGTGCCGCCTTCCTGGGGCTGGTGAGAGCTGCTGTTGCAACCCCACGGGCCGGGGCCTGAGCACGCGGCCTGCAGAGAACGCGGCCTTCCGAGTGTCGCCTCCACCACCTGCAACCTGCGTGACGTTGGGCGTCCTAATCTGCCCGAGACTCAGTTTCGCCATCTGGAAAATGGGCAGTTTTAATCTTGGAGGGTTATTGCCAAGTGCGAAATTTGCTTTCCTGATATATTTTCCAGCTCCAGCCAACCTTCCTCCGTCTCCTCTGTGGGGTGGGGAGACGCAAGAGGGGTTGCCAGGTCTACGGTCCTGTCCCCCGCGCCCACCCAACTCTCGTATTGTTACCCAAAGCTGCTTTTCTGGGATTTCCTCTTCCTCTTCTGACCAATTTCAGCCAACCCCTTTTTTTACAGATGGGGAAATAGACCCAGAGAGGGAAAGTGACTTTTCCTGGCCACACAGCCGTCTAAGTGGTAGAGCCAGGAATCACCAATATATCTCTTGTTCTGCCAACAATCCTATGTAAAACAGACCTTCAGATCCTTCAGTGTTTTTCTTAGAGCTAACGGCAAGGCTAGAAGGACCTTTTGCCAAAACCCTTGGTCGCCCTGCTATTCCCTTGTTTCCGGACCCCCCCAACCCCATCACCTGTCTTGAATATTGGGATTCTGGGGAGTTGGGAGGATGAGTCCTCTGAGGAGAGTCGCTTCTGGTCACTTAAGGTCTTTCTCTGAGCCACAACTGATTCTTAGAGTATTTTAATTTGAAAAAAGAACAATCATTGGCGACGCCTGGTGAGCGCTCTCTGTCTGCCAGGTCCTGTTGTAAGTGCTGTGGAGGCAGGAATTAACTTGAAGAGAGCCGGGGCTCAGCCTTCCCTCCACCTACCGGGCCAGTGCTCTGCGCCTCGTGCCCAGGCCTGCTCTTAGTCCCCGACGGCTCCGGGCTTGGGCCGGGAGCACACCCAAGCCTTTAGAGCAGAGCAGTGCAATTAGAATCAGTTATTCTTGAAATGTAGAGCAATTAGAAGCATATTTTTAAATGTCCAACGAATTTCCTCTGAAAGCCAATTGTGACCCTTAATTCTTGCTAACACTGCATTGTTTTTGAGTAAAATTTTATCTATGTATGTTTTTGGTGAGGAAGGGTCACCCTGAGCTAACATCTGTTGCCAATCTTCCTCTTTTGGCTTGAGGAGGATTGTCCCCAAGCTAACATCTGTGCCAGTTTTCCTCTGTTTTGTGTGTGGGATGCTGCCATAGCTACGCTTGATGAGTGGTTTGTAGGCCAGAGCCTGGGATCCGAACCCGTGAACCCCAGGCCACCAAAGCAGAGCACTTGAACTTAACCACTAGGCAACCCTTCTGACCCCAAAATTTTATTTTTAAAGTCATTGTATACCTATGTATGTAGTATTCTCTAAGAAAGCTTTACAGACTGTACTTTTCTGATGGCTTGGGGTTTTCTTTGAAGAAAAATGTAGATTTAAAAACGTTTCAATTGTTTATCTCCTGCATATTTTATACTCGTAATTCAGAGGAAGGACCCCATGTGCATCCAGAAATATTGCTGTCTGTTTTGACAACATCAAAGATGAGAATAATATTTTGATGGTTTAGAAAAATAATTTTTAACATTTAAATTCTTAAGTTAGTTATTTGTGCATGTAGTATATTTCAAAATGTACAAAGCTATTTCAAAAATTAATGTTACTATTAATACAAAAGAGTCTTTTATGGTATTGTTCAAAAAGGAAACAGAATTGCAGCAAAAAGCCAAAAGAACTGAAGAATTTTTTAAAAACTGAGAGTTGTGAAAACTAGAAAAACGGTAGGATTTGGCACACCAGAAGTAGGAGTCTATGGCTCTAGTAGTACTAGTATTGTCATCGAGAATTTTTCCTGACTGTGGGATTCAAATTAATTCCCTGCATTACATTGAAATCCCCTCCTCCCTTTTTAATAGTGAAAAAAGCTACCACATAGATAGACATTATTTTAATGATTGTAAATAAAATCTGTTGTCTTTTTAAATTTTAGGGAATGAGTGTCGCTATCCTGGGACCCACGTTTCCAGATTTGGCAATAAACGTGAACCGCAACATCAGCAGTCTTTCTCTGATTTTTGTGGGCCGTGCCTTTGGCTATTTGAGTGGCTCTGTGATTGGTGGAGTTCTTTTTGACAGTATGAATCATTTTCTACTTTTGGGTAAGTAAACACCAAGTTTAGCTTCTTTCTGACTTTCCAGGAATTTACAATTTGTTTTTAAATATGAAACATACTATCTTGCTGAATGGTTGATGACGTCAATGGACTGGTGTTTAGGCATCCTCAGTGGAAGTCAGGTTTCTCTGGTGCCTGCTTTCACTTTGGCAGTTACAGGGAATCTGTGCTGGGCCACTCTGGGGATTCAGATTAACCCGGGAGTGAGTTAGCCATCCTTAGCCTCCTGACTTCACTGTAATTTAGGCACCACCCCCTGGATCACATACTTGTTGTCCAAAGAGCTCTGCCTCTCAGGGTTTAGGGCAGATCTCCTGGGGCCACCATAGATCAGAATGAACTCCTTGAACCTGCCCAGGCTGAACCCTGGACTGAGAATGAAGGTGGGAGGGGATGGCGGGTGAAATGACATAGGCTAAATTCTTGTCCCTACTGCCCCATGTCAATGATGACCCCAGACCTTTCTACCTCACCCTTGAAATAGATGGCAAAGCTTTTAACTTACTCTTTTTTGAATAAATTGACATGTTTAAAGAAAATCTGGATTAATGTAATAAAACTGCTTTGGAAATAAGGAGAATAATTTCCTATTGTTGATGAATAAATATATAATCCCTCTGATTTCCAAAGTGGTTGAAAGAGTATATTTCTTGTATTTCCCTCCCTATTCCCCAAAATAATTTATTTAATACATTTCTACTACAAACTACTATAGTATTTGTAGTTTATTTTTGTGTTTTTTATTTTTTACTTCATATCTAAAAATCTCTTTAAGTTCTTAAATATGAAATATTTAGGGCCGGCCCGGTGGCTTAGCGGTTAAGTGCACGCGCTCCGCTGCTGGCGGCCCGGGTTCGGATCCCGGGCGTGCACCGACACACCGCTTCTCCGGCCATGCTGAGGCCACGTCCCACATACAGCAACTAGAGGGATGTGCAGCTATGACATACAACTATCTGCTGGGGCTTTGGGGGAAAAAATAAATAAATAAATAAATAAAAAAGAAATATTTAAATACATAATTTTTGAGCTCTTTTGCTCTAAAACTTTGCCTTGTGGTATAATTTATAGTTTGATTATTAGCAGTGCTAGAAATTTATTTATATTAGAATAACTTAGGGCCGGCCCCGTGGCTTAGCGGTTAAGTGCACGCGCTCCACTGCTGGCGGCCCAGGTTCAGATCCCAGGTGGGCACCGACACACCGCTTCTCCGGCCACGATGAGGCCGCGTCCCACATACAGCAACTAGAAGGCTGTGCAACTATGACATACAACTATCTACTGGGGCTTTGGGGGAAAAAAAATAAAATAAATAAAAATTAAAAACAAAAAAAAACTAGAATAACTTACATTTTATAGTCCGTAAAGATCATAAAAGGTTTTAAATGAAATAACCATTTGTACAAGCTGAACTTCTCATGTACTCATTATTACTCAATTTTAATTTGACTTATTTTGCACTTTGCGGAGTTTTTATGATGTTGACTTGATCCGGGACTGCGTGAATATTGTTTTTTACTGCTGACTTTTACCTTTCTTCTCAGGGATGTCAATGTTGGCTACAACAGTTGGTCTTTATCTTGTTCCATTTTGTAAGGTGGCAGTATTACTGATTGTCATGATGTCCGTCTTTGGTGTTTCAATGGGCATTCTGGATACAGGTTAGTGAGCCCTTCACTGTCATCTCTGGGAGTAGGGACTTTCTACTAGTAAAAGTAGAACAGATGATATTAAGTTGTCACTTGCTGTGTCCCCTAAAATGACACCTACTAAGTTGGTCATGGGGTCAGCCCATCAGAACCACCCTGCTGGCATCGACTCTTCTTGCCAAGTAGGGTGCCTGTTTTTGAGCAGCTAACCATGGAGTGAATTTAAAGAATTTTGTTGTATGAGAGATTGTGGATTTACAGTACCAACCAGGGAAGGGTCCCCATGTGGGTAATTACAGTACAGGTGAGCGTGCTTTCATTTTGGGATAGAACTTTATCATTGTAGTATGGGAAGAATTGATGAGTTAATCAGTTAAAGTAAGTTTGGAACCATGATTTGGCTGAGCAAGCATAAAGGCAGCTACCCAATTTACAATGCACCTTGCCTTTTGAACTAAGAGAAACCTGTGCTGGGTATTATTTTCCTTTTCCTTTTCTTTCAAAAGTTCCTGCCATCCTGCCAGAGAGCTTCTCCATGTATCTTGATATCTTTTAAAACCTACTAAATAACACACGTGACATTTGTTCACCCCTAAAGCCAGGTTTCTCCCCCTCTTCCCTGCTCCACTGTTATTTGATATGTCAGGGAAATATTTTCTACTTTAGGCTTAGTTTAGTTGTGAAGTTACAGGGTACAATTGTATGTTTATCTGCAAATATGTTTAAAAAAAATGGAAAACTCAAGACTTGGTGCTTCTTGCCTTTCACCTTGTAGAAGGTATCCTTGTTTCCTGTAATGGGCCCAGCAGAATCCTGTAGTGTTCAGGTTCCTGAACATGTGTTTTACATCTGCTATATACATAAATAATTTTCCTCAAGTGGCTACCAATTGCAAGTACAGAAAGCTTTGGAAATTTGGCCACTGTCTGATAATAATAAATATTTAAAATATTTATAAATAAATAAATCTATAAATACACCTCCCCCTCCCCCAAGCCTGATATTAGAATTGTATTATAAAAAGCCTTGTGCTAATGTGCCTGGCTCTAGGAGGTAGTGGTTTACTAGCTTGTAGAATTCCATTTGTAAGTATGTGATGTTTCAATGCTTAGAGTTCTCTGGTGGTGGTGAGTTTGAGTTCCTTAATCATAGAATTGACTTGATACATCATGCATGCAAGCATGTGACAACTTAGAGTATTATAATCCTGTGCCATGTAAAATAGACTTATCCTTTTTCTAGTTGTAATGAACTGTTTTTTGCTAAGTTACTCTGATTAAATCATTTCCCCATCTTTCACTGGTAGGTGGTAACGTCCTCATCTTGGCTCTTTGGGGGGACGAAGGAGCCCCACATTTGCAGGCCTTACACTTCTGTTTTGCCTTGGGTGCCTTTTTGGCTCCCCTGCTGGCTAAATTGGCATGGGGCACGACAGCGTCTTCTGAAAACCACACAGAGGCTGACTTGAACCATTCTGCTCTCAGCTGGTCATCTGAAGCTGACTCAGAATCCCTACTCGGAGTACCTGACAATATGAATTTACTGTGGGCTTATGCTTTTATTGGTACTTATATTTTTGTAGTTTTTATCTTATTTTTTGCTCTATTTTTAAAGAAAAGCTCAAGGCAGGAAAAAGCAAAAGCATGTGCTCAGAGGTCTCGAAGAGCTAAATATCACAACATCCTGCTTTGTCTCCTTTTTCTGTTCTTCTTTTTCTATGTTGGAGCCGAAGTAACATATGGCTCGTACGTTTTCTCCTTTGCAACCACTCATGCTGGCATGAAAGAAAGTGAAGCGGCCGGGCTGAACTCCATCTTCTGGGGGAGCTTTGCATCCTGCAGGGGCCTGGCAATCTTTTTCGCTGCATGTTTACAACCTGGAACCATGATCGTGTTGAGCAACATTGGCACCCTGGCGTCATCTTTATTTCTGGTGCTTTTCAACAAGAACCCAGTTTGCCTCTGGATTGCAACTTCAGTGTATGGAGCCTCGATGGCGACCACGTTTCCCAGTGGTGTTTCTTGGATCGAGCAGTACACGACTATCCATGGAAAAGCTGCAGCATTTTTTGTAATCGGTGGTTCCTTGGGAGAAATGGCCATTCCTGCAGTAATTGGAATTCTTCAAGGACAATACCCTGATTTGCCTGTAGTTTTGTACACCTCTTTGGGGTCAGCAATAACTACTGCTATTTTATTTCCTGTGATGTATGAATTAGCCACCTCACCTCTTCGCCATCAGCAAAAAGAACACAGGAAGAGTGAGGACCACAAAGCTTTGCTCTCGAGCTCTGGGCTACATGACTGTGAGGAAGAGGGTGTAGAGGAAGATGCAGAAAAATGGAACGAGATGGATTTTGAAGTGATTGAAATGAACGATACAATGAGGAATTCTGTACTAGAGACATCTAGAAATATTTTGATGGAGCCCACAGCTGAAGTCTCCAACCAGTACCACTCACATGCTTTCGTGTTTGAGTCTTCTTCAGTTAATACTGGCAAGTCCGCTGTGAATCACCTTGCAAGACATCAGGACAAAAGGGACTAACACTTAGAGAAGATGGATTATTTACTGACTTCCTTGAATAATTGCCAGTTCTAAAGAGGCCAGTCAGAGCAGAGCCTTAGCAGATTTCCAGCATGTTCTGGGTATCAAAATTTCTAGATCAGAGTATAGCAAATGCTAAAAACATTTTGAAACATTCTCTGATTCTCAGAATCTTCCATAAAGAACCAATGGTCTCATACAGTAGAATCTTGTTGTAAGGCTAGTGTTTGGCATGTGGCTGATTTGGTAGTATTTTACGGTCATCACCCTTCAGAGCATGCAAAGAAGGCATTTGTTTTTGAGAAGTTGGGTGCTGTTCTAGTAAAACGAAACCATCCAGTAATTGAATCAATTAGTTGAACAAATTATCAGTCGTCAGTAGTCTACCAGGGAAGTCGAGGGGAGGAGTTTGATGAAAGAACCTCTTTGAAAATGGACAGATTTTCATTAATTGCTTTACCCTGTCTGTAGCGTTGGACCAAAGAACGCTAATGACTCATTTGATTCCTGATTTCTATGAAGACAGCATAGAACAGGGCTCCCATAGACTTGGCTTTAAGCCTTGACTGCTGCTTTCCAGCCTTCTGGACCTGCACTCAGCCACTTAACTTACATTGGCTTTGTTGATCTCATCTCCTGATCTGGGATTCTGTAAGTGAAAAGAAGATGATTTTCAAACTAGGAATCCATAAGTTTTAAAGTTTATGCAGGATGTCTGCTAGAAATTAATATAAATGCCACCCCATTCTTCCTTTCAAATGAGAAGGGAAACAAAATGATAGCTTTAAGAATGTGCTACTGATTATGAATTCATGTCAATTTAAGACACTCTGTTTAATATTTTATTTGAATAATTATCTGAAGAATACATTCTTTAGTACTGTATTTCATTGATTCTAAGATGCACCTTTTTTCACATTTTTAACATCTCTGAAATCAGAATATGTCTTAAAATCAATGATTATTTAAGATTGTGACAAGATTTAATTGACAGTTTTTTTCCATATATATAGCGAGAGTAACGTTGTGTTTTACAATCAATGTCTTAGATTCAGTGAAATACAGTAATTCATTCAATTATGGAGATTATACTATTTTTACAGACATTTTAAAAAGAAAAGTTATTTTTGTATGCTAATTTTCTCTGTTCAGATGGGATTTGGAGATGCTATGTTCTGATTTGAAAAGCTGTTTCAGAGTTACTGTGTTAGTAGTCGTGCTGTGGATAGGGACTCTTGATGTCCTTTGCCTACCAGAGTCTGGGTCTGAGCCTTGCCTTTCCAGGATTTGCTATTCATTAAGTTTGGTTGGTATTCCCATCATAAGCAGTGTAAACCAGGCTGCTAGTTTAATTTACAGTGAGGCACAGTCTTTTCCAGTGGTTGGAATACTTGTATCACCATCCAGGGCTCCTCCTTCCTGAGTTTGAAATACCTGGGAAACCAAAGTAATGATTAGAAAGTGGCTTGGTGGCCTAGGAGTCAAGGGTCACGAAGGGTACTTCATGTGAGTGTGGCACAGCTGGCGTGGGTGTCCTTTGATAAATGACTGGCACCAATGACAGATTTTGTTCACTTCTCTTTACCAAGTTTTATGCTGAATAACATCTAATTTCTATCTGAGTATAGTATGTCTACTTTCTCTTATTTAATTTCTATAAATCTGCCTTTGTTTTTCTTAAGTGAAATACAGTACCTTTCTTGACCACTGCCCATTCACCTTATATCCCTGCCACAGTATTGGTTCATATTAATAATCTAAATTTTGGAGAGCGCTGGTGGAGAAATCAACAGAAAGAAGCCTATTCTTCTTGTTCTTGTTATACTATACTTTTCTTGTAGCTAGGGCTTGGAAATGACCTCTGCTCCATTTACTGCTTTTTCTCAGGTGGTTGGAATTTAGGCAGTCGCAGCTGTTTGGCAGCTGGGAGATGCTAGAACAGGGATTCTACCTGCAACATCTACAGATAAGGGGTAGGAGATGCAGCTCAGGGAGAGAAGGATGGTAATAAGAACATGGCAGAAAATTTGGTAATCCACACTGGAAAAAATACTAGAGTTCCACAAACCAACATGTGAATGGCCATGTGAGATTATAGGCATTGTTCAAGTTTGATAATGTATTTCCATATTGGAAGGATAAGACTTAGTACAGTTCCAGGAATTAGCATTCATCCTAATAATCACTTCTTAGGTAAGTGTCTGTTGATAAGCAAGTGTCCAATACCAAAGTTTTCTATTGCTGGGTAACAAATTACCAAAATTTAGCAGCTTGAAACAACAGACATTTTTATCTCACAGTTTCCTTGGGTCAGGAATTTGGGCATGACGTCATCGGATCCTCTGTGCGGGATCTCACAGGGCTGCAATCGAGCTGTTGGTTAGAGCTGTGCTCCTTTCTGGAGCGTGGGGTCCTCTTCCAGGGCCGTGTAGCTGTTGACAGTGTTCAGTTCCTGGCTGTGGTAGACTGAGGTCCCTGCTTTTTACTGGCTGTAAGCTGGCACCAGTCTCAATTCCTAGAACCTCCCACAGTTCCTTGCCATGTAGCCCTCTCCTAGATCCTCTCACAACATGGCAGCTTATTTCTTCAAAGCCAGCAGGAGACTCTCTCGCCCCAGTCTGCTAAGCTGGAGTTTATGTAACATGAGTGATCACAGGAGTGACGTCCCATCACCTTAGCCATAGTATTCTTTTGGTTGGAAGCAAGTCACAGGTTCTGCCCAAACTCAAAGGGAGAGTCTGGTGCAGAGATGTGACTCATTGGGGGGTCACCTTATGGTCTGTGTCTTATAGTCAGATACCTGCAAAATCAAGGTTCCAGAGAGAGAAAAAGTTTGAACTGAGGGAAAAAACCTTCAGCAGTCACTGAAAGTGATTATAGGTCCAGCCCATCGACTGTCCTAGTGCGGGGGTGGAAGGCTCCCCGTAGGCCAGGCCAACTAACCTGATAGGGAAGAATCGTTTTTTGTTTGTGGGGCACTGGAAGGGTTAACTCAGAATTATGCTTTTTTTCCTTGACATTTTATGTCCTTTACGACTGTGCTTTTAACCTGTTCAAATGCAGCTTGACATGAGGGAAATAGGTAAATTTCAGTTTAATTGTATTTTCGTAGTCAAGTCCAAGAACGCTTTGAGAGCATTTTTCAATTACTCTGTTATTTTTTTAATGAAAAACATTTTTAAAAAATAAGTTTTTATTATAAAGGTATAAACAAGGTCATGGTAGAAGATTAGGGAAGTACATAAAACTATAAGGGATAAATATAATTAATCTATAGCCGTCTCTGGTGGTCTAGTGGTTAAGATTCAGTGCTCTCACCAAGCGGCCTGGGTTCATTCCCCGGTCAGGGAACCACCACCTGTCTGTCAGTTGTCAGACTGTGGCAGCTGCGTGTTGCTATGATACTGAAAGCTGTGTCACTGCTATTTCAAATACTGCCAAGGTCATCCATGGTGGACAGGTTTCAGTGGAGCTTCCAGACTAAGACAGACTAGGAAAAAGGACCTGGCCACCCACTTCCAAAAAAATTGGCCTTGAAAACCCTATGAATAGCAGTGGAGCATTGTCTGATATAACGCTGGAAGGTGAGAGGGTGGCACAGAAAGACTGAGCAGGGTTCCGCTCTGCTGTACGGAGAGTTGCTAGGAGTCAGAATCAACTCGAAGGCACCTAACATAAGTAATCCGTATTCCTAAACACCTACAAAAGTTCTTGCATTTCTCATCAACTTAATTTCCTAAGTAAATGGTAAGGGGTAAAAAAAATTTCTTCCTACCAGATAAGGTATCAGAAACATCTTGAATTTTGTGTCCAAAGTACAACTACAGTTGGTGGACTGGTTATTAGTTTGAAGAATTGTAGTTTATTTTAAAAAAAACATAATTGGGAGATGACCAGTATAGCAACACACTCCTGAAAAATATGTGAGACCCAGATTACATGTAAAATGGTTTTGTTTCAGGGAGATTCCTTGAATAATCAGGATAGCTTTCTCATAACCAGAACTTTTGTTTTACCTTAGCAGTGTATCATCCTGCCACTTAAAAGTTGTTGCTAAAATAGAGCTTAAAATTCTTAATGGAAGTAGATATATTGTGGGATGCCCCGTATCTGTGTTGAGTGGCACTTGTTTTGTTCCTAGTGTTGTGAGTGTGTGTGTTTGCATATATGAACCTGCAGATGTTATATGTGTTTGATATTTTCCTGTACTCTGGGAGTGCAGCAGGGCTAGAGGTGGTAGGGAAGGGATAAAAAAAAATTAAGGTATGATTCACAGTTTGGCAGAAATGTTCTCTTTTTTTAATCGAAATTTTTGTTGAGATTATTGTAGATTGATAGGCAGTTGTACATAGTATTTTTTTTCATATTTGCTGGGTGAAGGACACTTGCTCAATCTGGAAGGGTAGAGAACTAGACTAGTGCTTCTCGTACTTTAACGTGCGTTAGAATTGCTTGTTAAAATACAGATTCTAATTCAGTAGGACTCAGGTAGGGGCTGAGTTCTACATTTCTAACAGGCTCCTAGGTGATGGGGTGCTGCTGGCCCGTGGACTGACCACACTTTGGGGAGCAAGGTCTACTTTTGGGGAGTGTCGAACTCTCTGCTGCTTTTGACAGTTTGTTTGTTTTAGCTTTTCTAAATCTGACCCTAAATCTTTGGGAGTCTACTGTCCCTGTGTTCTCCCTCCTCTCACACACATGCTCCAGGACTCTGTTCTAAGACTGAGTTCTCTTCAGTCCTCTCCATTTATCACATTGGCTTTGAATATTTATTTGACATGTTTGCTGAATGCCTCCTTTTTGACAGTCTCTGTGGGAGGTGCTAAGTGTACACTGGGGAAAAGATCAGAAAGTTCCTGCCTTCATGGAACTTAGCCTCTAATGCAGTGCTGTCTGATAGAACTTTCCATGGTGATGGAAATGTTCTCTGTCTGCACTGCCCAGTAGCCACTGGCCACATTTGGTGAATTGAGCCCTTGAAATATGGTTAGTGTGACATAGAAAATGAGTTTTTAATTTAATTTAAGTATCTACCTTGGCTAGTGCATGCTGTGTTGGATAGCACATGTCTATTGGGAGAAACAAGGTATCAAGGAATCATGGGAGATGTTTCCAGGAAGGCTTTATTTCCTGTTGTACCAGAAATTAACAAGTATCTGGTGTCAGAAAGGTGGTGGTAGATACCTTGTCAAATGGTGTAATGTAAATTATCATGGCACTTAAGAAAGGCCTGGTTTTAATGGGTCATGATGGTAGACAGTGCTGCTCAGTGATCTAAAAGAGAAGGTTTTGGCCTTCCTTGTGTGTAAAGGAACGAAACCGAAGCTAGAAACCTTGGTTGACAGAAGGAGGATTTAAGCTCTTTCTTTTAATGGACTTATGCTAGTTGGCATTTGAGCTAGGTTGAACTTGAATTGGATTTTTATTTAGGTATAAATAGTTTCATATTTAATGATTTAAAATTATATAAGACTGAATTCTTATAGTCAAAGAAAATTGTTCTTTCTTTTCCAACGTGTTTCTGGGGTTGTTTTTTTGTGTGTGTGTGAGGAAGATCAGCCCTGAGCTAACATCCATGCTAATCCTCCTCTTTTTGCTGAGGAAGACCTGCTCTCAGCTAACATTTATTGCCAGTCCTCCTCCTATTTTTCCCCCCAAAGCCCCAGTAGATAGTTGTATGTCATAGTTGCACATCCTTCTAGTTGCTGTATGTGGGACGTGGCCTCAGCATGGCCACAGAAGCGGTGCGTCGGTGCACGCCCGGGATCCGAACCCAGGCCGCCAGTAGCAGAGTGCGCGCACTTAACTGCTAAGCCATGGGGCCGGCCCTCTGGGGTTATCTTAATTATGTCTTCTTTTGTCTTCTATTTCTGCCCTGTTTATTTTAATTGTTTCCGAGAAGATCCCTTAGGTTCTTACGCTGTGGCTGTTAATTCTTATATATTGTTTTCATGTCTTCTTTTGGCTTATATTTTTAATTGCAGAATGCCTTTAGTGTCTTGGTCTCTAAATTTATTGCAGGTTGCCTTTGGTTATAGTTAATGGATGGCCTAGAGAAATTTTTTGAAGTTGTTAGATGACATGGGTAACTTAAGGGGTTGGGCCTTTTAGCTTCTGAACAACTTGTTGAGATTATAAGATGCTTTTTAAAAAAAATACTTACTTTTAATTGTGATAAAATATACATAATATAAACTTTACCATTTTAACCATTTTTAAGAATACAGTTCAACAGCATTAAGTACATTCACGTTATTGTGCAGTCATCACTGCCATCACCCACAGAATATTTTTTTCTTGAAAAACTGAAACTCTGTGCCCATTAAACAATAACTCTCCATTCTGTCCTCCCACCAGCCCCTGACAACCATCATTCTACTTTCTGTCTCTATGAGTTTGACTACTCTAAGTACCTCATGTAAGTGGAATCAGATAGTATTTGTCCTTTTATGACTGGCTTATTTCACTTAGCATAACGTCGTCAAGGTTCATTCATGTTTTAGCAGGTGTCGGAATTTCCTTTGTAAGGCTGAATAATATTCCATTGTATGTATATTTTATTTATCCATTTATCTGTTGATGGACACTGGGTTTGCTTCCACCTTTTGGCAGTTGTGAGTAGTGCCGCTATGATGTACAAATATCTGTGTGAGTCTCTGCTGTCATTTCTGTTGGGTATGTCCCCACAAGTGAAATGACTGGATCCTATAATTCTATTTTTAATTTTTTGAGTGCTTTCTTTTTATTATTTGGCTTAGATATGTCCTAATCCAGTTTTTCCAGAAGAGACCAGCTGTAGGAAGAAGCTAGAGAAACACAAACTTTTGTTAGTACTGTTTCAAACTCTAGCCAAACTTCTGGCCCGTTAAAATCAGCTCAGTATCACCCACATACTGAGTAAGTGAACTCAAAGAAAGGTTATGTCAGGCATCTACCTCAAAGTTTTCTTGTCTCTGCTTCCAGTTTTTGTTCCGTCATTGAGCAAGCATTTGAGAGCTTAGTTTGTTCTAGGCGCTGTAGACTAAGTACTAATGAACTTCCTCTCCTGGCCTTGGAGTACCGAGCATGGTAATCATGTATTGTGGAGTTTTGATCCCAGTTTTCTGCTAAATGAGTCATCTTGTGTCCTCCTTGTGTGCTCCTTTGTTTATAAACACAGGGCCCCTCTGGCCACCTTAGAACCAGATGGAGTGTGGTTGGGGAACCATGGGCTGGGACGGGCCTGGAGCCCCCAGGAGCTGGGCCCCGTGCTGGGGCCAGGCTGTTCTCTACCTCTTTCTCACAGAGGCTCTGGCGCTCTGTGGGACTTCTCCCTGTCCCTCCTTCCTCCTGGCCCATCCTCTGTTTATCTCTGGTCCAAATTCTGGAAGGATCTGGACTGACTTGAGTAGCTGCCATTGCCCTTATTGGGCAGAGCCCTTTGCCCCAGCCTCAGGAGTTGGTCAGCCTATGAATGGGCCCCCCTTGGATCGGTGCCTGCTGCCCCCATCCAGAGAGTGGCCACCTCCACACTCCTGCCACTGCTCTGAGTCAGGAGCTGTTAGAACCAAAAGGGGAGGTCCCCTGTCTGCTCTGTAGCTGGGGTAGTGCTGGGCTTAGTGAATATTTGCTTGAACAGGAGAGGTTCTCGGGCCCTGGAGCTGATGGTCTGGTTCATGGTTTGACTCAGAATTGGAAAAACAAAATCACACCGCTTTGCAGACCTTTTCTGAAGAGCTTATTATACAAGGTTAGTAGTGGACTGTTTGATTTCCAAGGAAAAAATCTCTGTCCTAATAGGGTACAGTGTATACTTGAGTGAGATACAAGAGGATTCCCAGTTTGCGAGAGATACTATTACAGCTCTAATCTCGGTGGACCAGAAGGATTTCCAAGTCCACACATTTCAGTCATTTACTGGGTATTTACTGAGCATTTACTATGTTCAGTAATCAGGCCCTGGGAATATGACAGAGGATAAGGATGGTAATAGGTTTTACCCACTTCCAGAAAAGTCAGTAAAGTAGCCAAGCTCTTATTTCCTTGGTGTGTGTTTCTGTCTGTTCATTTCCAGTATTTTTCACATGTAATCTTTGGGGTCATTCTTGATTTAGAGTTTTGTAAAAATTAATTAGTATAATGCAGTTGAGGTTAATATAGCGAAAACTTGCTTGAGAAGGCTACAGCAGAGGAGTCTGACACCAGCCTTGGAATTTCTTCAGTACAGCCAAAGGACACGTTAATGTTGAACCGGATCTTGGGTTACACCTCTGAACATCCGAGGCTTTCTCAGCCCTGTCACTCATCACTGGCAGAGAACTTACTGCCCTTAGGAGGAGATTACCCAGTTCTGAGTCCAAACACTCTTTGGGCCTTTATCTTTGTTGAAGAAAGACCCAGAGACAGAAGCATTTAGGAAAGAAAAAGTTTCCCTGCGAAGAGAGCGAGAGGACTGGCCTGCCAAATAAGAACGCAAGTATTTAAAGGAAAAAGGCAAGACCCACCAAGGTTTCCAAGTTTGCATTAGTTCATGGCGGAACAGCAGCAGCTCTCCCACATGATTAGCACATTCACAAAGGTCGTGACAAGCCTTCAGACATCAGCGCAGCAAAAACCAGGGATAAAACTGCTTTCGTTAGGGAGTCCAGGCTTCTGGGAAATGCTCCAGGTTTTATTGTTTTTGAGATCGGAACTGGTGAGATGATTCTGTTGTGTTTGGTTTATCTCAGGGTGTGAAGTGCCTCCTCCTGACTGTGATATGGGAGGGGCTTAATCCTATTGAAGGTGGGGCAGAGTGACATTCTGCTTCTGCTCTGCCAGAGTCCATAAGCTCCAGGAGGACCAAGGACCCAAGGGGAAAGCGTGATTGCAGTGTGTCTTCTTGTCCCCTGTCCAAGAGATAAGCCTTCACTCCGATGGTTTTTAACCCTGAACCCAGGAATGTTCAAAAACTCCTGATGCCCAGCATTTTTACTTTAATATGAATTTAATTAGTCTGGAGTGGATCCTGAGTATGGGTATTTTTAAAAGTGCCCTGGGTAATTGTGATGTGCAGCCGAGGTTGAGAACCACTGCTTTTATCAATGCAGAGAACTGGAGCCTCTGCTAGTCACAGGGGTTTTAAAGGCTAATTTACAGCTTGGTTAAGTCGTGCTGCTTTTGTAGATGCTTGAAATTCTGTGCACATGCTCTGAAGGAAAACTGGTGAGGAAGAGCTCTCCTGTTCCCTGTTCCCTCCTCGGCTGCTTGGTCAGTTAAAGGGGGTAATCCATACTGTTGTTTGAAATCCTGCCCAAAATGAAACTGAACCTGGACCTTTTGGAGGTTGCCCTTCTAGACAGGTTTTCACTAATCAGTTTTGGTCCGAGGGGCTGTAAGGCGAAGGAGTGATCTTGTAGATTTATTACATCTGGATTTAAGACTGCTTACTGTTTACATGGCTTTCTACAATGTAAAGCTTGTTTGAATAAAATATTGATATAAATAAATACTGATGTTGGCTTAAGATAAGATTTGTGTCTCATTTCATTGATGTTTAAAAATGAGTTTGACATCTCTCCTTCAGAAATTAGTCCAGAGTATTTCCAGATTTTAGATTATGAGTGCTCCAAAATGTATGTGATAGTTGCATTGGGTCCCTAAAATGTGAATAGTATTTTATTTTCACTTTACATAGATATTTTAGAAATGACACCTAACATCTTTGATGACATCTAACATTTTTGGCTCTTCAGCTTCTCTTAGGAAGTTTATGGTCTAATTTCTAAACTTACAAGTCCACCAAGATACTGGCTGGATACCTTGGTTAATATTTTACTTGAATAATAACTCCCTAACTAAGATGATTCTAGATATATATCTGTTTGCGAGTGGAAAGGAAGTTTTCAGGGTTGCACATCAGGCAGAAATTGGGACGCATCTCCTTGCTTCCCTTCTGTACAGGGCGCGGCAGCTGAAAGCCTGCTGTGGTGACCACAGCCCTATCTTTTAACTTGTTTAGAAACAGCTATAGTGATAGTCTGGTTAAATGCTTCTGACTTGGAGCATGACTGAGGTGCACAGCAACTCTTCACCCCCTTCACGCTTTACTGGAGTCTTGAGAAAAGATACTTCTAAAAGTGGGCGTGTTTAAGCTGAGAGAAACTAAATGACCACCTTCTCCCTGGTCTTATCTGAGCAGTTATAAATGACACTCCCGGTGCCTTTATTTGAGTGCTACCATCTCTGCTTTCAGTGACCTAAGTTTACAGCTGTGCACTCTGCTCTGGGCAGGGATCCTCTTGGACCTTTGCCTCATGCCGGGGACTCTGGGCAAAGCTTGGCCTTTTCTGGCTCCTCCTAAATAACAAATTCTGGAAGACTTGGCGTAGGGCTAGGTATGGTAGGCTTTCACATATGACTGACTGATATCCAAAGGTCACCAACACTTTCCGTGAGGAAGCAGAGGCTCGATTTATTGTTCCCCTCCCACTTGCTCTTTCATGGGTTTGGTTAGGCGTGAGAGTGGCCCGAGTGACTGCCACCCACTCCTAAGGGTTCCCTGGGGCAGAGGATGGGGTAAGAGACTGTGGATCACGAGGACAGACTTCAAGACTGGCTGGGCCCTTCTGCTGCCTCTCACTGGAGAAGATAATGGTTTGGGAGTAGAATTTTTCTCTTTGCTCACTCCACCAGCCATTTCATTTTCTCTCCTTTGGGAAACTTGGATGGATCCAGTAGAACACATGAAAAAAGCTCATGTGTGTGGTGGTTAAGAGCGTGGGATCTGGAGTCTGTCAGCTTGGATTTGAAGTCTGAGTGTGCCGCCTACTACCCAGGCCATATCACTTAATCTCTCTGTTCCTAGGTTTTCTTTCATGGGGTAGGCAGTGAGGCTTAAGTGAGGTAATGTTTATAAAGCACTTAGCATATTGCTGCGTACTTACAGGAGGTTGAATTAGGCTCCCCCGGTGGGCTGAATTGTGTCCCTCAAAATTCATATGCTGAAGTCCTAACCCCCAGTACCCCAGGCTGTGACTATTTGGAGACAGGGCCTTTAAAGAGGCAATTAAGCTAAAATGAGGTCATTAGGGTGGGCCTGAATCCAATATGACTGGTGTCCTTATAAGGAGAGGAAACCGACAGAGGCACAGAAGGAAGACCATGTGAAGACACGGGAATAAGACAGCAATTTACAAATCAAGGAGCGAGGCCGCAGAGGAAACCAGCCATCCAATGCCTTGATCACAGACTATTTTTTATTTATTTATTTATTTTTTTTGGTGAGGAAGATCAGCCCTGTGCTAACATCTGCCGATCATCCTCTTTTATTGCTGAGGAAGACTGGCCCCGGGCTAACATCCGTGCACATCTTCCTCCACTTTATATGGGACGCCGCCACAGCATGGCCTGCCAAGCAGTGTGTCAGTGTGCACCCGGGATCCGAACCAGCGAACCCCGGCCGCCGCAGTGGAGTGCGCGCACTTAACCGCTTGGGCCGCCAGGCTGGCCCCCTGATCTCAAACTTAGCCTCAAGGTTGTTGGAAGGATATCTGTTGTTTAAGCCACCCAGTCTGTGGTACTTTGTTAGGCAGCCCTCACAAACTAATGCACATAATAAACACACAATAAATGTTAGCTGCTATTACTATTTTTATTATTATTATTCCCAAACCACTCAGCCAAAGAAAAAGCAGCCACAAATGGGGAATTTTAATAAGAAAATAACGCTCACTGGTTTAGTGAAAGAGATCATCTACAAAAGAAAAGTAATGAGTTTTTGATAACTATTGCCCCTGGGAAGGCCAGGTGGGACGCTCTAACTAAGCTAATGAGGTTATGGGCCACAATGACACTTAGTTGTCCTGGCAAGTCAGTAAGAAGACGTGTGGCTGGGGGCTCACACACCTGGCCCGGGGAGCTCTCTGGTGAGGTGCCATGCAGAGCATGGACTCTCTTGGACCCACCCAAGTAGCTTAGGTAACTGGAGGCCGCTAGCTACAAAAGAGTGAGAACCAGCAAGAGCACACAGTGGTTTTTAATGGGTAATGTATGCATGTAGTGATAAAATCAAACAGCACAAAGGCAGATTAAAAAGTAAATCTTAGTCACCCTTGACACTTGACCCCAACCTCCATTAAGGCAGCCAGTTGTATTGTTATTTTTGCGCATTTTCTAGAGATATCTGTGCGTATGCAAAAATGTGTTTACGTGTGTGTATATATATATATATACATCTATAAAAATAAATATAAACAGATAAATCAATATCCTCCACTTTATTTTATTTTATTTTTTTGTGAGGGTGATTGGCCCTGAGCTAACATCCATCGCCAATCCTCCTCTTTTTGCTGAGGAAGACTGGCCCTGGGCTAACATCCATGCCCATCTCCCTCTGCTTTATATGGGAGGCTGCCACAGCATGGCTTGACAAGCTGTGTGTCGGTGCACACCCGGGATCCGAACCCCGGGCGGCCACAGTGGAGTGCGCGTACTTAACTGCTATGCCACGGAGGCAGCCCCCGCTTTATTTTTTTATTTATTTATTTTTATATGTAATTGACATATAACATTGTGTTTGTTTTAGGTGTACAATATAATCATTTGATTGATGTATTGTGAAATGATCACCACAATAGCTTAACATCCATCACCACACATAGTTACAAATTTTTCTCTCTTCTAATGAGAACTTTTAAGATTTACTCTCTTAGCAACTTTCAAATATACAATACTGTATTATTAACTATAGTCAACATACTGAATATTACATCCCCAGGACTTATTTATTTGATAACTGGAAGTTTGTAATTTTGACCCCCTTCACCTATTTTACCCGCCCCCACCCTCTACCTCTGGCAACCACCAATCTGTTCTCTCTCTGAGTTTAGTTTTTTGTTTTTAGATTGCACATTTAAGGGATATCATGTGGTATTAGTCTTTCTCTGTCTGACTTATGTCACTTACATAATGCCCTCAAGGTCCATCCATGTTGTTACAAATGGCAAAATTTCATTCATTTTTGTGGCTGAATAATATTCTATTGTGTATGTTTATCACATTTTCTTTCTCCATTCATCTGTTGATGGACCCTTAGGTTCTTTTCATATCTTGGCTATTGTAAATAATGCTACAATGAACATGGGAGTGCAGATATCTTTTCAAGTTAGTTTTTTTGTTTTCTTTGGATAAATACCCAGAATTGGGATTGCTGGGTCATATGGTAGTTCTATTTTTGATTTTTTGAGGAATCTCCATACTGTTTTCCATAGTGGCTGCACCAATTTACAATTCCACCAGCAGTGCACAAGGGTTCCCTTTTCTCATATCCTTGCTAACACGTATTATTTCTTGTCTTTTTGTTAATAGCCATTTTAACGGGTGCAATGTGATATCTCATTGTGGTTTTGATTTGCATTTCCCTGATGATTAGTGATGTTGAGCATCTTTTCCTGTACCTGTTGGCCATCTGTATGTCTCCTGTGGAAAAATATCTATTCAGATCCTCTGTTCATCTTTTAATTAGATTGTTTATTTTTGCTATTGAGTTATATGAGTTCTTTATATATTTTGGATATTAACTCCTTATCAGGTACGTGATTTGCAAATATTTTCTCCCATTCAATAAGTTGCCTTTTCATTTTGTTGATGGTTTCCTTTGCTGTGCAGAAGCTTTTCAGTTTGATGTAGTTCCACTTGTGATTTTTGCTTTTGTTGCCTTTGCTTTTGGTGACAAACCCAAATCATCATCACCAAGACTGATGTCAAGGAGCTTACACCCTCTGTTTTCTTCTAGGCGTTTTATGGTTTCAGGTCTTATGTTCAAGTCTTTAATCCATTTGGAGTTAATTTTTGTGTATAGTGTAAGATGGTGGTCCAGTTTCATTCTTTTGCATGGAGCTATCCAGTTTTCCCAACACCATTTATTGAAGAGACTGTCCTTTCTCCATTATATATTCTTGGCTCCTTTGTCATAATTAATTGACCACATATGCATGGGTTTATTTGAAGACTCTCTATTCCGCTCTGTTGATCTGTGTGTCTGTTTTTATGCCAATGCCATATTGTTTTGATTACCATAGCTTTGTAAGATAGTTTGAAATCAGGGAGTGTGATGCCTCCAGTTTTGTCCATCTTTCTCAAGGTTGTTTTGGCTATTCAGGGTCTTTTGTGGTTCCATATAAGTTTTAGAATTATTTGTTCTAGTTCTGTGAAAAATGCCATTGGAACTTTGATAGAGATTGCGTTGAATCTGTAGATAGCTTTGGGTAGCATGGACATTTTAACAATATTAATTCTTCCAATCAATGAGCATGGAATATCGTTCTATTTATTTGTATCTTCTTCAATTTCTTTCATCAATGTCTTATAGTTTTCAATGTACGGGTCTTTTGCCTTCTTGGTTAAATTTATTCCTAGGTATTTTATTCTTTTTGATGCAATTGCCAATGGGATTGTTTTCTTTTTTTTTTTTTTTCTTTTTAATTTTTTGTTTATTGCAGTAACATTGGTTTATAACATTGTAAAAATTTCAGGTGTACATCATTGTACTTCTATTTCTGCATAGATTACATCATGTTCACCACCAAAATACTAATTACAACCCATCACCACACACATGTACCGAATTATCCCTTTCACCCTCCTCCCTCCCCCCTTCCCCTCTGGTAACCACCAATCCAATCTCTGTCCCTATGTGTTTGTTTATTCTTGTTATTATCTACTACTTAATGAAGGAAATCATGCGGTATTTGACCTTCTCCCTCTGACTTATTTCACTTTGCATTATACCCTCAATGTCCATCCATGTTGTCACAAATGCCTGGATTTCATCGTTTCTTATGGCTGAGTAGTATTCCATTGTGTATATATACCACAGCTTCTTTATCCATTCGTCCCTTGATGGGCACTTAGGTTGCTTCCAAGTCTTGGCTATTGTGAATAACGCTGCAATGAACACATGGGTGCATGTACCTTTACAAATTGGTGTTTTCAAGTTCTTTGGATAAATACCCAGCAGTGGGATGGCTGGATCATATGGTAGTTCTATCCTTGATTTTTTGAGGAATCTCCATACTGTTTTCCATAGTGGCTGCACCAGTTTGCACTCCCACCAGCAGTGTATGAGAGTTCCCTTCTCTCCACATCCTCTCCAACACATGTTGTTTCCTGTCTTGTTAATTATAGCCATTCTGACGGGCGTGAGGTGATATCTCATTGTAGTTTTGATTTGCATTTCCCTGATAGTTAATGATTTTGAACATCTTTTCATGTATCTATTGGCCATCTGTATATCTTCTTTGGAGAAATGTCTGTTCAGGTCCTTTGCCCATTTTTTAATTGGGTTGGTAGTTTTTTTATTGGTAAGATGCATGAGTTCTTTATATATTTTGGAGATTAAGCCCTTATCAGAAGTATGGTTTGCAAATATCTTCTCCCAATTGTTAGGTTGTCTTTTCGTTTTGTTGATGGTTTCCTTTGCTGTGCAGAAGCTTTTTAGTTTGATGTAGTCCCATTTGTTTATTTTTTCTATTGTTTCTCTTGCCCGGTCAGACATGGTGTTTGAGAAGATGTTGCTAAGACTGATGTCGAAGAGCGTACTGCCTATGTTTTCTTCTAGAAGTTTCACAGTTTCAGGTCTTACATTCAAGTCTTTAATCCATTTGGAGTTAATTTTTGTGTATGGTGTAAGGTAAGGGTCTACTTTCATTTTTTTGCATGTGGCTATCCAGTTTTCCCAACACCATTTGTTGAAGAGACTTTCTGTTCTCCATTGTATGTTCTTGGCTCCTTTGTCAAAGATTAGCTGTCCATAGATGTGTGGGTTTATTTCTGGGCTTTCGATTCTATTCCATTGATCTGTGTGTCTGTTTTTGTGCCAGTACCATGCTGTTTTGGTTACTACAGCTTTGTAGTATATTTTGAAATCAGGGAGTGTGATACCTCCAGCTTTGTTCTTTTTTCTCAGGATTCCTTTAGCTATTCGGGGTCTTTTGTTGTTCCATATAAATTTTAGGATTCTTTGTTCTATTTCTGTGAAAAATGTTGTTGGAACTTTGACAGGGATTGCATTGAATCTATAGATGGCTTTAGGAAGTATGGACATCTTAACTATGTTAATTCTTCCAATCCAAGAGCACGGAATATCTTTCCATTTCTTTGTGTCTTCAATTTCTTTCAGAAATGTTTTATAGTTTTCGGTGTACAGATCTTTCACCTCTTTGGTTAAGTTTATTCCTAGGTATTTTATTCTTTTTGTTGCAATTGTAAATGGGATGGTATTCTTAATTTCTCTTTCTGCTACTTCGTTGTTAGTGTACAGAAATGCCACTGATTTTTGTATGTTGATTTTGTATCCTGCAACTTTACCATATTCGTTTATTACTTCTAAAAGTTTTCCGGTGGATTCTTTAGGGTTTTCTATATATAAAATCATGTCATCTGCAAATAGTGACAGTTTCACTTCTTCCTTTCCAATTTGGATCCCTTTTATTTCTTTCTCTTGCCTGATTGCTCTGGCTAGGACTTCCAGTACTATGTTAAATAGGAGTGGTGACAGTGGGCATCCTTGTCTGGTTCCTGTTCTTAGAGGGATGGCTTTCAGTTTTTCACCATTGAGGATGATATTAGCTGTGGGTTTCTCATATATGGTCTTTATTATGTTGAGGTACTTTCCTTCTATACCCATTTTATTCAGAGTTTTTATCATAAATGGATGCTGTATCTTGTCAAATGCTTTCTCTGCATCTATTGAGATGATCATGTGATTTTTATTCTTCATTTTATTAATGTGGTGTATTACGTTGATTGATTTGCGAATGTTAAACCATCCCTGCATCCCTGGAATAAATCCCACTTGATCATGGTGTATAATCTTTTTAACGTATTGTTGTATGCGATTTGCTAGTATTTTGTTGAGGATTTTCTCATTGATGTTCATCAGTGATATTGGCCTATAATTTTCTTTTTTTGTGTTGTCCTTGTCTGGTTTTGGTATCAGGGTAATGTCAGCTTCGTAGAATGAGTTAGGGAGCTTCCCCCCCTCCTCAATTTTTTGGAAGAGTTTGAGAAGGATAGGTATTAAGTCTTCTTTGAATGTTTGGTAGAATTCACCAGGGAAGCCGTCTGGTCCTGGACTTTTATTTTTGGGGAGGTTTGTGATTACTGTTTCGATCTCCTTACTGGTGATTGGTCTATTCAAATTCTCTACTTCTTCTTGATCCAGTTTTGGAAGGTTGTAGGATTCTAAGAATTTATCCATTTCTTCCAGATTGTCGAATTGGTTGGCATATAGCTTTTCATAGTATTCTCTTATAATCTTTTGTATTTCTGAGGTGTCTGTTGTAACCTCTCCTCTTTCATTTCTGATTTTACTTATTTGTGCCTTCTCTCTTTTTTTCTTGGTGAGTCTAGCTAAAGGTTTGTCAATTTTGTTAATCTTTTCAAAGAACCAGCTCTTGGTTTTATTAATTTTTTCTATTGTTTTTTTTGGTCTCTATTTCATTTATTTCTGCTCTGATTTTTATTATTTCCCTTCTTCTACTGATTTTGGACTTTGTTTGTTCTTTTTCCAGTTCCTTCAGGTGCATTGTTAGATTGTTTATTTGAGATTATTCTTGTTTGTTGAGATAGGCCTGTATTGCTATAAACTTCCCTCTTAGAACTGCTTTTGCTGTATCCCATAAATTCTGGCATGTCGTATTTTCATTTTCATTTGTCTCCAGGTATTTTTTGATTTCTTCTTTGATTTCTTCGTTAACCCAGTCGTTGTTCAGTAGCATTTTGTTTAATCTCCACGTATTTGTGGCTTTTCTGATTTTCTTCCTATAGTTGATTTCTAGTTTCATACCGTTGTGGTCAGAAAAGATGCTTGGTATTATTTCAATCTTCTTAAATGTATGGAGACTTGTTTTGTGGCCTAATATGTGATCAATCCTGGAGAATGTTCCATGTGCCTTTGAAAAGAACGTGTATTCTTCGGTTTTTGGATGGAATGCTCTGTATATATCTACTAGGTCCATCTGTTGTAGTGTGTCATTTAAGGCCAATATTTCCTTATTGATCTTCTGTTTGGATGATCTATCCATTGGTGTAAGTGGAGTGTTAAAGTCCCCTACTATTATTGTGTTACTGTCTATTTCTGTTTTTATGTCCGTTAATAATTGCTTTATATATTTAGGTGCACCTACATTGGGTGCGTAGATATTGACAATTGTTATATCCTCTTGTTGGATTGTTCCCTTGATCATTATGTAATGCCCTTCTTTGTCTCTTTTTACAGTTTTTGTTTTAAAGTCTATTTTGTCTGATATGAGTACTGCTACCCCAGCTTTCTTTTCATTGCCATTTGCGTGGAGTATCTTTTTCCATCCCTTCACTTTCAGTTTGTGAGTGTCTTTAGGTCTGAAGTGTGTCTCTTGTATGCAGCATATATATGGGTCTTGTTTTTTTATCCAGTCAGCCACCCTATGCCTTTTAATTGGAGCATTTAGTCCATTGAAATTTAAAGTAGCTATTGATAAGTATGTACCTTCTGCCATTTTTTAACTTTTTTTTTTTTCTCAGTGTTTTAGTAGTCCTTCTCTGTTCCTTTCTTCTTCTATACAGAATCGATGGTCACTTTAGTTTGACCTCTGTCTGAAAGCTCTACTCTTTAACTGCCCTCCTCCCTCATGTTTTTGATATCATATCTAACCTCTTTGTTGTGCATTTGTATCCATTACATTCTAATCATGGAAATAGATAAGTTTTCCTATTTGTGGTCTTTTCTTTTCCCCTTAAATCAGTCCCTTTAACATTTCTTGTAGCACTGGTTTCTTGGTGACAAACTCCTTTAATTTTTGCTTATCTGGGAAAATTTTGATCTCTCCTTCCATTTTGAATGATAATCTTGCTGGGTAGAGTATTCTTGGCTGTAAGTTTTTTCCTTTTAGCACTTTAAATATATCGTGCCGTTCTCTTCTAGCCTGTAAGGTTTCTGCAGAGAAGTCAGCTGATAGCCTTATGGGGTTTCCTTTGTACGTAACTTGACATTCTCTTGCGGCTTTTAGGATTCTCTCTTTATCTTTAATTCTGGACATTTTGATTATGATGTGTCTTGGTGTGGGCCTCTTTGGGTTTATCTTATTTGGGGCTCTCTGTGCTTCCTGTACCTGGATGTCTGTTTCCTTCCTTAGGTTAGGGAAGTTTTCATCTATTATTTCTTGAAATAGATTCTCTGCCCCCTTGTCTCGCTCTTCTCCTTCCGGGACACCTATAACACGGATGTTAGTGCGCTTGATGTTGTCCCAGAGGTCCCTTAGACTGTCCTCAGTCTTTTTAATTCTTTTCTCTTTTACCTGTTCACCTTGGGTAATTTCTTCTAGTCTTTCGTCCAGCTCACAGATCCGTTCTTCTGTATCCTCTACTCTGCTTTTGAGTCCCTCTAATGAATTTTTCATTTCCAGTATTGTATTCTTCATTTCTGATTGGTTCTTTTTTATATCTTCCATTTCTTTGTTGACATTCTCACTGAGTTCATCTATTCTTCTCCCCAGATCAGTGAGCATCCTTAACACTCTTAGTTTGAACTCTCTGTCAGGTAGGTTGCTCATTTCTGTTTCACTTAGTTCCTTTTCTGGGGTTTTGTCCTGTTCCTTTACTTGGAATGTATTCTTTTGTCTCTTCATTTTACCTCTTTCCCTGTGCTTGTGTCTACGTATTAGGTAGGTCAGCTACGTCTCCTGCTCTTGGATAGGTGACCTTATGTAAGTGATGGCTTAGGAGGCTTCCAGTGTGCTTCCCTCAGTTCTCAATGTTCCAGGCGTGACCCCTATGTGGGCTATGTGTGTCCTTCTGTTGTGGCCTGTTTGCTCTCCCTGTAGGCGCCCAGGGAGGCTGAGTTATGCTCCTGGCCAGCTGTTGTAATGCTCAGCTGCTTGAAGTTGTTGTGGGCCCTTCAGTCTCTTTATCAGGTGTGGGGATCCCCAGCACAGTTGGCTGCAAGTTCTAATACCACATTTGTGTTGCAGTATTTCTTTTTTTCTTAATTTCTCTTTCTGATAGTTATTAGTGTATAGAAATGCAACGGATTTCTGTATGTTGATTTTGTATCCTGAAACTTTACTGAATTCATTTATTAGTTCTAACAGTTTTTTTTGGTGGAGTCTGTGGGATTTTCTATATACATTATCATGTCATCTGCAAATAGTGAGTTTTACTTCTTCCTTTCTGATTTGGATGCCTTTTATTTATTTCTCTTGCCTAATTGCTGTAAGACTCCCACTAGTACGTTGAATGAAAGTGGCGAGAGTGGGCATCCTGGTCTTGTTCCTGATCTTAGAGGAAAAGCTTTCAGTTTTTCACTATTGAGTATGATGTTAGCTGTGGGCTTGTCATATATGGCCTTTATTACGTTGAGGTAAGTTCCCTGTAAACTCACTTTGTTGAGGGTTTTTATCCTGAGTGGATGTTGAATTCTGTCAAATTCTTTTTCTGCATCTATTGAGATGATCACATGATTTTTATGCTTCATTTTGTTAATGTGATGTATCACACTGATTGATTTGGGTCACTAATTCCTTGGATGCTGAACCATCATTGCATCCCAGGGATAAAAATCTCACTTGATCATGGTGTAAAGCCTTTTAATGTATTGTTGAATTCAGTTTGCTAAGATTTTGTTAAAGATGTTTGCATCTACATTCATCAGGGGTATTGGCCTATAATTTTCTTTTCTTGTGGTGTCTTTGCCGTGTTTTGATCAGGATAATGATGGCCTCATAAAGTGAGTTTGAAAGTGTTCCCTCCTCTTCTATTTTTTGGAAGAGTTTGAGGATTGGTATTAATTCTTCTTTAAATGTTTGGTGGAATTCACCAGTGGAGCCTTCTGTTCCTGGACTTTTGTGTGTTTGGAGGTTTTTGGTTACTGATTCCTTCTCCTCACTAGTATCAGTCTGTTCAGATTTTCTATTTCTTCATGATTCAGTCTTGGTGGTTGCATGTTTCTAGGAATTTATCCATTTCTTCTAGGTTGTCCAGTTTGTTGGCATATAATTGATTATACTAGTCTCTTATGATCCTTTGTATTTCTGTGGTATCATCGTAATGTCTCCTCTTTCATTTCTGATTTTATTTATTGAGTCTTCTCTTTTTTTCTTGATGAGTCCAGCTGAAGGTTTGTCAGTTTTGTTTATATTTTCAAAAAACTAACTCTTAGTTTCATTGATCTTTTCTATTGTCTTTTTAGTCTCTATTTCATGTATTTCTGCTCTGATCTTTGTTATTTCCTTCCTTCTAACTTTGGGCCTCATTTGTTCTTCTTTTTCTAGTTACTTGAGGTGTAAAGTTAAGTTGATAGAGCTTTTTCTTGGTTTGTTTTTTGGTGTGTGTGACAAAATTAGCCCTGAGATAACATCCATTGCCAATCTTCTTCTTTTTGCTGAGGAAGATTGGCCCTGGGCTAACATCCATGCCCAACTTCCTCTACTTTATATGGGACGCTGCCACAGCATGGCTTGACAAGTGGTGCATTGGTCCATGCCCGGGATCTGAACCTGTGAACCCCTGGGCTGCTGAAGTGGAGTGCGCGTACTTAACCACTACGCCACTGGGCTGGCCCTTCCTTCTTGTTTTTTAATGTAAGTATTTATTGCTATGAACTTCCCTGTTAGAAATGCTTTTGCTGCACCACATAAGTTTTGGTATGTTGTATTTTCATTTTCATTTGTCTCAAGATATTTTTTGCTTTTTCTTTTGACTTCTTTGATCCATTGGTTGTTCAGTAGCATGTTGTTTAATCGCCACATATTTGTGAATTTTTCAGTTTTCTTCTCGTAATTGATTTCTAGTTTTATACCACTGTGGTCAGAAAACATACTTGATATGATTTCAATCTTAAATTTATTAAGACTTGTTTTGTGGCCTAATATATGATCTATCCTGGAGAATGTACCATATGCACTTGGGAAGAATGTGTATTCTGCTGCTTTTGGATGGAATGTTCTGTAAATGTCTGTTAAGTACCTCTGGTCTGATGTATCATTTAACTCCAATATTTCCTTATTTATTTTCTGCCTGGATGATATATCCATTGATGAAAGTAGGGTATTGAAGTCCCCTGTCATTTGTCCCTTTAGGTCTGTTAATATTTGTTTTATATATTTAGGTGCTCCTATGTTGGGTGATTAAATATTTATAAATATTATATCCTTTTGTTGGATTGACCCTTTTATCGTTATATAATGACCTTCTTTGTCTCTTATTACAGTCTTCATCTTATAGTCTATTTTGTCTAATATAAGTATAGCTATCCCAGCTTTCTTTTGGTTTCCTTTTGCCTGGAATATCTTTTTCTATCCTTTCACTTTCAGTCTCTGTGTGTCCTTAAAACTGAGGTGAGTCTCTTATAGGCAGCGTATAGTTGGGTCTTGTTTTTTTATCCATTCAGCCACTCTGTGTATTTTTTTTTTTTTTTTTTTTTTTGTGAGGAGATCAGCCCTGTGCTAACATCTGCCAATCCTCCTCTTTTTTTGCTGAGGAAGACGGCCCTGGGCTAACATCTGTGCCCGTCTTCCTCCACTTTATATGGGACGCCGCCACAGCATGGCTTGCCAAGCAGTGCGTCGGTGCGCGCCCGGGATCCGAACCAGCGAACCCCGGGCCGCCACAGCGGAGCGCGCGCACTTAACCGCTTGCGCCACCGGGCCGGCCCCCACTCTGTGTATTTTGATTGGAAAATTTAGTCTGTTTACATTTAAAGTAGTTATTGATAGTTATATACTTATTGCCATTTTGTTTGTTGTTTTCTGGCTGTTTGGTAATTCCTTTGTTCCTTTCTTCTCTTGCTCTCCTCCTTTGTGATTTGATGATTTTCTGTATTGGTATGCTTAGATTCCTTTCTGTTTATCTTTTGTGTATCTACTATAGGTTTTTGCTTTGTGGTTACCATGAGCTTACATAAAACATCTTATATTTATAACAGTCTATTTTAAGTTGATAACAACTTAAGTTCAAATGCATTTTAAAGCTCTACATTTTTACTATCACTCCCCCAGTTTTTGTTTTTGATGTCACAATTTAAATCTTTTTATCTTGTGTATCCAATGTCAAATTATTGTAGTTATAATTATTTTTACTACTTTTGTCTTTTAACCTTTATACTAGATTGATAAGTGATTAACCTACCACCATTACAACATCACATTATTCTGGATTTAACTATGTATTTATCTTTACCAGTGAGATTTATGCTTGATATGTTTTCCTGTTGCTAATTAGCACCCCTCATTTCAGCTTAAAGCAGTCACTTTAACATTTCTCACAAGGCTGGTCTAGTGGTGTGGAACTCCTTCAGCTTTTGCTTGTCTGGAAAAACTGTTTGTCTTTCCTTCAATTCTGAAGGACAGCTTTGCCGGGTAGAGTATTCTTGTTTGGACGTTTTTTTCTTTTAGCACTTTGAATGTATTGTGCCACTCCCTTCTGGCCTGCAAAGTCCCTGCTGAAAAATTTGCTGATAGTCTTATGGGGGGTTCCCTTGTATATAACAAGTTTTTCTCTTGCTGTTTTTATGATCCTCTCCTGTCTTTAACTTTTGACAATTTAATTTTAATGTGTCTTGGTGTGGGTCTCTTTGAGTTCATCTTGTTTGGAACTCTCTAGGCTTCCTGGATCTGGGTATCTGTTTCCTTACCCAGGTTAGGGAAGTTTTTAGCCATTATTTATTCACATAAGTTTTCTACTCCTTTCTCTCTTCTCCTTCTAGGACCCTATAATGTGAGTATTGGTCTGCTTGATATTGTCCCCTAAGTCCCTTGAACTATATTCACTCTTTTTCATTCTTTTTGCTTTTTGCTGCTCTGATTGGTTGAATTCCACTGCCCTGTCTTTGAATTTGCTGGTCCTTTCTTCTGCTTCCTTATTTTGCTGTTGAATCCCTCCATTGAATTCTTCAGTTGAGTTATTGTATTCTTTGATAAACAAGCAAAGAGCAATAGGATATATTGGAGTATATGAGGAAGCTTTTTCGTGTAAAACTAATTTGGCCTGACCTTGTTTTTCCAAAAGGGCCTGACATGGCCTGTTGAGCATGCATTGTACATCTGCTTTAAACATTTACTATATCCCAAAGACAAGAATGATGCGCTTAAAGATAGGGATGTGGCTTCCCCCCACATCGGCATTTCTTTGAGGATAAGCATCTCTTCCTGGAAACTAAAGATGAATTACCAACCTGCTATGGTCACCTTGTGACCATTGACCTGCTGACCACTGACCTGCTGTGCCAGCTAAGCATCTCGTGACAGTAGTAAAAGAGATAGTCCTGTCATATGTGATGTATGCTCTTTGTTCCAGGATGGTGTATAACCACTCTGTACACCCCACTTCTTTGGTGCCCTTTCTTCCTTGCAGAAGGAAGTCCCCGGGCCACAGTTCTCAAACCTGGCTCATAATAAACTCATCTCAATTTTGATTTATAGATTGATTATGGATTATTTGCATCAACATCTTCAGCTCCATGATTTCTGTTTGGTACTTTCTTATATTTTCTGTCTCTTCGTTGAAATTCTCACTTTGTTCATGCATTGTTCTCCTGACCTCAGTGAGCATCTTTATGACCATTATTTTGAACTTTTTTATCAGGTAAATCACTTATCTCCATTTCGTTGAGGTCTTTTCCTGAGGTTTTATCTTGTTCTTTTGTTTGGAACACATTTCTTTGTTTCTTCATTTTCCTTGACTCTCTGCATTGGTTTCCATGTATTGGATAAAACAGCCACGTCCTCCAGTCTTGGTGTGGTCTTGTGTAGGCGATGAACCTTATCCTTCAACTCTGCCTAGCTCTTGGTTGTCTCTCATACTTTTTTGATTGTCCAAGCCGCTTCTTTGTTCTTAGTGGCTCCTAGTAGTTGAGGGTGTGCCAAGACCTGTCAGTGTTTCAAATGGGAGGATATCAGTCAGCACCTAGATGCAGGCTAATTAGAAGCCAGACTCGCAGGCAGCAGCTTTTAAAGTATGCAAATATACCTCTTTCAGAGGAAAACCAGGAGATAGATGTTTCTGTCTGATCCTTCTGCACTGAGCCCTGGAGTGGTAGCCAGTTAAGAACTGTTTATTTGTTGGCTATAGTCCTGTTGAACTCGTGAACGCAAGGCCCACTGGCCACCAGAGCCAAGTGATCAAAGGGGTGTTCCCTAGGCAGCAGCTACAAAAACCAAGATGCCAGATGTGTGTACAAGCTCCTTTCTGGGAGATACCAGTGACCTGGAGCAAGGCAGAGGGAGAGAGGGAAGATGGCGTCCACTGGCCTTGCCAGTCTCTGGAGAGTATTGCAGTTGGTGCCTTGATGTGTGTTAAATTAGAAAGCTGCCCCTCAGGCTGCAGCTATTAAGATAAGCAAATAGGCTCTTTCCCAGAAAGACTGGTTTTAGCCTGCTGCCTCTGCTGGGCCCCAGGGGGTTAGCTGTGGTGTCTTCCTGGTCACATTCTCTTCTCCCCAAATACATACAGAAACCTGATTTTGTAAGTCTGTGAGTTCCTCTTCCTCTACAAGATATTTTGCTTTGTAAGCCACTCTTGGAGCTTGGCCAAAGTGACAGAGCTATGGGTGAGGTTGAGGAAACGAGACAGAGATGCAGTGGAATCACTGCTGTGTCTTACGGCTTCCTCCTTGGATCTCAAATGCTAGAAACAATCTATGACTATTTTCCTGTATAAAGCTATTTATTAAGCAGAACTCTAGGGGATTAATGGTATCAGATTTCGATACTGAACCTCTTAATCTCAAGTTCACGTGCCCGATACCCAGCAAGCCAGACACTGAGACATCGGTGCTTGGAATTGGCCAAAACAAGTAGGTGGGAGCCTGGGTCCGCTCAAATCCACCTCCCCCAGCACAGAAAATGGTGGTGGGGGGGGCGGGGGGGGCGGGGGGGAGGGGTTTGATACCAGCTCAAGACAAGGTTGACATAAGGGAAGCCATATTGTAGAAAAGAAACCCTATCGTAATTTTGAATGACCTCTGACAAACTAAGCCAGCTAGATATGCACCTTCCAGGAGATCTAACTGCTCTGTAGATTTTACAATCCCTGCTTGTGCATGTACCTCCCAGCTGTGATAAGATGATAACTTTGTTCTTTTGAGTTCCTTAGGAATGTTATGACCCCCGAACAGAGTTTATGCTGATAGCCATCACCAATGAAAAGTGAAAGATCTGGCGTGGTGACTCCCAGTCTGTAACACCAGAAGGTCAACATTCCTAACCTCCTCCCCTATAACCCATCGGCCTATATAACTGCTGTAAGATTTTGTGCCCCTGGGCCGGCCCCGTGGCTTAGCGGTTAAGTGCGCGCGCTCCGCTACTGGCGGCCGGGGTTTGGATCCCGGGCGTGCACCGACGCACCGCTTCTCCGGCCTCAGCATCCCACATACAGCAACTAGAAGGATGTGCAACTAGGACATACAACTATCTGCTGGGGCGTTGGGGGAAAAAAAAAAAAAAAAAAAGGAGGATTGGCAATAGATGTTAGCTCAGAGCTGGTCTTCCTCAGCAAAAAGAGGAGGATTAGCATGGATGTTAGCTCAGGGCTGATCTTCCTCACAAAAAAAAAAAAAAAAGATTTTGTGCCCCTTAAGATGATTCTTTCAGACATGAGTCGGCCATCTTCCCCCTTGCTAGCAAGCTGTAAAAGTCCTTTCTTTCCTACCACCTCACCTCTTGACTATTGGCATGTCTTGCCGTGGGCAGACGGACCCCCTTTTTGGGTGGTAAGTTTTATAGAGCTTGGCAGGAGGGGCTTCAGGCAAACAAAGGGGTCACTCCCGATAAGCCTCGGGGCAATGACTTCTGGGCTTCAACAGCTGCTGAGGGCCGGCCAGTGACTGCAACCTCTCCGAGAGCATTCTCTTTTTTCTCCAAGACAAGCTCACTAGTTCTTCTGGAAAATAAGCTCACAACTCCTTGAGACCCCTGAGTCACCCCTCAAGTTAAACAGGAAAAACAGCAAACTGATTTAATATCTACAGTACCCCTCAGGTACCGGCCTTCAATTTCATCCATTTTTATAAAACCAAAAATGGTTAAAGGCAACAGGTGTTATCAGAGGAAAGAGAAGAGGTATTACGGGCTAACAGTAAGTAGACAGCACTTGGCTGACTGTCCTCCAAGAGTGCAGGTCTCACTGAGAGAGATCAGGACATAGCCAGCCTCAAAATAGCTACTTGTGTACTGCCGCCTCCCCTGTCCCCCCACCGCCCCTTCCTTTTAGTCATGGCAGAGCTCTAACAATGTTATTTATAGCCAGGTTTATTTTTACTTTATAAAATCAAATATGTGAATATTTTAAGAAATACTGTTCTGAAATTGAGAAATCAGGTTAAAGCTTATTTGATAGGCCTTCAAGGAATATCCTCCTGCTTCAGCTGTTATGAAAATGAAAACTATAAGCTATAAGACTTGACTAGTATAAAATACAGCTCTAGAAGAGACTTTAGGGCATAGGGCAGTGTGCTTGATGGCAGGGAATGTGCATCTTCTGGGACTCATGCGGATGTCCCATGACAATCAGCAGGGCTGAGTAGAGTCCACAAACTCTCTGGGTGGCTTGCTCCAGCCCTCATAGGACTACCTCCTCTAAGAATTTTTTATAGCTGTTCTCTGTTTACATTTTTATCTTTCCCCCCCAATATAGTGGCCTTCTTCACAGACACTATTAGAAAATTGAAGTTCATAGAATTGAATATTACATGTTTCAGCATTTGCCCATTTCCCAGTTGATTGGGACCTCTGTGGGAGTCGGGAGGGGAGACAGAGTTGTAACTAACTTTTGTTAATACTTTGTATCTAGGGAAAGACACTAGTGGCAAGCGGGCAGAAGGAGAGAAAACGATGTTTTAACAAACTTAAGGGAATGTTTGTTTAATGAAATTATTTCCTCAGCATTACTCAGAAAATGGAGTCTCTTTTTCTTGTGTGTGTGGTCTGGGTGAACGGCAAAACTTTTTTTTTTGTGTGAGGAAGATCAGCCCTGAGCTAACATTCCTCTTTTTGTCAAGGAAGATTGGCCCTGGGCTAACATCCATGCCCACCTTCCTCTACTTTATATGGGACGCCGCCACAGCATGGCTTGACAAGCCCTGTGTCGGTGCACGCCTGGGATCCGAACCCATGAACCCTGGGCCGCTGAAGCGGAGCGCGCGCACTTAACCGCTGCACGGTCAGGCCGGCCCCTGAACAGCAAAACTTTATTAATAGCTGATCTAGAAGGGAGGGAAAGTAATTATGAAAGTATACTGGAAGCTTCTTACAAAATATTTTTTCAGTAAAATAGGTCCAAGTTTCAACACCTTCACAGGTGACAGTTACTGAAATAGCAAATGAATCTCATTAAAAGGCAGTTAGGCTACAGACTCGAGGACAGAGTTACAAGGGAGGCAATTCCCTTCAGAAAAGGAAACCAGAGAGATGCTAAGTGCCTAAAACTGAGCTAGTTTGGGGCACTTGTGTTGAATAACCATTTGTTAGTCTGGCTGTGTCCATTATAAAGAGGTTAAGTATGGTTATTCTTGTGAGAATATTGTGTCTAGTTACTATGATGAAAAAGATGATGTAAGCAGGAGTCTTGATAGCACAGAACTTGCTTAGAAAAGGGAAAGTCACAGAGAAAACTTCATTAATGCCCACCCACACAAGGGTAAGAAAACTCTAATTCTGTGGATTAGCCTCAGCCTCCCAAACAAAAAAAAAATCCCCAGAAGTGGGGATGTAGTATGTCTCTGCAGGACTTAGGAGATATATGTGCAGAGATGTGCTTTGTATCTCTCTGATTCCATATTTACCATATAATTTTCAGAAAGCCAATCCCCTCAGTATTTGGAAGTACTGAATTTGGCAATGGAAGACCTATTTCTGGTGTATAACCAGGTGAGCTTTCTGTGTTAAGAAACATTTTCTATTGAAAAAATTGGCATGTTTTAAAAAATAATGTAATTTTTGCTTTCCCTCTGGCTTCAAGATTAAATGAAAATGAACAAAGATCTACTAACAAGTGGATTCTTAGAACTCTAAAAGGATGAGAGCTAAATTTTTCCTAGACTACTTTTGCTGCCATTTTTTTTTAATCCTAAAGTTTTGGTAAGGGAATTGCAATGTCACTTAGGATACAATGAGTTAAATTTACCTCAACAAATTCAGAAAAGGGTAGGGTAAGATGTAACCAACGTAGGCTTATAAAACAGATGAAGATAATACCCTTTACAGGAAGATAAAAATCACGCATATATTTCATATTTTATTCAATTTTAATATGGTTTCCATTATTAACTTTTAAAACAAAATGATTTCCAGTTTAGAAAACAATGCACTGACCACATAATTCCTTTTTCATTTTATACAGTTATACAAATATTCTAAATACACATTTTGTGTTCAAGATGATGGCAAATAAGATTAACTGTACAGTACATAAGGAAAGAAAATATTTTAAGCATATTTAGAAGCAATAGAAATGTCTATACAAAACAAGCAAAAATGGAATAAATTTTTTTATTTTTAAAGTATTGCAACAGGCCCACAGGTTGGTAACAAAAATGTCTTTGCACAGTTCCTCACAATGCCCCATTAATAGCTAAAGCAAGACAGCGGGTTTAGAAAATAATGTTTCAAAATGCTACACGATACTATTGTTTGCACAGTTTGATCAAAATAACAACTCTACTCTGAGTCAAGCAAAACCTAGAGGAAATATACCAAACAACTTGAAAATCATTTGTATAAAATTCATTGCACATTATTTTACTCAGTTGTTTGAAAAGTAAAAAAGTGTATTTACAAAATATTTCGCAGTCAAAATTATGAAGTGAATGGATATCTCTAAGTAACACGTCTTGATACAGACAGTTCAAGGAAAACACACGAATGGTTTTTTTAAAAGAGGTTTTCAGTGCTCCTTCCACAGGGAAGTAAATATGATCTATTCAAATGGATATACAAGATGTTACACATACTGGAGAAAATTCAACACCTGCATTATAAAACAATGTTAAAAAGGTGAAAGGATGAGAAATTTGTACGTTGTAAGAGGTGAGCTATTCAGAGATCAACTAATACAATTTTTAATTCAGTTAGCATAAAAGTCTTCATAGTCTTCAGATAATAGACAGTGAACATACTTGACTCGATGAAAGTTGAAAAAGCACCATGCACAACAGTTTAGTGGTAAACACTGAAAAAAATAGCACCTGGAATTTTGTGATATTGACAATTTAAAACTGGTCTAGTAATTGCCGGAGATATGGTGCCTTGGATAATTCTCTATTCACTCGGGAAAGTTTGAAAAGTACTGGGCAGTTCAGAGAAACACATGGGATATGTCGATCAAAGCAACCTGTACAGTTCTTGCATATCTGAAAGTACAAGAGGGATATATAAAACAATAGGAAAGTTCCTATGTATATGTGTAAACAACAGATTTCTCTAATCCCTCCTCTCTGACCCACCACCGATTACTGGCAGACATATGACATGTAATATATTACAGAAAGTTTCATTAATTTTCATCTCTTTGAAGCCTAGCATACCCTATGTTGAGACATTTTGAAAGGATATTATTTCACAAAACAGAGCACAAAATTCCGTAAGAATTCATTTCATTCCAGAGATCAACTTTCATTTACAGTAAAATTCTATTATATTAAGATCCACACACCATTCAGACACTGCCTCTTAAATGTGCTATAAACACTATTTTTCAAATTACTCAGATTTATCTTTTTATATGCCAATCATGTTTCTTATTTCAAAGGAGAAAATGCCAGTATGAAAAAAATTAAAGGATGTCAGTTTGAAAGTAGTAGTCTAGACCAGTGGTTCTCAACCCTGGCTATACATGAGCTTAAAAATATACTCATGCCTGAGCTCCACGCCAGACCAATCAGTCAGAATTTCTGGGCCTGAGAGCCTACAAATCTGTGCTTCTTAGGGCTCCCAGGTGATTCTGATGTATAATAAGATCTGATCTAAAGGAAAATAATACATCATAAGGCAATTTTTAAAGAGCAGAAGCATTATAATGTCTTATACAACGATCAGATTTTAAACAATACGTCAAGTCTCAGGTCACACATACAGTTAAAAAAAGATTATAAAACATGAAAAACATCCAAAAATTAAAAAGGATACTAGTGAGGACCCCAAGGATCAAGAAAGTACAGGCTGATTTTTCACCTGAATAGTGTATCCATGTGATTAAAAAAAGGGATACCAAATAGTAACTATTACTCTAGATTGTCTTTTAAGAGAGAAATCAATCTGCTCTACTTAGTTCTTTGATCTCTATCAGAGTTTCTGTTTTAGACATGTCTCACAGGCAATGACTTTTTGTTCTTTGCCCCAGTATCTTCCAGTGAACTGAAGGACATGTTTTCCTGAGCACACTGGTTATTGTGTCCAGTGTTAGGATACTGCCACAGCAAACGGCTGAGAGACCTGTGCTTCAGTGTGCTCTCTCAAGACGAAGTGTGCTGTTCTACTATGAAGCCTTTCACCAATGAGATCTCTGCCCAGAGACCCAAATCTATTCCCAAATACAGAATTTCTGTATTGCAGCTCTATGTACTGCAGCTACATGCAGGTGCCAGGACAAACTGATAAATATTTATGCACTTGCTGTGCTCGTCTGATAAATAAGCCAGGATGGAATTACTTGCCTCACTAAATTTAACTCAATGTTTAGTTTCAAGAACCTTTCCTGGTGATTTAAACCCTGAGCATTATAGTTGAATGTAGCTTACGTTTAAAATTTTAAACACCACAACCTGGCCATTTACTTTTTTAGCTCATAAGGAGGCAGACATTTAAAAAAACATCTGCTTTAATCTTCACTGATTCTTTCTTTTTGCTATCCTTTGGCGTACTTTCCTATTTTTTCAAAAATTTTCAGTCAGATGCTTAATTCATTTATTTTCACTCTTTCAATGTTTATTATTAAAAGTGTTTAAGGTGATGAATTTTCTCTAAGATCTGCTAGGGCTGTCTAGAACCTTATATGTAGTGTTTGTTTCAAAGGGAGTGTTAAAATTTCCAAGTGGAAGGATCATTTTGTTTTCTGAGTTTATAATTAATTAACAGCTTTATAGCATTTATTGATAAAATGTTTGTAATATTTCTACTTTTTGAAATTTATTAAGGCTTTCTTTACAGACTAAGATACAGTCAATTTTTTAACATTCCATAAACACTTGAAGTGTATTTTCTAATATTGGGTTACAGAGTTTGATATATAATCATAAGTTCTACCTTATAATGTTGTTTATATCTTCCATAACCGTACTTATTTCTGATCACTTGATTGGTCTTGGGCTGAAGAAGGTGTATCAAAGTCTTCTGTTACTAATGTTTCTGACCATTTCTCATTACATCTCCTATAATTTCTGCTTTATGAAAATTTCTACTGATTATTTAGGTACAGGAGACATATTTTAATTCTCTGAAAAAAAACCCCTAAAGTTAAAAATATCTTTTGAAAGATGATGAACCATCCTCATTTATAAATAGCATCACTTCTTTTAAACTACATTTTTATAAGAAATAAGACCTAATATTGAAGGAGGGTTCTGGTTAAATTGATGGCACCAACCAGTGCAGTGTATGTCGCTGAGGGCAGAAGACAGGAAGGTACAGGGAAGAGACCACTCACAGCCTTGGACTTCAGTGGCGCTCTGGAGGTTCTGCTCACATTTGCGCCTTATACTAGAAGCGAACAAGGGAATTTTCTATGAGGGTTGGTTGCTGCCACGAGGGAGCTGGGAACAGCCAGTGACTTCAGTGGTTGCACTGACTAGCACCACAAAGCTAGCACAAGGTGGCTGAAAATTGGTTGGTAATCAGCCCAGTGACATACTGCTGCTTTAACTGTGCATTCAGCAGGAAGCTGTTCATTCATTCAATGCATATTCACAGACCAGCTCCACAGGCTGGACTCCATGCTGGACTCCATGCTAGGCACAGCCGACTGAGCAGTGAGGGAAGAGTAGGGCCTCTGCCCTCACTGGGCTCACTTGCTGTCTAGTGGGGAAGAGAGACACATAATCACAGTAAAGCAGAGGTTATGGCAGGAGCCCACTGCAGGGAAGGCTTCACCTGGGTTGGGAGTTTAAGCTAATTCCTCTCAGATGATGATTAGTGGGGGTAGAGGAAAGCGTTCCAGGCACAGGGAACAGCGCGTTGAAAGGCCAGGATGTGGAACAGACTAAGGTGTATTCACGGCCCTAAAAGAAGTTCATGGGTGGAGGATAGAGTGTGACAGGCAAAAGGGCAAGAAATGGTGACAGAAAGGTAGCAGGTAGGGGCCAGAATGGAGAAAGACTTATAAAATATGCTAAGGAGTTTGAATTTTATGAGAGAGAGAGAGAACACCAGATTTGTACTTTTAAAAGATCGTTCTAGCTATAATATTGAGAATGGATAGGATGGGAGGGGGTCAGGGTAGGACAGGGTTGCAGGAGTTTAGGGGAAAGAGAATGGTGGTTTGGAGTAGGATGGTGACAGAGGGAAGGAGAAAGGTGAGGGTATTTAAGAATTATTTAGGAGATGGAAGGGGAGACGGAAAAGTCAACTTATTTCAACAAGCTAGGCTTCTGTGGTTGCATCAAAATCATCATACCTTTTAGATCCCACCATCCTTAATGAGATCTATTTAATCTCATCCTTAATGAGATCTGTTTCTAGATGACTGGCTATACTCTCTAAAACTTAAGAATTTTCTGCCAGGACAAATTGAGCAGCTAGAATGGTACAGAGGAAATAGTCTATACTTTACCAATCCTTAATCATCTTTCTATAATCATTCAAATTCTTAAGAGCCTAGTGTCCTAAGAGATGGTTTCTTTCTCTGGTCACCTGCGTGGCAGCTAAGTTTTCCTACTAAGAGACTGTGGATTGATAATGTGTCTTGATTCAAAAGCTTCTTCACCTTGAGGACAAGGTGCAGAGCCTGGCCTTTACATACTGCTGGTTGGGTTACATGAGGCCTCTGAGCAATGAGCTGCTAGGAATGATTGTGTAAGAGAATTTACAACATTATAGCTGATGGGACCTTTGCATTCTGATAACACTGAGGCCAAGGGACATGGCCAATGTTATGAAGTCCAGACTAGAATTCTGATTTCCTTATTATCAGCATGTTTCATTTTCTACAAAATCACACTGCCTCTCAATTATTTGGTTGGTTTTAAAACATTTCAATAACTTTATATATTGCTCTTATAAAAGAAGACAAAACAACAAAACAAACTCCACCCCAAAATTGTTCTTGTCTAGCCTGAAGTTAAAAATATAACTTGAATATGATGGTATATTATATAGATATGAGCTATATAAGATATAACCATTCCTTTAAGAAATATACATTTAAAAAAATGTGCTATGATAATTTTTCTTTAGATTTCATTTTCCAACTTATTTCAAGAGATTTCTGTTTATTTCTGCTAGAATTCCTGTGTTTGAAAAACCATCTCTGCATTTTAGGTCTATATCTAGCTTGGCCGCTTATTAGCAGTGTACCATGGGGACAATTACTCAACCACTCTGTGTCAGTTTACTCCTCTGTAAGAGGGCCTACAATAGTCTCTGGTGTATAGTAGATTTAATCATGATAACTATTAATTTTCTATCTGGACTCTTAGAATTGAGAAACTTCCCAAATTTACTAGCAATTCTGTAGGACAACCATATTTTTATGGGAATGGTAGTAGATATAGTAGATAGAGGAACTGGTACTTTTCTTTCTCTCTTTTTAATACTATGTTAAAAGAAATTGTGTGTATGGATGTTGTAGTTCTAGGTTTTAATAAACACAATACACTATTCCATAAAAACAAAAAATAAATTATAAAACAAATTAAGCCATTTTTAATAGTTTAGTTCAATTATGATATTTTTGAGCTTTTAAGAAGTTTATTAACTTGGAATCCTTACTACAGTTTTCACAGCAGTTTCATATCTCATACTATACCTCAAGAATTGACTACATTTCCCCCAAAAATTAGATTGCTTGGGATTCTGGGTCTACTGAACAGGTCGTACCTTTACAAGTTGCTCCTGTTTACGTTCCAACTCCCGAATCTCTTGGTTGAGGATGACTGCAACATGCTGAGGTTGGCTCCGACATTTACTACAGATGCCGTGCTGAGTCAGGTCATCACACACAGGACAGTGTAAGGTAGTGAAATATTGTGAAATAGTGCCTTTCCGTCCTCCAGGTTCACTTCGAGAGAAGCTGGTCACTTTCTGGATCTATAAAAACATCAATTCAGAAATAAGTCTGAGCCAGCTTCACAGCAGAGCTGCTCTTCTCATGCTAATTATGGGTTTACCAAGGTATTATTCATTCAACAAATATTGAGTAGCTACTAGATGTCAGGCACTGCTCTAGACAATGGGGCTACAGAAATGAACAAAGTCCTTCCTTTCACACAGCTTACATCTCGATATCATCAGATATATTGATTTTTTTCTTTTGGAAAAAAAGTCTCCTACAGCTCAGTTTTTTGGTTGAGATACATAGATGTATGAGATCACACAGGGCAATGGAGAGCAGAGAGGACAGTGGAAGAAATCCAGGTTGAGAGTGGATACTGTTTATGGCTGCACAATTTGGGCCATGGAAACAAGGCAAGCGGAAGGTTAAAAATAACTTGTTAGGCAGTAGGGTGCAAAATTCAAGCAAAAGTAAACCTGGAGCATTTCAAATGTAATACAGATACAAGTTACCTAAGCCGCCTTCATTTGAAGCTAATAATGGTTTCAGAGATCTGTCCTCTGGGACTCTTTTTACATTGAAATAACATTATCATATTATTATTATACCCTTGGCATAGTCTCATGGTGTCTTATAAATCACTTTGCATAAAAGTTATTAGGTCAGCCTCTTACAAATGCCATTGGTTTAACATTCTTGCTGATGATGAAATAAAAACTAGTAGTAGCTTGCTGGCATAGAGCCAGGGTGCAGCACTACAGATGTCAGCCAGCACAGATTTTCTGGGGCACAGCAGCCGCCTCAGTTTCCTAGATGATTCTTTTCCTGAGGCCATACTGAGGAAGTAAAAATAATTTAAGTTTAAACTTTTATCAGTTTGCCTGAATACCATCAGCCTTTCATGGTCTGAGATAACAGCAAATGACTGAGCAGATCCAATTCTAAACATCAGATAAAAACGACTACTCTCCTAGGGTAAGGTAGCCCCAATTATTACAGAATCACATATTGTTCCTTCAGGCTTCTAATGAGTAAACTAAGAAAGAAGAGTTCAAGCAAAACTCCCTTTGCTAAGATTCCACGTTGCACGTTTTCCTTTAGTATAATGCTATTTTACCGTTATTTCTTTAGTCTGGTTTCTTCAGGACTATGTCCAGATACTACATCTTATATATTTCTTAGACACCCATATTGAAGGAATTTTTGCTTTCCATTTATTTTTTTATTAGCTGGTTTATTCTGAGTTATTTTGTAGTTAAGTGCTCACCACTGTAATAGTCGTGGGATTTATTTTAGTATTCTATAATTTGGCCAATCGGACAGCAGCTGGGAAGGTGTTTATAGAAAACTTAACAGTTTCTTTTAGGAAACCGGCAGAGTGTGGCGCCTTTGCCAGTTTAACAGAACATCTGCTTTGCCTTTCATAGCACATAAATAAAATATTTAGTTCTACTGGAAATTTTAAGTAAATTCTCTCTATAGTCATAGCACAGGTACTATTTAGTAGTAAGCTTACCCTTGGTAATTCATGATACCAGTTGAAGACATCAATACCAATAAGTGAGAAGATTCTTGCCAGGGGTGGAAGGATTTGCTTGGTGATATAGTAGGTGGCATTCAGTCTCAGAGTCGGGTCCTGCAGGAGTTCCACTGGGCGCCTTACCAGCTGGATAAGTGGTACTCCGGGGGCCCCATAAATGATGACGTATGGCACTCGCTCCCCAACTCGAGGCTCAGAGCGCCGGTCATAAGTAAGCATTTTCCTATTTAAATCCAAATAAAATATGTACTCAAAGACTGTCGTGGAAGGCATCTTTCCAGAAAATTGCACGAGAATTAAACAATAATGAAACCATGAGAAATCTACAAGGGGTACCTTCAAGTTAGAGTTATAACTTTTTTTGAGAACTATATACACTTCACTTAGTTGGCCCCAAGTGGATATCCTGTAAGAGTTTAAAACTTACTCTTTGAATCGTTGCTATCTGGAAAACAATACGAGTTGGCAGATATCAGCTGGCTTAAAATGTTTTCTATCCCCTAAGAGTAAGAACTGTCATAAATCTAACAATGAAAGACGAGAGAAAATTTAGCTGATTAGATGATGTGATTCCAGAATGATACCATCTAAGTAGCCAGCCCTGGTGGTCTAGTGGTTGAGATCTGGCACTCTCACTGCTACATCCCGGTTCATTTCCCAGTCAGAGAACCACACCACCATCTGTCGGCTGTCATACTGTGGTGGCTTCGTGTTGCTGTGATGCTGAAAGCTATGCCACCAGTATGTCAAATACCAGCAGGGTCACCCATGTGGACAGGTTTCAGTGGAGCTTCCAGACTCAGACAGACTAGGAAGAAGGACCTGGCCAGCCACTTTGAAAACACTGGCCATGAAAACCCTGTGAATAGCAGCAGAGCATTGTCTGATATAGCATCGGAAGGTGAGAGGATGATGCAAAAATACCAGCCAAGGTTCTGTTCTGCTGAACACTGGGTCACTACGAGTTGGAATTGACTTAAGGGCACTAACAACAACAACCATCAAAGTGCTTTGGTAGATCAATATTAAGGACTATGAAGTGATTTTGATGTGAGAAAAACAAACTATTCAAGCTCTGTACCAGATTACAATTTCACTGAATTTAGTTTCCCAAGGGAAGCCCAGAAGACGAGTTCCTTCTTCCTGTGGAGGAGCATCCATTTACCTTTAGCGAGGCTTCACGTGGGCAGGTAAAAAAACAACTCTGTGTCTGTGCCTGTGGACTAGGTGTCTTTCCACCTACTCCAAACTATTCAGAATCCCAGGACTACACTTGCTAGGTATTGAGAGTTGTGCTATAGTCAGCATCATTACCTTGTAAGTTCAAGGGCTGGCACACAAGATCCAGGTTTATAAGAGAAACTTCCTCTGTATTCCTTGGCAAAGATAAAATCTTGTATGCTGGCCTTTCCTTCCAGAAGCTTCATACATTGTCGCTGAACATACTGTTTAATTAAACTTATATCTCTTGTTTCAAATAGCAGCTTTAGAGAACGCTCAAGTATCTTTAAAAAGAAAAAGAAAAGATATGCTCATAAAAATAAAATATCATCTAGTATATTTCATTATTGTTATACTTTCAATTATGTAACCTACTTGGGTAACTTGCTGATCTACCTAAACAACCTGCTATTTACAATGATTGAATAATAAAAATTATTAGAAATTGGAAAATACTTGAGACTTTATATAGCTTGCTATTTCTAAAAATAGCATATCATGTAGTTTGAGGAAAATCATATCGAGATGACAGGCAGATGAAATATTTGCTACGTGGTGAGCAACACATTTAAGTTTTTTTAAATGGCCAAAAGCACTCTAGGCACAAGAAACCAGACATGATTTCATGTATTGTTTTTTATCTACCCTATTATAGAAAGGACCTGATTCAGGTGGACAGAGAGAAATTTAAATATCACCAAGCAGTGAAACAAAAATCAGTTTTTGCCTTTTTATGGTGTCAATAAATATATACTAATTGTGGCAGAAATTTCTGTGCTAGAAATATTTCTACTAGGAAATGACTGACATGCAGTAGATTTATGTAGTGCATTGAACTTAAATTAGTTCCAGGTGAAAGTTCCGTATCTTACTCTGAGTACTGGAACCCATACATATTTATACAAGAAGTTTGCTAATTTAGCCCAGGTACAATTCTGCCCTCAAAGAAAGAATGCATTGGATGATACCTCTTCCAGAAACTAGTATTAAATAATATCTCAAATTCACACAACAGTATATATTGACATAATAGACTGACTATTGTCTAATGGTCTCAAAAAAACTCAGTTTGTAGAGTGCTATTCCATTACCACTTATTTTTGGTTTGTTACAGAAGGAATTTGGGCCTGAGTAAAGAAAAAATAAATATAAAATACCATGGTTAAAATTACTATGGTTAAGAAATTTAGGTAACTTATAGTACCATTGTTCAGAAATCTGCCTAACTTATATTTGATAACCCATGTAAACGAAATTTCAGTTAATCTAGGATGGATTCTATTACTTACAGAATTTCTCTGTTGCTAGTTTTCTTCTTTATCCTGCTCCCTAGCTTTTGGGTGTTGTCATACAACATATATTATCATCTCCAGGTGATTAGGCAGGAAATTCTTTCAAGTTCATGCATTGTTTTTTAGCAATTGTGATAGAAGGGAAGGTATGGGAAGAAGTCAGAAACTAATGACTAAAGTCAAATAAGTTGTTTCCATTAGAAACGAAATTCTCAAAAATCATATAGTTCCTCTTATAGTTATATATAGTCATATAGGCGATAATTCCTCCACCTAGATGTGTGCTTAAGGATTTTCACCAGATTCTTTAGCCATTTATTTCTTAAAGATGAAAACAAGATAGATAAAACTTACCTTAGAAACAGCAGGGCAGGAATCTCTTCTGACTGTTTCTATTCCTTTTGCATCAAATACTGGGTCCTTTTGATCCAGTGTTTCATACATGTAACCCACATACCTCTTTTTTGTTTGCAAGACACAGGGCAAATACACCTATGATGAAGTTAACAAAATGCTTCTCAATAACCATTTTTTCCCTACAATGAATATCTTATTTTTATGTCTTTTTCTTTCCTAACCCAATGTCAATTATAAAGATAGGGCCCAATCGTATCTTTTTAAACAATGAAAAAATTACTTTAAGTAACACCTACATATGAATTTGTATGAATACATACATACATATTTGTATGAATACAAATATGAATTTGTAGGGGGAATTAAGAAGTTATAAGAGAGGCCGGCCCCATGGCTTAGCGGTTAAGTGCGTGCGCTCTGCTATTGGCGGCCCGGGTTCGGATCCCAGGCGCGCACTGATGCACCGCTTCTCCAGCCATGCTGAGGCCGCGTCCCACATACAGCAACTAGAAGGATGTGCAACTATGACATACAACTATCTACTGGGGCTTTGGGGAAGGAAAAAAAAAGGGGGGAGGATTGGCAATAGATGTTAGCTCAGAGCCTGTCTTCCTCAGCAAAAAGAGGAGGATTAGCACCGATGTTAGCTCAGGGCTGATCTTCCTCACACAAAAAAACCCAAAAGTTATAAGAGAATATACAATGATAAGTTCTGGTTCTCCAGCCTCTACTTTCCCCTCCCTAGAGGCATCCTCTGTTATTGATTTCCTGTGTATCCTTCCAGAGATATCCCATGCAAACACATGTCCTTATGCACATAATGGTAGCTTACCATATACATCATTCTGCACTTGCTTATTTCATTCAATAATTTATCTTGGAGAGCATTCCATCCATCATTTTGTTTTGTAGGTACATAGTCATCCATTAAGTGAGGGTATCATAATTTACATAACCAGTTACCTACTATGGATCATTTAGGATGTTTCCAGTCTTTTGGAATTACAAATAGCGTTCCAGTGAACAGCCTTGCATGGATTAATCCATAGGATAAACTCCTTGAAGTGGACTTCCTGGATCAATGGGTGTGTGCCCCCACCCTTTTTTATGTTACCAAGTTGGTCCTTTCCTCAGCCCTCAAGCTTTATCAATATCACATTAAATGTAAATGGTCTAAACATCCCAATTAAAAGGCAGAAATAATCAGATTGGATCTGATCAAAAAGTAAGACTCAACTATAAGCTAACTACTAGAAATCCACTTTAAATATAAGGACACAGAAAGGTTAACAATAAAAAATGGAAAAAGACAGATATGCTAACACTAATCAAAACAAAGCTGAGTGGCAATATATTAATATCAGAAAAAGTAGATTTCAAGACACAGAATATTATCAAACATAAAAGTATCAATTCATCAAGAAGATACACAATCCTAAATCTGTATGCACCTAATAAGAAAACTTCAAAATGTATGAAATAGAAACTGGCATAACTAAAAGGAAGAAACAGGTAAATCCATGATTATACTTGGAGACTTTAGCACCTCTCTCTTAGAAATTCGTAGAAAATCAGTAAGAATATAGAAAGCTTCAACAACACATCAATTAACTTAACCTAAGTGACATTTATAGAACAGTCCACCCAACAACCAGCATACACGTGGCTTTTCAATGTCACATGGGAACATTCACTAAGATAGACCATCTGCTGGACCAAACAACAAATATCAGTAAACTTAAAAGTGCTGAAATCATACAGAGTACGTTCTTTGATCACAATGGAATTAAATTAGAAATAATAACAAAAAGATTTCTGGAATATCCTTAAATATTTGGAATTTAAACAGCACACTTCTAAATAAGCTATCGGTCATTATCATTGAAGCAAATGAATAATAATGAAAACATAAGATAAAATTTGAAGCTAAAGTAGTGTTGAGAGGGAAATTTATACGTTAAAATGCTTATATTAAAAATATTTGTTTAAAATTAATGATTCAAGCTTCTAAATTAAGAAGACAAGAAAAGCAAACTAAACCCAAAGTAAGTATAAGGAAGGGAAAAATAAATAACGGAAATTAATGAAATAGTTCTTCAAAAAGTTCAATAAACAGATAAACCTCTAGTTAGAATGATCAAATAAAAAAACCCCATAAATTATCATTATCAAAAGTGAAAGGAAGGGCTGGCCTGGTGGCACAGTGGTTAAGTTCGTGCGCTCCGCTGTGGCGGCCCGGGGTTTGTAGGTTCGGATCCCGGGCGCAGACTGACGCACTGCTGGTCAAGCCATGCTGTGACAGGCGTCCCATATAAAGTAGAGGAAGATGGGCACGGATGTTAGCCCAGGGCCAATCTTCCTCAGCAAAAAGAGGAGGATTGGTAACAGATGTTAGCGCAGGGCTAATCTTCCTCACCAAAACAACAACGACAAACAAGTAAAAGGAGGGATGTCACTAAAGACCTTACAGATATCAAAATCACAATAAGGAAGTAAAAATAATTCATGCTAATAAATGTGAGAACTTAGGAGAAATGGACAAATTCGTTGCCAACACAGGTTATCAAAACTGACATGAGAAGAAAACCTGAATAATTCAATATATATTAAAGATGTTTAATTTGTAACTAAAAATCTCCCCCTCATCCCAAAGAAAATTTCAGGACCAGATGGCTTCACGGTGAATTCTATCAAGCATTTAAGAAAGAAATAACTGTACCAATTTTACACACTTTTTCTTTCAGAAAATAGAAGAGGGAACACTTCCAACTCATTTTACGAGGCAAGCTGTTTTTTCTCCCCAAACCAGACAAACACAATATAAGGAAAAAAAACTACAGACCAACATTCATCATGAACATATGCATCACAATTCTTAACAAATGTTTGTTTTCTTTGAGAAGTTTTGCAGTTTTTGCTTTTATGTTTAGGTCTGTGATCTACTTCAGGTAAATTTTCATGTCTGGTGTCCTATTTTTCTAAACATATCATGCTCTTCACTTTGCTAGATGGGTTGAGTGTCCACAGTACCATACAAATACTTCTAGAATAGCACTCATTATCACTCTGTTTTCTAATTTATCTCCTCTCTCTCTCCCCCAATTAGAATGCTCTTTAGGGCAGACACCATATCTAAGTCCTCTTTGAATCTCTTCTAGCACAATTCTCACCTCAGAGCAGGTACATGATAAACATTTGGGAGTCATCCTTGATTCTTTTCTCCCTTTTTTTCCTCTTCACACCTGCTCTCCTAAATCAACCACTTCTAACTCCTGCTCATACTTTTTTCTCAATATCTCTTGAACTGTCCTTTATTTTCACTAGTTCATCTCACTAGTTCAAGGCTATACAGGTTGCAAGAGGCATCCTGTCTTGAGATTCTTCTCTTCCCAATCCATCCCATACACCACTCCCCAAACAGCTCTGACTATGTCAAGCTTTGGTTTGATAAACTTCCCTGAATAAAGTTTAAACACTTTAGTTTGGCATTCAAGACTCTCTACCATCTGATCTTAACTTTATTTTTTCAGATTTCTCTCCTGCTACTCTGTATTCCCATATTGTGCTTTTCCAACTCCATATCCTTCTGCATGCCATTTTCTTCCATGCAGAATTGCAGCCCCAGGGTGCGTATTGAAATTCTAACCATTTTCCAAGACGCAGTGCAATATTACCTCCTACACATGGAGTCTCCCCATCCAGCCCAGGAGGACACAATACCTCCGTTTCTTTGTGCTCTTACAGTGGTTAGGGAGACTGCTCTCAAGATACTTTTCTAATTTTACAATAAAAGAGATCATTTATATACATTTTTAATCTTTCTGTTTAGATTACTGGCTCTTAGGGGGCTGGACTGTGTCTTATGCTTCTTTGCATTCCATACCTCTTCTAGCTCAGTATCTTTTATACAGAAAGAACTAAGTTCATATTTGATATTTAAAGTAAAATGAAAATAGTCAAATGTCCTTGTGGCAGACTGTATTTTCCAAAGAACTAATATCTCCCATCCCACATGGTCTTCTTACACTGTGACTCTGACATTCTTCCCATTAAGAGATGGGGTGGTCTGTGTTCCCTCTGTGTATCTGTGTTCCCATCTAGATGGTCTATGATGCTTTGTGACTGAGACTAGATCATAAAAAGCAGAACAGGGGCCGGCCCCGAGGCGTAGCTGTTAAGTGCAGGCACTCCACTGCTGGCGGCCCGGCTTGGGATCTCGGGCGCGCACCGACGCACCGCTTGTCAGGCCATGCTGTGGCGGCGTCCCACGTGAAGTGGAGGAAGATCGGCACAGATGTTAGCTCAGGGCCAGCCTTCCTCAGCAAAAAAAGAGGAGGATTGGCCTGGATGTGAGCTCAGGGCTGATCTTCCTCACACACACATAAAAATAAATAAAAGAATTAAAAAAAAAAAAAAAGCAGAACAGCTTTTGTCTGTTTCTCTTGGGGATGTTCATTCCTAGAACTCAGCCATCATGCTGTAAGGAAGAACAAGTAACCCCAGGGAAAAGCCATGTGTAGGTGTTCCAGCTGACAGCCCCAGTTCATGTCCCAAACAGCAGCCAGCATCAACCCCCAAACATGAGAGTGAGCAAGCTTCAGGTGATTTCAGCCCTTAGCTGTCAGTTGGGTCACCTCTGGCCTTCAAGTTTTCCCAGCTGAGGACCTAGACATTGTGGAGCAGAGACATGCCATCCTGCTGCACCCTTTCTGAATTCCTGACCCATAAAATCTGAAAGCATAATAAAATGGTGGTTGTTTTACACCATTAAGTGTGGGGTGGTGTGTTACACAGCAATAGTTAACTGGAACAATCTTTTCACTTATATAAAGACATTACTAAAAAAATTTGAGAAAATTATATAAAATTAAGGGAAAATATTTTAAATTTAACACTTTTATAGACCCATACATTGTTACTGATTCTGAAAATGTATTGAGCAAGTCAGAAATCTCTAGAAGTATGTGAATTTTAGATGTGATTATTAGTATTACATTTCTCTTACCTTTTCAAACTTCAATTTCACTGGTTTAGGATTGGTAGCAGTTACAGCTTCAGCAATTTCCTGACCAATCTTGAAAGACTGCTCCTTAGTGGCTCCTTTCAGTAGCACAAACATACTAAGAGGATTAAAAATAGAGTAGGGTAATGAGGAAGTCATTGTAATAAAAATTTCGTCAAGAGTAACTTTCCTGGCTAATACTCTAGTACCAAAGAACACCTTTTTTTCTCCTTATTCTTCCTTATTAAGTTGCTTCCTATCTAAGCTTTCTTGTTTTATCACACTATCCTTGTGTACTCATGGTATATCTTGTTACAGATCTTTAAGACAGCTAATATTTCTAGCTTAGCTACACACAGACCAGCTCAGCTATCACAGTTGCCAGGAAGGTCCTGGGTCATTCCTAGACATTTATAGCTTCGTATAACACACAATTACGTCAATCATAAAATAAGAGAAAGTGTAATCATCAAGAATTGGAAAATTTACTTGTGATATGGGAGGAAATTTCCTTCTAGAATGACCCAACTTAAAAAAGGCACACATATATTTTGTCACATGTTTACTGAAGAAGAGTTGGAAAACACAAAAAGGCACGAAGAAGAAAACAGCCATCTATAATCTTACCATTGAGAAAAAAGATGCTACAAACTTTTTGTGTATATCTTTAAAGTTTTTCTCATTTGGGATAACAGATCACGCTGTTTGGTAAGTTTCTCCTTTCATTTAATGGTATACTGTGAACATTTTCCCATGTCACTTAGTTCTTTTACATTATTTTAACAGTTGTACTGTATTTTAATTTATGATATATTAGAAATTAAACAAACCCCTATCATTGAAAATTTAGGTTATTTGAATTTTTTGCTAATATTTCAATATATAATAGTAATTTGGCACATCTGTGATTGTGTCCTTAGAATAAATTCCTAGAAGTGAAATTTTTGGATAAATGATATACACTAAAAATACTTTTTGAAAGATACTGTCAAACTGAATTCCAGAAAGCTATTTCCGATGTACAATCCCACTAGCAATATACGCTAGTCAAGAAGGAAGGCTTTCTAATATGGTTAAAAATTCCAATACAAAAAATACTCAAAAATAACTGGTAAAACAAAAGTATTGGGCATTTTTTTCCTAATATAATCTGGTTAACTTTATAGTAGCATTTTTCAGTATATACCACAATCTGAGACTGATAGAAATAATGGCTAATAAATATATTTAAGAGAGATTATAAAGTTGATCTTCACTTATAGTTTTAGTGGAAAGATATAAAATATTGGAAATGTACAATATCTTGAACCATGACTTTAGGATTCTTGTTTCTAGTCTTGGAGCCACATAAACCAATCTCATATTTCTTTTTTTTTTTTTTTAAAGATTTTATTTATTTATTTTTTCCCCCAAAGCCCCAGCAGATAGTTGTATGTCATAGCTGCACATCCTTCTAGTTGCTGTATGTGGGACGCGGCCTCAGCATGGCCGGAGAAGCGGTGCGTCGGTGCACGCCCGGGATCCGAACCCGGGCCGCCAGCAGCGGAGCGCGTGCACTTAACCGCTAAGCCACCGGGCCGGCCCCAATCTCATATTTCTTATTTGTTTTTATATTGGACTTTAAATCTCATTTGGATGGTTTCTTTGGAAAAGCTCGTTCTCTGCCAATATTGTATACAGTACTTGTCTTAGAGTCTGATATCAAAGGCTTAAGAAAAGGAGTATTTATTCAGTATTACTTAAGGTCTTTAAAATGAAAATGGTCTCAGTCTGAATTTTAACATTCACTAAGGCGGAACAAACAGGCCTTAGATAGTTAATTGTACCCTTAAGCTAAGCTATACTCTGAACCCCCTGAAGCTTTTTATAATAGTTTCTTTTTAGGCCCATCTGATGCTCATTATACTAATGTAGCCTTATTTTTTGAATAGATTATTATAAAATTTCCTTTTGAAAGATTGTTTTTAAAATCAACTTTGTTGAGATATAATATGCATATAGTAAAAATGAATACATTTTAAGTGTAGTCCATGAATGCTGACAAATGTATAGACTTGTTAGCGGCTGAACTGGGTCCCCCTAAAATTCATATATTGAAGCCCTAACCCCTGGTACCTCAGGATGTGACTGTATTTGGAGATAAGGCCTTTAAAGAGGGGACTAAGTTAAATGAGGCCCTAATTTAGGTGGTTAGGGTAAGCCTAATCTGACTGGTGTCCTTATAAGAAGAGGTAATTTGGATATGCAAAGAAACACCAGGGAGGCACCCAAACAGAGGAAAGATCATGTGAGGACACAGCAGGGTGGCCACCTGCAAGCCAAGGAGAGAGGGTTCTGGAGAAACCACACCTGCTGACACACCTTGATCTTGGACTTCAAGCCTCCAGAACTGTGAGAAAATAAATTTTTGTTGTTTAAGCCATCAAATCTGTGACAGCCCTAGAAAACTAACACGCTTCTGTAACTACCACCAGAATCAAGATACAGGACGTTTTCATCATCCCCCAGAGTTCCCTTGTACTCCTTCACAATAATTTTCCACTCTACTCCCAGCCCTAGGCAACATGTGACCTGCTTTCAGTTACTATATGTTAGTTTTGTTTTTTCAAGAATTTTATATAAATGGAACTATATAGTATGTACTCTCTTATGTCTGGCTTCTTTCACTCACCGTATTTTTGAGATCCATCCATGTTGCTTAAGTAACAGTAACTGGTTCCTTTTTATTGCTGAATAGTATTCCATGGATATGCCATATTTGTTTATCCATCACCTACTGATGGACGTTTGGATTCTCTGCAGCCCTGGACTATTAATGAATAAAGCTGCACTGGAGACTTGCATTAAGTCTTTGTGTGGACCTAAGTTTTCATTTCTCTTAGGTAAATGTCAAGGAGTGAAATTATTGAGTCACATGCTAAGGGTATGTTTAACTTGAGATGTAACTGCCAACGTTTTTTTTTTTAAAGATTACTATGCTTAAAATGTTCAGATGCAATGATGAATGAAAAAATTTTGAAATTAAAGTGTATAACTTTGTTGATATGCTTACAATGTAATATGCTTACAATGTATACACATTTCTAGCAAGTTCTAGAACAGGCAAAACTAAGCTGTAGTAATAGAAATCAGTTAAGTGGCTGCCTGGGGGTAGGGGATGAAAGCGAGGAATTGACAGCAAAGGGGCATGAGAGAACTTTCTATGGTGATAAAAATGTTCTGTGTCTTGACTAGGGTGGTAGCTGGTTACATGGGTCTATGCATTTGTATACTGAACTACAGACTGTGCACTTTTTTGTTAAAAATTAAACCTCAATAAAGTTGATAAAAATTAAAGGTATACATACTTTACATCTTAAAAGTTATTATTATAGGGTATACATCTGAGAATTTACCCAGTAGTGTTAGTGGGTTTGAGTCCATCTACGCTGTTTTGTCCAGTTTTATTTGGAGCTAAGCTTCAAGAGAGCTAGTCAGGATTAACGGAAGTTTTGGGTCACTTAGAATGCAAGTGACTAGCCTACAAAGAGAAAGATTGTTTTAAAATAAGTTTCTATTTGCCTGGCATTAATGCTTTTAATCTCGTTAAACATTTATCTTTAGGTTGAGAGATCCAAGCACATATTTTGAGCCATGAAAATCACATGGCTCTTCTCAGTTACACTCAGATGAATTTCCCAAGAAATTCTTATTCTAGCTCCCCACTGCCCTTCTGCTGCCCTGGAAGTGTGTGTCTTTTCAAATGCCCTTCCCTACCCTGCCTGAGAATCACTATTGTAGAGAGCTTCAATAACTGATGGGAGTAGGTCATATTACTAGTAGGTCATAAATATTATTGAGAACCACTACTATATAAAATAATTGTTTGAACCACTATAATATAAATAAATACAGTGTGTTTTTTTATTATAATTTCTAAATGGACAATAATGCATAACCGCTTTAGAAAGAGAAACACCCTTCTAACAGAGTAATTTTGATGCTTTGGTAACCAATCTCCCTTAGCTGGATCCCAAGATTCATAAAATCAGCAGTCTTGAAATTGAAGGGAGGCAATAGTCATTCACCACCCGCTATCAGATTTCCTTCATTCTGATGACGATGCAACTTAGCCTCAGAGAGGCTCAGAGAGGCTAAGTGCCTTTTTAATGGCCATGCAATCAGCTAGGAGGACAGCCAGAAAGAGAATTCAGACCTCACTTTCAGTTAAGAAAAATTTTTCACTCTACCAAGTATTATCTATTATCCCTAAGAGCAGTGTTTCTCAATCTTTTATCACTATTGTCCTTCCAAAGGAAAAAAAGTTAAAAGCAGATTTAACAAGATAAAGTAATTATCAAGGAATAAAATGCTGTTGGGTAGGGTTGAGCTTTCTGGGGCCAAAACCCACTGTAATATCTAAACATTTTTGCTCCCCAAGGACTAATTTGTACCCTGGTGGGGCAATATTGTTACCATTGAGAATACATGCTTCCAACTGAATTGCCCTCATATAGTATAGTTCCATAAACATTTGTTGAATGAATCAAATAATGAATGGTGATCAAAAATTCTAATGATACTGCAAATAAATTTCCTTGATTGGAATCATAAAATACCTAGGAAGTCTGACGTAGAGAGAAAGCACCAGCTAGGAATCAAAAAACACTGTGTACCAATTTATAGCTCCATTGTTGACTAGTTGGGTGATCTTAGATAAGTTTCTTATCCTGAGGGAATTTGCTTTTAAGCAGCACCTGAGAATGTGCCTCCTAGGGTTCCTCCCAACAGCATGAAAAATGCTGACCTAAATGATACCAAAGTCTTCTTCTAGCTCTGACATTCTGTGAGTCTGTGTTTTTTGGTTTGTTTGAATTCCTAAAGATCTGAAAGGCTAAACACAACTACAACCAGAATCATGCCAACTTCTGATTCTGTGTGTGTGTTGTCAACCACTGACATGTATGACCCCAAATTAAACTCAACAATTTAAATGTTTAATTTTTTCCTCTTCCCTAAATATTTTGCAAGGAGCTCTGCTAACAAGGTGCAAAACTATGTTCTAGTAACTTTTATTTTGCTAGACTACTCAGCAGAAGTGGTTTTACAGAGCAGTCAAATACCCAAAGTCAAACTGAGGCATGGCTTTGATGGGGAACAGTAGGGACTATGGATAATTGAGGCCTGGATAACTTGAAACTATCCCCACCTGTTGGTAATGAAACAGCTGCTATATAAGGCAAGGTTGCATTCAGCATTAATATGATTATGCTGATTGTATGTGGCTTAAAGAACTGAAGATTAAAGATTATTTAGAAGCTATTTTTAATAATTAGAAGCATCATCTCCTATTGCTTCGTTGGACTGTAAGGTAATCAGAGCTCCTGAGGGAAGTGCTCTTAGCATGATCACACTGTGACTCTCAGCTTTCAATACGAAAAAAATTTCAGACTCCAAGAAATTTTCATACCTATATTCTTCCAGAATTTTAATGAGTCATACAAATAAGATGTTACACAAATAACTAGGCCCTGAAAATTATCAAAGCAAGCAAGCAGGCTGTGGTCACTAGTTCAGGATTCAACGGCAGTCCATCCTTTGTCAGCCATGGATGATGGGCTTCAGGAAGTCTGTGAGCCCTCTGGAATCAAATGGAAAACTCTATTTGCCTATCAAACTTCTTGTAGAAAAGTCAACAGATTTTGGGGCCTAGTGAAAACTCAACCACTCACAGCTTTGGCAACTGTCTTTCAAAACGTTTGATTATTTTAAGATATATGTTTAAATTCAGAGAGCTGCAGCTATACGAAGAATTATTCACATTAAACAGACTAGACTCCTGTGTGTACAGTTTTTTACAGATGACTATCTACTTGGCTACCTGGAGGGATGCTGTGGGAATCTTCAGAGTTTGTGGCTCAGGACACTTACATTTTCTGTCTCTTAAGATCACATCTGGTAAATCAGGACCTCTGCTAACTCTGATCATGAGATCATAAGGACTGGAAAGTAGAACTCTGTTTTCAGGAAGGATTACCCTCAAGCCATTTTAAACACTGAAATGAATACCCGAAAAGATGCAAAAAGACAACTACAAAACAGAAAGTTCATTACCTGTCAGTATCACCATATACAACCCTAGCACCCCATTTCTTGGTATCATTCACCAGTTTAATAGCTCGCTCCAAGGTCTCTCTGGCTTTGTGCACAATACTATCACCAACCTGTTGGTACAAAGACATTGGAAATAATTTCTTAACATAGCTTGTATAAGTCAATAGACTTTAACATATAATACTTGATTTTAATTACTAAGTATTTCTAAAAACAAGGAGAAAAGAACATAAAAAAGAAAATAAAATAGTCATCAGTGTCATCATTCTTTCTATGAGTACTCAAGAAGAAAATGAGGTGGATGAAGAATTTAAAAGAAGGAACCAATCAATATACAGACTTGCCTGTGAGTGTATCAGTAAGTACAATGGATTGCACTTTATACAAGGTACACAATTACATTTGATTCCTAGAAGAATAAGCCTTGTTTATTCAAGGACTTTCTTATATGCCTTTATAACCAATTAGGCAGGAAATTACTCTGTGCATGTGCATGAGTGTGTATATGTGTATCTTTTAAAATTTTTCTGTTCGAGTGTTATGATAATTTCTTCAGTATCATTGAAAAGTTAATGCTGAACTTAAATCTCAGTGACTGGTTATCCATAATTTTTAGATAATACTAAATATAAGCAAAAATGTATAATTATATGATGGAAAATATAAGTGTTCAGTTTAAATCAAGTAGGCAGATATACATAACAAGGGTTCTTCCATTGGTGATTGGTGAGTTTTAACAATGATCATGGTATAAGTTAACAAAACAAAGATTGATACATCTTGACAAGTATGAGAAACAAGCCAATTATATTTCATGGTTAAGTAAATTAAGGAGACTAGTACAGCATTATTGCTTCATTTATTAAACTCGTCAAAGCTAAGCATAGGGGAAAGTTGCCCTTCAGCATAAATGGACCATTCTTTTTAAAATTTTAAAATAAGAATCATGTACTTTTTCATTTGTGTTAAGAAGCAAACAATAGTTAACGATTCATCTTCTTTTACTGTAAAATTTGCATTACCTGAACTAAATGTAGGATTGAATAGTATTTAAAAGGCTGTTTAAAGTTGCTTTACAAAGGAAATACTAAGTGTATGAACAAAGGAATAAAAACTGGTAGCAGAAACTTAATTTGGGTTTTAAATTAAGATCATGAATTCTGTTGAGACCTTCAGTGCATTAGGAAACTTTGAGAATGTGAACTATAACCTAATACAGTTTAAAAATCATGTTATCTAATTGAAATTCAAGTTCGAATAAAATGTTCCATCTGTCATCTGCTGCCACTTTCAAACAAGATAAAATTTAAAATATGTGATGGCAAATAGCTGGATGGGTGAGCCATCTAGTGTCAGAGTCACATACGCTTTTGAGATAGACACATACAAATAAATACAAACACATACCGATCCTAAACGTCCGGCTCCTGCTGCCTATTCTGACCCATTTAAGTTACACCTGGAAGTGTAAGTCAGAACTCTTACAGCTGCCCCTGAAGACCATGCAGTGTGAAGGATTCAGTGGCATTGGCATTTTTAAATTAAAACTGATTCTGCTACTTTGTGCCATGGTTCCTAATCTGAAAAACATTACTGGGGCCGGCCCTGTGGCTTAGCGGTTAAGTGCCCGTGCTCCACTACTGGCGGCCCGGTTTGGATCCGGGTGCGCACTGACGCACTGCTTGTTCGGCCATGCTGAGGCGGCATCCTACAGACAGCAACTAGAAGGATGTGCAACTATGACATACAACTATCTACTGGGGCTTTGGGGAGAAAAAGGGGAAAAAAAAGGAGGCGGATTGGCAATAGATGTTAGCTCAGGGCCAGTCTTCCTCAGCAAAAAGAGGAGGATTAGCATGGATGTTAGCTCAGGGATGATCTTCCTCACAAAAAAAAAAAAAAAAGAAAGAAAAAGAAAAATATTACTTCATTATAGGGCTAGGATATTGGATTTAAAAAGAGGAAAATAATTGGTTTCACAATTTAGACAATGGTTGGGATCCTGAAAAGTCATAGTAAGAAAAATATTTAAAGTAAAATTTCTCTGAAAAGAAACAGAGTGTTGGCGAGGATGTGGAGAAAAGGGAACGCTTGTGCACTGTTGGTGGGAATGTAAATTGGTCAGCCACTATGGAAAACGGTAGGGAAGGTCCTCAAAAAATTAAAAATAGAACTACCATATGATCCAGTAATTCCACTTCTGGGTACACATCTGAAGGAAGTGAAAACACTAACTGGAAAAGATATATGCACCTATGTGTTCACTGCAGCATAATTTACAATAGCTAAGACATGGAAGCAACCTAAGTGTTCATTGGTGGAGGAATGGATAAAGAAGAGGTGGTATATATATATACACATACACACACACACAATGGCATATTATTCAGCCATAAAAGATGGAAATCTGGCCATTTGTGACAACATGGATGGACCTTGAGGAAATTATGCTAAGTGAAATAAGTCAGACAGAGAAAGACCAATACTATATGATCTCACCTATATATGGAATCTTAAAAAAAACAAACCCAAAACACTGAACTCACAGATACAGAGAATAGACTGGTGGTTTCTAGAGGAAGCGGGTGGAGGGTAGGTGAAACAGGTGAAGGTGATCAAAAGGTACAAAATTCCAGATATAAAATAAGTTTTGAGGATGTAACGTAAAGCATGGTAATTACAGTTAATAATATTGTACTGTATATTTGAAAGTTGCTAAGAGAGTAGATGTTAAAAGTTCTGATCACAAGAAAGTAAAATTTGTAACTATGTGTGGTGATGGATGTTAACTAGACCTACTGTGGTGATAATTTAACAATATATACAAATATTGTTGTACACCTGTTGTATGTCAATTATATCTAAAAAATAAATAAAAAGAGACAACAAACAGCCAGTTGAAAAAGTTGTCAAATATACGTGTATATTGAATATGAATAGTAAACAGTTTAGGAGAAAAATGTGAAGACATAAAATTTTTAATTTATGAAATAAGTCAGTGACAATGTCTAACTGAGACAAGACTAATATTAACCTACAACTATCAGCTACATTATTTATTCTCCATATTCTTCTCAGAGGAATTCTTGCTTACAAAGTCTTGTCTTTCTCTGATAGTTCACATCTAGCACTTTTTATGATCTCGGTGGTACGGTCAAATATTTTTGATTGTGTGTTCACTGAAAGAAAGCATGTGGCCACAGTCAGTAATCCATTCACCCTTTTTAAAATGTGACTAATAGCTTCCATTTTGACTCCATTGGCCCTAACTTTTCACTTGTTCATTAGAGGCCCTTTCTGTGATGTTAACTGCTTTTTCCACTCATGAGGTCATATGTAAGTTAACACAACATTGTATTGTTGTGATGCTGGCATATAAAGAAGGGCCAAACACAAGCTTGCAGTCATTAACTGCAGAATAACTGAAAAGTCCAGGGTCAAGGAGGCAGATGTTGTTCGGCAGTCAGACATCAACATGCTAGGTAGTAGCATACTTCCTGGCAGTCTCCTAAATTTCGACTGCCAGATAAAAACCTCCAAATTCCAGTTATTCTAAGGTTAAAATATTTATATATATTTAAAAGAAGTGTTAATTCCTGCATTGTTCTGTTACCAAAATATATTAATAAACAAATTTTAAATTGAGAGGTAGTGAAAAAATTAGGGAAATGTTGAAATGGCCTAAGACAGGCCCTGTGGTCTAGTGGTTAGGTTCGCGTGCTCCGCTTCGGTGGCCTGAGGTTCACGGGTTCGGATACTAGGCGCAGACCTGAACACAGCACCTCAGGCCATGCTGTGGCAGCATCCCATATACAAAATAGAGGAAGATTGGCATGGATGTTGGCTCAGGGATAATCTTCCTCAGGCAAAAAGAGGAAGATTGGCAACAGACGTTAGCTCAGGGCTCAACTCCCTCACCAAAAAAAAAAAAAAAAAAAAAAAGATTTGATATCTTGGTTCTACTTTAGTAATATAGTATTTCCACTTTTTCTATTAGATTATTTAGATCAATGTTTTCCAAACGTGAGTAATAATATGAATCCCTAGGATTGACAGGGTATTTTTTGTATTACCTAAAAATATCCAAAAAACTCGAGTTAACAATATTATTTTTTCATTATAGATGGTATTTTGCTGTCTCAATGTTAATATGCCACTGACTGCTTTGCACAGGTTTTTTTCCCCAATAGACTTTATTTTTTAGAACAGTTTTAGGTTCACAGCAAAACTGAGCAGAAGGTAGAGATTTCCCATATAACCTCTGCCCCCACAGATGCATAGCCTACCCCCTTATCAACATCTCCCACCAGATGGAACATTTATTACACTTGATGCACCTTCAGTGACACGTCTTTGTCACTCAGAGTCCATAGGTTTGTATTAGGGTTTTACTCTTGGTATTGTACATTCTACGGGTTAGGACAAATGTATAATAATATGTACGTATCCACTATTATAGTATCATAGAGTAGTTTTAATGCCCTAAAAATCCTCTGTGCTCTGCCTATTTCTCTCTTCCCCTCCCCTCTAGCCCCTGGAAATGACTGATCTTTTTACTGTTTCCATAGTTTTTACTTTTCTAGAATGTCATATAGTTGGAATCATACAGTATATAACCTTTTCAGATTGGCTTCTTTCACTTAGTAATATGCATTTAAGCTTCCTCCGTGTCTTTCATGACTTGATAGCTCATTTCTTTTTAGTGCTCAATACTAGTCCATTGTCTGTATGTACCAGTTTACTTATCCATTCACCTACTAAAAGACATCTTGGTTGCTTCCAGATTTTGGCAATTATGGATAAAGCTGCTATAAACATCTGTGTGCAGGTTTTTGTGTGCACATAAGTTTTCAACTCCCTTGGAGCTCGATTGCTGGGTCAAATGCTAAGAGTATGTTTAATTTTGTAAGAAACCACCAAACTGTCTTCCAAAGTGGCTGTTTCATTTTGCATTCCACCAGCAATGAACGAGAGTTCCTGCTGCTGCACATCCTTGCCAGCATTTGGTGGTGTTAGTGTCTGGATTTTGGCCATTCTAATAGGTGTGTAGTGGTATCACGTTGTTTTAATTTGCACTTCCCTGATGATATATGATTTAGAGCATCTTTTCATATCATTATTTGTCATCTATAAATCTTTGGTGAGGTGTCTATTAGGTCTTTGGCCCATTTTTTAATCAACTGTTTGTTTTTGTATTGTTCAGTTTTAAGAGTTCTTTGTATATTTTGAATACCAGTCCTTTACCAAATATGTCTTTTGCGAATATTTTCTCCAAGTCTATGGCTTTTCATTCTTTTGACAGTGTCAGAGCAAAAAATTTTAATTTTAATGAAGTCCAGCTTACCAATTCTTTCTTTCATGGATTGTGCCTTTGGTATTGCATCTAAAAAGCCATCACCAAATCCAAGGTTATCTAGATTTTAGTCCTATGTTATCTTCTAGGAGTTTTATAGTTTTGTGTTTTATATTTAGGTCTATGATTCAATTTGAGTCAATTTTTGTGAAGGGTGTAAGGTCTGTGTCTAGACTCATCTTTTTCATGTGGATGTTCAGTTGTTTCAGCACCATTTGTTGAAACGACTATCTTTGCTCCGTTGTATTGCCTTTGCTCCTCTGTTAAAGATCAGTTGACTGTATTTATGGGGGTCTATTTCTGGAATCTCTATTCTGTTTCAGTGAACTATTTGTCTATGCTTTTGCCAATATTACAATGCCTTGATTACTGTAGCTTTACAGTAAGTCTTGAAGCCATGTACTGTCAGTGCTTTGACTTTATTCTTCTCCTTGAATACAGGCATACCTCGTTTTATTGCACTCAACTTGATTGAGCTTTGCAGATATTGTGTTTTTTACAAGACCCTTCACCAGCAAAAAGATTACGACTCACTGAAGGCTCAGATTGTGGTTAGCATTTTTTAGCAATAAAGTATTTTTAAATTAAGGTATATACATTGTTTTTTTAGACATAAAGTTATTGCACACTTAATAGACTACAGTAGAGTGTAAACATTTTATATGCACCGGGAAACAAAAAAATTTGCGTGACTTGCTTTATTGCAATATTCGCTTTATTCCAGTGGTCTGGAACCGAACCCGCAATATCTCCTAAGTATGCCTGTATTGTGTTGGCTATTCTGGGTCTTTTACCTTTTCATGTAAACTTTAGGATCAGTTTGTCAATATCCACAAAATAACTTGCTGGGATTTTTGAACTGGGATTGCATTGAACCTATAGATCAATTTGAGATGAAATGACATCTTGACAATAATGAGTCTCATCCATGAATGTGGAATATCTTTCCATTTATGTCTTCGTTGATTTCTTTCATCAGAGTTTTGCAGTTTTTCTCATACAGATCTTGCATTTATTTTGTTAGATTTATATTAAAGTATTTCATTTTGGGGAGGGCTAACATAAGTGGTATTGTGTTTTAAATTTCAAATTCCACTTGTTCATTGCTGGTATATAGGAAAGTGATTGACTTTTGTGTATTACCTCGCATCCTGCAACCCTGCTATAATCTCTTATTAGTTCCAGGAGTTCGTTTTTGGTCAATTCTTTTGGATTCTCTACAGAGAGGATTATGTCATCTGTGAACAAAGACAGTTTTATCTCTTCTTTCCCAATATGTATACTATGTTTACCTTTTATCTCCTTTACTTGTCTTACTGCATTAGCTAGGACTTCCAGTACGATGCTGAAAAGCAGTGGTGAGAGAAGGAACGTCCTTGCCTTTTTCCTGATTTTAGTGGGAAAGCTTCAAGTTGCTCACAGTCAAGTATGATGTTAGCTGTATGGTTTTTTTGGTAGATATTCTTTATCAAGCTTAGGAAGTTCCCCTCTATTCCTAGTTTACTGCGAGTTTTTATCATGAATGGGTATTGGATTTTGTCAAATGCTTTACCTGCATCTAGTGATATGACGTGATTTTTCGTATTTAGCCTATATGTGATGTGATGGATGTCATTAATTGATTTTCAAATGTGGAACCAGCATTGCATACCTGGGATAAATCCCACTTGGTTGTGGTATATAATTGTTTTTAAACATTGTTGGGTTTGATTTGCTAATATTTGTTGAGGATTTTTGCATCTATGTACATGAGAGTCTGTAGTTTTCTTGTAATGTCTTTGTCTGGTTTTGGTATTAGGGTAATGCTGGCTTCATATGATGAGTTAGAAAGTATTCCCTCTGCTTGTATCTTCTGAAAGAGATTGTAAAGAACTGGTATAATTTCTTCCATAAATGTCTGGTAGAATTTACCAGTGAATCCATGTGGGTCTGGAGTGCTTTCTCTTTTGGAAGTTTATTAATTATTGATTCAATTTCTCTAATAGATATAGGCCTATTTAGATTGTCTATTTCTTCTTGTGTGAGTTTCGGTAGATTATGTCTTTAAAGTAATTGGTCTGTTTCACCTAGGTTATAAAATTTGTGTGCATAGTATTCTTTTATTATCCTTTTAATATCCATGGGAACTGATGTCCCCTCTTTAATTTCTGATATTAGCAATTTGTGTCCTCTCTCTTTTTTCTTAGTTAGGCTGGTTAGAGGCTTATCAATTTTATTGATCTATTCAAAGAACTAGCTTTTGGGTTCTTTGATTTTCTCAATTGATTTCTGGTTTTCAATTTCATTGATTTCTGCTGTAATTTTTATTATTTCTTTTCTTCTGCTTACTTTAGATTTAATTTGTTCTTCTTTTTCTAGTTTCCTAAGGTGGAAGCTTAGATGACTGATTTTAGATATTTCTTTTTTTTAATATATGCATTCAATACTATATATTTCCTGCTAAGCATAGCTTTTGCTGATTCCCACAAATTGTTTTCATTTTCATTTAGTTCAAAATATTTTTTAATTTCTCTTGAGATTTCTTCTTTGACCCATGTATTACTTAGAAATGTACCATTTAATCTCCAAGCATTTTGGGATTTTCCAGCTCTCTTTCTGCTAATGATTTCTGGTTTAATTCCATTGTGATATGAGAGTAGACATTGTATGATTTATATTCTTTTAAATTTGTTAAGGTGTGTTTTAGGGCTCAGAATGCGGTCTATCTTGGTGCAGGTTCCATGTGAGCTTGAGAAGAATGAGTAATCGGCCGTTGTTGGATGAAGTAGTCTATACACGCCCATTATATCCAGTTGACCGATTGTGTTGTTGAGTTCAACTATGTCTTTACTGATTTTCATGATTGTTTTTTATTTGTTGCTCATTTTTTGTTCCTATTTTGGTTTTTCACACTTTTTCTGCCTTTTGTGGTTTTGACTATTTCACATGATTCCATTTTCTCTCCTTTCTTCCTTTACTTTTTTACAATGGTTGCCCTAGATTTTGCAATATACATTTCTTTCTTTTTTGTTTTTTTTTGTGAGGAAGATCAGCCCTGTGCTAACATCTGCCAATCCTCCTCTTTTTTTTTTTTTTGCTGAGGAAGACTGGCCCCGGGCTAACATCTGTGCCCATCTTCCCCCACTTTATATGGGACGCTGCCACAGCATGGCTTGCCAAGCGGTGCGTCGGTGCACGCCCGGGATCCAAACCGGCGAACCCCGGGCTGCCACAGCGGAGTGTGCTCACTTAACCTCTTGCGCCACTGGGCCGGCCCCCATTTATTTTCAATATATCACTTTCAAACACCACTATACCACTTTACAGGTAATGTGAGTACTTTATAACAACGAATTAATCCTCATTCCTCCCTCCCATTCTTTATATCATTTCTGTCATTCATTTTACTTACATAAAAGCACACATATATACATAAACATACATAATCAAATATCTTGTTGCTATTATTATTTTGAACTATTTCTTAGATCAATTAAGAATAAGAAAAATAAAGGTGTTTATTTTACCTTCATTTATTCCTTCTCTGATGCTCTTCTATTCTTTATGTAGATCTGAGTTTCTGACCTGTATCATTTTCCTTAACTCCAAAGAACTTCTTTTAGCATTTCTTGCAAGGTAGGTCTACCACCAATAGATTTCCTCAATTTTTGTTTGTCTGAGAAAGTCTTCATTTCTCCTTCACTTTTGAATGATAATTTTGCAGGGCACAGAATTCTAGGTTGGAGGGTGTTTTCTCTCAACACTTTAAATATTATACTCTGTTCTCTTCTTGCTTGCATGGTTTCTGAGGAAAAGCTGTAATTCTTATCTTTGGTTCTTTATAGGTAAGGTGTTATTTTCCTCTGGCTTCTTTCAGGATTTTTAATTTATTATTGATTTTCTGTAGTATAAAAATGATATCCCTAGGTTTAGTTTTATTGGCATTTATCCTGCTTGGTGTTCTCTAAACTTCCTGGATCTGTGGTTTGGTGTCTGACATTAATTTGGGGAAATTCTCAGTCATTATTGTTTCAAATATTTCTTCTGGTTCCTTTCTCTCTCTCTTCTCCTGGAATTCCGATTACACATATGTTACACCCTTTTGTAGTTGTCCCACTAATTTAGGATATTCTATTCTCTTTTTTCAGTCTTTTTTCTCTTTGCTTTTCAGTTTTGGCAGTTTCTATCCAGATTTCCTCAGGCTCAGAGATTCTTTTCTCAGCCATGTCCAGTATATTAATAAGCCCATTCAAGGCATTCTTCATTTCTGTTACAGTGTTTTTGATCCCTAGCATTTCTTTTTGGTTCTTTCTTAGAATTTCCATCTCTCTGCTTACATTGCCCATCTGTTCTTGCATGCTGTCTCCTTTATCCATTAGAGCTCGTAGCATCCTAATCACAGCTGTTTTAAATTCTTAGTCTGATAATTCTAACATCCTTGCCATATCTGGGTCTGGTTCTGATGCTTGCTCTGTTTCTTTAAACTGTGTTTTTTAGCTTTTAGTATGTTTTGTAATTTTTTTTTGATAGTTGGACATGAGGTATTGGGTAAACAGAACTGCCATAAATAGATCTTTAGTAATGTGGTGGTAATTTGTGGAGCGAGTGGAAGTGTTCTATAGTCCTATAGTAGGACTCAGTCTTTCAGTGAACCTGTACCTCTGGACTGTGGACTTCACACATGCTTCTCAGTTTTTTTCCTTCCTTTGGTGGGACAGGATGGCTAGAGACGGCTTGAGTAATTTCCCTTCTTCCACGTGGAAGGCTAGAGCAATCAGAGTTGGGTAATTTCCCTTCTCCTAGGTCAGTTAGGCTCTAATTAAATAGTTTCTCCTGAGGGCAGACCTTATTAAGAACAGAATGCTCTGGTGTATTTCAAAATAGTTCCTTTCCCCTCCTCATGCCAGAAGCACAAGAGAATTTCTGATATATCACTGTGAGAACCTGGTTAAGCTCCTAGAGGTAAAATTCACAAAAGTGTGGGGACCCCAACGACTGGGTACCCTGGAGATTTATCTCTCAGACTTGTCCACACTGAGCCTCCAGCAATTCATCAGTTAAAGTTCAGGTTTCCCTACTGCAGCACTGGTTCCTGGAGAGGTGGGTGGTCTTGGGTTCCTGCTCCAGTAAGTTGTGATTCTCTGTATTCACCTCTTGGTCTCTTTAATTTTGGGGGCAGCAGTTTTCCCTGTAACCTCACTTCTTTGACAGATTTAAGAAGAGTTGTTGATTTTTAAGTTTGTTCAGGTTTTTACTTGTAAGGATGGAGTGGCAACTCTGAGCTTCTTCCATCGGGGACCTGAAACGGGAAGTTCCTTGCACAGGTTTTTGGAGTTGACTTTGCCTACTGTGAGCTGTGTGCAAACTTTATTCTTCCACTCCTTCGCCCTCATTGAGCTACTACAAATACGGCACACCACCATGTTCTGGCCTTCATTTGGCATGAAAAGATCATCAACAAAACAAGTCCACCCTGTTCTTTTCTCAGTTACTAGTAAATTATATTATTCTGTCACAGTATATTGTATTCATGTCAAATTAACACTCTAATTTAGTAAATAACAAGAAATTAGTCTTTGTCTATGAAAGTGTTTCAGTGGCAACTACCACTGCAAAAGAAAGGTTTTGCTTTGTATCTACTGATAAACTAGTAAATACAGAATGATTTTTGTTCATTCTGATATTTAGAGAAGCCAACCAAACTATCATCAGATCTCTATTAATAGATTAAAAGGAATTATTTAGTAACAAGGTTGTTGTAAACACAGCTATAAAGGTGGCACTGAAATCTCATTCTAATGGTTGGTTACAATATGGTCATCCAGATTATGCAGAAATATATATATGCTAATTTCTAAAATTATCATTGAAATAAAGACACAAAGAGTTCTTATAGCAAAAACCCACAAATTCCTAAAACTATGTATGTGTATAAGCCCTGGTTTGAGAAAAACTGATCTTATGTTATGGAAATGAAACCCTTTAGTGTGAAGTTTCAAAACAAAACAAAATGCTTTAATGAACAAGTATTCACTTAATGCTGCTTTAGTCTCTTTTGAAAAAACTACAGATTCATATCACTTACCTCAATGCATGGCATTCTCCCAGAGAAATTAGCAGCTGTATAGCCCAATGTGACATTTGCTATAAGCTTAAGTCCTAGCTGACGTGCATCAAGCATTCGTGAAAGGGCTCTGTCTTGCTTGTAAGCCTTCATCGACTGTTTCACCATGAGTCTAGTCTTCAAAATTTCTTCGAGCATTCTTGGTAGCACACCTTTTCTTACTGAAGGCTATCATAAAGGAAAAAAGAATGTTTAAAATCCCATAAACATTATAGATTTAGATCATTAAGAAGGAAGCACAAAGTATAACAGTGGCCAACTGTCATGAATTGCAACATACTAATAATTGAGTGGCCATAGGACCAGTGGCCATCAATACAAAATCATCACATTTTCTTTCTTTTGAAGAGGACTTTTCGCCTGAAAGGTTCCTGTAATGTTTATAAATCTCATGTAGTACTACTATGTGAGTTCAGAGACCTCCCGGGAGGAGGATGTCAACTAGTGCATAAGAGACCATACAACAAACAAGTTCAGAGGGAAATTTTGTTCAAAACTTTGATCCAAACCCCCACTCTTTCAGAAAGACACATGGGATTTGTATCATTCATAACAAACCTCAGTTTTTAAAGATCTCATCCTAATGACCCCACACAGTAATCTGCATGGAACTCCATTTATCTACCTTGGAAGAATGATGAGCTGGGTTGACTCTGCTGACATTCAAACCTGCAGTTCCAGGGGCTCTAGGTATTTCAAATCTGATGCTTAGACCACTAAGCCATCCCCTCCGGCCTATATTTATTAGCAATCTGGAAGAGGGGATGAATAGTGAGGTGATAAAATTTGTTGATGCCAAAAAAAAAACCATAGGTATTAATCAAGACTAGGGAGAATTTATGAGAATTCCAGCAGGAATGAAAACCACAAAACAATATTAACTTTGAAGATGATTCACAGACACGTGCAAGGTAATGCATGTCAGACTGACGAAGTAAAACCCTAGGAATAGGATAATCACACTCCTGAATATTAAAAAATCTTATTTTCATTAAGCTTTACACACTGGGTCAAAATGTAGATGCAAGGTTTTAAAATGCTGTTAAAGGGAGATAATATAATCAGCTGCTAAGTATGTGACAATGAAAACATATTCTAACCTCTGATTCATTCTGTGTACCTTTTGAAGCAGCCATAATATTTAAGTAAAGACATAATATACATCATTATGTTAAGACGTAATATTTTCCAAAAAGGAATATATCAGGAACTCTGGCAAAAATTTTCCTCACATCTAAATGGCTAATTTTAGGGTACTTTTTAAACACAGCATCCTCTTACTGGTAGAGAATGATGCTACTTTTGCTGAGTACACCAGAATGAATTTGAGGGCTAGTGGGGTCCATGCTACTACCATCAACCACCCTATAGTCACATGATTCTAGTACAGACTCACTACTAAGGAAACAGAAAAGAAAGAAATGAAGTTGGCATATGAGAGGCAATATAATCTTCCAGATCTCTACTATTTGTCTTTAATTTATTCATTTATGAGGCTTTCCTTAGTCTCTTTTGAGGGGAGATAAGGGAAAGAAAAAAGAGACCCTATTATTAGTTTGGATATCTTCTTAAAAATGCAATTAATAAATACATTACAGTATCACTTTCTAAAGATAGTCTTAATTTAATTTAAAATAATGTAGAATGATTAATACAGTTTACACATTAAAGTAATTTAAATCCTTATAAGTTAACATTGTTGTGATCATCAAATAGCTATTTAATTCTGCCAGATTCTAATAGAGGCAGAAGTACATTTCTTTCTTTAAAAACTAAAATGTAACAATTAAAAGATTTTAAACCTAAATTCATGCAAAACAATATGACTGATTTTTTTAAACGATTTCTTAGAAATTCCTATATCCTTGACTTTTTGAGATAAGATATTCAAGCAAACTTGTTTTTTTGTTTTGTATTATATGCCAACAACATCTAAATCATTAGCTCTCCAAAGGTTAAGCCACAGTTGATACCTTTCATTCACAAGAGCGTATTACCTTGACAAAAGCTATTCCATTGGGGGACACTGTGATATCATGCCTAATTTGGTAAAGTAAATCTGGAGGTACTCTTAGAGAGGTACAGCCAAATTTGAACTCATCATACCTGTTAAGAAAGAAAACACTAAGCAAATACTATCTCAAATCATAGAACAGAGATTCTAGGCAATTTTAGGAATCTTTCTAATTCCAGTAGAAATTCATTTTCAAACATCTAAACATGAATTCATGTACTTAGTAATATGTTTACCTAATTACCAAAAAGAAGTTCTTCAAATATTTACAATTTCTTAAAAGAAACATTTCTTACATGACACTATCCTAAAATGTATGGGTAAAATATATTCTGAAATACCAAATTTCAACTCAACATATGATCACCTTACACTAAATTCCTTAAAGAAAAATTTAAGCCTTAAAAGACTGTAAATAGCTTTTCCAAATTTATGTTCTTAATAAAAAGACAAGATTACCAATACAGTTTCCACAAATGCTTTCTATGAAGGAGTGAGTACACTCTAGACCAAAACTATAACACTTGGTTTTAAATATACAAAAATCATTACAAAGGAAGACTATATTTCTTATAAGAAAAAATCTACTCCTTTGAATATTTAAAATGTTATTCTCCTTCAGTTCATAAAATTCTGTTGACATGAATAAATAAAACCTAACATTTAACAATTTAACTTTTCAAAAAAGTCACAGACTCTTTTTTTTTTTTTTGCGAGGAAGATCAGTCCTGAGCTAACATCCATGCCAATCCTCCTCTTTTTGCTGAGGAAGACTGGCCCTGGGCTAACGTGTGTGCCCATCTTCCTCCACTTTATATGGGACGCCGCCACAGCATAGCTTGATAAGCGGTGCATCAGTGCACACCCAGGATCCGAACCAGGGCCGCCAGCAGCGGAGTGCATGCACTTAACCACTATGCCATCGGGCCGGCCCCGCAGACTATTTCTAAAACAAGTCAAGAGCAGGTGATATCTAGAGTTGTAAGATCATAATCCTCAAACTGTTTCAATGAAAAATGATTTATATAAACAAATTAAACATAACTCTCATTTAAAAAGAGACCATAGATATACATGGAGAGTGAAACAGATAAGTTGCAAGGCTGACTATTCAGTTTTCTTCATGAGTCATCCATCCATGATGCCGAATCAGTCATAGGGTGATCCATGTCAATTAGTAACATAACCACAAAGAACGAATTAGCTGTGCTACAGCCCATTCATTTTGCTCATCAGGACAGTTTCAAGTGCAAAGCAAAACTCAAAGAAAGTCTAATTTTAGTAAGAAGTACAAAGCACAACATAACTGTAAATACGTAAAAAACTTACTTTCCCAAGTTCTCCACATGGCCAAGGCAGGTGGAAAAACAGTAGTTGTATGCAATCACAATAGAAGGATATAGTGACTGGAAATCCAAAACCAGAACAGAGTTGCTATAGAAGCGAGATTCAGGCTCCATAATTAGGGGAATACACTGTGGGGCTCTCATTTGGGATCTCTGTTGTACACTAGGTGTCACAGGAATATAGTTCATTGGTTTAGCAATACGCAACATCATTGATTCCACACGGTACTGCAGGCAGAGAGATGGAGGTAGGAAAAGAAGAAACAGTTTAAATATAAATATACTGGTCTCTTGAATATGTGAATTGGGGGATGTTTTGCTTCTCAGAATAGAGACGCATGACTTTCTTACAATAGTTGTATAGTATTGGTTATTTAGTCAGCTTTCAGGTACCTGAAGGGGACATTCATAAATCCTCTTCCTATTCCTATAACTTTTATAAAAACTGCAAAATATGTCAAATAACTTACACAATAAGTCAATTTTGAAAATACAGACACAATTAGATTTCTTCTTATATTTAAATACACTCTTATAATAAACAGATGCAGGAGAGACAGCTGTACAGTTTGACAATTTCATTTAAAAAGTTGGCAAATAATCTTTGAGAAATTTATTTGGGAAAATTAGAGAATGAAAGTCAGGAGACTTGAGATGGATAAATGTTATTCCAATTTTCCAAGAACAACACACAAAGATTCTAGAACTGAAAGGTAGTCAGTTTAATACCAGTCCCTCGAAAAACTGAATCAAACAATTACTGATTGTTTATAATAACCACTGTTAAGCAGATGGTTTAGAGTATTAGGGAAAAAAAGCACTCACATGAATAAGCATGGGTTCACTGAAATGTTCTCATGTGGTTTTAAGGTATTTTTGCCTTTTATTATAAGCCACCTCAAATAGCTTTTGAAACTTGTGGGGGCATAGGTAAATAAAATAGCTTATAAGCAATAAAATTAAATAAAGAAATAGGTAATGCCAAAATAGTTAGAGCTCTATTTTTTCCTGTATTTACTGATTTGGTAGGTTGGGGGAATGTTATAGACATAAAGTAATTAAAATAACTAAAATAAAAGATTTTATGAGGTTAAGGAACCTGAGTGATTTAATGTACTATCTCTGATCCCTAGCACAGTGTTTATTTAACACACTAGAGGTATTTCAATAAATATTTGTTGAATGAATGCATGAAATCATTTTCAGTAAGACACTTGACAAAATCTCTCATTATACTTTTGGAAAATCAGCTAGAAAAATATGAACTAGGGGCTGGCCCAGTGGCGTAGTGGTTAAGTTTGCGCTCTCCGCTTCAGCGGCCAGGGGTTTGCAGGTTTGGATACTGGGCGTGGACCTACACACTGCTCATCAAGCCATGCTGTGGAGGTGTCCTACATACAAAATAGAGAAAGACTGGCAACAGATGTTAGCTCAGGGCCAATCTTCCTCACCAAAAAAAAAAAAAAAAAAGATATGAATTAAATGGCTCCTAAGGTTCCATTTTTCTTTAACATTTTAAAAAAGTGATACAGCTCACTTATATTGACTCCCAAATCCTTTTCTCTCTCTTTTTTTAACATAAAGTTATCTGTTGGGAGTTGGAACAAGTCAAAATTAGGAATGTAAAACAAAAGAAAGTTAGACTTTCTTTGCTGCTTTCCCAGTTCTAAGGAGCCTTTGAAGGCATCCCTAATCATACTGACAATATTCAGGAATGTAATATCATCCTCAAGGGCATAGTCATTTTTTTCTTAATACCATGAAAAACTTAGCAGTGGCCAGAAAGTTGGTATGGAGAAAAAATAAAAAGTGGAGCTGTTAAGTGAAATTAAAACTCTTCCAGGGGCGGGCCCGGTGGTGCAAGCGGTTAAGTGTGCGCGCTCTGCTGCGGTGGCCCGGGGTTCGCCGGTTCGGATCCCGGGCGTGCACTGACGCACCACTTGTCAAGCCATGCTGTGGTGGCATCCCATATAAAGATGGATGTTAGCTCAGGGCCAGTCTTCCTCAGCAAAAAAAGAGGGGGATTGGCAGGTGTTAGCTCAGGACCAATCTTCCTCACAAAAGACAAACAAACAAAAACAAACAAACAAACAAAAACTCTTTCAGAAAATAAAATGACAAAATCTGATTAACTAGCTTTATATTAGTTGGTATCAGAAAGTTCAAAAAATCAAATCACCTTAAGCATCTCAAAGTAAGTATATCAGTCACATAGAACTTGCAAGAGTGCAAGAAAATGGATTTCTTACCTGTGAGCCCCTTGTCAGTACATGTAAAAACTGAATGCCAAAAAGTCTAGCCATTTCACTGGTTTTCCCAATCAGGTCCACCCGTTCTAACATTTGGAGATTTCCACGGACACGGCTAATGTAATGATCAACCATTTTCCATCTGTTAAAAGAGAATCCATGCTATGAACATTCGAGAGAAATTTGGACACTTGTTTCATTCTGACAGAACTTACATATAAAAAGTGAGGTTATTTAAGGAGTCACCACGATGTGAGCCTTCAGCCAAGTGTTAAGGAGTTAAACATTAGAAAATTTCAGTTTCAAGGGCATAAAACCTAGTGAAAATACACAAAGTTTAAAATAGTACTTGTGATAAGGTGGAAAGACTAAGAATAATTATTTTCAATATTTTGCTTGATGTTACTCTATTTTTATTATAAAAAATTAACATTCTCTCTTAGATGCCACTGCTGATGATGCAATAATTATACAATTATAATTTATCATATCTATAGGTTTTTAAAGAACATGAAGGATTTGGGTTATCATTGAAAATACCAGTCTAAAATAAAAGTGTGTACAATCTTCTCTCTGGAAAGAAACAGTAATTTGGTGAAGATTTAGAAAAATCAGGAAAATATTTTAATGAGACCATACATGGGGTAAATATAAATCAAATCACTACTTTCTGTGAAAATATAAATATTCTATTCTTTGATTTAAACCTCTAAAAAAATTAACTTCTTTACCTTTTTTGTTAAGAAAACAAGCAAACAACAAAAAACTTTCACCAAAGCCATGAAAGGAAGTTTTGATTTAGTATGACTATATTATTAAAATATAAAAATGACTGAAAAGTATACTATAAAGAATAAAATTTATTCATTTAAAGAATATTATCACTTAAATATATTGTAACCTTTAATCATATGGCTTTTAGAAGAATATAGTCACATAACTGTTCAATAAAAAAAGTTTAAAAACCTATTCCTATGATAATGACTAATGCAAAGAGAAAAACTAGAAAATGAACATAAAAAGAAGAAAATCACCCTATAATTAAAAAGATAGATAATAACAAGTGTTAGCAAGGATGCAGAGAAATGATAACCCTTATACACTGCTGATGGGAATGTAAAATAGTGCAGTTGTTTTGGGAAAGAGTCTGGCAATTCCTCAAATTATTAAACATAGAGTTACCACATAATCCACCAATTCCACTCCTAGGAATATATCCAAGAGGAATGAAAACTAGGTCAACACAAAAACTTGTACACGAATCTTCTTAACAGCATTATTCATAATAGCCAAAAAATGAAATAACTCAAGTGTCCACCAACTGATGACTGAACAAATAAAATGTGGCGGGCCGGCCCCGTGGCTTAGTGGTTAAGTGCATGCGCTCCGCTACTGGCGGCCCGGGTTCGGATCCCGGGCACGCACCGACGCACCGCTTCTCCGGCCATGCTGAGGCCACGTCCCACATACAGCAACTAGAAGGATGTGCAACTATGACATACAACTATCTACTGGTGCTTTGGAAAAAGGAGGAGGATTGGCAATAGATGTTAGCTCAGAGCTGGTCTTCCTCAGCAAAAAGAGGAGGATTAGCACAGATGTTAGCTCAGGGCTGATCTTCCTCACAAAAAAAATAAAAAAAATAAACAATAAAAAATAAATAAATAAAAAATAAAATGTGGCATACCCACATAACAGAATATTATTTGGCAATAAAAGGAAATGAGTTACTGAAACATGCCACAACATGAATGAATCTGGACAGCATATGCTAAAACAAGCCAGTCATAAAAGGCCATATACTGTATAATTCTATTTACATGAAATGTCCAGAACAGGCAAATTTATGGAGACTGAAAGTAGATTAGTTGAGGGGATGGGGGGTGGAAAAGGGAAGATTGGAGGGTGATGGCTAAGAGATGCACGATTTCTTTTTGGGGTAATAAAAATACACTGAAATTTATTGTGGTAATGGTTGTGCAACTCTGTGAATATACTAAAAACCATTGAATTACCCACTTAAATGGCTGAATTGAATGGTATGTGAATTATACCTAAATACAACTGTTAAAAAGAATTAGGCAAACATAAAAAACCATCCTAAACTTTATCAATATTCAATTTTTTAACAAAATAGACAAACAGAAATACTGTTCTGACTATTTAATATTAATATATAATATATAATTATATTAATATATAATATATAATAATACTATTTCCCCTTAGTTTTTATAGTTATTGAGTATACTATTGTATGATTATAACATAACTTATTTAATGGATCTGTTATTGAGTATCTTTTATGACTATAAGCAATGCTGTGATGAACATCTTTATAGCTAAGTCTATGTACAGATGCTTAAATACTTCCTTAAGATAAATTCCAAGATTTGGTCAATGGGTCTGCTATGATTTAGTTTTTAATACATAAAGACACACTGCTTTCCCCATGGTTTTAATAATTCACATTCATACTAGTCATGATAAAGTGTTTGCTTCCTTGCATCTCTGTCAACATTGGGGATTATAATTTTTTAGGTTATTACTAGTGTGATAGGCAAAAAAACTGTATCACATTTTAATATATACTTTTTGTTTTAGATTATTATTAATTTAGATTATTATTAATAATTAGATTATTAATGTAATCCTTCCATAATACAGATTTGCCAAATGTAAATCTGAGATAATGCATTATGTGTGGATTTGATCAGTCCTTTTAAAATAAAACAAAATGGATTTAACAGCTCATCCTTTCTGTAGACCACGTGAGTGGTCAATGACCTGTCTTGGAGTTCACTGATCCTTTCTTCTGCTTGATCTAGTCTACTGTTGAATCCCTCTACTGAATTTTTCAGTTCAATTATTGTGTTCTTCAGCTCTATGATTTCTGTTCAGTACTTTTTTGTATTTTCTATTTCTTTGTTGAAATTCTCCCTTTTTTCATGCATTGTTCTCTTGACCGTGGTGAGCATCTTTATAACAGTTATTTTGAATTCCCTGTCAGGCAGTTCATATAACTGTTCAATTATGGTTGGTTTCTGGAGATTTATCTTGTTTCCCTGTTTGGAATATCTTTGCCTGATTCTTCATTTTCCTTGACTCTCTGTGTCGGTGTCTGCATTAGACAAAGCAGGCACTTCTCCCAGTCTTCATGGACTGGCCTTGTACAGGAGAAGACGTCCACCAAACAGCCCAGCCAGAGATTCTGGGGACCTCTACCAACTCTTTCTCTCCCCAGGGAGAAGTGGGCAGTTGTGGTTTTCGTCCACTCACTCTGTGCTGAGCAGGAAGGGGAGTTATGGTGTCTACTAGTCCAAACCACCTTCTTCATTCCCCTCCCAGGCAGCTAGACTGTGCTGGATCTGTTGCAGCTCCAAGACTGGAAAGACAGATGCCAGTTCTTTGGCTAGCCTTGGAGGAGTTGGGGCATTGCACGCATGGATCAACTCTTTCTCTCCCCAGGGATAAGCTGAGAGCTGGGATTTTTCATCCACTTGCTCTGTGCTCAGCAGCGGGGAGGATCTATGGTGTCTCCCAGCCCATGCTGCCATCTCCATTTGGCTCTGCCAACTAGACTGCGCCAGACCTGTCAGAGCCCCTTTGGAAAAGGTGGGGTGCTAGACATGCAAACCAATCCCTTCCTTCCCCTGGGAGGAGCTACGAGCTAAGAGCCATTTCCTGATCACATGACTCTGAGCCAGGGGCAGGGACTCTGGCAAAAAAGTGATCTTTTTGAAATAAGATGACCTTCCTTCCTATTTTCTAGTCCTATCTGGCTAGCCATGTGGTATAAAAAGAGAATGGATACTGTAGCCTTTTAAAAAATAAGCATAGCATGACAAATTGAATTTTGTTAGGTAATTTTTTGTTTGGTATACGGAATTATGCCATCCTCCTGATACTCTGTCAAACTCAACTGTATTAAGCAAGTTTTTATTTGAGGAAGAGGAAGGGAAATATAAAACATAAGCTACTCAGGATAGGCCTGGGTAGGTGATGAAATGGTTGAACTTAAGCATCTTGAGGGAACAGATAGAACAGCTGGGAAGACGGTGACAAAAAAGGAGATATAAGAATTCCAGGGCCAGCCCCGGTGGCATAGTGGTTAAGTTTGGTGCACGTTGCTTCAGTGGCCTGGGTTCGGTTCCCGGGCGTGGACCTACACCACTTGTCTGTCGGTGGCCATGCTGTGGTGGCGCTCACATAGAAAACAGAGGAAGACTGGCAACAGATGTTAGCTCAGGGTGAATCTGCCTCAGCAAAAAAAGTTTGGAGAGTGAGTCTTGTCAAGTTGGAGGGGCTTAGGAAACATCATGGGCTTTCCAGAGATCTACCTTAACTAAAGCATAAAAACCACGTCTGCACAAGTTCAAAGAGATCAGCTAATAATTGAATTGCCTACTAGAGCAAAAATAAGCACACTTCAAAGGCAGATAACAAAAATCCAGAATCTGTGCCACAGAACATCAATAATATCCATTACATAATCATGCAAAGAAACAAAAAAAAATGACCCATTGTTAAGAAAAAAAGCAATCAACAGAAACTAACAGAGATGGCCCGATGTTGGATTTAGTAACCATTATAGATATGTTCAAGAATCTAAAGAAAATAATATTCAATAAATACAAGAAAAATATAGTCTTAGTGAGTGAACAGACAGAGAAATTCATCAAATATAGAAAGTATAAAAAGAAAGAACCAAATGAGAATTCTGGAACTAAAATTACAATAACTGAAATACAAAATTTATTGGCTGGCCTCAACAGCAGATTGGCAATGACAGAAGAAAGTTAGTGAACTGAAAGATAGGTCATTAGAAAAAAGACTGAAGAAAAAGGTACAGGGCCTCAAGGATCTGTGGGACACGTCAAATAGTCTAACATACACGTAATTGGAGTCTTAGAAAGAAAAGACAGTAAGAGTGGGGGCAGAAAATATTTAAATAAATAATAGCCAATTTCCTAAATTTGATGAAAAACCTCAACTTAAAGATCTAAGGAGCTCAGCAAACACCAAGAAAGATAAATACAACAACAAAAAAATCCACATCTAGGAATATCATAGTGAAATTACTGAAAACCAAAGGCAAAGAGAAAAATCTTGAAAGCAGCTAGGAAAAAAAATTATAGAGTTCTGCTTCAGATGTAGAAAGCTACAGAAGAATATCACTCTAGTCTAACAACGATAAAAAGCTGGATAATCTACAAAATCATAAGTTTTACTGAGGTCATCAGAAAGTTGAGGTTACAAGAGAATCAGGTGAACTTAATTTCACAGGGTGACAAACTCATCTAAGGATAGAAAGGACACAACCTATTTCATCTTTTGCAGAGCATAGGAGGGAGAGGCAGCTGCCATAAAAGCAGGTAAGAATGAAACAGTTAAAATGTTAACAAATTCTTAAATGTCATGGATGAGCTACCATGACAGTTTAGAATCACTGTGAGCCCCAGAGACCCGGGGAGTCTTTTTCCACGGGCCCCCACCAAATGCTCATGAGACAGGGCAGAGTATACAGGAATGAAAACCTGCAACTTTCTCTGACCCTTCTCTCACATGAAGCAAAGCCCTGAGCTGCTACAGGACCAGCAGGAGACTTTCCAATCCTAGGGAAAGAACAGATGCAAAAGATATCTGCTGCTCACAGAGGGGTGGTAGCAAAAGCTACACCTGAGGGAAGAGCAGGAAACCTCCCGTTTCAACCACGGGCCTTGTACTAAGTAGCAAGCAACAGCTGTCTACCACTGGGAAAGAGGCAGGAAACCTTCCCATCATAGATTTCAGGCAAAGATACACTGCTGCTGAGGAGGGAGTAGAAGCAAAAGCCACCTTCTCCTGGGAGACATGGAAACCTGTGTGGGGCCAGGACCTGGCAGTGGTACAAAGAAGAAGTCTATCACCACTGTGGGAAGAGCAGGAATGCTGAGAAGGCCTCATCCCTGAGCTCCAGGAGAACAGGAACTTCCAAGGACGACTAACTTCAGTCAGAACTGAGAACTGAGTAACTTCCCCTGCCTCCATACAGAGTAACAACAGCAGCAGTCAACCATTCATTAAGCCTGACTTTGGAAAAAATTGCGTTGCATACAGTGGAAAAATGAGAATGACAGTTGATTTCTCATCAGAAACAATGGAGACCAGAAGAAAAGGGAATGAAATCTTTAAAGTAGTAGGGAAAAAAAGAATCTCAATCCCCAAATTAGACAATGCAAATATCATTCAAAAATAAGAGTGAGACAAAGACCTTTTAAGATAAATCAAGGCTGAGAGAATTTGTTGCCAGCACACTTGTACTAGAAGACTTGCCAAAAAAAACAATTTAGTAGTTTCTTAAAATGTTAAACATGCTAACCATGAGACCTGGCAATTCCACTGCTCAAGAAGTGAAAATGTATGTTCACACACACATAAAGACTTGCATTCCAGTTTTATTCATAATAGCTTCAAAGTATAAACAACCCAATTGTCCATCAATAGGTGACTGGATAAATAAATTGTGGTATAGTCATACAATTGAATATTATTTAGTAATAAAAATGAATAAACTACTGGTTTATGCAAAAACATGGTTGAATCTCAAAAAACATGCTACAGTTTCCTGGCGGTCTAGTGGCTAAGATTCAGCGCTTTCAAAAAACATTATGCTGAGTTCCTTGAAAGAAGCCAGACAAAACAGTAGATTGTAAATAATTCTATTTATATGAAGTTCTAGAATTGGCAAAACTAATCTATAGTAATAGAAATTCAATCAGTACTTACATGGGTGGTTAAGGAACAGGTAGTTCGACTGCAAAGTTGTATAAGGGAATTTTCTGGGTGTTAGAAATGTTCTTTACCTCGATTGGCATAGTAGTTACAGGGTGTATGCATTTTTCAAAGTTATCGCACAGTATACTTCAAATGTATGCATTCTGTTGTATATAAATTATATTCCAATAATATTTATTTTAAAAAAGACATACTATTCTTTTCAGAGTTATAAAACATTACCTGTATAGATCTGTCTTGTTATCAAACCAATCTGATAAGACTCGAAGGGTAAAGAGAGGAAAACGCTGATGAAGAATGTGAAAGCTCACATTTTCAAAGGTGTAATTTGTTAGAGCCACCTAAAAAAAAACCAAGACTCTATTATAATAATGCTTGTATTTATGTGCAAATTTGGTTCTAAAAGATACCAAATATTACTTCTAACTTTTCATAGTAGATATGAAAGCTACTTGTAAAAATGATCTGTGTTACAACTGAATCATAATTAATTTAAAACCATGGAAATATAGCCTACCAGACAGAAATGTTCATAATAAATTAATATTTAATTGGAAAAAAATCAGACTTGATGAGATTCAACTTGGTCATGTAATACTTACCTAAGAGGATCCCAGTTCTTATCACTTCTTTTTACAGTCTACGCCAATACAAATACTGACAGACAGTAGCATTGTTAAGCAAGCTAATGTTTTGTTCTTTCCATACTCACATTTTGGTCCTTGAAGACATGCTGATTAACAGGATCCCACAGATTCAAGGATGTGTTATCTAGTTAAAGGCAGGCATTCATCCTGCTCCCAAGAATTACATCAGTACTAAGACCCAATACATGGACATTATGGAGTCACTTCATTTCAGTCCAAAAGCAAAAGATTAAAAAGGAAATGGCAGAAATGTTTCCCCATCTTCAAAACATGTAGGTAAAAGCTATGTTAATGGGCAAAGAATACTGAAAAAGGGCCCAGATTAATAAAACATACCTCTAGCTGGATGATTTCTCAGAAATATCTATAAGACACAAGCAACCTAGACAATGGCAGGCATTTCAATGCAAAATGGAAATTAAGGAAACTGCAGTCGCCATTCTTAAGTCAGCTTGGGATTCTGAGGAATAGTTCGAACAGCCCTTCATATTTGTATATTATAGTTTTAAAATATTTTCTTTTCCACTTCTACAGTCCAGCAAGTACAAAACAGGGATTGAATGTTAAGCCCATCTCAGTGCAGTGAAGCCAAGTGGTCTTTATCTACAATTTCTATCAATCTCCAGAAAGACAGCATTGGAATGTAGCATAGTTCAGAGTGTGTGTATGTACTTACACACACACACACACACACACACACACACACTTTTAAACTTTGGAATGAGCCTATTCTAGAGTCACCAGTATAAAGCAGGTACTAACCCATTATCTTAAAAGTAAATTACTATTTCTTTTCCAAAAATCAGTACTGGCCTGGAGTACTTGTCTCAAAAATAAATAACTCATTTTATTATCAAATCCCAACATCTGAATGACTTTTCTACTTGCTAATGAATATTTTCATTTAATTTTTTTCATTTAATTTCCATTTCGTTTCATAGAAAGTGGATGCAAACATCTGATCTCAGGTTGTTACACGATTACCTAATACAGAGCATAGCTCTTTAGACCAAATCTAAACTTCTCCTGGAGTATACATCTCCATTAAAATAAAAAAATCAAAAAAAAATCTTGGGCCCGGCCTGGTAGTGCAGCGGTTAAGTTCGCGCACTCTGCTTTGGCGGCCCGGGGTTCACTGGTTTGGATCCTGGGAGCGGATCTACTCACTGCTGCTCATCAAGCCATGCTGAGGCAGTGTCCCACATAGAAGAGCTACAGCTCTGCAACTATGATACACAACTAGGTACTGTGGCTTTGAGGAGAAAAAAGAAAAAAGAGGAAGATTGGCAACAGATATTAGCTGAGGGCCAATATTCCTCAGAAGAAAAAAAAAAAATCTCTACAGAAAAGATCACCTTGTCCTGCAGCTCTCATGTAAGTTGACCTATAAGGATTAACTAGGGGATTTTGTGACCTGAAACTAAACTTAAAATCTTCGAAATTGGTCCCCAATATCTGAGGCAGATGGCAGACCTATGTTCTGGGTTGATTTTATTTCAAATAGAACAATTTCCTAATTTGGATTAAGACTAAACAAGTATTATAATCTTATAATGCCCACTCTACTTTGGGTCTCCTTGGTGTCACAGAAGCATAAATATGCACAGCTATAATCTCAGCTGTGAATAATGTTAAAGGAAGGAAACATGAACTCTAAAATTAAGAGGCTCCATCTTCAGAATGTTACAATGTTTAGAGAGTGATTTACTCTACAAGTTGAAATATGAATGTAAAAATATGAATTAGGAGTTCGTTGCTTGTTCTAGGGGGGAAATCTAAGTTAAACATTGGAAAAATGTGCTATGTAGATCAAAGTCAGAATTGATCAATAAATCAATAAAGTGTTACAGTACTTGTCTATTTTATTGATAAAGGAATGGGCTGATAGAGGTATGGTTGTACATTTCCATTCATAGAGTCAAAGTGCAAAACACAATGGTTAATATCTTCAGAAACAAACTTGCTCAGAACTGGGAGAGGCAGTCAGAATTAGCATAGAGGAACAGAGAAAATAAAAGTGAAAGGTAAAAAAAAATGGAAGGAGACCATAAGTAAGCACCTGTGTCCTATATCCTCCATCACCTTATTCCTGCAGTTGTTCCTCATTTCCTGAGTCTTCAATTAAAAATTTTTTTGATTGACATATACTTTATATGAAGAAATGTACACAAATTTAAAGTGAACAACTCATGAATTTTTATGTATGTATACACGTAACCACCACACATATGAAGATATAGGACATTTCTAGGACACTGGAAGGCTCCCTTGTGCCCTTTCCCAGTCAACACTCACCAAAGTTAACCACTGTAGATTAGTCTTGCATATTTTTAAACTTCATAATAAATGGAACCATTTATTATGTACTATTATTTATCTGGTTTCTTTTGCTCAATGTTACATCTGAGATTCATCTATGTTGTTCAATGTGGCAATATTTCATTCTTTTTCATTGCTGTATGGTATTCCTTTGTTATAGCTGCTTACTCTGTACTCTAATATGCACCAATTATTTGCTAACAAGTCTATCTCCTTTTCTAGGTGTTTTCTAGAGTGTTAGAGTGTTCTTTGACAGCAAGAATATCTTTGTACCCACCCCCTCCAACTCCTCACCAAAACTCAACAGTGATCTCTCTTTCCTCTAAATGTATATACCATTGATGTCTCATTTGGCTGTTACATGGTGCCTGTAGGGTCAGTGATAGATGCCCTATCAAAGCCATATAATATATTTGGGAGATATATATCTATACTATAACTATACACACACATACACCCTCACATACTCATTGTGAACATGCTCTCTGTCCTGAGACAGCTTATTATATATTTTATTTTATATACACTTAAAACAAAATATACAACAAGCTCTCTGAGGTCAGAGAACATGCCCACAATGAGCCTGAGTCTTGACCCCTTACTAGCTATGAGGCTTTAGGCAAGTCACTCACTCTCTGTGAACTTCAGTTTCCTCATTTGGAATAATACCTCACTACTCTGTTGTCTTACCTATGCTGCAAGTTTGTGAGTATCAAAATTTAAAAATGACGAGTATGTAAAAGTGCCTTATAGATGATAAGACAATATATGAATGCAAGGAAGTATATTATTTTACCTCTTTACATAATCTTCATTGCCTATCACATTGTGTTAATTTTTAAAAGCACCTGACACATGCTTATTGACAGACTGAAACTGTAATAGGGAATATTAGAACCAGATTCTAATGTTACCAAACTGAGATAATGGGGGAGCTTATATGCTTATGTGGAAGCATCAGACCTTCGTAGCGACTCCGTTGGGAGTTTTCTTTCCTGGTTCTTCGTTATCTTATCTGACTACAACTTCTTAGGATCTGATTCCTCTGTCTACTCCTCAAAATGTTTTCCTTCACAAAAAGGTTTCCTTGGCTTAGTCCTGATTACTCTCTCCATTCACTTCTTGCTGAGCTCATTCACTCGCATGTGACTTCCAAGGCTGTATCTCTAATCCAGACCTCTAGCCTTTATTTGGGACATTCCTATTTAAATACCTGTGGGTATCTTCGTCTGGATATCTGACTGATACCTCATGCTCTATATTCTTAAATCATCATTTTCCCCCCTAAACATGATCTTAAACCATCCATGCCAGAACCCTGATAATCGTTCTTGACACCTCTTCATCTTTTTGTACATCCAATTCTTCTGAATTTGTCCTCTAAACTGTTTTTTGAATCCCTATACCCTGCCAACTTTCATTTGAGCTACCCCAAAAATCTTACTGGTTTCCTTACTTTGGATCTTGTCTCCTTCCACACTGCTATCAGAGAGAGAGGTCTCAGAGGTAAATTCACGTCACTGCCTCCATCCCACCTTAGCCACCCACTCCACGACCATACTTCAAGATCTATTATCACCAATAATTGTACCCCCTCCATAATTTCATGCATCCCATTCTCTGACCACCATGTCCTATCCTTCCAGTTTACTCCCTCTAGTGCCCCAATCTCTCTTTGTTCCTTACCAGCTCAAATTCCACAGTCAATCATTATAATCACAACCTTGCATATACTATTCATTTCTTTGCCCCACTCCTGCTTGATTTATAATTATCTAATTAATTACTCAATTAACTAAATTTTAGTGAAGCCATAGCCCTTTGCTTGTGAGTTGTGGTCAAATCTAAATCTAACCCTCTGTTACTCTGTACTTACATCTGTGAATGTGAATAACTGGCAGGTATCACTTTAATTTCCTGATGCAAATCTCAAATGGGCTCTCAATGCTGCCTAGCTTTTGTACTATAGTTTCTTAATTAACTACTCTCAAATTCTCCTAGATAACTATTTCACACTTTTCTCTCTTCAAACCCAAAAGCCCCTCCACTAGGCTCACTCTCAGCTGAGAACAGTGATTCCTATTTCACTGAGAAAACTGAAGCAATCAGAAGAGTACTTCCACAGATTCTCATCGCCACACCTACCCACCTATCAACACCTGCACACACATAATCTGCCTTTCTGCCTGTTAAAATAGAGGAGCCAGCTATACTCTTACTTGATCTAAACCCAGGCCCCAATCTGTGCACTAGAGATGGCATTCAAATATTTGTTGAATTTAATCAGGTCTATTTCTAACCTACTTGGCAAATTCTTGAAAGGCCTGGATTAAGTTGATATCCAGAAGGCCTCTAAATATAATCTTCTGGGGAAGAGTCATTTATTCTTTCATTTAAGTAGTCAACAAATATATCATGAGCTTTATTTAAGAGGCACTGTGTTTGTTACTCAGGATTCTGAGGATTCAAAGTCCAGGGGGAATAGCAGTAATTCTATGTTAAAGTTAAGCAGGAGAGTGAAAACCAGTATATTAAAAAACAAACAAATTTATTAAACCCAAACGAGGCATAGAAAAAAGATATCCATTCAACTGCAAACTGTATCAGGGCAGTACAACTGTTGAGTGGATGTCCTAGAGAGAACAAGGGGATTTCACTTTCATTCTACATACTCTTATGCATTTATTTTGTTTTTTTATAGTGAGTAGAAATTATTTTTAATAGAGCATACTGTATAAACAAACTATTAAGATTTTAAAAACAATAACAGGGTTAGAAACTGCTAAGTGTCATGAAGAAGATACAGATAAAAGAAATAAAGATAAAAAGGAGCCTCTGGAACCGTTTAAATCCAGAAAAAATAGTTTGAGGGCCTCTAACATGAAGAAAATTCTCAAGCCCAGCTGATAAAGATCAGAGATGGTATATATTCAGCCTAGAATCAGAGATAGCCTTTGACTCTGAATTTTCAGTAAGGACCAAAGAAAGCTCCCAACTTTGAGAAAAAATATTTACTTTCTAATTTGTGATTTTAAGCTAATAGTGGATAATTGCTCCAGCTGCCTTTTGGATCTTCAGGGATGAAGATCCCTGAAATGAAGATTCAATAATTGAATTTTGTGTTTATGTACTTAATTTATGTGTTCATCTCAGGCATTAGCAGAGACTGCAGTTTGAAATATGTAATGGAATATACAAACCAAATACACCACAATCTCTGTACTTTCCATATCCTATGCTCTGTCAGTAGGAATTATTTTATAGTCACTGGGGATCTTGTGCTTTGTAATATTTTAAGAAGAAAACAACAGGATAAAATTATCCTCAAGCACATACATATATCATACATTTTCAAATTAGATGAAAGGTGAGCATAACTTTAGGCTCATGGTGGGGAAAGGAAATGAAAAGAAAAATGAGAATACCTGAATTTTATATAAAGAATATATTTCCTTATCTGAAAGAATTACTGTGTGATAGTGCCCAAAAGAATTGCAGAGGCCATGCTTGAAAAGTCAAATGTTTTATATAAATCTAGAAAAGCCAGAAAGATCATAGCAAATAATGAACATATAACAGAAAGAGTATAATGAGAAAGTAGGTTCAAAGAGAACCTAATGATGTTTAGGTGTAACCTAAACATTAGGTTTAGGTGTAAACCTAATGATGTTTATGATGTGAACATAATGATGTTTCAGTCAATGATGGACTGCATATACAATGGTGCTCCCGTAAGATTAGAACCACATAACCTAGGTATGTAGTAGGCTATACCATCTAGATTTGTGTAAGTGCACTCTATGATGTTTGCACAACTACGAAATCGCCTAACGACGCGTTTCTCAGAACGTATCCTCATAGTTAAGTGATTTGTGACTGTCGTTTGTTGAAATTTATACTACCAAAAATCCTTATCTGAGCCCCAAAGCCTCAATCGGATGCTGCTATTAACTATTTCCAAATACTGTCTTTCCAATTTACCTTATTTGTCTGACCCAGTTTTTAAATATCCTTAGTTCAAAAAGTTCTTTCCTATGTCTAGACTAAATTTTTCTTACTGCAATAAATCCAAAAAGCCAAGCTATATTCATCCGGCTTTAAGTGCAAAAATGATGTAAGTACAAAAAATGATGAATTTATACAACATTAAACACACACAACATAATATTTTATGATAGCTATAGACTTTCCTAGCTATTACTACTTTACACACAAATAGAAAAAAAAATTAAAATTCATCAATAACATTAAATACTTCCGTAGCTTTGCATTTTAGAAAATAGTATTTATTTTTGTAACTTTAATTAAGTATAATAAAAATAATTCACAAAGAAGCATAAGTTACATAGTAAGCTATACTAATACTCTATAATGATTAAAATCGTTATATTGATCTAATCTCTTATTTCCAAACAAAATTTTAGATAAAGCACCTTACCTCATTTCTCATGATTCTCCAAAGATTCAGTGTAATTCGGCCAACGATATTTATCTCACTCATTGTATCTGATCCATACTCATCTCTTTCAGTTGCAAATCTGTTCTCCATTTTGTCATCTATAGAAGTAAATATGGATTGCATCAGGACTCACAGAAACCAAATTTCCAAGCAAATTATGCCAAATAAAACGAGAATAATTGGGGTCGGCCCCGTGGCTTAGCGGTTAAGTGCACGCGCTCCGCTACTGGTGGCCCAGGTTTGGATCCTGGGAGCGCACCAACGCACCATCTGTCTGGTCATGCTGAGGCCGTGTCCCACATACAGCAACTAGAAGGATGTGCAACTATGACATACAACTATCTACTGGGGCTTTGGGGAGAAAAAGGGAAAAAAGGGAGGAGGATTGGCAATAGATGTTAGCTCAAGGCCAGTCGTCTTCAGCAAAAAGAGGAGTATTGGCATGGATGTTAGCTCAGGGCTGATCTTCCTCACAAAAAAAAAAAAAACAGAGAGAGAATAATAAAAATTAAAGATGAAGATTAAAGATGAAATGTAACTCACAGTCTATTTTGTATTAGACTTAGAGAATAATCATTATTTTGACTAATAAGACAATTTTTCTCTTTAAGTTATGAAAGAATTCTGTGAAATAAATGTATCTGAAAACTACGTATTTTGTAATAAAAAAGGTATATATACACACATGTACTTTTAAAGTAATAAATTCTTTTCTCTTCAAGTTTGGTAATTTCTGGTGCTATTTTTTTACGAACACCTAATGTCATAGCATTTCTTTGGTGTTAGGATGAAAAATGTTTATTTTAAGTTAAACTGGTAACTTCTTGGAAAAAATGGTAGAGTTTTTAATGTAAACAATTCTCTGAAAATTTGTTGACATCAATTATTGATGTTCATATTCAGGATGAAATTCTCTTAACTGTGTATGGAAAAATAGATGAAGAGTTCCTCTCATAGCAAATAGAGTTCTGAGTCTAGTTTCTTAGGTGATGATTTTACCTAGAATATAAATTAAAATGTGTTTCTCTTATATAGCACTGGGTATATATGAATGTTGTTGATTAGAGGCTCTGGAATAATAAATATATTTACCATATATCGAATGTCTATTATGTCTAAAAACTTTACTAACATTATTTCTTTTATTTCAATACAGCCACTTTATTATGTTAGTATAATTTTCATTTTGCATTGTAGTCAATTCTACTCAGAAAAGTTATATCTTGCCCCAGGTCAAAGAGTAACAGAACCAGTATTCTAAACCAGGGTCATCTGATTCCAAAGACCATGGACACACATCCACTCCTTTTCTTTCTTTATTTTAAAGAGATAATGTGTAAAAGTTTTTTTTTTTTTCATTTAACAAATACTCATGTAATGTTTACTATATTCTCAGGCACTGTTCTAAGTACTTCACAATCGCCCTATGAGATAAGTTCTATCATCATCGCCATTTTACAGATGAACAAATCGAGGTATGGATAGGTTAAGTCACTTCCTTGACATCACATAGCTACACAGCAGTATAGCCAGGATTTGTGCTCTTTACTATGCTGCCTCCCTCACCAAGCCCTTTCTACTGCACCATGTTGCCTCAGAAAAATGGTGTCAGCAGTGTTCTAAAAGGACAAGAGCCTTCACTCACTCTTCTGATCTGAAGTCGTACACTTTGCCTGTTACAGCTAATTAAAGCACACTGAACACCCATGCTCCCCTCCTGAATATTCAGAAACCTATTCCAAATGAAATGCTGAAAAAATTGAGATATACCACTACTCCTATCAAGGAACACAGAAGCTACAAAAAATTCATGCAAGGAAAAACTAAACTTAAAGTATCTCTGCTTTTTTTATTCCAAGCTTTTGCAAAGCTCAAAATATTTATTGTCCTTGAATCATCTAGCTTCAACCTTTCCCTTTAAATTTACCAAGACTTAAGACATTTTATTGAAGTCATACCCTCTCCCAGGAAGTCTCTTGATTGGTTTTTACCAATTTTGTATTTGGTCTTTTATCCTCCCAAGTATATGCTACTTTGTTCTAGTCAGACTTACAGGGAGCCTTTAAAACAAAGTTATTAAAAATTCTATAGTTATAAAAAACCCTAATTTTAACAAGTGCTTTATAAACTGTAATTTTGATATGATATTATTATTGCCCCCCTTTTCAATTAGGATCAGACTTTTCGGGAACAGCCTTCAAAATTCATGCAACTTTTTAGCCTGATACCCAAATAAAAATCAACAGTCAGTCTTCCTCTACCATCTCCTTCCTTCCCAGCCAAATGGATAAAACGTAGAACCAGACAAATAAAATAATGGTACTTCAAATCAAAGAAATGTTATATGCTTCATAATGATTATGAAGACTATCTCATAATACAGAAAAATACTATGATAAGATGCTGGATGAGGGAAGCATAATAAAAATAGGATATATGTCATATAAAAATAAAGACTTACAAATGCATATGAAAAATGACTGAAACGAGAAAATAACATACTAACAGTATATATAGCAGTGAGATTGAGGTATTTTTTCTTTTTTCTTGATTTTTAAACTTTCTATAATGGAGTTACGATACATCTAGAACTTACACAATTTAGTATTAAAAATTAGATTAGAACAATAATAGTCTTTAACATGTAATTTGCTCTGTAAAACCATAAAACACTCACAATGCTTCATACCTGGCACCCGAGAGATCATCTGACATAAGTCAACACTTAGGGCAGCAGCCCTCTGTAAGAGGTAACCCCAGGAATGCATCTGAATCTCATACCCTAGCAGAATATCAGGATCATACCTAAAGAAGGAATGAAAAAATTAAACAAGGACCACACATTTGAACTTTTCACCAGAAGAATTGCTTCTTCATGATATAAAGCACAAAAATAAAAATCTATCTTCTATAACGTTTCTCAGATGGGGAAAGGATGATATAGTGGAAGCTACAGAATTCCTATACAGGAAGCAATAGGGGCAATTAGAGTTCTTGATTTGAAGCTACTTTTGTAAAGCAAGCATAGTTTTACTCAGACTATGTATTTATTTGCTATGCCTTGGGAAAGGCTGATAGAAATTGGGGTGGGAGGGAGGCACACCCACTGAAATACATGAATGAGGGTAATGGAGGTAGGGGCAGGGGGAAGTGTGAGGGCCTGTGTGGATACCGTATTTTGAAAAAGACCCCCCAGGTCATTCTCTTGTCTCTTCTCTACCCCTCTAACCTATACTGTCCTTAAACAGTTTTAACACTGAGAGAGAAAATGAAAATGTCTTCCTTTCCTCACTTAATTTTAGTAATGACTTGGTCCTCACATGAAGTAAAGACTCAGTAATGACAAAATTGTCCTCTAAACTTAAAAGGAAGGTGACTCAGTTTAACGGAAGAATAAAATACTAATGGGGGGTGAGATTAATGTGGGGAAGCTAAGTATCAGAAAGTAGGAGAAAAATGTGCTCATTGTGGTCACAGAGTTGCATCCATAAAATTGAACTGACAATCTGTATCCAACTCAGAAGGAGCTTCTTTGTGGCTCCTCTTAGGACTCTGACGGTGCCGACCATGGAAAAATGTTTGGTTATAGTACAAGGGAAAATAAACATGAAGATTTACTTCAATGGGAAAATTGTGCAGGGAAGACAGGATCTGATTATAGTCATAAGTTGAGTGTAAAAACTTTTGAGGGACCGGGCGGGTGGTGTAGTGGTTGGGTTCCCAGGCTCGGATCCCGGGTGCAGACATACACACACCGCTTATCAAGCCATGCTGTGGCAGGTGTCCCACATATAAGGTAGAGGAAGATGGGCACAGATGTTAGCCCAGGGCCAATCTTCCTCAGCAAAAAGAGGTGGATTGGCAACAGATGTTAGCTCAGGGCTAATCTTCCTCACCAAAAAAAAAAAGAAAAAAAAACAAAAAACTTCTGAGCGCAAAAACTACAGTAATGCTATCAAATTAGAAGCTCCAAATTACTCTGATTATTGTACTGTTTATAAAAGCCAAAAAGCAGAGTGAAAGATCAGATAAATTTATAAGTTGGGTTTTACATAACTGCTTATAAAGTCACTATAATGAGTTGTGGGACATGCGGCCTGTCCAGATTCTATCATTTAACACCTGAAGTATCATCCAATGTCTGCAATATAGAATTACACTAATTTATTGATATATGCTATATATGGCTACTCTGCAAGTCTGTGGTATAACAATGGATCATGAGTAGATCACCAGATCTATTTTTAGAAGTGGTTTGCTAATATTTTATCATACTTCCATAGCTACTTTCTTAAAATGGGTGTTGAATGGCTTTACTTTTTACTGAGTCAACAAAAATAAGAATGTCACAAAAATGTCTCCTTATGTTTAATCCTGGAAGATTTAAGTGGCTGATGTCAAAAGAACTAGGTTCAAACTTCTGCAATAGCATTCTTTTTATTTTTCCTAGTCCTTAAAGGCTCTATCACAATGTGCTTGCTAATGTAAATTTCAACATCTGGTAATCTACTTGTGATCCTCTGTTATACCACAGACTCATGGAGCAGCCCTCAAATTTGTCAGGAGAAAAAGATAACATATATATTATCCATGTGCTTTTCTCCAGATAAATAGGGTTGAAATTTCTGAAAAAACTGCTTATATAATAAACACTTATTGATAATATAATAGAACAGCCAAATGGACCTTTTCACCAACCTATAGAAAAGTATTTTCTCGGTTGAAAGTGCCACATGCCTGGTAATTCTGGAATGAAGAGCAAGATTATGCCATGAGCATGGAGAAGCAAAAGAAAGCAAGGCAATATGCAACAACGGGGCAAATGTTTAGTCTCAGAGATCAGGAGCCAAAACAGTAGATTAATTCTTAAAAAGGAAGTCCAGAAAGATCCTAGGGCACTCAAGAAAAGAGAAGTCTCCCAACACCCTTCCTGCTCACTGTCTTCTAACATAACATCCAATACCTTAACACATCTTTGTTGATAGCAACTTCCTCACTTCTTCCTAAAGTTAAATTCTTCTCAGAGCAGCCAAAGATGAACGATCTCTATGACAAGTGCATTTCCCTGTAAAACTAACTATGCCATGTCTAAATTTGAGAAACTGGGGCAGAAGTATCAAGTGGCTCTTGGGATCATCAGGGATAGGAGATTTGAAGGATTCCCATATACACAGAAAAGAATCCATGCAGTCGACTGCTTTAGTACTAAGAGTCACTCAGAACAGGCATTACAATGTGGCACAATTGACCTTGATCTCAAGGGAACAATACGGAAGACTGCTGGAGTTCCTATCACATACATTTCTAAGCACAGGTATAACATGAAGAGGATGCCAGATGATACAGAGCCCTTCTGTTATAATTCTTATTAAGACAGTTCCTCTGATTTCTTCATATGAATTTTACAAGATGCAAAATTCTTATTATTGCAAGAATTATCATTATAATCTTATCATTGCAAGAATTCGTCGTCTTCTTCTTAATAATAATCTTATTATTGCAAGAATTATTATTCCAGTCAGCTACTTGCTCTGTTGTGGCAACTGACTAATAGAGTTAGTTAAGCACAGTTATTAGTTAAGCACATTTATTTTTTAATAATGTTTTGAAAATAATTTTTTCTCAATTAAAAAGACATATTTCAATAAAATAGACATATTTTATAAACTGCTACTGCTCAGAGATGACTGCTGAAAAAACAACAAAGGTACCCTGTGCTTCTCTTAATAGATTCATTAAATAAACTTTGTTCTTTTAGAAGAATTGTGTAGTTGTTTTTTCAGATCTATCACGTATATTTATTTTTTGACCGAAAGGCCATTTTGCCTCAAGAGACTTTTTTTTTGTGTGTGTGAGGAAGATTAGCCCTGAGCTAACATCTGTTGCCAATCCTCCTCTTTTTCCTGAGGAAGACTGGCCCTGAGCTAACAGCTGTGCCTATCTCTCTCTATTTTATATGTGGGGTTCCTGCCACAGCATGGATTGATAAGTGGTGCATGGGTCCGTGCCTGGGATCTGAACCCATGAACCCTGGGCCGCCGAAGTGGAGCACGTGAACTTAACTACTACACCACTGGGCTGGCCCCAAGAATGAAATAATTTTTTAGTGGGTTGTCTGGACTATATAAAGGACATTACAAAATTGAAATGTTGATATTTAAGCATTTTTCTTCTTTTTAAAATAATCACATGATCTTTTAGATTAAGAACCAGAAGTGTTTTGGGCTGGCCTGGTGGCGCAGCAGTTAAGTGCATGCGCTCCGCTGTGGCGGCCCGGGGTCCGCAGGTTTGTATCCCGGGCGTGCACCGACGCACCGCTTGTCAAGCCATGCTGTGGAGGTGTCCCATATAAAGTACAGGAAGGTGGGCACAGATGTTAGCCCAGGGCTAGTCTTCCTCAGCAAAACGAGGAAGATTGGCATCGGATGTTAGCTCAGGGCTGATCTTCCTCAGGAAAATAAATAAATAAGAACCAGAAGTGTTTTGTTTTGTTTAGTTTACTGCATTTTTCTTAATGACTAGTATAATTCGTGTTACGGACATTTAAGAAAGTTACTACACTTGCAAATGACTGACAAAATTCTCAATGCTGGCAGGTAATTCTGTTGTTGGCAATACACCTAACAAGCAGAAGACAAGCATACAAAGCCCAGGGACATTATTGGATGTGTGCTGGCACACAAAATGGTATTGACTGACATTCTTACATGTTCCTTTTGCTAAGTTGCTTGCAGAAATGAAAGTGTGGGCACTGAAAGCATCTGACATGCTGGTGATAACTTCTGTGAGAAGATAAATGGTAGGACTGACAATGGCAAGACTCAAAGGGATAGGAATCCATCCAGTCGCCAGTGCTATAAATAGTAAAAATACATTCCTCTTTTTTCCTCCCTATAGTGGTGGGTAGCAGCATATCATTTTTGATGCTCTGACATTTAATTTAATTTTGTTTTGTTGAAAACATTTTCTGGTTTCCTAATTTTTTAAATAGTTTATATTAACCCATCTGAGATGCAATCAGATGTTGAGTTTGTAGAATATCACCCTGATCTTTAATGCAGAATATCTCAGTTTCACAGGCAAGAGTTCAACTGTAGAAAGCAGAACAGAAAGGGCTGAGTGTAACCACAGGCTCGAGGACAGCTTTTACCCATACATCAGGATCCAAAGAGTATTTTCTGGCCTGCTTTAGGCATTTAAGAACCTAAACCTAGCAATGGGCAGAAATCTTAAGTTCCTAGAAAAGTGAAGCATTTAATAATAGAGCCCACGGCCACCAAGAGTTATAGTCTTGAGAATATGCAAAAGGTCCACTTAATTTTTAAATTAAAATATTTTTGTTTAAAAAAAAATTCTTTTCATAAATTTTGACAAGACTCTACTCTCAACCATTAAGGCAAACTATCAAATGGTCAAAAGAGATCTTTAAGAAAATATGTGCACAAAAGATGTACCAGATAGTCCTAAATTTATAAACAGATTGCATTCCAAAGCTTTTTGGAAATATTGGTTTGTTTAGAACTCAGAAAACATTTTCTTAAAAAAAAACAAAAAAGGTACTGAAATAGTGGCTGGGCCCCAAGGTAGCAGCCTATTTAACGAATAATACAATTTAACTTGAGTACGGTTCTCCATTATTTCACCACTATAGAAAAATCATGCTAAAATCCAACTCGAAAGCTAGAGGCTAAGCTAATATTTCTCTTTCACTGGCCCCTCAATCTTGAAAATCGAATATTCTTTTTCCTATCCCTAATCTGATGGAAATGGGGATGGTGGCAGGAGGCGAGAGCAAAATCTTTCCAGGGATAACTACTTTCAAGGGTCACAGGCAGGGATTCTCTTCCTCTTTCCTATCTTCACCTATATGAATCAGCAACAGCACGAAAGGACTCTCTGAACAAAAACTGGAAAAATCAAAAAATACAAAACAATACCTCTTTATTATATCTGCAATTTCTTGAAAAAGTGCCTTCTCATCAGCAGCATAAGTAACTTCTAGTCCTGTAATTCCAGATCGAATAAGTAATGGGGTCTGATATCTGACATCTAAGAAAGAAACAAAATGTTTATTACATATAATTGTGTGAGTAATATTATTCCTTACTTTTTAAAGGTTTTCTAGTTTAATATGCAACTGAAAATTCAAATTTCATATTTTCAGTTATTTTCCTGAAAAGTCTATATTCAGAAAATTCCCCAGATAATAATGTGTCACCCAAAAAGAAATTTTATTACTTTGTTTCTGTCTTTAATTTTAATCAGTGGTATGCTGGAAAATGTTTACAACACCTCTCCAGGGGGAAAAAAAGCCTTCATTTGTAGGGCTTGCCTATTTCCATGACATAAAGACTTCTCAACATGAATAATTTCAAACTACCAATGTGACATCAACTAGCTAAAAAAAATTCATGAAAATTTAACAATTGGCTTGTGAGCTGGTACAAGTGAGCTCAAGCACACCACTGATTAAACTGCAAATTCCCTTATGGTTCTATTCTGTGCTAAGACTTCCTCCTCAGTTGACTGAATTCATGTATTACCATTTAAAACTGCAGGGGGACATTAGTATTTTATAAAATTCCTTACATGGTATATTATATGAAAAACCTCTGAACCAAAAGTGTAGGTATTTAGGAAGAGATATAAATAAAGTTAGAATATATCTTGAAAGTCTCTTATAAAACATTAACTTACAATAGTGACAACTTCTTAAAGCAAAGAGAAACTCTGTATTAGCAACAAAATACCAGCAAAGTATATATAAGGAAGATTGTCCACTCAACCTAGAGATACATAATCATCTGGATTCAGTATTAACAATTACTATTTTATAAAAGAATATTTAGAACAAATTAGATATGCTAATTGGAAATTTTGTTAAAACCTTTATATTGTATTGCTTCTGACTTCTGACAATAATTCAAGTAAGAATAATGAATCTAGGACAAAGTTATATACGACATTTCCTACTCCCACCTCAGGAAACATTCTAGAGCTTGCTCGGTTTAGGTCTCCAGCACAGAAACTGCCCCATTAAAAGGTTCATCCTAGAGTGGGTAGGATAAAAATAAACAATACCTTGACTGGACACTGTCTTGTCTTTATCGATCACTATTACACCCGTGAGTTCTGTTTTGTCTGTATCCGGTAGTGGAGTGTCAGATGAGATGCAGTAAAACAGAGCACAGATTGGGTCAAATTCAGGATCTGGTTCTAAATCTCGTCTAGTTCGAGCATGTAACTCCACACTAATTATGGTAAGATTTTGTATCTATAAAAGGAAATAAAAATTATGCTTTTAAACATTTTTTTGAGACACGCTGAAAGAAGTATGTTTCACTAAGACTCCAAGGAAATGTGTGTGTAAAATTACAGGGAAAATAACCATAAAGGACACAGTCACAACACTCCACAGAGTAAAGATTTTTACTTCTAAGATCAGATTAAATCAATTCATCTTATTTTAGAAAATCTTCTTGTGTTGTAATTTCTCAATGACAATACATACTTAAAACAATTTGTCTGAAATACATGCGTGCCTCTCAATTTTCTCAATTCTTGTTTGAGGAACTAGGGAATGACTAGCCCAAGTGGCTGTACATTCAAACCAAAGTCTGTTACTTTTTACTTTCTTCCTGGTTAACCCTAGTTCAAACTAAAAAGAGATATTTTTTAGTTTGAAGCTCCTGCCTATTAATTCTCTACTACTCCAGGACTACTTAAATTTAGACTTTTGTATATACTAGGCAGACTTTTCATCATAGTTTTTTCTTGAAAAAAAATCATAATTGCATGGTATCAACTACACAATAGTAGATTTTGCCCATGCACATTTTCTCTTTGACATATAATGCAAAAATGTAGTATTTTACACTTATTTTCCTATGCTAATAAAAACTCTTAACTGTAACCCTTATGCTCTTTCTAAAATCAAGACAGAATAAGTAGAAACTCTGGGCAAGAAAAACAAAATATAGGTTGGATTCATGATTATAGCTGAAATTATAGCCATCATTGCACCCGTGATATACATACCTGCAATGGAAAATAGTACAATATTGATAATTATTCAGATCATATAAATTTAATAAAGGATTTGTATTTTGTATTTATCTTGCATTCCAACTGTTGAAGAAATGTAAATGCAAGGCTCTGACTAGTGATGGGAGAAGAATATGGTAAACCTCTTTGGAGAACAATTTAGAAATATCTATCAAAATTAAAAATGGACATATCCTTTGATCTAGTAGTTCTACTCCTGAAAATATACCCTGCAGATATATTCATACATGTAGCCAAAACATATGCACAAGGATGTTCATAAATATAATATTTCCAGTCTTTTATAAATTATAAAAGACTAAAACCTAAATGTCCATCAGTTGGGGACTGGTTACAAATTATGCGGCATCCATAAAGGTTGGATACAATGGAATACTCTGTAACCTTTAAAATTTTCAAAAGAATGAGTCAGATCTAAATGTGCTAATATGGAAAGCTCACCATAATACACTGATAAATGGAACCAGTGAGTGTAGTATGCTTCCACGTATGTAAAAAATGTTAAGCATATGCACAGAAAATTTCTGCAAAGAGACATAAAAAACATAGAACTGCTTATTGCCTTTGGGGAAGGAGATTGGGAAGCTTACTTTTCATTGTAAATATTTTTGTCCTGATTGAATTTTTTTACCAGGTACACGTAATATTGCATGCATTCATCAGTAAATTTGTTATTATTTTTAAAATACAAAGAATATTATTTATGCATGTATAAGGCATAATGAATAAAACAAATATCCACAAATCCATCCCTTTCCATATGAAATATATATTGCTGTTTCTATGTAAAAAACAAACAAACTAGTATTAAAAAAAATCAAACCAAGAAAAATGGTGAACTTAAGGAAAGAACCTTACTTTTAAATGTATACTCTTCAAGATTGATTTTTTTTTAACAATAAGCATGTATTAATTTGGTAATACAAAAATGTAAAATGAAAAATCTCTCCCTAAACTCAAACAAAATTGAACCAAAAAACCAGTTTAATTAGAAAAGGATGAACATGTAGAAAGACTATGGAGAAGATTGAAGACAATTTCACGTTAAAAGAGTCTTGGAGGTTTATTTATTTACTAGGCAAAATTTCATACTCAAATTTTGCCTTTCTATTCCTTGATATAAAATGCATTACTGGGGGCCGGCCCCATAGCCTAGGTGTTAAGTTCAGCACACTCTGCTTCGGTGGCCGAGGTTCGGTTCCTGGGCACGAACCTACACCACTCGTTGGAGGCCATGCTGTGGCAGCGACCGACATACAAAATAGAGGAAGACTGGCACAGATGTTAGCTCAGGGTGAATCTTCCTCAAGCAAAAAGAGGAAGATCGGCAACAGATGTTAGCTCAGGGAGAATCTTCTGGGGGGCGGGGGGGCGGGAATAAAAAGCATTACTGATTTTAGGAGCATTTCTTTTTTTTTTTTTTAGCAAACATGAAGAGATGGAGAGAGAGATTTACTGAGTGTGACTAGGAAAGAGGTAGGTGAGAAAGGGGATTACAACCCCTCTCTTCTGCATTGAGTATTTATATGCAGGAGAGAGAGATTAGCTCAGGGTAATGAGAAACAGAAGAAAAAAATGCTATGGGCACAATTTCCTAGAAAAAGGAACAGAGTATAGTGCAGATTTTTTGGGTTCATTCTCTATTTGACCGCCAGGTGGCTGTTTGGAGTGTGTCTTGAGATGAAGAAAGCCTGCGTGGGGAAGAAGCTATGAGCAACCCTCCAAACTTCCAGTGATTTTTAACTTCAAGAAGGCCCATGATTCTGAAACGGCGTTATGTAGAATCATGTAACAGTGTCAGAAGACAAAGTTTAAGACAAAATTGACTTGAGAACAAAAAAAACGAAAAATAAAAAATCAAATTCTCTGCTCTAAGGGCAAAGACACAAAACAACTAGTTGTATAAACCAGCATTGTTCATTAGAAATATCATGAAAGTCACACACGTATTTTAAAATTTTTTAGTAGTCACATTAAAAAAAAGTAAAAATGGGTTAAATTAAGAATATTTTCATTTAATCCAATACATCTAAAATATTACCCTTTCAACATGTAATCAATATAAAAAATTACTAATGAGATATTTTACATTCTTTTTTCCCATTAAGTCTTCAAAATCAGTGTGCCTTTTACATTTATAGCTCATCTCAATGAGGATGCTAAATTTTTTATGGAAATACTTGATCTGTACTTTGATATAAAATTTACAGCTGAAAAAGTAGTTTTACATAACTAAGTTGTTCCAAACATAAAAGTTTTCCAAGAAATCAGCCAAGTATCAGTTTTTAAATCTAAATTAGTTAAAATTAAATAAAATTTAAAATTCAGTTCCTAGATGTATAAGCCAAATTTTAAGTTCTCATTAGTCACATTGCTAATGGCTACCATACTGACAGCACAGGTATAAACAATGAAAATATACTCTAATTTCCACCTTATTGCCAGTCAGACATGTGCTCTGAGTTGTGTTTTCTTTAATATAGATAAATTTACAGTGACCCATTCACACATATTCTCCAATCCATCCTGTGACTGATGTACGTTTTTACAAGACAGCTCCCTAGTCTTTGGCATATGGTCTGTGCTATGAAGGCAACTGGGTTATATACAGAGTATATGAACAAATGAACTGTAGCAAGCACTAATCCACTGAGCCAACCAAATAGAAAATACAAGTAAACATCACATTTGGGATGTGATATAACATCCTAATATAACAATCCCAGAATAACATACAGATTTTCCAACAGTTAAAAAACCTTTTCTAATTTTAGCTTCTATAAACTGAATTTCAGTTATAAGATTTGTAAAAATTGTGAAACCACAAAGCAGTCTCAATAACTGATGGCTACTTTAAAAGTGTCTCTATTTTATATAACCATAAATATGTAAAATAGAATAATAAGAACAAAATGAAGATTAACAGGTATAGAATTCAATGTATTGCTCCCTCAGCTGTAAACAATTTCCAGACTTGTTCCAGAGAATAAGACATAAAGTTAAACAGTGCACGTGTCCTTACTGTCACAGTTTTACCTCATGTAAAGCTTTTGCCTCCTGTAAGTTTTGTACGCTGACTTTGAAACCGTAAGTATTGTTTAAGGATGGTCCATCGATCTGAGAAGTTTCTTTCTTTGGGGTATTTACCAATGCAAATTGATTCTATTAAAAAAAACACAGCCAGAAAAAGATAAATGAGCAATCATTTTCTTCCTTTTGATTATTCACTTAAAGAATATGCTTTATGTGTTTAGTAAAACATGATGAACTAACATCTCTTTAAGTCCAAGAAGAAACCGTAAGTATTTTATTAACATTCTTTTCACGCTACTAATTCAAGATACCAGAACTGGATATATGTAGAAATATCTAATATAATCTATAAGCAAACCATATGTTGATCTTTGAGTTTACAAACCTCAAATACTGAAAATAATAGTTTTGTAGAGAGTTGACATTTACACCACATGGACATTTATCTTGAACTTTCTTGTAAGTATGACAAGCAAGCAAGCAAGCAATGTATTTGCAACTAATTTGGCTAAATTTATAAACGATTTGAATTCTGGGTTTGTATTTTACCTTGACACAACATGTGTTTGAAAGATGAATTAAAACATAAATAATCTTCAAGGGTTTAGAAATAATAGAATCTATTTTTTAAAAAATAATTTTTCTGATTTCCAAATCCATTAACGATTTTCCCCAAAGTGATGATTTATATTCAGAACACATTCATACTTGTTTTTAATATAAACAGCTTGTAATTCAACAATACTGATTTAAAAATGAAAGTTTTTAACAAGTATTTATAATCTCAAAATAGAAATACTAAAATATATTTTATGTAGTTAATATTATCTATGAGAAGTGGCCAATATGGAAATGATTTCTATTATGTATCTCCAAGGATATACGTCTAATGTATACTTTTCTCACATAACTATGTTTCTAAGTTAAGTATTACCAAATTTTTAGTATTTGAATGAAGACATTTATTTTTCAGAGTTTCAGTAATAATGTTGCTTTCCTTTGCTTCTTACTAAAATGAACTGAAAAATCAATAATGTTATATTTGAGAAAAAAGTAATAAACCATGAAAAAGGATATATTTTTGGTGGGATCAAAAATCACTTACTTGAGCTCTGCTGTCATTGGATTGTTCTGATTTTGCCAGTAATCAGTTAATGTATTTGTATCCTCATAATCCACATTTTGGCTATCATATTCACTTTCTCTGTAATATTTGTATTTACATATAAGAATTTTTTAGATCCCAACAACAAAAAAAACTAAAAAAAAATTAGGCAATTTCTTGTTGTCTCAAAGATATGTAAATAAAATGATGCAAAAATATAATAAAAATATTTTAACTTGAGACACAAAGTTATCAATTATCTAACTAAAATCTAAGAGTAAGAATGGATTTCCACTGATCTTTAAATATGTTTAGCATAGTTACCTTTGCTTGTGTTAAAAGTACTCTTCTAAGAGTGTCAGTATTACTTCCTTTCTTACGACTCAATTTCTGGGTTTTTGGTTCTGTAGAAAGAAATTTCATATTTAACATGTACATCAAAATCACCTGCTTCTGGTTTTTTTCTTTTAATTTTTGTTGTTTCAAACACTCAAGTACCATTTGTGACAACTGTCCTATAAATTCCTCCCAAAGACTTTATAATTTAAAAATGAAACTAATTCAAACTTCTGATCCCCACCAAAATAGCTTTAAAATTTTGCATTTTTAAATAAAAACATTTAGATTTCAATTATTTTTATACCTCCGTCATTATGCCAGGGAATCATTTAATTCATTTATTCACTTACTTATGAAGTATTTATGATGAGGAGGAAAAGAGACAGTTTCTACCCTCATGGGGTTAGAGACAGAATCAGACGTTTATCAAATACATATAGAAGAATAAAATTATAACTGGGGTAAGTACAACAAAGGAGAATATAATTGGGAATTTTTATCTAGTCAGGGAGATTAGCAAGGCGTTTTTCAGACAAAATCAGAAGAGAGAGTAGTAATTAACTAGGAACAGAGTGGGAATTTTCCCTGATTACCGAGCAAAAGAACTGGAAATTGCTAATGGTAGATAAGAAGGCTAGGGTAGAAGCCCAGGTGACAGATGATGACAGCTTGGCCTAAGGTCGCGGTGGTGGAGGCAGATTTGGGTAATTTAGGAAACAAAAAAGGGACAGGACTTGGTAATGGACTAGAAACCACAGGCCAGGCAGTGAGGGAATCAGGTGCATATTACAAATAAATCCCACGTTTCTGACTTGCGTAACTCAGTGACAGAGAGATGGTGGTACCATTCATTAAAACAAGGAAAACTGAAAGAGGACCGGATGGATTTCTATGTGTGGGCATGTACGTGTGTATACGAGTGTACTGGATGGTTGGTGGTGAATGTATGCAGTGAGATCACGAACTGAGTTTAAAAAATACTGACCTTGTGGTACCTTTGAGCATTCAAGTAGAAATGCCAAATAGGCAGCTGGATATAGTGTTCTGGAGCTTAAAAGAGACTTCTGAACTGGAAATTTAAATTTGTGAGTTATCTGTAGTAATCCTGTGAGCAGGAATTAGATCATTTAGGGAGAATACAGGGTAAAGAGTAAAGAGGGTTTAAGGCCAAGCCTTTATAAACTCCCACATTTAGATAATAGCTGAGAATGTGAGATAAGCTTCAAAGGGAAGCAAGTGGGAAGAAACAGAGGAGTAGGAGAAAAGCCAAGGGTAGAAGCAGCTCCAAGAAGGAAGGTATGGTCAACAGGACAATGGCTGCTCAGAGGGCATGTGATAGGAAGACTGAAAAACATCCACTGGCTTTAACTACATGAAGGTTATTGAGAACCTTACAAGAGCCATACTGGTGGAAGGATGGGGCAGAATCCAGTTTACAGTTGGTCGAGAAATGAGCAGGAGGTAGAGAAACGGAGCTGTCAAATTAGAGAAATCTTAAGAAATTTGGCTTTGAAGGAGAGGAAAAAGAGTAGAAGCTGGCAGAACTAAGGTAAAGGCAGGTATTTGGTGTTCTTTCTATTTTAAAGGGTGGGAAAGACTTGGGTATATATTAAAGCCAATGGGAAAAATCAAGTTGAGAAGAAAGTACAGTTTCTGAGAGGGTTCCTATATTTCACCCAGAAGGCAAGACGACAGGATGGAAACAGATAAGTAGATTTCATAGATTTCACAGCAGAAAGATCAAGTTTCCATGTAATGATGTCTTTCCAAGACACGACAAAATAACAATCTCTCATTAGCTGAGCTAAAATTTTATTTAAAAAGCCTGATTTTCATTACACAGTCTAATGTTGTTTCCATTTCTAATCTTTGAAGAACAATTACGGAGCCTTTCTGTTATCTGTCAACTTACCTGTTGATAAAGGGCTAAGGCTAGGTGCTTCAGGAAGCCCTTCCAGAAGTTTTCTCTGTATGATTGGTGTACTGTGAAGGCAAAGTGATTCACATATCCCAGTTCTCGCCCTAACATTAATTGGAGATATTACCAGAGACTCCCGAGGCTCACTGCAGGGGCTTTTCTGTATATCATCTTTTACTGGCTTTAACAAGTTCTCAATAGTCAAGGAACGTAGCTCCTCTACTGGTGATGAGGATCTGTTCTCTCCATTTAAGGTTTTGAAATCTGAGGATGTTGCTTGTTGCCAAGGGGGAATTACTGGAGAATCAGGGGAGCTATAACTAATATAATAGTCATCATCATCATCTTCATCTTTCTCAGGATCATTTGAAGAAGCAACTGGTGGCAGCATCTCACTTTCACTTGCAGTTTGACTGCATCCTATGGTTGGCACTTGTAAAGCAAGCTGAGAATTATCAACATCTTCCTTGGTATGTGCTGTAGTGGGGAGTATATGTGGAGTTGTATCCATTTTTGGAGGCACTACAGGTTTGTCATCTGGGTTAACTGAAGAGCTGAAGTTCTCAGCAGATTTTATAACTCCAGTTGGCTCAATTTTAGACAGTTTCTTGGAACGTTCGTATTCTTCTTTGGCTTGAAGCCATGCTTGAACCAGTTGTCGACTTGGGGCACATTTGCAAGGCATAATCACAATTTTTTTATCTTCAACCACTTTATGGCTATTACTTGACCCTGTATTGACAACTGCTTGGCCATTGCGAAGGGGTGACCCTGGTCTTGGATTTTGAGTCATTGCTGAGAATGCTGTTTTCCATAGCCGAAGGCCTTCCAAGGAAAAGTCTCCCTCAAACTCAGCCAGATCATTTGGAAGTCGAGTTTCTACCATGAGAAGCCGTCCACCGATCTCCCTATAAACAACATATTTTAGAACAACTGTTTTGTCTCAAAAAGCAATTACCAAAATATTTAGCTCCCTCTCCTAGAGATTTTTTAAAGTTCTTTTTGAAGTCTCAAAAATGCCCATCTCTTTCTTCCCTTTCCACACCGCCCCACACACATATTTTATGCACACACACTCTATCTTTAGTCTCAATATGCTTTTCCTCACAGGTATATGACTACTAAATTAATTTCTTTTGGAAGTTATCATCAATACCAGGGAAAGAAGGTATTTTCTGTTTTAAGTGCCCTATGAAGCCTTCCTTTCTTCAAAGAAACGGCACAAACTCATCTAATCAGAATCTTTTCTTCTACTCATCTTAAATAACTTTCGACTGTCACCACATATGAATAAAAACAATGGAAGAATTTATCATCAGATGCCATATCACTAGATTTTATTGATAGCCTCTTTCTACATTCTCTAGTGTCTACAGTAGTTTAGCAAAGCCAGTCAAACAAATCTTTGTACCCCCTAAATTCCCTCAAACATTAAAAAATCATACACCATTGAGGTAAATTACCACAATTCTTTCTCCCCATTACATGGCAAGGTTTAACTAACCTTTAACTAACCTTCATATGTTAACTAACATAAGAACTCAGGAGTTGACAGAGCCCACAGAATGCATAGCTTAAATGTTACTGGTGTATGTATTTGTGGGGAAGCGTTAATTAGAAGGTAGCTGGTTTAGTTTCCAACAGTTATAAACGTTAAGCTAAACCTCTCTCAGAGATTCTCTGACATATTATCCATTGGTACTATTTCTGCCTTCTGCAGCAACATAAGTCTACTTTTTCTTCTTTATGCTATCTCTTTCATGAATATGAAGATAGTTCTTAGTTTTTTCAATTACTTCTCTTAGGTATGATTTCCCAAATGTCCTGGTCATTCTCTGGATAAAACTCAATGAACTAGATTTATGTTTTTTCATCTGGAGCTGAAGGAGGAGCATCAGGGTTACCACAGTTTCTTTTCCCCTTTACATGGAAAGATTTTGGCCCCTACTAGTTAACTCCACAACCAGCATCTAGCACCTTCTCTGCATCTACCTCCCAGGTATATGAAAAATTAGAAGCAGAATTATTGCTATTAAAGGAAATAAGTACACATGGCATGGACTATACCCAACTCTAATATTAATGACACAGAGATAATGAAGTGAAACAACAAAAATTGGCGAGGTGTGGTAAATTCAGCTTTCTTGAATATTGTCAGCAGCATGGTAATTGCTATAACTCATGTCATAATATATATTAAGAGCCTTAAATTTTTCAGCAATCCTACTTCTAGGGCCTATAAGGAAAAACTCCAAAATACAAGAAATGCTCGTCCCTACAGTGGCAAAACAGGGAACAATTGTTCTGTCCAACAACACACAATGACAGAATATTATGCAGCCATTAAAATGATGTTTCAAGAAGCTCATAAATTTAGAAAATGTTTATAATACAATGTGAAGTGAATAAATCTGGATGCAATACTGTGATTATACAGTAAGATGACATTTAATAAAACAAAACAAAATAAAAACTGTACTTTAATAAAACTAAGAAAACACATTAATATTAATAGTGGCTGTCACTAGGCAGAGAAATGGTATGATTTTTATTTATTCTTCTTATGCTTATTCTTATACTTATTCTTCTTATACTTTCTAAATTTTCTATAGTGAATACATAGTTTATATAAAAAAATTTTTTTTCCAAAAAAAATGACCATCATCCTTTTATTTCAGCTGCAGGACAAGTGTCAAAGTTGGATAACAACTAGCAGCAACACAGAGTTAATGATGAGCATGTGGTACGTTAACTAAGAGTTAAAAAGATGTGTAAAGCTGAGGTAGAAAAATAGTTTGATTAAAAAATATACCATAATCACTACTGATAAAGTCAAAGCCCCCAAAATAATGGAAACTAATGTCCAAGGAAGACATTCATGCATTCTGGCAGTGAAATAAAAAGAAAGAGTCCCATTTGGGTTAAAAGACCACATGTGTAAGCAAAACAAAATAAAACTGTAAAACTGTATGTTAGGAAGGGGGAGGGATTTTCCATCTCTCACTTCAAGTCCTTAGAGGAGGGAACTTCTACCCTATATGTCTGATCATCTTTTCTCACCCCTTTCTGAAATGGACTCTTGCAGGAATAATTGCTAATCTGCTGGGTAAAAGCCAGGCATTCATTACGTCTTTCTGACTAGGGTCAGGAACACAGTGCTGCTACAGGTCAGTGCATACATTACGGAGGCCTCTTGCCTTAGTTGGCTCTTCATATCTCTTTCCATCATTCAGACTGAGCAGGGTCTGCCTCAGCAGTGCTAGCCAACCTTCTCTGCTTCTGACCGGATGGCTGACATGAACTGCCTCTCTCTGCAACTGGTTAGGTAAATGGGATCAAAGACACAGGGGACAGGACCAAGAACCATCACTTTAACCTCCTGGATTAAGTCATGCTCCCCAACTTAGCTCTTATCAGATATGTTCTACCTTGGTCACGCAGGTGGTACAGAATACCTACTTAACTACTGGTTTATAAATAAACCAGTACTATGATTCCTTCCCATTTTGCTATTGGCTGTGTGTGTGTGTGTGTGTGTGTCTGTCTGTCTGTCTCTCTGTTTATCAAAAGAAAGAAGAGATAAGGGGAACTGAAGTCCATCTTGTGCCTCTAATAACTGTACAAACTAACAATAGTAATAATATGATTGAAGATGTGGCAACATGAAAAGAAAGTGGCATATAATAGAAACAATTTAAAATAATCTTCATTTACAGATATACCATATGAGTACCTAAGACATATGTACATAAAACTCATTTTCACACACCTTTAAATTATAAAAGTTTACCATTTTAGAAATAAATATACCATTTTAAAATGATAATCATAATACTTTTAAAGTACTATGACATCCTTCCTAATTTGGCGTCAAGTCCCAATGTGCCTCTGCATCTTTAATCCTTAAGGTTGACACAATGTTAAATAATAGTAGATCCAGGACCAACACTCATCAACTTAAATAAATATCTCTAGGTGCAACCACCTAGCTAGTTTGTGAATTTTCTTACTAAGTCCATAATTATGAACAGTTTTCACAAAGATATACTTATGAATACAGTATCACAGCCAGAAAACTACCAGTCAGGTACCAACTGTTGTTATATACATTATAATTATTTAGAGTGACCCAAGGGGAAAAAATAATTCTGATTACCTGGGCTTTTCCGGTACATCAGAAGGATTACTGCAAAATGGTTCCTGGTAAACAGTTTCTGAAAGGTCATGATCCAACAACGTTGCCATAATTTCTTCCCTACTTGGTGGTGACATAAGTGGTTTCAGAACGTGAGCAGTTCGAGGGGTGAAGCTGCCATTTTTAGATTGTGAGGGAGAGCTGGTAGACCTCGGTGAACTGTCAGGAGTTGGTGTCAATATGTCATTGTTTCTTGAAACATACAATTCTAAATCTTCAGAGGCCGCATCCACAAGTTCACCATCAGGTGAGGATAGTATTGTAGTAAAAGAGGTACTGACTGAGTCAAGAGACTGTCCTGTGTCTTTTCTGGTATGACCTTGAATCCAGTCTGAATTGCCTGGCTGTGAGAGACTAAGAAACACTTCTTTGCTTACTGAACTCCTATTCAACCTGGATTTTTCATTTAGACAGTCCTCTGCTTGCTGGACACAGAAAGAATCCATGATTGAATTAGACCGAGTTGTTAGAGGCTGAAAGCTATTTTTCCACTGGTTGTGGCAATGATTCTCATTGCTATCTATGGATGATTTCTCAAATAGTTCAGGGCTCAGAGTACCAGATCTAATCCATGAGGTTGAGTCTGAGGCATGATGTTTGTCTGCATCACACTTCTGGTTATCATGACTTAAAAACTCAGTTTTTTCTATAGTTTGTCCTGGGAAAAGATCCTGAACTGCATCACTTAGGAACTTCTGAGGCAAATTCTGATCAGCTGGGACAAACTGACTTCCAGAATAAAAGCTACAAAATCCAGTTTGACCTATTGTATTAATATCAAAATTATAATTATGTTCAGGAGACAAGCTATCTTCAAGTGAATAACAACTTTCAAAACCTGGATCTGAAAAAAAGATGGGACTATCATCTGATAGCGAGTTATCCAACTGGCCAGAGTTTTGTAAATTTAGAGAGTCTACTTTAAGCAGTTTGGGAATTTTTTCTTTAGGTTTTGTACTTCTGGGAGTTCGAGGTTTTCTTGGAGATGTGACTGATCGTGTTCGTTTAATTGTTTTGTTATGTTCAAGGGAACCAGAAATATTTTTGTTTGGTTGATGTTTATTAGATAATGGGTCTTGCATGATATTTGCATTTTGTGCTTTCTGCTGTCTTTTCTGTAACAGTTCTTTTAGAACTGCCAGTCCAGACTGTCCCTCACCAAATCCTGAAGGTGTTGACACATTTCGATTTTTACACTGAGAAAGTGCTTTGGTTTGTGAAATTGCTTCTGACAATGACCTTTGTTTTACCCTTTCAGGTTTAAAATTTGACATATCTAAAATAAAGCCCCTTTGTTTTTGCTCCCATGCTATTTGTTTGATTGGACTTCTTAAGGAAGTTACAAAGCAATTATTAGGCATCTGACTTTCCTCTGAAGCTGCATTTCCTGGAGAACAAGTTTCATTGTGCTTTGACTGTTCTGCCATGCACACAATCTGCTGCTGACTGTCTTTGCAATGCCAAAAATTAGGGGCATACGCCTGATCTGGCTTTGATCCTAGGGAATTATGATAGTCATTTAAATTTCTGATAGACGACAAATAGTTTTTTTGTATATTTGCATTCTCTTCTGTTTTTGGAGACATTATACCCGAAGCCATCTGTGTATTCTGTGCTACCTGAGACAAATGGTTGGAAAGGTCAAATATGTTTTTTTGAATCAAGGTTGATTCCTTTAGAGTAAACATAGCACTTTGATTATGAGACCTTTGAACATTAATTTTTGAGATTCCAGGTCCCAAAGAACTACAAACAACTGATGAATGCAAATCATCTCGTGAACTGGGGAATGTTGGCAAATCCACAGGCTTCTTGCTTTCTAAGAAAGAAGCAAAGCAGCCAGATAAATTCTGTTGTGCATGAATTCCAGTGGGTCGGGGAGCAGAAAGGGGATGATCTATAGCAGAGCCCATTAGGGACACATCTTTCTGTTTAAATAGTAGTTGAGAACCTCCAGAACCATTTGAAGTCTCAGACACATTCTGATGTTTCAGCACAAACTTAACTTCAGCACCAGACTGAGATTTTATTTTTTCATCTTTAAGTGTTATGTGCTTTCTTGGCGTACCTTTCTCACTTGTTTTTTGTTTCTGTTTTGCTCTTGGTTTCTTTTTTCCATCATCTACTCGTTTATTTGTCTGATTTCGTTTGTTCCTTTTCTTAGTAACTATAGAGGGATTAACAAGCTTTGTTTTTGATTTCTTAACCTGCGCTCTTGCTCGACTATTTTTTTCTATACGGGAATTAACAGTCTTGCTATTGTATGCATTAGGACCCTTAAAAAGCGTTGCTTCTTTATCTGCAGCAGCCATAATTTCTTCAGCTCTTGGATCTGTGGGAGACCAGCAGCGAGGTGGAGAAGAATTTATGGGACTTGTGCTTCTCTCAGAAAGAAAACCTAATTTAGACATGACATCACTATAATTCAAGTCACAGTCTTCGGTTTCAGCATTGTAAGACGGTGAGGGAGGAGAAAGAACAGCATGTGACCGTTTTTTCCTGAAAGACAGAGTTCTCTTAACATTTTCACTATTTGTCCTTTGTTGCTTACCAGGTTTTTTCTTAGCAGACTTATGTTTTGCTTTTCTTCTGTGACTTTTCTTTGGTGTTAGTGGATAAATGGGATATTTGGTTGCAGGGGAGTCAGGAACTTTTGGCCAAAAATCCTTCAAAGGTGCAAGCTTTTTATATAGTTCCATTTTTTCCTCTGTTAATATTACTTGTTTTTCTTTAGAGTCTATTTTTCCTAGCTTCACAAGCATATTTTTTCTCCCTCTAAATCTATTAATAATAATATACTTTATGATGACAGGGGGCAGCTTTTTAGACATTTTTCTTCGTTTTCGAGATTTGAGAGTTCCATCTAAACTTCCACCAATTTCCATGGGATGAGGTAGACTAATTTTTGAGTTGTGTGTTACTAAACTTGACTCACTATCTTCAGTCTCATAATTTACCTTGCGTTTGGCTCTAAGTGTGTATTTATTTCCATACAATCCAAAGGACTGCTCAGTTTCTAAGGTTCCATCTCCAAAGTGACAGTCTATAAAACTGTCTGTAGGTGTTTTATTTTCAAAAGCTCCACGGGTGACTTTAATTAAATCACTGGCCAATACATTATCCTTCTCAGGATTACTATTACAAGTATTATTTTGCATACAATTATCTTTTGTGGATCCAGTCTCACTAGTTTTGGTAGAAGTCTCTTGATGTCCTACAAGTTTCTTTTTATTTATTTTTAACCGAGACTGTTTATTGCCAGGTTGTAGTTTATATGTGACAGGAGAGAGCTTCTGTGGTCTACTGAGACAGTTAGAAAGAACAACACTGGGAAAAAACATGTAATGTGCTGCTTGCTGGCTGAGGCTTGGCTTTTCTGTTTTATGTTCTTGAAATTCTTCATATCTAATTTTAAGTTTATTCAGTCCACTTTCATCAGCAATGCTATCAAGAGAATGCACCATAGTTCTATTCTCCCCTGAGCATGACAGCAATTCACAATTTTCGGTTAATGATGAAGGGAATAAACTATTCAGAGCTGTGCTGTTTCCTTTTTCATTTCCTTCAGACGACAATTTATTTTTTGAATGACTTAAGTCAGAAAAGTTGCAAGAATTTTTGCCCAAAGTACTTTCGCAAGTGTGACGGTTCATATGCACAAAAGGGGCATCCTTATCAATTTTTCTAATGTTTGTATACTTTCTACTTGGTACTTGTCTTGTACCAGATGGAATATCTTCTTCATAATCAAAAATACTACTTTCACAGGAAGATACTGGAAGGATATCTTTCTTACTACTTTCCTTATGAGAGTTTTCTGAATGGACAGTACTGCTTAGAGATCCAGGGTATTTCATAGAGTAAGTGCTTTCATTTGTAAAAGAAGCAACTGAACAATCTAGATCTTTTTCTATGTTGTTTGGCTGTGAAAAGTCTTCAATTAAATCTTCCTTGTTCAAAACATGGGAAGAAAGGGCACTTGTGTGTTTACACTGAAAGGTAATCTTAGCAGAAGATGGGGGTTCTAACGTAGCAGCATCTTTGTGAAAGATGGAAGGTTTTATTGATAGCTTGCTTGTTGCAATCACAGAAGAGTGGGTTCTAGAATTTTCGTTGTTCAATGGATTGTCTGAAATAGGGGAAAAAAATTTATTTCACTTCCACTCTTTTAATTTTTAAAATATTTTCCCATACCATGGTACTATCACTATGAAAGAAATTATGTGAAATTAAGTTTGTGTTTAAAATGGTTATCTCAACAAAAAGGTCACTCCTATCATTAGGAAAATAACTCAATATAAATAATCAAGAGTTAGTTACATTTGATAATTAGTCATCATTTTAAACACATATTCCTTTGATCAGAAATAGATTATATTAATATTCAGTGCCTCTGGGGGAAATAAGGCAAAAGTACTGTCACCTTAAAGATTTTTCAAAAAATAATAGGCTTCTTTGTATCATCACTTCAAATAAGCTACATATACTTCTTACAGTTTCTTATGCTACTTAAATGTTAACATGATAAACTGATTAAAGTTTGTGACGCTTTAAATCAGCAACTTTTTTTTGTTTGTTTTTTTGTTTTGTTTTTTGTGAGGAAGATCAGCCCTGAGCTAACATCCATGCTAATCCTCCTCTTTTTGCTGAGGAAGACCAGCTCTGAGCTAACATCTATTGCCAATTCTCCTCCTTTTATTCCCCAAAGCCCCAGTAGATAGTTGTATGTCATAGCTGCACATCCTTCTAGCTGCCGTATGTGGGATGTGGCCTCAGCATGGCCGGAGAAGCGGTGCGTCGGTGCGCGCCCCGGATCCGAACCCGGGCCGCCAGTAGCGGAGCATGCTCACTTAACTGCTAAGCCAGGGAGCCGGCCCTAAATTAGCAATCAACAAACATTATCCTTTCAGAAATGAGAAAGAATCATACATCTACATTCTTTCAAAAGAAAAAGTCCTGGAGAAGAACAAAACACAACAGTATTGTTATAGCCTTAGTCAATTATATAGGAAGTGTGATTACAGTTTCAAAATCAAATATATTTTTAGCCCCTAAATAATGAAATGCTCACAGTAGACTGGTTTACTTACCACTATTTTCATCTGCAGTTCCATCTAACTGAGGTATAGAAAGATTGGCTAGAAGCAAACTGTTATTACTCCATTCCATTTCTTCATCTGAAGATGAATCATCTTCTTCGGTTGAGCTTCTATGGGTATTTCTGCACAGTGATCTAGAGAATATTAAGACTCACTAATCATACTCATGATTATTAGAAAAAAAGCATATAACTTGCTTAATTTGATGCTGCAATAGTAAAACTGAATAAAAAAGATCTGAAAATTCTAACTTTAAAGAGAAAAGCAGATTGACTTTGCTTTACTATCATGTCCTACAAAAAGTTGTTGTAAACAGACTTGGTAATCCCTTTCATGTGAGCCAGAAGACCCCATCATTCCTGTATTTAAAGCTCCACAATATCCTGGATTACCATATCTAATCCTGTTCTTCCTTGTATCCTCCCCTTCATCCTATCATTAGATATACATACATAACAGCTTGGGTGAGAACTTGGTAATACCTAAAAAGGTAGCATCCTGGCATATTTTAAGAAGTCTCCATAAATATACAATCACTACACTATGAATTGGAAAAAAACAAACAAAATGGTGGGCTGGGGGTATTCAGGTCGGGGCTGAAAGAGAAATAACAGGGATCAGAGTGGGGCTAGGAAGTAGGAAAGGTGTTGAGTCAGTCCCAGCAGTGGCTATAAAGCAGAGTTACTGAGGGATGCAGATGGACTGTCAAGTCCAGATGGATACTCTAAGTTCCATCTCATATTGATTTAAATTTTTCATTAGATCCTAGCCTGATACTTTCCTGTCTATCTGGATGGGCAAACTTACTTTCTACCCATACCTAATTTTTTCTTTCTCTTGTCTCAAAAATTTGAAAATATCCCTTTATTATACATGGAACAGTTTTTCCATTAAGACTTTCCCAAATCACAATTTGTCCTAAAATCACTCTCTTAAAAGCTGAAAGAGTTATTAGAGGTCATCTAGTCCAACTTTCTACTCAGTGCAAAAACCTTATTTTTAACAGGCTCGACACAATCTCTGCTTTTATATTCTCAGTATAAACGGCTTGCTGTCTCACACAGTAATCTTTGTCATTGTTAATGGCTCTAATTGCTAGTAATTTTCTTCCTATATTACACAAAAATCTTCCTTTCCAACTTTCATACATTATTCCTGCTTTTGTTCTGTGTAGACATATGCAGCAGGCCTATGCCATTTTCCACATGACAACCTTTAAAATATCTGAAGACATTTATCATTTGTCCCATAATTCCTCTCTAATTAGAGCAAACGTGATCTATTTTTTTCTACTGTTCTTTAAAAGTGACAGTGTTACCGTTCCTTATAGTTTTCTTCCTCTTCTTTCCCTTTCCTTTACTTTCTCAGTATTCTTAAAACATGGTACTCAGGGCAGAATATAACATCCAATATACAAGTAGAGAATTAAATGACTCCTTTTCTAGATACTATACTTATATTATTCAACCTCTTTCTAATTAACATTTATGAAATGTTTAGATTTGTTTTTCCAAGGTTAACCTGGGCATAGTTTTCAAAGAATTGGTCCAGTCAATGAACACACAAGCATTAATTAATCATGGGATAAACCATGCCTACTATTTTAAACAGCCTAACACTGCTGGTAACAAGGAGATTGTGACTTGATAAGAATTTTATATATTTGAATATGTACCTACTTAATACAGGTATAAAAGTATAAATAGATAAACAGGGTATAATCTAAGAAACTGTAGAAGAAATGCTAATGATACTTTGAAGGAAAAAGCAAAGGGTGAATACCAAAATAAAACAATGAGAGAACAATGAACAAAGAAAAACAAATGGAATAAGAAAAAGTGAAATGCCACAAGACCAAACAAAAATATCAAACAGCCAACAAACTTTGCTAAAATAGAAAAGAAGCAATCCAATTACAGCAAGACTTAAATACATGAAATAAATACTATAATTATTTTATTAATAAAATCCAACATCTGTTAGAATGATCAATGTTACCCCAGGTACAATAATTAGACTCATTATTTTGGCAACCATACAACACTACAGACTTACCGTGCTCTTAATAAAGTAAAATCCATGGCTTTCCCACAGAAACTGTTAAGCCCAGAATGAACTGAAGGTCTACCTAGTCTATGTTTGTGAAGCTGACTCTGAACCTAAACATATCACTCTATACTTTATTAGGCACCACCTATTTAGTTTCAAGATATTTTTGAGTCTATATTCTGTTATCCAATGAGTTACCAATCTCCATTATTTGTGACAATCTCAATCCAATCTAGCATGATACTTGGCACATAGCAAGCAAGCATTTAAGTGGTTTTGGAATGTAAAATTATGTAAGTTCTCTGTGAACTCACCTAATCTGTCACTACTGCAGTGTATTCTCCTTATCCACTAGGATGTTATGTAACACTCTGTTAAATGCCTGGCTGAAATTAAGACTCAATACAGTAATTAGATTCCCTTAAGTAACCATATTTAAAAAGGATATAAAAATAGTAGAGCATGATTTGAACTCATAAAGAGTCCTGATATTCTCTGCTTCCCTTTCTAAATGCCCACAAAGTGTTTATTTAATAAAATCATAATTATCACCCCTATTATAGGAGAGTAGGACTGGAAGCAAGGAGACTAGTCAAAAAGTGAATCATAGTATTCTAGATAAATGGTAATGAAGGCCTAAACTAGGATATTACCTTGGGAAGGAGGGGGATAGAAAGATGGAACAGAGGCTATGGAGAAAAGTTGACTGATAGGCTTAACAACAAACAGATAGGGATGTAAAGGAAGGCAAGGCAAATATAACACTGAAGTTGCAAACTTCCAGAAGTTGGGGGGAAAGTGGTGTCACTACAGGAAAAAGGAACAGAGATACAAGAACAAAGCCATTTCATAGCACTCTCTATTATCACTTAGGATTGCCTATGCTCCAAAAGAGGTTGATGTGGTTGAGGCATTTCCCAACAAGATATGATATCATGAAAAGATTTATAAAGTTTCTACAAAAAAATTGACAAAACAATTTATAGAATAGCTACAAAGAAATTTTATGTCCTTCACTTGACTTCTTTTTTTAAAATAGATTAGGAAATATCATCAAAAGGCATTTTATGACACGGTTGAGGGTAAAATCTATCAAGAAATCAAACATTGATTTTGTCTGGACCATATGAAATTCGGTCTTCAAAGGTCAAGGAGCTGAGTCTTCAAATGATTTATCACTGTGACAGCAAAGGGGACTGAGTACATGAAACTAGGAAGAAAGTATGAAACAATATTTTGCAGTTTTGAAATTTCCTACTCACAGAATGAAAATGGACTTCTTTGTAGGAGCATTCTGTGAAAATACAGAGGAGAAGCTTCTGATGTATACCCAGATAACAGGAGAAGGGATCAGAAATTTTATTTTTTATATCAGGTAGTGCTGAGAAACTAGAGAAATATTACATACATGTTATATATAATATGTATGTAAATATAATATATGGATTAACCTCTTTCACCTTTCAATAATGGCTTTGGGGGTGAAAACTTCTAACATAGACTTTAGAAGTTTTAGTACTGCCTACAGAAGTTTAAAGGAGAGGCATACTCAGTGTTTTAGGCTCAGAGGCCTAATTTTTTCTACACACAGAGCGTAAGCTTAGGAGCAGACTCAAACCAGTCAAGCTCACAAGAGACTGATATATAAAACCACAATGCCATCTTATTCATTTACCTTGAGAAATGAACCAGAATACCAGTGTCTGCTTCTGGGACTCTTCTATTTATTTATTTTTAATATTGAATTCCTTCAGTCTAATCAGACCTAGAAGCCATCCTCATCTTCAAAGCTGACTATAATTGTTGCTCCGACTCTTCACGGTTTAACTCGCAGAGGGCATTCTTTTTCCCCAAGTTCTGAGATGAGGAGGCACTTCTATTTTGCCCCATTTATTACCCACACATATTAATACTACATATATAAATGGATGATTTCTAAACATTAGCTTTATGGGGGAAGGCGGAATTGGAGGAAGGTGGTCAAAAGGTACAAACTTCCAGTTATAAGATAAATAAGTACTATGGATGTAGTGTACAATATGATGACTACAGTTACCACTACTATATGATATATAGGAAAGTTCTTAAGAGAGTAAATCCTACGAGTTCTCACTACAAGGAGCAAAGTTTTTCTTCCTTCCCTCCCCCAATTTTTTTTCCCCATTTCTTTTTACTGTTTCTACATGAGATGATGGATGTTAACTAAACTTACTGCGGTAATCATTTCACAATATATATGTCAGCTTTTATGCTGTACACCTGAAACTCATATCAGTCAATTATAGCTCAATAAAACTGGAAAAAAAAGTAAATAAAAGTTAGGTTTAATTTTTTTTAATGTAGCAAAATTTCATTTTGCTTGGAATATGAAATTATGCCACAAGAAAAACAAAACACTACTTAAAAGGGATTTAAAAGAAGTAAATTTAGTTTATAAAATATTTTATATTATGAATAATAGTAAGAAATAATTTCTGATTAAAGAAGAACAGTGATAATGACCAAAGGACGTTATTAAAGTAACTGAAATAACTAAAAAGTTACCTCTTTTTGGCACAATGTTCTTCAATATTGCTGTCCCATCTCTGAGACATCACCAAACTAAGCTCCATTTCTTCTTTTTCAATCTGTGGTTCATTTTCTTCATCATCACTATTTTGGAGATTTTTAGTGTTTCCAAAGGAATGACATGGTGTTGGCATCCTATTTCTTTTCCCCTGATATCCATCATTTTCCAAACCAGCAAGAAGATGTACCAGAGCCTCATCAGGACTACTGTCCACTATAAAACAAATGTAGCATCACCAACAAATAACTTAAGTTTTCTAAATAATTCAACAATTCAGATCAATTATAAAACAATGACAAAAAAACAGATGCTGGCACATGCTGAAAGAATACAGCTGGTGCAAAGACTTAGTGTTGATGTAGCTCTTCCATCAAAGTGCGTTCCTTGGACCATCGGCATCAGAATGATTTTCTGTCCTTATTAAAAAGAAGATCCCGAGACCTCATTCCATATTTGCTGAATCAGAATTTCTGGGGTAGGGCCCAGGAACTTGCATTTTAACAAGCTGCCCAAGCTCTTACTGCAAAATTAAGCTTGAGAAGCACTAAACCAAATGTGGTCACAAATGTTCAAAATAAACAGAAAATATGCAATAAATATACGAAAATGCTAAGAAAGTGCCTTAAAAACAATACATGTCCCTCACTTAAGCTTTATTTAGCTCACAGGATAGTCAAACGAAAATTGTTGAAAAACACAAGAGAGCTTTAAAAGTGGTTAACAAAATTACTTAAAAAACCTTGAAGACCACAATGTGATACCACTGTATCTCATACAGCAGGGATGCTAAAATCAAGACAGATGATAACAAGTGTTGACAAGGGTGTAAAGAAATTGGAACCCTCACACATTGCTAGTCAGATTGTAAAATGGTGCAGCCACTTTGGAAAAAAGTTTGGCAGTTATTCAAAATGTTAAACACAGAGTGACGATATGACCCAGCAATTCCACTCCTAGGTATATACCCAAGAGAACTGAAAATATATGTCCAAACAAAAACCTATACATGAATAATCACAGCATTATTCATAATAGCCAAAAAAGTGAAAACAACCCAAATATCCATCAACTGGAGAGTGGATAAATGAAATATGTTATATCCATATGATGGAATATTATTCAGCAGTAAAAAGGAGTGAAGTACTGATATGTGCTACAACATGAATGAACACTGAAAACATGCTAAGTGAAAAAATCCAGAAACAAAAGGTTTTATGATTCCATTTATATGAAATGCCCCAAATTGGTAAATCCAGCAAAAACAGAAAACAGATTAGTGGTTGCCAGAGGCTGAGAGGAGGGAAGAATAGGTAGTGACTGCTAATGGGTAACGGGGTTTCTTTTTGAGGTGATAAAAATGTCCTGGAACTAAATAGAGGTAATGGTTGCTTAACTCCATGAATATGCTAAAAATCACTGAAATGTACACATTAGAAGGTGAATTTTATAGTATGTGAATTATATCTCAATAAAAGCTATTATTAAAAAAAAAAAAGACCACAAAGATGCAGGTTTGCTCTAATCTAGGTACACAACCTTTTTCTCTGTAAAATGAGATAATGCATTCACCATTCACTAAAATATCAAGTTTCAGGTTTTCTTTGTAGACATTAAAGAAGTTGGTTCAATTGTGCTACCAAATATAAGGCAAAAATCCATTTCTTAAACCTAGAATTGCAGTTTGTTTTATTTTTCCTGCCTCATACTTAAAAAAACGATTAATATTAGCAAATGAATTATACACATTTGACTCTCAGATCTTTGACTAACACTGAGATTGCATTTTTGCAACCTTAGGCCAGGTGGAATATCTGCTGATGATATATATTTGCCTAATGTAATGAAATTTGATATATGATATTTGCCTAATGTAATGAAATAAGGATATGCCTCGCTTCCTCTCTTTTTCAGTTCCTTAATTTTCTCTATGTTCTTCTCTTTTAACTGTTTATTTTTTATAACTAGAATGTAATTTAGGTGTATATATATGTGTATATATATATATGTATTTATTCACTCGGAGAAAATCGAACATTTCAGATTATAAACTTCGAATTAATTTTTAAATGTGGTCTTTGGGTCATTTCTTTCTGCATATACCATTCATTAAAAAAAAAAAAAGTTTCTTACTCCTGTCTATAGTGTTCTTGAAATTGTGTACAATACTTTTGGTAGTATTCCTAGTCAGTCAATTTGTATTCCATTCAAATGAAAATGTAGACAACAGAGAGAAGCTAGCATCACATCTGATGCTCTATCTCATTTGATACAATATGAAAAAACAGAAAATGAGCAAGGAAAGAAACATAAAATCACTATACCAAGCAAAACAAGAGGCATGAAGTTCAATGATATCTCACTTTTTGCAATGAAATTTTAAATAAATTTCTGAAAAATGTCAGTAATTAGACTAAATTATTGAAATGAAATCTAGCAAATGGCTTATTATGCTCATGAAAATGCAAAGACACTCAAATAACTGTCACGTTCTAGGCTAGCCAAAAATTAATGGCTTGAAAGGAACTGTCCAGGGAAATTTCTGATACTCACCAAGAAAGAATCAATTATGACATTTTATTAATGTACTTAACTTTAGAGAATTTTAATTCAAAATAAGCCTATTTTCCCCCTAAAGAAATATGGTGTTCCTCCAACCAAAGTAAAGTTTAAAAAAAGGAAATTCTTTTCTTTTAATCATTTTTTAGAAAAAGCTGTGTAGAAAACAAAGAACAAAGCTACTTCACTTAACGCAAGGTTTCATTTTTATACTAACTAGAGTAAGGATTTATTGAACATGCAACATTAACTTCTTCAAATCAAAGAAAAAATACCTCCTCACGTATGCACTTTTGTTGATTTAAAATAGTGAAAATTTATGGTAGACTTGTTACTTACAGAAAACTGGTGACTCACTCAGTCTTTCGGTCAAAGGCTGAAAAGTCTGACTATTTTCCATAAGGTTCAAAATCGCTTCTTCATTAATAAGAGCTTCCTCCACTTTGTGTCTAGTGTGACCTTAAGATGGTAAAGAATACAAACACATTAAAGCAATGAGCCTAACTCTCAAAGTCACTGTTTAGAATTTGTGTAATTTAGGAAGTGTTACAATGTGAACCTATTTAAAATTTTGAAGTGTTAGTGATATATGTTTTAAAAACATAGTAAAACTTAATAAAAATCACAGGACTATCTAGCCAGTCACATGAAGTAATTAAAAAAAACAACCTTGAATCTGTGAATCACTAAATACTTGCCATCTCTTTAGCCTCTTCAATCCTACCTAGTTTGTACAGACAGTTATATTACTCTGATAAAAATCACTGCACATTAAAACATACAAAGGGAAAAGAAAAGACAAACTATCTTATTTGAATAATAAAATTCTTTATTCTCTATGGTTTAAAAATCACAGGGGCCGGCCCAGTGGCATAGCGGTTAAGTGTGCGTGCTCTGCTTCTGGGGCCTGGGGTTCGAAGGTTGGGATCCCGGGTGCGCACCAATGCACCGCTTGTGAAGCCATGCTGTGGCGGTGTCCCATATAAAGCAGAGGAAGATGGGCACAGATGTTAGCCTGGGGCCAATCTTCCTCGGCAAAAAGAGGAGGATTGGCATCAGAAGTTAGCTTGGGGCCGATCTTCCTCACAAAAAACAAACAAAATTACAAATAAATTCATTTTACATTTCTCAGAAAACTTTCAACTCATCATCTAAAAATATAAGTCTTCAACATGTGATTTTTTAAAAGGTCTAATGTACAGAGGGATTAAATAATTTTAAAAACAAAGATAAAATGAATCTCCTATTATAATCTAGTCAAAGGATGAGATAGAGAATAAAAAGCACACAGTACTAGGGGAAAAAAGACTATAAAGCAAAAAGTGGCAGGCAGTTAAAAAAGAGCTAACTAGAACACAGTTCTGTTTTTCTGTTTCTGGTATTCAGACTTAAAACTAAATGCTTTCAATAGTTTTTAAAAGAGAGTTAATAGCTTCAGGAAGAAATATTCTTAACACATCCTAGGACATAGCTGGGCTAATAAAGAGTGTTTAATCAAAACAAAAGAACAAACAAACAAACAAAGAACTGTGAAAGTAGCTCACCCCAAAACAAAAGACAATTGAGAGGATCAGTAAAAACAAAAGGTGGTTCTCTGAAACTAATAATAAAATAGACAAGACTGGCAAGAATGATCAAAACAAAATAGAAAGAAGGCATAAATAAATAATGTTAGAAATAAAAGGGGAAGTGCCAAAAGTAAAAGAGAGACATTAAACTAATACTATGAACAACTTTGTGCCAAAAACAGGGCAAAATCAGATAAAATGAATAATTTCTTAGGAAAAATATTATATAAAACCGGATTCAAGGGCCGGCCCTGTGGCATAGCGGTTAAGTATGCAAGCTCCACCGCTGGCAGCCCGGGTTTGGATCCCGGCTGCGCACCGACGCACCGCTTGTCAGACCGTTCTGTGGCGGCATTCCACATAAAGTGGAGGAAGATCGGCATGGATGTTAGCTCAGGGCCAGCCTTCCTCAGCAAAAAAAGAGGAGGATTGGCATGGATGTTAGCTCAGGGCTGATCTTCCTCACAAAAAAACAAACAAAAAAAATGGATTCAAAGAGAAATAGAAAGCTTGAGTAGATCTATAACAATTATGGAAATTGAATTAGTAGTTTAAAATTGATTCCCTTTTCCTCCCACCTCCCAACACAAAACCCACCCACAAAAAACTATACTAAGTCTAGATGGTTTTACATATGAGATCTATCAAATCTCCAAGAAACAGATTACACCAATCTAATAAAAATTCTTGAAAAGAGTTGAAAAAGAGGGAAAGCTCCACAATTCTTTTTAATGAGGCCAAGTATGGATCCTTCTCAATTATTAAAAAAAAAAAGTTAAAATTCTAAGGAAAATATTAGCAAAGTAGATACAGCAATGCTTAAAAAAAACACACCACACTGTGACAAAGAAGGGTTTATTTTCAGGAGTGCAAGGATAGTTTAACATTAGAAAATAAAAATTATTTTAATGTAACTACCACATTAACAGAGTAAAAAAGAAAAATTGTGATTATTTCAATAAATTCAGAAAAGAACATTTGGTAAAATTTAATATTCATTAATGATAAACAAAAACACCAAACTTCTTAGTAAACAAGAAATGGAAGAAATATTAACCTGATTAAAGTTTATCTACCAATATCTTATAGTAAATTTCATACTTGATGAAATATAGAGGCATTTCTTTTAAAGCGAGGAAAAAGACTATTATCATTTCCACTTAACGTTATCCTAGAGTTCTTAAGCAGTGATTTTTTAAAACATTAAAAAAATATACATGAGGATGGGAAGAGAAGTAATAAAACTGTTATTTGAAGATGACAACTCTATACACAGAAAATCCAACGGAAAAGACATATAAACTATTAGCACTAATAAAAATTCCTGGATATAAGACTGATATACAAAAGTTGGTGAAGTTTCTAAATGCCAGCAAGAAGATGTAATTTTTAAAAGATAAAACTTAAAACTGCAACAAATACAAGGCACCTAGAGTATATACTACAAAAGATAAAAAATAAATTTACAAAGAAAATTGCAAAACTTTATTGAAAGATATGAAAGACCAAATAAAATGAGAAATATATCATGTTCATCGATGAGACCATTTGGTATAGGGAAAGAGTAACAATGTTCCTAAATTGGTCTATAAATTCAATGAATTTCCGATAAAATCTCAACAGATTTCTTCCCAGAAACAAAACAATCTGATCCTAAAATTTACATGGGAGAACTATTTATTTATTTATTTTTGTGAGGAAGATTAGCCCTTGAGCTAACAGCTGCCAATCCTCCTCTTTTTGCTGAGGAAGACTGGCCCTGGTCTAACATCCATGCCCATCTTCCTCCACTTTATATGGGACACCGCCACAGCATGGCTTGCCAAGCAGTGCGTCGGTGCGCGCCTGGGATCTGAACCAGCGAACCCCGGGCTGCCGCAGCGGAGCGCACACACTTAACCGCCTGCGCCACCGGGCCGGCCCCAGGAGAACTTTTTTAAAAGATAAAGAGTAGACAAGACAATTCTGAAGCCAAATAAGGGAACAGCTGCCCCTTATAAACTAACAGTAATTACAACAGTATGATATTAACATAAGTGAACACGACTGAGGTGGGAGACTTCAGTAGAAACAAATTTTTTTCAATAAATATGTTGGAACAACTAGCCATTTATATTTAGAAAAACAGATACAATTAGATCCTTACTATATATACAAGTAAAATTTCAAATGAATTGAAGACCTAAATGTGAAAAACCAAATTGTAAGCACACATAAGCCTTAAGAATGAAACCTTAAATTATCTCAGGGTACAGAAGGACTTGTAAACCAGGTACAAAAACCAAACCATAAAGGCAAAAAATTGTTAAATTCGATATTAAAATTGAAGACATGCAAAATACTTAAAAAAAACAAGGAAAGAGAGGGGAAATAAAAATTTAAAATTTTTTTGAAAACTTCTAAAGTACAAGTCTAGATGAGAAGAAAATATCTCTATAATACATATAACTGACAAAGGCTTAATATCTAGAAAATATGAGGAACTCCTACAAAGAAAAAGACTGGTGACCCAAGAGAAAATGAGCAAAGAACACGAATAAGCAATTCTCAGATAAAGAAACCTAAATGCTCAAACTTATTGTAATGAGGAAATGTAGATTAAACTAAGGAGATACCATTTCAAAGAATCAGAATGGCAAAAAGTTTTTACCTCTGACACTATCGAATGTTGCTGAGGATGTAGGGAAATAGGGAAATATAAGCTCTAACACATCGTGGGAATATAAACTTAGGTAGATCATTTTATAGGGCAATTCTTTAATACTGGCATTTCTGATATTTTTATAATTAATATACTTTAAAATCTGAAAAATTGAGCTCAGAAAATAGGGCTTATAGGGGAAAAAAAGGTTAAGGTAAAACTTACACAATTTTGTAACCAGAGCACTAACAAAATCAGTAACTGGTACCTGAGGAGGTAACTGATCAGTCAGGTAGACAGCTCAGTTTGGCTGGAAGCTGCCATAAAGGATACTAAAAACACAAAGAAAACAATAGCATGGAAATGCTGGGTGCATTTTGATCAGAGTGGGACTGGTAGATGCTTAGACAAAGCAAATAAAAGCAGAGTTCTGTAGGCTGCCATTAAGGTGAGTTCAGGAGACACTGCAACCTGCCATGAGTCCGAGACTGCACAATACTGGGACTCAAACCTTAAGCGGGGAGGAAGCCCTGGGTGTAGGTGCTCATCTTTAGTTGCTGTTTAATACAGTCAAAAGAGCCCCGACTGCTAATACAGTAGTGAAAAGAGGGCTTTTCCTTTCCTGCTGAAGCCTATAATTCTACTCCTGCTATTCTGGCTGCCCTTGCCTAGAAAAACTGCATATAAAACCACGTGACTTCTGGGTAAAATTTTCATTATTCTCTTATTTACCAATCATGTATGAGCTAAGTGCATCACAGAAACCCTGTTAGAACAGATGCTATCTAGGTAGATTACAATACATCTATCCTAAGACCTGGCAAATTACACTTCTATATGTTTTCTTTCTAGAGAAATTCTTGCATATAGCCACAAGGTGACAGATATAATACTGTCAATAACACTGGAAAGTGAAAACCATCTAATAGCTGTAAAGAAACAGATAAACTTGTTTAGTCTTACAAAGGAACACTAGTCAGCAGCTAAAATGAATGACCTACCAACATGTATGAACAAGGATAGATTTCAAACTCATAATGTTGACATAAAAGATACTCAACATCATTAGTAATGAGGGAAATGATAATAAAAACCATAATGAGATGCCATTTCACACACACTTGGATAGACATATAAAAAAGACAGATAATAGTGAGGATGTGGAGTCATTGGAACTCTCACATATTGCTGTCACTTTGGAAAACAGTTTGACAGTTTATTAAAAAATTTAACACAAATTTACCAAATGACCGAACAATTCCACTCCTTGGTATCCACTCAAGAGAAATGAAAATATATATCCACACAAAGACTTGTACACAAATGTTCATAGTAGCATTATTCTTAAGAGCCAAAAAGTAAAAACAACTCAAATATCCATCAACTGATGAATGAATTAACACAATATGGTATATCCACACAATGCAATACTATTTGGCAATAAAAAGAAATGAAATACTGATAGATACTACAATATGGATGAACCTGAAAACATTATGCTAAGTGAAAGAAGCGAGACACAAAAGATCACATATTGTATGATTTCATTTATATGACATATCCAGAAAAGGCAAATCTTGAGAGACAAGAAAATAGATTAGTGGTTATTTGGGGTTGGAGGCGGTAACAGAAGTGACTGTAAATGGACACAAAGAAACTTCAGAGGTAAAGGAAATGTTCTAAAATTGAATTATGGAGATGTTTGCACAACTCTCTAAGTTTACTATAAATCACCAAATTATATACTTAAAATAGGGGAATTTTATCTTATGTAAATTATCTTAAGTTGTTAAAAAATATAACGTTGAATGAAAAAAGCAAGTTGCTTAATCTATGCCAAGTGGAACACCATTTATGTAAAATTTAAAACCTATAATAATAGTATATACTGTGGACATACATACATAACAAAATATAAAATCATATATGGTAACAGTTTGCATTAACTTCAGAATAGTGCTTACCTCTAGAGAAGAAGAAAAGGCAAAGGAACAGGAAAGTGGTTTTTGCTATATTTATGATGTTGATTTCTTAGGGGAAAAAACTTAGGTAACTCAACTAAATACTAATATCTCAGTGCTAGATATACAGATGTCTGTTAGGGTACTTTCTATATATTTGAAAAGAAAACCTCACCTTTGCTCAACTCTGTGTCTTTGTGGACTTCTATCATATTAGCCGGCGTACACTGAAGAATTTCAGGAGAGAGAACCTCAGAGTGCAACGTTAACTCAGCAGAGAACTCCTGGGATCCATTGTTATAGTCCACAGATCCTGATAATGTTCTGCTTAAGTAAAACATATCCTTTATAACAAACTAGACAACAAAGCAATAAAATTAGTTCTGAGATCTATAATAAATAACCACTTACACAGAGAAATCATTCTGTTTGAGAATTTCCTGAAGTCTCTTCTGAAATTTTTTTTCACTTTCTGTTGCTGGCACAAACCTGCGATCTTTGAATTGTAAAAGTGCGTTAAAAAATGTAGATAGCAAATGAAAGAAATATTTTCCTTTCTCCTAGAGTAGCTTTTAAAATGGTAGCAATTTCCTATCCTCTTGACACACATAACACCACCCAAATGCAGTCCTATTATAAAATCAAACAAAAGAGAAATGGTTATTATTGACGCTATAAAATCAAGCACTTAAAGTCAATTCAAGTTCTATAACAAATCTATAACAGAAAAACATTGTTCTCTTCCTGTAAATGTATCATATACCCTGAACCCAGAAATTTTCCCTTTATAAAATATAATATTTTATATGTAATTGTATCATATGTAAATATGTAAATGTATCATATACCCTGAACCCAGAAATTTTCCCTTTATAAAATATAATATTTTCCCTTTATAAGATATATTTCTATTTAAAAAGGCATAAAAAGCATTCAAAATTTATCAAAGCATTTTTAGGGTCCAAGACATTATAATAAAAATTTTAATTTGACTTCAAATTTCATTAAAAAATTTTAATTGGACTTCAGGCTTACTACTATATTTCAAATACATTTGCCTTTTGAATTACATCTTTTATTCTTTTACCTTTATTTTTAAAATTCTGTTGTATCCATGGCATTTATTTAAGCCCCCTCCAATTCTTTTTGAATGTAGCTGGGTTTAATAATAAATAAAATGAAGACTTCCTTCAGAGATGTACAAGATGATCAAAGTGAGGGTTTATATGACATATCCAGAAAACAGTTTGGGGGCAGTATTTCCTGGGTTATATTTTCAAAGCTTAATGAACTAAACACAGCGTTTCTAAGTTGGGATTCATGATCTTCTGTAAGTATTCTATAGCTCATTTGGAAATAGAGAAGACCAGAACATACTAGAGAATGAAAAAGGAGCCAACAGGTGGGGCAAAGGGACAAGGTGTGGTGAAAACCAAAGACAATGAAGATGTTAATTTCTTGTGGGGAGAGAGACAATGACTGACACGTGGGAGGTAAAGAATTACGGTTCAGAGCAATGACAATAGGAAGATATATATAGGAAATTTAAAGGTAATTCGAAAAGTAAAATCAAATGTCAAGGTAAAAACTCAATGGCTTAAACTTTTCCATTAAAATATCTAGTTCAAAAAAAATCATCAGAGTACTATTAGGTTTATACCTTGTGATTCGGGTTGGCTAATTTGAGAAGTTTCGTTTCTGCTTCTTCGCCGTTGCTTTTCATCTTCCCATATGGCCTGTAAACCAGGGTTTCCACCAATTTGAGCTGTAATCACAACAATACTTCAATACTACAAGGGCCAAAGTGAAAAATACTTGCTTAAAAAAAGAAATCCAACCTTTTAAAATACTGCCTTTTAAGAAAAATAATTACCTACTTTGTGTAATAAGACAAACTATCCCAACCTACATTTATTATGCTACTCCTTTTTTAGTTTTCTTCCTACTGGTTCCCAAAAACCCAGCAGGTGAATAAGATTCAAACATTTGATGATAGCCAATAGACCTAAGAGTCCCCCTCCCTGGCATATAAACTGAATATAAAAAAATTAAAAGGCAGAACATATTAAACTCTTTTATAATGGCTAATTTATTTAGTGTTACACTTTAGGTTCATGTCTATCCAGACACACTCATATGAATGAAAATATAAATGAAAAAATAATGACCATCTCATCAGACGTACAGAAGCAATCTTCATAACATCTTGTCTCCTCCTTCTATAACATCTTACTTTCCTAATAATGTTTTCTTCCCTACTTTTTCCACTCTACTTTGGTCATTAATTTTTATAAATAAAAACACGTATTAAGAATAACTGTGTATATACCTTCAATGTCCAGCCGATTTAAGATATCAGCAGCTACAGCATCCACTTCTAATTCACACGTACTTTGTGGTTCAACACCTTCCAGTATTAAAGAGCTGTATTAAAAAGATATCAAAAAACAGTAATTATGTAAGAGCAGATTTTCTGAACATTTTTCTTATACAATTTTTCATGTTTAGGTGGTAACCAGAAAAGCCAGTGATACTGTAGTAATTCATAATTATTATTATTATTGTTATTTTTGCTGAGGAAGACTTGCCCTGAGCTAACATCTGTTGCCAATCTTCCTCTTTTTTTGCTTGAGAAAGATTAGCCCTGAGCTAACATCTGTGCCAGTCTTCCTCTATGTTGTATGTGGGTCATCACCACAGCATGGCTGACAAGTGGTGTAGGTCTGTGCCCAGGATCCGAACCTCTGAACCTGGGCCAGCAAAGCAGAGCATGTTGAACTTAACCACTATGCCATGGGCTGGCCCCAATTCACAATTATTCATGACATAATTGATACTGTGAGTATACATACAAAGAAATGAAAAACAGAAAGAGAAAAATACAAAACCTATTATACTGATACTCTACTGAGATCCTTTTGCAGTATATTTTACATATTTTGGTTCATGACATTTTTTTTTTGGTGAGGAAGATTAGCCATGAACTAACATCTGTTGCCATTCCTCTTCTTTTTGCTGAGGAAGATTGACCCTGGGCTAACATCTGTGCCCATCTTCCTCTACTTTACATGTGGGATGCCTGCCACAGCATGGCTTGATAAGCAGTGCTAGGTCTGTACCTGGGATCTGAACCTGCGAACCCTGGGCCACCGAAGGGGAGCGCGCAAACTTAACCACGATGCCACTGGGCCGGCCCCTGGTTCACGACATTTAATATACAAGAAATATACAATGTTTTAGCATGTGGGTCATATCCAGGGCAGAATGGAATAAGATAACAGAGGGACAATAGAGGGATGCATCAAAAACCATACACATATGCAATCACTGGCCCAGAGGCATCTTTCTCAGCAATCATAGATGGTTTAAAAAAAATGAGAAGAGAATATGCAACGAGATGAGGGGAGGTGAGCATACTGAAAAAGTGGGTAAAGAAACTGTTCTCCCTGCCCTCAACTACTGCTGAGCTGGGGAATGCTTTAAAGTTCTCCATAACCACAGAATTGAGAAATACAGAAGACCAGAACATACTAACACCAGAACAACATTAAGTTCAACAGTGGGATCACAGCTAGAAGAAGTGGCGACAGCACGAGGTCATTAATTTTTATGAGAACTACAGAGGGCTGTTCCCCACTAATGCTGACTCAAAAGTCTTTCTGTTTTTCATCAGAGCCACAAAAAAAGATTAGGAAGACACCACATAACTGTCCCTGCTTGACAGAATGAACATACAATATCAAATGTGGATCCCAGTTTACTCATTCCAAAATTTAGATCTCCTACCAATATAGACACCAAATGAAAAGGAGAGAACTTTTACTAGAAAGCGGGTGATGGCAGAGTTCATTAACATTTTTATTTGAACATTTTTTAAAGTTTTAAGAGAAACATATTAGCAAAACCTTATTTTCCATTGTCTAACCCTAAGAAAATTTTAATGGAACATTAGAAGTTAACTTTGTTAAACCACAGAAATTTTACAATTCAAATAAATATATATGTATACATACAAACACATACACATATTTTTTTATCATTGATAGAAAAGGGACGTATTAGCCAACCTATCACGATATCGCCCTTTCACTTTCAGAAAAAAATATCTCTCGATGTAGTCTGTCTTCTTTATTCATATAATTTAACAAAATCAGTTTTCCCATGAATTCAAGTACCAGATAAAATAATTTTTGGTCGACAGTTTTTGTCCTTGTCCTTATACTAAAAAAGTCTCACAATTTTTGGAAGAATTATATTGTAAATTTCAAGGGTAAATTTTCCAGGAGTAGTACATTTGTGACAAAGGAGGGAAACAATGACATCAAAAAATACAATTTCATAGTAGAAATTTACAACTATTTCCTGCCCTTATTACAAAACTACTTCAGACATTCTGAACAGGAGGTGTTCCTAGGGAAAGGAAGTAGTTTTCAGAATTAAAAATCTGTTTCCAGCATATAGAAAAACCGTGAATAAAAAATTTGAGTCAGCAAGTACATGTAGACCATTCATTTTAGTTATGAAAGGTAGATAAGCAATATGATGGTAATTACACAATTGTGCCTCTCTGAACATTTCTGGTCATAGTTTAACACTACAGACCTACTAATTAGAATCATTAAGGGTGGAGCTCAGACACCTATAATTTTAAAAATCTCTCCAGATCATTCTGATGGGCAGCCAGGGTTGAGATTACTGCAGTAGGCTCTAGTTTAGTGGATTCAACACTCCAGCAAATGACCCTGAAGGTCCATGATATGTGGTAATTTACAATGAGCTAGCAAATAAGGTTAGCAGAGCTGCTGACTCAGCACTCTTTTCTCATGACAAGTTTGTTGCTCTCTGTTTATGGCCTTTGTAATAATGTTTATAAATGGATATAAAACATTTCTTTGTAAAAAAAAAAAAAGGTACCCAAAAGAAGGCGCTAGCACTGGGAATAGAAATGAGACTGAAAAAATTTAAGAGTATTGATTTTTGGCAAAAGTTTTTTACCTTGTTATTTGTATTTGATTAAATTATGGATTTTCATGTTTAAGACAATATGAGCATCCCCAGAATACAAATTTATGGGATAATCTGAGACAAAAATATATAGCTATCCTACATTTATTATAAATTCTAATTCTGAACACCTTATCTAATGTCACCAGTTTGCCTACTCATATCTTTGCTTATAATTTGTCAACTCCTAAAAGTAACAAAATAGGATCCTTGAAAACATTCTAAAATTCACACTTTTCATTATAATACATAGGGTTTCCCCAAACTTACCCCTAATTAGTGGGGCTTTACTATAGTCTTATGACTTAATCAAAAAGATGTTTGTTCCAAAAGGCTTCAAATACAAATAAACTTTGATTTTAACCTGATGATGCAAAAAACAAGTTACTAAATGTAGAACTCTGAAAACCAAGGGGATCTAGCGAGTAGGTAAAATCCTTGGGTCAAGTTGATTTGCTCCAATTTCAGAGAGAAAGAGGGATGGTATCACAGACATAAAAAATGAGACAGCAAGTAGCTTGTTGGTCACTTTGCTCTGGGCAGGTCAGAACTTGAATCTGATGCAGTAAATAATATTCTCTCTAAATTTAATACCATTTCAACATAATTACAAAAACAATTCTGCTGTATCTGCGAAGGAACCAAGAAGTGTGTGTGTGTGTGTGTGTGTGTGTGTGTGTATGTTTATCGAAAAGTCCTGATACTTGTTAACCTAAATAAAGAGGTAAGGCAAGTCACCGACTGTCCATATCGTTTTGAAGTTTTCCGTCTCATTCTAGTATAATATTCCAGTCATAAAACCATGTATTTCTAGCATTATTTAATGAGATTCTTTCTTAATTTCAGGTATTAAAAAGCCCAAGTAATTCCGTAATACAGAAATTCTGCCAAGTACATATTAGGATCTTAAACTACATAAATTAAGCTCTAAACAAATATTTTTATGATAGTTTATCTTCAATTGATTAATAAATTCACATTTTCTTATCATGAAATAAAAAATAAAGTCATTTAAAGTTTTTCCACCTTGCACTCTTCATAAGAATTATCTGCTTAAAAAGCATCAGGTGACATGTGTAGTGGAATGAGGAAAACCATAACCACCCTGCCAATACCCAACTGATCAATAAAAAGATCAAGAAAGCTTGGGCAATACTTTGCAGTATAAAATAGAAATCCTTCTGAGTTTTATGTAGATAAAGCTATTATTGATAACTTAGATAGGTACTAATTACAAACGTGCTTTATGGTAGGGAAATCTAAACATTTGCAATATGTTACCTCCCCCACAAAAGTCTAATAAATAATAGTCAAATCACAAATTATATTATTCATACACAGTATGTCAACCCACTTTTTTTCCACAAATACTTAATATACAGAAATTTGAGGGGTTATTTTTATTAAAAATATTTGCTGTTTAGGTTTTAAATTGTTATTTTATTATGTGATTTTTACTTGACAAGTTACAGGATATCAATTTAGAATGCACGATGAAGATGGATGTTGGAGAGAAGTATAAACATTTACAACCAGATTCCTTTCATTAATTAGGTATATTTTCATGGTCTGTTTTTAAAATCTATGATTCCACGTAACATGCTAATGTTGAGATTTGCTTTTTCGATAAACTTACAGATTAAAACAAACCAAATATAAGGTTAAAATTAAATTCTGGTAACCACTGATTTCTGAATACAGTAGGATATATGTAAATAAATTTTCTTTTCCTTTACAACATTAACTAACCTTGGTATTTCATCTTCTTCCCACCGAAATAAAGTACCAGTAAGAGAATTTCCTGGTAGCCGATCCTTGCAAGATCCAGTTGCATGCAATGGATCACCTAGGAATAGAAAGGTAAAAGGGGATAAAATCTACTTCCAACTTGCATATAATTACCCTATAAGTAAAATAATATACAACCTATACTTCTAGTTCCTAAAAATTCTTACACACACAGGAATGCATATGCACAGTTGAGAGTAATGGTTCCAAACTAAGCGGGGAAAGAAGTATTTGCAATATATGAATATGAGAAAGAAATAACTACAATACTTTCATACTAGAACGAACGTATGATACATCTGAATGTACTATTGTGGTAGGTATGCTTAAAATCTCATTTTAAAAATAAAGAAAAATTAAGAATTTTTGTAGACTTTAAATTCCTAGGGTATTCTCAACTAAAATTCTAGTGGAAATCAGATTTCAGATAAAAATAAAACATACTTTAATACTACTCCCTGAACAACAACAACAAAATATACAATGCATTCCAGACGTAATGGAAGTAACAGGGAGCAGAAACCTGGGGCAAATGCAAATATAATTTGACCAGCAGCTGAAGACGGGACTACACGTTTGCTTAGTTGTTCCAGTTTCAGAAACTGAGTCCTGGGGTCATGCTTTGGAAGTACTCTCTAAATTTTAGCAACTTTTCTGTGATCTCTGGTGGGAATTTAAATTTTTACACAAGAGAAAGCTTGAGTGAGTGGCACAGAAAGAATTCTAACATTAAGAAAGAGATTAAATTTATAATGCTCTCCAGCTAAATTTAATACTTTGATGTTCTTATTTGGTTAGCTAGATCACAAAATGGTGTAATTAGACTGAGATCAGGTATTAACATTTCAACAAAACTTACGCCAAAGCATTAACTGATTCTACACACTTTTGGAAGTTTTTAAAGGTTTTGCTGTTATGTAGCTAGGGCATTTATATAAAATTACTTTGCAAGTTGTAAATTACAATATAAATATTATTTTCTAATAAATTTATATTAAGAATGTACATAAGTTTACTGATTCAAAATTATCTATCACATTATAAAAATTCACATTTTACCTACATATAAAATTTCAACTGTGGATATCAAAAAATGTAAATAAAAATGCCTCTGGTGCTCAAAATATTTACTCTATTTAAGTACTTCTATATACTTCTCCTTGTGAAGTAATTAGCACTATTTCTATTTTGACAATTGATTATATAACTGAATACTGAGATAAAATTGCATATACACACATAATAAAATTTCTAAATCGTTTTCACTTTTGATTTTACTCCACTTTCAAAAGTAAGCTACATTATGTTCTACATTAACTTGCCTTATAAGATAAAAATGTTGTTATGCATATATATAACATATACATTAATTTACCATAAAAAGTTTACTGTCAGTTTAACTGTCTTAGATAACACGAAAAAATAAAATACAAAAAAATGATTCACCCATTCTTTCCATGATTTCAGTATAAACTTTTATCTTATACAAACCAACACAACAAAAACCTGAGGGACATTTAATATAATAAATTAAGATAAAAATTTTTATTTTATCCTATTTGCAATTTCCCTGCTTCTAATTTCTTCCCAACTAAATTTTACGTTTCTGCCTTCGAATTGTAAAAATTTTCCGTTTAAAAAAAAGAAATCCTTCTTTCTAATTACCATTCTAATACTCATCTAACTTTTATAACTAAAATAAATGGCTTACATATATCTGCTAATTCAAACTTTTCTCATGCTTTTTCACCTCTTAGAATCAAATTTTTGTGAAAATTACCTCCTTTTTCTATAAATATCTCCTGTACATACTCTAGAACCTTTTCCATTCTTCAATACTTGTTGAACTCTCAGGTATATTTGACACTGATAACAAACCTCTTATTCTAGTTTTTTGCAATAACCTTTTTATTTTGGAATAGTATTAAATTTACAGAAAAGTTGCAAGGATAGTATAGACAATTTCCATACAATGTTTACCAGGTCTCCCCCATTGTTAACATTTTATATTACCATAGTACACTTGTCAAAACAAAGAAACTGACAATGGTACACTACTATTAACTAAACTACACACTTTATTTGAATTTTACCAGTTTTTCCACTACTGTCCGCTGTTTCAGGACCCCATCTAGGACACCATATTGCATTTCTAGTTTCCTCTGGTCTATTTCTCAGTCTCCGTTTTTCATGACCTTGATGAGGTAACCTGTAGAATATCCCCCAATCCTGAGTTCGTCTGATGTTTTTCTCATGATTAGACTGTGGTTATGGGTTTTTGGAAAGAATACCATAGAGGTGAAATGTCCTTCCCATCACATCATACGAAGGGGTACACAATATCCACATGACACTACTGGGTTAACTTTCAATACTTGCGTAAGGGACAGTTCCATGGGTCTGACAGATGCCTAGAGTCATACTGCCATGTCAGTACTGTACAGAATAATTCCTTCACTCTAAAAGTTCCTCTGTAAACAGTTGCTTCATGGTCAACACTCTCCTCTTCTCCAGTCCCTGGAAACCATTAATATGTTTTCCATTTCGATAGTTTGCCTTTTTCAGAATGTTATATGAATGAAATCATACAATTTGTAGCTTCTTGGGTCTGGCTTCCTACACTTAGTAAAACGCATTAAAGATTCATCGATGTGTGAATCAATTGCTTGATGCTTTTTAATGATAAACAGTATTCCACTGTATGGATATATCAGTATTATCCACTGTCCCATTGAGTGGACACTTTGGTTACTTTAAATTTTTAGCAATTATAAATAAAGCTGCTATAAACATCTGCGTACGGGTTTTTGGGTGGACATAAGTTTTAAATCGCTTGGGTAAATGCCTAGGAGTGCAATCACTGGGTCACATGGTAAGTCCATGTTTAACATTACGAGAAACTGCCAAGCTGTCTTCCAAAGTGGCTGTACTAATGTGCATTCCTACCAGCGATGAATGAGAGTTGCTGCTGTTCCACATCCTCATCAGCCTTTATTATTGCTAGATTTTTTGGATTTTAGCCATTCTAATAGGTGTGTAGTGGTAGCTCTTTGTGGTTTTAATTTGCATTTCCGTAACGATATATGTTGAGAATCATCTTTTCATGAGTTTGCTATCCTTATATCTTTTTCATTGAAGTGTCTGTTCAGGTCTTTTGACCATTTTTAATTGGGTTGTTTGCTTTCTTATTGTTCAGTTTTAAGAGTTCTTTATATATTCTAGATACAAGTACTTTATCAGATATGTAATTTGAAAATATTTTCATGCAGTCTGTGACTTACCTTTTCATTTTCTTAATAGTATTTTTTACAGAGCAAAAGTTTTTTATTTTGACAAAATCAATTTATCAATTTGTCCTTTCATGGATCATGCTTTCTGTGTTGTATCTAAAACCTCATCGCTAAACCCAAGGTCAGGCAGATTTTTCCTTTGTTTTCTTCTAGAAGTCTGATGTTTTACATTTTACATTTAGGTCTATGACCCATTTTGAGTTAATTTTTATATAAAGTGGGAAGTATGTGTCTGGGCTCTTTTATTTTCTGGCATATAGATATCCAATGATTCCAGCACTATTTGTTGAAAAGACTATCTTTTCCCCACTGAATTACCACTGCACCTTTGTCAAAGGTAAGTTGACTATATCGTATGGGTCTTTTTCTGGGCTCTATTCTGTTCCATTGGTCTACATGTCTATCCTTTTGCCAACACCATGCTGTCTTGATTACTGTAGCTTTATAGAAATTCTTGAAATTGGGTAATGTGCGTCCTTAAACCTTCACTCTTGAAAATCTCTACACTGGAAAAAAAAAAAAAGGAGGATCTCCTGGATAAGAAATAACACAGCCCTCACAAAGATGGGAGGGGAAACAATCGCCGTAGGGAAGAAAGTTAAGCAGTGGGCAGTTCTCTTTCTCCTGCTTTTCTTACATCTTCCTTCTTCCTTCCTTTACTTTTTAGTCTCTTTCTCTACAGAGACAAAGGGAGATATTGGGCAAACAGCCTACCTCATCCTTCATTAGATGATTTCTCTTTTGGGGATCCTAAGCACCAAGGGACAGCTATTCGTTCACACAATTTGGTTTATTGTAAAAATTTTATAGTATTCTAAGATTTTGAGATGAGGAAAAACTGGCAGTTAATAAACTATAAGTTGTCATCTAAACCTGAAGTTATTATTATCTAGTAGAATTAGTTATGAACAAATGAATGATTTTGGTCTACGTAAAAGAGGAGTCATATGCTGCTCTCAATGCTTCGATCTTTCTGCTTCTGTATTTAAATGAAAATGTAATTATTTAATACAAGTCGTCACTACAAAACAATCTCTTTTTAAAAGAAGTATCGTGGGGCCAGCTCGGTGGCGTAGCGGTCAAGTCTGCACATTCTGCTTCGGCAGCCCAGGTTTTGCCAGTTCGGATTCTGGGCATGGACCTACTCACCGCTCATCAAGCCATGCTAAGGTGGCGTCCCACATAGAAGAGCTACAACTCTAGAACTATGATACACAACTATGCACTGAAGCTTTGGGGAAAAAAAACAGAAGATTGGCAACAGATATTAGCCCACGGCCAATCTTCCCCCCACTCCCCCCAAAAAAGTATTGCATCTAAGTTGTTTCACGTAAGGATATTATTAGCATGTTGGAAAGACAAGACAAATACAACTATAAGTGAATATAACTTATACATTAGAGCACTGCAAATAGTGTTACATTTAATAAATATTCTGAATTATAGTTTTTCAAACAGCATCTAATAATTTCAATATCTGAATTCTTTGTAGGTTTGGGGGTGTGTGTGTGTGCACGCAGGCATGTGCACGCACACACATGCATGTGTTTGCTAGGTTTTGCTCATGGAGACAGTTTTCTCGTGTGACTGGTATATTCTAAATTGTGTGCTGAACATATTATACTTCAAATTTTATTTTTAGGAAGAATATGAGACCTAAAATAAAGATAATTCCCTCTAGAGAGGATCTGCATTTGCCTCTACCAGATCTGAGTGTATTACCAGACTAGCACCACCTCAAATCAAGTCCTAGACTTGGGAAGCTCTTTTAGTCCCAGGGGATTCAAACTGGGCTGAAATGTCCCAAAAGTTGTTCCACTTCCTAGTTGGTGCTCAACTTAAGGGCATGTCTATCTGAGACCCTACCTTACTCTGAGGGGTTCCAACTTCTCTAGCAGGCCCCGGGTTTTTGTTTCTGTCTCCCTCATCTAGTAAAGCTCTTTCAATGGAAGTTCTAAATTTTCCAGGATTAGCAGACTCCTCAGGGAAAAGGCTTTCAGCACTCTATTCCTTCTGTTGGCCAGTACTTCTTTTCTTTCTTTTTTTTTGTGAGGAAGATCAGCCCTGAGCTAACATCCGTGCTAATCCTCCTCTTTTTGCTGAGGAAGACCGGCTCTGAGCTAACATCTATTGCCAATCCTCCTCCTTTTTTTTCTTCCCCAAAGCCCCAGTAGATAGTTGTATGTCATAGCTGCACATTCTTCTAGTTGCTGTATGTGGGACGCAGCCTCAGCATGGCCAGAGAAGCGGTGTGTCGGTGTGTGCCCGGGGTCCGAACCCGGGCCGCCAGTAGCGGAGCGCACACACTTAACTGCTAAGCCACGGGGCCAGCCTGGCCAGTACTTCTTAGTTGTTTTGTAATCTCTTTGATGCATTTAAAATTTTTTTTAATCTTATCTAGCCTTTAAATTGTTTTTAGTAGGAGAGTTGATCCCAATAACCTAGCCCACTATTCACGGAAAAAAAAATCCTCCATGGTTACTTTTCAGAGCACAGTTTGGGTATGGTAGAAGAAATGAAAGGAGTTAAACCCCACCCTCCCCCCCCCCCCACAATAGCTGGTAAACTATGAGACAAAAAAATGCTAACCTCTGGTTCAAGAAGTTTGGCAGTGAAGGAAAAGAAAAAAATTTTAACAGTTAGAAAGAACAGTAGAGTTGGCAGAAAAATGCTGGATTCGTTTTTTTTGTTTTCTGAGGAAGATTCACTCTTAGCTAACATCTGTTCCATTATGAACAACGCTGCTATGAACATTCATGTACAAGTATTTGTGTAGCCATATGTTTTCATTTCTCTTGGCTATATACCTAGGAATAGAATTTCTGGGTGAACTGGTCTAGCATCTTTAGCCTTTTATTCTCTTTGGATTCCACCTTCTCTACTTAATACAAAACAAATCCAGGGGCCAGCCAGGTGGAACAAATGCAGGTGGAAACCCAAAATGTCCACCAATTGATGAATTGATAAACAAAGTGTAGTTTATATCCATGCAACAGAATTTTATTTGGCCGATAGAAAGGAAGGAAATACTGATACATGCTACAACATGGATGAACCTTGAAAAGATAAGGCTAAGTGAAAAAAAACCCCATAAGATTCCATTTATATGAGATGTGCAGAATGGGCAAACACAGAGACAAAGTAGATTAATGGTTGCTAAGGGGTGGGAGGCATGGGAAAATGGAGGTGATTGCTAAAGACTACGGGGTTTCTCTTAGAGGTGTTGAAAATGTTCTAAATTTTATGTGGTGATAGCTGCACAACTCTGTGAATATATTAAAAACCATGGGATTGTCCATTTTATTTATTTATTTGTGGTATGGAAGATTGGCCCTGAGCTAACATCTGTTGCCAGTCTTCCCCTCGCCTTTTTTTTGGTTTGAGGAAGATTGGCGCTGAGCTAACATGTGTGCCAATCTTCCTCTACCTTGCATGTGGGTCGCTGCCACAGCATGGCTGGTGAGTGGTGTAGGTCCGTGTCCGGGATCCGAACCCGTGAACCCTGGGCTGCCAAAGCGGAGAGTGCCGAACTTAACCACTATACCACCAGGCCAGCCCCTGAACTGTCCATTTTAAATGAGTGAATTGCATGATATGTGAATTATATCTCAATAAAACTGTTACCAAAAAGTTTTCTTTTGAGATTCTTTTCCTGATAGACTCGAAGACCATTTTGCATATTTTTTATTCTTTATCCACTCAGCACTTATTTTCTAAATATATATTATTTTATAAATCATCAATTACATAACACTTGTTTCAAAGCTTTAATCTGAACTTGCAAAATTAACCTTACTTTTCCTTCTTGCTTTTCGGAACTTGACAGCAGCCAGATTTATTAAATTCATTCCATACAGATTGTAGTCAATGAAGAGCTGTAGGAGGTAGGGAATATGCGCTTCATGAGGCTGGTAAAATTTATTCATTATGGCTCCACTTTGCAAAAGTTCACATATCCTGTATGAGAAAAAAAAAGTTATGTCATAAAATTATGTTTCCTAAAATCTTAAGTGAAACAATGATTATATTAACATAGAGAATAAAACACATTATATTAGCACACAAATTTTTCATTTTAACTTTACTGGAAATTTGTATTTTGTTAGAAATTAAAAGTTTAAATCAAGTTTCAAAGAAAGCTATGTACTCTGAAAGAAAATGACAAAAAACTTCTTGGATGAAGAATATCTTGACTTCTAAAACCAATTTAATACTAACTATATTAAAAAACCAAAATGTCAAAAAGGTTTTTGAAATGTGAGCTTTTCCTTTTAAAAAAGCAGAAAAGGGCCGGCCCCGTGGCTTAGTGGTTAAGTGCACATGCTCCGCTGCTGGCAGCCCGGGGTGTGGATCCCGGGTGCGCACCGATGCACCGCTTGTCCGGCCATGCTGAGGCCTTGTCCCACATACAGCAACAAGAAGGATGTGCAACTATGACATACAACTATCTACTGGGGCTTTGGGGGAAAAAATAAATAAAATTATAAAAAAAAAAATGCAGAAAAATTTTTGAAAAGATTATATAAAAATTCTAAAAAAGGACATATGACTCAATCCACCACTCAGAGATGTTACTATTTTAATATTTTTCTTCTGAGTTGTTTTTCCTTTATGATGGGGAATATAAACAACAGGCAATTATAAATAGTCTAAGTGCCATGCAGGGCAAGTATATGAACATCTAGAAGGAGTATTAATCAGACAGAGGTAGTGTCTGCAAAGCCTTCTTGAAGAGAAGTCTCTAAGGAGGAAATAAGTTTGATGAACCAGAGATAACTTCTTCTCTGAAGGGAGGGAAGAGTATTTTATGCAAATAAAATTGTACATGTAGGGGCTGGCCCTGTGGCATAGTGGTTAAGTTTGGCCCTCTCTGCTTTGGCGGCCCAGGTTCACGGGTTCGGATCCCAGGCGCGGACCTACACCACTCGTCAGCCATGCTGTGGTGGTGACCCACGTACAAAGTAGAGGAAGACTGGCACAGATGCTAGGTCAGCGAAAAACAAAAAAAAAGCACATGTAAAGGGTCATGAGAAAACATGGCTTATTCGGGAAATGAACTGAAACCACTGAGTGAGGCCTAGTGACAGGCTGTGGTAGGGGAGGGAGGATAGAGAGGTAGTAACAGATCAGGTCATGCACAGCCTATTAAGATGTGTGGAGAGGTAGTGGAATTTGCCTGTGAAGTGAAGAGCAGCAAAGTGAAATGACCAGGTTAGACAGAGAATGCACAAGACTGGATAAAGGGACTGAGAAGGCTATTGTGGAAAAACTAAGACGATGGGGGCTTTAACAACGATCACAGAAATGTGTTGATTCAGGAGGCATATAAGGAATAAAATGGTCAGGCCTTGACAACCAACTAGACGTGGAGGGCGTGGTAGAACAGGAGCTGAAGACAATGCCTACATTTCTCGCTTAAGCAGCTAGCTGGTGGTGTTGCATTTATTGAAACAGAAAGGACTGGAAGAACACAGGTTTGTTTGGAGATTTGTTTTTGGAGCAGGAATGAGGATAAACTCAGTTTTAGACATAGTGGCGTTTAGGTATAGCAGGGTATTTCATCTATTCTATGAAAATATTGGAAATAAATGAGAATGAAGATGATAAGAATAATTTTATTAACACAGCAGAGGCAGCTAACATTTTTGAGCACTATGTACTGAACACTGTGTTAGGTGCTTTAAATGCTTAATCTCAAGTAATCCTCACTACAAACCCATGGTACTATTATCCCCATTTTATAAATAGAGAAACTGAGTCTTAGAGAAATTAAAAAGTTGTCCAAAATCACATGAATATAAAGTGGAAGAGCTAAAATTGAAACCAAATTTTCTTTGACTTGTGAACCATCACTCTTAACTAGAGTGCTATTCTATTTATTCAGTAGATGGTTTGATATATATATATTGATCAGGAGCTCTGGAGGGATATCTAGGCTACTGATAGACACTTGGAAGTCAAATGCATAGAGATTAACAAAAACAAAACCAAATTATGGGAGTAGATAAGGCTATAGAATGAGGAGCAAGTATAGAGAGAAAAGATGAAAGCCTAAGACAGAACTCCAAGGAACAACCACAGATGTTAAAAGAGGAATCAACAAACTGGCATAAATATGAATGATCAGACGGGTATAAGGAAAACCAGAGGAGGTTCATATCAAAGAAACCAACATTTGGGATTATTTTAAGGCACTGTCAGCATTGACACAAGGTCAAAAGGTAAGGACAAAAAGGTGTTAACTGGATTTAACAATATGGAGCTCATTAGTGAAGGCAATTTCAGTGGAATGGTTGGGGTAGAACCATAATGGAATAAGTTAGAGGACTGAATGGGAGGTAAGAAATTGGATACACAAAGTATAGATAAATCCTTCTGGGAGAATAGCTATGAGTATGAATGTGAGTATGTAAAATTAACAGAGTCATCAATATTTAAATGGTGTGCAAAGGGAGATGGGGATAACTGATGGATGGAAGAAAAGGTCAAACAGAGTAGATCTTGAGCTTTAGGGGTGAGAGGGAAAATCTTTTTCACTGTAATAGGCAGCAAGAAGGAGAAAATGGATGTGACCAGAGTTTAAGGATCCTTGATAGGAAATTAAGAGAGATTTATTCCAGTGTTCTTGAACTTTTTGGTGCCAGGACCCTTTTTCATTCTTAAAAATTACTGCAAGTGCCAAAGAGTTTTTGTTTATATCCATTGAGATTTACCATATTAGAAGTTAAAACTGAGGAAGTTTTAAGAAGCTTATCTCCTAATTTTAAAATAACAATAATAAACCCATCATATCTTAACATAACATTGTTTTATAAAAAATAACTATATTTTCTAAAACAAAAACAATTTAGTGAGAAAAGAGGAATTGTTTTATATGTTTGAAAATCTCTGTCTGTTTAACAGAAGACAGCTGGATTCTCACATCTGCTTCTGCTCAATCTGTTGTGATATATTGTTTTGGTTGAAGCATATGAAGAAAATCCAGCCTCACGTAGATATGTGGGTAGAAAAAGGAAGAGTAACTGAATAGCCTTTTCAGATAAATGTTGATTTTCTTCTTTGATACTACAAGGAAATGCAACGGAATGGTAGTTGTTTGTTTGTTTGTTTGGTGAGGAAGATTAGCCCTGAGCTAACATCTGTCGCCAACCCTCTTCTTTTTGCTGAGGAAGACTGGCCCTGGGCTAACATCCGTGCCCATCTTCCTCTACTTTATATGTGGGACGCCTGCCACAGCACGGCTTGATAAGTGGTGCATAAGTCTGCACCTGGGATCCCAACCTGTGAACCCCAGGCTGCCGAAGCAAAGCACACGACCTTAACCACTACACCACCAGGGAGTGGTAGTTTCTTAAAGGTTAGCAACAATGTGGAATTTGAAACAGTATCAGTGAACTCTTTGTACTCTGTTACATTAAAATCTACTGGTCTGTCTTACACTTGGAATAATTTTACCCATGCCTGATTTTCTAACATCATGCACTGGTCATTTGGAAAATATAGATCCACTAAGTTATACAGATATTCTAAATGTTGACAAATTTCATTAAATGATATGAAAAAAAATCATTTGTTAATATCATCATCTATCTCATCAGAAAAATCTTTAAGTACTAGAAAGCTGTTAAGTTTACATTAGCAATAAAGTTTTCCAAAATTCTCATGTTTCCTTAAAAGCTCAAATTTTATCATTGGCAACAAATACTATGAGTTTTCTTCTTTGAAGTGACAGGCTCACTTTGTTCATTGTTGAGAAGATGTCTGTCAAACAGGCAAATCATTATAACTTTTTTTTTTTAATTTTTTATCTCCTATTTTATTTTTTTTAAATTTTTTGTTTATTGCAGTAACATTGGTTTATAACATTGTATAAATTTCAGGTGTACATCATTATACTTCTACATCTGCATAGATTACATCATGTTCACCACCCAAATACTAATTACAACCCATCACCACACACATGTGCCAAATTACCCCTTTCGCCCTCCTCCCTCCCCCCTTCCCCTCTGGTAACCACCAATCCAATCTCTGTCTCTATGTGTTTGTTTATTGCTGTTATTATCTACTACTTAATGAAGGAAATCATACGGTATTTGACCTTCTCCCTGTGACTTATTTCACTTCGCATAATACCCTCAATGTCCATCCATGATGTCACAAATGGCTGGATTTCATCGTTTCTTATGGCTGAGTAGTATTCCATTGTGTATATATACCACAGCTTCTTTATCCATTCGTCCCTTGATGGGCACTTAGGTTGCTTCCAAGTCTTGGCTATTGTGAATAATGCTGCAATGAACACAGGGGTGCATGTATCTTTACGTATTGGTGTTTTCAAGTTCTTTGGATAAATACCCAACAGTGGAATAGCTGGATCATATGGTAGTTCTATCCTTGATTTTTTGAGGAATCTCCATACTGTTTTCCATAATGGCTGTACCAGTTTGCACTCCCACCAGCAGTGTATGAGAGTTCCCTTCTCTCCACATCCTCTCCAACACATGTTGTTTCCTGTCTTGTTAATTATAGCCATTCTGACGGGCGTGAGGTGATATCTCATTGTAGTTTTGATTTGCATTTCCCTGATAGTTAATGATTTTGAACATCTTTTCATGTGCCTGTTGGCCATCTGCATATCTTCTTTGGAGAAACATCTGTTCAGGTCTTTTGCCCATTTTTTAATTGGGTTGGTAGTTTTTTTGTTGGTAAGATGCATGAGTTCTTTATATATTTTGGAGATTAACCCCTTATCAGATGTATGGTTTGCAAATATCTTCTCCCAATTGTTAGGTTGTCTTTTCGTTTTGTTGATGGTTTCCTTTGCTGTGCAGAAGCTTTTCAGTTTGATGTAGTCCCATTTGTTTATTTTTTCTATTGTTTCTCTTGCCCGGTCAGACATGGTGCTTGAAAATATGTTGCTAAGACCAATGTTGAAGAGCGTACTGCCCATGTTTTCTTCTAGAAGTTTCATAGTTTCAGGTCTTATGTTCAAGTATTTAATCCATTTGGAGTTAATTTTTGTGTATGGTGTAAGGTAAGGGTCTACTTTCATTATTTTGCATGTGGCTATCCAGTTTTCCCAACACCACTTGTTGAAGAGACTTTCTTTTCTCCATCGTATGTTCTTGGCTCCTTTGTCAAAGATTGGCTGTCCATAGATGTGTGGGTTTATTTCTGGGCTTTCGATTCTATCCCATTGATCTGGGTGTCTGTTTTTGTGCCAGTACCATGCTGTTTTGGTTACTATAGTTTTGTAGTATATTTTGAAATCAGGGAGTGTGATACCTCCAGCTTCGTTCTTTTTTCTCAGGATTCCTTTAGCTATTTGGGGTCTTTTGTTGTTCCATATAAATTTTAGGATTCTTTGTTCTATTTCTGTGAAAAATGTTGCTGGAACTTTGATAGGGATTGCATTGAATCTATAGATTGCTTTAGGAAGTATGGACATCTTAACTATGTTAATTCTTCCAATCCAAGAGCATGGAATATCCTTGCATTTCTTTGTGTCTTCTTCAATTTCTTTCAGCAATGTTTTATAGTTTTTGGTGTGCAGATCTTTCACCTCTTTGGTTAAGTTTATTCCTAGGCATTTTCTTCTTTCTGTTGCAACTGTAAATGGGATTGTATTTTTAATTTCTCTTTCTGCTACTTTGTTGTTAGTGTATAGAAATGCAACTGATTTTTGTATGTTGTAAATCATTATAACTTGACTTGGGCCAAGGTGCCAGCAATCACCAACAGGTGAATCACATCTTAGTATTATTATGAAAATAATTTTGACAATGCACATCCCCTGCAAGGGTCTCAGGAATCCCGTCCACACATTGGCAACTACTGTTCTAGACTGATGGGTTCTATTTTCTCTATGAAGTAGGAGACAAAGCCTCAGGAGAGGCTTAACATTTGAGTAAAGAGGCTGGAGAACAGTAAGGAGAGAATTGATTAGAGAAAAGCAGAAGTAAGGCAGGGTAAGGTAGGGCCCAGGTGAAGCTGAAGACCATGAATTTACAGTGGCACCAATCTGTTGTGATTTTTTTGTATCCTGCAGTAATCAGAAACCAGAGTTTAGCAGAGAGAAAGTAAATAAATGGATGAATCCAGAATTGATGGTTTCACCTGGCAGGCAAAGGAGCTGAGAAGATAAAGAATAGAATCTAAGATGGAAAGGAAAGAAATTAATTGTAGGAGGAGGTTACAAAATGGGGCAGTAGCAGTGGGGCCAAGGAGTCTGAAGCGGGAGCAACTCAGGGGCAGAGTTAAAAAGACAGAAAAAACAGACATAAAGGACTTACTGGAGCCATGAAAAGGTTCTAAAACTGAATTACAGTGATAGGTACCCAACTCAGTAAATTTACTAAAAATCATTGAATTGTGTATATTTAATATGTGTGAATTATGTGGCATGTAAATTATACCTCAAAAATTTGTTTAAAAAAAGAAGATTGTAGTCAGAAACCAAGATGTGTGCATGTAAAAGCTGAGAGGCAGGAAAGTTCCAGGGTGTGGTCAAGAATAGTAGTTTCAGAAGAATGGAACTCAAGATCACAGGAGACGAGCAAGAAGAAGCAGCAAGAGGCCAGTCTCCAAATGATATGTATAGTTTTCATTCATTCATCCACAAATAGTTACTGACTAACTACTATGTGCCAGACGCTGTTGTAAACACTGGAGATTCAGCAGCAAACAGCAGAAAAAAATCTTTGCTCCCGTGGTATTACATTCTAATATGATACCAGTTTTATATGGAAATTTTAAAAAAAGGATATGTGCATATATATGTATGAAAAATAGAAGGACATACACCAAATTCTTAAAAGTGATTGCCTCTAAGGAACAGAGTTAAGAGTGAGGGTAAGGCCCAGAAGTTGCACTTTAACATTTTACATACATACTCTAGCAAATATTTACACAGTGCTTATAATGTGCCAGGCACTGTTCTGAGTGACTGACAAATATTAGCACATTTGATCATCAGAACAATGTGTACTAACATTAACCCTATTTACAGATGAGGAAGCTAAGGCACAGAGAGATTAAATAATTTGCCTAAAGTCACCCAGCTGGTAAGTAGCAGAGCCAGATTTTGAATGCAGGTAATCTGGTTTCAGAGTCTGGACTCTTAACCACTACATTATGTTTTAGTTAAATACCATAACACAAATGACTCATGTATAAAGGTACTATAAAAAATAACAAAAAAAGAGAAAATATCTTCTTTCATAGAACCCTGTTCTTTTCCTTAATTGCGTGTATCACATTTTTGGTATATATTTGGGTTGCTTGTTTACTGTCTATCTTCCCTGCTAGGCTGTAAGATCCCTAAGAGCTAGAACCATGCAAACTGTGTTCACCACTGTTTACCCAGCAAATTCCATAATGGATCAAATACCAATGTAGGCATTTTATAAATATTTATTAAAAAATGAATAAATGAATGAATCTGTCAATAAATCAGGGAATTTCAGACAGGCACTGTAATAAGCTAACTATATAAATTAAAGCAAACTTACTAGAAATAGTTCAATAAGTATTTGATGCTACAGTCACAAGGAAGAAAAACAGATTATATTTATACTTCAAGTAGAACTACAGTTTATAGGTTATTTATAAAAGACTTAGGCAAATTTTATTCGTGGTTCCCTCTCTAGCACAACTGGGGCGGAGAAAGAGGAAAATGACTGAAGTTCACTCTCTTACCACTGTGTGTACAAGAGAGGGTAAGAATCCACAAGGACTGCTCTTTTGCACTCTAAGAATATGAGAAAGTGTGGCTAGACAGGAACTGGTATAAGAAACTTCATTGTCTGTAAGTGCCTATTCTGGAAAATTACTTTGGTGCCCTACATAACAGAAGCTGTTTGGGGTAAGGTTAGGGGAAGGTTATGCAGAAAACTAGTTTTCACTGGTTATTCAGAGAAGGGACTAACCATTGGGATGAGGGCTATGATTCAGTGAAGTACTCAACTGGCCTAATTTAGAGTAAATCCTATTCCTGGTGGCTGTGCCTCTCTCTCCTGGTGCCTAAATTCACTCTGGGGAAACATCCAATTTGTGTCTCACCAAAAGGTTACCTTTTGGAACCTAGTACCTACTAGCGGAGACAATCTTCTGAAAAAACGACAGCAATTCTCCAAGGCCACTTTTACTCTAGCTTGTCACCAGAAAGAGTGAAAACCCTTATTTTGAACCCTAAAGAATGACTGAAGTCTTCTCTATATGTGCCCTTTCTACTCACAATAACTTAGACTCCAGGACGTCTGAGGGAATAAGCTTAGGCAGAGAGACTTATTGAGAGAAGGAAAAAAACAACCAGAAATAAAACAAACAAAAAATCTGTGATATAAAATTTCACTGACATCAAATAAGGAGTCAACAGGATTCTGAGATCTTGGGAGCCCTCCCCCTCTGGCCTCACTCTCACACATTTCTCCCTGCTTTGAAACTGAAGAGCAAATTTCTCTTGGTATTGAACATCTGGTCTGGCCAGCAGGGCACTAAGATCATAGAAGACAGCCATCATCTCCCCTTATCTACTTCCACAAACTCTGTAAGACAGAAAAGAAGCAGTCAAGGGCTATAAACCAAGGTCCCTTCACCCTTAAAATATCCTTCCTAGAGTCCAGGCCATGGGTCTCTCTCTTTACACATATATGTATATAATATGATCTCCTTTTTAATAATGCTACAAACTATATAGGCCTTTCTTCTAGATTTTTCTTTTTATTATTAAATTATTTAATGATAGTTATTCATATTTTTACTTCATTTATCTTTGTACCTTTTCACCATTGCAGGATTGTAAAGATAGATCTTCATAAAGTGTCTTTCCTTCTCATGATAACCATAAAAAGGCCTGAAATAAAAGAAAAAGATATTCCATATTATTTTCATCATTCAGAGATGAAATAATGCAACTTATAGCCCTAATTAGATTCAGCTGGTCTAATTCAGTCTTACTTATATTTAATATTACCAAAAAACAACAAAACAAACTCCAAGACCTTTCAATTAAATCTACCACAGGTTAAGATATGAAATACTGAAATCTGGTTACTTCTTTTAAAAAGTTTAAAAATACCACTTTCAAAAAACTAGGGGAAAAAAGGAGCAGCAAACTATTCATATCTTAATTTCAATCACTATGACTCTATTAAAAAGTGGCTCTTTTCTCTTTACTCTGACCATGTATGAGAAAAACAGAAACCTTTCAGGCACCTTCCATTTCCCGTTTTTTCTGTCAAAAACTAAAGCTCTTCATCAACAAAGTCCTTTAATTAACAGCATTTATATAACTTTCCTTATTTGTCTTTGTTTATTATTAATTTTTCGAGTTCACTAGGCAGAGACAATTTACCTATTTCATATACGTATGTATGTGTATATAACACACATCCAAATCAAATGAAGCCTGTGAAAACTGTGTGGACAGGAACTTAAGAGATTGAAAAGACCATGGCCTTACTTAACGACCCTAGTCATGCTGAGGCTGGGGTTTTCTCAGGGCATCAGCTACAATGGGGAAAGGGAGAAGCAAAAATCTACACTATAGGGAGAGAAAGAAGTTTTCAGTGAAAGATGAAATAAGCTGGGCCATCATCTTATATCATTTCAGGAGGATCTGAAACTACACCAGTACTTCTGATATTCAGACTACCATTTTCTAAGATGATGTAATTAGAAACAATATATGAACAGATAAGATTTTGTATCTGCCTAGCGTTTGTCTGCAAATAAGTGGTTGGTTAAGCCTTTAGGTGGACAAACCCAATCACTTTTCATTTTAAAAATACTGTCCCTTATGATGGGCACTAGATAGAACTTTCCCTCATTAGGACACCATTTTTGTCATGTTTGACATGTCTGTAATGGACATCAAATATAGGAATAATTTGGCAGCAGAATCATTATTTGGGGTATATTTAAACAATTTTTTACAGCTGTTTCAAGCCCTTAGGTCAGAAACATCTGTATGATTGCTGTAAAGCAATTTCTATTAAAAAAAATCCAACTATTTACCAAGGTCTAAAGATTCTTTATCTCATCCTTGCCACCCACTTCAATCTTATGTCATACCACTCTTCCTTTGTCCTCCACCATTCTAAACATTTCAGCCCCTTAACCTGATCCACTCTCGGGTAACTTGCCATTCCCTCTGCCTGGAAAGCTCTGCCCTGAGCCTTTGCATCGCTTGCTTTCAATCTTCATTGAAGTGTCTGCTTTAAACTCACCTCCTCAGAAAGGTCTTCTCAGACCATCACTCCCTATCCCTTCCTCTTCGCCTTTCTTGACTTTTTTTTTAATAACACTTACCACTTCCTGTCTAGTTTGCTGCTGCTCACCCCATTTTTGCTGCTATGAAAGAAAGGGTGAAAGAAAGACACATTACACGAATGATCTCATTCTCTTTCACTGGCAAAATTCATCTCTTTATTCCTCCTGCTATGGTATTTTTCATATATATAAATATACCTCTCTGTCTAAAGACATGGGTTATCTTTAGCCAGATAAATGGGAAAAACACAAAAAGAAATTCCCATTGGTGTGGTCTAGTTCTTTGCTTTGTTTTGGTTTTGCTAACAATCCTTAGGTTTTTACAATTAGAATCTCATAAATTTCAAAAACTGAATATAAATTAAGACTATCAAACCTCTAAAATTCTTTGTAAATCTAAGATTCTGTTTTCATATTTATTGCTCCAAAATATAACTGGAAATTCTATAAATTCAGTTTTCTGCTTCTTCTGGCCAAGAAAGTCTCTGTATAATTTAACCTGCAACCCTTACTTTCTGCTGTTGGCTTTAGTTGATTTTGCTGAAAGAATTCCTCAACAGGGTAACTCTTTAGGGGGAAGAAAGTAGAATAAAGCAGAATTTGAGAGTAGATATTTTTATGCTTAAAAATTATATTCGATAATTAGAGTTAGTATTTTAATATAACAATGAGAAGGAAAGTGAGCATGGATAGCAAAAAATCTCAGTTAATCAACTTAGATGGATTAAGACTCTCTTTATAGGACATTTTCCAGAATCATGGTAGCTAAGCGGCAAGGAATCCCAGAAATGAGCCTAAAGTCATGGTCTTATCTATCTCTTAACCCAGCCTCAGGATAATGTGTAGTCTAGGAAGACTGGAATTAAACCTTGCACAAATTTTAGGTAGCTATGTGCAGCCTTGTCTACCTTAAAGAAGTAGGTAATATTGAAGGAGTAAAGTAATCATAGAAGCTAGAATTTATGGTAAGGGAAAAGGGAATCTAAGTAAGAAAAAAAAATTAGAATAGGAGAAAAAAGAGAATGGCAGCCGTAAATCAGACTGAACAGCTCATCTTTTGCCAGCAGGTATCCAGATTTGGAACTCAACTACTCTTAAAAATATGGCAGTGCCTTTTACAAATACCCATCAAAAATATAGAAAGATTGGTGACTAATTTTCATTTCACTAGGCTGTCTGGAGATTCCACTTTGAAATGGAATTATGTATAGGAAAGTCCTTAGAAACCATTAAACATAAATTAGAATATAAAGCTAATGATGACCTTTAACCTAATTGTTGCTGTCACAGGATGGATATGGACTTTCACCTCCTTCATTTATTCAACCAAATAGTTATTGAACTATTAAGTGCTTAACACCACACAATGTGCTAGGGATATAAAGATGGACAAGACAAACACGGTCCTTTTTCTCATGGAGCTTACCTGCTGGTGAGAGAAACACAAAAATTAAGTAAATCAACAAAAAATTAAAATAACTGCAAACTAAATGAAATGCTACAGGAAACGAAGAACAGGCTAAGATACAGAATAATAATAGTGACAACCTATTTTAAGTGGGGAAGTCAGAGAAAACTTCTCTAGAGAGTTGAAGGATCTCAAGGAACTGGAGAAGGGTACAGCACTCAAGGAAAGGAAACTGTACATACAAAGGTGGGGAAGAGCTCAGCACCTCAGAAGAACTGAAAGAAGACCAGTGTTTCGGGATGGAACAAAGTGAACTAAGTTGTAGGGGCAGGCAGGGATCAGATCACACAGACTGTGGTGAGAAGCTTAAATTTTTTTCTATGAGCAATATGAAGCTACTTGAGGATTTTAAATTATTTTTAAAGGATCCAATTGACATTATAAGAAGGGTGCTTTTGCGGCTCTAGAGTGAGACAAGAATGGAAGAAGGGAATTCAATTACAAGGATACTGTGGTGGTCCAGAGGAAAGCCGAGATTAAGGTAGAAGAAGTAGATAGATTTAAGATGGATTTCGTACAGACATATCAAACTCAAAATGGTAGGAACTCCAAATCTTTCCTGCCAGCCTGCTCTATCTGCACCTTCCATCCTTACAGCAGCACAGACTCAAAATTTTATAGTCATCCTTGACTCCTCTCACAACCCTCATCCAGTCAGACAGCAAATCTTGTTGACTCAACCCTCAGAATAGATCCAGAAGTTAACCACTTCTCATTATTCCCCTACTACTACCCTAATTCAAGCCACCATATTTTCTCAGCCAGCTTAATAAACAGACTCCTAATGCTCTCCCTGCTTCTACTCTTATCCCACTATAATCTATTCTTCACACAGTTGCTAAAATAATCCTTTCAAGGTTAAGTTAGATCATGGCTGCTCAAAATCATGCAATAGCTCAGAGTAAAAGTCAACGTCCTTAGAACAGCCTACTGCAGTGGTTCTCAAACTTTAGTATGCATTCAAATAATCAGAAAGGCTTATTAAAACACAAATTGATGCCCAACCCCAGAGTTTCTAATTCATTTAGTCTGGGGTGGGACCCAAGAATGTATCTTGACTAAGTTCCCAGGTGTGTTAGTCTGAGTCCTCCGAGAAGTAGATGCCAAAATGTACAAGAAATTTATTAGGGGAAACACTTGTGAGAGAAAATGAGAAGGGACCCAGGAGAGGCTGCGACAGCCACCAGACTTAGATACAGGTGTGCTCCCAAGTGAAGAAGAGAGGCACAGAGGGAAAATCAGTGGAAAATACCATTGCAGCATGCTTCTAATGAAAGGTCAGAAAGGCTGTTGGAGAGTTCTCACATGTCTCCCAGGAACCTGCCTTAGCATCCTTGCCATGCTTAGTCATTGGCTGGGAGAAGCCTACAGAAAGCAGCTTCAGCTATATGGGATGATAGATGGATTTCAGTGCAGCAGCTGGGGCTGTTGTTCAATTATGCTCCCTATACTTGGAGATCTGAGTGGTGCATTCTTATGGCTGTCAAACCAGGTAAAGCTGATACTGGTTATCCTGGAAACCAAAGTATGGAAACCTTACTTTGAGAACCATTGGCCAGCATGATCTCCATCCTCTCATATCTCTCTAACCTCATTCTGTCCTACTCTCTTCTCTCTCCATTCCAACCACCTGGCCTCCATGCTGTTCCTACTGCCTCACCTTAAAGTCTTTGCTCAAATGTCATTTACCATGTCGATGACACGTTCTCGGATTACCCTATGTAAAATTGCCACCAGTCCACTTCCCCACTCCATGTTACTGATCCTTCTTATCCTGCTCTATGTCTTTTGCTCTATAGCACTAATTATCATGTAATAAACACATTTATTTCATGTTATAGCTACTGCTTATTTTCTGTTTCCCATTACTAGAATGTAACCTCCATGAGGGCAGGGATCTTTTTTTTGTCCACCAATATATTCCAAGCACCTAGAACAGTGCCTGGCACATAGAAGGTGCTTGATAACATATGATGAATGAATGACATGAATTTCTACAGCTCTAGCAACCAGAGAAATGGAAAAAGTTAAAACAAAAAACACCATTAACCATCTATCTATCTTTCATTGCAATAAAAATTTACTTTAAAAAGTTATAGCAAGAGATCTGCCCCAGTTCCATTAGATTAGAAGTAAAAGAAAAACGAACAGAATACGTTTGAATCAGATAAGTTTTCTTTCAATTAGGATAGCAATAGAAATACTAGAGATAAATAAAAATTTAAAAAGATATCATATACTTACATTCCTGATACTAATGACACTTTGAACACGTGCTGAGCAGTGGAAGATGGATTGCCTAAAGCCACATTAAGTGCTCTGTCGATACTGAATGCCATCTGAGAAAGATACCTTTCTGGCTGCTGTCCATAACCATCGTATGGCACATAGAGGTAAGGAAAGATGCCATGTAGATGAAGACACGTCTTCTGACCTGAAATGTAACACATCATAAAATTTAGTCTTGAGATGCATTTTAAAATTTTCACATTACAAAGCTCAGAATGCAAGTCATTTAAATGTTCTAATATAAAGTAAGGGTATCTAAGGTAACGGTTGAAGAAAATTAACTCATAGTTAAAGCCTATGTATTAACTACATTTTACAACAGAACTTTTAGAAGCATTTTATAAACATAAGCATTATAGTATGATTTAAACAGTAGTTTTGATGAAAATGTTTGAATATTTGACCCTCACAAACTAACTAGTTTTATCTACTTCACTGAATCACCCTGTAACACCACTTAGCACAGAGTTATGAAGCTTACAAAAATTCACTGAAAGTTCATTAAATAAATCAATGAATGTCTGTCTTAGCATAAATGTTTTCAAACAAGAGACTTCCCTAAGACAGACACAGCTCTGGAAGAAAGGAGAGGGTAAAAGCAGTTACAGTACGTAGAATTTTTTGGGGGAGAGAGAGGAGTAAAAATGAAATTTTTCTATTAGAAAAAAAAAAAACAGATAAAAACAAATGAAAAGAAAACCCCTACAGATCAATTGTCTGTAATGGACTTCTGGATATCTAAATTGCACATTTGGTGGAGTGGGACAGAGGGAGAGACAATGAGAGGAGAAAAAACAAGCATGCACATTTCCCAGGAAGCCATTAAATCAGATAAGGTGCAGAGGGGGTAAATGGTGCTGACTTGCCAACAGACAATCCGGAGAGCCATGATAAAGAAAGCAATATGAGTGAAAATCCACAAAAGAAGTGTCACAGAAACAGGAATGTATCCATGACAAGGTTAAGTAACAACAGCAACAAAAAGCAGATGCACCACTTCTCTCATGAATCTGGCAGGGCTGTATGGAAGTGGTTCCCGTCCTCAGACCATTGTCCCTAGTTCCCCTTGAGTGCATGCCATTTGTCTAATTCAAACAGGAAGGAGAACAGCAGTGAAGGAAGAGCACATCCATTTTGCTCATGCTGTCACTCACTATCACCATGCTGCCCTGCCAACACAACCCTCGGGCTTCTTCCCCACCCCTTATCCCACTCTGCTTCACTGGGCTTCTTCTTTTGGTAGGAAAGTAACTATCTGTTTGATTACTATTTCCTATTTATAATTTAGAATGATTTATATAAAATATATAAAAAATAGTTCTATGTGCTGTTGATATCTTGTATTTACACTTTTTATAGTGAATAACATCAGCTTGTCTTATTTTTAAGGTATAGCTATAAGAGAATTAACAAAGAAATCTGGAACAATTGTTAATTACATAAAGTATAGCAAAATTAGAAAGATCAGTCACATAATGGAATAAGACTTTCTGTGTGTGTGTGAGGAAGATTAGCACCGAGCTAACATTTGTTGCCAATCCTCCTCTTTTGTCCTGAGGAAGACTGGCCCTGGGCTAACATCCGTGCCCATCTTCCTCTACTTTTTATGGGACGCTGCCACAGCATGGCTTGATAAGTGGTGCGTAGGGCCGCTGAAATGGAGTGCGTGAACTTAACCACTACGCCGCCAGGCTGGCCCCCTGGAATAAGATCTATACATTCTTGAGTGCAGTATTCTGATTTGAATTAACTTTCACACTTTTGAAGAATTACAAATTGTGTTGCTGTTAGCCCAATTTCAGTTTCTATTTTTAGCAGCAGTTACACTACTTAATTTCAAAGGAAGGAAAAAAAATATTTTCAGTTAAAAGCAAATTCTTTGACTACTTTGTTTCACTTCTATATACAACATGGTACTATTTCTTCAATATCGCAGTTTTTAATTCTTCAAATAGAAAAAATTCAAATTGTAATGATGAGTGAGTCTTAAGAAAACATATTTAATCAATTTACTGATGATCTACTTGAATGCTTTTTAAATATCTCACGGAAAAAGGTTATACCTTCACCTTTCTGGACATAAACCACAGTTTGGTTAAGAGCAACTGGCATGCTAAACCATGGAGTGAGGGAGGTGGGGAGACAGAGAAGTAGTCCCTTTCAAGTTGACAAATCTAAGACCAGTGATTACAGAATTACTAATGTAATAGCATATTTTACAAGCAATGTTGTAAGTTTCTAAGATATTAATTTTACAGTCCATATATCTTAATAAGGGAAATTTGGGTAAATTTTACAAGAAATTAATTTGATTCCTACTAATAGTTTCTTTATAGGCAGAGTGCTCACAAAATTTTTTAAAATATCTTTTCACATCTCCTGTGAAGTAGGGGCCAGAGAAATTATCTTTTTATTTAAAGGCTTTGGAACTACAATAATTTGTGGTGTATGATTAAGGAAAAAAGCAGAAATTATTTATTTAGCAGGCACTGGAATAAGTGCTTTACATATACTCATTTCTAAAACTTAGAACAACCCTGCAAGTATCACGAAGGTTAACTTTCCCAAAGTCACATACCTATTAAGTAATTGAACCAGGATTTGAAAGCCGATCAACGAAATCTAAGACCAATGCTCTTTCCATTTAACCATGCTGGTTCACTTTAAAAAAAAGTTAAGGTTGGCTGCCTCAATCCTTAACTCTTCAGTTCTTATTTTGTTTTGTAAATGCCTGTTTCCTTATCTGACCCTCCCATTTGACTGCAAATTCTTTGGGAGCTGGTGCTGTGTTCAAATGATCATAATATCCCCAGGACCCAGCACAAAACACATTGTATGTGTCTAATAATTTATTAAATGAATGAATGAACCCTCAGCAAAACAGAATAATTGTGAAAGGAGAAAGGAATGGTGTGAAAGCCTTGAGTATTTGAAAAAACAAATCTATGAAAACAGAGGGACTCTGATACAACTAAGGAACTACTATCAGGGTTACAAGAGGACATGGGTGATGGGAAGAGTCCCCAGCTTATTGCACTTTCCTACTCTGAATGACCCGAAGTCCCACGTGAAACTGTAGTCGCTACATCAACACAGATGTACCTCCTTCTGGTTCTCCAGCAGCTAGGGATGGCTCAGTGCCTTACTCTCCACCATTCCCCAAGAACACCCTCCTGAAGAACCACCACAGCACAAAGAATTCTTGGCATAGCACTAACTGCTCTACTATAGAATATCATAGAGAAGAAAATGATGAGAAACAAGATAAAATAAGAAACTCAAAAAGTTAAATAAGGAAAGAGGAATGTGTAAAAATGAATGTGAGAGTCAATTTTTTTTTGGCAGAGGATGTCTTTTACTATTGTAAAATCTGTAGTTCTATAACAGCTTTACTTTATCTTGACAAGAACCAGACCACTTCTATCCATTTCCCTCCATCAGTTCTACCCCACACAAATGTGCGGAGCCACACAGATGTAAAGCCCCTTCAGGATAAACTAGTCTACCCCGACCCCCATCAGTTAGGATTAGGTTCAGCTGTGAGAAAATGTCCTAGAACCAGTAGCTTAAGCATTAAACTTCTCTCTCTTAAAAGTAGTCCAGAGGTAAGTAGCTGGTACTAGGGACTCAGGTTTTTTCAGTATGTAGTTAGTGGCCTAGGTAAGAGGAACTTCAGACTTCAGTCCAGATGCTTTTCCACTATACTTCAAAGAGTTCCACAGACAGGCTTGTTTTAAGAATGTTTTTATAAAATTAGTGAAAGCTATGCTTTTTGAAACCTAACTAAATGATTCGGGATTCTTAAAGGATTCAGGATATTAGCTATTTCTAGGTAACGTGTGGATCCAAAGAAAGAAAATATCTCTAACTTCTGAGTGTCCCCTCTTACCGTCATGTCTAACTGAATTAAGGCAACAAATGCAGTAGGAGTAAAGACTGTCTTTGGGAGAATAAGCCTATCTACACAGGTTTCAAAAAATTTTTGAGTTTGGATTTTCTAATTTGACCGATGTTGCTTAATTCAGAGACTTCAGCAAAGTTGTTTCAGGAACGCTCTATGGAATCTTGTCACAGCATAAATGCTGGCTATTAAAGATATCATGGCAAAACTCCGTGGAGTTGGCTACTTTTCAACTGTGTATAAGCAGGGCTTCTATAACTGAGGTGGGTACCTCTGTAACAGCTGGTACTTGGGTGCTCTGAAGCTAATCTTTCACAGAACTTAAAATTACTCTAAACATTAAGTTCTCTGTATTCCAACATTTCTTATGTCATTTTCCCACATTTTCTTCTATATTTTAAATGCCTAGATTTGGTGTCTTAATTAAATTGTGCATCTAAAATCTTGTTAGTTTATCTATAGCAAAATTACTTTTATTTTTGTAGACCCATTTTCAATAAACAGATTAACATGTACCATGCCTCTAATTCCGGGGTCTGCAAATTTTTTCCTGTAAAGTGGCAGACAGTGAATATTTTACGCTTTATAGGCCACACTGTTTCTGATACAACTACTTAGCTTTGCTGTTATAGCCTGAAAGTAGCCATAGATGGTACTTAAGTGAATGGGTATGGCTGTGTTCCAATAAAATTTCATTTACAATAAGGGCAATGGGAGGGATTTGGTCCACGGATAGTAGTAGTTTGCCAATTCCTGCTCTAACTGATTAGTCTTCTTTGCATTCAGAACAGAAAAGTTTAATGTCGTTTTCTTTTTTTAAAACAAGCTGATTGGTAACCACAATCAAAATCATGCTGGCCTAAGAGTATCTTAGGAGACTGAATAAGAAATGCTTATTGAGCCAGCCCTGATGGCCTAGCGGTTCAAGTTTGGTGTGCTCTGCTTCGGTGGCCTGGGTTCGGTTCCCCATGGAACTAAACAACACTCATCTGTCAATAGCCATGCTGTGGTGGTGCCTCACATAGAAGAACTAGAAGGACTTACAACTAGAATATACAACTGTGTACTGGGGCTTTGGGAAGGAAAAAAAAATAGAGAGGAAGACTGGCAACAGATGTCAGCTCAGAGGGAATCTTTCCTAGCGGGGAAAAAAAAGAAAGAAAGAAAGAAAGAGATGCTTATTTGTAATTTGCAAACCCCATCTCTCAAATCTCAAACTCAATCTACACAAGATTTTAAACAAAACTCCACAGAGCTATCAAACATAAAACTTGGTATGTGAAGAGGAAAATTTGTATTTATGGAGTTTTTCATATTTTCTTCCTCCTGGAATATCTCTTTGTAAATTTTATATCATTAACATGAACTCAATCTGCTTCCCTCCAGTCTTGCTTTGCTTCTATTTCTCTAAAATTTCACTCCATCTTTCTTTCCCCATCCCTACAAAACCACAAAATGAACCAAATAAAACTCAGAGTCACAGTCAGAAAGCAAGTGTTATATCATCTATTCTCATTAAAAAACAAAAGTCTTAAGAATTTACACTTAGCCCTAGAAATTACACATTCAAAATTTATCCTAAGGAAAAAATTAAGAATGTACATGAAAATTTAGACATTAAGAGGCTAAGAGTATTACTAATAATGGTAAAAAAAAATTGAATATAAATTTCCAAAAATAGGAGATTAAGCAATTATGGTATATCCATATCATAGATCTATGGTTCTCATACCAAATCCTGCTTGCTGCCTGTTTTTGTAAATAAAGTTTTCTTGGAACACACCACACCCATTTGGAATGATCTGTGGCTGCTTTTGCTACAGGCAGAGTTGAGTAGTTGCGACAGAGACCTTCTAGCCCTTAAAGCTTAAAATATATAGTATGTGGCCCTTTACAGAAAAAGTTTGCCAATCTCAGCAACAGATAGTGTTGAAGTATATTTCCTAGAAAGAAGAGACATTAATAATATATTTATTTCAGGTGATATTCAGGTTTATTTCAGTTATAAAACTACATATAATATATTAAACCAGACAATGGATGATTTTATTTTCTTCTTTTTGCTGATATACATTTTCTTTGTGTAAGAGAAAGGCAGGAAGGAAGGAGTCACCTACTTCTAAATGACCCAGAAATTTAAAAAGAAACAAAAACAAAAAACAAACCAACAACTAAGTATGATCACTAACTTTACAAAAGGCATATGCATATAACTTCCTCTTGAACAGTTTCTCTTCCTTTTCTTTTTTTTTTTTTTTGTGAGATCAGCCCTGTGCTAACAACTGCCAATCCTCCTTTTTTTTTTGCTGGGGAAGACTGGCCCTGGGCTAACATCTGTGCCCACCTTCCTCCACTTTATATGGGACACCGCCACAGCATGGCTTGCCAAGCAGTGCGTTAGTGCGCACCCGGGATCCGAACCGGCAAACCCCGGGCCACCGCAGCGGAGCGCACACACTTAACCGCTTGCGCCACCGGGCTGGCCCCCTCTTCATTTTCTCTTTTCATTTGTAAATAATGCTTTGGGGTTTCACATTTATTAATGTTATTTTATTTCTTCAACTAAAGTAGACAGGACTTTATGTAGAATCATTGGCTTTAAGTTACTAATCCCACATTACTAACAAAACTGTATCCCTCAAATACCAGATGTTTCAAAAGTCTATCTTATTCATACATTTGTCTAACGTATCTTTGTAGTTCCAGTGCTAAACATGGTTGATTCTTTCATTCATAAATGTGGGCATAAATTCTCTAGTCATCAAATAATTTCTGGAAGCCTAATGTTAGGTGCTAGACCACAGGCTGCTCATAATCACACTTCCTGATCTCAAGGACTTTACATTCTACTCAGAGATAAAGATGAGTAAATAGGCAATTACAGTATGGTAATTCTGTATCCAGAAGTATCTAACTCAGATTTGTGAGAATATAGGAACGCTTTCTAGAAGAAGCAACAAAAGAGCAAAGTAAGAAAGAATGTTGCAGTATGTACAGAAATATGAAAGCAAACGAGAACATGGCATAGTCTGGGAATAGGAAAAATGTAAGTAGGATGGAACAAGAAGTGCGACAGAGAGAAAGGCAATATGCATGTGTGTGAGAGTGTGTGTGAGTGTGAAAGAATGAGAGAGAGAGAGAGAGAGAGAGAGAGAGAGAGAGGGAGGGAGGGAGGGAGGGAGGGAAAGAGAGAGGGAGGGAAAGAAAGAGGGAGGGAGGGAGAGGGAGACAGAGAAGACTCTGTGACCTGAGTGGATTTGCATTTTATCAAGTTTTCTTGTGGACACATTGTGGAGAAGCTGGGGACAGAACTATAATAGGAAGATATGTTTAGGAGGCTGTTGGAGTAATTCAGGCAAGAGGTGTCAACAGAGATGGAGAAAATATCAAGAAAGATTTAGGGCATAGAATTTAGAGGTAACTGACTGAAATTTGGGGGTAGGGTAAAGGAGAAAAAATCAAAGATGACTCAAAATTTTGGTTTAAGCAACTGGATAGATGGGAATGTCATTCAAAGAAAACTGAGAAAGAATAGGTTGATTTCTGTTTTGAACTTGTGGAATTTTACTTGTCTATAGAATTTCCAAATGGAGCTTTACATTAAGCACAATTAGGTAAACAGATGTGGAGCTTAAGAGAGAGATCTGGGCTAGAGAAGACGACAGATCTGAGAGTATGAGCAACAACTGGGTAAGATGGCTAGGGAGTAGATAGACAAGAAAAGAGGTGTAAGCCAGAAACTTGAGGAATACTAATATTAAGGGAGGAATAGAGGATTTTGATTTTGTGGGATGTGAAAGAAGGAGCCCCTGAGAGGGCTGCCAAGCAAAAAGGGAGGTAATAGTCAGTGAATAACTGAGAACATAAGCATGTTAGCCACGCAACCAGAGTTCCAAGGGTCCAGGAGAAATGTGTAAGAGAAAGGCAAGCAATGAAAGGATGGATCAGAGACAGGAAGCAGGATGCAGATAAAAGCATATAAGAATGGGAAGAGGCACTTCCAGAATGGCAAAGGAAAGACCTTTGAAAACCTACGCCTTTGAAAGCAAAAGGAACACTGGCAAATAGTGTCAAAATCAACTTTTTCCAGCAAGAACAGCAAGCTTTGTGGTGTTTTAACTTGCCCTAATCTAATCCCCCATCACCAGCTCCAGAGTAGCCTTGAAAACCAAAGCCTTGCAACCATGGTACCTGGGAAAACCAACAACCCAAACAGGCACTGGATAGGTCAGAATAGATTTGGAGTTACTCAAAAAAAGTGTCACTACTTGCCCTGCCTGGCAGCTTGCTAAAAAGCTCCATTCTCACGGCTTGTCTTTATTTGATCAGACTCAGAGCTCACTCTATGTGTATAGTCCTATTTGCAACATATTTTTTTAAAACAACCAGCAGCAGTGGTTTAACATCGCAGTTGCATGAGGGAGTTTTACCAGTTGCAGCTAACAAGAGGCTGACCAGAAAAAACTCGAAAAACTGAGGAATGAAATATCCATAAGGGGGTTTGAAAAGCTCTGACATAGTACTGGGAATTTAGAAGACTATGCATCTATGAGGAGCTGTGTGGATGCTCAGGAAGAGCTGAGAAGGCCCTAATCTTTCACTTCTGGCTGACCCTGAGGCTCTGCTCCAACACACACACACAGTCCCTCAGCAAAAGCTGGAACGAGACCTATTGGTTCAAGGCATTTAAAGAAACCTCTGGCCAGTAATTAACTGACCACTAAACTAGCGAAGCAGTGACTTCAAAGAATAGAAACTATACAGAATTAGTTCAGGAAAGTTACTAAAGAAACAAACAGCAACATCAATAACAGAGTGAAAACAAATCTCGAGGGTAGGGAGGAATGTGATTTCCTTGCCTGTCACATTATTTAAAACGTCTAGTTTTCAACAAAAGAATTCTAAGACATACAAACAAACAGGGAAAAACATGGCCCATACATAGGAAATAAGCAGTCAATAGAAACTGTCCCTGAAGCAGCTCAGGCATCGGTCTTACGAGACAAAGACTTTAAACCAGCTATTATAAATATTTCAAAGAACTAAAGGAAATTATGTCTCAAGAATTAAAGTTTGAGAATCATGTCTCACACAATAGAGCATATAAATGAGAGAGAAATTATAAAAAAGAATCAAACAGAACTTTTGGAGTTGAAATGTACAATAACAAAAATGAAAAATTTGCTAGAGAGGGTCAACAGCATATTTGAACTAGCAGAAGAAAGAATCAGTGAACCTGAAGACAGGTTAGTTGAGATCTCCAATCTGAGGAACAAAAACAAAAAGAATGACATAAAAACAGAACCTCAGAGATCTGTAGGACTCCAACAAGCATACCAACATATACATAATGTGAGTTTCAGAAGGAGAAGAAAGAAAGGGGTGGAAAGAATATTTGAAAAAATAACGGCCAAAAACTTCCTGAATTTGATGGAAAACACTAATCTGCATATCTAAGAAGCTCAACAAACTTCAAGTAGGACAAACTCAAAGAGATCCACACCTAGACATATGATAGCCAATCTGTCAAAAGACAAAGAGAAAATCTTGAAAGCAGAAAAGAAAAGCAATTCACCATGTACAAACTTTCCTCAATAAGATTAATAGCTGACTTCTCACTGGAAACCACAGAGGCCAAGGGGCCAGCCCAGTGGCATAGTGGTTAAGTTTGCATGCTCTGCTTCAGCGGCCCGGGGTTCGCCAGTTTGGATCCTGGGCACGGACCTACACCACTCATCAAGCCATGCCGTGGTGGCATCCCATACACAAAACAGAGGAAGACTGGCACAGATGTTAGCTCAGGGACAATCATCCTCAAGCAAAAAGAGGAAGACTGGCAACAGATGTTAGCTCAGGACCAATCTTGCTCACCAAAACAAAAAAAGAGAGAGAAACTATAGAGGCCAAGGGGCAGTGGGATGACATAGTCAAAGTGATGAAAGGAAAAGATGTCTGCCAAGAATTCTATATCTAGCAAAACTACCCTTCAAAAATAAAGGAGAGCTGGGTGAGTTGGGAAAAAAAAATTAAGATATTCCCAAATAGGGCTGGCCCGGTGGCTTGTGCGCGCACTCCGCTGCTGGCGGCCCGGGTTTGGATCCCAGGCGCGCACCAACGCACCACTTCTCCGGCCTTGCTGAGGCCGTGTCCCACATACAGCAACTGGAAGGATGTCCAACTATGACATACAACTGTCTACTGGGGCTTTGGGGAAAATAAATAAATAAATAAAAATTAAAAAAAAAAAAGATATTCTCAAATAAACGAAAATTGAGAGAATTCGTCACACCTAGCAGACCTGCCCTACAAGAAATACTAAAGGATATTTCCTTTCTGGCTGAAATGAAGAAACAATAGGCAAGTAACTTAAATCCACACTAAACAATAAAGAGCACCAGTAAAGGTAACTACATAGGTAAATACAGAATATAATAAAAATGTATTTTTGTTTGTAACTCTTTTCTTTGCCTATCTCATTTAAAGGACAGGTACATAAAATAATAATTATAAAATTTTGTTGATGGGCTTATAATGTGTAAAGATGTAATTTGTATGAATGGTGTTATATTGGAGCAAAGTTTTTATATACTATTAAAATTAAATTGGTATTAATGCAAACTAGATTGTTTTAATTTAAGATGTTGAGTGTAATCCCCAGGGCAACTATGAAGAAAATAACTAAAGATATATATATACACACACATACACGTATACATACACACATACAAGAAACAATAATGGAATTAAAATAGTATACTAGAAAATATCTATTTAGCAGAAAAGAAAGCTATAATGGAAGAACAGAGAAACAAAAAAGCGTAAGACATAGAGAAAACAAACAGCAAAATGGCAGATGTAAAACTACACAGAACTGTGTAGGTGGCCGAAGGAACACATTATATCTTGGCCTATAGCTCTCTCCTCAATGGGGAAGATCAATTTTCCCATTTTTACATTCACCAGTACAATTTGCGGTATTATGCAAAATGAGAACTTGAAGCATCAAAAGCCAAAGAAAATCTGGATATTACAATCCTTTGCCTCAGCCATGTCTCAGACATGCTCAATACATTTCCTTGAATTAATTAACATACTCTATATATCCAGAAGAATTATCACGGAGGAAACAGGAAAAGAGCTGATGTAAGGAGTATTTTTGAAGAAAATAAAGAATATGATTAGTATTTAGATGGAAAACACTGTAACTGCATCTCATTCTTGAAGGACCAGCTCACTTGCTAATTTACCTATACATACCTTCCTTTACCTACAAAAGTAAGTTTAAAACTTGTTTCCTCATTTATGTTCTCACAGCACCTGTCTAAATATATCATAGCATTTATCATATTATGATATACATGGGTTTATACACAATGGAATCACATCATATGTACATTTTATTTACAGGATAGAAACGGATCAAGGAGAATGGGAAGAGACACAGGTAGAGAGAGAGACAAAGTTTAATATGAGAACACAATTAAATGGCGCCAGTGTGTCCAGTCAATAAATCTATGTTCTAGCGCCGTGAGGTAGCGTATACATATATATCTGTGGTTCCTTAGTTAGTCTCAGTTCAGTTACTTTGTGCCTCTAACAGTGGACGCCTCTCCTATTGAGAGAGGCAACTAAGTATGATTCTATTGTTTAAAAGATATAGTTCATAGTTTTCATAAAACATGGCCCTGGTTGCAGTCCAACTATTTCAACTAGGGCTCAAATGAGGAAACAGTGATTAATGTCTATATCTAAGGAAAACTTAACTGTTGGACTTATTGAAAGATATTATGGTCTATTTCATGCAATTTAAGAGACTGTCGCGGGAAATTCTGCCTTTGAGGTTTTAATCTCATACCTTTGCCTCAGAACCTAATTCCCATGTAAAATGCAACTTCACTGTCTGTCTCCACATCCGTAGTGTGAGTTCCTTGAACAAATGTATCATGTCTTCTTATTCTTCCTATTCTCAATGCCTAGCAGAGAGCCTGGAATACAGTGGATGTTTGATACATGTTGAATGAGCATGTGTGGTATAATAAAAATATACGTACTTGGTCTTTGTGCCTGATTCCTGTCAAAGAGCTTCTAAAACCCTTAGTAATTCCTGAGTGATGGGAGTGTCTTTTGTTATTCATAATGAACCCCTTTCAACCATACCTGAATTTATCCTAAGGAGATGACTCTTGGTGGGGTCTTTAGATAGCTTCTGAACTGGGGCTGGTTGCCAGAGGAACCAAAAGTATCATTAGAGGGTTGAAATTTTCAACCCCATGCCCCCCAACCTCACCTCCAGGGAGGGGAGAGGGACTTAAGATTTAGTTCAATCACCAATGGCCAAAGATTTAATCATTCATGCCTTTATAATGAAACTTCAATAAAAACCCTTGAGCAACGAAGTTTTGGGGAGCTCCTGGTTGGTGGAACATCCCAACTCCACAGGGACAGAGGCATCTGCACTCAGGATCCTTCTGAACATTGCCCTATGTATCTGTTCATCTGGCAGTTCATCTGTATCCTTTATAATAAACTGTTTAAGTATAATACCTTCCTGAGTTCTGTGAGTTGTTCTAGGAATTTACTGAACCCGGGATGGTGGGGGGTTGTGGGAACCTTCAAAGTTATAGTGGGCTGGGCAGATATGCAGGTAGCCTGGGGAACCCATTTGTGGCTGGCATCTGAATCAGAGCCAGTCTTGTGGGACTGATCCCTTACCCTGTGGGGTCTGCACTAACTTCGGGTAGTTAGTACCACAACTGAACTGAATTGTAGAACATTCACAGTTGATGTCAGAGAACTGAGAATTTCTTGTCGGAAAAGCGACACAACAGGATGTCTTTTTCATACTAGGTAACTCCTAAGAAGGCTTTCAACTGAGTCTAGTAGAAAATTTGACTGCTTTTATTTTCTCTCCTTATAAATTATAGAATTTCTTTTCAAATGGTAATGAAGATATTTATAATGTCCTCCTCTCTTCCCTATTTGCAAGGGGGACTAGAAGAGACTGAATTAAGAACCAACTTTCCATTAAACAACAGTAAAATAACCAACAGCAACATGTAACATAGAAACTCTGTTATAATTAATAGGTCAAGAATCTGATGAAATTACGTGTCCAAAGTTCATACGTAATTTAATTTGCAATTATTATTATAGAAAAGAAATCAGTAATTACCTTGACTTTCACAGTAATTGTGAACCTCAGTTTGGGTGCTGCTTAAAGGCCCACACACCAAGATATATAAGCATAATTTCCAAAAAGCCTAGCCTTAAAAAATTAAACTTCTAACAGTGGTTTCAAACCAGAATCTCCAAGAAAACGTGTACTTCTCAGGCTAAATGTTATATAAATAGCTAGTGTTTATTAACCTTTGCTAAAAATAAAATTCTGAAAAAAAAATTCGGGCTTGTAAAACAAATATTGTTTTAGTTTCAGATGTTTTAGCCAGAATGGTCACACATGTTAATCTCGGTGGTATTTCAATTGAAAAGTAAGTAATCCAAGTTCTCGAAGTAAAATTAATAATCTGATTACCATTTGAAAATTCACCTCAGATGGCTTACCGCAATATTAATAGCTAATCAAGAAAAACTTAAGTGTCCTGTCAAATTTGTATATAAATGCCTGAATTTAATTTGAAAGACACATAAATAAAATGTTATAGGTAATTAAATTATGCGAATCTAGTAAATTGTTCAACCATACTTTATGATAGCTGAACACTGAAGGACCTTAAAATTTTACCTATCTACAAGAAAGTGTAGGAATAAGAGAAAACTATTTGGAAATCATATTTGATAAGGGACTTGTATCCAGAATAAACAATTCTTACAACTCAGTAATAAAAAGACAAATAACCCAATTGTAAAATGGGCATGGGCTCTGAATAGACATTTCTCCAGGAAGATATAAAAATGGCCAATAAATACTTGAAAAGATGCTCTACATCAGTAGCCATCAGTGAAAAGCAAATCAAAACCACAATGAAATACCACTTCATACCCACTAGGGTGGCTATAATTAAAAAGTCAGACAATAACAAGTGTTGTGGAGAAACTGGAAGCCTCATACACTGCTGGTGGGAATGTTAAATGGTATAGCTTCTTTGAAAAATAGTCTGGTAGTTCCTCAAAAAATTAAACATAGAGATATCACATGACCAGCAATTTTACCCCAAGAAATATGCCCAAGATAAATAAAAATATAAATCCACACAAAAACTTGTACAAGAATGTTCATAGCAGCATTGTTCATAATAGCCAGAAGGTGGTAATAACCCAAATGTGCACCAACTGATGAACAGATAAATATAACATGGAATATCCATACAATGGAATATTTATTCAGCCATAAAAAGGAATGAAATACTAATACATATCATAACATGGATGAACCTTGGAAACATTATGCTAAGTTAAAGAAACCAGACATAAAAGACTACACTGTATAATTCCATTTATGTGAAATGTCCAAAATAGGTAAATTTATAAGGACAGAAATGTATCTAGTGGTTGTAAGGGCTGACGGTGTCGAGTAGAATGGGTAATGACTGCTACTGGATATGCCATTTCTGTTTAGAGAGATACAAATGTTCTAAAATTGATTGTGGTGATGGTCGCACAACTCTATGAATACACTGAAAAACACTGAGTTGTACACTTTGCATAGGTAAACTGTATGGTATGTGAAATATATATGAATAAAGCTGTTAAGTAATTTTTTAACCTATCCATGCTCATTGTTTTCTTTGGAGGTCTCTAATGAGAAGATCTAATTTTGAATATACCATTAGAGTCAATGCATTAATTAAAATGAATTACTGCGTTTGTACCACAGAAATAAACTGAGAGAAATAACATTAGCCACTAAAACCACTTATACAACTTTATTTCCATTTAATGACGCACTAAATATAGTATTTTCAATCTTGAATCACTTTAAGATATTTTGTCAAATTATGGAGAGATATTCCACTTAAAGTGATCATTACCAAAAACAGATAAAGAAATTAAAGATTGAGAAAGAACTGTCAAAGTAAGAAAGTCTTTTCATACAAAAACTTAATGACAATAAAACTAAACTACTAAACTACTACACTGCATTTAATATTTGCTCTGTCAAAAGATAGAAGCAGGATAGCCTCCCCCCACCTCTCAAACCACTCCCCACTCAAATATCCTACAACTTCTGTATATGAATTAAAGGAAAGTTTTCTTAGGACTATGTTTAGTTACTTAAGAGTACCAAATCGATACAGCCAATTAGTTCTACTAAGCATAACTGGTCACATGGGGGCTGGAATAAGACAGAGTTATAGACCATGAATATTACAAATTCAAAATTTTGGGCAGAAACATATTGCCAAACCTACCAAAAAGAACGCAAACCAGTGGAGTGACATCTTTAAAGTATTAAAAGAAAAAACTACATTTTTTTAATGTTTGCTCTAGAGTTTGCTGTATACGTTTACATCTACTCTGCATCCTCTGTCAAATAACACTGTACTACCCTTCACGAGTAGTACAGGTACCTTATAACAGTATTCCCAATTCCTCCTTCCTGTCCCTTATAACATTGTTATCATTCATTTCATTTATCCATAAGCTATAATCACTCAGTACAATGTTTCTATTATTATTTTTAACAGTTATCAATTAAGAATACAAAAACAAAACATTTTATTTTACCTTCACTTGTTCCTTCTCTAACACTCTTCCTTTCTTTATGTAGATCCGAGTTTCCGACATATATCAGTTTCCTTTACTCTGAAGAACTTTAACATTTCTTGCAAGTAACATTTCTTAGTGGTGAAAGATTCCTTCAATTTTTATTTGTCTGAGAAAGTTCTTATTTCTTCTTCACTTTTGAACAATAATTTCAATGTATAAAGAATTCTAGGTTGGTAATTTTTTCTTTCAACACTAAACATTTCACTCCACTTTTTTCCTGCTTGCATGCTTTGTAAAGAGAATTCCAATGTAATTCTTAGCCTTCTTCCTGTATGTAGGTAAGGTGTTTTTTCCTCTCTGGCTTCTTTCAAGATTTTCTCTGTCTTTGGTTTCCTGCAGTTTGAATATGATATGCCTAGGCATAGATTTGGTATTTATATGTGGCGTCCTCTGAGCTTCCTGGATCGGTGGTTTGGTGTCTGTCATTAATTTTGGAAAACTCTCAGCCATTATTACTTCAAGTATTTCTTTTGTTTCTTCCTCTCCTCTTCCGATGAGCCCCTCAAAGGCAATCTTCATTTCTGTTAGAGCGTTTTTGATTACTAGTATTTCCTTTTGATTCTTTCTTAGAATTTCAATCTTTCTGCTTACATTACCCATCTGTTCTTGCACACTGTGTACTCTTTCCATTAGAGCCCTTAGCATATTACTCATAGTTATTTTAAATTCCCAGTTTGACAATTCCAAAATCTCTGCCATACCTGACTAGGAGTTAGGCTGTATTTACTGTAGCTATAGGTATCAGAGGCTAAAATATCCTCGAATGTCCTTATTTTTGTCTCTCCTGTTGCCTTTGGGTTTCCCTAGAAACTCCTTAAGTCGAGTGCAAGCCTTGCAGTTCTCTCATCTGTAATCCTCTGTTATTATACAGGAGCCCTGTTCATGTGGTGGTAAGATGTGGGAAGGAGAGGAAGTGTTCTAATCCTATGATTAGGTCTGAGTCTTTTAGAGGACCTGTATCCTTGTTTGTGGCCTTTGTAAGTCCTCTCAGCTTTTCTTCCCCCTTAGATGAGACAGCAAGGTTAGAGAGGGCTGGACTTGGGTATTTCCCTTTCCCCAAGTTGGTTAGGCTCTGGTAGTTTCCCTTTTGGGCAGGGGGAGAACAGAATGCTCTGAGCATATTTCAAAATGGTTACTATTCCTCTCCCCCTGCTGGAAGCATGAGGGGATTTCCACCCCAATCTTTACTGTGAGAACCTGGTAGAGCTCATAGAGGAAAAAGTCACAAAACTGTGGGAACCTCCTTAAAACTGGGCCCCCAGGAGTTTTTAACTCGCAAGCTAATCCACACACAGCTTCTGGCAGTTCATCAGTTACAGTTTAAGTTTTTCTACCAGTTTCTGGCTCCGTCAGCTTCTGCTCCCAGTAAGCTGTGATTCTCTGGATTCCCCTGTCTCTTCAGTTTTCAGGGCATTGGTTTACTCTGTGACCTCAATTCTCTGACGGATTTAAGAAGAGTTGTTGATTTTTAGTTTGTTAACTTTCTTCTTGTGAGGACAAGAGTGACAACTTCTAATTTCCTTCATGTCTGAGAAATCAGAACTCTTGTATCCTTTTGCTATGTTCCCATCATTCCTTGAACATTTTCTTATTTTCTGGAACAATAAGATGTTCCAGAATCATCTTGTACTTTTTTTGTCTCCTGAGGAAGATTCGCCCTGAGCTAACATCTGTGCCAATCTTCCTCTATTTTGTATGTGGGTCACTGCCATAGCGTGGCCACCCTCAAGTAGTGTAGATCCACACCTGGGAACCAAATCTGGGCTGCCGAAGCAGAGCACACCGAACTTAACCACTAGTCCACAGGGCTGGCCCCATCTTGTACTTTCTATGCACCAGCCATGGAATCAGCTTTCTCTCAAGGGAGTCTTGGTTACTTTTAGTGGAGAATGTTATTTAGAAATCAAGATCTGGATGCAAAGTGTGCTCATTGTATGTGGGTGTCAGTACTTCTGGAACAACTCAGCACACAGAGCTGGGAAATTCATATATTTATACACCTATAATGTATCTACCTATTTATCTATCCTTCTCTATATATAACAAAAACTCTGAGTTCATACTGATACCCCCAATTCCAACCCCACAACCCAGAGACATTCTAGTTGTCCCCATTTCCACGTTTCTCTCCTATCCAACAGTGAGAAATCTGGCTCCTATTTTCCTAAATGTATTTACTCTCTTGCACAAACCTAGAAAACATAAAAAGTAGTTTCAGAATTACTAACCACTACCATTGAGAAAGGCATATCTACTAACTAGAATTCAATATTTGTTTACTGTTCTTTTCTGAGCAGGGAAGAGTGGTAAAATTCCCATATAGTGAAATGCACAAATATTAACTGTACCTTGATTAATTTTGACAAATGTGTGTATCTTTATCAAGTTATGGAACATTTCCCATTTTCATCATCCAAAAAATTCCCTTATGCTGCTTTTCAGTTAATCCCTACCTCCTCTGAGGCAATTACTGTTCTGATTTTTCACAATAGTTTTGTCTAGCACATCATAAAAATGGAATCACACTGTACATATTCTTTTGTGTCTGAATTCTTTTTGCCCAGCACAGTGATTTTGATATTCATCCATGACATTACATGTATCAGTAGTTCATTCCTTTTTATTGCTCCATAGTAACTTCTTGTATGGATATATCACAGTTTGCTTACCCATTTTATATATGAGACAAGAGATTCAGAGCACCTAAGTCACACAGTTAACTGGATGAGAAGAATTCCAAAGACCTCAGAACCAGAAAAACTCTAAGTTTTTAATTCTTCGTCTGGGTTTCTTTTAACTCTACCAAAGCACCACTTTGAACAGCTAAAAAACAATAACAGCAGCAAAAATTCCAGGGAGATATATATATATATATATATATATATATTTATTATGTGTGTGTGTGTGTGTGAGGAACATCAGCCCTGTGCTAACATCTGCCAATTCTTTTTTTTTTTTTTTTGCTGAGGAAGACTGGCCCTAGGCCAACACCCGTGCCCATCTTCCTCCACTCTACATGGGATGCCGCAACAGCATGGCTTGCAAAGCAGTGCGTCAGTGAGTGCCTGGGATCCGAACTGGCGAACCCCAGGCCGCCGCAGCAGAGTGCGCACACTTAACTGCTTGCACCACCAGGCCAGCCCCCAGCAATATATTTTTTAACAAATAAAATTACTGATTTATAAGGAAGTACTTATTTATAATCACGCCACAGATGTATTAATACTTTTAAAAATCACCATTATGACACTTTCCAATGAATTCTTAACAGGAAAGGAAAAATATCCAAAATTAAAAGGTCATTGAATCAAATGCAAACATTTTTAAATGTTTAAGAATATCTGTACAGTTAACAACATTGACATTTCTTCCATAATCCGGATTCCTTCATAATCCTTACTTCTGCCAATGCTGATTCCAAATATACCTGGTATTTCTCAAATAATATCTCCTAAACACTTAACCTATATCCTGTCTTAAATGAAAACAGTTTACATGTTCACCAATTTCTCCAATTTAATCTTATAAACTGCCAAGAGGAGTACTCTCCTAATTCTAGCATTTCTAGACAACTTTTAGCCTTCCAAGTTTCTTCTCAAGTCTGTCAAATCATCCATTTCTAATCCTCTATTTAGAGATTCAATCTTTCTCTCCTTAAAACATAATATAAAAGACAGTAACTTTTCAAACCATAATCTTTAATCTCCAATCAGACCATAATTCACTTAGTTATTCTGATCTAAGGATGAGAATTTTTCTGTACTATCAAATGCTACCACTTTCCCCTCAGGATGGAAGTCTATGGTGGCACCATTCAAAGTGACCCTAAGTCATTACCATAGACTGAAGGGCCCAAAGTAGGGGAACATTGACAGTGAGATTACCATTTGGTTGGACTGTCCCACACCCCAAACATACATACCCTGCTTCTCAGCCCAATCTACACGAATTTCATGAAGTTGAAGTAACTGAGGGAATTTGATGTCTCATCCTCGAAGGCTATGAACAAATCTATGGATCTATTACATTTGATGTAAACCCCACTGTAAAGTTCCCCTCTAATAGGTTTCCAGAGCTCTCAAGTATTCCAAAACGACATCCATCTCACAAGAACATGGTGAAATATAAAGTGTACCTTAAAATGCGGAGAACCTGAAGATACTATAAAATTTGAAATGCTCCCACAAGTCAGGGATGTTATAATCCTAATTCTCCTAATATGAGAACAGGTTAACTTTGGACTTAATCTATCACATATATGATGACTCAAGAATTTACTCTATGACACAAATGAGGTAGATGGGACCAACTAACTTATTCTATTTTACTTACAAGTCACAATCCTTAGCTCATAATTTATGTGAAATAAAATGCCAATTAGTATTCCGAGTGAAGAAAACAAAAAGTTTAAGATGTAATTAGAGCACTGAATAGAATTCTATAACAAAACTTCCCAACTGCCAGTCACTAGATCAAGCACAAATGATGGTTTGATTATTAACAGCTACAGCAAAGACACCTGTTTGGCATTTGCTTCACCTTCTGGTTCTAGGTTCTAAAAATTCCTGTGAACTTCTACTTTCATCCAAAACAAAACAAAACATTTTGATATAGTCAAGATAACATGCCTAAGGAGCTGGTTGCGGGCTTCCCCTACTCCAAGTCTATAATAAAATTAGCCTTATTTCAAAGAAAAAAATGCCAGGGCTGTAATGTCACCTGCTCGTTTTTGCTTTTTGCCATTAGAAAAATTCTGCAAAGCAGGCTAAGGTTTAAGAGATTCTTTCCTCAGCTGCTAAAGAGAACTTAATACTTTTTTTTTTTTTAATTTATTTTTTCCCCCCAAAGCCCCAGTAGATAGTTGTACGTCATAGCTGCACATCCTTCTAGTTGCTGTATGTGGGACATGGCCTCAGTATGGCCGGAGAAGCGGTGCGTCGGTGCGCACCTGGGATCCGAACCCGGGCCGCCAGCAGCAGAGCGCGTGCACTTAACCGCTAAGCCACGGGGCCGGCCTGAGAACTTAATACTTCTAATCCTACTTCCCCAGAAATATAGTGGCCCAAGTAAGGGAGATTTATGGAAGGCAATAATTAACCCAGAGAACTAACTTAGGTAGTCAGGCAACTGATCATCTCATCATTTTCAAGAACTAACTGAAGATAATAAGATGGTAATGGGAAAAAAACAAGAAGCTCTTGGAACTTGGCAAACTGCCTCGGAAGGGAAGGAAAAATAGAACTTTGGTCCTAATTAAAGTGTCAATGAGAATATACTTCTATCTGAAAAAACAAGTGTTAAGAATCCAGGTAAAATAAAGAAAAGACAATTAAACGTATTAAATAAATTTAGGAATTCTAAATTTAGAAATACTAATGTTATACTTACAAAGAAAATCTCCTTTTATAATATTTTCTGGCCTACTTGTTCTAAAGAAATTGGAGGAATACGCCAACAACTGATCATACACTTTTTTTTTTTTTTTTTTTTTTATTTGTGAGGAGATCAGCCCTGAGCTAACATCCGCCAATCCTCCTCTTTTTTTGCTGAGGAAGACGGCCCTGGGCTAACATCGGTGCCTATCTTCCTCCACTTTATATGGGACGCCGCCACAGCATGGCTTACCAAGCAGTGCGTCGGTGCGCGCCCGGGATCCGAACCAGCGAACCCCGGGCCGCCGCAGCGGAGCGCGCGCACTTAACCGCTTGCGCCACCGGGCCGGCCCCCTGATCATACACTTTTACTGAACATCTAGTATATAAAAAGCTTTGTACAGGTAATGTGGATTTTAAAATGAATTAAATACAGTCCCCTGCCTTTAAAGAGCTGGGGATGGGGTTGGGGCACCAAGTTACATTATAAGCCATAACAGAGATGGAAACAAAACGTTTAGGGAGCCCAGAGAAAAAAGAAATTAATTAGAACGGGGTGTGGCAAAAAATGCTTCATGGAAGTGATATTTGCACTGGACTTTAAAGGATGGGAAGGAATTTAAAAAGCACAGATAGGAAAAAGAGACTGGAAAAGGTAGAGCAGGAAAAAAATTAAAAGGAACAATGTAAGACAGTTATGGAAGTTAGAAAAACCGTAAGATATAGCCAGGAAAATCCAAGCATATGAGTGGAGCTGAAATACAACGTTCATGGCAAAGAGAGAGAAAAATAGGAAAAGAAAAGCATAGTAAAGAAGATTGGAGAAAGACTGAGGAAGTCCCTAAACACAACACAAAAAGTTCATTTTAGCAGTACGAATTAAAATGATTTTGAGCTGTAGAGACTACATAATCTAGATTCTTACTCTGAGATGAGCCTGTGTATGAGTTAAGTTTCACTTTAACAACTGTGCTATCTTGCAGCCATCAATCCACCAACGCTCCGATGAGATTCAGAATCAGAATAAATGCTGAGGCTGGTTAATTTTAAAGCCTATCCAGCTGCTCAATGGTCAACATGATTATAAACAGGGTGACCATACAATTTGTCATCCAAACTGGGATTTTTGAGAATAAAGAGGGACATTCTATTAATACTTATGCCAGTGCAAATTAGGAACAGCCCAGACTAATTGGGATGAATATTTATCTTAGTTATAAAAACTCCTCAAATCACAGGGACCTTCTCCTTTTTCTTTCTTAGATTCTCTTCAGTGGGAATCTCCTCCTGTGAAGCAGTAGGAGAATTTAGCACTTGATAATCAGATTAGTGGCATTTTAAAGAGACAGGCACATATTAAAAACAAATAACAGATCTATTCTTTTTATAGTAGCAGAGACTTGAAGGGTGAATAATAACTTCATGCAAATCTGTATAAGACTTCCTTACCTTAACTAATGACAACCATGAACAGAGAGGAACTACATACTGATTACTAACCTCACAAGCACATTTAGACTCAGATGGTATTTCCTGAGCTTCTGTGTTTAATTTTTATATTTGAAAACAATTTTCAACTATACCTACCATCTCAAAGCATATTACTTTTTGTTTTAACATACAGCAGGGGAAAAAAATCTGTTTTTATTGCTAAAATTACAGAAAACACTTGATAGTTTGCAAAAGATTGTTATGTGGGTGGTTGCAACACTTGGCCTTTAGCCTCTTGCCAAATACCACAGCACATGTGTTCTGAATCACCAGTAAACCCAGATGCCCTTATGTGAGATATTTCAAATCCAACCAGAAATTAATTAAGAGACAAATAAGCCTAGGGTCTTAGTGGATGAAACCAAGAACTTCCACTCTAACGTTAGGAATTTAGGAAAGTAATTTAACCTCTTTCTAAACATTCATTTTGGTCAAAGTCTAAGACCTGATTAAAGAAGGTCTTGACACTGCAAAAAGAAGTCAAACTTTTTATATTAAAAAATATATAGGGGCCAGCCTGGTGGTGTAGTGGTTAAGTTCACACACTTCGCTTCGGCGGCCCAGGGTTCATGGGTTTGGATCCCAGGCACAGACCTACGTACTGCTCATCAAGCCATGCTGTGGCCGTGTCCCACATATAAAATAGAAGAGGATGAGCACAGATGTTAGTTCAGGTACAATCTTCCTCAAGCAAAATGAGGAAAATTGGCAACAGATGTTAGCTCAGAGCCACTCTTCCTTGCCAAAAAAAATATATATATATATAAATAAATAATAATATATAAATAAATAATTATATATATATATATATTTATATATATATAAAATCACCCTATGCCAGGGGTCAGCAACCTTCTTCTGTAACAGGACAAATAGTAAATTTTAGGCATTAGAGTCTCTGTGGCAACCACCTACATTCTGTGAAGCACAAAAGCAGCCACAGATAATACGAAAATGAATGGGAGGGGCCGTGGGCCAACAAAATTTTACTTACAAAAACCAGGTGGTAGGGCTGGATTTGGCTCTGAGGGCTATAGTTTGCCAACCCCTTTTCGAGAGTGTAAGCTCTTTTGTAACACTAATGCCTTGGGCAGTGTCTGATACATAATACATGCTCTGTAAATGTTTATAGACGATCATATCATTAAATAATCAAAAAACATAAGCAAAATGAGCTATCTGAGCTATCTTGGTACAAACATTGTGTTTATTGAGTATTATTTGAGACTTGAACTTCCTAGGTAGAATTTACAGGTTGGTATTTCTCATACAAAATACTTACTTTTCAAAATACTTTTCAATTTTTTTAATTAAAAACTTTTACTTTAATTATATTATTAATCATGGTCATGTCACTATTTAACTCTGCTTTTCCAAGATTAATACTAATTTTCTGGCTCCTTGGGGCCATTCACATTAATAGGTAATCTGACTATACAGTATACAAGGACTAGAGCTGAAAGGTGATGTTGAGCTAAGGCCAGAGTTAATACCCTGGCAAGGGAAAGTCAAAGGTAAGTGGAAAAAAACCTGCAGAGGAGACTGGTGTGCAGAGAAGAGAATGAAATAGAAGACAGACCTGTTTGCACCACGCCATGAAGATCTGAGAGATTTCTCTGTATTATAATAATAAATTTCCTTTTTATTAGAGCTTCTTTGAAAGGATTCTGTTCTTTGCAACTAAATGATTCTTGACTAGAAAATGGGTTATGAAACATTTTAGAGAGGCGTTAATAAACTTGAGGTGAATCTTTAAAAAATGAACAGACAGGGCTTCCAGTCTACATAAGGAACAGATTTACCCTCCCACCTGAAAGAATTAAAAAAAACAGAAAAATAAATGAAACAATGGTTTTCAGACATTGGACAATGGCTGGTATAGGAGAGTAATCCCCAAGAGAAGGGAAACAAAGTGAGCCCCCTCCAACAGCTCCCTGCTTAGAGAGCATTTCCAGGAAGCCGAGGGAGAAGGAATGCAGGTAGAGCCCAGCAATCTCCCTGAGTTGAGAAAATAAAGTTGGGAGGCCACGCTTGCTAGAATTTGCCTGGTAGAGTACCAGAGAGGAGAGATCTGCAGAGAGAGAGAGAGAGTAGATAGATCTGCAGAGGGTCCCCCTCAAGTCTTCACAGAGTAACATCTGCACGTGCTTGTGAGGACTCTACCCGAAGCAAGAAAAGAACCAACTAAAAAGAGCAGAAGGCACAATCCCAGGGGCTCAGACACTAGCAGGAATAATTTGTGTTGCATTCAGAAAGGAAAAGATCTCATACTTCACAGGACATCAGGTAGAATAATCATAAGGTTGTTGCTCAGTAGTGGAGCAAAATGAGCTCTAGATAAAGTTTGCTCTGGTCCCGCCTAACCAAGCATAAAAATAAGCACTGAAAGTGTTAAACTATTTCCAAATAACTTAACTGTGTCCCAGAATAAAACTCAGGAATATTTCTAGAAACACAAAAATATGCAGAACACAACAAGGTAAAATTCACAGTGTCTGGCATCCAATAAAAAATTATCAGGCAAGAAAAGAAATAGGAAAATATAACCTATAATGAGAAGAAAAAGCAGCAATAGAAACAGGTCAGGAAACGACATTAGAATTAGTTAGCAAAGATATCAAGATAATTATTATAACATAATTTATATGTTGAAGAGAGTAGAGGAATGCATAAACATGTTAAGCAGAAACATGGACAATATAAAAAGAACTCAAAATTTTCATCTTAGAGACAAAAAATAAATGTTTGAGATGAAAAATACAATGAATGGAATTAATAGTACACTAATAATGCCAGAATTAAAGATTAATGAACTTGAAGGCACAGCAACAGAAACTATCCAAAATGAAGCAGAGAAAGAAATAAGCCTGAAAAAAATGAATAAAACGTATGTGACAACTTTCAGCGGACTCATATACAGGCAATTTGAGTCCCTACAGTGGAGGATAAGTGCTACACACAACTACAAAAAAAAAAGTAGGGAAGTATGGGCTTAAAGAAGTACACAAGAGCAAACTATTATAGATTATGGACAGAAGGAAAGAAATGAAAAAAGCTGTACATTTGGACGATTAGTCTGCAGCTGTTGCCTCTAAGAATAAAGTAATACAGACGCAGACAAGGATGTGATAGGAGGAAAAAGAGAATTGAAGATATTTCAAAGGAAAAAATAATAAGAACTCATGAGTAACTGTATACTGGGAAGCAGAAAGCAAGATGTTAAAAATTTTTTAAATGACTAGACTAAGTTTGAATCTCAGCTTCCCTACTTACTAACCATACGAACTTGGAGAGGTTCCTTAATATCTCTCTGCCTCAGTTTCCTCATTACTAAACTGGAGATAATAACAGTACCTAATGGGCTGTTTTGAGAATTAAATGAGTTAAAACAAGTAAAGGACTCTGACATGTAATAAGTGCTCAACAAATACCAGCTATTCAGTTCTCAAACTTTTTGGTTTCAGGACTGCTTTTCACTCTTAAAAGCTATCGAGGACCCCAAAGAATTTTATTCATATGGGTTATATCTTTCAATATTTACTATATTAGAAATTAAAACTAAGAAATATATAAAATATCAACATTTCATTCATTAAAAATAATAAACCCATTTCATGTTAACATGAATAATATTTCATTTTGTATTCTGAAAGAAAAAAACTAGTACGAAGATAGAAATTGTTTTACATTTTTGTAAATCTCTTTAATACCTGGCTTAGTAGGAGAAAGCTGGGTTCTCATATCTGCTTCTGCTCAATCTGTTGCTTATGTTGTTTTGGCTAGGAAAGACAACCAACTAATCTGTGTTATGTAGAAGCTAATATACCCAAGAAACCTAAGACAGCACCTCCAGGGTAGAATGACTAAATATAAAAAGGGGGACTGGGCCAGCCCCATGGCTTAGTGGTTAAGTGCGTGCGCTCCGCTACTGGCAGCCCGGGTTCGGATCCTGGGCGCGCACCGACGCACTGCTTCTCCGGCCATGCTGAGGCTGCGTCCCACATACAGCAACTAGAAGGATGTGCAACTATGACATACAACTATCTACTGGGGCTTTGGGGAAAAAAAAAAGGAAGGGGATTGGCAATAGATGTTAGCTCAGAGCTGGTCTTCCTCAGCAAAAAGAGGAGGATTAGCATGGATGTTAGCTCAGGGCTGATCTTCCTCACACACACACAAAAAAGGGGGACAAATTCTGTAAATCTTGAGAGTGCTCAAGAGTGGAATGAGATATTATCTATAAACTATCCTCATCAGCTCACAAGGGAAAGAGCCAGAGAAGCTATTCATTTATTAAATTTATCCCACGTGGGTTATAAGAACTTCAGAAAGGAGAGGGAATCATGAGGAGTTCCCACACAAGACAGTAGAGATTCACAGTTCTACATGAAGAGTAAGAAATGCCCTGGGCCTGAGCTGGGAGTTTGGAAAGTTCCAAATGTGAGAAGCCAGATCTTCAAAGGACATGGAGAAAAAGAGAGCAGGGCCAAGTAATGGAATCACAAGGGGTCGAGGGGAGGGAGAGCAGAGTTGTGTCTAGTTCTGAATACCTCATAAGTTTTTATATACTCCAATCCATTGCAAGTTGAATCAGTGAACATTTTAACTGGTTTTGTCACTCACGTTTGTACAAATTTGTCAGTTTCCCACTTCTAGGATTATAAATTCCCTAACAAAAGGGCATTTTATCTCATTCATAACCTCCTCCGATCTGTCACACAAGACCTATGTTCATACTAGTAACTCAGAAAATGACTGAGAGAGCACTTTCAGGCACACATCTGACAGACTCGCTTAAGTGTGAGAAGTGTGTTACCATAAGAGCAGTTATCCCTGGGCAGATACCAACTATAGCCAAGAAGTCAGAAATTAAAATCCTAGGGCACAAAATGACTCTGATACTCTACCCATATTTAAATCTAATTTTTGACCAAATTCAAGTTTACAAATTTCAGGACGCAAGTTTTATAAGGTCACCTCAAAGCCAGAAAGATTCCGAATAAAATAATCTCCATTAATACTTTCAAAAAGAGGTGCCCAAATAATAATTTAAAATTTTGAATATTTTATACTACAACCTATTAAGAACAGAAGGCATAAAATTTCTACAAGAAAGCACAGAAAATATGTGTAACTTGAGGTTAGGCAAAGATTTCTTAGGTCACAAAAAGCATAAACTATAAAAGAAAAAAATAGTAAATTAGATTTTATCATAATTAAAAACTTTTACTCTTCAAAAGATACCATTTAAAGGAAAACAAAAAGACAAGCCACAGATTGGGAGAAAATATCTGCAAAATATATATCTGCTAAAGGACTTAAGTCCAAAATACATAAAGAGCCCTTTCAATTCAATAAGAAGGAAAACAACTAAATGTTTTTAATGGGCAAAACATTTGAATAGATACTTCACCTAAGAAGATATATGGCTATGTGAAAATAAGCACAACGAAAAGATATTCAGTATCCTCAGTTCTTAGAAATGAAAATTAAAACAATGAGATATCAATACATTCTCACTAGAAAGGATACGATTTTAAAAAGACTAAACCAGAAGCAAATGTTGATGAGAGTATGGAGAAACTGGATCTCCTATACACTGCTGGAGGTAATGCAAAATGGTATAGCTACTTTGAAAGAGAGTTTGGCAGTTTCTTATGAAATAAACTTACCGTATGACTCAGCAATCCCACTCCTAAGTATTCATAAAAGAAATGAAAATACATATTCACACACAGACTTGTACATAAATGCTCACAGCAGCTTTACTCATAATAGCCCAAACTGGAAACAACCCAAATGTTCAGTTCCTAGTGAATGGTACATCCATATCATGGAATATGGCTCAGCAATATAAAGGAACACAGTACTGACACATGCAACAATGTGGATGGAGACACAAATGGCTACATACTGTATGATTCCATTTATATGAAATTCTAGAAAAGGCAAAACTATAGTAATTATAGTGACAAAGCAGATCAGTGGCTGCTGGGGGTGGGGAAGGAGGTTTGACTGAAACAGGCACAAGGAAACTTTTTAGGGTGATAGAAATGTTGCACATATCATGATTGTGGGGACTGATGGTGGTTATATGACTGCATATATTTGTCAAATTCATCTAATTATATACTTAAAGTTGGTCAATTTTGTTGTATGTAAACTACACCTCGATAAAACTGATTAAAGAAAAACAATAGACGAATGAACACATTTTCCTTTCATCTTACCTGTCCCTCATCAGGATTTATCAACACTTGACAGAAAATGACAGTAGGTGGGAAAGGAGAAATGTGGAGATCATCAGCAAGAAAGGACAGGGAGTTGATAGGAATGATGAAGTCACAAGGAAAAATAATAATTTGCCATTCTTACTAGATTTTAACCATTCCAATAATGAGAATAATCTGCTCCTAAAAGAGACCTTGACCAGTCCAAAATAGCATCTGTTTCATCAAAATAGTATTTCTTATATACTGTTCTAAGGGCTACCTAAATCAGAAGCATCCCAGAGCTTCTCCATCAGATACTCTAAGCGAAAAGTCCCAAAATCTACCTTTTAAATTGCTCCCAAAGAAATTATTTTGCAAACTGAGTCTGAGAGGACTAGCATATTGGAAGGAACATACACAAGTGCCTGCACACGCACTTACATCAACTGGGTTTGCAATGGCTCCAGCTCAATAGTATTCAACAGCACATATGCTTTCCTTCAGAACACAAAATCATCTGTTTCATGGAGATGTAAGGGGCTCAAACGACATCATCTATAAAAACCACTTAGGATAATGCCAAAATACTCAATGTTGTATCGCTTGCCAATCATCTTGGACTTGAGAAGGAAGACAATTCTAAGCAGAGAAAAAAAAGACTCCTTGACTTTACTAAGTTTGAAGGTCTATGATGCCATATTGCTTCTGTCTCACCATTATATACTAGTTAGTAGCAGGTGACAGCCACTTCAATTTTAATTACTATTTGTAATATCAATAATATTTTCTTTAAATATGTGATTTTTAAGAGCTATGTGGTATGTTTGCCCCTTTACTTTATAAATTCTGTTGGTCTGTTATAGAATTTCCCATGGGCTTTCTCTGTACATTCAACTTAATTTCAAACATCTTTAAAATCAAGTACTACTACTGTCAAAAGAAAACACAATTTAACAATGAAACAAAGCACTGTTAGGAACTGTAGAGAACAAAGCTGAGTGACTAGACCAAGGTTTTTACCTTTGTGAGGTTTTATTTTTATTGTGCTAAAATATACATAACATAAAATTTACCATTTTAACCTTTTTTGAGTGTATAATTCAATGGCATTAAGTACATTCACACTGTTGTGCAACCATTACCACCATCCATCTCTAGAACTTTTCCATCATCCCAAACTGAAACTCTGTACCCACTAAACAATAAATTCCCATTTCCCCCTTCTCTCAGCCCCTAGTAACCACTAATCTACTTTCTCTATGAATCTGACTATTCTAGGTATCTCATATAAGTGGAATCATACAATATCTGGCCTTCCATCATGAGTTTTTTCTAATGTGTATATATATATATTTTTTGGTGAGGAAGATTGTACCTGAGCTAACATCTGTGCCAATCTTTCTCTATTTCGTATATGGGATGCTGCCACAGCATGACTTGATGAGCGGTATGTAGGTCCGCACCCAGGATCTGAACCTCCAAACCCTGGGGCGCTGAAGCAGAGTGCGTGAACTTAACCACTACGCCACTGGGCCAGCCCCTCTACTAATTTTTATTACATGTCCAGGTACCAAGCACTGAGGACACAAAGACTGGCAGCATACTCATCTGCCACCCTAACAGAGAAGTAAGACAAGTCAAAAAACAAAAAAAAAACTTGCAAGTCAATGTGATAACTGCTCTAACAGAAGTACCAGTACAATGGTGGCACAAAGGACTGATTAACTTCGACTGAGGAAAGTTAGGAGAGCTTCACAACAAAGGCAATGTCTGAGGGCAGTTTTGAAATGTGAAGAATTCACCGAATGGACATGCTCATTCCATCCAGAGGAATGGCATTCATTCGTTCATTCATTCATCCATCAAACATTTAATGAGGGACAACACTATGCCACGCACTCCACACCTAGAACAGAAAGAGTTCCTGCTTTCCTTAAGCTAAAAGCAAATGCAGAGCCATGAGATATGCATCTGAGCAAGAGCAAGCAGTTCAGCCTGAAGAGCAAAGTGCTTGAGGAGGAAGACGAGGAGGCTGGAGAGGCATCCAGGTATCAGATCATGGAAAAGTTTTACTCTATACTATAGGCCGGTTTGAGAACTTTAGAATATATAAGAATCACCGGTGGCACTTGCTTGAAGTACACATTCCTAGGACAACCCCAAACGTTTTTATTTCATATTTTTGGGGTGGACCCCAGGAATATGTACCCCAAGGTGATGCTTCAAGTAGGTACATCCATGGACTACTTTTTGGGAAATACCTCTGTAGAATATGGAAAGCTAATGACAACTTCAAAGGAGAATAGTGTGAGCAGACTACATGTTTAGTTTATTATTTTTTTCCCTAATTATAAAGTAATACATGTTTTATTTAAAAGATACGAAAGAGCACAAAAAAGAAAAACATTACTCAACTCTACCACCTAGAGATAAACACTTCACATTCTGGCATATTTTTTTTTCTCTGTTTACATTACACACATTTTAAACAGAAGCATCACGCTGTACAAACTATTCTGAAGCCTATTTTCTTCACTTAGTCATGCAAGTGAACATTTCCCCCTTCTATTCTCTCTTAGTAAGTTGTTATAAGATGTCCCATCAGTTTAATATCAGTTTTTCAGGGCGGAAAATTACCGTATTGAATGTACACGTTCTGAGATGTCAACAACCTCAGAAATTTTAGTTTTTTTAAAAGGATTAATGAAGGAAATAAGCCAACAGTTTGGTATAAATAAGTGGAAAACTTCTTTTTAATTATCAATGAAACATTTATAAAGATACTGATGCTATAACAGACCCTAAAGAACACCTCAATAACTTTGAAAATTAAAAACTATGTAAAGCATGGCAAAAACTGGTTTTCAACCTTTCCCCACTATAAATCACTTTAGGATTTGTTTGTTTTTGCTTTTTTGATGTTGCTGCTAAAATTACACATGAAGAAAGGTTCTATCAACTTTAAAAACTTTTGAGGGGGCCGGCCCTGTGGCTTAGCGGTTAAGTGCACGCGCTCCGCTGCTGGCGGCCCGGGTTCGGATCCTGGGCGCACACCGACACACCGCTTCTCCAGCCATGCTGAGGCCGCGTCCCACATACAGCAACTAGAAGGATGTGCAGCTATGACATACAACTATCTACTGGGGCTTTGGGGGAAAAAATAAAAATAAATAAAATCTTTAAAAAAAAAAACTTTTGAAAACCGGGGGCTGGCCTGGTGGTGCATGTGGCTAAGTGCACATGCTTCGCTGTGGCAGCCTGGGGTTCGCTGGTTTGGATCCCGGGCGTGCACCAACGCACTGCTTGTCAAGCCATGCTGTGGCGGCATCCCATATATAGTGGAGGAAGATGGGTGTGGATGTTAGCCCAGGGCCAGTCTTCCTCAGCAGAAAAAAAAAAAAGAGGAAGATTGGCAATGTTAGCTCAGGGCCAATCTTCCTCACAAAAAAAAAAAAAAACTTTTGAAAACTACATTAAATGACTCAAAACATACTCATCTGTCCAGCCTCACAGTTTTCTAATTCCCTTTTATACACAAGTCAAGGGAAGAAGTCAAAGTATTTCATGACGTCAGATGCTGCGCAGGAGGTAACAGATGCCTCTGCTACTCTCTTTCTAGCTCCCCACAATCTTATTAAAAATGTAGGATATTATTCTGGGTAGTGGGCAGCATTACTGCTGTCTCAGAAAACGTCACAGTCTGTTTCTTTGTCTTTCTTCTATGCGGCCCACTGGGTAAAGGCTTGCCTATTTTAGCCACCCTAATATAGCTACATGGTTGATTAAGTAAAGGCTGGCTGCATAGGTAAAGGGTTATATATAACCTAGAGCATTGCTTGACCCACTACAAGTATATATTTGTTGTACACATTACATATACTTACACACACACAAACACACACACAAACTGAAGTAGATGAGACTCAAAGCAACATGAACAATTCATTCTAAGCGAAACAGTGTTTTCCACCTATGCTACACAGTCTAATTATCTAAAAATAGCTCTCCAAAGGATGATCCTACTTATTGGACTGGTCTGTCAAAAGGAATGGTCTCATGAAAGAACCAAACCCCGAAGAGAAAAGAGTAAATCAAAGATCGGATCCTTTTGAAACTCTTCATTTTCTACAGAGTTTTAAAAAGTAAGTTCTCTAAATAAGATGTGATAAAGTCAGGATGTTTTTCTTCCATTCTCATGCCTAATATTCAAATCTAACTTCAACTAAATGTGATTTAAAAGCCTCACTTAAGATATACAAGTTCTTTATAAAATGAAAATATTATTTAAAGAAAATGTATTTACCATAAGAATAAACAAACTGGGAAAAATATTTGCAATTCAATTCACAGAAGACACCAATTTTCCTAATATATGAAGAGCTCCTTGGAATTAACAAGCAAAAGACCAAGACTTTCGACAGGAAAGTGGGTAAAAGATAAACAGGTAGTACACTGAGAAGGAAATACAAATGGCTCTCAAGCATATAGAAAAGCACTCAATCTCACTCATAATAAAAAAAATGCAAATTAAAACTACACTGAGGTCCATGTTTTTATCTGTTAAATTGGCAAAGATCAAAACATTTGAGAACATAATCTTGGTGAAGACATGAAAAAAGTCTCATTGCTGGTGGGAGTACAAATCAAAACAACCTCTGTATTACAGCTTTTCCTCACTGGATGAAATCCTTGTAAAGCATTTTAAAAAATGTAGTACACAAGATATATTTAGCCCACTTTGGGCTACTGGTCATTTTAAAGAAAATTGTCATAATAGAATTCTGTTCATATAACGAAGCAGATAGGTGGGCAAGTTTAAGAAACCTGGATGATGCACACAGCACTCTTGCTCCATCTGCTGCTCGCCCCATGATACCTTATTGTGCACTCAGTGGGTGCTCAGTAAATATCTCGAGTGAACGGGACAGGAATGATGCTAACGGATGATGAGAATGGAATAAAACAAGTAAGAACAAGGAATTACCTAAATTTATCTGAATTGTTGAATAAATTGCTTATACAAACACTATTCTTTTTCAAAATCAGGGCACCATCACACTGGCAAATGTTTCCTGAAAAATGAGTCAGCCAGCAACAGTGGTATAGTAGATCGTTGCAGTAATGGCTCCCTAATGAGTCACATACTCTTAGGAAACCCCTCCCACACTGACTCTGGGCTTGGCCACATGACTTGCTTTGGCCCATGGGACAACTGAAAACATATGGGGCTTGCCTTCACTTGCTGCTCCTGTAAACCCTACTACTGCCTCCAGATGAAGGCTAGCCTGCTGGAGACACATGACCCTCCACCACCCCAGCCAACAGCCAGCCCCAATATCCAGACATATGAGTGAAGACATCCTAGACCAATCAGCTTCCAGCTGACCTATAAGCTGATGGCAGCCCCATAAGCAAGCCCAGCCAGTAGCAAGAGAACTGCTTAACTGAGCCTAGCCCAGAATCTTGTGCTAACAAATGGCTACAGTTTCATACCACTAAGTTTTGGGAGGTTTGTTATGCAAAAACTGATACAAGTGGGGAGGGGAATAGGATTGGTGGTCAAGGAAAATTTTTGCTTTACCTGTTCCTGTTTTTTAAATACCACAATGAGAATACATTTATATACTACTTGTTTAATTAAACTAAACTTATAAAAATACTTTCTATCAGATCGATATTAAAGTCCTACTATCACCTTATAAACACATATGCATAAAACAAAACAATTCAGTCCAAATGGGAACATGAATTTGAGAGGAAACATTAATATTGCTCAGAAAAAAATGGGTCAGTACAGAGTACCAGGGTATACTATCACAAAAAAAAAGTAGTGAATAAGAATATATTCATGATCACTGCCATGACTCAATACTGGCTACTCTCAAATTCTGGAAGTGTCAGGAGACACACATCTCATATTTTGCTTCTTCTACGTAGGCAAGTGATAGCCTAATACATATTCCCTCATTTTAATACTCACATGCTATGAGGTAAATGTACGCTGAATAACTTTAGGCAGAAGTTAATTAACCTCTCCATGCCTCATTTCCTCAACTGTAAAATGGGGATAATAATATCTATTTTATAGCGTTGTTGTGAAGATTAAATCATTTAGAACAGGGGACACAGCAAGAGCTCAATAAATGCTCTATCACCTGTTAGTAAAATGATATAAAATTAAGGTCTTTTGACTAATCTGGCTTCTATTTTAAAATCAAAAAGCATCATCAACTAAGGTATGAGTCATCAAAATTAATTTGAAAATTTTTCTAATGACTTCATGAAAAAAATTAAAAGACAATGTTACTAAAAACCAAACCAAAACAAAACAAAACCTGGGAATATATGTAGACAAAACATGGTGAAGAGAATTGAAACTCCAGGCAACAATGAATTCATTTGGTCCACATCTGACAATCCTAAGTAGCTTTAAAAACCTTGGGCTTCGATTTTTGTGTGTGTTACAAGTTCACAAAAGGCAAAAACAAGGAGAGAGCAATAAACCCTACTGTCACCTTTATTGTGATCTCTGGCGCACACACTTTCAACATGTTCTACCACCATTTTAAAAAAAGCAGGCACTACTGATGGCTTTGGAAAATAAGGCTGTTTCACAAGAAATACACTTAACCTAATCTGCAGCACTGGAAAACTATAGTTACTCCTTGATCAATGACTTAACAGTGCCCTTTTTCAAGGCAAGATCAGGCCTGGACACTTTTCTGTCTCTCCATAAATACACATCAACAGTTAAAAAAGAAAACTCAGGCCTGAGTGGGGTACTTATTAAAAAAAGTCAAATTTTTAAAAAGTGTTTTTAAACAGGTAATTACCTAGCCTGTAGATATATGAGTCAGGGACCAACTGTAAAAAGCCTTACACCACAATGTGCAGGTATCTGTTCTGTTGTGAGGAGTTAATAAATGCTACAAAAATTCCATTTTCATTTCAATTCAATTCAAACATTTTAAAGAGTGTATAGTATATATGAAGTAATGTGGCAGATTCTGGAGTCAGAAAGGTAAGGAAAGTAACATTTATGTTACCATATACACGCCAGACATTTGCTGCTTATTGTATTTAATCATAATAATCCGACAAGGTAGAAATTATTAAAACTCATTTTACAGAGGAAGAAATTAAAGCTGATAGAAGTAAAATAACTTGCCCAGGGTCTCTCAGCAGTAGAAAGCAGTGTGGAGGGTATAGGGGGTGGGAAGGTGGGGAAGGCACAGGAAGGTAGTGCCATGTGACTACTAACACCTACAAACACAATGCTCCGTGTAGTAAGTCCTTTATCAGCAACGTGAAAGGGGGCTAGGACTACTGGAAACCAAAAAGAATCTTTTGGCAATGGGCAAAGGGTCACAGAAGGCTTTAAAGAGGTCGATATTTGAGTTGTTACTTCAAGGATGAGTAGGATTTATCAATTTCAATGCCAAGGCTCACCCCCACCCCCCTCATCCCCAATATATTAACCAAAATAAATTACTTACTTGAAATTGAGAAAAACAATTTTGAGAGAAATCTTCCTCAGATATATTATTCCATAGTTTTAAAACAAATAATATGATGACAGTTTAATTTTTTAGGTTGCTTTTATGTGGCTTGTCTTGGTTTTTATTCTGAAATGAAATTTAGATTAGTCATTTTCTTGTTCTGAGAAACTAGGAGTATGCCAACATGTTTTAATTTCACATTTTTTCACATATCAACATGTATTCTTACTTACAGACTCTTTTGTTTCACCATCTCAAACAAAACCTAATTTAATATATAAATTACTTTGAAGTATAAATATATATATGCAAAATAAGATATTTCTTTTAATTCTTTTCATACTTTCTTGGTAATTATAATAAATGGAAGAAAAAGAGAAAACTCTTGTTATACTATTATATATTACACAAGCATTTTTGAGGTAACACGCTTTTTTTTTATTTGAATTGTTTATATAGTAAATGTTCTCTCAACCCAAAGAAAATTAAATAACTGTCCCCAAGGAAATTGACCTCAAATTCTTAGTAATTCCCACAACTATCATCTAGAAAAAAAAGAGAATTGGACAAAAAAAAAACCCTAAATTTTCCAATGGCAATTACTACTCTTTTTTCTCAGAATTTACTCTGCTAAGCATATATTCGATTTCTGCTGCAGAAAACAGTCCAGTTTGCCAATATTAATTAAGCAACAAAATACTTTTCATTTAAAAAAGTGAAATATTTAAAAATCTACAGAGAACTAGAAGAAACACAGATCATCTGGAAAACTTAAAAGGAATGACCAAAAAAACCCCACACACCAAAAGGTTAAACAGACTATCATTAAAAGGGTTTTACTTTTACCTATAATTAGTTTTTGTCTCAAAAATGCATCCCTTTATGTTTGGACAGTGGAATTTTTTTTTTAATTGCCTAAGACACCTACCCCTGCCTTATCTGTATCTTACTTGGAAACTATAAGATAACACAGTATTACCCGGAGTTTATTGTACCTTAACTCCCATTATTTCCTCTCTTATTTAGTATCACTCTGGTGTTAAAATGGCAGCCAGGTATCAAAGTGGCATACATCATACCACATCCCTTATCTTAATAAGTTTCTAAGTATTTCTTGGAAATATCTAAGGCTAATGGTAACATCCTTTGAAGCCTATTTAACCCCAACCTACTTAAACCCGAATCATTTTTCACTCATATTATTTTTAATTGAACAAATTCTAATCCAATCAAAAGCAAGGTGAGGAAAATTTAATTACAGCACCAGAGGAACTTGAAAGGTCTTCTGATAACACTCCCTTTTTCTTTGGAAAACGGTATACATACAATTCTAGTACCAATTTTTGTTTATATCCATCCCTAATTCCTCTTGCTATAGTCTAACCCTTATCTTTCATTCTTTATTTAAAGGAGATAGCTACAATCATCTCAAAACAAATCCTACTATTACGTATTCTACAGTTAGACTCTAAGCACTACTGGACACAGTAGGCCCTCAAAGATTTCTAAGCCGTGTACATGCAGTTCTTTTAATAATTCTTCTAAGGTTCTGTATATTCGTCTTTCACTCCATCATCAGCGCCTTCCTCCAATTTTCCCTCAGATTGTGGGGCACCAGTGTGAGGCAGTGAGAACTGAGAGTCAAGATCCCCAGTTTTCAGACCAAGCCCCAGACCAACCAACTATAGGACACTGGACAAATCCCTGAGTTTATCTACCTAGATTTCAGTTTTCTTTATATAAAATGAGAGGATTTGACCAGAACAGTGTTTCCCAACCTTTTTCACACTGTAAATAATATTTGTTCAGCACACTGGCCAACAGAAGGGCATTTGGAGGCATCGGTATCGTGCTTGGCAAAAAAAAATTATCACATTTTCTTTATATAATTACACATGAAAAATTAAAATTTAAATGAAGTTTGTAATAATATGAACGAATTTCAAATCCAACCTTTTTCACATCAGGAACAATATTTCAAAATAGCAATGATGCTTTATTTTTGCAGAACATACATGCACTATTTAGGCAGTCACCTTGCAGCAAGCTAAACAGCACATCAGATGCCCATGGCTAGGAGGATCCAACACAGGTGAATACAGAGATCCAAACCTGGTGCTGGACCCTGCAAGGCAACATCCCTGCTACCCTGTCCTCTCATCATCAGTGGGCTGCACCTTGCACTGGGTGACATGCTCCATAGGCACCTGGAATACTACAAACTCCAAAAGCAGCTCTGTGATCCCTTCTCCACAAGAGGCAGCTACACACTCTGTAGCTGGCTAAAGTGCATTCCAAGTAGTAAATTTAGCACCTGCTTTAATGCACTTAAAATATCAAAAGGAGCAGTAACTGCTAGTTGTTGCTCATCATGCTATCTGCTTACAGGAACCACACAGCCTTGCTTCAGACCCCACTCCACTAACAGCCACCCTCCAGTGAGCCACATAACGTCAACTGGAGGCTCTGAATTAGAAGACTCTAGCAAAACCTAAAATTAAACAGTATTGCAGTAATCATTTGACAACTGTTTACAACTACTACGGCCTTTTATTTTTGTTCTTCCTTACCAATTCCTGCAAGCATAATGTAACTTTAAAAAATCAGCTTTGAATAGGTATTGCATGCATATGGTAAAAGAAATATTCAAAAATTACCAAAGAGTATATTAAAAAAATTTAGTCTCCCACCTTTGTCCTCTAAGCCACCAGTTCCCCTCACTGGAGGGAACCATTGTTATCAAACTCTCATGTATCCTTCCAGATATATATACACATATTTTAAACCACATAAATGGCAGCATACTATACATGGAGTCTTGCATCTTGCTTTTTTTCCTCTTAATATATCTTAGATATGCATCATAGCAGTACACATAGTGTTGCCTCATTATTTTTAAGGGCTGCCTAATATTCCACTAAATAGATTATACCATATTTACTTAACCACTCACCTACTAGTTTATGTTTAGGTTGTTTCCAATCTTTTACAATGACAAATAATACTGCCACAGATATTCTTACATGTTCATTTGACATCTATACAAAATCTTTTAGAGGATAAAAATCCTTGAATGAAATTGCTAGATCAAAATATATTTGCATTTTTAATTTTGAAAATGATTTCCAAATTGCTTTCCATAGACAATGAACACTTTATAGTCCCACCAGCAATGTATGAGAATGCCCGTTTCCCCTTTCTCTCATCTTCCCCAAGTTATACTATGTAATCAATCTTTTCTAATTTAATAGGTGATAAATGGTTTGTTGTAGCTTTAATTTACATCTTCATTACAAATAAAATTGTCCATCTTTGCATATGAATTCTCTTTGTTCATTTTTTCTACTGAATTATTTTCTAGGAGCTCTTTGTATATTAAGAGGAAATTAGTCCTTTGAGAAAAATGTACAAATAAGATTTACTAGTCTGTTTCTCTTAACTTTATGATTTTTTTCTCCATACAGAATTTTATTTTTATATTGTAAAATTCAGCAATCTGACTTCAGTTCTGTTTCATGCTTTGAAAGGTCTTCGCCACTCCTAGATTTATATTAAAAATAATTATCCTATTTGTTTGTTTGTTTTCACATTTAAATCTTTGACTCATCTAGAAGCCAACTTTTTATTTTTCCAGATGACTAAGTGGCTATCTCAACACTGTTTACTAAATAATTCTTCTTTTCCCTACTGATAGGTAGAGGTAGCATCCATTATCATATACTAAGTTCTTATATATATATGAGCCAGTTTCTGGCCTCTGCTCTATTTCATTGCTGTCATGTGCCAAAATCATGCTACTTTTCAAAACATTTTAAAATCAGTTTACATATAAATGGGTATGATAAAACCAGAAATTACTGGCTTGCTTCAATATAAAAATAATTTTGCAGTTCCTAAATTGAATTTATATAATCAAGTTCAATACTATTATCATGTAATCATGCATTTTGGTTGATATTTATTTTGGAGCCCAATATGAACCTCAAGTCTTTTTTACTCTATTTCTGAACCATATCTAGAAAGCCAATTTTTCCTTAATTTTGTACACAGTTTTTTTTTTTAATTATAAAATCAACACATGTTCTCTGTAGAAAATCCGAAAAACACAAAACACAGCTCCCAGAGATCACCAACGTTTATACTTTGGTGTACCTTTTCTGCATTTTTAATAAATGACCATTTTGTAAACTGATTTTTTTCACATACTATATTGACAGCATTTACCCATATTATTTTATATTCTTCTAAAACATGATTTTAATGACATAAATTCCACTATACGAATATGCCCAATTTATGTAACCACTTCCCAATTATTGGAGATTTGGGGTTGTTCTCTGCGATGACTATCATCTATTGAATAATCCTCGCAACAAATGCTTGAGTTTCAAGCACTGTGGTAAGACCTGACTGTATAATGGTAAGCAAAAATGACTACATTACCAGCATTTATGGATTATCGGGAAAAACAGACGTTAATCTCCAACATATATAAAATTACAACTAGAGCAAGTGTTATGAAGGAGAGTTTATGGAGCTTTGAGAGTCTATGATAGGGAAGGCTTCCCTGAGGAAAGATAAATCGGAGTTGAGGTGAAGGAAAAGGAAAAACATTCTAGGCAGAGGGAACAGCAGGTACAAAGGCCTCACTGTGGGAGGGAGCATGGCAAGAATAAGGGACTGAAATAAGGCCAATGTGGCTGGAACACAAAGAGCAAGGCAAGAAGAACGTGGCTCAAGCCACGACTGGATAGAAAGGTAGGGGCCAGACTACGCAAGACCTTCTAAGACATGTAGACGCCACCACATAAGACGTGTAGCTTTGTCCTTATCCTAGATGCAATGGAAAGCTACTGAAGCATATCAAGTGGTAGAGTGATATAATCAGGTTTGCATTTTGAAAAGATCCCTCTGATTACACCGTAGAAAAGAGATTAGAAGGGAACAGAGTGGACTGGGGTAGGCCAAGATTAGGAGGCTATTGTAAACGTATCCAAAAATGCCAATAGTTTAGACTAAGGTGGTAATGGATAATGAAAAGAAGTAGATGGATTCAAAAGATAATCAGATTTTGCTAAAAGATTTACATTCATAGATTAAAATCCTTAAAACTAGAATTATTGGGTCAAAAAAGAACATTTCAAGGATTCTGATATGCATTGCCAAGGTGCCCTGCCAAGGGCAGTTTTCTCTTCATTTGTGAATTACCTTGTATCTGTTCCTCTATCAGAATTTTTAAATTTTAAAATTCCTTTAAAATGATTTAATCCATACTTCCTTCATGAAGCCTTCCCTGACTCACTCCCGTTTGCCTGCTAGGTGGTCGCTGAACATGTCCTTCTTTGAGTCCTCACTTGGTCTTATACACATTTCTATTATACTCCAATCAAACTATGTTTGACTTAGGCTTACATGTCTATCATCTCTGCTACACTGTGAGCTTCTGGAGGGTGAAAGTTGTTTATAACGACGGCACCTAAAAAATATCTCAATATACGCAGTATGTTCTCATAAAGTGTTCACTGAATGAACTGAATCACAAATTACCAGATTCCTCCATGTCCACAGATTTTAAGAGGGCTACTGCTTAAGCCTCTGATTTACTGATTGTGATTTTAAATCAAATACAATACAGAGAACTAATAAAATTTGCTACTCAGGGCTTCAAATACCTACTAAATAAAGTGACTAATCTTGTTTGTGGTAAATCATTAAATCTCAGTAGTGCTCCTCAAAAATCTTTCTAATAATTATATCAACTGGTATTATGTGATCCTAAAATATTTTTAAATGGTTTAGCAAAAAAAAAGGCTATGAACACTTTTATTAGAGAAATTATTTATAATCTGAGTTGTTGATAAACACTATAGTTTTCAAAATCATACTCATCTCAAACTTATTTAATAATCCACCAATTTATTTTAAAAAGCGAGGTTATTAAGCAACCACATAAATTTATATCGCATTTTAGAATTATCAATCTTTTACGTTCAAAAACTTGACTATGTTTAACAGTTAGCATCTAGAACACTCTACTAAAATTTTCACTAGCTGGAGGAAGACTTAGAGGGGGGACTGGCAGAGTTCCTTACAGTAATCTTAAAGACAAGCAGCTCCCTCTATAGTCTGTTTGGCCTACGTTGTCTAATTACTTGCTTTGTGAACATCTCACTCACACTCTTCTATTCACTCCTAGTCTGCATCTCAGCAGGGAAGCTTTTTGAAAGGATAATTCTGTTTAACCTGGTGCTGAGAAAACTGAGAACTGTCTAAGCTCAACATGAAGTGGGTTACATCAAGCAACTAAGCAAGAGCTGGGATCTGGAAACTGGACTGCTTCCCAGGTCCACCAGAGTCAGGTCCTCATAATGAAGCCCTGGGATTTTGTTTGAAGTGAATCCCCAGAGTCACACCCATATTCAAATCTAAGTGAAAAAACACTGTCTCGTACTTGAGTTATTTATAACTTTGCTTCCCTCCATTAGAACAAGTTACCAAAATGTTGTTATATTGCTCAATACATTGTTATGTCAAAACAATGTTCAAGACATTTTAAGAATAAGTGAAAGAAAAGCAGAAGAATCTTTTGTTTTTTTAAATAGTTCTATCACTCACATGAAGAAAATTTAAGTGATTGTCTCAGAAATCAATATCCTCAGTCAGCAAGGGATTAAATCAGTCAGGATTTACCATCCAAATTTGAATATGCCACTTTTTTCATACCTTTTCAAATTTCACCAACTTAAGATATGAGAGCTTTTAAACCTAAGACAATTTATCTCTTAAATTACTCAAGATATGCCCCTAAAACATAGGACAATCAGAAGTCAACTGGACTGTTTTCTAAAGCAGAAAAATACTTGAACTAGTAAAAATGTAATAAACTTATTAGTTCAGAATAATATAAATCTGATATGGCCACTTTATTTGGGAGAAAATTGCTGCTGCTGCTATTTTTCAGGACCACATTCGTAAAGCAAACTCGGTTTAAAAACATCTTTTCTGCAAACCAAGGTAAAAAACTAAGGACTTCCAAAATTAAACTTATAGTATTTTATGTAACATAGGTTCATCATGTGTAACAATTTTTCATTAACTTATTTTACTAATTAGTAACTATATAAACATAGTTTGTACTTTCAAACAATAAATCTGTCTTCATTAAAAATTCTAGCATTCAGACTTCTACTAAGCCGAATTGACCTCTCTTTTAATTATTTTCAAGTTTTATGTTACTGGGTGGACTAGACTGGTTTTCTTTGAGAAGAGAATTCAGAAGCAGATAATTGGAGAGTTTCTGTTTACATTTAATTAATACTAATTTTACTGAGAGTTTCTGAGGTGCTAAAAATGCTGACTTGATTTCTGAAAGCTGTAAACTCTAAATGTATGCCAGTGACTTCAAATTTTTTCACCTGTTGAGGAAACACAAAAATTTTTATGTCTGAAACTGAACTATATTTATAGCAAACAATTTGATAATCCTTAACAACTTGAAGTTCGGGTTTCTCTGTATCAAGTTTTACATCTTTCAATGTATATACAAAAAGTCTTACTTGTATATTCATTTACAATATACATTTCAAGGTATATAAAAAAACAGTTTGGGTTTGTGCTTTTTTTTTTTTTTTTTAAGGGGGGGCTGGTAATCTATTTTAAGATGTCCAAGAGGGAAGAAATAAATGTTTCTAATCATAGACTAGTTCAAGTCTCTTTTTTTAAACTGAGAAACACAAAAGTATATCATATTCTTTATTTTTTTAAAGAATATTTTCTCTGATAACAGAATTACTGCTAGCTCACAATGAAATTCATTTATTTCCACAAACAAAACTTTCCTATGAAACAGAGCTTGAAAACCACTCAGCAATACATATTTAATGACTTGTGTACAGAAAAAAAAACTATGTGTAGAAAAGTAACCCAAACCATACAAACTGTAATACTCAGAAATGCCACAGTATATACTATGAGCATGTCGCTTTATAATCTGGAAATCCAGCTGAACAGAGCTATAATCAACGTCACTATCTTTTTCCTTCTCTGCAGCTGAAGTGAGAACAAACAGTATATTACACTGAAATTCCAATTAAAACAAAGACAGCATCACTATATTTAAAAGGGCAGAAAAATCTATTCTTCAGAACACTTGACTGCCTCTATTTTCCAGCTTCCAAAGTTTCAAGTGTTACACGTTCAACGAATTGTTAACAGCATTCCAATACCCCATCTTACAAGGTCCATATCATCAAAATCTTTTTCACTATTTTAAAAAGGAATACTCTACCAAATCTCACTAACATCACTGAAGTTTTTAACAAAGAGAATTCACATTAAAAGATAACTGCTTGGAATGACTGCTTGTCTTTGGGAAAGTAGTGCTATTATCTCGGTAGTTCACATAAATTGACTAGTAGTAAGATGAATGATGATTAGGGAGAGGAGCATCAAGTGGGAAATGCTATCTAAAATCCCATAGGGCAATACACAGCTAGAGGCAACAGCATCCCTTTCTAGGAGGCAGCTCCATTATTTCATGTAGGCAGTTCATAGCATGCAGAAACGAAAAACAACCAAAAACACCTCGTAAATTTGCCCACTATCCATTTATATTATCATAAATCCCCAAAAGCTTTTGAGAAGGTAGCTTGTCACTGCCGTCTCCCCACCTGGCTCATTCTTGAAAACAGTTTGTTTTAAATATATTTGTATGTAAAAACGCAACCCTACAACCCAGCATAGGGTTATCTTTTAATGTTTGTGTTGCTGAGTTGAGCTGTGGGACGCAAGCAATTCACGCTAAGTGGGATGTTTTACGTTGGGCAACATAAACACGCATTTCCTACTTCCATGGACGCACATTTCCCTGAAAGCACTGCACCTGAGGATGCTGCCCTGTCCCCAGACTCTGAGGCTTTAACTCTAAGGAGTCACGACCTGCGCTCACAGCAGAACCACATGGTCACTTCACTGAGAACGATTATCTGGCCCCAGGCGCCACTCTTCAGCCCACTACCTCTCCGGAAGGGGCAGAGGAGAGCGCTGCTAGGAGGCGAAGAGGAGCGACTGACAACAGAGCTGACACTTCCCCTCCCCTCTCCAAGCCATTTCCAGAAAGAGGCACTTGGGAAACGCAGGGGATGTCCGCGGTCCCACCGGCGACCGACCTCAGAGCAGGGCCCGGCGAACCCGTCCCCGCAAGACATGGCGCGGCCACCTGGCCCATCCTCCGGGGCCAGAGCGGTGCTCGCGAAGCTCGCTCCTCCTGCCCCGCAACCCGGCAGTGCAGATCCAGATCCCGGCCGCCGCACACAGTGTAAACACTCGGCACCCGCCGCCTCCCCGCCCGGGGGGCGCAGCTCTCGCGCGGACCCCCGTTTCCGCGCCTCTTGTCACGCACGGGAGGAAAGGCGAGGAGGGCGGAGGGGAGGAAGACGCGGCAGCCAGCCGCCGAGAGGGCCGGCGCCGGCGGCGTGGGCGCCTGTGCGCGGCGGGGAGGGCAGCCCCGGCGCCCCGCCGGTTCCCGCCCGCGCCCGCTTACCTGCCGGGGTCGCTCCGAAGACTCGCACCACCGGCACCTTCTTGACAGGGGCCTGGGTGACGGGGGATTGGCAGATATCCAGCCCCTGCAGCGGGCTGGCCATGTAGTAGTCGGCAGTCACTATCCGCACTGAAAACATGTTCGCCGCCGCCGCCACCGCCTCCTCTTCACTAGCGACCTGGCAGCGGCAGCAGCGGCGGCGGCGGCTCCTTCCGCAGCGGCAGCCCCACGGCAACGGCGGCGGCGGTGCCCCCTCCCCTGCTCGGCGCGTCCCCCTCCCCTCACACACAGACACTGCGAGCGGCGGCGGGCGGGGCGGGCCTGGCACGGCTGCCGCCGCCTCCTCAGGAGCAGCCGGCGAGGGGCAGCAGGAGAGAAGCCGTGGCGCTGTCGTCGGTGCTGGTGCTGCCGCCACCGCCGGGAATCACACGGGCTCCTCGGTCCCAGGCTGCAGCTCTTGTTGCCATGATGATGATGTCACGGACGCAACCACTGGGGGAGGGGAGACCGGGGTGGTGAGTGGCGAAGGGAGGGCTGTGAGTAGTTGGGGGAGGGGACGCGGAGGGAAAGGGAGGGAGCGGGGCGCGCGCCCGAGCGGGACACCCCGGCGGGGGCCGAGAAGGTGTTTTCTCCCCCGCCCCCGGGCACGTAGCGGGGTAGGAGGCTGGGGGAAAGCTGGGCCGGCGCCCGGCGCGGGGGATCGATGACTCGGCCGGTGGGCACGGCCACCTGGGTCAGGGGCAGCGGAGGGGGCGGCGGAGCGCCGATGACATGGATGGGCTCGGAGGGGCTTGCAGGTGGGGGCTATCCCATGTTCAGGGCCGTTTTGGCGGCTAAGCGGGATTGGCCGGAGCTACGGTACTCGCGCTCGCCTCGCCGACCGCCATTTCACATCCTGCACAGGAGGCGGGGGCAGCCGCGGAGACGGCTTTTTACAAGGTAAGAAAACCCGCCTGCGGGAGGAGGGAGCCGAGGCGCAGATCTCGTGCCTCGGCGGCCTCGCGGGAGGGCGGGCGGCGGAACGGGCGGGGCCAGGCGGACGCAGCTGGCCCTTCTCAGGTAACGCCGCGGCTCCGCGCGTGGCCCGAGGGCGGCGCGAGGGGCGGGGGCGCGCGAGCGCGATCTTCGGCCTATAAAAGGGTCGCCCCGGCGCTCCCTCCCGCCTGTGCGGCGCGAGCCGCCGCGCCCCCTCTTCGTGTGTGCTGCTGCAGTGTCTGCGTACGGCCACTTAATGAGATTTATTCACGCTCGGCTCTGCTCAGCCTTGCCAGGATTTGGCAGATCCAGTGCACAGGGATTTCCCACCGCGGTGTTTTTCTCCCGCCCCTTTCCTTCCCTCGCCCTAGCGTATCCTTTCTTGGTTTCCTTTTCGGGCCCGCAGGCTGCGTCTCGGGCGCGCGCGCGGACATGTAAGGACTTGTCAGCTCCCGGTGACCTCTCTCCTCCCCGCCCTACCCCGGTGGAATGTAGGATTAAGAGTCTTTCAGAGAAATTTTCGGCCAAAGAAAAAGGCCCGTGAGAGTCGCCGCGGTAGATGTGGACTCCCGGTGTTATTCATTAACAGGTTGTGCGAGGTTTTACTACCCGAAGGCATAAAAGCAAAAGGGGGAGGGGACTGTAGACAAAACAACTTTATCCAAAAAGAGCAGGGGGAGTAGGGGTACAGTTGTGAAATCGCAAAAAGAAGGGTAGTAACATGCAACTGTGTTGGCCATTATGTTGGAACCTGTGGGTTTTTGTCTGACTTGGTCACTAATATTGGGCGTGACCTTGGACAAATAATTTGTTTTGGGGGGCTTCAGTTTCCTCATCCGTGAAACGAGAGAGTTTCACTTAAAAATCCATGAGTTTTTCCCAACAAAAAGATTTAAGCAGTAGGAGGCAGAAACCATAATTTCAAGTTCGAAATATGCCACTGAACTAGGACTTTTGACAATCATCTCAATCTACCCAAATTAGAGCTCATTCTTTCACACTTATATATTATACAGGTGTGTTTTAATGGTTATTAGGTTGCCACATATATGAAGAGGTGTGCGAGATCCTCATTTGGAACCGTTGTGGTTCTTCAAATAGGAAAATCAAAAGGCTCAAAGGGACAAATCACTGGTAAGAAGCGGTCTAGAAATTCCATAGCATATAATGCTAATAAGAATTTATGCTCCAAGGGATTTGAGACTGATTACCACAGTAAATGAGCCTGCAGTTTTCAACTCAGAGCATGATTATAAATATAGGTGGCAAGATTTCTACTAATATACAGGGAATTACCTAATAATATTTTTAAGATGCAAAATCACTTAAGTTTCAGAAGGCTGTGGAAGGGGTTTAAAAATAGGACTACCATGCTAAAATGCATTTTCTGGTAATTAAATATTTTGTACAAGCTGAAGGTCAGATGCACAACACTAGTGATTCTCATAGTTAATATTTTGAGATTAAATATTATATAATAATTATATATTATAATTATATAAATATAATTAATATTTTGAAATTTATTATTTTGGGGGGAATGGGGCCTGGAAATTTGTATTACTGGGAACCCCACCCACCACTCTCATGATTGTTAAGTAATATAAAATTGAGAATGCCTGTACTATGCTATAATCAAGCACATCCGTAATATTTAAATTATACCATTCCTAACTAGAAAAAGGTAAAAGCATCAAATTCACAGATCTGTTTCTAGAAAAGGGTTTCTTTCCTCCTACCCCTTGAACAACATCATTTACTTTAAGAAAACGCAGTTGCAACCACAATTCAAATCCTTCTATAACTCCAAGGAAAGAATGCTTACTCTTGAAGAAAAGCATTTGCAGTGTGAAATTAGAATATTGTGTCCATTGCACATAATTGAATTTAAGTTCATGCTCAAATTAAAAACCTGACAATTCCCCCCTACCTAATCACTATCAAATGTGTTTTATAAATATATTCTCCCGAGCTAAGAAAGAACTCTGGAATGTTGAGTCAGAGAATGAAAAATTTAAACCATCATTTGCTATCTAAATGAGTTTGGACAGCTCACTTTTTTTTTTGGAATTTGTTTCCTCATCTATGAAATGGATAGTAATTCCTGTTTTAACCACTCAGGGATGTTATAAGGCTCAAATGAGATAATGTCTGTGAAGTATAATAAACTGTTGACATCCAGAAGTTTAACTCGTCTACAAACAGTAAAATCATTGGGAATTGTCTTACCTACGTACAATATGAGGAATGCCAAAATTAAGCTCTATACTTAATATCCTTAAAGCATCTCTTTTTTTGTTATTGTTGAGTGGGTTTTATTTGCCAGGTGATTTGAGATATAGTGAGAAACAAAATAGATGTGGCCCCTACCCTTATGGAGCTTATAGTGTAGCATCATAGAAATGTATTTTAGTCATATCAATCCACATTTTATCATCTCTTCTAGTTCACTGACCTAGACTCATCATGTCGTGTGTTTAGTAAAAGCCTGCCCGGCCTACTGTGCCAATAATGTTCAATGTGTGTTAGCATCTTCTTGTTAGAACAGAAGGCAATGGCTACCATAATTTTTTGGCAGATATTATAAAATGGCTTACACAACACTCATCCAGTTCCCTTATGGCTTGCTTTTCCGTACTTCAGAAGCTAGAAAATCAAAAACTACAGTTTCTAGACTCCCTTGTAACCAGAGTACTGGCATGAGATGAGTGGTGTGCCAGTAAATGTTTAACAATGGCTGGGGGAAGGGAAAGACCCTGATTTGTAGCATTGGCCAGTTTTCGTGGTGTGAATGTTCTTAAGCTACCAGAGTTACTTCAATGAACGTGGCGTTAGTTGGTGAAGATACTAACAATCACGAGCTTGCTTAGCATATCACTACATATGACCTAATTTCCAGCAATCAGATGCACCCATTCAAGACATAAATGTGAAAGTGAGCAACACGATGGCTCAGCTGCACTCAGGGTGATGGTATTTTCTGGCAAACATCATGGTGGAGGTGTCTGGTTCTTCTGGGCAGCTGGGGAGGAGTTCTGGCATCCATTTTTAGAGTCATAGGTGCTGACTGGCAGGTGGTGCTGGGGTGGGTTTCTGCTAGAATAGCCTTGTGATGCAGGCTATTCTTGTGTTCTTCCTGGTTTGGTTTTTCCTGGATGTTTCTAGCTATGTATTATCCAAGCCTGGTTCTCTGGTCCTCTCAGAGATCTGTGAGCTAAATGCTATCCTTTAATCTCTTTCTGCTTAAACTAGCTCAGTCACTCCCAGCAACATAATTTGTGGGGCTCAGAGCAAAATGAAAAAGGTAGGCCCCCTGGGTCAAAAAGCAAGGAAAAAGTGCCACTATATATATTTAAATATAAAGCTTTTTCTTTCCTCTGTTATCTCTCCCTCGACTTGTCATGATGTTTTTTATTTGCTTTTTAATATCATTCTAAGTAAAGAAAAATTAGAATTTTAAATTATTAGAATGAATTTTACCATTCATCTTTACATTGTGCAATGCCATTTATAAATGCAAATATAAGAGCATTTAACTCATATGTAGAATCACCAAAATTACACAATTCGTATTTCATAGTTTGTACATGCATATGTATTTCGTGCTTATCAGAACAATGTAAATGCTGCTCAAAACCAACTCAACTTTTTATTTCCCTTCTTGATATGAAGCACATCCTACCAACCTGAGTAAGGAAGGACTGAAAAGAAAGGGAACTGTGGGCTGCCCTACCTTTCCCCTTCCTTCTATGTCATCATTTTCAGAGTAAATGGTATTACAGGGAAGTAACACACACAAGTAAGAAAGGATATGATGGGGTTCTTTGGTCACATCTATTTCTTAGGATGCCATTGCCTTCTTTTTGCCCCTGAAGCAAGTTCTGGGTCAGATGGAAAGCATAGCCTCTTGGAACTGTCAGCGCCTCCACTAAATCAGTCATAGATGTAACATGCTTGCCTTGACTCACTCTGTGACTCCCTGAGTTCCTTCACCTCATAGGTCCACCAGAATCCTGTGCTTATGAGGCATTGTGAAGACTGTATGCAAATAGGGTGGCAAGGAAGAAAGGACACACACGTTACCTCCTCTGCTTGCATATATGATTCATTGTACCACTGGACTTCATTTATAAAACAGACATTCAAACATAAAACTATTAAGATTTTCAAAGTAGTGACTGCAGAGCATTAAACCAGGCACTGAGCCCTGTTTGCACAGTCTGCATGCCCGTGAAGTTGACCCTGAGCTCAGTGTTTCTCAAGGGGGCTTCTCCTGGTATTTTGGGTGAAACAGTTCTTCATTGTGCAGGATATTTAACATCTCTGGCCCCTGGGCACTACATGCCACTGTGACAAAAATGCCCCCAAAGAGGAGTTACTGCTCTCCGCTGAACTCCTAGAGTGGACTCCACTCTCTGCAGCTAGAAACCATAATCATTACAGATCCAAGAAAGGTCATGTGCAGTTTTTGCTAGGGATTCTCAAGCAGAGCAAAATACAGAGTTGAGTTTAAAAGATTTCAAAATTCTCATACCCGGGAGAGCAGAATTATGGTGACTTTTTTTCCCATTGTCAGAAAAATAATACTACCTATATTGGTGATGAAACAAATATTTGAGGTGCAAGTTTAAAGGTGATCAGTGGGCTTTATGTGTCACATGCATATAAATAGTTGACTCCAGATACATGGCAATTTCTGGTAATTAAGAAAAAGCAGAGAACCACAGAAAAGCAAAGAGAACCATCTTACTTTCATTATCTTCATCAACTGGCTGAAGGAGGAGAAAAAGCCCCCCGGAAAAACTAAGCAAGTTGCCATAAGAAGCTGTGGTACTCTTAATATATTAGATTTTGAACTTAGTTTCATTGTATTATCTCTTTTTAAGTTTTAGTTCTTGATTTAAGAATATTAACATCATAGCATAATAGAGCTGAAATAAGATATCCAGATCATTTTGTTTCCTTTATCCCTACACTATTAGCCATGTAGAGATTAAAAGCGCTAGTTTTATAGGCCTGGCCTTGCCTTTGCTAACTCTGAACCTCGGTTTTCTACTCTCTAAAATGGGGATAATAATATAACTAGGCTCTAAGTCATTTCACCAAAAACCAATTCATTAAAAAGTAATTTTACCAAAAAATACACTTGTTAAATTCAAGATAAATATTCCCTAAAACAAGTATTTGGTAAATATCACTGATACTTTGGCAAATTAGCTTTTAGCAAATTGGACTGTTTTCCATCCCTGTTAGGCATGTTATAAGGATTAAATGAGGTATTGCAAAAAAAAAAAAAAGTGCTTAGCAAAATCCTCCATAAATCTTAGCTATAGTCCTTCTAACATTCTGACTTCAAGTCTTGCTCATTCTCTCTCCTGAATATTCCCCATTCATGTCCACATACTCATCGTCCTTCTGTAGGCTTTCACTGCCTTTAGATGGACTATTGCAATAGCCACTTAATTGGTCTCTTGGCTCTTCCCCTCCAAACTTATTTTCCACACTACTGGAAGGGTGATCTGTCTACCACATAAATTTTAAATTATCTTCTACAATATAATATCTCATTTCACTGTCTTTTCCATTTATCCTCTAGCAGCACCGGAGTACTTGTAGTTCCTTAAATATACCTTAAATATTCTTTCATCAAATCTCTATGCCTTTGCCTTTCTAACTTGAGTATTTTCCTCCTTCTTGTCTCCAGTCAAAATTTTTATTCATCTTTCAAATTTTAGATGAAATGCTATCCCACTTGTAAAGATTTCCCTAAGCAGATTTAGGTGTTCTTTCTAGGCTTCCACGGCTTTTTGTACATGCTTCTGTTATAACTCTTAGATTGTTGTAGTTTGTTTGCTGGTAATCTCCTTGAAGGAGGGGACCATGTCTTTTCATGTTTTACGTACTAGCTTCAAGTATAGTGCCTAGAATATATCTTTAACATTTACTGAATTGAAAAATTAAAAGTTCTAGTTACAGGGCCTGCCTGGTGGCATAGTGGTTAAATTCGCACGCTCCACTTTGGTGGCCCAGGATTCGCAGGTTTGGATCCTGGGCGCGGACCTATGCAACACTTATCAAGCCACATATAAAGTAGAGGAAGATGGGCACAGATGTTGGCCCGGAGCCAGTCTTCCTTAACAAAAAGAGGAGAATTGGCAACAGATGTTAGCTCAGGGCTAATCTTCCTCACCAACGGAAAAAAAAAAAAAAGGTCTATTTACAACCGTTTTATTGCCTTTCCACTACACCTCCATTTTACAGATCAGGAAGCTGAGGCACAAAGAAATGAAGCTATTTATTTAGTGAGAACCCATGCCTTCTAACTCCAGATCTATTGCTTTTACTCCTATACTGTAGAGAATCTTCTGAGCAGCATCTATATACTAGTCATTTCCATTGTAGGAAACAGCCTGTCTTGTCAGTGTCTTTCCATTCATCTCTAATCTAGGGAATAGGCAGAAGGGCCTAGTGAGTTGACAAGATTCATATTTTCTTTGTTATTCAATTATTTGTTTGCTTTTGTTTGTTTTCTGGTAAATTCAGTGGAATTCAAGGTAAATTATTCTTTGTGTCATTCCTTTCCTTCATCTTTATAGAACTTAGTTTTGTCAACTACTGTAGGATTGAATGTCGGATGCATTTAGCGTAGTGGTCCTCAACCAGGGCAACTTTGCCCGCCTGCCCGGAAGACATTTGGTAATATATCTGGAGACGTTTTTGATGATCACATCTGGAGGAGTGCTACTGGTATCTAGTAGGTAAGAGTCCAGGGATGCAGCTGAATGTGTGACAATGCACAGGACAGCCCCCACAACAGAAAGAATTATCTGGTCCCAAGTGTCACTAGTGCCGGGATTGAAAAACCCTGATCTAGTCTAAAGGAAATTTTTACCAGCCCTTCATCCAGTGTCTTGCCTCTATGAAACGATGATGGAAAAGAAAATCATTCTCTCCCAGAAGGGATTTCGAAGCCCTAAATAAGTATGGCAAACCCTGGAGGCAATTGCTGTCAACTCTACCCACTCTCAAAAAACTTTATGCAGGTTTCTCCAATTTTCATAGCACCTGCCTGGGTATAAGATAGGCACATAAATATATATTGCCTGAATGAGTAATAAAATATTTTTGACTAAAAGAATGAGGTTTTATTTCTCTCTTTGTTAAACTAAAGAGAAGTCAAGTTAATCATTGTGGTGAGAGCTGAATTTCTCTCTGTTCTTATCTTTTTAACCAATTAATCTACTCAGTTACAGAGAGAAGCAAAACTTTTTAAAAACAACTTTCAACTTGCCCACTTTTATAAATTAGCAGTAATAGTTTTAAGGGAGAGACCAATGAGCCTATAAATTAAAGATGATGTTTGAGGAACAAAAACTAAAAGAAGCTTTCAGAATAAAGTAACATTAGAACTGATGCTTGAGCTCTCCAGGACCCTCATTTAAATTACGTAAACAGAATTGATATTGGAGCGTTTCTGATGGATTATGCCTAGGCAGGAAGAGACCAAACACGCATAGAGTAAGGTTAAATTAAGTTCCCAATTTAAATAATCAAGATACAAAATCTCAGAAGCAACATGTCTATATAGAGCAGCATATCTCAGAGTAGTTTTCCCTGGCCCCCAAGTCCCTCCTGCACTTTTATATGCATAGCTTAAATCACATTCCAGGAAAACTTCCACTAATAATCTTTGTTATTGACAGTGAACTCTCCTGGGTTTTAATCCTCATTTTACATCCTCATTCCAGGGGCCAGGAAAGACTATTTATTCTCAGATGTGTAGATACAGATCAACTCTTATATTTCCTTATTTTCAAATAAAATGTATTTTTTCAATCTTAGAAGTTTTAAATGTATAGCATAGAAAATATGGAAAACTGTAAAGAAAATATGGGACACTCAGTCCCACCCAGAGGCAGTCATGATTAACATTTTAGTCCATTTTTTTCTAGAAAATTTTTCTATAAATATATTACATAGTAGAAATAATGTCCTGGTTTTTTTACTCTACATCATAGCAGAAGCATTTCCTATGCAAATTAAAATTCTTCATATACATTGTTTTAATGGATGCAGAATATGCTGTGCTGTGGACATATGATAGTTTACCATTTTCCCACTGTTGGCCAACAACAGAATGTTTCAATTTTTACATTATTATAACTACCCCACTGAGCATTTGGTGCATTTTGGATCCTACCCTTAACTTTTCAAGGAACTTACTTTAAATTTCATTATTTGACAAGAACATCAGTTCCTGGTACATACCATGTTCCTTCTCTCCAAAGATGAGAGATTTGTGTGTGATATTCTTTCTGCCTGCTTTTCTCTTCCTCTCTCCACCTCTTTTTGTCCACTTAGTTCACACTTTAGATTTCCGGTCAAAGGTCACTTCCTCAGGGAAGCCTTCCCAAACTCTATTTGATTATTGTTCTGTTACATATTCTTTTTTTTTTTTTTCTGAGGAAGATTCACCCTGAGCTAACATCTGTGCCAGTCTTCCTCTTATCTTGTTTGTATGTGGGTCGCCACCACAGCATGGCCGCTGATGAGTGGTGTAGGTCTGTGCCTGGGAACCGAACCCAGGCCACTGAAGCGGAGTGCACTGAACTTAACCACTAGGCCACGAGGCTGGCCCCTGTTACATATTCTAATTGTACTGTGTTCATTTCTTGCATAGCACTTACCTCTGGTTGTAATAATCCATTCATTTGTTTATTATTGGATTAATTTCTGTTTCCCCCCTTGGACTAGAATACTACAATCATTACCTGGATAAGCAATGATTATAATGCTGTTATAAACACTGGCCGATTAATATGATCTCATTTGTATCACTGATAAGATGGGTTAAAGCTTGAGACTGAAATACAATTAGTCAGGCGTCATGCTAGGTACTGTGAATACAGAAGTGAGAATGACAGGCATGATTTCAGCCTTCGGGTGCTTATAGTCTAGTGCAGGGTTTGGCAAACTCTTCTTGTAAAGTGACAGATAATAAATATTTCGGGCTTTTCAGGCCATATAGTCTCTCTCACAACTACTCAACTTTGCTGTTGAAACGCAAAAGCAATCATCAACAATACATAAACAAAAAAGTGTCTGGGTTCCAATAAAACTTTATTTAAAAAACAGGCTGGGGGGGCCCAGCCCAGTGGCATAGTGGTTAAGTTTGTGCGCTCTGCCTCAGCAGCCCGGGGTTCGCAGGTTCGGATCCCAGGCGTGGACCTACGCACCGCTTATAAAGCCATGCTGTGGCAGTGTCTCATATAAAGTAGAGGAAGACGGGCACGGATGTCAGCGCAGGGCCAATCTTCCTCGGCAAAAAAGAGGAGGATTGGCAACAGATGTTAGCTCAGGGCTAATCTTCCTCAAAAAACAAACAAACAAAAAAAACCAGGCAAGGGGACTGAATTTGACCCATGGGCTATTGTTTAATGACCTCTGGTCTAGGGGACAAGACAGCCGTTAAACAGATCGTTTGAGATGATGAATGCTTCAAAAGAAAACGACAGGGTGCAATAAAATCACATGGCAGAGCTGTCTAACCTATTCTAGGGAGAGGAATAAAGACTTCCTTGAGGAACATGACTTTAAACTAAGATTTAAGGAAGAAAAGGAGTTATCTGGATAAAAGTAGGGGCAACAACCTCAGTGAAGACCTAAAGCATGGGAAGAGCAAGAATAGAAATTCATTTGTAAGCTTAGTGATTGATAGGAAGGCAGAGATGAAATTACATAAGGATGGAGTATAGAGTGAAAGGACAGACTTGGTACTGAAAATTTTTGAGAACCTAATACATCTCTAGAGGAAGAGATGCCAGCAGGAAAGACTGAGAAGGAACAATAAATGAGGCAGAGCAGTAGCAGGAAGTTTAAGACCTTACAGACACACTAGCCACCTCTTCCATTTGAATGTATAGGATATGTAGGTTGGGAATATTAGTTTAAAGGCCATGGGAACCTCAGAGAACTCATATGATTTCTGAAGGGTAAGATATATATATATATATAGAAGGAAGAATAGAGCTGAGGGCTAGGCAAGGGGTGAGGGGGAGGGAGTGGTAGGGTAGAGAATGAACAGGTAGTGAGGAATCAGAAGTAACAGATAGGCACACACTGCTGGTATATAGTAGGTGCTCAATAATTTTTTGATAAATGAATGGAAGGATAACAATATAAGATCAAAGAATCCAAGAGGGAAAAGTTTTCAATAACACGTTGATCAGTACTTTTGCATGCTTAAAAGAGCTATTGCTCAAGGTTAGTTTCCTTGCCTATCTGGGAAAGGATGCAAGTAAGGACTCAGCCACTCGTGGTGCCCTACCACAGGATAAGCCTGACCTCCAATTCCTACCTCTAGGAAAATCTGACTTGGCTCTTTTCTGCCCTGAAGATTTCAGTGAGTAGGAATGGGGACCTTCCAGTGTCAGTACATGCTCAAAATAAAAATACTATAAAATTAGAATAGGAGCAAGATTTTTCCATAGATTACAATGACACCAGCTCAACTGTTATCCCTTCTCTTGATCATATGTATTAAACATGTATTTTATTACTTAATTATAAACTTGTTTTAACCTTTTTGTGTGTGTGTGTGTGTGTGAGGAAGATCAGCCCTGAGCTAACATCTGCTAATCCTCCTCTTTTTTTCGCCTCAGTATGGCTTGACAAGCGGTGCGTTGGTGCACGCCCGGGATCCAAACCGGAGAACCCCGGGCTGCCGCAGCGGAGTGCGCGCACTTAACCGCTTGCGCCACCGGGCCAGCCCCTTGTTTTAACTTTTTATTAACTTCTTGTTGATACCTATAAAGTTTTATATTAGATGCTGTGGGTGATTCAAAACCTGTGAAACATGGCTCTGGGCTCAAGTATTATGTAATTGACCAATAAGTTGTAAGCTTCTTGGCATTAGGAATCATATTTGACATTTCTTTTTTTCTTTGCATAATATCAGGCATATGGTTGGTACTGCAGAAATAATTTTCCCCTGCCCTCTGCATTACACCATCTGGTGACCAATGGTGTCTATCTAGCCACTTCTGTATGACTTGGACAAAACATGCCGCTTTCTGACGCAGACGATATGCTGAAGGCATCAGTAACAGTAATTTCAGCTTGTTGAAGGGGGAGGTTCTTTGTGTAAAGGTCAGCCTGTCAGTAAATAGCATGCCACCCTGGTCTTTCAAGATTATAAGAAATCTTTGTATATGTGTGTTTTTACAATAAAAAAAAAAAAAGAGTAGTGGGAAATTGTACCCAGTGGTCTCACCAGATGTTTTCAAATCAGAACTGGGGCAATTGAATTGTAATTTATTTTTAAAACATTTATTTTCACAAATTTATGAGAGCAAGGAGCTGAGATTTTTCTTGTCTGAATTAGTAGGTAATTCATTCTCCATACAACTTCAGCAGAGAAGACATAGCCTTAGGATGAAAATGTGAAGCACGAGTTCTTGCCAAGTATGAAAAGTGGAGCAAAGATTAGTCTTAAGAATGAAGGGAAACATTACTCATTTTTCTTAAGCTGCTGCTTGCTTCTGCATTAGTATGAACTGTTTTGGACTGAAAGCTCATAGATAAGGGGCAAGGGTCCCCTTTCTGGAATATCCAGTCTGCTGTACTAAACATATCCAAAGTCTTTCAAGAATTAATTTATTAAGGGCTGTGACACATGGCTTATAGTCTTCCTCTTACCTTAACTCCTGCTCTCACCCTGAGTGAATTCATTACCCAAGTAGACAGTCCACCTAGCATCAGCCTCGAAGTTTCTTGACATGCTCGTCTCTAGTGAACTTCAGCCACCCACTTCTGTTGCCACACCTTGGATCTTATCATACCCCCAATCTGTTTTACCTCTAACTTCATAAATGCAAACCTCACATTCTCTGGCCAGAACTTTCCTCCTGGCTCTCTCACTCAGTTACTCCAGTATAACCATTCTCAGTTCCCTGACATCTCATTTCCACTGCTCTTCCCACTCTACTTCAGCCTCGCACCCTTCTCAGATTTCTCTGACTTGGACCTCCAGTCCACAGACTTCTCTTTTTTCTCCCTCTCAGCCTTCTCCTGCCTTTGCTTCCTTTGATCTCCTGCTGCATTCTGTGTTAAATTGCTTTACCACTGTCTTGTCAGGAACCACGAATCTCCTTTGCCCTGTCGCCCTGCTATCATTCACCTGGCAAAACACCAGCTCTAACTGGGTGCCTGTGCCCAGATTGCTGAGTGCACCCAGATAGAAAAAATAACACTGCTGTGTAGACTGGCATTTAACACTAAATTCAGGACCACAAACTTCAGCTAGATTACTCTCTATCCATACTGTTGGGAAGGGAAGGTTATCCTTGTAATGTATTAGTCTCTATCATCTGAACCTCATACTCCACATGCCAAGGTATAGTGTTATAAATTCTCCTCTGTATACCCAAAATTAATAATAGCCTGAATCATTGCAATTATCATTACCCTCTCTCTGACTCTCTAATTAGCTTTTGTGCTTACTTTCTTGTTTTACTTTATAGTTTTGGGTCTAGATCATCCAATAAGGTAAATTTTTATTTATTTATATTTTTTGTGAGGAAGACCAGCCCTGAGCTAACATCCATGCCAATCCTCCTTTTTGCTGAGGAAGACTGGCCCTGAGCTAACATCTGTGCCCATCTTCCTCCACTTTATGTGGGACGCCGCCATAGCATCGCTTCACAAGCAGTGCGTCAGTGCACGCCTGGGATCCGAACCCCGGGCCGCCAGCAGCGGAGCGCGCACACTTAACCACTGTGCTAAGGGGCTGGCCCCTCTAATATTTTTTAAATCAATATTTGATCAGTCAGTTTGGGGCCGGCCCCATGGCGGAGCAGTTAAGTGTGCGTGCTCCGCTGCTGGTGGCCCGGGTTAGGATCCAGGCACACACCGACAGACCGCTTGTCAGGCCATGCTGTGGCGGTGTCCCATATAAAGTGGAGGAAGATGGTCGCAGATGTTAGCCCAGGGCCAGTCTTCCTCAGCAAAAAGGAGGATTGGCATGGATGTTAGCTCGGGGCTGGTCTTCCTCACAAAAAAAAAAAAAAAATTTGATCAGTCAAAAAGAACATGTCTAGGGGCCAGCCCGGTGGCATAGTGGTTAAGTTTGCGCGCTCCACTTTGGCGGCCCAGGGTTCACTGGTTCGGATCCTGAGCACGGACCTACGCCCCACTCATCAAGCCAGGCTGAGGTGGCGTCCCACATAGAGCAACTGGAAGGATGTACAACTGTGACATACGACTATCTACTGGGGCTTTGGGGAGAAAAAAGGGAAAAAGGAGGAAGACTGGCAACAGATGTTAGCTCAGGGCCAATCTTCCTCAAAAAAGAAAAGAATATATCTCAAACATTATGGAATGAAATGATAACTGAAGGAAAATCACTCCTAGGAATAGTGAACCTTTTTAGAGAGGCTCTTGTGAATCTAAGTAGTCTCTAGTTGTTGTAACTCAGGGCCAGGGGCTTTAGGCTCAGCTCCCTTGAGTCATTTCAGTCTTGCCTTTCCCATCTTCCCCCTCCCATCATTTCTGATCCCACAAATTTTCTAAAAACACGTCCTTTTTTCCTAGAGTGGCAGGGAAAGCAGTGCTACTTGGGTGAGGAACAGTGGTGGGTTCTGTTTGTATGTATAGGGCATTTATTGAATGGCAGTGTAGGGTACTGGTTAGGAGTTTAGGCTTTACGGCCCGGTTTCCTACTTACCTGCTCTGTGACTTTGGGCAAATTACTTTCTGTGCCTCAGTTTTCCCCTCTGTAATATACAGATGATAATACTAGTACCTACCTCACAGTGTTGTTGTGAGGATTGAATTACATATATTAAATGAGTTAATATCTTAGAACTTGTAAGCACTCAGTAACTGTAAGCTATTATTCATAATTTAGAGGCAGCTTCTCTATTTCCTAAAATACATTTATTCATTAACAAGAAGAGAGTAATGATGAAAGCTAGGAGCTGTTAAATTTCCATTGATTGGATATGAAAAGTAGACTTTTAGAATTGCAAAAGACCCAAGAAATTATTTAGACCCTTGGTTCTTAACCAGTAATATACATCAGAATCACTTACGAAGTGTTGTAAAGCTACAGTTACCCACGCACTCTATTCTCACATCCACCCAGTCACAGTGCCCACAGGCAATTCCAATGAAGTCTTCCTTGCAAGAATCACTGAAATAATTCAAGTCTTTAGATTTTATGATAAGGAAATTGAGACTTAGAATAAATGACTAGCCTAAGATTCCAAAGAATAAAGGGGATCCAGGTCACCTAGTTCCTTCGTAAGTGATCTTCCTATTCTTCTATATTGCTTGCCAAATATATTAATTTTTTGTGGTGAGGAAGATTAGCGCTAAGCTAACATCCGTTGCCAATCCTCTTTTTGCTGAGGAAGATTGGCCCTGGGCTAACATCTGTGCCCATCTTCCTCTACTTTACACGTGGGTTGCCTGCCACATCATGGCTTGATAAGAGGTGCATAGGTCCGCGCCGGGATCCGAACCTGCGAACCCCGGGCTGCCGAAGCAGAGCAGGCGAACTTAACCACTACGCCAGCTGGGCTGGCCCCCAAATATATTAATTTTTAAAGAAACTAATATGGGAGTTTATTCTTCTCTCAGTAATATCAGGAAGAATAATATAGCCTTTAAAAGTGTACTTTATTCAGCATTTAATTTAATTCAAAATAACAAAATTTATTTTACGATTCATGCAGAGGACTATTGCACATTTATAATAAGATTTAAAGTGAATTTTGCTGTGCTTTTCATGTGGACGTTAGTCTTTCCCACAGTGCTTGTGCTAATTAGTACAAGGAAACACTGTGTGTGGCAGAGTCGCTTAACCCAACGTCACAGACTGACAGGCAAACAAATGCTTTATAGGGCAAAATAGCTGTAGGAATTAAACTCTTTAGCACTCTCAATAATAAAGTATGTATTTCTTATAATTAGGATTTTTCATTTTACGTTTTTAAGTTTTTTAAAATAAAACCTTTGTAAAATATTCTTGGAATTTTCCAGCCTATGAACAGTTACTGTAGAAAAATCAGCGGTTATTAGGTACAGTGTTCTTATTGTAGCTTTACTGATTGGTAGATTAAAAGTCTAAAAAATAAGGCAAAAAAAATTTCTGAGTTTTTGTATGGTATTAAGTACTATGATATTATATCTTTTAAAATATGTTTTTCTTTATCCATAATATAGAGGAATCAAAAAAATACATTAGAACTTGGATGTGAAGTTGCACAAATGTGTGAAACAAATTAAGGTGACAGGGAGGAGCAAGAAAATGCTCAAACTAAATCTATCTCTCAAAGCAGGTCTATTTATATTTCACTATATTTGCTATTATAAATTTATTTCCATGTATGTGTTTCTTTGCTAGAAATTATAAAGGGCTGCCAACCCAACTTCTGAATCTTAGGCAACTCCATTTTACCAATAAACCACTCATTTCTATTTGGTAAACACTATGCACAAGCTCTTAAAGAAGTCCACCATCCCAGATCCCCATCAACCTATTATTAAACCACTCTTGCTTATACTTTGCCTGATTCCATACCCTTCACTCTACACTTCATCTCAGGTTTGGCCTTGAGATCTTTTTACTTGATGCTTGTGTTTGGCTTCCTGGCATTTGACTCTATGCTCACCCTGATTATCTTTGGTTTAGACTCACCTTCCAGTTCTAAGCTGCCAAGATTTAAACCCCTTGATTCCAGCACAGCCACTGGCTGCTACCTCAATAGGACCAGCCCCAAAAACTAGCTCCATATTATAAGCATCCGTTTATTCATCTGTTCAACAGACTTTACTCATCACTACTATGTGTAAGGCACTAGAGTAGTTTCTGGGGAATACAGAAGATTAATTAGTAACAGAAAGCTCCTTAAAGCTCTTAAAATCTGGTAGGACAAATAATACAAGTATATAATAATTTGAGATAGTATATGTTGAACTTTTATGAAGTATGTATACAAACAAGACATTAATTCATGAAAGCTGCAAATAGAAAGATCCTTAATCAGGAAATTAAGGGGTATGGGGTACAAGGGGACATGACCAATAATAACCTGAGATGGTGGGTCATGGATTAAAAAAGATTGAGAACACTGACAGGTGTTAACTAGACTTTGAAGGTAGGGTAGGATAGACACCATGGGAGAAAGACATTCCAAAAAGTGGAACCAAACCAAAAAGAGCAGAAAAAGTAAGTTATATGAAAGAAAGCTTATTCATATAGATTGGTGGACAGTATAAATAAGGGATAGAAGAAAGCCTAGAAAAATTTGTTATGGAACGTTATGGAAAGTTATGGAAGCCTTTGAATACTGAGGAGTTTAGAGTTGGCAAGCACGTATTGGAGAGTCAGAAGGTTTTGAGCAGGAAATAATAATTGGCTTGATTTAGCAGTGATATACAGGAAGGATTTGGCAGTGAGGAAATAGGAAGGCAAGACTGCAAACCAGGAAATCACCTTAGGAGACTAATAGGAACAGTAAACTAAGGAAGGGAGGGCCTGGAGATGAAGACTTGATTCATTTGATTAAGTGCCAGTTACGAGCTAGTTGCGGTGATACAATGAGGACGAGGTCCTTGTCGTGAGGGAATTTTCAGCCTAGTGAGACATTGATCTCTTAAACGCTCCTATCGGGATGTCTGTGCAAAATTTTGGCACCACTTCTGACCTTTGCCCAGTTATTAAGGAATTAGGACCTCATTTAATAATGGGATGTATTCCTTACTTTCTAAAACTACTTTTCCATTTTATGAGTCTGCTAAGGCAAAGGTATCCCACCACTTGTACATAAAGAAAAGCAATTTATTACTTAAAACAAGATAAGACAGGAACACTACACCAGACAAGGCAAAGAAGAAAATGACATGTTTTGAAGAGATAACTGAAGATGATATGGAGAATGAATTGGAGATTAGATTAGGGGCAAGAAAACCAGTTAAGAGGTTATAGTAATCCACCTGCTTGATCATGAGAGTCAGTGTGAAAGAAGAGGAGGCCTTGATAGCTACTTCCACTATAATCCTTTCTATCACTGCCCTGGTACAACTAAGGGATGGTTAGGGGACTCTCGTTTGGAATTAAATCTTGAACAGGGGGACCCAAGAACACAAGAAACACTGTTTACTTCTTCAGGCTTAGAAGTAATGTCCCTACTGTCAAGTAGTCTCTTTTCTAATTTGGAGCATGGTTTGTCAGCCTTCACATTGATTCTGTGAGCTCCCTGATAAATTCTTGTTTTTGCTTTAGTTGGCCCATATTGGTACCTAGGGCTTATAATAAAAAACCCCTAATTGACACTGTATATGATGTTTGAGGCACCTGCGGATAACCAGGTGGAGACTGTTAGATAGTTGGAACTATGAAAGTAGAATAGTGGTTCTAAAAGTGATGCCTCAGCATCACTGAGAACTTGTTAAAATGCAAATTCTCAGGCCCCACCCCAGATTTACTGAATATGATACTACGGGAGTGGGGCTCTATCAATCTGAATATTAGTAAGCCCTCAGGGTGATTCTAATGCATGCTACAGTTTGAGAACCAACTGAACTAGAGCTTAGAAGAGAGATTCGGGGCTTTGCTCTAGGCTGGACTCTTTCACTTATCTGCCATCCTCCTCCTGGAACTATCTGGCTTGCCTGGGTATACCTCTCTCATGGTGATGGAAGAAGCGTTTTAAGAGGACAAGCAGAAACATACAAGGCCTCTTGAGGCCTAGACTCCAAACTGAAACACTGGCACTTCTGCCTCATTCTATTGTCCAAAACAGGTCATGCAGCCAAGCCCAGATTCAAGAGGTAAGGAACTAGAATTCACCTCTTAGAGAAATTGTGAAGTGACATGGCAAACGGCCTGGGTTCATGGAGGGGTGAAGAACTGGGATCGTTAATACCATAGTAGGGATGACCTGAGCATGCCTGCAAGTAGAAGGGAAGGAAGATGGAGAATGAAGAAAGTAAAGAGAAAGAGCAATACCATAGGTCAGAGAATTAACCTTTGAAAAAAGGAAGGGCACTTCTGGGAATGGAAAGAAGGGAATTTGATTGAATTAGATTTAGCAAATTAAAATACAGGATGCCCAGTACAATATGAATTTCAGGTAAAAAATGAATAAGTTTTTAGTATTAAGTATCTTCTATACAATATTTGGTAGGCTTTGAGTACATAGTTTCTATTTTTTATTATTTTAAATACTATTTAAATGTTTCTATAATGCAATATTTGAGACATACTTATACTAAAATATGATTTCTTGTTTATTTGAAATTCAGATTGTACTGGACATCCTGTATTTTATCTGACAACCCTACTTTGGATGGATTTTAAATAAATCCATAGTAAGATAATCTATAAAGGGATAGATGGGTGCATTTGGGGATTTAATCCTGGTTTGAAACTGCTGCTATGAATGCTGCGAGGTGTCAGTGAAAGAATTGCTGAGCAATAGTGAAGGCCCAGTTAACAACAGGCAGCATGAATCTTTCTTGGATTAAATCAGCAGTAATGTTTCACTGCTGGGAAGCAGTAGCAATAACAGAGATTGCTGGTGCAGGCGATCACCTTGGTTTAACTTCAGCAGGAGAGGTCTGGGTAGGAGTTGGGGGCATAATTGAAATTACTTAGGGGTCCAAGTAGTACAGGGAAGCAGGTGAAACCAGAAAGTGAATTGGGAGGCAGAAGGTGAACAGTGCGAGAGGTGGAAGTTCACAGAGAAGAAACAGAATTTACAATCTTGGAAGAATAGTTCTGTATGATAATGAGGTTAAAAATCCAATTTCACATTACAGAATGGGAGCTAAATTAAGACCAAGAGCTCTGGAGACAAGGCACCTGATTTTGCATTCTAGTTGTGTGATCTTGGTCAAATAATTTAACTTTCCTATGCCTTAGCTCTTTATTTGTAAAATAGGAATATTAACGGTTCATACCTCATAGAGTTATTGCGAAGATTAAGTGAAATAAACCATAAGAAGTACCTAAAACAGTATGTCTGGTATATAGTAAGCCCTCAAATGTTTGCTGTGTTTTATTATTTTAAATACCTCTTACATGTATCTATAATCAATAAATGTGAGTGCTTTAGAGAGTATTTTAAACACAATGGCAAGTATACATTGTGTGTTTTCCATCTTAGCTAACAAATGCCCTGTTTGATAAATACATACACAATTAGCTACCTGTTAAAGTTGGAGCTCATGCAGCCTTCACCATTTAAGGTTGTTTACTGTTATTACAAGAAAATAATTATCATGTTCAAGTCATATCTGTCTCCTCATTTCCCCTAGGTGACCATGCTTTGGGATTTTCATAGTTTGAGTAATTCCTCTGGGCTCTGCCACCCAGCAAGTTAAAGAGGACAAGATTCCTCTCGGGGTGTCGTGGTTCTGGGAATGTGAGCAGCTTGTTTTCATGAGATCTCCACCCTGACCTGGCCTGGTAGGAGCTGTTGTGTTGATGGTTGTATGGTTTTTAGTTGTTTCTTCCATTTTACGCAGTTATTTGTATATAAAGATTTTTGAAAAGTGAATTTTTTGTTGGGATGTTTTGCTTATAGAAAGAAAAATTAAAACTATTTTAAAGTAATTACTCGTGTCTTATTTTTTCTCTTTTAAAATAAATGAAAGTTTTAATTGATGTTGTCTGGAAAGAAAATGAAGGCCAAGGAAATGGCTATGCTCTTAATGTTTTAAAATAAAGTAATATTATTCTCTGTTTGAATGGAGCCTTCTAAGGAATTACTACAGTCTCATACACAATTGACTTAAATGCATTCTTTATCTTTAAAAGGAAGTAGAACAGGATCATTGAGTAAATCACATGTGTTCACAGTCTTGTCTGGTGTAATCAGATACTACACAAGCACATTATTCTCTAGTCAGGAGGGAAGGGCACATCTGAAGCAGGGCTTGCCCCTGCAGAGACCTTTTTTTGTTTAAAGAACAGTGCAGTGCAAGACCACACAGTAGAAGATAACAGAAAATATCTTCCATGCCTTCCTCCACCTTTATACTTTTTCATTCTTCTTTGTTCTCTTAGGACATCTGTTGTAATGATTATTCCGTAAAACTCATAGGTACATGGCAGACGGCGTATCATATTTCACTTATTGTTTTGTCTACTATAATTGCTCTCTTTATATCATGCCATTGTAGGTTTTTAAAATATTTTGTTTATAAAAGATATGAAAGGATGGTATAGAAAATTTATTAATTGACTGTAGATATCTAAAGAGTAAATGTTTTAACTCTGAATTTAATAAAATAATATTTTAGGGAGTCTAATAGACTTATTAAGCTACATCTTAAAGAGATAAATACACTAAAAAGATGCTTAAAAGGATGAATTTTCCTTTTTTATATTAATTGCAATGGATTTTTAAAAAATGTCATACTTAGGCATTTGAAAGACATTCTTAATTATGAACAACAGTGATGTGAGATTTTGGAGGCTTCAAAATAGGTCCATTATTTCAAATGTTTTCAACATTTTAATAGCTGGTTTGCTGTCTACATTATGGCTGCAATTCAAAATTCAAGTTTTTACTTCTTATTAGGGGTTCTTATATTGCATCCCAGTTTTGCCCTAGGTTGATCCTTTGGGGATTTTTGAAATTTATGTTTGAAGGGTTTTTTTAATCCTTTCTATTAAGAAAAATTTCAAACGTATACAAAAGTAGAGTAAATAGTATGATGACCCCCAAGTCATGTTTGAGCTTTAAGTGATATGTTAGTACAGGTACTACATTTGTTAATGCAACAGATGTTCAGGAACTCAAGAAATGCTTATGGCTTAATATATACTTGAAAGAATTTGTGTAAATCAAATTTTAAAAAATATCCAACCATATCCCAACCTATGACAGATTGTATTTCAAATGTATTTTGGTGGTCAGCCAATTTTTGGATCTACAAATGTGTTTCTCATAGAAGTAATCTTAAAATGGCTATTAGCTTTTCAGGCCAGCTTGCAGTAACTGATCTAATTCACAGTTAAGAGAAACCTACGTACCGTTTTTAACATCATTTCAATGAGAAAGTGCCTCCTTTGCCATTGGAATACTAGGGAACAGCCACCACCCATCTTCCCTTCTACTAAGTATGCCGGATAGGAGAGTGGGGAGTCAAACTCTCCTGTAATGGAGATTCATGTCCATGATGGCTCCTTAATTCTCTCAGCAAAACTAGCAGAAACTCAAGAGAAGACATTCGGAAGGGTCTCGGGGGGCAGGGGGTGGGGTGGATGGGAGTGCACTCCGTACATACCATTCCAGAATTGTTTACCATTTTTCCTCTGCTAGTGGAGTTTGGTTTTGTGCTTCTTTAAAAAAATGCCTTTTTATTTTTAAAAAAAGGAATCCTTCCTTTATAAAACAAATACTCTGTTGTATCTAAAGTTTACATTTTACACACTTTTTTTAAAGTAGCTTTCTGATTATTTTCTTCTTTGAATAAGTTTCCAACATAGGGGGAAGATTATTTTCACTGGCTGAGATATGCCTAAGACAACAAGAAAAGATTCCTGACTACTAAAACACAAAATTGGAATATAAACATAGGTACTTAACTGCCAATAAGCTAAAATCAGGTTGTTGAAATAATGTTTATCATGAACCTATAAGTAGTATTAACCTTTTGGAGTATCTGGGAATGATGAAAAAGATGGGCTCTAATGCTTTTGTCATGCCAACCTACACTCTCACTCTTCCAAATGGACCTTAAATTCCTACTCTTCCAAAATCCTCCTCTAAGCAAGAACTTGGAGCCACAGAACTGTCCTAATCAACTTCTCATTTTGTACGCATAGTATATATAAAAAAGGGAAATAGAGCAAGTGCTTTATGGATAGAGCAACAGGAGCAAGATTCAGAAAATGTGGAATAGCTGAAAACAAGGCCAGCTCAGAGTTAGGAACTCTAAATATTACAACAGTACCCTGAGAAGGTCACTTAACCTCCCAGGATAATTAGTAAAATGAGTGGTTGAAATAAATTAGCCCTGTTCCTTCTAGTTCCAAAAGTCTCATCTGTGAATAGTCATCTTAGATCCTGTGAAGACTTCAAATGCTAGTGTGGCATGGTTATTATCCTGCCAGCTATTACAGACTCCAATCTCTTACATCCACTCCAGAGACTGTGTATTGTTTGCCTGTGAGTGACTTGACGACAGACCCCCAAAGCTAGCTAGCCTTATTTTCCAGAGGGAGTAATACCAGTACCCTTATGTGGAAGGAGAATCAAACATACTTTGTGATGAGTCCGCTGAAGGTCCCAGAACATGGTGTATGACAGCTTCACTACAGACCCACGCTCCCATTAGATAAGGAGGGGCCTACTGTGTGTGCCATGCTAACAAGGTACTTCACATATCTTATCGTATTAATCCTCATGGTAACCCTGAAGGATGGGGGTGTTGTCCTCATTTTACAGATGACGAAATTTCCCAAGAACTGGTGATGGAGCTAGTGAATGTTGAAACTGGATTCAAACCTGCTATGAGGGGAATGAACCCACAGTTCGCTATTTGAACCTGCCCACCAAACTAGCTAAGGGAAGGAAACCAAAAAGCCTTCTCTGCGGTTAGCTTTACACTCACCAGCAACTCTGGATCCTCTGCCTGTGGGACCTGGGCCCTGCAAGCTCCCAGAGCTAGCTCATGTCCTCAAGACTCGCTAAACCCCAGGTAAGCATGTCCCCTCCAAGCCCTTCTGAAGTCTCAGGTGAATGCCCTGCAGCTTTCATAAGGCGCCTGCAGCTAGAAACCCAGCCACCTCTAACCCAGAAGAGGAAACTCTGGAGCTGGATATTAAGACGCTGCTCCAGAACCCTTCAGATGTGGAATCCCTCCCTGCCTACTGGTGGTGCTGAGTGCCAGAGGACAAGTTCCCCTGCCAACCGGTGTAACTCAGGGAAGAACCTGCATGAAGATAGTAGTTTAAGAGGAATAAAAATAAAATCCGAGGAACTGGAGTTGTCAGGGGATCCTACAAAGGAGCCTCTAGGCCCACTGAAGTTTCTTCTGTATCAATAACTTCTCCAATAACTTCAAAGATAGCTACTTCTAGATCTCCGAATCCCTAACTGCTGATAAAGAAGAGTCCAAATTTAAGACATCAGCCTCAGAAACACACAAATAGACTAGGGCAGTTCTCCGAGTATGCTCCTGGGACCAGCAGTGTTATCCTCAACTGGGAACGTGTTAAAAATGCAAATTGTTGGGCCCCATCCCAGACCTACTGAATCAGAAATGGGGTCCAGGGATCTGTGTTTTAACAAGCCCCCCTCACCCCAATGACCCTGATGTACACTAAAGTTTGGAAACCACTGGCCTAGGACGATGAAGGATGATCCCAGGTTCTGCATATTAACCTAGAATTAACCTGCAACAGCTACCTGGGACTAGATTCTGCCCTCCCACTCCCCACCCAACTCTAACCAGTGCTGTGGTTAGAGTTACGTGACTCTCCCAATCAAGACTACTGCCTAGTGGCTCTTTTTTTGCCTTGACAACTCCTAGGATAATTTTGGGCAGATAGCAGATGATCAGTAATGATTGAATTGCAGTTTTAAAACTCATTGCTTATGATAGGGGAATTAGAAATAAATGTCCATTAGTAGAAATTTTATTAAAAACCAATTGTATGAAGATTGGGACCAACACTGACCAACACTATGTTCAGTATATTCTCATTGCCTAGTGCAGTGTAAGTATTCAATATTTGTTGATTGAATGAGTAAATGAGTATTCATATATATTCAAGTCCTGAAGTACAATGCAGCCATTAAAAAAGATGTTTTCTAATAGTAGTCCCACTCATACGTATTTACCCAAAAACCTGAAAGTCAATGTTTATAGCAACTTTATTCATAATTGCCAAAAACTGGAAACAACCCAAATGTCCTTTACCTGGTGAATGGATCAGGAGAGGACTGCAATTGGGGAAGTAGTGAAAGGAACTTTATTTTATATGTTGCTGTTAGAGTTATGTAGAAGAATTTATTATTTATTATGTAATTAAGAAATAACATTCCAGAGACTGGAAGGATAGACACCCAAAATGTCAATAGTAGTTATCTCTGGTTGGTAGGATGACAAGTGATTTTTATTTTCTTTTTTCTTATTTGTAGCTTCTAATTTTTCTATATAAACAAGTTATTCTTTTGTAACTAGAAAAAAACAAGTTATTGAAACAATGGGGGGAGGGAGACCCAGGAAACATATTGACTCAAAAAATTTATACAGGGCCAGCCCCGTGGCTTAGTGGTTAAGTGCACACGCTCTGCTGCTGGCGGCCCGGGTTCGGATCCCGGGCGCACACCGCCACACCACTTCTTCGGCCATGCTGAGGCCGTGTCCCACGTACAGCAACCAGAAGGATGTGCAGCTATGACATACAACTATCTACTGGGGCTTTGAGGGGAAAAAATAAATAAATAAATAAATAAAAATTAAAAAAAAAAAAAAACTGCCAAACTTTAAAAAAAAAAAATTTATACAAGTTAGAAACGTGAAAGTTATAAAAATATTTAAAACAAAGTTTCACTGGAAAAAGAATTTGGATACTCCCTCTAGAATAGTGCTTCTCAAACTTAATGTCCATATAAATCACGTGGAGTGTTGTTGAGATGCAGACTCTGATTCCAAGGGTTTGCATTTCTCACAAGCTCCCACATGATTGCAATGCTCCTGGTCCACGGAGCACTCTGAGTGTGAAGGCTCTAAAACGATACTGTCAAAAGAGCAGCTACTAATTAGCCACATATGGCTATTAAATACTTGGAATGTGGCTAGTCCAAACTGAGTTGTACAAGTGTCAAATACACACTGGATTTTGAAGACTTAACACACACAAAAAGAATGTAAACTCTCTTAATTATTTTATATTAATTACATGTTGAAATAATATTTTTGGACATAGGGTGTTAAATAAAATATAGCCTTAAAATTAATTCACCTGTTTCTTTTTACTATTTTAATGTGGCTACTAGAAAATTTTAAATTACATTTGTGGTTTGTATTTTTGGCTTGTATTATGTTTTTATTGGACAGCACTGATCTAGAATAACTATTAACAGGATTTTACTTCACTCTGGGTCTTAAATCACCAACATAATGCAGGAAAAGGATTACTACCCCATTAATGACCAAATTGGCAACTTTTGTATAGTCACGTAAACATTCCTAGGAGTTCTTAAAATCCATAGGTAGAGGTTGGGACAAATAGAAATCATAGAATTTTAGATCAGGAAGAAACTTTGAGGTCATAAAGTTCAAACCCCTTGTCCTATGGAATTATTTATCAATTTGACAATGATGTATTCAATACCTAATATCTGTAAGTACTGAATAGGTACTTACATGACAGGTAAGTGAGTAAGGTGAGGCACCTACCCTGGAGAAGCTAAGAATGATGGTAGTGGTCTGTAACAACCCCCCATGACGTGTTGACAGAGTGCTCTCAAACACAGAGGCAGAGGCCAACAGACTCCATTTTCCTGAGGAAGAATCAGAAAAGTTCCACACTAGATGGCTTACTTGGGCTGGCTCTCAGTTTCCCCAGGTTTTATAGTTTCTATTTGATACTAATGATGCAAATAAGGCTTTAGGATTAACTGTTTATTTAAATAATCAATGTAAGGCATGCTATCCCCTCTCCTCTCGCATACAAAATAGACTATTATAGAAAAGCAAAGAAATTTAGACCTCAGAAACTGAAAGTTTGAACATGGTTGATGGTAGCAGAATGAAATTTGGAGTGTAGCAATAGCACAGCCAGCCTTCAATTTATATGTGCAAATGAGGAGCAAGAATTGCTGAGATGATTAAAAGCTATGAATAAAACAAAAAGTTCATTTTAGCAATTACTTTTTAAAACGTATTTATCAGGAATATCTTATACAAGAGGCATTATGACTGAAATTGGTTCTTATTTGAGTTACATTTCCTTTGAGAGAATGAAAAGACAAATTTAGGATACATAATAAAGCATTTCAGTGAATTATGAAAATTTTTATTACTTCAAGAGGTAGTAGGCGCTGAAAATATGAATAGCCCTTTAAAAATTTTTTTAGTTAAAATCTAGGTTGCCCCCAGTAATGTTTCAATCCTTTGTAATGTAGTATTGAAGGAGTTCAGGTTGCTTTGGTATACGTTCTTAGCCTGTAAAGAAACAGCTTCAGAGGACAAGCCTCCTCATTACATGCACAGACCTGAAGGTCCTCTTGATCATGGGTTGGATCTAATCTGAACGTTTGTATTATTCATTTTCAACCAGTATTTTTTAAATTGCCCATCTGGAAAAAGTTTACCTAAGAATGGCTGGATGGGCCTTGCCTGAGAGTGAAAAACTGCCTAAAGCTATTCAAAACTAAAACTTGAACTAAGCAGAATAAATAGTTCTGCCTAAGAATTTTAACTCCCTTCCCCTGTCTTTAAGAGTAATTGGAATAGCGTTTTTAGAAGCTTAAACGTTTGCTAGGAACCAGTGAGTTAGTTTGGTTAATTTTGCTTCATTCATACCAAAAAGTAGAATGTATTGAGTCTTTGGTTGGCTTTGAATATTCCTAATGATTTTGTTAAACATCTCATTCCCAAACATGAACTGTAATTATTTATAGGAAGTGGTCTAATTTTCTTAAATAATAATCTATCGTCTCACACACACAAAAGGAAAACCCATTACCTCATTGTTAAAAATGTGTCAGTTGTAAAGATACCTGTCCTTGGATCAGCATGTTGGGGGTGCAAGAGATTCCTGTCTTGGGATACCTGTCATAAAGATCCCATAATAGGGAGATTTGGGATGATGAGACGCTTACAAAAAGTTTAGATTCTGAAAGAATATTTATGTGTAAGTGTAGTCCAATAATGTTGTAATTTAGGCACAAATTCTTTTTTTCTCAAATACAGAGTTTTAGGAGAATAAGATGTTTTAGAAGAATCAACACACTGCTCATGTCTCGTAAAACACCAAGATTGCTTTTCTGTTTTCCTGAGGTACATCAATAGAAAAAAATGTAAAACAATAATTAGTCTACTTGTCACCTCATCAGAGGTTTTATAGGTTTATAATTTTGATGTATAGCATATTTATGACACAACTTACACCCTTATTTATTTGAGATGATTTATTAGATAATATCTGCAGGGTATGAAAACCTAACCCCTTATCTTTTCTAAGCTTTCCATGTCAGGTGGTCATTAGAAAGCTTCATAGTCTTTTTGAAAAAATTCCTAATATTCCAGCCTCTTAAATAAGCATTTTTACCACTTGACATTAACTTCTCCTTAAAGTTTTTACTTCAGCTGTAATTTTTAGGGTAAATGGGAAATACACATAATAATAAGTGCAATTAAATTTGTGATGTGCTGATTCTCTTTTGAAGGTAGTCTTATAATAAAGAAGGAATTCAAAATACAGAACTTTAGTTTCTGCGGAAGTACGAGATAGCTACAAATCTGGCAGCATTTCATTCATATTTAGCTATACATTTCTGAGGCACATCTACTCTTACTAGAGGCCGGAATTTTCTCTCTCTCTGGAGTAGACTATCCATAATAAAAATGGATAGATATTGATAATTACTGGGCTTCAAAACGATGTTTTCTTCATGTAGATAGATTCAGGAGCAAAAGATTTAGAGAACTGTTTCAAATGCACCTTGGGTTGAAGAGAACAACCATGGCAAATCCAGACTACTCGGGCCGGCCCCGTGGCTTAGTGGTTGGGTGCACGCGCTCCGCTGCTGGCGGCCAGGGTTCGGATCCCGGGCGCGCATCGACGCACCGCTTCTCTGGCCATGCTGGGGCCGCGTCCCACATGCAGCAGCTGGAGGGATGTGCAACTGTGACATACAACTATCTACTGGGGCTTTGGGGGAAAAATAAAATTATTAAAAAAAAAAAATCCAAACTACTCATTCTCTTACTCTCCTAATCCATTGTTCATACCTTCTCCTCCTCAAGCCCCCAATACCTCCTCCTCCCTCTTCGTTTTCAGCCCTTATTTCCTTTTTCCCTGAGAAATAGGAGTAATCAGAAAAGAACGTCCACAGACTCCACCGCCACCACCAGTCACCTACCGGTGCCTGTGCCCATATTCTCTGCCTTCCTTCCCGTTACTATGAATGAAACGTTCCTTGCTCTGTATCTCCGCGGCTTGTGTACTAGGTCCCATCCCTTTCCCTAGCAAGGATAGTGAATGAGCAACTTTCTCCTCTCTGCTGCATCATCATTCCCACCCTCTCTATTGGATCATTCCCATTTGCATAAACTACTACCACTTCAGTGGAAGCAGCTATCAGCTCTCTCCTGGATTCTTGCAGTAGCCTCCTACCTAGTCTCTCAGTCCCTGCTCCCCTTCAGTCTGTACTCATCACAACAGCCAGAATGCTTCTGTGAAAATCCAAGATCTTGTCACTCCTTGCTCAGAAACCTTCAGAGGCTTCACATCTCACTGAGTATAAGAACTAAAGTCCCTGCAAAGGCTTTCACGGCCCTATTTGGTCTTTCCTGCCCTCCCCCTGTCCTTACCACTCTAACTTCCTCTCCTACTTCTCTCTCTGGGCTCTGCTTGCACTCACCACACTGACTTCTTTATTTTTCCTTCAACATCCAGGCACACTCATTCCACTTGCACCAGATTTTCACGTGGTTTGTTCCCCTACTTTCTTTTGATCTTTCCTCAAATATCACCTTCTCAATAAGACTTTTCCTACCTTTCCTCTTTGTATGTCAATCCACAGAGAGCCTCCAGGCAGAAAGGTGGGGCATTTGTGGAACTCAGCTCATTTGTTTTCTTTCTCCCAGGGATCACAGTCTCGTACTGGCTGTTCAGCTTCTGAAAATGGTTGTTTGGTATATTTTGTCTCTTTTTATAGTTTTTATAGAAGGAGAGCTAGTCTGGTACCAATTACTCCATCGTTCCCAACTATGTTTTTTATTTTTATTTATTTATTTTGTGTGTGTGTGTGAGGAGATCAGCCCTGTGCTAACATCTGCCAATCCTCCTCTTTTTTTTGCTGAGGAAGACTGGCCCTGGGCTAACATCTGTGCCCATCTTCCTCTACTTTATATGGGACGCCGCCACAGCATGGCTTGCCAAGCAGTGCATGGGTGCATGCCTGGGATCCGAACTGGCGAACCCTGGCCTGCGGCAGCGGAGCACACGCACTTAACCACTTGCACCACGGGGCTGGCCCTCCAACTATGTTTTTTAGCATTAACTTCTTTGTATGTTTTGGAATTTTGATTTGCACAATTGCCTTGAGTGGGAAATATTTTTGTCATCCTTTCTTATTCCATCTCCAGTTTGATGAATATTTCCATCTGCCCCATCCCCATTCCATTCCCCAGTCCAGAACAAGATCTTACAATGGCTTGAGAGGGCTCCTTTTCCTTATCAATATTAGGAATATGGCTAATCAAGTAACTGAGCCAGCTGGTATCTCAGTTCATTTGCTGTAGTGATGTTTTTCTTTTGTCCTTTTGCTTTCATGGGTCTACTGCTTCCAATAAATCCACAGCTCCAGGCAGTATATTGGCAGTAGTTTTATTCAGCGTCCTTTCATGGGGCTGGGAGAAGTCAGGTGACCAGTCATTGCTGTTTGCCTGGAACTAAGGGGTTTCCTGGGACTTGGGATTTTTCAGTGCCAAAACACGGAGAATCCTGGGAAAAACAGGATGGTTGATCTGCCCCAGTTCCTGGCTTTCAGTAACGATGCTGGCTTTGATCTCTACCTTAAATAGAGCATTTTAGCCCCAGTATTCCACCAGAGCTGAATTTCCAGTTGCCACTAGCTGCTTCAAAACCCGGACCCTGATAGGCTGCAGCTTTAACCCAACTCATTGCTTTGCATTTCTGTTGTGTTTCAGGTATACAACGATGTTTATCTTGCTTTTTGAGCCCACCAATGACCTTTTGGTTTTCTCTTTTTCTATTTTATCTGTCATTACCATGTGTTTAGAGCATACAGGATGAATTGAAGCATGAATTCACTGTGCCATCTTGACTGGAAATTCTACTGATTCTTTTTCAATTTGATATTGTCTTAGTTTAGGAAATAATGTAATTTAACAGTCTGCATTCTTTAGAAACCCTCCCAGCCCTTCCAGTCATTTTTAGAGACCTCAAATCACAGAAATTCAGGTGAAACGTAGTCACTGTCCATATAGTGGTTCTATTCTTTTTTTAAGGACATCATAACTCAGTACTTGAGTTAGAATAGAACAAGGGAGAAATAGCATCCTAGCTTTGCCCCATCATACATCTTCCAGTTGATGAAAATGTTATCAAACAGTATTTTACTATCATCCCCACCTCCACTTCTGGCTACTCTCCTTTTCTTATTCCTCCATTCTTGAAGAGGCAGGAGGAAGAAAGTCTAAGGGAGGTTAGGGCAGTGGTTTCCAACCTCTTTGAAACTGAGAATTCTGTTTTTATGCAACCCTTAATCTGTTTTTGGAGAAGTATGGATTTACAAACCCTTTTAATAGCTTTGGAGCTTTCCCAAAGAGTTACTACCCCTGAAATTGGGCAAATGGAGCAGGAAAATGCCTTCTACTTCCTTGTTTGTTTGCCTCAGATTATGCCCTATCTATACTCTTTTCGATGTGAAGATGTTTTAAAACAATTTGCAGTCTTTTGCTCTTCCATTCTGTTGACAATAACAATCCAATTAATTGTCTTGCAGACTTGCATTGTGATTTACAGTAAGCATTTTAAATATTTCTACTGGATTAAAGAGTTTTTGAACATAAGGGTTTTCACGTTTTAAACCTAAGTATCTAAATATCATGCAAACCAAGCTTCTGTCATAGTACAAAATGAGTGAAGTGGCAACAATACTTCCAGGAGCAAAGTAGTTCACACTAACCATCTTAGCTCTACCTAGAAAAATATTCCAATCACTCAGCTTTGGTTTTCTGTTTTTAATTGAAGTGGTAGAAATGTATACGTGGCTATTCTCATTGAGACATTTAAAAACCAATATTGCATGGTATCAATTTCTTTAAGAGCCAGTCTATTTTTAACAAAAATAAAATAAATATGTGAGTTAACTGCTCACACGATGGAATTAAATATTTTCTGGGAGGTAATTTAGTAAAAACCAAATGATTCAAGAAATCATTACCTTATTGTTTTGTTTGTTTGTTTGTTTTGTTAAAGAAGCTAGTTAGAAAACACCTCGTTGGGGTATTTTAAATAACTCCATAGGTAGGGTAGCTGGTCTGTAATTCCTGACTGGGGGTATGGAAAAGTTACAAAATGAAATGGAGAGCTGTCATTTAGCACTTGAGAACATACTTTGCTTATTTAACTAGGACTAAATACTGCCAGAGCAAATTTTGTGCTAAAATTGGACATTGGGGTTGGTCCAATAGCAGCACAAGTTATAATCCTTTGGAAATCATAGTCTGTTGGTTCAAATCAGGACACTGCAATGTGAGACTATAAATCACTTATGCCATGTTCTTATGGGACCATTAAACCATGGCTGTCTCCATTACAGGACAGTGGAGTTACCAAAGCTAGAATTACTTCTACCTAAAGGTTGAGTTTTGTTTTATTTTTTGCTTTTCTTTCATATATGAGAAGGCCCTCTGAAAATGATACTTAATTTTACTAACACTCTGGTCTCATGACCCCTCACACATAAAATACATATATATATTGGGAAGCATGTATTAGATGAGTACTGTGGACAGCATACTAGAATGTATAGGTTTTAGAAAATTAATGAGAAAGGTAATGTGGTATAGTGGAAAGAGAAAGGGTCTTGGAGTCAGACATACCTGCCTGTGAATCCCGGAGAAATCAGTTTATTTCTATGGGCCTCAGCCTTCTTATCTGGTTGAAAAAAAATAAATAAAGCAGAAAAGGTCAGGTGCTGAGAAAATGTCCCCCACCCCACCCCCACCATCAGAAGACATGTAGATAGGTAGATAGATAGACAGAATTTTATTAAGTTAGTGTTTACTATGAGCCAGGCATTGTGCTACACATTATCTCACTTAGTCTTGACACACCCACGAAGTACTGGAGATTGTACAGTCCTTCCAAATGTCTTTAGGCTTCGCTTGCCTAAAGGTACATGGCTAGAAAGTGGCAGGACCAAGATAGAGCCCAGTGCTCTTAACCACTATGATTTCAGCCTTTCAAAAATCAACACCTCTTAGAGACATCCTACCAATTTAATGCTGTCAGAAATGTAATGACAAACCATTCGTTTCTCACCATTTCTCTTTTTTTTTTTTTTTTTTTTTTTTACCAAATTTAATTTTGGTTCATGTATTAGCTTGTTAGAACTGCCATAACAAAATACCACAGACTTGGTGGCTTAAACAACAAGATTATTTTCTCACAATTCTGGAGGCTAGAAGTCCCAGATCAAGGTAACAGCAGGTTTACATTCTTCTGCTACCTCTCTCCTTGGCTTGCAGATGGTGCCTTCTCTGTTTCCTCGTGTGATCATCCCTCTTTCTATGTTGTCTGTGTCCTAATCTCCTCTTCTTATAAGAACACTAGTCATTTTGAGTTAATGACCCCATTTTAACTTAATTACCTCTTCAAAGTCCTTGTTTCCAAATACAGTCACATTCTGAGGTCTTGGGGATTAGGGTTTCAACATATGGATTTGAGGGGACATAATTCAGCCCATAACAATGCATATGTAGCATAAACCATGTGATACCAAATAAAAAAGAAAATCACTAACCCCTATAGAGTGTTTACTGTGTGTCACACACTCTTCAAAACACTTTACACATATTTATTCAATCCATATGTGCTAGATACTATTCTTACCCCCATTTATTACTGAAAGATTAAGTAGTTTGTCCAGAGTCACATGTCTAGTAAGTGGTAGGCTAGGACTTGAATTCACACAGTCTGACGTCAGAGTCTGTACTCATTCAGTATATTATACTACCCCTCTTAACAAGAAGCATCCTGTTTGGACCAAAGAAACAGAAAACACAGTAATATCTACTTGAGGTAAAATTATGAGTAACTTCAAAAGTCTGTGTATGTTTAATTAGTAATTACTAGGCTGTCATACGTGAAAAATAATGGAGCAGCTTTCATTTATTCCTTTGGTATGGCACAAGTAATAAATCAGAGTTCCTTAGAAAATGGCCAAGAAAATTCTAAGTAAAGGGGCTGGCCCAGTAGTGCAGTGGTTAAGTTCACACGCTCCGCTTCGGCAGCCTGGGGTTCTCGGGTTTGGATGCTGGGCGTGGACCTATGCACCACTCATTGAGGCGTGCTGTAGTGGCATCCCATATACAAAGTAGAGGAAGATGGGCACAGATGTTAGCTCAGGGCTGATCTTCCTCACCAAAAAAAAAAAAAAAAAAAAAAAAAATTCTAAGTAAAATTTGTAGCATTCTACTCTGTGTAATGAAGAGTTAATTAATACAAAGTATTTTTCTGCTAAACCTTCAAAAGTAAATAGTACCCACAATGAAGTAGTAATATTTCTTACTGAAGAAAAAAAAAAGTTCCATGTCTGGAGATGTTGGGCTCAGGGATAGCAATATCCTCCTTCCAGCCACTGGACTAAGTCTAGAGAAGAAAGAACTTGGAGCCAGAAGTGACTAGGAAAAGAAATTGTAAATTACCTCCACTCACTTCCAGAGTCCTCATACAGTTAGGAAAGAATGTAGGGCTCCCACTGCACAAAGGAATAGGATTTGAGCCAATTTAGTTGAGTCTCAAAGGAAAGTGGTTCTCAGCTCACAACTGCTTTAAACTCAAAGTAAAAAAAAAAACAATAGATTTGGGGTTAGGAAGCACTGCCATGGTGCTCTCTACCAGTCATTTTAGTATGTCAGCAGAGTCTCTGTCTTCAAGACGCTTACAGTTTGGCGACTAGAGGGATTTACAAAGGTGAGATAATAGAGTTTACAGAGCACTCAGTCAAGTTCTAAGCTGAATATAATCAAATATGGAAATAAGGAGTGGAGATACTGTTATGGCTGTTCAGGATTTTAGAGGCCACTGCTGACTGGAGTTATCAAGGCACGCTCAATGGAGAGAAAGTGGGTTTTGAGATGGGCCTTGAAAGATGTGGTAGGATTTGCTGGGTGGGGAGAAATGAAGGGATTTTAGAAGATTCAGTAGCATTTGGGGCATGCAGCAAGAGTGAGGGAAACGTGGGAACAATGAAGAGACGTCCTCTCTGGAATAGACAGATTTGGGGGAGTAATGGGATGTATACTTTACAGAGTGGGGTCAGATTATGAATCTGGTTTCATGCTGAGGTCAGCAATATTATTCTGTTAGTTGAACTGCTCACTGAAATTATCTCAGTTCTCTAAACAGGTTTATAAGAACACATCTCAACAGAACTAAGTGCTTTGCACTTTGTAGCATGTTTGTTGTCCTTAAGGCTGCTCAGACTACAACAACGTACTCTGTGGACCGCTGTCCCTTCCAGAGTTGTGTCATGCCTAATTGAGCTGGGAGGTCATGCAACTGTTAGCCCTAGGCCTCCATAGACTCAGGCCTGGCTAGAGGCCATGGAGCAAGCTTAAGTGGTTCTAAGTGTCTGACTGGAGTCGGGAGGAGAGTGCCCCTGCCCTGTGAAGGCATATAGCCTGAGAAATGGCTTCAACTTGTTTTTAGTTAATGAAATACACATTGTCTGTCTGCATTTTATAAACCTTCAGTGGGAAGAGCTCTACAGAATTCTGAGACCCCCATGCCGTCTTGTGATAGTAGAAAGAAGTTTTAGAGTCTCACAGACCTTTATTTGACTTCTGACCCTCCTGTGTGACTTCATATTACTAAATTTTATGAGCCTGTTTTATTTTTTAATCTGTAAAACAGCCCAGTAACTATGCAGTTACTGTTAACTCTCTTCCTCCTCTTTTGTGACTTCTCTCAGTCCCTGACGTTTTTGAAGAACATCTTTTTCTGATCATAAATGCTCTCTGCTATCAAGGAGGTGAAAACGCTACCATTTAGGATGTCTATGGATCCTGAAGAAAACATGAGGTGGATGGAGTTGGCCTGCCCCTGTTCTCCCTGTCCCCAACTACGTATTTATTTCCTCAGGATAGGATTTCCAGTCAACCAGAGGCAGTCCTTAAAATAGTGCAGAGTTCAATAGGGTCCAGAGTTCTTGGAAATCATCTCAGGGTTGAGAGATCGACTACCCTTATTTGTACTGAATTTAAAACAAGAAATCATGCCATTATGTGGCCTAAAGCCTATAAAAATTAAGCTTACATGTGACAAAGCATTTTATGAGTTCAGAAACAGTTGGGCAAGGCCATAAACTATCATATTACTAAATTGCTACCATTTCTAATGTTCAAGGCTCCAACTACAAGTTTGTCCTTAGAAATTGCAACATCCTCTCAGTAATTTGGGTGTACCCACTTGTGCTTGCAGCAAAGAAGCACATAGGATTTGCGGGTTAGTATTCTGCCTATATTTGAATCCTAAAAATAACCACCTCATGAGAACAGGCTGAGCTTGTGGAGATTATACTCCAGTTGGTTAGAAATGGAAGGTGCATTTTTCCTGTCCCCTCTTGCCTTTCATTTCTAAGCACATTTGCCTCTACTCTGAAGCAGAGGAGACTATTAGAGCAGCTGCAGCGAGCAGCTGTAGAATCTTCTGTGTCATCTGCTGCCCTGCTTTGCAGACTTTGTCCCAGCCTCTGCCCCTAGTTGTCCTTTTCTTCCTTTCAAAATGGCCCACTGCCCTCTTCTGCCCAGTGCCCAGCCTGGCTTCTGGCTCTGTCCCCACAGTGATTTCAGGGGACTCTGCCTGGTGTCTCCTGGCTTTTACCGTTCTTTATGGTGAAAAAAAAAATGAGGGAAAACATTTTTATGTTCTGAAAAACAACTGGAAGGGAAAAAAAAGAGTCTATCAGCCAATAAATAGCTGCTTACTGCTGCCCCCGCAAGTTCTGCTTGTCATTTTTGCTGGTGCTCTTTTCAGTGTGTGACCATGTCTACATTTGCATGCAGAGGCCAGACGATTATGACTGTTTGAAGGGAAGCCCTCCACAGGATTACCTTGAGAGAAATGATTTATTCATCCTGTGCACGGTAAACAGCCGTCCTAGAGGCCGTTCCGTAACTTCACACAGAGCGTTCCTCTCAGTGCACGATAAACTGTTACAGCCAGCACCTATGGAACACTTCTTCGTCTTTTTTTAATGTATAGCTGATTGATTTTGAACACTTAGAAAATAGGTTTGCATTCTTTTTCTCTTTTTGAAGAAGCTACTATGTTGTTTTAAAACATACATATTTTAGACCTTAGATAATATATTATCCAAATACTAACTTACAATAAAATATTATTTAATATATTTGATTTATAACAGATTACATGCACCAAGCTTAGAAAGCAGGTAAAAACAAATTATATGTTTTATTTTACTATGTGGGCAGAAGAGTAGTCTGACCTGAAGAACAATATATATCGCCTTTTATCACTGCTCTCTGAAAATAATTCGGGGTTAACAAAATCTAAATTGTATCTGTCAGAACTGCCAGTAATATCTTCAGTTTTCACTGACTACACTCTCCGTTCTCTCTCTCCATAGCTTTAGAATAATGGAACAACAGCACAGTTTCTGCAATAAAAACAAAAGTGAAAGAAAGGAAAGGAAGAATTTATAAAATTTCTTTTGGGTCTGTAAGAGGATGGATCCTAGCATGAACAGCGTATAAGTATGTAGGCACAGTATACCTAAAATAAGGCAGTACACACACACCAGGCTCGATATGTGGGTGTGGTGTGTGCACGTGTGCACTTGCCAAATTGCCCATTTTATCCCATAAATATGGCAGTTTCACAACCTGGCGGCAAATATTTTAATGCTTTATGTGGGGAAAAAAACCCACTAAATTGCCTTCTTTTAAATATCACAACATACAATAAGTGTATCTTTGCTTAGAAATGTAAAAATAATGTGCTTGCAAATGCTAATTAACAAGAACTGAGAGTAAATACTTTGTGAAGAATAGATAATAAACTAGAACCATTAGACCTCAGCTGGCCTAGACCAACTGTGAAAATATAGAATCACGGAAGCTCTGAGCTGGAAGGGTTTGATTAGGCCTCTATAATCTAAAACTTATTAGAGGCATAAACCCCTTTGTAACATCCCAGTGAAGTGGTCATTCTGCCTTTGTTTTAAATACTGTTGGCGCAGGAATACTCATTACTTACCCCTGCAGCTGGCCTCACGTTCTTCTCATTCAGGGAAGATATACTTATCTGTACCTTTACATTCATTTGGTTCTTATTCTTCCCCTTCAACCCACACAGAATAAATCTAATCCCTCCTACAACCCTTCAAATTTGAAGACAATCATCATGACTATAACTGAGCCATCATGAAACAAGACTCGTCTCCTAAACCAGTCAGAGCCAGGACCGTCATCCATCCACACCACTCAGCAGCTGAAAGATCCTCATCCCTAGAGTAGATTGGTGGTGGTGCTTCTCAGATGATGGGCCTGTGATGTGGTTGTGCTGTGTTGATGAGTTACTGCTAAAGACACTGGAGCCAGAGAGGGGAGATCCTAAGCCTAGAGAGCCCAGGAAAGAGCTTCAAGTCTTAATTAAGTTGGTGGCAGCAAAGCAGGGACAGTGATATTTCACCTGCACTAAAACCAAAAAATATTAATTCATGTCACTGACATTCAACCAAACCTGTAATTTTGGAGTTAGGGCCTTGAGCTTCATTTCTACCACCAGCTCTGCCACTGGCCAGTTGCATGCCCTTGGGCAATCCCCCCCACCATTCCAGAGTTCCCTCTTTGACATGCTGCTTTTCTGCCTAGAAAGGTGGCCCCCTCTCCTGGCCTCAGCTTAGATGTCACTTCTCCAGGAACCCTTCCCTGACTCCCATCCTCATCCTACCCTGAGACCGGCCTCTGTCTTCCATTGCACCCTGTGCTCACCTTTGCGGTAGCACCTACTGCATTGTGTTTTAATCACCTGTTTACTTGTCTGTGTCTGCTGTACTAGAGGTTCTTTGAAGCTAAGTACTCTCAGTCTTGGTCCCCAGCACTTTGCTCAGTGCCTGGAGCAAACCTGAACTCAGAAGGTATTTGTTGAAAACAGGAAGAAAGGAAAGAGAAGACAAAGGGAGAAGATAATATGAGGAAGTTGGACTACATTATCTCAATAGCCTCTTAACAGCTAAAACTTCACAGTTCCTTGTGCTTAAATTCCATCTTTAATGTCAACCTCAGAGTTTTAAAAATTCAGTTTTCTCTAGGAAGAGGATGAGTTTCAAGTGGTTACACCAAATTAAAAAACTATAAATATATATTCATACATATAATACAATTTTAGGACTGAGATTTAGAGTTCATTTAATGAGCTCAAACCTTATTTTATATATGAGGAAACTGAGGCACAATGAAATTAAGTTATCTGCCCAAACCTACCTGGTTAGTGGGAAGACCAGATTTTAAACTGATCTCTCTTGCTCCTAAACCAAGATAGCTGGTCTCTAGTCTCCTTCCTTTTTGAAAGAGCTGCTACAAACTTGGCTACAAATGGAAGTGACGGACACTTTCTCTTTTACGTTATCCACAACTTTCTGGCTGTAAATTAAATTTTGAGAAATACCCTTCTCTTCTCCTAGACAAACTAATGAAAATTAGTTCTCTTTTCTCTCAGAAATGTCAGAGGGTGCTATAATGCTATACGAGGCAACTCCTTTAAGTTGTTTACCAAATAGAGTTGTAGTCATGTGAATTACTTTCAGCCAGGTTGGGTATCGAAGCTCACTGTTCTGGTGTTAAGTCACAGGGCAGTGCTGCCATGAGACTAGCTTCTTGGCAAGTAGCCCTGAGGTGCAGCTGTAAGGTGACCCAGTGCAGGCTTGGGGCCAGGGCCCAGTGCTCAGTGCCAGAAACCTGAGCCAAATGCTAGAACTAATTCCCAGGGCAGTGAATTGGTCTCAATTAAAATTTTAGATGAAGAGATTTTTTGTTGCCCCTAAGAACCACTTCAATTTATAAGCTCATAGGAAAACTGGATGTTTTGCCCTTATACTTGGAATAATTTCCAGAGGCCAAAACTTTAAAAAGAAGGAGAAGGAGAGAGAGGAAGAGAGGAGGAGAGGAAGAAGACTTTATTTAAGAAGTCATGAAAATATTTCTTGAAAGCAATAGTTTTCATAAGATATGATGACTGAGAACTTTCATTTTTCTGCGTTTTTGAATATATTGTGTAAGTTGTAAAACTCCTTAAAATGTAAGGTGATGTTGGAGTAGAAATGGTAGAAGTGTGGTCAAAGTGATGGTGATGATTGAACCAAAGTCTGGACCCATACAGATCTAAATTCAGAAGGCAGCGCCACCACTTGCTAGCAGCTGGCCTCAGGTAGTGTACTTCAGCATGGAGACTGTGTTATATATTGGAATTTTCTACCTGGCAGCAGTAGGATCACCTAGATGCTTTTAAAAAGTATCCCTGCCTAGGCCCCAACCCAGACCAATTAAATCAGACTCTCTGGGGGTGGGACCCAGGCATGAATATTTTTTGAATGCTCCCTGGTGATTCTAATGTTGAGGACATAGTGATTAAAACTTGGGCTCTGGAGTCAAATCGCTTGGGCTTAATCTGTAGATATGCCATTTTGTAGTATTTGACCTTGGACAATTTACTTAATGTGTCTGCCTCAGTGTTCTCATCTGTGAAATGGGTTAATAAGAGTTTAGTGTAGGGTTGTTAGCAGATTAGTCACTCATATAAAATATAGCACAGTGCCTACAACATAGTGAGTGTTCAATTATAGCTGCTATTTTTATTATTATTATCTATAATTCCTTTAATTCATGTTAGGTTTAAGGCCCAGTTTGATCCTGATCACTATTCTGCAGAGAAGACTGAAAAATCAGAAGTATCTTACTACTGAATGTAAAAATAAGTGGAAAATCCTATAAGGATAAATATTTGTGTGCAACCTTCTTGTCAGATTTTGAGTAAAAAGATAAAGTTTAGGGTCTTCACTGACTCAAGCTCCTACAGGACCTTAGTATTTATCATTTCTCCACTTCACAGAGTCTTGTTAAAAAAAAACACTGAAAATATGTAAACACAGAGGCGCTCAAGGGAGAGACATATTGGAAGGAGGGAAAAGGGGGCTGGAAGCCTCTAGCTAGAAAGACATTCTTAGCTCAACAGTCTGTCTCAGTAGTTCTCAAACTTGAGCATACAACAGAGAATCATCTGGTGCTTGTGAAAACACAGATTGCTGAGCTGCACCCCCAGAGATTCTGGGAGTAAGTCTGGGATGGGGCTTAAGAATTTGCATTTCTAGCAAGTTCCCAGGTGATGCTGGTGCTGCTGGGCCAGGGACCACCCTTGGAGAACTACTGGTGGCTAGAAATGGTAGCTCTTGGTAGTATGGGTGTTCTTAGACCCTGTTGGCTGTTTAGGTTGCTTTCCCCTCTGCACCCCTACAGAGTTGGTGGGCACCCCAAAATCTCTTTCTCTTTTGATGACCTAGGTATTGCCATAGAAGAGAGTGTTGGTTTTTTGCTCAGTAGTCTCTTCTCAGCCTCAAGTCTTGAACTGCTCTTTCTTCTGCTGCTTGAAGGTTGCTTGTTGTGCAGTCTTAAGCTGCAACAGTGGAGTTTCTTAGTTCATTTCAGAAAATGGTGAGTATTCATTTTTCCTGCTAACCGCCACACACCACCTCATTCTCAACTCCCCTAGGGCCCTTGCGTATTGAGACAAAGCCCAGATCCAGCAGCATGGAATGAGTGTCCTTCCACAAAGAACTCTCATTCCAACCTGGCACAGGTCAAACTCAAGAATCTGAGATTTTTGGTTACAGTCTCAGCTTCTTTATTTCAAGGACATTGGGTCACATAGGCAAATCCAGACCACTGTTCCCTGAGGTAAAGGTACAGACCAAACTTTGTAACAATCCTGGGTCACATATGTTATTAGAAACTTGGGATGATAAAGGACTAACAACTCAATACGCTCAAACTGAATCTTGCCTCAAGACCATCTTATCCTTCCGACTTCACAGTTTCTGTTAGCACTTTTGTCCTAGTTACCCAGACTCAAAATTCGGGCATAATGATCCCTAATATTTTCTGAGTACTTAATCCTCACAATAATTGTATGAATGGATACTATTCTATCCATTTTGTGTAGGAAGAAACAGAGGCTTAGCAAGGTTAAGACATAGCTAGAATATAAGCTCCAGAATCTTCTAGAGCTTATATTAAGACATAGCTAGAACATAAGCTCCAGAATCTTCTAGAGTCAATTTTTTTCTCTGATGTAGCCAAGTGCCTAGAACCATGCCTGGTCCATATTGATGATCAATAAATATTTATGGAATGAATGGAGGGTGATACAACAGACACGTGGGATCTGGGATTTGAAACCAGATCTGTCTCAACCACTATACCACGCTTTCTCCTGCTTCAGCTTTGACTTTCCTCCTGTCATTCCCACAAACTCATCCCCCAAATCAGCTATGAGTCCTATCAAGTCCATTATCATGATGTTTCTTGCATTTGGCCCCCTTTTTCCATTTCTGCTCCCACCAACCTAGTTAAAGTGATTGCAATTTATTTCCCGAACTATTGCTGTTCTTTCCCCACCTGCAGTCTTTGCAGGCCCCTGTGTGGCCTACACAACTTTTACCAGATGGCTTTTTTCTTAAAGTACATTCAGTACATCATAGCTCTGCTCAAAGACAAGGGAGGTAGTGTGGTATAATGAAAAACGGAGGAACTAAGAAAACCAGGGTTCTGGTCTCAATTCTGTGACCTTGGACAAGTTATGTATCCCTCCTAGACTTCAGTCTCCCCTTTAATAACATTAGGAAGTTGGACTGAGTGGTCTCTTCCTTCTCTGATGTTGTCTGGTGGTTAGTTAGACGCACAGGCTGTTACACCGTGTCACTGAAATCAGGTAGGAGGGGCAGTTGTGCCTCCGAAGGGTTTAGAATAAGATGAATACATTCATTTTTATCAAACAAAGCAGAGGAGTGTAAGTGCCATCAGAGAAGTAAAATGAGGAGCAATGGCTGTTAGGGGAAGGCGAGATCACATCTGGGTACTAATGGGGGGTATGGACGGGGCACAGGTGCTGCTCTTCCTCTGATGTCAACCCATCCCTGGTGTGCAGGCCCTTACCTCATTGATGAGAGGAGGAGAAGCTGCTGAGATCCCAATAGTTTTAAACCAACAGCTTTAAGCTGTTGCAGAAATCCATCATGAACGCCAACTCTCTAATTCAGAAGCTGTTGGCTCAAGACACAAATTGGTCTAATGCTTAGGAAACTGCTTACAGAGGCAGAGAAAAGAGAACATAAAAGTGGTTGTCGTGTTCCTGATAAATGTTCCATGTCTTGCTCTGCCACTTATTAATCAGGTGGCCTTGGGCAGGTCACTTATCCTCTCTGAACCTTGGTTTTTACCTCAGTTCCTCATCTAGAGATTGGGGATAATAATATCATCTCTGCAGGATTGTTGTGAGGAATAAATTAGATATAGTATGTAAAGCCCCTAGGGTAATGCCTGGAGCACAGTAGATGTTCAGGAAATTTTATCTTCTGTCTCACCTCATGCCCCTCTAAACATGTCCATGTTTAAAAACACCGTTTAAAAATCCCTGGCCAGGGGTGGGGGTGGGAGGGAGAGATGATTTCACAGTGATAACTCATAGTATTCTATATACTCTGCCCTTGCATTCAATCAGGTTTTGGAAATGATGTGCCATATTTACTTAAGAAGCTTCCCCTCCCCTTTATAGCTATTAAAAGGACAGGGTGGAAAGAGAAAATCAGAAGTGGCCATGTGGAAGTATAGATGTATACTTCTATAGAAATATACAGAAGTTATATACTTCTATAGAAATTATATAGAAACTAGGGAGGTCCAGAAAGCAGCATTATTTCTTTTTCTGGATTAACTGATGAAGACTTAGAAGCAGCAGCTACATCATGGACAGGGTGGCCTAACCTTGTCCTTTCACTTTCATCATATAGTTATCAGGCCTTTAAGGAGCGGTTATTGCTATACCTATGGTTGACAGTCATCAGGGAAGCGAAGAAAAAGTCATGTGGCAAAAAAATTACATTTCATTAAACTTTGGACTGAGGAAATATATGTGTAGAATATAATTTTTTTTAGAAATTAAGGAAAATCATCCATGCATTCAGCCTTCAAATACCTATGAACAGGTACTATTGTGACAAACACAGTTCTAGGCACTGGGGATACAACAGTGACTAAAACAAAAATCTCTGCCTTCTTGGAGTTTATATTCTGGTGAGAGATGGAGAAAATAAACAAGATAAGTTGGTAAGATATGTATTCCTAATACTATATATTAGGAAGTAGTTAGTGCTAAGGGGAAAAATAAGGCAGGAAAAGGGACTCTAAAATATAATTGGAGATGAGGTGTTCAAATGTTAAATAGTAGTCCAGCAAAAGTCTCATTGATAAGGTGCTTTCGAAGTAAAGACCTGATGGAAGTGATGAGTCAGCCATGAGGATGTCTGAGAGAAAACTTGCAAGGCAGGGGGAACACTAGCTACAAAGGTCCTGAGATGAGAGGGTGCCTCGTGTGTGTGAGGGAGGTGCCTTGTGTGTGTGAAGAAGGTGTCTAGTGTGTCTAGTCTGAGGAAAGTGCCTCATGTGTCTAAGAAAGGTGCCTAGTGTTTCTGAGGAAGATGCCTTGTGTGTCTGAGAAAGGTGCCTCTTGTGTGTGAGGAATGTGCCTCGTGTTTGTGAGGAAGGTGCCTCGTGTGTATGAGGAAGGTACCTAGTGTGTCTGAGAAAGGTGCCTACTGTGTGTGAGGAAGGTGCCTGGTGTGTCTGAGGAAGATGCCTCGTGTGTCTGAGGAAAGTGCCTCGTGTGTGTGAGGACGGTGTCTAGTGTGTCTAGTCTGAGGAAGGTGCCTCATGTGTCTAAGAAAGGTGCCTAGTGTTTCTGAGGAAGATGCCTCGTGTGTCTGAGAAAGATGCCTCGTGTGTGTGAGGAAGGTGCCTCGTGTGTGAGGAAGGTACCTCGTATGTCTGAGAAAGGTGCCTCATATGTGTGAGGAATGTGCCTCGTGTGTGTGAGGAAGGTGCCTCGTGTGTGTGAGGAATGTGCCTCGTGTGTGTGAGGAAGGTGCCTCGTGTGTATGAGGAAGGTACCTAGTGTGTGTGAGGAAAATGCCTAATGTGTGTGAGGAAGGTGCCTTGTGTCTGAGGAAGATGCCTAGTGTGTCTGAGGAAGGTGCCTCGTGTGTGTGAGGAAGGTGCCTAGTGTGTCTTGTCTGAGGGAGGTGCCTAGTGTGTGTGAGGGAGGTGCCTAGCATGTCTGAGGAATGTGGCTCCAGTGTGTGAGAAAGGTGCCTCGTGTGTGTGAGGAAGGTGCCTCATGTGTGTGAGGTGCCTTGTGTTTGTGAGGAAGGTGCCTCATGTGTCTGAGGAAGGTCCCTAGTGTGTCTTGTCAGAGGACAGTGCCTAGTGTCTGTGAGGAAGGTACCTAGTGTGTCTGAGGAACAGCCAGGAGGCCAGTGTGTGAGCTGACGGTGTTGCAGGGAAGCAGTTGGCAATCAGGTCAGAGAGAAAACCGAGGCAGGTTATGTGGGGCCTTATAGGACATGGTCAGGACTTGAGCTTTCACTCAGAGTAAGAAGAGAAGCCAACAGGGAGTTTGGGCAAAAGAATGATTAGATATTATATGACCCATTTTTATTGAGTGCTTACTCTGTTAGATTCAATTTTAAATGCTTTATTTATAATCCCCACAATAACCTTATGAGTTATCTTTCAGTTTACAGAGGAAACAGAGGCCCAAAGAGGTTAAGTAACTTGCCTGAGGTCACACAGCTAGTAGGGACTTGGCCACAAGTCCCTCAGGCCAACTCTCAACCACCTCATTATCCTGACTCCCCAAATGCTTAAGAGATTGAGCTGTTCCCTTTTTTTTCCTTTCTTGATATCAGTATTTCCAGAGCACACTTACAACAAAATTGCTTCATAGTCATTCATAAATACAGAACTTTGCTTAAACTGATAAATATTCCAGTATTCTTCTTTATAATTTCAGGTTTTTTAAAAAGCCCTCAGATTAGCATATTAACAAGCATGTTGACATGTCTCTCTTTAATTATGCAGACAGCTATTTCTTTTTTGCTCCTAATGTAGAGGTTGATTGGGAAAATTTTTATTTTATTGCTTCCAACCTTACCCTAGTGTTACCTAAATCACTACTATATGATTTGGCATCTATAATTTATCATTTTCCTCTGCTAGTAGATGAAATGCCCTTTAAAGCATTCCACAGCAAGGTGAACACAAGTCAAGCTTGAAAAGTTCTAGAAAAAAGAATTGCAAAGAGTCATTAAAGAATAATGAAAGTTGATTTACATAGCATACAATATCAGGGCTGCCCAGTTTAACAAATATAATTATTCCAAGTCATTTTCAGAAGGCATCTAAATTTCAGCACCTAATTTTCATCATCTTTTAAGGAATAACATCAAAAACACATTATTTTTGTAAAGACTCTAAAAGCAAAATCTTTAATTCATTCAATTCTTTAATTCCTTTCTCTGAATTTCACTAAAGCTAAGACTGAAACAATAGACAATTTAAAATATAGGAAACCCAGATTCCTTTTACTGTTGTGTGGCTTTAACATTCTACTGCTGTAGCCAAGAGCCCTTGGCTTCTGGGGCCAACTGCCTTTTGCATGCTGATTTTCCAGAAAGAGTCTCTCAGGAGTTATTCCTTTTGAGTGGTATCTACCATGACTTCAGTCCGTGCAGGAAGTGGGGGTAGCAGAGTTTGGGAATGAAAGCACTGAGGGAAAAATTGCTCCCAGTGGAATCATCAACTCAATCTAATTTTAGGTTTCAGGCAGACCACTTAGCTACCTGCAAACAAATGCTTCTCAGGTGCCCATCGTTGAAGGACTACAACCAGTCCTTTATTATTTTTAAAGAAAAATAATAAAGTTTTCTATCATAATATTTTTCAGTAAAATAGGTGATGTGTAACAATGTGTGTACATGCACGCATGCACCCAAACCGTGTGCGTATATACCTACATTCAAGTATTCATGGCAGGGCCGGCCCTGTGGCTTAGCGGTTAAGTGCGCGCGCTCCGCTGCTGGCAGCCCGGGTTCAGATCCCGGGCGAGCACCGCTTCTCCGGCCATGCTGAGGTCGCGTCCCACATACAGCAACTAGAAGGATGTGCAACTATGACATACAACTATCTACTAGGGCTTTGGGGGGAAAAATAAATAAATAAAATCTTTATAAACTGAGAATTCTCTTAAAAAAAAAAAGTATTCATGGCATTCAGAAAAAGGGAGACAGTCTAAAGGGTTTCTATTTTTCATAAACTCTAATTTTTCCTGCCAACCCCTACAACCAAAAGGACCGATAGTTCTGGGCTCAAGACCTCAGGAACCATATTACTGAGTTATGTGAAACAGGAATAGGAGGCATTTTTGGTAATAAATTTTATGTGGTAGCTATTTTGATATTGAAACAACTAAATCAAATCTAACAAAAGTCTTTTGAGAGGAAATGGTTAAAAGGGCACGTCTTGTGGCCAGGAAAACCACAGCAAAGTATTCCAATTAGGAATAAATTAGAGAGTGCTCCACTTTTCTGGAAGGGTCAGGAAGTCAAGCTCTTGGCCTTGAGCTGCCTCTTACCTCCACCCCTGCTGACCCTGGGAACAAGTCACTCCCGTCTCTGTGTGAACTCAACAGTTGCTGCCAAGTCTTGCCATTCCTCTGCAGAGAAGAGCCAGGGATTTTCACCAGAGGCTGCCGGCCAGCATCAGGGTCAGAATGAGTAACCGAGTGCCAGAGACTTTCTATAGGGCCCCAATGCCAGCTTTCTGTCTGCAAAGGAAAATTCACTAAATTCGCTCAAGCCAAATCTGACATAATTAAAAGTCTCCAAAAGAAGTTTCATAAGCTATTTTGCTACGAGAAGATTAAGCTCTCATTTTTCAGATTATATTTTCTATTCTCCTTAAATTCAGCAGCACTTTTAATCCATGACACTTACTGGTATACAAGAAAAAACAATTCTGCTGTCCTCATAATTGATTGAAAGCGTACAGCTATGACATCTTGGTACTTTATGTTGTGATTAATTGGCTTATACTAACATCTGATGAATATTTTTTAATGTTCTTTAGATAATCTGTGCGGCTGACATGTGTGGTTAGTTGGGAAACTGGGGCTATGAAGCGAGGTGCCCCAAACAGCTGAATTTGATCAAGATGTCATGCACTCTTGACCTCTTTAATAGAGTATTCTGCTCTTTGACAGCATCTAAAACGGGTCCTTCTAGGTCCAGCTCAGTTCCTGCCTCCAGCCCAAAGCCTTGCCTGACAACTTAAGTTCTCACTGAGATCTTCCCTCTGGGACCACCTAAAGCCCTATTATCTGTGCAGCTGTAATGGCATTTGGATATGTCATCACACACCATCATTTATTCACTTTTTTCAAGTCAAAGGCCGTGTGCTCTGTCTCTTCAGTTCCCCACACAGTGCCTAGCTCTGTGGTAGAGGTTGAGTTGACTTATAGCCTTTTTCATCATTTCCCCTATTATCATATCTAGGACTAGCGTTTGCATTATTGCTTTTTATTTCTCCATTCATTGTTTGTTCCTTAGTGACCCAGAAGCATCCAGAGTGAGCTGCAAGATGGACCACTCCTGGAATAGATTCGTCACTTGTGTTTTTTGGCTTGGACATCACTGTTCTGTGCCACCCATGGAAAATGGGAGACAAATTATATCCCTTATGATTGCAGACATTAGGGAATTACCAATGAGTATAAAGAGCAAAAATAAACTAATGGAACAGAGAAGGAAAAGAAATATAAAAAAGGATGGGAGGAAAAGAGGTGGAAAAGAGGCAAAAAAACCCCAGCAATCCTGCTTTCTGATGCAAATATATGTTTCCTTTTTTAATGACAAAACATAAAGACTCCTTGCAAATGCATTTCATGGATGATTACTTGCACATCTTAGTGATGTTTGCTCTTTAAGGAATTGTATGCAGAAACCACTGCCTTTCCAGTTCGAATTAGGAATAAACTGGAAAGGCAGTTACTTTGGGGGAAAGTAAAAGCAAAAGCCTAGTAACACTGGTGCATTGTATGCGGCAGTAAGAAACGACAACTCAGAATGGGGCAGACTTCTCTTATGTGATCAGCTTGCTATGCCCTCAATGAGGCCATGAGATTTCGCATTTTATAGGTTGAGCTTCCCACTGGCAGCAACTGAAGCAGTTCATTATGCACATCTGTCACGTGATCCACTTCATCAACCAAATGGAACTGGGAGAATAAGTCACCCTAACAAGATCCTTCAGTACACTCTTAAAAACTACTTACAGATGTACTCTTCCTCTGAAGGGATACAATGAGTTTCCTTGTGCTGTGCCACATGATACAGGAAATGCATTATCCCCATCCAAATTCACGCATACCAGGAGGAAGCACGTGAAAGGAAAGCAGTGCACAAAAGCACACACAGCTTTTGCAGAAGTCCTGAGAGGGACTCATACACCAATTTTTGATAACAGCAGATCAAACCCCAGGCCTCTGAAGCTCAGTTCATTACAAATGCTAATGTCCACACTAGGAAGGGAAACCACATCAGCATTCAGCATTGACACAAACACTGCTAATGCTTTTTATTTATGGTTGTCTCTGAGTCCCCTCAGCAGTGTGCCAGATCTCCATTTGTGTTGTAACTTTAGCTACTTTATGTGCTTTCGTGACCAGCTATGTTATGTACCCATAGACAATCTGTGCTTTCAATCTGTGTCTGCTGAGATAAGCGGCCACACTTCAGATCTTGAATCGGGAACCATTTTGTTCACATTCAGATCAGGTAGAATGAATGTTTTTGTAGATGAGTCCAGGATTAGATTCACTTGCCATTGTTAAATCTTACTATTTCAGTTGGTGTGATCAATTTATCTTTTATTCAATCAGCTAACAATGATTTATTAAATACCTACCATGTGGGCCGGCCCCGTGGCTTAGCGGTTAAGTGCTGGCGCTCCGCTGCTGGCGGCCCGGGTTCGGATCCCGGGCGCGCACCGACGCACCGCTTCTCCGGCCATGCTGAGGCCGCGTCCCACATACAGCAACTAGAAGGATGTGCAGCTATGACATACAACTATCTACTGGGGCTTTGGGGGAAAAAATAAATAAATAAAATTATATATAAAAAAAAATACCTACCATGAGCCAGGCACTGTTCAGGCACTGGAGATGTAACAGTGAACAGTGCTCTCATAGAGATTGCATTATGGAGGGGGTGCAGGGGGACACAGTAAACAAATAAATATGTAATGTGTCAGAGTGTATGTCACTCAAGATAGGCTAGTTATTTTGTGACAGTAAACAGCCCAGTATCTCAGTGGTTTAAAACAGTTTATTTCTCACTTACACTGCATGTTCATTGCAGCTCAGCTGGGAGCTCTGTTCTATGCAACTTCCCTCTGGGACCCTGGCTGCCTGGAGAACCACCATCTGGAGTATGGCTAGTCTCCGTGAGAGAGGGAAAGATGGGATGGTGAAATGCACACTGGTTTTTAAAGCTTACACCTGAAAGTGACACATGGCACTCCTACTTACATGTCACTGGACAAAGCAAGTCACATGCCCACACCCAACTTCAGAAGATGAGGAAGTGCAATCATACCATGTGTATGGGAAAATCAGACACACTCGGTGGGCAGAACTGTCCCAGATGATGATGATTGCTATGAAGAAAAGCCAGGTAAAGGAGATGATGTCTAGATGCGCGGTTTCTGCTTGACACAGATGGTCAGGAAAGGTCTCTCTGATAAGGTGACATTTGAGGAGAGAGTCTAAGGGTGAGAGAGAGGGCCATTTGGATGGGGGCAGGGCAGCTTCCTGCAGAGGATACAGCAAGGGCAAAGTGTGCCTAGAGGTCAAAGTGGCTAGAGTGGAGTGAGCAAGGGGAAAGCTGTAGAAAATCAGGTCAGAGAGATAACAGAACTGTGGGACACAAGGTGGGGCCTTATTGTAAGAGCTATGGCCATTGTAGGTTTTTGTGCAAAGACATGATCTGAGTTAGGCTTTCAAAGGATCCTTGTGGCTGCTGTGTGGAAAATAAACCAGGGGGCCAAGGATTAAAGCAGGGAGTGGTTAAGAGGCTCTTTCAATAATCCAAGTGAGGTAAGAGTGGTCAGATTCTGAAGGCAGAACCAACAGAATTTGTCAATGTCTTGGTGTAAGAGAAAGAGAAGATTCAAGGATGACTTCAAAGGTTTGTTTCTTCTGGTAATCCCTGGATACACATAAGGACTACCTTATATGGTTGGTTGGTTGGTTGGTTTTTGCAGGAAAGATTCACCCTGAGCTAACATCTGTTGCCAATCTGTTTTTTTTTTTTTTGCCCCTTCCCAAAGCCCCAGTACATGGTTGTATATCCTAGTTGTGAGTCATTCTAGTTCTTCTCTGTGAGCCGCCACCGCAGCATGGCAACTGACAGACGAGTAGTATGTTTCCGTGACCAGGAAGCAAACCTCGGCTGCCAAAGCGGTGAGTGCTGAACTTGAACCTCTAGGCCATCAGGACTGGCTCTCATGTGGTTTTTGAGAATCTTCACATTTGGCAATATCGCTATATCATATTGTCTCCCCCATAAATGAGTCAAGAGATGGACAGCCAAGTGGAGATATGGATGCTGGGGCAGTTCTGATTCATGCACCAGCAAAGGGTCTTCTATCCCCACATTGCCCTCATATCTGGTCTCTCTTAGGGCTTATGATCCAAGTTAATTTATAAAACCAGAGAAATGAGCTTCATAATTACAAGCAAAATAGGAGATCATGACTGAGTTGTCCCAACCTCATCCCACCCCTCCATTCCTCTGTGACCTCAGATGTCACTACCAAAAAACCAAGCTATTTTACAACATGAGGTCTATCCTCAATGGACACTGGCATGTGATGTGTCACCTCCCATTCTCCTGGAGATAGGTTGAATAGAATTCTTAATAAATACAATAAAACAGCGTTGTGGTGTTTTCCTGAATAGTGTGTCCTCTCTTTCTGCTCACTCTGTCATCCATGTAACATGGCTCTCCCCAGCACCACCACCTAGTAAATGGCAACTAAAACTCCCTACTACACCTGGGCCTTCTCTTGTGTCTTCTTCAGCATGGGAGAGCATAGGTTAAATGCAAAGTTTGCCAACTATCATAAGGGAATGAATAAATAAAGGTCGATGCTGTTTTTAAAAACTATTTTGGGGGTGTTTATACTCAAAAGCATTCATTCATTCAACAAATCTCCTTGAACTCCTATTATGTGCCAGGTACTCTTCTAAGCACTGGAGACACAGCCGTGAATAGAATATATAAGTAATACATATTCTTGGAAACTGGGAAAGCATAGAAAAGTATTCGGAAAAGATAACATTTCCACTAACTCACCACTGAGACATAACTGCTAGTAACAATTTGGTGCCCAGTCTTTTTCTAAGCATGTATATCCTTCCTTCCTGCTTTTTTGAATAAAATTTACAACTTTGGACTTATATTGTACATTTTTTTCTCTTAAAATTTTTTCTTCTTATAAAAATAAATCATAGCAGATGCTCAGGAAGTATTTGTTGAATGAATGAGAGAATTAATTATAGAAACAATAAATTACAGAGAAGCAAAAATTTAAAAATGAAAATCACTACTAAGAGATAATATCACTATTAATAGTTTGGGTTGTTCAATATGGAATTGAATAATCAGCATCTTTTTATGCCATTGCTCCACAACAAGTGATTTACTTTTTAATTGACAGCTTTCTCTTTTTTTCTAATTACAAAAGCAGCATACCATTATGGTTATTTTGGAAAATACTGAAAACTACAAAAGGAAAAGCTAAAAGTTGTGCATAGTCCCACTGCCCAGAGACTACTGCTGTTAACATTCTGGGCATTTTTTCTAGTCTTTTTCCTGAACAGTACAATAGGTTAGTTAAGAACCTGGACAAGTTACTTAGGCTCTCCGAGCCTCAGATTCCTTATCTGTAAAATGAGACTAGTAATACCCACTTTGTAAGATTGATATGAAGTTTAAATGAGATCAGATATACAAACAGCTTAGTCCAGTGTCTGACACATAACTCTGAATATGGGAACCCTTACTATTTTGCAAGCTTATTCTACATAGTTGGTCATACACTATACATGAATTTTTATCCTTTTTTTTTTTTTTTGTGAGGAAGATCAGCCCTGAGCTAACATCTGATGCCAGTCCTTCTCTTTTTGCTGAGGAAGACTGGCCCTGGGCTAACATCCATGCCCATCTTCCTCTACTTTATATGGGACGCCGCCACAGCATGGCTTGACAAGCAGTGTGTCAGTGCGCATCCAGGATCCGAACCTGTGAGCCCTGGGCCACCGCGGTGTAGTGCGCGCACTTAACCGCTTGCGCCACTGGGCCGGCCCACCCCTTTTTTTTTAACTTAACAAGATATCATTAAATTTTAAATTTGGAGACAATCTCTCAAATTTTCTGAAAAGTTGAAAGTCAAGTACAAATAACTTTTCTCCCCCTTACCATTTGAAATAAGGTTGCCAATCTGGTTCCCCCATCACCCCTGAATATCATACAGCACATTTCCTCAGAGACATTTCCATACATAAGTCCAGTCCAAATAGCAAAATTTGGAAATTAACATTGATACATTGGGGTCTAATCCTCAGATTCCAGTCAAGTTTCTCCATGGCCCAATAATATAATTTTAGCGAAAGGGTTCCTGTTCAGAACCACACGATGCAATTATTCCTCATGTCTCCTTAGTCTCCTTCAATCTGGAATAGTTCCTCCGTCTTTTCCTGACTTGCATATCTTTGACACTTTTAAAGAATATAGGCCAGTCTTTTTGTAGAATGTCCCTCAATTTGTGTTTGTCTGATATTTTCTCATGATTTAAGTTATATGTCTTTGTCAGGAATGTCACATGCTATGTTTATCAGGACTATCAGACGCTTTGTTCTTCTTATTCTATCTTATTAGGTAGCACACCTGCTTTGGCTTTAACACCTGTGCTGGACCACCTTCCTACACAGACACCCCCCTCACCACGCCACCTCTCTACAGGGGTACCCTCTTCATCTGGCCTGCACTCCAACACTATCCCTTTGCAAAAACACTCCCCACACCATGCCGGGCTGCCTGCCCCCACCATCCTCAACCCACCTGGGATCCAACACCCTGCATTGGGCCATCCTCTCAGCCCTCTTTGATTCTGACACTGAGTGAAGCTGACCCTCTGCAGGGATGCCCCTCTTGTCCGTCCTGCTTGGGCCCAACACCCTGCACCAGGCCTCCCTCTCAGGTGGATGCTGTCCTCACTCCACTTTTCTGGTGTTCTAGTTCTTTAAAGATCTGTAGTATCTATGTATACAGTATCAGTTTTTCCTCAAACTAAAGAAGTCTGTGTATATATTATTGATGGTCCATCAGTAATAATGCATTTTCATTTCAATGATGATCTAAAAAAACATAATAAAATATGAGCTTATTTGGCTCACCTGGTATGTTCATTTTATAACCGCATACTTTTAGTGTCAGTGCTTTGTGTTTAAAATTGGGTTGGTGCCATGGCAAAATATGGCAATATTTAACTTTTAATGTGTTAGTAGTCTTTACTTATTTTTTTAGGATCTACTCTCTTAGCAACTTTCCAATATGCAATGCAGTATTATTAACCACAGTCACCATGCTGTACATTACAGTGTTTATAGTCTTTAGATTGGCATCCCTGGCATCAAAATGACAGAAACCTTCTTGCATTCTGTTTGATAAAAATCGTATTGAATTATCTTACCAGTTACAAAGCTAAAGCTGCTCTTTTTTAGTGATAAGATGCAATTAAGTTTAATCTCTTAATTTATTTAATAAATTGATTTTTATTTTCCATCATAAAAATAACAATGCCACTTTAATTGGCTAATGAGAAAAGAACCCAGCTGACCTCATACACAAATGATGCATTCACGCAAAGTGAAGGCCAAATGAATCATGGCAGGGGTATAAATGAAGTTTTAGACTTCACAGTGGTTGAAATAGAGGAAAATGGTGAGAAAATTGAGTCATTACAGGTCTCCTGGTAGCACAGGTGGAACTCAAAAGAAGCTAGGCAAAGCGTCACTTTATTCAGGTTATAAGGGGATGTACATCATTGGTTTGATTCTCTTGTTTATATCACATACCAACTTGCAGATTTTCTCCATGAAGAACTTTTCGTTAGAAGCTTTTTCAAAAAAATTTATCATTATTATATTTTGGAGAGTACCATTTTTAAATCAGTTGGACCAATTAAAATAATTAACTGATGGTTTCAAATGAGTAACCTGATGGGAGGAAAAGTTATAATAATGATAATGATTGTGAGTCAAATGACTGTCCATCATGCTCAAAATCGAATATTTAAATCAACGATTGCAACATAAAATGGGTAAAAGTATCTTATTATGCTTTTATAATTATGAGTATAAATTGTAATTAAACCCAACGTTGGCTATTTAATGTCAGCAAAGTATTACCACCTTTACACCAAATTAATGCTTTTTATTTGAATTTATCTGGTGATTTTGTTTTTATTTAATTTGTAAATTTGATTTGTTCTTATAGTTTTTTTTTTTAATTTTGGTAAAAAACACATAGCATGAAATTTACCATCTTAACCATTTTTAAGTGTGCAGTTTGGTAATGTTAAGTATATTCACATTGTTGTGCAACAGATCTCTAGAACTTTTTCATTTTTCACTCTTATAGTTTTTAGTGAGCTATTAAGCGTTTATACCTAATTATATATTGGTACATATTTAAGGAACAATATAATGAAAATTATTTAAGTCAACATGGGTGGACTTTTTTCCTTTAAAAAAAAAAAGAGGTTTGAGAAACACTAACCAATGTGGTAACTCTCTTTCTTTCTTTTTTTTTTTTTTTGTGAGGAAGATCAGCCCTGAGCTAACATCCATGCTAATCCTCCTCTTTTTGCTGAGGAAGACCAGCTCTGAGCTAACATCTATTGCCAATCTTCCTCCTTTTCTTTCCCCAAAGCCCCAGTAGATAGCTGTATGTCATAGTTGCACATCCTTCTAGTTGCTGTATGTGGGACACGGCCTCACCACGGCCGGAGAAGCGGTGCGTCGGTGTGCGCCCGGGATCCGAACCCAGGTCGCCAGTAGTGGAGCGCGTGCACTTAACCGCTAAGCCACGGGGCCAGCCCATAACTCTCTTTCAGTTTAAGTGTTTGCTTAACCAGCCCTTCCCCCTTTTCCTTGGTGGCTAGATAATTCAGAGTGGGCTGTGTTGGAGAAGACAACGATAACTTGTTTCTTAGAAAAGCAGAGCCAGAGGAGAGCATAGCAGTTTTCCCAACCTGAATTCAAAATTTCCTTTTTAATAATAGGTATAATATGAACACAATACTGCCTTTCAAATTACTTTTCAAAATACTTTCCAATCCATTATCCTATTCTTTAGGCCCCATTGTGAATATCTAAAGTTAGTTTCCTTTAAAGTCAAACATCGTTGCCAAGTTTGGTATGTTATACCTCTCATCATTCCAGCCCCTGCTGCTGGGAGTCCTGCTCCTTAGCAAGATGTCAGAGGACAGAAGGCTCCCTCCAGATGCTGTGATTGTTCTGCGAGTCTGCTATGGCCTCTCCCAGGTCTTATTAAGAAAACAAACTATGCTGATTAGCTCCTCTGAAAGACTAGATGGAAGTTTTAAGCTTAAAAGCTCATATGTTGACCTCTCCTAAGGCTTCATTTTTAAAATGAAAGATTTTTTTTTGTTAGGATTTGCTATTTGACTTTTTGGAAATAACATTCAAAGTCCCCTAAAATAATCATTAATTATGAGCTAGAAAGCAAGAAGGAAAGGGCAAGAAAGGAAGGAAGATTTATTGAGTATTTACTACATGCCAGGCACTATTCCAGGAGCTTTATGTCATCCATCTGACCTTATCCTGACAGCCTCCCTGGGAGTTGGTTCTGTTGTCCCCATTTCGTGGCTGAGACTGAGAGGTTAAGTAATGCCTAAGGTCACACAATTTGTCAGTAAGCGAACTGGGATTCAAACTCTGGTTTGTCTGATTACAAAACTACACCTCGCGCGAGTGAGAAACATGTTAAGACACATCACAGACTCAGCTTGGTCAGTGTTTTCTGCCACAGATTTTGTTTGGGGAAATTGGACAGTGCCAACATTCATTCATGGAGAGAGTTTCTTCGCCCATTCCAGCAAATTATCATTTTCTGCTTTCTCGCTCAGTTATTTGTATGTTTAGCTGACAGGCTCAACTTCTAACATTCCCCACACCCTACCGAGAGTGTGAAATTCCATTTGCTCTCTCCCAGCTGAGCCCATCACCGCCCTGTTTCTGCCTTCCCAGATGTGGAGGTTGCAGTGTAAAAAGCACATCCTCGCCTTCCCACTTTGGCAATGTTGCCGGGCCCTTCTTGAGGCACGGATCTAGGCTGCTCTTTAGAGGGCTGATGGATGCCCTGTGGGCTGCCTTGTCATTTATTGGTTTAATATGCACACTCTGCGGTGCTTTTTCATACTTTGCCCATTTCTTACATTTTGTCTCCTAATCTTGCATCTCATTTACATGGTGATTTATAGGGACTTTGAATATTATAATCTAAAAGGTGTATGTGGGGAGGAGGAGTGAGCAGGTCTTCTATTTATTAGGAAAAATCTCCAGTCATCTGCTTCTTTGAAGATCTGACCTTGAAACTGCATAAAAGTGAGCTCAGTCCTGGGTCATAGTGAAGGTCAGGGAAAAGGGACCAGCTGGCCCACATGCTTAGCATTTACTGTATGCTGCCTTGGGTGTGAGCTTTTCACATGTTATGTCTTGTCTCCCCAGCTAGATTTTAAATACTTGGAGGGCAAGAGCACGTATCACTCATCTTCGTGCCAAGCATAGTACTGTGCACATAGTAGGTATTTAGTAAGTAGTTGGAGATTTGTTGTTATCTGTTATCTGCTGCTGAACTCCCACCCTGAGACCTTTCTGGGATTAGCTTTTGAATGACAGTTTCATTAGAAATGGTACATGATGGACCCAGACCTCTCATGCTCACACTGGGGTGTCAGGGACTTCTGCTTCATAATATCCAAAGATCTAGTTTAGAATCTTGAATTTTAAAAACCCAAAGTGGAAAGGCCCTACCCACCCACTTTGGAAGTCCCTCCTTAAGCTCACCTCACAGCATGGTTTAGTGCCTGAACTTGGTGGTTTGTTTTTTTTTTTTTTTTTTGGTGAGGAAGATCAGCCCTGAGCTAACATCTGTTGCCAGTCCTCCTCTTTTTGCTGAGGAAGATTGGCCCTGGGCTAACATCCGTGCCCATCTCCTCTACTTTATATGTGGGACGCTGCCACAGCATGGCTTGATAAGCTGTGCATAGGTCTGTGCCCGGTATCCAAACCTGCAAACCCCAGGCCGCCGAAGCAGAGTGCACAAACTTAACCACTATGCCACTGGACAAGCCCCCAGTGCCTGAATTTTGCGATACCATTTTGTCTGGGAGGGTTAGTGCATGAAACTCTTTCCTCCACTGACACCAGAGTTTAAATTGGTCCTTCAGGCAGCCATTTTTTTTCCTATTAGGGTTAAAGGTAAGGTGATGAGTGAAGGGGCAGCCAGGGCATCATCTGGGAGGAGAGGGCTGGACGAGAGGGGCAGGGGCGGTGGTGCTGGGCATCTTGTTGGAGGAAAGAAGGAGCACCTACAGAAGCAGGGAGGGGTTTAGGTGCTGCTGAACATTAACCGCAGCTTGACAGCTTTTCACCAAGCTGGCGGGCCCTGGCTGTACAAGTTCTCCTCAGTTCAGTGGTTTTGCCACAACCTAGTTTAGAATTGCCTGTGTTCTAAAAGTCCGTTGTGAATGAGCATCTTGTTTTGAAAATCAATTTGAAGCTAGAGTGGAAGAAGTTTTCTTTTAGTCACAAGGAGAGAACAATGAAAATATGACTATCTTCCTTTATCATTATTTTTGGCCTCATAATAATAAAAAGTAAAATCCTCCCTTTTAACTTGGGAGGATTTTATAATGTCTCCACATTTTGTGTACATTTCAGACATGAGAATCTACCTCCCCAGAACCCATCTGAGAGGGATTTAAAGCTCGGAGAAATAGCTCTCTGCAAATTTCTGAGTAACTGAAATTTCTAGATAACAACAGATTGGAAGATAGAATCAGTTAATCCCTGAACTGAAGGAACCCTTGGCCCACATCCCAGATAACACAGGATGCTGAAAATTGGTCATGTCCCAGCCTCACCCAAACACATTTCTCCTCCTCTCGGGAGAAGGCAGCTTTTGACCACCGCCTGCCTGAGAGCCGGGCCTCCCCGTCATGCCTCAATGAATGCGTGCACAAGTGGCTTTCTATGGAGGGCATCGCCTGGAAGGTGGCAAAGGCCAGACAGGTACCTGCAGCCCAGCTGCTGCCCACAGACGAGGCTGGCAGCCAAGCTGAGCACCAGCTTTTCAAAAGCAGCCCTTTTGATAACACTGATTACATTTCCCTCACTAGAGCCTTGGGCTGATTGAGCAACAGCCAACTTCTCCGGGTAACAAAGAGGAGGGGAAAGTAATCCAAACACAGGTTTTATTATAAAAACCAGGGAGTGAGAGAAGTATGTTTATTCTGTAAGATAACACACCTGCTCGGTGCCCGGGAGGCTCGTTTCCATCGGTTGCCATGGCAAACTCGTTGTACTTCAAGGCCATGTGGCTTTGTTTCCTTTTGAGATCTGGTCCTTGTCCTACCTTTTCTAACAACTCCACCACAATGACATGGAAGCCTGCGACAGCATAATTGATTTCTCCTTCCATCTATCAACGGTTCACATTTGTTCAGCACAGGACGGAGGCTGCCTCCTCCTTTGAACTCCTAGCTAACCATGAAGGCATGCTTCAGAGAGCCATCCTCATTAACATTCCAGGTCCCCCTTCCCTGTCGGCGATAAACAAGCCCGGCATCAATGGCCTCCTTCCTTCCACTTTTACAAATGAGTGGCTCAGTTCCACGTTTTGCTGCCGATCCAGGTGCCCAGGCGTACAATGCGGGGCTAAGAAGCACGCGGGAGAGACTAAAAATAGAACCGCAGTTTTGGACGCATACCAGAGCAGCTACTCCATCTCAACTTGCTTTGCACACTAAGCCTAATGGGATCCATCAGGCATAAGTTCTCTCGTGTGCTCTCTCCCCCCTCTCCCTTCTCTCCCCAGCTGCCGTCTGCCATCAATGCCTTCCTGGTGAAGGGAGCAAAGGGAGGTCAGGCAAGGGACAAGAAATGTGTGCCCTCATGGTTTTAGTTTACAAGTCCTGGGAGATCTGGGGGCTGCAATTACTCCTTCCAGACGAGTGTTTCTAGAAAAGAGCAGGCAGGCCCAGAACATGGTCACCTTTGCCCAGGTACAGTTCGGTCCAAGACTTTTATTGTTCAGCAAAGGCTCAAATATCACTTTCTAAACACCCTGGTAAGTGTGACCTAGACCCATACTCATATGCTCCTTGAGAATTTAAAGAGAGAACTAAACACGAGCGTTCCTCTTACAGGTCCCAGCTGCTTGGCTTGAGGCTGAGGATTTGGGAGCAAATGCCCAGTCACAGATGGAGGGACTGTGGCACACAGGGGGTGAGTCAGCAGCACGTGACTGCCCAGAGTCTGCAAAAGCCTTCTACTTCCCACCAAGTATGCTGTGATTCTATCTGAAAGCTTTTTCCAATAGAAAATGGAACAAATCAGAATGAAGTTAGAAACACGCTCTCCGGCCTGGGCATAAGGCCTCCCAGAATGCCAGCTGGATTGATTGAGCGAGGCTCCTTGTGTTGTTGATGTCCCTCCTGATAAAAAGGAACCCTTCCTGCAGCCTCCCCCCACCCGAAGGAGACTTAGCATGACCCACACATTTCTCATTTCTCCGTCTGAAAGGTAATGCAGATATTTCAAACAGCCGTGTATCATTCCAACAAGTGCCACTCTTGTAGAATCAGAAGGGTGAGGGAAAAATGAATATCACAGTATTTAAAAATAAAAACCTTTTTCGTCGTTGTTGTTTTGGAGATTGGTCAGATAAAACTAAAAGAAATCGATCTATTAGCAGGTTTTGTCTGTAAGCTTCAGGAAGGTGTCAAGAACTTTTAAATTGTGCCTTGGTTTCATGTAATACTAGTATAAAATAAATATGCCAAACTACTTCAAGAGAGTCACACTTCATATAATCACAGTAATAATTAATTCCCCCAAGGATTTCCCACAGAACAAGTTGCAACATGATCATTTAATCCTCCAGCCATCAGAAGACAGAAGTGCATCTTCCCTCAGGCCTCCTATGTTCATGAGGCTCAGTTTACCTCCGGGAGTTATTGGGTCATTTGTTGAACAAATGTACCATCAAAAGCCAGGAAGCTTTCTAGGTTCATCAAATAAATGTCTACAGACTGGAAACCAGGAAACCTGGGTTTTAGTCCTGGGATGACCTTCAACAATCCTCGGTTTCTGTGGGCCCCCCTTTTCTCATGCATAAAACAAAACTGTAGGGGGCCTGCCTGGTGGCTAGTGGTTAAGTTCACATGTTCCGCTTTGGCGGCCCGGGGTTTGCCTGTTCAGATCCTGGGCGCGGACATACTCACTGCTCATCAAGCCATGCTGAGGTGGCGTGCCATACAGAAACAACTCTACAACTATGACACACAGCTATGCACTGGGGCTTTGGGGAGAAAAAAGAAAAAAGAGGAAGATTGGCAACAGATGTTAGCACGGAGCCAGTCTTCTTCAAAAAAAGGAAAAAAAAAAACTGCAGAGGTGTTTGATTTCAAGGGTCCTTTCCAGACTGCAAATTCCATGACAGAAATAAATGATATGAGAATTAAATTGATTTTAGTGCTTTCTTTCTAGTTTTTGTTGTTGTTTATTTGGTTGGTGGGCTCATATAGAGCCATTTGTCTTGAAAAATAGTGCATAATTCTTCAGGGTGAGAGGCATTTCTTCTTTGTGGTATTTTCCCACAGTCTAACCTTCCTTCTCTTTTCATGTGCCACTAGGAGGTGGGTCTCACTGATTCTTTTTGGTTCATTAAGAAGAAACAGAAAGATCCTGTGTTTTGAGAGACTCTTTCTGGATCATTTCCCAATAATCATAGGACTTTGCAATCTGTTTGGCAAAGGTGATGGTGACAGTGGGGTGTTTGGCAAAGTGGTTGAGGTGGTTGATGAAGTGGCTGAGGTTAAGAAAAATGCTCTTGGCAAAACATCATGAAACAAGGTCTGGAATGTTCAAAATGGAGAGCTTGCCTCCCTTGCTGAGATGACTCTGAGAAAAACTCCATCTTTAAATAGGTGTTTTATTTGAGGGAAAAAAGAAAAAGGGATCAACAATAATTTTTCTGAGCACAGCTGAGAAATAGCTAGTCTAATACTTTGATTGTAGCTAAGAACTGAGATGTCCTGAGCAATACAGAAGTTAAATTAAGCAGGCAGATGTTTTGAAACCAGTCACTGAAATTAAAAATTACATTTTAAATTTTAAGTTAGTCACTAAATATTAGACAAAAATCTAACCTTGCATTCCGCACACCTGACCCCTAAAGTCAGTTTAGGTCTGAATAAAGCCTTGAGGCTCAGAGGTTATTTTTACTGAGTCAGCCCTACCCCACTTCCACCCCCAAAATATCTGCAGATGAACGCACGAGCACCAGGATAACGTCTAAATAAACCACGTGTTAATCCTAGTATCAGCGCTCTAAAATAGTTGTTAAAATTCCTTTTATGTTCGTGGTCATCATATTTCATAGAAACTTCGGGTGTCAAACTTGCATCACTTGGCCAGGTGTTGTGTGTGTGTGTACTTTTTGTTGTTTTTTTTTTACTACCAGTGCTACCAGCTGTAACACTTTAACAACTCTTTGTGGAACACCAGGGACCTTCCCTTGTCACTCACCTGGGGTAGGAATACTGGCTGAGAGCTCAGGATAGGTCTCTGAAGGGAGGAGGGGTAATAACATCACACTGCTAAACCTTTTCGAACTAGAAACATTTCAGAGCAGTAATTGCTGATGTCATTTTATTTACAGTCATGTGAATCCTTAATGATGGTGTCATCTCCAAAAAATATAAAAACAGAGAAAAAAGAGTTGAAGTTTCTGTTTGGGGTGTTTTTCAGGCATTTCGAGTTAATCAGGCAAGAAAGACAGTTCTACCAGGTCTCAAATGCTCCAGAGTTGAAGATACTTGTCACAGAGTCTTACAAATGAGTACTTAAGGTATACTAGCTTTTCTTTTCTTTTCCTATTTTTTTTTTAAAACAAAGACATTCAACTTACCCAGTAGACATCTCGATTATAATGAAAAGGAAACTAATGTTCTTTGAAATTCATGAGCAAAGTTTCTTATTTAGAGTGGGTAAGTATTTGTCTTTTCCCTATGGTGACATGTAAGGGTTGAACTATTTCATAGCACAATTGAGCCTTGTTTAAGAGGTTAGGTAGACAGATGAGAGAAAGCAGTAGCTCTCACTCCCAAAAAGTCTTCATATTGGCTTACTATCTTGGGCCATAATTAAAGTCATCCCACCTTGCCCCGTAGTTTATGTAGATTTTACATATATATATATATATATATATATATATATATATATATATATATATATATTTCATATACACGTATGTTTGTGTATTCTTTTTTTTTGAGAGCTGATGAGCAAGATATATGTATTTCTAAAATGATTAATGTGAGGGTGTTGTTGAAGGTTATTAACAAAGAAGAAAATGTCCCTGTTGAGAAAATGTAATTTTATCCCCTGGGAGACATAATTATGAAAACTCAGTCATTCCTTAAAAGAATATTTAGGGGCTGGCCCCGTGGCTTAGCGGTTGGGTGCATGTGCTCTGCTGCTGACGGTCCGGGTTCAGATCCCGGGCACGCACCAACGTACTGCTTCTCCGGCCATGCTGAGGCCGCGTCCCACATACAGCAACTAGAAGGATGTGCAGCTATATGACATACAACTATCTACTAGGGCTTTGGGGGAAAAAAATAAATAAATAAAATTATTTAAAAAAAAAAATTTAGAATTTAGGTCCTAGACCTTAAACCTTTTAGGGTCATCAGCGATACTTTTTTCCATGTCATTTTATAAATAAGTCCCCAGAGTTTCAGAAAAGAGAAAGGACTTGCTTGAGGTCACACGGCTAGTTAGTGGTAGAACCAAGACTAGAGCACAGGTCTCGCAAGCCACAGTTCGAGCCTGTGTTATATATTCCTCGTCACTTCATAGAAAACACACATATATTTACATATATAGCCAGACCCTATTTAGAATCCTTTTAGAATCATGGTTGTGTGCTGTACCAAGTTGTTTTGTTAAAAATTTCTACTGCAAGAATAAAGCTTTTAAGATTATGTTAAAAGGGACTGTTTAACTATCTGGCTTTAATCCTTTAATACAGAGTAGTCTGTTACATTTATCTAATATTATATCTAAGCAGCTTTATTAAAGTCCCTGGATGCAACTGCCCATATCATTATGAATTAGTACATATCTATCTCCCTTGAGATAAGTGAAACACAATCTTACAAAAGAGTAAACATTTTATTATTTGTACATGAATCAGTTTGGTCTGAGGACACACAAGCATCTGGCTAACTCATAAAAGTAGCCTTAAGCGATGGGAGAGTGGGGCCGTTTACATTTATTGCAACATCACGTATATTATGTACGTGCTAAGCACCGAGAGGCCCAGAGTGGACACGTCGGACTGTTAGGAGCAACACGCAGTGAGCTTCAGAAGCGGGGAATGCAGAGCCGCCACGGCCTCTCTTTCAAAGACAGGGTCTGTGAGGTCCCAGGAGGGAGGGTACTCTGCAGAACAGGTTTTCTGGGGTAGGAGGGCCCCTCTGAGAGGGGCTGAAAACAAACAGCCTCAGCTAGAAGCATGCTTGTCGGAACAGGGCCCCAGACATGGCATGGCCCCAGTGACCTGGGGAGGTAAGGTGTCACAGGGGTACCACTTGAAGGGTGGGCAGAGGCCCCCGGGGAGGAGCCACGTACTCTTCCTCTCTGAGCAGCCGCAGCAGGATGTTTTTTTTATTCTTGGGCCAGCTGTAGACGTGAGTGTTCTGAAGCCAGGTGGGCACGTGCTCCTGTGGGAGACAGAATGACAGGAGCAAAGGCCGTTCGAGAAAAACCTGGATTCCAGATCCCAGGCTCAGTTCCCAAACATCTACGGCTTTCCTTTCATGGGCGTTTCCTACCAAGCTATCCTGGGAGCCGAGTTATTTTGCTTTTGGAAGAGTTAGCCTGTGAAATGCTTTTGGCTTCGGGAGCAAGCTGTGTATCTCATCATGGAAACCACATGTGCACAGCATTTTCTGTCAGTCTCCCAGGCTACCTGCCCTTTGCATTTCAACGTGCTTTTCACCACCCTCACATAAAAGGGGGAGGATGGAGGTCACGCAGAGTGATGTGAATTCCCCTGTGGCTTCGCAAGAAGTATGCCAAGGCTATGGGCTTAATCTAATTCATCATCCTTTCATTCCAGCCACAGGTCTGGCCTGCGGTAGAAGCAGCCCACCAGATCTCAGGTGTTAGGCACAAGCAGAAACTGTAAGCCGGGGATCATGAGGGTGCAGTTTCAGACTGCCCTCATGGAGTGGACATTCTGTTGGGGAAAGACAGATAATGAATAAGTAAAATGTATAGTGTGTTCGATGGTGATACATGCTGTGGAGGAAAAAAAACAGAGAAAGGGGATAGGGAGTGCTGGGGCAGGGATGGAAGGTTTGCAGTTCTAAGTAGGGTGTTTAGGAAAGGTCTCAGTAAGAAAATGGGCGAAGACCTGAAAGAACAGAGGCAGCGAGCTTCATGGGTGTGTGGGTCCAGGCAGATAGAAGAGCCAGTGCAAAGGCCCTGTGGTGGGAGCATCCCTGGCCTGTTCAAGGAGCTACAAGGCCAGTGTGGCAAGAGAGGAGTAAGTGAGAGAGAGTAGGTGAGGAGGTCTGGAAGTAGAGGGGGCTGTGTCAGATAGGGCCTGGTAGGTTTTTCTCTGAGGAGATGGGACTCCTTTGGGGACTGCAGGATGTGCTGAGAAGCAGCACCTGCTATATGTCAGGCATTATCCTGAGTACTGATGATACCCAAATGAAAAACAGGTACTGCCTTGAGGAGCTCATAGTCTTATCATGGAGTCAAAATGTAAAGAAACTATTTTCTAGGCAATGGCGTACCAAGGGGGCAGGCAGTAGGAACAGTCTGACCCAAGCATAGGCAACAAGGGGATTGCCTGAAGAAGTTTTAAACACAGTAAAACCAACTAAAAGTTGGTCTGCTTTTTCTATCACCATGCTCCAGTAATTCTAAACAGTTACTCCCAGCGCCCCCACCCCCAAACACATACCATTGACTCAAGGTACTATAGTTAAGAGCTCTCGAGAGAGGGACAATTCAATATATCGGCATAAGGGAAGGGAGGTCAGGAGAGGCTAGAAAGATTGGGTGACACAAGGATAAGCAAGAGTTCACTAGACAGACAAGTCAGGGAAGGGCATTGCAAGTAGAGGGAACAGAAAGTGCAAAGGCACAGAAACATGAAAGAACATGGCGTGTGTGATGGGGCATGCTGAAATAGTCCAGGATGACGAGAGTGTGGAGTCGTCGGTGCACAGGCTGATAAGAGGGAAAGTGGAGCAAGTGGGCAGAGTTCTCTTCTAAGAGGCCTCATACATCCTTCCAAGAAAGGTGGATATGATCTTGTAGTCAGTGGAAACCATCACAACACTTCTAAGCTGCAGAGAGACAGATCAAATCTACATTTTGGGTTTCCTCTTTGACAGTAGAGAAGAGGCTGGCTAGTACAGGGTCAAGGTAGAGACGGGGAGACCAGTAAGGAGATCTTGCAGTGATGGAAAGGCATACTATTGTGCGGGTTGTGAACCATACAAGCCTGGATGTCTCATTCACATAAACTGGACCCTCCCTCAATCAGAGCAGAAGTCTCAATGCAGTCCTGACATCTAGGGATCCTCCAGGTGAATCTGGCCTGAGCTCAGGGTGCTGTGGTCTGACTCACAAGACATTTACACCACTGCCTTCCTTTGCTAAGCCTGGCACATGGCCTCAGATGGTGCCCCCATTCCCCAAACCTGCTGGCATGCCCTTCTGGTACAAAACCCCTCATATGAACCGCAGCAAAGTTCACTTTGGTAGCTGTGTAGATTTAATTCCTATATTCTACAGCTTTGAGAGCTGAGCTACGTGCAACAAAATACTTTCATGAAGCAGGCAGTAAAAAACCTACACATCTTGACTTCTATGTTCAAGAGATAAGAAGTATAAGATCAACAGTCTCTTTTTCTCTCATGAGTTAAAACACAAACTACTTCTTTGTGTGTAATGGCTATTTGAACAATTAGGACAGTGATGGTCTCTCAGATAACACTGTAAAACCTTCCTGATTCATGCTGCTGAACTGAGTGGTACAGTTGATCTTTCTGGTAACACTGTTATCTCTAAGGATTGATAAAGAGTTGATAAGCCTTTCCACTTCAGATCCCAGATGGTAAGCAAACCAAAGCTTGAGTTATAAGGTTTTTGTTTGTTTGTTTACCTTCTTAGCATTTGGGAAGAGCACAGGGATGAATCTGAAATTCATGCTTCCTTGTTTTATGAACTCAATCTGCATCTGGAACAGAACAAATTTGCAGGTTTAATTTCAGGAATGAGGATGAGGAGTTAATGGTACCTACAATCGTGCAAGCCCACCTTTATTTAGGTTCCCCACACCAGTTCCAACTTGCTCTGACACTGCGGTGGCGCAAAAAGATTTAGTTACCAAGAACTGTATCAAAACTAGAATTTTAAATATGAGGAGATTTAGAGTCTTCCAAATCCTGTGACCAGCACAAAGCTTTCGGTCATCTGATGACAAAGAGATGAGGAATTATGTGTTCCCAACTATTTCATCTCCCAATTGATTTTTATAACTGAGAAGTCTTCATCGTGCATGGGAATAAAACAGAACAGAAAAGAAAGTGACAGTGGTGACCACTGATTATTGAAATCACCATAGAAACCCCCTCATAAACACACACTCTTACACACTTACACATAATCACACACACAATCACAATACACACAAATCCTCCACAAGGTGTTTTCTCAGAACCATCTCCCTTTAAAAATCAGAAGACAACACCAAAAGCGTATTTAAAAATGACTCAAGGGCCGGCCCTGTGGCTCAGCGGTTGAGTGTGCGCGCTCCGCTACTGGCGGCCCGGGTTCGGATCCCGGGCGCGCACCGACGCACAGCTTCTCCGGCCATGCTGAGGCCACGTCCCACATACAGCAACTAGAAGGATGTGCAACTATAACATACAACTATTTACTGGGGCTTTGGGGAGAAAAAAAGGAGGAGGATTGGCAATAGATGTTAGCTCAGAGCCAGTCTTCCTCAGCAAAAAGAGGATTAGCATGGATGTTAGCTCAGGGCTGATCTTCCTCACAAAAAATAAAAAAATAAAAATGACTCAAGTACTGTGCAACTAAAAGCACCAAACACACCAGTACAAACATGTGAAAGGAAGGGCAGAGGGTTTATAAGTTAAAAGTGAAGAACCGGATTTAGTTTCCGACTTCTAGGACATTGTATACTGTAAAATTTTGCTTGTCCACTAGGCTACCCAATGTGTTGAGAGGCAGGCCAGCAGCAGTGCATTTTTATTTTCTCTCATATTTCCAGATATTAGTCCTCTGAGAAGTCATTGGCTCTATGGTGCAGTTACTCATGGGCACCTCTTCACTCACTCTGTCCTGGAGTTTTCTGCTGCCTGGAAGGGACCAGGAAGTCAGCCAGGTGGGCAGAAGGCACTTCTGTATCTAGCCTCTTCAACCCCTTCAGTGACGATAAAGGGCCCAAGACATCATTGTCCCAAGAAACCAAGTTTGGAGACAATCTGGCTCATGGCTGGGTATAGTCAGACAAGCTGTGAGCTTGAGCTGCGTATTACTGCCTGGCATTGCCACACACCAGCAGAGCTTGACAGTTTCCTCAGGAACTGGCAGGGACCTGGAGCCCTTCCTACACACCAGCTGTCGACTCCCAGGACTGGCAGGTTCCTAGAGATACAGACAGAACATCGAGGGCTTTGGGTCCATGCAGACATGCAGCAGACAGCCAAGGGACGGCAGCACCCAGAGCCAGCCATGACCTTTTAGGGCAGAAATGGTACCTTTTCTGGGCCCCACCCATGGCTGTGAGAATGGAATCGGAGAGAGACTATCTCTTGACTTCTTGGCCTTATTCTTTGACCTCACCATCTTACCTTGGCTTTTACTTTGAGTTAGTTCTGAGCGCAAATAAGTGGTCAGTACTTGGTAAAAGAGGGGACAGAGCCCCTGAAGACCCAGATGGTGAACACCACCTGCCCACCCTGCCTTTTTCTTGCACTCCTGATCCACAGGACAGACCTGGATTTAAGTCAGCTTCCTCTGAGGTAAAGCTGCATGTCCCTTGACTGCCTGACTGCCTCCTGCCTTGTGCTGCTTACTTATTCTGTCTGGGCCACTTCTGCTTCCTGCATCATCTTCCTGTCTTAGTTAGTGATCTTTATGCCCATTCCAGGTGCCTTCCCCGTCTGTGGAATGTTAGAGCTGAAATGGAGCTTACAAGTTCTAGTCCACTGATTTTGAAGCCTTTTAAAATCTCAGAATCCTTGGTAAACAAACAAGCCTAAAAGGCAGACCAGCTCTGGTTGAGGTGGAGTGGGAGGCCCAGAGCCACTCCCACCCCCAGCACCCAGTAGGGTCTCCAGGGGAAAGTTTTAAAAGTCATAAGTCTAGTCTGGCATCCTAGTCAAGCAGGAACATTCTCCACAGTGTCTTGACAATCTTGGAAAGCAGGAAGATTGCTAGCCCATAAAACAGCCATTTCCAGAGCTAGGTGATATTTTCAGTCAGAGTGTTCTATCAGATGCTGAGTAAGTCTACCTTCCTATAAATTTCTCCCACTGGTTTTAGTTTGACCAGGCCCCACAATTCAGGTGAGGCAGTGGACTGTTGCTCATCTATCATGAGCCAAGAACAACCCTTTCCCTTGACTGAGCATCCGATGTGTGCCATATACTTCACAAACATTATTTCATTTAATCTTCACAACAACACTGTAAGTATTAGTGACCCATTTTATGAATAGGGACATGAGGCACAAAGAGGTTTAAGCAGTTGGCCCCTGGTCACACAACCTATACACGAGGAAGCCGAATGTGAACCAAGCTTGTCTGATACAACAGCACGTGTCCTTTTTACTGTGCTTTTCTGCCTCTCTGAAAAGGCAGGGGACAGAATATGATACAGATGCAGGGGCCTGCTCTCCTCACAGCCCTGTCTCCCCCACCCCAGGACTTCACATTCATTGGTAAACAAGCAAGCCAGCAGAACACTGCTTTCCAGAATCTTGGAACGTAGAGATACAGATTAATCTTCCCTTGTTACTGATAAGAACAGAGTCCCAGAGGTGTGGTGACTTGCCCAATGTCCCAAAGGTAGTCAGAACCAGAACCAACATCCCCCTCTCCTGTCTGGGGTTCTTCGCCCATCATCATGCCACCTTCAGTCGGTCTCTAGTGAAGGACAGGCCTTCACAGAAGAAAGAGCTTGTCTCCGAGGGACAGCAAGGTGCTGTGGTTCCCTTACCACTCACCATTCGATGAATGTACTTAGTATGTAAGCCATGCTCATCCTCGTCCAGCTGCGACTCAGCGCCTTCCACATCCTGTTTGTATTTGGGGCTGATTGCTACGATAATCATCACTGTCTTCTGTTAATGAGAGGGAGAAAGCATGTTTATGGAAGTGTAAATTGTGGTCCATTTGGTGAAGGCAGGCTGGAAACTAGCCAGCAGGACTGTAAGCATTCTCTGATATACTGGAGGATGGAGGGCTGGGCTCATTCTCCGTGGAAACTGAAAGGCACTGGCCCCCACTCAGGCAGACTCCTGTCTCCCCTTCTCCCCTCTGTCTCCCTCCCCAATTCCCTTCAAACAGGCAGAGCAAATGGCTCCGAGAGGAGCTCTCCTAAACGGATGCGGTTTTCCCCACCATTTTCCACACCATCACTAATAAACGTCTAATGAAAGCCGGAATCACTAAGTGATTCTGCATCCTGGCAAAAAGGCTCTGCAACACCACTGATGAAAAACCCCCTCCCTCCTCCGGTCGCTGGATCTAAGCTGTCGGTTACTGCACTCCTGACTGCCCTGCTTGCTGCCTGTGTGTGTTAGCACAGTCGAGAGGAACAGACCCTTCAGCACAAAGGAAACCTCAGGCTGCAGACAAAAGGACAAGCCACAAAACCCCAGCCTGCTGAGACTGTCCCCCACCGCTCCCTCCAAAAGGGCCGGCCGAAGCGGCCGACACGGACATGCTGGCAGCAATCAATTTCTATCTTGTTAAAGCACAAAGTGTCCCAGTGGCCGGTATAGATTCTGTCAGTGAAAAACAAATCACAGAGCTGTGAGGGGGCGCCTGGGGGTGGTGTGCTGCATGGCCTGCGAGGCTGCCCGGAAACCTCTGCAGCCCGGAAATCTCTGCAGCCCGATCCCACAAAACACTCGGGGTGGCCTCAGATTAAATTGAATTCTGCCGCTCCATCCCCACTCCCCGCCTGCATTTCCTCCTTTCCTATTCTGGTCAAGAAATTGTTTGCTCTGATTGTTATCAACCACCTGTGTCTGGTTTGACCGTTATTTCCTGCCTGGGCATGTCCAGGAGGGCAACCCCATCCTTCCTTTCCAAGTCTTAGCACGGCTGCCAACAAGGAAGGCTTTGTTGAGACTTTCTCAGCTTTGGACTTCGTGGGTATGCCAGTGCTTCTTTCATAAAATAATTTTACAAGCTAATTGTCTTTCTCACCAGAAAACAAGCTCAGAATTTTGGAATGTACTTACATCCCTAAGGTAGCGTTCCATCCACTTAATGATATCAATGCCTCGGATTCTATCCTCAAATATGTCAATCTACAAGAAAAAGATGTGGGAGGTGGCTCTAATGAGAAGCTTTCTCTAGATGCAGAGCAAGAAAAAACACAAGAAACTATATACATCTAAAATTGAAAAAGGTACCAATGCTTTTGTAATGTAAATCTAAAGAACAAAATACAATTTTCTTAAAATGTTCCCAATTTCAACAATAGTAGGCATTTAAGTATTTAATATCCATAATTAGGATATAGTGGTACACATCAAAATGTATCTTTGGCTACACAGTAATTATGTTTTAAGAATCTGAGAGACAAAGTAGATCACCAAGTTGGATGTAAGCCAGCAATATACATACTATATATATCATACTATATATATATATATATATCTGTAATTGGAAAGGCACACATGATTCTGAAACATTTTAATGGATACACGATGTGTAAGTACTGAGATACAATTGTGGTGCATTACTTGCATTAGCCAGGTCATAATTATGGTATTATGTCCAGTTTCGATCTATACGTTTAAAAATGATTGTATGAAACTTGGAGCAAATCCAAGGAATAGTCACAAAAACAATTACTGAGCTGGTGGGGAAAAGGTTTATGATGAAAGTCCGGAAGTAGAACTCTTGGGCCTTGAAAAGACTGATATTAAATATCAAGTCATTTAAGGCGTATTTGAAGGGGAGAAAAACCAGTTTCACAGAAAACCAAATAAGAAGGCCTTTCTTGGGCTCAGGCTTGTCCTGCAGCCAGAGAGTAGTGTATGTGTGTGTGTACAAGGTGCTCTTGACTGGAAGGGGGATTATGTACTGGAATAGGATACTCAGGGAGGGTGTCCTTAAGGAGGAGTTATTTGATTCAGCCACACTGCTCCCAGATCAACTGTCCTAAGTGTCACTCTGCCGCTTAGGACCCATCAAGCCAAGTCCCAGCGCTCAGCAAGCTTTCCACACCATCCATGATCCACTTTACCTCTCTTTTCCCCACATGCCCTATCTACTTTACTCCCCACACTGGCATCCCCAACACCCTAAAAGCACAGTGCAAGCCCCCCTGCTCTGTGAATCCTCCCCACACACTGACTTCCTCTTCACCTCACCGGACTCTACCCCATTGTGACCACTAGCAGTACTGGACAATTAACACATTATTATAACATTCTTTCATTTACTAAATGTCTCATTTATGTCTGCCTTATCTCTTCAGCCTGGTTCTAAGCTTCCTATGGAACAAGATCGTGCTTTGCGTCCACTAAACAGTCAAATACAAACAGTACATAATACGAGTCCAGAATATGTTTCTTTACTGATGGGACATCAAAAATGGAATGGCTTTCTTTTGGGTTTGGATGATTCCTGCTTTAAAATGTCTGATGGCCAATGACTACCTTGGGTAATCTTGAGGAAGCTTTTGTAGCTCTCTATGACTGCATCAGTAATCCGTTTCTATTATACAAGATGGAAGCAATATAATGTTGAGATTGAAAAGAGACAGACAGTGTGGCTCTACTCTTGGTTCTACTATTGGCTTCTGCACTTCCCACTTGCATGACTTGGGAAACATTACTGAAACTCTTTAAGTCTTATTATCTTCATTTGTAATATATGGTTAATAAACTGACTTCCTAGGATGGTTGTGAGAATTAAAATGAGTTAACATGGAAAAAGCATGTCATAATGCCAGGCATGAAGTAAATACTCAATAAATGGTCATTATTATTATTAGCCCAGCACCTAAATTATTCCCTGCTACTGAGGTGGACATTCTGGGAGGCGCAATGTGCTGGATATCTTCCATTTGTCTCTCCAGATCTCTACTAAAACCCATAGCTCCTGGCAAGCCAACTTCTCCACATAGCTGCTATTCTGGACGGAATTATGTCCCTCCCAAATTCACATATTGAAGTCTTAAGCCCTAGTGCCTCAGAATGTGACTGTATTTGGAGACAAGACCTTTAAAGAGGTAATTAAGGTAAAATGAGGCCATATGGTGGGGCCTCATCCAATATGACTGGGGTCCTTATAAGAGGAGATTAGGACACACAGAGGAAAGACCAGGTGAAGACAGAGGGAGAAAATGGCTATCCATAAGCCAAAGAAGAGGCCTCAGAATGAAACCAACCCTGCTGAAACCTTGATCTTGGACTTCTAGGCTCCAGAACTGTGAGGATATAAACTTCTGTTGTTTGAGCCTCCAGCCTGTGGTACTTTATGGCAGCTCTAGCAAACCAATGCAGCCACCCTCTTTAGGCTGCAGTCACCACTGTTCCCCTGCCTCTGTAGACCTGGGGCTGGTAGCAACTCCCTGCTTTTGCTAGTCCCAGAATATTATATTAGTCTCTGTGGATTCCCTAAAACTTACCTAGAGCTTTGAAAATAGTCCCTTTATTAAACTCTCCTTAAAGTAACCACTAAGTTTTTTTCTCCACTAAGGGGATCTTGATGTGTCAATATAGTAATTAGCTGTCCAGGACAGGGCTCTGTGGTTCTACCAGGAAGCTTCAGAGTGATGAGGATCAAGGACAGATTTAAATTCTGCCTAAACAGCCTATGATTGTTAAGGTCACAAAAACCTGTCTTCTTCTCCAGTGGCACTCAGTATGCTTATTTAGAAAGGACCAAAAGTAAGATCTTTTCTGAGATGTTGGCCTTATGTCCTGTAATTTGATTTTATGTCATGGTTACCACAGTGCTTTCTATTCCAGAAATGAGAAATTGAAATGTTGGTCTCTATATAGTCATGAAGTTGGAGTGTATAAATTGTATGCTTTTTACAAATTTTCAGACACTCTCATTTTTTAAAAAAAATTACAGAATAAAGAAAAAATTCAAATAAAAACTCCTGTTAAGTAATGCTAAATAGTCTTTTTAAATTTTATTTATTTTATTATTTTTTTTGCTGAGGAAGATTCCTCCTGAGCTAACATCCGTTGCCAATCTTCCTCTTTTTTTGCTTGAGGAAGATTCGCCCTGAGCTAACATCTATGCCAATCTTCCTCTATTTTATGTGTGGGTCACCGCCATAGCATGGCCACTGACAGGTGGTGTATGTCCACAACCAGGATCTGAACCCGCGAACCCAGGCCTCCAAAGCAGAATGCACCGAACTTAACCACTATGCCACAGGGCTGGCCCCCTAAATATCTTTGAAATGGACAGTTAGTTACTAAGAATTCCCTCTTTATCCTTCAACATTCCTATTCATAGATACTCCCCTTAATTATTCACCACTCTCTAGAATTCACTGTCACTAAATACCCAGAGGAGGCCTCTGGGAAGGAAAAGAAGTGATCTTAGTGATAAGGAAAGCCAGCTCTCCGAGTAGACCCCTGTGACATTTTATTTACCCTAAAAAAGAACTCATATGGCTTTAAGCTGTGCTGTTTCAAGGCATTGCAGGGGTACTTGAGGAGTGTGCACTTCCTGAGATTTCTTGGGCCAAGATCACAGTAAACTGCAGGGCTGGGCTGTCTACCTCTCCTAGAACTAGACTAGACCAGCAGAGAACCTGGCCATGTATTCCCTGTCCTGCGTTCAGTTGTGGAATGGCAGCTGTGCCCAGTGGGGGGACCCAGGCTGCAGGCTTCTACTTCAAACCTCACAGCCCAGTGCAGAATGCAAGGACCTTGGAAGATAAGCAGGTGACCTAGCGAAATCTGCAGCCTTCTGCATCACAGGAAGCACAACCAAAGCAGGCATATTGGTGAAAAAGGGCAAAGGTACAAGGTGCAGCAAGAGCCTGGCGTTTCCTTCCAGCTGCGTTATGTGGTCGGCATTAACACTGATCTGGTTGTACTCAGGGCCAGTCAAAAAGCATGCAGGAAAACAATACTGGAGACCTTGGATAGTTTAAGCTCTAGAAAATAATTACCTAAATCCATAAGCGTTTAGTTCATAATCACATAAATAATATAGTTTAAAACATCAACAGCTATTAGTACTTTTTCTCCTTTTGTTTTTCTTTTCATTGTACTCACTTTAATTGTTCAGTCTTGTCTTTGGATAAAATACTTACAGCAGTTTGGAAGCCATTTACCAACAAAAAGTTGACGAATTTCACCACCTCCATGGCTGTGTCCATAGAATAAGTGATGAAGACTTTCCCTAAGAGAGATTTTTTACATTTATTAGAAACTAGTAAAATTATTCTATTCTGAAGGCACTTGCAAATTGTATGCAATATCTTTTGTCTTTCTAGATTAATAAAGGGAAACCTCAGGCTGGTTTAAGACATAAATCCACAGGCCAAAAGGGGCATGGGGATCTGTCTGAGGGAGCGCAGACTGCTCAGGGTGCGTGGAAAGGAGAGGCACAGGGGAGAGCGCTGGCAGGCCGAGACAAGCCAAGGAGGTCTTTTGAAAAACCACATGATGCATTAACAAAAAATCTGTCACCCAGAACCTGCGGGTCTTTAAGATCAGGCCACTGCCTGGTTTCTTAGAGACACTTGGCACTGTGCCCAAAGAATACTCACAGCAGGCCAAGAAGCTCAGCCTTGCTAAGGGGCCACCCAGCAGTGTCCTCTTTTGATCTCATGATGCTCTCTGCTGCCCTGAACTCTTGCTTGACAAAAACAAGTGAGGGGAGGGGGAGAAAGTGGTTCTCACCCCTTCCTTCCCCCCATCCACTCACTGGTGGGGGAAGGCAAGGAAGTTGGAGTAGATTAAAGTGCAGCTCAGAAATGTTAGTGAGAACTTCAGCAGTTTGAAGGAGAGACACCACCTCTGGGGAGTCCAGGGTCACTGACTCTCTTGCTCCTCCCTAGGTCAGCCTAGAGCAACAGATGGTAGCGTACCCACAAGCTTAACCCAGTCAGGATGAAAACCAAAGTCTTGGGAAAATAATCTGGCTAGCATGTTAATGTGATAGATGAATAATCTCTGTGTGTTGGCTTTTAGTCTCGAATGAATTGACTAAATCTCAGGAAGTCCCTAGGGCGGAGGGTGGAGAGGAAAGGGGGGTTGGAGAGAAAATGTGAGTCAACGTGTATTCATCTACGCTCAGGCTCTTTTTTTTTGAAACACACCTCTCAAATGGAAGTGTGTACAATGGTCATATTGACTCATTTAAGCAGCTAGGCATATTGATGGCATTCAATTTATTTTCTTCTCAACACTTAATATTCAACCAACTCCTATGTTAGAATTTTAGACTCCCTTTATAGATTATAGTAAGATAAATATGATCTATAGACTGACATCAGGACTATATCCTATGCAGGGCAACATCTATTCTCCAGAAATGCTCAAAATTAAAATGTATACAATTTTCAGAAGATTAAAAAAAAATTCTTTTTGAATGAAAAACAGCAATGGATCCTTGTCATAGAAAATTTTTGGAGTCATATATGACTAAAGAGCACACATTCCCCAACAGGAATTAACAAATGCAAAGGGCTTAATTTTAAAGTTTGGTTCAAAGAGGTGCCCAGATTTGGAAAGGACTTATTAGAATTACCTGAGCTTCTCTAGCAAGCACAACAGAATATAACAATTTCACAAGTAGCAGCTGTTTTCTTAAGATTTCTGGAACCTACTGTCCTGACTGACCTTAATATGAGAACAGTTTGGTGATATTTCAATATTTCTGGTTCTGGCTGCAAAATGTGGAAAAAGAATCATCACCTAACACTCAGTCGAATGTTTCTTTAAATAAAAGGCTTAGTTTGCATTTGGTTGTAAAGCAGTATGGAGAATGTGAGTGGCTTTTTCCAAACAAGATTGCTCATTCCTACAGGAAATGACCTCGTTCTTGAAGGCTGTTGCTAATTTATGGTGAGACGCTAGGTCCCTGGCCAATACCACATGGACATCCAATCAATTTACTCAGGGACAAGTCCAGTCAAGAGCATCATTTAGAAGAGGGAAAAGTGTTGGGTTATTTGTTGTTGGAGTGTATGTTTAAGAAAACCTAATGGTAAGCACTTTGTGAGTAGTATTGCTGGCAGTATCAGAATCACTCAAAACACTCATACAAAATGCTGGTTACTTTTTTAGCAAAAAGCAAAAAAGTAAATTATATTTCACTGTGTAGATGAGAAGATTATCCAAAATTATGGATGAATAATCATCAAATACTCTCAAAGCATAAGACCTGACAAGAAGGAAAAAACAACATTGCAAACAACTTACGCAATTCTTCTGGCAAATTGCTTGTTTTGAGAGTTCCTCTGGCTGGAGGGTTACTAGGGGGTCTAGGGACAGCAGCTGGGGATGGAGCCTGGGGACCCTGTGGTCTCAACTCTGCAGGACACTCCAAGGACTCCTCAGGAACTCCAGCTCTGTTAGGTGGCTGGTTATATAGCTGGTCCCTGGAAAGGAACACATTTACAGTAAATTTGCATTTTTCCCAAAGACAAACCTAGAAGGACAGAAAGCCTTGAAGAACTTTGGGAAGATACCAGTGAGCTCTCTCTCTCCTCTGCTTCCTTTTCTTTTCTGAGCCAGAGGGACGAGGGTTGCTCCATGGAATTTCAGTCAATAAGTAATTCGGCCGGCTGCCATAGGTAAGGGCCTGTGCTAGGAGTCGAAAGAGGGAACTGGATTTGATTTCTTGATTCAAGGACCATCTAATTGGGAAGATAAGTCTCATGGACAGGGCACACAAAGTCAGCAATAAAACAAAGTAGTATAATGGGTGACATAAAGGTTGGTGTTTAGGCATTCAGGTAAAAAGACAGGACTTCTAGATAGATAACATTTAATTATGTATCAAAAGGTATAAAAGGCTATATAGGTTTAAAAGTATTTACGTTGTTAATATATGGATGAAAGTCTGATTTTGAAGATCATTTAAAGAAGTTCCTACCACATTTTATGGCATCTTTATTATTTTTTTGGTCGCCAGTATTCCCATGAACATTCTGCTGAGAAGAACAATCAGACTCATGTGAGATTTGGAAGGCAGAAGGAAATGGACGCCATGCTTCTGCCACTTCTGTTGGAAAGTGCTGTCATGAGTTCCTCAGTTCCTCAGGAAGCATCCCAGTGTCCCGTTATCAGCTTCACAGTGTCAAGATCAGGGCATGGGCATACATTTTTGGCCAGTGCAGATCTAGTAGGCACAGAATGGATCTAATAGTTGTAGCGGTGGCGGCTTCCTGATTCTGGATTGTGCTGTGGCAGTGTAGCCTAAAATGGAGAGTTCCATGGTGGCTTTCTGATCCTCTGCCTCTCTGACCATGACAGAGGAAGAGGCTTCTTTGGTGTCCTGTTCTGTGGTGTTGCCCTGGGATCATTCCTAGAAGCTCGCTTCTCCAACCTCCCACAATTTCGTAAGCACCCGATTCCCTATATTAAATCCCTTCTGCTTAAAATAGCTAGAGTAGTTTCTGTTTTCTGTAATTGAATCCTAACTGATAGGGGGACTAAAACTGTAATGTTTTATTTCTTTAAAAAACTCTGAAGCAAATGTAGCAGTATGTTAACATTTTAAAAATCTAGGTAGTGGGAACATGGATGTTTGTTATTTGTTGTGTGTTTGAGATTGTTTATATCATACATTTAAAAAGTTTTGATTACAAAATCTATGTGTATATGCCCAGTTTTTATAAATTGTTGCTTATGTTGTCATATTTTCGCCCAAAAGGGTAATCAAAAATTCTGAAAGTCTCATGTAACAGAATATAAAATAAAGTTACACAGAATCTCAAATATACTGTATTTATAAAATATAAATGTCTGAGGAAGTTATTTTTATTTTATATTTTTATTAATATAGAAAAAAAATTCCTACAAAATTTGCCTTCATCTGATGGATATCCAGTTCCATATCCTTCTTGCATTAAATCTCTTTATACCTAAAGTTGCGTAGTTGTTATAAAAGAGAATTGCTTATTTGATAAAGAAAGGTTAAGGCCTTGATAATATTCAAAAATGTCTATATAAAAACAATATCATGAAGATTAATCACAGAGTAAACTTTCTGTATTAAGGTTCTCTTTCAAATTTTCAGTAAGAGGGGAATTAGCTTCATTGCCTGCACTTATTTTTCATTATCCTAAAATAATAAATCCAAGGAGACCGGAGCAGGCTTAAATTGATGTTACAAAAGCAATTATTCTGTACTGTATTTGCAATTCTTCTGTAAATCTAAAATTACTACAAAATAAATGTTTATTTTAAAAATTACTATTGCCTCCCCTATTCAACACCAAACCTGTTTCATAAAGATGCTTAAATTTTGTTTGTTTTCTTGGAATTTTAGATATTTCTTCTATAAGAGTGCTTATCTGACTGTAAAATCACATTTTTCTTAATTCCATTATTTAAACTCCATGTAATTTTGTTTTAAAAAAATAAGGGATCTGGAGGCCGGCCCCGTGGTGTAGTGGTTAAATTTTGGCGCATTCCGCTTTGGCACCCTGGGTTCGCAGGTTCAGATCCGGGGCTTGGACCTACACCACTTGTCAGCCATGCTGTAGTGGCAATGCACATACAAAATAGAGGAAGACTGGCACAGATGTTAGCTCAGGACTAATCTTCCTCAAGCAAAAAAAGAGGAAGATTGGCAACAGATGTTAGCTCAGGGCAAATCTTCCTCATCAGCAAAAAAAAAAAAAAAAAAAAAGAACCCCACAACAAGGGACAACACTGATAGGGGTGGATGAGGCAGAAATACACCTCTGCTGAGGGAAATAAATAAATAAGAGACCTGTCTGGAAAGAAAATTTGAGGGCTTGTGGGCTTTTGAGTAAAGAGGAAAGCAGGCATGTATCTTATCTGCTATTGTAAATAGAGTAGGCTTTTTTTCTTTCAATAAACTTTTTGAGCTAATTACCAATTTCTATATTTCTGAAAAATCTGCTTTAATAGGACCTTCATATTTATTCTCAAAACAGAATATAGTTTTATTTTGAGGGGTATATAAAAGTCATGCTTGAGCAAGAGCAAATATTTCATCCACTCTAATTTTGTCATAAATTAGGAAGCTCTATTTGTATGAGTTTTTCCTATATATTTTAGATCCATAAATTAAGAGAAAAGGAAAACTTGAAGAGTCAAAAGAAAACAATGAGAGGAAAAATGATTACAGTCATGTGTCACTTAATGACAGGGATATGTTCTAAGAAATGTGTCGTTAGGTGATTTTGTTGTTGTGAGAACATCATAGAACGTACTTACACAAACCTAGGTGGTATAGCCTACTATACACCTAGGCTATATGGTACTAATCTTATAGGACCACCATTGTATATGCAGTCCGTCATTGACCAAAATGTCATTATGTGGTGCATGACTGTAAAGTGTTAGACAACTGAAGTGAAGAAAAACCAGAATTGTTTTTCTGGAAGAAGTATAGGAAAGACCCAATAATGATGTTCAGCATGAGTGAATGCTTTTATTACAAAAGAAAATAGGTTATTTTAAATTTCTATTGAGAACTAACAATTTAAAGTTTCAAAGTAAGAAATGGGTTTAACAGGTAAAGAAACTAGGGATCTAAAAAAGAACTTCGTAACAGTAGAAGTTAATCATAGTAAAAATAAAAATCTATCTCGTGGGCTAAAAGGCCAGGTGACCTGAAAGTAAAAGAAGTGGGGAGTGACAGCATCTTAAGAGCATTTCCTTCAAGAGAATTTTGACTAGTCACCAGTGGCTTTATGTGTCTGGTAAAGAGGGTCTTGTCAACTAGCTTCCATTTCCTCCTGACCTGAAAAGTCTATGTGGCGTGTTCACTGTGTGACTTGGTCACTAACATGGGTGGCAAAGCAACAGAGTTTTGATACATCATGATTGCACTGGCATCATTCTTTTTCATGTTACAAATGTCTGAAAGTTGGCCCTGTCATACTTACTGATACCTCGGGAGCCCTGGGGAGAAGCAGTCTCTTTGTGCGGGCCTCTCTTCTTGGTCCCAGGGGCTGGGATAATTCAGGATGACCTTCTGCACAGGGTGCAAGCCTCTCACACTGGCTCCAGGTAGGGGCTGCCCGGGCAGAGCCGGCTGGATCACTTGCTGGTAGGCTGCTCGAGGGTAGTCGTGGCCATCTGTAGGTGAAGACAGCAAAGAGAACAGGGCAGATTGACTCTAGCTCCTTCGTGGGAAAGGAGAGTAAGCTCAAGGCAAATTTTTGTCTTGATACTAACTGAGGATTCCAGATATCAATTACCACCTCTGTTGTATTTGCCATATTTCTGTACTATTATTTACTTGATAGTTTTCATTAAATTGAGTCATTGTTTCTCTTTTTTTCCTAAATACAAACATCTGTGAAATCATGATTTGGTGTTCTAATGGGAAAGCACAAAGCTCCACAGAGGCCCCCATTTTAATAAGATACTTAGGATAATCCAACCAGGAAGAAGCTCTCTCACACCATCATTCCTACCATAATTCCCCAAGTTTCTAGAACAAGGCTAGGAGAAATTATCCTCATGACAGATACAGAATCACTGCTCTCTCCTTTCCTTCCCCCAAGTGGACACAACACACACACACACACACACACACACACACACACACACATTCACACACATATACCATTCCCTCTTAGGAAGAAGTAAATGAATGAAAATTTGGCTCATACGTCTGGGAAGTAGCCAACCAGTTGGCAACACCTCCCAACTGTCTTGGTCCTCTCTTGCTAAAACTTTCTGTGTGCACTTGGGGCCAGGGCAGTTAGAGGAGGGCAGGCTTTGGAGCACAGCCAGGGCCAGCGATGACTTATGTGAATGTGTAATCTAGGAGAAAGTTGGTCCCAGCCAGGCCCAGGAGCAGCAGGGTCCCAAGGGAAGAAGGGCAGCCTGCGTAACCAGGTGAGAGAAAAGAACTGAAGGCCAGAGGAGGAATGCAGGGAACGCAGTAAGGGTAAGAGAGGAAGCCTCCGAAGGAACTGCCCAGGCACAAAGGGGCTCACGTGTAGGAAATCTGAGAGGTAAGGATGGGGATGCGCCATAGGGGTGGGTCCAGCCTACAAGGGGACTGGAGACAGCCAAGTGGGTAACACAGCAAAATAAACCATTAGCATCTCCTGGTGATCCAAGCATTGCCAACTCTGTCCGAGTAAGAAGTTGGATGATCCAGGAGGCATAGCTAGTTCAGACAAGAAGGAACCTTGTTTTTAAAAAGATATATATTTCTGGTCTTTATTCTTGATTTTTCATAATGAAGTTTGCCTGCTGTGTAAGTAGGATACATGCAGGGATGTAAAGTGAAATAAAACTAGCAAGCAAGCAAGAAAGTAACAGATAAGGTAGATTGAACCAGAATGTAGGGAGTGAGAATGTGGCTAAGAGTTTTATTTTTAGTTTGGTAAGTAGCCAGGAGTCATTGAAGTTTTCAGGGGAACATTCAGAAGACTGTTGGCCTCAAGTACACAACAAAAGACAGATAATGTGTGTGTTTGCTAGCATGGCTGGCTTCAGGTCTCCACTGTCTGGACTCAGGAAACTTGGCTGGGTGACCCTGGGAATGTGCTCAAGCCAGTCTCTCAAGCACGATCAGATTCTCTGGATTCAATCTATTGTTTGCTTTGATCCGTGACACCAGCCAGGTCCTTCCTGTCACGCTTCCTCTGGCAAAAGTGACCATACTCCTCCAACCCAGATGGTCTCCTGGCCCTGGCCGTGACCCTTGCCCTGCTGTTGCTTAGGCCTGGTCATGATATTAGGGGTGGAGGAAGGGGAGGAGGATAAAAGGATCTGCCTGGGCCTTTCCCAGCCCCTGGCTGATAAAGGAGACCAGGGCTTGGAGGGCATCTCTAAGTAGGGGGAGACAGGACCACAGAGACCCCTGTGGTCTAGGACAAGATACACCACACAGGTTTTGCTTTTACAGCCTTCCTGCGACAGGTCAGATATATTCCAAGGGATCCAGATCACCAGTTGGAGTTTCAGGGCAACAGGACAGGTCACTACTGCTGCTCCTTTTCCCCAGCTAGAAATGGGCAAAAAGTGCCACTGCCATCAGGTCACCAGGCAGGGGCCAGCCCTGCTTTAGATGAGTCTTGCATGAGTAGACCATTTCCAAACCCAGCTGTAGCTACACCCCTCCAGAGATCTCCCACTGCACTTAAAATCCACCCTGCGTGATCTGCTCCCTGCCCTTCTTCATCTCATCTCCTACTATGCTCTCACAAGTTCGCCAAGCCCCAGCTACCCTGGTCATCTTTGTTCTTCTTGAACACCCCAAACTTATCCCCACCTCTGGGACCTTGAGTTTGCCATCCTCTCTGCCCAGAATGTTTTTGCCCTATGTCTTTACAGAGCAACTTGTCATTCAAGTTGCTATTGCCTATTCAAAGAGGCGCACCCCTTCACCCAGTTGCCTCATCCCATCCCCTCTATTTTATTTTCTTCATAGTGCTCATCATGTGTTTTGTGTAAGTAAGCATGACTCTTGCTTGTCAACCTCTCTGCCTTCCCTACTAGCATCTAAGCTCTGAGAAAGCATGGACTGTGTCTGATGGCCACCACGTCTCCAAGCATAGTGCTGCACACAGGGGATGCTTGAAAAGTGAATGCGTGAAGATCGAATAGTTACAAAGCCAACTTCACACACACAGAAAAAGAGAAGCCATTGAGGACTGCACAATCTGCTTGCTAGGTCTTGGATCTTCTAGACTGTCTACTTCTCATCTGCTGTCCATTTTGGTTTTTTTTTTTTTTCCTTCGTGTCTCCCTCTGGGAGTAGGAAGGAGAAAGTCAAGGTAAGAGAGGAGAAACTTTGCCAGTGGCCTTGAAAGTTTTTAATGTTTGGAGCCATTTTTGCTTTCCACATCCATTAATAAGTGGCTAATAATGTTTTATTTGCTTTAAAAGGACTACCAAGCTCTAATCATAGGGTTTGTTTCTTTTCCAGAGAGCGGATGTTAGTGCTGTTAATCAAAGCCTTTGAATCAAGGTCATACGATTTCTAACAGATTATTTCCCGCACAACATGTTTTTGTCTCATAGCAACAAATCGTATCATTAAAATCACTAAGGCATGTGGGCTAAGTGTTTGATTAGCTGTAACTTTCATTTCTGAAATGGCCACCTGTGGTAAAAACTTACACGGGTTTATGTGAGCAGATGAAAATGATCCACCTCATCTATTTTTAAAATTAGGGTACTGACAGTAGAGTTCTCCGTGCTGTCCTTTGATTGTTTAAAACAAAGAAATATTGGATATCAGAGGATCAATCAAAAATAAGCTTTCCCTTTTGTAAGTGGAATTTGACTGGTTTTGTCTGGAATTTGGCTGGTCGTGCGGAAAAGTTGCTAAATGAAAACTATGCTTCTCAGGTAAGTGAGTACCTTTTCCTTGCTCGAGTGTAATCATTCCATCCCACTATTTTGACCAAGTGTTGCTAGTTTAGTTGAGTACGGTATATATAATAATGGCTAACATTTATTGAGGACTTGCTACATCTCAGGTACTGTTCTAAGTTCTTTATTCAGGATTATGGAGTTCAGTTTTCTGTTTTCTGAAAGAAGTTTACCTTAGAATAAAATCCAATTCCCTACCACAGTCCTTGCATCCTTCATCTGCTAGCGTATCATTCTCTCCCTGCTCACCTTGTTCCAGCCCCACTGGCTTGCTTTTGGTACCTTAACTACACCAAGCTCTTTGCTTCCTCAACCTTCTCATTCTTTAGATGTTAGCTCAAATGTGTCCTCCTCAAAGAGGCCTCCTCTGGCCATCCTGTCTATTAATGTTTGTTCTAACACCCAGTTATTTCCTCCATAGCCCTCATACTTTGTTGTTTTGTTTGCTGATTTCTACTTATCTGTCTCTCCAGTAGACTCTGAACTCCATGAAAACAGGACCATGTGTGTTGTGTTCACCACTGTACACACAGTGCCTAGTACAGGAATGGGAAAATATTTCTTGAATAAATTGATAAATAAATGGACAAGTTGTGTTTCCAAATCTCATTGACCTCCCTCCCTTCCTCCCCTCTCCCATAAGACAGTTAAAGATGGCTTTTCCAAGGCCTGATATCACAAAGGCTCTACTGATGATTAGGGACCACTCCTTTCCCCAGGAAATAGGGAACAGATTTCTTTTTATTCATTCAACAAATATTTATTGAATTTCTATGGCTAGGCACTGAGTGAACAGAATAAATAGGATCCAGTTCCCTTGAGTAGCTCAAAATAAATGGAGAGAGAAAGAAAGAAAATCTGTGTGTCTGGGTGTCTGTTTTGAAACGCAAACCCACACTCAGTGTGTGAGAAGGGGAGGCATGCAAGCCGGCAGCCACCTACATCGTAGACTTAAGAATCACTGCCCAAAAATATCTCCCCCACTGACTTGTCCTCGGTGCCTAAAATTCCATCAAGAGAGTTTATTCTGTGGGAAATGGAAAATAGAAGGCGGTGGGTGATATGATAGACAAATGATTTGTTAGCATGGTAACGCCTCAGTTCTGAGGCAGTGTTCATCACAAAACAAAAATACAGATCTTGCACAATCATAAATGGGTGCCCAGAACTGTATGTTATTTGTCAATCTTATGATCCTCTTGGCCTGGGGACACATGATCTTCATGTTACTACCACTTGGAATTTGTAAACCAAATCCTAAACGAGGTTTTCCACTTATCGGTCAAAACATTCAACATTTTTCTTCCTTATTAAGAATGGTATTAAAAGAGTCTATGAGAGAGAAAATAAAATCTGATTTTTAAGTTGTCAAAAAACATCATGATATAATGCAATCAGTTTAGCAGGAAACAAGATAACCAACATAAACTGTTACAGGAACTCCCACAGCTGGAAGCAGCTGTGGGTCCTGAAAGGCAACGCCTTTCTTTATCATTTCTTCCATCTGGTTTATTTTTTCCTTACTTTTAATTGTGCATGCATTCTAGCATACAAATAATCACTTTTTGGCTCCATATGAGCAATAGTAGGCATGTGTTATTTTATTGAATCCACAGTTTTATTTTATTCAATCTCCTTGGTAGAGAAAGCAAGAATTTCATAGTAAAATAAGGGCTCATTAGATTTAATATGTTCTTTTTTCCAATTTATTTGCATCATGGGTTTTATTTGATTGCACAGCCATGATCTCCATTCTGGTGACCTTCAGTGGAAGGATTCTGAAGCAGTATGAGGCCAACTTCTCCAGGGGGTTTGGGGAGGACGAAACATAGGGTTATTCCACTTCTCGTTTTCACCTGCTTTGAAAACGTTTTCCTTTTTTACATGAAAGGGGTGACCAGTAACCATTTCTGCTTTAACTTGCAAAGGCTGAGGTGTGCCATTTGCATGGTGATCATTATTTATTTATATTTTCATTAATGGATGAGGAAGTCATGCTCTTCTAAAGCTGAGTAGAACCACGTAGCCATGGTTTCCAACTGCACGAGCATCCCTTAGCTGAACAGCTCTTTTGAAGTGGTTTTGTTGGCAATTAAGTGCAGTTATAGCACTGACATGAAACTAAGCATTTGCAACACCTGCTTTGAATGCTTAAAATCTGTGCCAGCAAGAGGATCTGGAAGTAGAGTAGTACTCGACAGGGCTGGGCTGCAGGATCCATTTAAATAATAGTGATAATAACTAAGAGCTGCTAGTTATTGAGGGCTGAGTACAAGCCAGCCACTTTCCCAGTGCCTTTAATACATTATCTCACTGAATCCTCGCAGCAACCTTCATAGGAGCCATCACTGCTGGAGGCTTCACTAATATTCTGGGCTTATAGAGCCTGGAAGAAAAACCATAAGCCCTGGTCTTCCTTGACCAAAATGGCCCAACCTGACCCTCCTCCCTGTGATTAGATGCTCTTGGGAGCCAGGGCCAAGGCACATGCAGGGTGCACGAGGGTGAGCCCACCTGTACACTCTCCTTTCCCCTCACCTTTCTTTCTTCTTTTTAACTTTTACTTATTTTTTAAATATAAGAGTAATATCTGTTTGCTATAACAAATTCAACTAAAGTATATAAAGTTAGAAGGAAAATCTCCCTGCCTCTTAATTCCCTGCTCCCCTCCCCGCATGATCACTGTTAACAGTTGGGGCAATTCTTCCAGGCTTTTTAATGTATAGTTTTTAAACACATGTATTTTTTTAAAATATCACATATGGGATGAACACTGCATCTTGCTTTTCCACTTAATCTTTTTTATGTCAGAATGTATACTTTGTTCTATGTAACAGAGGCCTAGTAGTCCATTGTATAAATAAATCACAAATTACTTCTCTCTCCCCTCATTGATAGGTATTTTAGCTGTTTTCATTTTTACTCTAATACAACGATGCTTTAATAAACATCCTTGTTTGGGGCCAGCCCTGTGGCTTGGCGGTTAAGTGCGCGCGCTCTGCTACTGGTGGCCCAGGTTCGGATCCCTGGCGCGCACCAACACACCGCTTCTCTGGCCATGTTGAGGCCACGTCCCACATACAGCAACTAGAAGGATGTGCCACTATGACATACAACTATCTACTGAGGATTTGGGGGTAAAAAAAAAAAAAAAGGAGGAGGATTGGCAATAGATGTTAGCTCAGAGCCGGTCTTCCTCAGCAAAAAGAGGAGGATTAGCATGGATGTTAGCTCAGAGCTGATCTTCCTCAAAAAAAAAAAAAAAAAATCCTTGTTTGTATATTTTTATATGCTTGTTTAATGTTTCTTTAGGATAGATTCTTTTTTTTTTTTTAAAGATTTTATTTATTTATTTATTTTCCCCCCAAAGCCCCGGTAGATAGTTGTATGTCATAGTTGCACATCTTTCTAGTTGCTGTATGTGGGATGCGGCCTCAGCATGGCTGGAGAAGCAGTGCGTCGGTGCGCGCCTGGGATCCGAACCGGAGCCGCCAGCAGCGGAGCGTGCGCACTTAACCACTAAGCCACGGGGCCAGCCCTAGGATAGATTCTTACAAGTGAGACTGCAGGGCCAAAGAGAAAGCACATTTAAAATTTTGATTAATAGTGAGATTGCCTTCTGCAAGATTGTACCAATTTACACTCCTAGCAAGAGTAGATAGGAGTGTTCATTTCCCCATAACCCCACTAACACTGGTTGTCTGAGGCTTTTTATTTTTGCACACCTAATTAGGAAAAAGGTATTTTTAAAAATGTTGCATATATACATTTTTCTTAAATTCGGTAATGTTCAGCTTGGTTTCATATGCTTATTGGCTGTTTGTATATCTTCTGTAAATTATTCTCTTCTCCTGTCCAACTTCTCTCCTCTCTGCCTTTCTTCACCTCTCTTCACTCCCAGGATCCTAGGCGACCCTCTCGTCCCCCCCATTCGATAGAAGGATATATTATAGAGATCAAGGGACAGGGATCTAATGAAAGAAAGCAGGTCTTGAGGTATTAGAGACTAAAAGTTTTTCCAGTGGAGTGTTTGCATGTAGAAGAGCCTGCCCAGAGGGGGCAATGCTTACCTCCAAAGACTGCATTGCTAATGGGGCCATTTCAGGCTTCAACAGGAAAAATACTTTCAAGTGGGAAGATCTTCCTGGGACCCTCAAATTATAATGAGCCAATGCTTTCTTTGTCTACCATGATGAGGCTTTCTCCTGTGAGTGGATAAAGGCAACTGCTTGGGACTTAGGATCACAAAACCCTTGACTAAGTCTTCACACATCTACACATTAATCTAAAGAATTAACCAGAAATGCAGATAAAAACTTATGTACATAATGTTTGTCATATCATTGCTTATCAGATCAGAAACTGGAAACTATTCAAAATGTCCAACAACGGAGAATAGGTTACAAACAATTTTGTAGATACATCTGATGAAATACTATGCAGCATTTTTAAATGATGCTGGAAGAAGTACACTGAATGTCATTGGAAATTATTTGAATTTTACATTAAATATATATGCAAAGAAAAAACAGAAATAAATATGTCAAAACCCCAATAAAGGAATTATATTTGGGTAACAGAAATATGAACTGACCTTTTGGGCATATTTCAATTTTGAGAGTGAACAAATATTACTGTTATGATCAGAAAAATTATCTTTAAATGCAGACAGTAGAATGTTAAAAGAGTAGTTGAATGTGTTAGTTCCACAAAATTAATCCCTTTTAACCTGGGAATCATTGAGAAATAAACACAACCCTGACCCTGCCAAGGTTCAGTTCTCAGTGATTCATACTGAAGGAACTCTGCCACCACACCCATCCTATCCCTGTTGGGCACCCAAAGCAGGCAGTCGTGTCCACCACCCTCAATCCGTTGACTTCCCCACATCCAACACACTGGGTCCCAGTTTTAGGCCTCAGGGGCTCTTTCTCCCCAAGTCCTGCTGCTTCCCCAGCTCCTGGCTTCACTCCTAACCTTATGTTCATTCTTACAACTTCCTTTTTTGTTGTTGTTTTCGCTTGAGGAAGACTAGCTCTGAGCTAACATCTGTTGCCAATCTTCCTCGTTTTTTGCTTGAGGAAGATTCACCCTGAGCTAACATCTGTGCCAGTCTTCCTCTACTTTATATGTGGGTTGCCGCCACAGCGTGGCTGACAAGTGGTGTAGGTCCACACCTGGGATCTGAACCAGTGAACCCGGGCCGCTGAAGTGGAAGGTACCAAACTTAACCACTACACCACCAGGCCAGCCCCCCCCCCTTTTTTTTTTAATTATTAATTACTGTGCTGCTCCATTCACTTTAGGAAGCTTTATAGTAAGTGTACACGTACAGGGGCCAGCCCCATGGCATAGCGGTTAAGTGCGTGTGCTCCGCTGCTGGTGGCCCGGGTTCGGATCCCGGGCGCACACCGAGGCACCACTTGTCAGGCCATGCTGTGGCGGCGTCCCATATAAAGTGGAGGAAGATGGGCACAGATGTTAGCCCAGGGCCAGTCTTCCTCAGCAAAAACAGGAGGATTGGCATGGATGTTAGCTCAGGGCTGATCTTCCTCACAAAAAAAAAAAGTGTACATGTACAAATACATAAATTGTGATTGATTACAGCATTTCTAATTATTTCTATAATTTATTTTAAAGCGGGGCATCAGGCCTTTGGTCAGACTCTTCTTATACCATTTGAACTGCTCTTTGTACAGTGTTTATTTGCTAAGAAAAATATCACATCTCACAGGCCTGTGTGTGATCTGTAAAGCCCTATTGTTATTTTCCAGTGGCGTCAGTAGAGATTTAATATCCCGAATTGTGACGGACCTTTTATCTCAATCTAAGACTTTATCACTTTCAGAGATGCTTAATGCCCTGATGCATATTATTCATTCATTCACTCATTCAGAAATAATTTATTGAGAGTCTAGGGTATGCTGGTCACTGTGCTACATGCTAGGGAATTATGGATTGAAAATACACCTTTGTTGATGTGCAGAAGTTTGCAGCCTGGAAGGAGAGGTAGACAAGCCCATAAGTAGCTGCCATACTGCCACTGTAGTAGGAGCCTCAACAAGCAAAGCACAAGGAAATAGAGAGCCTGGAGGAGGGACTGATCTGGGGAGGTTTCCAGAGGGACACATGAGCTAAGTCTTAAAAAATATATATGGTGATGGTTGTATAACCCTGTGAAAATACTACAATCCATTGACTTGTACACTTAAAATGGGCAAAGGGTGAACATTACAGTATGTAAATTAGATCTCAATAAAGTGGTTAAAAAAATAAAAGAGGTATAGAATGGGGTCAAATGCGTAAGAAGGGGAAGAACATCCTGGATAGAGAGAAGAACACGGGCAAATGCTTGGAGATGTGAATCGGCTAGACAAGTTACAGGGACTGCCAGTCCTTGGGTGTGACTAGAACATAAGATAGAGGTGGATGACTCAAGTCTCCAAAGGGGTTTAAGCAACAGAATCACAGGAGCAACCTGATCTTCATGTGATGGCATGAACCCAGAGTCTCAATGACATTCTGGGCACCTTCTGATTTTTTTGACAGAAGACCCCTTTCTCTGCCAAATCTAAGATGGGGAAGAAGCATGCAGATGGGGAAGAGCCCAGATGCTCAAGAATTTGGACAACAAACTAGTTTTCTTAAAATCATTTGGGTCATCTCCCTGCCTCGAGGTAGGTTAATGAACCTAGACAGGAATTTGTTTTTCCTTAAAGGTTCCTAGAGAAGCACGTCCCAAGAGGGACTGGCTTTGGGCTAAGACAAAGCATTCTTCTAAAGCCCCTTGCAAACCCAACCACACATGGAAAGCCCCTCCCTGCATTCTGACCTGTCTGTGCCGGTCTAGTGATGTGACGCATTGATGTGAGGCCCTTGTTTACTTCGTTACCCAGCCCAGAATGTCCAGAGGTAAAGCTCACTTACATGGCACCTGGTGATCGGGACCTCCAGGACACTGGTAATGATAGTTCCACTGAGCCTGTGGGGAAGGGTTAGGAGGCAGCATCTGTACACACGCTGGATACCTCTGAAGTTCAAACTGATGGAACTCCCTGGACCGGAGAGGTCTGGGGAGGTCCTGGGGGTAACACACGGAGGTGAGGGGCAGGGGCCTTTCCAGCTGCCTGATGCCCAGGACATCTTGGGGCTGGGAATCATACCCCGTGTCTATCGTAGGCAGATCCGGGGCTGCTCGGTTCCTGTGGGGCTGGGGCTGTGGTGCCATCTCTTGGCTCCTGCCCGAGGAGTCTACTGAGGGATTAGGTAAACATTGGTCTGATTTGTCTGAGTCATGGCCAGTGTCAGGAGAAGCTGCTGAAAGCTGAGATCCCAGCCATTGATTACGTTTTTCCGTAAATGAAAACTGATGCTCCTGCGGGAGGGCTCCAACCACAGACGTGGGCTCAGGCTCGCCGGCCGCGGAGGAGCCCGAGGGAAAATCTTTGCCTGGGTCTGGGTGTCTCCTCCAGAAGCTGTCTTCACTCTCCTCCAGAACTTTAGTGCGCAGGCAGGTGACCTGCTGGGACACAGGCCACTGGTGATTTGCAAGTTTCAGGGGTGGGTGAGCCTGAGAAAAGTCTCCCGAGGAATAGTGAGGGGTTTGGGGCACAGACGAGCTGTTGGGTGCCATGTTCCTTCTATCTGGAGCAGGTAGTTCTGATTCCTCTTCTGGGGAATATTCTGGGATTGGTTTCAGTAACTGACTTGGGTATGGTTCTGATTCATCCACCTCCACAGGAATGCTTCGGTTCATTCTAGTTTCTGGAACAAGAGAAAACATGCCACAGCCTTAGAAGACAAATCATTTCATGGAGTCCTCACTTTAGGACTGTAAGAGACCTCATTCAAGGTGTGGTTTAAATTAACAGAGAGTGACACCAACATGCCTGCAGAGCCCCAGTCACATAAAGTTGTTCACTTATCCTCCAGGCAAAGGCGCTAACGCTTATTAATATATTTTTATCTGGAAGGCAATTCAAAGGATGTGACTGGACCATCATGTGGTAGACAGCACAAGGGGAAGACATAGCTGAAAATCAAGGGCCAAGTATTGAGGCAAGAGAAATTATCATAGTGTAGGCTGCTTCATATGTGCTCATAGATGTATAAGACGTGTGGGGGCCGGCCCTGTGGTGTAGTGGTTAAGTTCTGTGCATTCTACTGCTGCGGCTGGGGTTCATGGGTTGGATCCCGGGCACGGACCTATACCACTCGTTAGTCATGCTATAGTGGCGACCCGCATATAAAGTAGAGGAAGACTGACACAGATGTTAGCTCAGGGCTAATCTTCCTCAGCAAAAAAAAAAAAAAAAGATGCGTGGAGGATACACAAGACATGCGTACATTAGTTTCCTCTGAGGATGGAAATAAGCTGGGGGAGAGGTGGGGGAGGGGGATTTTTCACCTTTTGAACTTTTAAATTTTTGCTTTGTGTGACTATTGCCTAATCAAAAAAAAAAAAGATTAAAAAAAAGAAAGAAAGCCTGAGTTAAAAGCGCTGAAAGAAAGGTCATAGTGACATTTTCCACTTAACAACTATAGGTTGTTTGGAGGACTTAATTCTCTCTGGCGTTATGCCTGCAATTAAGGTAGCCATGACCATCTGGTGTGTGGTGTGGTAGTTGAACTTGCAAGGCTTGCTCAACTAGCCTTTAGCCCACAGAGCATTCAGGCCACAGTCCAGGTAATATCGGACTGTCCAGTAATATAAAAATAGAACTCTTAATCAGCATAGCAAAATGAGAAAGAAAATTAGCCTCCTCTTATCATTAGATTGGTAGAGATGATGCCCCAAGACGCCTAGGCTCCAGGGGAAAGAAGGAGGCAGCCTAGGGACAAGACAGCACAGGAGTGACTGGAGACCTGCAGAAGGCTCCAGAGCAGGTGTAGTCGGGGGAGCGGGGGGAACATCCCTGAGGTTCGTTCTATGCAGGCCTTGTCCATAGCATACTTCAAATACCCTACAGAGAAAAGGGATGGTACCAGTGGTGGATTATTAAATTCATATTTTAGATCCATGTAGAATTTCAACTACATTTACTAAGGGCTTATTGTGCCTAAAGTCACGATGTACATCAATTATTGTTCTAAGACAAGTTTTGAAAAATATGAATTCACCTTCTCTTGAGCCCTGTACCCAACCCAATGGCAACATAACACCATGCATTTTAAAATGCTGCCCCTCAGAGCAGAGGTGGGGCCAGCAGTTTCCTACTAAATTTACCTTCACTGCCTATAGAAAGATACTTCAATTTGCCTCTCCATTCCCTGCCAAATGAATACTATTTAATATGTCTCTTACCCTCACTTGGTATCAAACATACCCATCTGCTGCAAACAACCTTTGTACTGTTCTCTGGCACAACAGAAAACTCCTTCAGCTTCTAACTCCCGGCTGGCCCTCACTCCCCACTTCAGCCTTCCCCTTCTGCTGTCTCCTTTCTAGTCTGCTGTCTAGGCTGTGTGTGCCCCTTGTCTCTTGGCTCTGGGGAAAAGAGACCTCATCACCTAAATGGATAAAATTGATAAACTGTAAAAATGAACAAGAATCTAACCAAAACACGAATATTTCAACTATTATTTTTAAATGATCAGCATTGTTTTCCTTTCTTTCTTACAGTTTTTCTACAGCTATGAAATTGGGTATGCCATACAAAATCCTCTTCAGCTGGTCTGGAAACAAAACTAGTTTCTGAAGGGCTGGCTGAGCGTTGTGTAATCTCCTGCAAGCATCTGTGGGCCCACGGCTGACTGACGGGGAAGGCAAAGAGATGCAGCACGTGAGCGACTAGCCAGAGGACTAAGTTCTGTCAGCTGTCTCTTGTCATGCAACTCTTCCATTGCTCGCATTTCAGGTACAACTGTTCACATTCTCCCTGGGTTTTCAAATGTGAACGCCTTAGAAGTGCTTCCCTGAAAAAAAATGTTGCAAATTCTACTCTTCTAGCTGAGGAGCCTTCAGGAGCTCTGAGGAAGCTAATGAAAAAGGTGACAAGTGTGGTCATCTCAGGTAACTGGAAATCTGAGGCGCATCCTATGGTGGGAATTCCACAGTTAAAACTGGTCAGAAAAGGAACAAAAGGCCCCTCGGATGATAGTCAATAAACCTGGCGTGTCAATGAACAGCCTCTCAGGAAAGCTACGGGATGAGTAATCTTTACAAAACAAAATGGACCCTGGTGTTTTCAATGCGTCACCATCAAATATTCAAATGGCAAATTACTACTGAGCCCTACTATGTGTCCAACTCTATGCCGTGTATCCCCCTTCTGAGCCCTAAGCTCTATTAAAAAATGTTTTATAATAGGTAATACCTACAAATGATACAAAATTCAAGAGATACAAGAGAATATACAATGAAAGGTAATCATTTCTAAAGACATATAAAACATTATTCCTACCTTCAAGTTGCTTATGATCCAGCTCAAGAGAGAAAACTAATACAGGAAATCAATGGCCCTGCCCCAGGGCCTTTGCACTTGCTTTTCCTTCTCTTCGTAACCCTCTTCCCCCACGTATCTGCATGGCTTACTTCCTTTCTCCTTCAGGTCTTTACTCAGCTGTCACTTTCTCTGTGAGGGATCCCTGGTCCCTGTCTCTAAAATTCATACACACTCGTTCCCTTGTCTCTCTTCCCTGCTTACCATCCTCTCTAGCAGTTATCACCATCAGACATACTACAAAATGTATAAGTACCAATATCTAATAGATTCCTTGCTTATTTATTATCTCCTCCCAGAATGGAAACTTGCTGAGGGCATGATTTTTGCATATCCTGTTCACAGCTATATTCTCAGCACCTAGAACTGTCCGTGGCCCATAGTAGGTACTCAATAATATTTGTTGCATGAATAAATCATTGATGCCTGATTCAGAGAGGGAACAGATCTGTGTAGCTGGAAGGATCACTGACAATGAGAATGGCAGGCTCCATGGGGGTAACAGGGAGGATCTGATGGGCCAAGTCCTCAGAGGTCTTAAAATTATACCACATGGGGACTCTTCCCTCTTCCTCTAAGTGTCAGGCCCCAAGGTGGCCTAGGCCATGCCTAAAGAGGTCCCGCTTATAGGCAGGGTTGACCTTGACGCTCACTTGCAGAATAAAGGTGATTCTGCCACCCAGCGTGATGGGAACATCTGCTGTTCTGCTCCAGACAGGGAGGCAGCTGGTCTGTTGGTGCATCCTCAGAGCTTCGCCCAGAATGGCAGAGGGTGGGGCGTGCCTGCAGCTGCCACGTGGGCCCCTCCCTGTGCTAGACCTCACCAGAACTGGCGGAACAAACCCTGCCACCCTCCAGAGGGTGAGGGTGTGAGAATAATTACACACAAATGCCACATCAGAGGGCCACGGGCAGATCAGTGGGTTGTGTCGGAAATGGCAGTTTTATTTTTTGGTCTTTGATGTCAATGTTGTAAAAGTACACATTTTAAAAAAAATCAATCAGTATCTCACCGCTCCTATTTCCATTTTCCCCTGTTTTATTCCAGGGCTTCTCCATGTGATGTCCACGTGGTTGTAACCGTGGCACGGCCTGTGCTCCAAGGGCAGCACTTGGATTGGAGTGGAAAGGCCCTGTTTCCTAACCGTGACCTAGAGGAGAAGTCTCTGACCCCCAAGGGGGACAGATGACCTGACAGCCAGGCCCCTGAAAGCCCCAGTGCTGGCAGTGCCCTGGACCACCTTGGGCTCATCGGCACGAATGCTGAGCTCAGAAAGGCTAGGAGAAGCTGAGCCTGTCAGGCCAGGAGGACAAGACCATGTCTGCCTCACCCCAGCAAATCCCTGGGGGAACGGAGAGGCTGGAGGGTGAGGGAACCCAAGGGAATTTCGGGCTCAGAATCCCTTTCTGGGGCTCACAGTACAGATGCCCGAGCCCTGTGGCCCACTGTGCAATGAATACTCTGCATCTTTTAAAAAAGACTGAGGAAGTGCTGTGTGAACTGATGTGGAACTATCTCCAAGGCTTACTGTTAAGTTAAAAAAAAGTAAAGAGCAGAACAGCGCGTAGAGTATATGCTGCCCTTCGTAGGATCTAAGATTGTCTACGCACCCACCATCTCGTCAGAAATTCGGAACAGCGGTTGCCTCCAGGAAGGGAACTGGGAACTGGGAACAGGGAACAGGGGCAGGAGGGAGCATTTTAGACCTTTTAAATTTTGTGCCAAGTTCCTATATATCTACCCAAAAGATTAAAAAAAAAAAAAGAAAAAGAGAAGCTCCACTAGTGATTCTGATGTTCACAAAGATTAAGAATCGATGCGAATGAGGCACTCCTGGACCACCGAGAGGAGAGTGCACGCGCCCCTTAAAAGGCAAAAGACCATTTGGCAGAGGGTGAGAACATTCGCCCGGGCTGGGAACGGGTGGGCACAAGCCAGGAACAGAGGGTGGTTCCAGGTACGCACAACGAGGCTGGAACAGGTGTGCCTGTGAGTCTGGTTCTTACTCCCTCGGATCTGACCCCAGAGACGGCGGTTTTCCCTCTCTGCAGTCTCATTGCCCTTTGGACCGTGAACTGTGGTTCTAGCTCTTGCATTCTGATCGCACCTTTCTTCAAATCTCTCTGTTGGTTCTTCTCTGTCCAAGTCTCTCCCTTTGGCTTCCTTCCTGCCTCGTCAGGCCTGAGCCCTTTCTCTTAGCCCCTCCACTCTACCTGAAGTAGCCTGGTTTTGCAGACAAGATCTTACCTAGATGCTGGCAGTTTTGACATCCCATGTGACCATGCTCCCTGGTGTCTCATTCACAGAATTTCCCATTCTCTCTCCCTCTCTCTATTTCTCTCTCTCTTTTCTGCACACAGCTCACAGTCAACCCCCCTGAGCTGCCTCCAACTCTTTGCTCGTGTCTGTTCCCGACAACCTTTTTCTCTTCCAGCACATCCTGAGTTAGATCATTAGTTTCCTGAAACAGAGTCTATTAGTCTTCACAACACTACCTTTCTGATCTCATAGTTCATCAAAAGCTTCCTTGCCTGCCGTTATTCCTGCCTCCCCTTCTGCATGCTCATTAGACCCCACCCTCGCCTATGTGGGAAACAGGTCTCTCTCAGGGCACACACAAACAGATCGAGTGTCCACATTCACAGTTAACTGTGGCTTCTACCTTCCAGATCGACTTACCCTGAATCAACACATATTTCTAGGAAGTGGGAAAATATGCAGTACTTAAATGCACAGGCTCTAGATTGAAACTCCCTAGGTTTAAATTCTTTCTCTGTCATGATTAGATGTGTGACCTTGAGAAAATTACTTAACTTCTCTGGGCGTCGTTTTTCTCCTCTGTAAAATGGGGAAAATAACAACACTTGCCCCATAGGAGTATTATGAGGATAAAAGTGCTGCCTGTAGGGCCTGGCCCATATCAAGCTCTCCAAAAACAAAGGCTATTTTGTTATTATTTTTGCAACAACAAGTGAATTGGCTTTGGAACTCTTTTTCTAGACCGTGTTCACTGGTTTTATACCTGGACGCTAACACTATGATATGATCTAATATATGGAGATCATATCTTTTTAACCAACATGTGTATTTCTGGCACATTCGATACACATCATCTCATTTGGTCCTTAAAACAAGCTGGGCCACAGGTGGGGTACATGGCATCTCTTTAGCGTTCCTGCTGTACACAGGCTTAGACACATTAACAAGCTTTTCCAAAGTCACAGCTCAATCCAGGCTATAGACTCCCTAACTCATTCCTTTAAATCACACGGACCAGGGGTTGGCAAACCTTTTATGTAAAGAACCAGAGAGTAAATAGTTTATGCTTTGTGGACCACGTACTGTCTCTCTCTCATGCTCTGCTTTTTTGTTTGTTTGTTTTTAAACATCCTTTTAAAAATATAAAACCATTCTTAGCAATAGCTGGTGCAAAAACAGATCATGGTCCCCCTTTGGCCTGAGGGTTGTAGTTTACCAAGCTCTGATATAGATTATGCTGATGAATGAAAATATAAACCTAATGAAATGGATATACTTAAGAAACCTTACCCTTTGTTAGTAATAAGTGTTAATATTTATTGAATGTTGCTGTATCAAGTATTATTCCAAGTGTTTTACATGTATTAACTTATTTCATCCCCACAGCCACTCTATTTGAGAGATATGATTGCCAGTCTCATTTTACAGATGGGGAAACTGAGGCACAGGGAGGTTAAGTAGCTTTCCCAAGATCACATGGCCAGTGAGTAGCACAGCCAGGATTGAAATCAAAGCAGCTCAGCACCAGAGCCTGTGCACTTGACCATTTGTATCTCGGTTGGGAGCATTGAGTTGTATAGATATTTGAGGGGGAGAAAGGAGATGAGGGAAGCTGAGAAACCCTTAGAAGCTTCTGGAATAAATATATCTCAGAAGCATTCACCTTGAAACTAAGGAGGCGTGGATACAGGCCACCTGTGTTGTATAATGAATCCCCGGGCTGGGAACCTCTGGTGGCTTTCCTTCATGCCATTACAATAGAGGATACGGATGAGACTGCAGAGGCATCTTGATTTGAGAAAAGCACTTGATTGGATCTCATTAAATTTTAATCATAAACTGAATTCAAAATAAATTGAAAACTGGTTGACAGAGCACAAACAAAGGGTGATGATAAATGGTGAGGCATTGAGAGAGGGGAGATCTTCCACGGGACGCCTCTGAGGCAAGGACGGCTGGGATTTAATGAAGGTGTTATGTCCCTGGAAGAAGACAAATAGCATAGCAAGAAACAGAGGAAGGGCAGGAGTGAGCAGCCTGAGTAATTAATAAACCACATTACAAGCTCCTAAATAATCAAGGCTTGCTGTTCACCAAGTGCTTGGATCTTTTTATAAGCATTCTTTAGGTCAACAATAGGGTTGAAGAGGCCTAGAGACACACAGCATGAATATTTCAGGTGGACATAACAAATAAATCTATAAATTTACAGCTAGGAGGATCGTCAGATCCAATTTGGATCAGATGCTTTCAATTACAATTATTCTCAAGGTCTTACTTCATTCCCCAGGGAGTAATTTTTTTTTATAAATCTCTAAAAGCCATGGATATAAAAATATCTGTAAACTCCTTAATGTTCTGTTTCCTGCCCAAATGCATGCAAACTTGCACAACACGGGTTTGCTTAGTGGAAGCTGGTTTTGAGTGACCTGTTTGGCTCAGGTTCAAATTCCAGTGAATAAATACTTCCAAGTTGACTTGTAATTTCCCAGACAGAGAAGTTCTTCCATTTGGTTTGCCAGAAGATTGGAAGCAGTGGTGAGTCCTGGAGACAAGGAAACATTTACTGGCCTTGTCCGTTCCCTGCACAGTACAAGTCACATCAGGCTGGAGGCAGCACAGCATGACCTGACCTGATTTGAAGAGGTCGGATCTGGAACTCCTTGGAGCCAATAAACAAGGAGGCAATGGACTAACAGAACGGACTGACTCTGCCATGTTGGACGCTGGTCATAAACATTTAGAGAACAACCTCAAACCAGCCCATGGGTTTTTTGTTTGTTTGTTTGTTTGTTTCAGATAAAGTTTCTCTAAGCACACATCTGTGATTCTTAATTCAGTCCAGCCCCCAGAGTGAAGGAGAGGAAGGGGCAGAAAGGAAAAATCAGAAGAGGAAGAAGGGATAGGAAGGAAGAAAGGAGAATGGAAGAGGAAAGAAGCAAGGAAAACAGGGAAACCTTGAAGGAAATTTTTAAAAATTTGCCCTTTGTTGGTGTAAGAGAAAGACTTACTTAAATCGTGATTTTTACGTGTTGCTGAGAGGGGGCAGTTGGAAGGAAAGGGAAAGAATGAATACAGTGTGGTAGGTGAGCTGGTAAGCCAGGAAGAATCTGGGCAGACAGCACAGAGGAGGAAGAGAGATCAGAGACAGAGGAGACTCAGTGACCTTGGGAGGAGAAGAAGGAAAAGCACGGGAACCCTGAGCGCAGGAAAACAATGAGTCCAAGAAGAGCCAAGTTTCCCTCATCACTGAGGGAGCTGCCAAGACCCAGCCAGCCCAGGTCTGAGGGGAGGGAGGACGGGGGACACGTGGGCTGGGGCTCCAGTAAGTCTCATCACTCCCAAAGAGATGGATTTCAGCTGCCTTATCAGGGAACCAAACCAAACTGGCACAGCAATACCGGTCCCGAGGTGGGAGAAAGCCCATCGTCCTCCCTCGGCTAGTTCACAACTTCTGGGCTCCAGGAAGGTCTGCAGTCACATCTGTGGACACACACAGACACACACACACAGGGACGGAGCGAGCTGAGCAGTCAGGCTTCGAAGCTCATGTGGGCTAGTAGGAGGCCTGCTGGGCAAGAGACCCAAAGAATGTCAGTTTCATGAACTAAAAATATCTTGGTGACAATGCACTGGGAAGAAACAGGAGAGGCCCAGGGGGAGAGCATCTTGATTCCAACCCTCAGATGCTTTCTCACAGAAAGACGGCAGGATTGTTTTGATAAGGAAATGTGATCAAACATTAGGGGTCATTTCATTGGATCTGAAAGGGATTTAAAGTTTAACATGCCTCATCTGAGCTCTTTTTTTTTTCTGCTGCAGTTGCCTGCCATTCATGTATGTTTTTAAAGGCTAATCTAAAATTGCCTGCAGCAGAAAAATGATTTGAATTCAGAATATTTGTGAGATTTCGATTCTGCGATGTATAAAACATAGATTTAATTTAGACAAACTGCCCACATAATCTATCTTTCTGAATGCCTGTTAAAGAAGTCTGCAAATACTCCTGCCTTCTCCTCTTCTGATTTTCAGAGCATTTGAAAGTCACTAACTCCTTAATCCTGAGAGAAGCAGGCTTAAACATTTTCTGTCTTTGCACCCTCCCAAAGTGAGTATCCCCGAGTTAAGAACCTTCTCCTCGACATGTTGGTTCACAGCCCAGACTTCACTCCTAGTCAGCCCACCCCACACAATGAGCCGAGCAGAGACACTGCATTGTCCATCTCATGACATGCCGTCATGGAATGATCTGGAGCTGCAACACCAGATTAAGAATGACTGTGGGTGGCCTTTCTGGATCAGAGCTGGGCTGGCAGCCCGATTTCAGGTAATGGTGCATCGTTATTTGAAAATAAAAATCAGTAACTCGTCACAGGTGAAGCATCTTGAAATTCTTGTCCTCTCATCCCAGGGGCATAGAGAGAGCCATCTAAAAACATGACGAAGACTACACCAGGGCCTTGATATTCCACAGAAATGGTTTAGCAATACCGAAAGCCCTGAGTCAGCCCATCCCCGTCAGCCAAGGCCTGTTTGAACCGTATTGAGGGAGACTAATTGCCCAAAAGAAACAATAACAATTTTTAAAAAGTGGTGGTTTGGAAAAGGTTAAGGATTCTGTGAGTCTGCAATCTATTAATGTATCCAATCACCGTCATCAGCCTTACATGGTATCAGGATGTGCTTCACAGCTTCCTTCCACCTCCGTTAAAGGCCCCACACACAGTGATTGGTCTGGCCAAGGAGTGGTTTCCAGCTCCAGCTCAGTCAGTAATGCAGCCTTCTGGAGCCAGGCTTGTCTGCCAGTTCCCTGGCCTACTCTGACTCTGTGGGCAAGTGCACAGGCCAGTTCTTCCCGGGTAACCCAAATGGGACACGAACTAATTCAAGAAACCCTCTGTTTTCTCCTATTTAGCTAGAGCCAGTACTAACGCCTCAATTCCAGGCAGCCCTCCCGCAGAGCCACATGGCTGCCCAGCCTTTCACCCAGACTACGCTTTACCTTTTGCCTTGAGAGCAGACGAGTGAAGCAGAACTCAGAGCAGCTTATGTGGAAGGAGCCTGAGCACCTACGAGGCGTTTGACAGTATACTGAGTGCTGGGCTGTAGAAAAGGATTAAGAAACAAAAGTCCTTTTCCTTCAGGGACTAACCGTGTAGTAGAAGGAGGTTAAATTAATTTATTTGAAGAATCAGTAAACAAAACAAGTCTTCTAAGACCACCCATTACAGCTACCCCTCTGGGACTCCCATTACTCTAGCCTTATTTTGTTATAAGGGAATTTAGACAAAATCACGTTAGTTCACCACCCCCATCCCCACCCCACATTTTATTGATGAAGAAATCCAGGCCTAGGAAAGCCAAAGTGAATTGCCTAAGTCACAGAGCCAGCAAGGGGGTGGAGTGAGAACTTGAAATCAAGTTTCTTGTTCTCTTTTTTATTATTTATTTGGTCTCTTCTTTTACTATTCATTTAAAAATATCCTCGTATTCTAAGAGACCATCTTGAACTTGAAAGTTACTTGAAGCTTAATTAGTTTCTAAGATCAAGTAATAATAGCTTTTCTCCCCTTGTTTTCCCTGAAGGCTACGTCCAGGACCAGCAAACGTCTGGGTAGCTGGGGAGGGCTGGAGGGCTGTGGGAGAGGGGCTGAAAAGGCAGCCCACAGCCAGCACCGAGCTAAGCTGAACTTCCTGACCCAAGAATGCGGTGTTGATTTTTTTTCCCTGCGTGAAACAGGGCTTGAGAAAACTTGCGAGTTTCCCTTCCATCTCTGCCACTGACGTGTTCTGGGGCTGGAAGCCAATTACTTAATCTTTGCCATCCGGGCTCCCTCCTCGGAGAAGTGGGGCTTGTCTTAATCAAAACTTGTGGGGACACTAAGTACTCAAATGGTTCCCAGACAGCTCTGAAACCTACGAGTGACTCCTCCACTCCTCAAAGAGTTAATCTCTGCTGGCCTGCCTGAAAGACCAAACTACCAACACTTTCTCACAGCAGAAACGTAACTGTCATTTCTCAGCCCAAGCCGGTCTCCGCACGAACGAATTAAAGATGGGGAGAGGAAGGTGGAGGAAAGGAAGGCAGAACGCTTCAGTAAAGGAGAAAACAGTGTTTTGGAAAATGGGTCAGAGGTTAAGAAGTAAGGCTAGGCAGGCGACAACTCTGAACAACTTACCTTAAACCTCCACGCACAGACAGACCAGGCCCCGGGGTGGTCCCGCTCTCTCCTTCTCGTGTCTCTCCACCTTGGGTGGCTCCCAGCCTCCCTCCACCCTCTCCAGGCCCAGGTAAGTTGTCGAACGGCTCTGAGCAGGAAGTGGAAGCTGTATGCAAATTACTACCGAGGCTAGGAAGCCTCGTTTCAAAAATCTCCCTGTGGGCAGTGAATCAACAGCCAAGTCACTTTAGTTCTTAAAACAGAAACCTCCTGCATTCACTAGAAAAGGCCACTGACCAATTAGGCTGCATTTTGTTTCACCACCCAGCTAAGTAACTGCCGAGGAATGTCTGCGCTGCCCCGGACCTCAGGATTCCCGCAGCGCCCTGATTAGCAGCTCCAGAGGAGGATATGGGGGCAGATAATAGGCAGGAATAAGAACCAAGAGCTTCTTACTATTTCCAACTGCTTAAAACATCAGCATTTGCTGCCCTTACCCACGGAGGGAGGACTCCCTGCTCATCCCCCTGAGAGCGAGCACATGCACGCACACATACACACACTCTGCCCCATCGACAGGCATGAATAAGTGACTACTTTAAAGAAAACACACACACACTCTCCTCCTCTGGCTGCATTTTTCATAACCTCAAGTTTATTTCCTCTCCTTCCCTCCTCCTTGTTTAACCAGAAGCCTACAGAAGTTATTGCCAAAGGAGATGCTGGAGACAGGAGGACGGGGGCAGCAGAGTGTGATGGGAGCTGGGGTGGCCAGAGCTCTGGAGTCAGAGGATCCTGGGTGTGAAATCAGTAATGCCACTGGCCAGCTGGGCACCACTGCAGGGTGCCTGGATGGGCACACTGTGCTCCTGGTGCTGGCCTCACCTGCCTGTTGAAGGGGCCCGAGGGTCAGCTCACTTGGCTGGCTGTCGCTCCACCCTTGTGCAGAGGACAAGCCCCAGAGCATCCCCACCCAGACTGCCAGCTTCTGCTTAAGTGGGCCATGTGAAGCAGGTTGCTCTACATTCTACAAGCAGAAAGAATGTGGCTTGTTTTCAAAACAGTATATACAGGGTATATGTATATGTATATAGGTATATCCTTATAATGGAATATTACACAGCTGTTAAAAATTATAAATATTTATTTATGTATATTTTTATTTCTACATACTAACATGGAAAAGTAGCTCTGACAAATTAATTATTGAGAAACATGATTTCATTTTTGCTGATATATATATGACAGGAAAACATACATACATACATATATAGATTTGTTCATGACAGGTCCCAGCACCTAACACACTGCCCAGAACATAGTAGGCAATCACTATACATCTGTCAAATGACTGAGAATGACAGAAATGTCTAGAAGAATGCATGCCAAACTGAGAAGTGGTTGTCACCTCCAAGGAATGGGACTGAGGGGAGTGAGCGAGAACAGAGGGCCCTTACACTATTTACACATATGGGCCCTTTGATTTCCTTTTCCACAACAAGCATGTGGTACTGTATTCATTAGAAAGAATAAAGATTAGGGGCCAGCCCCGTCGGCTTAGTGGTTAAGTGCATGCGCTCCGCTGCTGGTGGCCCAGGTTCGGATCCCAGGCGCGCACTGACGCACCGCTTCTCTGGCCTTGCTGAGGCCATGTCCCACATACAGAAACTAGAAGGATGTGCAGCTATGACATACAACTATCTACTGGGGCTTTGGGGGAAAAAATAAATAAAATTATATATAAAAAAAAAAGAAAGAATGAAGATTAAAAAAATAGTACTTATTACCTTGGCCTTGAACTTTCTGCCTTGAAATTATTATTATAATAATCTTTTTTAGGTTAGGGAAAAATAGCATTCTCTGTGGAGAGTTGGTACTGGAATACGTTGAAAAGGCTATCAGTGTTCAGAGATGAGAACAGCAAAGAGAGGAAGAATGTCAGGGGAGGAAAGGAGTGAGAACAAAGACAGGGGCAGCTGAGAATGGTTTCACGTCTCTTAGGTGCCTGTAAATGGATTGGGGAAGCCTGGGAGATGCTTCTGTTGAGAACTATCTTTGCAACACAACCCATCTGCAAGAACAAGGGGAATCTTTTCCTCCATTTCTCCCACCAGCTGTTTGCCCAGATGTGAGGCCTAAGGGCCCTATAGGACGAGACCAAGTGCTGGAGTGTGACTTTTAATGGCTCTTAGCTGGGCCTTCCTTCTGTCTCCATTTATCCTGAGCAGAAAGGCAGGCACTTGGGGGAATGAGTTACTGTTCCTACTTAGAGGCCTTCGCTGGGGCCCCTACTGAAAAGCAGCCTGAGGATGTAAACTGTTTGGAGAGGATGTCCTCAACATGAGAAACTTCTGTCTGAACACGACTGAGGCAGTCACAGTGAAGTATAGATTACAGGGGAAGTGTCAGGGAGTCTGGGAAATGAACACTTCCGGCCCCCAGGAGTCCCCACTGGTGTTTTCAGGCTAACACATACCACTTTTTAGCCGCCGTCACAGGAGAGTGTGCGAGATCAAGATTTGGCCACCCTGAAATATATCTCTTTACCTTGATTGTTTTCTCTGATGGACATTTGACCTCCCCCACTAACTGCCTAAAGAATTTGACATAGAACATCTGTTCCAGGAAGGAGTTACTATCTGATGGCTATAATATAATGTAAAATAGATGTTACAATAGGAAAGGCACCAACAAGACCATCTTATCGGAAATTCTCTCTCTCTGGCCACATTCTCTAGATGGCCCTGCAAGGAGTTGCCAGACAAACATTTACATTTATAAGGGAAATCTCCATTTGTAAAGGTATCTCCCTCTCTGTATTGGGAAGAGGGAGGATGACCTCATTTCTAGAAACTTATCCTTAAGGATAAGGCCTTAAATCTGCATAATAACCTTACTCTTGTTTACTGTGCTTTAGTGGTGATCTCCTGTAACTGACTCCCCCCACCCCCAACATCCTCCTTTGTCTTTAGCTGAAGATGGTATTTAAGACGAGAATTTCTGCTATTGTGCTGAGAAACTCAGTGTCCCTGGTTTCTCTCATGTATACATGTTATTAAACTTGGTATTGTTTTCTCCTGCTAACCTGTCTTGTTAATTATTTGGCCAGCCATAAGAACCTTAAGAGAAAGGGCAGAGGGAGATTCTCCCTCTTCCCCCACAAGAGGAACTCTTCATGGAGGACCTACCATATACTACTTTAATGCATTTAATCCACCAAACAGTCCTGTGAGATGTGTTTACCATCATTCCCACTTTACCTTTGAGGAGTCTGAAGCTCAGAGACATTACGTAACTTCTCCAAGGTCACACAGCTAGTCTGTGGAGAAGGATTCCAGAACTGTCTCACCATCCAGGTGGATGCTACTTCCCCTCCCTTCATGCCTTGTTGTAGTCTGTTCCTACCTACATGCTTGGGTGGAACACAGGTGACTTGCTTTCTTTGTACAGCTCTTGACAATGCTTAAGAGGGAAAAAAAAATGTGTAGGCAATAGAAGGGTGGGGCTGAGACTGTGTCAGTTACACTGGTGCTGCGTTTATAGGGTGATGGCTGCTGTATAAATAATGGGTGGAGTAGTCATGTGTGGGTCGGCCCTCTGCCTCTGGTTAAAAGTCTAGGAGGAGAGGATTTGTGTTTGCCAGATTCTTGAGTTGCTCAGTCTTCTTGCAAGAGGCATAATTAGATAAAGGTCAGCTCTCCCCACCTCCGTAAACAAAACAAAGCCATTTGGACCGAAAGCTCAGAAACTCTCCATTCTACAGCATTAAACTATGAAAAGAAAGGAAAGAAGAAAAAGGAAAGGATTCATTCCTTGGACAAACCTTGATTTTCCATTTTTAAATGCTACGATTTCAAGTGCTGAAAGTGCAGAGTGAAACTATGACACACCCTGAGGAAGAGAAGAAACTCCCGTCATGCACTTCCCTGAGAATGGCCCTTGTTCAAAAGGCCCCCTGGGCTCAAACATCGCTGGCAACTCTCCCCACAACCTCTCAGTCATAGAGCAGCTGCTGGGACAGAGGCAGGAAGAGAAGAAACACCCAGGCTCCCAGTGTCTGGTCCTGCCCTTCAGGGTTACTCCAGTCCCACCGCCTCTAGTGAGCGCTTGCTTTATTCCAGACATGCGCTAGGTGCTAGGCATGCAAACCGAGAGATTCTCAACATGTTCTTGTGTCTCTTTCAAAAGCAAAAACTGTGGCGATGCAGGCAGTTCCCATCCAACTAGCCACTAGACAAAGCTGAAGAATCGCTGATTGCTTCTTCTCCACGGCTTTGGTTGGCAGCTTCTAGTCCAGAAGGGCTGCCAGCCCCAGGCAGATGCCAGGATCCATCACTGCCCTCCTCCTCCACTCCCCACTGAGCACGTGGGCTCTGCTCCACTAGTCCAGATGCCCCTTCGTTCTAGGTGAGTTCCCCTCTGGAACTGTTTCCTGTTCTGTCAGCAGATTGAGTCAGGACCTAACAAATCTAGCAAAGAGGTCCTGGTAACACAGACTCTCACAAGGAAGAATTAGCTCTCAATCTTTTTCTTTCCAAGAGGTTCCTTGACCCCAGTACAGACTTTTTCAACTCCTTCCCCTACTAAGGGGATATTGGGAACAGCAGCTTTTGTCCATCTACGAAAGGTCCTGGCATACCATTTCCCCAGACCGATGGGTGCCTATCTACCTTACATCTGTGTGCTTAAAGGGGATCATTCTAAAGTTCTCAGAAAAGCCAAAGATTATCTGCTCCCAAGTGACTCTCCTCATGGTCAACCAGACCCAAAGTTGTTGGCAGCTTCTCTTGCTAAAAAATCATTAAGTCTTAACACACTGGGGTCCCCATTACTACCACCGTTACTACCACCCCATTACTACTACCAATAATGAGAGCTAACCTTCAAACAGTGCTTATGAAGTGCCAGCAGTGTTCTAAGAACTTTGCATGCATTTACTCATTTAATGTTCATAATATCTCTATGAGGTATGGACCAAACATTGACATTTGGGTCAACAACAGACTGCATACTCAATGGCGGTCCCATAAGATTAGTACCATATAGCCTAGGTATGTAGTAGGCTATGTCATCTCAGTTTGTGTAAGTACACTCTATGTTCGCACAAGGATGAAATTGCCTAATGATGCACTTCTTAGAGAACATATCCACATTACTAAGCAACGCACGACTGTATAATATTGGCTAACATTTATTGAGTATCTACTATGTGCCAAGTGATTTTCATTATCTGCATAATGAAGTGGAGAGATGTATTCACCAGAATCCCAGACAGCTGCTTTCCAAAAGAGAAAAGCAGATAGAGACCAGATTCTGCTTCTTATGGAGGCCGAACACAGCAGCGCAAGTCAGATGAGAGAGAGGAATGTTTGGAAAGGGGCGATAAGAAGGTAGCCTGAGCCTTGCAGAGGAGGTGGAGGAGACACAGCAGTGTGGTAGTGAGGGCCTTCATGGAACAGTGTGGCAGGGAGAGAGCAAGAGGGATCCCTACACCCCTTCAAGAAAATCTATGATAAATAATCCTACATTATTCTCCAAGTCTTCTCTAGTTGGATGTACTCAATTCTTTGACTTTTGAACATGCACATGGGCAGCTTTATTTAGGTTACATTTAAAAATTAGGATGTTACTATAAAAAAAAATAAAATAACAAGTGTTGGTGAGGATATAGAGAAATGGGAATCCTAATGCATTGTTGGTGGGAATGTAAAATGTTGTAGCATCTATGGAAAACAATATGGAGGTTCCTCAAAAAATTAAAAGTAGAATTACCATATGATCTAGCAAATCCACTTCTGGGTATATACCCCCCAAAATTGAAAGCAAGGTTTCAAAGAGGTATTGGTATACCATGTCATAGCAGCATCATACACAATAGCCAAAAGGTAGAAGCAACCCAAGTGCCAGATAATGAATGGATAAAAAATATGTGGTATATCTATACAATGAAATATTAGTCAGCCTTAAAAAGGGAAGGAAATTCTGACACACGCTACAACATGGATAAACTTGGAGGACGTTATGCTAAGTGAAATAGCCAGTCACAAAAGGACAAATACTGTACGATTCCACTTGTATGAGGTACCTAGAATAGTCAAATTCATAGAGACAGAGATCAGAATAGTGGTTATCAGGGGCTGGAGATAGGGAGGAATGGGGAGTTACTGTTTAATGGGTACAGAGTTTCAGTTTTGCAAGATAAAAAGAGTTCTGGAGATAATAGTAGTGATGGTTGCACAACAATGTGAATGTACTTAATGCCACTGAACTTGTACACTTAAAAATGGTTAAGATGGTAAATTTTATGTTATGTGTATTTCACCACAATTTAATTTTTTTTTAAACTTAGTGGTTTATTTTATTTATTTTTTATTTTTATTTTTTCGTGAGGAAGATCAGCCCTGAGCTAACATCTGATGCCAATCCTCCTCTTTTTGCTGAGGGAGATTGGCCCTGGGCTAACATCCGTGCCAGTCTTCCTCTATTTTATATGAGACGCCGCCACAGCATGACTTGACAAGCGGTGCGTTGGTGCACGCCCGGAATCCGAACCTGCGAACCCCAGACCGCGGAAGCTGAACGCATGCAGTTAACGGCTATGCCACCGGGCTGGCCCCTCACCACAATTTAAAACAAAATGAAAATCCCAAAGCAGCCCTGCATGGTAGGTTTCATTACCCTCATTTTACAGGTGAGGAAATTAAGGGGCACAGAAGTTAGGCAGCTTGCAAGGGCTACACGGCTGGGTTTCAAACCAGATCAGACCCTAAGAAGGCCACGCCTGTCTCCTGCACCATGCTGCCTGGTACCCACTGTGGGGGCAAGGTGGCTGTGGGCGTATGCTGAAGCCACATGGATTCATCTCCTTTCTGTGCCCTTTTCCCGCTCTAGACTGCCCTTCCTCCAACACTGTTTTTTATAGTGTCCTTATTCTCTCCTCTGCCTTTCTCTCATCAAAAGGTGCTCTCAGGAAAAAACCTGATCACTCATTTATACCTAAGTTACATGGTGTGAATTTAAATCAATATGCTACCTCTCAGAGGGGTGCTTGCATTTTAAGCCTCATCACCCTCTATGAGATGAAAGCCTTTGTTCCATATTAAAGGAATTTCAGGCATCAGGGAGCCAGCGGGGAAGAACTGAAGGGTGGTGGTGGCAGGGAGGGCAACCATAATCCGAAGAAATGCACTAAATGGTGGAAACTTGAGGCACAGAGTTAGAAGAGAGGTATATTTTATGGCTCTTCAAGGCTCCACAAAGATGTGAGGTGTGGATGCGTAGGAGGTAGGTGGATAGTTCAATTAAACCCCACCCTTTGAGCAAACTTGGCTGCCTGACTTCCAGACTCTGAACTCGTGTTTGTCATCAGAACTGTGCACATCCTAGAAAAGAGAATGTAGAGGGTTGATTTCCTTAGGGTGTCATTTCCCTGACAGTGCTCAATGCCTCCTCTCTTCCTGCTACAGCGTGAAATTCCAGTCTAAAGCAGCTGGGTGCGGTAGCTGGAGATGTCTGTCCAAAGAATCTGAGCAGTCATTCCTTTAGGGTCTAGAATGCACTTTATGCACTCACTGACATACTGCATTGTGTAGAACCTAAGGCAAATCACGTGGACGTGAATGCCTGTCTTCTGGGCCCTCACAACCTAAGACTGAGCTTTTCCCAGGGAGTGGGAAAGACATTACGCCAACAGCATCCAGGTTAAGAGCCCCAGCTCCAAGTCAGGCTTCTGGTTTGAGTCCCTACCCCACCTCCTGCCAGCTGTGTGATCTTAGGGGAGTCTCTTAACTTCTTCGTACCTCAATTTCTTACTCTGGGTAATGGGACTAGTAAGGTGTCTTTTACATGGGTGGTCAAGGCTCCAAATGCATCAGTTCTGGCTGCTGCCTTGGTGTGAAGAAAACATCTCCTGTCCTCCAGGCGAATGAGGACTGTCCCCCAGCCAGAGCTTGGGGAGTGGGGACTTTTAGCCCCACTTGCCTCCTCAGCCAGGCACAAACTGCACAATTGTACACAGCAGCCTCATGGGATGGTTATGAAGATTAGACAAAATGACAATTGTCTGGCATTGTGCCCAATAACTATTAGCTACTATTATAATAATAAGTATTAAATATTAAATAAATGCATAACTCAGTATACCAAGAATCAGTCAATACTGTAAGGGGAAAAAACTCAACAAAACAGTAGATAACACTAAAATATTCATAGGCAGCAATAAGACATTTCTATGCTAACAACTGAATAAGATGTATTGTGTGTCAGAGTCTTCACTGCAGATCAGAGACTACAACTGATGCTGGCCCTGATACCAGTTCCCCTCATTAAACCCAGCATATATGGGGTTAAAACCAAAAGCACTCCTCCCCTTTCCCTGCTTCTCTAAGTTATATTCATATGTAAATATCGTTTTTTTTTTAAACCTTGGTATCCCTGAACTTTACAAGGCCAATAGAAGTTACAAATTGTTAAAAGCCCAGGTGGCCTCACACTGGGCTTCCAGTGAAGTTTTGGCTAGTTATGGGTCTTTTGAAGTTTTATTACAAGGAAACTGATATTCAGAGAATATCAAGAAGCTAAAGCTTCGCAGACTCTAACTCCTTAGCTTCCTGGCACCAGAATCCACCCTCCACCATGTAGGCAGACAACCAAGGACACCCATCTGCGGATTCTGTTATCTTGCCATTCTCTTCCCTGCAAGCAGCCTCACAAGGCCAAACGCAGGCTGGTGGGAAAGCACCGACCAGCAAGGCCACAGGCTCCCCCTCCCTACAAGCAGGCGCGTTCCTCACCACCTTTAAAACCCCTTGCCTCCCATCTCTCGGGGAGATGGGACAAATTTGAGAGCTCTCGTCTCCCGGCTGACATCACTCAAAATAAAAAATCTTTCCCTGCCATAAGCCTGGTGTTCCAGTTTTATTTGGCCCCTCTTATGTGGTAGGTAAAGAACCTGTGTTTGTGTCGGGTAACACAACCACATGTGAGGACCCAGTTGAGGAAAAACCAAAGGTGGAACCGCATTCATCTTGAGGGCGTTTGCCAGCCCCACTCGGCACTTCATTCTGGGGACAGAGTGACTGCTTCACCTCTCAGACCACGTGAAAGCTCAAGTACAAGTCTTTGCTCTCTAAGCTTGCTGCCTTGGTGCTCACCCCTGCCTGGCTGGAGAAAAATTATGTATTCTTTTAATTTAAAAGATCTTCCCTTTCAGCTTTGCCTGACTGGCAGGATGCATATAGAAGTAAGAGTAAATGGGGTTAGTGATGCTATCTGTAAGAAAGATGTTCTTAGAATTGCATCTGAAAAACAATAAGGCCAGGAAATTTTACTCTGTGTGTGTGTGTGTGTGTGTGTGTGTGAGAGAGAGAGAGAGAGAGAGAGAGAGAGAGAGAGAGAGATTTCACTTTGAGATTATGTTAAAAAGAAAAGAAAACAACAATCCCACAGCCCTTTTTTAATCTATAACTGTTCTACCTTTCCTCATGAGCTCCCATTCCACTGCAGAGTGGGGAAAAGACCTTATGATTGTCTGTCAGGGTTAATTCACTCTCTTTCAGTTCAGTCTGTCTTTGGTAATTTTTCAGTCTGTTGGCATTTTTCTCTCTTTCTCTTCAAGTTAGGATCTGGATGTAGAGGAGAGCCTGTGTGTCTTCATGTTAGTAAGGGCAGGGCTTCAGGTCCGTGGCAGGCTTTTCTGTTCTCTGTGGAAATAGTCTTTGTCCCACTGGGCACGTTTCTCTTATCTGAAGGTAATGACAATGCATGACAAGCAAGACGCTTCTAAAAGCTCACCTTGGCTCTCCTGGAAGGGTAAGCTGACTTGCTCTTCACCTTCTCCTGGAGACTCTCTCAAGGAACTAGACTGAGCTTGGTGCAGCTCAGCCAAGTTTGGGTTGTTGATGTCTGTAGCAGAGGCTGCGAGTGAACTCCAGTATCCATTTTCTTCTTCTGCCTTAGTAATAGACTCTTTAGTTGGGCAAATGGCTACCCAGAATAAAGACTGCATTACCCAGCCTTCCTGCAGGTAGGGATGGCCATGTGGACTAGGCTCTGATTAATGAGATATGAGAAGTGCCATGCCCTTCAAGCAAAGGGGCATGCCTTCCTCTTCTTCTTTCCCCTTCTCATTGGCTAGACCATGGATTTAGTGGTGGGGGTGAGCCGTTGGGGACCATGTGGTTGACAGCAACACCCCAAGGATGGTGGAGCAACAACACGGAAGGAGTCTGGGTTCCTGATAACATCAGAACCTATATCCTAGGTATGTAATATTCTACAAGACTCCTATTTGACTTTGGTTTGATTGTCTTATTGGGATTTCCTGCTATAACTGCATCTTAACCTCCCTTCCCCCGCAAGAACTTTAGGTAGGAGATAGGTTTTCCTTGAAAATTGTGGGCATTTCCATTATTAGTAATCTTGAGAAGAGCTCAACCATAGACAGGATTTGAGGACTAGGACAAGCCTTAGACCAGAATGGGAGAATAAGCTCTTCCTCTCTCAGGGCCTCCTGGATAGGGCTAGGACTCTGGATAGAAGGCATATCTTCTGTGGGGAGGTGAGTTAGTCTAAGGGAGGAAGTTGCAGGCTGGGATTCCCTGAAGATGATCTAGTTCTAAGTCAGAAACAGACAAGCAAAGGGGAGCCTGCTCCTGACTAGCATTGGGTCTGACAAGGAAGCCATGAAACCCTGACAACCCATGAGACAACCTCTCTCTCTCTGTCATACACACGCGCACGCGCGCGCACACACACACACACACACACACACACACGGTGGAAACGTCAGCATTCTGGGGAGCTCTCAGGTCCTTTGAGAGAGCCCAATTTCTGGCAATTGATGGGGCTCAAGCCCTCACACTTTGAATAATTTAAGGGAAGTATTACTTGGCATTTGGGTGAGAGGTGGAAGGCCAGTGCTAACCATACCTGGGAAGGAGGTGATGTTTGTCTTTGACTCCTTTTCATTAATCAATTTCCTTCATTGGTTCCGGGTCCCCTTCTTTGAGGGTACCATCTTCCCGCGAGACTCCTCTCACAGGGCAGGGGGCTGTTCCATCTCCTCACTGGCTCCACCCCTCCAGGCCTTCCAGTGTGACTGCCACCAGGTCCTTTGCCATCCTTGACCCTTTCCTGCCCCAGATCTGGCCAACTCTCTGCCTTCCGCATGCACACTGCCTCCTCTGACACACTTCTGGGGCTGATAAGGAAGATACAGAGCAGGAAATGGGAGCTTAAGCTACTTGCCCAAGGCCACAAGGCTAGTAAGTGGGAGCTGGGATTTTAACCCATGCAGTCTAACGCCAGGCTCTGCCCTAAACCCTCCAGACTTCAGAGGTCATCCTTCCTTTAACAAACAGATAAAATGACTCAAGTCCTCCTCCCACATCCTGTGGGAAGTCCAGCAGTGTCCCCAACATTCCCAAGGATTCCTGGGTGGTAGGGGTTGAGTTATATTCTCCTGGTTATTCCCACTTAAATTCATGGTCCCTTCAAGTCCTCTTGCCTCCAGCATCTGCTGTCCTCTGTCCCCTTCCCTCACCCAGTGCAAGAGCACTGTCTCTCCCCCTTATTCTCCAAAGCACACCTAAGCCAAACCAGCGCGTTAAACCTGTTCTGAAGGATTGGAGATATTTGGTGATAACAGAGGGTCACCATGCCATGGCAGCTCAGCAAAGACCTGCAAATCCAAAATGGGGTGTGACAATTCTGCAGGCTCGCCCCTACATTTACAGGGATGGGGCAGGAGTACACATGGAGGTCCCACTCTCACTCCCTCTCCCACGCTCTTCCTGACACCAGCTCCAGCCTGCACATGAGGGACCCCAGGTGAGAACACCCCGGGGCATGTTTAACTCTGTAGCAGCCTCTTTGGGAAGAGGCCTGCATAGGATCGGGGAATTCCATGGTCCTGAGGGAGGGGAGAAGCCCAGTGTGCACACACCCGTTGGCCCCATGCAGCGCTGTGCTGGCTCCTGAGAGCCAAATCACCTCTCTCGAGCTCCACTTTCAGTGCATCACACCGGTAGCTTGAAGTTAGCTATGGTGTGGCGGGGATATTTACACGGTGCAAACTGGCAAACATTTCAATCTACAAATCAGGGTTTTTTTCCCCTAGAGAGCCTGTTTAACAGTACACCACTGGCCCATGGACACCTCACCCCGTGCACAGGGGCACAGCCAGAAAAAGGCCAGAATGGAGCCCTCTAAGGCAGTGGTTCTCAGATTTTGCTACATTAGAACAACCTGAGAGCTCTGGTGGTGGGCTGTCAGTATTTTAAAAGTTTCCTAGGTAATTCCAATGCACAGCCAAAGTTGCAGGCCAATGCTCTAAAACATCTCTTATCAAAATCTAGTGTACATATAAATTGCCTGAGGATCATTTAAATGAGAGATTTGGTTCAGTAAGTCTGGACGAGGCCTGGGATTCTGCATTTCTAACAAGCTCTTGGGTGCTACTGATGCTGTTATTCTGTGGACCACAGTTTGAGTAGCCAGCATCTAAAGCACAGGAGCTTTGCTGTTCTGAGGCCCTAGGCTTTGCCTGTCAAGGAGAATTTCTTACTGGAATTGCCTTTCTCCTTAAGCCCTGACCTCAGCCATTTTTTGGAGCCTATTTGGACCCCTTTCACCCTATTTCGGGTAACAGGACACCAGTCTCCCTTGATGCCTGGAGAAAATCCCCAAATTCCTGCCATCTCATTATGCAGATCACTTCGGTTCTCCTTCCAGACTACGCTGGGAGGCTCGCCTTTCATAACCAAACAGGTGTTTTCCTAAACAAGCCTTTTTTTTCTTTTTCTGTGAGGAAGATCAGCTCTGCGCTAACATCTGACGCCAATCCTCCTCTTTTTGCTGAGGAAGACTGGCCCTGGGCTAACATCCGTGCCCATCTTCCTCTACTTTATATGGGACGCCGCCACAGCATGGGCGGACAAGCGGTGCGTCGGTGCGCGCATGGGATCCGGGCCTGCAAACCCCAGGCCGCCGCAGCGGCGCGAACGCACCAAACCGCCTGCGCCCCTGGGATGGCCCTAGACAAGCCATTTTGCTTCTGCTTCACTTGCCCACCATGCTACACCTTTAGAATTCAGACATGCACCTACACTGATTTATTTTTTGTATCACTTGTTTTCCTTTCCTGTTACACGCGCAAAGACTGAGACTTAGTGATAAGGGCCCTGATGCGGGTGTGAACACCCTGCACAGAGCAGGCCATGGGGGATGGGAACAAAGCGGGTCGCGCAGAAGAGAGGCTGGACCAAGGAGCCCGAAGGTGAATCCCTTAGCCCCACAGGCTGCTGTCCCCAGACCCTTAGCGAACAAAAACGCAGGACTTGTCTCAGAACTAAAATGATGGCAAGTTTTTTCGTAGTTTCTTGTGTAAAAGTGTAACTAGAGACTAATCAGACTACACCTAATTCTTCCTACAGAGTGTGGGTCCAGTCACTTTGACAAGTCTTTTGTTGCTTAAAGTCTTGATTAAAGAAACCTCCTCTGTGTTTCTATAGATGGATCTCTGGACAAGGTGACCCTATCTGAGTATCAGAATCAAGGTTCTGGTACCCACAGTGACCTTACTGAGGCCGGCAGCACTTTCCAAGATCCTGCTGCAGTGCCGGGTTGTTCTGTCTGAGCAAGTCCACATTCCAAGGCCTGTCCTTGCTCCGCCTCGCTCAGGGCTGAGCTGCCCCAGAGCGACTTGTTTGGGGCTGTTCCTCATAGTGATGGGAAGTTAGATCTAATCTAAGCTGCCCTGATGTCCCCTACTCCCTGAAACCCACAGAGTTCTGTTTCACAGGCTGTGCATTTTGCCAAAACTTATCTCTGAGAGGGCGAGTCTCGGTTTTCCGCCTGTTGGAACGTTCACTAAGCAGGGCCTTCCTGCGGCATATGACGCTGGGGCTTCACTCTTGTTCTTCCTACTTGCTCAGGGGGCCGCTATCACAGCTCCATTGCACATAACAGAATTTAGCTGAAGGTTTAGAGAGAGTGGAGGGGAATTACTGCCCAGGGCAGACCAAGTAAGATTATTAGAGCAATTTAGAACCAACTATGAGGCTAGAATGCTTCATTGGCCATCTTTGCCTTGGTGAATATCTCATTGGTCATCTTTTACTTTAGGATCCGCTGACCTCGGCCGTGTGGAGCAGGGTCCCCTCCCCCCAGAGACTTCTTCTCGCCCTCCTTTCAGGGCCCTAGACCACTGTCTCAGCCCACTCAGGGAAGACAATATTCTTGCAATTATATCAGGCAGTACCATCTAGTTCCTTTCTTGGTGGTAACTTTCTCCTTCCTGACCGTTAAAAGGAATCTCACCTTTCACAGTCAACCACATCCCATCAAGGTCATTCCATAAACAACCATCTACCACTGACATCAATACTGGTCCCTAAACACCAAAAGTGATCATGTTATCTTTTTGCAATGATTTTTTTTTCTGTTACATAAGAAATTTTAGGAATATTAAAAACAAATTAGGAAGCTGGCAATTCCTCAAAAAGAAACATATACCCAAAAGAATTGAATGCAGGGACTTGAACAGATATTTGCACATGCATGTTCATTGCAGCACCATTCACAGTAGTCAAAAGGTGAAAATAATCCAAATATCCATCAACGGATGAAAGGATAAACAAAATGTGGTATATCCATAAAATGGAATATTTTCCAGCCTTGAAAAGGAATGAAGTACTGATACATGTTACAACATGGATGAACCTTGAAAACATTATGCTAAGTGAAATAAGCCAGACAAAATTCAGAGAAAAAGTAGAATAGAGGTTACCAGGGGCTGGGAGAGGGGAGAATGGGGAGCTATTGTTTAATGGGTGTAGAGTTTCTGTCTGGGATGATGAAAAAATTCTGGAAATTGATAGTGGTGACGGTTGCACACTGTTGTGGATGTACTTAATGCCAATGAATTGTACACTTAGAAATGGTTAAAATGGTAAATTTTATGTTATGCATATTTTACCACAATAAAAAAAAAACAAATTAGGAGTCTTGGCTCTTTTATCTTCTACAACTTCAGGCAAGAACCTCCTCCCTACAAGTCCCTGGAGAGCTCTAGAGGCGACAGGTGGGGCTGAGGGCAAGGTCAGCTGGTTGTTGCTGCACAGCTGTGCCTGTGAAGCAGGAGGACTGTTTCTCAGATTCTGCTTCTCTTTGGGACTCGGCATCAACGCTTGGCTCCAAGGTAAACCTTCCTTCTCAAGATCCCAAATGTTTTGCTGTTTTCAGTTTTCGCCTGTCTTTTGATTGGGTTGAAGCCAGCTCCCTCCCTGGGATTCATATTCACAACAAGCAGCGAGCGATTAATTTAGCCAGTTGAAATTTATTGTGCACTTGCCTTAACTCAGAGCCGGCTTCTGCTGGGTGTTTATTTCTCGCCGTTGATGCATTGCACATGACAGCCCCTAAGCATCTAAATTTAAAGCACACCATCGTACAGAATTCCTGCTGCCCTGTTCCTCTCGCCGACCCCCTGAAATCTACGGAGCCCGGAGTGCCACACCACGTCTCAGAGAAGGCAATTCTGGATGGCTGGCCTATGGGAACACTTGGGAGCCTTGAGACAGTTTAAGATTGCATTTCATGCCTGGCACATCAAGCTGGTGACTCATTTCATTTCAGGGAGTTTCAGTCAATAAATTTTGACTCTAACTTATAAGCACATCCCACTCCACCCCAGCTGTCGCAAAAAACCACCAAAGAGTCTGAGCCTGGCTCTCAGACCGAGCATGAAGGCATCTGTGCTGGGTCCATCCTCGCTCAGGGTTCACATGTGCCATCAGGCCTTGGGAAGCTCATCCAGCCCCAAACTCTTTTCCTCCTGCCTCACCCCGCTTCACCTCACCCCACTGGCCCATCCTGCCAAGTACTGTCTAGAGAGGACTCTAACGGCTGGTGCCTAACAAGGCAGAACAAAGGCCCGTGTGCTCACCGAGTTCCACTTGGAGTGCGCGACAATTTCAGAGCACAAATGGAAAAAGAAAAAAAAAAAAGGTTTGAAATCTATAGCTGGCTTTTATCAAACCAGAACTTGTAGCTCTCGGCTGACAATCAGCCAGCAGCTAAAACCCGCAAGGGACGGTTCTTACTCGAGCTACTGGCTGGCTATTAGCCACCAGCAGCCTTCTGACCCTTTTTCCAGGGAAGTAACAGCTGGCAGCTGACAAAGGCACTGGCAGAGTGGGCAGCTTTTGCTTCTCCTGAAATGGATATAAGACTGGCAGGAAATAAGGCATTTAAAATACGATGATGATAAGCATTTTCACTTGCCTTTCTTTATTATGCTTTTGGATTCTGGCTCTGATTGCTAAAATGTATTATGTGCTAAGGAGCTTTGATGGCATTTTTTTGCAAAGTAGATGTCCCAGCTCTTTCCCTGTCACTAAAACCAACCCAGATAAAGGTGCTTTCTATGAGTGTTGTTTACTTAGCTGTCTAAAACAATTATTAATAAACAAAGATGATAGACTAGTGGCCATGAGATTATAGGAGCTTAAGCGTGGTGCTGCTGACTAAAACACGGCTTGATCTTACCTGAGCCTGTCGGGCAGGGCTTTCTGTAGTGTTGTAGGAGTTGAAGAGAAGTGAAATTGGGATGAAGTGAAGCAGAGATGGATTAACTAGCTGTGGGTTGGGTAAAGATCAATTTAGCTTAACTTCTCTGTTCTATGCACTGCCCAGCCCTCCATTTTTCTGTCAGAAAGGGCAGAGGTGGTGGGGATACAGCAGGAAGCCCCAGCTGATGAGCAAGTGATTGTGAGATGGGATAACCCTCCTCGGAGAGAGGAAGGACACGGTGTGAGGACCCCACACCTCAGCCACTTTGGTTCTAACTGCTTTGCTGCTTCCTCTCTCATTGCAGGGCACAGCACTGTGGGGTTGTAGCCAATACACTATTTGCAACATTGCTGTTTTTTTTCTGGTAGTAATATTACAATCTGCTATTGTAATGGTTGATCTATATCAAAAGTTTTCATTAAAATGTAGATGTTTGAGGTAATGTCCAAAGATCCCCAGAAAGATGAGGATAAAAATCCTGGGTTCTGAACCCAAGTGGCCAACAGGGTAGAGAAATATCTAGAAGGTCAAAAGGACTAGACTAGATGGAAGAAGTATGTTTCCATTACAGGCTTAAATGACACACATATATGTACATTTTGATTTAGTAACCAGAGAATTTTCAGAACACTGTATTCTGTTTCTTATGTTCTTGCCCAAGAACGAGTCAACTTTGAGAGGAGGGCTTACCTTTCAAGATGGTGGACTGAGCACATGAGTTTCTATCTGCTCTCTCCCAAGGACCCATTAAAATACTAATGAAGGAATATGAAAAAGGTATAACCGCACAACATGAAGAGAATTGAGGATCAGGAATCAGTGGACTGTGGGAGAAGGAAGGTAAGTGCAAAGACAGTTGATTTTCTAAATAAGTTCTCTGTACCATTTTTCTTCTAAATCATGTAGATACATTACTTTGATAAAAAAGATTTTTATTTTTAAGTTGGAAGGAACCTTTGTCATCTTGTTCCTACTCTGGTCTTTAATCAAAACCACACTTTCACCATCCTAAAGACGCGAGCTTCCATACTGTTTTAACAACCCCCAGAGAAAGGCAACACCAGCCTCTTCTTAACTGAGCCATTTCATTGTCTGACAGTCCTCATGGTTTTGATTCACGTTTTCCTTGCAGCCTGAAGGTGACAACGTCCTGTCTGAAGGAGCTAATGCACACCCAGGGAGCAGCCCAGCTCCGTTCAATGAAATAAAATGTCCAGAGCTGTCCTCTTTATGTTTTATATGGCAACACACTTTTATGTGTGATTAAGAAACAAAACAACAAAGGGAGGAATGTACTGAGCTTATCAAAGTACAATAGTTGCTGCTTCACCAGAAAAACTAGTGCTTTCATTCTATTTCTGGCGCTGTTAGGCTGACCCTGGGGAACCGAAGACGCTTTGCTCTCAAATAAAGATGAACACTTAACAGCTGTAGTCAGCTCATGGCAAAACTGTGAAATAGGCAAAATTTGTCATTAGGACTTTTCCTTCATCCCTTGCTGGGTATTTCTTCTTACTGGTCCCTCTCTCAGCTCCAAGGCACTTATTGCTCTCTGGGTGCCAGGAAAACAAAACAAACCATTTCACACTAAAATATCATTGACTTTTTGTGAATTTTACCCCAAGGGATCCAATCAAGAGAGAGAAACTACATGGTAATTGAGATAGGGAAAGTACAATATAATATAGGAATTATTAACTATAACAGGGGATTAAAGTAACAAAGAGTTAGTAAGAAGTCAAGAGAACTCTGAAGACTATAGGAATGGCAGATAAGGAGCCACAACTACCCTTAGGGCTGAGATAGGGTATCCAAGGAAGAGGCCTCCTGGGTTCAGATCCAGATCTCATTGAAGAGGGCACAGCTTTGGCTCACTGGATGGCAGAGAAGATGCTGCATTGGTGGAACTTGCTGGAAAGCTGCCCTCTAGGGTGTCAGGGAAAGTTGATTACAGGGAGCTATCTCACCAGAAATACTCTGCTGCAAAACCACTTGAGGTGGGGGAGGGCCGGGGAATCTGCTGGCCACTGGGTGCTGCTGGTCACTGTGCATTATAGGAGCTGGGCGCTGGAGAAGCTGCTGGCGCTATAGAGCCTGGTAAGCTACAAGAGTCTGCCAAGCAAGCATAAGGGAACTAGGACAGAAAACCCCTTCCCTTGCAGTGTCTCTCTCCAGCATCCTCTATTGACAAGGCTTGACATTGTGCCAGCTGCAAAGGAAAAATATTTAAAGGGTACAGGTCCATTTTTGAAGAACAGGCAATTAAGGGTGAATTTGGACTTGAGAGGCAATACATTGATAACTGGGACACTTTTTAAAAGAGAAAGAAAAGATCAAGACAATGTTGAACCCAATGGATTTACCTAATGGTAAAGTTCCTGAGCAGTCAGACTAGAGAAAGTATTTTGGAGCAGGAGAGCTTTCTAACGGTCCAGAAATCACACTATGTGGGTGACGTAAATGTATATGAGGGTGGAACGGGATTATTAGATGTTGCTTCTAGGTAGGACAGGGGTGCCGTTAGGCTCTGAACTCCTGGTTCAGGTTCACCGCCACTGGATCAGGTTCAGCTGGCTCTGACAGCTGGATTCCCACCAATTCCATTTCTTCTTTCAAGCACGTGAGGAGACAACATTCCCCAGACTCTTTGCTTCTAGATGAAGTATGCAACACGTTCTGGTTGATGAAATGTGAGAAGAAGTAATAAATGCCACTTCCAGATCCTGCCTCTAAAATGTCCCATTAGACCATCAGTTCATTGTCCCTTCACTGACGGCCAGATGAAGGCAGAGGATCCAGTAGAGGGCTTCAAAGGAGCTCTAGGGGATGGTGGTGCCATAAGATGGAAAGAGCCTGAGCCACAGCTCAGAGGAGAGACATGCAGGAGAGCTGCTCAACTCACATTAGACTAGAATGTGACTAAATAGTGTCAAGCCTCTGAGATTTCCGGGATTTTTGTTACCGCAACCAGTGTTAATTTCCATGACTGATACACTGAGCAAATTAAGACCCTAGGATAGCCTCAGTCTTAAACTTAAATAGCAGAGAGATAGTACCCATCATTTCTTTTGTTTGAGCTTGTCAAAACAAGGAAGTTAGATCCTATATTCTCTTCAGTTCTATGTCTCATAAGTGTGGGATATCAGAGACCCAAAATTTTCCATGGCCCACCATGGAGGGCAAAGCATGGCGGCTAGGTTTCCCTACTGAACAGAACAAAGACTCCCTCAAGGTGAGCATAGGGGTGCATTCTTCTCTAACTTCTGGGAGTTTGGTACAAATAGGCTTGACATGGAGGCCCATACTTTGCCTCAGTGCACAAGGGAACTTATCCGGTGCAAGAAGGGAGCTGTTTCCCACCATAGCTCAGCCTTGGCCCCACCAGGTAGCTCTACTCCTGGCCCTCACCGGGTGTGCCTGGAAGAGCCCCGAGATCTGGGCTCCACTCTTCTCTCCATTATTCACTGAAGAGCAGAGGCAGATTTGGGTGCCTCTACAAATATTTAGAAAATGCTTTGTCTTCCATATTTAAATATATAGATATATCTTAAATATGTATGTGTACTTTTTTTCCCTTCATTTTTTCTTTTCATTTTTTTCCTTTTAATATGTACAGGCTCTTTTCGGGTGTGTATCAGTAAAAAAGGAAGGATATTGCACACGGCTTTTCTGCCATCCACAAAAGCAAGTGAGAAATACTTCTGTGGCCTCTTCTATTTTACAGCTGTCGGGCTTCAAAGCCAACAGGGAGACACCTCTACCACCTCAGCCTGGGAGAGGCTTCACCCCAGACCTCTGTGATTCCAGGACCTCCAGAGAACTGCTCTGACCCTTGGGTGGTGTCTTTATGTGACGCCCGCAGAGTTAGCAAAGTCTCCTGAAGGTCTGCCTCCTGAGATCTGACACCTCGTGGGTAAATCATTTTTAAGAGCGCATGGCACTGTATGAAGTTTATGTAGGATGGACATAAATTGGGATCTGGAAAGAGCCCAGTTTCCTGTGGTGACAGGCAGCTAGGCTGGTGTGCTTTAACACTCGGTCACCCCCTTTACTGGACTGCATTCTATCAGCTGGAGGCCTTAGGAGAATAACAGATGACAAAACGAAGGTCTGCGGAGGGAGAGAGAGACGTCAGACACTGGCACACGGCACCGCCCCCCAATCCAAACTCAGAACAGCTTCTAATACTGCGAGGTTTGCTTGGTGCAGGAAACCTATTACACTGAAGGCGGCTCCCTCTAACCCCAGACTGACCCCTTTCTGGAGGTTAGGATGATGGACTTCAGACAAACCAAAGAATTAGAAAGACAGACGTGGGGGAGTGTGGGTGACAGTTTTATTCTCTGAGACATGGTTACATGGTTCTACTTTAGAATTCTGATTTGGGACAAAGGATCGCCAAAAGAACTCACTGAACCAAACATGTTTAGGGGCTTTTTACACTGAAATCCAGATCAGCCCCCCAGATTCGCTGCCGGATCCACATTTTCAGCTCTGTCTTTGGTTCAGTAGGGTTGCACAGGTTGACCTTTGTGAACGTGAGGGATCCTGGTCTACAGAGTTGAGGGCTGTTCACACACCTAAGCCCCAAACCACATTAGCCCTGGAAGACATGCTTATGGCAACTGCTAGGCTGCCCAAGACGTTACAAATCATTGCTCTCCAAAAAAGGTGGATGTTGGGTTTGGAAGTGTGAAGGGGAGGCCAAGGGGGTGGTGGGGTGGACGTTGGAGGAAGGGAGGGTCATCTTCAAAAATGTGAAGTGGCACATCGGGGTGAGACTTGGAACACCCCCAAATGCCAGTGCCTTAGAGGCAGCTTTGCAGGTTTGGAACTGGGTGGGGCCACGGAGGACGCCAAGTGGCATTGGGAGCCACGAACTCTGCTCTGGTGAAGACCTGGGACACTAATGCTGAAGTGGCTCCTTCAATCCCAAGAAAGGGGAGGTGGAGAAGAGAGGAGGCGAAGAGCTTCAAGGCGTGATCTGTGACCGAGGAAGTTTCCCACATGAACTGACCCGCGCTAGAGGCAGCGGCACAGTGCAGAGACTATGAGAGTGGATTCCGGCACGGGGCAGTTGGCACTTAGTTCCTGGCTTCCCCACTGATTGGCTGTGTGACCTCGAGCAAGTCCCTTAGCCACCTTGTTTTCTAGTTCTCTCAATTATAGAGGATAATAAGCTTACTACGTGTGAACTGTTTAGAACAGAACATGGCACTTCAGGGGTTAATTTAGGAGGAGGCGTCATCTAAGTACCTGTAGGGGAAGAAAAAGATGGAAGTCCCTCTTCTCCCCTGCTCAAGGCCACCTTATGCTTCACCACCGTGGAAACTCTATTGGCAGACCAGAGGGCCAGGCACATACAAATCAATGCAGAATTAAGACTTCCCCGGGTTCCTCCCTTGTGTTCAGGCAGCATGGAGTGGTGGAAAGACCCCTGGGCGGGCAGTCAGTGGACCTGGTTTTCCATCACAGCCCTGTCACAGGAGTCATAGGCCATGTACTCAATCTTCCTGGCTTTCATTTATTTACAGATTCCTACAGCAGCTGAATGGGGCCTTGAAGTTAATCTAGTCCATGTTCGTAATGTCGACAACGGCTACCATCAGCATTTATTGAGAGCTTCCTGTGTCAGACACCATGCTTAGTGTTTATGTGAATTAGCTCAGAATTACCTTCTGATATGAGGTAGTTACTACTTTTACACCCATTTTACAGATGGGGAAACTGAGGAAGAGAGCAGTTAAATGACATTTCATATATATTACCTCATTATCAAATTAATATACATGAGGTAGATATTATCTCTATTTACAGATGAAAAACTGAGGCTCAGAGAAGTGAAATATTCCACCTGTCCCCCAAAGAGAGAGTAGACTTAAATTTAAGTCCTTATAAAGTCTCTTGTAATATGAGTAGTCCTTCTCAATTATTTTATTCTTTATTGAGGAATAACTTACATTCAGTAATGTGCACTAGTCTTAAGTGTACAGTTCAGTGGATTTTTATTTACATATACACCAATGTAACCACCAACCTGATCAAGATTTAGAATATTTCTTTCTCTCCAGAAGGTTCCTCTACACCCTCTCCTGGTTAATATCCCCCAACCCCAAGATAGTCACTAGGCTAACTTCTATCACCATTGATTAGTTCTGTTTGTTTCTGAACTTCATATAAATGGAATCATACAGAAAATACTCTTTTGTGTCTGTTTTCTTCCTCAGTACATACTAATTTTGAGATTTTGTCCATGTTATGGTGTGTATCAATAGTTCGTTCTTTTTTATTGCTGTGTAGTATATTTCACTGCATGAATTTATCCACAATTCACTGATCCATTCTTCTGCTGCTGAACATCTGGATTGTTTCCAGTTTTTGGCGTTATGAATAAAGCTGCTATGGATATTCGTGTGCAAGTCTTTTTGTTGGCATATGCACTAATTTCTCTTGGATATATACCCACCAGTGGAATTGCTGGGACATAGGGCAGTAGGTATACGCTTAACTTTACTGCCAGTTTTCTAAAGTGGTGGAACAAATTTATACTCCCACCAGTTGCTCCATGTCCACTCCCAACATTGTATTGTTAGTCCTTTTGCAGTTAGCCATTCAGTGCTATCCCAGCGTAATTTTAATTTGCAGTTCCTCCATGAGTAATGTTGTTGAGACATTTTCCTATGCTTATTGGCCATCTGGATATCCTCTTTTGTGAAGGGCCTATTCAAATCTTTTGCCCATTTTTAAATGAATTATCTTTGTCATATAGATTTGTAGTTCTTCATATATTCTGGGTATGAGTACTTTGTAAGAAATGTGTATTGCAAATATCTTCTCCAAGTCTGTGACTTGCCTATTCACTTGCTTAATGCTGCTTTTGATGAACATAAGTTCTTATTTTTAATAAGGTCCAATTTATCGTGGTTTACATTAATAGTTGAAATCATTTAAAGAAATCTCTGTGTACTCCAAGGTCATGAAGATATTCTACTCCAAGGTCATGAAGATATTCTACTATGTTTTCCGCTAGAGGCCTATTGTTTTACCTTTCATATTTAGGAAAATAATCTACCATCAAATTAATTTCTGTGTATGGTGTAAGTGTGAAAATTCATTATTTTCCACATGGATATGCAAATGATTTGGCACCATTTTATTGAAAAGACCATCCTTTTCCTACAAGATTTCAATGGTGCCTTTGTTGCAAATCAAATAACTCTATATGTGTGGGTCTCTTTCTGGAGTCTCCGTTCTGTTCCATTGGTCTATTTGTTTATCCTTGCCCTAATAACACTCTGTTTTATAGTTTTATAGAAAGTCTTCAAATCTGGTAGTAGAAGTCCTCCAACTTTGTTATTCTTGTCAAAATGGTTTTGGCTCTTCTAAATCAAAATGGTTTTGGCTATTCTATTCTATTTCCTTATAAATTTTAGAATCTTCTTGTCAATTTTCATAAAAATTTCTGCTGGGATTTTGATTGGGATAGACTTGACTCTGTAGATCAAGATAGAGAGAACTGACATCTTAATAGTATTAAGTTTTCTGATCCATGAGGATGGAATATCTCTCCTCGATTATTTAGTTTGAATAACAATAATTTGAGTAAAACTTTAGTATTTTCAAATGGTTAAGGACAGACTTACCATATCATCCAGTAATTCCACTCCTAGGGTGTATCCTAGGTATACACCCAAGAGAATTGAAAACATATATCTGCACAAAAAGTTGTACATGAATGTTCATAGCAGCATTATTCACAAAGGCAAAAAGTAGAAACAATTCAAATGTCCATCACCCGATGAATGGATAAAGACAATGTGGTATATCCATACAATGGGATATTATTTGGCAATAAAAAAAGTACCAATAAATGCTACAACGTGGATGAACCGTGAAAACATTATGCTAAATGAAAGAAGCCAGTCACAAACGACCATATATTGTATGAATCCATTTAAATGAAATGTCCAGAATAGGCTAGTCTATAGAGACAGAAAATAGATTAGTGGTTGTCTAGGGCTGAGGGGATGGGAAGGGAATGGGTGGGCGGTGATACCTACGGGGTGTGGAGTTTCTTTTGAGGTAATGAAAATGTTCTAAAATTGATTGTGGTGATGGTTATACAACTCTGTGAATATACAAAAAGCCATTAAATTGTATACTTCAAATGACTGAATCATATGGCATGTGAGTTATGTCTCAATAAAGCTGTTTAAAAATTTTTTTAAGTTATTTTGTCCATAATATATTGTTATGGGTTTAGACGCATTTTAACACACATTGTGTTCTGACGCATTATAGTCACACTCTGAGGTACTGGGGGCTAGGGCTTTAACATATGAATTTTGGACATGTGCCATCAAAAGAAAAAATTTTATGTATTTAAAAATGTAGATTTCTGGGTCTCTCCCTAGGATCAGAAGAGTCCACAAATCTGCATTTAACTAAAATTTCAGACCCTGTTCTCTCAGCTGCCTGAGTCAGCAGTGAGCCCACAAGGAGGCAGCCAGCCAGGTCAGAGCTGATAACTTGAGTGTCCAGGGCTGGAGACACACTGCGGGATGCCCCTGTGAGCAGGAGGTGGAATTCGTGCCCACAACTTTACCTGAGGCCTTTTCAGTTTGAAGAAAGCCACGTGGGGCATGGAAGCTCTAGAGTCATTCAGCTTCTGGAGAAAGTCTCTGCAGATGTTAGAATCCTCTCTCCTCAGCAGTCCTTCTCCAGCCCGCCGTGGTCTCATCCTCTGGGGAAGCACATTTGACTCTCTAAAGGGTAAGGGGAGGTACTTGAGATAGTTATATTTATCAAAAGATGGCATAAGGAGTGAGGTAGGGTGTTCCTTCAATGTGGCCAGCCGAGGGACAGGACACTGGAGGCCATTCCACATGGAGACATTCTCATTATGAAAAAGACAAGGTAGGGGGGCAGGAAAACAGCCAAAGGGAGTTTTTAATACATCGTTTGACCGGTTTCATCTATAAAACTAGGAGTTTGCCCAGAAAAACAGTCCCTTGTGCCCTATAATTTTGAGATTCTGGGACTCTCTGCCAGAGGTCAGGTTCATCAAATCCAATAGGGCAGCACCTCCTTGAAGTGCTGGTGTTGAGGTCCTGGCTGAAGCTCTGCCTTGTAGCCCCAAATCAAGTGGGAGAAGAGATGTGAGCTGGGCATCTCGCCCTGGTATGACGGGAGTCCTGTTATCCTGGTCCCCAAACCTCAGTCCAAACACACAGCTGCTTGCAGAAGACTGACCACAGGTCACTAGTTCCTGTTGTAGCAGGGACTTGCTTTCTCAGGGCTTGAGTCAGGTCAAGCCCACCTGGCCTGGCCTGGCCGGCTTCTCTAAAAGCTGAAGGCCCCATGGCCGAGACTGCCCTGCTGCCCTGCCCTGGGGGAGCACCCGCAGCTGTGCCCTGGGGTGCTCTGGTCACCAGCCCCTTTGAAGTCCCTTCTTGCCAGCAGGGGCAGACTGTGATGCGGTTGCCAGGGCTGCCCAGACCAGAGTTGAGGGTGGGAGCCTTCCATGGGCTGAGGCAAGTGGGCTTAAAAGGAACACAAAGAGTGTCATGTGGTTGTTCTGCAGCTACAAGTTTCCAGTGGGAGGAAGGTGAGAGCAGGAAAGGGCGTACATGCTCAATGCAAATTCCTGGGCCTCCAGCCAAGGAAGCCTGATTCAGCAAGTCCGGGGAGGGGCCCAGAAACTTGCATTTATTTATTTATTTATTTATTTATTTATTTATTTATTTTGTGAGGAAGAGCAGCGCTGAGCTAACATCTGTTGCCAATCCTCCTCTTTTTGCTGAGGAAGATTGGCCCTGGGCTAAGATCCATGCCTGTCTTCCTTTACTTTATATGTGGGACGCCTGCCACAGCATGGTTTCATAAGCAGTGTGTAGGTCCACGCTCGGGATCTGAACCTGCGAACCCCGGGCCCCGGAAGCAGAGTGTGAACTTAACCTCTATGCCACTGAGCCAGCCCTCAGAAACCTGCATTTTTCAAGATTCTCTTAGGGAATGCACAAGCAGGTTTGGGAAGTGCAGTTTTAGGTTCCCCTGGTTGGAGTTTGTTCAGAAAGCTTGGGAAGGGTCAGAGGTCAGTGTGAGACAGTTTGCATCAGGAGTTGGGAGCCTCCCTCCCTCCCTGGGCTCAGGGGCAAGGGCTTGGCTCACCCCATGACCTAGAACCCCCAACCCAGCCCCCTGGTACAGAGGGAGCCTGGGGCAGTCGGGCTCAGAGGAGCATCAGGCTGGGTGTGCAGCAGGAAGAGCCAGCCCCGGGCTGAGCCCCAGGCTGAGGGCCCAGGAGGAGCCGCCAGGCCCGCAGCTGCAGTCACGATTCTGACCGGGCAATTCTCTCACGTTTGCAAAATGCAGCTATCGTTGCAAGCACTGTGTGCACGAGCTGCTGCTTTCTAGTCTCAACATGGGTCCACGGGATCTTGAACCCGAGTGGACATGTGTCTGCATGCAATACAGACGCACCCTCTCCTGATATGTTTGAAGCCAGCTGTGCCTGGAACTCCAGTGAAGGGCAGTGCTCTGCAGGTTCCCGGTCAACAATGGAAGCTTCTCCTAAGTCAGGTCTTCTGGATTTACTAGCCAGTTTCAGCAATAGGCACAGGCGCTTTAATTTTAGACAATAACAATCCTTACGACAATAACAATCCTAACGTTTACCGTAAAGAGGCAACAGACTCTCCGCCAGGCTACAAGTTTCAGAAAGTTTTATATTACAGCACCAAATCCAGCGATATGGTTCCAATCAATTCAGGAAATAAATGTCTACAATTTATTTGGTTCTCTAAAACTCAGAACTCTTGGCCAAAAATGTGCCCTTTGATCTTCATCCCTTTAATCTGAAGCATTCTCTAAATGCATTTCCATTTTAATGAACAATGCCTTACATTGGCATAATAGTCTTTGTTGAAGAAACTCAGATTGTATTTTAGTATTCCAACTCTTGGATTAAATTCAGTATAACATCCGAGAGCCTAATGTGTGGCAAGTTCCTACCCTCGGTGAGCAGACAGGCGAGGAGGAAAACTGAGGGAAAAGTGGGCAGCGAATGCCATGGAGAGACCAGAAGCCAAGCGTGGGGAGTTCTCAGGAGGGAGCTTTCACTGTGATGGAGGGATAAGAGAAGGCTTCATGAGAGACCAGATGTTTGAGCTGGGCCTCAAAGTTTAGATAGGCTGTTAAAAAGAGGAAAGATGGCAAAAGAACATTCCAGGCCAGGGGAAAAGACTGGAGTAGTGCAGAGCACGCTTGAGGAGTTGCAGGCAATTCAAAGTAGCTTGGATCTAGGGCGGGGTTATGGTGGAGGTGAAGGGAGAGATGAGGCTGGCAAAACAGTGGAGCTGGACTGCAGTGGCCTGAACACTCTTGAATTAGCTCAAATGATGAGATGATGTTCTGCAAGGGTTCGAACAATCTCATGGAAATGGCACGCAGGAAATACAGCAGGACCTCCAGATACAGGAGTGTGGACAGCAGCTGTTTCCAGTCACTCTCTCTCTCGTGGCCCATGATCTCCAGCCACTGCTCCCCCTTTGTCCTGGCTCCTTATATGCAGACTGTGTCCTCTGCTCCCCCATGGGGCCAACTCTTGCCCTGACTCAGCCTCACCTGTGGGCCAAGCGTCCATCACAACAGCCTCTTGATCCTTGGTTCCAACTCGAGGGAGACAATATTACCTAGGGGCCCGTCGATGGATTGATTCCTCCTGGTCAGGTGTCTGCCCTTGGTAACATTCAGCTGTTCTGGTGGGCGCAAGGGTCATGTGGTAAAAACGTGACCTTCAACAGAGGCTGTAGTGTTGGGGAGAATTTAAAGAAAGAGGTGTGGGCTGGGCAGGCCCTCCAAACATGTCTCCTTCCACTAGTGGGGTTGTGGGAACCATCATATTTTTTGAGGAGAACAATACAATCAAAGCTGTGCTTTTAGATTTCTGTCCACCCTGTGAAGGACTGACTGAAGATGAAGGGGAAGATGCCCATATGGATCAAATGTCTACCATGTACCATGTACCATCTACCATCTATGCTAGATGCTGTATGCATATTACTTGATTTCGTTTTCACAAGAGCCCATTTTACTTCTGAGGAAACTGAAGCTAAGAGGCTCGGAGAAGTGAAGTAACTTGCCCAAAGTCACACAGCTAATAAAGTGGTAGAACTGTGATTTGAACCTAAAATTGGTCTAGATGTGAAATCCATGTTCTTCCACCATACCAAGCAGGAAATCAGCCAGGACAGCCTCTCGTGGATGTCTGCAGGTGCCTCATGTGCCACGAGTCCACAGCAAATCCGTCATCTCCTGCCTATTTTCTGTCCCTCCTCCTGGAGGGGACAGATATGTTTTATCTCCATTAACGCTATCACCACCTACCCAGGTATCCAAGCCCAAATCTCTCTAAATCTCAGTTTCCTTCTCTGGAAAACAGAGGTCAGAACAAGATGTCCCAAAGGTAACTGTGAAAACAATTAAATGAGATGATTCTCGTGAAGGGCTCAGAACCGAGCTTGGAGCTTGGCACGTGCTGTATGCCAAATTGATAGAGCGAATGATTGGATGTGGGGGACAACAGGAGTGTCACTTGGAGTTTTATTTGTCTAATTCAAGAGTTGGCAAACTTTTCTATAAAAGGCCAGATAGTAAATATTTTCAGCTCTGTGGATCATATGGTCTCTGTTGCAATTACTCAACTTTGCCATTGTAGGGAAAAACCAGCCAGAGACAAGTGAATAGGTACAGCTGTGTTCCAAGAAAACTTTTATACAAAAACAAGCTGGGTGCCGATATGGTCTAGGGTCGGCCTGTCTCCTGGTCTTTGTTCTGACTCCTTCCATGAGGGTGGGGCCATGTCTCTTTAGTTCATAGATTTTTCTCCGTCTAGCACGGTGCCTGGCACGTGGTAGATGCTCCATAAATATTTGTTAAAGGAATGATTAAATGAGAGAAAACAAGCAAGAACAAAAGAATGGCTGAGAAGGGACAGACTGAGGATCATTGAGTATTGGTTGCAAGGTTCAATGTAGGAAATAGAAACCATGCTAGGTTTTTTAAGCAAAAAGAGGTTTAATATGGGGGAATTACAGACTTGTTGGAAGGGCTGGGAGAGAAGGCTCTATGTTGGACCTCCAGGGATGACTCTCAGAATGTGGCAGAACCCGTCTGCCAGGAGAGCTGCCACAATCAGGAAGGTGGGACTCCAGAAGCTGCCCTGGAACTGTTGACTTCAAGAACTCCACAGCTGCAACACAATGGTCAGAAAGTGGTCAGAAGCTGGGAACACATGCCACTGCTGCCCCACCACCTTGCCTGCTTGTTGGGAGGTGCAGCCTGGCCACTGCCACCTCCACCACTGACTCGACCCCTAGGAAGCTGAAGACTGGACGTCAGTGCCTCCATAATCTTGCTTTCCAGCAGAAAACAGCCAAAAACGGTAGGAAATTGGCTTCTGCCTCACTTTTGCCTTCCAAACTTTGTGCAAATATGGCCCTCATGATCCTAGTGGTAAGGGAGTCTGGGAAATGTAGTTTTTAGCTTCCTCAACTCTGCAGCACCAGGAGGCATCCTAGAGAGATGTGGGGATGGAGTCCCACCACGTTCAGCCCAGCCTGCACATTCTGGTGATCTATGGCTGCAAAACGAATCAGCCCAAACCCTAGTGGCTTAAAACCACAGTCATTTATTTTGCTCAGAAATTTGAAATGTGGGCAGGGCTTGGTGGGGGCAGTTTGTCTCTGCTCCATGAGGAGTCAGCTGGGGTAGTTCAACTGGAGGCTTGACATGGGCTCTGCCGTGTGAGCGAGCCCACACAGGCACCTGGGAGCCCAAGCGCTGAGGAACCAAAGCCCTCAGCAGCAGCCCCAGCCGAGCTCCCAGGCAGCGGCCAGCAGCCACTGACCAGCCCCGTGCGCCGCCGTTGTGAAAGCGGCTCCTCCAGCCACATCTGAGCTGCGCCAGCTGACGCCGCATGGAGCAGAGACGCCCCCGGGAGCTCGGTCCAAATCGCAGACTCGTGAGCAAAATAAATGACTGTTTCTATTTCTGCCGCTAAGTTTCGGGGTGGCTTGTTTTGCAGCAAAAGATCATCAGAACATGCGGGTTGTGCTAAATGGGAAGGAGGGAGGTGAACAGATGGGGCAATGAACAAGAAATGAAGCAGCCAATGCCAAAGAGGGGTCATGGTTGACCTAATGTAAGTCCCCCGCTCCCCTGTACCCCCAACATTCAGACTTACCGGATTTCTAATGCTGCTTTGCTACATTTCCATTTTCCCTACTGTTCTACCCACTGTGGTTTGGGCTGTACGTGCTCAGCCAGCAGGCCAAACCTGGGGCTGAATAAAGAGCCCTTTACTCTCGTAAATACTGCTGCCTGGGGGCTCTCTGTCTCTTCCAGAAACTGCCCCGCAGCAATTTGTGATCATGGCCGAAAAGTTTAGATTTTGAAATTGCGAACTGTCATAAAAAGGCAAGACTGACCTACTGTGGCTCTGATTTTTACACAGGCTTCCAAGTAGCTCGGGTGATTTCCAACTACAGCGTTGTCACAAACAGTTGTGCCAGTTGTGTACTGCACAATTCTAGGGGGCACCATTCACATCCTCTCTTGGCACATCTATTACAATAATTTTCTGGCTGATGGCAGCAAAGTGTCTTGAGGTGGGATAGCTTTTTCCAACTTGCAAAAAGGCAATTTATAGCTAGTGGCAGGAGGCAGACGGAAAAACCTAGTGTCTAATAAATCTTAGGCCAGAGGCAGGGGTTGGTGGGAGAGAAGGAGAGAGTGGGGAGGAGTATTAGGACCGGGGAGGGCCCCTTTGGCCAACCAAAATGGGCCCCCAAGAGATAAGAAGTATGGAGGTTTATGGGGTTCAATTTTCAGCCTCATGGGGCCAGCAGGGTTATAGAGGAGGCAGGATTAGGCCAACAAAGAGAAACAGACAGAATCAGCCAGAGATTCGCCATGGAAGGTCAAAATCTAAGGGCTGACTTTAATAAGTAAATAATGGCCCTTTGTGGAGAGATGGGGATGAAGAGAATGAGTGAACATCTAAATAAAAATACGATAGTTCTAGTGGGGGTGGGGAGCAGGGGTGAAGGATGGGAAGAGGAGGAGAGGAACAAGAATAGCGATTGACACGGGAGGTCACCGTCCACGTGAGGGGCGTCTGGTGCACCTGCGGAATTCCTCCCCACCTCCCACCTCTGAAACCTACATCAGTCACGAACAAACATCATGATCGCAATAGTACAGCTTGTGAATGACAAGGTGGATTACATGATGACTTTTTATTTCAGAGATTGCAGATGGCAAAATCCTTACAGTTGGAAGAAGGTTCTTCATCGTGCATTTGATTCTGAAACAGAATCCCAGCCCAGGGCAGCTTTTTGTTTTATCTATGTATCTTCCAAGGTCTCCTGTGGTTGCGTGTATGTTGCTTTTGTTCTTGGCTTGCTGTTTTAAGTATAGCTTTGCTACATTTCCATTTTCCCTACTATTCAAAAACAACTACTTACTTGAATTAGAGCAGAAAAATACTGAATAGAATGAAGCCTTGCTTTCCCCTCTCGAACATGGCGAGGTCATGGTTTAGTGATAGCAATGACAATGATTAATGCCTCACACTTTCACTTCGAGACCTTCAGAAACGTATCAACAAATATTTTCTGAAATTTGCAGGTGAGGGGGGGAGGTGACGTGGCTCACACAGGATTGCGCCAACTATAGTCTAATTCCTTTTCCCCTTCCCAATTATGTCACGAATTACGCTTTGGTGAACAGTACTGGAGCGGTTCATATTTTAAATCAAACTAAAGTCCACTGAAGTAGGAAAATTATGCATTTTACGTAAATGATGTGGGCAAATTATTATTCAATTTTTAACAGGGTTTTTCCATCACTTTGCTCTGCGCAATGTAATATGGTTAATTTAGCAGAAAGCATTGTTATTCATTCCCTAATTCTCTAGGCAACTGCTGTCATTTACTTACCATTTCCTTGCTGCTCTCTGGGAATTGACAGACCTTCTGGCTCCATTTAGGGTGGTTTGGGTTCCAGAATGTTCTCCAGAGGCTCTGCCTCCCTCCTGGTGTCTTCCTGCACTCACCCCTCAGGAGGAGTCTAAAAATGAAAGGAGTCACATACCTGGATTTAGTTTATGAGTGCCTTTAAATAAATTCTTCTGTGAACACACACCAAAAGAAAAAAAGATAAAATCTCTTGCTATTTAGTAATATTTCCCCACAGTATTACATGGATGCTTGTCATTAAAAACACTATCTGAATAATGCCCATTTCATTCTCTTTTGCTTCCAATGAGCTACTTATTGATTATTACATAGCAAGCACTTGATAGTTAACCAAAGGGAAAAAAAATTCCAAAACAAAACAACCAGAGCACCTTGCAACTGCTAGTATATACCTTCCTTCATGAGTGCACATGTTGCATGATGATTCAAGCAAAACAGCCTAGTAAATGGAAGGAGAGGAAAGAATGCAGTGGGCTCATAAATGGGAGAAAACCCCCTACTAATTGTTAGGAAGAGAGGCGGTGAGGAGTTATTACAGGCCTCTTTCCCAGCAATTCTTTTATTCTCATACTCTATAAATATAGTTCAAACTACATTCCAGTGGGGACACTGGAGCCAACAACCTGCTTAAAACCTCACTCTCTGTCCTTTTATGGTATTATCCACCATCCTCTCCTGTGAGCAGCTCACTAGTCAGAATAAATGATGAACCTATATACTTTTTAATGTGTGTGTGTGTGTGTGAGAGAGAGAGAGGGAAAAAAAGAGAGAGAGATTCAGATTTTTCTTGGCTTGGGTTTGCTTTTTCTTCATTTGGACGCAGTTGCTGAGCTCTTTCTTTTTTTTTTTTTTATAATTTTATTTATTTATTTTTTCCCCCAGAGCCCCAGTAGATAGTTGTATGTCATAGCTGCACATCCTTCCAGTCGCTGTACGTGGGACGCGGCCTCAGCATGGCCGTAGAAGCGGCGTGTCGGTGTGCGCCCGGGATCCAAACCCGGGCCACCAGCAGTGGAGCGCGCGCACTTAACTGCTAAGCCACGGGCCGGCCCTGCTGAGTTCTTTCTATACTTAAAGCATGAGCTTGCCCCTAATGGGGGTTGGGAGTCAGAAGGAAACACACCTAAAGGCAAAAAACACTGGACCTACCGTTAAGCAGGACATAATCTACTTCTCCATGTCCTTTGAGACTGAGTTCAGGCACCACCTCCTCTAGGAAGCCTCCTCTGCACTCCTCATTCTGGGCTGGACGGCACGCCTTTGCTACCACCTGTGCTTCCACCTGGCAGATAGCTTATTGCACCTATCTTCTATGTGTCTCCATCCTCACTGGACTAGGAATATTAATCGTCTCTTTCACTTGCTAGTGCTAAGCACAGGGTCTGGTCCACAATAAGCACTCAAATGTCTGGAGAAGGAATGAATGGTAAGTTCTCACACGTATCCACAGTGCTTTCATCATCCATTGCTTTGAACGGCCTTGGCAAAGGACTCTTCATCCCAGCTCTGGTTCCCTCCTCCTTGTCCAGCGTCTCCATCCTGTCTATTCCCGTTGGCTACCATCTTGGACCAGCAGGCTGACCTGACCAGACCTTCACTTTCAGGTGGCTCTGAGTGGTTTTCCTCTTTCCATCATCAAACCCCCTCATCTTCTGTCCCATTCTCAGTCAGGGACTGCTCTTTGCTGGGTGAAAAAAGGGAATCAAATAAGAGAATCCATATTAATGGAAGTTAATGTTACCTCTCCTGTCTACAATATTTTCATGTTAGCAGTAATATTTTATGGACAACATCTTCACACTGTGATTCTCAAGCAGGGCACAGAAGGGTGCCAGCGACACTACAAGCCATAGACTGGTAAACAATGCACAACCTGGAGGTCTGGGAAAATAATTTTATATGAAGACAAAAACTGGATATTTTAGGGGAATATCAAGTTAGCATAAAATTACAAGGTTAGAATGAGACCTTGAAGGCCCTAGGTCCCAGGGGGTACAAGTTTATTCCCATTGGTGTTGGGACGAGTTCCGGGGAAAGGTTTAGGAAGCACTAATGATGTTCACGTCAGGCTATAGACTGGTCCTTCAAATCACATATTGAAGACTGGTGACCATACATAAACAACGGGCAGGGCTTGTCTTGGGCAGCTCACAGCCAATCCCGGTGTGCTCCGTAGGTTCTTAGATAAGTGTGTCATTTGCAGGTTAACCATTCACCCCTGGGTGGCATCATCCATCTGGCCATCCATCCATCCATCCAACATCCACCATCAGCTCATCATTGCTCTAGGTGCAGGGAGAATAATGGTGAACAAGTTAAGCAGTTTCCGTTCTCAAGGAACTCACAATCTGGCAGTGAAAATGCATTAAAAGAAGAGTTATATTATCAAACACATTATTAGAAGAGAAGTATTCTGGAAAGGAGCATAGTGTTCTGGCTGCTGGGGAAGCAGTCATTTGTCACTGATCACATTCTACTTAGAATAGTCTCTGCCACCCTGGAAAACTACTTATTTTTATTTTCAGTCTTCAAATTAATTTTTAAATAAAGGTTTATCTCCCCCATCCCATGGAATTCTGAATACTTTGCATGTTCAGAAAGAATGAGGTACAATTCAGGAATTTATTATGAAAAATTTCTGAGAATATAGGTATATATAAATTATGAAGGTGTATTTGATATTTCAAAGATGCTAAACATACTAATTTTCCATTTTTCTTCTGTAGTTGTAATCTATTTTTGAGAATTAAATAAAATAAACATATATTATTGGTACCTGCTTTAGTAAATCTGTACCTCACAATATCATTTTTAGAATAAAAGTCTGGGAGCTGGCCTTGTGGTGTAGCAGTTAACTTCGCGTGCTTCACTTTGGCAGCCCGGGTTTTGCAGGTTCGGATCCCGGGCATGAACCTACATATCGCTCATCAAGCCATGCTGTGGCAGCGTCCCACATACAAAAAGAAGATTGGCAATAGATGTTAGCTCAGTGCCAATCTTCCTCACCAAAAAAAAAAAAAAAAATTTGTTTGAGTTCCCTTCCCCCCCCCAAATTATTTCCTTCCTTCTTTCTTTTCTTCCTTCCTCCTTTCCTTCTTTTTCTCTTTCTCTCTCTTCCTCCCTCCCTTTTTTCCTTCCAGCAAATATTTTGGACAGTTTAATTGAATTCCAACGGTATAATATATAATGGTAAGAAAGCCAACAAAAGCCATCTAAACCTATTAAAATACCTTTCAGGAACAAATTGACCAAATATCATTTTATCCAAATACAGCTTGTTAGGAAATGTTTATCCTGTCAAGTGAGGTTCTCTCATGCTGAGCCATGACAAAAGAACAGATGACATCCCTTACGCGGTGGGCTGCAGCATAATTCTCTGTGTACTGCTGAAAACCTTACCTTCTTTCAAGACTCATGAACCATTCCAATTAATACGGTATACATTCTTAAGGTCCCACAGGAAATCTCAGATAAAATTTTACAGCTCCAATGCTGATAGAAAAATCCTCTGGTGCCAAGATTTAGCCACAGGAGGGCTCCTGTCTTTCTCAAGGCAGGTAAACACCCTCTGGCACTTGTCAGGAAATCTTCAGTAGTGTGGCTGTATTTGAAGGATTATGAATACCCCTAACTTTTCTCGTGGATCTGCCTGGTTCCCCACACACCTTTCTTTGCCATGACCAAGGCACAGACAATTGCATCATTTGCTTCGTCTACACTCTGATGCTCTAACACATGGGAGGCCCTGCGTCTACTACGGCTCTCTGGTCCTCCCAGCCCATCAGTGCATGGTGAACCAAATGGCCTCAGAGGAGAGTGTGAGCTCAGTGAGCATGGGTGAACAGAAATCATTTTGTCACGTATACCAGGTCTGAGCTTGGTCAAGTTGTATTCTTTAGCAGGTTTCCTATTTGATTTTAAGAAGGTAAAAAGAAACAGTTTATTAGGAAGGCTCCCTAGGCAACATAGCAATGCCAGATGCCAGCTCTCCTAAGAGAACAGAGCAAGTACTTATTCACTACAGATCACTAAAGACAAAAAATATTTCACCATCATTTGCCTCTAAGGTGCCTTAGATACTTTTCTAAGATACTTTTCTTTCTTAACAAGAGAACTTTCTGGTCAGTGAATTCAGTTTATACACCTCAAACTTCTACAACTTGTGAGGGAGAGGGGCTTCTTAGGCAGTGTTGGGACTCCCTGGAGCCGATGTTTCATTTGCCTGGACTGGTCTACACAGCACTCTCTCGACAGCACATTAGTTTATTGGAAGAAAAAACCCAAAACGTCTCTGATTTCTTTGTATTTATAACTATTCTTTTACTTTTTTCTGCAACCCTACTCTAAGTGTTCCAGAACAGTCCCAGCAAGCTGCATTTCATAAGAGTACCTTTGAGTTAACTCAAGTTCTTAGTTTTGCTTCATATAAGAGAATCCGCAATGAACTCAATTGATGAATTAAAGGCTATACCTTGGTTTGAAGAGACTACGTTTTTTCTTAAAGCATCTCCGTTTAAAGAGATTTAGATTGTTATGACTGTCAGATTGTTATGACTTTTTCAGGTTTTTTTGAACAACCAAGACAAAAATATAAACAAAAATCCTCCAGAGAATATTTGCAAATTATCCAACCTAGTGGGATGTGAAGAATAAAAATAGTTATCTTTAGGGGCTGGCCTGGTGGTATAGTGGTTAAGTTCGGCATGCTCCACTTTGGCGGCCCGGCTTTGCGGGTTTGGATACTGGGTACGGACCTACACCACTCATCAAGCCATGCTGTGGTGGCAACCCACATACAAAATAAAAGAAGACTGGCAGAGATGTTAGCTCAGGACCAGTCTTCTTCAAGCAAAAAAAAAAAAAAAAAGCACACACATACACACAAAACCAGTTATCTTTAAAAATATCTAGAATGTGTTCAATTGCCCAGTAATGTAATAATAATTGTATGTAATAATATCTTTAAAATTTTATCAATTGTATTAATACCAAAAACAATACCATAGTGACTAGGTTAACCAGAAAATCCCTTTGTTTCACCTTTCATTTTTTTTAAATATTGGAAATCCTTTCTAAATATAGAGGTTATTTCAGCAAGAAAACTGTTCTTGTATGATTCCACATGACAGCGGTGATCTTAGAATCACAGGATCTTAGATCTGTAGGAACCAACAGCAAATCCTTACCCAACGCCCTCATTTCTACAGACAGGCCCTGAAAGCAAGAGATGCCAAGGTTCTGTAGCTGACCGAGCGCAGAGCCAGGACTAACAGTTAGCCTGGTCTACCCACTGCCCCTTCCACCACGCCAGGCTGTTTCCTGCTTAGTAACTTCATTACAGAGGTGGAAGGACACTGGGAAATATATATACTGACTCTAGGACAAGAAAGATTCTTCTTGTAATTGCCTCTTTCTCCTACAAGTGGGACACAGAAAATTCCAGTTAGAGAAAATGTCTGCTAAATTAAAATGTTAAAGCATGCCTCACCTTGCTTTAACAATCCTCTGAATTAGCTAGACGATAGCCTGGCCTTTCAGGGGATAAAACAAACAAACAAAGAAAAAACCATTCCAGGTGTTCTGTATGTTTCTGTCACTTGAAATCATTGCACAATGGTTAAATTCACCAGGTGACTCTTGACCACCTGGTGTGGGGACAGATATGTCACTTGAGTACTTTCCATGATTTAAACAAATGAACAAAAAAAAATTCAAATGTAAAATGCTCTCTTTTTAATTACTAAATTAAGAAAGTTAAACAATTTAAAAATGTAAACTCACAAATAAATCATAACAAAAAAGGAATTAAGACTTCAGAGTTGCTACTCAGTATTAAAAACCCAATAGAAATAGGCTTTTTGATTTGTTGTTGTTAAACATACGTAATTCAAGGCTGGTACAAACAGCAACTGAAAATGTAATACTTTTTTTTTTTGTGCATCCCCATGAGATGTAAAGTAGTGCATAGTTATTCCACTGGAGAACTCTTGGACATAGAGAAAGTCATTTCATTAGCAGTACAGGACATTTAAAACACTTATTTTACAATGGGAAATGTACAACCCCCACCCTCACCCTCCCGTAAGTTTTAGTTGCATGAGAAAGTTTAGCAGGTTGCCATGACTACAAAGCTATGGGTTTTAGACCATTTAAATGTGGTTACAAGGTTTATTAAATAAAAAAAGTTTGAAACATTTCAGCATTTGTATTTTTATACAAGAAGTTTGTGTGGTATCCATTTTCCAGTTCCCCTGGTGGTATTGGCCGTTTGCTTGCTTAAATACGCTCACTTTTAGGTCTCAAGAACAAATTGCAGTTTATGTAGAAGCAAATACTGGAAACAGAACTTGTGAATTCAGCTTGGGGCCTGATGAGGGGTCAAAGTAACAGCCATCTACAGGTACAGTCATGAACCAAAAAAGTGCAATCCAAATTAAAAATATAAACCAAGAATCATGCTTTGCAAAAGCCAAAAATGAGGCCACTGGTTTTCAGAATAACACCAGTGCTTTTACGCTGATTTTGCAGTAAAATCCTCACTCTGGTTTCTGAAGCTTTGTGGCCCACGTTGGCCACGGTCTCCACGTTAGCACCCACATGGTGTATGTACAGGAATGTATATATTATATATATTCATATTTATAAAAAAGAAAAAACCAAACACCTGTCCTGATTGGTTTTTGTTAAAACATGAAAAAAAATTTTATTGTTTTAGACAAAGAGGCCACTTTTGGAAAATAATACTTTTTTTTTTAGTTGAATCAGGTGAAGACAGAGTTAAAATCACATAGGATTTGCATTTTAAAAAAAGGAAAGCACTAGGATCGTTGGCACTGGAGTAACTATTTACACGGAACAGAGGTTTGGCCTTTTACATAACATCGATACAATGCATTTTCCAAAGTCTGAGAAATAACAAGGTTCTGTCTCGTATGCTTCACAGAGGAGGTTCGGATTTGGGGACAAGTGTCATTAATGAGGGCCATGGAAGTTCGTCAGCTTCAGAGTCACATGCAATCTGATCCTGGACGGTTCTCGCTGCTCTGCTCGGAGCAGCTGGCTACGGAATTGGAAGCTAATGGGGAGGGGGCGGGGAAGCCTCGGGCCGAGGCCTCTCTCTGCAGACCCAGGTCTTACAGGTTTTCACCAGGCTGATACTGGGGCTCTGTGGCGGTGAAGTAGTCTTCCAGGAAGCCCTGCAAGTACTCGAAAGTGGGCCGTTCTTCGGGGTCCTTTTTCCAGCAGTGGATCATGAGCTCGTGGAGAGAGATGGGGCAGTCCTGCGGGCAGGGCATCCTGTACCCGCGCTCCACCTGCTCCAGCACCTCCCGGTTGTTCATGCCTGCAAAGAGAAGGCCGGTGAGAGCGGGCACCTCCGGCCGCCAGGCCCTGACCACCGCCTGGGGCTCCCCTGTCTTCTGCTTAGAGCCTGTACGTGGTTAAAACATGTTGAGGGCCCCTACCTCCCCCAGAGTGGAACCCTGCCTTAAACGGGACACCGCACCGCTCAGAAATAAAAAAGAAATGTGCTACTGATGCGGGGAAAAACGCGGATGATTATTCTCAAAAGAGTTCTAAGTGATAGAAGCCAGACACAAAAGGCAACATACAGTATGATTTCATTTATATGAAGTTCTAGAAAAGGCAGAACTACAGTGATAGAAAGCAGATCACCGGTTGCCAGGGGTGAGGCGAGGGGAACGCCTGCGGGGGCGGCAGGGAACAGTGAGGGTGATGGAAATGCTCCGTATCAGGGTCGGCAAACTCTTCCTGTCAAGGCCAGAGCGAAGATATTTTAGGTTTTGCGGGTTGCATACTCCCTGTTACCTATTCTTCATTTTTTTTTTTTTTACAACCCTTTAAAAACGTACAAACCAAGAACAGGGTGGGAGCTGGGTTTGGTCCACAGGCCGTAGTCTGCCAACCCCTGTCCTACATCCTGAATGTGGGGGTGTGACTCTTTATGTTGTCAAAACTCACTGAATGCTTAAAATTGTTGAATTCTATTGTATGTAAGTTACACTTCAATTAAGCTGACAAAAAATATGAATGAAGCTGACAAAAAGAATCCATGGAATGAAAAACACTATCCCTTGTTTATAGCATCTATAAGCTCTGCTGATGAATTACATAAGTTAGTTTTCCTCACGCCTGGGCAAGCTGTTGGTGCTCCACTGTCCGAGACCTGTCATCATGCCACCACGGCTGGGCACCGTCTAGCCCAGTGACCCCCAGGTACCCTGAGGTTTGGTAACTCTGATAGGCAGACAGGGCGTCTCCAGGGCCTGTGTTTACTGAGGATCTAGGACAGGCCATTTATCAGTTGAGACCTTTGTGACCCTCTGGGGGAGCTGCCTCATGTTGGAACATTAGGCTGCGCAGCACTAACAGGAGACACTTAGGGAGATTGCTAGCCCCGGAGAGAACGCAGCCTGCCTGCACATTGGCCTTCTTGACAGAACAGGAAATACCACACTTGGGGTGAGGCGAATGCCCTGACCCCTTTCCCAATCGCTGCCAGGCACCATTCTCCAGTTTTCTTTTTTGCCATATCACGTTCTGCTATCACCCGCCAAGCCCTTCTATGTTTTTGCTGCTTCTTGGCCCCAAGCCTGCAATCTGGAATCCTCCCCAACTGCTGACCGGGTTAATTTATAAAAGCAAGAACCTGGGTTCGAGCCCTGCAGAAGCCTAGATAGATATCCTCCCCTTGCCCTCAGGGGTGTATCCAGCAGGAGAATACGGCAGATGCATGCAGCAGCTCCCTTTAGTTCTGGAGGAGGTGGCAACCCGCTAGAACCCTGTCCGCCTGGCCAGAGGAGCCAGGTTCAGAGCACAACCCTGTCACCCTAGGGAGGGGACACTCACATTTTGGGATCTGTTGCCAATTCTCCTTGTTTTGTTGTTACTTTTGTTTTTTTTGTGAGGAAGATCAGCCCTGAGCTAAGATCCATGCCAATCCTCCTCTTTTTGCTGAGGAAGACCGGCTCTGAGCTAACATCTGTGCCCATCTTCCTCCACTTTATGTGGGACGCCGCCACAGCGTGGCCCGACAAGTGGTGCGTCGGTGCGCGCCCGGGATCCAAACCCCGGGCCGCCACAGCGGAGCGCACGCACTTAACTGCTACGCCACGGGGCTGGCTCCTGTTGTTACTTTTGGAGCTGGGTTTGTCCTGGCTCCTTGGCTGTCAACCATGGTCCTGTCAGTCACACACTGGTCCAAACTCTTTGCGGATGCTTTCTTAGTCTCTGCCATTATTATTTCTCGAGGGGATGAAACTTATATGCTATTCCCGCTGGGGTGAAGTAGGCCTTCAATTTAATTATTCTAACATAACCTCGCCCACATTTCGGGGGTGATTCTTATTTTAGGGAGTGGGGTTTGGTAAATGAGTCTAGGTCCCCTCTCCAGTTCGGTGTTCAGTCAGCTCTGTGGCTAATTAGCTTAAATTCTCCTCCAACTGCTGAAAACGCATTTTAAAAACTTAGGATGGAGCGAGGAGCTGGAAGCAAAGGACGGAACCTGGAGCTGCCAGGAGAATGTCCTGCAGTGCTCTGGACAAACAGCGAGGGACAGAGGCCAGCCCTGCCTTATCCACAGTTCCCAAAGCCAATATGCTGTAACACCAGTTCTGGTAACTCATTTGGCAGCAAAACTGATCCGAACTGACCTCATTTGGCCATAAAACCTGACCTGGGTGTGAAGCTATTGACTGTTTTTATTTATTCCTGCATATTGCTGCACAAGTAAGAATGTGCTGCTCTCGACTCTCCTAGGGTGTTATATAAGGTATGGTCTATGCACTGCATGGAGTTTCTAAAAAAAAAAAAAAGTCTGATTCTGGAAGCACATCGAGTCCCAAGAGTTTTGGCTGGGAAGCCTTGGCCTGAGTGACAGCAGTCACCACACTGCAGCCAGCCCAGAAAGGTTAGGAAGAGAGCGTAATCACACACCAGGACTGGCATTTGCCAAAGAGTGTGCTTTGTATTTTAGTACCGTCCTTGGTTTCCCAATATCTCAGAAGACACATGGCCTGAACCTGCTGAAATCCCCCTTGTCCCTGCCCCGGCCAGGAGCCTGTAGGAACTGGAGGAAAGACAGGCAGAAGGTCTGAAGCTCAGAAGGTCTGACAGCCCCTTCTGGAGGTTACAACCCCCCAAAACCAACTTCTAATGCTTTATTCTGGTACTGAGACTCTGTCCAAAATGGCGCCACAGAGTTTAATTAATCATTCTTCTATTGCTCTGTGGAGCTTATGTCAGTAAATGTTTCATTTCATTAAAAAACAAACTGCTCAGGGGCCGGCCGCGTGGCTTAGCGGTCAAGTGCATGCGCTCCACTACTGGCGGCCCGGGTTCGGATCCTGGGCGCACACCCACGCACTGCTTCTCCGGCCATGCTGAGGCCGCATCCCACATACAGCAACTAGAAGGATGTGCAACTATGACATACAACTATCTACTGGGGCTTTGGGGGAAAAAAGGAGGAGGATTGGCAATAGATGTTAGCTCAGAGCCGGTCTTCCTCAGCAAAAAGAGGAGGATTAGCATGGATGTTAGCTCAGGGCTGATCATCTTCACAAAAAAAAACAAAAAAACCAAACTGCTCAAATGGAAAGATTTCATGTATTTTTTTAAAACTCTTAATTCAATCTTGTTAATGGAAAGTTTTATTGGCCACTTGGGTCAAGCCTATTTTCCATTGCTCTGCCCAAGTCTTGGACACAGCAGATACAGCAACTTGACCCTCAATATGTAGCATCTCCTGAGGCTTCCTGGGCAGCATGGCTAAGGGATGGAGCTGTAACTGGGCCCTCACAGGGCAGGATGCCGGCAGGTCTGCACTGTGAGCTCACTGCCTTCTCCTTCTTGCTCTCCACCTCCTGCCTGCACCCCTCCTCTCTTCTCTCTCTTCTCATGCCTTCCTCTCCCCAGGCCTCTCAGAGCATGAGGAGCATATGTAACCAGTTCCATACACGAGGCCAAGTAGAAACATAGCAGTGACAGCTTTGCCAGAAAATTGGGATATAAGACAACGCACTTGGCTGACAATGGCAATCTGAATGGGATTCGCTCTCTCCTAGCCATCCATGAATCAGAACCCACACGGGCTGACCTGAGGACCAGCCCCTTCACAATGGACCTCCCCAACAATAACTGCTCAATCAAGAGAGGCCCACCCAGCAAGGCTTGGGCTAGTTTTTGTTTTACAAATCATAGCTAAATAAAGTGGACTGGGTTCACAGTTTAAAAATAGTATTCTCAGCTATAAGAACTTTGAAAATCATATTTATTTCAAGAATTTCTTTTTTAGCAAAATGGATCTTACCCTGTATACTACTGTAAAGATGGGCCTATTTCATTTATTCTTTTTAGATGGTTTCATATTTTTGTTACAAAGAAAACTGTTTTTTGCCCTCTTTTAGCCACTTTTCCCAACGGCTTTATCTAATACCCAGGAGTGAAGGACAGGGACCAGCAAGGGAAAATATACGAGCCTGAGTGCCAGGGTGGTTAGAGGAGAGTCTTGAGGGACATGGGGATACTAGAAGAGAAGAATCTTTTTATCGTCCTTCCAAAGGAGGAAGCGGAAGGGAGGGAGGAGGGTCCTTGGGAATATTTTTCCTTTTTCAGTGGGGTGAAGGCCGGGGAGAAACAGAAGAGATAGAAACATTAAAACACACGGTGTATGGGCACGTTTTAGGGAAAGGCTGTCAGCAACAGTTTGGGCCTCCAGGTTTCCTGATGGGAGCTGCAATAGAGACCATTTTCCAACAGGAGGGGTGGTCTCCGCCAGCCAGTGGTGTGACTGTGGGAAGTGCCACGTTCACAAAGCGTGCCCGGGCGTGTCTCCTGGTTCCCAACCTCCATATCTGATAGGGGCGCAGGGCTGGGCAGCTGGCAAGCACAGACACACTGCCCATTTCACTCCAGCCCTGTCCTCCTCTGCCCGCACCGCGACAGCTCCTGCCCCTCCTGCTCTCTCACGGGAGTCAGCTGCGAAAATGGGCCATTTCCACCGGTCACTCTCACAGGGCACAACTCAGTGGTACTCAGGTCACAGAAAGCCTGTGTAGCCTGTGGTGTGGAGGTTTCCTTTCAAATTCCTCTTCCCTAGATCCTCCACGGGGGCCTCCTGTCACCATGGATTTCAGGCTTTAAAACATGGCCAGTGACAGCATGGTTTCCAGTCGGCCTGCCCAAAACACAACAGAGGAGATTCTCCAGCCAAGTGGACTGAACTCACTTCCTGCCATTATGACCATATTCTCCTTTCTAATTCATTTTTCTGGTTTCCTCTTGGTTTCTGAATTAAGGTCAAGTTTCCAACTCTCACTTTCCAACCCTTCCTCTGTACGGTTGCCAACAATGTCATTTTCACGTGCGTGTGTTTTCTTTCTCTTCTCTTTTTGTTTTTTCTCCTCCTTTTCTTTTAAACTTTCCCCCTCTTGTTCTTTGAGCTACATACTCACTCAGTAGCGCCTCGCCTCTTTTCTTTTAGATTTTTTAGGGAAGAAGAAAAATTCATTTTCATTGGCAGAGCCACTTCAGTACTTCTGACTTCGCATCTCTCACTGTGTCTCTCAGTGGGCAACTTGACTTCCCCTGGCCTCAGTTTCTCCATTTGTCAACAAAATACCTCAACAGTCACTGTGCTTTTAGCTGTTTGAAAAAAAATGTCTGCTGTGAAAGAAAAGTGTTTGCTTTCCAGCTTTCCATTTGCGCAGCTTCCTCATATGGATCTCTGAGGGGCTGTCTCTGCAGGATTAGGGAGTTGAACTCTGTTCAAGTTTACATCTGGATTTGATTAGGGGTTGTAAGAACCTGGATTTTTGTGCCACGTGAATAATTAAGCACTTTGACAATGGGAACGATGTTCAGTTATCAGACATCCAGATCACTTTTGTAAACTGGGCTTTCCATTCACAGGAAACTAGCCTGTATTGTGCATAAGGCCTTCTGTTAGAGGCTCTCCCTTGCTTCTCTGCACAACCCTGTAAATAGTCCCTTCTGTTCACTGTCTGCCGAGCAGAGCTGTGCTCGTGCCAGGAGGAAGGAGGGCTAAGTTAATGGTGCTCGCTCAGCACACGCATGTGCTATCAGATCATCACGAGCTCTAGTTATCTGACCAGGCAGCAATCAGGACGCTTCACGTTAGGTTTTGGTAAAGGATCCAAGTACAAGACTTGGGCAGATAGATGCTGATCAATGAGCAGAGATGAAAATAAAGGAGTGACCTTGAGAAGGCACAATAATGACTAGTTTTGTTTCTCTTCCCCCATCTTACCAGATAACCTCAGGGCAGCTCTTTTTATTAAGCCCACTGTATTAATAAATACAGAAAGATGGCTACTCAGGTACCATGGCACACACAATTTAAAGTTGATAATACAGTACCATAAAGAACTCTTTTGTCCCAGAAAAGGAGAAGTGAAAAAGAGGGCAAGGGTGCCCATTAGGAAGGCCATGGAAATGCGCAGCTGAGGAGGAAGGGCAGCGGACGCAGAACTCAGGAGCGGAAGGTCCCTCTCTGGCGGCCCTCTTCACTTGCATTCTCCTCCTGTCCTCTCTCTTCCTTTCACCAGCCACACTGGGCAAGAGAAACCTTGTGGGGGGAGGTGACAACATGACTCCTGGGCATTCCAGGCAGGATTCCCTCCCTGAAGGGAACGCCTTGAGCTGGAAGGAAAAGCTCCGGGGACTGTGGCTGGGGGCAGGGAGGGCAGAGGACAGAGCCCCCCTGGCTAAGGTTAGAGGTCTCATCCTGCTTCCCATTCTTCTGGCTGGATTGTCTAACCTCTTCCTACCGGGAGAAAAATCTGCCCCTGTCAGCATGCTGGGCACAGCAGGGATAGTGTGCAGGCAACAATGATGGGCTGCTGAACACGGAGGAATAGATGGCCACGGTCCAGGGCTCTAAGGCGTCTGAGTGGGGCAGAGGGAGGATGGGTTGCAACTTCTAATTCTTTAAGGAAGGCACTATAGTTTCACTAATTTCCCTTGCGTCTTCAAGTCATTATCAGGTGCCTAGATGCATTCACGAAAGTCAGCTGTCACTTGCCAAAAAATCTGAAAGTGCTTCAAATACATGGATAAATGTGATGTGCTTCAGAGAACGTTCCTGCTTTGCCAGATCCTGCCAAATTCCCAAAGCAGGTGTTCAGTTGAGTGCCAGGGCACAGAATGGCCAGGACATTCTGCCTCCAATGGTGCTGGAACATGGAGTTGAACTGACTACAGGGTCAATTTCCCAGAACAACTCTGAGGACAGAAGCCATCTCGTGGCTGGGAAAATATATGCTATATTTATGTGTGGACATGATGGAATAGAGTTAAAAGGCCTTGCAGACTATGGGCCAAATTAAAATATCTCGTTTCCAAAACCTCATAGGCATAATCTTTTTTTTTTTTTCCCTGTCCTATCCATGCATCCGCTTACACTTATTCAGAGTCTCCAATGGGGGAACACTGTGCTGGGCATGGGGAATACATAAAAGGAGCTCCCTTCACCTCAAAGAGTTCAGAGCTACCGAGAAATAGAGACACATAGACAAGGGCTTCAACAGAGGTGTACCAGGTGTCATGGAGGCAAGCAGAAGAGGCAACCCATTTGGTTTGGACATGGAGAAGCCTACACAAAGGAGGTGATGTTTGGGTTGGGCTTTGAAGGATTCTGAGGCAGACAGTGGAGCTGAGAAGAGATCTGCATGTTTGAGAGAGATCTCGTAGTGGGAATGGTGGGGGAGTTGCAAGAGAGAAATCGTTAAGTCAGATCATGTCATCTGCTCAAAGCCCCTTGGGGACTTCCCATCTCACTAAGAGTAAAGGCAAAAGCTCTAACTTTGGAGGCCTTATCTGATCTGCCCTGGGGCCACTCGGACCCCCTGCTCCCTCTGCTCCAGCCACACTGGCTTCCTTGCAGTTCTTCAGGGCCTCTGTGCTCTGGTTCCCTCTGAAGGAAGGTTCCTCCCCGACATATCAACCTGGCTTAGCCCGGCTTCCTTCGGGTCTTACTCAGATGTCTCCTTCCCAATGAGGGCCTCCCTTGCCGCCCTCTCCTCACACCCTCTATCCCCTTTCCCGTTTTATTTTTCTCCCTACCCGTTACCACCAGCCAAGACTGAACATATTTTGCTTATTTATCTTTGTTTATCGCCTGTCTCTTCCAAGAAGTGTAGAAGCTTACAAGGGCAGGAGTTTCTGTCTGGTGGTTCACTGCTGTACTCCTGGTGCCCGCACAGTCCCTGGCATACATCAGGTGCTCAATATATATTTGTGGAATGACTGAAGGAAAGAATTATGAAGGACTGTGCAAAACTAAGGCTTCTGGAGTTTATCTGGAAGACAAGGGGAGGCCACAGACGTTTTTAACTCGGAGAGTAAGATAACCAGGTCTGCGTTTTCTAGGATAATAACTCTGGCGGTGACAATGATAGAATGGTGGTGGTGGTGGTGGGAACCGGAAGCAGGAAGTCCCATGAAGAGGTCACTGTACAAGTGGATGACAGTGCGATATGGGGCAGTGGCAGCGGACACAAAGGGGAAAAGAAGGATTTGAAGGTGCAATGATAGGTTAAAATGTATAGCTCCGGTTTTATGCATCGACCCCAGAAAACTGCTTTTAAGTGCTTTCATTTCTCATATACAACAAGCCATCAGTACAAAATCACTTCTAATCTTGGTGCAAAGAATGATTCTGACTCTTGGCTTACAGAACCTTGACTTACAGTGCTGAGAATGCATTCAGGTCAGGCTGCTACTAGGGAATTTGCGAAACGGAGCTGTTCTCTGGAAGTGTGTCCATCTCTGTTACCCATCCTAGAAGCAGCCTTCTTCATCTGGTCGGGTGATGTGACTCCTCTCCACGATCTCCCTGCTCATCTTAGCGTCACACTTCAGTACTTTTTCTTTGGCTTCAAGGCTCTCATTCAATTTGAGATTGTCCTTCTTCCTCACCTTTTACAAAACTTGCTAACTAACCAACCAATCCCATGTTTTTTCTCCTCATGCCCTTTGCCCTTCGTTTGGTCACCCCTCACATACTCCATTCTAAGTTCCTTCTCTGATGCTTACTTCTGGACCTCCTTTCATGCTGGGCAAACAGCCAGGAAAGCTTTCATAAAACCCATTTATAAGTCACCTTCCCCTCCCTCGACCTCCACCCTCACCTACCCATCAAAGTACCTTCCCTGTGTGTGAAGGCAACAGAAGGCCATTCTCAGGTATGAAAAAACTCGGGAAAATGTGCCATCGCCTACTGTTCTTGAAAAAAGAATTACTAGAAAATACACTCCAGCCAACGGAGAAGTTACTACATCCAGATGTCAGAATGGAAGTCCTGATGGACAGGGATGCGGAGGCTGTGCTGGCGCACCGCCAAGGCACAAGCACTCACTGCAGCAGAGACCTCCGCACATGCGGACTCACGTGGCCACACCAGCAGACAGCGAGGATGCAGAGAGGAAGGTCCTGCCTTTCACAGTGACATCTGAACGAAGCTTAATGAAACTGTCTGTTCCTTAGGAATTGTTATCCTTCATTAAGGTAATAAGGTAATTCCAATCCTATAATTGGAATCCCTCTGTAAAAGTTTCTCCCTCAAGAAGAATGTACTGTGAGATTCAGAAGTTCAATTAAATATGATTATAGCTATGTTTAAAAACAAAAACAAGAAGCACTCACAGCTCGGAACAGGCCTGGGAACAATTTTCTGTGGCTTTCTGTGAGTGAGATGCAGCTCATGTCACTCCCTCACGGACACAGCTCCCTGGCCACGGCTTCCACCAGCCAGGCCCCAGGGCCTCCCCACGGCAGCGCACAGGCCCCTCACCACAGGCTCTGGCCAGCCTTTCCAGCCGCACCTCCAGGTACTTCGCCTCACAGCCTTCTTTTCCTAGGACTCACTATCCTGCAGCTCTTTGAACCGGTGCTGTCCTCCTCGGCCTTGGTGCCTTCCCACTCTTCCTTCTTCCTCAACTTGAGGAGGAAACCCTAGTTGCCTTCTTTTCCATGAAGCTGCCAGATACAGTGCGCTCTCTCCATTACCTCACAGAATTACAGTGGTCATCAAAGCCCCCTGCATATCAGCAGTTGCTCGTAGTACATAACTAAGCATAATAAAGTGGACTGAGTTCTCATTTCAAACACCTTTGCCATCCTCACAGGATTCTGAGTGCAAGGTCCCTCTCAGCACCTGTTGTACATAGATACTTGAATGAGGTGTCCCTGATCTCATTGTCAGAATTAAGACTTGGGGCCCACAGTGGGTAAATTCAAGTATTCCATCCCTTGAGGATGATTTCCTACAATAGTAAATAAATAACAAAAAAGGCTGATTTCTTCCTGGGTTTGATGCATATTTTATGTACCTGACTGTAAGCTCCATGAGCGCGGGGACTAAATTTATTTATTTTCTCACTGTTCTATCCCCAGCACCTGAAACAGTGCCTACCTTGAAGAAGGTTCTAATCAATGTTTGCTGAGAGTATGAGTGTCTTATTTGAACTCACTTCTCAGGTAGAGCAAAAAGCCTGGCACAGTTCACACTTACCGATGCCATGCCGAATGAATGAATCCTAGTCTAAGTTGTAAAATGAGGCCATTTTCTTTATGCGAAAACCAAACTTGGTAAAGGGTTCTCCCTCAGAAACACACACCTGCCTTCCTTCTCTGAGGGCCCCCACCCCCACCCCTTTGTCTCGGCTTCTGTGTGCGACCCTGAGAAACAAAAAGCGGCTTTGTATTACTGGAAGGAAAAGCTTCACAGAAACCCAAAACAACATTAACCTTTTCTCTCCAATTGCATTTAACACACCGGGTGACTGTAAACCTGGGGGGCTCAGAAGAAATTAGTTCAAAATTCAGACAATAAAAAAAGAGAGGCCTTCACATCTTCAAAATCCCGAGACCTGCACATCTCCTCCCCCCCGAGAGGTAACTCAAAGAGGCCCATGCTGGGCTCCAGGCCCCTCCAGGGCAGCCCTTTCTTCCGGGCTGGCTGGCTATTCCCGGAGCGTCTGCCCACTTGTGCCTGCTGGGACCAGCGGCCGCCACAGCATCAATAAAGCTGACCTCCACCGCATCTCTAAATGCTCAGGGCCGGCACTGCAGAGACGGGGAATTTGTCAATTTGGCCTCTGTGCCAACCTGGCTCTCCTAGGAGTCTCGAGGCTACACCAATCCAGAAAGAGATCCTCTTTACTTCTCTGCATTCTCTGAAGATGACCAGAAACAATCATACAAAATGAACAAAGGGATTACAAATTAATCTGCCCTCGCTGGCTCCTCTGACTGCAAAGATAGGACTACAAACTCAGGATTTGCAAGAGACATCAATTCCTCATTAATCTCCACTATCGGTTCTATCACTGCATTTTTTTTTAAGCTCCTTTTTTAGGCAGGGAATGAGGGGGAGCGATGTTCTTTCTTTTCTCAGCAGTAAGTGAAAAATATGTCCTTAACATTTCAGAAAGCGGATTGTCCCTGCGCTATAACCACTAAAGCGTGGAGGTGAAATGGCATGAGTGTCCTTTACGTCACCATCTGTCTAAATGAATGACTTCAAGTGTGGAGAACCAAAACCCGTGGTTTTTTCAGAAAGCATGAATCTGATAATCCAGAAAAACTCCAGGGCCTAAGAATCTCCAATTTCTTTACATTATACTTGCTATTGTATAGCATATTTCAATTGTTCAGAAACGGGCAGTGAGTGGCCTCTGCACTGTGTTCCTCATGAGCCTCTACTCTCTGTGGCCATCTGGAGCTGGGGCCTGCAGCGAGAACAGGTCCTGCCATCTTTCTGCCAGGTCCACTCCATGGGTCAGTGCTACAGAGTAATCAAAAAGCACTGGGGGCTTTCCTCCTCTTTCTCAGAAGCATCTGCAAGCTCCATTTGGGTGGAGGTTCTGCCACAGACACACACTCTTACTGAGAGAGGAGAGACTCTATGAACTGGGGTGGACTGAAGTATCCATACCAGCTGCTAATTACATTAATCCTGGCACACGATTCATGGTGGCTGTTGGTCTACATTCCACGGTGGCTTTTCTCTGGTTCTGCTAAATACCTGTCCACGTTCTTCAAACTCATGCTCGGCAGAAAGCTGAAGATGGGGCTTAGGAGGCAAATGGGGTGAGGTTTCCCCAGGTGGTGCACAAAGAGCATCTGATCAGAGGCCCATTCCTGCTGGGTCCTGCTCTTACCTGGGTACGGCACTCTTCCTTTGGTGACCAGCTCTGTGAGTAAGATTCCAAAAGACCACACGTCAGACTTGATTGTGAACCTCCCGTACAGGGCTGCTTCGGGGGCCGTCCACTTGATGGGGAACTTTGCACCTGTGGGAAGAACACCTGGTTACTCGTCAGGCAGACAGCATCGCATTAGTATGGGCTGGGGAAGAAAAAGCGCTCCGAAGGCGCTTTCAGGGAGCAGGTTCAGAAAGGATGGGAAGGAGGTGAAACAAGGAACAGACTAGGGCTGAGAAGCTGTGGGTCTAGTCCTGGCTCTGTGACCTTAAAGCCAGTTTAATTTTAATTGTCAGATCAAAGGGTTGGACTTCAAAGCCCGTTAAAGCTCTGGCTTCTAGAACTTGAATCTTCGACCATATTGATGTCATAGGTGTGGTCTGGAAGTGGGGCTGACTTGTGATTTAGGAAACTAATTTATATATTTTTTGTTTTGCTTTGAAATAATATTATATTTTAATAAATACACATAGTATTAAATCATAATGTTACTCCCATGGATCCTTTAGTATATAAGATTGTATTTGCTCTTACCGAGGTGCATGAAAACCAGATCAAACCACCACGCTTCTCCCAGGGTGGAGACAATTTGCTGCAGCCCATGTGTTATGTTGAAATGGGCTATATTTCCCCAAAGCCTCACACACCCACAGCAGAGAAATGATTTTGCCTCTGGCTCCTTCCCTCCCTACACTCTTTCTTCCCTCCACCCTTCCCCCAGATAGTGCCCATTTTTAATTCTGGGATAGTTTCTTCTGCACTGTGTGAGCCGTAGCTTATCTCCCTACCTTTCCCTACCAGCCAGAGAGAGTACTATTGAATGCTTGTTTTTGAAGAGTAGTCTTGCTTCAATGACTGTCTTATGAGTCTCTGATTTCTCAAGACCAAGGAGCATATTCATGCCCAAGTCAGTAGAATCTTTTCTTTCAAATTGCTCCCATCATTAAAAGAATCCTCTCTCCAATCCAAAAGGAAGGGTGGGGTCTACCCTGCCCTTTACAAGGCTAGATGTGTGTACAGGGAATTAACATTGATTCAGCAGTCTCTGCTCTCACACATCAGGCTCAGCAATTATAAAGCAGTTCCAGATATTTCATTGAACAAACTAAAAGGAAAACAAGGAATTTTTATTATGGATATAAATACAATTATATGTTTAAAGCATGTTAATTTTACTTAGGAGCTCCTAAAAAAATCATACAAAGGCTGACAAAATCAGAAACTTTCATAGTATCGTCTATGAAATGTGCAAAAGTGGCAAATGATTAAAATCTTTAAATTAGCACGGTTTTAATAACCAGAGGCATGATAAATGACAGCAATTAGATTTTTGTTTTAAATACAGTATATGATAACATCTTTAGCAAATCTACCCTGGCATTTTCTGGCAATATAATTTTCCTCTCCATCTCTTCTATGCCGGTGTGAAATGAAATAATAAAAAAAATCCTGCTATTTCATTATATGGCATCTCCCATTAACACTGGAGCAGAAAAGTTATTCTATAGTTTTCTTTTCCTCTTATGCATTGAGTTATTTTTAATTAGCTATGTTCTCAAGCATAATTATTTATATCTTTGCTTAAGTGTTACATGATTCCACACAAGGCCTGGTATTCTCTGAAGAGTCATTTTGTTTTTAAAGTTTCTTTCAAAGCATTCTTCTCACACTTCCTATCCTCCAGCATTCTGTTCACGCAGCTTCGGACTCTAAGCCGCTGGGATTAATGTGATAGATTTTCTTCAGTGTCGAGAACAGACTTTGCCCTGGACCAAACCTCAGCTGGAGTTCTCTTATTTCAGAGATTTAAAGGTATATTAAATTCATTCCTATTTACACCATCTCTGGAGCCAAATGGCTTGGAAATCTATGTCCATCTTCGAAGCAGACAGAACATTTTTCTCCACTGTGCAGACACAAATCCTGTAAATAAAATGACAAGCAAATGGAGCCTTTCTCCCCTTCTCGGAATCATTCGACATCGGTGACCGTGTGCGTGTTGCCGAAAGTAAACTATTGAAAATTTGGATAAAGTCATTTTGGATTTTTCCAGAGAAGATTTCATAATTGCAGATTAAAAAAAAAAAAAAACAACTGTTAATATATCAGCCAATTGTACTAATCTGCTTTATCATTTTCTCATTATATCATCTACAACAAGAATTACATAAACTTTCAAAAAATAAGTTAAAACAAAGGCTATAAAAGATCTCTGATAGGAAATCATTTATAGATATGTTCTTTGACTTATTAGCAGGAGCTTACTTAAATACACTTATTTTATATTAGTTTTCTTTCTAAGATAAGCAATGTATTTACACCTAACACAGTTTGGAGGGAAAAAAAATGAATGTCTTTGTCCAATTTCTTCTACTTTTTGTCTTAAAATGGCAGCCACTGTTGACAAAAGAAGCTTCTTTAAAGACAATTCATATTTTCCTTTTCAAGGAAGACAAAAGGTTAATAAATTAAAGCACTGATAAGCTAGCTATTAATCATTAACTTGGGTTTCAACACAAGAACTAATCGATGCTCACTCTTCTACTCATCTCATTACCTCTATTTCCTCTCATCTTGGTTTCCCACTTCCTGAGGGTACAGATGCTGCTCCAAATGGGGGAGAGTTCACCAGGGGTTTTTGAAAGGGATCTTTGCAAATGGATATGCAGGTTGCACACTGCAAACCCTAGTCCATGAACAGTGTCCTAAAGGTCATCCAGTATATGACCTATACAATCCCACAGGTGGCCCTGCTGGGGGCTGCGATGGCCTCTATCTTTGGGTGAAGTCAGGAAAGCTCAGAAACCTGGAAGAAAGGATCTCCTGGGTGTAAACATTGCCTTTCCCTTGAAAATAAAGTTCTGTCCTCTCAGATTTTTTCGCAGATATCGCAGCAGGCATAAAGTTAGGATCTAAGTTATCTTCTAAGCAGCACGGATTTGTAGGAAAAAAGGAGCCAATGTCAAGAGACCCACCCTACAATGAACTTGGTATTGTTACGTGACTAGCTGATTCACTGCTCTTGAAATTCTCCTGTTTGGGAGCAGGATTCAGATGCCAATACAATTTCCTCTCCTCTGCACTTTATTGGAGGAAATGTGGCAAACTATGCAGACATGATGGATGATCTGTGCCACTAATATCACGGCCTTTGGAAGACACAGTAACACTCAGTGTACTGTTCAACGTTTAGATGAACTAAAAAAATAAAGGAATTATCATCACTCTAGTTTTTCTTTCTTACTGAATTACTTTAACAGTTAGGATTCTTTAAAGCCCATAGACAAAGGCCATACATAACATACATATACTTATGATGGACTGGAAAGCATCTTTTCCAGTGAATGTTCTCCAGACAGTGTTTGCAGATTTTACCAACCTCCCAAGGTAAACTCATTGCTGAAAGCTTGACCTGCTGCTGTCACTGGGGCCCATGTCCTGGAACCACCAGACAGGTAGAGTATCTTTGTACTCTAAGCATTTACCCCCCTGGAATAGCATAGAGGACCAGTTAGCCTTAGGCTGAATCATTTTCTGTGGTGAGTAAATACACTAGTGTGTTAAATAATAATTTCTTATAAACGTCTCAATCCTGTTCTCTAAAGTCTGTTGAGATGTGAAACAAGCCAGTGGTCATAAGCTTTATGTAACAACAGGGGTCTTACTCGCTCCTCTGGCTTCAAGGACCGTCCTGACTCCCATGATGCCTGCATTTGTATCACCACATGGACCTCCCTCCCTCCCCCCCGAGTTCCTGACCTGTTTAACCAACTCCCTTCTCAATGTCTCCATTGGGAGGTCTCAAACGGCCTCTCAAATACAACATCCCAAATTTCTCTTCCCCACAATTCTGCTTCGTTTTCAGGGTTTGCTGTCTTGTAAACTGCCTAGTGGATGATATCAGGCTGCTGAGACTCTTCCTCATCCGGATGCTGTGTCTATCTGTGCACCACTGTGCACTCAGATAGCAGCACAGGGGCCGGCCCCGTGGCTTAGCGGTTAAGTGCGCGCGCTTAGCTGCTGGCCGCCCGGGTTCGGATCCCAGGCGCGCACCGACGCACCGCTTCTCTGGCCATGCTGAGGCCGCGTCCCACATACAGCAACTAGAAGGATGTGCAGCTATGACATACAACTATCTACTGGGGCTTTGGGGGAAAAAAAAAATAAATAAAATTTAAAAGATAGCAGCACAGGCCTGCCTAGAGAGGGAGCTCAAGAAATCTTTACTGAGTCATCTTTCGCCCTTGCTGCTTTATCATCCTCCATACTGAGTCCATGTCATACCCCTGAACATGTCCATTCCTCTTCCTCTTCACTACTCTCACTCTAGTCCCCACTCGCTCACTGTCACCTGCCTGGACTCCCTGCAATGGGCCCACACGCACAATCTGGTCCCTCCTCCCCACTTCTCCAGCCTCTTCTTGTTATCCTGGGCTTCTCCTCCTCTGCTCCCCTCCCTACCTCAACCTCTCCACCGACCTTCTCTGACCTCTCCCACCTGCTGCAGGGCCACGAGACAGGCTGTTCCCTTTGCCGAAATTCCCCACCCCACTCCCACCCCATGGGTAACTCCTGCTCCTCTGTTCTTGTCCTTGCATAGGGAACCTTTGCCTGAGTATTAAGACTGGGGTAGGTTCCCCAGCTCTGTGCTGCCAGAGCAGCTTGTTCTTTTGAAGGATGTAAATTATGTTAAAAATTTAATATGTTAACACCTTAAGGGGCAGTTGGGGCGAGTCTTCTATGAATAGAGTCTATCGATCCTAACTGACTCTGTTCGCGGAAGACTCACCCTAAACTGTTCAGAGAAAATTGAGAACAAGGGAGTGCTACAGAGGGATAAGTTTGGGAGGGTCGGGGTGGAGGGGGGCCAGGTGGGGACATGTGTGTGCACCTTGATAGCTGTTTCGCGCCGTAGCAATTCGCGCCATAAAATGTAACTGTCTGAATGTTTTGAATTAACCAATCATGTAAAACCGCGCCAACCTTTTCCCGCTTTATGCTCCCAAATCCTATAAAAGAACTTGCCCCCTAAGGCTCGGGGTCGACCCCTCTGTCTCCTGCGAGGGACACGAGTCGACCCGGAGCTCCGCTCAATAAACCTCTTGCGTTTGCATCAAGTTCGGTCTTCTGTGTCTGTGGGCCCGCGTCATCCCGAGACCTGGTGAGTTGGGATTTCCCTCCCCTTCCCCTTGGGAATCCAACATTTGGGGGCTCGTCCGGGATCCACGCGGTAACCCCAGACTCCGAAGACCCCTTGGAGGTAGGCCTGAGTGACTGAGTGTGTGAGTGTGTGCGGCGCCGCAAAGTATTGTTTTATTGTTTTGGTTTCAGTATCGGGCAGCCGCCGCTTCGGCCCGTGAGGACCGAGCGGCTGCAGTGGCAGACGTGCTGGGAACTGCAGGCTGCAACCCTGGGGGACGCCCCAAGGGACAAGGGGAGTCAGGAAAGCCTGACTACCCCCTTTCAGGTAGAAAAAGAAACGGCACTCTTTTTCCCAGGGAGGACACGAAAACCCCTCCCGTCTGAAACCGCCTTCGGTTGGCTTGTACAGACACCAACCGGGCAAAGTTGTTTTTGTCTTGCTGTGTTTTTGATGTTCATTGTTCTGTTTTTGTTCGTTACGTGGACCTCATTTGACGGGATGGGACAGACTATGACGACCCCCCTCTCTTTGACCTTAGACCACTGGACTGAAGTGAGAGCGAGAGCGCACGAATTGGCGGTAGAAATAAAAAAAGGGCGTTGGCAGACTTTTTGCACCTCTGAGTGGCCCTCCCTCAATGTGGGTTGGCCCCCTGAGGGGACGTTTAATCTAACTGTTATCCTCGCGGTGAGGGCTATTGTTTTCCAGGAGAGACCGGGGTCCCATCCTGACCAACGACCATATATTACAGTGTGGCAGGATCTGGTGCAGAACCCACTCCCGTGGGTTAAGCCATGGGTAAAAGCAGAAAAACTAAGCCCCCGAGTCCTGGCGCTGCAGGATGCGGAGACACGGCAAAAATCGAAATCAACTCGAACAGCGGAGTCGGAGACCCCTTCGCCCCCCCCCCCCCCACCCCGGGGTCTACCCTGAGATTGAGCCTCCTCCCGAATGGCCCCCTTTCTCGCCTCCTCCTTACCCCTCCCCCGCTCCAGGATCGCAATCAGGACGGAGGGCGACTGGCTCGGGTCCCTCCGCTGGAACCCGAAGCCGCCGCGGAGCCACTCCGGACGGGCCTGATACCACGGTGGCGCTCCCGCTAAGAGAGTATGGAGCTCCTGCGGGGCCCAACCAGCTGTCACCCCTCCAGTACTGGCCTTTCTCTTCCTCAGACCTGTATAACTGGAAAAATAACCATCCCCCCTTTTCAGAAAACCCCGCCGGATTAACTGCCCTGATAGAGTCCCTAATGTTTTCCCATCAGCCCACTTGGGATGATTGTCAACAGCTCTTACAGGCACTCTTTACCACGGAGGAGAGAGAAAGAATCACACAGGAAGCAAGAAAGAATATCCGAGGCACCAACGGGCAGCCGGCAACGATAGCGGAAGCGGAAGAAGGGTTTCCGCACAACCGGCCCAATTGGGACTATAACACGGCTGAAGGTAGGGAGGCGCTGTCCGTTTATCGCCGGGCTCTAGTGGCGGGTCTCCGAGGGGCCGCAAGGCGGCCCACCAATTTGGCTAAGGTAAGAGAGATCCAGCAGGGGCCCACTGAACCTCCCTCCGTTTTCCTAGAACGATTGATGGAGGCTTACCGCAGGTATACGCCCTTCGACCCATCCTCGGAAGGGCAAAAGGCCTCTGTCATTATGGCCTTTATTGGACAGTCTGCCCCAGATATAAAAAGGAGATTACAAAGGCTAGAGGGGCTGCAGGACTACGACTTGCGGGACGTGGTAAAGGAGGCTGAAAAGGTGTATCATAAAAGAGAGAGTGAGGAGGAAAAGCGAGAGAGAGAGAGAAGGGAGGCTGAAGAGAGGGAAGATAAGAGAGATAGGAGACAAGAGAAGAAACTGACCAAAATACTGGCCGCAGTGATAAAGGCGACAGGGCCAGATCATAGGCAGTCAGGGAACCTGGGCAACGCCCCACGACCAGGCTCGCGCAGACGACAGCCCTAAGACAAGGACCAATGTGCCTATTGTAAGGAGAGAGGACACTGGGCAAGGGAATGCCTGGTTCCTTGCCGGTCTCCTTGGAACACCCCTCTCCTGCCTGTAAAAAAAGCCTGGAACTGCTGATTATAGGCCGGTCCAGGATTTGAGGGAAGTGAACAAGAGAGTGCAGGACTTACACCCTACTGTGCCAAACCCATATAACCTACTCAGCTCCCTCCCCCCATCACGGAAATGGTATACTGTCCTGGACCTGAAAGATGCATTCTTCTGTCTGCGGCTGCACCCAAAGAGCCAATTACTTTTTGCTTTCGAGTGGCGCGACCCTGACATGGGGGTCGCTGGACAACTGACTTGGACAAGACTGCCTCAAGGGTTTAAAAACTCCCCCACCCTGTTCGATGAGGCCCTCCACAGGGATTTGACTGACTATAGGGTTAAAAACCCTCAAGTGACTCTTTTACAGTATGTAGATGATCTACTGTTGGCGGCGGAGACCCCGGAAGACTGTGAAGAAGGGACCAAGCGCCTCCTGGCCGAGTTGGGTGAGTTGGGGTACCGGGCGTCGAGGAAGAAGGCACAGCTGTGCCAGGAAAAAGTAGTCTATTTAGGCTACACACTAAAGGACGGCCACAGGTGGCTGACCGACGCACGGAAAAAGACTGTGATCCAGATCCCGGCCCCAACCTCCGCTCGCCAGGTAAGAGAGTTCTTGGGGACAGCCGGCTTCTGCCGATTATGGATCCCTGGGTTCGCCACTCTGGCTGCTCCACTGTACCCATTGACTAAGGAGAGCGGGGACTTTGTCTGGACTCCAGGGCACCAAAAGGCTTTTGAGACTCTAAAACGGGCATTATTAGAGGCGCCCGCGTTGGCCCTACCAGATTTGACTAAGCCCTTCACCTTGTATGTAGATGAAAGAAAGGGAATCGCCCGGGGAGTCCTAACTCAAGCCCTTGGGCCCTGGAAGCGCCCAGTCGCATATCTATCAAAAAAACTGGACCCGGTAGCCAGTGGATGGCCCTCCTGCTTAAGGGCGATCGCGGCCACCGCCCAGCTGGTAAAAGATGCAAATAAGTTAACTCTGGGCCAACAGATAACCGTAGTAGCCCCCCATGCCTTAGAAAGCATTATCAGACAGCCTCCAGATCGATGGATGACTAACGCACGGATGACTCACTACCAAAGTCTGCTCCTAACTGAGAGAATTACCTTCGCCCCACCGGCCATCTTAAACCCGGCCACACTACTGCCCGAAGCAGATGATGAAATACCTGTTCACCAATGCGGCGACATCTTGGCATCAGAAACGGGGACCCGACCCGATCTGCCGGATGAGCCATGGGCTGGGGCCCCTAATTGGTACACCGACGGCAGCAGCTTTATGGCAGAAGGTAAGAGGATGGCTGGGGCTGCTGTGGTAGACGGGAAAAAGACTCTGTGGGCAAGCAGCTTGCCGGAAGGGACTTCTGCACAAAAGGCTGAGCTTATCGCCCTGACACAGGCATTAAGGTTAGCTGAAAATAAGACTGTGAATATATACACGGACAGCAGGTATGCCTTTGCTACTGCCCATGTTCATGGGGCTATTTATAAACAAAGAGGGCTGCTTACCTCGGCCGGAAAAGATATCAAAAATAAAAAAGAGATTCTAGGCCTCCTAGAGGCTATACATTTGCCTAAAAAGGTGGCAATCATCCATTGCCCAGGTCATCAGAAAGGCACCGACCCCATAGCTCAAGGGAACCGCTTAGCAGATTTGGAAGCCAAGCGGGTGGCACTAGGACCTATGGTCCTGACTCTCCAGGGAGCTAAGGTCAACAAAACTGTCTCCGGTGGGGAACTAACTAAAGAAGAGAAAGTCCTTTCCGTTGCAGAAGGGCGAGAATATCTATCACATCTACACCGGCTAACCCACTTGAGCCCTCAGAAACTAATTAAAATTATTGAGGCCTCCCCGTACCAGGAGCCAGACTTGAGAAAGGCGGCTGAGGAAATTTATAAGGATTGTAGAGCTTGCGCTCTCACAAATGCTGCAGTTACCAAATACCGCACTGGACATAGACTCCGGGGAGATAGGCCTGAAACCTTTTGGGAGATAGACTTTACTGAAATCAAACCGGCCCGGTATGGAAATAAATATCTTCTAGTATTTGTAGATACCTTCTCGGGATGGGTAGAGGCTTTCCCCACCCGAAAAGAGACTGCCTCTGTAGTAGCCAAGAAGATATTGGAAGAAATCCTCCCGAGATTCGGGATCCCAGTAATTGGATCTGACAACGGTCCTGCATTCGTTGCCCAGGTAAGTTAGGGACTGGCCAGTCAACTGGGGGTCAATTGGAAATTACATTGTGCTTATAGACCCCAGAGTTCAGGCCAGGTAGAGAGGATGAATAGAACAATTAAAGAGACCCTAACTAAATTGTCTATGGAGACCGGCGGTAGTGACTGGACAGCCCTCCTGCCCTTCGCCCTGTTCCGCGTCCGGAACACCCCACAGGGACCCTTAAAACTTACACCCTTTGAAATCCTCTATGGGACCCCTCCCCCTTTGGCACAAATAGGGATACATGACCCTGACATTATACCCTCTATACCCTTGTTAGCCCGCTTGAAAGCACTCGAAGCTGTCAGGCGCGACATCTGGAGCCAACTAAAGGAAGCCTACCAGCCGGGTGACCTGCTCATACCGCACCAGTTCCAGGTTGGGGACTCTGTCCTTGTGAGACGACATCGGACGGGGTCGCTAGAACCACGCTGGAAAGGGCCCTACGTGGTGCTCCTCACTACGCCTACAACAGTTAAAGTGGACGGTATAACTTCTTGGGTTCACGCCACACACGTGAAGAAGGCACCCCAGAATGCAGCAGATCTTTGGAAGGTGGAAAAGACTGATAACCCTCTTAAGCTGCGTTTGCGTCGTGGGGACGGCAGACAGACCGTCCAATCCTAACCCCCACGCTCCTCAACTGCTCACGTGGCAAGTCGTCTCCCAGGTAGGAGATATAACCTGGTCAATCCAAAAAACTGTTTCCCCTTGGACATGGTGGCCAGACTTACACCCTGACCTTTGTAAACTGGCTATAGGAACCCCCGACTGGGATTTCATGGGTCGACGAGGGGGGGCAAAACAAGCCGGAGGATGCCACTCCCCCCTTCGCAAGGGTAAACTAAAGGCATACCCCTTTTTACGTGTGCCCCGGTCACCACAGACCTCGTTCAATTGACTCCTGGTGCGGGGGCAAAGAAGACTTCTACTGTAAAAACTGGGGATGTGAAACCAGTGGGACTACTTATTGGGAACCCTCCTCTTCTTGGGATTTAATCAGGGTTAGAGCAAATTATAGCCACCAGATGAGTCGGGGCTCAGAATGCAATACCTGGTGCCACCCCTTAACCATTCAGTTCACAGGGAAGGGAAAAACAATTAAAACCTGGATCGGGAATGGTCATTCATGGGGAATAAGATTGTACAAAGAACGGTACGATGATGGCCTGACCTTCTCTATTAGATTAAAAATAGAACCCCCCGCCAGCAGACCAATAGGGCCAAACGGGATCCTAGCCGATCAGAGGTCCCCTCTGCCCCAAAAATCCCCCGCCAGCAGACCGATAGGGTTAAATAGCCCCAAACCCCCCCAGGTAAAATCCATAACCCTAAATGGGGCCGTAGATATGGTCACCAGATCTGCTCTGCGACCACCATCTACGCCACCTCCCGCAGTACCTACTGAGCAAAGATGGCACAGACTGTTTAACTTAGTATGGGGAGCTTACTACGCCTTGAATGATTCCAACCCTGAAATGACTGAATCATGCTGGCTATGCCTAGCGGTCAGCCCCCCTTATTATGAAGGAATTGCCACCATGGGGGTCTATAATAACACCCCAGACCACACGACTTGTCTTTGGGGCAAAGAAGGGCGGCTAACCCTAACGGATGTGTCGGGAACCGGTTCAGGACTATGCTTAGGAAAAATTCCCCCAGGCTACCAGGCTCTATGTAATAAGATTGAAGTCAGCCTTCCGACTACTCCTGGTCATTTTTTGGTACCAGGACCCAATAGGTGGTGGGCCTGCACCACGGGCCTAACCCCCTGCATCTCAACTAGCGTATTCAATTCGTCACAAGATTTTTGCGTGCTTGTGCAGTTGGTGCCTAGAATTTATTATCATACTGCCAATAGTTTCGAGGATGAATTTGACCAGAGATCCAGATTATGGAAAAGAGAACCAGTATCCCTCACCCTGGCTGTACTCCTGGGACTGGGAGTTGCCGCGGGCGTAGGGACTGGCACTACGGCCTTAGTCACAGGAGAAAGGGGATTAACTGCCTTGAGCAATGCTATAGATGAAGACCTCAGGACTTTAGAACAGTCCATCTCTAAATTAGAAGAGTCCCTCACCTCCCTGTCTGAAGTAGTGCTCCAGAATAGAAGAGGATTAGATCTGCTGTTTTTAAGAGAGGGAGGACTCTGTGCAGCTCTTAGAGAAGACTGTTGTTTCTATGCAGACCACACAGGGGTGGTCCGAGATTCAATGCAAAAATTAAAGAAGAGATTGGACATGAGGCAGCGAAGCAGGGAGGCCCAACAAAGCTGGTTTGAATCCTGGTTCGCTAAGTCCCCCTGGGTGACATCCTTACTATCCTCCCTAGCAGGGCCTTTGTTAATTCTTTTTCTACTTTTGGTTTTTGGACCGTGTGTTTTCAATAGAATCACTACTTTCATAAGAAAAAGAGTCAATGCAGTGCATGCTATGATGCTCCAACGCCATTACCAAGCTCTCCCACGCAATGAGCCACTAATAGCAGACACCGAAAACTAAGTTCTAAGATTAGAACTAGGGACAAAAGAAGAAGTGGGGAATGAAGGATGTAAATTATGTTAAAAATTTAATATGTTAACACCTTAAGGGGCAGTTGGGGCGAGTCTTCTATGAATAGAGTCTATCGATCCTAACTGACTCTGTTCGCGGAAGACTCACCCTAAACTGTTCAGAGAAAATTGAGAACAAGGGAGTGCTACAGAGGGATAAGTTTGGGAGGGTCAGGGTGGAGGGGGGCCAGGTGGGGACATGTGTGTGCACCTTGATAGCTGTTTCGCGCCGTAGCAATTCGCGCCATAAAATGTAACTGTCTGAATGTTTTGAATTAACCAATCATGTAAAACCGCGCCAACCTTTTCCCGCTTTATGCTCCCAAATCCTATAAAAGAACTTGCCCCCTAAGGCTCGGGGTCGACCCCTCTGTCTCCTGCGAGGGACACGAGTCGACCCGGAGCTCCGCTCAATAAACCTCTTGCGTTTGCATCAAGTTCGGTCTTCTGTGTCTGTGGGCCCGCGTCATCCCGAGACCTGGTGAGTTGGGATTTCCCTCCCCTTCCCCTTGGGAATCCAACACTTTGTAGCTGTTACTCTTCAAGTACAATGAATACATTGTTGTCTGAAATGCATCTCTCTCCATAGATAGGCACTGGCCCTGAGGGGAGGAGCATGGCTTTCTGGACGGCCACCATATCTCCAGTACTGAGCCCAGTCCCTGGTGCACAGAAGAAACTAGATAAAGAGGTGGTGAATGAATGACTGAGTAACCGGACAGCTGATCAGCCCTTCCTGCCTCCCCTTCCAGGCTGAACAACCACAGTTCCGGATGGGGCTTATTCTCAGTTCCCTGCTCCTTGTCCTCAGTGACCAGGGTCACTGTCCATCACCATCTGGTAAGGGTTCTAACAAATGCCAATGAGCATAAAAGCATCTGCCACACACTAATAAAACTTGAAAACACCTGGAAAACTCTGCGTTTTTAGTGCCAAATGAAGTGTGTTCGGATCCCCTTTGGGTCTGAGTGAATCTGTCTGAGGTGGAAGGAACCCCAGACTTTGCTCTGTGAGGATCCTGGGGCCCAGTTCACTGGGTTGCAGCTGGGGGGCTGTATCAGCAGAAAGACAAGGGGGCCAGAGGCCTTGGGAGTGTTCACAGCCAAAGAAAGCAGAGAATCCTTTTCTAAACAGACTGGGAAGAAAGCAGGTGACCGGATGCCGATCATTCACCCTCACGGGGCCCTGGTCTTTCTCATTTAAAACAAGGTTGATAATCACCCACGCTTTAAGTAAGAGAAAGGAGGGGGGTTGTGGATTTATTCAGCTACCAAAGTTTGTCCACAAAACAACAACAAAAAACCCAATTTCTGCTGGGCTGGTTTTGTTCTCTCTTTTCCTACCATAAATATTTCTGGAGTTTCCCCCTTGTGCCTGGCACTGTACTTAGTACTGGGGATACAACAGTGACCTCAACTCCTGGCTCTCATGGAGTTTGTGGCTTAGTTGGGGAAGGAGAGAAAACAAATGAGTGGCCATTATGTACGTCAGACAGTGACAAGTGCTATAAAGAATAATAAAATGTGCTACAAGGACAGATCTTGTGGGGCTTGGCAAGCCACACTAAGGACTTGGGACCCCATCCTAAGTGTGGTGGGAAGCCACTGGAGCTTGTGAGCAGCAGTGTGATGACACCCCCCTCACTTTCTCTCCTTGTCTTTAAAACACGGAAGGCAACATATCATTACCTTGACAACGATTTGTGATGAGACAGAATGTGAAAAGCATTTTGACTTTTCAAAACTCTTGAAAAGCATCATGACATGTCAAGGCCCATGGGTGTCTATTCGCAATTAGCAATTGGGTAGATTATGCTTCTATTGTCACTTCTGTCATCATGTTTATTTAACTAGCGGCTCCGGTCACATTTGTGCTATTTTAGCGCACCTTTCACATTTGAATAATACCAATAATCTCAGGAACAAAGGAGTAAAACAACATACTCTAACACTTTGCAAAGCTCAAACTTTTCTATGAGAAATGAATTGTTTTTTCTGAGTTTTTTCTTCCCTGATGCTCTTCCTTTCTTTCCAAGCGTTTGTTTTGTCTCTGCTGCAGGCTCTTCTTCCTTCTCCCACTCTCTAATTACAGGTGTCTGCCAGGCCACAGTGCTGCAGGCTCTTCTCTCTCTGCTGATTCCCACACCCTCCCTCATGACTGACCCTGCCCACCATCTCTATGTGAACTGGGCTGGACACACCAGACACACTTTGTCTCTCATCTGAAGTCTTGGCTCTTGATCAGCAAATGTTAAAGGAAAAGGCCTGTAGGGTGTCTCCCACTTTTATGTCAAATGTGGCAACTATTAATCTAAATTTATTTTTTCACCAAATCATCTTACTATGAATAAGATATTTTATTATAAAGGAGATTCTTGTACTAGGTGGAAAATTTTACTAAATGACTGACTTACAAAGTTTATTCTCACTTTAATATTTTAAGATGTAAACAGAGTCCCTTTTCTTACTATCCCTCTTCTGGGAGTCAGATCACCATTCTGCCAGGCTTTAAGGTGGAAAACCTGAAAGCCAGCTGGGGCTTTGCCTTTTCCTTAAACCTTGGATCTAATCCATCACCAAGGCCTCTTGTTCTCCTCTTTGACATGTCTCTCAGATTGCCCTTTCTTGTTTAAGCTCTCTGCCAAAACTTGGTTTGGGTCCTCATCCCTCTGTTCAGTCTTCCTGCCCTGGTGCCCTGCCTTCAGCTCACTGTCCTTCCAACTAATTACTTTAAACTTCAGCTTCATAATGTGTTCCCCTCACCAACCACAGAGGGGGCTCCTTGCTGCATTCAGTCAAAATCCCCGACCTGGTTTTCATGGACCTCATCTTCACATATCTATTCCGCTTTGGTTCTTGTTGCCCCACACTCATAGTTAATCTAGTCTAGTTTGCTTTCCCATAACCTGGACCCTGCACTTGGCATAATCATACTTGCTTCTTTTATGTTAGCTTGTTCTAAATGCCTTTTCTCCTTCCCCTTGCTTAGCTAAAGCCTGCTCAGCTCATGTCCCACTTCCCTCCTGACGTCATCTGTGATTACTCCAGCCTGTGCACTTGGTGATCTGGCCAGGGCACTTGGAGCCAATGCTCTAAACAACATTTGAAGGCTTGACAACAGGAGCTACCACAATAGCTAAACATATATTGAGCGTTTGCAAAGTGCCAGGCTCGTGCTAAGAGCTTTCCACATAGGAGGTAGATACCAATAATAGTGCCGTTCTACAGATGAGAAAACAACACAGAGAGAGAGGTAAGGTGATCTGCTGAAGACACGTGTCAATGGTGGAACTGGGATTTGAACCAATGGAGTCTGGCTCCACAGCTCAAGTGCTTAAACACTAAACATCATGCCGCCACGCCCACATCTCCAACATATCTTTCTAACTAGTTCTACATGTGCTATTTTTTATCTCCTTAAATAGAAAGTGAATCCTTTGAGGCTGGAGACCATGTTTTATACTTATATTCCTCCATAGTACCTTGCCTAAGGCTAGTTAATAAATGCTTTAACTGGCTAAAGGGTCAACCCAGCAATTTATCTAACACTCTGATGGCCAAAGAAAGTCTCTTCCTTTACACAGATTGGATCAACCAAAGAAAGAAAAGAGTGACAGTACCGCAGTTTAACAAATTAATAATTATTTTCACCCTTTGAGTTATAGGAATAAAATCATCTTTACCGTACTCCAGACAGTCTGACTGAATGCTGCTCTTGGTTTTTAAGTGAAAACAGGATGACCAGCTAAATTCATTAAGTCGGGATGGCTCATCCCACCCGCAGGCGCCATTCTAGTTAATGAAGGTCCTGTACCCCTAGAGGCCAGGCAATCTGTTCTCTTCCGCCTCAAACAGAAACGGTTCTTACTTGATTCAGTTACTTACTGTATGTTATGCACCTTCACGCATTAAGATGATGGCAGTGGCATTTCAGATGCTCGCATCTGAAGACAGCAGAGACTCGCGCTCCCAAGTCTACCTCCTGCACTATGTAAGTTGGCCAGAAAGCAGGGAGCGAATGCTCTGCAGTGACGCAGAGGCCCAGCTGTGGGCTGAGCTGGGCTCCAGGGGTCATTTGTGGAAGGCCGAGGATGGTCATTTAGGAAAGGAGCTTTGGAGTTGGGCTGATCTGACTTGGGCTTGCACACTGGATTGCTGGGTGACCATTTAAAACCTCCCTCAGTCTCAGTGTCCTTGTCCGTAAATTGGGGGTGATGAAAATCTCATAGGATTGTGGTGAGAATTATAAATAATGTAAGGGGCTTAGCACAGCATTTGGCACTTCGTAATAGCTAGCTAAATGCCAGCTACTATTTTATTTGGATAGTAATGCAAAGGCGCTGGCTTGCACCAGGTTAGCCAAAGCTCTCCAGACTTTAAGAAGGGAAGGAAGATGAAGAAAACTCAATACGATCATCACTCAATCACTGAGAACTTACTGACCATCCAGTTAGTCCCCAGCACAGTGGGAGGGACTCTTGCGAAAACCAAGCACGGGTCACCTCCTGCCCTAGAACTTTCCAGGCAGCTGAGGAGACAGAGCTCACAGGCAAACCCAACAGAGAGCTAAATTGTGGCGCTGGCTTTAGGAAGAAGAGGGCTCAGGAGAGAGGGGAAAGAGGAAGTGCACAGGGAATGGAGGCTCCGGGTAGATGTGGCCACACTGAAATGCTGCAGTGCGACCCACCATTCTCCCTGGGTAAGGCCCAAGGCAGGGGCCAGGACAGGCCTGGGTGGGGCCCAGCTCATATTACCAGCTCCGGGTGGTGAGTTGGGCTGTTAAGCATTTTTTTTCCCCTGGTGACCAGGCCAATTCCATAGCTCAGTCTCAGAAAATATCCCCTCTGGCTAAAAATCTGGGCCAAGGTGGAGAAGGCAAAGCCAGCACAGAATAAAAGAAGTCAAATCCTTCCTACACAGAATACAAGTGGTGCCCTAATAGCATTTTCTAGGGGGAAAGGCATTAGCATCAACAATGGACACTGGTTTTCTGAACCAAAGATCCATCCAGAGCCCTCTTTAATTATGAAGCCACAAACTCTGCAAATTATTAAATTCAGTATTAAGTAACGTGCAGTACTTCAACTTTAAAGTTACTCTGGGGAATAAAGGAAAAGAAATCACGAACCATGCCAATAACAGGAAGCTGATTACAGGGTGGGGGAGGGGTGCTACGGCAGGATTAGGACAGGATATCCTGTGAAAGAGGCAAAATCAAAGCTGACCTGACCTGGAACTTTGTGGTTATTCAAACAAAACAATGAGTTCAAACCCAATAAAACCTGGCAAAGCAAAACTCACAATTTTCACACCAGGCCGAAAGAATGACTTGCGAATTTTCCAAACATGCCTGGAGTAATACAACAGTGTGTTCCGCAGTTATTCCTTGTGACACATTCTGTTGCAACTTCTACTTTAAGTTCACAAGGTTTTAGCACCATGTTTTAAAAATAAAAATAAATGAAAAGTAAGTGGTACAGTAGAGTGAGATGATATTCCATCTGAAATGCATAATAGTGAGCAGGGTGTTTGAGAAAAAGGGAGATAGGGAGTAGGGAGGATGTGGGTGGAGAAAGGACAAGTTCAGCCAAGGAAGACAAGAACCAAGGACAAAAGGTAGGGCCTGAACATATTGCAAAGACAAGGGCTGATAAGCCAGGCATGGATCCAAAGTCTGGTGTGGCTGAATCCACAGAAGGAATATTCAGGCTAAGAGGGGTGAGCAAAGTTCCAAGGGGAGCCCCAAATCGAGGACCCGACAGAGAAGGGGTGGAAGGTCCATCAGCAAGTATTGAAAACCTAATCAAGACAACCAGCGGACAAAGAGGAGCAAACCAAGCACCAGGGAGAATGGGGGCACCAGTCCTGGGGTCTTGCAGTTGAGGAAGGATGGACAGGAAGATGAAACACACAGGAGCAGGAGAGCCTTTCGTGGAGAACAGAAAGCAGGCTGTCACGTTTCTTCTACACATCTACGGGGGAGTCAGAAGGTGAGGGGAGGATGCTCTGAGCTACTGGCCTTTCTCCATCACCCTCCTCCCGATGGCGACCAGTGACAACCCAGGATAACTCTCATTGGCAACACAGAATTAAAGAATGAAATTAATGAGCACCTCCTGAAATTATGGGTATTTCATCCCTTTACTCAGGAAGGAAATCTCAGGACCACCAAGGGGACTTTACCTAAAGTGCAGCCTGTGTTGGGAGGACTTGCTTAAGCAGTTGCCTTGGGAGGAACTGAGGGAAGGAGGAACTCTGCTCGCTGTTCTAGAACACCAAAGCTCTGAATAATTCCCATTATCTTTCCAGCTTTCCAAAAGCCAAAAGGGAAGCGATATCCGAATAAAAATTCTGATTCACAGGGCCGGCCCCGTGGCTTAGCGGTTAAGTGCGCGCGCTCCGCTGCTGGCGGCCCGGGTTCGGATCCCGGGCGAGCACCGATGCACCGCTTCTCCGGCCATGCTGAGGCCGCGTCCCACATACAGCAACTAGAATGGATGTGCAACTACGACATACAACTATCTCCCGGGCTTTGGGGGAAAAATAAATAAATAAAAAATCTTTAAAAAAAAAAAAAAAATTCTGATTCACAGCCCCGGTAGGACAGACACTACCTTTGTGGACTTTTATCTAGAACAAAAGGCAAGAGAGCTGTGTGCAGAGCTCTGTGACCATCTGTATGCTGCTGTTCAGAGCTGTGGTGAGAACTCAGACCTAAGTAATAAACAGATGCCTGGGATGCAGCTCAACACAGAAATGATTCCGAGAACCCAGCCACCCCCAGAAGGGGCAGTGAGCCTGGGTGAGTCTGACTTCATGCCACAAAGTATGCTACGCAGCAAGGACCAGCACTGGGGTTGGGGACACGGCTTGGGAAGAGCTGGTGGTCATATTGAGAGTTTGGTTGTAGGTCAGGAAGAAACTGAAGGAAGAGAGGATACACAGAAGACAACAGCCACTTTGAGGCTGCTTTTTTAAACTGGCCCCCTCAGTGCCTGGGATGCTGGGGAGACCAGAGCTATGCTCCTGTGCATCCTCCTCCGGCTGGAAGAAACAGAGGCTTCAAGACTTGGGGTAGTTTTCATAAGCACTGCCTTTCCCTGATTATCCAGATGATGCAAATGCAGGAGTTTCTTTCGCCAGGAAAGCAAGACAAGGAAGCCAAGTGACATTTTTGATGTTTGATGGCAGTCTGCAGTTCCTATTCACACACTTTAAAATCACAGAGGGTGACCATCTGCTTCCTTTTTGATGATTACTAAGAAACCGGGGACGCACAGACCAAGGACTTGCTCTTGACCACTTAGAAACAACCGCCAAATTGCTCTGCCCGAGAAGGCACAAAGGAGAGGGAGACACCCACACGGAAAACGAAACGTGACTGCCCAGGGCAGATGAAGAGGAAAGATATTCCGACAAGCGGCTCTCCCTGACCAGGGCTGACAGCAGTCCATCTGCTTCCTCCGGGCAGAGTCAGGGGGCTGCCAGACGAGGGGGGTGTTTTAGTCTTAAAAGACACTGGGGTAGACTAGCGTGAGTTAAAGCCCCTTTTCCTTTCGTTTTAATCGTTGGCTTTCCACTGTCCTTTCTACCAGGGAAAGTGATGGTCTGTAGACCCATCGCCCAGTCCCTGGCCGGTTCACCTGGCCCTGCAGCCCCACGGGGGCTCAGCAGATAAACAAAGCATCCCTCGCAGAGATGTCGGTGGAAGCCAGGGGCTGCGAGCGGAGGAATACAAATGAGGGCGCTTTGCTGCCTAGTGACGGAAGTGTACCAAACTGGGGATGGGGGGGCTTGATTAGAAGCAGGCTCGGTGCAGTCATGCAACCCGTCAGCTCAGCGGGAGAGACGGCTCCGACCTGGCCCAGGGCGCTCGGTCCACCCCCCTCCCCCCCCCCCCCCACCAGACGGCCCCGCAGGACAGATGATAAACTCTGACCGTGGGCAATTCAAACAAACGCGTTTCCTGCTCGGGACTTAAAACAATAGCTGCATTGGAAAGGCTTTGCTTTTCGTCAAAGGATGGTTTGCTTCCCCAGTATGGGAAGAATTAGATTCAACTCAATAATTAAAACAGTTCTTCCCCCGCCTCCCTTTGACATTTGCTGTTGAGGTCACGGCACACTGTGTGGGAATTGCAATGCTGTTGTTGACAGAGAACAAGAAACGCATGTGCCGACAGGGGCAGAGGGAGGGCATCTCATGGCGAGATCAGCCTTGATCTGCCACCGGATTACAGGGGCCTCAGAAGAGGCTGATTAATAATTCTGCGGGAGCCCTTGAGCTGGAAAGCCGGCGTTCTCAGTCTGATAATCCCCAGTCCCTGTAATACAAAGGAAGGACAGGAATTGAATTCACAGTTCTGAATTGCGAAACTCTAAATTTGAAAGAAACAGGGATCCGCTTCTTTCTGACTGTGTTTGTCAACCTAGCTGCTTGCTTGTTTGTGTTAAATGGCTACTGTGCTTTTTGAATCCAAAATCTGATTATATTTAATTAGTACAGGCATCTGGGATTTCTAATACACAGAGTTATTAAAGTAACAAATCTTTCTAAAATATGTTCTCCATGAAAGAATGTGTTAATTTATGAAGTAACAATTTTTTAACATGAAATAAACATGAAAACTGCAACAATTATGAATTCTTTGCAGTCTAATTTATACGTGACTATTCCTCCAGATGATAATCTATTCAACTTAAACCCTCAATACTGGGAGCATTTGAACAGATACATTTTTTTTTTTTCTATTTAATACACAAACCTAACCGTAAGCAGGTCTTATACAAAGTCTCGGCTGCCCCTGTTTCTACACATATTCCAAAGATCCAAAGATTAAATTGCCTTGACATTTGCTTCCTCAATAATGATCCTGTTGTTAATTTACATCTTTAAACAAACCCCAAACAAACCCAAAACACAGAGCAACTCTACGTTCTGTCTTTGTGATGATTCAAATCAGGAGCGCAGAGTGTCAAATAGGCAGGTCCTCCGTGTGGGGAGACCCTGATGGGAGCAGGACAGGAAAGACCAAGGAGGTGTGTACATGCGTAGGTGCGTAAGTGCGTGCCTAGGTGGCTGTGTGCGTGCGTCGAAAAAGGAAAGAGGTCTGGCTATCCAAACAGACATAAAGCCAAGTGCTGCCAGGAGGAGCGGGAAGGAGCAAAAAAAATGCAATGGCTTCTACCCACTGTCTTCTCTCATCTTCCTAACCACCTGAAAGGAAACACCACCAAGCCTTTGTCACGGACGGGAAAGCTGGGGCTCAGTGAAGCTGGAGCTTCTGCAAAATCCAAGACCAGGACATGCAGAGTTGGGATTTGAACACAGGCTTCTTTAGCTCTGAAGCTCCTGGGCTTCCGGTTACCCCAAAGGCGATCTGGCCGTGTGCAGGGAACACTGGTGTAGCGAACAACTCTCTCTGGAGGTTCTCGCAGTCACAACAGTATCCAATTCCCCGAGAGAGCTGTGCACGTTGCTCAGAGAGCAGGAAAGCTTGTCTGGGAAGAGTGTGGAGAGGTGACAGCGATTGTGGCGATTTCCACTGCTGTAAACAAATATTTATTAAATACCTACTAAGTGCTCTGTGCTGATTTTCAGGCCAGATCACCTCTGTAGAGAAGCAGTAAGACTGGGTCCACAGATACTTGAGAGAACTGTTCTAATAGTGCTTGTGCACGTGCGTGCGCGCGCGTGTGCACAATCATCAGTGATGCTGCTGAGATGCCCACCGGATACTCAGAGTTGACAAGATTAAAAACAGCAGCATGGAGGCAGGGACAACTCTCAACAGAGAAGGCAAATATGAGAAAAAAGGAAAATGTGCTGCGGAGGATGGTGAGCAGACCGCTGGCTCCCAGCTGTGTTCAGGGTGGAGCGGCCCTGGGGGCATGGACGCCATACAAAGTGGTGACTGCCCAGTAAATAGAGTTGGCTGTAACATAATGAAATCATATATATTTTTTTCTCTTAAAAGATTGATTTTTCTTTATTGACTACTAAGTCTTTTTCTTAAAAAATTTTTAGGTAAGAAAATCAAGACCCTTTTCAAGGAAAATATACATCAAACACAAAAAGTCCAAGTTATAAGAATGGTTTTTATATTTTACAACCATCCAAGAGCTTTTATGGACAGCCCATTTAATTCACACTAATTATGTGAGGTAATTATTTTTATTTCCATTTTACGGATGCTAAAAATGAGGCGCAGAGAGGTTAAGTGATTTGCCTGGGGACACCAAGCTTGTAAGCAACAGAGCTAGTTCAAACCCAGGCCTCCTAGCTTCTAACCGCAGGTTCCTCAGCCTCACCAGGCTGCCTCAGCAGCCTGGAGGGAAGAACAGTACCAGTAAAAAACACAGTCACTGTGTATTCTGCCTTTAAATATATGCCCACAAAATGTGCAGGGCTGTATCTACAAATGCTAACTATAGGCTTGTCCTATGATTAACGATTTCACTCCTGGGAATATACCTGAGAGAGGAGGGCATACGTCCGCCACCACAGCAGCTTAATTCATAATGGCCCCAAATTAAAAATACCCATAGAATGGACAAACTGAAATATTTGTACAATGGAATACTACTCAGCAATGAAAAGGAAAGACCTACTGTTACATGCAGCAACACGGATGAATCTCACAGACATAATGATGGGAAAGAAGACAGACACAAAGAGTAATACTATCTGATTCATTTATATGAAGTTCAATTACAGGCAAAATGAATCTGTGGTAATAGAGGTAAAAAGAGTGGTTACCCCTGGAGTGGTTACTGGCTGGAAGGGGATGAGGAGGTCTTCTAGGGTTCTGGCAGTGTCCTGGATCTTCATCTGTGGGTGGTGTCAGGGGCACAGACATATGTAAAAAGTCACTGAGTTGTACACCTCAGATTTATTCATTTTATGGTATGTATATCATGGCTCAATAAAAAATAAGTGTCCACAAAACAAGTCATTCTTATACATAAGCCAGGTAGATGTGAACTTGTGAGGTTTAAATCAACATTAGTCAGTGCTGAGCTTCCTGAAAGCTTATGAAGAGAAACACGAGCCTGTCAAGAATTCCCCCACTGTTTCCTGTCTGTGTGAGCTCTGGAGGAACTGAGGGCGGGAGGGGCTGTGAGTCCTGGAAAGCAAGGCTTGGTGACAGCTGCCCTTGCTGGTGGTTCCAGGAGACAGGTGTGGCATGGATGTGTGAGGACAACAGGACAGACGGCGGATCCTTGTGGCACCCATGGCACAGGCAAGGCTGGGGTTAGCCTGGGAGGACTCTGGGGTGAAGGTGCAGGGCTGGGGTAGGGAGGTGGCTCTGATCAGACCTCAGGGGGAGGGTAGGCAGTGTGGAGGTGAGAGGCCACGGTCCGCTGTGTGGTGGTGACGTGGTGTGGACGGCTGTGGGAGGTGAGGACCTGTGGCAGTGGGCCCAGGTGAGGGCACCCCGACTGACTCTACGCTTGGACACCTCGCTTGGATGCACCACCACCACCTCCTTGAGCTCCACTGATCCAAAACCAAACTTGCCCTCTTTCTCTGAAAAGATCTTCCTGACTCACTCGTTTCTGTTGTGGGCACCTCCATTCTCATGACCACTCGCATTTGACTACTCGGGAACCATCTTTGATTCCTCTCTCCCCTTCCCCAGGGGCGTCTGAGCCTTTCCATCGTGTCTACACTCCATCCTTGCATTTGCTCATTCCCCAAGAACTTAGTCTTGTACCGGACAGACTAACAAGAGTATCTTTTATTTACCACTCACTATGTGCGGGGCACTGTGCTAAACGCTTGACATGTACTGTTTTCCTTCATCTTTGCAAAAATTAAAGAACAAAGCAGGTAAAATATATTTCCATTTTATAGATAAGCAAACTGAGGTGTGGAAAAGTTAAGTAACTTCCCCAAGGTCCCAGAGCTGGTAGGCGATGGAGTTGTGTTTCAAATCAGCGATGCTCCTGTCTGTCCCTCCTCACGCTGGCTGACTGCCTCTGTGCAGTCTTAGGCTTCTTTATAGCGGTAGCTCCTAGCAAAGTCCCTTTCACAGACAAGGCACTCAAATAATTAATGTTGGCATTGCTTAGAGACCCTGACTGGACAGAATTTAGCAAAGAGTTTATGACTGAAGAAGATCTATCTGCTATAATTGAGGGAGATGTACAGGTAACAGATAATGAGCAGTACCCAATAATTTCTAGTTGCCTCTGGAATGCTGTTGGCAGAGGACCACCTTCCCTGGTCTTAACCTTCTTCCTGACACGGGGCTTCTGCTTACAGTTCAGTGGGGTGGTGGGAGGAAAGGAACACAGGTCCAAATTACAATTCTGCCTGTCCCCTGAGAGATGCCACCTCATCCACCCAGGGGGCGACGGACATTTCAGTGTGCCTTTAGATGGGAAACTCACAACCACGTTGAGAAACAACTGTCACTCACAGTCCTAAAATACCTGTGTTCAGCACGTGCTTCTGAACACTGCCTACACTTCCATAATTGCGGGCAGATGCAGCCCGGCTGTGGCCTGGGGGTATCATAAAATCCGACTTGCAAATATTATCAGGCACGTGGACCAGCTGTCTGGAGGCGCTGCTGAACCCCCAGCAGAAACTCCAGCACGCAGCACGCATGCCATCTGCAGAGCACAGCCGCAGACACACACCAGGCCCTTTCTGCCTTGCAAAGAGGCCACGGCAGGGCAGAGCCCTGGGAGGAATTTTATAAACAGCTGGGTTGTCCCAGAGCCGGAAAATGAAGGTCTTTCCAACTCCCTCACACATGCACATTAGAAGGTGCCGCTTAAAAACTTCCATAAATAAAGGGGAAAGGGATTTATAACTAATCTCCATTATTTTCTGTTCTTTTAATCCCTGTCTTGATGAGAGGCAGTCAGTATAGCTTATGAGGGCAGATGTAACAGTGCCAGCCATACCTGGATTCAAATCCTGCCTCTGCCCTTTTACCAGCTGTGTGACTTTGTACAAGTCACTTAACCTCTCTGAGCCTATTTCTATTGTATTTATTGTTATTTACCCGCTTGGACCTGGCACTTGATAGGTATTCTATAAATGCCCCTCCTCCTTCCTTTTCCTCTGTTGTAGCACAGCATTTCTTTTATTCTCCTTGCAAATCCTGGGGCCCCACAGCCTTTGTTTTTTTCTCCAGTTCATTTACTTCTCCTTACTTATCTCTTTCCAGTGTTTGGAATGGATCTGAAGATATTTGTGAAAGGGAAGAGAGAAGAAAAAAGCATTTTAAGAGGGAAGGGTGGGATACCCTATGTGGAAAGTGAAGGAAACACGGTACAAAGGGTGTGAAGCTGATCCCTTGAAAGGCGTCAGGACAGCATCTGGGAAAGTGATGGTGGAGGCAAGGAAGCCAGCAGAAGGGCATTCAGGTCAGCTAACTGGAGAGGAAGGTGGGGCTTGATGGCCAGGGCTGAGGGGCCACTCTGGCCCTGGTCCATAGCAGCTGTAAGCTGTGAGGGGAAACCCGTGAGGGGCTCCCCACACACCGTCCCCTGGGGCCCCAATCCCCCAGGGCCGCAGCCAGAGGGATCTCACTCCATGAATTAAATATCTAGGCCCTAGCAACAGCGCCCCTGCCAGTATCCTGCGGCTTCTGGCCCTGCAACCCTCTCATTTATTGATGGTCAAGGCTGTTACCCACATTCTATACAGCCTAAAGTCCAGCGAAAGACAGAAACAATCCTGCACCCTCCTTCCGGCACCAGGACTCTGCTCACCCAAGGAAGGACGCTTACACGACCACCCGCCAAGACCCACTCCATTCTCACCCCTTCCCAAGTCAAATATTCACGTCTCCTAACCTTCACCTGCTCTCCTCTCCTCTCCTCTCCTCCCAGGTCTGTGAGTCGGGATCTGACACGTTTGCCTCAGGGTAAGCTCTCTCATTTAGGGCCAGGGCTCAGACCCAGTGGCACTTCAGACCCTCTCGGCTCACCTTGACTCAAAATCACGTCCCCATTTTTCTCTGGGCTGCCAGTGCCAATCAAAGCCGCCCGTGTGCCTTTGATTAGAGAGACGGCCCGCCATCTGGCCCCGCACTGTGTGCGTGTGTGTGAGATGCTGGGGCATGCTCGCTGGGTGGGCATTTGGCTCCAGGACAAGAAGTGCCACGGGTTGGGGAAATTCAAATAGCTGAGCTGTCCGACCGACATGTAATTTAGCATTTGGACAGTATCTGTATGAGCCAGGGTCTTAGTTTAATGTTTTTCCTCATCACTTGAGGCTGCTGAGAATGATAAAAAGAGGGAAGAATTGGCATGAAATGAAAGAATTAAAAAAGAAAGAAGAATAAGAATTCCAGAGGTGGCCATTATGAAATCCAGTAGAAAGCGCCACGCTGTAATATATTCCAGTCACTGCTCAGCCTTGCTCGGAATGACTAGGCTTTGGTTAAAAACGACGACAAAGGTTACCCACTTCCTTCAGACATGCACATTATATTCTACAAGAGGAGCCTACATTCAATCACAAACAGCTCACTTAATTCCACACATTTGCCTGTTGACCGCTATGTGAAGATCCGGGAAGACAGAAAATGACCCTGGAATTCCCTCCCTGGTGTCTGGTGCTCTGAAAGCACCTGAAAAGCTGCCCCCCAGGAGTGGCTGCTGGTCTGGGATGTGTTTCTTCTAGAGGCTAATTTCTACAGATCTCAGGAGGGGGTGGGATGGAGGGAGATGCTTAAAGGAGATGGAAATGTTCGACCGACTCTATCGTTATCTTCTGTCCTCTCTCTACATCCCCTTTCTACTCTTCTCTCTGCTCTGGACCCATCTGGGCTCACCAATGGGCTCCTTTGACTTCTGGCTTCTAGTTGGGTGTGGCAGGAGATCTGGAGGATGGCGGAAGAAGGAGATCATGTTGATCCACCTCTGTTGCCTCTCTCGACCAAAGGTGGCCTCTCCTCACAGCTGCTTGTTCTTAGTTCTGGTGCCCACTCCCTGCCCCTGCCTTTCAGGCCGCGGGCCCATTGCTGTCACTAGCCCTGGGATACTGCATCATGCCCTGTTGTTTTCCTAAGTCCTGCCCATGCCTTTGTAAATAACTACTTTATTAAATTCTCCAATGAGCATGCCTTCTGTTTTTGCTGAGACTCTGATGGAGTGATGACTATTACTTGTCTGATCTCTTGGCTTTCCACAGCCCTCTTTCTCCAAAGGCAAAGTGTCCCAAGCCTGGACGCTGTGAGGAGGGCGGCACGAGCCAGGAGGACCACATCGGCAGACACTCACTCACCAGAAAGCAACATCTCAGCCATCCATTGAACCCACTACAGTCTCCCACCTGCAGAGCTGTCCGATCCCTGCCAGATCAAGAACAAAAAACCCAGCCGAAGAATGCCATTTCAGTATTTTCTGGAGGAAGGGCAGGGAAGGAGGGAGGACAGGTTAGGCAGTAAGCGACTGTCCTCGAGGATGTGACCATGAGCCATCCTCATTCAAGTGCTCACCTTGTCTAGCTGTGTACTCATTGTCTTCAATCAATCTGGCCAATCCAAAGTCGGCAATCTTGCATATGAGTCCGTTCCCCACCAGAATGTTTGCTGATCGCAGATCTCTGTGGATATAATTCATGCGCTCAATGTAAGCCATTCCTGCAGCAACCTGTGGAGACCCAGGGAACACGACACATATGTTACATTGTGACTCGACGTACTTACACGTCGTTAAATCTAAGGCAGGAATCAACGTATCACGGGGCCTACCTGTGCTGCCATGTCCACAAGATTTGGTAATTTCAGAGCTCTTCCTTCTCCATCTTTTAAGAAATCAAGTAAACTTCCTAGGAACAAAACATAAAACCATTTCAATTTACTTTGAAAGATAAAAATTCCCAACAAAGGGCTATATTTGGTTTTCTTATCAAAGTAATGAAGTAATTGAATAATGCCATCAATGAAAAAAAAAAGGTTAAAACAAAACAGGGTAGGAACAACTCTATGCACTGAAGGGCAGCAGTTTTACCTTTTAAAAACAATGGTGACTCCATTTCTAAGGATAACAAAAATTTGATAAAACTAGAAGAAATGGGACTCAATTCCCTTTATGTCATGAAGAATGTGTGAAGAGCTGCACCACTTCAGTCTCACTCCCTGATGGGCCCTGCACAAAGGAGTGGTGTGGGGAAAATATCGCCCAGCCAAGTGGTTCCCAAAATGTCGTCCTGGACCAGCAGGAACAGCATCCCTCAGGGATCTTGTTAGAAATGCAAACACTTGTGCTCCACCCCAGATCTACTGAGTCAGAAACTCCGGAGGTCGGGCCCAGAAACCTGTATTTTAATCACCCTCTAGGTGAGTCTGATACATAGGAAACTTTGAGAATAACTGGCCTAGCTAATTTACAGATTTTAAATCACGAAAAGAATATCTGAGGAATATAGGGTAGGGCAGGAGGCTCCCCCTATTAGATCATGGCCAGTCAGGCCTTAAAGACATCTGGAAGCTGGACCTTCAGAGCCACTATGATAACACAGCCTAAAGGGCTCAGAACTAACACCAGGGCTGAAACTCTCTGGATGCTCATGATGGTCATTGGTGATTTGTCTCTTGCTTTAATCACAAAGCTGTTTACCAAATAACCCTGGATACAAAGGACAATCTGCCAGGAAAAAATTTCCAAATATATTTTAACAGAAAGTACGTGGAAAGGAAAAATTACACTGGTGTCCTCTGATGTACAACGCATTGCCTTTTAAGGCTGTTTCTTGTTTGGTTCATCTATTTTTCCAAAACAAAGTAATCTTTGGCCTTATCCCCAACAATATTGCTTTGATTAGAAAGACAGAAAGAGACAGAGAGACAGAGAATGAGAATAAAATGTGCTCTTTAAAAGCATGTCTTTCTTCATTTGATGTTTAAGAAGAGAGCTGAAAAAAAAAATAAGATGAGAAGATGGAGACTAAACTGAGCCCAGAGACCAGTGTCTGATATTAATTGTTCAGCCCTGCAAGAAGGAAATTTAATACAAGCTATGACATTCAAAATAATAGCAAACTATCATAGCCCTCTGTAGCACCCTTGATATTAAAAATGAATGTTTTAATTAGGGAGAGGAGCTGGAATTCCTGACATGTGCAGCATGCAAAAGGTACTGCGTTTCACAAGGATCTGGGCACAAACTCAAGGTCAGAGACTGTTTTAAAAATGTTCTGATTAATACAGATTAGTGGTTACCAGAGAGCAAGGGGGTGGGGGAAGGGGGCAAGGGGTAATGGGGCAGATATGTATGGTGACAGATAAAAACTGGACTATTGGTGGTGAACACGATGCAGTCTACACAGAAACTGAAATATAGTGATGTACACCTGAAATTTACAAAATGTTGTAAGCCAATGTGACCCCAATAAAACAATTAAAAAAAAAAATGTTCTCACTAATGAGCACACAGTTTGTGTTTCCTGGTGGGAATGCTTGACTCATGCAGAAACTAGGAAAAAAGCAAGCAGGTAGCTCCATTTCCCTCCCTGAAACAACCCCTGTTAGGTCACAGTGAGGTGGAGCCTGAACAGGCCTTGCCTGACCTTTATTCATGTACTCGGTGACAATGTAGATAGGTTCCTCGGACACCACGGCGTAGAGCTGGACCAACTTGTCATGCTTCAACTTCTTCATGATCTGTGCTTCCTCGAGGAATGACTCAGGGGACATTGTGCCTGGTTTAAGAGTCTTTATGGCTACTTTTGTGTTTCCATTCCAGGTACCTGCAGACACCCCACAATATTAAGTCAAACCAAAGATACTCTTTCGATGGAAAAAAAAAGTTTTGTAATCAACAGCTATTTCCATACAGTTGGATTCTAAGTTAAAAAAACTTAATACAGTTTTTATTGAACAAAGACAATCAAATGTAAGGACTCTGTCAAGTATTTTCACAGGAAAAATGTGTTTACTTATGGCTATATTATGGTTTACCATTCTTTTAATTTTTTTCTTATTTTGATATATACCACTTTCCTTTTCTGGCTCAGCCATGTGATTGCAAATTTGTACCAAAAGCTCCGGACACTTCTTTATAAGATGAAAGTCCAAGGGTTAGAACAGGCCTGGCCATCCAGTAGCCATCCCTTAGGCAGAAAAGCGAGCACAGAAAAAATCAGACTAAGTCTCATTTCATGAGGTATGCCACTTAAAAAAAATATGGCAACACACTGAGGATGTCTGAAAATTACTTCTAGACTTTCAATTGTCTGCAATGGATGAGCTACTTGACTGAGTCCTTGAACAGTTGATCTATAAGTCAGATTATAAGTATGCTGATAAGTACTGGCAAGAAGCTCACAGTCTACTTGCCCATACTTCAACTGGGAAGGACAATTCCTCAGGTTTACTGCTGGTCAGCCACAACAAGAACAATGACTTCTATCAGCTAGACTGGAAAAATTAAAGAGCAGCTAAGAGGGAACAGAGATATTTGAACTTAACATGTTAAAAAAATCTAGTAGGTCCAGATGCAGGCCTTGTTTATGATCATCGGTTACCTCATCTGTAAAATATAGGAATGGAACTGGATTATCTTTTGAGTCTCTTTCAGCCCCCAAGTTAAAAAAAAATCTAGGTTCTATGTGTATTCCATTAGTCCTTGGACTTTGATTTAAAACTACTTATAAGGGAAACAGAAAAGTCTGCTAAGTTAGATTATGTTATTTTCTATTTGGAAAAGAAGGCTGGTTTAAATTAAGATTAATTTTTATCTTTAATATAATTGATTTTAGAATTAAAAAATTCTGTAAATTGGAGCAACTTTTGTTATCCTGCTAAAAACATGGTTCATATAATTACAACATGCAACCTACAAAAATATAAATTATGAAAGAACAAGGGCTTAAAGAAGAGTTCATTCAAATCTTATGAAATATTTGACCACTAAATGTAAATGAGAAATGTGACAATTTGTAAGTGGTCTTTGCAATTTGAGTGTTATTCTGGAGTGTTATTAGCACCCCCAAATTTTAAACAGATGTCTTCCTTTCTAATAACAACCCAGTTACTTACATTGGCATTCCATCCTGATCTTGAACTACCACAATATGATGTTTTATGTTTAGTGGGGAACAAAATCTTAATAATATGTGTAATGATTTAAAGTTGATGAAGTTTGATAATAAATTTTCCTGTAGGGTCCAATTCTTCCTGATTGTATGAGTGATTGGATTAAAATCCTTAGGGCCCATAGCTTCAATTATGAATTGGGCAGATGAGGGAGAGCAAGGCCATATAAACATATTTTACAATACTTGAGTTCAAGTCCAGAGAGAGAGGGACACAATAATGTGGACTCTGAAAACAACAGTAATGATAACACTCATTACAATAGTATATACATACACATATAAATGTATATGTCTGAGTATCTATCTCTATCTATTTATCTGTGTAGTACTTACTCTTTGCCAGGCTCTGTTCCAAGTGCTTTAACTGTATTAAATCTTTTAATGCAGACCACATCTAAACACTGATAGCCACACATAGCAACAGGTACCTATCTATACTGTTTTTAACTGAAAAAAAAGAAAGAGGATTCCATAAGTACCAACACTGTCTTACTGACAGATGTTTTTGGGTGGGGCCTAAGGCCATGGATTGTCTCTAAGCAAAGCGGCAACGGACCCAAAGGGTGTTATGAAAGCAATGCGAGGGCCCAGTGCAGTCAGCCTTATGAATGACCTGAGAACCAAATTAAGAGAAGTATGTGTATACTGAACACCTACTATGTGCAGGGACTCTAAACATATTGTCCCATGTAATCCTCCAAACAATCCTATGAAGTGGGTATCATTCCAATTTTACAGATGAGGAAACTGAGGCTCAAAGAGGGTAAATAAGCCCCTAGCCCATGGTTAATCAGCTAGTAAAGATTCAAACTCAGGCCCATTGAGCAAAAAAGCCCATGATCTTTCCTTATAGAGCCCATCTGTAGTATCTTACCTTCCCATGTCTTAGGAAGAGGAAACATCAGATTCTTATTGTTTTGGTTTCCTGTTTTGTGCGTGCCTTGATTAACCACACGAAGTAGGACAGAAGAGTACAGCAAGGTATCACCATATTCTGAAAATCTAGATAGCCCGTCTAGCTATCCAGGTTAAGTGTCTTGGTCCCAATGGCTGTGTATATGTTTTTGTTCAAAACTATTCCTTTAATTGGCTTTGAGATGCAGCCAAAACAAAATTGTGCCCTCTGCCTTACCAAGCCACACTTCAGCGAAACACCCCTGACCCAGCTTCTTCTCCAGAAACAACGAATCACGTGCAACTTCCCAAGCATCTTTAGACAATCCAGAAGTTTGTGGGGTACAACTCGATGCAATCACAGTTAAGTTAAAACACAAACCATCAGCTTTCTCTACAGGAAAGGGAATTAATAAAGAAAACACAGTCCTTATAATCCATAATCATGCATGCACTAGGAAAGATGGAAGGTGACGTGCCCTTGAGGGCGACACTGAGTTCGCTGGACAAACGTTTGCAGTTTGAAATGAAGGGCAAGGCATTTGGTGCAGGCTGGAACATTCCCTGTACCATTTACTGGTTTATGAATCGAGACTCATATAATAATATAATTTGAGCCATTTGCCAATCTTGACCACTTACTATCTCTTTTCTAGAAATTCCAGGATTCCAAAATCAAAATTATCATTCCCTACTATTAGTAATTCAAACTTTCTTCCTGGTCATGAAGTCTTTATTTTCACCTTCCATCTTTGATGTTTGGGACTTCCCAAACAAGAGAGCTAGTAATAGAGTAATTGAGTCTCAGCATACCCATCCATACTTCCCCAAACTGCCCATTTCCCAGTCTCTTGATCAACTGCAGGGATTCTCGAGGGATTTCCCAGACATCTTTGGTTTTGACAGACAGATCGGTAAGCCTTGGCATCCCTTTGTGACAGGGAACTACTAGGCGGCAGCAGAGACCTGCGGCTCTCTCTGATGGAGCGGGACAGCGGCAGGAGAGGGAGAGAAAAGCAGAACACGTGAAACAACAACATTTACAGGTGCACAAACCCAGCCAGCGCATAGCGTGCCTCGAAACAGTGCTACGTTGGCAGAGAACTACACACATCTTGGAAGATCAGACGCCACACATTGAAACACATTCATTGGCGGTAGAACAGAGGACGATTTGGACTACTCCATATGCCCAGGTATAATATAGTCTATACATACACACAGATATAGATTGTTTGGTTTCTATACTCACTAAGAAAAACATTTTCAGCCCAATGTGCTAATAACATGTCTTCTGGAACCCTGAAAATACCTCCACTGATTTCAAAAGATACATTTGGACTACAGAATGTCAGCATGACTGTCCTTTCCCCTCTAATATCAAAGGTTTAAGGACTCTCTGGCATGAATATATTTAAAATTGCAACTTCAGTACAGGACTCTTCTACAGACCATTACACTGCTATAAACTAGTAAGGCTGAAGATTACAGCTGGCAGGGGACAAGAGAGGTCACAGGTCTCGAGCGATTTCTTTGGCATTTTAACTGACTCTATTCTACCAGTCAGAAACTCTTGCTTCTTTGATATTCATTAAAAAAAAATCTTTATAACAGTCTCCGATGTATAATTTAGGAGTCTGGTTTGAAAGCAGAAAGAATGAAACTAAAATCTGCAGAAACTCAAGGATGTGAAAGAATTCTATTTCCTACGAAAAAGAGAAAGGAAAAAAGTAGTTATCCCTCATACGTTATGTGGAGGGTTTTTTTTTTCTTTTTCTTTTCTCTGTTTTTTTTAAAAAGAATATGCCTTTTAGAATCTAGTGATGGTAAGGGGAAATTGCCTAAATGCCAAGTTAAACATCAGTCAGGTGAGAAAAGGTAACAATGAACAAAGAATCAGGGCAGTGACAGAAGCTGCAGAAAGCCTGGCCTGTGAGGTGACAGAGCCCCTGCCACACCCCACACCCCCCTGGAGGCGCCTCCGATCCGGGGAAACCAAATGTAGTGCTGTTGCCTTTTCTCCAGGAACCAGCTGTAAGTTACTTTTTATTCCTTTCTTTTTGATAGAATCAGGTTCTAAGATGTTTAGACAAGAAATTATTTGTGTGTCAATATTTCAAAGGCATTTTATTGTGTGAGAGAAAGAGGGAAGAAGAAAAGCCAATATAAGAACAAATCTAAGGTGAGATGGATTTTTTTTTGAGATTAAAAAATGTCTATTGCTCTTCATATCCCTTCTGTCCTTCCAGCTTTAAGATGTTATTAAGGTGCCCTTTCCAACACAATATTTTCAAATGATCCTAACCCTGGGGATCCTGCTGATGTTTGGCTGTAATGAAATATACTTCGGCATTTGAAAAATCCTTACGACATGCAGGCATTTTGAGTCTATTACTTAAGCTCAGGGAGATATTCTGCTCCATTTCTCTCAAATATTTCATTAGAATCCACATAAACGAAAGTTACCCAACGCCCTAATCAACTAGTACTCCGAATGTGGTTAATTTTTTCACTTGCTTAATAGTGCAAGGATCAGTAGATGGGCATTTCTTACTGCTATTTTCAAAAGATTGCTTTTTCTTGGTGCTAATAAATTATACACACATATTATTATTATTATTTTTTTTGGTGAGGGATATTGGCCATGAGCTAACATCCATTGCCAATCTTCCTCTTTTTGCTGAGGAAGATTAGCCCTGAGCTAACATCTGTGCCCATCTTCCTCTATTTTGTATGTGGGACACCACCACAGCATGGCTTGATGAGTGGTGCATAGGTCTGCGCCTGGGATCCAAACCTGTGAACCCCGGGCTGTTGAAGCGGAGTACGTGAACTGAACCATTATGCCACAGGGCCAGCCCCTACACACGTATTTCACCACCACCACCACCCCCTGCCAAAGCCCCAGTAGATAGTTGTGTGTCATAGCTGCACATCCTTCTAGTTGCTGTATGTGGGACGTGGCCTCAGCATGGCCAGAGAAGTGGGGCGTCGGTGCGCACCCGGGATCCGAACCCGGGCCGCCAGCAGCGGAGCGCGTGCACTTAACTGCTAAGCCATGGGGCTGGCCCGTACACACGTATTTTTTAATGAACGTGCAGTTGAGGTCAAGTCATGTACTATTTTTGGGGTTTTGTCATTGTCCTGAAGAACAATATGAAATGTATATATAGGTCACACAAAAAACCACTGGGTTTAATGGGATATAGATCTCTATCTGTATGTGTATACCTAAATCCATCTGTGTGTAAGTATTATATAGTGGGATATACTTGCTAACCTAGGAAAGAAAGCAATCATTTCAACACTTGCACATAAGACCACATTCTTTAATAAAATGTACAAATTGCACACCTAAATACCTAATAAGTATATATTTCTAGGAACAACAAACTAATGGTGACAGTTGGGTGTTAGGACAGAGACTGATCTAGTGTTTAAAAGTTTAATTTATCACAATAGCTGCAGCAGATCTAGGAGCTGTGGGCCACATAAGTCTACGTCTAGTTAGAGATCAAGTCTTGGCGGGAAGTAGAACATGATAAATGGACCCAAATTTCACCCAGTCCTGAGAATGAGATGCACATGCAGCTACTCTTGCGACAGTGCGGGGGGTAAAGCGACGGTAGGGACACAACATCCCCTGTAGCAGTCGCCACATAAGTTCCCTCCCAGAGGCTGCTCTTTGTCCCTTTCCTGGTTTCTGAATTCTATACTGCAGGGGAATGGGAAAAGATAACATCTTTTAAAATTTAACCTATTGCCTTCTACTTGGGGAACTAGAATGTTACACCATCTTTTGACAAACATATGGAACTAATAATAACTATGGTAGAAAAACATCAATAGAACCTATGCAGCCAAGCCCCACCTTGAGGGGTTAGCAAAGAAAACTATTCTACCAGTGACTTCTTATACATCTGTGGTACCTCTTCCCCTCGCCTTTCCCCTTTCCGCTCTATGCCCACCCACTCCCTCCAGTGTCCCCATGGTTAGTAGCTAGTTAGAATTAAGGTTACCTGAGTAATGCTGTACAAGCTGCTGAAGGGTTTCAAACTGGGCCCGGGTGGTGATATAGTATCCACCATTGTCAAGTTTGCGAATTTTATAATGTTTGACGTGGTCTCCTTTCATATCATCCCAGTCACGGATAGAAAGTGAATAGGCACCTGGCAAATATGCAGAGCATTAGCAGCCCCAATCATTGTGAGTACTCAGGCATTTTTTAGGTCTCATTTACTTGGCTATTCTGATTAAGAGTTATAAACACACACACACACACACAAACACACACTTCCACCCAGTGTGTGGAACATAGAAAGAAAACATTCTTTCCTGCAAATGTCAGAAGATACTAGCAATAAAATGATTTTACCCTTGAAAATGCAAGCTTCCTGGATTTTTTCCTACAATACTCTACTCAGTACACTTGTGTGGCCTACTACGGCATAGACCACCGCCTGCTGCCCTGGGGGGAAAGATGAAGAGGAGCACAGACATTCCCAGCTGAGATTGCTACCCTGGTCTCCATTACCCACGGAGCATCACAGAGGCAGAGGCAGAGAGTACTAAAGAAACGTAAGGACTGTTTCTCCACAAGTGAGCTTCCAATTTCTGCTTCACAACACCCTTCACAGGGGCAGATCACTAGGTCTGTAGATCAAGCCGGAAGGCTGCTGCTCTTTTTCCTGGGCCCAGCTCCTCTTTTGGGCTCTAATGAGTTGTTAAATAATGAAAAGGCCAGCAGTTGGAGGAAGCAGTCCTCAGTTATGAAAAAACAAAAGGAATGCAAAAACAACCTGTATGATTGGCGCCTGAGGAACTAAGAGTTTCAGAAAAGCACAATTCTAAAGGACTTCAGAAAATTCTACGATCTTATGTGCCTGGAGGAGTGAAGCGGCCCCAGCCCCTGTTTTGGGAGGAAGGTCTTGATTTCGAGCCTCTGTAGTCCTTTTGGAGCTGTCTGCAGTCCTAGAGCCTGGAGGGAAAACTGAAAATAGGGCTCGGCTCACAAGGCAGGCAGGATATGTGCCATTTAAAAATCCTTGTACATTAGAGATAAGCCTTTCATCCTCTCTGACTAATCCACAGATTTGAATGACAAGCCAACTTCTTCAACGTGTTATTTTACCTTTGGTGGTTTCACTCTCGCGGATGAGAAAGGTACCTCTTGGATTTCCAAAGGACAAAAGCTGTCGCTCAGCATCTTTTCGGCCAAGTTTTCCAAAGTACCACCTTTAAATGAGATCAAAGAAGGGAAACATTTTATAACAATCATTTACAAAAATAGGATAGCGTAGGCTCTTCTGCCCACGAACCCTCCTCACCTCTGATTTCATCCTTAGCTATTTTCTAGATATTTTTTCCTAGCCTCATCTGGCTCCCTGCCAATCTATTCCTGATTCCATCCCTAATCCATCTCTTTCACTCTTTAAAGAAAATCAGATTTGCATTGTGGGATATTTTCCTTCCCTCCGGAGATCAAGAACCGGTTTGCGGTTCTGCCCGCATGAAGAGAGAAACCCAGGACCTTGTTTTGAAATGACAACCGCAGGAGACCCTTCCCACGTGCGTCTACAAGACCCTGGATTTCTGAGCATAATTACAACCCCTGGGAAATAAAACACAGTCTCAGTGTACATAAAGATCATTAATCGAGCACTTAAAAAGTCAGTGAGAACGGATAAAAAACAAAGACATGATATTTTCAGTAACTTCCTACCTACTGGAACTCTGAAAAAAATTGTCCAGACTATCCCTAATTTGGGATGACTCTGCCCTTGGAGGCTTGTTTTTATTTTCTTCCTGTCCAGCAGGTGTGAGGACCTGGATGAGTAAAGGGCATCCGCCAGGCGTCTGGGCTGTGATCTGCGCGCGTGTGCTCTGGCACAGCTGCAGGGCCAGGTTCCTGTGCAGTCAACGAGCATGGCCTTAAGACGACTCGGTGTCGCAGACATTTCATACTCTCCCTGTAATGACACTCATGTGCCACTTGAGGAGCTGTCACGTCAAGTCACCTCACGACCTTTGTTATTTGTCTTTTACCTCTCCAGCCCTGACCATGGCCTGGAAATTAGTTAACATCTCAGCGCTAGGTGCTGAGCGAGCAGCAGGTGCTCCAAGGACCCAAGGGAGAATTTGGGAGCGTTCCATTGGAATCTGCACAGAAAACTGATTTTTAGAATATTTAACTGTAGAAGGATCCAGTTTCTAAAATGAAATTTCAATTCATTATACTTGAACATAGCTATTATGTGTTCACTGTCAAATTCTTTTGTGAATGAAAGAGCTTCACTGAACGTGAGAAAAGAGACACTACATGTCAGCTCCTCAGAGACTTTTAAAGGCACTAGATTGTGCATAACCTTACCCTAGCACTAGGTGGTATAAAGAGAATTACACCAATTACTTGTGTATCAATAACCCAATTAAAATGCAGTGTAAACACGAACAGTGGTGAAAAGAGAGCTGTTAGAACAATGGATGGTACCAAAACAATCGTATTTCAAGATAACGGTAATTACATCTATAAAATCATAGGCATTTTTTTAAATGCTATTTTATTCTTTAAAAAAAAAGGTTTTTTAAAAATTGACCATTGATATAACTTAAATATGAAGCAGGTCAATTCCCAGTTAAATCAAAGTAATGCTATATTTTGGTGGTACCTTTTGTTCTGAAAGAACACAAAGATGTTTGCAAATCTGCTCTAAAATAAAATTTCAATACAGGTTCTTTCATTCACTGATGGTGAAACGCACTCACTAGGAGAAAAAAGGAGCTCAGAACCACTGAGTATTTGAGAGCAGGGAACAAAACACATCTTCTTAGAGGAAATATAAGGGAATTAAAGACAAGAGAGCAATCCAGCTGGGGATTGGCTGGCGTGTGGAGTCTAATCCTCCGTGCAGAGCTTAAACAAACCCAGGGCAAAATTAAATATCAGAGCCGAAGGCTGGGCTCTGTGGCTGACTGTTCTCAACTCCCTTTCTGGTAAGGCAAGACTGCCTCCACTGAGCAGGAGAGGCAGGTCCCCAGGGGTCAGCGGGGAGGCCAGGTTCCTGCATTTGGGAGACCATGGCCTAGCTCCCTTTCCCTCAGTTCTGAAATTAGGGTCGCCACACAAGCCACTCTGACAATTCTCCACTTTGAAAGTGCCCATGAATCCACACAGGTCAGGAGACGGAACAATGGCTGTCCCTTCTGGAATCCCCTCCGCCTACTGACCACCTTCCAAAACTGTTACCAGTGAACTCCTTGGGCCAACTAACTACTAGTCACTATTTACTATCACAGAAGTCAACCGAGACCCCAAAGCAAAGGAAAGGACCATCTGAAATGCATCACCACAGTATTTCCCAAGTTGTGGGGCACACTGTACGTGAGATACTTCTCCCTGGGGCGTGGAAGGTATGTCTTTTCAGTGCTCCTTTAATATTTCTGACTACATGGAGGAGAAAAATCTCATTTGATCTTTAACAATCGTTTGCTCTTCTCTTTCTTCCTCCCTCCCGCCCTTCCTCCCCTTCCCATTCTTTCTCCTTCTCCCTCTCTCTTCCTCAGCAGACTGCAGACTTAGAACCTTGGGTCGGCAATAATACCTGCTCTAGCTACAATTTCATCACATTTTTATGGTTACTTTCTATCTGTGGCAAGTAACACTGGGTTTTCATTTAGGGTACTGATATAAAGTTTCCTATATGTTTCCAAAAAGTGAGCAGGCTTAAAGAAAAATATTAAGTTAATAATAGTACAAGTATCACATAGATATGACAAAGTCCAGGGCATAAAGCCTGAGAAACACTGCATTACCATATTCTCTCAACCCTTAATCGTTCTAGGGAACTTCTTTCCTGCACAATGTTAATGGCATTTTATTGCAGCAACTAACTTTTAAAAGCAAGTAGTTAAGTGAAAACAACAAAACAAAACATACTCTTCTGCCTGGATAGAGTCCACTGGAGCCACATAATTGCTGGGAATGTAACCCGTCTCTCCGGTTGTCAAGGAGCGGGCTTCCCACCAGTCTCCTTCCCTGCAGAGAGAAAAGAGAAGGGAACGCGTTGACCATTTCAATGTTCTGCAGTTACACACCCAATGCTGTAAGAGCATGTGACTACTTCCCAGTCATTCTATCACCTGATTTCTCCAAACTCCGACACAGCCTTCTGTGAGGGCCAAATGGTTACAATCTGAGCCAACTGTGAATTGAATCCAATGTTATCTCTCATCTCTTGCCTTATTTGTGAATTATGAAGGTAGACTCTGGCCATGGAGAGCTCTCTTGGGGGGGTCATTTTGCTTGCTAAGTGTCCTCAACTTGGACGGAGGGGAAGGGACCCAGCTCCAGGCTACTTAAGAAAAATATTGTAACAACAATAACAAAATGGTAATTATGTGAGGTGAAGAATATGTTAACCTTATTGTGGTAAACATGTATCAATGGTATATGCGTGTATCAACCCATCACACTGTATACCTTAAACTTACACAATGTTATATGTCAATTATATCTCATTAAAGCTGGAAAAAAAATAAAGCAAGCACTAATAGTGCTAATTTAGCTAACAGTCTCTGTTTTGCCCCCTATCCTGAGGCAACCAGCCTCCTTTAGTACTACTGGAGAGAGGCAAGCTGTGGCTTTAGTGTTATTTTGTCAGCCATTACAGCTGCAGATCCTCTGAGAAAAGAAGCCTGTTGGAAGCCCAGTAAGGGATGAAGGCATACTCTGAAGACCTGTCTTGCTTGCTCTCAAGAAAATGGGTAGAATAATATCCAACTACAACAGGTTAAGCCTTGCTCAGACATTTTCAACCTGGGGTTATTTCATCAACTATTTGTAGCACTGACCTGAGTCTGGGGGCAGGAGAGGAAGAGCAGGTGTAGCTGTGTGTGCGTACAAGGGCAGGGGGAGAACAAAAACTCGCCAAGGGAACGAGATTCTTAGTCCCACCACTTTGCACAGCCCCCTGTTCATGGGACAGCCTGGTCTGTCTGCGGAGCTCTCAGAGCTGCGGGCAGGGGGATGGGAAAGGGGGGCTTACGACAGCCCTTTCAGCTTAAGCCAAATGAGCAATGAAATGGTCAGAGCGCATGTGCTTCCATTCGCACAGCTGTACGTGTGCCGGAGACCAGGGACGGAGTGCGTGCCTCTCCCTGTCAACAACGGTTAGCAGACACATGTGCATCGACGGGATCCACAAACCCTCCACCAGCCCGTGGTCAGGAGTGCGAGGGGCAGCGGATGCAGGTGCCCTTGCGCAGATGGAGATCTCTCAGACTTCTGATCACCCAGAGGTCCAGCGCCTTCTCTCCTTCCTTTTTTGGTCCTTGGAAGCAGCAAGAGAAAGCCCAGGCCCTTTTTTTTTGAAATCACTTTTTAGCTGAGCTCTGTATCAAAGCCCTCAGCCAGGAGAGAAAATGTGCTGGCTTTTGGCCCTGGTCAAGATCTGCAGACTGATTTGATTAGGTAGAGAATAACCAGCCTCCATGTTAAATGCAACCCTTACCCGAGAGAGTCCCATTCTCTCAATACGGACTGCGAGCGAGGTGACCGATGAGCAACGACTCCAGACAGGATTTAACAAAGTGACAGACAAAAGGTGACAAGCCCACCGTGCTATAGGAGCAGTTATGGGGAAGTGCTTGGTGGCACAAGCAACACAGAATAGCCCACGAGAAAACAGGGTGTTGGCAAAGGGGTTTTTAAAGACTTATGTTTTAATTAGCTTTTCAGTCTTTCCTTTTTCACCCTATTACACAAATTTAAGTAGATAAATCAATCAAAAGAGGGAGATAATTGTTCTCCTACCCAGAAAGTCGTTTATTAATAACTTTAAATTTAGTTCATGTCTATATTTTTATTATGAAATAATTCATACATACCAAAGACTATATGTATATATGAATGCCTGTGAGCCCACCACCCAACTTAAGAGCTGGATTGTCATCAGTCCATGTGGCACCTGTCCTGTGCTCCTCCCCTATCGCATCCCTCTGCCTTTCAGGTTCAAATCATGAAATTAAAGACGTTAACAGGGGCCAGCCCCGTCGCGTAGTGGTTAAGTGCGTGCGCTCCCCTGCTGGCGGCCTGGGTTCGGATCCGGGCACACCGACGCACCGCTTGTTAAGCCATGCTGTGGAGGCGTCCCATATAAGGTGGAGGAAGATGGGCACAGATGTCAGCCCAGGGCCAGTCTTCCTCAGCAAAAGAAGAGGAGGATTGGCATGGATGTTAGCTCCGGGCTGACCTTCCTCACACACACAAAAAAATGTTCACATTTTAACAGTTTGTATTGGTTTCATTTCTATTTCCTCCAAAGGAAATACAAGCATTTCTAAGTGTATCCTTTAAGACCATATGTGGAAGTTTATTTTTTTCTTTAAACGTTGCATGTGTTGAAGGAAATGGCTGTGGAGACCATCTTCACTGTAATATGGGGACACCGTTTACTGCTCTGAAATTCCACTAGATGGAGACATTTCATCATAAAAAATAATATCATCATCTCTCCGCCTTTTCCTTTCTCCCTCCTTCCTCCCTCTCTCTCTCTCTCTCTCTCACACACACATACTCCCACCCACTCCACACCTGGGAAATGCTCCAAAATGGTGAGGAAAAAATTAAGTGCTTGCAGCAGATGTGTATTTTTTAATGCAAGATAACCTTTATCAAATTAGTTCTAAGTGATTTAAATTAAGAAAAAGTAAGTCTACTACCAATTTTGGGGTACATGGAAATGTCACCTGGGGCAGGAAGCCAATACATTTTCTTGCAGGTTGCGACAAACCCGGTCTTGTTCAGAGGATCTGATATTAATCAAGTAATTTCCATTTCAAATCTAGCATTAACTATCTCATTTTGGTTTCGGCACCTAAATAGTTTAGCACAGATTAGAATCCAACTATAGGCTCATTCTAAAGTCATGTATCAGGAATTCATGATTTTCTCTTAAGTGACTCCATTAATCTCACAAGGGTTTTCAGTTACTCAATAGAAAGATAAAATCCTTTTCTCTCTTACTAGGCCGCCTAGGGTCACTTTCTCCATCAAAGGAGATATTAGGTGACAAGGACACAATGTGTTACGGAGTAAACCTCACACGTTGTGCCCAGAGAGGCTGGTACAAACCCAAAACATCTATAAAAAAATCTTTTGAGCAAATGAATAAATCATTTTTTTAATATACTCGAAGCCCAATTCACCTACAAATAAATAATACACTCTTTACAAATCATTCATCTTGATTTAGGAAAACAGGATCTTTATACTATGTTATGTTTTATTTCTTTACTTGAGTTACTGTAGGTAAATTAGCATTATTAAAGCTGCATTTCTTTACACTGTTCAGATATTTCATTAATTTAGAGTTGGTGAGATTTTCTTGAACTGTTATCTTGCTCCGATTCAAACAGATGATTTAAGCCCCGGCTCTGGTCAGGAACAGCTCCCCTTGTTCCTCTAATTTAAAGACTTATTAAAAGAGCCTGTTCCCAGTCCCCAAAGTTGCTCATAGGGCTTGTGGTCCCAGGCGCCAGGAGCCCTGATGGAGCCAGGAAGTAGCATTTGCACACAGAAGTCAGCCTTGATCTGTGGAGCTGTGGAGGGTTTTTATTATAAATTCTGGATTCTTTCTAAATTTGGTCACCACCCATCTTACTTTCAAAGAGCATATCTATAACAATTTTATCAAATGCTTGGATGGGGCTCAAATCCAAGATTTCCTCTTATCACGATGAAAAGAACTTTAAAGGAGTCACCACCCTAGGCCATGAGCAGTATTCCACTCTGTGTAAAACATAATATTTTAAAGAGTCACTGTTTCTAGGTGATATGACTAAATCACTAGTCATGAAACGTGGAAATAGGGAATAAAATCGATGACTTTAAATATTTTGCCAAATGGGTTCAAGTTTAATAACGTCCAAATAGACGACACTGAGCACTTACAAAAATCAGGTCAGTGGAGAAGCCCCCACCCCTAGGCTGGGCAGCAGTGCCGCTGGCTCTGGTACCGCACACACGCATACCACATGGTTCATGCTGCACTTTAAAACACAAAAGCCAGCCCTGTGGCCTCCCGTTTCTGCCTCTTGACAGGGAAAGCAGTGGGAGGACGCACACACTGGGAGGTGTGGCAGCAGCCCCAGGGAGAGCAGAGCCCCATCCCTCCCTCTCTTTCAGTGCCTGAGAGCCAGGGGCTGGGAGAGGCTGGAGGAGGGGGAAGGAGCCACACGCCATCTGCTTCTGTATTATTTGCTTTGTTTTTCCTTCACGATTTTCTCTTCCCTGTTATTACCCTTGACTTCAGGATATCGTATTTGTTACACAAACCTTACTTTCTCCCCATAACCTTGAAAAAGGGTATTTAAATGGCACGTAGGATGAGGAATTCTACTGGCGAGAAGGAAGAACATTAAAGGGAAAAAAACCTTTGTAATATTTTCTCCTAAGAGAACAGGGTCAGAGGCTCAAAGCCCTCTGTAAACGCTAAAGGCCAGGCATGCAAAGCATGAAATATGGACTGAGATAGACTGGATCTTCCGTGAATGTTTCTCCAAAATTTCAACTGGATGCCACCGTAGATCCTATCCAGATTAACAAAGGAAGAAGGCAAGGATTTGACTTGGGCAAGAACTGGCTTTCCAAGTGCCCTACAACCTGATGTGTAGATCCACTTGTGGTGTGGAGAAAACCTCCAGAAGAAGAGCTGTGTGTGGTACTTTCTACTCCTCCTCAGTCCTAAGCTTTTAGAAGTTGGTTACAAGTTCTAACCAACCTCGGCAGAGAGGAAATAGTACACAAAATGGGAAGGGGAAGCGGGGTGTATTTCAGAATTCCAAGTTAGTAGACTGACCAGAAGCGTTCATCTGAGAATCAAACTAACAATAAGGAATCATAAATCAGAGAGATCAAAGCTACATTCCCTCCTCCCTGACCTCCCAGCTAACCCTCCAAATCTTCATGGAACTTGAACAGTTCAGTCCCCTCTGATGGGGCTCTCTGGGCCTTTCCCAGATAAAACCTCACACTGCACTCAGGATGCTGTCCCCACATGTCTCCCTTGGCTCTGCCACCTGCTAGCTCCGTGCACCTGGGCAAGTCCCCAACCTGAGCCTCTGGCTCCTCACAGTCCACTGATGACTGTGAGACACACCTCACACAGGTGCTGTGAAGAATAAATGAGAACGTTTACAGCTCAGCACATGGCTGGCACACAAGGAGCCTTCAATAAATGACAGCTGTTTACTACTTAAAAAAAATTCCTGTGGCTACAGGAGGAGGGTTCTGGTGTGGGGTGGGGGGGGGAGGGGGCAGGTAATATTCTTGATCTGGGTGCTGGTTGTGCAGGAATGTTCAGTTTGTGAAAATCCAGCAAACTGCACACTTTGTAAAAATTGTGGTAAAATTGCACAACATAAAATTTACCATTTTAACCATTTTTAAGTGTCCAGTTGAGCAGCATTAAGCACATTCACATTGTTGTGTGACCACCACCATGCATACTTTTGATACGCGCACTTTTCTGCATGTATTTAAATAAAAAGTCTTTAAAAAAAAAAACTACCCCATCCCTGTTAATGATGACAATAATAATAATTAAAGAAACTACAACCCTGTGGACACGTAGATAGTGTCTTCTGATGTCCAGAAGAGTTACCGGCTTCATATGGGAGGAATTTCGTTCTTGCTGTGAAACGTGGCATATTCTCAGTGTTTGGTCCTGAGAGTTGGGGGGATCCCAGAGAAGGGGTGGGCTTCCCAAGGAGGCAGTTTTCAGGGCCTGAGGGACGGTTCCCTGTTACAATGACCACTCGTTTTCCTGAGATGCATGGTGTGAGGAGGGCTACCTCTCATCTGCCCTCACTCACGCTCTAGGGAAAGACAAGGGGCCAGGCTTCAGGTCCTTCGGCCATCAAAATCCAGTTTGCTCAGGGAACAGAAGACAGAGCAACCAGAACTGGAGGCACAGATGAACTTCCTGGTGGGCCCTCAGCCCCTAAGTGGCTTTCTTTCCCAAGCACTGGGGAGCACTCACAAGGAAAACTAGAGGTGCAGGGGAGAAGGCCTCTGGGACATCATTTTCTTGCAAGCCTGGATTTTTCTCGTGGGCCCTTGTCCATGCACATTGCCTTAACCTAATAGAGGTAATATTCCAAAACAATAGGGAAATATGGCCCATATTTACTCTTCTTCACGGAGGTAGCAAATGTAGGATTTGAAAAGTGAGTGATTCTCACCCTTGAAGTTTCCCCGTTGTCTGTCTAACTGTTGTTCCTACTGACCACGTTTAAAATGCACGCATTATAGTCGCTCAAGAGTGGGCGAAATCACTTCTCCTTTCATCTCACAAAGATTTCAGTCACTTGCAAATTGTCATTATGGGAAAACGCCTCCATGGGCTTCACCAACCGGAATGTTTAGCAGTTTTGAAAACAGAAGGAACTTGTTGCCAGCCCGAAGCGAGGGCTTAGCTAGTGCAGCGTGTGAAATGCGAAGAAAATCTCAAAGCAGAGAGAGGGTGAGGCGGATAGCCGAGCCTCGTGCCAGTCCTCTGAAACTGTAGCTCTGCAGAGGGCGAGGCTGGCGCTTTTATAATCTTTACCATACAACGACGGTATCCTTCAAAAAGCTCCTTGGACATACAGTGCCATAAAATACCACACTGCTCATCGACTCTTCTTTTTTTCAGGTTAAATGGCTATGAATTAACGAATTTAGCAAGTGTTGTTTTAGCATTTCAGATATCTGAAAAGGCACAGACTGGTAACACGAGAATTCTTTCCCAATCTGAAAGTCATGCACGTTCTCCCTCCCTCTCCAAACTTACGAGCTGTTTAATATTTGAAATTTTTCTCCCTTGTGAAAACTCAGGTCATCTTCTGTCCGTGCTTCATAATCATAAAGGGCCACAAACAGGGTCACTCCTGACAAAACAAAATCAAAAGGGGAGAGATTAGTAGACAAGGGGAAATTAATTCCAAGAAATTAAATCTTCACTAAAACCTCATTCTCAAAATCTACATCTAATCAGCACTGATAACATGATGCAGTGTTGTAATTAATGTGTGAAAACCAGAGTTGCAGGGCTGAATTTAGGCCTTAGTCTTTGTAGGGGGAGAATTATTTGATCCGACTAAAACCTGGAGTTGAAGGACTTTTCTCTGTACACTATCGAATGAGTCTTCGGGAAGAGACAGATATTAATATCATGTCCACAACTAAAGGGCAGCAGTGGTGTCATAGTTCAGATTTGCAGAGCTCTGCAGTATCACAGACAGCCTTTATCCAACACACGTTCTCCTTCGCTCAAGAGCCCACGTTAGTTCTGGGTCAAATGAATCACTCTTTCTCCTGGTCAGTAGAATGTAATAGGAAACTCCTTCTGCAGCCTGGGGACATTCAGAGAGGCCCCTCTCTGTAAATGTTCACCCCAATTAGAGGCTGTCTTGCCCTTGGCGTCTGCAATTGTGTTGGGGACTCCCTCTCTATCGCTCTCCTTCTACCTAGAAGTCACCTATCCTTGCACTGACTTGTAGTACTCACTCTTCCTCACAACCGCCGGATGTCTTCTCACCTGGCTGACTCCCCACAGAGGCCCTTCCTGCTTTGCAGAAGTTTGCTATCAACAGCAAAGAATATCCAGCCGTCCCATTTGGCCTAGGACTTCCTCCATATAGCAGGCTGAATTCTAAGATAGCCCTCAAAGATTCCCACTTCCTGTTATTCACGCTTTTGTGCCATCCCCTTCCCTTGAGTGTGGGACAAACCTAATGACTTGCTTCTAGCCAACAGAACATGCAAAGGTGATGGGATATCCCCAAGTGACTAGGCTTCAAAAGATTGTGACTTCTGTCTTCCTAGCAGACTTTCTCTATTGCCACTTTGGCTTGGACACTTTGATGAAGCCAGCTGCCATGTTGGAGAGGCCCACCTGACAAAGAACTGAGGGTGGTCTGGCCAACAGCCAATGAGGAACTGAGTCCTGCCACATGAGCTTGGCAGCAGATCCATCTCAGTTGAGCTGTGAGATGACTAGAGCTTAGCCAACACGTCTTGATTGCAACCTGTGAGAGGTTCTGTCATAGGGAACCCAGCTAATCATTCCTGGATTCCTGGCCCACAGAAACTGTGAGATAACAAATGCGTATTGTTTTCAAGCTGCTAGGTTTTGTGGTAATTTCTTATACAGCAATTGATAACTAATACGTTCCATTTCTCTGCTCTCTGGCTTTTCTTTTTGATCTCCACACACTTCAAAGTGCCTAATGTGGCCTAAAGAATGCACAACATGGATGCTACTCTTTACCAAGCTGCTACTTTGCTGTGTCGGTAGTTCCAGGGGAACGGATGTGCCCATGGGACTCTTCAAGAATCAGAGAGGGAGATGAGCTTGTCTTTCCACCCACCCCAAGTGGGGCCTCCTGTAGGAGAGCTGGCATTCAGAAGGTCTGACCATGCAAAGCAGGGATCATTTGGCAACTGTCCTCCTTTCTTTAGATTTCTTTGAAAAGTTAGAAAAGGACTGGCTTAAAAAAAAAGTGGGAGCCTGTAAGGTCATGCTGATTTTCATTTAACACTCTATTAACAGATTCCCTTCGTTACATAATTTAAAAACAAACCCAACCTCCATTGTGTGGAAGACAAGGCACATGAGGATGGACACTTCCGTTCTCCTACTGCCTCCTTGCATCAGCTGGCAAGTTCTCACTGGGTGTTTTTAGCGTCTAGGGATGGAGGGGAGAGTCAAAGGAGGTCACAGGGACACACAGACACTGATCCTGGCCTTAAAGCACTAAAAGCAGTGGTGCGGAATAAGACATACCTATGTAATAAAGCCAAATAATACAAGGCAGAAAAATCTGCCAACATTTGGAGGTACTGGGTTTTAACCTAAGGGACCACATGGCCTCATACTAAGATTGTCCCTGACTACAGTACAGACCCACATGTTCAAGGCAAGGAGCCCACTCTAGTGACTTTATGAATGATACCTGCAGACACAGGGATTCATATCCAGCATTCAAGAATGAATGAACAAGGTTAATGTCTGTGTCAGCACAATTCAGAGTCTGGCTGCCACAGCACTCAGCAGGCACAAGGAGTGTGTGCTGGGTGCCTTTTTGGCTCTTTTTTTTCCCTCCTGCATCCTCAAGAGACAGACTTCCCTAGACTGCCTGACTGCCTCTTTCCTTCCTCCCTTCATTCCAGGTGTCTTCCAGAAAGGCAGAAAGAATAAGTAAGTGTACCGAGCATTCATTCGCCCATGCAAGACCTGCTTTAAAGGGAAAGCCAGATCCACCATAACACAAGGACATAATGTAAAGCTCTGGGGCAGGTCCCTTGATATAACTACACTGGCTGCTGCATGCAGAGGGAAGAAAATCCGTCAACACCTCAGTAGTGCCAACTCCCTCAGTGAAAAGGCACAATGGGTCCCTATACAAGACATATGCTCCCAGATGAGCTGCGAACATCATGGCTGATGTATATTTCTTTAAATGTTTGTAATAAAAAAATTTTGGAACAGATAATGTCATATATCTAGTTACCATGATTCACATATTGGAAGAAGATTTGGAAGACTAAGGATGCATGAGATAACTTACAAATATTGCAGAAAACATATGTCTGAGAATGCATGCCAGATATTTTACAAAATATTAGCTAAGTCAGCAAATGCACATGGCAGTAAAACACAGCCTTGTGGTGGGAAAGAGAAGGAAACTTAAAAAAAGAGAGAGAGAACGATCCCTTAAGGATACATAAGATTTGATTTTAAAATACGAAAGATACATGAAAATAATTTGGGGGCTGATAAACTTAGTCACATGGAAGATGATGGAAGATCAGAAAGAGAATCAATGGAGACAAATGGCCAAAAAACAAGGCTGCCAAATGACCCCACTGGCTGGGAAGTGACAGGCAGGCTGAAGATAAGGCAGATGAGGGAGAGGGTTCTACTCCTGTGAAGTGGCTCTTAACCAGGGGATGGGAGGAAAGAGTGAATTAATATCTGGAGAACTCAAAATATACAGAACTCAAAATGTACAGAGAGTCTTAGGCCTCTCTCTATATTTTGAAAAAGCTTCCCTAGTTATTCAGAGTCAGCCAGCCAAAGTTGAGAACCATCAGCCTAAACCACCTCGGTAGAAGTTGCATCTCATGACCCACATAGAATTCTCACAGAGCGGCCACTTGGGGTTACCCCATGCCACTGTAGCCAGCACTCTGATTTGTACATCAAGTTCTGGCTTTTTTACAGCCCCCCATCTGCTGGAGGATAGGTAGAGATTGATGAAAAACTTAAACGTTAAATCCTTAGTCAAAGGGAGCTGACCGGAGCACAACTGTTCCACTGCCAAAAGAATTACCAGCAGCTTAATTCTTACCTGTTCCTCCTCTTGTCCGCAAGGTCCCAGTATGAGACGAAGAGTTCACACCCCCAAAGACGGTGAGTCCTTGGCCCCCGGCTGCGTGGAAGTTGTTGTAGTTTGGGATGGAGGTCACGCCGAAGCTGGGGTAGTGCTGAGGAGTGGGGTCTGTGCCATAGCGGTACCCGGAGCTCTGGTTCAGGCTGCCGTCCCTCTCCTCTGTCAGTTTTGTTGCTTCTTTATCCTTACATTGCACACAGCCCATTATCTAAATTCCTGCCGAAAACAAAAAGGAGGCACATGAACTTGGATGCTTCTTAGTTGCTGGGTTGCTTGACTATTAAAGGTTCACCCTTGGACATTTCAGGCCTATGACGGGCACGAGGAAAAGCAGTGGCTAGGGGTGATGCTTAGAAGCAATCTCTGTGCCCTTAACTTGACAATCACATTTGATCCCCACGTGCTCTGGGCGATGGGATCAACACAGAGAACGAGGTTCACTACGTGGTAGTTTTCCTCAAATGCGGTCTGCACCCCTTAAAATTCCATAACGTCACACACGTGCTGAAAGACAGCCCAATAATACTTCTTACACTTTTCTTTAGTCATCTCAAAAAATCATGTATTCTCCAGAAAACGAGTCTATGCACTATTGGAATAAAAATCTTCATCCAGGCAAAGAAAATCTAAAGAGGGTGGAGGAGAGCTGGAAAAGCCAGAATAGAGCCCCAGAACAACCACCGTACTTCTTCACTCATGGGTACCATCCTTCAGGCACACATTTGGTAAATTTTAAGCAATAAGTTGATGATAAGCATCAAAATTAAGAAATGCTTGCTGGATGAAAAATAAAATTGGCAGAAACTAAGAGGTCTGAGCATATTTGTAGGATGTCAGGATAGCCTACGATAACAAAACCATTTAAAGCTGCTAATTAACTTTTCAAATTTCCATTAGCTTTTGACATCTTTCAAAAACATTTAAAAAAATCATTCCCATGTTCCAGAGTAAGTGGTGGTTTAAAAACTCGCGTCGTTGTCACCCTGCACTTCTCTGAACCTACTTCTCCTGCTCCTCATCTCAGTAAATGGCGCCACCAATGACCCACTTGCTCAAGTCAGAATCCTGACAAGTATCCTTATTTGCTTCTCCTTGTTGACTTCTCACACTCCACTGTTCGGCCAAACATGCCGAACTTCTCAGTGCCTCAAAGGTTCCATTTTTTCTGCTCTCCTTCAGGCCTTCGAACATGGCCTTGAACACTCTTTCCCCCTCCTCTTTGATATACAACATATCCTTCATGTCCCAGTTAAGACACCACTTCCTCTACAAAGCCTACTCTGCTTCTCTGGCCCTCCCCTAGGCTGGGGTAGTGCTCTTCCTAAGTGCTCCCACGGCAGCTTGACTTCCCTCATGACGGAGCCTATTGTACCATATTGAAATGTGGCCTATCCACTTGTCTCATTGCCCAATGGACTGTGCGTTCCAGGAAAGCAGGGCCTTGTCCATTTCTGCCATGGCTATATTGCCAGTGCCTGGCACATGGTAGGTGCTCTACAGAAAGCAAATGAAAGAGTGAAGGTTGTTTAGCTCACTATTTTTCTCTTTCATTCTTTCTTTCTCTCTGCATCAAGACCAACCCTTCTTCAGTGCCTCTTATCAGCAGCTTGTCCTGCATTTTTGAATGTACTGGTTTGTGTGAGAAGTGATGATGATTCAGAAATACAAGTTAAGTCTGTTAAAGGACCCCACTTTGGACTGCAATACTCTGTCAAGCTGACAGGGGGTAGGTAGAACATGCAACGGCTGTCCTGCCAAAACTCTGAAAAGTGGCCCATTTGGGACCAAAGAACCAAATAAGAAACACATGACATCATGTGTAATTACATGTATTCACTGGGGAGGGCACAGCTGGTACAGAATGGAAAGGGACGAGGTGGTGAAGGAGAATCAGAGAGCTAGTTTTTCTACAGCATCTTGCAAACCAAAGTGGGGAGTGCCACGTCAGATATGGAGACCTTTGGGGGGCACAGTTCTGAGCAATGCTTTTCTGCTGGACGGGGTCTTGGAAGCAACGTTAGACTGTTCTAAAGCCCTCTCACATTACATGTTTTAATAAATACTTATTGAATTGAATGTCAGTTGCTGAGAATGGAAATGTTTGGAAATGAGCCACCTACTGCTTCAGCTGAGATCACTAAATCTGGAACACATTTGTGCATAAATCATTCGAGATTAACTTACAGTATACTGTGTCCAACATACTCTCGAACTTACGGTAAATGAATACAATTTTAACAAGTTTTCAACAGGAAATGCAAAATATCTCCAAGGCATGATTTACTGAAGGAATTTCATCATTTGTTGTTGGTGTTGCTTCATAAGACTGATAAATATCTTGTGCACTTTATGTTAACTCTTTCATGGTGGAAAGTTGTTCCAAGCTTCTACAAAGGCCAGACAGAAGACACTTTTTGTTCCAGGTGCTTTTTTCAGGGATTTCACTGATCTACTGTAATTAGAGGATGTGAGATGTGAATCTCAGGATCACATCATTTACACCGGTGGTTCTCTGCTGGGGTGAATGTGGTCCCCCCCACCAAGGGACATATTAGGCAATGTCTGGAGACATTTTTGATTGTCACAACTCAGGGGTAAGGGGTACTACTTGTACCTAGTGGGTAGAGGCTAAGGAGGCTGCTAAACATCCTATAATGAACAGGACAGCCTCCAACAACTAAGAATTACCTGGACCCAAATGTTAATAACGTCAAGATTCAGAAATTCTGATTTATGGAGAGCAAAGAATTTATATCTATATCTTTGAAATAGTATAACAGCTGTTTCTTATAGGCATGTGATCAACATGCAATGCAGAATGCCTGCCTTAGGAGAATAGGCATGCAAGGTAGAAAGAGGCAATTTAAAAAACTGACATGAAATGTTCTGATTTTTCTCTAGAAGCTTATTCCTTGTGATAGAGAAAAGAATCTAAAACCAATGAGAACTCTTATTACAAACTACTCTTCCAACTCCAACAAAACCAAACCAAATCCTACATCAGGTCTGCTGAAAGTAGGACCCTATATATAACCAAACTAAGAAAAAGACAACCTTTCAAAATCCACTAAAAAAAGTGTTACCACTGTAATAAATGACTAATAGATTATAGTATACAATTCTATGAAACAATGGAAGGAAAGAAATTGTAAGCTCCTTGAAGTCAGGGATTATTTTTTGGTTTTTGTTTCATTATTGCATCCCCAGTTTTCAGAACAGTGCCTGGCACACGGTAGGAGCTCAATAAATATTTGTTAAATGATTAAATGCAAAAAACCAAAACTCAATCAAAATCAGTTTGGAGAAAACAATTCTCTTTTATAAAAGGGACAGCTTTGTTACCACTTGATGCATTTGCAATTTGAGTAAGGAATGTTTCTGCACAGATCTTGCTTACTCTCTTCCCTTCATTGACAGACATGAAAAAACCAAAATAAATCAGTAAATGCAGGCTCAAGTCATTAAAAGTTAATCACAATGAAAATATTTGTGTAAGAGCTTGTAGTCTTCTTCTTCCCACTTGGGGCGGTCAGACTAACCATTTCCCTACGGAAGAGTCAGAAGATGCTAAATGAGTTGTACTCAATGTGACTTCAGTCTCCTTGCCACAAGGCAAACTTCTGAGCATTTGAGTTAAAATAAAAACAACCTTTATTACGGACAGTTCTGTGGTATGGCTTTCATGGCCAAAGCTGTAGGTCCATCATGAACACAGAATGCACTAATATACTTGCTCAAGATCTGTGGGGCTTTAGGAAACACCGAATAATGCTGTTCCGGAAGTGAGGTCCTGGAGTTACTGATCAGTGAATCATACACCATGAACTCATGACCATCGTTCTCTGTGTGTTGCTACGCATAGAAAAACTGATGGACAAGTACTTTGACCAATAGGATCCTTTGCCTGTGGTCAAAGTGTTTGGATTATAGCTGTGAAGCCCCCTATTCTCCAATTCTTCTGCAAACTGAGGGGCTCTGTTTCTACTATGCAAGTAAAACCTGATTTACTTAAAATGTCCTTAGTCCTGTGGATCTTCTCATTTGTGCCAAGAGCATTAACCAACTCTAGGAAAAGAGTTGCCAAAGAAAGACTCCAAGGATTGCCACACCTTGCTACCGTGAGCATGGCAGACAACTGCATGTCGTCAACTGACCACAGCACTTTCTGGTGCTATGCCATGTGCAGCCTCAGAATCCTTCTTCAAATAGCCCTCGAGTGATTGACTGATGCTGACACAAAGGACGGAATCTATCTGCTACTTGGGCACAGGCTGCTCTGATCCAGAAGGAATTTGGATGAATGTATATTCCTCCACTGAGGCCACAGACCACGGTCTGGTCTGCTAGATGCACATTAACACAGATACACTCACATTTCCTCATATGCCAATCAATGAAGCAACACCTGTATGCTCAGGTTATAATGTCATAGGACCTCTGAGAAGATTTCAGGTGTGTGCAAGAGCTGGGTACCAAAAAGAGAAAAAGGTTACTGGCAGTCTTCTGCAAAAGCAAATTACTTTTTCTTGAGACACATAAACTTGCAGGCAGAGGAGGGATGGCAGCAGGAGGAAGGTGAAACCGACCACAAATAACTTTAATTTTAGTCGTGTAAGAAGCACTTTTGTCTCAGAAACCAACCTAGGTGGGTGTGGGGAAGTGAGAGCCCTTGGGCTCAAGTCGCCATCCTTGCTCTTGACAGCCCAGACTTTGGCGAGTGACAAGTAAAGCCATGTTGGCCTGTACTCTGATGTGGCATGTCTCCTTGGTGTGATCATTCACTATCCCTTTAGCTGGTCTCCACTTTACTGGGCAGGTATCACAATAAAAGTAAAAGAACAAGGAAGGAAACCTAGAAACCAACATAAGTAACTGAGATGGGGACAGTGGAAAGAGAATTTAAAGCTGAATTGTAGATTGACTGCACAGTTTCATACACTTGTCTGGGAGAAAAGCAAAAAGTGATAGCTTAATGAGCAAACCTCCATCTTCAGTCAATAGTACTAACATGAGGCAAAAGGATAAGATGTGACAGAGACACAGCAGAAATGACTTGACGTCCTGATAGAAGATTCATGGCAGGGGACTCTTGAACCTTGTAAAATTGTAAACACCCCCAAGAACCAACCTGAGGCATTTTGCTACATTCGCAATGGGGAACATGAATCCCTTGCAAGTCTAGGGAGGCCTTGCCTTAGTTTTCACTGTGTAACTGCCAGAAGCAGGACGTTTAGAGACAGACGAGTGCCACATCGGTAAGAATGGTAGTTGGGCCACAGAACTTGTCACCCAAATTTCCCAGCGTTTTCAATCCTTTAAGGTGGGGTTTCTTATTTGTAGGACACTGGGTCCTAACACCCCACAAGGGATTGCAGGCAGTGCTGTCTTCTGGGGACAGCCAGGACAGAAAGGCTAGGGATGGCTGTGGAGGCTGGAGAGAAAGCAAGACCATGCTGGACACTCTTAGAAGCACAACACCTCCCAAGGTCCTGAAGCAGGGAAAAGGTCACAGCTGGGATAGCACTTTGGAGACGTAAAAACTTGAGGCCTGACCACATACAGCATTGGTACTGGGTCCAGCCAGTAGCCCCAGACCAGCTATAAAAAAAAAAGAACATGTAGGACTCTGCCAACGAGGGAAAATCCTTTTTGCTGCCCACTGGAAGGATGGAGTGAAAATATGTGCCTTAATGAAAAGGTGGTGTGGTAGGCAGAAGTCTAAGCTGTGCCCAAGATTCCCACCCCTGGTGTGTAAAACCCTGTATATTCCCCGGGACTTGTGAATGACAGGATCATCTCTCCCGTGATTAGGCTATTTTATTTAGCACAGTTGACTTTAACAAAGAGGGATCACCCTAGGTGAACCTGACCTCATCAGGTGAGCCCTTGAAAGGGACTGGGTTCTTTCTGGAGAAGTAGATTCAATGTGAGAGGCGTTCCATGGGATGGATATTCTCCACTGCTGGCTTTGAAGATAAAGAGGGCTATGTGGCCAGGAATGTGGGTGGTGTCTAAGAGCTGAGAACAGCCCCCAGCTGGCAGACAGCAAAGAAATGGGGACCCCAGTCCTACAACAACAAGGACCTGAATTGGGTCAAGAACCTGAAGGAGCCTGGAAATACATTCCTCCCAAGTCAAGACTCCAGATGAGAACAGTCGGTCTACACACCGATTTCAGCCTTGTGAGCAGAGAGCTCAGCCATACCATGCCCAGACTCGTGACTCACAGAACTCTGAGCTAATACATGGGTGTTGTTTAAGCCGCTACGTTTGTAATAATTTGTTACACAGCAACAGAAAACTAATACATATTTTGGTGGGATGGGGCACAATGAAGACGAAGGCTCCAATCTCAGCAGTGATGACCACTGTCAAATCAGGCGCTGTGCTATGTACTGGAACATGTCGTCTCACTAAACTCTCACGACAATCCTAAGATGTAGGTATTGTTATTTTCCCCCCACTTGACAATGGAGGAATAGAGAGGTTTGGGAATCTGTCCACAGCTCGTTCAGGGGTGGAGACGGGATTTGAAGCCAGAGGGAGGCCATGGCCAGCACATGGAGCCTCTATACTAGAGTTGCCTCTTGCCCCATGGAATCCTGGCCAGTCCACACAAGGGCGTGGGCACAAGGATGGGAGGAGGGGAGGGAGAGACTTGTAGGGAAGGTCCCCTGGTTCTATAGAACCCAACTTCATGTGCATGACTAATGGAGGCCCTGATTTCAGGAACTGGGCCTCACTCCCCTACATTCACACCGCACCCCCTGAGACAGTGGACTGGGACCACGCCAGGTGTGGTGAATCACCAGCTTCCTTGATGCTGGTCTGGCATCTTAATGAATGTTTGAGCCAATGACACTAAAGCAGCCCTTGGTTTCCTGATATTTCCTAGACGTGGTGGGGTATTTATATACACGATCAAGGAGTCAGCATCGGTTTCCTTGGTATAAAAGAGAGCTTTCCTACTGCATTTAAAACATGATTTGCTTTACAGGCAAAACTTTCTGGAACATATTTATTGCATAAACTGAGCAATACATGTAAATTTTCCTCCAAGCACAGAATAACGGATTTCTACTCTTGGTGGAGTCCTGTGGGGGAGAGCCCACCCACCAAACACAAGTGATAAAATACTACATCTCATCTCTGAGGTGAGAAAACTGATGTAAAAGCAGAATATATATACAATGCAGACACTGGCCACGGGCGACAATGGGAGGACAGAGCTTATTTAAAAATCAAATCAAAGCTTTGCTTCAGAAATAATAAGAGGTGGAGTTGGACCCATTCTATCATTTATGCATGACTTTGCAAAGGCCCTCTGGAGGGTGAGGAGGATGGATCTTGGTCTATACCGCACAGCAAGGGAACTGAACTCACACAAACCACTCTTAAAATGTTACAGTACTTTAAGAAACAGCCACATTCCTGGCACCTAGAGTATTTTTTTGCTCCCCAGCTCTGGCTTGTCTTGTTCACATGACCCCCAGGCTGGGAAACAGCAGCTCACATCCCAGCAGCATGTTCTCCTTTCCCTTCTGCACAACCTTCCGTTCCCCAATGCCCAGAGATTCTAAAGCACTGAATAAAAAAGAAATGGAAGCATTAGACCCCAACAGTAAGATTTAGCACCGCAGTCAACTAAATGCTGGAACCATTCCCAAACCCAGATGGCCAAACGAGGTTTTAACACCAAACTGTGGAAAGGCTCCAAAGGGGGGGAAGAACATTTTCTTCTCACATTCACTTCACTTTGAATCTCTGGATTAAGACAAGAGTGAAATAGTGAAGAAAATAAGGATATGCTTTAACCATCTATGCCAAAGGGTTCAGAAAAAATTAGAACACAGATTATAAAGTTTTTTAGGCCTTCCCTCACTCCTTTTTGGATCAGAGAAAAGTTCCTTGTGGTTAGTACTTTAAAATTTCATCTTTATTTTTATTGAGATATAATTCACATACCATAATATTCACTCTCAAAGTACTTCTTAATATATTTACAAAGGAAACCATTACACTATCTAATTCCAGAACATTTTCATCATCCCAAAAAGAAACCCGTATCAATTAAGCAGTTACTTTCCATTCCTTTCTCAACTCAGCCCCTGGCAACCACTAATCTACTTTCTGTCTCTATGGATTTGCCTGTTCTGGGCATTTCATATAAATGGAATCATACAGTATGTGGCCTCTTGTGACTGGTTTCTTTCACTCGGCATAATGTTTCCAAGGTTCACCTCTGTTGTAGCATGTATTAGTACTTCATTCCTTTTTATGGCTGAAACATATTCCATTGTATGGATATACCACCTGTTGTTTACCATTCATCAGTTGACAGACATTTGGGTTGTTTCAACTTTTTGGCTATTATGAAAAATGTGGCTATGAACATTCATGTACAAGCTTTTGTGTGGACATATGCTTTCAGTTCTCTTGGGTTAATATTTTAATATTTTAATATACGTATAAGGAATTTATATAGATAAAAAATCCCTAAGATTAGGTAAAAGGGAACACATGTATTGGCAATTTAAAGAAACGAAAAACAACTTGTGAAACATTTGGGAAAATATCATCTTCAGTAGTAATCAAAGACATGCAATTTAGATTAGTGATATACTTTTACCTCAAAGTTAACAAAATTCTAAAAAGAAGTCTGCCCAACAGAGAGGACGGTCCCTTGGAATCAATATTCTCATTTACTGCTGACAAAAGACCAGGAATTAGTGTATAACCTTTTTGTAAAGCAATTTGGCAATATTATCAAAAAAACTTAAAAATGGGCCTGCTCTTTGACCTGTGAATCTGTGCTAAAGAGATACTTTTTTAAAAATGGCACATAAAAAGGTTCTATGAAGTGTTATCTATAATTTGAAAAATTAGAAAACTTGCTAATTGTTTAACAAGAAGGCAATGGCTAAGTAAATTGTAAGGCATACCCATAATGTAAAGTTAAACAGAAATTAAAAGTTTTAAAAATTCTTTTAAATTTACAGAAACTTTAAAATTTCTGTAATAACTTTACAGAAAATTATTAGTAATATGGAAAAATGCTCAAGTCATATTAAGAAGGATCACATGATTGAGACTATATAACAAACGCCTAGAAAATTCTTTGGAAGGAAAGATACTGAGATGCTTGCCTGTGGTGTGTAGGGGATTTCTCAGATTTTCTATACTGAGAATGCACCATTTTTATAATGAGAATAAATCATCTTCATTTTTTAATAAGAAAGATCCCTTTAATCTTATCAGTTACTGATTTAATTTGTATATAAGTTGATGACTATGCATTGATAAAGTATGTTTCGTGAACCGAAAAATGAAGAGAGGGAGAGAGAGTGGTTGATTCCAAAGCTTGTTAAGAGGCAACCTCTCCCTCTGGAAGGCGTGAAAGGTGAAAGGTATCGAGGGACAGAGAGACTTCTGCGTGTGTTTTCATAACATCTGTGCAGGGAAGTGGGCAGTGAGGGAGCAGTGCTGAGAGTGGGTGGTGAACGCACACAGATGAACAGCCATAGACATCTAATTAAGGGCGTAGATTAAGCAAAGCCATTAACAGACAATCAACTCAGAGGACCATGTAGGCAGCAAGTGGCAAGATCTGGGATAACAGAATCAGAGGTGGGGTGGCTGGATTAGTAGGTTCTTGAGAACCTTCGGGCCCCAAGTTCCTGGGTACATGGGGAAACCCAGCAAACTCAGAATGATAGTACTCATTCAAGTCCACCTTGGAACCCAACCAAGGAGCTCTGGTTATTGAGGTATCTGCAGACCTCTCTGTGGGTGAGGTCCAGAAGACCACAGGTTGGCACGGCTCTAAGAAGGTGGGGAGGATGAAGCAAAGCACTGTTGTTCTCTGGATGCCTGCTGGTGGTGGAGGCAAGGCACCAGGCAGAACTAATTCCGTATTTTCCTCTCACTTTTCCTCTTATTGCCTTCACCCCTTCCTGTTGGGACGTTCAACCTGGCATTTTGATGCTTTGATTTTTGAGCCATGGGCCCTAGAATTTGGGGCAATCCAAGCAGGACAGAGAACAGTAAGCAACACCGGTTTATGCGACCTGAAGTTTTTTAAAAACACAAAAGATCCAACAAAGATGTTTCTTCTAATGTTGATATTCAGTCAAGCATCTTTCCACTCTCCTTGGCCCTGTTCAGTAAAAACCACCAGAGGAAAACAAAAATAAAAACAAAAATGTGGGCTTCTATTCATAAACCGGGTAAGAAAAACAGGAAAGTCAGTGTCACATCTGGGCCACAGCGGCAGAGACTGGCTTTCTGGGCTGAATTGGCTGAGGGCCCGAGGGTCAGGCTGTCACCTGGCAGAGCCACAAGAAAACACATTAGCACAAAGCGGCTGTTTGAACAGGCGTCATCAACACCCCCTCCTCGCCAACGCCGAGAATGAAAGCCGAGGAGGTTCACTCTCCAAGGCTGAACAAAAACCCACCATGCCAATCTTTCCAGTCTCTATGGAAGTTCCTCGCCAGATGATTCTACAAATATGGCCTCATCCTTTCAAAAAACAGTGAATTCTTTTTCCCTTTAATTCACCAGTTCCAGTCAAGAAGACAAATTTCCTTTAGAGAAAGAGAATGGACTTTGAATAGGGAAATTTTACTTCTCTTCTTTTTGTCCTCGGGCTCTTGTTTGTGTTCCTGGTCTCCATGTCTTCCTTTTTCACTGATCACTTATGTGATCAGAGCCCATCAAAATCCAGTGCCCTGAGAATTTGGTTGTGAGGCCATGTGCGTCGTGCTTTTGGAACAGAGGCTGACATCGTTTCTTTGAAGAATGACACGAAGTCCGGTGCCCCCTCCTCTGGATCTTTATGTTGGCGCTTTCTCAAGTTGCAAGGAACCAGCAACACCAGCAGCTATAACTTTTGCACCCCTTGGGGTGGTTTAGAGTTTCAAAGCTTCTTGGCAGCTGTTTTGGTGTGAATGCTGATAAAGGAGGCTGACAGAAAACAGACCCCTCTCTAATTCCATGGCCTCTACTGGGATAAGGAACAACAGGGAACAAAGAGAGCCGAGAGGCCGACTGACTCTAATGCCTAACGGAGATGAGGACAGTCTCTGTCTTCCCTTGGGTGTACTTTCCTTACCCCTGGTGAGCCCAGGATGGTTGACCAGGTGGAACTTGCTACAATGAAGCTTTTGCCAGAGGTCTCCCTCGTGAATGCAAGTTGAGTGCCAACACAGACATAAGGAAATTAAAGGAGGGAGATAATAAGTAAGAGGAAGAGAACTTGGAACCCGCTGAAGACAGTCAGTGATACTTTCCTCAGCAGCATATAAAACCAGTATTTGGGATGACAAATTGTGGCTACTTTGTGTGGGAGGTACATGTGTTATGTGGGCTCAACCACTTGTTGATGACCTACTTGGCAGCTAACAGAAATCCAGTCAGATTTATGTTAACAAATCCAAAAAGGGAAGACTTGGTTTATATACCAGCATACATTTTGTAAATACTTATTTTTATAAAATTTATAAAATTTTATACATTTATAAAATTTATTGTAAAGCAGTTCAATAGTGACTTTTTACTTGGCATATGAATGAGGCAGAGTATGATTTATTTTTTAGTGTTGTCTTGCAGAGTAATTGAACTTGAGGTTATCTCCCTAAAGATGATAGCACAGCAGTTTATCTTCCCCTTTTCCCCAGAGCTTGCAGGATTCTGGTATCAGATAGGGTTGCCCAGGGCCTGAAGGGACACAGCCTTGCAATGTTGAGGCCCAAATCCACATCACTGAAAGTGAGTAGTGGGAGGATGAAGGCAGGTGAGGAGTGTGGCAGACTGCTTGCTGTCCCACCAAATTCCTCCTCCTTCTTCCACAGTAACAGAGCTTTAGCTAGGCCTATAGTTATACAGCTTAAGACACATTTTTCAGACTCCCTTGCAGCTACGTGTGGTCATGTCACTTAATTCCAGCTAACTGGTTGTGAGTGGATGTGATATATTCAACCCCTGCATCCTTCAAAAAGGAGTGGGTTGATCTCCCTTCTCCTTCCCACTCCCTGTGGGCTGGAAAGTGGATGTGGTGCTGGTGGACTGGCTTCAACCAGGCAGAGGATGGCAACCCAACAGGGAATGGCAGAGGTGTAGGATAGGAGGAGGCTGGCTCTGGGTGGCCTCGTGGAGTACAGCTGCTCATCTACTAAAGCTCTGATCTCCGACCCTAACATGAGAGGTATAAACATCTACCTTGTGTGACCTACTATGTTTTGGGGGGAGTGAGGTGGGGACTTTTTGTTATAACAGGTAGCCTGTACCCCAACACAAGGAGAAAGTAAATATAACACAGAGGTCGAAGGGTGGCTCTGTTAGTCACCTATTTTTTTCCCTCTGCCTCTAGAACCAATGAGAGCTTTGGTCTCCTTTGGTATTGACAGTTAAACTTGGATTAAGGCAGGTTAGTAGGATAACAACAATAACGAATTGTAACAATAGCTACCATTTATCGAGAACTTATTTTCTGCTTGGTGCTTGACATACAGTATTTCGTTTAATCCTCAGAACAACCTTGAAAGAGTATTTCACAGTTAAGGAACCTTGGGATCACAGAATCTAAGTAACTTGCCCAGGGTTACCCAGCCAGTGGGACGTGGATCTGAGTCCATGTCTAACGCATTCACATCCTCTTCCTACTGCCCCATGCTGCCTTTTGAGAAGCATGCTCTGCTCCTAGCCATTTTCTTTGCTCTTTTGTAAAAGAGCAAAGAGTGTGAGATTTAATGATGTGAGAGTTTTAATGATGTGACAGAGCTGGGCGTTGCTATGTCCTACAGTTTTTTTTTCATTTTTTGCACTATGGCTTAAAGTGCTCTTTTCTTAAAGTATTCCCGCTTAGGACTCGTTCCCAAGTCTCCAGGACATCTTAGTCCTGGAGCACCAGGCTCCTAGTTTACAGAAGGCCTGGAAGCAGTGGCATAGCCTGGGACAAGGCTCTGAGTAGCCATGTGGTCTGGAGCATATCACTCCAACACTGTGGAGCCTGGTTTTCTCACCAGTCTAGCAATGGGCCTCAACAAGGAGCTTGTAGGGTCCATAACAAGCTGAACATTCCTGAAGGAGCCCAGAGCCCACATGCGCACATTCAAGCAGAACTGAGTCCACAGATAGGCAGAGGATGGCTCTCCACTCTCCGCAGCTGGAGGCTGAATCTTATCAATCATGGAGACTCACGGAGTGACCTGACCAAGTGGTCAGGTTTGGCTATGAATGCTCAGATGCTCCCCTGCCACGGCCAGAGCCTGCACTATGGCATATTACGAGAATTTTAATGATGTGATAGGAGCTGGGCACTGCCATGTCCTACAGTTTTTATTTTATTTTTTGGACTGTGGATTAAAGTGCTTTTTCTTACTGTAGTTTTCAGAAGACCCGACTATGCCCTCTACTTCCCTTTGTTGCTAAAATGAAGAACAACTTTTGATCTGGCTCAACCTGCTCAGGTATTTGTGATACGCTTTGGTCTTGACCCACTTCCCCACTCATCACATGAGGCTCCAATTCTCTCTGGCTCTTCCCTAGGGTTGCTAGGTATTGCTGTTCTCCTCCTGAGCTGCTGGAGATGACGACGTTTAAAAGAAAACAATAATAAGAACAAAGAAACTTTCCCCACTCTCCCAAACAAAAGTTACTCAGAATCACCATAGTAACAAATCAGCAGTTTTCAGCTGTTTCATTTCCCTTGCATTCTTGTCTCTCTGCACAGTCCTTTTCTTTACATTCAGCCCTACCTCCAGCCTTTATTCAGCAAACATGTTTTGATCCTCTCTATGTGACAGGCACTGTGCGAAAGGCTGTGGCTATATAGTCATGTAAAGGAGGCCCCTGCCCTTGAGGAGCTGATATATACTTAGGAGGGAGACAGACAAGTCAATCTATGGACTCGGGTTGGGGAGGGAGCACAGAGCGAGCCCGAATTCATCCAGGTAGGTAACTGTGAAGGTGACTGGACACTGGCCCAGGTGAGCACTGCAGGGGGTGGGACAGCACATTGGAGGTGTGGTACGGCATGATTTTACGTGGCTTATTTGATTTGTTCCCATATTTACGGAGCACTGAAACATGTGCCAGGCATATTGCAAGGCCCCCGGCTCTAAGGGTGAAGGAGACAGGCTTCTGTTCAAAAGGAGCTTATAGTTTAAAGGAATGGATACATGGGGCTGGGGAGGTGGCTAGAAATGAAGCCAGATCATAAACAACTACGTGTCCGTTCCTACGTGTCCGTTCTACTGAGCACTCAGTATGGTGCTTGACGCTTTGCTATGTGCATAAGCAAATTATCTCCTTCCATCCATCAATAGGCTTGTGAACTGGGTATTATCATTAGCACTATTTCACAGATGGGGGAATAAGTGTTGAGAGGTCAAGTTACTTGCCTAAGGCCTTACAGCTAGGTTAAACTGGATTTTAACCCAGACCTGGCTGAATCCAAGCCATATATTCTTAACCATGTGCTAACAGGCTAAAGCATTTGTACATTATCCAGCTGATACTTATTTAGTATTAAGTGGGAGTGAAACTGGGTCTTGATAGACATATACTGAATTGGGGAAGAGAAAAGAGAAGCACGGGGGAGCCAGACAGTGGGCCAAGAGTGGGAAGAGACTGCACACAGGTAGACAGAGAGGGATCTGAGTAAGATGTGACTTCCTCAGCTGAACAAACATCTCTATCCATTCTAGCTACCTGTCTATGCATAATTCATACCTCATAAATCATCCCCAACTGTAGCAAAGCTGTAGCTTTGGTTGCACGTGAGAATAAAGATCTGAAACCATATTGCTGCATAGGTGATTTGCTATGGGACTATGTAAGTTACATTTTCTGAGATCCTTGTCCCAAAAAGAAGCCCAACATCTTTTGGAGCTGGTAGCAGTGGGAGATAGAGGCTGGTAGTGCAGCTGTGTAGACAGTTGCCTAAACATGACAAGGACAGACAACAGAGATGGACAGACATGTGCAACGCAGGACATCTGGAGAAAAACAACTGTCCGCTAAAAATGGCACGTGGCAGCTAATATCCAACAATGGACTGATGTCCTCTGATGTTCACAAGAGCAGGAAGAAGGGGCTAGGGTTAGAGTGTGAGGTCCACAGGGGCCCACCACTCTCCCCCTCCAACTGTGGGAAGTTTACTCCATCAAGTCGCGCAGGAACGTCTTGATCATGATGCAGAAATGGCAGTTACACCTGTTTTGCAGGAAATATGTAACATTAACAACTTCTTTGTGCTAATGTTTTGCATGAAATATGTAACATTAACAAATTCTTTGCGCTAATGGTTTATATTTTAGCCATAACAGCTCCACTCTCATCTACAGGCTCACCGCAGTCAGAGGACGGAAACTTCTGCTCATCCTCCAGCAACAGTCGTCAATTGGCAGCTCTGAGCAGCGGTAATTTGTCCCAGCACTAAGCAGGACCAGCCTGTCCCTGGCACTCACACTGAGCTCCTGTGGAGCTGCCTTACAGACTCCAGGTAACGATGACCCGAGTGTGGCTTCAGACTCTGCCCTGGTTCTGGTTCAATACAACCCAAATTGACTCAGCAAATAACACTGGTACACACTTGGAATGAGCCCAGCCAACAGCTCTGCCGTAATTCTTTATGACAAAGGCTGACCTGACATGCTGATTATCAGCCCAGGTGAAAAAAAAAAGCTCCTGTGTATAACTAGCCTACACACCCTTGGTTTCTACCAGGTTTCATCTTTAATCTGGACACACATTCCTTAAACATATTCCCCTCTAAACCTCCTCTTCGTTTCCTAGCCATCTTGCTTCTCGCTTAAGATTTGCATTTTCTACACAGGTTCCACTGTTAAAATTAAATCTTGCTAAAAATGAGTGGATCTATGTATCTCTTATAGAACAAATTGATTATTTATCCCAATTCCTGCCTTTCCAAACCTATTACTCTGTTTAGTAACTTTGTTTTTCTTAACCATACCTCAACTGTTTTAAATCTGTTCCTGTTCTAGCACACTTGCTGGTTAATCGTCCCTTCCATTCTTTTCATTATTTCTCTTGTGCCTCAAACATTTGAGTCTTCTTCAGCTTAAAATAACGGCTCACACAAATTTCTCTTTCTTACTTTTGGCTCTGTTTCCCCGTGGCAAAACAAACAAACAAATATTATCACTTTTTTGGTACCAGAGCATTTTTGCTTTCTCATTCAGGCCAGTTGACAAAACTATCATTCATTTTCAAAGAAAACAAAACAAAAAAACCTACCTCGAACTCTCCCCCTACATTTCTATGTGGTAATTCCAACATAAAGAAGTGATGCTATTGGCAGATGTTTCAGTCTGACAGTACCAAGTACTGGTGAAAATGTGGAACAGAATTCCTGTACACTGCTGGTGGGATGTCAATTGCTACTTTGGCAAAAACAATTTTACATTATTTAGTGAAGATGAAGATGCATCTATCCTATGAGCAGCAATTCCACTCCCAGGCATATACTGTAAGGAAACATGCCTACGTGAACCAGGGGATATGTGCACCCTGCAGTTCTGGCTGCATTTCTTTTACAGCTCCTCAGGCGATGTGGGGGCCTTACTCCACTGCAAGGATCTGGGATTGAAGGTTGACAATATCAACTCAAATCTGTTTTTGGAGCTGGGTCCCCCGAAAGCCTGTGGTTGCAGCTACAGGAAAGCTTACTGGGGAGAAGTGATGGGGAAAGGCTGATCCCTGGTCAAAGACAACTAGTCTGAGGATCCGGGAAAATTCACTGTCGTTTCCTCCTCTTCCTTCTCTCTCACCCCTGGCTGCCTGCATGACGTCTGGCTCGTATGTTCCTCACTGAAACCCCACCTCATCTGGTGAGGTGCTTGGAGTCAGCATCATCATCCTCTTCCCCTGGGGCCCAGAAAGGGTGCTGCTCTGAATGTGGTGCTCCCTGCTGGGAAGGAGGAAGCGTCCGGGTGAGGCTTCAGGAGATAAGGTGGAAGGGTGAGTCCTGCTGAAGAGCCACAGTTGTTCTTGAACGCACAGGTGGGGAGTCTCTGTGCACACCTTTACATGGGCATCCACGTCCGTGATTCTTTGTGTACTGAATCCAACACAAGTACAATGCCTGGGGCAACTTGGCCTTTAATAAATACTATCAAATGACAAACAGGAAGTGAGATAATGAACCTTTTCTAAAGAAGTGAGGGGAACTTTCTGCCTCCCTTTGTGAAGCTGCCCTCTGCCTTTCTACTGCTCTGACTGCTCTTGTTCAGGGAGGTTGTGTAATGGTGGCTCTCTGTCATCCTCACTTCCATTCATTTCTCCTCCTGATGCCATGAATGGCTTCCTCCGTCCCTCCCTCCCCCATCTCTAAGTGAACAAATGGGGAAAGTGCACGGATTGGCTGGATGGCCTCCCTCCATTCGTCCATTCCCATAATCTTCCTATTTTGAAGCTGAAATGTCAACATGGAGCCATTGTTCTTTTAGGTTTAAAAATATCTTCAAGGTGTCAAAAGCTCTACAGATTTCCACTGGGCACCTGAAACCTGCTCTGTTATTCGGCACCAGTAACACGCTGAGAGTGAAGATCATTTGTTTCGTTTAAATTATTAACTGATAACAATGTGAGGTTCTGGCAACACGCACATGTGTGGGAGACGATGATGTTACGTTGGGAGGAAATCAAGATGATGGTCTGATGTAAATACAAATGGAGTTTGGACTGGGTTTCAGGGAGGCCACACAGAGCCTATCTCTGCAATACTTGGCCTTGTCCCCACAGCCTGCCAGGGTTCTATCTCTTACTTGGGGCTGCTGTGGCCCCTGCTGGAGCTGCCTGCTGCCCGCCCAGCTGACCATCTCAAGAGAGGCCCCGGCTGGGCAGTTCATTATTTGCACATGTGGGAGAGAGACAGGAGTGATTTTTCTTTTAATGGTTTCAATTCCACTCCTTCAGTTCTGAAATGAGTTTCCTTCCACTTCTCTCCTCTTCCTCTTTGCTTCATTTCTCATTGCCTCAGGGTGTCAGAGGGTAGAAAGCCATGATCAAGGGGAAGGGTTTATATTTTGAGTAGGTGGCTAAAATTATTCTGGTTTCTTCCCTGCCAACTGTGGATTATGTCAATTTTGATAAGAATAGACATATTCTACTATTAATTACTAATAGGAAGTTACTGATACTTGACTATCTTTGATCTAAAAAAAAGAAACATCAATTTCATATGGTTCAAATTAGTAGATAGCACCTAGACCATTATCTGACCACATAGTAAGTGCTCAATAAACCATAGGCTTAACAGGCAAGCGTATGTGAGAACAGGAGGCATGCCGGAGCCTGGGGGTTCTCTCGGGGTCACGACTGGTCTTTCTATCGCATGCACAAATGACATCCAGTGACTTCTGGCTGCCCAGGAGATGGCCAGTCTGCCATTGCTGGTGTCCAGCCATGCCCCCAAACTAATCACTGTGGATTAGGGATAACATTAACTGAGTAGACAACGAAATGAATTATTCTGATAAAAATTAAGAGAAAATAAAAAAGGAAATGAAGAAGGGAGAAAGCTGATATTTCTGCCTAATAATTTCTTTATTTGATTCACCTCAAGGAAGAATCGACTGCCCAGAATTTTCAAAAGGAACTACAACAGTAGTACGATACTTATGTTTTTTAATGTATTAGTTGGAAGGTGGGAATGGAGGGTTATCTTTTAGAGAGAAAAAGGAGCTTTTAACATAACTCTTGGCTTAAAAATCTCAGTCTGAATCATACTATTAAAGGGCCAATTTCAGAGGTCACTAACACTAACGCGCTCCAGTCAGACAGCATTTTTGCATGTAATAAGCTAATTTTCACCTAAACGCTAATGTTCAAGCACAGACTTTCAGAAGCCCTACTCTGATGACTGATAACAGAGACGGGTGCATGGGTCACAGGGCAGAGGGGGTCATATTTAGCTCCGCTACTTCCTCAAAGCCGTGAAGAGAGACTCTGAAAGCCCTAGCATTTCCAGCAGATGCCCCTTGGCCTGGTATGATACGAAATCAGAAACCTCAATGCGAATAAGGAACAGGTGGGTTTGGGGCAGCCACACTCCAATTCCTTACGGATCACGTCTGTAGCTCCACAAAGCATTGTCGGCCTCTCCCATTATACTGTTCCCCAAAGGGCCCGAGTCGCCTGACGGCAGGACCTCTCCTGGACATGCTGGGAGTTTCGCAGACAAGTGGGGCTCCTAGATCCAATCAGACACTAGATGCTGGGGACGGCCGCCATCTCAAAGTCATCTGAGCAAGGTCAGCTGGGCCTTCTCCTTTACCCATGCTGAGGTAAGAGCAGGGGACTCTGCCAGACAGTTGAGACATTAACCCTTTGACCAGAGTTGAATGATATGGAGGGATGTGGCTTTGCAACATTTGGGGTTAACAGTTTTTGGACTTGTGGCTTCTTTTGATGGTAATCGTCTTGTTAACCATCTACCTACTGACCTATATGCCCAACACTTATTTGTTTGCACAGATAGGCTCAATCGGTTCAGTAATGAAAAGGAGGAAACGACAGAGGAAGAAAGTTCATTTGGTAGTGCTTCGAGAATCTCTGTAGTGCGGAGGTGGCCCTGGCTCTGGGGTGTGATAGGCTGCCCAGCCCAGGAACTGTATGAGGCTGACAACAGCCGTGGGACAGAGGTCTGTGGATCTAAGGTCGACGGTACCATGAGCACACAAGCCCTGTGGTTGCGAGGTGGGAGGGCAGTGGCATCAACAAGGTACAAAGATTCCTTCTTTGTCTTCAATTGTTTGCTCCTGCCTTCTAAAGGAGTCTAAAATGCTCCTGACTTCTGGGAGTGGTGACGCAGAGAAGGAAACCAAAATATAGAACTGAAAACTTATTTGGTAACTTGAAGAGTTTTCTCTTTTGGACTCTGGCCAATTTCTCCTTTCTGTTAAATAAGAAAAGCTCCAACTTTAACTTTTGGTCCTTTAGTTTTCCTGAGAAGGTAGAGAGAATGAAAGAGTCTGAGCAGAATGGAGAGAACAGCTGGCCACGGTTGGGACTGTAAGAGTAGGACACCCAGTGGGATCCTGGTGGATTCCACAGAGGAGCCACGTGGACCTCCTAGTTATAATCCCCAGGCCAAGTGAGCAGGACCAGGAAGCACATACATGATCACAGCCATTCGTGAGGTCGGGGAAAAATAGGGTGCTGAAGATAACTGAGCCCCACACACCTGGAAAGGGAGAACATGTTCCTCAGACCATTACCCGTGACATATCTGTGTTTTCTAATTACTTGACAATAACGATGATAACAGAAACACACAATGTTAATGATAACTAACAGTTAAGTTAATGATGTAATTCTATAATAGGATATGTAAAAACAGACTCAAACCCAGAGACAAATCATGACTTTCTTATGTTTTGCCTATATACAAATTCCAGGGTTAGGCCTAGGATGAAGTGGTGAGGCACTGGCCCTGGGAGCAAAATTTAAAGAGATGCCAAAAAAGCTCAGTGGCCAGGATAAAAAAAAATTGCATTAAGATATTATTTATCTTGATACTGAGTTTTTTAGGGTGCTCTTAAATTATGCACCCCAGGAGAGTACCGCACTTGACTCCCTCTGGTCCCAGTCTGGTAAAAATCCATCAACTAAAAGTGTTAAGTGATTGGAGGACGCCCAGTTATATAATTACAGATGAAAGCAACTAATAGACTCAAGAAAGTCTTCAAATGTAGCCTACTGTTGGCCAAGGACTTCCACTTCTAGGAATCCTAAGGAAACAGCAAGGATGTGCACAAAGATTTAACAACACTCCCTTCAGTGCTATTCATAATAAAAAATTGGAAATAATCTAGGTACTCACCCACAGGGGATTAACAAAATATGGTATCATGCTAGAGTCCTATGCAGCCATTAAAAATGATAATGTGGCAGAACATTAATAATCCTGAAAGATGTTCATGATAAAGTCAAGAGAAATATGCAAGTTATAAAACACTAGGTGGAAATACGACCCCATTTCTCCTGCTTCCACTCTTGTCCTCTATAATCTGGCCTCAACACGGCAATCAGAGTGATCTTTTTTAAAAAAGTTACTAATGGTCTTAAAATGGTTTCCTATTGTATTTAGAATAAATTTAAACTATACAGCCATCTCTGCTCTGGCCCCTGCCTATTCCTCTGGCCTCCCCAGCCATACTGGTTGCCTTTAGGGCTGCTGCACAAGCTTTTCTCATTGCCTGAAATGCTTGTCCCCAAAATATCCACATAGCTGGCTCCTTCCCAGGATTCAGGTCTCAGCTCAAATGTCACCTTCTCAGAAAGGTTTTTCCTGGCATCAGCTCTCAGTTGGCCACTACCCTGTCACTCTATCATATCACTCTGTTTTATTTCCTTCGTAGCAGTTAACACTCTCAGAAATGATCTTATTCGTTTAATTACTTGTTTATTTTCTTGTTTACTGTCTACCTCCCCCCATGAGAAGGAGACCCTCACGGGGGCAGGGGCTTTTCCTGACTGTTCACTGTGTACCCACAGAGCCCCAAACTGTGCCTGACACAGAGCACACGCCCAGTAGGTCAATGCTGAATGACTGTGGGAGATGTTAACATATATCCATACACATAGATTAATGTACACATGTGCATTCACATAAAACTTAAAAGGACTGGAAGAGCCCAGCACATAAGAGTATCTTTGAATACTGAAATTCTGAATGGTTCTAAGTGTCTTCATTTTGCTTAGTTTTCATTTTCTACAACAATAATGTACTACCTTTGAAATAATGAAAAAAAAGTTGTTTTCTCTCTGATCCTCTTTTAGAGTATGGTCATTAAGAAAATGCTGCCACAGCTAGATTGAGACTAGAACCACAAGATGCTAGTTGGAAAAGATCTTAGAGGATGTTTGGTTCAATCCTACCTTTCATTTCAGAGATGCAGAGACAAGGCCCAGCACGGGGAAATAACTGCTGGTTTATACAGCAGAACATGTAAGAAACTAGTCCAGTGTTTTTTTCACTACACCAGTGGTTCTCAAACTTTACACACATGAGAATCATCTGGAAGGCTTGTGAACATACAGACTGCTGGGCCTCACCTCCAGAGTTTCTGGGTCAGTGGGTCTGGAGTGGGGCCTGAGAACCTGCATTTCTGATAAGTTCCTGGATGATTCTGATGCTGCTGGTTTGGGGCCACACTTTGAGAACCACTAGGCAACGCCACGTCACCTCTCATGACTTCCTTAGAAATGTCTTACTCTTATTGCAGGAATGGTAGTGAAGAAAACAGTACCTTGAATTCAGTACACTACAGAAAAGTACAAAGAATTCACAGAAAACCCTGTTTTTTAGGCTCCTCCCCAGAAGTTCCTACTGAAAAGAAGCAAAGGAGACAGGGATAAACAACTTTGAGAGTCTACTCTACACCAGGCATTGTGCTAGATGATCTACATTTTGTTTGTTTAATCTATTTCACTGTAGAAAACCTAAACTCAGGGAAATTAAGGAACTCGCTTAAGAGAAAATAGCTGGGAAGTGATGGAACAGGATTTCAAATCCACGTCTATTTGACTATGAAGTCCATGCTTGTTCTCCCACCTTCAGGACAGAACAAAAAGCTGCCACTTGTGGCAATCAGAGTGGCAAATCAATGTCTCCCACATAGAAGCAAACATCTCTAAGAAACAGTAACACGAAGTCACGCTCCCAGTGAGACTGAAGGTGTATACACCAGTATTAACATCCAACCTTTCCTCTGGGCCTGAAGCCGGGCTTTATTCATTTACATGGTATTCAGCAACTTCCAACCCCAGAAACCCAGAATAAAGATGATTGAGTCGATGCCTGGCTCACTGCAAGTCATCTGTGAAATAAGTGGGAGCGGGAGAATTTAGCATCAATCTTATGTCCCGACAAAGGGAAGAATTCACACATGCTCTGTGGGGAAAGAACCCAACAGACTTTGTAGCTGAACATAACCGTCCCAGTGTTCGAGGAACCAACTCTGAAATCAAAGGCCAAAAGCCAAATATAAATATGGGAATGTATCATTTACCATTTTAGGTCAAAAATAACTAGAAACTAGGTATTGTTCTCTTTCTATTTATTGAGGAGGAAATTAACGAGGGACAAGAAAGTCTAGGTGACAAGGTCACCTACAAACATCCACACAATCAATGAGTTACAATTTGTCCCACATTGTGGTCACACTCCACCCAAGTTTGAGAAAGCTCTGTGAATACTGCAAGTGCAAAGGTGCTTGATAACATTCTTTCACATCATAGTTTTGACCAGAATTCCAAATTAGGAACAAGGTTCAATATCAGTGTGTTATTTCAGGAGCAACAACAAAAAATGTGGTTTTCTTTATCTGTCTCTCCGTATTTCTCATTTCACGTCATGATTTTCCCCCACATTTTATTCCAGATCCCTGAAGCAGCTGTATAACTAGGTTTTACATGAAAATGAAAGGAAATACTTTCTGAGTAATGCTGGCTATGGAACCAGAGGAATGAGGGCTTCAACCAAGACAACTCATGTGATCAGTCCCTTCCCGCACCCTTGCCAAGGGCTCTTGGTGCTGCTTCTTTTAGAAGCTCGTTTTCTATCTCTGACCGGTGAAATGTCTGCACATTTTGGCTGGCAAAGCTAGCCAGTGGAGACCTCGAAAGAAAGATAAGTGGGAAAGAGGGAACAGGGGAGAACGGATATAAAAAAAGGATAGGAGGATCCCGGAGATGCGTACCTGAGAGCAGTTAAAATTGGATATCACAGGCAACTTTGCTCTCAACACAATTATGAATATGTTTAAGGTTTGGAGTGACTGGTTATCTCTGTGCAGCAAATCAAGAAGGTGAACCAAATTCACAGCCCCTCATTCGTTAATGTCTGAAAAGATCTGGTTCTTTCACTCCCAATAAAATGCATGGGATTTTATCTATTATAGAAAAAAGAAGGTCTGAAAGATCTTGCAGAACGAACCCTGGGTCTCAAAGTGAATGAGCTGTCTCTGCGGTCAGCTTCTGAGTTAGGCATCTAATGCGGGACATGAAATTGGACTCTGCTGTATTAAACACGAGCAAGCTCTCTTTTTGCTCCTGACTCTCGCCCTTTGTGAATAGTTGGAGAATAGCCATCTCGCCTTCCCCAGAGGAATGATGCAGCTGCAGCTGCAAATGCAGGTTCAGCAGCCGTCTTCCTACTGTGAAATGTTTGCTTTTAAATATTACCCTAGCCTAGCAGAAATAGCTGTCTCATCACTATATTACACACACATGCACGGGCGACAAGGCTCCATATCTGCATTAGTGTCCATACCTGTGTCCTGGCAAGGATTTAAGAAAAGATCTTTTCTCATTTCTATCTAAATGCACAGTTACTTATTCCATAAGTTTCAAATATATTTTGGCAGTGGGGTAGCCGCTCTTTATTCTCCCCGATTTCACGGTGGCCTTCAGCCTGGGGTAGTTCATGCAGAAGAGAAAAGAACAACTACTTGGCAGATAATACTCTTCAGGCCTTAGGGAGGGCACTCAGCTGGAAAGATCTGTTTTCGTTGGAGATCGGAAGTGCTTTTCCAGCAATTATTTGATCTTTCCTGGGAACTTGTACTTTTGAACAATCTCCCAGCCTGGTAGGAGCACATGGACTTCTATTCTGGTCTCAGCATTATCACTAACCAGACCTGTGACTTTGGGCAGATCATCTGGCCTCTACTTCACCTCAGTTTTCTCATCTGCCTGCTGGGACAATTATCCCTCCCCTGGTTGGTTCATGGGATTTTTGTGAAGACAAAACAAAATGGTATATGTGAAGGTATTTAGAAAACGTAAAAAGCGAATTTATTGTTAGGTGGTATTTGTATTATGTTTTTCATTTTTTTCCTGCCCTGGTTTACATTATTAGTGGTATGTTCTCATTTTCTTTCTTAGAACTGGGTAGGAATTCCCTCACGTAGAAAAGGAGAGGTAGAAAGAGCAACCCAGGCAGAGAGCACCGTCAGGTTCTCATTACCACTTAAAAAAGCAAGCAAAGTCAGCAGGACCAGAACACTGTAACATTGTCCCAAAAAGTCTGCTTCTGCTAGGGCCACAGAACATTCTGGTCCTTATTTGTCTCCTCTTCAGAGGTCCCACAAAGAAGGCTACTGTTGCAGTGTTGAATGAAGGAATGAATGAATCCATCCATCCACCCACCATTTATGGACCAATACTATGTATCCAGCAGTGTGCACAGAATACAAAGATGCAAAATGCCATTCCCATCGCTGAAGAACATTCAGCCAATGGGAGAAGATGGACATGGAAAGCACTTGTCCTGCTCCAATATGGCAAGTGTGCTCTCCTGGAGAAACCCACATGATGCTCTGGGAGCCCGGGCGTGTGGGTCACTCCTACCCAGAGGAAGCTGGGCCTGCAGGAAGGACTGGTGAAGGGGCGAGGTGGGCTAAGTGCTCCTCAGCCTGAGGAACAGCTGTTACGAAGGCACAGATTCAGCAAGGAGCATTCCAGGGAGAAGCCTTGTTCGGTGTGACAAAAGCCAAAGGTGTAGATGGGCCACCAGAAAGTTAGGCAGGGAGAGAGTGAAAGAGGGAGCAGGCCAGGAAGGCTTTTGAGCAAGAGTTGCATGATAGATTTGTAGTTCAGAAAGGTTACTTAACAGCAGGGAGGATGGACTGGAGGGGGAGGGGGAGGGGGTAAGTAACAGATTTAAAAATGAATGTAAACATCTGCATTTCACAACACAGAACACTTGACACAAGTCCCAGTTTAAGAGCAGTCTCCCAAATTATGAATTAACACAACCAATGATAAGTTAGGGAGTGAATATATATGCCTTCAAAAAAAATGTTCTTCAAGTAATAAATGTCCCTTGTACAACTTATAAAACATTTGATTTCCCATATAATCTAGGACAATCTCTTGTGAAAAAGAAAGCACTCTATGCTCTGAAGTGTGGCTGACCATTTGGTACTGCGGTACCAGGAGGAGTCCAGAAGAAACAGGAAACCGCGGCCCACTATGTACCTTGTACAAAAAGGGGGTGACGACAACTACCTGGTAACTAGCTTTGAAGAAAATATCTCAGAAATGAAAAGACAATTTCTAATAATTTGGAGAGGTTCAGCAAGTATTATGGATTTTTCAGTTGTCTCCCTCTTTCTTTGTAGTTTCATTTTTAAGTTTAGGAATAATTTACATACAGTACAATGTATAGATCTTAAGTGTACAGTTCAATGAGTTCTGACATATATATATGTCAGACATATATATATATATATATATATATATATATATATATATAACTTGTGTAACCTAAACCCTCATCAAGATAGAGAACACTTTCATCACCTTAGAAAGATCTGTCAGTGCCCCTTCACGGTCAGTCCCATCCCAGGCAACCACAGTTGTGATTTCTACTGCCATAGATTAGTTTTGCCTGGTCTAGGACTTCATTAAATGTAATCATACAGTACGTACTCTTTGTGTCTGCTTATTTTTGACGTTCATCCATGCTTTTGTACATTTCAGTAGTTCATTATTGCTGAGCAGTATAGTAGTTTTTATTGCTTTACTTATTACAGTAGTTTTTATTGCTGAGCAGTGCTCCACGGTATGAATATACCACTATTTGGTATGCTTTTAATAACCTTCTCTTTTGCTCGAGTATGCAACTGACTACCCCAGGCAAAGCAAAAATGAGAAGGTGTGGGCGTGCAGGTTCGGGTGATATAGCTGGCTGTTCTCTAAACAGTCTGGATGGACTTTATGAGTGGCTTCGTCTTCTAACAGCAACAGGGACTAAAACTTCCAGCAAATCTAGAAAATCAAGAGAGGGACCACTACTTGTATTGTCTGAGTGCTATCTGTTTGGATCACAGGAGCAGATGAAAAACGGTTCCCCAAAGAGAGATGCCAACTTACTGACAATTCATGTACTCAGCATGAGTATTTGGTTAGACAACTTATTTAGATAACTAAAAAGTACTTTAAAAAATTAAAATGTGTCCACAGAGGCCTGCACCTAGTCTAGAATTCTGTACTGTTTCCCCCTAACTGCCAATCCTCTCCTCCCACAAGCAGGACTTTAGCAAGTAGACTGAGGGAGTTCAGCAGAGGAAGGAAGTGATTCAAAAGTATTGTTAAGAATTCACCAGGTTTTAATGAGAGAACTGCACCCATGAGAGCCAAGTAACTACTTGGTGTGATTTAAGTTGTGTTCAAGAGATAATAACTGGAAGCTTCAAGGGGAGCCGATGAGCTCCAGCTAAATGGGTTTGTTGAGCAGCAGAGGCAAAAGGCAAAAGTCAAGGAAAGAAGAGAATTATCTTGAAAGTTTTAAATTCTAAAACCTCTATTTCCTCGCTCTGTGGGACTGTTTAAAAAAGCATCACAAAAGATCCCAAATGACATCCAAAATGCTTATTCTGCTTTCTCCTAGACAGCCGTCACAATTCACTATGAAAATCAGATAGGAAAGTGTTCTGATGACTTGAAACACACTATCTGGGTCAGCTCCTCCCTCTGTCATTGTACACTGCCTGTCCTTTGAAATGAATGAGTCATTTTGGTTCCAACACTCCCATTATCATTGGAAGTGATGTTGGTTCGCACAGTCATGCTGAAGACACACTGGAAACATAACCATCTCAGCTCTGGGTGGAGTCTGATCTGGTTCCAAGAATCATGTGGGTAATGTCCTAAAAAAAAGCTGGCAGGCTTCCTTTCCATTTTGCAGACTAGATACGCCTACTGGCTCTCTATTTTGTCCACCCTATTTTTCTGAAGCAATTGCAAAGTAAATAACACCACCAGCTATCGCTTTTGTTGAGCACTGAGTGTGTGTCAGATACTGTGCTTCATGCTTCATTCTTACAGTCTTTGAAGGCAGCACTATGATCATTCCTACAACAACGATGAGGAAAATAAAACACAGCCTCAGCTTCTACAGTCATTCATTACCATTCCATGTGTTGCTTCTGCTTACCTGTTGGAGGTGGGGGGTGGGAGATGTGAAAGATGGTGCACGAACAAACAGAAAGCAAAATGACCCTCTTCTTTGATCTCCCTCCTTACATATTTTAACATTAAATTTTGTAATTAGGTCAAAGGGAGAGATATCAGTGTTGCGAGTTTAACAATTATTTCTGAGAAGATAGTTAATTAGACTGACTTGGGATACAGGCTGTGGAATACATATTCATTCTGATAGCAGTTACAGTATAAGACACCTCATAAATAAAAGCCTTTGAGAACATTATCCACAGGAAACAGCTGCAGCTGGTAAGGGAACTTTTGACATTAAGGAAATGCAGAACTTCATGGAATTAGAGGAAGGCAGGAGTAATATATCACACAGTAACATTATCTTAGCAAGAGCTGTACCATGTTTGTTATAGATACACTCATTTTACAGCAGTTCATGCTTGCTTACTTCTCTCTGGGTTTTCAGGAGATAAGCATGGCATATCAACAGCAAAAATTAAAAGAAATGTGAACTAGACTCAGAGACATTTAGAATTTCAAGGGTTAGGGCCCTGTGGTTTGGTGCAAAGCTTGGGCCTGTTCAGTGGTATAGAACTGAGCTGCTCAATATGGTAAGTAAGCACTAACCACATGTGGCCAGTCCAAGCCGAGATGTGATGTAAGTGTAAAGTATATACTCAGATTTCAAAGAATCAGTATGAAGAAAAGAACGTAAAAATATCTTACTAATAAATTTTAAAATATTGATTGCATGTTGAAATGATAATGTTTTGAATATGTTGTCTTGAATAAATATACTATTAAAATTACTTTCATCTGTTTCTTTTTGATTTTTCAATGTGGCTACTAGAAAATTTAAAATTATCCATTTTGCCTGTATTTGTGGTGTGCATTATATGTCTGTCGGACGGCACTGGTATTAGATAGTAAGTGAAAAGATGAATCTGAGTTGAAGAGTTGGTGCATTTGTTCAAAAGTGGTAAACTGTCTGCAGTAAAATATGTTCCCTAAGAGGTGAATAAAATGGTTTTAACAGAAAGCAAACATGTATACTGCTATTCTGCACTGACCCACTGGTGACCTCAGGTAAGCCATTTGCCCTTCCTGCGTCTAGCCTCTGCAACGGTTGATCCAGATAATCTTGAATATTTCTTCTAGCGCTAACGTTTTGAGTCTGTGGCAAACTCCTAAGGACTAACAACTCATGGGTGAAGGTGAATTAAAAAAACCCTAAGATTTGCAGCCCCAAATGTTGCCTGCAGATCTCTCACATGTATTGCACTTTTGATTAAGTCTTTCTGGAGCAACAGCTAAAATTTAATGGCGATAATACCATGTTTATGATATACAGACTAGGCTACCCTAAAGAAAAGATGATGCCGTTTGCTCTGTGTATCCAAATAAGTGGGTTTTATATGACAAGATTATACTTCTAACATGGAAAAACTTAAGAGCTCCTTAATAATCCAACGAACACATGTTAAAAGGTGAACCCAAAATGTTCTCAAATATCCTGGGGGAGGGCGAACAGAATCACTTATTCTTTTAGTTCAGGCTCTACCCTGTTTCTTTATATTTTCAAAGCATCTAATTATCTGCTGGAAGTCATTCTGCATCTCCCAGGCAAATTACACACTTTTTACATGATCCCAGAGTTTTTCCTTAAAAGGTAAAAAAAATTTCAATTTAGTTAACTCAATTATAACTAATAGCGTAAAATTTCAGCAGAGTAGAAGATAAATAGCATTCATGATCCCATAAATGTTTTAAGTAAATATACGCTCAAAATCTACGTGCAGAAACAAATTTGGAATTAAGAAGAAAGTGTAGGGATAAATGCCTACACTGTAGGGATGGAATTCTTGCTCCTTATGAAGACCTCCAGAAATACTGCATGATCTCTTCTGGAAAGAACCCCGTGACTACATTCCCATTTCGGTGGAATTTCCCTGTTATGTCTAATTTAAATCGGATATCTTTAACTTCCGACAACGTAGTGACAGTGTGTTCAACAGCTACTAATATAGTTGTCCATTTTGAAGCAGTCCCTGACTTTATTAATTAAATTATTAATTAATTATTTACATGGCCCCAGATTCCTTCCACTGTGACTTTCTGTAACATGACCATAACATCACTAATACTGATCAGCCTTGTCTGTACTAGAGGTAATCTGAGAAATGATTGGTGAGAAAAGAAATGTTAGACATGCAGGTTCTTCCCCTCTCTCCCTCGTCTCTTCGTCCCTCCTTTCCATTCTTTTCTTCCTTCCTTCCTTCCTTATTTTGGTCAGTCTATCCATATCATGCCAATGCAATTCATGTCATTTTTTAACTAACATTAAAGGCAAGTTGAAAATTTTGACTAAACTGCCAAAACAAATGGTTTGTGCTCTAGCCATTCCATACTTTTGGGGAACTTATTTTAAAAAGCAAGAAAGAGGCTCCAACATCACAAAACAATGAGAGGATAGATTGGCCGCCTTTACTTTCGAACCTGGTGGAGTGGGAGTTGGTCAACCCACAAATAAGAGCAAGTCTCGATGGGTCTGTTGTGCAAGATAACCATTTTACTTGAAAAAGGAAAAAATGACCCTGCACTTCTTTCCCTTTGCCACTATCTACAGAACCACATTTGAAAAAACACTAAGAGAAGCAGATTAAAAAGAATAGCTTCTGGCTGGCTTTTCCTCAGCATTTTGTACTTTTATTTCTTTGTTCTTTTCTTGTTCAATCTCATTCCCAATTATTGTGCTGTTTTGGGACACTGGGGACAGGACGTCTGGGAAACATAACACATATTAGTCCATCTGTTTTCTCCGCGAATTCTTCTCAGCATCTTTGCGTGGCAACAGGAAGGATGTGGGCTCCCTTTCAGATTCAAATGAGGCTAATCAGCCCTAGCTCAGGTTGACAACAGCGTGCCTTTGTTAGGCTATAGCCTGAGAAAGCCAGAACCACTCTCTCTAGGTGGGGGGACCATTCCATCCTGGGGCTTAATCTCTATTTTTAACATCAGATCCCTAGTCCACCCCTTACTCAAAATAAATCAGATCAAAAAACAAACAAAAAAACTGCTGACACAGTACAACTCAAGTGCACTCTTCCATTAAGAGAATTCTGATTTTTAGAGCTGTAAAGACCAATGTTTCCAATGTATTCACAGATATCTGAAATAGTGTGGGACAAATGTTCTGAAGTGGCAGTGTCTCCTTCTTTCAAATTGTTTCTGATGCTTGAAGAATGTGATAAGAAAAGCCCACCATGGCTTTTTCCCAAATGTATATTCCTAAGCATGCAAAACTAAGAGGTATATATTTATAGTGTAGCAAACAATCAAAATGAGATTTTTCATCTAATTCTTAAAACTGGATGTTCATTACTAATACTTCCACAAAAAGATCAAAGCAAAACCTCGGAATAGAATGTGGTGCAGTGTTGGACAAATACTTGATTATTGAATTTGGGAAGTGACTCCACTATTAATTCTATTAGTCGGAACTTTGTGATCTTGGCAAGTTATTTGTTCTCTCTTGAGTCCCAACACCATCCATCCACCTATCCATCTATGCGTCCACCCATCCAACAAATATGTTCTGACTATCTACTAGGTGCCTGGTCCTTGGTGAGCTACAGAGGTGAATAAGCTATTGCCCCAGTACTGGGGCAGCTTGTGATAAAACAAGTACACAAACAATTCTAGACAAGACAGCTGTCACTTGGAAGTTACACAGTGCTAACGCAAACTTAGTGGAGGAAGAAATACTTTCAATGGAAGGATCAGTAAGGCTTCATTGAGGAGAGCATTTAGTTTATCACTCAAGACAGGAGCAGGATTTCTAAATCTAGAAATGGACTGGGACATTCCTGGCCTCAGGAACATTCAGAGTAAAGATGGGAGTCAGGGAGTCAGGCAGGCATGGGAGACATTTAGGGAAGAGTGAGGAATCTACTAGGTGGCATGGGGTTTGAAGAATGGGGAGGTGGCTGCTCTGAGCAGATCACCAGCCCAGGGAGGAGGATTGGACTTAATGTGGAGTATGGAAGGGAGGCCCTAAAGAGTTCTGAGCAAGAGTGACTTGGTTTGGTAGCTCTGCACAGGGTGGCTCAGCCAAGGGAGCACCTGGAAGAGAGACGCACAGCTAGGAAGCAGCCTAAGCCAGTGTTAATTAATGAATCTTGATTTAGGGAGGTGGTGGTGAGGGTGGGATGGAGGGACAGACAGGCCTGTTGACTGGTGGAATGGGACTGGGGGACTTAGTTTATCTCTAACACTCTAGATGACATATTCTAGTATTTGATAGTTTAGCACAAGTGAGGTAAATTGTTAAACTGAATTAAATTGTAAAATTGTAAAACAGGGGCAAATATCTTTGGGTGAAATTGTCCCATTTCTGTATTTGAAATCTCAACATTAATTGGTCTTATCAAAAAATTAGTCTTACGGAAAAAAGTGTCAAGGAGCACTAGATTAAAAAAAGGCCAAATTTGGGTAATCCTACTAAAGTGTTTCAGCATTTGGTCTGATCTCTCATATAGGATGGATGGTTTTGTAGGAGGGATAGTTAGCCCACTTTCTATTTTGACAGGGACCAGAGAAATGTGGTTCTTTATGGACTTCAGCAACGCATCCTCCAAAAAGGCCTCTCATAATCCTTCGGGAATAAGACAGGAAAATGTGGGTTGGATACTAGGGCAATGAAGTGAATGACAACATTTAAATGGGGCTGATCAATGAGTTCATGTCCACCTAGAAGGTGGCCTCTAGGGGCATAAAACAGGGCTCTGAGATCTTCAACAACTTTGCCATCATCTTAGATGAAGATATGGGAAATTTGCTTGATAAAATGTTTAGATGAAACAAACTTTTGGAGGGATAGGAAATGTTGTAGGTGACAATCTCAAGACACAAAAATATCTTGACAGGCTAGAGTAACAGGCCAGAATTAAGATGATAAAATTAGTGAAGGAAAATGTGAGGGCCTGAACAAAAAAATTTTGTATAAGTACACGATGGGGGACATGTGGTTTGGCAGCAGCATGTGTGAAAAAGATTGGGGGGGGGGATGCTGTTAGCTGAAAGTAACTTCAATTTGAGCCAACTGTTTGACATGGCTGCTTAAAAGCCAGTGTGATCTAATGTGGTATTTACTGAAATCCAGCATTAGGTCAGACCTCACTTAAGTTGGGGCTCCAAGAAACACTTAGAAATGTGGGTGCTTTTGCTATAAATGTGTTGGGTAAAGTTGCTTAACAAAGCTAGCTTGGCTTAACCAAGGAGAGAGGTTTTACTGGTTATCATGGAAGTCCTCCCCTTAGGCTGAGCTAAGGAGGTTAACAGATCACAATTAAGGAGCTGCCAAACCAGAGGCTGCATTAGCAAGTCTGATTTTGGAGTCTCTTTAAACTGCAATGATAATGAAATTTTAGGCACCAAGAGACAGAGACCAATTAAAAGGGCAATATTGTCCTCTATTGCTTACTAAAGACAATGCTAAGCAACATTAAGATACTGCATTGTCTGTCTGAAGGTGGGACTCTTCAACTATCTGAACAGTTCTGGGCCCCAAGCTGGGGTTTGCTTTCTTGATGGTTGGAGAGGATCATGAGGGTAAGGGGGTGGAGTGCCCATGACTTACTGCCAACTCCCTGCAAGCATAATAGGGTACTGTTCCCACAGGGAAGGAGATCTTCTGACACCTCTTAATACCCTCCCTTGGTGTATAAATTGTGGACTCTGGAACTTCCAAACACAACACTTACTTTATGTCAGCAAATGAAGGGCAAGTTTGTCCCTATTCTCTATTAGAAATATAAAAAGCAAGCCAGTATAATTTCTTAACAAATTGGATTTTTTCTTAAATAGGAAATTTTTTCCTATGCACTGTTCTCCTTCCTTGGGCAGTGTGCCGTTGACCTTCAGGAAAATAACCACATGGATCTTGGTGTCCATGCTTAAGAACAAAAGGCAAGAGTCATGGTCTCTCATTCTCAATTGTTTCTCTTGAGAGAGAGAAATCATTACATGATGGAGTCAGTGAGTTTTAGCCTCAATATAGTATATTTTCTCAAGGCGCTTCCTTAATAGTTGTCCAATAAAGTATTCCTTAAAACATATATATATACATACATACACACACATACCCATATGTATGTGTGTGCATATAATTTGAAAGTCTCTCAAACCATGACTATATAGAATCGAGAACTGGTTCAGAAAACAGTAATTAAGATATTGAAAGGACCTGGAATTATCGAGAAAAACTAATACAAAAACTAAAAACTGTTTTGCTTAGAGAAGAAGACATTTTAAGGAGTCTTTAAAAAAAACTGATGGGTTGTTATATGGAAGAATATTTTCTTATGACTTGTTTTAATAACAAGAACTTCCTAAAGATAGTAGAGAATATCTTGACACTAGAGATGTTCTGGCAGAATTTAGATAAGCAGATAGTGGTTGGATTAGATGAACTTTAAGGCTCCTTCAAGCACAGTAGCTCTATGATTTTATGATACTTTTTTTTTTTTTTCCCTGAAACAGCCCATAGCATTGAAGCTAACAAGGTAATGTGAAGACAAATGCCTTGAGGCCAGGGCTTCTGAGAGCTGAATTCATAGTTGCTTAGAAGCTGAAGGAAGGAATCAATGTTCTCAGACAAAGAAGACAACATCAGTGAAAAGTTCTTCAATATTCTTCCCAGGAAATGGATATAACCATGTATGAAGCAAACCATCAAAATTATAAGGACAAAGTGACAAACATAGAGATTTTAACAACACCTCTCTTAGTGATTGATGGATTAATAAATATATAAAAGATTTGAAGAACACAATTCAGAGGTTTAATCTAATGGATATATTTAGAACTCTATCTCTCCAGCTCCCATCAGAGAATATGCATTTTTTAAAAAGACATTCATGGATGTTTTAAAAACTTGATCACATACTAGGCCATGAACTGAGTCTCAATAAATTTCGTAGAACTAGTATCATACAAACAACATTCTCTGACAACAATAGATGTTTTAAGTTAGACACCGAAACAAAATGATTACTAAAAAACTGTCATTGTTTGGGAATTTTAAATGACACTGCTAATAACTCATGAATCAAAGAAGAAACAACTATGGTATTTATAACATTCTTAGAACTGAGTGATGATGAAAATATTCCATACTAAAACTTGTCAGATTCCACTAAAGTTGTACTTAGAGGAAAATACTCAAATCTTACCCTAGAAAGGAAAAAAGATTGAAAATTAGTGAGTATCCAACTCAAGAAGAAAGTAAACAAGAATAAATCCAAAGAAAGTAGAAGAAGGGAATAATAAAGGGTAGAAATTAATAAAACCAGAAAACAAAGACACATTAGAGAAGATTAACAAAGGAAAAGCTGTTTATTTGAAAAAATTAATAAAATAGACAAATTACCAAAATTGATCAAGAAAAATAGAGAGGGTACTCATAATAATATTAGGAATGAAAGAGAAAACACAACTATAGATTCAGCAGAGGTTAAAAAATAAGAGCATACTATGAACAACTGTATGTCATTAAATTTGAAAGTTTCAATGAAATGAAGAATTTCAGAGAAAAGTCTTATAAACATTAAAGAAACTGGTTCATCAGTTAAAAATCTACTTGTCCCTCCACAAAAAAACAAAACCAATAAACGTTAGGTTTCGTGCTAGTGTTTTAGAGAAAAAAGATGCTTTTAGAGAAAAAAGAGGCAAGTTTCAGAGATTGAAAACCAAAAAGCACTAGTATAACCTTAGTATCAAAATCAGACAAGAACACTAGGAAAAAAGGAAAATTATAGCTAATCTCAGATATTAACACAAACATAAAAATCCTAAAAAAATATTAGCAAACTGAATCCAACAGTGCATAAAATATATCACGGCTAACTTGGATTTTTACCAAAAATGCAAGGATGGTTTAACTTTAGAAAATTGCTGACAGTAATGTCCCATTATCCTATTAAAAGAGAAAAATCCTCTGATCTTTAATCAATAGACACGGAAAAAGCACTGAATAAAATTCAACACTTATCTGTGATTTTAAAAAATAGAAACTTTTAGGAAACTAGGATCAGAAGGGAACTTTCTGGGCCGGCCCCGTGGCTTAGCGGTTAAGTGCACGTGCTCCACTGCTGGCGGCCCGGGCGCGCACCGATGCACCGCTTGTCTGGCCATGCTGAGGCCGTGTCCCACATACAGCAACTAGAAGGATGTGCAGCTATGACATACAACTATCTACTGGGGCTTTGGTGGAAAAATAAATAAATAAAATTATAAAAAAAAAAAAGAAGGAAACTTTCTTAATCTAATAAAAAGTATCAACCAAATCCCAATAGCAAGCATCATATTCAATGGTGAAATGTTAGCAGCTTTCCCTTTAAAATCAGGAACGAGCTAAGGACGTGTGCTCTCCCTACTTCTTTTTAACACTGTACTGCATGCAGGCCCTAGCCACAGTGGTAAGACAAGAAAAATAAATAAAAGATGAAAGATTGAAAAGGAAGAACTAAAACTTATAATTATTTATGGATATGACTGGTTACACAGAAAACCTAAGAGAAATACAGATAAATTATCGGAGTTGATAAAAGGCTTTAGCAAACGGACAAGTATTAGTTCAATATGAAAAACTGTTCCTACGCACCAGCAACAGTTAGACAAAGCAATTTTTAAAAACAGAGAACGCTGTGCTTATTTTCCTCGACCTTCATCGACGGTTCTTCCACACACATCTCATTCATAAGCATAGGACGATAAAAAATAATTCAGAAAAACAAGTAACCTAATTCTATTAGGAAACTCTGAGAGGCAGGGGGCATAATTTCATGGAAGACTTACAGAATTCCTCTCTACTCTATGGTTTTCATAGAATCTTAATTTTTCATAGAAAAATTCCACTTGAAAAAAAAATGAGGTGTTGTAGATGGGGTTACCTTGAACTGTGGTGAATCACACATATTACTGGAAAAGAAACACGAAGAGGAAGTTCCAGCCTCTGCAAATCAAACTGTGACTCAAAGGAAAAACAAGGTTGACATATCTTTTCTTCTACACAGCTTATAATAAAGTTAGCAAGAACCAGCCCTCCAAATGGCATCCCATATCAGGAAGGAGAAAGGTGTCTTGCAGGGAGATATTGGTTAAAAGGTAGGTAGACAGAGAGAGTTAAGTAAGTTCTTCATCTACATGAAGATAATATTGAGAGTTACTAAAAAATTTTTTTTGTTGAAATTTCACTATAATCAAGGCCAGGATGACATTTAAATTCTAAGAACTACCTGATCCAGCTGAGACCTCTTAAACTCTTATTCAATATTTGGGTATATCAATCAGTATGGGGCTTGGTCTTCTCATGTTTTTAACATACTTAGGGAAGCATACTATGGCACATACAATTCTTTTCCACTCAGCGGTTGATTAGTTATCATTTTGGATGAAGTGACAATAAAAATGAGATAAAACTTCGTGGAGAACTTTCTATATTCACTTGGATCTGACTAGGCAATTCACTCAATGAAAACAAGGTTATCTGAAAATACTATATTATAATGTTGTTTTTAAAAATATGTTTAAAGCCTAATTTATTGGAAACAACCAAAATAAACAAAAACAGGAGACTGCTTTCTTATTGACTGATTAAATAAACTATGGTATATTCCCATAGTGGAACAGGATATAGCCTTAAAATCATATGGTAAAATAAATTTATTGACACAGAAAAATATTCATGGTATATTGCCAAGTGAAAAAAACTAGATAAAAAACACTGAGTGCAATTTGAAATCATTTAAAAAACTCTAAATTCACATTGGGGAAGGACATTGAACAAAGTACTAACAACGTGTGTATTTATCTCTGAGTGATGGAATAATGGGTGACTTTTGTCCTTTTCTGTATTTTCTAAGTACTCTACACTGGGGTGTGTGTATTAATGTTGATATTACTTTAAAAATACATCTTAATGAAAATACCTAGAGTTCATACAGTACAAACTTCTGCACCCCTCCAAAATACTCACAAATGAAGTACAGTTTCATGGCAGCCAAAACAACTAACAAAAACAGTGTCCTACTGACAGTCGTACTGCAGGATATTCTTTTTCCTGTTCTAGCTCCGGAGCGGTAGTATTTGGCTTGGAGTATACCAGCGCCCCCGGAGACACTGAAAAGGTTCAGTGCCCATCCCCAGGAGGCGTTTTCTTCCCTTAGCTTACTCTTGCACCACCAATCAGGGAGAGCGCAGAGCCCCTAGCGCAGCACCTGGGGTAGCAGGACTTAACGAGAATTCTGGGAGTGAACAAAAATTCTGTTACCACCTTCAAAATGTTGCTTCCCTGCTCAGCAACATTCTCCAGCTCTACAGCCTGGTTTCCACACCGGTGCCCCTACAGCTCTTCCACCAGTCTCCCACTGCCCCAGCACAGTCTCCACCTAGGATGGTAACTCTCTCCACACAACTGTCCATGCGGTTCCCACATCGCATCCGTGTGCCAGGCCCCACGCCAGTCTTACCCCTCCAGAAGCCTTCCCCTCAGCTCCTCAGGCCCACATTGGTCTCCCTGTCTCTCAATTCCTTGGCTTATTCCTGCACTTGATCATGGCGGGGTGGGGCATTCACATCATTTCACTGTTTCCTGTGCATGGCAGAGTCTCTAAAGGGTTGGGGCCAAGTCCTGCATCTCTTTAATTCTCCCCATTGCCTTCTTCCAGCTCCTAGTACAGGGCTGCAATACAGCAGGTTCTCAAGTCCAGGAGACAGACTTTTACGGTGGAGTGACTTTGCTGGCACTTTTCCCAACAGCAATTTTACGAGCAATCTCTCCCTTTCAGTCTGTCTGCCTGCCTGCCTCCTTCCCTCCCTCTTTCTGCCTGCCCCATCCTTAAGAGCAGAGAATTCCATTTTCCTTGCTCACTCTTCTCAGCCTATACCTACATGGTTTCCTCTCATTCAGCTGCACTGATGGATGGCAAATCACTAATGCAGGTAATCCACGAGCGTACCCGATCCTCTTGCCTTCTCGTTCCAGGCACCCAGGCACTCCGGGGGCGCTGTATCCTCTGTGCCTGTTCCCATCGAGGACTGTGCACCTTTTGGCTCCTCCCTAGCTCCTCTCCTTGCTTTTCAGGACTTTGGTGGTTATGTTATCCATCCATTCATTCACCCGCTCATCCAACACCTAGTTACTGAGTGCCTTCTGTGTGCTGGGCACTGTTTCTTAAACTCACAGATGGAGGTCTTGTTTCCCCGGCTAGACTGGAAGCTCACTGTCTGCTACAGTTACTTAAATGCCATCAGAAAATCTAGCAGTGTGCTCATAAATGTTTGAAAAATATTTAACTCATTGGCTGAAACTAGAAAGAGAAAAGCAATAAAGCGGAAAGCTACAGTTCTCATGTTATTACTCTCCCCTTTGTGGTTTGACTACAGAGATGGTGTAAAGACAAGGAAAAACTCCAACTCCAGCAAGAGTGAGTAGAGCTTTCCTTTTTTTCTGATCCTCTGTCCAGACTGAATGAGACATTGATGTATGTGAAAGCACTCTTTAAGCTGCAGAATATTTTACAAATATGAAGCGTCATCATCACCACCCTCATCATGATATGCATTATCCACACCGCGAGGTGGAAAGTTTGATTCCAAACAACAAGCAACCAAGTCACCTCATTTTGCACACTGCTGCAACCAGCAGCAAAATACAGCCTGGAAAAAAAGCTGACAGCCTGACAAAATCCAAATGGAAAATAAAAATGAGCAAGAACAGCCACATACCCAAAGAGAGCAAACCTGCACTGCTTGGAGGAAGAAATCCTCTAATTGCCTCCACGCTCCCGCTCGCTTCCATCTGCTTGCCTTTAAGGAATCCCAACTACTGGGCTCCTCGCAGCCGCCGCGGAGAAGAGAGAAAATGTGTGCTGAGTGCCTGGATGCCTGTGGCAGGCAAGAACCAACGATGACGACGGAAGGCCCACAAGCAAGGCTAAACGGCAAATCCAACAACAGATTCAATGTTTGTTATGCAAAACTGAGCAAACAATCTCTCCTGGTTGCGAGACCACATGACATAATAACGGAAATCATTCTTGGGAGGAAGGCAACCGTCGTGTGCGTGGGCAGGAATGCTGCAGTGGTCTACTCATCCAAAGCAGCCTGTGAGCCTCCCCAGGGAAGAGCTGTAGGGGGCCCAGGCTGCAGTTAGGTTTCCTGTGGGGAAGCGACTAGAAGCACAGGCACCCGCACTCCCTAGCGTGGGGTAACTAAACCTCTCTTGGGGCCTGCCCTTGGCAAAACTCTCAAGAGGCAATTTTAGTTTTTAGAAATGCCAGCCTTTTTTTGATTCTGGTCTCATTTTGATCATTCTCCCCCTGCCCTCCTTACCTTCATCGCCCCAATCCCACAGTCTCGTCTGCCCCCAACTTTCACTGTTTCTGGGCTGCCCCATGCTCAGGACCTTCCTGGGCCCTCACAATCTGAGGGAGCACTCTAAGGAGCAATTAGATAGTATAATTTTAAAAAATCACAGCATCTTGGAGAACAAGCAGTCCATTTCTAGACGATGAAACGCAGTGCACAGATGCAGAGATAGGATGTGTTCACACCACCAGGTAGTGGCAGAGATGTGAGTCTTCATCTCATACCTACAACATACCACACATACGAGAGAAAAGGGAAGCCAGGGCTAAGTGGCACTTGCTGGTCCCGAGACTACGCTAGGTGACTTCACATACTTTATCTGAGTTCAAACCTTACAATAATCCTATGAGCAGGCTCGAGGAAGTGAAGCAACTTTCCCCAGTCTCAGCCAGTAATGGTGGAAGTTGGGATTCACGACCACATCTGATTATAAAGCCTGCTCTTCATTCTAGCCTGTACTGCCTAGACACTTCAGGATGAAGGAAGCTGATGGAGCAGTTAACTCATGAGACAGGTACCTCTCGAGGGCTTTAAATTCTGCTCAGAGTATACTGAAAGGAGAATAGTATAACGGTATGGACATCAGTGAGTCACCTGGGCCCCAAGATTCAATCAGAATTCTGGAAAGAGGGAAGGTTGTTATTGGAAACTTCTTGGTTTCCTGGTGTGACCCTAGTTTTGCAATGTGTGAGGACCCTGGAAGATTCTGGAGAGGTGGCTTTTGTGTCTCTAAGCAGCTCCCTCCTCCATAGAAGGCTAAAGCTAGAAGGGCAGAGCACTTAGCCTCAAGCACTGAAGGGCGGTCTGGGTAATGCCAGTGGCAGCCAAGCTTGGGCTGCTGGGACACACAGGGCTCTCAGCAGGAGTAGGAAAGGGGCCTGCTAGCTGCCCAACCAGGGTCTCCTTGTACGTTCAGCAACAAAATGCCCTCAGGAATCCCCTGAAAGGGTATCGTTGCCTCCAACCATCACTCCCAACAGAGCAGAGTCTGCTCAGCAGTTCCTGGCCAGGCCAGCTCACCATCAAAGCAGGGCTTGCATTACACAATGGAGCAGTGTGGGTGGTTCTGTTCTGATGTAGAGTAAAAAAACTGATCATGTTCTCCCATGCAAAAGAACAGCTTCAATATGCAGGTTGTATGTATGCAAAATGTTCCCTTGGGTAAATGATGGAATCTCACCTAAGTGGCAAGAACTGGAACAGAGAATCCTCCATCATTATGTCTGGCTCTGGCCTTTCACGAGCATCAACAATGAGGAGGCCTCTTGAGCTGTTGGCCCACAGTTGAGGGAGCACCCGGGGAGAGGTTTTGCTTCTGTATCTGGTTTTCTGAGTTCTCTAAGATGTCACCAGTTAATGTTGAGTAGGTATATCTCCAAGTAATTTCTATCCTTGGTTTGCTGGTTTTAAGATTAAAATCTAACCAAGTCTCAAATCTGTCTCTTTGGTGCAGATATGAACAGGATAGGTATCTGGAAATAGCTTCTGTGTTTTGTCCACTGCTTGATGGTCAAGACGAAGTTTGCTTCTGCTGGAATTTCCCCCTCAACATTTTATTGTGGAAAACTTCACACATAAAGTTTTAATAATTTTACATTGAACGTCCATATACTTACCACCTAGCTTCTAACATTGACATTATATCATATTTGCTTTATCACATAGCTTTCCATCTATCCACACTTTTGGCTGGTGTGTAATTTCTTAGAGCTTCAGTTTCCAGCTATAAACTGTGGGTAACAACGCCTAGGGGTTCTGTGAGGATTAAATGCAATAAGGTGGGGGAAGCACCTGTAAGGACATGTAACCAATTTTTAGTTTACAGACCACACTCTCTCTCTCATCTATGAAACAAAATTGAATTAGTCAAAAAATAATAACAATAATTTAGGTACAGAGGAAATGAGAATGGTAGAATGTTGATAATCTTTGGAGTTGGGTAAAGGGTACAGGGGGTCCACTACGCTACACTATTTATTTTCTATTAATTTGAAATTTTCCATAATAAAACAATAAAATGTTTTTAAAAAACCAAATTGGTCACTGGATTTTGTCAAGAAAAAAGACAGGAATCCTATATTTGAAAAATTTAATAAGAAACCTCTGAGGAAGTAATAAGATAAGAAGTGGTGGCACGGAGGTTAACAGTGCAGGGTTAGGGAGGCCTGGGACCTCTCACTCTCATGGTGGGGGAGGGTAGGGAGAGAGGACAGGGCCCTGGGTACTTTGTAAATGCTCCCCCAGGTGACTTGGTTCACCACTGGGTGAGAACCTTTATACTGGCAGAAAAGTGTGAAACCACACTTTTACAGCATATTAACTGTGAGAATAAATACTTTGCATAACGCAAAGCTTGTGCCTCCAGCTAATTTGCAGGCAGATGACAACCTCTGATTTAGCAGAAAAACTATTTGTAACCGAACAGCCCGCCTCTGTAAGTCAGGGGTGGGTTAACGAAGGACCCAATTAGACTGCATTCCCCCACATCACTTATCAACTGTCTAAACTTGCAGAGCTAAGGGGTTCCTTAGTGGCTTTCAGAATCAGGGACCTGGAGAAATTTGGAGGAGAAAAACAACCTGTGGACAATGTTTAACAGAGAAGTAAAAGGAAAGGCTTCATTTCTTTCTTTTAAAACAAAAGTGTCACCCTCCTGTTCTAGTCCCCTAATTCCTTCCCTTCCCTGCTGTGGTTCATTCTCTCCTGTTCCCCTTTGCTGGCAGCTGGAGGCATGGAGGGGGCTGTGATGGAACTGCTAGGGGAGACAGTGTCTCTCTGGGAGCCTTCTTAGCGGGGGCGGAAGCAGAGTCTTTGAGGGGTAGGACCACATGCGGGCAGCTCCACGGGCTGGCCAAGCTGGGCTACCGCAGGAGAGCAACACAGCAATCTGCTGCTCTGTGGGCTTTCTGCTTGAGGGTAGAAAGGAGAAAGAAAGCTCACGACAGAGGAGACCCACACACAGAGGGCATGCGCACACATGCGCACAAACATACACACACACTCCCTCAGAGGATCTGGCAGAAGTTTTATACCCACGCGCTACTGATTGAATTATATCACCCCCCAAATTCATATGTTGAAGGCTTAACCTCCATTGTATTTGGAGACAGGGCTTTTAAGCAGGTAACTAAAGGTAAACGAGGGGCCCTAATCTAGTAGGACTGGTGTCCTTATAAAAGGAAGAGATATCAGGGATGTGGGTGCGCAGAGAAAAGGCCACGTGAGGACACTGAGGAGGTGGCCGTCTGCAAACCTCCTTGCAAAAGAGAAGAGAGGCTTCACCAGAAGAGGCCTCTCTGAGCACCCGTGATGAGAAAGACAGTGTTGGACAAAGAGGTGAAGTTTTCAGTCGGAGGGCATTCAAGACAAGCCTTGCAGCAGACTGGGTTTAGACTCTAAGAGATGGGAAGAAGGCATCCCAAGCAGAGCAAAGTGAGGGCCCAGGGACGGTGGATGGTGTGGTTTTGCTATGGGATGAACGTGAAGTGTAAGAGTCAGATGTGGTAGAAAGGTGGAGGTCGGACAGACAGATCATAAAAGGCCTTGAACACCAGGTTGAAATATTTCGGCCTTTCTCAGGGGATAACAAGAGCCTTGAAAAGTTTTTAAACAAGAGAATGACAAGATTGATAGATACATTAACAAAGGCAAAGTAAAGAGACCTGACACAGAGTATGCATTTAGTGCCAGGCATCATGTTAGCACCACATTTTTTATCTCCTTGAATCCTCAAAACAGTCGCCATTTTGAAAACCAGAAAGGTAAGGTCCACAGAGGTGAAGTGACTGCCCAAGACTCCACAGCTGGTCAGCAGTGGAGCTCAGATTCAATCCTATGCCCAGCACCCAAGCGAATGCCCTCTCCATTGTGCCACTTAAAACCCCAAGACCAGCTCCCATGACATCACCTACTTTCCTTCCAACAAGAATGGCTATTCAATGGAACAGAGCCTGGAATGTACATTGCTTTTAGGCTTAGGAAGCAGGCAGACTAATAGCAACGATTTCCAATGCACAGGGCACCTCTAGAAATATCATTTTTTCCTTCCAAACAAAGCAGTATGTGAGCTCGTTCTTACTGTCCTTCAATGTTACAACATAGTTGGAGGGTCAAGTTACAAATTTTCCTATTACGTTCTGCAGTATCAAAGGAATCAATGATGGTGATTTGCATATACATTGCAAAAATGTGCAGGGAGAGCAGTTGCCCTGGGTGAGTAGACACCCCAGCATCGACTATTTTTTTTTCAATGCAGTGTCAACAGCTACTCTGAAATATTCTGCCCCCAAATCCTGAAAGAGCATCCAACATCCAGGAAAACACAATGCTGTTTTCTGTGTCTACTTTAATGACAGTTCAATAAGGAATGTTGCTCTTCTAAAACCTCAGATAGATTTAAGAATGAGGAAGAATAAAAATTGGGTTAGAAAGAAAAGTTAATGCTTTAAAATACAAAAATCAAATCATACCATGACATATACCAGCAGGAAACATTTTCATATTCTTAAATGTGTTCTCCTTCAAGAGCAAAGATTTTTAGTATTTTGGAAGCAATAATTACAGAGGTAACTTGGGTGCTATTTTGAAAATTATATACTACTATTATTATCCTAAGACACAATTGTGTCTAACAGTTTGTCAGGGGAAAGACAGAACTACTGAAAGCATCAAATCAATTTAGCACACCTACTGTGCCGTATACCTACTGTGCATTGGCACTGTGACTCGTGCTGGGACTGGATAGATCAGGATAAACAAAGGGAATCACATCAAGGGTTGTTGAAATCACCTTAGAAAGCAAATGATGTCATAAAAGTCTGTTTTACTTTAGAAACAAATTTTAAGAGCTATTCCTTTGAAAAATAGGCAGAATATTTGTCATTTCCTTGTCTACACATGCCTCAAGACTCATGTTCTATGGTTTCTCTGGGAAATCTTCCCAACACTGCCTACCTCCTTATACCTTCTAGAAGGCAGTAGGATAGAAATGGGAATGTGTGTGTGTGCACACATGTGTATGTCTTTGTTGGGGGTCTCCGTCTCCCTTTTGCTCTGTAGATACATTCATATTACACTTTTCACACTGAAAAGTGTGAAAATTGAATCTTGGTAATCATTGAATATTGGTCTCAACTCACAAATCAAAAACCCTTATGGGCATGTACTGTGGCTCAGTGTACCTCTGTTTCCCAAGGCAAGAACAATGCCTAGCACTGCTCCTTAAATCTTTTTTGAGTGAATGAATGATTGTTTCAACTGTGAGCTTTATCTTCGGACTCCAGAGCGTTTGACAGTCCAAATATTCTCCATAGTGGGTGTCAAAAATTTCAAAAATTTCAATGTGTGCATATAAATGTATTTCAGGATAATAAGTTTATTAAGGTATAATTTACATATAGTAAAGTTCTCCCTAAGTTTTGACAAAGGGACACAATTGAGTAAGAGTAGGTGGTCTTACACACTTGCCTAGGCCCTGTCCTCAGGGCCTCTGACAGTGGGCCCTGGGCGCCAGGATTGTGAACGTCTCCTCAGCTGATTCTGATAAAGACCCCTGGTGAAAAATCCCTGGAGTTAGATGAAGCTCTGCCATAGTAGTCTATATTTCCTTTCCTTTCCTCATCCCCAGCCCCATCCATCATTCTTAGTCAGCTACTAATATTGAAGATGAAACCAAAACATTTCTACTCAGTACCATCCTTGGAATCAAAACCTAGGTATTCAGCCACTTGGCTGGAGTCAACTATAATTTCTGGTTATTTAGCAGAAATACAGCTACTAAATGACATTTTGAAATGAACACAAAATATCCACTCAAAGAAATAAAAGTGCTTCGAATCAGAGTGAATAAAAGGATTATGATTTGGTGGTCTAAATGAGCATTACTGTAGGGAAGTGGGAGGGTGAGAGAAGAAAATAGCCCTTACAACACATTGTCCTGATTCCAAATGCAAGCTTACACCTGAAGTTTTTTAAATGACAGATTTCAGGGGGTCTGGTAATAAGAGAGAGCGATACCAAGTCAAAATCTAAAGAATACAGCACTGAAGGGAATTAGGAGAAATTCGTTTATCTGGTTTTACGGTGCCATCCTTCAATTATTGGAGAAAGCCACAGGATAAGAAAAAAAGGTATTGTCTTCTATCCTCTACTTAACTGAGAATGTTGGAAGATGTGGAAGTCTGGCCTCTAATTAAGAATACGGGACAATCTTTGCCCTATTCAAATTTCAATTCTTACAAATCAGCCTTTCTATCTGGGTGAAGTCCATCACAACAAACTCCAGGAGCCATTCTTCGGTCATTTTTTTTTTTCCTAGGATTGTATTATCATCTAATACTTCAAGTAAAGAAGTCAATGGCCAGAGACTCGACATTTGGTGGAAATCGAATCTGACCTTTACTAATGTTTCATTGTGAATAATGCTATGAGTTTCATTATGAATAATACTCAAAACGGGACTGATATATTAGGGGAGTATTTGACTAGTTAAAAAAAAAGAACGAATCATCATGAATCAAAACGGAGGTATATTTGGTGTAAAAACAGATAAAAAACGTACAATGCCTATTTGTTCTGCTGAGGTCCTAGGGTCTACTAGTTTGTATGTATTTTAAGAATCCATTGATCAGGATGGGTCTTTAAGAAAGGATGAATTAAAGAATCACCCTGGTTTTGCAAAATGCCGTTGAGTTACTCCTAAGAGAAAGGAAATCATGGAAACTGCTGTGGAGAAATTTTGGAAGTGTGCTTTACACTATCATTACAAGGCAGAGTATGTTGGTCTCACCAGCTGCCAGGACTGAGAGAAACTGCTGAGCTAGGGGTTATGGCCAAACCAAGCTTCCCTCTGTAATTAGAGTTAGTTGGAAAAAAGTGGCACAAGGAGGATAGAAATATGTGGCCTCAGATTGGGGAGGGCCAAGAAAGCTGATTAAGCTTCTCTCAAGAGATCTCAATTGAAGAATCTAGCTGGGTTTGATCTTGGACTTGACTGCTACGCGCTGCCCAAGACTGTAGCCACCAGCCACACTCAGCATTTGAAATGTGCATTGTCAAAACTGAGACGTGCTGTTAAGTGTAAAACACACACTGAAATTTCAAAGACTTAGTACAAAAAAATTGCAATAATTTTTAATATAGATTGCATGGTGAAATGATAATATTAAAAAAACTGTAAATTATACATGCTCCTTTGCCTTCTCTTTCTATTGGACAGCACTGACGTAGACCTTCATTTCTTCACTCGTTCAATGTGACTGATGTGTATGTCAATTATTTCTCAACAAAACTGGAAAAAGAATAAAAAATGTGACTAGCAGATGGCAACTTGGGTCACGTAAGGTTCGGATGGGAATAAACATCGTGGACAATGAGGTGACATGCCAGGGTGAAGCACTATTGTTACTACTTGTTCAGTGAAACTTTGGCTTTAGGAAATGTGAGAAGCAATCACAAGAGACTCAAGCTAGGCGTCTGACCTGGGCCTTACTCAACCCCTCTGTGCCTCAGGTTGTTAATCTGTAAAATGGGAGGGCAGGACTAACTTCCTGCATGATTAGGTAAGACCAGAGAAGGTCTTTACCTGCATGATTCCCTATCACTCCAAACTCAGGAACAATTCTGCTAAAAACAATTAGAATTAACCTAATAGGTCTTTATCCTCAGCCAGCATCATAACAACCGAGGCCCATCCTAAGAAGTGTTGCTAGTTAATCTGTGTCAGTTCTGCTTCAGATCCTCTCATGGGAACAAGCTTACAGATTCTTCCCTGACTGGTTAACAAGGTGAAATATACACAAAAAACAAGGCGTGCAAATGGGTGAGACAGACGGACTTCACCCTCTCCTAAGGACTTAGAGAACAATCTGAAGAAGACAAATCTTACAAATGATATTGAGGGAAATGTTATTTGCTTTCTTTCAAAGCTACAGATGAACTATCTACTTTTATGCTGTAACCTACTAATTAAGAAACCCAAGGTTTTATAATATCAGTTAACACTTCCATGAAACCCAGCTTTCCCCTTCTTCAAAAATAAAACACTCCCCAATTCAAAACAGTATCACATCTCAAGAATATCAATTTCTGTTCAAACGAGGATATTAAAAACAAACAAACAAACAATGAATTCCACTTCTAAACAAAGATTTGGCTGACTTTAGGACGCCTCAGCCAGCAGCAGCTTGGGTGTGGAAAACTGGTGACTCAGCTGGTGAGTGTCAGAATCTATAAATTAGTTGCCAACATTAAAAAGTTGGGATGATTGCTATACAGATTGAGATTTCCAGTAGTGCTGGGCCCACATCTGTCTGAGACCCAGCAGCACTGCAGCTTTAGGTGTGGTGGCTTGTGTTTCTCCAGCTGCACAGGCCCCTCCTAGCTGACTTTCCTTGTTTATGGACCTCCCTCATTAGATATTCAACTAAGGCAAGAACTGTAGGGTGGGAGACACAGCCAGGGTTGGGGATCGGAGGGAACAGGGATGAGTGGAAAAACTCTGGCTCTCAGCCTGAGAGATCTAGCTTGATCTCAGCTCCATCATAAGAGCTGGGTGACCTCGAGCAAGTCATTTCAGTAGCCTGAGCTGCTGTGTGGGAAGAAAGTGAAAGAAGTTCTATAGGCAAGAAGCCTGTCTGGTACCTGGAGTGTAGTAAACACTCTGCTAGTTACTCCTTCTTATCCCAAAGGCAAGAAAGAAAAATTTTTAGCATAATCTATTATTACAGCAAAATCCAGCTGACCACCAGGGAAATATCTAAAAAAAATTCATCATTGTAAAAATATGAAGGCCAAGATCATGCACTACAGAGAAGTGAAAGAGAGAAAGCAAAGGGTAAAAAATGTCAGACACTATCCCAATGCAATAACCGATCCAGACAAGGATTATCCACTGGTACTCAAAGCACTGGATGAAAGGTAGATGGGGGACAGGATGGTCACAAAGGACCCACGTACCAGCCCACAGATGCCTTACTGACTCGAAGTGCATGTGGACATTGGTGAGGTCTGGTTACCACCTTACCCAAGAGATCAAACTGAGCACTGTGGATGGTGGGACAAGCTGACATCAACCGCCTCCTGTTGCGATGTACTATCAAGTACACAACATCACATATAAAGTATTCTTGCCAAAAGATGTTTAACCTGAATCTAATAACAAGCCTCTAGATCTAACAATTTTCAGGAAGACAGGAGCAAGTTAAACAACACTGTGAAGAAATAGACAAGCTCAGAGTGCAGGACATTCTATACCACAAGCAGCCTGGACAACTGGGAAAGTTTGAATATGGACTGGATATTAGATAACATTATGGAATTATTTTTAAATGTCTTAGGTATGATAACAGTATTGTGGCTATGGAGAAAAATGTCCTTATTCTTAGGAGACACGTGATGAAATATTTAAAGGTAAAGTGTCAAGACATTTGTAACTTTCAAATGGTGCTGCAAAAATTTATATAATGTATACTATATATATGTTACATATATTTTAGAAAGAGAGAATAAAGAAAGCAAATGTGGCAACTTTAGAACAGTTGGTGAATCCAGGTAAAGGACATACAGGTGTTTGCTTTATGATTCTCCCAAACCAGCAGGTTTGAAACTTTTCAAAATAAAAAGTTGGGAAATAAATTGGAAGAGAAGGAAAAAAAAAAACAAAAACAGCCAAAAAAAAAAAGATCAGATAATATCACTACTTTCCCTTTTCATAACCCTCTCAACATTTATATTCAGGTCAGCTTCACTGTGTGCCTTTCCATTCAATACGGTTTTATTTTTACCACTTTAATAAACTTCACGTGTGCTCATTCAAACTGATGTAGCCACTGTCTCAGCTTCTTTGCTGGCTGACATCAAAACCCAGTTTTAAACAAAGCTCTGACGGCATGCTGAAAAGCCCACTAAGTAGGTATGAAGCCTAAGATATCATAACAAGAACTCCTGAAATTGACACCTAATTCATTATCTGGATGGTTTTTAAGCCAGTAAGACTGGATCAAAGGCTGTGAGTGGGCATCGTCTTGGGCTTTGATCTTTTCCAAAGACGGCTCTCTCTCTCTCCATCTGCACTGAGTGTTGATGGAGAAATGACAGGGACAGGGTGCTGGTCAGCCAGGCCACTGAGGTTTGAGAGAGGCTGTTTCCTCATAGAGCGTGCTGTGCCTGAGTTCTGGAGCGTAGTCCAGCAATGGCATAACCTGCAGGGCGGCCACTCTGAGTTTAGTGTTAATGCCTGAGGGCTCCCAACGAAGTGGCAACTAATTCTGTGATGCCTTTAACATGGAGAGGGCCATAAAGGGCCTGGATTCAGAGGGGTGAGTATGAGCCCGGTTGTACCGCATATCAGCTGTACAACCTCAGAGTGGTGATTCTTAGTGAGGGCACAATGGATGCTGTGCCGGGGACAACTCTTCACTGGAAAGGACTATCCCAGACACCGCAGGACATTTACCATCCCTGCCTGACTCCCCACATCACCACATGCCAACACTGCCTCCAGTCCCTGAGAGGAGGACAATAAACACCTCCACACTCCCAAACGCCTATGCCTTAGCATAGGCTAAATTCTCTGAGCCTCAGATTTTATCTGGGGATAATACCTGCTCCACCACCTAATAAGTGGTTTGGGAGGAGCAAACGCATCACAGCTCCTTATAAACATAAATTACCTATACAAATGCTATCACTCTACCCATTCACAGTTAGAGGCAGGGCTGAGGGGTGGGTCCAACCACTGGGATCCCACAGTGTTAGCTCTCTAGTCATGTACTAGAATACACGACAGCTACCTATTCTGAAAATGTTTCCCCTCCGTAAGTGGGAAATTTTGGTTAATAAGTGTTGCTGCAGATAAAACCACACCACAGCGTGAATTTTAGAGTGAAGACTGATGGCAAATACCTGGGCTGTTGGAGCAGACCAGCAGGACGGCAGCCTCAAAGTAGCTTCAAAGAATCTGGTTTAGGATGTCACCAAAACTAACCTGGAATGAGGACACTTCTCTTAGTGAGCAAGGGATACAACGACTGTGGGAATTATTTCAAGGATCGAGTGTACAAGGTAACACAACACGGCTATGCACACCAGAGCAAGGAGCAGCATGCACAGGTCTGACTTTCAAAGGAACTGATCTGTTCTTTACATTTTTCAGCGATGCTCCTGGAAGGGAATCTTAGAGCCTGGGCAGGGCTGCTGCATACAACCTCGCATGGAACCCTAAGCCTTGAACAAAGCCGAGAATGGAGAAAGGAGCAGCGATTTGCAAAAGTTAGTGTGCATAAGAGCCACCTGGAGAGTTAAATGTGAAGACACACACCTACTACAGGGATTCAGATTCTGTCCATCTAGAGGGGACCTGCACTTTTAAGCAAGCTCTCTGGGTGATCTGGAAGCAGGGGGGCTGCAGACTGCCGCTGGGAGAACATGGACACCTCTCCAGAGATTTCTGTAGTCAGCAGGCTTTGCCTTCAACTCTCCCTCATGGAGCATTCTTGTTTTCATTTTATTGCCTTCATGAGTCAGAAATGAGGTAAAAGCGCTTCTCCTGCCCTTAGGTCTGGGTGGTTTTTTTGGGTTACAAAATCGTGTTCTTACTCTTTATTTCTGCTCCCCCCAAACTGTGTAAATGAGATGCGAATTTTATTTTGCTGATCTAATATCTCCTTTATCATTCACTTTTAAATGAGGACTAGGAAATGCTGGCTGGGCAGACAGTTCTGACCCCTCCTTTAAGACCAAAGGCCTCAGGTATTAACAGGGAAGTGAGGGCGGCCACCAAAGGCAGAGCAGGGAAAAGGCATAAGCTTGAAGAACACAAGTGAAAGCAGACACCCACTTCAGGTCATCAGCCACAGTGAAAGGGCAGTGAAATGGTCCAGGAGAATTACCTTCGGGTTGGAGAGGGGGTGCTGGGAAACAAGTAGTTATAAACGTGTGGTTTTTCCATAGACACTTACATTAAAAGTGTTCAGTACCAACACATGTTAAGAGCCAATAGGGTGGTTTTACAGTCTCACTCGACGGCTTACTACTCAGCTTTGGTACATTCCTCCAAATTGTATTCATTTTAAAAAGAACAGACCAATAACGTCAAGTCCCTAAATCTCTGGGCTTGGCCGTCTGAAATGAGATCTTTTATCCTTCTCATCTCCGGCTTTCCAGAATGCATTTTCCACAGCATTCTTGCAAGAGGAAAGATTATCAGAAAAAGAAAAATGAACGGGAGTAAGGTCAAAAGACTATTATACCAAAGCTTTTCGTAAGAAAATATTTATGTCCACAAGCACACACCACACCCTTTCTGGGAAGATATTACTGGCCTGGAAGCTGGGTTAGTGGATCCCAAAATATACCTCACAAAAAGCACAGTTACCCTCCCAAAATAAGCCCTATAATTAGTCTTTTCAAGTGGATTGTCTTATATCACAACTTGACATATGTTGCTTTAATCTCCCAGCTTCAGCAAATGTAGCCATATTGGGCTACAAAAGCTCTCGACGACTCACATTTAAACCAGATTGTGGTGTCACTAGGAAATTGATGCAAATAAACAGCCCTGTGAACCAAAATACTCAATCTCAATCATCTGTAATGAGATCCCTCTAGTCCCTAAGCACATTTTCATCACACTAGGATGGCTACACTTGATTCAAAAGGAAGGCCTGGCCCAGATTGAAACACCATTTCTTCTCGGAGGTCATCTAAAGACCAACACATCTGAAGATGCCGGAGCCGAAATTTAAAATATGAGACAACCTCTTTTGTGTGAATGCTGAGATCACGTTGTGTGAGTTTTGCTTTTCACTTTCGTTGACAGTCATCAGTATAAGCCTTCAGGCACCCATCTGTCTGTCTGAATTCATTTAGGTCATTTCTTGCCTGGAGTCAGGGGTAAAGTAAGAGATAGCCTCTTAGGAGCCCTTTCAGCCCTACGATTTTCTGAACAAACTTCTTTATGTTTCCTAGTTATATATTTACATATAAATAAACGTCGAAATATTTAAAATTTTAATCCTTCAAAATAATGAGTACTTTAGACGTTTAAATTCTTTTTATTACTTCTGTATCAGGTTTCTCAGCCTCAGCATTATCGATACCTTGAGCCGGATCATTCTGTTTGTGTGTGTGGAGCTGTCCTGTGCATTGCAGGATGTTTAGCAGCATCCCTGGCCTCCACCCACTAGACCCCAGTAGCATCCCTCCCTCCCCCAATTGTGACAACCAAAAATGTCTTCAGACATTGCCAAACGTCCTTTGAGGGGACTAAATTGAACCGGTTGAGAATCGCTGCTCTCTATACATTTATGTATTTATACATCTGCCCCTGGCATGGCCAGGAAAAAAAAAATCCCCATTTTGCAAGGCACTCACAAGTTTTAGTTTTAAGAATTTCAAACTTCCTATGACTCACAATGAAGAATCAGGATCTGTGATAACTACTACCCTGAAAGATTTATAAGCAGCACTACTGCTGTCTCAAACTACGGGTGGCAAGGCCTGGGCTCATTTCGGTCAAGACATTTAAGAGGACAGATCTGCTGCCACCGGATCTCTTGGACTGCTCTCCTCCCTACTTTTAGGAGCTCCATTCTTAAAAGACTACCCTTAAGAAATCCTTCGCGATGCATTCCCAGGCGCTCAGTACTGATTGTGAAGGAAGAGGATTAGGGTTGGTATCCATTAATATCATCTACAGAAGCGAGGCCCACCATACTTCTCCAGGGCCAGAGCACCTCGGGGGCAGCGTTTCTAAAGCTGGGCCATGTGTGGAGGAGGGTAAAGCAGAGGCCTCCTCAAGGAGAGTCTTGAGGTGGGGAAGGACAGGAAAATAACATCAGAAGACAAAGACTGGAAGAATAGGAGATGGTAAGTTCAGCCCAGAGAAGAGAAGACGAATGAGGAAGGAAAGTGTCTTCAAGTAGCTGGTGGGCTGGTGTGTGGGAAAGTGAGTGGACGTGTCTCTGTCTGCTTAGAACGTGACTAAGAGCAGTGGTGATCCAATAAATATTTCTCACAGGCCTTCTACGTGTCAGGCCCTGTCCAGGCACGAAGACTAAGGGAGAAGACTGAGTCCCTGTCTCATGCAGCGCATGTAGCTCCATTGTAGTTCAATACAAGGACTAGATAGATGGCTTTCCCTTCCTTCTTCTCTCTCTCCTCCCTTACCTCTTTCTTTCTTTTTAACAATTTGAGCTAAATGTCCAGGTACTTGTTTAACTGCTCGTTTTTTTCCATTTTACTTATTTATTTTTTTAATTTTTTAATTTTTTTTTTGCTGAGGAAGACTGGCCCTGAGCTAACATCCGTGCCCATCTTTCTCCACTTTATAGGGGACGCTGCCACAGCATGGCTTGACAAGCGGTGTGTCGGTGCTCGCCTGGGATCCGAACTCTGGGCCGCCACAGCAGAGCTCGTGCACTTAACCGATACGCCACCAGGCCGGCCCCTGTTTTTTTCCATTTTAAAAATTGTTTTAATTAACACATAGCAAAATTCACCCCTTCTATTGTACAGTTCTGTGAGTTTTCACAAAAGCATACAGTTGTCTAAATACCACCACTATCAAGATCTAGAACAATTTCATCACCCCCTAAAATTTTCCTGTGCCTCCACATTAACTGGAGTAAGCTGTTCTGTGCAGTAAAAAGCTCCTCATCTCTGAGAAAATTTGGATTTCTTCTGTCAGGGATTCTGAAGAAGAGGCTTTTTTTGGCTAGTGGGAGATTGGGCCAGACAATCCCTGAGGCTGTGTCCATCTCTTTGATTCTACGAAACTGAAGGGTTTCGGACACCGGATCTTAAATGCTGGCCCATCTGCCATGACATGGTTGATTCCCTCCAACCACAGGTAAAGGCCCCACCCCAAAGCCAAATTCTTTTAGTCAAAGCTCAAAAATTTCAGTCCAATAATTGGAGCTCTGTGAAGGCTACATAATAAGCACAAAAAAAAAAAATCAAAAGAAAGGTTTGGAAATGAAAGCCTAAACATGGTAATTGAGGCACAAACCAAGGGGACCATCTACTCCTAACCCTTCTTTTTTGTCTCGTTATTTTAGTTCAAAATAACATTAACTCTCAAACTGAACAAAGCTCAATGCGACCACACTTGGCTGCAAAGGTGGCAGTAAAAGAAGTGAAATTAGCCAAGCTCGTCTAAGAACGGTCCACAGGGTTAGAGTAGACGACAAATGTCTCGGGGGTTCCCATGGCTTGTTACGGAGTGGATGCTGGAGGAGAGACTGTGGTGACCAGCTGCGATGTCCCCATGACAGCAAATGAGGCGGGACCAACCCATCCCCAGCAGCCTTCCTGCTGGAAGATTTGCACACCTTCCAGTGGCTTGACCTCAAAGGCAAATGTCCAGTTATCAAGAATAACTGCTTTTTTGAGCACCTAATATGCCCCAACACTTCCTAGCTCATTTTAGTCTTGCAACAACCCTACGAGGCAGGTAACATTATAAACCTCCTTTTACAAATTAGGAAACTGAGGCTCAGAGAGGTTATGTAACAACCAGTAAGTGCAGAACTTGAATTTTAACCCAGGTCTCCTGACCCCAGACACTGTCCTTTTCACTACTGCTAGCAAGGTCTTCTGGGTGGTTGAACTTAATGTTCTTGGTCTCTCACGCCACCGTTACGCTGGTTTGTGGGCTGGCTCCCAGGTAGGCTGGATTCTTAACTCCCTTTCATTTCCCATTCCCCAAGCAGCTAACGGCCTGTTTCTCTCTCATTTCAACATATCGGCCATAAGGATCTCTCTGCTTTGGAGAGGTTTTTTTTTTATTATTCTTTTTTAGTCTGCAAGTTTATTATGCTCATATTCCACGGGTGGCTTAGAATATAAGCTACACTGTCAAGGGTATTCTTTACCCTGTATCTAGGAGCTTTCCTAAATCTAGACTTCTTATTAAATCTTAGAAAACCCTATATTGCTTAATAACAAGAAAACAAGAAGTATGTCATACTGCCAGAAAACACCAATTACATGTAACATTTAATTATAAAATTCCATGTTGTCTAAGTTTAATGCAGATTTAGATGCACAAAACAAGGCAATGGCTTCCTTCTGTGAGCACCATTCTATAACCAAAGGTCTTAGAAATAAATGTGGCAATACTTACCAAAATTTCCCCCGACTATCACAAACTTTATATACACCACATGTCTTCTAATACAGCTGCTGGACTGGTCCTGAAAAACAATACCACAACAAAAGGAAAAATGCATCATTAAACAGAAGTAATTTAATATATATTGTGTTTCCCTTCTGGAAACCACAACGTCTTTCCTGTTTGGGGCACCTGTCAATGTACCAATTCTAACTTGTTTTTCACAGGAAGACGAAACCAACCTCCAAATTAACTTAGCACTCACTAATAATAAATAAATACAAATCTGGGCAATGAAATAAACCAGAAACTGCACTTATAAAAACTTTATTTGAATTTTTAGCCCTTAAAATAATTGAAGATAAGAGAACAATGCAAAAATATCTAAAACTGAACTCACAATACTTTTCCCCCACACCTGATTCCTCTTTCTTATTTCTTTTTCTTTTTTTTTGTTTTAGTGAGGAAGAGTAGCCCTGAGCTAACAGCTGTTGCCAATCCTCCTCTGTTTACTAAGGAAGATTGGTCCTGGGCTAATATCTATGCCCATCTTCCTCTACTTTATATGTGGGATGCCTGCCACAGCATGGCTTGATAAGCAGTGTATAGATCTGTGCCCAGGATCCAAATCTGTGAACTCCGGGCTGCCAAAGCAGAGTGCATGAACGTAACCACTATGCCACCGGGCCGGCCCCTCTTTCCTATTTCTTTCAATAACACACTCCCTTCTCCCCTGCTGGCTGGGAGACCCTCACTTTTCTTTCGTAGACTTCATTTTATTACCTGTAAAATAGGGGTTATTGTTCTGACCTCACAGGGTTGTTATGAGGATTAAATGATATAAATATAATGACACAGAAAGGCTTACAACAGCATCTGGCACTCAGTGAACGTAAGGAGCTATTATCATTCTCCCAGTCACCCAGGCCTGAAATCTAACGTGGCCTTCCTCACCTCCGCCATAGACCAGGGCCCAAGCCTGCCCTTCTAGTCTCACAGGTGCACTGGAACTCACAGCCTTCCCTCCGTTCTCATCATCACACTCTGTCTGGTCAGCATCACTCCTTGTGGAAACTGGTCTCCCGGCCTCCAGTCTCTTCCCTTCCAATCCCACTCTCAAGGCTCTGTGAAGCTTCCTTCCTAAATACAACTGAAAGCCTCAGCAGAAGGCTTTACACCTTCCACCGCTTCCCATCACCTACAAATTTATCCATGAAATCACGTTAGCCTGGGACTCCAGCTCTCCTCAGCATCATCTCCACATCTTCCCATCAGATGCTGTGGCATCGGCTCACCTGAACTACTGTTGGGCATAAATAGTATTTCAGGATATCTGTAACTATAATATAATATGAAAATACCCATAATTTCTATTGCTGACAAATAGCTAATGCTACTTTTATAATAGAAGCAAATGTTAGATTTCAGTTAAGGGTTAGTGAAAAGAAAGAGATAATTTTTTTCCCTATCTAAGTTCACAGACCCCCACTGAATTTCATCCATGGACCCTGGGTCAAGGGTCCCTGCTTTAACTCTTTTCTTCTTCTTGAGCCTTTTCTATCTTGATTGTCCCAATTAGGTAAGATCTTACCCCTCTTTTTCTGTTTTTAAAAATTGTATTTTATTTGATTCAGATACTTTAAGTGTACTTACCATATCCTACTTTTTAAGTTGTAAGGGAAGGCCCTATTTTTTCCCCATTTTTTTATTCCTCCTGTGGCTAATGATGCCTTGTTCCATAGCAGGCACGGTAGGAAGGCATTCAGTCAGCAGTATTCGAATCAGTCAGTGAATAACAGTGCAATCTTGCTCATCCTACACAGACTCAGCTAATATTAATCTGATTGCATCTCTCTTTGGCAGCCAATGAGGTCCTAAATATGTAGATGGGACACCTAAACATTCTCTATTTAGAGTATAAATTACTGAAGTTAGGCAACAAAATGTTCTCCTCTTTCACCTCTCCTCTTTAGAGAGTGAATGCTTGGTCAGTGCTGCTGACTGATGGATCTCCCAGGAACAGACCGGGTGTTTAATCATTCTGGCAACACATGGGGTGCCTGTGTGACAAAGCACAATTCCTGCCTTCACGGAGCTTCGAGTCTAGCAGCTTTCCCAGCTAGTCCAGAGTAGCTGGGAATCTCGCAACCATTTAGCACCTTTGCAAAGACAAGGAATAGCCGCTGATCCCTAAGTACGAGTGCCTTGGTGACGCACACAGGCAAGGCCAGTTAAGAGTTGCTCTGGCTTCCCAATGGTCTCACAGATGCGAGTCTGTGGTTCCGGGGCAGGTAGGTTAAGTAGATGGAGCAGTGAAATTCCATCTCCCCACCTGAGTGATGTTGTCTCTACATGTGAGGTCGGAGAATCCCAGCAAAGTGATGACCATCTCAGAAAGGTCTACTCAACACCCGGCTGCATATTTTACTCCGAACCCCAGTGAGTCTGTGATGGATCAGGCTCAGGTTGGACTCTAGTCCTTCGGTCTTATCAGCTTTTTTCCTAAATAGCTGTAGCTCAGGACTCCTATGTGTCTTTTGCCAAGAAAAACAACAAAAAAAAGCCCCCAGAATAGTTCCTCCTTTTCAAATGAAGAGAGCATAATGATTTTCTCCACTGAAAACCACTCATAAGGGCATTGTGACCATTTTCTTTGGCAGAAATTCACCACCGGCAGCATTTTTCATGCCCGACATCATGTCAAGTGACACTTAGAACGAGTGGGGGTGTACTCCCCCACCCAGTAACTAAGGCTGATGAGATATCCACTCCGAGAACACAGGCTGGACTTGGCACACTCTTTTTATACTTAAGGACATTTAAATCCATTTCATTTGGACGTGTTCCTTTTGTGACACACTACGGTATTAAATAAAAACAGCTGAATGATAACGAAGAGGGCAGCATGACTGTTGAATCTTGTTTCAAGAATCATGACATGTTGTATAGGTGCTCCTTCACAACAACACATTGCACTGCAGGTACTTTTTGTTTCTAAAACACGTAATGGACCATTGTGTGGCTCCTGGTTCAAAGGGAACATTCCCATTACACACTGGGAACAAGTTATCTCTAATACAGTTCTCATCTGCACAGGGCCATGCCCTCTTCCTTCTTCTTAACAGATCCCCCATATTTCTTCAGCCGCAGTGTCTCAGGGGCACGTCACTGCACTCTCAGCTGGAGGGTGGGGACCTGAATGGTCTAAGGCTTTGTACTGTGTCAACTAGCAACATCAGTCTAAGGCTTTGTACTGTGTCAACTAGCAACATCAGCATCACCTGGGAGCTTCTGAGAAACGTCAGCTCTGAGGCCCCACAAACCTACTGAATCAGAATCTATTTTACAAGACCCATAGGTGATCAAACTGAAGTCTGAGATGCACTGGTCTAAGGGAAACCCATTCTTCTGGCCAGTGACTGGTTCAAAAATAGGCATGTTACCCAATTCAGGCCAACAAGATGTGAAGAATGCTTTGATGGGAGCTTCTCCTTATTCTTCTGGGAGAAATTCCCTCCTTCTGAATGTTGTGTGGGATGTGATTGTGATGCCCAGAACTTCTGCAGCTATCTTGTACCAGCCTAAGGATAAAGCTGGCCAGGAGAGATGGGCAAAGACAGAAGAAACACAGAACCACTGGACTTCCAATAATAAATTTCTATTGTTCAGGCCTACTTGAGTTGGGTTTTCAATTATCTGCAGTTGGAAAGCATCCTGACAAACAGTCCCCAATAAAGCATTATAAAAGGAACAGAATGCCAAGGCACTAGGCTCAGCCACACGATGAAGAGTCCAGACAAGTCAGTGCATCGAGAGACCAGAGGAATAATTCAGACTCTTTTTGTTCGGGGAACTGACCCAGTAGTATTTCCGGTTCTGACAACCGTTGTTCGCTTTGCGCATTTCCAGAAGGTATCTAAATCGGCCAGTCTAAATGATCCACCAGTGGAAATGCTGAACACTTTCCAAATTATTTTAACTAGAGTGGTCAACAGTTGTGTTCCCCAGAAGTCACACAGATGTCATTTCCCGCAAAGACAATGGGAGACTAATTGCTCAGCTTCAGACTCTAATAGGGAAGACAACCTGTGACATGTAATTACTGACGGGTACATAAGGAAAAGCTCAAGGCTCTCAGAATCTGCTTCTGGATCCACTCCAATAACTTGGGGAAAAGGGAAAAAACAAACAGAGAGCCAGCTGGTCTGGGAAACGATTTGAGGGGCTAGCAGCTTAGGTAGCCATCCATACAATTTTTATACATCACTGGTACTTATTAAAGACTTTTCTGAGGAAACCAAATAGACCCGCTATTATATAAAACCATATGGCTTTGGTGTAATTTTGCTTCATATACAGGAGTGATGTAGTCAAGGAGAACTGGGTGTCTAAATGGATGTTATCTCTTGTGTGTCCTAGCTTCTTAGCCTCAACAGAATATTTTTGGTTTGTGTTAGTTTGATGGAGAACATGCTTTCTATCATCAAGTGAACACTAGTTGGTTTTCCATAGAATGTTCCTCAGGTTCGATCACCTCAGGACTTTTTTTCTCTCCAAATCTTTTTGCTGTCTCTTCCCTGGTACCTCATATACTTCTACAGCTCCAACTATCACCCCATGTCATGACAAACTACATCCCCAGATCTATCACCTATGTTCCCAGTTTCTCTGCTGCACCTAGATAGAAAGTACCTGAGGGTGAGGACTTTGTTTTGGTCACTGCTATATTCCCAATGCTTAGCACAGTGGCTGGCATTGAGTATTAAACGTTTATTGAATGAGTAAGTGAAAGGCCTCACTCAGACTCTTAAGCTGCCTCACGGAAATTCTTGCCATCACTTCCTAACTGGCCTCTCTGACTCTGGTCTTTCCTTTTCCTGCTCTATCGACACACATGCAAGCTCTGGATTACAGCACTGATCATGTCGTTCCTAGAATGTCTCAGCTGGGAATGACTTACCAGCCCAGCTCCGCACTTTCCAGGTGAGAAACTGGGCCCAGTGAGTAAGACTTGCCCAAGGTCTTACAATTAGTGGGTGGCAGAGACAGGACTATAACTCAGGCTGCTGACCCAGTGCTCTTGCTACCATGCACTGACTAGTTCACAAACCTCCAGTGGTCTTTCAGTAGAACAGGGCTAGGTATGTCAGAGGCACTCAATAAATATTTGTTGACTGACTAATTGGATAAATGACTGGGTCTCTTTTGCATATACCAATGGTTTCAGTTTTTCTTAAAATAGAACCTTGTTCAAGAAAAAGACAATATCCCAGTACACAAAAATGGAGAAGAGAGGAGCTGCTCCAGACCTCTGCCCCTGCAGTGCTTCTGAGCCACCTCCTAGGCACCTCCAGGCTTAGTGATACTGCTAGAAAAACCAATGACTTACACAAACTCAAACGCTTCAGCTTTGCACTCACAGCTACCCACCACCATTCCAAACCCATCTTGGCCTTATCCTGCATTTCTTCTTCCTAACTCATGCTCAGCCTTATCAAAGCACTTGCTGTTTCCAGCACACATCCCTCCTCCAGGCCTTATCTGCCCTGTTTCTTCCCTCTTATGTGCCCTCATCTCCACCTGCAAGAATGGAGAACAACCTTCCCCTCAAGCCCACCTCTAATATAAACCCCTCCCTGAAGTTCTTGCTCTGGAATTAACCTCACTCGATTCATACCTCTACTATAGAACTTACCACGCCGTCTGCCTCAAGGCCAAGAGTAGCCTCCTTGAGGGCAGGAATGTACTCTAAATTTATCTTTGAACAGTTGGCTCCTTGCCTGGCCCAATGCCTTGCAGAGAGGAGGTACTTCTAGTCATTTTATTTCATTCAAAGGGCTTTATCCTTTTTAATTCACCTCTGTGACCAAATTACAAAAGTTTTGTAGTGGGGATTCCAAGTCTTCCTCTAGCCCAAGCAGGCTGATGATAAAGCCCGCACATACTTGCACAGCCCACTGGAGAGGGAACAGGCGTGTGAGTGTTTGCTGAGTCTTATTTCCAAAAGCAAAGAATGGAGGGGAGGGGACACGGAGAGTGACTTCCCCTCCCCTCCGTAGCTCTCCTGTGGCTTCAGCTGTCCTGGGCAGCAAGCTGGGCAGCTTGTGCACAAAAATAAAGATAGATTTAAAATATAGTCCTGTCTCCTCCCATGCTACAATATTCTCTGCAAGTCCAAAGTCAATTGTCTGAAAAATTAAAGCGTTCCAAATGGTGGGATAATACATTAAACAAGCAAGAGCATAAACAAAGCCCCATTGCAAGAGAAGAGGACCGGGAAGGAGAAAACACAGTGTTTCCTAGGAAACCGAGGCTACTCGAGGACTGCCAGTGGCCTTTCCTCCTCTTGGGGGAGTGAGGGTGCTCTGAGAAGGCACCACTGACCCATCTGCTTCCTCTGCCTGCAAGGGCCCTAATCCTTCTGGCTTCAGTCCAACAAGTTGGAGAGACTTGAGCAAGGTTGTGGTTGTTGTTTGAAGGCACTCAGCCAGCAGAAAGGAATTACTGACCACAGGAGAAGAGTGCAGGAAGGTGAAACTACAAAAGGCCGGCTGCTCCTTTCTCGTTAGCTATTGCCAAATTGAGAGGGAATCAGAGGCTTAATGCGGAGAAAGGCACCACCCAACCAGCAAATGAACTTATCCTCAGCTGCCCAAGAGGCCGGCTCTGAAGGCCGACCAGAGAGGTATATTTTGGGCTCACTGGCACAAATGGTTGAGCTGAGTTATGCAAAGGGGCAGGTGGAGGGCTTGGGTGGGGTTTCAGGGCTCCCCCTTGCCCCTCGTAATCTCGATCAATCCCAAGCAGTAGTAGTGATAAAATTCCTTCTCCTCCTCCTCATAATAATATATGTTTAAACCTTTAGGCTGAGGGTACCCAGTTTTTTTGGGAAGAAATAAATGAAGTAAATGCTATTGGAATAATTAGTTGATTGTCAGGAGGAAAAAACAAAGATTCTGCTTCTATAAGACTCATGAGTATATATTTATAATAATCAGGTCTTTTCTTTCTGGCAATGAGTTTCTGTCAGGTGATTACATCTTAAGTATCAAGTAAAAATTAAATAGAAACTCAGTTTTTTTAGTACACTTGAATTACCTTTGACTTGCCCTTGTAAATGAAGCTATTTCTAGGGATCTGCAATCCACAGTCTGAACAGAGATGTTGTTTTGCTGTGATGCAGGCATAGCTGCTGGACAAGTCCCTGAGCTCGATTCCAACCTGATTACTACTCTCAAGACCCTCCAAACAGACATTCTGTAGTGGCCCCCGGGGAAGGCCCTGAAATGCACACAGTATCCCAGTGCTGCCAAGATCAAGGTTAATAATGACGTGTGCGAAGCCTCTGGAGTGGAGGTTGGCTACAATATTAGCATCCCAGAATCTTGAGGCTGAATGGAATGCTAAAGAATATTTAGTCTGGTAGTTTTTAAGCTACTTTTTAAATATGTACCAGAACCTTGTGTGTTCTCAGACACATACACACAGGCGCGTGCACTTCCAAGGCTTATGCTAAAACTCCAATACATGAGACAAAAGTGGAACAGAACAGCTCTGGTTCAAGAGGAAAAGGACTCAAAATGCCAGCACCTCAGCCATCCACCTGGCCCACCAGGCACTTCTGGGGAATGCTAATGTTCTAACAACTCTGAAAATCCCAGATCTAGGCCCCTGTCCCATCCAATATCTGAATCTTGTCCTCAACACCTCTTCTCGTGGGTATATAGGTTCTCAATACAGCAATGATGGTGACCCAACACCTTTCCTTTTTCTCTACCAAGGATCTATTTTACCCACCCTTGAGGGTCCCATGTTTTGAACCATTTCACCTCTCATAAAAACTGCATTTTTGAAGTGATAACTAATTTATTTGCCCAGCTATTAGTTGGAGTGAGTGAGATTTCGACCTTAAATCTTAGCCCCGCTAAGCTTGATAAACTCAGGAAAATTCCTTAATAACGTGAAGGGGTAAACCCTGTAGAAGCTTTCCTTCTCTTCCTCTGCTTTTTATTTCATCAGAACAAATCTCCATCAAAAGAATGTCAAATACCTAGGAATAAATCCAACAAAAGATGTATAAGACCTTTACACTGAAAACTACAACACATTACTGAGAGAAATTCAAGACCTAAGTAATAAAGGGTTATGTCACGTACAGGGACTGGAAGTCTCAATATTTTTAAGATGTGAATTCTCCCCAAAATTGCATCTTCCATGTCATTTTAATTTAAAAAAATAGCAGGTTTCCTCCCCTACCTCCTACCCCTGCCCCAGTAGAAATTGACAAGCAGATTCTAAACTTACATGGAAACATCAAGGGCCAAAAGCCAAGATAATCTTGAAGAAGAACAAGGCTGGAACACTAACTCTATCAGATATCAAGATTCATTATAAAACAATAGTATTAAAAGACAGTGTGGTATTTGTGCAAAGATAGACAAACAGACCAATAGAACAAAACAGAAGGTTCAAAAAATAGATATACATGGACAGTCATCTAATTTGTGACAATGATGACACCGAAGTTCAATAAATGATGTTGAGTCCACCAGGTGTTGTGGGTTGAATTGTGTCCCCCTAGAAGATATGGTGAAGTCCTAATGCCCCAGTACCTCAGATTGTGACCTTATGGTAAATAGGGTTGTTGCAGATGTAATTGGTGAAAATGAGGTTATACTAGATTAGGGTGGGCCCTAAATCTAATATGACTGGTGTCCTTATAAGAAGAAGGAAATTTAGACATAGAGAGACACAAGGGGAAGAAGGCCACGTGAAAAGGGAGGCAGAGATCAGAGCAATGCAGCTGCAAGCCAAGGAACGTCAAGGATTACTGGAAACCACCAGCAGCTAGAAAGGGACAAGGAAGGATCTTCCCTGGAGCCTTCAGAGGGAGGATAGCCCCACCGACACCTTGATTTCAGACTTCTAGCCTCCAGAACTACGAGAAGACAAAGTTTTATTGTTTGAAGCCACCCAGTTTGTGGTACTTTGTTACAGCAGCCCTAGGAAATGAATATACTGGGTATCCGTATGAAAAAAATGAATCTTAATCTCTACCTTACACTAGGCAAAAACCAGTTCCAGAGGGATGGTAGAATTAAATGTGAAGGGTAAAACAATAAAACTTTCAGAAGAAAACATAGAGAATGTCTTCATACCGTGTGATAGGTAAAGATTTTTAACAAAAACCAGAACACAAGAAAGTGTTAATCATAAAGGAAAAATATGATAATCTGGACTATATTAATTAATTAATATTAAAATTAAGACTGTCTTTATCAAGTGACATCAACAGAATCAAAAGGTAGGCCACATAGTGGAGAAAATAATTACAATACATATATTCAGCAAAGAACTCCTACAAATCCATAAAGAAAAGGCAGACAACACAATAAAGAAATGGGCAAATCCTTGAGAAGAAATTTCACAAAGAAGGAAACCCAAATGGCCAATAAACATATAAAAGATGCTCTAGTTTAGTCATCAAAGAAAAGTAAATTAAAATCACAATGCATTACCAATACACACCTACCAGATTGGCTAAAATGACAGAGACAAAACCCACAAAGCGTTGGTGAGGATATGGAGCAACTGGAACTCTCATACAGTGCTGGTGAGAGTGGTAATTGATAAAGATACTTTGGAAAACTGGCAATATCTGTTAAAGCTGAACATATCCATATCCTACGACCCAGGATCTCGCCACCAAGGAATCTATCTCACAGAAATGTTACAGATACAAGAGGGTTCCTAGCAGCACTATTTGTAATAGCCCCCAAATGGAAACAACCCAAAAGCCCACATACAATAGACGGGTTAAGTAAATTTTGGTATAGCTATACAATATATTACACGGCAATGAGAATGAACAAATTATAACTCGTAACACGGATTAATCTCCCAAGTATAATGTTAAGAGAGACACGAGTACATACTTAAGATTTTATTCATATAAAGTTCAAAATAGACAAAATCAACCTCTGTTAGGAATCATGCTATTAGCTACCTTTGGTGGGAGTGGGGTGGTTAAGGACTGGAAAGGGGTCTCAGGGGCTTCTGGCATTTGGGTGATGTTCTTTCTCCATCCAGCTGCTGGTTACAGGGGAGTGCTCACTTTGTGAAAATTCATTATCAGTGTACTTAACAATTGGTGTACTTTTCTGTATGAATGTTATACTTCAATTAAAAAAAGTCAGGTGGTTAATACAGTGAAACCAGAGACAAAACAGAGCTCTTATGAGTACTGAAGGCAAGAGAGCACAGCAATTTAATTTAAGCAAGATAATTCAAAAATTTGCTTCACTAAAAGCTTAAAAATGCCATTCCATTAAATCGTTTTTTATTCACTTAAGATGACTGTCATGCCAAAGCTGTTTTATTATTATATGTTAGAATGGCATGAAGCAAACACAGTTTCAAAATAAAATAATAGAAATCATTTTATCTTAGTGATTTTTTTTTAAAGTGAAAATTTGGATATTCAAGCCCAATTTTTTCACATCAATTAAAAAAGTTTTCTGGGGCCTTGGATTATAGTCTGCAGGACCTCTAGATGGGAAAGCCCGGGGGATGAAGATGTATTCTTTTTGCAGCACACAGTAGGCACTCAACATTTCCCTTCCAGAGTCACCACATGAGATCAGCTCCTTCCTGCCAATGGAAGCAACAACAGTTCAGCTTGCCTCTGCAGCCTTGCTGTGGATAAACGTATAGTTTCCACCTGACAGTTTGAAATACTGAAAATAACTCCCAGGACACCATTCCCGCCTTTGTCAATTTCCAGACTCTTCAGATTCCCACTGTGGAATACACATGGTCACGAGGCGGAGTCCTGACCCACCTCATAGCAGCCAGCATCGCACAATTGGAGAGGGAGTTCCGTCCCCCAGTCTCGGGGGCAGCTCGACCTCCGCCTTCTGCGAGGCCCTCTCCCGCTTCTGGTCTGAGTCTGTGCAGGGGCGAGCCCATCATCATTAGACATGTGCTCTGCACAACTGCTCCAGCTACCACAGAAATAAATCCCTTGGAGCGCAGAAACCATATGGCCAGACTCTGGCTTTCTCAGATAGCTTTGCTCTCTCAGACTCTCTAGTAGGGAGATTTACTTGGGCATTTCCATGGCATCCTAGACTGTAGGACCCCTCATGGGAAGTAAGAGATGGCTGCATCCATTGTCGCCTACACTCTGAGTTGGGACAGGAACGGTGTGTGAGGGGACTGTGGAGGATGTGGGGTTCCTATGAAGGAATCTTCATTCACTCTCACCCTGAGAGGAGAGCCTGGGGACCGGGGTCCGGGCACTGAGCTGCTCTCCTCCACGCACCCGAGGAAATCCAGGCCTTTCTGTGGCCACTCCATTTCCCTGAATATTAACTTCCCAAAGGAGACTCCTTAGATTCAAACTCTGTTGTTTTTGTGCAGACTTTATGATGCTAATTCTACTCCTAACTTCACCATCTGACAATGATTTCATGCGTCATTTAAGAAGGTTTCTACATCCCCAGTTAGAGCTCTCTCTGGTAAGAAAATAACATTTGCTTTTTAAATAATTTTTTATCATAAGTGGTCACAGAGATTTTCCATCTGAAAATATAATAAATCACAAGAGTCAAACATGATAATCAGTTAAGAATTTATGGGGACTGAGAAAAATCATCCAGGCCAATTCCTTGAGAGCCGTTTACCTAGATGACTCGGCTCTACTAGCTGGGGGCAGGGTTGGCAAGCTATAGCCTGTGGGCCAGAGCTGGCCTGCTACCTGTTTTTGCACAGGCCATGAACTAAGAATGGTTTTTATATTTTTAAATGGTTGAAAAAAAATCAAAAGAATATTTCGTGACATGTGCAAACTATAAGAAATTCAAATTTCAGGGCCTATCAATGAAGTTGTATTGGAACATAGCCGTACCCATTAGTTTACATATTGTCTCTGGCTGCTCATGATACAAAGGCAGAGCTGTCTCAGCAGAGATTTTATGGCCTGCAAAACCAGAAATACTTGCTATCTGGCCATTTACAGGAAAAGTTTGCCAACCCCCGAACTAAGATAATTGCTATGTTTTTGCAGAAGGTTGTTCACTATGATCTCACTCTCTCTTACGGGTTTTGAGCTTCTGAGGGTCTCTGCAATCAGTCAAAGGCAAGTTCCAATGCTGGTGCCAATTTCACACTAACCTGGTAAACCAACACAACCCATTAGAGCAGCGCCTTTCAACCTGTGGTCCGGTAATCAAGTTAGTGGGTCCCCAAATTCAAGTTGGTTGGTTGTACCCAGCATTTTCTTTAATGAAATAAAAGAGAAAAACATCAAGGGCATTATTATGGACTGAATTGTGTATCCCGCTCCCTGCTCCCCCACAAATTCGTATGGTGAAGCCCTAACCCCCGGGACCTCAGAAAGTGACTGTATTTGGAAAGGGGGCCTTTAAAGAGGTAATTAAGGTAAAATGAGTCCTCGGGTGGGCCCTAATCCAATATGACTCGGGTCCTCACAAGAGGAGGAGATTAGGACATGTGCAGAGGAAAGACCATGTGAGGACAAAGGGAAAAGACGGCCATCTACAAGCCAAGGAGAGAGGCCACAGAAGAAATCAACCCTGCTGATACCTTGGTCTTGGACTTCCAGCCTCCAGAACTGTGAGAAAATAAATTTCTCTTGTTTAAGCCACCCAGTCTGTGGTACTCTGCTATGGCAGCCCTAGCAAACTAATACAGGCATCATACACGGTATTATTCAGTGAAAAAAATTTTTTTCAATCACACATGCATGTGATATGGTTGTGATGCAAAAATGTACTACATTCCGTGTGTCACATCAAAATAAATTGAAGAACTCTGTACCGGAGGGAGACGTACACGCTTGGTAGCAAAATCGCAGAGGGTTACTCTAAGTGAACTGAGACATCAGAGGGGAAAAGAGCACTTACTGAACATAATATAGGCACTTTGTATACAGTATCTCATTTAGTCCTCACATAACCCTATGCAAAGGGAATGTGGGAATCTTCAGCTGATAAAGAAACTGAAGTGCAGAGAAGTTAAGTGACTCACGCAAGTGGCAGAGCCAGGTCTGACTCCAAAGCTTATATATTATTCCTCATCATAAATCAGTTTCTATTTCTGTGTCCCAGAGAATAGAGTGTGGTTTGACAATATTAAGGGGTCAGAGGGAAGGGGGAACATTTATAAATGAGAATAGCTGATTTTACTGGACACTCACTATATGCCAGGTACTGTACTAAGCTTTACATAGGTGACCTCACTTCACCCTATTAACCACCCAGTGGAATGGGAGTAGGTTATTCATGTTTTTCAGCTGAAGCATCTGAGTCTGGAAGAAATTAACTTGCCCAAGGTTACAAAGCTAGTAAGTTACAGACCCAGGATTTGAACCCCCACTGGTCTCACACTGAGCAAAAGCTCTTGCCCATCACAATCTGTCCTTGGAGCTGACTGTACTTATTGTCATATAACTGTTTGCTGGTAGTGTCCATTTGAAAAAAATGCATACTTTTTATTCATATGTCCAATAAATGCTAACTGAGCACATACTATGTGCCAGGCCCTGATCTGAGGGTGAAGGATACAATAGTGAACAAAACAGAGAAATCCTGCCATTGTGGTGATCGTCTGGGTAAAATCTTAATGATGTAACCACACCATGTTGACTGAAATCACCTCATGGGTAAGGGCAATGAGTAGTAAGGTTCAGGTGTACTGAAGGCACAGGCCAATGAAATTGTAGAAAACAGGGGAAGGCGGGTAAAGTTTACTAAATAGAAGTTTCCAGCAATTTCATTTAATATCCTTAATCTCATTTAATAAGCATCAGACAATCCTTGTAAAGTCCCAGTAAAGGAGGGTGGATATTGCTGTGTGGTGTTAGGGATGTGAGCAAGAACTATATGTTCAATTTCAGCTAAATGGAAGAATTTTAGCTAAATCAAATGAGATACCAGTACGATAGTTAAGAAATCAGTCATGAGAATGTGAGAAAAAAATGGGCTGAGTAAAAGGAAACCAGGGCACGGAGTATTAAGAATTTTAATATATTTGTGGCAAATATTTTTCCTAAGGTTTCTTTACCTTTAATTGTATTTAGGATTTTTCATGTATAGAAATTTAATATTTTTACTTAGCCAAGTCTATTGATTCTTTCATCAAGAAATAATCAGGGAAGTGAGCAAATATTTAGATGCCAAAATGCGTACTCCATGTTATTTATAATGTCAAACATGAGAAAGTTTAATTGCATAGTAATAAAATGGTGAACGGTTAAATAAACCATGTCTATTCACACAATGGAAAACTCCACAGTCATTATTTAATCACATTAGAAAATGATCACAATTTAATATTAAATCAAAAAAGCAGGATCAAAACCATACACACGTATATATGATATGCAGCTCCCAAACAAAAGAGGGGAAATAAATATATCCTAATGTTGCTATCTCAATATGGTGTGATTAAGAAATATTTTTATTTTCTTTTTTATAGCTTACCAAATTTCTACAATGAGTGCATATTTTCAAGTTAGGAAAAAATAAAAACCATTTAAAATAAGTTTAAATCAAAGAGAAAGTATGCATATAGTATCTCTACTGTGCATCTTTGACTTGCTGATGGCCTTGGCCACCACAGGCCTTTGACCACACCAGCGCATGTGGCAAATTCTGGTAATGTTATTTAAAAAATTAGTGTTTCTAAACTCACCTGCAAAAAGGTTTCAAAATAGATTCGGCAGTGGCCAGGGCAGTCACCAGGATGAGATGATGAAGTATAGTGAATTCTTTGGCTTTGACAATACACTCATTCAACAAACAATTACTGCGTCCCTGTCATGCTTCAAGCACTCTGTTAGGTACTGGACGGTCAAACTGGGTCTCTGGAAACAAATGACCCATTGGGCCGACACTGGGCCTATGCACCCTGACTCTAGTAAGATCCAGCGGCAGGGCAGGGCTGGGCAGGAATGGTGCAGCCGCGCCCTCAATCCTCCCATCTCATTTGGGTTCTGACCCTCCCTGGATCTGTGGCCCCGATAAAGGCTGGCTTCACCTCTCCAGCTCCCGCCACCTCATTTGTAAAACAAGGATAATCCTGACCCAGTTCCAGGCTCTGTGGCAAAGAATAAGCGAGAAGCATTCTGGGCTTGTTTTTATCTATACAGTGCCAGATGGATTCTACCTGCTAATAACAAGTGTTGCCTCCTTCCTTGGAAATTGTCTACTTATTCTTTCAGAAAAAATAAAGGCTTGGAAATAAGGTTCAGTGATTAAAGGGATATTCCATATTTTTCTTCCTCAGAATATCTAGATTAGCAATTACAAAAATGAATAACCGTTTCCCAACCTCAGACAAGAGCAGAAGGAACTCGAAGTTCTTGCAAGGTTCGGTAATAGTCCAAGGACAAAACCAGGTGAGATGCTGCTAGTCTTTAGGGAAATAATTCCATCAGAACCACCACTGCAAAAATCTAATAAAATTAACTTACAGTTTTCCACCTCTCCCTTTTAGGAAGGGTAATTTTAAAAAAAACAAACAAGTGTTAACCTATTTGTTATAAAATTTAACATTTCTAAGGAAGACTAAAGGGCACTGAAATACCAACCATTACGTCCAAATCAGGTGTAAATATGAAAATCTCTCTTCTCTCTCTCCCAAACCGAACTCATCTTCCAAACACTGGGAACATATACAAATCAATGGCCTATTATAGACAGAAGAGGAGGTGGGAGGAGCTGGGAAGAGATGGGGAGAAACATGCAGATCTAAAATGGGGCACGTTTAGGTGAGAAGTCTCCCTTTATTGGCTACTAAGGCGAACACATAAGCACCGTCCACACACATTCACCGAGAAAGTACTGCTCTAACTCCTAGTGTCTGCATTTTATGTGAAAGGTTAGGGGTGTTTTCCAGTTGTTTCTACAACATCTTCAGATTCCTTGTGGTCCTTCTACCATGGTAAGGATTGGTAAATGGAATGTTCCAACAGCTTTACAAATATCTGGACTAAAATCTCCCACTCCTCAAGTCTTCATTTCAGTGAAGTTACCTGTCAATAAGCACACAGGTAGGGCAGGGCATAAATGGCTCAGGTGAAGCAAACACCTCTGTTTACTTTTCTCTGTCTCATGGGTGACACAACAGGTATGGTCCCCTTCCCACTGCTCCTGCACCTTCTCCACCCGTTACTGCTGAGTCCCAAACACTCCAGCCCTGGATAGAGGCCTGCAGGAGCAGCAGCCATAGGTGAAACCTACATGGATACTGACTATATAGGGACAGAGCTTGTAACTTCCAGCCTGGGTGGGGCGGTACTGTACAAACGGCAACCATCGTTTCTTCCGAAGGATATGAGCGTGCTATGATATATTCAGTAATTGCTCTACTTTTTAAGAAGGAGTTGTAAAAATCATATTTGAAACGCATGTGGATGCCCTTGGGTATGAGTCACTTTGTAAAGCAGGATCAAAATGGATCCTCTGTTATGGGTTCCTGCTGGTTCTTTGATTCTAAACAACTTTATTAATGTTAATAAGAGTTACGCACACATCAATGCGAGAATAAATTCCTTGGGTTTAGTGGCGCTTCAATTAATGATTTGTAATAAGCAACGTAAAAGGCTTTCTAATTTTCTTTCGAGTAATGACACACTACCCCAGAAGAGCTGAAAATCAGGCAGAGGTCTCACCGCAGTGGGAGAGACCAGGGGATGGGAAAAAGAAGGCTCCTCGGCTGGTTGGAGGCTGCCTGAGGCTCTGCAGGAGAACTCCTCTGCTGAGGGCGTGGGAGTGATGCAGGAGGGACAGACACAACTCGCCCGAGGGATAATGAATGCGATGAAGGGAGGAAAAGAAAACTCACAAAAAGCGAGCCTGACGCAGAAGGAATTTACTATAATCTAAAATGGGAACGACTCTCTGCAACCGTGCTTCTGAAATCTGTCACAGGATTGTTCTGTTTTTTTCAGAACATAAGTTAATACTATTCATTGACTTCCAAAAATACCCACCAAGATGAAAATGGAATGTAAGTCCCAAGGATGATGCAGCAGAATTCCCAATGAATAGGTTATTTTGCAGTGACACAAAGCTCTGCCTCAAGTTTCTGGAAACCTAGCTCCAGACTGAAGCCTCTCCTGCCCCGGCCTGCAGATCTCTCCTCAACTCTTCTTGTGGCAAACCAAAAGGCCCATGACTGACATCCTCTGAGGTTGGGGTGGGATGCCATGGGGGCTGCAGTAGAGACAAGTATAAATGACAAATGCCTCAATTCCATGATTTGGGAAGAGAACAGATCAAAATTTTAATCTAAAAATCTCCTCAGTGTTTGCTGTTCCATACTTAATTACCTTATACTCCCTTACACTTTATCCTAATGCTTCACAGATATGGAAAAGACCTCTGCCAACAAATAAGACCCCACAACATAAAGTGCTAGATACACAGTGACAGGTGTAAGGGGTGTCTGCTCGCAGTTGCTGAGAGTCCAGTTTTATACCTGAGAGATATGGAAACACCATCTGCATCACTTATAATAATCAAGCGACTCTCTAACCTCTGGCAGCGCCCTGACAGTTTTGCTTAGTGGTCACCTCCCACCCAGCAGATCTCAGAGCACGTTTAACGGGTACTGCATTTAGACATTCCGATGTAAACCATATCCATTACGATCATGGCAGGGCTCCATACACTGTGTGCATTTCATTTAGGATTAGCTGGCTTTTTAAAGGAGGTCCCCATTTTTCCTGTAACATCTGCCTAGTCACCCTGAAGCAGCATACATGGAAATTCTTACAACGTGTAGTTTATCTAAGCAAATAGTTATAGGGAGAGAAATTTGTTGGCTAGGGAAATGAACATCAAATTCAACAGAACTTCCAACAATGCATTGCTCACTCTACAAATTATCAGAAAACTGGGGGTCTCTCCAGTGGTCCAGATCATACTAGAAAAACATGGGCCAATTACAAAAACAGCAAGTGCATCTGAGACTGTGACAAATGAAAACAGTGTCTGGGTTGTGCACCGTTTTTGGATTACTCATTCCTCTTCCACTGGTGTAAGAGATACAAATGAGTGTTCTGTAGACAGTCTATATGCGAGCACAGCCTTTGAGAAAAAGGCTTTGCCTCCATCGTAGCTTCCCTCAATGAATGGCACGAATTTGTTGGGCACCAGGGGAAGATCTCTGTGTAAGAGGTGACCAAGCAGGGTGCAAGATACTGATTAGGTGCTAACAAAGAGAATAGAGAAGTATCAGATATCATCTTGGTCTTCAAGAGGTTTGCGGCCCATTTGGCACATAAGCTATAGACACATGCCAAATTAACCAACAATGCAATACTTAACCCCTGACTATTTACTAAGATGGATGCAGAATGAGTCTTGAAGAAACTGGGTAAAACTCCTAGATTTCTCAACCATACACGTTTTCCTTGGCTAGGAAACCATAAAATTTGGAACCAGAAGACCAGAATCCAGCTGAAGTTCTTCTAAGACAAACAGAAACTTAGTAGCCTAGCTGTTTACCCATTTTCTCTATAAAAAGGCCCCACCCACTTTGAGAACTGTTCCCTGGATCCTCCACCTGCCTCAAAACAGCAGCTTCTCGCTGCGAGGCCACCCAGAGTTCCAAGGGCATGCTGCCGCTTCATCCTCCGAGCACTGTTCCTGGCTAATTGGCGGTTTTTTGGATTTTCTAAATCAGGCACCTTTCAGGGCTATACATTTGGTTCTTTAAAAAGTATTAATTCAATCACTTCAAATATTTGGGCTTCATTAAAAAATTTTTTTTTCAAATTATGCTGCTTTTATGGCTTGAGTCTGAAAGGTTTCACACTACAGATCATTTTTTTTTAAAGTCAACAGATAACATTAATAAATGTACAAGAGGTTTTCTTATTCTCAAGCTACTCTGAATTGAGGACCACAAATTACAAAGTTGATCAGATCCTGGCCAGTTTCGTTCATCATATATCCTCAGCTTTTTAGTTTCACATTCTCCAATCTGCAAAGAGTCAAGTACAATTACTGTTAACATCAGGGAAGGAAGTAACCCACTTCATAATGTTTTCAGCCAGCGACTCCTGGGGGGTGGGTGATGGAGACCACAGAGGCAAAGGGTAATATAAGAACCTGAATAACAGGTGTCTTTGCCCATGGCTTTGGCTGGCTAACATTTAACGTTACCACTCCGAGATAACACAGAAACAATTTGCTGAGCATAATCTCATTTCTGTAGCAAACAGTGCAAATGTAGAACTACCTGAGGAAATAATTTGTGGAAGAGTATGTGGAATTTCAGCTTCCCAAAGAAGCCATGCTACATTAATGGGATATTTTGCTTTCCAAGAAAACATCACAAATATCCATCACGTCAGGAATGGAGCAAACCACATGAATAGAGAAGAAAAGTATCTTCTTTCCTATAAATGACCTTCTCCCCTCTAAATAGTTTCCCATGTGCTGATTTACTGAGGGGATAAGACAGTGTGGACAGAGCCACTGGTTCACTGAAGTATTCTTATCCTCAAATCCACAGTTTACATCAAAAGCTGCTAAAGTAAACCAAATAAACTTAAAAAGAACATTTCATTCCTGCACGTTTAAAAGCCAAGGAAGAGGCATCATGGTCCTGAAAATATAGGAAGGCCATGCTTAAGGACTCAGAGAAAACAGGGCAGAGTCAGGCTTTGGGGAACATCCATATTTCCTGTTACCATAAAACTCTCAGTCCCTGGAGAAATTGGGGGGAAGGTTTTCTCTACCTCAGAAGGGACCCTCCCTCTTTCACTCTACTCTGAGCCCTCCTTTCTTGCCACCTGAGCACCGTAGAGGGGTCTGGGAGCTCATAAGCAGACTACTGTTGACTATTCCACTACCATATTTCTGTCCTAAATAAGGATGGAATACTACATTGGTAGTATCAATGGAAAACCACTGATATACATTTTTAAGCCAGAAGGAAGCACAACTTTAGGTTTTTCTTTCATTCAACTGAGTGGCCAAATTTTGGAAACATACATAACTGCCCCAAGTAGCATCTAAAGCAGTGAACGGTGAAACCGGAATCTTTTGGTCCTTGGTTTTTGTTAACTGCAATATAAAACATAACCCAGCCTCTTGGTAATAAGGGGCTACCTCGGCAGTTCTTACACCAACAGAAACGAAAATGTGGGCGGTGGCTCATTAGCAGAACTCGGTCCTTCCCACAAGGTTGGCCTAAGTGGGTACTGCATATGAAATAGCATTGTGTGGAAACTTGGAGGCTTGAACATGAATCTGCTGTGTCAGCATCCCACAGTGGAAAGAAGTCGATGAGGACTTAAGAAACCCAATTCTGCTACAGGCTTCACTGATGATTTTTTCTGCGACTTGAGTAGTCACTTCACCTCATTAGTCTTCAGCTTCCTCATAAAATAAAGAAGGTAGACCAGGTGACTCTCACGTTCCTTCTAGGCCCCTGCCCTAACCCTCCCCTGGGGTTCACCTCCCAGAGTCTCTCTCAGCCTGCTTCAGCCTCCAGACTCTCCAAGCCTTTAGGAAGGGCCTCTCAGAGCACGGAGCCCTCTGTCGGCCTTACCTTCCTCCAGGGCCCTCTCTGCCACCCCAAGGTAAATACCAGATGGCCCGAAGTGTGTTCATAAGCCTGCTGTTTGGTCCTACCATGTGTTCTCTATGGCTGGTCCAGGGGTTGGCAACACTACCTTTGGGGGCTTTTCCACCAACTAAGAGGCTGTAAACCACAACCCCTCTTCACCTCAGCTTTCCCATCACCAAAGTGGGGCAAACGACATCTTGCTCAAAGACCTGCCCAATGTTAGGAGCTTAGCCATGCTGAACACTGCCAGATAGAATTCAGGACACCCAGTTAAATTTGAATTTTGGATAAACAATTGGGGACATACTCATACTAAAAAGTTATTTACTGTTTATCTGAAATTCAAATTTAATGGGGCACCTTGTATTTTTTTTTATATGCTAAGTCTGGCACCCCACACATGACAGACGCTGCTGTTGTTGGGGTTAGGTACCAGGCTGCCCCACCAAACCAGCCTCAAGCACAATAAAACCACCACTGGCCTGACTTCTGGGTCTTGGGAACAAGAGTCTACATGGTTCAAGTTGTTTTCTCCTTAATCTCTCCCCCCTCCTACAACTGCCCCCTACTGACTTCATATCACCACATTTCCTACCTGGGTCCCCTCCCTGAGGTGCTCAAATTGTCTACTACCACCTTACCAGTCATAGCCCCCTCCCTCTGGCTGATGTGTAATTCGTACATATGTGTCACTCATCATTTAATGAGTCATCAGCTTCCTCTGAAGGAACTGCTTTTTTTTTAAAGGTCATTTATAACCTCAAATTAAAATAATCGCATTGTAGGCCGTCAAAAAATTGAAATGAAGAAAAAGTAGGCTGTGTGAAAGAAAGGCCTTGTGGAGGATGGGTGAGAATTGGCACCACCTAGAAACTGGCTCTCATGACAGTTCCTCTAAGTGTTTCTGCTTTTCCTGGCCTTTTCCTTTTCTCTTCTTCTGAGCCCACAACAGCTCTCAGGGTAGCTGAGGACCTTGTGGATACGGGGCAAATGGAAGGGGAAATGGAATGGAGTGGAGTAGGAAGTGGCGGTCTACTTCGTAAACTGGTCACCACTCTGCCCTCTGCCTACAGCCACTCCCACTCTAGGACACCACTGCAGTCCCCAGGGTCCCTTAGCGCCCCCATCTAATTTAGACTGTGGAAAACACACAGCCTGACCGGACTTTCACATTTTCGAGCAACTTGTGTTCAGAGATGAAATACAACTGCACAGGTTTGTAACTTCCGGCTCCTGACTACGGGTCAAAATGACTCCAGGGGCCATTAACAACCCTCTATCTCTCTCCAGGACAAGTCAGTATAGATGGCTTTGAAAGCTAACCTGCAGGAGGGCAGGGGTTGGCTGGAGATGGTGGACACATTTCAGTGACTCAAGCACTTCCAACTGGGTCAGCCCGATTCCTCCTCTGGCCCAGCTCTGCCCTCCTGGGAAGGATCTCTGTTCCTAGGTGATTCTATCCAAGATGACCCTTTATCTTAATATCCACACCAGTCAGCTAAAAGCACCTCACCAACCCATCAAAAGGAAAAGGCTTAAAATGAACGAAATGACAAAATATTATATAACAGATAGTTCACTATCCTTCTCAAGCAAATAGCCCTTAGCAGAGTGACCTTCACTCAACCTTTTGGGAAGACAGGACTGCTACATGTTCTGGCTCACCAGTCAAAGTAAGATGAATTACTACTAACATGGATTGAGAAATTCTGTCTTATAATTTTGCAATACCTACTGCAGGGTAGCTGGAGGCACTAGGGGTCTGTCCCACTGACTCAGAATACACCATCCAATTATCTTTCTATCTCTCTAACTCTGCCCTGAGGTTAGGGATGTGAATTTTTACAGATGATAACAGAGTTCCTGTGGGGGTGGGGGTGAGACTGAGGGTGGGGACAGGGAATAACACTCTCTGAGAATCTCACATGTCCTGAGAGTTCTTATTTAGTTTTCCCAATAGCCTAACTAGGAGAAATGGGCCCCTTGATCCAAGCAGGATTTGAACTTGTGTCTTTCGGACACCAACGCCCATTGTCTACCACACCCTGTTTCATTCAGGGTCTTGAGCCCTTGGGAGAGTGGAATGCCGATGCTTTTTCAGAGTACGCTCACGACAGGAACGGACTAAACATTTCACAGGCTTATAACAAGGCTTCTACTGAAGGGATTTATTTTAACAGAGGACTTATTTTTAATGTCTTTTCCAGGAAAACAGTGTCCAGTATTTAGATGGTTACATTTCATATCTTGAGTTACACTTTGGTAGTGTACAAGAATGTTTTTCTTAACAGATGATGGTGAGGAACCCTATGGCAAGACAGACATGGGGCTTTACTCCTGGATAACAGGAAACGGTCTCGTTTCTTCAAAATCTTGCACAGTGAGCCAGGGGGAGTCTGGCCACTCCTAATGCATCAGTTCACTGTTGTTAACAAGGAGTTGAAAGAGCAGTTATTTCCTTCTCTCAGATTCGTTTTACTTTCTTTCTCATTAAATTGTATTTTTTAGGAGAATTCTTATTCATAACCATGAGGTGTTTCTCTCGCTCACTCCCTCACTCACCCCCAGGTAACAGTAAAACATGGCACAAAAGGCAGGGGTCTAGTGCCCTTTAACCAGCTATCTGTTCAGAAGGCCGCGTGGGTTTGGGGTACTCTAAATTATCATATTCTGTGTCTAGTGAACTACGAAAGGTCAATCATTGCAAGGGTTTTGGAGCCATCCTCGGCCCCCAAGTCAGTAGGTGGAGGGGTGGCGCCCAAGAACCTGCATTTTCACAACCTCCCTAGGTGATCTTGAAGCACCCCCAGTTTGGGAACCATCCTGGTGTAGAATATATTGCTATTAAAGCTGAGGTTAGAGGTCAGTCCCTCTGGAACCAATTTAGCTTTGCTGTGTTGCAAAGAAATCCGCATATACACTGTTTACCAGTCAACGGACCAGGAGGAAATAGGCAATACCGTCAAATTACGATAATTTGAAGGGAATTTAATAAAGGGGCTATTTACAAAGAAGTGGGCAGGGTGCAGTAAAGCCAAAAGGTCTAGTGCAGCCCCTGGGCTAGTAATGAGGGGGAATCGGGTAGGCGCAGGCTCTGTCACATCCCAAGGCCTGAAGGGGCAAGATGACAGAGTGGATACCTGAGCCTGGGACAGAAATGCTGGGGGCAAGGGCTGCCTGACAGGAGCTGTGACCATCCTTTAAGGGCCACTGCCAGTCTGAGAGACCCTGCAGGGAACAAGTATCCTGACCTCACTCTCTCCCTCCCTCCAGTCTTGGGCACTCCCCTTGCTGAACCTAATTGGAAACCAGAGGCAAAGCAGGCCCCCAAGGGAGGCAGTGCAGAGAAGTCAATTTTCTGGAATGCAGAGCAGAGCAGAGGAGGGAGGAGTGTTTGGACCCAGAAGAGCAAAGAGGAGAAGCGTGGTATAGCACCTCTAAAGAAACCACGTCAAGGAGCGTCAAATCTTCACCCTCAGCACCAACAGCAGCATTCCACACACAAATACTGAAGCATCTGATGCTCTGCCTCGCCCACTCATGAAAGCATCTGAGGGTACAGGTCACTGCAGGAAGGACACGACTTTGTCCAGGGAAGTATTTCACAACTAAATTCACACATGTACTTCCACATACTTACTGAGCACCGACTCCCTGAAAGACACAATATTTTACTTTAGCCTTGTAGTAAAGGTGTCGGTGTCTTTTATGTGAAAAACAATAGGGCTACCACCGAGAGAAGCGCTGATTAGGTTTAGTGAAGCCCCTGTTGCTATTCTTTCTAAAAGAAGCCAAAATAAATACTCTACAGGAAAGGAAAATATCTCAGGTTTTTAAAGTGGAAAAAAAAATTTGCTTTAACTGTATGCACTCATAGCCTATAGCAAAAGTGACCCATTTTTTTTTTCTTTTTAACATATATGACTTTCCAGTTAAGTTTTACCTCCACGTTAGCAGACGATTAAACGAATAATGTGCTGTCAGGTGGCCTGAAACAAAAGGGCTGAGGGATGGATTTATCCCATCTTTCATCTTCCACCCAACCAATGTTAGTTCCACTAAGCATAAGAAGTTCTCAGGAGGCATCCTGTTTGCTTGCTGTTCTCTACTCTGTGGTCATCTCCAGGGGTGCCCAATGATCAACTTCTGAATCTCCCATTCTCCACGTGTACCTGTTTCACCAGCATCGGTGAAGGAAACAGCCTCACAAGTTCTCTGAGTTAGAGCGCTGTGCACTACCAGGGATGCCCCAGGTGATTTCAGAGGCACATCACAGAATTACAAAATGAGAACCTACTCCTTTTTCTTCACTTTTCAAGACTTCTCAAACACCAAAGTCCCAGCTGGATGTTGCATGTCTGCAACAGCTCTATAACACCTGCTAAGGCCCCTCTGCATCGGGGAGCTGTGCCTTAGGCCCAGAGTCTTCTGCAGGCAAAGGCATCAATGAGAATGTGGTAACACTCTTATTTTCACTTATTTACTCTACTGACTTTCACCTGTTTATATCAAATGATACTCATTTTCTACTTGAGCAGGTCCTATAGAGTTTCTTTCTAAAATAAATTTGGTTTAGTATAAAAAATTAATTTAAGAGAAAATATATAAATAATACAGGTGGTAGATAGGGAGAAAATCCTACAGGTGGTATACAAATGACTAAAGTTTGGGAAACACTGATGTGATATTAAGTATACTACATAAGTCAGAGAGACCTGGGTTTTAGTTCTAACCGCCATCAAATAGGCAAAAACGACTAATTTTTTTGCCTTGTAAATAAACATTTCTTTCATTGAAGGTAGGAGCTCTTCCGGTCAGAGGGTTGCAGTTCAGAGAGAGGAACAAAAATTTAGTAAAATTGTTTTGTAACCTGAATCCTATCTGATTGTTCATAACATACCAGAGATGCCTGATAAATGATTAAACATTAAGATTTAAAGATTTATATATAGTATACTATTGAAGGACGAAAATATGGGAGTATAAATAATGAAGCGAGAGGAAGATCAGCTAAAGGCTGCTCTCCTCCTCAGGTCTAACAAGGGCGCCTTTGGCAGTCACTGTAACGTGAAGAGAAAAACATTCTCGGGACTGGCCCTGTGGCATAGTGGTTAAGTTCGCACACTCCACTTCGGCGGCCTGGGGTTCACAGTTTTGAATCCCAGGTGTGGACCAACACACCACTCATCAAGCCATGCTGCGGTGGCATCTCACATACAAAATAGAGGAAGATGGATGCAGATGTTAGCTTGGAGCCACTGTTCCTCAGCAAAAAGAGGAAGACTGGCAACAGATGTTAGCTCAGGGCCAATCCTCCTCACCAAAAGAAAAAAAAGGAAAAAAAATTCTCTGATTCACAGAAGACCTTCATTGAGAGTATTCCAGGGCCATCCAGACGGAATAAATTACAAAAGCAATCTGTCATAGTACGTGCATCTTTTTGATGTCGGGCTGGTAAAAATCCTGCATATTCAGTGGTACTGACCAGGGAAAACACTGTCAATAGTCCCCTGCTACATGAACTGTAAACCTCTTAGACATTTTGTTCAGCCCTATTTCATCTTAAGTCACCCAAAACCCCAAATTCTAACCTCTTGACAAATGTACATTTATGTGCATGTTCCTTTCAAGTGAAGACCTCAGGAAATACTAAATCAACCAATATGTGGTGGCTTTCTTTCTTCTTACAAATGTGAATATGAGGAAGCCAAGTGTTTAGGCGTGCTCACACTCTCTTTCACGCACACCTGTACACCCCTGCTCCCTACGCCCCCACCCTCAAACCCCCCCTGAGGGCAGAGCCAGAAATTAATGCTGCCCAGCCCATTCCAGAAACAGGTGTTTGAAACAGTGTTCTGCCCTCCGGAGCCCTGGTTTACACGTGCGCTTTGCTAAATACCACATATCAGCAGACACTCTGGAGCTGGGGCCCTTTTCCTATGCACTGTCTGCTGTTCACTTGTTTCAAAAATATTTCTACAATGCATCTATTGTTCTCTATTCACTATATAATCGTATGATACATTGGCAAGCAACTGCTCCTCAATGAATAAAAGTGTGTTTACCAAAGAATAATTGGAGTTGCTTGGCACAGGGAGTGGACCTTGCCCAGCACCAGCTGATGTATGTTGCACACGTAGAGTCCTCTGCCTTCTGCCCCTGCTAGATGTGCAAATGGTCAGTACTTGTTCATTTTGGGACCTCAGTTTTAGCCATATAAGATAGAGGAATGCTATTTTATGCTGTATGATTTCTTTTGTGAATTGTTTTTTTTACTTAGTTGCTAGAATTACAGTAAACAAACAGACTTTAATTTTACTTAAGTTCTAAAGTTTAGATTCAACAGGCCATAATAGAGAGCAGCTGATTTTTTTTGGGAGGGGGGTGAGTTTCATCTAACGTAGAGTTTGGACTTATAAATGTAAGTATAGCAAACATTGGACAACGTGGGTCAAGATGCTTCTGAGTTCCTTATTCTAACAGGATCCAGTTTCACAAAAAGACTTGTTTGAGGACAGAGGGCAAAACATGGTTTTATGTTTCAGGGCCTCTCAAATCCTATCTGTTAGGATATTTTTGGGTGTCTGCCCCATCCTTGTCCCCTTCTCTGGGAATCTATCCTGCCAACAGCTCAGTAGCAAGCCATGTGACCATAGCTAGTCCAGCAACATATGATTGGACAGAAGTGAACAACTGACCTGAAGGAGGCCCACCCCTAAATGCTGACTAAGAACCTACAAATTGTGTGGTTTGGCTTAAAAAGATAAGTTAAGCCAATCAGATTGCTCTGCCAGGAATGTGGAATTAGAAAATGGAAAAGCTGTTACTAGTTAGCTGTGGGTTGCTAACCTGACAGATCTTTCTAGTTGAAATGCTTTTTTTTTTTTCAATTTGGGGGAGGGGAGTAATAAGCAGAAATGGCTAGACTAGGTATCTACAAAATCTTTTGCCTCCCAAAAAACATTTTGGGTAGAAAATATTTCTAAATCACTGCTCTTTAAATGTAATTAATAATTATTCACCTAGGAGAACACTTGAGAAAGAAGAAAAGCATGTACATAATTCCTTAGTGACTGGTGCAGGAAGTAGAGGCTAGTGTTTGGTCCCCCTGATGCATGAAGTCTTGCAGGCCAACAGCTGCTGGCTCTCAGGCATCACAGGTGACAAGCAAAGCTGCAGCCTTGCAACGAGAGCACAAAGGAAGAAACATATGTGCCAGCTCCCAGGGAACATGTCTGAGGACCCTCTGCATCCCAGGCCCCAGCCTGGCATGTGGAATGTGCTCCAACATGTCTGTGGAACTGTACGGGACTGAATTTGGCCTAAGAGCAGCCTTAGGTAGAAGTCGGACAGGCTTAGAGTTAAACTGGTATAAGTGAAAAGAGAGAGCAGCTGCTATCAGCACTGCATCTAGTGAACGAAGGGCATTCTGAGAACAGGCCTGGCTGGGCAGAAGGGGGGGGCGGGTGCCAGGGCCTCCGAGAGGAGAGGGCAGATGGTGATGCTTCAGGGCAGCGAACAGAAATGCCCACAGCAAAACCCCGAGACTCTTTCATCTAAATGGATGTGTTAATGGCTCCCATGGAGCGGGCATAACAGGGCTTAGCGCATATGCCTCCGTCTACTGTACTGGCTGTAAATAAACCATGAGCTTGTCTGTGCCATCTGCTTAGTGTGCACTTTGTGGAACTGTGTGAAGAGAAAAAAGTGTTTGGGGCCAAATGGTTAGAAATACTTTAGTTGTATACTTAGGAACCAAATATGCTTACACAGCTAAATCACTACATTTCCTTTAAGCGGGGAATTAAATTAAAATTCTCCTTTTTTTATAAGGGAGGGGGCAGTGCTGGATAGTAGGAGGCCATCCAGCTTCCAAAAGGTCAAAGAGCAGGTCACAGGCACAGAATGAGGCTGGAGACAAGTCTCCTACCACGGGAGTTAATCAATCTTGAGTTAGTCACACTTGACCAGTCTCAACTACAAATTCTTCATCTATAAATGAGGAGCTTGTCACTCATCCTCCTCAGGGCGGTATTTTGAGAATTAACTCATGTCTAAAACAGGAAGTCCTTTAGATAAAAGATATTATGAACATACAAAATGTCTTTATGGAGAGGGTCATGCCCTCTATAAAGTACCGAGTATACATTATACGTGATCATTGCCCTCATATACACATTGGATTGCTCACTGCTCCTTTTTCTAATTCCTCGAAATTATATAAATAATGTAACTAATTCATTCATTAAACAACTATTTACTGAGCATTTAAAATGTTCCAGACCCTGGAATAATATTCATCAGAAGTAAGATACCTACAAGTACAATTAAGTTCTGAAATCACAGACTTAATGTGTTGCAAATACCTTCTAAAATACACAGTTGGATTTGTGTTTTCAAAATTAAACAGTTGGTATTTTCCCCACTTCTAGATTTGTGGTTATCTAAAAGTGATTTCAAAGAATTCAAAGAGCTCCCTCACCCAACCTAGATGATCTTTTCCTAAGGCCTAAACACTGCAGCAATTTTAGATAGATATTATACAGATGCCTAGAGAATCCAACAATTGAAGAACTATAAACCAGCATGAGCAAATCACCCCAGTTTATGAAATGCAACCATGAGAGAATAATCACACCACATTAGCTTCATTTACAAACCATATCTCATCTTGATGGAGTCCCCAGAGATAATGCAGGTCAAATTGAGAAAATGAATTCCCAGGCGTGCTCAAGTACTTTTTATGGCGCTGAACTTTGGTTCTATCAGATTTGCTTAGAAGAAAGACGTAATGAGTGCGGTGGTCAGAGTTAGCGTTCTGGACTCAGACAAACCCCCACGCCGTATGTATCAGCTGCAGTCCTAGATCAGCTACCTCACCTCTCCAGGCCTCGTCACATACAAAATGGAGATAATAAGACCACTGATCTCCAGGATTGCCAAGAAGTGTCAGTGAAACAGCAAAGGTCTTAGCACGTGGCCAGGACTTAGTGAATATTAGCTACTACAGAGAACTTCATTGTGTGGTAACAGAATTTGCATGCAAGCCAGAGTGTCATCAAAGGGGTGTTACCGAAACTGGAAAGTGGGTTGAGGATGAGAAGGGAGACTTGGCTACTTCTAAGTTCCCACGGCAGCTCTGCTGCCCTCGCTAGGCAGAAGGCACAGAGGTGCCAATACATTTGAAGGAGATGGATGTTCCTTCCAATCTGTCCCAGCAAGATACGAACTGAAGGAGAGAGTGCAGGCTGCCCTGGATGCAGCCCTGGCAAACCTTTATTTCTCATCACGTCCCAATGTGAGAGTGCCTCAGTGCCATCTTGATTTATGTTAACTCTGAAAAGAGAAAGCATAGTTTCCTCCGGAGGAGTTTAGAAACTAAAGGGGAAAATCCCATGCCAACAAGCTATTTCAACACTATTCTTATTAAGAACTTTTAAAACAGGTCAAATGGTGGGGAGAAAACAAAACCTAAACTATTGGGTAAACTTCCAGAAATGGCTTTGGTTTTATGAACTAAGTTTTTATTCCAAAGACGAAAGTGAGGAGAACGATAAAGCCACATTCCATTGATGAGGTCCCCGATTCTCACCAAAAATAAAACAAAGTCAAAGCCTAAAGCATGAAAAGACTTTTTTCACTGAAAGCTTTTGGAATTCTGAAGGAGGAGGATAAAGATATAAGTAGAGCTACAAATTTAATGCAGGTAAATTTTGATCTTCCTTTTAATAAAAGGTTGAAATTAATTAAGAACCCGAAAGGGAAAAAAGTTTCCCTAAAAATTTATATATACATAGTATACAAAAAGTTTATGTAGAAATTTTATATACACAGTACATAAAATATACACTATGTGTAGAATCAAATTAAGAAAATATAAACCTAAATTATGAATTTCACCCAGTGACAAGAATATTTTCAAGGATTAATGCTAAACCAAATAAATATTTAAGGAATATCTATTTGGGTTTGAGCCTTTGGAAAAATGCCATACTTGTTTTATAACAAAAAAAAAAAAAAAATAGAAAATGGGAATAAAATAAAGACAATTTTTCAGCCAAAATGAACTCAGATGGAAGTCCTAGGGGGCAGAAATGCAAGCCAGGATTTGACAGCTGAACACATGAGTGCAGAAAATATTTGAGTTGCTACTTTCAGAAAATTTATGAAATGTAATTTCTGGACAATCTCAACATGCACGGCAGGTAAGCTGGTGCATTCACAGTTTTGTGTGTATGTATGTGTATGTGTGCACTTTTACAAGATTCACCACGAGGTTTCTTTGAAGAGTTGGCTTCCCTTAAAAGGAATTTGATAAACAAAAATTTAATTTCGTCACTATTCAGTAACACAACCATCTCATGAAATCCAACTCAGCCACACAGGATGAGACATTGAAAGCTGAGAAAGATCCAGTCCACATTCAGTCAAAGATCGCCTCGCTGTTCTCTTGGGAGCGGAAGCAGTGTAGACGGGCTACAGCTGAGGCCCCCTGCAGTCTGTAAACTGTTTAAACATCTTCCCAAATAACAGAGAAAAACTGTCATATTATTTCTGATTGCATAATAAGGAGCAGATTTGAATGCTAAATTAGGAGGAACCAAAATGTTTATAGCTTTAATTGCCCAAAATGTCTTTCAATTACACTTAATCTTCTAATAAAAAATTTATCACAAATAAATATCAACACAAACAAAATTCTCCACTAAACTAGTATTAAAAAATAAATTTGGGTAACCACTTCCTCCCTTGTTGAACAATTGAATACATACATTTGCTGAAATTCAAAATGCAGTGTAGTTTTAGTATGGTCCCACTTTTGTAAAATATGTATCTAGAGGAAAAAAATACTAGAACAAATTACCCCCAAAACCAGAGAAACTGGTTGTCTCTGAGTGGTGGAACTTCAATAAAGTAATTATATCCTTTTCTGGGTGTTTCTAATTTTGCTAAAATTTTCTACAATACTAAATGTAATATTTATGGAACACATATCAGGTGCCAGGCAGTGCAGCATGCTTTCTTTATCTCACAGAATCCTCACAGCTTCATGAGGTGGGTATTATTATTACCTCTGCAGATGGGGAAGTGGAGACCAAAGCAACTAATACTTGAGGGGTGGTGGCGACGTGAACTCAGACATGTCTGTCTCATAATCATTCTGCTACAACTGAATTTCACTTGTGGCTAGAAAAAAAAGTATGTAAAAATAAACTTAAATGCTACATAGCCAGGTGTAGAGCTAAGGGAGATAATATAGTTCCAGACACTTATGTGTAAGATTTTTATTAGGTACTCCTTAAATGCCACCATGATTTTTTTTTTTTGTATTTTCAGAAGTATGGCATCTACTTGAAGATAAAAGGAAATTAATCAAGTCTTACACAACACTAAAACCAACTAGATTTAAATCGGTAATAATATTTACACAATATCTTTCCAGCGCGGATTCAATTACCTATAACCCCTCATTGATTCTAACCCAACTCTGAAGAAGAAAGTAACAAAAGAGTCTTCCCTTTTTAGAGGGATAAAATTAGGACCCAAGAAAATGGTCCTGCATAGATCATACGGAGGCCATGATTTCTTAGTGGTTGAACTCCCATCCCAAGCACACTACAAATCAAAGAAACATAAGTTAAAACAGTAGAGCATCATTTTTCACTTATCACATTGACAAAAATCACAATCAATGAAAAATATTATCATAAGAGTATTGAAAAACTGGCACCACCGTAAACATTTAGTAGAGAGTGCTTTGGCAATAAATATGGACCAAACTTCAACACGTGCAAGCCCATTGACCAACCAACTCTCCTCCTAGGGACTTATTTTAACGAGAAAATTAAATTAAGTATGTAAAGATGTATGTTGCAATGTCGGTTGTTCAATGCAGTGTTGCTTATAACAGAAAAACCAATAATAACCTAAACATTCATTGAGAGGGGAGTTTGCTGCTGTAGCCCCAGAATTTAGTGTAGTGTCTACTACATGTAGCACTAAAAACAAATAGTTGGTGGATGAATGGCAGCACGATGAATAAATTAATAGGATATAGCTACACAATTGAATTTGATGCAGGCATTAACATTTCTGATGTAAAGCTATACTAAATGACATAAAAAGGAGTCCACAGCATTTTGTTAAGTGATCAAAGCAGACTACAGACTAGCCTGTATAGTACAATCCCATTTACATAAATTGTATGTATGTCTACCTGTGTATACATGTGTAGATGTCCGGAAGGACACTATAAGTGGGATTTGAATAATTTTCACTTTTTTCTTTATACTTTTCTGTATTATTTGGATTTTTTTGAAAAAACAGTATCTAATATTTCTATTTGGTTGAGAGAATTGTATTCTTTAAACTTTCATCCCAACCACTCAAGCTATGGAGGAGGATAATACTACTAAGTAATAGATAACATTCAGAGGATAAAATTTAAGACAATTTCTTTTCCTTTGATTTCTCAAATACTGCTGTGCTAGAAGTTCTCTTTTCTGCAACTTACTCCTACAATGTGCCTGAAACAGACTGAACACAGGCATATCTGTTTTAAAACATTTGCAATAAATGCCCTGGTACCCATTACACTGAAGAGAGACTCTCAATGTACGATATTTCACTCTTTTGACTTTCTCTGTCCAGACCCTTCTGAACCTGGCCTTGTTAACTTTCTGGCTGACCCTCATAGCCCGAGGATGCTCTCCAGGCTCTGTGTGCATCCAAGTGCATTTGCCATCAATGGACTCCATCTGTCAGCTCCACACACAAAGACCTCAAGTTATTTGGCAAAGAAACACTGCTTTTCTTGAATGCTGGATTGAGTATAAAAGTGGGTGGTTTGTATTAATAACTAACAGTTTCTGATAATTTCTGTGTTCAATCCAGGAGAAAATACATCCATCCCTGATAAACAAATGACAAAGTGTCTCTCTCTGGATTCAAACAAGAGCAATGCAATTTCTCCTTTGGGGCACTGTCTGGTTACAGCAGTGCCCGGCTGCGATTCTGGCCTGCCCCTGAAAGCAGGAGTCAGGGCCAACAAACGCTGCATCCATGCACATGTGCCCTGAAGAATAAGCCAACTGTGAGAATGGCCGAGAGAACACACACGAGCTGATGACTGACAAGTTGCCTCCTCTGGATGCCATTTATCTGAATTACAAAAATTTGCTGAAATTTCTCTCACGCCATGCCAATGCATGGGTTCACCAAGTCAAGAATAAGTTACACATTTTGGTTGCATATTTTCCCCTAAATAATCATGCACAGATTGAGAGCAAGGTGGAGGGCTGGGAGAACAGACAGACTGCTGGACGAAGACACACATGGCAATTCCTGGGTGCAATATCGATCCAGGTGGGTGCTGAGGACAGCAACAGCAGACACCCAACATGCAAAGCATTCTAAACACCTCAGGCGCGAGGGTGGCTGGCTTGATCTGATCAGGCTGATTAGGCATTTAATGTTGCAAATCCTCTTTTAAAAAAAGGCACCATTTATATGAAGACAACTCTACTAAAATGAGCTTTGAATTATATTTTCAGTGGTGGCAACAGTCTGTAATCACACCTGTCTGATGTGGTACCACTCATTTACAAGTGTGGCCAGCCGAGGAGCCTACGCCGTTCGATGCCCATGGGCCTCCTGAGAAAGGAGCCCAGACCACGGCCTGTTGCAGGAGCCACGGTAACAGGACTTGATCTTTCTGCCTGGCTGCTGCCATTGCTGACTCGTTTTCTCTGATGCTGCTGTCATGTGCCTCATCTACCTAGAGCTGTCTGCCTCTGAGCCACAGCTGTTTCCAGAGGGACATAAAACTCAACAAACTGCAAATAAACAATACAGAACATGATCTCAAGCTGTCATGCTACTGTTTCTCTAAATTGTAGCACTGTGGCAGCTCCCTGCTTTACAAGCATCATTTGACACTCACTTTTCCCTTTCAGTTACTTCTTTCCCTTGCTTTTACTCTCAGTCCATCAGCTCCCTCTATTGCCTAACTATGTCCCTCTTGGACCACCCCGCCCCACCCCGCCCCACCAGGACTGGCTCTCAGGCTCACCAGGCTACAAAAAGTGTTCTTGCTAAGTTCACCAGCAAGGTAACCTCCCTTGTTCTCAAGAGTTTAACACTGTCAGTGGCTCTCCCTACCAATCTTGGCCACGTTTGATCATCTTCTCCTGCCCAAGCTTCCCCTCTGTCTTTGCTCCTTTTGGTCAGAGGCACAGATATCTTCCCAGGCCCAGAAACTCAGAGTCTTATCTCATCCTCTTCTCTCATCCTCTTCATCCAGGCAGGTTGCCACCATCAACCCTGGAGATTCGGTCTTCAAAGAGGTTTGCAGTTCATCAAGATTTAATACAGATAAAATAAAATAATAGTCCCAAAAGGAGTCTGTAAACTATAGCACCATATACAAATACAAGATATCAGTATGGGTACAATCATTTTATTTCATTTCTGTTTCCTGTTGAAGTCATTCAAACTCTTATTCCAGCATTTAATTCCTTCTGTAATCTGGACTCACTTTAAGTCTCCAACTAGATTGTGGATTGTTGTCTTAGGACAGTCCCCTGAAATCGAATATTCTTTCCTCTAAGAACCTTTCTTTCAAAACACAGCACTCGAACCACCTTCCCCAAGACCTTGACCCAGATTAAATTGAGTTTTAGCCACTCCAGTAACCCCTTGCGCAGAATTTTAATTAGTTTAACAGACACATGTGCATTGCAGAGGTCTTTATGTAGTTTCCATTTTCCTGCTTCTTTATTTTCTAATTTGCGTTTGTTTATCCATTTCTCAAATTTGCACAAGTAGGGATCATGTCTTGATACGGACTGTTAGTGACCAAATGACTTCAGCTCATTACTGATGACAGATTAGTCCCACCTCCCCCACTTTCTTTTATATACAAACAAATTTTTAAAATATTATTCCCACACACTCACCCTTGGTGTCTCCTCCAGAGGGTCTGACGATGAAAGAGTTATTAAGAGTATTTAAAAGCCTCATTTCAATTTGGGAGCAAGAAAATCACCCATCCCTGATAAAAACAGCTTAAGGATAGATTCCAAACACCCAAGTGCTATTTTCTTTACCCCACAAACCCAGGAACATTACGTGACCATGACACAAGCTTGGATGACATCCCACAGCGATCAGATGATAGATGTTTTCATTGGTTTCTCCTTAAATTAGGGCTATTAACGCCAGCATGATACTGAATGGGAACCCTCAGCAATAGAGCTCAAATTGTATCTGACAAGGCTCACTTCATAAACCTCAACTGTTTTCCTACTGAAGAGATGCTGTATTAAGTCAACTCTGTTTATACAACCATTATGCATTTATATTCTCTTTAAAGATAAATGATACTTTTATGAAGAATGAATTGCACATAAACTACTACCAGCTTTGGAAATATGCCAAAACACACTCATTTAAAATACACAAAACAAAAACAACCAGCCATCAATACTTCTCCCAACCAAAACAAGGGGTGTACAGAATTCTCTTTTGTATAGTAGGGCGATCTTAATGAGGAAAGCAAAATTAATAAATATTACTGTTAAGAAATGACCTGAGAAATAGATTTACTGTATCTTACAATAATTATACTAATGTATTTACTATAGAGCTTAGGATATTTTAGTTTGAATTTAAATTATGATATAACTTAATATTATATACAGTCATGTGTCACTTAATGATGGGGTTACGTTCCAAGAAATGCGTCAGATGATTTCGTTGTGGTACAAACGTCATAGAGTGTACTTATATAAACCTAGATAGTATAGCCTACATCTAGGCTATATGGTACTAGACTTATGGGACCACCGTCGTACATGTGGTCTGTTGTTGACCAAAATGTCATTATGGGGCGCATGACTGTATTATATAAATTAGAATGATCTAAGTGAATGAGCAAAAATACCAACATTCATTCATTCGCTCACTGAATATGGATTGACAGGTGCTCTGATAGACAGGGGAATATGAAAAGACACTGTCTCTACCAGCTCAGAGTCCTAAGGAAAACAGACACTCAAACATAAAAACAACAATGTTAAGTACTGTAATTATTCAATAGGCTATGCTTGGCAACACCCACATTTAAGAAGTTGGATGATCACAAAATGGGTGAGGTAGAGATTTATGTATATTGACCAGGGCCATCTCCAAGCAGTATCTGTTAAATGATCCTACTTATGTTAACATATAAGAAATGGATAAACAAACCAGATTACATGGAAAAAGGTCGGAAAATGAGACCCATCCAGAGGTTAACCGCAGACCTCTGGGAAGGGGAGAGGAAAGAAATATGGTAAAAAAAAAAAAAAAAAAAAAGCCTTTATCTTTTTACTTTACATACTTCCGTTATTGTCTGAATTTTAAAAATAACCTACGCGTTCATGTAATAGCTGACTAATGAGGGGATAACAGTGACTGAAGCAGACAGTGGAGGAGCAGCCGGCAAAGCAAACTGAGATGAGCTAGAATAGCAGAAGGAAATTCAGAAGAGGGTGGAGTCATGGAAGCCACGCAGGACAGTGTTGACAGGGAGGGCCGGTCAACCAAACCACCAGAGCATGTAACAGAAGCGGAGGAGGATGAGGTCCCAGGAAGGACATGTCACGAAGGAGGAGGAATCTCTAATTTGGGATACGGCTGTCTCCATGGATCAGCAGCAGTGGAAATAAGGCCACAGCAGGGTAAAGATGGGGTGTGAGGGAATGAGCAGCAGTGTAGACCAAACGCCATAGGACAGGTAATATGCGTGAGCGAAGTGAACTGGGAGCCAGCAAAATCACGCTGCCCCTTCTGTCTCTTCCATGTTGCCAAATAGGTACAGATAAATATTTGTCCCCTTTGCAAAAATCAACAGTACAGATGTGATCATCAATGGCAATCAGCATTTGTGGCCACAGACTTCAGGTGTGGGGACCCACAAAGAACCGGACAGAGGCCCAGGAACCACGGACAGGGGGCGACACTACGCAGCTCCAGCCCCAGCAATGGCTGCCCAGTGTTGCCAGATCATCTTTTTTAAAGAGAAGCCATAAATCCAGATTTTTAAAAATGTGAAATATCCTGCCTTTTAAATGCTGGCTCAAATTTTTAAAAAACACTGGACTAGGGAAAATACGTCTCTGGGCCACCTCTAGCACTGTGACTCTACAAGTTTGGCATTGAGGAAAAAATGTCAAGTAAAAATTTTATTCTTTTCCTCCTTTTTCTAAGAATGAGAGCTTTTCACATGTTGCTAGGCTAAGCGCAAAGACTTGATGGATAAAAACAACCTCTCTTTTTTATTTTTTAAATATACAACATTTGAACTAAAAAGGGCTCAATTTGCTTTCCTTTAAGAGTCTACACACTCACATACATTGCTGGTAAACATTTAATCCAAATTCTTGTATCATGCTAACATAAGAGACCTCAGCTAACTGTTACAAGTGTTAAAATGTGTGTTTGGGTGGGAAGAAGAAATTAACTGGTAATTTTTAAAAGGAAAACATGAGGAAGGACCAACAATTCTCACAGAAAATACATAAACACTCAAGTGGACTTTCAGTTTATCAAATTACCTCAGGAAAGAAATTCCCATTTGCAGCTGACTTATATTACAACAACACACCCAACAATTGCATTAGAATACTATTTTTAATCAGTTCATCATATTATGCCTCAGGAACTGAAAGCAAGAAGTACATAAAGTCATCAACTATGGATACAGAACATTTAGAATTCAAATAGTATTTTTAACTTGGAAAACAGTGGAAAAGCGTAGCATGTCCGCAAAGGAAAGGTATCAACAGCTGACACTCTTATGTGAGTGCATGGTCTTTAAAAAATCCCCATTGTACACTTTTCAAATGATTTTCCTCCTGACCCAACAAATACAATCTCAGGTGAGTGGAAAAAGAACTCTGCACATTAGGCTTAACTTTCTATTGAAATTTAGGAGAAAGCCTTGACACTGTAATCAGTTAGAACAGAACCCTGTGTAGCATCTTGTTAACACACTGGGTGACATTCTTGCCTAGGGTTCCCTGTGTCCGGTCTCACTACCTGTCTTGTATCCCTCATCTTCAGCTCATATGAAAAGACATACTCTGCCCTAGCTTGTCTTTCCCTGTTCACTCTGTCTCATCTATTTTGCCTTCCCTGCTCGCATTCATTACTCTGGATTTCTCTTAGTGTTTGTCAGAAAGTACCTTTATTTTATACTGTGACAAGGAACTGCTTCAAGTTTCCTTTATTTTTGAAAGCTCCTCCCAGCTCCCATCTCTGTGCATTGCAGGCATTTCCTCAGACTGCCAGGCCTAACATTAGCACTCCGTTGGTCATGAAACCTGCTAAAAGACTGAAAGAATCAGAAAGCCATCACCTCTGATGTGTCAGAACAGTAGTCCACAGAATCTACCAGGATCTCTCTGGGCTGTAGGCAAAGAGGCCCAGACCATTCTCTGTGTTTTCAAACAAGACAAAGATTCCACTCCACAGGCCTTTGGGAGAACATACCTCTTTTCCATTTAGCTCTATGCTTTCAAGATCTTTGCTGAAAGCAGATTTAACTGCCTCAAACAAACACCAAAGAGTTAGTTTTAGAGTTGTGTTTCCCACCCAAACAAATTTGGCAACTGAAATAACATGGAGCTTCTGGGATTTATATTACTTAGAGACAGCATCATAGGAGAAGCAGCAATTTTTATAACTAGACAGACCTGGGCTCGAACCCTGGCATTCTCTAGACAGCATGTTACCAGGCAAGTGACTCGATTTCTCTGACTTCAGTCTCTTCATCACTAAAATGAAGATATCAATATCTACCACATAGGATTTCTGTGAGGCTTAAATTATATGAGGTAATATAGAAGAGTGACTAGCACAGCACAGCAGTAAACAGTGGTGTGAGGGAACCGAAATTAGGAACACATGTTCCCAGACTCTCCCTTCCCTCAGTGGCTGAAGTGGATTCTGGCTTTGCTTTCCTGGTTCTTCCCCTTGCCTTCTGGGACAGTCTTGATCCTGGCCGGTCTGGAGGGTATTTTATGACGCAGAATCAGGAGGACAGGTGGAAGGACAAGTGGGTCACGGTTAGGAAAAGCCTGTAAGTTTGTAAGGGCTGCAGAGTGTGAGGAAAGCTGATGGGAGAAAGAGAGACCTGAAGCATTACCGGGGATTCTATGTCCCCACTGTTGTATTGAGAAATACAAGTAAAGAATTTGCTCTTTTGAAGTTACTGTCACAGGACTGTATTGTTTGACTCGAACATTATTCTGAAACTAGACTGTGTGGGTCTGGATATATAAGGGTTAGAGGAAGTATTATATCAGTTTTATTTTTATTTAATTACACAAACTTGGGAGTGGAGGTGACCCATAAGCAAGAGGCAGGCGGAAGTAAAAACCACCGAGCCGCTTTCCTCATTGTCAAAGGAATGCAGGGAGGCACTGGGAGGCGGGCGACTGGTGGTCAGAGGGCCAGACGCCAGGTCCCATCACCCATCCCTGATTCATTCTGATTCTGGTGAGTCACTAGCATTTCTGTGTTTCAGTTCTTCCCTTGTGAAATGGCAGGATGGGAGGGCTCTATTATTATGGCATACCAGTTGTCCTTTTAAAAGTTACCTGGGAGGGATGCAAGCAGCTGGGTCCTCCCAACTCTGGCTTGTATTGCTCCTTAAGCATCAGAAGTATGCATGTGTATGTATGTACACACACATCTAAATGCGTGTGAACACACACATACTTGCACAAATTCTGGAGTTATCCCTGTAGAAACCACTAACTCATTTAAAAAGAAAGCCTTCAAAAGGATCATCTGGTAAATCCCTCTAAATCCAAATAAGAATATCCCTGAATCTAAAAAGATGAGTAGACTCTTCTTTTTCTAAAAATCTCCACAGGGGAGGTTTGCAGCATCCCATTAATGATGTACTTGATTTTCTAACCACTCTCATATGGGAAAGCTCCTTTTTGCTACATTTTTAAAACTGCACTCCTGCCTGCATTCCCAGGTCCTCTTACCACACCACAGTCACGCGTCACTTAATGATGGGGATACGTTCTAAGAAATGTGTCGTTAGGTGATTTCATCATTGTGTGAGCATCATCGAGTGTACTTACACAAACCTAGACGGTATAGCCTACTGCACACCTAGACTGTATAGTACTAATCTTATGGGACCATCATCGTAAATGTGGAAACATCGTTATGTGGTGCATGATTGTATTCTGTCTATACATGGAACATATCACCTTCTAACAACTAACTAATTTACTCATGTATTAATGTTTACTGCTTACTGTCTCATCTCCTTTCCCCCAATGAGAATAAGCTACCTGGTTCATAGATGTATCCCAATACCTAGTATGGTGCCTAGCTCATACCTGGCACTCAATAAACATTTGTAATTTGAAGCTGAATTCTTTTTTGCTTAATCTTTGATAAAAATCACAAATCTGTAGACCTGGAAGCAACCTTAGAAAGGGACCTTAAAGATGAGGAAATTGAGGCCCCAAGTGGCTTGCCTGAGGTTATACACAGAGTTTCCCAAGCCCTTATGAGTGCCCTTTCTACTTCACCTCAGCACCTCATCCAGAACTGTGATCCTAGGGAAACAGATGGCTTGGGTGGGAGGTGGCCAATGAGAGAGGCCAAATCTGAACTCATTTAAAGCAAGAGTGTCAGAGAGAACAAGTTATAGCATTTATTTACAAAACAGTGAAGTCTCATATAATAACAATAATTTGTGCATCAGCAGCCCCTTTCATCTAAGGATCTCAGAGAGCTTATGAAATTCTCAACCCACAATGTGAGGTATCATTATCTGCTCTCAGACAAGGAAGCTAAGAGGTTGGGTTCTACGGCCTTATGCAGGCTGGTTCAAAGCCTCTTTGGGACTACTCCATAGTTTTATGTCCTCTCCATGTCCTCATCCTTATCAACATCAAAACCAGCTTGAAAAAGCTACAACAGTTATAGTAACCTCCCAGTTTATTTTCTATTAGGCATCTCGAAAAACATTCAGGCCCATTGCCAATCTTTAAGCCAGTGTATAGAGAAACAACACTGTGCATTCAAGGTGTTCAACCACGTAACGCCACCAATGGCTGGGACTTCCTGAGCTCGTCCTAGAGAAAGGCAGACCACAATGACATGTAAGGTCCACAGCCGCTTTTGGGGTAGGGAATTTTTTTCTTTCCTCAGTTTACTGCCCTTGCCCCACATACCCCTTCCATCTGTGGAAGGCAAGTCAACTCTGTCAGAATTTTTACCTGTCCACACAATTATAGTGTCTACAATTACCCCCTAATTATTTAGGAACCACATTAAGGTCCAATTAGATTGAGTCAATACAACAAGCTCTGTGGAGGAGCCCATTTAGATTTTGATCAGGTGGCCTTCTTTCCTCTTTGGGGAGATGAGGGAAACAGTGGTTTCTGAATTCTAATACTTCTCACCATAAAGCTTTCTCCAGGCCCCTTATTGCACACAGGCAGGAGGGCTCGCTCTTCTTTACTCTCTTATTGAATGAAGACGCCAGTCTAACTTGTCAATCCGTCAGTGCAGATTGAATGACGTCAGTGCAGATTGAATGACGTCAGTGCCACAGCAGCCTCTTCACTTGCCAAGTGCACAGCATGCGTCCCAAGCGGAGGAACCTTCGTTATAGTTTGCTGTGTACCCTGTGAGCCTCCTGCCCTTCCGCAGTTCCTGGGACCACACTGCTGACCTTGCCCTTGGGCTGGGAGCTTTGTGGCCAAACTGCCAACCAGTGTTTTGAGGTTTGCCGGCCCCTTGGAACAAGTGGAAATCCTTACTGAACTCAGGATTTCCCAAACTGTCTTCTGAGGCGCCCATGTTATGTAGGATACTCAAAGGTATAACGTGGAACAAGAATTTTGTCATCAAAAAAGTTGTGAAACTTGGGTAGAAAAATACTTGGGTGGTTCCTCAAAACAGTAAAAATAGAATTACCATATTGACCCAGCAATTCCACTTCTGGGTATATACCCCAAAGAACTGAAAGTAGGGGCTCGAAGAGATATTTGTACACTCACGGTCATAGCAGCACTATTCACAAAAGCCAGTAGGTAGAAGCAACTCAAGTGTCAATTTTGGTTGAACAGATAAACAAAATGCAGTATGTACATACAATAGAACATTATTCAGTCTTAAAAAGGAAGGAAATTCTGACACAATATGGATGAGCCTTGAGAACACTAGGGTAAGTGAAACAAGCCAGTCACAAAAAGACAAATGAGGGATCTAGAGTAGTCAAATTCATGGAGACAAAAAGTAGAATGGTGGTTGCCAGGGGCGGGGCGAAGGGGAGACTGGGGTAGTTGTTGTTTAAGGGCTATAGGGTTTCGTTTTTGCAAGATGAAAAGATTTCTGGAGATTGGTTAAGCAACAATGTGAATATACTTAACATTACTGAACTGTACACTTAAAAATGGTTAAGATGGCAAATTTCATGTCATGTGCATTTTACTACAATTAAAAAAAATACATTCAACAGTCTTCTTTGCAGAGGGACGTCTCAAAGCCTTTAAATGCTAATGTGCATTGGGAATCCCCAAGAGAGGAATACAGCAAGCTGCTTTTCCCAGCTTATCTGGCCACACAATCCGTTTTTCACAGAGCATCTCATGGGACCAGTGTGCTTCAGAACATACGTTAGGAAATGAAACTGAACTGAAAATTGTTAGAAAATAAGAAATCCTATTTTTAATATTTACATAAAGGAAGGCAAGATTCCAGGGCCTGAAGCCAGATTTTCAGAAGTTTTAACTCAGTATCATCCTGAGAGAGGAGAACCAGATTCTATCCTCAACTGTGTTACTTATTAGCCACGTGTTCTCGAACGAGTCATTACTTTTTCTCCTCTGATGTATGCTCAACCTATCTCACCAGTTTGTGGTGAAATCTAAGGAGAAAACATATGTGAAAGAACCTGAAAAGGACCAAGTGCTGTTCAAAATGTAAGGTGATTATTAGGTACTTATGCTTATTAAGGCAGCAGATAGCTTCAGGCAGCGTTAAGAGCTCGGAATAGCTATTAGGCCCCAAACAGGCACTAATAAGCACAGAGGAGAACTAGACGGGAGAAAGAAGAACCATACATTGAGTACTTATAGTGTAGCAAAAGGAGAGACCGGGAGACCGGGAGTCAGAAAACATAGGTTCAAAGCTGATTTTATTGCTCTCTGACCTTGGACAAGTCATTTAACCTCCCTGACTCCCAGCTTGCTCAGCTGTTAAATGAGGTAGCTGGAGATAGTCTCAAAGGTCACTTCCAGCTACAGGAATCTATGAGATACTGAAACAGACATCCTGCAGTACCTGCACGACTCCCTCATCAGACACCTGAGGGCTTGCTCTGTGCCTCACTGGGTGCTGGGATGCAGAGATGAGCTGATCACTGTCTCTGTGATCCCTGGCAAGCAAAGAGGGAGCCACTGGCCTCCAGACCAGCACCAGCGATGAGACTGTGCACATGGGGGATGTCAGGGACTTATTTCCTTTGTATTATTCTCCTAGTCCCTCGCCTCTACGCTTTTTAAAAGGGCGTTTTCAAAGTACCTTACTGAACTACTGGGGAAAAGTTGCTAAATGAACAGAAGTACAGACCTCCACAGAAATAAGGCTGCCCATTCCTGGGGACACATCTTCCTGCAGGTTCAGTGACTTTATGAACAGAAAATGTGAGGTGCCCACTGCTTGTCAGCAGACTGACCACCTGCCATAGACACTCTCTTGGAGGGGCAGTGTCAGTGCTGCAGGAAGATAGGGGAGAAGTGGCTGGAAAGGGACATGCAAGGAAGCTGGGGAAAGAAACAGTCTTGGGGAAATGGGAGTAGGCGAGCCAGCCCCATAGCAAACGAGCCGGAGATTCTGAATGCGCCGTGTGCAGCGACAGAGAACAACCAAAGGTCTCAGGGAGGTAGGGGACAAGGTAAAAGTGTGCCTGCATGAGGCAGACCACACACAGGGAAGACTCTGGGTCCCAAATGAGTGGTAGGATGGTGCTGCAGGGACGGAGGGGTGTGGCGAGGAGGCTGGGACAGCTTAAAGGACAGATGTTTAAGGCTTGCACTAAGGTGATGTTGATAAACAGAAGGGATGAAAGTGACTGCTCTGTGGAAAGAACGCATGGTAAAAAGTTATCAGTCTATTAGACGCACGGAGTAAGAAAGCATGCTCATTCTTGGCTTTTGGGGAGACAAGGCAGAAGGAGAAGTTGATCACCCCCTGCAACGACTGAGGAAATAACGAGATGGGCTAGAAATCAGTAGTGGTGGAAATGGGATCTCTCTCTCTCTCTGTCACATTTAAACTGAGTTGGTAATGAATATATTGAGTACAAATGTCCCATGTAGAAAAGGTGTGAATAAAAATAAATTTGTAGATATGCAGACATAGGCATGGGAAAGACCAGGCATGAGGGGTGTTGCAAAACAGAAGGGGCTACTTGTAAAATTTGCATTTAGATCAAGGATTCACATCTTTGGGTCCATTAAGAGGCATTCAGGGGGTCCAGAGACCTCCTGAAGTAATACACTGTATCTGTGTTTGTGTGTATGCGTTTTTCCGGATGGAGGATTCCTAGCTTTCATCTTCTCCTCAAAAAGGCCCCAAACAGTGGTTTAGTTGGCATTAAGATCCTCAATATTTGGTGGAAAATTTCTCTGTCTTCTTGATAAATCTGCTATGTGAGAGCACATTAAGAATTAGGTGCTAACTTTGTATTTATTAGCAAATTTAGGAACCACAGAAGAGTTACTCTCCTATCATCTTGTCAAAATTAAGGTACATTATAACATTCCAAAGACTATTGACACCGGCAAACATATTTAACTCAAATATTTTAAACTTAAAATGTTAAAAGCATATTTAGAACTTTGTAAGTACAGGTTCCTTACAAAAGGTTTACTATGTATGGTATTTTAATACAAGGGTACCTGGATCTGTTAATATTCACAGCTAGATTCAAAGACCTGCCAAAAGCAGTTATTGGAGCTACTTTTAACAATCATATCCCTTTTTTTTCCCCAAAAGGATGTTATCAAGTAGACTGTGCGGTAACGACTATAAATTTGTGATGTGCTTGTGTTACTATAAATAAATATTGCACATTCTCCCAACCCATTAATTACTGTTCACCTAAAGCAATGCAATTAAGAAAATGTTGAATTCTGAAAATGGGAAAAGCCCTCCTGTCTCTCTTAGGTAGTTTTACAATCCTAACAATAGACTTAATGAAGGCTTTTAAGAGAGGGACGATTACATTACAATGACCGGGGCATGTAAAATTCATTACATAGATCCTTCTTCTGCCTGATGTATTAAATGCCTCATCACACCCTTGAGTGACGTAGGAACAAAGAATAAAGAAAAATCAGAACTTTCTGAGTGAACATCTTATGTCTGAGATTTAATTTGGCCCCGAAAATCACTCAGGACTTAATTCTACACCCAAAGTATGAAGAAGATAGGCTTGGTATCAGATAAATTATGAAATGGCCCTAGGAGTGCTGCTGGCTTGTTGGATATAAATTGACGTCGCAAACCATGCCATGATGATGCTAAACAACAATCATACAAGTTGATATAGCTTTTTCCCTTGAAAAAAGACAGGGGCTAAAACCACAAAGTCCACTCCCTGGGGAACTATCTGGGAGCACCCATCACCCTCAAGTGTCCCCAGAGATTGCACTTAACTGGTTTTTGTTAAATTTATTCTTAAGTACGTCATGTTTTTCTGTTACTATCATACATAGACTTGTTTCTTTAGCTTCACATTCCATCTATTAGCTGCTAATATATAGAAATACAATTGATTTTTGTATATGGATCTTGTATCCTGTGACTTTACTAAGTTTACTTATTAGATCTTTCTAGTACAGTCATGTACCACATAACGACATTTCAGTGAACAACAGACCACACATATGACGGTGGTCCCATAAGATTAGTACCATATAGGCTAGGTGTGTAGTAGGCTATATGATTTAGGTTTGTGTAAGTACACTCTATGATGTTCGCACAACTATGGAATCGCCTAACGATGCATTTCTCAGAACGTATCCCCATCGTTAAGCGACACGTGACTGTAGTGGTTTTATACATTCCTTAGGGTTTGTCTATATCAACTGTCATGTTGCCTGTGAATAAAGACAACTTTGCTTCTTCCTATCCAGTTTTTCTGCCTTTTGTTTCTTGTCCTTGCTCTCTTCCCTTTCTTAAAGAGCTACAACAGCCAGTTTCACCAGCAAGGAAGTTCCTGCCAGTGCACGCCAGTGTGCCTCATGCCATTTTTGGCCCTTGTAGAACCATGAAGACTGCGCCGTGGGGAACTGTGGCCTTGAGCAAAAAGATCCTGATCCCACCAAGCCATCTGCAGCAGACAAGGGGCCTGATTCAGAGCCTCAAACTTTAAGGGACAAGAATTTATAATTGATTTCCTATGGTTTAATTACTTGTACCTTTCAAGATGCTGACATGTCAAAAAGGAAATACCCAAAGGAATTACTGAATCTTTGGACTTTTGAGCTAGAAGGACCGTTAGAGATTAAACTCCACATCTTATAACAAAAGCGAGGCTTAGAATGTCCAGTGACTTGCATAAGGCCAGCCAGAGGCAGAGGGGGATCCTGCTATTCTGAACAGGACATGAACTGAGAGTTCAGAGACCTGAATTCTAGCCCTGAATAGGCCAGGAATGTGCTCCTGCATTAACAGACTATAAGTCTAAAAGTCTAGAGGAGACCTCAGATGCTCTGAGTCCTGGTCCAAGTTGAGAGAATGACTTAGACCTATGTGAATATGGGCATCTTTTTTGAACTGTTGCTAAGGGTGTTCCCTAAACCCAGGGCAAGATTACATTTTCCTGCACCTGGCCAATCTGAAGCTGGCTGTTACTAATAACAAATGAATTTTTCTCTCCCTGCCCTGACCAAACTTACTCCGAAATAAGTTAGAAACTAGGATCTCACAGAGCATCTCTGGCCCTGTTTACACCAACTGCTGAATACAATCATCTGATATCATCACAAAATCCTAAAAGCTCGGTTTAACATCTTAGGGCTCACACACAGCTGCTGGGTGTCCCGGCTGAATTCTTCTCTTACATATTATTTGTACCTTTCTCTTAGAAGAACTTGGCAGAGCCTAGAAAATCACCAGCCTGTTTAGCAAGCATATAATATGCTCCTTCTTCACTAGCCAAGGGATGTTAACAAGGATGTCCTCAAATTAGCAAGCATATTTCTGCCAATCAAATACATATTTATTTGAACAGCTGAAATTCGAGGACTTTTAGGAAGTCCAGTTCTTCACATTACCCCTCTTGTCACAAAACGTCAAGCATTCTTATTCATCAATCACTTCTCTAAAATAACCGTCAGTTGTCACTGCTAAAACAGAAGTTCCAAGAGGTCAAAAGTATTTACTGAGATCAGAGCAAGGCCTCAACTGGACAAAACAGAAATCAGACAATAGAAAAGCATCACTCATGGTTGTTGGATGTGTGTTGGGCGAAGCTTGTTTCACCAGAGGAGGTGAAGCTGGGAGGATAGGAACCACCATACTAGCTACCCTTGCACAGGGGCCTTAGGAATATGACCTCATTTGACCAGCAACAACCCTATGTGGGTAGATATAACATCTTGAGCTCCCAAGGAAGCCAGTTAAGTATCTTGCCCAGGGTCAAACAGCTGGTTAATGGTAGAGTGGCAATTTGAATCTAGATTGATCTCTCTTAAGTCCATCCTTTTAATTAATTTTATTATAAAAGTAATATAACCACATTTACAAACGTTGAGAAGAAAATCCCTACAATCTCATAACCCAAATACAACTGTTAGCAGTTTGGTATAATTTTTGTAGGGTTTTCTCACACATGCATTTTGCTTTCAAAATTAAGATCATATTCTCTAGACAATTTGGTGTCCTGCTCCTTTCTACTTAACAACCTAAACATTTGTCCATTTTATTTAACAATTTTTATAATCACCATTTTAACTAATATATAATATTCCATTGAGTAGATGTGTCATAGTTTGCATAATGAGACCTCAACTGTGGAACACTGGGGTTCTTTTAAATTTTTTTGGCAAAGCACAAGTGTTAGTTCCAGGATACCATGCTGACTTCCCAAATATGTAATGTCACCATCAAAAATTTCAGAGAGACCATACCAATCCATAGATGATGAAAAACTATGATTAAAATATTTTGAAAATGCCACCATCACTGAGCTCTCTGGCCTGAAATCAAATAAATGTGATGAAGGCTATTAATGAAGGGTGACCCAAAAATAACAAGTTAAAAAAAGCTGCACTTCTGAGACTCCAGAGAACACGTGCTTTTAATGGTTTAATGCTCTACTTTCAGTTTCACAAGAATGCCAACAAAAAAAAGTTATTCTCACCAAAATCTAGATTTGGAAGAACGGAAATTCTTTGAAAAGAAAACATCTTATCAGCTTTATATATTAGAGTGGTCAGAACTTACAAATGAGTCCAAAATGCTCACCCAGGACTGTGTCATATTTCATAGTTAGTTGCTATTCAAAATGCCACAGACCCATTTTTCTCAGGTCAAGTGAATGAGCAACCACAGAGCAGCTCTGAGTTCTCATTAAATAACCCTATAAAGTAAAAGAGACAGCAATGTCAAACCCCGTGTAAGTTTATTTGAATTTATAAAATACAAAGCATGGCTGTCAGAAAATCTCCTGTGTCTGGAGGAAAGTAATCTCCAAAATATTTGTGTGCCTCCCTGTGGATATCTGTTTTGAAAGCTTTATTAGAATCCACGCTACCATCAGTTTGATGTGGAAACAGCATACTTAAATGCCTGGCAGCATCTAGCTGCTCCCCAGATAGAGCACTAACGATTACTGCTAATCTGGAAAAACTGAGTGAAAATGGAAAGAACTGGGTATTTCATTCCTACTGAGATGGAATCTGCTCCCTAACGACAATGTGATTACAGTCCATGCAAGATAACCTTCACCCTTCCCACAAGGGTTGTTTAAAACCTACACCTTTCTCTTCATATCCCAGCTCTCTCTACCCCACACTTTGATGGTGAGTTATACTTCATCAGACCCTAATGACATCCTTTTCCTCTCCAACATTTATCTAATCCTGCATTTCATCTTTCCTTTGGACTTCCCCTTCTCTTAAAAGTTCACCTGTTTACTTATGGGAATGTCAAATGGAATGTCCAAATATAACCACTTTGGAAAACAATTTGGTGTTATCCAGTAAAGTTGAAGACGCATATACTCTAAGACCCAGAAATTCTTCTCTTAGGCACCTATCCTAGAGAAATTTCACAGCAAGATGCACATACAAGAATGTTCATAGGAGCACTGTCTAAAACAGTACAAAATTGGAAATGACCCAAATGTCCATGGAGAGGAGACTAGACAAATAAATTGTGATATATTCACACAATGCAGGACCATATAGCAGTGAAGATAAATGAATTTCATACATGTCACTTCATGCACCAGTAGGGATGGATCTTAAAAAATGAATGTTGATTGAAAAAAGCAAATGGTACAAGAACGCCATTTATATATAGCCCTGAGGCAAACAAAACTTAATAATAGATTGCTTGGGGAAACATACTTACATAGAAAAGCCAGGAAACGACAAACACAAAATTCACAACAGTGGTTCCTTTGAGGGAGAGGAGTATGGCCGGGGAGGAACACTTAGGGGCTTCCAAAGTACTGGTGATATTCTAGTTCTTAAGCTGCAGGATGGGTTCAGGGGGTTGTCGTATTTCTCTCCTCCTCTCTCTCTCCCTCCACGTTCCTCTCTGTGTATGTATATACGTATGTATCCTACACACACACACACACACACACAGTCCTTTGTATACATCACCACCATAATTTTTCATGTTACCCTGAGCCCTCGACCCACCTCCGTCAGCGCCTCCTTCCTGGCACTCTGATCCTCTGTGGATCCCTCAGCTGAGACCCACTCTTAGACCAAGTGCTTGTTCCATCCCACTCCCTGATCCAGTCAAATATGACGACCACTGAAGACCCAACGTGATGTCCTTTGTACTCTACATGGACTCACCTGGAGTGTTTATCCCGGCCACTACTGATGAGAAGGTAAACTCTGCAATGATGTCTCGCTCAGAAGGTGGTGCCAACCGCATTGCAAGGGAGCCTGAAATGCCCCTGAGCACAATGGTCATTTGCTAAATTATACCAAGGAGCTGTAGGCGGCAATGCTGGCCTGGCTCTCCCACGGCCGACCCAACCGCAGGGTCTCCTGCTGCTCCATCCAATTACTGCTACCCAGCCTGACTTCCCCAAACCACCCCTTCCTCGTTCCTGTAAATAATCTCAGTTCCACCCATCTCTCACACACCCAGGCTCCCAACCTGGGCATCATTCTTCATTTTATTTCCCTCTTTTAAGAGTAAGCTCTGGATGACTTTTCTGCTCTAACTTCAGTTAGACTCCCTCAGGAGTCCCTGATCTTGGTACCACCTCCTTAATTTAGACAAAATAAAGATCTTATTGGATTTTTTCTATTTAGGAATGTTTATTCTAAAAGGTTCTGTTTTTTCCAAGTGTTTATTCTAAACATTTATTATTTATTATTCTAAAAGCATCTATTTCCTACTCAAAAATTAAAACTGATACAAAAAACATATTTCGTGGGGCCGGCCCCGTGGCTTAGCGGTTAAGTGCGCGCGCTCTGCTGCTGGCGGCCTGGGTTCGGATCCCGGGCGTGCACCGACGCACCGCTTCTCTGGCCACGCTGAGGCTGTGTCCCACATGCAGCAACTGGAAGGATGTGCAGCTATGACATACAACTATCTACTGGGGCTTTGGGGGGGAAAAAAAAAAAACATATTTCGAAAGCAAATGAATTTGGCAAATAGTTTTTTTTACCTCAGTTTTCCTCCCCTATTTCCACAAGCCTTCTTGTGGAAAAAAGACATAAACTGTAACCACTGTCCTGGAGAGCTGAGTCTAGGTAATTTGATTTTTTTCAAAAATGTTTCATACCATCTGCTTCATAACATGAAAACAGTACAGCACATCTCCATTTTCGCTTTAATGGGCCTATTTTCATTGATCACAGAAGACATGCTAAAGTGGAGACTGAACATGAAAAAAAATTATAAGAAAAGTTTATGCAAAGAGCTGGTATGATACTATGAAGCAACTCTACACTCAGCCCTGTGAGGAGCAGGATGCTGTGTAACAGGTCGGGGGCTGGATTAAGTGGACGACTTCAACAGAGAATTCTGAAACCAGCAATAAACACAGAAACTGAAAGATGAGTCTGAAACACCAGCCAAGCGAAGGTGATTCCAAAATGAGAGGTGACAAGAACCGACGCAGGGACCTGGTTATGAGAAAAGAGAAAAAGAAAAAAGGAGGGCCTTTGGAGAAAAGCCTCCGAGTTGGTCAATTCCTTCAATTTGGGTGAAGCGAGCTCTCAATGGGGCCAGGGGATATGGTGATATAAACGAAAATGCAAAAAAACTGTCATTCACCACCTCAAATTTGAGCAGAGATACAGCAATGGATGTTCACGGTTAAAGTATCAGGTGAAATGATGGCTGCCTAAAATTTACATACAAACAGGCCTGGCATGCACTGATTTGAGCTCTACTCCCCAAAAGAAAATAAAAAACAATTTCTATATTTCCAACAAAAGCAAGTGCTTTTAATCATGCTCCTTGGTATTTACCTAAAGGAGTTGAAAACGTGTCCACACAAAAACCTGCACATAGATGTTTATAGCAGCTTTATTCATAATTGCCAAAACTTGGCAGCAACTAAGATGTTCTTCAGGAGGTGAATGGGTAAATAAACCTTGGTATATCTGGACAATGAAATATTACTCAGAGCTAAAAAGAAATGAGCTATCAAGACATGAAAAGATATGGAGGAAATTTAAATGCATATTACTAAGTGAAAGGAGCCAATCTGCAAAGGCTACATACTGTACGATTCCAAATATACGACATTCTGGAAAAGGCAAAACTATAGACACAGTAAAAAGATCATTGCTTGCCAGAGGTTAGGGGTGAGGGAAGGATGAATAGGCGGAACACAGAGGATTTTTAGGGCAGAGAAAATACTCAGTATGATACTATAATGGTGGATACATGTCACTGTACATTTATCCAAATCCACAGACTGTACAACACCAAGAGTGAACCTTAAAGTAAACTATGGACTTTGGGTGATGATGATGTGTCAATATAGCTTCATCAATTGTAACAAATGTACCATTCTGGTGGGGGATGTTGATAATGGGAGAGGCTGTGCACGTGTGGAGGCAGGGGGCATATGGAAAATCTCCATACCTTCCCCTCAATTTTGCTGTGAACCTAAAACTGCTTTAAAAAATAAAGTCTATTTAAAAAACATTAAAAACAAAAAACAAGTGTTTTTTCCTGCCCTCACACATCTCTGTTGACTCTGAAATGACTCTCTGAAGCTTTTTACTTTTTCCCTCAAAAAACTTTACACAGTGTCTTCTTGTTGTTGTTATATTCACCACCTAGAAAACACAGAGCCTAATTATATTTTCCTCTCAGTCACCGTAAAAATAGAATAATGAAAAAGTTATTTGATTGGCTGCAGCCAATATTTATTAATACCAAATACGAGAAAATACAGTAAATATTATAGTAACTGTCAAAAGTTTTTTGTTCTGCCAGTTCATGGGTTATATACGAAAAAATGCTCCTTACATTTTGCCAAGGAGGCTGGCCCCATACCTAAAACTTCACTGTGACAACTTCTAAGTTTCACGAACAGGTTTCATAAGTTACTTCATTTTCAATACCTAAGGGCTGTTCAAAATGTTTCCCATTATCAAATTTACTTTTCTGCAAGAAGCATCACCTTGATGCATGGGTCAAGCTCTCTGGTAAAGGGAAAAAAAATTTTCCCTCATTCGATAATAGCATAATAGGCAAAGTGGCAGTTACATTGTTTTTTAAACCACTGTTTCCCCCCTCCCAGTCTAGGAGGACTACTTTTCAGAATATTCTTCTAAAGATGGACAAAACCTTCCCCCTCCAAAACCAAAAAAGGTTTTGTTTGTTTTAAATCACTGTAGCATTAAGTCTTGATGAAGAGCAACAGAAAAAATAATGTCGTGGAAAGAAACCTTCCTCCGACCCATTCTTCTACCCTAAGTACGAATTTACTCCACATCATACTTGGGAGTTATCCAATCCTTGACCAGTATTGTCCAAAGAAAGAGGGAACAACAAAGTCAGTAAATTATTTCATGCCCTCCCTTCATCAGCATCTTTTCATCTAACTCCTATTGGGGATCCTTGTGTATCGATTTCACAGCACCTTATGCCTCCCCTTCACTCACCACAGTTGTAGTTCACACTTGATGACTATCTGCTTCTCCATAACCAACATCACACAGCTCTTCAGTGGCACAGTCAGTACTTACTCAAGCCCCAGAGGCCCACACACTCTTTCCATTACATCACGTTGCCTCGTAATGGACTCTGAAACCATCTCACTTTCTCTCAGCAATCTTACTGGGAAGGACTATTGCAAAAGGATGAATTGTGGTTTATCCCTTCTTCTGTTAACATAAATGATCCACACAGCATCCCACTTCCTTTCTTTCACTTTACACTCTGACTATATTCAGTAGTGGCACATTTCACAGCTTAATGAACAACACCCCTACCTCTTCCGAGAAGTAGCCGTATTCACCCGACTGTGGGGGCCGCTCTCCACACACCACACATAACCCGCAAAGGAGGATCAGTCTTTAGTAGAGGTGAACCCTTAAAACAAAGATTAGGACTCCACATCTAAATATGGGTTTCTAGTCCCTCCTTAAAAATCACCTGTGGGTAACATCCACAGGTGTGTTACAGGAAGTGGGGCTCAGGATTGAAACCCACTGACATCGGAGAACCACCGTGTACCTCTGCCCTCAAAGCAGAACCAACCTAAAGAATAACCAAGCACTCTACAACTCTCCCTTCCCCTAGGAGTGCCTCCATCTCAGGGTATTTTCACAGGATTGTCAGAGTCATAGGTTATAGAGACAGAGCACCTGGATGGCAGCAAAGCATCTGACAGTCACTCAAAGCACAGCTGAGCAACATGGGAAACCCTGGGCCAAGTGACAGTTCAGCTTGGTGGACTCAGAGTTAACTGACCACTCCGAGGGCACTAACATCACAGAGGAGTAGCATCGCCCTGGAGGGAGGTCCTTGTACAGCACGACTTTGTAGGTTAGTCCTTGGTTAATATTTTCATCAAGATGAAAATATTTGGAGATCACAAATGTAATGCTTTTGGAGATCACAAATAATTCACAGCTGAAAGGGGATAGTTAATTAATTGGAAGAAAGAATAGAGATTTTAAAAGATAGCAGGCTGGAACGACTGGACCAAAACAACAAGAAAAGAAGAACCTAAGAAACGAACAGAAATAAAATCTTGCTTTTAATTGTAAAAAATCTGTGTATTACATTTATATAGGATGGTGTCATCACCCGCCCTACACCCTCCAATCTGCTCAGCTGGGACAACTCACCCCTGTTCACAAGTTCTGCCAACGGGCCTGACCCCAGGCTCTGAGTGGGTAAGGCTCCAGGCCCCTGACACTCAGACTTACATCAGTGTTATGACCCTGACTGCAGACCTGGGGCGTCCTTTGACTCTTTGAGCTCAAGTTCCTGTCTTGTGCCCAAAACACTTCAGCAGTTGACTATGTAACTTGTTCTTCTGGACCCAACTCTTTTCATTAGCTTCCTGGCTGGAGTCTTGTCCCTGTACTTGACCAGGACTCCTCTCATCTGGCCCCTCGACCTGCTCAGCCAGCTAATTCTGCTGCCAAACATCTGTCCATCTGGACTGCCACCTACGGAAGAGTGTCCCAGTGCTTTGCCTTACCAGATTGTCCTAACTGCCTCCTGTTCACTGCTCACTGCTGGTACCGTCCCCATGAGCGTGCCCAAACCCATGGATCTATCTGTTCTCTGGATCCCCATCTGGACTGTATTCTGGATCCCAAGCTGATCCCATCCTGCTACTGACAGAAACCCAGCCCTTCTACATGGCAGGGGCAGGGATTCATATTTTAAAGTGTTAAAGATGTATATTGAACACAAGCTCAATGCAAGCTGGAAGAGTGAGAGAGTGGCTAAATTGGAGATGTAATGTTGATCTGCATTATGATAGCATTTGATGATGCAGAACACATGTGCATCTCACACGACCTAATAGTCTTAGGTGAAGAGTCCTTACTCTACACTGGTCAAACCATCTCTGAAGTACTGTTCACGTCTGAACGCCAGGTTTTTAAAGAGACAATGACATAAAGGAAATGCATCCAGGAAGAAGTAACCAGAATGACAGAATTCCTGACATCAGGTAATATAAGAATATTTGTAAGAACCAGAGCTGTTGGCCTAGGAAAGGAGGGTTTGCAGGGATGGGATTTTCAGGTGCTGAAGAGCTCTCAGGTGAAGAATGACCCAGAGGCTTATATTACAAGAGACAGCTTGGGGGTCTGCAGGAACACAGTGGAAGAGGTGGGCTAAGGTAGTCAGTGCTGGTCCCGTCTCCACTCCTGACTCAGGTGACCCTGCATCTCCAGCCTCAGTTTCCCCCTAAGACTGGGAGGATACGATTTCAAAGGCCCCTTCTCGATCTCAGAGCCCATAATTCTTCATCCTTACATTAACCCCAACATGGCCTTGAATGATCTGAGGCCTGGGAGACGAGGTCAGTTCCTGGGTTTGCAAGTGGCCCTTTCCAGGAAAATCAAATTCTTTAAAGTAATGTATGAAACAAGTGGTCAGAAGCTTTATGTTTCAGGAAATGAAAAATACAGAAATTCCCAAAGAGAAGGTGTGGGAGGCAGAAAATGTCCACCCCTTCCCCAATATATTCATTTCCTAATCCCTGCAATCCGTAAATATTGCCTTATATGGCATGATAAGATATCATAAAGTTAAGGATCTCAAGAGTAGGAGCTTATCTCGGATTATCCAGTGGGCTCTAAAAGCCATCACAGGTTTCCTTATTAGAGGGATGCAGAGGGAGATTTAATAGAGACACACAGAGGAGAAGGCAATGTGAAGGCAGAGGCAGAGACTGGAGTGATGTGGCCACAAGTCAAGGAACACCTGCAGCCACCAGAAGCTGGAAGAGGCAAGCAACAGACTTCCCCACAAAGCCCCTGGAGGGAATGCAGTCCTTGATATCGGACTCTGACCTTCAAAATCGTGAGAGAATAAATCTCTGGTGTTTTAAGCCACCAAGTTTGTGTTCATTTGTTATGGCAGCCAGAGCAAACTAATACAGGTTTCCTGCTTAAGTAAAACTTTTTTGTGGGCCAAAAGTGGGCAGTAATAACCTTCTTTAAGGGGAAAGCTTGCATTTTTATGTACTTTTATGGCCTATTCCATATGAGTCTCAGAACAAGTACAGCTCTGCTTTTCAAAGTGTTTATGGGCAATGACAAAAGCATCTTTTAAGCCCTTCTTCATACATATTTTACTAATCATCTCTACTTCACATGCAATTTTAGCAGACAATAAGTCTATGCAAGGCAGACAACCAAATGATTGCAACCTCTACCCAGCAGGCCTGGCTGTGGTGGAACAAATTATGCAGCATCTCGCGGCTACAGGAGAAAGCCTACAGAGGAGGTGGGAGCTCATCTCAATTCTCTATTGTAATGTGGGCAGCGTTTCTCCCCACTCTCTCCTGGCAACATCCAGCTCTCATCTTGTACAATGATGAATGCTTCTGAGATGAGGAATACAATAAAATGATCCCTGAGCCTAGGAACTGGCCGTGGAAAGAGAATGAGTGTCCCGCAGGCCTCCTCAGACTCCCACTGTCACAGCATGCCATTCCTGGAAGTCACTCTCATGCTGTCACCAAGAGGACCACCTGGTGGGACCAGGTCAGGTTTAAAGAGATGGTTCCCCTTTCAAGTTTCTAATTTCTCCTTGATAAAAACATCATTACGATCTTTAAAACCATAAATAAGGGAGAAAGTCCTTTCAAATTCAGTGAAGAGAAAACGAAAGATGTGTATAAAATTACCAGTTAAATTACATGAGGCTAATGATGATTCACTTGCTCTGCTGAGCTTCAGTACAAGAGAACATCTCCGTGGAGTGGAAAGAGAAGGGTGTTCCAAGTCTGAGACCTACTTTTGGATCTTGCCACTTCCTAGATGTAAGTCCTTGGGCAACTCACGTCGCTTCTACAGAGCTTCATTTTCCTCATATGTAAAATACGGCAACTGAATAAGAGAACAAGTGGCCTAGAACAGTGGTTGGCCCACAGGTGTTCATTAATGTTCAGGGAACAAAGGAATTAATTGTTCTGCATCTAGGACTAGGCAATCCACCCCCAATTTTTCAACTCTTTCCTTGAATCACAACAAATTTTGTTATCTGTAGCTCTTCTGTTATCACTATCTGCCTGAGTTTAAAATGTCTAGGAAGAGAGATCTTTTATTATCTTGGAAATTCTTTTATTATTTTGGAATTGCCAGAGGGTATGTTTTCTTCTTCTTGGACAGCAGCACTTTGTTTTACAATCTAGAGATTTATGTTAAAGAAAGTTGGTCAATTATTACGGGTGATGCGTAACAACTATTTTTGGTCCAGGACTAAAAATGTTTGCTCTTCGATCTGAAACAGAACTCTATGCAAGTTCCTCCCTCCTAAACACCACCCCCCAACCCAAAGCCATCCCCTTTTCCTGATCCCCGGTCACCAGGAAAGCAGGCTGTGTGAAGCCTGGCCTTTTCTCACTGACACAGCGGCTGGTCTTTCCCAAGGCCCAACTGCCAGTAGAATGGGTCAATCTGTGTGTGAGGCTGGGCAGGGGGCATGGAGAATGGAAGCTAACTTGGCATCCTGTAGGCCCTGGGCTGGCAGTTCTGAGCACGTGTATCAGGGAGAGCCTAAGGGATAACTCTCATGTGCAGAGGGGAGTTGCCCTCTCCTGTCCCCACAAGCACCTCTGAGCCCTGCCCTCCATTTGGGAAGCAACGGCTTCTACAGATGGCAGGGGGTTCTGCTTATGTTGTTCCTCCCTTCCTCCTCCTCACTCTCTCTCCTGCCTCCTTATAGCAACCAGCATACACAGTGAATTGGTGCACCCCAACGTCAAGCCCTCCACATTCCCACTGGAGACACATCCTCATGCCTTCCCAGTGACCAGCATTCTCAAGCCTTTGGACACCCCATACAAGCACTGCTGACCTTCTGACCCCTGGAAATCCTATTCTCCTCACTAAAGAAAAATCTTACATGAATTAATTTTTCCATCTCTCAACCAGCTGTGTAGGAATCACGCACACAAGGCTTTAAGGCTTGGTTCCAGATGCAGTCTCGAATTTTGAACCCTCAATTGTTTAGAATCAGATTTTTTTCCACAAGACTATTAGCCCCACAATAAGAATCTAGGATATTTTTACCATTTCTCTTGGGATTTATGAAAACAAAAGAAACATTGAAAAATGGAGCAACTTCTATGTACATTCTACATTTACAGACTAACACATTTCAAGGAATTCACTGAGAAAAAGGAAACAATTCTAAAGCAGGAGGTAATTTTTCTATTTACTTCTCTTTTTGAATGACTGTTTTTTATTTGGGGAGGCCTCTGTGCCTATTGAATAGATAGTAGTATTTGTGGCCTGAAGGCAGCTATCTAAACCCTGCGAACAATCGGAATAGAAAACAGGAATTCTTGGTCTCACTGAAACATCAGAAATGACAGGGGCCTCTTCTCTCAAGGCAGGTGCCAAAATACTTTTAATCATGCCAGACAAAGGCCTTATAGGATACATGAAAATCAACCCTCTCTCCTCAGCCCTTTGAGAGTAGTTATGACCAAAGTAGATGCGATTTTAATCAAATCCATTTAAATCATGATTTCAATTACTAAATAGGATGACTCAATTTAATCAGCTTTTTATTTTTAAAAAAAGTGCATTTTTGTTTTCCTGACATAACCTTATTACATATTCTTTAAAATTCAGTTGAGTAAGGGTTTCACTTTTAGAAGATGCACTTTATATAGTTGCATCAGTGATTTATGGAAACCATACTCACAAGTATATCCCTCAATAATTCCAGAAGATTCTGCACAAAAAAAAAAAACAAGTTTTAATGTTTTCCTTATGATCTAACTGCTCCTCCCTCTTTTATCTTCAAACTCTCTTTGCTTGCCCAGATTACTTCATTCTTAAGAATTATCTATTCATTTGTCTGCTTGAAACTTTGCATTTTTGGAGAGAAAGCCAAGGAATGATTGTCTTATCTCCATATAATGCTATTAACAAGCATGGTTTCCACAGATAAAAACACATAGACGGAGAAGAGGAACATGATTTCTGAGATACACAATAAGATTTTCTACTTTGCCACGTACCAAAGTGGCTTTCACTGGCTCTCATTACCCTTATTTTGGTCATATGCCACTCACACAGGCCTGCAGCCAACATTTTAAGAGGGCATACTAGAAGCCAGGCACCAGGCTTAGCACATGGAAGGATTCAGACCTGACAAAGCTCACAGTTCAATAGGTAGCTTTGAAGCAACAATGATAGCTTTGAAGAAGTCCATGGTGGCAGGGCAACCCCATCCAGATTAGAAGGGAGAGTGTCAAGGAAGACCTCTCTAGAAAGTAACATTGCTTTTTTATTACTTACTCATAAAAGTAATTTTTGTGAGTAAAATTTTTTTTGTGAGGAAGATTAGCCCTGAGCTAACATCTGTTGCCAATCCTCCTCTTTTTGCTGAGGAAGATTGGCCCTGAGCTAACATCCGTGCCCATCTTCCTCTACTTTATATGGGACGGCTGCCACAGCATGGCTTGACAAGCAGTGCGTCGGTGCGCGCCCAGGATCCGAACCTGTGAACCCGGAGCTGCCGAAGTGAAGTGCACAAACCTAACTGCTACACCACGAGGACGGCCCCTCATAAAAGTTTTTTAACAGAGGTCACACAAATATATTGTCTCAAATATTCTATCGAGTCCAAGGTAACGTGGGGCATGGGAAAGAGAAGGCTCTGGATCCAGACAGATCTGATTAGAATTCTCGCTATTACTGTGGTGCCTTGAGCAATGCATGGTAGGGAACATGGTTCCCTCACAAGAGTGTTGTATGGTCAAGCGCGACACATACAAAGTACTCAGTACAGTGGAAGTCCAATAAACTATAGATAATAACTAATAATTACAGAATTTATGCTAATTTACCTTTCAGCTTTGACATGTCAAAAATAAAGCTGATTTTCCATTCATAGTTCTGTCTTTATAAAAATGTTCAACTGAAAGAGAAAACTCAAAAATCTATTAAAAAAAAACACACTATGACTTCAGTGATTTTTTCCTTCACTTGAGTTGGCCAACAGGTATCATTTACTTATACACTGGAGGCACACCCTATACTAGATTCTTCTTGGCAGACATTTGTAAACACAGGCAAAAAGAACAGTTGATACATCTGTACTGGACAGCCTTCCATTAGCACTAGAAAAAGATTTTGGAATTGGAACTTTTAAATTAGTGGGAACTCCTCTAGGGCGGTTAAATGTTTTTCAGGTCATTAACTAGTTGACTGAGAGGGTGCAGGCAGAGGCCTTCAGAGGCAGCTCAAATTCATGCAGCCCAAGAAGCGTTTCCCACCTCACGTCTAGCTTCTCTTATTCTGAATTCCCTCAGTACTTATAAATACCCAACCCACATGACAAGGTTGGTCACACTGTTCACTCCTTCATTAGACACTCATTGCTGCCGGGGTAGTACCTGGAGGTACAACAGACAAGGCTCAGCCTTCCAGGAGCTCCCAACCCTCGGCGGCCTTATGAAGCGTGCTTCAGACTGGTAGCCAATAGCACTTTACCCTTTTTGACACCAAGCCCAAGTCAGAAAACAAAAAAATATGTGTGATTTGTGTTTTTAAGTTAAAAAATGAAGAATTTTACTTGGTCCAGGAAAAGAGACCACTTTACTGATGAGAAAAATGAGGCTTGGAGAGGAGAAAAGATTTGCCTGAGGTTTTAGGGCAAGTGAATAGTAGAACTGAAGCAAGAATTTAATTCATTCCACTCAGGGCTTCCTGCCCCATTTATGGAGTCCTCTTGTCGGCCTGGCACTGGATTGTCCTGGGAACACAAATGAACAGACCCGCCTCCTCCATCAGCTGGAGCTCCCGGTCTCGGGATAGCAGGACTCCCCTCTGTCTGGGCCACACAAGGCCAGGCAAGCCCCGCAGCTTGGAGCAGCACCAGGCCTTTCCTGGACTGCCCGCCAGCCCTCCAGCTACGTCGCCCTGAGGTGGCTCCTGAGGGCCTGGCCCAGGAGGGCCACAGTGCTCACCCCCATAGGGAGTGCCTTTGCCAATCCCTGGCCTCCACGGCCAAAACCTAAGTGCGTGCGGGTTCTACAAAGGCTCCCTTCTGCCTGGCCCTGACTAGAGCCTTTTTATTTCCCTGAGTCCCCTTGGTCTATATGAGTTCAAAAGGCCATGACTGAAAGTAGATCACAGACCATTCTGCAGAAAGCTAGGGCCTGTGTGGGGTCAAAGGTCAGGGGTGGCTCATAATTCTTCTAGAACGACTTTCAGATAGTATATTTCCTCAATTTGAAATAAATGTACATTGTCTGCATATGCAATGGCTCTAGTTTAGGGAGAAGAACGTCTCTTACACACAAATTCAAAATGAGAAATAACCCCAAGTCATTCTAGGATGACAAAGTGACAGGCTCTGAGTGGCTGGGGAATGGAGAAATGCAACTCAGAACTGCTGAAAAATTATACCCAAGGCAATGTGATTGGGCAGCGGAGTTTGGGGCAGAAAAGGACCCTGTGGGTGGCTAGTGAGACCTGCGTAAGTCCAGCCTTTCACAGGAGCCCGAGGTACCTGGGAGAGGAGAGAGGTACAGGCAGAGAAGACACGGCCAATGTTTGCAGAAAGAATGAATTAATGGTTCCTTCACACATCCCCGCCATCAAGCAGCTGTTTTGGATAGCCCAGTCCTCATCTGAGCTTCCAGAGCCCCTTCTGCACAGCTCTATCACATTGTATAATAATTACCCGTCTGCCACATTCATTTTTGTCTCAACAGAGTCCAGCATGGTGTCTAACACCAAGTGGGCACCAAAAAAATGTTAAGTGAATGAAAGCATGAGCTGTTACACAGTGACTGTGATTCAAAGGTACAACTAGGGCAGAGGTAAGCAGTAGCCATCTGAGAGGGGAGGAAAAACCAACAACAAATGGACTAAAAGGGATTTCCCTTAACCAGTCTGAAGATGGAATGCTACCCACCCCTCACCAGCCCCAAAGGCTCATCAGCCATGGGACAGCTGTTCCATTCTATTTTTGGGGTGGGGAGACATATCTTACAGCTAAAATATATGTTCCCATAATTATTAAAATTGAGTGTTACAAATAAGGGAAGGGGGAAAATAGCAGGTTCACCTAAGTGAGCTAAGACTTTCTATTTCATATATCAGCTCCATCCCCAACTCAATCTCTCTCTTAGAAACCTATGGATTCAGAGTCACAATCCCAAGTTTAAAGTGGACCAAGTCCTGGGTCCCAATGGGAAACCCTTTCTAATTTACAAAGCATGTGCTCTCAGTGCAAAACTTCTCAACTTACTTTTTCCACGTCTAGATCAGCATCCTGCTTCTTCAAAAAACTGTAGAAGAAAAAAAAAACAGACATCAAAAGAGAACTGAGTACTCTTTGCCTGTAAACCACCCGCAAAGCACCACCATAGAATTTCCATTTGCTGCAGACAATCAATTTGCCCACAAATTTTTTTCTTGTTCACACAATTGTTGATAAGTCACAGCTGCCACAAACACTTGCCTGCAACTGCAGACTTGGCCCTGTACCACCAAAGGAAGTCAGCATGAGACTGTAACCTTCCAGAGCCAGGAAAGGTAAGGATGGAGGTCTTGAGTGCATACACACACACACACACACACACACACACACCCCTACCTCTTCTTCAGAGAGCCTACAAGTCATCCATAGTTGGGACACATTAAAAATGAATCTTCCAAGGTCTCGTTCAACTTACCTGTTGGCTTAAATCTCCCCGTAGCCCCAGCCTATATTTGCCCCATTTCCTGTCTGACTGTGGGTGGGCCTCACTGTTAAAGCAGCCTTCTTGGGATGGCTCCTCTTTACCATCAGCTGGGGTTCCCCTCTCTGCGAGGTCTGCCAACCCACCAGCCTGTACCAACTTGTCCACAGAGCTCTAGCCCCAGGATTACCTTGTGCCAAGCCCCTAGCAAAGTTAAGTGCTGATTCTGATGGCACCCATACCCACTTCATATTAATCTTTAAAGTACCAGGAGCAGGGTGGCAGATTTCCAGTTTGTTTATACACTCTGCCTACAACTTGCCAATATGATGGTACCTCATTTATTATTTGCAATTTTATTTATTTTTTTAATTTTTAATTTATTTATTTTTCCCCTAAAGCCCCAGGCGATAGTTGTATGTCATAGTTGCACATTCTTCTAGTTGCTGTATGTGGGACGCGGCCTCAGCAGGGCCGGAGAAGCAGTGCGTCTGTGCGCGCCCGGGATCCGAACCCGGGCAGCCTGCATCGCAGCGCGCGCACTTAACCGCTAAGCCACGGGGTCGGCCCATTATTTGCAATTTTAGCCGTTTGAACAAAGCTTCAGTTTTAATAAGGTATCTAAAGAGAACAATAAAAATGGTTGACTGGATTATGTTGACAACAATATGTTAGGGCAGAAAGTGATAGGTTTGAGGAATCTGAAGGAAAAAGAAAAAGCAGAGGCAATTTTTCCTATCTTAGTAGAGAGTCAAACTTTTTTCAACATGATTCTTAGCAACTTTCTTCCTGGTCCACAGTTTAAAATATCCTCATTAGGGCCGGCCCCATGGCGTAGTGGTTAAGCGGACGCGCTCCACTGCTGGCGGCCCGGGTTTGGATCCTGGGTGCACACCAACGCACCGCTTGTCAGGCCATGCTGTGGTGGCGTCCCACATAAAGTAGAGGAAGATGGGCACAGATGTTAGCTCAGGGCCAGTCTTGCTCAGCAAAAAGAGGAGGATTGGCATGGATGTTAGCTCAGGGCTGACCTTCCTCACACACAAAAAAAATAAAAAATTAAATAAAATAAAATACCCTTATCATAAATTACTATCCCCATCAAAACCATCTCCCCCCACACACACAAGAGAATTTTTATGCTGTTTGAAAGAATGCATAATTAACAGTAACATCTTTGTTTTGTTTAATCAAAGATGACTCAGAATGAAGGAAAGAAAAAATGACCATGGGGAAGAGAATTAGAAACTCATATATTATCTTCTGCAGATGGGCATTCAAATCATGAACTCACTGTAGACATGCATGCGAACCAGCACGGAGGCTGGAGGGAGAATATGCTAATGAGCACGCCACCACAGCTTGTACCTTAGCAACCCACATAACCTTATCTCTTTCTTCCTTCTGAGACATGCTGTCCTGCCCTAACCAAGGAGATGCCACCAGGAAATATAGGCTTTTTCTTTTGGCTAACCACCAGGGATCTAGACACTGCTGAGCTGTAAAAATGGGAATATCCTCTGTCCAGAAATTTTAACTGGCCTCCCTATAACCAGCAAAGAGTAATTCAGTAATGTGAGAACTTTCCACCCAAGGGAACATATACACAGTGGAAGTCTGACTTCCATTTCCAAAGAGGTTTAGGAAGGTTGTCATTCTGATTTATAGAATGAAATTTTCTATTTGCAAGGTGAAAGATTCCTCTATCTGCCAGAGAAAAAGCATTTGGAGAATCATCACCCTTTTCCAAAATAGTGAGGAAATTTAACCTCTCTCACGCATACAGTACCACCACAACCACACAGGATGCCCAACTCAACAACAGGTTCTGACAGAATGAGTCTTCACTCCACCGCATTTTAGCAACTGGTACCAAAAGGAAAACTGAAAACCTGTTTGGAGCTGCTGGCACAAAGAATCTGACTACCACACAAGGAATCTTATTCGTACATACATATATATGGCATCATCCAATTTGTTTTTCAGGCTTACTAAGCAGATAGAGTTAACTAACAAAGACAATACAAAAATGCATCATCCTGCAGCCATAAACCAGAAGGATGTCACAGCTTTAACTTCAAAGACTCCTAGCAAGCACACACGGCCTGAGATATTTTTAGGCACCAGCTCCATTGTTTCGAAGAGGATACGGCTGGATGAAATAGAATTTCCTAAAAGTAAAATTCACACGGCAATCCCTTCTAGAATGAAGAGTGGCATTTGTTTTTAAACTAGGTATATCTTTCTTAAACAAAGGCTGTGTTTCTGAAAAGTTGAGAATAAATAAATTTTGGTCATCCAACGTTTAAGTGAAATAGAGGTACATTTTATTTAAATGACTCCTACATATTTTAAAAAATCGTTTTTTTTTTAATTGACCAATTATTCTCCTACTTTATCTTTACTCTAAATCTAGATTGTTGGAATATCCAAGTTTTAAGTTTCTAAGGCTGAAGGCAAGACAGACCCTTCCCTCCCCATATATGTGTGTGTGTACAGATACAGATATGCATATGTAGTTAGACAGATATTTGAAATAGCTGACCATGTATTCAATTGTGGGCTTGTGGGCATTAGGGCATTTTCCATGCTTTTATTCTTCCTGCTGAAGTAGTGCTGATGTTTTGTTTGAGAAACATGACTGAAGTGACCCAGATTCCCCAGTGGAAAAGGCTGATCCGTAAATGTTGCAGATGTGTGATCGACTGCAGGAATGGAAGCCAGAGGACAAGGCCCTGGCCAAAAATGAACTGCTCCCAACTGTTTAGATCAGATCAAATCCTCCATCTTTGGGAGAATACATGAAGAGTTTTATTCTTAGAGTTTTCTCTAAAAATAAAACTTTGAACTCTCTCTCGATATAGCCATCCCTCCAGCCCAGACCACTCTTGTGTTTCCAGATGCCCAGGGGACATCTCCTCAGGCACCTCACAACAGGGCAGTGCGAGCAGAGGAACAAACAGACACGGTCAAAAGGGTGTCGGCCACTTGTTCTGAGAATGGCAAGAGGCTTGGTAGTACTACAGGACAGAGGGGCCGAGGTAAGAGGATGCTAGTGGGCTGGTGGGAGAAAGGTGAGAAACCTAGGCAGAGGCCAGAGCATGAGAGCAGAGGCCAGCTAGGAAGTCAGCTGGTTAGGCGCACACCTCTGCACTGACCAGTGTATTTTCAACCTGCCTTTATCCCAGGAAGGGGCAGGAAAATAGATACAGCTCCCAGCATATTCCTGGCACTGGGCTAAGCATCGTCACTCCGGTCTCACCAACCCTGCTGGGAAAGGATAATTTTCTCCTAATTGGCCTTCAGGGCCCAGGACAAATCTCTTTTCACTCTTGTTTCCCTTTAGTCCCACTTCTAGGCAGAACTAGACTCTTCTTCTGTGTTCTCACAGCTCTTTACGCAGTACCTGTTTCACTATCTCCCCTGCTTGAAAGCCACCCATCTGTGGCCAGGATGGCACAGTGCCTGAAACACAACAGGGGCTTGTGCCATCTCTGCTGATGGAGAGGTGAAGGGTGAAAAGGAGCAGTGACAGAGTAACTAAAGAAGAATTGACCAATAGAGATGAAGGAAATGAAATGGACCTGGATCAAGCTGGCCCCACTCCCTCCTGCATGTACGAGTAGGAGTGTGTGTTGGGGAGGGTGGAGGATATGAACCTGCGGTGAACCCACACACTACACACAGCATATCCATAACCAGGAGATGACCTCTGCTTTAAATTTAGTCCTGTGTCTTTAGCTATAAGTAAATTACAAAGATCCAATGTGGAGATTCTGCTATCACCTTTAACATTATCCAGTGTTTCCTCTTTATTTAAAAACTGTGACTGAGAAACTGAGATTCGATACATTCAAGTCATAATCATGTCTCATATGTGATGAAGGAGATTTAAGGGCTGTGATGAACCCAAGATTTAAATTGTGGTTTGGGTTTTTGTTCGATTACTTTAAGAAAATGAAGATTGAGAGAGAAATGAGATACACTTTTCTCTTGCCACAGAATCTCCTCTATTCCCAATTCAACCCTTTTCACTACTTGCAAAAGATTTAAAATACTCATTGACCTGCCAAAAAACATCTGCACGTTACTAGACATGTCTTCGCACATTCACATCTGAATGGCTCCTTTCTGCTCCAGTGATCATAGCTCCATTCAATCAAAACTAAAGTGAGAACCTCAGAACTGTATGTGGTGTGCTGTCACTGGCGACTGAGGATAAAATGGCCATTTGATAGCAACTTCCACATCAAGCGTGTCAACAGGGACACTGTTCCTCCGGTTATTCTTAACTTAGGCTCCAAGGCACAAAAAAGACCAGGCAGGGCCAGACTCTGCCACAATCCCAAAGAAAGCTGAGACACACACAGAGTGCACACAGAAGCTCCTCAATGTTTTCTGGTGAAGGGGAGGCACCTGGCTCCCTGCCTGAAGCTCGGGAACAGGCCCACTCTCACGGTGGGCTCCCTGAGGCCTCCACAGCTGCACACGGACACGCAGGGCAGTGTTTGGGACCGTCCATGCTCAGGGTCACCACACCTCCTGTGTCCCCAACAGCTGGCGCAGGACCAGCTCAGACAGGGCCCTTTGTTGTAGGGTATTCCTCACTGCTCCATTTCCCCAAGAAAAATGTACTTTCCTCCAGCCATTCATTCTGGCCCCAGACTAGCTCATTCTCCTGTGTCCTCCTACACACGTGAACCTTCTAACAAGGTTCGAGATGGCAGTAACTGCAACCTCTTCTCCCATCTTACCCCACCCCTAGTAAAGCGGCAGTGAGAAGTACATGTCCCCAATGGTGAAGGGCACAGGGCAGTGACAAGGTTGGTAACAGGTCGATGCCACTCGATGGGCTACTTCAGCAGATTGACATCAAGGGAACCCCGAAGGAATCTGAAGGAAAGGGTCCAGTCTGCCAGAGGACAGCAAAGGTGGCTGGGAATGCCCTTGAGGCTCCTGCGCCAGGAGGACATCGTGGGGCTCAGCCAGTGTCGTGTATACTTTGGCCTACTACCTCACTCGTTTCCTTTATATACCTCACTGAAAAGGTAATACATGCTCATCGAAAATCTGGAAAATCTGGGACCTCTGTTACAATGCTGGAGCTTTTCCCTTCTGGTCAGTTTTTCTTTTCATATAGAAATGTTCACACTCCACTGCAGCACCTCCATCTTGCATGTGACAACTGACAGCACATACACCTTACCTCTGATAGAGGCAGACAAGAGGGGAGGCACCCCAAATGTGAACAAAGTACCTAGCACCATGAGCTGCAGGGTCTATTTCAAGTAGTAAGGTGCAAGACGGAGGCTCTACCACCTAATGATGCCTCTCACCACCGACCTATGAATTACTCTCTAAAACACAGAATTTTGGTCCACAGTCAGGCAGGAAGCAGTTGCTCTATCCCTAGCTCTGCTATTTATCTGCTCTGTGACTAGGTAGGGGGAGGGGACACAGCAAGTGTCACATATTAAACAACCCATGGGGGCCAGGCAGGTAAAATGAACGAATAAAGCAGGTGAGATGGTGCCGGCGTGGGCTGAGAGCCCTGCCCCTCCCAAGGGGCCAGAGGCAACACTGCTCAGGCAGGCCGCCGCCATGAGAGAATGCAGGCTCAGTTTTGCCAGACCTTCCAATTTTTTTCAAGAAAAGCTGGAAATCTCAGTTTTTATACAAAACTGCCCAATTTTAAAACGTTGGTTTAAATTTTTTTCAACATAACACGTGGCCCAATAAAACATAAATAAGGGTATAATCCAGCCCACAGACTGGTTTGCTATCTTTATAAGTCATAAGATCTATCCTTTGTTTTTTGTTTCTGTTGAGGAAACTGACTGCTATCTGCCCACCACTTGGGGTTTAAGAGCACAGAAGGGGTTCTTATTATCATATAACAAAATAATCCAAGTACATTCAGATGCACAAAGCAGGGTAACATGATCCTTTATATTTTTTTAAACCAAGGTTTACATAAATGCTCATACATGGGGCTTGATGTTCGGTAAAATTATTTGAAATGTATACTTAGGAACGTTAGCTTCTAAATAAACAAAAGAGGCAAACTGTAATAGCCTTAGAGAATAAGGTGTGACCAACCGACCAAGTGGTGAGGTGAAGGCCTGACTGGAATGGCTTTGATTTTTCAACAAGCGCTGTGTGGAGACAGTGCAGACAGCCCTTTCAAGAAGTACTGCAATGGGGCCTGCCAGGTGGCGCAGTGGTTAAGTTCGTGCGTTCCAATTCAGCGCCCGGGGTTAGCTGGTTCGGATCCTGGGCGCGGACCTACTCACCGCTCATCAAGCCATGCAGAGGCGGCCTCCCACATAGAGGAACTAGAAGGACCTACAACTAGCATATACAACTATGTACTGGGGCTTTGGGGAGACAAAAAAAAAAAGAAGAAAAGAGGAAGATTGGCAACAGATGTTAGCTCAGGGCCAATCTTCCACAAAAATAAGAAAAAAACGTACTGTGACGAAGGGCAGCAGGAAAGTGAGGTGGCTGCCACAAGAGAACGCGAGGTGATAACACCTTATTTTAAAAATGGATGAAATTATAGATGTTTGTTATGTTGATGGGATGAGCATTATGTTAAAGCAAACAAACACATCCTAGTACCAACTAAAGAAATCGTGTCAGCAAAATACTAGACAGTGTTGGGTGCAGTAAAAATTTTATTAGTAAGAGTGAAGAAGCCAAGATCTAGTTATACAGGTTTTCCTAAACAAGAAGTCAGAAAAAAATCTTTACTACAACACACATTGCCCCACATTTTACACTGTGCCATTTCTGTATTTGTCCTTTTTAGCCTACTTCTAGCAGAGTCTCTCTTTGCTAAAATACATTAGTTGCCATGGAAACGATGTCATAGTGTGTAAAACCATTTACTGTCCTTGGAAAGGCATTCATGATAAAATTGAACAGTAGCATGTTTTAAAAAGAGATCCAACAGAAAGCAGTTGTATAAGAACATAGCAAGATCTCAAAATCGTGACTTCCAAGTATTTCTCTACTACCAACATCGTGTGTCCCAATTTTCCCCAAAACCAACCAGACAAGCACCTTTCCTCTTCATGTTCGCCAAGTGTACTTAAAACAAAATCTCTGACCTAATGTTGCTGGAAACAATAGACTCACTGTAATTCACACTTACTTCCCCTGGTGGGGAGGGGCTGGGAGACCGTGGCATCAGAACGGTTTGCAGACCTCATAACACCACTGCTAATGGGAGGATTTAGTTCTGTGATACATTCTGCTGTCCAACTTTGTTATCAGAGATAGAAATAAGATTTAGGACATAGAGATTTAGACTTGCATTTCTTCATCACCACGGATTAGCAAGACATTCCCTCTTTTTTCCTCTCCAACTCAAATATTCATTCCTTTGAGAAAACATACTGAGCAGCTCTCATGTGACACACTGGTGAAGAAAACAGACAGGCAAGGTACATGTCCCCTGGAAGCTTAAAATCTAGTGAAGCCAGCTGGGTGAGGGTGGGGGCATGAAAGGCCTCCTGGGCCTGGGTGAAGAGCTGGACCTTACTCCAGCTGCAACAGGAAGACACTGAGGGGTGTCACCCAGCAATGTGATCTCACACAGATTTTTAACAGCTCACTCAGCTGTTGTGGGAAGTAGGACTGCACGTCAACAGTAGAGGAGGACAGAGCAGTAATGCTATCAGAATAGTCCAGACGAAAGAGGATGGTGTGAAGCAGATGGAGAAATGTGATCTCTAAGTAGGGTGACCTCACGCCTTGGCCTGTCTGTGAAAGTGCTAGATTATACCTATTGTCCTGGCAGGCTGACAGATAAAGCATTTGTCCAGATGTTTCACTTTTTAAGCCAAGTATCATTATTAATGTTGCATTAAAATGCACCAAGCTTGGGTTTGGTAACTCCACTTTGCATTTCCAGCTTCTCCCACAGTCTTGCCTACCAGCGGGAGAGATGCCTGTACAGTGAAGAGAATTCTCACCTTAACATGTGATTAAGCCTGAATGGTGACCAACGACAATCCACCTCTTTTCCTGTCCCTTTCCAATCTTGGCGTAAGTAAACACTTCTCTTTCAAGGAAAACATGCAGGATGCTCACCAATAAAACAAAAAGAGCTTGGACACGAGCAGCTAAGGGCAGCTAACTCCTCCCAGTCTCCATTGGTAGTGCCCCACCAGACACTGGCTGCACTGACCAGTTGGACTGTGACCCATGCTGGGCCTGAATGCACAAAACACCATCAGAAGGGTGAATGGGAAACAGAAAATTACAGGTTAGGTGTACATGAAATATTTGCAGGAAACAGACTTTCTCAAGAATGGTGTAAATGCTCTCATGACAGTGTTTCTGCCATTTATTGATAGTTATTCTATCTCACTTTGCAATATCCCTTTCAGTAGCAATGAGCTAAAAAAGAAAAAAATGCAAATTTAATGAAAAATTAAGTTCTGAATTTCTGTTTTCCAAGAAAGTTGATGATGAATGTTAACTCACACAAAATGGTTGTTGTTACTTATTATCCACCAAGGGAGCCCGAGTGATATCATTCACTACATAAACCATACGTCACACATCTGCTGAAGAAGCCTCAGCAACTACTTCAAATGTTAATAGTTATCATAATAAGACTGTGCCCAAGGATGACAATTTAACACATGCAGCTATGGAAGGTTCACTAACTTAGCCCTCTAGAACGCATGGCTTTTCTTTTAGATCAAATGATGGCTATTCTCAGTTGATTCTGCTTATTTTTGAGTTCAGATTTTTTTGTGAATATATGAAAAGTCAAGTGATAGCTTTAATGTGTTGGTTTCATTAGTGGAAGAAAAAAACTTCACAAACAGTTAAATGATTCCAGTTTTATGTTAGTAGTAACAGGTGTTTTAAACAGAAAAATCAGTTAATTCCAGTAATAGTTTGATTTTTTTCCTTCTATTTCCTGGGATTGAAATAAATATTGTGGAAGTTCATTCTGTCAAGGTGAAATATCTCACACTATTGCAAATGCTACTGTAAAACTATAAAAAGTTGAATGTAAGAGATGAAATGATTTGTTTTTACAGTGTAATACAAATACAAATTTTGTGACACTAGAGACAATTGTCCTTACTAAATCAAGAAACCTATGGAGCAGAAAGTTACTTGTTATTTGGTGTGACATATGCATAATTCATAACTGCATTCAAACAAGTGGCTATATCCTACCAAAAGCAAAAGAAAGTACAGATGTAGAAACAGACAAATAGTTAGAAAAACTGAATCACAAAATTTTTGTGACGGTGTTTTGTGAATTAAAAAACGCTTCAGCATCGCAGTACACGCCTTCTATTTTGCTGCCTGTCATCATCAACCAGGTTTTAGAAATGTTTGAGAAATGACAACCTAGGTGCGCCATAATGGTATGACACATGAATCCTGAACAGGTGGAAATCTTTGATCAAAGCAATGAATGAAACACCAAAACAGTATAGCTTTTAAAGCCTTTAGCCATTTGCAGTTATTAAAAATGAGGCTTGCAGATAGGAAGATGTTGAAATTTATCCCAACAAAAGCAAAGGAGGAACTAAATACACTAAATTACGAGAACTCAAACAGTGTCCAAGATTTAAATCTGAAATTGTATTATGATGTTTTGGAGTATCTCTACTTGTGATGATCTTTTTATGGTGCTCCTAGTTTTAACTGGATACATTTATATTCTGTACCAGAACAGAGTGAAACCATAAAGATCTACAATTCTGTATCATCTAAAGGTGATAAAACATTCAAAAGGACCATAGAGAAACTTATTTTCATGAGTTTTGTCTTCTAAAAATATTTATTTTTTTAATTTTTATTTATTTATTTATTTATTTATTTATTTATTTATTTATTTGGTGAAGAAGATTGTCCCTGAGCTAATACCTGTTGCCAGTCTTCCTCTTTTTGCTTGAGGAAGAGTGGCCTTGAGCTAACATCTGTGCCCATCTTCCTCTATTTTGTATGTGGGTTGCCGCCACAGCATGGCTTGATGAGTGGTGCAGGTTCGCGCCCGGGATCTGAACCCGCGAACCCCAGCTGCTGAAGCAGAGCATGCTGGACTTAACCACTACGCCACCGAGCTGCCTCAAAAATATTTATTGAAGATAAGAATCCTGAATAGGAGTAAAAGACCTGTGAAAATATTCAGGCTAAAATATTTACACATTTCAATATAAAAAAATATTAGTCTGAGAAAAGCGTCCATTTACCAGAATTTGCTTTGAGCTTACATGCATCTGTAGAAAGAGCTATTTTCTCAGCTGAAAATATGATGTATACATAAATGACAATCAAAAATAGTAACAATTTCAGATATTAACTATAAAACACAACTTTAAGGAGATTGCAGGTAACTCTATGAGAAAATTAAAAACAATTCATTCTTCATAAAAAATATCAGTGATGTGGGTATTAGAGACATATGGCTAAAAACATGACTAAAGTGAGTGAATATGTACCAAGAATAATTGTCTTATGTTATTTTTAATGTTTAGATAATCAGTGTAAAAAGATTTTTTTGCTCTGATGTATATGGACATATGTTTTTAATTTTTAGAAATTTTATTTTTGAGAAGATTTTGAATAGAACTATTGCATAGGTGCAAAATACTATAAAAATGATGTCATTAATAAATCAACACTTTTTTTAATTCTGTAATTTTAATTATTTTAGTGACTCTTTTCAATACATGTTATGGTCCCCCATCTCTAGCTCTCTTGGCTCCCACTGACAGATGAGGGAAAATATGAGATGTACTTATGTTTTGAGAAGATGTGCTCAAAGTGTCACAATAATTTTGTAGTAGGAAAATACATAAGCAGTATCCCAACAGGTAACTTCCCACCTCACTCCATCCCATCAAATGCACACTTTTTAAACCAAGACTAAAGATTTCCCTTCCAAAATACTAGGCATTTCAAGAAACAGCAGGATCTAAAACATCTACTTAAATGCAGCATCATCCTTATACAAATGTCAAAGAGAGATGAAATATATTTAAAAAAGAGCTAACTGGGGTTTTTTTCCCCCCTCTTTCTCATTGGAATGTTCTGGTAACTACTTATGAATTATATTTGGAAATGAATCCTTTCATAAATTCAAGCTTTATTTAGTACATGAGAATTGCATAAAAACGAAGAGCTTCTCTCCTCATTGTCAGAGACTATAATTTCTAGTATTCACCTTGATACCTTCAAAATATGGAACTGAAGGATCACATCCAGTAAAAACTATCTTCTAGTCTGAGCATAATGGTTAAGTTCATTAGAGAAAGGCCTAAAATTCTAATACTTTCCACTGACCTGAGGCTCCATAGCAACTGAAGTCCTTCCTTCCAGGGCGCTCAGAAGAACTGCCGCTAGCTAAACAACAGGAAGCCAAAGTCCCCACTACGTTTTGGAATATCTGGTGGACAACTCTGCCCCTGGAGAGAACAGACCTTCCCACTTCTCGCCTCAAATGAACGTAGTACAGGTATGCTAAGCCATGATTTACTCAAAGGGAAAAGCGTACTATAAAAGTACAAGTAAGTAAATTTGTCACAAGTAAATAAATCACCACCACCAGCACCATCATCACCATAATCATGTTAAAATACAGCTCAAATGCAGTGTGGTAGGTTTAAAATATACACTTACCACTTGGCTGTATATAAAAGATGTTACTTCATTTCCCCATAGCTGAATTCAACTTGATCATGACCATTGCATTTCTGCTTACGGTAGAAAAAACAATCTTGCTACTTCAAGATCACTTAATCTCTTCAGATTTAAAATTTTAGTTGCTTCAGGGCAATTAGTCAAATTAAACTCATCTCAAACTGCCTCTCAGGGGTGTGTTCTTCTCCCCTCCCCTCCTTCCCCCAGGGGGAAGGTTACAGACCACCACATGATGGGAGAGGACCTGGTCCAGGCACTGTCCTCCACGCCCTCACTGGCCTCCCTGGGAGGCTTCAGCCCTTTGTCTTTGGGTATTGGCCTGGTTCTGCTGATGCGACTGGTAGGTATCTGCGGCCACCATCCCAGCCAGTCTCCAGCAGTGAGATTGGCACTTCATTCTGTGCCCTCTTCATTCTACCCCAGGCCTCTCCCATCCAGCTCCCGCAGCACCTCCACATCTGGCGAGGGGGCCTGCAGGACCGTCAGGATTTCTCCTATACTCTGTGCAGGCCTTAGGGAACTGGGTGGAGACACCATCTCAGGGCTTGTTTCTGCCTAAACATGCCCCCTGCAGGGCACACTATAAGGTGGTTTCCTTCCAAAGTTCCAGGCAGGAGGCAGGGTATAAGTGCTCTCTGCATACAGATTCTCCTCTACCCAACTGGAGTGGGGGATCTTATCGACCCACTCATTTCTTACCTCTAGTCTCCTCCTAATCTCTACAGGCTCCATCCTCCATCCCAGGAAGGTATTTCCTCCTTCCTGCAGCCTCCCCCCTGCATGGCTTACTGTACAATATATGCCAGGCCTTCTGAGATCTCGCTCCTTGAAATGCCCAAATCATTTTTCTTCTAACAAAGCCTGCCTCTTTTAAATGAAGGCCTAGGCTAACTCTGGTCTCTGAAACATGCTTCAAGGGCCTGTTTTGGAAGTCAAAAGCTGAACAATGTCTTCTTTGTCCTAGACCATATTCTGTCCTCCCCCTGAAGTGATGGAATCCTTAGCCTCAATGGGGGAGACACCCAGGGCAACCAAAATGAGGAGGAAGGGAAAGTAAATTGAATACCAGTTCAAAATATTATCCCCACTAAACCAGCTGGTCATAATGCAAGGTCTCAGAGCTGCCAGAACACTCATCCAGGATTTTTAAAAAGTACAACATATTGACATATCATTCTTCTAGAAGACACCGTTTATACATATTTGAACAAAGGGCAAAAGGGATCTACAACTTTCAGTGTCTTGATTTCTTTATATCTAACGCCCTTAATCTCTATTCTACTGTTGAGTGGAGGTCCATTCCACAGGAAACCATCCTTGTTCAGCATCATCTTGGAACTCTCCACTTCCCTGGTTTCTTCTTCCTAGGGCCTTCTCACCTTTGTCTCTCCTCGTCCATACCTGCCACGCTCACTCATCACATCCCTAAAACCTCAGACCCTTTCTTACCTGATCCATCATCCCAATTCCAGCTCACTCCTCTATCTAGTCTGAACCCTACTTTCAGCTGATCCAATTGCTATTTTCTTTAGTCTCTTAGAACATTCTCCCCACTTGACTATTCAAACCAATTCTCAACTCTAGGTCACCACAAGGTCAGATTTTCCATTCCAAAGTGACAAGTACTACCAGGCAAAGTTACAAAACTGGGCTAAAGGGAACCATTTAAAATACCTACAAATTCTAATGGGCCTCACTATGTCTATGTAATACTTTTTATCCATCTATTAACACATTATCCTGTATTTTCATGGCTGTTTAGACTTTTTCTAGATTCTCCAAGCCCCTCCCCCATCTCCAAATCTTCTAATCTTGAATGATGGCACAGCCTCCAATTTCACTGAAAAGCTTCAGGACGTTCCATACCTCCGAACTTCTCTCTTTTCACCTAAAAATTTCACTGTATCTTCATCTATCTTGCAGTGATAGTTAAAAATCACACGTGTAAAGTACTGTGCCTGCCCTTTAGTAGGCATTCAGACTTGCAAATACCTTTCTCATCTGTTCTTTCTCCCTCCGAATTACTGCTAATTTTTATCCCTTTGCGGGCTATAGTAGGTTGAATGGTGCTCACTCCCCCCCCCCAAAATACGTCCATCGGGAAGCTATGAATGTGCCTTTATTTGCAAAAAAGGTCTTTGCAGATGTAATTAAGTTAAGGATCTCAAGATGAGATCATCTTGGATTAGGATGGGCCCTGAATCCAGTGACAAGTGTCCTTATAAAGAAAGGAGAAGGTCATGTGAAGACACACAGAGGAGAATGTCATGTGAAGACGGAGGCAGAAATTGTAGTGATGGGCCTACAAGCCGAGGAAAGCCAAGGGCTGCCAGCAGCCACCAGAGGACAGGAAAGAAGCATGGAACAGTTTCCCTCCGCGCCTCCGGAAGGAATCAACCCTACTGACAGCTTAATTTCAAGACTTCTGGCCTCCAGAACTGTGAGAGAAATTTTTCTGTTGTTTTAAGCCACTCAGTTTGGGGTAATTTGTCACGGAAGCCACAGGAAACTAACACAAGGGCTCTTTCTGTACTTATCACGATCTAGCCCCTACCAATCTTTGTCAATTCCCTTCCATCCACTATCCCCTCTCTCTCCAGCCTCACTAACATCACCCTCTGTAGTAGATCATTTCCATGTGTTTTAGCTCATCCAGGAGCACTGAGAGCCCAGCTGAGTGTCCTGGTGGGGAGCACAGGGCAGGGTTCTTCCCACAGTGGCAGTTCTGGATCTCAAGTGCATGGGAGCCTTGTTGTGGGGGTGGAGACCAGGGTGTGTCATCCCCTGGAAACAGAAACTCTGTCACAGCCAGGGATGTGAGATCAGGGAAGGCAGCAGGGTTTGCCTTGGGCCCCCCATATCAGGGACACTTAACACTTTCCCACACTGAACTCTTTCCCCATATGGCTTGGATGGGCTGAGGTACAATCAGAGAATGTTTAGGGCTGCAGTTTTCCAAGCACCAATCCTCCTTGTATCACACTTAGGTATAAACTAACCAGACTTCCCAGGAGCTACTGGCACCCAAAGAGGCATCTGGTTCTGCTCATTATACCGTAGTCCTTATAGGTTCTTCCCTGCCAAACCTCACTGGCCTTCGCTGAGCAATTCTCAGCTTCTTAGAGAACTACCTCCAACTCTTGGAGGTCTGAAATCAAAAATCTGTTGAATAATGACTATAAGACAGTGGGAATTATATGTTCAACCACACTTACATGAAAAGAAAGGTGCATCATCTATGCTTTGGCCCTAACTTGCAGAGAGAATTAGAAGTTGGGGCCACTGCACTCTCACCCAAGGAGGTGGAACATAGGGTGGAACCTAAAACATTATGTGCACCAAAATCTGGATTCTAAACCATGTCTCTAAGCATCTAGCAATGCAGAGGACCTAGTGTATTATCTACAAAAAGAAAATTGATTCCAGATGCATCTCATCCTAGAAGTACTGAAAACACTTGTAAGACCTCCCAACTTAGAAGTTTAGAATCATAATCAACAAGCATTTAATAAATGCACAGTTCAGTGTCGTATTACACAGCACAAGGCAAATTACATGAGGCGTGCTTTCAGCCTTCCAGAAGCTTGCTACTGAAAATGGACAATATTGACACTGACATGTACAAAAGTGACTGAACTCGAACAAACTGGATAAATACATGATAAATACACGAAGTAGTGACATTATACGCCAGCCAAGGGGAAAGTGCATTTTGTCACACTTTGGCGTGTGATCTCCCACATTTAATAAGGTGGTGGTTGTGGCAGTGGAGAGGGGGCCAGAAAAAGTGCTGGAATCATAGACAGTGCACGGTTAAGGAAGCAAAAATGTTCACTGCTGCTTTCCAAAGACCATAATGGCATTTCAAACAACAGTGAAGCACCATGTACCCCCTTCCCCCTCCAGGCTGCAGCAGTTGGTCTACATCCACAGAAAGAGTTCTGACTGCTCTCCATCCCTCAGATACATTAAACCCAGCATCCAAGTGAGAGCTAGGCAGGGGAAGCCATTAATGAGGAATCACAGAGAGCTTTTCACAGGTAGCTGAGAAGACTTAAATGAACGGCTGACAAACACTGCCTGTTGCGCTGTTGTGTCTTTTGTTACAGAAATGACTCAGTAGTCCCTCCTCCCCACCACGGAAAACATTTTATAAGGCTTACTTTCAATCATTCTTTTGAGGGACATACAAACAGCAGCCACGTTTGGGATTCAGTATTAAATCATTACTTTGTAGGACCTTAAGTCTAGGCTAGAACCCTCCTTTCCTGCTAAGGAGATTCTTTACATGGTGATGCTACCAAGTGAACAAAATTAATGCATGGATTTATGAGCTTGGTTTTTTTTATATATATACTTTTTAGATTCCATATATAAGAGAGATCATATGGTATTTGTCTTTCTCTGCCTGACTTATTTTACTTAGCATAATGCCCTCAAGGTCCATCTATGTTGTCACAAATGGCAAGATTTCCTTCTTTTTTACGGCTAAATAATATTCCATTATATGTATATATATTATATTCCATTATACATATACCATAATTTCTTTGTCCATTCATCCACTGATGGACACTTAGGTTGTTTCCATATCTTGGCTATTGTAAATAATGCTGCAATGACCATGGGGGTGCATATGTCTTTGAGGTAGTGTTTTCATTTTCTCTGGATAAATACCTAAAAGTAGAACTGCTGGATCATATAATAGTTTTATTTTTAATTTTTTAAGGAACTATGCTGTTTTCCACAGTGGCTGCACCAATTTACATTCCTACCAACAGGGCACAACATCCTCACCAACACTTGTTATTTCTTGCCTTTTTGATAATAGCCATTCTAATAGTTGTGAAGTATCTCATTGTGGTTTTGATTTGCATTTCCCTGATGATTAACATCTGTATGTCTTCTTGGAAAAATGTCTATTCAGATCTTCTGTCCATTTTTTAACCAGATTTTTTTTTGCTATTGAGTTGTATGAGTTCTTTATATATTTTGGATATTAGCCCCTTATCAGATATATGATTTGCAAATACTTTCTCCCATTCAGTAGGTTGCCTTTTCCTTTCTCAAAACGACCAAAAAAAAAAAGAAAAAAAGAAAAGAAAAAGTCTATTCTAATATTTAAAAGCAACAATGATCACTGTAAACAAGTATAAATTTTCTGTTGCTGTTATTCACTTACAATACATTGAGTTTGTCTAATAAGCACTTTTAATATGTATTTAGAATTACTCATAGTAAAGCATGTTCTATTTGGGGGAAATAAGCAAAAAGAAAAGAAAAAGGTAATGCATGTTCACGGTAACCAAACAAAATCCAGTCTGGACAGAACAATAAATTTTAAAAAAAGACACTTTTATTCATTAAGTTAGCATATGTGAGAAGCTAAAAAGTTAGAATGACCCATGGTTTGGTTTCTAAGTATACTCAGTTGATGTGTACTTCAAACAATTCTATTTAAATGTTATTTTAAGTTTTTAAAACTTTAAAACTTACTATTGTTTGTATTTTGTGTGTGTTTGTTTTGAAAACACAAACTGCAAATTAAATTTTTTAAAAAAGAAGAAAGATAATGTGGCCATAACAATGGCTATGAAATAGTACTTCTTTAGGCTTACTTTAGAATCTGGCCTAGTTCTGTATCTTCTAGAAGTAAGGGCTAATAAATATAAGCTAGGTGTCAGGTCTAGACAGTGCTTCTGAGACAAGTAAAGGAATCTATCTATCTATCTATCTACCTACCTACCTACCTACCTACCTACCTACCTATTTACCTACCTACCTATCAAATTTAATGCATGGAGAGGAAGGCACTCCCACAGCCAAAGCTGGGTTTCGTATGGCTGAGGGACTCAGTTAAATGCTACTTTGAGAGGTCCAGAAATGGGTAGGTGCATAATAGGTGAACAGCTGCCTTCTCTAGTTCCCCCAGGCCTCACAGACTTTCAGGCATAATACTGGAGGTCCATCCTGCCACTATTCCTTCTTCAGTCATTCATATCGTACTCTTCCACTCTCCTCCAGATTGCACTTCCCCCTGGTTTTGGATGTCATTGTGCACTACTGGTAACTTCCTACTGTTTTTAGTGAAAATCTTGTTGGTGAAAATCTGATGGCAGAGGGCAAAGAAATGACTATTTCCCTGATCACCTTAAATTTTTAACAAAAGGCTCAAGATTACGAACAAAAGATCTTTAAACAGATACCATTCTCAAAATACCATGGGGGTTCCTAAAACAGCCTAGGACAATCATTGAACCTAAACCATATGGGTCAGTAGAGAGTAAATCTGTCACCATCAGAAACTACAGAAGCTCAGCATCCAAGGAGATGCCAGCCCAGCCCCACAGATGGCCGGGAAACCAGCTCCATATTCCACGCCCTGCCCCAGGGCCTGTCTGAGTAAACATCTGCTGAGTATCTACACTGTGAAGGACATTGTACTATATGCTATAGAGGAACCAAAAAAAAGGGGAGCAGCAAACAACATTTTTGCACACTTGGGGCCAACAGTCTCCTGAGAAGACAGGACTCATACACATTCTAAGAGACCTGGATTCTAGTCTAAACTAAATTAGCAACTGGATGTATGACCTGGGGCAAGTTACAAAAATTCTCTGTACCTTGGATTCCTCATATCAAGATTTAACTAAAAACCTGGGTATCATTTATCAGGAGGCAACTGAGAGACACAAATATTCAATGCAAGAGAATGAGGAGACTAGGGGAAACTTCCCAGAGTTGGGACTCCAGCTGGGCCTTGAAAAATGGATAGAATTCTGAGGGAAAGGAAGGGTTAGGGGATTCCAGGAAAGGAAAACAAAAGCAGGAACACATATTGCATATTAACAAGACAGTAGATTGACGCCTGGCTAATCAAGTGTTAGCGTGGTGGTGAATGAGGTGAGCCAGGTATGACTAAGAACGTGGAGATGGTGGAAGGCGTTGAACGCTAGGCTAAGGAATACGGTCTTTCTCCTATTCGTTGGGTTGTTAGTGAAGAGAGAAAGCAAAAGAACCAGTATCTACATCAGCCTGCACATCCATTTTGACTTGGATCAACACCTTCTAACTCAATGTAGACGGTGTAGGAGTGAAGCAACTGGAATCATTATTTGCAAACCATGGGAGAGCCTGAAGGACAAAACATATCAAGAGAATACAGATCGGGCAAAAGTGTATACAAAGGACAACCACAGAATTGGCATTTTCAAGTAGGAGATGATGATAAAAGATACAGAATGACAGAATGTTAAGGTTCACTGATAACTCAGCTCCTACATCTGAAAACAATGAGGTGCTCTGTTTGTATTTCTAGGAGGTCAGACAATAAACTAGACAATAAAAAGGTGAAACCTTCCAAATTCTGAGAGCAAACAAGAGAAACCATTAACAGAAATTGGCGCTTTTCAAATATCCTTGTGTGCATGAGCTTAGCTATAGGCAACCTATCACACAATTTCTGGAATAAAATTAAAATCAAAATCAAATTTTGCAAGTGACAATATTTGAAATTGCTATTGCCTCTAAATAGATACACTACAATGTGTGGAAATGAAGAAACCTGTTGGTGTTTATTTGCCTTTTCAGTAGAATTTAAATTGGGCAGGATTTCACGGAAATACAGATTCAGTAACTTTTTCTGGGGATTAAAAGAAGAAAGGATTGGGAAAAATGCCCTGGGCTTTGTTGCGGGAAAGGCGATCTGGCTCCTTTTAATTTTCCATTAAAGCCCTACTTTTCAGTATAAACCAGATGGAATCCTTATACAACTCCATGAAAAGCCTACTATTTTTGGGTATCTCAAAAGATGGAAGCTCTGAAGAAAATGAAAGTGTTTGAATTCATCAGAGAAAATCCCACCAGCACATTCAAAAGGAGCAGGTACTTAGAAATCTTAAAAATACAAGGTAAGAGGTCTTTCTGCGATAGATTTCTGAGCCCAGCCTCCCCTGGGCTGCTGCTCCCTCTGGCTCCAGGTGATCGCTGATTTTCTACCACTTCATGGCCTGCTCCACCACCGTGGCTGAGACTCATGACGTCTGCTTCATTCCCTGTCTTTCAGAAGCTGCCTCCCTGATGGTTCCATCCTCACTGCCATTCTCATAAACAGAAAAGACTTCAGTGTTCAACCCTGCCCGCCCCATACCTAGGGAGTCAGAACAGGGTCTGGGAATATGCATTCTATAAGATCTTCAGAGGATATTCATGCAACCATGACCCTAAAGCTCTTTCCTTATCATGAGATAAGACCTGGCTCAATATACCCTGTTTGTCGTTCTGCAGGGTGGAAGAGGGCTGATGTTTCCTGCGCGTGGACTGTGAGGTTCTGGGCCAGGAGGTGGTGGGCACTGTGTCCACCCTCACCGTTTACAAGCTCGTTTGAGAGATGGAACAAATTTAGTGTGAAGAGCATAGATTCGGGAGCCAGACTGGCTGCTTGGGTTCAGATCCCAGCTCTGCTTACCAGCTATGTGACCCTGATGAAATCATTTAATCTCTATGCCTCAGTTTCCCTACCTGTTAAATGGGAATAACAATAACAGCAGCTCATGGAATAGTGCTGGGTGTTGTGCTGGCAAATCAGCCACGAATAAGATACAGTCCCTGACTTCCAAAGAGCTCATAAGTCAGTGAAAAAGACCGGTATCTGCCCACTCTCCCACCCAGCTGACTCCACTTTGCTTTATAAGTCAGGCTGTGATGAGGGTGAGGATGAGGCGGTGACCAAGTGCCATGAAAGCCCAGAGACAGGACCAAAGGGAGGGCTTCCCAGAAGGTAAGGGTTGAGTGGAGCCATGAGGAGTGAGGTTTCCACAGGGAGTAAAGATGCCTCTGTAACCCCCAACACTTAACACCGAAGCAACTGCAAAGCAAAGGCAAGGAGGCTGAGAGCAGGCAGGGAATGAGGAACCACAGCTTTGAGGCAAGAGCAGGCATGGGTTTAGGAGCCAGACAGACCTGGCTTCTCTAGTAATTAGCTGTGTGACAGTGGGTAAGTTACTTTACCTTTCTGAGACTCAGTCTTCCCCTTTGACCAATGGGGATAATACTACCTGCCTCATAGAGTCGTTATGATTAAGTAAATTACTGTATGTAAAGTACTTAAGGCCTCTGAAGTTCAATAAAAATGGGAGGTATTATTATTTTCATGGTGTGTTTAGGGAGGGGAGAGTAGCTGTGGTGTGCTCTGTGCTCGTTTATACTATCACAGAGAGAGGTACACCAGGCCAGAAGTAAGTAGCCCTCAGAAAAAGCCTTCTGAATCGAAATAGGCAATGGGCTATGACTTTCGCATACTGTATTTTTTTCTCCCCAAAACTTACAGTTAATAGGTGCTCGATACATATTCGCACAAACCAACTGAGAGCTGATTGAGGTCACGGGTCTACAAGGGCAGAATATGTGATGATCTCTGCTTCCCAAGAATAACCAGGAGGAGGACCCAAAGTCGGCTTCACATCCAGAGCGAGGCACAACGCTGGTCACTCTGGAAGCAGGCTCAGACGAATGGGAAAGGCTCCCATGCAAATATTACAGCTCAGAGCCTTACAAACGTTGTTAAAGTTTCATGAGTCAGTAAGCATTATCTTTTCTTCCCACGTTTTTATTAGACCATAAATCCAGTTCAATTTATATCCTTCTAGGATTACTGTGTTCTAATCAAGTCCAGAGTGCCACTTATTCCTAAGTTGTCTGTACTGCATGCCACACAAGTCCATTTGGATAACACTGTTCGGGCTACTCACGTGTTTTAGTAGCTAAAAATTAGATTTGCTCAACTAGAAACACTATTAAAAAAAAGATTATATTCCTCTAAACAACCCAAATCATCTCTTTTTCAATAGGAACCAAATGCATGAAAAGTCATAACGCGTGGGGTTTTTTCCTTACTCCGTAGTTTATTATATCTTTAGAAAGTCATGATGACATTCTGAAGTCGAACTCAAAGAATTTTCAATGTAAATAGGTTAAAATTCTGGTTATCTGTCTAAAACAAAGAAACCTGTTTATAGGGCTAACTTTAGAGTGCTTTTATGTTTTCTATTCTCCAGAATAGAAAAGATTCCACATTTCTTAAGAAGACTTGCTAAAAATGCCGTTTTCAATCGTACTGTATAAACACATTTCCCATCTTTTCCAACAATCCTCAAGCCAGAACCAACAGTAACCCAATCTCTTTCTAAAATATTCAAAATTTCCTTTTATGCACACAATACATTTTCATCCTCCCTTCCCTAAGGGATATATATGTTATATGTACGTATGTTATATGCATGTGTGTATACGTGTACGTGTGTATATGTATACACACACATATACTTTAACAACAGCAGATAACACTTACACTGCTTTTCCTGTGTGGAGGACTATTCTGAGTGTTTTACATTATTAACTCATTTGTTCCTCACAGCAAACCCTGGAGGTAGGAACTATTATCTCCACTTTAAAGGTGAACAAAGGGAGGCACAGAGAGATTAGGTAACTTGGCCCAGCTCACATAGCTGGAAGGGGTGGAACCAGGTCCAGATCCTGAGCCCATGCTCTTGACCACACCTGGGCTGAAGGGCTTGAAACCTGGCTTTAAGTGGTGACTCTGCCACTTTGGACAAGTCACTTAGCTTCTCTGGGCCTCATTTTTCCTCATAAGTAAAATGAACAGGTTGGACTACACGCTCTCTAAGTCCCTTCTGGCTGTATGTTCTTTGGGTTTTATACACGTCTCTACCTTGGTCTGGGGAGCAGCCGAGTTGTAGACTTCCACCTTCTACTCCCCTGACGCTGCTCTGGCTTGGTTCAGAGTTCTTCAGTGCTAAATCCAACTGCACTTTTCATTCCTAGTCTTGCTTAACCTCTGGGGCATAACCCTCCCTTCCCGGGGATCAAGGACACCTCTCTCCCCAGGGCCCAACCAGTGCTCTGGCTGCACCTCTCCCACTCAGGGCCTGGGCTCCCCTTCTTCCTCTGCTCCCGGGCTCTCCCTCAGCCCTGCCTGCCCCTTCTGCTCTACACACTCTCTTAGTGATACTGCCACACCCATGGCTTCAAGTATTTTGTAATTTGCTGCTAATAGATTTATATTTGAGTCCTAATCCTCACTCCAGACCCATCTATTCAACTGCCTATGAGACACCTCGACCTGAAAGTCCAGAGTGTCCACAATCAAGTCATCACTTCACGCACTGGCCCCTGCTTTTCTTACTGTATTGCTTGTCCGCATGTCTCTCTCCACCTAACTTCCCAAGAACTCCTCTTCTGCCCCCTCCAGACACTGTCTCACCCTCTCTTATTCTGTCTCTTTTGCTCCATCCCCACTTCCATTCCTTCCATTCAGACCCTCATCTCTTGCTCACCTGTTTCCATAACTACCTTCCCGGCATCAGTCTTGACCGCCTCTGGTCAACAGCCCACAATGTAGCCAGATAATCTTTATAAAATACAAATCAGATCAAAGCAGCATTTCCACTTACAACTCTTAAATGGCATTCCTGACAAAGTACTTACAAGAACATTCTCGATTTTTCCTCCAGTGCCATCTTCTTTCTCTGTCCATCACTCTACCACCCCCACCCACCCTGAACTACTTGCAATTTCCCAAAAGGTCTATGCCCTGGCCTTCTGGGCTGCTCCTTCTGAGGCAATGACCTTCCCACAACACTCAACTAGCCAACTCCTACTCTTCACCTCTGGCCTTCTCTGCCTGGCCAGCCCACTTTCCTACTCTTGCAGAGTTCATGCTCCCTTCTGTATGCTCCCTTGCCCCTGTGAGGACCCCTAGAATCACAGCATTTACCACAGTGGTCAAAGGCTTTCTTGTGTAGGTAAGTTCCTTGGGGCAGGATCAAACCTCTTTGCCCCTGAAGCATCTAGTTCAATGAATGAATGCTGCTGAAAGAGTAAATATGTAGGATAATTCACAAACTCTTACAGACCTATCTGTGGACCACAGAGGGACCCAACTTAAAGAATCACACAGAGTAAAAGTATTTCTAGTACCAACATGCTTCGCTTTCCCATTTTTAAATTTAAGTTAATTTTTTATATCCTAGGTGAGCAATAGATGAGGGTCTAAACGGAAGGAATGGAGGTAGAATGGACATTTTATTTTTTATTTAAATATAAAGTTCTATTTCCCAACAACTTGAAGTATCAGCTTCCAAAGCACTTATGCCACCACCCCCTCTTATGGCATGTAACACATTTTAATTAATATCATCATTATAGCCCTATGTAGTATTCTGCATATTGTGTAGGGGCTAAGAGCAGGGCTTTGAAACAAAACTAAATTGGGCCTGAATCCTGACTTGACCACTTACTAGCGATATGATCTTGAGTTAGTTACTTAACCTCCCTTGCTTCAATTTCCCATCTGTAGAATGGGGATTATAATCCACTTTATAGCATTATTGTTAAGATTAGAGCTTAAAAAGTGCTTGACACACATTAAATGCTCAATAAAACTTAGATATTATTTATTATTTTTATCTCCTCTAGTAGAAGGCAAGCTCCTGAAGAGCCAGGACAGCAGAAGTACTCATTTTCATGACCCGACCTCCCAGCGCCTTGCACACATGAACACACCGGGCTAACGTCTGCAGAACAGATGGATATAATGAACCGTTTATAGCAAAAATACGTGCACTAAGTATGATGACTAGTATGGACAGAATTGCTCCAATAATTTGGAGGCCTGTGGAGAACAGGGACCATCCAGAACACTAGTAGTTCGCCCTGTTCCTGGAGGTCTGGAAGCTCACTTAACTTCCATGGAAAATGCAGGACTCACAGTCGCCAAGGCAGGGCAGCTGCGTGATGGAGAGGACCCAGGCGGAACTGAAGAGTTGGGCAGGCTGAAGCATGCTTCCCATTCGCATGGTCTGGGGCAAGAAGTTTCTCCTCTGGAGTCTGCTTAATTTCCTCTTCCAATTTAGAGAAGGTAAGACTGTGATTTCTAAGGACCCTCCTAGCCACCCTGGAGTCTAAAAACCAGCAGATGAAAAAAACAGGCCAAGAAAGATGCTACTGGAGTAAAAGAACCATACCAAAGTCAATACAGGAGGCATCAGATCACTGAATTACAAGGGACCACTGAGTGGGAACTGGCCACATGAACCGAAAAAAAGCAAGGTTTTTTGAAACATGTTTAAAATGAAAAGATCTGAACTTATAAAATCAAAAGAACAAATGCAATGATGGGTATAGGCTCTAGGTTTCCATCTAATTTAATTCTGCTCAGCCTATAAACTCATTGAGGGCAATGACTGTGCCTCGTTGAGTGGCAGCATAAGGCAAAGCTGCTGGCCAAAAATACATTTCTTCTTGACCTTTTTTCTGGTCACATGGCTAAACTATATTTCCCAGGCTCCCTTGCAGTTAAATGTGGCCATATAACTAGCCCTCATGTAAAGGATGTAAGTGGAAGTGACAGGTGTCATTTCCAGGCCAAGGCATTTAAAAAGTGGGTGCACCCCTCCACTCCCTCTTTTGTCCTTCTGCCAGCTGAAAGCTGGTTAAAATGGAGTGCTATGGGATGGTGGAGCATGGGGCCCAGAATCACTGCATGGAGGAAGGCCACCCACTGACCAGAAATACCCATTCTGGACTATTACATGAGGAATAATAAACCTCTTTTGCTTTTGAGCCATTAGATTTTTGCAGGCCTATTTGTTACAGCTTCTAACATTAGCCTCATTAATCTAGGAGCCTAGCACATACCAAGGACCTAAGTCACATTTGTGAAAACAAGATAAATAAGCCCAGGTTCCTTCTCTCAACGTGCTGACCAACTAATGATGGAAACAGACACAAGCCAAACAAGGCCTGCTGCTGAAGTTGGAAAACAAAGTCAGAGGCATGGTAATTTGTTTGGAGGGGAAAGGGTGGAGAAAGCATCACAGAGAAGACTTTTGAGCTGGGCCCTAAAGGTTAAATAGGACCCAAGCAAATCAGACGGGGTTGGAGATTCCAGACCCAGAGAAAGCATAGGGTAAAGGTACAGAAAGCAGAGTGTGCATTTGTTCACATTCAACCTTATCATTATGTCTCTTTAACTTGGTCAACATGAGTTTATCGTGCACTGACTTTCCTATCTTGGGTCTGGCATCAAACAAACAACCCTTTGTTTTTACAGTACACTCATCAACCCTATCGCTTTTTTTAATATAAAATGTTCCATGATGAATGTCCTTAGAAAGTGCAAAAGTAAACGTTTAATGAATCATAACAACTCTTTTCTAATAAAATTCTTGAAGAACAAACTTGAGACGGTTCTATTACTACTTATCGTAGTCAAGGAGCCACGCTCTTAAGAATCAATGACTTCAACCTTTGTCCTAAGTTTTGACATTATCGATTAAACATGTAATAGTCACTGGCTTGCAAAATGGAACATTAGGCCCCAGAATTACATTAACATTTCCTCTTTAAGAGGAACATCAAGCAGATGGTTTAAGAGTTCAGTCAAAAGATCGTGTATATCGTTTGCTCACAGCTAAGTGCCCCTAAAACCTGAGATGGCTAACAAATCACTTCCTCCAAAAATCTATGAGTCTCTTTAACTGAAAGCAGAGTACCCATGGGGCAGGGACTGGGGAAAAATGCACAAAGGGTGGAAAATATTGCAGTCACTTGAGCGGTGAGAGGAAAGGATGTGGGTGTCTGAAGCCTACCCTGAAGCAGGGAAGAGAAACCGTCTCCAGTGGTCTTCCAAATACCAATTTAATGATGTATTATCAATGCACCCAGGAACTTGTTTAAATATAAGGGCAAAACAACATCACTGGGCTGACAATTCATTTCAAAAGACTTGAGCAGTCCTTAGACTTGAGAGAAGCGAGTCAGGCTGCCTCACTCCTATCAAACACCAATTTAATTCGCTGATTCAGAAACAAAATTCTTCTGCTCCCACACCAATGTACCCTACCTCAGCTCTTAGTATCTATCCCTGAAAGGAGAGGGGGTTAAAACTGGGCGGAGTGGAGACTACCTTGAAAGTAAAGCAACTCTTATGACAGCTAGAATCATTTCCCCCTTAAATCTAAGGAACACTGCAGCTACCAGTCAACACTACCAGTCCATGAATACAGCAAAATGCCAGCACCTGCCACCCCGCATCTGGGGCCTTTTATTTTTTGGTAAATGTGGCAGGAAAGATTCTGAGAGAGAAGATCAACTGCTATATCTGAGAGAAAGGGAAAACGCAGGGAAGAGAAACAAGAAGCACAGCGCCCATCCTTGGGTACTTTGTGTGTCTCCTCTCTATGCACTGAAAGGGCTCTTTGTGTCACACACACACACACACACACACACACACACACGGCGAGTCTGTGTGATTTATGGGGGGAGGGGCAAGAAGGGTGATTTTATTATCCCTCTTCTCACTGAGTCCCAGCAAATCTCCGCCTGGGCCCAAGCTCGGTGGCTTCTTTCTGGCCCAGTCCCCTCCGCCTGTGGCCGCAGAGATAAGAGAGGGGAGGCGACCAAACAAAAACAGTCATCGATCTAGGGAAGTAGAGAGGAAATCCAGCGAGCAGGGAAGGGAGGAGAAAGGAGCCTGAGGGAGCAGAAGGGGTGGGGGGCAGAGGAAGAGGAGCGAAGGCTCCTGCACGGGGGACAGGGGAAGGGTGGGTGGGTGGAGGCACAGGAAGAGTGAAGGGGAGGATGGGGGAAGTGCAAGGGAGGTGCCAGAAATAGGCAGGAGGATGCAATGGGGAAGGCGACGGCCGCAGAAGGAGGCCGAGAGGTGGAGGAGTGGGGCAGGGGTGGGGTGCGGTGGGGAGGGAAGCAGCACGGGGCATCAATTATTAAGTGATTACATCATCCCTGACATTAAAACAACACACACAGCCCGGGTCCCCGCGGGGGGCCCCGAAAGGAGGGCGGGGGCGGAGTCTGGGGCAGCCTCGCCCCCAAGCCAATTCCCATTCTCATCCCGCGCCCGCTCGCGGCCGAGGAAATGGGTCCCCATCCCTGCGCTACCTCCGGGCCGCACCGCGCAGAGGTGTCCTCCAGCCCGGCCGCGGGAAGACTCCGAGCGCGGCCAACTCCCCGGCAGCCCCGCGGGGCGCCCTGGAGGCGGCGGCGGCCCAGAGACTGCAGCGCGGGGCCCCGCGGCGGGGGCGGCGGCCCGCGTCTCCGCAGCATCCCCGAGGCCTCCCGCGACGCATCCCCGGCCGCTTACCTGCACGGCGCTCAGGCTCCGGAGCCCATTCACATGGTCCTCTCCCCGCCCTGCTCCGGCGCGGCTGAGGCGGCTCCAGTGGCTCCTCGGCGGGCCCGGGAGCCGGTGGGCCTTCCGAGAGCGCCGAAGGGGCGGCGCCGGGTGTCCCCGGCCCGGCGGCCGGATCCCTCCCTGGCGCGGGCGGCGGCCGCCGGGCGGTGCAGCGCGGGCGGCGGCTTTGTGTGCGCCCGAGGAGCCCTCCGTGCGCGCGGTGAAGCGCCGCGCGCCGGGACGGCAGAGGACGCGGAGCTCCGAGGTAGCCTCGCCTCTGCTCCCGCGGCCAGCCGGCGGGCGGGTCTCAACGGCCTCCGGCTCGCGGCGACCCCTCCTCCTCTCCCGCGGCAGCCCCCTCCCCGCCGGCTCCGCTCCTGACAGATGGCGCAACTGCAACGACACGCCGCCGCCGCCGCGGCTGCTCGCAGCTACTCGCGCTGATGCTCCAGCCCCTCCAGCCCGGCGGAGAGTGAGGAGGGGGCGGGACGCACCCTGAGAGTGGCAGGCCCCGCTGCCCTATCAACGGGCCCCTCGGGAGCTGTGGGCGGTGACCATTGGTGTCTGGGACGGGGGCGGGGCTGCAATGGGTGGGGCCACCGAGTGGGCTGAGCGTTGCTGTAGCAGCGGGCATCCTGGCCCGCGTGCCCGTGTAGGGTGTGAGAGGGGATGCGAGGTTGGAGGAGTTGTGTGTGTGTTTTTGAGGATTGTATGGACTTGTGAGGTAGTGGGTTCGGGCGAGGGAAGGAGGAGAGAATATGAGCTGCAGTTTCTGCTTTGCAGAAGGTTGCAGCTGCCACTGCAGAAAGGCATCTGCCATTCTCCCCAAACCATGGGAACCTGCCTCGAGAAAGGGCTCTCTTGCCTTTCTGGTGTCTGACAGTGGGAGGAGAAATAGGGAAAGTGTTAGGGTGGTGAAAACGTTTTCTCTGATAAACTGAAGATTGCGGAGCAAGGTAGAATGCCATCTCAGAAACCTGGGAAAGTTAAGAGAACCCTGGAAACGCACGATTAATATTATTAATAATAATAAGGAGGAGGAGGAGGAAGAGAAAAAGCAGAGGAGGGAGAAGAGGAGAAAATTAGGATTAGTTTACTAGTCTCCTATTTTTGTGGACACACACACACATATATAATTATTTTCAAGCAAAAGTCTGGAGCAAGTGTTACTGAAATGGGAGGAAGAAGTTGGAGAGGACAGGCGGCCACTAAGGAATCTGCAATCATAGAACAGAGATTTGTTTGTATAGTTTTTTCCAAAATCATGTTTAATTGTAGCCATTGGTTGTCATTGGTTTCTCATGACACTCAGCCTTCTCATGTTTCTTCCTTTCACTGAATCTGAGCTTTTGCTCAGATTTTCCTTAGTGAAATAATAGCCAGTTTAGTATACAGTTGGGAGTGCATCAGTCTTTATTTCCTATCCAGCTTTTCTATGGCAGGATGTAACTTCATAAAAAGAAACACTTTGGCTTCCTGATTTTCTTTATAGGTAATTCCTGTTTACTGAAAGTTCTGCTTTAAGGCATGCTCAGATTAGTTCTCCTTAATGATTTTGGCACGAACCCTACCCTCCTCCCCCAGCAAGCCTAATGTTCTGAGAAATATAAGCAAGTTGGCTTCTGCTTCTATGCTCAAAATCTATATTACTTTTCCTGCCAACTAATTGTTTTAACTGTAGTTTAAAAATATCAGTCACTTTTGCTGACTTTTTTATTTTTGCACACAGTACTTTTTTTTTAATTGCTAACATTCATTAAACGATGCTCATTTTTATGGATGAGGAAACTGAGGACAAGAGAAGTTAGTAACTAAAACTCAATGTGATAGTATAGGGTAGTTACTGTGGCTTTTTTCCTCCTTAAGCAAAATGATAAATGAACATAGTCCCAAGAAATAGAACCACAACTAGGACTAGAAGATTTCCATAGAAGAGAATGTCAACTTCATCTAGTCAAGAATTGTTTATCTCAAGCGAAGGGGGTCGTCTTCTTCAGTACTAGCCTGCCATGGCTGTCCTAAGTTTATTTGAATTGAGATGGAAAGGCTCTTGTCTAGAGCAATGATTCTCAGACTTTAGCATGTATCGGAATTACCAGAAGGAACTTGTAAAACACTGATTGGTGGCCCCCAGCCCCAGAGTGTCTAATTCATTAGGTTTGGGATGGGGCCCAAGAATTTGCACTTCTAACAGTTCCCAGGTGATGCTGAAGCGGCTGGTCTGGGTACCACCAAAACCTTGAGAACCACTGGTTTGGAACCAGGCTGTCCAGTGTAGTAGCCACTAGTCACACATGGCTATTAAGTACTTGAAATGTAGTTGAGTATTTGAAATGTGGCTAGTGCAAATTGAGATTGGCTGTAAATGCAAAAGATTTATTGGATTTCAAAGATTTACCATGAAAAAAAGAAATGTAAAACATCTCATTAACTTTTATGTTGATTACATGTTAAGATGATAACAGTCAATGTATTGTGATAACTAAAATATATTATTAAAGTTAATCACCTATTTCTTTTAATTTTTAATGTAGCTAGAGAATTTAAAATAGCATATGTGGCTCACATTATATTTCTATTGGATAACACTGGTCTAGAGTTGTTTCTGATTCCAGCTCCACAGTGCACACTGTTGAGAGCACCTTGATGCAGCAAATCTCTTACCCTTTCTGGACTTTACTGTTCTCACACATAAAATGGAGATATAGTAAAACTGATCTCACACTACTTGTGTGAAGACTAAATGGACATGGAAGCAATTTATGCATGCCTTCCTCCTTTTTAAAGATAAACTGTCATGTACTCTCAGAAAAACCGCTCTTAAGATATAGACCTCCTCGGAATTCCGTGTTAGACGGAATTTATCTTACATGATATCTGGAGTAGGTTAGGTAAGGCACCTCACTGCTTATGGTTTCTTCAAGAGGAGTCACTTTTTAGCGTCTGTAACTCTAATAGCTTCTTGATCTAATTAGTGGGCAAAAAGAAGAGACAATGCAATTAAAATGACAGATTAACCTGCTCCCATCAAGACTTCATCCTGTTTTTGTAATTCTTTCCTTGCTTACCTTTTTATCTGTTGCCCTTCTTAAATGTAGCTTTAAATGGATTTGGCCTCCTCGGGAGGATTTGCTAATGGTCTGAACAAGTGTACAGAGTACTGTGAAAGATTTGGACACTCTTCCCCATTTTGATCTGCTATGCAGGTCTGTACAGAGACCTTGATTAAAGATCCAGGACACTGTCCCTGGACTCCTTGAGATAAGTCATATTGTCCTCTACATCCCCCCAATTTTGTTTTATTTTCTTATGGACAGGTTAAATGTACAAATTAGAAGGTAGGCATTGTTCTAGAATTTCTCTTTGATTTGACTAGTAATGGTTATTTTTATTTTTCTATTTCTTTCACCTTAAATTTTCCTATTTCCATCTGGGCTTTCTTTATTTTGTCTCAACTGAATTTCTTATTCTCTTGCTTTTAATGTAACATTTTCCTTGTTTGTATGAGTTAAAATATTTTCTTGCCTTATTATTACATTTTAGTTTTAATCTTCTCTTAAATGTCAATTCAATAACACCACATATGGCAAGGGTAAGAATCCTTAACATAGAGTTCTTAAAAATCAACAAGAAAATAAAGATGAAGACTCCAGTTGAAAAACACGTGTAAAGGAAATACATCCCCACATGACCAGTAAATGTGAAAAGAGATTCAGCTTCACTTGTAACAAAATTAATGTAAAGATATAGTTTTTCCAACTACCTAGTTGGCCAAAGACATAAAAGGATGTAGGGAAATGGATACCCACATTCTACTAGTGGGAGTGTTAATTAGTGTAACCCTTCTGGAAGACAATTTAATAACATTTATGAAAAGCCTTAAAGTATATACCTTTGACCCAGCAATTCTACTTCTGGGAAAGAATGGAAGAAGTTTGCAAAGATATACCTATGATGCAAGTAATTGGAACATTGTTTATAACATGAAAAATTGAGGAAAGTCCATTAATAAGGGATTTGGTGGATGGGAGCAGAAGGCCTTCAACCCTCCCAGCCCTGGCCAGGAGCCTCTCTGGATACCACCTCTGCGGCAAGTCTTCTTCAAAAGGGAAGAAAAACGGCAGAGAAGAGGAAGAGGAAGAGAAAAGGGAAAATTAAAGCAGCAAAGGAAGGAAAAAGCTTAAAGAGTTTTATTGTTTCTTCTGGAAAGATTTTCACAATAAATTTTAAGGGACAGAAGTTGAACAACAAATTAGTAAGTATGTGTGTATATATACATGTATTTATGTTTATACATATATTCCATTGTTTTTAAACTTTATATATGTAAATTTTCATTGAAAAGTATGCAAGTACGTATACAAAAGTTTTAACAGTGATTTTCTCCAAGTTATCAGATTATAGGTCATCTTTATTTTTTATCCTTTTCTTAATTTTCTGGACTTTTTGCATTGGGTACTTATTATTTTTTAACAGAAGAAACAATAAATATTTTTAAACTTTTTCCTTTCTTTGCTGGATTATTACCTGGTGTGGTTCAAGTGTTGGGAAATAGGAATTAGTCAACCTTGAGGGTCTAAATGGAAACAAATTTAATTTCATATACAGTCATGTGCTGCATAATGACATTTTGGTCAATGATGGACCGCATGTACAATGGTGGTCCCATAATATTAGTACCATACAGTCTAGGTGTGTAGTAGGTTACACCATCTAGGTTTGTGTAAGTACACTCGATGGTGTTTGCACAACAAGGAAATCGCCTAACGATGCTTTTCTCAGAACGTATCCCCATCATTAAATGACACGTGACTAGTAATCTTCCAACAGATCTCCTATAGGAACCCTTGTGGGAGTCTAACAAGGGAGACTTTCTTGTCATAAGATGGCCTGTTCCTTTCTTTTACATCCCAACTAGCTGTACCTCCCACTCTGGCCCTTTCTTACCTACTCACTCTTACCTATTTCCTGGCTCCACTCTACGCAGTGATGGTACTTGGGACTCCTCCTGTGTGGCTGAGCCACTAGAAAGTCCCACCGTGGTGCAGATACCTGGTCAGAAGCCTTCAGACTCCCCTGTTTGCAGGTATAGGTTGGTTACGCCTGATCTTTTTTGGATGAGCTGAGCCTGACTTGCCACCCCTGAGGAGCCACTCAAGAGCCATACAGTGAGACCAGTAGGTGCTCTGTGTGTGTGTGTGTGTGTGTGTGTGTGTGTGTGTGTGTGTGAGAGAGAGAGAGAGAGAGAGAGAGAGAGAGAGAGAGAGAGAGATATCTGGTAGAGTATGCCCTTGATGATTCAGATATTTTTCTGGTCATAGCCTGTTGTAGTCCTAAAGAAAAAAAAGATAATGTCTCAGCTTTCTAATTACTTTAGTCATCTACATCTGTATGAGACATGGATTTTATAACGCTTATCTTGCCACTTTCAAGAATTCAAATATTCTATCTGTCAGATTGTCAAGGGAAAAAATGAACAGAAGGAAGAGAAAATTATTATATCAGTCAAGGTTTTTGGTTGCAAGCATTAGTAACTAACTATGTTTAATTTAAGCAGAAAAGGAATGTGTTAGAAGGATATTGGGTGGCTCATAGAATCAATGGGAAGACTTGAGAACCAGACTCAGAAAATAAGCAGGAACCAGGAATCACCATGCAGGGATATACCTGAGGATGCTCTGTTGGAGCCCTCACACTGCCAGGGGCTTCTAACACTGCTGGAGGGGGATTCTAAGCTGTCTCTTCATCCTCATCTCATTTGCTGAAGATACAAATTCCTGGGTGGCGGCATCCAATAGATTGGCCATACTGTCCATAGGGGTTGGGGGTCAGGAGGCAGAGGAGGGTAAGCGGTATCTGGCTTTCTTCAGCTTCTGTGGAAAAAGGTGAGGCCTTGCCCCCAACCAACTCAAATGATAGAACTTTTCCCAAAATAGGAGGGGAGATGGGATGCTAGGACAGACAAAAAATGACAATGCCCCCTGTAGTTGTTCACCAATGTCTCTGTGATCCTCAGTGTTCCATGACAGAATGTCACTACTCATTTAACAGGAATGTCTTCCTTCCCAGTCATGATTCTGTTCCCTGACAAGAGGATGACAGGCTAGGTCCCACATTTATATTCCCCAGCGAGGTACACAATATCTACTTGAACATAATGTCTCACATGAATGATCTTTTAACTTTCATTTATTCTACATTTCCCATGAGAGAGCTAATCGTCTCTGAGAGTGAAGGATTTATGACAGGTCTTGTAGGGATGTGAAGCTTCTGAGGAATGGGAAGGTGGATAGAATTTCTATACTTGCTCTTACCCTGAGAGCCAGCATAAGAGGCTCTGTCAGTCTCAGCCTCTTCCTGTTTATTATCATCTTTCATGTAGAAGACATTCTTGTAGTGGCTTCCCAGCTCACAATGATTCCCACCTTCTGGGAATAGCTTCCCAAACCCAAAGGTGGGCTTCTGGAGACCATGTCTATATGAAGTGACTCTGCAACACCCCAGCCTAGCCATAGCCAAATGATCAGGGGTAGACACTTATCCCATAACGAACCAAGTATTATTTACTGAGAATTTAAAAACTGGATCAGAGATATACAGACATGGGTGTATTAGTCAGGAAAAACCGACTGCTATAACAAACAATCCCCAAATCTCTGTGGTTTTACATAACAAACATTTACTTCTCTCAAGTCACAGTCCAATGGGGTTTTTGTTGGGCAACTTTTCACAAAGTGATTCAGGGACCCAGGCTCCCTTCAACCAGGATTTTACTGGATTCTCTTCATACAACTGGGAAACAAGGGACGAGAGAGAATTGCATGGTAGGTTTTAGGAGTCAGACCTAAAAGTGACATATATCCTTTCTGCTCCCATTCTATTGGCCAGAAATAGTTACATGGCTGCACTTACATGCAAAGGAGCTGGGAAAGGTAGTCTAGTGGCATTCCCAGGAAGAAGAGGAAATGGCTTTGGTGAGTATTTAGCTAGTGTGTCACACTGGGAGATGGTAAAACTGAGCAATGCTCTGAGGAGACCATCTACAAAGTCTTGCTGCTAAGTCTCCTTCAGTATTTTGGCTTCTTCTCTTCCTCTAACTTGGTTAGTCAACTCCTTCTTGGACTCACTAAGATATCTCAGTATCTGTGCAATACATATCTTCTTATGTTCAAGGTAGCCAGATATGTTTACATATGAACAATATGGTGTATGTATAAGGACAACAATTACAGCATTTTTATAATCACAAAAGATTGAAAACATCTTAAATTTTTCTCAATAGCTGACTGGTTGAATAAATTAAGTTACTTGCAATGGATTGTGCCTTAAAATAGACTAAAATTTTTTGGACCTGGTGGAAAGTATTTTTTTCCCCCTCATCTTCTACTTTAGCATAGCTGACCCAGTACCTGCCCTCACTAATCCAGGGAAAATAGGAGTGGGGAGAAGAAATAGGTGGACTGAGGAATTTTCAAAATATATCCATGAGGAATAAAACTTGAAAATTTCTGAGGAATAACAATTACATCTAGGATTCCTCAAGGAAGAAGTTTTGCCCTTCACACACTATCAACAGATATGGATGCTAACTTAAAATTGGTGCCATCTGACATGTGCCCTGGCAGAACCATTTCTTGCCCTCCTCGTGTCCGGCTTGACGAAGACTGCCAGATTATAAAACAAGCAAAACAAAATGCTGGCCAAGTTAGTAAAGCAACCCCCAAAATGAAATTTAGAGGAGGCTAGCTGATATTACTTCCAAATTTTAAAATTATCTTAAATTTTTGTATTTTGTGTTTATGTGAAAACCCCTGGGTCTGTCAGAACCAATAATAAAAGCAGAAATAATTATACGGGGTGTGTGAATTTGGCAAGTGTGGGTATGGAAACCCAGACCTCTGTTATATATATATATTTTGGTGAGGAAGATTAGCCCTGAGCTAACCTCCGTTGCCAATCCTCCTCTTTTTCCTGAGGAAGATTGGCCCTGAGCTAACATCCGTGCCCCTCTTCCTCTATTTTATATATGGGATGCCTGCCACAGCATGGCTTGATTACCAGTGCCTAGGTATGCAAACAGGATCCGAACCTGCGAACCTGGGCCGCTGATGCAGAGCACGCGAACTTAACCACTATACCACTGAGCCGGCCTCTCTGTTATATTTTAGAATTTTAATATTTGTAGCTTATAAATCACAGGCAACTGCCCTGATCTTTAGGGGTCCCAGAACAATCTGAAGAAGCAATGCTTCTTCATATGAACCACGGAATCAAAAGTCCAGTGATGGGGCCAGCCCGGTGGCGTAGCGGTGAAGTGTGTGCTCTCTGCTTCGGTGGCCTGAGGGTTCGCAGGTTGGATCCTGGGTGCACACCGCCCCACTGCTTGTCAAGCCATGCTGTGGTAGTGTCCCATATAAAGTAGAGGAAGATGGGCACAGATGTTAGCCCAGGGCCAATCTTCCTCTGCAAAAAGAGGGGGATTGACATCGGATGTTAGCTCAGGGCTGATCTTCCTCACGAAAAAAAAAAAGTCCAGTGAAAATAAAGCAGCCAGAGATGATCTCAGATAGACTTAAACTATTGATGAGCCTATAGAAATTATATTAATTTCAAACCAAGAGCATCAAGTTTACTAGGAATGGTTTATTGAAAAATCAGAAAATATTTAATACTGGGGTAAAACTGAAATTTATTCCATCCTGCATTCAATTTGTCACTCACTTTAATTCAACTTATTTTATTTAATTGCCTTTGGGTAAGCTGTATGCATTCCTCAAACTCTCTCTCTCTCTTTCTCTCACTAGAAAGAGAAACATTTTATTTCTATTCAAATCTGAAATTAGATAATGACATCCCTTTTACCACTAATACTTAACATTGTTCTGAAAATTCTAGTAAATGCAATAAAACAAGATGAAGAAATCATATATATAAATAATGAAAAAGAGACAAAATTCTTATTATTTCCTTTTGATGTGATTTTCTACCTAGAAAGACTGCAAGAATCAATTGAAACACTATTAAAACTAATAAATGAATTCAGTAAGGAAACCAGTTGCCAAAGATCTTAAGATTAGATTCTAAAAACAATGAGTGAGGTGAAAATTGTGCACAGCCAAAATCACCCTTGAAAATTCTCCAAATTGCCCCTAAAATACTCTGTACTTGGGGGTTGTATAAGCAACTCTATCTGTATAGATGTATAAATACACAGTAATTCACAGCATATTAGAGTATATATGTAAAACAATTTAATAGTACTAATTTTTCATGCCAAAAACGTGTTTGAATATGTCATTATATGCACACGTGATATATCTTTCCATAGACAAAATATCAATAACCTTTTTATAAAGCTAGTTAGAAATTTTAATTTTTAATAGTCTCATTTATAATAGCAACCAAAAATAAGTAGCGGTTATGTCTTAGTTTGAGTTCCCCTTGAAGCTGACCCTGAAACAAAGATGAGTGTCAGAGTTGTTTATTGAAGAGGAATCCCAGGAACCCAGCCTGGGAATGAGGATGAGAGATAGGGAAGGGAAGGGAAGGAAGTCAATAGAGGGTACATTATCAAGCCAGTTATTCCTGGGGGCAAATAGAGCACCACCCTACCAGGCCCATCTGGGAGGCAATGTGAGCACACCATAGAGTTATTCCAACAGAAGGCAGAGGAGGCTGGGTGTTTACCCACCAACTCTCCACCGTCATTGGCTAAAGGCTATTCCTGGGGACATAAACTCCAGACTTTCAACTTGTCCTGCCAACAGGCCTGCTGTGCTCCTATGGCCAGAAAAGACCCCTCGTAAGGCCCAGGGATGCTCAGTCAGCAGCCCCTGGCAAGTAGATGGGAATGCCAAAGGTATGTGATGGGAAGGGCACTGGCAATGTCTACTACAAGTTAACCTAAAAAGGAGTGGGACTTATGTATAACCACACATTTCTACTGAGAATCATAAATAAAAAAGATTTAAATGGAGAGATGGACCATATTCCTGGGAGGGAAGACTTAATAATGGTAAGATTTCAATTTCCCCACAATTAAACTATAAATCAAATATAATTCCAATTAAAATTATACTGGGGCTTTTTTTTTCTTTTACGTTTATCTGGACGGAAAAATGAATGCATAGCTAAAATTTTTTTAAAGCCTTCATGTAGTGAATATTACTCTTGAAAATCCTTTAAATAATGATGAGAGGGTACTGGCTTTACCAGGTAATAAAGTAGATTGGCACTGGTGCAGGGATAGACAGACAAACAAAAAGAGAATAGTCTAAAGATTGCAGGAACACACTCAAATATTTATAAGAATGTAATATATATTATATGTGGCATTTCAAATCAGCTATAAATGAAAGTAATTATTATAAATATTATTGGGACAAGTTAAATCTTACATCATGTCGTACAGTAGAACAAATTCCACGTGGATTTTAAGATTAAAATGTATATAATTTAAAATATTAAAGTACCAAATAGAAGAAAATAAAGGTGAATATTTATGGCTAAGTCCATAGTAGAATGAGTAAGTGCAATCTAAGCTTGACACCTGAGTTAGAATCCTAGAGGAAAGAAATGATAGAATTGAGTACATAAAAATGAAAAACATCTATCAACCACCACAAACAAAACAGAGCAAAAGACAAAAGAGAAAGCATTAATATATTATATATATAAAGAGTGCTTGAAGTTCTTGAAAATCAACAAGAAATATTAAAACACTAATAAAAATTAAACCGGGCAAAATATCCATTCATCCATTACTCAACAAATATTTCATGAGAGCCTGTTAAATGGGAGGCCCTGTGCTGTGAAGAGAACAGAGAATACGAAATGGAAGTAGTTTGATAGCGTGATCAGGAAAGACCTCTCTGAGGAGTGGCATATAAACCAAAACCTTTAGGATGAGAAGGAGACTTCTAGGTGAAGAGGGGTGGGAGAAGTGGAAGACCATTCCAGTAGGAAGGAAAAGCATGTGCAAAGGTCCTGGAGTGGCAAAATGTTTAGTGGTACAAGGAATGGAAAGGAGGCCAGTGTGGTAAAGAAGAGAGCAGGGAAATTGGTAAGGAATGAAAATGGAAGAGGTAGACACAGATCAAGTCACGTAGAGCCTTCTAGATCAAGATAACTAGTTTGGAATTTATTTGAAAAATTATGGGAATCCAATGGAGGGCTTTAAGCAGGAAAATAACATTATCAAATTTTCCGCTTAAAAAAAAAAACCATGCCTGTGACTGCCTTATGGACAACAGATTGGAGAGATGCAAGATAATAAACAGGGTGACAAGATGGGAAGTTATTGTGAGGGTGTAGGCTGGGCTAGGTGATGTTGACCTGGATTGAGGTTTATAAAGGAGAGGGAAAGGAATGGAAAGGTTGAGATACATTTTGGAGAGAGAAACAATAGGACTTGCATATGAGTGGGAAGAGAAGGCCCCATGGTGAAGGAGAAAGTGACCAATAATGACTCTCAGGTTTCTAACCTAAATAGCTCTGAAAATGTTAGTGACATTTTAAGTAGGGAAGACTGAGGGAAGAGCAGGGGGGAATCAGTGTTTCTTTGAGAACATGTTAAATTTGAGACTCCTCTGATACATCCAAGTAGAGATGTTACTATCTGCTGAATGTCTGAGTCTGGAGCTCAGGAGGGAAGTTTTGGTTGGAGATATAAATGTGGTAATTAGTACTTGTGGTAATTAAACGAGAAGTGAATGTGATCACATTGAGAGAGGGCCCAGGACTAGGGTATGATGGGTCAGGTAGAGGAGGAGACTGAGAAGGAATAGCTAGAGAGGTAGGAGGACATGGTATCTCAGAAGGCAGGGGAGGAGAGCGTTTTAAGAAGGAAGTGGTACATGGTGTCAAATACTACCAAAAGGTCTACAGAAATGAGATAGAAAAATGATCCCAGAATTTGGTGAAGTGGAGGTCATTGGTGATGGGTGAGGAGTGGGCTAACAGGTCAGTGAACAGCGAGGAGGTGGAGAACCAGTGTGTATACCCCTCTGTAAGACATCTGGCCACACAGGAGTGCTGGAACAGACAGGTCTCCAGGACCAACACAAATGTCCACAAACAAATGAAAAAGCCTTTGACCTCAGTAGTAACTCATGAAAAGAAATTTTAAAAACTTTAAAAAACTATCAAATTGGCAAAATACTGGATATTTTCTAAGTGAGGAGGGGATGTACTCTTCCACACACTCCTAAAGGAGTTGTAAATTCATGTAACGTTTCCGGAAACTTAGCTTTGTATGAACCGTTTGACTCACCAATTTCATTCCTAAGAATACCTCTGAAGGAAATAATCAGGAATGTGTACAAAAATCTGGCTATAAGTCACAGTGTAAGGCATGTAAAATAGTGAAATATTGGAAACAACTGAAATGTTTAACGATAAAAGACTGTTAAATTATAATAGTGTATTGTTAAAATCGAATTCTTTGTAGCCACTAAAAATTATGTTGCAGAACATTATGAAATAACATGAAAGAGCTGATATACGTTACAAAACATTATATAATAATGGCTCACATTTATTTAGTGTTTAGTATGTACCAGCACTATTATTAGTGCTTTACATAAAGTAACTCATTTAATCATCACTAAAAAAACTATAAAAGTAGGTATTTTTATTATTCCCACTATGGGTAAGAAAACCAAAGCCAAGATTAGTTACAGAAACTTGCCCAAGGTCGTGCAGCTGGTCCGTGGTGGAAATAGCACTCTGAACGTGTTGCTGCTGTCTTCCCAATATTCCATTTTCACTAACAACCACAGTATACACATTCATTCAGATAATGAATCCATACTAAATTGTTACATCTTATGGTGGGACTACGAGTGATCTTCTTTACTGTGTTTTTTTTGTTGTTGTTGCTTGTCTGTATTTTTAAGATTTGCTACAAAAACAATACTTTTTTTAGTAATAAAATAATTTCAGAGCATAAATGAGTGTTTTTCCACATGCAAAGGATAAGGTTTTAATATCATGAATTGTGATATGCCTTAAGAGACAAATGGGCCTGTGGCTAATTTCTGCCAGAAAAAAAGTGGTCTTAATCAGAATTGATCATAATTCCAAAACCAGAGTCATCTTTTTGGTCAGGATCCCCTCCCTTATCACGGATGTAGTTAATAACCTCTTGAGTTAGCAGTCCATTCATTCAGTTATCTAGAGTGGATTATGCAGTTTATTTTAGCTGTTTACCGGGGAAGACTGTCAAAGACATTCTACGTTTGGGTGCTTTCCTCAGAGTTCTTTAGATGACCCAGGTGGGCTTTGATTACTCCTGCTTTCAAAGTTCTTCCGAAACAAAATTGTTATAGACACACTTTATGGCATGGAACTTCAGTTCTCAATTACCTGTTTGTGTATGTATCAGAAAAAATTCTAAATTGTTTCCTGTGGGCAGTCTCAGCCAGTCTCTGTATGAAGATGGTGGTGCTGGTGGGATGGGGTAACTATTACATGGTTTCGTTCATACCATAGGTCAAGGCCCGTCTCTTAAAATGTAAAACAACAAACATCAGCAAAGTGTCCATGAGGCGTTAGGCCTCACTCTTAACGATGCTGTTAGAAGGAATTTCCTCTGTATTTCTCTATGTGGTAAATGGCTTCAGATGCAGAAAACAAACTTGGTGTGAGTCCTGGCTCTGGCACTTAGTAGCTGTGTGACCTTGGGCCTGTTACTTAGCCTCTTTCAATGGCAGTTTTCTCATTTATAAAATGGCATTAAGAGTACTCACTTTAGAGGATTTTTTGAAGGTTAAATGAGGTAATGTAGATTAAACCCTTAGCATAGGGCCAGGAAAAACTTCATAATATATTAGGTAGGTGCTCAAAATATGTATTTTTAATTATTTAGAAAATGTAGACTGTTTGTTTATCTTGAAAAGATCACAGTGATTTTTTTGGTTCTTAGTCATCATTTTATAAATAAGGAAACTTAGGATTTGAGAGGTTGTTCATTTTATTTTATTTTTTTAACAAGGTCATTTTTTTGCTCAGTGTCATGCTATGATTTGGTTTTAGAACCAAGACTAAAATTCCCTCAGTAATTAGGAATGCTTTCAGCTGCAAATAACAGAAAAAAATGATGAACAGTGGCTAAAACAAACGGATTTATTGTCCTTATATCAAGAAGTCTAGAGATGGCCAGTTGGTGGCATTGGTTCATCTTCTCAATGGGGTCATCAAAAACCCAGGCTCTTTCTATCTTTCTGCTTTACCATCCATAGCATGTTGGCTTTTCATCTGAGGACTCATCCTCTCATGGTTGCAATATGGCTGCCACAAACAAAGGCCAGAAATGGCAGAGGGTGAGTGGGTTGGATTGACCTAGGATCAGCCAGACAGAAAAAGACCTTATCCTTATACACTTCTAGTTTTTACCAGGAACAGAATCTTCCAGCAGACTTCCCCTTATGTATCACTGGAAAGAATGGGATCACGTGTTCATCTTTCCCTGGGCCAGAGGCCAGAACTGTTTCTTGATATCAAAGGCTCTCTGCACAATATCTGAACAAAATGAGGAATCTCTTGGGCAAGCAACCATGGAGTCTGCCAAAGTCCCCATCTCATGACACCTGAGCCACTGCACCTTCCCCTTTCCCATGATGCCTCTCTGCTTTGATAACCAGTCTGTCCCTCAATGCGTCTGTCTATGCTTTGTTTCTTGCCTATTTTCCATAGCATTTCTGGCAGGGACCCTGCAGACAGGACTGCTGAGTCTCTATTTTAGACAAATCTATTCACCAATTAGTTGGAAAAAAATACTGTTATGTCTTCTTTACTGCCCCCGGAGTCTCAAACACCAAAAAAACCAGTAAGCCCTGAATGTTTCATGAGTGTTTTTGGTTTGCAGGCAACTTATTAAAATTTCAATACAACTTGAAGTTTATTGAAACTTGTATATTGGTCACACACATCTGTAAAATGAATCTATCATTGCAACCTTTAAAGAAAAAGCCAATAAATCAAGATTATATATTAAAAGCCCTCATATGTTGCCAGAGCCCACATTGGAATAAAGAAAAAAATATACTTCTGAATGCAACTTATTCTTCTTGACACATCTTTAGGTAGATTCTTCTTATAGTTCAGTTTCTAGTGCTTTCTTTGCTGTGAATATATTCCTCATGAATTCATAAGACAGAGAATAATTACTGAGGACACAGCTGTGGTCCATTCAAGCTATAAATTTCAATAATCTTGGGAAACCATAGTCAGAACTTAAGACAGGCCAGGCAATATATCTATAGGAAATATTTGATTTAAAAAAATCACTGGAAAACTCTTACTTTGCACACTCTTACTTAGCTACCTGAAAGGCCTGGAGTACATAAAGTTATTTTAGAAACAAGCGGATACAAATTACTTTAGCAAATAGAACATCACATTTATTCCAACGAACAGAGTAACTGGGTCGGATCTTATGGTTCTTGGCAGGGCCTTGTTAACAAGAAGCCATACATGAATTTAATTATTAATTCATTCGGAATTTCTCTTCTCCTTATCTTCTATCTTACAATGCCCAATATTCTAATTTTTTCCAGCGTTATGGTCTTGGAGTTCTGCCTACATTTCTGGTAAATCTTTTAAGACTCAGGATTGCTCCAGGATTTGTTCTTTTGAAAGCTATTAAGAGGGTTTCCTCTCTGCTAACCCCATGGTGCGTGTTCTTTCTTTCCTTGTGTTCCCATAGCTATTTCCACTGTGTCTTTCAAGTAGCACAATGCGATGATGAGGAGAGGGGAACTGGCTGAGAATTGTGAAGATCGGAAAATTGGGTCGGTGCCAAAAAGTAAGAGCCGGCCTATCTTCCCCCATTGCTCGTCTACTTGCTCAGGTCACTGAAGACTGGAAAGTCTGAGGCTGAGAAAGCCACGAGGGCTATCTTTTGTTAACGGAAGCAGGTAAATGCACAGGTTTACACATTTTCAGCAGTATTATAACTATTCAATGTGATGAAAGGGAGCTCTCTCAGGCAGATCCATGAAAGATGATATGTGTGGAAACAGCAAATCATTCTGAGCATTTTTAAAAAGATTTCTTTTTCTCCTTCTTCTCCGTCATCTTCTTCTCTTTCATTTTCTTCCTACTGAAATTCTGATTCTTCCTCATTTACTTCCTAGTTCGTGGTTATTTCCCACCTCAGATCTATTCTCTCTCGCCTTCAGAAAAGAGGATTTTGGCTTTCTATTTAACTGGATATTCATTAAAGCTAAGCCAGCAGCAGAACGCCTTCCCCATCCGAGGAGGAGGGGGGCTCCAGCTGGGAAAAGGACAGAATTTCCAGAAAGAAGCCCCAGAGGGAGTCAGAGATGGACCTTAGCAGGGGGCTTAACTTTTCAAAGCTGCTCTTCTCTTTTGGAGGAGAAGGAGGAGGATCAGCGGGTTGAGTTCCCTCGCTGCACTTCTAAAATCTACTTAAGACTTTATCACTACTGAACCAAGACTACAACATGCCGTTGGTGTGCCCATTTCAGTTAATTCTGTTGGAAAGGAAAAAACAGGCCTACCCACTTGCAGATCTAGAAACAAAAGCCCAGGACTGTGACAGCACAGGGCCCAGTGACTAGCAGCACCATCATCTTCCTTTTACATGAAGTGTAATTGTGTTTTTGCTCACACATCCTTAGGGAATTTCTGGCAGGATGCCCAATAACTACTGTCCACGGTCACCTCTGCGGAGTGGTCATAGGGCAACAACAGGCTGGAGGGACTTTCACCTTTTTCTTAATATCATCTGTTCTGTTGGAGCTTCTTATAAAGTCCATTTATTATTTTTATTTTAAAAAACTAGTGATTCAACTTTTAAGCTATTGAGTAGATATGACATTTTAAATGAGCTCCTTTGCTTCTTAACCTAAAGAGAGGTAAAGAGAAGGAATTAAGGAAATTTCTTTTTCTAGAGTCCCCTCCACCCCCACCAACCTGTCCATTCAGACAGAAAGAGGGACAATGTGATGGTGGCCACTTAGAGCCCGGGGAAGTTGAACTTTAATACAGTGTTGCAAACATGGATGCGCTGTATTTGATTTCTTCTTTTCTTTTTCTGTTCAGAGGTTTCCTCATTTCCTTTTGATTTGTGGTACATAGAACCTTCCTACAACTAAGAGGAGTGCTGGGCCTTCCATTCCAGAATCCCATTATTTCACCAGGTTCCTCAAGCATTCCTCCCAAAGGATTGCATGCATGGTTTCAATGGGATTTCTTTTTTTCTATTTCAGTTTATGCTTATAAGTTGAAAATTAAAAAGTAGGTTGGAATGAAGTCTGGGAAGAGATACATCTTCTTCCATTTGGAGCTCTGAATACAAATCAGTGTTTAGGGCTGAGGAGAAAGAGAAGGTGAGAGGGAGAAAAGGGAGGAGGGAGAGAGGGAAGAAGGGAGGGAGGGAGAGAAAACAGGTGGGATTAATGGGCATTGTCTCATTTTATAATTAAAAATGGGGAACTTGGATAGATATATGGATATTTCTCATAGATAATGGAGCAACACCACAAATATTTCTTGATTTCTACAATTAAAGTATTTCTTAAAGGAAATGTAAATCTATTTCTCTTGCAAATCATGTAACAATTTATGGGCCCATGAGGAGTTTCCCATTTACAGGACTCTAATTAGGAATATTTTTGTAAAACACATTTCATTATCTCTTCTCTTTTATATGCCTCAGCCTTTTTCATTCTACTAGTTTTTCCTTCTTATCAAATAGACTTATTTACGATATTTTCATCTTAAAACAAAGAAAGAACCATCCTAAAATGTCTCCCCTAGTCACTACCTTCTCCCCTTCTCTTCTCAGCCAAGATGCTTCAAAAGGATTGTCCCCCCTTCACTGAACCAGAACTGTTTCCTCTAGGTCACCAACCTCCTTGATATGAAATCCACTAAACATGCTTTAGATTCATTTTATCAGACCCTCCAGTATTCTTTGACCCTGCTGGAATGTTCTCCTTCTTAAACCTTTTCCTCCCCAGACTTCCACGAATTTGTTCTCCTCCAGGTTTCCTATTTCTCCTCTTGTTTCTTCTCATCTTCCTTTGTGTGTTCTTCCACTGATGCTCAACTTCAAATTAGCAGTCCCATGTTTTGTTAGAAGTCCCAGGTCTTCTCACTCCTTTGGGATTGCATTCATTCATTCAGATATTTCTTGAGTTCCTACTGCTGATAAGGCAGAGTCTCTGCCCTCTGAGCTTACAGTCTAGTGGTGGTGACTTTTACATATGTGCTAACGACCACTAGGACTAGAAGTCCATCCCAGATCTTTCTTTTGAGTTCTAGACTCATAGAACCAACATCTGCCGGACATTTCTACTTGCATGTCTCAGCCACTTCAAAGTAAACATGTTAAAAACAGAATTTCTCTTCTTTCCATCCCTACCCAAACACTCTCCTTCTTGAAGTTTGGTGACTCCGTCTGTTCAGTCCCCCAAGAACAACCTGGGAGAATTTCTTGGCTCCTTCTTCTCCTTTAGCCTGTGTATCCAATTTGTCACCCACCTTAGTCGTATCTTTTTGAACATGACTCAAATCTGTCCTCAATGCTCTCCATTCCCAATGTGTCCTCCTTAATTCAAACCCTTATCATTGCTTGCCTCCTAACTGGTCTTCCCGTCTCTATGCCTGTTCTCTTATTTCTTTTCCATGTGTTTCCCAAATATTTCTAAAATGCAAATGTAATTATGTCACTCATTTAAAAACCTCTGTTCCCTGTTGCCTGCTGGTCAACATCCAAACTCATTAGCATGACATGCTAAGCAACATACTAGGCACACATAGCAGATTATGCTCATTCCTTCACAATCTTCCATACCAACCATATTGTACTGAGTGTTTACAAATAAGTACTAATGAGGTCCGTGAACATGTTGGCTTTTCTTAGCCCTTTGTGCTTTACATAAGCTCCTCCTTTTCCTGGAATGCTCTTCTTTCTCTCAACTATCTAATTCCCATTTCTTCTTTAAGATCTAACTCAATGTTATGTTGCACAGGAAGCCTTCCCTAAACACCAGTCTGGGTGAGGTACCCTCCTGTGAGGTTTCCTCTCACATAGGACTCACCACATCTTGTTTTCCTGTATACTATAGGCACTCTATAAAAGTTTATTGAATGAATGAATGAATTAATAGTGAATATAATCTCCTAGTTTATGTTAGAATCATAGAGTTGTAATGCCAAAAGGGATCTTATTGAATGTCTAGTTTACAGAGGAAGAAACTAAAACTAGCATGTAGATCTCATGAGCCCCATTTCTTTTCTTCTTTTCATTATTTCTGAAATCTGTATTTCCATATTTCTTGTTTTATTAAAGTGAGGTGTCTTTGTTATGAAGTTTTGACTAGAAAGTGATCAAAGTTATCCAAAGGCATCAATATAGTGACTGTTAGAGGAGATGCATAGTATATTTACTACTCTTCTGGGCTCAACTCATTAATACTTATTTACAAATGCACAGTTGTTCTGCCAGCATTTAGCATGCCACTTTTCTTTGGTGACATTACCATTTCAAAACTATTCTTTCTTAAAAGGGAGCAGATAATAAATATTTCCCAGGTAGAATTTTCATTCTTCTTTTCCCTTTTCTTTGTAGTCTTTTTCTTCTAAACATCATCATCATCCAGAGAACTGAAGCAAAGAGCAAAGAGGTTGCTGACATGTTGGAGACCAGCCAGAAAACTACAATATGGGTTAAAGAGCATATATTTAAGAAACAACAAAAATAATTTGGCATGCACCCTAGAAGAATGGCAGGAAAAAAGGAATATGGTGATTTATAAATAACTAAGAGCCACTAAAAACAAAGGGAGGAATGATATATTAGATATGGTCAAAGAGATCAAGACAAGAGAAAAATAAAACAGGAAAAAATACAACGTGTGACAACTATGTTTGCAAGTAAGCTTGGCAAGAAAAATAAGAAATTAAGCTATAAATATTTAATGCTTACTAAATGTCAGACACAATTTTAAGAGTGTTACACTTATTAACCCATTCAATTCTCATAACAACCCAGTGAGGAAGGTATCTTACTATCTTAGAGGAGAAAACTGAGCCCTAGAAAGGTTCAGTAACCTGTTGAACATCTCACAGGTTTCCCACTCAAGTAGTGTATTTACTATTTATGATAAAATAATAATTAGCATTTATAAAATGTTTACACTTTTCAAAAGAATGGCCATACATGATTTCATTAATCCTCACAATAGTCCTGTTAATTATTCCTATTTTTAGACAAGGGAAGAGAGACTTAGAGAAGTTAGGACTTTTCCATGGTTGCTTAATCAATAAATGGTACAAGTGGGTTTTAAACCAGGTCAGCTCCTTCTACTATGGCATGCAAACCCCTAAGAACATAAATCATAACTAGAAATGGATAGCAATCAAAAAGGCAGTGCCAAACTCCTTTCAATTAATCTTTTTTTCACAAACACATGTATTTGTTAACAGCTTTATTAAGACATAATTCACATGCCATACACTTTCCCATTTAAAGTATACACTTCAATGGTTTTTAGTATATTCAGAGTTGTATAACCATTACCACAATATAGTTTTGGAACATCTTCAGCATCAACCCCCTCCCCGCCCCACCTCCCCCCCCCCAAAGAAACACCATGCTCATTAGCTGTCATTTCATATTCTTCCCCACCCCATCCCTAACAAACATTAATCTACTCTCTGTCTCTACAGATTTGCTTTTCATAGAAATGGAATCATAGAATATGTGGACTTTTGTGTCTGTCATCTTTCCACTTACTAGGTTTTCAAGGTTCACTCATGCTGTAGCAGTACGTCATTCCTTTTTATGGCTGAATAATATTCCATTGTACGGTTATACTACATTTTACTTATTCATTCAGCTGACAGACATTTGAGTTGTTTCCACTTTTGGACTATTATGAATAAGATGCTATGAATGTTCGTGTACAAGTTGTTGTGTGAAAGACGTGCATTTTAGAATAAATAACTATTTTCACAAGTGTCCTGATGGCCAGGCCCAAAGAGAACTGGCTCCATGAAATACTCTGCAAAACAGATAGACAAGTTCTATGGTCAAATAAGTTTGGTTAGTGCTTCAAAATATACCTCCTTGCTCTTTTAGAGTCACATTATACAATAAAGTCACCAAGAAAACCTGCTCTAAGGAAAACTATTTAACATTTTTGTCTAGTATTCCTCCAACTTCTATAATGCTGGAACCTTCTTTCACAGAACACTATTAACAGTCTGAGGAACTAATGCACTGTGGAACACATTTTGGGAAATGGTGACCCAAATGTTTAGCAAAGGGAGCCTTTCAGGGAGTAAAGCAGAATGCTTGGGATTCATTCTGGGATGCTCCCTCCCCTTAACCTGGTCCAGCATCTTTGCATATGACATGCACAGTACAATAATAGACCTAACATTATGGCCCCGTTTCTATTTTGGTTTGGGGAAAATAGGTTAAAATTTTCTCTTAACATATGGCTTTCTGGGTAAAAATAGTCAGTAGGTTGCTCTGGCAGCATTGTCACCTGTCTCAGCAGAGCTCAGTGTCAGTTGGTGACCAGTGATGCTAGGAATGAAGATTCCTTGACCACATGGTTCATGCCTTTGGCATCTCTGTGATTTTCCTAGCCCCCGGCAGAGGGTTTGGCACATAGTAGGCAGGCACCCGAACTGCTGATGAATGAGTGAGTGTCAATTACAGAATGTGTTGGGACCCGCCATTTTACGGATGAAAACAGGAGCCCCCAGAGGACTAAGTGTTTGCCAAAGGGGACACAGCTGCTTGCTGCAGCATCAGGACAGGATCCAGTGCCTCTGGCTTACGATTCTGTATTCTTTCTGACACGTACAACTTTGGATTAGAAACTTATTTTTTTCAATCTAAATTTCAAATGAAACTTTAAAAGTGTTTCTATACTTTTTTTTCCTAGTAAACTGGGCTTGAATAAGGCTAAAGGGAATTGTGCCAAGAAATCAAGGTCTGAGGTTTTCGTTCCTTAGAAGGGTGGAATCTGGGGAAAAAAGTAAGTAAGCACTGGTCCCAGTTGGAGCCTGAAACTGCCAGGGCGTAAGCAATGAACAGCTGAGAGAAATACTAAGACCAAGAGATGAGAGCTAAAGTGCCAACATCATGTGGAGTTCTGTTGTGCTGCCACGCATTTTCAGTACTACTTATTTACACACCCAGTTTTCGGAGTCGCAAAACTGTCATAAAAAGATGTGTCTAAATACAATCTGTGCTAAAGAAGGCTTGCAAAGATGAGCAGCTTGCTTTTCCTTCCTGCTTTTACTGGGTCACTGTAGCCTTTGCTATAGTACATGAATCTGGTGTGCAGCAATGGAGAAAAATACCATTTATGTATTATAGGAAACTATATTCAAAGCAAATTAGACACCCAAAGAGGAAAATGTCTGGTTACATTATTCACTGATACTCATTCATGAGACTACTCTAAAAAATTACACATATCAAATTTTATAGGAAGATGCTGTCACATTGGAAACTAAATGTCATCTCCAGAATCCTTTTTGTCTCTTAGAAAGATTTATTTTGAACTCTTTTGCCATTTTAGATATAATTTTGATATTCCTAGATATGGAGAATTTCAAGTCAGCTGATTTTGTAAAGCATTCTTTCTTTTCTGCTCATTTCACTAGGAGTTATGAAATACTGAACAGTTCTTCTGGGTCCTTTCCTGAGCCCCCAAATTTGTGCTCTTGATTTATTTTCCTGAATTATAATGTAAACCCCTAGTTTGTTTTCTCTTCGCTGCCATGTTAGTGCAGTGTAATTCCCTAATAATTAATTTGATGCTAGCATACTGTACTTTCATAATATTTCATTTGGATAATAATAACAATAGCAATTCTCCCCAATGTTAGCACAATGCTGACCTCAGTGTTCAATATAAATGCTTACTGAATATAACTGAATACCTAAAATAGAAGTTCCTTTCCTGGGAATGGGAATCAAGTGTGAAAAGCAATCTTTCTACCATTTGTTTGCAGAGAACTGCCAGCATGGAGGCTGTGTCAATTATACACTGGAGGTCAATGCATTTCCTGGAGTAGAGAACCAATACTGTCACCTCACCCCCACCTCACCCTCCAACCTGGCCCCCCCGGCCAGCAGAGGAAAGGGATTTGGTCCTCAAGAGTAGAATTAGCTGGATGTGGCCTTGGCTGTTTGGTTCTGAAAACTGGGCCATTTAAACCCTGCATCTGGCCTCCTGTACCACTTTTCCAGTGCATTTTTCTCAGCAGTGGGGGCGCAATTCCCATCCTTTTTTGCTTCCCATAGCTGGATAACCCTCTTTATCATTCCGACACCTGATGAAATAGATGTAGGGAAAACCACCTCTGACACATGATATAGCCCCTCATCAGAGACAGCAATGTCCTTGGTGCTGAAATGGGGACTGTGGAAATGTGCAGAGGTGGAGGGACGGTCGGGTTTGGAGCAGAGCAAACCATCAGCTGACTCCCTTGTGCAAGTCACTTAACTTCTGGGGCCTCAGTTTTTCCACAAGGTCAAGTGGCATTAACTCCACCGGCCCCAAACCAACTCAGTGAATTGTTGGGAGAATAATTATAAAAACTCACAGACTTGAAGACCTTTAAAAGCATTGAAAAGAATTACACAAATGTAGCAGATATGATTGGTTACTATGTCAAAGTCTTTTGACCATGCTCTTACAATTTTCACAAAGAGATCTGCTGAAAATAACAGTTTCTCTGCTGTGTGAGATAGAAGTGTAGAGACTCAACCAAGTCCATTGACAATTAAGAGGGTAAGGGAAAGATTAGGGACTTCGGAAGAAGACAGATATGGGTTTGAGTCCATTCTGTGTAACACTGGGCAGATTACTTAACCTCAGGTTCCTCAAATGTAAAATGGGGAAATCTATGCCTGCTTTACATCACTCTTAGGAGGATTAAATAAAATAATCTATATATAGCACCAGTAAAGTTAGCTGGAGTTCCCTGGGGCCCTTGGGCTCTGAGATGTACATGTAAATATTCCCTTGCAGAGCAGGACTTGGAACCCAGTAAACACTAATTCCTTTCCCATTTTACAGATTCTTATGAAGAGTCAATGCTCTCTTTTAAATAAAACATTGGTTCTGCCTGTAGCAATCCTTATTGCCCACTCTCAAGTTGATGCGGGCTGACCTTGGGTTTGTCTGAGAATATAATACAGTTTGTCCTTCCCATATCAGACACCTAAATTATTTGGTTCTCACCTTACCGACAAGATAGATTTTGCTCTACAGATCCTTGTTGGAGATTCGACCATGAATGAACTCTTCCAGCACATACTAAGGGCTCCACTGATTAACTTAATATTTGAAAGAGAGAACTTTAAGGATATATTCACTATGAAATCTAGTGAATGTATAGTTCTATCCTTCCTTCCTAATTTAATCACAAAGGAATGACTCCAAGTGGCAGAGATGAAAATGTGTCTGTTCAGTCCTGCTTTTTTGTGGACGAAGCTTCAGTAACTTGCTGATACAGAGCCCAGTCCTGACTCCCAGTCACCTGCTGTGAGTTTTATACCAGCTCAGTCTCTAAGCACCTGGGCCATTTGGGCTCCTGTCAAGAACAGTGATCTCAAACTAGTCCTCGCACCCTGCTTCCCATGGGCCCACAGTAAACTGCCTCCCTGAGGCCCCCTGAGGCCCCCCGAAGCTCCGGCTGCATCCCCTTGACAGCTGTGAGTGCACTGGGGAGAAACAATGTCCCAACATTTTGCTTTCCCTAAAGGTGGAACAGGTGAGGGACAGGCAATGTGCTAATTAGAAATATACTTTATTATCAATTTAATCAGACATTCCCACTTCTGTCCTCTGTGCAGAGGAGGTTGGATGACAAGTTGCTTCCAGCAGTACCAATTATCCCCTGAACATATTCCTGAGTCTGAAGCTCCACCCAACCAATCAGCCAAGCCAAAAACTCGGTGGTAGTTCTGAACTTCTCTTCTTTTGCACCCTCCGACAATCACTTGACCAGTCTTATGACTTCTATCATCTGAACCAGCGGTTTTCAAGCCTGGATGCATATTAGAATCAACTGGGAGGCTTTAAAAACACGCTGCCTGGGCCCCACCTACAGACATTCTGATTCAATGGTCTGGGTGTGGGACCTGGGCATCAATGTTTTTAAAAAACTCCCTGGGGGATTACAATGTGCAGTCAGGGTTGAGAACAGTTTGCCTAAACCTAGCTGTAATTATCCTGTCCTTTCTACAAACACTGCCACTTTTTTGGTTCATGGCTTCATCATGCCTCTCTTGGACTATTACAATAGCCTTATAGCTGACTTCCCTGCCTCCTGTCTTCTCTGAAGCATCTGTAGCTGATACAGTGTAACTCTCCTAATACTAATTTGATCTTTTTAAACTTCATGTCCCCAAGTTCCCCTTTCCATCATGTGAAAATCCTTTTTTACTTGCATAATGGCAATCACCAACATTTAGTAAGGAATGCCAGGCACCGTGCCAAATGCAAATATTTCGTTTGATCCTCACAGCAACCCAAAGAAGTAGATAGTCACATTACCCCGTTTTACAGAGAGGAGACAGAGGTTTCAAGAGGTTAAGTACATTGCCCAGTCTTAGAGAAAATATGGATGGAGGCAGAATTTAAATGCAGGTCTATCTGTACTCTTAACCACTAACATGTTTTATCTATTGTCCAGGTTAAACATAGAAGAATGAACATGCAAATTTATAGGCTTGCCTTTCGGGGACCCTACTGAAAATATTTGAACACATACAAGAGGCCTAAACATGCACGTACAAAGAGAGTAGGAGAGAGGACATTAGTTGATGAAATATTTCAACCGACAGAAAAGAGATAGAGGAGAGGTGTCCAAGATAGCTGGATCGAGGATGCCATATCTTAAGGGGCAAGCAGGGAGGTACCAAGGAGAGAGTAGATTAGGCCTGTAGAACCCTAGAGAAGCTCAGGAATTGAGGAAACAAGTACAGCAGAGAGTGTGAAAGAAGTTGAAGAATATACGAGGAACAGTCTTTCCACCTTGCTTACAGTCCCGGCGTAGAACCCCAGCAGCTGTGTAATCATTCTCCAGGCAGGAGGTAGATTTGTTCTTTGGAGAAAGAGACAGGGGAAAATGGCTTAGGATTTGGGGACAATATGCACAGCGTGGCTAGGAGTTAGGCATAGGGCTGTAAATGCGGGAATTAATTGAAAATCTGCATATAGAATGGTCAGACTCCTCAAAGCCTTTCCCTCCTAGAGTGCTCCTCAGAATGCAGGTAGTCTTTCAAACAAGACATTGTAAGAGTTTTTGCTGGAGAAACCAAGCGGTTCCCTAGAAAAGGTGACCACATACTAGAATTTCAGTGTTGTCCAACGAAAGGATGATTTCCTAACCCACCACCCTATGTGAGTGAAGCCCTGTAGATTTCTTTTGCTGCTGTGACGAATTACTACAAATTTAGAACTATTCTAAAATAAAAAGGTTATTAGAAAAATAAAATATAATAAAGGTTGTCCCTGGGGGTAGAGTAGGAATGAAGACATGGAGGAGAGGCTTCTCATAATAATCTCTTCTTAAAAATTATGTTTTTAAACCATGTACGTGTATTATTCTGATAAAAACATAAAAATGTCTAAAAATATATATACTGCTTCTCCTCTTTGCTTGTGCTGTTTCCTCCTTCTGGAAGGCCTTCTTCTCATTTCCGCCCAGTGAAATCTTTCTCAAATCTTTAAGACCCAGGTCAAATGCCAAAGGCTCGGTGAAGTTTGTTTCGGCTCCTCCAAGCAGAATTAATCACTACTCCCCTACTTTGGGTTACCCTTGCATTTTGTACATAATGCTATTGTAATTATAGATATATCACATCGCATCATTATTATTTGTTCAGTGTCATCTCCTCTACCAGGATGTGAGCTCCTTGAGAGCAGAAACTGTCTTATTCATCTTTATGCCCCCAGTGATAATACAGTACCTGGCTCACAATAGATACCAAAGAAATATATATTAAGTTAACGACTGGCGAAGATGAATCAACGTATGAATAAATTAATGGGAGGAGCCATCTATTGGAGAGCCATGGTTTACTCTCAGCCTAAGGTCTAAGAAAGAAGAGAGAATTGTACTTAATAGTACTGATAACTACAAATGTTATCAATCTTAGTCTGAATATGAGATCAGATCAAGAAAATTACTGTCTTGGCACACACAGAGGGAAGATAAGCTGGTGCCTAAACATTGCACTTGTCTGCAAAGGAAAGTGTGTGTGAGTTTAATGTGAGCTAAAAATAAAATATTCATGAATTATCTACAAGAAAACAAGATAATGTACTCACCACAACTGTAAAGAAAATATACCATTTTGTCTATTAAAATGATAGAATAAATTATCTGTGACAAAATGGACTTAACGATGTAAAATATATGTTTAGCATGGATGTTTTTAGTAGCTTTATTCATAATTGCCAAAACTTGGAAGCAACCAAGATGTCCTTCAGGAGGCAAATAGATAAATAAACTGTGTTATATCCAGACAGGGGACTATTATTCAATGCTAGAAAGAAATAAGCTATCCAGCCATGAAAAGACATGGAGGAAACTTAGATGCATATTGCTAAGTGAAAGAAGCCAGTCTGAAAATGCTACATACTGTATGATTCCAACTATATGATATGACATTCTTGAAAAGGCAAAACTATGGAGACAGTAAAAAGATCACTGATTGCCAGAGATTCGGGGGCAGGGGTAAATAAGTGGAGCATAGAAGATTTTTAGGGCAGTGAAAATACTCTCTATGATACTACAGTGGTGGATACATGTCATTGTACATCTGTCCAAACCTATAGAATGTACAACACCAAGAGTGAACCCTAATGTAAACCATGGACTCTGGGTAATTACTAGGTGTCAACGTACATTCTTCAGTTATAACAAATGTACCACTCTCTTGAGGGCTGCTGATAATGGGGGAGGCTATGCGTGTGTGGGGACAGGGGGTATATGGGAAATCTCTACACCTTTCCATCAATTTTGCTGTGAACATAAAACTGCTCTAAAAGAAATATTAAAAAATATGTATATGTATAAATTATCAGTACAATTAAAGGCAATGAATCTAGTGTGGTACTGTATACAGGAGATCCAAACAGGGAATAGCCTTGTTTAAACACCATTTTAAATCCTGCTTTGCCCAATCTTACATTTCTATTGTGTCTGACTTCCCACTTCTTACAGAAGAAAATTCTAAGTTTTCACTATGGTGTCTAAAACCGTCCAAGATGTGGCCCTTGCTTGTCTCCCTCTGACCTCACCTTCTACCTCACCCCCTCCCCGTGCTCCTGCCTTTCTGTTCCTTGACCACCTCAGCTCTTTCCTGTCTCAGGAGCCCAGTACTTGCTCTCTCTTCCTGGCATCCTTTTCCCTACTTGTTTTTTTTGTGTGTGTGAGGAAGATCAGCCCTGAACCGATGCATGCCAATCCTCCTCTTTTTGCTGAGGAAGACTGGCCCTGGGCTAACATCCATGCCCATCTTCCTCCACTTTATATGGGACGCCACCACAGCATGGCTTTGAAAAGTGGTGCATCGGTGTGCGCCCAGGATCTGAACACAGCCGCCAGCAGCGGAGCGTGTGCGTTTAACTGCTACTCCATGGGGTCTGCCCCGACTTTTCCCTATGTTTTGCTTGTCTACCCTCCTTCATGGCTCAGCTCAAATGCCCCCTCCCCAGGGGCACTCTCCCTGGCCTTCTTATCTCAAATAACATCCCTTTCTCACATCATTCTATTTCTTTCTTGCATGTATAACAGTTGACAATTATCAATTGTCAATTTTGCTTGTTTTTATGATGTTTTTTGTTTTTATTTGTTTGTGTTTTGCCTGTCTCCATGCTGGAAAAGAAGTACCACCTCTGCCCGAGATAACAAGTGTCCCAGGGTTCAAGTTTAAAGACTGAGGGCTTCATGACCCTTTGCTGGGGCCCATGTAAAGGGATCAGGGAAGTGGTGCAAAGGAGGGTGAGATGCTTGACTCAATATTCCCTTGCCAGTCCACTGAGTGGCCCAAGCCTGAGAGAAGCAGTGCCTCAGGGACCAACAATTAGAGGTTTACTACTTTTTTTTTTCTCTTTGGGTACAAACCAGCCTTCCCCTAATCCATAACATGTGCCCTAATGTGTGATTTTCAGACATTCAAATTCGAATCACTTTTCAGGAATGCATCATGTCCAAAACTAGGAGACCATCTGTATATGCTGCAAAATGCCTGCAACTAGGCAATTAGCATGGCTGGGAATGGTTTCTTGCTTTCTTTACTTGTCTTTCATCTTGGGTTCCCATTCTACTACTCCTAGATCCTGAGTCCTGCCATTTTCTGTGGGCAGTGGAGAGAACGTCTGAGCTGGCTCCTTCTAATAGGAAACACATCTCCCTGACTTGGGCCCCAACAGACAACGGATTCCCGGTTAAGTGGAAACATGTATCATTGCACTTTCTAACAATATTGCTTTTCAACCCGTTCACTGTCATTTGAGTTGCTCTAAGAAAAAAGAAAAAAAGCAACAGAAGGAGTGAAAATCATCTGTCATAATAATGATAGGAATAAATTTATGATTCAAAAGATAAGAGGAACTGATGCAAACTTACAAGACCAGTTTCCAATTATTCAAATCTTTGTCTATGTTCCTTAGTTAAATTTTCAAAATTGTGGTAAAGTACACATAACATAAAATTTACCATCTTAATCACTTTTAAGTGTATAGTTCAGTGGCATTATGTACATTCACATTGCTGTGCAACCATCACCACCATCCACTCCAGAACTCTTTTCATCGTCAAAACTGAAACTCTGCACCCATTAAACAATAACTCTCCATTCCCTCTTCACCCCAGCCCTTGACAGCCACTATTCTTCTTTCTGTCTCTCTGAATTTGACTACTCTAGCTGCCTCATATAAGCGGAATCATATAGTATTTGTCTTTTTGTGACTGGCTTATTTCACTTAGCATAATATCCTCAAGGTTCATCTATGTTGTAGCATGTGTCAGAATTTCCTTCCTTTTTGAGGCTGAATAATATTCCATTATGTGTATATACCACATGATTATCCATTCATCCATTCATGGACACTTGGGTGGATTCCACTTTTTGGCTATTGTGAACAATGCTACTATGAACACAGTTGTATAAATATCTGTCCGAGTCCCTGCTTTCAATTCTTTTGGTTATATAACCAGAAGTGGAATTGTTGGATCATATGGTAATTCTATTTTTAACTTTTTGAAGAACTACCATACTGTTTCCATTAGCAGTTGCACCATTTTACATTCCTACAACAGTGTATAAGGATTTCAACTGCTCCACATCCTCATAAAAATTTATTTTCTGTTTTTTTTTTTTTTTTTTTGGATAGTACCAATCCTAATGGGTGTGAGGTGGTATCTCATTGTGGTTTTGATTTGCATTTCCCTAATGATTAGTGATGTTGAGCATCTTTTCATGTACTTGTTGGCCATTTGTATACCTTCTTTGGAGAAATGTGTCTTCAAGACCTTTGCCCCCTTTTTTTGGTGAGGAAGCTTGGCCATGAGCTAACATACGTTGCCGATCTTCCTCAGCAAGAAGAGGTAACATCTGTGCCCAGTTTCCTCTATATTGTATACGGGATGCCTCCACAGCATGGCTTGATGAGTGGTGTGTCGGTCTGCACCCAGGATCTGAACCTGCGAACCCCAGGCCGCCAAAGTGGAGCATGCCACCTTAACCACTACACCACTGGTAAGAACTTTGTCCATTTTTTAATGGGGTTTTGTTGTTGCTGTTGGGTTATGAGTTTTTTTTTAAATATATTCTGGATATTAACTCCTTATCAAACATACAATTTGTAACTATTTTCTCATTCTGTGGGTTGCCTTTCCATTGTTGATAATGTCCTTTGATGCACAAAAGTTTTTAATTTTGATAAAGTCTAATTTATTTATTTTTTTTCTTTTGTTGCTTCTGCTTCTGCTGTCATGTCCAAAAAGTCATTGCCAATTCCAATGTCATAAAGCTTTTCCCCTATGTTTTCCTCTAAGAGTTTTATAGCTTTAGCATTTAATTTTAGGTCTTTGACCTATTTTGAGTTAATTTTTATATATGGTGTAAGGTAAGGGTCTAACCTCATTCTTTTGCATGTGGATATACCTTAGTTAAGTTCTAATTTTGTCATTTTATTCATAGAGTTCCTGCACATTTTTGGCTAAGCAAAGCCTTGGTACTTTGTATTTTTTGTTTCCTATTGTGAATGAAACTCTTTTTCTCCATCCCGTACACATATACAGTTATATTTTTTAACTGCTTCTTACTGGCTTATAGGAAATCTATTATTATTTTTTCTATGGATGGCTATATAACTGAGTTATCTTATTAGTTCAGAATTTTTCAGTTGGATGTCCTAGAATTTCTAGGTAGACAGAAATATTATTTGCAAATACCTCATGAGATTTGGGAAATATATTTCTTTGTCCATGTCTTACTGAGAAAATGGAGTTTCCTTTCAGTAAAGAGGGACGGTGATTAATCTTAAAGTCAAGGACATAGCTGTTTTGATTGTGTAACAGTTACCCTGGCACATCACAGAGCTCCTCTCTCTCCATATATAGACTTCTAGCATCTGCCGTACTCAAAGTGTGGTCCCCAGACCAGCAGCATCAGCATCACCTGGGAGCTTGTTAGAAATGCAAATCCTTGGGCTCCACCCTAGACCTACTGAATCAGAATATGCATCTTAAGATCCCCAGGTAATTTGTATGCATGCTAAAATTTGAGAAGTAATGCTTTAGAGGTTAATGAAATAGGATCTCTTCCTTTCCTTTTAAGTGTTTCCTCCATTTCCCAACTACAAGTCATTAGATACTATAAAACACTAGCAAAAGATTTTTCAAAAAGGGCAATATGTCAACTAATCTTTAACAAAGGCACCAAGAATACACAATTGGGAAAAGATAGTCTATTCAATAAATCGTGCTGGGAAAATTGGATATCTGACATTCAAAAGAATGAAACTGGACCTCTATCTTACACCACACACAAAAATTAACTCTAAATGGATTAAAGACTTAAATGTAAGACCTGAAACCATAAAACTTCTAGAAGAAAATGTAGGGAAAAATCTCCTTGACATGGGTCTTGGCAATGATTTTTTTGGATATGACACCGAAAGCTCAGGCAACAAAAAAATAAACAAGTGGGACTACATCAGACTAAAAAGCTTCTGCACAGCAAAGGAAACAGTCAACAAAATGAGAAGACAACCTACAGAATAGGAGAAAATATTTGCAAACCATATATCTGATAAGGGGTTAATATCTAAAATATACCAGGAACTCATAAAACTCAATAGCAAAAAAACCAAATAACCTGATTTAAAAATGGGCAAAGGACCTCAGTAGACATTACTCCAAAAAAGACATACAAACAGCCAACAGGAACATAAAAAGGAGCTCAGCATCACTAATCATCAGGGAAATGCAAATCAAAACCACGATGAGATACCACCTCACAGCTGTTAGGATGGCTACGATAAAAAAAACAAGAGATAACAAGTGTTGGTGAGGATGTAGAGAAAAGGAAACCCTATACAATATTGGGAATGTAAACTGGTGCAGCCACTACGAAGAACAGTATAGAGGTTCCTCAAAAAATTAAAAATAGAACTACCATATGATCCAGCAATCCCACTTTTGGGTATATATCTGAAGGAAATGAAAACACTATCTTAAAGAGATATCTGCAACCCCATGTTCATTGCAGCATTATTCATAATTGCCAGGACATGGAAACAACCTAATGGATGAATGGATAAAGAAAAAATGATTATATATATATATATATATATATATATATATATATGTGTGTGTATGTATTCAATGGAATATTATTTAGCCATAAAAAAGAAGGAAATCTTGCCATTTGGGATAACATGGACGCACCTTGAGGACATTATGCTAAGTGAAATAAGCCAGACACGAAAGACAAATGCTGTATGATATCACTTATATGTAGAATCTAAAAAAGTCTAACTCATAGAACTAGAGAGTGGAATGGTGGTTGCCAGGGTGTGGGGGTTGGGGGAAATGGGGAGATGGTGGTCAAAGAGTACAAACTTTCAGTTATAAGATGAACAAGTTCTGGAGATATAATGTACAGCATGGTGATTGTAGTTAATAATACTGTATTGTACACTTGAAATTTGCTGAATGAGTAGATCTTAAGTGTTTTTGACACACGAAAAAAATGGTAACTATATGAGGTGATGGATGTGTTAATTAACTTGATTGTGGTAATCACTTCACAACATATACAGATATTAAATCATTATGTAATACACCCCAAAATTACATTGTACAACCTAAATATATACGATTTTTGTCAGTCACTTCTCAGTAAAGCTGGGAAAAAAGGCAATAAGTAGAATGTACAATAATAAAATGCTAGTAGGAAAAACAGGTTTAGGAAGCATACAGTCTGAGTTTCCAAAGTTCGGTCTTCATAGCAGTTCCATGATTTTGGACTTAGTGGCATATCCCTTGTACAATTACTTACATAATAATCTTCTTTACGTGGACTTGTGTTTTTTTTAACTGAAATAATTTCATTTAAATGAAAGTTTATATAATTTTCACAAATGAAAACCAGTATTACTCACCAAAAATAGAGCATTACTGTAAAAATAAGTAAATGAAAACAAGAGTATTATTAAAGCATAAAAGTTAACAACGAATTACAAGTAATAATAAATCTATTTATAAAATATATATTTAAACAGTTTCCGCAGTGAAAGTAATCAGGCCATTTATGATTGCCTGGGAACTGGATGCTGCTAAATGTAAGACTAAATGAGGTTTTGCATCAATGAAAACATTTGAACAAGTTATATAAAAGCTAAAAAGAATGGGGGCCGGCCCGGTGGCGCAAGCGGTTAAGTGTGCGCGCTCCGCTGCGGCGGCCCGGGGTTCGCTGGTTCGGATCCCCTGCGCGCACCGACGCACTGCTTGGCAAGCCATGCTGTGGCGGCGTCCCATATAAAGTGGAGGAAGATGGGCACAGATGTTAGCCCAGGGCCGTCTTCCTCAGCAAAAAAAAAAAAAGAGGAGGATTGGCGGATGTTAGCACAGGGCTGATCTCCTCACAAAAAAAAAAAAAAAAAAAAAAAAAAGAAAAAAAAAGCTAAAAAGAATGGAGGGCTTACCACGTAACAGGTGCAGATCTAAGAGCTTCAATGCATATTTAATCTTCACAAGGACTCACGAGGTATTTAGTAGCATCTTCCATGATTTACAGATGAAGAAACTGAGGCTTAAAGAGATTAAGCCACTTGTCAGATGTCATGGAGCTGGTCAGCGGCAGAGCGAGGCTTTGAACCCAGGCAAGTCCATCTCCAGGGTCCAGCATCTGCTGCTGCTTCACCAGCACCAAGAAATCAAGTCAGGTGTGTATTTAGTTGGAAAAGGCAAAGATAAATTATCTACCTTCTCTTTATTGAGCCAGACTTTTTACACTAATCGATTGTCGACTTTTGAAGGTGGTAGTTTGACATATTGCCGACAGAATACAATGGTGTGGCTAGGAATTCAGGGAACAAGAACCCAAGTCATTGATGAACAGCACCTGCTTTAACAGTGCTTCTGAGCAATTATGGCCGAGGATCAGTCTCCTGGATCCCGCGCCCAGTACAGGCACACACTATCCTGTAATTCAAGCACTCCCACGATTTAGCATTACCAACGCCTGGCAGACCCCCATCCTGAGCAGTAATATATGGGAAATCACGGGTTTCATGGGCTAGATATTTCCCATATCCATATATTTCAAATCCATATTAAGGTAAATAATAATTACTAAAATGAAAAAAAAAAATGTTTGTCCTTGTACCCCCCTAAAACCCATGCTTTTGGAGTTATCGATCAAGTTCAATGCCACATTTTAAAGACAAGAAAACAGATGTTTGTGGCTACACAGAAGTTGAGAGACTAGAACGCTGGTCTCTACCCCCACGCCACCGCCCTCTCCCCGTAGTCAGAAATAAATTATTGTGTCCTTTATAACTAACATGCTGCTTATTCCTCAGAAAGAATCACAGTGTGTTTTGCTGGTAAAGTGACTGGTATCTTTAATGTAGTAGCCTATATGGTGGAGATGAATTGCAATCCTCAAATTTAGGTGTGTAAGACATGGAATTTCTTTAATCAAACGAAATTCCCACCCTGAACTTGCATCCCACCAGGCTGGCAGGAAACCTAACTGCAGTCATTCTTAGGATGTGCAAGTTCAAGAGTCTTATGCAGAAAAGATCCCTAGCCATAGTCCATATGGTCACGGACCTGCCAGCAGTAATGGGCACAGATCTGTTCTCTCTGGGGCTCTGCTGCTTCTGGGCTCGCCAGGGGCCTGGGACTGTTTGGTTGACTCAGCTATAATCACTCTCTGACTGCTGGAGTCCCTTAGAGACGTGCCTTAGAGAGGCGCCCCTCTGCGATGCAGGCTGCATGCACCTTCTTTTCCTTCTTTCATGGGCATGGGCTTCAAGAAAGACAGTCTTGGACACCAGGCTGCTTCTGCTTTCTGTGAAGCCACAGTACCCAAAACAAGAAGTCATAAAACCCAGCTCCATGCTTAAAATGGGGGAAAGGGAGAATACAGGGAAGAGAGAGTTTAGTAAATTACCCTGGCACACACGAAATAATGTAATTTTAATGAAAGAACTGCATGCTAATTCAAAACTGTAAACGCTTCAGAGTGGTCTTCGGTGGTGTGTCATAAGTGATTACAAGCACATTCTGTTAGTTGTTCTCATGAAAGACAGGCTTGCCTTTGACAACTCTGTTCTCCCAAATCAGCTGGTCACACAACCCTGCGTGAAAAAGTATCATACTTTTTAAGGGGTACCTTCTGTAGGCATAATGTCAGCGTTTTATGCACAGAACTTGCTTAGCCATGACTGAAATCTAATATTTGGTAGTATCCTTTCAAACTGGGATGCCCACCTCTTTTCCACTCAGTTTTAGGCTGGTATGGACACTTGGGCACCCCATGCCTGGCCCCACTGGCCTCCCCTCTGAAGGCCGATGAGGGCTGATGGGTGCCCTGGCCTGGCTGAGCTCTCTCTGCCCACTGGGGGCCGGCTGTGTGGAAGACGGCCTGAGTGCACAGAAGCTGGCCCAGCCCCTGCTCAAGCGTGGATCAAACATGCTGGGGCCCATTTTCCGCTGTAGGAGGGTGCAGGTGCTGAGCAGAAGCTGGCCTCAAATATAGAGGAGGCTGCATCCTTCATTCCCTGCCCTCCTCTTGGCAGTCATTCTCCTCTCCCTGTGGCCAAGCCCCTGAAAACTGCCTGGGGCCACTCTGTCAGATCCCAGCGACTCACCCATCAGCCAGGGCTCAGAGCCTCCCTTCCCTCCAATGCCCCCGAAGGGGTCAGGTTGCTATCCTGTACCTCCTTTCCTTGGACAATTGAGCCACTTGCTCTGCCCCTGACTTTCAGACTAAAGCTCCCTTAAGTTCTTCCTGGGAATCCACCCCCGGCTTACTCCCCAGAAGGGAAGCTATTCTCAATGGGTCTAAGATGGTTTTCTGGTACTTTCCTTCCTGAAAAAGTAGGAAAACCACACAAATTTGATCTCTGTGGGCACACTATTAAACATTTAAAATATCAGCCACACAAACAAACAAACAGATCAATGTTTATACGTGGAGTGATTAATCACCGTATAGAGGATAAGGCCTGGATTTCCAGAGTCAGGGATGCTGCTGCTTCCTGGCTGAGTGATCTTGGTTAGGAAAGTCATTGAGCCTCTCTGGCCCTCAGTCTTCTCTTCTGTGGTGTGTGTCTGGGAGGGGTGCAGATGGGAAATGGATAATACCTACCTCACGGCTTGGTTGGTAGGAGTAAAGGAAATTATGAAACCACAGCACTCCTTTGTGAACGGTATAGCTCTCTCCAGGTGGAAAGCATTACCGGTATTACATTTGGATCTCCCTACTACAGTATCTTCAACATTTATTCCAGAAAACACTGAATTTTGATTGATAAAAATAAATTAACCAAAAATGGGTAAATGTTTGTGCATTTTGACAACTTAATGTAGCCCTGGAATTCAACCTGTATCATGGAAGGGAGGGACTAGGCAGCCCCCAGAGAGAATCTGAAAGTGCATAAAATGGCCATTTCCTTGGGTTCAAGCCACACAATCCAACTTATTATGAAGCTGCTTGGTGATCTCAGGGACTGCAGAGGGGATCCTCTCTCCCCCTTTTCAATCCTGGCTCTTATCCTTACTCCCATCCTCATCCTTTGTCCTTTTGTCCACGGTTACCCCTGTCCCCAGAGTCCAGTGGCTCCATCTGTCTTCTCCTGGATGGCCGGGGGTGTCAGATGCCAGGAGAAGGCATCTGAACTCAGGGAATTGAACCTGGAAAATAATTAGCCTTTCACCAGCCGGGATGAACAATCCTGTAAATTTCTCCCTTAGGCTCTTAAGTCTAAACAACTGCCCGACTCAGATGAGGAAGGTGGACAGACAAAAAGTCCACCCTGTGCCGTAAACATTCAGTTCATGGCTGCAGTCGAGGGAAGGGGCCTGTTTTACTTGGAGGAGGAACAGCTAGTTAGGGGGTGTTTCAGGATCAGCTTTGGAAAGGGGTCACTTCAAAATTTAGTCGTTAAAGTCAGACTTGCAAATAAGTTTAGAAATATCCGTCATCAACCAAATAGGAAGCCTCTAAAATCCTTTCCTCCGTGCGTCAGTGGTCTCTGAGCCATACCTGATCATTCATTCATTCAGCATTTCCACGTGCCAACCAGCACCAGGTCCCCGTCCAGGGCTGCATCTTTTGGCTCAGCTCCTCAACATCTGTGAGCTCAGCCAGATGTTAGGTTCCTGTGGCTGCTGGTCACCAACTTATTTAGAAACCTGGTTAAAAGCGCCCTACCTTTTCCGGACGCTTTCCAGCTCTGACATAATTAACCGCCTACCACTTCATGAGAATCAAAACCTGTTTCATTTTGTGTTGATAAGAACTAGCTACTGGTAAGTGCTTGTTTTGTTGTACAAGTGCTTTTTAATTTTGCGTTTAAATTCGGAGAGTCCCTTAGATGCTATCATTGGGAAACATGACTCTAAAAATACCAAATTATAAAGAAATTACAGTACAATAAGTATTTTAATCACTTTTATGGCTTGCAATCAAGCTGACAAATAAAAAAATTGCTTGAGTATTATTTTTTAAAACGTCCTGTAATTAGCCCTCTTGTTTTCCATCTTATTGGAACAGGAAGAGCTTTGCTGTGTCTGTTGCTTAACTATCAGGGGACATATGAGAAGAGTGGTGTCTTCTAGCCAAACAAACTTTAATTTCTTTATTTAAAAAATCCTCATGATGGACTGGCACCTTCTTGAAATAACTTTCAGCAGTGTTTTCTTATGAAACTTACTTTCTTGACCATAATATAATCACATAGACACCTTAAAGGTGCCTCTGCAGCCCTCTCCTGTTCATCTCTGTCACAAGAAATGCATTGTGAGAGGGCTCAGTCATCTTCCCAGTGGGACCGGCCCCAACACACCCTCCTTTCCCTTAACTCTTCATTGTGTCTCTTTCTTCCATTAATTTATTTTCTCTAAACCTTAATAAACATAAATTTAGATATTCAACAAGAAAGATTAATATTCTGAAAGGACATCTAGTCATCATAATTTCCAAGGTTGTAAAAAACACTTTATTTTTAGTTAGGTAAATATTCACAGAGCAGTGAAATTATCTGCCATCGATGACATCAGACTTTTGGGAGGTCCATGGTCACAGTCTAATTTGAAAGTTACAGTGAGAATCTGATGAAATCACAGTGGGTGTTGCAAGAGACACCCTTACTGAAATTTGAAGATTATTTTGAAACTGCTTAGTTAGTGTATTCTTTTAAATAAATATTTGTATGTACTTCCCATGAATTATAATTAGCACGGATGTTCTGTCATACCATAAGTATTGTCAATGGCTTTTGTAAATACACACTTGCTTCATAAATACTCTGTGTAACTGAATGCCAGCCACGTGCATGGTCACCTTTAATCGCCTTACAGCTCTGCCAAAGACTTATTCACAAAGGAAAAGTGGGGTTCTTTTCAGCCAGCTCTGTAATCCCTCATAAGGCACATTGCATTGTGGGTTGTTTGGAATTCCAAGCTGTTCATCTTAATTCCCACTTGCTTCTATCTCTGTTGTATTCGTTCTTCCTTCCTCCTTCCCTCCCGTCTTCCCTCCCTCTGTCTTCCTTCCTTCCTCTCTTCCTTTCTTACCTGATATCTATATGTGAAGCACTGTTCTAGGTTCAAAGAACAGGCAGAAGTGTCAGAAAACAGCTTATTCAAAGTTTTAGGTACAAATCCAATTAACCGATGTACTCAATTTAAACAATTCAAGATGAGCCATGTATTATTGACGGGGAGCTGGAACGCAATCTTGTGAATAAGTTTATTGCCCTAAGACTTCTATGTGGCACCATCAGCCAGCAACTTCGTGTAATTGTGGGTGATCACTATTGGAAATGTATTTGAACAGGAAAAAATTTTGGCTTCTTTCATCTGAGGATATGATAATGTGTTGTGAAATGCTGTGCAAACTCCGAGATGCTACAGAAACGTATGAAGTTTTTTTGTTCTTGTTATTCATCAATATTGAGACGTTCTGATTTTTGCTATTTCTTCTGGCTCTTGATTTGATTTTTTTCAAAGAGCAACACAGGAGCCACAGTTTTGGAAAGTGACATATGGATGAATGAGGATCTTTCTGGACAGAGCCTGGTCATGGTGAAACCTGACCTTTTCCCTTTCCTTCCTTCCTTGGACAGTTATAGTCTCATCCCCATACGCTTTCCTCAAAGATGCTATTTAAAGGAAAACTATATCTGCTCGGCTCAAACAATCCCTGTGAAATAGACATTGGCAATTCTATAGCATTTGGTTTCCATAAGACAAAAATAAATACAAATGATATCTATTTAACTTTTATTTTAAATCATCTGCTTAGATTCTAGTCTTCTAGAAACATAATTGTGTATCAGATAACAATCCAAGTTAGGAAGATTATAGGTATAATGTAGGGCAGGGCAATAAAATGACTGGGGAACGTTTTCTGTAATTGTAAATGGCAATGAAGTCTTTAGAAACAGCTAAATGACTTTTGTCAAAGTTAAACCTTGGTTAAACCAACTGGTGTTGATTAGTGATCTCTCTGTGTAACTAGCTCCCCAGATCAAGTGTCTGTTACCTATTGGGATCTGACTTTTGAACAATAATCTCCTTCAATTATCTATCGGTTTAGCTACTCTAGTGATCTATCCATCTACCTTATTTTCTGGCATTCGAAGGTATTTGTTGGTATGTCTGTATCCGTTAGGATACAAGTTTGGCTGCAAGTGACAGAGACCCAAAATAACAGTGGCTTAAATAAAGATTGGAGTTTATTTCTCTTTCATATAAAAGTCCAAGATGGTTAAGACTCTCTGTTCCACTAAGTCATCAGTGGCCCCTGCTCCTTTTGCGTAGTCCAAGATGACTTCCTTCCATGTCTGTGTTCCAGCCAGCTTTGAGGAGGAAGGTAAGGGCCTGCTGTATCCCTTTAATGGCGTAACCTGGAAGCTGCATGCATCACTACTGCTCATATGCCATCAGTGTAACTAGATCATATGAAAATATTAGAAATTATTAAATTAAATTAAGTTAAATTAGATTAGAATAATAGAAAATATTACCTCTATTTTGGTTGGCTATGTGCTCGGCTAAATAATCAAGGTTCTATTATTGCAGAGGAAGAGGAGAAGAGATATTAGGGAACAGCTAGTGCTTTTTAACTAAATATTGTATTAAATACTCACCCATCCTCAAGATCAATGCTATACACCAGTGGTTCTTAAAGTGTGGTCCCTGGGTCTGCAGCAGCAGCACCCCCTGGGAACTTAAAAATTCAAATTCTTGCACCCCATTTTCCCAAAGCCCCTAAATCAGAAATGCGGGATGGAGCCCAGCAATCTGGGTTTTAACAAGCCCTTCAGGTGATTCTGATGCAGCTAAAGTTTGAGAACCACTGGTCCAGGGTATGATTTTCCAAAAATCCAGATGAGAGGCTGGGTATTAGGGGAGGAGATGAATCAGGAAGGAGAGGCTGGAAATGGTCAGCTCTGATCCTTGACTGCTCTGGTCCTTATGAAGTCACCCCTAGTAAATCCCTCATCCTGAGGTTCTGCTCAGTGATCCAGCCAGGGCCATGCTGTATGGTGGGAAGATCATGGGATTACAGGTGATCTCTCCCAGCAGTATCCTTCACTTTTTTGTGGCCCATTTTTCTCCTATATAAAATGAGTTGAAGATAGAGAGGGAGAGTAAACAACCTTGACAATCTGCTCCAGCCCTGCCACCTTACGGTTCTGTGCATTGCTCTGGTGGCTTGCTGGAATCATAATTTTATCCTTGTCCACAAACAGCTGAGATGGTGCAATCTGGGGCTTAGAAACATGGGCCTCAGAGTGAGGTAGGTTTGGGTTTGAACCAAGACACTCTCACTTGCTAGCTGTGTGATTTGGGGCACATTGCTTAATTTCTCTGGATCTCAATTTCCTCACCTGTAAAGTGCTGATAATAAAGTTAACTCACTGGAGTTAACTTTATTAAATGATATTTATCGAATTGGATTATTTATTAAATGGGATTAAATGAGATGTGTTTCTGTGTGTAAAACCCATAGCATAGTGTCTGCATGAAGTAAATACTAAATAAACAGTAGCCATTGCCACGGTATGTCTTTTGTGGGACGCATATCAAGTGAACAATTCTTCCCAGTTATCTCTCTTTATGTGGGGAATCTGTGTCGTCTGATTATTGTCTCTTTTGTGAGGTCTTACACACTTCAGAAAAGAGAAACCAAGTTGATACTTAATTTTCTGAAAATTTGAAGCCTTCCTTATGTAGAAAAAGGTACAACCTCACTGGTAAATCTACGACATCGACAAACCCCTCATAGATACCGTATCACCTGAGCCTCCTATAAAAGGGAAAGGCAGCTTTATTCCTGTTTACAGGTAAGGAAACAAAAGCTCAGGAAGATTAGGCAGCTGAAACAAGGTCACCTGGCAAGTCAACAGGAGCCTTGATTCAAATACTCATGTCTGAGTTAGATGCCTCCAAAGAAACCAGAGTTTAGCTATACTGTAAAAAAAATCTTTCCTATTTCTCTCAATAGCCAAAAAACTTGCATCTCCCAGTCCCCATGTTATCTTTGGATCCCCAGCACCTAATCTGGTAGCTGGCATGGAATAGGTGCTAAAATGTTTGTTGAATGACAAAATGAATGAAAGAAGTAAAGCTATTGGATTCCCACGCTCAGGCTTTCTGCACTCCATGCAAGACTTCTCTTTTGCAAGTATTTGGAATCACAGCACAAATTTTGTAGATAGAAAAGCTTCTTCTGCTGCCCCTGGAAACATGGCTCAGCCTGCTCATCACCGTCCATTGCTTGCCAGCATGGAATGGTAGTTGTGGTCAGCCAGGTATCTAATTCTCCACTTGTCTTTCCTCCTCCCTTCCTCTGGGACTCACCAGCCCCAACCATTCCCTAGTTATTTTTGTAGGCGCTCTGCAGAGCAGCTGCCCCTGAGTGAGCATCCGACTTCTCTTACTGTAATGTCTTTTATCCAAACAGCCAATTATGTTGCTGACGTCCCTCGACTCCAAAGACGGGGGAAGGGAAAAAGAGGAATCAATGTAATGGGAGAATTCTGCCTCTCAGACATCATATGCTCCTCATCCCCCTTGTACCCCCTCTGATTCCCCTCCCCACTGTCAACATTGGCATCTGTCAGCTGGTGGCCAGACACTTGAACAGACTTTGCCAATTAGAGAAGTCACACCTCTTGGTTGGCAGGCACACTATTGTGCCTGGGCCCCCAGCAGGGAGCCATATGGCTTTCGGGCAAAGGATGTGCCAGAGAGGAACAAGGGGGTACCCCTGAGGGCAGCTCGTGTCATGTGGGAAGCCTCCTCTGAATGCTTCTTTTAGGTGAAGATGCAAGATGAGCTGTCCTCTTTCACAGATTTAATCTGGAACTATTATTTCTCCACTTTCAATCATCTTGTTTCATTCAGGGGGAGGTTAGCTGAATTTGTCTTGGCAGCAGTGAAACTGTCCTGTTCTGTTGTTCTTTATTGCTCTCCTCCCCTCACCCCCTTCTTCCGTGGACTCTGAGTTTTGCCATTCTATACTGGGTAAGTTTAACTGGGGAAATACAATAATTGTTGTGACGAGTTTTGCAAAGCCCTCTCCCTCCCCAGGGTAATTTTGAATGAATTAGGTAGAGTGAGTAGTGGTGTTTTCATTTTAGGGATGAAGACACTGAGTTCCATGAAGATTAAGCAACTGGTCTGCCACAGGATGGAGAAGAAAGCAAGCTGGACTGAGAATCTGGATTTTATTCCTGGGAGTCCACGGGCTGGCTCTATGTCCTGGATCACTCACTCACCTTTTTGGCGTCAACTCTCTCATCTGCAATTCAAGGGAAAAAATAATCCCTGAGCTCTTGTTGGGCTTCAAGAGTCTTTATTTCCAAGACCAGTTAGTTTATAAGTGACATAAATGAGATTAAACCACCACATGGCTATGCCTTGCCACAGAAATTGAAGCTCAAATGAGTTCATTTTTTCCCCTTAATTTTAAAAATGGAAAATTTCAAACACCCACAAAAGTAGAGAGGGTAGTGTAATGAACCCTCGGATGCCATTAACCGGCTTCGACAATGACTAACATTCTGCCCATCTTATTTCCTCCAGCCTTCTTTCAAAAGCATAAACCTGTGGCATTTTAAAAGTAAATCCCAGATACCTAACAAAATTCACCATCACTCCTTAATAGTATATATTACCCCTACAATATTCAAATTTTCTGCTTGCCTCAAAGATGTGTTTTTATGGTTGGTTCATTTGAATCAGGTTGCAGACAAGGTCCACACGTTGTATTTGGTTGTTACGCCTCCTCTAAGTCTTTATTATCTCATCCCTTCCCCTTGTTTTTCTTCTCATGCTATTGAGAAAACAAGTCATTTGTCCTGGAAAATGTCCCACATTCTGGATTTAGCTAATTGCTTCTCTTCAGTGTCATTTAACTTGTACCTCTGTCCCTCATATTTCCTGTAAATGGGTAGGTAGATCTGGAGACTTGATCAGATCCACGTTCAATTTTTTAACTTCTAGGTGGTACTAGGTACTTTCTATTGAGGCACATAAGGTCTGATTCGCCTTTTTTTAAAAAACATTATTTTATTGAGGTCATATTGGCTTATAACATTGTGTAAATTTCAGGTGTACATTATTATATTCCAGTTTCTGTATAAGTTCTGTCATGTTCACGACCAATAGTCTAGTTTTTATCTGTCACCACATATATACGCCCCTTTACCTTTCACCCTCCCATCACCCCCTTCTCCTCTGGTAACCACTAATCTGTTCTCCTTATCCTTGTGTTCATTTGTTTATCTTTCACGTATGAGTGAAATCAAACAGTATTTGTCTTTTTCTGTCTGACTCACTTTGCTTAGCATAGTACCTTCAAGGTCCGTCCATGTCCCAAATGGCACAATTTTGTCTTTTTTCACGGCTGAGTGTATATATTTATACACACTACATCTTTATCCATTCATCTGTTGATGGGCACTTGGGTTGCTTCCACATCTTGGCTGTTGTGAATAATGCTGTGATGAACATAGAGGTGCATAAATCTTTTTGAATTATTGATTTCATGTTCTTTGGATAAATATCCAGTAGTGGAATAGCTGGATCATATGGTATTTCTATTTTTAATTTTTTGAGAAAACTCCATACTGTTTTCCATAGTGGCCACACCAGAATGCAAACTGATTGGCCATTTTTTGTGATTCTGAGACTAAGATCGATTAGAGGGTTCGGATATTATCAAAAAGATTCCTTTATTATAAATGAACTCATACCTTATTTGCATTTTTCTTTAGCCTTCATGGTAACAGATCCGTCACATTTAGAAAAATGTATCTGCCTTTATCCTATTCCAGTCTTTTCCTATTTCCCACAGTAGATGTTCATTTTCTTCCTCTCCTGCCACTAAAATATTAAAGAAAAATGAAAAGCAGTATATTTAAAAAAAACACCCTCAAACATATACCCAGACATTTGATTTGGTGTGAGGACAATCTGCTGCTCATTACAACAGCTGTGGATACAAATGAATTTCGCATTGCTGTTTTGTAAGCCTCTCAGCAGAGACTCTTAAAAGTAATTGAAAATTTATACTTAGGTAAATTATGTAAATGAAGGGCTGAAGAAGATGATAAATAGCGCCCTCAGAACGCAGCTAAGGATTCTCTTTTTCACTTCAAGGTTTTTTAAAATGTCCTGTTGCTCAGCAGGAATGCTTCTGCTTTTGTTTCTCTCCATACCAAGACAGAACATTCCTGGGGGGCGGGGGGCAGCAGTCTGGAGGCTGGCAGGGCGGCTGTGGGGGCCCTTCTCACCCCGGAGCTTGTTGGTCTCACCTGCGGTAGAATCACACAATTCACGAATGGCACAAAATGGCAGCTGAGTGGCATTTGTCACTCGTGCATCGTCGTTATATTAATTTAGATCAGGGACACTGAGGAACGTCACAGGGCACATGCTATTATAAAGAAAGCAGCAGGAACCTCTCAAGTTATTTCTAGCTCTCTGTAATTACAACGGGTCTTAGACGCATCCCCATACGTTCACACCCCTACAGGCAGGCAACACGCTTTTTAAAGAAAGTCCATTACAATAATAGACAGTTGAAGTTGGCTTTTAAAATATAATACTGTCCTTTGTGCTGTTCTGCCAAACTGGTTCCCTACCTATTGGCCCTTTCTTCACTCTCTTCTTCCTTCTTTTCTTTTCTTCTTTGCTTTTCAGCCCTAACTCTGCCCGTTACAACTGGTGTGCGACTTTGTGTGAGGCACAAAACTCTTGAAGCCTCGGCTGCCTCTTCCTTACAAAGGGGTCCATAATACCTCCCTGGGGCTTAATTGTTAGGATTAAGAAGATAGGGTATCTTTGAAGATCTGGTAAGATGGGTAGCCACTGTGCATTTGAATGGTGCTGCTTTTGCCTCTTATTCTGCCAAAACTTTAGAGTTTAAAATCCTTTGGTGGCTCCCCCTTGCTCTTGATGTAGTGTTACCCGCGTATTGGGTTCTTGTTGTTCCCCAGGATAGAAATCAAGAGAGACAACAAATGGGAGGAGCAAAGTAAAAGTTTCTTAGCTTGTGCACAAGGGAGGCACAAATGAGCTGATGTGGGAAGGAAAGGGGCGTGTGACTGGCTGATTAGGGAGCGGGACTTGGGGGCTTTTAGTAGGCAAAGGCTGGAGAGGAGTGCCTTGCCCTGGCATGTAGAGGCGGAGTTTTTCTTGCGCTTGCGCTGTTGTTTGACATGCCACCACGTGCATTGCATGTATCATTAGCATGCTAGCTCTCCATCCCTGGGTGTGATTTTTTACTATGGTAATTGGGCAAAGGTCACCTTCGGTCAATTCCTGGGTACTGGGGTGCATTCGTAAGCCTGGGAAAATCCCGAGGCTGCAGAATGTGGATCTTGGTCTCTATCTGATTCTCCTAGCATGCTGGTTGATTAGGGGCCTTATCTTGCTAAGCCAGGGGCCTTGCTGACGACCCTATCTCGTTAGGCTGGTTCCTGTCTCAGTAGCACAGACTCTTTAAAGGGCTTCCAAGGTCTGCAGGATCCAGCCTTTCTTTCCTCTCCAACCTTATCTCTCCCCACCCTGGACTCTCTCAGTCCAAACCTCCAGACATCCTGAACTTTATTTTGGACACTTGAATGTATTATGCTTTTTCACCTCCCTGCCTTCGCACATGCTGTTTCCTTGGCTTACATCATTGTCTCTCACCTCCTCCTCTTTCCCTGGCTAACGCAACCCCAATTTCATGTTTCTGTTTAAATATTGCTTCCCTTACAAAGCTTTCCCTGATCTCCAAAAATTTGTAGGGTACTATCAGAGAACACTTATCACCCACACTGTAATTCTTTGTTTACTTATCTCTCTCTCCCATTAAACTGAATTTTTTGAGAGCAGAAATCATTGCTAAGATATTTGTCTTTGTAGCTCAATTTCCTAGCCCGTGTATAGCACACAGTTGGTGTTCAATTTATTTGTTGTGCGGATGAATAGAGTAGTAAGTTCTAACTCTACTTTCTTTTTGGAAAATTGATGTCTTCCTTCTCTAGCTTGTTTTTGGTACTTTAGAATTATCCCCTCATTGTGCACAATCTTGTTTCCTATAGTATACAATTTACAGCTTATTATGTATTCTCTAATTTGTGTATCTTGTTATTATTCTGAGTCCCAATGTAGGTAGACCAGGAGCTCCACCCCTGTTGTATTAGTTATTTTTTGCTATGTAATGAATCACCCCAAGATTTAGCAGCTTAAAATAACAAACATTATGTCACACAGTTTCCATGGGTCAGGAATCCGGGAGCAGCTTAGTTGGGTGGTTCCGGCTCAGGATCTCTCATGAGGTTGCAGTCAAGATGTCGGCCAGCACTGCAGTCATCTGGGCTTGACTGGGGCTGAAGCATCTGTTCCCAAGGTGGCTCCCTCACATGGCTGTTGGCTGGAGGCCTCAGTTCCTTACCATATGTGCCTCTTCACAGGGCTTCTCAAGTGTCCTCACAACATGGCAGCCAGTTTCTTCCAGACAGAGAGAGCACACAGGAAGCTGCAGTGCCTTGGGTGACCTAGTCTTCATAGTCTCACACCATCACTTATTGTTTTTTTCTGTTTGTTAGAAATAAGTCCAGCCCACATTCAAGAGGAAGGGAATTGTGGTCTGAGAATATAGTCTATATGGTTTCAGTCCTTTGAAAGTTGAGACTTCTTTTTTTTTTTTTTTTTGGTGAGAAGATTCACTCTGAGCTAACATCTGTTGCCAATCTTCCTCTTTTTTTTTTTTTTTTGCTTGAGGAAGATTAGCCCCAAGCTAACATCTTTGCCAATCTTCCTCTACTTTGCACGTGGGGCACCACCTCAGCATGGCTGACTAGTGGCGCAGGTCTGTGCCCGGCGTCGGAACCAGTGAACCTGGGCCACCAAAGTGGAGCGTGCTGAACCCAACCACTACACCACGGGGCGAGCCCCAAAAGTTCTTGAGACTTCTTTAATAGTCCATTATGTGATCAATTTTATAACTCCTCCTGTGTGCTTGAAAAGACAGCTATTTGGTTCAGTGTTCTATCTGTGAGTTTCCCAATTACTTGTTCAAATCTTCTATATGTTTACTGATTCTTTTTTTGTTTGCTTGATATGTTGATTACTGACAGAACTGTGTTAAAATCACCTACCAAGACTGTAAATGTGTCTATTTTTCTTGTAATTCTGTCAATTTTTCTTTGTATACTTTAAGATAATATCAGTAGGTGCGCAAACATTTAGAATTATTATATTTTCCAGGTAAATTTAACCCTTTTTCTATACAGTGATTCTCTTCATATCTAGTTATGCTTTTGCCTTAAATGTATTATTAAAATGTGATATTAATAGCGTAACTTTCTTTTGATTGGTATTTGCCAGGCATATGTTTTTATTTCCTTTCCTTTCAACTTTTTGTATTCTTATATTTTAGGGGTGTCTTTTGTTAGAAGTACGTAACTGGGTTTAAAAAAACTTGGTCTGACTTTCTTTGTCTTTTTATTGAAACATTTAGTCTAATATTATAATTATTGATATATTTGGACTTATTATTAACCTTATTTTATATTCCATGGTGTCTCACTTTTTCCATGTTTCTTTTTCTCCCCTTTAGTGCCTTCTTTTGGATTGATTATTTTTTCCTCATTCTATTTTTTCCTCTATGAATTTAGAAGCTAAACACTGTATTTCTATTATTTTAGCACTTACCCTGGAAACTTTAACATATATATTTAACTAATCAAATTTTGTGTTCTGTAGTTTCATGTTAGTTTCTAGATGCATGTTTCTTTTTATTTATTCTGCTTGGGTTTTATTGGGGTTCTTGAATAAGTAGTGTATTTTATTACTTCTGAAAATCCTCAGGCATCACCTCCTTAAATATTGCCTCTGTCCCAACATTCTCTCTCTCTCTCATTCTTATGTATGTTAGGCATCCTCACTGTATTTTCCATACTCAACCTCTTTTCTTTATTTTCCATCTCTATATACTTCTGTGCTTCATTCTAGATAATTTCTTCAGCTTCTAGTTCTCTAATTCTCTCTTCAACTGTGTCTTTTCTGCTGTTCAACCTATCCATTGAGTTTATAATTTTTTGTTATTATATTTTCCATTTCTAGAAATTCTATTTATTCTTTCAAAAATCTGCTTGGTTATTTTAATAGCCTCTTGCTTCAGCTGAACGATTTTTAGACTACCTTGGTAGGGTGAATTGGAGTTAAAAATTCTAGGTGAGAATCAGATTGTAGTATAAATTCTCAGGGGCTATTTCACCCATTTTACTCAGTGCTGAGACAGGTAATTTTCCTCTCAGTGTCCTGTATCAGGGATGAGTATATTGTTGGTTTAGCCTGACTGACACTGAAGATATTATCTATTCCCCAAAGCCTTCCAGGCCATGAAAATTGAAGATCAGGTTAACTGATTTAATAGAAAAAAAAGAGAAAAAAATATTAACTTTCAAAACACTTTAAAAACAAGACTAATACACTAACTATTGTAAGCTAATAACAAGGCATTTATTTAAATGAAATAAAGTTATGCAGGGGAAAACACCACACAAAACAAAAAGTGCAATGCAGCAGTTGTAGAAGGCCAAGAGTGATAATCAGGAAGATTTTTATTTTTTAAGGAAAGCTGTCACCAGCTATTGTAGCAACCGAGTTTCTCTTAAAAGAGAAAGAATAACATGACAAGGCTTGTTTTAGATAAAGAGCTCAAAAAATAAGAAGTCGTAAAGTAAATGATTCTGGCTCTTTAGGCTTTTTAGAATGTGACTGCCTCTTAGGGCAGAGACTATTTCTGTTTTGATTAATTCTTTGTGGATCTGCAAACGTGAGCACCTCATGTGATTTAGGTGGGACCAAACTCTCAGAGCACGGGGGCCATAATGCTGATCCCTCTGGAGACCTTCAGGAAGCTGCCACTCAGCAGAGGCAGGGGTGCCCAACCTAGCCCTGAGCTGCAGCACCTGTGTGAGGGGCCCAGGTATGGTGGTGGGATCCTGGGATACTCCAGCAAGCTCTTCACTAGCAATTCTTGCGTGTGTACTTCCCATGGTTATAGCAGTTCTTGTTTTCTCAGCCCTGGAAGAACCGCCCAGGGAGCTGATTTCTCCTTTGTGAGCAAACAGGTACCCTGATACCATTTAACCTTGGAAGGGACATTGACAATAATAACAAGAAACAGCTAACACTTTGAGTGTTCACCATGTCCCAAGCACTGTTCTAAGTGCTTTGCTTGTATTAACTCATTTGATACTCATAGTAGTCTGAGATATTGCCTCATATCTAGATGGTGAAACATATCCAAATGCTAGGTTTATCTAAAGTCTCCCAAAAAAGACCTAGAACCAAAACCCTGATGTGCTTTCAGATTTGTTACTCTTTCCACTACAAGTGAATGGCACTCCCCAGTAGCTTATGCACTTGAAGAATTTGGGCCCATATGTGTGCATGTCTCTTCATATACACATAAATATAAATGCACAGCAACTGTAATAGATGGAAACCATAGGCCAAACACTTCTAATGTATGCAAAAATTAAAAAAAAAACTACTTAATAGCAAATCCTCTTTCAAATTTACTTGGGAACTTGCTTAAAACCAATAAGAATTACCCTTGTCTTTTCCATTTTGTTTAGGCAACTGTGCCATCCACTAGAAGTTTAAATTTGAGGGTTTCTGGATTCTAGTCTTTGCTCTTCCATTGAAATATTTATTTTATTAAGCACATATAATACTTCTCATATATTAGGTACTGTTCTACCTTTATTAACTTTATTAGCTGTTTATTAAGTACTTTGATCCTCATAACAGTCCTATAAGAAGCTGCTATTCCTCATTTTATTGATGAGGAACTAAGCTATAGAAAAGTTAGGTAACTTGCCAAGGTCACTTGAAGTGGGACAGAACCTGGCTCCAGTGCCCCCTGCTTAGCCTCCTCACCACATCACCTCTTGCATCTGTTCAGGTCAAGAAGTCCAAGTGTGCAACTCTGCAAGTGTGTTGGAACTCATGGATAAAAAGAGCCATAGCATCTTATTGGTTTTGATGGGGGAAAATAATCCTTCTCTCTCTTTACATTGGTAAGTTCTCGGGTTCTTCAGTTAATGTGTGTGTCAGTTCCCAGTAAACACTCAGCGTTGCTGAATGAACCCTGCTTTGTACTGGACAACAGAAGGCCCATCAGAGCCATGGGGCTTCACACGGGTGCAGGCTCCCTGATTTAAACATCAGTCCCTTAACCAGCCCCTGTCTGCTGGCCAGTCAGCTGGCATCTTACACTTCTTCTCAGTAGTAATTACTACTTGGCATCCTTAGAGGAGCTGGTGGAAGTCGCTGTCAATGGTGATAATGATAATCTCCCTTTCCCTTTTCATCTCTTGCTTCTCAATTAGTTTGTATTAAAATAGCATTTACATTTAAAGGGGAGATATGACCTTCTGTGTCTCTCTCTGCTTACTGGCTGCTACAGCAAGAGGAGGACTGACACCCCTGAGGTGCACATCAAAGTTAACTTTCTCAGAGCTTCACTTCACAGGCATTTTTGTCATTTAACATGGACTCTTCCATTCACCAGTGAAGAGGTTTCCTATCAAGCTGGTTTAACACCAAATGCCTCAGGTGGTGGGAAAGAATGCCTCTTGGTAGACGGTAGAAGGAAATCTCCCTTAATTCTTAATACAAGCCTAGTTCAGACCAATGACTCTTCTTTCTTCATATAGTGCCGACCCTGGGAGATGCCTTAGGCATGACCAGAATGAGGCCTTCCAGTGAATGGTAAGGAACCTGATGTCTAAAGAGGCTAGAGAATTTGGTCAGGGAACTCAATGAGCAGCATAACCAAAAGTGTTAGATATCTTCTGTTCACCCCTCTTGATTCACGGTCCACCCTCCTCCATCTCGCTCTCAGCCCAGGAAGCTGACCCATCTAGATGGTATCAATAGACACCCTTGCTCCTTGGCTTGGCCATTGGGAGATCTGGCAGGAGATCAGAGGAGGTAGAGGGTTAGGTTAGGTTTTTATTTCCTTCACTCTGTCCCTGCAAGTTTGCCTTGAACTGACTCTGTCCCTCCACTGAAGACACAGCTCCTTTCAAGGTGGCCTGCGATATTCTCAGGTTGTTATCTCTGCCTGTGAACTCTGCTTCCTCATTTCCTCACAGTCAACACGTAACTTTCACTCTCTCCCAAGAGTTTCTTTGGACTACGTGTATTTACCATATTTTTTGTTCTCACTACAGTATTTTCATGCATACCTCTAATTTCTCAGATCAATAATAACTTTCACTTCTATTTCTTAAGCCACATGCCTCACTTGCAAATGCTCCCTTGTTTAACTTCTGCCTGCAAACTCCTTGAGAACAGGTAGTGCCTCTGTGTTGTGGGGACTTGGGACGGTATCTGTCTAGTTCCTGGCACAGCCTTGGCACACAGTGTGGATGTACATGAATGAGTCAGTTTTTGATTCCTTGCGCAAAAGCCTGACACAAAGTGGGACCACAAAATATGTCTATTAAATATAAGAATTGTTCTCTCAATGCCTTCAGCTCAATAGATGGAGAGATGTTCAGATGCTGCCAGTAGCGTGATTTTGAGGAAATTACATCTCTGTAGCTTCCTCAGCTCTACAGAAAGATAAGTAATAGCCAATCCTGTGTTTTTTTCTTAGGGATAGTGAGAGAATTTAAATGGAATACTTCATGTGAATGGAAGTTCTTGAAGTTCTTAGAAGATTAAGAATCTATTTTTCAGAAAAGAATCTAGTAAGAATGCTGTGTTGGAGAAGGAAAATATTGCTTCGTCAAATCATGTATTTTACGTTAAAGTGACATAATGTAAGTAAAGGGCTCAGTCTAGTGTCTGGCACAGAGCAAGCACTTGGTAAATGCTTGCTGTAATCTTTAGTGATTATTTTGCAAAATTCTACTCTAACATTAGCTAATGAATTCAAGAATCTCTTTGTCATTATATCATTGAAATGGAGTGTTATGTGCCTATTTGTAGCATTATGTGCTCATTGTATCACTGTTATATTAATAACAATCACATAAAAATAATTCATGTGGATAAGTAGAGATATGGATGGATGTGACGTTATGGGGATGGGATTTGTCCTAGAAGATGTAGCAATGGGATATAAAAGAAGAAAACAAGTTGTGAAGTAGCCCATTCAGGAAACTTGGCAACTTGTTTGCATTCTGAAGTTCTTGAAATTACCAAAAAAAAAAAAAATTTTTGTCCTGGTTAAAAAGGTAATATTTGTCTATTACAGAAGATATCTCCCACTGAATGCAGTGTTGCTGCGACTGTCAAGCAGGATGCCCTGTGACCGAGTCTGGGCCAATCAGACTCTCTCTGCTGGAGATCTGGAACTGAGTGGGATGAAAACAGGACACACACACACACACACACACACACACGCACAAGTAGATTGAGTTGACTTTTACTGATAGCATAGCTTAGCAGAGACTGTCCTCTCATTTCTATTACCTGGTGGATGCCAGATCCAGCTCGTTCCTGTCCTACCCAAAGCCTGATTGTTCAACTTTTCCTTCCTTTCTCTGAGTTACTCCAGCTCCTTCCAATAAATTCTTCCCATCCCACCAAGTTTGCCAGAGTTGGTTTCTATTGATTCCTAGCTGGCATATTCACCAAGAGACAATTACCATCAATATCTTGGTTTATATACTTCCACTCTTGCTTCCTATGGATTTATGTATATGTTATTAGCAAAAGCAATTCACATGTGTGATACTAAATCTCATCTCATCTCAGTAAATAGAATTTCTCCACATCTTCTTAATGGTTGCATGACATCCCATAATATGAGCTGTATCATAATTTAACCAATTTCCTGTAGGACACTTAGGTTGCTCTCAACTTTTCAAGGTAAGAAAAAGCTAAAAATTTGCACACATTCATTGTTATTTCTTCAGGATAAATTCCTAGACATGTAATTGTTGAGCCAAAGGGTAGGGACATTTTAGAGACTCTAGATAAAAGCTGTCACATTAAACCTTTCTGAAAGTCTATTTCCTATCAAGGCATATTCAAATGACTCTAATACTGTGAAGGCAATGACTGTGTCTATTTTTATCATTGTATTCTCAGCATCTATCACAGTCCTGGCATGTTAAGCACTCATATTTCTTTAATGAATAATAAACATTTATTGAGTACTTACTACGTGCCAGAAACTGATATGTGTATTAATTAACCATGACAACTGTTATTTACAGAGAAATTAAATAACACCCCTAAAGTCTTCCAGCTAATAAGTGCCAGAGTAGGGTTTGAATTCTGGCTTTCTAGCTCCGGAGCCTGTGCTCCTAACCATGAAACTCTTCCATATGGGGCTCTCCAATGACTGACCGAATGACCGATCCTTTACATATCGGTTGAAATGTAACTTCCTCAGGGATGGTTTTCCTGGTTCCTCCTCCAGGCTAGATCTTTCTCTTCTATGCTACTTAACACTGTACTTCTCTTTTGTAGGACTTGCCTTACTTGCAATTATTGATTTAACATCTTCCTTCTCCACCGTAAGATCCAGGAAAGCAGGAACTGTGTATCTTCTTCACAGCTGCATTTCTATACCTAGCATAAGGTCTGACTGTGCTCATGTATTTACTGATTGACTAACTGACAACTGAGTGAGAGATGGTGGGGAGCAGTAAGAGGATGCAGGTTACTTCTGGCTTCTGCCTTGCAGAGTCCAAGCAGCAGTCTGGTGCAGAGTTAGAGGCACTAATGGTTCGACTGTGGTCAGCCTATTTAAGTGTGGTGTGTAACAGCTTTTCAAGAGTGGAGTGCTAATGTTAATTTCTATCTGAGGTAGAGAATGATTGAAAGACAACCGGAGGGGCCACAAGCCCCAGTGATTGATCAGCAAGGCGAACATCTATCTTCAATTTCTCCTGGGATTTAAGAAGCAATTTGCCCAGCAATAAGTGTTATTTGCCAGGCAAAAAGGTAAAAAAAACACTGAATATGTAATAGTTATTAACTTTTACACACAAAAATCATAGTGTCAAATATATAAAGCACAATTGTTTACTAGAATACAAGAATGAAACCACACTTTTAATGGGGAGATTTAATATACCTCTCAAAAGGTCTTTGACAGATCACTATAGTAAGATACCACCTCATACCCGTTAGGATGGCTACTATCAAAAAACCAAAATAACAAGTGTTGGCAAGGATGTGGAGAAATTGGAACCCTTGTGTGCCATTGTTGGGAATGTAAAATGGTGTAGCTGCTATGGAAAATGGTATGGTAGTTCCTCAAAAAATTAAACATAGAATTACCTTACGATCCAGCAATTCCATTTCTGGGTACACACCCAAAAGAATTGAAAACAGGGACTCAAGTAGTATTTGTACACTCATGTTCATAGCAGCATTATTCCCAATAGCCAAAAGGTGGAAGCCACTGAAGTGTCCATTTATGGATGAATGGATAAACAAAACGTGGTATATACATACAATGGAATATTATTATACATGCAATGGAATATTATTTAGCCTTTAAAAGGAAGGAAATTCTGACACATGCTATAGCATAAATGAACCTTGAGGACATTATGCTAAATGAAATAAACCAGTCACAAAGGGCCAAACACTATATGATTTCACTTATGTGAGGTCCTTACGGTGGTCAAACTGATAGATACAGAAAGCAGAATGGTGATTGCCAGGGGCTGAGGGGAGAGGAGGCTGGGGAATTATTGTCTAGTGGGTGCAGAGTTTCAGTTTTTCAAGATGAAAAGTTCTGTGGATGGATGGTGGTCGTGGTAGCGCAATAATGTGAATGTAGTAAATACCACTGAGCTGTACACTTAAAAATGGTTAAGATGGTAAATTTTATGTTATGTGTATTTTGCCACAATTAAAAATTTAAAAAAAAGTCTTTGACAGATCAAGTTAGATTTTTTTTAAAAAGAATTTAGAGAATTTGAATAAAATAATCAATAAGCATGTTAACTAGCCATTTGGAAAACGTTGTATGGAAAATGGTATGCCCATACTTTCCCAATGTCCACGGAATGCTTAACAAATTTGATCATTTGGTAGACAATAAACTTCAATAAATTGCCCTAAATATAAGTTATTCAGGCTGTATTCCTTGACCACCATGTAAAATCACTAGGAACTAATAATACATGAGATGATGTTTTTTTGTCTCCCAAATTGGCCCAAAACAAAGCACAACAAAAGAGAATGGCCACCCAATATTGGTGAAGGCATTTTCAATACCCCTCTGGTCATCTTACAGGATGGGACCAAGCCCTGGGCTGCTGGAGCTGTTCTACGTCTGTCTCACCTAAGGTAAGATGGTATATGGTTTTTCTTGCTGGGTGACCTGTGGTTGGTACTCAGATAGTAACTAAGGAGGTGACAATAATAAATAATAAGTAGGCAGAGGGAGGGTGTGGAAGGAATAAATCACTTCAGGAGAATTTTGAAGACAGGAAGGAAAACAGTTTAAAGGAATAAGGGAATACTTTCTAGCCAGGAAGAATGACATTTTGTAAGGAGCAGACTAGTGGTGAGAGCAGAACTAAGTGAAGCAGAGAAAGTCATTCCCATAGGTCTTGGAGCTGTGATTCCATTTGAGCTCATCCTAATCACTATGTGTAGCATGATATATAAACTTTTTTTTTTTTTTGGTGAGGAAAATTTGCCATGAGTTAACATCTGTTGCCAATCCTCCTCTTTTTTTTGCTTGAGGAAGATTAGCCCTGAACTAACATCTGTACCAATCTTCCTCTATTTTGTATGTGGGTCGCTACCACAGCCTGGCTGACGAGCAGTGTAGGTCTGCGCCCAGGATCCAAACCCTTGAACTCGGGGCTGCCGAAGCAAAGCATGCTTACTTAACCACTATGCCACAGGGCCAGCCGTGACATATAAACTTCTAAAGTGAATACAAATTAATTTCATTTTGACTTTGTAATTTCAGAAGGTTTTGTATCACTTCTTCTGGAGAGGCTGTTTCATTTTAAGTGAAACACACTTCCAGGCATAATTTGTTTTGCTCCCGTTTCCTACGCTCTCTCCCAAGGTCTCTGCTTCTTTCCTGTCTCTCTGCTTCTCCCAGTGAAATCTGCACCAAGTGGACACTTGATAAATGTGGCCAACTGTACATTTTTTTCCTCAAATGAGTCTAACAAGGCATATAATTCAATGACGTCTTCTTACTCTGAAAAGTATGAAGTGCTACTGTACAAAAGTGGGGCATCTGTTTGTCACCATTACCATAAGAAAAAGTATCTATCAAATATTCCTAAGGGCTTTTCTCCAAGAGCCTTGTCGAATCACCTCAAGGAGAACCATTGCTTTTGGCTGGGGGCTTCAGTTTTCAAGTCTTTAAAATCAGGAGGATGATGCCCCCCAAATCCTGGTTTTCTTGGAAGTGGCAAAAAGAGTATGAAAATACCCTCACAAAGCCAAAGGGTTTCTACTTCGTTCTAGATTGCTTTTTACTGACTCCCTTTGTGGAGGTGCTGTTATAAACCATCTCCCTCGGAGGGAAGTATGGTGGAACATACAAATCCCCAACTCTTCCGAGGAAAAACACAACTCTCAGAAATGTACTTGTTAGCTAAAACAAGTCACAGTTCTATTTTGCAACAGTGTGAACACCACAGATTTTTAACCCAGGTGGAAAATAAAGGACAAAATATGGGCACTCATGCTCCTCTTAGGCTGCCTAATTTGGCAGGCTTGTCAGCCAGCTATGCTGCGTGGAGTTCCCCTTTCTTGACCCTTCCCTATTTTGCTCTTCAAGAAGGATTTTTCTTTTGATCTTTGCCTATCTCCCAACAATCTTCCCCTCTCTAACAGCCGCTGACATCTGGGTGCTGACCCCTCTTCTGTGTGACCCTATTCCCTGGTCATAGCTGACTGATGGGGTGGATGCCTGACCCAAACTGGCCAATCAGAGCTTCTCTCCTGAGAACTTGGAAAGTGACACAGACAGACAGGGACTAAAAGTTATCAGAGCTGAATCACAATGTGGTAGGCAGGATTTCTAATCCTCTTCCCCACAAACTGAAATATGATGAGCTGATAAGATATCACTCCCACAATTGTTAAGTTATGTGGCAGACTTGAGCTTAAGATAGGGAGATTATCTGGGGAAGCCTGATTTAATCATTTGGTTCCCTAAAAGCAGCAGAAGTTGGAGAGATTTGAAGCAGTGGGGGGGAATTTGACATCCCATTGCTGACTGGAAGAAGGAAGGAGCCACGTGAGAAGAAACTGCCGTGGCCTCCAGGAGCTGACAGAGGCTCCCAGCTGACGGCCAGGGAGGAAGCAGGACCTCAGTCCTATAATCACAAGGAAGTGGATTCAGCCAACACCCTGAATGAGCTTAGAGGTGGATTCTCCCCCAGCTTCCAGATAAGACCCCGGCATGGCTGACAACTTGATTTTGGCCTTGGGAGACCCTGAGCAGAGACCTCTGTTGAGTCACGCCAGACTTCTGACCTACAGAACTGTGAGCTAAGAAATTTATGTTGCTTTAAGCCACTACACGTGTGGTAATTTGTTATGGCCGCAATAGAAAACTGATGCACAGGACAAGGGCAATGCATTTGCAGAGCGCCATTACCTCCTGCAGCTGAGTGCCTCAGCACCACCTCATTCCTTCCTTCCTTCACATTCTTTGCTTGGTTCTATGAACAATGCGAGTACCTTCCAATAAAATTCCCTCTTTCTGCTTACATCAGTAGATTTGGTTTTCTGTTGCTTATAATCAAAAAAGCCTTAACCTTAGGAGATGTATACTTGGGTGTCCTGCCTTAACGTGTACCTGGAAATGTGGCTCTGTGAAGACTCATGAGAGATTAAATGAACTTTGGGAAGCCTCAGAACCTTAAATGAATTGCAGGTTATTGTAAAAAATCTACTATTTTTCTTGAATATTTATAATTGCATTTTGAAGGCATTATTTAAATGCAATGACTATCAATTTTGGTCTACAGATATGCCCACCCAAATAAATCCAAACTACATTGTTCATTAACAGAAATACTTTGCAATAGGCCTGTTCGTTTCGTTAGGGCACACATTCTGAAGCTCTCTGGAAGCCTGAAGATTAGTTTACCCTGCGTAAAAGCTAGGTGAAGCCGGAGCATGGTCTGCTGCCTCAGGCATTGGTGGGGCCAGAGGCCCGTGAGAGGCCTCCCTGCCCCCACCCAGCTCCAGCTGGCTGCCCACAGTGGAGCACAGACCCCAGCAGGGACCATGCCAACCTGGCCTCTGGCCAGGCAGAGTGAGGGAGCAGAATGACAGAGATGTCCAGGTGCAGACAGCTGGCTTGGCAGAGGAGAAGGGGCTGATTGACACAGACAGAGAGGAGGGGCAGGCCATGGGCACCGTCCCGAGCCTGGGAATTTGCCCATGCCTGGACTCCCAGTCTGCAATGGAGTGTCACTCTCCATCCTTGAGGGTCATTCAGAGGGAGGAGGGCATGAACAGCGAGCTCCCTTTTCACTCTGCTGCCAGAGGGTGGGGCTGGGAATGAAATAGAAGTAGGGAAGAGAGAACAAGTAGAGGGTGGATACATCCCTTTAAAATTTACCCGTGGTGGAGAAAGTCCCTCTCGGCTCTGCTTGCTTGGAGAGGAGGGCAAGACCGAGGTCCACAGATTTCTTTTCAGATATTTCTGTAAATGCCACCAAGTATTATAATCTTTTTTTTTTTCTAAACTGTCTTTGGTGCAGAAAGCATGACTGAGTTAGTTACAAACAATGAAATACAGTCCTGTTTGGGTGGGATCAGTGGGAAAAGGAAGAGGATATGGCCAAGGGCAGGGAGGAGGGACTGTATTAAGCTGTGCATAAGCAGGAACAAAGAGTCACTGGGTCTTGGACATTCCTCTGAAGGAGCAATTCTAAAAAGAAGAGTACATTTAGGGTTTTGGAAGGGTCTCCTTTGGGCACAAGGACAGAAAACCCGGGTTGCTTGTAGAAGATTGATTTGGAGCCCTGCTCCCCACCTGGTGCAGGCTCAGCCTGGGAGTCGGGGGACAACCTAGCTGATGTCAAGCTGCCAGCCAAGCCTCACGCATAGTTAGGTGGATTCGGTTAGAAACTCAGCAAACTGATCCTTCTTGTCTGTCTTTCTACATTTGGGCTTTGAGTTTTCTTTCCCCTCTAACCAGTTTCTTTGGTGCTTAGTGTGTCCATTTATAGTATTTCTTCACAACAGGAAAAAAGTAATAAATTGGCTGGGTTCCTGGCTGAAAGGCAATCTTGCTATTCCATTGATAGGAAAACCTCTTATCTCCACTCGTCTTCTCCCAAGAGAGCCTATAGATCAGGCATTTTGCCATTTTACAGATCTTTCCCCAGGCTGAAAGTAACTGGATAACCATCATTTAAGATAAAGGATCCGTTTATCCTTTATCCTTGTTCTCTGATGGATAGACTGGGGAATCAAATATTTGGGATTATTTTTTGCTTCTGTTCATCTACTTATTATAATGTTTCATCAATGTGCTCCTCTCACATCAGTTCTTTTGGCTGTAAAATGGCAACCCTAATTCCAATCACTTTCCACATAGTTCTAAAGGAGACTTGCTGAATGTTTATGGATCATATAAACTAGTTTTTTCCTACGTCCCTCCCCAACTCCCACATCCACATACGCATCTCCCACGATTTCTGATGGAGCCTGAATGTACTCAGTCTGGCTTCATCCCAGGCATGGTTTGCTCCTTAAGGAAGAAAACAATTTATTATTCAGGGCCGACTTGGGTTGTCTCTCGCTCTACGGTGCCTTTGATCTTGCAGCAGCCCTTCACTCTGCTGATCACAGCCTTCCCTTAACCACTTAAAGGCTCAGTGGGTCTTCTGACACCTGGTTCAACTCAGATTTCTCAGTGCCTCTTAGATGGCGTCCCTGGGGATGTGTTCCTCTGACCTACTGAGTCAACGCTTTCATCAGCCCCAGGGCTCGGCCGGGGAGCATGAGTCCTCTTGCCTGCTCCAGCTCTTACTCATTTAATTGAGAACATGACAGCATGTATTTAGGGAGAGGAGATCTCTTAGGGTTTAAAAAATGGTGATTACAAAACCCATATTTTGGTATATGGTATTTTAGAAAGATTTTCAGTTATGAGGGAAACTAGTTTTGAGATTCCTTTACAGATCGGGAAGTGGAAAAATCAAGGTTGGATGATCTCTGCTCTTTCTCATTGTAGGAGGGGGCTAAGGCAGGGATGTGAGAGATTCTATATCCACTGCTACACTTGGAAGGAGTCCCACCTCTCCCTGCCTCCCTCCTCTGCTTGAAATAGACATCAGTCAGGGTGCCCTACCCCAGCACATGTGTGGGGAGCCAGTGAGAGTGTGGCATCACAACCCCATGTTCCCAGGGCAGTGGATGGAGGGTGGGGCAGTGGAGTGGAAAGGGTAGTCACGCCCAGCACCGGTGCCATGCCTGATGCATTGCAGGCACTCAATACATATTTATTGAATTAATTTGATTTAGAGCCAGCAGACCTGTCCTGACTCTCTTGTTTACTGAGTAAAAGATTTCTAATCTGTGAAAGAGAGTTATTTCTTGCCCTAGCTACTACACAGAGTGGTTGTGAGGCTAAGTGTGAAAGTGCCTGGAACATAAAACACACCGCACATTTAAGGTGGTTCTCTCGGACATGGCCCTTGTTGGGAAGGCAGTGACATCATAATTGAAGACAGTTTGTAAACACTCTCCTTAACTGTCTAATCACAGGGGTGTAAATCTTGTCTCCACTTCCCCACACGTTCTTCAGGTTGTCCTCTCAGGGCTGGTTTCCCTGCCAGAGGTGGTACCTCAGCTAATGAGGTTGGGTGGGTGTCAAACACAAAGCATGTTCTTCTCAAATTGCCTGTTTTTGTATTTCTGCATTACCTGTTTCAAGCTTTCTGCCCTTGTCACATTTTCTTCTGCTCTAGACGTATGTTTGGAAGGCTATCACATTATTTTTTATTGAATTAAATTTGTCCTAATTTAAGACATTTTCTTATGGAATTTAATTCATAAATTAACATATGTAACCTGACAAAGAGTACCTGGCACAGAGCAAGTGCTATGTAAGAGTTAGCTTCTATTATTGTTGGTTCTAACCTACTTATATGTCTCCTCCTCAGAAAGCCCTTCTCAGATTACCCTTCTTAAAGGAGTATTGTCCATCACTTTCTGCTCTTTGCCCTGTTTTACTTTTCTTAATAGCACCTATCATTATAGTATACACTTTGTTGCTTATTATCTGACTCCTCCATTAGAATGCACGCTCCATGAGTGCACATTTTGGGTGTGTTTTGCTCACCTCTATATTCCTAATGCCTACTACATAGTAGATGCTCAATAAACATTGATTGCCTGGACAACCATGCAAAATTTTGTTTTTCAATTGATCAATATTGTTTCTGGAGGAAACTTGTAATGGCTTATGAGAGCCAATTGTGTAGATTTCTTCCCAATTCTGTGATCAGCTATGGTGGGAGAATTTATAGCATGGAAACTGGCAGATACTATAAATCAAAACCCACTGCCATCTTCCCTCCAGTCAGTTCTTAAACATTCACCACTATTTCTAAAGAACCAAATCAACTACAGGTCAGTTACACAGTTCAAGGGGCTGGTGTAGTGGATTAAAGATGGCCACAAATTCTTTGTCACTGCCCCTCACTGAGCAGTGGAGTCTATGTATCCACCCCCTAGAATTGTGGCTAGCCCTGTGACTGTTTGACCAATAGAATACAATGGAAGTGACCCTGTGTCAACTTCAGACCTACCCTTTAAGGGGACCGGCAATTTCTATTTCCTTCTTCTTGGAACTCACCCTGCAGTGAGAAAATCCAAGAAGCTTTGGAGAAAAGTCCACTTAAAGAAGACGAGAGGTCACCAGTCAATAGTCTCAGAGGAATAGCCAGCATCAACTTGCCAGGTCTGTGAATGACGTCATCTTGGAGGTAGATCCTCCAGCCGTAGGCAGGCTCCCCAGCAGATGCCTTGTGGGTCAGAGATGAGCCATTCCCACCAGGCACTGCCCAAACTGCCAAATAGTGAGCAAACAGTGTTGAGTTTTAAGCCACCAAGTTCTGAGATGGTTTATTATACAGCGATGGATAACTGAAACAGTTAGGTAAGAAACAACTTTTTGAGTGTCTGGAGGTGGTCAGGATTGGGTGAGTTCTGATTGGCTGGATTCACTTGTAGTCTGAGCCTCAGTCTGTGGCACACATTCACAAGGGTGGCTTTGACAACAAAGACATGCTACATGTTTGTATTTCCCATAGTAAACAACAATTTTGGTAAGTGGAGTCAGAAGGATTGCTGTTGGATTGGATGTGAGGATGAGGGAAATGGAACAGTTCAAGATGACTCCTAGGTTTTTGATCTGAGAAACTGGGTGGATGATGGTGCCGTTAAAGGTGACTGGGAAGAATCATGGAGGAGCAGACTGCGGCGAGGGCGGGGGGGAGGGGGGAGGCCCGGGAACTGGACACAAAGCATTTCATGCTGGTCATGCTACGTTTGAGATGCCTATTAGGCAGCCCCAGAGGATATATCAAATAAGCAGAGAGAGAGATGCATCTGAACCTGGGAGAGGAGTTGGTGCTAGAGATATAAAACTGAGAGTCATCAGCTTGTAGGTGATATTTAAAGCTGTAGATCTCAGGGTAGATAGAAGAGACAGGGATTAGGACTAAACTCAGGAGACTTCAACACTTAGAGTTTGAGCAGAAGAGAAGCAACAAGTGAAGGGAACTAAGAAGGAGTGGCCAGTAAGGTAGGAGAAGAAATAGGATAGGGTAGCATCCTGGAAGCAGTGAAAGATACTTTAAGAAGGAAGGAAGTGATGGACTGTGTAAAATGCTCCTGAGAGGTGGAATACGACAGAAGACAGAGAATTGGCCATTAGGCTTAGCCAGATGGAGGTCATTGGTAGCCTTTATAAGAGCTGTTTCAGTGGTGTGGTGAGGATGAAATTTTGAAAAAGATACTTTATAGGGGGAATGAGAGGTGAAGAAATGGAGACATTGTGTAGGGACAGCTTTCAAGGAGTTCTGCTGTGAGCAGGAGCAGAGAAATAGAGTGGTAGATGGAAAAGGACGTAGTCAAGGGTGGGGAACGTATAGCAAGTTTGCAGCCTACTGGAAATGAGAGAGAGAAAATGATGGTTCATGAGAAAGGGAGGTAATTTGGGGAGAAAAGTCTCTAAGTGAGCAAGAGGTGATGGGAATGATGGGAATCAGTGCACAAGTAGAAGGTTGGTCTTAGAATGTGGACAGCTCATCCATTTTATAAAGGTGTAACATACGTATACTGATGCAGATAAGTTGTTAGACTTAGTAGAATGATGAAGTCATTCTCATCAAATCTGGTGTATTTTATCAATGAAATATAAGTTCAGATCATCATTAGAGAGTGAGGAGGGGAAGATGGTGTTGGTGATTTGAAGAAAGGAAAAAATGTGAAAGAGTTGTCTTAGAAAGTCAATTTCCTAGGGACATATTTTAGGATTGTATTATCAGTTGGAATGAGCTGAATGTCCACTTGAAAGTTTTTGTCCTAAATTTAAAGTTAGAGCAGGTTGAGAGATGGTATGTTTTTCTCAGCTACATTCAGCAGAAAGTGAAATGTTTAAGTGGTACTGGAATTTTGTCAAACAATAAAATGAAGAGAGCAAGTGACAAAGGAATTATGGACATAGATATAGATATGTGTGTGTGTGTAAGATTGTGTATCACGGGATCAGAACTTGGCATAGAGTAAGGACAAAGGTAAAGACATGGAATGGGGCAGAAGTGCGGGCAGCAAGAGAGAGAGTAGAAAAATGATGGAACCAATGAATTGGAAGTACCAATGGGGGTCTAAGAATTGTTGGAGAGCGGGCACTAGAGTAAGCGAGCTGGAAGGATGAGGTGGTAGTCAGAGAATGGAGGAGATGTCAGAGGTGATGCAGTAAATGGTGATGATGCAGACTAGGGGTATAACCGTGGTAGTCGGTAGCTAAGGTGGGGTGGAAATAGAGGACTTTGGAAGTGAAGAGATCAAGAAACTGCAAAGCCAGGGTGATAGTAGATTGTCTCATAGAGGTTGAAGTTCCCAGGAATGATGACAAAACTACTGGTAGAAGGGAAGACAATTGAGTCAGGTGCTAAAAATCAACAAATGAAGGGGAGTGACCTGGGAGTCAGTAGTTGAAAGCACCAAGGAGGGGTCGTGGGTGCTATAATCTGATGGCATGTTCTTCAGAAAGAACTGAGATTTTTAATTGGGGAGACCACAGACATGGTTTGGAGACAAACATGAAGGACCAGCTTGAGGCATCATGTGAAAGGGTGAGAGGAAAATCAGTGTCCACTAGCAAGAGCTACGTGGGAAGCTTGGTGTTCATTCTTGTTGGACCCAATGCTCTCCTTTTATAAAAAATCTTTTGTAACTCCTTAGCTGTAACATAACGCCATAAAAGGAAAGTAACTTATAATAAGATAATTTCATTTTGACATGTGAAAATGTTTGGCCATGACTACATTAAAAGGCCTAATGAAGTTGTTTGCTATTTGGACCCATTAAGGGAACACTGTGAACGCAACAGCTATACCGGCAGACTGTTAGAGGTGCATTGCCTTTCTAGATGCGATTTTCCAAAATGCTGTACAACTTTTAGAAAGTGCACGAAACAAAGCACAGTTTTGTTCCACCAATTTACATGGAAGTTTTATTTCTGGAAAAATCGGTGTATTTTAAAACTGTGAGAAAAATACTTTGGGTTTATATGTAGAATAGAATTAAATTCTAGCTTCAGATCATTGTAAACAGTTTCCTGAATTACATGACTGTCTGGCAGGGTACAGAGCAATTCTTCATTGTGAGACTGTTCTGCTCAGTGCAGCAAATCCTATCGCGCTGATGGAAGCAGGACCCAATCATTTTGGTGGCTAATATTTCAAATTTCCAAAACGCTTCCTAACCACCGAGTGACAAGATAGAATGACAAGGTAAGGCTCAGAGAGGAAGTTGGAGGTACAGGGGGTTTTACTGATGACACCTCATGGGTTCCAGAGGGCAGACTGAAAGGTTTTGGGGTTGGGCGGTGGAAGGCTCAGTGAGACGAAGGGGTGTTCAGAACTCTGGGGATAAGAGCCCAGGTGGTAAGAGGCTGGGATCCCCATGGATACAACAGAGATGTAAATCCTGACAGGAGCTACTCCCCCGTGGTCTCTCAGGGGAAGCTGGGAAATCAGGTCAATTTACAGCTTCCGTCTCAGATAGGCCTTCTGGTAGTTTGCTGTGGAGAGGCGGCGCCCTGCTGAGCCTGGGGCAGGGCCCTCTCAAGGGAGTGTTTTTTCCACGTTTCCTCACAGTCTTCATAGTTGTCAGCTTAATGACTGCATAATGTTCTGTGGTGCTGGTATACCATGAATTATCAAACCATTACCCTGATGTTGGAAATTTAGGTTGTTTCCAATTTTTTGCTATTTAGAATTTGTTGCAAGTATTGTTTTCCAGTGTTTATCTTTTTGCTTCAGTTTAATTACCTCCTGAAGCTAAACCTTTAGTAATCCGTGAGTCCAAACACCTTTATAATTTTTTTCACTGCTTCCATTTGCTATCCAGAAGGAGTTTTTAAAAACCAATTTACAATGCCATCAGAATTTGTGAGCATATTGGTTTCACTGCAATCTCATCAAAATTAAGTGTCATTTAAGCTTTTTCCTCTTCCACTAGTGGTTATAAAATGCAATCTCAAGATGGCTTTTAATTTAGGTTTTTTGATTATCAGCAGAAAGGATTTTTCCATGTTTGTTTACTCTTCGTATTTCTCCATGTGAATTGTTCATGACCTTTGTGCATTTCCCTTTTGAGGTCTTGATGTTTTTGTTCTAAATTTGAATGAGCTCTTCACAGAAGGCGTGTGCGCCGCGCGCGCGCGCACACACACACACGTCCATTATCTGTCATTACTGATAACAAAATTCTGCCTTCCGCACTCCACCCCTGCCCTCTCCCCACCAGTCTATTATTCCTTTCTGACACACTGCTGTTGATGAAAAGCTAGGCAGTATTCAATTTATTATTAATAAGTGGTGTTCCTAAAGCAGAGGTTCTCAACTTCGGCTGCACGCTGGAATCACCAGGAGAGCTTTAAAATCTACTGATGCCTGGGTGTTGCTTCTGATTTAATTGGCCTGGGTATTGGGGTTTTTAAAAGCTCCCCAGGTAATTCTAATATGCAGCCAAGGTTGAGAGCCATGATACTGAAAGTTGTAAATTGGTTGTTGGGTTAAAATGAAGTAGGAGGCGGTGGTGGGTGGCTTAAGGGGTGAGAATGGGCCTGTAGGAGGTGGTAGTGGAACAAGCTACTGTTGAGGCTGGGAGGTGGGGGTGGGAGTCCAGGGTTCCCGCTGGCATAATAAGTCTTGGCAATTTCCTGGTCCTAGTCAATGCCTGCTTTTATCTAGCACCAAGCTGCCTGCTTCTGATTTCCTAACACTGTCCCTTTCAACCAAGTCCTTCCCTCTAAGACCCACTGTGGGACGGAGTCCACCCAATCTCATAACTTCACCTCCATACACCCAACCCTGAAGCAGTCATGTGGCTTTTTGAAAGAGAATTAGAGAGAAAAGTCTCTCTCCAAGGATTTTCCACAGTCCTACCCAATCCCTTTTTCTCTTTTTAATTTACATTTCGGAGACAGGAAGACAACATACCTGTCCTGAATGTCCCCAGTTGTCACTAGTTTTGGAAAACAATGAGATTGCATTAACCGTAAAGCCCGCCTTTTGCTGGTTTGTTGTTCCCACTGACTGATAAGGACCTCAGCGTCCCCCGCTGAAGCTGCCTCCAGTTATTTTTAGAAATCCCCAGGATGTGTCTCCTATGTGCTTTTAAAAAAGTCCACTCAATTTCTTCTTTCTCGCTGGTAACCCCTGCAAACTCTTTTGAGGATGGAACTGCCTCTGTCAAGAGGTCCTCTGCTGCCTTGGATACTACATAAGACCATCCATATAAGCATCCATATTATAGAACAAATCCTGATTTAGGCTCTACTGGACATTTCATCACAGACTCCAATGTGTGAGCTCCGGGATGAGGCATAGGAAGAACTTCTAGAGAGGGAGATGAGGAAATGGGACCAGGCTGGGACTTTTGTCCACAAGGCACATGCTGGGTTGCTGGGGTCTCCCAGTTCCCATCATATTCCCCAAAACGCACCCTGGGTTAGGATGCGACAGTGGTAATTGCAGAGAGCAACCAGAAGATGGAGGAGACGGAAAACGGTGGAGAAGAAAAGCTGTTGTCCACATTGGCCGCCTACAAGGAGTGCCTTAGGAGACGAAGTTCCTTAAGAGCAGAGACTCTGTCTTGTTCACTGTGTGTCTACAATGTCTAGCGCAGACACCCAAGTAGGTGCACAGTAAATAATGATTGAATGGATCCATTGAGTTGGAGGATTCCCCAAGTCCTACTCCACTGTTTATATGTTGGATTTTCTTGCCAGTTGAATTACTACCCAACCCTTCTTTCAGGGTTTTTAAAATGATTGAATTCTGCTCAAAAGCTTTGTCAGGGGAAATAAAAGTACAGTTCAACCACCTAAATTTTGAACAGATCATTTACCACTTGAATCAATCAGTAGCACTCTGTTTGCTGGTCTGTGGAGGAGAAATAATACCAGCCATTTTCACAGTGCTGTGTAAAAAACAAGAATTGTTTGGAAATAATAACTAGAATTAACTGAAGCACATATAATTTATTATCCTGAATTAACCAAACACTATTTCCTCTCTCTCACTTTTTGATTTGGATGACAAACAGATAAGTGGCATATAAACATTAGATGTGTTGGTGTATTAGATGTATATTTTTAAAAATTTTTGAACAACTTCTAGAGGATACATTGCAATAAAGAAAGATTTTTAAACACCTTTGATGGGTTTTTTTTTCTTTTTGGTGAGGAAGATTGGCCCTGACCTAATATCTGTGTCAATCTTCCTCTGTTTTTTGTATGTGGGATGCTGCCACAGCATGGCCTGGTCAGCAGTGCGCAGGTCCACACCCAGGATCCGAACCTGCAAACGTGGGGCTGCCAAGGTGGCGTGCAAGAACTTAACCATGACACCACCAGGCCGGCCCCTTTTGATAGTTTTTAATAACAGAAATATTGTAAGCATCTGAATCATTAAACAGTATTGTGCATATTTAACTAGTGTATACTTACACATTTAAGAAGATTTTAATAACAAAAATAAAACAAAATGACAATTTTTTTGCTTAACCGTCACTACTCAAAAATGTAATTATTTTGTATACTTTATTCTCTGCTTATTCCAGGAAGTCTAGATTTGATTGTAAAAAATAAATGCATATAAACTATTGATGTCTAAAGTCTTATCTTCCAAGATTTGCCAGAACACACACCTATTTTTAGATCATTGGATATATTTTAAATAAGAAGTTTTATAATTGATAGTAAGAAACTTGGGATATTTATGGATTGAAAAATTTTAAGCATGCAATTTTTTGTTATTTTTAACAAATAGAATGATCATGTGATGTCTGAGAAGTTATTGCAGTTACATGGATTTAGAGTTCTATTTATTAGAGTATAGTAGGCTAGATATTTTCACACTCTTGTTACTTTATGATATGTATATAAAAATATTTTTTAATGCATAGAAAGAGTAAAAAAATCTTGTAAAAAAATTATCAGGCCAGGGCCGGCCCCGTGGCTTAGTGGTTAAGTGAGCGCGCTACACTGCTGGCGGCCCGGGTTCGAATCCCGGGCTCGCACTGACGCGCTGCTTCTCCAGCCATGCTGAGGCCACGTCCCACATACAGCAACTGGAAGGATGTGCAGCTGTGACACGCAACTATCTACTGGGGCTTTGGGGGCAAAAATAAATAAATAAAGTCTTTAAAAAAAAAAAATTATCAGGCCAATCTTAGTGAAGGCAAAAAATCTGAGTGGAAAACTATTTTTGCCCTAAAGTCATTTGCTAAACTGCTGAGTCTAGAATTTGTTTTAATGATCCAAGGGGTTGAGGGGACAGAAAACAAGCCTAGGGCCTGAACAAGGTAGAGGTCTAATGGGAGACCCTGCTTATAAAACTGGGACCCCAAAGGGCGAGATCCTCAGGGGAAGGATCAACCTGAAATTCATGTCATTCCTACCCCCACCTCCAGTGGACTATAAGGAAGTGGTTTTGGTCCTGAGTAGAGCCCGTATTAGAGGAACTGGCCCTGACATGTCTTAGCCACAAAAATCTGCCCTCATGCATTTTTTTTTTTTTTTTTTAGCACAAATTTCATATCATTTGAGTAGTTAAAAAGCTTCAAGCCTAAATTTAGATTAAAGTGGTCTGGGACTGGCAGTGGCCTCAGGCAACTGGGTAGAAGCAACAGCAAATTCTCTCTGGATGAAAGCATCTTTATAACAGGCCACAAAGAAGTTCCACAAATAAGTTTCTGTGAAAAATAAGCAGCTCACAGTAAAAAAAAATAACTAAGCACACAAGGAAATTGGCACTATGAAGGAAAACCAATGGGAAAACAGACAGGAGAAACAGATCTACAAAGGCTTCAAGTAATAGATTATTATACAAGGAATAAAAAACAAACACATGCTACTATGTTTAAAGAAATAAAAGACAACCTTGAAAATATCTACATGGAACAAGAAATTTTAAACAGCCAAAAAATTTTGAAAAAGAACCAAGTAGAACTTCTAGAAAAAACATAACTGAAATGTAAAACTCATCATATGGGTAAAAAATAATAGATGAAGTTAAAGAAAGACTTAGTAGATTGGAAGATAGGTCAGAAGAAATTAGCCAGGATGATGTCTTTTAGTATTTATAGCTTCAGACAGTATTCTAGGTCTTGTATGGAAGGGATAAATGATAGTAATAGGCTTTTCTGCATTACAAATTGAATGTGGCATTTATGTGTACAATGTCTCCCCGAATGTGTGTAATCCTGGTGAACTTGTAGTGTTAGATGAAAATCTTAACTTTATTTGAGATTAGATTAGAATAGAGTTTGGTTTTAAAATTTTACTGATTGTTTTCCAAGACACCACATATCCAGATTTTACTCATTCCTCCTTTAAGTTTTCCAGTCACTTTATAACTTTCTTACATTTCGTCTACCTTGAATTATAGCTACATGTATTATGTACCTATTTCTTACTAGACTGAGTCAGGAACTCTACTGGTACACTCTTTGGCCTAGCAGGTACTCCAAAACATATCTGTCACTTGAAAGAAGGAAAAACAGAAGGGGGGGGGAAGAGAGAGAGAGAAACAGAGAGAGACAGAGAGAAAGGGAGAGAGAGAGGGAAGAAGGAAACTAAATATGGGGTGACTATGAATGAATTTCTTTAAAGAGGATGTTTCTGGAAGAGGATAAGGAGACTATAAAAACACATTCAGGATTCAAAATTTTGCAAAGAAATGGAAGGTATATAGTTTAAATGAAGTTTGCAGATGCTCCAGGTTGGGAGTGGGTGCAAACACCAAGAAGAATAGTCAGTTAGATGTAAAAGGATCTAAATCAAATAGATGGGTAGAAAGAGTAAAATGACTTTTCACTTTGGAGAAGCGTAAAATTATACATGTGTAGAAAATAATTTAGGAGATGCAAAATTATCTAAGGGTAGGTAAAACCTGCAATGAAATGTAAGCCTGAAAAATAATGACATTAATAATGCTAATAATAATTACCAGTGAGTTACACTTCCTATGTGCTAGGTACTGAGCTGGTCACTTTGTGGACATTATTCCTTGAATACTCACAATCACCCTATGTGTCAGGGATTAGAATCCTTTTTTATTTTTTTTAAATTGAGGAAACCATGGCTCAGAGAGGTAACGTAACTTGCTCAAGCTTGTATAGCTATTAAGAAGCAAAGCCAGGATTCAACCCAAATCTCTGTGGCTCTCAAGCCTGCACTTCCCCCTTCATCACATACTTCCGTCAATATAACTACAGATAGTCACAAATTGGTGACAATCAAGAACAGTTTCCCATTAAAAGTTAATACAATCTGGAGAAATGACTTATGATGTTTAAAAAAGAGAAAGTTCAGACCAAAAACTAAAAATCTCACTTCTGTGACTGACTCAGGAACTACCTCTCAGGAGATGTAGATTCAAATTTGACACAGCAGATAAAATACATTGTAGGAGGAAAGTGTACTGGCATGAGAAAGGCAAAAATGACTTGGTAGGTTAAAAAAAAAAAAACACTTTTAGTGTGGAAATAATTATAAAATAATGGCATAAATAAATTATATCAATTTAAATAAAAAAGAATCCATGAGTCCTTACTGACTAAAATGTTTATGAACAGTGGGGAGGTAAAGCGCTTTATGCCAGCTAGTAAATGTGGAAGCAATGACAGAAACAGAAAGCACCACTTTATAGCCACCATAGTGTCAATGCATTCAGACAAGAATCATCAATGGACGATAAAATAATTGGATCAAAGACTGTTGGGGAACAGAATACTTACACAGTCTCAAAGGATCCTGCACAGATTTCTTATTAATTACAACGGAGAAATTCAGTGGACACCACCTTAACCATACAATCAAACTTAACATCCCCTATAACAGGACAAACAAGCATCATGTATTCCTGATGTGATGTAAGAGAAGAACGCGATACTCCTTATGTATTAAGTGGAACCATATGAAAATGCTGATATTCGACTTGTTTTGGTTTATAAAAATGACAATGTCATTCGATTCAACCTGACAGTATTTCTGTTGTTTAACATGAATTTGACCATGAATAAGCAACCAGAGAAATCCAGATTGAGGGCATTCTGCAAAACAATTGGCCTGGATTCTTAAAACAATGTCAATATCGTGAAAGAGTTAAAAAAAAAAGCTGAGGGACTCTTCTAGATGAAAGGAGACTAAAGAGACATGACAACCAAATACAATTGCTCCTTGTTAAGATCCTGGATTTGGGGATCTCAGCTATACTCAGCTAAAACTCAGCTATAATGAATATTGTTGGGATAAATGGAGAAATCTGAATGTAGACTGTATATTAGATAATAGTATTATATTGTGAAATTTTATGGGTGTGATACTTGTACTGTGCTTATGAAAGAGGGTGTCTTTGCTGTTAGGAGACATATGCTGAAGTATTTGGAGTGAAGGGTTATAATGTCTGCAAATAATTCTCTAAAATGTCAAAGGTTTGGCAAAGAATGAGTGTGTATGTGTATGTATGCATAGGTATCTCACACACACACATACACACACACACACACACAGAAGGCACAAATGCGACAAAATGTTAACAATTGGCCAATTTAGGCGAATGGTATATGGATATTCATTGTACTTTTCTTTCAACCTTCCTGTAGGTTCGAAATTTTTCAAAATAAAACATTGGAGGGAAGAAAAGAGAATTGTCATTATTTTCATTCAGGGTATGAATGCCGGGCTTTTGGGTGCTTTCCTGAATGGAATCTTTTGACTCTACGACCAGCTATGTGGTGACTGGGATAATTTAAAAAAAGACCCAGTTGAAATAGAGATTATGTCCCTACCCAAAGGAAAACGATGAGTTTTCACTTTACTGCTAATGGAACCACTACGCGACGCGCTCGGCGTCGGGGCATTTGTGAATAGGGTCTGGCTTTGCACAGCACAGCTGTCCACTGGCCCCGGAGAGTCCATGAATCCATCTTCCTCTGTGCTTTCAGATAAAGCTCCCTCGGGGATTTAGAGATTTTTAAAAAATGTTGAGTTTTACTTGGATTTTAGAGCTTTTGGGAAATTAAGATTCTGTAGGATGATTGCATAATTGGAGATAGGAAAAAATTCTCTTTACTAAAAATAGAAACAAAGAGTTGGATCTCCAATTTCTTAAATATAAGAGTCGGGTTTTGACTGGAGTGTTGAGGCCTCAGGGCAGGCACTGTGTCCCTCACTGCTATTTGGTCACACCCTGTCCAGGGCCGGGGACCCAGAGGTGGGGAGGAGGGGGTGAAAGGCCTTCTCTCTTTCTCTCCTTAGAATGTCATCTTTCCTGAGCATCTCGTTGTTATTTTAGCTCTAGTTTGCCACTTCTTATGCTAGGCTTCCTGCCAAGATGGTCTTTGTTTTCTCCCTGGCCTTCAGTCAGATTTCCAGTTCTTTGCAAGCGCCTCTTCCCGTCTGCTCTCCCATGGTTCGCTCTTTTCCTTCTGTCTTGTCAGCTTTGCCTTTGTCCTTTTGGCTTTCTGCTGGCTCTTCCTGCCAGCAAGTCTGTACTCTTCCCCCCCTCCATCCCTGATCTCATTTTCAATGTAATTACATTTCTATGGGAGATGGAAATAGATGGATATAGGGGAAAGTCATCCTTTATAACACACACACACACACACACACACACACACACACACACACTCCAAGATGATGGTAAAGTAAGGGATTGTTAATATAAGTAAACGTCTCTTAGCTAGAGTTTCGATTTCTCTAAAAGATTTTAACGGTCCATTTTTAAAGAATCATATTAACAAATTACTGGCTGTGGTGTACAGCAAACAGATCTGGATTGAAAACTAGTTTCATCACTCATGGTGTGAACTTGGGCAAGTTATTTCATCTGTCTGTATCTCTGGGGTTTTGTTTTTTTGAATCTGAGAAATGGGTATGAGGATGGTGCCTTCCTCAAAGGGCTGCTATGAAGATTAAATGAGATGATTCGGTTAAAGGACCTGGCAGAGGACCCCACAGAGGGTAGGCTCTCTGGGAGAGCTTGCTGTTACCGTTAACCCCATTCAGGCCTTTGCTGAAAAGCCCAATCAGACACAAGGTGGTCTCTTTCTCCTTAAGACGCCCATGGCAGCTTTGACACCATTTATTAGGCTGTCCTTTATTGTCTTTTTACCTGCCTTCTTTCTCTCCCATTATTCTCTTTCTCTCTATTCCTTCTTTTATATTTTCTTCATCTTCCCTTTCCTGTTTTCTGTTTTCCCTTTCCACTTTCCCACAAAGACTTAAGAAATATATCCAACATAAAAAGTTAAAATTAATAGTTGAAGAGAAAATAGACAAAGGGAAAATGAGGGTAGAGACATCATAAAGCCAGAGTTAAGAAGAAATGCACACATGCTCACTATGGTTAGGTATAATTGCTAGTTGAGGCTACCATTTTACTGAGCCTCCCGGCAGCCAAAGGAAAGAGGGAGACAAATAAAAAAGGGTAGTGAGGTCTATGAGACTAAGGAAATATATAAAAATTATGGTTCTTTTCCAGAGCACTTTTGTGGATTCTCATGAAAGGAATTCTGAGTGATATAAGCAAATGATGTCTAGCATAATAATGTGTCTACTTTCATAATAGATATGATAAACTTCAGAAAACTGTTTCTTACCGTGTTCTTTAATAGAGGCTGATGATATATAGCTGAAGTTCAATCCAGTAAAAGCATTTTTACAAGGAGCTAAAAGAGCATGCTGTATATATGCAATCCTCCAAGGTCTGGCATGCAGCAAGGATAAATTTTAGAATACGTAGAGGAATAAATAGACTCACGTCCTTCAGGCAATCCTCTACAGATATTGTCTCTGACAACCAGGCTTTTGAAAAGTACGTGAAAGCAGAGTTCAAGGCAAGTTCCTGAGTACGGATGCCCTCTGTCGTCGACGAAGGGCAGAGAGACGTGACTGGATAACCAGTCAGGTACAGAACAAGACCAAGGTTCTTTTTATGACAGTCAAGAGCCAATCAAACATAGCTGCCTGAACAGAACTATCCTGTTTCTGCACGCGGAGGGCTGAGAGATAATCTACAGGCAGGGTCAAAATAGTCCTCGTTTCTGACACTGGAGAGTTCTTTACGGTACATTATTAAATGACAAGAAAAGTTGGATACCATTTTGGGGACAAAGAGCACGAATGGATGCATAAAAAGAAAATACACCAAAATGTTGAGAGAAGCAATTTCTGGGAAGTGGGATTTAGGTTGACGTTTCTCTTTTCTAAGTATTATTCTATAACAAGCAGATGTTACTTTGGTTATAAGAAAAAAAATAAAGCCATGAAAGTTATTTTCAGAGGAAAAGAGCTACCCTGGGCTTCTCTGATACATTGATGAGCAGGTAAATGCAGCCACAGAGTTCCACAGCACAGGTTCTCAGCCCCAGCTGCATTTAAGAATCTCTTTTAGGGATCTTTTATTTAGTTATTAATTTATTTTTAAATTAATTTTATTTATTTATTTTTTTGGTGAGGAAGATTGGCCCTGAGCTAACATCTGTGTCAATCATCCTCTATTATGTATGTGGGACGCCACCACAGCATGGCTTGATGAACAGTGTGTAGGTCTGCACTTGGGATCTGAACCCACGGACCCCGGGCTGCCAAAGTGGAGCGTGCAAACTTAACCATTATGCCACCAGGCCAGCCTTAGGGACCTTTTAAAAGATATTCATGCTCTGGTCTCACCCCAAATCAAATAAATTTAGGATCGTTGAGGGTGGGACCCAGGCATTTACATTTAAAAAATCTCCTAGGTAGTTTCAATGTACAGCTGGATTGAGAGCCACCATGCCACACTATAGAACACACCTGGAATAATTTAACCCTGGACAATTTATCCAAGCAGGCATACTCTTTTCAATGGCCTACATGGCCCTCCGTGATCTGGCCTCTGCTTTCCTCTCCAACATCAGCTCATTCCACAGTCTTATTCAATCAGCTCACAGAACAGTGCCTGGCACATAGTAGGTTCTGAATTTAAAACAAAATAAGACTAGATGAATCCATGGATATGGTTTGCTAACTGTGGCCACATAAAAAATAAACACCATGTTTAAGCAAATTAGTTTTCTATGAATTATTTACCAATTGTATCGCCATCAATTGGTTTTGATGTCTCAATAGACTTTTTGGATATGATTGAGACTTTCTTCACCCTTTCTAGGTGATAATTTTGGTTTTCCAATAGTTGATCTTAATCATTCTTTTTGTAATCATTGGATATGAGGACCATTTATTTGTTAGGTCAATTTTTTAATGCATGACAAAAATGTATGCTCCATGAGGATAGGATCTGTCTTTCTTAACACTATATCTCCTTGACCTAGGAAAGTGCCTGGCTCCTGGTAGGTACCCAATAAATACTTGTGGAATGCATATTCAAGAAGTGAGTAATAATGAAAGCATAATATTAATGTAAAGAAAAGTATTTATCTTCCTATTCCCCATATGATGGGTTAGGGTGTATGGGTGGGGTATGCACATACTCATGCAAAAGTAGTATTAAATTATTTAGACTATTGTTGAACAGAGAGATGACTGAAGAGTTGTAAAATCACACTGAGACATGGTTTGGGAATCCACCTTTTGGTACGTGAAAGGATTGAATGAAGCACAGCTGGTAGCAGTTTGGTCCCCACACAGCCGCCAGAATGATCTTTTAAAACTGCAAGTCAGATCACATTTCTCCTCTATTCAAAACACTCAAAAGACCTTATTTCACACCATATACAAAAATTAACTCAAAATAGTTCAAAGACCTAAATGTAAGAGCTAAAACTATGAAACTCTTAGAAGAAAACATAGGGAAAAGCTTCATGACGTTGGATTTGGCAGTGATATTTTGGATATGACACCAGAAACATAGGGACCAAAAGAAAAAATAGATAAATTGGACTTCATCAAAATTAAAAGCTTTTGTGCATCAAAGGACATTATCAAGAGACAGAAAAGGCAGCTTACAGAATGGAAAAGGCAGCTTACAGAATGGGAGAAAATATTTGCAAATCATATATCTGATAAGGTATCAATATCCAGAATATATAAATAACTGTTACAACTCAATAACAAAAAATCAAACAACCCAATTAAAAAATAGGCAAAGGACTTGAATAGACATTTCTCCAAAGAAGATAGACAAGTGGCAATAAACACATGAAAAGATGCTCAACATCACTAATAGTTAGGGAAATGCAAATCAAAACCACAATGAGGGGCTGGCCTGGCCTGGTAGTGGTTAAGTTTGCGTGCTCCGCTTCAGCAGCCTGGGTTTGTAGATTCGGATCCCAGGCGCAGACCTATGCACCGCTTATCAAGCCATGCTGTGGCAGACATCCCACATACAAAATAGAGGAAGATGGGCACAGATACTAGCCCAGGGCCAATATTCCTCAGCAAAAAGAGGAGGATTGGCAGCACATGTTAGCTTAGGGCTAATCTTCCTCACCAAAAAAAAAAAAAAGCCACAATGAGATACCACTTCACACCCATTAGGATGGCTATTATCAAAAAATCCAGAAAATAACAAGTGGTGAGGATGTGGAGAAATTGGAACCCTTGTGCATTGCTGGTGAGAATGTAAAATGGTGCAGCCACTATGGAAAAGAGTTTGGTGATTCCTCAAAAAAGTGAACATAGAATTACATATTATCCAGCAATTCCATTTCTGGGTAGATAACCAGAAAAGTTGAACACGTGAACTCAAAGAGGTATTTGTACAGCTGCACTCATAGTAGCATTGTTCACAATAGCCAAAAGTTAGAAGCAATCCAAGAGTCCATCAATAGATGAATGGATTAAAAAAAAAGTAGTATATATATATAGACAATGGAATATTATTCAGCCTTACAAAGGAGGGAAATTCTGACACACGCTACAACATAGATGAACCTTGAGAACGTTATGCTGAGCCAAATAAGCCAGTCACAAAAGGACAAACATTGCATGATTCCACTGATATGAGGTGCCTAGAATAGTCAAAATCATAAACACAGAAAGTAGAACAACAGTTGCCCGGGGCTGGAGGGGTAAGAGGGAATGGGGAGTTATTGTTTAATGAGTAGAGAGTTTCAGTTTGTGACGAGGAAAAAGTTCTGGAGATGGACAGCGGTGCTGGTTGAACAACAATGTGAAGGTGCTTAATGCCACTGAACTGTACACTTAAAAATGGTTAAAATGATAAGTTTTATGTTATATTTTACCACAATAAAAAAAATCTTTACAATCATGCTTGGAATAGGTACTGTTATCCTATAACTGGCCCTGTCTGACGGGTGAGGAACCTGAGGCTGAGAGTGCTTAATTGACTTGCCCAAGGTTTCCCAGCCAATGAGTCAAAGAGAGCAAAACAAACGCTCCACTGACTCCCCATTTCAGAATAAAGGTCAGAAATCCTTGCAACATGTCTTTTAAATGACCCTCCATAATCTAGCTCGTGCCCTGGCCAGCCCCTACTTCTCCAATGTCTCCTCCTATACTTTCCCCGTGGTTTGCTTTGCTCCAACCACATATGTCGGGACACTTCCGTCACAGGACATTTACACTTGCTATTCCCTCAGACTGGAATGCTCTTCCCCTCTCCTCTTTTACTAGGGCTCCCTCCTTTACTGCTTTCAGGTTTTCGCTCAACTGTCACCTTCTCAGCCAGGCTTCCCCAACCACCCTATTTAAATTTCAAACCCCTCCTCCACCACGCACACACCTGGCACTCTCCATTGGTCTTCCTGCTTCCTTTGGCTCCCCATCACTTATCTCTATCTGACGCAATTTATCTATATTTTACTTGCTCTTTGCTGTCTGACTCGCTCCATTAGAATCTAATAACACGAAGACTGGGATTTTTGTCTCGTATGTTCTCTGTTTCATTCCCAGTACCTTGAACAGTGCCTGACACATAATGGGTGCCAAATTAATACTTGTTGAATGAATGGATAAATTAAAAAATGAAAATGTTGCAGGCTTATACCCTGAGGAGTTATGACACCTCACTCTGGTGACCTTTGTATTTTCAGTTATCCCTTCACATGTGTATCGACTCTAGTCTCTGCTAGCTTCTCTGTACAAAGAGTCTTGTACGTTTTTGTCTCCCCAAAGTGTCTACGTGATTCGGAACACACAGAAGTTGCATATATGTGTGTGTTTATTATTTGTGAAAATCGAGATTTAGATGCTAAAGGGAACCGGCAGGTCTCTCACTGTGTCCCCATCAAAATGTTTCCCAAATAAACTCCCGTTCTGCTCTTGGGACAAAAATGAAGATGCTTGTTATCTATACATGTAGTCCCACAAGCAAGCACAGATCAAGGGAGACACAGCGTCATTTTGTATGGAGCTCAGCTTCGGTTACTGCTTATCTGGGTAAAGAATGCTGCCTTAAGCTTTGGGCAAAACAGGCTAGATGTCTCTGTTGCTGGACTTCCTGTAACAGTCCAGATTTCTCTTCGTTTCAGAAACCCTCAGTGGCGCTATTGGAAAACTGTTGGTGTTCGTTTCCCCGCCAGTGAGTGGCTCCAACACCAAGAAAAGGCAGATAGTGAAGGAGCTGGGGTCTGGAAGAGACGTGCTCCGTCTGCCAAGGCGTTTTCTTCACATGGCTGGGTTTTTTCCTCTATTTTTTTTAAACACTTGATCAGCAAACTACACAGCGAGTCATTTGTGCCAATAAAATGACAGATTCCTCAAGGCCACAGACTAAGAAGATGAATTATCTACTAGAAATTGGCTTTAGGATAAGTACATATTTTTCTTTCCCTGCTCCTTCCCAAAGTCTCACACACACACACACACGTACACACTTGCACACTCATAAAAATTGGATTTTCCAAAATTTCCCACTTGCCCAAGAAGCAAAGCACAAAGTTCGATGAGGAAAACTGACTCTGCCTCCTTGGTTTGGTGTTTACTGCCAAAGAACAGATTTTCAGGAAGAAAAATCATATTTCCCAAACCATCACCAAAGGAAAAGGAATCAGGCCCCCAGTGTCTGCCTCAGCATCTCCGTGAGGCTGTGTTCAAGTGAGGGGCAGTGGCTAGTGAATGTATAAGCCCCAGGATGCTTTGCTTCCTCTCATGGGGAACATTGTCTGACAGCTATTGACAATTTTTATTTCCACATGACAGACACAGTCCATATGGTCAAAAGAACTTGAACCAAGCCTTATAAAAGCAACGACCTGATGGTTTTACTTGAAAGCATGTTCTGTTCAGCGCAATCTGAGTGGAACCGAGAGTTTAGTGGGCTGTGGTACAAACAACCACACTTACATGCTATTTTAGAAGCAATGCAGCCTTCTCTGAAGGATGACCTGATTTAGTGGTAAGAGAATAGACTGGAATCCAGGAAGTCCAGTGTGAAAAAGGATTCTGAGATATGTATTTCTATGATTCTCTGGGTCTTGATTTTCTTACCTGTAGAATCAGATGTCAATACTCAGTGAATGGAAGTGTTGAAAGGATTAGCATTTTTGAAAGGGTACATGCTGTTTCTTCAGTCCCAGCAACAACTGTTCTCCGTGACTTTCTGCTGGATTTTGAAGAATGTTGGTATGATAATCGCAGGAAAGAAACTCTGCCTCTGGAAACCATATGTTACTGCACGTTCATGGAGCTTCACTCTGATTCCAAATCCAGAAGGACTACCATGTAACTCAAGAGGACATTTAAAACAGTTCCCACATCTTCACTGATCACATTTGAGGTGAAAAATATGAATACCTGAATGAATAAATGCAACGCTTTGTGGAAGTCAGTCTTTAGTTTTGCATGGTGTGGACTTATAAATACTCCATTTCTCTCAGCACTACATAGACTATTCAGTGTAAGGGGGGAGAGAGAGAGAGAGTACGTAATTTTAATTTTGAAGATGCTACATTTTTAGTTCTATTTATAGAGAGGTTTGCTCCTGGGGGCACTATAGCACGATGCGGTCCGGTTGTCCAAGGAATAAAAACATTAATAGGGCCATCCTCCGGTCTTTCCTGCAAACCACTGTCTGTGTGTTCGAGGGAAGGAATCTCAGCTTATACACAAGTGGCGCTATCTTTCCACAGGATATTCAGTGTTTTGAAAATAGGAGGAAACCTCAACAGCTCTGAAGCATATAATTATGCTTTCTTATTACCCAACAGGAATGTTCTCCAGAGTGTTGTGGTGATACTCTTGCAAGTGACTTGGCGGAGGGAAGGGTAGCTGAGGAGGCGGGTGGGAGGCCAGGGAGCAGAGTGGCTGGCCTTCTATTCTACTCATTCTGTCTTTGTCACCTAACAACTCTCACAGATCTGTGGCGTTTCCTCAGATAAACTAGGTAGATTTTTGGTTGTGGGTTCCCAGGCTCCAGTTATCAGTGTAGTAAGTGATTTCAGAGTATTAGGGCAGATTCCACTATCACTGAATCATATACAGACCCAAGGCCAGATGATGACATCAGAAACATATGTGTTAGTCTGGAGGCAGAACTTGGCCTAGGAAACAGAGCCAGATCTCCAGGGGGAGAATCAGGCTTTCGTTCCCCTAGAAAGGACCCCAAGAGATGAGCTTCTTTATCTTTTGCCTCCAGGCAGGAAGTCACCTAAAAAAATCCCCCTTATATGGTTGATGTGCTGTTCTCAAATATTTCTACGAAAGCTCTTTTAGAAAGCTAGGACTTAAGTGCTTCGCAAACAAGGCAAAGCTTCGCGTGTGAGGGATGAACTCCGCAAGCTATAACTCATAATTACTGTGATTTTATAAACCTGGAATTTCCTAACCAAGCTTTATTTTCATTCAGAGCAGCATCTGTCAGATATTTCTTCATTAATCATGTTTGCCCACCCAAACGCTCACCCATATTAAAAAAAAAAGTATATTCCCAGATACGTGTTTTATATAGGTACAGCACTATATTGGGGTGTGGCAATTCCTCCAAATGCTTTTTATCAAGCCATGGGACAAATTTCAAACCACTTTATCATCATATTTGAGCTTTATGCAGACCCTGTGGTTTCCATAGTAACAAAATCACTTCACAGTATAAGAAACATGTGGAAGATTATAGGAAAAAAAAGAGGGAATTTGAATGGAACAAAAGGCAGGAGCTAAAGTCAAAATTTCTTGGGATGCTGGAAGATTTTTATTGCTGTTTTGTATATCTCAAAAGACTAGTACAAATCCTCTTGATGTTACTAGGTGTAAATTGTGTCAGTGTTCTCATAATCTTTCAGGATCCCAGATCATCTTACTCCAAGCTATGGTCTTACAGATGCCTACACTCCTCACTGTGTGTGTGTATCTATGTATATCTATGTGTATATATATATATACATATGTACATACACACACAGATATTGAAGATCTGTGATCTTTTTTTAATTTTCGCTGAGGAAGATTCACCCTGAGCTAACGTCTACGCCAATCTTCCCACATTTTGTATGTGAGTTGCTGCCACAGCATGGCCACTGATGAGTGGTGCAGGTCCGTGCCCAGGAACTGAACCCGGGCCGCTGAAGTGGAGCATGCCAAACTCAACCACTAGGTCACCCACATTTTGTATGTGGGTTGCTGCCATAACATGGCTGCTGATGTGTGGTGCAGGTTCGTGCCCAGGAACTGAACCCGGGCCGCCGAAGTGGAGCGTGCCAAACTCAACCACTAGGTCACAGGGCTAGTCCCATGTGGTCTTGTTTTTTAAAAACTGGTTTCACCATCTTAGCTCAGGAACTGGTAGTATGATAACTTTCCACAGGACCTACCTCATTTTTCTTTTATGCCCACACAAGCACTAAGACAAGCTGAACTCCTATTTGGATAAATTGTTGGTTACTTGGCAACATCATTCATTCATTCACTTGCCCATTTGTGAGAGACAGATTTGTTGAGCATCTCTTATGACAGACAGGGTCCTTGTACCAGAGACAGAGCCATAAGTTAACAATTATGATACCTGTAAGTGCAATGTGAGTAATGTATGAAGGGCTTATGTGCAACTATCCTGGCCTCTAATCTGGTCTTCTCTGTGACCAATAGCTCACATTTCCCAAGCTCCCAGGTCTATGGGCAGCTCAGCTGGCAACTTGGGTCCCTTACCTAATACCTGGGTTGCAGGCTCTCTTGTTAGAGGGTTGGGCTGTTGGGTCTTTTACTTATTAACTTCCATGGTTAAGAAGACTTGTGTTCTTAATCCTGTTTTTCCTACTATTCTGATTAGATATACTCCTAGCACTTGGGCCCCAACGTGATGAGAACTAGGACAGGATTAGCTGGGAATTCTAAGACAGCATCTATGTTTGTGATGCATCATTAAGCAAATATCATCTTTCCTGGGTGATGAATTTCTCCTTTTGGTTATGTTAGAAACTGGAACCAAATGAAAGCCCTTTGCCACAACTATTCTCAGTGATAGGAGTTGGGACCATTAGTTCCAGGGCCAGAAGATAAGCCCAAACATCTCCCCAGAGACTGACAGCCAGAGTGAATTCTGACATCCTCCTTTAGTTCTTACCAAACAACCTGACTGTTTTGGAGGTCTTCCTAAGGAGATGGCTCTTCTTGTGAGGGCGTGCCCTCGATAGCCAGTGGAGAGGGCTTAGTTGATGCTGCAACCTGGGAAGTAGGTGTGTCCAAGAAAACATCAAAGGCATTAGAACTGATCTCTGGAAAGAAGTTCTGGTAATTAAAATCTCTGCCCTCTTTCTCTTTGAGAAGGATTTTTGTCCCATGACAACATAATAGCACTAATGCACTAATAAATGTGATCTGAGTGTGTGGCTGGAAATACACACAATGGTTAGGGACACAAAACTGACTTTAGTGATACACCTCTGTCCATGTCTGGGGCAAACCTCTCCTCCTATGCATTCAAGTCTATCCCTCTGCCCCCTCCAGGACCCAGCTCTCTGAATTATTCCTTCTCTCTTGTATCTTCAATTACTTTCTTTTCTCTGGCTTCTTCCTTTTTATACACAAATATGTGCAAATCTTCCCAAACCTTAAAAAATGAACCACACAAACAAGTAAAACCTTGCTGTCAGCCCTCTCTTTTTGACCTCTTATAGTTGAGTTCTTGTCTCATCATTCAGCTGAAATTCCTGATGAGATTACAGTCACCTCCCAACTGCCAGATTCAGAGTCCTGTTTTCCATCTCCATGCTTGTATCCTCTGCAGCATCCAAGGCTCTCGAACATCCACTCCTTTTTGATAAATGCTCCTACTGTGGCTTCTACACCATTACTCCCTCTAGAATTTCGCCTGTATCTCTTCTACCTATTCTTTGCAATTTTCTTCACAATTTCTCTGCCCACCCTTAGAAGTCAGTTTCCCAGATAACATCCTATCCTTGGTACTCATCCTTCTCTCTCACTCTGTATATTTTCCCATATGAAATATTCTCCCAATGAAATTGCCATTTTTGTAGGTAAAGCATGATCAAATGTTGGTGATTTCATATGGTCAACCCATATATCTCTATTTCCAGCCCTGATCGTTCTTCTAAGCTTAGACAAATATCTTCAATGACCAACTAGATACTGCCAATTGGATTGTCTTAAGTCATCTAAAAGTTAATACATCTCAAATGGAACTGTTTTATCCCTAACCTCCTTTGCCTCAGGTATTTTTGATCTTGGTTCATAGGGTCGCCATCTCTTTAGTCTCTCAGGTTAGAAATTTCAGAGACATTCCTGAGCTCTCCCTCTCACTTCCATAGACAATCAGTCACAAAGCCAGAGGATTCTACTTTATAAACATCCCCAGGGTATTAGATTAGGCCATCACCATTGTTCACCTGGGGGTGCAATTGCTCTGCTTCTACTTGCACTGCATTCCAGTTCATCCTTTACGCTGCCATCAGAAATATCTTTCTAAAAAGCAAACCTGACCATGTGACTCTAAGACTCATCACAATCCTGTTTCGACCTACAGCAGTGGCTCACTCTGATCCCAAATCCTTCACCACAGTCATTCTGATGGAATGTCTTGTTGTTTTCTGAAATACCAGACTCTTTCACAACCTTGTGCTTTCTTCTGTCTGAAATGTTCTCCACATTCTCTAAGAAACTCCTACTCAGCCTCTGAGAGCCAGCTCAAAACCTCCTCTTATATCAAGCCTTCAGCCACTCTTCCAGCCAAGCTGGTCCTTCTCTGATTTCCACACGCTTTGCCCATATTTCTGTTCTAGTGCTTATGGGTCACCCATCAGTTTAATATCCACTTACATATTGGTCTTCTCTAATAGATTAGAAACTCATATCATGTCTCTCTCATGACCCATACTAGATACTTAATAAACAGCTATTGAATAATTAAGTGAGGTGACTGAAAGAGACTTGCACCAAGATCCAAATTCTAGGTTGAGACGGATTAAAGAGTTCTTAGGTCTAGGGTCATGTTTTGTGTATAAAACAAAACATGTTTTGTTGCCCTGGATATATATCCACTCTGCTTTCCAAGGTTGCAAAATGAAAAAAACGAATATTTACTAAGTCTGTGGCATTTGATAAATAAAACACTAAATACAAGTTGAATCTCCAAAGCCAAGTTACAATTGAGAATGTCCACATTACAGTGAAATGGTACGTTTCACTTTCAGTGGAATTGCACCATGTGAGAAACGTAAAATGTTATGGCAGTATTATTTCTATATTCAGAGTGTATCCATTTCTTCTTTTGTTGAAGTGATTTGAGTGAGGCTCCCCCTGGCAATTCAGAGGAAGTTGTAGACCAGAGAAGGTAGAAATAATTCAACCTTTCATTTAGTGTTCCTTGACAAATTAGAAAGACCCCTTCTTGATACAGGGTCCCAGTCTAATCTTGATGACCAGAAAGGAGGGGAGACCAAAATTGTTAGATCATTGGTCCTCAGGGCACCAGTAGTTACCAACACTCACTGAAACCCTGAAGTAGAAGAGAGAAGGAAAGAAGAAATCACATTCAAGTCAGTAACTCAGAGTCAGTATAAATAACTGACACGTGGCCATCTTCTCTCAGATATGGTGGGCTGCTGTTAACATGGTGGATGCCCCTACATTACTTAGCCCCTGCCTAAAGCAGTGATTTCCATTCCCTGTCTCATACCTGTACCAAATTACCTGTATTTCCCTACATATAATGTGCCCTTTCCTGCCTCTTTTGCTTTTGTTTGTGCTGTTCTCTCTGCCTAGAATGCCACTTCAGATTTCCCTATGCATTTTGATGAATGAACCCCTAATCAGGATAAATTCAGCTATCATTTCTCCAAATCAAGCACTGACCCGTTCCTTTTCCTTCCCAAGGTGGGTTAGATGCTATCCCACAGTGCCACCATGTACAGTTGTGCGGGTTTTTCACTGCACAGTGTCACCTAGCTGAGGAAATAAATTCCTGAATTCCAGCCCAAGTTCCACTGCCTAGCATGTGCCTTTGGGGCTAGAATTGTTTCCTAATTCACAAAAAGGCAGACTCGTAATGCCCCGTGCATATTCCCATCACTGCCATGACCACAGTGTACTATGAATATCTGTTTGTTTCCCCAACTAGACCCCTGGAGGGCCAGCTCCTGTACTAGTACAGAGTTTGGCACTGAGTAATTGTTTGTTGAAACAAATGTTGGATTCTAACAACTATTTGGAACTAGACACTGTCCTAGGAATTTTAGATGCCTTAAATCATTTATTTCTCACAACAATCCAAGGGAGGAGGTACGATTTTAACCAATTTACATAAGAGTAAACTGAAGTACCGAGTGATGAAGAAAGTTGCATAAGTCATACAGCCAGCAAGTGTGGAGCCAGGATTTGCTCTTAGGCAGTCGGGCGCCATAGCCCATTCTCTTAGCCACTGCACCGCTCTGACTCTTAATGAATGAAAACTTGTCAGGACTCTACTGCCTTGTGTTTCTCCTCCTTCAGGAAAAGAATGTCGTTGTTTGCAACATCTGGGAACCCTGCTCCCAATCAAGACACGTTCCCAGACATCCCTGTGTCTTCCCCGCACGATGTAATCTCCCATGCCCCGAGAGCTGGTTCCCAATGGAGTCAATCCTGCCTTCCTTTTCTAGAGAGCGCTAGAGAGATTCCATATACAGAAGGCGAGCTGGAGGGCCAGGCCTTCTAGGCAAAGGTGTGTGGGTCTGGGGTTTGCAGAAGGAGGCAAGGCGTGCATCATGTAAGGGAGAAAGGAAAGGGAAGGGACTGATCACAAGTAGGGTGACAGGAAGAAAAGGATGAAGGCTGAAACCATTCATTTAGTCACTTAGAACAATTAAATATAAAAAGGTCATTTTGAAGAGAGCTGGCTGGATAGGGTTAGGAGGAGAACAGTACTGTGGATGTCTGTGGGAGTAGGGGATGGGGGAGAAAGAAATCATCAGCCTTGCCACATCAGTAGGGTAACTTCCTCTAATGTCTCTGTTGCTGAGAATGAAGATGAATAGTGTGAGAACTTTCTCTAGGTTCTGGGAGGGACACGGCTCAAAGTCTTGCTCAGAGCAAGGACTGCCAGCAGGACAGAGCATGCTGGGGGTAATTGAGGTAATGATGTAAGTAAGAATGGAGGCTCTGGGGGGCATGGACTAAGCGTGCCCTGAGAATGGCGAGAGGCATATGGAAGGCTCAGGGAATGAGATGGGGCTTTGTGTTCTAACGTTCATGAGAGAAAACTCCCAGGTCAGGCCCACATTCCTGACCACGTCTAAGGTCCTCGATGCTCTCTGATGTGTGTCCAACCCTCCTCTCTCCCCTTCTCTGCCTCTCCTGGGCCACAACATCCTTGTTAGCTGTGGAATGAGAATGAGACCTGAGAGAAGGCATCCGACTGGTTCTGGGCTGAAATAAAAAATGCCTGGCAGCTGGTGTAAGGCCAAGCCCGTGGCCAGGTAGCTGGTAGTCAGGAATTCCAACTCTCTCTCTCACACTGACTCAGCCTGGGGCCTGTGGGTCACAGCCTTAGGGTGACTCGGTTTCTCAAACCTTAACAGAAGGATAATAATACTTTCTACTTTGTGAGGGGGTATTAATTAAAGTTTGCAAACTGCGTGGCAACGCAGGGATGAAAGGGTTAAAAACAAAGTGTAATTGTGATGCATGGTAGGTCGTGTCACTTGCAGGGAAGCATGCCATCTGTGTTGTGATTAGAATTGAAGTAGACAGAGAATCCATGTTAGAACATAGGCCCTGTGGAGAATGGATCTCATTGTAGAATGGGTGTCAGAAGACGCAATGGTCCCCAAACTAAAGTCAAGGAGCAAATGTGGATTTGTATGGAATGTGTGTTCATGGGCTGATGCTTCTCCCTATAGTTTTGTAAACAGTGAAGGAAGCTGATCTTCAAACGTCACACATTACAAGTTTTCCTTCAGAGACTTCTCTCCTTAACCATTCAAATCCTGCAGAGACCTTGCTGACAGAAAACACATCCCAGGTGAGCACAGCTGGGCGGCAGGTAGCGGATAAGCGATGCTTGGTGAACGAAACCTGGCACTTTTCCTCTCTCCAGAGCAGCCTGTCTCTGGGAGGCCAGAGAATGTGAACTTGCTGATTCCGGGTCTCAAATTCCTGCTGCCAGCACCACTTCCTCCTGGCCCCCAAGCCCATTCCGCTGCCCTGGAGCACTTTGAGACAGGAGGCCATAAATGACACGGCTGTGACAGAGCTGTGATTGCAGAGTGCTGCTCTCTTCTCTATGTTTCACCTGCGCTGGCTGACATCCTGGAGCAGCTTCTGCTGCATTGGCCAAAATGATGTCGTGTATGAGGCTAATTTTCTAGAAATGAAAATCAAAGTCTCTTGGAGAAACTGGAATGCCTTACAGATCACAGAGGAGCGCTCCTACAAACATCACATTGCTGTGTATGTGGAGACATCAGCAGCGGCCTGCGTGATGGAGATGCTTGCCTCCGTGCCTTGATGTGTGAAGAGACTGAAAAATTAAGAAAAAATGTCAAAACTGAGAAGTCTTGAAAAGCTTTAAATTCTTGTCAAGGTAGGCAACAACCGGGCTATCAGATCAGGGAATTCCTGGCTTCCTTCAAGAGCTGTATTGATTTATTGAGCACTTCCTGTGTGCCAAGCACTGTTCTGGGTTCTGGAACACAGCAGTGCACAAACCAGATGAAAATTCCTATCCTCGTGGGTATCATTCTGGTGAAGAGATGTCCAAAATGGAGGAAAATGCTTATAGCATCACAGCTTGAATGACTAATTCTGTTTCGGGCTGTCCTGCCTCTGTATGGGATTAGGACCTTGGTCCAATCCCAATCCCACTGCATCTGTCTCTATAAATTAGCAAGGATGAAAGTGTCTAAAATTAGGGGTGGTGGTTGTTGTTTTTAACTTAGAAGTGGGAGTCATATTCAAAATATTTAACAACTCATGTAGCACAAGTCTCTCCAACTGGGGAGAGGCTTGAGGAAGGGTCTCTTGTTCTTCCTCCTGCGGTTCTTCCTCTGTTCAGTGTTGCAACTTTGAAATGAGACCAAAGCTGAGTGTTCAACAGCACAAGCTTTACTCAACGGCCAAAGAATGGAGGAGTGGGAACAAAGTTCGCTTACCAACTTCTCAGCTCCTGGGGTGATTAAGCAGCTGTTATAAGGGGTCAGGGTAATGAAGGGGAGGAATATTCACAATTGTTTGGGGAAGTGGACAGGCTTTTCAGGGAAATCGGGTGCCACCTCTTTTCTCTCCTTATTTGGTTATATCCTGCCTTTGCCATGGCAGTTGTAAACTGTCAAGGCACCAGTGGGTGTGTTATGTAGCATGGTAATGTATTACAGTGAACATATTTTGAGCTGTTGGCTCTATATTAGGTCAAGTCAGACCGCCATGTTGCCTTCAACCAGTTTTGACTGGTTTTGTTCAGCCATCTTCTCCTTCCTTTCTTTGTGGTTTCCTGCAAGCTAAAGAAAACACATTAGGCTTGTTCTGAGCAGGGTTGTGGTTATTGTCTTATGGGGGCAGGGGCAGGGGTAACAAGACGGTGGGAGACTTCAGAGTGGGGCTGCTTGGGGCATTGGCTATTTACCAAGTGGCATGAAAGTATTTCAGTACTTGAACTGCAGGATGGCTATACCAGACAGCACTAGATGAATATCAGTCCTACTCTTGAAAGAATCTAGAAAAGGATGAGCCCATGTGAGGTCTCAGTCAATACTCATTGCTAAAATATCCAACAGCCGCTGGAGGAAATACTTCAATTTAAAATTTTGAATCTGAATTGGGACTCACAGCTCCTGAGTCTCCATAACCTTATAAAATGACTTGGAAAACAAGGTGGCCTTAAAAAGCATCATAAGTGGCAGCCAGGTGGAGCAGAGCTATCAGGGGCACCCAGCGCCTTTGAAAATAAACAGTCTTTACTAAAAAGAATGCGCCAGCCCCGGATATGCTTTGATGTGGTCATGTTTTCTTCTGGATCTGCCCTTGCCCCCTGCACATGGTTTACGCAGGAGGTGGCCAAAGAGGAAGCCACACCCCTTTGGCAGGTAGACTGGAAACATTGTTGGAACGGAACATTTGCGAAGCAATGCTAGTTGTGGTTGCCAGGGTGCTAGCATGTTACCAGTCCTTCAGGTTCCCAACTTGTCATCACAGCTGGCAACACCCCCTGGCTTTTATTGAAGGCATAATTGGAGAGTGTCCGATGCCCGAAGGGCTTTGCTGATTGACAACCTTGAAAGTGGTGGAAGAAAGATATTGAACTGAGGCAAGCTGTTGCCTGTGCATTATTTCTTTGCTCACAGGTGGAGCCTGGCAAGAAATATCTTCTCTATGGAATGCACAATAACGCCAAGGACGGCTGGAACAATCAGAGGCTGCCTGGGAGAGTTACCCACCCCCTTAAAAAGAAACATAGCCTAATCTCATCAAATTTGCTAACAAATAGTTTGCATGGTGAAAGAGGGATGTCAATCACCCACACCCCTTCCTAAGGGAAACGCCCCATCTACTGCCCCTAATGGGTGCCCACATTTGTACCACATGACCACTGGGGGCCAGCGGACCCCAGGGAGGTTAATTCACAGACTTGCCAGAATCCTGTGACACGGCCCACAAACAGAGAGCTGGGCCAATCTGGTTTTGCCTCTTGGGATTGTGACCCAGGAACTATTGAGAGTCGGACAAGTAGGTGCTGTGGCTGGCAACCATTGGCTGGAGTCAGAGGAGGGTGCTTGGGGCATTCATGGCTGTGCAGGTCAGATGGCGGGGGAGGTTATAGGGAAGAAAAAGGCAATGTTGTGGTGGAACTGCTTCCTTGCTTCATTCAGCCATTATTAGTGAGTACCTACTACGTATCAGGCCCACTGTAGGTCCTGGTGATCCAGCAGGGAACAAAGCAGACAAATCCCGGTTCTCATGGAGCTGACAATCTAGTGGGAGAGACATAAAACAACGAAGAAAAATAAGAAATATATCTCAGAGAGTGATAAGCGTTGGGGAGGTTTAGAAATAATGTAGGAAAAAAATGGAGGGGGAATAGATGAAACAAGATTGGTAAAATTTAGACATCTGATCAATGAGGGATGGAAGAGAGTTCATTATACTATTTTTGAGTATATTTAAAATTTTTCATAACAAAAAATTTAAAAGAATGTAGGTAAGTTGGATAGGAAGTGTTGGGGTGGGGTGGGCTTAACAGTTTTAGACAGGGGGAAGGCCTCACTGAGAAGATGACATTTGAGCAAAGACCCAGAAGAAGTGACAAGCAGATATCTGGGGATGCATGTTCCAAGCAGAGGGAACAGCAAGTGCAAAATCTCTGAGGCAGGAGTGTTCCTGGAGTGTTAAAGGACCACAAGGTGGGCAGCATGGCCGAAGCAGAGTGACTGAGGGGGAGGTACTAGGTGAGGGAGGGCGTGAAAATCATATAGGGTCTGTGGGTCATGGTAAGAATTTTGCCTTTTACTCTGAGTGAGATGGGGAGCCACAGGAGCATTTTGCGCAGAAGAGGGACATGATCTGACATGAGTTTTAGCAGATCCCAGAGCTTTTGAAGTGAAGATCCATTAATTTCTACCTCTGGGGTCCACTGAGTGTCCTTGAACCTTGGACCACCCCTCAGCGCTTTCCTGACCTAGTTATATTATACCTCCTGTTCTTGGACGTCCTTGGAACTCCATTTCTTTTTCATTTCCCATGTATTCCCACAATAAATCTCCTTCGTTTGACCCAGCTTCAGTGGGTCTCTACTCCTCAAACTGAAACAAACCACAGGAACAGCCACTTTTTCTCATTATGTAGCTGCTACTTTGGAGAGCAGGCAAGGTGTGCAGCAGGAGCTCCTGGGCTGTTCTCCACCTCAGCTCAGGAGGTGAGAGGAGAATGCCACAGCTCAGGAGGTGAGGGGACAATAACGCAGCTCAGGAGGTGAGGGCACAATATTGCAGCTCAGGAGGTGAGGGGAGAATACCACACCTCAGGAGGTGAGGGGAGAATGTCACAGCTCAGGAGGTGAGGGGAGAATGTCACAGCTCAGGAGGTGAGGGGAGAATGTCACAGCTCAGGAGGTGAGGGGAGAATGCCACAGCTCAGGAGGTGAGGGGAGAATGTCACAGCTCAGGAGGTGAGGGGAGAATGCCACAGCTCAGGAGGTGAGGGGAGAATACCACAGCTCAGGAGGTGAGGGGACAATAATGCAGCTCAGGAGGTGAGGGCACAATATTGCAGCTCAGGAGGTGAGGGGAGAATGCCACAGCTCAGGAGGTGAGGGGAGAATGTCATAGCTCAGGAGGTGAGGGGAGAATACCACAGCTCAGGGGGTGAGGGGAGAATGTCACAGCTCAGGAGGTGAGGGGACAATACCACAGCTCAGGAGGCGAGGGGACAATACCACAGCTCAGGAGGCGAGGGGAGAATACCACAGCTCAGGAGGCGAGGGGAGAATACCACAGCTCAGGAGGCGAGGGGAGAATGTCACAGCTCAGGAGGCGAGGGGAGAATGTCACAGCTCAGGAGGCGAGGGGAGAATGTCACAGCTCAGGAGGTGAGGGGAGAATGTCACAGCTCAGGAGGTGAGGGGAGAATGTCACAGCTCAGGAGGTAAAGGGACAATACCACAGCTCAGGAGGCAAGGGGACAATACCACAGCTCAGGAGGCGAGAGAACAATACCACAGCTCAGGAGGTGAGGGGACAATACCACAGCTCAGGAGGTGAGGGGAGAATGTCACAGCTCAGGAGGTGAGGGGAGAATGTCACAGCTCAGGAGGTGAGGGGAGAATGTCACAGCTCAGAAGGTAAAGAGACAATACCACAGCTCAGGAGGCAAGAGGACAATACCACAGCTCAGGAGGCGAGGGGAGAATACCACAGCTCAGGAGGTGAGGGGACAATACCACAGCTCAGGAGGTGAGGGGAGAATGTCACAGCTCAGGAGGTGAGGGGAGAATACCACAGCTCAGGAGGTGAGGGGACAATACCACAGCTCAGGAGGTGAGGGGACAATACCACAGCTCAGGAGGTGAGGGGAGAATGTCACAGCTCAGGAGGTGAGGGGAGAATGTCACAGCTCAGGAGGTGAGGGGAGAATGTCACAGCTCAGGAGGTGAGGGGAGAATGTCACAGCTCAGGAGGTGAGGGGAGAATACCACAGCTCAGGAGGTGAGGGGAGAATGTCACAGCTCAGGAAGTGAGGGGAGAATACCACAGCTCAGGAGGTGAGGGGAGAATACCACAGCTCAGGAGGTGAAGGGAGAATGTCACAGCTCAGGAGGTGAGGGGAGAATACCACAGCTCAGGAGGTGAGGGGAGAATACCACAGCTCAGGAGGTGAGGGGAGAATACCAGAGCTCAGAAGGTGAGGGAACAATAACACAAAGTCTATTTGAGGTGACACTTCCCTCTGATTTCATAAGTCCTCAGGTGGTCTAAATTTCGATGGTATTTTTATTTGGAAACTTGAAAACAAAAAGTACACTTGAACCAAGAACAAATTTAGATATACCTATTTATTTTTTAAATCTCATGTTATGAGAAATAATAAAATCCAAAGATGTTCCCTATGCTCCTCAGGTACTGAAATGTGAACCACTACCCAGAAGTTAAGAGGTATAACCAGTTGAGTAAAGGTGGCCAGTAAGAGGAAGAGCTTTTAATTATTATTCTCTGCCGCATTTGATGGTTAAATCAGGGGCCTTCCTTTAGGGTCTTATTTTTCTTGGCATTTATCATGTCAATGAGGTTGAAGAACTACTATCTAAAAATAGCATCTAGTGCTGTGTCTGTCAGGTCTCTAAGCCCTCCAGTCCCCGAAGCCAACTTCTCTCCTCACTCCCATCTAAACCTCGAAAAACCAACCCTTCCTTTGCTTTCATGTGGGTCTTGCCCACAAACAACTCCACCAAAGCCAGGACTCACACATGTAAACGTGCTGGAGGTGCCCACGTGACTTCCTCACATAAAAATGTCACAAAACCAGTTTGCTAGGGAGCTCTCACGCTCTTACTAATGAATGAACACGTATGAGCTGGACAGTTTCTTCTAATCACATTATTTGCCTGTGGAATCCTTTCGTACTCAGGACAGATGAGCCAAATGCTGCATTTTTTTTTCCCACTGAAAATGTTTTACTCAAAAAGGAAAATTAAAAAAAAAAAGATGTTTTTTTAATCCACTGGACTCTTTTTGCCTTGCGATTTGAAGAATTGTCCTAATATTGAGGCTAATTAGGATGTATGTAGTGTTTATATATAGTGCTCTGTATTTCCCTCATATTTATAGTCAGTAATCATTTAATATCTTGTAACTGCCTCTCCCGCATGGAACTGGCTGATTTTATCAATCTTATTTTATAGAAAATGGCAGGGCAGGTGGAGAAAGGGGTCCAACGCCTTACTGGGATCATATAGCTGCAGGGATAGAGTTAGAATTAGAATGCACGCTGCTCACCTCTGGGGCACACACAGCAGCAATGTTCTTGGCCTGGGGCTCCCCCAAACCAACAGGGCTAAGCCTTCTTACAGTGGTTAGCCCAGGCGACATGGATTTTGTACCTCGATCAACATGATGTCCTTCTCTATAACATGATAGGACCACAGGGAAAAGAGGGCTCTCACCTATCCTAGTGGGCATGTTCTATTTTTTATCCTTTGACTCAGCCTGAACACCTACACTTAGGAAGGCAAAATTGCCAGACAGTCCTCAAAAGTGAGGGCTTCTTTGTCACAAGGGCATTAATTCTTCCAGGCTACGAGGGTATTTAGAAGGGAGCTGAGAGAGGTTATTCTGATTCTGCAGCAAACTCAGCTCCAGGAAGAAGGACCTAGGTACTGAGAAGATTCTGGCTCAAAAGTGACTTTGTTCCTATCTTTATTTCCATCTGAAGTACATAAATTAGAATAATCTCAGTTTATCACTATGAGCAAGGAAACAATGGGAACTATCAGCCTATTCACAGCTGCCAAAACTTTTCCCAAGAAGCAAACTGGTTCTCAAAGGATGATCAGCTAATGACATGTTCTAGCTAATGACATGACATAAATACCTGCCACTTTATTAATATGCCAAAAGCCAAGTTAATTTGTTCTGGTTTTCCATGAAGGTCACCTAAAGCTTGAACTCTGCGTTCTTTACTGTGTGTGGTTTTTCAGTTCAAAACAATGATGGAGATCATTTTCTTCTGATTCCATATGGGAGTCTTATTATCATTTTACTTCCTAGTATTAGCTACAGAATTAGCTAGTATTTACTACAGTATTAGCTTCTGTAATAGATTGATCAAATATTTTTTCATGGCTAACATAATAGGAGTCTCATATCCTGCATAGCTGGTGGCTTTCCTCCACTTGATGATCCTGAGACCCAAGCTTCTATCTTGCCTGATATTCTCTGGGCCTTACCATCATCTGCATCAAGCTGGCAGAAGGGTAAGGAGAATATGAAGAAAGTACACCCACTTCTTAAAAGCCCTGACCTGGAAGGTCAGATGTCATTTCTGCTTCTATCCCCTTAGTGAGAACCAGCTACATGGCCACACTCAGAGGCAAGCGAGGCTGGGAGTTAGTTAATTACCTGGTTGGGCAGCCAATTTTCAGCAATAACTGTACTATGAAAGGGGGAGTAAAAATGTTGGTGGACATCTAGCCATCGCTGCCTACTTCCTTTAGTAATAAAAGTAATTAATGAGACTTATTTTTTGTGGTACTTTGAAACTTGGTGCCCCTTTAGAACATGCCCAAATTTCACATTCTGCCTCTTATACAAAATCTTCAACTGTCCGTGGAAGGCGGAGAGCAACGGTCAATGCTACGTACCTATTGTGTGTGAGTTCAGGCCTGTCAGGGCCTGTCCAGAAGGCTGCAAGGAATTCTGTTTGCATGAGATCTGGATGAGCTTCAAGGAGACACAGTGCATGGCTGAGCTGGGCATGAAAATAGGAGTCCTTTACCTTGCAGACAATTAACTGGATGAGGAAGAAACCACCATGAGAGAAGGAGAAGGGCTGAACGTTCTAGGTGTGCAGATTCTGCACAGGAAGGGTGGGGCTGGCTGTATGAGATCGGAGTAGAGGGAGATAATTACAGTTAGCATTATTGGAATTACTGGGTTTTATTACTACTGAGAATCAAACCTCCTACACAGCTTACTGTTTACACCTGACTTTACTAGTCTGTTGTCTTCATCCATAAGTATATTATTCTGGGAAACTCTTGCCCAAAGAGATAAAAGTTGCAGATAACTTTATTGATCATTGCAGGAACTTCCTGAAAGACCTATCAACTCTTTAACTAAAAAAGCATCAGACAACAGTTTATACACTAAGACACTTTGAAACTCTTGCCTCAAAATCCTCGCCTTGCTTTGTCCACCAATCCTAAACTATAATATCATGATCCTTCCTCAGTCCTGACCATGCCCCCATATAAAACCTGTCTTAAGCCAGACTTCAAAATCTCAGTAAATATGTCTCCTTAGCCCTTCCTGCTCTGAGATGCTACTAAGGCTCTGAGAAGAAGTGCTCTCCTTTATAGCTGTAAGCAATAAAGTCAGCTGTCAGCTTTGACTTATCAAGTTGTTTTGGTGATATTTTGCACTGTCAGCATTCCACAATATCTCTTGGTCCAGAGGATTTGTGCCAACTTCCAAAGGGAAGGGAAACTGTAATAAAATTAAAATTGTACTCAAATGAAAAAGTGGTTCCATTGGCAGCTCTAAGCCACTCAATAGGTCCAAGTGCTTATTGTTGTTGTTAGTGCTGTGGAGTTGATTCCGACTGCTAGCGCCCCTGTGGACAGCAGGGTGGAACCTCACCTGGTCTTTTTGTGCCATCCTCTCACCTTTCTGCACTATATCAGACAATGCTCCGCTGCTATTCATAACGTTTTCATGGCCAGTGTTTTCGGAAATGAGTGGCCAGGTCCTTCTTCCTAGTCTGTCTTAGTCTGGAAGCTCCATGAAACCTGTTCACCATGGGTGACCCTGTTGGTATTTGAAATCCTGGTGGCATAGCTTTCAGCATCACAGCAACATTCAGCCACCACAGTATGACAACCAATAGATGGGTGGTGTGGTTCTCTGAGGGAGAAACGAACCCGGACTGGGAAACAAACCCGGGCCGTGGCAGTGAGAGCGCCAAATCTTAACCACTAGACCGCCAGTGCTGGCAGCTGTCTCATACTTTGGCTGAATAAAGGTCTTTTTAACAATGGTGAAAGAAAGACCCACCTCTAGACTGTGGTTCACAGAAATACAACAAAGTAACTAGAGTTGTTGCAGGACAGTCAGGAGGCAGAGGGAATCTTGAGGGTAGAGTGGCAGAAGGTAGAAGGAAAGTTAATACTGCTTAAGAGCACACTCAGGACATCTCAGGGGCCCTTGACCAGGCAGCAATCATGATTTCATGAATGGAGCTCTTAGCCCATATCCTAGGTACTTTTCTCTACATGATCCTCCCCTAGCCTGAGGATGCATGGTTATGCATGAAAGATTGGCATCTGGGAGACCCGTGGTCATAAGAATAGAGTCCCTCTGTGATCTGTCTCCAGACACCTGAGCAGCCACTAGAAAGAGAAAATATGGGAAGGGGGTTAACACCAAGCAGACGAATGCCTATCAGCTGCCCAGAAAATGAAGAGAGAGAGAGTCAGGGTCTATGGGCTCTGGGCTATAGAGTAAGGAAAGGAGGAAAGGAAGTGAAGAATGTGTGATACCCAAAGTAGGAAGGAGTTGGAATTACAGGAGAACAGTCTACCAGGAAAGAAGCTGCTTTTTTCTTGATGAACTGAGATCCAATCAGCCCTGAAGACCCCTTCCACAATAGGATTGTGGACCAACATTGAATTCTGGGCTGGGTTAGGGATGGAGGAAAGAAAATGTGGAGGATTTATAATCCACCAGGATCAAGATTTGCATTAAGTACTTCTGATAAAATCTTCACCCTCCCTGAGAAAATTATCAGGCCATCAGTCATGCATACTATAAACTAAATTAGTGATTCAGCTTTACTTTCCTCCTGATATTTACATGAGGAGGGAGAAAATTCGAGTTTGTATGAGAGTAGGGGAGTTTGAGGGGTATAGGGGTATTGGGGGAAGGAGAGGGAAAGTTTGTGTACAGCGTGGCACATTTCAGAAGAAATCAGGTATGGCAGGATGTCACAACGGGGCCCTGAAGCCAGAGGAAGTAGCGTGACATTCACCGTGTATGTGGGATGTTCACAGATGAGAAGGGGACCAAACAATCCTACTTACAAATTTATTTTCTAGGCCAGAAATCCTGCATCTTTGGACTAGTATTGGCCAGAGTGTGTAATCTGAATGATGAAAATATTTGGTTAGCCCTGACCTGCACACCTGAAAAATAAATATTTTATTTTAAAGGTAGTTACAAAAAGAAATCTTAAGAATGAGAGAGAGAAACCGCAAAGATCTGAGCTGTCTATAGAAGGACGGCAGCCTTTTTTTCTGTAAGTGTAACAGATTATCTGCTTGGGGAGTAGAGCCTCTTCACTCTCAACCCCGACAACTGAGAAACCTACACTGAAAACCGCAAAGTTGGGTTCATGTCCTCGGAGAACCCCGGAGATGTTCAGCTGAGCATTCTGTTAAACGTTTTGAGACCTGGTGAGAATTGTAAACTCTCCTTTCTCCTAGTTTCTCTGCTGTAAAACAGAGAAAAATCAAAACAAGGGTCAGAGAGTTATTTCACTTGGAGGAGATCCCAGGAAGGACCACGTAATCCATCAAGTGGAGCAGATGTGGTCAGAAAAAAAGACTGGCCAGAGAAAATCCATCTGAAGAGCCTCGGCCTTGTTGACGGCTGGCGGGAAAGACAGCCCGGGATTCCTACACCCTCTGAAGGTGACCCATCATCGCCTGCACCATCAGCCTCATCAGAGTCAAGGCTTATTTATTTAACAAATATATATAGAATACAGAATAATGTTTGCCTTAAAAATAACATTTATTGAACTTACCTTTACTGTAGAGACATATGAAGAGGTAAAGAAACAAAAGTATAGGTTATATTCTCACTTGTGATAAAATAGATCAACAAACAAACATATCCAGGGTCACAAAATACAAATACACAGAGAGGCATAATCCACAATTTATTTATTCAATTCCTGATTGATGGACACATTTTTTGTTCCCCTCCTCCTCTTTTTGTTGGTATTACAAATTTTGCCACTATGAATATCCTTGTATGGATATCTTGGTGAACTTTTACTCAGATACCTATAGGTTAAATTCCTAGCCCTAGGATGGCCAAGTTAAAGGTAATGCATAAAAATCATGGTAGGTCATAGCTTCCCTTTACTGAATACCTACTTTGAGCCCAGAAAAGTTCTATATATTATTTTTAAACATCATAACAACCCTGCAAGGTCATTAATATTATCAGTGATCACAGGTGAAGGTGGCCTGAAAGGCAGGCAGGAGAGGGCTCCCGCCTTAGGTAACAGCTGTGAGGGGCACGGCTGGCATTCAGTCCCAAGCCTTTCTAACTTGGAAATGACACAGTCATTCAAAGGTTACAAATAACATTTAAGAGGAGATCATTGAACTGGAAGGGCCTTGGCCATCTCCTAGTCCAAACCTCTCAGTTTCAGACATGGCGGGGAGACCCTAAGAAGCTCAGTGTCTTGTCAATGGCCATGGAGTTAGATGGGAACCCAGGACCTGCCTCCCAGCACAGTGACTTTTTGAGGACGCTAGTGGGTTTGCATGTTTGGGCCACAGAAGCCCTTCTTCCAAAAAAAGGCTTGTATAAAATGTATAAACTCAGAGGTGCTCTGCTTGAATCGAGGGAGGAGGCCCCAGAGCCTGGTTCTTCCTAGTTCTCTACTATTCTCTCACTCTCTCTCTCTCTCTTACTCTCACTCACTCACTCTCTCTCTCTCTCTCTCTCTCACTCTGTACCTCTGGGGAACATACTTGAAAACCACCGATCTACACCACAGCTCACAGCTGCCGTCTGTGTGTGGCGTTAATCAACCTCGTTGTGCTGGGCACGCCCGAGAGCTCTGACTTCTTCCTCCAAATGGCTGAACAGGGCCTCAGGGGCCACCCTTTGTGCTGTGGGTTCCTTGGCCTCATCCTCCTGCCTGCAGGAGGCCTTGGTGATGCAGCCATCAGCACTTCTTGTGCTCCTCGGACACGCTATTACAGAAGACATACCTAGGACATTGGGGCTCTACAAGCCCACTATCATTGAAACTAGAAGAAAAGGGGAAAGGTAGCGAGAAGAAGAATAATCACAACATTTTTAAGATGTGAGAACCATCTTCCCCTGCGTGGGGTGGCGAGGGCGAACAAGTACAGCTGCTAAACTGACAAGACTGATAAGCATTCTTGGGCCGGATGCCCCCTGAGAAGATGGGTAAAAACATCAGAAGCCATGCATCTAGAAAGGAAACCAAACAGGAAATTTGATGTGAGTCATCAGAAAGCAGACTGTAGAGGGGCCATGAGGCTTCGTCAGAGACGAAGTGCAGGCTGCGTTGTTCAGGGGCGGTGGACCAGAGAAGTCACGTTAGCCGAACCTCAGAGAGAGACGCAGAGCGTCTGGGTTTGCAGAAAGCTGAAATGAACGGATTCTGCTGCTGGGGATGGGACAGTCTGGGAAATTGGAAATGAGCTTCAGCGTCAGGTCTTAGGAGAAGAGGCCATTTTGATTCGCCAGTGGCACCAGGTGTTCTGTTTCTGAGATGATGTAAAAACCTTCGGCAGACTGTGTAGCTTCAGCTCGTTTTCTGGCCATTTATCCACCGATTTCTGTGTCACCTGCCACCATAGGGGCTGGGAGGCAGTTAGCATTTTCATTCCCGCCAGCAGGCACAGAATAATCGGAGTTACACAAAGGTAAGCAGGGTTCCATTCGTTAAGAACATCATCTGAGGTGAGTGAGGCCTGCAGTTAGGTCCTTTTGTGGGGGTCCCTGGAGTCGTCTGTCTAGGAGAGAGGGCCCTGTGGTCCCTGGTCTTCTGCTGTAACTGGTCTCTCCCACAGGTGGAGAAGGTAAGAGAGAAAGGTGGGAGCAGGGCACCAAGAATTGTGATGCTGACTGACAGCTGGAGAGCCCTGGACACTGAAGAGACTCCCAGACGCTAAGGGGAGCACTGGGCACTGAGGGGAGCCCCAGACGCTGAGGGGGGCCCCGGGCACTGAGGAGAGCCCCAGACGCTGAGGGGGGCCCCGGACACTGAGGAGGCCCCAGACGCTGAGGGGGGCCCCGGACACTGAGGAGAGCCCCAGACGCTGAGGGGGGCCCCGGACACTGAGGAGAGCTCCAGACGCTGAGGGGGGCCCCGGACACTGAGGAGAGCTCCAGACGCTGAGGGGGGCCCTGGACACTGAGGAGAGCTCCAGACGCTGAGGTGGGCCCTGGAAACTGAGGAGAGCCCCAGACGCTGAGGGGGGCCCTGGACACTGAGGAGAGCCCCAGACGCCGAACACTGCTTCTTGCTCACACCAGCTCCCCCTCGATCCTCAGAACTGACAACGTTTGCAGGCCCAGTGATACAAGCTTGTGATGCTGATAAGAGGATGTCAAGGTAGTTTTGAAGATGTTCAAGTCATATCCCATAAGGACACTGTCAAATACTGCAGGCTGAAATGGAAGTCTGAGAGAGAAAGTGCCAGAGAAACAGTCCTGGACTCGGACTCTGGCTTCAAGGGTCCCTCTTCCCACTGGGCTCTTTGTCTCTCTCCTTTCCTGTGTTATAAAGGGGCTGGATTCAAGGATCTCTGAGGCCATTCCCACCAACACGAGTGGCAGGACACTGGCTCTTGACTGCTCCCCCTACACTCTGTCGCTCCTCTCTCTATGCCACCTCGTGTAGTAATAAATCTAACACTAATGGAGTGTCCGCTATGGTGCCATTCAAAGTATTTACAAATGTGAACTCACCTAATCCTCATACAATCCTATGAGGTAGATACTATTATTTCTATCTTACAGATGAAGGGACTGAGGCACAGAGAAATTATGTAACTAGCTCAGGGTCACACAGCTGGGAAGTGGCCACGCCAGGACAGAAACATACTTCCTTAAGTGTATGGTCATTCAAAAATGGCCAAAGGACTTGAACACATATTTCTCCAAAGAAGACAGACAAATGGCCAATAAGCACATGAAAAGATGTTCACCATCACTAATCATTAGGGAAATGCAAGTCTAAACCACAACGAGATACCACTTTATACTCATTAGAATAGCTATTATTTAAAACAAACACCCAGAAAATAACAAATGTTGGCAAGATGTGAAGAAATTGGAAACCTTGTGCTTTGCCGGTGGGAATGTAAAAGGGTACAGCTGCTGTGGAAAACAGTATGATGAGTCTTCATCAAGTTAAACATAGAATTACCCTATCAATCCAGTAATTCTACTCCTAGGTATATACCAGAAAGAAAGGAAAGTAGGGACTCAAACAGAGACATGTACACCAATGTTCATAGCAGCATTATTCACCACAGTCAAAAGGTGGACACAACCCAATTATCTGACACATGAATGGACAAACAAAATGTAATATATACAGATAATGGAATATTATTCAGCCCTAAAAAGGAATAAAGTTCTGACACATGCTACAACATGGCCGAATCTTGAAAACATTATGCTATGTGAAATAAGCCAGACACAAAAGAACAATATTGCATGATTCCACTTTATGCAGTACCTAGAATAGATAAATTCATAGAGACAGAAAGTAGATGAGAGGTTATCAGGGGATGGGGGGAAGAGGAAATGAGGAGTTATTGTTTAATGGGTACAGAGCTATTAGAGACGATGAAAAAGTTCTAGAGACGCATGGTGGTGACAGCTGCACAGCAATGTGGATATACCAATGCCATTGAATTGTACACTGAAAAATGATGAAAGCAGCAAATTTTGTGTTATGTATATTTTACCACAATAAAAAATGTGTACAGCCAGACTCGTCCCCAACAGCACACGCCTCATGTCCCTCCTACTCTAGCACCGTTAGAGGTGCCCTCTTCCTTTCCAACTCAGCGTCAGCATCTCGGCCTGGGACAAGACCATGATCTCGGCTGCAGGTGGGCCCATCTCCTCACAAAAGCCGTGCTCACATCTGCTTCCCAGCCCCTGCTCGCTGCTGGCGTGCACACCGGTCTAAACCCTACGCTTAACCAAGAAACCTTTGCCAGTCTACATTGGTGCTTTCGGCTCTTTTAGGAATTTCCCTAAGACCTGGAGTCCATGCCAGGATCTTAATGCTGAATTACACATTGTCTTGTACCAGTGTCTGCATGTGTAACGACTCCGTGTCACCAACTAGACTCTACTTTGGATCCAGAGTAAAGGACAGAAGTGGAAATGCAGAAAACAATAAATAAAGTCTTTGTGACTTGCCTTGAAAGGATAATACCACTGACTTTTATGTCAACTCCAGCCTCTATATCACCTTTTGGTTTGGTCTGTGTTGAATGAATTGCAATTTCCAAAGTTAGGACTAAAGAAGGGACAGATGGACATAATTAGGGGGATTAGGAAAGGAATAATAGGAGTCAGCCAGGCCGAGCTCTGGTTCATTAACAATGGCCTTTGATTAGAATACCGCTCTTGGAGTAGCATCTTTAGAAATCTCAGCATTGAGAGGCTGTAATAGCTTATAGTGTTATCAGCTCTGTTATTTTGTCATTTTATTTCTTAGCTGTTTTATATTCTGGGCACAGAACCAGCTGGGAAGGATACCAACCCAGTGGCATTGGTGGTAGTGGCCAGCTGCAGGTATGGTCTGTATTGAAGCCTTGGCTTTTATTCAAGGCCTTATTGTACATTCCTTAAATTGCTTGATTGGTCACCTGGAAAGAAGTGATACCATAGGGTAGGTGGGGAGGGGAAGGCATGGCAACAGGGGAAGTGTTTAAAGGTCACAAATTATGCAGTACCTCGTAAAAAAAATTCTAATTAATTCAAAGCACCTTTGATGATTTGCTTTTACCCCTTTTATACTTCTGTCTGTGTAATGAAGGGCAACATACATGCAGGCTGATGCATTCTGACGTACCTGGCCTGGGTGTGACCAACCAAATTTTCCTCCCGCTGCAGACGCGAGGCGGCCAGGCCTTCCCCGCCCGGATTGGGAGGTGAGGTCGGATTGTGATAAACAGCGACCTCTAGCGTGTGATTCAGGATTTGCATATGGCTAAGAGCACAGAAGAAAAATAATAGAGATGGGAATTCTTAGCAAATGCCCAACAAAGGCGAGATAGACATTTCCTCCTTGTTTTCTCTGGTAGAGAAGCTGAGGACTGACGGCTGAAGGTTTCATTTTCGTTGCTCTCTACCATCAGTACTGGGGATGCTATTCAAACGTTCCTTTTTTTTTTTTTTTTTCCTCCAGCCAATTTCCTCCAAACAGATCGTTGGGATTTGTTTTTTTTTAAAGCCTTCTCGGTTGCCTTTAGGGCTTGAACCCGAGAGTTCACGCAGGATAGCATCAGCTTCTCCGACGGTGGGGTGTGTGCACGCTGCAGAGAGTTGAGGCCAAGAGGTTGGGAGAGGGGAGCTCAGACAGGGCCAGAAGGCAGTGCCTCCTGGGAGCTGCGGGGAAGGTCAGGGCTTCTGCTCACCCTTCCTCAGTGACAGCGACCCTCAGAGGGTGGGTGGCTCTCCATTTCTACTTGAGGCTGTCAGCTCTTGAAGACTTCCTTCCCCTGACCTGGTACTTCCATGTGCAGTGATCAGCTGGAGAGGGTTCTCGCCCTGTCTCTGCTCCTCTTGTCTTCTGCCCCTCCACTCTTCTGAAGCAGATTCTGAGTCTCAAGGGTGATGTTTAGGCCAAGTTAGTTCACAGGCTAAGGGTGTTCATTCTCTCTGAAGATTGGAGCCAGAGGGTGACCTCTGAGCTCTGTCAGGAGCCAGGAGGAGATTCTTCAGAGAAAGGCTAAAATCACAGTTCCTGGCCTATGACTTTGCTGTTTTGTGATGGGAATAGGGATTTGGGGGTTTGGAAGGGAATGCATTTTCCTGTAACTTCAACCCATTGAAGGCTGATAGACTCAGTGCATATTTGCTGGAATAACTGGGTTTGCCCTGCTGCTGCCTTTTAACGAAGTGTTAAAGTAGAAATGCTGCATTTTTTGCTGTTGTTTTTTAAGCTATAAGCACATCATGGTACTCGGGCTTTCCTGGTTTCATCAGTGCTTCCTCCTCCCTGAGTTATTAGATCAGGGACCTAAGCAATTATTTAAAGCAGGAGCCATGCTTAGAGTTGACAAACCAAAGCTATAGACTCACCCCCTACGTAGCCATGTGTTCCCCTAACGTCACATTTATATGCCCGAGCGGGGAGCGACTGGTGAGGATGAGCACATAAACGCGGTGACAAGAAGATACAGGGAGTGGTGGGAATTACATGACCAGATAGAGCCGGTGAGGCTCAATCAATTCAGCAAGTTTTCCCAGATGGCATGGCTGAGCATGTGGCACAGCTTGGGAACAGGTTTGAGGCAAGGAGAGGGACAAGTTGAGAAGGGCAAGGGGGAGGGACACAATCAAGAGGCTAAGATAGGCAGAGCTCCCTGGTCTTCTATACAAAGCATCAACACCCGGGCTCTATCTTTAGAGATGTGGAAAGTTGTTAAAATCCCAGCCCAAGAAGGATAATAAAAGTAGAGTAAAAATGATGGTTCAATAAAAACAATACTGATGGGGAAGATAATTCTGACTGAGGTGGGGAGGGTCGGGGGGGGAGGGTAGGTAGATTTAGAGCAAAGAAATCTGAGGAGCAAGAAGTTTCCCACTGGAAATGACCAGTGTCTGTCCTCAGGCTGTGACAGTATAAAGAGAAAGATACATAGAAAGCCAAAATAGCAAGAGAGGAAAGGGGCAACAGGATTTGCTACTGAACTGGATGAATAAAAGACTAAAAATGAACCGAAGATTACTCAGAAGTTCTCCATCATGGAGTTGGCAACATGGTGGCATTAACCAATTGGGCACTCAGGAAGAGCCAGCTTTTTCTGGAGGTAGATGTAAGGACTGTGCCCTGTCAGCAGAGTCCCTGCTGGAGAAAGATTGGGCTCACTTCTGGTCCTCGCTGTCAACCTCTGCCTCCTCCAGGCATGGTTTCCATTCATCCACCATGCACTTTCACCCAGCAGGTGCCAGTGGCTGTTTCAGGCTTTCTCACCTTCCTCAAATCTCCAAACTGCCTCTCCCTCGTCATCTCATCCTCTTACCACTCACCTGCCAGAGCAGGGTAAGGCACCCAGAAGGAAGCCACCATGCTCTCCCCTGTCTGGGTATTTCCAGACACTTTCCCAGATGTTTGCCTGGCTTGCTCCTTCACTTCATTTAGCATCCTGCTCAAATGTCACCTCCGTGGTGGTCTTTCTGGCCATCCTATCTAAGGCAACACTCCTGTCTTCATCTACCCTTTACGCCACTTTATCTTTTCTTAATAGAACTTCATTGCCAGCTGATATATTATATATTTATCTGTGCTTTCTGTTTTTCCCCATCAGACTGCAACTCTTCACAGACTGTTATGTTTAACATTGAGTCTTAGCACATCCAGCAGTGCCGGCCACACGGTAGATTTTCAATGAACATTCATTCAGTGAGTGACTTACCGAGTCTCTATATTTAACATTGTTGGCATCTCCTGCCTTCTGGAAATGCCAGTCTCTTTACAATGTTAGTTCTTGTCTCTTACTCTTTGATTGCAGTTTCTTTGTTTTCTGTTCTATTGTTTAAGGCTCAGGTTCTCAACATGTACTTTTCTCTTTCTCCACTCCATTCATTGGGGATTATATGTAGTCTCAGAGCTTCATCTCTCACATCTATGCTCCTGTCTTGGCATCTCTTCTGACTTCCAGACCCATATTTCTAGTTATCTGGTGGCCATTTCCATTTAGATGTCTTACTGTCACCTAAAACTCCCAAATCACCTTCCACTGTCAGAGTCACTGTCCCTGCCAATGTCACTATCTTCCTTCCACTCCGCAGGACTGAAACCTTTCAAATTCTTTTTATTCCTCTCTTTTTACATTTTTTTTCCCAACCTGTGCCAAGTTCTACAGTTTCTTCCTTCAAAATTAAAGAAATATTTATTTATTGCCTAATATATGCAAAACTGTGTGCTAAATGCCTTGGGGTCAGTGTTATAAAGATTCTTATTCTACCCTCCAGAAGTTTGTAATCTAGGCTGAGAGGTAAAACATGTTTGGTAATTAGAATTTAAGGTGGAAAATAATGAGTTACAAATTAGAGTTATGAGAATGCAGAAGAGGGAAAAATTACTTCTACTTAGCTTAGGGAAGACTTCAGGGAAGAGGGACATTTGAGTTGGGCCTTGAGAATTAGGTAGCATTTGGACATGCTGATCCTGGGGGAGGCCTTTTGGATGGAAGGAACAGCATGAATAGAACCAGAAGCAAGACAGCCATGAGTGAGGGCGGGGCAGTGAGAGTGGAGTTGGATAGAGCCTCAAGTGTGTGAGGAGAAAGAATGGGAAGGAAGGTTGGGGACTTTTTATTTCACTTTGAAGGCATTGGAAAGAGATTTAGGAACACTGAGCAGATAAATCATGCATCAGAGCTGTGTTTCAGGAATGTTCATCTAGTCATAGCCTCAAAAATGGGTTGGAGGTGAGAAATGCAAAGCAGGGCATAATCATCTAGGCTAGAGATCACAGCAGCCTAAACTTGGGCAGTAGGAGTAGGAGATGGGGAAATGCAGGGAGATGGAGGAGACACTGGTGGGGAAGAATGAACAGAACGTAGCATCCAACTGAACGTGGAGAACAAAGAAGAGAGAACAGTAGCAAAAACGATGCTGAGATGTTGAACCCCAGTGTCTGATTCCCATGTCAGAAGTAGGGAAGACCAGAAGATCAGACATGAGAAGGAAAGTGATGAGTTTAGCTACAGTCACAGGGAGTTAGAGGTGCCATTGGGACATCCAGGTGGAGCTTCCAGTAGGTGGTTAAACATGTGAGTCTGAAACTCATGAGAACGGTCAGATCTAGAAACAGCAATTTGGAGGCCGTTACCAAGGTGAGAGTTAGGTCAAGAGATTGATCACAATTGCCAAGGTATTTGTAAAAAGAGAATACGAGATGGCCAAAGATGGTCGTGGTGAAACACCTCCATTTATGAGACAGAAGGATGAAGGATCCAGAGAAGGAGCATAAAGAGAGGAGGAGGAGAGGAAAGTGTCAGAGACGACCAGGATGGCAGTTTCAGGAAGGAGTCGCTGACACCGTAAATGCTACTAAGACATGGAAAAGGGTGGAAGTTGAGAAGAAGCTGTTGGGTTTATGTGACCTCATGTCCTTCCTTCATCCTCCCTTCACCTGTACTCCCCTAGCGGAGGTCCTCATTTCAAACCCCTGGAATCCTCCCCTTCTCACTTCTCCCTGCTGCTATAGCCTGCTGCTATAGCCCACCACCAGGACAATCCCTCTAGGACACCATTTTCATGATGTCATCTCTCTATTCTATAAGGAGGCAGAGTGGTGTAGTGGGGACAAAGCTGGATTGAAGAGTCAAGAAATCTAGTTCTCTGGCTCTGCCACTAACTAGCCATGCGTGCTTGGGCCGGGTACCTGAATTTAAGTCAACATATAAATTCTCTTCCTCTCTAAATTCTAGGATCTCTTTCTACCACATCAGCCTAAACAACCTTCCCTGGGTTTATTGGGATCTCTCCAAAATCCATCTTCATCTCCCTCTCCACCCTTGCATTCTGAGTTCTCAAAATGCACCTGCTCCCGTCAGATGGCCTCCTCCTGGTCCTGTAACCAGACTGCACTGATTCCTGCCTCTGTGCCTTCATCTACTTGGCTTTTCTTGCCTGAGTGCCTTCTGATTTCTCCTCTGCCTGTCCAAATCCTCAAGTCCTCCCCAGCCAGCTCAACACTCATTTTTTCCATGGAATGTTCCCTGACCCCTCCAGTTCTCACTGATCTTTCTTTCTGCTGAACTCCTGGACATCTACATAGAACATCTAAATCCTGTTTTTCTTATTTTTAACAATTTGCTGTTGTTTCAGGCACAGTTAGTCTTGGTACTCCCATGAGTTGTAAGCTCTTTGGGAGAAATGGACCACATCCTATGTGTCCTTTGTATTTCTCACAGTATATTGCTCAGCATGTCACTGAACACCTAGTGTGTTCTTTACATGCATTGGTTAGTCAGAGTTCTTCAGAGAAATGGAACACACGCACACACACAAACACACAGACTTATTATAAGGATTGGCTAATGTGATTGTGCGGTTCTGGAAAGTCCTAAATCTGTAGGGCAGGCAGAGGCTGGAAACTCGGGTGGAAGTTGATGTTACAGTCTTGTGGCAGAATTTCTTCTTTCAGAAACCTCAGTTTTTGCTCTTCAGGCCTTCAACTGATTGGATGAGGCCTACCTACGTTATTGAGAGTCATCTCGTTTACTTAAGTTCAACTATTTTAGATGTTAACCACGTCTACCAAATGCCTTCACAGAAGTGCCTAGATTAGTGTTTGATTAAATAACTAGGCATTATAGTCTACCCAAATTGGCAAATAAAACTGACTATCACAGAGCACTTGCTAATGAAGTCATATTGAGGAGTAATTCATTGTACAGAATTCAACAAGGTGGAGTCTTCAGAATAAGAATGGAGAAGGTTCACTGAGAGACCATGATGAGAAGCAATAGGGTGTGAAGAGAGTGGAAGCCATAAGGTGCCCCTGGGTGAGCTGGTTGACAAGGAGTTTATGAATCAGCAGGAACTTGCAGATTCTGGGTATTTGAAGGTTAAAAGGAAGAGATCACTCTTAGAAGGTACTGGAAATATCTCTATGCGAAGAAAGGAGTGGGGTGGGGTTGGGGGAGAGATGGGGGTGGGGGGGAGAGAGAAAGAGAGAGAGAGAGAGGAGAGAGAGAGAGATCCAGACACTTAAAATCCCAAGTCATTGTTTGTTGTATATGTTTAAATGAAACTGAGGTGAATTTAAGTGACTTCAAAATTAGAAAGAAATTTTGCTTTCTTCTCAGGCAATAGACAGACATTAATGATAGACTCTAGAAATATGAGAATAAAATCAATAGGAACCTAAGAGAGACAAAGCAGATGCCTTTAGTGAGGAGAGAGAGTTCTTGACAGATTTTTCAGATGAGAAAAGGCCACATTTATTTGGAAACTGGTTTATTTCAAATAAATTTGTGTAGATAAAACCTTGAAGGAGTAAAAACCAAAACCAAAACCAAAAATAACACAACCCCCAAAAATAGAAAAAAACCAAACAAAACTGCTTACGGCAGAAATCCAGATATTTGCTGCAAAACAATTAGTATTAGTATTGCTGAAGCATTCCCGAAATAGATGAACTTCACCATTAGCCTTCTGTGAATTCAAGCAAAGAGGCCTCATTATACAAATTACATGCCTGAAGAAGGGGCTTCTGCACTGGGATGAACTTGTAAAAAGAACATTTAAACCGAAGGCAATTTTGCCTATCTGTGTTTTGCTCTATTCCCTTTGCTATCATTGAAGATATTTATGCTTCAGCAAATTTCTTACTCTCAATCTGATTTCTCCTTTTTCTTAATCCAGCCATGAAGTCATAAAATCCCCTGTTTGGGACAATATGATTTGCTGCCATGGAAACAATTACGATATCATAAATTTATCTTGCCCCATGAGATCAAAGAGGAAAAGCAATAATACTAATATTTTGCAGTTCGATAGTGCCATTCATCCAGAAGTCACTGAATAGTAAACATCATCAATTTGTGGATGAGGAAAACTGAAGTAGCAGGCTCTCATGCCTTGGTCTAAAGGTCTTGAATTTTAGACTGTGGCAAGAATGTCCAGATATTTCTAATTCCCACCCAGAGCAGCAGCTAAGGAGCCAAACTCTTGGTATCCATGGCTCTGTTTTTGGATAAGGACGGAGAGTCAGCTCCTCTCCCAGCGCCTGTACTTCCCCAACTGTTCCTAATTATAAGAGTATTTGATGGAACCTAGTTTGATAAAATAAACAAACAAAAAGCCCTTGGCAAATGTCACAGTGGTGAAAACACTTATATACATAGAAATAGAAAAGAGGTTCTGGAAAGTGCATTAAAACTTAAGCACTCATTTCCAGTTCCAGCCTTGGCCTGACACCCCCACCCTCTCCAGTCCCACCTAGGTGCTCATTCTCTTGGCTCTTGGACGTTGTTGAATTTACCTAGAAGCTAATGGCACTTAAACTCCAGCGCCCCTCACATCCTTAGACCCCTTCCAAGGCTCTGGGAGGGGCCCTAGCAATGTGTTCATTTGGACAGACTTTTAAAAAAATCTACATTCTAACTTCCTCTTGGATTGGGTGGTATTGGAGGAGCCTTTGGGGAGCCTGGTAAGGGGAAGTGAGTTAGGGATGCATTTGGATCAAGTGGTTTGCAGTCACTTCTGTTTATAGTTAAATTATTGCTACTCATTTCTGAGTAGCAGTGGCTTCCAGGAGTACTCTTACTGCCCACTTTCCCTGACCCCCAATCATGGTGAAAGGTAGGAATGTGTCTCAGGTACCCATTACTGGAACCAGGCATTGTTGGACTGCTTTCTTCATGGAGGGATGTGCAAGATGTAATAATTTATCCTTTATTTTCAGGGGCTGCCCTGGCATTCCTCAGATCACTGGATACCTAAAATTTTTATTCATGTGGTGGGTTTCTGAGTCTTCATAGAGTTTATCTCCCACTCTCCAGAGTGCATATGGCTTAGATAGGCCTGCAATGTCCTAGCCACCTCTTGCTCATCCAATCCAATTAGCAGAATGTCATTAGTATAATGGACCAGTGTTTTATTCTATGGGATGTTTAACCAGTCCCGGTTTTTATTTTGGAATATATTATGACAGAAGTTGGGAGAGTTAATATAGCCTTCAGACCAGAGTATAAATATACACTATCTGTTTCTAATCCTATTTTTTGAGAGGGATGGAAAATAATGCATTGGCCAGATCAGTGGCTGCATACCTTGTACCCAAGGCCATGTTCATTTTCATCTGCTCTAGCAAATATACCGCATCTGGTACAGCAGCTGCATTGGGGCTTGGTTGAATGGCTGTCATCTACTGTCATCCTTCAGGGTCTGTCTTGCTTTTTCAGGGATCAGACTGGCCAATTAAACGGAGGTAAGATGGAGTTCACCAACCCTGCATCCTTTAGGGTTTTTTCCCAGACAGCTCTGGGGCCTCTTAAGTTTTAGCTACCAGGTCTCTACAGAATCTGCCACAGTTGTGCCTTTTATGGGTCAAATATGACCTCAGCCCACAATCCCTCTACCACTTATATTACTATACTGGACCTAGAAACAGCTTTTCTACTCAAGTGTTTGAAGGAAGCCCAGAGAAGTCACAAATCTCTTCTGAAATGTACTAGTGTCTTTTCTGTGCCCATTTATAGGATTATCTTGGGGACAGAGCCAGGTCAGATTGGTTCTAAGTGTTTTCCTGTGGATCACTCAGAACAGGGCTTCCCAACTAGGCTCTATGGAGAGCCCAGCACAGAGAAAACCCTGAATCCATCCCTCTGTCCTTGAGGACGATAGGGCTGATGTGGGTCGGTGACATTATTTAGCCCTGGTGCTGGGAGTGGAGCTTGTGGCATGAAAGGTAAAAATTTCCATACTCTGACTTCCACACAGTAGTCTGCTCGGTCTCCCCTTTTCTCTTTGGGCTACTTGTCATCTGGTGCCATCTTCTGCCCTGGAAAGGCCAAACAGAATCAGATTGGGGCCTGGGGCAGGATGTTACACCCAGAGCCTGGGCTTTAGGGAGAAATGCACTCTCTCCCTTTTCGCTCTTTCCTGAGGTTGGTCTTCTCACCACTGCAGGGCCAAGATCAGTGTATTGCTGGGAGAAGGGGCTGGCCAGTCTGCCTTTGGTATCCGTTGCTTAGGCTGCCTAATCTCAAGAATCTCAAGTGTCAATCTCAGCTGTGGGGCTCCAAGGGAAGCCATATGCCTAACTGAAGAGGTCACAAACTGGCTGCCCAGGGGGCACCTACAGCCCACATGTTATTTTTAAGAAATTAAAATTAGTTGTCCATATTTAAAAATTGAGGATTTCATGTGGAATTTTAGGTTTCTGCTTTCTCCCGGGAAATAAGATGTACTGTCAGTGTTGGACGCATATTATTATGGCACACATTGGCAGAAGTCAGGTAATGGCTTCTCCTTTAGATGTTGTCATGGGCTAAACTGTGTCCTCCAAAATTCATATGTTGAAGTCCTAATTCTCAGTACCTCAGAATATGACTGTATTTGGAGATATAGTCTTTAAAGAGGTGATTAAGTTAAAATGAGGTCATGAGCGTGGGCCGTAATCCAATATGACTGGTGTCCTTATAAGATGAGGAGATTAGGACACAGGTGCAAAGGGAACACATATGAGGACACAGCAAAAGGACAGCCATCTACACAGCAAGGAGAGGGGCATCAGAAGAAACTAAACCTGCCAACTCCTTGATCTTGGACTTCTAGCCTCCAAAACTATCAGAAAATAAATTTTCATTGTTTAACCCCCACAATGTGTGGTACTTTGTTATGGCAGCCCTAGCAAACTAACTCAGATCAGTGTGATTTGCAGTGGGCCAGGGTTCCCACCACTCCTCTTGCTGGCCCACTTCAGCCATTTCCATCGCCTCCCTGACCCCTGGAGGCATGTTGTTTATGACCCATGCCTCATAGGAACACAGAGAGTGCTTTTTCCTGGTTGAGGGAAGGGGCCTCCATCTACTTCCCTCACAGTCTTACAGGGCGGCAGTTTGAGAGATTCTGATTCTTAGACAAATATCTGTACATTCCAACCTGAATAAAACTTCTAGATACTTAGAATTCGTTTATATTTAGAGTGACTTTGGGTTACATGGTCAAGTTTACCCTTCCTAGACTGGCAGTTCTGTAACTTTTGACCAGGTCTGGGATTTAGGAAACTGAGCTGGCACTGAGGGGGAGATAAGGGTGGCTCTCAGGAGGCAGAGCACGGGATCAAGGGAGATCCAAAAAAAGGAATTGAGGCCAAGTCTGAAACAAGGGCCAAGCAGAGACTAGTCACGGAGTGTTAATCTGCAGAGGCAGGGAAGAGAGCTTGGAACTAGGGATGAGGCAACAGGACAGAGAACGGAGATACAGGACAGAACAGGTGTGCTCAGGGTGAGGGAGGAGGGCAGGGTCTGGAGAGCTGGCCGGAGCTGGACAAAAGCCATTTGTAGAGTACCTGTGGCTTTGTCCTGGCACGGATGGGAGCTGTTAGAGCTTGAGAAGAGAGCCATATTGCCCTGCATTCCAGGAGGAGGAGCAGTGACCCTCCTCTTTGATTCTCTGTACCACTTATACAGGTTCCAGGCCTATATTTGGGAGACATAAACCAAACTAAGTGTACAAAGTTCACAGAGGACAGACATCCCACTTACCCCAGCATCCTAAGACCTCACCAGTTCACATGCACACGAATAGCAGGGAGCTGGGATTGGTGCTAATAACATATACCCTCTCCCCCACCACCCCACCACATTGTTTTTTTCTAGAATACAGTATTTTTATTTTGATACCTTCTATGTGAGGGGATGGGGAATTGTTTCCTCCTTCTGAGGTTTCTGTGGGGTAGTTTTGTTTATGCTAGTGGAGGAAACGCAGGGCTTTTGAGTAACATGTTGAATAAAGGCCAGCCTTTGCCCAAGGTAGAGCAGACCATGCCAATGACTGTCCTCACTGGCAGTGTCATAGATTTATCAGTGCTCACGAAGCAATGCCAGCACCATGCCTTTATTATCTCAACTGTCCACTGTGTGAAGAGAGAATAAATCATTTTTGTCCTCTCTGCACCATGACTTTATAACTTAAAAACTCATGGCTCCCCTTAATCTCTTTCCCTACAAACCAAACATAGGCCATCCTATTTGTATTTTCTCATAAGACTTATTTTTCAAACATTTTATCATTCTCATTTTCCTCTGAAACTTCTTTGATTGCTCTACATCGATTTTGAAATTTGGAACTTGAAGAAGAATATACTTAGTATCCCCGCTGGGTTTGTACTCAGTGAAGGCCAAGTCAAAAGAAATAAACACATGACTATTTGACCTTGGAGTCGAATCCCTGCATCCCAGCCCGACACACCACAGTCTGGTGTTGCTGTGGGCCCTCTGTGGACTTCCAGACCGTTTATTACTCATGCTCAGCCAGACCAACAGTCCCAATTCTCAGCTTGCTCCACATTTTTTCATATGGGAGCCACTTTGTTTTTCTTTATTGAGTCTCACTTTATTGATCTGAGCCCAAGCTCTAATTTTGACATTGCACATGTTTTATTATCCTCTTACATGATAGGCCATCATTTTCAGTGCCCTCATGCTTCATCATAAATGGTTTGGTCTGACAAGAATCACATCTTTCAAAGATTCATGTAATAGAATTCCAAACTATGGAATAAAATGTACCAATTGTCTTATAATCCCTTGAGACACGTCTATTTTATGAAATGAAGTGTTTACTTCATTGAATAAATATTAAGATATATTCTAAAAAACATTACATCTTTCAAGTATATATTAAGTTGGCTGAAGAGAAGTTTTTATCAATTTATTCACACTTTCAGTAATTATTGAGACTTCATTCTCTGCAAAGATATGGAGGATATAACAGAAATGAGACACGACTGCCTCAGCCTTAAGGAAAGTCTCCTCCTTTCAATTGGCCATGAATGGGAATAGAGATTGAGTCTATATTTTCTCCCCTTCTTGGACATAATTCAAAATCAGAGTACTCAATAAAGGTTTATTCTGTCACTGAGCATAGTGAACTGACTGCTTCCAATAAACACCCCCTCCTCCATCCTCTCCCCCAGATACACACCACCACATTTTCCTCTAGTCTAATGAATGGGAGTTTTTATTTTGTAACTGGGAGCAGAAAGAGAAGACAAGAGGGATGGAGTAGATTCTGTAACATTTGTCCCCACCCAGCCCAAGGAGCAGTTAAGTGCTGAGTTTGGGGGTGGGGGAACCCTTCAAACTGTGGACATAAGCTTAGGTTACAAAGCATGGCCCAGAGGTGGGGGAGAGGGCCATTCTCTCAGCCACGGTGAGAGTCTGTTCTGGAGCTCCGAAGACTGGACACGCTGGGGCCAGTAGAAGATAATACTCTTGACATGGGTTCTTATGATAAGTGCGGCCGTTTGGAGTGTATGGGAGAGGCTAATTATTGCTAACTTTCCTCCCCTCCTGAGAATTCCTAGTAAATGTAGGAAATGGTGGAACTACAACTAGTTTGGAGACCTATCGGGTAGTATTTGAGGCAAAAGTTGAAGGTTCCTAGCCATAGTGGGCAGTGCCGGTAGAGAGAAGGGGGGAGTAGGAAAAAGGGAAAATTAAATTATCTTGAGTTTATGTTATGTATCAGCATATTGGGTACTTGATATATTTTGTCTTACTTTATCCACACAGTAACCCTATGAGATAGATATCGTCATCCTTATTTTCAGATAGGTAAAGTGAGACTAACAGAGGTTAAGTAATTTGACCAAACCAGGATTCGACTGTAAGTCTGCTTGGCCTGAAGACTTTACTCTTTCCATGATATCGTTGCATCTTTATTATGAATGGGATTCCCTTCTGTACTCGTCTATTGTCACGTCGTATGACCTAACCACGTAAACTTGGTCTACTCCGGGAGGGAGGCCTCACTCTCATTATTTTGATGATACTATGATTCATCACCACTCTCCCCTTATAGAAAACTTCCAAGGAAACAGTGAGCGAGTGTATAATGTTTTAGTGTATTTCTCTCCTGTAATAGAAAAATTGTGCTAAATTTGGTCTGGGGCAAAACTTTTCTATGTGATAAAAATCCATAACCTCCTTCTAGAAAAAAAAAATGCTTATGCAATTTTCTGCTGAATTTTAACAGGATGAAGATTTTGTCTAGGAAATTAGTTGCCTCCCCACTGAGTTGACTCAGCTGATTGTTAGAAAAGAGCTCAGGGACATTTAACCAGCATTCTTTTTATTTCACATCTAGCAATGATATTTTACTCTTCTCTTTTCCTATAAAATATCTCTGACTTGGCCGACTATGGGCCTTTTTCTCTTGAAAAGCATGATTGTAGTAATATTTTTATACTTGCTTATAACTAAATTGTCTGAAATTTTTTCTTTAACACAAATAATAACTGTTAATAGTTAACATTTACTGAACTCCTACAGGATGTGAGGCAAGCTTCTAAGCACATTATATGTATTATTTTATTCTCCTAACAATCTGATAAAGTGGGTACTACTAGCATCCCTGTTTCACAGATAAGAAAATCAAGACCAAGGGAAGTGAAGTAATTTGCCCAGCATCTCACAGCTAGTTTTTTGGTTTTTTTAGATAATTTCTTTTTTTCCCCAGTTTTATTAAGATATAATTGACATACATCACTGTATAAGTTTACAGTGTATAGTGTGATGGTTTGACTTACATATATTGTGAAATGATTACTGTGATAAGTTTAGTTAGCCTCCATCATCTCATATAGATGCAACAAAAAGAGAAAACAAAAAAAAGGAAAAATTATCTCCTTTCGTTTTTTCCTCACAGCTAGTTAAGTGGTGGAGCTGGGCTATGAATCTAGACAGTCTGACTCCAGCCCTGTGCTTCTTACTTCTTCCTCGTAGTCCTTCAAGTCCATTCTGCTTTATTTTTAAGGTTTGATTACTTTTGCCTCCATGACACTTTGAATCTTGAGGTACTTATTTTCCCTGTTGGGTTTTGCACTGGCCTTTCAATTAGAGAGAAAAGAGGCAAAATGTTACCCTTCGCTTTCATTTGCTTATCCGATTGAAATGTGCTATAATCATTCTATGTTCTTTGTTCTGAGCCTTTGGCTTTTATTGGGGGGATGGAGAGGTTTCAAGCTGAGGAGTGACGTGATCTGACTTGTGTTTTTACAGGCTCACTCTGTGGTCTATAGAGGAGACTAGAGGAGGGCGAGGGTGGAAGCAGGGAGACCAATCAGGAGACACTCACAATAAACCACGTGAGGGCTTGTGGTCTCCAGGACCAAAGCGTGAGAATGAGCCAGAGTCTATATACACTTGAATGCAAAGGATCAGGTGGATTGGCTGTGTGGTAAGGAATCAACCGTAGCCTGAGGAGGCTGTGTCTGTGGACAGAAGGGAGAAGATGGCTAGTCCTTTGAGTGTGGCATCTGGACCATCCACATGAGGATAAGAGCAATCTATACCAGCTCCTCCCCACAGACCAGAATTTCGCCTCCACCCAGTGGGAATTTTCCTGAACCCTGAGATAAAGGAGAGCAATTTTTTCATGGTTGAAGTTAGTCATGGTTCCCTCTTCTTTGTGGGCAGTCATCTCTCCTGCTCAGAGCAGTTTATAAGAACACCGTTCTCATTCCCCTATTTCCAGCGTTGTACGTTCTCATAATATTCATGGTTTTGATTTGATTTTCATTTTTTTTAAATGGCATTTTCCATTTGTATTAAACATCTTTTGAGGCGTCTTCCAAGGCCACAATCTCCTCCTTCTGAGAATTGTTTTCCCCAATCTTAGGTGAGGAGCTTTTCTACTATGTTATTCTTTATAGACATCATCCCGTGTAATCCTTAACAAATAAATAACTACTCTAATTTATCGGTTGATAATCCTGGATCTTCTTATTAGGTTTTGCCTGTCAGTGGGATAAACCTTCTTACGAACACCCACAAGAAGATCTCTTTCATATTAGTAAAGACATATAATATATATGTATGTATATATATTATGTATGTATGTATATGTTTATGTATATTACACATATTTATGCACATTTAATTATTTAAGCTATTGGAATTTAAGATAGAGGTACTACGAGTAATTCTCAGGTGGAGTCCCAAATACTCTCAGTTTTATCAATACAAGTTCTCACTCAAGTCTCCTTGGGTGCTGTGTTATTGTAATGTGAGGCCAGAATCATACCAGAGAGATGGGGAGTTGCCTAACCTGGGCTCTGTGATTGCTCAGGCACAGGGTGATAATCTCCCCATCTCCTTTCCTCTTAAAGTCAAACTAAGGTTTGTTTCTACCACACAGTGATGCCTCCTAAGCTATTTGAGTGGGAACCACCAGTCCACCTCACTGAGCACTTGACTGAAAGTGACAGAAACCCAGTTGAAACTGACATAAGGACAAAATGAATTCATTGCCTCATGAAACGTCAAGGGCCGCCTAGCTCCATGAACTGCTAAATTCAGGCACTCACACTATGTGATTAGGAATAGGTAGCTCTCCATTTCTCAGCTCAGTTTTCTTCCGTGTTCTCAGGCAGACTCTCCTGACTTCATGAGTGCCAGCAGTTCCAGGCTTACATCCCACTGGCTGGAAACTTCAGTGAAAGGAGAGCCAAGTCCAGCAACTGGGTCTCACTGGGATGACTTGGTTCATTTTCCCAACCCTGCTCTCAGTGCCATGGATGGTGGGACACAATACCCTTTGGCTCTATGGAATAAAAATGGCAAAGGGATAGTTTTCCAATAGGAAATTACCAGAAGAAGGGAGGTAGATGCCAGACCGCCCCAGCAGCAGGTGCCCTGTCTTAGATTTAAGTTGCTTTTCTGCTCCCCTGGGTTCTATCCTTAGTGAATGAGCATCTCCCATTGGGGCCTGAGTTGCCAGTGCCCACTGAATTCCCAACTCAAGATGGAAAGTGCTTCTTTGAAAGCGAAACAATAAGGTTGTTTCTCAAGGGGCTTATAAAAAATACTTCCTCTCTCACTCCCTGCTTAAATGTAATCTTTTATATTGCCCTCAAAAATAATTTCTAGTGTCCTTTCATCTGCAAATAAGCGCTGGTGTGGTCTTTGTCTGCATGTGTTATTTATCATTCAATTCATGGTGTGTCTCTGTTGATCTGCCTGTGGGTGTATGCGCCTGAATTTAAATGAGAATTTATCTGTGTGGTCGAAGAAATCCTTTAGGAAATCAACTCCCAGAAAGAGGTGGGGAAGGCAGCGGCTTGGCCTTGGGGGCAGGAAGGCTGCACTGGAGCAGTTGGATCTACAGGGGGCAGGGAGCCCTCTCAGCTCTAAGATCACCAGGCAAGTGGATGTAGAGTCCCGGGGGGCATGTCACAGACCTAATGCAGCCTCAATTCAGTCCAATGAAGTGTTTCTAGATTACATGATGGCAATGATACAGAGTAGGAGGTTAGCCTGCGCATCACAACTGGTGAGAACTCGCTGCCCGTTCTCCTGCTTTATAGTTTATAATTTCCCCCAGAATAGACCACTGCAAGGAAAAGAAGCTGAAATGCAATTCATTCCTTCCCTTCTACTCTTAAGTGGTTATAAGTTTTCAGAGTTTGTTGGTAGAAATTATAGGTGTTATTCGCAAAAAAAATAATGCTTCCCTGCATGTAGCCAGCCACTGAAAATAATAGTTCTCCCCCTACTGAAGGGTTTCTATCCCCATGGCAACTCAGGGATATAAGCCAGAGTGGCAAACACCATGGACACCTTTTGCTCACTCTGTGGACTCTGGGTTTGGTTTCGTAAGTCCTGGCTGGGACATGTCCGCTGGGTCAACAGCTGCGACTTTAGAGCTGCTGGCTGAATGTGGAGCAGCCCAGACTTTACATTGATAAATCCCTGAGTGCAGATTGCCTCTTTTGATGCACCTTTAAAGAGATCTTATTAAAAGACTAGATGCTTTTCCAAAGAATCGCAAGTTGGAAAATTTCCTTTAGAGTCATTGGAAAGAAATTTTTAGGCAAATCTCTACAAAGCGTTTTCTCTTTCTTTCCCCTCCTTCTTTCCTTCCTCAGGTATTAAATGAGTGAATTATATACGAGGCATAGAAGCAGCCAAACTGGAGAGACGAGACTCATGCAGGAATAAATACAACACGTGACAATATGTGCTAAACGCTGCCCCGTGGCACACACAGCGACTCACACGGGTCATCGTGGCCTAGTAGACTTGAAGGAATGTCAAAAAACGATAATTCCCTTTGTGAATCTCATTCAAGAAAACATTTCAACATCAAGCAAGTCCTTAGAGTATTGTGTATCGTGTATGTTATTGGACAGGCTGTCCCTATAAACGCTGCCTGAACCCGTGCTGCCTGTGAATTAGGACTCTGGGAATCTCTCTCCCTTCTCCTCCCCCATGTGTTTCCTTTTATCCTCCTGTCCCTCCTCTCTTTCATTAGCACTTTTCATAGCGGATCTCTTTATTCCCTGACTTCATGGTGACTTATGTTCATTCCTGATGGGGAACATCCTCCCCTTAAATTTCACGACATTATAGGAACATAGACCTTCACTTGCAGATTTCAGAACCACTTACTCCCAGCCGAGCATGTGGAGTTTTTATTCTCCTAGGGGCCCTCTCTAGGCACTTGAATGGCTTACTCTCTTTTCTCCTTTTGGGGACAAAGTTCACATACAACCTTCTCCTTGCCCCAGAAGCACAACTTCTCTGCTATAAGATGGGGTCCAACTTGGTTCACCTTCTAGAGCCCCCATCAGAGGCGGTAGAGCTTGGTGGTTGTGGTGACGAGTGCAGACCCTGGAGCCAGACTGCTAGGGTTTGAGTTGTGGCTCTGCCACTTACACGCTGTGTTACTTTGGCAAATCACTTAATCTCTCTGTGCCTTCATTTGCTCCTCTTTCAAATGGGGAGAACAGTACCCACATCATAGGGCTGCTGTGAAAATTAAGCAAGTCAACCTATGTCAAGACTTAGAACAGTGCTTGGCACTGGGGCAACCACACATTCAGTGTAGCTCTCATTTTCAGGGAGTGATAATACCATGGTTAGCATCTTTGGAATGTTTACTAGGAGCCAAGTATTATACTAAGGGTTTCACATGAGTTATCACATCTAGACCACAGAAAGCCCTGTGGGGTGCATGCTGTTGTTAACCTTGGTCTTGTAGATGAGGAAGCTTGTTGCCCAATGTCACTCAGTTAACAAGTAGCAGAAACAGGGTATTTACGTGGTTACTAAATGGGTTACTAACCAGCATTACTATGTTGGGCTGTGTGTATGAGGTTTTTGGTTTGGGGTTTTTTTCTTTTTTTGGTGTGGGGGAGGGTTTGGGTAGGAAAAAGCAACCTTTACAGAGAGAATTTTTGTCTTATTAATACCTCATTTGGATTTGAGAAACTAATTCCTATTCAATAATCATTAGATCTGTGAAGATCGTTTTAAATCAATAAAGATGTAAGTGGGTCCTCCCGATGAACGTCTTGGTGAGCACACACCTCTCAGGTTGTCAATGGGAAAAGCTTGCCAATTTCAGAGATGGAGCCAAAGCTGGATAAAGGAAGAGGAGTTGGCAGTGGCTGGAATGGCACCTAAGGGTGCTCCTCCTCCATTCTAAAAAATCACTTTGGTTGTCACCTCGGAGGGAGCTGAAAAAATTGAGTCCAGGACACAAATTCTGATGAGATCAAGAAGGGGCAGGAATAGGAGTAGAGGCCTGGGCAGCTGGAATTACGTGAGGGTAGAGGACACCTGAGGCTGTCTGGGAGCTCCTAAAGGAAGAAGGTGCCAATCAAAAGAACTAATGATAACTTTTATTTTACAACTTTGCCTAGATCTGACCTTGGCTAGCCCATTAAGGTTCTGGAAACCAACAGCTATTGCCCTCATATGCCAAATCTCAGTATCACATGCACCATTTATTCTTTGGGAGTATTTAGTACTGGCATAGTGTTCAATTTCATCTTGTTAAAATAACTTCCATAGTAAAAAAAATCCTACTGGGCATATGGCCTGTGGGGAAATTGAAGCTGCCTTTTGTTCCTTCCCTCTTTAACTTGCAGATTCCAGCTGAGCTGATAACCAAACCCCAGCCTCCTTTAATAAACTCAGTGGACTGCTCTGCCCAGGGATGAATGTCTCTGTATTTACAAGGTTTCTGTTATATAAAGAGCAGCCCCTACCCCACACCATCTATGCCATTTGTAGCTATCTCGATTCACAAAGGAAGCATTTCATTTTCTTTTTATAATGGAGAATTTTAAAGGATGTTGGCTATTGCCAAAGCATTTCCAGATGCAGAGCAATGAAGCAGGTTGGTTTCTGGACACCACACCTCTTGCTGAGGCTCTGGATCCATCTTCCTTGGTGAACTGCAGGCATCTCCCCTCCATGGAAGAGGCTCTAACTGTTGTGCTTCTGCATTCACCTGCGATTCCCGTGAGAATAGCATGAAGCTGTGTGACTTCACGGAGTCTAGTTTTTCCCAACTGTAACATGGGTCTAACAGAAGTAACCGCTTCACAGGACTCTTGTTAGGATTAAATAATAATGCACACCAAGCATCTGGTGCGCTGCTTGTCACAGAGTAAGCACTCAGTAAACAATGGCTAGGATCATCCCTCCAGTCTTGTTGGAGGATGGTCCTGTGTCCTCTTAAATGTCACAGTTATGAAAGGGTAAGTGTCCCATGGAATTTTCTAGAAACCCATGAGAGAACATTATGATTTTCTTTAACTAACTCCTTGCAAGCTGGTGCTAATTTATTTATGCCTCTTTTCATTAGCATTAAAGTAATGCCTCACACTTTCTTAAACCTAGAATTAAAATCAGAGGCTGCAGTCATGGCCCTGAGTTATATAAGGCATAAATAAACTTCTCTGAGAGGCTTGGAAAGTTGCCTAGTTCAAGGTTAATTAGCTCTACATCTCCTGAGTGTGTGCATAACAGTGCGTTGCTCCTACCAACTTAGGAAACTTGTTATTTAAAGACCTTTCAGGGCTTGGGAGGGGCTGCACAGCACATCTCTAAGAGTCAAGGAGTCCTGCTTGTGTTTGGGGCTTGGGTGAGGGTGTGTGGTCATCTGGCCACAGTGCTTAAGGGTTTCAACTTCAGGGACAAGCCTTCCCTGTGGAGTTTTCAGAACGTAGTCAGCCTTAGCAGTAGTAAGAAGGACTCATAAGGCAGACTTTGGAGGAAACAGTCAGGTAAAATCTTGGGCATCCATTCTCTGCATTCTGGATCTTAGAACTCCAGCTAGAGCAGTTCCAGTGGCCATTCTTCCCACTGTTCTGAAAGTTAGGGCAGGTTAAGGGATTCTTTTTGGCATTGCCTCCCAGGGCAAAGCTCCTTGAAAAGTTGTCAGTGCATGCTGTCTCCAGTTCCTCCCTCCATTCTCTCCCGAGACCTCTCCCATCAGACTTTTGTCCCCACCGCTGCATTCAAACTGCTCTTGTTGAGATTGACAGTGGCCTCTATGTTGCTAAACCCAATGTTCTAAGATCTCATTTTACTGGACCCATCAGTGCATTTGACACAGTCGATCACTCTGCTGTTTCAGAAATGTTCTTTGCTTGCCTCTCAGAAGCCTCCTAGTTTTCCTCTGGCCTCTCCAGCTGCTCCTTCTCAGTTTCTTTTGCTGTTTTCTGCTGATATCCCAGACCTCTGAACACTGGAGGGTGCAGGCCTAGGTTTTGGACATCTTCTTTTTCTACATGCACTCCTTGGGTGGTCCAGTCTTATGACAGCAAATACCACCCGTATGCTGATGACTCGTAGATTTATACCTCCAGCTTGTAGCTCTTCCCTGAAATCCAAACTCATACAGGGAATTGCTTATGCAACATCTCCACTCCGGTATCTGTGGTAGTCTGAACAATGGCCCTCCAAAACATATACGCTTCCTAGGTCCTGACACCTGTGTATGTTACCTTAAATGGCAAAGGGGACTTTGCAGGTGTGATTACGTCAAAGATCTTGAGGTGGAGAGATGATCCTGGTTTGTCTGGGTGGGCCCTAACTGCAATCACATGTAACCTTACAAGAGGAAGGCACCAGGAGGTTTGACACACAGAGGAGGAGAAGGCAATGTGACCACAGAGGCAGAGGTTGAAGTCAAGCCAAGAAATGCCAGCAGCCACCAGGAGCTGGAAGAAGTAAGGACCAGATTCTCCCCTAAAGCCCCCTGGAGGGGACACGGCCCTTCTGACACCTTGATCACAGCCCAGTGAAACTGATTTTGAATTTCTGGCCTCTAGAACTGTGAGAAAATACATTTTTGTTGTTTTAAGCCACCAATTTTCTGGTAATGTGTTACAGCAGCCATAGAAAACTAATACCATACCTGATAGACGTCTTGAACCCTATGCTTGCAGAACCATGCTCCTGAGATGCCCTGCACACCTGCTCTTCTCATAGCCCTCCCTGTCTCAGAAAAGTGAAAAGTCTAGTCTTCCAGTTGCTCAAGACAGAAACCCTAGAATCACCCATAACTCTTCTCTTTACTTCGTATTTCACATCCCACTTAGTGAATCCTGCTTGCTCTGCCTTCAAAATATATCCAGAGTCACTATTGCTGCCACTACCATCCTGGCCAAGCTACTGTCACCTCTTGTTTGAATCATTGCAAAAGTCTCCAACTGTCTCCCTGCATCCTCCCCTGTGCTTGATACAGTCGAGAAGAGACCACACATTAGCCAGAGATCCTTCCTATGGCTCCCCGTGGCACTGACAGCAGAAGTCTAAGTTCTTATTATGACTTCAAGGCCCTCTATAACTTGGCCCCTGTTATCTCCCTCACTTCATCTCCATCTCATGCTCCTCACCCTCTCTCATTCTGCTCCAGCCATGCTGGCCTTCCTATTCCTGCCTCAGGGCCTTTGCACTTGCTCTTCCCTTCTGCCTGGAATGCTCTTCTCCCAGATATCTGATGGCTCACTCCCTCACCTCTTTCAGGTCTTTCAAATGTCAACACCTGCCTTCGCAAGGAGGCCTCCGTGGTCATCCTGTCTAGAATTGCACCCCCAACTTAACTCTTCCACCCCACACATATTCCTGCTTTCCTTTTCTCTTTAGCACTTATAACTATCTGACATACTATATATTTTACTTAATTATTATGATTATCTTTTTCCCTCACCAGAATATGAATTCCATGAAGACATGGATTTTTTTAAGTTTTATCCATTGCCATATCCCCAATGCCTAAATCAGCATCTAACACATAGTAAGTGCTCAATAAATACTTGTTGAATGACTGATTGAATGGATTTCCTGGTGGTCATTTTGGCCAGGAGAATAGAGATGTTCATACTCCTTTCCCAAAGAACCTGTGCAGCTCACAGACATTTTACTTAAGGTTCACTAATGACCTAAAGCTAGAGAATCTTTGCTAAGCAAAGGATCCATTGTTTAAAGTGATAAGAGAATGAGAATTCCTGACTTTTCTTTGGCCTCAGCCATTAGCTATTTCATTAGCTATTTCAATCCTTCATTCATAGGTATTTTATTCCTCTTAAAGTTCTCCTATTCTTTTGAGTTTCTGGGGTTGTGTGTGTTTTGAGAAAGCTAGAAATGTTCAGCAGAAACTGATGAAAATCTAGGATCATTTTGCTTTTAATGGTTCAGTATTAGAAACAATAAAATACTATGAAACCGTCTTCCCTGTAAGGTCACACCTGGCCCTGAGAGATCCTTAGCTCTGCACCTTACATGGGGAAGGTACTCAATTAGTGTCTAGTGAATAAAAGTGACTGCAGAGTACCCCAGCACTCATCACTCACTTGAGGAACTCACTCCCGAGTCCTTTTATGGATCCACGTTCTACACTGAAGCTAAATTATGAAACGTCCCAACACAGCAATGAGTTGTAAATTAGGACTTACTATGTCAGAATTGGTGACATCTACTCCGGTCACTGACTCATGGAACAGGAGAGCAGCTTGACCTTTATAGACCTCGATGGTCTTCTGTGGCAGGTACCATTCTAAGCACTATACAAATATTAACTAATTTAATCCTCATAACAACTCCATGAGGTGGGGACCATTACTAACCTCATTTAAAAAAAATGACACTGAGGCACAAAGAGATTGATTTGCAAAGGCCACTGTATGAATTTTCCCAGGGCTACTGTGACAAAATACTACAAACTGGGTGGCTTAAATAACAGAAATTTATTGTCTCAAAGTTCTGGATGCTGGAAGTCTGAGATCAAGGTATCGGCTGGGCCATGCTCATTCTGAAGACTCTAGAGAAAGATCTGTCCCAGGCCTCTCTCCTAGCTTTTGGTAGTTCCTTGGCTTGTGGCTTCATAACTCCAGTCTTCACATGGCGTCCTCCCTGCGTGTGTCTGTGTCCAAATTTCCCCTTTTTATAAGGACACCAGTCAGATTAGATTAGGGGCCCACCCTACTCCAGTATGATCTCATTTTAACTTTAATTGCATCTGCCAACAGCCCTGTTTCCAAATAAGGTCACATTCTGAGGCACTGGGGAGTCAGGACTTCAACATGTGAATTTTGGGAGGACAAAATTGGTGGCTCTGCCACCAATTAGTAAGTGGCAGAGCCAAGACTTGAACCCAGTTCTGTGCTGTTGACACCACATAGTGCTGTGTCCTATGCCTGGACAGAGGACAGTAAAAATGGTGTTGGTGTAGGGTCGGGGTGGGGTACTAAATACTTGACTGCGATAGTTGCAGTTTTTGTCATTACATGCTGCTCTGGGTATTTATTTGCTCTCATTTTCTACCTTCATGAAATAAAAATAGAATAGACTGTGGCAGATGTTTCACAATTTTTATAAGAGATTTTATGTGCTTTTGACTGTTCTATTGCATTTCTGAAAGATTTGATGGTTTCCTCTGGGATTTTAGGATGTTACATTGGGACATCATGGAGTAAAGGAGGGGTGGGTGGGCATGACTCCCCCTACCATGGGACTGCCTGAAAGCTAATGACTTATTTTTGCATTAATTAATCAGTAAGTAAATATTGAGCCCCCCTCTTGTGCTTGGCAGCGTGCAGGGCACAGGAATAACCTGTGACCATGTCAGGCACAATGCTACCCTCTCAGTGCTCCCAGTCTTGAGAAGATGGGTGACTATGATGGACGCTGTGGAGCGGGGGGTGCAACAGGCAGTGGAGGTCCAAGATCAAAACCATGTGGGAAAGGTGGGGGCGAAGAACCAACTTTCAATATCGGTGAACACCAAGTACGATTCATGAAAAGTCTCCTGAATATATTTTCATATCATAAAAGAAACAATGCTGTGGATATGTGTATATTACTTAGATTGCTTTCATATCTCTGGGCCACAAAGAGAACTGAAAGATGAGTGAGGTAAAATCAAAACGGCTGCTTCTCTGTGCCCCTTCCACTGTGATTTGCTATGTGATAGCTTTTCATACCTCCCCCCGACCCAACCTACACGAAGGTTGGTGTCAAAGTTCAAGATGGAAAACAAGCCACTGGACAGTCAGCAGTTACACAGGCCCTGTCAGGAGTCTTGTTTCTGCTCAAGGTGGGATCCATTTTTGTCTCAGGCCCCAAACAGCGGAAGTTGCTCTTCCCGTCACACCCCTCCCTTCTGCCATTTTACTAACGGGCACGGTGGCATGGAGCCCTGGTGGGGCTAGAGGACGCACCAGGACAGCTCTCAGGGCAGAGAGAGGGTGTGGAAGAAGCCAGTTCCCAAGTGACAGGGGAAGATCCAGCTCGCGGCCAGCATGATCAGTGTGTGGGAGGCAAGAAGCAGCAACTTGGCCTGGCGAGAGTCCAAAACAGGCACCAACCAACAGAGCAGGGGCAACCGAGATGGGGCAACGCTGGGAGAGGAAAAAACCTGAACACATCAGACCTCTAACTCATAGTTCCCGAATGAGAGAGAGGTGGAATCGTGTCTGAGATCCCGATGCACGCCATCATCTGAAGTTGCGTGTTTAGCGATTTCTAGGAGAGCTGTATGGTAACACGCATCTGGTTCTCATTGCAGTGTATTGGTCCAGTCTTTTCCCAGCAAATGCTGTTGGTATGTTCTTAAAGTCCTTGACTAAAGAACCCTCCCAGGTGTCACTTCAGATGGTTGTCTGGATGGGGTTGACCCTACCTAATAATTCAAATCTACTCAGTGGCCAGAGCCAGAAAACTTAGAAAGACATTCCTTCCAGAATGGAGCTTAAACAAGGCTTATTTCAGTCTGAGTCTGTTATACCTGACAGCCCCATTACACAGCAGGGACTGTGTCTTGATTTTTACTTCCCATAGCACCAAGCACTGTACGTGGTGGGCATTAAATAAATATATATAAATAAATATATGTGTAAATATATGTTGAATTAAATTACATGCTCTGACATGATCAGTAAACCCTGCACATTTTTGGCAGGAGTTTTCAGGCACCCTGTTCCATCTGGCCCCACAGGACTACCAAGACCTATGAATCTTGACTGTCTAACCACATCCTGTTGTGCTCAGGTACTTGCAGCCAAAGCACTTGCAAAAGCAGTTGACTCTACTAAAGTCTAAAGTGATAAAAGGTTACCCATGATAATGCTGGAAAATTGCCTCCAGAATAGAAGATCTCCTGCTGTTACTGTTTGTTAATTAGGTGTGAGCTGAGATTATCCTTCCTGAATGTAGCAGAGGGCAGATTCCAAAAGTGGCTCTCATTGAGAAAGTCTCAGCTTTCCAATGGGTCTTTAAACAAGATCTCTCATCTTGAGAGACAAGATACTTGATACGCAAAGTAAATATCTCCAGTAAAGAACGCAGCTAGAGGTCAAGGTGTAGAGTGTAATTCTTTGTGAAAGGGTCAGAGGACCACCACCTTCCTGGTGGAAGCTCTTAGCATCACGTGTCTGGGTTGTGAATTCTCAAGTGATGGGGCGATGATTACTGTCCTCCAAAAGGCAAAACCAGGAGATCTTGGCTTCAGTCTGCCTTTGCTTCTCCCTCCCTCTTCTTCCTCATTCTCTCCTCCATTCCACCCAGCCCTCAGACTCAGTCTGAGAAAGTGTGGCTTGTGAGGTCAACGACCTCTGGGATACCTGCCTAGGTCCTGACGTCAATGAAACGTGGACAGAGTAGTGGGTTTTGGATTTGAACTCAATGAGTAGATCTAAAAGTCTCCAGTAGTATCTCCTTCTTTTATATTGGCCAAATGAAATGCAAACCAACTGATACAGGTAAGAAGTGTGGGATCCAGAGAAGCCACAGGCTTACACCAGTGGTAAATGATGGCTCAGTCAGGTGGTACAAAGAAAACACAAAAGCATACGGTCTTCATGGAGAGGCCCAGCTTCTTATTGCCTGAGTCTCACATTGTGGGAAAGGGAGGGACTGGGGAAGAAACGCCTTGCTGTTCTTCACTGCTCTGAGATTAAGAGTGGTTCAGTCAAATTCAGGGGAACTATGATAAGAATCATTCTACCCATTGTTTGCGGTAGGGTCTACTCACCACATCCCTCACAGACGATTCCCCCTGCTGGTACTCATCGCAGACTATTTCTTCATTAAGACAATGACCTTGGCTGAATAGGTTTTCTTTCTTTACTATGTTTGAATGATTTAGGTTGGGCTAGTTTACAAAGTGGCAGTTGCCCTAGGACTGGTCTGAGGGTCAGATAAATGTGCTATTGTTTGTGTGCAGATAGAAGGCAGGAAGAGTGATAGGAGAGAACTACAAGATGCCCACAGTTCTCTCTCAGAAGGATTTTGATGAGATCTCTTCTGCTGAAGGCTGTTGATAGCATCCTCTGTGGACTGGTACACCCTTCATCTGGAAGACTTTCCTGTTTAAGATTCAGAAACCATCTAATTTACTTCTCACTCTACAGATATTCTATACATTTTATGTCTTTGACACTGTCAAGATAAGCAAGATGTACTAGAAAGGATTTTAGGGTTAGGAGGGCACAAAGAATCATGGCATTTAAGACTTAGTGGTCAGTATGGACAGGCCTTTACAGAAATAGCCTGTTGAGCAGGCATGTCAGTGAATCTGCTTCCCAAGTCTCCATGTTCTCTGAGGCTGCTGTCCCCGGGGCCATTGTTGGGCAGGAGAAGAATTTGGCGACAGCAGTGGCTTCTTTCCTCTTTCATGCATCATTTCTCTGTCATCCAGCAATTAGCACGGTGTGCCCAGTATGTACCAAGCACTCTTCTCGTTCAGCTTCTCCCCCTCTGTTTCTAAGTGATCACATAGATTCAGGGAGTCAAAGTCACCGTATTCAAGAAAAGGTTAGACCTCTATCCATCCCTAATCTCAGAATAATTCTACAAAGACATGACTATCATACTTGTGTTTTGACACAATTTGGCACTCATGACCCAGTGATTTAGAGAAGATGACTGTCTCCTGGGTCGGAGACAATATGCTCATTTTACATCATTCATGCATGCACACGTTCAACAGATTTGGACATCTGCTGTGCCACCAGACTTTAATTAAAGCTTCTGACCTAACCTCCTCCCTCTTTAGGCTTTTGTGTTATGGCCCACTCTACCTAGCTGATCCTACTTCCCACTCAGGGATGACCTCTTTTACTGTGTATCACACAATGGTGCTGCTGCAAATCAGTGTGCAGTGCTTGCTGCTGGCCAAGCCTGCTGTCTGTGACACTTACTGTTCATCCCCACCACACCACACCCCACTGTGGTGAGCACGCAGCAGATCTCCAATAAATTTTTGGTTCATTGATTCATCTGTGAAGCCACAATCTTTGAGCCTCCACGAGATCCTCAACAAGGAGTATCTGGGGCTGCCTGGGTGCAACAGAAAAGGGAAATTTTGAGAAACAGAGGAATGTAGGGCAATTTCTGCTTTGAATTTGGGACTGAAGCTAATTTAAAAGGCTGCCAAAAATCTGGAACCACTTTGCTGGCTGGAAGTTGTTGGTGAAAGCATGAAGAAAAGTGTTTCCTTTTTCTTGAGGCCAGTTTTAACATCCTGGAAACAGTCCTTGGGCCACAGTTCTCTGCTCTCTGGGCACTAATGACTTTGTTGGGCTCCATGTCATTTTTGTCGGGCTCTCCTCTCCCCCAGACTGAATTCAACCTTTCATTTAAGGCTTGCCTGTCTCCCCCCACCCGATATTTAGATCACTATCTTTAATCTCTTCCTTTTTCCTGGCTTCTGGAATTCATTATTATCCTTTCTCCTTTCCCTAGAGATGACCCTGAAGTCTCACCAACATCAAAATTATCTTCCTCCAAGGTGACTCTTAGCATGTAGTGCCGGGCTGGGCAAAGCAGCACATAAGTTCAGGGAGCAAGGTCCATGCCTCTTGGGTGTGTCCTCTTTCCATCAACATCCACATGGATGGGATGTTCAAGACTTTCGGTCAGTTAATAAATACTTCTCCCCCACCGTTTTTTCTGCCTGTATAGTAGGAATAAGATGACTTGTCTCCCAGAGCTGTTTAGAGGAACAAATGAGGTAATTTACCCAAAAGCACTTTGAAAACTATAAAGTCCAATGTACATGCTTGTTATTATTTCCATCACTCGGCATAATGCCTGGCATCTTGGGAGGTTGGTAAGTTTTTATTGAAAGAATCCACAAATGAATGAATGAAATAAAAAACATAATCTCTGCTCTCTGCTTAGAACCAGGTTGGAAAGAGGCTACACACGCTCATGAAATACCACGAGAACAGTGTACATATCTCGCTAATCGAGATGCCCTTTTTGGGTAGCAACAATTATCAGGAACATAGTTGATAACCAGTGTCCCCAGATCAGCCACAATAAATATCCTTAAACATAGGCACCAAAGTGCATGCACTTTGTTCATTAAGGAGGTCTTCAAACATAATCTATTTATTCTTATGATTTTGTTCGTTCTTCTAACAAAAGTGCTTCTCTGGGCTCCCAAACTCACAGCAACATTTTGGAGCAAGTGGGAGGTGGAAGCTTCTTGCTAAAGGGAATTCATCACGGGCCCTAGAGTCATCACTGTAATACAGCCTAGAGTTATAATTGATGTTTTTAATGATGACCATTTGTGATCAAGTAAAGTCTAACGTAGATTTAGTATCTTCTGAAATCAGTTAAGTTAAATAATACATTTTAGAAATGTTAAAGAAAAGAAATTTGCACACTTAAAATGTTATCTCCAGTGGTCAGAAAAATGCAGAGTAAAGTGTAGCATGATTGTGTCAACAGATGTGAAAGGACGCTGTCTAGGTTCAGTGCATAAGTGCAGTGAAGGCCAGGCAGAGGCTATTCACGGTGGGCACCTCTTGGAGCAGTAATGACTGTTGTGGTTGCACGTGGCTACCTCTGTGCTCGGCGACATTCTAAGTGCTTTCTCTGTGTTAACACATTTAAATCCTTGCACCAACTCTGTGAGGTAGCCTTGTTATTGTCATCCTTTTACAGATGAGGCTACTGAGGGAACTGAGAGGTTAAGTAACTTGCCCGAGGTCACACAGGGGTGGAGGTGAGTCTGGCTCCAGAATCTCTGCTACTTACCGCTGTCCTACCTGCTTCCCTAGATTTTAAAACAGGAGAATAAAATTCATTGATAAGGAGAAGAACAACAGGTGCAATGCATTGAGTGGGGATGATGAAGGTAAAAGGAATTATTAATATGGTACGTTAAAGTATTGCAAGATCAGAAAAAAAGCTGCCCTGTGGTTTTCTTGTTAAAGAAAAACCCATGGAACAAAGTGTGGTTCAGGGAATTGTCTGAATGATGCATTTAAAGAGACCAACATTCAAACATACAGCACACCACATATAGCAGCGGTGACTATGATTTTGTAAAGCTCTTGTTTCAGGTGTGTGTGTGTGTGTATGTGTGTGCAGGCACTGGGATGTGATGTAAAATATTTTTCTTACAGAGACTCGCCCCACAGTCTCTATTTGCTCCAGAGACATCTTGTGACCTAATAGCTCCATCGGTGTTGCCCACTCATATTTCCAAAGGGAGGGACCACATTGCACTGACTTGCTTGGGAAGCATCCAGAGTGTGAGTATGTTCTCAAGGGGCTCTCACTGGGGCTGTTTCCTGAGGTCGATTGTGAGATACACAAAAGACCACTCGGGCACTAAACAAATGTGGATCAAGCGCCTACAAAGTGAAGGACCTTGTGTTAGGCTACTTGGGCTCTGGCATTTTTGGTTGAACAACTATACGTCTGATGTAAGTTTTAAAAATGCCAGAAAGAAAAATTTGCTTTGAAAGGAGAGAAAGAAACCAAATCCTTCTCCTGTATATCCCTGTGGCTTGACGAGCTTCCGTGTGAGGTTGCCTTTATCTCTGTTTTCAGTTCCAGCAGGCATGCTCTGAGTTGGCACACAGAGTCAATGTGTGAATGGCGTGGGAGTTGAGAAAGTTGCATTGCTGTCTCCCTTCTTCAAATTAACAGTGGAATCCTTATGAGAGCAGTGTAGGCCCCGGAATGTGCCACACACGGTTCTCTAGCTGCATAATTAGGGAGTTCTCCATAACAAAGTAGTCCTCATTCTTGCCAAAATTGGTACCCCTCCTCCACGGCCTCCTCTGAGAGGTGGCTGACTGACAGTGGCTCTGCAGGCTTCTCCAAGCCCTGGGATTTTGCTGTCAATGTAGTATCCACACCCTGGTCATTAGGGCTTGTCAGGTGATGTTAGGTGTGTCTACCTGCTCTGAAGTCCATTGCATTTAACTTCCTGGCTTTCCTAAATTCTCCATTAATATCTCACTGATACACAATATGTACGCACACACTCCCAGGCGAGGTCAGTCTCTGTGGCTCACTGCTACCTTCGTAGAGAAGAGCCTTCCTTCTACACTAATGTGGTCATCATGGGGAACTTGTTAGAAATGCAGAATCTCAGGCCCCACCCCAGCCCTACTGGATCAGAATCTGCATTTTAACAAGATCCCAGGTGATTGGTGTGCGCGTTAAAGTTCAGAAACACTGGGATAGACGCTTGAGAGCAGCTCAGAAGGCGCCGAGGTTTCTTCGTTGAGTCTCAACCAACTAACCAACTAACCAGCCAGTCAAGACCTACATTTCTATAGAACATCTACCATGTTTACCATGATAACCAGTACGCGTGATTACCAGTGTGGAAATCAGAGCAACAAAAAAATGCAGTCGCTGGGTTTCCCAAGTAAAAACTTTCCTCGCAGTGGTTGCAGGATCAAAGACAATAACGTGGCCCAGGAAGGTAAAAAGTGGGAGGCGCCCGCCGATTCTGTGGTCCCTACAAACGTTCCAGAGGTTGGAATGCAGCTTAGGCTCCCGCAGGTACTTATTGTGATCACATCTTATTGGGCGGTCAGTGCTGACAGTAGAAAAAAAATCGGGTTTTGGTTTTTGACAAAAAGCAGTTGTTGGGACAGGTGAAGGTAGGAACTGTGTCCTGTTGTGGCTTAAAGCCTTTTCAAGAAATCCATCAACTACAAGTTTGTAGTTACGGAATGGTTATAAAACCAATCCTCAGGGATACGCTGGCTACCTGTTTAAAGCACTCCTTTCAAATCTTAAAACCCTGTCTGACCCTTCACTTTCCCGCTGTTCCAATATCCAGCATGACTCCAAACTTATTAATTCTTTAGAAATGCTTCTCCATTCACTTCGTCCCCCGCACTTCCTGTGCCATCCCTAGAGTCCAAGCTATTATAGCTTCTGATTATAACAGTTATTAGATGACTTTCTTGTTTCTGAAATATTTCCCCAAATACATCTTGAAAATTTATTTAGCTGTTCAGAATTTCCTAAGATGATATTTATCAGGCCACTTCCCTGCTCCATAACCACAGTTATTCCATCTAAACTTCCCTCCTTGTTCTTCAAAGCTTCTGTGATGTCACCTGGACAAATTTATCTTTTATACCCTAAATGTTAATCAAGATTTCTTCCCTAATATCATCCTTCAGAAAAGATAAAAGTCACTTTATATTTAAGTCTTTACAAGGTTTGCTGTCTTCTGTAAAGAACACCTAAAATATGGGTATTTTCTCAACTACATTATTTGGAACAAAAATCACTGCTTGGAAAACACATATTAGAGTAAAGTTGATGCTACTTTGGATGTTTATTTAGGTTACCTGTTAGAATCATTAAAAAACATAAGCAGGGACAGGCCCCATGGCTTGGCCGTTGAGTGCGCGCGCTCCGCTACTGGCGGCCGGGGTTCGGATCCCGGGTGCACACCGAGGCACCGCTTCTCCGGCCATGCTGAGGCCGCGTCCCACATACAGCAACTAGAAGGATGTGCAACTATGACATACAGCTATCTACTGGGGCTTTGGGGACAAAAAAAAAAAGGAGGAGGATTGGCAATAGATGTTAGCTCAGAGCCGGTCTTCCTCAGCAAAAAGAGGAGGATTAGCACGGATGTTAGCTCAGGGCTGATCTTCCTCACAAAAAAAAAAAAAAAAGCAAAGAAATTTAACTTAGTTTAATAATTACTAGCGGGAATATCGTCTCACTTCTAAAATTTTTTAAAGTGATTATTTTTTTAAGATTACTTATAAAAATACAGTAAGAGGTTACTTTGTGGAGATCATGAATATGCAATTACAGGAAGAAGGTTAAAAACACCCACCTGATCTACTGGGATGAACCGGTAAATTGCAGCTTGGATAAAATGTTTAGTAGCAACTTTGCATATGGATGTAAGTCATGCTGCATGTCCAACACCTTAGGTGACTATAAGGATGGTGTGCTCTGTAAAATTGTGACGGATGACTCAAAATATGCCGGGAAGTGATGATGATGATGCATTTGAAAATACATAAGAAGAGTTTCAAAAGCCAGGTTATAAAAAGTGAGAATGGAGAAAAGCAGTGCTTGTGTGTTGTATGAGATACGATTCTAAAAAGGCACGTGTGTTAGACACACACATTGCTGCCCAGGTGGCCTTTGACAAAGGACTTGCTGCCTAGATATCAGTGCCATCAAGGCCTCTGTCAGCTGCAGACAGCTCCCCAGCCCCAGATCTCACTGTTGGGGGAGGCGGATCTGGTGGCAAGGTAAAGACACAAAGGCCTGGCTACTCAACTTCATTTGGTGTAACTCTGCTAGGAGCATTCGCTCCCGAGCTCCCTGCAGGGTTGGCGGAGTCTTTGTCAGACCTGTGTCACAATTTAACGTCTCCTGCTTCCTCCCCCGTCTTTCCATAGGTCTTGATCTCTAATTAACATTTTGCACCCCAAACTCCCTCTCAGCATCTGCATCTGGAGAACTCATCCTGTGACAGTCGTGTTAATAAATATTACACAAAGACGTTGACTAGTTCATCTGCGTCCTTGTAAGTTTACACATTAGGGTTGGCTGCTAAAATTTTTTTAAAAAATCATCTCATTGGAAAATTGGATATCACCTTATGAACAAGAGCTTTTATTTGCATCCACTCAGTATTCCCATCACTATTGTAGTCAGGCCAGACCACTCACTGTCCCACATGCCCCACGCCCTACCCTCTATATCACATCCCACCCCACTCATTCCTGTTCCTAGGTTCTGCCTCATGCTGTTCCCTCCACTGGAAATGCCTTTCTGTCTGCTCTCTTGCATATCTATCTAAATCCTACTCATTCTTCATGGTCTTCAAGGAAGGTATCACTTCCTCCAAGAAGGCATCTTTGCCTTAAGTAGTCTTTTCTTATTATTCTTTTATTTTTAAAATTAAATTAAATTTTATTGTATGCTAACAATATGATTCAACTAGGCGCAGCTATTCTGTAATTGTTCATGTAAATCAGATACCAAATTCATACTTCCCAGTACCTGATATAGCACAGAGCATAAGGTAGTTACGCACAAAACACTAGTCAACTGAGTAAAATATATGCATGATAACATCAATATTGAAAATATCAAGATACTTATCCAGAAAAGTCTAAAATTTAAATTATACCCTGGAGCAATATGTTCCAAAGCCTGTTTCCTGGATTTGTCCTTTAAAAAAAGTTTTCATGGCCAAATTCATTTGGAAAATGTTGCCTGTAATATCTTCCTATTGAGGATGAGCAGACCAGCCTATTAAATATTAAAGGATCAGAGAAGTCTTAGAGTAAATAAATCTGGTTGGCTTTATTTAACCCAAACTACTTTAATAAAAAAATACATTTATTTTCCTTTTTAAATAGCCTCTATTAGCATCCCTGGGGAATTTGTGTTGTGCAGACCAGACTCTGAGACCCATGCCCTGGCAGACAGCAGAGTCGGTGTCAGCTCTGAGAGCACAAGTAGGTCTAGATGCCAGAGAGATGGACTCCCAGAGGCAAATGTGCTGATGATTGCTATTCTCGAATCTAGGGTGGGGAACAGGGCTCCATAGGCAGGTGGAGTATAGCACTGTTCCAAGCACACGAGGCCAGTAGAAGGAGAGCCAGAGGTAGAACTGGCAGTTCACACCAATGACTCACGGGCAAAGGCTTGCTTTGGGCAGCCAGTCTCAACTCTGGATGCCCATTGGAATCACCTGGGGGAGCTTTAAAACATTAAAACAGTAAATCTCCCCAAGCGTTTCTAATTGCAGCCCAAGTTGAGAGCCACTTCTTTAGGGAAATGGGAATGTTGAGAATAATATTTTCTTCTACATTCTAGGTTTCCTTTATTGAGTGTGTCTGCCGTGCCAGAAATTGCTCTGGGAAATTGTCAGCCACTGCTCTGTAAATAACTGTCTGTGTTGCTCATCTTGGAGCCTGAGCCTCCTACTCCTAGTGGGATCTGAGGACCACCAGCATTGACTCCACCCCAGAGCTGGGTAGAAACAGCTTTCAGGCCCCACCCAGATCCTGAGTCGTAATCTGGGCACTATTTGTATCTGTTTGAGAAGCCCTGAGCCAGATAGAGTTTTCTTGTGAAAAGCAGCTCCACTCAACTTAAAACCTGCTCTCCAGAGCGTCCACCTGAGTGGCTGTGTCTTAATTCATCTTAGTATCAAAGGCATGTCTGTCTGCTCAGCAGTCACCCTGGCCTTCTATAGCTCGTTCTGCTACCCTGGAGGGTGACTGCCCATCTCCTGAAGGAGCCTCCAGGGCCCCCAAATTGAATTTTTCAAAGTTAGTCAATATTTTAAGTTAGGCAGTCTTGAATTGGTGAAAACCTGTGTAGCAGTGGTCCCCTGATGTGGTCAAAGCAGAAAAAAACAGAAATATACTTTTATTTATATAGATGACAAGTTGTGTTAGAAATGGTTCTTTCCCTTCTTTGTTTTGAATTAAATTAACAACGAGGGAAAATCAGAACTGTAGGCCCTAAGAGATTAGCCAAGTCATCCAAATGAATAGGAGCCAGGTATAGAATAGTCTGCTCTTCGGGTGTTCCTGGAGAGCTAAGCTGGATGAAAGAAGATAGAGGAGTTAAATAGAACGGCCTCAAATGCCAGAGGCGAACTCTTACTTGTAAAGCGTTGTGTTAGCATATCCAGCCCCACCATCACACACGATCACAACAGGCCCCACCGATTGCCTTACAGCTCAAGTGTAGGTCTCCCACTGCTGTGCAGGTTACCTTAACAGAAGGATTTAATTGTACATTTTCCCATAATGAAAAACAAACAGACCAAAACAGCCTCATACTTTTGTAATGAGTAGATGTTCTGGATCATCAGCCCTGCGCTGTCTTTCTCCCATTAGCAAGCTCACGGAAGGTCTGTCGTTCCAGGGCAAACAGAACAAGGCTGACTCCTCCTTCTACACTGGTATACTGCTGTGCATTAACTCATTAATTAGCTCCCTGTTCCTTTGTTCAACAAACATTTATTATCTACTGTTCTCTGCAAACAGTACTAGGTACTGAGTATACATGCTCTTGTCTATCTAAAACTCAGAGAACACACAGTGGATAAACTGTCAAACTAAGAGTTTCCGGGAAGAACTTTCTATTAGAAGGTGAAACTGTAATATATTACTTCATCAATAGAGAGTACTGATTTATTAATCTAAATGATAAGATCATTATTAGAGGTGTTCTGGCACATCCATTTTAAATAGAAGATGAAAATTTGATTTGTGTATAAATTCAGTTATTCTGAAGACAGTTGATTTTTTATTTTCCTTTCTCCAGAATACAACGTTAGCCCCAAATCTGATACTGCTAACTCTGGAAGCAATGTGGCATGCCTGGTACCCGCATGGTCCTTCTGACCTCTTCTGTCACAGGCTGCGCCGTGGTGTAATAGTCAGGCCAAAGGTAGCCAAGTGGCAGTCCAAGCACCATAGGATTGTGTAAGAATTGATAGGAATGTACCCACCCTGGGGACTGGAGCAGTAACATTAGTTGATGGTGATACAACAAGAGCCCAGGGAACAAGCTCCTTTTATTTTTGGTCCCTGCATTACTCAAAGGGGTGAAAGGGAAAAGCAAGGTTCTTGGGTACAAACCAAAGCCCCCTCCTGCCTAGCTTATGCAGAGAAGGAATTTATTGGCAACATATTGAGTAGCTCACAGAATCAACAAAAAGGTTGCAGAACTAGGCATGGAAAATGGGAGGCTGGACAGGGAGAGCCAGTAGGGGTCACGTTGCAAGAGCAGTCTGGTCAGCATATTGCCGTGGGTGCTGCCCCTTCCAGAGCAGCCTCTGGACATCAGCACCACCAGCACCGGGAGAGCCACAAGTCACGTCTGTGTCGTTCCTTCCAAAGTCTCAGTCAGGAGCACTCAGTTAGCCCAGCCCGGGTCGCATATCCACACTGTAGCTGCCAAGGGGTAGAGAAAAGTTAGATTTGACAGCTTACAGCTCCTGTAATCGGAGGTGGCCCCCATCTCCCACCAAGAGGCATACGCTGGAAGATGTATTTGCAAATAAGAAGAGGGTATGGGTGCTGGGCAGCCAAAAACATGGCAAATGTCTACTAATGATGGCGACTTTAAGGTTGTGTCCACCCGAGTGCCCCCATTCCATGCCCCTTGCCTGTGGTAAGAGTATGTGGAAGGTTAGGGAGTCCTGTTGCTTACTCGGCCTTTGTATAGGGAAGAAGACAAATTAGACCTCCAAACAAAATGGTGTACACTTAGAGCTCTGCTGAATACAGTTACTAGAAACCTAACCCAAATTAGCTTAAGCCAAACACAGATATTTATTTTAAGAATTAGAGGAGGAGCGTATCTCATGGAGCCCAAGGGCTGAAAATTGCTAAGACAATGGCAATGACACAAATCCAGTGACTTGAAAGCTGTCAGGGGCAATGCTGCCCCTAATATTATTATAATTAATAGTAATATTTGTGGAGTACTTACTAAGTCCTTGCATTTATTTTTAACAACTCTATGAAATCTGAACTCAAATCACTCCCATTTTACAGAGAAGGAGGCCTGGAGAAGTGAGGACATGTGGCCAACGCCACACAGCTAGTGAGAGAGCAGGTGTGAACGTGGAGCCTGTGCTGGGGACCACACTCCCTTCTTCTGCCTTGGTGCAGACCACTGCCCTCTGTCCCTCAGTTCCACGAACCCCCAGTTTCACACCTGCCGTCCATCAGCCCCGCGAGAGATCACACCTTCTTGTGGCCCGAGTCTAGTCTCTCAAGGAAAGGACTGTGACTGCCCAACTTGGGTTAGGTGCCAGGAGTGGGGTCACTCCCCGTGGCTCTGCCATAACCAAGTAGATATGATGGGTGAGGTCAGTGGGCTTCAGGGGCAGGGCAACCATTTCCAGAAAATAAGAGTTGCTGGCAGCCAAACAATTGTCAACTACAAATTTCAACCATGTCTCCTGCATGACTTTTCATTTTTGCTTTACTTTCCAGCAATTTAGAAATAAATTTAATTTCAAAGGCAGTGACTAACTCATTCCATGTGTCTGGGAACATCTATTTCTCTGCTCTCTTTTATAGAACTGCTTTCTTCTTTTTTATTTTTTGTCATTAAAATTTTTTCAATTTTCCTATTTCATGCTGTGCATGATTTTTTGGTAATTCATCTCAGAACTTTCATGGAAGTAAGTGAGGTATAAATAATAGAGTAAAAGAGAAAAAGACTACAGAGCTGTGCCGTCCAACATGGTAGCCCCTGGCCACATATGACTATTTAAATTTAAATTAAATTAATTAAAATGAAATAAAATTTAAAATCCAGTTTCTCAGTTACGCTAGCCATATTTTAAGTGCCCAATAGCAAGCACAATATAGCTCTATATTATAGAATATACCTATCATTGCAGAATGTTCTACTGGACAGTGTTGCTGCAGAGGGTTGCAACAATGGTGCAGACTGTCTTCTGAAATAATGACCTCCCTCAGGGAAGTGGCTCGCTGACCTGGAATGACCCTCCAGCTCCCAGGAGCTAATTCCAGTTTTCTTTCTCCTTGCTGTGTTTTCTGTTGATTACTTCCTGACTTACTTCCATATTCGTTTTCTCAAAGCCAACATTTGCATCACATAAACTTGAGTTATTTCTTTTCTATTGTAGAAAAGGTATACAACTGTAATAGAATTTTCTTGGGCTGGAGGGACATTTATTGCTGATACTGAAAATTTAATGCACTTGCTTAATTAGAGGTGGGAATGTAGGAGCTGGAAATGCTGGTTAACAAAATGGAACGTTTGGATGTGGAAATGCTTCAAGAGCCCAACAGCAGAGGCCCCATGTTTGCCATGGTGAGGAAGTTTCTGTCCCTCCTCTTTCTATAACTGTCGAGAAAAGACAGAATATTCTTGATCGAAGAGGCTTTGAATCTTTAATGTTACTTTGTCCCCATTAGAACAGAACTTATTTCCATGGAGTGCCAAGCCACAAACTCTGTTTCTCCCACCCCTTGGTTCTAAGAGGGGTCATGAGCGTCTGAAAGGGTTTAGAGCTGTCACTGTTTACAGTAAATGCAACCCTGGAGTGGGAGGGGAAAGAGGTGTGTCTTTAGAGGCAGCTGGGTGGTGACTAAGCGATTCCCTGATAAGACTGGTCAGAGGTCTTGTGAGAGTGGGAGCTGCTCACCACTCTTTAGCTGTGTGCTGGGGAGATGGCAAGACATCCCTAGGGGAGCTCGGACTCCAGAGGCAGGACCTTCCAGCTCACCAGTGATGCTCGCACCCCAAGATTGGTACAGAGATAGCAGTCTTCAGACCTGAAGGAACCGTGCGGGCTGGGACAATGGGGCCTGTGGGCTACAGGAACCTGGAAACCTGACACAAACCGGGATGGAGCAGGTGCCCAATAACGATTATGATTCAATTACCGGTCAGCTCAGTGCAAGGGCACTTGGCATCGAATTGAACTTGATTTAAGGGATTCTAAAAATATGTATTTCTTGTGCACCTGAGTTTCAGAAGTAAATTTCTTGCTTGGTGCAGTTAGATATGCTAGGGTTGGACATAAAGTCTGAGGGGCTGGTAAGGGCAGAGTCTGTGTGACACAGGCCTCAGAACACAGATGGCATTCCAGCAGCCATCATCCAGGACTGAAGAGTTGCTTTCCACACTGAAATTCTGACGTGAGACGCACTTTGGGGAGTCCTTTGTGGACGAGTATCATCATTTGACAGCCCCGTTGGGGAAGAGAGTGAGCTTGGTTTGTTCTGCCAGATCTTAAGTTAGGAGAGCATGTGATTTAGCAATTGATTCAATTGCATTACATGTGGATTTGGCTAAGTGGTAGATCAGTGTATATTTTTTATTGGTCTTTTGAAAAATGATTATTGCTTTTCTGAATTCAAGTAGAAGCTCTCTTAATTGACCTCCATGTAACTTATTGGCCAGATTAACTAATTCTCCATCTCATCTGTGAAACATACTGACTGTAATGGACTGAATGTTTGTGTCCCCTCAAAATTCGCATGTTGAAATCCTAACCTGCAGTGTGATGGTATTAGGAGGTGGACCTTTGGGAGGTAATTAGGTCATGGGAGTGGAGCCTTCATGAATGCGATTAGTGCCCTTATCAAAGGGGTTCCAGAGAGCTCTCTTGCCCTCTTTCCACTATATGGGAGTACAGCAAGAAGACGGCTGTCTATGAAACAGGAAGGGCACCCTCACCAGTGCTCAAACAAGCTGGCACCCTGATTTGGGACTTCCAGGCTCCAGAACTGTGAGAAATAAATTTCTGTTGCTTATAAGCCACCCAGTCTATACACTTCTGTTATAGCAGCCTGAGCTAAGACATTGAGCGATGCCCACAGCCCACTGAGGGCTGGTGGCTGGTACGACAGGGGGCTCCTGTTTAGTAGGCCCACAGTGTGTTGTTTGCTTCTTTCCTAACCTGTTCATTCCATTTGATTGTATTCCAATAATTACACAATTTGACCGAATATTATTAAAACCAGTGATGCATGAATACAGAAAGAAAGAAGGATGTGTTACCAATTAAAATTAACCTTAATGCATTGGAATGACTCAATGAAGGAAAGTTGCTTAAAAAACTGTTGTTGAATTATACTTGATGGTTATCAATACAACATCTAGAAGGATTCTTGAATCAAGGTGCTTTGCACTGTCTAAAGTCTCATTTCACTAAGAAAACCCAATGAGACAACATAGAGGACAGACACGTGTTATGTGTGTGGTTGGCAAAGAAAGAGGACAATACAGCACTCTAATCAGCAAATCCATATTCAAAGAAAAGGCGTTGGCCAAATAAAAGGATTGGTGGATGAATATGCATTTTAAGTTCTCTGTTTTATGTATAAAATATTTGCTGTATAGATGTATCATCTGTGTGTGATTCCTCTTTTTGTCTGAGTGGATTATCGCCCTCTACTGGTCATGAGGGAGGGTTGCTACCCATGGATCACATGGAGGCCCCACCCACCGTTAGTTTCTGAGCATCTATTTTCAGTTAGAATGTGCAGATTTCTGGTTACAATGCTGGCTGAAAATGTAGCCGTGGTTACATCAATATAATGAAATTATTTCACATCCAAAGTATTTTCATCTATTTATATAAGAATGTGTTATAATTGCGTAATGAACACCCTCACCCCACCCTCACAGGGTTTTATTGCCTTTTAATTCCACTCTGTAATATTTTAAAATAGATATTGATTTTGAAGGCAGTGGCTTTCAAACAGTACAGCTGCTATTACTTGGTGCCACTATTCACAGTGACAACGTGAAATAAAAATTCTTCTATTGAGAGGTCCGATCTCCTATGAATGAAAAAAATAATGTGTGCAACAGAGAGCTCTCTCCTCCCACATCAAAGGACCTTGAGGGGAGGGAAAAGCATCTTGAAGGGACGTTCCCGATGCTGCAGGAGACTTGGCGAGATGGCGGCGGGCCCCTCCCACCTCTGCGGCAGCGTCACCATCAATAACGCAGGGCTCTGCGGCAGAGCTGCGTGTTCTTTCTCTCTCGCGCCCGCACCGGGAGCGGGAAGGCCAGTACGTTGGCCCATTGCGCCATCCAGAGGCTGCCAGTGTTCATTGCAGGCTGGATCTGGAGAGTCAGAAATTGCCATCTGGACTGTGCAAGGGGCAACACTTAGCCTTCAAAAGTGGCTCTAATTTTAAAAGGCAAAGAAAAAAATGAATGTAGTGTTTATTCATTTGCCTGTAAGATGAATAATTTTAAGGCTAGAAAGTCCACGTGACAATCATGTAAAGTGAATAAAGATTATCAAGCACCTGCCAATCATTTTGTGGGTACCAGTAAGTCTTATCAGTCTGCACTCTCACGTGACTCAGTCTGGTAGGAAAATCCATATACACATATGCCCAGTTAAATTTGAGTTTAAGGTTAACAACGAGTAACTTTTTAGTATAAGTATGTCCCATATATACTAAAAAGTTGAACTGGGCATCCTATCATGATTATTGTCATTGTTTTTATTAGCTAAATCAGGCAACCCTCCATGAAAAAAGATGATTGCAGTACAGGTTTACAAGGCCCAGCGGTGGTGCACAAAGGGCTTGAGGAACTTTGCTCTGGGGTGCTGGTTAGGGAGGCTTCTCAAGGGAAAGTCACTTGTGTGGATGGTCCACCAGACCAGTGAACAGTGGTCAGGGTTCTCTGGGAAGAACAGCATAAACAAAGGCAAGAGGCTGGAGGAACTCACAGCACAGCAGTTCCTGCTGCTAGAGCACAGGGGTGAGGAGGAGACAGGCCCAGGCGAGGTTGCTGTGTCACAGAGGGCCTTCTACCGGGCTACCCAGGAGGTGGATTTTATCGCATATGCAAAGGGGAGCGAAAGAAAGGTTTTGAGTAAGAGGGTGACATGGTCAAATGTGTTTAAGAAAGATAAATCTGGCAGCAGTGTCGAGGATGGATAAACCTGGAGGTGGGGAGACCGGTAGGAGAAGGGCCAAGGTCAGCGAGCTCGTAAGCAGCAGAACTTGGATGTGAACTGGGGTCTTCCAGCTCCAAGTCCAGCGTGCCTGTCACTCTGCCAGGGGGCCTGCCCATCTAACTGGATTACGATTCACACATGCAATCAGGTTTAAGATTAAGAATGACACACCGTTATGCATGGTTTTCCTTCCCTGGAAGACGAGCTCTGCCCACATTTGGAAATAAGGAAAATACCTCGTCCTCCTCTTCTCTCCCTTCATGCTTCTCACGTGGCTGCCTTCAGCGCCTGCATCTCTTTCTCAGCTCTCAGCTCTCTTTCTCACGCAGGGCTTCCCCTGCAAACCAGACCAACAGGGCCAACTGGCAAAGTGAATTAGATCCAAGGTATTGGGCCTTGTTTTCCTTGGGCCACAGCCTGACTTTCTGATGCCCTGGGAATGAGGGCACCTGCTTCTTTTGGAGGAGACTCTGCCGCGAGGCCCACGCAAACGGCAGGGCTGGCGTTTTGCAGGTGTCAGGGGTTGCTCCTTCTTGGACTTTGTCCACTAAAAGCTGGACGAGAGGCCAAGCAGAGCCTGGCAGCTCTTCCAGCCCTCCCTCCGGGGTGGGGGCACTGGCAGCGCCTTAGCACAGGACAGCCCCTCAGAGAACGCACGGGTGAGCTAGGCTTATGTAGGCGAGCTAGGCTTGTGTAGGTTGGTGGAGGAAGAATAGAGAATACACGGGCTCCCTCCTGCACGTATCATGGAAGTTATGTTGGGATCTTGAAGCGAGAGCTTTGTAAAATACTTGGGATGCATTTAACAGAAGGCTACTGTACATGTAGGAAAAGGTAAGTGAGAAGTTCAATCATTAGTAATAGAAAGCGGGCACAGAATGTGGCAGTGGATACATGGATGCAAAATTATCGACATGCTTAGCTTAGTTTATAGGGTGATTTTAAAAGAGTCCTTTTAAACAACCAACAAGTGTTTATCGAGCACCTGCCATGTGAATGTCTTTCAGCACTGCTGGGCCTGCAGGAGCAACCCTGCTGGAGAATCCCCGAATTACTAGAGACCTAGCTGCAGGCCCCGCTGGGAGCGGAGCGAGAGCCAGAGGAGATGGGGCAGAGGCTCCCAGCATTGGTTTTGGGTCTGAGGCTGTGAATTTTCAGGAGAGAGGACACACTCAATGAGAATGGCCATTTTGTGAGAATTATGGTATTTGTAACAAGTACGAATGTGACTCCACAAATCCAGGAGTGTAGGAAATATTCATTTCTTCATTTTCTTCAATTAAAATAAAAATTTTAATTAATGAAATTTAATTAAATTTTAATTAAAGTTAAAATTAAAATTAAACCTGGCTTTGAACCACCCTCCCCCATCTCCATCTAGAGATAAATTTGTTGTGAGCTATCGTTGGTGCATTCCTACCACCACCACCACCACCACCACCAGTGGAGGTTGAACAACGATCCAGGAGGCCCAGCCGGTGCCTAGAAAAGAGGCCAGGCCTCGGGTCTGCACTTTCTGAGCCTTCTGCCCTCACCCTAACGGTCCACGTCTGCACAGGTACTAAATGCTTTGCACATGCGCAGAGTTCCTCGGACCACTTGCCGACGCGGAGCCCGGCACCAGGTCAGTCTCCTGGGAGCACCATGGGACACCGGGTCCCTCTGGGCTTTGCCACTTCCCTGGGCTGCTGCCTCGGAGACGGCCTCAGTGTCCAGTGCTCACCCAGCCCATGGTCTTCATGTGCTTCCTCCTCCTCTCGGCTGCCTCAAATTCACTCCCCTCCCTCCTCTCCCAGCACCACCTCTTCAGTGAGATCCAGCTTCCCTAAAACACAAGATGAAACATTCTAGCAGCTTCCAATATTTGGAGGATGGATGGAGAGGAATGTAAAAGACTTCCTTAACTTTTTGAGACTGAAGAGAGGAGCAGGAGGAAGAACAATGTTGAGAACGCAATGCAAATTAGTATGTCAATAAATCCTCCTGCTACAGGTTATTGTGTAATTTATAGGCCATGCAGAGTGGCAGCAGAGCATGGGGAGTAAATGCTTGGAATCTTGGCCCTACCTCTTGCTATCCATGTGGCCTTGTCTGTTTCCTCACAAGTAAAACAAAGATGGTAATCACAGTCCCTATCTGGCAGGGTTGCTGGGAGGATCAAATGCATTAATACGTAGACAACACTCTGCGCAACGATGGGGCACCTTGTGCACTCATTGTTTGTTAGCTGTTGTTATTATCACATCTCTAGTTTCACTGATGTAAATACCGACCCTCCCTCAGCACTTTCAGCATTACTACACCAGGGATGTCTGTCTCTTTTCTCAGGGCTGACAACAGCATCCTGTCCCCACCAATAAGAAAGGAAAAGAAGGAAGAGGGGATGAGGAAAAAGACTCATCCTGTGCTGGGCACGCTGACAGAAGGTGTGAGTTCTGATCTCTGCCTGCCCCGATGGGCGATCCTCCCAGAAGAAGGGAATATTCTAGCTGTGGTAATGTTCCTGATGATAGAACAATTTCAGGAATCTATGGGAAGGGCAGTGGACTGTGCTCTTGGCAGGTGGAGCTCGTCACCATAGGAGGTGTGCACTTTGCCAGTGGAAGGAGCACTGGACCAAGAGTCTTTCCCAACCCTTCAGCTGGCTTCATTGCTCCACTCTCTCTGTCACTTCCTCACAGATGTCCTCTCTGCCCCCAAATCTAAACTAGCTTTTACCTGTCACTCTCTCTTAGAGTTTCTTGTTCTTTATTATCAGCCTTTATTCAATTTTTAATTATGGATACTTTGTGTGTTTATTTTAGTGTCTTCTCTCCCAGTAGATTGTATAGCTCCAGAGGGCAGGGATTCAGTGTGTTTTATTGGCCAAGTACAATCACTTACGTTCAGCTTTTTAATCTGTTAGACAAGGATGGTAATACTGCTTTTGCCTCCCTCACTGAGCTGTGAAATTAAAAGAGATCATACATGTGAAACTTTCTTGTAAATCATAAAACATGATGCCAATATCAGTCATGCTCAGTGCTATTTGAATGTACATCACAAGCTGAACACTTGGGAAATGAGCTCCTCGACAGATTAGCATTTTGTTAGGAGATGATAGGGGAAAGCGCTTAGAACAGGGTGTACATCGTGAGAGCTCTTATTGTCTAAAGTCAAAGATGGCAGCCCCAGTCTCTAAAAATACCGTATTCATGTAGTCCTTCCATAGCAGGCTTGAAATAGTGAAATAGGAGCATGCCTACAGCTGGAGATGTCCCAACACGTGTGACAGCAAGTAAGCCAGAGACCATCAATTCTGTACATGAGGGGGGTTTCGCAAGTTAGTTCTCAACTGAGACGTTCCTTTCCTACTAAGAAGCAAGAATGGTGAGTATGACACCTTCCCCTGACCTGTGGCAGAGACACTGCAGAGGGACGGAAGCCATTTCCAGAAAAATGGCTGCTGCTGCCAGCATTTCACCGAGAACAAATGGGAGGACATGAATCTCCTTTAGTTCAAACACTGCATAGGTATATGCAGCATCACATTTGGAACAGAGAGAGCTGGGGCAGGAGGGATGTAGTTGACGGATACACTAGTCTTGGGCTGAGACGCTTCTGCTTTTGATGGACCAGCAAGGAAACCAGAAATGATCCATTCTCGTGGCCGGGGTAGTGCATGAATCGCTGAGGCTGGGAACCCGAAGACCAAACGGTGTTAAACCGGAAAGATAAAAGAAATAGATCAGATTGGGCCAAGACACACACATAAGGAGTTGACACCATAACTATCCTGGGTATTCCTTGTTGTTTGATGTGTATATAATTATGGTTTACTTGACAACTTAGTAAGCTTCGCACAGTTGTTTGCACATTCTATGGAGTCCCTGGCTCTCTAAGGACACCCGGTTCCCTGTTGTTGGTGGAGAGGCCAGTTTTTCCCCAGAATTTGGGCTCAGGCCTGAGTGACCTTCACTCGCTGTCTTTATACAGCTGCAACTGCCTTTAACAGAGACAAAGGTGAGCAGTGAGCCAGGAGAGGTAAGGTAACAGGAAAAGGTGGGCTAGGTAGCCGGTCAAAGGGACTAGAAGTAGGCCCTGGGATGGGGGCAGGAAGGCGAACCAGACACCAGACCCAGAAGACGACAAAGCCCCATCACAGATGCACATCAAGATACATGAACAAAGACAAAGGTCTAGAAAGTGGGATAAGCAAAGCTCACAGGAGGAGATGGGCTGGTGGCTACGCACGTCAGGGAGGTGAGAATTAGAAGGAGAAGAAGTACAAACTTGTAATAAGTTTTTTTTTTTTTAATCTTAATTCATTAAATAAAGGATTGCCCCTAGTGTAATTGCTTTATCTTCTGGGGCTAACTTCACTCTCATCTGTCATGGGACTGTGTCCACAGAAGGGGGCTGCTCTCAGGCCGGGTACTGTAGGCATCCACCCGTGTTCCATCTACATTTTTTCCCATCATAATCCACCTCGTGTGAGAGGTGTGCTGTGAGGGAGGTCAGCACAAGGCACCCTACAGGGATGTCAGAGAGAGAATCAGAAGCTGGAGGGGCCAGGGAAGGCCTTTGGAAACCTGTCACGATGTGAAGGGAGAGCCCGGAGCAGGCTGTGACTGGGGTGCTGGGGGCAGAGACCAGGCCCGTCCTCTGTGCCTGAGGCTGTGGGGAGCAAAGCTGCGCAGAGCCGCAGAGCCGGGGGCAGGGCACACCCGGGAGAGGTAAGGAAGGTAGACGCAGCTAACTTCCCATTTTGCCCCAGGGCAGGCTCTGATCTCTAGGAACAGGTAAAACAGTTACTCAAAGAAAAGTCACCACTTGAGCTGCCCTTCTCAGCCCGGGAGGAAAGGCAAGCGCTCACACCATCATGACACAGTCCACGCCACCGCGAAGGTAAATAAGAGAAGAGTCGCATGAGAGTAAACAGGCTATTAAAACAGATCCGGGAAGGCGAAAGCAGAGTCTGGGAGTCTGAGCGCCAGTCAGTAGCGTGGGAGGCAGAGGCGGGTGAGTGAAGAGACAGAGGGCAGCTTTGTGCGGGGCCACCAGCACGCCGGCCTGCTGTCTCCCGGGGGTGCTGCACGGTCCTGGGAACATGCAGGGGCTCCTCCTTCCCACTCTTCTCCTCGCTGCCCTGTCACAGGTAAGATGTCCCTCCTTACCGCCTCCTGCCAGGAGACTACCGCACTTCTTGTTTCTTCAGGTCAAAAATCAAAAAGGAAGAAGATGGGGGAAGAGGAGGGATAAATTCCTTGTGGAAATATTTCATGAGAAATAGGGAGCCATTTTCCTCTCCAAATAAAGTTCTGTTTTAGTTTATAAGCTTCACGAAAGAAGTGGAAAACATTTCTCCTTTTCAGGTAATGGCATTTAATCCTACTTTCGATATGTTTGGACAGCTCCCAAATGTTAATAATATGTATATTTTTTATTGGAGTAGAACACACACCACGTATTTGGGGAGCCGCAGCCCTGCCTGGCCCGGTGCAGTGAAGGGTGCCCCTTCATGTGGGCTCCAGGCCGGGCTCAACTTTCCATGGTTGTGTACAAAATGTGCAAAGAGCCACTGGAAAAAATGATTTTGACAACTTGCTTTGGTTAAGCCTGTCCTTGTTTGAAAGGAGCACTTTGGGACAAATATTTATATTTTTAAAACATTCTATGACGTTGTCTTTTCTCGACCGATGTGTTTCTCACTTTTTATGAAAGGGAATTGGTCCATGGAGACTTTGAAATATTTCAAGCGACAGGCCAAAGGGAAGTTTAATTTAATATGAGCAATTCATTGCCTTGGTATTTTTTAATGAGAAGATTAAAACAGGGTGACTTATTTATGGATTTATTTACATGGGGGAGGTTATTGCTTGCACAGAGGACACAGTTTTGAAACCGTCTGGTGATTGAGAAAACGTGGACATGTCTGTGAGTTAATAGTTGATTGGGGCGGTAGGTAGTAGATACATCTTAGAAAACAAGGGATTGAAAATTGTTATATAGGAAGAGATTTACGATTTTAAAAGGATCGGAACAAGAATGTCCAGGGTACAGTTCATTCCCGCTGTTATGAGGGAGGCACATTTTCCCAGTAAGTGTGAAGTGAGATGGGGCTGCCTATGTCCTATTCCACCGTTCTTGAGAAAAGGCCTGTCATTACTGTGGGTTAAGAGCTACAATATACTTATAAATGGTAATTATTCCAACAGAGAGATGTGTCCAAAATGAAAAACAAAAACAAATACAAAAAAGTGTTATACATAGATCAACAAGAAAGTATTATTTTGCTTAACTTTGCCATTATGAATTTTGGAGGGTCTGATAATACCTACCATTTATTTAACATCTGCTATGAGCCAAGCACCGTGCTGGCATGTTAGTCATTATCTTAATCCCCAAAATAACCTTGCAAGGTGAATACTATTAATCCCATTTTACAGAGGAGGATTGAGGTTCAAAGATCAAATACATGTTAGAAAGTTATCTAAGATCACAGAGCTATGCTAAAGCTCAGGTCTGTTGTCAAAACCCTCATTCTTTCTTTTGCATCATTCTGATGAATCTTTTGTTGTTTTGAGATTTCGCTTTTGAAAACAATCAAAATTATGTCCAAAGAAAGGAGAAAACAAAATAATTCTTTATATTTATCCACATATTTGCCATTTCCAGGACTCTTCATTGCTTCCTGTATTTCTGAATGACTATCTATTGTAATTTCCCTTCAGACTGAAGATCTTTCTTTAGTATTTCTTGTGAGGCAGGTCTGCTAGCAACAATTTCTCTGTTTTTGTTTATCTGGAAAAGTCTTTTTTTTTTTTTCTTTTTTCTGCAAGGAGGACCAGCCCTGAGCTAACATCCGATGCCAATCCTCCCCTTTTTCTTGAGGAAGATTGGCCCTGGGCTAACATCCATGCCCGTCTTCCTCCACTTTATATGGGAGGCTGCCACAGCATGGCTTAACAAGCGGTGTGTTGGTGTGCGCCTGGGATCCGAACCTGCGAACCCAGGCATCTGCAGCGGAGTGTGCGCACTTAACCGCTGCATCACCGGGCCGGCCCCTGGGAATGTCTTTTATTTCGCCTTCATTTTTGAAAGATAATTTCACTGGAGATAGAACTCTAGGTTGACAGTTTTTTTTTTCTTTCAGCATTGTCTCTAGGCATCTTGTTCTTCTTCTCCTTCTCTTCCTCCTCTTCCTTTTCCATTTTTTTAAAAAAAATTTTTTTAGAGCAGTTTTAGGTGCACAGCAAAATTGAGAGGGATGTGTAGAGATTTCCCATATGCCCCCTGCTCCCACACATGCATAGCCTCCCCCATTATCAACATCCCCCACCAGAGTGGTACATTTGTACAATTGATGAACCTACATTCACACGTCATAATCACCCAAAGCCCGTAGTTTACGTTATGTTTCACTCTTGTTGAACATCCTGTGGGTTTGGATAAATGTACAGTGACATGTACCTACCATTTTGGTATTATACAGAGTATTTTCACTGCCCTAAAAATTCTCTGTGCTCTGTGCTCCACCTCTCCCCCCAACCCCTGGCAACCACTGATCTTTTTACTGCTCCCATAGTTTTGCCCTTTCCAGAATGTCATGAGTGGAATTGTACAGTTTGTAGTCTTTGCAGATCGACTTCTTTCGCTCGGTAATGTGCACATCTTTTCATGGCTTGATAGCTGATTTCTTTTTAGCACTGAATGATATTTCGTTGTCTGGATGTACCACAGTTTATTTATCCATTCCCCTACTGAAGAACCTCTTAGTCTCCTTCTTCTTTTGATGGGAAGTCAGATCTCATTGCTCTTCTCCTGTATGTGATGCTTTCCTTTTCTCAGGCTGCTTTCAAGATTTTCTCTTGATCTTTGGTTTTCAACAGTGTTACCTTTTGGCCTCAGAGATTAGATAGAGATACTTCAAGACTGGAAAGATAAACAGGTGTCCCCAGGTGGGCAGTTTTGGGAGTAGGCATTTCATCAGAGGGAGCAATGTGAGAAAAGGCATGGAGGAGAACATCGACATGGTGAGTCTGGAAAACTGCAGTGCATAAGAAGAGAGTGCATTGAGAGCTGAAGCTAGGGAGGTCAGCAGGAGCAGAAGTTTGTACTGTATACTGTAGACAGTAGGGAACCACTGATGGGCTTTAAGGAGAGGAGTAATATGAGCAGATATGTTTTTTTGAAGTTTCAGTAGCAATGTGGGAGATTCATTTGAGAAGTCACTCTTGAGGGAGGAAGACCAATTAGGAACTTACTGCAATAGTAATTAGTTAGTAGCAATGAAAATGAGGAAGGATGACTAGTTCTAGGGATATGAAGACAACAAGCAGGATTAGTCACTGAATGGCTATGGGAGGTGAGGGAGAGGAAGATGACCTCAATGACTCCTGGCTTCCTAACTCCAAATTTTTTTTTTTTCCTGAGGAAGATTTGCCCTGAGCTAACATCCATGCCAATCTTCCTCTGTTTTTTAGTATGTGGGCTGCCAGCATAGCATGGCTGCTAATAGAGCGGTGTAAGTCGGCGCCCGGGAACTGAACCTGGGCCGCCAAAAGGGGGGCGCGCTGAACTTAACCACTAGGCCACTGGGGCTGGCCCCTAACTCCAAATTTTGAAGAAGCTGTCTGGGGGGAAAATGATGAGTTTTGGACATGAGTTCTTCCTGTAGGACATTCAAGTGGACGTGTCCAGTAGGCAGTCAGCCATATGGGTCCAGAGTTCAGTGGAGAAGTCCTGGCTAGAAATTTAGTTTTGAAGCTGCATAGGGTGGAATTTGAAGGCAAGGGGGTGGATGAAATTGCCAAGAGACAGTGTGCAGAGTGAGAAAAGCAATACGTTAAGGTCGTGAAACACCCATAAGCCTATATCTAAGTCAAATTCAGGATAAAGGAGGCACAGGAGACTGAGACAGTATGTTGAGAGGTAGAGCTAGAGCTGGGAGGACCTCGTGTCATAAAAGCAAAGGGAGAGGAGAGGATTAAGAAAGAGTCACACGCCTTAGAGAGGTGGGGCACGGGGAGGACCGAGAGACGTGAGCCCAGCTGAGAGGCCACTGAACCTGGCAAGGAGTCCCTGGTAACCTCGGCTGAACCTGTGCAAAACTAAGAAGTAGACAGTCACTCTTCTTAGCCTTGCTATTTCTACTCCCTTCTCCACTTTCGTATTTCCTTTTCCCTTCCTCCTTCTCCAGAAGCCCCGCACTGTATCCTCAAAATCGATTCTCGCGTTGTGCATTCAGCTCGAATAGGAGCTCATGGTGTTACTCCAGGGAATACATGTTTTACTAGTGATAAGAGAAAGGGCTGAGGGTTTAACGGTGGAATTTCAAACTGATACTTTTAAATGTAGAGTTTTGGAGTTGGAAAGAGGTTTGGATGTCTGGATCAGTCCAACTGCCTTCAGTTCCATCAAATAAAAACTGAGAGTTAATTACATATATTACTCACCAGGCACTGTGCTGGGTGCCAATAGTACATCAACAAATGAACCACAAATCCCTGAGGCTGGGTAGCTTACCGGCAAGCGGAGAAGACAGGCTCTCACAGAATTTCAGCACACAGACATGTAAAGGGGAGGCGGGGAAAGGTTATAGAAAGCTTTCTGGAAAAGGTGATACCTAAACAGAGCCCTGAAGGGTAGCTAGGTAAAGGACTGGGGTCAGGTGAAGCATGTTACAGGCAGAAGGAACAGTATCAGATATGCAGGGACTGCAGACACTTTAACTTGCTAGAACCTAAGGAATGTAAGGAATGCAAGAGGTGAGGAGGGCCCTGAATGCTGTGCTTAGGAGCTTGGACTTTCCTGTGTTAGTGACCTTCAGGTGGGAGGGATGAAGGAGGAGGAGGAAGTGAACTTGGTTTTTAACTTCCTGGCTTGGGGAACTCAGTGGATGGGGCCACCACTCGCTAAAATGGGAACTACTAGCTGAGGAGCAGTTTGTCGGGGGGAGGGAGAAAATGAGGTGCTTGTGGGACAGCAAAGTGGATGGACCCAGCAGAAATTAATGAGTTGTAAGCTTAGGGGAGAGGTCTAGGCTGGCAAGGAGAAGCAGACGCAGAGATTCAGTGATTCGTTCAATACCGAAGCTGGTTGTGGCAAGACCTGGACTGGGGAAGGAAGGAGGGGAAGGGTTGAGAGCGCGGGCTCTGGACTCTGCCTGGTTTAAATCCCTGTTCTACCACTTACTTGATATGTGAGCCAGGACAGGTTAAATAATCCGAGCCTCAGCCTCCTCATTAATAAAATGGGGTGTATAGTGTCCTATCGCTACTCTAGCAAATTACCACAAACTTAGTGGCTTAAAGCAACACAAATTTATTATCTTACAGTTCTGGACATCTCTAGTCTCAAAATGGGTTTTATAGGGTTAAAATCAAGTGCGGGTAGGGCTGCGTTCCTTCTGGAGGGTCCAGGGGAGAATCTGTTCTTTGCCTTTTCTAGCCTCTAAAGGCTGCCTGCATTCCTTGGCTTGTAACCCCCTTTCAGCGGTGGCATCACTCCTACCTCTGCTTCTATCATCACATCTCTGATGCTCCTGCCTCTCTCTCTCCTGTATGAAAACACTTGTGATTACATTGGGCCCAACTGGATAATCCAGGATAATCTCATCTTGAGATCTTTAATTACATCTGCAAAATCCCCTTTGCTATGTAAGGAAACATTAATATGTTCTGGGGATTAGGACATGGACATCTTTGAGGGTGCCATTATCGTACCTATCACATGGGGGTAATAACTACTCCATGTTGTTGTTATGAAGGTTAAATGATATAATCATGTAAGGTACTTGACACATAGGAAGTACCATGTTCTTTCATTCAATAAATATTTCTCTAGACAAGAAAACAGACATTAGGCAAAGAGCTTGCCCTCGAGAAGCTCACATTCTTGATGAGTGACTCTGAAAATAAATAAGGAAAACATATAGGTAATAAGGTAGGTGGTACGAAGGTCTATAGGGAAAGAGCTGGGGCAGGATGCTGTTTATAAAGGGTGGGCAAGAAGGGCCTCACTGATCAATTTGAGCACAGACCTAGCGAAAGTCAGAGTGAGCCACCAAGATACCCGGGGGAAGAGCGTACTTGGAGTCTTCAGAGATCAAGGAGGCCAGTGGGGCTGGAGTGAAGCAAGCAGCGGGGAGAGTGGGAATGGGGAGCAGGTGTTGTAGGGCCTTGGAGGGCAGTTTGGATTTTACATTGAAATGGGAAGCTATGAGGAAGCCACCCCTTATAAGCAAGGAGTGACATGAATTGAGGTATGATTGACATGTAAAAAGATGTACATATTTAATGTATACAATTCGATGAGTTCAGGGTTAAGTATATACCCGTGAAACCATCACCACCATCAAGGCCGTAAACATATCCATCACGTCCCAAAGTTTCCTTCTGCCCCCTTTATTATCATTATTATTATTATTATTATTTTTGGTGTGGTAGGAACATTTAACATAAGATCTACTCTCTTAGCAAATTTTAAGTATACAATACAGTATTGTTAGCTATAGATACTGTGCTGTGTAAGTCTCCAGGACTTATCTTGCAGAACCGAAACTTCATACTCTTTGACCATCACCTCCCCATTTCTCCCATCTCCCCAGTCCCTGGCAACTACCATTCAACTCTCTGCTTCTATGAGTTTGACTATTTTAGTTTCCACATATAAGTGAGATCATATAGTATTTCTCTTTCTGTGTGTGGCTTATTTCACTTAGCATAATGTCCTCTAGGTCCATCCATGTTGCAAATGGCAGGATTTCTGTCTTTTTTATGGCTGAAAAATATTGCATTATATGTATACCACATTTTCTTTATCCATCAATGGATATTTAGGTTGTTTCGATATTTTGGCTATTGTGAATAATGCTGCAATGAACATGGGAGTACAGGTATCTCTTCGAGATCCTGATTTCAATTCCTTTGGATAAATACCCAGAAGTGGGATTGCTGGATCATATGACAGTTCTATTTTTAGTTTTTTGAGGAACTTCCATACTGTTTTCCATAATGGCTGTACCAATTTACATTCTCAACAACAGTGTACCAGCGTTCTCTTTTCTTCACATCCTCACCAACACTTATCGTTTTTTTTTAATAATAATCTTAACAGGTGTGAGGAGATATCTCATTGTGGTTTTGATTTGCATTCGCTGATGATTAGTGATGTTGAGCACCTTCTCATATACCTGTTGGCCATTTATATGTCTTATTTGGAGAAATGTCTATTCAAGTCCTTTGCCCATTTAAAAATTTTTTTTGTGTGCCATTGAATTGTATGAGTTCCAGATATATGTTGGATATTAACCCCTTGTTAGATATATGGTTTGCAAATATTTTCCCCCATTACAGAGGTTGCCTTTTCATTTTGTTGATTGTTTCCTTTGCTGTGTAGACGTTTTAGTTTCATGTAATCCCACTTAACTTGGCTTTTTTTTTTTTAAAAAAAAGAACCATCCTGGATGCCAAGTGGAGAATATAGAGGACAAAGGGGGAAGCAAGGAGAACTTTTAGAAGACTATTATAATCATCTAAGCAAAAAATAATTGTGGCTTGGATCACTATGGTAGCAGTGGGGGTATTAAGAAATGACCAGAGTGGGTATAATTTAAAGATAGAACCAACAGGATTTACTAAAGGGATTGGATGTAAAATGTGAGAGAAGAGTCAAGAATGACCTGACCCCAAGGTATTCTGGAAAAATGAAATTGGCATTTGCTCAAATAGGGATGTTTATGGAAGAGTAGATTGGAGGGGAAAATTGGGAGTTTGATGTTGGTCATGTGAAATCAGCTATGCCTATCAAATATCTAGGGGAGATCTGTTAAGCAGGCAATTTGAGTCAGAGTTCAGAAGAGAGGTCTGGGTGGGAGATATGAGACACAGTGAGAGAAGATACTTTAGGGGTCTTAACCCCAGGGGGCTCCAATGTTTAGAGATGAGGAGGATGAGAGAAAACCAGCAAAGGAGACTGAGAAGGAGCAATCAGTGAGAAAGGAGTTGTAAGAGAGTGATGTCTGGGAAACTGAGTGAAGAAAAGTTGAAGGAGAGAGTGATGGTGTCAAATGCCGATAGACGTATTATTACAACTCACTGCGCTGTATTCTACTAATTTGAGGGAATCTATTTCTATAAAACCTCTGAAATTAGTTTGAGGAACCATTTCTAACATCACCTTTATTATCAAATGAAGTTCTGCTGCAGGGCACAGGGCACCCCTGAAGGAAGGCCTGGCGAAGTCTCAGAAGTGCATCAGCGTAAACAGTTTTGCCACTGGCCCTGTAAATGCCCTCATCAGGAGCCCAGTTGCCCTCCTGGAGTGAGCCTGGTGAGGGATGGCTGCGGATGCTGTAAAATCTGTGCCAAGCAACCAGGGGACACCTGCAATGAAGCCGACCTCTGCGACCCACACAAAGGGCTGTACTGTGACTACTCAGCAGACAGGCCTAGGTACGAGACTGGAGTGTGTGCATGTAAGTGTCTTCTTCTGGACCTGCTGGAAAAGGTTGAGTCTAGACAGGATTTTTTTCTGCAATTGTTAATTTGGAGTAATCAGCTTAGTTTGGCTAAATATGAGGTGAGTTTAGTTTTCGCACACCAGTGGGACTGACTCAATCATATTGGACACCATGTGAAATTAGCAGATGTTTACACACGTTCAGAAACCTCTGTGATTTTTATTGCATTGGAGCGACCTTGCAGTTCTTTTCAGGTAATTGCTTTTAATGATAAAGATAGGAGAAATTATGTAGATAGTCTGACTTCTTAAAGTGCCGCAAAATAACAGCTTTTGTTAATACTGTCAAAAGCAATGTGAATTCAGCTTTTTCTGTAATGAAAAAATAATCTTGCTTAAAATGTAAAGATGTATATCTAGTATTCAGACACACTGCTCTAATATCAGCCTTCCCAACTAACCATCAAGTTACTGTACTTTTTACTGAAGCAGATTGTAAAAAAGGTGAGGGCACCCCAAGTCACAACCTGACCCTCAGCTGTATGGGTCTAAGCTCTGGACACTGATCAAGACCATCTAAATATATCACCTTGACAACAATTCAGGATGCCAATTTATTTAGGACAAAAAGTAAAACTTTTAAGGGAAGGGAAATACTCTTGTCAGCTGGGCAGTTTAGTCACTGTGTAGAAAAGTCTTAAATGGGAAGGCAAACTACTAGAAGTTTGTGAGCATGGAATGAAAGCATATTTTGGAGTCAGACTGAATGTGGAAAGCCATTCAAGTTTGATAGCCTGATGTCCCTGTCAGCTGTATATTATACTGGTGAAGAATTTAGGCTCTGGGTTCAAATCCTGGGCTCTATCTGCTAAGTGACCTTGATCAAGTTGTTTAACCTCTCTGTGCCTTAGTTATATCATATATACTCCCTATTCTATAGAGTTGCTAGGAGGATCAAATGAAATAATAACATAAAACCCAACACACCTAGCACAGTATCTGATATGCAGTAGACTCTCAAAAACGTTAGCTATTATTTATGGAACTTCTGTAGGGAAAACATGACCTATCAGACTCTGGCATTCACGACACTCCTTTCTCCCAAACAGTGCTGGGTAAGTTATTTCATTAACCTAACAAACATTTAGTGAATATCAGCTACTGAGCCAGGTGCCTTGACCAGCAACTGAGGACACAACAGGGAAAGAAAAAGATACAGACCCTCCCCTCACAGAGTCAGTTTCTTGTGTCAGACAGATCTCTCCACGAGTAATTTCACATACAAAGTGATGAGTATTTTAAGAGAGCATAGCTATGAGGATGGGGGTGGGGAATAATCTATACCTGGGGTCACAAACTATATAGCCCAGGGGTCAAATCTGATCCACAGCTTGTTTCTGTAAATACAGTTCTATTGGAACACAGCCATGCCCATTCAGTTACATATAGTCTATGGGTGCATTACAATAGCAGAGTCCAGTAGTTTCCACAGAGACTGTACTATATACTATGGCTTGTAAAGGCTAAGATATTTACTGTTTGGCTCTTTACAGAAAATTTGCTGATTCTTGATCTAGAACAACAGTTTTTTAAGCTTTTTGGTCTGAGGACCCCTTTAGTCTTAGAAATTAGTGAGGACCTAAAGACCTTTTGTTTATGTGGGTTATCTCTAAGATATTTAGTGGATTAGAAATTTTAAAATATTTGGTAATTCATTTAAAAATAACAACAAACCCATTGTAAATTAATAGGAATAATATGTTTTTACGAAAAAAATCTCATTTTCTAAAACAAAGGAAAATTTAGTGAGAAGAGTGGAATTATTTTACATTTCTGCAGATCTCTCTAATGTCTATCTTAACAGAAGATAGCTAGATTCTCACATCTCCTTCTGCTTTCAATCATGTTGTTTTGGTTGAAATATCTGAAGGAAATCCAGCCTCACACAGATACATAGTTGGAAGAGGAAGGAATGTTTTAACAGGCTTTTCAGATAATTGTGAATATTCTTTTTTTGATATTATATTAAAACTTGAGAAGTGGTAGTTTCTTAAAAATAGCTGCATCATGGAATCTGAAACTACATCAATGAACTTGTCCAACTGTGACATTAAAACACACTTATCTATCCAAGACCCACTTGGAATATGTCTTCTACTCATGCATAATTTTGTAATACCATCCATTGGTTATTTGGAAAATAACAGTTTGAAAAAATGGGTTATATAGATGTTTCAAATGTTGATACACAATTATGTAATATTAAAAAAATCACACTAATACCAATCTCATCAGAAAAGTCTACATATTGGGTAGCTATAAAGATCTCAGTGGTAGATACAGTTTTCCAAAATTCTAATTTTTGCTCGAAAGCTTGAATTCTATCATTGGCAACAAATACTGTCAGCTGTTTTTCTTAAAGTGACAAGCTCACATTGTTCATTTTCGAGAAAATGTCTACCAAATACTCAAGTCTGAATAACCACGGTTTATTCGTCAGTCATTCTTTCAGGTGAAATTCCCACTAAAAAAGTGGCTAGTTCAGCCCACAACTCAAACAATAGCATAGGCGATTTTCCTCCAGATAACTGTTGTGCTTTGGTTCACAGAAATGCTCAATGTATACTTCCTATTTTGTGACACAGAATATTAAAAAGACATGCATTTTGAGCCAGCCCTGATGGTCTAGTGGTTAAAGTTTGGTGCTCTCACTGCTTTGGCCACCTGGGTTTATTTCCCAGTCGCGGAACCACACCACTTGTCTATCAGTAGCCATGCTGTGGCAGGGGCTCAAATAGAAGAACTAGAAGGACTTACAACAAGGATATACAACCATTGGGGCTTTGGAGAGGAGGGGGGAATAAAAAAGAGGAAGATTGGCAACAAATGTTAACTCAGGGCAACTCTTTCCCTGCAAGAAAAAAAAAAAAAAAAAGACATCCATTTGACTGTTAAGATTTAGTAAAACTAATAATTTTTAATGTGTCATTGAGGACATTCTTAAGTAAAACTAGCTTTTTCTTTTTGCTAAGTACATTTAAGTACAAGTGCACGGCCAGGAAAAATACAATGACTAACCTGTGCAGTTTGATTCACGCTAAGGTGCCAGCAGCAGTTTTAGCCACCACTGCTTTTGCACCATCACTGCAAATATCAACAGTGAAAAAGCCAGTCACATCTTAGTATGAAAAAGAGTTTTGACCTTACAGATCCCTGAAAGGGCCTCAGGTATTGCCAAGGGGTCCATGGGCCACACTTCTAGAACTGTGGATCCAGGTCAATAATACCCCTCAGAGGAAGTGAAAGTTTCCTCTAATTCTCTTAAGAGTTACCTTGCAGTCCTGTAGTTAAACAAATTATGATTACCTCAGTCATTCATGTATCCTGATTCCTAAGAATATATCCTAGCCTCTTGTTGGGCATCTGGGGAAACCTCAGTCTCACCAGCCATCAACCCATCTTTCAGATTTACAATCATTATCTCATTGCTATACTCAGACTGACTTTTTTAATTAACTTTACTCCAGAGCAGAGCCTTTACTTGGTTTTAATTCCAGAAGTGACCATTTGGGGCTGATAGCCCACAACATAATGAAAATGTCTCATTTTCACCTTTTTACAGATGTTCTGTGAAGGAAGTTCCAGACAGGGCCTAAGAAACTGAGGACTAGACTTCACAAAGGAGACAGCTGTTTCCTCTATGGTTTATAATTGGAGGTCCAGTCTATTAGTTATAGCTTCTTTGGTGATTGTACTCTTTTCTCTTTTCAGACCTCGTAGCTGTGGGATGCGAGTTCAACAGGGTTCATTACCATAATGGCCAGGAGTTTCAGCCCAATCCCCTATTTAGCTGCCTCTGTGTCAGCGGGGCCATTGGATGCACTCCTCTGTTCATACCAAAGCTGGCTGACACTCACTGCTCTGGGGCTAAAGGTGGAAAGAAGTCTGATCAATCAAAGTGTGGCCTGGGACCATTACAACAGCAGCTCTCAACAAGCTACAAAGCAATGCCAGGTGCTCCTAAGTAGAACTATTTTTCACGTGTGACTTTTTGTGGTTTTCTCTCATGTTCCTTTTATGTACGACAGGTACTCAGTAAGTACTTACTGATTGGTGGTCAGTGTGCGACTCAGTTTGGGTGTGCCCTCTCAGTGGCTGCCTCAGGCAGGGACATTCTGAGTATCTAAAAAGGAAATTTTATAATGTTATAGATTTTTCCAGTAAAATATTCCAGTGTCTAAAAACTCTACGAGGTCGAGGAAACTCTTCTAAAATCTTACTACCTCTGCTTATTCTCACTCAACCTCTTTTCAGGAAAACTGACCAAATATTGTTCACAGGTACTTTGGAAAAACTTTTATTTGTATTGTTATATTATGAGCAAGAAGTTTGAACCATCCAGTTCCAAAAATTTTCAAAGACAACTTTTCTATATGATACAACCAGAAATGGAAGGCTGCTGATTAAAAATATTTGAGGACATGTTTTTAATTTGTAAATTTATGTCTAAAAATAGAAAACTACTGATATAAAATTATCCTTTCATTCACTCTGAAAATTAAGCTTAACAATTACCAATCTCTCTCTCTCCCTAAATAAATATACACACACACACACACAAGCATTTTTAATTAGGCTATCCAGGTATATATTTAAGTCAGAAACATGAAATGAGATTGTTTATTACTCATCTTGAACCACCATTTACAGTTAGAATCAATATATTCATAAACTTTGTATTCTGGCCTGCTCTAAGTTACCATCTTATTTAAGTGTAAAAATGCCAACAAATGAGCACAGATGAGGAAGGACTCAAAAGGGGCAATATTGATGTCTCTGGTTCGTATTCATATCTCTTTGTTTTCATCCAGAAATCAAGAATGCCTTTTTCATGAAATTGAGAGCATACTGAATGAAAGGTGCCATGGAAATATGGAATATTTATATATGCTAAAGACTCCTAAGTTCACTTATATTTTGTGGCTATCTAATGAAAGCAATAATCAAAGAAATGGGTTTCAGATATTTAAAAACTAACTCTGTGAAAGGAACATCCTCAGAGATGTTCTGATTATGTCAGTTAATTTGAAAAAAATGTAAGAGGTTGTGGTAAATTTGCATTTACCTTATGTAGTTATTCAACTAACAGCGTGACACTACTATAGTCATATGCCACATAATGAAGTTTTGGTCAATGACAGACCACATATACAATGGTGGTCCCATAAGATTAGTACCATACAGCCGAGGTGTGTAGTAGGCTACACCATCTAGGTTTGTTTAACTACACTCTATGATGTTTGCACAACGACAAAATCGCCTAACAATGCCTTTCTCAGAACCTATCCCCATTGTTAAGTGATGCATGACTGTAATGCTTTAAAATGTATGAAATTATAAGCCAAATTGTTCTTTTTTCAAACTGTATAGGAACAGTTGGTTTATCTGCATTAGATCTAAGTGACTCAATATAAGGTTCTTCTTAGAACCCATGCATGAACCTCCCGGGTGAGAGACTACCTTAGAGCAACAGTTTCCCATAAGGCCTCTGGATCAAGTTCAAATTGGTCTTGCCTGTGGAGTTAGAGCAGTTTCAGAAGATTCACTTGAGACGTGGTTGGAGGACGTGTCAGATGGTCATTCTTAGCGGTTTGTGCTTTGCTACAAAACATGAGAAAAATCTTCCAAAATGCTCTCTGGCATTTGAGATATAGGCCTAGATATGTTTCAAAGTATATACTCAGTCAAATGTCTCTCCTCTGATTAACTGTGAAACTGTACTTATGGGCCCAAACAGGAGTTTGGCTTTTAAAAATAACCACAATGACAAACACACACTTTAAGATATATTTGTGGGCCGGCCCCGTGGATTAGCGGTTAAGTGTGTGCGCTCCGCTACTGGCGGCCCGGGTTCGGATCCGGGCGCACACCGACCCACCGCTTCTCCGGCCATGCTGAGGCCGCGTCCCACATACAGCAACTAGAAGGATGTGCAGCTATGACATACAACTATCTACTGGGGCTTTGGGGAAAAAAAGGAGGAGGATTGGCAATAGACGTTAGCTCAGAGCTGGTCTTCCTCAGCAAAAAGAGGAGGATTAGCATGGATGTTAGCTCAGGGCTGATCTTCCTCACACACACACAAAAAAGATATATTTGTGATAGTAATTTATTTACTTAGTTAATTCCAGATGGTCTAGAGTCGGAATCTACCTTTTGCTTGGTCAGTATGAAGCATGTAATGACATCATGCCCCCATGCTTTTCTCACTGCTCACCAAACACTAAACTTTTAAAAATTTCTTCTAGTTTTCTTGCTTTTTAATGAATGTTAAACAAATTCCTGAACTGCAGCTCTTGCCTTAACTTTAACTGGGATTATTGGTAATGCGATCATCTAACCTACCTTTATTTATTGCAGATGTGTGCCAGGCTTTTAATCTGCTTCCTGTGTTGAGGTCTTATAACTGTTGTCTACCTTCCAGGTATCTTCATGTTTCTGCTTCCTGTCCCTCAGTTCTGTCTGCAATTGCAAGATCCTACAGTAATAACACTGAAAACAGTATCAAAGCATTTTTATTCAAAGATAGCACATACTTCAAAGTGACTGGTATTTCTTATCAAGAAGGTATTTTTGGGGGGGGGAGTCTTTTTGAGTTTTAAATTGACATTTTGAAGTAATGTACTCAAAATTCTGCTATGTTCAACTGCAGATTCAAATCATCTTATTCCCAAAGCATCCATTTTAGGATGCACATTAACCTTAAGGAAATGCCTTAAGACAATAAACCAATATGTAGTTTAACCTTAAGGAAATGCCTTGAGACAATAAACCAATATGTAGTTGGATTAAAATGAACCAAGGGCCTGATTCATTCATGAACAGAACAAGAAGTTCCCAATGGATCTACAAAGAGATGGAAGAATTATTATGCCCTCTTTATAATCTCATTATTCTCCCCCTTCCCCTCGCATTTCTCCTAAGCAGCAGGCAGTGGAGGGTCTCCATCGATCCACACATTCACCTACCCATCCATAGATCCATCCATCTATTCATTCCCCATCTTTCTACAAGTGATTTGAAATGGTTAGTAGATGGAGGGACTATCAGGGGCCTGATACCATAGGAAATGTAACAATTAAGCTGAATGAATAAAATAGATTACACATTTGCCATGACTTAGTATATAATGATTATTTAGATAGTTTAGTTCAGTGTAATGTAGAGAATTTTCTGAAAGACTAGATTAAAACAAGTGGAGGAAAAATAATTGATCTTATTGATAGTCTAATTCTCAAATATAACTTTTATATTTTAATATATCACACAATTTAACATTAAGACCACAAAATCCTACTAATGTGTATTTCAACATCTGTTGGAAATAATATCAGCATGAGGCAAGAACCAGAGAAAAGGCAGATATCCATCAGGACATAAGCTTCAGTTTAGTACTTAGAGGATGGGCTAAGCAGCAAGAAGCAAATGGGTTAATCTACTCAGTTTTTCAAAGATAAAGTATTTTTATATTTCCTAAGAAACTGGACTGTAGCACTTGATTGAAAGGTAATTTGGGGAGTGGGACAAAGAGAATAAGTTAGACCATAAGCTTATTGTATTCTGAGTTACATTATATAAAAACAAAGGTTCAGATCTATTAACGATTAGCTTAAAAATAACAATTAAAAATTATCTATCTACATGAATGTGTATATGTATGTGTGTATATATATACATGTATAAAAAATATTTATATATTTTTCTGCATTTATTTTAGCTTATAGGAATCTCCCACTTATTTGGAAAAGAAAATGTCTTGTGCAAGCAACAAAATGGACCCCTTGTTCCAGAACATGTGGGATGGGAATATCTAATAGGGTAACCAATGAAAACAGCAACTGTGAAATGAGAAAAGAGAAAAGACTGTGTTATATTCAGCCTTGTGACAGTAATATATCAAAGACAATAAAGGTGAAGTTTAATGAGACTTAACTTCATTGTAATTCAATATTAAGAGATCCTGAAAAGTGTGTGTGTGTGTGTGTGTACATGTTTTGGAAGGAGGGATGGTGTTTGGTTTTTATAAAATCACCTCATTGTAACTCTTAGAGTCAAACTATCTCAGAGGAACTCAGATATTAATCTAACTGCACTTCATGGGGAAACTTGCACCAAGCATAAGGTTAACGTTAACCTGTTGATTCTAGATACTCTCACAGCTTAATAGTATGGGTCTTGATCAGCCTGATGTGTTGTGGTACCCTGCCATGTACAAACGTTTGGTTGTTTTTTTTAGTGAGGAAGATTTGCCCTGAGCTAACATCTATGCCAGTCTTCCTCTATTTTGTACGTGGGTTGCCACCTCAGCATGGCTGATGAGTGGTGTAGGTCGGCGTCTGTGATCCAAACCTGTGAACCCAGGCCGCTGAAGTGGAACGTGCCGAATTCAACCACTATGCCATGGAGCTGGCCCCTGTATAATGTTTTTTAAGAGTAGATCCTTTTCAGATTCTAACTTCTTTTTTCTATATTAATTTTATGTAGAGGAAACGAAGCAATGGATAAAAGATTTTGGTTGCTATATCATAATTACAGAAACAGATATTTTGATCATCAGAGAAGTTCTGATCTTAGTTACATATCACCAGCTTGGAGGGGGAACCACACCATTTCCAAAATTCTCTGTGCTTAGATAGTAATCTTGGCAGAGGACTATGAAAATACTTATTCTAGGGGCCGGCCTGGGTGGCGTAGTGGTTAAGTTTGCATGCTCCACTTCGGCAGTCTGGGGTTCACAGGTTTGGATCCCGGGCACGGACCTACACAGCGCTCTTCAAGCCATGCTGTGGAGCCATCCCACATACAAAATAGAGGAAGACCGGCAACAGATGTTAGCTCAGGGCTAATATTCCTCACCAAAAAAAAACCTTATACTAAGATTGCTTGGTATAACCAGAGCCGGTCCTCCTCCTAGAACTAGGCAGATCACTGTCTCAAGAATAATTTTTAGAAATGCTACAAAACCCTTCTCCACATCTCCAAGTTTTTCCCTATCATATTAGGAAGCTGACAACTCAATTTTAAAGGGATTAAGATATTCATTCATTTATCCATCTACTTAAACCGTCTGAGCTGTGTTAACGGAATTTGCTGAGTCTTAGGTAAATAAACATTTAATAAGACATGGCCCTTGATATTAAACAAAGTAGAAATTTTCATTTATTGTGGAACTAAGTGAAGAGTAGATAGCAAAGAACATTGGGAAGTGAGTCCTATAATATGATGGAGCAAGAAAAGGGATGACAGACCTCTGGTAAGAGGGGATTTTAAAGGTAGAAAAGAGAGTGCTGTAAGTCAATAAATAGCAACTATTAATGCCCTGGAAATAGTTATATCTGTGTGTTTGTGTTATAAAATGTACAATATAGTATCACTTTTCTAAAGTATTGTAATCAAATTTAAAGAATGACTTCTTAATGTTATGTATCTTTTCAGATCCCCAAAGGAAAAACGTGCCAACCTACTTTCCAACTCTCCAAAGCTGAAAAATTTGTCTTTTCTGGATGCACAAGCACTCACAGTTATAAACCCACTTTCTGTGGAGTATGCTTGGATAAGAGATGCTGTGTCCCTAATAAGTCTAAAATGATTACCGTTCAATTTGATTGCCCAAATGAAGGGTCATTTAAATGGAGGATGCTGTGGATTACATCTTGTGTATGTCAGAGAAACTGCAGAGATCCAGGGGATATATTTTCTGAGCTTGAGATCCTATAAAACCAAGCACACGGGGGAAAAGTTAAGGTCAGTCAATCATGTCATTATATCACAAAATTAAAATGGTTTTAAAAGGTTGGCAAATCTGCCTTATTGACTTAAAACAGTAAGAATGCCTAGCTATTCTCAGATGACTGTATGTAAGACATTAGAAGCTTTTAAAAAGGTTCTCCTAAAAATAATGTAAAATTTGAAAAGCTTAAAGTAGAACACTAAAATGTATCTTATAATTTATGTAATACACAGATATTTGGTTCCATCTACGTATTCCATATATAATGGAAAAATTACACAATTTACAAGAAAACATTTTATTCTAAAATAATTTGGAATCCTTTGTTGAAGATGTGTAAAAAGCACATTAAATTTTTAAAACTTTATTTGTACTTTGACAATGTAGCCTAGGCTCCCATCAGATGATAATCATTATAAGGTGAGAAGATTCTAGATTAAGTCTTAAATAGGAATAAGATTAAACTTTAAATATATTTATAATTTCCATTGCCTTACCCTCAATATCAGTTTATTCAGGTTTCTTTTGGAAGGAGAAAATGGAACTCTTTGGCCACTGTTGACAACTGTAATCTAAAAGCTTTTATACTAAATATTGTAAAAAATTAAATTTCCAAGATAAAGACCAAGAGCAGTATCCTTACTTTGAAAAGGAAAGAAACTTAAAAAACCTAACACTAAAGAAAGCACACAACAGATTATTTTGGCTTGAAAATAAATTGCTCCTAAAAATTACTTCCTTAAATGATAAATCCAACTATGGATTTGAAATATAAATTGTGATTAAAGATAAATTAATGTTAAAGATTAAAATTGGAGATTGTAGTAATTGTAACACTTTCACTAGACTATTATAGCCATTTATTCAAAGTCTGGAAGATATCAAGCTTAGTAATGTTCTGTTCGCTTGTAGAAATGGTGACAAGCAAAACAATGACAACAAGTAGCACTGTTTGAAACTATGGACATTTATTATTACAAAATCAACTGTTTTGAAAAAAAAGCATTATGTTTAAAAATAATTTAGTACAAATACATTTAAAATAAATGTAAATTGTGATTCTTTTGAGCACAAACAAGTGGTTACCCAAAGAAGAAAAACCTCCTTAACAGTTATAATAAAACCTATCCCTAAAGATAGTGGATATTACAAAGAAATATTCATAATGTGTCCTTCTACTCCCTTACTTACTTTTAAAGAATCAGGAGAATTTAAACAGAATATGAAAACATAAATTATAAATAAATATAACAATATATCTGTACAAGATTTTTACTGAAGACACGATTATCATTGTATAAATGCCTAAATATGAGACTATAAGTAAAGTAAAATGTTGAAGAACTCTGTTCTACCAATTTTCAAACAGGGGAAATTTCTGAAGACAAATGTTTGAAGTTAAGGCACTAGTACTTCACTAATTTCACACACTGGTATCCTCAACAAATTGTGATTAAATGGAAACCATCCTTTTAGACAAAAATACTTCCTAATAAGAAAAACACAAACTGGGCTTTCTGAATCACAAAAACTCTGAAACAGAAAGGTAAGGTGACAAAAAGCAATGTGAAATTAAGAAAAAGCAAAAGTTGTATTTTCTGGGTTTCTTTTTTACACAGCTATGCTTAGTCTTGGTAAATCTTCCACAGGCATGCTTTTTGTGGCATCCAGTTGGTTATATTCCTGTATGAGTGCTGATAAAGATGACTCAGCTTCTGTGAAACAGCTTTCCTCCATCCCTTCAATTTGTAGATAGTGATGAAGATGAGCCTATAAATAAAAAAAACTGGATACTGTTGATCATTTTTAGGAAATCTAATACATATTACTGTCCTATAACGTAAATATTCTTTATTAAGATAGTTCACTCAGCTTTACAAGAGAAATGAAAACTCAAATCCTATAAACTCATGCGATTTCTCATTTAGACCATCAAAGTAAGCCTCTCCAGTTATAATCAGTACAACAAATACAGCAGACAGGATCACCTCTGATTTTAATAGTGTAATTCTTGAGAATACATCGTCAACAGCCAAAATAAACACGTATAGTTACAAAGCTGTACGGATAATTACCTTTTTCTTGTAGAGCCTCATGAATCTCTCTCTCAGTTCCATGAAGGTAGGCTTCACGCATGTGTTATTTGCTAAAGCTAATAATGAATGAGAATGGCCCACAGGAGGTACTGAACACAGGCTGGTCTTCCAGCCTTCTTGATTCCACGAGACAAACTGTAGAGAAGGTTTCAATCTGAGATACAAAAATTCAAAGGTAAGAATTAAGGCACTAAAAATGTCTGCCACATTGTGGCAGCCCACATCAGTTAAACTACAATATTACTGATGGTACAACTCTAATTGCTTAGTTTATAATGCAAGTTATCTATTTTTTACTATTAGCAGTATCATTGCACAGTCTGACAGTGAACTAAGGGACATTTAGTAGGAAGACATTAGTTTGGCTGTGATAGTAATTCAAAAAGCTAGAAACACGTTGCTTAACATTAAAAATCTGGGGATATAAAGAAATAAAGGTATTATAATTTTCCTTACTTTGTAATTCAATAGAGCAGTTCTAAAAATAGACTGTCAATAAATAGTAAAACATAAACTTTAAAAGCAGCGTAATGGTGGTAATAAAAACAATAAGTTAAATTTTCTGAACACTTTCAGAAAAATAAAACATCTCATATATCATTTACTACTCATAAATAACAATTTTGTACTATTATTATTCTTATTTTACATTTGAGGAAGATAAGGCTCAGAGAGGTTAAGGAGCTTGCTTAAGGTCAGACTTTAGTTAAGTGGCAACGCTAGCACTTGAAGAGAGGCTGTCTTAATACTACGCTACACTGTTGCAAGTAGTACACATAAATTATCTTGAAACATATACAATCAAACCTTTCAATATTTCTGCGAAGATCTGAAATCTGTACATTTCCTCTAACCATGAGGGCACAGGCGAGGTAGAGACTATGTTTGGGGTCAGCTCGAATTAGCTGGTGATCTTTACTAAAGGCATCTGAAAACATCTGATCCAACCTAGAACAATGAAAGAGTCACTGTTTATTACATCTTTCTTCTACGTATAACTTTAAAATGAAAAGATAGTCATCTATAGGTAAATAAACATCACACTCAAATATATTCTAAATCTCAGCTATCATTTTCTCAAAGCAATCTTGATGAGAAGGGAGGAAATCACGCAATATCTTTTTTTTTGGAATAAAAAGCTTCTGCAATATATTGGTGATTTCAGGTAGCTACAAAATGTTGACTATATCATTCGTGAGCTCTATGTAGTACTGATTTCTGAAACTTGTGTCATTATTACTTAGTTCAGTATGCCTATCTACTGTATAGTATCAGAACTATCAAAACTAATTAAAAGCCTAAATAAAACATTAAGATTACTTTGTTTCTGTAAAATATATCATAAATATAGTTAGGAATAATTAAGAGGAAACTATCAAAGCACAATGTTAGGCTCTCCTATAAAAGACGAAACTTTCAGTAGTGGTCCTGAAAAGGGAGACTTTTAAGTGAAAGAAGTCTTTTAACTTCATTCCTTTATCTTTCAGTTAAAGAGAGGAAGATAAAGGTGACTGACAAAGTTTGCATCTAACAATACACAGCCTCCTAGGTCCTTAATATGGCCCCAGTCTGGTTCTTCAATCCCACTTAACTCAACACATATGATTAGGCTCCTTAGCTAACTCTAGCCAGAGCTGTGTGTGCTGAATCTGCAGAATGTCTGGGAAGAGCTGCAGGAATCACACTACGCTGCCTATTCATTCAGCAGATATTTACTAAACACTTACTATGGGCCAGGCAAGTGCAAGAGACCCAGAAGTGAACAACAACAATTTCCTACTCTAGTGGAGCTCACATTCTATCCTGATTATCCTAGAGCAGGAAGGATAGAGGACTCCCTTAGGGGATGGTGAGCTTTGGCGGATTCATGAATCCTCTGCTACTGTGTTCAAAATATTGGTGTGTATGTGCTTGTGGCCATGTATGGAGTCAATGAAATCCAGAAAAGGTTAAGAACCACTACACAACAAGTGGGCAAACTGATTCTTGATTTATCTTTTGTCACCAAATATAAAAACTAGTAAGGAGCTATTTATAATTATTGGGATCCTTATCTTTATTTACATTAGAAATATGGAATTTCAACAAGAAACATATAGACACTCTCATATGTGCTTATTATTTTCATTTGATAAAAATGGACTAGTTTCAGAACTGACAGTTATTAATATAAGGCACAACCAAAACCATTCTCACTTGTTTGGAAACTACTACTAAGAAATTAAAGAGTTTTAAAAATATGCCTTTTAATAGTACAATTTTAAAACAATTTATTATTTATTCAAGGATAAACGTGTTCATATGCTGATATAGCAGCCTTTGAAATATCTATAGTACAGCAGAAGCAACAAGAAAAAAAAAGGGAAAAAACCCCTTCAAAGACAAAAAGAACGTGACAAGTTCCTTAAGAGTCTAACATTTTAACAGTTCCTTATAGATTTTCACTACCACAGTTTAATTAAAAACAAACCTTCACAAACAAGTTATGATTAAATAAATAAAAAATGTTGACACAGTATTATTTTTATCGAAATATACCAAGCAGGATTAAAAGAAGTTTAACTGTTTTGAAATATTCAGGTTGAAGGAGCAAGTCTTTATGCTGAACTTAATTAGAAATTCCATGTCTTCATTTTTTTTTTTGTGAGGACTAGCCCTGAGCTAACATCTGATGCCAATCCTCCTCTGCTTTGCTGAGGAAGACTGGCCCTGGGCTAACATCCGTGCCCATCTTCCTCTACTTTATATGGGATGCCGCCACAGCATGGCTTAACAAGCAGTGTATCGGTGTGTGCTGGGGATCCAGACCTGCGAACCCCAGGCCACCGAAGCGGAGCATGCGCGCTTAACTGCTGCGCCACTGGGCCGGCCCCCCATGTCTTTATTTTTTAAGAATTAACTTTAAATATAAAAATGTCTGGATTATCACTATTGTACAATAAATACTTTAGCACTAATTTACATTCTGTGTCCTCATTAAAGGTGTACATTTTACTTAAATATACTAATTTTTAATATGCTGGGCTGAACATTTAATGAATGATTATCATGTTCCACATACAGTGCAACTTGTTTAACTTGTTAAGGGCAGCAGCATCCCACACAGAAAGAGAGTCCTATCTATTAGCTGGCATAATTGGTTATCTGCTTTTGGCACAAATAAAAGTTAATCGGTATCACTGTGAAATTCCCACAGTGTAGAACTGTTATCTTGCCCAAACTTAAACTATAAAAAATGTTTAATTCACTTTTTACTTTATCATTTACATACTTTCCTCTTACAGAGATTGACGGGACCTTTTCCTTCAGTCAACTGTGAATGCTAGTGTGAACTTTTCAAGCTCATCATCACTATATATGCCAAGAGTATCTTTCAATTACATTTTTTGTTAAGTAAACTGATGTAAGTTTTATGCTTAAAAATGACACACAGTTACAAAACAAGGTGTTCTGGAAATGACATATAATAGCTACCATACAGAATAACATATGCAAGCCTTCTATGGTGCTGGGCTGTGATAAGAGCTTTAAAAGGTACTCTTATTTAATATACCCAACAAGTGTATGAGGTGGGTACTCGGACTCTCACTTTTTTTTTTTTTTGTGAGGAAGATCAGCCCTGAGCTAACATCCATGCTAATCCTCCTCCTTTTGCTGAGGAAGACCAGCTCTGAGCTAACGTCTATTGCCAATCCTCCTCCTTGTTTTCCCCAAAGCCCCAGTAGATAGTTGTATGTCATAGTTGCACTTCCTTCTAGTTGCTGTATGTGGGATGCGGCCTCAGCATGGCCGGACAAGCAGTGCGTCGGTGCGCGCCTGGGATCTGAACCCGGGCCACCAGTAGCGGAGTGTGCACACTTAACCGCTAAGCCACGGGGCCAGCCCTCTGACTCTCACTTTTACAGATGAGAAAAACTAAAAGAAAAGTTGTCACCTGCCAAGGTCCTGTAGCTAGTAAGTGATAGAATTAGGATTCAGACTCAAGTCTGTCAGACTTCAAAGCCCTTAAATCTACTTCAGTAAAAATTATGTCTTTATTAATTTTCATAAGCTTAAAAATTTACTTATTAGATTTAATTTCAAATAGTTTAATATTGACATTTTTAAACAATGACTTCTAATTAGCATTCATATAATGGAAAAGTGGCTGTCATCAACTGTATCTTACATACTTCTCACAAAGAAAATGATATGAAGAAATCTAGTTGTTATAAACTTTTCTCTTAAAAATTTTCTTTTTAAATAATTCAAATTCTCAAGTAATTAGAATAAAGTTACTACATCTTACCTTCGAGGAGGAATGTTAACATCTGCCAGTGTATACAGAGGTGTTAAGCTTGACACAAGATAATGCAGTTGAGGAAAAGGAACTAAATTCATGCTGATTTCATTAAGGTCCATATTAAGGGATCCTTCAAACCTTGCAGAGCTAAAAAGTTAACATTAAAGCAAGAGAAAAAAATTTAATTTTAAAATTCTACACTTTGAATGTAGCTTGATTTATTTAGCAGCATTTTCTTAAATCCTTTCATACCCTGCTCTTCAGTAGAGAATATATCTTTTTTTTCTGTATCAGTGAAATTTAGAATCATGAACATCCTGTATAAAGATAATTAAAATATAACACATCTATAGTAGTTCTTATTTCTGGATTATCTAAAGTGTAATCCACACACTATTACAGTTGCTCATTACATATATAAAAATATCTTACTTAAAAGAGACTTTAGATTGAGTTAAACACATGTAAGTTCATAATTACTTAATTATTCTATAAACTTTACTAAATTCATCAAGGGTCTGCTTAATACACTCTATAATTTGGGATATAATAATTGCAAAACAATCTTTTAGATCAAAGTTAAGGAAATATTTTGGACAAGCTAATGAGGAGGTATAGATTAGCTGGTTTAAAAGATTAAGACATTGTACAGCAAAAAAATGTTTATTTTTGTCTGTGTTTCTCAAGTGTATCTACCATAAAATATTTTATCATTTAACCTCTATTAATATTCCACAGAATGTACCTAGGGAAATGCTGCTTTGGAGCCACAGAAATTAAAATTCTGGTCTATCACTCCAAGATCTGAAAACATTAGACAAAATAAAATAAAAACAAAAGAACCTCCTACAACTTAGAATAACTAAAAAATGCTACTGCAAAACAACATCAAAAGCACAGTGAACTGTTAAACTGTCCTTAGGTAGACCATAAACAGGATTACCTTGTTAGGTTGAGCAGCAAATTTGCCACAATGTTGTTCATTGCATCAAAGGGCTTCTGCCGCTTTTTAAAAGTCCCAGCACTTGAAGTAACCAGACTCTTGGGCTTTATAGTTGTACCCAACTTTCCAGAATTCACCATGAGGTCAATTTTGCTAATGATGTCAAATAAAGACTTTTAAGGGAAAAATATTGGGAGAGAAGCTATTAAGAAGAGTGGTCATAGATGGCATTCTACCAGGAAGGAAAGAAGAGAAAGAAAAACAATTCAAGTTATTTTTTTCTCTTAGACCAGAAGGCTGAGATGTGAAGAGAATATTTCACATAAACATATAAGCATAACACAAGATCAAATGTATACAAAATATGTCCATAAATTACGATGTCATTTCTTACTTGGTTGTCAATGGGCAACACACAGTCTGCATGCTCATTAAGTTCCTTCATTGCCAAGATGCTATTATAAGGTGAGGTTATGACATCATCCTCACCCGAAGGATAAATTGAAGTCACAAATCTGTATACTTCTGGGAATTCATCCTCAAGCACCTTTAAAAGATATGTGCCAAGTCCAGATCCTGTTCCTGAGGATTAAAATTTCAAAAAGGAAACAGCACAAATGGTTCAGAATATAATTGTTAGGAACCTGGAATTTTATGATGTATTTGTAGAAATACATATTGAAGACTTCTAATTTTCAATTTATTCCTGTGATTTTACATTATCTAATTTCAGATAAGGAAATGAAGACAACATGGGTTGTAAGGCTTCAAGTCCTCAATTCCATCTCTAGCTCTGACCACCAGGTTGGGAGAGCTTTTTATATTTCACTCTTTTCACATCTAAGTTATATCTACACGATGCCAAAAGAAATGACTGAAGAGTGAAAAATTCAACTGAAGACAGTATTCAGTCTATACTTGATATTAAGCAACTTAAAAAAAACTATCTTGACATCTTTGGTGTAGTATATATACAATCTTAATGATGAAGAACACTATCATGACATTAAGCAACTTAAACACCGAGCTAAAACTGTTTAAAATTAAGCACGAGCATCTTGAACTTACAAAATTTTCAAATATGAAACTTATTTACTATTAAAAAGCAGAAGCTCTAGGAATCTCATTAAGATAACTTTGTAACACATAGAGTTACATTTATATAAATCCAGAAATTTTTAAGAACTTAAAATGAGAGAGAGAAAATTGGAATCCTTTAACCTGGTGTTTTTCAAACTATGCATTGTGAACCATTAGGGGCTATGAAACTAATTTATTCGATTAGGACCAGTGTTTTGTTTTCTTAAATGAAACAGTAGAAATATTAATGTGTCACATGCAGTGTAGGTTAAGCAACGTTTTCTGAATCTTTTGTTTCAGTTTGTGTATGTGTTTTGGGCTGTGATATAAAATGTATTTCTTGTTCTTCTGGTTAAAAAAAGTTTAAAAGCCAATGCTGTAACCCACGCAGATAAATATTAAAAGGCTATGATGTTAAAAATACTAGACGAAAGAAAGGGAGATTTTTTTGGTTAATCTTTAATGAGAAGGACTTTCCAAGCACTATAAAAAACCAGAGCCATTATAGAAAAGACATTTTTGATTCCATTAAAAATAAACAAAATTTCTCTTATTTAAAAAACACATAAATAAAATAAAAATGAAAACTAAGAAAAAATCTTCAACACATATGATGAAGGACTAAATTTCTTTAATAAAGAAGTCTCCCAAATCAACAACCAGAAAAATATGAATAATGCAATAAAAAATGGGCAAAGGGTCTAAATATGTAACTCATAATAAATCAAATGGCAAATAGATGTGAAGATGCTCAACCTTTCTTCTAAGAAATGCAAATTAAAACAATATAATTTGGAACATACGAGATAGATTTATGTCTTGTAATACTCAGTGTTGGTGACAGTGTGGGGAAATGGAAACTTTTATACATTGTTGCTAATAAGATGGATAGGTGCAATAATGTAGGAAGGTATATTAGTAATACTGATCAAAATTTAAAATGTATATATTCTTTGGTCTCACTTTCCTTTCGGGGATATTGCCTACAGCTACAGTGGCACAAATGAACACTAGAAGTATGTACCAGATGTTCACTGGGGACTGTGAACACCATAAACACCATAAACAACTTAACATCCATCAATGAGGAAGTAACTTTAAAAATTATTATAAATTCACAAAACTGAATTCTATGAGACATAGCTGATATTGAAAGACGTTTGGGAAAGCTATAAAGTGAAAAAATTACAGAATACTATGTAGTGCATGATCTGGTTTATGTAAAAATATACACACCCATTTTTAATAGGCATAGAAAATATCTGGAAGGATAGACATAAAAACACTGCAAATGTGATTACCTGTGAAGAGAGGGACTAGGGATTAGATGTGAAAGGAGACCTTCATTATTTAAATTATATTTGCCATTTTCAGTGAATTATGAATAAAGTACATTCTTCTGAGATGTTGAGTAATATAGGGATTAAAAAAAGGCATCATAATGAACTATAAATCAAATGGTTTTCTTTTGAAAACTTAATCAAACTTGCAGGTTAATTATACTAGTACAAAGAAAATTTGTTTCTTAAATGATTATGATGGTCTTCTAAAGGCATGGTTACATAGTAATTATAACTTGAACTTTAAAATGCTATCATACTGAATAATACATATGTATAAAAATATATTGTATATAACTTGCTGAGTATAAAATCTTAATCTCAGCTTGGAGGAAGAAAGTGTGGTAAATTTTTCTTTTAAAATTGGCTAATCCTATTTTGAAATTAGCAAATTATGATCTGTTCCTATTTCATGGAACAGGGGAGCACAATACTTTGCAAGGTACAGGCTTCCCTGGGGAAAGAAAGCAATGCAGATCATTTATTCTAGGTCAAGGTGATTAACTACCTAGGAAGGAATGATTTAAAGGAGTTGACTGAAAAGATCTCTTTTACTTTTTTCACTCCTTGGAGAAAAGAAAGGTTTGAAAGTGGTTAAAGAAAGGGTACTGATATTCTTTAGCAAGCATATATGTGAACATGCCAGAAATACTTAGCTTTAGTTAGGACATGGGAATGCACAAGCAAACTCTTAGGGGAAAGTCAGCATTTCCAAAAGCTCATATGTACTGAAATTTTGTAAAAGAAACTAAAGGTAGAAGAAAAAATTTTCAGACTCAGTTCTGCTGACTCTTAAAAGGGCTTAAATAAAAAAAATTAGCAACACCATTTGGCAAAAATTTACAATAAAAAGCAGTTATGTACATACATTCATAAACACACTCTTAATAGTTCTATCTTTATCAAGCACAGGCCTGAAAACAAGACTTATGTTTGAAGAATGAATTCCCACTTGCACTTTCATATTGTTATAGGCAAATGAGTGAGTAACTTTACCTCCTCCCATGGAATGTATTATAAAAAAACACTGCAAACTATCACAGTGCTCTGCTGACTTTCTCAGTTTCTCTAAAATCTGTTCTTGATAACGACTGCCAAAAACTTTGTGACCCACGGCCCTGAAAATAAGCATATAGATTAAAAAAAATCTTTGCATTTAATTTTATCACTTCTGTTCTAAATAAAAAGATTACAGAAAAGCTTTAAAAAGTATTTTTACTGTAATTAAGTAAATTCGATTTTTGTTTCATATCAATAAATCATATCCTGATATCCCAAAAATACTATGTAGAAAATTTAACAAACATTATATATCTATAATCCTCAAATATCCTGATAAGATAGCTCATTATCAATGGATATTAAACTATGGTTTTCTAAATTTATCTTCTCTTATTTTTCTGTAAGGTACAATTACAACAAAACAAGATTTTAGTTACATAGTTTTTTCTCATCTCCATTTAAAGTAAACTCTGATTGCAGTGAATTTTACATATTAAAAAGCAGAATGTGGTCAAGTAGACATTAAAAAATTTTGAACTAACCTATTTTGGTTTAAAATATGAGAAAAACATGTTATTACTAGATGATATGGCACACAGTAGAAAACTGATATTGATGGGCTCTGCAAGACTTTTGACCAAATCTGCAAGTATCACTATGATGAATTAAAATATAAGAATGATTTTGCCACACACGCAGTCAGGTGTAACTCAAAAGTTACAGAATAAGTAATACAGCAATTAGAGAAAAGCCAGTTGGGTGACCAGACAGGGTCACTTATTAAGTGTCTGGTTCTCCCCAAATGAGTCTCCCAGAACATAAGATTCAAATTCATACTTTAGTACAATTATGCATCACTAGACATTCTGAACTCCAGGGATTGGCTGCAAACAGTTAAAATAATGAATATTAGATTTGCAAATAAGAAGCTACTTAATTTTTAAAAAACAGCAAAAACAGTCTCAATGTAAATTTTTAAATGATCATTGTTGGAGCATTTTTCCCAATCAGGAGAAGAGACCATTATATATTTAAGGGCCCAACACAGCCTCCGGCTAAGCTTGATGCTGGGACACTGGTCTGGCTTGCATCTTTCTATCAATTCTATTAAATCTGACCAACTGAAAAACTTGGTAGAGTCAGATAAAATAGGTAAGAGAACAGTTGATAAAATACTTAAAACTCTCATTGCTATTTATTATTATGCAAGATTAGCAAATCAATTTTTCATGATTCATCTTTTTCTTTAAAAAAAGTGGGAAAGAACTAGGATACAGGTAGCTGCTGAGCACTGTGAAACACCATCATTTATCAAGGAAAAGAAGATGGGCTGAAAGGCCTCGAGTTAGGTATGGCAAGTTACTCCTTGCTTTCATGTCAGCAGGACCTGTTAGAATGAAAGAAGAATTGCTCATTTTTTTCAGATGACATTCAATTTTTATGTTCAGCATATTCTCACCAATTATTCCCCGAGCCAGAAATATCTGTGATGAGCTGCTTGCTATCAAATACATCCCTCAATGGTCCCTGCAGAATTTCATTTACTACCCCTTCCTCCATGTCAATCAAGACAGCCTGAGAAAGAGAAATAAAATTTTAATTAGCATACTTTTCTAGTTAGTCACTCTGTAAATGAAAAGAATTCATGAGCTAAAAGTTGCACTGTTCTTTTCATAGTTTAAGCTTAATCAAATCTTTATTTGAAGCTTTTTGTAGAATCTGTTATAAGAATTAATACATAATTTCACCGTGCTTGAAACGTGGAATCCAATTAAAAGATGGATTCGAAACTCTTATCCTACTCCAAAATACCAAGCGGAAAAAAAGGAACTGAATAATCCTCTCAACTGATTTTCTAACAATTCTTTTATTCATGTGCTTATGTGACTGTAAATTTCTTGAGAACAAGATCTCATAAACCTAGAAGGTAACTTTAACCAGAAAAAATTCTCAGTAAATGCAGGGTGTATTAATGCATTTGCTGACTAGGAACAACCATGCTGCTCTTTACGAATCACAGTCAAAAATTGTCCAATTCAAATCAGTAAGCTTACTATTATGTGCAAAGTGAAGGCACTGGAGAGATGTCAAAGGTGACAACAGAGTCCCTTCCCCCAAGTAACTCACAATTTAATTCATTATCACAAACTTAATTGCCATGGGAGATAACTGCTAATACTAAGAAGAAAATGAGAATATAAAACATAAAATTAACTATGGAAAGAAACACAGAAAAGACTGGAGGGAAATATAGCAAATGTAAGCAAAGATAGCAGTAGGATTATATACCCCTACCCCCACTGTTTTGTCCTTTACTTCTCATATTTTCTACAATGAGGAAGAAGAGTGAAAATGTAAGATCGAGTTAAATAGATAAAAAAGCAAAGCTGAAAAAAATATTCTGAAATAACCTCAGGGTACACTATAAAGCTATTAACTTTTTGATTCAGTGTCACAGAGAAAGTGCTTGGTTTATGGGCTTTCTTAGTTCTTGTGACTACGTAACATAAGCACATACCACATGCCACTGTTCTAAGTGCTTTCTCTCTATCACCCTATTTAATCCTCATAACTCTATGCAGAGGTACTATAATTATCCCCATTTTACACATGAGGAAACTGAGGCCTAGAAAAGTTAAATAACTTGGCTGTGATCACCCAGCTAGTAAGCGGTGCAGCTGAGACTCTAACCTGGCTAGCCTGGCTGCAGAATCTTCACTCTTAACCACCAACTCTATGCTCTACGATCTTATTGAAGGGAGACAGTCAAGTTTGATAACTATAGAGTACTGACTACAGTGGAGTTATAATTTATGCCCATTTAAATTCTGTGAATTCAATTATTTGTGTAGTTAATTAACTATGCTACTGTAAGCTGCCAAGTAAAAGTATTATTACACAGTATATTAGAAATATTATATTTATAATTGTATAATAGTATATCACACAGTGTATAAGTATATTATAGGAGTACATTAGAAAGACTGTAAAATTATGTTTTACAAATGTGCTCCTTTATATATAGCCATCAGTATACATAAACTTTAACATACACAGGACTATACAGGGTTATTTACTGGCAATTTTAGGAATTTTCAAGGATATTTCTGATAATATGCCATTTTTACCTTAAATGATGGCTTTAACACCTAATCAACCACATAAAAGGCACTTCACTGTATGGGCAAATTGTTGTACTATAAATTGTATAAGATTACAAAAAGAAAAAAATTAGCTTATACTGGCCTTGTTCCAAAACAGGTTTATTGACATAACTTGAAGATTAAACATATTTAAGCCATATCCTCAACTATCTTGCAGTCTGGCAAAGGAAGCAACACGCAGAATACAAACTGACATTCAAGCACCTCCTGAAGTCAGTTTTGATAGAATCATCACTGTCATAGTCACTTAGCATTAAAACACTGACGTAGTCTATAACTTTTTCAATCTTCTCTTAGTCACATTAGGCCTTTGATGTTTTTCCCTTGGAAATTAATTAAAATTAGGAGGAGTTATTCTGGGTTCCTCACTTAGCCTCTAAGATCTGGAGTCACAACTATTTCCAGGATTTGATGTCTATTATTTTCTTCCAGAGCCACCCGGTGATAGCTTTCTGGCCTTTGAGCTTTCCCTTAATTGTAATATAGGATTTACAAAATTTCGAGTATTTGCCTGTTAACCTAAGATACCGGACACAGTATCACAGGTGGAGGGACCCAACCACCAAGTTAGGTGAAGCCTAGACTCTTCAGTGATCACAGTCACATAATACCAAGACTCCTAGGGAGAAATGGAAGAGTACCTTCTAGGACAAAAGTCAAAGGCTACAGAACCACGCTGATTTATTCTTTCCTGATAGCGTTTCCTCTACCTCCCACCTTGCTCACTGATATGGTGGTGGGAAAGAGCTCAAATTGGGAATGATCTAGGAAATGTCAATGTTTCTTTTTCTCTCTCTGAGTAAGACTTGGATTGGGATGTTAGCGCTCTCCATGGCATGGAGTATAACAAGCATTAATAATTATCGTAACAGCCTACCAACACACAGTCTCTGCCCTAAATTTTATATTTCAAGGACTTCAGAGATCACAGATACAAGGAGATGGATCCCAGGTACCACAACATGATTGCTCTCCACTCTTTCAGCCACTACTCCAGATCTGATCCTTATTGTCTCAATTACTTCCATAGCATCTAAACTACCTTTCTTTTTTGTTGTAGTCAAAGACTACTGATCAACAATTGGAAAAAACAGTTTGTTATAGAGAGACAATCACTGAAGAGAAGTGTTGTTGAAATGAGATTAAGACTAAATATGGGCTACTGACTAGAAGTATTTTTGTGTTCAGGAGGTCTTACAGTTATGGTATTTATTCATTATAATGTGGCTGGATCCTCACTTTGTATTGGGAGTAGTAACTCTGATGCAAATAAATCTTCCATTATCTTCAAACGAAAAATTAACTTGCATTATTATGCATTTCAGGCTTAGAGTTAAGAAAGCTCTTTTTGCTATAATTTATCTAGACGTGTATTTCCCCTGAAACATTTAGAAAAAAATGCTAAATATGTAGTGCTTTTACTCTAAGCACAAAATTTTCCCCCTAAAGTTTCAGGTAGACACAAATGTCTGCTTAATTATATTTAAATTAAACGTGGCTTAGTAAATGCTTTTTTTTTAATTTGAGAAGTTAAATTAAAATTTTATTCTCATGATAGTTACAAAAGTATAGTTATTTTAAAAAAACATGTAAGAATCCAAGTGTATATATCTTACTCGTGCTTTTAAAGAACAAATTTTCCCCTTGGAAATACTGCCACCATCACCAACCACTCTGAAAGACAAAAAAAGAGAAAAGGTCCTAAGATCTTCCATGGCTAATAGTGCTATCAGGGAATAAAGTTAACTTCCGTTTATACAATAAAGCTACTTATAGGCCAGGTGAGGCAGACACAAAAGGCAACGAGGAGGAGCCATTCCTAATCTCCTTCTCCCTTGCCTACCTCCCATTAGGCTGAAAAAGTGAGGTACTTATTTCCCTGGCTCTCTTTGTAGTTAGGGTTGGCCATGTAATCCAGTTCTAGCTAATGAAATAAAAAGTATTCTGGGAAGTTTTTCTGACAAAAAGGATCAGATGCAGTTGGTGCCAATTCTTCCCTTTTCCTACTTTGAACATGAATACGGATGTGATTCCTGGAGTGGTGGCTGCCATTTTATAACTATGAAGTAGTAAATGTAAGGACAAAAAGCCAACACGGTAAGAACAATGAAACGATAGACAGTATCTTGGTCTTTAAGGCACTTCTCCAAACCTAGAATGTCCGATTTCCAGATTTCTATGTATGTGAGATAACTGGATACCTTTATTGCTTAAGCCACCATCAATGAGATTTTCTGTTGTAGCCAAATACACATCAACTGATATACCATTGGGTATCTAAGGCTGTTCCTAGAATTTCATGTTGCATATAAGTTACCAAAGGAACCTAATCTAGGACCAAACACAGTGTGCGAGTCAACACAGTCTCCAAGAAAACAGAATATATGAAGGGAAGCTGAACTGAGCTCAGATGATGTTGTAGTTCAGAGGTTGGTAAACTATGGGCCAAATCTGACTAGCTACTTATTTTCCTAAATAAAGTTTTATTCAAACACAGCCATGTCCGTTTGTCTATGTACTATCCATACCTGCATTCACGCTATAGCGGCAGAGTCCAGATGTGACACAGACCTTATGGTCCACAAAACTCTAAATATTTACCATCTGCTTCTTTATTGGAAAGGTTTGGCAACTCCTGGTTTGGGTAAATTCCTATCATGCTATTAAAAATGTCTGATCATTTCCTCAAATAGATACAGATGTGTATACGAAGATGTGGTTTTGTTTTTGTAAAAGGTCTTTTGCACTAACTTGTGGAACAAATGCTGCACGTGTTGATAGAAGAAAAAGATACATGGAAAGAAGAGCAAGATGCTAAGCCCCTTCTCCCCTTCTTCCCAAACCTGATACTGGGGAAGTAAGAATGCTTTCAGGTTAAATTATAAAACGCAGAGTAGATGAGTATAGTTATGTAAAGTCACTTTATTAAGAGAAAATAGCTCCCAGGCTGGGTCTCAACTATGTAACATTCAACGAAAGGACTAGCCATCATGAATAGAGAGGATGGGATTAGGAATTTGGTTAGAAGGGAAGTGCCTAAAAGGAAGTATGACAAAGGCAAATTTGAGTCTCTTAATAGTATAAGGGAGAGGATGTTCTAGTTCACAAACAAGAGGGAATCTAGTCTATATGACAGGTATCTCCACATAATAAAGATAAATGACACCAGCCATTAAGGCCATACACCAAACTTCCCTTGGTCTGATTCCATGGTCACCAAGCAACCTTCCATTACTTAGCTTTCCAGGTAGATTTCTTACAGAAGAGAATGTGTTTTTAAAGGAAAATGAGTATCTAGTCTTCTTGAGTTATAGTTTCTACTGTTGATTACAACATTGATTTTCTGCTTTTAAATCTCCTGTTCTCTTCAAGTTTGGTTGACCTGCCTGTACTGAGAGCACTGGACCCATTATCAAGGTGTCACCAAGGTTTCTGAGTTTGCAGGCCTGAGGGTGAGACTCTGGAATTCACCAAGGAAGTGGGGACTAATTAGCCTTCTCTAGGAGATAACTGCCTCAAATACCCAGCCAACTAATTTCAAACTAGAACTGGAATTTTTATTGAATTAAAGCTGGATATTAAGTATATATTTTCAGTTCAAGCCCACCACAGTTTAGTTTTATTAAGCATTTTGAAAATGCATGAAGCAAATGATTTAACATTAAAAGCTTATGGACATACCTTGAATGTCAAATTTCAGACAGAAGATATATACTTACATATATCTTTCAGATAGAAAGATATACTTTCTATATCTATATATATAGAATTTCTACATATATATATATCTATATATACTATACTTTCAGATAGAAGATATATACCTACATATACCCTTTATTAAATAAACAAAACTAATCTGACTACAATCGCCTTTCTCTTTCTTTTTTTTTCTTTTGGTGAGGAAGATTAGCCCTGAGCTAACATCTGCTGCCAATCCTCCTCTTTTTGCTGGGGAAGATTGGCCCGGGGCTAACATCTGTGCCCATCTTCTTCTACTTTATATGTGGGACTCCTGCCACAGAATGGCTTAATAAGTGGTGCGCAGGTCCGTGCCTGGGATCCGGGCCTGCAGACTCTGGGTTGCCCAAGTGGAGCTCGTGAACTTAACCACTATGCCACAGGGCCGGCCCCAACCGCCTTTCTATTTTTTAGCACATTCATTGCATAGAGCAAATATTCCTGACCACAAATAACATCACAGAAATGTAAACAATATATTTTTCTTTCAAAAGTTAGCTAGGACTGAGTGCATTAACAAGATACCCTCAAGGAAATCTTCAGCATTCCTTTAGTGAAACTATATTTCAAGGTCAAGTTAAAAGAAGGCACACTAAAAGTTCTTTCTGTTCTTAAACATGGCCTTAAAAGAAAACTTGTTGTAACTCTCTGCAGAATAATATGAGAATATTAAAGATATGAGAATAATAATGAGAATAAATATACTTTCAATAATGAGAAAAACAAAAAAGCCAGACAACTTCTTTACAGTTATCAACGGTTTTTTATTGTCCTTTGAAGAATTCTCTCCCAATCTATTGACATGAAAAGAATCATTCTGCTATGTGACAGACTTTAATCCCACCTTACCTGGTATCCACATTTCTAAAGAAGCTGCTTAGTGCCTCATCATAAATTCCTTTCTAAAAAGAAAAAATATATTTATAGCATTTAAGTTTTTCCTTTTTCCCAAATAAAGTCCTTTCAATTTAATAATCCCACAATACTGTAATGTCTGGTACGCGGCTATGATAAGAAAAAGCAGATTATCATAAAGTGCTCACGCTGATTTTTCCAATCTAGAGACGAGTAAATGCCCTGAGACCTATGGAGTATGTTCCGCAGAGGGTGCTGGAGAAAGGAGTCCCCCTAGGACCGTAGAACAGGTGTATCAAATGATAGCTTTCTCTGGATTCTTGGTGATCATTTTAAACGCTGACTGGTTAAATTAAGGAATATAATACCACACATGTTACCTATTTTATCACATATACTATCTCATTGCTCTTCACAAGAACGCTGATAAAGATGAGACCCCGAGAATTAGAGAAACTTAAGACTAAGGTCTCTGGCCAGTGTTCGTTTAGTCTATTCTGTGTCCAACGCCAACATACGTCTAAAACAGTTTGGTCTTTACTGACAAGATCCCATACAACTTATATCGGTCAGATAAAAACTGAAATAGAGTAACTCTTGCTTATTTGTTGGGAGAGCCTCGGTGACAGGCGAGGGGGACTCCAGGGGGCGGGGCCGGTACCTGGTTGACCGCGGCGTGCTCCCTCAGCGCCAGGTCCCAGAAGCAGCAGCCGATCTGGTTTCCGCACTGGCCGACTGCGATCAGGCAGAGGAAGGAAAGAGAACGGAGATTAGGCGGCAAACAAGGCCGTTCGGCTCCGTGGAGACCAGGTCTGCAGCCTCCCGGGGCAGCTTACCCTGTACTATCACCGACTGGGTCATACTACAGCGCTGCCAGCCCAGGGCAATCTGGAGCCGGAGCCTGCCTTCTTATTGCCCCAACCCATCAACCGCGCTCTGCGAGGGGGCGGCCGTATGTCACGCCGCTGCCGTAAGTCGCTGCCGTCGCTAAGCAGTTCTCCAGGTTCAGGATAAAGGTTTTCCGTCAGAAGGCTGCGCAAGCGCACTGCGTCTCACCGTTACCATAGCGACTGGGCCTCCGGACCGCAGGTCCTCGCTGCCTTGTCAACATCTTTGGGCATCGGCAGCTCCGGAGGCCGGAGTAACTGGCGGGTAAATAGGCTTTGCAGTGGGATTTTAAAACGTGTGTTTTTAAAACTGTTCATGGGCTTTCAGGCGTTTAGTCTTCGTTCACAGTCTCAACATCCTGGGCGGTGGGTCAAATTCCGTTTACTGAGATTCCTTGGGACCCTGCGTTAGTATTTCTAGCCATCAACCCCTTTGGTCTGTTAGAAAACGAACAATGTCGATGAGCACAAAGAAACTCTAGACAAATAGACGTGTCAGGGCACAACCGAAACTAGGTGGTTATGCGCTTTGACAAGAATGGCGCTTCAGAGACCCAACCAGTATTTGTTGAACGCTGTATGCGCCCAACATTAACTTTTAGGTCCTCTGGAGGATTCAAGAGAAATTAAGACATAGATCCAGCTCCAATAAGCTTACGACCTAATTGAAGACACACAGGAAATAGTAAAAAAATTGTGACTTACAATATTGTGTGACGCTGACTGTAAGTGCAGTAGGATTCAGTGGATGAGGATGTAGACGAGTAAATAGAAGTCCGATGGAAGAGATGGAATTAAAACTAGCATTTGATATATGTACAGTGTTTAGATGAGAGAAAAGAGAAGATTGAAAAATAAGGCATTCCCGAAAATTACCAACTCTTAAAATTGTCAAACATTGAAAAATATTGAAAAATATTGCAAACTCTTACTGATCAATTTAGACCAGATTTCAGTTAAGAAATCAAGCGCTTCTTTAATGAAATTAATATTTTCCCCAAAATTCTGAGGAACTACAAAATCCTGGGAAGACTCTTTCATTTACAAGAAAAAGTTAAATTACATGTGCTATTAATGTGTGGTAGTATGAACTGTAATACTCGGTTGATTGGAACACCTCATTCCCCCACCAAGAAAAATAGTTGCTACTGCATTTCTGTGATAGCTGGTTAAGTCTGAAATTGCAATGGGTGGTTTATGGTGCTGAAGCTTTCCCACATTTCCATTTAGATGTTTTTCACTTTAGTACTTATATCTCTTGTGAACAGGCAAATTTTAATCAAGAAATTTTTGCAGCTGCTGGATTTTACTCTTAATTGCTTATTGGTGAGCATGGAGTCAGTGTACCTCCAACACTTTGCTTCATGTTTTGATGTTGGCCAGAGTCTGGGGCTTCCAAAATTTGCAAAGCTTGGTCCAGTTTGTAGGCAGTGATGTGAGCAGATCTGCATCAGTGAGCTATGGTGCCAGCTCATCTCCTATTCTGGCCTCTGCAGAGTTCTACCCCCCATGCTGGGGTTAGGTCCCAGTCATTATTCCCCAGAAGTCATACATGGGAGCGACGTCAAATTAAGAAAGTCCTAACAAGTCTTGTTAGTAACTTCAGTCTGGAGAAAATCAGACTGAGAGGCATTCTGCTTAAGAGTCAAGGTGGAACCTTACATACCAGCCACTTCAGGACATCAGTGGAGGCAGAGAAACTTTTTAGAGTTTATATTTTCCAGGAGTCCACATTGAAGTCATAAATCTGAGCATATCCTGAAGTTGAATACACTCCTAATTGTACTGAGATCTCATTTAAGATTTTCAACAAACTCGCAGAGGAGCAAGCAGAACCCAGGCCATCCTGAAAGGCTACACACAGCTCTAATGGCATTCCCTCTAGTACGTCTCCTTTGATACAAACACAGTGTAAAAGAAAATGTGACTTTCCTTTCAAATTCTAGCTGTAAGGGGAATAGGTTTCAGATAAGTAGGAAAGAAGTCAGGGAGAATTTACCCACACAATAGAGTATGGTAGATTGGATTATTGTTCTGAATTCTTTACTCTCCCTCTGCACATGACTGTGCGCTACTTCCTGGTATAGTAGAATCAGCAGAGTATACATCTTTGCCCCAATGATGCTGGGCTTGGTCATGTGGCTGCTTTGGCCAATGGAATGATAGCCATGGAGTGAAGTATGAAACAAGCAGGGGTTTTAGATGTGCTTGCATGCTTTTGCCTCTTGGACTTTGCTATTTTTCCTAAGAAAAACTGCCTCAAGTGGCTGCTCTTTCCAAAATAATGAAGACATGTGGGCCAGATCTGAATCTGGATCTCAATGGAAATGTGGAGTCCTGCTGATCCTAGTCAAACCCAGGTGAGGCAAGTGGAGATCAGCTGACCAGCAGGCTAGCCACAGTCTTATGAGCAAGAAAAATATTTTTGGTTGAAGCTGCTGAGATTTTGGGGTGCAATACTATTGGACCAATAGCTGTCTAACACACCAAATGAATGGATTGGACAGAATTTTGTATGTTAAATATGAGCAAGAGAAAAAAAATCATTGAGAATTATGTAGATTACTACTGTAAAAGGACTCTAAGGAAGGAAAATAGCATGCAAAAGATGGATGAAGTACGTGACCTGGCTAAAACCTAACCTAAGAGGAGAAAGTGAAAATTCGTCATATATTCTTTGTGTTTTAGAGGAACTTAATAATAAGAATGTGAATTCAATAATGCAGGAATTTAAAGACAAGATGTTAATATACTGAGAAGTAAGCTCTTTCATCTAGTTAATGCCTCCTCGTCCTTTAGATTTAGGTTTGATATCCTAGTCTAGGACATACCCTACCCTAACCTGTAAACTCCACTAGGACAGACACTGTGTTTGTTTTCCTCAATATTTAGTCTTCAGCATTCAACACATGCCTGGCTCATGGTGGATTCTTAGCAAATATTTGTTGTATGAATGAATTAGTTCTGATAATGGATCTATTTCCTTAGGATATGCCCAGTTCAAACATCACTCCTTTTCTGCATCTCATGAATCAATATCCTGAGGTTTGAAAGATCATTAGTCTTGGGCTTATGAGAACAAAGAGAGAATATTTAGAGATTTCACCATCTTTGTTTTTCACCATTTATACTTCACTTATTCATCCATTTCTTTGATCTGCTGGAGAGTCAAGTTCATTCTGTCTTCTGATGTATACTCTAGTGCTGGAAATTTTCAACATTAAGGCTACTATTTAGTTTGTTTCATTGTATCACCTATGCTGACAAAAAGAAAATTTGGCACAACTTGTGCCAAATAAACTAGTTAAAAATAATGGTAAATTAGAGGAATTTAAGAATATTCCACATGGAGATACTTTACTTTGTAGTTTAAAGACATATCAATGACTAAAAAGTGAAATCAATGCCTCACCACTCTGATTTCAAGAATTAAGCAAAAAGAGAAGAGAACTCGTGCTGATTTAATTTTTGTATTCCAGACATTGGCTTTATTACATGTTAGATTTTTTTTTCCTCAAAACAACTCTGTGATGTAGGAATTAATACCATTTTACAGACAAACTTGTAGTGATTTGCACAAAGTCTCAGAGTTAATGTGGTGTTAACATTCAAACTTAATTCTGATGGAAAAATCCATTATTTTCCCACTGCCGCCTCCACTAAAAAATGTAATCTATTAAAAAACTTTGCCGTCCTAAGGATGAAATGTTTAGGTCCTAATGATACATTAGCTAACAATGGCTAGCAGTTATTTCAGTTTGTCTATGACACAGTTACGTTGTGTTTCTCCAAGCTAAAATTGTGATCAACTATTCACAGCACCTTAGTAAGAAAAAGAAGGTAGAGGTAAAATTTTGTCTGACATCAACTTAATTATGGAAAATGCTAATTGCCAATAACATAAGTCATATGAAAACAAAACAGTGGGAACTTAGCATAAAATGTAGGTAGTGAAAAAGATTTTCATTGAATGTAAAAAATGCTCCCTAGCACTTAATAGTTCAGTCGTCTATGAATACTGAAAAAAAATTAGTTGCCGAAGAGTAATGTTCTGGCTTAAGGGTTAAACTTAAGTATTACATTCAGTGAGGTAAGTTGTTGATACAGAAATTGGGAGAGGGAAGGCAGTCTAGAAGATAATTTTTGACTTGTTGCTGGAACTATGAACTGAGACGTTTTATCCTTTAGCAGGTAGGAAACTATGTGAAAGAATCTCTGATGTTATAATTTCTGAGTGTTACTGGGACATCTGATCATCATTCCTTTGGCCAAGATGGTATGAACAGAATAGAACCTCAGGGACCAGGGAATGGAATAGAGAGGATAGTACAAGATGTATGCTTCCTTTCTCAATTGTCGTTATTCCTGTCATTTGGGAATTTCAAGGCTCTTTTAAGGAAACAGGAAGGGAGAGGTAGTCCAGGCATTAGAGAGAGGGTGTACAGAATCCCACATAGGAAGAGCTATAGAGAAATTGGTAAAGGTGCAGTTTGTATTCCTTGGAGTGGGATGAGGACATAGGTAGATTGGATTAATTTGGGTTATTAGTTAAGGGAAAGTCTAAAAGATAAAGATAATGAAGTAAATGGGATATAAAATGAGAAGAATCTCGTGTGATTTTGTGCACATTGATTAGACTGTAGGTCTAGAAGAGATATAGATAAATTCAATCATTGATCAAAATATTTAATATTGTTGGAAAATAAACAAGGCAGTGACAGCAAGAATAAACCTTCAAACAAACTGTAGAGACAATTTTTAGCTAAGTTGGACCGTGTTGCTGGAGCTATGAATTGTGACATTTTATCCTTTAGTAGGTAGGAAACTATGTGAAAGAATCTTCTGATGTCATAATTTCTGGGTGTCACTGGGACGTTTGGTGATCATTCCTTTGGCAGTTCCAGTCTTCTATGGAAGGTTAGTAGAAGCAATTGATTTATTCGCCTCTACAGGAATCAGACTTGGCCTATTTTGGTAAGTCTATCATTGATCAAGTTACCTAAAAATTAATACCTACATAAGATAGATAGCTATACTAAACCATAGATTTTACAATGGTTTTACTAACTCATCATTGAGTATAACACTTTTTTTGCCTGATAATTGACCCACAGTCTATAAAAACCATTATATACTATTAAAATTCTGTACTAATAGTTTAGTTTTATTATTACCACAGTGAACACTTCCTTATTAGGCATAGGATACTATACTAGGCATAAGAAACAGTTATGACAGTTTTCATTTTTCCTGTCCTTTCCTGTCCATGCAAATTTGTACGAGATAGAATGATTAGTTACCCACTGTGTGCCAGGCACTCTTCTAGGTACTAAGGATTCAGTCAGTGGTGACAAAGACAGACGTGGAGTGGGGGTGGGGGACAGTGATTTGTAAAAAACATTTACAAAAATTAGGGCACTGTTTTTCAATTTAGGGGGCAATTTTCCCTGCTTCTCCACCAGGGGACATTTAGCAATGTCTGGAGACATTTTTGACTGGCACAACTTTGGAGGAGGGGTGTTACTGAGATGTAGTGGGTCAGGCCTTAGATGCTGTGGAACATCCTACAATGCTCAGGACAGCCTCCTCCCTCCCCAGTAAAAAATTATGTGGCCCCAAATGTCAATAGTGTCATGGTTAAGAAATCCTGAATTAGAGTGATGGTAGCTGTTACAAAGCAGAAATAAGGAGTGCTGTGAAAACTTACATAATGGGGGTTATGGAAGGCTGCTCTGAGAAAGTGAAATGTAAATTCAGACTTAATGAATGAGTTGGCCCCAACAAGGAAAGGGTGGGAGCAGTAGGGTGGGAAGACTTCCAAGCAGAGGCAACAGTAGGCAGTAAGGAGATTATTTTATGTAGCTCTATGTGTGTATGTGTATGTGTGTATATGTGTATCATATAGATTGTATATATCTCATATATACATTATGTATGTATATGTATATTTAATGTTGCTCAATATCATCTGCTGAGTATAATAGTTGACATTTATTGAGCACTAACTATGTGTTAGACACTGTACTTTACACGTATTATCTTATTTAATCCTCACTGTTACCTTGGAAGTAGATACTATTATTATTCCCAGTTTATCCTTAAGAAATATACTCGGTTAAGTACCTTGCCTAAGATCACATAGTCAGTCTAACTCTCCCAAGGCACTTTCTTAAGTAATGCTCTGTAAATGTAGAGAGGTGGGGGGGAATGACTGATCACCAGGAACAGAAGGATTAGCTGAAGATATCATGGGGGTTGTGATGGATGTGAAACTCAGCTGTACTTCAAAGGAAGAGAAGCGCTTAGAAAGGCAGTGAGGCAGTGGGAGGTGGGAGAAGGGGCTCAAGCTTGTTGATTGCAAAAACCATTTAAAGGCAAACTGAATTCTTTTCACACACAGAAATGGACTTCAGTCATGTTAACTATATGGCACAATTTACTTTTATCACATAGTGGCTATTTTGTATTTGTTGCAAGACTTAAAACTGTATATAAGAGAGAGTTGTATAATGCAGTATTTATACACTTTTATAGGTATTTAAAAATATCATTTTCAGAATTTTTCTATATGCCTATAACAAAATAGTCACATTAAAAATTCCAAAGAACTATTTGAAGACAACTCACGCCCCCTCCATTATTTTAACTTTCTAATCTAGGTTTTCAGTGAATTATGCCTTTTCGGTTTGGGACTCAGCCAAGGTTTCCAGTGGAAGGAGGAGATTCTTCAACTGGGCTGGAGCCTGGGCTGAGCTCCAGTGCTGCCTGTAACGGGAAAGAGATGTCACCAACCAGGTAAAGTCTTCTTATCCTGACAACTGAGGAAACGTGTAATAGCTATCATCGGTACCAGCTTTAGCTGATGTTCAGTGTTAGCAAGAAGATAGCCGAGGAACATTGCTGTTATTAATTAGTATAAACAAACATTGCTGTTACTAAATTGGTATTAACAGATTTCAAGTTTTCTTAGCACAGTCTGTATTTTGTACCTCTCCAAGTCTTAAGGACAGACCAATTCTTTCTTTTTTTTTTTTTTGGTAAATTTTAGCTAGATTTTTTTTTTTGTTGATAGTTTCAAGATTGGATATAGCATTCAATTAAACAAGCAAACCTTTTGTGCTGTTGTGTGCAGGGCACTGGGCTAGGCCTACGGCTACAAATATGAAGACGACTCAGACCTCAGATTTAGTGTCACTTTGACTTTGATTTGACTTCTGGCAGAAAGAGAGCGATATAGATTATGGAGATTCAGTAACACAAAAGCATTTTTGCAAAATTGAAGAAAACTCTAATAAATAGGATTTGTTTCACTTTTCTGCTGTTTACCATAGCAAAATGTCAAATACTACGTTGTTAGATTTTTCACGGCTTAGAAATTTTTAGAACACAGATTTAAGCTTAATAAGGTGGGTACTTTAAAAACCGGAATTCTTCAAGGATGGGATAGGTTACTTTGGGAAGTACTGAGCACTTGTCTTGAGAAATGGTTAAGGCTGGGTGATTATTGGTGGGAAGGTTGGAAAGGAAATTCAAGCACTAGATGTATTTTTGGATTAGATGTCATTTAGGGGCTCCTTTAAACCTGAGACTCTAACAACATTTGAATAGTATGTGGAATAGTATATTCAGTTTTATATTTTTCCACAAATATTCTAGTTTTTAAATCACTTAACTGAAGTGATTTTAAGGTACATATACATATGAATTGCCAAAGTATTATCACTTATGTTTACAACTATGCACCCTCCCGTTTTTTTTTTTCCACTTAGCAATCACTGCATACCTTTCAAAATGAATGTCTGGAGGGTTATCTTTGTGTTTATGAAAATCCTGTGATTAAACATATGGCAAGAACCACAGTTTCTTTGCGACATAAGTCTAAAATGTCTGCCCCATCAGTGCCACTGTATTATAATTGTTTTGTGACATTTAAAAATTTCAAAATGATTTAAAACAATTGAATATGCACTCAAACTTTGGTGCTCTGAAAAAATTTCCTTTTTCGTATCTAACTACGTGTCATTTGCTCTTTTATTCAGGCAACTCCGCAGATGCCCTGGAAGTCATTGCCTGACAATAACTGATGTTCCCATCACTGTCTATGCAACAATGAGAAAGCCACCTGCACAAAGCAGCAAGGAAATGCATCCTAAATAGTATAATTAAGTCTTTTGTAGAGGTTTGACTAGTCAAGGGTAATGGGCCAGTATCATCTTATGATCCGGTAAACAAATAAAAGTGGTGGCACCTTTGGATGATGACAACAGTTGAAATACTTACTTTTAGTAGGATAAGACAGAAATGTGGTCTGTAAAACATGTGTGGTGATAAGCCATCAGTTATGTTTGATAGATAAGACAGAATAATATTTCACAATTAGAAAGTACCTTAGAGCTCATCTTGCTCACAGTGGATCATTAATATTAATAATTCAAGATGAAGCTTAATCCACCATGATTATCAATCAGGAAGGGCCCATTCTAAATGCTTAATGTGTTTTAGGCTGGTTTCCTTTTTTCATGTTTGGGTTGCTACTTAGCTGAATCCTTTCACTTGAATACCCTACACCAGTTTCTGGCTTGATGTCTTTTGATAATGCTCTGCCCAGGAATAATTATACTGGGTGAGAAATGTTGGCCAGTGGATTGTGCATTTTGGAAGAATACCCAAGACCAAAGAAAGTTCTTAGTCCATGGTTAATCTGCAAAGCATATAAATTGCTTGCATATGGAAGCTCAGGTTATTGGTTAAATTTATCATAATGAGGCCAAGGCTATGATTCTAACCCCTGTTTTTCCAGGAAAAAATAATGTCCCATCATTGCACTGTACCTCAAGTCCCAGCCAGTCATCCTGAAATTGTCCACAATTGGTACTAAGAAACCTCAGATGGATCTTTTTGTTTGATTAGACTTAAGGATCAGTTATGGCATCTAGGCCATCTCTCTGTTTTGTTTTTATTCTTGTGATGGCCCCAAGAAACTCAGCCTACTTTCTTTTCCTCTTGATGTTTGCACTATCTATCCCATGAAGTTGTCTTCTCTAGAGGACTGTCTTTAAGGTCAGATACAGTTCCCCCAGTTGCTTGTCTACCTTGCTACTCCTGAAGATATACATATAAACCTTTTTAAATGAAAGGTTTATTAGCTTATGATTATGTGGACATAGATGCATGAGTAATGCATGAGGTAAAAAAGAAAAACTGCCAGGAATTTATAAATGGAAAAATTCTGAGATTTTTATATATATAAACTAGAAAAATTCACACAGTGCTGGGAGGTGTTTGAATTCCAACCAGCCAGAGTAGAAATATCTTGTTAAGCATGTGGGCCATTGAGTAGAGACCTCAGAAAGGTCACACCTTAGTAGGAGGTCTAAACTAGTACTAGACTAAAAGCTACTGTATACCAACTTTAACAAAGCTTAAAAATCAGACTTGAGAGAATCAAGGTGATCCCTAAGTTACTTAATTATCTGCTAAATAAAAAATTAATACTCCTTAAAGGAAGAGAACAAAATCCAGAAAGGAAATTGACCAAGGCTGGGGAAAGAATAATAGGAAAGGAGTGATGGAATATTCCTCAGAGCTCATACAAGGCTGGGAATAATTTGGGTTTCAACCATAGTGGGAAGATCTTTTAATACATGGAGCATTGAGTAGAGTCCTCAGCAAGATATTGCCTCAGTGGAGGTGGCTTTGGGGTGGGAGATAGGAATAGCTTTAGACTGAAGGCTGCTCTGGACCTGCCCTCACAAAGCTTAAGAGCAAGACTTGAAAGGATCAAACTGATTCCAAGTAACTAAACTGCATCCAAGGAGGGGAAAAAAACCTCAAAATTTAAAGAACTACAGTAAAATCCAGTATTAAAAATGTAAAATTCACAATGATCAGCATCCAATAAAAGATTACCAGGCATTCAAAAAAGAAGGAATATACAATCCATAGTCAAGAGAATCATTAGTAAATAGAAACAGACTCAGAATGACAGGTGATAGCATTAGCAGACAAGCTACCATAAATATTCAAGTAGTAGATGTAAGCCTAATCATGATGAGGAGAGAAATGGAAGGTATAAAGAGGACCCAAGGTGAACTTCTAGAGATGAAAAATACAATATCTGAAATAAAAATATACATTGAATGGGATTAAGAACAGATTAGACATTGGAGAAGAAAAGATTAATGAACTTGAAGACATAGTTATACAAATTATCCAAAATGAAATAAGAAGGAAAAATGCTAAAAAAAGGCATAAATTTTATGTTTCAATAACTAGCAGTCTAACATATATGTAAGAGTTCCCAGGAGGAGGAGGGAGGAGAATAGAAAAATATTTGAAGAAATAATGGCCCCAATTTTTCTATATTTGATGAAAACTATATACTCACAGATCCAAGTAGCTTAACTGACCCCAAGGAGAAGAAACATGAAGAAAACAAAACAAACCAAAAATCCATATAATTAAATTGTCTGAAAACCAGGGATAAAGAGACAATCTTAAAACCTGACAAAAATGACTCAGTCAGAGGAACAAAAATAAGAATGAGAGCACACTTTTCATCAGAAAACATGGAGGCAAGAAGGCAACAGAACAAAATCTTTAAAGTATCTTTCAAAAATGGTGAAGAAAAGACTTTTCAGCCGAAAAAAATTGCTAAGAGAATTCATAACAAGCAGATCTGTACTATAAGAGATGTTAAAGGAAAGTTTTCAGGCAGAAGGAAAATGATACCAGGTAGAAATTTGGATTCGCACAAAGAAATAAAGAGCACCAGAAATGGAGAACATGTGGAGAAATTTAAAAGCCTTTTTCTCATCTTAAGACATTTATTTAACAGGTAACTGACTAAAGCAAAAATAATAACAATGATAATTTATGTAAAAGTGTAATGTGTGATAACAATAGCAAAAAAGACAGGAAGAGGAAAATGGACGTTTACTTTTGTAAGTGTCTTAGACTGTTTATGAAATGGCATAATAGTATTTGAAGACAGACTGTGATAAGGTAAATATGTAAATTGTAAATTTTAGAGTTATCTGTAAAAACAAACAAACAATAACAGAGAGCTAATACACCAATAGTGGAGATAAAATGGAATAAATATCACTTAATCCTGAAGAAGGCAAGAAAAAAGAAACAAAGATAATAGATTTAAGCCAAACCATATTGATATTTGCATTAGTTACAAAAGGTCTAAACACTTCAATTAAAAGGCAGAGATTGTCAGATTGACTAGAAATGAAGATGCTGTCTACATGAACTTACTTTAAATAATAACATGCAGATAAAAGTATAAAAGGATGAAAATATACTATGTAAACATTAATCAGAAGAAAGTCGGGGTGGCTGTATTAATAATAGACAAGAAGATTTTAGAGCAAGGAATACTACCAGGGATAAAGAGAGAGATTTCATAACAATAAAGGAGTCATAATAATCTTAAATGTTTATGCAGAGCTTCTAAGTACATGAATCGGAAATCGATGAAATTGAAAGAGAAATAACTCCACATTTATGGTCAGAGATTTCAACATCTTTCAACAACTGATAAGAACAACAGTACAGCAAAATGCTATACATTCTTTTCAAGTACACATGGAAATTTTACCAAGAATAGACCACATGGTAGGCAATAAAACAAATGTCAATAGGTTGAAAAATATGCAAAGTATGCAGAGTATGCAAAGTATGTTCCACAACAGAATTAAATTCTGTTAAAATCAATAGCAGAAAAATATCTGGAGAATCTCCAAATACTGAATGACACACTTCCAAATCACATGAATAAAGAAAAAAATGACAGGAGAAATTAGAAAAGTATTTTGAACTGAATGAAAAGGAAAACACAACATATCAAAATGCGAGAGGTGCAGATAAGGAGTGCTTAGAGAGAGAGCACTAAATTCTTTCATTAGAAAAGAAGAAAGGTCTCAAGTCAATGATCTAAGCTTTTACCTTAAGAAAGCAGAAAAGATGAGCAAACTAAACCCAAAACAAGCAGAGGAAAGAAAAAATGAAGATAACAAATCAATGAAATAAATAAATAATAGAGAAAAATCAATGAAACCAAAAGCTGGTTCTTCGAAAAGATCAATAAAATTGATAAACCTCTAGACAGAATTATCAGATATCAGGAATGAGACTGGGGACATTACTACAGACCATAAAGACATTATATTAAAAGGATAAACAAGAATTTTTTATCAGTATGAATTCTTTAGTCTTCTAAAGCCTCTGCCTTGAATAAATGCCTTCCCATATTCCTAGCATTCTTAGATACAGCTTTCTGTAAGGGAATATTATAAACAGGTGTTAGGACAACTCTGTGGTATCATGCTTTCATAACCTTCCTCCGGGTTGACATCAGCTCATTAATCATCCGTCTTCAGACATGATCATTTGAGAACATATTCTGTTGAGGTGACTGATGTAGCTCACTGTCTGTAAACTCACTATGGTCTACCTGGGCTGGTGAGGGACTCAATGCTGAGCAGCCTCCATTGCTGCTAGGAGTTCCTTGAGGGGTTCAATTGCTGCCTCTGGCTGGTGGTAGTACGCTACAATCCTCTTATATGTGCTTCTCTGTCCCATGCTTTGGCCGATCATATCTGGCTTTCATCCCTCAATCTCATGTACCCTTTGCTGTCCCCATCCTGCCCCCTAGTAATGTCCTCTGGGATTGGTATCCTCTGGTGTTGTGAAGTTTATAAACTGAGTGGCCTTATCGATGGTAGCCAACCTTCTTCCCTACTTTTCAGGACTTGAAAAGTTACCAAAGACTTGAGGGAGTGCTTCTTGTCTCTCTGATGCTGTGCCATTTTTTTTCCGTCATCTTCTCCATACACCTTCAGGCAAATCAGAGATCCCTGGGCTCAGGGGAACCCAAGTGGAGAAGTCAGTATCAGTTTTTCTTTTCCTCAGACTCCCAGGCACTTTACAACTTATTGCCTTGGGAGGTGAGGTGAGGGGGTAACTTTTATGGAAACTCTGCTTTCCTGCAATTCACTCAATGAATATTTATTGAGCATATGCCTACATGTCAGGCACTGTTCTAGGCTCTTACAACACATCAGTGAATAACAGACAAAAACTGTGGAGCTAACATTCTGGACAGTGCCTCCTTCTGTTGCCTTTCTAGCCTCTTTAGACTCTGTGTGTGTGTGTGTGTGTGTGTGTGTGTGTGAGAGAGAGAGAGAGAGAGAGCGAGAGAGAGAGAGAGAGAGATGTGTGGGTGGTATGTTGGGGACATTGTTGTGTTACCTTGCTGGTTGTGCTGAAATGGTTTCTCTGGGTCAGTCCTAAAGGAGAAGGGATTGGCTCCACACCTCAAAGTTTGGTGAACTTAAAATGTGGTGTATTTACTGTTATATAGGCTGCAGTCACCAATTTAGGGAAACAGGAAAGACTTGACACCCTATATTACCATGTTACATACACAGATATGGGGCCCAGAGAAGAAATATATCCCAGCATCTTCTGAAACAACTGTTTCAGCCCCCCTACAAACTCTGGGCTGAGAACTGAGGGGTTTGTACTACACAAAGGACAGGTGGATGTATTATCCTAGGGCTACAGAATGGGCAATGCTAAGTTTTTTTCTTTTGTTTTTTTTAAGTGTATGTCTATAAATGTGTGTGGTGAACACTTAGAACCGTACTTTCAGATAGTTTCATTTTGGTCTCAGCTGTTAAGTGCTTGATTCTTTCTATGTTTCCCAATTTAAAATTTTAGTTGAAAATATCCAATTGTTTGAATTCATCTTTTCATACCACCAGAGAATGGGATGTTGCTTCACTGGGAAACTATAGGGTGGTGCCCTCATCCAGTCAGCTGTGGCTATGAGAGGAGGAAGAGGGACACAGGCCAAATAAGGCTGCTTCTTCTGTGGGAGGCCTCTTCATTTTGAAGGGGCTCTAAACTGGCAGGGACCACGAACAACTGGTCAAAATTACTATGAGCACCCAACCCATATTTTCTCTATATGAAGTCCTGATATATTATGTTTAACTAAAAGAAAAAAAAAAAATCCTACTTCTTTCTCCCTAGACAGAAGCTGGGAGAAGATGGGGTCCCATCTAAGAACTGAATCAAGCTCTTATAAATGGTAAATTCAAAGTTTCAGGAGGTCATTGTGTGTGGTTGTTAAGAGGTATATGGGTCAGTAGATTCTCATTTGCCAAGCATAAGAATGTGAAATACTAACTCTGCAAAGTGGCTTTGTAAATTGTGGAGAAGATAGAAGAATTTCTGTGGTTTTAGTCTGTACACATGTGAGTCTGTGCATGGCTGGTGGAGCTACTGGAGGACCAGGCAGGGTCTGCAGCTTGGCTGGTTTAGTTTACTTTGTGCTACTGCTGAGAATGAGGGGATAGAGGAGCCCTGTAGGAAGCCTCAGGAAAATCTTTTGGAAAAAAAATGGTAGGCTCTAAGTGGTTCAGAGCTACTTCTTCCTGCTTGCGTCTGATGGAGGGAATACTGAGAGGGTTCAGTGTGTTTTAAACACTGGCTCAATCTGTACCAGTTAAGGCCCTAGACTCTTGGATTCAGAGTTTTTAGCCCAGAAGTCACATATGGCTCCCAGAAGGTTTTGTTTGGTCTGCCCGGTATTTTCCTGTTGTGGTTGCTGTTGCCTTACTGTAATTAGTTACCAATCGAAAAATCAGGCCATTTCAAACCCTCCAAATTTCACAGCTCCAGCTTCTTTGGAAATTCTGGCCCTTCAAGACTTGTGTTCTTTCATGGTGACAACTGGCTGAGTTGGGCACCTGCTGCCCTTCTAGATGAGCCATGGCAAGTGCCTTCTTGATTTTCTCAGTTGGACCCCACCAGCCTCGCTCCTTCATGGTACCTCTCTGGCTCTATAGGCATTTGGGTTTGCGCCTCCAGTGTTAGAGACCAGCTGAGGGTTGGCCTGAAGGCAGACAGTCCTCTGGAGGCAGGAAGCAAGGGAATAATCTTGCAGCCCCTTGTTTCAAAACCTGTCTCCTCAGTCTAGCTGAACGACAGCTGACAAGATATACCTAACCTTTCTAAGTCTCAGATTTCTTATCTGCAAATGCTACCTCATAGGATTAGTGTAGTGATCAGATGAAATCAATTTTAGCTTATCATGGAGGCTGGCACTTGGTAAGTCCTCTATGAATTGCTATTAGCTATTTACATTGATATCTTCAACATTATTATTAATGTACCTGAGACAGGAGGGTAGGAAATATAAGTAGATATATACATATAATATTTTCAAGGTAAGAGATTATTTTATTCCTTAGTAATTCCTCAAAATATTAATCCTTTTATATATCTTTGATTCTGTTGATATGAGGGCCTATTTTCTCTCATTTTGTCTTTAATGTTGATTATCTTTTCATGTATAATTCTTTTATTTCAGTTTCTGTATTTTAATATTCCACCAGCTATTCAAGCCTATTTTTTTCCTAGGCTTTATTAATATAGATACTAAAAAAAGATTATAAAATTTTAGAAATGAGACTAGTTGTGTTGCAGATATGTGGGGAAAAACTTTTAATAAAAGGACTTTTATACTTTTGAATTTTATGATTTTTGTTCTCTCTTTGCTGTAATGTCCTCCATAATTCCTACAGAACACACAGTAATAATATCCTACAGGAGCCTCCTCTCGTGCACAATTTTATTTTTCTTTTAAGGAAATAAGGGGAAAAGTAGTTCATTTAATTTCCTTTTTTATCTAGAAAAAATTAAATTATACTTCCATTTTTCTAATAATTTGTTAGAAATTTACTTTATTACGCCTTGATAACTGCTATAGACCTAAAATACTTTTGTTATATTGCTAGACCAAACAAAAGTATTAAAAGCGAATCTATTATCTAATTTTAGATTTTATGTAAATTAGTAAATCTTTTCAGGATAAAGAAAAGTATACCCAAGATATTTTGGTATAGATCGAAAGTTATCTTCCCTGAAAGAAAGATGAATCAGAGAATTTAGCCACACTTTAGAAATGTGTGCCAGTGTTTATTTAGAATCCCTTCTATTTTATTAGAAACAGGAACAGTAATTTCACCAGCAGGAAGTAATACAATACAAGTAAGTTTAACACTCCTTCGATTGTTGTCCATTGAAGACATTTTAGATCCAAGGTAAGAACCCAAATGAGAAATAATAAACATCCAGTCCCTGATGATTCACTCAAGTCCTGCTCAACTAGATGAAAGCTCCCACCAGGAGGAAGAGTTGCTATTCCTCCTGGCTGGCTTTGTGTTCCCTTCAGTGCTCTAGAGAACATGGTACTTGGGCAGCTCTGCTCTGCTGGGTCAGGCTGCCGGGCAGGAGTTGATGCTCACGGCGCCGCTGACCAGGGCTGCTTTGCTGAAGCTCACTGGGCGCCCATCAATCACGAAGTGACGGATGCAGCCTGTGAAGGGTCTGCCGGGGGCCAAGCGTGGTGTCAGCAGAGACTCTGCGAAAAGAAAGAAATGGAATGGAAACAAAGATTGCAACTGAGGCATTCCAAACCCAAATATTACTTTGTGGCAAAAATATACATCATAATTGCTTACATCATCAAGATGATTTACATGTCAAAAGTGGAATATAGTAATAATTTACTCATTTTCTCAGGAATATTATCTGCTTTCAAAGTAATATGAACATGTGGTAATTTTAAAGTTTTGCCATGTTTTCCATGATCAGATTTCTGAGTCTATTTCAGCTGTCTTCCAAGGCTGAAATTGACCACTTCTATGTAAAGCCTCAGCAGTGAATTTTCAGGATCTGCCTGTGCTCTTTAATTTCACCTGGGCTTCATTTATTTTGTGTGCTTTGCTGAGAAGGGGGAAAGAAATTTTAGCTTCCACACTATTTTTGAACTTGGTTAATGTTTCCGTTTAATGTGTATCATTATCCTTCACCCTTAAGCCTCCACAGTTTTGCCAAGCTCATAAAATATAATGAGAAAATAATGAATTCAAATAAACTAAATTTTAATTTTTATGAGCTCAGTGTTTAAGAACTATAAATAGGATAATGATAACCAGCCTAGTCTCTGTGTGGGCACAGGTGCCCTGCGGTACGCCTGGGGAATCTTCTTCCCTTATCTTAATTAGAGATCTAGAAGAAGCCTTATGCTTATTAATTGTACAGACACAATTAAATTTGTTGAGATGATAGAAGCAATATAATTTAAAGCAATTTAGAGAGCTTAGAAATATGAAATTAAAATCCATTTAGTCAAGGCTTATTATTATGTACAAACAGCTATGTGAATAGTAGCAAATAAAAGATGGGAAACACTTAAAATCACTAACTCAGGAAGGATCATAAAACAGGACAGCAAATTAAACATTATCAAGCAGCTGTAATAAGTTTTCTAAGCGATGTAGATTAAGAATATGCAGAAGAAGCTTTGCATTGGAAATAGCATTTCATATTTAGAATGATAATTATAAAGTTTTAGATTTGGAAGGGGCCTGAGAAATCAATTTCCTTTGTCTCTAGATTAGTAAAACTATATATATATTCTTCAAGCCTGTTCAGTGTACATCATCATCAGAATAAAAATGAGTGAGCAGGAAAGACTATAAGGGGTAGAAACATCTATTTCTTCTGCCCGTTTTGGAGACAAGTTTTAGAACATGGATTTTGACTCTGCCCAACCTGCCTACCCTTTGCTTCATGGGGGATGTCATCTAGAGGAAATAATTCATATAGAAATTATGGCCTGCATAATTCACCACACAGTTAATTGTAGGTAGTGAGACTAAAGTGCCCCAGAGCCCTAAGTAATTGATTAATAAAATCAACACATGATTTTAAGAGTGAGCATTCAGGTTGAAATATACAAAATAATGCAGAATTTTTAGTAGAGAAATGAACGGTCAGACCTGTGTGTTAGTGGACTACATTAACTTAAAAAATTCTTTAGCTTCTAATTTTGATTTTTAAATTTATCATACAGCAAAGTTGATATTTTTGGTGTATAGTTCATTGAATTTTAATGTATTAACTTTTTATTGATAGAAATAATGTCACCAAGGTTCTGAGTGGTACAAGAGAACTGTTTGGGATTCCAAGAGAATTTAGTGCATCTAGGGGTTTTATTTATGACAAATTTCTTTTAGTTTTCTTTTTAATGATCCAGTTTCTGATGTGATTTTAGTGGAATTAATCTTGAACAGCTAAAAATGATGTAATTAATGACATTCAGCTTAAATTATAATTGCTTTTGTTCTAGGCTTGCTGGCATGATTTCTAGATGGAATTAAAAGCTGCAATGGTGCAGTGGGCTGGTGGTTAGGCCCCTGTGGTCTGCTAGTTCCTGTGTGCTGGCTCATTAGCTAAAATTTGCTACTCATTACATGTCTCAGGCAGGCTGAATTTGGCATCAGGTACATCTTGCTCAGCCAGTCTGTGGAGCTTAGCAACTCTTGTAATGAGAGATGATGGCAGTGTATAATACTGGGATCAGACTCTAAAATCAAACAAAAATCAGAGACAAATATTGGTTTGAATGATGTGGTAAGCACTTTTGGTGCAAAGTAAAGAACACATACTATAACTTCCATGAGGGAGGGCCATGCTCGTTTTGTCCATCTCCTAGAGCCTAGCATGGTGCTTAACAGACACTCAATAAATGTTTGATGTGTGTTGAATGAAGTTATGTTCCCTGGCAGCAAGGAGTGGATTAACGTCAACAATATTGTGTGGTAAGAGCTGCGACAGTGGAATGCAGAGCACATTCTAGGGAGAGAGGGGACGTGTGTGTAAGTAAAAGTCTTGAGTGGAGCCCTAATGGTCAATGAGGAGTTAAGTCAGGGGAGGAGTGGGAGTTGTTCCTTGAAAAGGTACTAGGGGAGGCAAGGAAGAAGAACATTTTCCAGAAATTGAGGCCCTATGCACTGTGTAAAGGCTGGAGCAGAGGAAGCATCCTTGAGCATTCAGAGACCTGCAAGTCCCAGAAGATGTGAGGAGACCCCAGGGGCAGGGCAAGGAGGGGCCAGATGATCAAGGACCTTGCGTGCTGTGCTGAATTTGATCCTGGAGCCCTTGGGAACCTGTGAAATATTTTACACCATGTTGTGGTTCCTAGGAAGAAAGCAATGTGCAGAAATGTGAGACATGATGTGACACGTCTTCCACACTGCACCTGCATGAAGTGCAGTGGTGGCCTTTGCCAGAACCCCTTTCAGAACCGAAGGCAGGAGCAGGAGGAGAGGCCTGGGGAATGGAGTGGATAGTGGAAGCAAAGGAGCGGACGGGTTGCTTTTTGAGAGTCTCAAATATTTCATCAGTGAGTTACTATTATTAATACTGGTGTTTGAAAAATTCACATTACAAAGCAGAGGAGCACGTAGTTGCTACTATTTTGGGAGTACCCAAGGTCAGACACTGAATTTTAACTGTGCTTTCTCTCTTAGTTAAAGCCTTATTTGCCTTGACACGAGTCAGTCTCAAATATTCTAGTTACGAGGCAAGGAAAAACCATGTTAAGTTTTTGCTTAAAATCTCCACCAAATTCCAGATACAAAAGCTTGGTTTTCCCCTTCTTATATCCCTCTTTCTAGCTTTAACATTCAGTTTTTCCAAGTTAGTGAAATGTGTGAAACAAACACTTTCAACATAAGGTCATGGTCCCTGCTTCTGAGGTTTAAAACAATTGTGGGGGGTCCCTAAGTATCCTCCTTTCACCATCCTGGATTCTACACCATTCTTGGCAGATGACAGCAGCAATGTACTGATGATGTTTACAGAACTGCAGCTGGGGACCTCTCTTAGGGAATGTCACACATACGAACAACAGAACTTATGGTTCGCAGCTGTTTCTGCCATCCAGACTAATCCTGGACAGGGAGAACAGTGTATTCTCTTCTTCCCTACTAAGGAAGGGGAACAATTATCAGGAAACTTTTAGTCCTCCAAGGTTCTCAGATCCTAGAGCAGTATTAGTAAATGAGTTGTCTTTGTGTTAGAGATAAAACAGAGCGTGTGTTTCACTGTGTGTATGTGAGGAGGCTACGTAAAGGGAAGAGAGAAAAAAATAAGCAAATGTGGCCAAGGGAGAGTAATAGCCTCTGGTTAGAATGCTGGGGTCTGGTTCTTAGGTGTTGCTTTGTTGTGATCCCTGTATGAGGAGTCACAATTGTCAGTATACTTTTTCCTATGAAAGGACATTATATATAAAATCCTGAGAATTATTAGGTGAATTACAAAAACACATAGCCCAATTCTTACATACTAGAGTAACAATGATGAAAACTTCCCGTTTTTTGGATTTGGGAACTTGTCATTTTTAAAAAACTCTTACCTGGAACACCTCCAACAAACACAGGCTCTCTGTGATCAACCGGTTTTGGGTTCAGGGGTCCAACCACATGGTTCACTTCAGAGTCTACATCCAACTGGACCACATTTGAATCTCTAATGACTGAAATACAGGGAAAAGACTGGTCAGAAGTGGCCCTGGAGTGATTAATTTTCACATGAAAGGGACTAATTTATCACAGAGATGGCTTTTATTTATTCCAGAATAAACCCCACACTTCTATATCATTGAAAACATTAATGTCTAACCAAGTAATCACTGCACATTTTCCTTTAAAAGGGAGAATATTTAAGATACTCTTTCCCCCCATAAGTTATGCATTATTTAAACAACTCCCCAAGACTATTTTGGCAGCATTCATATTTCCAAATCACATGTGGATTCAATATACACATTTTAGTATAGTAACGTATGATTTTCTTTTCTTGTCTACTTTTAGACTGTCATGCATCATCTATTCCATCACATAAGTTATAGTCTAAGTTCTGCCAAGCCATTATCGCACAGGTGGGTGTGTAGACTCATTTTAGAAAAGAAACCTAGGACACTCAGCTTTCTCACCTGTAATTCTGTGCCATCTGCCATCACAGAGACTCTGCTTGGGTGTCACTGAGGTGGAAAAGTCTCTGATGCCATTGTTGACTTTCACTATGACCTGCAAAAGACAGGGGACATTATATAATTTAATTTTTTCTCCTCATCATGATTAAACTAAATTTCTTAAATAATTCACCATGGGCAAGCAATACTTGAACAAACATTCACACATGATTAGCTTTACAATTTGAACACAAGGGGTCACTCTTCAGTAGGCTATAAAAATAGTTTAAACTGAAGGCTCCTAGGAGAGAGAAGTAAATGATGACACAGGAGAGAAGATGGGGGAGAGGAACAATGAGATAAGAGAATGAATTCCTCTAATTTCTAAGGATGTCATACAAAGCAGTTAAGGTATCGGTGAAGAGCATGGACTTTGGAGCCAGACTGCCTGGGTTCATATCCCAGGGCACCCCCTCACTCTGGGCCTCTGCTTTCTCATTTGTAAAACAAGGGTGATAATAACAATACCCACCTCAGGGAGCTAGGGGGGAGCTTAAATGAGTTAACCCTTATAAAGCATAGAATAGTACCTGACACATAGTAAGCACCGTATAGGGATTTGTCTTATTATTATATGGCTTATATAATAAAGCATATATTTTAGTTTATATTAAGAAAAATCAGTTATATTAAGTTAGGGGCAACAATGAAAATATGCTGCTTTTTCTTTAATATTTATTTGAATACTCTCATGAATGTTCTTTAGTAATATTATTTTAGGATGAAAATGGTGTTTATAACAGAATTTTTTCATTTCTAGCAGTTGAAAATAATATATGTATATATATTATATATACACATACATATGCACATCTGGTATACATATAGATAGAAAGATAGATGTTTTAGTGTTTGTTGGTTTTGATAGTTGGCTATGTCTGCTGTTTCCATTTGTTGTAAAAAAGTTCCAATTCTTTTGTTAAAACCCTTTAATTATGTGGTTATTGTTGATGAATTTTTTTAGCTATTCCACATTTCCACGGCTCTTTCTAATCAAATCAATTCCCAGCATATGCATCTAAATCCAGATATTGCCGTCATTTAAATTTCATGTTATAGCTTCCCCATTTTTTTTTCCCAGTTAGGAGAGATTGATGAAGTAATTCTGTGAGATCAATTTGCTTCAGATCTAGAAGCCAATGTCAGAGGAGACGGACGGTTGAACAATTTGTAACACACTACCTGCCCGTTTTTCATGTGAACATTTAGGTACTCCCCATTGACACTGTGGCCGTGAACAAGGGTTCCGGAACTGCTTCTGGGACGGACTTCAAATGCAATCTCAAACTTCAACCCAATATTGAAAGACTCATCTGTGGAGAGAAACACTATTAGCTCTCAAGAACAGCAACCTAAATCTTGTAAGCATGGTGTGATTTTGTAATTATATATTTTTGTATCTGTTTTTGAAAGTTTAGCGCCTTTTTCCATAGATAAGTAGAAAGTGGCATTTTCCATGTCAAACGCACTGTGGAAAGCTCTGTGCGGGGCTGAGATAACTAGCACACCATTCTTGCTGTAGGAAGCAGGGTGTGGACAGCACGCTGAAAATACACTATGGCTGTGGAAACTCAGGGGAGAAGAAAGTCATTCCAGCTAGTAGGACCATTTAATATTTCCAAAGTGAGAAGGAGGAAAGGACACAGGTACAGAGGCTGGAATGTTTGGAGAGCGCCGTGGAGGCCAGTGTGGCTGGACTGTCCCCTGCAAGGGGAGAAGGAGGCACGGTGAGTGGGGAAGGGCTCTAGCGTTCCAGTATGGAAGTTAGACTTTATTTTGCAGTCATTGAACAAGGGAGCTGACTTGATCAGATCTGTATTATAAAATAATTCTTAAACAACAAAAAAATAAGTTGTGCCAGTGCTGCAGAGCATTTCGGAGAAAGAGAAAGTGAGTGCAGCAAAAACAGTTAGGAGGTGCCATTGCAGTGACACAAGAAAATAAATTCCTCTTAAGAATAGCTGTGTTCACGCCAAGAGACTCATTGCAAACTGGGGCATCTTAATAATGTTCACTTGATGGAGAACATAAATTGTGCAGGTTGCTACGCATTTCACACTATCCATGCCTTTGAGTTCTTATCACTGAAATTCAATGAAGGGCTGAGAAATGTGAGTGTTGGTACTTTAGTAGGGATAAAGGAGGAGAAAGGAAAGTAAAATCACAAGCTAGACAAAGAGAGGAAGTATTAGCTCTGGTTATTTGATTGGACATGGTGGTGGTTTAAGAAGGTATACTTGGCCGCATTGGAATGTCTTTATTTAGGGGATGCACTCAAAGTACCTAAGTGCCTTGAGAGCACGGAACATGTGGAAGGTTTTATACCCTTCTCCTATCCTCTTTCCCAGCACCTATCCTGGTGCCTTCCTCACACGTAATGGTTGCTCTATAGAATGCTTGTCGGAATGGATTGGATGGTGATTCCGTGTATTCCATTAAGATTTTATTTCGTTTTAGAACTATTACGTTCCATCACCTGACAAAGAGACTGTCATACCAGAAGCATACAAGAAAAACTTGGTTGAATAAGCGAGAGAATAGTTGAGGAGAATACAAATCCAGAAATAAAATTTTGGGAGGTTAGTGTTGTCTGCTGGTATTGCAGGGCAAGGGGAGGAAGTGGAACTTCCTTTCGTAGGGACAATGGGTCATGCTGAGAGGGAGTAGAGAAAGACCTAGAGAGCAAGGTGGACAAGAGCCGACATGGATCAGACCACAGAGCAGCATAGAAAATTCTAACGGAGCCAATATAGTTTACATCCAGAGGTTTGGCAGCTGTGGAGAAGTTCTGGTTGGGGAAAGCAAACAGGGATGGGCATGTGTGTCTGTTTGGAGTGGTAGGAGGGGAGAAGTGGTCCTCGTGGAAAGAGGCCATTTTCTAGGCTGAGTGAGTTTGGCATTCTGAAGTTCTAACTCTGGGCCCAATATGCCTGTTAGCCACCTCCAGGAAAGAAGTATTTCATGACTCATGTTTTCAACATGGTCATTGTTACCTAGAACCACGTATCCTCCTTCTGTGGAAAAGTATGTTCCTGTTTCCATTGGACCTTCGAAACAAGGAGTCACGCTAAATGTCTGAGACGCAGAGGTGATGGAGGCCCCATTGAGCTGCAGATTGCTGAGACAGCCACTGAAACTGTAGACTGAGTTTATCTGAAAGAAGACATTTCTTAAAATCCATTTTCTCGACACTCACAGACACACCAAAAGGAAACAAAACAAAGAGATTTGAGTCTTAAGAGAAACCCAGCAATTCCTTATTTATCCTCGCCACCTGAATGATCGATAGTTTTCCAGGTAGTTGTTCTTTGAAGCTGAAATTTTGTATTAGATAATGTCAGCCTGCAGTAATTAAGCTATGGAAATTTTTACATATACCATGACAAAATAAATTGCAGCTGTGGTTTCCAAATTGAATATTAGAAGTATCCTAGTTTGTTTTCCTTCAAGAATGACAGCTGTCCCCAAGATCACCTAATGCTGATGGGGGCTAGCAAAGTTCTTAACTGTTAAATATACAGAGGTTAAATAAACAGCAGAAAGCTTGCATTTCTGGCTTCATTAGCTGTGTCTGTGCTTGAGCATTTATCATACCACCGGAGGGGAAACAGGCCACTTTAGATAACTGATTTCACACTGCTTTGGAAAGCTTTTCTTTAAAGAGGTTGTCATGGAATTGGGGCTACTTACCTAAAATCTAATCAAACATGAACCCCTCTTCCCTTTTTTTGCCCTATCCACATATATTAATAGATCTTAGGAATGTGTTAACTCTTTGTGTTAAAGTCAAATATATATTCATGTTAAGAAACATTTAGTCCTTTGATGCATTTCCTTTATTGCTACACATTTTTTTAAAGGTGCAATATTTTAAACTTTTAAATTACAAAAGTAACGTGTTTCTTACTATACCCTCACTTCTTCCAGGGGTAACCACATTTCTTTGCACATTTATAAACTGTGTGTGTGTGTGAGTAAGAAACAAAAATGAGATCAGAGTTTACATAATGGCCTGAAAGCTTTTTTTCCCTCAATAACATATAACGGAACGACTTGCTTTCTCTTTTTTTGGTATTTTTTACACAAAAAGTTGGGTACTTGCTGAGCAAATAAGCATCATCCTTGAGGCATAACTTTTCATGACAATTTATACCTCTGAAACTTTTTTCATCTCACCTTTACCTTAGAATCTAAAGATCACTCCTGACTGTGTGATGCCACAGGGTGGACAGACATCCCACAGGACAATGCCTTCTTTGATATTCCAGCCAAACTACAGTTTTACTCTTGCCAGTTTCCTGATCATAAAATGAGGGCTGGATTAAATGATCTTCCAGCTTTAAATGTCAACGGCTCTACCTGGTCACACCTGGCTTACCTGGACATTTTTCACAGCCCTTCCAGGAGCCACACCTCCCAAGTAAATAGGACCCTTGATTTTCCAGGCAGCTCTAGTAGGAGGCAGACTTTCTTCTAGGACTCGAAGACCATCAATTACCAGTCGGCCGCTGCTCTTTTCTCGAATAAATATCACCTGGATGGAGAGAAAGACAGTAGCACATCTCAAGTACATCCCAAGATTAGGGGAAAGACTGTGTTCCTCTCCTCCCAACTTTGCTATTGCCATACTGTGGGAAATCTGCAGAAGTTCTTTAAAAAAGTGGTCCCTTCTCTGAAGGGTAGGAGTTCATCCCTTCCTGTAAAACTTGGTTTACAGTTATAGCCTTCATTTCTGAAAACAGCTTATATTTAGCAAGTTCTCTATGAAGCTCTTCCCGATTGGCCAGCCCACATGCTCTCTCTCCTAAATTTATTGTAGTTAATTGCAATGCAGCTTACACTGCTTACTCTTTCCACTACATACACACTGATTTCCTTCAATATTTAGGTAATTCTCCCTGTTGTATCCTGTCTTCCTAACAGATTTAGTCTTTACTTTGTATCTTCCACAGCTTAGCCCATAAAAGACATTCAGCAATCATTGTTAAAAATTTAGAACATTACAGGCAGTGGGAAAAAAACAGTCAAATGAAAAATCCTTAGAAACTAGACTTCAGTTTATGCTGGCCATTGATCCTTTGGTTAAAATAATTGCACTAAAAAAAATAAATGGAAATTGATCTGTCAAAAAAAAATTACATCAGCCTGTATCTCTTGTAAAATAGTATGCTTCAAGATTTTTATAAGGAATTAATAAAAGTTTTTGAAATTGAACTCCGAGCATATAGCAACAAAATAGATGTTTCTAGAGAACCCAATAGTGGGGCATTAGTGTCAGTCTATTTGATAATGGTGGATGTTTGCTGATAATAATATTCTCTGCCTTCAACTTACATCGTGCCACAATCCATCATTGTATTTCTCTTGGCTTCTAATCTTCAGTTTCTTGTGGCCAACATTAAACATGAAAACCAAGCGGCCATGGGCTAAGAATAGGGTCATGAAGTCATTCTCGTCTTGATCTGAGACATAGAAAATCATCCCATGGGAGGAGCGAGTTTTCAGACGAATGGAAAACTGAGATCTGGTAAACGAAAAGAAAAAGCTTACCCCCTGTAAAATGAGACTGAGGGTAATCTCTAACTTCCCAAAGTAATATAGTGTAAGGAACAATAAATGAGTAGCCATTCTATCTAATCCCAAGCAGCATTACTTCTATTTATCCCTCAGATTATTAATGAATATTGAGTAAGCACAGCTAGTTTAAAAATGTAAATCCTTGTCTACTTCCTTATACAACAGAAATACATTCCACATTGAAGGAAGTGTTGTTTCAGTTAAGGATCATATCATGTCTTGCTTTGAAAATATGGTTGCAATTAGTTTAGTAAAAATCTATATGTTAAGGAAGCTTATTCATGCAGACAAAATACTAGTGAGTAATTAACATGCATATAGAAATTTGCATAGAAACTATGGTTTGTGTACTATCTAAAATAACAGATTCAATTTTTTCCCAGTAAAAATTAATCAATGAATATTGCATGTTAAAAACAGGCTCCAAGTGTGTAGAAATTAAACAACTCTCTAGAAATTTAGCTCCAGGCCATAGATAGGATACATTTATTAGGCTAATTTCTGGTTTGATTAACTCTAAATTCTTCCTGAATTATACAAAATACTGATTCTGCCTTTGAGGCAAATAGAAAATTAGAAGGCATTAGAAGTTTCTTATTGAATGCACTGCCTGTATGAATATTTGAAAGAGCTATATAAGACCTATGTAAGAATATTTGGATGCTAACACCATAAAAAGAAATCTTCAATTGTACTGTAACTTGGACATCTGTGAAATACTGGGAAGAGGTGATGTGCTTTAGAGATGGCTTGAGGGCCAATAGAGATACAAGCATATTTGTATTTTCAGTGTCTTTCCTTATTAACCTTCTAGCAGTTCAGGTGCATTCCCATTTACAATCTGAAAGCAATTTGTACGGGGAAGGGAAGGTGATATCAAGGTTAGATAATGCATCACTTGAAATTTGCCCCATTTCCTTTCTTTGATTGTCTTTTCTTCTTGATAAAACACAGCAAACTCCTAGGAAAATGCTGTTTTATGCACCTTGCTTTTGGGAAAAATGTCACAGAGAATGTAATTTATTGGAAAGTATGAATCGTGTATTATTTAGCGTTTATTTTGATGATAAAAAAATAGATTAAGGTGGCATGAAAAGGAAAGATCATAGGAAAAAGATGACATATAGCAAATAAAGATGAAGATCAGCCATAGTGTGAAGTTTCTGGAAGGAGAGTGTGTTACTTTACTTTTCACCAAAATCTCCTTTTAAGTGTTCAAACTCTTGGCGGCTATTGGCAGTCCCTCCATATTGATAGGCATGCTCTATTGCTCTCGGTCTGTTGGAAAGGTGGCAGTGAGAGTCTCTTGGAGCATTCCGCTCTAGGAATTTCAGGCCAACAGGATCCCATGAAGGTGCATCTTTACTTTTTCCTCCCTATAAAAATAGAAAATAAATCATATTAAGGTATAGAAATGACATACCAGCAGCAAAAATTCATTTGTGAACCTTACCATTAATAGTAATATGAGTAAGTGTATATTATTTGTGCATTGTCCATTCATGAAATATTAGGCCCCTCTCTTCTCTCCCTTAACCACCATAAGCAAATGACAGCAGTAGCAACAACACCAAACAACATAATATGTTAACAAATCCAAAATTCTATTCTGTGATAGTAAAGTGGAGCTAAACTGAAGTGATAGAGCTAATTGCTCTATCATTGAAATTAAATACACATCTTAACCAATGATAAAAAGTGGAAAAGTTGGCAATAAAGTAACCCTGAGAGAATCAATCAATAAAACCCTCATATCATAGGCAACAGTATGACTTTATACACAGATTATTACTAACACACACTGTGCAAAATGCCAACATACTTAGCAACATCTTCAAAATATTTGAGAATATTTTTGGTGATAGGCCTTGTAGCAAACTTTTATAAGACAGGATATAGAACAAATTTGAAAAATTATCTTGTGCTCTTAGAATGGCACTGCTGATTTTAAAATTTAGAGTGGTGAAACTATAGGCTAATATTTAATGGTTATTTAGTCTTAATTTCTGAAGCAATATAAAAGTAAATGCAAATAAATTTAATAATTCAGTCATTTATTCATTTATTCAAGCAAATGTTTACTGAGTACCTAATGGGTAGAAGTGAGAGAGAGGAAGTTTTCTTCAGTGTGTGTGACGGAATAGAAAGGTGAGTGAGAAATGGTTCCTGTTTTTTAAAGACTTGAAAATCAATTGGGAGGAAAGGCATATAAATAGCAAATTAGAATAGCAAATTAGAAGACAGGTTGGTGCCAGATAGAAGGGACCTTAGATAACTTGCTAGAGGATGGGGTTTTGTTTTTTAGGTAATGAGAAGCCACACAGATTTTAAAAGCAGGGAGTGACCTGATGACTCAGGAAGAAAGCTTGCAACAACAGAAGGGTGGAGAAGAGAGGAAATGTTTGGTAGTAGGGAGAACTGGAGAACACAGCTAGAGTCAGAGTGAGATATAGGATTAGAAATGAAAAGACAACTTTTGGTTTAAGGCTATCGAATAGACACACACAATTAGTTTTTCCCCCTCCCTAATCCCACTGAAATGTCAGAAGAACTATACACATAAAATAAATCCACAGTACTCCTGGAAATCTAGGAGAGTTTCTACTGGCAGAACAAACCAGTATGGAATTTCTGGAAGATATAATACAGATTCAAACAGATCGACAACAGAACCCTTAATCACATATGGGCAAAAGACAAGACCTCCAAAAAAATCAATCTTCCAGGCAAATCCCAGAATTACACTCAAAATCCAGGTACAGTGAGCAGGGGGCAGGTTAATTAATTAAAGGGCAGACCAGTTGTGCCAGTGCCCTGCTCTCAAGGCAGCAGCTCTTACAGAAGGACCTGGCAATGGAGACTCTCTCAGTGGTGGTTAGATTGGAGAAAGTGAGATGGGAGCTCAGAGACTCACATATCCTAAAGAAAAGCTCACCTGGTTCCACCATCCCCCTTCCCTTCCTCGCATAGTCATCAGGACTTGGAACCTGATTTGCTGCTACAGAAGCAAGGCTTCTTTCTTGGCTGGAGGAAATATACCCAGTATTTTTTGTTCCAGGCCCTCACCTACAAATAATGGCCATAGCTTCAAGCCATGGGTGGGCAGAATGGGTTGGAGTGGGCTTCAGGAAGACTCTTTTCCTCTACTATATCTTAGGAAATTTCCTCCCACTCCATGCTGTATTCTGGCCCTAGTGGAGTAACATGCCTTATAATGGGAGATATGATCACCCTTGTCTCATTGAGGGACACAGTGGGAAATCCCTTGCACAGGAGGGTGGGGGTGAGAGATTGGTAGGGGGTTGGGTTTCCCTAACTCTAGCTGCTCCCCATTCCCTCCATTCCAATGGAGAGGATCTCTTTCTCCATCAGTGCATCCACTTAGGTAGGGGAAGAGAGCAACAGTGCATTAGACTACAGGGGCTCAGCAAAGTATGGGGTTATTGGACCACGACATTCTCAATTTGCCAGCCCCGCCTTTCTCTGCTTCAATGTGGGAATACATGGACTAGGATCTGTCTCTTGTCTGCTGCAAAAATTAATAAACTCTAATATCTTTATATATGGCAACCAAATACTCTAAATCCTCTGTGGATATATGCTCTGAATAATAATAATAATAGTAACAAAGACAAGTTATAACTTAATCAACTATTTCACTACCATGTAACACAGAGACTCAGTTTACTATCCTAAATGGGTATGTGTGTGTGCATTTTCACTGAACCCCACTAGACTTTGACTTTGTTTTTTTCTCTGAGGTTTTATTAGTTGCAATCCAACTGGTGGTACCAATGTCAATTTAGCAAGATTCTTTTGTTTCAGATAATAGCCAAACTAGTTGAGCTACTTAAGAAAAAGAGGGCAATGTGTTATAAGGATATAGGAGTATTTTACACAATCTGAGAGAATTTTGTATAGTGAGGTCCTACCAGGGGCAAGAATCAGGAATTGGAAAGCTAGGAAGAGTCTGGGAAACTCCTTTTCTGGATGTTTCCGGTATCTCAGCTTTGTTTTTCTGAGTGTCTGCTTTCATTCTTTCTCTGCAGGACAGCTTTCTGACTTTCTCTAAAGAAGCTTTCTTTCTTTGTGCATGATTAACGTAGAGCTCTTAGGTTTACACGCTTTCCATGCAATGACCAGCCCAGACTAGTCTCTCTCTGTTCTAAGTGTCCAAGGAAGAGAATCTGATAGTCCAGCTTAGTTCAGATGATCTACCCTGGTCCAATCATCTATATCCAGGTAGATGAGGTCACGTGCCTAAAATACTGGGCCTGCCTGCCTGGTGGGTAGGGAATCAGCTCTCAGATAAGGGAATGGTTGGCCAGATAGTCCAGAACAATGTCTATTACAATATATAAAATGTTCATCATCACATTAAACACTAAATGAGAAAGAAACTACTTTCCCAATTAAATTTGAAAACCTAAAAATTACGAAAAAATTTCAAGCTGGAACATAAGTGGTAAGACAGATATTCTTATATGCCCATGGGGGAATGTAAATCAGCGTTACCTTTTTGAAAAATAATTTGCTTTGACCCAGTAATTCTACCTCTAGGAATTTATCCTGAAGATTTATTCAGCAACATGATCCAAGACTAAGGTACAATGATCTTCACCCATAAAAGGGAGAAAACTAGAAATAACCAAAAGTCTATTAATGGCTAAATGAATTATAATAAATGCATAAAAAGGACTATTAGAAAGTTATTGTGAAAATAAATTATTATAAGCCCAAATTGTTGTGATTCAGTCTTAATAAAAATTCAAACCGGAGGTCACAAGTTTTTCTTGGTAGCTATTTAAGAAGCTTTTGATACAAGGCTGATTATGAGAGAAGATTAGGAAATATTGACATTCTGGTTACCAAAAAATATAAGTGAAATCTATAGTGATTCTGTATCTTGTTACTGCAAAGTTGAGTTTCTAAGACTATTTACCAGAAAGGCTAAGAGGTTTCCTATTAATATTGAAAAGTTTGTGTTAACAGTTCTACAAGGCTGTTGATTATAACCTGGAGACTATGAATATTTGGTAGGAAACTACATTTGATAGACAGCTTCATATAGAAAACTGTGTTCATTTAAAGGGGTAAAACATGTTAGTTTTAGAGGATTGATCTTCCTTGTCAACCTATGATGTTAACCTGTTGCCTACGATCTACTGATCCGTGCTCAAGTGCCAGTAAAAAATTGTCAGGATAAGCCTTTTAGCATCAATATATGAAGGTGACGGTAAGAGTCCATCAGAATTTCATAGTTTCCTCTGAAAAATCTTTCACGGTGTCCTCTAGCAAAATCCTTCATAAAAATCAGTGAACTTATCCCTCTCCCTGAACCACTTTATAGTCTTATGTGTGAAATTCTAGAAGGGATCCTGAAAAACCACTAAGTTTTGATTATGTGTGAATTACTTTATTAACATTGATAAAGAAATCACGTGTGAACAAAGAAGAAGTTTCATGGGGATTCTAAAAAGTGGTCCACATAAGCTGAAATATAGGGGGAAGTGCTGAAGACATAATGATCAGTGGAAAACCATTAGAAGCGAGAAGCTGGTGGGGATGCTTCCCTCTTGCTGATGGTTCGGAAGCCAACCTTGGAAGGAAACCAGTTCTTCCCCTGAAAAGATGCTCAACCTCACTAGCATTCAAGGAAATGCAAATTAAAACCAGAACAAGATGCCATATTTGTCCATTAGATTGATAAAATTACAAAATTTTGATTATATCCAGTGTTAGCAATTGTGAGAGACAAGAGATTCTCTCAAATGCCGTTTGTGGGAGTATAAATTAGTATTGCCTCAATACTAAAACCCACATTCCCTTAAGCCAAGCAATTCCACTTTTAGAAGTCAATCCACCAGAAACACTTCCAAGGCTTTATAGCCATATATCAGCTAATGTTTACTCTATGCCAGGCACTGTGCTCAGAGCCTCTCATGCATTAACTCATTTAACCTTATAACACCTACGATGCAGACTGCTAAATAGTTATTGAACACCTATTATGTGCATTGTTCTAGGCTCTTAGGCTCACTGTTCACATCAGTGAACAAAACAAGGGAACTTGCATTCTAGCAGAGGAGACAGACAATAAATAACAAACATAATAAATAAAGTCTATAATAAATTAAAATGTGATAAGTGCTATGGAAAAAGAAACAATCAGGAAAAAGTAAGAGATCAATAGTACTAGTGGAAGGCAGAAGGTGGGCTGATATAAAACAGGAGGTTACATAGGCCTCAGTGAGCAGAGGAGAGCTGGACAATCCTAGGAGAAGAAGTTGTCTGTGCAGATGTTAGGGGGAAGAGTGGTCCAGGCAAAAGGAAAGCTTGAGGAAAGACCTTAAGGCAGGAGTGCACACGGCCCATTCTAGGAATAGCCAGGAGATCGTTGTGGGAGAAGAGTGACTGAGGGGAAGAGGTCTGGATAATATAGGGCCTCTTATGACATTGTAGAGACTTGGGCTTTTATTCTGAGTGCAGTGGGGGCCACTTTGAGCTGAGGAGTGACATGATATACCTTACATTTATAAGAATCTGGCTGTTATGTAGAGAACAGACTATCAGGGAACAAGGTAGAAGCACGGAGGCCCGCCTGTTGGGAGGCTATTGCAGTAATCCAGGTGGGTGATGGTGGTGGCTTGGACCAGGGTGGGAGCACCGGCACCTGAGAGCATTGTTAAAATTGGACCTTGGGGGGGACAGGGAGGGTTGGATTGAAAGAATGGGAAGGAATTAAGAGTTTCATTTGTAACGAAGGCAAATAACGTACACACTAAGAGCAAATGAATGAGAAAGAATATTTAATATTTTCCATGATTGTGACAGAAGGCTGAGATTGTTACATGAAAGCAAATGATACTAGAGAATTATAGTACTAAATAATATATATTATATATACAAATTGTTAAGTACTGAGCAATTATAACCATTGTAATGAAAAGTAGTTGGAAGTATGAGTAAAACCTGATTCAAACTGTTTCTTTGGGAAGGAGAATCGATGTAACAAAGCTAGTAAACTGGAATATGACACTACAAGAATCCTGTCTTTCATATGTACGCAGTTGCAAACAGAAAAAATTCTATAAAGCATCAGTGTCTAGAGCTGTGTGCATAGAATACGAGGTCAATTGGGAAGTTGGCACAGCATTTTTACCTTTTTACTCTGACTTGTTTTAGGCTTTGAGGAATTTTTTCCTTTTTTTTGAAGGAGAAACAATGGTGAAGATTCAATGGGACACTCATAAAGAGAGGTATGGACCTTTTCAGAATACCGCTGGAAATCTTCGACCTCCACATCTCTATCCAACCTATGTTCGTAACAGAGGAAAAAAGTCTTAAAAATGTTGTTTAGAATTATGTGATGAAAACCATGGAAGTCAAAGAACTTTGGCAATTAAAATTTTTTGTGTATGTGTGATGAGTCTTTATCCATCAACCACTATCTTAATCAGAGCCCTTTAAATGATCATTTAACCAATTAGTTAAGAACTATGTGCCTGGTACCAGCACATTCTGACAGATGAACATCTCACCATACTTTGAAGACTGGGACATCTCTGTGTTACCTAATCTGCATTAAATTCCTCTCTTGCTTGTTCTTGTTCTCAAGGAGCCCTCATTGTCATTGTTAAGGACTTAGATTAACGGCTTTGTTTAAAGTCATGCATTACATTAAGGAGACTTTCTTAAACCTCTAACAAGGATTTGGTGTGTTGCTTTCTTTGTACTATACCATTAATAATAAGTCCAGAAACAATCGCATCTAATATTTATAGCTTGCTGTATGCCAAGTGCTTTGTGTGTATTATCTCATTTAATCCTCACAACAATGCTACCAGGCAGGCACTATTATTATTTGCATTTTGCAGGTGAAGAAATGTAGGCTTACTTAGCCTAGGTAGTATAGAAATTAAAGAGCAAAAAACTTGCACACAAACCCAAGTATGTCAGTTGCTCAAGCACACGCAAGCTTTTAATTACTACCCTCTAATGTCTTTGATAAATTTTATAGTTCTCATTTTTAATAATGTAAATATTTTCATTATTGACTTGATCTTTATCAATCATGCAGATTTATGAGTAGTAAAAACATTATACCTGGTAAAGTAGGCATTACTTATGCAGCCAGTGAAATTAGCATACTGGGGACTGATGGGCGAGCCACCGAAGTAAAACTTCTTTTCACCTGCTTGTGTCTGTTCTGCTCTCCCTTTGGTGGGGTTCTTACTGCCAAGTCTGCTTTTATCTACTATCAGTTCATATCTGCAAAGGAAAAAGCTTCTTTACACACCACACAGCTAACATTTCACCTGGAGTTCCATTCGAGGTTGCAGGTTTTCCCATGGAATTGAAATGGAAGATCTGGTTAACGAAAAGACAATGAGTTGCCAGACTCTTCATGAGGCCCAGCATAAAAGGGTTGAATATTTCTATAGGCGGGAAAGACCCTCCAAATTATCATTGGAAGTTAAACCCATAAAACCAAGAGGTTCAGATGACTAGTCATCAGCATTTGTGTGTGTGTGTGTGTGTGTGTGTGTGTGTGTGTGTGTAAAAAAGAGAATATAACTCATGGGGATCAGTTAATCACATTTGTAGGAGACAATTTTCATTGTAAAGCATATTGAATGGTTTTGATGCTCATTGGAAAAGGAGGCTAGAAAAGGCCTATTAATGTTTTCTTTTGATGGGAGGGCTCCACAGAAGTGGACATAGAAGAGCAGCAGTCTACAACAGAGGTTTATTTCTTATTCCAGAAAGCTTTCTTATTATGGAAGAGAAATTCAGTCCTCTATATTTTAAAGATAAATTTAGAGCTTTTAAAATGTGGCCATAAATGTAGCATTCTCAATTGTTTAATTTAAAAGCTAATGAAACCAATATTTGCTAAGCTCCTTCTATGTGCAAAACACTGCCCTCCACTCTATAAGTACTGTGTGTAGGCACTTCCCTCAAGGAGATTATAGCCTATGGTTTTAAGGGAAAAAAACTTTATATTTCTGTTAAGTAATTTTATAGTGATTTATTTGGCATGTTTTGAAAATTAATAGCAAATTTTTTTGAAAAGAAGGTAAGTAGTTTTTTCTACCATTTTTTTAAACACTAGGAAAATAATTGGTTAGCCTATTACTCATAGTGGTCATTTGACAGATCATGCCCTACGAGCAAAGCCACTTGGTGGAAAGAATATAAAGGGAGGAGCTGTACCTTGCCGGTGAGACAGAGGTAATGATGAAGTGGGACAGCCCGTCATTGTACTGCTTATCTGCTGACTGCACCTTGATCCCCTTTACATCCATGATCACGGTGCCATTATCCAACGAAATGGAGAACACGTCTGACTGAAATGCAAGCACAAGTTTTTAAGAAGGGAGGCCGGGGATCCAGAAGATGGACACATTTTCAACATTCACTTAATGGTATTGCTTAAAGGAACACACAGTGTGAGAAAAGTTTGCTTGTAAAATAATTTCTATGAATAACAATAACAACAACACAATGCTCTATTGTTTCTATGGTGCTGCCTACAAAATTAGACATGTTTCAATGGCAAAAGGAATCTCCTATATCCTGAACTGAAAATTTCTGGTGATTTTGTCATGCTGAGAGTTGTCCCAGTGTCACTTTCCTAACTCAGGCATCTGTACTCCATCATTATTCTTGCTTTTTAATCCCTTTTGAAAAGGCAATATTTGAATCTCCTTGAGGGTGTAGCTAGATGACTAGGCAAGGGTTAATTTGCTAGTCTGGCTTTTTAAATGTTTCACTTTTCATCTATAAAGGCAGAAGAGAAATTTAAAAAAGCAGAAGTTAACGTCTCTTTTTCTGCATTTGCTTATTGCTTGTTTTAAAATATTGGTAAAAGGATAATCTTGCTTTTCTTCCTTTATCTGGGCACCAACTTCTACAGTCAGTCCTCAAAATAACCACTTTTTGTGGACAAAAAGTGTTATTTAACTAACATGGTAATGAGGCAGGCTCACTGGCAGAGGTCCTACAAAGAGCTTTGAGTAAATTCTCATGCATCCTACTGGTTTAAATTAAATTTTATGTAAATATGACAGATATAAGGTAAAGTATGAAAAGTAAAAGTTGCTTTCATAAACTATATTATGACCTGGTGCATCAGTGTACATATTGGTGATGATCTTTTCATAGATAAATCAGTTGGATTTTGGGGACACCAAACCTCTACAGATCTTACTTTATTCTTGAAATAATATAAATATATAAGCTGAGTTCAAGCGTTTTATAACACATCCAAGAACAGAGAAGTATGTTCTTTTTACTATCTTATAAATTAAATCACACATGTATTTGTTTGTTAAAAACAGCAAGAGGTTTTTAACATTTTTTGAGCCATGGATGCCTTCAGCAGTTTGGTGATACATATGGACCCCTTCACAAAATGTCTTAAAATGCATGAAACAAAATGTGTAGCAATACAAAGGAAACCAATTACATTGAAATGCAGTTTCAAAATATTAAAACAATAAATCTGTGATATAGTAATATATTTACTTCTTCATTAAGGCATTAGATAATAAAATCTAGTAGCAGATCTAATAAATACTGTAATTTAGAAGTAGCAATAAGAAAAAGTGATATTTTGATATATCTGTCGAAACTGTAATGTGAAATGAAAAATACCTGTGATTTCTATTAATGAAAAAGTCACAGGTACTTGCTAATACTACTGTGGTTTGTTGCTGACATTCACAATTGAATAAAATGCTAAATTTTAGTTAGAGACAATAGAGATGCCCTTTTTCCCCACCCAAGTCCACAGACCCCCTGAATTCTCTTCATGAACCCCTAAGGTCTATGAATCCCAGCTTAAGAACTCGTGATGTACAATTTATATAATATTTTATAAAGTATCTTAAAGGAGGCATTCTGTGTGTGTACATGTGAGTCAAAATTAATCTGAGTTGAAAATCACTTTTAACATGATTAAAAAGTATTTTTAATAGACAAAACAATTATCACAAAGAAGTTTCCTTGGGAAAAACAAATACTTACTCCTGAAGTATAATAGAATAGTAACCCATTTGGCTGTAATGTTCGGAAATTGAAACCTCCTTCAAAGCCATCAAAGAAAGATATTTTCTGAGTTGAGGCAATGAAACTCTGTCCATTGAAATATGCTCTTCGAGATATCTGTGTGCCAAAAAAAATTGAATATAGCATTTTCGATAATTACCAAATGCTCAAAACATTAATTTCTCACATATCAAAGGCCTTGACTGCTAGTTTCTATGTTAATAGTCTATGTTTTGACTTATGGTTTATACTGGAATTCAGGCATGTTAGCGTTCCTTCTATGTGCCTCTAACAAATGGAGTTTCAGTTTCTCCAATTCCTCCACTCTGTGTGAGTAATGATGCTCATACAGCCTCTCTGGGCTTTGGAAACCCCACCCATCAAAAATTGAAGCAACTGGATATGTCACAGAGGAACCCCACAAGCCTTTCTAGCTTAATGTTTCTTCTTTCTGCTGGCGGCAGAAAGGAGCCTGAGGGGTACCTAGGATCACAGAGAAGCTGAAAAGAGCTTTTCAGCTTTTGAGAAGGATAAGTTTTGTGTCTACTATTAAAAAGCTTTTGATTGACTGGTACTTACAAGAGAGTCTTCTGGGCATCCATAACCAATTCCCAGGGTTTCTGTCTGTTCTAATAAATTGAAATCTTTCTTCTGGAACTGGAAACCCTTCATGCATCCTCTGAAGTTGATATCTAGGGGAAGGTGTGCTCTTAGGGTCCTGGAAAAGAAAATTAGTCTTCACTGATATAGCCATGATGATAATGATGCTACCTTGCATGTAGGCTATGAAATTTAATTTTATTTAGTCATTTGTAATAGCTTTATAATTGTTCATATTCTCATGCTTTCTTTCATAAGAACACCGTAACGTCTAATCTTTGCCTATAAACAGCTTTATTCTAAGTCAAACCAATTTTTTTACTTCCTTATGGTTTTTGAGATCCTTTAACTTACGTTAACTCATTTTATCTTTATAACAATTCAGTGAGATAGAAGAGGATGCTATTATTTCCCTTTTATAGATTATTCTTAGGTTGAACCATAGGGAACTAACATATTTGTGGGTCAAAAATGGTCAACTCTTGGTAATTTCACATGGTTTAACCTATAAAGTTAAATTAAGAAGTAATAAGTTATTTTCTTATGTCACAAATGGTAAGTTAGGGTTGGAATCCAGGTCTTCAGTCTTCCACTAATTCACTTGGGTCATGAGCTCATCTTCTTGTCCTTATTTTCAACACACTGTAATCAACTAAGGCTAGAGAGATGTCTTAAATGTCGGGCCTTTAAATCAATAGGAAAGTCACAAATTCTTTATCTTTAAGATCAAGGATGGCATTTTGCTCAATACTGTAATCCTAGTATATAGAAGGTGCCCAAGAACATGTTACTGAATATTGAATGAATATGAAGTTAGTTTTGACCAAATTACAATGGCTTCAATGTATTGTAAATGAAAACTGCCCAAACTAAGGGATAATAGTCCCACTATATTCCGCTCTGACAAGATCACACGTGGAGAACCATGCTAATTGACAGATTGGGGTGCACAGAACGGCAACCATAATGCTTAAAAGTCTCATGGGGCTTGGTTGAAGATGCTGAAGAGGGTATTTAGTTTGGAAAGGCAGCTTGATGTTAGGGCCCTATTCCAGACCAATTAGAATTTCTGGAGAGTAGTCATGGGACATCATGTTTATAAAAGTTCTCCAGGTTATTATAATGAGAACTAGGGTTGAGAACCACCGGACTGGATCATCCTAAAGTTGACTTTCAGTTTTAAGGGTCTCTGATGCTATGAATTAATTGTAATAAGAATTTTTGAATACATTATTCTAAAGTTTCATTGTACATAATCCAAAACCCCTTGGATAAGCTTAAAAATATTTGTACCTTCAGATGCTATTTGAGAGTTCAAATAAGTTTAAATTAAGACTAAAACAAAAGTAAAAGAACACATGCTGCTTTGTTTTCACACAATACACATGTCCCGCCTTTCCTTGCTGATAAGGAATATTGCATTAGACTATGTTCTAAGAGTAACACAATAATTAAAGAAATCTGCGGATCACATCTACTAGATGCTAATTGAAGGGGGTCATGAGGACTGGCTGCAGAGGGCCCGAGGGTACATGAACGTGTGTGCATGTGCCTGTGTACACGCATAGAAGTAGCAAAGGGGAGCACTTAAACCTTTTACTAAACCTCTCCCAGATGTTGAATACTCAGTCCAGTGCATCGTTAGGAACAAACAGCTACTCAACAAAAAAAAAAGTTACCTGGATTGTAAGATTTCTTGGGGAGCCCCTCCAATGTATATGTCTGTAAAAGGTATTTTCATCTTTTCATTATCCATGCTTTTGACATGTCGTCTGTCAACCACTAAAATCATTTTCTTATCATTGTGGTAAATGATCGAGATCTGGGAGAAATAATACATAGTAAGTCTGGATCACTGCTTAACAATTCGCTTTTTGAAGATTACTATATATTTTAATTATTCTGGGTACAACAGCTGGGTCTCCATGTTCTTGTGCTTGTTCGTTCACAAAATGGGGACTAGATTTTCCTTTCTTACTCAGAGACATGAAAACTCTTACTTATATAACCAGAAGTTCACGTTACCTGGAGAAGGATCTCCATATGGAGATGGATCTAGCCCAAGAAAAGTTTTGTCATGAGACCAACTGTTTCCTTTTGCCCCTTTGAGGGGATTTGGGAAAGAACTACTATAAGCAGGTACCTTCTGGACCCCAGACTGTAAGTCACCAGGTCTCATTTTTTGGTGACAAAATGAGAAGCTTTAATGACTCTTTGAAAATGCTAGTCAGAGAAATAGTTAAGATATTCTTTTATTGTAAATCATCCTCACGAAAGCTATGGACTTTGAACTGAAAAGAGAAATATAAGCTCCTATTCTCTGCATTTCAGGTCAAGCTAAAGATATTATGCAATTTATACATTTTATTAAACTATAGATTTAAAGTAGTTATTAATGAAAATAGATGATGTATACTATCAGTACACTGCAGATCTGTTTCAAGACTAAAGAGCATTCTTTGTGAATTCTCTTTATAAGGAAATCTATGTTAGTATTTTCTAAGTTCTGGATAAATGGTTTAAAAGGAAATTCTCTATTTACTTATATCTACTTTTTTTACATTTAGTGGGGCTCAAAGAATAAGTAAAAAAATGGCTATGTTTCTATACTCTGGCATTTTCAACAAATGTATAGATAGATTCCATAGGAGTGCCATGGTAATCAAGATACTGAGCATTAACAGGAGCCTTTGGTCAGTAAAGTGATTAAAATGAATCTTTCAGTGACTCTTTTATTAGAAACATCAATATAACAAAAACAGCCTTTCTTTTAAAGCAAATGTTATCCTAGAGTTGAGTAGATGGGGGCCCTTCAGTTGGTTCTTGGATGTGAAGGTGTTCAGTTTAATTACTTTCCCACCTATTACATTTGACCATCTAACTAGATCAATAGATCTAAGAACAAACAAAATGAAACAATCCACCCAAACTGCAACGATTTGTACCTCATGGTATTTTGCATCATTAATTTGAGCTTTCTTCAATGTGTCTTCAAGATGCACAGGGCCATTGCTAAATCCGAAGTCATAGAACACGTGTAGGTAACCATTGCGCATTTCCAGGCTGAAAAACATGCTCTGTGGAGAGAAAGAAGTTGTAAGATGTGAGCATCTGGTATTTTGAAAGGGCTGATTTAGCTGAGTTTGAGAAATAACACTGTATTCTTTGTTACTGAAATTGTTTGAAGACTAAGGAAGTCTCATGAAATTCTTATTATAAAATAAAAATCACAACAACTTCTATAGCAGAAGTTGTCTGATATTAATATACCAAAGTGTTAATATTTATATACAGATATAACAATCTCCTATTGTTTTTTATTTACTTTATGAATTAATGAAATTTTAAGTTTACCTTATTGACTTTTTACAAGTCTTGAAAACAGAGTATTATAGGCTGTACATATTCAATTGCCTTTTCTTTAGGCAACTTTTGAAAGTTATAACAGGCTAATAGATGTAATTGCATTTCATTGTAAGAGAAAAATTGGTAATATTAAAAAATATTTGAATATTTTGAATATTTTAATATTCTGAAAAGAATCCCCCCAAATTACCAGCAAATATGGATATAAGAAAAAGAAGCCCATTTCTGTATAGTTTTCAAACACTGGATTTATGTAAACAAATATAAAATTATTATGCACTTGAACCACATGATATTTGTGAACCAAAGCAATTCTGTAACACTCAAATAATTTACCAGTCAGGCTTGTCTGTTTCAGAAGATAGTTTGTAGATACAATACTTCAATGAATTTGAAAAATAAGGTATTGTGGTAAAGTCCCTATTCTACAGAAAGCAATCTCCTGAGTGGAGTTTGTATACTCCTGAGAATGTGGAAAACAATCCACTGGGGTGTAGAAAGAAAATATTTCAGCTTCTATTTATGCTCGTTTTAAAATGCTAAAATAGACAAAGAAACTAACCTTTAATATTTAATACACAGATTGATCCTGGGTCTTCAATTCGTCCTTTGGATGGATTTTCACAGAATTAACATGGTATGCGAGGTTTTGAGTGTGACGTTCCACACTTGAAGGGCTGATGGCGCCCCTCATCCATTTCTTTGCTTTTAGCCTATTGCAACTGAGTGCAGTTTATGTGTGCCTGGTGACATGGATTTATGGGTGAGATGACTTAAACAATAGAATATTTACAATGATTTTCTATTGAGATGCAGTGATGCGAAAATATTTTGAGACACATAGATGTTTGCAGATTACTTCCTGCAAATTACTGAAGATGCTGTCAAGTTTAAAGAGGGTTACACATTTTTCTTTATACGGTGAATTATTCTAAATTTGTTGGCTTTTATTTGTGATGACAAATGTCTTTCAGTACTATTAAAATAACTAGTTATTTAAAAAAAATAGTTATCTGTCACTTCAAGGTAAGAATGTTAAAACTGGATGAGAAAGCAACTTTTTTTTAAAAAAAGTTGTACTCTGGAGAGATGGTTTTAAAAAAATATATTTGGAAATTTTTCTATTGTTAAGTGAATTTGCTGAGGAGAACAATGTAAGTGTACCACCTATAAAAAATCTCATATCTGAGCTATTAAAATATTACTGGAAAGAAATTTCTAACTTTAAAAATCTTTCAAATGAATATTTTCAATGGTCTTGAACTCTTTTGTTAAAGTTTACAAAAAGATACAATATCTGATTTGCTCGCAAGAACTGACATCAGGAAAATGGAAATTTACCAGCCAAATTTCAAACACAATTTTGCTTATTAGTGAATGAAATTGAAAAATGGGATCGTGATTTAGTAAACATAGCCAATGATACACTTCTTACGTTTTTATTTTTATGAGGTTCTTGTCTAATTGTGACAGCCAATAAATCTTAGTATTGAAATAAACTGGACTTAGGACAAGACTTTTGAATTGCTGTATCACAGAGTTTAACAGATTTTTCAAAAATACCTGAGTATATTTAATTACACTGCTCTCACTAACACTGCTATTAATGATCATTTTTGTATCACTAATAAATAAATAATTTTATTTTAGTTCATATTTATTTTTAAATTTTATTTAATCTTTATAAAATTTATTTTTTTATTCCAAGTTTTGAATATTATATCCATATATAGTATATATAAATTCTTTATAAATCATTTACATAAAAATATGTATTACATATATATATATACATATATGTATGGTAAGCATGCAAAGTTTTTTTTTACTGATTAGGGCATGTGATTTAAAAGGTCAACGCTAAATTTCTGCAGACATACTGCTCACCTAGATCTTGGTGCTGAGTTTTCTCAAAATTCCTTTAGTTTATCAAAAGACATATTTAACGTATATCCAAAACTGCATTTTAGGGCTTCTTTTATTTATTGCTGATATCACTTTCCTGAAGGAAAAAAATCCACTTTTGCTTTCTAAACTAAAACTTCAGTTTGATGGCATGACACACTCAACCTGGGAAGGTTCCTGGAAAGATGCATAGCAGAAAGCAAAGGAAACGAAGGAGAAGATGTAGGACTTTTATTTTTACTCACTCCATTGACCATCAGGAGCACAAGGCCATTGTCAGCTGGGGTTCGAACTTCTATGTCAAAGCGAGTCACCTGACCAAACTTCCCTCTCCTTGTGATGTCCCTCACCACAGCATAGCTAGAGCCATCGAAGAAGTAACTGGCAGCCCGACTCTGAGTGAAAGCCAGTTTATCTCTGAAATAAAAACGCAAGGATCATATGAACAACACAGTTTCTGTTATGCTTTTCAAGTGGGTCCCTTTTAACCCATTCTCCTGACACCTTCCATGGACCTTAGAGCATTTAAATGAAGTCCTGATGTCTGCAAGGGAGGAAAAGAACAATTTATAGGTAAGTTAAATGAATGGCTTTTAAACAAGTTGCTTAACACTTTTAATACTTGTGCATGCTCATCCAAGGTAGAGAAGAACTGAAAAGTTTTTTTGCCGGCATGACTATTATGCAGTTTCAAAACTGGTTTCTTCAAAGAAAAGATTGAGAACCTGAAAACTGACCCACACTTGTCCTGTTTGCTGCTCTTGGCACTGCTATCAAAGTCTTCAGTACTCATAACACTTTCTCACCTGGCACAGGGCACTGACTTGGAGGGATCCATATTATAGATGTGTTTAAAGTTGTACAAGCTGATCACATCATTATTCAAAGTTGCCAACTCCAGGCAGCCAACGAAGCCAGGCAGGTTTAAGCTGGCAGGGAGCTGTGGAACAGACAAAGCAAAGTCAGCTGTCTCATGATCATGCTTCACCCAGACGACACAGAACAGACAATGAAACAAATAGCAGGTCAAGGGGACCTACTGATTGATATAAATATCTTTCTAGATCTAAGTGTGTGTCTAGTCTATGCCAAACCATTTAGATAAATGATGATTTTTCAGTTGTGCCCATTTTAGCAGAAAGGGTGAGATTTATTGAGCATATAATATGTGCCAATCACATGCTGGACAGTGAATTCATGACCAAAATCAACCCTCATGCCAGCTTTGTGCGGTAGGTATTCCTGCTTTCATATAAAGAGAGGGAAAGTAATTCCCAGAGAGGTTCAATAATGTACCTACAACTAGTGGGTAATAGTCCTGGAATTGAAATCCTAAATCAACTCCCCATCTTCCAGGGCCTTTCCTTTATCTGCCCTTCATCAGGTCTCATATTCCCCCTAGTCCCCCCAATCCCAGGTATTTTATTTCATGCCTATATTAGTCGAGATAACTGAATTTTTGAAACTGCCATCTGCAAAGCTGAAGACTACATACAAACTGTGGTGACACCCACAAGGTACAGACAGTCTTGCAGCAGGTGGAGGGTAATGTTAATTACCTATGCATGTATCAGAATGAAGTGAATTGATATTCAGGTGCTAGCTACAGCTTGAAAGCATTTGACACGATGAAAGTATGGGTAGCAGAGACCAGATTTATATACCAGATTCACAGATCCTGGTTCAGATTCTATCACCCACTGAGCTAAGCTCTTTCGTAAAATATCAAGGTTTCCATCCTGCCCCTGAATCACTATAGGTTTTACGAATTTTTAAAATTAATCATTGTAGATTTGCAATAAGTCAAAATACAGCTGGATAGCTTACCTTGAAGTTTGAAGGCACTCCACCAACATAAAACACAGTGTCCTCAGGGTCCAGATCCAACAAGGAGTCATCTCCTGCAAATTCCCCCTTTTTAATAAACTTTTCCTCTGCGGTGCTACTTAGACTTGGGACTGTTAAAAACACCTTTCCGTGTTTTCCTACCCTGTTGAGATAAAGAATTTTCACTCTTCATTAGCCAGACAATTTATAGAAAATATTTTTTTTAATGTGAAAATGTTAATGTTCTCTCATCACAGAATTGGTGATTTGATTTTGTCGCATTCATTAGCATTTATAGAATGTCAGCAGTCAATGGGAAGGGGAAAAGACGTTCCATCTTGGCATCGATTCAAAGATTGGCCAGATAAAAAGATGTAGTAATCAGACTGCTATTTAGAAAGAATGATGATTTTTTCTAATCTTTTGTTTTCCACTAAGGTATTGGGAAGGAATATGGGAATAATGGGAGAAAGAGAAACAAGAATAAGGGGAAGAAAATTCTCTTTACAACATCCACAGGAAGACTGTGAGTGTGTGTGAGCGCATTCCACAGATTTCTCATGAAATGTGCATAGAAATCCTGTGTCACGGATTCACTTTACCTTTCAATCTTGACAATGCTGAAGTGAGCAGGCCAGGAACTGACAGGCTTGGAGTCCAGAGGAATCTCTACATCCTTAGTTCCCAAATTATAAACGTACACCAGGTTATCATTTTTGATTGCAAGACCCATGTACTCTTTTTTGGCCTGAAATGTCAAGAAGTCACTTAAATAAAATCCATATGAATGAATAGCATCTTTTGTTTTCATTTCTTTAGAGAACAATCAGCAATCCAAACACTTGGCTGTATACAAGGCATGTCTGGCCTGAATTATTACCAAAGTCCCTGTTAGACGGGGCAGTGCCTCTTCCTTTCCAGCCTCGCTGTGGCTGCATCAGTCCACTGCCCCCGTGCTTGCTCCAAGTGCATCCTGGACAGGGAGGCAAGCAATTGCGGGCTTGTGGACATCTGATTTGTACTAGGAGTGTCTTCATCTTGTTTGGTTAATCCAGGGGTATAATGCAGCCTGCCAAAACCAATCACTATGCATCTTCAAACAGGATGCAGCATCAAAGATAAGAGGCCTCTGTATTCCAAAGGTCTTTGAAATACTACATTCAGACTCCTCAAAGGGAGCAGCGTAAGGCTGATACAAAGCAACCCTAGACATATCCACACAGAGAAGGAATTACTTGTCCCTAAGTCATTACTTTAGTCTTGGCATTAAAATGATCTATACTTTTTCAGTTACCAGAATGAGAATTCTGTTTGTTTGCATAGGTAGCTTTGTTTTAAGGCAAGAGAAAAGCACTACCTTTCCTTTAACTATTATTCCCTCTTTTAAGACCTCATGCTCTTACAGTTCTGCTTCCGAGGTACAGGATGAACTGATCCGCAGTCCCAGCCAATGCTGGCTGCTTCGCAGGAGGAGGTTTCATGTACAGGCTCAGGGATGTGAAGGTCTTCAAGTCATCCATACTGGTTTTCGGGTGCACTTCGACTGCTGACTGGCCGTCAAACATCATGGAGACTTGGATCTGGAGTCACAAAATTATTCCATTAAAAGTACTCTGCAGAAATGGGCATAGCGCTTTCCCATGGTTCTCAATGGCTTCCCTCATTCCTTATGGGATCTCTGAGATCCACTGTCCTCCATGCCTTTATTTATTTACTTATGCCCTCAACTTGTTGGAGAAAAGATTGAGGGCAGGTTACAATGCAATAGTTTAGATTTAAAGTGGGGTGAAAGAAAGCAAAAAAAGGATGACAGAGTAGGTCCAAGAATGAGGATAAATATGAATTCCACAATGAACAGCATGCTTGGTTGGGGTGAACTAAACAGCTCAAAGAGATACCTGGTCAGTTATATAATTCACTAGGCCCATTAAATTAACAACTAATTGTTCAGGAGAAATATAACTAATCTGGGGTACTAATACAGTTAGGACTGTCTCCCCAGGGTCTTCAAAAGAGGAGCATGGGATGAGGCTGTGTAGGGGAGAAAGAAACATTCTTTTATCCTTCTAGATTCTTCTGGTTGGTCTACGAATTAAATTGACGTGAGACAGAATAACAGGAGAAAGTCAAACAAATATAATAACTAAATATAATACAGTAAAAATGTATACATGGGAGAGACCCAGGAAAAGTGAGTAACTTGCTAAAATGGCTGAAGCCACCACTGTAAATACCATTTTCAGCTAAAGACAAAGGAGGCTATTAGGGCTAGTAGTTTTGGAATTCAAAGGGGAGAAAGGCAATTCACATGGAGATAGAAAAGCAAACGTTTGATAAACAAATGTTTGCCATGCCTTGCAAAGACAATGAGATTTGGAGAGGATTTCCATCAAATGAGCCTTGCTAGGTTCCTCCATGTCTACCATACCCAGTCATATTATACTATAGTTATCTACGGTGACAGCTCCTTCCTGGAACAGGCCTTCTATCTTAAACTCTTTTAGGAAGTTAGTTGGGAGGTCAAAGTTTCTGCCTGAGTTTTTTGTTCTTAAAAGTAATCAAGCCAAAGAGATACATTTTGGGGTAGCAAATTCTGCTCCCCTACAGCTGCGGGCAGCATCCTTGACCACGTCTTTTGCAGTTGGGAGGAGTCTAGACACAGCTTTGAAGTCTTAGAATGGAGTCTTGATACCTGGCTCTGCCACTTACTAGCTATGCAACCCTGAGCAAGTCACTCAACCTGCAGCTTCCTCATCTGTAAAATGAGGACAATAAATTTGTTGTAAGAATGAAGTAAGATGATAACTATAAAGTGCTTTTCAGTGCCTAGCTCTAGCATTATAATAATTGTAATGATGAGTTCATGAAGATGTTTCTTGTAAAGATTCTCAGAAAGATATCACAACAAAGCACAATTCAGTAAATGCATTTCTAAGAGGCCCAATATGATATGCCAAACTGGTCTAATTTGGGGTGATTTTCAGAGTATTAAAAATATATCCGTGCCATTTAAGCAAATATTTCTGAATAGTTAGATGTATTTACATCAATTAATTAATATTGATTTGGTTAATACTGACGGTCAGTGAGCTCAGGATTATATTCCCAAGTGCCTAGAGTGCAACTGTCCTATGTTGAGTAAAGATCAATACCTCTTAATAAACAACCAAGCAGTGTAGGGGATTAAAGTCTTTTTGTAAAAATTGATAGTCTGAGAAGGATGTATATCTGCACACACAAAGCTTCTCACTTTGAGGAGCTGAGTAACCTCCCAAAGGCACTGCCAAGACTTTCTTTAGAAAATGGTTTTAATGAGTAAGGCCCCAAAATTCTACTCCATATAAATAAAATTACCAGAAAGCACTCACAGAACTTTAGCTTTGGAAATGCCATTTCTTGACAATAAACCTTTTCAAAATGTTCTCCAAGGTATCTCAAAAAGGTAATTTGTGGTGTGGGACCAATTATCATACATCATTTAAAAGTTGGGTATATTTACCAAGAATAGTCTTCATTACAAAATAGTTGATTTCCAACTCTTATCTCCATCAATATTTAGGGACAATAGTCTGTTCACGTCAATTATCAACTGAACAAATGAAACCATATAATTCGGTTGTAAAAAATGATGCTGGTCTATAAATCAACAAAAAACACATTTAAAAGAGGGCTAAGAACAAGCTCTGTTTTGCCACACTGAAAATGTTAATTGTTGTGTCAGGATATGTTCCTACCAACGCTGGCACTAGTTATGGTGTTGCTTCTATAGACGCATCTCAGGACAGGGTCTTTGTTGAGATTATTCCATTTAGCTGGTATGTGATTCCTCAGTTAAGCCTGTGGAGGGGTCAGTAAAAGCTTCATATCATGTTGAAGCTATGTTGTACCAGAGAATTTTTTAAAGAGGTAGATGGGCACGATTATCCCATATAGTAATTGCACTAAAACAGCTGTTAAAACAATGAATAATAATAATAACAATAAATTGAGTCTGTTATTGCAGTTGGCTTTGCTTGACTTTTGCTCTTGTTGATTAGCTTAATTCTGCTGTTCTTAATCCTGCTACACATTAGAATCACTGTGGAGCTTTTAAAAAATACAGGTGCTGAGCCTTCCTCCAGGGAGCCTGATATATGGCATTGAGGTTGGGACCAGGAATTGGTTTATTTTTCAAAGCTCCTCCTGTGATTCTAATGAACAGCTGGGGCTGAGAACTACCGAGCTGGATAATACAGTAGAAAGATTCCAGGTTCTGGAAGCCCAGGGAATTGGAGCTGAGCTTCATGTTCTCATTATCACCAAGTGACTGATGACTGCTTTCATCAGGTACCTTGCTGGCGACACTTCTGGTCTGAGCAATGAGCTCTCGGATCCTCTGGATGCTGGCAGAAACGTTGCTTGCAGGCCGCTTCTGCTCGACTGTACGAAGCTGATCCAGGAGCTGAGGGACAACCTCTGTCAGATTTCTTACTGCAGTCAATAAAAATTAATCACTTGGGTAAGTATCTCAATATTAAGTATATTTAAAGAATCAGATAAAGAGATAACAAACACACAGTTACTTCTGTTAGAACTCTAAGAAATTATTTTAAATCCTACAAAATTAATAGTTAAACCCAAAGCATAATAAATTCCTATTTTGTGGCATTTATGATATATATTGGTCTATAAATTGCATGCAGAGCAAGCTGACTTATAATGTACATTTCTAAAGGGCAGGATCCATGACAAATATACAGATGTTCCTTTCACCATGTGGCACGGGTTCTGCTTGCATTTGTAATATAACTGATACAACAGGTGAGAAGGAATGCTGGCAAAAGGAGGTGGGAGGGTTGTTTTCCAGGATGCCCATTCACAAATGACACTGCTGCTAGGGTCTCAGCAAAGGCAGAGCCAGGGGGCGGAAGCAAGGTAGCACCCAGAAAAGTGGTAGTTCTGCCAAGGTGAGGGTGGGCAGCCATGGTCTCTGGGCCCAGACAAGGGTGATGGTACAAGCAGATCATACTGACTTTTTAGGTTACGTTTTTTTTGGGATATATAAGGTATACATAGAAAAGGATACAAATCATAAGGATATAGCTTGATGATAGAAAATCAAAACACAGAGAATGGCATAATTTTCTCCAAAGTTTCAGGAGCAGAGATTCTTTAGGTTCCCAGACAGCAGCATCAGTGTCCCAGGAAACTTGTTAGAAATGCAAATTCTTTGGGGCCACCTCAAACCTGCTGAACCAGAAACTCTGGGAGGGAAGCCCAGTGATCTGTGTTTAACACGCCCTGTAGGTGATTCTGATGCACACTGATGTTCGAGAACCACTGGACTAGAGATTGATTATCTTTTGGGTATTCTCTGACCTAAGGGCAGAGCCATGGTCATTGAGCACTGGCAGCTGGACAAGAGCAAGCTTCTTACTGGAGCCAAACTAAACTCAGATTCAGCAGAATACGTCAGTGAGGATGAAGGAAGCACCTCTTTTCTGTACTTGTGCTTTTCCAGCACAAGAAATGGAATTAAGTAAAATAATAGCAATTATCAGTTTATTGTATTGATTAATACAGAGGTAGTATTCGTTGTTTGGATCACTGGCCACAATAGCCATTTTACGGTATCATAGTCTTTAAAAATATAGTATACTTTGTTTACACAAAAATAGTATATTTATGGGCTGGCCCCATGGCCTAGTGGTTAAGTTTGGTACACTCCGCTTTGGCAGCCTGGGTTTGGTTCCCGGGCGTGGACCTACACCGCTCATCGGTAGCCATGCTGTGACAGTGACCCATATGCAAAGTAGAAGAAGATTGTCACAGATGTTAGCCCAGGGTGAATCTTCCTCAGCCAAAAAATAAATAAAATAAACTAAAATAAAAAATAAAGTGTATTTAAGGCATTACATAAAAATTTGGATTATGGAAATTTATAGAAGACAGGATCCCCCCGCCCTCAGTTGTCTCAGAAAAAGGGAACCACCTTATGTAAGAGTCTTTACACAGTTTCTTATATTATGGCGTGCTTTTTCATTTACTTTGTTTTTAACCACAAAATGCTATTTGAGGAAAACACAGTAGCCTGAAACAGTTTCAGTTCGTGCCAGTTCTGGATGCTGATTGGAATCACTGAAAGGACTGGTGAAAAAGGAGGAAAAAAATTAGCACAGATTTTGTAAGTAGTCCTGAGATAATACCCTTATAAATGAAAAGGTTGGATGTCATAAAGGCAAATCTTTTAGAAATCAAGCTTTAAAAGCAATTAAGTGAGTGGTTACATGGAAGAACTCATGAATATACACTTAAAAGATGAATATAAAAGAGCTATATTCCTGTTATGGGAATGGGTATTTGTGACTTGGGATAAAATTTCTAGTGGCAGACAGATTACATATAGATTCATAAAGTTGTTTCTTAATTCAGATAAAAGTGAAGGTGATATGGTCTGCAAAACCACGTTGGAGCACTGAAAGTTCTAGTCATGACAAAGACATTGATATTTAAGAGGTATGAAGAGATTGAATAAAAATATGAGAATGGCAAAAAGGAAATTTCTCAAGTAATATATAATTTTAATATCTATGTGTAACTAAATAAATTAGGTAGACATCAAAATATTTCATTTTCATTGCAATAAATTTGTATTCAAGTTGGCCAACAGAGGGTTCCTCTTAATGGAAAGCTTCAGTTATGTTTGGTCATACTCAGTAGTTGTTGGTAATAACCCGCTTTACTTGTATACGGAAAAAGCAACGCTGTTTAGTAAAAGCAAGGCTGTTTAGTAAATTTTGTTCCTAAAAGCAAACCAATATTTTGTTAAAGTTATTTACTCTAACATGTGATTGACTTTCTTCCCCAAAGGATCAGTCTTACCTTGATAAAAACAAGTGCTATTACTATTTCACATAGAAAAAAATATACAACTTTTTAGCAATCTACCTAGTGTTTATTTATGTGAAATATATATATATATATAGCTCATATGTACAAACACACACACACATTGATGGCTGAACTGAGCAAAAGTTTTTCTCCTTTTCTAAGCTAACTTCTACAATGTTTTAATCTAAAACCCAAATGAAGAAAATTGCCTCTTAACAGAAGATGTGTAGAGTTTAATGGCCAGTTCCTCAAGTGGATGCAAATTTTGAAGATTCTAAGTGATACCTGCATCTCTGGCAGAATCCACTGCAGTGTTGTAAGCAGAAGAGTCAAAACTTTGAAGATTCTGTGACCAGTTGGTTAGACTGTCAGCCATCGGGGCGGTTGCCTGCTGGACTTCCATTGTGGTCTTGTTGGCTTCCTCGGTGATCAGCTTGGACTGATTCAGGCGCTGCTGAACGTCACCTTCACACAGAGCACAAGGACACTCACTTTGCAGAAAAGTAGGACATTTGTTGGGAACATTAACCTCCATTTAATCACTGGGATAAAACAGATCTCAAATTTTGCGCTTTTAAGCCAAACTACGATCTTTAAATATATGTCAATTATGGTATAAGTTAGGTACATGAGAATACTATAAGCAGTATTAACAAGTGAGCTTGAAAGAGTCTAGTCTCATTAAAACCATGTAGCTCACTTAAGACATATTCAAATTAAGAGGTAAATTAAAAAAACCAGTAATTAGCATTTCCTCAGGTTAGAGACATGGTGAGAAAGCCATAGAAAATGCATATGAGATTTTAATTCATAAAATATTTGTCTAAAATTCATTATGTCACCTTCTTCTGTGTGAAACATCTTTTGCCATAAAAATGATGCTCAAATACAGAGTAGATCAGTAAAGAAAGGTATTTTTGAATAAGAAAAACAAGTTTCAAAAGAGTATATATAGTGAAATTCAATTTTTATTAAAAAGTTACATATTTAAAATAAAAATAATATGAGTTTACAACAAAATGTTTTTTTCCCTAGGTTATGAGATTATAAATGATTTTTCTTCTCTTGTTCTTTCTTTTTTCTTATCTATATTTTTTAATTTTTCTATAATGATCACGCACTCCTTCTGTAATAAAAAAATTAAAAATCACTCAGGTGAGGTTGTACCTTCAATTTTTTAAAGTGGAGAAATACTAAATTCAACCTCGCATGCTCTGAACTCTGATGGATGTGGCTGTGAATCCTGGGTCTGCTTCTTTTTGGAGCTGCACCTTTTGGAGCAAGTTCCCTAGCCTTGACAAGCCTCAGAGAGCACGTCAGCCTAAAGGCAATGGTGACGCTTTCCCACATGAGATAATGTATAGAAAACACACCCAATGCCTAGCATGTAGTAGCTCTGACAATGCTGATGACAGAGATCTCAGTGGATGGCACTCTCCTGGCCAGGGTGTTGGTGTGCTACAGTACTGTAGCTGGATTTGCTCTGTGTACTAAAACAGTCACACCCGGCAGTCACGTGTTAACTTTCACTACACTCGGGAAGACACTTCTGCTTCCAATCACATCTTTCCAAGACACCACTGGAGTCCCAGATTAGGCAAGAGGAGTGCTCTTGTTTCTCTGTTTGGCTTGTTGATCTCCCTGTTTATACTGTAAGAATGACGTGGCATGTAACAGAGGGCAGCTGTTTACAGACGGGGCCAGAGAAACCCAATAACCAAATTAGGGCATATTTGTTAATGAACAAGGATGTTCACAAGAAAGTAAGTTACCAAATAGTATAAGTAGTATGATCCCACACACACACACACACACACACACACACACACACAATTGGAGGAAAATGCTCTCAAACGTAATGGTCACCCCTAGGTGGTGTGATTATAGCTTGTATAAATATTTTCCAGGATTTTGTGTGTGTATGTGTGTATGATGAACGTAGTTTTTTTTTGTCATCAGAAAACAACATTTATTTATAAAAAGATTGATAGGTAAGGAATCACCTACTCCTTCCTCAAAGGTTTATCTTAATACCAGTGAACAAATAGATGAGGCTTAAGTTCTGTCTGTGATCCTTACCCCTCTCTGTGGCTTGTAGTCGCTTAATGGCATCATTTAACCTGTTTTTAAGGGCACTCTTCCTTGCTAGGGCTCCACCCACACGCCTGCTGGTGTCCGCCACTGCCTCTTCGTTGCCTGTGGAGAAGAAGCAGACAAAAAACCCAGTGGAGCCAATATGCTAGGAAAAGAAATCTCCATTTCAATGAGGAAAATTCTGATTTGTACCATGGAATCATTTACAATATTCTTTATTTTTTTTATTTTTTTTCCCCAAAGCCCCAGTAGATAGCTGTATGTCATAGTTGCACATCCTTCCAGCTGCTGTATGTGGGACGCGGCGTCAGCATGGCCGGAGAAGCGGTGTGTCAGTGTGCACCCGGGATCCGAACCCGGGGCCGCCAGCAGTGGAGCTCGCGCACCTAACCACTAAGCCACGGGGCTGGCCCTGCAATATTCTGAATATGATGTGAACATAGAACATCAATGCTGGAAAGTGCCAGATAAGAGGTACAGGATTACAGAAAACTTGTAACACTGCTTGGGAGTGATTTAGGATGCTTATAAAAGTGACTCATAAAAGGTGTAGAGATAATGGCTAATTTCTTTGAAAAGTATAGCACTGCTGTGACTAATAAACCTAGCAGCACAATTGATAAAGAGCTGAAAAGAAAAGATCTATCTATATTTGTGGTGATGACTGGTTATATAAAAGTAATTCTTTTAACTATTTTAATAAAATTTTAATTGATATACAACATTCATTTATAAAAGGGCACACATTACAAGTGCACAGCTTGCTGAATTTTCACAAACTCAACACAACATATAATCAGTGCCCAGGTCAAGAAAATAGAACATTATTAGCACCCATAATTCCCTGGGGCCTCTATGATTACCCAAAGATGACCACAATTCTGAATTCTGTCTCCACATATTAGTTATGTCTGTTTTTTTAACTTCATTCAAAAGAAATGACACAGTATTGTAATTTTTTTTATATCTTTTGTATCTCTGTCTTAATTTCTATAGAGTTATGTCTTGATATCTGGTAGTTTAAGTCTTCCAGCTTTGTTTTTATTCTTCAAGATCTTTCAAGATTTCCAGAGAAATTCTAGAATCATCTTGTATGTGTACATACTCTTCTGGTCCTTTAATTGTTATTATATTGACTCGAAGGATAGATCTGGGAGAATTCTCTTTTTAACAAATTTGAGTCTTACACTCAATGAATACAGTTTTTATTTACTTTTCTTTAGCTCTAAATTCTTATTTTGATCTCCATTTCTTTAGGTCATCCTTAATTTTTTGCAGCAGTGCATTATTGTTTTATGTGTAAAGATCATAGCATCTTTCATCAGATTTATTCCTAGATATTTGATACTATTGCAAATGGTGTTATTTAAAAAAGTTAATTTCTATTTATACATAGAATTAAACTGGATTTTCACATATTGAATTGGTAATGTAGAGCATCCTTGTCTTGTTTCCAATCTTAGTGGGCAAAACTTTCAATACTTCAGTATTAATATGCTTGCTGAATATTATTTTATTATTCTTTTTCAGATTATGGAAAGTTCCTCCTATTCCTAGTTTTTATGAATTCTTTTGTTAAACATGAATGGGTATTGAGTTTTGTTAAATGATCTTCTTGTATGTAGTGAGATGATCATATGAATTTTCTTCTATATTCTGTAAATGTGGTGAATTACTATTAAAGTTTTAAAGGCTAAACTATCCTTGAAATCATGAAATAAACTCAATTTTGTCATATATTACCATCTCTATGTATGCTAGATTTGATTTGCTAATGTCTTGATTAGGATTTTCACATTTCTGTTTATGAAAGAATTTGGCTTATAATTTTCCCTGTTTATAATGTCTTTGTCAGGTTTTGGTATTTAAGTGTGTCGGCTTCATAGAACAAGTTAGAGAGTATTTCCTCTTTTTCTATTTTCTGGAAGAGTTCATATACGAGTGGTGTTATTTCTTCTTTAAATGTTTGGAAGAATTCACTGATGAAGCCATCTGAGCCCTGAGATTTCTTTGTGGGAAGGGTTTAATTACCAGTTAAATTTATTACACATTTTTATGTACATACAGCTCTATCAGATTTTCTATTCCTTCATGTATCAGTTTTGGTAAATGGCCTTTTTCTTACAAAATTATTCTTTAAAGTGTACTTGTCCCTAAACTAGGATTATCTTGGAGCAAATTCAAACAAGTCATGATATAATATCTCACCATCTGAAGGATCAGAATTCTTTGTTTCTGTTAGTGCTTTGTTTACTTCCAAAGCATCAGGAAATGTATGCTTCTTGACAAACAGAAAAATAATTTCTTCACCTTCCGTTCTACTTGTCTCATTCTCTCCAATGGGCTTGTAAATATATCCTCTCCCATGGTGTACTTTCCCTTTTCTATTGTACAGTCTTGGTGTGCTTGGCTTATTGTTCCATTATCGTTTCCCCCATACACGTGTATAAAATGGATACACAATGAGTGGTGCTTAGTTGATTTTGTTACCAAGTACAAAGTAACCAAAGTACAAGGACTTCTTTCTTATTTCCTCTGGGTAGTGCAGAGAATTTCCCAGAATTCAAGGAGGGACTGAAACATACTTTGTAGTTGTATTGTACTCTCTCTCCCTCTTTTAGTTTCAATTTTTGACTATCGTGATACAAACAATATTTTCAGATCCTCCTTTGGGTTTTGTGACTGCAGAAAACACTGGCTGATAAACTGAGAAAGAATATATTTAACTCTATATTTGGAGTGCTTGATAAAAATAGGAGAAAGAAAATCTATTTTGGGTTGGATGTTTATAAGAAGAAATGTTTCACAAAAAGTGTGTCCTATTTGGAACTTATTGTCTCACATAAACATTTTTCATTTTACAAATGAATTCAGTAGAAGATTCCTTTAAATAGCAGCTTCCTGAGTTTATTATAGATTGTTAGCTATTTAATAACGATAATGAAGAAAAGGAAAGCTGGGAAACAAAGATTACCAATCATTGAAAGTCATTAGGAAATGAATGAACAGTAATCTGAAATTATAATGTAACTCAGTAGATGAAGATGGTTCAATTTGAAAATCTGATTTTATATCACAAACGTGTATTGTCTACAGGGAGGCAAGTTCTGAGCCACACAGTCCTAACGCCCCATCACTGTCCCCTTTGCAAATAAATATCTGAAGGGATTTAACCAAACAAGATCATGAAATAGGTGACCAGATCTGCAAAATGATCAAAGAGACCAATGCAGAGAGACTTATCTGGACATAAAATACTGAATTTTGAAGAGATATCATTCCCAGAACAGAAAAGTTGCTCTCATGGGGTCCAATAACTCAATAATGACAGGACTGAGAAAGTACATTGCAAATTATCATGGAGAATAAAATATTCAAGACACTGCATCATGAAGACCCGCATATTCTGGTCTTCACATCACAAGAAACAAAAGCAATTCATAGATATGGCAACATTTATTTAAAAATATTTTACTATTAATATTCTAATTATTTACTGCTAATATTCTAATTTTTTTCCAAAGAGCATGTTCAAAATTAGACTTACATAATAAATTAATTAGAATAAAGAAACAATAGCATTTTTTATTGCCTTTGTTTATCCAGAAAACATAAAATAAGAGTTGCTTTATGGTAATTAAATAGCTAAATATTCTGCATATGAAAAACAAATGCATTTATTTTCTATACATAGTGGCTCTTTGTAAAAAAAAAAGAAAATGTACAGTTAGACTTGAGATTAATTGCTTTGATAAAATTATGTGAAGTTTTCAGTTTCAAATTTGGTCTTTGTTTTTAGATGGTAGTTAGAAGTTAGCTAGATAATGGATTTCCAACCTCATTAGCCAATGCTGGAATATCCTTAGGAATGAGTTCGTTACCTCAGAGATGAATAATGAGGTATATCCTTAGTCAATTCAATTGTTTTTAAGAGTAACTCACAAGATTCAAAATGGACTAAGATGATTTCACTTTTATCTTTTCTTCCCTCTCCCGCTCTTGGATGGGGTTTCTTTAGCAGATGCAAACACTAGCCTTTGGAAATGTTTCTTTCTATGTGTTCATTAGGCTTGTCCTAAATACAGTAAACTTGTAGAACACAAACTACAAGAAAGTGCAAATAACCAGATGGCTTTGTGGTACCCTATCCTCCCACCTCTCACAGTGACATCCCATCCCTTCATGGGTCACCATTTAAACAGCCTTCTGAATTGTCCAAGAAAGGTTAAATTATGTGCAATATAGTTTTAGTATTAAGTGTATTTTATGGCATTATCTCCTTGAAAATTGGTATTTATGGCAAGTTTCTATTAATTAGCCTATGTGATTAGCAAGAATATCCACCATATGTTTTACTACATGGAATTTTTTTTAAACCACAATTTATTTTTAAGTATTTAACCTTTGCTTTTTCATACCTTGACACTGAGCAGGAACTGAATGTGTTATTCAGTTGAAATATCATTTACTGTTTAATCCTAGAATTTAGAAATCTCTGTCTACATGCAGAAATACTGTCTCAAAGGAAGGAAGCAGCAATAAATCAGAAGGAAGATAGGAAAGGAAAGATACTTACTAGAATCTGCCCTTGCTTGCAGTTCTCTCGCTTGATTGAGGAGGTTCTCGCTTTCGTCTTTATGGTAAATGATCTGAGTATCAATCCCGCTCACAGCCTACAAAGTGATTTGGTGGAGAGAGTAAGAACGACAGCACAAGGACTTTTCATGGTTTTAGGATTTCAGTGACACAGTTTACCTGCTAAACACCAAGCAAAATTCATACAGCTGCATTTTCATAGCTCAAAATTAAGGTCAGATGTGAACATCAGACAACAATGTCCTTGGCACTGTCAAGATAAATGTTTTTTGAGGAAAATTCAGTGAATCAAGAATAGTGCCTGGCCAAGGCCCTGCCAAAGTGCTTGTCATGGAGAGGCCACTCAATAAATAATTTTTGAGATGAAAAAATTTGAATATATGCATAAAGCATCTTCGCTATCACTAGGACTAGTCTTAAATATGTTTTATTCAGGGACTGTGGCTTAAAGAAGCTGTCAAGGAACTGGCATTTGCTGACTGGAGTATGGCACATCTTGAAGAACTTGCACTACTGAAACCTTCATAATATAAATAAAATGGTCTTTTCTCGGTTCTCTTGCCCTTTCTGCCATTTATATTAGACAGGAAGCTCAAGAGACGATTTTGAAAACAGAAATTTCATGAGCTGGGAAAAGGCAACGTATAAATGAACTTTAAAATAAGTGAATACTCACATCATAAATTCGGTCAGTGATGTTCAAAGCCAGTTCTGCCGTTTCATTGGCTTCACTAACATAATTGGCAATCTTTTCATAGACATTTGAAGCGTCCAAGGCCTTCTGTACCAGCCCATTTGTATCTGAACTGTGCAAATTCCTGTTAATGAACAAACTTGTCATTATTTCTCCTTCTTATCTCTTTGAGAAATGGGGCCACTTTTAGAGCTTGATTTTAATACTCCTGAGACCACAGAGACTTCCTTCCTGTTGTTCAGTCACCTGGCTTTTCTGAGCTGCCCTTCCTACGGGCGCATCTTCTTTGCGTTCCTCTGACTTTGCTGCCCCCAAGACTTCACCCCATTTTGGCTCCTTGGCAGCTGCGTGCCTGGCAGTAGCCACAGGAAAAGGGGATGATGATTTAAAAATAGCCCTCTGCACCTCTTCAAGCAGGAGTTTGTTTATGTAGTGGCAGTCAGGCAGAGGAATGAACCCACACTTGTCTACACCTACTATTTACCCAAATCTGCGTTGTTATTCCCTTTCCATGGAGGAAACCAAGACTCCCAGAGAGGATGCAGAACCTCAGCATGGTGTTAAGTATTAGTTGGTTTCACTCTATTCAACCTTATTTTCCTCATTTTATATAACAGATTATATTTTTCTTTAAGAAAGGGAATAACACGTACTGAGCATCTATGTGTAGCTACTGGGCAGCCCCGTCCCATATATTATGTCCTTAATTTTTCACCACACCCGTGGCATAGACATCGTTATTCCCTTTTCATAAAAGAAACTGAGGCTCTGAGAGGGGGTGCATAGCTTGCCCAGGGCACACATTATTAAGGTCTGTCTGATCACTGAGGCCTAGCTGCCTTCCTTAAGCGCACAGCCCACTCGCGCCCAACCCCACCACTGCCCTGTACAACATGTTCTCTGCCTTTAATCCTTTCTGGCCTCTATAAGGTTCACCTAACGTTTATTGAGTGCCCATCATGCAGTGGCCACTCACATAGGGGCTAACAGTAACTGCCTCATGTGAGGTACAACAGGGATAAAATACGTTGAATGCTTGGCATCATGCCTGGCATACAGTAATCACCACAGTCTATTATTATACCTAAACTATTTCCTGAACTGGAATTTTAAACTGTGTGTGCAGCCACACAATAATTCACATTATTGACAAATACTTTTTCGTCTATAATATAAACTCCACCTTCCCCTTCCGCAGCTCATCCTAAATCCTTTGTCTTAATTTTATTCAGTATTAAATCCACCAGTTCCACATGTTTTTCTCAGTTCCAAACATTGCTGCCTAGCATCATTTAAGTCATGCATAACTTCTAGAAGTTTCTCTGTGACCCAGTATACAACATTGCAGAACCCATGCTGGCTCATCACTTCAAACCTCCCTGACCTATTGAGCTCAGTCAATTGTTTCTCAGCCTCCTCTATCCAGTTTCAGTCTCTGAATGCACTCTTAGGCTCAGAGCGACTTCCTCTGTATTTCCTTGGCTACTTCCTTCCCTTTTGTCCAAGTCTATCATCATTCTGGCTCCTCTGCAGCAGGGCTGTCTTATTCCGTAGGCATAGTAGGGGCCCACAAAGATGTTTTCGTTTCATTTTCTTTTAATTCAGAAGAAAGAAATGAGGATAATGACAATAATTACATTAGTCTTTATATCAATGCAGTCATAAAACGTAATTTTTGATTTTTTTTATAGAGGAACGGGCCCACTGAGGCAAAAGTGCCTAAGGCTCATGAAAGTCATAACGTAGCCCTGCTCTGCAGAGGTAATTCTAATCCAAATACTTGCTGTTTGTTCCTCCCCACAACCCCTTGTTCTTAGAAAAGGCTCAGAAAGTACATCTGAGGAAGTTTTAATAGAAAGGGATAAGAGGAATAAAACGTTACAAATATTTATTAGTATTTTTAATTTTGCTGGCTAGAGTGGTAAGATGATGCACCAAAGAGCTCGAAACAAGGTGTTTATTACTTTGTTTTTATTACTGGGCACAAAACAGGTATCACATCAATATACAAAATAAAAATGTACTTTTGAAATGGAAGCTTCTTGATGAATTATATTTATCTCTGTTTGAGGGACAACATGCAAATCATTGGGTATACCATTTGGATGTTGAAGAATATTCACATGTTGAAGGGAAGTCATCTATAAATGTAGATGTTTCCCTGAATATGTTTAGTCAGAAATACCCTAAACACAAAAGGGGCTTCAAGGTGATTGATAGTCTGATCATGTGTCATGCAAAGCATGGAGTAATTTGCTGAGAATCATGCTAGGACACTGTTTCATGCAAAGTGGCATTTAGAAAAGGTATGTATTGGGATCCCAATCAATGGGACATGGTTACTAAAATGACAGAAGAACAATGAAGACAGCCACAGGACAGATCTCAAAAACAATATTCAACCAGTACAGTATATTATCAAAACCAATATTTTATCCAAGATCCATTTTATTGATTTTATCAAAACACATTTCTTGGGAGTATGACACTGAGATGGATATTACCCCATCTCACACATCAAGATCTTATGTGACATTTATTTGTCTCTCTCTCTCTCTCTCTCTCCCCGCCCCCCTCAATTCTCAGGAGATTTGGAAGGATTTGAAAATTTTGGCTATCAGGAATAAAAAGGTGATTTAAGTTTTGAACAGAAGTTAATATTGTTTCTTATTTTATTCATGACCTTTACTGATCCTTGTTTCTAATTGCCAGATTTGTAGACTTTCTCTATAATTATCTCATTATTTACCTATTATTTCAGGATCATGAATTCAATTCCAATCTTTCAGTACATTTCAGTTAACACTAATTGAGTGCCCAAGGGGTGTGTGACTCTCTTCTAGATGCTGCGAGGAAAATTGTCAATTGATTTTCTCTTAATGGGTGTTGAAATCAAATGGTTCTTGCTGAGCACTGTGGAGTGTCTAGATAGAGAATTTACCAGAAGTCACTTGTGTTGCTGACTTCCAACCAGCTTTATTTAGGACACTTGGGTGTGGAGAGCTAACACTGTTGATGAAATAAATGGGTGCTGATGATTGATTTAGACTTGTATCCGGGTCTGATTTGTTTGATAATATTTTGTGCAGCAGTTACTCTCCTAAACAAAATGCATTAGGTCATCCTATTAATAATTGTGGAACAGAACTCCCTCACCCCTAACACAAGTTTCTAATCTGAAAGATTTTTTTAAAATCAAAAAACTGTCTCCCCAAAGCAATAAGTAATGATTGGCTCTGACCAACCAACAAACAAATCAACAAACAAGCAAACCCTACCCTCAAACCAACCTGCTAACATTCTATCCCCATTACTCTGGCCTGCAAAATTAAGTAAAAATAAGTTATTCAGCTTATGTAGATATTTGCATTTCTAAAACCAGGCTATTACCTGCTCAATTCATCAGCCTCTTGTTGAAGGTTCTGTGCATGGTCAACAGCTTCTTGGACTAAATCATGACTGAGGTTACTTAAGTTGGATAGTTTTCCTTGTAGTTCATTTTTGGCTCCATCTATTTCGGCATAAATCCCTGATGCATTCTAAGGAAATATTTTAAAAAATGATTTGAATTTAGAGGCACTTAAGATATTTGTCCCAGGGAGCACCAGAAGATAGTCTCTATTCTTCCTTATTATGAAGTTCAGTAAATTCAGGCCAGGTCTACATATTATAAGTAGATATTTGTCTGTTTCTCTTGCAGCTTCAGCTCCCTCTCTCCTGATTGCTCTCCTAGCTTTCAGCCACGCTCTGCCATCTCCCATCTGAAGAGAAAATGAAACTAAACTAAACAAAAACCCTCCATTATCCACGTCTCCCTAGTCCCTCTACTCTTCTATTCCCTTCATAGCAAAATATCTCCAAAAAAAGGTGTTTATGCATCTGTCTCTATTTAAGCACTTTTTAATTCACCATTTTGAGCAATTCCAGTCTGCTTTTTACCTCACGACCCCACCAAAGCAGAAGCTCGCTTAATGGCATCTAAGTTACTAAATCTAATGGGTGTGATTCAGTTCTCATCTTATCTGACTTCTCAGCCGCATTTCATGTGGTCGACTCCTCTCTCTCTGAAACTCACCTTGTGACATGACCTCTCTTGGCTTTCAGTCCAACCATAGACCTATGGTCTTGGCTAAAGATCATGCAACTGTGCAGATAGATGCGGCTGCTGCAAACCTATAACCTCCAGCCTTGGCTGGGCCCTCAACGCTGAAAGAGAATTTGCTCTCTCAGTCCTCAAATAGTGATTCTAAACATTGTCACCATTCACAAACCAAATAATAATTCCTTCCCCCACCTTCATCTGATTCTAAACAGGTCAGTTTATTTTCTTTTTTATTTAGAAGTCACAAACCCAACTGTTGAGGGGAACACTTTTTCCACACTGCTGATGTTCCCTCCCTTTGAAGGGAGCTCGATTAGCGAAACCCCAGACCTCTCTGCCTTTTCCTCACTCTGTCCCTGAGAAGGGAAGTGGTTTATTTGATTGGCACATTTTAGGGGAATAACTATACGGGCTCTGCTCAACTCCACCCTTCTGCCTCTTGGGAGAAACTGCCAGCAGAAAGCCTGAGTTTTCTGGTGTTCCTCCATAACGAAAGCTGTCCTGGGCAGAACTGCCATGTGAACCCTGCAGTGTTGCCTGGCTGGGTGGGCAGATCGGCCTAATTCTGGGATGGAGTATCAGCAACCCCACTTGGCTAAGAGACCTGAAGCCACATTCTCAATTTAGCTGCAGCAGAAATAAAGGTGATATTCTTGGCCTTCACATTAGCTATTTAATTTATTTTTAAACTTGTTTAGAACTCGCGTGCTGGAAAGGGGTGCTATTTATTGGTAGCCCCTCAGAGACTCCAACACCAAAAAAAAGGAGTTTCCCCAACTTTTTGCTACCATCCCCCAGCCCTCCCCCCCAAACCCTATACATACACTGATTTATAGCTACATCCATACATACATTTTCCTCATATTTTCAGAAGAAGTGTTCCTTTCCTGTATAAGGCATGCTCCCCTATTTTCTCAGTGGCCCTGATTTCTGTTCTTGCTTCCTAGCTACTGGCTCTTCTCAGATATAAACATGTCCAAGTTTCTCCTATTCACAAGCAAACAAGCAAAACCTATTCTGTGACTCTAGCTTCCTTCCAGCTTCTTGTCTTGTGTTGATGCAGTGCACTCCACAGAAGTGGTTCTTGGCAAGGTCCCCAGTGTCAGAAGCCATATTGCCAGATCCATTCTACATTTCCCGTCTTTATTTCCCAGATCTATCTCTGGTTTGTGACAGTGTTGGTCACTGTCTTGGCCTTAAAACCCTCTCTTTTCCTAGCTTTTGTGATGCTGCTTACTCCTGGGGTCCTATTTCAATGGTCAGGCAGAAGCCTTAAAAGCTGGTGATCTCCAGGGCTCGTCTCAGCATTTCCTTTCTGAATGATCGAACCCCTCTTTCTGAGCCCAGTCTTTTAGTCTTCCAATCCGCTGTCCACCATCCAGCAGGAATGGTGATCTTTCAATTAAGCAAACCTGATCATGTTATTTCCCTTCTCAAAATCAGCCAATTGCATTGCAAGAACAAATCCAATTACCTAGCTGGCTTCATCAACTGACCCTTCCTCTCTCGCCAATCTCATCATTTCTTACCCCTCCCCACCCCATTATATCCCATAGGCCAACCCTGACTAACCGATGTTTTTTAATGCTCCGTAATTTTTTATGGCTCCTGTGTCTTTTCACATAATATTTTCTCTGTCTGGAATAACTTTCCTTTCTTTTCTATCTGATCCACCTGCAAAAGTTCTACTCATCCTTCCAAATTCAGCTCAAATATCACTTTCTTTATGAAGCCATCTCTAATCTCTCCAGGGTGAGTTCAGGGTTGCCACATATTTCTATTATCCATATACTACACTACTATAATCATTTTACACTATTATTCCACCCACCAGCTTACATAATCTTAGAAGGCAGAAACTGTGTTTAATTTATTTTTGTATTCCCAGAATGTAGCACAGGTCCTAGCATATGGATTTATTTTTATGGAGACAGTATTAAGCCTCTTCTCATTTGGTCGGTTATCTGGGGAACAATACTTTGAAAAAAATTGTATTTCATTGTATAAGCAGAAAAAATACTATGGACATTCCACTTTACTCATTAATTCATTCAATAAATATTCACTTTGTGCCCGCTATATGCCAGGCACCCTTTTAGAAGAGAAGATATGTAGCTATGAACACAGTCTCTGCTCTCAAGGAATTTACAGTCTAGTGGGAAGATACAGATAATAAACAAGTGATCAAATAAATGAACAAGCTGATTTCCAGGAGTAAAAGGTATTTTGAATAAAATACAATAGGTGGGATGGGTTGGAGCGTGATTGAGGGTAAGAGCCCCACTTGATGGAATGTTCACAAGGACACCAGCCATTTGAAGTTCTGAGGACAGCAGGTGCAAAGGGCCTGAGGCAAGAAAAAGTATGGCACACTTGAAAACCAGAGAGGAATTGGAGTGTAATAGAGAGGAGTGGGCTGGAGCAGAGTCACTTAGGGCCTCAGAGGCTGTGGTAAAATGAGCTTATTTCTTACTTTAAATGTCACCGGAAGTTTTATGTGGGAGAAATAATGTGATCTGATCATGTTCTTATGAGATTGTTCTGCTACTGCATAGAGAATGAGTCTTGAGGGGCAAGGGTGGACGCAAATGGATCAGCAGGAGGCTCTTGCGGCAGTTCACGGCGGCCCGGACTAAGGAGCAGCAGCAGAGAAGAGAAATCAAGTGAGAAATCAGGATTCATTTCAGAGCTAGGGCCAGCAGGTCTTGCTGAGATGGGAGCGAGGAGAAAGGAGATATCAAGAATGACTCCAGAGTTCTGATCTGAGCAATTGGATTGTGCCACTTACGGAGATGGGGGAAACTAGGGAAGGTGGTTTGATTCAGAATATGTTATCCTTACTGTGACTACTACACATCTAAGTGGTAGATGAAATTGTGATTGTGCTGTATACCACACACAGTTCTTACTTGAAAACATCACGTAAGCTTTTGGATATGAGTGTGGAACTTGGTGGAGGTATCGGAGCCAGAGGTGTACACTTTGGAATCATCCACATAATTGTTCTTGAAAGTCATGGGATTCAAGGGGATCAACTAGGAAGAGAGTATAAGTAGAAAAGATGGCCCAGGACTGAGCCCAGAGCTCATTATCCAGAGTAGCAATAGACTGGCCCAGTGCCAAGCATGGCCCAAGAACTGTTTTTATACAGCTCCCAGCTGAAAATATTTTTTACATTTTTAAAGAGTTATAAAAAACTAAAAACAAACAAAAAACAAAAAATAAAGGAAAATAAGGAAGAGCAGTTGTATGTGGCCTGCAGAGCCTAGAATATTTAGCACATAGAGGATGTGCAGATGTGAAGCTGGCAAAAGAGGCTGGGAAGAAATGGCCAGTGAGGTGTCGGGGAGAACCAGGTGAGAGGGGTATCGAAGCAGCCAGGATGGAAGCTCTGAGTGTTTACACTAGGAGGGAAGGTTAATTAGCAGTGAGACTGAGAAAGCTGAGGCGAGAGAAACAACCAATGTTTGGGCTATGTTGAGTTTGCTGGCGACCTGGACAAGAACAGTCTTGGTGGAGGGGCATGGAGTCCCATTCGGAGTGGGTTGCGTACAGTGGACAGCGTGGGGCTGGGAAGCGGAAACAGGAACTGTACATGACTCTTGAGATGTTTTGCTGTGAAAGTGAGCAAAGTAATGGGGCAGAAATTAGAAGGTATGTAAGCAAAGGCTTTTTCTTTTTAATTTTTAAAAGATAGGAGCTACTAGAGCATGTTTGTATGTTGGCAGTAATGATCCAGTAAAGAGTAGGAATTGGATGAAACAGAAGAGAGAGGGTATACTTTTAGGAATGAAACCCTGCAACCCTGTTTTTGAACTGAGGAAGGATGGGATTCAGAGCACAGGTGGAGGTGACAGGAGAAGGGATACTTCATTAATTATAACAGGAAGGAAGCTAGAAGTGCGGATACAGATGCAGGTGGGCTGGTAGATTTGGGGAGGAAGATGAGGGAAGTTCTCTTTGTTCCTAATTTTTCAGTGAAGCATGAAGCAAATTCACCAGCCAGACTGATACAAGGGGAGGTGGGTTGCCCACCACTCATGTTGGCTTCTCTGGTATGGCCATGATGCTGGAGATACTTGGGTTTACTGGGATATGGGTTTAGAATTCTCAGGTGAGTACAGTAGGGGAAGAGGTGGGTATGGAAGTTGAGGCTGTTTGCAAAGAATGATTATATTGATAATTTTAGCTGTTTAAGAAGGGAAGAGAAAATATGAGGAGAGTAAGATAAATGAGGTGGAGGAGGTCTCCATGGTCGGAGAACTGTTGGAGAGGGTATAAGTGAGATAAGAGATGGTACTCAGGGAGGGTGGTGCTTGATACTGGGATTTGGGAGGAGATACTGTTATTGATGACAAGACCTGCATATGGCCATAGGAGGGATAACAGAGGTGGACTGGAGGAAAAGCTTGTTGGATAGGAGAAGATAAAGGAGCCGGAGGTCTGAGAGCTGGTGGGCTCATCCTTCTGGATTTTGATGTCATCAAGGACAGTGATGGGAGTAGGGATGGAGGGGAAGACAGGAGCTTGGTGCTGAAATAGTCAAAGAATGAGATGCTGATCAGATGACTTTAAAATGATATCCTTTCAAAGGTAATAAAAATGAGCTAAGAGTAATTTCATGATGCTTTGGTTTATTGCATTTTATTGGAAAATTTCTACTTTAAAAAATGACTTTTATTGATTTTGAATGCCAGTTTTATTAAACACACAACTTATGAGTAAGAGTGGGTAGGATGGATTTAGATCTGCCCTTTGAATAGAACTTTCTGTGATGATATTTGTGCTGTCCAATATAGTAGCCACTAGCCACACGTGGCGCTGTTGAGCACTTGAAATATGCCTAATGCAACTAAGGAATTAAAATCTCAGTTTTATTTTAAGTCAATTAAATTTAAATTTAAGTGGCCACGGCAAAATGAAAGGAATTCAAAAGTTCAGTCACCTGATCTTATTTTCATAATGCCCAATAACTTGATAGATTTGAATTGGATTCCATTACTCTTCTGTGACACTGAGCCGCTGTTCCAATCTGCTATAAACACAAACTTGAACAAGTCGCATGCGTGCTTACCTTTATCATATCATCAAATTCTGAGAGGGTCAGACGAGGCGTTGTCAGAGAATCTGAAGACGTCCTCAGAGAAGCGTTCACTCCCTCCACCTGTTCCCTCACTCTCTCGTGTTGTTTCTGCAGGAAGGAAGAGAAGGGAGAGAGGAAGAGAAACTCACTTGAGAGAAAGCAACAGGGAGAGCGGCAAATGTCAACTTGCTGTCTTTGCACTCAGAGAAATCTGGGGTCATATCCCAGTCCTACCACCTAATGGCTGTGCGACTTTGGGGAATTCTACCAGTCTGACTGATGCTCAGTTTTCTCATTTATGATACGGAGATAACAAACGGAAGCACCTTGGGAGCTTCGAAGCACTGAGTTATGGTTATTACTTACAACATCATCATCGCAAAGAGAGTGGACACTTCACAGGGCCCTTTGACCCTTTTGTCCATAAATGTAAAGCAGGACTATGGATACAGGATTGAACATAGGCTCTACGTTTGCACTAATTGGAAAATGAATTAATTCAAAAAAGCATTTATCATATGTTAACTTTGGCACAAAGCACAAATAGCTCATTTGGATAGGAATAAAACATATACAAACCAATCTTAATGTCCTTTACAAATTTGTAAATGGCCTCATTATCAAAGTATAAAATTGTGATCCTGCTTCCTAGCACTTTGAGCTCTTTATGTTAGATGCTCAGACTTTTTGAGGAAGAATATTGCCCAAGTGCTAATATATGTTTTGATGAATGCTTTAATTTCTACCTTCACTTTTGGGTTCTAGAGGCAGGCATGCTGTTTCAGAGTTTGAAAGCAACACAGAGTGAAACTTTAAGAGGAAAAAGTAAAAGACTCATTTTACAATCTGAGTAAAAAAATGAGTTGAAGTTACTTTAGAAACGGCAATGTAAATTGAAGTTGAAATATAAAAATTACGGTGTAATCTAAGATATTGTAGAAATAACTGCAGAAGCCTAGATATAGAAGGACATACTTTAAAACTTTCTAAGTTTGTCTCAATGTCTTTCTTACTTCCTACAGTCTTCCCTAATTTGGTGGAAAGGGACATGGAATCCATCTTCTCCAAATACGCTCCTATAGGGGAACACATAGGTCAAGGGACAGAAAAGAATCCCATTTGAACATCTTCTTACCACAAGAACATTAAAAAAAATCAAGTTCCCCTCAAAATTCACCAAGCTTAATACAGTGTGACTATATCTGGGGTTAATTATTCTTATCTCCACAAGGAGAGGGAGTTATACAGCTCTACACGAAAGCAATATTTTAAAGTATGTGTATTAAAGTATGTAAGGAAGGGAGGGGAAAAAAGCTTGGTATTATTTAACTCTCTCAGGGCAGTTTTCCTTTTACAGAATCTGAGATATGACACCTTCTGGAAGCTCTTGTATCTGGTCGCCTTAAGGGAACACAGCCAACACCCTGAGGTCAGAGCCAAACTTCAAAGCCGTGTGCTAACAGTGCTGCATGGTACGTTCATTTGCAGTAGTTGGAAGATGATATGGCTCAAGTTAAACGGTTTCCCCTGCTTATCACATATAGCATTAGATGGAAATGCATAAAATTAGCTGTGAAACAAAGATATTCCCATAGAAAGATGGTCAATTTGAACAAAAGAAAGTTTTAGAAACTAATAATTATGAAAATGACATCATTATTAGCACTATTCGACATGCTTCAGTATCCATTTCATATATGCAAAAAATAAAAAAATTTTCTAATCCTTAAAAAAGATGATAGAAACAGTCCTGGGAAGGCAGAGCTTAGGTTTAAGAGAATCCCTCAATGGTGACAATGCTTTTTAGAGACTATTTTACCTACATACATTTAAAATATAGAATCTTACATTCATCTGACAGGGATTTTTATCATTCTGTTACTCTTTGGTGTTGAAAGTAGGATGGCGAAATAACGTAATTATTAGTTGTGTGGCTATGGTTTGCACACATCAAAATGATTAAACTATGTGGTTATTTTTTGTTTCGTATCAAGACTAGAATGTTGATAGTGTTCTTTTCTAAGCCATGCTGTAGGCCTAACAGTGAAATGTGACATTAAAACCCCTAAGTTTAGTGGGGAGACAGATCCATTAACAGATGATCACAATACGGAAACAGAGATATGTACAAGGCACATTAAGGGATTGCTGGAGAGGAGTACCTATTAATGTGGAGATGATGGGGTCGGCCTTCTAGGGGAGGTGATGTGTGAGGTAAGACTTAAAGGATGAGTGAGGTTGTTCAGGCAAAGGAGAAAAGAAAAAGAAGTCTGCATTCCAGGCAGATGGGGTTACTGGTAGTGTGATACTGCCTGGACTAAAGGGAACCGGCAAGCGATGAGGCCAAGGAGGCTAGCCAATCAGAGAGAGTCTCACAGGCCACAAGAAAGAGCACAGTCTATCCTATAGGACAGAGTCTTTCAAATGTTTGTAACCAAGATGCACAGTAAAAAATGCATTTTATGTTGCAACCCAGTACATATACATAACTAAAGCAGAAATGTGATGAAACCATACCTTACTGTAGGTGATGCATTTTAATATTTTCTATTCCATTTCATTTATTTTTTCTCTTTAAAAAATGCTGACTACAACCCTCAAAACTTATTTTATGATTTACTAAATGGTTCACAAGCTGTAGTGTCAAAGGCACTGCTATAGGTTGTAAGGAGAAAAGTGAATGGTCCTAGAGCAAGAGGTGACTGTCAGAACTGTGATTTGATAGGGAGTCTAATTCAAGCCAAGGTCATGCAAATATAAAGAGGTGAGAAGGGTGGTCGCTCTGGCAGGGTGGAGAGGATGGAAGGGTGTAAGAATGGAGGGGAGAGAGGAGGATGCTATTTTGGTTGAGAAATGATGAAGACCCAAGCTAGAGAAGTTATAGAGGAATGGAAAAGAGGGAAGAGAGCTAAAACTATTCTGACGGTAAAATTGGTTGACTAGATGCGGGTGTGGGGAAAGAAGGAAAATTCAAGGATAAGGATGAGTCCCAGCAACTCTCTTGAAATTTGCTTGAAGAAATTATTATTCTGTGTTACACTTATAATTTTGTTGTGTAAGATAATCATGCATTTGTTTAACAAAGAATGCTATCCTGTTATTATTCTAAAAAATATTGGCTAAGGGGTTGCTCCTAGTAGAAAATGGTGGTGATAAGTGTAATTCACTCTTATTTAGGAAATTTTACAGTGACTTACTGAGAGGTAGTGATGACTGAAAATCAGGGCAGAGAGCGTAATTTAAGTTGGTTTTGCCAACAATAAAAATAAACATAACTGAATGAATGAATCTGCTCATAGTTGTTTCCTATATTTGACATTGATTTTTCACTCTAATCGTTATAAATATCTCCAAAGATGCACATGTCTTTCCACCAGGAGATGACCGATCTCAAAGGTGGTGGTTGTGAGTGCACCTGTTGCTCAGAGCAGACACGTGACCACCACCAATTCTCAGCCCTCTGGGTGTGGGCATGCACATATCCTGGCCCATAAGGATGACCCGCTTTGCAAGCCACGGCCATGTCTGGGAATTCTTCTCACCTCTTTATATTTGCATGACCTTGGCTTGAATTAGACTCCCTATCTCTGCAGCTGCCGACCAGCCAGGCTGTGAGATTTGCTTATCACACCTTGCCAACAATTATACATACCCTTATAGAAACATGGTTCTGGGCTGCTTTGAAGTTCTAGTGCTCTCAGTATAAGTTATGCCCAGGAATAGCACATTGCTTACTCACTTGCAAGAGCAACATGTCCAAACACATGAACACAAGCACCAAGAACAATTGTGTTTTTATCAACGCAAGAGCTAAACAATTATAAGAGTTTCAACTTGATTTGAGGTGCACACACCTAAATTAGCAAATTACAGTGGCAAAAAATGTACAAATATTTAAAATATATGAATATTTAAATGTATCAGTATTTTAAAAATTGTATACCAACTGTCCCTTCTTGGTGTAACTTCACATTGTCTGTGCCTGAAATGCATTTACAGTTAGTGTCCACTGTACCTCGTGGTCCCGCTGCCTGGCTGCTGTGGCTCTGTTCATATCTTCTGCATCCCTGACACGGTTAAGGGCCTGGTCAAGTGATTCCTGGAGGTCTGACAACTTAGCATGGTAGTCGTCCAGCTGCTCCAGGACGACAGGAAACAGAGAGCGAGTATCATTGTACAGCCGCTGCCAGCTCTCAGCCTGGCTCAACACTGGGAAGAAACGGACACAGAAACTGAGTGTGGGCTTCTCCCATCTCCTCCCATGCCACCCAGCATTTAGCAAAGATGCAAACTTGTCAGGCTGTGCCTTCTTTAGCAATACAGATTGAAGCTGTTGTTCACAAAAACGGCCCCATGTTTTATATTTAAAGTAAAAAAAATACTATTTTGTAGGGTTTGGGAGCTCCTGGACTACAGTTAGCTAAAAGGAGAGTTTGATGGGCTGGCCCCATGGTGTAGCAGTTAAGTGCACGCGCTCCGCTGCTGGCAGCCCGGGTTCGGATCCCGGGTCTGCACCGATGCACCGCTTGTCAAGCCATGCTGTAGCGGCGTCCTACATAAAGTAGAGGAAGATGGGCACAGATGTTAGCCCAGGGCCAGTCTTGTTCAGCAAAAAGAGGAGGATTGGCGTGGATGTTAGCTCAGGGCTAATCTTCCTCACAAAAAAAAAAAAAGTTTGATTAGTTTTTCCTTGGGGTTGATAGTGACAACTATAGGAAAATGATCTAGCACAGGTGTTCTTAAGCCTTTTTGTGCCATGGACCCCTTCGCAATCTGGTGAAGCCTTCAGACTCCTTCTTATATTTTGAAACACATAAAATAAAATACATAGAATTAAAAAGGAGACCGATATACTAAAAAACAAACGGGTACTATAATAACATATGTGTTTCTTTATTAATGCATTAAATAACAAGATTCAGAGGTGAGACTAATAACTACTGTAATTTTGAATTATTGATGAACTTAATGTTGTGAGATCACAGCAACAGCTAAAATATGATATGCAAATCTCTAACTTCTTTTGTTGATTACGTAGATTAAAATGGACACAAATTCTCTGCAATTCTTTCCATCCAGAGTGGAATCTATTTCTTCAGTTCTTGAATCTTGGCTGGTCTTAACCAATAGACTGGATATGACGCTGTTGAGTCCCAAGCCTGGGCCTCAAGAGACTATGTACTTTCCATTTTTGCCCCCCTGGAAGTCTGCTGCCATAGGAACAAGCCTGGGCTAGCTTCCTTGAGGCTAAGACCCCACATGGAGGGAAAAGCCCAGCCATCTCAGCTAAGGTCCCAGAGACGTGAGTGAGCTCAGCTCATTCCACAAGGAGCAGGGATGAGCTGTCCAGGTTGAGTTCAGCCCAAATTGCCAACCGATGAAATCATGAGCAAATAAATAGTTATTGTTTTAAATGAGTAATTGATAACTGATATAGTAACCAAGTCATGTTTGCTAGTACTATTGTGGTTTGATGTCTTCAGGCATCATTAAAGAAAATGTTAAATTTCCACTGGAGATTAAAAGTCATTCATGGACCTCAGAACATGAATGGTGCTGGTCTTGTGGCTTTACTGCCTTCTCAATATAATTTCTCTTACTGTAGTTCTGGGAATTGGTTCATCTTAGCCTTACATCCCCTATTTTATATGTTTTCACCAGCTGCTAAGTGCCTATTTCTTCTCCTCAGGAGTAAAAGCTTTGTAGATTCCTTGTGGAATCTTAGCTGTTTCTCAACGACTCAAGGTTGGACTTGGATCTAAAAATCTGGGTCATATAGTCAAGTTGTCCTGAATGACTCCCTGAGGTCATGTCTAAGTTCTTTTTATTTTTTTAAATTTTTTATTTATTTATTTTTCCACCAAAGCCCCAGTAGATAGTTGTATGTCATAGTTGCACATCCTTCTAGTTGCTGTATGTGGGACGCGGCCTCAGCAGGGCTGGAGAAGTGGTGCGTTGGTGCGTGCCCGGGATCCGAACCCGGGCTGCCAGCAGCGGAGCACGTGCACTTAACCGCTAAGCCCTGGGGCCGGCCCTCTAAGTTCTAAAATCGCTCTGAATATTGGGAATTGATAGCTTTGACCAAATGTTGCCCTGCAGCTCGGTGTCCTCTCCTAGACCCACAAAGAAGGCAGACATGTGCTGGGCGCTAGGAGTTGAATACACCTACGTTCATGGGCTTCATCTGCCTCCTCATCCACAAGCTCCCGTTGAGTGAAGAATGGTTGACGGCGTCTAATCTCCTCAAGCATCTTCTGGGCCAACACCAGCTTCTCAGACATCTCCTCAGAGCTAAGTTCTTCCTCCTCTGCGTAATAGATCATCTTGTTGTTGATCTCTGAAAGGAAGGGCATGGTGAGAGAAGGCAGTAGGGAGAGATATCTGGGCATTTTATAGTGATGCCACTGAAAACATGGGCAAGTGAGGGCAAAGGGCAGGGCTGATATTAAAGTGGAAAGAGAGTCTTGTTCAAAGACAGCATACTGATGTTCACGGCGCGAGCATCAGAGGTCATCATACATTACAGGGACAAGTAAAATCCGAGGAAAACACTCTGCTTCCCATTTGGTGTCTTCAGAATGGGAATGGGATTAATACAAAGCCTGCCCTGACTTCAGCTCCATCTGGTTTCCACAGTGATTCCAGAACGTTAATATCTAAGGCACACAAATCTGGGCTCTTTGATTGACTTTTTATATAAAATATATAACTTGGAGAAAATGCTCTGAGGTATTTCCTGTCATAGGTAGAATGTGCTGGAGGTATTAATTGTATTTTAGCGGAGGATCTGACCAAGGCTCTAAGCCCAAATGAGAGTATATCGATAGTTGTTCAAGTGAGTCTTTCAGATTATTCTGCAGACTGGATAGAAAATAGAGGTTTGTTATAGCATGATGTGAGTTTTTGCTCATTTATATATATATCGTAATTGCTATTTGCTTTCTGTAGCATGACTGCTAGTCAAGATTGGGCCATTCTAACTCTGGGTCATTTTTACTCCACTTCCCTAAGTAGGATGGAGAATTTTAGAACTGGAGGGACTGCTGTGGCTCAGAGGGACTAGATGAGTTGTCTAAATACTAGCATTGCTGAGTAGTTCTCTGACTCTCTCTTCCTCCCACACACGATCCGAGGAAAGTTATGTAATTGCTGCCTTGTCCTATGGCAGCTCCGGGAGGAAGCATTCTATCTTCCTGGCATAAATGAAATTGTGTGTCTGTGGTTGACTATGGTCTATGCGGTTGGCCAGACAAGACGAGTAAACAAACACTGGAGTCCCATAAATCACACCGGGATAAGGGCTTGTATTTTATATGGATAATAGCTTGAAGGTCACCAGAAGTTACTTCAGAGAGGGTTGGGAATAAGGAATGACATACCCTGGGTGTTGTAGAGCATTCCTGAATTCTGAAGGAAGGGAGATAAAGGGATGAAGAGGTTTTCAACGCTATAAATATTACTGAGAAAGTTATAGGGAAAACAAGATATGCCAAAAAAATGTATCAAGGGATTAAACATTCACTTTGCAAGTTAAGTCTAAAATATTAATTCTTGAAATAAACTAAACATAGATATATTTTTCCTCAGATCTAGCACTTGAGATGCTGAATTCTTTGGCATTTTGATGGAAATATTATATTTACAATTTTGGCCTGTTTTAGCCATGTCTGGTATAGATTAGAAAAAGGAAAGGTGGGCCATAACATTTTTGCCTTTGGTCTTTGGAGACTGTTCATACATTATTTTAAAAAGGCAAAAACTGATGAAAATTATGGTTTCCTATTTACACTTCTTTTGTATTTTTTTGGTCTTTTCCTATGCTTACAGGGTCAGATAAGAGGGCTTAGATTCTTTCCAAATGAGACACCTTAAAATCAAAAGTTGAAAAAAAAAAAAGAGTTGAGTTACAACAGCAAAGGTGAATGATTTTCTCTGAATGGCTTATTAGGATGTTGGCTTTATTTGCTGCCTAGAGGGACATTTATTCCTTAATTAGATGAGGTCAGCCAATCTAGGTTCAATCTTACTTTTGGAACAAATCAATAGTAACTCTAAAATGTTACAGGAAAAGAATATTTTATTGGTAGATGCAGAAGCATGAGATAGTGAGGATGGGAAAGGGGAATATTTGAAATGGTTTTACTGCATATTACAGGCACCAAAGGAAATACAGCAAATGATTAATCTTGGCTCGATATATCCTTCTGCCTGGCATATGCTTCCTATGCCTGAGTGTAAAGATATGAATCTCCCACCGTGGGTCCCTTTACTGCTATTGTGCCTTGAGATGCACTTGGTGTTGTTATCCAGCTCTTAATATATAGGAGAATAAAAGCTATGGTAACATACAAATACTGTATCTTAGCAGACTGTAACCCAAGGAAATTCTCTTTGTCTTAGAACAAATAAAATCGCCTGTTTTCTGTTGGTGAATTGAAGGCTGGCTTTCAGTGGGCTACTCAGATGGTCTTCAAAATGCAGCCTGCACTTATCAGAAGATAGAGCACACATAAATAATCCTCCAACAGGGAAGGTGAAATCTGCCACAATGATTTAGGGCAAAGAAATCCCACACGCCCCCTCTCCACTCTTCTTCTGGAGCATGTTGCCTGGCTGGTCCTGGGGAAAGAGCATCACAGAGACAGCTTAGGACAACTTGGATTAGTGGACAGTTTGCTGTCACTCTAAAGGCGGTGTGTTTTCACTGCAAATAATCAAGAAAAATGTGACTCCCACTCAACTCTTGCATTTTAGAGACACCATAGCATTCAATTTCCTCTGCTGGAAGAGTATTCTCGCATTCCATTTCTGTGAAAGGCCTGGAAAGGGAATGATTCTGTACATTTACTCTTGAAAATCAAGAGATAGTGAAAAGGGATGAGAGCTCAGAAAACCCAGATAAACAAACTTGAAGACCTTACATAAGTTTAAACCTATAATACTCTAAAACAGTTCCTGGCACATAGTAAGCACTAGCAGGAGCCATTATTTTTATTGTTGTTTACAACATGAATGATTCTTTGACATTAAGCTGCACCATGTGAGAATACATTTACCTTGGATTTTATCCCTCATATTGTGGGCTTGCTCTACAAGCTGAGTTGCGTGGTTAATGGTATCCATGCTTTCCTTCTGAGCCAGTTCACTCTTTCTTGAGGCTTGACTTTCCTATAAATAATCCGTATAAACGCCAGATTAAATTTACGAGAAGGGAACGTTGTATATATGCATGTGGCGGTGGGTGGGCATAATGTATTCCATAAACATAAATTTTCCCAGCATGTGAAAGTTCTATAACATATAAAATGGTCCCAGAAATCACGCATGAAGGCTGATGGGATGACCAGCTTTAGAATTACAGAATGCTATAAAATCAGACGCAATTCCTATGCTGTGAGTCACAGTTCAATTCAAACCAACTGCCTTTCATACGCAATCTACTCTTTGAATTTTTACTGTATCTCAAGACGCCAGGAAACTACCCATGTCTGCTGATCAGTTTGACATTGTGCGGGCTGAAAAGCTTAAAAGTTCAAAGGGAAAACTGTTGAGAAAGGAGGCAGATCTTGAAATGCTCCACGAGTCCAGTGGCTCCTGGGTGGTCCAACCAGTGCTGAAACTGAATTACCACAGAGATTTAAAGGATTATGCTCACTGGGCTAAATGACGTTTTCAATGCTGCATTCCAAATTCCCATCCACATTGATGGACCTTGTGTACAAATAACTGCTCAAGCAGGTTTGGCTTGGAGTAAATGGAGCTCTTCCTGAGGAGCTGACTCCATTCTGCCAACTTGGGAGCTCCCGTTTCAGAGCTCCCACGTAGTATTTGTCAAAACGAAATCCCAACTCAAACGTGGCTTCTGAAGAAAGGATGTGTGAGTGGGTATGTGTACATGTGTATTTGTGTGTGTGTAAGGACAGAAGCTGATCTAAGAAATGATTCAAGGCCGGGACACTGGCCTGTGTGCACAGCGTGGGGGATGGGTACTTCCTTTTGGCATTAGAAAGACTGACTCATGGGTTGTACTTAAGAGGAGGAGGAGTTCTTCGTCTGGCATTTGGTAAATGCCCACTTGCCTCTTCTGGTGTTTTTTGGCTCAGCTCTGCGACAAAGTGCTGCTGTACCTGAATGGACTGTGGATGATCTGCCCCACGGAGGCTGGTGGACCCACTGCATAGTGTCCCCTGGGACAGGAAAGTGGCCATTTCAGACTTCTCTCCTTTCATCCAGTGTTCTAGCCTGACGATTACCCCATGATCTTACCTGGAATGTTTTTACACCTTCCAGGCATAACCCAAGCAAGTGACCCTTTAGTCAAGGAAGAGAAGGCAGAAATGGTATTGTAGCAAACACATGCCCCAGAGGCTTTTTATCAGGCAAGTCCAAAATCCTTTCCATATACAAGCCCCTGAGCAGCAGTAATGTGGTCATCAGTCCCTTCCTGAAACAGCGAGCTCTTTGAATGGACATTGCATTCTGAGCCATTGCGTTCCCTCCTCCAATTCCCCTCTTTCTCTTGGTTTGTTCTAATGCTTTCCAGAGACATAAAATTTGCGGTCATTTTGAATTTAGATAATGTGGAAAATAAGATGAATCTTACTCTTGATGTTACCACTCTCCACTTTAAAAAAACATGGACAGAAACATTTAACAGATGTTAAAATTTTTAACAAGTTGATTTTTGATCCAGTTTAAATTGAGTTATATTTGCAAAGCACAACATTCATATTTTTGACTTTGGCTTCATTCCTAAGAGAAAAGGCCTATTGTTACGACTGTGTTTGTTTAAACTATTTCTTGATAGGGAAACTTTGAATTGAAGCAATGAAAGACAGCAGCAGGAGGATGTTGTATCTCTAAGAAAACTTCTTTCTGACAAACACTAGGGGCCACTTATATATATACATAGTTAATAAAAGACTCAATTAGTGGCAAAGAGGAAGATTTATTACATTAAATTACAAAATCACTGGATTTAATATATAGTGTTGCCTTATTTAAATGTTTTATTTTTTTCAGTAACTTTGCTTATGGAGGGAAAATATTGATATGGGCACATGGTAAAGCAGATTCACCTTGCTTTAAGAAAAGTGAAATTATAAAGATAACCTCATAACTATAAACCAGTTGATGGTTTACTTTACAAATAGATTAATCGTTTACTCACCTCAACAGTGAATTCCCTTTGTACATATTTGATATAAAAAGTGGCAAGAACTTTCGGTGCATAAAGAGTAATGTAGACAGAATACTAATTTTAATAAAAACTGTCCAGATTAAGTGAGGATGGCAATCAATATCTAGGGTAGTCATATACATTATTGTTTAAACAGGGACACTTTTGAGAGTGAAAGGGGGAATTTTAATAATCACTCTGGGAGACAAGCATAACCAGGGGTAGTCCTGGACAACACAACAGTAGGAATATTGGGGTGCCATCTCAGAATCCGAACAGTGATATCTCCTTCTGTGGGTTTACCTACCTCCTAAACATTAATGACTTCCAAATATCTTTCCAGCCTTGGTCTCTCCTCTGAGCTACAGACTCAGATCTCTAACTGCCCCCTGGGTGTCCACAGACATGTCACCCTTAAAATGTCCAGAATAATCCACTCTGTATTTTTAGTCTTGGTCATTCATTTCTCCAGGCCAGAGCTTCCCTCCTTGCTACTCCTCATATTGAATCAGTCACGAAATCATTTTTTATTTCACTTGCCATTCGGGCCTTTCTTCCTGTTCCCCATGACCACAGTCTCACTTTACCCTTGTTCACTGCAAATTCTTTTCATATGAAGGCAAGGTAGCAATCAACTACTCTTATCAAGACAACTGCAACAGTGTCCTAACTAGAGTCCCTGTCATCCCTACTGCAAAGGAATGTTTCCGGAATTTCAAATCTGATTAACTCATTGTTCTAGGTAAATGCTTCAATGTCTTCCAAAGTCCACAGGCTGAAGTCAACACGTTCCTGAGCATGGTAGGCAAGGTTCTTCATGATCTGGCTTCTGAGAACTTCAGAAATGATCTCCCGCTCCTTGCCTTACAATGAATCTTCCACAAGGCCAAGGCCAAAGTTCTTCTAGTCCCAAGAACATGCCATGTTGTTTCACACCTCTGTGCTCTTGTGGTACTTTTCCCTTGCTTGGAAGTGCTTGATAAACTCCTAGTCATTTTTCAATGCACAGGTCAATACTCATCTTCTCTGAGAAGACTTCCTTAATGTACTCCTGCTGAAAGAGTTAATTGTTTCTTCCTTAGTGTTATCTCTTTGGCCTGTACCGTGCCTTTATTACTGAATGGTGCACTCTAACTATTTTTTTTCATATCTGTTTTCCTTACTAGACTATGAGCTCCTTGAGAGCAGGGGTCTTATTATATTCATTTCATTGTCCCTAGCACCTAGCACAATAACTGTTACAAACCAGGTGTTAAGTAATGCTTTAGGAATTGAAACATATTCTTATTATTTTATTCTGCCCTTTTGTTGTTGTGTTTGGGAAGATTGGCCCTGAGCTAACATCTCTTGCCAATCTTTCTCTTTTTGCTTGAGTAAGATTCACCCTGAGCTAACATCCATGCCAATTTTCCTCTATTTTTTGTACGTGGGTTGCCACCACAGCATGGCCAATGAGTGGTGTAGGTCTGCGCCTGGGATCTGAACCCCTGAACCTGGGCCACCAAAGCAGAGTGCCCTGAACTTAACCACTCTTCCATGGGGCTGGCCCCTATCCTGCCTTTTTTGCAGGATCAGAGACGAGGCTCAGGTGCTTTTGATGTGTGGAAGTGACCTACTTTCCTTCCAGTCCTAAAGATCTCCTTGCAGGAGTTGATATGCAGGGAGATTTTGCTGTGGCTGAAGGAGTAGGCAAGAGATGGAGAAGCGGAGGGGATGGTGCAGCACCCTCCTGAGCCAGCCCTTGGAGACTGGGCTCTGTGACTTGAGGTTCTGCAGCGTACCTTCAAGACCCAGATGGCAAGGGGTAGCACTGAGATTGGGAGAGGGCCCCCATCTCCACTTTTGCTTGTAGGCTAGCACCACTCTGACTTAGAGCACGGTGTTTTGGGGAAGATAGGAGAGTGGGATCTTGACTAGTCTTTGGCACTTTTATTACAGACATGATCAGCAGTGGCAAAGGTGAGGTCCTTTTGAGCAGTGGCTATTGGTGAACACAAACGCATGGGCATCCTTTAGGGGGTTTCCAGAAGTAGGGGGTTGTAGGATTCCAAAAACGGGGCTAGAGGACTTGGAAACGGAGGTTGGGACAAAACCAGTAACTTTAGGTTAATGTAAATTGTGAGATTTGGGTCACATGAGATCCATATGTCAGGTAATTCACAAACAGAGGTATTTTCAAGTTCAAGAGGCAGCATTACTGTGATTTTTATCACTGTAGGAACCTACAGTGAAATCCTTCACTCTTTTTAATGCTAAATATTAGTTATTTTCTTGATAGAAGGCTTTCTAAAACAAAACTTTTCTTAAGTCCTTCTAAGAACCGATCACGGACTTTTCTAGACTAAGGGCTTGAAGGGTGCTTGAGAAGTTATTAAGACCAGCTGTGGGCATTTTTTTGAAATGTTTCAGCAGGGTCTTGCACCATCAGGACTGTTGTCATAGTCAGAGGATGTTATTTTCAATAAGAATCAACGGAAACAGCTGGGTGAATGTTCCAGTAGCTTTATCATAACCTCCTGCTTTAGTGGTCTGTTCTTGTTGTCCAGGAGACTTTTCTACTGTGATGTCACTTTTAAGCTTGCATTATTTCCTCCCTATGAAAGCCTGCATTTAACTTATATTAGAAGAGGGAAAATTGTGAACAAAAGGATTAGTAACTCCATGTCTGAGCTGTTGGAGGAACTAATCTTGGTGAAAACATTTCCTGAAGAATTGAGACACTTTTGGCAAGTTCCAACCATGATACCGAAATGAAATAACAATGAGTTTTTCACAAAGATTTCTTTCTTGGTATTTCCTTTGAAACTTAAGAGATTTCACTGCTCTTCAAATGCTCCTGGTTGGATTAACATGCACCATTGCACGGGAACGAGGGACATAATTTTCATACGCATTTCAGAGTAGTTGTCTCTTCCAAGGATTCAATTAGAGTAATTCACATTTTTAGAAGCATAATATCTTAAAAGTTTAAGGGGTCCAATATCAAAAGAGATTATCACAGTTATTTTAACCTTTATTTTTGCAGAAAATGAGAATTGTTTTCGAAAAGAACTTCAACAGTTTATAACGTCAAATACCAGTATCGGAAAGCAGAAATTCCAGAGTACTCTGGGCAGCACTGGTGGAGCATAATCAGGAAAAAAAATGTGTTAAACATTTTAATATGTTAAATATGATGCCTTGTGGCTCAGTTGTATTTTTTTTATTAGTACAGAGAATGGATATTTTTCCATTAGGCTATTGGGAAGTTCATTTAATAGTCTCTCACATTGACTCTGCTCATATTTTAAAGTTTTTCTTGTTAATTTATGAGAGCTCTTACAAATCATATTTTCCTCAATATTTTTCTTAGTCTAGTCGACTTTTTCATTTATTTAGTTGCTTTACTGGGTATTTGAAATTTTATCTTGTCAAATCTCTTATCTCTTTTTATTGTAATTCCTCATACTGTATTTAAGTGTATTGTTATTTCCTTTCAAGGTTTAAGAATTATTTAGTTCTGTTTTCTTGTGGATTTGAGATTTAAACTCAAGTCTCTAATCTGTCTGAAATTTATTTTAGAATAGGGTATAAAGTGAGGGTCAAAAGCGATTTTTTTCCCTGCCAAACTGCAAAATTGCTTTCTCAGCACAATTCCTCTTCTTTTTCCTTTTATTTAATGCATCCTTTAGCAAACATTTAAATTTTATATTCCGTATAATAAAGCTTATTTCTGGGTGCTCTATGGCTCTCACCCATAAAATGCTAAGGCTAACAGCTGAACGACTATGCTAATTGAAACACATAACAACCATATTAACCAGCAGCAAATATAATGCAAGTTCCCCATAAACATAGTCTTTCAAGGAAACCAATCAAACTGGGAAGAGACGGTAGAGAGCAAGTATATTAACTTTCTCCACAGGTTTTGTCTTGATTTATTTTAAGGCACTTGGGTCACTGCATTTTTTTCTGGGCTGTGTTAAGCCTCAGTCATTTGTGACGAGCCAGGCTCACAGCAGCTAAATCCTTTCTCTGAAGGCAGTCCCAGAAACTGAATACATACCGTTTCAGCTAATTCCTCCATGTCAGACAGAAGGCTTTTCATTGTGTTCTCAGCATTGTTGATTTGGATCTTTCTTAGGACATACTGGTTTTCTCTTTCCGACAATTTTGTCTGTGGAAAAATATGTTTTGGAAATCATCAGGAGATGTGCACATCAGGTTTATAAAAATACACATGCAAGTCTTTCAGTGTAAGAGGGCTCAGAGAACGGTGTGAGCCTCTGTTCCCCAGATTATAGCCTCCACAGGCTGCTGTAAGCTGGTATGAAGGTTGGGGTCTGCATGAGGTTCTAAGGGCCTGAGGGGCTGAAATTCTGTGAGCTCCGCTCACCAGGCCAGGAACTCTGGCCTGGGCTGTGCTGGCCAGGAGGAAAGGGCACCTTTTTCTAATTTGCACAAAGGCACAGTATAGACTGGTGGAGGCCCTGGGTGTCTAAGCTTTAAAATTTCAATTTTGGCAGGCCTTGGAGGAAATGATCAACCCACCCGGATCAATGTAAATGGAGTTTAGAAATTCACTTTCCTCTTTTTTGGTATAAGGAGAGCAATTCTCTTTATTTCAGGCAATTTTCCCTTTCTTTTCCATTTTTGAGGAGTTTGGGCCAAATGTACTTTTTCTCAGATTACTCTGGAGCAAGCCCTTCAATCTTGGCACTGACTTCCCGTCAGCTATAATTATACTTATCCTGAAGTTGTGCTCTTGGGGACAGAGGAGTCGAGTGGTATCAGGAGGCCTGAGTCTGGGTGACTCCTCTGAGAATTAGTGCCTTCCTGTGTCCAAACAGATGAGTTTGGACATGAACTATTCCTAAATTTGGAATAAAATGCTTGCTAAGTTTCCATCCAGCTCTACAATTTTGTGATTTTCATTTTGTTTTACACTCTGCATATTTGGCCAATTGCCGTGGATATCATTTGCACCTCCCAAGAGCAGAGTACTGAGCACTTTCTATGCTAGGTACTGTTCTAACTGCTCTTAGAAGAGCATATATATCAACTCACTGAATTCTCTCAACAACCCCTGAGACAGAAGCAGTAATTATCCTCAGTTCCAGATAAGGAAACTGAAGAATAAAGAGGTTAAATAACTTACTCAAGGTCACATAGCTAGTATATATCAGAGCTGGGATTTCAATGTAAGCAATCTGGTTTCAAAGTTTATTCTCTTAACCATTATGCTAAATTGACTAACAAAGCAAAAAAGTGTGCTGGTATTAATTCTATTGTCCTTTCAGCTAATTATTATTATTTTTTAAAATATCTGTAGGTTGTGATAGAAGGCCATGATTTAAAGGGGAAAAAACTACCTCTTAAAGCTTAGCTATATAAGCACTGTTTTGGTCTACTGTTTTTGACTGTTGTCTGCCTTTAGCTTGTTTATTAGGTATTAACTACTAGACCTATGAGGAGAAATAGAGCATGTGAGTATGTTTGTGTGAGGTGTGTGTGAATGTGGGAAAATGAGAAAGAATTCGTGCCACTGGGAAGGAAACTTATAGGCATGAGAGAAAGGGAGGGAAAGAGAGAGAGAGGAAGAGAAGTTTCTAGAGGAACTCCTTAAAACATTGCAAATTGAGGTTAAGGTAATGGTTAGGTTTGTGGTAATGACTTGAATAACCCATGTACAGCTTTACTAAGGAAATGAGAGTGTTTCTCTTCCTCGATAGTTTTGTACATGGATACTAGTTTTTTAGTCATTTAATTTCCCATATTAACCTCTTTTATAGACTGCAGCTCTTGGTTTAGGCTGAAGCTCATGGTTACAATCAACTTTTCATAATTTTCTAGGTCTAACAATCTGTAACACAGCCGTGGGACTCAGATAGGAGTTACTAGGTGTAACCCCCAGAAACCAGAATGAAAATAGAGCCAAAGGAATGGCACTCCTGCGTACTTTGAGGACGTAGATGGTGGAGTTGATTTCATTCACGTGCCTCTGAGCCGCGGCCCCAGATGACACGCTCAACAGACTGGATTTGCTTTCCTCAATGGAGAGCGCCGCTAACCGAAGGTCATCAGTCAGATCCCAGATGCACTTATCACAGCCTGGAGGTAAAACGGGCAGGTCATTTCATCAAAATCAAAAGTCGGCTGGGAAGCATGCCTCTTTAAGATCGTATGCGTACTTCCTTGGTTAACACTATTCTAATTTTTGTTTCTTGAAGAGCTATTCTAGGCCACAGAACTAATCCTTACACTCAAAGCAGAGTAGAGCCCAAGAAGAGCCAAACTGTACATCAGGCACTATCCCCGCATAAAACATAACAAAAAACAAGCAACACATGCAACAGGGAAAGTAGGTTCACAGGGACAACAGGCGTTGGATTGAGAAAGCAAGGAAGCGCAAAAGGGCCAGCCATCTGAGAGACGGGTGGTCAAGGAGAAGCCCCATCCACTTTCTTTTGTGGCGGGACAGCCCTCCGAGATGACTCTTTGTGTCAGGCTTCGGGCTTTTGCTTGGTGCCCGCTGGTGAGGACGGCTCTTTGCTGGGCACCCCTCCTTTTCTCTTAGCTTTTCTTAGTTGCTATCAAGTTCTAGGGCCGTGCCTGTGCTTCACCCCGGGCATAGTGGCCCCACCTCCTGTCTGGATGAACACAGCAGCAGCAGGAGGTCTGTTGGACATCGCTGTTTGTGAATATCACTCCCTGATATCTGACGAACCTGGCACGTGATGAGGCAGGTCGGGTTTCTCATTGCTCCCTATATTTCACATCTGAGTTTCTTGACCACTTGACCAGGGCCAAGTGCCCTCCTGTGGCACACTCACAAGGACACCCTTTGAAACTTTCCTGTTCCCAATCTCTTTCCCTCAGATTGTGCTCTCTTCTAGAGAACTCATAAATGGAGACTAAAGTGTTAATGGTTGTTAATATGTTAATTTGTTACTTGAAGTTTAACGTGGTCTTACCTATATGCTCTCTTAAAAGAATGACTCCCCAGCCAGCGTATCAGGCTGGTGGGGGAGACGCGTAGGGCCAGGCAGGCATTTTGATGTCCTTAAAGTGACCTTGCTTAGGGGACCACCTATTCTATCGGTGTGTAAACTTTGCCCTGCTTGTGCCTCGAATCCTATGTCATCTTCTAAGATGAGATTCATTGTTATTATTAATCTCTTGTGCCTGGAGGGACTGAGAGGCCAAGATACCATTGTCTGGGGGGGGATACTTAATGTTAAAATAGTCTTTAAACCACTCTATTTAAAGGCGAATATTATTACTTTCTTGACAGAAGGCTTTCTAAGGTAAAACTTTCCTTAAATTCTTCTAAGAATCAGTCATGGACTTTACTAGACTAAGGGCTTGAAGGATGTTTGAGAAGTCATTAAGACCAGCTCTGGGCATTTGTGTTGAGATATTTCAGCAGGTTCCTGCACCATCAGGACTGCTCGTGATTTGGTTGACAAGAGTGACAGAGAAATCCAGGAAAGAAAGATGGTAGCTCCATTTCATAAGGCCTGAATATTTTATTTTATTTCTGGCGCCACTTCAGATTTGGAGTGACTTGGGAAAAGCCACTTAAATCTCTTGGTATCTCAGTTTCCTCAGTGTTGTAAAGCATTTTCTGTATATCATATTATCTGAGGACCTGAAGAAATAATCTAGAAAAAGGAGCTAAAATGAACTCAGTCATTGGGAATTGTGTTTCTGATTTTGCCTTTACCTGTTAGATAAGATGCTGAACTTAAAGATTTGATAAAATAAGTTTTCTAATAAAGAGGTGTTTATGGGGCTAGCCCAGTGGGTGGCGTAGTGGTTAAGTTTGCAAACTCCACTTCGGTGGCCTGGGGTTCGTGGGCTCAGATCCTGGGCATAGACCTATACACCGCTCGTCAAACCATGCTGTGGCAGTGACCCACATACAAAATGGAGGAAGACTGGCACAGATGTTAGCTCGGGGCAAATATTCCTCAAGCAAAAAGAGGAAGATTGGCAACAGATGTTAGCTCAGGACCAATCTTCCTCACCAAAAATTAAAATAAAATAAAATAGAGGTGATTAAATGTAAATCACCTATTTGCCAACTGGAATCAAATAGATGACTGAATATCTTTTGTTTAGGGCCCGTTTGGTTGAGGCACAGACAGGGTTAAAGCCAGGGGTGGGACTCAGGCAGTATCTAGAGAGAGGGTACTGCATAGCTCTTCTTAATCCTACACCTGCAGCACATTAGAGAAAGTGGGTTAGTGAATCATGTACTGTTATTTTTACTTATGGTTGGGCAGTCCGTGCCTGTAGGGGCTTCAAAACTTTCCAGGCATTCTCCGGTTACGCTGTCACATGGACCTCCCCCACAATTGCACACTGTGGGAAACAAAAACAAGAGATTAGGGATTCACTTCTTAATGCTTAAAATATGGTAATGTTTTTGTGGTTTCTAGAAATACTGGCTATCAGTATATAATTCTTCAATGGGGATTAATTATGTTCTTCCTTAAAACCGTGTGGAATCTCTGATATAGGGATTATGCCCCTCACCCAATTAAGCCCGCCCCAGTGAGATTTTCAAAGGTGACCCTGGGGCAAGAGTGAATCTAAATTTTCTGGGATCCTATCCCAACTTTTTGGGATTCTGACATGACCGTTTAACTGCTTCAGTCCAAAAAGATCCTGGTGAATTTCACAAGGTACAAAATGATCACGGAGCCCATTATTCAACTGGAATCTGAAAACCATCCTTTCATTACAGGCTGATTCTCCAGTTTAATCCAACTCCAGACTTGATCATTGCCAGGTGTGAGGGAGGAGCAGCCCAGCCAAGAAAGCTGAGGAGGTCTAAGCCAAGATTCTTGGCTCCCACAGCGCTTGACCCTTGGTAAGGCTGACTCCAAACCTCCAAATGATAGCTATCAGTGGATGGCTGGGAATAACATGGTAGAAAGAATTAGGAACATATTTACATGAATTTAGAAGACCTGAGAGCCCATTATTAATCTACTGATGATTTTCAAGAATGCCTTTTGGAGAAAAATAGAAACAAAACCCTAATCTCATCAGACTGTTCATTTTCCACTGAGTTTTAGAGTGGAAATTAATCTGTACTATTTAAAAAGGAATTCCTAAGCTATCTACGCTAGCAATAAGCTGGAATAGAATTATGAATTTTCCCCACCTCTTAACAGAATAATCATAAAAATTAGCTTCAAGAGGGACATACATTTATTACATTTCAGCTGTTTAATGTTCCACAAAATGCAGATTTATTAAACAGTTCAGCAAGACCAAGCTTTATTGTTTCTAACATTATCTTCTAAGAGTGATTTGCAATTAAGTAGTTTAAACATAAGTTTAGTAAATGTTTTGAGAATCAGAATGTCAACATTTAAGGCTTTGATTTTGCCAACACTCTTTCCGACGTCTGCTTTCTCTCTCTTTAGTCTGACTGGACCCAGAACTCCTCTGTGCACATTTCTTTCTTGTAGACATGTTTATTTTTACCGTGACTTCTGAAGATCATATGTGTTTCCTTTTAAACATGTTTTCAATTTTAAACTCTTCACTTAAAATCTTTTCAAGTAGGAATCTGTGTCAGTGAGAGGATTTCCAATGGAAGCATGCCACCAGAGCACAATACCTCTTCCTCACCCTCCTTTCCCTCCAAGTCACAAAAGAGCAGAAATATTCAATCTCAGCCTTCCTTTAGTCCTAGAGGAAGGCCATTTAACTTTACTTCTGAAGACTTCTACTCTATGTGGCAAATGGATTGGAGAAATCATGAATAAAATGTGTACATTTCAGTCTAAATGTCTAACCTGGAAGATTTCTTATATTATCTCTGAAATATTTACTCTGATAATTTGAGGGAATTGGGGGATGATTAAACTGTACCCTTGGCTTGCTAATCTATTTCACTGAAATGTCAATTTTACCAAGCATAACTGAAAAAAGGGACTTAGCTTCCAGAATAAGAAAACTGATTTGAACCTTGCAAACTTTCATTCAGTCCTCTGGTCAATGACAGGTAATCCATGGAAGTCTGATTTACTTCTTTGATCAAAATTGGAAGGACATAAGATGATAAGGCAAAAGTTAATTTGTGTTCCTATCTGATGGTTCGTTCTACCCATGGGCTAAGTTACATTAGTAGCCTTGATAAAAATATCTACCCCCAGTGAGTTTGAGATGCACATTTCTGAGAATGTACATTGCCCTGGAAAACTGACAGGGGGCACTTGCAAAATTTCCCCAAGATAAATTCATCTAAGTTCAGTATTGACAGAGGACTTGCTACTATCACATACATGGTGGCCAGTGGCTGACTTAGGATTTATAGTGTTGTACCTGCACAGTTCTTGGCTATTCTGGCATCCCCATAGTAGCCAGGGGCACAGCGTTCACACTTAAATCCTGTGGTGTTGCGTAAGCAATTCCTACACTGGCCAGTAACCTCATCACAATCTTCGAAGATCAGGTTGGGATCTGAATTTCCATTGCAGTCACATTTCTTACAGGTGCTTCCAATCAGCAAGGGGTTTCCATAGTAACCAGGAGCACACCTGAAGGGGAATCACAAGTTAATGATGTAACATCCATAGTTTTTCTTCCTTTTTATCTTCTTTCACACCTAGAAGAAAGTGTAGTGAATAATGGTGGATTGCTCTCCTAGAACTGATTCCCATCTCCCATCTTCCTAATAGGACCAGATTTTGTTTTTAAGGAACCACCCCTTCTCATTGTGTCACAGGCTATTCAGTTCTGCCAGATCTTCAGATACAGGAGTGTCCGGATATAACTAATGTGTGGGCATTTTTGGTAATCTCAATGACTGGAGTGCACTGCTGGCATATGATGGGTGGTGCCAGATATGCTAAATGTACTAAATGAGATGTAACACTAGGGCACAGCCAAGAACTGTCCTGGCCAAATGTTAACAATACTTTTATTGAGAAACATTGGTCTAATTCACCATCTGCCTCGCCATAGTGAATTGTTCAGATAACCTAAACCTGAGCCAATTTCCTGGCATTGTCCTGGCCAAAATGGATTGGCTCAGGAGTGATTCAATCGGAGTGTACCGCAGGACTCTTGTTTAAGGGTTGGGGGAAGGCATTCTCTCCATCTGCAGGTGAATGAAGAGGTAGGTAGTAATCTTAGTTCTGGCAGCCATCTTGTGACTGAGGGAAGGCAGTGTGGAGGCAAAGCAGAGGGCAGAGCTGAGAGTACCACAGATAAACAGAGTTGGAGCCAAGATAGCCATTCTTCTGGAACTTTTAGATATGTGAGACTACAGAGGCCAGGAACTCAACTGCATTTGTTGTGGGGGCAGAGCTGGTGACTAGGGTCATGCTGGCTGGGCCCTTAATGAGAGAGCCCAGCCCAGCTGAGGAGTGGAGACTGAAATCCATCCAGCCTTTGCTGACCTTGCCAAGCTGTTCAGTCTGGGTGGGGCTGCCTCTGCCCAGAGGAAGAAATGCCTTTCTCTGTTTTTCCCAAAGGTGCCCTGTGGGCCAGCAGAGGCCCTACTGCTAGTGGTGGACTGCAGGCCCTATCTAAGGGAGCAGATGCTACTTGGCTCCTGTTAACTCTTTCCAGATTGTAGCCTTGAGGGAAGGAAGGATCTGTGTTGCCAGATCTTCCTATTTTTAAAGAAAAAAGTTGAAATCTGGACTTTTATGTGAAATCTCAGTTTTTAAAGTTTGGCTCAAACGTTAGAAGAATACCATATGAACCAAACTACGCATGTTTGCTGGCTGGCTGTGGCCTTCTCTCTGCTGTAGACCCTAAACTAGTGCCGAAGAGTGGCTAACTGAGTCAGTCAGCTAAGACTGTAACTGAAGATGCTTCGGGAGTGGCTGGAAAGAATGTGAGGTTACTCCATCATGAGACTGAAGGTCAGGCACAGGAGTTAGTTCTGACTTGAGAGAGAAAAAGAAAGAGAGCCAGCAAAGATTTTTGAGCGTGATGAAAGTGGTGGTGAAGGAAGCCAGTGTTGGCTTCAGAGTGCAGGATGGACTGTAGGCTGGAACACGGAGACCAGGGTGGGATGTGGAGGGCTTGGGCTGGGGCGTTGGCCTTGGGAGCAGAAAGGAAGGGAGGATTTTCCAAGGAAATCAATAAGAACTGGCCAGTAATAATAAGACACTATATTTTTAAAAGGCTTCCATTTAAAGTAAGGGAATCATGATTTAGAACATTTGAAAAATAGAGAAATGAAAAAAATATCCCACCTGTAATCCCAAGACCCTAACAAAATCACTGTTCAGCATTTTGCCTATGTTCTTCCAGCCTTTACGCCTGCGTCTCAGTTTTTTGGTGTAGTTGTATGTGATGGCATATGTTCAGTCTTTACACCCCTTACTTGCTTGTGTCTCATCGCTTCACCTGGGTGAGTTTATTTAGTTACCATGGACATCTGGGAGGTAGGGCACACAGGTCCGGCATTCTGAGGCTGAGAGACTACTGTGGTTTTCCAGGCTCACATAGTTGGGAAGCCACAGCGTAAGATCCAGACCTTCTGACCCTGGTGTTCTTTCCTTCACTCCACCCTGGACCACACTGCTGCTGCTATAAATGAATGAGTAAACTCATCCAACAGAGGGACAATTCATGTCTATTTTATGTAAGGTGTGGAGAGACAGGAAGAGGAAAAACACACAGCCTACGCACTGAAAGAACCAGAAATGAATTAAGCATAATTATACATAATATCACTAACTCTAGAAATCAAGGTCTATGAAGAAGATAAGAATGAATATAAGTGCTACACAACCCACAAAGAGACACCGCCCAAGAGGAAATGTTCAACAAGTTTTGTTATTCATACTCCTGTCTTTGCACTTCTGATTTACAGATCCTCTGGTCCCCGAGTCAGCGTAAATCATTCCTCTATGGAACACACGGCTGGATTGAATTTCTATCCTTTGCTGCAGTTCACCAAACAGGGAATATTAGACTCTTAGGCTCACTGAAATGGGACTCAGACCTGCCACCTCAATGTGTAGCTGGGGATCCTGAGGTCCGGGAGTGAAGGGACTTGCCCAAGTTTACAGAAGCCAGATGCCAGTTACTTTCTTTTCTCTGTTCAATTCCACTGTATTTGATCTCCATAGGTTGTCCTCTCATCTACCACAAGAGAAAACCAAACTCTCTATTCTGTAAGTCAGAATCTCTGTCACAGTAGACATTTTGAGTTACTTTGAGTTTCAAGAACATCTTTTGGTGGTAGGTTCAGAGGCAACTTTGAAGTCACAGTACAAACATCAACCCCGCAGATTTTATAGAATGAGCACGCAAAGGATTCTTACCCACAGCACTCTATAACCCCCTACTTTTATAGACAAGGAAACTAGAGTGCAGAGAAGCTAAACGATTTGTTCACTGCTACAGGGCTCAGACCTGTTATGGGATTCCAAGTTAATGCTCTTTCCACTCCACAGTCGGGCATTAATGAATTAACTAATTAATCAGTTAATTATTGTAACAGTTGAACAATCAAATGCTCTCAGTGCACCATTTCCTGCCCTCAAAGAGTTAAAAACAAAGGATACAAAATGACCAGTAGTTGGATTTAAAGCTGGCATTGGAGCCCTGGTACCCAGTAGCCGGGTCCTATTTTTTTTTTTCTTCCATAAACTCATTTCTAGCTTTATTAATGACTTGACTCACTCAGGGAAAATAGAGCTGATTAATTTACAGTGCAAATGAAAGAACTGTGGCATATGAACTTTGTCATTTCCGTTAGCGATCATATTATTTGGGCAAAATGGAAAGCAAAAACATGATTTTTTTTGGGAAAAAAAGATGATTTCGACCAAAAACTATTGTTTTGGGAATTTTGGGAGCTCTTTTCCTCTCCTCTGCTTCTCTTCCCAGGGCCATGCATCTGTCACTGAATGTCTTTATCAAGGGTGCCAAGACTCCCAAGTGGCACAGAAGCTTTTCTGGGAAAGATGTCACTCTGCAGCTGCCATTGGGATTAAATTAAATGAGGAAAAAGAAAGCACCTGTTACGTAGTAGGTGCCATGTAGATGCTCTCAACTTGTCTATGAAAGACTGGGAAATAAGGGGAGGAAAATGTAAGTAATCCATTCAAGGTCACAGGGCAAGATCCAGAAATGGGGCAAAGCAGAGAGCAGGGAGTCATAAGAAAAATTCTATACAGATAATGGGGTTGATAGCTTAAGTTTGAAAAACTTGGTGCCTGCAGAAAGAATCAAACTAAATCCCTGAATCATAATAAGCATCAATAAACATTAGCTTTCTCTTCCTCCTCCCCCTCTTTATTCTTCTTTTCCATCATCAAGGCCATCATCAAAATCATTACCACTGTCATCCTCATTATTTCTGATGATACCATGTTCAACCTTTCCTGTTAGGGTTTTAAGATTCCCTTGGATTTGCTTTAATTTGCCCCATTCTTCTCTCCTGATCCTTAAGCAACAAGATCCACATGATAAATCCTCATACGGTCTTAGCATGTCTCACACTCCACCACAAATTGAATGGATGAAGGTACATTATTAAAGCTGCCATGGGAGGTGATGTGGAATACTGAGGCATCGAGATCATATATGTTTATCAACTGAAAACTTTGGATTGAACATTAAGGGTCCTGGGTTTCCCGCTCACCAATCGTGTAACCTTAGATTAAGTCTCCTCCTGGCTCTGAGTCTCAGGCTCCCCATCTTTAAATGGACTACTTAGGAGCAGAGAAAAGGTCACACGGGGATGAGAATGAGAATTGCAAAACCCTTGTCTAGAAGGTTGTGCATTTTAAAATTATTTTCATCTGCAGATAACTTCCATTTGCAACCTCTATTCAGCTAGAGGACAGTGACTTAACTCACTCAATTCTAGGTCACCCTCCTCTGTTTTCCTGGCATGGGGTGGAAAGTGGTGGGTCAAACAGGGCAAGAAATGCCTGACTCTCATCACTACACAGTGCCTTTTTAAAAGAACACTAAAAGTGCTATTGTTTTTTACTAAAAAAAAAAAGTATTACTGAAACGAGTATTACTGAGTGCCAATCATGTGCCTGATACTGTGCTGGAGGAAGAGTGGACAGAGACATGAATAAGATGCTACTTCTGTAGAGAAGCTCATAGTTTAATAGCAGAGCTTAAAAAAGCAAAACAAAACTATGATTTTGAGCAAGTGTCTTACCTTCTCTGTATCTCACTTTCTTCCTCTGTAAACAAGGATGAAAATAGCATCTTATAGGAATTTTTTTTTTTGAGGCTTAAATGTATCATTGTAGGTAAAGTGCTTACAACAGTACCTGGGACACAGTAAGCACTCAATTAATGTTAGTTATTATTTTTATCATCATCATCGGGATCGTCATCTAAATGCAGTACAAGTGGTAAGCTCTACAGTTGGTCTGGCGGATTTGGGGAGCAGTAGGTCAAACATGTGGAGTTTAAATTGTGAGGTGGGAGAAGGACTTTGGGAAAGAGCCAGGCAGGGGCCAGGGCAGGGGATGAAACACGGACTCATTGGGAAGACAAGGATGTTTGAGCTGTTTTACACGGTACGGTAAGAGGTGCATGTTTTATGCTTTAGACCAATGTTTCTCAAATTTGTATGTAGTATGGATCCCTGTGAAAGGGAAAACATTTTCATAGAATATGTTTCATAGAATCTTCTAATGTTCTTTTAAATTATCTTTAAATATTTTAAGCATAAAGCTGGGTGGAAACTCCTCATATCTATGGCTTTTATGCATCTTGAAGACCAAAATAAATTTTCCAAATAAAACATAAACAAAACTATAAAACTATACAAATTCAAATTAACAAGATAATGGATGATGTTGTCTTGTTGCCATTTGCAGCATGACGTGGTAGAGGACTGTTTGGGTTCCGAATTCATGTCCTGTCATGTGCTCTGTGATGACTCAGTTTGCTTTGATGTCATGCCATTCAGCCTCCAATCATCTGTGCTGTGTCATTGGCACACCATCCACTGTCATTTTCTCCTCAGTTCTGAGGCCGATCTCCCTTTATTATAAAATTGTACTATAGAAAGTCCAGCGCATGTTTCAATTAACTTTTTCCTCGAGATTATCATTGAAATTGAACATAAAATTAAGAAAATATTCGCTGAGAGCCCATGAACCTCCATGAATATTTCTGAAGACACTAAGGTTCTTGAGCCCCAGTTTGAGAAACACTGTTTTATATTACTTGGGTGTGGTAGTGAAGGTTGAAATAGAGCAGAAGTTCACAAGGCAGTGAGAGGATTGATGGGAGAACCCAAAGGAGAGTCAAAATGCGGGTCCCCAAGCCTCACCTCTAGAGGTTCTTTTTCAGTGGGGTGTGGAGAGTTTGGAGAGAGCTCAGGAATCCAATGGTTTCCGGGAGATACTTACACATAATCACATTTGAAAACCACCACTTGGTTAAATAATCTCTAAGAACAGAAGCACCTAGAGTGTTCTCATTTTGGACTAATTTTTATCTTTGTTTGAAATAGATACCCATGCAAATCCTGTGGAGATGTCCAAGTTCACAAATACGTTGAAAATGTAGATTAGAAGAAACTTAACTGGGACAATTTAACAATCTGGCTGTTAAAACAGAAACCCCTCTCAGCCCTAAGGTCAAACACAGATCAAAAGTAGGCAAGGCCACCTCCTTTGGGATGATCCAGCCCCCCCATGGAAAGAATACTCCTTCCACTACACTCTTGAAGAGGCTTGGCTTGTCCTCCTATTTAGCTTTTCTTTTTTTCGGCCTTGTAATGAATGATTTTCAGGTTTGCCTCCTCCCTCAGCCTTGACTTCATCGTGGACAAGAAATCACGTCTTCCACGTATTACAGCCCTACCCCCTCCACCCATCTGCTTGTGTGGCCATTTCAAGGAAGAGTTCTCTGGAAAGTCAGGTCAACTTTTGATGTAAAAGACCTCAATACATTCTCTTTAAAAGAGCAGAGTGTGAGGAAGGGTGGGCAGGAGAGAGAAGGAGAACGAGCAGAGAAAGTTGCTTGAATTGATTCTCCCCCATACAGACACAAGGCTTTAGAAGAGAGGCTTTCTTCCAGCACCTTTGTAGATGCAGTCTCCTATCAAAGGGAACCTAGTAACTGATTAACAATGTTTCTTTTGCATATCAGAGGCTCACCCAATCCCTTAATTGTTTAATTAATAAATTAACTAATGAATTAAGTGATTAATGAATGAATGAATTCATTAATGTTTAAAATAGAAGACCCTTAGGAAGACATTTGGGAAAAGCAGCACGGAGACAGGGAAAGAATCCAGATTTTTAGCCACACTGTGCAAATCCTGGTTCCCCCACTTAGCAGAGATGTGACTTTAGACAAGTCCCATCACCTCCCATAGCCTCAGTTTCCTCATTTGCAAAATGACAAAATATGACCCTCGTCTCAGGGTAGTTATGAGCCTGAGAGATGCGGACAGTAAAGCTATGAGAACACGTGAGACAATCAATAAACGGCACTATTTAGTTCAAAGCTATAATTTCTAGCTAAGGAAGCTGAGATTCAGGGAAATCTCAGCAGAAACTAGACAATGATCACAATGACTTGTACTGTCACCAGTTGATTTTTATTGAGCATTTATTAAGTGTTAGGTGCCACACAAAAAACTGTACAGTGTTACCTTACAACGGTCCTATGAAGTGGGTGTTTTCATTCTCCACTCTGGAGATGTGGAAATTGGCACTTATGAGTCAAATAACTTGCCCAGGAGGATCTCAAAGGGCTAGAGCTGAGCTACAAACTCAGCCAGGCTGGCGCTAAATCTCTTCAACACTCTACCTCCACTTCCCGGTTGAGTGCTCTCCCCTCGACCCTCTTGTTCCAGGTCTGGAATAAGCACCAGATCTGATCCAACCTTACTGGGAAATGGCAGGTTCCAGGAGCCTCCAATGTGGGGTGGGGTGTTTATTATCTACAATGCCTACAGGTGGGCATGCCGTCCTGTGCCAGGCCCTCCACTGTCCTGACAGGACCCTTATCTGCACCTCTGTGTGATTTTGCAGGACTGAGCTCTTAGGGACCGAGATTACTTCACTTTTGGGAGGCCTTGCATTTGGTCAGCAGGGCTCTAGTTAAGGCAATTAATTCCCCTCACAGGAGCCATCGAACACGCGTTAGCTGCTAATACTGCTCGATCCTTATCAGACTAAACTGAGTTTAACCTCAGACACTAAGGAGAAAAGGTCCATCCCTGGCTGACGATCAATCCTCTGAGACCCCCAGTGAGCCAGAAAATGAGTAAATCTGGTGCCTCCTATGCCTGGGTCCCCAAGAAAGGAAATACAGAATGAGTGTGTCACAAACATTTATCAAGCGAAGGTAATCTGATCATCTCTAGCAGTTCCTCCTAAAGGATGAAATTCATGTGGGCCCTCAGCTTTCACTTTCCCTCTTCCCTTACAGAAAAAAGGGAAAAACTCTCACAACTCTTTAGCAACAGAATTATCCACATTTTGCACGTTTAATAGTCATAGTAACAATGCCCTCCGAGTACAGAGATTTTTCTCCGTACCATAGATACTGTGGCTTTTTAAAAAGAGTTCCAGAGCTACTCTTTGTGAGATGGAGAGTGTCTTGTTTGGAATTGAGATGGATATAATTTAAGGTTTACATCCTTTTTGAGCCCCAGGCTGAGTGTGTGACCACATTCAGGACAGCTGGGTGTGTGCTGTTGTGAGGTGATCACGATGCAGACACTGGACTAGATGTTGACCGGTCCCTCCTGGCCCTTCCCTCCCTGTCTTTATGGCACCACACATCATTTTGCTGCCTAAACACAACGGTGAAGGCAACATTAATGGCATATCTGTCAAAAATAAGAAGACCTCTCTGTGAGGATCTTTTAGCAAAAGCCATTTTATCTTAGAAATCTGTGGGCAGCTGACAGGTGGAGAGAATGGGACTTGTCTTACCCGGAGATCATTCAGTGGGAAGCCTTGTATCCTTAGTCAGCAAGGCCTTTCTTGTTTGAGCAAAGCCCAGAGCAACTTAAAAAAGAGTGTTAAGTGTAAATACCAAAGAGAGATTCAGAAAATCCAAACTCCCATGGAATTGGTTTACTTTTCAGGGGAGGAGATGATGTCAAGAAAGGTTAAATAATAGCTTCATGCTTTTTTCAACGTGTTGCTCCACTAACTGATAAAGGAATCACCTTTTATTTAGGTTTAGGTTTAGGAAGGATCATTTAGGCAAGGAAGCCTTTCTCTTTCTCTCTCTTTTTGTTTGAATGTTAATTGTACTACTGATTCTCAGTGACGGAGAGAGAGACGAATGTTACCGAAGCCGTCTAGGGAATCTTTTCAAAATATGCCTACTCATTTTACTCTTGCCTGCCCATTTATCCCGAGATGTGGCCCTGGCCTGGACACCCGGGGAGCATATTGCTATAGCGGTACCTGGGGCGCAGGATTTGGGGAACTCGCCCAAGGGGTTCTGGAATGCTATCCTCTACTCCCTCCTCTTAGGACCTACTGAATGGGGGCACAGCAGAGCTGATGAGTACAAGAAACAGAGATTCCTTTGACCCACACAGATGATAGTGAATTTTATTAGCCTACCTTTCACAGTTAGGTCCAGCGTAGTTTTCTTTACAAATACACCGAACAGCTCCATTTTTCCTATAGCAGGATTCTGCAAAACTAGAGTTGTAAGAGAATATTAGAAGTCAATTCCAACATATATAATAAAAATATATATTTTTTAAATGCAAGCCGAAAACACATTCCAAAGCCAGAAGTAAAATAATCAAATTTTACCCGCGATTTTAGATTTATATGAAAATTTCTTCTTATTTCCACCACTTTTTGTGTATACATTTGAAAATTTCTCCCTGTTTTTCTGCACCAGATCTCTTCCACTCTTCAAGGTCATGAACCAGTTCTAAACTATACTCTATAATCTCCAGAGAACCTTAACTGCTTTCGTGTATACCTTGAAGATTGGGAATAAAGGGTTCAAGGACTGGCTCAGTTGACCAAACTCACAAAGCAAGTACTCAAGTAAGAAATAGGACCCACAGTAAAATGGTTCTGGTCCATCCATGGAACCCCCTCATGATTCTTTTTTTTTTTGATAATAAAAATGAGGACACAGGAAAGAAAAGTAATAAAAATATTGTTTAAGCAGAATAAATATCTTAAGTATTAAGGTAGGGGAAATGGAATATTATTCTCCACATGTTTGGAAAACTCTACATTGACACATGAATCCATCCATATGAGGGATGTGTGAAAAATTTTATAGACTTTTAAATGAGTCTTGGCTTAGGTATTGTACAATCAATGAAGTGTGACCCATGGTTCTCACATTCCAGCATGTCTCAGCAATTTTGCCCTAATGGTCTTTAGAGAAAAGCAAATGGATGTGTTTGCTTTGTTTGAAGACATTTACAAAATCAGTCAGAACACAATATGTGCTTCTCAGTGAAAGGCAGTACCCGCAGTTTATTTTCCTTAACAGTTTGGATAAAAATATTTCAACAAAATTACATTTCTTTGGCCTTTACCCTTTACTTTGCTTGTTCTTATTCCTCAGCCTACTTAAAGAAACACTGTCAGTTAGGAATCCAGAACATGAACAAACCCTCACGCATGTTTCTTTGAAGATGTTCCACCCAGCGGCCTGCCCACGGCTTGGAGGACTGAAACATCTGCCGGTGTCTGGAGCCGTCTGCCTTGAGCTAACGTCCTGCTGTTTCAAATAGACGACATTTTCCTTAATTGGAGCGATTACCATAGCTACTGGTAGACATGGAAGATGTCTGGCCAACCCCAAAATAAATAAATGAACTCTGTGCAAATGGTCCCTGGGTGTAGCTATGTGATCATTGGTTTCTGTGGTGGGAGACTCAGAGGCGGTACCAGCCACTGAGGGTTCCTTCTTTGTTTTTCATCAGCATTAATTGTTTATATTTTCTTAGGGTAAAGTCTGTTTTTGGCTAGGGAAATGAAAACACTGTGTCTTTCTCAGCCCACACTAACAGCCATGGCGCCCTCTCCAAGTGGAAGGGAGCCTGTTGCTCTTGGAAAACCCTTAGGGAGCCTAAAGAAAAATAGACTCAGCATTGTTTGTTTGCTGAACTCCCTCAAGCATTATTTCCTTGCTTTCTAATGTGGCTATTGTAACTGGAAATCCCAATCCTGGATCTGGAGACTCAACCAGTGGATCTTTCAAAGTGTAATTCAGATTCATACTTGGTGCCTTTCTGAGCTCAAATAGAAGTCCTGGAACTTTAATTTTTATAGAGAGTAGGAATATGAATAAAAAGAGCTGAAAGAGGTAATGGGCCATTTGATTTTTTTGGTAAGATATTTGATTAGTATTTGAGATTAGTTAACTCGGTCAATAAGAAGTCCAGATCAAAGGCTAGAACTTCATAGGATCCAGGCACATTTATCCTGTTCTGTGACCACAGACTACCCTCCCTCCCTTTTTTAGCCAGTTTTTTCCCTCAAGGGATTTGGGAAATAGAACTATTGCCACTACTGAGAAAGCAGATCTCTCATATCCTTCCCAATTCCTCCACACTCCCACATAATGTTTTTTATTTGTAGGTTGTGTATTTTTGCTTTTGTGTTAATTTTTAGCAGGTTTCTCAACCTCAAATCTGCACTACAGAGACTTGAGTTTTTCAATCTGTAAATATGTACCTAACTTCAGAGCACATTCCCTAAGTCCCTTGATTGCTCTTTTGAACCCGAATCTACTCACACACACCAAGAAAGACCATGGGTGGAAGTGGTGATCCTTGAGGCCTATGGAATCTGTTTCCTCTTTCAAAACAGGAAGCTCATTACCCAACTGTCAAGTTTCTGCTTCATTTAATTGAAACAGTTAACAGCCTTCAGAAGAGCTTCTTGATCAACTGAAATACTGGATAATTTGCTCAAAAGGTAAAAAATCATTTGCTTTAGGAGCTTCAAAATACCACTGTATTTTGACCTATTTTAATGAGGGCAGGACTTTTTGACTGTTTTGTTCACTGCTGTGACCAGCGACCAGTACATGACTGGCTGGATCATAATAAGTAGCTGGATAAATATTTGTTGATTGCATGTAGACAAGACTTCTCAAGAGGAATGAGGTTCCAAAGTCTCTTAAGATGTTAATGTCAGATAATTTAGGTAAGAAAGTCTTGTCATATGAATGGGGCAAAAAGTGCAAAAGTTGGACAATATAACTCGAAGGAAGCTTTTGGGGTTGCCTTTCTAACTCATCTGTTAGTTTCTAAAGAAACTGCAGCTCAAAGCTTATAAACCTATTTTGAGCAGATGATGGTTTGTTTACATGGAAGAACGAGTGAAACCTGTTATTAGAAAGTTGGAGGTAAATATATTTAACAAAATAACTATACCACGGCAAGGGAGCGGCATGCTGAACACCCCATCAGATATGGTTCAGACTAATGTTTCAGAGCACGATATTAATGAAGAGTTAAGGAATGTACCTACACAAGACAAAGGGAACTCATAAATCAGGACACACTTGAGTGAAAATAACAGAACAACTAATGTTTGAGTTTTCTAGTCTCACTCTCAGTACCATCCATTTTGCACACATTATTAATACCATCGGACGTGAAAAATCACAACGCAAGGGCTGAGGCAGTTTAATGGTTTCTAAAGAAAGATGGGGCTGTAAAACATCTGACTTACTTCTTCACTGACTGTCAGACTTATCAGAGGATTTGAACAAATTGTAAGGTCTTAGGTGAAATGTTAGTCAATATTGGTGTTCAATTAAGGAAAAAAATTTAGGGGGACATTTGATGGTCATTTTTTCTCTTTATAAGAAAGTATGTGTGTGTGGCACGCATTCAGGCCTTTTAAAAGTTATTTTATATGCATTATTTAACTTAACCTTTACAACAGTTATCAATTAAATATTATATCCAAACATTTATAACAGTGCCTGCCATAGAGTAAGCAAAATATGTGTTAGAAAAAATACAAAGGATGCGTTCAGTAAAGCCAACATCTACCATATACTTTTCCATGTGTAAGGCACCAACCCTCATGCTCCACACATATTATTTTAGTCCGACCCTATGAGGTAGATCCTTTTACCAACTTTGATTTACCAAGGGAAAAACTAAGGTCCAGAGCAGGTAAAGGAATCAATGAATGGAACCAAGATCTGAATCCAGTCTCCTTGACCCCAAATCCCAAGGAAAGTGAGACATGGGAAGAAAGTACCTTGTCTGAGACCACACAACTATTATATGCCAAAGCAGGCACATAACTCTTTCCACTTGTTGTATCATAAAAAAATATATATATATTTGGTTTTTGTTCCTGGTTCCTGGCACAGAGCTCCTAAAACCCTTGGAATTTCCTGAGCGATAAGACTGTCTTTTGTTATTTGTAATGAGCCCCTTTCAATCATACCTAAGTTTATGCTAATCAGGTGACTCTTGTTGGGCCCCTAAGTAGCTTCAGGATGGGGGCTGGTCTGCCAGAGGAACCAAACACATGATTAGAAGGTTGGAACTTTCAACCCCATCCCTTCCCCCACCTCAAGGGAGGGCAATGGGGCTGGAGATTGAGTTCAATCACCAATGATTTAATCAATCATGCCTATGTGATGAAAATTTGATAAAAACTCTTAAACCACAAAGTTTGGGAAGCTTTTAGGTTGGTGAACACATTGATTTGCTGAGAAGATGGTGCACCTGGAAAGAGAGCACATAGAAGCTCTGCTCCCTCCCAAATTTCCCTCCATACCTTGACCTATGCATCTTACCCATTTGGCTATTTCTGAGCTGTATCCTTCATAATAAAACTGTAATCGTAAGTATAGCACTTTCCTGAGTTCTGTGAGTCATTCTAGAAAATTATCAAACCTCGGGGGGCATTGAGAGAACCCCTGAATTTGTAGTCAACTGGGCAGAAATGTGAGTAGCCTGAGGATGCCATCTGTGGCTGACTTCTGAAGTAGGACTGAGCCATTAACCTACGGAGTCTGCACTAATTCTGGGTCATCAGTGTCAGAACTGAATTGACTGTAGGACCCCTAGTTGGCGTCAGAGAATTGGAGAACAGGTTGATATTTGGAAAACCAAGTACCAGTATACCATCTTAATTCTACATTCTGTCATTTTTAAGCCAATAAAATGGCCAGTCGTGACTTGACTATTGGATTTCTACATATTGTGTGCCTGAAAATAATTCTACTATTTCCATTAAGATGTATGTCTATTCTCTTTAACTTCTCACTTAGGTCACAACATAGCCAGAAGCGAAAATTAGTTTTCTTGGAACTCTTCCATAAGCTGTCGGCCTAAAGCATGCATTTTGTTTATCTGTGTTCTAATTCTGATCTAAAAGCCTAGCTGGCTGCCACATGTAGGGAAATGTCTGCTCTGCGAGAGTCAGAAGAAACACTACTAGTGAAAACATCAGATTATAGTGAGTCTGTTGGCATTACCAGTTGTGATCTCTCTAGGTCAAGGGATAGCCAAGAAAAAATGAGACTAGCTTTGCTTACAAAAAGAGAGACTTCATTGATTTTGTGACCCCCTCCCCCATATTTTGGGAACAGAGTCATCACCTATACCACAAGCGCTTAAGCTCCCCTGAAAGTGTATTTAGGCTAGAGACCTTTCCTATATTGTTTCCAGTCTTGTCTCAAATTGAGGTACCCAATTTTGACTGTGGGAAAACCTTAGAACACTGGATAGGGCAGGAAAAAAAAAAAAAAAAGGGAAAGGAGATAAGCAGTAGAAGAGACCATTTTCCTTCAGGACTTACTTGGCCACGTGGGGCAGGGGACAGGGGCACGGCTGGCAGAACCGGGGGGCTCCCCTGATGGAATCTCCGATATAACCATCGAGACATTTCTCACAGTGCTCTCCTGTCGTGTTCCGCTGACAGTGCTATGAGACAAAAGATAGGAAAATTGACAAGGACACAAAAGAAATTTTATACACAGCAAATCTGGAAACCAAGCAATACTTCAAGCTACGGGGATGTCAAGCTTGACAAAATAGATGATGTGCATCGGTACTGATCAGCACAAAGGAACCACGCTGGCCCCAGTCAATGCTGGAAAGTGTAGACAATGGTGGATGACTTCATCCTGGACTTCTGTGTGTGCACTAGCAGCCTGGGGACTCTCTTTAGAGTTTGTGCGCAGAGGGAATTATTCATCAGTTACACAATTCAATTCAGAATGATAATCAGAATGATCAAACTCTGGGTATTCTAGAGCATCAGCTTACTGACTTGGAATGAATATGATATGAAAAAAAAAAATCCCCCCTGGTGTTTACCCGTGACAATGGGAACAATTTAAGGATTTACGGGCTTGGAAGAACAAAATGTGCCAGACTGAAGCATAAATGGAGTAGAAGGTAGACAAAGAATATTCTGCTAATGGGTTGGTATCTTGGATAATGACATACAAGAAACAGTAAGCTGGTTTATTGTATGATTTTTTCCATTTGTAGTGAGGATAATTGGAAGAAAAGCATAAAATAGCTCTTCTTCTGCCTAAAGAAGGCCTGTTCATCATTCAAGATCTGCACCACGCCTCGAAACCTCCAGGAATTCCTCCCTGAAGCTCCCCTCCCTGATCCTTCCCTCCTTCCACTACCCACAAGGTAGTGTTATAATCTGTTCCCAGTCTCAGTAGCCCTGCTCCCCACACTGCATCTTTCAGCCCTGTACTGCCATCATCTTAAATGGAGTAGGTACTCTAGTTGTTTGCCGAGTGATGGATGAATCTCTGACTAGTACTCTACAATAGGCAGTGATGCAAGTCCACTGATATTTTCTCCAACTGGACTGGACTGGATTTCACAAAGCAATGCCATTAGCACTGTGACATTTTCATCTCCACATTCGCCAGAGTGTATAAAAGTTGAATAGGGTTTTCAGTGAAAGATGGTACTGTTAGACTCAGAAGGCCATTGAAGAGGCACTCTCCTGCTTGAGTAATTCCCTTGGTACATCTATGCACAAAAGCTTCAACAGACTCAACTTGTTTCGAACAGTGCTCTGTGGAGGAACCTCGGGGAAGGCAAGATGGAACAGTAGTAAGCTGAACTCTGAGCTCTTTATTTTTGTATTTATGTTCTATTTTGAGGTTGAAAATAAAATAATAGTGAAGTCCTGCTCTAAACATTTTACCTAGATTAAATAACTTAATTATCACAATAATTCTAACGTTAAGTTACTATTTTTTTTCTTTTATTTTACATATGAAGAGATGGAGGCACAGAGAGGTTAAATAAATTGCCCAACATCACACAGACAGTAGACAGCAAAAGGGAGATTCAAATTCAGGCAATCTGGCTCCGGAGGCTAGGCTGTTGATTTTGACGTTATACCGCTTCTCCAGTGTGTTAGAAAAAAGGCTCCTTTCCCAAAAGAGCTGTAAAATGACCATATAGAAAGTGTCAGACTATTTTACTAACAGTCTGAGCTTCAAATCAAATACAACAGACCAGTCAGAAGGGAGGAATCCTAATGTGGGCAACAGGCTATCACGGTTGAACACTCTTGGGGCATTTGATCAGCCACTAGGTATGGACAGTCTTTGGCCCCTGATTAGAATTCTGCGAGCAGAACAGAATTTAGAGGCTAGTTCAGATTGCCTGACAGATCAATGAGAAACTGAAAAATGGAGTACGATGTGCAAGCAACAGGATATTAACATATTTCTCTCACAGTTCTTAATATTGTATCTAGTGCTAAGTCAGCCTTTAGTAAATATTTGTTGGAAAAAAAGGAAGGAAAAAGTGGGAAAGGGTGAATTAGTGAATTAGTGTCTGGAGCAAATAAATGAAATTAACATGCACCTGAAGCCAGCTCAAACTTGGTGGCAATCTCTCACTGCAAGGAAAGCCAATGAGCCTTGCCCAACCACCAAGAATCTAAGCCAGAAACAATCTGATAGGGCTGCTTGTAAACTGGGGTCAAATTTGTCTGAGTCCTTGTTGGACAAACGAAGCCCATCTGTGTAGAAGAAAATAGGCCCGTTGTAAGATGTTAGGTCATTCTTCATGCCTGAAGCGACTACTAAGCAGCAAAAATGAGCTAATTCCCAATTCTATCCTCTTATGGCTCGAGCGATGCTTTGGATTCCTTGTCAGGGCTCTAATTCTGCCATGGCAGCCATGGGGAGCAATTACTCTCGAAGGCAAAGCCACCGAATTTCTCCAACCTCTAAATGCACAGAGTGCAAACACTGACTTCCTCATCTGCCTTCTTTTAGAGGATTTGTTATGAAATTCCCTGAAAGGCATTGATGCACATTCTGGGAGCTGGGCAGAGACAGTGCTGCAGGCAGGGATAAAGGTCCCTAGCTCCTCCATTTTCTAGCTGGTTGACTTTGAACAAGTCACTTGACCTTTCTGGGTTTATATCCCCTATCTGTAAAATGAGGACCTAGACTAGATGGCCTGTAAGCTGTCTTCTGGGTCTGAAAATCTTTAACTCTGAGATTGCAAATATCCCTTTACTCTCACTGCTCTGCCATTTAAAAAACAGAAAAGAAAAATGACGATAATAAATAAGCATTTTGTTGGGGAGGGGAAGAATTTATTTTTTAATAAAATTGGCCCCACTTAAAAAATGCAAAATGCATTCTGAATCTTTGACCAGTGGTTGAGAAAGCTACATCTAGACAACCAATTGCAGACAAGTGTTAGGAATGACACGTGAGCACCAGTTGTGTCTCCTTCACGTGAGAAATGATGTCTCTCCATGACTTGGCCACAGCACCAGCATAATGTAGGAAGAAGGCCTGAAAGGATCAGGTTAGCCTTCGTGTGCTTTGTCACATGCTTCATGCAAGACTAGTCTGCCTAGATCTGTGGTTCTCAAAGTATGTCTAGGGAGGTCAAGACTATTCTCGTGATAATACTAAAATTTTATTTATCTTTTGCACTCTCATTTTCTCTTGTACGTAAGGTGGGAGTTTCCTGAGGCTACACGATATGGAGATCTCACCATGGATAGATACAGAAGCAGATATGAGATCCAGCTGCCTTCTATTAAGCCAGACATGAAAGATAGTTTCGATTTGTAAAATATGTTTATACTTTATAAAAACATTATTTATGTTAACATGAAATGGGTATATTATTGCTATTTTCAAATAATTTAATAAGAAAATATTATAAAAAAATTTCAGTTTTAAATTACAAATGTAGTAAATATGGATGGATATAACCCACGTAAACCAAAGCTCTTTGGCAACTTGAATAATTCTTATGAGTGTAAAGGGCTCAAGAGACCAAAAAGTTTGAGAACTATTGCTCTGTCTAGGTCAGTGCTTCTCAAACTTCAGTGTGCACACTGATGACCTGGGGATCTTGTGAAAATGCAGATGGTGACTCAGGATGTCTGGGTTGAGGCCCGAGTGTCTGCATTTCCAGCAAGCTCCCAAGTATCGCCAGTGCTGCTGGTCTAGACTGTACTTTGAGAAGCAAGATTATAGGCAGAAACACTAGTATAGGTACCACTGTTTGCTAGTTACTCACCATTGGGCCCGAGCCTGAGTCTCTAGCGTAACAAGACAGTACATACCACTGCAATAAAGAGTGACCTAAGTGTCTCATAAATTATAAAATGAAAGGTTTTTGCATTTAAGTTAATTTTATTAACCAATTCATTCATTCACTTAACAAACCTGGATTAAGCTGATATCATGACAGACAATGAGCTGTGACTGTTACTAAAATGAAGAAGACCCAATTCATTTATGTCATTTTGTCACATGGGTCATTTTATGAAGAAGACCTGGTACCTACTTTTGAGTAATTTGCAACTTGTGAGGGAAACAGAGAGGTAAACAGACAATAGTCTACTGTGCTAGCTGCTATGACTGAGGTGTGGATAAAGCACCGACCTGCCCCGGGACAAAGAGGAAGGAAGTGTTCTAGCTCTTCCTGAGAAAGTTGGAGAAGGCTTAACAGAAGTGGTGACATTTGAACAGGGCCTTGAAGGATAAGCAAGAAATCCCAGGGAGGGAACAGGGAACACAAGTTCAGACACAGAGTATGAAAGTACAGAGTAAGTTGAGGTGACACTGAGAAGCTTAGTAGGGCTGGAGTAAAAACCTCTGAAGGATGTTGGAAAGGGAGATGCCTTGATTAGGGTGTGTTTTTGAAAGATGGCTCCTTTGCTAGTGTGGAAGACAGATTAGGGGAAGGAGAGTCTGGAGCGGGGCACGGTGAGCAGTGGGGAGCTGTGACAGCGGTCAGGGAGGGATGCTGTGGGTGTGAATCAAAGCAGTGGGACAGCATGGAAGAGAGGAGGCTTTCTCCTAGGTTGAATTGGTAAGATTTGGTGTCCAGTTAAATGCTAGGGAAGAGGACAAGAAAGTTGATAGAGCATCTGGAACATCTGAGCATAGGGGGTTGGCAGAATGGTGCTGTCATTAATTGAGGTGGGGAATATCAGCAGAAGACCAGGTACGTTCAGGATTGGGAGGAGAAGCACAAACAATGTATAGAGAACTTATTTGCATTCCGTTCCCATCATATTCTTATATTGGGGGCACAATGCAACAGGGAGCTCCACTGAGCTATCCATCCTTAAAATTCTTTGGACATGAAATTTTCTGATTTTGCTTCAAAACTTTAGCTAGCATGGAACCAAATCCATCACTATTTGCAAAAATTTGGGGGTTTTCCACATTTGCAATAGATTGGAAAATTGTCAAAATTTTAATGTAAGAATTATGCACTTGATCTAGGTACCAATTTTATAGCTGCAAGTAAAACAGGAAAGAGAAGTCTCTATAACTCAATTTCTTCTTGCTGTTGGACACCTAATCAATGTGCTGGTTTATTGATCACACACGCTTAGTCTTACGGGGACTTACATTGGTTGATTTCTGCCTTGCACACATAATAAAGAAGAGTTTGAAAATCAGGAGAAAAATGCTAGTGTCTGCATAAATTAGAGATGTAATATCTTGGCTTTCCTGAATGAGGTTTTAATTAAGCTTTGAGAGTAATAAAAAATTCATTAGCCTTCAATATATTGGATTACTTCCCTTTCTCCATTGTGCTTAGGGTAGAGTAGAAGTCCATCTGAATATTGGTGTCTTTTTAATTATAAAATTATTCCAGGCAGTTGTAGAAAATTTGGGCAAGTATACTCTTGAGTGAAAAGAAGAAAATAAAATCCATCCGTGTTTCCACCAGCCAGATGCAAATATATAACAGCTTGATGTGTCTCTCTAGATTTCAATTATATTTTTGCAGTTTTTTTAGTGATTTCAAATCTGAATATTTTGATTCAGATTTAGAATTTTTTTTTTTCTGAAATGCTGGCACATAAAATCTTTTTAGTTTTTCATTTGATTGTCACTGAGCAGATGGGGGGTTCTGCATGTTTCTAAAGCTCCCATGGTCCTTTACATTGAGCGTCATTACATTGGTCATGGCCACAAGCATTTTCAAGCAGCTGTTCTGTCCCTACAGTTTTCAGCCCACACAATGGGAACCGCTTAACCCATAGCCTAGAGTAGTGTCTGGCATATAGGTGGTGCTCAAAAAATGCTTATTTGTTAAATGAATCAATGAAATCAATGGACAGACCAATCCCTAGTCAAAAGGAACTTGAGGAGCCCTGTGCCAGCGATGAACTTTAAGTCAGATTTGCTCCACTCTAGCTCTGCTCAGTGGGCTCCTGGCTTTCTCTTCCAGTTCTTTAGATGGTAAGCAGTCTTAGTCATGGCCCCTTCTTGGTTCTCTGTATTTAGCTTCTAGATCTGGGATAAAATATGGGTTATCTGCGACCAGGCATTCCTGCCACCAGCCATCTGTCTGCTTCTACCTGTTTCTTCCCCTCAATTTCTTTCTCATGCTTCCTTCTGGAATTTTCCTAGAGAGCCTGCCATATCCACCGGAGTTGCCTGGGCTTGGGGGCCTTGCCTAGCTGACTCAGCTGAGAACTCTGCCCAATGTGTTGCAGGTCTGATAAGATGCAAGGTGGCCCTTTGGAGAGACGCCCAATACATACTGAACGTCTTTAATTAAGCCACTTTTCCCTTAGCCACCTTTCTGCACTTGGAGGGTTAGTGTTCCTCTTGTAAAGAAATCTCTATGCTTTTTTGATATGTCTAAAGTGGTAGCATAACGTTGTCTACTCTATATTTTATTGTCGAATGGCTTAGTTCCTTAAAATCAGTTGGTAAAATATAAGGTCAAATTGAAATTGGACATTGGAATGGAGAAAGAATTAGAAGCAATTGGAGGAGGACAAGGCAGAGGGGTTATAAGCCTTAAAAATAAAAGCAAAATAAAATAAAAGAAAAGACGGTCTTTTATTTTTGGTTGCTTATAGAAGATGGGAGAAATGAGTTAGACCAGCCAAACTGCGAGAAGTGACTCTGGTGCCCACAGTAAGCGCAAGGAAGTGTTCACGTGGAGTACTGCTTCTTTTCTGGCTTTCTGAGAGCTGAGAATGAGCTGGGGCAACAGGCAAGGAGCTAAGAAACCCGCTCTGCTCCACCAGTAGGCTGGAATAGGGACGCCAAAGGAAACAGAAAAAATGGAGTTTGATTCCAGCGAGACACCACAGATTTAATACATTTGCCAACTAAGTGACAAAATATTCTTTCTGTATTAGCAAGCCTCTTTAGCTCCCTCACTTAACGTTTAATTAAATACAAATTGCATCCTTTTTGGTCTTTCTAAATTAAATTTATAAGAATATATCTATATATTCAGCTTTAGGGGATAAGATTGTGGGTGATTTTCACTTTGAATTCCATGTACAGTATATATCTTTATTGTTGTTTTGTGTGTTTTTTACATTGAGCATATATTACTTTAATCAAGGGGAAAAAAGGTATTTCCCTCTGGGTTCGGTGGAGTGGGGGAACCACGATTAGGATGAGTAGGATGGTTCTTTCTTTTTTTTTTTCCAAATGTTCTGGCTTGGATCAAAGTGATTGCTGGAAGATTGGCAACTTCCCTGAGTGTGCATATAAATATTCACACCCCAGCTCATCCCCAAACTTTTATTAGAACCTGGTATGCCTCAGGAACTGTGAAGGAATCACGTGATGACCGTGCCCCTCAGATAAAAGCATGACAGCTCCTTTTCTGTCCCTGTCATTGTAAGGAAGAGTGGCTTTGTCATACCTCTCCATAGGCACTAGCAGGAGGGACTTTCTTCTCCTTTAATTTATTTCAATCTCCCGTCCTACTGACTGCCTAACAGCAGCCGATGGGCTTGCAGTCCCTACTGTCTTATATTTTAAAAACCGGATAACAAAGAGCCTTTAATTGGTCAAATTATCAGAGATGTACATTATTAGTTCCAGCGCATCCATGGGATTTTCTTTTCAAATGTCACTGGGATTAAAATAACAGGAAACCGGAGATGGAAGCATGAGAAAGGCGTGGACTTTGGCAGCTGTGTGTGCCTACACTGCTACAGAGGACATCCTGGATGTGACAGTTATTTAAGAAGATGGGGGAAGGGGAGAACAGAGACACTAGGACTAAGCAAACACTACAGAGACAGCAACGTTTAGTGTCTGCCACTTAATTCTCTGTCCCTAGGAAAATGGCAAATGCTAGGTTGAAAATAAATGAAAACATTCTAATTTGCATCTTAATGTCATGCATGAGTAAAATAACACCTTCATGTGCATACCCTGGAGACCACTTAAAATTAAAATTATCTGTTTAATGGGGACAATTATGCTAACTTTGAGGTAAATAGGTGTGCTTAATTAAGTATTCTTGTAGTTTATGCAAAAATATTCTTGCAGTTTTGGAAGGCCTCTTTTGCCTCGTAGAAACTGAAGAATCTAATCTTCCTGTTATATTGTACAGCTCATGAAGGAAAACATGATCTTAGGGCATAAGTCTTTTTTTTTGCCTCCTGTGACTTCTACTAAAGCCACTTCCGAAAAATATTTCAATTCCCATTTTCACTAAGTTGTCAGGCCATTCAGTGAAAATGGGAAACTCATAGCAAGCACTTTTTTGCTAGAAGGCTTCTCAGTCTCCTCCATAAGTCTCTATCATGTTTCACTGAGGAACAGTCTGTTGGAGAATTCATTTCAATTAAAGAAAAAGGAAAGCCTCTGGGGGCTTGAACACAGAATTACAAAGACCACAAGGCCAAAGCTTTCATTATTATTAGCTATTTGGTTCAAATATATTTTTTTCTTTTTACTAATTTTGATCTATAGACCCGACTATCGTAAGTTATAAAATAGGCTATGAAACAACTGTTATATTCTCTTGGTTTATGTGGAGTGAAGCCAAACATATGGCAAACTATACTATTACAGAGGAATTTGGATGGATGATTTCCTCTTCTGTGTATGATCAATCCCATCGCCATTGGCCTACAGCAGGAAACCAGCTGCTGGGAGTGGGAGCAGTGGGGCAGTTACTGCCAGGAGCACACAGGCATTCAGACACGAGCCTTGGTGGCCAGTTAAAATCATAAGCCATTTATATGAGGTGTTTTACAGGAAAAGGTGAAGGGTAAAAGTGAGATTAATTAGCGGTTTGCTCCTACTCCTGAGCAGGTAGCTCAAACGTCCAGGAAGAATACTTTATCCCCACCCAAGATGCAAAGGCACAGTGAAATATGTGAAAAGTGCTAGGTTCCCCGGACCTACCACACAGAATCCTGAGCCGTCCAAGCACTCGTTGGAATTCCCGTTACAGTCACAGGGCGAACACTCTCCTGACTGGGCCAGAAAGAATCCAGCATCACATTTCTGAAACAGACACAACAAAAGCATTTTCATTACTGAAAAGATCAATTTTGGTCAATATTTTCTGAGAGGAATAAGAGGAGATGATTATTAAACTAAATACTTCTTTACAAAATGTACTAAAAGGAACTCTTCATACCACCATTTAGTGATGTATATCCAATTTTCTTTGTTATGTATTTTTTTCCCTTCTTTCACTTTTCAGGAGAACAGGAGCACCTTTAACACTGTCCCATCGTTGTAAGGAAGAATAAGATTTTAGGAAACAGTAAAGGAGAAAGAAATTTTATAATGCTTTCTTCCAAAACCAAGCCAAACCAAACCATGACTATTAGTCATGGTAAGGAATTGCATCATGTTCCCTATAAATAAAGACTATGGTTTCAGAAATTATTGACTATGTCATAAGAACTTGGAGTTGTATCTTTCATAAATTTGGGCTCTTAAAAAATTCTGTTTCTTCAGATTCTAAAATTTTAAAGGGAGGAGTTAGGAAATTAATGAATTCTTACACTTATCAGGTCCTGTGTGGGTCCTGTTCATATATTTCATTTATCTTCATAACTCTGTGAGGAACACATTATTTTCCTTCATTCTACTGATGAGATAATTAGACCCAGAGGTGCTAAGTGGTTTGTGGTGATGTTAAACTATCTTGCAATGTACCAGTCTACCCATACAACAATGAATTGCCCTCCCCAAATGTCACTAATGCTCCAGTTGAGAAACTTTGTGAGATTGTTCCTGGTTTCTGTGATTGGGCTTATGAATATGGGCTTATGTATTTCATGTTTCTTTGGAATGTCTCGATGATGCGAGGCATAAATGGCATTATAGGCCTGGAAGTCCACTCCTTGCCCATCAGACAGATTTACGTCTAAAGAATTCCAGACAGATAAGAATCTAGATTGTTTCCACAAACTTACAGAGTAGGAGATTTCACATCACACCCCTCATTGACTCATTGTAGTTCGCACTGTCCTGGCTACCGGGAAATTTTTCATTATATCTGGCTGAAGTCCCTCTGACTGCTATGCAAACCCATTTCCTCTTGCTTTTTTGTCTGTAAAGAAAGAATCACTAGCTACTATTCACAGTATAAAAACACCACCAGTTTGGATCCTAAAACTAAAATCTAATATTTTCCATTTGGAGGAAGATTAATAGAGAATAATAATATTTTCCCATGAAGAAAAGGCAAAGAAATTCCATCTTTCTAAGTGAGGGAAAGTAAGGCTGAGAGGGGACCAATTTATAATTTATAACGGCGAGTTTGTGGTTGATAGTAAGTCTTTTTCTCAGTTTCCACTAGGGAACAAAAGAGAGGGAAAGGTGCTAAATTGCGGCAGGAAGCATTGAATTTACATCATCTAATTTCACAAGTTTTTGACCTTTATTTCAAAGTATAAAAAATACATGTTTTCATTATGATGCAGTACTACAGATAGGTATACATATATATAGCTCAGAAAAAGGATTCACAAAACAATAATTACCCTTACTATGTGCCATGTACTTTAAACCTATTTTATTTAAAAATATATCCTGGTCATGAGACATAAAATTGATGTGATCACCCATGAAAGTGTTGCTTCCTGGTCTGACATTGGGAGGGTTTTTGTTATAAAAGGAGTGGGTAAGAATGGTGAGGGGTTTAGTATTAATTATTGCAGTAGGCTCCAAAACACCTGTTTCCCAGCTCTCTAACGGACCATATTATAGACGTTGGGGGAGCTTCCGATTCAGTAGTACTGCTGGTGAAGCAAAAAAAAATCTGCATTAAAAAAATTGTATTTTTTAAAAATTTATTTTAATTTTGTCCAGCTTTATTGAGATATAATTGACATATAACATTGTGTAAGTTTAAGGTGCACAATGTGTTGATTTGATACATTTATGTATTACAAAATGATTACTACTATAAAAGTGTTAGTTAATACCTCCATCATGTCACATAATTAGCATTTCTTTTTTGTGGTGAGAACAATTAAGATCTATTCTCTTAGCAGCTTTCAAGTATATAATACAGTATTATTAACTATAATCCCCATGCTGTACATTAAATACCCAGAACTTGTTAATCTTATAACTGGAAGTTTGTACCCTTTGACCAACATCTCCCCATTTTCTTCACCCTCAGCCCCTGTGACCACCATTCTGGTCTCTGTTTCTATGATTTCCAACGACTGGGGCTGAGAATGGAGGTGCATTTGGAGGAGAAAAGCACATGGTGGGGGCAGGGAGCCTGGTAGTGATGCCTGGAAAAGGGGCATGAGAAGATCTATTTGTACCATGAATGATGATAAAGACTTTCCTTTGGCCTGAGGAATCAAATTTCAGTAAAGGTGTTTTGAATTGACATTACTTTATAATTTTATTTATTTATTTTTTCCCCCGACGCCCCAGTAGATAGTTGTATGTCATAGCTGCACATCCTTCATGCCTCAGCATGGCCGGAGAGGCGGTGTGTCGGTGCGCGCCCGGGATCCGAACCCCGAACCCCGGGCCGCCAGCAGCAGAGCGCGCGCACCCAACCGCTAAGCCACGGGGCCGGCCCGACATTACTTTAAATCATTCCTGCAGTTTTCTTCTGAAGAAGACAAAGAAAATTAAGATTTGCCCTGAATAAATGCATCATTTTGAATACGACAGTGGCTAATCCCTTACGTCTCTGGGGCTCTGGCTAAATCAAGAGACTCATTTTTAAAAAATAAAAATAAAATCATCACAACATAGAAAAACAAACAAAACAAAAATTTGGTAAATTTTGTATTTTAGAATAGCTTTAAGTTTACAGAAAAATTATGAAGGATTAAAGAGTCTCTTGAAGATTCCAATGTGCGACCAGCTTTGGAAGGACTGCTTCAAAGCATCTCTCACAGTGCCTTGTACATATTCATTGCTCAGTGAACTTTTGTGATGTGAATGGTGTGGACCAGGATAGGAAATCTGAGGCATATGTGCTGTTGGAAACCAATGGCTTACACTGTTAATCCAGCCACTGCTCTCTGCTAGGGCTGGATTTAGTTTAGAATCTTTTTCAACACAGTCCAGGCAGCCACTGCCTAGACTGGATTGTGTGCAAGATGAAATCTTTATGTTATGCCAAGTTTAGGAGGAGACTTGACTCTGGGAGTCTGTCATTATCCACTTATCCACTCCCCAGGCTAAGGCTCTGATCTGTGAAGAATGACTTGATTCCAGTCTCTCATACTGTGGGAGATGGGAAGAAAAAGGGAGGCAGGAATAGGGTTGTATGGAGCAGTCATTTGGATGATATCTTCTAATTCATCTATCCAGAGTAGAAGTACCATTTTTAAATTCACATAAAGGCACCACATAGGCTAATGGAAACCTTGGGCATGGGGAGCTTCTGACGCCGTTACTAAAGCCCGTGCGCTGGATACCTTGGACCTTGTGTTGTAGAACTTTAGAGGATTCCTTGGAATGTTAAATTGTTAAGTGGTTCAAGAGAAATTTGTATATCCTCAAGGAAGAGCTGTTTAACGTTGTTTCTTTTGCGTGGAAATATTTCATCATGGCTCCAGAAGGTTCTGTTAGTTTTTACTGAATCTCTTCTTGAAATTTTATAAGAAATGGCAAAATTGACCTTTGTTATAATACTAAAAGGTAGCTATTTTCAAGGACGAAAGCAGAGCTATTGCTTAATTTTGTTCCTGGTTAACAATCTCTTTGCTTAGCAATTCTAAGACCCGTGCTATTTAGAGGCTTGTGAAAGCTGAATGATCTGCCCACAAAGAAAATAATGTCTGTCTGCTTTCTTTTGGAATACTCTCTAGAATTTACTGAACAAAGATGGTGTTTATGTATATGTGTGTATAAGGAAGAGAAGTCTTGCAATCAATTTTTAGATGCTGTACTGAGCTCTCTTTCCCACATGAGAAGAATGACCTCAGCTGACAACTGTATAAATGCATGGGTGGCTGATTTTAGCATTCAGAGGATTTGTACCTTCTGGGATGGTGCCACGGCCTTTAAAAAAATTAATAACAATAACAAGGATAATAATGATGATGATAATTATATCATAGTTACCATTTATTGAGGGCCTAGATACCAAGTATTGTGATAAGTGCTTTATCCACATTATGGTATTTGCTCTTCATGACAATGCTGTGAGTTAGGGATAACTATCTGCATTTTAGAAATGAACAAACTGAGGATCAGAGAAGATAAAAAAATGTATCCAGTGTCACACAGCTTTGTAAGGGCTTCAGATCAATCCAAATCTTGTTCTTTCTCTACTATAACATCTGCCCCTCATAAATAAATAAATAAAGTTTAAAAAATTTATTTAATTGAAACTTTAATTAATTGAACATAAATATCTACCATGTTTAGGTCACTGTGCTGGTCAGTGACTGGAACAGTCATATAGTTCTCTCATTTTAGCCGACAATGGCCCTATGAGGGAGGTTCTGTTACCTTCATTTCATAGATGAGGTCTTTGTGGCTTACAGAGATTTGTTACCCAGGCCAAGTAACACTGATAAGAAATGGCGGACCCAACATTTAGATCCTTTGTTTGACTACCAAGCTTGAGCTCTTAACCATCTGGTCTACCATTAATATATATTAACCAAACCCTTCTCATTGGGCATTTAGGTTATTTCCAAATTTTTGCTGTTAAAAACAGTCTAAAGCAAGCTGAAATGGATAAAAAAAAAAAAAAAAAAGTAAAATCTCTCCTGTAAATGCCAGAAAAAAAATCTTAAAAAATAGATACATGCTTAACATTATATAAAGTTATTAATATATAAAAACCATTGAATGGGAATATTTACCTTTTAAACAATCTATTTCAGCCACATTGTCATTTTGACCAACTACTTTCCACTAAATTATTTGTAGACCATTTACAGCTCTCCATTCTTAAGCCACTCTATTATTACAGCTTGCCTCCTGCTCTAACTAAGGTTAGATTAATCAATAACATTTACTTCTGCCTTTGAAGAATATGAGTGAAAATTGCCATTTGCTTACTTTGCTATAATTAGTGTGGTGTTTGGTTTGGAGTAAAAATCAATGTATGTGTACTTGACTAATTTTACATTTATAGATTTTAGAACTAGATGGAACTTGAGGAAATTAGTGTGGTATACCCACGTGCCACTTATATTTAAAGGAACTGGGAATGACAGTATATGTTGATATCATTGCAGAAGGCATTATTTCCAGAGGTCCATCATGTAATCACAATATTAATTATTTCACAAGGTATAATAAAGTAAGATTGTTTTTTAGCAAAGAGGATAACATTTATACAACTGATTAATCACTTTTATCCTAATTCCAAGAAGTCTCCTTGAGAACACTAGACTTAAACCGATAATACTGTCACTATACAGAACATTTTTTGAAATTTCTTAAAATTCTTAAATCGTCGTCTTTGAAATACAGTCCAGTCTGCATCTTTGGGTGTGGAAAACTTCTAAAAGTCACTTGGACTTATTAAATAAAGTGAGTACCAAGCTAAGCAATCCCATTTGAGGTTAAAAACTTTCACAAAAATCTCACAGTGCTTTCCAAATATTGTCACAGAGGAGCCAATTAATCAAGCACAAGCCACTACTTTTGCATAGATACTGAATTCCTGAGAGCTTTAGAATTTCTTTTGAAAAGTCTGATTGACTAAAGAATTTGACTGCTCCAATAGCATTCTCTAGGAATCGAAGGTCCCCAATCACCCATTAAAACAGACTAAGCATGGCAAACACTGACCAGATTTAAGAGGAGCCCACAGTTGTCATCTGAGGGTGTGAGACACATCTTGAGATCTCTGAGTACTTATTTATGTTCCAAAGATAATCAGACCCTAATCTCCAGCTCCAACAAATGACAAAGAATAAATTATAATAAAATTCCATTACAAAGAGCACACTCTACAGCTAGGTGCCTATTCTAATAGGACTCGACCTATAACTGGAATAGATATCTCCATTGTGTCTTCAACCAAGGATCTACACACATTTTACAAATATCGACTCATCTTGCTTTCTGGATTAGACTTCTAGAATTTTGATTAATCAACTTTTGCTTTAGTTTACTGAGGCTCAATGTGGAAAGCATTAAAAACAAGCAAGCAAACAAACAAACACACACCTATCTAAATTTATTCACTTGGCTTCAGAGTCATTGCTACCTTCCAAATTAGTATTCAAATTTAACAGCCCACATTCAATTATCTTTCTGCTGAGGTTTGTGTATGTATATAATGAATTCAATTTTCTCTTGTTTCCAGGCAACGATGGTTTTAGCTGTAGTTTTAGTGAATTCTATGTTTTGTTTTAGTAAATGGGTCACCTTAATATTTAGTCACCTTAAGATGGAATATTATGCTCACTTAGGAGCTAAAGCTGTGCCTTTACTTAGAGTCTGTGGGTCCTGACAATGCTGATTTCCACCTGCTTACAACTTGGGCAAACTTAAGAATCAGATAGTATTAAGGGACTTTCTAATAGGAACTGATAGTTTAATTTAATCTCTACAAAAATATCAGCTTAAGCTTTGCTGGGGAGGAGTGAATTCTGAGAACATATGAATTTATGACAAAGGTAGGAGTCTCACAGGCCATTATTTCCATGACGATGAAAATAAAAGATAAAGTATCTGGGATGGAAAGCAGCTCCAAATTAAACTATTGATAACTTTTGGTTCTATGTTTTTTCAGATAGGGCTTAACATGTCCTCATTGTTCATATACAAAGCTATAATCAAAATAAGTTAAATGCATTATGCAACGTGTCACAGTTAGCACAAAGCTAGCTTCTTGATTGATTTTACTTGAATATGGAGAGAATTACCCATGTATCCTCCCTTGGGTCTCTTTAAGCTCTGGTTTGCGTAATTGAAATTCCCCACATTTCAATAGGCGACGTTCATTTTTAGATTTTGACAGTGATTTCACCATAGTTTGATTAGGAAAGCAGTTTCAACATTCCTCAGAGGTTTCTCCAGTTCAAAGGTGTTTCTTCTTAGGATTGGCGTTATAAAGCTAGGCCATCAGCTAAACACAAACTATGGTGCTGGTTTCTCCTAGTTGGCTCTTCGAGCTACCCTTGTGCTTATTGTTTAGGATCCGTGCCTGCCAGGCCTTGGCCAGCTTGCAAAACACTCTTGCTCTCAATTTAATCACCAAGTGAAATAGAGACAATGATCTAGGTCCTGAGGAATTCTGAGGAGCACAGGGCTGTCATGACCACAGTAAAGCCAGGTCCTTTAATTTTGTAGGGCAGAGAGATATTTATCATGGTATTTACATGGTTATTCCTTAGCACTCTTTACGGTCCTTGTGGGTATTCTCTCGCGCGTGGAAACCAGTACTTCACTCAAAGATCTCAAATAACTGTTCCCAAACCTTGCACTTGATCATACACTTATTTGGACTGTAGATACCAACAGACTTGGGCTGTGATAAAGTACTTACCATACTTGCTAATAAATAGCTCTCTTTAGTTGTATAACTAAAAGGACCAAACAAGAATGTTTAGAGCCCTAAAGCCATCAAGACATTCCTTTTGAAGTGTTGGATTGGGGGATGATTATGTTCATCAATACTGATGAAAATTTCTTTAATTTTCTCCTTGAAAAGTTCCTTAAAACATTTTTTAAGTTGTTCATTTATAGCAGCAATTGCCACTTATATAAAATAATGAGGCCTTAGTGGCGCCTTTTTTCCTTAGATTTTTCTAGAAAAAAATCTCCTGCTAACATCTGGCTTTCTGCTCCGGGTCCTCCTTGCATTGCCTCATGTAACTGGCTTGTTCTTTTCACTCCTCGCCTTCCAAGCTATGGTTACACAACATAGCCTCTGCCAGATTTTTTTATATTTGAAAACTGACTCAGTTTTATTTAATTTACTGGGGCAAATGCCATGGACACATTTCCAAGAAAGGAAGAGATGAGGACCACAAGGGCTAGCTATAAGAATAAGGAAAGAGAAATGACTTCAGAGTTACAGGCATTTAGGGGATTTTGATATGACTGCTTAATCACTTAGCAGGAATCAATGTTGCGAGATGACAGCCATCTCTGTCATCTTTAGCTGGGTTTTTATGAATAATAACAGCTAATATTTATTGACAGAAACCAGGCACTGAGCTAAGGACTTTTTATAGACATTGCAATTTGATCATTACCATTAATGGCCCACAGGATTGCAAATGTCTGCCTAAATTACCTTTCTTTTTACAAGAAGTTGGGAGGTTTAATTGTCTATAAACTGAAGATGGCTTCTCTTAGATGTACCCAGGGAAGGCAGCAGTGCTTCCTTAGACGGGTTCTCTGGTTGGGGTGTTCCATCAGTTTCCATTGCTAGTAGACGTACCTGCTTCTGTCTTGAGGTACCCTGCGTACTTCAGTGCTACCATGACCCTGGATGCAAAGCAGAAAGTGAACAGCAGGAGGTATCATTCTTTCCTTAAGCTCCTCCTCATGGGTTTATGCATCACTGAAGAAATGCTATTGTGAATTAGTAGGAAAGGAGAAATGCATCCCCAACCTCTATTGTACCCGTTTATTCTCAGGAGATGCTGTTGCTTCCTCTTTCAATGATAAAATAGAAGACATTGGGTGGAAAATCTCATACTATCTCTCTTCTCAAAATTTATCTTTGTCTTGACTCATCTTGTTGTCCTCTGCACCTCAGAGGAGGTAGCACTCCTCTTCTTAGGAGAGACTAGCCTTCTATCTGTGCTCCGGGACCCACACACCTGTGGCCTGCAGGCCCTGTTCCATCACCTAGCCTCCCTCTCTCACATGCCATCCATCTCTTTGCAACCACAGGAGTGAGGAGAAGCAGAGCACAGTTAGGTGCTGGCTCCTGTGTTGGATCAGCCTTGACTTCCTGTGGTCTCAGGTTGTAAGAACACCTTCCTTCAGCTCTGCCTCCCCTTCATTTTCCTTCACTCTTGCCCAGCCAAGCTTGGTGAGTGAGAAGTCAATTCCACTATTCTGATTCCTTCATGGCAGTCTGTGCCTCTATCCATTGTGTGGATTCTGCCTCTATTGTGCCATCGAAATTGCCCTGACCAAGCCGTCAAGCGACGTCTTTGTGGCTTTGCTTTTCCAGTCTTATTGTTCTCATTCCAGTACTTAACACTGCTGACATTCTCTCCTTGGAATTCTCTCTCCCTCTATTTCGAGAAACTCTCTTTTTGGGTTTTTCTCCTGCCTATTTTTCTCAGTATTGTGGGAGAGTGGAAGGTACGATTGTTCCTCTTTCTCTGCTGCCCTTACATTGTTGATGTTCTCCAAGATAACCTTCTTATCTCTCTTTTCTATCTACACACTTTTGCTGGAGTGTCAACCTTTCCCACAGTTTTATCCTTCATCTATATTCTGGTGACTCCCAAATCTCTCTACATATCTCTGATCTCACTCTTTTATGCCACACTCTTATTCCCAAGTGCCTGTTATATAAGTCCACCTCCATTTCTATAGGCACACGGGGTTGAATCTTTCCCACACTGACCTTATTATTCTCTCCCTAATCTATTTTTCTCCTTTTCATTATATCTCAGTTAATGGTAAAGATTATCGAACATAAAAGGAAAAAGGAATGGAATAATACTTTTAAATTACATTAATGTATTTTCCATTGATGTAATTTTTGGAAATGCTTCCAAAAGAGTGAACTCTGCAAGGATCAGAGAACGGTTTGCATATAGAATGACAAAATTTAAGTACTCAAGTTCTGTCTCCTCCTTTTCACAATCACTGTGCTATATCATTGTTTATTTCAAATCTGTGGTTTAAATGGAGGAGGATGAAGTCCCACAGAGGGTAGAGTCCCAAGTCAGAAATGACTTTACACAGTTCTGAACTGTTACAAACTTACTCTCTCAATTAATATCTCTACCTGTATTGGGGTGGACTGTAGGACTGGAAGCTCTCCGAATTAATTTCTGCGTCGAATACAATGTTTACTAAAGGTTAAGTAATTGGAATGTGCTAATTTAAGCTTACATATTTGTTATATTATTGAAACCCAACAGTAACCACAGCAACTGCTTAGAACTTAGACAACAAAAGATTTTTCGGGGAGGAGAATTTTGTCATTGACATTGTTTAGAATTGCTGGCACATGGTGATAATAAAAAGCAGACTGTGGTTTACTAAGTTTTATTATGGTTTTAAAATTCTCTAAACACAATGTGCCCCTCATTGCCTCCACCTGGGTTAGACTGTTCCCACATCCTGTCACCCTTTGTACTCTGTTACCTCATAGAGTTTGCACTCTACCTCTGAGATATTTACTAAGATGTTTCTTCCCCTGTGTTCCTAATACCACTGTTTAGTTCAAGATCTTGGCGTTTCTCTCCTGGATAATTACAAGTACCTCTACTCTACTCTCTTGGTTGCCAGACTTTCTCTCTTCCAGCCCATTCTTTATGACCAGAAATAATTTTAAAAAACCTTATCATACTGTTCTTCTGCTTCAAACCTCCCAATGGCTCTTCATTGACTGCCTACATGAGTAAATAAAATTCCTTAGCATGACATAGAAGGCTCCTCTTTCACAATACAACCTCAACCTACCTCTTTAGGGTCAACCTCTGCTTCCTCTGCTCTAATTAAACGACATATGTCCCCCTCTCCCAAATACACCATTCTCTTGGCCACGTTGACTTCGCACACACTGTGCAAAGAGGCTTGGGGTGTCTTTCTCCCCTTCATCACCTACAAATCCTCTCCTCAGTCTCAGACTCAGTCGCTCTTCCTCTGTGTTCACTCGACACTTTGCACATACCTCATTAGAGCACGTGAACATGCTATTACAATTTTTAATTTACACTCCTGCTTCTCTGAAATCACTGTGAGCTCCTTGAGAGCAGGGAGAGTGTCTTATTCATCTTTGTATCCCTGTCACCTATCAGAGTGATTAGCAAATAGCTAGTAGATGTTGAAAATATGTCAGTTGAAAAAGTGGATTTGAATTTGTAAAGAATGAACCAAGTGAGGGCAAATCTTGTAAACACTTTGGAGAGTGATTTGGCAAATCTCACAAGTGAAGATCTCTAATCATGAATGAATCTTTTAAATATAATATCGAGGCAAAAAGCCAGCAGCAGAATAGAAACAGTATGATATTTATATTGCATTTAAAAACATGCAAATAATATTATACTATAACTTGTGTAGGAGCACATGCATATAAAGAAAAGTATAAGAAATGAATGCAAATCTAAGAAATCAGGCCATTTAAGGGTAAAGAAGGGGAGTGAGATTGAGGAAGGATATTTGGGCTTCAACTATTCTGGCAGTATTTTATTGCTTAAGCTACATGGAGGGGATACAAATGCTCATGAAAGAAAGAAAGAAGGGAAGAAAAACAGAAGATCCCTCTTAGGTTGGCTGAATATTGAATTTCCATGTCTAGACCTGGTGAGGTCTCTAAAACATCATCTCTAGGAAGTGACTAATGTGGTCTCGACAACAGATTCAGATGCTTGTGTATAATTTCCCTAACTTCCTTGTTATTCACTTTATGTACCATTATCATTATACATGGTTAAAAAAATAAGCATAAGAACATTCCTTACTGAATTTGTTCTTTCTCTTACAGCTAGCAGCCACCTCATCCCACGTGGAAGCCTTTCACAGGTCTGTATGTCTGTCTCAGTTAAAGACTATATCAGCTTTTAGGGTCTTGTAAAATGTTTAAATAGCTACTTAATTTGATTTCCATTAATTAATTCATTCTAGCAGTAAAGGTACATGTCTTAGGCTACCTGTGCAACCTGGAGGACTTTTAGGGTGCTTTTATTTATTTATTCTCATTGGTACTTACTAATTTAAGGAAGAGGTAAAAGATACTCAAAATAGTGGACAATACTCCTATTTTCTAACGCCCAAGAAACTAAAATGTTAAAATCTAAGTAAGAGGTTTACAGGTTAGTTTTCTGTTCTAAGAGGGGAGTTAGGGTCCAAACTCAGAGCGCCCTGCCTCCTCAGGGACCAAGACAGCTAATAATGGGAACCCAACCATCTCTGGCTTTAGATTGGCAAAATATGGCAGAGCGACCCACAAGCCCAGGCTAAAGCTTGCCCTCTCCAGCTGGCCTGGAGCTGAAAAGGGGGAATAGGGAAGGGCTGTGCATTGATTCAAACCAAATGAGGCTGAATTGTGGAATTTAAGAGTATGTTCTCATAGTTTGCTAAAATTTTTTTGGCATAATCTCTTTTCCACTATTTCTTTACATGAAAGTAAAATAATTTGTGAATTAAAACAGCTGATTGCAGCAGTGCTTTTGGAAAGAGTTCCCCCATCAGAAAGGAAATGGAAAAGCCATGAATTTCCAAAGAGAGGTTGTCATCGATGTAGTCAATCAGTCAATCAGGGACCCAGCAGGAAAGAGAATTCACTTCAGAGGGTTCAAATGAAAGAATGAAGACAGGAGAATGGATGGATGGTTTACAGAAGCATGGGCAGGTTAAGGCAACAAGGAATGGAGAGGCAATGGGAACAAAGGCCTACCACCCCCAGGGCCCAAGGAGCAGAGAAAGCTTGTTACAGTAACCTACAGAGATGCCGCCACAGGAGCTGCAGTCTTGGGAAGTCACAGCTTCTGCCCAAGAGGCAGAGCTGAGGCACTGAGGGAACAGGGCAGAACTGCCCCGCCTCTCCCTTCTCCTCTCTGGCTCAGCAAGGGAGCCTAAATGCTGCAGTCTGCGGGGAGTCAGCCTCTGGAGGCAGAGCAAGGAAGGTAGGCAGGCAAAGCTAGGATCTGGGGAGAATGGAAGGGGGAGGGGGCAGGTGCAGAGTAACCAGCACACCCTCATTCTCAGGGGTGTGGCAGAAGAAGGCACTCAAGCAACAGTAGGAAATAATTGACCTGCCAGCTCTTTATCTGGGGACTATTCAAATGGTCCTGGAGATGTGTGAAATGACATCTGATTGATTTGCTTTCTCAGACAGTCCTAGGCCAAGCCCTCCTTCAAATAATCAAATTGCCTTTACCAAATCTTTGAAGGCTCATTAAAAAATGTTAATTTACCAATTAGAATGGTTTTAAACCCTGAAAAAGAAGCGAAGTCAGCTTTCGCTAGAAAATTATTAAATGTGATACTAGAAGTTACTGCGGCTGCGTGGATTAAGCTAGAACTAGGCCACCAATTTAGGTTTATTTATATCCAGCTTCTTTCTAATCACACCTTCCTCGTGGCCCCACTCCTCACTGTCCTTGTTGGTGGAGAGCAAGGCATCTCCTTAGTGTTTTTTGCCTCCTTAGAGAGCCCTGTTCTTTAGCCTTCCTCAGGCGTAAGCCTCTGAAAAACAGGCAAAACCATAACCACACCCATTATCTCCTCCAGTATCCTGAAAGCAACTTTACATTTCATATAAATTTAATCAACTCTTGGGAGATAACTATTCTTTGTTGAAACGGAAAGGTCTTTGCAGCTATAATTATTCTAAACATTAATTTGGTGGTGAAACAGATTTTTAAGTGGTCCCATTAGGGGCCATAGTCAGGAAAAAGCATAGATACAAATGCCTCTTGCAAGACAATATCTTTGGAACAGCTGGTAACGGATTGAGAAGAGCTAACAAATTGAATTCTATCCATCTGGGGATTGAAACTGCACTATAGAAAGGTGGATTGCACTTCACATAGTTGGACTTTTCTATCATAATTTATATCAATCTGAGAAAAGTGACATATTTCCCCTGTTCAGTTGATGGAGCATATTTTCAGGGAATCCAAATGGATAAGGGTTTGTATTCAAAGGTGGGATTCCTTTCAAGTAATCAATTTTGATAGGTTTCTCAAAATAACTGCAGTGAATTAATTGTTAAATGAAGGAAATTAAGAGCATTTCATAGGTAGGGGGGAAATTTTTTTCCAATGTGTTCTCTTTTTTTCTTATTCTTCCAACAGCTTAGAAATCCTTTTTCCCCCTGCCTGCCCCAGTACCGTGTACCTTTAGGTAATTTTTCCTCAGAATTTGCATCCAGAATTGTCAGGATATGATGAAAACCTACTCTTTGGCATTTGAAGAAATGCCTGTGCATCCACGTTCAAGTCCCCATTTATCAACCGTGCATCTGGCAGCCGTTCAGTAAATGTGTTGAGTGAATGAATCAATTTCTCCTCCAAATACGCTTGCATTTAGGATAGCTCCCGCTTCTCGACCTCACTGACTGATCTCCCCTGAGCAGTGTGGTGATACTCTATGATCTATTTCTTATGGCAGCCATAGTTCCCCAGAGTTATGTCCTTTGGAGGCACGTTGGAGCAGTGGAAAGCATGATCATCTGAATTTCTGTTCCAGTTTCACCACTGGGTGACCCTGCCCAGGTTATTTTTACCCTAGGTCTCAGTTTCCCTTTCTGAAAAACTGAGAGTGATCGCCATATTATCTCCTGAAGCAGTTGTGAGGATTAACTAATATTGTACACTTAAAGTCCAATAGAAGGTCATGGAAGAGGTTCAATAGCTAGCAGTTTCCTCCCTTCCTTTTGGATGTGTCTGTACCGGGGTTATCTGTTTTAACTGGTAGCTCTTCAGTGACCTCTAACCCTTTCTTTCTTTACGCCACACAGCTCAGTAATGACACCTGAAGTTACTGGTTCATGGTCATTCTACCTCTGAAGACTTAACTCCCCAAGAGCAGAAACTGGATTTGTCTGATTTATCACTGTGTCCTCAATGCTTGCATAGCACGTGCTTAATGGATATATGTTGAATGTATCTTGGCATTACAGAATCACAGGGTTCCATGGCTGGCATGGATCTCTTGTTTAACCTCTCATTTCAAATTTGGGAAAACTGAGACCTAGAAAAGTAAGGGAATTATTAAAATTCATTTACGTGGAGCAAGTTAATGCCACTCTTGGTGCTCCTTCCACTAAACCACCTTCTTGATGACGATGGAGAAGAAAATGATGTTGAGAATTGCAGGGGTTGTGCTGGAGCTCCCATCTCTTCTGGGGCTGCAAACAGGCTCACACCGTCCACCTCACACGGGGCTGAGGAAGTGGGAGTGGGGTGGGATGGAGAAGTGGGGGCAAGAGAAGGGGGAGAACACTTGCTCAGGTTTGCTCTGAGTGTGTGGTTTAGTCAAAATAGGAAACAGTGCCCATCAGCCTTCCTTAATTACTTAGTTTGGCATATGACAATTATGCTTGATTTAAATATAATAATTTATAGCTGACGTTTTCAATTTTTAACAGTTTCTATGCAGTGCAGATAGAAACAGACTGGGAAGCAAATAATGGAGATTACTCATTAGAGAAGTCAACTCCTGTTTGAAGCTGGTTGTATGACATCCAGCTGTGTCCCTGACACCTCCCTTGTTCCATTTGAGGGATCTGACAATGGCCCTTGGAAAGGATGCCCCTTTGTGTAATGTACACCAGCACGGGCGTTTCCCCTATGAATCAGAAGCAGATGTCTGGTTAGGCAGAATGTATGACAGCTTGACAGATGTCTTGCCCTACCTAACAGAAAAACTGTGACCCATAAATTGTACTAATAAAATAGCATCACTACAATTTTGACTAGGCCATGAAACCAACACCTTCGTCCTTCAACACTGAGGGAGGTTAGATCCCACAGAAGGTTTGTGACTAGCTTCACACTTAGAATTGTGAGTTTAACCTATACACTGCCATTGATATATTTCATAAGACAAATTTTATGAGACAAATGACAATAAGACTCTTCCCCAAGTGTTCTTATATGTAAAACGTGACCAGTAGAATTCATTAAACAAATATTTTGCATCTCTGCTATGTGTCAAGCACCTAAAAGCCTCAGGAGAATGAATCTTCAGGTCAAGATCAAAGTATTTCAGAGTGGTAGTCTCTTCAGGGACTCTGATGACAGCCATTTTCAAACACATTTATTTTCATAAATAAACAAATATATTAAACACCAACTGCTTACAGAAAGCAAGCAAATGAGTTACCATCCTGAACATTTAGGTCCTTAATTTGAGGAACTAATTATAAAAAAAAAACAACAAAAAAGCTTACCCAACAAGTGGTAATTCTATACTAACAAAATTTTAACTGCAATATCATGAACTGTTCATAAGCTACTTCTATGCTTTTTAGAATATGAATGATATTCAAAATTGGTACAGAATTTCCATCCTTTTCATGTTATTTGCGATTATTTCCTATGATTTTTCTCCTCAACTTCCCTCCCCCAAGATTTCCTTTTGTGTTTTTCGTAAAATACTTTTCAATTTAAATCTTTGTTTCATTCAATTTTACATTTATAAGTGGCACAAATAACCCACACATTTCTTTTTAGTAAAAATTCTGGAGGATAGTTTCAGAATCACTTTACAATCTGATATTATCTGATTGTAGCTTTTAAATTTTGCCCCCAAACAACTGTCGTGATCTAGATAGCTATTCTGTTATAGCATGTTTATAAAAGTGAAGACAAAGTACACAAACTAAAGTGGAAAGAAAATGACACAGAGGAGATGACAATGACTAGAAAGTTACACATCTATTCTATGTACCGCCATTTTAATGACAACAAAATAATATGCTTTTATGAAAGGAAATGGATGAGAAGGCTGAGAGTGTTTGATTTAAAGTAATTCTGTTATCTGTCATTCGAGGGGGAAAAATCGTGCTGATTTTAAAACAATACTTTGGTTACAGATGTTTCCAGACCCCTTCCCTGATCCAAGGAAACAAAATACCATTCAGCAACAAGCCCAGATTTAGAGATGGGGCTTGTTCCAATATAAACATTTCTTAGCTAGACCTCCTCCATGAAAGTGCATAGTCAATTTTTCCATATACAGTGGGAAAGACAAAGCTTTTAGCTTAAAAGGCATTCTTGTCCGCAGTGCAGAGCTCCTGGAATGAATAGCCAAGAAATGCCACAGTTCACTATTGATGTCAAGCCGAATGCCAGTTTGTTTATCAGAATCATACAAAAGAATTATGTCAGAATGTACACATGCCACAAACAGAAAACTCGGCACCGTTTTGGCTTTTAGTATTTGGTATGCTCATTGATTCATTCTGTCTCTGTTTCACAGACCAGTGTTTACCCGGGGCCGGTTTCGGGTGTGGCAAAAAGCAGGCATTCAAGAAATCACTGAGGAATGCATAAACTATGTTTTTGAGCACCTATTATACTGAAGGCACTTGGCCAGGCAGTTTGGGGAATCAGAAGATGAATCATGGACACTGCTGGTCTCTAGGAATTTAGTGGGGGCATTTAAGGTGTATATGTAATTTACTATAATATATGGTAAAAAGTGCTAAGAATCATAATATAATGAGAGGTATAGAGAAATGCTGAGAAAGTGAAGAAGGAGAGATTACTTTAAACATGGGGATGGGGATCAAGCATGGGTCTTCAGAGGAGATGACATTTGTGCAGGCTTTTCTGGAAGGAGGAAAACTGAAGCTAAACAGCTGAAAAGCATAGGGCATTTTTTAGTCACTCCCCTGAAGGTAAAGAGGCTCAAACTCAAATTCTTTCTGTTGTCTTATTGCTCAAAGCAGGCATCCCTCACTCCTGGTAACCTACTTCAATAAAGGCACCAGATGGACTTGCTTTTTTCCTACTTTCTGGGATCTTCTTTGGAAGGATTAGTGTAATATCAGCGATTAAACCCATGACATCTTCAGCAACTTTCTGGCCTATAGTATACTCACACAGAGATACCACTCTCTCTGCATACGTTGTAGATAATGTTGGAGGCACAGTCTAATCCTTGAATTAAGTATTAGGTATGCCTAGAAGCCTCATTAATTCTTTGTGGTCACCAGGATCCCATAAGTGACTCTCCTGTGGCTTAAAAGTTAGGAATTTTGGAATCGACAATAATTTCCAAGTTATAATTTATGCATAGGGAGAATGTCATTCAACTAAAAAAAGAGAATGTTTTTATTTAATCCTCTTTCATTCTGCTATCTAATGCATTTTTCCCAAAGTGAGATGAGCAAAAGAATGGTGGTAGAAATACTTGGTTTTGTGGCTCTCTGAGTAGCTACAAGATTGATTCAGTTAACTCAGAACCTATCAAGAATTAAAGCAAGGGGCTGGCCCAGTGGCCCAAGTGGTTGAGTGCGCGCGCTCCGCTGCGGCGGCCGTGGTACGCCGGTTCGGATCCTGGGTGCACACTGATGCACCGCTTGGCAAGCCATGCTGTGGCGGCGTCCCATATAAAGTGGAGGAAGATGCACACGGATGTTAGCACAGGGCCAGTCTCCCTCAGCAAAAAAAAAAAAAGAGGAGGATTGGCAGATGTTAGCACAGGGCTGATCTCCTCACACACATACAAAAAGAATTAAAGCAAGAACCTGGTGCACTTGGTTTTCAATACTCTACTATCAATAGCCCAGTCACTGAGCAGTGGAAATAGAGCAAAAAACTGTCCTCAATTAAAGCTTCAACTACTATTTCAGTTTTTTTTTTCCTGTTTTGAAATTTGTAGATTTCTTAGATGACATGAACTAAGCTCAAAGGAAACCCATGCTGACTCATGACTTTGAGGAGAAAGCACATTTTCTAGATGAAAATGAGCTTATGTTAGCAGCTTGAAAAAAAGAGATCGTAATCAAAGGAAAATCAAAACAGTTTAGATAATCTGAAACGAAGATATAATGTCTTAAAACTAAAAAAAGGGTCCAACACTTGTCAGCTTTCAAAATAACTGAATGAAAGAGCAGACAAAAAGATGTATAGAAAAAACAAGAAAATGCTTATTTGCACTGAACATTTTGATATATTTCAGGTCCAAAAACACAAGTCAGAGGAAAAATGTGCTTCATCTGCCAACATAATCACAAATACTCTTTGAGAGTAGGAAGTGCCCAGCCCTTTAATAAAACCAAGAGATTTTAAGTGCCTTACAAAAGAGTAATATCCTTCCCTCATAAAGATTATTACTCATAAAGATTATTACCTATTACAAAGGTATTTATATCACCTTAAATAGAGTATTACTCTCCCCATACTGAGGATCCTCCACACACCAAAGACCAGGAGAGAGAATAAGGGATGACAGTGCCCGCCATTTTGAAAATGAACCATTGAGTGGGCAGTCGGTTAGAGAAGTCCTGCCTCCCAAAGACCTTCCTATTTTGCTGACCACATTGGGGCTGCTGCAACCCCTTGAAATCCTCCTCATTTCTTATCCTCTATTAGACTCAGCGCACATGTAAGCTGGGTAAAATCCCTGGATTTTACCAACTGTAGTTCTGCTGGGAATTGGTAGATTTTCTTTGAGAAACAGTACTATTTATTCCTTGCTGTTAGAAGAGTAGGCTGACTTGGCTTTAAAATCAGCAGTGAAAAAGCTTCACAAATAAAAGTGGAGATGCTGATACTCAGATTTGTTATAAAGCAGGTTGGGAAGGTCGCAGTGGGGTATGATTGCTAGAGTAGACCCCTTTGTTGCTATCACACATTTCATTTTCTTCGTTAATGTCTCATGTTGCAATTTTTTTCTACGTGGTAGGGAATTTTCTTAAAGTCATGTGGAAACCTGAATGATGACTGTGTGCAGGGGGGAGAGCAGACATGATGTGGTCTGGGGATATTTAAAATTAGTTCTTCAATTGCTTTAAAACAAAAGGGGTATTGTTCATTTTTGAAATAGATCTTTTTTTCTTCCTTCCTTTTAAGATCCAGGAAGTGTTGTTTATTTTTATATGACCATCAGAAAACTCTAGCTGGAAATTCTTAAGTCTTATTGCACTTGAAAGCTTTCTGTCTAGGTATAGCTGCTGAAAGCATAGTTTAAGGGGTCAATAGCCATATTCCTTGAATATGAAAAGCCTTGAAATGAAAGAAAAGGTATGAATGATGTGGTTATAAATTAAATTCAAAATTGGGATAAATAAAAATAAATTGGGATAACAATGATCAAAAGGCCAAGAAAACTTATAATATTTTAGTAGCTAAATTACTTAGGATGAAGGCACAGATGGTGACATAAGACATAACAAGAAGTAAACATGGACATGCGCTTGCCTGATTCAGCTTGTTTAATGTCCCAACACACAGATCACCAAGTGTTCCTCACCCCTGTTATTTGTTCTGGCGATGGCATCCACGCTGTGATGAAGCAGGCCGAGAGGACTGCTCCAAGAGCCAGGAAACTTGGTTCTGGTTCCTGTTCTAGAAACCTGCTGTGCGACCTTGAGGAAGTGACTAACTTTCCGTCTCCCGTTTCCTCCTCTTTCAATGATATTAGTGGCACGATGATTTCTAGGCTCTTCTCATCCTAACAATCTCAAATTCTATCAAACTTCCTGCTGTCTCAATAAGGCTACATGCTATGAGACTTTGGGTAAGTCGTTTAACATCTCTATGTTTTCATCACTTAGATTAGTAATCACTGGCCTGCCTGGTTTGTAAAATGGTTGTGAGGATAAAGGTGGAAATAGGTAGCAATACACATTATAAACCATGGAAGCTTTATGAGTATTAACATTATTTTTCAACCAAGTTAGGAGTCATTGGAAATTTCAATATTTGGCATAACATTTGTTCATTATCAATAGCTTTTTAAAAAGCTGAACTCTTCTAGCTTTGGATTGAGAGATATTAGAATCTTTCCGATTCATCAGAAGATCAGTTCTCCCTCGATTTTCTGCATACATGTCATAAAGCAAAATAAAACAAGATGCAGCTTGATTTAATGACACTACAAATGCTTAAAGTGTCACTTTATTTACTCAGATAAAAAAGTAAAGATAAAATACAGTTTTTTGTTTTTTTTTTTTTTTGGTGAGGAAGATGAGCCCTGAGATAACATCCAAGTCAATCCTCCACTTTTTGCTGAGGAAGACTGGCCCTGGGCTAACATCCATGCCCATCTTCCTCCACTTTATGTGGGATGCCGCCACAGCATGGCCTGACAAGCAGCCTGTTGGTCCATGCCCGGGATCTGAACCTGGGCCGCCAGCAGCAGAGTGTGTGCACTTAACCGCTACGCCATGGGGCCAGCCCCAAAATACAGTTTTTAATATTTATTCTTTCCCTTTTAATACACACAATATTCATAGTGGAAGCATTTTGGCCTTTGAAGATAAAGGACCACAGATAGGTGTAATACCGTGTTGAGGGAGGGGACAGTAAGACTAAGGTTACCTTTATCGCTCAGGGTGCAGGTAAGAAACTGTGGTTTAGGTTTAAGGATAAAACGATGTTTATGGTGATTGAATAATTGGCTTATAAAAATAAGAATCAAGCAAACATCTGACCATTCCTATGAGGATCAAAAGATACCAGCTATCTGGTCTGCCCACTGCCACCGTATCCTCTTTCCAGAACGCCTTTGTTGTTTTCCTCAGCACTCCCAGGTAATAACTGAGACAAAAGTGGAATTTCCTAATTTCCTAGGAAGGGGCCAAAAATATCATCAGACAGGGAGGGAACAGGAAGCATAAAAATATCTCTCAGGAGAGTACCAATTGTTTAGAGATTTCTAGCTCGTGTTTGGAGCTGTTGCAGAGATACCCAGAGCACCAGCAGCTCTGTGCAACTGACACCATGTACTGGCCCTGAGGCAAGTGTGTGTTCCACTGGGAAACTGCCTCGGAGGCACTGACTTGAACAAGATTTTGGATAACGTTTTGGAGACCTGTCATGATTTAGAATATGAACTCGGGAGCTCCCAGCATACTGGTGCACAAACATTTTAGAGCAGAAAAATCACTTTTTTCCCCAGTAAAATCTCATGTGGAATTCATCCATAAAACAGATAAAAAAGAAGATGCTCTGGTTGAAGGAAGTAGAGCCCCAACTTCCTGCTGCTCAGCCTTCCTCATCCCAAGTTATATCCAAAGCATTTCCATGAAGCCTCAGCTTGAAAGCCACTGATTTAGTAGGTCTTACGTTACAAGGTCACTGAAGGGATTTTTTCCCCATGATGTAATACATTTCTACAAACAACAACAGGACGTTTGACTTCTCCCTCATCCTTGCTCTTCAGGCATATGGCAAGTCATCTTGATAGAATCTCTGCTAATCCCAGCATCTGTTCTCTCCTTTTCAGACCACAGCCACCATTCAAATCCATGCCCTTCTTACTCTTTCCTGGACAATTACCAATGCATGACATAGGTTACCCTGATTCCGGGCTCTCTGCTGCCTACTGCCCAATCCATCCGATAGCCTGTTACCAGATCAATGTTGATGAAGCACAGCTCTCATTGGGTTTCTTTCTGTTCTGAAATCTTCAGTGGATACCTGTTGTCCAGTCCCACCAAGTGGGACTATATCCCTTCCTAGAAGAAATCCCATGTCTTTTGTCTTTACTACTCCTGTCCGCTCAGCTGGAGTTTTCCTCAATCTTAAGGATTCACCTCAAATGCCACCTCTCCCATGAAGTCACCTATGAACTTTCCACCAGGAGTGAAACTTTCATCTAAATCCTCTAAGAGTTTTTATAACATACCAATCTAGTTGTATTACACTGTTAGTACTTATTTTATCTCTTTGATTGTGTTTTATTCATCTTTGTAGTATACATGGCACTTGCTGAGGTAGTAGGTACCTTTTCTAAAATAAGAGAATAAAGATATTGATGCTGATCAATCAAGTGTCCCTGGACACCTGATTGGCAATATAGGGTGGCGATATAGAGCCCAACACACTATTTCCCATATTTCAAAAAATCTAATTAAAATTAAGTGTGACATATCATAAAAAATGTACAACTAAAATGAAATGCTAAATTTTTGTGTTTGTTTTTGCTTTTGGCTGAAGTTAATACAGAGTGATAACACTGATTATCAGAAGCTCTCTATTGCAGTTATAAATTACTTTGCCTCATTAAAAAATGAGTTATTGCTTAACACACTTCACTTGATAGGTGTTATGGACCTAATTATGTCCCTCCCAAATTCATATGTTGAAGCTCTAACCCCCCATGTGATTGTATGTGGAGATAGGGCTGATAAGGAGGTAATAAAGTTCAAGTGAGGTCATAAGGGTAAGGCCTTAATCTGATAGAACTGGTGTCTTTTTAAAAGAGGAAGAGATTCCAGAGATCTCTCTGCCTTTCTGCACATGCACAGAAGAAAGGCCATGTGAGGCCTCAGAGAGAAGATGGCCATCTACAAGCCAGGAAGAGAACTCTTAACAGAAACCAACCCTGATGGCACCTTGATCTTGGCTTTCTAGCCTCCAGAACTGTGAGAAAACTAATTTCTGTCATTTAAGCCACCCAGTCTGTGGTATTTTGTTACAGCAGCCCTAGCAAACTAATACAATAGGCAAAATATTTTAAAACATGAGTCTAGAGGAATAGGAGAAATAGTAGAGATTCTAGGGCATGAATACTGGGGGGATTCTGTATTACACTACTGTAATACATTTCCCCCTCCCGGATTAACAATAGACTTCACAGGTGATGACTACCACAGCTATTCTCCTAGTCCGGGAGGGCTGAGACTACCTGGGTCTGCCTCAGATGGAATCATGCCTTGCGAGGTGCCTCTCAGCACTCAGTTCTTAATTATTATGTGCTGAAGGAATAACTCACTTATTTCAGACATGTTGCTTTAGGTAGTACTTGAAAATTTCTAGGAAAGGAGTTAACAGCATATGTTCCTTTTAGGTATGACTTGAATCTTTTCTGTTGCTAAACTCCCTTTCTTCTTATATCATCATTTATAGAGAAAAAATTTGAAAGATAAACTGTTTCTAAACCTTCACACAGTTTTCCTGTGATTGACAGACTTTGTCTAATCATTTCCCCAGAGATCTTGCTTTTACTACATTTCAAGTTCTTTCCTTATCCTTCTATCAAGTTCTTTGAAGTTGTAGGTCCCTAAAACAAACTCAGGATTCCACTGATATGACTAATGCTTAGCATAGCTGGAGATACACGAATATATACACATTCAGAAATTATGTCAATTTTTATTCCTATTATGTCTAAAGAAGAATATCCCATTGATACTGAGATGATAGAGTTAGTTTACTCTACAACTTAAAAAAAAGTCAAAGTATAAACATACCACTAATTTAAATGTTCTTTATATACTCATCAACCACTAAGATCACTCTGGCATTCCTGGGTGATACTGGGAACCCTTGTTAGCTGAGCTATTGTAAGGTACTCTAAGATTTAAAAATACAGATGTTGGAGAGTCATTATAGGACAAAAATTAAGAGCTTGGAGCCAGATTTTCTAAACTGTGACCTTGCGTAAGTTACTCAACTTCTATGTGACTCAGTTTCCTCATCTGTAAACTGGTGCTAATAGTAGTGCTTTCTTCATTATGTTATGAAGAATAAGAGAACCAATAATACACATAAAGTGCTTAGAACAATGCTTAGGACACAGCAAGTGCTAATCACATGCTTAGGAATTAAAGCTCAAAGGATCTTCGAAATCAGCCGGTTAGTTGTCCTGAATGGGTTCAAGGGTAGCTGTCCTTTAAGGCTGTTATAAAGCACCAAGGGGCCCTTTCAGGGCTGAGGCTGCACCAAGGAGAGCTGGAATCTGCCAAGAAAGTGGGGACACCTCCTCTGATGCAGGAGGAGGAGCAGACCCTGACTCAAGAGCACTTTCCTAAAGATCTCAAACCTTCTAGAAAAGCACTGGCTTGAGAACTTGCCTTGGTGATTTTTATTTTGGTGAACTAGCTCTTCCATATCTCTTAACACGATCTTTCTGGTGTAGGACACAGACCACACTCTCCACTCCCTGAAGACACATTACCCTGAATCAGCAAGCTTCCCTTGTTAGCAAGAGAAACATTATAGTCTCACTATTTCCTGAAGAGTCTGAGCAATACCCTATTTTTGAGCTGTCCTGTTTCTAGTCTATGGGTGCTGGGAAGTAGGCAGGAATATGAAACTTTCCCTATCATTTCATGTCTGTCCTCAAAAGGCCCTTCCTGAGGACCTACGATGTGTGGGCCATGGTTTCAGGAAGTGACGTTATCTCCTTTGCTCCTTCAGATGCCTTGAAGCAGCAGTTTGCTTTGAAGCTTGTTTCTTATTCTAAAGTGCACATTGTCAGGCCAGGGGCTAGTACCTGTGTGGGCCCATGAGCCCTCTCACCACCACACACAGCCATGATTTGGTTTTATAGTTTAGACCTCCCTATAATTAGGGAGGTCTTCCTTTTCTGGGTTCTCAATTTTCCCTACGTCCACTCAAAATTCCAGCCCAGCTGCATTTTAGAAGTTAGTGCTTCTCATACTTCTGTGCGCAGATGAACAACCTGGGGATTTGGTCAAAATGCAGACTCTGATGCTAGAGTGGGACCTGAGAGTCTGCATCTCTAGCATGTGCCTGTGTGGTGCTGATGCTGCTGTCCTTGGGTCACACTTTGAGTCGAGGTGATTTGGACTCCCTTCCCATAGCCAGCAACCATCAGGGCAGGTTCCCTGGGCAGGTTCACACACCAGGGCAGGTTCCCTCACACACTGACAATTCTGCCTTCCAGAAAGGTCCTTGAAAATATTTGCTTCCAAATGTTGCATTCTGCCCAATCTAGAGCAGGTTATCAAATTAGGCTTCCTCTTTCTCTTATCTTGAGTAGTCAGTTGACAGCTGAACTGTGTATACTATAATACAGTGATTTCAGTTCATGTTTATAGTGAATCAATAATCCATCACTGTCTTTCCCTTCCTTTTGCATGGAGTGAAAATACATTCTCCTCTCTGGTCCCTCTGTCACGTAATTCAGACAGGAATTCTTGTCAGTAATTCTTGCAATCATGGGCCTACTAGGACCAGTTCAACTGAGCCCATCCTATCAACAGAGTAATTAAGAGTTATCTTTCAGGAACTGAGAGTCTTCCCTTGTCCAGTTCAGGCCAGATGAGAACACCAACCCATCAACTGGGAGTGCACAAATGCCGATAAGTGACCTTTTTGACATCAAGGGGCTGAAAACTGCACCCTCAGATCATGCTAACACCACCATTTTGTGAACATCTGTCCTACAAAGAGGCATGAAGCTTGACTATGCTTGCTCAGATCATCCATTACCTCACTTCTCCTTACCTTCAATCATCTATCTCCACACTTTAGACCACCCTGCCCTTCATCCCATAAATTTTTCCCCAAGCCCTGGATGGAGGGGACAGATCTGAGAGCATATGCCCCCTGTCTCCTTGCAGATTGATCTTACAATAAAGCTGTTTTCTTTTCCTAAAAGCTGATGCCATAGTAATTGGCTTTTTTAATGTGCATCAGGTAGGAGAACCCCAATTTTGTGCAGTAACATTCTCTGTCCCTCACCTCTTTCATTGTTATCCTTCCTGTTTCTCTTTGTGGAGCTTCAAGTTTAGGGTCATCCTGAAAGGTCTAGATAGGGCAGGTGGTGGCACCAGGGAACCCTGGTGTGGGAGACCGTTGACATTCATTGGACACCCTTAGGTGTCTGCAGCTAACGCTCTCTAGGAAGCTTCTTGGTGCGTCACCGTAGAAAGGCTCATGTCTATGGCTGGGCCAGTGCTCTGTCCTGCAAACCATCCTCAGCCCTGTACCCCAAGTTGTGAGGAAGCAAGGAAAAGGACACGATTAAAGTGCTCCCCCAACCCCTCCACTAGATCAGCACCCTGTTTCCCTCAGGCTCTGCATTCTTAAGTCTTGGAGTTCTAACTAGGAGAGCAGCTGTGACTCTATGTGATTCTGTTCCTTAAGCCAGCTTCCCTGTAACTAGTGTAAATTTTAATTTATTTATTAGACAATTATAGAACTTTGTTGCTACAAGTAACCTTGGTTTTGTTTTTTTAAGCTGTAGAAACTGAGGCCCCTGGAGGTGAGGGGACTTGCCCAGGTTCCTTTAACTGGTAATGGTGATTGGATTGTTAGTGTCACAGCCAAGAAGCAGAGTAGTTAGTTCCAGACTCACAGTTCAGTGCTTGTCTCACTCTGCACAATTCTGTGAGGCTCTCCTATGGATAATTCAACTTAAAGATAAATAGAAACAATAAACAGTAAAGTGAACACGGTCATGCGTCGCTTAACGATGGGGATGTGTTCTGAGAAATGCGTCGTTAGGCGATTTTGCCCTTGTGAGAACATGATAGAGCATATTTACACAAACATAGATGGTACAGCCTACTACACACCTAGGCTGTATGATACTAATTTTATGGGACCACCGTTGTGCATGTGGTCTGTCACTGACTGAAACGTCGTTATGCAGTGCATGACTGTAATAGTATATTAGAAGTAAACAATTTTCCTCTAAGAGATGTATAGATATACTCACTTAATGATTCCCAGTTCTAAAGCTAGGGATGATTAAGTCCATTGAAACAATTTGAAAAACATGAGGCTTGAAGTCAGAAGATGGTTCCTGGTGTTGCTGCTAATGTTTGAGTCCTTAGGGGAAGCACCCCGCCTCCCCCACCAAGTTTCCTCACCTACAAGATGAGAGAGCTGAATCTCTAAACTTCCATTCTAGATCTAACATTCTATGATTCCTTTGATTTTATGGTTCACTTTGCAAGGTATAATGGAGTTACGCTCCAATAATAACCACCCGCCGGCTCTGCGTTCAAACAAGTCTCCTTTATGCTGCAGTAGAGAGAATTCTGTGTGGCAGTGGAGGCTCCGGGGCTTGTCTTTTATGAAAGGAATTTCAGGGTGTCTCTTGGCATTGATCACGACAGACAACAATTCCAAGGGAATAATATAGAATGAGGCAATTATTCATGCACCACAAAGAAATGCTGGCCCATCTCCAGGCATTCAGATTCTGTTCAGTCTCCACATAACAGGCATTTAGTACCTCACCTGTGACCTGGGGATTGACAGAATCACAGGCGACAGAACCACCCTGCTGCTCCAGTCACGGCAGATCAGCAGGAAGAGAGGTTACATTTAGGGGCTCTTAGCTTGTCAGGTTATTTCACCGTTCATCAAGGGGAAACACGCACACTGCGGCTGTGAAGCTTGAAAAGCACTGTGGAATACCCCTGCTCCGGAAGAAGAGACTGGCCACAATTTTGAGACCCCGAATTTGCACACTGGCTCTGTGCTGTAATGCTAGACGGCTCTATAGACCTAGCATCCCATGGTATGAGGTTCACTAGACATCTCTCTTGCCTTCTGCTGCTGTCTATATTGTGCATTCTTTTGGGGTCATTTGGCATCACAGAGCTGCTTGGTTCAGTATGCTATGTTGCAATTCACTTTGTAACTAGACAACAGTATCGCATGTAACAGTCACGTCTGAGGTGAGTTTTAGCGAAGAGTCTCTGATCTCTAGACTTCCTGGTTTCCTTTAAAGTAATCATGCCACTCCATCTAATGGAGGGCACAATTTCAAAATAAATATTAATACACAAAGTCTGCACTGTGCTCCAGGGTCCTGTTAGCTGTAGTATACAGCATGGATTACTGGTCTAGTCTGAAAGAGACTTGTGCTAACGCAGCTGTTAATGTTATGGGATTTCTCCAGCTCATCAATTCTCATGAAGTCATAAATATAGGTGCTTTGCTCCATTTAGGTAAACATTAGATCTCTGGCTCCCACCAAAACACAATACACAAACTAAGAAAGTCTGGAAGTGAAAAGAGAGTCATATTGCATATTAGTCAAAATACATCTGACCACCTCTCTCTCATCGTTTTTTTAAACAAAATTTTTTTCTTTACGCAGAGGATTTGGGCTTGAATATGGACATTTTCCCACTACTGTTCAGCCTCGGAATGCTGTGTTTCCCAAGTTTCTCATGGTAAAAAGACTCAGACTCAGAGCCCAACTGCCGGCAGCTGAATTTCATTAAGACTTTGATGGGAGACTTAAGTTGGAATTACAAACATCTGTGGTTAAACTTCCCTTTAGTAAACCATTTCCCAGAATTTAACGTTACCACACTAGGAGCAGAAAAGAAAAACAGTTGAAATAGAATGCTGCTCTTTGGAAATGCTGGAGTAGATATTTAAATATTCTTCTATGTGGTTACTATATCTCAATGAACTAGCAGATGTACTTGTTTTAGAAAACAAATAACTAATTGTCTGGAAATGCTAAGTTTTGGAACTCAAAGCATGTACTGGCAATCTGATTTTAATGGTTTCTAATCAATTACATCTCTCAAAATTATGTCTGGCCATCATTGTATTTATATGGTTACTTTGAGCAAGGAAAAATCCTAAAGGAGAGGAGTGTTTTTGGCATCATATACTTCAAGAAACTATGACAAATCAGATTTGAGAATTTAATTATGAAAGAAAAAAAAGGTTATAGTCCTTGGTTATATCAAAGGTGTTCAGTTTTTGGTTTAGCTTTTTCGGGATTTAGAAACACTCATTCATTTCTCTTAATGGCTCAGATCACCGTATTGCCAGGAAAAGGCTGTGTGTAAAGAACCATTAGGGATACAGCGATTATAAAAGCTGAATAGTTTCCCTCATCGCCAGTGTTGGACAATCAGCAAATTTATAAGCAAAAGTTGAAAGTAATCAAATTTATAGAATAAGTAACAATTTAGATAAAAAAAGACTGATATTAGAAATCTTGCAGAAGAGAGAGACTGAGGGCAGACTTTGAGTTATGCAGCTTATATATATTGTTTCACTTAAATTTCACAACAATCTTGCAAGGCAAATACGTTTCTATTCATTTTACAATCAAACAAACTAAGCCTCTGAAAGACAAACTAATTTGCCCAAAGTCAATCAGCTAGAAAGTAGTGGAGCTGGATTCATAGCACATCTGTCTGGCTAGATGCCCACATTGTGCCTTTGATGGAAGATGAATTTCAAATGTTGTAAAGCAGAGACTATAAATAAACAGCTTTCGGGCTGAATCGGGCCATCAGATGTACTTCCCACAGGGCATTAAAAAAAATTGAGTCAGCAATTTCACTTAAGGATCCAGATTCTGTCTTCTCTTAAAAAAACAAGAGACCTGGTAACACTGAGAGGTGGCTGTCCCTCTGGAAGAGGCATCCCTTTCTCTCCTGTTGCTTTGGCCCCACCGCTCACAGGATGTGTTCCTTTCACTGCCAGGTTATTTTTTGCTTGGCCTCTACAAGAATACGAGTTTTAAAACTTTCTCTGTACCATGTGATCCGCAATTCCACTTCTGGGTATCCATTCAAAAGAACTGAAAGCAGGGACTCAAACAGCACTAGTCACAGTAGCCAAAAGACAGAAACAATCCAAATGTCCATCGACAGACAAATGCATAAACAAAATATGATATATACATACAGTAGAATATTAGTCAGCCCTGAAAAGGGATGAAATTTGGACACATGCTACAACATGGACAAACCTTGAAGACATCACGTTAAGTGAAATAAGCCAGACTCAAAAGGACAAAGATTGTAGACTCACTTCTATGATGTACCTAGAGTAGTGGAATTCATAGAAACAGAAAGTAGAATGGCGGTTGCCAGGGCCTGGGGGAAGGGGATAATGGGGAGTTATTGTTTAATGGGTACTGAATTTCAGTTTCAGAAGATGAAAAATTTTGGAGATGGATGGTGGTGATGGTTGCATAACAATGAGAATGTACCCAATGCCACTTAAAAATGGTTAAAATGGTAAATTTTATGTTATGTATATCTTACCACAATAATAAAAAAAAGCTTCTAATTAAATCAGAGAATTCTGAAACTATAGCAAATGGAATTCTTTATTTTCCAGCAACTTTCAAATAAATTCTGTAAGATAAGCTATGTATTCCTGTAGGTGGTGCTGTTTTGAATTCTCTACCTATTAATCTAAATCAAAAGCTTCTAATATAGACCATAGCATCATGTAGAGGAAACGTACTGACTATGCTTACAAAAGGAAAATAGAATACAAGAAAACTCTACAGTTAAAAAAAAAGCAATCTATCAGGGAGACCTAGTGATATGCTGGGAAAAGAGAATGGAATTTGGAAACCTTGGGCAAGGTACTTACCATCTCCAAACATCAATTTGCTCATCTGTAAAATGGGCATAATTTTCACCATTGAGTATTAAATAAGATAATAGATGCAGATTAATGGGACACAGTAGAAGTCAGTAAGTATTAGTTTTTTTCTTTTTTATATGAGTAGTTTAAAAAGTAGTTATTAGACTGGGCGGGGAAAGAAAGTTCTCTCTCTCAATTCTTTGGTAATCCTAAGATTTTATGCAACTTATGCTACTCATCTAGCAAGCACTGCATACATGGTCTTTGAATAGCCTTTTTTGTATTTTCATTTTAAGAAATCCCCAAAACTTTGACTGAAATTATGCCTACAGATAGTGCTATTTACCTAACCACTTTTTCCTAGATACATCTGCATGTGGCATTACGTTCATCAACTCCTTCCTTGCTGTGCCACTTACCAGGCAGAGTGCCTGGGGTAAATGCTCTGTGCCTCAGTTTCCATGTTTACAAAATGAGATAATAACCAGTCCTATTGAGCTGTCATGAAGGTTAAAAAAAATAACTCATGGACAGTGCTTAGACCAGTGTCTGGCACATGGTTAATACTCAATGAGCATTAGCTACAAACCATGCTATTATTATTACTACTACCACTACTGTATTCCAGTTCTAAAATATGTTTCCCAGGAACATCCTTTGGTGTTTGGTGAGTAGGTAATTGTGCCCTACTGGCCTAGCTCAGGAGTAATACTTTTTCCACATTGCCCCCATAGCACTTAGCTTGTAGCTACTCTTACAGAACATTAATTCATTCTTCTCTATGTAGTGACTATGTATATACTTTTTTTCTTAGATTGCTTACTCATCGAGGATAGAGGTGTGACTCTGCCTTCTTTCTATCCCTCCTGGTGCCCACTTTATTGTTCAGTACATGGTAGGGCTCCAAATGTGCTCATTGGATGAATATTCAGTGAATGAAATAATGACAACATGTAGGGGGTTTGACGGCCCAGGCGGGTGACTGGAGATGTCAATGTGATTCTACAGGACCTTTTTCAAAGTAAGGGGACCAAGATAGTAAAAGAGATCAAAACTGTCTTTTAATAAACTTTCTGCGATCCTTTAGTGGCAGGGTGCCTAACTATGTGTTGGAGCATGGGATCCCATATCAACAGTGAAAAGTCTAGAGGAAAAATCCCTCAGAATTCTCCTAGTTCATAGTGCATTTTTTAGCAAGTAAGTTTGTCCAGTGTAAGGTACATGTTCACATGTGGATTGCGGGGCACTGATTTTCTTGGAGGGAAGCTAACAATAATAATAACAACAGCAAAACCCAGTCAGGTTACCAGAAGATAAATTCCTGTTTTCCCCTCTCAGAGAAGTTTGCTCAATATTGTCAATTATTTCCCTTATTTTCTCAATTATCTACCAAAGGCAGTAACAGCACTGTCCCCCTCCACCGCCTCCCACTATGCTCTTCCAGCAGAGCCCCCCACTCTCCTCTAAGTCTCTGTGTGGCTTCTTTCCAATTATGTGGTGTCAACCTCTAACCTAGTGTTCTTTTTTTTTTTAATTTATTTGATTTGATTTTTATTTATTTATTTTTTTGCTGAGGAAGATTTACCTGAGCTAACATCTGTGCCAATCTTCCTCCATTTTGTATATGGGACGCTGCCACAGCATGGTTTGATGAGTGGTGCATAGGTCTGCACCCGGGATCTGAACCTGCGAACCCCAGGCTGCCGAAGCGGAGCACACGAACTTAACCACTACACCACAGGGCTGGCCCCTAACCTAGTGTTCTTGACCTTCTTAACTCCTGCTTCCTTTTGGTAGACAAGAAGTCATTCTTTCCAAGGACACTCTGATACCCTTTCTTTGGGGACTGTTGTTGTCTTCATCCCTGCATCCCCTCCAGTTCTTTTGCATATCCATACTGGTCAAGAAGACTTTTGTCTAGTTTTACTTGCTACAGTGTGTATGATGAAATTGAGACTTTCTTTTCTTAAATATGAAATATTAGAATACTGAATATACTTCTAAAGGCGTTATAAAGGTTTTTATGTGCTTATAAAGGTCTCCCCTTTGCCCACACCCATCTACTGAGAATCATTGCTTTCTCCATCAACTCAGCAATAACGGACCCAGTAAATTGCTTGTAAAAAAGCAGAAGGTGGGAAAATCCTAGCAATTAGCACAGAGTTACTCGTCGGTGCTCCTCTTCAAATTCTTTGTCTCCTGGGGGATGCTTGCGTTTGTTTTAGAAGGATAGGAGGACGCTTTCTGCTTGGTCAGCCAGCGCTCTCCATCCTTGTATTCAGTGTGTAGTTCATATATTTGTTCCCCTAACTCACACTGTGCACCACAGGTTGCCAGAGTCCGTGTTGAGGGCGGAGGACCCAGGGGTGAGAGGACACAAGGCTTGCCATGGAGGAGCTCCAGAGAGCCTTGGGAGGGCCGTCAGCCAAGCGCCTCCCACTGCTCCATGCTCGCCTTAGTTTTCTTCGTCACTCCCTTTGAAGGGGAATCGAGGGATAACCATTCATATAAATCTAATTCAAATAAAATGAACGTATTTTTAGAATATCTTCTCATCCACATCTCGAACATCCCATGAATAATTTATTGTATGTGTCCATGGTCTCTTTCTCTCTCTCTCTCTAGATGTAAATATAATCTCCTGAACCAATTCAGTAGGGTGGTTGTACCATGTTATTAAGTCTCTGGAATGTATTTGGTCTAAGGTCTCCTAACTGGCTATGAAGAGCATGGGAAACCCGCATGGTGGGAGGTGGGGTTCGCTGTGGGACCTCAGGCTCTGGAGGCATCATGTGAAACCATGCGGTGGGAGCATAATTACCCCAATCCCACCCTTTCTACATCATATACTTTGAGCCTCCCAGAATGACTAATAGCTTCTTTCTGTTTCCCTAAACCAAAAGCCTCAACCGACATTCTGAACCTATTAGACCCTGACAGTACTACAGATTTAACCCACTATAGGACACTCTTTCTGTGGGGAGGATATAGACAGAGATATAGCAATATTAAGTAAAATAGCACCATAAAAAGAAAGTTCTGGGAAGTATTCCCAAATAAGGGTTTCCTTTAATCCAATCATCCACGCATTTTATAATCATCATAACAACAAGTAGGATGTATAAGGCATTTATACTCTGTTAGGCACCCTGTTAAGCACTCTTTCTCTATATTTTATCTAATTTCATCACAATAACTGTATGAAGTATGAAGTGACATCACTAACTTCTCTAAGCTTCAGTTTCTTTACCTGCAATTTGAGCATCTATAATTTGCCCAAGGTAAGGAGTAGATAAGCTGAAATTTGAACTTGGGACCATCAGACTGCAAAGCCTGCAATCTAAAACACTCTGCTGTGCCCCCTTCCTATTATTTCACTGAATAGATAAGTTTATAAGAAATTGTTCAAGGTCTCGACAATAAGTTTAAGGTTCCCTAAAAATCAAATAATTACTTTCTTATTTTTTGTGGGATGAGTTACAAAAACGTGTGTGCCTATCTTTTCAGAATTAGCAGATAAAAATACAGGATGCCCAGATAAATGTAAATTTCAGATAGACAATCAATAATTTTTTAATATAAATACATCCCATGCAATACTGGAGACATAAACAAAAATTTATTTGTTGTTTACCTGAAATTCAAATTCAGTTGGGCATCTTGTATTTTATCTGGCAACTCTATCTTAAGTCAAGCATTTCATTCAGGGACTTTCCATGCTCAAAGCGACAGGTGGAGATAATGCTTCCCGGGGATTAATTCCAAGCCTGTAGAGAAGCGATGCCTTCCCATAGCGCGGAGTCTCTCCTGTTCTGGCTTCTCTCCATGATTGAGCATGAAGGTGACCAGAAGCCATGCCCTCTCTTTCTTCTGGAGGTTACATTTTGCACCACAACAGAGGTTGGGATGCTCTGGCCCTACCCACCCTCCTCCTTTTTTTTGGGCATGAGTAGGGCTCACTCCTGGAGAAGGACCATCTTCATGCACCTTATTTTATCAATAATAATAAATAAGTACAGTTATACTAACAGTTAGTAGAATTAATGGCAATAATCCAGACTTCAGTGCTGTCAGAAATGGTGTCAATCCACATCACTACTTTGGTTCTATAGTTGCTGTAACCATAGCTATAGGGTGGATGAGTGTGTGTGTGTGTGTGTGTTGTTAGGTTAATTGCTCCTTCCTTTCCCATGAACTTAGGTGACTTCGTTTTCCTCCTACTTAGCATCTCCCACGCACTGGACACACTGTTGTCTGTCTTGGCTCAGGGGGCTGTTAAATCACTCACTCTGGATTCATCCTCCTTTACCCAATTTCTAAACTTTGGTTATGCTTTCAACATAGAAGCTACGGTAACGTATTCAAACAGCAGCTCTTTAAATAAACATATCATCAATAGCATATCCCGATCATTTTTACTTTTGAGATGGGGCTTGATTTTCGTCGTAACTTCTTGTTTCTGTAATATAATGACTCGTGTCTACTTAAGCTATCTGCTCTGCAGTTTGGTAACAGTTTCTTTAGAGCCCCATCACCCTCATCCACCCCCTCTCTCCTCCCTGTCCAAGAGGGCCTTCTGTTTAATTTGTGACAAAAGAATTGGTCCTGTAGTCTTGTTCCCACTCTCCTAACATCATCACAGAGGAGCAGGAAGTCAGTAACAGAGCACAAGCATTAAGTGCTGTGGCTTGACAAAGGTGACTCTACTGGGACATACAAGTGGCACAAAGTCACAGACCTGCCACTGCAGCCCCAGGTGAGAGTCTAGCACTGACTTGGAGTACACAGAACACATGCATTTTTGCTAGTTTGAACAGTGACACGTTTTAAAGCCTCAACTCTCGACTAACAACGTTACAAAGTAAAACTTTTTATTTCAAGTTTCTGAACTGACCTGATCCACGTGAAACTCTCAAGGCAGGCAGGGGAGAGAAAGAAGAGGGGAGAGAGAGGGACACGAGGGTGGCACACACAGCCCGCGGGGCGCAGGTGGCCCAGCAGGGTGACAATGGCAGGGACACTGTACCTTGGCAGCAGGCGGCAGGCTTCCGGGAGCCACGCGGGGCTCGCTCGTCTCAGGCGGGTCTTGTCTGCCGATCGCTGAGCTCCCTTCAATGTCAAAGGGAAAAGCGCTGTCGTCCCCGGACGCCGCGCCGGAGCAGGCAGCGCCCCAGAGGAGCCACAGAGGCAGGACTGAGTGCCAGGCTGAGCTCAAAGCCATCTCTCCGCTGACATCCGACAGGGCTCTTCCAGGGGCTCAGCAACTGTCTGTCCTCGTCGGTCCCCCCCACCCCGTGATGCGGCGGGGCCTCGTTTATTTGACCTTCTCTGCGTCTGCAGTTTCCAGATGTGGGAACTCAAGGCAGCCCAAAGAGGAACTTAGTAAAAAAAGGGAGAGTGAGAGAGTAAGCGAGTGACTCTCTTTCTCCCTCTCTTTCTCTTTCCTCTTACTCTCTTCCCCTCTGCTGGCTTTCTCTCTTTCTCCCCAGAGGCCCTGGCTGAAGAATTTAGAAAAGATGGAGCTTAAAGCTGAGCACCGAAAGGCAGACCCAGCTGGGGCCAGCCCCACAGCGCTGGCCACCTCCTGTCCCCAGCGTGTCGGGACTGAGGGCTGCGCTGTCCTGGCTTCCTTCCCACACCCATTCTCACCACTCCCTTTTTACCTTCCACTTCCAGGCCCTCCCACTCTAAGTTGGCCTTTCAGACAGGAGGCCAGCCTTTCCTTGGGGCCTCCCCTCCCCTCTCAGTTTGGAGCCCCTCCAAGAGCCCCAGATGAATATTCAGCTTTTGTGATTGCTTCCTCACATCTCTTATTTATTTAGCCAAGGTGCCGGATGTCTTATCTATATTTATATAGGTCTTTGTTGTGGCCCCGCTGGTTTGCAGGAAAGTGGGTGGAAAAGGGATTGCAGGGGCGGGAGCCAGAAGTAGATGATCTCAGATGGCAGAAGAGGAGGGCACCCACTTTCCTGAGCAAGGCTTCTCATTTTCTAGAGACGGTGTGCTGTACTCTTTGTGCTAATATCTTCTTTTGAGACTAGCTGGGCGCCCCTCTTCCGCCCGACAGTCCTCACTCAGAGGGCTTGGGAGAAGAATATCTTGCACTGCAGCGCTGGAAAATGACTTCATTACTCAAATGCATGAACTTTTATTTACAAAGAACATCTTGTTTTCGTCCTAAAGAGGTGCTTTGTAAGGGGCCCCGAACAAGGCTTGCAGTGTATGAGCCTGTCCAATATACTGCCACAGCCCTGACCTCTTCCTCTTGGCCTGTAATCTCATGCCTACTACATCTGTCTGAGTCACGTAACCTTTCCAAGACTTCAGGGCAAAGTCGGCCTACAATTACCCCGGGCACCCCCGGGGAGGAGTCGGTGGCCGCTATGGCTCATAGACACTTTTGCTTACATTGGCTTCATAATGGAACTTTAAACATTCCCACAAGACTCAAACATAGCTTAAAGAGGATTAGATGAGACAACTATAACATGACACCCAAGTAAGTTTCTAGGTATTTGAAATCATCCACAATCATGCAAAAAGGCATTTTCATAAAACCTAATCATTAGCTCTATTTTATAGGACAAAAGTCATTTCATCTAAGGATAAGCAAAACAGCCATTTATTTTGCACCTACCATATGTCAGATACTTTGCATATGTTACTTGTAAACCTCACAGCATTCCTGCAAAATAGGGCTACTATTTCCTTTTTACAGAAGATAAAAGGGAGGTTCCAAGAGACTAGGACATTTGCCCAAGGTCACACAGCTGGTAGAAAGCTGAGCTGAGATTTGAACCCGGAACTTACTGGGTTCCAAAACTAACTTTCACATCTACACCACACTGAAACTGAAAAAATAAAGGCCACAAATTCAGAGGTAGGGGAGGTGGCACTCCCATATTTTGAGTACCTCCTATGTGCCAAAAAATTTGCATAAATTATCTCATTTAACTTCACTATAACCCCATGAGGTATGTATTGTCATACACATTTGGTAATGGGTACATGGTAAAAGGACTACTAGTACCCAGGTAAGTCTGATGCTAAGGTGGTTGATTTTATATGATCAAATGGTATGTATGATACAAAAGAGCCAAAGCTGGAAGAAGCAAAAAATTCTCAAACATCCCAAAGTATTTATAATGTTTTCATTTTAAGATGTGAAAATGGTATTGCAATGAACCTGTAAGCTAAATTATGATCATCTGTGGCCGGCCCGGTGGTGTAGTGGTTAAGTTTGCACGCTCTGCTTCCGTGGCCCAGAGTTTGCAGGTTCAGATCCCGGGGTGGACATATGCACCACTTATCAAGCCATGCGTCCCACATATAAAGTAGAGGAAGATGGCCACGGTTGTTAGCCCATGGCCAATCTTCCTCAGCAAAAAGAGGAGGATTGGCAGATGTTAGCTCAGGGCTAATCTTCTTCAGCAAAAAATAAAACAAAATAAAAAATAAAATAAATTATGATCATCTTCTTCCACGTAAACTGGTTAGCCCACTAAATTAATTGAAAGAAGTTAAAAATATATTTTCAGTTTGGTTGGTTCTTCATGAGACTTATACTGGGAGACAGGATGGCCAGACTCTGAAGATGAAAAAATGATGCTCGATTATCCTGTCCCACCCTCCCTTTAAAAGAACTTTAAGTAATAATAATTAATAATTGTAATAATAATAATAAATGTATACATCATATTCTGACTTCAGATATAGACCTCTTCAGTACACAAAAACTGTTCACCTATGTTTTCTGAAGGATTATGTCCTGTTCTTCATTAACTGTCAATTAATCACGCACTTTTTATTTGACCCAGGGCCTCTTCTCCCTGCTCACCAGACGATGTTCAGGTTCTGTGAGAGGCCTGAGCAGTGCGGGTAGGAGTGTATTTGTCTAAGACCTATGGACTTTTTATTTTTGATTCAATATATGCTTCCAACTCTTCCTCCTCATGTTGTTTTTGCAGACACTATTTTTATTTTTGAGGCAAAACAGCATAATATGCAGGAGTATGGGTTTTGTATGAAATAAAATAGGGTTCAAATCCTAGGTCTGTTTATAGAAGTTCTAGGAGCTTGACACATAACTTAGTCTCTCTGAATGTTAATTTCCTCATGTGTAGAATAGGGATAATGATGCCTTTCACTGAGTAATTATGAATAGTGAATGAAATAGTATAAAGAAAGTGTTAACACAGGTTGTCATATAGTCAGTGCTCAATATATACGACTTCACTATACTGTAAAGTCTTAAAAAAGACCAGAATAACTATTTTTAAAGAAGAAAAATAACCACGCTTATTTACCCTGTGGCTTGGGTAACCTCCCACTTGCTGAGAATGGCTCTTCGCCTTTCTGGCTGCCACTCGGCCTTTCCTGTATCAACCGTAAATGAGGCAGTTGTGGATCGTAGGTAACAGGGCAGGTAGGCAAGGAGAGAGTGTGGCTGACTATTTGACAGCAAGTTAGAAGGCAGTAGAACAAAGGGAATCATCTCCTCACCAAAGGGCCACTCCCAGACCATCCAAGGCCTGAGTGTGGGAGGATTTTATTTTTGCTAAAACTACAACTGGGGAGTGTCTTCAGTATGGCCGCTTTCTTATCACTACCTTCCCCCTCCCCCTCTCTTGAGGTTGGAGCTGGGCATTCACCAGATACTTTCATGTCCATTATCCCCTTTGGGACTCCCACCCACCCCATGGTGAAAGGAGTGGTTCTCTATCATCCTCAATGCACAGAAGAGAGCACTGATTTTCAGAGAGGCCGAGAGGTTAAGGTCACTACACCAGAATGAGGGCCCCACACCTTCGGACTCCCAGGCCAACACTTTGCCAACTACACCAAGCTATTTTTAATTCTGGCAGCAGCAGATCCGGTGGTTTGGAGGCTTTATCAAAAGAAGGTTCTTGAATTCCCTTGTGAGTCCCTCGGTGTAGTTATCAGCGGATAAATATCAGGCCTGCCCACCCCCTTCAGCACTTGGTTGTTGGGCCTGTCCACAGTGTACAAGGATCTAGTGAGGGTGTTGTTAATGCATCCCATGTGCCCTTCTGTAAATAGAAAGTCACGTCAGAGGCTATTTTGGATTTTTAGGTGCTAATCTTGGACATAATTAGACAGAGGATTGTTGTGGGGACTGTGTACTAGTGACAACAATTTTATGATGAGAATGGTCAGAGAAGTAAGCACAGGCTAACCTCTGCCATGAAGTCTCTAACTGATAATCAAGGGCAGCAGGAACACAGGTGGGAGAAGATGTTTTTTTCTCTGCCCACTCCTCTCCTCTCGGGCTGAGCTTCTGCTCTGTGAATGGCTCTGGTGGAAGTTCAGGCTCTCTGAGGAGCAACAGCAACCGTGTTAGCAGAGGATGGAGGACTTCTAAAAGTCATTCTTCCTCTCCTTAGTTTTCTCAGGCTTTTGTTCAGGATGTGGATAGTATGTGCTATCTACGCTTCCTCTCCTAAGACACTTGTCACAGCCTCATTTGGCTTTTAGCATGAGCTCCCTGCATCCTTTCCTTTCATCCATTCATCATTTATTTAGTCATTAATTTATTTAATCAGCATTTATCGAACACTTCAGTATGGCACGTTAGCTACTGAGGGTAAACAGATAAAAACATCATCCTAATCCTCAAGGAGTTTGGAGTCTGGTAGGACAGACCATAAGTAGACTCTGTAAGGAATGCAAAGTGATTAAAAGGAATTCAAAGGGAAAGGCGAGACATGATGCTAATAAAATACATAGAACAAGCCCTTTACCCAGACTCGGCTAGGAGGAGTCAAGGAAAGCTCTAGAAGAAGGGGGCAACTGTGCTGAGTCTTAACTGACGGGAGGAGGGGAAGAATGGTGTTCCAGGAGGGGAGAACTGCATATGCAGAGCAACAAATGTATCAGAGACCCGTTGCCACAGGAGGGGTGAGAAAGGTACGTGATCTCCAAAGGCTCGAGTCCCCCTGTTCACAGCACACAGTCATCGCGACAGAGCCTGTGTGAGAAGAAAGGGCTTCCCAGCCTCCTACTGGTCTCAGCGCTACTCAGTGCTGCCTTCTGTTCCAGGCCCTGTGCAACAGAGGGGTCCTCCCCGAGTGCATATCTGAATACTGGGAGCTATTCCAAGTCATGGTTACATCCTAAACAAAAGCCTGAGAAAACTAATGGAGGAAGAACAACTTTTTTTAAGTTAAAAAAAAATTTAAATTTCATTGTGGTAAGAACGCTGAATGTGAGATCTACCCTCTTCTCGGTTTTGAAGAGTACAATACGTATTGCCGATAGGCACAATGTTGTACAGGGAAGAAGGACTTTAGAAGGCCCCCATCCTCTGCTAACACTGTTGCTGTTGCTCCTCAGAGAGCCTGAACTTCCAGCAGAGACGTTCACAGAGCAGAAGCTCAGCCTGAGAGGAGAAGAGCACGAGCAGAGAAAGAGACACCTTCTCCCACCTGTGTTCTTGCCCCTCGATTATCAGCTAGAGGCCTCACGGCAGAGGACAGCTTGTGCTTGATTCTCTGACCAATCTCATCATAAAATTGTTGTCACTTTGTTTTTAAGTGAAGACATTTAAGCCCAGGAATGACATGATGATATTTGCATTTAAAGAATTTAAAATGTACCAGATATAATAATTATAGTAAAATTGGACGTTACAGGTACCAAAAAAGGGGGAAATAAAAGTCACCAGGAATCGTACCACTCTGGGGCAATGACTTACACCACCAAAAATATTTGGGTGTGAATACCTTCAGATTTCTCTTACATCTACGTTAATGTATTCCCTCTACTTTTAATACTCTATATATTTTGTTTTATATGTATTTTGTATACATAAAATACATTTTGTATATGTCCATTTTATATATTCCATCTATTTTTTTCTTCCAAAAATGAATCAAACTGTATGTAATATTTTTAAACTTTTCCTCCATGTTAATGTAGCTCCAATATGTTACTATGAATAGCTCGTAGTGTTTATATTTGTATTTTGGGAGGATTATCTCGTTTGGATGGGGCCTCAACTGGAGGGCAGCCCTGAGAAACCAGTAGGAGGCTCTGGGAAGCCTTTTTTTCTCATCTGGCTCTGTAAGCCCCAAGGGAAGGGACCGTCCGTGAACAGGGGGTCAGAGCATTTGGGAATGATAATAGCAATGAGGCCATCCTGACCCAAGTGATTCAGCCTGATGGAGAAAGCGGTGAAACAAACAGATGAGAGAGAATCCTCCTAAAAAGGATTATTGACTGCCTCAGCTGTGGCCGATCCTTCTGTCTCCTAGGATAATGACTTCATCAGGCTCAAGGGAAGTGATTGATGCTCAGCAGTAATGTAATCAACAGAGAATGAAGGTGTCAATGTCCATTAGCTTAGAGATAAGATCAATGTAAAATGGAGCTCCTGGGACTTGATAATGAAGTGATACAATTAAGGAGAATTGGGAAACATTCAAAAGAGATCTGAGAAACTAGCTTTTTGTGCCCCCACTCCCACCCCACCCCCAGTATCCCAAAGAGAAGAGACGATTCCTTAAGAGAAGGATCAAGAGAAGGATTGCTGTCACCATGATGAGTATATAAGCAGGACAGAGGGTTAAAATGTGTTCTAACCTGCTTTGTGTGAGCAGCTACAGAAATTAGTCTGTAAGATTCTCAAAAGATCTATAACCTAGCTCTGTGTCCCTTGCATTATCCCCTAGAAAATTCACTCTGTACATGCTCCCTTTAGGAAATCAACTGATTTTGGAAAATATTTTCAGAAGTAGGCAAAGCATAACTATACTAATGTCTCAAATTTTCATAGTGCTTTACAGTTTGGAGCTGAAGTACAGTTATTGCTCCTCTAACGAGTAAGAAACTGGTCTGGTTCTAAAAGTTCAAAGGTACAGATTCAGACCTTTAGAAGAAAGATTCTCAAGGTTTTGTCCTTAGGTGGCCTGCAGCCCCTGAATATTTAACATTCTAAATAAGATTTATTCATCATCCATTCATTCCACAAATGTTTTTCTAATGTCTACTTTGCAAATGGCACTTTTCTAGGCTCTGGGGATAGAGCAAAGAAGAAATCAGACAAAAATTTCTGCTTTCATAAAAATTACATTCTAATTGAGGCAAGGATGGGGGAGAGAGAGAGAATAAACAGTTAGGCAAGAGAAATAAATACGTATGCATGGAATACATTGCATGGAATGCAGTATGTCAAATGGTACGTGCTGTAGAAAAAGAATGAGATGGGAAGTATTTGGAGGGTTCTGTGATTAGAAGTGACATGATATGACTTATTTTGTCTGCTATGTGGAGAATAGACTGTAGAGAAAGAGAAGAGGGAGGAAAGCAGGAAGACCGTTTAGAGGCTATTGCCATAATATAGGTAAGAGATGATGGTGATTTGGTCCAGGATGTTAGCATTAGATGTGAGAAGTCTTCCAATTCTGGATTTATTTTAAATGTAGAACCAGTAAGATTTGCTGGATGTGGGGAATGGGAATAAGAAAGGACTCAAGAGCCAGCCCTGGTGGTCCAGTGGTTGAGATTTGGCACTTTCACTGCCGTGGTCTGTGTTTGTTTCCTGGTTGTGGAACAACACCACTCATCTGTCAATTGTCATACTGTGGCGGCAGCTCACATGGAGAACTAAAATAGCAACTAGGATACACAACTATGCACTGAAGCTTTAAAAAAGAAAAATAAAGAACTCAAAGCTGATGTCCATGGTTTTGGCCTGAGTAGACTTGAATGACTGAATTGCCATTACTAAAATGGGAAGGAATATGGAAAGAGCAGGTTGGGGGAATGGCGATGAAGAGTGTAGTTTTGAACAAGTGTTTTTTTGAGATGCCTCTTGGATCAGTTTCTTACACTGTATTCCTTCCTTTTTTTTAAAATGTTGTTTTTAAAACATTATATATTTAGGGGCCGGCCCGGTGGCGCAAGCGGTTAAGTGCGCGCGCTCCGCTGCCGCGGCCCGGGGTTCGCTGGTTCGGATCCCGGGCGCGCACCGATGCACTGCTTGGTAAGCCATGCTGTGGCGGCGTCCCATATAAAGTGGAGGAAGATGGGCACCGATGTTAGCCCAGGGCCGTCTTCCTCAGCAAAAAAACCAGGAGGATTGGCGGATGTTAGCTCAGGGCTGATCTCCTCACAAAAAAAACAAAACAAAACAAAACAAAAAACATTATATATTCCTAATACATAGTGCATAATGCACAGTGTTTTTTTACTGGAATCTACTATGTGCAAGATATTGTGGATGATACTACGGCTAATACTATGGGACAACTTTATAGTCTAGTAAGAAAGATTTTTCAAGTCAGTAGGTGTCAAGATGGGCACAAATCCATTGCTCTTGGAAGTTAAAACAGGAAGGGATCCCTTTGAGCTCAGTGAGAAGAGAAGGTATTATAGACTTGAACTGGATCTCCACACAGGCATAGGAATTAGGTAGGGGAAGGCGAGTGGGGGAAGGGCATGGAGAAATGATTTTCAGGCAAATGAAACAGCATAGACACAGGCATAGGAGTGGAAGCACATACATGTTCAGGCAAGAGCAAGGGCTGATTGGCTGAAGCATTGTGCAAAGTTTCTTTGGATGAATATCGGGAGATAATATGGGATAGATAGGTGGGGGCCTGATTACTAGTTTACCACTAGAAGAGAGAGAGGATCACAGGGGATTTAAGAAGGGTTATTCAGATAACCATGTGGAGAGTGCACTGGAGGGGACAGACTGGAGCCTGGGGGGCCAGCTGGAGATTGTTGCAATAACACTCTAGGCCTCGGGTGACAAACACAGAATAATGCTTATGAACTGTCACGGTGTCCCCCAATACAACTCCCCCTCCCTGGGGCAATCCAGATGCAACACAGATATCTCAATTTGTAAAATCAATATTTCCTTGAAGCTGAGGAGAATTTTAGCTTCCATGAAGGCAGCCTCTTCTCTTGGAGGGGAAGAATAGGCCAGGAAAGAAAGCAATGTTTGAGACTTGTGTTTGCCAGCCAACACATACGGTTGCAAGTTTACCAAGCCACAACATGTCGGCTTCTCTGCCAAAGGAAGGTGTTGCCTGACAGAAAGTCCTAGGAGATAGCTTCTACCCATCACAAGCTTCATCCTTTGGAAAAGGTCATTAATTACTAGCCCTGAGTCTACTTTGACTATTCTGACTACTTCCAAATAACCCTCTAATGCCTTTCTCCCTTCCTCTCTCTCTCAGTTTTACTTTCTTTTCTCCTTTTTTGTCCTCATTTGTTTTCTCAAAAGTACTACACTGACTTTAATTATATTTATCTCAAGCTAAGTGCATAACATATTTCTTTTATTTAATAAAAAGATAATCTTTCCTAATAAGTCAGCTCCCAAGGTCTCTTTTATTTGTAATAATTAAAAAGGAATATGTGTGTGTATATATACATATGCGTTTGTCAAAACAAATAATTATGATATTTAGGATTGTAGTCCATGAGGTTTCTTGCTAATAAAGTAACCCGTAAACATAGGTTCTCAACTTTAAACACAGCCAAATTTCTCTATGGTGATTTCTAGACTAGTTTTTACCCTGATGTCGCTGGAACCCTAGAGACGCTGATGAGAACTCTAGCGGATATTAAGAGAGCCCTTGGTAACTACTCTTATTTTCTGTGGAGCATTCACACCTCCTCCACACAGTACCTGTACTAGTGTCTCATTGTTATAGGAGTGGGGAATTTGGATTAGATCTAAATGAATCAGCGGAGGGCCTGCCCCGTGGCTTAGCGGTTAAGTGCGCCCGCTCTGCTGCTGGCGGCCCGGGGTTTGGATCCCGGGCGCTCACCCATGTACCACTTCTCCGGCCATGCTGAGGCCGCGTCCCACATACAGCAACTAGAAGGATGTGCAACTATGACATACAACTATCTACTGGGGCTTTGGGGGGAAAATAAATAAAATAAAATAAATCTAAAAAAAAAAATAAATGAATCAGTGGAATCTCATCCCATCCTGGAGCATAATTACAGGATCAGAGATGGTCACGTGACTGACAGAGGCTAATCATAAGGAAGGAGAGGTTTGCTAGGGTCTTCTGGAAAGCGGCTTTCTTGTTTTTTGGAGAGAGCTTCTAGAGATAGGCAGCTCTTTTCTTTTGTTGTGCAAGAGGGACTTTGTTGCTCTTGGAGTCATTGGCAGTCCTAAGGGAAGAGACCTTTAGGGGAAACTGACTCTGCACAAGGCAGAGTGAGGAGAGGAAGAAAATGGGTCCTGGATGATGTTGTTTAGGGGTGGAATCAAACTGACCTCTGAACTTTCCAATTTCTTGGTCCAAGAGAGACCTTTTATTACCAATTTAAGTGAGATTTTCTGCTACTGACAACCAAAAGGATGCTGATAAAAGAACAGTAGGAATTTGAGAAACACGTGATTTTGAAAGAGACTGTGATGAATGAATCAGTGAGAAATAGAAGGAGATAATTCACAGAGCAGGGATGTTAGTCTTCTGGAAGAAGTCATCAGGAAAGCAAACCTATATGTGGAATATATTGACTTTCCAGAAGTTCTTTTTTGTCAGCAAGTAGATGCTTATTAAAAGAGAAATTAGATGCAGTTGTTAAAAACCCAGTCTATAGGTTCAGATTGCCTGTTTGTATCCTCAATTTTCCTACTTACTAGCTGTGTGATCTTGGGACGTTATTTCATTCTCAAACCTCAGCTGCCACATCTGTAAAATGGGGAAAATGCAGAGAGTTCCTGTCTCATAGAGTGTTTGTGAGGGTAAACTAAGATAATGCATATACATTGCCCAGAATAATGCCTGGCACATGGTGAGCACTCAGTAAACTTTAGCTGCTACTATTGTTACTACTAGCATTAATATTATTACCTGCTGCTATTATTGTTACTACTAATATTAATATTACTACTAATATTAATTAGTAATATAATTACTAATATTAATATTAATACTAACATATTATATTATATTGTTATATAACTCATGTGTTCTGGAGAAAACTAGAAGATGGAGAGATAAGTTGATGATTATAAAGTTAATAGAATTTTCTGTTTTTTATAGCATAATTTAGTATTTTTCACTTTTCTTTCAGTCATTTTAATATTCAGAAGCTATAACTTAATTACAGATACTTTATTATCAATGTAATCTTTAATATTTGTTAACATTTCTTATGGAAGCTGCTACCCAGCCCATCACATGGTTATGGTCTCATTATTGACCTAAGACACATCTAGCCCTTTATTACAGGTCCCATCTTAATTTTTAGCACCGTCCAGATAATTCATGGCTTCAATTACTCCATCCTTAATTACTTGGCTCTTTCAGTTCAAAGTGATTTTAGTATGAATCATGTCTTTAATTGACTCTAATGACTTTAATTGAAGTTGAATTTTCATATGTGGACTCCAAATAGTATAAGTCCCTAGGGATAAGCGCCTAGAAGTGAAAACGTTTTTCTAGGGGACTAGACCATAATTTAGGGGACAGTTTCCTGTCTGGTATTCTCAGGGACTCAAATTCAGACTCTATAATTACTAAAGGTTTTTAGAATTACGGCGTTTTACATTGGTCTTCATTTTTCGTCATTTTGAGAATGCAGAATACTGTCACCCCCACTCTCCCAAATAATTCTTCTGACAACTCTGTAAGATCATCATCCAACTTGAAGCTGAGAGAGACAGAAACAACAGTGAGCAGCAGACTGTGACCCAGAGGCTGATCATCAAGTTCTCACCCTGGTGTGATTTCTTCCCATTCTATCTGGCTCCTGAAGTCATCAGTCTTTGATGTTTTTAACTTGTACAACCCAAATTAAATCATAGCTGAGCAGCAAGGATACAAAAAGAGCAGCGTTTAAGATTGCTGTCTATCAGATTTTGAGAAACAATTCACTTATAATTATTCTTAAGTTAATATTTATTAATAAATAAAAATACCAATGACAAAAAATTGATTTTGGGGTAGGAGGAGAGAAGGAGCATATGTTTGGAAGGAGACACCATTTCATTGTTAACTGAATAAAAAATGAAGGCTTATTCTTTTTCTATTAACTGAGATATCTGAGCATAGACAATTTAAGGACTGGGCTTACTGTGGCTCAGGCTTGTATTCTAAGGGAAGAAATCTTCTGGGTGAATATGATTAGGTACTAAAGACCTTGAAATAAACATATCCTCCAACTGGCTACTGAAGATGGGCCTGTGACATTTCTCTGCTTGATTCAGTTGGATCGCCTTTGGGAAAGGTCTAGTGTGATTTTTAACCTGGTGTTATGATGAGTGATGACCAGCAGCCCCATGGAGAGCCTGGAAAAAAGTTCAGGGAGGAAAAAAGGCCGTGGACCGGAGGCTTGAGACCTGGTGTTCTCATCCCAGGGCTGCCCCTTGCTTGTCACAGGCTTGAGCTAGTCTCTCACCTTCTCCCTCCATAAAATGAAAAGTGAGACAAGATGAGCCTGGGGTCCCATTCAGCTTCAAGGCTCTCATGTTCTAGGACAGGACCAATCTCCAGACACTCTGCCTCTTCTGGCCATGGCTAGAAGCAGATGGGTGATTTAGAAAGCAACACTGAGAGGACTATTCTATGGCCTTTCCTGCTGGAATAATTAAGCCCAGGGTCTGGTAATTTGTGCGTGATGCTATATTTTAGGTGCCTCAGGAAAACCTGTGAACAGCTCATGTAACAAATCAAATGCAACAAAGAGAAGAGAAATATGAGTTATTATTTTAAACTCTGCCAGATTCAGAACTGTTGGCCAGAAAAGAAATAATGTTGCTGGAGACCACAACAGGAAAACAATTTGGAAATATGTCTCCTGTCCTCGATTCACCTTTCCACTATACAGCCCTTCTCGGCCCTTCCTAGAACAATAGGCCATCAAGTGATGTGGTGACAGAGATGGAAAAAGACCAGGCAAACATCACAGTCACAGGACACTGCAACACGAAATTGTGACTCTGCTGCAGAAAAGAGTGGTCGTTCCCAGCCATTGGATCACCTATTTATTGAGTTATAATGTTCAGTGAAGTTGGAATTCAACTTCCATTCCTTTCCTTAGTCTGTATTTTTTCTTAGCTGTGAATCATTTATCCTTGCTCTTTGTGAAGATGCTAAATGTATAAATACAATTGGTGAAAAGCTAAAGGGTAAACTATGACAAAATGTATGTGAAGTTCATAAGCCCTAGGCCAAGTGTAGACACAAGCCTGACTGACCTGTGTAGAACAAGGAACATCTGCTTGTGTGCAGGGTGCTGAGGAGCATGGGAAATTAGTATGTATGTAATTTGGGCTATTGATTCCTTACTTACTCACAGATTTTATGTAATCTACTGCTTAGACTAAGTAGAACTCAACCTTTCATGGAAAATGTTTTTATTTAGCCTGATAAAACTGCAATGAAATTGGGACCATTAAGTAGCTTTGAGTAGCACATATGGCCAAAGTAGGGCACATGCAAACTCAATCCTTCTGGTCTACGTGTGACACAGACATGAGGATAAACCATAAAAGGAAAAGAAGTTTAAAAATAAACAAAAAGCAAAAAGCCAGGAGCATTAAAACACAAAGCAATCACAGATCAGAAAAACATTGTCATGCCTTCCGTCTCCCCACCCCAACCCTTTTTAATAACTTAAGCAGTTGTCTCTGATCCCGTCTTGGAATGGTGGATGATACCATATGCTGTAGGTCACCGTCCACCCTGGCAATTCCATTACTGCATGATGGCTAGACATGAAGGCAGGACATCAGTCTGGGAAAAGTCAGTTGGATCTGGGCAGAAGGCACAATATCAACAGGGTGTCCAATAGGCTGATGGAGTGGCTAGGTTTCTATTCCAAAAACAACTGCCAGGATGTTTAGACCTAATCAGCCACTGTCTTCATGAATGGCTGAGCTGCTAGCTAAACGTGCTCAAAGTGGTAGGTCAGGATCCACCCCAAGGTTTCTGGGAACCAGCAGGCGTTTTGATTCACTGACACTACTTCATGTTTTATTAGGCCAGTCGGTGCTGTCTCTACACTTGAAGCAATACTTCTGCCACTTATCTAATCATAACACTAGCATAGCTATAATTCTTTGGATGAAAGTGGAGTAATCCAGTGGCCTATCATTTATTTGAGTCAGTCACTTGGTCTAAAGTCCCATCTGTCAGTTGTTGATAACATAGTCAGTCTCCCATTTTGCTGCTGTTTTACTAAGCTCAGAATTTTTCTCATTAGTTGACAAGTTCCAGCTCCTCACTCTGTTTGTTTGTTTGTTTATTTACTTATTGTTGTGAAATACTTTTGCCTCCCAGGACTCATCACTGTCTCCTCTCACCAGCTTGCCCATTCTCTACCCACTTCTTGCCTAGGTTGCCTAGCATTGACGTGGAATGCCATAGTATAGCGCAGACTCTACCCCACAAGTCCTTCCTCTTAACCTTATCAAGGTCCTAACAAACTCCTGGCAATCCATTTATTCATGAGTTTTGAATTCTTTTTGCATATTTTTAGAAGTTGTTGTATTGGACTGGCACCATCACTCACAAGCTGTGATTTCTTTGGCAAGTCCTTGTATCAAGTGGGTAGTTGTATTAAATGGTCTCCAAGGCTTCTCCAGCTCTAAAACTGAGTCCATGTTCTGAATCTTCTCAACCTTGCTCAGATGCCAGTCCATCACCTCTGCCCTCACTCTCATGGATGATACTGGCTCTTACTTTATTGAGATACTTGATTGGGTTCTCTAGTTTTTCCTTCTTTCTATAACTTTGCCATCATTTACTACTGTCTTTCAGGAAGAGGGGGCTTTACCCTTGTCAAGGTTAACCCATCATACTGCACTCTTCTTCCCTTTTCTCCAGTGATTTTAAATCTTTTATTGTCATAGTGAAATTATGAAAGAAATTCATGCTTGTAAAAATTTAAGAATGAATAAGTAATTAAAATAAAAGTGAATGTACTTACTTCTCTTCCTCCACCTCCCATGTAATCCTACTCTCCAAAGATAACTACTTTAATTTGCTGAATAGTCTTCCAGAATTTTTTGTGTACATATACAAACATATATGTATATATTTCTAAACATACACACATATATAAAACAAACATGAATCTTTTTACATTTTGCATGTTATTCTGCAGCATGTTTTTAAAACTCAACTTTCCATTCAACGCATATTTATTGGGCATCTACTACGGGTCAAGCTCTGTGCTAGGACATGGGTATACAGGGTGAGAAAACAGACATGGTTCCTGCCCCAGCAAAGCCAACAGCACAGTGGAAGGATATTTTGAAATTCATTCTATTTCAGTATATACATATTTTGCTTATTGTTTCTAATAGCTGCATGACGTTCTATAGAAAAGGTCTACCATGCTTTATTTAACAAGATCCTTTATGGAAGGACATTTAAGTCCTTCATTTTTTGCTATTACTGCTAATTATAATGAACATTCTTGCACACTTGCACTAGTTTTTCTGTGGGACAGAATTGTATTAGTGAAATTGCTGAGTCAAAAGGTATGTATATTTAAAATTTTGATTTATATTGTCACATTGCTCTCTAAAAAGTCAATATTAATTTATCTTCTACCAGTAGCAACCAGATCCCTGACCTCAGTCCCTCAGCCTCTTTGAAACTTTATCAACTATTTCCCTTTTTACTTGCATTTGTAATCACTTTCTTTGCCTACAAAAAGCTTAGGTCATCCTATATCTTAAATGTGTGAATATTCCCTCTATTCTGCTATTTCTTAAGTTACCAACCTATCTTCCTCATTCCCTTCGTCACTGACAAACTAAGTCAGTGATCCTGGCTGTCCTTCCTCTGCATGCCCTCAATTCTTAACCCTTTCCGTAAGGTTTAGGTCCTCACTATAATGCCACAATGCTCTCTGGAAAGTCCCCTGTCACCTCAAATCACTACATTCAATGACCTTATCTCAGGTCTTAGTTTTTTAAACTCTCAGAAGCATTTCTTCCTTATCAAGACTCTCTCCTCTTCTGGATCCTACAGGAACATACATCTGTCTCTTGTTCTCTTCTTAACTTTCCGATGGCTACCTAAATACAGGGAGACATTCTGCCTTGGGCATTCTTTCTTTTCATCAGTTCCTTCCCAATCTAATCTATTGCCCTGGCTTTAATTATTGCTTCTATATATGACTGTGAAATCTTCATTTATGGTCAGGACCATTCTAGTAAGCTTTAGTCCTGAATTTCCAACTGATAGATAGTTATACACCAAAAGCGATCTTTACATCAAACTCAGTATGCTCAGACTGGAACTCTTCATCTCTCCCCATCTAAAACCTTCTTCATGTTTCCTTATTTATTAGAAGAATAGCCATTCTTCTGTCAACCAGGCTCAACATGTCAACACAATTTTTACTATTGCCTTTTTTTTGAACCTCATTTCCCATCCATTGCCAAGTCCAGAGATTCTACTGAAGCAGCATTTCACAAACCAGCACCTTACGGAATAATGCGACGAACAAAGTTTTAAAAAAATTAAACAGGAGTACATCTTAGAGCCTTACATTATGAATCACAGGTCTTATGCATTTCTCTACTTATTAGACGAAGGAACACTTCTTTTCAGGGGAAACCTATTGAAGTCTCTCTGGAAGTAAAGGAATATATTTTGGCAAATGCGTGCATAGAAAAAAACGTCATTCTCTAATAAAAACATTTTGGTGTGTCCTTTCACTGAATTCATTCAGAAGTGAGCTACACGAGAGGGCCAGATTTGGTGAGAGCCATTCAGAATGGGTGGTGGGCTTTTTGCCTGACATTGTCTATGATTTCAGAAAGTAAACATTTGTGAGATTTATTGCAGGCAAGTTCCATAATCAATGTGAATGTCATCAGACGCATGGGTGTTTAAAAATGGGTAAAAACAATTTCATACTTACTCAGAGTTACCCTGCCTCAAAATTCTTTTACGTGATCATCAGACATTTCACTCTGTCTCTAATTTGGTCCTGCTTGGGTCTACCAAAGAGTGTCTGTTAAGTGGTATCTACTAATTTCCATTGAAGCTTCATTTCCATATATCAGCAAGTGGAAAATCTATACTCCAAAATTATTCATATAGACTGATAAATTCAGCCTCTGTAAAATGCTAACCATAAACAGAAACAGATGAACAAATACATTACACTTTCCTTTAGGTCCTAGAACTGACTTTGGTTACATCTGTTCTAGCCTGTATGTAGCTGAAATTATGGCCCAGAAACCATATTCATTGCTACAATAGCATAATTTTAAGTTTCTTTTTGAATCAAAGAATATTTCCAGAATCTAATAAGATCAAAATGTATGGAAACATGGAAAATAAATATCTTTTATATTCTTGTAGCATACTCACATAACCCCGGGATGCAGTGTCTGCAAATATATAGTTTATCTGATTGCCCACATGGGATACCAGGATCTTGCTATATTTGTTAGTACTCCCACATCACTCTCTCAGTTCAGGGATTAGCCATAACAATACTTGGAGAAGCTCCTTAATTTGGAGATTTACAAACCAATAAAAGAATTTATTGAGAATGACCGAGTTCACACACTATGGAAATAACTCTCCATAGTTTACTAAACAGTTAACTTAATCATAAAATATGCACCACAAAACACAAATCTTCTCAACATGGTTCTAATGTTAACTTTGAGCCCTTCCGCACCAGAATCAGTGAAGCCCTTAGCTATCTGTGGCCCTGGGCTCGTCGCTATGCTTCCTCCACAGTCAAGGGTCACTGGCTGCTGACTCATGTCTCTGAAGGAGCTATTTTATTGTAGAATGGGGTTCCCATTTGAATTAAAACTAGCAGTTATACTTGTCTGGGAATATTTGACACAGTATTGTAAAGTCGAACATCCTCATACCCTGTGGTCCAGCTATTCCACGCCTAGGTGTGTTCCCAGGAGAAAGTGCTGCACATGTACAACAGGACATGTGCTCAAGAATGTTCGTGGTATTGCTGTTCACAACAAGCAGACCCGAAAACAGTCCAAATGCCTGCCAATGGGAGGCTGGGGGGATTAAATGTGATCTACTTATATAAAGGAAGATGACAATCTAAACGAATGGATTAATCTTAGCAATATGATATTAAGCTAAAAACATTGTCACAAAAGATTATATACAGTATGATAATCTTTTTCTAAAAGAGTATCTAAAGTGTTCTAAAGTTAATAACAAGTAAAATTAAAATATATGTTCTAGAATGTGTATAGAGGTAATAAAACTATTTAAAAAGGAACTGAAGGGAATGATCAACACTGGGTTCAAGATGTTACTTTGTGGGGGGTGGCTAAGGGGATAAAGAGGAACCATATGGGTAAATGTGGATTATTTCCAAAGTTCTAACTTTTGGAGGGGGTAGTTTCATAGGTGCTTATTAAAGTATTTAAAATATTCAATTAACTAGCTAATCAGATAAATAAAAGGAGGACATGTATGTATCAATTATGACAGTATGTCATGAAACAGGATTCTGATGAATCCAATTCTTTGTACCTGAGGGCCAATGGAGCATCAGGGAAGAGACTTTGGTAACTTAGCAGCTGAGGTCCCCAGGGGTCGATTTGTATGAAATCTGTTTTTTAACCATCCCTCATCTCCCCCCCAACCCCCTGAAGGCAGGTTTGCAAGGGTGCCTTGATGGAGAGAGTGGGAAGGGAAAGGCAGGGAGTTGTTTTTAGACACTGCTCCTCACCTTGGCCTCGCAGATGTGTGTCTTGCCCTTAGAGGGAATGGTTATTGCAGCTTTGAAGGATGGTTTTCATGAGGAAGCTTATAAAACAAGGACCCTAGTGTGGCTGCTTTGGCACCCACATGACAAGGTATAAAACCATGACTGTGGCCTTCTTCCCGCTTCTGCTTAGTATACAGCTGTCCGTGGCCTGTAGAAGGACCCTCTACCTTGGGAGCACTGGGCATGAGCACCGTTGGTAGGATATCAGTGCTCTTGTGGAGGTCCCAGCAGTCAGGCTGAGATGAAATGCTGCATAGTCCAGGGCTCAAGAGCAAGGGCTGGAGACATCCTGCCTCCTTTCAGATGCTGGCCCTCTCCTTACTTTGTGCATGTTGTTGACATTCTTTGAGACTCTATTTTCCCAACTGTAAAATGAAAATAAAAATAGTACACGCCTCATGGGTTCCCATGAAGGTTTAATGATAAAATCTAGTAGGGTGTTATATATAGTGCCCAGCCAGGAGATTTTAATGCACTCTCTTAATAGGTGCATAGATAAAGAGCAAATACATCTGGGCAGGTTCCTAGAAGGACCAGAAGAAGTGCAAGGAGCTGGGGCCTGTTAACACAGAATGTCCCTACCTCCAGTGAATGGTAGCCCAGTCAAGGCCTTACAATCAGATAGATCAGTTTAAAAGGGCTTCACCCTTGTGGAAGAGTGAGAAAGGAAGTGAGCTGACAGAGGAGAGAGGGGGCTCAGATGGAGAACTTGTATAATAAAGATGCTGGTCATCAAAAAACTAAAGTAATTCAATGGTCTCTTTACGAGGACAGAGATATATGCAAACATTCAAAGATTTCTGTCCAAAAAGATTAACAAACACACATGAACAAAATTGGTATTTAAAGCAGTAAGTTCACGGCCATTCCCAAATCTGAGCTCCTCAGAAGCCTGGCTTGATCAGCCCAGAGACTGATTCCATTTTCTCTACTGCACATCGGAAGCCCACCAACATCCATTCTGTGTGTGACTGTGACCCTAAAACCCAGGCCATTTCAATGTGTTCTGCATATCCTCCTCTGTGAAGCACACTGGAGATAAAGAATGACATGATGAGCAAGAGTAAGTTTAATTAGCACATGCCTTGAAATATTTGTTCCCTCTGAGGATTAACTATGCTTTTCTAGTTTGGGAGAGAATCTTAAATCCAAGTTTTTAAAAGAGACTTATTTTCTGAATATATTTCTAGATTAGTCTTCAGAGTCAGCACATTATGCAACGATCTAGGAAATAGACATTTGCACAGTCCAAGGTAGAGAAGATTAGCTCTCTTTTTAGCTCTCTCTACAGTTTGTGAGAAATAAGTTATGACAGCCAGAGCAGCGCTCTAAATCTCTGGAGAGAAATGTTCCTGCTAAAATAAAGAGGGAAAGGACAACAGGATGAAGAGAACCATGAACATGTAACCAAGACGCAAGTCTCGATTATGTCTCTTCCCTGTCCCCGCCCTGTGCTGCTCCATCCCTTGGGGAGGCTGCAAAAGCAAGCCCCCCCCCCACCACTTAAGGAGATTCAGCCTGTGGCTCCCAGCTGTTTTCTCATAACAACACATTTGACTTACAGGATTTGGGACAAAAGTTATATCTTTCCCCTTTTCCACCCAAATGAAATCATTTCCTTTTACCATCCTGCAGCTTAGTTCTTATGGAAGAGAAGAGTTAAGGTTATAAAAGAGACAGGGAGGGAAGGAAAAGAAAGGAACAGCCAGCTTATAAACATGTCAGAGTTTTATATGTGAGTTTGAAAGAAAGCTCACTCTTGCAGAAAGACAGTGCTGCTCCAAGACCTGAACTTGCACATTCGTGAGGATCACTTTTCCCATCTTTGCTGAGCCAGACCCTGGAAATGTACCATGTCATTCCCTGAAACGAATCCTTGTTAATTAGCTTTATTTTGCTTTTTCTTTTGAGAAATTATTAGGGCTTTACAGTATCAAAATCTTATTGGGAATTAACAGGCAATTTTGAAAGTCATGTTAAATCATAGGATGGAGAAACTACTCCCTAATTCTCATAAACTTGCAAAAATGGAAAAGGGCAAGCTTTGCCTTTTTTCCATAGCACACGAAATTTGAAAAATGGCATGAAGATTGCATCCAAACACTCTGTCTGGCCTAAAACTGGCATAGCAATCTAAAGAATGAGTACATGCACTAACATGTGTTGTCAGCTGTCTTAAGAAAAGGATATTTCCATAATATGATGTTATTTCTTCAAGCTGCATTCAATATTCCTGGCTGCCAGATGACGAGGGGGGAAACCAAGACACTTCTAGGGCAGAGGACAAAGACTCAATGATTGGAATGGGGTGGAGGCGGGAGGGAGGAAAATGGTAGCTTGAAATTTGCTTCTCCTCTTGTCTGTCCTGTTTAATTTTTGAGATGGGTGGGGAAGAGACACATAATGTAGGAGTTTGGGGAAGATCAATTGCTTCAGTGTTGTCAGTGATTTGGAGGATATTTTTATTTATTCTCATATTGAATGCTCCATTAACCAAAGGGCCAAAGTTGGGTGGACATGGACTGATGGCAGGAGAGAAGGATCCTGCTCCTCTCAGGCTGTCCTCAAGGAAGTCCAGGGTTGTGGATATTCTAAGGGCTGGCCTCTCCGAGAGTTACCTTCCAAAGAGGGCAGTCCAAATGGAATAAATTATTGACTTAAGAGACTTAATAAGAACATGGAAGAATCTCCTTAGTGTTGTATTCAAGCTCTGACCTCCCCCAACACACACCCCCACACGCCTACACCCACACACCCACACCCACCCACCCACCCACACATACCCCTCCCTAGCCTCAATTCTGGTTAAGAGAGAGTTTTGTGTTTAGTTTTGTTACATACAATGGCAAAGATGAGTAGCTTGAAGAGCTGGCCAGTGGGTCCTTTTGATGTCCCCTTCCATTACAGAGTTCTGAGCCTTCAAAGGATTTGCAAACTGAAGATACGGAAAAAAGATAATTGGCTGAGAATATAAATTCTTAACCATGCTTACTACGTGTTCAAGGGTTATTATTCTTTTGGCTTCGTCTTCATGCATGTCAACATGGATTAGATTGTAAGTGGGTTGAGGGTAGGAGCTGTGACCATATGCCCTAGATTTTCTAAGATAGGCCTGATTTCAGATGCTGCCCTGTGGTCCCCTGAAATACCCTCAAATTTATCGGAAGATCTGCCCCACTCCTACTCTGTCTACATGGCCTGATGTTCAGAAAGGTTCTTAATCAGGCTTTGTGCTGATGATAGTGGCAAATCCTAATGTGTAGCTGGTTAGTGGTGACATCCAGGTCCGCGTCCCTGTTGCTGAGCTGCTCCCATGAGTGGACCCCATGGTTTTATCATTCTCAGAAATCCCGAGGGAGGAGAAAAGTCCCTTCTCAGCATCTGGGATAATTTTCTTTAAAATTTTGAGCCTGAACAGTTTTATTTGATAGAGCGAAATTTGCTTCAGTGTTGGCAGTGACTGTACGAATGTCTTATTTTCAGGAAATGACAAGCAGCTCATAAATTTTGCCAAAACACGAATAAAACTAAAATATCCCTAAGTGAACTTAAAATCATTCTGCAACAGCGAAGCTCCCCGGTGAGATGACTTGCATTTTTTAAAAAGTTAATTTTTGAAAATAAAATTTTACTTATTTTCTTTTCCTCTTCAGTTTTCATAATAATCTTTTCAGCAGTTCAACTGAAGAATTGGTGTCCTTTTAGTTGCAATGGAGTACTGCAGCAATGTTAGCCATTTAAAGTGCTTCAATTTGGATCTTATGTTTTAATCCTCTTACCCTCAAACACATGCACACTGCTGGGAGGGCAGCCTCTCTGAGTCACTGACTCAGGCAGCAGAATGACATCTGCAATGGTTGCTCAGCAGGACAGCTGAAATGTATTTGAAGAATGAAGTGTTAGTGTCACTTAGGGAGCAGAGCAATTTCCTCTATGAGAGATGAACACTTGGATTAAGAGAGAGTACTTAGTTCCCATAAAAGTTAGGATCTGAAATAAGTGCCCGAAGCAAATCTCTTGACCCTAAAGTTGAGGCTAACCACTCCTGGGCAGAGTCAGAAGCTTAAAAAACCCGCTGTTTAATGGAGTTTAATGGAGTGAAGGCTGTTTCCAATTGAACATTCAAATGCCTTTTAAGCAGCAATTAGCATTTACTATTTGCTTAAGAAAAACACTTCACCTATTCACAGCTGTTGATTCTTATTTGTTGATATTACTTTATTAGCGACATTAAAGTAGTATAGTTAAAACATTCAAACATTCGATATTTACCTTTTCCCTTTCCGCTCCAACCATACCAAAGGTCTTAAAATTTTCTGAACAAGCCATGTCATTTTGTTGTTAGCCTTTAACATGTTGTTTTCTCTTTTAGAAAAACTCTACCCTTTCCTCTGCCTTTTTTAGCCTGGCTAGATTCTACTCATCCTTCAAGTCTGGAGCTATATCTGCTGACTCTCTAGCTGGGTGGGGTGCTACTCCTATGAGCAACCTGAACCCCTGTGTTTACCCACCCACTGGTTACACTTTTACTTGTCTACGAAGACCTTCCACCATTGCACCATAAGCTATTCTCTCAGTGCCTAGCACACACAAGGTGCTCAATATTTGTTGGATAAATGAATAAATGAAGAACAGAGGCATGAACAAATAAGTAAATTACTTTGCAATTAGTGGAAATATAGTGTCTTTCAAATATTTTGTGCATCAGGATCGCTTGGAGTACTTGATAAAAATGCACATTCTCATGTTCTAACTGCAGGGATTTTGCATGAAACGTAATGAGATATGTGGCAAGCTACACATAATTCACTACTACCAGAGTATAAAATGTGAGACAGCAAGTGGAGGCTGATGAGGCTGGAGGGATAGGCAGGGAGCAAGATTTGGGGGAGCCGATCAGTGAGCTTGGGTTTTATCTGCAGCACAGGTTATGGGGAGTCAGCAAAGGGCTTTATGTATGATTAGATTTCTGGTGCCTATGTAGAAATTAGATTCGACACTGGTTCTCAACCTTGGCTGCATATTAGAATTATCTGGGTAATTTTAACAAATAATAACGATGCCTGGGTCTACCCTGAGAGATTTGGATTTAATTGGTCTGAGGTGTGGCCTGGGCTTTGGGATGATTTTAAAGCTTCCTAGGTGATTCTAAAATATAAACTCAATGCTGAGAACTACCACAACTAGAAGAGAAATTTTTGTCCATACAATATGTCTCTTGTGACCTCTCTCAAATTGTAGCTGTGTATTAGGGAAAAGCAAATAAAACACCACAATGAGATATCACCAGACACCTACCACAACGGCTAAAATACAAAATAGTAATAACAGCAAATACTGGAGAGCATGCGGAGCCACTGGATCTCATACATAGCCGGTGGAAATGTGTGGGAGTTCCTTACAAAGCTAACCATGCAACTACCATATGACCCAGTAATTGTACTCCTGGGCATTTATCCCAGAGAAATGGAAACTTAAGCTGACAAAAAAAAATTGTCCATGAATATTCAGAGCAGCTTTAATTGTAATAGCTCCAAATTGGAAACAACCCAAATGTCCTTTAATGGGTGAATGATTAAACAGACTCTGCTATGTCCATATCATGGAATACTACTCAGCAAGAAACAAGAACAAACTATTGATACATGCAACAAGTTGGATGGATCTCAAGGACATTATGCTTAGTGAAAAAAGCTAATCTCAAAGGTTACATACTATTTGATTCTACTTATATAACATTCTTGAAATGACAAAACAATAGAAATGGAGAACAGGTTAGCAGTTACCAGAGGATGGGGATGGGAGTAGATATGACTACAGAGGGATAACCCAAGGGTGATGGAGTAGTTCTGTATCTTGGTTGTGTTGGTAGTTACACAAATCTACACAGGAGATTAGACTGCATAGAACTACACGCACACATACCCACGCCCACACATACACGCACACAATTGAGAGACAGATGAAAACTGAATAAAGTCTGTAGTCTAGTCATCAGTATGGTACCAATGTCAATTCTCTGGTTTTGATATTTTACTACAGTCATATAAGATGGCACCATGGAAACTGTATAAAGGGTTCATGGGACTCTATGTACTATTTTTGCAACTTCCTGTGTGTCTACTATTATTTCAAAATAAAAAAAATTGTAGTTTGGTGTTATTCATTAGTTGAATTATTAAAAATTTCTTACATTTATATTTTAATTCCTTAGCTAGATTGGCGATTTAAGTGTAGTCACAGTGTCTCAAAATTGTCCTAATTCAAGTCAATTTAATTCACTTCAGTGCAATTAAACCACAATTCATTTCAATAAACATTTGAGGGCCTACTAGATAAAAAATTAATGGAGTTTAGTCTTCTCACCCTTAATAGTATATTATCCATCCAGCCTAGCACAGTGACCTGTACCCAGTAAAACCTCAAAAAAGGGTATCATTTGACTGGCCTTATTAATTTTTTACGGTGGTATGTGACAGATCTCTTATTTACACAAATGCTGCATTTTCTTTACTTTGTTTTCTTTCTCTGAAAAGATTAAACATATATGTAAGGAAAATACATTTTCCAAATTAATTTCTGTTATTTAGATTTTTAAGCCACAAGGACAAATGGAAATATTTATATGCTCCATAAATTTATTTCAGGCTTTAAGCTGCAGGTATGTTTTAGCATATTATTTTACATCAAAAGGCACAATACTGTATAGATTTCTATTCTTGAAATCGGAACAAAACAGCTTCAACTACCAATTGACATTCTTGTTTTTTTTTTTTTTTTAAATAATCACCAAGCTTAAATTTGTGGGGAGGAGGGCAATTTTCTTAATGTTTTCTACGTGGTTCAACGTTCCCAGACAGCAATTACAAGCCAAATATCATTTCAGTAAATGAGAAATTCTTGTTTTCATGTACTGATTGGCTTTATTACGCACGAAGGTTAATTGGAAGGCTTCTCAAGCTTATCTGGGTAATGATGAACAGCTGCAATAGATTGCACTCCCCCCCCCCCAACATCATTTTGCCAGAGCAGCACCCAAACAAAACCGTAGGCAATGGGAGCATCATTAAACTGCGCTGCAAACTTGCAGTTGCGTCTGAGCAAGCATCATAGGAAGCCAGAGAGAAACAAAAAGCCCTAGAGGAAATGTTCAAATTAGCAGTGGTGGGCCCCCCAGATCACTGCAGATGCAGGATTTGATTCCTGAAGTTCCAGTGTTCTGTACTTAACTAGACCTTTATCCTGCATAAGTAGTGCCACCCACAGCAAAAATATGCTCGCCCAAATACAAAGGATCTAAATAGTAGCTTTTTGTATCCCCAATATTAGAATAACATTGCTGATTTCAGTAGCAAAGAGAGAAAGGATGCCTCTGACTGCTTCGAAGAGCTTGTAAAGTGCTTTTCCTGTCTTATAATGTCTTTAATAACAACAGCTAATAGGTTTGAGCACTTATTATGGGCTATGCATTGTGCTAAGTGTCTCACATATACCGTCTCGTTAATCCTCTCCATAACCCTAGGATAGAGTTGTTATGCATACGTTAGAGACGATGCCTAGACCACTTAGGAAGCTTGTCTAAGGTCATAAGGCCTGTGGGTGTTAAGAGTCTGGACTGGAGTCCAGGTCTGTCTTTCCCCACTACTCTTAGCCTAATGAGTAGGTTAACAGGGAATGCTGTACTGGGAACTCATTGAGAGAAAGTTGCCTGGTAGAGTAGTTATCAGGGCAGCAGATATTTTTCCAGTTCAGTTACCAATTGGCCAGGTCATCAAGTGGATAAGCAGCACTCTTTCTGGTTATTTACACACATATTTGCGATGACCTGCTTTCTACTGAGTGGTATTGTGATGCTGCGGTGTTTGTTAGGGAGCTGAAGATTTCAGGCAAAGCAACTTGCTCAGTAATAAAGGAAGAGTTTGTCAGTAATGCTTTAGATGGAAGATGGGCATGTGCCACTGGTGTCCCTCAGGCTGGCTTCTCCTCATCCAAGGCTCTTCTTCCCCATGGACACCTCTTTGGCCTCTTCTACACAGTTTGGTCCTGTCATGATCTTCAATGGGGCTTTAAGAGACATAGTAGACAGTTTTTCATCCCACTACCTGTTTTTTAAATGACTCCTTTCTCCTTTGTTATCTTTCAGTTCATGACAGCAAGGAAGTAGAGATAATTTAAGAGGGCAGGTTAGAGTCAGAGACCCAGGTTCGAATCCCAGTATAGGTACTTGCTGACAGTTAGATACACATTTTTGTCAAGTCACTTAATTTCCCTGAGCTTCAGTTTCCTCATCTGTAAAATGTGAGTAACAAGGACATAACCTTTTCAGGTTGTTGTGAGAATTAAATGAGATGATTCCTGTCAAGTCCTCTTCCTGTCACAATGGAAGTGTTCTAATATTATTCATCAATAGTTGTCAACAACAACAACAATTCAATCCTACTCATTTCTAATCCATTATACCTGCCCTTTCCATATTCGGAATTCCTTTTTTCTTCACTAATCTCTGAGCTTCCTTAGGCTCAACACATTATTTAGCAACCATGAGGATGTTCAAATCTTACATTGCTCTGTATTCTAGTTGCCAAGCACTGTAATAGGCACCACTTCCTTAATTCTTCTTTCCCTGATCTGTGATTTAGCACCTGTGTAAACCTATGCAGCTGTCCTCAGCTGTGTATAAGTGTTTGTTTATGTGCATCTGTTACATTTATTTATGTGATTCTGTGTACAGCCAGTTGCTCTATTAAATTATAAGTCCTCAGGGCCAAGGACCACACTTTTTACTTCTGCAACAGTTCTGGGTGTCCTTCCAAGAACAGATTTCAGGAAGGCTGAAACTTAAATATGTAGTACTGCTTTAATACGATGTTAATGACAAGTTTCCAAACACCGTGTTCTTATCTGGGGCATTATTTCTTAAAGAAGTGTCAGCAATAGCCAGTATTCTATAGAAATGTTCAACTTGGGGCCCTTTAGTTGGTGACTTCGCATTTAAAAAATTAAAAAGACGAGTCTACAATCTGAGAAACAAGTCAACTATAAAAAAAAAGAAAAAAGGCTTTAGTAATCATTACTTTCAAGAAAACTTCAGACCATATTTCCTTTGATCAGTGAAGTGATTGATACATTGGATTAAGATAATATCAAGTCCTGTACAATAGTCATAATAATAATAGCTTTCCCTTTAGAGGACTTAGTGGGTGCTAGGCGCGTTGCTAGGACCTTGGCTTGTCTCGTCTCATTCGGTCTTCCTGGCATTCCCACGAGGTAGGTGCCATGTTCCTCCCCATTTCACATACAAGGAAACAAAAGGTTGAGAAAGGTTTACCCAATGTCCAGGATGCAGCTGAAAAGTGATGGAGCCAGGCCATGTTAATCACTAAGCTATCCTGCCTCCTTCGAAGAGAAGGCATTTTACAGATGAGCTATAAAAATAATTCCAGTATTCCTCTTTTTTTTTAATTTCCACACCACCCCCCACCCCTGGGCCCCTCACAAAAGGGAAAGAAAATTCTATTAGCATATTTATGATTAAGCTTGCTTAGTGTAGATAAATAATGACAACTGCAGGGGCTTTGGATGGTTTGCAAGGAAAACTTAAAAAAAGAAAAAGAAAACTCTCTCCCTGGTTGTTTGCCTTCATATGCTCCTGCTCTCCAACCGCCTGGCTCTCCACGCATTGTCAAACGGGAGTGTTTGGGGTGTTGTCTTGTGAGTGAAGCCATTAGGGAAAATGCCTTTCAAGAGGACAGACAGGAAACATCTTTCGCTTTCTATCTCTCTTACCCATCTCCTCTCCCTTTCCCCTCCTCAGCTCTATTCTTTTGGAATAAATAACAGCTAACTTCACCCAGGTGTTGGGTAACATGAGCCCTCCCAGAGCATTGTCTGAGAAAGCTGGCTCTGAACACACACCCCACATGCAGCTGCTTGGGGCCCTGCTCTTTGGCAGCCTCACAACTCCCGGTCTGCTCCTCCTGGATCTCAGGACCCAGCAATTACAGAGCTGGCCTCTGGGCCTGCACGTAAAGCACGCTTTGATAATAAAAACGTCGAGTGGGTCTCTTCCAAATTCAAACATTCTGTGAGTCTTTCAGCCTTGAGTTGTAGGGGATCCAAGAACCTTTCAGTGAAGCCAGGACTATGCTGTGGCTGATTTGTAGAGGAATTCTTACATTTGTTCTGTTTTACAGCAAGAGTACTGAGAGACACGCCATATTCCAAGTCATGGCAACATGCTATATTCCACAGTGTGACGGTGGAGGGCAGAGGGCGATAAGCAAGGATGCCAATGATGCTTAAGCTTCAGGTCCTTACAAAAACTCTAAGCAGGTTTGGGTTTATTGAGGTTAAATAATTCGCCCCAGGGTTCCAGCTAGTAAGCGACAAAGATTGTATTTGAGCCCAGGCAGTCCGAATCCAGAGCCTGTGCTGTTAGCCACTGCACTATGCTGGTGTGAACTGAGAGTCTCTCTTTTACTTCCGGTTCTTTTGATGTCTTGGTTCTTTGTCTTCAGTAAGTCAATGAATTTCTTTTTGCCTTAGTCTCCTTACCAGGAGATTTTATCTCTGCTTTCCAGAGATGAGAATGGAATTACCCATGTTTACTATAGGAGATTGTAATCAAAGGATCTGCAAAATATACTCGGACCAAAATCCAGGGAAGGAAAGTGACTTGCCACTTGTCAACAGAACTGGGGTTGAGACTCAAGTCTCTCTTGCTCACTCCTCACTGTGAAGGCTCTTCTACAGAATATACTTACATTGTAGTAGGTTTATTGTATAGTATAGTATAGTATAGTATAGTATAGTATAGTAGTACAGTAAGTACAGAGTATAGAGTAGAATTTTTATCTGATTCAAAGTTGGGTTTAAACCAGTGTTCTTATCTTAATTTAAAAAATTAAGAAAATTTCTTTTTACTTTGTAAATAATTGTATCTTTGTTCACATCAAAAGAAATTCCACGTTGTATTACAAAGGGAATAGTTAACTTCTGTGACTCATATTATTATTTTTTTTAAAAAAGAAGCATTCAATAAATAAACAGCCCATATTTCAATTCAGTTTTGTTTATGTTTTCAATACATTCTTCTATAAAATGTAGCATAAATAAAGAAGTTGAAGTTGTTTGTTTAAACGAATCTAAAACATTTACTCCCACATGAGGAATGAAATGTAGATTTTTATTTTCATATTTTGATGTTTCTCACGGTATAGCGCCTAACTGGAGTTCCATCCATACTCAAAGTCATTACATATCTGAAACCCTCAGGAAACACATTGTAGTATTGTTCTTGAGCCACTTGAGTGTTATAGATTTACTGAGTTAAAAAACCATATCATGGGTAAAAAGCACAAAGTTGTGTTATTATGATTTTCTTCAAGTAATCCCAGAATTTTTAACTGAAGCTTTAACTGTGGATGACAGCAGCATCCCCAACACCATTTTAAATAAATGACCTTATTTATTATTTCTTCTTGCATTCTCAGTGCATTAATTGTGAAGGCTCACAATACTTTCTGTCAGCTCTGCCCTCACATAACTCACTCTAAGAATTTCCACTTTCTTCACATTTTGCAATAATTCCTCACTAGGCCTTTAGGCTATAAAGGTAATTTAAAGGGCAAGAGACCCAAGTGGCCCAGTCAGGCTTCTGTGAGCCTTCTCACCTCCAACTCTTTGGCCTCAGTCTCCTTGATCCTAATAAGGAGAGAAAGAAAGGAAACAATACCTCTCATTTATCCTAACTTCTCCACAAGATAACACACTATGTTTCTGCTTTTTTTCCCCTTCACATTCTTGGAAGGAGAGTTGACATGTGTTACTTCAACGTCCTCATCTCTTTCAGTCCTTCGAATCCTCCTCATCTTTTGTGACTGCACCACTGACACAGTCGACCACTCCATTCTCCGAACACTCTACACTTTTTGTTTTCTAGACACTACTTACATTTAGTTCTCTTCTTATCTCTTGGTTCATTTATTTTTATCTTCTGTCTCCTTTGCTGATACCCCTTCCCCTGCCCAAATCTTATATGTTATCTAAATTTCTAACTGTATTTGTTGTTCTTTTCTTCAGCTTTACAAATTACCCTGAATGATTTGACCCAGTCTCTTGGCATGAACTCCAACATTTTTTCTACAAGTTCTGCCTCCTGCTTGATCCTCTTATCTGAGCACTGTACACAGACTTCCGACTGATCCTGAACCGCTCCAGCTGGAAGACCTGAAGCACCTCAGACTCAACATGTACAAAAATAAAAACTGTCACTTTCTCTGTAAAACACATCGTTGGCTTTGTGTTCTATATGGACATTGGTAAATGTCATCACTGTTGACGGATCTGTTCCATCTTAAAATATCAGAGTTCTTCAACTCCTCCCTCTACTTCACTCCAGTATCCAATCATTCACCAAAATCCTGGCAATTCTATCTTGAAATGCTTCTCAAATCCATCTACTCTCCTCTATTCTCATTGGTACTCTAAATATTTCACACATCATCTCAGTCTAGATAATTCTATCTGCCTAACTAGTGTTTCTGATTTAATATCTCGCCCCTTCCCTTCACCTTCACTGTGTTATCTCCATGTCACCAGAGTGGTCTTTTTATTTATTTTTTTGCTGAGGAAGATTAGCCCTGAGCTAACATATGTTGCCAATCTTCCTCGTTTTTTGCTGAGGAAGATTGGCCCTGAGCTAACATCTGTTGCCAATCTTCCTTGTTTTTTGCTTGAGGAAGATTAGCCCTGAGCTAACATCTGTGCCAATTTTCCTCTGCTTTTTTCATATGTGGGTCACCACCACAGCATGGCGGATGAGTGGTATAGGTCTGTGCCCAGGATCCGAATCCACAGACCTGGACCGCTGAAGCCGAACATGCCAAACTTAATGTCTACGCCATGGGGCCGGCCATCAGAGTGGTCTTTTTTAAACATGCAATTATCAGGAGATGCCTCTGTTTATAAGCCTATAGTTCTTTAGGATGCACAGTATGAAATGAAAAAAATCATACAACAGAATATAAGGAATAATTCCAATATTAGTAAAAATAACACACACACACACACCAAAATGTAAGTAGTAGTTATCTTGTTATTGCTGAGTCATAGTATTGGGATGAGTTGTATGTTCTTTTTTGCTTGTGTTTATTTTCTATACCGAGCATATGTTACTTGTATAACAAAGCAAAAATATTATTTAATAACAAACTGATAGGGTAAAAAGGAGCTGACCTAAGTAACTTTGGAAAATAGTGTTTTTACTATCTGCTATAAAGCTAAAAACAACAAGAACTATATGTAAACACTGTACTGTAGCTGGTAAATTCATTTCTTACAGATTAGCAATTGTGAAACTACTTTACAAGTATTAAACAAATATGCAAATAAATAGGAGCCAGGTTTCTCATTGTCAGGGATAGAAGTTATAAATAAGCAAGTGGGAAAAGCTAGATTAAACCCTGTGGAGCAGGATTATAGTTGGAAACATCAGTACAAACTCACGTTTAGTTTAACATTTGAACAGATAGATAGATACAGAAATAATTATAGAATATGTGTATACGTGGGTTGGCATACATGTATGTATTTCCTAGCTCCGCTCTTTGAGAGGCCTAGAAGAAGTGAAACTCCAGCAGCAACAAGCACACCCAGCACTAAGATCTTGGCTTCTAGATGTCATTTTCTAATACAAAGAACTAAAGGTCCTTGGAGAAATGTCCAATTCCAGTCCTGGGCCAGGGAAAATCCAAGAACAGCCCAGAGAATTTGCAGTGCCAGAGAGAGAGGAAATGCATTAAAAAAAAAAAAAAAAAAGAAAAAAGATAGAGCATGTCCAAAGGACACAGGGGCCAATTTGAAGGAGCTCGAAATGGCCAGAGGTGGAACAATTTGAGCAATAAAAAACAATACAATTGGATTATAACTCAAAGAATAAAAAAAAGTCCCTGGCCCAATACTAATATAAATAACTGATTAAGTTAATAGATAAATAAGGGAGAAGAGGCAAATCTTTTGTACTGAAGAATTCCACATAATATATGTAGATATTACTTCCCTCTCCAGGAGGTGGAGATTAATTCGCACCTCCTTCAGTGTAGGCTAGACTTATCGACTCTCTTTTAACAAATTGTTATTTGAAGAGAAGAAAAAAATTGTCCCTGCGTAGTAGAGCAACCTAGCAGACAGCACCTTCACCATATGATCAAGGTTGACATCACCAGTGTTAAGTAATTTTGACCTCATCTCCTCCTCCCTGATGCGATGAGTGGGGCATGTCACCTCTGGGGTATTCTTCCCCCAAATCCTGAGGAAACATCAGACAAACTGAAATTGAGAGATGTTCCACCCATATCTGACTAGTACTCTTCAAAAGCGTCAAGGTCATGAAAAGCAAGAAAGACTAAGAAACTTTCACAGATTAGAGGAGACCAAGGAGACATGATGCCTAAATGCAATGTGGTACCCTGGATCGGAGCCTGGGACAGAAAAAGGATACTAGTGAAAAAGCTGGTGAAATCTGAATGAAGTCTGTGATTTAATTAAAGGTCATACATCAATGTTAATTTCCTAGTTTTGGCAAATATTTCATGGATATGTAAAATGTTAAGTTTAGGGAAAGCTGAGTGAAACGTATATGGGAACCCCCTGTGCTACCTTAGCAACTTTTCTATAAATCAAATGTTATTCCAAAATAAAAACTAAGAAAATAAAAAGGAAAAGCGTGGCTTCCCACTGCCTGTGCAGTGCTTTTCAACTTGTCTTGAAAAACTCATCTGGAAGTTTTTCAAAGTTACATACCTGCGCCCCACCTGGGAGATTCTGATTCAATAGAACTGTCATTGAGCCAGGGAAGCTATAAAGTGGCACAGGAGATTTTCATACACTGCAGCTGTTGGAAAACTAATTATCTACAGGACAATAGAGCTTGCCTATGACATTTCCCCTATACAGACTTCTAAATTTTTAAAGTAAACAATTGCTCAGAGACCACAGCCAGAATTGCCTTTTACAATTATAATTAAGAATATACTAATTAATAAGACAAATGATTTTGAGTATAAGGAATATAATTGGTAGGTTGAATATCTTTTCACACAAAGACTTGCATGACACCTGTGTATTTTATTTCTAAATACAGTATATTGTAAGTTTGCCACTTGACAACCATGAGCTCAAAAGCTTATTAAACATTTATGGACCAGGGAATTATTTCCACATCTTCATTTTGCATTCCATTTGCTTTGAAGTGAAAATTTACACATGATATATTTCAGGCAGGATTTTCATATGGTCATCCTGTACTTGCAAGCTTTTTGTGAAACTGAAACACTCTCAAGTCATTTCAATAACCAGGACAAAAGAAAAAAACCCAACAAATCAACTTGGTAAGATGTAGGGGAAAGTAAAAAAAAGAGTACTGGGGAAAAAAGATTGAAATTAGAGAGGCGATGTAAATTAAATCCCAAGTGTGTGTATGTGTGCGTGAAGCCTCTTACTGAGGTCCATGAATCTAGAGATTCGTGAAGAAGTGTCAGGAGTTTCTTGAATTCTCTGAAATTGAAGGAAAATATATGCATGTACATTTTCCTGCGGATTCTCCACGAGGACAGTGAGCCAAAAGAGATTAAGAAACACTGCCCAGGAGTAGTCTTTTGAAAAACAATAGCGTAATTTTATATTAACTAAATTACACTTTCAAATCAAATAACTGAAAAATAGATGAACTGTGATCTAATCTCATAACAAGACCTATTGCTAACGTAGATCTTATTTATTTCTCCCAATAGAGGGTTGGGAAAAGTCTTAGAATGCAACGAACATTCCCAGAAAGGATGACCAAAGCTGAAGCCTCGGTCTGAGGATAGATCATTCATTTGTCAACTGTTTACAAAGCCTTTACTAAGCGCCAGGCACAGCCCTAGGGTTTTGGAATACATTAGTTGACAAAACAGAAGAACATCTGTCTCTCACAGAGTTTACTGTCAAGTAGGGAAAATAGGCAATAAAGAATAAACAAAATAAGTAAATTATGTGGTATGTTAGAGGATGCTATCAATGCTATGGAAAAAAGAAAAAATAGACCAGGGGAAGAAGGATTGACACTGCCAATTAGGGGTGGGGATCAGTTGTATATTAAATAAAGTGAGAGGGTAGCCCTCATTGAAGAGGTGAGATTTGAGCAAAGATTCGAAGGAAGTGAGGAAATTAGCCAAGCGGATTCTGGGGAAGAGCATTCCAAACAGAAGACACAGTTAGAGCAAAGGTCATGTTTGAGGAATAGCAAGGAAGCTTCCGGCAGGGCAGGAATCGAGAGAGCAGTGAGGGAGGAGGAAGAGGATAGGAAAGAAGGCTGGAGGAGTGATGAGGCAGTGGGGGCTTTGCAGCCACTGTGTGGACTTGAGATTTCTTTCTGCTTGAGATGGGAGCCACTACGGGTATTTTTTTTCCTTTTCCTTTGTTTTCACGGATTCGTAAGTATAAACTTTAATGTACCATTGTCAGAAATGGACAAATCAAGTCAAGACAAAATATAGAAGGCTAGAGGGAATTTGATAAACCAAATTAACTTATTAACCAGCTCTAAAAGTAGAGAATGCATTTGCTTTTCAAACACACAGCAAACAGTTATAAACGTTGTCCATATATTAGACCACAAATAAAATCTTAATACACTCAAGAAAGAAGAAACCACACATAACATATTATCTCACAACAGGCGACAAAAGCAGACATTAACAAGAATAGAATAGTTTTTAAAAAATATATGCATTTAGAAATGTAAACGCACTCTTTCAAACAACTTGGGATATCAAACCCAAATACAGGAAAAATTAATGACAAGAAAAACATTGCACATTGAAACCTACGTGGCATGGTCAATATGCTACACAGAAGCAGTAAATTAAATTCAAAACCTCTCAGGATCTCATATGTTGAAGTTACGGCATTGATTGAGAAGCAGTGGACTCTGAAAATTGGGATAGGAACATGCATGTGAATCTGAAGTAGCTGAAGAAATTGAACCTTTAAATTCTGCTTGCTTTGTCAATAGAAGCAGCTTTTCCTCTCTGATTCAGGAAGCTAGTCTCCCTTAGCCTGAGAAACCTGCAGTGTTCTCCCTGGAGGCAATTGTCTTGGAAGGGAATGCTAAGGACTGCAGTGCTATAAGCAGAGGAATAACAGAATTTATGATTCAAATTAATTACTCAGGCTGTTGTGTTGTGGCAACAGAAGCCAGGAGAATATTTAGGAGGCTATTTTAGTAATTCAGATGAGAGAGGACAGTGACTGGACCATTCTGAGAGCAGTGGAGGTGGTGAGAAGTGATCAGAGTCTTGATATATTCTGTAAAGCCAGCAGGATCTTCTGACTGGTTGTATGGGGGACATGCAGGAGAGAGAAGAGTCAAGGATGACTCTAAGGTTTTTGGCCTGAGCAAGTAGAAGGATGGAGTTGGCCCCAAATGAGATGGAGAAGGCTGCAGGTGGAGCAGGTTTTGAGAGAAGGTCAGGAGTGCAGTTTTGGATCTGTTAAATTTGAGAGGTTAGACATTGTGAAGATATGGAGGAAACAGTTGGCTATGTGAGTCTAGAATTTGGGAGAGAGGTCCACATTGGAGATCTACGTCTGGGAGTCATCAGCACATAAATGATGAGGAAGTCATGGGACTTGATGAGATCACTAAAGAAGCGAGAGTAGATAGAGAAGAAGCCAAGGGCTGAGCTTGGGACTCTCCAACAATAAGTCTTCAGGGAGAAGTAGAAGAGGCAATCAAGGAGACTGGGAGGGAGTGGCCAGTGAGGAAGAAGAACTGAGAGTGCTCCATCTTGGAAACCACATAAAGAAACTGTATTAAAGAGGAGTGAATGATCAACCTTGTCACATGCAGAGCTGACAGAAAGGTAGGATAATCAATGAGAATTGACCATTGGATTTAATAAAATGGAAATTACCAGTGACTTTGTCAAGAACAGTCTCATTGGAGGAGTGAGGGCAAAAGCCTGATTGAGTGGATTCAAGACAGAAAGGAGGAAAGGAACTAGAGACAGCCAGGCAATTTGCTGCAAAGGGGAGCAAAGGAAGGGAGTTGGGGTCACAACAAGTGTCTTTGTAAAATTCTTTTAAGTTGGAACAAATAATAGCAAGTTTGAATCTTGATAGAAATGATCTAACAGACAGTGAAAAATTAACAGTGTAGGAGATACAGAGGAGAAATGGTGGATTGACATCCTTGTTGAAGCAAGAGGGATGGGCTCTAGTACCCAGAGAGAGAGGCTGACACTTACAAGAATGGAAATTTCATCCATGGAAGAGGTGGGAATGCAGAGAATGTGAGTAGATATTTTGATAGAAGCTTATGGAAATTTTCTTCTAATTGCTTCTATTTTCTCAGTGAAGTGAGAATTAAGGTCAGCGACTGAAAGCAATGAAAGTCCAGAAATTCTATAAAGATATAATTATGCCAGAGACTCATTACTTTTGAGCTCCTTCTATTAAACAGTATTTATTTGCCAGAGTTTTACTTGAACAGAATCAATGGAGGCAAAAGTTCAGTTTGAGAAGTGCCATAACGACAGGTACAAAGAATAGCTGTCATGTGCAGCTTATGTCCAGCTGGTTGATGTATAACTCAAGATGATATTCTTCCAGAACTTGGTACACATGGAGGGAAATTTCAGAGATTCGATCCCTTGGAGAATGTTCTAAAAGGAAGGTAACCCACGGAAACCTCACAAACTGCTCCCAGACGACTCACTCGAGAACTTATGAATGGAAATCCAGTGGAAATAGTGCAGACACATTCCTCTTGACCCTGGAAGTCTAGCCCCACTCAAGGTTTAAGTGTCTTTTCTTTTCTGCACCCTGTGAGTTTCCTCAAGCAAACATTCATGTTTTGCCCCGTGTCTCTTCCCACTTAGCTGCTTTATGTATGCAGAGCCACTCCGTTCTCACCGCCTTTAAAATCTGATGGTTTTCCCTACCGTCTCCTGAGTGGCCTCACAGTGGTGTGTCTTCCTGCGTGCCTTACCTGCATGAGCTGCGTTCAAGCAGGGAGCTTCCTGAGCCAGCGGCAGCACTTTCAAACAGACAAACACATTAGGAAATGGACTTCAGTCATTTGATCACTCATTTGTCTATTTAGAACTTTGGAATTTACAAGGCACCTTGCTTATAAAGGCATTTTGAGAAAAGAGGGGAATATTAAGAAATAGTAAAAAAAAAAAAAAAAAAAGAAAAGAAATTGGTAGCTCTGCAATTTTTATCTCTGTCTTGGATAGTTAACCTACAGAGAAATTAATTTATTTTGTTAGCACATTATATGTGTGTGTGTGCGTGTGTGTGTGTGTGTGTGTGTGTGTGTGTAGGAAAATCTGGGTAGATCCCATGAACTTTCACTCACCCTTGTATAATAGACAATTCTACATCTTTTTAAGTCACAGACATGGAGTCTCAACTCTAACAGTCCAGTCGAGGTATTTACCAACATAGTCAACTCTTCAATCTCCATTCAAGGTGAAGTCTCTTCTCACCTCCTCCCCACTGGATACCTATTGTTGAAGGTCAGGCTTCTGCTCTCTCCCCTACTCCCCCAGGCTGGCTGATCCCTCCAGGGTGGAAGAGAGGAGGGGGAGGAAGTAGAGGCAGCCCTGGTGTGTTAGAGCACTGGATCCCAACTGTTAAATATTAGGAAAACTATGAATGGGTTGTTCGATTGTTGGTAGCTTGAAATGGGTCATGGGGGGCGTATCTATACCACAGACATTGGCAAATGCTATAAATCAGGACTTTCCCCCCAGGACAGCTGTTTTACTAATACACTACTGTGTTAGGAAATGGGGAATTTGCCCTGGCCTTTGGTGGCTTTGAGCTCTCTGGACATGTCACACAGTTCACCTCTCCTCCCCTGACCTGTGAGTTTTCCGGAGACTCCCATTAGCAGGTGCCTTGGATTCGATGGGCAGTGCAGGCTGTCCTTTGGCAGGCCACTCCCACTCCTCAATTAGCTTCTGGTTTTAGATGGTCAACCCACAGACTCCTGTTGTTGGGGGTCCCTTTGTGCTTGGGGCAAGATCCTGTCTGATATTACCTCAGAGTAGCATTCCTTTCAGTTTTCTATTGCTGCATAAAAAATTACCAGAAACTTAGTGGCTTAAAACAACACACATTTATTATCTCAGTTTCCATGAGTCAGGAGTCTGGGCACAGTTGATCGGAGTCCTTTGCTCAGGGTCTCCCAAGGCTGCAGTCAAGGGGTCAGATGGGCTGCCATCCTTTCTGGAGCTCGGGGTCCTCATCCAAGCTCATGTGATTGTTGACGAAATTAGTTCTTGTGGTTGTAGGATTGAGGTCCCTGTTTTTTTGCTGGCCATCCACCAGAGGCTGCTCTTAGCTTCTAGAGGCCACTTGCAGTTCTTTGTCACGTGTCCCTCTCACAGGCCCTTTGACAGAATGACAGCTTACTCTTTCAAAGACAGAAGTGGAATCTCTCTATCCAGTTTGCAAAGTGGGAGTCTTATGTAATATAATGTAATGATAGGAGTGACCATCTCATCATCTCTGCCTAATCAAGGGATTTACATTCCAACACTTTGCCACACAATTTAACATAATCAAGTGAGTGACATCCAATCATCTTTGCCATACTCTATCAGCTAGAAGTAAGTCACATGTTCTGCCCATCTTCCATAGGAGGGGATTGCGCAGGATTGTGACTCATTGGAGGTCACCTTAGGTTGTGCCTGCCATACTGCTATAGGTTCTATATCTGGTCCTTGAGTTTCACAGAATTTTGACCCACCTCTGAAGGGGAGCACAATTTCTTCTCAACACAGATTCAGCTTTTTCTCTGTCTTGCCATCAAAGCAACCTGCTGGCTTCTCTTTCCTTCAGGATTTCCTGGGCAGGAGTTAGAGACATTTCTACTGTGTTTCACTGGATGGATGATGTGTGAATCCCTCTGACGGTTGCTTTGAAGCCCATTGTCTTTGGACTTGAAGCAAAGGAAGTTGAAACTCACATTGCATCCTTGCCCTTTGGGTGGAAAAAGAACTGGCTGTCACAGCACAAATGTCTCCAAGGAATTCTCCTCAAATCATCTTTGTTCTTCATATTCTAACTTCTTTGTGTAAATTTAATCTTGCCAATGAGCTCAAATCAGGCAGAATCTTCAACTTCCATAATAGGAAACCAACAAATTACTGTATCAGATTCATAAACTAAGAATAGCAGCATGTTTATATTATTTAAAAACGTGGATGAACATTAGAAGAAATAGCTAAAAGAATGAAAAGTGGTGCCATTGGAAAGCAAGACTGGGTATGGGCAAGGATGAGGCATTCACTGCTATTTTTCTTTATAATCTTTAGTACTAATTAATTTTTAGACTATCTACCTGTATGATTTGGATTTTAAAGAAGACATGCTCAAAGAGCCATTACTTTCATTTGGTCTTTGTCCTTTCATATGCTACTGGGAATTTTTATTCTTAAGTTTACTCATCTGCTAAGTGAGCACAGCAAAGCTTTAAAAATAAAGAAATGAAAACTCTTGGTAAAATGTTTTGAGACCCTCTAAGGAAACGTGCTTAAAAATGTTAGTTGCGATGAGCCAATTTGCCATCCTCAAACCTTCTAAATGTTGAATCAAATACTCTTTGTTTAAGTTATTTCTATTCTAAAATTATACTTTGGTCTCAGCTGAAAATGTATTTGCTGAACACGAGTTACATTGATGCCTCATATTTAATATGGTTTAATGTTGAATGGCTAATTGCATGTTTGACATTCTTGGAAGTCAATGACCACTTCAGTGGAACACATTCTGTCTAAAGTGTATGCTAATCTTCCTCATTATACTAATCTTCCACATTTAATATCCTAGGCATATTAATAAATAAAGAGACATATTGGACATATAAACCATGCAGGATAGGAAATCAAAGTGAATGTTGAAGTGCTGAGAGCAGCATTCACAGCTGGGAACCAACTGGCCAGAGTCACATGAAGCAACCTGTTTCAGTGATCACAAGACTAGACCAAAGTCACAACAAGGATTGTCCCTGTAATCAGCAGCTAGAATTGTCAACATCCAGGCTTGAGAGGCCTTGTGCTCAAGGAGCTCTCTTTTGAGCTGTACTTTTCAACACTTGAAAGGCAAATTAGAAAGTAGAAGCAGCTCTTCCTGTTAAACTTATTATTTATCTAGTGCAAAGTGACCCAGGCCATTTGGAAATGCACCACTCTTAATTTGGTTTTGGTAGATAATAGGAGATTCTTACAGTTTGATGTGGGTAAAAAGCTCTTCTCTTATCACCTTGATATGAGGTGATGATGCAAGAAATTCTCATATAAAATTCTGAGTCACATACACACATTTGTTAACATGTATTATCAAGAAGGGCCAGACCAGCTTACTCTACTTTTTAAGGCTGAGGAGGTCCTAGCTCTTTGTCTTGAGATGATTCAACTACACGTTACATGGACCGTTGAGTTGAGGCAGACATACTGGTTTCCTGGAGGCAGGATTCTGTTACCCTGACAGCTGACATCAGGCAAACAGAAGTCTTCTGACCTTCCAGCTGAATACAGGACAGGGGTCCAGGCCACATGTCATATTAAATTCTTATTCTAGGGTGAGGAGTCTCTCAAAACTATTTTAACTCCTCCGTATACCTGGAGTGCCATCAGTTTCTTCACTGAGAGCCCATTTCTAATATTCTTTATGCTAATTTCCTACGCCTGTGGATGGAAGGAAGGATAACTGAAGACTTGTGCTGGCCTCCTCTGGAATGTGGGCTTTCCAACTAACTGCTGACTAACTAGCTGACTAACCATCCTTGGGGTGAGAATTTCTGCTTATGACAATAGACTATACATAAGGCTTTACTTAAACTAACACATGCTATTTATGCTGAAGTATTTTAAAGCAAAACACAGACATCACAACAATGCCCATTAGTTGGATTATATATGGTCGCATTCTCTACAAAATATCAGTTCTCCTGGAACAGGCCAGCATAGATTTGAAAAGAAAACACTTGAGGGAATGATACTACATTAATCTCTCACGCTGGAACTTGATGTTTCAGCTGTGGACCAAGGGGGAACATAAATTTTGTTGTTTCACTTCATTCTTTTTCCATTTCTGAAATAAGCTTGGCAAACAGCCTGCAGACTCCTGGTCACCACTAAGCCGCCCCAAACCATTGGAAGCTCTTCATCTTTTCTCAGTGGCATGAGCAGAAAATTAATGTCTTATATGTGGCATTAGTATGAGCATAATGCCATCTTTGAAGTGGAGGCATGCTCTTTATATCAAGGCTCTGCATGCCCAGGTTACTTCTAAAGGAACAAATTAGTGCCTCTCTCTCTTTCCCTCTCTCCCTCTCTCTGTCTGTCTTCCCTTCTTTCCCTCCCTTCCTCCTACCTCTCTTTCCCCTTTGCCATGGTCTGTCTTCTCTCTTCTATTTCCTGCATTGTTATTTTTTATCTCTTCTCGTAGGATAATTGATTGCTTGGTCCTTTCTATGTATTAACCAGAACTGAGCTCTGTCTACAAAGGAAGTCAATTAAATTTTCATTATTCCAGGTCATAAGAAAAATCTTCTAGGTATAGCAACTTCTATTGTTTCTGCTACATGTTTTTTTTGTGTGTGTGTGAGGAAGATCGGCCCTGAGCTAACATCTGCCAATCCTCCTCTTTTTGCTGAGGAAGACTGGCCCTGGGCTAACAACCATGCCCATCCTCCTCCACTTCATATGGGACGCTGCCACAGCATGGTGCGTCGGTGCGCGCCCGGGATCCAAACTAGCGAAACCAGGGCTGCCGCAGCGGAGTGCGCACGCTTAACCGCTTGCGCCACCAGGTCAGCCCCTGCTACATGTTTTAAATGTCATAAATCTATAGATATTCCCTTGGTCCTTGTGTCTGGGTAGCTCCACCCCTCTGCTGAACCTTTTCTTGGTGCCTTTGTCTCTTTCATCAGGTGTCAAGGATCTTTAGTTTCTGTAGGCAGTCACTTAAACACTCAAGTTGCCTTTGGATGTTTAGTTATCATTTCATACAACCATTAAATATTTACTGATCTCCTCTTGTCAAGGTGAAGAAGATACACGCATAAATGAGGGAAATACATCATCTCACTACAATGAGATACTTAATAATAGCTCTTCAACATAATGCTTGAACATTTCTCTGGAGCTCCTTCTCTTACCAAATTGAGCATCTGGAGAACGGCATGTTAATTCCACTTCAAAAAGCCATGAGTTAAGAATATAAATTTAGGGGCTAGAATTAACGTAGGCTCCCTGCCTCCCTGCCTCTCTTCGTCTCTTCCTTCTTTCCTTCCTTCCTTTCTTTCTTTTTAAAAAATCTGGATTGGGAACTGGACTGAAGGCTCGATTAAGTGAAGCAAGCAAAAATTTCCCAGTTGGCACCAACTCAAAATGAATTATATCAAGAAAGGGAAAGCAGACTTCCCATCTGGAAATCACCAAAAATCTTGGACCTAGGCTGCATGGATCAGTGCAATAACAGGGATGGACAAGGTGTTGAAAATTTGGCCAAACCACTGTATCTCTCCATTGTGCCTTTAGGAAAAATGGAAAGAAAATCTCTCTGGCTCACAGAGAAGCTATATTGAGTAATGAATTAGAAGGCCTGCACAGTGCTCAGGGCAGAGCAAGCGCTCAGTAAATACCTCTTTGCTGAAGTAATGTTTGACTTGAATTCCCTCTAAAGTGCCTTCATCTGACCCAGCAGTATTTATGGACCTCCTGGCCACAGGCCTTCACCAGCTTTCTCAGAGTGTCTCCACATAGGCAAATCTTCTAATCCCCAATAAAATGAAAGATTGCATAAATATTCAGGAACTTGAAGGTTTAAGTAAATGCTCGGTGTCTTACCTCTAAACATGTCTGCAGATGATCTTGGTTTGCTCCTTGGAGTTGAACCAAATGCTTTAGATAAACCAAATGGCGAAACATTCTCTCTCCCTTTGCTTGTGTAGACCTGGCCTAACTTAAAAACAAATGTTTAGTTAAGATGATCTCCAGCTTGACCTTTCTGAAGGCACAGGAAGCTGGCTTAAGTGTGGTTGTCCATGGCTATAGGTTGGAATGTCTTGATGTAGGTGAAGCAGTGTCCCCAAGGAAAGTCCTTCCTCATTTACCAGCTGGTTGTGTTAATATCCTTTTTCATTCGCCGTCTTCAGCAAGTCAAAATCTGTGGGGTAACAGATACAGTGGATAAGGGGAAGTGGATTTTACTCTTTCTCTTAAACCACCATAACACATTAAGATACTTATAACTGATGAGTGAGTTAAGCTCGGCGTTCAGCGCTATGACTATCCTATAAATTTGTAAAAAGCATGTAGAGATATTCACTGGGATAGACTGATGGCTGTGCTTAAAACATGTGACTGTTCCCTCCCATTTTCCTGGAGTCATCCAGCTCAAAAGCTTTCAGGCTATGGATAGGTAAGATAACTTATAAAGAACCAGTGGAAGGAGCATAGTGTTGGTATTTAAATCTTATCTCTTATTTGATATTGGGCAAACATCTTCCCTTCTCTGAGAATTAATTTCTTAATTTTGTAACAGTGCAGCATCAGGGGCTGAGTGCGATTTTCGTTGTTGTCCCAGAATCATCAGTAAGGCCCAAAACTGAGAATGCACCCCAAATTCTAAGCCCTGAGAACTGCAGCTACTGGGACCCACTGTCTCCTTGCAGGGCTTGCTGAGAAAGATTATTCCAGCAGACCTGGCATTACTACTCCACTATCGCTCACCCCTTGTTGATATAAGAAACTGAGAAGAGAAGCCTTTTTGGGGAGTGAAGTGTTCATTTCCTTTCTTCATCTCCTCTGTTGAAAGCAAGAGAGGGAAGTTCGAGAGAATCATTCATTAACGTGGGGGTGGCTAATGAAAGGCAGACTGACACTTCATTCCCTGGTTGAATGTTAGCTTAGCAGAACTGATGAACTACCTTCTCAGCTGCTAGATGTGTGTGTGTGTGTTCACTTGCATGTCAGGGAGGGGACTATCAGGTGGAGAGGTCACTAAGATTTCTCATCCCCTCCCTCCATTGACCTGTGCCTCTTTCAAGATATACTGAGATGGCTCCCACATGTTCTTGTTGCAAGCCTAGAAACGGGCCAAGGAAGTTCGAATTTGGGGGCATCCGTCTCTAGAGGAATCCCCCAGTGAGGGACGAAAGAATGTGACACAGTAGTGCTGGCTGGGGTTAGCCAGAGATGTGGCCAGATTTCATAAGGAACTTCTAGTGTCTAGAGTTTTGGCTTGGAGGGAACATGTTGGGAAGGGTGAACCAGAGACAAGCAGGGAGGTATGCAACCTCACTCTGTGCTGCTCCAGCTCTAGAGGGGATAGTTCAGGGAAGACGAAGAAGGAAGGCATCTGATGAAGACCTTGACCCTGGCTGGGGGAAAGGAGAAGAATCTGATGAATTGGCTATAACATTAAATCTTAATCAAATAAAGTGACTAAAAAACCATGGACTAGGGCTAAGATGTTGCTGTTGTGTGTGTGTGGGAGAGTCTGGTCTAGCATAGTTGGGGACAGTTATTGGAAGAAAATAAAATGGCTCCATATTCGTAGTCTAATGAGTTGAGACTCTTCAATACGCCCTTCTGCCTCCTAGTCCCCTGTTCTTTCTGCCATTCTCTAAACGTCTTCTGGCTCATAATCCAATACTGTACATAACATATGAAATATTTGATTCCACCTCCCCCACAGCTGTTATCTACATCCTTGGGATTTGTGTCAAATTCTACCTCTCCCCAGAAGTCTTCCTTAACAACCCCAGGCCTGCTTTCCGCCCTGCCTTTTCCCCATAACCCTTCATCATTTTGGCATTTTTCTGGAATCCATCCTTGCTTTTCATTCCAATTGACCACACCCTAGTTCACGACCTCATCTAATCTCATCTCCAAAGGGTTGCCACATACTGCCCGAGGACAACCAGCTGAGCCCTTGCTGCATTTGGCAAACCATGTGCTCTGAAACACTGCAGAAGTTGCCCAGAGGAGTATGTTTTTCTAAATTGCACAAGAACTCTGTTTGGCTCACCAGGTGTGCCCTGTGGGGTCATGAGTGCTCAGAGGGAGTATCTTTTTATAAGTTGCATAAAGGTGACCCTGTACTTTTAACCATCCCTTGCCCCAACCCTAGCTTCTCCTGATTTCGAATTATCTTCTACATAGCTGACCGATCAATTTTTTTTTTTAACTCAAGCAAGTCTCTTTTTGTACATAAAAGCCACCCTCAAGGGCATCACCAACATTGTGTATTTCGGCTGTTGCTGTACAAGATCTGAGAAGAGAGAGCCCAGGTGTTCAGTGAAATGAGAAGCTTCCTAGCACCACGATTCTCAAACTTTAATGTGTACACAAATCACTGTTGGGTCTCACTAAACTGCAGATTCTGATTCAGAAGGTCTGAGTGGGATATGAAATTCTGTATTTCTAACAAATGCTTAGTGATGTTGATGATGCTAGTCCAAGGACCACACTTTAAGTAGCAAGCAAATCTCATTTAATTATTTAATTCTCACGAAGTTTCCCTATGAAGTAGGTATTATTTTTAATCCTACTTTATGCATGAGGAAATTGATGGCCAAACTGGTTAAATAATCTGCTCAAGGTCACATATCTTATAAGTAGAGGAACAGGGACTCAAATTCAGGTCTGCCTGATTCAAGACCTCTTTTTAATCACCGTAGTATACTCCCTCTAGAAGGGTTGGACAGGAGAGAATGGACTTTTGGAAGGAATTCCATTCAGGAAGCTGTCTGCAGACAGGTGGGCCCAGGTGAAGCTGGGTAGATTGAATTTGGCAAAATACTAAATCAGTGGTTCCCAGACTCCACATTAGAATCACCTACGCACCTTTCAAAATTTCAAAGCTGAGGGCGTATCGTTACCACACAAAGGGCACGATCTGCTCGCCTTGAGACAAAAGCCAATCATCAAGAGACAAGATGGTGGAAAAGAAAGGGCAGTTTATTACAGCTTGCTAGCAAGGGGGAAGATGGCTGACTCATGTCTGAAAGAACCATCTTAAGGGGGCACAAAATCGTACAGCAGTTATCTAAGCCATTGGGTTATTGGGGAGGGGGTTAGGAATGTTGACCTTCTGGTGTTACAGACTGGCAGTGCCACACCAGATCTTTCACTTTTCATTGATGATGGCTATCAGCATAGACTCTCTGTTCATGGGTCATGACATTCCTAAGGAACTCAAAAGAACAAAGTTATCACCTTATCGCAGCTGGGAGGTACATGCACAGGCAGGGGTCGTAAAATCTACAGAGCAGTTAGATCTCCTGGAGGGTGCATATCCAGCTGGGTTAGTTTGTCAGAGGTCATTCAAAGTTACAATAGGGTTTCTTTTCTACAACATGGCCTCCCTTATGTCAACCTTGTCTTGAGCCAGTATCAATACCTCAGACCAATTAAGTCACAATCTCTATGGCTGGGACACAAACATCAATTTTTTTTGAAGCTACCCAGGTAATTCCAAAGTACAGATAATTTTGGGAACCACTGCTATAGACTATTTGCTTTTAATGCTAAAGAGGCAAAGTCTTTAATTATTTATAAAGAGCCCAAGGAGCATTAAATAATACTTTTGGGTTTTGGCTTAGTTTAGGGTTTGTCAAACTTTTTCTGTATAGAGTCAGGTAGTAACTAAAATATTTCAGGCTTTGAAGACCAAGAGGCAACACTGAGGATATTACGTAAGTACTTATATAACAAGAGAGCAAACAAATTTCCACAACTTTTCTATTAATGAAATTCGAAACGTTATGGACATTGGACTTGGAATTTCTTATAATTTCTTTGTGTTGTGAAATATTATGTTCCTCTTGATTTTTTCAACCATTTAAAAATATAAAAATCATTCTTAGTTTGTGGGCTATCCAGAAACAGGCAGCTGGCTGCATTTGGCCCCAGAGTTGAAGGGTTGAAATTTGCTAACTCTTCGTGTAATGATATCCCTTGATGAATGCAAAGAAGCCATCAAACATATGTATTTAAATAAAAATGTCAGTACTCAAATGGGCCCTACTTGACTAGCAGTACAACTGGCCTTTGAAAAATCATTGTTCTTTCTAAAGACAATGTGCAAATTGAACGACAACGTTTTGAGGCAAAGTCTACTTTTATCCACATTTTTCATAATAAATTAAAAATAGCTGGTTGAGAATATGAATGAACTACACAGTCTACTACATAAAGTAGTGTGCTTTATAAATGATTCAAAATACTTTACTTTAGGGGTTGGCCTGGTGGTGTAGCTGTTAGGTGCGTGCCCTCCGCTTCGGCAGCCCGGGGTTCGAAGGTTCAGATCCCGGGCGCACACCGAAGCACCACTTGTCAAGCCAGGCTGTGGCGGCGTCCCATGTAAAGTAGAGGAAGATGGGCACGGATGGGCTCATCTTAGCTCAGGGCCAGTCTTCCTCAGCAAAAAAAGAGGAGGTTTGGCATCGGATGGTAGCTCAGGGCTGATCTTCCTTACACACACACAAAAAATACTTTACTTTAAAAATATCTTATGAAAAATATAAATAGGATTTTGATTTGATTTTAAGATATCTTGGTGTTTAACCAGATGTTGGTTCTCTCCAGGCCACGATTGGTTAAAGAGTTTTGGGTGCAGCCCTCTTGGTTTCTATTTTGTGCATTTGGATACAGGGATTTTAGGCCAAAAATTGCAATTTTATGGAAATGCTGTCTGTGTCCCAGAGGAACAGTCTGAAGTAGGTTAGAGGGGTTGTAGGAATCACTCTACTGTCTTTGTTTTTTATCCCCTAAGTGAATTTCAAGGATTACCTAACTAGTCCAAAGTCATACATCTGGCAGCGATCAGGGCGAAACTTGAACCCAAATCATCTGACTGCAGATTTTGTGCTTAGTCTGTCACACCACTCACATCTTGCAACGTACTGCAAAATGAAAAGCTGATCCCTGCAGGCACCATGTTTTAAAGGGTGCTGTGTATTTGGTCTGCTCACTCCAAGCTCCAGAATTTTCACTATAAGTGTCAGTAGGTACTAACTGGCTCAGACATCTCTTTTTAATAATGCCTACTGTTTCCATTAATTCAGAATTTTAAAACAATATAATGAACTAATTATGTCTATACTTCAGAATGTACTACATACATTTTCCCAGTTAACTTAAATGTAAAAACTAAATATATAAAAATAAATTTAAATGTAATATAAAAATACACAAATATAGTTATAACTATAGTGTGTTTCTGATGTCAATTATCAGACTCCAGTTGCACCTCCTTAGATGTTCTCTGTACTGTGGTGATTTCCCATGTGTCATTAGCAGTCACCCTCCAGGGGCAGCAGTGTGGTTAAAAATGGTCCTTTTATTGACGACTAAGGTTTTGCAGTTTAACTGTTTCATCCCCAATTAAATAGAAGTTATGTTTAAACTGGCTACTTATTTCATAATCTGTTGTTTTTTCTTAAAGATTTTTATCTGGAAAACTAGCCTAAGGAGGTAATTCACAATACAGAGGAAAGATTTTAATCAAAAAGAAATTACACTTATGTAAAAAGAAAATTTAGAATGTGCTTAAATATCCAAATATATTTGGTTAAATATCGTTTAGTACATGTACTCACATTACTGAATGTTATATAATTAGTAAGAGTTATGTATAAGAAGATATTTGTAATGAAATATGGAATGTTTTATTAAAATGTTAGTTATTCAAGCAACATAAAAATGATAAATTCTATACATGTGATAATCAACCTGACTATGTATTAATATGGAAACAAAGTTATATATAAAAGAGATTGAAAAAAATAAACCAAAATATTAACTAAGGATATATCTGGGCAGTAAGTTTACTGATTTTTTCTTCTTTCTATTTTTACCTATTTTCCATATTGAGCTCATATTACTATTAATTCTAGAAATCTTAACTTTCATTTTAAAAGAAATCCTATCAGCTGATTCAAGACCATAATACTAAGTATTTGATTATTCTGGGTTGTAACTTGTTGTCACTCTCCTGTCTTAAGACCTTTCATAACTAGCCCACTCTGAATTACTGCATTAACAACTTCGGATAAAGTTTCTCATTAGCAAAAAGTATAGCGGATAAAAATTTAAAGAAAGGAGTCTTAGGACCTGAAGGTCTAAACATTATGTTTGTAATTTATTTACAAACGCATAGGGTTTTTTTCCCCCCCAAGCATGAAAATGCTTAATTGCTAGCAGAACTTACCAGAAAATAAAAATCTCTTCCACTTGGAGCTTGTCTGCTAAAGAATTTGCCAGGCGTTAAGGGAGCCCTCTGCTGTTAGTTATATTTATTACAGTAAAATTTGATTTATATTGTTTTGTGCCCTTCCTTGAACCTACTCAGGTTTTTAATGTTTCTGTTATGATTGTACATTTCACATAACAAAGAAAACATAAATTCCACGATGCCGGCTGGTACGGTTAATAATCCGTCAATGCTGCCCTCTCTGAACCATACCACAGCGTTGGAACATCTGGCGGTTTCCAGTTTCCATGTTAGAGTGGGGTTTTGACCTCTATCTCACTTTCAAATGGGTCTCTTCGGCAGAATAACTCTGCTTTCTCGATTAACTTCACCGTTCACACCCTTTACTGTGCATAGGAGGCTGTAAACCTAATGCTTCAGAAGGTAATTGTGCGGCTGTCAGAGGAGAGAACGACTCTCCCTGCTCGCGTAACTGACTGTGTTAGTTTCGCTTTCCATTGACTGTGAATGCTCTTTGACTCTTACTCCTTGGGCTTTTAATTTTTTTTTAATTTATACATTTGTTGCATCTGACGGCTCATCTATTCTCACAATCCTAGTTATTATGTCTAAACTAATAATCTCTTAAGCAGTGTCATCTGCAGGGCACTAGACGGGAAGCAGGGAACAAGCATTTATTGGGTGCCTGTTACATGAGCACATATACACACACACATAAAATAGATATAAAATACAGATATAAACATATATCTCCTGGTCTATCTTCCTTCACCAGCATCTCCTCTCCCTTGAAACTCAACCCTTAGGAAGAGGTTTCTTCAGCATCTGATTCTGAATTTACTCCCGTGCTTTTCTAGCCCCACTACCATCATAAAGACCTCATTACTTCAAATCCGGATGGTGGTTTTAGCATTTTAACTCTTTTTTCTAGCCTCCAGCCTCTTTCTATCTGCTCGGCGTCTTCTCATCATACCACTCTTCCTAATGAACACTTCTTTCTTTAATCATTTTCCTCTCTTTTGAAAATATCTGCAATGCTTCTCCATTGCTTAAAGGTTCAGTTTCAAATGTTTCACGCTGATATTCTAGGCCCTTTAAATTTGACTTTATGTCTCCAGCCTAAAACCCTGTTCCTAAGAAGGCTATTTCAATAGGCCAGCCTCCTCACTGCCCCCACTTATTCCTGACATCGGGCTTCACATTCCTACTTTAGTACTTTCTCGTTATGTTCCTGTCTGAAAAGTTTTCTTTCTCTCTACTTGCCAAAATCCAACTCCCATTTGAAATATTAATATTTCCATCAAAACTTCTGTAATAATCAGGCAACATTGAATGACCGTTTCTCAGCTACCTGTTGGGCATTTATTATTAGTTCCACACACTCTAGTATTTTATTGTATTTAATTTGATGCTACTGTGTATTCTCTTGGGTACTCTTAATTGTTCCTTTAATACATCTTGTCTCACTCACAAGACTATACATTTATGAAAATAAGAATATAGTCTGATGTTTCACACTGGGCTACCACACTGGGCTTAGTCAGTTAAACTCTCTGGAATTCCTTTTCTTTTTCTGTAAAATGGAGATAATGATACTTCTCTACCCCCCTCATTTTGACACTAGAGGCTAAAACGAAATAATGTGGAGAAATGATTCAAAGCTTTCAAATTCATTTGTTACCACATGTTTATTACAATGATGCATAACCTCTTTTTATTTTTTTTCTGAGATATCACCTAATACAGAGTCATGGAATTTCTTTCTGAGGATAGAGTTAATCACCAAAGAAGGTCACAGCTACCATGAGGAAAGGACACCGTCTGTTTGAAGGCATATTAGATCTGCCAGATTAAAAGATTGAGGTCAGTGTTTTTAACTCAGCTCTTCATTCCTCCCATCCATAGACTTTGATAGTGTCTATTTCCATTCATACAAAGGCTCTTGAAATATTAGTCTGTACTCACTGTTTATACTCTAGCAATCTGGGGTCAAAACTCACAAGTATACAGAAATTGCTCTTTAAAAGGGATCAAAGACATTCTAATTGTTAAACCAAACAGCTACTCTTCAGTTTTTATCCTCCCAGACCTGTCTGTAACATTATATGCTGTTAAGTAGTAAAATTGGATTTGAAGAAAGAGGGAGATGTTTCAATGAAAGAGATCACAAAAGAAATAACAGATTTGACTACGTTATAATGGAAGATATCGCTACATAAATAATTTCATAAACAAAATGAAAAGGCAAACAAAAACTTGGAAAATATTTGCTATATATTTGACAATCATAATAATATTGCTCATATTTGAGCCTCTAAATAATGTGGAAACAGGTAAACCATGTAGGAAAATGGGCAAATATCATGAACATACAAATCACAGAAGAGAGAATACAAATATTATACATATAATATAATGCTCTACTTCACTAATAATCAAAGTCAGTGGCCAGTTTTAGGTCCCATCTTTTTCCTTTTGAAATCTTGCAGAAGTATATTAAATTTCTTTCAACAGGTTCCATAAAACATTCTGATTAACCTGCCTGGAATTCTTGATGTTGACTCTAAAATGGGCCGTCCTCGCTACGTTTGCTTGAGGGAGTCAGCTGGGCACAAGCTTTCTTTTTTCCAGGAATGTAATGGAGCTTGAGCACCCTAGCACCAATCCTGAAGATGGCATTAGCTTGCAAAGGCATGTTTACATCATGTTACGTCATTAATAAAGTGTATCTGCCGTCTCTCATCCAATAAAGAACAGAATCTAGGAAAGATGGACAAAATCACATCAGGTCTTGTTGAAAGAAAAAGTGATGGTTTGTTTAGGAAGGCAAAGAACAAACAAAATTCATTTCCAACTCACGTTGCTTTGTGTCAGTATTGTAGGTTTGTATCCTTGATTCGAGGTTATAGATCTTCCCAGGTATGCATTAGCTGCCAGCCATAAAGTCATATGCTGTGTGGCCAAGAGCTTTCTTACTGCCTTGAACAGTCTCCCCCACCCCACACACATTTTGTGATTCCATTTATGTGAAATGTCCAGAATAGGCAAATTCATAGACACAGAAAGTAGGTTGGTGATGGCCTATAGCTGAAGGGATAAGGGGAAAATGTGGAGTGATTAATGGGTATGGGGTTTCTTTTGGGGGTGATGAAAATGTTCTAAAATTGATTATTGTAATAGTTGCACTTTGTGAATATACAAAAAACTATTGTACACTTCAATGCATGAAATGTATGGTATGTATGTGAATATCGCAGTAAAGCTGTTATCAAAAAAGTATTGTTTTCATCATAACAATTTGTTCTATTATTTTTATTTGTTTTTCATCACAACCATCATATTGCACCAATGTTTCTCAGCTTCCAGCTCTAAGCTAGAGACAAAAGTACACTATAAATTTCTTGTGAACTCTCATATCAAAAGTTTCTCTTGGGTCAAGTAGTTCACACAGCAATCTCATCAGCTTAGTTTTGCTGCAACAAGTCATAGGAAAACCCTGCGAACGTTACTGTCTGTGACTTGGCTATAGACAAGCACCTATCTATGAATTTCCCCAGGTCAGCTTCTCACCTGGTTAGTCCACACTTATTGTCACCTGATGGGGTTTGTTCAATCGGTAGTAAACGCCATTAAGGCGAATCCTTCCCAATTCTCAGTTTCTCTAAAATAATTTGTACGGTTCCAGGAATAAATCTGCTTTATGTCTAGGATTTTGCTCTTAGAATCTATTTTGTTTGTGGACTCCTAACTGAGAAAAAAAATTATCCTCCTAAAAAACAAAACAAAACAGTCTGGCCCGTAGCAATTTACTCACCAGACTGTAATACATTTTCATTTATTTTCTCTCAGTACATTGCATAGTCTGCAAGGATACTAAGTTGTATTTTGTTTAATTTTGTATCTGTGGGCTTGACACATAGGGCTCTGCAAATGTTTTATTGAATGATGAATCCATAAGTGAATGCAGAAAGCAAGGTGAGCAGAAATACTGACATCGACCTGATACAGGCACCACAAAGACAGACACTCTGATTTGGGTGAATATTACTCAGGGCCTTGGCAGGCTGAACATTGAGGTTTTCAGTATCCATAAGTTACCTTCGAGGGTGCATGGCGAGTAGAAATTTGTCATCAATTTGAATTTCCCGAGCTTTGACAAAGGCAGGATTGTGGGAGCATCTCTCTTAGTGATAGTAAACCTACTTGGCCACCTGTCAAGGGCATTTAAAGTTGGGATGTGAGTCTTTACCTAGCTTCTCATTGAGGAGAGAGAGGGGAAATAATTACTTCTAGCTGTATTCCAGAATTTGGAGATTCTGGAAGGCCACCAGAAGCATCCCTTGAGAAATATCAGTGATGTACCCTACTAAAAATGGTATTAAAAAAAAAGACAACATAAGGTAAATATAAAATTGGAATTGTGACAGGATTAAGCAGGTCAGGAGAAAACTACCTAGATAAGTTGCTATGAGACAATGAGCAGGCCCCCTCCACCTTAGCAACCTACAGAGGGTGTTACGACCTTACTAGAAGCCACTGGCACTTCAGGTCACTCCATTTACTTGGGCTTATCTAGCTGCAGTGCATGCCCTGAAGCCATTGTCCATTGTGCCGTCTCCAATCCTCCACACCTGAAAGGTGGTGAAACTTGGTCCAAATAAGACAACTGAAAAGGGCTAACTCCTAAAGGCACACACGTCTGGCTGCAAAAGGGCAATTTGTGGTCTCGCAGGTAGATTGTAAATTAGTGCAGTTCACAGTCGGCCAACACCTACCTCTCTCCAATTTTTTCACACCTCAGACAACACGATGATGCGTGAGGTTTCCTTTCTCTTTAGTTTCTTTCCTCAAGAAAGGGTAAGATTCATCTTTTATTATCTGTCTAGCTATTTATAGAGAAGGCCAGTGTGCCCTTTTCGACATTTGCACAGCAGACCCTGATGGGCTGATGCCTTTAAAGGCTTTCCTTTCTAAGGGTACACACTCACTTATGGGGAGAAACTGAGTTGATTTGAGCTAACTTATCCTGAGTCAGATTGTACATGCTGCACCTAGTAACTTAGTTACCTTTTGGCATATCAAGGAATTTGAGTTTCTTAACACTAACTCTATTCTCTTCTGTTATAAACACCTAAATTTTACTGGGATATGCACTAGGCAGCCTAATTCTTCTATAATTCCTTCCTCATTCAAAATTTCTTCACAGCGGACAGGAAAGCTCAAGGAACAAGGTGGAAATCAGGACATGTTGGATGGAAGAGAAGGAGAGGGCAACCGTCTGCCTCATCCTCTGACGTAAGTGAAGACACCTCAGTTCAATCAGCTGAAGTGCCCATTAGTTAATCAAGAATTTAAACTGAGTGTTCTGAAGAGCTGAAGCAAAAGGGAAGGCTGGGGCAGGACCTGGACTTATTTATTCATCACTCAACAAATATTTGTCATCTGTCTGATGACTAAGGATACCAATAGGAGTGAGATTAATTTTTTGCCCTTGAGGAGTTCATGAAGTATTAAGGAAGATGGAGAAAAATCAACAAAGGTGCTTGGTGCTATGAAAGAGGCGAGCTGTGAGCACTGACAAGGGCATGAGGGGATGGGGTGGGCTGGGGGACATCTCACACTCCAGATCCAGGAGACTGAGAGAGGAGAGGCAGACGGTTTCAGGATGGTTAAAATGAAAATAAAACATCTTTAACTTAAACCTTAGCACTTGGAGACGTTGCAGACTCAATGTCCTTGAGTCTCAAATGTAAAGAATACATGCTCAGAGAGGAAGGTTCCCTGCTGATTCAGAGGAAACCAGCTATGAGCGCCACGACACCTTTTGATCTGGGAAGTAATCACAGTTTGTTTTCCCTGTTGTGACAGAGAATTTACACAAAGAGGGCTTTACCCTCTTGGACTACAGTTTCTTTCTCTGGAAATTAAAAGAGGTGACTTAAATAATCTTAAATCTCTCTTCCAACTCCAAGATTCTTTTATTTCAGGTAAGGAAATGTGACATTTCTGTCACTGATGAACCAAGGGAGGCCTCGGTTATGTTAGAGCGATTGTCAAAACTGGACACATTCTTGACTGTGACAGACAGAGGGAGAAACTCCTCCTGAGCACTACACTACAAATATTGTTTGAATTCAGTCATACCCATCCATTTCCTCTGCGGGATGTGTAGTTAGCGTGCGTTTCTTGGTTCCTGATGTTTTGCTGTAAGGATCTGATTTAAAAGTTCATTTCCTTACACACCAGGAGCAGTGTTTGTAGGTCAAGCTCCCAAACTGTGAAATACTTGAACTCTCTAGGAAATATCCTGGGCATATGATTTAACTCCCTGCTGACTAGGTCTTGAACGGGGGCTCTGGAAAATATGGAACAGGGAGAAAGAACCTCAGCAACAACTGGCGCAAGGGCCTTATTTTATTTCTGGCCTGAATAGCATAGTTGAGAATCTTAATGATTTTGCCAGGGGTCTTACTTCTTGATCACCACATCCTTTCACTGCTTCTGCACAGAACTGAATCCTGAGCCTATCCGCCTCCTCTGCTCCCATGCTCAGGAGAGGAAACACTGGATGAAAAGCCACACCACCTGGCAGATCAGGGACACTGCAAACAATCTGTCTCCAGTCTTAGCTGGGTCCTCAGAAGTTCCTGTCAATGCTTTACTTATTCAGAGTTGTCACCCTTTCCCATCCCTCAAAGATTTCCCACACAGTCACTAGGCTCCTTCTGACCCCTTTTAGTGCCCTCTTCCTCTGTCTCAGCAGATGACTCTGCTGTCCCTACACTGAGGACATTTAGGTCCCAGGTAAGCCCTCCATCAGCCACCAGCTGGGTACCTACATGCTCCCCTCTGTCCACATACATACTGGTTCCCATGATCTGTCTTCCTATCTCAGAGGATGGCTTGCTCCTTTCTCAAGTCCAAGTCCTCTAGACCACTGACCTAAGTCACTGAACCCCAGGCCACTCAGAACTCTCTGGCTTCTCATTCCTACAGTCATTGCCCTTCTCTCCTGTTTCTCCAACCTCTCCCTCTCCACAGGTTCCTAAAAAAGTAAACTGGCTTTAAGGCCATTTCCTGCTCTAGCCACCATCAAGTCTCTGTTCTTTTCTTTGAGAATTCAAAATTTTCAAAGGAGTGGGCTAAACCCCTAACTCTGCTTTCTTACCTCATACAGGTATCTAGCTTTTGTCCCCACCATTCATTAACTGTGCTCACTAAAGTCACCAAAAATGCCCTCGTGACCAAGATGCAATTGACCTGTTTTAGTCCCTGTCTTCCTGGGTCTGTGTTGCACTTGGCAAAGTTGACCACTCTCTTAAAACATTCTACTTCCTTGGTCTCTCCAACCAAGGAAGTCCTTCTGGTTCTTTCCATCCAACCTGGTTGTGCTTCTCTCCCACGTGGGCTCCACTCCCTCTGTCATCACTCATAAGTTTGTTGAAGATAGGATTGGGTGGTAATTAAGAGTGAAGGTTTTTGAGTTAGATTGTCTCTTACCATTTGTGCTTCCATAGATTCTTAACCCCTCTGTGCCTCAGTTTCCTCATCTTTTAAAATGGGGTTGAGAATATTTCACATTGCTATGAGGAATAAATCAATTAAGTCATATAAAGTACTTAGTATGGATTTTTCATTTGAAAGAGAAAATGTAATTTTTAGGAGCTAACAATTATATCAAGAAGCATTCCAAAATGAAATATTGTTTCCAATTTGCAATAGCAGCTTATCAATATTTCATCATGCTTTAGGTTTTTCCACCTGTAAATGTCGTAGGAACTATTTGAAAAATGAAAGCTGCTTTTCTAAATTTGTCATGACAAAGACAATTCAAATTTTTAGTTATGGAGGAATATTTAGCAGGATTTTAGAGCATCTAAGACTTTTAAAATAATTGGATATCTAGTTTTGATGACTACCAGAGATTTTTTTATAAAGTCATTACAACTAAAAAGAAGATTCAAAATTACTTCAAATCTCAAAAGCATTTGAATTTTGGGAATCACTCACACAATTTTTGTTTAACTTGTTCTTATAATTAAAACAAGCCACTACTAGATCAAAAAAATAGGTAAGCTCAATTTTTGTTTTTCATAAGTTAATACAATTACCCGAAATTTATTGGCTCCTGTATACAAATATAATAATAATATATACCTGAACCAAATTGGGTTGATTTCAAACTTATGTGTGGAGCCCATCAGAAATTAGAGCAAATCACCACTAAAATGCTCATAAAAATTGAGATACGTAAGTGACAGAAAAGTCTTAGAGTTTTGACTTGATATTTATTCCATTTTTTGGCTATTCTAGAAAACTAAAAACCTATGTCAACAGCAACTAGAAGGATGTGCAACTATGACATACAACTATCTACTGTGGCCTTGAGAGAAACAGGGAAAAAAAGGAGGAGGATTAGCAATAGATGTTAGCTCAGGGCTGGTCTTCCTCAGCAAAAAAAGGAGGATTGGCATGGATGTTAGTGTAGGGCTGATCTTCCTCACAAAAATCAAAAACAAAAACAAAAAAACCTATGTCAATATTTCAGATTTCTGATGCATATTTTTTCCCCAAATCCCAACTTAACTATTTTTACAGACTCTTCTGAAGGTGCATTAATCCTTTTGTTTAGTGAATTTTTTAATTTACTAAATAGTGAGTATTTTGGTTCTTTAAATTCTTTGATCTGAGCATCAGATCAATTGGACTAGGCAAAGCATTCCATGTCTTAGGTGCTATGCACATTTTAAGCTTGCTAGGGTGACCAATTTTCTTGATTTGCCCAGGACATTCCTGATTTTTTTTTTTTAATTTTTTGTTTATTGCAGTAACATTGGTTTATGACATTGTATAGGACATTCCTGATTTTAGCAGTGAAAATCCCTTGTCCTGAGAAATTCCTTAGTCCCAAGCATACCAGGACAGTTGGCCACCCTAGGCTCTGCCAAATCCACCATGTGGCCTGACCAAAATTTTCTCCTTGTTTCAAATGAAAAAAAAATCACTGTGCTTTCAGCTCATGTGTCCTTAATTAGAATCAGTTAAAGACATTGATTTCGTGTTGCAAGGAGCTCAGCCACGTTTATTTATGTGCTTTATTTCATGCTTCCTTTTCTTACAACCTGAAGCTGCATGTTAAAAGTAAACATTTTCTATCAAAATGGATCAAGTTGGATCTACCTTTGGGCATCAGACGTCTAAATAGACTCCACGTCTGGATCAAGAGCATTTTCATCTTTACCATCCATTCAGTACTTAGAAATAAGACTTATGATTAAAGACTTCAAGGAGCTTTGCATCTGGTAACGTAGGACCGTAGTAATATGAAAGTAGATCCAACTCTTGGCTTTTTATGGGAAGACTATTCACGTTTTGGTTTATTTCACTTACAGCTTCTTGACCCACTGAGAGGTGCATCTTTTACTCCCCCTGTAGGAGGAGACTGAAAACTGCATCCATTTCTAGGACATCCCACATCATGGAGACGCAATGAAAACCAGCAGCAAGTGGCAGGGCCATTTAGTGACTCCCCCCAGCCATCTTTGTTTGTGGTGCAATTTACGGTGGATGAATGGTTCACTCTGGGCTCCAGGCCAACTGACTGGCCCTGGGGAAAATCATTCTCGCACCCACGCTTGATGCACACACACCTTTCAACTCTCTTTCCTGCCCTGCAGCCCCCCAAATGAAATCCTTAACGCTCAAGGAAGCAGCAGGTTCTTTCATTGCCGTTTCTGGGTTACAAGAATCAAAGAGCAAAATGGATGTTTTCCTCTGAGAACTGGCACTGAGCAGAAGGAAGGAAACGACCACTCCAATTCAAGCATGTTTTAATCTCTGGAGAAGTGGGAACTGGGGAGGGGCAAATTGGCTGAGGAATCAGTGGGAAAGTCATAAATTTTGTCTCTTATCCCAGCAACTAAGAGTCTTCCTTTACAGTGCTGCCCACTCCTTTTTCTCTTTTAAAAGGCTTTGGATAATGAACAATCACTTCTAAATTCTCAAGTTCAATAATCTCTCAGTGGAGGAAGAAAAGGAAGTTTTTGAGTAAACTTCTAAAGGCTGGAGGAGTCATTGAAAAATATGCTCAGAAATTGCAAGATTCACACACACCTCATGAATATACTGTCCTAACCTAATCTAAAGAATCTGGCACCAAAACAAATCAACAGTTCTTTACCTCTTCTCCTTGATACTCTCAGTGTTTAAAAAGGTCAACTCATATTCTTTATTTCTTTTTACTAATTGTCTATCATTCAAAGATACAGTGAGCAGTAAATACTAGTGTGGTCCACTTTTAAAAACAATGACTCAGTTTGACCTGAACCTAATCATAAGGACACAAATGGGCAAATCTAGATGGGAGACATTCTACAAGTCAATTGGCATAGACTTATCAAAATGTCAGTGTGCTGAAAAACTTAAAAAAAAAAAAAAAGATGGTGATGGTGGTGGACATCTAGAATAAAAGAGATTTAAGAGAGATGACAAGCAAATAGAATGTAGACCCTCACAGATTGATTCTTGATTGTGATAATGATATTATGAGTATGAAAGAGAATTCCTTTGTTTTTAAGAGCCACGTGCTAAAGTATTTCGAGGCAAAATGTCTTGATGTCTCCAGCTTATTTTTTAAAAAATCAGCAAAGACAGAGAGACACAGAGAGATAAAGGAGGCAAATGCTAAATAAACAAACAAACAAACTCTAGCCTAAATATTGATTTGCAGCTCACATTGGAAAAATTCCCCATTGCTTGTTGCTCAAGGCCAGGCAAATCCACACGTTCACCATTTGGCCTCAGAATGTAAATCCTGCTATTCTGACCTGTTCTGAAGATTTGTCTTTAGATTGGCTTCCATTCAAGTTTTAGCTAACAGGAAGCGCTTTACTCTGAATAGGTGTGTCAGAGCAGAAGAATTTCTCACAGATGTCCCTTACAGAAATATTCCAAATTTGTTTCTCTCAATTAATTTTTCAATCAATTTCTACACCCACTTCATTATGTTTTTAATTTAATTTGCAAATAAAATTGCATTTGCATTTTCTTGAGTAACTTTGTCCCTTCAATTACTCCCATTTCCATTTCTAGAATCTCAATTATGTTATGATACGTGCCACAATAATTACATTGTAAAAAGTCATGAACCATGATAATAGGGAGGCTATTCATAAAAAATTCCCTCACTGTCTATTCACACTAAGGACTTGATTCATAAATGGGAAAGAAAAATTCCATGATTATGTGAGCTAGTGGAGAATCTTTGTGTTTTAATAGGTCAAATAGCCCAGGGTATTGAGCATGTTCACATGTGGGAGTTTTTGAAGACAGTTTTAAAGCAAGTCTTTGGGGCTTCTTACTTTATAAATATCAAAAGTAGTTTGATATAAATTCACTTTTTTTTTTTTTGATTTTTATTGATATTTTAATGGTTTCTAACATTGTGAAATTTTGGGTTGTACATTTTTGTTTGTCCATCACCCCATATATGACTCCCTTCACCCCTTGTGCCCACCCCCCACCCCCACTTCCCAGGTAACCACAGTCCAGTTTTCTCTGTCCATGTGTTGGTTTATATTCCACATATGAGTGAGATCATACAGTGTTTGTCTTTCTCTTTCTGGCTTATTTCACTTAACATAATACGCTCCAGGCCCATCCATGTTGTTGCAAATGGGACGATTTTGTCTTTTTTTATGGCTGAGTAGTATTCCATTATATATATATACACCACATTTTCTTAATCCAATCGTCAGTCGAGGGACACTTAGGTTGCTTCCACTTCTTGGCTATGGTGAATAATGCTGCAATGAACATAGGGGTGCATAAGCCTCTTTGGATTGTTGATTTCAGGTGCGTTGGATAGATTCCCAGTAGTGGGATGGCTGGATCATAGGGCATCTCTATTTTTAATTCTTTGAGGAATCTCCATACCGTTTTCCATAGAGGCTGCACCAATTTGCATTCCCACCAGCTGTGTATGAGGGTTCCTGTTTCTCCACATCCTCTCCAACATTTGTTGTTTTTTGTCTTGGTGATTATAGCCATTCTAACGGGCGTGAGGTGGTATCTTAGTGTTGTTTTGATTTGCATTTCCCTGATGATTAGTGATGTTGAGCATCTTTTCATGTGCCTATTGGCCATCTGTATATCTTCCTTGGAGAAGTGTCTGTTCATTTCCTCTGCCCATTTTTTGATCGGGTTGTTTGTTTTTTTGTTGTTCAATTGTGTGAGTTCTTTATATATTATGGAGATCAACCCCTTGTCAGATGTATGTTTTGCAAATATTCTCTCCCAGCTGGTTGGTTGTTTGTTCATCTTGATTCTGGTTTCATTTGTCTTATAAAAGCTCTTTAGTCTGATAAAGTCCCACTTGTTTATTTTTTCTTTAGTTTCCCTAGTCTGGGTAGGCATGTCATCCGAAAAGATTCCTTTAAACCCAATGTCAAATAGTGTGTTGCCTATATTTTCTTCTATGAGTTTTATAGTTTCAGGTCTCACCTTCAGGTCTTTGATCCATTTTGAGTTAATTTTTGTGAATGGCGATAGCACATGGTCCACTTTCATTCTTTTGCATGTGGATGTCCAGTTTTCCCAACACCATTTATTGAAGAGACTTTCCTTTCTCCATTGCATGTCCTTAGCACCTTTGTCGAAAATTAGCTGTCCGTATATGTGTGGTTTTATTTCTGGGCTTTCAATTCTGTTCCATTGATCTGTGTGTCTGTTTTTGTACCAGTACCATGCTGTTTTGATTACTATTGCTTTGTAGTATGTTTTGAAGTCAGGAATTGTGATGCCTCCTGCTTTGTTCTTTTTCTTTAGGATTTCTTTAGCTATTCGGGGTCTTTTGTTGCCCCATATAAATTTTAGTATTCTTTTTTCTATTTCTGTGAAGAATGTCATTGGGATTCTGATTGGGATTGCATTGAATCTGTAGATTGCTTTAGGTAATATAGACATTTTAACTATGTTTATTCTTCCAATCCACGTGCATGGGATATCTTTCCATTTCTTTATGTCATCGTAGATTTCCCTCAATAATGTCTTGTAGTTCTCATTGTATAGGTCCTTCACCTCCTTGGTAAGATTTATTCCTAGGTATTTTATTCTTTTTGATGCAATTGTAAATGGTATTATCTTTTTGAGCTCTCTTTCTGTTAGTTCATTATTAGCATATAGAAATGCAACTGATTTTTGTAGATTGATTTTGTACCCTGCAACTTTGCTGTAGTTGTTGATTGTTTCTAACAGTTTTCCAACAGATTCTTTAGGGTTTTCTATATATACAATCATGTCATCTGCAAATAGTGAGAGTTTCACTTCTTCGTTACCTATTTGGATTCCTTTTATTCCTTTTTCTTGCCTAATTGCTCTGGCCAAAACCTCCAGTACTATGTTGAACAGGAGTGGTGAGAGTGGGCAGCCCTGCCTCGTTCCTGTTCTCAGAGGAATGGCTTTCAGTCTTTCCCCATTGAGTATGATGTTAGCTGTGGGTTTGTCATATATGGCCTTTATTATGTTGAGGTACTTTCCTTCTATTCCCATTTTATTGAGAGTTTTTATCATAAATGGATGTTGTATCTTGTCAAATGCCTTCTCTGCGTCTATTGAGACGATCATGTGGTTTTTATTCTTTGTTTTGTTGATGTGATGTATCACGTTGATTGCTTTGCGGATGTTGAACCATCCCTGCGTCTCTGGTATAAATCCCACTTGATCATGGTGTATGATCTTTTTAATATATTGTTGTATTCGGTTTGCCAATATTTTGTTGAGGATTTTTGCATCAATGTTCGTCAGCGATATTGGCCTGTAATTTTCTTTCTTTGTATTGTCTTTGTCTGGTTTTGGTATCAGGGTGATGTTGGCCTCATAGAATGATTCAGGAAGTGTTCCATCTTCCTCTATTTTTTGGAATAGTTTGAGGAGGATGGGTATTAAATCTTCTTTGAATGTTTGGTAAAATTCACTGGAGAAGCCATCTGGTCCTGGACTTTTATTTTTTGGGAGGTTTTTGATTACTATTTCAATCTCTTTACTTGTGATTGGTCTATTCAGATTCTCCATTTCTTCTTGGTTCAATTTTGGGAGGTTGTATAAGTCTAAGAATTTATCCATTTCTTCTAGATTGTCCAATTTGTTGGCATATAATTTCTCATAGTATTCTCTTATAATCCTCTGTATTTCCATGGTATCCGTTGTAATTTCTCCTCTTTCATTTCTAATTTTATTTACTTGAGCCTTTTCTCTTTTTTTCTTAGTTAGCCTGGCTAAGGGTTTGTCTATTTTGTTTATCTTCTCGAAGAACCAACTCTTTGTTTCATTAATCCTTTCTACTGTTTTTTTGGTCTCAATATCATTTATTTCTGCTCTGATTTTTATTATTTCTCTCCTTCTGCTGGCTTTGGGCTTTGTTTGTTCTTCTTTTTCTAGTTCTGTTAGGTGTAATTTAAGGTTGCCTATTAGGGCTTTTTCTTGTTTGTTAAGGTGGGCTTGTATCGCTATGAGTTTCCCTCTCAGGACCGCTTTTGCTGCGTCCCATATGGTTTGATATGGCATGTTATCATTTTCGTTTGTTTCCAGATAGTTTTTGATTTCTCCTTTAATTTCATCAATGATCCATTGGTTGTTCAGTAGCATGTTGTTTAATCTCCACATTTTTGTCACTTTCCCAGTTTTTTTTTCCTGGTTCATTTCCAGTTTCATAGCCTTATGGTCTGAAAAGATGCTTGTTATGATTTCAATCTTCTTAAATTTATTGAGGCTTGCTTTGTTTCCCAACATATGGTCTATCCTAGAGAATGTTCCATGCGCGCTTGAGAAGAATGTGTAGTCAGCTGTTTTTGGGTGGAGTGCTCTGTATATGTCTACTAGGTCCATCTCGTCCAGTTTTTCATTTAAGTCTAATATTTCTTTATTAACTTTTTGTCTGGATGATCTATCCATTGCTGTAAGTGGGGTGTTAAGATCCCCTACTATTATTGTGTTGTTGTTGATTTCTCCTTTTAGGTTTGTTAATAGTTGTTTTATGTACATTGGTGCTCCTATGTTGGGTGCATATATATTTATAAGTGATATGTCTTCTTGATGGAGTGTCCCTTTTATCATTATATATTTCCCTTCTTTGTCTTTCTTAACCTGTTTTATCTTGAAGTCTACTTTGTCTGATATGAGTATGGCAACACCTGCTTTCTTTTGTTTGCCATTAGCTTGGAGTATTGTCTTCCATCCTTTCACTCTGAGCCTGTGCTTGTCTTTAGTGCTAAGATGTGTTTCCTGAAGGCAGCATATTGTTGGGTCTTGCTTTTTAATCCATCCTGCCACTCTGTATCTTTTGATTGGAGAGTTCAATCCATTTACATTTAGGGTAATTATTGAAATATGAGGGTTGAATGTTGCTGTTTTGTCACTTATTTTCTGGTTCTTTTGCATTTCCTTTGTTTCTTGTCCCATTTGTTTTGGACTGCCAATTCAGTTTGGTTGTTCTGTCTTATGATTCTTCTAGTTTTCTCTTTGTTTATCATATGTGGTTTTAATTTGATTATTTGTTTAGTGGTTACCTTGAGGTTTGGGCGAAAAATCTTCTGTATGAGATAGTCCATTATCTGATAGCCTCCTATTTCCTTATACTAAGTCAATTCAGTCACTTTCCTCTTCCCCTTCTAAGTTGCTCTTGTTATACCTTATTCTATCTTGTGTTGTGGCTGTGTGTTTACAGTGATGAGGTTAAATTTATTTTTGGTGAATTTCTTCCTTTGATCTTTGAGTTTAGTATTTAAGTGGTTGCTAACCTATTCCGGTAAAGATCTACTATTTCTCTGATTTTGTCTACCTACTTTTCTCCTTACTCCAAGCTTTGTGTTCCCTTTCTCTTCTTGTTTTCAGGCCTGAGGGCCTTCTTGAGTATTTCTTGTAGTGGCGGTCTCGTGGCCATGAACTCCCTTAGCTTTTGTTTATCTGGGAGAGTTACTATTTCTCCATCATATTTGAAGGATATTTTTGCTGGATAGAGTATTCTTGGCTGAAAGTTTTTGTCTTTTAGTATTTTGAATATATCATTCCAGTCTCTTCTAGCCTGAAAAGTTTCTGTTGAGAAATCCGCTGAGAGCCTGATGGGAGTTCCTTTGTACGTTATTTTTTGTTTTTGTCTAGCTGCCCTTAATATTGTTTCTTTGTCGTTGACCCTGGCTAGCCTTACCACTAGGTGTCGTGGTGAAGGCCTTTGTCTGTTAATATATATAGGAGTCCTGTTGGCTTCGCTTACTGGTATTTCCTGCTCCTTCCCCAGATTTGGGAAATTTTCAGCTATTATTTCCTTGAATAGGCTCTCTGTTCCTCTTTCCCTCTCCTCTCCCTCAGGAATACCTATAATTCTTATGTTACATTTTCTAATAGAGTCCGATATTTCTCGGAGTCTTTCTTCATTTCTTTTTAGTCTTAGTTCTCTCTCTTCTTCCATCTGGAGTATATCTGTATTCCTATCCTCTAAAGTACTAATTCTTTCCTCCATATTGTCAGCTCTGTTCTTTAAAGATTCCAGATTCTCCTTTATCTCCTCCATTGTGTTCTTCATCTCCATCAGCCCTGATAGGTTTTTCTTTATGATTTCAATCTCTTTTGTGAAGAAACTCCTAATCTCATTTAATTGTTTGTCTGTGTTGTCTCGTATTTCGTTGAGTGTTTTTATGATAGCTATTTTGAAATCTCTGTCATTTAGTTTATGGATTTCTGTGTCTTCGGGGTTGTTTTCTGGGTGCTTGTCATTTTGTTTCTGGTCTGGTGATTTCATATATTTTTGCATTGTGGTTCCTGTGTTGGTTTTGATTTTCCTCATCATGGAAGTCTCTGGTTGCAATTTCCACCTGCCGCCACTGTGTGGTGGTAAAGGGCTGTGTAGTCTAAGCCCCCTGCGCTCTGCCCCAGTTTTTCTGCTGCGATCCGCAGTTTTGTTTTGTTTTGTTTTGTTTCTTTTCCCCACTGCGATCCACGGGTCCAGTCCAGTTTATTCAGGTCTGCCTCGGACCGCTAGATCTGGTCGAGCTGCAGACTCCGGGTTGTGGGGAGGGGGGAGCTCTCTCTTTTGCCCTCTGGGTCCCTGACATGGGAGGCTTCTCGTTTGCCCCTCTTTATCCGCTCTCTGGGTTGCTCAGATGTTGATGGTAGCCCTGTGGCTCCTCTGAGCCCTCTGTGCGGGAGTTTCCCACTGGCTGAGAAAGCCCGAAGAGCTACAGTTTCCCGCCGAGGGCCGCCCCTCCCCCCTCTCTGGGAGCCGCGCGGACGGATCGCTGATCTGATGGGGAGGGAGCGGAGTTCTCCTTACCTCTCCCCACTTCCTCCGGGGGCCCAGCACGTTCCGCTCTCAGATGTGCGGCAGTGTGGATCCCTCCGCTCCAGCTTTTCACTGTCTGGGATTCCGTTGTTGGTCTGTGGCTGTTACTTTTGTTGTATTTTGTGGGGGAAGAATTCACGGGAAAGCTCACTCCGCCATGATGCTGACGTCACTCTCACTTTTTTTTTTTTTTTTAAAGAATCCTCAGTCACAAGTTTGACCATTATACTCTTTTATTGGGTCATCATTTTTGAGCATCTGACAGCCAGCACATGGATCCATTAAGACCAATTTTCAGCCACTCATTGGCAAGATGGATAACTTCCAAGTTTTACCCCAATTCTTTGATACCTTTGAAAGTCTCACGTCTCTGTCCATTGCTCAGTCTTTTTCCATTTGTACTTGAATTATCAATATTTTTTCTCAGAAAGCATTCTGTTAATTCAACTCATTTCAATTGGAACTTTAATAACGCTACATTAGGCACTGTGCTGTGCAGTGTAGGGGAGAGCTGGAGGAATAAAATGTGCCCTCCTGGTTTCTAAGGAGAATGTGACCCAGCAAGAAATAGAAGACACATGTCCACGTTATTCTTATGTTAGACAGAGCATGATATGTTGCATATGGGAGTTATAAACAAAGTGTTGTCCTGACTTCCTTACTTATTACTGCAGCATAATTAAAGGCTCTTTCCTCATGAGTCAATGTTTTTTCCCCCTACAGCAAGAATAGTGAACCACATATTATATTGTGGTTAGTTGAATTACCAGCCTAGAGTGTGAGTTTCTTGAGTCAATTCCATGACATTTCGTTTAATACCATTAGCACCTATCAAACTTTGTGGTATATAGTTGCATAAAAATTATTGTTGCATAAAATGAATGGATAGATAATAAATGATCATCAAGAAAGCCTGGATGTCCATAAATTCTTCCATGGTCAGATTGATACAAGCTTCAGAGTTTGGAGGCCTTTGGTTTCAATATGTTACTAATTTTGTTTTGTGAACCCAGGAATAAGTGGTGAGGACAATGAAAAGGAATTCAGTTGTCTCATTTATATTTTTTAGTATTGCTACTTTTCCTTTATAACAAATTGAATTCCAGAGCAAATCTTCATCTCCACCACGATGATGAAGGAAAGGAGGAACCTTTCAGGCCAAAAGAGCATTTCATCAGTACATGCTCAGGCACTGGACAGAGGGGCTTAGCACATCTTAGAATTGAAGGAAGGCCCGTGTATGGAAAATAAGAGGAGAGAGTGGTGGGAGTTAAGACGGAAGAGGTAGACAGTGCCCAGACACAGGGCAACATGTGGCCTTGTAGGCCTGGGTAAGTTTGGTCTTTATCTTTGGGACAATGAGGATTCACTGCAGAGTTTTAACCAAGGGGCAGGGAGTGGCGGGTAACAGAAAGACTGGAAGGGGGACAGAGTAGATGCAGCGCCATCGGTTAGGAGGCTGTTGCGGCAGTTGGGGCCAGAGAAAGTAGTGGCTTAGCCTGGGAGAATGGCCGAGGTGGTGGGGAGATGTGGCTGGCAGATGTGGCTGGCTGTGAGAGGTGGGCAACTTGGGCAAGCGCATGCAAAGAGGAGGGGAAAACAGAAGGCTTGGAGGGTCTCTCACTGAGCTTGTGTGAGCATGATACTGGCAGATGTTTAAAATTAGGGGCCCACAGGTGAGTTTGCTTGGCCTTGCCCTTCCTAGAAACTATTCAGAAAGATGAGATAAATAAATATTTGGAGCATGAGAAAGGATGAAAAATGTCCCTCTTTTACAAACTCATCCCCCTTCTGGGGGAGAGAAAAATTGGTGATTTTGTTTAGTCCCTTGAGTAGTGAGAGCAGTGGGTGGTCACAGTCGGAGGTTTGAAGCCTCTTCTGAGGCTACAGGAGCTGAGTTGTTCTGAAATGTTGGATTAGTCCAGAGGGGAAAGGAATGGCTTGAACAGCTGAAATGCAGTTTTCCTGTTTTCTCCCTTACCTTAGGTAACAGCCGTGACTTTGCAACTGTTAGCTCTCCTTGAAAAAGGAGTTCAGACCATTTCTGGAAGATCCAGAGAGATCTGAAGGCTCAAAAGCAAGTTTTTCTTGCAAAAGTTCTTTAAGTAAAACGAGTTGCCAAAAAACAAAACCAAACAACCCATTCTCTTGATAGAATTAATTTTAAAAAATCTTAAAGGACCCCTCTCAGTCTTTTGGACTGAGGACCAAGAGGTTGAGAACCAACACGGAACAAAATCCGCCAGCAGGAGTCCCCTCTCTCTTCTCTTTCAAAGCCCTCCTCACTTTGCTGCGAGGACTCCTAGTCCTATTCAGATGCTTCTGCTTCCCGGGACTGCATTCTTACCCACTCCAGGATTCATCCTACATTCTTATTCTCCCCAGACTAATTTTTACAAGACTATATCTATCGTGTTAGGAAAAAATGGATTTGGAATCGTGGCATTTCAAGCTCTCTGCTAACGCACAGTGCTTCTCAGCAGCCAGCTGACTCCTTGCAAAGTTGGCCTTAGTATTAGGTACTAGTTGTGTGTCAACCATGCATTGGGCACAGATTGCAATTACGTATTAAATTGAAACCCACCCAGTATTCAGTTATTAGCAGTGTTAGTGATTTGGTGAATTAAATCCATGATGAAATTCTATTTGAATTTCAAAATCTGGTCCACCACTGACCTATCAAAATTGCTAACAAGCTCGGGGAATAGGTCTGTATGTGACAATTCAGCATTATGCATTATCTCCTTTCCTTTGGTCTCATTGCAGAGAAACGACCAGAAGTTAGGTATCAAGAAGAAAAATTGAAGAGGATGGACCAAATATAGGCAGTTGATCTTTGAACAACTGATGCTTGATACCACTAGAAGAGCAGATAACACAGACCTGCATGAACATTTTCTTTTCTTCCACGTATGCATAATTCAGTCATCTTAGAGTTGTATGCTTTGGGATTTGATCAAAAAAACAGCATGCCTCTTTCTCTGTCCTCTGTGATGCCAAGAAAAGAGATTACAAATTTTATAAACTGCACACCCCTCAGTGAGACAATTTCTTGTCTAATTTTACCCCACTCTTCCTAAAATCATCATCCTATGGATCTCAATGAATCTAGCTGCGTAGGTATGCAACTCTCATTTGCATTTTTTCTAATATTCATAAAACCTCCCACAAGTGAAAGGAGAATGATGCTCATTGATTGCTTTCCAACTTGCCATCAAGGTTAGGATCAGAAACAATGAAGGCTGGGGCTCCAGTTCCCACAGAGTCACGGTAGATGGCAGTATGCAACACAGATTCCCCAGCGTCTCAGCATTGCCGTGCCAGCTGACTGAGAAGAGACTGAAACTCTGGACGTGAATGTTGTTTTTTCTAGCCCAATCAGAGGAAGAGGTTGTCCTCCTAGGAAATGATTTCTCCGCAAAAACTTTGTTTTGCTGAATCAATAAAGTGAACTACAGTTATTTGAACTACTTTGACACCAAAGAAGGTTAAGCTTCTCTAATTCAAGCTGAAAAAGATCCATACTTCAAAACTCTTCTTCAATGCATGGCATAATCTTTCAGTTACATGACATGCTGACCTCCCCATTCTTCGTATTTTATTAATCCCTAAAACAAGATCCCTCTGGGCACCTACAGATAAGCCCTCTGGACATTCCATAAGCACGTGCTGGATATACCAGGACTTCGTGGTTTGGCTTGTCAACATCATGGGTAGATGAATTTGAGCATCAGCGTATACTCTCAAGGCCACATTTACTTAGGTGACCGTGTTCTATAGTTATTTTAAAGCATTTTTATATTTTTGCATAATATCTCCCCCTAAAGTTAGTGATCATTTTCCAATGATCCTAAAAGGTATGCAGGATAAGTTAAAATTTTTATTACAGAAGAGACAGGCATCTGGGGTAGTTTTGCTGGAGATTTTAAAACTGTGGTTACTTTGTTAATAAGACCAAAATCATTTCTAATAAGCTGCTCCTTATTAAACACTAGCAAAGAAGACCTTGGTCAACACCAGTAACAGATATTTTAGAGAGAGAGAGAATTTCCCTAGAATAGGAGTTCCCAGAGGAAAGGAGAGATGTTATGTGTAAATTGTGTACACCACTTAACTACACTGAGATTTAATAATTTATGTAGACACACACCCATGCTCACACTTTCCCAACCGTCCCTCCTGTCTGGATTTGTGTCCTCAGATTGGGGGCTGTGCTCTGATCTCCATTTTGCAGTGTGTGTGGCCTGCCTGGCCTTTCTCACTTGGACTAAGATACTCTGTCATATTTATTTTTCTAGACCTCTTTGTCCATTTAGATTTCAGACCTCTGTCCAATTCCACAGCCTCCTGGAACTCCTGGAACTCCTAGCTTTGACTTTTCCTGGCCTGATTCCCTCAGAGGCGCCCAAGGCCCAGTTAGGCTGAACGGCTAGGCATTCTGAGAGTTGCCTCCATTGGACCGGAGGCCTTAGGATTCCAAAATTGTGCTATTGATTGTAGAGGTCTCTTTCCTCAGTGTCTTTCACACAACCTCTTTTGGGGTTTGCTTTTCCCCTTCCTCTAAATGCTGGTGGTTCTCAGGGTTCTGCCCTGGGCCCTTCTTTCTCTCTCTGCCCAGCTGTCAGGGGCAATCCCAATCACTCCCCTCTCTCCCACTTACCATTTACATTTACATGCTAATCCCTTCCACGTCCACATTCGTAGCCCAGATCCTTCTCCTGAGTTTCAGAACAGTGGATACCTCACATCTATAGAGACATTTAGATGTCTCACTGATGCCTATATTAGCGGCATGGGAGACAGGGGTATAGTAGTACATTGTTGTGGTAGGAATACATGAATCAATCAATAAATTCATTACACACTATCAATCCATAATCCTTTTTGGACACTTTCTGTAGATGGTTATGGATAATTGGAATGGTTTAGGGTAGGAGGAGAGCTTGGTTAGGAAAGTAACGTTACACCAATTACCTCCATTACATTCACATAGGATAGATTAGTTGACATTGCTTTCAAAGGTCTTTGATGCTATTTTAAGAAATGAGCATTAAACGGTATGAGGGATCTGAAAAGAAGATGTCTAAAAACAGACCAAAAAATGTTGTCCTTTGTTACCCATAGGTAGATGTGGTTAAAAAGATATATGTGTAACCAGCAGTCCATTACATACCACAGACCATCTTGTCTACTTCACGAAATTATTTACCTTCTCATTTATCTGTCTTACCTCCCTTAATTACGCTGTGACATATAAGGTACTGGCTGTGTCATTCCTTTTTTGGATCCCCTCAGAATTTAACAGAGCATCTCAAAGATAGTAGACACTCAACAGGTGTTTGTGTGCAAGGCTTGGGGTGTTGCTGGCTCTTCCAAAGGTGGATAGTTACTTTGACTAGTTTATTTGGATTTACCTCATGACAATGGGCAGCACACTGCTAAGATGGTATGCTGTGTTTAGATGAGCGTTAATTGAAAGATTTGACTGCATAAGGCATCTTCTGCTGGGTTTGCAGGACTGTGCTGACTCTGCTGACAAGTCATTTCCATTTCTTGTTTTGCAATGATACCATGCTAAGGAACTCACTAATAGAACTGTACAAAAACAGAAGAGCTAGTGTCCAGGCAGACAAGTATTGACAAGGAGATTTAGAAGTTGAGAAGCTCTGTTGAATCACACCTGTCTCTTCAGTTAGGGGATAAACTATTAGTAAAATGCAAAATATGGTAGAAAATGTAGATGGGAGTTAGGGTTTTCAGATCCCTGGATGATATCTGATGAGTTACTATGACTGTCAAGATAGCATGCATCCATAGTTCCAGAAGCTAAAAACTTAGTTTAGCATCTATTTTAATTGGATTTCAATTGGATTGGATGCATAAAATAGAAAAATCATAAAAGGCACTGATTTAAACAGGACAGATGTTTATTTCTGTCTCATGTGAAAGACGACTAGAGGTAAGGCAATCCAGAGATTTGGTAACACACCGAGATCACACGGCTTGGTGGTGGTAGAGTCTGAAATTCACTATCTGAGAGGTTAAGATGATAATAGCACCTACCTCATAGAGCTACAAGGATTCAGTGCTAGAAAACATGTGCAGTACTTAGAAAAATGCCTGGCACACAGTAAGTGCTCAGTGGGTGTGATTTATTAATGTGAGGGAGCCACAGATGAATTAAGTGATCCATTAATAAGTGTATAACTAACGTTGTGATCACTTACATGGAGGAAGGATGCAAGCTACCACGAGAGGATATAGTTGGGGTTTCTGATCTGGTCTGGGGGGGAACTCTCCTGAAGAACTGACGTCCCAGCTGTATCTGAATGATGAGTAGATGGTAGATGTTAGCTGGCAGACTGGCTGGGGCTGGTTCCAGTGAGAGAGAATAGACCTGTCCTGAATGTGGAGGGAGCAAGGGAAAGGAGTGAAAATTTGGCTTTGTGCCTGGATTTCAGAAGATGAGGCTGGAGGGAGGGGCAGGGGCCAGGAGGACACGGTAGGGATTTCAGTGTGTGTCTGAAGAGCGATGGGCAGCCCCTGAGAGGATGAATTGGTGGAGCAGGGAGTTACTGCGCCTGGATCTCTGCCTGAGCTAGATGGGTTGTCTCTGACCTCTCTGGGGCTGGTGAGCCCCATGCGGGACTGCAGGCATCTTGCTTTGATGTACCTTCATCCCCAGAGTGGGGGTGAAGCTCAAATCGGTTTAAGAGATTTGCAGGCTGCTTTGGTTAATATATTGAACGCCAAATAATTAGGTGGAAAGAAAATTTATTTTGACTCAGACTTCCTCACCTACACAAAAGTATTTCTACAGCCCTAAACCAGAAAAGAAAACATATGGGTAATCTGAAAATGCTTATATTTGGCTCTGGAAGCCACATAGATAAACAGCTCAAGGGCCAGGGTCACATGTGTGTCCCTGCTCCCACACAGTCACCACTACCTTAAACTCAGAGGTCCCCCTCTGGCCTCTGCTCAGGGTCTGGGAACTACCAGGTGAAAGAAGGGTAGGACTACTTGAGATGATTAAGCATTACTCCTTTATCTGAGGGTGGCTGGCCTAAGGTCACTGAGACTTACATAGAGACTCAGGTTAGAACTTGTTATTTTCATAGATAATTTGCTACAGATCAGGAGCTCTGTTGTCAGTTCTTATACATATAGGAACACATCTCGTGAATAAAACACATAAACATTATTCAATTTTTTCCTCAATATTTTGACAAAAAAAGACAATTCAGAAGAACAAAAAATAAAAAGTCCATTAATAGGACCAGAGTAGGGATTACATATTATCAAATATGTGACTAGGGAGTCTAATGGTCCCTGACTTTTTTTGTAGAGAGTCTGTCCTTTAAAATAAGTGCAGAAGTGGGACATTTTATATATTCTAAAGTGCCAAAAATATTCTCTTCGTGGAGCTCGCCAGGTCTGCAAAACACGGCTCCTTTTGGAGAAGAGAGTGTGGGAGCTCCATTAGCCTGCTTTCGTGGCGTAAATAATTCAGAGATGTGCCCTCTGTCGTCTTCTTTCAGAGAGACAGAAGGGTCCACTTTAATGTACAGCTGGGCAGCGGGAGGAGAGGAGGATGAGGATTGAACAGCAGAGGAGGCTACAAACCAGTGCATGTTCCATACCAGGGGACGGAAGCTAATTGTGAAAAGCTGCCCCACCACCGCTGCTGCCTTTTGAAAAATACAAGCTGTGTTTTGAGCAAACACATCACGCCCTTGCGGGGATCTTAGATTCCTGACAGGGCTGACTACGCCCGGCTTCCCCACCAGTGGCTGCGTCTTATCCAACTAGCATGTGTGAAAGTCGCTTTCTTTTTCAATCAGGAAGCTATGAAAACAAGCTTATTTTTGTGATTTAATCTTAACTCGTGGAAGCATTAATGATAATTCAACATTATTCTAAAAATAAAAAAAAACCTTCACGACATTTTTGATATGTTGTGATTATGAGGGTATTAAGATATTACGGATAAGCGGCTCCAAATATTCCCAGCACTTGAAAATAAAAAAATGACATTTTCGCCTGAATTCTGCGTTATAGAAGTAACGAAGAATGCGGGAATTAAAGTATTTCCGGGGAAGAAATCTTTCTCCTGGCGGAAAAGGCTCAGTAGCAGCAGTGAGTCAGTGCAGGTTCAAGTCACAATTGAGCTTGCTGAAAAATATAAAGGCAGGGGCCAGCCCCGCGGCATAGTGGTTAAGTTTGGCATGCTACACTTTGGTGGCCTGGATCCCAGGCACGGACCTACACCACTTGTCAAGCCACGCTGTGGCGGCAACCTATATACAAATTAGAGGAGGACGGGCACAGAGGTTAGCTCAGGGCCAATCTTCCTCAAGCAAATAGGGGAAGATTGGCAGCAGATATTAGCCCAGGGCCAAACTTTCTCACCAAAAAAAAAAAAAAAAAAAGTAAAATCCATGAGAAATGATGTTTTTTGTCATTGTTAAACATCTGTTGTGGGCCTATTAAATGTGAGAAAGTAGTAGAGAACAACCTGATTTGGCATCATCATCATAGTTAAATAAATGACATAGAAAAAATGAAAAGAGTCTCATCATGGTTGGGCACAGAAAGCAAAATGTTTATATTTGGCCACATCGTATGAATTAGTTTTGAGGTTGCAGAAGCCATGCAAAAAGAGGGTTGGGTGCATCGGTAGGGTCTTTGGTTGCCAAGAAACTAAGATTTGGGGCTGCCCCTTGGAGTTATGAAATTTGTTGTAGAGCAGTGGTCCTCCAGTAGTGGTCAGAGGGTCATGGATGGTCCCTGTCATCATTTTAGGGCATCTGCAAGGTCTTTCCCTTTCCAATCAAATATCTGTGGGAAGCCAAATTTTCCTCACATACTTCAACCAAAACAATATATGGCAACATATCCAGCAGAGGCAGATGTGAGAATCCAGCTGTCTTCTATTAAACAGGAATTACAGAAGTTTGCAAACATGCAGAACAGGGGCACTCTTCTCACTAATTGTTTAGGAAAATAAAGTTATTTTTCATAAAACTGTGCTATTTATGTTAACATACAATGGTTTCATTATTTTAAATGATTTAAATAAGTTCTTTTAAAATTTTCTGTTTTATTTTCTAATGTAAATATGGAGAAATAGAATTCATATAAACAGAAAGCTTTTGGGGGTTCTCAGTCATGTTTAAGAGTGTAAACGGTCTTGACATTAAGATTTTAAAATGTTTGACGGAGCCAGCCCAGTGGCGCAGCGGTTAAGTGCTCAAGCTCCGATTCTGTGGCCCCAGTTCACAGGTTAGGATCCCAGGCGCGGACCAACGCACCACTCATCAAGCCTTGCTGTGGCAGCATCCCATATACACAATAGAGGAAGATGGGCACAGATGTTAGCTCAGGGCCAATCTTCCTCAGCAAAAAAGAAGATTGACAGACTTTAGCTCAGGGCCAGTCTTCCTCACACACACAAAAAAATCTTTTAAAAAGTTTGAGAAGCACTGCTGAAGATATTTAGCTCATGGAAATGGAGACAGCAACCAGGTAAAAATACAGTGAAAGCTGTGCGGTTGGCCTCGCAGGAAGAACAGGAACCCTGAGACATGCGAGGTTATTCAGAGCGTGTTTTTCTCAGGAGAATGGTCTGGTCCCGGATTCCCCTCAGCAACAGGAATTCATTGACCCTCCAACTCCATTTTTTGGTGATTGTGTCTTAGCTCTCCTTCGTTATGATTCCATTGCTCCTTCCACTTCCCACACAGAGAGTATGCAATTTATTGTTTAATCCAGGACACTCTTGAAATTAAAAGGCGGTGTTATTAATAACTATGGCAGGGCGACAGGCTTACTTAGCTATCTGCTTCATCCTGTTCAGTAACTACCCTCAGAGAGAGGCGGGGGAGTGGGCGAGTGGGCGGGGCCTTGACTAGGGTGGGGCCAATCTTCTGACGCAGATGATGACCTTGATTGTGGGTGGAGACTGTGCCCCAGGCCGTATAAAAAGCCAGCGTGTCTGCGCCCAAACTCACTTCAGAGAGAAGTCGAGGCCAGGAGAGGTAGCGGTGCAGGCTCCGAGCTTCAGGAACTCAGCTGCAAGTCTCCGGGTCCAGGTAAGCAATCGCTTCTGTCTGGGATAGTTCCACTGTCCCATTTCTCTCTCTTGGGCTCAACTTATCTTTCCAATGCCTTTACCTTTGGCTTTCACGAGAGAAAAGGTCGATCTTATTCTGTGTCAGAGAACATTTTCCACCTTCCACTCGAACGTCACCAGTTAAATTTTTACATGTTCATTTCAGATCGTTTTTTATATGTACACATATTTTTTGCGTTTTCAACTAGAACGTATGTTTTAAAATTGTTCCTTTTTATTTTCTAACATTTTTAAAAGGCTGTTCTGGGTTTCCACTTAAATATACTCACCAATTTTAATAGCTGTATTATCATTAACTGAGTCATTTCATTATTATATAATCAGATTGTTTCTGATTGGGATTATAGAAAACACTGAAAAGAACAACTTATGGCATTTTTTGGTAGCGCTTTTTTCTTTTGCCAGATTGTTTTCTTAGGTACATTCTAAGGTTGGTAGGCAAGCTGTTTCAGATTGCAAGCACCATGTTCAATTTGCCTTAAAAAGTCAAGTTTTTTGGAAAGGCTGATGGGGTGTTTAAGGAAGATTAGGTTATCTCTGTTGTCATTCGGCCAGACCCCATCAGACTGTGTGTGGTTCAGGAACTGGAAGGCTTCCAAAGAGTCCAAGTTCCTTGTGGGCAGATATCCTGTCTGTCATTATACAGGCTTGTATCCCAGAGTCTAGCTGTGCCCAGGAGAGTGGAAGGCTCCTAAGAAGCGTTTGTTGGATGCAAATGAGGGAATATATTCCAGAATGTTGTAGTAACCCAGTTTTTCTGGGCTAGCGTCCGCAGTGCTCATGGCATCCTACTCTATCCCTCTGTGGTAATGTGGATGTGGCTCCTTTTTCTGTCTCTGATTTTGTTACTCCGGCCACAACTGAATGTGTGGTTTGTGAACTGTTAGCAAGAAGTTCTGCTAGTTATTGTTCAGTGTAGGCCCTTTTTCAAGAAGAGTCCTCGGTTCACACCATCTCACCGGCATTGACCTGCCTTAAATGGCTGTCTTTGGGTCAGGGGCCCAGCCGGTCAGACATAGCTCACCCCAAGTATGAAACCCTTGTAGGAAGGCCCAGAAGGTGTCCCTAGGAGCCCCAAGGGTTCTTAAGCTTTGGGAGCAGTTGTGGTAGCTGGAGGGCATCTTGGGCTTGTGTTCAGGCATGATTATTTTAGAGAAGTTGGTGACAATGATTATAATATATTTTTATTCACACTCACTCAAGCCTTGCTTCATTTTCTAAGAGTGCTTTAAAGCATTTCATCTGAATGATACTTTGTCCTTAAACTTGATTCTATGATGAGCATCTCGTTCATTTTACAGTGGTTTTCGCTTGTTTTAGTCACATATGGTAATTTTCTTTGAAATACTGAGGGCTCCTGAGGCTTGCTTTTCTGGGATGACTAGAGTAAGATTGGCTTTATTTTTACGAGTGTATTTAGATGCAGAAATTCTTTTTCTTGAACTCCAGGTGACCTACAAAGGAATGCTGGTTAGGGGTGGAGACTGAACTCCTAGATCCTATTAAAGACCCGGTCGGACTCAGCTCCCACAGAGAGAAGCTGTGCTCAGAGCAGACAAGACTTCACCTGGAAGTCTCCAGAGCAGGTAAGCTGCCCCATCTGGAACTGTCCTATGTCTCTCTCTTGTGATCATCTAGATTTTGAATAGTTTTGGATAGTTTTTCTCATAGATATTGCCTTTACTATGATTCTCTGGTGACTTAGTGTCACTTTCATGTATAAACTACAGAAAGATAATTATATTATTTAATTTTTGTATTGAATTTAGATACATCCTGATTATTGAAGAGCAGATTGTGTACTGAAGGCTCCTGATCGCCCCTGTCTCGGCACAGTTTACTGCTAAGAAGTAACCTTCAGGGACCATGGCCAGAAGTCTGCAAGAGGTGGCGACCTGTCCAATTTGTCTAGAATTTTTCTACAAGCCCTTTTCTCTCTCCTGTATGCACACTTTCTGCTTTGATTGCATAAAAAATTGGAGGCTAGAAAGGAAGAATCAGAAATTGATCTGCCCCATGTGTCGACAAGTAAATAAGAAAGGCCTTTTGGAGCAATGGCAAATTAGGGGACTAACGCTTCTCGTCCAACAGCACAGTTCCCTGCTGGAGCTGAGTCTGCACATGAGTGAAGAGTTCCTGAGGTTCCAGAAGGATGTGACCCTGGATGCAGTCACAGCCAACTCCCACCTAGTCGTCTCTGATGACCTAAAGCATGTCTGGTGTGGAAAGATCTGCCACAACCCGATGATAGATCCCCAGAGATTCACCTACCTGCCCTGTATCCTGGGCACCCCTTGCTTCTCCTCTGGCCGCCATTACTGGGAGGTAGAGGTGGGAGAGGGGAAGGAGTGGGCTCTGGGGGTCTGCAAAGAATCAGTGGACAGAAAGAGGAAAAGCGGTTTCTCTTCTGAGCATGGCTTCTGGATCATCAGCATGAATGCAGGAGCAATCTATGCCAGCTCCATCCCAGAAACCAGAATTCCTGCAAGCTCTGGCCTTAACCGTGTAGGAATTTTTCTAGATGTTGAGATGGAAGAAATCAAGTTTTTTGATGTCAGAAATGATGCCCTCATTTATGTACACAGTCCTCTCACCTGTTTGGAGCCATTGCGTCCATTCTTCTGTCCCGAGTCGCCTGGAGAAGGTGACAGAGGTGCCCCCCTGAGCATCTGCCCATGAGAAATTCAGCCCTTTCTAGAAGCTTTATGAGAGGTGAATGAAAATTTTGACCTGAGAAAGGTCCGAATGACCAAGGAAGAGACAATGCGCTATAGTAGAAAGATTTTGTAGATTTTTTATAGATTTTGTAGACTTTGTAGCTAAGCAATTTTCATTGATTTTTTTGGGTATATGTTGTAGACTTTGTAGCTAAATATCTATGAGGTTTTAGGGGGTGTTATTAAGCATTCTAAGCCTCAGTTTCCTAGTCTTGAAGTGGGAATAATCATCTCTCTCAGCTAAATAGCTGTGATGATCAGAGACAATACTGTGCATTTATTTTGTAGTAAATACAAATGGGGAATTTTAGATTGTAAGTTAAATAGATTATTAGATTTTTTTGGATAAAAACAATGTCTTTTTCATTATTTTATGCCTTTTCTATAGTATAATTCCTGGTAACAATGGCTGTCTAGGGAAAAAGAAGAAGGAAACAGCCAGTGTGAGGTATTTTGACATGAAATTTCAGGGAGAGAGACAAAGACACTGGGAAAGAACTAAGCTTCTCATTTTTATGTTCTTGAAAGACAAAGAACGTTGACTGAGATGTATATTGTTAATGGTGATTCATGTTTGTTCTAATGGGAATTGGCCTTTGCGCATTTCAATAATTGGCCTGTTGTGTGGTTGTCAAAGTGGTATAGTATATGTGATAGGCAAAGATGCCAATGGGCTCAATCAGAGAATGTCAAGTTTCTACGATTCTGAACCTTCTGGAGTCAGTTACCTAAGGAGGGAAATTACTGTTTTGAAGACTGGATCCCTGTCCTTCTGCCCACCAGGTGCAGTTATGCATGCGGAACCCCTGTGTGTTCTAACTGAGATGAAAGCACATCTTCCAGCAAGTCCTTCAGGCCATCACTGCTGATTTTTGATTTGTAGGAATTCTGATTAACCGTGTTAACTTGTTAACATATATTCACCAAAAATTGTTTTCCAGATTTCTTTTGAATTTGTTATTTTTTAGTGTTAGAATTTTACATTTTCTTGCAATTAAATATGTAAACATTTGATGATTTCCTGTTCGTGTTCTGTTTAAATCCCCTCTCACATCCAATCTGAAATCTATGCCCTCCCCACCACATCCACATTTTCCCAGACTGCAGTTTCCCATACCCCAGTCTTATCTGCTCACGATGGCTCCTTTTCAAACTATTCAGCTCCTTTAAGGTTATAGTTTTTCTAATTTACTGAGTCAGCCACTTCAGCGGTGACATCTGCCTTAGAAAGGGCTGGATTGGGACATTGAGTTTGATTTTCTTTCCAAAGAGACCCCGAATTGTCATCTCCCATCCAGTTGGAAAGACTCCACTGGGGGACAGCCCAATTTGGCTACTTTTCCTCTTATTCCCTTTTGATCCCTATGATTTTATTTCAGGGGCCTCCTTGCCCTTCTCTAACATTGGGCCTGGGTGGGGTCCACCCTGACCCCCCTTAACAGGTCTTTGTAATGTTGAAACACTTTTCTGAAACAATACTTAACGATGAGTGATCCACTATAATTTTTTATTATATTTCCTTAGGAAAAAAATGCTGATCTCACACACATTTGATTTCACAACTTGCCAATAGGTTGAGAACTGCAGTTTGAAAACCTGAGAAGGGCTTCCAGACCCTCCCAGAGCCCCTCTCATGTCTTTGAACAATGAAGAGAGGGCAGCTCCTGTAACATCTTGTGTTATATTTGCATATTTTGCAATTCTATCAAGGACTACTTGCTTCAAAGGACTTTCCGTCTCTTCCTCATGGAGATTTAAGTTCCAAGCTTCCCTTTATCCCAGCTGAAGGACCTGAGTGATTTTTTTTCCTCCTCAAACATTCGAGGAAAATGCCTGTGGCCGATAATTGGCCTGGTTTCTTTCTCCTGTCTGACTGAATCGCTGTGGCCCAGGAGAAACCTTGATGGACCCAGGCTGGGACACCTGCTCATCCTGTGGTCACTCAATGTTTATCCTTAGCAAAATATCTCACACATCCCACTCCTTAGCATCTGTATTGCTACAAACCTGATCCAAACCTCTCCATATCCCATCGGGACTAGTGTGAAGCCTCCTAGCTCTTCCTTGCTCCTCCCTTGCCTTCCCACAGTTCACTTTCCAACCAGCCACAAGAACCATTCTTTTAAACTATCAATCAGATCGGTTAGGTCATTCCTGTCTTAAACCCTGCAAAGACTAAACAGGGCAATTAGAATAAATTCTCTCAGTCGCCCCCTCCCACATTCTCCCCTTCACTCCTCTCTGGGTTTTGATTAGCTCTGGGTGCACTAACTAGCTTTTTTTCTGTTGGAGATTCTGTCGGAACCAGCTTCCAGAGGATCAAATCTGATTTATGTTACTTTTAGTTACATGATCTGAGACAAATTATCTAACTTCTCCATGCCTCAGTTTCCTAATCAGTAAAAAGGGATTAATAAAAAGCCTAACCTTGAGGATTGTTGTGAGGATTAAGTGAGATAATTCACACTGATTGTTTAGCTCTGGGGCTTGCTTCTAGAATGTGCTATTTGTGGCCAATTAGTGACATCATCTATTATTTTGGGTGAAGTGTGAGGTTGGCTATTTTTTTAACATACTCCTTATCATGTTGGAAATATCTTTTTAATCTTAGTTTTTAAAATACTTTAAACATATTTAGGAAGAGGTATTGCATTTGGACTAGTCTTTTAATAATAAAATATTTGGTATTTCTTATGGATTGATAGAAGAAATCATCATGGTGTGCCCCTCCCCCTCACTCATCTGTGTAGGTTACTTCCCTCCTTCTTCCCATTCCCCAGCTAATCCCACCCACTCCCAAAAATTGTAGCTTTTCAGTTCCAGACCACTGCAATAAAGCAAATATCTCAATAAAGCCAGTCACACGAAACTTTGGGTTTCCCAGTGCATATAAAAGTTATGTTTATGGGGCTGGCCTGGTGGTATAGTGGTTAAGTTCTTACACTCCAATGGGGCAGCCCAGAGTTTGCAGGTTCAGATCCTGGGTGTGGACCTATACACCACTCATCAAGCCATGCTGTGGCAGCGTCCCACATACAAAATAGAGGAAGATGGGCACAGATATTAGCTCAGAGGCAATCTTCCTCAAGCAAAAAGAGGAAGATTGGAAACAGATGTTAGCTCAGGGCCAATCTTCCTCACCAAAAAAAAAAAAAAGTTATGTTTACACTGTACTATAGTCTATTAAGTATGCAATAGCATTATGTCTAAAAAAAACAATGTACATACCTTAATTAAAAAATATTGCCAAAAAATGCTAACCATCATCTGAGCCTTCAGTGAGTCATAATATTTTTGTTGGTGGAAGGTCTTGTAAAAAAACAAATATCTGCAAAGTGCAATAAAGTGAAGATCAATAAAACGAGGTATGCCTGTATACAGAAGGTTTTAATTGGTGTTGGTAGTAGAGGTGGAGTCAATTTGGGGAACGGAACTCTGACTGCCTCAGAAAGCAACAGGAGTATGGAAATAGATTATAATTCTAAATTCTAATTAGCATAATAGGATAATGTCAATTATTACTGTGCCTCCCACCTCCCCTTCAACAGCCCTCCTGGAATTTCTGCTTTCCAGGCCTCAACCCATCCTCTCCCATCTGGGATTCCTTAATAGAATACCTCCCACAGAAACTTTTCCCACATCGTACTCTCTACTCTTTTTCACATCTGCCTCTGCCTCTCCCACAGTATCCCTCCAAAAAATACTTTTTATACACAATGTTCTTTCCACCACAGAATTCTTGGACTAAGCCCATTAAGTAAGCCTCAATTGATATAACTGACCAAAACTCCAGGCCAGGTGGGGAAGGAGAACTAGAAAAGGCCATGGAGATGCAAGGAAAGAGAGAAGGTGAGAGCTGGGCTGAGCTCCAATGGAGGCTAATAGAGTTGGAGCAACTCAATCCTCCCCACCGGGGTCAGAAAGGGACCCCTGTCCCTGTGGATGAGGGACAGAGAAACACTTAAACCACCCTCAAAATCTCTGTTTGGGAGGAAGACTATTTCCCCACCGCTCCTATAATGTAGTTGATTCGAGTGGCTTTATTTGGCCATAAAGGGCCAGGCGACGTAGCGGACTGGAGCAACGGTTCTCAGTCCTGGCGTCTCGTTACAATCACGTGAGGAACTTTCAAAAATCCCCACACTGCAAAGCACGTTCTAAACCAATCAAATTGGAATCCCTGGGGATGCGACCCAGACAGTGGTAATGTTCCAAGTTTTCTAGATGATGCCAATGTGCCCCCAGGGTTGAGAATCACTGGACTACAGCACCAGTTCCAAAACTTTATTGTGCGTCAGAATCCCTTGGATGAATTCAGTAGGCCTGGGGTGGAGCCCAAGAATTTGCATTTGTAATAAGTTCCCAAGTGATGCTGGTGGGAACCGCACTTTGAAACCAGTGGACTAGAGGGCACAGTGCATTTTAATTCCTGCATTAAATTAATCATACAACTAATCAAATTTTAATTAATTAATTTACATTAACTCCATTTTAATTTTAATTCCTGAATTAAAAACAAAAAAACCAACAAACAAAAAATGCCCTGAAACAATTAAAGAGAAGGGAGAGAGGACTGAGGGAGGTTGGGTGGTCTTAGCTGGGATTAGATTAGTGTGCTAACAAAACTCACACAGCATTATGGACATTCTTACCTACTATCCTCCCCCACTTCCCACTCTCACACTGGTCACAGATTTCCATAGTCAATTCTGATACCCTGATATTACCCTGAAATGTATATAAAAATGACTGCTCACTATAATGACCCAAGTGTTTTTTTTTTGTGAGGAAGACTAGCCCTGGGCTAACATCCAATGCCAATCCTCCTCTTTTTGCTGAGAAAGATTGGCCCACCTTCCTCTACTTTACATGGGATGCCGCCACAGCATGGCTTGACAAGCGGGTACGTGGGTGCGGGCCTGGGATCTGAACCTGAGAACTCTGGGCTGCCAAAGTGGAGTGCGGACACTTAACTGCTATGCCACCGGGCATAGCACTTGCCTTCCTGGAGAGGTGGAGAGCAGCCCTGAAAGCTCCTGTTTATTTTGCCCTGTCTTCCTGTCTGGCCGTTAGAACCTTGATAGGCACCTTCCAGGATTTTGGGCACCCACAGTCTGCGCTCAACCTCCTTCTCCTTCCCTTCCATGCCCAGCTTCAAAAACTGAAAGATGATGAACAAAGCTTGCCTCAGCTTTCTTTTTTAATAGAAAATTCCAAACATGTACAAAAACAGAGAATAGTATAATGAATCCTCATATATTTATCACTCATTTTCAACAGTTATCAACACACGTCCAATCCTCCTCATTAGATTATTTAACAGCAAACCTCAAATATTTCATTCGTAAATGCTCGGTAAATATCTCTAAATGAAAACTGCTTGAGAAAGAAAATGTGATTGCAATACCATTGTCATACATAAAAAATTAATGATTCCTTAATATCAAATATTCGATCAACATTCACAATTCTCCCTTCTGACTCAGCTTTGAGAGATTCTCTTTAAGTAGCCCCGGTTATCCTGAGCTAGTTCAAGATTTATTTGCCTACATTTCAGAGTCCTTGTGCTTTCAGTATCAATGTTTCCGACCTCAAAACAGGCAGGCACTTTTTTTTAGGTGCTTACGAAGGCAAGCAGGGCCCCCCTAACCTCCCAACCCCCACCCTCAGCCACTGGACCACTCCAAAGCCTGCAGCGGCACCTGGGATCCTCCACAGTCACCAAGGTGTAGCTTGTTTTAAGCGCACCAACGATCTTAAAGTTGCGACTTCCAGATTTATATCCACTAGAGGTATTTTTGACATTCTGATATTTGTTACATTTTTTTAAACCAGATAATAAATGCGTGTAACACAATACAGTTAGCCCTCCGTAACCGCAGGTTCAGCATCCAAGGATTCAACCAACCTAGGATCTTGTAGTACTGTTTACAATCCGTGGTTGGCGGAACCCGCGGATGCAGAGGCCGCGGATGCGGAACCCGCGGGTAGGGAGGGCTGACTAAGAGACTTGAGCATCCGCGGATTTTGCTGTCTGTGGGGGGTCCTGGAACCAGCACCTCACAGATACTGGGGGACGGCTTATTCAAAAGGGCACATAGTGCAACTGTCTCATGGCACTCTTGTCCCCACTTGCCTCATTCTCCCCCAAAACAACTCCCGTTACCGATTGCTTGGGGATTCTTCCAGAGGTATGCTAGGTGCATATATATATATTTTACCTAAACGTTAATTTAGTTTATACGTTGTTTTCACCTCGCTTTTTTCACTGGGGAATATTTGAGGAGATTTACTTCAAGTGGTCTTTTCCCAGGACTCAGATAGTGAGGAATTCCTCTACTGTGTTTATCAACTGAATCAGTCAATTTTGTGAAAACAGTTCTCGGTCAGATTTATAAGTGTAACATTTTCTTTAGGTTTTTCTAGGAAGTCATTAGCACTTGTCACTCTGAAACGAATGACACCATCAAAGAACTGCGAGAATGTCTAATTATTACAAAATAGCGGTGAAAACAGACTGACCTCATGGCCCGAATCTTTCAAGGAAAAAATAATTTTATTTTTCAAGCACGGCATGTTGGGTAGAATAAAAATGGTGTTTTGATAAAACCCTTAGAAAAGGCTGAGATGCCAGATTTATTAAAGGACATGGTGATCTTAGGTGATTCTCTGGAGACCTTAGCGAGGGGTGGGAAGACAAGCAAGAGGCTAGTAATAGTTTCTTAGAGAAAAAAGATGGTGATGCTTCGCTTTACCAGGTTCTGAGAATCTAGTTTGTGGCCGAAGGAGGAAGCCCAGGGGCAGGCAGTGCTGGGGGTCCCCAGCTAGGCTTGTAAGCATAACAGGGATTCGAGTTTATCGTAAAAGATATTGATGTTTTTAAAACTTGGCTTGAGTGGAGAGTCCACAAAAGAAGGCAGAGGTGGCCTTTGGCTTGTAAATAATTAACCCAGGCCCAGATACTCCAGCCAGCCTGAGAAGAGGAATTTTGAACTAATCTATAAAGGTCGTTTTAAAGCTGTGTCTATCCACCCATTGTATCAGCAATGATTTAATTAAGATGTTGAACCAAAAGAGTAGAACTGAGATCATTCTTTCTCCTGATTAAAATGGACCAGAACCTTGGAAAGCTGATTATTACAAATAGTTCTAGAAGATCTTTACTGTTATTACCAGAACAATTTATTTATGCATATATTTTATTGTGCATAAAACTTAGAATTTTTTCTTACTCAGATATAGCACTTAATAAGCCCAGTTGTTGAGTTCTTGAGAAAAAAAACAAATACAGGTTTTAGAAATCACAAGCAGATTTTGTCAAATATCTGTTCTACTTAGAAACACAAATACTGCTTATCAAGACTTTTTAAGTTCAAAATAGGCAATACCTCCTTAATGTTACAAACTCAGGAAGATTAAGTACATAAACCCTCACCAATGATTTTCATATATTTTTAAAACAGATTTACTTGTGCTTCTCATAACCACTGAAGGTCCATTTGAGCTCATGTCTTTTTGTTTTGTTTTGATGAAGATGGAGAGATGATGAACAAATGACATCTGGTCTTCACAAAGTATGGCAGAATTTCAAAAATAAAGTGACTTGTCCTCTTTGGCTGGATTATTCCCCAAACACCCATATTCTCTCATGCTAGCACAATTTTGCTTTAAATGCATCACGGAGTAGATGGGGTGACAGGAAGAGATGAGATTTTCGTATTGAGTAAATAAGAAGGTAATGTGGACAAATTCAGGAAGGTGGCATTTCTCATCAAATGGCACAGCACTCTCCCAGAGGGAAGTCTGAAGATGTGTGATCAACTGCAGTGGTTCTTAGTGATGTAACCCTCAATGTTATTGCTGCCACCTCCCTCCTTGTCCTCTCCAATGACCGAAGGAATGTCCTGTGTGGGAAGATCTGTCACATCTGACATATCTGATGACCCCAAGATACTTCCTCCAATATCCTGTGCCCTGGGTACCCCTGTTTCACCTCTGGTCTTTGCTGGATCGTAGAAGTGGGAGAGGGGAGTGGGCTCTAGGGCTCTGCTGGGCCTCCATTCACAGAATCCTCTAAGGACACCAATTCCTCTCCACAGGGCAGAATTTCTGCCAGCCCTCGCCTCCACCATGTGGGAATTTTCCTAGATGCTGAGTTGAGGAAAATGAGGTTTTCTGGTTAGTGATGGTTCCCTCACTATTCAGTTAGTTCTTCTGCTTGGAGCCTCTGTGTCTCTTCTGTCCTGATCAGCCAGGAGAAGGCAACACTGAAACCCCGTTGAATGTCTGCTCTTCTCTCACTAAAGTACTTGAACATCATGCTATGAGGGTAGCAGGTTTTCCGTTTTCAGGATGATGGGATACTCATTGTGCATCACACAGCCAAATCCTGGATATTAGATATTCAGGTTTTGTAAAAATCTTGTAACCCTTTTAGCTGACCTTGATCCCGGATTGTGGCCCCCAGCCTGTAGCCATTGCTTTTGCCTCGCCCACCTCAATGCCCATTCAGACAGACAATCTCCTTTTCTTCCTGAGTGTGTGCTGCTCTCAGGAAATTCAAAAAACTCAACTTTTTTGTAGAAAACTCAAATTCTTACTTTTTATGCAGGCAAATTAGGTCTCTTTGTCTCTACTTTCTTGGGAGGGAGAAGTTTCTTCAGTCAGTTGTGGTTTCAAGTAGCACCCCTCCCTTCAACAATTTTCTAAGGGCTTCAGTTTTCTGTTTGTTTTCTTAAATTTTTTCCTCAGTCATAAATTGAGGTAGACTGCTTTGATCAAGGTATTTTGTGTGGCTGAAAGGGTGCTTCTGTGGGGAGTGAGTGGGAGGGGCTGTCAGTGAGATAATGGAGGAGTGGGCAGGAAGGGAACTGGTAATGAGCAGAGGGTGCTGTCTGGGGCAGTGGCCGGGGCTGGAAGAAGGCCAGGCCTGGTGGAGAAAGGGGACTCGAGGTAGACAGGTGAGGAGGTAACTGATTAGGTTATGCTGATTAACTGAAAGTTCTTTCTTAGATCCACAAGAAAAACCAAACAACAGACACTGAAAAGGCAAATAACAAAATTTAACAGCCATTCTTTATTTCCAAAAAGAACTTAGAAAACAAGGTCAAGAAGGATCATTTAAAATGTAATATAGACCATATTAAACAATACTCTGGTTAACAAAGTATTAAAAAGAAAAAGACAATTCAAATGGATATTGAAACATTTATTGAGCCTTTATGGTGTGCCAGGCACTGAACTCATTGTGTAACCTGATTTATTTAATTTAATCCTCACAAAAATCATTTGAGGTGTGTATCCTAGTGCCCTCATTTTAATGGTTAGGAAACTGAGGCAAAAGGAGTTTCAATAAATTGCCTAATTGTTAAGTCCTCTTTCTCCATAAGAGGCATATAGTCAAAAAGATAAAAATAGACTCTGGATCCAAACATGTGGGTTCCGAGACCATAGTCTTCATTGACAGACGTAGGGTACTGCAGAGGCCATTTCCTCCTCCCTAGCCCTTGGCTGGCATCTCTAACTGGCGGTGACACGTCCTCTTTCTAAGTCTAGATGCAGAGCTCCAAGGGCCTACTAATGTTTAATCAAATGTAGCACTAAGGATGTAAGCTATTTACCACCGAATTCTAAAGTATCAAGATCAGGGAAAGGCTGCTGTTATCATGGCTACTTATCATTGTTATGCAAATAGAGGCCAAATAAATAAATTATAAGCAGCGATGCACTGAATGCCACTTGTACCAGTTCTCAGCAGCCGATCGTGTGCATCTCATCCCAAGTCTGGGTTCAGTGACGTCATGCTGGTAACTTCAATCAGAATTCTTTTTTTTTTTTTTAAATTTTCTTTATTTATATTTTCCCCCCAAAGCCCCAGTAGATAGTTGTATGTCATAGCTGCACATCCTTCTAGTTGCTGTATGTGGGACGCGGCCTCAGCATGGCCAGAGAAGCCGTGCGTCGGTGTGCCTCCGGGATGCCCGGGCCGCCAGCAGCGGAGTGCGCGCACTTAACCACTAAGCCACAGGGCCGGCCAATGCTGGTAACTTCAAATTGGCCATGGTGGAGGTGTTTATACCGGCAAACTGGCAAATATTACAATTAAGGCCTTTTTTCCTTTTCTTTCCCTTTTTTTTCTTTTGAGAATTAGTTGTTAAACATTTACCAGCACAGCACTGATTTATAAGCTAGTAATAAAGCTAACATTGAAAAGAAGAGATAAAATTATTACCTGGAGAGCATATGATTTCATACATTGAAAACCTTTAAGGGGAAAAAAACAACTCTCAGAAATAATGAGATTTTTAAAAATGCAGGCCTGACTGCTGATCCAGCCCTTGGAGACAGAGCACGCCTCCTTTGGTGTTGGTTCAATTCGCAAATCGTAAAGCGTGGGACAGATAGCATCTATGATTTCCATCATGTGGAGAAGGCTGATTAGTATCGAGAGGGGAAAAAAGTCAGCATTTGGCGGCAGCTGGTGGACGGCGGCAGTAATTGCACGGGTTTGCAGTCCCAGGTTCTGAAAGATTCTGGGGCCCCGCTACACTCGACTTCGCTTGCTCCTGGTTCTGCCATGCGACGTTATCCTGTTTTTCCGATAAACTCCATTTTTTATCTAAGCCGGTTCAGTTTGGGGTTTCTTTCATTTCAACCAAAGCCGGATTACCTAATAAAATCATCTATTTATTCTTAGGGAATCTATAAAGGAAAAACGTCTGACGTCCTTGCTGCCCCTCACACTCTCTCTGCAGAGACATGAATGTTTTGCATGAGGGGACGTCAACTCTCTTGGATCTACAGGGCTCTCTTGTAACACCCTCAGTGCAAACTACTCATTTCCCGAGTTGCCCGGCATTGTATATCTCAACGTTATACAAAGAGAGTTATTGATTTGTGGTGATCAGCGTAATCAACGAAGTTGGGGAACAACACTTTGGTGTTAAAAAAAAGGACCTGATTTAAAAAATACAGATCTCTGTAGTGATGATAAATGATTAGCTAACGATTGGCTGGTAGCCACGCTTCATGAGCACTCTGCCAAAAACTATGAGATTTCTTCTTGTTGGTCCTCATTTCATTATTGGCAATTATACCCTCCCTTCCCCCTCCTCCCGCTGCCCCTACCATAAGTGCACATCTATGACAGCAAAGAATTTCCACCCTGGTGCCTTGCTTCTTGATACTGTATCTAAATATATCTCGTGCCTGTACAAAGGCTTCTGGGTCAGGTTCATGGGCCCAGAGCACATGTTACCTTCTCTTGGAATGATGAGAAAGAGGTATCAAGAGGTTGAATTTGCAAGAATTTTGAGAATGGGAAGCTGGAAACGTGTGATATATGGATTTCTGGAATTTAGAAAAGCATCTAGCCTTTTTTTTTTTTTTTTTTTTACCACATAATGTGCAACAGAGAAAGCCTGAGCCCAGAAAACACAACAAAATGTGCAATGGAGCTGGAGGTCATTTCCTAACAGAGCTTTAGAGATGTTCAGAGTTTGGAGAAAATCAGAACTGAAAGTAGGAGTGGGCTTGGGGCATAAAGTAGAATACTTCATTCAAGATGTATGAACATGGTGACTGCAAACTGGTCGTTTTTTATCTTTCAGGTTAAAACTCAACATTTGCTCTTTAAAGAAAGTGCCTAGTGGGGGCTCCTACAAGAGGCTTTGAACCAGATAGAAGCACAGTAAATCTTATGGTAATTCTAGATGTCCACAATGGAGCAACGAGGGGGAAACTTAAAGGTGACCGTTTCTTCCCAGGAAAGTAATACACTACAGTGAACACCCCTTAGTTTAGTCGTATTTTTATTTGAAGCCTGAGTGTTGACTAACTATCCATTTACATTGACCCTTTAGCTCTCCTTTCAAATCCAAGAAGACTATGGGATAAACAGTCCTACCAATGGCAGAGGAAATTCATGTCATATACCAACAGTTATCAATTTTTCATTAACTAATAATATGTGCAGACAACCAAAGGTCATCAGACATTTTTGAGGAGGATTAATATCTTAGGTAAAAAGAACCATGATTATCAAACAAAAAACTGACCCTTGAAAGAATAGAATAATTCAGAAAATACAAATAACAAAAAAAAATTATTACTGTCTTTTTAAAATAAACTTTTTATTACATAAAGTTTCAAACATACGCATAGAGCATACAATGAACCCAATGCACCTATCAGCCAACCTCAATAATAATAAATACATGGTCTCAAGATTATTTTGAAGCAAATCCCAGACACTATCATTTTATATATAAATATTTCACTGTATATATACACATATATAATATAAGAACCCTTAAAAATAATTACAATACCATTATCACATTTTAAAAAATTACTTAGTGATATCAAATATTCAATATTCACATCTCCTCGATTGTTTTTTCAGTTTCTGTGTTTGAATTGAGATCCAAATAAGGTACAGATGTTGCTATTGGCTGATATATCTCCAAAATTCCCCCTTCGCCTCTTTCCTTCGAGATTGTTCTGTTGGAGAAGCTGATTTGAAGAAATCTCCATGTCAGGATTTTACTGAGTACATCACTATATTCCAAATACATTAAATAAAGTTATAAACTTTATGAATAATAGAACTTCAGTGTCTCAGGTGGATATCAGTTTGGAGTCTTCTCTTCATCCGGGTTTGCCTTTTGGGGAGGTGGGTTGGGGAAGAAACCCCCTTCACGAGGACTTTCTCTCTTTGGCCAGAACTGGGTAGAGCCCCCATAACTGCAGTGGAGTCTGGAAGTTGTGTATTTTATCTTCTAGTCTCTATACTGTAGAGGCAAGAGAAAAAGTGCTTTCAAATGCTTTTGAGTATTAATCCCAATAGCCACAGTAACAAAATCTATAATGTATCTAGGAATTAACTTAAATGCATTGTACTTTTATGAGTAAAGCATATTAAAAAAACCTGAAAAAATTTAGAACTAAATCATGGTCATGGATGGGACAGTTTAATATTTTCAACATTCAAGACCATTGCAATAAAATTCCAGCAAACATTTTTTGTGTGTGAGTCTTCACAAGCTGATTCCCAAATTTATATAGAGGAATAAAGGTCTGTGAATAGCTAAGCTAATTCAGAAAATGAGGAGCAGCAAAAATTTTACAAGAGGCAAAATTTTACTTGATTTTAAGACATTATTCAAAGCAATAGAAATTACAAAAAAACACACATAAACGTGGTGTTTGATATTTGGAAAACTGATGAATTATTTAATAAATAGTGTTGGGAAAATTAGATAGAATATAGGTGAAAAAATTAAATTAGATCAATACATAGGTTAAAAATTTAAATGTGAAAGGTCAAAACTGTAAAGTTAATAGAAAAAATACAAGAAGGCTTCTTTGTGATTCAGGATGTAGAAATATTTTAAAATAAATTCTTCAAAATATAAACTATAAAGGGAAAAATTAATGTATATCATTACATCAAAATTAGTTGTAATTTTGGCCACTCCTAGCTGCAATGGAGTCTGAGACGGTGAGCATTTCAGCTGTCCAGTCAGTGGTTAATGAAGAATAACGAAGGAGAGCATAGACAAAATTCAGGGATAAGTGACAGTTTGGGAGAAGATCTCTAGAATATTTAGCACCAACATAGAATTAATATCTAGAATAAAAGGTTAAATTCTTATGAATAAGAAAAATAAATAATAGAAAAATGGCAAAGATTATGATTAAGAGATATTCTAATGGTTCAAAATATACAAAGATGAGATGTTTAACCTCACAGTATTCAACGCAATACAAATTAAAGCTCTGAAATACTGTTTACAGAAGAACAAAAAGTTAGAAAGTTGGATACGAAATTCTGTTGAGAATGTGGGGAGGTAGGAAACCTCACCCACTGCCGAAGGGGGTATGGACGAAGTATGGTCATTTTGGAAAGGAATAAAGCATTACTTAGGGGAATTCAGTAATTATTGCATAGAGCATAAACACCAGGAAAATCCTCACAAAAGTGTACCAGGAGGTATTTATGAAGATGCTTATCACAGCATTATTTGTGGTAGCAAAGAATGGGGAGTAATTAGATTAAATGTAGACTATACAGCAGTCACAAGGAATGAACTAGTAGACATTTAGCCACATGGATAGATCTCTCAAACACAATTTTTGTAGTACTATTTATGTAAATTGAACATACACAAACAATAATGTCCATATTTTAAAGATACTCACACACACATATATAAATAAAATTATTGAAGGTGGGTCAAAAGTATAAATATTAAATACTTTAGATTGGAAACCTGTGGAAAGGGGAGAGAAATTGGATTATATGGGATGAAGGGGATAAAACTCAGTAAAACAAAATAAAATAAACAAGTGAAGATGGTGTGTTGTGAGTTGATGGCATGGTCAATCCCATTCTGCTCATCTGACGTCCCTACAATAAACAAACTTACAAAGAAACCGATTCCTCTTGAGAAACAAGGAGATTTGACAACCTAAGATCTGACTTGGTGGGAGCCGGGAGGTGGGCAGATGTGGAGCAATCTGCACAGTTTACCTCCTCTTACTGTCTTCCAGAAGTCAGCTCGACCCATTTATATTGTTCGCTGGCCTCTGATCCACAGGGTGTTAGAACTTTGTTCTAGACTCGGGTCTCAGGAGCAGGAGACTTTGTAGGCATGGACTAGTTTCATAAGCCTAACAGGGTGAGTTATTTATCCTAAAAGCGGTTGCTGTGCTGATGAGTTCCCTGGACTGAGAATCCCAAAGACAAAGCAGCTCAGAAGATTTACAGGCCCTGAAGTCAATATTCACCCTAGGCAGCATCCCTCAGAACATGCAGATAGACTGAGAGAAATATTTCTAAATGAACTCCGTAAAGAAACTCTTATAAGAGTTTACTGTTTTCTCCCTTCATTAATAATTCAGTGAGGAGACCTGTGAAGAGCACAGCTGAGGTGAGTGTCTACTGTCCGGAAATGGTCAGACTTCAGGCCCTGATTAAAGTTTTCAATTTACCCCACTGAAATCTGCCAATGAATTCTGACTCCTGTAGACTCTTCTCAGAAAAGAGCAGCTTTTCCAATCTTGCCCTTGCTTGATTAAAATGCTAAGGATGTTCTATTTTAGATAGCCAATTACTTGAGACCGCCTTTAAAAATTAAGACCCTTTAGTATGAAGTAATAGAAATGAACTCAAACAGCTTAATTTTTTTTTAAAAAAAGATAATCTTTATAAAGAAAAGGGTTTGTCTGGAACCTATGTCTAAAATAACAAATATAACTACTACATTCATAACTGATATGTAATAGGTAAAAAAAAACTAAGAAAGCTGTAATAAAATGTCCTATGTAGTACAAAAATAAAGTCAAAGGAAACCCAGGACCCCATGTACATTGGTCACCTGTACAGAATAGATATTACACCCCATAGGGCAGTACTGTAAGAACAGTGAAGTGAATGGACTGCATTTTATTGAATTGTTTCTTTGTTAACTGAGACTGAGAACCAAGGACATTTTATCATTTTGTTAATTCTATGCTGTACTTGATAATGTAGGAAAAATAAACAGAAATGGACCTGCATTTGGTTATGTGTAGGTATGGACACATTACAGGTTTCTGACATTTTAGAGGGACCAGTTTTTGTATTTTATCTATTTTTATAAATTCTTATAAATAAGTAAGAAAACTAAATAATAGAAAAATGGCAAAGATTATGATGAAGAGATATCCTAATGGTTAAAAATATACAAAGATGAGGTGTTTAACCTCACAGTAATCAATGAAATACAAATTAAAGCTCTGAGATACTGTTTACAGAAGAACAAAAAATTGTTCAACAAAAAATTGCTCAATAATTTTTTGTTCTTCTGTAACACCAGGAAAGCAACGTGCATTGCTGTAAACCCCCACCATTGTAACAATCCTGGTGAATACCAGTTAGTTCACACAAACAGCTGAAGAACTGACTTTGCAAGTCTGCGCCCGTGTTACTAAAATCACTTATACAGCCTCAAGTATTAGGCAGTTTACTGCCAAGGCTGGTATGAATGATATAAAATGCAGACTAGGACCCAGATTTCAGGACTGTGTACTATCTTCCTCCAAAGTGAACCAGGTCTCCGTCGAGGGTAGCTACTGCTAAACCTGTGGCAGGAAAGACAAGCTAGGTCTGGAAGATCTTAGTTGATGGGGAGCAATGACAGTTTCAGAGATTTCTAGGGGAGGGTCGAGAAGGGAAAAGAGGCCAGCCCGATGAAAGTGAACCAGTGATGACAAACAAGTCAATTACCACCATGAAGTGAAACAGGTTGAGTTTGTACAGGAGCCTTAGTTGCATAATAATATTTAAAAAACCAAGTGACATGGGGCGTGCTCACAGACTATGGAAAGACAACTGTATTAAACACACGAATTTCAGTTAAAGAAAAGATAATATACTGAGCGCATGATATTGTGAGCATTACATTAAAATTGCTATTGAGAAAAAAGCCCATTGTATTTCCTTAATAATGAGTATCCATAATCTCAGCTGTCCCCAACTCTAATTATGAAAAGTTGCATGGAGTAATACGCACCTGATCTTCTGATGTTAATGCCTCACTCTTGGTGTCTGTGTGGTCTGAATCACAAAGCACACAGTCAAGAACTTACCCTACTGATCCGTTATTGACAAGCCTGCTTTTGAGTTAACAAACTCAGGGAACAACCACCTTGCTCTGATACATAGTGGCAGAGAAACAAGGGACACTAATAACAGGGATGAGCTCTGGTGTCAAAGAGGGCTGTTGCACTTGTCATTTCTATCCTCCCTGGTTACTGACCTGAGATTCAACTCCACTCCTTCATCTTCTCCTCAAGAACTTTGCCAGCATGAGGATTGTGTGTGTGTGTGTGTGTGGGGGGTAGGTAGGTAGCATAGACAAATCATGGTGTATACGGTGCTAGTCACATTCGTTCTCTATTAAGAAATTATCCTGTAATTGTACTAAGGGAGGTACTTGTTGCTACTTCAATGTTGGCCGCTAGACCCAATAACTATGACTCTTCTGTTTTGTTCTTTGTTTTGTTTTTGAGATCCCTGATATTGAGTGCTTAATTTAGGTGGAGCATTTGGGTGGGTTAGGAGAGTTGGAATAGATTGCCATTAATATCACTAATTTGGGAGTCATCCTCAATAAATTGGAAAGAAAGAGTGCACACTCTAGTGGACATTTTAAGAACTGGCATAGACTGTTGTGCAAAACAGGTTGGGACTGGGTCAGTGACTGGGTGATAACATCACGCGCTCTTGGCACCCTTAGTCCGCAGTTTAGTGGTTACTGCATTTGTGGTAACATGAGGAATCTGAAAGACTAACCACAGGACCGGAAGAAGGGAATGGCTATAGGTGCGTGTGTGAGAGTGTGTGTGTGTGTGAGTGTGTGTGTGTGTAAGTGTGTGTGTGTGTGTGTGTAGGGTGTGGTGGAGAGCTTGCTGCTTTACTGCCCTTTGTAAAACATTAGGGAAGTGGAGGAAGTTTGGAGAAAGACTCTTCTCACAGAAATGAGAGTTGGAGTGTCTGGGTATTGTGGCATTGAAATACAAAGTGTAAGAAAAATTGATTGCAAAGTTAGAAAAATTCTCCTAATTCTCATTAGACAAAAATCACTTGGTGCATAGAGAATTGCTCACGTTTTGAAAAGCAAGCAGGAATATTTTCTTTAATACTGTGATGCTGTCACCACTGACCCTACTCTCAATTAACTTCTGGAATACTGTGGAGTCAAAAAATATTTCCACTCAATGAGATGGGAAGTATGATCCAGAGATGAGAGTGACAGTGTGGCTGAATAATATCCACAAAGCTAGCACTATCAGGGGTTGGTTCCTTTCTTTTTTTTTGATTTTTTAAAGTGAATTTTCTTTTGAAAATGTGCATGTGTCAAATTTCATGTTTTTAGATAGGTTCACATGTATATATGTGGATTAATTAAAATCACTGGCATAAAAAAACAGTGTTCCAAAAGTACCAAAAATAATACAAATTGTTGGAAATAATAATTCTGACATACATAATTGAATTGCTTGACTTGGAATGTAAATTTATGATTTGAAATTAGGAAGGGCTTTTTTCCTTTGTGTTTGTGTAATATTTCTGATGGGCCTGCAAGCAATTTTATTATTTTTGAAATCGTGAGACATATGGTTACCGGCTCCAAGCCTCCAAACCAAAATCTATGTGAATTTGGCTTATTAGGAAAAATTTTGGTGATGTAAAACATTTTGCAATTTCTTTGGTTTGCTGTTAAAGAAAAATGCAAGATTAAACAGAATTCTATGCTCTTAGATTAAACATATTATACTTAGATAGTATTTCTAAACTACCAAGTTCTTTATGTAAATTAGATGTAGTAATTTGTAAAGGAACTTTAGTCTGAGAGTGCTTGTCTATGATTTTGCTAGTTATGTACTGGCAACGTGCAGGAGGGAAAGGGCGCAGAAGAGCCGGTATGCCCAGAAATTGAGACAGCTGGACCTTCTTTTTTTTTTTTTTTTGTGATGACCATCAGCCCTGAGCTAATACCCATGCTAATCCTCCTCTTTTTGCTGAGGAAGACGGGCTCTGAGCTAACATCTATTGCCGATCCTCCTCCTTTTTTTTCCCCCAAAGCCCCAGTAGATAGTTGTATGTCATAGTCGCACATCCTTCTAGTTGTTGTATGTGGGACGCGGCCTCAGCATGGCCGGAGAAGTGGTGCGTCAGTGCGCGCCCGGGATCCGAACCCGGGCCACCAGCGATGGAGTGTGCACACTTAACCGCTAAGCCACGGGGGCCGGCCCCTGGACCTTCTTTTTAATCAAAGTTGCTAAGTTCACCAGCAGTCCCAGAGACACAGAGAAGTGAAGACCTTATTAGACCATATTGGCCCAAATCCGATCTTTGAGAGGATTTGAGTTGAGAGGGAGAAAGGCACACTGAGGGACGGCTAATAATCTTGACAAAGTTCCAAATGGCGTTAAAAAAGATTGGCCCTTTGAAATCAGAATTACAAATTAAATTATATATTTTGTTTTTCTTTGGATATTTCCATGTCAAATGATTGCTTTTCACTTAAACGGGATTTTTTTTGGAAGGGGAGGTGAACTTGAATATTACTGGGAAATTTTATATACTTGCTGGCAAGCTGTAGCTTCACCAACCATGTAATGCTAAATTAGAGATACAGCCATGGAAGGGCGCGTAAACGCTACAGGAGAAGATTGTCACAAATCTGCAGGCCTCCAGCCTAGGGGTTCTGACCAGGTGTTCTAAGGGGAGGATGAGAATGTAGCATTTTAAATAAGAATCCCCACTGATGCTAAAGCAAGTGGCCCGGGGATTATCACTCAGAGAAACTCCAGCGGAACCTAGGCAAATAATGGGGATGTTTGCAACGATTTATAAATGAGTTTATCATCAAAAGTTAAGAGAAGGTTATTTTTAATTGTGGAATATGTGCGAGTGTGAGAGTGTTGGGAGATGGACCAAAGATGATTGAAATATAATTTTACTGGTATTATGAGAATCTGAAAGCACTATAGATGCAGCGTCTACAAGGGCACGTGCAGGAGCCAGGGTGGAATTCCTCAAATCCACTCTGCATTCTCCCATCAGAGCTTTGATCTTTACTCTTCTGTCTGCTGGGAATGAATGTGCTTCTCTTTATACTTCTGACTCGCTCATCCTTCACACCACTGTCCCATCCCTTCCTCAGGGGCCTTGCCTGACACCCCGCCAACAATAAACCCCCCTCCCCACTCTCTATCCTCCCTCCCGTCCCCCACACTTATATTTTTCATCATGGCACTTAAAATTTTCTGAAATAATATTCTTTATTTATTTGTGTACTTGTGGAGTGTCTCTTCCTTGAGACTGTAAGCTCCCGTAGTACAGGGATTTTGTTTTATTCATAGCTGTGTTCTAACACCTAGCATTTGATAGTCAATAAGCACATTCATCCTTTGAATCTGGCTTCTGAAATTCAGTTTCCAGTCAAAAATTTAACGTGTTTTGTGATGTATTTTGCAGGGATTTATACCTGGGATTATACCTCAATCTGGAAGAGTACATTGACTCCTGGAAGCGTCCATTTTTGAACTGTGAGGGGGGGAGTGCGGTGTTATGCTCATTTGTCCTACTGATAAAGAAACCCAACTTGATACTCGCTGGTATTCTTGATGGCTATCATTTTTCCTTTGAAAATTTGAGACTGATAATGGACACTGAGTACCAGTGTATTTCTCACTGTCTTTTAAAATTTTAGCTAGGTTAAAGATCAACGAATAAATATGGAATGTCCCAAAATGGAGTATGCGTGTATATTTGCCATTAGTCTGATCTAAGCCCTGTGGGTTGTCTCCACACAGTGTGGAGAATGGATAGGATTAGGAGGATATATTTGTCAATGTTCAATCAAGAAAACAGAGCCCATGCCAAGTAGTTTTGCTGAAATGGCCCTTCTCAGAAAGCCCCATAGGAAAGAGACTGGCCTCCGAGCAGATGACTCTCTGCACCTGGATTGTGGACACTTTAATTTTAATCTGTGTGCTTTGGTAGAGAATTTCAGGAAAAAAGCAGGACAGGTGCACCTAGTATTTCAAAACCAACCAGGTTATACATAAAATGGAATATTTTGCAGCCATTAATATATTTCCAAAGAATTATTTAATTCGTTGGCTTAATCATTTAACAACTGTTTATTGAGCACTTACTATTGCCAGGGATTTGGCTGGTCATTGAGGACAAAACTGAATAATGCATGGCTGCTGCCTTGAGAAGCTTCCAGTCTACTGGATAAATAACATGTATTAATTGTGGAGCATCTACTGAACTCCACGTGGTTTGTCAACTTTGTTTAAATTCTTATAGTTATGCTGTAAGTAGGCATTATTATCACCAATATACCAATGATGAAATGGTATAGCTCATACAGTTTAGATAACTAGACCAAGACTGCTCAGGCATTAGAAGCCATGACTAAGCTTTAGTCTTGGGTCCACCATTGCACCTTATTTCTGGAGGGACCTTTGCTTTCCTCAGAGTCAAATGTGTGTCTCTCTCTCTTTCTTTTTTTCCCAGCTGGATACCTGTACCGCCCAACACCGAGGGCCCACCACAGCCCATATCCCTGCCACTTCAGCCTGGGTCAAACCCCCAAATCCTGCAGTGTCTCTGTGAGAACATGGAGAGGAAGCTAGAGGCTCACATGTCTCTCTTGCCCTTCAGAAAGCTCCAGAAAGTTTTGTGATCGATAATCAGGGTTTACACTCTAGTTTTACTTATTTTGGGGGCAGGTTTAGGAAAGTGTGAAGAATGGAGGTGATCAATGGTATGAATACCTTGGCAGAAAATGAACAGTGGCTAAATTGTTTTGCTCCTGTGGACAGGGAATAGTTAACTCATAGTTAAGGCTCCTGGATGTGAAAAACCTAAAGTTAAGTTTCTCAAATTTGAAAATTTTATCAACTTTTAAAAATTTATTTGATTTTATAAACTCACATCCTAAAATGGCTTTCCAATTCTTATTTGCAAATTAACTCAATTTGAGGTCAAGTATAGGTGACACAAAGTAAAAAAAAAAAGTTTATACTTTCAATGCTATTAGCCTTCCAATTCTGCAGGTACAAGGAAAGCAGATAAAAATACTTTAAATATTTGATTCCCCGGAATTAGCAATGTTAATTGAGGATAATGGCTCTTTTGTGGGTCATGCTGAGACCCACAGGAAGGCAACTCCGTACTCAAACACACAGACACATACACACACACTGAACTCTTCTGTCAGATACAGATAATGTTAGGCAACTCAGCAAAGTTTTAAAATATTCTGCTAAGAATATAGACACTCTACACACAGTAGAGTTTTTTTTAATGTTTATATTGAGCCTAACACACATGCAGAGAAGTATGTAAATTCTAAGTGTAAAGTTTGATGAGTTTTTATAAAATAAACTCATCTATGTAAACTAACACTCAGATAAGAAACAATCAAGAACTTGATATAAATGAAATCAGTGTTTACTCTTTTGTATCTAGTTTCCTTCACTTGAAATTTTGTTTGAGATTTATTTATATTGTTGTGCATAGTTGTGGTTCCTTCTGCATAGTATTATTGAAGACTGTAACTACATGGTATTCTATTATGTGAATATATCACAATTTATTTTTCATTCCATTCTTGATGGGCATTTGAATAATTTCCAGTTTTTGGCTGTTGTGAAAAGTGCTGCTATGGACATATTTTTGTGTTTTTTGTTGAATATGTGTACACATATCTTCTGTGTATATAGGATCATAAGATAGGCATATTTTCAGCATTTGTAGATACTACCAATTAATTTTCCAAGGTGTTTGTATCAATTTAGACTCCCACTATCAGTGTATGAGAGTTTTGGTTGCTCTACATCCTTGGCAACACTGGATATTTTCTTTCTTTGAGGCAATATAGTGGTATTACATTTGCTTTTAATTTATATAATCATGATGCCTAATCAAGTGTTGTACCTTAAGTGTTTACTGAAGTCATTTTCCCCATTTTCAATTGAATCGAGTTGTCTTTTTCTTATTGATTTGCAGTTCTTTATATATTTTGGATACAAGTCCTTTATTGGATTACAATATCGCAAATACTTTCCATTCTATGGGCTGTCTTTTCACTTTCTTACCAGTGTCTTTTGATGAATAGAAAATCTTAGTTTTGGTATAGTCCAATTTATAATCTTTTCTTTATTGTTAGCCCTGTTTGGAAATCTTTAACTAATCGAAGATCATGAAGATATCTGCCTACATTTTCTTCTAAACACTTAATTGTTTTAATTCTTACAATTAGATTTGCAAAATATCTAGAATTGATTTTTTCATGGTTTGAGAAATATACATTTTGTTTTCCATACGGAAATCCAATTAACCAAACCTGGTAGCACAATTAAAAAAAGAAAACAATTTAATGCTGCTTACTTTGAATAAGAGTGCTATCGTTACATGGAATGGACTGTATCTCAAATCATTCTGTAAATTTAAGTAGTTAAAATTAATAGAGTCTTTATGTTACATACTATGAATTTTTTTAATATGCTTTCATATGATCAAATCCTATCAAAGAAACTGAACATTGGGTAATATTGGCGTTAGAACTTTCTTGAATCCATTACTAATATATTGAGTAGATTAGAGATGTTAAATCCAGAAACCTTCACCATTTAAGCATAAATTTAATAGATACTCACTATTTCCTATAACATTTTATGGGAAAAAGTAGAAAACATATAAAGAAATTTGAAGAAAAGTGTTTATATGTATCATATCGGAAAAAAACAACAACAGAAAATTCAGGTTGAGCATAGTAAGTGCTTTTTTGTTTTAATACATAAAAGGGGAAAAGGATAGTGACAGCCACAGGTTTTAAACGGAAAACATGTGCATGAACTCATGGTTTTGAAAAATTCTTGTTCAGTAGCAAAAATTACCTTTGCTACTTCTGCAGATGTTCTGTTTACTTCACTACTAAGAGAGTGAAAAGGTAACCCACAGAATGGAAGATAATCTGTTGCCAATGTGTATCCGGCATGATAGAACCTGCAGGTCTACTACCCAGTTTATGGTCCTTTGCATGGCCTTTCACTAAAAGCAGAGAGGGCTCTCTGGAGTGAAGCCACTGTTGGATCTCGAGTCAGGAAAAGCTGAACAATCCTAGACTAGCTCACAGTGGAGAGGCAAAGATGGTTTGGGAGATACCTGGGGTAGCGTTGAGATGGGTCAAGACTCCAATCCCCAGAAGAGGGCTTCAATCGAATTGTAAGATTCCTGCATTAAAGTTTTCAGTCAACACCCAAGTTACTCTACCCCTCCTTGGACTCAGAAGATACTTTGTCTTTAGAGGGGCTTCTGCAAGGAGGGACTCTTCTCCAGTGAGGTAGATCTTGCCAGTTAGCACAGTGGGAACTTAATATGCAATTCAAATTTACCTTCCTGTATGGTCTACCACAGGCTTTATTTTGTTCGTTTAATTTTCTAATAGGAATTGGGTTCCACACTGTGATTACTTCTTTGATTATTTCAGAACAAGTGATTATGTCAGGGTCTCTGCGGAATCAAGGGGAAGTGCTCCTCAAGACATTAACAGGCCAATGTAGTGTGCCTTCTGCTGAGCAGAAACTACAAACATCTGATTTCAGAAATGCAAATTACTGACATAATTTTAATCCTCAGCATTATTTAAGTTGTCTGGTTAAAGACATTTTGAAGGAAAATCAACTACTACAATTATAATTAAAATCCCTTCATGTCTATATGGGAAAGACACATAAAGTGTAGATTATAAAGGAAAGGACAGCATTGGGAAGTTTCAAAATAATTTTTTCTTCTATAAAAGGTAAAATAAGAGTGAAAATGAATTTGTTTGGGTTTGAATATTGAGTACATTTTGGTTTAGAATTTTCTGCTTTGAGTAAATAAAGATAATTTTGTGCTGATCAACATGACTGAGCCACTAAAATATTTTAAATTCTAGCACTAAACTAGAATTTAATCTTTGTTTCTCTAAGATAAAGAAATTGGGCTTTTGATTAGGCTGTTACTTCTTGGAAGAGAAAATCAGCCAAGGAGAAGTAACTACCCCCTCTGCTCTAAAGACCTTAGTGTGTATTACATTGAGGAGAGGCAGGCTTGGCTTAATGAACAGGAGGTAGTGGGAGTTGGGGACTCTGTTGAGTCTTGGTGACAAAGAACAACACTATCCTTAAGGGCTGGCTTTGTAATTTGCAGGGCCCAGTGCAAAATGAAAATGTGGGGTCCCTTGTTCAAAAGCAGGAAAACAGTGCCATTAAAGGTACTAAAATATAAAGCTTTTCCCTTTATTCCACCATCTTTCTCTCAAATTGTCACAGTGTTTTTAATTTGCTACTTAATGTTGTTGTAAGTAAAAAAAATTACAATTTTAAATTATTAACATGAGTTTTACCATTCATCTTTATACTGTACGATGCCAGTTCTACATGCAAATGTAAGAGTATTTAACTTGTATATAGAATCACTGAAATTGTATAATTTGTATTTCGTGCATGCATATATATTTCGTTCTTACTAGAGGAGTGGAAAAGCTGCAATAAAACCAACACAACTGTTTTTATTTCACTTCTTGATACGTGCAAAAATATGGATTACTCTACGAGTCCCTTTTCCCCCTTTCCTTGTGTGTCATCATTTTCAGTGTAAGTGGTTGGTTAATACAGGGAAGTAACACAAATAAGAAAGGATATGGTAGGGTTCCTTACTCTTCAGTGTTTTTCAGACCACTGTTGCCTTCTTTCTGAATTCTGGATGGAATGGAAAGTCTGGCTTCCATTTACGCAGTCACAGATATAACATGCTTACCTTGTACTTACTTAGAGTCTTTCTGGACCCCACCATTGTGGGTCCACTGGAATTTTTCACTCCGGGGGCATCGAGGATGCCATATGTGAATAGGGCAGCAAGGAATGGTCCATGTGCAGACTGCATGTATCTCCTGTGCTCACGCTCCAGTGTCCTATCAGACTTCACTTAGAAACAAAAGTTCAGAGATAGCATTATTAAGGATTTAAAGATGGTGACAGCAGAGTGTTAAATCAAGGACAGTGCTCTTCTGAGCATGGCACCCTGTGTGACGGCCCTGGTTATAAGCCCATGAAGCCAGCCCTGCTTCCAACAGACAGTTTATTCAGATGATGTCCTGAGGTTTACATTGTTTCTTCTTAGAGTGGCAGGCCTTCTGGGGCATGGGGCTTAGTCCAGGGGAGGCCTGGGACGAAACATCAATGCCCTATTTAGCACTAGCTCCTTTACCCCAATGGTGAGAATTCCTAGACCACAGGGTGATCTGCTCTTGTGCCCAGAATGAGCAAGTAGAGGGAATGAAGGGCTAATGCTACTTTCTTTCTTACCCACTTTACCCAAGAATTAGGCCTCCCGTTTTTTAGAGTCTTGATATTAAGCACTCACTTTGGTTGAACCATGTTGGTGGAAAGGGGGATTAGAATAGTTCTCTTATCCTCTATCTTAGTGATTTTCAAACTTTGCACCACATTAGCATCATCTGGGGAGTTTTAAACAATTCCAGTGGTTAGGCCACAGTCCAGACTAATTACATCAAGAAGGCTAGGCATAGGTGGGATGCTATTGAAGCTCCCCAGGTGATTCAATGTGCAGCCAAGGTTAAGAATCACTGCTCCAGCTTCTTGCTACTCAAAGTGAGGCCCCTAAACCAGTAATATCAGCATCACCTGGGAGCTTGCTAGGCTAGCAGAAGCTCAGGCCCCAGACCTACTGAGTCAAGTTAGAATCTGCATTGTAACAAGACCCCCAATAAAACTTTGAGAAGCATGGCTGCAGCTGAGCAGGCCACTTGTAACACCTGGAGGCTGGCCCCTCCAGTTCTCCTGCAGACCACTGGTCCTCAGTCCTGGCTGTTTGTTGGAATCACCAGTCATTCCGGCAATAAGCACAAGGATGCATTGATTTTATTTTTATGTTTAATAGTATTTATCAGAATTATAGTACACTAGGATTATTTTCATCAATTATGTTCTAATAATAACAAATGATATCACTAAGATTTACTTTAATGCTTAGAACCTTACAATTATATAAAATTTAAAAATGTTTTAATCTATATACAAAATTTGGCTGTAGAAAAATACAATGTGTGATTAAGAAAATATATTAAAGCATAAAATATATTATAATAGTAAAACATTATGTGAGGAAGTACATTGGAAATACGAATTCAAGGAGAAAAAGAATGTAAAATTTCTGACTATTAAAGGTGAATGTGCTCATGTGTTTTTTTAAATGGATGATGACAGATGTAAAACCTCTGGGGTTTTTTTCAGTCCATTGGATACATTAAAAGAATGATATAAGTTTTATTTTATTTTAAAATATCAAAATATCGATACTTGCAATATGCCAAGAATTAGATTATTTTTAACCATTTAAATTTATAATGGAAAACATTAGACAATGATGCTTCTTATTTTAAAGTGTCAATATACCAGGGATTATATTACTTGCAACAATTTGAATTTATGATGAAAGATACTAAATGCCAATATGTGAGAAGTACATACTTTTTCAAAATTCTAGGAGTGTGAAATAATTCGAAGACCACAGGGATACATGACAAGACCTGAGAATGTCAGAGTCATCTCTGAGTCCTTGGTTATTCTCTTGGCCTCCCTGCGGTCCACTTAGCAACATGCGCTCCTTTTCACTGTGAGGGGGCATAAGGGACAACGTGTTTGCTCCCGCTTTCTTGCCTTGACAGCCCTTCCCACTGGTCATGCTGCTTAAACCTGGGCATTGCCGGAGTAGTTGAACAATCACAGACCTACCTGTTATTGTTCTCCCCTTTGGCAGTACAACTTAATATCTTAGTCAGTTTCTTGCCAACCTAATTTTGGAGGATTGCATAATCTAATAATGCCAGAAATTATGTCCAGCTAAGCCCCTTGAATTGATAGTCTGCACTTGGAGTTTCCATTTCTTAATACTAAGCTTGTGGGTTCTGCCATTCAAAGAACATGGAAGGGAGACCAGAGGCTAGGTGGGGAGAATGCGGTGCCCTGGAATGTTGCCACTCAGGGTTCTAGTTGAATGCAATTCACAAAATTTAATTCTTATCCCTATCAAAGTGATACCATCACATAGTTTTTAAATCAAAAAATTACTAAAAAGCTCATATTAAGATTTTTCATTCTCCACGTCTCCCTAGCCTTAGTTCCACTTCTAGAAGTACATACTTTCAACTCTTAGTTGTTTCCTCTGGGATTTACCTTTATATATTTACAAAAATTATTTATGCTGCTCCTTCTCAATTAAGACTGTTTAGACTTTGTTTATAACATCCTGCTATGGTAGTTGAGGCACTAGCTTTTTTACAAGGCATCCTCTTTCTCTCTCTCTGTCCAACCAATATAGTCATAAGTCAAACTTTGGTTAAATAAATATTCACTGTTACATTTTAATGAATGTATAAACATGCTCACTCATGAGTCCAGTAGTTAACTATAATTATATTTCATATTTTAATAATTTTTTATTTTCTAAACTCTCTATGTATCAAACACTAATTCTTTAGCAGTTTCTAAAGCAATTTGTTATACTGTTCTAGTAATATTTTTGCAAATGCTCAAAACACTTCATATAATCTATGAATTTCTTTCTTCATTCATTCATCTGTTCCTGGCACCCTCCTTGAGCTCTGATCTGAGCAAGCGCTTCTGTATCTGGCACACAGCTTCTCATTTTGAAACTTTCCTTCACCATGTTTCTATGCTGGGTTTTGGTTGGATGTCTTAATTCTATGATCTTCTTCTTTCTCAGTGGATTTCTTTGTTTTTCTAGAACACATATACTGGTAGCTTCCCAAAAAAGAGTGCATGGGAGGTAGTATTTTTTGTTATCAGATCCCTGCAATGTTTTTATTCTATACTTTCATTTATTCTACCTATCAATTCCACCATTGATATTTTCATCTATAAAGAATTTTTCGCTGAAAATAATCTTCACTTGGAACCTGACAGGCACTCTTGCACCATCTTCTAGCATCCAGTGTTGCTCTTGAGAATCTGATGCTATTTGGATTCCCATTCTTTTGCATGTGGGCTTCTTTTGGCACTCTGCAGGCTTTTAGGGTCTTCTCTTCACCTGTGTCATCCTGAAATTTCGTGATGATGTATCTTAGTACTTTTTTTTATTATGTGTGGTTGGCACACAAGTGAACGGTTTCAAGCTGGCAATTTATGGCCATTAGTTCTGAGAAATTTTCTGATATTATTGTCATCATCATCATCATCATCATCATCATCATCATCATCATCATTTTTGATGGTCTTCTTGCTTCCATTCCTTCTGTTCTTTCTTTCTGGAACTCCTGTTAGTCACATATTAGATCTCATGTACTAAGTCTCTAATTTTATTATCTTTTTAATTTATGTTTTTATTTTTACTCAACTTTCTGGGAGGTTTCTTAAAATTATCTTTTGAGTCTTCTACTGTATTCTTAATTATGATTATCGTATTTTCATTTCCAAGAGCTCTATCTTGTTCTCGGCTTGATGAAACTTGTTTCATGGACAGAGAATGATTTCTTATATTGTTGTGTTGTAGTGTATGGTTAAGAGGTGGCCTTGTAGCCAGACCACTTACATTCAAATCTCAGCTCTGCCGTTTACAGGTTTATAAGCTGGGACAAATTACTAAATTTCCTCAACTGTAAAATGGGCTAAACCTTCATCATAGGATTATGATTATTTAATGAGTTAATGCACTTAAAGTGCTTAGAACAGAGCTTGACCCATAGCAACAGCCTCCATAGGCATTTGCCACTCATTATCTCTCTGAGGTTATTAATTATAGGACTAAATTTTTTTTCTAGTTTAATTGTCTTTCCTTCCTCTGAGATCCTTTTGTTTAATTTGGTACCCATCTTAAATATTTGAAGATTTCCTCAGGTGTCTGGTGACCCTTGGCTGTCTGTTCATAATGAAGAGTGAGTCACTAGAAAGTTGATTGGAAGTCGTGTATGTGCATCAAGCTGCTTGACTCAGAGAGTTCACTGTAGGATGCATGGATATTGAAACTGCCCTTTTGTTGGAGGCTACCCAAAACTTACTATGTAGATATCTTCTATCTTTAGCTGTTCAATTTCTCCAGAGAAGAAGTTTGGTCACAATAAAAGTCCAACAGTTCAATATGTACACTTTCATTAATCCCCATTTCAATCTTACACTTTACCACAGTCATGCATTCTTTAGTCTAGATCCTCGTTGCTTAGGTTTCCTCAAAAAATCTTTCAATTTCTTTTGGGAAATTACTGAAGGGGTACTTAATTGTTCTGCTTGATTGGGGAAGAGAACTGGGAAGTCCAACTACTCTCTATTTAGACTGTCAATAAGGCCATCCGTGCTTAATCCACACCTAACACTTACCTGGTATCTCTAAGCCTGAGCCTTTCATGGGTGCTGTGGAGGTGTGTTGGCTCATTTCCTGTCAGTGTCTTCTCTCTTTAAGAGCATAAGTTAAAAGTTTCTCAACTCTGCTAAGTCAGTTAGTTACTACTACTCCATCCACTTTTCATCCTCAAAAATGTTATTAAAATCTTTCCTCAGCAGTTGTCTTGCCTCCCATTCCTATTGCCTTTTGGGGTTATATCTTTTTATCCCCCTTAACTATCACTTTAATGAGGTTCAAGGAGGAAGAGGAGCCTAGGGTTAATTTGCCGTGTTCAACTATAACTCCAACGAATTTTTTAATAGGAGGCTTTATCATCTTTTTCTGGTAGTAGGTACACAGGAAGTACCAAAGAAGCAGGTATTGCTAATGACCCTGGATCCTCTGGATCCATACCCATTTCAATTGCTAGGAGCCAATATTTTGCCTTTCAGCTCACTACTTTAGGGTGAGGCCGAGTTTGTGGCAGTTAATCAAATTGTATTATTATCTGATCTTCAGAGGCCTCAGATTACTGAGTCGAATGGAAAATCATCTTTCTTTAACAAAGCTACATCATCTGTCCTTTTTTTCCCTGTCAACTTTCAGATGAGTCAGCTTGTCTCTCTTTGCCTCATTTTTATGAATGCTAAAAGAAGCAGCCAACACCCTATGATAGGGACGATAGCATTTTCCTCCTAAGCTCCCTCAGGCTCTAGCCTTGGTTATTACTTGGTCTGAATCCAAGAGGTGACAGATCATGTTTTAACCAACTGCTTCACCACCTTCAAAAAGTGTATATCTTAATGAAAGTGTACGTATTGAACTGTGGAATTCTAAAGCTCTGACCTTCAAAAAGATACTTACTCTCACCCTACTTGGATTCACCCATATCAAAAATTTAGGTCCTACCCTGGTAAGAACCAGACTCTTTGAGTTGTAACTGACCATAATCAAACTCAAAATTACCTCCCAGAATCCACGGAAGAATTGAACAACCAAGAGAGAAGCAGCTGGTTCTCACAAGCAGCTGTGACCAGGGATTTGAATGCCACCAGCATACAACTTCTCTCATCTCTGATGTTCTGTATGTCACCATCATCATTTTTAGTTTGCTCCCCAGACAGTTGAATAGAGACATCAATATTCATGAGTTTTCCATATTATGTATCTTCCACCAACCCAAAAGACTGACCTACTTTCTCAGTTTCAGTTAAAAAAAAATCCCTGGGAAGGGCTTTACTTGGCCAAGCTTGAATGAGGTATCCATACCTGGGCCAACCAACTGGGGCCATAAAGTCAGATAAGAATGTCATCTCCCACGGGAACCATTTGGGTAGGATAGTCGTGGTGACAGTGGCACATCCTTGGAAAAGTAAGAGACAGTGCTTGCAAAACAATACCTTACAAGTTCACCACAAACTAGCCTTTAGTTTGGAGCAAAATTTTCTCTTAGTTCAAACTACATATAGTACTATGTTTCTTATACACATCAACTTAAAGTGTAGCTATTAGAGGCAAAAGGAATACACTTTCCATTGTCATTTCAAACTCTTAACTCTTTTTCACTCTGAAATAACCAGCTTATAGCGACAAGGCTGATAGTTCATTTTCAGAACAGAAATCTGACAGCACTTACTGATTTTGACACTTTCAATACAAAAACTCTCTTGCAGTATTGACAACCTGAATTATAAGCAAGAGAGTCAAGAATGTTGGAATGAAAGATACTTTTAACATAATAGACCTCAATAAATATTTTGCATATTGATGGCAATAAAATATCCAACCTGGAATTAGAATCACTTTGAAATGTAATAGATAGCCACCAAATAAGGCACTAAAGTGATTTCTGACAATCTGATTGGTATATTAATATATATACATGTGATGATGTATATATAAAATTCAACGGTTTAATAAAATTACGTAAATTAAAAGGGAAGATTGGTATCATTTTGGCTCAGCATGTACAGTTTGCCAGAACTAGTTATTGATGCCTTTCAAAGGACTTGACACAAACTTGAATTTGACACAAAATTGAACCTTTTGACTGGTTTGCTGCCATTCAGTGACTTTTACATTCTGGTTGTTTTAAAATATAAGAATTACATTTTACACTTGAGAGCTTGTTTTAATTAAAACCTCAAGACTGAATTATACTTCCCTGCAATCTGAGTAGAAGAAGATTGAATTATTTACTTTGTATATCTGTGCAGATACCATAGACCTGATTTTTTGCTGGTAATGATATTCAATCATAGATTAGCACTCTGGATATTCAAAATTTAAAACACATCTTAGTAATTGTTGAATGTCTCCTGAGAAGTCATGCCTGATTTTAAAAAAGTAAGAAAGCACACTTGGGGTTGACAGATGCAGATTTTAAAAACATTAATGTAGCATAGTCAGAAGTGTCTCCTACTGTTAAAATTTCCTCCGCTTCAAAATTTCAGACACTCTCTGACCCTGAATATAGAAAGTGCTTGATAATTTCAGATAATTTCACCTATGCTGAAAGTGTGATAGGTACTTGCAGATTTAGGTATATAATTTTAAAATACCCCGTTTGAGATTTTCTCTTTAGCATGATGCATTAGTATTCTGTTTTTAAGAATGCATGCATATTTATGTAGATTGGATTATATACTTGTCTAATACAAATGGAGATGATAGAGTCATTAGGATCTTATTCATTTCAACTCACATTAAAATCACTGAAATTTAAAACATTCAAGGATGAAATAGAAGGCGGGTGTGAGAATGGAAATGTATAAGGACGTACCTTCTCCCTTTTCTGCTGCATCTTAAATTTTGTGGCTTCACAGAGCCCAGGGAATGGAAGGAGAGATTAAGAGAGACGCTCTGAGCTAGGAGTACTGTACTTTGTGTTTCTGAGTGGCATATGAGCTGTGTTCAAGCTGAGAGACTTCAAATAAAGTCACAATATACTAGACTATGGCGAGAGAATTCCAGAGGGAATGGCTTGTAAGAGATAAATAATTTGAGCATCTATATTAAAGAATTATTTATAACTGTTTCTCCGAGTCCCTATGCATACTCGGTTGTAAAGGCATAAAAGAAGCTAGGCCAAATGAGGCTGAGCAGAGGTTAACCCAGGTTAGTAAACACATGAAGATGTACCATGGCCCTGTGTTGTGAGTGCCGGATGCTCATGACCATTTAATCTAGAGATGGTGGTTTTCAGAATTAAGTTTTAATAGCGAGTACTATCAGATATTTGACACAAGTAGGTGTAGAAGGCAAGAAGCCTTAGGGTGTTTCCTGTGCCTCAACTTCGTGGTGACAGAGACTGGGGATGTGGAAGAATTGGGAATGATAGTGAACCTTGACTATATATTGGTACGTGTCATGGCTTTGGAGGAACTCAAGCAATACCTTCTTAAGGGGATAAATGTCCAATGTCAGTGAAATATGTGAGCTGAATATCGGGAGGAATAAGCACTCCCTTAAAGATTTTTGCCCTCATCACTGGCCTTGTTCTACCAAATTCAGGGGACTGCACCATTTTTAGAGTTTAATAGATAATAGATGTGACCTGTAATAACTATGTCCAAATTCCCAAGTTCCTCTATCTAATGTAACTCAAAGTGAACAAATGTGGACTAGAATCTCTGCTGGAGGCCTGGAGTCCTAGGCGGCCCCAAACACTGAGGGAGGTGAAGGTCCACCATTCCAGAGACTTGAGGTCCAAAATAACAACGTGCTGTGGTGAGTTAGCCACTCCTCCAGGATAAAGAAGGCACCCTAAGATCTTACCTTGCTGGTGTTTTCCTGGCTGTCACACACCTCTGGCAAGCAGCCATGAATCCTCAACTGCAGAGTGCTCCTGGTTGCCCCAGACCCTCCAGCAGAGGGCGAGACGGGAACAATCTGGGTCTATTGTTCCTCCTCCATCCCACCATGACCCGGGAATATTCAGCAGTGTCTCACTGCCCTGCTTCCCTTCTCATCCCTTTCAATTCCTTTTGACTGTGCTGGATATACCTCAGGGCCTGCCTGTAATGACAATGGGGTGATTTACCCCTCTCCTTTGCAAAGTGAACAGGGAATATTATCAAGACTGATTCATAAGGCTGATTGAACTGACTGCCTCACTCACTACTCCCATCCTGTCCCATTCCACTCGATTCAAAGAAAGAAAGGGAAAAGGAAGGAAAGAAAAAGAAAAGAGGCTTGCATAGTTCACATGTGGATGTACACAGAAACACATTTTAATAAAATATTTGATTTCACTGCACAGAAAACTAGAACTGTCAATCAATTTATTGTAAGAATCTGTGAAGAATATTACCACGAGGCCAATGGAACTAGATTGAGAAAACAATCAGTCATTTATGTAAGCTGGGATGCCAAGCAAACCTACAGGACTGAAAGAAATTAGAAAGATTCTTTATGCCCCATTCATTTTCAGAACTCCGATTTGGAATGCAAGTCCATTTAAAACCTGGACTGCCTTCTTTCTACTTGGAGCAACTCGTACCAACATTTACAGGTTAATTAACTATAAAATAAAAATGTCACCTAATAGGAAGATGATAACCCAATTAAGCAACATCATCCCATAAACCTACTGTAAACGCCACCAGTCCCCTGCAACCCAAAACCTTGAAGCCCCATCATTTATGCTCCCCACCATTATTCCCTGTCTCTTATAAATCTTTCCTCAATTTCTGCACTCCCCACCCCCACAAAATATAAGATTACTATACATTTGCAATTGCTGATTATTTAATTGTTGATGGAAAGGTAGAAGCCATTCAAAAATAGTAAGTGCCTAGTTAGGATATTTGGTTGTAAGAATATAAGGCTATCTCTAATGACGGAGATTTATTATGAGGTTTTCTGTGTGGCAGTAAGGGGGATGGGGTTTCACAAGACTGCAAAGATGAGTCACATAAAAGAAACCGAAGTCACTCTTCAGCCATAATTTACAGAGCCAACCCTAGAGGAAAGGGTTGTTTGGGATCCAAGGCTGCTCTGGGGAACCAAGTGTTTCATGGGCCCTCATTGGCAGTTCTGTAATTCTCTGTTGAGTTCCTTCTGATTTTACTGCTTCTGCCTAATTATCATCCTCTCTATCCTACTCATGTCTGTATGGTATATTTTTGGCTTACTTACAATTTGGCTCCTTCATGTTTCCTCTGCTTTACGTCTGCTTTTGGTGCCTTTTATTCTTCACCCTGCACTGCCCCCCCCCCCACTCTGGCCCCCAACGACAGTTCTTTCTATATTTCACACTCAAATTCCTGCCACATTAAAATTCCTGAGGAATATAGATACTTTGATTGGGCTAGAAAATCACCATGATTACTGTTGGGCAGAACTTTCGAATGGGCCAGTCTATAGTGAGGTGCTTACTCTGGTCCAAACAGCTATAGCGGATATGCAGGGTTACTCAGGCATAGAAGGTTTAGGCACAGGGAACGAATCCCCATGGTCGTGGCCTCAGCGGGGCGGTTGCTTACTGGTTTCCTGTGTGAGACTACGTCACAGGTGCTGTAACTGATCTGTCTACTTTCACAGAAGTCAGATTTTGCCTAGAAATTTGTACGAGTCAAATTCCCTTACAACAAACATCCTCATATGAATAGTCTCAGACTGAAAACACAGATTACAATGCATTGATCAAATACTTGTTTGATTTAATAAAAGGTAATTTGTTTCACTGCAGATTTGATTCCTTCCTTCTTTCTTTCCTTCCTTCCTTCTTCCCTCCCTCCCTCCTTCTCTTATTTTTGTCTCTTTGGACTTTTATTTAGAATCCACTTCACGTATATTCTACATAGTTTTGAATTGCTTGGTCATGATGCAAAAAACCAAAAATGTTTAAAAACATTTTTAAATATAAATTTTTATAAGTTGTACATATATTTGAGTCTCTTCTGTCTATCATGTTACATACCACCTAGAAACTCTACTTTTTAAAATTGGAGTCAGTCAGATTTGGGTTGAAATTACAAATCTACTGATTATTAAGACTATGTCTTAGGCAAAATATTAGGCTAGCCTTCCATATCTTCATTTGTAAAATCGCGATGATAATTTTACTCTTATAGAGCTGCTGTTTTTAAGATCAATCAGATTAAATTACACATTAACCACGAAAATCACCAAGCTCAGTGTTCTGGTTCATGGAAGAAATTTAAGAAATATTAGGTCTTCTCTCTTTCGCTACAACACCAGTATTTTTATTTTTGCACATACTTGATGTGGGCTCTACTTCCTTCATGGTAGGGTGAGCACATAACTTATCATCAGGAAGAGACCATTTTCAGAGTGAAAGTGGCTGTTCGTAATTGTTAGTCCAGGAGAATGTGTGTCAAATGGGACTGTCCAGCAAACTGGAGTGTGGTTACCCTATTCACGGAGCCCTTCTTGTGGGTTTGGGTTCAGGGCCCTGGCAGTTATTGAGGGGTTGAGAAATCACAGGCCCTTACTTACCTGCAATTTTCTGGCAATATAGTTTTTCACTCTTCTTTAACCTCTTCTTGTTCTCACTTCATGGTTTCCATAGTCAGTCGCTGTGATGATCCCTCTCCTCTACTCTCAGCTCCTTAGCACCCGGCACTGACTATTCCCAACTCTCAGAATTCAGCACCTGCATTAAGTGATTTGAATGAGGCTGGAGAAAAACAGAAATCCATGCTGACACTTAGCACATATCTCAGATGGGTCTTCCGCTCTGCCCAACCATCCAGCTTCGCTTCCCTTGTCATTCTGCTTTATACTCTCTGAGGGACTATTTCATACCTTCTCTTCTCTCCTCAAACAACATTCCCTTTCCATGATGCACATGCTTCTCATTTTATTAAGAAAACAGAAGCAATTAGAACTCTGCATCTTCCCACCACCAAGCCTTTAAACCTACCTGCATCTGAACCCATTCACTCAGAACCACTATGCTGCACAACTCCAGGGAACATGCTTCATATTCTGGTCTCCATGAATAGTACCTTCTGGAACACATTTCAGTAGCAATGCTTACGTAGTGTTTCCACATTCTCATCTCACATTATCTCTTTAATCAAGTCTCGTTCTGGCTTTCATTCCTCTTAGGAGCTGTTCTGGAGACTCCCAGTGACTTCTATCTTACAAATCTATTTTATTCTCAGTCTTTATCTTAGTTGACCCCTCCACAGTGATTTTCCTTCACTGGCTGATCTTCCTATCTCCTTTTCTGAAGCCTCCTCTCTGCCTCACCGAGCCAGATGGCCTATGTTCAAATCCCCACTCTATCACTTACTAGCAAGTTTCTTAGCCTGTTCATGCCTCAGTTTCCTCATTTGTAAAATAAAGGTAAAATAGTTTTTATGTCAGAGGATTGTTGTAAGGATTAAATAATAATTCAGGTCAAGTCCTTAGCAAAGTGCCTGGTGAATAGTAGAATTCAATAACTGTGCTATTAGTTTTTTTTATTAAATGTTAGTGTGTCCCAGGGTTTTGTATTTGGCCATCTTCTCTTCTCTATCTACACTATTTACCTAAGTGAGCTCCTCTAGTCTTTTAACTTTAAATTCCACTCTTACCAAAGCTACCCTGATTTTTATCTCTAGCCATAACCTCCCCCTCACTCTTTGGCTTGTGGCCTCTTCCTGCATCTTTAAAGCCAGCATCATAGCAGCTCTCTGACCCTGCTTTCATCATCACCTTTCTTTCTCCAATTCTCCTCTGGCCTCCTTCTTACACTTTTAAGAATTCTTGTGATTACACTAGGCCCGCTTGGATAACCTAGGATAATCTCTCTATTTTAAGGTCAGTTTATTAGCAACCTTAATTCCATCTGCAACCTTGATTCCCTTTTACATGTAACTTCACATATTCACAGATTCCACATCTTAGGACGTGGGCATCTTTAGGAGACCGTTATTCTGCCTACCACAAGCACCAACCTCCAACCTGGCAACTAATTCCATCTTTACTCGACAATGAAGTGGCGTCTCTACCACTTGCCAATCAACTTCTCCTGGCCAACACCAAGAAAAAGAAAATCGCGAAAAGGGAAAATGGCTTTTAAGCTATTTAGTTTGCATGGATATGAATCTAATTTTATAGAAACCATAACTGGAATCTACAATCTTTGTAAAGTGTGATGTTGCTGCTTAGAAGACGTATTAGACTGTATACAGTTGAAAGAAGGAAAATTTCAGTTTCCCATTTTTGGGGAAATGAAATATCTCATATATAATATTTTACAAAGCTCAAGAAGCCCATCTACCATGGGTTTTTTTTTCCTCTGTAAATGCTTCTAATATATGAAAAATTGCTAACATTTTATGACTATAAAATTGAATAGAAGAATGAATAAGTAAAGCATTCTTATCAAAAATAGCTTATCATCAGACATTCAAAATTGTTCTTCACTTTAAGACTGGAAAACTGGGTAGAGTTCCGAATCGTGAGCTATTTGAAATAAAATACATGGTATGTGTTGTCTAAGATAAAACTAGGTTAGAAAGCCATAGTTTCATAAATTAATTAAAAGAGAAGAATCTTGTTTGACTATATCTATGAGGGCAGAAAACAAATTGAAATGCATATTAAATTAGGATCTTTCTATCTGATACAAATTCCAAGCTACCTAATAATGGATTATCTTTGTATTTAAAGATGATACAGTCAACTCACCATCAGCTGAAAAGTCTAAACTAATAAAAACTGAAGCCCTGTAACCTCTCCCCCTGCTGTTTTACCAGAACTAAAGGTCAGTAAGCCAATCAGACAATATTGCTGAGGGCCTTCTATGAGCAGGGCACTGCGATTAATCCAGGAAAGGAAATCCAAAATAGTCTTTTAGAAGGAACTTGTTAAAATAATTCTTACCATATATGTAAAGATGTGTATATATGGAAAGAATATCTCTTGGTTTAATTTAACATTTATTCCCAGATAGGCCACAAAAAAACAAATTGGAATATCTATGAAATTCTTACCTGGGGCCATTGGGGTCAGCAAAAGGAGACGTGGAGGTTATACTGAAAAGAGGATGATCATCTGTTGCCCAAGTATCTGCAGAAGTGAAATAAGTCACATTTCCACATTCTAACCGGCGTCAAACTTAACATCTCTTGGATTTGATGTGTGTCACAGGCCTTAGAAGTGCAGGCTAATTTGCCTAACTAATTCACGAGTTGTGAAAGGAAGCCAAACATGTAGAAATATTCTATTAGACACTGCTGCTTAACAACTCCAGGGTGCCTCATTTTAGAAAGTACGTGCTGAGATTCTTTTGAAGTGTGATTGTTATTATTCACTTGAAAACACTCTTAAGTTTTTATGAATTTATGAAATGATTGATCAGCCTTGTCTATGGGTTACTCCAGATGTTGCTTTCCAGGCTGTAATTTTTATAAGCCTATTTTATAGGTCAAAGAGCTGTGAGTCAGGGGAACTAGTTATAGCCTCAAGTCTGGAGAGGTGATACTTAACCATTTAGGGGGCAGGAAAGCAATGAAATGACCATTTGGAAGTTTTGCATTTTAATGAGTGTATGAGATATAAATATAGGGGACAACCGGCCCAGGTCACCTATAAACTGGGAATATTGCCTTAAGAGTCTTTCATCTCTCTTTTTAAAAAAATAAACCAAAACTCAATGAAGATGGTAAGCAGTGTCTTGTGATCAAACTTCAACTCAAGGCTGCACTGCATCTTCTTATTTCCAGCCCTGACCTTACAAGTCAGCTTCTACCCTGAGGCTCTGATGCCTGGGGAAAGCGAAAGGCTGAGCCTTCTACACAACAGGAATAAAGATGACTCATGGACTTGGTTTGAATCAATCTACTCATTCTTTCATCCAGCAAACATCATAAGAGCACTCACAGGGCACTGGTGGCATGCAAAGATGCCTGAGACACTGCCCCTGCCCTCCAACAGCAAATAATTCCTTTATGTGGAGAAAGAGGGAAAGTGAGTGGGACCACGTGAAGGTCAAGAGAAATGGCAGGAAAGTATTTAAAAGAGGCAGCAGAGGGGCAAGCCCGGTGTCGCAAGCAGTTAAATGCACACGCCCCGCTGTGGTGGGCGGCGTTCGCGGGTTTGGATCCTGGGCACGCACAGACGCACTGCTTGTCAAGCCATGCTGTGGCGGCATCCCATATAAAGTGGAGGAAGATGGGCATGGATGTTAGCCCAGGGCCAGTCTTCCGCAGCAAAAAGAGGAGGATTGGCAGATCTTAGCTCAGGGCCGATCTTCCTCACACACACACACACAAAAGGCAGCAAGGCTTAAAGACCATCTGAATAAGTGGCTTCCACTGAACAGGAAGCAGGATAGAGAAGAGGTTAAGCCATGGATTCTAGAGTCAGATAGAAGTGGGTTTGAATTCTGCTTCTGTAACTTCCAATATCCGTGGCCTTGCTCAGGATATCCTAAGCCTTTATTCCTGGACGTAATGATAATGCCTTTGTAGGGTACTTGTGGGGACCAATAATGTTATTCTAAAGCTTGGCACATAAAGAGTGATTACCAAGAGGCAGCTGTTATTTTTATTGTTGTATTTGTCTAAGGCTGTTCAGAGGTTTGGACTATTTCTTTTGTGGGGCAGAGAATTGGATTCAGGGAGACTTCCCTCGCCAGTGGTGATGGATCTGCCCACACCAGCTCAGGAAAGCCTATTGTGAGGTTTTCAGGAATTTTAGAAGCCGTTTGTTAGACACTTTGAAATGGGCCATGGTGGGAGTATTTGTGCTATGAAAATCAGCAGATGCCAAAAATCAGAGCTCCCTGGTGTCCACTTGATTTCCCAGCACATCACTGCAAGTGAATTTCAATCCTAGCAGACCTACGGGGCTCAGGGGCGTGGGAGTGGAGGAGGTGGAGGTGCAGGGTAGGGTGGGGAGAGAGCCTCCACATAATTCAGGTTTTTTAAGTCCTGTCCCGAGGGAACATAACCAGGGTCAAAGGTGATGCCAGAATGAGAAGAAAAATGTGGGAGAATAAACCCACTCTTTATTCAAACATTTTATCTAAGGCTTTGAATGTACTCTTTAAATGTCATATTTATTGGTGCATTCCGGAGTTGAAAATCACAGCCCCAGAACGGCCCAAATGTTTGTTCCTTGATAGCAGCTGTTTTTAATATAACTGGAAGAAATGGAGCACACATGGAGTAATGATATTTATAAACATTCCTTTGCCAGCCGGATCCCTGCAGAGAATAAGAGAGCTCAGGGTGCCCAAGGATCCCCCTTGTCAGTCTCTCTCCTGTCTGTTTTCTGAACTGTAGCAGGAGGCTCCTCAATGGTTATGAAGTATTTAAAATCCAGCCCGGCCCTGACTGTGGAGAGAGCATTTCTTATGCCCTACCTGATCACTGCTGCTTGAATTTAATCTCATTCCTTCTCTCTTTGCCTTCATTAGACATGACGCATAACTGGACAGTGACTTTATTTATTCCGTTCCTGAAGTGAGTGATGCCGTATTTAAGCTCCCTCAAGTCCAGACTACTTTTAGTCCTTTAAAATTTCTCTTTAATACTTTTATGAAATTTTCAACAATCTAGATTTTCCGCCTATATTCTTCTTTAAATATTTTCTTTCTCTATTTCTTGCCTGGACATTGCCCCTCATTACCTCTCCAACTGAAAAGCATTCTTTGTTCCATGAAGTCCATTATTTGGGGCCACTGCTGCCTCTCTATTCAAGTAGTAGAACCCGATCTGATGAAGCACGGGCCCACTGAATCCCTTCTGCTATCCTCGGCTACCTCTAGACAGCCACGGGCATTTCTGAAGGACCTCCATGCACCTCTGAGGTTAGAAGCGAGCCAGTTTATTTATAGCTTCTTTATTTAATTAGCCTGCTTAGTTTTGCAGCTTGGAGCTATTGAGTTCCAAACCTTAGTGACCAAATGATGTGTGAAGTCATCAAAAGTCTCGTAATTTTCTTCTTGAGTGAACCTGGCACAGGAAAGTTTAGAGTTATTAATGGATGTTCTGTAACCTACTAATCTGTGTTACTTGGCATAGAAGACCTGTATGGGACAGGGTAGATAGACTGTTAACATCTCAGGGACTGGGTTTCCACTGGCTGACAGCTGAGCGCCAGTGAAATTGGAGATAAGGTGGAAAGTAGCCAAAGAACATTTTTCCAATCCTACAGGGCAAGATCCCTCCACACTCATCCTCATATCCCTCCTGTCCAATGTTTTTGTACCGCTTAAGCTTTCTGGAACTTAATTAAAACCCCTGGGAAAAAGGATGAGAATCTTGACCTTGTTTCTGCCATTCAGTGGAATGGGCACTAAAATTAAATTTAAATAAAGACAAGAGTAATATTAAATATTTAGCAACTATATAACACTGGTACCAACCAATCAGAACAGGTGTTTGGCTGAAAAATCTGGGAGGCTGCCTGCTGTGCCTGGCATAATCTCTTAAATTGCTAGAACATTCAGAGGCCTGGGGGTCTGTAGAACTGGCTGTAGGGTGGCAGTGGAAATGGAGGGGCATGCACTTGAACCAGTCTTGAAGCGTTTCAATATTTAACATCTGCTCTGCTTGTGCTAGTGCACACCAGCTCAATATCAGGTCTGGTTAAAGAAAAAACAAGCAAAGTTCCTAGTAGGAACATTTTTTGCCTTCTCCATTGTTTTTGATAGCATCTGTCTACCCTTATCTATTTTGCAACTTCTTTTAAGCTTTTTCTTTCTGAAAAGACTTTGAATTTATTATCTTTATTTATTAGACACCCTTCTGACATTCCGTGGTTTCTTGTTAGTGTTTTGGTTCCTTTTGAGTTCTTGCAGTTATATGCTACAGTATTGTGTTCCTGATGCGATTATGGGCTTAAGTATAAAAATAATAAGATCTTAAGCAACTCTGCTTTACTTGCGACTGGGATATTTGACAAACTTATGGGATTTTTACAAGAAGGCCCATTTCATACAATCAGAGTTAGTCCATCATTGTGATGTATATTTACCCGTGGAACCAACTGTATGTTGTTTCTTATTTAAACCATTCAGCAGATACTATTGAGACCCCTGTATACAGTGGTGATAACTATGGCCCACATCCGTCTCATTTCCAATGTACGCATTTTTTTCATCTCTATTTTAAGAGTTCTATATCATGTGGCTTTCATTGAATGCTATCTTAAGTCACTACTGGAATTAGGCCAGGTATAGAAAACCAAATGAGGTGAGTATCAAGGAGAGTCTTTCTTTAACCTCCCTCTTCAGAAACCTCAATCAGTTACAAATACTGGAGATGTTTAAAATCAGAAACAGTTACAAACCTTTTCTCCAGCTTACCATCTGGTTTGATTCTGCTTCTTGCTGTCTGCGAAGCTTGGTGTCTTCTTCTCTAAAATAAGTTTAAGATTGCATTTTGTGTGACAGCCTGAGAAGGAGTCAAGAGTTATGCCGATGAAATACAATGACATGCTCCTTCACTAGAAAGTATTTCCAACCTGGCAGTTTCAAAAACTTGGAAGGTAGAAAAGAGAAGTGTCAGATAGGTGAGGAGGTAAGAAGAGACCACCCAGCAACTTTAAAAGCTGAGGTATGTTCCAGGGCGTTGAAAGAGGTTACAGACTTGATCTCAGAACAAACATTTATCATCTTGCAGAAATCCTGGCACACAGGAAAGGTGTGAGAAACATTATACTAACTGTCTAGAAGGGAAAACATACTCTGTCAGTTTCAGGCAGGGCTTGATCTTGATCTCTAAAAAATTTACAGAATGCATTATTAAATATATGGTTTTAGAGAACTTAAAATGGTGTGAATGGGGGCCAGACCCATGACATAGTGGTTCAGTCCAGCTCACTTTGTCTTGGCGGCTCAGTTCATGGGTTTGGATCTCAGGTGCAGACCTTTACCACTTGTCAGTGGCCATGCTGTGGCTGTAACCCACATACAAAATAGAAGAAGATTGGCACACATATTAGCTCAGGGCTAATCTTCCTCAGCAAAAAAAAAAAATCGTTTGCATGACTTCTGGATCAAGGTAGCTAACTGGGCACACATATTTCTCTCTTCTACTTTCCCAACTCATACTGAAATGACAGAAAAAAATACAAGAAAAAGGACAGGTTTGAGAGTGCTGGAGAAACAGAGATTAGGAAAATGGTGTAGAGAAAGCTCATATAGAGATAAGAACTGTCTTTCTCAGTGAGATTTTAAGAGGGATACAAGCTTGAAATCAGCAAGGATGACGACAGGGAGTAGGCTATAGGACAACAAGCGGGATCATTAATTAAAAGACTTTAAAAGAGCTGATAACTGTATCTGTTTTGTGTATACAAAAGGACTGGCTATGATGTTTGTTCCCTAGAAGAAGCCTCAGAGAATAGCTGCTTTAAAAAGTTGGTGGGTGTTTGTTGTGTGTGTGTGTGTGTGTGTGTGTGTGTGTGTAGGGGTGCAGGTTTCTTAACATAAGCATTGGAGTCAAACGGAAGAGATGGCACTTGGTAGCATCAGACCCTCAATGTGGATAGAGAAGAGAAAAAAATATATAAGAAATTCAGCCACACGCAGCAGAAAAACAATCAGAATTACTGCATCCCCAGAATAAAGCCGTCCTTGTGTTCTCTCCAACTATAATGGAAGCCCTGGCATTGGAGTGTTTCTGCCCATTCATTGGCAAAGCTGCAGAATTAACATCTCATTGAGGGGAGCTTTGCCATCAAAAGTAATATTTGAAGCTCCTGAGGAATCCTACTGCACTGCCTAAATTGTTATGGGCTGAACTGCATCCCCCAAAATTCATATGTTGAAGTCCTAATCCCCAGTACCTGAGAATGTGATTGCATTTGGAGATAGGGCCTTAAATGAAGTAATTAAGGTAAAATGAGGTCATTCGAGTGTGACCAAACCCAATATGACTGTTGTCCTTATAAGAAGAGAAAATTTAGACACACAAACAGTGGGAAGATGGATATGAACATACAGGAAAAAGACAGCCATCTATAAGCCAAGGAGAGAGGCTTCAAAACCATCCCTGATGATGTCTTGATCTTGGACTTCTAGTGTCCAGAACTGTGAGACAAATAATTTCTGTTGTTTAAGCCACTAAATCTGTGGCACTTTGTTATGGTAGCCCTAGCCAACTAATATACATATTGACTAACCAAAGCCTTTACTTTTAAATGTAAAAAGCACCCAAGTATCACCAGTCATTTGAAGAAAACCAACAGCATGGACAAGAAGCACTAAGAGGAACAAATAGAAGAATTAACCTCAGAGGAAACAGATGACTCCAGAAACAGACGAGAACATTAAAAATAATTAATCATGGAGATTCAAGGGGATTTTATATTAAAGACAAAAACTGTTCAAGTGCTTAGAAAACACATAGAATTCTCAACTCCTTAAACAAAATCCATCAAAGTGTAGCAAGGAAAAAAAAAATGCAAAAATCAGAAGTGGCAAGCTGTTGGCCCACATGTGGAATATGGCCTATGGATGTATTTTGTGCGTACAATGTCCTAAAATTTTTAAATGTGAATGAGTTTAGGCATGAAATACGTTCTGCAGTTCACCACAATCTTCACTGTTGCATCTCCCACAAAAAGTTTCTCTCACACATGTGTATTAACAATCTGGGCCTTAAAGTAATTTGCATTTTTTATTCTTGCAGTAGAACTATCTCATTTATGAATATGTATGCAAATCCTAAATACATTGTTATTATATCTAACCCAAGACCAGACTAAAAGAATAATTCATTACATTAATCAAAGTATACCCAGAAATGTAGGGATTGTGCCGGATACATAATTAACATTCAGTAAGTGTTTGTTGAATGAATGAAGTCATTTATCTAAATTTATAATGGAAGAATTAGGCCTGCAACTCAATTCTTTTTTTTTGTTTTTTTTTTAATTTTATTTATTTATTTTTTCCCCCCAAAGCCCCAGTAGATAGTTGTATGTCATAGCTGCACATCCTTCTAGTTGCTGTATGTGGGACGCGGTCTCAGCATGGCTGGAGAAGCGGTGTGTCGGTATGTGCCAGGGATGGAACCCGGGCCGCCAGCAGCGGACTGCACACACTTAACCTCTAAGCCACAGGGCCGGCTCCATACAACTCAATTCTTATCCAATGTTCTTTTGGTGCATTCTTTATTGAAAGCAAAAATAGTATCTTACTGGAAGATTTTCTGTGCCATGAATCTTCCCATTAAAATTTGAAATGTGTTGGAATTAAAATTGACAATGATTGAGGCACAGATAGCTTTAGATAGAAGTTATAACCCAGGTAAAACGTAGTTTGATTTAGTAAGCACATTTTTGCAGAGAATCCACATTGTGGTAGGGTGGTAGCAAGAGATAAAGGAAAAAGTATAAAATTAAGCATAATTGAAAAGGGAAAAGATTAGCAAATTGTTAATTTAAAAATTTTTGAATATTTTACCTTTAAAAAGGTATGAGATTGGGGGCCGGCCCGGTGGCGCAAGCGGTTGAGTGCGCGCGCTCCGCTGCGGCGGCCCGGGGTTCGCTGGTTCGGATCCCGGGCTTGCACCGACGCACTGCTTGGCAAGCCATGCTGTGGCGGCGTCCCATATAAAGTGGAGGAAGATGGGCACAGATGTTAGCCCAGGGCCGTCTTCCTCAGCAAAAAAAGAGGAGGATTGGCGGATGTTAGCACAGGGCTGATCTCCTCACAAAAAAAAAAAAAAAAAAAAAGGTATGAGATTGTTAGGAGAATAAAGAAAGATGAAAAGATGCTAAAAATATACATATAAAATGCTACCTTTTGGGTAAGAAAAAAAAGAAATAAATATATACTATTTTTAAAAAAAGAAACACAAGAAAGATAAATCAGAAACCAATGAAATTTATGAACTAGTAGATGGGAACATGGTGAGTGGAAATAGGATGAAATAACAGAACATCCCTTTGAATATATGTATATATACACACAGACACACATACATATATGTATTTATATTTGTAGTTTTGACTTTGACCCATGTTAATTTTTTTATATTAAAAAATGATCTTAAATCAATAAGGATATGAGAAGCCCAAAAATTGAATACAAACATAAATAAACCTAACTAGATATCAAATAGATAACATAAACACACAGAAGAGAATACAAAGGAGTCCAATTAACTTTTGAACACAGTTCATCATACATCTTCAGTGGGGATGAGGTAACAGGAGGAAGAATCCTGCAGTGATGGATTTGAATTAGAGGTATCAGTGATTGAAAAGCAAGCAAAACTCTGTCTATTAAAGGGATCTAGAAGCCAGGACATCCCTTGGTCAATAAGCACATCTAGTGACCATATTTTGTTTCCTCTGTAGAAAGAACATGGGATCCTTGGAGAAATGACCAATTCCAGGGATAAGACAAGGACAGTATAAGGTGAATATAGAAGAAATAAATTGCTCAAACACTGATAGGGACACATCAAAAGGACGTGAGAATAGCTTAAAGGTGTTCCCACTGGCCAAATTTGGGGAAATTTTCACACCAATTGAATAACAAAGAAGAATTTGATGAGTCTATGATGGTAAAAAATAAAAATAAAAAAATCTATCTTTATAGAAGAATGCCAACTATAAATGTGAAAGGAATGAATAATATAAACAGAAAAATCACCATTTTACAACCACTGTAGTAACAACTTGATTCAGGCAAGTATCATCCTGTATGCTAAAATCACGAGTGAAAGACTCAGTATTTTCACACAGTCGCAAAATATCACCCCTCAGATTACTTACCAATTACGAAAGGGAAAAGCTACTTTTATGATATTATAGACATCTGGCAGATATTGCCTTAGCCAAGTGATTAAAATATCATCCATGAGGAACAAATACTCCCAATGCAATCTACTAAGAAGAATAGAACTCTTCTTCCCATAAATGTTTAACTTCATCCAGCTGTGAGGACGATTCAGACAAATCCATATCGAGTGGCATTCGGCAAAACCAGTGCCGGGACTATTCTAAAATGTCAATGCCATGAAAGGCAATAAGAGTTGAGAGACAGTTCTTGATTAAAGAAGACTGAAGAGACAGGAAAACAAAATGCAGTGTGATCTTTGATGGGTCCTGAATCATTATTGGGATAGTGGAGATAATTGAATATGGTTCATGTAATAGATAATGGTATAATATTAATAATTCCTGGTGATAACTCTATTTTATTATGCAGAATAATGCCCTTGTTTTTGGCAGATATAAGCTGAAATATTTGACATTAAGGGTAATGATGTTTGTTTGCTAGTAAAATTCTTAAATGGCTCTAATTATAATACATATACACATATAAACAGACACGTGTGTATGTTTGTGTATGTATGTATATAAATAGAAAGAGACAAAAATAAATGTAATGAAATTTTAATAATTGGTAAATTTGGGTGAAGGGTATAATGGTATTTTTTGTAGTATTCTTGCAACATTTCTGTGGGTTTGAAAATGTTTAAAATAAAATTGGGGAAAGTTTTGAGCTTAACTCTTGGTATGAGGGGAATAGAAAAAAATATTAGCTTTTTTCGATGGTAAATATAATAACTTGGTATTTTTAGTTTAATTAAACAAAATAAAAGCACAGTTTTCATAGTAAGGCCGACAAAGATTCTAGTCTTAGCAGTACCACTAACCCTGATTCCTAGTAGTATACCCAAAGGCAAGTTGCTTAAATTCTTCATCTATAAAATGGTGATAACAACAGTACTAACCTAAGGCAGAGTGAGGATGGCTTCCTAACCAATATCCATGCTACAATTCTTTCTTATTAAAGTAATGGTAAATGTGATGACATTGACAAGACATCCAGCTATATAACTACATTTTGCAGAATGCTTTGCAGAATAGTCACGTCTTCGCTCAAGAGGTGTAAGTGGAGGTCGTTGAATAACGGCTTTGACAGATGGTACACTTAGGAGACTGGTGCCTTTTGCCTTTGCTCCTTTGCCTTCCTCTTGTTTCTGCCTAGAAGGTGGATACAATAGTCAGAGCTCCAAGCCATCTTGTGAGCATGAGATTGCAGACTACATCTGCAGCTGGAAGGAGATGGGGTCACTGTGGGTATTGTGAAGCTTCTCTACCACCCTGGGATCACCTGCTTCTGGACTTTCTGTTACATGCAAATCACACCATTATCTAGTTAAATCAACATTGTTTAGATTTTCTAATAAATGCAACCCAAAACACTTTCTCATTTACATACTATCTTGTAGATTTATAAAGACTGAATTTGGTTGTAGATGTAAAACGCTTAGTACAATTCTTAGCACACACAAAAAGGCTTGATAAATGTTTAGCTACTATCATAACAGTGTAGTATAAAGGAGTATTCTTTCTCATTGACCTAGAGAGAGAATGGATGTTTCCTTCTCTTTCAAAATTCCGTTTTTAAATATTCTTTTTCAGCTCAGAGAATACATACCAATTCAGAATTCTTCAAATATCTGGTCTATTTAAACATAACTCCTTGAAGTGATTATCATAATCAGCCCCATATTTGAAATGAAGATAGTAAATAGGTTTCTTGAACTAATGTAACCAAGTCATGTTTAGTGAATAATTGCTGTTCTAAGAGTCAGAATGATTTACAAAGTTATAAAAGTGATTATCAAGTATGCTAAGTGAATCCCAATATATAAAAAGTTTGTATACGTATGATACGTGGTCTCAATAAATAAAAACATATAAATGAATAGCAGTGTTTGCAAAACTTGGCAAACTGGTTGAATACATAATGTGGTATGTAAAAGGGCAATTCTATATATTTATTTTGCTATAAAATGGTAAATCAATATACATGCGCTTATCTTGAAATAAAACAGGTCTAGCATGGTTGGATTCCAACACCAGAAATTATCTTAAAAAACCCATATAATATTTCTTGAGCATAGGAAATAGGCAGTTTCCTGTTTAACTTAGTAAGATGTTACTTACTTAACAAGTAAGTGTTACACATTACTTTCATAGTAAGATTTTACTTAAGTAACTTAGTAACATCTGTAGTAAGATGTTACTGATATCGGAATACAATATATCTCATAGAGTAATTTTTCTTTTTGTCGCGTTCCTGTTCAGAGACTGTCTGTGTGAATAAGTATACGTATAACAGGGTGTTGTGTGACTAGAAAATAAAATACCTGACTGGTGGTGACACAGAATTCCTCTTCAGTTTCCAGCACTATATTATTCAAGTCTTTGTAACACAGAGATATCACAACAATTTTTAAACCAAGGTATCTGATAATTCATTCCATAGCATACAACACACTCACTTTTGCATGTGATGAAAATTTATAACTGAACCAAAGAATTATAAGGAAAACAGACATATACTGAAGGCCAAAGAAGTGCCTGGCCCTGCACACATTCATCTTTTCACTATCTCAATAACTCTGTGAGGTGAGTGTGACTATCCCCATTTGTATGGACTGGGGAACTGTATCAGTCAGGGTTTTAGCAGGAAACAGATGGGACTCTTGAATTAGGACAAATCAAGGACGGCTTAATAAAGGGACTCTTTATGAAGGTGTCCTCAGGGTGAGAAACCCACAGGGGATAGTGCAATCTCCCAGGGCTAGTCATAACCCAGTTGCTCCCATACCCAGCGAGAGATGTTGTGACCTTTAATCAAATGATTAAAGGAGCTGACCAGAGGGGACTTTTTGGGAAGGGAGCCAGAGTAAATGCTGGACCTTACTTCCTTCCCTCCAGTCTCAATACTCCACCTCAGTTCCCTCCCTCCAGTCCCCTACCTGGCTCTCCACAGCTGAACTTGAAGGGAAGCCAGTGGGCAAGGACATCTGATGACACAGTCCTTGCAGGTCAGCCTCCTGTGACAGCGAACGGAGTGGGGAGTAGACAGTGCATCTGGGAGGACAAGTAGAAGGTACCCAGCTGAGGAACTGAAGCTCAAAGAGGTTAGGCTCTTGGTTAGAAGTCACACAGCTAGGAAGTTGAGGAGCCTCCACTGGAACTCAGGTCTGACTTTCAAAAGGCTTTATTCTACCCATCATATCAAATGATGGCTCCTATCGTTTCGGAGACAAGGAGTGTAATTATATTTCAATGTCTTGTCTAATCATCATGTTTCTCTATAGAAACTGATATAGAACCTTAATATGTCAATGTTGATTTATCTATTTGTTTAATAAAATATCACAAGAAGAAAATAATGCAAAAGCCCACGGTTTTATGTTGCTCTGAATATACTCTATACGGACAAGGAGCAGATGAATTTTCTGTGGACATAAGTAGCTTAAGTCCAGATAATTGACAAATAGAACAATAGTTTCATTCTTTTAATCATGTATTTGATTCTCTTTTATTGCTTAAGTCTCTAGAATCATTAAACTTCAAGTAGGGTTACAAACCAGTGTGTCCAGAAGGTCATCATTATGAATTTGTTAAGGTTCCAACCAATAATAGGAAATCTATTTTTGCATCTTGAAAAATGGTTTCAAATTGACCAAAAGGAAAATGAATTTTTTGGAAAATAATTAAATTACAAGTCAGAAGATAATTTTCCCTCTTTATGAACATCAGTCGTTGTCACTGATAACAGTTCGGTAAAACGGAAATGAAATTCTTGCCATTTGCAGAAACCATTGAAAAATTAACCTGTATTTTATAAGCTTCCATCAGACGTAAAGAACTTTTGCTTGAATACTACCAGAGCCATCTCTGGAAACATGAGACTACAAGCATGGTTCTGTTCTTCTAGGACATTGTAGGTTTTATTTTAATTAGTAGAGTGATTGAAGGTCTAGAGGATGGTTTTGTTGGGTAATTCCCTAATTGAATCATTTAACCTCTCAATGGAATGGCCTTTTTTTAAAAATTTGGGTGAGTTCCCAGAGTTTACAATCCATAATTGATTATTTTTTAATGAGTTGGTTAATATAAACAGTGATAGGATATAGAAAAAATACTGTCCAAATGTGAAAACCAACTTTTTAGTTTATGGCTAAAATTTCATTCAAGCTAATGTTAAATTCTATATGTTGTTCAACAGAATGACTGAGGATCAGTTTAACAAGGAAGAGAATAACTTCTGAAAATATTTGCTAAATGCTAACATGCAACTTCTGACATCTCTGCAAACTCTTCTATTTGTGTGTGTGTGTGTGTGTGTGTGTGTGTGAGGAAGACCAGCCCTGAGCTAACATCCATTGCCAATCCTCCTCTTTATGCTGAGGAAGATTGGCCCTGGGCTAACATCCATGCCCATGTTCCTCTACTTTATATGGGATGCCGCCACAGCACGGGGCTTGACAAGTGGCGCACCAGTGTGCACCTGGGATCCGAACCTGTGAACCCTGGGCCACCAAAGCGGAATGCTCACACTTAACCACTGTGCCACCCGGCCGGCCCCCGCAAACTCTTCTATTTTATTCAAGGAACTCAGCTAAAGTATGTTCAAGGATTGTAGCTAAAGTTGACTCTAGCTGTGGTTCAAGATAAAGTATTAATTTATATATCATTTTAAATGTTAAGAGGTAAATTACAGACAGAATTTAAGTAGGTAGAGTTTCATAAAGAATCTCATACATAGTATTTTATATTTTTATCTTAGTAGCATGTTTTGTTTGGCTGGACAAAAAGGAAGTGTGTTTCTCTGGGCAAGGGACATTGGTATCTATTTTTATTGACTAAACATTAAGAATCTACACAAAGTGGAAACCTTACTATGCACACCTGGACATTGGCCTGTCTGGGTTTAAATCCCAGCTCCACCACTCACTAGCGGTGTTATGGAAAATCAGGATAATAATAAAAGTACCTTCTCCACTGGGTTCTGTGAAGAGTAAGTGAATTAGAGTATGAGGAGCCCTTAAACACACCCTGTCACAGAGGATGCCTTCAGTAACTTTCACAATTTTGTGATGTGTGGATAAAGGCACTCCACTGCCCACACTCTGGTGTGGATTTTATTTTACATCCTACATATAGTAAGATGAAATCTTATACAAAAAATTATCACAAGGAACTTAGGGTGATTTTAAATTTCAATTTCATATCACTGTTGTTTTCAGAATTAAAGAATAGAGTAACTGGAGAGGTTTTTCAAGAGTGACGGAAGGGGAAAGAAGATGAGAGAACATAGTCTTGCAGCTAGGAAATCTGTTTTATTCTGAGCCTGACCATTAATTAACTGAATCATCTTTGAGAAAATCATTTAATCTCTCAGGTCTTAGTTCCATTAGCTATGAAATGGGAATAATGATACCCTTGAGAAAATGCATATGCTCCCATGCAATGTGCTCTTTTCATTGAAGACCATTTACATCCACGTTTTGTGTCTCCACGCTTTGTTTATCCCTTTCTTAGACTTTTGGATGTCTAGACAGTAGCCAACTTCCTATTACATTCCCATCCTTTAGGTCCTGTGAGTTGAGAACTAGGAAAGGCTCTTAAAGAAGGAGGCCTGTAGAATCACTTTCATAGCAACTAGAAAAGTATTAGGTCACTTAGATGTACGACACTGAGGGGCTTTCCAGCCAGGCACAGCAATCTCGGAGGCAGGAACCACTCGGTTAACCTTGCTGGACACAGTCATTTCTCACTTCATTAGCCCAAAGTTCATTCTGATCTGGGAATCCCACACCAGGAACACAGTTCATTGCACTTCTAATTCAAAACACCTGGACTCCTTTGGCCAGAGGCCACATCCTGGGGATGGCTCATCTCGGTGTGGTGACCTGGGTCTTGCCCCAGCCTTCAGTACAACAGCAAACAGACCACAAGAAAGATGAATTTTAGTGGAACAAAGCCAAGAAAAACAAACATAACTGAGAATTTAAAATATTAAAGACCTATTAGCAGAGACAGTGGGAAGCCCACATTAGTCCTGAAGTAAGAAATGTGACTAATTAGAGAGGCGAGAGCTGTTAGAAGCAGTCTGAGTTAGGGAGAATGAGAGAAAGACTCCTAGCAAGGCAAAAGTGATTGTAATAGAAGCGCTGCCAAAGCTGAACTAGACGAAGAAGATCACCCATTCTGTTTCTATGTTGATACTTTGCTATTGATGCTGTTCCTATGACCATAATGATGAAGCAACACCATCCTGAGAGTTTCAGGGGCATCTGTAGGGCTGTGTGGTGTGTGCATTGATTTCACTTTATGAAAACATAGACAATGAAGGAGAGGGAGTGTCAATAAGGATTTATTGGTGCCCATTGGTTATCAATTGGACATCTGCCTTCATAGATTGTGATGTATATAAAACTTGTAATGCAGTATCATGATGCCCTAGTTTGTATTTTGTTAGTTCATCCTTGAGCTCCTCATTACTGCTCTTTTCTTCATGTCTCCCATTCCAGTTTTTCCTGGCCCCTCTATACACGGGAGAAAAAAAGCAAGAACAAGCAATGGCATTCCAATGGTAGTATCTTTACTCTACCAAGGTTCAATCACAGGTTCACTTCAGCTCAACAAATCTTTTTTTGAGTGCCCTCTTCTGCCAAGCATGGTGCTGGGGGCTGCAGAGATAAATGGGTCTTCATTTTAACTGAACCGTACCCAATGACCTTCTTAACACCTTGGGATTGGCCACTCTGCACGCGGTAGCTGTTGTTCTTCATTTACACAAGGACATAGAGTGCTCACACTAGTCTTAGTATAAGGTCCTAATGTAGTTATTTGTTAGTAGTACTGATGATAGAAATAGAGGAAGATAATGGCTCAAATATGATTTCTTTAGCGTGAGTAATAGATTTGGTTTTCTATAAAAGTTGACAATTGACATATTAATATTTCCATCACAGATATTAGAATACTTTCCATGAAGATGCTGTTCTCCTGTATTAGAAGTATCACAAACCAAAATTTTATGTCTAGGACACAGAACAACTAAGGAAAGAAGCATAAAAGAAATGAGTTTTATAATATATAGGAAAAGAAGTAAATGTTTATTGAGCGCCTACCAAGTTTCAAGTGCAAAGCTTTGCACTTGTGTCCTTCTGTAGGTGGATATGAGTCAGGCTGTAGTGATGGTTAAAGTATTATTTTGTACCTGTTGGAAACAACTGGTATCCTGGGCTCTTGGAGTATGTCGTTCCACCCAGCATCCTAAGAACTCTTCACGGGTATCCCCCCAACTTTCTAGGATCTGGCAATTGAAAAGCAAATGCCTGGCTCAGTGGGTGCTTCCAGTACTTGTTCCAGTACTGAGGTTAACATCTCCTGTGATTGTTCTGTACCCAGGCAATACTGCATGTTCTTTATTTGAATATCACTCATCATCCCACTGACAACAGGAAAGGCAAGGCTCAGAGTGTTACAGTGACTTGCAGGAGGGAGCAAAGACAATTAGAGGTTGGGCTGAATTGAAAGCCCTGATCTGACTCCAAGCCTTTCCCACTAAGCCACACTGCCTCTTGTGGAAGTAGAGCGGGGGCCACAGGAATTCAAGGCATGTTGGAGAGCACTCACTCCCCTTGGCCAGCTGCTTTTTCTCCCTACAAAGCAGCGTGTTGGCCATTGATTCTGAGGATTTAACTGGTGCCTCTTTATATATGGGGAACATGCATGGAATGAGAGACTAGGGAAGCAAGGACATAACTGAGAAGGAAGTGCTCTACGGAAAATGCAGTGATAGTACCAATAGCAAATGTACACAGCTTTCCTAACAGAGATTTACAGGTATGTGAATAGGCACAAACAAGATTTGTCCAATAGCAAAAATATGGGAGTGATTGAAATGCCCATCGATAAGGAGTGGTTAAATCCATTAAAGAACCTCCAGAGAGTGATATTAGGCAGCTCTTAAAACAAGTGGGGTGGATCTGTATGTGGTGATATGGAAATGTGTCTGAGATGAATTGAAAAGCAAGACAATAAGTACAGCATTTTCCACTTGGAAGACAGTAAAAATGGTGGGGTAAGGGAAGCAGCAGCTGAGAGGCAGGGGAAAGTGCAGTGTGAGAAGTGAAAAGCATTCAGGAGGTCTTGCAGCAGAAGGACCAAATGCACTGAAGGCACCGTGTACCCATGGGAGCTGGATTCATGCTCAAAGTCCTTGCATGGATGGTATTTCCCAACTCAATGATAACACAAAAGTAGGTGTGGTAGAGTAGGATATTCACACTTCACCACAATGAGACACCAGTACACATTTATTAAAATGGCTGCAATTAAAAATACTGACCATACCAAGTGTTGGGAGGATGTGGAGGAATTGAAACTCTCATGCACTACTGGTGAGAATAAAAAATGGTACACTTTGGTAAATAGTTTGTCAATCTCTTAAAAATCTAATCATATGCCTATCATTTGACTCAGTCATTCCACTTGTAGGTATATAACCAAGAGAAATGAAAGCACATGTCCATACAATGACTTGTTGACAAATAGCAGTTTTATTTCAAATCAGCAAAAATCTGAAAAAACCCAAATGTCTAGAAATAGGTGAATGGATAAACAAATTGTAAAATATCCATATAATAGAATACTATTCAGCAATAAAAAGGAATGAACTGTGCACATGAATGAATCTCAAAATAATTATGCTGTGTGAAAAAAGCCAGATAAAATAAATTACATACTGTATTATTCCATTTATACAAAATTCTAGAAATTGCAAGCTAATCTACAGTTACAGAGAACAGATCAGTGGTTGCCTGGGGAAGGGGAGGGGCAGAGTAAGGAGGAAAGGAGGAATTGAAAAGAAGCACAAGATAACTTTTGGGGGGGGGTATGGAAATTTTCATTATCTCAATTTTGTTGATGGTTTTATTTGTGTATACATGTTTGAAAACATCAATTGTACACTTTGTGTGCAGTTGATTGTATGCCAACTATATCTCAACAGAGCTGTTTTAAAAAGTAAAAAAATAAAGAGCAGAATTTAAGAGGTCTCTAATTCTCTTTTGGCAGAGAAGTGGATGACTGTATATTTCTCTGCAAATTTATAAATGCAAAGTGGGAGTGAAAGTTGGGGCTGGGGGTCTAGAGAATATTTTCAGAGTTCTGAATCTGCATATGTCACTAAAACAATAAAGGGTCTAAGTGGATATTAAAGACCCCAATTATTTTATTAAAATCCTGCCTTTGCTCTTGTTGACATGCCTTTGAGTAAGTGTCGGAGGGTGTTCTGCTTGTACTGGATAATTACAGCACAATCTGAGTTCCTATTTGAGGAAGGACATCTTTGGTGGCTAGTGGTGAGGTTGTCAATTGGATCTCTGAGGAACAATTTAAAGATTATTTATGATTTGATTCCTTTAATTTTCATCCATGTGAAAAAGAAGCTTATAAGTTTTTAGCAGTCCACTTTCCTCTTCATAGGATTGCATTTCATCACACTCAGCCTTTTTGTAGGATCCTTTCATGTTTTACCACCAGCTGAGCCACACGGTGTCTTAAAGCTTTGGTTGGGATAATTGGATCATTTGTTTTTCTCAAACACAATGTTTTAGGAGCTTCTCGGGAAGAAGTGGCCCTCAACGTATTAGCCTGCTTCAGAGCACCATCAGCAGAAAACAGAGCTCTACTATTTTTTATTTTTTTCCAACAAAGATCTGTTTCTTTCCTGTCTTATTTCACCTATCCCTCTGGGTTGTTCTTTCAGAAATGCATGAATTCATTTCAACTGTTGTAGTATCAATGAGGCCTGAAACAGGTGCTCAGGGCAAAGATGATAATTTCATCTCGTGTGAAATACAGCCTTGGAAAATTCCATAAGTTGGTGCGAGCTTCAGTAGCAGTGACGCTGTGTCCTTCATTTCTGCATCTCAGTTTCCCTAATGGGATCCCATAAAGAAAAATAATGCAGAATTCCGGGTCACGGTGTAAGATTGGGAGCAATGGAGGGTATTTACGCAGGTCACAGGACTGATAAATATGATAACTAAGCAGTCTTGGTTGCTTTGCACATTTATCTCCAGAAATTTCACCCCCTGCTAATCTTGTAAAAAACAAATTAACTTTCATTAAAGTAGAGAATGAGAGCTCAGTCATTGGCTATCAGTCTACATCAGTTTCACAGTATTTAACCTAGGAGAGTAGCTTCTGAATGCTCCTTATTGAACAGCTCAGCTCTCAATGGGAGGAAATTATTGCTCCCAGCTCACACCTTGAAGCAAAGGCCTATAGCTTTCTCAATGACTTTATAACTAGTACAAATTCTCTATTTGGTACTCTAGAAGGTACTTCTCTAGTACCTTCAAGTGGAATTTTCAAGGAAGAGAAAATTTCTTGATGCACAAAATCAACCTTAAAAAGATTACTAATATGTTAAGGAGGCAAGTAGCTTAACACTAGTGTCTTCCATAGGTTCTGGATAAGAGATTTGTCATTAGGGCCATCTTTTTTTTTTTTTTTTTTTTTTTTTTGTGAGGAGATCAGCCCTGTGTTAACATCCGCCAATCCTCCTCTTTTTTTGCTGAGGAAGACGGCCCTGGGCTAACATCTGTGCCCATCTTCCTCCACTTTATATGGGACGCCGCCACAGCATGGCTTGCCAAGCAGTGCGTTGGTGAGCGCCCGGGATCCGAACCAGCGAACCCCGGGCCCCCGCAGCGGAGCGCGCGCACTTAACCGCTTGCGCCACCGGGCCGGCCCCAGGGCCATCTTTTGAATGTAGGCAGTGGGATAATTGGCCCTTTGCAATTTCAGGTCACAATCATAATGGATAATGATAGTGTATTGTGAACAGAGTAAAGGGGAGAGGGAAGAGGTGTGAAGGAGGGACCAAAATCTGGCCTCTGAGGAGAACTATAACAAGACAGAGCTTCCTCACTCTAGGACTGGGCATGGCATTTTGTCATTTTGTAGGGTTGGGCCAGTGTCGTTGTAGCAAAAGACATTTTCTTCCCAAAGAGTTTCCTCCCACATGTCAGGCGCTAGAAAATAACTTAGATTTGTGTTTCACAATGTACAGAGCATTGTTTCCATATATACTTGCCCTAAACCCTTGTAACTGGGTTGAAGTTGGTGCCATTGTTATCCTAGTTTGCATAGGAGGGATCAGGTTCAAGGCTAAGTCAGGGCACATGGCTAAAGAACGGAAGAGCACAAACTTGTCTCTTTGTTCTCTGATGCCAATCCTAGATACTCTGTTAGTTGTTTGATTTAATGTTATATCACCTTAGAGAATTAGATTCACTTTTAGAACTTATTACAGCAATTGCATGCCAGGTAATGAATGCTTATTCTAAGAAGTTTACATGATGATGAAGTGAATGTACTCTGGAGTCAGAATGCTGGAGTTCAAATCCAAGTTCTAACTCTCACAACTGTGTGACCTTGGGTAATATTCTTAACCTCTTTGTTGATAGTGTTGTTTATTTCACAGAGTTGCAGTGAGAGTTAATGAGTTAATAAGCATCAAGCACTTAGAACACTGCCTGGCACCCTTTAAAGGCTGCCTATTAGCTCTAACCACACCGGCAAACACCATTGTTACTATAATTGATACTTCTTATGATAGTAACGGAAAGCATTTATTACATTTCTTCCAGCTCTGTGGGAATAAAAATTAGGTCTGAATGACATGCTTTTATGCTGATTTGAATCCTGCCAGGAATACATTAGGCATTGGAGAGCTGCATTACTCTAGTAAACTCTTGTTTCCATCCCAAGCCAATACTTTAAGAACCAGGAAATGTATTATCATATTCTAAGGCATTTCGTTGACATCTCTCAACCCTATCTCTAGGGGTTACTGGACCCATTCATCCTATTTTGAGTTCTATACTATTCAGAAGGGCTGGTAGTAGGCATGAACACTCAATTCTAGGACTACACATGTATACCTTTCCTATCACTATTTTTTTCTGTATTGATCTTCTGCCTTTCTCAGAGGTCAATCTTTGGATGTCTCTTTTCTAGCTACATCTACTTCTTTATAGTTCTCACCCAGTCACCCTGCTTTGAATGACAACGCTGTGCTAACAATCCCCAAATTTATATCCAGGCTGGATTTCTCCTCTGAACTCCAGACTTGTGTGCCCATCTGCCTACTCCACATCACCTCTTGGAAGTCCAATAGATGTCTTCAACTTAACATCAGCAAAACCACTTCCAACTCTCTTCTCCAAACCTGTTGTGCCTTTAGTTTCTCTCATTTTAGATGGTGACATCTCCATCATTCCAATTGTTCAGGAGTATTGGAATCTTGGAGTGATAGCTCTCTCTCATACACACATCCATTATATTAAGAAATCCTATTGAGCTAGCCCTGATAGCCTAGTGGTTAAAGTTCTGTGCTCTCTGCTTTGGCGGCCCAGGTTTGTTTCCCGGTTGCAGAACTACACGACCCATCTGTCAGTTGCCATGCTGTGGCAGCAGCTCACACAGAAGAACTAGGACTTACAAGTAGGGTATACAACCATGCTTGGGGTATGGGGAGAAGAAAAAAAAAAAGGAGGAAAGATTGGCAACAGAAATTAGCTCAGGGTGAATCCTTCTTTGCAAAAAAAAAGAAATCCTATTGACGCTATCTTCAAAATCCATCCAGAATCTGACTACATTTCACCATCTCCATTAACACCACCCTAGTCTGAACCACAATCATCTCATACAGATTATTGCAATACCCTCCTCATAGGTCTCCATAAATCTGTCCTTTCTTTCCTAGAACTTATTTTCAACACAGGAGCTGGAATGATGCTTTTAAAATAGAAATCATATCATGGCACTTCTCTAGTCAAAACCCTGAAGTGGCTTAGTGATTCTAAATGATTTGACCACCTACCACTCCTCTGATCTTCTTTTCCGTTCCTCTTCTCCTTGTTCATGTCTCTGCATTTCCTTACGGTCCTCAGATGTCCCAGGTGTTTCCCTGCTTCCTGGCCCTTCGCTCTCCTGTTTTTGCTGCCTGAAACGCTCTTGCCCTGGACATCTGCTCGCCTAACTCTCTCACCTCTGTAAGAGAAGGTGCTTAAATCTCACCTTCCCGATGTGGCCTACCCTCACCACCCTATTTAATTTTGCACCAGCTCCCCTCCCACCTCCCTGTCCTCCAGATTTTCCTTTCCCCGCTCTATGTTTTCCTTTTCCCATGGCACTGTTCCTAACAATACTCTTAGGCCCACAGTCCCCATGCAAAATCCTTGGAACCAGGTGCATTTCAGAATTGAACCTTTTTCAGATTTTAGTAGAGAACGCAGTACATCTACAGTACCATATATTACATCTCATCCATACAAAGTCCTGTAATCAAACACATTCATATTTCTGAAGCAAAACATAGAAATATACATATTAACTAGAATAAAGACTATACGTAGCCGTTGAGTTCAGATCAGGTTCACTGACAAATAAATTCAGGAAAAACTTTAAATTTTTTAGAACTCTTTAGACTTTCTTTTGCAATTAAGGGATTGTGGACCTCCATATAATTATTTGTTATGTTTATCCCTCCATTGGATGATAAACTCCATGAGGACAGTGTTCATCGTTTGTAGTTCACTGACATATCTGAGAGCTGAGAACAGAGCCTGGAGTATAATGCATGTTCAGTGTATGTTGCTTGCATTAATGAATTATCCCTCAAAACTCTTCCTTTTCTTCTTTCCAGATTTAACCAGCCAATCATTGTTTGTTGAATATGTGTTATATGCATGCTTTTCCATCTGGATGGACCTTTCCTTTCTTTGATCCTTCAATTCTGCCCCTGTTCTCTTTTTATTCAAGTCGTCCAGTCTTTCTGTTTAGGCCTAATCTCACCCCCACATAAGTCCCCCTGGCTACAGTGGGGTGATGCCCTTTTCCTATCAACTACTATTGCAGTCTTTTTTTTTTTTTTTTTTTTTTTACTAATATAGCATTTGTATCCAATATTCATGTGCCTCATTTCTTTTATGAGCAATTTTTTTAGATAAATTATTGTTACTCCAACTAAATTGCAAGCTCCTTAAGAATAAAGGCTATGTTACCATCACCATTAGCAGGGTATTAAATAAAGCTCTTATTTCACAGCAATAGGCTCACGACTTGACGAATTGTTACATTTTATCATTTTGTGTGAGACACTGTACTCGATGCTGGGACTAAAATGACTTATTAGATACACTCCTCACCCTGAAGAAATTTACTTACTAAGAGGAAAAAAAAAAAGAAGAAAACGGGCCATTGCAATTGAATTGATTGATGCAATTGAATTGATTGGGGATTATAGGCATTTAGCCCAACCTTGGAGGACCAGGAATCCTCCCCAAGGCAATGGCAGCTAAGTTAAGCCATAAAAAGTGGGGATCACCCAAAGGAAGAGGGGCAAGGGGGAAGTATTTTGCAAGCAGAGGAGATTGCATTTGCAAAGGTCTGGCAGTGAGAGCAAGAAGGGGTATGTCATTATACAAGGCATCCTTGGATAAACTAAAGGCATTTTGGTGTGGTGGATGTACAGTTTGCAAGGGAGTTGGGGTAGTACACTGAAGGCTAAAACTGGTCTTGAAGGGAGGCAGAAACCAAATAGTAAAGGGTGTTATACATCATGCTAAGGAATTTAGGCTTATTATGAGAGGAGCAGTGAATTATTCAGGGATTTTAAGCAGGGGTCTATCATGTTCTCAGATTTGCATTTTTGAAAGATGACTCTAGCTGCGTTGGGAAGAATGGATTGAAAAGGGCAAGGCTGGAAAGAGAAAGACCAGTCCTTTTATTTTTCCAGTCTTTGTGGCAATGCCTTCTTGAAGAGTTTGTTAAACGGGTGTGCTTGCTGTTTATCTCCTGTAAGATGAAAAATGAATCTTAAAGAATATGCTGAGGGGAAATATGGCAATACATTTATTGATTAAAATATTTGGTTTTTTTTTATGTCTTTGGGAAATGAATTTTTGGAAAATAAAAGAAAAGTGCATCCATAAAATATCTGAGTATTAGGTATGTGTTCTGCAAAACAGGATGTGATTTGAGCTGAGCTGTCCCTCTGAGAGCAGACACAGGACTGCAGAGGGCAGGGAAAGGACACACTAGAGATGTGATGGAAAGATTGACGGTGACACATGGGGTGTGAGCACTGGGAGCATGAAGAGCCTGGTGCGCCCCACACTCTACTGTGTTGAAAGCAGCTTTCACAGACCCTTAAAGAAATGAATCTGTTAAACAGATGCCTTCAGCATGTCACTTGCAGACAAAGCTTCCTTTACTAACACCCTTCTCAGAAAGGTTGATAATGGATAAGTCTGGTGAGAGGAATAATTTGTCAAACTAATTTATTATAGTCCAAGGAGATCTCTGAATAACACAGGACTCTAGGGACTAGAAGGCTATCATCTCATGGTGTTAGTGACTCTCCTCTCACAGACTGGGGCCTCTGTTTGCGTATTTGTTTTTTGGCTGAGGCTAAGATTGTTGCCAGTTCTCTGGGTCTGTTAATAATAGTCCATTCTTTGCTCATTTTGAAAATGAGAAAATGTGAGCCCGTGTGTGGGAATGTTGAGTTTCAAACAGGATTCACCAGGGAAAATTGGATCTAGGAGTTAAAGCTATCAATAAAACAGTAACTGGATCGGCCTGCTGCAGTTCGGCTGCTTCGCTGGGAATCTGTAGGACCCTCAGGGAAAGGACCCCCAAATAAGGCTTCTAAGGCAGTAGCTTATGCCTCCATGCTCCCCCAGAAGAGCTCACAACCAAAGCTCAAATCACTAAGCACTACGGGAGAACTTTTATTTTCTACGCTTATAAAATAAGAAAGAAAAATCACTCAGCCAAAAAAAAAAAAAAAAAAAAGCAATTTAATAATAACTAAATGGGAAAATTATTACCATTCTGATAGAAACGGTCATTTTTCAAGAGAAAGTGTTAAAATTCCCATTTCTAATGTAATGGGTATCAGACTGCACATTTCTGGAAGAATTATTTTCCCTGGTCATGGTAATAACTGTATTTGTCAAATTATTACAAAGAAAAAAAGAAAATGAGAAAGGGAGAAAGAAAATGAGATGGACTATACGAGCTTAGTCTGGTGAAAGGGCCCGTGGGGGCACTGTTTCATGTCCAGGAGTGCCCATATCGCACCACACCTGTACTCAGCCTCTTTTGTTGGCCTCAGTTCCCTCACGTGTAGCTCATGATCTCCACATTAGCATTTCAGGATTTAAGAAATAAATGTCCCACTAAACGCATTGCAGAAAAACTTAACAATGTCAGAAACTAATAGAAAACTTAAAAAAAAAACATTCTCTAACCATCAGAGCAAGAAATAGCATGACAATGATCGTAAAGGAATCTTCACAATGTGGTAGAATGAAGTAGAAAAGAGGTAGGGCCTCTGAATCTGTTACTTAGTAGTAGTTTTAGAAAAATATCCTACTTCTTGTCACAGTTTCTTACTCTGCCGGATGAGAAGTTTGGACTAGATGGTCTCTCTCTCTTTTTTCAGATCTAAAATTCTATATGTTAAATGGACACATTTAAATTCAGACAGTAAATATTTTTATTTCCAGGTTTAGGATCCCAAGATGATGAGGATATGATCCTTACTTTTGCAGAGTTCATAATGTTATGTGTGATTCTCACTTGTGCAAAATGAGTAGAATTTTTGTTATTTGTTTCTGAAACACGTTAATATAATCAACGCAAAGGCTTTGCACTGAAATATAAGTGGATGCAAATCAATATGGCCCATTGGTGGATATAAGGCACCTAGATGATATGTTATAAGTATTTTGAATGATATAAGAATGTTGAATGCCTGGGGGTGGGGGAGTTTTAAAGTAACACATCAGATATTAATTTGTGAAGACTTGTTTGTACATGTTTGCACAAACGAGCGCAAATTTACTTTTTCGTTTGGCATGAGCTCTCCCAATGCTGAATGGTACTCACAAACACTCCTTCCACTCACACGTATTTTCAGCACAAAAATCCGTTGAACTCAACTCTGGATGGTCAAGCGCCAGATAATTCAGTAAGAGAAACTTTACGTACTTTCCTCTTTGTTCTCAAGTGGAGCGTTAATACAGGTGAGGAAGAGAATTTTTATCCTAAATCTGAGAACTTGACCTGTTTGATCCCTGCCAGGCACAGATGTGAGTAGATGGGTGCAATTGTAGGTACCAGCCTGGCATGTTCACATCTAGATCTCTCAGCCGTGGCTGTCAGTGGGTTCTGTGGCTCTAAGTCGAACCTCGTATGATGGTACATTTCAATGTCCACACTCCAATAAACTCATGTTACTGATCAAAGTCTTTTATTCCACCCTTCCATTTTTAGGATGTTCTGACTTTCACGCAATGTCACAGGGCATTTTCTCTGAAAATCCTTTTTTGGGAAACTGCTTCCTACTCCATGTTACTTTTCTTCAAAAAGTCCACTTCAGACGATACACTAGACCTTTTGGACTTTGAACATTCCTTAGCCAGATGTTCAACAGCAAATATTTTCTCAGCTGGGAAAAAGAAGAAAAAAACAGTGAAACTTGTCAGCACTGGTGGGAATTATCGGTATCAATGAACACTTATTTTTTGCTTTTGCACGGGAGACTGGGAGAAATATTTGAAATATGAATCTCAGCCCTATCCTTAATATACCTTAATAAATCCCAGCTCTCGAGTAGCAAACGAAAACTGATACTGGAGACTACAGAGCATGCAAAAAATACGGAACATATTCAGAAGTTATTACTATTCATTCTACTTCCAATCATAGGTTTGCTCAACCTCTATGTGATAAATGAACCTTTGGGGTATGTTTGCATTGACATTTATGGGTTTCAAGAATAAACGACCTGATATTTTTTGGAGGGGCATTCCTCAGAGGGTTTAAAGGTAACTGAAATATCTGTGGCCCAGAATGTTTCTTAAGTAGCTTTGAAGCCAGAAAATTTAATTGAATTTGAAAACCCACTTAGGAATAAAAATCTGAACGCACTTTGGACATTGCATCATGGGGCTAAGCCAAATATTTCAAAAATATTTTACTTCAAATGAAATTTTCATTCATTGGGCTGGTTAATTAAATATGATGTTTGTCTGAATTTCCTTGAGAAGGAAAGAACTCTTTGAATGAACAGTATTAAAAAGAATACTAAACAAATTGGAACACAAGAGGCCTTGGTTTGGGGCAACTTTGAAAAGTAATAGCTTTTTATCAAGGAAAGAAACATATTACTTCTTATGATCTGCTCCTTCCTTCATTTGCCTTGAAGCTATTAGGGCCCCCTTTATGGTCTCCCCTGGCCTGGATGGTCACTTATTCTCCAGTGAAAGTGATTTGGAAAGAAATTACAACGCACTCTGCTGTTTTCTCCCAAGGTCCTCAGACACTAAAGAGTTCTCAAGTAAGATATAACAAAACAGTGTCCTTTTAACTCAGAATATCTTTGGATTCAGACTTGGGTTTTGTCAGTTATTGACTTGAAATCTCTTCAAACTTGGTTCGTCATATGGAAAAAATTTATCCTTAGTGACATGATGAGTTATCTTGTAATTAAAAACTAAACTTTTATCTTAGAAGTACTTTTAAGATATAGCAATCAAAACAGGCATCCCAGGGCACTGTGGATCACCATTCATTTTTCTCAAACAATTCCTTCGTTTGAAATTTTGGCATTTTAACTTCGAAAATATGCCATTGAAGTGTACACTGACAGGTTGCTTGAAAAGTTGAAGGTTAAAATTTAAATCTTGGAAATTTTTTTGGCTTAAAGAGCAGTCTCAACTTATAAAGCAATGACATTGCCATGGACTTCTTTTTGGTGGATGATAAAATCCTTCAGAATCTTCACTTTGGCTTAATGAACATGAGTTTTTTAATATGAAGATTGAATACAAATATTGTTGACTTGAATCACCTAGATTGATGATGCTTAAGTTCCAAGGTGTAGGGAGATGCAGTCCAGAGAGTTACCTGCCCGGTCAAATAATTCTTATGGTAAAAACTGAGTTTAGGAAACTACTACTTTCTATTTCCATCATCTCTCTCTCCTCAAGTGGAAAAAAATTTGCTTTTATTTTTATTTTATATTTATTTCCCAACACCCATAAATTTACATAACAAGTGGAAAAATCAGAAGGCTTATTTATTTTGAAAGGGATTGGCAAAATATTTGGGAATTTCTGATTATTGTACCACCCAATCTTTAAGTAACTCTAGTGTCTGTAACTTGATTGAAAAGAAACTTTTCGACCAAAATTGAAGCATATAAAATCAGTAAGGTTGGATCAACGTGTACTTTTATAACACTTCGATATTATAGTTGGACTGGAAGCATAGCCAAACAATTCACATACAAATAATTGAACAGTCATTTGCTGTTCACATAAACCTGAAGCCTAATGCCTTATTAGAGAGTCACTTTCCACATTCTCCAAACCATTTTCCAAACACCTTTCAACTTCAGAATTGGTCCAAAAGCAAGGAGCCAAAAGTTCAGAGTGTCCTGCCAGAAAATGTCTTTGCATTTCTTTTACTAGAAACCAATAGGTTTAAAACAAAGAAGTCTTCTAAGGGGAATTGTAGTGGGCTTACCATGCAAATATTGGACCAAATAAATGAACTTAAGATAATATTTTTGAATGAGGATTATTTTGCCTACCAACAATTATGAACATTCTCAGTTACTCATGGTGATGGAGAACTGATAGCGTAGATCTAAAAATATACCAACTATATAGAACAAGTATAGATGTAGTATATGTATGTTATAATACATAACATATATAACACAAAATAGAGCTACATACAATTAGTAAATTTCAGACAGATTTTCTAGTATTACCTGGTCCCAAACTGTTTATAACTGTTTACAAACCTGCCCAAATTACTAGCATCACTTAAGTGGCATTCAAAAATTCAGGTCTTCCCATCCTCATCATTTCTTTCTTAAGAGTTTCTGATTCTGACCAGAGAAGGTCTCAAGAGACCATGTTTTACAAAAGATCTCTGAGTGGTTCTGAAGAGAAACCTAATTTCCCATCTTCTCACTTAGGCCACCTGTTAGCCTGGTATCTCATCTCCTTCAGAGATGGAGTGAATAAAGCGAACATTCTGCTTGTATACAAATACTAGGGTGGACTGCTTTAAAATTAATCCCTAGCATTTGAATTATATTTGTAGGTGTTTCTAACGTAGACAAAAGAAGAACCCAAAACAGTTATAGTTAATTAAATGGGAAACCCATTCCTGGAGCTGTTGTGAACAGACGTCAATCTTAAAAGTAGCTGGAAATTTCTTCTTAGAGGTATCAAGTCAGATACACAAATCGAAAGTTTTCCCTCCTTTAGGGAATAGCAAAGAGACATCAGAGTCCAGCTTGTTAAAGGGGCGTGGAATGATGTTGTCCTGGAGGACAAGGTATCGAATACTAGAACTTTAACTTATCTTTTATTTCCTTATGAAATTCTATTTTCTTATCACAAAAGTAAATTTTGCAAACTAGAAGAAATTATTAAAAACATTGAAAATTAGAAAAACATATCAAAAAGAAAATATCACTGTACCCATAGACAGTCACTCTGTATTTTGTCGTATTTCCCTCCTGTTTTAAAATACGTGTATCTGTATCTCTATATTGAAATGCATATAGATATTTACAAAATTTTAAGCCCAACAATTGTGTGTTTCTCTAGCTAACACTATTGCTGTATAAAATTTTGTTTTAGCTGGAACAATGACCCAGTTAAATTAAATAATACAGTAGCTAACATTTATATATTGCTTACAGTAGGCACTTGACACGTTAAAACTTTTAATGCTTGACACATGTTAAAGCTTTTATTCTTCAGAACAGTGAGGTAGGTACTGTATTATTTCCTATTTTATTGATGAGGAAAGGAGGTACAGAGAATTTGAGTGATTTTGCTACTACTATGTAGCAGAGGCAGGATTCTAGGCCTGCTGGAAGGTTGTTGCTCTCAACATCCATGGAGGGTCCACCAGGGCATGAATGCACAGGACGTGGGTATAGACTTGCAATTCCCTGAAATTCTCCTCTGCTCCTGCATTTCTATTTTAACCTAAATATTTAAGTAGTGGAAAATTAATTAGGAAATCTTGAAGTTCACTGGAGGCGTGCTGTGGTGCTACAAAAACAGCTTAGGAACCATTGATCTCAATGTTCCTATCAGGCTGGGTTTTTGCCTCAGCTTTTATTCCTGAAACATGAAGGAGGAAAAAAGAAAGAATTTCACAAATAATTAAAAACTTTTCCCTGGGGCGGATTTCATTTTCCTTTTCTCAGTAAAATGGCCCTTATTTTTTATTTAGATCTGAAAAAGGACTCTAAAAGACCCCTGCAAAATTCTGCAAGGCAAATTTCTAAATGCAAGAAAATATCCTAATTGTTTTTTCAGACTAATTAACAGTTGGATACTGTTGGTTCTGTGAAACAGTCGGTTTTAATTTAGGCTAAGAATTAAGACAAGAGGAATCTCAGATTCTTCAGTGTGGTTTGCTATTTTAGAACAGTCTCCTAAGCTTGTGTGCTCCGTGGTGCTTGTTTAACATAAAGCTCTCTCCCTGGGAAATCGGCCATCTTAATTGCTCAAGCTTCCGTTGAAGGATATGGAAAGTGACCAGACCCCAAAGGGGCAGAGTCATAATGAGGAATGTTTACTGCTATTTCTTATGTCCTCATTGTTCAGTGACACACAGAAGCATCTCTACTTTTTAGTATCATGTAATCAGTAGCGAATTATTTTCTCTGGAAACCGTGGCCCTCTTAGTATTATGTCACACGTTCACTGTTCAATGATTTACAAGCTGCCCAGCTTAGCTTGGTTTTTTTACATCTCTCCAGTGATTGCACTTTCATTTTATAAGAGCAAACTTCTCATAGGTCAAAGAAAGCATACTCAGGAGGAGAAATTCCCTTTACTTCACATTCAATTTAGTGAAACAGGGTAGGAAATCACTGCTTCTGAAGCATCATTCCCAGAGCTCAGTAATATGGCAGCCCAGCGCTCTTGAGTGATGGAAACTTCTAGACTGACATCTGGTGTCGCATGATTTCAGACAAAGGAAATCCACTTGTTGTGAGGCTGCTGTGAAGGCAGCTGGCCTGCGGAGTTAAACAACAGCATCAAGTTCATGCTTGCCAAAGTTCTGAATTAAAAAAAAAAGAAAAAAGAAAAGGTGAGGGGAAACATCTGCCCAGCATCTGTTTTTAGAAACTTTATCTCTCTTATGAACCTCAGACTGTGTGTTGGAAGTGTCAGCTCACCAGGTGATACTGAGAAGACCAGTAAAATGTGAGATAATGATAATGTTGGAAAGTGAAGTAATAACAATGGGAATCCTGGCTCTTTCCAGGCAAGATCCTGTCAGTCTAAGATACAGCGATCCAGTTCTGTTTTGGGTACATATCAAGACATCTGGCTTAACAAGCCCTTGGTTTAGTCTCAAGTTTCTCCCAAATAGTCTTTTCTATATTCTCAACACATACTTTTCCATATTTCCGATACCTTGCCGAGTTCTTCATACATATTTCTGATACCTTGCCGAGTTCTTCATACATAGTTGATGTTCAATAAATGACTTGGGAAAGACACCTAATCCATTAAATTTTCTCAGATACTTTAGAAAAGCTTTGATCTTCTCTTAGATCTCTTTCTTTTTTTTTCTTATGGAAAATTTCCAAAAAATCTGCAATTTATATTGCATTTGAGAAAAACTTTGATTTACTTTTATGTATTTTATTATAGAATATTTCTAACATAAAAGATGATAGAGAATAATGGAATGAATACCCACTTTCCCACAAGCCAAGATTTAAAAAAAATCTTAACGTTTGCCACGTTTGTTTTAGATATATTTTTAAAAAGAAGCAAAGCACTGCAGATATAGTTGAAGCCCCCACTCCTCCACGAGTCTGTTCTCCTCTTCCACAGAGGTACCTCTACTCAGAGGCTGCTGTATATCATTCTCATGCATGGCTCATCAGTACATACTCATACTTTTTACCATATAAGTTGTGTATATTTTGCTATTTCATTTTACCATATATGTAATATATATTTTACTATGTATATATTTATCTATAAATCATCGGCAACACACTGTATATATAATTTTCGAATTTTCTCTTTTCACTCAATATTATATTTTTCAGATTTTTTCATTCTTACTCACCTAGTTAAACATCACTGCTTCTCCAACTTTGGTAAAGAAGATTTTTTAAAAAAAAATTTTCAGTCTATCACTAACCATATGTCTAATTAAAATACAATAAAAATGGATTATTAGCAAAATGTGATAAAGATGTACTAAACACAAGCCCCACTTTCTTATTATTACATTTAACAGATAAAAATTACTCAAGTTGCTATATAAGTTTCTAAATGCTTTCTCTCAATTTTAGTACTCATCTTGACGCAGATTGGTAACAAATAGTTTGCCAACGGATGCTGGTGGAGCGTTAACTCCCCACCTCTTAAATGATGGCAGAGCCTTCCAAAGAGAACAGTGTGGATGGAGCGGGGAGGTGAGGAAGAGTAAATTTACGCTAGAGAAATCTGACAAGTAGTAGCATAGCTAATCATAAAATATACCGTTTTATTTTCTATTTTTAAAGTAATAGCTTTATTAAAATATAATTCATATACTATACAACTCTCCCATTTAAAATGTGCATTTCAATAGTTTTTAGTATAGTCAGAAATTGGGCACCCATCACCACAATAAATTTTCATCACCCCCAAAGAACCCTGTACTCATTAGCAGACACTTCCCATCACCCCCTAAACTTCCCCTGACTCAGCCCTAGGCAATAACTAATCTGTTTTCTGTCTCCACAGATTTGCCTCTTCTGGTGAGAGCGGACATCTTTGTCTTGTTTCTGATCTTAAGAGGAAAGCATTTAGTCTTTCACTATTAAGTACAGTGTTAACTATAGGTTTTTCTTAGATGGCCTTAATCAGGTTGAGGAAATTCCTTTCTGTTTCTAACTTTTGAGTGTTTTTGTCAGGCAGGATGTTAAGTTTTGTCAAATTTGTTTTCTGCGTCTATTGAGATGATCATGTGATTTTTGTTTTTTAGTCTATGGCTTTGATATATTACACTAATTGATTTTGAGATGTCAAACCTGGCACTCCTGAAATAAATTCCAGCTGGTAGTGGTGTATGATCCTTTTTATAGGTTGCTAGATTCAACTTACTTATATTTTATTGAGGATTTTTTTCATCTGTATTCATAAGCAATATTAGTCTGTAGTTTTCTTTTTCTGTGATATCTTTTTCTGGTTTTGGTATTAGGGTAATAGTAGACTCATAGAATGAGTCGGGAAGTATTCCCTCCCTTTCTGTTTTTGGAAGAGTTTGTGAAGAATTGCCATTAATTCTTTAAATGTGTGTTAGAATTCGCCAGGGAAGCCACCTGGACTTTGGTTTTTCTTTGTGGGTAGTTTTATATTTATCTTTGCAATCTCTTTCTTTATTATAGATCTATTCAGATTTCCCATTTATTTTTGAGACAGTTTCAGTAGTTTCTGTGCTTCCTGGATTTTGTCCATTTCATCTAATCTTTGTCATTTGCTGGCATACGGTTGTTCATAGTACTCCCTTATAGATCTTTTCATTTTCGTGAGGTTGATGGCAACGTCTCCTCTTTCACTTTTTAACTCTTCATTTTTGAGTTATTTTGTTCGTGGTTACCCTAGGGTTACACTATACATCTTAACTATCACAATCTAGGCCAGGTTAATACTGACTTAATTCCAGTAAAATATGACAAGTTGGCTCCCTATTTAGTGCTATTATTGTCATGATTATTCTATATTCTGTCTATATATGTTATAAATCCAACAACACAGTGCTACAATTTTTGCCTGATACAGTCTATGGATAGCTCATTTTTAGGGTTTTCCCTCAACCAGGATTACAAACTCAGGTTAGTAGAGCATAAGGTTTTCCCCATTCATTTCCTAAGAAGTTTGCTACTTTTATTGACAGCACCTCTATCCTGAGTTATTGCCCTCTGCTCCAAATCAAGTCCGCCTCCATTGGCAGCAAAGCTGTTGGTTTTTCCTGACCAGTCCCACCCTTGTAAAATTACCATGTCAACCGATTGGGTGCGTGTACGTGTGTACGTGAGTGTGGGGTGGTGGGTGTGTAGCAAGCAGGCAAGGTAAAGAAGCCTGCAGGTGGACTCCCACTGTTCTTACACAAAGCATTGGTACGTTTCATAAATAAATCCTTCTTAATTTGTTGTTTTCATTGGTCAACTTATTATAGCACTGAAATGTTTGTTTTTAACAATTTTGTCCAGTTTTATACTTGCTTTCTGGGGAGAGGATTCTCCAATATTCTAATGCTGCCACATTCAGAAAGCCAAGCTTTTTGTTTTACAAAGAGAATACTTCTTGTAAAAAAGTTAAATAATACACATAAGAATAAAGAATAAAAATTAATTCCTCTGTATCTCAGCTACAACTACTATTAACTTCAACTACTATTAACCTCAGTGTGAACATCCTTTCATACTCTTCAGTGTATTACCATACAATTTTATATTAAGAGGATCACACATTACAGAATGTTTTACAACCTGCTTTGTTTACTCAACAAATAGTGGGTATTTCAGTGTCAGTGTGAATAGATTTATGTCATCCATTTTAATGGTTACACAGGATTCCATTTTATGACATGGTTGTTCTAAAATTTATTACCCAATCCCTTAATGAGGAGTTTTAAGATGGCTTTCTCTATTTTTCTTCGTTTTATAAACAACAATGTGATAAATGTACATCTTTGAACATTTGTCTGGGTATCTCCTAAGGATAAAAATCTACAGGAAATGTTACCAGTTTTCAGAGTGTGATCATTCTGACTTTGGGAATATTTTGTCAAATCACTCTCCAATTTATATCCCCTCCATCAATGCCTATGGATAGCTATTTCTCCATATTTCATAAATTCTGGGCATTATTCAAAACTTTGTGTTTCTCAGGCATAATAATTTGCATTGATAATTTATTCCTACTTTTGTTTGCATTTATTTGGTTACCACTGCTATTGAACATGTTTTCTTGTTTCTATTGAATGTTTGTATCTCTTTTTCTGTGAGAATTTCTCATTTTTATTCTTTGCCCATTTTTTTCTATTGGTATTTTTCTTTGTTGTTAGAACTCTTTGTCATTTATCATGTTATCTTTTAACTGCTATCTCCACTATAAATCCCTTTCCATTTTTTCATGTCTTCAACTTTATAGTGTACTTTTCCTTTTATTGGCCTTTTTTTTTTTTTATTGATGTTTTAATGGTTTCTAACATTGTGAAATTTTGGGTTGTACATTTTTATTTGTCCATCACCATATATATGACTCCCTTCACCCCTTGTGCCCACCCCCAACCCCCCTCCCTCCACCCCCACTGCCCCTGGTAACCACAGTCCAGTTTTCTCTGTCCATGTGTTGGTTTATATTCCACCTATGAGTGAGATCATACAGTGTTTGTCTTTCTCTTTCTGGCTTATTTCACTTAACATAATACGCTCCAGGCCCATCCATGTTGTTGCAAATGGGACGATTTTGTCTTTTTTTATGGCTGAGTAGTATTCCATTGTATATATATACCACATTTTCTTAATCCAATCGTCAGTCGAGGGACACTTAGGTTGCTTCCACTTCTTGGCTATGGTGAATAATGCTGCAATGAACATAGGGGTGCATAAGCCTCTTTGGACTGTTGATTTCAGGTGCGTTGGATAGATTCCCATTAGTGGGATGGCTGGATCATAGGGCATCTCTATTTTTAATTCTTTGAGGAATCTCCATACCGTTTTCCATAGAGGCTGCAACAGTTTGCATTCCCACCAGCTGTGTGTGAGGGTTCCTCTTTCTCCACATCCTCTCCAACATTTGTTGTTTTTTGTCTTGGTGATTATAGCCATTCTCACGGGCGTGAGGTGGTATCTTAGTGTTGTTTTGATTTGCATTTCCCTGATGATTAGTGATGTTGAGCATCTTTTCATGTGCCTATTGGCCATCTGTATATCTTCCTTGGAGAAGTGTCTGTTCATTTCCTCTGCCCATTTTTTGATCGGGTTGTTTGTTTTTTTGTTGTTCAGTTGTGTGAGTTCTTTATATATTATGGAGATCAACCTCTTGTCAGATGTATGTTTTGCAAATATTCTCTCCCAGCTGGTTGGTTGTGTGTTCATCTTGATTCTGGTTTCATTTGTCTTATAAAAGCTCTTTAATCTGATAAAGTCCCACTTGTTTATTTTTTCTTTAGTTTCCCTAGTCTGGGTTTTTAAAAGACTATTTTATTTTTATTGCAGAGCACAGGCTATGGAGTCAGAATGCTGAGGTTCCAATTCTAGCTTGTCTACTTATAAACTCTGTGATTACAGATAATAAGGGACTCTATGCTTTAGTTTCCTCAGAAGTAAATTGTGAGTAATGTTAGAATTATGTGAATGTTAAATGTTATAGTGCAAGACATTTAGAATATTACTCCTAAGTTCTTAATGAGTTTTAGCTATTATTATTGCTATGTAATAAAAATCTATAATTTTTTTTCTGACTTTCTGGTTTCCACAGCTAGCCTTACCCTAAGATTTTGTCATCTGAATGTGCTTGGGCACACTAAGATTTTAAATATATTTACTCATACTTTATCCCGGTATTTATATTGTATTAATATTTATATGCTTATGTATTCAATCTATTTGCATTCATTTTGGTGAGTGTGATGTGTGTCAAGCGTTTACTTTTTCCCAAATAGATGACCATTTTGTTTTTAATCCATTTTATTAAAAAATTACCAAATAATTTAATAATTTATTGCATAGTACACTTTATTTTAGTAATCTGAAATGCCTGCTGTGTATTAGATTGAATTCCCACATATAGTTGAGTCTAACTCTGGACTCTTTGTTTTGTTCTAATTATATCTGTCTGCTTCTGCTTATTGTTACAATCAGACCCTCCAGGGGATCATACCTCCCCCTGTCCATGCCCCTTTGCAATGTGAATTTCTTATCCCTCATCAAGAGGTGGAATCCATTTTCTCACCTCTTGGATCTAGGTAAGCCTGTGCCTTGATTTGAGTAATAGAATGGTAGAAGTGACCTTGTGTGAATTCTATGCCTGGGCCTCAAGAGGCCTTAAGATATCTGCTTTCACACTATAGGACATTTTGGATATCCTGCTGTATAGGATAATTGAGGTGGGCTGGATAACCACCAGACACATGAGTAAAACCCTTTTGGACCCTCCATTCCCAGAGGAGATCTCAATGCCAGCAGCCGTGAGTGACCACAGAAGAGATTAGTGGAAAGACTATCCAGTGGAGTGCAGCCCAAATTGCAGAAATGTGAACAAATATATGTTGTTTTAAGCCTCAGTTTTATTCCTTTGAAATGCCACAATAGATAACTGGTACTCAGACTTAAATTTCCAATTTTATCTTAAAGTTAAATAATTACCTCCATATCTCAATAACTGGAATTTTGCATTCTCCACGAATATTTTACTCTCTCTTCTGTAATTTGTGTTTGAATCTGTACTTTAGTCATCATTCTGGCAATGGAAATGTCTATGAAGAAATAGAAAAGATGAAAACTCACAATAATACCTAAAATAAAAATTGACAAATTATTGGGTGATCTGTGAACATTTTCTTCTGCTAATTAAATAGAGGACAGAGCTGTATTTAGAACCAAGAACGGCTCACCTGTGCTTCATCCCAGATGTCCTGTCATCTCAAACTAAAGGATGTTCTTATTGTTCGCCCAGCCCTACTGCCAGCCCTTATATCCTCCTAGCCCCACTAACGAGAAAACTGGTATCAATACTAAATAAATCATATTATTCTGCATGGAAGCTTGCCAGTTTTTATTTGTAATATAAATTAGGGTTGATTACAGAAGACAAATGCAAATCTCTGCTGCTTTAGGAAATATACCAGAATAAAATCTGATAATCAGCACTTCCAAATCAGTAGCTATTATTTTCATGTAGCCAAATCTACTTAACTATATTTCTCTATTATGTATAAAAGATGTTCTGAAATCCAAAATTTTAACTATATTCACATACAGTTTTCTTCCAGTACTATGCCCCTTACTTGGTGTATGACGTATTTTATTTCAGAATTTAGGAAACAGAATAACTAACAAACTTTAGGACGTCAAGAAGAAAATTAAGACCAACATAGAAATGAGTAAGACTGGAATTTTCCTTAAAGTAGTTCTTGAAATAAACATAATCAGATAGGCTTACGTCTGGCATGTCTGAAAAGAAAAAAACCTAGGAAATAAGCAACATTAAAAATGATAAAGTTGTTTGGCAACAGCTACTGAACAGATAGTCCAATAATTCAACCACAGGATATGGCATTTTAAGCTTTTGTGTTGGATAAAAAAAGAAAGTAAATTAGCTACAATTCAATCCTCCAAATCGAAAATTTCACATTTCTCCAATTTCCAGTAATAGAATTATTTTGTATTGAGAAATATTACTTAAGATAATAGTGAATGCAGTTCTGCTCTTTACGATAATTTTGATATTTCTTATTATTTTTCTAGATGTCAATCATGAGAAAGTTCCTTTCATAGTTTATCTGAGAAGGTACCATCTCGTATTCTTCTAAATTGAGACGAGGTGGTTATGTGTTCTTTCCCAATTTCACTAAGAAAATCCTTTAGGAGACCACGATATAATTTGACAATTTGACTTGATTTTCTGCCGCGTCTACCTTTCCTAGCAGTGAATGGCACACCATTCTCCTTCCTCTGCTGTTTGCTTAACATACTGACATTGCTTACCCGTAAGATAGAGGTCACGGCAATTGCTCCATTCTATCAGACCTATGGATCTTCCTTTCCCTCTCCTCCGACGCCTCTCATAATCCAGGCATCCTAACATATAAAGGTGTGCACCATGTACATGGCATGGCACTTAGCTCTCAGGCCTCTATGTGTGTGTGTGTGTGTGTCTGAAAGCATTTATAGTGTAGGTGTGTGTATGTCTAGACCAGCCTACAAAAACTCAGAAGAATTTTTATAACTTGAATTTTTATAGCATTTTGTGGTTTGCAAAGTACATTAACATCAACCATCACATTTTACTCAAATACATGTGAGGTAGGAAAAGCAGGAAGTAATTGCCTCATACTATGGAGAAATGACTATGAACCAGAGTGGCTAAGTGACATGTCCAAGGTTACAGAGTAAAGGAGGAGCACAGATGGGACACCTGAATCCCTGACAAATGCTTTTTAACCAATGCTATGCTGGCTCTATAGATAGAAAATTCATTTTCCTGATGCCCAAGTGGATGCAGCTGAAGAATGATACTCCTCTCTTTATTATTTTTTATTTCTTCCAGAAACATGTCCAGTGTAACCTGGGTAACATTATATAGGAATATATAAAGGTTAAATTTCATTACTATATAGCATATATTTTATTTTTCTGAGTACTGATACTCATTAAAAATGAGATTCTAGAATGCTATTGACTTATGCATTGACTTGAGAAAGAGTTCTGGCATAGCATGCTACACTCTTCCCTACTAAACACACACACACACACACACACACACACACACACACACCCTACACACACCCTATATAGTGTATCAGAAGTTAATAAATAAATAAATATTAACTAATCAATTATTGAAGCCCTTTAGGCTTAAATATCCAACCAGGTATCTGTCTAATTTAGTCTCAAGTAAAAATATCAGCATTAATGATGCCCCTACCCATCACACATTTTTTTTAAAGCATTTGAATTTTATTTGATGGTTGAAATGTTTTTTAAAATATTGATAAACACAAGCTGTACTTGGAGCTGGATGACAGACAAGCTTTTAATATAGAATCATCATCCTAGAATGTGACTTCTTCCAGAAGAACAATCTTAGGCCTCTTGCTGCAGGTAGGTTCCAATGAGAAGGCATGAAAAAGAGGCAGGGAAACAGTCCCCATGGGAAACTTTAAGTTTCTTTAAGAACAGGCTGCTATTACTTCTTGTGAAGTTCATAAGGTGCCTTTCCTTTTGCTTAGTTGTCCAGAGTGAAGTCAAAGGGCTCAAAGTCTTTCCAGAAACAGTGGGCCAGGATCTCCTCCTCTTCCTTGCTGATCTGACACTGCTCCTGTCGGGAATATTAAGGATGGCTTCACTGGCCGGGACTTCCCTTCCAACCTGCAAAGGAAAATTCTGTGGAGAAGCTTCTCTCCTGTGTCGAGTTCAACACAAAAATATGCTGCTCCTGGCTGTGCAATCCGCTTGATGGCAGAATGCTCTGGGATTCCCAACAGCACTATCTGTTGTTCCCATGCCTGGGTAATGAAGGCGTCTTTAATGTCATCAGTTGTGTAGTGGAATGACCTGTAGCTGAAGGTGATGGCTCTTATAATCTCTCTAGAATAGAACACATTGTTTCCATCACCTCTGCTAAAAGCTCCACCAGTGGCTCGTAGTGTCCCATGGGCAGGATGAGGACGTGGTCACCAGGTAAGCCTCCTTTGGCCAGGGCAAGGTAGCAGTGTGTGCCAATATTGACCACCACACGCTTTTCCACTTTAGGGTTGGCAAGGCAAAATCAGCAAGGTCCTGGAGGCTGGGGAGGTTTGTGAGGCTGCTTTGGGTGAGGGGAAGACTTGCTGTCTCTGCCTGTGGACGAACACTTCCTAAGCTGTTTCCGTCAAAGTTAGCCACCTTACAGAAGAACAGAGTAGTTACAGGTGATTAAAGAGATGATTAAAAATATAGATATAGCCTTTAAAAAATTATTGGTCATATAAGCAGGAAGGATTTCATCTTCTGTGTGTGGGTTGGATATAAATCACCTATTTAATTTTAACCATTATTATTGTGAGCCAGCCTTGTGGAAGTGGGAGAGAACCATCTGCTCCAGAAAGGTGATTATGAATAACACATAATGAAGCCTCATTTGGCCAGCACTGATTGGGGCGGAATTACATGGTGAACAATGACAGAGCTTGGAGATCAGAAAAGCTGGCTTTGAATAGGGACTCTCCCACTTAACCACCACTGTGACCTCAGACAATTGTTGAGCCTCTTTTAGTCTTTGTCCCTTCATCTGCAAAATGCAAATAACAGTATCTACTTCATAGAGTTCTTGTGAGAATTAAATAGGAAAATGCATGCATCGCACATAATAAGCATTCAATAAGTGGTTGCTATTATAAGAAATTTGCCAACAATTTCATAAGCAAGATTTCTTGCTGATTCAAGAACTCGTAGAAATTTTTAAAACATTCCTGAGACTTTTGTTCTTTGCCATAAAACTTAATATAAACACTAATGATGTGAATATTCCTGTTTAAGTTATACATTCCTGTCTGGAATGTTAAAGTCATTCCAGAACTTTCCAACCCTACATTTTTTACTTCTCTCTTCTAGTCTAAGCTTCTGGATATTCTGCCAAATTCCCTCAAAGCATGGCTTCTTCAGTCTGAAAAAAATCCATTTGCTATGCTTCTTTTCAATGTCTCAGGGTCCTGATGCCTGCAAACTTGATTTTCCACATCCCCTTTGCCAGTTGTTTTCTGGAGAGACATGGCTAATAGAAGACAGAACTGGAGGACTAGGGAAGGGAAGCCAGGTGACTTCTTTGTCTTCTCTCTTGGCTTTGGGCTGCATTTCTAGCATAGAATGAGTGTCTATAATTCCACTCTCTCTAGCAGACCCCTGCCATGATCCCAGTTCCCAGTTGGACCCTGCTTCAGTGATTGGTCGCTCCACTGTGGTTCCAGCATCTGTCTGGATGCTCTGTATTCTCAGATCATTGGTAGCATCATCTCCTTTGTCTCTCCAGCTCTAGATAACTTTTGGCCGACGCTAATCTCTGGATATTGATGGGAAACTCTGCGTGTCCTCACTATCTCCTGACAGTCTTTCAGCTCTTCCTAATCCTTTGTAACTGGTGGCCTAGATCAATGGCTTCTATTTTTTTATTTTTATTTATTTATTTTTTCCCCCAAAGCCCCAGCAGATAGTTGTATGTCATAGCTGCACATGCCTCTAGTTGCTGTATGTGGGACGCGGCCTCAGCATGGCCGGAGAAGCAGTGCGTCGGTGCACGCCCGGGATCCGAACCGGGGCCGCCAGCAGCGGAGCGCATGCACTTAACCGCTAAGCCACCGGGATGGCCCAATGGCTTCTATTAAAGTATTTGGTCTGGGTTCTCCTCCTGATCAGACCTGACTGATTCAATCACGGTAATTTCACAGCTGTTTTCTAAGCAACCGACGTGGTGTAAAAATTTGGTTTTTAGTGCATTTTGAATTCCAGAGGATATTTTAAAAAGGTAAATACTGAACTATGATTCATTTCTTTTTTTATTTAGGGAAGTTAAGAAATACCTGCTCCAGACTTTGATAACTCATTTTACTAGCAAATACCTATATAGTAGAAATTCTGTGACCAAGACCTATAGGTGAAAAAATTCAGTGAAGTCCATGACATAGTCACATCCCCAGGGAAGGGAGAAAAGACTTCACTTTCTTCATTTTTTACCGTTAGTATCATAGCTCCTGATATTTAGGAGTTAGAAGTAGGAATACTTCAATTAGTTTCAAGTTTATCCTAAACAAAAGAGCTTGGAATTCTAAACCTCAAACTTTTTGTATTAAGATAGTTTATTTTTCCTCTGCCCTTCACCCGTATAGTTCCCACAAATCAAATAAACAAATGAAAAAATACTAATCAAATATTTAAAAAAAAGTATAACTAATAACAGCAAATAAATTTTCTGCGTAATCATAGGGAATCTTAAAAAATAAGCCTGATATTTCCAACTTGCTGCTTAAGTCAATGCAAAAGAATCAAACTTGACTTCCTTTGACTTTGTAGATCATCTGTAATTCAAGGGAGAATTAGCTGCCCAAAGCAAAAAGGGTGGGTTGAATTCTGAAGTTTAGGAAAATCATATTAACCTAACATCTCAAATAAAATACAACCAGTTTCTCTTAGGCAATCACAGGGCCAGCCACATACACAAACTTTCATCTTTGTGCAGATGGGTTACATTCAATAGGAAAGATAGCATGGAACAGTCAGTGTGTCCTGAGATGTATGTCTTTGTTTAATTGCCTGAATTGGTTCTTTTCTATTTCCCATGATTGTTGGGAAAATATCATCAATAAGTCAGGGTTTTGGAATTTATCTAAAGTTGTGGAGTATCTGCTCTGATAGATTTATGTGACCACTACGTTAACATAAATAAATAAATTTTTTGAATTGGCCATTTCAGGCAAATGTGCACTGGGGTAAGCTAAGAATTATCTATCTGAATTGGTGCGGCTGGTGCTTAGCAAATGTTATTGACCTTGAAAAAATCACGACTCGCCAAAAATAATGAAACTCTAATTTTTAAAAAATGGTTATTCAGGAAGGAAACCTACATTAATGAGGGCATTTCTCAAAACTGTCTGTCAAAGTAATATAGCCATAAAAATGAGTCCTTTAGGAAAAAATGTAGTATTTTAATGATACATAAAGAGTTTGTAAAAGAAGAAACTAGGGCCAGGACTTAGACAGCTTTGGATTCCATCATTATAAAAATGTAATATAATAATGGACAAAGATGCTGAAAGGTTGATGCAATAAAAAAAGCAACTAGGAAATATCAAATGACACGGAGTAAATTAATACAATGAGTAGGAAATATCAAATGACACAGAGTAAATTAATACAATGCTTATTTATTTAATTTTTTAAATTAATAGACTTTTTTTGAGCAGTTTTAGGTTTATAGAAAATGGAGCAGAAAATACAGAGAATTCCCGTATACCCTTTCTCTCCCCTGAACATAGTTTCCCTTATTGACATCTTGCATTAGTGTGAACAGTTGTTACAATTGATGAGCTCATATGGATATATTATAATTAACTAAAGTTTATAGTTTATATTAGGGTTCACTCTTTGTGTTCTATATTCCCTGGGTTTTAGCAAATGTATAACGACATGTATCCACATTACAGTATCATACAGAATAGTTTTATTGCCCTAAAAATCCCCTGTGTTCCTGTTCATCTCTCCCTTCCTCCTCCCAAGCCCCTGGCAACCACTGATATTTTTATTGTTTCCATAGTTTCACCTTTTCCGGAATGTCGTATAGTTGGAATCATACAGTATGTAGCCTTTCAGGTTGAATTTCTTCACTTAAAAATATGCATTTAAGGTTCCTCTATGTCTTCTTGTGGGTTGATAGCTCATTTATTTTTATTGCTGAATAATATTCTATTGTATGGATGTACCACAGTTTGGTTTATCCATTCACCTATTGAAGAATTTTTTATCTACTTCCAAGTTTTGGCAATTATGAATAAAGCTGCTATGAATATTCATGTGCAGATTATTATGTGGATATGTTTTTATAACTAATTTGAATATTTCTGGGATTTTTAACATTCATGACAGTTCTATGAAAACTTTATGCTATAAATTTAAAAATATTAACTAAATTGACAAATTCCTAGAAAATATATACATTAGCAAATTTACCTAAAGAAGAATTAGAAGATCTGAATTGTTCTACAATTACTAAAAAATTGAATCAGTAGTGAAAGATATCCCCACTAAGAAAATTCCAAGCACAGATTCTCTACCAACAAGATCAAACTAGTGTCCAAGGAACAAATCATTTCAGTCTTAATAATACTCTTCCAGGGCACTAAAAATTTATGTATGAGGCTAGTGTCATTTTAATACCAAAATGCAACAAAGATAGTAAGGAAAGGAAAACATGGGCAAATTTTATTTATAAAACATAGATGCAAAAATCCTAATAATATGCTAGCAAACAGAATTTAGAACATATGTATAAAGCATAATGATATAATTCACCATTACAAAGTTGGGCTTATTTCAGGAAGATAAGTTTGTATTAATGTTAAAAAGCAAATTAATATAATTTGCCATATTACAAGATTAAAGGAGATCATAAAATTACCTCAACAGTTGCAGAAAAAGCACTGGATAAAATACAATATCCATTGATGTTGATGTTTTTGGCAAATTAGAAAGAGAAGGGAACTTCCTTAATCTGACTCAAAATCAACAGTAAACTTTTTACACAGAGAGAACACACTGAAGGCTCTACTTCTAAATTTGGGTAGAAGACCAAGATTCTAAGTGTTACTTCTTTTATTCAATATTTTACTGGTGTTTCTAGTCAGTGCAGTATGACAATAAAAAGAAGTGCATAGGGCCAGCCCCGTGGCTTAACGGTTAAGTGTGCACGCTCCACTGCTGGCGGCCCGGGTTCGGATCCCCGGCGCACACCAATGCACCGCTTCTCCGGCCATGCTGAGGCAGTGTCCCACGTACAGCAACTAGAAGGATGTGCAACTATGACATACAACTATCTACTGGCACTTTGAGGAGAAAGAGGGAAAAAAAGGAGGAGGATTGGAAATAGATGTTAGCTCAGGGCCAGTCTTCCTCAGCAAAAAGAGGAGGATTGGCATGGGTGTTAGTTCAGGGCTGATCTTCCTCACAAAAAAAAACCAAAAGAAGTGCATAAGGACCAGAAAGAACAAAGGCGGGGCTGGCCCAGTGGCGCAAGTGGTTAAGTGCACGCGCTCCACTGCGGTGGCCCAGAGTTCGCCGGTTAGGATCCCGGGCGCGCACCGATGCACCACTTGGCAAGCCATGCTGTGGCGGCGTCCCATATAAAGTGGAGGAAGATGGGCACGGATGTTAGCCCAGGGCCAGTCTTCCTCAGCAAAAAAAGAGGAGGATTGGCAGATGTTAGCACAGGGCTGATCTTCCTCACAAAAAAAAAAAAAAAGAAAGAACAAAGGCATAAAACTTCATTTGCAAATCATGTAATTGTGTACAAGGAATAACCAAAACTACCTACAAATAAATTATTCAAATTAATAAAAGAAGAAGGCAAAATTGCTAAATAAAAATCCACACAGTAAAAAAATTATATCCTATATAACAGTAATAAATACTAAGAACACAAACAAAAACTTAAAGATACCATTTATAATAGCATCAAGCATACCAACTACATAAAAACTTATCTAACAGAATTTATTCAGGAACTCTATGAGGAAATTTAAAAAATTAATTGCAAAACATTAAACAATACCTAAACAAATGAGAAGATAAATTATATTAATTGATTTTACCCCCAAATGGTTCATAGATTTAATGCAATCCTAGTCAAAATCACAGCATGTTCTTTCCATAGAAATTAACAGGCTGATTCTAAAATTTATATGTAAATTCAAGAGGGTGCATATAACTAAAGACAGTGTTGCAATAGAAGAATTAGGTGCAAAGACTTGATCTACTGGATATTAAGACTTATTACAAAGCTGTAATAATTAAGATAGTGTGGTATAGGTACAGAGATAACAGGCTAATGGAATAAAACGGAGAGGCCAGAAACAGATGCACACATATACAGACATAGATATGAGAGACGGAATGGAAGATAAGTGAAGGATGAACAATCTCTCCCATACATACTATTCAGACCACATGTATCCGTATGAGCAACAAATCAAAATCCTACTTTACATCATATATAAAATAAAGTCTGGGTTGATTAAAGACCTAAATGTGAAAGGGAAAAGTATCAACACAGTAAATTATCTTCACGATGTCAGGGGAAGGAATAATCTACATCTGTTGACTTCAGGTTGGAGTATAAAAAAATGAAAAAATAAAATAATAGACCACCAATAATATTCATTCAATTGAATATGCCATTCTTTTATGTTTTAAAATGTAGCCACTATATTGCATACACTAGCATTCTTTCCTTAAGAAAATGAAAAAGCACTTCAGATGCAAAATAGTATAGCAACAATATTTTCTTAGCATTGTGCCATAAGAAATACAAAATTTGCAAAAATGCCTTTTTATATGCATTGTGGTAAATAAACTTATCATATATAAATAAATATATTTATTTATAAGACTCAATATATAAATAATATATAAATAAATATATAAATATTGTAATATATTATAAATATATAAATATACTATATATATAATATACTAATATATAAGTAAATGTATATATTTATAAGACTAAATATAAGTCTTTCTATTTTTTTGTTCAAATAATACCACAAGTTGACATTTTACTTCTAAAATGTAAAAATAAAAATATACGAGAAGAAAGAGAAATAATAAAACTCCCAAATGAGATGTTTGTGCACCTTTGAGAATTGTTTTTCTAAGGAGTAAAACATTAAATATGACTTACTTGATTTAAAGACTACCTTCACTTCCAAAAGCTACTAAACTTCAAGTTATTTCTTCAAATGTAGTAATAAATGTAATAATTTTTCTTCATAAAATATTGAGTTTTATGGCAAAATTTCTACAGAGAATTATTTCTGTAATATGTTTAGCTTAATACTGCAAAAATTGCATTCCTAAGACACTGTGTATTATCAAAAACAATTCTTTAACAGGGAAAAGGGAGTTACGGACTAGACAGCTTCAATCCTGCAATCACAAAGTGAATTTTACTATAGGAATTTCAATGATAATAGTGTTTTTTGAGCTGTTATGGACTGAATATTTTTGTCCCCCCAAAATTTGTATGTTGAAGCCCTAAACCCCAATGTGACTATATTTGGAGACAGGGCCTGTGAGGAAGTGATAAAGATTAAATGTGATCATTAGAGTGAGACCCTGATCCATTCGGGCTGGTGCTCTAAGAAGAGACACTAGAGCTTGCTCTGTCATGTGAGGACACAGTGAAAAGGCAACCAACCCTCAGCAAGCTAGGAAGAGAGCTCTCACCAAGAACCTAGTCAGCCGGCACCTTGATCTTAGACTTCCCAGTCTCCAAAACTGTGAGAAAATAAATTTCTGTTGTTTAAGCCACCCAGTCTATGGTATTTTGTTATGACAGCCCAAGCTGACTGAGACAAGAGCTAAAAATGCATAGCTGTATAACCTAAACATCTCTGGCTAAATGTAGCATTTATGACACCTAGCATTTGCTTCATAATAATGGCCATTTCTATCACCATCAGCAATATAATTAGCATAGTTTCTTACAAACAATATTTATTTCACTTTATTTTATAAACCAGCTTTTGCCACTTAACTAACTACCCCAAAACTTAATAAATTAAAACAATATCCATTTATTTAGCCCAGAATTTTTGGGGTCCCCATGCTGATCTCAGCTGGGAAGTTCTTCTAATCTTATAGTTCTGGTCTTAGCTGGCATTCCTCAGGAGTTGGCAGTCACCTGAATGTCAGCTAGATCTGTCTCTGGAGATCTGTGGCCAACACTTGCCTATAAGTTTCTCAGGGACAGCCATATTGTTTTTCACATTTTTATCGCTAGCATGAAACACAGTGTTGGCAAATTGCAGGAACTTAATAAACATTTATTGGATAGTTGGTACTAAGGCAGTGACACTGAACAAGGAATTGCCAAGAAACATGGAGCTCTTTCAGAGAGCTGACCAGAGTCACTCTTTCGGGCAGGTGTTTGAACCTTTGGGGAGCAAACAATGGGAATTATGTAGAAGGTCTTTGCTAGGAGTTGATCCTGCAAAAGCAGCCACCCTGGAGCTCCTGTTAGTAGAGCCAGAGCTGCCTTGATGAAAAATTTAATACAGGCAGGAACTTATTGTTGAAGGTCTCCAGTTCATCCCTTATTGTGGAATATTTGCTCAACTCCTTGCTCAGGAGAAAGAATCACAGTTTGCCCCTTCTAGCTACATACATGAATTGCTCACACAATCTAGTCTTTGTTCTTAAATATAGTTATCCTGCAGCTAGGACAAATTAAGTGAAAACACTATAAGGAGTGGAAATTGCTATAAAACACTATCAGGACAGTATTTGGGTGATATGTGAATTATCCAAAAGGACCATAACCAAATTATTTTCTTATACATTGTTCTAGTGGATGCTTAAAACGTCCTTTGTGGGGTCGGTAGGTCAAGTACTACTGGATTATGATTTTCAGGTATGTAAACAGGCTCAGAGGCTCACAGGACCTGCTCCAACTTAAGATCACCAATAATTAGTGAAACTAAGATTCGGAAAAAATCTTAGGATTCCTAATCCAAATTACTTTCTCTAGTCAATGTTGCATCTCCAAAAGCAAAACTACAGTTTGAGAAATAAAGGATGCTCTTCCTTAAGCTTTGTTCCAAAATCTGAGAAGTATAGTTGTGGGTCTGCAGGGAGAAACTATTTGTATGAAGATACTTGTGATACTGGTCAGCTTCTTTACTAACTCCCTTTGAAAGAGATTTCAGAGCAGTTAGTTGAGACATGCTTGTAGAAAAATCCTTTGGCATTTCCCCTTTACATTTAGCTTAACACATATTTATAAGAGGGTTTATGCTGAATTTTAATATGATGAGATTTTGGCCTATATTTTCCAAAATTTTCCTCAATTGAAATACATAATAATCTCTGAGAACCTCGCTCTAAATTTGCAATTTTTTCAAGATCAAAGGAAAATTGGCATTATTTGTTGGCAAAAACTGAAGTGACTTTCCAAGCTTCAAAGCTGTGTAAAGTGTTTTGAAAATACAATTGCACTATTCATGTGTTTTCCCTTTAGAACCAGTGTATCGTGTATGCCAGCTCTGGTAATGTGCTTTGGATGGGATGCTAAGAAGTAATCTCAGTTGAAATAAATTGAAGTCCTTCATTAGACACCAAACAGTGGCATGAGGGAAATCGATTTCCTTTAATCTGCTATATAAGGTGGCAATCTCTTTATATGCAAGTAAAGAATTTTGCATATTGATGGTATTTTTTTGATGATTGAACTTACACTTTTATAGACTAAATGTCATTCTTTACAAAGAAGGTGTGTAGTGAAGGGGAGGAAGACTATCCTCTACACACTGGGTCCTTTCGGGCTGGGCTAAAAATCAAATTGACATGAGACTGAATAGCAGGAGAAAATCAAACAAATCTTTAGAAGATGTATACATGGGAGAAACCAGGGAAACTGAGTTTCTCGACAAATGGCAGAGGTTTTCACCTTAAATAGCATATTCAGGTAGACAAAGGAGCATGTTGGGGGTGGGGAAGTCAGCTATGGGAGATTACCAGAAAACACAGTAATCAAGAGTATGCAGATTTAAGACCTCACCTTCCGCACTGATAAGAGTTCCTAGAGATAAGGTCATCCCCCCTTCTTCCTGGTACAGAGAGGGAGATACCTTACAAATGGAGATTTCCCTTAAACAGAACTTTGATAAGAATGGGCTTAGCAAGGACCCTCCCAGTCTATAGCTTTTGGTCAGCTTGGGGGAAGGTCAAATGTCCTTCAGAAAATAATCAAGGTAACAAGACATATTTTGAGGTGGCCAATTCTGATCCCCCACAGCAGTAAATATCTATTTCCATGATTTCCTCTAACAATTTACTACCCCAGCAAGCCAAACACTCTGATGGCACAATTCATAACTTCTTCTCTCATCCTAATAGTACTATTCTCTTATGCTGATTTTATGCTTCTATAAATGCATAAATAACTCATTTAAAACAGCAAGGAAACTCCTCTCTTCCATGTCCAGTGTAAATTCCCACTCTGTACGTGGGGGATAGGATGACCAATTTCCCCTGGTTTGCCTGGGACTTTCCTGGTTACAGCAATGCAAGTTCTCACCCAAGGCAACCCCTTAGTCCTGGAAAAAATGAATGGTTGGTAATTCAAGGGCTACCAAACCAGGATTGTTGGTAATTTGGGGTGCTGATCTTGGCATTTGTTTTTTTATTCACTTTTTAATTTGTATGCAACTTCAAATTTTCAGAGGAAATGAAAGAATATATACACACACACACACACACACACACAGATATATACATACACACACACACCTTTTACCCAGAATAGTAATTGTTTATTTTTCCTCATTTGTTTTATTAAACTCTTACTATATCTATCTATTTTGTATTTTTTTTTTCCTTTGGTAAGGAAGATTATCCCTGAGCTAACATTTGTCACCAATCCTCGCTTTTGCTGAGGAAGACTGGCCCTGGGCTAACACTCATGCCCATCTTCTTCTACTTTATATAGGGTGCCGCCACAGCATGGCTTGACAAGTGTTGTGTCGGTGCATGCCCAGGATCTGAACCCTGGGCTGCCACAGGAGAGCACACGCACTTAACTGCTACACCACCAGGCTTGCCCCTATGTATATGTATTTTTAACAAACTGTTTGAGAATAAATGGGAGACATCATGCCCCTTTACCTCTAAAAATTCAGTGGTTATTTCCTAAGAACAAGTAAAGTCTCTTTCATAACCACAGTATACTCAGTATATTTATCAAAATCGTGAAATTTAGCATTTGTAAAATGCTCTAATTCACAGTGCATATTCAAATTTCATGTCCCATAATCTGTTTTCTAGCTTTTTTTCCCCTAGTCTAGAATCTAATCCAAATTAAATGCATTTCATTTAATCTTTCCGTTTTTTAGTCTTCTTTAGTCTAGAACAGTTTTATATCCTTTCTCTGTGTTTCTTGTCCTTGATATTTTTGAAAAGTATACGCCTGTTATTCTGTAGAATGTCCCTCAGTTTGGGTTTGTCTAGCTCCCTGCTGATTAGATTCTGATTGTGCAGTATTTAGGCAGGAATACCACTGAAACAATGCTGTGTCCTTCTCAGTGAATTATATCAGAAGACACATGATGTTGGTTTGTCTCAATATTGGTGATGTGGGGAAATACTTCAGATTTTCATCCTCTAGTTTTAGTGGCCATTGAGAATTTTCTAATGCCATCATTCCATCTATATTAGTTAGTTACCATTCTACTCTTATTCTATTGTAAAGAAGAGCTCACCACTTGTTTTCTAATTTATAAGGAGGCACTCAATTCAGTATGAAATTTATTGTTATAATTGTCCAATGACCTAGCTTTACTATTTGATCTACCAGTATTCCTACCAAGTAACATACCTGAGAAATACCGTGATCTCAGGTCCCCAAGTCTTCTGAAAACAGGCAAAATCCATCTACTTCTTAACTTTTTGCAAAAATAAGAGGAACAAGTGTTGCGTGATCAGAAAACACCTTTGAAGTCTTCGGAGAATAGACACGACGTATATTCCACAGGAGCACTCTTCCACAGCCTATCAGCCAACCACATTTATTGACTGTCTCCTGCCTGTAGCATGTTTTACCAGATGCTGCTCCATAGGATATTGCCTTTAATCTACATACAAGCTCACTGAGTTAAAATTCTTTGGAGAATACAGCTTGCTCCATCACCTGCCCCAAAAGGGTTCTTATTAGTATTTCAAATGTTAATTGCATAGTTTTAAGAAATGTTAATTGCATAGTTTTTAAGACTTAAAGAGCAAAACACAGCTAGCAACACACATTATATGTATGTGAATCTCTTTGTTGTGTCATAGATGATCAGAGGAGAGGCTTACACAGATAAGTCAGTTTGAAGACAATTAGTGCTCATTTTGAGAACAAAAGAGTGGCTTTCAGAATTGGGAAATTTATATGTATTTATAATTTGTTTTATTTCCCAGAGTATTTTTAGTTGACTGTTTTTATATCCATAGGCTTACTTAACTCAGAAGTCTCACTGAATAAGTGACTTGGATTGAAAAGCCCTTAACTCAGTCTGTGTCATGGGCCCTTCCTCTCTAGGGTTAGATAAAAGAACAAACTCCTGACTCTTGAGTCCTAAAACTCAGGTTGTTTCTTTGGGTATGAACATTTACAGATAGGTATGATGTAAAAAGTAACAATTTCAGTAAGAGTACTGAGAACAAATAATTACACTTAGCTGTAATATCTGGGAAATTCAAGTTTGCCTGACTTGTCTATGGCTTTGTTTCAGGGACTAATACACATCTTGGTGCTGTAGGAGACTTCAGTAACAGTTATTGCAGTTTTAACTCCTCAACATAGTAAAAAGAAACCATTATTTTCATGAATAGTCTGAAAAACCCCCCATAACTTAGTTGTTTAAGTGACTTGAGACATTTAAACAAATCCCACTAACCTCTTTCCTGTACTATGATGGAAAATAGAATTCATTTCTTCATCAGTAAAATAAAGACCAATGAGTACATTGTTGACCTAGAGGAGCCTATGTTTGCTCTCAGCTCAAAAATACTATATTTGTAATTATCAAATGCTTAATCACATGCTTTTATATCTAGTACATTAGGTTTAGATTAAATTAAATACAGGCCCTTGTCTTTGTCTGGACACTCACTGTATAATGGGGATCCATAATACAATCACTAATATAAATTATGCTTAAAATCTATGTCTTGGGACGTGGAACTTCATTATCTTTTCTAATAGTTTATAGTTATTGTATCTTCACTTTGTTACCACACAAAGGGCATGATCTGCTGGCCACCAGACAAAAGCCAAATGTCAAGAGGCAAGATGGTGGAAAAGAAAGGGAAGTTTATTATAGCTTGCTAGCAATGGGGAAGATGGCCGACTAATGTCTCAAAGAACCATCTTAAGGGGGCACAAAATATTATAGCAGTTATAGAGGCCATTGGATTATGGGGGAGGGGGTTAGGAATGTTGACCCTTTGGTGTTACAGACTGCCAGTGCCACACCAGATCTTTCAGTTTTCATCTCTGATGGTGTTGGGGGAAGAGGGAGAATCTCCCTCTGCCCTTTCCCTTAAGATTCTTATGGCTGGCCAAATAATTAACAAGACAGGTTAGCAGGAGAAAATAATACCAAGTTTAATAACATGTATACATGGGAGAAACTCAGAAATGAGCAACTCGTCCCTCTGTCTAAGCTGCTTGCTTAAGTATCGCAGCTAAAGGCGAGGAACGTGTTGGGGGTGGGTAGTGGCCTGGGACTTCAGAGGGCAGGAGGACAATTCTTTTCAGGGTCATCTATAGATAATGTGGTCAGGGAGAGACAGAGTTTTTGATAAAAGAGGCTTGATGCCTTTCCTATTGTAACCTCTATCCTACATTATCTTTATAGCCATCATGATAGAAGATCTGTTCCAGGAAGGAGCCACCATGTCAAATTCTTTAGGCAGTTAGTGGGGGAGGTCAAATGTCCCTCAATGAAAACAATCAAGGTAAAGAGATATATTTCAGGGTGGCCAAATCTTGATCTCCCACAGTCCTGCCTTTGAAACTAAAAGTTTCACAGTCCTTTTGAAACTTAAAGAAGTTTCATAGTCCAGAAGCTGAGTTGGTAGATTGTTTCATCTCACTGAACACATTTCTTAGTCCTGATAATAGATCAGTTCAATTAAGTTCCTTTTGGAAGGTGGTGATGCAGGTGGGCTCTCAAGGTTATGCCTATATTGTGGAAGCAAGCAATCAAGTATTTAATAGAAGCATTTCTATGGAAACAAAAGAAAAACAAGGTTAATGGTTGGAGCAAATTGTAAACCAGTTTCTGAGGTCAGAGGACAGCCAGTTAAGATGATTTTTAGATGTCAGCGTCAAAGCATCTTTTGCAGTTTAAATGTCCCTGATGATGTCATCAGATATACTCTCCGGTTTATATCAAGTCCATCAGCTTCAGTTTCTAAGGCTTCAGGAAAAAGGGCAGGTTCAGTTTTCAGTGATTCCAAATGAAAATGAAGGAAAAAAAATCAAAAGCATTAGTTTGGACATCTGTAGCCAGATATTTCAGGAGACTAGAAGAAATCAGGATCCAGTCCAGTCAACAGATATAAAACAAAAACCTCAAAAGACAATTAACAAAACTAGGATCTAATATCTGCAAATTTATACTATTGTTTTTACTGAAATATAATTTTTCTCTCTAAAATCACCCTCATTTTTATTAAGATAGCAAAATTAAAACTAACTACTTTGCAAAATAAGTCTAGTTCCAATAGAGTTGGCCGAATTATTTACATAAGTACAGCAAGAATAGCAGTTGATCACATAGGCTCTTTTAAATCTGCTTTGCTGGAACTTTTTATAAGGAATCTCACATTGAACTTTAAAGGCCTCTTGAGGCCAGCAAAGCCAAGCTAAGGATTTTGTCATCAGACTTTGCCTGAAATACCTACAGATTTGGGTGAATTCCTCTCTTCTGAGGTTCCCCCAAAATATTTCGAGGTTCCTTGTACCTGCCAGATAAGTGACATTCTTTACTTATCCTGGTAAGTGCTGCTTGGAACATAAGGTACCAGGCCAATATTTCCATGTGGCTTTATTCCATAAAGTCCAATCTTCATTCCTCAAAAGCTGTATGGTTATATCGCAAATATGATGTTCCAGTCACAACCTTGGTAATATAACCAGTGTTTCCAATTGTGTCCTGTTATAAGGAGAGCAGATTCTTATTGAACTTATGCAAATAACTATATTGCCATGAAAACAACAATACTCACTTACTAAGAGTTTCTAAATTCGAGGGATCAGGTAGAGAGAAAAAGATAAATATTTTAATTTTACTTACAAAAGTATCATTTACCAAATTGCTATAAGTCATAGCTAGCTCAGGAGAAAAGAGAAAAAGTTTTCCTTAAATCTGAAAAAACAAAACATTAAAAATTCAGCAATACTTCAAATGAAAAATCATAAAAATTATAATCATCCTTATCAGTTCATTTAGTCCTGTGTAATCCGTTCTTGATCTCAATCTTTTTGTTAACAGCTTCATGAAGTTATCAGTCTCTCCATTGGATTTCTGTAATTTCTTACCAAGTTCAGTTTTATGATCAAAAACTTTGTCAGAAACCTGTATTCCAGTGTAAATGTCAGAGTCCTTTCCATGAATTTTTCTGAAGTTGAAACATTTTGCAAAAGCATTAGAGCAAAGAAATAAGTCTGTAAACAACAAGACCTCAAAATGGCAATTGACAGAGAAATTTGGTTAATTTTTTGACATACAACACTTTAAAATAATAATAACCAGAATTATGACTGATAACCAGGACAGATCAGAATTTCAGTAATGTTATACAATTTTAAAACACCTATGTCAATAACGTTTGCCCACAAAATACCACCTTAAGCAGACTTATCATCACTTGTCTGACAATGCTTCCCATGTAGTTTAACATACTGAATAAGCCTAAGAAGTTTAGTATCTTTCCCCTTATAGGAAGAGAGCAAATTTCTTTGAGAAGTTCCAGGGCCCTTTGAAAATTCTCAAAGAAAAAAAGTAAAAAAAAGACTTTATTTAAGATATGAATTTTGGGGAGCTTGTCAAAAATATAAAAAGTCAAAGCAAACAGAGCATTAACAGTCCAAAAAGCCTTAATAGAGAGACTTCAGTCTTTTGAACACAGGAAATTATTATTATTTTTTTTTTTGTGAGGAGGACCAGCCCTGAGCTAACATCCAATGCCAATCCTCCTCTTTTTTGCTGAGGAAGACTGGCCCTGGGCTAACATCCATGCCCATCTTCCTCTACTTTATATGGGACGCCGCCACAGCATGGCCTAACAAGCGGTGCGTCGGTGCGCACCCGGGATCCAAACCGGCGAACCCCGGGCCGCAGCAGCGGAACGTGCGCACTTAACCGCCTGCGCCACCGGGCTGGCCCCCCACAGTAAATTATTTTAACAGGTTTTTTTTTTAGGTAGACTTACTCAAAGGTAAAGAAAAATCTTTTATAACCTCTTTATCAAGTTCAAGAAAATTATCCTTTTAAGAGAAATAAGACCAAATTATAATTTTGTACCAGTTTACTTCTGATATTAAAACTCATTTACTTAATTAAATTCATTTCAATCTTAGCCAACTTGACCATGCCAAAACTCCTTTTCCAGAATTCCTCTTCCACAAACCTTCTATAACTTTCTTTTTGCATTCAGAATTTGTCCCATGTCTTTCTTTTCCTTCCTAGTACTTGAGGACAAATTTATCTTTCTTAATCAATCAAACAAAATATTTTCATTCTTTGTATCTTTTTTATACATCTTACTTTCCTTGTACAGAGACATATTTTTCTTAATATTTAGTAGCTTCAATCACATATACTAATTAGAAATTTTAACCTTTAGAAACCTTAATTTGTAAGTAAAAACTAAGTAAACAATTATAAACTTTCTTTTACATTAATATCTTGTGGCTTGGAAAATTTGTAAACACTTCATAACTTCTGGAAACACGTTACTTTATAGTACAATCTTTTAATAAAACACATGTTTACCAATAGACCCAAAACACCTTTTAGTTTTCCTGTGATGAAAAGCCAAAAGTAGACAAACGTACATTTAGCAATCAATGTCTAATATCTTATGTTATTTGGAAATGATGATACTCAGAGAATTTTTATCATAAAACTTAGCAAAACTCTCAAGTTTTAAGTCACCAAAAAGAGTTTGGAAGCTGTAACCACCATAACACATAATTATTGTTTAAAGTTCATCCAACATTCATCTTTCTCACAACTATTTAGTTACTTCTTCCCAATAATTATTTAGATTGCCTATAACACTACATAAGACATTAGATAAAATTAGCCATCATTTAAAATACTATTTTTGTTAACCAGTTCTGTAATAGAAATAACATCAGTTTTTTCCTACAAAATTTCATGTAAATTTCATCACCTCTTATACCCTTAAACATAGTTATCATTAAGATTTTTATCAATAGGTCTTGGTCTTCTAATTTTGGACAAGGGATGCATTCCCAGTCAGACATTTTAAAACATACTCAGGCAAAATTGATGTAACCTCTATATAAAATTAGCTCAAACATTCCAACCTTTATAATCTTATCAACACTTACACTTTTACATGTTCTCAATTCAATTGTAACCTGAGTCAAGGTCTTAAGACTAGTCAAATTTTTCCCTTCCTTTTTCTGGCCTTAATTCTTAGGTACCAATAAAGCAATTATGTGAGAGCTCTCAAAACATTTTTTTCCCCCAATTTAGAAGTTTTTCCAATTCAAAGGATCCGTCGTCTGGCCATTGACGAGTAGGATCTTCATTTGCATATTTATTCGAATAATGACTCGAACCAATAAGCCTTTTTAAGCAAAGACCCGGAGGTAACTTTCCACGCTTAGAATAAATCTTTACCATGGACGCAAGAGGCATCCCTGGTGAGGGCGCAGATGATGTAGCCCCCATGATCCAGAGAATTCACTCTCAAAGATATTCAGAGAAAGTAAAGACCTTCGTTGCACAGGCGGTAAGGATGGTGTAGTGAAAACGGTGTCTCCGGTCTCCCACAGTAGTGTGAGACGCCTCCAGTCACAGACCCGCTAATCTGTGACACCGGGCAGGAGATACTGGAGCGGGATTTTTCCAGCACTAACAAGCAACGAAGGTTAAGATGACAAAAGCCCTTATGGACTGGGCCCTTTATGACAAACTCCCCTGAGAGCTTGGCACAGCCGGACAAAGACAGTTCGGAACCCCAGTCTACTCGACTGGCCACCAAGGTGCACCCTGGTAAATGCACCTTCCGTATGGTGGAGACCAAGGAGAATATTCTCACTGGTCACAAAGCCAAGTTTTCTCAGGACACAGAACAAGACAGAGATTACTCTGGGAGGAAAAGGGATCAAGATCAAAACCAAGAGTACTCTACCAAATTTAAACCAAGAGTCACTAAAAGCACAAGAAACTAGTTTCCCAAATATTTTCTCCTGCCATTCTAAATTTAGAAAGAGAAAAAATTCTCACCACTTCCTTCCGCCGGAGCCCGCAGATAGAGATTCCGGGAGGCTGACGTGGTAAGAAGTCTTACCTTTTGCCGGCTTTTGTTAGACGTTCCCGTATCTCATCATCTGCAGTAGTCCAGGGAGAAGGCAGGTCTTCCAGCCAGAGAAGGCAACTCGCCAGCCAGTGTGGATCCTGCCAACTACACCAAAACTGTTGGCGGGAAGAGGGAGAATCTCCCTCTGTCCTTTTCCTTAAGATTCTTATGGCTGGCCAAATAATTAACAAGACAGGTTAGCAGGAGAAAATAATACCAAGTTTAATAACATGTATACATGGGAGAAACTCAGAAATGAGCAACTCGTCCCTCTGTCTAAGCTGCTTGCTTAAGTATCGCAGCTAAAGGCGAGGAACGTGTTGGGGGTGGGTAGTGGCCTGGGACTTCAGAGGGCAGGAGGACAATTCTTTTCAGGGTCATCTATAGATAATGTGGTCAGGGAGAGACAGAGTTTTTGATAAAAAAGGCTTGATGCCTTTCCTATTGTAACCTCTATCCTACATTATCTTTATAGCCATCATGATAGAAGATCTGTTCCAGGAAGGAGCCACCATATCAAATTCTTTAGGCAGTTAGTGGGGGAGGTCAAATGTCCCTCAGAGAAAACAATCAAGGTAAAGAGATATATTTCAGGGTGGCCAAATCTTGATCTCCCACAATGGCTATCAGCGTAGACTCTCTGTTCCGGGGTCATCACATTCCTAAGGAACTCAAAAGGACAAAGTTATCATCTTATCGCAGCTGGGGGGTACATGCACAAGCAGGGGTCATAAAATCTACAGAGCAGTTAGACCTCCTGGAGGGTGCAGATCCAGCTGGATTAGTTAGTCAGAGGTCATTCAAAGTTACAATGGGGCTTCTTTTCTACAATATGTCTTCCCTTATGTCAACCTTGTCTTGAGCCAGTATCAACTTTAAAGACATATTGTTGGTCATGTTTCTGATTCATTTGAGGCTGACTCTTGGTTAGGAATGAAAACTCCAAACACTATATTGTTCCTATGGGAAAATGCCATCTGCAGGAGAATAATTCACTTTAAGAAATGTGGATTTCAAAGTGCACTGTGGTGAGAATCTGGGACTGTATTCATCTGCTTACATCTAAGCATCCTGAGGTTCACCCACAGACAGTCTTCTCATGAAAGATCCCATGGGAAAGAAGAGAGAAAACAACCTTAAAGCAGTGGTCTCCAATGTCGAGAGAAAAACAGAAAAAAAATAGTAGAGAAAGAAAAAAAGTCATCAGAAAGCAAAGGAGAGCAGAGAGAGAAAGAATGCAGAGAAATGCAAACTAGACGATGGTAACAGAAGGAAAATACTTTCAGGGAAACAACTTACACGTCATCAGAAACTCAGGTCACCCTTTTTGAAATCAACTTACCTGAGAAATTTTTGTCACTGACTAACTGTCATGAGGAACTCAAGGGTGGGTTTGGAAGCATGTAACTGTTTTTCCAAATTGTTTTTTTCCTTTTGTTATGTTGAGGAGATGCAATCACCAACAACCCTGAACCAAACCAAGCCTCACCACAAGAGCTACACCTGTGACCTTTGCCTTATTTTTAATGCTAAGATCTCTCCAGGAGGAGCTTAGACCTCATTATCATAACCTGCAGTATATGTGGAAGCATGTTTTCCACCTGCGCCTGCGAAAGGGCCTACCCACCTCTCCCTTTTGAATATTCATTCCCCATCTGAGATAAAAGTTCCTACTTCTCTTTGTTCGGAGAGCCATAGCTTTGGAAATGATTCCACATGGTCTCCTATTTGCTGCAAATATACTTTACTTTGTTTGACAACTACTTCTGGGGGAGAGTCTCATTTAACTCCCCAGGAGGCGAACCCACTTTGGTTTTGGTAACATTTTCCCTTTTTAAAATCACCTCTATTTTGAGGCCGGCCCAGTGGTGCAGCGGTTAAGTGCCTGCGCTCCGCTGTGGCGGCCCCGAGTTCGCTGGTCCGGATCCCGGGTGCGCACCGACGCACCGCTTGTTAGGCCATGCTGTGGCGGCGTCCCATATAAAGTGGAGGAGGATGGGCACGGATGTTAGCCCAGGGCCAGTCTTCCTCAAGAAAAAAGGGGAGGATTGGCATGGATGTTAGCTCAGGGCTAGTCCTCCTCACCAAAAAATAAATAAACAAATAAAATAAAATCACCTCTATTTATTTTCATAATCACTTCTTACTTGTACCACTTTGTTTTATGGCACCACATACACAACAGTTTGGGCAGATACCACAGGAAAAGGAAAGATATGAGGAAAGGGGAAGGGAACAAAGACTGTGTTGGACACTGTGCAATATGTCATCATGATAAATGTATCAGATGCGTGTTACATATGAGGAAGAATAAATTTAAACAAAAGATCAAAAAAATTCTAACTAGCTGGATTGATAAGGAATGAATCATATAGCCCATGGAGATTTATAGAGCCTTACTGATCTTTTATTTTTGCTGTAATCCCAGCATTTTATTGGCATCTTGGAGAAGAAGAATGGCATGTAGCTGGAACCAAGTTGATTTATAGGTGGAGGGTTTCTGTTAAAATGTACAAAATTTCCATTTTAATGGAAAGCCTGTCAATAGTAAAATACTCTAATAAAATAGTCTCTCTCAAATATGCCAAGATGGATTGAGCACCACACATTGTCCTTTATTTTGCTGAATCTGTTTTACCTCCTCAAGTAGAAACCATCCCATTTCCATTTTCTTTCCTTCCTTCCTTTCTCTCTTTCTCTTTCTTTTTTATTCTGGATAATCCTAGTCATCTCCCTTTTAGTTTTAGTCATATTTCTTCTCTTTACACCACCACTGAAATGCTATAGAATGAGAGAGTCATGAAAAGATTAGCGCATGAAATATGGTATGCTGACATGTTGTATTCACACAATGCCTGTTTTGAGGGTTTGTGCAGAAGATTTGGTCAATGCCATAATGCTCAGAATCTTCCTTCTTGGACAATAAATGTTATCTCTGAGAGTGTGATTCAGACATCTAAACTGTGAGAGCAGGTTCCTCATTACCTCTTGATCACTGTCATTATGGTGCTGTGCTTTATTTCCAGATCTGGGCATCTTTCCTCAGGCTACCACAGAACACGGAAATTGTAGGTAATATACACTCAGATCTTCCATTATTCCTAGCAAGGGGTCTGGCCTAGAATGGGAATTTAAAATCACAGATAATCCCACAGCTTTACAAAACCCGGTTGTTAAATCTTCCTCACTATGGCTATTGTGCTGTGATCTATAGAGGTGACATTGATTGGCTTCCCATTTGGGATCAGTTTTTGAGCATGGAGGTAGTCTGTGCTTCACATTCCCCTGGGAAAAGTCCCACTCACCCATGGAAAAGGAAGTCAGAAGTTTAGAAGGTCAGCCACCTCCTGACTACTGAGGGAGAGATGGGAAGGTGGGCTGGGGAGTAGTTGAGGCCAAAGGAAGAGGATGACAATGAGCTAAGTTTTTTATCTTTCCCATTCCCAACCACAGGCTATTCACAGAAAAGTTACCTTCATATTGTGATGTACAAGCTTTAAAAATTCTGCAACTGATTTTTAAATTCCTCAGAAAATGATAAGCATTATGTTTCTAGTGCCTTAATGCTTATTATATATGCTTTCACATATATAATTTTATTAGATCTTCACAAGAACCTTATGAATTATCTCTTATCCCCTTTCGTGGGAGAGGAATGAAGACTCTGAGAAGCTGCGATGTTCTCAAGGTTATTCTGTAAGTCAACAAATTTTCATTGGCTCATATTATGTGTCAACATGGCACTAGTCAGTAAGGGTAGAGCCAGGATAGAGAGTAAAGTTTTAGAATTCCAAGTCTCCCATCCTGTCCAGTGCCATGGTGACTTGCTTCCTGATGAGTAGAGTTGTTAGAACTTTTTTTTTAGCTTCCAGCTGTATTTCTTTTCTCCTGGGTATAATTTCCCCTTCTTCCCTATTAAAACATGCTCATAGTCAATACTTTTATTTCTGTCTGTGCCATTTCACTTATTAGAAAGGAAAATCTTTGAGAACAAGTATTATTTTTGCTTTTTGTTGTTTTTTTTTTTATTTTATAGGATCCATGGCACAATTTTGCTTAGATAAATTGTGTAACATAAAATCACTGTGATACGTAAAGTTCCATAAATGTAATCATTAGCCTGTGGGTAATTAGAAAATAAATCATGATATTTTTGAGGGGAGGGGATGAAAATCAGATTGAACTGCTCCTTTCCCATGCATTTAATTATTTTAATTGATTGACATTCAGTTCTGAAGCATAAGTGAGGTGGAAGTAACAGATTTGTCACAATAGGTGGGGCAAATATAATCTTACTCGTAAAAATATAGTTAAACTATTTTGAATATTCAGGTTTGTGGTTTGACTTTGTAGATATATTGTGTATGTGTATGCGTGTGTGCATGTGTGCATGGATGTGTGTGTGAAGGAAAAGAATGTAATACTAATTAAATCCAGAAATAGAAGAAATGGGATCTAGGCAATGGGAAGCTGCAGCATTTTTTTTCATCCAAAACAATCTCAACCCCAACAGCAAACATTTATGAGAGCGCTCAATTTTCTGAGATGATGAGCTCATCCTTCCTTTTCAATTTCCTTTCCAAATTGCACAGCTGAAAAGCATTGTCAATGGAAACACCCTCTTAAGTCAGAGATTTATACACCCTATCTGTTAGGTTTTGTTTCTAAAGCACCATTTTAACTGTTAACTCTTTGGGAAATTAACACGATATTCCAAACATAGTCTCTAAATTTTCAGTTGTTCACACTCAGTTGCAAAGAGTGTCTGAGTTATACATAATTGCTACACCCAAAGGGGTCCTGACAAAAGTCCAGGTATTTCCTGTCTACGCTCTGCGTCTCAGCCTGTTGTTCACTTAGAGCCAGGAATCCTGATTCCAGAACATTCACCAACAGAATTTGGGGTTTGAGAGGCCTAAAACAAAACCTCTGAGTGTTTGTGTGTGTGTGTGGGGATGAAAGGCCAGGAAGTGAGGGAAACAGGGAAGCAGGAAAAAAAAGCTGAAAACTCATTTAAAATAATGAAATTCTTTAAGAAATACATTGAAAATAAAATTTGAATATTCTGCTGCACTTTAATAAGCTAGGTTTATGTACCAACATGGATAGATTAGACGAAAAATCATTTTGAATACAAATCCAACTTGCACAAAAATATGTAACAATGAGATCCTTTAAGTAAAATAAAAAAATACCAAAATTATATATGGATACATATATGTGTAGCATGACACTATTTTTAAAAAAATGCTTGGAGATATACATATATATATATGTGTATATATATATATACACTGAATTCTGGTTAATGGTTTTCTGTAAGGAGGAGAGGTAGGGAGTAAAGCTGGAGAAAGATGAATTTAGTTTTAATATTTTATTCAGTAAAGAAAAAAGATTAGTGTCAACTGTGGGCTGACTAATAATACTTTAAAATTATGAGTGGTAGTTCCATGAGCAGTGGTTGTTCTATTATTTTCTATTCCAGTGTGTGTGTGTGTGTATATATATATATATATTTCCAAACTAACAAGAAAAAGTGAATTTTTATCCTTTAACACCATTCATATTTGAGAAAACTGATGGTTATAAATGTTTGGAGGTTTAAGATGTACATTACAAAACAGAGTAATTGATCTCACTTTTAAGTGTTCTTCTGATAGCACTTCAGTAACTGAAGGAGTGATAATATTTTCTTTAAAAATGTTCACCACGTTACTTACTATTTGAGGCCTGTTGATTATACTAATAATTTAATATTGTGTTAGTAAAGGTTTTTCAGTATTCACTTTAATGTTCAATACTGATGCATTAACTCAGAGGTGTTTCATTTGAGTTTTCCATTCCTGAGAAAATTGATAATGTGCTTTCATTTTCATATTTCCTTTCATTTACCGTCTGTGCAGTTGTGGAATTTGTAATAAATTTAGGCAGAAAAAGAGATCCTCCTTCAGATCTTTGTTTTGGGAAGAGTGAGAGTTGGGCCTAATTCTGCCTCCACTGGTCAAGCTTGATTTCTGAATTAGCCTAACGTCTGACCTCTGGGTGGGCTGCTTGAGATGGGATGCTTTGTGGTCTCGTTTCTCTTTTACTTTTTGTTTCCTTGGTTGAGATGTTAATCCCTCAAACTTAAAAATTAAACAATTTTAATTGTCTCATTTAAAATACTTTCATTGTTCAAAAATGAAAACTAATGCTAGACAGAGTAAAAAATGGGACTCTTCCCACTCTCTGCCTCTCTGTCCTTCCTGCAATCTTATTTGCCATTATTTGTTCTGCAATTGGAAAATTCTTGTGTCTACAGGGAAGATATTTTCTAAGGAGTTAAGCTTTTGTTCTGTACTTTTCACTGCCAGATCATTTCTCCTTTTTCCCCTCTGTCCTCTCACCTTTCTAAAGGTGAGAACAAGCAAAAGGTCTTGTTCATAGTTGCCTTCTATCATTTGACATCACTTCCACCATAGAGTATTCGTATTTCTAACATGTGCTTCAAGACAGAATCTTCTTCAGTATCCAAAGGAATGATGCTGTTTATAATGGTAAAGAGATAGGCAATGGGGTCAAATTTGGGGGTCACTGGCACTGCTCAACTGCTCAGAAACTGCTCAAATCCCACCTTAAATCTGGATAGCTCTCTCTCTTTTTGGCCAAAAATGATTTTTAAAGAAAGTACACCAAATTTTACCTTAGGAATTCCTGGTATTTGTTGAAGCTAAGACCCCACTGGAGAAGAAAAGGCATTTTACCTTGCAGCACTTACAATATTACATAAGAAAAGGTACTAGTAGTACTAGTATTTAAAAAATTAAAAATCTTTAACAATTTATGTTTCTTAAGTTCTTTCATATCGTGACCAATAGATGAATATTTGTCCATCTTTTTAATTGCTTGGCACATGGTATAAACAAATTCCATACAAATTCAACAATATGATATAATATATATGAGAATGATGTATTTTTTTAAAGCTGGCAGTTCTCCTGTTTACCAGCAGATTTTTAAAGATTCTTAGGAAACATTAACTTTTGATAGAAAAAAAAATCAGTGAGCTAATTGGAGACTCATTCTGTTTAAAGAGAGCCAGGTTTTTTTTTTTTCCCTTTTTGTTACAGATACTATTAACACTCTGCTTTAACAACTTAAATACTTTTAATGGAAAAGAAAGTCTTTTTACGTATTATTTATGTCTGTGTTAACAGACATTACGGCAAAGTGAAAGTGGTTACATGTTGTTAGTAAAAAAATGTCTTGATGATTTCAAATGCTTATACTGGAATAAAAATCTGAAAACAAAAGCAAAGTTAATAAAGTCAATTAACGAAGTTTTGAGGTTATATTGATAATAAATAGTGCGTGTTGCCTGTCACCCTGATTCATCTCTCCTCAGCAGTGTCCATCTCTGTGTGGACCATCTCCAAGGTCCTCCTCATTGGAATAAATCCTTATATAATAATAGTACCTAAAATAGCCATTGCTAGAACTTATATAAGTAGAAATAATTCTAGTTAATAGTTATAGTTTGTGGAGCATATTGATTGCCTCTGCATTTCCCACTGTGTGTTCTAAGATCATTAGAACTGAGAGCGAGTCCATGAATACAGGGCCCTGGAGCCAAAGGAATGTGGGAAATAGTTCATATCATGTTTTTCTCTTGGAAATTCGTAATGAATTTTAGTATAATTTAAGAACTGAGAGCTGGGGTATAGAAACTCATTTAACATGTTTAATTAGTGATTTCCCGAACAGTAGACCTGTTGGTGTTAATGTTGTGGAGCTGGTGATCCGAGACCCACAATGGAAGAAGCGGCGGATTAGCCAGACTTTTATATTTGAACAGTTTGGCAAGTTAATTTTTCAGGCCGTTTTTCGTAACTCACACTTTGTTTTTTCTCTTGTTGTATTTGTGAATTGCCTCCAGTGTGGAGAAATTATTTCTAGTAAAACGTAATTGAGAGACGACACGTCAACCTCAGTATTTACTAAGCTAGCACATGCGGAAATAAATCTAAAAGCAAAATCAACAATATCATCAAAAGCAAGCATTTCCATTAAAAAAAACTTGTTGCTATTAGTACATTTAAAAAAATTCAGTACAGTCATATTTGAAATTTTAAAACTCTTACATTGGTAAATATGAGATGCTTAGAAAAAAATGCAAACAACAATCAGAAATAAATGTATTACACATTACAGCCCAGGAAAGGTATCTAGGAAGAAGTAAATGTCTATTTCTTGAACTTCCTAACCCAATGTGTTATTATGATTAAAAGTGTTACCAGGAAAAAAACAAAACTGAAAACATTAGCTTGGCTTTATTCAAAGTTAAAGAATTTTTGTAATTCTATTTGTCATGTCTTAAGGGATGAAGAAACTGTAAAATCACAGAGAATAATTTGAAGAAGAATAATAGTTTGATAAAGTGGGTAAATGGGTTCCATATTAGTACAAATGGGAATAAAATAGGGCCTAATAAAAAGAAATAAAAGGAAACACAAGAGTAAATGAAAAAGTACCTGAAATTTTTTAATTCATGAAAAATGTGAGCAAGATCTTTATTCATCAAATATAGAACATGTACAATAAAGGGGCTCTTTTTGAATCTTGAAAGTTGAAATATTAGTAGTATTAAAAGGAACAATTTACATAACAATCACTACAGGCTGAAAATGTAAATGAGTTCAAGAAAGATTTTAAGATATTCATAAATAAGCTGTGATTCGGAAAAATGTTCTGGCTACCTCAAATAACTATTGAAAGTGGATAGTGTTTAAACAAATAAAAATCGTGACTTTCTGAGGCAACATAATCAAGTATTTAAGAGGGTGGCCCCTGGAGTATAACAGCCTAGTTTGTCATCAAAACTTCTCCACTTATGTGTGATGCTTGACTGGTAAGGAACTGCTCTAACTCTCATTATTTTCATCTGTAAAATGAGGAAAGAACAGAACCTATCTCACTGGATTGTTGTAAAGTTCTTAGCATGGGGCCAGGCACATAGAAAGTAGGTAAAAAAATGCTAGATATTGGTATACTCTTATAAAACGCATATTTGGTGACACTTCATTGAACTTTTGAGGACAAAAAAAGTTCCCCAAACACTCCTCAGAGCTATTCTAAAAGACCAGATATTGAGCTTGGAGGAAATTGGCAAGATCTACCACAGTTTTAACCTCTTATGTAATATTACCAATGGTACAATTTTGAAATTATACAACTATTTTGAAGTTTATTATATGTCCAAATCTGTCATCAATTGTGTTTGACAATATTCTATGCCTATAATTTTGTCAAACTTCAAGTATTTATTATAAGAAACATCCCTGAATATTTTAATTTGACTTTTATTACTTTCTTGCAAATATTTACTTATCTCTGGACTGGGAGAGAATCCTCTGCCTTGCCCCAGTGATCAAATTCTTTCATTTTTAATTTTGTCTGATGTGATGGTAAATGAAGAAAGTTGCTGTTTCTTAAGTGTTGAAGTTTTCTGAGTATATTTACTGTAGGTAATGAACTTTAATTACTTTTGCAATTACAGCTTATTTGATTGAATTTTCCACTGACTGCACAAAACATCTGTCCTACTGGGACCATGTACAGTCTCTGATCTGGGTACAACAAGCTATTAAAATATAGTAACATCTGCAGTTCATTAATTTCTAAAGCAATAGGCAAGTTGGGCTTCCCAATGGCTTCAGCCAAGTTTATACTTGAGAATTCTGTTTCTTTGCTCTCCATCTAAGTGGACTGAGACAACTCATGCTTTCTGCTTTGCTGTGGTCTTTACTTAGTTTTTAATAAAGGAATATAAACAATAACATAGTATTTGATTTGATGCTCTATTTTATTCTGACTACACTAACTATCTTTAGAGATAATAGAAATAACAATGGGAGAAGGCACTTAATTATAATTTTACTGACATCAGGATGCTGGTACTGGGCTGCTAAGTGATATGAGGGTATTTTGTGACAATAGCACTATTATGTAGACTTCTTTAAAGACTAAGTCTAAGGATAATTTGCAATGAGGGAAAGAGGATCCTAGGAATGTAAGAGTTTTTAATTTTGTCTGAAAGTACAGTGAAAGACTATCATTATCATTATCCTTGTTTCTTACTCCTTACAGAAATATTCTGGCTAATCCAGAAATATTTCTCTAATAAAATATAGAGATCATTTGCTGCATCCTTATGTTTTAGAAAAAACAGGTGAGGCATAAAGAAATTGTAGAGAAGGAATAATGTTGACATAAGGAGGCTCAAGGCAGCCACCAATAAAAGTCATTCATTTCTCATGTAGGTTTTGGAGCCACCATATCATTTTACCCAAGTTCGATTTGTATTTCTCAATCAATAACAGTGGTCACTCCAATTTTCAAAATAGAAAACACTGTTTATCAAAGTCTCTATTAAAAAATGACAGTTGTAGAAACTGTTCATGTTCACCTGTGTTTTTCATGCTTCTCTACAGTTCTAGTTGCCTTGTGACTGTTTCCTGGCCAATGAGATTGGTTGGAAGTAATGGATGCTGCTTCCAAGGTGGTCCCTTCAGCCTTCTCTGTTTGCCTCCCAGGTCAACCTTGGAGGTCAAGTGCTCCAGATGGCAGAGCTACAAGATAGGGCGGCTGCTTTACTCACGTCAGGCGGGACCATCAACAAAAAATACGCATTTTTAGTATTAGATTTCTGAGATTTAGGTCTGTTGCAGCACCCATATTAAGTCATCCCAACATCATTACTAAGCATAACATATAATCCTAGTTAGGTAGTCACCATTGTAGCTATGAGAGTGAATATTACTTAAAGGGGATTATCTGTGAATGTTTGAATCTTTGGCACTTCCTAAACTAGATATTGTGTCCATTCCTCAGTTCAATAAGATATAGCATTTTATATTCATACACACACATATATTTTGAAAATGGCTTATTCAATTGCAAACTTAGCAGACCAGCGACAAAAATAGTCCAACACTATTTTTTTGAGGGAGGAGAGAGAGTCTAGGAGTAGGTGCAGGAAGCCCCATTAAAGGATAACCCCATAAATGGACAGGAATAAGAACTAGAGACTTGTCAAGAGTCAAGGAAGGAGTGAAATGCCCTCCTGAAGAGCATTCCCCCAGCAGTCCAGAGCAACCACGAGACCCAGAGGAACAATTATGGTCATGCCATTGTCACTTGGGTACCTGCTGAGTACAAACTGCCAGATTCATATTGAAGGTTCTTTCCTCTTCCCTCTCACAGATATGGATGAAAACACACTGATGGAGAAGGGCTGACCCCCTTGAGGTAATCTGATGCGCTCTCTCTACCACTTTTGCGCACCTTAAATGGGTTTTAAACATCTCAAAATGTCTACACTGTGTTCATTTCCTGTGGTGGATTTACAGTGTGTGACAGGAAATCCATTTCTTTTCCTGTAGATGCTAAATTCATTACCTTGACAAAGAATTCAGACTCACTCTTTGCACTTGCTGCCATAGCAACCAGTATCAGGCTTTTTTTTTCTTTCTATTTTTTTCTCCCACTGGAAGCAGGGTAGTCATATGTTGCAGCAAGAACTGTACTCCATTAAAAAATTATTTTAAAGCCACCTAACACTGTTATACTAAGGGTCTCTTCACACTATCACCTCTGCAGACTACATACTTCATAAATCCATCGTCGCATTATAGACCACAACATTCTAAACTGGCGGAGTATGGAGCTCTTTAGATCTTTTCATGAGAGGATTTCCTTTTCTCTTTTTCAAGTTTATTCACAGCAATGAGAGCTATTTGAAATAATGGGTGTAATGGATTTTTCTTTCCCGTCTAACAAATGCTTTACAGAGCAGTGATTATTATTAGAGGCAAGTCGTGGACGGGGACTTGACTTAAATTATCTAAATGCTGTTACGGCTCTGAGTAATGTCATATTACAATTTCACATGAGCTGGAGTGTTATCTGCTTTCTGCTTCAAAAAAGAGAACACCAGAAACTCATCATGCCAAGACGTTGTCCTGGTTTCCTAAATGGCAAAGGGAATAATTATAAACAGCAAAATAAAGCTAATGATTTTCCCTGCCCTGAATATTAGTAGGGTTGGTTTGGTGTGGTGGCTGAAAGAGGAAGAGATGAATACCTGGTGTGCTTGCCTGAATCTTAGGAAGTCTTATTTTCGAGACTCCAACATGCAATATACTCAACATATATCCTATTGGTAGGGTTTTGGGCATCTCTACATCAATGTTACAGAGAAAACCATGCAAACACAGGGAAATTGTAAGGCTGTGTCGTTGCCAGGCTAGTTACTACATAGCAACAGTCATCAGAATTGTACGTAATAAGAGTTTAAACCATAAAGCCCATGTGGTTTAATTTACTCCGACTGTTTAACTTTCATTTTTTTTTTAAAGATTTTATTTATTATTATTTTCCCCCAAAAGCCCCAGTAGATAGTTGTATGTCATAGCTGTACATCCTTCTAGTTGCTGCATGTGGGACGCGGCCTCAGCATGGCCGGAGAAGCGGTGCATCGGTGTGCGCCCGGGATCCGAACCCGGGCTGCCAGCAGCGGAGCGCGCGCACTTAACTGCTAAGCCACGGGGCCGGCCCTGTTTAACTTTCATTTTAAATGTAATATCCAGAAACTACTCGAGGTAGGAGAATGCTCAAAGAAGAAAGAGCCATTAAGTTATGCAGCTCAAAGCAGATACATCATAGAGACTGAAGAACAGGTGATGGTTTATAATCCTTTTGACCTTTTTTTCTTGCTTCTTCATGTTCTTTCTTACCTTCCCACACAACTGAGGTATTTTGCATTCAATGACGATCTCATTTCCCTCTATATTCTTAGGTCTGAAATAAATCCAGGTCTATACAATAAGATTCCACTATTGCATATTTCCATTTCTTTCTTCTTCAAATTATTTCCAGTATTAAACATTATCTTGCTCACTCACTAAATTAGGGTTGAAGTCTTAGTAATGTATTTTAGTAAGGCAAAGCCACGTATAATCTAGATAATGCAAATACTATTTAAAAAGTAGAGCACTTTAAACTTTGCATTGGAATTGTATTAGCTATCCAAGATTCACTAAGGCATTGTATGGATTAGGGAATATTTTATTGAAATAGTATGAGAAAAACTTTGAACAATAAGACTGAAATATGTAAGGTAGATATGAAACCTAAGAGTAGATCTCAAAATCAATGAGAGCTTGAAGAGCTATAGACTCAAAATCAATAAAAGCTTGAAGAGCTATAGACTCGGCAGATACAGCAGCAGATATAAACTGTACAAACTATGGTACCTTTCCTCAGGCAGCTGGTCTAATGCACTAGAATTGCAAGAGTAAAGAGTTATATAATGTGCCATTGATTATAGGCATTATCAGGAGGAGAGGTGAACTATTAAGAGCTGACTAGATGGGAGATACTTCATAGGGGGTTGGGACTTGATAGATGTAACTAAAGGAAGGGTTCAGGGTTGAAAACAGAGGTGGATGAGGGAGAGGCATTCTAAGATATGAGAAATCCAAGAACTATGACACTTGTCAGAAAGTGACAAGTGGGACTGGCTCTGACTAGGGCAAGGTGTATGTGAAAATAATGCTTTAGGTAATGGAATGAAGAGGATTCAGTCTATTGGCCATCTGGGGAAGTCTGAATGGGTTGAATATTGAGGGACTGTCCTAGGATAGTGGTCGTGAAATGGTGAGTAAAGGAAAGGTATTAGTTATTTTAAGAAAAACAAAAGTTGATAGAATGGAATGATTTATTAAATCTAAGACATACATATAATAATTAATTTCAAAGTAAATATTTGTAATAGAAAAGAAACTAGCTATAGTTGATATCTTTTGTTTTGGCTGAAAAGGACCACTTTCCCCCATTCTTATGGAAATACAGATGGTCCCTGACTTAACAATGGTTCGATTTACAATTTTTCTACTTTACAATGGTGTGAAAGCATACATGTTCAGTAGAAACTGTACTTGGAATTCTGAATTTTGATCCTTTCTTAGGCTGGCAATATGTGGTATGATCCTCTCTTGTGATGCTGGGCAGCGGCAGCTCCCCGTCAGCCACTAGATCAGGAAAGAAATGACCGATACACTTGCAACTATTCTGCACCCATCCAACCACTCTGTTTTTCAGTTGCAGTACGTATTCAATACATTACATGAGATAGTCAACACTTTATTATAAAATGGCTTTGTGTTAGATGATTTTGCCCAACTGTAGGCTAATGTAAGCGTTCTGAGCACGTTTAAGGTAGGCTAAGCTAACCTATGATGTTCAGTAGGTTAGGTGTCTTAAATGCATTTTTGACTTATGATATTTGCAACTTACAATTGGTTTATTGGGACATAACCCCATCGTAAGCCAAGGAAGATCTGTAGTCATCTCCCCTTGAGAACCTCTTCCTCCTTGATTACAACCAAGTAGTTTTGGTGGTGGCTTCCTTGGCCTCCTTCCCTCCTCTTCCTGATTTAGGGGTTGGCCTAGTAACCTGTGCTTCTTCAATCAGGGTTCCTCACCTCCTAGCTACAGTTGGTTAAAAGACTGGATACACATGGTCCAAGATAGGCCTTTTCTCTTCATTGTTGGAGTTGTAAGGATTGCACCTAGTGGCCATGTTCCCTGGTAAAGATAAAACCTGGGAGAATAGAGCTGACAAGCAATGAGCAGCCAAGGTGAGGTATGCATGTGCCCACACACACATAGAGAAAGAGAGACAAACAAACAGGGAGAAACCAAAAGAGACAGAGACAGCACCTTCAAATTTGAATCCTTCGTTACAGTCCCGAAAGTCCGTAAAACTGTCTTGATTTCTGCAATTCTTCCTTAATTCAATATATTGGCCCAGTATCCACCCAGTGGACTCTGTTATTTTCTTAAGATAGTTTGAGTTGGGTTAATGTCATTTCTAACTAGTACTAGTATTAATATTAGAATTCAAATTAATGTATTTCCCAATTAGAGTGAGAGAGCATTATCAAAAAACTAAAAACTTTTGTTTTGTTTATTAATTGGAAGTGATGCATCTGTAGACATATCAATCTGACTTGAAACCTGTAAACAGTGTATATTTGGGGCAGTGATTATAAGGTAATATGCAGAAGTAAAAGTCTAGACTTTATCACTTCAGTCTATTTTTAAAATGTCTCGGGGTGGTGCTGGTGGTAATATACAAGGTGATTTCTAGAAGAAATATATCAGAAATAACTATTAAATATTTTATAAGATTTGACAACTCTACAACTAAAAAGACTGAGTTTTGGTTAAGGTTATTTCTACTGAGTTGTATATGCTCCAGGAACATATTTAATTATTGCAAACACTACTTGGAGCCTCTAATGAGAAATCGTTGGGTCAGTATCCAGGCTAAAGCAGAGCTAAGAACTGTCTACAAGCCTACTGCTTTAGACTAGGGGAATGGTGGTAATTAAAGTATTATTTCATCCCTTTTCTGTAGCTTGGAGATTTAAATATGCCTTTCTTTTATTAGTTTCTAAAAGACTTTAATAAAGATAAAGCCTTTGTCAATGACAATTAAGTAGTCATGCATTGTAGATCTTGGTAAGAATACTAAAACTAAATGATGTTAATCTAAAACTTGGTAATATATAGAAAGTTGCAATATGAAACGGTATTTGAACTGAGTGATAGCAAAGTCTTTAGAATCTGATTTTGATAAGTGAAGATACAATAGGAAAATGATTTAAGAAATCTTAGTAACAAGTTTCAGTGATATAATACAATCCAAAATGCTGTCATCTCTTGGCTACTTGGGGTAGTTAATCAAGTTTCTGGATAATTTTAGCCCCATTTTTATTTTTAAAGTTGTTTATGGGTTCTAATCTATCATCTCTTCCAATCAATTTTATGTCTTCTAAGTATACATGATGATGAAAAAGTGAAAAAGCTAAAAGTGGGGATGAAAGATGTTATTTGTAGGCAAGAAAATATTACATAGCTCTCTTAAGGATTTTGTTAACTATGTTATCGCTCATTTTTGGATGATCAAAGAAGAATAATATTACATACAGAATTGGGAATCAAAACAAAAGATAAAAAATCTCTACCGTATTTTCAGCTTTCATGTTGCCTAAAATTCCATCCTCACCAACAAAAAACGTAGCTGTCGTTCTCCTCTAGGGGAATCTTTTATTGTCTTATCTTCTCAGTCTGAGGAACTTGGTTTAGTTGTCTCTTTTCATCTGTCTACTAAAACTATCATAATTTGGAAACTTAGCCATGACAAATTTCTGCTGGTGATGCATCAAGGATCAAAGAGGAAATGTCTATTATACAGTGGTTCTCAAAATGTCGTCTTGGAACTCCTGGGAGTCCCCGAGACCATTTCAGTGGATCTGCGAGGTCAAAACCATTTTCACAATAATACGAAGATGTTACTGGTCTCGGTTTATTATTATTTTAAGTGAATTGATAAATAAATATTTTTAAATATTCTTGGTTTCAATTTCAAGTATGGTATATAGTGATGATATAATCCACTTAAACAAAAGCTCTTTGGAGTTCTCAATAATTTTTAAGAGTATAAAGTGGTCCTAAGACCAATAAATGTGAGAACTGCTGTTGCTTTACAAAGTGTTAGTGTAGTCTTACCTATCAATGTGGAAAAGTGTAGAGTTAAGCACACTGATCAATGAATGATAGCTTTCATGATCAAGTTCAAGAAGGGACAGTGTAAACTGAGAGTGATCATAATGGTGAAAACAAGTCACTTTTTATTGAAATGTGTGAGAAAGCCTTTACTCCCCTCATCCACCAATTTTAAGCGTGCCTATTTTATATTAACACGAGTCTTATAACATTTAACAAAGGCTCTTTTTTCTCCCCTTCCCCATGTTGTTACATTCAGTGTGTAGAATGTCCACTGAGAAAAATTCTAGTGTGATAATTATAATGGACATCATCAGTCTAAACAACATCAGCTGCTATACATTTTGCCTTGTTCATCCAGGGAAGAAAAGTAGGTAAAAACCTGAAACTGGCAAGTAATTGTATTTAACTTAGATTATAAAATACAGAGACATTGCCTGTCATACCTACATCACAATAGAAATGTGGTATTTATGGCTTTTATCCATGCAGGGAATTCATCTGGAGCCAATTAGCTGGAAATGCTCTGGAGGAACATATACAGGAAAACAATCCAAATTCCTTCATATGCCTCTCAACATAATTGTTTCAGGGCAGAAAATGCTTGGGAGATCACATTCATACAGATTACCCAGCAGAGTGAAACACTTCTCTAATTCATTACAAACCAATAGTGCTCTGACAAAGGAGGGCTGATGGGGGAAGGGCACGCCGTACAGAGGCAGCAACTGACCCAGGTCTTGGCAAAGATGCAACCCATGGGTTCTCCTTGAGAGGGCAGGCCTTGCATCCCATCAGATACAAGAGTAGATGTACACCCGTGCCGGCTCTTTGTGTGATGTTGGGAGGACTTCCCACTGATTAATGTCCAGCTCTCCCAAGCCTCAAGATTATTTTGGATACTCAAATGGACAGTTGACAAAATAATGAGGTCAAAGTGTCAAGGTCATGAAAAACAAAGGTGGAAGAACTGTTCCAGATGAAGGGCACTAAGGAGACATGAAAACTAAATGTAAGGTTTGGCCTGGGATTGGATCCTGGGTCAAAAGAAGGATATCAGTGTGACATTTGGCAAAATTTCAATAATGTTTGTGGATGAATATTATATTAATTAATTAGTACCATATTAATGTTAATTTCCTGATTTTGGTAATTGTGCTGTGGGAGTCTGGATGAAGGTAATATGGAAATTATTTATACTGTTTTTGTAACTTCTTTATAAGTCTGAAATTATTTAGAATTTAAAGTAAAATTTTTTTTTTTTTAGGTAAAAAACATTACAACTATGGAGACACGTACTAACGAACCTATATCTCAGTAGGGATAGTGATTGAGAATGGAGGCTGTGACACCAGAATTCCTGGGTTTGAATCCCAGCTCCGCTACCTGCTAACTGTATAACTTTCAAATTAGTTCATCTCTAAGGGCTTCAGTTTCCTCGTCTGTGAAATGGAGAGAACAATGCTTCATACTTTGTAGTGTGGTTGGGAATGTTGAGTGAACTAATGTAAACAGAATGCTTAAAAAAGTGCCTAATTCAATAAATGTTTGTTAGAATTATGAAAATTATTTGTGCAGTGACAATTGTTATTCAGGGAATATTAGAATGAAATACAATATCATTCATTCTATCTCTGGGTGAGAAACTAGATATAAAGCCATCTAATTGTCAGCTTTGCAGGAGCTTGGACAAATTATTGGTCAAGGAAGAAGCAAATACATATAATGATGGAATGTCTGGCATTGCAACAGGGGAGCACACGGGTAGAGAGGTTAGGAGGTCAGGGGAAACCATTAAGGTGACATTTCTAAGAGATTTGAACTTCTGGCAAGGCAACTCACTATTAGCTCAAGACAGAGAGTATTTCTGAGAAATAATGTGAAGTACAAGAAATGAATTCTCATTCAGTATATAGAGAAGTTTGAGTTTTCTTTCTCGGAAATCTTATTTTTCACATATGCATCTGCTTTGAACCGTGCCAGTGCAGCACACAGAGGGGAGAATCTGGTTAAGATTAGTGTTAGAAACCTCAGCATTCCAGCACAGCAAGGCCTGCAGGAATGGGGGAAGAGTTTCAAATCATGTAAGCCGTTAGCTGTGGGAGGATATGCTGTGGGAAAACCGGACCTGGGATCATAAAATACAGTTGGTCTGGCACAGTGTAGCTCAACGCATACAATTTCCATCCTGTGGCTTTGCTATTAAGACCAGCTGTAGTGCATTGGACTCACCAAAGTTTTTATCTCCAAATTTTGCTCCTTCTATGAACTCAGCACTTCTCTGAGAAACTTTGAAACTAAGCATGAGGCCATGAAATTAGTGTAATGAACATTTGAATTGAACAAAGTATAAGAATTACATCATTGAAACTGAACAGGGGTCTTAATAGGTTACTTGGCTCATTTCTTTACTCTCAGTGTTAAAATCCTCACCTATTCTTCAAGAATGGCTCACACTAATCATGGCTGTGTCAGCCAGGGTCCAACCCGGAAGCAGCAATTACCAAATATATTTAATAAAGGAAGGAACCTCAGGAGGGGTGGAAGGACACAGGAGATGGTATTAGCAGAACTCAGAACTAAGAGCTGTCTCTTGTGATCAAGGACCCAGGACCACTAAGGTAGGAGGTGTCTGGCAGGGAACTAGAACCATGTAAAATGCTGCCCGAGGCATAGAAAAAGCGAGAGAAATTTTCTTTCTCTTCCATCCTTCCCCCTTTAGTCTTCTACCAGTGCCACTGACTTGCCAAACATTCCAGACAGCCAGTTGGCAAGGGAGCCTGGAAAATGTAGTTTGCAGGAACAGGGCAGGGGTGCATCTATGTGCAGACAGGGAAAACCAGGATGCCTCTGCCCGTACCTGAAACAATGAATAGAAGTTGAGTCCTTGTTCTGGCACAGGCATTGTCCTAGGAGAGGCTTGCCCACCCAAGTGCTGTGACTTTAATTTTTCAGAGCAATTCTGTGAAGTGGTTACTATTATCTCAACTTGATAGATGAGGAAATGGAATCCTGGAGAGGTTCCGGTCTCTGTCTGAGGTTGTAGAGCCTGAAGGGAACAGAGGCCACTTGGTTCTACACATACTCATTTTCCCCTCCTCAGTGTCAGATCAGCACTTCAAAGCTCACTTTGTGTTATGCTGGAATTGTAGAGTTTAAAATGCTGGAGCTAAAAGTGACAACAGAATTCATCCAACCTGACTTTAAAGATGAGAAAACTGAGGTCTAGAAACATTTGATTAAAGTCACATATCTGGTACCAGAATGGGAACAATAATGTAGTTTCCTAAAGAATTTGAGTAATTACGTCAATATTTAACCTAGATGTCATCTAGCCTCTTGTTTTCCACACAAAGTCACTGAGGAATCTTGAAGGGGATGAGTTGAAAGCTCAGGTGGAAGAGATTTGCCTTGAAGAGGCAAGGGTCTACCTGTTGTGCTGACTTGGGCACCTCTATTTTCTCTGAAATAGGGAGCTGGACCATCTGCTTAGGTCAAGGGGGAGGGAAGATGATGAGACATTGGGAAAGGGATTCAAGTTTGGACTGTCTGCTGAAGGAATGAGAAGTGAATCCCATTAGGAATGAATACAATGACTGTAACCTGTAATGGAGCATTGAAGACCCACCCACACCAGCTGAGAGTGAAAGGGCGTGTGAGATGGCATCAATCAACACGGCTATATACTTTCTTCAGTAGTGCTCATGGTTCTGGAGAAGAAATAGAAAAGTGAACGCTTAAACTGACCCAGGATTGTAGAATGGTCTGGTACGTGAAGCACATTGACTGGAGAACAAGCAAACCAAGAACTTTCCTAACGTGGGCCAGAGGAAATCGCAGCACTCTGAGAATGGGAGCTTCAACGGACAAGGTCTCTTTGGGGTTTAAATTTAGATTTAATGAGAGAAAATTATTGGAAGAAATGAACGGATAGAAGGTTAAGATCAGAGAACGTGATTTCTAAGGTTAAGTTTTCAGGACCGTGCAGTCCAGTCCAGGAGCCACTAGTCACGTGCAGCCACTTCAAATTGAGATGTGCTGTAAGTGTACAATATGGAACAGATTTGGAAGACTTAGTATGAAAAAACGAATGCAAACTATCTCAATATTTTAAAATGTTTTAAATATTTATTCTATGTTGAAATGATAACATTTGGGGTATATTTAGTTAAATAACTCTATTATTAAAATTAATTTCACCTGTTACTTTTTACTTTTTTTTAAAAGTGGCTACTAGAAAAGTTAAATGGCATTTCTGGCTTGCATTATATTTCCATTGTTTGGTGCTGTTTTCGCGGATGTGTTGTTATAGATTCAAGACAGAGCTTTTCAAAATGTGGTCTTAGATCATTTAATGGATATATGGAGCATAATAGACCAATATTTTGAAATAAGTAGAAAAATTATCACAGAATAAAAAATAAAGAGTAAGCAATATTTTACTATGTGTCAATAATAATGATCATTGCTTAGATTAAGTGAGGGAATTTCCCTAGGTTTTCACCAAAGTTTTGATATCAAGCTCAGTTGTAAATAGCTTAATACATAGATTAGAAATGATACTCAACAGGTTTCTATTCTTAGTCTTTGTTTGTATTAAATTAGTCCTATACTTACAGTCATGAGTTTGCAGCATGGAAATAATTATTTGGTGACTGTCAAATAGTGCTAGATATCCAGTTTGAGGAATGGTCCAGAAATTCATAGAGATTTCTGTCTTAAACTAATTCCAGTGTTGTTCATGAACATTTCCCACTCAAAGTAGAAGTTGGGAAATAAATGCAAATAGATTTCGAATCCATTCTTTAGTTGCATTTATCTCTGGAAACTATATTTTCAGTTTTATAGAATTTGAACGTGGTTTAAAATAAAACTGTCTCATATGTGGTCAAATGATCTTTCACAGGGTGCTGTGACCATACAATGTGGAAAGGACAGTCTCTTCAACAAACGGTGCTGGGAAAACTGGATATCCACGTGCAAGAGTAAAGTTAGACCCTTGCCTTATGCCATATACAAAAATTAAGTCAAAATAGACTAAAGATCTAAATGGAAGGCCTGAAACCATAAAACTCCCATATGAGAAATGCTTCATCATATTGGATTTGACAATGATTTCTTGGAAATAACAACAAAAGTACAGGCAATAAAAGTGAAAATAAACAAATGGGACTACGTCAACCTTAAAAACTTCCACAAATCAAAGGAAACAGAGTGAAAAGGAAACCTATGGAATGGGACAATCCTATATGTGATAAGGGGTTAATATCCAGAATATATAAAGAACTCCTACAACTCAACAACAAAAAAAGTCAAACAACCCAGTTTAAAAGTGAGCAAAGGACTTGAATAGACATTTCTCTAAAGAAAATATACAAATGGCTAATAAGCCAAGAAAAAATGCTCAACATCATTAATCATTAGGAAAATGCAAATCAAAACCGTGATGAATTATTACCTCATAGCCATTCTGATGGCAAAGAACAGAAAATAACAAGTCTTGGCAAGGATGTGGGGAAATTGGAACAGTCGTGCACTGTTGGTGGAAATGCAAAATGGTGCAGCCGCTATGGAAAATAGTACGAAAGTTCCTCAAAAAGCTAAAAATACAATTACCATATGATCCAGCATTCTCACTTCTAGGTATATATCCAAAAGAATTGAAAGCAGAATCTCAAGAGACATTTGCACACCCATGTTCATTGTAGCATTAATCACAATAGCCAAGAGGTAAGAGCAAGTCAGATGTCCATTGATGGATGAATGGATAAAGAAACTGTGGTATGTACACATAATGAAATATTATTTAGCCTTGAAAAAGGAGATCGTGTTACATGCTACAACATAGATGAACTTTGAGGATATTATGTCGAGTAAAATTAGCCAGTCACAAAAAGACAAATACCGTATGATTCCACTTATATGAGATACCTAAAGCAGTCAACCTCCTAGAATGTAGGGTGATGGTTGCCAGGGGTGGGGAGGAGGAGGAAATGGGGAGTTGTTGTTCAATGAGTATAGAATTTCAATTCTGCAAGGTGAAAAATTTGTGGAGATCTGCCTCACAACAATGTGAATATAGTTAACACTACTGAGTTGTACACTTAAAAATGGTTAAAATGGTGAATTCTATGTTATGTGCTTTTTTACCACAATTAAGAAAAAAAGCTTGATAATATGGTATCAATTTCTCCAATGAGTGAAAAATAAGGATGGGTTGGGGAAGCAGGAAACTTCCAGCAAGTGACCTATTAATACAACAATTCCATTTTTATAAGAAATCCTGGTAGTTTTTTCAAAATGATTCTCAACAGTAAAATGTGTGACTTTTTATGTTTAAGTGATAAATGCAGGTTATTCAAGGTAGAACATTTGAGAAAACCACTTGAAATAGTTATGAGCAGTATTAGTGTCATTATGAAGTGCTTATATCTTATTCCTTAGTTCAAAAACGGACATATCTTTCCCTTCAACAACCAGTGAACTTTCTTATAGCTGCTGCCCTATTTCTCAAATTATTCAAAAACCATACTCCCAGTGATCCCATCTAATTATGTTCATAAAGTGCATGTTTCTTTCAATACTGAATCTACATCAGGAGATATAGTGTTCCTTACTAACAATTCTCTGTGAATGAAGATGTGTTTTGATTGACATGCAGGTGCAATTAGTTTTATTTGCGTAGCAACAAATCCTGTTGCCGCACATATAGTTGAAATTTGTCAGCATTATCTAAATGAACTTTGTCAGTCTATACCTGGCTTGCAAAGGAATCATGATGTACAAAAATCACATCTCTGTCAGTGCAGATTTTCTGCAATAAACAGAACCTAGCACTTTTCCTTCATACACATCCTACACATACTAGGACCTAATTCACACTCTACATATTAATGACGTTTGTAGAACTGTAAAGCAAAATATTAGCACACAAACAGAGCAGCAATTGCACTTCTAAGTTATACACCTTTGATATTATGCAAAATATCCTGGTGTATTTTGTATGCTGCTCCTTTTACTTTCTTTTTAAAACACACACATACACACATACTCTCTGTAAATTGACCCTGCTGATTGCCTTATACACTTCTCAGCAATAGTATCTCTTATACCTGCTTGTGCTATGAGACATATGACTTTGAATGTTGCCTCTGTTGTTTTTAGTTTCTTCTCTGCCTCTGGCAAGCAAATTCATCAGTTCTATACTGGAAACCATTATTTGTTCCTCATTCTGGAAAAACTCTTGGTTTACCAGAGAGGTCTCTGTGCTTTTTTGAAAACAATGGAAAAGCTTTTATGGCTGTATACTATTATAATTTGATATACTTTCAGCAGAAAGTGCACTGAGACTAATTAATCACTGATTCAATAAAATTGAATTTTCGGGTACTCATTATTATGTAGCCTGTTCTATTTATGTGAAATGATGACACTTGCAGGTCTACCTGCCTTGCACGTAGAGACTCAGATAAGATGTTATCCTGGAGTTTGGTTCATAAATAGTGAACTTTTCTGGTGGTAGTAATTTGTTGATTATTTTTGCCACTTTTATGCTTCAATAAACAACTTTTGAGCCATTGACTCCTTTTTTTCTGAATTTGAAATATGTTATAGGATAATAACAACTGCAAAGAAAAACAGATAAGTTCTGAAACAATATATTAGCTGAGATGACTCTAAACTTGAATGTTAAATAAAACCTACTGACTGTTTCAGTTCTTTCTTTTTTGCTTGAGGAAGATTCGCCCTGAGCTAACATCTGTGACAATCTTCCTATACTTTGTATGTGGGACACCACCACAGCATGGCTGGTGAAGTGGAGTAGGTCTGCACCTGGGATCCGAACCCATGAACCCAGGCTGCCTAAACAGAGTGCATGGAACTTTAACCACTCAGCCGTGGGGCTGGCCCTCGTTTCAGTTCTTGTTGTACATGAGTACCCTTTAAGCATGTGGTGATTACTAAGAACATAAGAGAATTTCTGGCACTTCTTACTCTTCAGCTCTCAAGTCTCCTCTTTCTTTCTTTCTTTTTTTTTTTGTGAGAGAGATCAACCCTGAGCTAACATCCGTGCTAATCTTCCTCTTTTTGCTGAGGAAGACCGGCTCTGAGCTAACATCTATTGCCAATCCTACTCGTTTTTTTTCTTCCCCAAAGCCCCAGTAGATAGCTGTATGTCATAGTTGCACATCCTTCTAGTTGCTGTATGTGGGACGTGGCCTCAGCATGGCTGGAGAAGCGGTGCATCGGTGCGCGCCCGGAATCCGAACCCGGGCCGCTAGTAGCGGAGGGCGTGCACTTAACCACTAAGCCACCAGGCCGGCCCTCAAGTCTCCTCTTTCTGAAGGTCCTTCTCCCAGCACCATATTTATTCTCTTCTTCCCAGACATCAAACCCTAACTCTCATCTCTCTCTATCACATTACCGTGTTTTATTTCTTCATGCACTATACTCTGAAATAAATTTGTTTATTATTATTTACTTATAGATGACCACCATCCCCTACTAAAAAGGAATCTCCAAGAGAACAAGAGCATTGATTATGCTGGGGAAAACAAATAAACAAAAAGCACCCTATTCAGTAGATAAAAGATCCTAGGCTTATTCAACCTCAAGGTCAAGGAAACCCATACTTCCAAGGAGTTCTCAGCTGAACACATGAGCAAAGACGTTTATACACACAGAAGAGAACAGATGATTACACACACAAACACCTGCATGTTTTAAACCCAGACACCTTGGCAATGGTAAAGAACAAGTTCTTGTAATGTATTGAAGCCAAGATCATGCACCAACTGTGGCTAAAATCCTTTTGGCTCTACTGATAAGGTCACATGATAGGTTTCACACCATTATCTTTTCCAGGGGTGAATATTTCTCTGGCTTTAGCATTTTCTGGTTACTGCTGCATCCTCACTATATACAACAATGACCAACACAGAGTAGAAACTCAAAAAATATTTGCTGAATAGACGAATATTACATTTGACTGTGTCATAGTGCATTGCTTCTTTCTTTTTTTTTTTAAGTAAAATTACGTATTTTATTTATTCATTTATTTATTTTCACTGGGAAAGGTTCATGCTGAGCTAACATCTGTTGCCAATCTTCCTCATTTTTTTTACCTTTTCTTCCCCTTTCTAGTTGTATATTCTAGTTGTAAGTCCTTTGAGTTCTTCTTAGTTCAGTAGCATAGCTACTGACAGATGAGTTGTGTGGTTCCGCGACTGGAAACCAAACTTGGGCTGCCAAAGCGGAGAGCACCGAACTTTAACCACCAGGCAATCAGGCCTGGCTCTCTTTCTTTCTTTTTATAATGGTTTTTATTTCTCCCTTCCTCTACCCCTAAGGTCATGAGCCGCATAAGAACAGAATCCTGTCTGTCTTGTTCAGTGCTGTATCTTCAGTGCCTACACTAGTGTTTGGCAATTGATGTATAACGAATACTTGGCTGATGTATAATGAATACTTATGCACTAAATAAATGCAATTTGTAAAATGAAAGTAAATAAAATAGTTTCTTTGTCTCTTGCTTTAAACTGCCACATGTTTGGTGACATCATTGGTGGTCATTAAAGGTCTCTAGGCCACATTTTGAGAAACTTCTTAGGGTATATCTATGAGATGAATTTCTGAAAGATAGGAGATTATCAGGACAGAGGTTAGTGAAGTACTGAGATGTGTGATCAAGGTGGACATGAGCATGACCCAAGATTTTGGCAATGGAGAGAAATACTAAGAGTCAATTTTAAGAGTCTTCAGTGACTGTGAGAAGTTGTATAAAGATTGGTGGATGGCAGACATGAGGGTGGAAAGAGGTTGGCTTAACCAGATAGAAATGACCTATGATGCTGTGAAGAGAACTTGCTTGGGGGTTCCATTCCCACTCCACTTCAAAAGCTAGGTCAGTTATTTAACCTGTTTGAAACATAATTTCAAGGAATGTTATACAGAGATAAAAATCACTACTTCGTGGAGTTGAAGTAAGATTTATGGAAAATAAACCAATATCCTCAGACAATGCCTGTCATGTTTTTATCTGCTCAAAATAAGCAGGCACATAAATAAAGGTGCTTCCTACTTTTTTAAACAAGGATGAAAGAATAATGGTCTGAAAATGTTGGTGGGAACTTGGGAGTGTTTTGACCCTTGAAATATAGGGAGAAGAAAAACAAATGGTTTCTTTTTCAGAGGAAATCAGTGAAGGGATTATTCTATGAAGAGACTAAGTTCATAGTAAAATATATTGATAATGGAGTGAAGGTTCCTTTGGATTCACTGGAGTTGATTTTTTAAAGTGAGGTCAATAGAGGGAGGATGAGGAAGGGAAAGGGTTGAGATGGAGCTGGGTAAAGCTTTGACAGTCTAGAGGGGCTCAGTCTTTGTAGAGACTGAATCACAGAGTGTGGAAAGCTGCACATTAGAGTAGACAGTAGAAATGTGCGCCACGCCAAGATTCCGTTAGAGCTTAGGAACACAAATATTTTTACTTCTACAGAGTTTTAACCCCAGTGATATATGAAGGGCTGATAGCTATACTTGGCTAATTCAACTTTGGATTTCAGGTCCTGGCCTCCACTGGCTTCTAAGAGGCAGGCTGATGGGAGATCTGAAACATTGTTCTCTGGGCTTTCAGAGGGGTTCCAAGGAAAGTGATGAGTATGGTGAGCGAATCCTTTGGATTTTAGTTCTTCAGATTAGACCAAAGTGGGAATTAGTTAATGCTATCTAGTGTAAAGTAAGCAGTACCGAAAAGTTGAAAGATCTTGAGTGGCATTGTTTAGATAGGCTTGGATTTGAGTCTCAGCTTTTTCAGTGGTGTAAATTTGGGAAAGAAACTTAACCCTCCAGAGATTCTCTTTTCTCATTTGTAAAATAGGGATGATAATAACTATCTTTCCAGGTTGGTGAATATTAAATAAGATGACACAAGCTTACCGCCTATTGTATTGGAGATGGCGAATATAGGTTCGTTTCTTTCCGGTGCATTTACAAGTTGTGTCTCACAATTTTATTTATTTATTTATTTTTTGGTGAGGAAGATTGGTTCTGAGCTAACATCCATGCCCTTCTTCCTCTATTTTGTATGTGCGATACTGCCACAGCATTGGCTTGATGAGTGGTGCATCAGTCTGTGCCTGGGGATTCGAACCCTGGGCCACCAAAGCAGAGTGCACAAACTTAACCACTACACCACTGGGCTGGCTCCATGGCTCACAATTTTAAAAAATTATTCTTCTTACTCTTTCAGTAGTCAACAAATACATATTGAGCATCTGCTATGTGTAGGCTTTGTGGGGGCGCCGAGAATATTGTGTGGAAAAGGTAGATATAGCCACTGCCGTCACAGAGTTTATAGACCAGTGCATATTCTGACCTAGATTTTTATTTTTAAAACCATAAGGCAAGGGTGTAAGTTTAACTCCTGTGCAACACAGCCCATATTTCATCAGGGCACTTCTACTCAGTGCTAATTTGCAATATAATCTGACCTCCAGTGAAAGGGCTTTTCTTCAGTGGTAATGTGTTTATCCAGAGCATTGAGGAGAGTTAGCCTTCCATCTGTCACCTCTTCTTGGTGACATTACTGTTTTAGTCTTTCCATTGAGCCATCTATAATGAGATGAAAATATTAATAATAATCACTTTAATCAGATAAATAATGTTAGCTTTTATGCAGTCTTATTCCTTAGGAATAGTATACTGCCTTGTGACACGTGAAACGCTGTTATCAGGATTGTGAATCAGAGTTTCACATCTATCTATTTCTATGAGAAACCACATCTATCTGCCTTTGAATACTAAGAGAAAGACATAGACGGTTTTTATTTTTCCCCATATAAACTTGACTCTCAGGTACAATGATAAAAAAAAATACATGCTAAGTTCTTTTCTAGTCACCTCATATTATTTTATTGTGAAGGCAGAAGACAATGTAGGCATCAAGATGAATTCAATGTCTTTATGTATCCAAACTGGAAATTGTAAGACAAATATATATTCCCAGGCAAAGTGATCTTTAATCACTGAAACAGTACATTACAAGAGGATGCCACATCTCTCAGAATATACGCTCTGATATGGATCATATCACAGCTTTACACAAAACACTTATTTGGCATAAACTAGCCTTTCAGAAGCTGCCGCTGCCCTTCCCCCTCCATTTCCACTTTTCATGCTCCCTTCCTCCTTTGGGAAGATGCAGGCTTGTTCCATTTGCTCTCAGCACCAGCGTTGCCACGGAAACTCGCCTCTTTTTCTTCCCCCTCCCCAGTTACCAAGTACAGCTTCTGGATTCAGTGCCAAGACCTCTTCTGTACAACCTCAATATTCTTTCAATGTTTAGACAAATCTGGTGGAAAATGTTGTTTACATTTTTTTCCGCTGTGCTATAGTAGCTGTGTGTTTTGTGCAACCCATTTCCCACGGATCTATCCATGCTCTGAGAGAGATCCCTTTTCCCCCTTTGCTGCCATAGCTTTGAAAAAATATTGTATTATTTGGTCTGATTTTTAATAGGGCACACAAGATAACTAGGGACTACAGAGATTCCATCCTTGTAGTCAGTTTCATCAAATTTTGAATTTAATACTACGTGTACATTATTTCTATGTTTTTGGAGATGATTTCTGTTTTGCAAAAACTGTAGCATTAACGTCTGTTAAAAAAAATACTAAACAGTTATTTAAATTAGCTCTCATATCTTAAAGTACATCTGTGGACCTTAGGTTATTTCAGCCATTACAATTCAATTGTTTAAATGATATATTGGCATTTCCAATTCCTTGAACTTATAGTTAGATGCCTTAAGTAGTACATTTTATGCAGACTTGTAAAGTATTGTGTGCGGTTTAATTAGTCATTCCAGCACTCATTTATGCTGGAACAAAAAGTTTTGTTGGTGTGAAATGACTTTTTGTCCCTTCTTCCACGTTTAAAATGTCAATTTTGCTTAAAAATTTCTCAAACATTAAAAAGTAGGCTCAGCAAAGTATTTATTTATTAAAAATTTTTTATTATAAATAAATCACATAACCCATACTGGCCATTCCACCATTTTTTCATTATAAACATTTATATTTAAAAACTTAAAGGGATAGTTCTATTTGGAAAAAAATCCCTCTGATAAACAGAAGAGGGAGCAATATTTCCTTCTTTTTGACACAGAATGCAGTGTTGTTGTTTAAATTCCTATTTCATCTTTTTTTCCTAAACGCAAGCCTCCCCTGTCATAATCTCTGCTGTTGGTATTCTTTTCCTTTCTTTCTATTTTTTATGAGGGAAGGGGTGTCTAGTGGTGGTGGGAGTAAGACCACCCATTTTGATCAAGGGAACAAAGGTTAAATTCTTTCTGCTTTGCTACTTTCTCTTAGGATATAGTTAAATATTAGAAATCTTTGTCTTCTACTGTATATTTTTACTTGCAACAATACTTTAAAAAAAAAATCTACTGCACTACTTTACAAAGAAGCCCAGCATTGTGTAGTCAACCGGTGTGAATGTCTGCGTCCTCCAGGGCCTGCCCTGTGAGAGACTGTCTCCCTGCTGTTCTCACTCTGAGCTGAGCAGGAGCCGTGCACATCTGAATAACAGAGTCTTTTCTGCCTGGTGCAATCCCGGATTGTTACAGTCTAGAGGCCAGCCATGCTGTCACCGGCACAAATTGATTTAACCATCAATTGCTGTGGTCATTAAAGCTGCTAAAAGTCCTCACCAAACTGATGAATTGCAACTGAATGTGAAATGAGTCTCTGAGTCCGTTTCCCACCATCTCATATCAAAGGCTATTGTATCCCTGCAAAGTAAAGGGTCGGAGGTTCAGCCTGGAGTTCAACAATGGGCTCTGTCAAAGGATAGAGCTCCATTCACTCTGGCACTCCCAATTACAGTTTGCTTTCCATACCTTATTGTATAAAATTTGCATCCAACTAATACTTTGAATTATTGGCATACTTTGTGTGTCAAAGGAGTCATTGAATGGTTAGTTCTTAGAATACATGGAATTCTGAGCATCTGGTGGCTACTGAGTCGTCACAATGAAATGATTCCCTGGTTTTTCACTGCTTGCAAAGGGCTAATTTTCCCTCAGCTCAGATTTAACACTTCTATACACTATGCCCAACTTCATCCACATTCACAGCCATGAATCCATTTCTGGATTTTTTCAGAGGAGGATCCATTCAAGATTTTCCCTTAGAGGAGGAATGGTACTATTCCTGGTTAACAATAAAGTAATTAAAATTTAAAAACCATTCACTGTAATTTCTTTGGGGCCAAAATAACTGGGCAAAACTTGAACTACAATTTGATGGGTTTTTTATCTGAAGAAAAACGGGAAGTAAAATAATAGTGAGGCAAAATTAAAATCACATTTAGGCATAGATTTCAATGCTCTGAGAACTTTTGCTAGTTCTTTTAGGAAAAAATATAGGTTAGATTTTAGGTTTTTATGGTTAGGTCAGTCAAAGCGCTATGAATCCATTGGACAATGAACATGTCTATGTTGCTACTAATAATTACTTTAGTGAAAAACTAACAGAAAATTAAATTCTTCAAGCTCTGATATTGCAATATTAGTAGAGAATTTCAGATTTCAAGTTTTGCAGCGACATTAATATGCTCTCGTTGATGATAGAGTTCTTCTTTTCCCTGTCAGATAATCATCTGAATAGCACTTTCATTTTGTCTTGAGTTAATTATGTCAAATAATTTTATTTATGTATTCATTTGCATATGCAATTTGCACAAATTCACTGGAGGTTTTTTTTTTTTTGTTTAGGTTAATATTTAAGTGTTGTCTAGAGTCCTTTTTTTTTTTTTTTTTTTTACAGGTTGAAATTTTGATTTTATTTCAAAATGATAAATAAACCAAGGCATAGTTCTGACCACGTACTACTTCTGAAGGGGTTGTGATGTTAGAGAAACAGTTCCATGAGGGCTCCAGTCAGACTCAAAATGATGACAAGCAAACTTTTTAGAGTCCTTCTTTTTAATTCCAGGGTTTTTGTTGTCTGTTCTTTCTCCTTTTCTCTTCCTAAACTTCACAATAGTGTAACTTCAGTGTCTAATGTTTTCCCAAGATGTGTAGAGTTTCTCTGTAGGAGAAACATGACTTTCGAGACCAAAGGAAGAGAGCTCCATTTTTCCTCCCACAACCTCACACGTCTGGTTATTTTCTTTCCCTACCCCATCTTGCCACAAACTGCTATCAATAGGGCTGAGAAGAACAGATGTGGAAAACAAAATAAATCTGACTTAATATTGTAATGGAGATTACATGAATACAAAGTATGGAAGAAAGTAAGTAAAGCCAGCAGCGACTACAGTGCCATAGAGAGGAAGAAGGGAAGTTTTGCTTAAAGATTCAGTGCATAGGTCAGGGGTTCAGGCCTTTCAGATGTATTAATAATGAGCTGGCAGACAGATCCAGGTTTGTGTTTCCCTAGACTCTATTTACCATAGACTTTGTGGCTCCAGTAACCGTGTGTGGAAATCCATCAGTAAGAACTGTTACATTTTGCCCAAGGTTCCAAATGACCCTTGAAGAAGGTCATTAGATTCTTGTCTTTAAGAGATCTATTGTTCAAAACAAGGGGAAAAGCACAAGCTCCTTTGGCAAAAAAGGAAAAATCTGACTCCAAATTGCTTAAGCATTATAAACCAAATGGAATGTCTGTTTTATGACCCAAAGAACTACAGTACATTTTAGATGGAATTTAATATGGAAATCAATTCTTCTTAGAATCTTCAATCACAGAACAACATTAGAAATATTGTACTTATTTGTGAGATAAAAGGAAGATAATGCAATCTCCCCAAATTTCTTAAAGATAATTTGCTTGTGGTTATTTATCTTGGACCAACAGTTTCTATTGTTTTTAACATTAATGTGGTAGCAAAATTCCTACATTTATCATGATTATTCATTTATATCCTGATTTACTTAAAAGTTCTTAAGCCAGGTTGATATGAGAAACTCTTACCTTAATATTGTATATATAACTTTAGATTGCCTAGTACCTATAAAAGTATGCATTGAAATATATGTGCTAATTGAAAATACTTACTGGGATAGTATAGCACAAGAGCTTTGTAAAGCATAAAATCAGCTTAAAAATTAACTTAAATTTAAAAAATAATATTTTACTTGCACATACACTTTAAAACAATTTAAGAGGACTTTAACGGAAATGTTATTATTATTTCCTTCTACTAGTTTCAGGAGAGCAGCAAGCTTGCCTACTTTGTTTGTGAATACGTACTCATATGCAGCGCATATAGTAGATACTTGATAAATATGTGTTGAGCAAATGAATATGGGTCTCATAGTACTGCTGTAAGATAGGCAGGATGAAGATTATGCCCATTTTACAGCTGGGGAAATTAAGAGTCAAAATCTTGGTAATTTTCTAACATCACATGAATGAGAAAACACAGATTAGAACTTTGGTCTTCTGTGTGGTAGTTTCATTCATTATACTCTCTAGTGTTTCCATAATAATTTAAGGTTGAAGCCATGATAGAGATAATCTTTAATCCTTGTAAAAAAAAAAGATGAACTCCTTTCATGGCAGATATACGTTCATTCTCAAGTTAGAGAGCGTTGTGTCTCCCTTTGTGCTTGGACAAATTTTCTCATAGAACCAGAACTCACAATACTCTTTTGTGTGTTATTTTATATAAAATATTATATTGCATATTCCTAAATTTTGTCTTCATTTTAAATTCTGTTTAAAGATTATGTCTTTGTTTCCTCTAGCCTAAGAATTTCAATTTTAAAAGTTCATTGACTTATGAATACTCTACGTATCACTTTCTTTGAGAGATACTTATATAAACAATTATTATGAACAAGTTACTTTTGATGCCTGATATTCTAAAGAGGTGAGCAGAGAGGGAATGCATAAGAATTGTAACACTTCTGTTTAAATAATATTAAAAATTTCCAACATTGCTTTGGTATCATATGTGGCAAAGAAACCTTTTAAAAGTAATCACACTTTTGGCCGGGCACTTTCAGTTTGAAGCCTCATGTCTTTTTTCACATCTGGGAATTTTTCTTCTATATATTTTTTTTTGTTGAGTGTCTTCACTCTTTTTTTCTCTGTTTCTCTATTTGAAAAACCTAATAGTTGGATGCTGGACCTTCTGAATTGATTCTCTAAGGCTCTTATCTTCCCTCTCAAATTTTCATTCTTATGTGTGGGTATATTATGCATTTTTGCCTAGGGGTAAATTCTTAAGAGACTCTACTTTTAGTATGGAGACTGATGACTGAGGAGAGACATTATCTATTTCCAAAACTTCCAACTCACTCCAGTTTTTAGCCCCATTTCTCACTGCATCTTCAATAGTAGCTATCTCTGAGTCTGGAGAATCTGTAGATTTCTGCTGGAAAGACATGCTTTCTCAGCTTTAGCCATTCAATATGTTTTAAAGGCTTCAGCTTTCTCTGCCTTGTCTCATTTGTCAAATACTCCATAATCTTCTTTCTCTTTCTATCCCAATTTAAATACATATATATTATCCCAATCTGGAGATGGCCTCCTTTATGCTTTCCTCATTTTTAAGGTTTATATCTTCAAACATATACTTTAAAAATTACTCTACTCTCATTTTAATAAGATTTCCTCATCTGCCATCTTGAACCAGGCTATTTTAGGATATAAAACATTGTTTATTGATTGACCGGTTTCTGGGAATTGCCCCATTTTTATTTTATTTTACATAGTCTGTTATTATTACAGAAGAAGTACAAGTACATTGTAGAAAGTTAGACAAGCAAAAGTTATAAAAAATTCCAGAAATCACCACTATGCATCCTTCCAAATCTATCTGTCTATCCAGCCACGTACTGCCTACGTACATACACATGCACATTTTTTAACCAGAATGAGATTATACAGTATATTCTCTTTTGTAATTTATGTTTTCAATAAAATAAATCTTTATATTTTGGTAAAGTTTCATTGTATCTCATACCCAGACCATATTCAGACTCCCCCCACTGACCCTAAAATGTTCTTTACATTGCATTTGGTCATTACATTCCTTTAATCTCTTTTGGTCAAGCACAACTTCTCTTTCATAACACATGTTTATCACAGAGACTTAGCTAGTTTCCTTGAAGAATGTTTCAACCTCTGGGTGTGTCTGATGGGGTCTTCATTTCCTTCCTTCCATCCTTCCTTTCTGAGTTGTATTCCTCTAATCTCTGGATCCTTTTGGGCGGAATGATATTAGAGACCACAGTCTGTATGTTACGTCTGAATACTTTGAATATCGGTTGAAAATTGAACACTAAGCTGCCTTCCTTAAAAAACATATTGAACTTAAAAGGAATGAAATATTGATACATGCTATAACAGGATAAACAGTGAAAACATCATGCTAAATGAAAAATGCCAGTCACAAAAGGCCACATGTTGAATGATTCCATTTATATGGACTGTCCGGAATAGGTAAATCCATAGAATCAGAATGTAGATTAGTGGTTGCCAGGAGCTGTTGAGGGAGGTGGGCATTGGGAATAAAGTTAGAATGACTTTAATGGGTATGGGGTTTCTTTGTGGGGTCATGAAAATGTTCTAAAATTAGATAGTGGTTATGGTTACACAAATCTTTGAATACACTCGAAAAACATTGAATTGTATACTTTCAATGGATGAATTGTATGCTATGTGAATTATATCTCAATGTAGTTATGTTAAATAAAATAAAATAAAATAAAGGTTCAAAGTTTAGTTTTGAAAAAGAAAAGAATCTAAGGATCTTCGTTTCAGTCTTTCTCAGTAATTCAGAATTGAAACTGTTAACATCAAGTATTGTACTTTGTTTTAGTACTGGGATATCCATTTGGGTAGTTTGTCCCCATGCTTAATGGATTAAAAGTGTTTTCCCATTTTCTCCTTTACTAAAATTTTTAGACACATATATTCCCCCCTGTCAGTCTGCTTACTTTTATAGCCACTCTGCTTTTATTCTATTAGAGTCTGGGTACAATTTTTGGAATTGTTCATAAAATAAGAGTTCATTGGTTCCATGTTGGATGTCATTAATTACCCCCCTAGGTAAAATATTTTGCTTTATTTTTTAAAAATATTAAAGCAAGATGCCAAAATCTATTCTGTTTACATTAGTTCTTGGTTGTGTCCAAACAAAAGATTCTGTAGAGTGAATCTGAGATGAGCTTTGGGATTGAAAGTATTACATGGAGCCTCCTCAAATCTCTCCAGTGAAAAACCCCAGTTGGCAGAAGGAAATGAAGGTAAATCTACCAGAGTTATGCTGGAGAGGTGAGAGAGGCACCCAGTACTCCCCAGAGGCAGGACATTTCTTTTAATCTCATGTTCATATTAAAAATTAATAGATCTGTTGCAATTTATTCATGCACTCAATAAGTATTTATTTCCAGGCACTACTCTAGGTACTAGGATAAAGCAGTGTACAAAATTGCCCAAATTTCACCCCTTATGAAGCTTTATTCTAGTGGTAAAAGGCATGTAATAATCAAATAAATAGATAAAGTCCATGGCATATTGCATGGTGAGGAGTAAATGGAGAAGGCATAGAAGGGAGAGGACAGTTCAATGAGGAAGAGTGTTACAGTTTACATAGAAGAGTCAAAGCACACCTCAGTGAGCAGATGGCATTTGAAGACTTGAAGGAGATAAGGAACTAATACACTCTGGGCAAGAGTGTGTCAGGGAATGGAAACAGTGAGTGCAAAGACCATGGGGCGGGAATGTGACTGTCGTGGTCAGGCAATAACAAGGAACCAAGTGTGATTGGAGCCGCAAGCAAGAGGAGGAATAGTAGTGGCAGAGGGTGCTCAGAGACAACTTGGGATCTGGATGGTATGGGCCTTACAGAAACTCTGTCTTTTTCTTTGAGTAAGCCCCTTCAGGATTTTGAGCAGAAGAGACTATTATTTGACAGATTTTTAAAACATTACTCTGGCGACTAGAGAAAAACCAGACAATATTGGGCAACGAAAGAATCATGTAAAAGAGGTTGCCATTGCATTAACCAGTTAGGTGGTTATTGCATTAATTGTGAGATGATAGAGGCTTGGACTAGAGTGGGGCATTGGAGCTGGTAGCAAGTGTTTACAGTCTGAATGCATATTGAAAGTTGAATTGACAGGATTTGCTGATGGTTTGGGTTGTATGGTAGGAGAGGAAAGAAAAAAGTTAAGAATTATACAATCTTATTTATTTGAACAACTGGAATAATGAAGATGCTATTTACTGCTATGAGGGAAACTAAAGGAAGAACAGATTTATTAAGGGGAAATGAGGGGTCTAGTTTCAGATGGCTTGAGTTTAAGGTGCCTGTTAGATATCCAAGAGAAAATGTTGAGAAGATATTTGTATTCAATGAGTGAGCCTGGCTGGAGAGAACAATTGGTCCAAGGACTGAGCCCAGTGACACTCCACCTCCTTTGTAACTAGAGGAGAGGAGAGAATTTCAGCACAGATGTGGGTTGTTAGGTAGATGTGAGGTGGGAACTTATGAAATCTCTGAGTACTTCTGTTTTCTTAGTGAAATAAGAAGCAAGGCCATCATCTGAGAATGATGATGGAGGTAGAAATATAGGAGGTTTCAGGAGAGAAGATATGTGGGAAAGAGTCCTTTAGAAGAGTGAGATGGTAAAGGGACTGGAGTGACACAGCTAGGAACGTCTATGGGTCTGAATTAAAGGTCATGAATTTAACGTGGGGCCATTCAGTGTGGTTGTGTTGTTTACTTCACAGCGTTGAGCTGTGTTAGTGAAAGTAAAGTGAGTAGACTGTTGGATTTAACCAGGATTGGGCTTTTGGCAGGTGAGAATGATAGAGGGAGGAAGGGGCAAGGGAGTTGGGAGAATGCAAGGAAGTGATTATAATGAAGAACCATGGAATTTAAGCTGGATAAAGAAGAATTAGATGTCAAAGTAGTCAGAGCCATGTGTCAGAGACATGACACATGTAAATTTTGAAATCACCATGAGTCATGACAAGAATTAAATGAGAGATAGAAAAAGTGAACAAGAAGCTAACATCCTCCAGGTGTAAGCCTGAGTGACTTTGAGCTCTCAGGATGACCATAACAAGAATGAGTGGGTCTGATGACATGGGATTCAAAACTGGGGACTTTTATAAAGGAGAGAATGGAAACGGTCTGGAAGCTGCAATGAGGTACAACGTTTGTGGGAATGAAAACAATCATCACCTAAGAAATTGCAGGAGAAGCAATGCCATGGTTTCAGTCGGAGTAAGAAAAAACGTGAAGAAGATGTTGAAGCTGGGGGGCATCTTGTGGATAACTGAGCAGCAGTGCCAGAGGGCACAGTGGTTGTTTCAGGAATTGGGTAGGAGTGGGAGATGGAGTCATATAAGGGGATTAGAGTCTTGGGACTAAGGGATGACCTGGGAGGACTGGGTTTCCTTGGGAGTTTGATGTAAACAGAAATGTAGGGCATGATGAGATTAGTTCTGAAAATGCCAAGGCAGATAGTGGTGGTGAGGCTAGGTGTGCTGGGTGGGCACAGCAGGGGTGGGTCTTGTTAGGAACACGTAGAATTTGGAGTCTTTATTTCTACCAATGGTGGTGTGAAGGTACAGGTAACAGCATTTTCAGGAACACACATTGTTCAGGAGCTCCCTCTTAACTCCTTCTGCAGGAAGGGGAGATTAGAACAACAGTCTTATCCACAGCAGGTGGAAAGCTGTGGCTCCCTTACTCATGGTCAAGATAAAACACCAGCAAATTATACATATATTTACATATATTATGTAATTATATATATGTATATATTTATATATTACATATATTTTATATATATGCATATATACTTACATATATATAGAGAGAGAAATAGAGAGTATAAAAAGATATTTACTTGAGAATTTCCTATAGAAGATGTGCTAGATTTGTTTCTATGGTGTTGAGTGCCCCTGGGGTTATAAGTACTCCTTGTTTGAAGAGCACTGCTTAGGAAATACGGCTTAGGATTACTTTATTGTACATGATTTCATTCAAGATGTACAAAAACACCATGGGGCAGGTACTAATATTCCGTGTTCATGGTTCCTTTCCCGCAGTACTGAAATCCAAAAAGGCACTGAACATTGGAAATTGTTTTTCCACCTCGTGTGGTAGCAAAATCTAACCTGACCTGAACCGAATTGGTGGCCAGCTCCTTGTAATCTTTATTTATTTGATTTATTGTGAATAATCCTACATTTCTCTTCTGAAATATTAGTGTGTTTGATTACAGGGAACTGCTCAAGACTCCAGCTGGGATGTTATGTAATATATGGTATATGCGTGCCCTATTAACTTTTAAAAATCTGAGAAAGTCTCAATTTCAGAAAACATTAGACACCAAGAGTTTTTGATAAGGGATTACAACCTGCACTCATATTCTCTAGGAATGAAAACTGATGTTTGGAGACTTAGTTAACCTGCCCAAGGTCATGAGTAGTCTTACTACAGAGCCTTGAAGCTGGCTCTGTGTGAGTCCAGAGAACACTGGAATCAACTGTGGAATCTGCCTTAGCCAGTTGCCTTCATTGGATGCAGAGTTACACGTGCAGCCACTTAACACTCGTACAACCAGGGACCTCATTGTATAACCTGAGTGTACAACAATGAGTGTACACTCATTGTACAGTCAGGGACCTTAATGCAGAGGAAAGAGATATTCTGTGAGAACTCATATAACCTCATCTTGGGTAGATTTGAAGAATCTGGATGCACGAATAGAAAGGTATCTGTCTGTCTGTCATAACCAGAAAGATGGGTCAGAATCAGAAGGAAAAACTTTTTTTTTTTAATGTGAAGTGTGTATCTCAGAAGCAGAATCTCTCCAGTTAGAGAGGCTGACATGTCCAACCAGCACCCGTCTTCACCAAAATTACCCAGCTGAGTGGCTATATGTGCAAAATATATGAGTTCTCAATCACAAGGAATTTATTTTCTAAAATCCACTCTTTTCTACACCACAACTATTGCTAATAATGGTTAACATTTGACTGAATGCTCACAATTTTCCAAGTACTTTTGTGAATCCTTTATCTGCATGATTTCATTTAAAGCTTAAAACAACTGTATGAGGGAGGCAGTATTTATTATCCTCCTTTTATGGATGAGGAAATCAAAGATTAGAGAGGTTTAGAAAGTTGATCAAGGTTAATAGCTAGTAAATGGGAAAGACAGGTTTCAAACCTGTGCTGCCAGATTCGAAAACAGTCTGTTTATAACCATTAAGCATACTACTTATGTTTATAACCATGGAGTATCTGCTCAAGAAAAATTGGGAACTTGAGTAAACTAATGACCAGTGAATCAACTGAATTGATAATCAAAAATCTTACCTCCAATGACCTCACTTTCCCTCCAAAATCTCCAGGCTCCCACTGTTTCTAAATGGAATTTCTTTTGCCAAGCTAGCAAAGGAAAAAAAAATGCCTTTCACAACAAACCATTTCAAAGAATTTTAAAAATGGGTGAAGTGCCTCATCTTTTGGGATTAGAATAACTTAAAACTAAAATCAGACAAAGATAGTACAAGATAAGAACTTTATAGGCTGATCTCAGTTTGAACAGATGCAAATATGCTATATAAAACTCTAAAATAAAATGTATAAAAAGAAAGATGAATCATAAGCAACTTGGTTTTAACCCAGGAATGCAAGGAGCATGCAACATCAGAAAATCTAATAATATAGCACACAGCACTAGGATGATAAAAGAAAAACTCCATAGGATCATCTGAGAAGATGCTGATAAGCATACAATACTATTCAGCACTCATTCAGGAAGAAAACCTAGCAAACTGGGACTGGAGACTACCTTGAGCACGTAAAAGTCACCTATGCAAAACCTAAATCTAAAGTAAAAGTTAATGATGAAATTTTAGAGGCATTCTTTTTAAAATGAGAAACCAAACAATGCTTCTACACATATGCTGGAAATTTTAGCTGTGGCAATAGGACATAAAAGAAGTCAATAATAATAGCAATAATGAGAGCTGCTATTTTTTGCAACCCTCTGTGGGTCATACTCTTTATACACATCTCGTTTTATCCTTACAATAATCTTGAAAGGTTACTATTATTACTTCCATGTTATAGCTGAGAGAGCTGAGATACAGATAGTTATATAATTTGCCTGTGTTCATCCAGCTATGACTTGCTCCTTTCTGTTCCAAGGCAAGGCATTAAAGTCTGAGGAGAAAGGGGTTTCTATATATGGTTTGCCATCCTGCTACATCTTAGCAGAGTGAGCTCTTGGGGTATAGTTTTTATGATAAGATCATGGTCAGGAGCAGTGAAAGCAATGACTATTTACCCTTTTAGCCTACGGTCCTGTCGTTCCACAGGGGTTTCTTACCTGCTCCCTCCTTTCTTTCCTTTTCTCCCTCTCCTGTTCTTGGAGGGCATTTTTTTGGTGAAAGAGAGAAAGAGATACTGACTTTGTTGGCTTAATGACTCATTCTGCTATTGATAGCTTTTGATAATGACAAAGAACATGTGTTTTTCTTGTAGGCGTTTATCACGGAAGAAACTGCAGGATGTGAAACGACCTTTAGTGGAAGACTAGGTGGATCTGCCCCTGTACTCCCTCCACGGAACTTGAAAGGGGGATAGAATAGGCTGAAGGCATGGTGAGAAGGGAAAAGATTCGGAAGACTACGGAAAGAAGGGACTTCTAAATGTCCATCTGAAACAGGTACTTGAAGACTGAGAGCTGATTCAACAGCCAAAATAGAGAAATGTTTGCCACCACCCCTGGGCCCCAAAGGTATGTCAGAAAGTCTAATGAGAAAACTTCCTTTCTGGTCATGGCCTGTTGTTACCTGTCCTGCCTGATATTATGGACACAACTAAAGGGTTACATATTGGGGTGAAAATGAGGATATTCCTTTAGTCTGTTTCTCTGTATTGACACCATGAGCAAGGGTTCAATAAGAACTCAGGCAAATACAGAAAGGAGTTTTAAGTTTTCCTTTGGAAATATTTTAATATAAATGGGAGAAAGGATAGACATAGAACGGTGACCAAGATGAGTTGTTTATTAGCCTGCAAAGGGTACAGATCAATCACCATAGAAGGAGGCTAAGTTTAATTTGTGAATGCTCAAGTGAAAATTGGATACTGAGAAAACTGGCAAATAAAACATCAGATAATGTTTCAAGAGCCTAGTGCCTTAAACATTAGTTCTTAGAGAAGAACCTCAAAGCCACTCAAGAATAATGGAAACTTGCTCAGTGCAATGCAATTTTGACTGTACCCGGTATTAGGTTAAATTTCAGAGGTTAATGGTATAACCCCTACAAGACTTCCCTTATTCCAAACACCAGCTGCAAGATTTGGGGTTTCCAGGCCATCTGCACTTCTGACAAATTGGATTCAAATTTGGAGGTTTCTACTACGCTGCCAGGTTTGATAATTTCCTAGAATGACTCATGGAACTCAGGAAAGTGCTATACTTATTATTACAGTTTTATTATAAAGGATGCAAATCAAGACTAGCCAAAAATAGAGAAACATAGAGTGAGGTCTGGGAGGGTCCTAAATGCCAAGTTTCCGTGTCCTCAGGATGCATCACCTCCCTGCCACATAGATATATGTCACCAACCTGGATGCTCACTCGAGCTTCAAGTCTCCAGAGTTTTTATTGGGGTTCCCTATATAGGTATGATTGATTGAATCACTGGCCAGGTGGTTGAACTCAATTTCCAACACCCCTCTCCTCCCCAGAGATTGGGCTGCCTCAAAGTTCCAACTCTCTAATCACGTGGTTGGTCTGTTGGGCTTGGCCAGCCCCCATCCTGAAACTATCTAGGGGCCCACCATGAATCACTTTATTAGCATAAACTCAGATGAGATCCCAGGGAGTGACCATTAATAACAAAGACATTCTTATCCCTCAAGAAATTCCAAGGCTCCCTTGGAATTAGAGGGTTAGAGGGTTAGAGGCTCCCTCCCAGGAACCAGGAACAGAAAACAGCCAAATTCTTTATATAACATTCAGGTTACATTAGAGAACAGGATACCAATAAAAACTACTTCCTGAGGTGTCTCAGAAAACTGCTGGCTCATTTCCTAGCCCTTGTCCCCACCCACTTCCCATTTAGCTTCTTTGACAGATTCAGCTGCTCCTACCTTCTGGCACACCTTTGGGGAGAGGCACAGGGCCTCACCCTCCCTTCCTGGGCTGATGTGTATTGATGTCCTTCTCCATCTGGATCCACACTGTCATCTGATCCAGGCAGTCTCCTGTGCTGAGGGCAGGGATGCGACCAGTGGCAGCTCATCTGCCTTTTATTCCACACAAAGTGGCTTTTCTCTCTCATTCCTCTTCCCCTTCCTCATTCAGTCCTTGGGGAAAGAAATCCGATGAGCTCTAACCATCTGCTCATTCCCTATCAGAAACTGATCTCTCTGCTAGTTTTTAACCAGCTGTACTCTGCCAGTGATCAATGAGCTCCTTGACAGCATCTTGTGTTCCATTTAAGACTCCTTTCACTTTTCAGTCCTCTGCTTATCCTAAGGGGAATGGTTAAGACAAAGTTCTTTATGGAAGTTTGGAGTTGTACACAGTATGGTTGTGCCACAGGGTTTCCACTCTTGGCTGATACTGAACTGTTAGGCATGGATAGGAGGTTTGGGGCTCTTGAAAAAAGCTTACCAAACTAGGTCTATTATAACCATCTCAGTTCTAAAGAGGGCAAAACACTCCTCACTCTTATTAGCCTCACCTTGGCTTTTATTGATGAGAAAAAGGAATTGAGAATAACTGTGCACGTGGAGAATCCTTTGGAAACCTAAGCTGATAAAGATTGATCATTAGTTTTTTTTCTTTCTAAATGGCAGTTCATTAGAAGAGATTTTCTGGTATCTTTCTTAAGTAACTCTGATAATATCTCTCAAAAATTATTGTGACATCTTTCAAGATGCTTAGTTTTCTTATCATTAAACCTGGGGAGGTGATTACATTGAGGGTTTTCATTGTGACATAGTCTATTTCCCTCTCAGTCCATATTATGGGATAATTGCCTAGTTGTCTATACTTTTTTATGTAGGAGAAGATACAAAAGTCAAAATTTCAGTATCCTTTTTAAGCTATAATGGAATCTAGAGTTTTTATTGTTGTGGGGAGAGCCTTTTAACCTGAAGCCCCACGGAATTCCCAGGAGCAGTGATTTAGGGATGAGACCATCAAGCTTCCCCACACGACTATATTTAGGGTCCTGAGACAATCAGACTCCAGAGAGGGGGACCTGTTGGGGGGGTACAGTTTGCCTTGGCAGAGTTAAGCCGCTCTGTCTTGACAGGCACATTAACAAGAGTGTTAATGCCAAGGCTTTTTACTTATTAGTTAAAAAGCGTAAATGAAAAAAAAGAAATGAAATATTGAACAAAGAAATACAATCTCTAACTAGAAAAAGTACAACAAAACATTCAGTTTTATTTTAATTAACAGTGGCACTAGGAGCCTGATTTACTGTGGGCATTTTAGAATTTAGAAGCGGTTACCCGATGCTATAGATTCACTGTGGTCACATGCCTAGAATTCCCAGCCAGAAAAAATTTATTAAAAGACAGAATTGAAAGCTGAGAACCCACGGCTAAAGGGTCACAGGCGTAGAAAACGGAGGCTCTTTCCTCTACGTGTTCTTTATATTGAGGCAAGTGTGTTACATCTGAAGGAAAGAGACCAAGTGCAGACAAGAAAAAGCAGAGTCAGCTGATCCATCAGCTAAATTAGCCTTCTGGAAAATAAGAGTCCATACATTAGGTAAAGAGCATGTCTTTTCATTTAAAAGGCAGCTTAAGACAAACCAAGGATGATTTTAATGCAAGGATAGAAAAGGATTACAAACATATTGCTGGATGAGACAGAATTGTTGCCTAGAAAGGTGATTATCCTTTGTTACCAGGTAAAAACACAAAAATATCAACTTAATCAGGAGAGTGGGAATTAGGTTAGGAGGGAGATAAACAGCATGTAATTGAGTTTATAATTACTTGATTTGTATAAATCTCTTTATATCTGTTTCTGTTTAAAAGTTTTTAGCTGTACTTAGAATTGAAAATAGAATTATAGCCGTTTTGGAATAAAAATTAATATACTCCTTTTAAAAATTCAGAAAATATAGAAAAGTATAAAGAAGAAAACAAAAATCACCTTTAATCTCACCTCCAGGGATTAATGCTATTAACAAAATATTTATGTATAAATATGTATGTTTAAAAAAGAATAGAGTCGTATTTTACATACTTCTTTATACCTTTTTTTTTTTTTTGCAAGGAAGATCGGCCCTGAGCTAACATCTGCCAATCCTCCTCTCTTTTTGCTGAGGAAGACTGGCCCTGGGCCAACATCCATGCCCATCTTCTTCTACTTTATATGGGACGCCGCCACAGCATGGCTTGACAAGTGGTGCGTCAGTGCGCGCCGGGGATCCGAACCGGCGAACCCTGGGCCACCGCAGTGGAGCGCGCACACTTAACCGCTTGTGCCACGGGGCCGGCCCCTTATAGCTTATTTTTTTACTTCATGTATCCTGGATTTTCTGTAGATCAACAGAGATAGCATCCTTATTTTAATTTTTTTTACATGTCTGTACCATAATGCTTTTTAACAAACGTGGTTCTTAAAAGGATCAGTCTCTGTAATTCTAATCATCCTATTCTTGGCTTCCATCCTTTACCCACAGACACGTGGGCTGGGATTCAAGCCTACTTGTTGCGTAAGGCCCACACAGATATTTATCAATGTCCTTTGTGCTACCAGCTACGTGGCTCGAAAGAAATTTCTTCCTACTGCTAAAATATGGGAAGACAATGCTGATTGGGTAGACATTGTCATGAACAACACTCTCTAAATGAGAAAGCCCAAGAGAAGGTATCGAGGAACAAAAATGGATTATATTTAAAGAGAATAAAACACTGAAGTTGTATATATTCCTGCAGGGATCTTTGAATAGAAAAAAAACTCTTCTGGGAAAGTTTATAAAAGCACTCAAGCACGGGGAACACATAATTTAAAGTAAGCAATGATTTCTTACAATTGAGGATTTGTTAAAAGGGAAAAAAAAAAAAAGACAACAGCTACCTGAATTCTCCTAATTTGGTTCTGTTTTCATGGTCTGTTGTAATATACTTTATTGGCATTATTGGTCAAAATTTTTAGTTGTATTAACAAGGAAATGTATTCTTGATTTGTGTAAAGTCATCAGTTTTTCTTTCAGTTTTCAGAAAAGAAAAGAAAAGAAAGGAAAAGAAAGAAATATATCATTTGCTTACCACGTTGATGCCTGTACTGAGCTTGGCAATTCAGACTACAAGTCTGTTCTTATAGCAATCTTTACCTCAAGGGTGTAATGTCTAATCCTATACAAAATATCTATGAGAAAATAGACAGGCTTTTATTATAGGCATCCTCAAACTATAAATTGTCAATAAATTTTATTTCGTCTTACCTTAAAATGTTATGGTATTGCAGTGTCCATGAACATAGCTGGAAAAGCAACTTTCTCTTAATGTTTCCCTGCACACACAGTGGGAATATTTTAAATTGGTAATAAATGTCACCTAGTCAAGTCACTATAAAGTTTCTTGCAGAAAAAGATTGCCATATGTAATACGCGGTGAGGTCACCAAACTTTGCCTGAATCCTTGAGATAGTACAATTCTCAAATGGTGCTACCTATCAAATAACATTCGAGTTACCATAACCAGGGAAAGGTTTCTATGGTATCAGTAAATAACCATACTCAGGAAAACATCAAATGATCTTCCAAAAGCTTTTCATTCCTGATTCATTAAGGAGAAAGGCAGCTAGTGGATTGATCCCATTGCATCTTAGTTGTAGAGCATTAACACAATTACGTTGGAATGCATAAAAACATGAAATCCGTGAAGTGTAAACCTGTCAACAAGGCATTTTAATCAAATGACACAGGACATCGATGAGATCAAATGTATTGCCAGGAAGCCAAATGGCTTTTTTCCTCTTTTTAGGTGGAAAATCTCAGGAGGCAGTTCTGTGACTAGAGATACTTCCTATAGAGGATTTTTGTTACCTGTTGATCATCAAAACTTTCATCTACCTTCATTACAGTATCTTGGCATTCATCCAAAAGTCTAATCCTTGCCCATGCAGCACAGAATCTTCAGGGGAATTTTATCTCTTCCCTAGCTTTATGAGTGGACCCAATTTGTTGAAGGGTAATCACACATTCCTCTCCACAGTAAGTAATTCAGAAAGTCAAGCTTTGGCCATTGAACAAATGGCATTTCCTCTGGCCAAAGGAATTGATTCATGACAGGGCATGCGACCCAATTCAGGCAAATGGGAAGTAAGGGGAGGTTTCCTCGGGCTTCTTGGAAGTTTCTTCATTCTTAAGAGTACCAGAAGATGAAATTTTCTTTTCATCTGAGTGCCATCCTCTGTAGATATAAGGCCTGGAACACCATGCCCATTACTCTACTCTGACAGAAGTCAGCCTGGGGATGAACCAACTTATAAATGGAGGCTCAGTTGGGAGAACAGAAAGAAATTGAGCAAAAGTCACCAAGTTAAGCCAACTCTGAAAGCCTCTTTCTCTCTAGATTTCCAACTATGTGAGTCAACCAATTCTCTACTTTTAAACCACTTTGAACTGGGTTTAATACTATTTGTAGACAAAAATTCTCATATATTATAGAACGTTCTTTTTTGTGTTAGAGTATGGCATAGTATTTTATTCAATGTCTCTTTCAGAGGCATTAAGTCATATCTCCAATGAAGATTCTTTCTAAATGTCAACAGGTAACCATATAAAAGTTTCAGAATTTTTTTCCCCCTCACATAGTACAATAGGACTTTGAAGAATTTATATATGGGTCTTGGTTATTTTCAGTAACTATTATAAATTCGTGAAAGAAAGCCTACCCTCAGTGGGTTTGCATAGAGTATGATGGGCAGATTGACTTATTTCCTTATTACATAATCCTGGTAAATCTGGGGCCCCATTTGTCTCATTCTCTGTAGAAAAATCACACATAAAGTTATAAATAGTGCTTAGTACACAGTAGGAATTCTCAAGAATTATTTTTGTGTATGAATGAAAGACTGAATAACTGAATATATAAATCACATATTACAACCACAGTCCAGCAAGCTGAAAGAATAATGTTGGTTTTTATATTTGTCTTTTTAAAGGTACTGACTCTGGGGTTTTATACAAACTGTACATGTATGGTTTTATTTGAACCATACCATAAAACTTCCCAGAAATCATATTCTTTCCATGAAGTTCCCTACAAAGGACAGTAGCTAGAAATCCCTCTGATTTTCTCATGTTTAGCTGAGTCCTTTCCCTTTCCCCTTCCTACCCTCCACACACCCTGTCACACTACACCACTTTCTAGCCAGAAGTGGCCATTGGGATTCATGATCCTGAAACCCTGAGGCACTGGGCTGGAGGAGCAGGTGACTCCACGTTCAATGGCACAGATAGTTCTTTGCTTATGCTGGTTACTTTCTCATGTGAAATTCTCATGGAGCATTTCTAGTAAACACAATTCTCCACTTCGTTTCAGCGTTCCGTATGTACATCTTTGAGATCTTCCACACCAAGAAGAATGATATTTATTTGGATCACACTGGGATTCCTTTTACTTCGTGTCCATTCACCCCCTTTCCTTCTCCTTCTAGATGAACATAATTCCTCTTGGAGACTGGAGATGGTGCCACAATCAAGTTATGGCCTTCAAATTTCCATGTACAAAACTTAGAGCTGAGGGATGAGGAAAACCTGGAGATTTAAGCTATTCTCTTCCAAGGTTGATGTCTTTGGTTATAGTAGGAAAAGATGCTTTGGGTCGATTAGATACTAAATTTAAGCCTTTGTCACTACCAACGTAAAGCTGTGGGAAGTTCTGGTTTTATCCTATACACGTTGGAGTTTGAAAAATGCCAGGAGATAAGAGGACACATCTAATCTAGCGTATATACCACTATGCCATACACATTTGAAGCGAATTTGTGAGTAATCTTTAATTGGGGTCCTTTCTTATCCTCATGCACTGGGACCAGCTTGCGGGACTTCTGTCTTCAAGGCATATACTTGCATTGCTTCCTTTTTCCCAAAGATACCATGGTGTCTCAGGCCTGGTTTTCATTTGTCAATCCTTCTCCCTGATGTTTGATTCAATCATCTCCCTTATTCTTCTCCTTTAATTGACTTTGCCATCAATGAGAATTTGGGTGACCGTGGAATTTGATATTGTTTACCAGTTTCTGTCTATAAATCACTCTTACGTGAACTAAACTTCTGAGCCTCCAAGTCTCTTTCCACCGACCTGGAGTAGAGAGCCTGCTGGAGTAGTTCTACTCTGAACGTGAAGATGGAGCATATTTTTCACACTTGCTACACAAGGATATGAATCCTAGCCCCTGTATTTCTGATCATGCCCTCCCTTTAGGACAGTGAGACATTCCTGCACAGAAATATCTGCCCTCAGGACTTTGAATCCCTATGAACTCTCAGTGCATGGCCTTTCACATAAATGGCAGCCTATCTTGGCCTTTAAATCTGTCCATCTCTGTACTGTTTCTATGACATATTCTAGCACAGTTCAAGTTCTTTTCTCTTACCTCTGGCACAGTACTATACATGCATTGCTCAAGTTTATGGTTGTACTTAGTCTATAGCAGAAGATTCAAGGCCTCTATAATTCTGGACCCTGGGTTGTGACTAACCCTGGGGGATCTGGTCTAGCTGGTGGATATGGGTAAAAGGCTCTAGCAAACATGAACTAGAAATTAATTTCCTCCTACCATCCAATTGGCAACTGTGGAGAATGGAGGTAACCGTGGAGGATGGAGAAAAAGACAAAATTCCAGTTTGAGATTCCATAGGGAATTTTCTAAAGACTTCCTACACTTAGTAAACTCACGTATGTTCACCTAAGTTTGATTATCTAGCCAGTCCTACAATTCTAACAGCATTTCCTAAAAGTTGCAACCCGAATTTCAGGATTATCTCCATGATAGTCCTCTGAATTGCTGCCGTTATTCCGATCATCATTATGCTTGGGGCTTACCCAGCTCCCACTCTTTTGTTGTATTATTCCAACAGTCTGACGGTCATGTTGAAACTATATTCTTGGTCAGTCTGATCATTTCAGTTCATTGGTTCTAGACCCTGGCTTCCCAGAGCCCACTCCAGGCCAATTGAATCATTATCTTTGAGGATGCAGGTTTTTTTTTTTTTTTTTTTCCTATGAAACAAATTTATTTTTAAAAAATAATTAAAATATCAACGTATATTCTTTAAGATCTTTAAGAGGGCAATGCATCTATAAAGAGAGAAGACTCTGCTACCAGGAAAAACTGCATTTAAATGAAAAGCAAGTGCTGAATTACAAACATTATGATGAGAGCAAACAGCAGATTGTATACTGCAGAAATACCACAAACATGAATGAGACCAGCGAGAGAAATTCTCCTCCAACTCAGAAGAAAAGTTAGAGATGAACATAGTAAGTAGAAAAGAATTTATTTATTTATTTATTTATTTTTTAACTTTTTCAAAATCATTTTATTTTTTTCTAATATAAAAATACATGCTCATTGTAAAAAAAATTTCAAACATTATTTATAGAGTAAGTAGAAAATGAAATATCAAGTAGAGATATCCACTGTTAATGTTTTGATATCTTTCTTTTTCAAGGCACACATATTTGTATGGACATATGGACCAAAATTGCATAGTATAATGGCATGCTGGAACCTTTTTGTTTTACTTAGCTATGTAGTCTAAACATCAGTAGGTGTAGCTATACATCATCATTTTTAATGACCACAAAGCATTCCTTTGTACGGACTTATCATTTGTTTTACCAAGTGCCTCTTTTTTGAGGATGCAAACATGGGAATGCACATTCTTGGTACATTTATCTGTTCACTTGTCTGCTTATTTCTTTAAGCCATCTTTTTAGCAATGGAATTGCTGCTAAATCTCACTTTCTTATATTTTCCACCAGAGCCTTCTTTTTTTTTTTTTTTTTTTATTGGTTTATAACATTGTAAAAATTTCAGGTGTACATCATTGTACTTCTATTTCTGCTTGGACTACATCATGTTCACCACCAAAATACTAATTACAACCCATCACCACACACATGTACCAAATTATCCCTTTCACCCTCCTCCCTCCCCCCTTCCACTCTGGTAACCACCAATCCAATCTCTGTCCCTATGTGTTTGTTTATTGTTGTTATTATCTACTACTTAATGAAGGAAATCATACGGTATTTGACCTTCTCCCTCTGACTTATTTCACTTTGCATTATACCCTCAATGTCCATCCATGTTGTCACAAATGCCTGGATTTCATCGTTTCTTATGGCTGAGTAGTATTCCATTGTGTATATATACCACATCTTCTTTATCCATTCGTCCCTTGATGGGCTCTTAGGTTGCTTCCAAGTCTTGGCTATTGTGAATAATGCTGCAATGAACACAGGGGTGCATGTACCTTTGCAAATTGGTGTTTTCAAGTTCTTTGGATAAATACCCAACAGTGGAATAGCTGGATCATATGGTAGTTCTATCCTTGATTTTTTGAGGAATCTCCATACTGTTTTCCATAGTGGCTGCACCAGTTTGCACTCCCACCAGCAGTGTATGAGAGTTCCCTTTTCTCCACAAGGATGCAGGTTTGATATACCTTTTGTTGTTGTTGTTTCTCAGGTGATTCCAATGTACAACCAAGTTTAAGGACAACTATTTCAATTCAAGGTGCAGCAGAGTAAGGGAATTTAGATGCAAAATCCTTGATAGCATGCTACCTCCCACCCCACTATGACACATGTATACCCTCAATTCCACCTTAAATAAATTTAGGACAGACTCTGGCTGAAATCATATACAAAGAAGAAAAGGATGGCAAATGGAATGCATAATGTTCATCATTGCAACTGGTTTCCTTTGAAGGAGCTGCCTGTGGTTTTACATGATGCATCCTACAGAAAGTTCCCCAGATTTTTTTCTAGATGTTATTTCTTTTCTCCAAAGTTTCATATTCACAGAAACCACAAAGAAAAAATTTCTTGTAGTCTCTCTCATTTCTGCACTCTCTTTCATTTTTTTCTTCTCTGATTCCCCTCTTCTCCCTCCCTTTCCAGTTGTCTAGCTCTAATGGGTGCCCTAGGAGACCTGCAGGGACCATGTGGCCCCCTGCCTCCTGATGCATAGAGCCATGGAAAAATGGAGTCTTTTCTTCTTGTGTGTATATGTGCAACATTTTTGGTGAGTGGAATTCTCTTACTCTCTATAGATTTCTGTTTCTTCTACATTCCACACAGTTTTGAGGAATCAATACGTGCCCCTGAGCATTTTCCAGTGAGTGTATGAATACTTCTCACTCAAAAAGTGGTTAAGTCCTTTTGCCCAAGTCCATCCATAGGAGTGGAAGCTAAGGGAGCCTCACAGCTCTAAGAGGCTTCAAAGGCTTGGATATTATATCCTGTGGAAAGATAAGAGCAAAATTAAGGTATATACCAAAGCAATGGAGAAATACAGCATGAGATCTTAACCATTTTGAGGTGTGTCTTCACAACCAAGGAACAAACTGCTAATACCCCTATATGGGTTAGGGTTGCCAGATTTAGGAGAAAAAAAATACAAGGCATCCAGTTAAATTTGAATTCCAGATAAACAATGACTATTTCTTAGTGTGAGTATGTCCCATGCAATATATAGGACATACTTATACTAAAAATTTATTTGTTGTTTATCTGAAATTCCAATTGAACTGGATGCCCTGTATTTTATCTGGCAACCCTAGATTTTAGATAGGTTACCTAAATTCTATTCTGAAAAATTTATTCCTCTCTTTTCCTCCAGGTTGTTCTCTTAGAAGTTTATGATGATATGTGCCCTCTATCTCAGTGATTCTCAAAGTGTGGTCCCTGGGAACTTATTAGAAATGTAAATTTTCAGGCTCGACCTCAGACCTATTGAAAAAACTCTGATTCAGCAATTTTTGTTTGGAGAAGCCCTCCAGGTGCTTCTAATGAACACTCAAATCTGAAAACTTCTGGGGGCCCACCCCATGGCCTAGTGGTTAAATTCTGTGTGGTCCAGTGGCCCATGTTCGGTTCCCAGGCACAGACCTATACCACTTGTCGGCAGCCATGCTGTGGCGGCAACCCACATACAAAATAGAAGAAGATGGGCACAGATGTTAGCTCAGGGCGAATCTTCCTCAGGAAAAAAAAAAAAATCTGAGAACTTCTGTTCTATCTCAACCCGTGTTGCCTTTCTACCAGTGTAACTAACTTCTAAAAATCTGTATCCCCAAAGAAGCTAAGTTAAACTAAAATGGTATGAGTATGGAATTCTAGCAACTTGAATGATCAAGGAAATACTCTCAATATTTGGCCGAATAAATCATATAATAGAATGAACTTCAAATAATTAAAAAGTTCAATTTTTTTTATAGCACTCATCACAAAATTGGCACTCAGTAACTGAGTAGAGCTGCTTTGTTCTGAGTATCATTATTGTTCTATATTAGTATTATTCTATATTATTCTATAATATAGATATTATTATCTATATTAGTAGATTCTTTGGTGAGTGGTGTGAAATCACCCAGGGCATGGACTTGTCCCCAACAGGCAATACATAATAGGAAACTGCAGCAAAAAAATATTTGACTCTAATACATGCCTTGGCTGGGTAAATGAGACCCTTTAGGTCCCTGACTCTTAATACTTGAGTTCCAAGAAGCACCACCGTCAGCCTCAAATTATGATTTAATTTTCAAAAGGGAAAATAATGAATAATTGAAAGTTAACATACTAGTTTGAATACACGCTGACTTCAATAAAGTGAGTTTTTCATAAAAGTATATTAAATTATATAACATGGAACTGGTTTCATTTTGTTTTGTTCAATTCTTTTTATAAGGCAAGTAACCTGGGCAATTCAAAAATTCCTTATACTTTGTGGGGAGGCAGGGGAGGGTGTAATTTAGGTCATTGTTTAAATTGCATTTTATAAAAACAGATCTCCATTTGTGGGGACACACACACCAACTGATGTGAAGCGTGGCTTCCACTACACACCGGGGCTGGAAAGAATATGTCCTAAATTAGACCAAATGATAGCTTCCTTTTGGAAGGCATCATGAGTTTGAGAAAGGATGCTAGAACTCATGCTACATTAATTTAGACAATGAGAACAGGCAAGTTTCCTAATTTGTGTCTCTGAGTATCTCTAGCTGTAAAAATGAACAGAATATTATATTTGCTACTTGTTTCATAAACAAATTGTTAAGATAAATTAGATTTTTGGAGAAGACGTTAGCTACTGTTTCAGTTTTCAGCGTACATTTAGAGACTTGAGACTAGCATGGGTTCTGTTCTTGGGTAAAATACAGATATGGGCTAGTTGGTCCAAGAAGTTTTGTGAAATCTGATGTGGTTCCAGCAGGCTCTGGTGTGTAGAGCTTTTAGGATGTCCAGACTTTCTGAGCAGAAGCAAGCCCATTGAACGAGGGACAGACCGAAGAGGGAATGGCTTAGGAATGGCATGAGCATTTGAAATTTTCATAGTTGTTGAACTAAACTTCATAAAATTGCATTGAACTTATTAATCAGCCCTATTGCATCTCCTTCCATATCCAGGGTGATGTTGAAACCAGGATGCAGAACATCCTTTGGATGGGTATCACACCAAATGACAAAGGCATTCCTGGGTGGTAGAATGGTCAGGTGGGCCCTTCCTGCAAAAAAATCAGGATTGTCTCCAAATCCTTGGTATTGCTTTAAATATACATTTGCGGTCATTAGAGTTTACTTTTTTCCTAGCCTTGGACTCTTCTAACCATAATTACTTTCATATTACAAATAGATCCCCGACCTGAATGAGCATTATGCCCCATATCTCTACAGCCAGAATGCCAGGTAAGGCAGGGCTTACTGCTCTGAAGTGAGCAATGGATTTCATAACATAAATATCAGAGACTGAGATTTTCAATATCAAATTAAATAAATCCTTTCTCCATATTTACAGTTAGAGCTTTTCTCAAAGTCACATTCTTGGCATTAATGTAACTTGAAATATGCAATGTGGTTATGGATAAAAAATAATTAAATTAAAATGAGAACTGTGAGTTAACATAATTTCCTTAAATAATACCTAAGGCTACAGATTCTGGAGCGATTCCTCTAACTATCATTAGAAATAATTACTAAGGACAAGGAATTAGAACCATTAGAAGAAAACATACAAATGCATAATCATATCTTGAAGTTTTGGAGTTCAGTTCAGTTTCCATAATGATAAAAATCAGTTAAGTCTAAATATGAGAGTATAAGATTAAAACAATCTGATTATTTTAAGAAAGGGATTTCATTACAAAGCCACGTTTATAAATTTGGCTTTTCATTTATTTATTTTTGCCAATTCTTTCACCAGTCAAGTATATTTTTCATATTGAGAAAATTTAAACTGTAATCTCTATCCTTTAAAGAGTTTTGCTAATCTTTAATGCAAAGGTTGGGGAAAAGAAAATAAAGTAATGTTTATTTGAGCATAACATGCGCAGGTAATTTGAGAACACTTTATTTGGTGTAAAGGTTTTACATAACATTACTATTAGCTCTGAGAATGGAAGAGGACATTGATTTCTGCACTTACATATTAATATGATTAGGCTTTCTGCTAGTTATATTTTCTTTGGTTTTGCTGAAGTTAAGCCAATACGTTGTATATTCTGTTATTATAGAATTCTTTCCTTATATTAGGACATGCGCTGTGATTTAAAAAAATGCGTGCAGTGGTTAATGATGTCTTCCAAAACAGACTTAGAGGCCTGATTTTGTAACGAGCTGCACATGCGGCACACATCTACCCCAATTTCTCGGAGAGTCAGAGGATGCACGGCCCCAGGCGGTTGTAAAGTCTGTCAGGACCTTGAGGAACTTATGGTAAAATCTTGCATTGATTATAAGAATTAATGTCTCTGGCTTTCAATTTTCCTGTGAATTTAGGATTTTTATGCAATAAATCTACATCAACATTTCAAAATTATCAGAGGATTCTTGAGATTCCTCTAAGCCACATCTCCATAGAAACTTCAGTAACTCTATCTGTTGGCCATATTCATTTCATATGTCGGTTTTTCCAGTTCTCAGTCAGCCTCAAATCCAATAAAACATTGAAAAACATTCTTTGCTTTGCCGTTAGTTTTTTTGGGGGGGCAGGGGGTGGGTGGTCTACTGCCTGCATCAAAAAATTTTATTATTGAGAATAGCGTAACTTTGCACCAACAATTCTTAAAAGGCTTCATACTCTGAGTATACAAAAACACATTTAATTTTGTATTGGGTGTCTATGGCCACTCAGTTAACCTAACCAAATGCGAAGGTCAGTCAGCAATTATCATCAGTCAGCAATTATCATAGAAGAGGTTCGTTTGATTACAAATAATAGTAATCTTCTTGAACTACTTAAAGCAAAAATGGGGAATTTGTTGTTAGGATATTAAAGTATCTCTTAGAATCCATGGGCAAAAAATGCCATCAAGTCTCAGGAAAGACAAGAACTGAAAACTACAGAGTTGTCAGCATCTAAGGCATTTATTGCCTCAAACTCTTTTCCACTGAGACCACATGGTCACGTGCCTGTTTTTCTCTGTAAAGCGTGTTCATTCTCCAATCTCTCTCTACAGAATGACCCTCTGCTTTTTTGTGGACATAGCCAAACACACCCATTTTTATATCTCTATAGCTCATTAAAACCTTATTTCTACATGTTGAAAATTATTAGGTGTAGGAAGAATGTATATTAATACACATAATTTTAAATTACAGCTCTTGATAGGTTTTTATTATTCATTATAGAGAGGACATTTTTAAGTTTAGAGAAGGTGAAATTTATGATGAAAATGCTAGAACTAGTGGTGAATGTGATGAAATCAGCCACAGGCCTTCAGGTAGATGTTAGGACAAAATGAATGAACTGGCCTTGAATCTTATTTATTGTCATAAAACACCATGTGAAAAGTAAAAATTCTGACAAACATGATGAAAATATTTGAAATGTGAATTTTTATTAACTGCTAAAGTGAACATATTCCATTATGTTTGGCGACAATCTCAAATTCTAGTGTAAATCCAAAGTGCCATTTTGAAACACATGATGAACACAAAGAAAAACTGTAAAATTTTTCATAGCAAAGTAAAAGGACAGATAGTCAAGACTTGTGACCAGTAATGCGAATATGACCAGGATGAAAATGCAAAACCCATGGTAGCCTCATTTATAGTGTAAGATACAAGTAAAGGCAAGCGCTACTAACTCTGATAGGACATAAATCTGATGAAAACTGGGAACATAATCTCTGTCCTGTCATAGTTTTTTTTTCTTGTCAGGAGAGGGGAACTGTACATTACTAAAAAGTAGCATAACTTTAAAAGCAATTGTTTAAAACTGCTGCTTGATCTACATTTACAAATAATATTGGTGAGACACATAAAACTTCTAGAAAATAAATGTTGGAAAAGATGATCTGGTGATTTTATAAAATAACATAGGTTGTGGTAGCCTTACAATTATGGCCAAAAATAAACTTTTATGCCATAAGTCATTGTAGACTGATGGATCCACTTATATTGTGACCTCAGCCTTATATATAATATTTTTATTTCAAAGACAAGTGGAATACAGGGGCATCCATTAAAACATGTTGTTTTTGCCAAATTTGACAATTCATACAACTGAGAAGAGAATTTTAACCCATTAGTAAGGTTGTGATGAACTACAATGTAGAATGTAGATTGTGAATGATTTAAATCCTCCTGTCAGGGGGCATTTCTTTAGATACAAGAGGGCATTCCCAAATAAATTCTGCTCTCCGCTATTGCGTGCACAAAGGAGATCTCTCTCCTTGAAAAACCCAGGGAGATTTTTGAGAGCACTTAGTGAGGCTGTTAAATTTATCAGTAACGTTAAAGGCAGGCCTATGTATCCTGGACCTTTTTCTCAAAGTGAAGTGACTATGGTTAGTGTTTTCTCAGAAAGTCCTTTCTTGTCTGTCCAAGTTGTTGACGAACTTCAAATTTTTCTGGCGCAAAATTTATGTGAGATCAGATGATAATCAGTGTCTTGCTTTGCAAATTATAACACCTCAAGATTTATTTGCTTGTTTGGACAACCAAATATTTATTATTTCAAAAGATGAGATTATATTGATAATTCCCATGAAAGAGGTGATTGTAATAATTACAAAACTGGGTCAAAGCAATACCCATCTTGATTAAGATGAATTGAATTCCTGTGATTATTTCTAAACCACTTGGTTATGAAGTTATCTAAAGGATGCACTATACTACAGGAAAGTTATTTTAAACACTATTGAGAAGTACTAAGGGGGCTGGCCCAATGGCATAGCGGTTAAGTTCCTGCACTCTGCTTCAGCGACCCAGGGTTCGCCAGTTGGGATCCTGGGCACAGACCTACTCACCACTCATCAAGCCATGCTGAGGCGGTGCCCTACATAGAGGAACTAGAAGGATCTACAACTAGGATATGCAACTATATACTGGGCCTTTGGGGAGAAAAAAGAAAAAGAGGAAGATTGGCAATAGATGTTAGCTCAGGGCCAATCTTCCCCCCCCCCAAAAAAAAGAAGTACTAAGAAACACCTCATAAGCAAACTTTCTAACCATCTTCCCTAACAAGACTACGTCCATGAGTGGCTAGGAAGCAGTTTTTGTTTTCAACATTTTTTTTTAACCCAAACTTGACACATTCAGAAGAATAGATTCCAGAGACTGTTTCAGTTTGCTGAACGACAGTCACACCATTTTGGTTAGGAATGATTTCTCAGCATCCAACCCCATCAGAAAACTCAATTAAATACCTTCTACCATTTTAGAATACACACACGTGAGATGAAATTCTCAATAAGTAACAACAAAACTAAAAATGGAATTGTCATATTGGTATAAAACCTTATTTTCATCTTAAACTGAATGATATCAAGCTGTTCCTTTCATTGCTGACTAATCTTAAATCGTTTTATTCTTATCATTGAGGAACTTATTTTGAATTCTGTTTTAAAATGAATTAGATTCAATATTACATGCATTTTGTTTATTTTATACTTTAATTTTAATTCCTAATTGATAACATTATTTTATTTTCATCTTATTTATCTTTATAGTTATCTTCTAATTATAATAAATAGTGATTTTTCAGTTACATAGCAATAAAGATTAAATGTTAAAGGTAATTTCAGTTATAGAAAAATGTAAGCAAAAACCATTTATGTGCTGATATGACAAAAATCATGAAGATAGAAATGTAAATAACTGAAGTTTTGAAAACATTGGTATAGATTTATAATTCACGAATATTTCCTGACTGCCAGATTGACCTGGTGTAACAGTTTGCGAGAAATAGCAGGAACTTTGGAATTAGGCAGATGATGCTTCAAAGGCTAGCACAGCCACAAACTAGCAGTGTTTGGCAAGTTAGATCCTACGAGCTGCAGTTTCTCCATTTGTAAAATAGGTGTAATGATAATTATTTTCAAAAGGGTTGTTGTGATAATTAGAATTAACATATGTTAAAGTACCTGGTCCAATAAATACTAACTGAATTTTTCAGGCAGTTAAGAAAATTTTACTTAAAAAGTGTATTTTTCTAAAAATCAAATTTAATATGTTTGGCATCTGTATATTCACTTTTTAATGCAAGAATTAGCAAAATAAAAGACTAGCTGCAAAATCTCCTCAAGGTTTTGGGAAGGCTTTAGAATGGATAGATGTGTCAAATGTCATCAAAAGTAAAAAAAAAAAGTTAAGAGAGTGGAAAGTGAACAGTTTTAAGAGTGTTCTCCCATAGGACTTCAAGTGTGATGTAATACTTAGGTTAGCTGTGATGATCAATTGCAGATAAACTTGAATCTAGGATTGAACCAAATAATGGAAGGCAAGAGCTTGACGGTCAATCTCAGCTCTGAAACTGAACCCTGGTTCTCAACGTCAAAGTGATTTCAAAGCGGTTCTTTGTTTCTGTGTCTGAAGTAGGTGCTAACTCACAGGAGCATCATACAATTTCTCCTCTTCTTTTTCAGCATATCTCCCTCCCCCACTTCAGGGTATTCTATAAAGAGCACTTGACAATCATTTAGAATTTTGGTAGAGGCAACAACAAGGCCTTTCACGTTCGGAATCCAGACATCGGTTCTACTGTGAAATATCAAGAAACCCGTATTTATTCTGTCTGGATATTTAACATAAAATAGTTACATTTTATAAACCTTGAGCCTGTGAAAGGGGCTCCACTGATGCTCATATTATAGTTGTCATTTCTTAGGTGAAGCTTTTATAATTGAAATATTACTGAAATTCCATTCTTCATAAAGTGGGCCTGATATTGCTAATGACAGGTTCCAGGCCAAGTTAGATACTTTATTCATTCAACAAGTATTTATTTGTCCTGAACTCTTAGATATCAAGTGACTATAACACTGGCCCTGATCTGAAGCTGCTGTGATATGCGTGATGAGGCAGCTAAATAGACCAGTGACCGCAGGAGATGTGATCCATGTGGGTGGCCTCTGATCTGCTCTGGCTTTGTCTCTCAGACTGACCTTGTGTCCTGGAGTCCATGAGGCACCAGGGCTGACTGCTACATTCCAGATTCCCCTTAGGATCTGCCCTTCCCCCTAGAAGCAAAACTGGGGGCATCACCCACCTCAGAACATTCTTATCCCATCCCTTGGGCCTTACTTGTTAGAAGTCCTACATAAGGGGATTGAGTCCAGGCAACACCCTAAGATGGCCCTAGCTCTTCCTCAGATCATACACACACCCATGCACACACACACACAATGTATCAAATAAAATGTTTTAAAAACATGATCTAAGTAATAGGAAAATATTATCGGTGAAAGATTTTTGTGAGGTGATGGTGACTTCATCATTCTCACACAGCACGCTTTTTGTAACTGACCTTTAAATATCTCTGATATTTTTCTTATTTGACTGTTCTTAAGAGTATCTTCTTTCTATCTCTTCTCTCCAAACAATCTCTAAAAGATGTTTTTTCCTGTTGTCCCACGCAATCTCACTCTTCCCTTCAGCTCGCCTTTCCATCTCAGCAAACGTAATATACTTAGGAGCTGAACTAGGACTACTTGTGGTTTCGAAGCACATGGAGGCCTCAGCTCTTCCCGCCATAAGTACTGTGATTGGGTTTTACATGATGCCATGGGAAGACAGATGGGGGCATGTACATAATTCCCCTGAAGGAAGTGAGGTGAGTAAGAGTAAACAGGGAAAACATTCAAAGACACATATCCTGTAATCAGAACAGTAGTCATTCTTTATGAGTAGACTTAAAAATGAGTGTATAAAGGCATCATACTTGTTGATCCTACAGTTAGAAACCTCAATAAGAATCATGAAGACCTTCTACACTAAACCAAACAGTGTGAACTTTATCTTCAAAAATGTGTAAAACCATTAAAGAATTTGAAGCAATTAATGACATATCATGAGGTTTGGGTTTTAGAAAGATCACCTGGCTCTAGTGTTGAGAAGAGAGTGGATCGGTGGAGAGCAAGACCAGAGGCTGATGCCAGTCAGGAGGCTGTGGCAGTGATCCAGGTGAGAAGTGGCCAGTGTGTGAATTAACACGTTAGAAGTAAGAATGGAGAGAGAGGGACAGACGGGGGAGATGGTGAAGAGGAAACACTGACAAGTTTGGGGACTTGACAGGATGTAGGAGGGGTTAGTGAAGGGAAGGCCTGAATTGGGTGATAGGTTGAATGAGGGTTGATGCAGAGAAGAAGGAGTTTTGAGAGAAGAGATGGTGGATTTAGTGAAGAACTTTATTTTATTAGATTTTAATGCCCAATTTCTTCTAAGAGCCAAATTCAAGCGTAAGAAAAAGAATTTACTAAGTCTTTGCTATTAGAATTTACCGATTCTGCCGAGCAGTTTAATGATAGCATTGACTCACTCTAAAAACAGAATCATATCTCTTACATTCTCAGTCAAAATATTCAGCCAGGAATATTATTTATTTCAAAATAAAAGCAATTCTCTTGAGAATTCAGAAAATTCTTAAAATTCTAATAGAGATGATAATATAGAAGAGAAAAAGCATCTGCTTTAACCTTCATGTTTTCCAACAACCTTTCTACAGAATGAGGATTCAGGCAAGAAAAAGAACATGGGAAGAATTGGTCTTGGTCCAATTGAATTTGGCAAAAACAAAACAAATACACACACACGATAAACTGATCAGGAAAGTTCAGCTATAAAAAAAGTAGACCTGAAAGTAGACCAGAAATTATGAGAATCATTACCAGAGTTTGAATTGAAAAAAAGATAATATGAACATATTTTAGATTCCTTATATCCTCCATAGTACTCTTCACAGAGGAGTTAAAAAATATGTTTTTTGTTTTCTTTTCTTTTTGTGTTTGTTTGTCTTTGTTTCAGCATATAATAAGGAATTTTTCTTTCTCCAGAGTTTTCTCAAGCTTATTGCCTTTGGTTTGTGGATAATTTTTATTCACTCATTCAACAAACATTTGTCAAGGACCCACCAAACACCCAACACTGTTCTAGGTGCTTAGGAATGCAGCGATGAATACAACCCAGTTCCTGCCCTCATAAAGTTGACCTTCTTGGGGAGCAGACAACAAATAAACAAGTTAAAATATAATATGCCAGGCAGTGATACCTCTAGGAGAAAATAAAGTGATAGCAGGGAGGGAAGTTTGAAAATGAAAGTCAGGGGTTGGGTGGGGAAAGTCTTACTGTTAGGTGACATTAAGCTAAGACTTGATGGAAAGGCGGGAGGAAGCCACACAGGTATTTGGGGGAAGAATGTTCCAGGCAACAGAACATTGTAAAGAGAATCCCTAGGTTGTAAGGGGGCATTTATTTAACCGTGGAGTTATTTAGCATTTATGCTTGATGGTGAGTGCATCGGACGTTTGTAATACTTCCAACAAAATAATGAGCTTGAGGCCCATATCCAACCAGGTTTTGCTTCCAAATTCTATAGGCTACAATTCTCTTTGAAGAGTAGGAATTAATGATTTGGTGAGAATGTCAGCAGGGAATTGAATTCAAAATAACTCTAAAGCCATAAATTCCACAATTGAGATGTAATGGCACAGCATCAACTTTAATTGGGTAAGAGATCGAATAACATTTTAAAAATATACTCTTGACACATTTTTTTGCTCTGAAGATTATTTTAAATTAAATTGATTCCTATTATTTGTTCTGAAATATCAAAGCCATTCTTATATTCATTCTAATCTCTTTTCTTCCCTCCTCTTCATTCTTCGGCCTCTGACAGAGTCCAGGACCCCATCGCCTCTATTTAGTCAGTTGAAACAATCTCCTAAACGATGCCAGGGTCTCTTCACGAGGGCACTAAGTTGGATTGATCTTATTTATACCTCCTATCATGTTACGTAAGTGCCCAAAGTGTTTCTTGGCATGCTGCCTGTCAAAAAATATCCCTATATTTTAGTTTGATAGAGAGGCAATGTATAAAATAGGGATGGCTAGTATCTACATGTAATTGTTGGATAATCAACAACTTCTCCCCTCTCAAGTCTCAGTGGCTTCTAAAAAACATTTATTTTTTGCTCAGGCTACACATTAGCATCTGTGGGTCAGCTGCCTTGGATCTGGTCCATGTGTCTTTCTGCTCTGGGACCCAGACTAAAGGAACCAATCTTGTCTGGAAGTGGGAAATAAGCAAGCGCTCTAGCTGAATCAGGACTCCCTTTGAAACTTCTGCTCAGAACTGCCATGCTGCCACTTCTGCTCACATTCTACTGGCCTAAGCAAGCCACATGTCTGCAAGAGGCACTATGGATCACAGATCAATAAGCCTCTTACATAGAAGGAGATAGAGTTCAGAGACAAGATTATGGAGTAATACACATATAGTACTTAACATCGGGCATATGGAAAATTCTATATAAGTATTACTATTATAATTTCTCTTTCCCTGTACCTGCCAGGAGAATTCCCAAACTTGAGTCAGTGTTACTATCTACTTTATCTTTCCTCTATCCGATCAGTAGAAAACTGCTGAGAAAAGTACATAAGCCTGTTGAATGGTGTCTATAAAATTAAGACCTCGACATCAGCTGAATCCCCAGGGCTTCTCCACAACATTTTCATTTTTCCTGCTTCAACTTCCCCTTCTACTTTCCTCAATGTCTATTTCAAACCTTTACTATTTTCCTCCAAGTTACCACAAGACCCTCTTCCACCTGTCTCTGTGCAGATAACTCACCCACTTGACAAGCATAATTGGGAAAATTAGATGGGGTCTCATTTCCATTTCTTGGCTTGTGCACCCAACCTACAAATTTGGCCAAACCCATTCCTAATGCCTTTCGTCCGGGCTCCAATGATTAAATGTCTATTCTCCTGTTCAAGGCCAACTTCTCCATTTGTGTTCTTCATACTATATATTTCTGTCTTCTCTTATACATGATCATTTATCCCCCATTTTCTCCCATGTTTTCAACTTTTTTCTTATTCTTTCCCTAAAGGATATTTGAACCATGTCACATTCATCTTCATACCTCCTCTACTGCACAGCATAGTACTGTAGGTATGACATGTGTTTCACATATATTTGTCGGATGAATACACAGTACTCCCCAGAAGCTTCCAGTAGTCAGCAGTGTCTTCTCAGGGTCAGATTACTTGCTGCCAGCCCTCCCTCTAACCTTATATTTTGTACTTTAGGTTGACACTGTGAATGGCTATGGTCTGATTTGCTGCTGATAAAACAGTTAATCCTTATATAGCAGTTACTATGTTACAGACTCCGTTCAAAATGCTTTACATCTACTAACAAATTTAATCTTTATAACAACCTTATGACGTAGGTATTATTATTATCCCCAGATTATACTTGAGGAAATACAGACACAAAGGGGTTATTAATATATAGGTATTGGGTCTTTTTCCATATGAAAATGGAGATAAATAAAGAAATATAGATAGATCGATAGATAGATCGATAGATATAGGCATAGATATAGATTTAATCTGAAACAATTAAGCCTTAGGGTTGCCTCTTGGGTTTTTTCATATAGTAAATGATGAAGTCTGTAAATAGGTAGCCTGAAGGAGCCAAAACATTAGCAGAAATCATCACTTAGCTGGTATGCGCCTCAGAATATAAATGAAGCACCCCTCCCCCTCCACTCTTGTTGGCTCCTGATGAAGCTTACGCATTTAACTTTCCTGTTGCTTTACTCATTCTGCTGTTGCCACAGCAACTAAAGAATGCCATTCCACTGCTCTTGTAGGTAACTTACTATTTTTTGAAAAAAGGCAATGATTCACATCTTTTTTAAAACAAGTGGTCAGCATGGAAAGCTACTATTTGTGGGTTTCTTAAGACTCAATGAATAGACCTCAGTTTTTTCCCAGCAAAAAGTTGTCCGTTTTAAGCACACATCGTGTCCTGTGTAATATTGGAAGCTAAAGAATCAGGTTTTTATTAACCTAAAATTAAACATATATGGAGTTCCCAAATGTCCTTACCTATAAGTTATCTATAATGTTTCTATCACCTTGGAAAGGGCTGTACCTCTCTGAAAATTTGCTTTTAAAATCTCCTGTTCCATGTTTTAGGAAAAAGGCATATATATATTGCCTTTGTCATTTTCTAGGTTCTTTCCTTCTTCACTTAATCATTAAAAATTTTTTTTCTAGTGTACTAATAAATTCTAAAGTTAAGACAAGTGAAAGCTGAAATACTGTGGTTTTAATCAGGGCTCTTTCAATTGCAAATAATGCAAATACAGCCCAAGCTTGATGAAGCAAAGGGAAATGTATTATAAGCCAGTTTGAGCACCTCACAGAACCCAAAGGTAAAAGCATGACAGGGCGGGAAGGGAAAATCTAATGAGGATCTCAGATAAGGTCTGGATGCTCTCTATCATCTGTCTCCATTTCTCTTTGCTCTTTGGCTCCATGTTCCTCTCTCCCTGCAGACCAGCGTTAGTCACAAGATGAAAACATTGGGCAATGACAGCATCAGAATGGCACCTCTTATGGCCTAAGCCAGTAGAGAGACATTGCACTATTTTTTCTTCAATCGAAAACAAACAAATAGCAAACAAACAAAATCAAAAAGAGGGGAAGGGAATACTCATTGGCTCAGTTTGGGTCAGATGCCACCCATAGAACAGTCAGTTGCCTCACTAAAGTGGCTGGGAAGTGGGGTCATGTAACAACTTACTTAGTTTATCAGCAATAGGGTTGACCATTTCCTCCTTTTTGAAACTCATCCTTCACTCGACTTCCTGGACACCATTCTCCCTCTGTCCTTTCTTTATATTTCTGAGTGCTTGTGCTTAGTCCCCCTTGCTTGTTTCTCCACATCTCTCTGACCTATTCACACAGCAGTGTCCAGAGTTCAGTGCTCTTCTCTATTCTACCTACAGTCATGTCCATGCTGTATTTTCAAAATTTTTATCTCTACCCCAGATTTCTTCCTTCTCCATACTTCTCGCAATTTGCTATCATCAATTGGATATCTAATACATATTCCCAACTCAATATGTCTAAAATGGAGTTCTTCAATCCCCCTTCCTCCTTTGCATACCTCTTGAACTTCTCGCTCTTCCCACAGTCTTTTCCTTTTTAGTTAAATGAAGGCCACTCTATCCTTCCAGTTCTTCAGGTCAAAGAGTCTTGGAATCATCCTTGTTTTTTCCTTTTTTCCTATATCCTTCGTCAAATCTATAAGCAAATCTTCAAAATATTAGAATCTAACTACTTCTTATTTTCTCGACTGGTACCACCTTAACGCAAGAAGAAATTGTCATTTCTCACCAAGATGATTGTAAGTCTCCTAGATATCTCCCTGCTTCAGCCCTTGCCCTCTTAACAGTTTATTCTTTTTTTTTTTGTTGGGAAAGATTCACTCTGAGCTAACATCTGTTGTCAATCTTCCCCTCTCTCTTTTTTTTTTCCCTCCCAAAGCCTCAGTACATAGCTGTATATTCTAGTTGTAAGTCCTTCTAGTTCGTCTATGTGAGTGACCATCACTGCATGGCTACTGACTTACTATCAGAGTGGTTCTGCACCCGGGAACCGAACCTGGGCTGCTGAAGCAGAGAGAACTGAACTTTAACTGCTAAGCCATCAGAGTTGGCTCTCTTCCAGTTTATTCTTAACAGCAAAGTCAGATTGATCTCTTTGGAGCATAAATCCAGTCTTGTCTCTCCTCTTCATCAAACTCTTTAATAGATTTCCCATCTCAGACTGAAAACCAGGTGTTTGCAATGACTTACCAGATCCTCTTCCCTCTGCCTGGAACTAGTTTCTAGATGACCATTTCCTTGCTTCTGCTAATTCCCTTCTTCCTTAGCCGGCTATCATGTTCTGCACAGTCCTGATTTCAGTACTGATTTCCTCTGATATACAATAAATTTACTTATTATTCTGTTCGTTGCCTGTCTCCCTTCACCAGAATGAAAGTTCCACGAAGTTAAGGATCTCTTCTGTTTATTAATTCCTACCGTTAAATCCAGTGTTATCACATAGTATATATTCAATAAATATTTTTTGAATGATAAAATTAACTAGGCAGCCCCCTAGAGGAACACTTTTGTGAAGAGGGAAAGCAGAGTCCCCAGAAGACAAGGATACTGCTTCCAGAAAAGGGGATTGAGCAGACAAAACTATAGCTGTTGACTTCCAGTTAAGTGACAGGTTAATCATGTGTTTGTTTCCTTTCTCTCTTGAAACTTTATTAAAAGTATGATAAAGAATAAAAAACTTAATATACCATAAAAGAGAAAAATGTGGTCATCAGCAAAAAGAAATTTTAACAAATTTATGAAAGGAAAACAACCAGATAAGAAAATGGTAACTGATAAAGAAAAGTGGACTGTGCGTGGGAGGGGAGCAGAGAGCCAACGTGCCCATTAAACTGCAGAAAGAGCTCCCAATTCAGAGACTGAAATTGTACAGGAGAAGGAGAGTGAAAAGTTGGAATGAAAGGTGGAGAATTAGCGAAAGTTCTGTGTAGAGAAGAGACAACCACACCAAACCTCTTCCTCACTGCCTCACAGGATTTGCCTGCAGCATTGAATTTAGCCCAGGTAACAATCAAAGAAGAGAAAGAGGGGAGCTAGCTTGGGTGTATCCCACAGTGAAGTCCTTTTCATTCTGGCAATCAGGATCTCTGTGGTGTCAAAAGTAGCCCCTCCACTTCATCTCAAAGTAAACTCTGCCCCACCAACAATTCTTACAGTCCTCAAAGAGCTCCCAGTCACTCTTCATATTTTCTATTCTTAAATGTATAGTCAACTAAGGTTTATCTAACCTTCAAGGAAATTGTGCAGTATAAGAGAGAAAGAGGAAGCTGAACAAGCTGGAAAAAATGGGTCCCAGTAGAAATAGAAAATTCATCAGTGGAAAAGAACAGAAAAACAAACAAACATCCACGCACCCTGAGTAGTAGAAGCAGAGATTTGAGAGGATTTTATATCCACGGAAAAAGAACAGGGTATTACGACAAAGAACTTTTAGAGGACAAGATGAGCTATTGCTATTGATAATTTAAAAATTTGCTTGCCAAAATTCTAAAAAAAAAAAGAGAAAGAAATGGAAGATAACATTTGGGAAATCACCTAGAATGTAGTACAAAAATAAAAGAAAATATAAAAGATGCAAAATCTCAATACAGGATCCAATATCTGAATAGTAAGAGCAAAAGAAAAGGAGAATGAAAAAAAATCGATGGAGGAAATAATGCAAAGACATTTCTCAGAGTGAAGAGAGGGATATCATAAAAGTTAACTACTACTGAGCAAGATAAACAGGAAAACAGAAAAGATTCATACCTAGACACATCAATATAAAATATCAGAATATCAAAGATAAAAATAAAATATTTTTAAAAATTTAGGGAGCAGAAAGCAGTTAAGCTACAAAGGAATAACAATCAGACAAGTCTAAGACTTTTTACTTACATCATAGGGTAGAAAACAATGGAAAGAGGCCTTCAAAGACAGAAGACAAATTTTTTCCCATCTAGAACCCTAAACATAGCCAGAATACCATTCAAGTATGATGGCGGAGTATAGCCTTTATCAAATTAAGAAAATTAATATGCCAAATACTCTTTCTTTGGAAATCTCCTGATGATGCACATTAACAAAATAATTCTGCCAACTAAGAAAAAGAATGACTCAGGAAACAATTTCTACACCAGAAAGCAATAAAAGGAAAGAAGAAACAGCATGACTGGAGTATGGCAGCCTAGAGGGCTAGCACTCAAGATTGCAGAAGGATGGATGTGGTGGGAAGGAAGTCTCGAACAGAAAAAAAAATGGGACTCTATAAAATTAACAGTAGGATGGAGAGCTTGGAAAAAAGTTGAGGATAATAATATAGGCATAAAATTTTAGGATCACCCCTCTCCCAATTGGAGTATGGAATAATTAGGAACAGAGACCAAGCAATGAGGAAAAGAGGTCTCAAAGAGCTGAAATCTAGACACAGAATGCTAACTTATATAGTCAACGCAGGCCAATAAAACTAGCATAATATGGGCCGGCTCTGTGGCTTAGCGGTTAAATGTACGCGCTCTGCTACTGACGGCCCAAGTTCCAATCCCGGGGGCGCACCGACGCACCACTTCTCCCGTCATGCTGAGGCCGCGTCCCACATACAGCAACTAGAAGGATGTGCAACTATGACGTACAACTATCTACTGGGGCTTTGGGGGAAAAAAAAAAAGGAGGAGGATTGGCAATAGATGATAGCTCAGAGCCAGTCTTCCTCAGCAAAAAGAGGAGGATAAGCATGGATGTTAGCTCAGGGCTGATCTTCCTCACAAAAAAAAAAATAAAAAAAATAAATAAATAAAAACTAGCATAATGTGAAACCAATCAATTTTTGAGAAATAGCCATCAGTTTCATGCCAGGATTGATTCCAGAAGCACACCCGTAGTCTCTTTCCTTGAGGAAATTACAATCTGATAGAAAATCAAAATACAAATGAGATGATATTATTTGCCCCAGGAATTTAGAGGAGACCCCATGTGGAGCAGGACATGTTAGGGAGCCAAATACAGAGCACAGTTTTAGAGCTGGGTGAACTCGCCTGTGGCAGGCCAATATTTATGAACTAAGCAACACTCTCATTGGCATTGTCCTTAATTTAAAGCAGTATAGGCACAGAATAAAAATTTGATGCATTTCATCTTGTCCTTGGAAGTAAACGTTTTCCTGTTATAGGTCTCATTTTCCTTTAAATGTCAAGTTTAACTGCTCTTAATTACAACAACTGTAATTCCTCTGCTAGAGTCTTCATCCAGCTAGTTCTTGGAGAAGAGCAATAGTTTAGGATCTGAGTCCAGAACTCTATCTTGTGGGTCACCAGTTTGGCCCACTATACAGAGTTAAGGCCTTCTGACATTTCATACTCTGCCTTGCCCTAGCCCAGTGCTTCTGTATTTCTGGGCTTTCAGAAAACTTCCCTGTTCTCCTTGTTCTTTTTGTTTATGATGTGAACTGGTTGTCCTTTAACATTTCATCATACATTTGTTCTTTCTGTCTTTTCTTAACTCAGTCCAGTTCTCCAGACTAACATACTTTTAGTTTATGCTGTTTGTGCCTCTTTCCTCTTTTTTTCAATTTCTTTGGCTTTATTTACCTTGCCCTTCTTTGTCCTATCTTGTTTTTCATTCATTCATTCATCATTCAGCAACATTAGGCACTGTACTAGGAACGGGGATAAAGTGAAGCAGTCTTTGACTTGAAAGACTTCAAAGTGTGATAGGGGTGAAACAGCCCTTGTTCTAAATGAGTTCACAGCCTGATAGGCAGAAGATCTTTAAGTGGAACAGTAGAAGATGTAGGACCTTCAATCGAGGTATGATTAAAAAAAATGTTTTGGAAATGCATAGGACCTAGTACAAGAATGGGACAAACAAGTTTTGCCTAAGATGCCTAGGTCAAGATTTATGGAGGAAATACAAAATGAGCTGGATTTTGAGGGATGAGTAAGAGTTTGAAAAAACAGGAGTAGGGTAAGAAGGGAAAGGTAATCTAGGTGAAGGGACTAGAATATATGAAGTTACATGATGAGCTACTCCATACATGTGGTTACCTGTAGCTATATTTGACTCTTCTCTTCCTGGGCAAGCACTGTGAACACCATCAGCACCTCCACTGTCGCATGGTGGAGTAGTCAAAGGAATTTTTCTGGATAGTTGTTGTATTGGATAGCTCACATCAACTCTCATTGAAACTCACCCTTCTTTATCCTCTTCTTCCAAGATTTCTCAGGGTACAATACTGTTCCCAAATATGGGCAGTGGTAAAATTTGTTAACAAACTCATCTTAGCAAATATTTAACAGATTATTTGTAATGATAGATGTTAGGGGGATTTTCTAAGCCTCTATTTTGAGATGTTCACACAATAGTCTGAGGGCAACTTACCAAATGCGTTAGAGGCAGTCACTTGGAAACCTCTTTATTGCTTTCAGAAACAAGAGAACTGAACTTCTCTTTTGCAGCCAATTCTCTTCAGTCACACACACACACAAACGAAGGTTTACTAACACTCTTTCTCCTGAGAACACTACCTACTGTGAGCGGTGCCAACAGCTGAAAGCATCGAGCCTGCCCTTGTGCTCTGAGAACACAGCTCTCTCCCAGGGTCTGCCCAGATGCTCATTAAAATCCAATGAGTACCCCACAAGGATGTGTTGTTTTGTCCAACATCATAGCTTGCAGAAAGAAAAGAATTTCAACTCGGTGTGGGAAGATGGACAAAGTCGAAAACCATGGTAACCGGGTCAAATGAACTCTTTAAACAGGAACTACTAACAAATGAATGGACGCTGGACCGCGCATAACCATTGAAGCCATTACAGTTTAACTTGCTTCTGCCCTCTATAACTTCTGCGATTCCCCAGACTTGACAGCATTTATTTGCCTTCTGTACTCGCTCCATCTTTGTACCTTTCTCCCTTTACTCTTCTCCTTCTTTTCCTGTCTCTGGACTTGATTGATTTTCTCCTACCAATTTGTCCTCTCTGGAATATCTAACAGACCTAGTCAACGTGTTTACTTCTTTCACAGCTACTGTATCCATAAACTGTAACCACTTCTTCCCATGTTTATTCCACACATGGGAAAAAGCCGCTTGCCTAATATTCTTGTCAAACAGCTCATATTATCACCAGAAAGCTTTCCTCTTCAGCACAGCAGAAGTCAGGGGGAGAGGGGTATAGAGAAGGGCAGTAAAATAGTCCCCGTTTTTAAGGATCTTAAAATCCATTTGGCTGTCACAAAGAATACTTTTATTAAGTCTCACTCTGCTAGGAAAATGTTTGTTTCTCCTAAAGAATTGGTATGTTTTCTTTTGTCAGATATTGGAAATTATAATATTTAGAATCTTTCTCTTGTTTGCTTTTGCTGCCAGAATACTTAGCACCAAGTATAACATTCACAGACTGTAATTACATAAGCTCTAATTGCTTCTTTTTCTTTCTATGGCCTGGACTTTATATGCTTATTACCAATGAATAGATATTATTGTAAGGTTAAACTCCTCTTCAGCATTTTTCGGAGTGATGTAGGGTGTAAATAACTAGGCAAACATTTTTAGCTCTGACTTGGATAACGATATGCTCATCAAATTTGTACACGAGAAGAGGTTAGAGAAGAGCATTGTGGTGTTTGGGATGATGCTGGATAGAAAGAAAGAAGAATTATTCCTCAGAATACCAGGGAACTGCCACTGGGTGAGAAGCAGTTAGAATGGGATGAAGCCAAGGTCACACAGCAGGTGATGGGCTTTGAAGGAATGTCACTGGGTAAAGAATTTTGTGGAGAGAGGCAGGGAGCTTCATGAAGTGAATCGTAGAGGTCTGTGGACCAGAAGTGAATTCTTAAGGGATTTATGGTGTGAGTTTTTAGTACTTGCCACGCGTGTAATATTTTGGCGAAAGGGACCTGTTTTTAGTAATGATTTTAGAGAAGTATTCCTATCTGATGCTTTCCCTTCAGTGCTCTCAGGATCATACTGATGTTTATTTGAATTTGGTGATGGATTCAAAGGGTAAGAAGGCTGCTTCGCTTTGTGATGTTAATGGTACATAGACTTGGAATGTAGAGCTGTCTCTGGAGGCTAGGACAGGGAGACTGCTACAGGGAATACTAACAGGAAAAACAACACATTGTTTGGAGTTTTAGGTTCAAACTCCAACTGAAAAATTGTGGATTATGGTAGATACAGAAGACAATTGGATAATTCTCACATGAGTTAGAAGTGTGATGTGGATTTCAAAGAACATGTGCTCTTCCACAGCATGCTGAGAGGGTAGCGTGTGAGACAAAAGGGTGGTGGTCCTAGGTGAACTGTATTCAGTTCTGAACCCAAAAAGTGAAGAAGAGTATGTTTTTGTAAGTAACCACACGGAGCTTATAGTGGCCAAATGGGAAAGCGATTAAAAATGATGTTACACAAGAGAGGTTAAGCAACTGTATGCTTTTAACCTAAAGAAGGAAAAAATAAGGTGGGAGGCAAAATCATTATTTTCAGATATTTGAGAAGAAATGGCATGGCTTCAGGGAAGGAGCATATGATTTGAAAGCAGAGAAACTGTGATCTGTGTGATGTATGATCTGATCTGTCACTGATGTATACACACAGGGGATGTGACATAAACGGTGTTTCCTCAACAACTCCTCCAGGCTTGGTGATAAACGGAGAGCAAGCTCCCTGTGCAGCATAGGGCAATTAGTAGGGCTCAACAAATGCTAATTTGCTTCCTGTAATTAAGAGGATCTGCGAATGTAATATGCATATTCTTTGTAGTCCCAGGGATGGGTCTAAAACCAATGTGTGGAGGCTACAAGAAGACAGATTTTGGCTCAGTTAAAATAGCAAAATATATATTTTTGAAAAGAAATTGAGCTTTCTCAGCAGGTGTTTTTGTTTCCCAACCCAGAAAGTATTCAAAGGTAAGCTTTCCCATCCCAATGTAACCTAAGAAATCTGTGACCTAAGTGATAGCTCCTATTTTGAGGCTTCCATTAGGATGTAGGCAACAAGGATTATTTTGGTTTCCTCTTAGAAGTTAGAGATGGAGGAGAGATGGAACTGTGCAGGTAGAAATAGAAGTTGGCTAAAGTCAGAAAAAAGAAATATGTTGCTCTGTCAATCTGGTACCAATAAGAAAATGAAAGTCCACCTGAATTAGGATAATTTGAGGAAAGTTTTTACAAAGTTTCCATTTATAGAATCAAGTGAGGAAGAATCACAATTCAGCAATAGGAACAGAAAGGGACGACCTAATCCTGGAAAGGGAACACGAGGTATAGGTCACCTTGAAAAGAACAGGGATAAATTAATCAAGGGATGCCGACAGCTCTAGGAGACCTTGCAGGAGCCAAGGGAAGAAACACCCAGACCTCACTGTCCTCCCTTGATCTCCTTGGGCTCCCCACTTGTCCTTGGGCCAAAGACAAGTGAAAGCCGGAGGGTAAGGGAACATGTTGATGTTTTCCAAATGGGTCATCGTCCAGGGCAGAGAGAAAGGTAGATCTTATTACTCAGTGAGAAATGTTTAAATAGAATAGTACAATTTCTTTCTCATGCCTTCTAAAATTCCTTTATAAAGGCATTCTAACTACAAACAAGGAGTGAAATCTCTCTTGACAAAAGCAAAATTGTCTTTATGTTTATTCCCCTTTCCTCTCCCCACCTTATTTTCTCCTCTTGAATCAACTACTGCCATCAATTCTACCACTGTCCTTGGAACTCAGTGGCTGGATCTGCAGATGGGCTACCAAGGCTGATTCAGGTCTGCAGCTGTTCCTGAGAAATTTCCCATAGAGCCAGGCTGGGCACCTGTGAGTTTTTTACCACTGCCCAGGCCCCCTTTACAGTTGGCTGATCACAGGGTACCATTTTGCCTTTCTGATCCATTAACATTGCGTCCCTGCATTCCAGAGATGATTCCTGGAAGCCATGTAGATTCTGAGCCTCGGTACTCTCTCTTTTTTTGTCACTGCCATTCATTCATTTATTCATTGACTTATTCTTTTAAAATAGATTGAGAACCTACAATATATACGCATTAGGGATATAGTGGGAAACATGCCAGTCATGGTCTTTAACTTAATGTAACTTATTTTATCTTATTAATCTCAAAACATTAAAATGTTCTAGAAATTGTCAAAATTTCAGTGTATTCCGACTTTCCTTTATAAACTTAAGAGATACAAGTGTTCATTTCAGATCAGGCATTCTAATTTTGGACATGGAAAATGTGTCCCTGTAGCCATTTGAAGGAGAAAAGGCAGACCAGAGTTGAATATTTCTGCACTGATGGTCAAACAATAGTTTGAAATACACGTTCTCTAATTAATAAAGAGTCATGGATAGCTATTAGTTTTATTCAGTTTGATGGCAATGATAAGCCTATAATGTATATTTAATTAAAATGCCATAAAAATTGGGATATTAGAATATTTTATAAATAAAAACTAGCTTACAGGAATCAGAAGATACTGTTTCAAAGGTGCTAGCAAGGATGTTCACTTTCTTCAAAATATATGGGAAAATTAAAAACAATTTTATTAAAATAAATTGGAGTTTAGACCTATTTACTTTATTCAAGTATACAAGTAATATAAAGTGAACTGCCTTTCATAAGATAAGAACCAATATTTGGGCCGGCCCCGTGGCTTAGTGGTTAAGTGCGCACGCTCTGCTGCTGGCGACCCGGGTTCGGATCCCGGGCGCGCACCAACGCGCCGCTTCTCCCGCCATGCTGAGGCCGAGTCCCACATACAGCAACTAGAAGGATATGCAACTATGACATACAACTATCTGCTGGTGCTTTGGGGGAAAAAATAAATAAATAAATAAAATTAAAAAAAAAAAGAACCAATATTTGTTAGTAATGATTATTTTAAAAATCAATTTAGAATTCTTGAAGAAAGTAAGATTTTGCTTAGGGTAACTTGTAAAATTTAAAAAAGAAATATACTCTATAAGCATTCAAATAAAATGAATACATAACACAAATTTTTTTAGGTTCTTGTGCATAATTTTGAGACTTTTATTGAGACTTTTATCACTCTACTATGATATGTATGGCAAAATAATTTATGATTGGACAACCAGCAGTTCTCGTAGAGGTTGTCTGTAAATACACTCAGGGTTATGTATAAATTCTATAGAATTTGGATGGGTCTTGAGACTTTATCAGGTTTAACCACCTTTCACAGGTCAAGAAACTTAATTTCCTCAAATGTGAAAAGAAAAAAAGATATTCTCCAGAAGCCGTCTACCTTTAATCCCTCTATCTAAACATCTTCCTTTAGAATTTTAATTCCTGGCAGCCGGTTTGTGAGGCTGAATTGAACTTGACCCTTTTTGTGCAGCTATGACCTCTGGGATTGTCACCATTGTCCATTGTCTCTACCTGAGTTGTACCATCCATAATTGCTTGGATTAATTTGACCCCAGGAGCCCTCTCCACAATCCTACTGCAACTGCTTCTGAATACGCAATCTATAAATTTTCTGGAGGGAAAAAAAGTTTTTCCAACAAAGATCAAATGACAACATGCATATACATTGTGCACTAGTGTTTCCCAAAGGAAATGACCTCTAGGAAATTCTTAAATATATTGCCTTTGAGATTTAATTTTTTTGGCTTTCATTTCGATGTTTATCTAAAAAAAAACTTAATATAAGGTAATTCTCAGTCATTTAAATAGATCAAGAACTTACAATATGGAGCACTGCCATGCGATTTCAGTTTTTCTATTTACATTTGCTTAAGATTGAATTTGCCAAGTGAGATTTGTTGTAAGCACTGAACTTGTCAGTAGTATAACCACATTTTAAAAAAATGCATTATATGGACTTATTTGTGTACATATCACTTATATAATACATTACCTCTAAATGTGGCAATAAATAAGCAATCCAAGTCGTTTCTGCACCTAATTCCAGCATTAATTAAATTGGACATTAATTCATTCAAGTATTTATTTGGCCAGGGTTGGGGTTAGGTGAAGGGATACAGCAATACACATGGAATTTACATTCTGTTGTGGGAGTGAGAAAAAAGATCAGAAAATAAACAACTAAATAAATAAGGAAATAAAGTCACATAACCAAGAAAGCACAAGTTAGTAATATTTAATGCAGATTTCAATGGAGCCACACGACAACCTATCTTCACGTGAGAGTTTTAAAGAGTTATTAAGCGACAATACAATAAAAATTGCTTTTGCAGGTGGCTTACTAGGAGAATTTTAGTTAAGTGTGGAGTCTGATTATCATGAACCAGCAACAAAACTCTGAAGTTATGAAGACTATTTTGTAAAGCATGCTGCTGTGAACAGGCCTTCATTCTCGAAATTAGTATAATTGAAGTGAAAACTAGGAAACAATTAAATATAGAAACAAACCTGAGGCTACATTTATTTAATGTTAATTCCAACTTCTGCTATATGTTTTAGCACATCAATATCATCTATCACATTAAATTAATATTTTAACTTTATTGGATTTTTAGTTAGCTTTTCTTTAATTTGTAATTTTGATTTTTATTTCATAGCTAAATAAGAGCTCTAAGTATGAGATGTTTACACGTTGTCCTATAAATATGTATTAATTAACATTATCTATGTCAAAACTAGAGGTTCCTGATATTATTTTCAATAATAAGAATTATTAATGAAAATATTGATAACATTCAGTGTTGTTAAGATCGTGGGAAAACATTTTCACAGACTGAAGACAGAACGAATTGCTACAAACTTTTGGTATAGCACTCTGACAGAATCTATTGATATTCAAAAGATTCACACCAGTTAGCCCACTCTTGGGAAACTATTCATCAGAAATAAAAGCATCAACATATGTGGATTCATGTATAAAGATGATCATTGCAGCATTTCTGGTAATGCCAAAAATCAAAACCCAAAATATTAGCGAATCTAATTCAACAATCTATGAAATGAAAAATATATCATGACCAACTAGGCTTTATCCCAGATTCATTGTCTTTTTTCACCTTACTCTTTCATGAGTATAGAGTGGAGTTTTCCAGAGACTGCATATTGTGTGATGACATTGTAATTTTGATGGCCAACGGAATTTGTGCTTATATATTCTTGTGTTTTAAAATTTTCTCGGTTTTAATTTACAGTAAGGTAATTACTGGTAGATATAACTCACACACACAAAAGTTCTTTGAAATCTTCAACAATTTTTCTTATTATAAAATTTTGTTGTTTCTTTATTTTAAAAATAACATCCCCGAATTTCTAATAATTCTTATTGCTAGTATTTGTGTATCTAAGAGTTCTATTTTCTTTCAATCAACTGACTTCTGGTAAGTTAGCTTCCTTTTGGGATTTTCTGATAAAAATATTCTTTAAAAATATATTTATTAGAAAATATTTCAAATATATTTGCAAGTACAGAAATAAACAAAGAGGCTTGTGCCACAACTCAGTTCTAATAAATGTCTTCCATATTTGCTTCAGATCTTTTTTTAAATCAACTTTATCTTTTAGAACAGTTTTGATTTACAGAAAGATTGAAAATATGGTACAGAGAGTTCTCACATTTTCTGTACCAGTTTTTCTTATTATTAACATTTTACATGAATATGGTACTTTTGTCACAATTAATAAACCAATATTGATACCTTATTGTTAAGTACAGTCCATATTCTCTTCAGATTTTCTTAGTTTTCTACCTAATGTGCTGCTTTTTTTTGTTCTAGGATCCCACCCAGGATACTACCTTACATTTAGTTTTCATGTCTCATTAGACATCTCTTGACTGTGATAGTGTCTCAGACTTTCCTGGTTTTTAGTGACCAGGAGAGTTTTGAGGAATATGGCAATGTATTTTTTAGGATGCTCTTCTATTAGAATTTGCCTAGTGTTTTTTTCACGATTAGACTGGAGTCATATGTTTTTGGGATGAAAAACCCAAAGATAAAGTGTCACTTCTTCACATCATATCAAGTTACCTACTATGATTTATCACCCTTGATGTTGACCTTGATCACCTGGCTGAGGTAGTATTTGTCAGGTTTCTCCAGTGTGAGTTATTTCCCCCTCCCCTGCCTTTCCATGCTGTACTCTTTGGAAGAAAGTCACTCTGGGCAGTTTACACTTGAGGGCTCTCCCTCCTTGAAGGTAGAGTGTCTACATGAGTTACTTGTAATTCTACATGACAAATTTGTCTCTTTTCCATTTATTTATTTGTTTATTTGCTTATATCAATATAATTCATGGATACTTATTTTATATGCTGAGTTATAATTTCTTCCTGCTTTATTTATTTTGTTGCTCAAATTGTTCCAACATTGATCATTGAGCAATCTTCAGTTGGCTCTTATGCACCTAAGACATACAGCTGTCAATGTGGGTTAATTTGTTTGTTTGTTTATTTATTTATTTACTTATTTTTCACATCTTTACTTTCTGGTATTATAAGATGCTCCAGGCTCATCTTGTATATTTCTTGCCCCCGTCCTAGAATCAGCCATTTCTCCAAGAATACTTGGTACCTTTTATTGGAGAAACCAAGATCTGAGCACTAGATGCTCAGTAATTTTTAAGAGTTTAAAAGGATCCTGAGACTAAAAGTTTTTGAACTGCTGGTCTCCATTGACTAATACAACAACCACTTAAAAATTATGGGTGATTATCCTATATGGACGTATGAGAGGAAGCAGTATTTTGAAAAGAGCCTAGACACACTTGGCTTTGGTCAAAGCTTTATGCCTTAGGGGCAGTGTGACCTTGTACAACTTACCTACTCTTCTGATTAGTTCCTCAAGCTCACTCAAACTTGACAAATGAACTTTCACTTCTTTGTAATTTTCCCAAAGCACAATAAGAAAATCTTATGACAAATACCATGCAGCAGATTAGATATATACATATTTGTTTTTAATAAAATATTTCTACCTGAATGACATCTCATGATCTATAGCAATTATTTACTCAAACACTGTGAGTATTTTTAATCCATTATATCACTTAATTGTTACAGCAACACTGTGAGGTTTGTACTATTCCTATCCCCATTTTAGAGGTAAGGAAACTGAGGCTCAGATGGGTTAAGTTAAAGTGTAAAGTTCCTAACAGTGTGGCAGGCACATATGCGCTTCTAATTAATTTTATTTCTCTTATCTTCTTCCTAACACATAACAAACAATTGGTAAAGAGTAAACTTTTGGCCCATCTCATAGGACAGGGAATTTCTAACCATATCTTATTCATGCCAGAGTGTCTCACAGAGTCAAGCACTCTGTGGGCTATTTAGTGAGTCCCCTGGCTAGAAGCCATTTGTTTCTTGCCAAAGTTAAAGGGGCCCATATAAACACTCGTCCAGAGCTAGTGCAACAAAGACATAAGTAACAACAACAACAATCAAAATAACAATAATATTTGACAGTGCTTGAGATTCTACTCTGTGTCAACCCCTGTGCTAAATAGGTAATATTCATCACCTTATTTCATTGTCACCACAAATTTCTATGGTCTTAACTACTCCATTTTTTAGGTGAGAAAACTGAAGCTCAGAATGGTTAGTTTTATTTCCCAAAGTGATGCAAATTGTAAGCACCAGAGCCAGTGCTTGAAGCCAGGACTGTGTGGTTCCAAACCCATTTACTCAGACATTATACAAAGGAGAACAGCGCTTGCTGGCAAGTGGAGGCCACTTCAGGCATTTTTCAGAACTCAGTAACAGCAACAAGCTTCTCTTAATTTCCAGGGTTGCAAAGATTTTGTGCAATGCAAATGAAGAGTAGGGCTTGTGAGGATTGCGAAAAGATAGATGACGAACGCTTTATGCTCAAAGTCTGAACACTGAAGAACTGCAGACAGATCTGCTGAGAATTTTCAGCAGTAGGCACAGAAATTCTGAGACAAGCAGAGATCAACTGGCACAGGGAAGGGGACCAAAGTACAGCACAGAAATAGGATAAACAATGAGAATTTAGGTAGGACTAGAGCAAAGATATATCCCTCAGACATTCCTAGCAAGTATATCATCATTTTCATATTGAGGAGAGATTGGATAATAACATTCGACCCAAGCTATCTTTTTTTTTTTTTTGTGAGGAAGATCAGCCCTGAGCTAACATCCATGCTAATCCTCTTTTTGCTGAGGAAGACTGGCTCTGAGCTAACATCTATTGCCAATCCTCCTCCTTTTTTTTCCCCAAAGCCCCAGTAAATAGTTATATGTCATAGTTGCACATTCTTCTAGTTGCTGTATGTGGGACGCGGCCTCAGCATGGCCAGAGAAGCAGTGCGTTGGCACGTGCTGGGATCTGAACCCGGGATGCCAGTAGCAGAGCGCCAGCACTTAACCGCTAAGCCACGGGGCTGGCCCGACCTAAGCTATCTTTTATTTGTAGTTTGCATATATGCATTGTAGCAGATTGTATTTTTTCAAAAAGATTTTGTGATGGTTAATTTTATGTGTCAACTGGACTGGGCCTCGGGGTGCCCAGACACTTGGTCAAATATTCTTCTGGGTGTGTCTGTGGTGATGTTTCTGGATGAGAGTAGCATTTCAGTCAGTAGACTGAGTAAACCAGATTGCCTTCTAATGTGAATGGGCCTTACCCAATCAACCCAAGACCTGAATAGAATGAAAAAGACCGAGGAAGAGGGAACTCCTTTGGCCTAACTGCTTTGAGCTGGGATATTGGTCTTTTCCTACCTTTGGACTTGAACTGAAACATTGGCTCGTTCTGGGTCTCAAGCCTGCTGGCATTTGGACTGGAACTACACCCATCAGCTCTCTTGAGTCTCTAGCTTGCCCACCACAGATCTTGGGACTTGTCAGCCTCTATAATTGTGTGAGCCAATTCCTTATAATAAATCTCTTTCTCTCTCTAAATATATATATATCTTATTGGTTCTGCTTCTCTGGAGAATCCTGACTAATACAGATTCCAACAATATTTCCATTCCCACATGCTCTTCAAGAAACTTTCCACTCCTCTATCAAGAGGTGGAAGCTATAGTCCCTCTTCTTGAACCTGTCTGGGTTTAGGACTAATAGAATACAGCAGAAATGACACTGTGTGACTTCTTAGGATAGGTCATAAAAGGTGATAAAAATTCCATCTAACTGTATCTCTTGAGACATGTGCCTTAGGAGCTGCCATGAAAGAAGCTGGTTATCTTGAAGCCTTCGTGCTGTTTTTTGGAGAGACTCTGTGGAGAGAGTACATAGAGACAGAGAGACACTCCCGATGAGCTCCAGTGATTCCAGCCTCCAACTATTTGAGTCTTTCTAGCCCAGGTGCCAGACATGTGAATGAGGAAGGCCTTTAGAAAATTTCAGCCACAACCACTGCCTGAGACATCCTAATAAGAATTGTCTAGCTGAGGCTAGTCAACTCCCAGTACCATGATAGATAGATAATAATAATATTGTTGTTTTACAGTACTAGTATGAAGTTTGCTGTATAGCAATAGATAACCAAAATACGTGTACAAATAGTAACAAAAATATAGAGAATGCTATAAATATAAATGTATGAAGGTATAAGGATATAAATTTGGAAGTTTCAATTGAGTCACTAAGATATAATAAAATCATATACCAAAGTGAGTTGTGAGATAGGCCATTCTATAAAAATTTCAGAAATATATAACCAAAAACTGGGTAACGTGTAACTTTTAGATCCCTCACCCAATATCCAAAGTATAAAAGAGTTTAGTTGTGGTCATTTATAAAGATTGTGAAGAGAATTTCTTTGAACAAAGCTGTGTTTCCATCACGATCCTCCCCCACCCCTACCCTGAAGCAGGATGAGTGGAGGTGCTTCTACATTCTTCCTGAGCCAAGTTGAAGGCTTCCAACACAGCCATTCGGAGGACATGGTGTCTCACTGCAGTAAGAAATCTGGGGATAAGAGATGGATGACTAGCTGCTTTAATGGCTGAGTGAAAAGCTTGATGCTAGGATAAGATTGGACTGCTGTCTTACCATTTGCTGGGGCCAAGGATGCTGATTTCCTGTGGACTTAGAGGTGAGCTAAGTGGGGCAGATGGACTGCCCCAGAGATATTTTTAATTCTTTTCAACACTTCTACCTGGAAGAATTATGGAGCATCTGTTTAGAATAAGTCACCACGCAAAAGAGATGAGGGATGAACATGCACCCAGAGGAAAATGCATTCCCTGTACCATGGGAAATACAGTTGAACATTCCCAGGAGTCTCTGAAAAATTCTCAAAACATACATAAGGAGTCAGCTTTATGCATTTCCTGGCTCAGAGTGCTTGAAGTTATCTTACTACAAGAACAGTCAACTTGGAAATGTCCTACTCCTCTCCAAAAGGGATGAGGAAACTTGGTTAGCTAAGTGGGGAAGAAGGGTAGAAGGTGGGGGAAGAGAAGGGCTACCTCACCTTTTCTACCTACGGAAGACCTTAGCTCAGGGAGACAAGACCATTGAAATAATTTGCAGTTTTGATTATTAAATGGGATTAGATATTTTACAATTTCTGAATTAAAACTGTATTTCAACAGATATTCAACCACTAATTATTAAGGAACTATAATGTGGCAGGCACTATTATAGGTTCTGGGGATAAAGCTGTGAACAAAAAAAAAAACAGAGAAAAGCCCCTTCCCTCACGGAACTTGCTTTCTAATAGGTAGATGCAGACAATAAATAGATGAATATGAATTAAATTTATGCTATATCATACGGTGATATATGCTGTGGAGAAAATATAGCAGGGAAGAGGGTAGGGAGTGTCAGGTGTGGGTGAGCAGGTGATCAGGAAAGGCCTTCTGCGAAGATGACACTTTCCATTAATTCTTTTTGTTGACTTTATTTAAAAAAATTGAAAATGTGTCTTCTGTTATTTTTAAAAATTATGTTAGGGCAAATAATGCTAGCTGCTAATCAGGCAAACCAAGCAATCTTGTCCTCTTGACACAATAAATATTTACTTTTAGTTCATGTGACAGGCCAGTGTGGGTCGCAGTCATTCAGAGACAGGCTCCTAACCTCTAGTGGCCCCTCCAGCCCACTAAACCCTCAGAGCCCTGCAATGAATCCTCCTCATTGGGCCAGCAGATGAGAGGAGAGAATGCATGTGGAGAAAGCACAGCTGTGCTTCGTATGTTGGCCCAGAAGAGGTACACATCACTCTCACCCACGTCCACTGGCAAGAACGAGTCACCAGGTTAAACCCACTAAACCCACCAGACGCAAGTGGGTTTAGTCCATGGAGAAGAAAACATGGATTTCGGCGAACACTATGAGTCTTGGGCCCGTAGAAAGCTTCTTGGATTGAGTGGAAGCAAACAGGCAATTAAAGTCAAATATTGAGACACTTGGTTGGGCTGGCTAGGCTGACAAATTACTTAAGACAATCGTGCCTGATGGATCTCTTTCTGATTATGGGTGCAACATGCTGTATGTAATTATGCTCAAGTACTAGAATGGAAGACAAAACATTAACAGTGGTTTGATTTGTTGGAGTAGAGTAATTACGAATACCGTTTTTTCTTATACTCTGTTTTTTATTCTTCCTTATTTTGTAATGAAAAGGGGCGAAATGTAGTTCAAAATAAATAAAAGATTTGCTTGAGTTAATTTTTACTATATTTTTATAGAATGTCATCAAAGTAGCAGAAAAGTTTCACTCTAAACCAAAAATATAGTTTATCTAAGAATATGTCCTGAGAGTTCTTATTCAGTGAAAATTTATCAAGAAGTGAAAGGGCATTTGTAACATTGAACGTACTTAAAGAATTAGAGAATTTTAAACATACTCAATGTCATATGTTGCTCTGTTTTAATACCAGATTATTGGTAGATATCATTTAATTCAAGAAAAATACGAAAAGTGTTTGGAATTGAAATAAAGACTGAATCCACATAAATAACACATACAGCAGTGTAAAATTATATTTTGAGCCATATACATGCAGACAGTATGCTGTTTCCCAACATCTGAACATCCATTTTTTCCAGTATTTGTTGATGAATTGACCTAATAAGTTCCACTAACCAAGGTCACTACAGCCAAAAATTCCCCAGGTTTGAAAACACAGAACGTTCTTTTAGATAAAAGTAAGACTCAGCCGCAACGTAGGGCATCCTTAGTAGGTAAAGCTGATTAAGCTATTGTCGAGGGAATCAAGAGTCTACAGGATTATAGTCATGGACTGTTGGAAATGAAAGATAACACACGACTCAGCACAGACTTACTTCAGAACCGTTAGGAATGCTTTAATCAATTTTAAACTAGGTCATAACTATTAAATCTGTTTTCTTCACTTTTTTTAGAGATTATTTTTTGTTAAAAAGAAACAAAAAATTCTGAAGAATAACTTGACACTCATTTATCCCTCAACCTAGATTTCTTAAATCTTTTTTTTTTTTTTTTTACCATAGAAGCTTTATATTACAAAGTATATGCCTGGGGCCTAGTGGTTACATCCAGCACACTCTGCGTTGGCGGCCTGGGTTCTGCGGTTTGGATCTCACGCTCAGACCTACACCATTCATCAAACCATGCTGTGGCGGCAACCCACATACCAAATGGAAGAAGACTGGCACAGATGTTAGCGCAAGGCTAATCTTCCTCAAGCAGAAAAAGAGGAAGATTGGCAAAAGTTGTTAGCTCAGAGCAAATCTTCCTCACCAAAAAAAGAAGGAAAAAAAGTATATACCAGCGTTATACTTAGTGTAGAAGAAATGGAATCAGCTTTAGATTTTAAAAGAATAATAATAAACCATTTTGATAGAGCTGAAGCCACTCTATATCTTTCTCTCATCCCACTCACTCTCCTCCCTGCTCAGAAATAACCTTCATTCTGAACTTGGTGTTTATTATTTACATTATGTCTTTATACCAATTCTACTTATATATACACCCATAAACAATATGTGACATTGTTTGGGTTATTTTAAAACTTTAAATTCACAGTATTATACTGTACAGAAATTTATGCACCTTTGTTGTCTCCACATTATTTTCAAGATCTTTTTCTTGAGGATATAAGTGATCTTATTTCATGAATATTCATTACCATATAATATTCCTTTGTGAACATGCCAAATATAGTTATACATTTCCTATTGATTGACATGAAGATTGATTCTAGCTTTTCTCTCTCCCTCTCTTTCTTTCTTTCATTCTTTCTTTCTTCATTCCTTCTTTCCTTCCTTCCTTCTTTTCTAAATAATGCTAAATAAATAGTCTAGTATGAATCTCTTTGTGAAAATGTGAGAGAGTATCCCTAGAGTATGTACTTTGATGGGGAATTATTGGTAAATTGCTCTCCAAAGGTTAATAATGGTGATCCCACCAGCGGTGTATGTAAAATCCAATTGCTCCAGCATTATATGCAGTCAGATTTTTAAATTCCTACCAAACTAGTTGGAGATAAGTGATATCTTATCTTATTTTAATTTGCTTCCTTCTGATTGCTAATGAATTTGAACATCTTTCTACATGATCGTTGGCAATTTGAGTTGACCATGTGAATTGACTATTCATAGCCTTTACTCATTTGTTTATTTGATTGCCTTTTCTTAATGATTCATAGAAATTATTTATAAATTTCAGGTTCTGAGCTTTCTTAATTATAAGTGCACTGAATATATTCTCTCAGCTTGTGGGTTCTCTTTCAAATTTATTTACAGTGTCTTTTGTCATACAGAAGTTTTATCCAGGGTCTTAAGAATATTTTCCGTATAGTCTTCTAAAATTTTAAGGTTTGCTTTCCAAATTTAGTTTGTGAATCAGTAGATTATTGTGTACAATGTGTACAATGTGAGCTATAATTGGTTTTTCCCATGTCATCAATTGTCCCAGCCCCGTATAGTGAAGAGAATATTTCTCCACTGATTTGCAGTGAGTGATTTGCAATGACCCCTGTCATTTATCAGGATTCCTATGTGTGTGGGTTGCTTCCAGCTCTCCGCCTCACAGGTTGGGAGGTCCAGAGGCGGTGCTGGGTTGGAATTTGGTGTCAGGATATTTATTAGGGATTGACACCGGGAAAGGAGGAGGAGGAAGCAGAATTGGGCAGATGAGAAGTCAGTCTCTGATGCAGGGCCAGAGAAGACTCAGGCAACCCTGCAGGGAGCTCTGGATATACGAAACCCTAAAAATTGTCCCATGGTGGCCTGGAAAGTTCTGGCTTTTATACCCCCTCCACAATCAGTCCTTGGATGTGGGCTGCTCTGGGAAGGGTGTACACTGGGGAAGGCGGCTCTTTGCTGAGGCAAACCCTGAAGAACTGACGCTGAAAGCTGTCTGTACACAGCATTAGCAGCAGATTAGGCAACAAGTCCTTTCGTGAAAAGGCAAATCTCATGGAGCATCTCGAATCTACCACATTATTCGGTTCCATTTGCTTATTATTCCATATTTATATCAAGAATTAATATCTAGTCAGCCAAATCTCCCTACCTGGTAATTCTTTTTCAAAACTGAATTACGTATTTTTACCCCTTTCTTTTCTATTTCAATTTTGAGGCTTTTATACCAAGTTCCAAGAAAAACTCTGGACTTTTATTGGAATCACACTGAATAAATAATTCAGAAAGAAATGATGTCTTTATGATATCATCTTGCTATAAAATTTATACTATGCTTCCATTAATTTATAGTTTATTTTATTACCTTTATAAAGTTTACAATTTTTTCCACAAAGAATTTTCACATTTTATATTAAATCAATTCCTACTTATCTTAAGGTTTTTGTAGCTGTTTTATAGGGGATTTTTTTTTTCTTTTACTGTTTCTAAGATTTATTACTGATATATAGGAACACTCTTGATTTTGTATGTTCATCTTGCATCTGTAAACCATGTTGAACTTTGTTAGTTCTAATGATTTATCTATAGAGTCTTTCGTATTTTCTATATAAACAATCATATCTTCAAGATGAAAACCATTTTTTTGCCTAATTTAATTTTTCAATTCTTATGCTTTCAAATTTTTTTTATGGTTTCATTGCCATAGCTAAATTTTCAGTATAATGTTGAATAGAAATGTTGTTTGGTTTCTCATTTTAAAAGAAATGCTTCTAAAAGTTCATCATTAACTTTTATTTACATTTAAGTTTTTCATAGGTGACTTTTATTTGCCCAACGTAATCTCTAGTCCTAGTTTGCTTAGTTTTTTTCATGAATGAGTGTTGAATAGTACAGTACACTTATCAACATCTTCTGAGATGATCCTATGATTTTTTCTTTTACCATCTTAATGCTGTGTTCTATATTATTAGATTTTCTGATGTTGCATGCTCCTTGCGTTCCTGGGTTAAAATAAATTTACTTATGATTCATCTTTCTTTTTACACATTTTATGCTAGAGTTTTATATAGTGTATTTGCATCTGTTCAAAAGTGATATTGGTCTATAAATTTCTTATCTTGTACTATCTCTGTCTGATTTTAGTTTCAAGTTCTTCTAGTTCTATAAAATGAGGCACTTCACTCATTTTTAAAATTCTTTGAAATAATTTGTTGCAATTGGAATTATTATTATTTTTTCTTTTCTAGCTTAGCAAAAGAAATCCCATATAGAAACAGTGGGACCCCGGAGATTTTAAGGGGAGAGTGAGGTCACTGGGGGTAAGATTTTTGATTATCAATTTAATTGGTTCACTGGTCATTGGTTTATTCAAGTTTCCAATTTTTCTTGAGCAGATTACATAATTTATACTTTTTATAGATAATCTATTTTGTCCTCATTTTCAAATTTGTATACATAAATTATTCTTTTTAATATTTTAAAATTTTAAAAATATTTTACTGATTTTGGAAAATTCTTAGTCAATATCTCCCCAAAGATTGCTTCTTCCCCATCATCTCTATCCTCAACTTCTAGGACTCCAATTACACATGTATGTCATACTTACCTACTATGTCCTACATCAGGGGTCACCAAAGTAGAGTTCAAGGGCAAAATTTTGCTCACCACCTATTTTCATAAATGAAGGTTATTGGAACACAGCCATATCCATTCATTTATGTATCGTCTATGTAGCTTTTGTGCTACAACTGGAGAGTTGAGTAGTTGTGACGGAGACCATATGTCCCATGAAGGTTAAAAAGAAAAAGCTCGACAAACCATGTCTTATGATGCTATTAAACTTATTTGTGTGCGTGTTTCCATCTGTTTTTCCCTCTATGCCCTTCAGTCTAAATATTTTCTCTTGGCCTATCTTTTGGTATGCTAATCTTTTGGTATGCTCTAAGGTTTTCTGCTGTGTCTAATCCGGTGCTGAATCTATCCATTGGGTTTTTAAATTCAGTTACTATATTTTTCAGCTCTAGATTTTCCATATAATTCTTTTTTTTTTTAATAGATTTTTGACTTCTGGTGAAGTTCTCCCTTTTGTAATTTATTTGTTGAGCATATTAATCAAAGTTATTTTAAAGTTTATGTTTTATAAAATAATATCTGGATCACCTATGGGACTATTTCTATTTTGTTTTTTCTCGACTTTTGTTTATTTTGCCTTGACTCATGGCAATTTTCTTTGAATGCCAAATATAGCGGTTGAAGAAATGTAGAGATACTCTGAGGCTGTAGCTGAAACTATCCTCATTGACAGAGAAGTTTCTTTCTGGTTGACAGTTAGAGTAGGAAATTTTACCTTAATCCACAATAGCACTGAGCTGGCTGGAAACTGATTTTCAGTCTTTCATGAGGGTTGGTGCATTTCCAGGTTACCCTTACTCTTACAGTATAGTTCCTCCAATGTCCTAATTGGATGCCTGGGGTATTTACCAATGCCCTTCCTCTTTCTATGTCCTGAAATCAAATTTTTATCTTCTAACCCACCAAGTTTCCAGTAGTACTTCTCAGCCTCTCAATCTCCCAGCTGCCACTTTCTGATCAGCTTCTCAGTCTATTTAGCTACTTACAGACCACAGGAAAAAAGGTTCAGAATGTTCTCTTCTCTCCAATTCGGTTCTCTCCGGGACTGTTGTCCCCTCAAGTCCTAGCTAACCTCGTAGCTTTCTGGTGGCTTCCAATAGATTTTTTTTTGTGTGTGTAAGCATTGTGAACAGCTTTTCTAAACATTCTTGGAAGGGTGGAGAGGTATGGTTTGCAATGAAGTACTCAACCATTACTCTCGATAAGCAAATTCCTGTTATTTTTAATGTTCTTTTCCTCTGTTGCTTATTTCAATGGATTTGGAACCTTAGATTTCTGTCTCTGGCCACTTGTTCTGGAAAAAAATCACGTTAGGGCAGGTTTTTTAATTTCTCTGACTTTGTTTTGTATGGGCTACCCATGGCGGACATCTGCTCTGGACAGAAGCCACATCACACAGTTTGTTGATTTGTTTTAGCCTGTAAGGAATCCCCGTTACAATGAATTTGTTTTTTTTTTTGGCTACCTGCCCCACTGCTTGCCTTTACTTTGCCAAATTAGGGTTCTTCTGAGATTCCTCCATCTGTTTCTCCAACATCCTCTTTTTCACATTTGGAGGAGTTATAAGTCAGGTAAATTTGCCTGCTTCTACACTGAACCGTGCACCCTATATCATGAAGAAATTCCTCGAGTTCATAGCATGTATATACCATTTTTTCCCACTTCCATTGCTACTACAGCTTTCCCTCAGACAGCTGCTAGCTTTCTTCTTGACATACGATAGATCTTTGCTCAAATTTCACCTTCTAAGCAAAGCTCTCTCTGATCACCTCATTTAAAATAGCAAGAATTATTCTCACAAACAATCCCCTATTCTATTTATTATAACACTTAGCATCATCTGACTTATTATACATTTATTTACACAATTATTTTCTATCTCTCCTCTGCCCCAATTACTATGTCACTAGTACCTAGAAGATTGTCAGGCACATAGTAGATGCTCATTAAATATTTGTTGAATGAATGAAGGGTAACAATGGAAAAAATCAAATGCATGTATTTCAAATCACTAGAGGGAAAAATTTCTCAGAAAAATTCAGTTAGTCTCAGGGATCGCTGTCCTTCATTGCCTGATGTTCAGTGTCTTGAAGGCTGTTGTTTCATATATTTTTTCATTTTATGATTGTTTCAGATGGAAGATTAAATTGATTTTCTGTTACGTTATCTTCACCATAAGAAGAATTTCATGCTCTGTCTTTTATTTATTTGTTATCTGTGTCCCTCCATAAGAATATGAGCTTTATAAGGTGGGGAATTTTTCTGTTTGGTTTAATGCTGATTCTGTAGGGCATGGAACAGTACCCACATGTAGCAGAGACACAATAAATGTTTTTTGGGTGAATGAATTAAACAAATCTTTCTTATTCTTCCACTTCTCTGAAAATTAATTACAGTTTGATACTCGACACATTTCCAACTATATCTCATATATGACATTTTTTATGGTTTTTCTACAGTCTTGTTCTTCCATCAAGACCTGTCACGATGACTTGTTTTCATATATACTCTTTGTAACCTATTTTGTGTAATGCCCAGTTATCTGACCACGGGGAAGATTTTTCTTTGGTACAGCCCAGAGCATATGATAGATCTATGTTCTGAATCTAATTTGCATGTGGATATATTAATCTTATGTGATAGCAATGGCTTTAATCCTGTAACCCTCTTTCTCTTGGGCTGGGTGATTAGAAAGGGAATTAAGAAGACTTTGTTCCCATGATACAGTCAGGGCTTAAATTGAACAAGACATGCCACTATCTTAGAGCCATCACTGTATAATCTTTCCATGGAGAGATTTGTGTTGAAAATATGATACATTTGGAATGGGAGAGAGAGCAATCTGTTCTTCTGTCACTAAAAAATAGCATTAAATCCCTTATTGCTACTGGCTACTTATTTTATATAGCTAAACATGAAATATAAAACATAAGAAACAATCATTTCATTTACAAAGGCCATAAGAGTTGGTTGTAATCTTTTGATTTGGAAATCTCTTTAACATGATTTCAGCACGTCAGTGAAAGTCCATTTAGGCTGCATTATTATGATACTTTTCTGCAGTTATGCTGGGTGAATAAGTGGCCCTCCAATTGTCATGGGTTGAGTGTTATTATTGAAAACAATAGAAGCATAAAATTAAGAATCAGGAAACCTTCAACACATGCTAAATTTGCAAACATTTCCCATCTGAAGGTTGATTTTGGAAAAAAAAAATCCAGTAATTTGAATAATTCATGAAATCAACACTTACCTACACACAAGAATTATGTTTGGTGGACTCCTCTTGATCCAGGGGAACACAAAATATACAGTGGATTAGATCACTTAGAATGGGAACTCCCTCTTGGAGCATTAGACATATGCTTTGCGGTTTGGGAGACAGGAAGCTCGTCAAGTTGCTTCGTAATCCAGGTCTGGAGCTGCCTCTTTAAGTGCACAGCTAATCTTTATTTTCAGACAACATGTTGCTCACTAGTCTTTTTTCAGATACAATTTTTAGTGTTCATTTCTTCTTTGGATGCTGAGCTCTGCATTTCATGGCACCAATTATGGAATGGGTGACCTTAATTGTCTTCTCCATGCTGCCTAGGCCAGAATGCCAACTGGATTACAGGAAGGTTGTGGTTGCCCAATGGGGAGGGTGATGGAAAATTGGAAGCTACGACTCTTACTGATGCAGGAGAGGATGTAGACTGCAAAAATGGTCTGATCTTGAAAAGTACGCCTGCAAGGAACAGCATACACATACCCTGAACCCTACTGGTGAGGAGCCCAGGCTCACACTGCGTTGTTGGCTATGTTGCCCTGGTTTACAGATTCATTTGTTTAGCATGCTTAAATAGATGATGAAGGACTCTTACACATTTGATGATAATACTTTAACAAATTTATGCTTCTTAAATTGCTTCTGGATAACAACAACAAAAAAAAATAAACTTTGTCTGGAGACAGTAAGACCTTAAAAAGTCGTATGGAGTATGTCCATCTTACATGAGAATAAGAAGGAAAATAAATTGCTCAAGTTCATAGAATTTATACAGAACATAGAATTTATTTCTGCACAGTATCTCATTTAATCTTCATTGTACTTCTGTGAGGTAGTCAGGGAAATTGGCCTAATTCTCATTTTGTTGAAGAGAATATTGAGTTTCAGACATTTCAATGCCCAACATAAAAAGCAAAGTGAGGAGGAAAATCAGGTCTTGAATCCAGAGCTTTTAACTCTTCCTGCAATGTTCTGTGGCCTCTGGGTTGTACCCAGAATGAAGGATGTTAACAAACACTGGCTTATGTTAGCTTCCTACTTTTGTTACTAAACAGTTCCTTTCTTTATCGTGATTGAAACTTGCTCTATTAGCTCACAAGATCTGTTTGTTCTATTACTCTATCTTTCTCGTTACTGTCATCGACAAACTTACTCTTATCAACAAACCAAGCCAACAAATAATTCATGGAGAATTATCATTTTTTTCCTCTCTTAATTCCTGCATCATCGTGTGTATATTTAGTATTCACACAGGTGATGTTACTGTCACCTCTTATATCCTTGACCTTCAACTCTGACTTTTCATCCTGTTCTGACCACATATTGGATTAGTCAACAATAGGAAATACTCCATCTTTGCAATCTTAAGTGTCAACTTCTTAGCGAGAGAGTGATGCCAGGCAAGGATGGAGATGCTGGCAGGGGCAAGGTAATCAAGGTTGACACAGGTCATGTTACCAATTTTGGACTTTATCTTTAATGCAATAGGAAGCCATTGAAATGTTTTAAGTAGCAAAGTGACAAGGTCAGCCTTGCATGAAAAAAATATTATACTGCTGTCTGGAAAACAAATTGGAGAAGGACAAGAGTGAATTCAGGAAGGCAATTAGGGGGTTATTAAAAGAGATGATAGTAGATGAATTAGGGTGATGGTAACGGGAATGGAGAGATTTTTAGGTGCTAGAATCAACAGGACATAGTCATTTCTTGAATATATGACTTGAGGGAGAAGAAGCAATTAGTAAAAAAATACAAGTGTTAGGGCTTGAAATACTAAGGTTGGTTGTGGAACAATTTACTGAGATGGGGAACACTGAAAAAGATAGTGTTGGGGTCGGGGTGAAGGGCAGATGGGAAAGATGGAGAACTTAGGATTTGGTATATTGAGTTGTGGTATCTCGGAGAAATGTGAGTCCTGCAGGGAGTAAGATGCATGGGACTGGTGTTCAGAAGAGAGCTCGAAGTGTAGAAGGAGAACCAGGAGGATATGACGTCACAGATGCCAAGGGTGGAGGATGCCGTAAGCAAGTGGGTGTGGTAGAATGAGCCCAACTATAAAGTGAAGATCCATTAGATTTGGCAACATTGAGGTCAGAGCTGTTTTGAGTGTGACTTATTTCAGTAGACTGGTGGAGGTATAATCCAGGATTAAGTGGTTTAAGGAATGAGGATAATACGAGAAAATTGAGGCAGTAATCTCATATATTTCTTTTAAGAAGCCAATAATGCAAGCACAAAAAATGGAGGCCACCTACAACTACTCCTCTGCCCAGATAAAATCAATCACCCCACTGGCAGCTCTTCCCCTTCTTTCTCAGATCCATCCCCACCATCTCTACCCGACTCCCTTAGCCTAGGTTCTTAATTTTTACGTGGATCTCCTCCTCGTTAGTCCTCCTTCGGTACATCATTCAACAGCCACCAGAGGACCTTTCTAAAATTCAGACACTACTCAAAACCCTTTCATGTCTCCCCTTATCCTGACTGATGGCGCCCATCTCTCCAGACTGACCACTCGCCCCCCCTGGTGCACCCCACGTCCTAGCCACAGCACACTACTTGAATTTCCTTAAAGTGTCTACTTTGCTTGACAAATTCTGTTTATTTTCTGAGAATGCCTTTAATCCTTCTCTCTTCTCACTTCACTAGGCAGATTCTTCCTCATCCATCAAAATTCAGCTCAGATTTCACCTCCTCTAGAAGTCTTCTTGACTCACCTCCACCGTCTGCATTAAGCGCCGCCACTGCACATGGTGTGTTGATCAATTTTCACATGAACTATTTGTTTGTCTGTCTTTCATTGCTTTATCCTCGGAACCTTGTACAGAACTTGAGACTCATTGATATCAGTACATTGACTGATTGATCAATACTTTGACATGTGCTGAAAGAATAAATGCATGCTTTGGAGACAAAGGGAAGGAGATGCGGATTACCTATCACTCCTTCTGCCCTGCCCATCTTACTTATTTATGTATTTATTTATTTAGTTTTAAATTCAGGTGAATTGAAAGGCAGGATCATTGATCTTTATATTTCAGGTAAATAATTTATTATTTCTAGGAAAACTAATGCATACATTGCAAAGCAATTTTTATGAGTGAAAAACACAGGTTTTAGCTTATGTAGAGTTCGTGAGTCAATTAAGGTGAGATTCTAAAATAAGTATTAGGATTTTCTCCCCTGTCTTTTCCCAAAAACGTTGAATATTTTTACAGACATACATATTTTAAAACCCTATTAAAGTAATGAGGCTTGGCAATTAATTCCATGCAAGAATACATATCTATGTTTTATAGAATTTTAATTTTATATATATAATACACACACGCACACAGTTTGATGGTTCCTATGTAATTAAATAGGTTGTGTAGGCAATATAAGGACTTGTGAATAAGTCTCCAGTTGTTGCCATGGAAACAACTTTTAGAGTTGCTTTGCAGTGCGGTGTGATGCTGATTAAAGAATTCAGGCGCTTCATTTAAAAATTAGTCGAAAGAGTCAGCCAGGGGAAGCTTCACATTGGTGGGTTGGGCTGGGCTGCTCGTGCCAGGCTGCCACGGCCCACAACTCTTCTTTTAAATCTGTTTGATATAAGGAGGCCAGAAGTTGATTTATAACATGACAGCTCTGGCGATCCTTGCCAAAGGGTTAATAGTTACGAATTAGTAGTTAAGAAATGCAATTATGTACTGCTCTGCAGCTGGGAGGGCTCTGCCCAAAAGATCTCAATGAAGATAATATCCTGGCATTTTACATTCTGACATGAACTTCATAACCATTAAAAACAAATGCTTGGGAAATTAATGGCCGTTGGATCTTTATTAACTTGCAGGGGAATATAATATCACTTTCATTCAAGTATATTGCTGAAAAATGATGGTGAGAGAAATGTAATGTGAATGACAGTGAAGCTATGAGAGAGCCCAGGGCTGCTTATCTGATAACCATGGCAACTGTGACAAAAAACACACAGACCACCACTGTTTTTTGGTTTAGAAAATTCTAAAGTATAAACCTACTTGCTAACTAATTTCCAATTCATACTTTTTAAAGCAAGGTGTTATTTTTAACCTTCCCTCTAACTGAAATTTTAGACTCTTTTATTAGAAAGGCAGATGCAATGTGACTGCAGGACGATTGGAATTCAGAAGTCTAAAACATGCAAAAAGTTTTTCTATAACTGATTTTTTTCTCCATATCTTTCTAAACCTTTATCCCTTTGTTCCCTTTAACTTATAAAGACCACAGCATAGTGTGGTTTATGAAAATTTCAGTATTTGTTGCTATGAATCAAAGTAGTGATGCTTCACAAATCATTTCAAGAGAAGTTAATTCTTTATAGTTTTAATTCTTCATAGGTTTTACATAATTTTAAATGGCTCTAAACCTATGTTCCGCAAAGCCTCCAGGGGTACAACAGTATAACACCCATTTCGCCTTTAACATGGTTGGAAAGGCCAAGTCAATCAGGAACCTTTTCTATCTGATGTTTCACAACAGAAACCAAGCTGTCTGTCAAAAAAACCAACAAACTGATACAAATGTATGTGAATATTGACAAATAGATAAAGACGAAGAATACATTCATGCTGAGGTACTTGCCATCAGTAAAGTAGGGTAGGTTGAATTGCATTCAGCTGAAAACATACTGAACTCTGAGTTCAATTCATTCACTTAGTCATAAACTGTTTATTTAGACACTACTATTTTTGTGTAACGTGGTAGGGATGCCAAGTCGAAACACCTTTGCACACACACCCCTTTACACTCACACACACTCCTTGCCTCCCCTTCCCAATCCATAAGGGAAACTGAGATTCTTGTGTTGAAATGAAAGATATTTTGGTTCTAAAGTCTTATAATTACACGCGCACTATGGTTGATTGATCAATTTTAATGACGATAAAATGAAAGAACCTGTAGTTTCCTTTTTTTGCTTTACTCTGCTGGAGAGTATGGTGTTTTCCAATTAGAGATCAATAAAAACACTGATTTTTAATTTTGTTTGGATAAATGAAAAGGAGCAACTCCTTATTTTGCTCCTACCTTTAGTCTACCTTTTTTGGCATTAAAAATTTCATTTTGCACATCTTTTTCCAGTGTGCAGCACCTGTGTGTTTCAAGTACATCTGTTAATTTGTTACATTTTCTCCCTTTGTCCCTCTTCCAGGTTTCCTCTCTCCCATCTCATCAACAGTAATAGCACATCATTTCAAATATCAAGGTGGGATCATGCTTCCAGCAGGTGTCTCTGGCCCCACCTTATGTAGTATTATCTGTCCTCTCAGAGCTGGGGAGATTTCCATTACCTTCTTGGGAAGTTCAGGTTTCGATTTGGATTCCCAGCTTGTTGTGTGTGACTTGTACCAAGAAACTTATTTGAGCCCCAGTGTCATGATTTAAGACCTAGTAGTGATAATAATATTTATTAAACTGGGACGCTGAGAAGATTAGATAAGAAAATATATATGCCTGGCTGAACAAATATTTGTTTCTGTCTTTATTCCTCCTTGCATTCTTTTTTCTTTATTTCTGTAATCAAACAACATAGCCTTATTTTTTCACCCAAGCTAAGAACTCAGTGCAAGTAGGCAGGATAGGCTTGACATGGCAGCTCAAACCAGAGAGCACCTATATTTTTACGCAGTTTGCTTGGTGGGTTGGCATCTTGCCTCAAAGTCATGAAACTATTGCTCTAATTTTAGGCATTCTTATCCTTCGAAGGGAGAAAGAGGAGGGCAGTGAAAAAAAGTAGAATGTAGCTGCCTCTATTCCCTTTTATTTACTTATTTTTTTATTTTGAAAAAATCTCAAGCCCACAAAGAGTTGCAAGTACAGTACAAAAATCTTTCTTTCCCCTGAACCGTTGAAGAGTAAGTTGCTAATATGACATCTCATCACCCCTGAGTACTTTGATATGTATTTCCTACAAACAAGGACATTGTTCTACAAAACCACTATCCAATCATTGTAATCAGGAAATGAACACTGATACTTTACAAACATCTAATTGTCAGACTCCATTAGAGTTGCAACAGTTGTCCCAATAGCATCCTCTATTGCCAAAGGATCCAGTCCAGTATCACATGCTGTGTTTAGCTGTCGTATCTTTTAGTCTCCTTCAGTGTACCGCAGTTCCTTAGTCTGTCCTTTTATGACTTTGGCACTTTTGAAGATTACAGGTCTGTTATTTTGCAGAACATCCTTCACTTAGATTTTGTCTGATGTTTCCTCATGATTAAATTCAGGTTATGCATTTTTGGCAGAAATACTACAGAAGTGTTTTCACTTCTGTAGTTTTGATCTGTACCATTATAGTGATACTAGCGACATTAAGTTTGATGAACTTGATCAAGGTGGTATCAGCCAAGCCTCTCCACTGCGAAGTTACTCTTTCTCCCACTGCAGTTAATGAGTATTTTGGAGGAGGTAGTTTGATACCATGTATGTATCCCATTTCTCATCAAATTTTCAATGTATTTCATTTATTTGTATAAATATAGATTTCTGTTTTATCCAATGGGCTATAGTCCATTATTATCATTATTTAGTTGATGCTCAAATTGTCCTGTATTTCACCAATAGAAACCACTTCAAGTTGGCTTCTGTACCCTTTTGACATGACTCCATCATTCTTTGAACACTTTTCTACCTTTTGTACTTTCTAGAAAAAACAGATCTTCCAGAATCATCTTGTAACTTTCCCTGCCCCAGCCCTGGAATCAACCATTTTTCCAACAAGCCCTGGTTACCTTTAGTGAAAACGTTATCTAGAAACTTTGATGTGGACATTATGTGGGGTTTTTGTTACTGGGAAATTACTGTTCCCAGGATCTTTCAAGGACCAGAGATAATTGCTATGGACTGAATGTTTATGTCTCCCCAAAAATCATATGCTGAAACGCTACCTCCCAATGTGATAGTATTAGGAGGTGGGACTTTTGGACGTAATTAGGATTAGACGAGGTCATGAGGGTGAATTCCTTCATGAATGGGATTAGTGCCCTGATAAGTGTCATGAGAGAGCTTGCTTCCTCTCTGTGCTCTGGCCATGAGAAGATGCAGTAAGAAGTCAGCACTGTGCAACCTGGAAAAGCATCCTTATCAGAGCTCAACCACGCTGATGCCCTGATCATTGACTTTCACCCTCCAATACTGTGAGAAATAAATTTCTGTTGTTTATAAGCCACTTTGTCTATGGTAGTTTGTTACAGCACCACAAATTGACTAAGAGGATAGTATACATATCTATGTGTACCTGTGGATATATGCGTTTATGCACACACATTTACATCTATATTTATACATCTATCTATCTCTCTATATTGAAAACTACACGTTCACACCAATGCTTCCAATTCCAATCCAAAGTCACAAGATTTATTTTAGTTTTCTCCCTTTCCATAATTTCAACTCCCATCTCCAACAGTGAGCCACTTCGCTCCCATCATCCTTAATATTTACTTATTGGTCAATCTCCTGTATGTAATCAATCTTAGACCATACCCACCCCACCTCACACAGATGCTTTCCCACCCTGCTCAGGCCCTGACATCCCACCTTAGACCACTCTCCTGCTCTGACATCCTCCTCACCCCCCTGGGCTCGGTCACCCTGTGCAAGTCTGCCCCTCTGTGTGAGTTTCCATCCTGCTCAAATTCTGATACTCTGATCTGGGTCTTCCTTCCTCCTTCTACCAACAACTACCTTGATCTGCCTTACAAAATGGCTTTTGGTCTAAATTGTTTGGGAAGGGAAGGGAAGGGAAGGAAAGAGAAGGAAGGGGAAGAAGAAGAGGAAGAAGCTCAGCTATCTCTGCTTTTTAATTTCTCTGCTTCTGCTCCTAAGATTTCTCCCTGCTGTTGTATTCATTGCCTATTACACAGGCAATCTTTCATCTTCACTCGGTCTCATGTTGTTACAAAATTGGAAGCCTCTGTTTCCCTTCCACTGTTTTCTTTTTCCTGTTTTCTCCACTCAAATTCTATTCAAATTTTGATCAGTTTGGGAAAATTAATCCCAATAAAGGTGGATGGTTCATAATAGTCTTTCCCAAGTGCATCTCACCCTTACCCTTATATTCATTCTCATCAGTTTGACCAAATAAGTTAATAGGCCAAAGTTTTACAAATAGATTAATTGGCTAAAAGTAGACCTTATAAACAGGCATTTTGGCTACTCAGAATGTCCTTAGGTTACTTAGACTTTTTAAGTAGGAAGAGCTGAGAAAATACTTCTTTGACTCCCTTCTAAGAAACTTTTGAGTGGGGAATGTCTCACCCCATGGGCTTTATAAAGTGGGTAGAAGCAAGTTATTGTGACTTTTAGCATACTCTGTCCATCAGTTCTGAATAGAGTCTCTCAGACACATTACATTAATTTAGAGGAAGACACTGCTAATTTCAAATCAGAAAAATATGGAAAATTCTAGGAGGAAGAATGTTTTTAATCTGTTGGTAACAAGACAAGAGGTAGCTTTAGATCAGATTTGGGACAAAGAGGAATAAACTTAGGCCAGAGGCAGCCTGGTTCAGAGAGGACAGCCAGGTGTCTGGGGGAAACCCCTACCTTCTAGGAACACTTGTACCTATGTTGGCCTGTCTTGACTATACAAAAGGAAACCAGAAAAAGGAATTTTATCTGAGGTTGGACTGAAGTTTTAAAGGTGATCAGCTAACTCTTGGGTGCTGTCTGTGTTGTAGAAATGGGACTCAAAGTGAAAAATCCCCAGGGCTATGCACAGGGTAAGAATTGAGGCCACTTGTTCCATCTCTCAGCATTTTGTAAAGATTTTCCCTCAGAAACTCTTTAAAATTGAAATCATAAAGTTTAAAATTTTGTTTTATAAATGAGGCCATTTCTGTATATTTCCACGGCCATCCATGGATACTTAAATGCAGGAGACAAGCATACTCACAGCTTAAAAATATGAGAATTGAGGGAAAGGAAGACATTCTCTTTGTAGCAACATGCCAAGCTGGGGCCTATTTTAAGGTGTCTGCATTCGCTGCTTCCTCAGCTGGAAAGCAGCTCCCCCAGAGCTTCTTTCTCATGGCTGACCCCTTCTTGCCATTCAGGCCTCAAATTAAATGTTACCTCTTCAGTGAAAACTCTTTGAGTGCCTAAAATGAAGTCCCTTGCTGTGTCTCTAACATAGCACCTTAATATATTTCCACCTTAGCACTTAGCACTGTATGGAATATTCTTGCTTATTTATTTATTTTCTCTCTACGTCCATCCACATAAATGGAAATACTAAGAGAGCAAAGACCTTGACTGTCATGTTCACTATTGTATTACCAGTACCTTGAATGTCTGGCACATCATATGTAATCAATAACTACATTTTTAAAGAATGTGTAATAGGAAAGCTATAGTGACTGAATAGGATGAAACATTCAGTGAATCATATCAGACATAAAAGAAAATAGCTGAGATGTAAAACAAGCTAAAATGGCTGTTTAAATAAGTATTAACAAACTGGTTCAAGACTATAATTTACTTCACATGGACCAGTCAGAGGTAATAACAAGCGGCTCTCTAATTGAACAGGGTTCAATCAATAAGGTTCCTTATGGCTAATTAAATTAATTTTCAACTTTGTTAAATGTCCTGTAGACATTTAATATGTCTAAGATGTTCTTTACATGATGCATTGTAGGTCATTCTCTTAACGCTTATGGAACACTAAACATCTCCTAGACCCCATTCAAGGCACTGGGGATATTTATGCTGAATTAGGTGAATTAGGAAGCATATGCTGCCCTCAAAGAACATAGTCTAGTGTCTAGAGCGTAGAGGAGGATACACACTATGAAACTGGCAGGCGCACCATGTGCTGAGTGCTAAGATATTGCCAAACACAGCATGCTGTGGGAGCACATTGGAAGGGTATAAGAGGTCACAAAGACTTCTGTGAGCATGTAAAATCTACGATAAATAAACTTGCAGGAAGGCTACAGGTTAGCTAATCAAATAGGAAGACCGATGAAAGAGACCAGTGATCCAAATACGTACAAAAGGAGGTGAAAGATTCCAAGGTCACTTAGAGAAGATTAAGAACATCCCTATATTTGTGCAATGGACCATGAGAGAATGCAATGAGCAAACCCTACTCACCCAAATGATTGTGCTGGTGCTCTGCTATAAATGCTTTTGTGCATCACTGCATTTACCAAGGGTTAGTGAATTAACCTTTCTTACTCTAACGGAAAATAAATTCTCAGTGTGTCATGTAAGCCATAGAGAAAGACCAAGTAAGTTCACTTGAGAATTTTGTAGTACCTCAAAAACATAAGTGATTTAGTAAAAGCACCTAATATTGAGAATCTTTCTATTTTATTCATTGGATAGTGTCTGCATTCTGCTAAGCACTGTAATCGATGCTAAATATAGGGTGGAGAACAAAACAGATAGAATGCACACTGCTGTGGATTTTGAAGACTGTGCCATTGGAAGCATTTTTGGCAAGGTCTCTGGTTTGTTCTGAGGGGCACTGTCAGCAGCAGCAATGATGAAGTTTCTCCCCATGGCTTTATGGCCAGTAGACATCAATGAGGAATCACGCAAAGCAGACATTGCAGATGCCATGTGGTGGCTATGGCATAAAGCCTGGGAGCACATGTGACATCCTCTTAGTGTTTCTTGGAAATACCTGATGACTTTGTAGGGGGATAATTTTGCAGTGGAGATGGCTGAGGTTCTTTGTAGGCAGAAATAAGAACAGAGACCTTACTGAGTATTGACTGTTAATGTTAAGGTGACTGCATACATATCCACAGGTTGGTAAGCCCAGGTAGTTTGTGGATTATTCTTGTGACCAGGTTGTGATGAATCCTGACACTTTGGCATGCCATGACACCATGGGTGAGGATAGTGTTGGTGTCAGGCTTTCAATCATAGACACATTTGCTGGGTCCTGGTGCATGACACTGATGCAATAATTTTACCTGGTGGAGTTGGCGCTCATTCTCTGGATTGCAGTAGGCAGACATCTCCCCTCTTGGGTAGCAATGAAAGGAAAGTACTGACTCTGCTGACCCATTCTGGTTTGTGGTTATTCATGGGATATTAAAGGTTCATATGCACAATTTTAAAACGTTAAAATGAAGCAAGACTGAACAAGAGATTTTTCTAAAACACAGAAATGTTGATGATAGTATCTCCCTTTCTCTTGAAAGCCAGGGAAAGAGTGTTTCCAATCGAGAATATATACAACGGAATACTACTCAGCCATAAAAAAAGACAAAATTGTCACATTTGCGACAACGTGGATGGACCTTGAGGGTATGATGTTAAGCGAAATTAGCCAGACAAAGACAAATAGCATTTGATTTCAGTCATATGCGGAAGATAAACAAGCACACGGATAAAGAGAACAGATTAATGGTTACCAGAGCGGAAGGGGGTGGGCGGGTGGGAGAAAGGGATAAAGGGGCACGTATGTATGGTGATGATAAAAGTTAGACTATTGGTAGTGAGCACGATGCAGTCAGTACAGAAACTGATAAATAGTAATGTACACCTGAAATCACACAATGTTATAAACCATTATGACTTCAATAAAATAACTGGAAAGAAAAAAAAAGAATTTAAATCTTGAAAGCAAGTTGAGGAATGCTGGAGCAGCCTCAGAGAGTGTCTTTCAAATTTTACTTTATAAACTTTAAGAAAAGTTAGATAGTGGGTTAGAAAACTTCTGAAGGAGGGCTTCAGAACTGGAGGAGGACTATTACCTTGATTTTATTTGATTGTTTAAATTAGGATTAGTTTATTTAAAGCTTTATTATTCTTATAGTTTAATCCTGTCAGTTTGGGTTTACTTGTCATTCACCTTTCTCCCACTTTTGCTAAAAAGTTCATTGAAAATAAGTTAGTTCATTTTAACAAATGCCTTATGCTTTTAGGAATTAAAAAAGCCCACTTTTATTAAATGAAAATACTATTATTGTTGCACCTATAATTATTTCTGTCATGGGAAAATGGTGTTTCTTCAAACCCCTCATGATATCTGTGTAGGTGTTTGTGTATTTGCCGTAATCTGTGCTCACACAAAGCTCCTTCTGTTGCATAAAAATAAATCCTCTCATTCAGGTGGCATTGAGCTTTGACTCAAGAATACTTCTCACGTCTCTTTCCAAAATCAAAGCAACACTTATGTTTCCACTGCCATATGCTATCTTTCTCAGCTGTTGAACTACTTATTATACATACATAGGGTCCTTTTCCTGCCGATATATTATATATATATAGGGTCCTCTTCCTTCTGTTATCTCAAAGGCATGATATGAATGGGAGCATGGTAATGTACTCCAGCTTATGTAAAACCACTGAACAGGTTGCTTTCGAGAGCAAGGGGAAGAGCGCTCATTCTGAAGTCAAGATTAGCCACCACACAGAGCCTCTGGCAGACCTTGCTGTCATAACGTATTTGCATTTAAGCTGAAGTTTTCCTTCCACAACGTTTATAATCACTTCAAGTTTTTAAATTGGAGCCTTCTCCAGTAAGGATGTATATACTATATATAGTATTATATAATTTTTCCCCCCACAAATTGAGTATTCTAAAAATATGAATACTTGCTGTCCCAATATGGTGGAGGGACAGGCAGTATGTGAATATTCCTGATTATTTGCTCCAAATCCCTGGATTTCAGGGTGTGACAACTAAATTCTGGTTTCTGCTTGGCCAGTTACTTGCTTGTAACTTTGAGGAAGTCCTTTGACTCCTTGAGAATTCCAAGTTCCCATTTATAAAGTGATAGAGTTGGAATGATTCTAAATTGGATTCAGATCATTGATTGAGCTATTTTCATATAGCTGAAAACTTGGAACTAGAAAGACAGAGAACCCAGATAATAAGTAGATAAAATCATTTGCTTTATATACCTGAATGTTTAAGACTACAAAAACACAAGACAAAGCCCTAACACAGCAACAACACCTGTTTTCAGCCTTCCACGGGCAACCTCCAGTGGGGGTAGTTTGTACATGGCCACTGTCAGTCTATTTTCAATGCAACCTTCTCTTCTATAACTAGGAAGTTCAAGAGAAATTCCGTGCAGCTGGATTAATGGCAACACGGTGAGGTAAAAACGTTGATATTTAGATATTTGACCATACTATTAATTTTTTATTTTATTATGGAATGCCCAGGCAATATGTTTATTGAAGGCTAAACATATCTGATATGTGGACACATTTTGAAAATTAAGAATATGTGGAAGAAATCCTGAGTTCAGCCTCTCTGGCAGAGTGGCCATCATATAAATACAAAATAAAATTTCTGAAAACTCTTAAAATGCCCTTCTTCTGCATTTAAATATATACATTCTTGTCAACGAAATTTAAGACATATGATTTATTTAGAAATCTACTGAAGTATTCTTATGCTCTGCCAAGTGACTCCATGAAAACACACATCTAGCTACTGCATTCAATAAATATATATAATTGGAGAGTTCCTTTTCTAAGTGTCCTGCTCTTTATTCACATTCCAATGGTGTAATTTGAGGTGAGGTTGTATGGCATTTCACGCCTTCATAGGTATTAAGCATTTTCCATGAGAAAAGTGGCTAGTTCAGCTCTCAATTCAATCACGCGAGCACTTTTCCTCTAAACAGCCTTGTGCTTTGATTGCACCAGGAGTGTTTTAAGCATACTTCCCATTTCCTCACATGGAATATTAAAAAGACTATATTCGAAGGTTGAGATTTAATAAAATTAATGATCTTTACTGCTTCCTCAAGGATACTGTTAAGTGAAACTGGCTTATTTTGTAACTCAGTGCATAGCTGTGAAGAATACAGTTTGTTGCACCGTAGAGGCCAGCATATTGCCTCCACTGCTTTCCACCATCAGCACAAATGTCAACACGGTCAAAAAGTCAAATAATGTCATCATATTATTATGAAAATAGTTTCAACCATACAGACTCCCTGGAAGTGTCGTGGGGGACCCCAAGAGATTTTCTGACTACAATTTAAGAATTACCGGTTTTCTTTTTTTTCAGTCAATGATATGTTGATAATTCCCTTTGCTGGATTTTGCAATCAATGACATAGTAGTTTAATACAAGATTTTTGGAAACTCCTTCCTCTCCTACGTTCTGGACCATGTAGAATAGCACTGAAATTATCTGTACTTAAAAGTTTAAGGGACAACAATTACAAAAAAACCATGCCCAGTGTCTTTTGTGTCATTTTATGATAATTGTCTGTAACTTTTCCAAAGTAATTGGTATTTTTATATTTTCTAATGCTTATGGGATTTCTTCAAGTAATATATATTTCCCTAGAAAATCGTTTCAATCAAGTCTCACCATTTTTTTTCATAGAATTAACCAAAGTGGATACCTAAGATTCTATTAATTCTTTCATTGTTGATATTTCCTTTTAATCATTTTTATACAGTGAGTTGGGCTTTTTCCTTTTTATCTTATTTGGTTATGTCTACTTGATCATTTTGTTATTCTTTAAATAAATATTACTTGCCTTTTAAAATTAATTCCCTTTTAATGCTTCCAATTAATTGATTTCTGCTTTCTAAATTTCTTCTTTTCATAAGTTTGATTGTTTATGTTCTAACCTCTTTGTTTGGATGTTTAATTTACCTATTTAAAAGGATGTGGATTTTCTTTGTAGCCTATTTTTCACTGTAAAACGTATTTTGTTATTTTGGTTTTGATTTTCTCTTGGATACTAGAGTTGTCTAACAGAAGACTTTTGCGGGTAGGTGTTATTTATAATAATTATGTCTTTGTGAATATTCTATATGCCCTTCAAAAGAAATTGTCATCTTGGTTTTTAAGATACCAAGTTTGATGTATGTCAATTAGATCTACCTTAAAAGTCATCATGCTATTTATGTCTTCTATTTTCTTACTAATTTTGTGTCCACTTGAACTATCATTGACTGTGAGAAGTGAATTAAAGTAAATTAAATAGAAATATTAATATATTTCTGTTTCTCCTTGTGTGTCTCCCCTTTTTTTCCCCTTCATGTATGCTAATGCATGCTAATACCAGTGCTATTTGGTGTAGATTCATACTTTTAGGTATTCATGTGGTTTGAAACTTGAATCCTATCTTCTCCACCTCGTTTAATGCTTTTCCCCCTCAATTCAATCTCATATAATATTAAAATCATAACCTCTGATTTCTGTTTGCATTTGTCTAGTAAGTCTTTTCAATTCCTTATTTTCCAGTCTTTCCAAGTAAATTCCTTCTTATGCTCTATAGTGACATAAGGAATGTCTTTCTAAGTAACATTCCTTTGGCTGCCTATATGTATGTAACATATAGTCGAGATTTTTTTTTACTACCTGTGTTTAGTCTACTCATATTTTTATATGAATAACAGGCCTGGTCTTAGCTCCATTATCATAGTTTATGTTATGCTTTCTATTTTCCTATTTGTGTGTATGTTCATGTGTGGGTGGAGAATTTTTAAAAAATGATTTTGAAGTTTATATTTTTGTCTAACAATTATGGTGTTTTAAAATTTTTGCTTTTTAGGGCTGGCCCCGTGGCTTAGTGGTTAAGTGCGCACACTCTGCTGCTGGCGGCCCGGCTTCGGATCCCGGGCGTGCACGGACGCACCGCTTCTCTGGCCATGCTGAGGCCGCGTCCCACATACAGCAACTAGAAGGATGTGCAACTATGATATACAACTGTCTACTGGGGCTTTGGGGGGGGGGAAAGAAAAAGGAGGAGGATTGGCAATAGATGTTAGCTCAGAGCCAGTCTTCCTCAGCAAAAAGAGGAGGATTAGCATGGATGTTAGCTCAGGGCTGATCTTCCTCACACACACAAAAAAATAAATAAATAAAATCTTTACTTTTTAGTCATGGATCTATTGATTTCCTACTGAAACTCTGCAGAACAATGAAGAAGTTGGTCTATTTTCAATTCTTCCCTCATCCCCTCTTCCCTTTCCCAGAATATTTCCGTTAATTCATATATTTAATATTTATTTCCTATTTGAAACATACCTATTGCTTTCTTAATAACGTTAAATGATCTCTGTTGATCCTCTTTTTGACATAAAAATTAGGGAATTGGCATACTTCTTACCTCCTGCCCTTTTGCTCCTTCCCTTCCTGAATTTCATCAGCTGTTTCGTTTCTACCTTGTCAGGGTTTATACTGTTTATGTTCTGTTCTATCATCATAATCACTGTATTTGTTTTTGTCTTAATCCTAGAGTTAAATAGTTTCAGTATTCAATATCACTTCTTTTACAATTGTTTATCAAACAGTTTTTGGTTGACTGAAGTGTGTTTTCCAGTACTTTCTTCAAGAGGGCTCAGGGAATCTGTAATCCATGAGTTCTTGCTTATTTAAATATGTTTCCTTTTTGCTTTTATTCTTAAACAATTTTTCTGGGCATAAAATTCTTGGGTTTCATTTTCTTTTCTTGATGGCTTTGTAAGGCATGACTCCACTTTCGTCAAAGTTGACTGTTTTGTGGAGAAATCAGACACCAGCCATTCTGACAGTATTTTCCCATACCATAATCTTTTGCCTGTTCAATTGAAAGATTCCTTTATTATCTGTGATGTCTAGTAAATATACTAAGATATATCTTGGAAGTGATCATTCTACATTCCTGGGATACAGTATACCCTTTCAATCTTTAGATTCAAATTCTTTATTATTTCTGGAACACTTTCTTGAATTATGTATTTAAATAATTGTCTTCTGATCCATTATTTTCCTTACTTTATTCTCGGACTCCAATTATTGAACTTTTTGCATTTCTTTGAGCTGTATTCCATATTTAACATTTTCGCTGTATTCCATTAAAAAATTTGGCTTTATTTTCTTTTACTCACTTCATTCAAATCCTGGCCTGCATGTCTCTTCCCGTGTCGTCAGCTATCCTTCTTTCTTTGGCGTAGATTCCCATGGGGGCTTCTTCTCTGTGATGGGTTCATTTTCCTCTTCAATTTCTTTAATGAGTTCAGCCAAGTTATAGATTATATTTTTACACAGTCTCACTATATTTTCCTGATCTCTATTTTCAATTATTGTATTATAGAAGTGACTGTTTCATTCAATTTTTTAAAATTTAATTTTACAGCTATGTGCTTTGTCATAGTTTTCTTCCATTCTATACCAATATTAGCAACTTTTAAAAGTGAATATCTTTTATTTACCATTTGGACTTTTCTGTTTATTTCTTCCTTTTTGTTTTCAGTATTCTGTTTTGGTTCTTTTTGATTAACCATCTTTAAATCAGCTTCATACTTCCTGAACTAGCTTTTTGCAGGAAGAACTGGGGCCATCTTATGGGAAAACAGAAACTTTCTTTACAACAATAGTTCTTAATGTACTATTTTCTAGTTTATTCCTCGCTAGCCAACTGAGACCAGCAGCTTTAGAGTCTGTATTGCTGTGTTTCCCTCCTCCATCATTTCTGCCATATGGACTGTCTGTGGTTTTCCTGTTCAGCTCTAAATCGTCTTCTCATAACCAAACCAGATGTGGGGAGGCTCTCCACAGCAGCCTGCTCACATGTTTTCCATGTGGCCAAAAAAATTTTATTGGTTTTGCACTGTGACAGTTTTAAAACACGGCTGCACATTCTTTGACACACCTCTCATCTAGACTTTGCAATTTGGGGTTTCCCTAAAATCTGTCTGGGCTTGTGACTGCTTTGATTAATAGAATACAGTAAAAGTGACACTATGTGACTTCTGAGGGTAGGTCAGAAAAGGCCATGTGATTTCTGCCTTGTTTGCTGGGACACTTGCTCTTAGAACTCTGAACTAAGATGTAGTAAGTCCAGCTACCCTGAGGTCACCACAGTGGAGAGGCCATATAAGGCACAAGTGTAGACAGTCCCCGTTGAGCTCAGCATTTCAACCATCTCCACAAAGTCACCAGACATGAGAGTGAAACTATTTTGGACACTCCAGACCCGCCCATCCACCAGCTGGTTGCAATCAAGTGACCTCCATCAAGGCCAAACGGAACTGAAGAATAACTCAGCTGAATACTGCTTAAATTGTTGACCAAAAAATTCATGAAATATAATAAAATGGTTGTTGCTTTCAGTTGTTAAGTTTAGCCAGAACAAACATCTTTGTGGTGCTTGCTTGGAGAAGTGCACTTGGCCTGATTTTTATGAGATTTTCAGCTATAGGCCTCCTTGAATTGTGTCTTCTTATACTACTTTAGACTATCAGAGCTTTTGGAAGCTAGTTTCCTATTATTTATATTGAGGTTTTAAGGATCTCATGGTTTCGAGGGAAGCGAAGTTTCTGTTCTTCATTCTCACTTTTGCTTTTGGGTCATCATTGACGGAGGGGAAATCTACATCTACATTAAGAAGTTGAATACAAAAGTCTCAACCAACATATTGTATCGATGACAGAACTGTGACTAACAGTTCTAAATAGTGTAAGGCTTCTAATAGAATTTTTCTATACAAGAGCTAATAATGAAAAAGCTCAAGTCCAGAATATGAAGTGACTTTCTAAAGACATGAAATTAGTTAGTGTTAAATTTGGTAAAATTCCAAAAATTCCTGATCCTTCTTCCTTTGCTTTGTTCATCATACTATAAACACCATAAAATGTCAATAGTGACAAGAATTCCAGATTCAATATTCGAAATTCATAAAAATACTTTGCTTTCTCAAGTACAGGAAACATAGGAGAATTGAAATTTAAAGGATACAGTACAGTATAATAATTTATTACATAATGTTCTATAAATAAACTTTCTTTTTGAAAAAATAAAGAAGATATCTAAATTTAACAATTTCTAGAATGGCTTACTGAACTGCCACATATTGAAATTAGGTCAAATGTATGAAGAATCAGGGACTTTCCCAAATATTCAAGTGGTAATTAATAAACAAAGAATTCACTTTTATTCATGTAGTAACGTAATTTCTTTTGTATTAATTTTAAAAGTCAGTTTTGCATAAATGTCTTCATTTATATGTGAGAAATTTTCCTATTTATAGTCATTCACAGAAAAAACAGATTTTGTTAATTTCAGAGGGTCTATATTTTATTAAAATCTGCACATTTAATATTCTAATTTGCATTTCTCAACAAAAAGTAAATATAAAATGAAGGATTGATTTCAACATAAAATTTTTGTAGTGTTTAATACTGCTAGAAATCCTGGGAATGCTCAATAATTTTTTGTTGGTTAATGATAAATGTATATCACAACTGATTTGATTGGCAAAATCATTTATTTGTGATGTTGTAGATATTGTCCTAGTGGCTGGGATTACAAACTGAGTCAACCAAAATCCCTGCCTTAGACAAAGTTTCAAGTTACTAAAATATAATAAATTTATAAGCTTAATTTACATTTTTGAAATTGACTTTATGGGAACATGGTGCCAAATCACAATTGGCAGAGGGAAGTGATGAGTGGGGAAATTGAGAGTGAATCTATGGTTTCCTGCTTGCAGAATGGTGACTCGGGGCAACATTAAGCAAAAAATTCAAGAATTCAGAACAAGGTTTTATGAGGAATTCCCCTTTGGATAGTTTTGAGTTAGTGTTTGATGTTTAGTAGGCAGTTTGTTATGTGAATTTTCAGTTTGATAGAAAAAGGTTTTGAGATGGAAATTTGGTTATTGAAACTAGAGTTAAAGAGATGTCTCAGATCCTCTAAATAAAACAATAAGAGGGGAAAGCATGGAACCCAGGAGAAGCAGAAAGCTGAGGAAGAGTTAAGTGGAATGTTGCAGAGATCTTGGAATTTAGATATCAGGTGGGTCCTGATGACCTTAGAGCAATTTCTGCTGAGTGGTGAAGTCAAAAGTCAAAGTGTAATGAATTAAACTAAGGAATGAGTAGGAGTTAATTAGAAATGATGACAATGATTACTTTTTCAAGAATTTTGGCAATGAAGATATAGGAATTGGCTATCCAAAAACCGTTACCAATCCCCATTTCCCTTATCAATCTCCTACTCTTACTGGAGAAGACAGTAACATGTTTTCTATTAGGCTTTGCAGGAAATGCTATTGAATGGTATGTATATTTTCCATTTTAAAGTTCAGGAGAATGAGTCTCAGAGAAAGTTAAGTGACAGAGTGGAAAACGGTAGTATTTGGGGAGGGCGGTGGGAGGGGATACCAATAATATCTTTTGTTCTGCTTCCAAAATCGTTTCATTTTTCTCTATGCCACAATGCCTCAGAGATGTGACAGAAAAAACAGAATGACAGTGAGATAAGGAAGCTCAGAGATGCTGTAAAGTTTGTTTGTTTGTTTGGTATATTTTTTTGTTTTTGTTTTTGTTTTTTTGTTAGGCCGAGGGCAAGGAATTGGGAGTTTGTGGGATACTGATGGGGATAAAGTAGGAATAACTAATGGAGTACAATTAACCCAAAATGCAGTAGGAGATAAAATCCGTAGTTCCTGGGAGAGAATAATTTTGCACAACATAGGTATTTTCCTATTTGAGGCAGAAAGGAAGAGGTGAGAACAGGTGTTACAGTAAGCAAATCTAAAAGTGATACAGGGAGAAGCAGAGGGAAACCAGTCTTGATGACTTCCTTCTCTTTGAGGTATGACCAGGGCTATGCATTGAGAGTGGGAGTGAGGAGTGAGACATGAAATAGGGATTTGAAGAAAAGTGAAAGTTTGGAGGAGCAGCAATCCTGGGATCTGGGGGGGTGCTCTGACCAGGGATCTGTGAAGGACCACTGAATATAGCCAAGGGTTCTGGTGAACCTGGAGGCGGTTCACTACATTCCACATCAACTTTGACATGGCTTGAAATCCTGAGGCTGCCTTTGAATCAGGAACTCTATTTAGATATAACCAATTTGGCACCATGTCCTGACAATTTTCCAAATTATTTCTCAAACACTCTTGACATCTTTTTCCAAGGACTTCAAAATGGGAAACCATGTTGGTAGGACTCATTACCAATTATGCCAATATATTTATTGCAAAATGCTCAAGTACATTCCCAGAGATATATACCAGTCAATTTATAATTCATAAATAAAAGAACAGAAAGACATTCAAATATGCAAAGGCTCAAAACTATATACACAATTTCAGCTTAGTATTTAAAAACAAAAATTTAAAGTTAGAATTTGGGCAGATCTGTTTGAGGATCTCTTCTCTTTCAATACTACTAGCTCTTCAGACTGTAGTTTCCGGCAAGTTGCTTTACCTCTCTAGTTAAGTAGTTCCTTAATCTGTGAAATTAACACCCTCATCCCTTTGGTGTGAAGATGAAAAGAGAAAACACGCAGAAAGTATATAGCAAAATGCCTAGAATGTTGTAAGATCATACATATATATATAATTATATATAGAATATAAATATATATAAATATAATGTAAATATATAAATATATTATATATAATATATACATAAATTATATATTATATATAATATGTAATAAATGTATTTTTAAACAGGAATAGAATATATAGTTCAGTTAATTAAGAGATGAAACACAATTACCAACTCTAAAAAAGGAAAATTATGGTATAAAAGGACTTGCAGTGAGTATTGAGATCTTATAAACACAGAAGGAGGGGTAAATAAAGCTGAAATGTAATTACAAGATAGAAAGCAAATCTTTCTCTGAAATCGCTGATGCAGACATTCCAGTCCTTCACTCTAACCTTTCATCCTTTTAGCTAGAATGCTCAATTGTTCCCACTATACCAGCCTTTTGGTCTTACTGAGACAATTTTGTTTTCTCCCGGTGCATTATCCATTAGCTACTCCCTGTCACGTCTTCTCTCTTATTTATTATGGATTCTATGAGTCATCTTTTCGACTACTTTCTTGGGAATATCTTCAACTCCACTGTCTTACTCCACTGTCTTTCCACCTTGGTCCCTTGGCAAAAGTACCAACCCTGGATTAAGGAATGTAGTTGCTTTTAGTTTCCATCGATAGCTCTAGGAATTCTAGCTGTGTGCTGCTAGAGAAAATGTACAAACCAACCTATGGATTCCTCTATTAATCTGACTTTATTTAGGTCCTAATGCCTACCAGGCAACCTTATGCTATTTCTCTAGTCAGCTTCCTCTCCCATTCACCACAAAGGCAAATTTAAACTTTTTCCTCCTCAAACCTTTGGCTTCAGTCCTTTCTCATTCATTCTCAAAAACTTTTCTTTCCTCTTATTTTACTTAGAAAGTAGATGGTTAGAAAGTAGATGGTTAGAAAGCATCCTCATTATTATACCAATAAATCTAAACCTTTCTACTTCCATCTTTCCCACCCTTGGTCAAATTATAATGATAGAGGTGTTTCTAGAAAATTCACTTCCTCCACTGGGTTCTAATCATCTACCTCAGAGTCTTTCCCACTTCCAGCCTCTTTCTTTCTACTGAATTGCTTTATATCATTTGAGCTTAAATATGCTCAAGTGTCTCAGAGGTTAAAAGAAAGAAACAAATAAACAAAATCTCTACTTATGCACCTTTCTTTGAGAGCCAAATTATTTAAAGAAATGTCTAAATCTCTGATCCCATTTCCTGACTTCACCCTCCTCTCACTCTTCAAACAACTCTAGTCTGGCTTCTGAACCCACCATTTTACAGACATGGCTTTGTCCACGGTGACCCCTAACTCTGTGTCACCACATCCCCATGAGTATATTTGAGTATTTTTCATAATAGATTTCTCAGCAAGATTTAACACAGATAAACAAATCCACTTCCTTCAGTTATTTCTCCCCTTGGAATTCATGTTGATTTTCCGCTTGGTTACTCATTTTTGGCTTCTACTTATCCCTTCAATATTGCAGTTTCTCAGGGCCTGGTCCTAGGCCTTCTATAACTCTCCACAGGTAACGTAATCCATTCTCATAGATTCACCTATTAACTATATGCCAACCACTCTCATTTTTCTTTCTTTGAACTCACACCTTTCCTCTGAACTCCAGAGGCACATGCCCAATGGTATACTTACACCTCCCCTTGAATATTCACTAGTTCTTCAACCCATCTTTTCCAAATCTGAACTCAGCTTCTTTTCTCTAGCCTCTTCCTACTCCAGTATCCACACTCGCATTTGTGTCACCATCTGTGATAGGCAGAACTCTAAGACTGGCCCCATCCTTTTGTTTACGTGCCCTGTGTAATCCCTGAAACTGTGAGCATGATGGGTTTCACTCTCATGACTGAGTTATGTTATTTGGCACAGTTGATTTTAAGTCAGGGTGATTATCTGAAAGGCCTAACCTAACCACATGAACCCTTTAAAGGCAGAGAAGGAAGCCAAAGTTTTGAAGCACGGGAGGGATTCACCATACCACTGCTGGCTTAAAGATAGAGAAAGTCACGTGACAAAGAATGTGGCCTCTAGGAGCTGAGAGCAGCACCCTGGTTGACAACCAGCACAGAAAAGAAGACCTCAGTCTTACAACCTCAAAGAACTGAAGCCTCCAACAAGAATGATATTGCAAGATGATTTTTCTTGATAGTCTTCAAACAACAACTCGGCTTAGCCATCATCTTGCTTTCAGTCTTGTAATACCCTGAGAAGAGATTGCAGCCAAGCCATGCCTGACTCCTAACCTAGAGAACTGTGAACAAATAAGTGGGTGTTGTTTTAAGCCACTAAATTTGTGGTAATTTGTTGTGTGGCAGTAGAAAACCAACAGAGCGTCTATCTGATTTTGAGAGTCAAAGAATTCCAGAAACCATCACTATTTTCTTCTGTCCAACTTATCCCCAAGTTCAGTCAATGAGTCTGGCAGAGTCTCTGTCATATATTTGAATCCCCCCACTTTTATTTATGCCCCTGTTACCATCCTAGCCTAAGTCGTTACTGTCTCTTGAATGGGCCTCTGAAATACACTCGTAATCTGTTGCTCCCAGTTCATACTTGCCTCAATTTAATCCATTCTCTGCATTGTAACCACTAATCATGTGGTTCATTTTCCTCTTTCCTCAATGCTTTCACCTCACCACAAGTAACACACTGTTGGTAACGTTTGAAGTATTTCGATGACCTGAGAGGCACTGCGTATTGTGCCCCCCATTGTCCCCTCCAGCATCACCTTTTACCTCTACGTCATCTCCCTCCCTACACTACAGCCTCCAACGCTTTATTTCAACTCCTCAAATGTGTGGTGCTCCTCTCACTGCCAACCTCCAAATACGCTTCCTTCTATGTAGGCTCTTCTCCCTTCTCCTCCTGTCCTTGGCTAGCTAATTCATGGTCATTCCCAAGTCTTAGGCTACACAACACTTCATCAAGACAACTTTCCTAACACCTCAGGGCCAATGAAGCCCCTGAATTTAATGTGTCCTGTTTGTGTCAGTCTTTATTAAGCACACTCATTACTGCTATCTCCTCACTACACAGCAGAGGCACTCAGTAAACTTTAACAAAATCACTTGATTGATTTATTGATTATCAAATCAAATCTTCAAAGATAAAGAGAAAATAAATAAAGCCCTAAACAGCCAAATCAACCAAATAATAGTCTAGCCTAAACTCTCAGTCTTAGTATCACAAAAAGTGGGAAGCAAGTGGGGCAGGATTAGAAAAGAAGGAAAGGCTTGTTAATTTCTAATGTGTAAAAGGGCATATTTAATAAATATTTCTATGTGTTATTTTAAAATAAGAAAAATACTTAAAATAAGTTGATAACAACTGTAACTCATTTCTCAAAAAACCATATACTTCCTCTAGTATATATTAATTATTTTAGGATGAGACTTGTATGAATATTGGCATGGACCACATAGATTTTATCACAGTTCCTTGAATCATATGAATGTACTCCAACCATGTTATAATTCATCTACATATTTCATAACAAATTAATATTTTTAAGATGATGATTTATTTATTACTTTTGTTTGAGGTAAAAATCCTCCATATTTTCTTCAGAACCAATACTTTGTATTTATCTATTACTTCATGGACTCTACATTATTACAAAAATCTGCTGGAGGTCTTCTTTAGTTCCAATTGTGTACTTCATAATCCACGTGGGAAACATTCAAAATGGGAACTCAGTTGTTCACCAAAAATAATAGTAAGCGGTGCCAAATTGAAATAGAAACAAACAATACATCTTATGTCAGTAACACATGTGGAAAGAGCAAAGTGAAATTATATACTTATCAAAGTTAATAACAAACTTTATATTTCTGGAAATAACAAGACCACTAATAATCATAGCATTGCACAGAGTACAACTGAGAAACAGATGTTTTAAGTGAACATGCCTTATAGCCAAATCCACTAATAATACGTATATTAAAACACACCCTTGCTCCGTAACTGTTTATTGCTTTTCCAGATTCTCCAGAGATCCTGTTTTAAGAGCTGTCTTTATGACTCAGAGAATAAATATGCAAATTCCCTAATGCCTATTATGATAGTTTGATGCTGGCTTTTTGAGTTGCTTGAAATGCATCTTGTTATGCAATTAACATGGTGTGCATGGAGATAAATCAGTCACCAATTATAGCAAGTTTTATATATTTTTAGTGCATCTTCAACCATGTTTTAATATTATCCAGCTCTTATGTTTTTTTGAGCAAGTTAGGACTGTAACTTTTCCATTTTATTTTAAAAACTATTTTCTTGCATTCATGCTTTTTTTAAACACACTCTTCACAGATACTTGAGGGCTTTTTGGATCTGTATACTATATTAAAATTTTATCATGCATATTGGAAACTCAATTAAATTAAGATATTATATTATAATTCAATTTAGGTACACAAAGAACTTTCCAATGTATTTTTCAGTCATCGTCCTTTGGTCATGCCAGAGAAAATATTTAAAGATTCGTATGAATAAGGAAGTAGAGCAATTAGCCAGCCCCCTAGAACCATCTGCTCCACTGTTCCACTGAGTTAGAGACTGCACATCTGTACTCCTTTAAACATTTGAATCATGTCAGAATTTCTGTGGAGTCAGAATCACCAGACTTATCATTCAAAGTTTTATTAAAGAGCATTTCTTTATTTGGGTATCTTCCTAATCGTTGAGCGATTTTATTTTAAAGCGTTGAACGAATTTAAAGAGAAGAGACATTGCTATCAGAAGAAACAAATAAGTCAGATGTAGTCCTTGCTAAATATTTTTAGTAAAATTATATATTTTAACAAAAGTAAGTGTGATGGTCAAAATATTTGCTTTTCCATAGGCAGATGGAAATACTCTCCACATTTCTCGAGAGAAGTTTTGAAAGCAGAGGGACAGATTGTTAAATCTAACCAAAAGATTATAATGAGATTAATCATCTGCCTGGGGCTGTGAGGTTCATTGAGCGTGTCTCACCAGGCGGTCACTGGAATGTAAGCTCGAATTTACAGATGGTCTTGTGGTTACATGAATCTCATTTGGGCAGCCAGATCTGGAAGGCAGCGGTAAATCAGGTTTAGAACCTGCAAATACGCTTGTCCCGGTTCTGCATGGATTATCAAAGCCCTAGAAAGAGCAGAACAAGTGTTTTTCGTTATCATCTTGTGCAGTTTTGCTGTGCAGATCAGTCATGCTGACTTACTCTATAACTCACTGACTTTTGCCATCTCACAACCGATTTGAGCAGGCTGACAAAGTTTTGAGAAAATCCTGTGATCGATTACTATCCCATATTTTGCTAGCAATAATTTTATGTTCATTATATTTATTTGAATTCCAAGTGTAGAAAGTTGGACTTCAACCCACATCTTAATTTTCATAATTAAAATTAGGAGTGTTTTCTGCAATAACGTATTATTTTTAACTAGCTATTTGTATTTAAATTTTTATTTTAAAATGCTTAATTGTTTCAAGTAGTATGTTGCCGAAATTTCAAACTGGGTTCTTACAGATGATTTTTCTTACCATCTTCATAGTTTTTTTTCTGTTTTATGTACTTAATTCTGACTGTATGTTACAAAACACAGAAATGTAAAGGAATGAATCGCATAATTATCCTCATCAATTAATGGAGGACCAGCACTGATCTTGAGTCTTTCCAATTGGATGTATTGATGGATTTCACATCCTCAAGAATAAAATAGACAATGACTAAACATTTCTAAGATTAGCACATAAAATAGCTCTGATACTATTAATTCCTTCTTTAATCAATTTTGAAGTTAGATGGGTATTAGTTAATAATATTTTGTTAAAAGTTTATCGGTTACTTTAGTACAATTTACTGCAAAACAGATAAACTCTATTCTTTTTGCTTCTATTGCATGTCCATGAGAAATCTCAGCAGCCGCAGGATCCCTTTAGTCACTGAAGAGAAAAAGTTAATTTACATGTTGATGAATTATAAGAAAAGAGCAATTTTACATCTAATTGCTTTAGATAAATAAGAGATAGCATTCTTCCTTTGAAGACTTTAAATTTCAGTCAAACTGAAATAAATAGTTACAATATATCTTGAAGAATACCCTTTGGGCTACAGGATGATCCTGGCACAGTAACAGGATTTACTCTCAAATGACATAAGCAGTTTCATAGTGCAAATCACCGAATAGATTTTTTTTGTAAGTCAGGTTTGTGGAGATATAATTTACATATAGTAAAATTCACCCCTTTTAGATTCACAATCCTGTTCATTTTGACAAATGCAGGGAGTCACGTACCCATTATCACAATCAAGATGCAGCATTTCCATAACTCCAAAGAGTTCCCACATGACCTGTTGTGGAGAGTCACCTTCCCCCATTCCCATTGGCAACCACTGGGCTGTTTTCTCTTCCCATAGTTTGCCCTTTGAGAATGTCATATAAAATGAACAATGTCATATGTAACATTTTGAGTTTGGCTGCTTTCACTTAGCATAATAATTAAAGATCCATCCATATTGTTGCATGTGTCTGTGGCTTGTTCTTTTTTCTTGCTGAGTAGTATTATATTGTAAGGATGTATCACAAATTGTTTATCCATTTACTGGTTGATGGACCTATAGATTGTTTCAAGTTTTGGACAATTCCAAATAATTTTATAAATATTCATATATGAGATTTTATGTGAATATGTTTTCATTTCTCTTCTCTATTTAGGAGTGGGATTGCTGGGTTGTGTGGTAAGTGAATGTTTAACTTTATGAAAACTTCCCAAACTGTTTTAAAAAGTAACTGTACCATCTTGCATTACCACCAGCAGTGTGAGATCTAGTTTCTCTCCTTCTTCACCAATATTTGATATTGTCATTTAAAAAATGTTTGCCATTCTAATAGGCATGTCATTGTATCTAGTTGTGATTTTATTTTTCATTCCCCTAATGGCTAGTGATGTCAAGCATTTTTATGTGTGTAATTGCCATCCGCGTATCTTCTTTGGTGAAGGTTCTGATAAAATCTTTCAGTCAAAAATTTTTCTGTAATGTCTGTAAGTGTCAGTAATGAAGTTCTCTCTTTATTTCTGATATTGGCAGTTTTTTACTTCTCTTGTTCCCAGTGAGTCTGGCTAGAGGTTTAAAATATTATTAATTTTTTCAAAGAACCAAATTCTGTTTTCATTGATTTTTCGCTATTGTTTTTCAGTTTTCGATTTCATTATTTTCTGCTCTTATCTTTATTATTTTCTTCTAGCATTGTATTTAATTTGCTCTTTTTTTTGGAGTTCCTTAAGGTGGAAGACTGGATCATTAATTTAAAGCCTTTCTGCTTTTATAGTATAAGCATTTAATGCTATAAATTTCCCTATACGTATTGCTTTAGCTGCATTTCACCAATCTTGATATGTTGTGTTTTATTTTCATTCAATTCAAGATATTTTGTAATTTCTCTTGTGACTTCATATTGACCCATGGGTTATTTCAAAGTGTTCTTTTTAATTTCCAAATATTTGGGGATTTCCTACATGTCTTGATTGATTTCTAATTTAATTCCAATGGGTCAGAGAACATACTTGGTATTATCTGAATTCTTTTAAATTTGTTGAGACAAAAGAGACACTGTAGCATGAGTACCTTCCTATTCACATTATGACAAAACATCTTACAAAGGTTACAGACTGCAGCAGATATTTATATTGATGCCACAATTCTTCACTCAGTTCATCATGGGCAGGGTGTTCTGCCACACATCTTGATTCTAGGCTCAATCATTTGACTTGCTTTGGTCAATGGGATATTGGAAAATATGATGCAAGCAAAATCTGGGACAAAAATGTTTGTATGTTTTCATTTTTCTTCTTTCCTCTGTGATCATCCTGAAATCATGCCTGGGCAGCTTGCTGGAAGATGAGACACATGGAACAGAGCTAGGTCTCCCTGCTAAAGTCATACTACCGAGTCTGCAACTGAACAAACACTCATGAGCAAGTCCAGATAAGATCAGCAGAACTACCCAGCAGACCCATAAACTCATGAACAACAACTAATAGATGTTATTTTTAAGCCACTAAGTTTTTAGGTGGTTTGCTCTTGCTTATCTAGCTTTGCTTTCTCTTGCATCTCTGAAATCACCGTGAGAGCATATCTGGAGTTCTATGCTGAGGATATCCCCAGACTAGCCTGCTTGAGGACAAGGTGTGCAGAGTAGAGTCAAGTAGAAAGGAGAGATTGGTTGCCACAGCCAACACCATCCTATCCAACCTGACTCACTGTTGACCTTAGATGCTGGAGCAAGCCCAGCCTAGACTAGAACCTCCCAATTGACCACAGCCTCAAGTGCTGACCTGAGACCTAGAAGCTTAATAAATTGCTATTGTTTCAAGCCTGTGAGAGTTTTCTGGTTTTGTTATGCAGCATTATTGTGGCCATAGATAACTGATATACAAGCCAGTATTCATTTGTCCTATATTTAGAGAATGAGGAGAGCTATGCAAAACAAAACTGTAAGGGGTTTGTCTAACCTTTTCATGATTTTAATAGAGCAACGAAGAAAAAAAGAGATGGTTGACTTGATCTAATCATATCTTTCTCATCACTGTTCTTCCAAAAATGAGAGAAACTACATTGCAGATTTTCAGACATGGGAGTTAGAAAATGTACTGTTTACATTTTATTAAATCTTGTAACATCTCTAATTCATCATTTCTGGTATGTTTTCAGTATTTTATTAATGATGACTGTAATTCTTTTTCATGTCTTTTTAGATATTATTTTTATTCTCCCAGAGAAGCACATACTTTCCATGGAAATACATCTGCAGTTTGATAATGAGACCCACTGGAAAAACAGGCCAGGCATGCAGTAATTTACCTGTAGGCAATTATTCTGGGACATAGTTTAACAGAAATTGAGAAATTCTTACAATACAAAATGAATTCCATCTCCCTAAATTTGCATAGGAAGCATAAGTTTAAGCTTTTCCTCTGATTAGATCCTTTGCACAAAAGCTCTTTCTCCAGAAAATCTTAGCAAATGTCATAATACAAAAAGATGGTTAGAATGAAGGCACTCAGTTGCAGGGTAACTATTGCATCTCATTTTTATATAATGATATTATTAAAAATTGCAAGAATGTCTAACTTATTTGCATAAGAGAAAAACCTTTGGGAAAACGTAGATTTATTCTAAAGATTTTGTAAAAAAAAAAAGAGCTCAAATTGCATATTTGTTGTCTTTTTCTATTTATTGCATGAGCCAAAAATAAAGACTGGAAAAGAGGTCAGTTCTTTGAAAGGTTGCAGTAATGGGTATTTAGTGTCAAACAGCCATATTTTGACAGATTCAGTTAATTCTATAAATTTGTATTAGATTGATCAAGTACCTGGCCTTTCTAAACATTGTCCCGTATGCAAAATCATTTCTATTTTACATATGCAAGTTTGTTGTAAAACCCTAGTTTCCTTTTCTTCTGAAAAGCAGTACTGTTTTATGTGGATCATTGTGCTCAGAAAAATCTTTGCAGGCTTACCAGATGAGCATAGCAGAAGCATCAGGGGTAGTATGTTCAGGGTTGGCGGTATTAAAAGCACAGGATCGGGCTGGCCCGTGGCTTAGCGGTTAAGTGCCTGTGCTCTGCTACTGGATGCCCAGGTTCGGATCCCGGGCGTGCACTGACACACTGCTTCTCTGGCCATGCTGAGGCGGTGTCCCACATACAGCAACTAGAAGGATGTGCAACTATGACATACAACTATCTACTGTGGCTTTGGGGAGAAAAAGGGAAAAAATAGAGGAGGATTAGCAGTGGATGTTGGCTCGGGGCAGGTCTTCCTCAAGAACAGGAGGATTGGCATGGATGTTAGCTCAGGGCTGATCTTCCTCAAAAAAGAAAAAGCACAAGATCATGTAGTAAAGAAATTGGACTTCAAAGGAAAGTGTAATTAAGATTAAGTTGCAAGATCTAGATTTGAATCACAGGTCAGATACTTATTAACTATGTGATCATGAGATATTGGCTTAACTTCTCCCACACCTCAATTTTTTCATATGAATATGGGCATAATTGAGATACTCATTTCAAAGGACTGATTTAAGGTTTAACAATGCAGTATTCAAGCTCTTCTCCCAGATTAAGGGTGGGTGGCTGGGGTAGTGGTAGGATGCTGGCAGTTTTGAGCCTGGGAGGCCAAGAGAGATGCATTGACTGAGGGGAGTGGAATAAATGGAAGAACCAAGAGTAGGAGCCACAATCAGAGACAGAAAACAGAAAGACTGTGTGAAATATTCAATAACAATTATATTAATAGAAATAGCGACGTTGCGCCATTATGTCAAAACCTAAGTGAGTCAAATACATTTTCTTATTTAATCCTCACAAAATCTCATGAGGTAGACAGAACTGTGCGAACGAGAAAGCTGAGCAAGAAAGGTGAAATTATCTCACAGTTATCAACTGGTCGATACGGAATTTAACCGAAGCACATTGACCTCAGCATCAATGCTTTAACCACTGTGCTGTCCTGCCTTTGTACACTTCTAAAGAGATTCAGACAGAGAGGAAAAAACTGAGCCCTAAGTAGTGTCTGCAACAGCAATAATCAACAATGAACAAGTAAGTTCAGGATGTTGAGCAGGTAGTAGGAAGAGCCCATTTGTTTATTCATTCAATTATCCATTCAACTCGTGTTTATTATGCTTTAGAACTAGGAATAAAGCTGGGAAGGGAAAAAAAACAAAACAAAATAGAAAAGATCCATGGCCTCATGGAACTACATTCAAATGGAGGAGACAGACAAACAGATAGTATCATTTCAGAGTGTGGTAAGTATTAAAAATGAAATAAAGGAGAGTAGGGGATAGAGAGGGCTACTTCAAAGAGTGGTCAAGGAAGACTTCTTTGCGGAGATTCACAACCGATCTGAACTCCGAATTATGAGACAGACTCATTTATTTAAAGAGCAGGGAGAAGTGCTTTAGCAGAGGGAACAGCAAATGTGACAGCCCTGAAGCGAGAACAAGGCAATGCGAGTGAAGCATCAGAACAGAGGACACGTATGGCTGAGGGAAGGCAGGACCAGGGGATGGAGTGCCTATCAGTGCCCTAGAGAGATGCCTGGAGGAGCCCTTTGACAGAGCCATAGAGCCAGGCCCTTTTTTATAATGATTCTGAGTGGAAGTTTCTACCATAGGTGGAGGGAGATGTTAAAGGCAGTACTATATTCGGAAGGTTGTCAGAATCGCACTTATTATATGTTTAACTCAAAGCATATCATCAAAAATTACCTGTTCACTTCTCCTCCTGCCTTATTCATTTATATATATATATTTTTTGTGCGTGTGTGTGTGTGAGGAAGATCAGCCCTGAGCTAATTTCCGATGCCAATCCTCCTCTTTTTGCCGAGGCAGATTGGGCCTGGGCTAACATCTGTGCCCATCTTCCTTTACTTTATATGGGATGCTGCCACAGCATGGCTTGATAAGCGGTGCATCAGTGCGCGCCCGGGATACGAGCCTGTGAACCCTGGACGGCCAAAGCGGAGCACGCACACTTAACCACTATGCCACTGGGCCGGCCCCTCATATATATTTTTTGACAAGCTTTATTTGACAAAGTTCCTGGAAACTTTTGTTACCCAGAGTAGGATGAAGTGGACATTGAACATAGGTTCTGCCAATGATCAGGTACACAATGCTGGGCAGGTAACGTAACTTCTTTCAGTTTCAGTCTCCTCACCTGGAAAATGGAGGGGGCAGGGGCTGGATTAACTGATATCCAAACTTCCATCTTCCATGTTTCTAAGATCTAGATAGACAACAGAATTTACCTCCCAACAATTCACTTATTTTTTTCTTTACAAAACATTAAGAAAATGTAACGCCTTGCGGCTCTCAAGACAGCATAGGGAGTGGATATTGGCACAAAGCACAAATGGATACACAAATAGTGCACATATTCTATCATTTGTGATCTTCTCCATTCACATATTATGTTTTGATTCTACCAAATACCTCCTTTAAGAGATCCTTTTGTTACAGAAAACAAAGTGCTCACACATTCATCTGGAAGCCTGTGATCCATCAACCACATTTGCTTCTTCCTCCCGGTGATGCAGATTTGCTGGCCATCCTCTGCATTGGTCTACTTATCTGCTCTTCAGTTGTTGGCCTGCCATTAACAAGCCCTCGACGATGAGGAGCCCTGCCTTCGTGCTGAGACATTAAATTGAACAATTTCTATCACAGGGAATTAAAGCTCTGAAAATCTGCCACCTTCACTAAATAGAGGATTAAACAGAGCTTTAAAAGTGAGTTCCCATTGATTAGTTAAAGGATTTACTTAGGACATATTTAAAAGTCACCTTTGACAGAAGTGTCAGGATATTAGGTTGAACAGCAGGTACACCCATCAGATACTAATCTGAAGCTTGGTTTTTTAAAGAAGAGAACTTTGGTTTGTTAGGAATTGAAGAAAAACACATTTTGCATCCGCAATGTCACATCCTGCCTCCAGGAGGGTCTCCTTTGGAGTGAAATGTATTTTTGAAAAGCTAACAGTTGTTTGAACTGACTTAACTCAGTAGGAAACCTGTTGGTATTCTGTGCAGTTGCTTAGCACTATGGTGTTTTGTGAGGCCTGGCCCTTTAGTGAATTTTCTAGTGAAAGCAGGTTCCAGATTTTATATAGCTGGAGTGTACCAGCCATTTACTTTCAACTTGAGCACTATTCATTTGAAGACCACGATGTTATTGAATTTTATTTTGGTTACATTATCTGTATATATAACAATCAACCATATTTCCTCAGTCAGCAAATCAGGTTGGTAGTTTCCTGGGGAATTAAAGTCAATTTAGAATTTGAATAGGTCTTATTTTTGAATGAGACTTTTTTTCCCTTATTCTTAAAAATTAGCCTCATTGGCTTACTGCACACCGATCTAACTTGTGCTTTGTTTTGAATAGACACAGAATTTGGAAACTTGGATCAAAAAATAGAGAATATGCCTTTAGGAAAGCACCATTTGAAGCTCCCCTTCCCAACCAGAGCAGTATCACTTTTATCTGTTTTACCAACTGGGTGCTGCTAAAATAATTTAAAAACGACTGTACTGGAAATAATATAATAGACTAACACCACATCCACCTAAATTTAGGCATCACACAAACTCTGCCTTTCTTTCCACCTAGTTCTTTCCTTGGAGTGATCTAAGTAATCCCACATACTGCTTACTTTTGTGACCCCTGAATTTTCCCAATATTAAAATATTGGGAAGGTTTGGTTTCTTCCAGACAACTTTATTTCATTATGAAGTTTTCCTTAATGAAAACTCTAAGACCAGTTGAATTTCTTCCTAATGTTTGAAAACATTCAGTGCTTGTTACCCAAATTCCATACATAAGCAAACATTTTTAATTTCCTTGATATTTTATACATACTAGCTGGCACTACCTTGATATGTTTTCACACTATTTGCGCATTTGTTTCTGTTTATTAGTTAAGTCTGATTATCCAAAATTAACTCTATTTAATTCTAAAATACTATTTGAATTTGAAGGTACCACTATATTGTATTCCCAGTTCTATTCTCCATCATTTCACTTTCCAGTACATCCTTTGTCTCATCCTCTTCTGTTCAGGGTCCTCTTTTCCTCATATCTACTTCTTTTGCCAGGTGAGTTCACCATTCTCACGTCTTTGCTTTCCATCGATTCACCAGATTCTTCCTAGCAGACCCAGTTTCTGCACCAGCCCCGGAACTACCTGTGCTGTACTTGCATTCCTGGAAGCAGGTCACTGCTGCTGCTGCAATTGCTCAAGATTGAGAAGTCCTGCACAGAAAACAGCTAGCAAAGGCAGATCTGCAGGCCTGCTCTCTGGTTGGAGCAACCTTGAGGGTCTTTAGTTTCTCCATCATCTTCCAGAAGAACGTAATTGTTATAATCACAAGTACAGAGGAGTAACATCCTGCCTTGATAAGAGGACTTTGACCAATGGAAGCCAAGGCACATAGAGAGCCAGCAAATATTTTTCCCTGTTGGTCTGTCCTTAGTGCAGTAGTTTATATGGCCTCTCTAGAAACATCCATAAGTAATCAACTATTCATCTTTGTAACATCTCTCCAACATTTAGTCTTTTTCCTTCCCTATTTCATCTCCCTTTTCCCTTCACTCCTACTTCTCTAAGATTTTGTTCCCCAGTAAATTGTGAGGACATACACACCAGGCTTATTTTCTAGGGAACCTAGCCTAAGATACTCTCAAATTTTATTTCTGATTTACTCCTCTGGTTCCAAAGCCGTATATCCAATATCCAACTGTCTTTTTGGTTTCTCCACTTGGACCTCTAGTTGCAACTCAAAGCAGCAGATCCAAAACACTCCCATCCCACATGGATCCATAACATTTCTTTTTTGCAGTGCTCCTATCCTAATAAATGACATCCTCTAACACCCAACTGCTCAAGCCTGGAAGCTGGGAGTCATTATTGTTTTGTTTTTTCCCTCTCTTAACTCTCACATATAATTAGTCCTTAAGTACTATTAAGTATATTTCTCAAATATCTCTAATCTGTCCATATATTTTTATCTCCACTGCTGCCACCGTAGTTTAAGTATCATCAGCCTTTACCTAGACTATTGTAATAGTTTCTTAACCAGTCTCCCTGAATCCATGCTTATGTCTGTCAATTTATTCTCTAAATGCTAGCCTGAATGCTTTTATACTTGTGAATCTCATCCAGTATCTCCTAGTTATAGGCCTTCCTTAGCTTCCCCTTACCTTAGGATAAAGTCTTAAGTCCTTATTATGGTGTACAGGGTCCTACATGTATACCATAGACTCTATATATAACCTGAGTCCCATCTTCTCTTCTCTTTCTTGCTCTCTACACTCCAATCACCCCAAACTTCTTTTTATTTCTCAATCAAATATGCTCTTTCCCACCTCAGTACCTTCACACACACTGATCCTTCACCCTGGAATAGTTATCCTCATCACATTCACCTGGGTAATTCTTACGGTTCTTTCAGGTCTCAGATTAAATGCCAATTTCCTTGGGAAGACTTCGACTAGCTTTCGCTTTACGTTAGAGATTGTTAACTCCCATATCATCCCAAACCTGTCCTTTGTACACTCATCATACTTTTGATTATTTGATTATTTGCTCCATATTCCCAGCTAGACTATAAAGTCCACATAATTAGAGACTATGTTCTATTCCTATCATATCCTGGCTAACTAAAAGCTGGGCCCACCCTTTCCCTCTGGCCATGCTGCCACTCTTTGGTGGGGGCAAGAAACAAGGAGATATTGAAGTGCCAGGCCAGGCATTAAAATGACCAGAAATTTAAGTCTACTTATAAAAGCTACCAAAAGAATAAGATCTGACATTATCTAGGGCATTTTTTGGTTTGCTTTACTTTGTTTCTCTTTTGTTTTTGTTCTTAATGGGCAAAAGCGACACACCGATGGATGAGTTCATCTGAAGGTCAGAAGAATCAGAGCAGAAGATGAAACCAAGATATTCTCTGGCTTGCAAGCTCAATGCACTCTTTAAATTTTAACTCAGAGCATTCTCCCACCTGATTTTAGCATCTCAGTCATCATCCTTCTTGCAAATTCTTCCTTACTTCCACTCCATTTCCTCCATCTCTCTTGTCGTTTCATGAATGTTAAAGCTATGCTGTCTCTTTTTCTTTATCGTTCTGGCATCTCTGTGTATCTTGCTCAAGGAGATAAGCTTTTCCGACTTTATTGTTTCCACAAAACAATTTCTCTGGGATTTTATTCCTCAGTAAAGTGTAAGGACATGTGCTTTTGCTTCAGGCTTATTTTCTAGGGAACCTAGCACTAAGATACTCTCAATTTTGTATGTATATTTACTCCTCTCCACTGAGTTCTAAAGCTATATCCAGTATCCAACATCCAACTGTCTACTTGGTTTCTCAACTTCGATCTCTAGTTGCAAATCAAATCAGCAGGTCCAAAACACTCTCATTCTGTCTTTAACCATAGAAAAAAAGATATAGAATATTAATAAAAATATATGACTCTAAATTGTACCTCTTAAATGGTAAATTTCCCACAAATATTACTTAAAGAAATTATTTCTTTCAATTTCTGCATGATCAGTGATAATTACCATTTAGCATATTGCCTGGCAGTAAATAAATATTTGAGCATGAATACACATATATAATATCCAGTGATGATGAGGCAATAGAATCCAACTATCAAAGTGAAGTAGCCCCTCCTTCCCTCCCTCCTTCCAATTTAGTCATTTGATACTAACCGGAGAACTTCTTGGATTTTATGAAGTTAAATCAAGTTCATAAATGAAGAACGATTATTCTCACCTATAGAATAAGAAATATATGTGTGTATATATATATGTATGTGTGTGTGTGTGTGTGTATTTGACTATTTAGTAATGTAGAAAAGAACAATTTCTGTGACATATCTTTCCCATTGATGATCTGGTTTGATAAGAGTAAATTTGATTGGCTTAATATATCTTCTTTCCTCGTAGTTTCACAGGTGCTCCTCTCAAAGCAACCTATTCAGTTAAAGAAGACAACCTTCAAGGATATAAAAGAAATATTCTTTAGTCACTAGAGAACTATATGGTTAACTAAATATTAACTTATATTAACTATATGGTTAATGTAAGTCCATACAGGAATCTCAGTGCTATTGCTCCAGTAGTGGAGCAGTCTGGTGAATATAGCCAGGACACTGGTAGGATGGGGAAAATTGAAAGGGAGCAGATCTTGGTAAAGAATAGCGATGCAAGAATTCTGTTTGGTACGTTTTAACATTGAGAAGCAAATTCTGTGGAGGGATATTGCATAAACAGTTATATAACTGAGTTGGACGTTCATGGGAAAAGTGAGAGCTAAAAATATACATTAGGGAATTATTGGCCTATAAAAGTGGGCTTTGAAGTCATAGGATTTAATGTTTCTACCTAAAGCACAAATGTAGTCTGTAGAGAAAAGTCTGGATTTTCTCTAGGATTGAGCTCTAGAGCCTGCCAATACGTAAACATCAGGGAGAGGAGGAACAGCCAGGAGAGGATACTAGGAAGGAGTGGCCAGTGAGGTGGAAGGAAAATCAACCAAACAAAAAAACATATCCTGGAAGTGAAGTGAAAAAGAGTCTCAAGAAGGAGGGGGAGTGATCCACTACATAAAGTGTGGCTGACGGATCAAGTGAAGAGAGGAATGAAAACTGACTCTTGGATTTTTCAACCGGAGATTATTGGTGAAGAGAAGTTTCAGTGGAGTGATGAAGGTGGAAGCATGACTGCAGAGTGTTCAAGACATAATGGGAGGGGAAGCACCAGAGACAGAAAGAATAGAAAATTCTTTCAGATTTTCATCCAAAGAGGTTCAGAGAAGTAGGTGGTAGTTGGAGGGGGAGATGTGACTAAGAGAGGGTATTTCATAGTTTCAAAAATCAAGATATAATTTATACATCATGAAATGTGTACATCTTAAAGGTACAGTTCACTCCATTTTGATAAATGCACATACTCATGTGGCACACACTCCCATAGAGATGTAGAACAGTCCTATCACCCCAGAATGTTCGGTGTGTGCATTCCAGTCAAGTACAATTGTCATCCCACTCACTCTCATCAACCGCACATGAAGAAACCATCTTTCTGATTTCTATCACCATAGGATATTTTTACCTAGTCCGGGAGTTGATATAAATGAAATCACATGGTATGTCTTATTTTATGTCTGGCATTTCAATCATCATAATGTTTTTGAGATTCATCCACATTGCTGTATGTGTCAATAGATAATTTCTTTTTAATTATTGAGTAGTATTCCACTGGAATATATCATACATTGTTTATTCATTCTCCTATTCATAAATAATTACATTGAAGTGGGCTTTTCTGTGATGGTAGGAAGCTTATTCCATCACTCTAAGGCTCTTAATGCTAAAATAGTTCAATCTTGTATGGAAACAAAATACACCTCTCTACAATTTCTAACTACTCATCATAGTTACATGTCCTGGACCCAAATGAAAAATTTTTTATTTTCCTCAAGCTTTCTTATCCAATATAAGCTTACTTAGTTCTTTCAAATGTTTCTGATATGGCATATGACTCCTCAAATTACTCTGATTTGTCTCCTGAGAATGTGATGATTTAAGTCCCTTAAAATAATAGTGCTAAGACAAACAAATGATCAAACAAACAATTAAATAATCTGGATGTAGTTTGGTCAATATAAAGACCGGAACTATCACCATTTACTCTACCTAGTATTTTTTTAATGTAATGTGGGAACACATCTGATTTCTCTCAGCCACATAATTTCTTTTAAAATTTTGAGCTTATTTTCAATTATTACATTTGAATGCATATTTCTCTTGTCATGTCTCCCAAGTTATAATTTTTAAGTTAGTTTCCTCAAGGAAATAGTGAGCGTTTAATATTTATCCCTGTTAAGCTTGACTTAATTAGATCTATCAGATTGTTCCAATGGGTTGAATTCTTTTCGGGATCCTGATTATTTCACACAATGTATTTCTTGTATCACTCAGTGTCATATCATTTTCATATGTAATCAGAACCCCATGAATATACTTGTCAAAATCATTGATAAAAGTATTGCACAGGCTGGGTGCTACTAAAGATAAACCCTTTGATACACTTAAATAGTTTTCTCAAGATTCACTTCAATTCCAATTAAACACAATTTGTTTATAGTCTTCAAAAAATTTTAAATTCACTTATTTATACCATTAGCTCCCTTACACACAACTCTTTTACAGAATATAATGAAAGATAATGATAACCAGATTCATCATTTCTAAGAGTTCCTCTGCTCTACCTCTCCAGCATCCTTGAAATGGAAGCAAGTAAGAATTGTTTGGGATCACTTTTCCTTAGAAACAACAAACTGACCTCTAGCGATCAGTGGTTCCTTATTCCAAGTGCCAAGAAATGATTTAAAAAATGTTTTAAAAAATGATTTATTCTAGAATATTCCCAGGCAACACGGCATATAAACAGTATCATGTTGTAATGAAAAGAAAAGGGAAAGTCTTTGGATAAAGACAGACCTGATTACAAATTCCAGCTGTGTGACCTTGAGCAAATCATTTAGATTTCTTCAACTCTAGAATTAGGATCATCATTTCTACCTCACAGTGTTTCTCTCAGGATTAAATAATAGTGAGAATGTGGAGTGAGTATTTGATACATTTGTGTTACTGTTACGTGATGTCTTTTACCACCTCTCTGCTGGGCACGTGCCTCAGAGACCACGAAGGGGAAATAGTCTGTGAGGCTTCTCAGTACTTTGTAGTGGGATTTATTTGAGACACAAGACCTAAACCTTTTAAAAGCAATTTCCTGGACTCTACATTTTACCACTTTCACTTGTTTTGAACTTCAGTTTCCTCATGCCAATACCTGTTCTATTTGTTTTTAATGAAACCATGCTGTTTTCTAGTGATTATTTCTCTTTATATGTGTCATGAATCAAATTTTAATAATTATTTCTCAGGATCTATTTTACACAGCATAGCACGTCTAATCGTTTTCGTTTTATAGTATAAAGAAAAATGCAGAGTTCCTGCACCATTAGATACTTATCTTGCAACCTTAACAAAACAATAATTGTGTAGTTAAATATTTTTAAAGCATTGGGTCCATGGGAAATGATAAGATCTTTTACTAGAATTCACATTAAAATTATCTATAATTGCATGCCTCTTCCCCTTGTGGATTCTTTACTTAATTTGTACTAAAATCTTTAAAGTATTGGTCAGATTTGAGATTCTATTTAAATAATAATAATATTAATATTGGCTATTGATTATTGTGAGACAAATCTCAAGGATTTCTCCTAATTTGCCTGATTTGATTCTCATAAGAGAGCCTATGAAGTGGTTACTATTTCATTCCAATTTTACAAAATAGAAAATCGAACCACAGACTGGTAAAGTAGCTTCCCCATGAACACACAGCTTCTAAGTGGTAAAGTGGGATATGAACTCAGACATCTGAAAGCTAGCCTTCTTTGTTGTTGTTAAAAGCAATGAAAGGAAAAGTTTTCCAGAACAAGATATAGTTAAGAAGAAAAATTTGGGTGGAAGTGGGTAGAACAGCTATGGAGTAAATTTACGTGGAGGTCTATTTTCCTGAAGAGCTGAGCTCCCAAAGCTGACTCATAAGGCCTGGAATTTTAGCAAGCATGCACCTATATACCATGGTTTAGACACAGGGCTGTGGTTCTATCCTGGTAAAGGAGGAGCACTCCATGGCTTCCCTTTACATGCTGTGGATGGAGCCAAGATCCTTACACTCTAATTTCAGGAGAAGGAACTGTCCACCAACACATCCCAGTGACAGGCAGGGTGGAAGATGAAAAAGACAATATCACAAACCCATTCAGGACCTCCTTACAAAATATAAAATCCATGTGCAGTTTTTATTTCATAAGGCTACCTAGGAATTTTGCGAAATTAATCCGAGGTAGTTCAAGGTCATGCTGGTTATTTGTGGCAAGGACTCAGGCCCGTGCAAACCTAGGTCCAAGCTGCAAACTTCACCCATCAGCCCGTGGGTGAAATAGAGAAATGCCTCTTCTATGATTTACCTTTCTGTCTTCAGACAAAGTTTCTGTGACCTCGAATTATAGACATGTGACTTTATGAATGTGGATAGGATTCTGCCAGCATAGGTGGCTACCTCACATAGACAGACTCATTACGGCAGTCCATTTTAATGTTTTATTGTATATTTACAACTGCTTGTGTGGTGTTGCTGTTGTTGGCTTTTTACCCCTTCCCCCCAACACACACACACACGTGGTGGCGTTAATGTCGTCATTTAGGCTATAAGTTGAAGCCATAGCATCTATAATAGAGACAACTTGCTTGTGAATCATACATTCTAAATAAAGAAAATCAATAGACCAAGTGGTCTATTGGCTTCCATTCAGTGGGGTAAGCTTTTCAGAGATTTTAAAGGCTCTTTATCTCGCTAAGCATTCCTTTATGACACATTTCATAGTGAATTAAATTACATAAAGGGAAGCATCTACTTCTCATGCAGATCACTATTGGATGAAGTGTTCAGTGAGGCCCTGCTGCACGTCAGATACTTGCATGTTCGCACAAGGTTAAGTTTTTATAATAATCTTAGTATGAAATACAAGATGAGTATTTCCACTTTAGTAGAAATTTGGTACTTACTTCTGGTTATTTGATAATTTGTTAAGATAAAGAAAAAAAGGATCAAGAGTCTTGAGAGCACAAAACTGAGCCTTTAGAATTCTAAGTAATGTTTATTCCTTTTTAGTGAAAGGCAGTGTAATGACTCACTATTTTACAGATGTTAATGGCTTATCCTACACTTTGATGAATGAATTAATCACCAAATATTAAATGTCATGACACATTAAAGAGAAAAAATGTCCTGTTTGGTTTGATGTGATAAAGCTTATATTTAAATTAATTCTTCCAGTGAAAAATAGTGAAATCTTATAAAAATCTTGTTAGTTTGCTATTGGATGATGCCAAGTGGTGGCTTTGTTGAAATCATGTGTTCCCTATATACTGAGTGATGTTCTATCACATGCTTTGTGTGTGATGTTCAGGTAGGCTAAATGCAGTTGCATTAGAACAGGTTTTATGTGTAAAATATCTCAGAAATAGGGAAATGTTAAATTCAGTGAAGGAGCATTTGGAGATAGATTCTAGGTTTTCAATCATAATAAAATTAAAGCCATTAAAATAGATTCACTGGGGCATGCCCAGTGGTGTAGCATTTAAGTTCGCAAGTTCCACTTCGGTGGCCCAGGGTTTGCCGGTTCGGATCCTGGGCGCAGACCTACTCACCGCTCATCAAGCCATGCGGAGGGGACGTCCCACATAGAAGAACTACAAGGACCTACAACTAGGATATACAACTATGTACTGGGGCTTTGGGGAGAAAAAAGAGAAAGAAGAAGATTGGCAACAGATGTTAGGGCAGGGCCAATCTTCCTCAAAAAATAAAAAATAGATTCATTGATTAAAAAGTTATTTAAAAAGGAAAAAAGAAGAAAATACTACAATTTACCATAATTACGCAAATCAGGTGTCTCTTGCACTTTGCCAATAGCTAGCAAGATAAAGAGTCAATTTGAAAAATGATCTCACAATAAGAAAAAAAATATCTCCCTTGCTGTGGCTTATGCAAGGATAACGTTCTCCTTTTTTCCCTTTCTCTGCTGATCTCAGCATGCCACCCTCAAGCCTCTATGAGACTCACATTCTCTGATCTGTGCAGACACAGTACAGAATGATTTACCTTCCTTGAATGGGTCTTCACTATGAGAGCCTCTTAAAACATTCTAGGAAGAAGAATCCATCAAAGTTGGTAAATGGTGAAACATGGAAGGAGTTGGGTGAAAAGAGATCCTGGGTCCTGTTTAAATCTTTTGTTTTAGCAGATAGTCACCCTGTAGATTTAGCATGTGGGTCTTGGCCTACTTTTTATTTAACAGTTTAATTTTCAGAGACTTTATGGTGTTATTTTGGTCTCCTTGTTATCTCTGCTGCCACTGGGGTTTCCACTGGTCCTCACTGGTGTTGCCCAAGGGGAAGGAAAGAGTTCCCCAGGCCCAGCTGCCTGGAGCCCCTAGCTGAGGAAGAGAGTCTCTGGCCCCTGGGGTAAAAGTACACTTCCCATGTTGGACCACTTGCTGTGGCAAGATCCTCCTTGCAGGTGCCACATGGCTACCTGGTATCTCTAGGTGGGGGAAATGAGGCCAATGTGGATGAAGAGGCTTCCTGGACTGTCTGCTTATTGTGGCAGGATCCCTCTTGCTATTGGCATCCAGCCACCCAGAACTCCAGGTTGGGGTTGGGGGTCCTCAAGCTCATGAGGAATGATAGCACTGCTCCTGGCTGCTTTTTGTCAGTAGAACTTTCTGATGAATCGCCCTCACTTACTCTGCCAGTCTTGCTTGGTGTTTTCAGCAGGGCTCCTGTTCCATCCAGGAGAGGAAGGAGCCTACCTGAGCCTCTTCTATGGCTAGGTTGGGAGTTAGGGTACACCAGGCGTGGATAGCCTCCTTTTGAGGGTGAGGGGTCATAAGATGACCTGTTGCTATGTTGTTTCTCCTGTCCTATAGTCTCTAACCAGTTATTCTTTCTACTTTTCAGACCTTTCCTTTGATTGCTCTTTGCATTATTCTTAGGGTTTATAGTTGTATTTAGCAGGGTAGAGTTGGGAGGAATGATTCTGTCATCCCGTGTGGACTGAAAATTCACCATAATTACTTTTTGAATGAGATATTTTTATGTCAATATAAAATTACATGATTTTACTATAAACGAATTTTTAAAATCAGCTTACTACAGATAGGAAAGAATTCTTATCTAGAATTCTAATCTAAGAAAAGGAAAAATACTTTTTTTCTTATTTTGTGTCTAATCAGGTTCTTAATGCTTTAAGAGTGTTTTAAGGTTGGGTCAATAAAAATTGATTAAGACTGCCGATATTTAGATACTAGTGATGCTTGTCATTTGTCCATGGAACACATTCTCTTGTGATAGACAAAATAGACAAAATGAGTCTGTGCATTATAGATTAACCATCCAGACAGTTGTCTTAATTATTCACACATCTAGTTGTATCTCACATCCCTTCATTCCATCCTGACCCCATCCCACAATGCATACACATAATTTACACATAGAATTTATTTCATTGGCAAAAATTACCTGGAAAGACTTTGAAAAGGGAGAGATTCTATTATTTTTGTTTTTAACCAGGAAAAGATAATACTATTTTAGTCTTCCTCATTAAATATTTAGCCTTGTTCTTTTCCCTTGGATCACATGAATTTGGCAGATATTATCAAAGCTTGTGTTAATCAACTGAATGTCAGAAGCTTATGTGGGACTGTGAGAAGAAAAGGGGAAAATACTAATAAGTTTTCATTGAGTTATTTTCTCCCATGCTTTCATTCTTTCACTATTTGAGATTCGCTTATGAGAACTGTTTCTTCTCTTCACCTGTCATCTTCACGGTATTGCTGCGTTTGTATAACGGGATTATGGGTGTGGTGGCAGGGAAGGTTCTGTACCTCAAAATCTTTGGCCAGTGACACGGCAGATCATCAGGACCTACAGGATGGAACTTCTTCAAAGCTTACAGTTTCTTCTTTATAAAAATTAAAATTAAAACATTATCTATAATACTTATACCTATAACAACCTTGCGGCAAATAATGATGATATCAAATGAAGTCTAGTGGATAGAATTTGTATGAACCATATGCCGCTATTAAACCATAACTTCACAGAAAATTATAGTGACTGAATCTAAGTGACTTCTCCCTAGGAGGTGCTTAATACTTTTGTCTGGCTGGATGAAAATTTAGAAATAATCCCAACAATGCTTATAGCTGTGAAAGACTTGCAAAAAGTTGTACCACACAGAGGTTTCACACATTTAATTCTTTAAAATGTACTGTACTTTTAAAAAATGAAACAGAATACTGATCATTCATATTTTCACAAGCATTTTGATTTTCTTCATTGTCATGTTTCTAAAAGAATGTAAATAGAGTTTATTTTAAAAATGCTACTAATTATAAATAAGTAGAAGAAGTGGTGATGAACCCATTGGTCTTAGAGTGTATCCTGGAGGTTCTCCCAGCCAACCAGGAAGATAGAGCATGAGGAGTGTTTAGAGAACCTCCCAGGGAAATATTTATTAATACTCCTTGGGAGCTTATAAGCTTTATTGTGGGTCTAAGAGCTTGTTTGCATGTCACCCAAAGACATCTGACCCTTAGTCTCATTCTGAAACTCTAAGTTCAGGAAAGTGCAAGGCCTAGGATGTGTTATCCTGGCGGGGATGAGTATGATAAATCAGGACTGGTTCATGCTGAACCATTGCATTGCATCCAGTGCGTTATGTTACACCAAGATTTATGGGATGCACGTGGCTCTGATGAAGCAGTCCCCGGTGTATATCCAGCCTGGCCTACATGTAGAGTTACTAAAGACTTAACACTGTAAGATTGGGCTTGAATAGGGCAATGGAGCTTCCAAAAGTTCTGACTTGATCCTTATTCAGAGGCTATAATCTATAACCATGTACCTCCCTGGGAAGGACTGGGGTGCTAAAGGTTAAACCTTCATTGTCTACCCGAACTTCCTTTAGATAAGTAAATCTTGTTTGATTTAACAAAGTGGGGTCTCTATTTGCTCTCTCCAATGTCAGTGCCTTCCACAATACAGTGGTGCTGCAGTGAGTCATACTCTGTATTCTAGAGCAAAGAATACACTTTGCCCCACTCTTTTGTACTTTCTTTAAGAAATTTGACAATGGATCCGTCTCCACTTGGTGTTGTCTCACGACGAGATTAAGACTAATTGGTTAACAACCCTTTGAGCTCGCAATTAGCAGCATAATACTCATAGGGCTAAAAAAGCAAAGTGAGACCAGACTTTAATTAAAAGACGATTAAAATTATTATATACTCTTGAGATAATATAAGAGAGAGTTCTTGATCACAGTATATTTAAATGAATGAGATTATTAAAATATATGGCATGAAAAGATGTTTACTTTTCTAGTTTTCAAATACTCTTTTATTTAACTTAGTTATTTAAGAAAATGTAAATTATGCTACCTAAGTACATAAGTATCAAAATAATTGGAGGAAATGAGTTAGGTGACTTAAAATGAGTCTTTATTTGTTTTCATTTGCAAAACTATATAAAAATAATTACTTTATGACCTAAAAAGATATATTTTCTTAATTACCTCTTAAAAATTTCTAAGTGAATTATAACTTTTTCTCTTAAATCTTAGCTTTCAAATTAGTGAAATTAGCTATGACTCATATTAATTTGATTTGACTAAAGTTCTGCTGCACGTTTATTCAAAATATCTAATTAGGTTTAGGAGAAAAACAAGATAACTCTCCCTGAAGACTCTATAAGTCTTGGCAGGGAGTAATACACAAAGACAGTGATTTTAAGTGCTCTAATTGAACTCACACTTAATTTAATAATGTTAATATGTTACATGCAATGATCTATATCTTGTGGTGACAAGCGCGTATATTCTTCATAATCTCCAGCAGAAGTAGTAAATCTCATATTTTGGGAGTTGCGATTTACTTATGTATCTCACAATATATATCAGATCTTTTAAGTCCTTACTTATTTAATTATCCATTAATTATATTTAATGTTACCTTTTTGCCAAATACTTTCTGAGTCAATCAAAAGAACTGTAAAGAATCCCAAGGATAAAATAATAACAGTTAATATTTATTGACTACTTACTCTGTGTCCAGCACAGTTCCTAGTGCTTGACATGAATTGTCTCTTGGTTGCTGCTCTTTCTCTGGATACTGCTGTGTGGCTGTCAGCACCCCAGGGGTCTCTGAGAACAGACATTCAAATGCTGACTCTCTCTTGGGGCACATATTGAAGTTCTTCACTGAGGTATTAACCAGGGTGGAGGTAGTGGTTGTGGATATGGGGTGTTCCCAAGTGTGCAGTGGGAGGTTTCTTACAACTCTCTGTCTCAATAACATTCTCACCTGTGCACATACGTATACCTAATACTACCCTGCCCAGTCTCTTGCCGCTGGGCTCTTCGCCCAGTAGCCTGCCCTCTTGGGTGAGGAACCAACAGGTCAGCTCAAATTCAGACACTAGTATAAAGCACAGGGTACAGACAAGCAAATTCACCTTAATAGAAATCCCACAGAAGAATGAGATGCCAATGTCACCTTCCTGAGGGGGCTCTCAGTCTCTGTGGATGATTCTTTTGGATGCACCCCTTCCATTAGCTTGAAAGTTGAAGGAAAACGCACTATATATCCTGCAAGATTGGAGACTCCTAACTCCGACAATTCCCTCTTCTTCTCCTTCCCCAATCTCCCGCTTAACTAGATTTAGAATTGCGTGTGTCTGTGTGTGTGTGTGGTGGGGGTAGGGTGTGCAGATTGTGGCAGGGTAGTTCACATCTGAGTTTCCTTTTAAAAGGTGCAGTGCTTGGTGCCTCTTGTCATCATCTGTGAGCCCCAGTTATCAATTCTGTGACAACAAGAAAAGTCCCACTCACTGTCTTGATGCACTATTATATGGATGGGTCAGCAAGCTCATGAAGACGAATGATGAGAGAGAAGGTGTGCAAGTTAGATTGGTTAGATCACAATCTAGTCTTCAAACTAGTCCAGGAAACTTGTATACCATAAACGAATGGAAGAAATAATTGTAATATTTTAAAACTAATTTGGGTGACTTCAATGTTAAATTCTGAAATGTGAGTATTTTGCTCTTTTTTGTGATGCTGCTATCAAAGGAGAATTATTTCTGTCTTGCTTCTGTAGTAGATCTGGCTTTTCAGTATAATGCTAGTTCTGAAAAGATAATATGTCCTTCTGTACAAGGCGATGTCGGTAAATCTGTAGTGCAGATACACAAATAGCTAACTGAAGAACTATTACTGACCATAGAATTTGTCTCCCAAAGTTATTTAGTACGAGTTATTAGAGAATGTAGTTTTTAGGAGACCATCAAATTGGTGCTGAACATGATGAATCATTGTGCATTCTTATGGGTACAATACACATTGAGATAAGTTAGTTTGACCTCACCAGAAAGCAGAATCAAGTTTGAGGACCTCATGCTTGTTTGTTTATGTTTAATCATATGGTCTAGGCAGTTCAAAAGGCTGATTTTCTAATACTAACTAAAATTGAGATGGTTTGCCTGATCTTGCTTGTTCCCAAGTCATTTTTTCCAGGTAGTTGGATGGAAAGGACCAGAGGTTTTATACACGAGGGAATTGAGATTTCGAATATAAGGAGCTTGCTCCTTTATAGCAGAAAATGCCTTTAAGGGTGGTTACAGAATCAGGATCTTTGCATTTGCTGCCCAGCCTGCAATGTTTCTAGCTAGAACATGTAGCCGTGGCAGAATCTCATTTACAGTCTGAGAAAAACTTGATTTGCCTTTTGGACTCATGTCATTTTGAAATAATTTCTTAGGAATTCTGCCAGGAGTTTCTTTACTTTTGGCTTGTCTATAATTCCTGTTAATGGGGAACTATGAAATTCCTTGTTCAGTTCTTTTTAAATTTCTAACCTCACAAATTAAATCAAATGTAAAAGAACACAGGCTATGAAAAGAATATAATGTGTTCCTTGTAGCCAAGACAAAAACTAAAATGTACTTGTGCTCAGAAAAATAGTATGTCAAACATATAACTCATTAGTAGTCAATTTAAAATCTCACCACTTTACTATAAAAATGCAAACATGAAAAGTGACACCAGGTGGAAGCTGTCAGTCTTCTCACACCCTCTTTCAGTCTTCCCTAAAGACAAGGGAATGTTAATCTGATTGGCGAAGTTTCAGGGCAGTGTACCACCTTTGCTAATGAACAGTGCATATGGAACTTTCTGGTAGGAAAGCTCAAGCCATTTTCTCGAAAGGAAGTGGTCTCTCTCTCTCTCTTGCTTCTGCTCTCACTTTCTAACACTCTCTTCTCTGCTCTCTTTCCATGTAGGAGAAATGGCATGTTCTACATGTGAAATTTTTGAAGAGATGAATCAAGTTATTCTATTTCTCCTTGGTCTTTTCAAATTTTTTCTTTCAATTTTTTCTTTTGTCATTGGTTCTGAATCCTTTACAAACTTGCTTGCCTTGTCGACACACATTCATAATTACAAATGTTTCTTTTGGAAAAAATTAATGAGAATCTAACACAGTACTTGATATTGGTCTTCACCATCAAAGAGAGCCAAGGAACTTTTAGTTTTTGATATAGAGTTATAAAAATTCTAATACTGACTAAGATTATATCAGCTTTTTACCGGCTAGAAAACATTGATGGTTTACATTAAGTGTGTCAACTAAAAACCAGATATCTGATCAGCCAATTTTCCTTCATTCTCTGTTTCGGCAATTGGGCATTGACATCAGGACTACCTGTGTGCTATTTCTGTGATTCTTCTGCTTTCCCATTACTTGGCACTGTGCATACCTTTTTAGTTTTCTGGAAACTTTCCTCTACTTTATGATTTCTCAATATTACTGAGAGTTCCTTTGAGATAAAACCTGTAAATTACTGCTGTAACCTGAGTTGGAGTTTTCGTGGAGATGGAGACAAACTCATTTAATATCCTTATGTATTTGCTGGCATTCTTCTCACCTGCTTGGATTTCAATTCTCTCTTTATACTTTTTGTCCTACCCTCCAGCTTCAAAACCATTCTTTCTGGAGAAGATATAAACTAGCTGTTCGTTGAGTGGTTCTGCTTTTTCCAAATTACTTCACATTACTCCTTTTTTAAAAATTTTATTGTTACAAGCATAACTAAGATACCTTTCTGTGGCCTTTAGAATTTCTGTATTTCTAGGACCCTCTTTTCATGAACTTATGTTATAATGTGATATTCCTCTTTGAAATTCTATCCCAGTCTTTCTCATGTTAATACATAAGTGATTTAGGCTTACTGTGACAGGGAAGAGGGCATCATTGAATACTGTTCAGCAGAGGGATGGGTGTGATCCAAGTGGTGCTCCAGGAAGATGTCCCATATGCAGGGATGAGCATCAGTACACCCTGCTGGGAGACTAACCCATGGAGAAGACCATGGCCTGTGTCCACATTCATTTTACTACCCTTTCAGAATCGCTATAGAAGTATAGACATAAAGCAGCTTGTAATTGGACACCGTGGCCAGTAAATAACACATTTGGACTCAATAAGCAATTGACTAAATGCAACTAAAAAAAAAAAAAAATGGATGAAGAAATCTAACCAATCAAATTTCCAGGCAAATGTAAATCGGGTGCCAATAAAGCAGCTAATCTTCAGCCCTGAATCACTAGGATGCTAAACCCAATCTATCTTAATTGTCAAATGATCATAAAAGAAAAGAGAATTGGAAAATCATGAGCTTTAAACTAAGCTTACTCAGAGGCACTTTTAATTGTGAAAGGTTTTCTAAGGCAGCATAAAATTTTCTTCTGAAGAGTTTACAGCTGTCTATGCACATATATCATCAGCATTTCTCTACATTTCTAGATTTGGGTATTAAAAGAAAGTTATCAAATGCTGTTCCAGAATATATTTTTCTTTCTCCAAAGATATTATTTTTTTCTCTAGTTGATTGGATAATTAAAAGTGATTAATATCAAACACTGACCATTTTACTAAATCAGTACACTCTTAGTGAGTGACACATAAATGATGACATAGTTTTTTGATTTAGTATGTAGGAACATCATATTACCAGGAATGCTCAACACAAATAAGAATATTTTGCTTCAGCTTAATGTTAACTTGCCTTTGGTGGATGTTGTGCATTTCAATAGATATTAAATGACAAAAGTAAGACTAAAAAATTCATGTATTCATTCATTCACTTAATAAACATTTGTTGAGTATCTACCATCTATACTAGGAATCGTACTGACTACTGGAAATAAAATGGTAGACAAAATAAAGAATTGCTCTAATATTTTGCAGTTTATATTATACTGAGGAACAAGAAAACAGACAATTATAATATATTATGATAAGTTATTTAGAAGATTAGCAAATCAGAAAAGCACCTAGACCATGCTTAGACTGTTAAGAGAAGATTTCCTGAAGTAAGTGACACCAAGCTAACCCCTTGAAGAGGGATAGGAAGCAGAAAGAGATGGTCAGATTTGATGGCATATACCAGGCATACACCATTGCAAGGTTTGATACATACATGATCAGATTTGCATTTAGTAATTCTCAATTTGGCTCAAGAGTAGGGAATGGATTGGGTGATGCTGCTAGAAATTGAGGAGGAGACAGTGGGACTGGTCTGGAGATCGATTAGTAGTCCATGAAAGAGATGATAGTGACCTGGATTAGGGCAGTGCCCTTGAAACAGGTGAGGATTGGACGTGAATGATATTTTGAAATTAGAGCTATAGACTTGGTACTTGATTAAGTGAGGGCACTGAGGCGGTGAAGGAGGACTCCAAAATGGTGCTCTGGTTTCTGACTTGAGAAAATGGGTTGGGATTGTGTCCTTTGTTTGAGATAGGGAATGTCAAAGGAGAAACTGAATACAATCATTATCTAAGACTTCTCTTTTCTCTTCTCTTCTCTCCTCTTCTCTCCCTCCCCCCATCTTTGAACATCTTGAAACTTTAGTTTAAAATTTCCTACCCCTTGAAGTAATTGTCTTCTATGAAGCCCAAAATTATTTTGACAAGGAAAAGTCACTTTAACTTCTGTACTTAGAGCTAATCCGTGATTAAAAATAACAACAGCCTATCACCTTGCCAAGTCACGTCAAATATTCTTAAGCACTTAATCAAAGGAGACAGAACATTGATGTATTTAAGGAAAATTGCCATGAGTATTCCTTGACCTTATTTAAAGATTGAAGATGGCACTAGGCAAATTATTCTGTGCAAAATAAAAGTAACCAAGGAAAATGCATCCAAGGGAAATTATATGCTACTAGATAAATATGCTTTTTATAGATGTCACCTTGAGGACTCAGAATTTGGAAAGGAATTTTTATTTTTTATAATGGTGTTCTGCAAATGGGAGAAATCCAACTTAAAAATCCAGTGTCAACAATGAAAATAATTGAATTCCTTTTCCTTTTTATCTGAGAAGACAGAGTTAAATCTAGTCTGAAGTGGGACTCCATCAGGAACTCAAATGATGTTATTGGGTCTCCTCTTCTCTCCATCTCTCTCACATCTCAGCTCTGGTTCTTATTAAGTATTGGCTCCTTCTCTCCTATTGCAGATGGCTCTCTCCAGGAGGGGACAAAGGAGTGATGGTGGTGGTTAACATTACCTCAGCTCGTGGCCACAGAGGCGTCAGACTGCTCTTTGCTTCCAGTGATCATATATAAAACTCCAGAAGATTCTAATTGATCTGGCTTGGGTCATGGCTCCAATACTTATTTGGCAATTGCAGCCAGGGGTGTAGGGAACTGTGGCAGCCTACCAGAATTACCTAGTATGAAGTGGTTCTCCAAAAGAAGTGAGAACAGGTGCCTGCTGTTATCCAACAAGGGGGATGCAGAATACTGGGCAGACTAAAACAACACATGCCCATTACATTTCTATTGTATGCATTTGAAAATTTCCTCCAATTTTAACTATTAATTACCAGACTATTCAATCATGACAATGCAAAACCATTGGCATAAGTAGAAAACTAAAGGAAATTGACCTGTAAAAAATTATTTAAATTATTACTCTTTATTAGAGAAAATATTTCAGGAAAGGCTCCATGACTTAAGGCTGTGCTCCTATTATAAGCTGAAGAAGAATTCTACTTATTGTAGTTGTTTAAAGAGTTGTCACTGACTTTTTTTTTTCTAATTTTGTTAGGAAGTCACTTGATGCTTTAGCTTTAGCTGTACAGTCCTTTGCTGCCTGTTTTCATAGCCTATTGCTGAGTAATCTCCTTACTCTGCTATTTCTCTCCTCATGTGAACTACAGATATCTTTCCATAACACCTGCTTAAAGATGTGACTGTCATCTATTCTTCTCTCATATTCAGCCAGGACTAAGTTGCTATATCCATTGTTTCTGAAAAAAATAGATGTTCTTGTTTTTTCTGACCTGATGGTTTCAATTTGTCTATTAATGTCAAAATAAAGATACTAGAAGAACTCAAAGAAGGAGATATGTTTTTTGTTGTTGTTGTTGCATTGTTTTGTGTGTGTGTGTGTGTGTGCGTGTGTGGCAGGTCCCAACTACCCTCACAGTTATAACACACATCTATGTGCTAAGAAATGCAAAAATGAATTGTACATTATTTATTTTTTACTTCCATCAAGAAAAAGAGATAATGCATTTTTTTCCAACATTTTTCCTTCCACAACTCAACTGAGGAATCATTTTTCTTAGCTTGTTTTCATAATTGAGGATTCTGTTGATTTCAAAGTAAATCCCCTTAAACAGATATCAAATTTGTTGGTGAACCTTTTACCCATGCCAACTAAGCTTGAGAGCTGAGAAAATTCTGACTACTCTTCTATAATAAAAACTTGGCTAATCCGGAAAAAAAAAAATCTCATTGTTAATGTAAATGTAACTCGGCTACCTGGATGTGCACGTTGTCTAATCCTTTCTTATTATGGCTTCACATTTATTTCACAAAAAGAAATGATGCTGCGGGTCATTAAAACCAAAATGTCCACATTCTGAGATTCATGGTTCTATTTATAGCTAGATAACCCCTTATTGGATTATTCTAACTTTTCTTAAACCTATTACTTGACAAATTGCTCCCATGCTTGTCCAATTTGCTAGGCTACTGCACATTGCCTTGACAACTCAAGAGAAGACTCTTATCACTATGGAAACAAGTCAATATAAACATCTTCACATTTTATTTATAGACTAGGTAATGTAAAGGGCATCAGGCACACTTGATATGATCTGAAATGAAATATGGTAGATGCTTCTTGTTTTTAATTAATGGGATTAATGGTTGACACTGACATACAGAATCTTCTCACAGCTAGGCAGGTAAAACTGCAATTGTGACTTTATCTGTTACTTTAATTTACAAGGGTTTTTTATTGTTCAAGGTTAACATCTAGACATATGACAGGAAATCTAACAGATGACATCAACATGAAAAGGGAGCTTTGGACACTTCAACCAAAGAGGTGCCAGATCTCAAAAATACCTGTAAACTGCTATAACAATCTTTCACATAATACTTTCTAAATTGGAATAGGGAATGAGTAATTCACCGCTTTACAGATTTCATTGTGTAGTAGAAAGGACACAGGATTTGAATCAGACACTAATCAGTTAAAAGATTTGGGGAAGCCAATTCATTTTATTTTAGCTTTTCCATCTATAAAATGGGTGTGATAACATTTACCAGCTGGATCATTGTAAGGATTACAAGTGATATGAAAAAATATCTAACCCAATTCCTCCATATGACAGGTGACCAACAAATGGGAGGTTTTTCATCTTATGTGTGACTTTTTAAATACTTAAATGATTAGCAATCCTTCCTAATTATGCAGCTCGCATTTGCCATTTTGATAGATTTTGTAGACATTTTACTAAATTCACTGATTTGGTGGAAATGGAAGGGAAATGTATGTTTCATTTTTCACTTTAAAAATTTCAAATGTAAAGTCAAATGGGGTCCTATAAAAAAAGGACAAATAATACCTTTGAATAATTAGTTACTAGTTATTTGTATGCTTGTATTAAATTACAGAATCTACCATACAATCTTCCCACTCCAAGTAAGGAGAGCTTACCTTCATTTGTTTCTGGAAAATAATATTCACCATAATTATTATCATTTAAGAAATTTGTTCCCTGTGAGTTTGGCAAAAATCTGGGGATTTAGATAGCTTTCCAATGTGTATGTGTCTGTGTGTGTGTGTATTTTTAAATATGGCATCAATATTTCTTGCAGCTGAACTAATTTTAAATAAAATGTCTCTTTCTCCTTTAACAAGTAAGAGACCAAAAACATAAGCTGTTGGATATTAGAAGAAGCGTGTATTAAGGTACACCATTTATTATAGAAAGTTTGATGGTGACCATTCCACAAAGCCAATTTCTGGTTTAATTGTCACCCTGCATGAAAAATTTCCCTTGGCTTTAATTCAGTTTCAAAGATTTGGGGTTATATCCTGAGATCCTAAATTTATGTATCTTTGGATAAATAAATATATTTTCTTTGTTCTTCAATCATTTTTCTGGAATAACTGTCTCTAGCTAAAGTACTCTAATGGTAAATGGAGAAAATACCCGAGTTTATACAAACGTGCTTTAGTATTTCTCCTTTGCTTTTAAAAAATATCCTTGTCCAACAGCCAGATCACATAAAAAACAACAAGGCCTGCTAGCCACATAGATATATGTCTTTTTTTTTAAAATAAGCATTTCCTTTTATGTTGCTCTGTTTTACTTTATTTAATAAGATAAGAATTAAATGCTGGCAGATTGGAGAATGTCTCCAACAACATATAAAGGATGTGAATTCTGTCGCAGGGAAAAAGAGATAATGATAATTAGTTGTAGGGAGGGGAACTTGATGACAATTTGGTGAGCTCTTAAGGTTCTTTGGTTCTACTTCTGTGAATTTATATGAAATTTTTCATTAATTAACAATTTCTCCCTAACTTCCCCTAGCACACACAAAAAGTAATTAAGCTAAAAAAATGCAAAAGGGCTTCTTTTTGGTGCAAATTGCTAAAAGGCATAGGTTGATTTCCTGGCATTAAACTTAGTTTTTAACAAAGGAATTTAGTTAAAAATAAATGAGTGAGAGAAAAAGTAATATGTTATTAATCAAAAAATAAAACCATAAAATATCCCAGAAATATTTACCTATCTACATTTATGTTTTTCTACAAAAGAAATGCGTATTGAATTGAGAAACACTGAGGCATGTGGTTGAATAGCAGGCAATGCAGCAGACTGAGGGAGAACTTGAAATATACTAAAACACACGCACACACATACACACAAATAACCAGTTGTGTTACTGTTTCCTTAATACTGCCTTCAGTTTCAGACTTGCGTTCATATTCAACAAATTCCTGTGGAAAGATGCAGCATGTAGAATGGAACGGTATGTCTTCCAGTCAAGCTTATTTGCAAACTATTTGAAAAAGCATAGATTGTTTGACCATGTACGAAGCAAAGCATTAAGAATTTCAACTTATTCTAAAGTTACGTTGACAAATCACCCTCCTGTTTTGGAGAACTCAGCTCACTTATACGTGTTGTGGTAGATTGTGCTACTTGTTCACATTTCTCCTTCCTTCCTTGCCCTTGGTAGGGTTCTCCATGCACAGAGTGTACGTCCTCGTTCCACTGGCTTTGGCTTGGTCTTATGACTGACTTGGACAAATGGAAGATGCAGAATTGGTACTGTGTTTTGTAAACATGGCATTGTAAGGCACTGTGTGCTTCTGCTGCCCTTTCTCGCGCTTCTGTCACGACATCGTCACATCGTAGTAGGGGGCTGCTCTTTCACCTAGGTCCTAAAATTAAAAGACACATGGAGCACACCTGTACCCAAGCCACAGCCTAGAGCAGACCCACTGCAGTCGACCCCCAGGCACATGAACAAAAGTAAGTATTCATTGTTTTAACCCTGAAAGTTGGATTGTTTGTTATACATAAATATAACAGGAAAAGCTCACTAATACAAGTGACCATGAATAAATTGAGTAAAAGTCCGATAGAGATGCCATTATAGATCATGCTTGCAGTTTACCCAGGAGCAGGGCTAAGACCTTAGCACCAAGGTCTTAGCACTAAGGAGACCTGACAGCACATAGTGGAGCCATCACTGGATGCTCCTCCTGGCAAGGGCAAGAGCATGGAGGTTAAAAGGATTAGGATCTTGAAGAGATTATCAGGACTAGAGTTATAACAGAGCAAAGAAGATAAAGAAGCACTGACTGCAAATGGAGTGGAAGATCAGAGGAAAATTGGCAGCAAGACTAATGGTTTGCTGAGTCCCTGAGTGGTTGAGCTGTTTCTCCTTTAAATTCTTCTTGTTATGATGAGGATTGGTTGTAGTAACAAGTCAAGTGATCCCAGATATTGGAATAGGATTGGTCAAGGGAACAAGGCAGAGCCTGGCATCAGAGGCCAGGGTCACTTCAACATGAATTATCCTCATAAGAAGCTGATGGAATCTGAAAGGATCTTTTCAGGATGGGGCTTGAGAGAGTGATAAACACCCACAGGGGATCTGTAAGAGCAAACCAAATAGCTAACTTAAGGTGAAATGAACACGTTCCCAGCTTTCCAAGACAGTTAATAAGATAGTAGGTGGTCTCTTCATGGTGTTAAGTAATCATTGTATTGACATAAGCTTATCAAACAGGAATTTTTCTTAAAGAATTATCATGAAAATTCATTTTCCTTTCTCAAAGGCTACATTTGGAGTTAAGGATTTTCAAAGACAGGACTGTACTCTCTCAGCAGCAGCCTGATTCGGGTTTGGTTCTCCATCTCCCTATAACGGACAAGTCACTCTCTTGCTCCAGGATTGTGCATTGTTCACCATCCCTGTAGTATAAACCTTAGGTGCCTCAGATTCTTCCATAATCTGACCCAAACCTTCTTCTCTTTCCAAACCCATTTCATATTACTCCCCTCTTTGAAACCTATCCTTCAACAACACTGGTTTTGTTCAGTATGATGAACCTGTAGTCAGTAGTGCTGGGCTGAAATCATCTTCCTTCACTTACTGGCTGTGTGGCCTGGATTGGTCTTTATTCTATCTGAACATCAGTTTCTTTGCTAATATGTGTATTGCTTGAAATTTTAAATGGGATTTTAAAAAAGGGAATATTCTGAGCAATACCAATGTGTTTTCATTCTGCTTATTCTTGATAAATAAGTGTATAATTTTGCTTCTATGTTATTCTCATTGCCTGAATCTTTTACCCTTTTGTTTTTCCTGTGTCTTATGTTTCTTTAAAATTTACATCAAGGTCTACCTCTGCTGAGAATTTCTTCCAGACTGTCCCAGCTTGTGGTGATCCATTCCTTCTGTTGCAACATACGTGTCATTTGGCATGGCTGCCCTGTCTGACTGCTTATTTTTTAAATGTATATTTTGTGTTTCACACCAGATGCAAAGCTTTGCAGGGCATAGACAGCAGATTATAAATTTTGGTATACTCGTTATCTGATGAAGATCCTTGTTTATTGAAGGCAATCCATAAAGAGTAGAATCTTAGGGGGCCAGCCCGGTGGCATAGCGGTTAAGTCCACGCAGTCTGCCTCGGCAGCCCAGGGTTCGTGGGTTCGGATCCCAGGCGCGCACAGACACCCTGCTTGTCAAGCCATGCTGTGGCGGCGTCCCATATAAAGTAGAGGAAGATGGGCATGGTGTTAGCCCAGGGCCATTTTTCCTCAGCAAAAAGGGCTCAGGGCTGATCTTCCTCACACAAAAAAAGAATAGAATCTTAGGGGGTTACAAGGAACTATAAAGGTCATAGAGTCCCACTTGTGTGACGATATGATGATGATAATGATAATGATGATGATGAAATAAAAACCAAATATACATATATATATTTGCTCACGAACCTATCTTAAGATGGTCTCATTTTTTAAAATATTTTTCATTTTCTGCAAGTGTATTACTTAATGCATGTAAATATAGAATAGGAAAATGCATAAATATGAAAGATCTTGTTCATAATGATATAAAGATTTACATATACTTTTAAATTCACATTCTTTTTATCTTATCTTTTGATGAGAAGTATTGATCAGCATGTTCTCTCATGATATATGAGAAGACAGTTTTCTGCAGCATGATCAATATATAGCATTAAAAATGCATGAAATATCAGGAGAATTAAAAAACTGAATCTAGACCCTAGGTCAGGAAATGTTTTTTGTAAAGGGCCAGAGAGTAAACACCTTAGGCTTTACATTCTCTCTGAGGACTAGTCGATTCTGCATTGTTGTGCAAAAGCAGCCATAGACTAGGTAAGTGAATGAGCATGGATATGTTCCAATAAAACTTTATTTGCAAAAACAGGCATGGCTTGTGATCCATAATTTGTCAAGTCCTGATAGACAATCATATCATCTAAATCAGCACATCAGTTTTCTATTTGTAGTGAGCCAGTGACTGTCCAGTTTTTCAGTAGATATATTTTATTCTATAAATCAACTCTCAAAATAAAATCGCCAGTGTTTGAGAGATTTTCCTCAAATCCTCTAACAAAAGTTTTTGTCCATTCTTTTTCATGATTGAAGTCTTTTATAGAGAGAATTCTGAGGTATTTTGATAGCTTTTCATTTATATTTTGCTTAAATTTGATAAATTTTTTAAAATTTGTGGATTTTATAAATGTATTTTTATGTATATAAACTAGTACATCTCTTTGTTCAGTCCACAAGCATCTGTTTGAACCATTATATGACTAATACTGTGCCAATACCTCAATAAAGTATTTATTTCTTTATGACTAGATTTCTTTAGAAATATTGTCAAAATATAATCAAACTATGAGGTTCCAATTGTCTGTTTATAATGTAACTTGAGGTAGTTTCCTACAGCAGCAGTCTCTTTTCAAAAGTTATCTTATTTCTAATGCTTTCACAATATTATATTGCACTTCTGAAACAAAGACGTATCTTTTAATCAATGTGATAAAAAAATCGTTGCATCTTATTTTAATACAAAGTGTTATTTTTCTTAATGGTACATAAAGTAATGTGATGTCTTACAAAAAAAAGTGGTGATTCAGTGAGACACAGTAGTAGTAGTACGTGAACTTTTACACCTGGGAGCACAATGGAGCTGCTTGGATGACAGATTGGGAATCCAATGTGCAAGAACTAAGTCATTCTGCAACTAGATCAACCTGGCCTGTGGTTCAGCTGAGATGGCTAGGCAGATTAACACTCTTGATAGCACTGTTAACCAGTCACTCTTTGTTCCGTCTCTGAAAATCCTTTTTCTTCATTCATTGGTTATTGGTATCAGTGTCCTCTCTGCCAAATGCTCAATTTAAGAACATCAGAGTCACACTTCTGTCCTTCCTCTTTCTTACTCACCAGGTGTGTCAGCCATTAAGATCCATGGTGATATTTATAAAATGTTTCTCGTTTTATAAACGATTTTATAAAATCCTTCCCTCGTTTCCTGGTTAGATTTTCATCACCCTAGGTTAGCTCTTCATCATGCTCAGCTGACTGAGCATAATTGCTAACTCGTTATCTTGATATTTCCAGTATCTCTTTCCTAAAATTCATATACTTCTAATTAATACTGGGAATATCCTTTTAAAGAACAAATCTCTTCATTCCCCTCTTTTTCTAAAACTTTTGGGTGAGTCCTTGCTATCTGCAGGGTGAATCTAAATTTCTGAACTTGTTGGCTAAGGCCCTTTGTAATCAGACCCTAATGTAATGAGCTTAGAATAGTGCTAGTCACATGACAATAGCCCAACTGTGTTAGTGATCGTTATGATTAGTATTGCACTGAAACATTGTTTTCTATTATATGTTTATACAGTGTGTGAATCAAGATCCAGTTAGGAGACAGGAACGACATCAGTTATTTGAACAATACACTGTAGCTTATAACTAGCTATACATTTGTAAAATGGGTAAATAAAAGGGTAAAAAGAATACTCTGAGATACCATAGAGGCAGCAACTGAAGGAAGCATCTGCTACTTAGGGCCAAGGGAAAAAATGGAATAGGTTGAAATTATTAAAACGTAGACACTTGGAGGAGAGTCGCTGCTGAGCTGAAACTCGGACATCTGGGAAGGGGTGCTGCTTAGCTGGTATGAGGCTGGATTCTGGGAGTATTGGAAAAACTGGAAACTGGATTAAAATACTGCTACTGGAATGAACTGCTGCCCTAGGGTGAAGAAGGATTGCTGTGGTGGCGTGCACCTGAACCTCAGACTGGGAGCCCACGGTTTACAGACAGGAGAAGCAAGTTCTGTCTTCCTCCTCCAGCCTTGGGGTACCCCTGTAGCTCCCCCTGTTGGCAGAGCCTAACGTTGGCGCCAGCTGGCAAAGGAGGAATGTGGTTTGCAGACCTCCGGATCCAGTAGGCAAGCCAGTACAAGAGGTGGGGTGAAGCGAAGAGAGAAACACTCACTAATTGGCAGAGTCTACCTCTCCAGCTATACATATCCTATACTCACCCTTCTCACAAACTGAACTTGCACACAACAACAAAAACAGCTCTATGTTTCTACCCAATGATATGCAACTATCCTTTATACAATAAAGATGTTCTCAGTCTTTTTGCCAAATGAGAATTCCTAACAGTTATTGTGTTCATCTCTGTGCTATGTTAACTACTCCTCAAATTCATTCACAGTCCCATCTGGATATTCTGTTAATCTAAATACTAAATTATAAAGTTAACCTCCAACAAAATTTGTACCAAATAATAAGAATTTTTGTTAAAGAATTTTCCATTCATGCCAATTCCTATTTTAAAAATATTTTTCAAAAATAGACACTGATTTTTTTAAAAACATCTTTTTATCAAACATGAAATTTCTCACTTGAGCAAAAAAATGATGAATATTATCAATAGATTTTGTAATATTGGACTTCTTTTGACCATTCCCACTTAGTAATTGTGTAGTTTTCTTGTATAAAATGACAGAGCAGTTTTCTTTTTTATCTTCTTTTTGTTTGGCTTTGATATACAGGCATACCTCGTTTTATTGTGCTCTGCTTTATTGCTCTTTGTAGATATTCTGTTTTTTACAAACTGAAGGTCTATGGCAACCCTGCATTGAACAAGTCTACTGGCGTCATTTTCCAACAGCATTTGCTCACTTCATGTCTCTGTGTCACGTTTTGGTAATTCTCGCAATATTTCAAACTTTTTCATCATTATTATATTTGTTATGGTTATCTGTGCTCAGTGATCTTTGATGTTACTGTTGTGATTGTTTCGGGGTGTCTCGAACTGCACCCATATAAGACAGCGAACTTAATAAATGTTGTGTGTGTTCTGACTGCTCCACCCACTGGCGGTTCCCCCATCTCTCTCCCTCTCCTAGGGCCTCCCTATCCCCTGAGATACAACAATTTTGAAATTAGGCCAATTAATAACCTTGCAATGGTCTCTAAACATTCAAGGTAAAGGAAGAGTCATAGGTCTCTCTCTTTAAATTAAAAGCTAGAAATGATTAAGCTTAGTGAGGAAGGCATGTCCAATGCCAAGATAGGCTTAAAGCTAGGCTTCTTGTGACAAATACGTTGCCAAGTTGTGAATGCAAAGGAGAAATTCTTGAGGGAAATTACGAGTGCTACTCCAGTGAACACATAAATGATAAGAAAGCAGAACAGCCTCATTGCTGATATGCAGAAAGTTTTAGTGATCTGGATAGAAGATCAAACCAGCCACAACACTCCCTTAAGCCAAAGCCTAGTCCAGAGCAAAGTCCTAATTCTCTTCAATTCTATGAAGGCTGAGAGAGGTGAGGAAGCTGCAGAAGAAAAGTTTGAAGCTAGCAGAGGTTGGTTCATGAGGTTTCAGGAAAGAAGCCATCTTGAAAAACCTTGAAGCTGACACACTAACTTGTATCTACTTTATAAATTTTACTCCATTACCTGGCACATTGTTCAGTTCAACTGACCTTATTTTTATACAAGAATTTCTCAAAATGAAGGAAACAGTGTATTAATTTGTATTCAAACCTTAACCTGGTTGCTACTCCAGAATGTTTTCCTATCATTGCAACTGTGTTATCTGATCATACTCCTACTCAAAATTAAAATAACATTTGTTGACAACGCAATCCTTTGTAGTTTATCAAGTTCACATCTAGTTGTAATTATTAACAATGAACTGAAAAAATTTCCTTCATAGCATGAACACTTTGGGTTACCCATGTACTAAAAATATTGCCATGTTAGCAGTATCTGTGTATTTGTCAAATGGCTATGGAAAATACTTTGCTAGCTTATTAGTTTTATGAGTTGGTTTGACATATAATTAATTAGATCCCGAATAGGTGGAGTTACGGTGTCAGTGGAAAGTGGTGCTTAACTCTTTGCCCAGATTTACCCAACATTTGTAAGCAAATAGTTTCCTACTGATGTAATCTTTAACTGATGTGTCAGTCATTTCATACGGCTATTTAATCTTAGCAAATTTTAGTGCTGCTTTAAAAGAAGCCTAGAAAGGACTAATATTTATGTGTGAAATGATAAATATATGCCTTTGTAAAATTATTAATCAATATACTGCCTTTTAAAGAATTCTTTGCTTTCAACTTATTTCCTTATATTTTATATGTAAATCTGTTTAAGTTTTGAGGATTGCATTGCTTTACTAGTCGGTATACAGCCATAAAGAACATACTATTGTGCCTTCATTTTATCATCAGATAAAGCTACAAAGCTGAACATAATATATGAGGGATCATACATCTGAGTGAAAATACAGTTTTTATTTGTTTGGAATCATTTTCAACATGATCATTTGGTTTGTGACTACTGCCACATCCAGAAAAGGTGTTTTTCTTAATAAAAATGTAAATGAAAACTTGTTTCAGCCATGATAGTTAAAACTTAATAATAAAAATATCATTTCCCTTATTTAACTAATAAAGTTGAACCATAAATTAAAAAACAGGCTTGATTTAAAATAAAATAATTGTAAAAAATATAAATTTTAATATAAATGCTTACATTTTAAATATTTTTATTCATTTCTGAGTTATAGTTGAGCAACATGGATGACAACATGGATGGACCTTGCTAAGTGAAATAAGTCAGACAGAGAAAGACAAATATTGTATGTTATCACTTATATGTGGAATCTAAAAAAGCCAAACTCAAGAAATAGAGAGTATAATAGTGGTTGCCAGGGCCTGGGGGGTGAAGGAAATGAGGAGATATTGGACAAAGGGTACAAACTTTCAGCTGTAAGATGAATAAATTCTGGAGATCTAATGTATAGTCTGCTAACTATAATTAACAGGGCTGTATTATACACATGAAAGTTGTTAAGAGAACAGATCTTAAAAGTTATCAACACACATATAAAAAATGGTAATTATGTGAAGGGATATAGGTATTAACTATCCTTATTGTAGTAATCATTTCACAATATATATGTGTATCAAATCATCACATTGTACACCTTAAACTTATATATGCTATATGTCATTAATATCTTAATAAAGTTGGAAAAAATATTGTTTATTAAACATGGTTGTATTTTTTATGATTGAAACGTGGTCCTTTTTTTCATGATCAGTGCGCAACTCAGAAGACACGAGACCATCACAGGACTTTGAGCAGCTGAACCAGTCTATGCTCTTCCCAAATAGACGAATCTACCAATCGCTCATTTGGATATCACAGCAAGTTTAATTTACTATAAAAATTTCTAAACACTTAACCTTCAATTTTTGTATATTCTAGCTGTGGATCAGCAACAAAAAGCTGGGGGATCATACTTTAAGTAGCAGTGCAGAGTGTCTGTCTCCTCCCACTCTTATCAGTAATAGGTTTCACATTTTTTTCCCATCTTTGCTGACCAATTAAGTAAATAAAATGTATTGCATTTTAATTTGTTTCTTTTTTTAAAAGTTTCTACTAGAGAGCTCACTTTTTCTTATAACCATGAGAGATACTTATGTTTTGAGAATACTATCTCTACGTCTCCCTTGTATGTTATAAATATTTTCCTCTCTATAATTTCTCGTTTCTTTTGTTTACTTGTCTCTGACATTAGGATTCCAGTAGTCAGGATTAATGTTGCTGGAAGGATTTATCATTCTCTGTTCATGCTTTCGGGTTCTCTGCCTAACCAAGAGAATCGCTCACCTTGCAATTCTTTGAATGCTATAGATAAAAGGCCACATCCACACCATTCCCAGTGAATTAATTTCCTAGAGCTGCTGTAACAACGTAGTACAAACAGCGTACCTTAAAACAACAGAAATTTATTGTCTCACAGTTCTGGAGGCTAGAAGTCTGAAATCAAGGTGCCGGCAGGGCCATGCTCTTTCTGAATGCTCTAGGGGAAGATCCTTTCATGCCTTTTCCGGCTTCTGGTGATGGCAGGCAATCTCTGGCATCCCTTGGCGTATAGATGTATCACTCCAATCTCTGCCTCCGTCTTCACATGGCCATCTTCCTTCTGTGTGTGTCTGTTTCTGTCTCTTCTCTTTTTATAAGGACATCAGTCATATTGGATTTAGGGCTCACCCTAAATCGGTATGACTTCATCTTAACTAAATTACATCTGCAAAGATCCTATTTCCAAAAAAAAAAGTCACACATTCTGAGGTTCCAAGAATGACATGAATTTTGGAGAGAGACTATTCAACACAGTACACCCAATATGTACGGCATTCAATGATGTATCTCCTCCTTTGCTTCCAAAGATGTTTTGCTCTTCTCATCAAGCATCCTAAGACCTACTGTATTTATATTTGTCTGTACTCTTTTACTTTCAGCCCCATGGCACACTTGGATTTCCATTCTGGATGGATGAAGGATAAAGAGAAGAGTTCAAAGGAGCAGGAAGGGATAGAGTGAAGTAGGGTGCACCCTAACACAATTTAAAACATAATAATTCCATTTAAGTTAGCAAGTCATTTTCCTGTTGTTGTGCTTCATTTGTTTTCATCATCTTGCCCTGGAGTTAGGTCCAGAGAGGGAGAAGAGGTGAAGACCCATTACAGATCCCTGGGAACCATCTGTCCTATGCTATGTACTGTGCCACATGTGAGATTCAAAAATGCACCTTGACATTCATCTCCATCAATGAAGACTAGTGAAAATCCACTCTGTTCTTTAAAATGGTCACGTTCATCCTTCTTTCATCTTTGCCTAGGTGCTGTTAAGTAATTTTAGTGTCCTCAAATGCTTCAGCCTCCAAGACTTACCCTTGTCATTAATATTTAGATAAAACAATTGAGCTGAATCTGATGATTCTGTTCCCTAGGTTGATAGTTGTCAGTTCTTTCTGTGAACTCCAGTTCTCAACTGTACTGGTCTTTACTCCCCTAGCCGTTGTCCTATATTCACTCAAGTTCACCCCAACCAGAGATATAACTGGGACACAACTAAAGCAGAGGCAAAGGCAAGGGCAGGACAGGGCAGAGCCATGGCACATGTACAAAACCCAAACCTTAAAAACGTTCTAAAAATTTTGAGAATATTCCATTTTTAGTGAGTTTGCCTGCATCTATATGTGGACAATACACTTAACCTCCATGAGGCTACATTTCCTTATCTGTGGGATGAGAGGACTGAGTTACTAGAGTTCTAATGTTCTGTCAAATAATAACATACTATCATCCTATGAGAGTTAAACTGGTCAAAAACCAGATGAATTTTGGTAGGTAAAAAATCCCTCAAGGATTAAAGGCTAGAATTGGTTACTTGAGGAGACTGAAGTAACCCATATTGAAAGTCCTTGAAAAGTCAGTATCATCTCAACTATCTAGTATGATTTAAGAAAAAGTCTAATGAAGACATCAATTTTAAAATTAAAATCTCTAATCTTAAGTTTTGCTTTTTTGCTCATTTTGTTACCTCAAGTTCACTTTGAATGTGATTATAGCTGGTTGCATCTAGTCAAATGCTATTATTATTATTATTAGGATGACAGAACTTACTTTAATTATAGAAGAGCATCCACCATTTGTGATTGACCTCTTCTGACCATGGTAGTAAGAAAACACCTCTTTGGATATCTTTAAGGATTTCATCCCAGCATGGGTCAATTAATGCCCTAAGAGGCGAATGTAACTGAGTGCCAATGATCTTGATGTTAATGGGCTTGCTTCGAGAAAACACTACAAGAAGCATGGTTAGCTCAAATAATTCAAAAGACAAATTTTTGTTTGTTTTCTTTTCTTTTCCCCACTTTTCCTATGTTCTGTGACAATTGACTCCTTGCTCACTTGTAGGCACATCAGGTTTCATGAAGACATAAGTCTTTATCTCCAATTTCTCCTTGTTTTCTTGTTATCCTGGAGAGGTCAAATCAAGCAAATTATAATAAGCTGAAAAACATGATCTGAAAATGAACCTTCCAAATTAAGAGCTGCTCCATGAGACTGGGTTCACTGTGTGTTTAAAGAAAGTCATGATTCATTAGCTATGGCCTGTAACAATCAAATAAACAAAACCGTGCTCTACAAGGCATCCATTAGCACGTCGAAGTGCATAAAACACTAACCATGTGACTCAGGGCTTAACCATTTACCAAAACAGCTGTTTTCTCAGTTCAAATAATGAAAAGAAAAAACAGCTGAAGCCAATTAGTGGCTAAGCATTCATTCCCAAATATCTGTGACAGTTGAGTGGTTTATTTTGCAGGACAGATATGTTGTTATTCAGATCCAAGGAATAAAGCTCCTTTTACAAAAAATTGAAGGTTTTACATTAACCCTTGTTTGTACTGGGCTCTCCTCCAAAGAACAAGCAGAGAAATAAACAAACAAACAAACAGCTAATTAAAATCTGGTGTTCTTGAAAGCAGTGCAGTGAATTATTTACTTAGGATTGTTTGTTTCTTTGCTCGTAGAATATTTTAAGCATTCATGAGGATGAGGAATGTGAACATAGGATTCTAGTGCAAAGCAAAATATCTGATTTCACACAGAAATTATGTTTACAAAGAGCAATGATCTATCAAACAGAAATAGACTCCAGAAAAGACTGAGCATATTTTCCATGCTCAAATTCTAAAACATGTATTCTTGACCAAAAAAACTTTAAACATATCATATTTTAGCTTGGAATCAAGACTACTGTTAGCAAGATCATTGATGGAGTTTTCAGCAGGAATCCTCCAATAGAGGATTCTGTAGCTTCTCCCGCTACAATAAAGGCATAATCTGGAACTTCCCTTTCTTTGACAGTCCTGATAACTAAGTTAATTAATACCAACTGCTAAGAAAAATTCAAGAAATATGACATTTCCCTCCAAGGAATCATCACTGGCAAGGTACCCAGAAACAATCTTCCCTGTGAAGACTGCCTTATACAGACAAAAAAGAGTAAGGCCTTTGCAATCAGATGGGCTGAATTCTAACCAGGACACTTACTAGTTATGCAACATTTGGTAACTTTTGAAATCCTTCTGAACCTCGGTTTCTTCCTCTATATAACGTGGATAATTACATCTTCCTCACAGACTCACGAATTTGTGTTATGAAATTTAAATAAGCCATTTATTTTTTGGTGATGTAGAAATATTATAACATATGAGCTTATTCAAAGCTCAATTCTTGCTGAGTGAAATGTGAAAATACATTAAAAATTTCGTTAACACTCTGCCTGTTAGAAAATGAGCATTCAAGATAAATGGTGCTATTTTCATTCTTCTTTATGGAATTATTAGGGGGATGTATAGGAGAGACTAGGCTGTTATAATTGAGAAAAAATGGATTGATTGCTAAAAAAAGTTACAAAAAGTTTGATTTTCTAGGATAAAGAGATGATTTCACCTTTTTGGAGCAAACTGTCTCTCTGGAGGGATCTCATTAATTATGCTGATTGAAGACAATTACCAAAGTGCTGATCTTGGGAAGACCTAAGGATGGTGGATTAACCAAAATGCAGTTGCTTCAGAGAAGATGTGAAGTATTGTATTGGGGTAGCTTGTCCTACCAGAAGCTTGGGAAAAGTCCAACCCCAAAATATAAGGATGTGGGATTTCCATCAAAAGAATGGATAGTTTGACTGTCAATGATTGAATCTAATTAGAGACTAGAAAAATCAGGACTTATGAGGGAAACAGGACAGTTTCCTCCATTTGGAGGTACAGCAGGTTGGGGACTGAACTCCAGGGAGGAGAGAGCTGCTCATGGGCAATCTCACCGGGGGAAGATAGGCTGGCTATCATGAGACAATGGCAAACCTGAGATAGGAAACAAAATTACCTTTCCCACAGTGAGGGAGTCAGGAGCCAGGGAGCTCCGTGGGGAATCTGGAGTAATCATAGCACTGTGGCCGCCATCTCACTCTCTCCAACAATGTATGTGAGTCCTGCTTTCACTACCCCTTGGTAGTACTGATTATTCACAATGAAAAATAAAATCTTGGCTAATTTTATACAAATATAGGATATAACCAGACAGCTACCACTTAGATATGAGTGATATGATCTGATTTATTCTTATAACTACCTATATTTCTTGACAAGTCTTTATTCGTTCTCCGGCATGGGGAAACTATACTCAATCTGGAGACTCAGAACAGTTAAGCAGTTTTTATTTCAGTTCAGTTACAAAACTTTTGCTCTCTATCTAATATGACGTCTCCATCTCTGAGCTTCCTTACTTTTTTCTACCAGATTTTTTCCTCCTTTTCCTTCAGTTGCTATTTGGATTTCACAGTGTTGATGTTTGTTGATTTCCATATGTTGGGAGTGAAGTGGCTACATATCTAGTCTGTCTTGCCTTCTGGTTCTGGCCACTGATGTCCTCTGGTCTCTGGAATAGTGGAGCTGAAGGCAGGAAGGAGATGAACAGAGAAATGTGGAAGTGGAAGGCTCAGCTGCTATGTCATATCCAAGTCATGGATAGGCAACAGTTGATATCTAACTCTGCTTTAAATTTGCATTTTTGATTATTGGCACAAATAAAGGTATTTCCACGTCATTTTCTTTCTGAGATTTTTTTTCCATTGCCCTTTTATCTACCGTGGTTTTCACTTTCCATTTGTGTAAGAATTTGATATAGAAAGGGTGTTAATGCTTTATCAAGCAATTTCTTGAATGTTGTTCCACTTGTTTGCTTTCGAATTTTATGTTTTGACATGCAGAAGAATGTAACATATTCTTTGTTATTAAAGTTTAAAAGATATTCTTTATGAAATATATTAACAGATTAGTGTGCAAAACCTTTAGATTTTCTAAGTAAAGAAAACTAACAAAACTAAATTTAATATACAACAAAATCTAAAAAAACAGATTAGGAAAAATATTCTCATTTAATATTATAGATAGTGGATAAATACACACTTTAATAATAATTCATTTGGATTATAAGTAAAATCCAATATCCATTATAAAGTGAACTGAGAATATGAACAATTTACAAAAAGGAAACATGCATGCTCTTATACATACAATAATCGTAATTCCAATAATATTTTTAATTCATTCCCTGTTATTTGTATAAATAAAAACTTCTAAAAAGTGTGCAAGAAAAAGTTTAATCTTTCTAGAACATTTAAAAAATAATCTAAGGTAAAGAAAAAATATGGTTCATATCTATAAGTAGCTAAATTGTTAGGATTGTCATAATCATTAAAAAGATTCTGTTAGGGTGCTGCACTTATTAATTTTTGGTAGGAGTGTAATTGGGAAAAACTTCTAGAAAAGCAAGGTAGACATTTGTAAAAAGGAACTATAAATAAATCTCGATGTGGAAATTCAAGATTGAGGCTTTCATACTAAGGAAATAATTCTGAATAAGGAAAAAAATGATGAGCTATAAATATGATTGTATTGTTTATGGTATCTTGAAAGAAAAATAAGTAGAAATAGTCTATTTGTCTTACGTTATGTGAAATTATTCAGCACACCATATTCTAACAACAAAATAGACTCCTATATGCCTATTAATAATTGTAAAAATTGACAGAAGTAGAGATTATGCTAAAAATGTCAAATGAAAATATCAATACAAAATGGTATTTGTATTCTGTGCTGAACTATGAAAATAGTGCATATATAAAAGAACATTGCTAACAAAACAGGTGTATTTCGAGAGTTGAATAATTCATTTGACGCATTTGCTTTAATTTTCTCTTTAATGCTATTGTATTTTCCAAATAATTTGTAAAATATATAGTCATACTAACAAGTTAAGCAATAATAGTAGCATGTGTGTGTTTGTCTGTGACCATGGCGTTTCCTGACACTTGTCCTGGTATTTTCTTTAGTGATTAACATCTCTCACCAAACAATTTCCTTGTCTCCAGCAGGAAGTCCCAATAACCAAAATACTAGGATTTAGAATTCACCACACCATTTGGTTTACTTTTGTAAAAATTTTTGATGAATTCCCTTATCCTTCATTAGGGCAATCCCATTATCCCATTATGTGCATTTGAATATGCGTTTGAAGGATGGGGGAGAGCTGTCTGGGGTTCTTGTTTTGGTGTTTGCGTTACAGGATAAAAGATTTAAAACAAGACACTTTGTTTGAAAATTTTGGATTCCACTTAAAAGGCAGAGAAATGATCAAAATAGCATCCCGCAAGCATCCTTGGCAGGGCTGCAATATGTGTTGAGGTTTTCTTTATTCTCAGAATTGGCATTCGTTGAAGAGTTTTTCAAAGATAGTAGATACGTTTAAGGAGGAAGCGCTTGCAGCTTCCACGAGTACATGATTAAATCAATGAGCCTGATTTTCTGACCGCTGGATTGGTATCGAGGTGACACTATCTATAAAACCTTTTCCCATCCTCCACCCTCTACACCAGCCAAGAAAACAACTTCCTCCCAAGGTAGCACCAGTGAGTTTTTTGTGGCTATTTGTGGAGTTGTATCTGTAGAATGGATAAAATTTCATAAGGCATTTAAAAATTATTGTTACTTAAAACAAAGTGATATTAGTCATTATTTTTTAGTGAAAAGGAGAGATTAAAAACAAAACAAGAACCCTTTTGGCCGGCCTGCTGTTGGCTTTCCTCACTGGCTTTACTTGAAAGGCAGTTCTCCAGTCTAAGCTGCTTTGATTTGTGGTCACTTGAAGTGATCCTGAATGCCCCTCTTTTGTTCCTATTTCCTATTTAGTAGCCAACCCTTCCAACACAGTCTACTATTCTGGAATTGGTTTAGTTGTGGTTGAAAGGTAGTTTGGTTCAGCTGGCTTCAGAGCTGCTCAAATCTGCTTTGCCGTGTTGTAATCAACGTAGGAAGAGCTGGAGCTCTCCATACAATGTACTATTTTTCAAAATCCTCTGGGTCCCTTGCTTTCCGTGTGCTATTATTTCTTTCCATTAACCATGCTGATACAGTGGCACCCTTAATGGAAAATTTGTCAGCCCTAGTAAATGTATTTAAAATTTTAAACTAATGACTTTTTAACTAGGTTTTAGAGCACTATAATTTTTTCTCTCATGCATAAAAATAGTGGTTTTGCAGGAAATTAGTCCAAATTTAATTATTTTCTCTCCAAAACCCACAGGTACAGCTGCTTTATTTCTTTTAATAGGTTGCAGTCCAACAATGTATCTAGAAGAAGAGCATTTTAGGATGAGCTTCAAGAAGGAAAAAAAAAAAGACTCATCTATTTCCTTTAGAGACACATGTAACAATCAATCCCAGACTAAACTTCAGGCTTTCATTCTTCAATTGCCTCAAGGACCCTTCTAGAATAAATAGGAAAAATCATTCACTAGAATTGCTTCCCACTTTGAGAGCATGCTGACCCATATATCCTCAAAATAACATTTATAAAAAGCAACAATATATTACTTAGTAAAGAATTTGGGAATCTAAGTCTCACCCTGCTCTTACAGTGTTTGGAGAAGATTCACTAGTCACTCTGCAACATTCTCTTTCTTGCTGGAAAGCTTATGCATGACAGAGTTGCTCCTTTAATGTTACTGCTCTGCTGATTTAGTGTTGAATTTGGGATCTTTTTGTGGGTTAATGCTTTGTCTCTATCTTCTGCTGCCATGTCTGATCTCAGCCAGCCTGGGCTCTCAACCAGTGCTTTGCAAACTTTAATGTGTGTACAAATCACCCATTAAAATACAAATCCTGTGAAAATGCATATTCTGATTCAGGAGTTCTGGAGTGGGGCCTGAGGTTCTGTATTTCTAACAGCTCCCAGGTGATGCCATGCTGCTGGACCATATTTTATATTAATAGCAAGTCTCTAGGCTATCAGGGTTCATCAATAGCTCCCCTTAGATGCTACACAGTCCTATAAGAGACCTTGAGACCTTTGAGACCTTTAGAGCTTCAAGTACAGTCTTTTATTCTTCCGGTCCAACTCAGTAGAGCATCTGCTCTGCTATTCAGTTTCCACAACTCCTTTAGCTGGCTACAGCTTAATCATCCCTAAGTGTCTTCCACAGCCAAAGTGTGCTGGGGAAAACACTTTTTGGTGGGAAAGGTAGCTCAGTAGCAGGATCAGTCAGGAAGCAAGATGGAAAGCTACTTTGAGGTTACAAGCCTAAAGCTGGGATGACAGGCACAGGAGTGACAGGTGAGAAGGTAGGTTGAAGGATATACCAATTAGTACTAAAAGTGCAAAACAAGAATCAATGAAATGAGTAATAGATTATATATTCATAGCCAAAGAACAAGAAAAATACCATTAATCAAGCTTGGCTTGGTATTCCCAGGAGACAGATTAGGATAGACAAGATGGTGTGAATGTAGCTGTCATTTGAAATGTCTGACAGAGCCGGGCCTCTGTATATGTCTATCCAGGTAGTACAGGGAACAACTCCAGGAGGCATCATTCACCAGGACAATGATGTGAATGGTGCTTCCTGAAATTAAACAATGTCGTCTTTGGTCTCATCCATCTGACTCTCAAAGCAATAGACTAAGTATACACTTGAGTTGTTAAAACTGCAGACATATTCTCCAAAAGAAACCCTCCTGTTTCCATCCCTTTGGCCTTGAGTCAGTTACTCCTACTCAAAGAGAGATAATGGATGTAACTTCTTGCCCTGCGTGAGATAGGGTTAAAGGTGAGGCTGCCTAATAAAGAGACCCAACATATACTGTGGTTTAAGAACCTAGAAGTTTGCTGCTCTTTAGTGTAGAAGTTCTGAAGTGAACTTTTCAGGTGGGTGGGACTCGGCCCCGCATGGTAATTCAGAGATCCAGTCTGATGGTTGATCTTCTACCTTCAACGGATGGCTTCCAAGATTGTTCCAGCCATTGCCTTTCCCTCTACTGAAGAGGAAGCTCCGTATCAAGTCCGTCAGAAATCACCCGCTTGCATCTGCTCACATTTTATTCATCAGAGCTAGTCGCATGGCCATAATCAGCTACAAAGAAGCTGGGGATCCTCCCCTAGATGGGATCTAGGGGTTGGGCATGTCCCAACAACTACTACTATAGAAGGAAAGAAGAATGCATTTTTCTGGACAACTAGCAATATCTTTAATAACTTTAAACCCAAGACCCCTTTAGTGTCCTAAAATGAGTAATTTTTAATTTAACTAAAAGTTCTTTATTATCTACTATATAGGTGGACATATCTCTTCTTCAAGCTACTGCAGTCTAATTGCCCAGATGTGGACAAGCTGTTCTGATGATTCTCTGGTTTATTCCAATTAATTGGGTCCCTGCCATCCCAGTGTACCTGAGACAGCCCTAGCTTTCACCTACCGTAACAGCGTATTATTATAGGGCTGCATTTTACACTAAATTACAGAGTTACCCTGCCCATAAAGCATCCAGCAAATTACTTAGAACCACAACAACAGGCTCTGCTCAGGAAGCTTTGAGCCCAGCCTGGAGAACTAGAATTTTTTTTTTTTAATTTAATTTTATTTTTTTCCCCCAAAACCCCAGTAGATAGTTGTACGTCATAGCTGCACATCCTTCTAGATGCTGTATGTGGGACGCGGCCTCAGCATGGCCGGGGAAGCAGTGCGTCTGTGCGCGGCCGGGATCCGAACCCGGGCCACCAGCAGCGGAGTGCGTGCACTTAACCGCTAAGCCACAGGGCCAGCCCTGGAGAACTAGAATTCTAAGCCCCATTCCAAATTTCCAAGATCCCTGTCAGACCACAATGATGCGTATGTGTATTTCCTTGGTAGACCAGAAAATGACGATTTCTTAAAGATTTCCTGTGTATACACCTTGCTCCTTTCTGCATATACTATTGATTTTTCTTAAAATACTGATTTCAATATTGATTGAATATTGATTTATTTGTATACTGCTATATTTATCATTCAATAAGTGATGTTTAAGAGTACATGTTTCAGCATCCTTTTCCATCATTGTTTCACTCACATCATAGTTAAGTCTGGGGTCTCTCCGTGAAGCATAGACTAATACATAAAACTTAGGAAAAACTAAGCTTCAGAAGCTGTATATATGGAAAAGATCTCTGGATAACTATTTGCACTTGCATCAGGCACTAATTAAGAATGGGAGGAGGAGGACAGAAAAGCCTGAATTTTATCCATAAAATACTTCTAATTTGTATGACATATCTTGATGACCTCATTTAGTACTATACAAATCTTTGGGCAAGACCATTTTTTTCTTTTTAAAACATTTGGTATCTTAAACATTGAGTTAATTTTTGCATCTTATTGTTCAATGAGTGGCTTTTATGAAAAGTGCTTGAATGTTGGTTGATGGACATCCATCTATTTAGCATAGGAAAAAAAGAGCCACACTTTTCCAAGCATGTAGTAAAAATATTTATCTCATAATTCCAAGTATATAAGACTAAAGGATATTTAATTTAAAAATAGATCTTTTGCTCATAATAGTCTTTAATAATCTAATTTGAATTAAAAATTATAGGGGTTTTTTTTTGTGAGGAAGACTGGCCCTGAGCTAACATCTGTACCAACCCTCGTCTATTTTTGTTTCGTATGTGGGATGCCGCCACAGCATGGCTTAACAAGTGGTGCATAAGTCCACGCCGGGGATCTGAATCTGCGAATCCCAGGCCACTGAAGCAGAGTGTGTGAACCTAACCACCATGCCACCAGGCCGGCCCCAAATTACGGGGTTTTTTTATATGATAGAATCTATACTGGACAGAGCTCTTTCCATGTTAGAACTCTGGGAAAAAACAATATCCTCTCACTGTTAGAAAACCTAATCAACAAAGAAGAGTTAGAATAAAGCCAAAATTGAATTATGTGTGCCTCTATTAATAAAACTAGATCCCCACCAAAAATGTTCATATTTTCTCCCCAGTTCCAATATGATTGACATTCACACATCAGAAATATGTACCTAGAGAGAATTTATTTTCCATCAAAAGGTATCTTCTTTTCAGGAAGATGCTTCTGTTGCAAAGTAAATTTGAAGGATGTAGGTGTATTGAGGTTGGGATGATTTATTCAGCCTTTTGCAATTCAAGCTTGGAGAGACATAAGTAAAATCTCTATCAGTAAGCTGTTTGTACTCAGCACTGACGATGCAGAATTGCTTTGAATATTATTTGTGGTTTCCTGCCAGAGCCAGGTGCTGGTATGCGCAAAAATGGGAGCGCGAGATTAAAGAACATGTGGACACAAATGAGTCCCAGGAACTTCAAAGTGCAATTGTGTATTAGATTCCTGATAGCAAAATATAGCTGTAGTCATCTGACAGGTAGGTATTTGCTATTTGGTCCAGGCCCCGGGAACGTTCTAAGATGCACATTTCACAGAATTTATGGACAGGCTCTACCTTTTCCTTTAAATCTGAGTGTCTTATGGTGATTGCTCTGATTCATCAAAAGAGTGATTTGCATAAGTGAATTCACATGTGAACGTTTGGAGTCCCTTACTTATTTTATTCTGCAGGATGCTTCCCGGTCCTCTGCCTTTCTAGTGTTTTCACCTTCTCTCATGGTCAAAGGTCACGCTTGTCTGTCACTTTCTTGTATAATCCCTTCACCTTAGAGAAGTGAGTGGGGACACCTGGGTTCTACCTATTGAAGGACATTTATTTTCCATAATAGCACAACCAAGGGAAATAATGTCTTCATAATTTAAAATGATTCAGGATCTTTGAAAAAGTTCAGTAACGCCAAAAGAATGCTAAATACATAAGCAAAGTTTAATGAGTCAAATTAAAATTTTCACCACTTAAAATACTATTACAGTTTGAAGAGAACTTACATGCAGTAGACTGATATTGAAATGGTTTGTGTGTGTGTGTGTGTGTGTGTGTGTGTGTGTGTCGGGGGTGTGTGGATATGTGTTAAGTGTTATTGACTCTGCTATCATACCACTTATAAAATTTAAAATTGGAAACAAAGTCCTTTTAAGAAGTCATAAAAATCAAATTTATTCCTGAGGCATTATTGAGTTTTCCATTTATTTAGTAGATATTTACTGATCACTTAATATGTGGTAAGTACCCTTCTAGGCACTATGGATACAATGACGAACTAAACAGACATGGTTCCTACTTTCCTGGAGCTTCTAGTCAAGAGGAAGGAGACAATCGAGATCATTTCAAAGTTATAAATACAATGAAGTAAAAAAAGAAACAGTGTGTGGCTTGGGAAGGAGATGTTTCTAGGGGTGAAAATAAGGTGGTTTTGGAAGGACTTTGAAGAACTGATGGCTGAAAAATGAGAGACGTCCAGCCAAATAAAGGGCCAGGAGAGTGCTCCAGCAGAAGAAAATGAAAATGCAGAGGTCTTCAGGGGGTAGTGCAGTTAAGGAACCAGAAGAAGGTATTGTGTAGCAGCGAGCAAAGGAGAGAGAAGTGAGGTAAATTGCAAAGGTACGCAGTGTCCAGGTTACATAGTTTCCTGTAGGCTGTGGTCAGGGTCCCAGGTTGAGTTCCTGGGAAGCAGTCTCTAAGACAGAAATTAGCACGGGGGACATTTATTGGGAGTGCTCCTCGGATCAACTTTGAAAGACAGGGAGGACTGAGGGTGGGGCAGAAGGAGAGGATGAGCTGCACAGTAGTTCCAACAAGTGTCAGCGACCCCATGGGAGCCCTGGGGCTGGGATGGCCATTTAGAGTTGTTCCAGGTCACACTACAGCAGTCATCAGTCATTGAATATAGGCTGCTCCTGAAAGGAGGCTTTGCTTGGGGAGAAGCAGTTGTCTTGAGCCAAGGAATCCCCAAGGAAGGCTGATACCTGAGGTCTGACTTGGCCGCACTCCCAGCAGCTAGTGAAATAGGTCCTTTGTTCCTGAAGGGAGGGAGACCTGGGCATATGGATTTTATCTCAAGCACAATGGGAAGCCACTGAAGAGATTTCCAAATGAGGTGCTGTACTCTGATTTACATTTTCATGATTGCTTTGGCTGTTTTTTGAAGAATACAGAATACAGTAGTAGAATCAGGGAAATAAATATAATTTTTGTGTAAAAGCAAAAGGCTCAGTCAGATTTGCCCAGTGTTACTTCATCTTGATGACTGAAAGTGGTAGGATTGGGACAAATCAAGGGAAACAATTTTTATTGGGGTTTAGTGATATCAGGCCTAATGAGAGAACTAATATGATTTAATTAATGTCCTTTCACTCAGCCTTTCCTGAGAATTGTTGAAATGAGAAACCATTCATAACTGTGGTTTGAACGAATGCATGAGTGAGTGTGTGTGTGTGTGTATGTGTGTGTGTGTGTGTGTTAGAGAGACAGAGAGGGAGAGAGAGATTAATTTTTCTTTCTTCTTTATAAGACTAACCTGAATTTTTGGCTTTAATGTTCTTCCCCTTCAAATTTCTGGACTTGGATTCTCACTTAAGAGGCTTATGATGGATCGCACGTGATAGATCCTCACAATGGACCATTAGTTTCATCTCTTGAAATCTCATATTCGTCTAACTGGCAAACTTTCAGAGTTTATGATAAGCTCACCTCTATTGCATGAGAAATAAAGTTTATTGGTTGATTAACCTTCTGATAAAGGAGAGGACAGTGTGGCTATATGGCTATCAAATGTAAGCATGGAGGAGAACTTCATGGTGATGGGATAGTTCTATATGTTGATACTGATGGTGGTTACACTAATGTATACATGATAAATTGACATAGAACTATACACATTCATTGTACCAATGTCATTGCCTGGTTTTGATATTTTACCACAGTTATGTAATATATAACCATTGGGAGAAACTGGGTGATGGGTACGTAGGACCTCTCTGTACTATCTCTTCAACTTCCTTTGAATCTGCAGTTGTTTCAGAATAAAAAGTTTTGAAAACTGTTTGCTCTGTGTGACAAATATGCTAGGCATGATACTATGCACTCCCCTGGACCCACTCTGATCATGTAACCCATTGCAGCTACATTGAGGACGTGGCAGCCTCTATTTCACTCAGACTTCCTCCCTGAGCTCCAGACCACATAGCCATCTGGCTGTCCCATGGGCAACCCAAATTCAACATGTCCAGTATTCATGCTCTTCCCCAAACAATTACACTTTCAGTGTTCAGTCTATGTCCCATCTGCACTGAAATTCTTAAAGGTCTCCAAAATATTTTTCTCTCTTAGCTTTCACTTTTAGATCATATTGTTTCTGTACCTGAAGTGGTTTCTGACTTTTCTGTGTGGCAGACCCTCACTCATCTTTCCTTCTTAAATGCCTCCTCTTTGATGAAAGCACATCATGGATTCTGCATCCATACTCTCATAGAAGTGTGGGGCATGACATAGAATATTATTGAACTGTAACACAGTTACTTGTATGCATGCCTGTCTTACACACTGGATTGTAAAAATCTCCAAATTATTATTTTAAATTATGTATTGTGCTTGAAACACTGCAGGGATAAATACATTTTTGTTAAATGAACAAATAAATGAATAAATTAAATGATTAATTTAGTCTATACAATTGCTGTTGGTGATTCATATTAAAAATATTTGTTCCATATATTTTACTTTCTCAAAACACTTAAATACCTACTTTGTTTGAATCTCGCAACGTACATCCTATTTAGTTAGCAGAGATATTATTGCCCTAATTTAAGAGCTAAAGAAATGGAAGGGAGGTCTTATGTGACTTTTCTGAGGACTGTGGTTAACATAATGGAAGAGTAAAAATTAGAACCCACATCTGCTGATTTATTCTTCAGTGGTTTTTTTCAACATGCTGTTAGTGCTCTCTCAAGTTGAATACCAGCGCACCTTTGATATATAACATATGTAGCTGATTTAAAAGTAGTGTTTATACTTTGTTTTCTAAAGCACCTGATTAAGTAGTTCTCAAAAGAAACCCATATGAAGTAAGTCCATATTCTTGGGCATCTTGTACAAATGAAGCACTGAAATGTATTGTTTCTGATCACTCCTTCAGCCTATATTATTCTCATTTTAGCTCTGCATCTTTGTGCTTTAATTCCAGGTGATAGGGGCACTTAATATCACAAGGTATGGTATACAGCTTTTTGCTTTCATAGGGCTTTGTGACCAATAGGAGAAATTAACATTCTTACAGAGGAAAAGACTGAAATGCAAAGTCTCTGACATCTGTTTCCCTCATTTAGTCGGATCTTTCAAGATCAGCTTATCTCTCTTGGCTCTTGGAATCTGAAATTGAAAACATTGCTTTGATTTATGTATGTTGCCATGATTTATGCACTGTTAAAATGAATATCAGATGGTTTTATGTTTTTGCAAAGGCAATAGCCCAAATAGGTAGATTTTATCTTATCATCTGAAAACCAAGACGTTGAGACACGGCTATCAAATAACATTGCTTAATTGCTTTAACTACCTCAATATTTTAAAGACTCGACCTTAAGGAAAATTAATTTAAATTGAGTTGTAAGACATACATCCAGCACGCATTTACTCAGTACCTGAACATAGACACAGGGAGCTTGGAGAGGCCTTTCACCAAGGCAGTGAGGCAAAGACACAGACAAATTCCATTTTAAAGGGAAGCAGATGACCAGGGGAAAATGTACCACCAGACAGAAGGCAATATTTGGATTGTACAAACCCTGAAGTGACCTGTGTGACACAAGAATCCCTCAAGAAAGAAACAATAATCTAGAGAATACTAAATGTTAAGTAAAAGGCCTAGGCAACCCTTGTAAGATACCTTCACAGGAAATTCAAACCTGATGAATCCCAATGAAATCTACAGAGGTTGCTGATAAATCTGGATTTCCAAGCTTGCTCATATTTCTTTGAGATTAATGACTTGATGACATAAAGTCAGAAGATATCAGACACACACAACGTCCCTTAATCCACTGTTTCAATAGCAAATATGTTCCTGCTTCATTTGACTAGTGAATAGTAGATGAGATAGATTGAGCCAACTCTCTGATATTCCTTTTATTTAATGGATGCCATATCTGAGGTCAGGATGGCATGTGTGCATGTGCATGTTGGGCGGTAGCTGTAAAATAATATAGGTTACATTTTGTTGTTGCACCTTAGGCGGCAAATGTCCAAAGTCTTATTAAATCACATTAAGATTTTACATTTGCATGTGGTATGCTGCATGTAAACCCAAATGAGTGAACATGAAACACTGTGGGAGGAGCTTTCCAAATGAAACACATGGCTCCACTAACTCTTCAACTCCAAAATTTGCACCTCTTTGAACTAAACGCTGCCATATTTTTTCTGAACGTTACTGCTCACTAGAGATATGAGACTTGTTGACATGGAATGCATCTTTCCCACCCAGACTGTGGGCCCTTGAGACTATGTCACAGCATGACTTGATTTAATTTTGTGGGGCCTTAATAAATAACTCTCCTCCTCCTTCAAAGGGAGTCCAGAAGAATTTTTATGTGGTATCAGGGACATGGAATGCGGTGAGGTGGAGTGAGGAGTGTGGATGTCGGGGTAGAACAAAGGAGAGAGGGAAGGATACAGGGGAGGAAGGAGCAGCCACATTCTCAGCTTTACACAGCTGCTCGAAAACTTCTAGAAGTGGAAGAAGGTGAGGGGGTACTACTCCACTCCGTGAAGGGGAATGAAAGGAAAGGAGGAGGCCAAGTCACCTGGTGGGATACCTGCCCCTCATGCCCTTCCTCTGTTACTTCCCCTACCGCACACCTAAGTCTGCATATGATTGGAGTATGAGTTGACTCAATTTTAAATTGGAGGCATGGATCTGAGAGAATTTCCTGTCAAGAATCTAGAATGCTAACATTCCTCACTTCCATGTAATGTTAGTCCTGTATAACAGACTATAAGCTTGATTCTGGAACTTGAGTAGAATTTCCTGATTTATGACAAAGTTTTGTTTTTTTATGTTATAGAAAGTCAAAAAAATAGAAAAATCAGGACCAAAAAAGAAAACAAAAAACATCAAAGCAACTAACATACTTGTAAGTATGCCCTCTATAATTACCTATCAGCAGGTAATTATTTAGAGAAGTACTCCTTGAAAATCTATATTGATTTTGCAATAAAAATGGTAACAGAACTATGCTTCTAATTGCAACTTGTTAATATGCACATATGAGTTTACCTGATAATAGAATGTTGAACATTACAGAGTATAGAGTACAGAATGATAACAATTTTTCTTCTACTATTTGTATTTTATTTTTCAGGTTTCCTGAATAGTAATAAACTTAAAACAATAACAAAATTTGCAGTAATCTTGCATTAACTCTTTAGCTTATTATTTGATGATGAGATATTGATTAATGCATGTCCACAAGAGAACAATTGATAAAAGCTTATAGGGTATTTAGCTGCAGCAGTATTAATTCAAAGCCATGACTACCATATGATAGTAGTAACCAAATGAAAACAAAAACTTAAAAAAAAATCAAATTTGAACAGAACAAACAAGGATATTTTGACATATTTGATTTGTGTCTATTTTCTCTCATGTTTGTTCCATCATGTCTTCTAACCAAAAAGCAAAATTCAGTAGTACTCCTTTTTTTCTACTTCCAAAAGGGACTATCATTTCAAATTGTACAGTTTCAAAATTAGTATGATCCTAAACTTGAACAAGTATTTTTGCCCCCAAAGTTTTTAACATTATGGTGCCAGCCAAATATCTGACTATAAACTGTAAAATCTACTCAACTTAGAATGGTTAATCTAAATCATTCCAAATATTTGTATTGAAATAAATAGATTAAACTGTGGACATTTTTGATATCCTAATATTTGCTTTGTACGTTTGCTTTATATATTTCCGATTATCTAGTGCTTCACTTGCATTGTCTAAACTTACTTACATTTCATTTTGATCTCTTGGCACAGTGTTTATATTGCTATTTTTTTAAAGTGTGCTTTTGGTAGAATTATAATAGATTATTTTTAAAATGAGACATCATAATAATTTCTTAAAGAGATACTTTCATAGTCTAACTTTTACGTGCTTTATTTCTCACCATCAATGTCAGGAGGTACTAAGGGAAAAGGTTAAAGATAAGTTGTCTGAATATTATTTCAAGTTGGTTACCTGAGATATATCCTACCCTCATTTTTGACACATAGCAATATAACTAAAGTATTATAATGTTTGACTTTACGAAATGTTGCACAAAATACTGAAATACAGTATATAATGGAGAGTCTTCATTTTAAGGCAGTAATAAACTGTTTCCTGAAATTTGATTTGGATTTGAGCAATGTACGATGAGGAAGTAATGAATCTTTATTTGTTTAAAGTACTGCAATGATTAAAAAAGTGTGGAGGGAGGGAATATATTTGAGCAGATATCTTATGATATCTGTTTTACTGTAATCCACTTTCCATGGTATTAGGAAAAGTATAATGAAAAAGAAAGAATGATTGGAAGGTCTGATCAAATCCTCCCTGAATTATTCCATCAAACACACAGAAAACCTATTATTGTATAGATCTTAAGGCAGGCCTGAATTGAATTACTGCTTTAGTATTCAATCTCTTTGAATATCATTATTTTCCAAAATACGTAGAGGTGGATATAGATGAAAATTAATTTACTCTGAGCATCCACACCATTTAATCATCTTGACTGCATAGAGACAAATAATGTTCTTGGGGGTTGGGAGATCAAAGAAATTGTTGAACTTCTTTTCCACCCGTGATTATTTAGAAACAACTACTGAGAAGAGATGTTTTACATAAGAATCTCGGGTTCTGGGAGGATTAAACTACAAGGTACAATTCAATAAACATTTCTTAGATGAATGTTAATCTAAACTATTCAAACCAGTTTAATATTAATTCAGATTTTGTCCATACCTTAAACTGTAACCCAGATTGATGAATTTGAATCTCATTTCCTACAGAAAGGCCATGTTTTAAAAAGTGTAATGCTCATGGCATAAAATGGATTAAGAAAGGCCCCACTGTTGTTGCCATGCCTGCCCCAGAAAGGGACTCCTGTGTCTTGGGTTACAAATATCTCGGAAATAATATAGCAATGGAATGCTCACATATATTCATCAGTCTGGAGTCTGAAAATACTTCTATGTTTTTTTAAAGGTAATAAAACCTAACTACATCAATACAATAATATTAACAGCATATGTACTACAGATAGTGGTTTACTAACCACTATTCTGTTAGCTATTTTGTTTTATTCTTACCATTGGAATTCATGCATACTTTATTTTCCATCACTAAAGTCGGGATTATTGATAAAATTAGTTCTCTAAATAGTATCTGTGAATGCTAAAACAGGAACTTTACAGTAGATAGGATTATTCCTAATTCATAGTTGAAGAAACCCAGGACCATGAACATGAAGCAGCTTGCTAAGGCCACTTTTGTGTCAAGTGCTGCAGTGACATTAGGTTGGGCCTTCTTATGTCAAGGGTCATTTTCTTGCCTCCAGCCCAGGTGTAGTTTACAGGGACTTCCAGATGCCAATGGATAACACATATTTTGTTTGTGTTTAGGTCCTAAACACTTTCTACAGAACAATCTCAAAAAGGATTCTCATGAAAACAGAATTTGTTTGGGAGAATTAGCATGGGAATACAAATTAAAATAAACATTTGAAACTGTATGCTTGTTTTTATTTTGTATAAAAGCAAATATTTTACTGTTAGATCTTCTGTTTGTTTTTTTTTTTTTGTGAGGAAGTTCAGCCTTGAGCTAACATCCATGCCAATCCTCCTCTTTTTGCTGAGGAAGACTGGCCCTGAGCTAACATCTATTGCCAATCCTCCTCCTTTTTTTCCCTTTTTCTCCCCAAAGCCCCAGTAGATAGTTGTATGTCATAGTTGCACACCCTGCTAGTTGCTGTATGTGGGACGCTGCCTCAGCATGGTTGGACAAATGGTGTGTCGGTGTGTGCCCAGGATCTGAACCTGGGCCGCCAGTAGCAGAGTGCACGCACTTAACCGCCAAGCCACGGGGCCGGCCCCAAATCTTCTATTTTTAACATTAGAAGTATCCACAAATTTTTGGAAGCATTCTAGTAGTATAAATGTCCTTTAATTTGCTAATAATGAAGATCTGCCTGTAATTGCATATATGAAGAATGCAAATCAACTATGATGCATTTAACCATAAATTTGCAGTTGAATAAAAAAATAACTAGTTATTTTCAATTAAAGAGGTTAAGTTCACTTTTATTTTTCAGTTAATCTGTTTTTAATGTAGTGACCTAAGGAAAAATTATGTCCACACAGAAAGTAAGATTTAATGACCAATCCACATAAGCAAATACATAATTTTGCATCATGAGCTAAATAAACAGTTTTAACCAACTATGTAAGAATTATAAAGCCACTGAAAAGCCAGCCCTGACGGCCTAGAGGTTAAATCTCAGCACACTCCACTGTGGCAGCCCAGGCCCGGTTCCTGGGCACAGAACCACACCACTCGCCTCTCAGTAGCCATGCTGTGGTGGTGGCTCACATAGAAGAACCAGAAGAACTTGTAACTATGCACAGCTATGTACTGGGGCTTTTGGGGGGAAAAAGGAAGAAAAAGGAGGAAGATGGGCAACAGATGTTAGTTTAGGGAAAATCTTCCCCTGCAAAAAAAAAAAAGCCATTGAAATCACAGCCATAAGGGCTTAAGCGACCATCCCTAGTTAGACCATGATGATCAATGGTAAATGTCAAGAGCCTCTGGAATGTCTATTTTCCTCATAACTAGTAAAATAATACAATTATTTTTGAAATCTTGTGTCAATTATTGTTTTGTGTTGTTTTGTTTTGTTGTGAGAAAGATCGGCCCTGAGCTAACATCTATTGCCAATCCTCCTCCTCTTTTTTTCCCTTTTTCTCCCCAAGGCCCCAGTAGATAGTTGTATGCCATAGTTGCACACCCTTCTAGTTGCTATATGTGGGACGCGGCCTCAGCACAGGCGGACAGGCGGTGCATCAGTGCACGCCCAGGATCCGAACCCGGGCCTCCAGCAGCGGAGCGTGCGCACTTGACTGCTAAGCCACGGGGCCGACCCCAATTATTATTTTTTAAACCTGTATCCAGTTCCCAATTGTATTCTGATTCACTTTACCAAAATCCTAAAAAAGTACAATTTTCATTCTAGAAAGATTATTGAAAGCCTAGTAGAGTACTCAACAAAGATTTGTTGGATGGATGAATGAATGAATGAATGAATGGATCCATGATCAATCTCCTTATGATGTTTTAATTCTGTCCTGCCTAGGGAGACTAGGCAAACATATTGCACAAAGCATTTGTTAGGAAATCAACGCCGCTTTCTTTTCAACAGACAGGGCAGGTCAGGCTAGAAGGGAGCACAATTCCTGAAAAATGGATAAGCATAACAAAAGCTCATTTGTCTTCAAGTGCAGCTGGGAATCTATACCATAACCATGACACTTTGGTCTCTTGTAGATTCTGTTAGTAGTATAACCCCTCTTACTTCCCAAATGATGACACCCAGCATGCTACAGTCACAGAGACAGCTGATCAGAGCTTTTCACATTGTGAAGTAGAGAAATGTGGCTGGTCCTGTATTGAAAGTATCAATGTGCACATATCATTTTAAAACTATACCTCTTGCTTTCTTCTAGCTCCTTTCCCACTAGCTTCAGCTGGGATCTTTCTTGGGCTTTTTCCCTCCAATAGACAGCTCTGTTCTTGAAGCAGCCAGTATGCCATAACCTGGAGCATTCATAGTCATACACAGGAGTTCAGGACCAGCTACACAATTTGTGGGTCCCAGGTTCTACGCCCATGAAGCCAGCCCCATGGGAGGTCACTACCCAAGAAATGCAATCTCCCCTCCTTCAGGTCTGAGAGCCCTGACTTGTGGGTCTATGACCACTGGAGTTTATTTCACACTGGGGGAATTGTGTATGTGCCTAAGGAAGGGAGGACAAATTCACTCAACTCACAGAGCCACTATGTCTGCTTGACCCAGATCTATGCTGCCTTTTAGATTTCAAGAAGTTGCTGTCATTTCTCAGATACAAACAGCAGATATTATATTTCTCCCTACTATGTAAAAAACTGCATGTAGTCATCTTTAGGTCTGATTTTATTGTCATTTTATGGTAAAAAAATTTTGATTAAAGAAAGAAATCAACATAACAAAGCTGCGTTGATTTTGGCATATTTTTATGTTGATCTTTGACCATGCATATATATACTTTATATATATGACATGTAATTTTCAGGTCTTAACAATGGGGAGAGAAAGTGTACTGCATTTATTGAGATACCACCAAAAAATCTAACTAACTTGATTAACAAAAATCCAGTCTTTCCTTGGTCTTCCCTTATCCAATTATTCCTTCTAGAAGTCATTGGGTTTGTGAGATTGTCTCTCTGCGTGTGTACCTACGTGTGCATGTATGTGTATGGAAGAGGCAGGGGTGGGATTCAAACATATACTTGAAGTATCTGCTTGAAGCTCTACCCACACTGTCTTCCAGTGTCTGGGCTTCCCTACAGTTGATTATAGTAGCTCTGTTGCCCCATCACTGTATCTGCTGCCACCAGCCTTTAGACTGTGATGTTAAATGCTCTTTTCATACTCTGGTCTCAAAACACTATTTCTGGTCCCAAAGCACTTCAAAACCAGGTGTCTTAGTATGGGCTTACCAGAGCAGGCCCTGAGTCAAATATTTGAATGAAAGTCATTTATTTGAAAAGTGAAGGAATCATTCTAAGGAAAAATACAAAATGAGACTGGAAAAGGAAGGCAGCTAACAGAGAATGCTGATCAAGTCAGCTGCCACCATGGGCAACTTGAGCTTAATGCCATGGGGGAACATCCTCACACAGCAATATCAACTCCAGTTAAGGTCACTTAGATCACTGGGCTGGAATGAGGTTGAAATGGGTTGCCTAGACCAACAGTTCTCACATCTGGATGCCTATTGCTATCAACTGTAGAGCTTTGTAATATTACTAGCTCCTTGATCCCATCACAAACCTATTGAATCAGATTTGAGGAGGCAAGATTGGGGAAACAATATTAGGAATTTACGTTACTAAAAGCAAGCAAAGATAATGATGGGCAGCCAACTTTGGGAATCAGTGGCTCAGACACAAACTGATCACTCACATACTAGTCAGTTTTCCTTTGTATTTAAAAAACAAATCACAACGGAAGTGTCTGTTTATTCTTCCCTTTCTTTCCTTCCCTTACTGTCATCATGCCAGATCAGGTCTTCATTGGCATTTGCCTTGATTATAAATAACCCCTTAACTGGATTTCTTTGATTCTCACTCCACTTGGCCACTAGCTGTCATGGCCTCACAAGGCTCGTTTCTAGGCTGCCACTCTTCTTACTCCAAACTGCTTCCCTTTGGCATCATATCCACTTGTATACAGATGACACACTCATTTCTTTCTTCACTCAAAACCTCTTCATTGAGTCTCAAATCCATCTTTACAATTGCCATTTGATATTTCCTCTTTAATGCCTTGAAATTCAGTCTAAAAAAAGTGCTATCACCATCTTCTTCCCAACCTCCTCCAAAATTTCTTAAGGAAAAATTCAGTCCCCTTGGCCTGGCATTCACATCAGTCCATTATCTGACTATCAGCAGCATGTCAAATGTTGTCTTTCATTACAAGCTTCCAGCTAGGCCCTGGGCACACAAAACTGAGTGTTCTTCTCTCCTCCAATTCACTCAGTGGCTGCCCATCCTCCACCTTAATTGAGGTTCATAGTCTGAGAAGTCTTTCTTCCATGTCTTTGTGGCCTTTGGGAAAGTCCCTTCTAGTCCACTTTTTTCTGTGCACATGTTTAAATGTTTTACGTATTTGAGTTTTTCTATATAAATAGTTTTATATTCTATTTAATTTTTTATTGTAGTCTAAATATTTTGTTAATTTCCAAAGTAGCTAATATAGCATCATATTGGTCATAAACACTAATTCTATGAGGAATGTCTTGGAGATTTTTCAAATAACTATTTACAAAGATGGGAAATAGTCTATGAAGATATATACTCCTATGATTCAGCATATGAATAATCTTTACTACCAGTTGAAGAAATTAGGAAAAATTGTACTAATATTTGGCAGAATACCAGAAGAAAGGCCTCCTATAACTAAGTGTGCTGATTCTAATAATAAGGCATTCATTCACTCACTGACTCATTCATTCATTCACTGAGAATACTGTCCTAGGCTGTAGGGAGACAGCAATAAACCAGATTCACATGGTGTATGCTGTCAGGGAGCTCATATTCCAGTAGGAAGATGCACAATTTACAGACACGAAAAACAGGATGGAGTAATTTCAGATTCTTTTATTAAGTACCTAGTATACTAGGTACTAGAAAATAATTTGAACTCAATCCAAAAAAATGTGGGGGTGAATCTGGGGCCACCACTTACTAGGAGGGTGATCTTGGGCTTGTTACTTGATCCCACAAATCTTAGTATTCCCATCTGTAAAGTGAGTTTCTTAGAAGGAATAAAGGGTCTAATGTCCTTAGCAAAGTATCTGTCATATAGTAAACCACAGAAATTGTGTTAACTATAATGATAATAATAACAATATTTGCTGTTATTATCATCTCTGGCTGATGCTAGCTCCGGGAGGGTGAGCAATCTTATTGGTGAGTGACTTTTCTTTCTCACAGATTCCGAACCTTTAACTAAGTTTCCCAAAGTGTTCTCTGGGAATGAAATAACGCAATGCTAATAATTCCTTACACAGACAGTGACAAATGTTGTTTTCATTTGACATTCATAGCCTCCTTCCGGTATGTTTATAAAACCTTTGTATATAGATGATACAAGCACAGTTCAGAAAGATTTAATATCTTGCTCAAGGTCACATGGCAAGGGCCACAAACTTTGTCTGTATTATTCTAAGCATGCTAGATGATTCTGACCTCAGTCTTTTTCCTAGAGGCAGGGTAATCCTGAGAGGAAAAGATGAGTAAGTCATTTTTTTAAAAATGTGAATACAAATATCCTCATGAGGATGGCTCAGTGGCCTTGCTACGTACAGGTCTCCATATTGTTAAATACACACACAACAGACAAGCTGAGAGTGTGGAAAATGTAGCAGAAGTAGCAACTTAATATACCCCATATCAAGGATATTTTGGATATTCCACTATAAGAGCTTTTGTTTGCTTTTCAGTATAATGTGAACAGCTCTTTTATTAATTCTTTTAACATCTGTGGATGCCTATTTTGTGAAAAAATTCAATTTATGACTCTGGTACCCAGAAAGTTCATGCAGGCCTTACTCAAGAAGAAGAACTAATGTAAGAAATCTTTCTAGGTTATAGTCCTCAAAGCATGTCCTCGATTTCCCCTCTGAATCAGTGGCTCTCTGTTCAATTTGACCAGGCAAGATAGTTGGGCAGAAGAGAAAGAGAACTTGTAGAGCAGAAACCGTGGGTTTGCTCATGTACTATCTTTTCCACTCCCCTTCTCCTTTGTTTGCCTCTAAAATAAAAGCAAAGCATCAAATTCCCCGTCTCCCTTGCAACTACGAGTAGCCAGGTTCTGCCTACCAGTCTGCCAGTGCCTTCTTTCCCTTCTTCTTTCTTTCTGCGTAGAGTGAACGGATGGTGTCTGGAAGCAGCCATTGCAAAAATGGTACAGCAGGAGAATAAGAAGCAGCACTGCCTATCTCTCGACCTCTTGTATGAAACGACTGCACTGCAAAGTGTTGGAGTTGCTGATAAGCAGCTTCAGTTATTTGCAGGTCCCTGAAATAGTTGGGTAAAAGACTGCCTGATTCTCAAAATTCGGGTCTATAGATGCCATGTTTTATATTTGTGCTTAGTGGGAGAAGCACTTGATGGGTACTTTTGTTAAGTATTTAAAAACAGTGTCTTGGAAACTTGAAGAGAAGATTGATCTTTCATAATATGTGCTCAATAAGGAATTATTTTTTTACTGCCTGAAAATGAAAATTTCTCCTCTTCTGGAATGGAGTGATAGGTCAAGAGCAAAGTGTTAGTTACTTCTTATTCAGGAATAGGATATCTCCTTCAGTGGCATTTAATGGGAGACAAATTAAAAAAAAGAAAAATATGCGAAGCCAAATATCGTTGTCTCAAATGGCAGTTCCAGCAAAAGGAAGTATGATTTGGGGGGAAAATATTTGTTAGAGGTGGCTGGGAACCTGGGAAACTGGGCTCTCCTTTGAGTTCCACCAATTGCTTTTCATGTATCTTTGGATTAATCAAGTAAGTTCTTTGTGCTTTAATTTCCTTATGTTTTGAATGTTATCAATAGTGCTTGCTCTCTCTCAACTCTTGCTTTTAAGAGGATAAATGTATGTTAAAGACTTTGAATATCTTCAAAGGGGAATAGTTTTCAAGTGCCATGAACGTATGCATCATTAGTATTATGCTTCCATATAATTTAGGAAAAGATGGCACTCTGCCTGGTTACTCTCAAAACAGATTAGAACATTGACCAATCACCACATTGATATTTCGTGAAAATGAAATATGTTCTTTTCTGATCTAAGTTGTGGTCAAAGATCCTTTTTCTTTGAGTGATAAAACCATTTGGTAAGTTTAATCAAGTATTCTGCTGCAACTGTCGTCAATGGCTCTGTCAAAATGGTTTTTGACATTTTGCTATTTAGCTAAATTAATTTTAGAGTTGAACGATCACTAAATATTAGGAATAGAACTGTAATATATTTGTAGAATTTATTCAGAGTTTAAGATTTCCTACCTCCTCTGCCAAACTCAGTCTTATTCAGTATTCCCTGTCTCAGTAAAAGACTCCATCACCCATTCAATCTGCAGACTAGTAAATGTAATAACGATGATTATGCCATCATTAACGTGTGGAGAGACTTTCAGTTTATAAGCTCTTTTACATATGTATCTGTTCATTTGATCATTGATCATTGGAGAATCAATGAAACTCCCTCATTTTCTAATACAACAATCTAACAGCCTACAGATTACTGACAGTAAGGCCAGATGGAAGGAGTCAGGTGGAAAGAGTTTGAAATAATGTGGCAAGTCAACTGCATTGTCAAGGATCTATTTGATGTTGGTATTTATGAATTTTAATGGAATCATTTTTACTGGTTCCTGTGATTTTCTCCAGCACAGAAAAAGAAGGTTATTGGGTTGATATAGGATGGTGGTTTTTCAGAGCCATGTGCCAAAAAGAAAGATGGTCAAGGGAATTTAGGGTAAAAGCAAGAGGGTTTGTGAAATAATAGACCCTGAAATCTAAGCCTGACATACTACAGAAGTGAAGAGAGGAAAGGACTGTTGGTTTGAAAAACAGTTTAGGAGTCACTGTATCGGAGTTTCCCGTGTGGGCAGAAAACAGAGCAAGAACAATTGAACAAAAAGTTGAATGGAGGCTTCAGTCAAAGAATGGAATGTCTGAATTAGTGCTTTTGGAGAATGAATTTTTATGGTAGTGACAAGGTCAAAGACATGGCTATGGGAGTAGAGTGTGGTAGAACATGATTCTGGAGTGCTTGGTCATGTGGGTACTGAAGTCAACTGGCCTGGTGAAAATCTATGGTTCAGACGACAAGTATCCAGTGAATGAGGGGAAATTTCTTGAGTTTGTTGGCGAACAGCAACAAGTAAGGGAAGATAATGGTAGAGCTAATTAATAATAATAATAATACCTAACACATTGGGTTTAACTTATGTGAAATTCTGCATTAAGTGTATTTCATATCTTATTTCATTAGTAATCTCAATAATCCCATGAGTTAAGTAATATCGTTTTGCCGATTATAAAATGAAGAGACTGAGGCACAGACAAGAGTCTCAAGGCTAATAAAGGCAGAGGGTCAGATTTCAGAGCCCTTATGCTTATCCACTATGGTAAAACCCACAACCCAAGGAATTAGGAGTTAGGCTTTTTATTTAAAGAACATGGAAGAATAACCATCTGAGTATGGTAGTGGGAGTCATGGCCCTCTGGTACGTGTGTATGAGGAAATAACTGGCCAAGTTGAAAGGGCTACATGAAAATGGTGTCCTTAGAGGGTGAGCCACATTTTAAACTATAAACAAAGATGTAGAGGAAAAGATCCCCCAAAATAGAGAGTATAAAGATATTTGTCAGTTCCTGGGGACACGTGGGAAGAGTGTGGAATGTGGAGGAGGGGAAGGTCCTAGGTCAAGGCTTGGAGAGAACACCGGTGCTGTGCTTGCACAGTTGTGGATTATGTGTAGTGCATGGCGAAGGGGTGAGGGATGAAACCCGTCCCCTCATGGGACTGCACCTGACTATAAGGGGAACGTTTTTCTGATTCATGCAAAGGTGCCGTAGAGGACAACAGGGGCCCGGGGGCATTTATGCTGCGTGCATTTAATGACGAAAACAAGGCACGTGGTTTGCTGGATTTAATCTCAAATGCCTCTTTGAGGAAGGCAGGCACTGGCTCCGTGGATGCGGGACTTGTCACCTTGGAGGGAGGCGCTGATGGGCCTGGACATTGCACACTCCCTATACTGTGTTGTCAGGCTGATGGAGGACCAGTCACAAGAATTCACCTGAGCTGCACAAGTCAGAGACCTAGAACCCATGCTCGACAGCTCCCTCTCCCTTCCTGCGCTGTATCTGACCTATTACCAACTTGTGAAATTTCTCATATGGGTTCCCTCATCTCTACCTCCTCCTACTACCTGATTCCAGGCTTCCATATTGGTCCCTCTCCAACCTGTTCTTCATATTACAGCCAAAGTAACAACCAAGTGTTAACACATCCTCCTTCTTAAACAGACTACAGGTACTGAACAGTTGGACCCTTTTATTTCTGTAACCTTCATTTTCCACCAAGTGTCCCCTTTACTCATCCTACTCTGGCCACTCTGTAACTCTTTCTGTCCCTCATACTTATGTCACACTCACATACATATTTCTCCTGCCACAGTTCTTTTGCACATTCTGTTCTGTATATTAGAATGTGCTCCTTTCCTCTTTTCAACTAGTTTATTCCTACTTATCCTTCAGATGTCAATTCAAGCTTCATTCCCTCCAGGAGGCCTCCCTTGACTTTTCTGATTAGACCAAACATCCTGTTGTAGACTCTCATACCCCATGTATACATCACTCTCATAGCACTTGTCACAGTTGATGTTTATTTTATGTTCATCTTCCCCACTAACACTGCTGGACCCCCTCAGGCAAGACCGTGTCTTAATGTTGCCTACTCTGTCACCAGTGTCTACTACAGTGGCTGCCAAACATCCTTACAGCACATACTCGTGAGAAAATATTTGAAAGTTACTCCATTCTACTAGAATCTAATTCTCTGTAGGATACTGAAGCTGTTATTTGAAGAAAAAGTGCTGGCCACCAGAAGCTCATCAACTTTCATTGTTAAAGTTGTGAATCTCCCCATTGTTGTACAGATAAACGAGGTTTAGACATTTAACACCCTGAGTGCTCGCTGCATACGCAATGCTTCCAAGATCATGTGTGTCAAAAAAGGCCAATATCCCACCAAGAAGCACAAATGGGAAAATAAGTAGAATGCAACCAGCTTCCTGTGATCCAGAAGTCAAGCCACGACAGCTTTCTCTCACGTACATCATCTTACACAGACAAGTTCTAATCATGCAAACATATGGCAGAGCACTAACTGTAAGTTAGAGATCATCATTTCCTCATTTTGCTGATGAGGAAAGAAAAAAACAGTGAATTGTAAAAGTCACACAGCTCAGAAAATGAAGCTCATGTACAGGACTGTGACTCAAAATCCAAGCTCTATTTCTTACTTTATGTCTCCCAGGATGCTTGAGATCTTAGAATCTACCTTTCGTTGTGTGTAAAATGAGCATATAATAATGCCCTTATGAGAAGATTGTTGTAACATTAAATTAGGCAATGAGATGAAGCTTTTAGCAGTGACGGAAGTTTATTGTTTTTCAATAAATTTTAGGATTAAATTAACAGGGAGATTGAAATGAGTATGGCTAGAATTGCCAAAATTCAATGGCAAAGTACTATTTACCAAAAATCATTTAAAATTTGGTGCTATTTGTTCCATTACTAAAATATTGTAAGTATATTAATTATATATAATATACATATTTAATACTGCACAAATAAAACAACTACTACAAAAAATAGCCCACAGTTCTTGACAATTATAAGTTTTGGAGTTTCTATTTAATACTGGTCATAGAATAAAAACCATGATCTTATTTGTGGAACAAATGGACAGTTTGGTATTTCTAAAATTGTTTGAAATTAGATAAAAAACATATGATTGGGGGAGAAAGTAATGATTTCTTGACTGTGGAAATGCCAACAAACTGAGATATTAATCATTAATATAAATTACTATAATTTCCCCTTTATATTAAATATTGTTTTCCTTCTATCTATATTGGAGGTAAATGTTTATAATCTTGAAGCAGATTAATTCTCCTTTTCTAATATTAGCAGCATGAAAATGTTGCTAATAACAATATAAAATTGATACGTTGCAAATATCACATTTCTATATGTTATCACACTTTAAGTGAACTAGAACACTTCTACTGATAATTGCAAAATCAAACCCCATAATTTAGACCATTGCCAAAGAAACGGAAAGTGAAAAGTCTGAGCTATGAAATATTTTGAAAGAAACATCATATTTTCAAATTTATATTTTGCAAGGTTATCCAGGGCCCTGGGAAAACAAATGAGGACTGATGCCTTGGTTTTCCAATGGTCCTGGAGGGGATTTCATATTATAATAGCTCAAAAATATAATACAATCATACTTCAAAATGAAATATTTGTAGCACATGCCCCTCTAGGGATTGTTTGAGACCAGCTTTTGTGCTCAGTAGACCCAAATGGATTATCAGACATGAGATTCCATTAGTCAGAGAGTGCAAAAGCAGTACCCAAACAGGGAAACATGAATGGCTGATCTCGGTTTCCACAGCCACATAGTGTCTACACCATCTAAGGTTTTGGGTTCCAGCCTTAAATCAAGCAAACACACAAAATTAAAACAAAATAAATACATGAAATGACATGCCACATGGTAAAGGAATCCAAAATACGGAACAGAAAATTGTATCTTTTGAGGGCTAAAATCCAAGTTAGTAGTTATTAAAACATGATAACATGAAGTTATTCGTAGCAAGTAAACTCACATAAACTTTCTCAAACTTCTCTAAGTTTTTATTTTTCCTTATAAAATGTTAAGTTTATCAATTGATGGAAAGTTATTTACATTTTAATATAACAACTATGTCTAGGAAATAGATGGTGGGTTGGGATCTCTATCAAAATTTCCTATTTCATTTTTTTTCAGTTTTCCAATTGAAAATTGGAAATCTACTTTTTTATATAATTTAATAAACTTTTATTGAGTTATTTGTTTTTTCAAATTATGCCTAGTAACACAGATTATCTAGAGATAATATAATCATGTTATACAAACATCTTGCATTGGGTTTACTATGCTAATAATTCAAAAGGTTCTAGAATTTCTTGCTCATATTTAGACTGCCTTAACTGAAGGCATGTCTTCTTCAATAACTCTTTTATAATGCAATTACAGCATGGGAATGAAGATTTTGAAAGCAAGATTAATAGACTATTACAAGAATAACTGCTCAATTCCTGTTCTTAAATTCTTTTAATGTGATATTGCAAGTTCCAATCTCTTTTAATGGCTGCTACTATCTGTATATTTTGTGAACTATGCCACATCCCATATTGTTGTTTTCTGCTTCATTACCAGAGTTCCTGCTTTGTAATATATTCACATCATATCTCATGAGACATAAAAATGAGTATGATAAGAAAAATGTTGTAGTTATCTAGGTTATTCAATTTTATTCAAACATTATCTTACTTGTAAGCTACATGGAGTCACCTAAAACAACGTATATTAAAATACAAACACACTATTTATAGTATCATGTATCAGCCTGGGTCCAATCAGGAGACATAGCCACATGATAATTTAAATGGGGAAAATTAAACAAAAAGAATTATTATTATTTTTTTAACAGTTTTTTTTTTTTTTTTTTTGTGAGGAAGTTCAGACCTGAGCTAACATCTATGCCAATCCTCCTCTTTTTGCTGAGGAAGACCGGCCCTGAGCTAACATCTATTGCCAATCCTCTTCATTTGTTTTTTTTTCCCTTTTTCTCCCCAAAGCCCCAGTAGATAGTTGTATGTCATAGTTGCACATCCTGCTAGTTGCTGTATGTGGGACGCCACCTCAGCATGGCCGGACAAGCAGTGCATCGGTGTGCACCTGGAATCCGAACTTGGGCCACCAGTAGCAGAGCATGTGCACTTAACCGCTAAGCCATGGGGCCGGCCCCAAAATGAATTATTAAGCAATGACAAGAGATTAACTATAAAGATAGAAAGAGGGAGAGTAGCCAAGGAAGGAAAAATTTGGAAGATATATTCAGACCACACTGAAAAAGGTCTAATTGTAGCCCACTGGATGGTGCAGAAGTTCACTAGACTGTCTATGCAGAGCTGATCTATAGTCACCAGGCAAGCAGGAACAACCCCCTGGGGCACAGGCAATATGAGGCTAAGTAAAAATTGGGAGCAAAGAACAAGTCAGGGCAGAATCCAGAGCCCTTCTGCTTTGGGTTTGGGTTGGTATGGCTCTGGGTGGCTAGACAAGATGGACACCATGCAAACAGCTTGCTGATTGGCCAGATCCACAGGGCCCCTTCATTCACACCACCCAGAACTAAAGTGAGGGTGTGGGCAGCTGTAAACAGCACTGGGGCACAGGCCAAGTTTGTCTGGTGCTTCCAGCTACACTTGCTTCCTGAACTGTAGAAAACACAATGTGAAAGCTGTGCCCTATAAGCACTTGACCCTGAAGAAAACCCCATGGGATAGGCAGTGGGAAAAAAGTGCATCACCAAGAAGAGAAGCTCTGTCCTCCAGAAATGTCTCTCTATTACCCTCTACTGACAAAGCTTAACATCATAACAGTCAGAAAAGAGAAAAAAACTGTGAAGGGCCCAGATTCATTTTCACAGGTCACACAACAAGGGATGAATTTGTTGTTGCGAGGCATTAAGTTGATAACTGCTACATGCCTTAATTATTTTTAGTATAAAAGATGATCCATTTAAGTGTTTTCTAGTCATAGAATAGGTTTATCCTGAAGGTTACATCAATTCTTCCCAATCACCAGAGAAAGATAGTAATTTGTTGGCAGCGTGAGAGAGGGGCACTGATCTTGAGGTTGGGCAAGAAGCTCACCCTTTCTCAACCTCAGAGTCTTCATCTGTAAAATGAGAAAGTTTAGTAAGATCAGTTATTTCAAATTTTAGTAGAAAAACTCCTGAGACTCCATGGGATCTCTCAAGGTCAAAGATGATTAGAGAGGCAAAATAGTTGGAGTTTTTGACTCCCCACTAGTTCTTCAACTAGAACTATTTGACTATTATTAATTTGTCTAACAGGGTTCCTGTGAGGAAGAGAGAGCTTAGAGGCCAGGTTGTGACTTTGGGGTCTGGATATGTGGGGACAAACTGTTAACAAGACGCCATCTTTGGCTTGCTTTCACGCTGCTTCAGGAGCTGTGGTTCTATTCCTGGTAAGGTTTGTTTGAAGGAATAGTTCTTCTACATTTAAATGAGTGACTGAAAAACAATGAATTAAAGGACATCTAAGGTTCCTTCCAACTGTGAATTTCAATAGCTGCTTGTTTTTATTGCATTACACTGTTACTTTTTGTTTTTATTTTCAGTGCGCTACTTGTGTTTGGCTAAGACTTAACCTAGATTTTGTGGTCTTCTTGACTCTTCTCCAAGCATTTGGACCTCAGGTGTCTGCAGAGGTCATAGCTTTGCTTGCTCCCTGGCTCTTGGATGTGACTCTCCGATCACCAGATGCGTGGATGGATGTGTAGTCAGTTCTGGTCAGCATCCCTCTGGACTAGCCCCAGCCTCTACAAAGTGATGGATTCCAACATCTGCTGTGATTCTATCCATTCCTAGCTGTTTTTTTAAATTTATTATTCTTGGTGATTGGCAGAGCTATGAGGATAGAATAGAAAGGTGTGGGAATTAGATTAGATTAACACCCATCAGATCTAAGAGTTGGAGAGGATTGTGAACTAAGATTGGGTAGATGGGTTTAGGAGCAAGGAAAACAATAGATGCATCTGATCTGTGAACACTCATCCATCACCATGGATGCACCAAAAGTCAATCTTGTCTAACCTTATCACTTCTGACATACCCTTCAATGGTTATGAACATACCCTCAACCCTTCCTATAGAGAAAGTACTACCCAAGGATCTCAGTTAGGTCAATGGCAGTCTTGCAGCCTTGGATGACAAATGCTGCTGAGTTCACCTACCTCCCTACCTTATGTACTGCTCCTAAGTCTCCTCCATGAGGACACTCTATATCTTTTTTGCTGAGGAAGAGTAGCCCTGAGCTAACATCTGTTGCCAATCTTCCTCTTTTTTCACTTGAGGAAGATTAGCCTTGAGCTAACATCTGTGCCAGTCTTCCTCTAGTTTCTATGTGGGTCACTGCCACAGCATGGCTGATGAGTGGTGTAGGTCCACACCCGGGATCAGAACCTGTGAACCCAGGCCGCCGAAGCAGAGCGTGCCGAACTGAACCACTATATCTTGTACATATCTTTTTGATGTTTCCTGTGGGACTGCAGTGGTCAAGAATTTGACTACAAAAGGGTCCCTTACCATGGCAAAGGAGGTATTTATTTTAAGTTGTTGGTAGAGCCTACCCCTTATCTCTCAGCTAGAACAGGCATATTTGAGAAAAACATCTATGTAATACTTTCTACTAGATTATGCAAATATACTAGTTTGGGGAGAAAATTTGTTTCCTAGGCTGTATTCATTAGGGTATCTCCTAAGCTATTCTTTAAAAGAGGCCTCAGAAAGTCTGTAAATAAATAGAATGTTTCTCTCTCTTATCTAATAGTTCAGGGTAAGTAGGCAGGCTTTTCTCCACGAGGACATCCAGGGACTCAGGTGCGTTTGTGCCATGTCTGCTACAAATGCTATGGGGCTTCCATTTGTGGGTCTAAGGCAGTTATTCCATTTGACTTTGTTTATAGAGTCAAAGGTATCTCACCAGTCCTTGGGAGGAGGATGAGAACGTGGAGGTCAAGCTCCCTCATTTTAAAAGACTTGAAGTGGAAACTGCACACTTAACTTTGCATCATACCTGTTGTTCACGGCCACATTCAGCTACAACTCTGTACACTTGTGGTCACATGCTCAGCCAAAATGGGTATGTGTGAGGAGGTTCTATTACTAAAAATAAGAAGGGAAAATTCAAAAACTTAACAATAGGTGACAATAACATTCAATTTAATATATACATTGGATCATAGATTACTTCAACACAGAGCCACTATAAGAAATATATAATATATGCGTGTGTGTGTGTGTGTGTGTATAACAGGAATATGTATGTGACAGAAATACAGACAATCCCAGGAGACTAACAATAGTGTGAAGCCAAAAACATCAACCAGATATACAAACTAGAACAAAAGACTTATTTTGAAAAGACAGAAGTAAACACTCCTCTGTAGACTTCATGAGGCCGTTTCAATGAGGGCTCCTGTTTATATATAATGGGCTCTAACTCTAGTGAGTGCAGGAAAACTAAAACTTATTGGAAGACTCTTCAAGGCTCATAGCAGTAACTAACAGCACACTGGACTATAGGTTTGGAAATAGGCAGATACTAAGGCAGCTTCAGATCAAGATATAAGTAACACAGCAACCATTTTCAGCAGGAGAAGCATGGCTAGGATGACTTCATCACCGTCATGGAACTATTATAAATAAATTATAACTTTCTCTTTCTTTGCCTCATTTTCACGAGATGTAGGTGCTTATTGGTGGGAGCAAATGATTAGCTAAGAGCAGACCACGTGCCCTGGGCTCCGGTTGCCTCTTGTGATGGAAGTGGGGCAATTTCTCCTGCCAAGACTACCAAAATGGAGACTCCTGAAAAACTCATAAGGGAGGTGGATATTCAACAGACCAAAAAAATGTCCACTATAGATGCTGGCAAAGACTCTCCACTTTGCGTCTCTAGCCAGCGATGATCTGGCTCCACATTCTACCTCTCTAGAATTACTGCTCCTATAGGTTTAAGCAATCGCCTTCTTCTTGTTACATTCCGGGCCTCTTCTCTCATTGTGGACACTGTTGGTAATCACAGCCTGTTCTTAAAACAGCCATCCTCATCCCTCAGGACATTATTTTCTCCTGATTCTACTTTCTCTTCTCTGGTTGTTTTCTTTCAGATTTTCCTTTATTTCTCCTACTACTTTTCAATTACTAGTTTTCTCCAGGGATTCTATCTTTGTTTCTCTTTTCTGCCGACCTCCATACTCTTTGAGTAACACCCACCACTTTTTATGTTTCACCTTTCACACATCAGTGAGTAAATCCCAAATAGATATACCTCCTGCTTTGTCTCTCTTCTCATAAGATTCAGATAGAAATTTACTGCTTGCACTTGCCATGTCCATAACTAAAGTAAATACGTCGCCACAAATCTATTCCTTTCCCCCAATCTCTATTTGGACTAAAAAGCATTATTTTTTTAATTGACACAATTATCATTGAATATTCTCTCTCTCTCCCTCAGTCATACAACCTGCCGTTGTCATCTATTTAGTTGTCAAGTCCTGTTAATTCTACTCAGAATTCCTTGCTTATTTCTGTCTGCTCTTCTCTATCCTCACTCTCCCTGCCTTAGCTCAGGTCCTACATATCTCACCTTTCAGTTAATTGGTGATAGCCTATAGGTCAATCATGTCATACCATATTTATCTCCTTGATGTCTAGTTCAGTGCTTACAATGTAGTATAGCTATTGAATTGAAGTATTTTTGAATTCCATTGTAAAGGAGAAACAGTCCTGTATTAGATGACTTTAAATAAGCATGTGTCCATGTTCAATATAATCAATACAACATAGATAAGATGGGTTTTCGTTGTTTCATCTCTGATCCTGTAAACCAGAATTCACTGACAAAAATAAAATATATGAGCACTATATGCAAATTATATGTGAAATATCATTTGAAGTACGTGTGAAAATAAAATTGTGAATTAAAAGCACAGAATTATCTACGATTTTACTTGTAATTTTAAAAACGGGCAAAAGAATAAGTGGTATCAGTGGCACATTTTAAACTCTGGAATACACAGTCATGCATTTGACATTCAGCCGAGTATTTGCAGGAATCGAGGTAGCCTTGGCCACTTGAGTGGTTCGGCTATTCCTGTCTTCTCTTTCTTTTACCTTTACTTCTTCCACCTTATTCTACCTCAATACTGAGACTCTTGATAATTAGTTTAACGATGAAATACAGAGTTCAACTTTTAATTTTCATTTTCTGTGGATACCTTTAATTAATAATGGCAATAGAAATGTCCCACTCAATAAACATCTAGCTTCAGTAATTTTTTTTTTTAAAGTTAGCATTTACAAATCTATTTTGTGTTAGTTCATTAAGAGTAGGCTTTCTAAAAACAACTGATTCATGGCCCACATAAAACATGATAATTTTGGTACAGCACTCTGGAGTAATCTGTGGACATTCGTTTGGGGCTTGGGAACAAAGACCGTAATTTCTTTATATTAAATAATTTTGATAAGTAAATTAATATACGAAGAATTAGGAAGAGTTTACATACTACATTGGTGCATGACTTTCAAATAAAAGTTTTTCATGAGTTTTTATTTAAAATCACAACCTTTTAAAATAGATGTTATGTTTGAAATGACTACATACAATTTCTCATCAGGACTTTTGATACTGATCTCTTAAAATTCTAAGAGACCACTATTGATGAGACAAGTTGTTCAGGCCAGGAGGTGATTAAAAATGTAAAATCATTTATTAAAAGCATTAAACAATTGGAAATACATTTAAAAAATATAAAGCTTTCAATTTTTTATTTATAAAGGTAACGTCACAACACAAATGGCTTTGAAATTCAATACTTTTTTAAAAAACTTAAGTAAAATACTTTATGTCCAGTTTATTGAGATATAACAAATGTAAAATAAACTGCACATATATGAAGTATAAAATTTGATGAGGTACTATATATGTATATGCAAATGAAACTATCACCTCTAAAAAGAAAACGAACTCGGGGCCGGCCCCGTGGCTTAATGGTTAAGTGCGCGCGCTCCGCTACTGGCAGCCCGGGTTCGGATCCCGGGCGCGCACCAACGCACCGCTTGTCCGGCCATGCTGAGGCCGAGTCCCACATACAGCAACTAGAAGGATGTGCAACTATGACATACAACTATCTACTGAGGCTTTGGGGAAAAAAAGGAGGAGGACTGGCAATAGATGTTAGCTCAGAGCCGGTCTCCCTCAGTAAAAAGAGGAGGATTAGCATGGATGTTAGCTCAGGGCTGATCTTCCTCACAATAAATAAATAAATAAATAAGTAAGTAAATAAATAAATAAATAAATAAATAAAAGAAAATGAACTCATAAAGCACATATAGACCCTTTTCATATCCCTTCATAAATCATCTCATCCTTTCCTCCCATCATATCTTCAGGAAACCACTGATTTGTTTTCTGTCCTATAGATTAGTTTGCATTTTCTAGAATTTTCTATGTGAAATCATACACTTTTCTTTCACTGAGCCTAATTATCGGTAAATGGCTAAATCACACGGTAGGTGCATGCTTAAATTAACATTGTTTTCTCAAGTGGTTGTAATATTTTACATTTCTACCAGGAGTGTATGAGAGTTCAAGTTCCTCTGCATCCTATCTAATACTGGGGATGGTAAATTTTTTAATTTTAAGTATTCTAATAGATGTATAATATTTTTTATTGTAGTTTTAATTTGCATTTCTCTAATGACTAATGGCATTGAGAATTTTTTCATGTACTTATTTGTCATTCATATATCTTCTTTGCTGAAATGTTTGTTCAAAAATCGTGCACATTTTTACAGACACTTGGTTTACTTATTATTGAGTTATGAGAGTTTTCCATAGATTCTGGATACAAGTCATTTGCTGGGTGTATGTTGTGCCAATATTTTCTCCCACTCTGTGGCTTCCCTTTTCATTTTCTTAATAGTAATAATTGAATTTGTAGTTAAAAATCTTCTCACAAAGAAAATGCCAGGCCTGATGTCGTCACTGCAAAATAGTGTTAATAACATATATAGAAGTAAAATATATGAGAACAAAGGAACAAAGATGGGGGAGCAGAAGTGGAAGAATTCTGTTGTAAAGGCCTTATAATACACAGGAAATAGAATAATATTACTTGAAGATATACTGTTATAAATGTTCTAACCACATCAATTAAAAGGCAAATATTGCCATATTGGATTTAAAAAAAGCTAACATTATGCTGTATATAAGAAATCCATTTTAAGTAAAATATATAAATATGTTAGATGTATAAGCTTGGACAAAGATATTCCATGCTTACATTAATCCCAATAGAAAGCTGGAATGGCTATATTTATATAAAAAAATGTAGATTTCAGAGCAAGGAATATTACATGGGATAAAGAGGGTCATTTCTTGATGATAAAGGGGTTAATTCATCAAAAATCATAATAATCTAAATGTTTATGCACATAACAGAGCTTTAAAATATGTGAAGCAAAATCTGATAGAACTGAAAAGTAAAATAGATAAATTCCCAGTTGCAATCAGATATTTCAACACTCCTTTCAGTAATTGATGGAACAAGTTGACAGAAAATCAGTAAGGATATAGAAGACTTGAACAACAATGTAAACAACTTGACATAATTGACATTTATAGGACTTCCCACCATAAAACATCAAGAATACCAATTCTTTTCAAGTGAAAATGGAATATTTATGAAGATAGATAATTTTCTGGTCCATAATACGGCTCTCAATAAATTTAAAATAATTCAAGTATGTTCTCTGAACAAAACGGAATTAAACTAGTAATCAACAAGAGAATGATATGTGGAAAATCAATAGATATTTTAAAATCAAATAACTTAACCTTTAAATAACACATGGGCCAACAAAGAAATTACACAAAAAAATTAGAAAATATTTCACATTGAATAAAAACGAACACACAGCATCTCAAAATTTGTGGAGTGCAGTTTAAGCAGTGCTTAGAAAGAAATTTGAAAACTTTATATTAATTAAACGTATATTAGAAAAGATAAAAGATCTCAAACCAATGACCTTGTCTTCCACTTAAAATCTAAAAAAAGAGGAGTAAATTAGATTTAATAAAAGTTGAAGAAATGATAAATAATGATAGAGATATAATAATACATAATAAACATAAGATATAAAATAAAAATATATAATTATAGATAATAATAAAGATAAGAGCAGATTTAAAGGAACATGATAGAGAAAATCAGTAAACCTCAAACCTCAATCCTTAAGACAGTCAATTGAATTGATAAACCTCTAGCCAAACTGTCAGGAAAATACAAAAATAGATGCAAATCACCAATATCGGGGAAAAAAGGAGATATCAGACTCTACAGGCTTTGAAAGGAAAGGGAAATATTATGGACTTTATGCTAATAAATATAAAAACTTCGTTGAAATGACCAAATCCCTTAAAAACACAAACTACCAAAGCTCATCCAAGAAAAAATCATCTGAGTAGCCCTAATTGAATTTGTAGTTAAAAATCTTCTCATAAAGAAAATGACAGGCCCAAAAGTCTTCGTTAAGAATTCTATCAAAGGGGCCGGCCCGGTGGCGCAAGCGGTTAAGTGCGCGCGCTCCGCTGCGGCGGCCCGGGGTTCGCTGGTTCGGATCCCGGGCGCGCACCGACGCACTGCTTGGCAAGCCATGCTGTGGCGGCGTCCCATATAAAGTGGAGGAAGATGGGCACAGATGTTAGCCCAGGGCCGTCTTCCTCAGCAAAAAAAAAAGAGGAGGATTGGTGGATGTTAGCACAGGGCTGATCTCCTCACAAAAAAAAATAAAAATAAAAATAAAAAAAAAAAAAAAAAAAAAGAATTCTATCAAATATTTAAACAAGAAATAACATTAATTGTACTTTAACTCATCCAGAAAATTGAAGAAGAGTGGGTACTTCTCAACTTATTTTTTAAGCATCACATTATCCTGATACTAAAAACAGATAAAAATATTACTAGAAACAAAAACTATACACCAATATTCCTCATAAATATAGAAGCAAAAATTCAAAAGCAAATTTTAGCAGAGTCCAACAATATGTAAAAAGTGACCAAGTGGGGTTTATCCAGAGAATGCAAGTTCAATATTTGAAAATCAATGCTTGTTAACTGATATTAATATATATATTAACAGCATTATTAACAGAACAAGTTAATCTAAACAGAGAAAAAGCACTTGACAAAATTTAATATTAATTCCTGATAAAAAGTCTCAAAAAACTAGGAAAAGACTTAAATTCCCCCAATCTGATAAGGGACATCTATGAAAAACCTGGAATATCAACTTTTCTAGCAGCAGCCTGCAAATCTTTGCTGGCATCATAAGTAAATGTCTGTCTGTTAGAGAACTTCTTCAATGTCGCTCAGCAGGTCATGGGGACCATAGAAAATGCCGCCCAGTTTAGGATGATCTCCAAGGAATCAAAATAAGACTGCTTACAGCTGGATGTTATTGGCCACAGGTCTCAATTCCTCCAAGGCCTACCTGCCTGGCCCCGTACTGAGAGTCTTAGCATTTCCAAGTCCTCTTGTAACCCTGTCATGTCACGCCAGTGGGTGTGGTCCATTGCTGGGAAGCTTGACCCTAGAAAGCAGGCTCCTCATCAATGAGAACATTCCTTAGCCTTTATCCTTGCTCTCTCATGATGCCAAACAGCACCTTCACAGAGTTATCATTTAATCTCTACTTATTCCAAATTATATTTAGAGGGTTAAAAGTGAGGAGTTAAAATTGTCTTCTTTCCCACCAATATGTCAATCCCTCCTGCCAACTCTTCTTTTGTCTACTAGGGCTGTAGGATTCTTGGAGATCAGGGAGGAGTAAATAAGGAATGTCTTGGAAAGAGGCTGAAATCACCATTTCCCTACTGAAATGAAATTAAGCTGTTCAAAGAAAACTCATGATCCAGAGTACAGTCTCTTTCCATTTCCCCTCTAATCATTGTTGTTTAGATATTAACATATTGTTCATTTGATTCTTACAATAAAATGTGGATATTCTTTCCTCTAAAGCATTTAGCATTCTTCTAGATGATCATGAACATTTTTGTTTGCTTGAGAAGTGCCTCTTCCTTTGATATGCACGCTGTGAACTTTAGATAAACAACACTAGGACTGTAAAACAATGTCAGATTACTTTGGTAACTGACTTAATTTTTGCTTTTCATCTGGCTAGTTTAGTACCATGAAGACTCTGTTTTATTTCAGAATTAATTCCACTTAGCGACCCTTCAGCAAGCATGCTCTGACCCTTCATAATCACAGCTAAATATGTTTTTAGCTCATTATCTGCTATATTTTATTGTGCCACAGCTTACACAAAGAGCCAGTGCATTGTTAGTGACCTTCACACAGAATTGAGTTTAGAAAGGTGCACAGATGGCATATAGTCAATGTAAAATATATACATATATATTTACATATAGGTATCCACACAAATATATATCAAATATATTTTTAATGTATTGAGAACTTATTTAAAAAATGGAAACTGAATTTTGTTTAAGAAACTTTCAATAAATAAATAAATCTTCCTTTTTTCTACCCCCAAATCTGTCCTCAGGAGATCCTATTACATAATTTTAGGAGAAAAATATATCCTAAAAATGTGTATTTACACTATACACACAAAGCACACACACTCAGATAGCTGGGATAAAAATACAACCTCAGAAGTTTCCTTTTTAAAAAAAATGATTCCCTAACTGACAACTATTGTTCTGTCTCCTCCAGGACTGACCTCCCAGGTTGAGAAAACAAAACCTGGAAAGAAGTCCAAATAATCTACAATAAATTAAATTCTTACATACTTGAGGAAGCAGCTTCCTCAAGAACAGGGAGCACATTAACATATAACTTCATCTCCAGATGTGTGCTCTCTGGCATTTTTAAGCCTACACTGGACCAGTTATCTAATTTTAAAAAGGTTGTTTATATTAAGAGCTGCTAAATTATTATATTGCATGAAGCATTTCTTAAATTCAAAGTTTGTATTTTTTTTCAAATAACTAAGTCAATGGTATTTAATGCTGATCAGGCTAAATTATAATTGTAGTCCTAACTGATGTTTTAAAAGTTTAGACCAAATAATCAGTAGCAGCAGCAGGCACCAATAATCCTTGGAGACCTAAAAAATGTCCTGAGCAATCTCCGTGTTGCATTTCTCTTGGTCTATGGAAAGAAGTGGCAAAAGTAGTTGAAAGTAAATGAGCTGTTCTTTCAATTTAATTCAAGATGTTTTCAGTACCCTAAATAAAAGACTTTAGAAACTGTTATTTTTTTCTTCTGATCTTTATAATGCCCCTTGAATTAAAAGCTAAGCTGGCACTTTAATTGTGGGCAGGCCAAAGCGGTGTATTCATAGACTGGAATGAATGTTAATTTGTCAGGCAGGCTAAATTATGCATGTCCTTCTATCTTTCAATTTCCCATGACTGTTCACAGTTGGGGGGTTGCTTTTCTATCCCTGGTTTCACTGCCTTCTCTAGAAATCTTTCCAATGGAATCATTGAGATGCTTCCTGTTAGCAAGAACTCCATTTCTCTCTCTTTTTTTCCCCCTCCCTGAAGTGTCTGCCTTCTGCACAAATATTTGTGAGTGCTGTGCATGAAGAATACACTACATGGGCCTTCTAAAATGTAAGGTTTTGAATTAAAGGTAAATTTTATTTCCAAAAGCAACCAAAAGAGAAAACAGACCACACAGTAATCTATAAGGAGCAACACTACAGGGTTCATACTTGTTAGGGGAAAATGTGAAGAGACTTGAGCAGGTCTTATTTGCAATTTATCATAACTTTATAACAAATTTGTGTAGAATTTTATTCCAAAAGAGAAGACTTTCAATAGATTGTCATGTCTGTATATGCCCGGAGAAAAACTCTACCTTTGCAAAGCAAAGGTAAAATAGTGAGTAAAATAGTAAAGACCAGCAGTTGTCAAATTATATTCCAAGGACCCCTGGGAGCCACTGAATTGGATGAGAGAATTCCAAGCAATAGACTCACTCAACCTGAGCTGCCCCGCTTTGGACTGATTTATATCTTGAAATTTTCTGTTATATTCTTAAAGTAATCTAACTGCTGCTTAAAAAACTAGCAAATTTTGAAGACCACCGAATTTGACAGAAAGATTCTACAAAGGGAAAAACTTTTGCAAATAAATTAATTTTCAGGCAGTTCTGAGCCTTCCAGCAAGATGTCTAGTACTTCTTGAAGATGAAGTTTCTGCTTTGCTTGTTGTGCTATTGCTTACTCTGCAGCACAGCGAAACCTCCAGAAATGCTTTTCCCCTATGTATAAATTAAATGTACTGACCTTAGCCAATATCTTCCTAGATAAAAGGGCCATCGAGATTTCTAACAAGGCCGCTTCACTGTTTGATCCTCCAGCAGTGCCCCATCACTGGATGCATTCAGAGCATGGAAAGCAGCAGGAAGCCCCAGGACTCAGGTCCCCAGATTATACCTGGTTGGACAGGAATCACCCCCTGGAAACAAAGCTCTCCTTCTCTAGTACTTTAGTTTCTTGGAGAAACAATTGTCTAGAGATAGAAAACCTGGAAGTCAAAAGTAAATAAACTTATGTGGACATGTAGGAATCCACTGTCGGTGAGAACTTGCAGATTCTTCCAATCTGCGGTTAAATATCAAATATAATCAAAATGTATCTACAATGGCCATCTCTCTCTCTCTCTCTCTCTTTCTCGTGCACATTTTGGGAATGCCTTGAGGATTTTACCTCTGTGACCCAGATTTTCAGTTTTAGCTCTCAAGCAGTTAATTTATTAGTTTGGTACTGCTTTTCCATTTTGGATCTAATACCATAACAGGATGAAAGATTTTGGATGTACATACCACAATGACTTGACCAAAATAAAAAATATAATTTTCTTTTCCTAGTCATGTATTTATTTTTTAACTGTCTTTAATGTATCATGCATATTAATTAAAAAATAAAACATTTAGAGCACCATGAAATAAAAAGAAATTTTCATAGAGCTCTTGATCTGATTATGTTCTTAGGATAGTACCGGGGTTGGCAACTATAGGCCAAATCTGACCCACAGTGTATTTTTGTATAACTTGTCCGCTAAGAACGGTTTTTACATTTCTAAATGTTAGAAAAAAATCATATTTCGTTATACATGAAAATTATATGAAATTCAAATTGTGTCTATAAATAAAGTTTTATTGGAACATAGCTATGCTCATTCATTTAGGTATTGCCTATGTATTTGCTTTCACACTATGTATAATGAAAGTTGATTAGCTGCAGCTGAGACCATATGGCCTGAAAAGCCTAAATAAAATATTTACTATTGGTCCTTTGCAGAAAACAGCTGTGAACCCTTGGAATAGTAGGCTCCTTTATTTATAGCTGACTCTCAATCTTAATTTGGCATCATTCACTCAATTTCCTGATTTGGGTGCCATCTTTCGTTGGGTGGCTCTTCCTCTTGATAAGATTATTTTTTTCCCCTTAGACATATTTTCCCTGAGTTGGCTCATGTTAACTCTTCTTATTCTGTCATTAAAAAAAAAAAAATGTGTGAAGAAAAAGAGAGGAAGAATATCAGGTTCCCTTTGTTTTTGGGGGATATAGAATCAAAGCCAAGATTTAAAGATATAGACAGATTTAGGCACTCTCAGTCAGACCTGGGCTATCCTAACCTTTTCTGCTTCTGTCTTCTTGAAAAAAGTAAAATATTTTCTCCTCTCCTTTCCCTGTTTTGTAACCCATGCACTACAGATTGTCAATTGCTCAACAGTTTTGTTTGCTTCAGAGATGTCTGAAGATACACCTTGCAGGATGCTCAGAGAAGACAATATCAATCTAGCAGTGATTTAAGAGGGCCATTAGGGGGTACAGTGGCCCATCGTTCGTTTCTTTGAGGTTTAAGATATAGTATTGCCATCTGATATAGGACTACTCACTAATCTATGATTTTCTAGTAGATATTTTAGTGATACGATTTCTTGTCGTCCAGACACTGCCTGTCCTAAAGTAATGCTTGATCAAAACGAACCTTGTTTCCTGGAGAAATCAGCACGGCATAGCAGCTCTGCTATTTGTAACTTCTTTCTGAATCTATCTATAGCGCAGTAAAACTAGAAATAAGAAGCAATATGGCTACACTCTAGAACATCTTCCTTAGGTGTTTCATCCACAGGAACAACTTTGGAGCTGTGAAAGCACTTCTGTAAGTTTTTTGAATTTAAATTTGTGCAGTGTGTTAATTATTACTCTATTTGTAGAATGTTTCTTGGCTCACATACATATGTGCAAAAAGATAAATTTTTCATTGTACAGTATCTTTTTATATATTGCATTCTGAATAAATGTTATATGGTGGATCAATTTTTATACACAGCTAGCTATTTTAAAGTGCAACTAACACCTACTGTTTTTCTTAAATGGGTTAGTGTTCCTAAACGTTATAAATGTATCTTTCATTTCTCTTTAAAGGATTGTAGTAAAGAATCCAATGTCCACTGCTCATAAAGTATTTGTGATGGTGAAAGATTAATTACTGAAGTGCTTTATAGCATTTTCCATTACTTTACGTTACACATTTATTTATTGTCTGTCTCCCTCATTAGAATACAAGTCTCATGAGTAGGGGTTTTAGCCGATTTCCTGTTTTCCATCACACAGGGAGACCCCCCCCTCCTCCCCCTCCCGACACACACACACACACACACACACACACACACACAAAGCAGGTACGTCTTCTGCAGCCATTAAGATAAGGCAACCTTGGGCGGGCCAGTGGCTTGGCGGTTGGGTGCGCGCGCTCCGCTGCTGGCGGCCGGGGTTCATGCCGGCGCGCACCTATGCGCAGCTTCTCCAACCATGCTGAGGCTGCGTCCCACATGCAGCAGCTGGAGGGATGTGCAACTATGACATACAACTATCTGCTGGGGCTTTGGGGGGGAAAATAAATAAATAAATAGATAAAATTATAAAAAAAAAAAAAAAAGATAAGGCAACCAAATCCCTCTACTCTGCCTTTATGTCTCTGGACCAAAGTTTTCATTATAATTTAGCTTGCTCTTAAATGGAAGGATAAGTCTTACAGTGGACTTGGGCTTGATTGGCCAGTCTTCTTGACATCTCTACAAATACACAAGTCAGCATTCTATTTAACTACATGTGAGTTTGGTAAGTGTTTCCTGAAACTGACCACCTCTGAGCATGATGTTTTGATTGTTGTCATTTTGCTAAGTTGTGACATCCTGCCTAAGAGACTAATCAGCTTTCTCAGGTTAGAGCTCTATCTTGCTACTCTCTAATCTTCTAGAGGACAGAGATCTCCATGGTTAGTATATCATTGATATTATCTTAGTAAGATTAAGCTGGGGTAGGCTGGAGTAACTAAAAAACAAAAAACAACAAAACTAAGCCAAACAACAGCAACAATAATTTTAAAAATATCAGAAACACATTGGCAGCTTAAGACAGATTTTCTCTCTCATTTAAGCAAAGTCTACTGCAGATCCAGGAGACTCTGTAGGCAACTAATCTTCGTGGGACAATTTAGTGATACAGGCTGAGAGAAGCTGTGCCCTTCTAAAGCTGCAAAATCTGGAACTTGCTGACTGATCAAGCTGGGAGAGACAGATCACACATTGGCTTGAACATACTTCTATACAGAAGTGACGCTCACTACGTCAACTCACATTCATCGATCAAAGAAGGTGTAATTGTCCATATCTAAATGTGTTGGAAAAGTGTAATCCTCTTATGGAAGGAAAAGGAGAACTGGAAATACTGGTAAGCAACATGAATGTCTACTACATGTTAAAAGAAAGAATTAATTAATCTGTGTGCAATTTAAATACCAGTTTTCAAAATATTTAACAGGCGAATATTACTATTTTGAAAAATATGCAATATTTTTACATACCATTTACTGCATCTGTATATGTTTATATATAGCATTATATTCTTTCTACTGGTAACTTGATGATTTATCACCCACCATATTGATACCTGGAACTTGGTAGAAGGATCCTGGTTTAACTAATTCAATCAAATACTATAGTTGGGAACATTTGAAAATTTTTTTCTTTATAATTTTATAAAATATCCTTAATCTCTGTTTAGAATTTGATTCATTTGACTGTGGCAGAGTAATTTAATTTTTTTCTTCTGTAGTTTCATCATCATGAATGAGAACCATTTTCACTTCACTCCAGCAAAAGGACAAAGCAGAGGTACTGCTTTCTGAAACCCAAGGCTTTACTCGCTCCAGAAATGTATAAAGACACTTTTGTTTTCCTAACGTGTAGAGAAAAAGAGTTGGGTTATTCAAGAGAGGGAAAGGTGTGCCTCAGCACCAAGGAGAGCATCTTAAACAAGTGCTGGTGTCCTGGGAACCATGATGACATTTTTCTCTGCTGAAATGGACAATGGATTGGATGCCTTGAGCAACAGAGCATCGTGCCTTAGAATGGACAACATGGGCTTGGACAAGGACCACTTCAGCATCGACTATGATGGGTTAAAGACCAGAGTCCCATTCCTTGAATTTTTAGGGAGATCATATGTCTCCTAACACTGTGTGCAAGATGTCCCTGTGTCTCATGTTACATATCTCACCAAAGAGTCTCAAAAACGTTTATTTGATAAAGAAAAATAAAGTAACTGGATATTTTTCTCCATAAATCATACAGGGACAAATGTGTACAATTATAAAATAAGCAAGCTTAGTTATTTGTAGGAATGTAGTTTTTCAGAACATTTTTCTGTGTGTGCCATTAGTGAGTAGGGCTTTTAAATCATCTTACTAGCCTTTGCTCTGCTAAATCTACTGAGATATTCCTGAGTTGAGACGTTTTAAATCTCCTTGAATCTATTTAGATTTTATTTTTCTTCTGAATAGCAGAGTATTTATGATCAATTTCAAATTTCTATTTTTCCTAAACATATCCTAGTGATTTAAGGGAACATCTTTAACACTCGTGGACAATGAGGTGTTAAAGGGCACTTTTATTGCTGCACAAAGAGGAAATATTTAGAGCTAGGAGAATGAGGGAGTTGGAATAGACGGCTTACTGTCTCTGGTGATGATTTAGACTAGTGGTGCATTTAGAAAGAGTTGCATTCTGTTGTTGTGTGGAATATTCTATAAATGTCAATTAGATCAAGTTGTTTGATAGTGCTTGTTCAACTCGTTTATATGCTTACTGACTTTCTGTCAACTTGATCTATCAATTACTGTGTTGAGGTTTCCAAGGATAATAGTGGATTTTTCCTTGCAGGTCTATCAGTTTGGGCCTCATATTTTGATGCTCTGTTGTTAGGTGTATACACGTTTTAGATAATTTCTTCATGGAAAATTAACCCCTTTATCATTATGTAATGTCACTCTTTATCCCTGATAATTTTCCTTGTTCTGAAGTCTACGTCATCAGAAATTAATATAAGGACTACATCTTTTGATTCACGTTAGCATGGTTTATATTTCTCCATCCCTTTACTTTTAACCCATATGAGTCTTTTAAACGCACTTTTTTAAAGTGTGTTTCTCATAGACAATGAATTGGATCTTACTTCTTTATCCACTTTGACAATCTCTGTTTTTTAATTGATGTGTTTAGATGGTAATGTTTTCAATGTGAAATTATTGTCAAGTAGGGCATCTGGGATAGTATAGCTCTAGATGGTACTGCTTGTATCTTTCTATGCTTTCCAATTCTAAGAATTGGAACTGCCTGTTTTCTTTAAAGTATGAAAAAACTAATATATAAAATACCTCATCCAGATACTTTTTTGGAGGTGATTTTCGCTGAGTTTTATATATTTCTTCCATGGATTTTGCTACACTCAGTGTTTCTACTCCTTAAGAATTTTGGTAATTTTTATCTTTTCATAATCTATTTTTGAGATTTTAAAATATATTCATACTGAAAATATATTCATATTTTTAAAATGTGCTCTGTATTTGTTTTTCTAGTTACTTTTCTATTTTGTGGCTTCTTTCCTACCCTTATGCTTATCTGAGGTTTTCATAAAAATTAATATTGGCACATAAATTTTACAATGTTTATTGTTTATAATCAATTTGTTCTGCTCTTTTTTTTTCACTAACTCCTTCCTCTTATTCTCATTGAGATTGATTTCTGTCTTTTGTTAATCTTATTTGAGGATTTAGTTAACTTTTCTCATGTTTACTAATAAAATTATTTTACAATTATGTATTTCTTAATATAACTTTTGTGGCATTCCATAAGATTTGACATTTTTGTCATATTTTATAAATAGCAAGAAATATTATTTTTAATTTTCTACTTGACTCAATATTATATGGGAGTATTTTAAAACTCTAGTTGGTTTTCTTACTCATATTCCTCTTCTTCTCCTCCTCCTCCTCTTGCCTCCTCTTCCTCCTATGTTTCTTAGTTCTTTCTTCCTGTTTATTTACAATTTCTTTGTTCTAGGTCAGATGTTGGAGCATATGATGTGTCCTACAAACATAAGCTTCTCAATTCATGACACAAATAGTTGAATTATAGTTAGACTTTGGTGTATGTATTTCCTTTGCCTCTTTTTTTTCATGGTGATTGTGTTGCTTGTTAAGTTGCTTTTGACTTTCCTGGCTGTTCAGTGATAATTTAATTGGGAACGTGAGGGTCAGCCTCCGTTGGCCTTCCACCACGTTCTTATTCAAGTCTCAGATCTGAGTAAGCAGAGGATAGGAAATGCAATATAACTTTCTCAGTAAGTTCTGGTCCATCATCACTTTGGGCACACATGATATAAAACAGTTTGGGGCATGCAAGAAATACAGCAGTTTAATTCTGCTCTTTGTCTCTGATTATCATTTTCTTCCTTATATCATTATGTCAGTCTTGTTTGTTCTTTCTCTTTTTCTGTCCACATCTTGTTTCTTATTTGCTGCTTATAATCAGCTATGGGTGGAGATTTGAGCTAAATAGGTGTCTAGATTAAATAAGAAGTAAACGTAATATCTAGCAATTTTAAAAATGACATGTATTATCTCTGTTCATCTCAACAGCCTTGCAAAATAGGAATTCTTTCCCTAGTTTTACAGAAAAGTAAATTGAAATTTAAAGCACTGTTCCCAAGGTTATAGACAGGAAGTAGCAAAACTGGGAATCTAGCACAGATTGGTTTCCCTGAAAAGCTGATGTGCTGTTCATTTCCCCAAATTTCTTCTGGGAAAGATCTAGAGAGTAAAATGCAAGGTTTTAATATAGAGACCTTAAAATAATTCTGTGCATAATAGCTTCTTTCCTCTGCGTGCTTTCAGGTAAGAAATCCTGAAGGGTGAAATTTACCAGATGTTTGACCTTTGAAATGAAACATTTAGCTGAATTTTCTTTTTCCGTACTTAAGGAGAGAATAACTGGGATTTCATAAGAGGTGAGCGCAAATACTGTCATTTCCATTTTATTAACATGTAAAATCTCACTTCCATGCAATTTTCATCAAAGTAACAACTACTGTCTTGAATTTCTGATTTATAAAGCATGTCCATTTTGTTCTTTAGGGAACTTATTCTAAATGACCAACTGATAAAATAGCCTGTTGTAAAACAACTTACTATAAAGGTCTGAATCAGGAAATTCCCACTCTCTCAACTAGAGTCAGGCGGCCCTAATGATATAATTCTTTCCAGTAGGTTTTGGGCATCTTTGGACTACTTTTTCCTATAGCTTCTGCACTGTCCTCTCTATTTGTGTTTTCAGATTTGCCTCAGACTATACCATGACCTCCAGAGATAATCTGACATTAGAAACGATTGTGTTACTAAAAAAACCCTTTATTCTTTTTGGCGATTATTTCACGTCAATATGAAATATTTCTGCTTTTGATTGGTTACATTTGATTTAACAAGTAAGTGGATAACCTTAGCAATCATTTGCTTGGAACAAAATTTGCCAATAATATTGTACTGTTTGAGAGTATAAAATTTAGTGAAGTTTGATAGAGAAGATACTATCACTTTATCTTGGATGAAAAAGCTATGTGTAGCTAAAGCCTGTCTTTCTTTGGATGTATATTTTAATTACTAGAAAAATATTTATATGTGATGAATTCCAGTATGTCTTTTTTGTAAACAACTGTAGTAATGTACAACATATATACCACAAAATTCACCAAGGCATGCAAGTAGATGGCAAATTCATATAATCATATAACCATCACCAAAATCACTATATGGCAAGTTTCCATTATCCAAAGAGTGTGTTTCTGCCCCTTTGCGCCTCCCCCAACTCCTGGCTTCTTATTTATTTTCCATCACTTTTACCTTTTTGTAAAATTTTATATAAATAGAATCACACAGTGTTATCTTAGTCAGTTCAGATTTTTATAACAGAATATCATAGATTGGGTGCCTTAAACAGAAATTTATTTCTCACAGTTCGAGAGGCTGGAAGTCTGAGATCAGGGTACCAGCATGGTTGGGTTCTGGTGAGGGCCTTCTTCCAGGTGCAGGCCACCGTTTCCTCTTTGTGTCCTCACATGGCAAGAGAAGGAGAGAGAGCTCTCTGGGGTCCCTTTCTCAAGGACACTAATCCCATTCATGAAGGTTCCACCCTCATGACTTATTCACCTCCCAAAGGCCCCACCTCCTAGTATCATCACATTGGAGGTTAGGATTTCAACACCTGAATCTGGAGGGAACACAGACATTTAATCCATTGCAACATGTAGCATTTTGTGTCTGGTTTCTTTCACTTAGCAAAAACATATGTTTTGTATGTTTCGGTAATTCATTCTTTGTAGTTGCTGAGTAGTATTCCATTGTTTGAATTTACTTATTGATTCACAAGTAGATGGATATTTTGTTTGGTCCCACTTTGGAACTCTCATGAATAAAGCTGCTATGAACATTCACAGGCAATTTTTTTATGGCCATATGTTTCATTTCTCTTAAGAAATATCTAGGAGTGGAATGACAGGATCACATGGTTTTTTGTTAGTGACGTCAAGTCGATTCTGACTCCTAGAAGTGTGTACAGCAGAGTGCTGCCCAGTCTTTTTGTGCCATCTTCTTATCTTCTGGTGCTATATCACACAATGCTCCACTGCTATACATATACATGGCCAATTTTTTGGAAATAGGTGGCCAGGTCCTTCTTCCTAGTCTATCTTAGTCTGGAAGCTCCGCTGAAACCTGTCCACCATGGGTGACCCTGCTGGTATTTGAAATACAGGTGCCATAGCTTTCAGCATCATAGCAACACACAGCTACCATGGTATCCAATGACAGAATGAACCCAGGTGATGGCAATGGGTTGTCGAATCTTAACCACTAGACCACCAGGACTGGCTGGATCATATGGTAAGTCGACATTTTTCTATATAAAAAAACTGTGTACCATTTTCCAAAAGGTCTGTATCATTTTGCTTTCCCACTAAAACCAATGTGTTGGAGTTGTTCCACATTTTTACCAACAATTGGTACTATCATTACATTTAATTTTAACCATTCTACTGGATACAGGGTGGTATCTCATTGCAGTTCTAATATGCATTCTTTAATAACTGATGATGTTGAGCATCTATTCATGTGCTTATTTTCCATTCACATATCTTATTTTGTAAAGTATTTGTTCAAATTTCTGCCCATTTTAAAAACTGACTTGTCTTATTATTATTAAAGTATAAGAATTCTTTGTGTTCTGGATACCAGTCCTTTATTAGATACATACATAATATTTTATCCCATGTCATGGCCCATGGTGTGACTTTTCACTTTCTTAGCAGAGTATTTTCAAGATCACTTAAACAAAATTTATGAAATCCAATTTGTCAATTATTTTTCTTTTATGGCTTATATCTAAGAAATCTTTATCTAACTTTATGACAGATAGTCTGTTCCATCTTGTTCCAGAAATTCTTACATTTAGGAATATGATACATTAAAGTTAATGTTTACATATGATGTGAGGTGAGGGTCAAAATTCATGTTCCCCCTTTTTTTCACATGAGTTCCAATTGTTTCACTATTTATTGAAAAAGCTCTTCTTTCATCATACATTACTTCAGACTCGGAATTTTCTCTGTAGAAAGGCTTTTAGTTAAGAATTCATTTTTTTATGCATATAGTTTTCTCATGTTACTATTTGTTCTTCAGCGAACTTCTAATTTGTGTCTTTCAAGATCTTTGTCCACTTCATATAAATTTTCAAATTTACGGCCATAAAGATACTCATAATATTCCTTTATTGTTAACTTTTCAATATAGAAAGTGTAGTCAGTACTTCCCATTCTTTAAGGGTACTGCTAATTTGTGTCCTCTTTTTTACTTAATCAGTCTAGATAGATATCTATCAATTTTATTGATACTTTAAAGGAACCAACTTTTGCTTTCCTTAATTTTTCTTTATTTTTCTGCTTTCTATTTTATTGATTTATGTTCTTATCTTTATCACTTATTTTCTTCTACTTGCTTTGTATTTAATTTTCTCTACTTTTTTTAGTTTCTTAAGTGGAAGCTTAGGTCATCTATTTGACACCTTTTTGTTTTCTAATATAAGCATTTAATACTATAAATTTCTCTCTAAGCACTGTTTGTGGTGTGAGTAAAGAATGTTATTTTCATTTTAATACCATTCAAAATATTTTCTAATTTTCATTGTGATACCCTTTTTGACTCAAGGTCTATTTAGTAGTGTACTTTAAAATTCCTAAATTTACTTATATATACTTTTTAAAAAATTTTTTGTTTATTGCAGTAACATTGGTTTATAACATTGTATAAATTTCAGATGTACATCATTATACTTCTATTTCTGCATAGATTATATCATGTTCACCAACCAAATACTAATTACAACCCCTCACCACACACATGTGCCGAATTATCCCTTTCACCCTCCTACCTCCCCCCTTCCCCTCTGGTAACCACCAATCCAATCTCTGTCTCTATGTGTTTGTTTGTTGCTGTTATTATCTACTACTTAATGAAGGAAATCATACGGTATTTGACCTTCTCCCTCTGACTTATTTCACTTTGCATAATACCCTCAATGTCGATCCATGTTGTCGCAAATGGCTGGATTTCATCGTCTCTTATGGCTGAGTAGTATTCCATTGTGTATATATACCACATCTTCTTTATCCATTCGTCCCTTGATGGGCACTTAGGTTGCTTCCAAGTCTTCAGCTATTCCACTGCTGGGTATTTATCCAAAGAACTTGAAAACACCAATGTGTAAAGATACATGCACCCCTGTGTTCATTGCAGCGTTATTCACTTATATATACTTTTATTAATTTCTAGTTTAACTTTATTGTGGTCAGATAACATCATATATATTATTTTAATCTCTTTAAATTTATTCAGATTTACTTTATGAACCAAAATAATATGTCTTGGTCAATATTCTCTGTGAACTTGAAAAATATGTGTAGTTTTTATTGTTTTTGGTTAGAATGTTCTATATGTCAATTAGATCAAGTTGGTTGAGAGTGTGTTTAAATATTCTACATCCTTATTAAATTTTTTGTCTAATTTTTATATCACTTTATCTGTTACTGAGAGAAGAGTGTTGAAATCTGAATATTGAAATCTTCAACTATAATTGTACTTTTGTCTATTTCTCTTTCAGTTGTTCTTTCACGTGTTTTTAAAATCTGTTATTAGGTGCAGACATATTTAGGATTGTTGTGTCTTCTTGATTAATCAACTCCTCTAGCATTATGAAATGACATCCTTTCCTTGTGTAATATTCCTTATCCTGAAGCTCTTTAAAATTATTTTCCTGCATGGTATATATTTCTGCATCCTTTTACTTTTACCTTACTTGTATCTGTATACTTTATTTGAATTTCATACAGACAACATATAATTGAATCTTGTTTATATAGTCTGACAATATCTAATTTTTAATTGAACTATTTAGACCACCCAAATCTAATGTGATTATTGATATGTCTAGTTTTAAATGTACCATCTTACTACATGTTTCATTTATTCTTTGGTCATTCTCTCTCTTTTCTTGACTTCTTTTGCTTTAATCATTATTTCATGGTTACGTTTTATCTCCAGTGTTGGCTTATTAGCATATATTGTTTTATATTTTTAGTTTTCCCTATAGGGTTTGCAATACATATCTTTAACTTATCACTATCACTTTATCACTTCAACTAGTGTTATATCACTTCCCATCTAGTGTAAAAACCTTCTATGTCTATTCTCCCTGCCTTGATGTTAATATAGTCACATATTTTAGTTCTACATATGATATAAACGTCACAACACACTGTTATTTTTGCCTTAAATAGCTAGTCATCTGGCACTATTCGCTCCTCTGGGAAGATTCAAATTCCCATCTAGTATCATCTTCCTTCCGCCTATAGAGAGTGTGATGGCAATAAAGTTACTCATCTGCTCATTTTTTCTAAAAAGTCTTTATTTTGCCTTCATTTGTGAGAGAATATCTTCATTGGGTATAGAATTGAGGGTTGACAGGTTGTTTTTTTCTTTCAGTAATTTAGGGTGCCATTTCTTGTCTTGTGACTTGCATAGTTTCTGACAAGAAGTCCATTATCATCATATCTTTGATCTTCTGTATATAACGTATCTTTCTCTGGCTTAAAATCTGCTTTTAAGATTTTCTGTTTGTTGCCATTTTTAGGATGTCTTTAGTATCTTGGAGTACTTTATGCTTATTCTGCTTGCAGATTTTTAGCTTCTTGGATCTGAGGGTTTATACTTTTCATCACTTTTGAATATTTTTCCAATTTTTTCTTCTGTTTCCTCACACCTTTCTCCAGCCATTCTCATTCTCCCTGCTTCTGAGGTTCTAATTATATGGTTAGACAGCTTGATATTGCCCAAGTTGGTGATGTTCTGATTATTTTTTTTCATGTGTTTTCTCTCTGAACAGCATTTTGACTAGTTTTTATTGCTATGTATTCAAGTTCACTGATCTTTTCTTCTTTCTTATGCAGTGTTTAATCTGCTGTTAATCCTATTCAGTGCATTTTCATTTTATATGTTGTATTTTTCATTGCTAGTAGTTCATTGCTTTCTTTTTTAAATATTCTGTTCTCTCTTCATCATTTTTAAGTTTTCCCTCACACATCTGTGCATAATTATAACATTTGTAATTTCTGTTTTATAGTCTTTGGCTTGCAATTCCATAACCTGTCATTTTTAGGTGTGTTTCTATTAATTGATATTTATACTTCTTATGGGTCATATTTTCCTGCTTCTTTGCATGCCTTGGGATTTCTGTTTGAATATCCTACCTAATAAATCTAATGTTGTTGGTTTTTGGATTTATTTGTATGCCTTTAAAGAGTGTTGAACTTTTTCTAGCATTCAGTTGAGTGATTTGAGACCAAATTTATCCCTTCAAAGTTGTGTTTAAAACTTTGTTAGGGCTGATCCAAAGCAGTTTTTAGTCATGGGTTCTATTAGCTCATTACTAAGTTGACACTCTTCTCTGATTCTACCCAATACTCTGAGTATATTATGAGATTTTTCCATTCTGACTGGTGGGAATGTAAAATGTTTTCAGCCCTCTGTGAGCTGGGGAAATTATTTAGCCTGAGTCCTGGTGTGGTTTTTTTTTCGCCCCGTCTTTGTAAGTATTATTCCACATGTGTTCAGATACTCAGCCAAAGACTAGAGGGAACCTCTCAACATATATCCATCTCTCCCTCCCATCTCTCTCTAGCTCCCTGTCCTCTTCTACTCTGTCCCACAAGTTTTAGCCACCTCAGTTCCCCCAAAGTCCAATTTCTGTGTTTTCTCCTCAAGGAGGTTTATATTCCCCTTATATGATCTAAGGTTTAAAAACTACTTCCATGAAGTGAGCTGAAGCAATCATAGAATTCATTTATTTCCCTTTTTTGAAGAATCAGAGTCCTCCACTGCCTATTTGAAATATCTGGAAATCATTGTTTTATATATATTTTCCAGGGTTTTTTTGTTTCTTTTTTTTCCTTTTTTTTTAGTTTTTAGTTTTTTATGATGGGAGAACAAGTTCCTTAGCAGATAAGTCTTTATGGACAGAAATGGAAGTCCTGTAGCCTGGTTTTAATTGCTAACTCATGGATACAGTCCATTTTGATTTAAGGCAATGTTTCTCAAAGTGTAAGCCATGGAGCGCATGAATCAGATTAGATTGATTGATAACATCTATCCCTGGGATGCACACTTAACCTACTGAATGAGGATATCTGAGAGGTTGTCCTAGAATAAAATTTTTTTAACAAAAATTTCAAAGAATTTTTTTTTATAATAAAATTAATACGCTAGTCTAAGGGTGTTTAACATTAACCATTTTAGGGACTCTCGTGTTTGCATAGAACTGTGTGTATGCATATGTGTCTGTGTGTCTAGGTACACACTCATTTTTTGGAATTATTTCACTTGAGTACCTTTTTTTAGCTGAGCAACCTGGCTCCCTAAAAATAAGGTGACATTTGCTATAAAATTATAGTTTAGATTTCTTTCAATACACTGGTATTAAAGAGAGTCCCTTTTAAATTAGAGTGATTCACCTAAAGGAAAAAGCTGTACTTATTTATTGATTTATTCAGGATCAATCCACTAATACTCACTAAGATTCACTCACTAGATTTTACATTTTAGAGATCAAGGACCCACTTTTTTTTTGTTCAGCTTTTTTATAGATTTTATAGATTTTTGTGGATTGTGGCTGGAACATGTAGGCCTTCAGTAATATTTGTTGAACAAATGAATAATAAGAACATATAAATTAGTTCTGTTTTTTTAAAAAAATTGAGTTTGTGGAGATTTAGACATACAACCTAAGAGCTAAGAACTTCATAGTGTATAAACGATCTCAAATTCATAAATTCTTAATTATTATATATTTTTAAATTTTACCTAAAAATTAGGATGGGCTTCCTAAAGATCAGAGAGATGCTATAAACATCTGAATTATCTCTTTTACAAGATACTAAAAAAATTTGATCACGCATGCTCACATGCATTGTGTGTGCGTATACGTCGCATGCACACTCCTGCAAACTCTCTCATCCTCATATGAAATATTTGGCAATACAAAACAATATTAAAATAAAGTGGAAATCACTCACTTTCAGAGGTTACACTTTGCAACTTAACTTTGATTTTAAATTTTAAAGTAAAATACATTAAAACATATGAGATAGCATATAAATAGCTCAGTTGTGGAAAGGGCATTAGTGTACTTTCTGATCTATAATTTTAATGAACATAAGAGGATACACAGGGTAGAGTAAATGCAGAGACGTGGATAACGTGTAGTTGAATAAGAGGCTTTCCAACCTCATTCTACCACCTCCTCCAGTAACCTTTCTCCTGGCAAAGTTTTAGCAGGAGGGTGAGTTGGCCTTGAACTTCAGTTCTCTGCAGGAGATAGGATCATTGCCAGAAGCATCTCCTCTTGTCTTTAAACACCGAGTCGGTTGATACACATTGACAGACACTTATGTGTCTTTCAAAATATTGAAAGGGGTCAATCTCGGCTAAACCAGAATTTGCCTAATTGCTCATGCTAGCTGCCTGTGGGGTTTTAGACAGCAACAGTGTGGGACTAGGCAGTATCAAGCTTTCTTAACAAGTTCTACAGCTTAGCGACCCTGCTGACAAATGACCTTTCAACGCTCTACTGTCAAATACTAAAATAGAACTTTTTCCCTCAGCATAAAAAGTTAGCATCATTAGAAGTGTGAAACTTTATGGAAATCTCTAATGGGGTTTTGAGTTTTCAACAAGATAAATTATCACTTAGTTAAATATTACCTCCTCTCATACCCCATCTCCACTGCTTTAATTGCAATTTTTCTAGAATCATAATACTCAAGGCAAGACCTACTTACCTAAAGCTTTTTCTCTTAAGATTCACTGCATATGAAATAGCTCGTGATCTCATAGTGATAAGGTGAGGGTAGCAGAAATAAACAAATGGATCCTTTTAAAAGCAAAGAGGTATATTTAAAGTGACTGAAAGTTACTCCCTAAAAAGCAAAGACAATAAACTTCATTTTTTTGACCCTGAAAAGATTACTAAAAAACAAGTCCCTTCAGTCAAACATACAACTAGGACTACAACAACCATTGTAACTTATTGATGTGAAAAGGTATCTCTCTCTCTCTTTCACACACAGACACACACAGACACACACACACACGCATAAAATCAAAATTTCACTAATTCATTCTAGTTGTAGGCAAAGTCAAGCTAAGTTAATAAAGTTACAATTACAGAATATTCTCCTAATAAAATTGGATTTGTTAATTTAATTCCATAAAAAGAATGCAAATTAGCTTAATAATGTTTCGTACTAGACCTCTTTAGACTCAATAGGCTAGTTTTGTTGTTGTTCTTGTTTTCAAATGGTTGCTGGTAAAACTATATATCCTTTTATGTAGGTTAATGTTTTTCTTACACTACTGTTAATACTATTAATTTGTTTAATGTATCTTCTTTTTAATAAACCTATAAACCTATCCTGATAGTGTGAAAGGCTCTAGCTTCAAATGAGTTCTCTTGACTTCCACAGTAACACATGCCCTTTTTTAAAAACCTTTTCTGCATTTTTCATTAAAATGTGATTTATTTTCTCCAAGAAATGGATAGGATTGGTAAAAGAGAGAAAAGTAGTACCCTGTAAAATAGTTAGAAAACAAAAGGAAGGAAAGAAGATGCACTATCAACTTCATGTTTTGTTGATAATTAGATACAGAGACTTGAACATAGAGAACACTCAAATGCTGATTAAATAGATAAATATTTAAAGGACAAATATGTATGTGGAATTGAGGTTCCTTTACATGTGTAATGAAGTTTATTGTTTATCTTGTTGTTTCTACTGCATTTATCAACAGTAAATGCAGGTCCATATGCAAAATTTCTGATAAAATGCTGTCATTCTTGCTTCTGGGAGGTCACTGTATATATTTATGTGTGTGTATGTGTGTGTCTATCTATACATATATATATACACGCATACATATATACACGCACGTATATATCCATAATGTAATTATACACACACATATACAAAACATATACAGTAGCCTACTATTGGTTCAGTTCACCACTCATCATAAGAAGCAACAAGTATATTTTAACGGAAGGTATTATAGATATTAGAGTTGTGGTTTAGGATTTGTCTCTCTTTAGTATTACGCGACAATACTGAAATGATAAATGTATGCTTCATCTGACTTTTCTAATCACTGACCTATACAAAAATGTGCCCAACAACCCATAGGCCCTTCTGCTTCTCTATCACCTGCCATATTTTCTAAGCTCACTTCTGTTAATTTACTATAAATAATGATATCAGTAAAACTGAGAAATTTTCTTGTGAGGAGTCATTTCTTGCTAATTTACTGCTTTATCTCTTGACAGTTTTATAAAATTCTCAGGCACTGAGTTGCCTTTTACATTCCAACCAACCCTATAGTTACCGACTGAAGGTAGAAAAGGTAATCAAATCAGTATGATGTTTGATTATTTTAAAGTATTTATAAGAATTTCTGTTACATGGCAACTCTCATTGCCATTTAAAAAGCTTCCTCCATTTAGATATTTTTCTATTTGGTTAAATGAGATTTCTAAGTTCAACTGTAGAAAAGTAACACATATCTAAAGACATATAAAACTAGGGTTACCAGATCAAATAAAGGATGTTCAGTTAAATTTAAATTTCTTATAAGCAATGAATAATTTTTTAGTATAAGTGTGTCCCAAGTATTACATGGTACATACTGATACTAAAATAAATAAATAAAAAAAAAATTCCTTGTTTATCAGAAATTCAAAGTTAATTGAGCATCCTTTTTTTTTTAATTTGCTAAATCTGGCATGGCACCTTTATAAAACTGATCTCTGGCATCATTGACAGAAGACCATGAGTCATCTCTGTAGATTTCAACCCCCAGAACAAAATAAATGAGAAGTGATTTGCCCCTAAAATGTTAGGACACATTTCTCATTTAATTATCTCAGCAGCTGGTTGATTTCACTAAAAATGGCCAGAGTCCTCATTAATTGGATCATTAAATCCCAATCAGGAGAAAGGTATATGGGCAGGAGTGATTTTTAAAATATAAATCTCTAAACTAAACAGCCAGTTAAAAGGCTTATCTTTCTCCTTTTCTATTTTTCTTGGTTTTCACCTTTACATAAAGACCTTGCTGAAGGTTGAAGGCTGTCAGGTGGACGTGAGAAGGGTCACTTTATCATAGTGACAGGTGCTTCTAGCAGCCGTAGCAACTTGACTCCAGCCACACAGCACTGAGCTCAGGACAGCGGCCCAGGCCTGATGTGGTGTGCAGAGGCCCTGGGGTTGGACCCAGCAGGCGGTTCTGGCCCTCTAGTCCTGAGGTAGTTTTGGAGCAAGGTGGTGCAAATAAAGTTCTCGCGGTGATATGTTCTGGGTCTAGAAAGAATAAACTCAGATCAACAACTATCGATCTCTCCACTGACTTTATAATGAATATTCATACATAGGTGAAGTACCTACAAGCAGACTTCCTGGTGATTGGGAGACTAAAAGGGCAGTTTCTATGGCAGCTGTCAAAGTTAAGCTTGGAAATTAAAAATCCCATCACAGATCACATTCCTTTTTCACATAAGACAGTGCATAACACTCCTGAAATAAAACTCAGGGATAAAATCCATCTTAGTGTTGGCTGAGTGTTGAAAATGAAAGGGCTCAAGTCAAAGCCATCTTGACAGTCTTCTCTTTATAGTATGAGCACAATCACTGCCTCTATTTTCCAGTTTTATTCCAAAAGGAAGAGCGAAGAGACAAGGCCCCCTTAAGTGGATAAATGACTCTTCTCCCTTGCCCCCATGAATTTTCAAATAAATTCTGTGACATATATTTGCATTGAGAAATGCAGCCCATTATGCATTATTGAGATTCAGTAATTATTAAAAGTAATTTTTAAAGTGATACCTATGTAAAGTAAATTAGGATGATGTAAAATTCAAATGTTTTATCTGGTGATATTACCTTTCATATAATATAGCTTGTTTGTAGACAACTGTTCATTTGCAAATGATATTGAAAGAGAATGCTCTTTACTTTGCTTTGACATTTGTAAACAGAGAAGTACTTTCTAGTTGCAAACTAGTTCTCGTATCTTGTCAATAGTTTAACAGGATATAGATATAAAGTTATAATTATTAAGAAGAAGAAAATTGTGACTTTTAATATGTAAAAAATGTTTAATGACTATATACAAGTAAATGCATGGTATTCCAATCCTAAAACAAAAATCCAACCAATCGCTAATGTCTGTATGCTTGTATATACTTATTTATTATGACTACTGAGCATAATTGCACATTTTAAATCACATTAAACACCTTCCACAAGTATTTTTGTCATTGCCATTCCCCTTATGAGAATCATGTTTTGTTCTGTCCCATCATATAACTCATAGTAAATTAAACTCTAGATTGTAGGCTCTAATGGTAAAAATCACTCCTCATTCTATTGAGAGAAGAGACCCAGCTCCCTCTTACCTAATTGTTAATCAGTCAGACAAATTATCGTCATTCATATATAGATCCAAGAGGAGTTCTTGGAGGTCCTTTGATTTTTAAAATAAAAATCAGTGCTTTATAGGTATGAAGTAAAAACTAATTAAAGCAATCTAGCAACTTCTTAGAGAGCTAGAGTGTATCTTTCTTTTGAAAAACAGTGCCTACCTTTTTATAAATAGAATGAGAATGAGAACAGGGCAGGTGAGAACCTTAGTTTGACATAATTGAGAAGAAATTTGGAAATAGTGAACATGGTAGCTTAAACATGGCTGTGAATTCTTTGCTACACTTCTCATCCAGAAATGAAGTCTAATTGCCCTCCTCTTGAAACTAAGCTGGCTTTAGTGATTTCTTTGATCAATAGAGTGTAGCAGATGTGATGTTCTGGGACTTCCAAGGCTGTGTCAGAAGAAGCTTGAAGCTTCCATCTTGGTCTTATAATGTTCCCTCTGGGACTCTGGGCCTACAGGTAAGAAGTTCAGGTACCCTGGGACCCCCATCCCGAAGAGGTCATGTGCAGATGCTCTAATTGACAGCCTCAGCTGAGCCTGGCTTTCCGGTCATCTCCACCAAGATGCCTGACATGTGAGTAAAGCCACTTTGGACCCTGCGGAATAGTCCTTCTATCCGCTGAATACTCTCAGGTGATGCGTAGGAATGCCACATGGAACAGAAGAATCACTCAGCCAAATCCTGCCCAAATTTCTGACCCACAAAAATCATAAGATATAATAAAATAGTTGTGGCTTTAAGCCATTAAGTTGTGGGGTCTTTTGTTATGCAGCAACAGATAACTGGAGCAGACTCCTCCTCTACCAGAAACCAGAGATTTCTAGAGCAGGGCATGTCTCTTTATGTGGATGATGCCTCAGACCTATTGCTTTTGGCCTTCTGTCCTCTGGTTGTGATTGGCTTTATTTCCAACAGCTGGAAATAATAGTATCTAGACAAAAGGTAGGAGCTGGTATAAATTGTTAATTCTCCCTGTGAAAAAATTATGTGACTCCATTGGAATAGGACTACTGGAAACTTGCCCTTGGTTTCCTCTGACTTCATCCCATGTGCCTTTTCCCTTGGCTGACATTGCTTTCTATCCTTTCACTGTAATAAATCATTGACATGACTATGACTATATGCTGAGTCCTTGAGTCCTCCTGGTGAATCACCAGACCTGTGGTGGTCTTAGGGGCATCAAACACAGACGGCAAGTACAGAACCAAATGAGAATTACACACACACACACACACACACACAACCCAGTGTTCCAATTGAGACTCTTGCTAGAAAATTTTAAGATCTTTAATGAAAGGGGATTTGGATTTTCATTAAATACCAGTAACATTCAGGTTTTAATTATTCATATGCTTGATTAACTTAACTTTCTCCACTTCTTGTCTGCTCTTCCTAACCTCGACCCGCTCCTTAATCTACTTCAATGAGACTTTTTTCCATTCACTCTGCTGAAACTGCTCTGCTCCAGCTCACTCTCAGCCTCCATCTTGCCAATTGTCACTTCTCATCTTTCATCTTACTTGCTCCTTCAGTAGCATTTCCCGCAGCTGAACTCTGTCTCCTTGAAATACTTTCTTCTCTTGGCCTTTGAAATATTCCTGTTTCCTGATTTTCCTCTCACCTCTCTGTCCATGCCTTTTTAGTGTCCTTTGCTAATTTTGCCTCTTATTTCAAAGCTTTGAATATTGCCATGACTTGGCTCTGAGCTGCCTTCTGTTCTTTATTTGAATACTCTTTCTAGCCTCCTGGCTTCTGGTCTCCCGGCTTTAAGTATCATCCATAAGCTGATAACTCTAAAATTTATATCTCTAGCACTGAACTCTCCCTTGAGCTCTAGACTTTTACATGAAACAACTTAGTCAGCTCTCTGCTTAGAAGCATAAAGGCTTTTCAAACTTAGAATGCTCAAAGCAGAAGTCCTGATTCTTTGTCCCAGTACTCCTATTTCTGTCCAAACCTTCTCCTATCTCTGCCTTCCTGTCTTGATAGGTGCCATTTATCAACGACATTCAATATCTGCTCTCTCTCAGAAGACACCTGTAATTTTTATTCCCAGTAATCAAGGTTCCACTCAAGAACATCACCAAATAGTTCTTTGGCTCTAATGGGGTTCATGTGTCTGTATTATACCCCAGTAACTCTTGATAGGGACTCTTTAAACCATGTTCTTAAACTTTTTTGTGAGGATTTCAGCCTCTTTGAGAATTTGATAACTATAGACACTCAGTAAAATACACATACCCACATAAACAAAGAAGTATGTGTATAATTTCAAATGCATTGTATATTATATATAAATAATATAAAAAATTTCAAATGCATTAAAATGAGATGTGGAAAAAAGAATCAAAATCATAATAAGTGGATTATAAACAAGAAAGGATACTATACAAGAATATACTCTTGTATACTCTCTTACTATTCAGGAGAGGATAGTTTAGGTATGCTAGAGTAATAAGTTACCTCTAAAAATCTCAGAATTTTTTTTTCTTTTACGTGATGCATATCCATTGCTGTGTTCAGAACTTGTCTCTGATACCATACCTTCAATATATGATTAGAATCTACTTTAAGCTTAGTCCCATCATCTCTTGCTTGCCTGGCAAGATCCTTGAAATGGTCCCCCTGATTCCATTCTTGTCCCCATCCATAGTCATTTTTTTGAGTTACTATGGAGTATAGAGTAGGGGATAAGGGTGTGAGTGCTGAAAGTAGATTGCATGAATGAGAATCTTGGACCTGACCTCTGACTAGTTTTGTCAGTTTCTTTATCCTTAAAATGCTGACCATAATAATATCTATTATAGATCATTGTGAGGATTAGATAGATTAATATATGTAGACATAAAGCATTTGGCTAGCACCCAGTACAAGAAACACTCAATTTTCGTAATTATTGCTGTACTGTATTAGTTAGCGTTCTCCAGAAAAACGGGAATCTGTATCCATATCTATACATATATATAATCTCCTTTCTAAATATGTACAGAAAGAGATTTATTATAATGAATTGGTTCACATGATTATAGAGTCTGAGAAGTTCTAAGACCTTCAGTCAGAAAGCTGGAGACCCAGGACAACCAATAGTGTAGTTCTAGTCCAAGTCCAAAATCCTGAGAACCAGGAGAACTGATGGTGTAAGTTCCAGTCTGAAAGCTGACAGTCTCGAGATCCAAGAAGAGCCAATTTTTCATTTCCAGTCCTGAGGCAGGAAAAGAGCAATGTCCCAGCTCAAACAGTCAGGCAAGCTTACTCAGCCTTTTTGTTCTATTTAGATCTTCACTTGATTGGATGAGGCCCACCCTCATTAGAGAAGGCAATCTGCTTTACTCAGTCTACCAATTCAATGTTAATCTCATCCCAAAATGCTCTCACAGACACACCCAGAATAATATTCGACCAAATGTCTAAGTACATCATGGCCCAGTCAAATGGATGCATAAAATTAACCATCACAGTTGCTACTATTATTAATCCACCCCTAAGCCTGAATGAACTTGTAAAATGTAAACCAGATTCTTACTTCACTTCCCTGCTCCAAATCCTCCAGCAACTTCCCATCACATTGCTTATACACACACCTCTGACTCTGTCAATGAGAATCCCCTCTACACTGCTGTCCCAGGTTAGCTATCTCACATTTATTAGACACTCCTCTATGAGGCCGCCCCTTCAACACCCATTGGCTCCCAACTCAGAGAATTCCCACCAAGCTTTCTGAGTTGCCTTTTAAATCACTTCTCACTACTCTTGAGGCAAGAAAAAAACACCCCCACGGGACCACAGGACCTCCATGTTTCTCTAAATAAATCCTCTCTGAAGCCTCCAATTTTCCTAATTAAATTCTTGGTCTTTGTTTATATAGCCTGGAAGTAGGTGATGTGTTGAGTTCCTGGACACTTGGACACTTGGACACATTTTTGCAAGTCCTGTGGATGGTTTAGCATTTTACTATAGAATAAGAGGTCAATTATCATCTATTGTCTTGAGACCCCAACCAAAACTGATAAAGAAAGAGCCCCATTTTTTAAGCATTGCTACATTCATTCCAAAATGGATATTTTCACTCTCACCAACAGTGTTTGAAAATGTCCACGCTCACCAGCATTGGATGATTTTATTTGTGAACTCTGTACTTCATTAATAGCTAAAAGCCTAATAATAAGACTATCCCACTTCTTTTATTATTTATGTATGCATATGATCTCTTTGTTCAATGTATGTATGTTGTTGGTATATTTACACATAATCTAAAAGTGCAATACTGATGAACTTAGACTATTTTTCATTTCTTTTATCATTAGATAATTTATATTATTTTTTCTTCAGTTAAGAACCATATGTTTATGTGCCATAGCCAGTTACTTGCACTAGTCTTGGTGTTCCTTTTGTGTGTTTGCATGACATACATAAATTTCCTTGGCAAAACTTCCTGAAATTTATTTTCAATAATTTATTTTCCTTTTTAACTTTTTTTATGTTCAAAAATTTTAGTTTGCGTGTGTGTGCGCGTGTGCGTATGCAAAGCTGTTTAGTTTTTATTTGGATTTTTTCCCATTACCTCTAATGTTAGATATCATGCCGTTTCTAACATTTCATATTTTTAATTTCTATTTTCTTTTACTTTCTCTGTAATTTTTACACTTACTTCTTTAATCAATTTATATTTATTTGACAAAACTGAGATGAAGATCTTAAAAAGATGCAGTTTTCCAACATCATTTATGGAATAATCCTGTCCTTCCACACTTGTCAAGCTCTTAATAATATATGACTTTCCTGTAAATGAAGCTATTCCTAGACTATTTATTCTCCTCCATTGATTTATCTGTTCATTTTTTTTTACTGTTATCAGTATTTAAAAATTATTATTGCCTTATAAAATTTGAAAACCGTTGCCATCAACTTTTGGGACTATAGAAAAATTAAAAACTAAAGGATTGTGTGTGTGTGTATGAAGAAATGGAATCAAAGTACAGTCATGCGTCATTTAATGAAGGAGACATGGGGGGCTGGCCCTGTGGCTTAGTGGTTAAGTGCGCGCGCTCTGCTACTGGCGGCCCAGGTTCGGATCCCGGGGGCGCACCGACACACCGTTTCTCTGGCCATGCTGAGGCCGCATCCCACATACAGCAACTAGGAGGATGTGCAACTATGATATACAACTATCTACTGGGGCTTTGGGGGAAAAAATAAAAGGAGGAGGATTGGCAATAGATGTTAGCTCAGAGCCGGTCTTCCTCAGCAAAAAGAGGAGGATTAGCATGGATGTTAGCTCAGGGCTGATCTTCCTCACACACACACACACAAAAGTGAGGGAGACGTTCTGAGAAATGTTTTAGGTGATTTCATCATTGTGAGAACATCACAGAGTGTACTTACACAAACCTGGGTGGTATAGCCTACTACACACCTAGGCTACGTACTGCTAGTCTTCTAGGACCTCTGTCGTATATTCTGTCCATGGTTGACTGAAACGTTATGTGGTGCATGACTGCAAAGTGAAATGTGAAAAAGTAGAATTGGCAGAGTCAATGTATGGACTTGCCATGATACTATGTTTCAAACACTGATTATGTCTTTGAAAACTGTTTTTCTTCAACTGATTAAAACTCTCAACAGAGAAAATTTTTCCATACATTGTCGATTATCTGTGAAGCTCTTAAAGAATTTGAAGAGGTAGCTACAGACCAGTAAGATCATCTATGCTACGGCTGAGAACCGAAAATTAAAGCCATGCTCTCTGTCAATACACCTGGAATAATTTATAGAATAATTTACTGAAGCCTTTCAAGGATGACTTGGAAAGTAGATTTAGCATGCTATTTCTGACTTTGAAGTATAAAATGGCAGACTTGCCTTCCTATTCCTTTTATATCCTGATAGCTAAGAGTTATGAGTAAACTCAGACTCCTAAATTTGGAGTAATTAAACTGGAAAACAGGAAATGGGGAAAAAATGAGCAAATTGTTTAATTTGGATTTGGTATACAATTCTTTTGAAAAATAATCATATCTCTCTTTAAATGACCACTTTCAAATAGCTAGATTTTAGCATTGGTACAGGAAATATTGGCTTAGTCTCAACTTATCTATTAATAAAAAATGTGTAAAATTCAAATTTTTGGCAATTTAAACACATTTTCACTGAGTCACTACTAATCATTTTGGCATCTTAGGAAGACTGAACTTTAAAATTCATGATAAAATGAAGCATGAGTATTAACTGCCAGATATTTGGGCCAATAGCTCTTGGGTTCTGGAGAGTGACTTGCTTCCAAGACCCGAAGTCTTTGGTAGTTAGTGGGAGGAGGGTAGTTGTGAGACAGTTTTATTTCTCTTTCACCCTGTTTCTCTTGATCATTTTGTTTAAGGGACCTGGAAGTGTTGAAGTGGTCTTCTTAGGTCCTCTGCAAGATAAGAACAGCTTTTGATGTATTAAAGCATCAGAGCAATGCTAAGAGAAGTAATACATATTAGTGGAACCAAAGGCCTATCCTATGTTTATTCCACCCTAAAGCAAAAGACGCACCAAAGAAGAGGACTTGCCCTATCTAATATAGTTACTAGCATCTTGATGACAATGATGCTCAGAAGGAGCCAAGAATCCAGGTAGATGTGTGAATTGGAGAGGAGGCAGGAGGAGAAGGTGTCATAAAAGAAGAAGAAGATAGGAATAAGAGGGCATTTTGGATGCTTATGAGCAGGGACCTTGGCATAACCAAAGGGCAACCAAGTAGGAAATATCAGAAATGTTTGTATCATACACTAGATTCTAACAGTATTGCTACTCATCTCTTTAGTAAGATGGTCCTTTTCTGGTAAAGGACTAAGTCTGTGTGCCTTACTTACCTCTACAGACACTAAAGTCAAATCACATTGAGAACATGTCCTACTTTCTTAGGAGGTAAGCCTGAACTTGCACATAGAGGCATCAGTGGGTTTCACTTTGAGAAGCTTTTGTATAACACAGCTCATGATAGTAACTGACAAATTGCGTTTGAAATCTTGTCCCTTCCATGAAAAAGTTAAGCTAAATTGGCTATTTGTCAATGAAAATAAATAATGTTGGTTGACTAAAGTTTTCCCATTTTAAAGTGCTCCTCTGACAAACTAGAGGCAGAGTCTCCAGTGCCAGAGAAAATTACTCACACGAAGAAGTGGTTTCAAGCTTCTGCCTTGAAAAGTGTCTTCCCAGTTAGGGATGTGATACTAGCATGATGTTGGATGTTTCAAAGAACTCACACAATAACTTTGGTCAAACTGTCTCTGATGGACTTTTTACATGGAATTTCAACGGAAATAGCCCATGTTCTCAAATTTTGCCTAGTAGATAAATCACAGGAGATAATTCTTTGCCTGAAATTATATTATTGCTCCATAAAATTATTGTGCCATCACACCTTTAATCCAGTTATTAGGGTACTGTATGAGTGCTTTCTTGACATTTTAATTTCATTTTTGATAAGAATAATGCAGATTTAGTATATTTTCTCTGTCACCAAAGAATCATCAGGGACAATGTAAGCCTCAGAATTACTTATCTTGACAATTTTTTTTTTTTTTACAAACAAATTTCTAATTTGCAAAATAGCCTCCTCTCTGCTCCATTAAAAATATTGTTATTTCTTAGATATATATCATGATCTTTCTCTGATAAACTGCAGCTTTACCATGATCATTAGATACTTCTCAAATGCTCATAAAAGATTTTAGTCCAAATATTGTCAGTAATAGCTGTGTCTATCTACTATAAAAGATAAAAGCTGATTTCAAAACAGGACAGTAAAACAAAATCTGATACTGCTACGGAACACATTTAATTTTTACCCCTATTTTAACATGGGAGTGTGTAAAAATGTTATGAAACATAAAATATTCTAAACAAATACAAAACATCATGAAAAACATTTGTCAAAACTCCTCATGTTTTTAATACAGATTTCGAACCAGCATCAAATACCAGTTTTTAAAATAGATCATAACTGTGTTAAAATATATAAGATACATTAAACAGCTTTGCTAATGATTTTATTGTACGTTTAACACAGCAGAGACAATAGAGTTCACTGAATATTCTTTATGCTACCTTACATTTCCCAACATCCCTTATAGTTTGGCTGGGGCCACGCCACCAGTTCTAGGTGATGTATTACCTTCAATCCAAAGTACACCAAAACATGGGTGAGCTCTCCCCACTCTATCTTCTTCTACCTTGATTTTAAAGGTCAAGCGTTCCAGACTGTATAGTAGAAGATGGAAGCTGTGTGGATCCCCATATCAGCCCTTGGAAGGGAGCTACCCTGGAGAGCCACCAGGCCCATGGTGATTCTAAATGACAGAGAAATACATTTTTATGTACTGGGTCACTACAATTTCGGAGCTCACCATTGCGGCATTGTGTAACGTGTTCTAACCAACACAGTGGTTAGACAAAGAAGCACTGATATGTTTACCATGCATTGGGACTTTCACATGTGTTTTGCATATTGTTATCTATATTATACAGAGAAGGTCTTTTTTTTTTAAATGACCTTCATCTGTTAAATTTATTTATTTATTTTTTCCCCCAAAGCTCCAGTAGATAGTTGTATGTCATAGCTGCACATCCTTCTAGTTGCTGTATGTGGGACACGGCCTCAGCATGGCTGGAGAAGCGGTGCTTCGGTGTGCGCCCGGGATCGAACCTCAGCCGCCAGCAGCGGAGCCCGCGCACTTAACCACTAAGCCACAGGGCCGGCCCCAGAGAAAGTCTTTTAAAAGGTGTATCCAAGAACACACAATTTGTAGAGGAGAACTGGGATTTAAGTGTACTGCTCCAGAGGGTTAAGGGACCACTTCTGTTAAGTATTTCTGGTGTCAGACAGTATACTAGGCCTTTACACGTTTGTCACTGAATGCACAAAACTATCCCATGAGGTAGATATTGTTGTTGTTATTATTATTGTTACCATTTTTCAGATAGGGAAACCGAGTCTCAAAGAAGATAAATAATTCTCCAAAGTCACCCATTAATAGATAGCATAGCCAAGATTAGAGCTCAGTCACTAGAACACGCTGTCTTTAGTCTCTGTACTATTTCTTATTTAGATTGATATAAATAAAATCTTCTTTCTAATACAAAGTGATTTTGTTACTCAGTAAATAAGACCTCCTCCTGTTCTTGTTTTATTTAAAGCAATTTATAGCTCAGCATGTTTACAGAAGAGATATTCGAAAATCCATTTTTAGAGGAATGAATTAAAGAGAATATGTTTTAGCAAAATAATACCTGACTGTGGATTTTTAAAATCTATCTTAAAGAAGAGATCTAGAAAAACGATTGAAACATGCTTGTCTTTAATAAGATGCACTTTTTAGATTAAGATGGTAAATGATGGTAAAGCATTCCTATCTGTAGCAGCAAAAATTTAACAGCATTTTCTTTTTCCTTTCAACAGTGTTCCAGAATTTATGTTACAACTTCCAATATATTCCAAGTCAGGTATCAAGTTGGCATCTTAGTCTCTGTGAGTTTAGTTTAAATTATGTGAAAAATGCAATTTGATCCCAATCAAAGACTGGATACATACTTTTTCTGTTGATTTTCCTCTTGATTTATATTAACATTTTAAAAGAGATTTTGCTCTTTCAAATCACAGAATCTTTTGGAGTGTAATTTATTTATAGGAGCTTCCAGGATCATATTAAAATATTTATAAATTTATACAACTTGAAATAAAATTTAAAGAAATTAATGCTATATTCTCTCACAATATGTATTAGGTAGATGATTTTAATTCTGAAATTGATCTAAAGTTAAGAGAGAAATTTCTGCTTGTATGTTATAAAATTATACAGCAGTGGCCTGAAATAAGATGCTACATTAAATCTATATTGTAAGTCATAATTCACCATACCATAAACTAGATATTAAGGTTACTAAAGCAATTTTGCATAATAGGGAGATATTTTCACCCAATGGTTTGGTTTTATTATATTTTTGAGTTAGTACTATATTTGAGTAAGACTTAACCACATAAAAATAACTTTCCAAAATGTTCGTACAGATAGATCTCAAACTCACAAAAAAAGACAAGACCTAATTCTACTGCCAAACTGTTTGCCTGGGGGCAATAAAATTCCCTAAACCAGGCAACCTAATCTGCCTTATATAACTTATTTCAGCACAACAGAACAGAGAAAGGATAAAGTTTCTCCTACTACTTTTAAGACTGACGTCCTTCCATGAAAACCATTAGATTCTTTTAATTATTTTCATGACACTATCCTCAACAGCTTTTATTCTATCACAGCCCGTGTGCCACTTTCAGGCTATAAATAGCTGTAAATTCCTTCAGGGCCAACTTTTATGAGAATTATTTTACCTGGATTCTTAGAAGGCTCCATATGGCTAACTTTTGATGTGCTATTTTAATCTTAACAAACGGAATTAATATTATTGGAAAAAATATATTTTTAAGCTATATAATTATACCAGATGGTCAGTTTAGTTGGTTATTAACCCCTACCATGACCATTCCTTGTGACCTTCTGTGGCTAAGCTCAGGGGCAAGAGAGAGAGAGAGAGAGAGAGAGAGAGAAAGAGGGAGAAAGAGAGAGAGGATAGAGGAATTCTGCTATTCCACATTTCCTTGAAGTTAAATTGAAGGTCATTATTTTGAACTAATAGTTGCCCCTTGGTCTCTCAAACTCCATTAAGCTTAATGGTCTGATTTAATTTGCTTGGCTGGTCTTCACTCTAAAAATACCTTCTGCCCCTCCCACTTTTCCCTTCCTGATAGGAACAGACAAGGTCTGATTTCAATCCACACTACATAAAATTACCAAAAAGAACCAATGAACATTCTATTAGTGAAAAAGATTTATGGTTATTCCCTCTCCCATTTCGTCAAAGGCCATGAGTACACAGGACATGCAGGGTGGGCGGACAGATTTTAATGAGGTAGTAACCAAAGTTTACCTCTCTGGCTGGTGTAAAAACTAGGCCTTCAGGAGTTAAATGCCCCTTGTACAGGAGATAAGTGGTAGATTTTTGAATGCCAAGTTCTTCCTTCCTGAACAACTACATGTGTGCTAACTTGGTCTAAATCCGCTTTTGACTCTCTTAAAGGTTCTCACAGATGCTATTTTATGCTGATGTGTCTGTGTAACAGTTTTCCATTACTAAAGTCCACACGCTTAGCTAGGAAGAGGAGCACAGGGGACATGAACATGAACTTGATATATGTTGTCATTATCAAAAATAAGCAGTTTGAGTTTTAAATCTAGAAAATTCTGGCTTTTGCAAAAAATAGAATGAGGGTCTTCAACTGAATAAACCCATGTTTTGAAGAATAATTGGAAAAGAAAAACAAAAGCATCTTCCAATTTACTCTTTATTTTGAACTTAGTTTATGAATTTGTTTTATTTTTTAAAATTCCAGATCAGTTTATAAAATTTTGTATTGATTTTTCAAAATCTAGTATCATTAAACATTTGTCACTAATTTATTTCGAACTCACTTAAGAAAAATAAAGGTATGGTTTTCTTATTTTAAAGACGTCGTTATTTGTTAAAAGAATCCAGATTTTTAAAAGTAATATTTCCCTATGGAGTTGGAAATCAAGAAATTACTTGCTTTCAAAAGACTTCGGTAAAGTTCACATTTGAAAAACATAGGATATGATGTGTTTACCTTGGGTTTTTGTTTATTTGTTTGTTGTCTTGCTTTTTCTAGACTTGTTCATTTCTCCTTTGTACTGTGGGTATACACATCAACGCTTGCTGGGAGCACAGCTGATCAAATGGTGGTATGCATAAGGACACCTGTAGGTGGCGCTGTAATCCTGCGAGAATAATAGAGCCACCAATAGGCCTCCATTATGGTTTACCTAGATATTGATTTGGGATTGATTCCTTCAGAAAATGGAAACGCTAAAAAAAATTAGTTAGCAACAGTGATTTTTCCAACTAAAGAAAAAAAAAGAGAAATTGTGTTGAACAAACCTGGAAATAAATATAAGCATGTACAACACATTTTAATCATCAACACCAAGTCTCTGTCAATCCCCAATACTCCCAATTTATCCTTCCGAGAACTCTTGGTAACCCCGATTTACACACATTGTAAAACAATAGTAGAATCAAAAGACTGCATTGGCTTCCTCGTCTGAGTTTTCAAAAGCGTGAAAAGACGTTATTTGACAGTGATATAAAACATTAAGCCTTTCTGGAAAAACAAGTCACACTAAACAGGCCCTGTAATGAAATTATTGTGTTTGCCAAATAACAGAAATAGTTCCCCAAGTTTGCACTTTAAATATTTTCAATTCTTAATGTATTTGAGACTGATAGAATGCAACAGAAAAATAAAAAGAAAGAAAGATTACGCTAGTTGAATAAAAGCCTTAAGTTTATGATTTCTAAGGAAAGGAAGTGGAAGCAAGAATCTTTTAACCTTTTCATAGACCTGATAACAGAAGTGAATGGAACGCGCTCTTGCAGTCTACAGCGGGGTTTCTCAGTCTCCCCATTCAGGACGCTGGGGAAGGATTATTCTTTGTTGTGGGAGCTGTCCTCTGCACTGTGGAATGTTTGGTAGCATCCCTGATCTCTACCCACTAAGTGCCAATAGCATTACTGCCACCCCACTCCCCATCTTGTAACATCCCAAAATGTTTCCAGATATTGCCAAATGTTTCCTGGAGGACAAAAGTCAGCCCTGGCTGAGAACCACTGGTCAATAATCATATATTTTTATACACAAAGGAGAAAATAATTTTGAGGAATATCCTGGTGATAAGCTATTCATAAAAATAGTAGGTAAGAGTTTGTTTTCTAAGTAATTAATGTCACAGAGGACCTAGAAACTTTGTGCCTTTGTCATCGTAGACATGGTAATTTGTGTCTACTACTTGAATACACCCAAATGTATACATTCTCACATTGTCTCCACCAGATTTAAATGAAGGATGTTTCTATTTGAAACAAGAACATATTACCCTTTAAAGGCTTATCAGGCAATTAAATGGTTAATGAGTTCCCACTATATTATAATACCTGCAATTAAACATATCGTGCTCTCTTAGATTGTTGTAACATAGCCCTCAAATAATAGTGACTAATGAGGCACCAGCCTGGTGGTGTAGTGATTAAGTTTGTGGACTCTGCCTCAGTAGCTCTGGTTTCACGGGTTCTGATTCCTGGCGCAGACCTGCGTCACTCATCCAGCCATGCTGTGGCGGCATCCCACATACAAAATAGAGGAAGATCAGCACAGATGTTAGCTCAGGGTGAATCTTCCTCAAGCAAAAAGAGGAAGATTCCTCACCAAAAATAATAATAATAATGATAGCAACTAGTGAATTTGCTGGGGCTTTTTCTTCTAGGCATTTTAGTTAGAATAACATTGGAATCATTCACTCTATTCTTCAATTTGAAGATGAAGACAGCTCTGTTGGAGTATTACAAAAATATACTATCCATGGAGTTTAGATATTTTAAAGAACTAAAAATATAAATTGCATCATATGCCTAGGGCATCTTTTCACATAGAATGTCAGAATTGGAAGAGATCTTAGAAATAATCTTATGTCCTGTCACTTTAATGGTGTAGAAAACAAGGTTTAGGCAGGTTGAGTTTTGTGCTCAAAATAATACAGTGAGGAAAAGTGCCAGGACCAGACCTCAGGTCTCCTGCATGCCCTTCCAGTGGCCGCCTCACTACATGCTATTGGCGGGAGGATGGCAGCTCAGCTCCTGTTCTACCTTTAATCTATTTCTATATTTTGAATTTAACCATATAAATTCAGAGAATGCTGGTTTGCCTGTGTACATTGTCAAAATACTGTTTAAAACATTAGACCCTGTTTGTCAGTTCAGGATAATCAGACTTCCTGCTTAAATAAAACTGAAAAAATAAAACTGAAAATAAAACTGAATATCTGTTTAAAGAGATATCACTGGATAATTCTGTAAAGCTGTCTTGTTCATTTGCATGTTATGGTATTACTTAATTCACATTAAATGAATGCCTGCTGCTGATTTTCTCAGGAAATGAAAAATTTGGGTGCCTATTTATTTCTACATTTATTATTAAAAGATTATTGCTGGGGCTTAATGGTTGAGTTCGGCATGCTCCGCTTTGGTGGCCTAGGTTTGGGGGTTTGGATCCCGGGCGTGAACCTACACCACTCGTTAGCTGTGCTGTGGGGGCGACCCACATAAAAAGTAGAGGAAGATTGGCACAGATGTTAGCTCAGGGCTAATCTTCTTCAGCAAAAAAAAAAAGAAAAATTATTGCTAACTGGTAATATAAACACAGGAGCAATGCAATAGATTACCTCAAACATGACCACAATAATGCCTGCCTTCACAAAGGTTTTATTGTTGTTGCTCTTCAAGATTGTCATGTGCTGTGTAATAATTCAATTGCCCTAATACCTTTATTTTTTCCTAAATCAAAGTTTTGGAAAACATTTGTCCACTCAGCTCCGGATTCCATCATAAGAAGTGCAAATATTGAAATCTCCTTGTAGTATTTGATTACAGGGAGGACCACCAGGTCATCCAGATTGAGTGAATTATTTTTTAGATGATCATCAACATAAAAACAAACAAAAATATTTTTATAAAGACCCTTCAGACCTCAGAAAGTATCCTCACACCTCAATTTGAGATTAATTATTCTAATAGCAATCTCCCCGCCTTTAAAACAAACGATATAACTAGATCTGACCATTGAAATCATCCTTTAACATCTTCCAGCCGTTGAAACCATCCTTTGTTCACTCTATTCAAAATATTCCAACTGAGTGTTTTGACGGTCCTTATATGAAGTTCATACAAACTCAATTTCAAATATGATATATTTATGCCCACCTGGCTTAATTAGATTATAGGAAAAAAGAACACTGAAAACATGGTACATACTATTTTGAAATGCAGCAAGAAATTGAAAAAGATTTTTAAAAGATACAATGACCATGTAGAATATCATTAATACTACTTCTAATTCTAATATCATAATTCTTTCAATTTGAAAACTCGGGTCAATCAAAATATAATTTTTTCAAATCAGAGCTACATAACTCACATCCTGTATGCTTCGTGGTAGTTGATGAACGGTGCTGAAGCTGGAAAATGGACCCCAAGGTTATCACATCTTCAATGAGCAGGAGCTGAAAAGCTGTTACTCAACAGTGAGTGGTCTTTCTAGAAGGGGAAACGAAGTCACCTTCTGTTGATTTGGGGAAAAATCCTAAAAATGTGTCTATAGTTGAACAAATAAAAAGCAAATACCCTCCAATATTCTTTGAGAAAACTGTGAACTGATTGGAGAAGAAAATGAGCTGTTGTAAATGATTACATAAGATTGGAATCAGAACTATGACTTTCCAGGTATTTCCTTCATTTATTTGTTTGGCGGTGGATTGTTTTTTGCCCCCGTGATCTCATTTTGTTCTCCCAGTTTGGCAGTGACTCTGCTTACCGCATTCCAAGAAGAATGCAATTTCAGAAGTACTTCTCTAGAATGAATATGAAAAAGAAGGCTCTGTGTAAAGTGCAATGTTATAAAGATATCACAAGAGAACAGACACCTATGTCTCTCTCTACTGTGCTGTTGCAGTGTGAACCTGTGCACTGGACTTTTAGACATATAAGGGTGTGGGGACCTCTTCAAAATGTGAACTAAGGAGCTGAACTGCAGTCTGGGAGCCTGGTGAAGAGGACCCACACTTCCAGTACGACAGGGTCAAAAGAAGACTAAAAGAATCAAGGCATCTCTTTCAATCATTGCTCCTGCATTTACTCGCTGAGACATTGAGTGAGTCATGTAAACTCATAGAATTTCAATTTCCATATATATAAAAAGGGACTAATATACCTGCCTGACAGATTTGTAGGTAAACAAACAAAAAAGCTAAAAAATATAAGAAGTGCTAGAGGACTTAAGTGCAGGCTAAATACAGTCCACCTCATGTCTAGCCGTGTGTATGAAGCTAGTCATTTCCCTCCTTCCCACCTTTTCTCTCTCCCATTCCCTTTTTCTTTCTGTCAAATCATTGACGGGATCATCCATCTCTTGCAAGTAGAACCTTGGGTTCTCTTTTTCAGCTTTACCTCATCATAAGTAACTTCTCAGCCACTGACAGGGCCCTTGACCACGATTTCTCCTCCCTGTGGGTTTGCAGATAGTGGATCCTGGTCTTGTGACAGACACCTAAGGACCCACTCAGTAGAGAACATTCTGGCCTCTATCAGGAGGGAGCAAAACACAGAGGCTGGTGGCACAGGCCAAGTATGTGGATAACTGGATCTTGTCACTCTTTCCTTTTGGCCAGTGGACACAGTTGTCAACGGGTACTTAATTTGAGATCTAACAGACCCTTAATATCTGAAATTTGATTGTGCTGTTCGTGTTGATAGCATCAATTCATTCGTTACCTCAAAACAGGGAGTAAACCTTTTACCTTCCCTTTCCTAATTTTGAGATGGCTGGCTATCATTGCTTTTTTCACACACAGAGAAAGAAAAGACTTTTATGAACTTTTTAATAAGAACAGAATTTCCCCCCTGTCTGCTTCTGACCTAGTACTCTGATAAGAGCTAACCCTTCGCAACACTAGCTGAAATTTATGTAACGTTTACCATGTACCGGTCCTAGAACCAGTTAGTTCACATGTAGTATCTTAGTTAACACACACTGTAAATCCACGAACTAGATACTAGTGTTTTCTCTGTTTTAGAGATGGAAAACTTTTGTACAGGGGTTAAGTTAACCCATACATGATTAAGATTTTTTTCACTTTTTTTTTTTTTTGTGTGTGTGTGTGTGTGTGTGTGTGTGTGAGGAAGATCAGCCCTGAGCTAACATCTATTGTCAATCTTCCTCCTTTTTTTCCCTTTTTCTCCCCAAAGCCCCAGTAGATAATTGTATGTCATAGTTGCACATCCTTCTAGTTGTTGTACGTGGGATGCCGCCTCAGCATGGCTAGAGAAGCAGTGCGTCTGTGCACGCCCGGGACCCAAACCCAGGCTGCCAGTAGCGGAGCACGTGCACTTAATCGCTAAGCCATGGGGCCGGCCCCTCACACGTTTTTATAGTTGATTTTATTTTATTTGCTTTTTTACTTGATAGTATATATCAATCATTTTCTTGTGTCATTAAAAATTTTTTAAAAATATAAGTTTGAGGGATCCCTCAATATTCTCTAAGTTAGATGTATCATCATTTAGTCAACAATTCCTCTGTGGTTGGGTATTTTACCTATTGAAAGTTGGTCAATATAAATAAATCTGTCACAAATGTTTTATAAAGTACAATTTTGTCCATATTTATAATTATACCCATAGCAAAATTTCTAAAAGTAGAATTATCTTTCTAAATTTATGAACATTTTTGAGACTCTTGATTGCTTTCCAAGAAGTGTGGCGCAAGTCAGTTGGACACAGTGTTGGAGACTGTCTCGTCACACTATAGTGAATATGAACACCTAATCATTAAAAAAAGAAAAGGAGAAAGAAAAAATAAGTACATCATTAGAATAATGGTTTTTTATTACAATTGAGTATTTTTAAATTTTAAATTTTTGTATCCTCCATCTTTAAAGATATCCTTTGACTATTTTCTATTAATTTTTAAAATTAATCTTACATATTGTACATGAGTAAGGCATTGATATGACAGTGACTTTTGCTGTCTTATATGTGGCATTTTCCAAATTTTATTTACTTCCTAGCTTTGTTAGAAAAGTTTATATTTATAATTTAATTTATTTTTTAAAATTAAAACATCAACTAAATAATAACATAAAATTATGTACTTCTTCATGCAAACATGGTTGTAATTTTTATAATCCCTCCCGGTTCACGTTATTTAGATTGTATTTTTATAATCTCAAATTCAGTAACATATTTATATAAGCCTTTCATAATTTTATATTTAAAACATGAGCTCTTTGGAGAAATTAATTCATACACATAGACACACAGAGACACACATGGAATGAAAGTGTACATTTCTAAGGTCTCAAACTTTTCTACTTAAAGTTTTTTCTGCCTGAGCTTAAAAACTCATGTAAAATTGTTTATAAGAATTAAATTGTGATAAATTGCTTAACTTCTTTATAGTCTTTCATTTTAAGCCAATATCATCTTTGTTATATTGTGCTTATTACTTTGTATCACAACTAAAGGAGAGTTAAAAAGATAAAATGATATCTATATACATATACATTCATATGCATATTCATGTGGCATAGTTGGAAAGAAAACGTTTTCCAATCTGAGGGCAGTATGTGGCAAATATCCTGTGAAGAAGACTGGATTTTACACTGTGAGACTATTACCTATAGCATGTAGTCAATTATTATTTGTTTTTAAAGAAATTATGAGCGCAATATGATGGAAATCATTTGTGATTAAATCAAAGAAGAGAACAGACTTAAAGAAGTCCTGAGACTCCATTTCAAAGAAGGAAGAAAAGAAGGAAATCATGTTTTGATAAAGCTATCAGAAGTTAAATACATGTGCTAGGATTTCATATCTGTTTTAGTTTAAAGGAAGACTTTTTAGCTGGAAAAGCTGACAAGATTTGAGGAGAAAAACAAAAAACTATCTGGATCTTGTCTCCATTTTATAAAGTGTGGTTTTGTCATGTCACTCAGGAACGTTTTATTTCAACTTAATGCAGAACAGAAAATTGATTAATGCTGACATTGCTTTCCTATGTCTCTGTACTGTATTTACCTGAAATACAAACCACAATTTCAATAAATGCATTTGTCAGATAAGAGCAAAAACATTAAATCTGTCTGAACACTCTGAATAAAATATAGGTAGTCTGGTTGCACTCCTTTCTTACAGGAAAAAAAATGATATAAGGGAATATCATATTTAAAAAAAGTAGTTAAGAAGAAATGACCAGTAGTTTATAAAATAAAGAACAAAATTAGATAGTCTTTAAAGCCAAAAAACCATTTTCTCTTATTACTTAGCTCCAACTAATATTCCATTTAAAGAACCATTTCCTTTTCCCCACAGGTAGCTTTGATTCCATTTTTTTCCCTGATGGCAAAGGTATTGGATATTTAGAGCAGATGCAACTCAATGAAGCTCTCCCTCCTCTACTCTCCTATTAAAGACTGTGATACAAATTGTCTGTTTGGATTCTGGTGAAGCCATTTATATCCATATCATCAACACTCACCTTGCACTTTGCACACTGCTTGCCATACATTTCTTGGAGCTCCTGTTCTAGATAAGACTTCCTTATAATGAGGTTGTTGTGGAATTAAAACTCCCCTGAATGTGTTTTTCCTTATGCCTCTAAGGCTAATCCAAAGTTTCAGTTAAAAACCCATGGTTTCCTATGAGTCAAAGCCAAAGAAATCTACTTATGCTTTATGAGTTTCAACTCAAACAAGACGATCTTAGTGAAATACTTGTGACAAATATTTACTTAAAATAATTTCTAAGAGTGATCAGAAATCTAGTAGGACAACTGTATAAAGCTAAAGAATCAAAACGCTTACTAGACACCAACTGTATTGATTTTCTGTGACAGGAAGTAGGCTCTGTCAACAATCCTCTAAATTATAGTTTCTGTACGGTTATGGATTCAGAGCATGGGTGATGATGGTTGGGAGGCCATATTTATAGCCTGAAGAGTATTTACCACAGCCAGATGAACCTTTTGATTTTTGTAATATATGCAATAATGAAGTGCAAATTTAATTTTTTGTAAGCTTTTCCACTGATGTGCACATCACTGAATTAATTAAATTGTATTCTGAGGAAAAATCTGTGAGGATATTCATGCTGAAACCGATAGCTTCTGACAATCTGAGTTTTATTTTTAAACTCTTTTATAAGTCAGTAATGAGACAAGTTGTGGTTATTGGTTCTTTGCAATTAGATAGATAATGATATGGGAATCTGCATGTTCTGGCTGACAGTTGATAACAAACACATGCCCTGTGATTATATTTGAGAAAAATGACTTCTTACAAAGTTCTTTGAGGGGTAGTAAAGCCGAATGTAATTTATCAACAGTGTTATTCACCCCAAAATTTTCAATTACTCTCTGTCTATATTTCTTTCTTTATTCTCTGTCTTTGTCAATCTCTGTCTTTGTCTCTGTCTCTCTCTGTCTTTATTTCTCTGATGTCTCCCAAGCAAATTGCCTTACCTTTCCTTCCTATTTCATTTAAAAAATTGATTTATGAACCAGGCATTGAATTTCACGTTGGGAATAGAGGGATGATTGAAACAGTCTTCATTCTAAAGGAACTGTCAGTAATTAAAGGGTGTCATATATAAAAAACTGACGGTTTCTTCTGCCTCTAGACAACATGTAAACTACCACAGGCTCCTGTATTCCTCTGCAGAACGAGCCACAGAACAGTTAGGGAGGTAAAGAACTTGGAGTCGTGGCAAAATTCTGGTGGACACTATTTACATTGTATTCTCAGTGAATGGTGGCTCAGTGGGGTATACAATGCAAAAGAATGGTGCTCCCGGGAATGTGTAATGGAGCAGCCATGAGAAACTCTTCTCAACCACTAATAAAAAACTGAAAAATCTTTAGAAAGACCAAAGATGGTTAAATCTTGATGAAACAAGGCAGTGGGAGATGGGGAAGTTTGCAAATTAGGGAAGGCCGGGAGCCTCAAATGAAGCACAAGCTGGGCTCGATTTCCTGTTTGTGCCCTTTCCTTTCCCTAAGCCTTCACTTCCATGGGGCAGGAATATAGCAGCACCAGCTCCACTGTCAGCTATAGTAGGTAGAGTAACAAGGAGGAGAACTGAATTCTGGCTGGGTGGAGATCCTCTATCATTGAGAGTACACAGCCTGGGGAGCTTCTGAACATTCCCGTACCTTCACCCTCATTCCCCACTGCATGAGCTAATCAGAAGAGAAGGTAAGGGTCCAGGATAAAAGCAATGGCAGGAGCAGAGTTATTAGAAGTTTCCTAGAAGTAGGGCAGGGCTAGAAGGGGTATGAGTCTAGAATGCAACACGAGAATTTCCACTCATAAACCAAGAGGAGCTCGAGTTAGAGCTAGGTTTTTGTAACTTCTTTCCAGTAACAAATATTAGTCAAAGCAATAGATAGATCCAATAAAATGCAAGTTCCAGTTACTGAGGAGCTCAGACACTATGCAAGAAAAATCACTAATGGAAAAATCATTCCCTGAAAAAGCAGAACTAACTCAACAGAAAGAACAAATATCTAAACTGCACATTCTAAATATATTCAACAGATAAGAAAAAACATTAAAATAGGAAACAAAACAGGGAAATTTTAATGAAAATGTACAGGTGCTGGGGAGAAAAACCTGAAATGAGGAAATTAAAAAAGAACAACAAATGGGTTGAATGACAAAATATATACAGTAAGAGATTGAATCAGTGAGGTGGAAACTGGGTAGGGGACTCTCCCAGAAAGCACAGGAAGGGAGTAGTTGAGATGACACGGGAGAAGGGTGGGAGAAAAATAAATGAGTAAAAATGGTGGATATAAGCAGATTGCCAATATTTGGGTTATTATTTTGGAAGTCATCAAAATAAAGAAAAGAATATTTTTGTGATTTTGGGTTAGGAGGGATATTTTAAACAAGACTCCAAAAAGCACAAACACCAAGGAGAAAAACTGAAGGGTATGATTTTATCAAAATCGAAGATTTCTGTTCCTTAAGAGATACCAAAAACAAAACTAAAAGAAGAATGTAGAAATGGGAGAAACCATTTGCAATATCTAAAACTTATGAGCAATTTTAACATGGATATACAAAGACACTTCTATATAGCTGCTGGGAATGTAATTTAGAGCAAGTATTCTGAAGAAGAATCAGGAAATACTCCACGAAATAAGGTATGTATATTCCTCAAGACTTACCAATTCTACTCAATATATCCCTGAGTAAATCTCATGCTGGGAAACAGGTAGGAAGACATTCCTGGTATCATTGTTTGGAGCAGAAGAGTTGAAGTCAATCTCAACTCTCCATCAGGAGGATGGAGCAGTTAAAATGTGGGATATGCACGTAATGGAATACCATGCAGTACTCAGCTAAAACGTGACATGTGGAATACCACTTCAAAATGAGAACTAGATTTGCATTTAATAACATGATAGAACTAAAACAAATGTTGCAGTCAAATATTAAGAAACAATGATATATGGAAAGGGGGCACAGACATTTACATGTATATATAATACTATAACTTTTCAAATATGAAAGTTGGATTTAATAGACATATTTGAAAAAGCTAGGAAAGATAACTATGATGGGAAAAGAACTGAAGTGAAATAAGGATGATAGGAAAAAGTAACATTAAAAGACATAAAAAATGGGTTTAGTTTGGGAGATTATAAAATGTCATAAGAGAAGTATACAACCAATTCTATTATTGTTACCTAAAAGGAAAAATAAATCAATTACATCATTTATAATTATTATAAAGGAAAGTAATAGATAATTACCAGATGTTCTTCTGGGTGGGGGCTGACTGAGAGGGAAGATGATTTTGAGATCTTCCACCTTGAGGATGATTTTTAGAAAAAAAAAAGTCAGGAGGATGTAATGCTTGAAGTCAATCTTGAAGGGAAAATAGGAGTTAATTTATTGGACAAAAATTATTAGGGAAAAGGGATTACAAGAATGTAAGCACTGTACTGCCTGTAAAAAATACAGAGGGCTGAAGGAACCCAGCACATCCAGGGAACTCTTTGTATGTCGCTATATTGGGAAAAGGAGGATGAAGTTTCATACTTAGGCAAGAGTCTGACCATGAAGGGCCTTGTGTATCATGGAGCTTATCCTGAAGGAAAGCCTCTGAACAATTTAAAGTAGAAAAGTAATAGAGTCAGATTGCATTTTAGGAACACCACTCTGAAAGGAATATGGAGAATGAACTGGGGTGAAGGTATATATTGATGTAGAGAGACCATTCCCAGGATATTGCCATAATCCTGCAAAGAAATGATTGAAGTCTGATATTAGACAAAGGCAATGAGAAGTGAGATGAAGAGGCAGAAGTGAGAGATTAAGGAAGTAGAAGGCCTACAAGTATAGGTGTATGCTGAATGACTCATCTACACAGATGGAAAAGAAATCTCAGACAATGTTTAGATTTTTAATTTCAGTGATAGAGGTAAAAAAAAAGCAAGATGTGTTGCAGATGGCACAAGGGACATATGTTGATTTGGAGCTTCCCACAAGATAAAGAACAGGTCAACAGAGATATCCTGTAAGGGTTTGAAATGTAGGTGTGGAACTTCGAAATAAGATTTGGGCTGAAGCTAGAGATCTGGTAGTCAACTACGCATGACATAGGCACGGTAGTTGGAGTATGAAACAAAGATGGCAGGGGATGAAATCCAAGGAAACTTTTAAGAGTTAGGCAAAAGACAAGAGAGTCATTAAGACATAAAGACAGTAAGCCTTGACAGGCCTTCTTCATGAAATGAAGTAGGTTTTTATTTGGGAAGGCTTGGGTTTTGTTGTTTTTCCTTTTCCTACCTTTTTAATATCAGCAGTTATTGATATTTAAATTAACAAATATTCCATCAAGTGATTTAGGGAAGATTTACGTCTTATATTCGTAGGTATAATTTTGCATATTTCTCCAAATAACTTCAGCTAAGGCCTCTAGTTCAGCCGGTGGTGGAAAGCCTAACATTGTTAGTTCATAAACCCAGTTGCTTCCATGAAGGATTCAAACTAAATTAATTTGTTCTTCTCCTCTCTTTTCATGTTCTCCCCTTTTCCTTGAAGGTAATCTAATTGTAATAAGGAGGGTGGCACATAATATCTCTTTCTAGTGTCAGGGGAGGGTTGTCTGCAGTGAATGTCATCCTCCATTCACACCAGGTTCCACACAGGTGTCATCCATCTTGCCTTGCATTGTTCTCTAGTCTCACTGGCCCAACCTTAGCCTCTGGTGGACAAGTTCACACGTGCCATGGGCTCTTCCTGGCCCTCAGCCCTGACAGATTTGTCAGCCCATTCAGTACCTGGGAGAATACTTTGTAACTCCCAGGTACTTTTCCAACTCTGAGTTTTGATGAAAGCGTCTAAGCACGTCCATCTCAACCTCTTGCTGTGCAAGGGGCTTCTCTATGTGGCTTGCAGCTTCCCCAGGAATGTGAGTCCCTCTCCTTCTCATAGAGCTAAGGGATATCTCACCGCACACCCTCCAGCCTCTTCTTTCCTCCAGTCATCATGCTTTTCTCCTTTTAGGCAAGTAAAACTACTATGTACTAGTATATATTTTTCACTAACGTATGTTGCATGGTATATAGTCCATATCCTGAACATCACAACTTTGCTCTTGATATGCGAAGGCCAGTTTTTGATCATTCCAAGAGAAACACATTTCTTTCTCAATAGGGCTGCATATTGTACATCAAAAGCACATTAGCTTTCAAACTGATGTCTGCCTATAGTAAGATTTACAAAACCTACTTATTGGCTCAAAACGTAGCTTTCTGCTCAAGGCCACCACACATAGAAAGGGAAAGATGCAACCTGAATTATTAGGGAAAGGAAGGACTGCATAAAAAGACAGAAAATAGCAAGCTCTTAATATATCACAGTATTGTCCTGTTTATTATTATTTGATACCAGTTTCTATGTTAACCAAAATAGGTTATTAACTGTAACAAGGAATTCCAAAAATTGAACACAATAAAGATTTACTTCTTTCTCCCAGGGCAATGTAAGAACCTGGGGTGGTGGGCATGGAGATGGTGGAGATGCTCATTCTGGGACGTATGCTCCTTTCATCTGGTGGCCCCACTATATTTCAAGACCTCAGAGTCCTTCACTGGATCTCTTCATCTGGCGGCAGCAGGAAAGACAAAGTGAGTGGAAGGTCCTGTGAGATATTTCATGGGTTAGTCAGCGGGGGAGGCTGAATTCTAAGATGGTCCAAAGAATTCCCTGCTCACTAGTGTTGACATCCTGTCAATATGAGGGATTTCACTCCTATGATTAGGTTATGCTATATGGCAGAGTTGATTTTTAAAAAGGAAGATTATCTGGCTGGGCTGGATCTAATCATATGAGACCTGGGTCTAGAGGTCGGAGACAGTGATAACCAGAGACTTAAAATGAGAGGGATTAGATGCACAATAAATTTTCCATTGTGGGCTTTGAAGATGGAGGGGTCACACGACAAGGACCTGAGAGCAGTCCCCAGCAGACAGACAGCTAGTAGAAAAACGGGGGTTTCAGTCCTACAGCTACAGGGAAATGAAGTCTTCTAACAACTAATGAACTCAGAAGAGCTCCTCCAGCCCCAGATGAGAACTGCTTCTCACCATGAGATAACGAGCAGAGAATCCAGTCATGCCCTGCCCTGACAGAAACTGTGAGATAATTAATTTGTATTGTTGAAAGCTGCTAAGTTTGTGGTGATTTCTTATGCAGCAATAGGAAACTAATACTGGTTGAAATGACTTACATCACTTTCATCCACACTGCATTAGCCAAGATTCAAGCATATAGCCCATCTAACTGCAGGAGAGGTTGGGAAATGTAGACTAGCTTGTCCTTGGGAGGAAAAGGGAATGAGTTGGTGAGCCTATAGCAGTGACTTTGCCACTATTATTTATTTTAGCCAAAGGTAACCAAGGCATAGTCTCAAAGGCCTTCAAAATATATATCCTGATATTCACTTAGTATTTATTCTGATTCACTCATTTCATTTTCTCACAAGAATGATAAATGTAATAACTATAACACAGGATCACTGGAGAACAATGTCAATCACATTTCATTTGGGGGCCTGGTTTTCATCTGAATATATTTGTTGAGCTTCAACAAGTTATTTAACCATTCTGCTTCATTTCTGTTTCTACAAACAGGACAAAAATATCAGGGGGATAATCCAAATCATACACAAAAGAGCAAATCTAAGCCTTTCATTGAACACCTGGGAGAGAGAGAGGCTTAGGTACAGCCTTAACAGGCAAGGAAATTAAAACTATTCCGTCTTAGGTTGATTCAGTGACTATATTAATGTACTCTGATATCCTCAACAGAAAAATCAATCTGAATAATGCTTGGTTCATTATTCCGTCTCTGCCTTCCTCTCAAGAAATGTTGTAAAAATGAATTTAATATATGCAAATGTCATTTGATAGTGGGCTTTTGCTCATTCTATTCTGAACATTCCCCCAGAGATCTTATCAATTTTTCTTGGTCTATCATCTATGTTCTTTCTCCAGCACGGGTTTGTGCATTGAGTTCCAGACTCATATTTCCAACTGTTTAATCAACATTTTAACCTAGTTATACTAAACCAAAAACATGTCAAAAATTGTACTCACCATATTTCAACCCAAACCCACAATATTTCACTTCCAAACCCTGTATTTATTATCTTATGGTACCACATCCATTCACTTCCTCAAATAAAAATTTGGAGTAATCCTAAACTCTTCTTTTTTCCTTATGTCATCCAATTTATCACTAAGTCTTGTCTTTATTTTCTAAATATGTTTCAAATCTATGTTCTGCTTCCCCTTCCAACTAGATTTTACAAGCTCAGCCTTGCCTTATTTACCTAGAATACTAGAATAGCTTTTATATCGATTTCTCTGACTCCAATCTATCAGATTATCTACCACACAGCTGTCAGAATAATCTTTCTAAAATATAAACCTTATTAACATCTGCTTAAAATCGTTCAGCGGCTGACTTTTCCATTCAGGCAAAAAGTCCAAACTTTTTAGACATATTTACAAAGACCCTTACGATCTGTCCTGTTTATAGATTTCCATTTTAATATCTTGCTACAACTTCAAGAGATCATTCTTATCCAGCTTTATAGAAATTCTTCCAGTATCCTGAGTGAGGTATGTTCTCTTGCACCTTTGAGTCATTTCAGATACCGTTTCCTTTACCTGGAACGTCTTTACTGACCTTGTCAACCTTCTTAAATAATACTTGTCATTAAAGACTCAGTTCAAATATTACCTTTTTGTTTTTGAAGATTTCTCCAACATTTTTGGGTCAAGTCAGGTCCCTTCAGAAATTCTGTGACTGTTAGCCTCTACCTTAGACACTTTTCCAATTATATTGTTGTGACCAATTCTTGATTGTCTCCCATAGTTGCTGGAAGGTCTTTGGAGGTGAGGTCTAAAACTTGTTTTAATCTTTGTGCTCCCAGAGGATAACATAGCACTTCAAATATGGGGAACACTCGATAAAGTGTTCTATGAATGGATAAATGCATGAAATGGAGAGAGAAAGTTAATTTGAGAGGAAATTATGAGATAGAATTTAAAAGATACAGTAAGTGAATGTTTGAGAAAAAGAATTGTGAGGGTTTATTCTACTCTATTTTTTTGGTCTTGATTGGCAGAATAAATATTTCCTTCTTTGTTGCTCCCCAAAGAAAGTACATAATTAGTAATTCATGTTGAATAATAATAAAAATGCAAAATTGTTATATTGCTATGTAAGAAAAAAATTGTAGTTCATCACAGACTAAGATTTGAATGAATCTCTTGAGAGTTTACGTACTTTCTGTTTAGACTCATGAATAAAGGAAGGAGTAAGAAAGACACATAAGTAATTTCTTACCATTCAATAGAACAAAATATTTCCAGCACACTTTTTAGGATAAATCATCATTTTTCTTCTAAAATTCCTTCAAAAAGTGAAATAAGCAATCCAATTCTTCAAGAGAGGCTTTTTCTCTTTTATACATTAATTACATCCAGTAAGATATTATAAATTATTCACAGGTCCAGTTAAATTTTGTAAATGGCCTTTTGCAGAGAGACAGACATCAGAGTAAGCTTGTATTTCAATTCTGGAAATTGATACACCGAAGGTAGTTTATAACAATAAAGCTTTATCTGAAGTTCATATTTCTGCCAAACTCATAGTCCCCAAAGCAAACAATAGGGAAAAAAACGTATGAACAACTGAAACAGATGTCCCAAGGTTGAGACAATAATGCTTTGCACTCGAATCCTTTTGCCTGAAAGCTGCAGTTCAAATAGTCCTAAGATTCATCATGCAGCTAATTAGAGACAAAGAGAGAGAGACTATGGGTGCATGTGTATACATGTGTTTGTGCATAATTGCTTTATTTTTGCATAAATAATCCATAAAGTCATGCTTATCATTTCAGTGAGTTCTTTAATTGTGCATCCTGTCCGATAAATTAAAACTTAACTTTTTCCCTTTTCTTTCTGTATTTAGAATTTGAGCTGCATAGACGTGAAATTTGATTCAAGGATTAACCAATTAAATATTCATATTCTCCATTTGAACTAATTCAATATATCAGAATTGGGAGAAGCTTGAGAAGCACCTGGTGGCTTTTACTATTGTTTTAGACCTTTTGATTTTATAAGTTCTGGATTTTTATCTTAAGTTTGAATACAAAGAGCAACTTAGCCTCGTGATCTGCCATGTGAAATGCCATATGTGTTTTCCTTCTCTGTGCTTCATTTTCCTGCATTCCTAGTGTATGATGAATCTTGTTCTCAGTTTACAGGTATGTGCACTATTTTGGGTCATGTCCAAGCATTTAACATTCTAGAAAAGGCAGCAGTGTCTTAAAGGGCCTCTTCATCAGAAAATCTCTGAGATTTCAGGGCCACACAAAAATGAAAGCTATTCACACTCATAGTAAATTTCCTCATATTGTACTTCTTATTTATTTGAAGTCAACATTTATCTTTAATAATATTTGTTGACTTTGTACTTTCCTTGAATTGAGAAAAATATGCTTTATGGGATCTCAGCCAAAAGAATATGTTTAAATAAGTATCTATATTATATATGCAAATACACTCGAACAAAGTTTTAATAGTCATTAAAAGTATTATCCCTGTTTAGCTAATCCTGCATTATACGACTTTGTAAAATTGTCAGTGAGAAATTGCTCTTTATTATGTGTTGAATTTTTACAACCATAATGTGATATTTGTTCTTTTTGATAATGTGAAGAAGTGCAATATTTTTGTACATATTTTATAGAGTTTCTTTATTTGTGTACCCTATCTGTGTAATTTGGCACTCATCTGGAGAAGTGTTTTAAGGGAGTAGGTGAAAAAAATCTATCTAGATCAATAATCTATGGTCTTCTTGAAGTCTGTCTGGTAAGCTAATGGATGATAAAAATATTACCATTAGTCTTACATAAACTCCATGCAGAAAAAGTTTCTAAACATTGAAGGGCAGAGAGACTAACTTTAATGAAGTAAACATATTTCAAAGTTACTAAGTTTTCATATTAAGGGACTGGGCAGTTGGTAAACTATTACATATCTCTGGTAACATTCTTAAAAATAAACTTATGAGACAATGGATATTCAATCAACACCCATGTATTCTGCGTTGACCTAGATGCTCTAGAGTTCCCTATATACCCATGGTCTCTGCCCACAGTGAAGTTAAAATCTATTTGATGAGGCAAGACATATACACATGCAAACATCACTATATATGACAGTTTATTTGATACCCAAATGTGAAAGTGTGATCCATTATTTGGTACAGAAAAATAGAGAATAGAGCTGCATGCAATAAAATGATACATATAGTACAATTACATAGTGCAAAAGAAGGCATAATAAAAGATATTTTCATCATCATCAACAGGAGAAAATTGTTTGGGTGACAATAAATTTTGGATTTTCAAATAGCTTTGCCTGAGAAATGCATATCCAGTTTGGTGCCAAATCATAGGATATTATAAAATTAAGATGAAGAAGCATCATAGCTTGGTTGTAATTTACCAAACATCACTATGTCTCAGTTTCTTTACTTGATCTTTAAAAGAGAGATGAGAATACCTACATCACTGACTTGTTTTCAGAAATAATGAGGTAATGCATTGAAAATTTCTGGTAAAATGCCTGGTAATGGCTGCTACTTAATAAACAATGACTTTTATTATTATTTTGTGTATAATTTTGAAAACAACATAGAGTAAATCTGAATGTGACTTTTTAAGTGTTTATTAACATTTCAAGATAAAACACATTGTTTAGATGCAAGTATAGATTATTTACATGACCTACCACATTTTTATTTCATCTATGATTTTCTTTGTATATACTTATATTTGTGTCCAGACTAATACAAAAATATGAGTGACTAATAATATAAACTCATGTACATATGTATATGTGCATACATTTGTGTATGTGTATATAAATATGTAAAAGTGTTTATACATATAGATGTACTTATTTATTTTTTTCCCTCAATATTGAAGCAGTAAGCCCTGCTTGAAAACCAGTTACTTCCATTCAGGCTCATATACAAACATTTATTTTTGATGGGCAAATTCTCTACCATGTCTTAATTTTAGTATGATTTCTTACTTCATGATATAAATAAAAACAAGAGAAAAAATGTCTATTTGTTTTTGTAATAATTTAGAGGAATAAAGGTGAATAACATGTATAGTTTAAGTAAATGTGCTAATGCTAAAAGTGATCACTGAATGCATATAATGATTTTGAAACTCAAAATATTTTATTTAGTGAAACACTCCAGGTACTTAAGGGCCATTCTCGGCATGTAGACTGTATTCCTAGTGTCAGAAGCTTCAGGATCAATTATCAACAGACTAAACAGGTAGTAAAAACAATCTTGCCTATAGTGATAATGGGTGCTGGCTTATCCTTTAAGAATGAAGAAACAGTGCCAACATCCGTCTACTGGTATCTTTAATAAAATCATTTTTCATAATTGAGGAAGCAAATTGATGCCAATCAGCCCTTTCCAATTGTCAATACATCTTTTAAATAAGCAAACTTAAAATGACATGCATATTTTTTCTGCAAGTCTTTCTTGAACTAGAACTATCAGTGAATGACCATCCTCCCTTCCTATCTTCCTTTCTTCCTTTTTTCAAATGCCTACATAATGCTTATTATGTACCAACTGTTTTACAAGCATAAACTCACCCAATTTTCATAAGAAGTCTGTGATATAGGTAATATTATCCTTATTTTAGAGACTGTGTAGTCTTTATTTTTTGTTTTAATTATTTTTGGGTAAAATATGGTAACCAAGTTTTTAAAGGAAATAGAAATTGCTTATGATTGTGAGAAGCTCTTTGATTCCATGTAAGTAAATGTGAGCTTTAGTCATCTACAAAAAAATAAGTTCTTTCGTCAGTCTCCTGTAGTGACTTTCTTTTTTGCCTAAAAATAATAGACTTATTTACAAAACAATTTCTTTCCTCCCTCCCTCCCTTCCTTTCTCTTTGTCTCTTTCTCTTCTGCTTTATTGATTTTTGGTTTAGAAAGTCCATTTTTTTTTTAAATTAAGGTTAATATCATGTAAGTTATAACCAGACAGAATTGTAATTTTGATTTCTGATTACATGAATTATGGTATATCCATTCAAAAATATTTGCAGCCAAGAACTTTAGGTTTATGTAATTTTTTCATAATACAGAGCAACTTTATAGCCTTCATCTCAACCTACATATACACATTTATATAGTTAGTAAAAAATATCATTTGTGCAAACATTTTTCTTTAGGGTTGATTTCTTTTTTTTTCCCCTACATAAACCTTTTTGTGCAGATTTCATTCCTTAAAACTAGTATGTATTATTTTTGTTATAAAAATTGTAATTGACAGTTCTGAATGTTACATATTTTAAAATAATTTTAAATAATATTTAATAACTATATCAAATAATGTTCATGATGAAACATAAAATAAAAAGGCAGGTTACAATTGGATCTATACTCTAATTAATAGTATGCAAATAAAAGCAAAGAAAAAATCATACATTTATTTTGTCATTTCTTCCCCCAAAATACTACTAACCTCCTTTCAGTTTTCTTCATACTCACTGCCATCATACCTTTGTCCAAGCCACCATCATTGCTTCCTTGGATAATCACAATACTCTCCTGACCAATATCTCTGAGTTTTTCTTGTCTCACTTCATTCCAAAATGATCTTTGAAAAATACATATTATATCACTCTCTTAATTAAATCCTTTAGTAGTTTTCCATTGCCCTTAAATTAAGCTCAAATTTGTAGCACAGCCTACGAAATCTTCTGTCATCCAATCCTCACCCACCTCTGTAATAATCCTACTAATGGTCTGCTCCTTGCTCTCTATGCAATAATGATATTGGGCTTTGTTTTATTTTCCTGCTTCAGAGCTGAAAAGTCAACATAGAATAATGGCGTCTTTCTCAAATAGTCTTGACCCTAAAACATAAAATTAGATTTTGCATTATAACCAAGTGACACTCCTACACATATTTTACTGAAACAAAAATTTTACCAAACAACACTTATCCTTTTAGCTATGATATACCCTAATATTTTTTATTCTTTTTTCTATTGTATTTACCAAAAATAATATTTCTGGGCAACTGATTCATTAAATTGATTTCATGACCCTTTAATGGATCAGGACGCACAGTTCAGCAAATGCTCATGCAGTGGTTGAGTTCATGGTCTAGACTTGACAAAAATGGATTCATATCTTGAGTTGACCATTGGCTGACTGTGCAAACTTGGGCACATCACTTCATCTCTAAATCTCTGTTTCTTCATCAAAAAAGATGAATAACAATAGTATTTTCTTTATGTTATTGATATAAAGACTAAATGACTATAAGTGCTGATACATGATAAAAATGATAGTTACTACTGCTACTATTGTTAGTAATATATTTATTTGTTGTCCTTACAGGTCTTTTTAACCAGAATGCTCTTTTCCAATAGCCCACACCCATATTTTATGACTAATTCTATCTCATTCTTTAAGTCTTACATCTGGGATATCTTCTTTGACTCACAAACCATGGGCTCCCAACACAACTGCCTTCAGGGGCCAAGTAGGCAATTTAAATGTGTGAAGCTATTCCATATGACACAATGGAGTGAGCACAGCTGGGGCAAAATAGAGAGATAGGCCAATACACACACACACACACACACACACACACACACACGCACATACACAATTGTGCTGACGTGCAGTCCTTGCCTGACATTACATTCCCTTTCTAAAGCCTTGCAGAGCAGCCTATACTTTGCTTTTTATAATACACATTAATATTGCAAACATTTGTCTACCACATGCCCTCCCCACAATAGACTATAAATTCCGTGGAAGTAGAGCTATAACTGATTTATTTACTTTGATATCCCTAGCTCTAAGCACAGTACATATGGTGCTCATGAATGGAATACCACAGAATGGAGAGGAATATACCCGTATCAATGTCATATCATGAGCCTAAAGTTGTGCTTACTCAGGAGGCCTCATCTCTTTTGAAAGACTGCCTGGCAACAAATTGCCTAAATTGGTAAAAAGGAGGTTCAAGGACAATGGGCCAAGCTGAAGTGAGGGAGATACTTCTGAGTATAATAAAGATGATGATGACTATCCTGGTCACTGGGATCATCACCAACACTACTATCTTCTGGCCCCATCTTTATGGATTTATGCTTCATTTTGGAAGAAGAATATAGAATCCCAGCCATGTTACTAAAACCTCTGGGAGATTGAGAATGAAAGTCAGCTTGAAGAGATTCCGCAAAGTTGGTGCCAGAAACTGACAGCAATAAGAGGTGGCATTGTCAGCGGTACAATCATGCTGTATTCTGCTTCAGCTGTTGGCGGCCTTGGAGCAAGCTCAATGCCAGTAGTGTCAAGGTGGGAGAGAATGGGGTTCTCTACAGCAACCATCGCAGCATGAATGAGAGCAGGAACCATTGATTCTATGGGATCTCTCCTGGCTACCCACGTTCTGAGTTTGGGAATATTTGTGAGACCTACTGAATAATCCCAAAGATAAGCTGGGGAGGCTTTGGAAATTGAAACTGGGCTAACATTCTAGGAACCAGGGTACAGCAGAATAAATACAATTTAGAGACATATTGAAGTTTGAGTTTTTTTTTTTTAATTTTTTGTTTATTGCAGTAACATTGATTTATAACATGTATAAATTTCAGGTGTACATCATTATACTTCTATTTCTGCATAGATTATATCATGTTCACCACCCAAATACTAATTACAACCTATCGCCACACACATGTGCCAAATTATCCCTTTCGGCCTCCTCCCTCCCCACTTCCCCTCTGGTAACTACCAATCCAATCTCTGTCTCTGTGTGTTTGCTTATTGTTGTTATTATCTACTACTTAATGAAGGAAATCGTACGGTATTTGACCTTCTCCCTTTGACTTATTTCACTTTGCATAATACCCTCAATGTCCATCCATGTTGTCACAAATGGCTGGATTTCATCGTCTCTTATGGCTGAGTAGTATTCCATTGTGTATATATACCACAGCTTCTTTATCCATTCGTCCCTTGATGGGCACTTAGGTTGCTTCCAAGTCTTGGCTATTGTGAATAACGCTGCAATGAACCCAGGGGTGCATGTATCTTTACGCATTGGTGTTTTCGAGTTCTTTGGATAAATACCCAGCAGTGGAATAGCTGGATCATATGGTAGTTCTATCCTTGATTTTTTGAGGAATCTCCATACTGTTTTCCATAGTGGCTGCACCAGTTTGCACTCCCACCAGCAGTGTATGAGAGTTCCCTTCTCTCCATATCCTCTCCAACATATGTTGTTTCCTGCCTTAATTATAGCCATTCTGATGGGCGTGAGGTGATAGCTCATTGTAGTTTTGATTTGCATTTCCCTGATAGTTAATGATTTTAAACATCTTTTCATGTGTCTGTTGGCCATCTGTATATCTTCTTTGGAGAAATGTCTGTTCAGGTCTTTTGCCCATTTTTTAATCGGGTTGGTAGTTTTTTTGTTGTTGAGATGCATGAGTTCTTTATATATTTTGGAGATTAAGCCCTTATCAGATGCATGGTTGCAAATATCTTCTCCCAATTGTTAGGTTGTCTTTTCATTTTGTTGATGGTTTCCTTTGCTGTGCAGAAGCTTTTTAGTTTGATGTAGTCCCATTTGTTGATTTTTTTCTATTGTTTCTCTTGCCCAGTCAGAAATGGTGCTTGAAAATATGTTGCTAAGACCGATGTCGAAGAGCGTACTGCCTATGTTTTCTTCTAGAAGTTTCACAGTTTCAGGTCTTACATTCAAGTCTTTAATCCATTTGGAGTTAATTTTTGTGTATGGTGTAAGGTAATGGTCTACTTTCATTTTTTTGCATGTGGCTATCCAGTTTTCCCAACACCATTTGTGAAGAGACTTTCTTTTCTCCATTGTATGTTCTTGGCTCCTTTGTCAAAGATTAGCTGTCCATAGATGTGTGGGTTTATTTCTGGGCTTTCAATTCTATTCCATTGATCTGTGTGTCTGTTTTTGTGCCAGTACCATGCTGTTTTGGTTACTATAGCTTTGTAGTATATTTTGAAATCAGGGAGTGTGATACCTCCAGCTTTGTTCTTTTTTCTCAGGATTCCTTTACTTATTCGGGTCTTTTGTTGTTCCATATAAATTTTAGGATTCTTTGTTCTATTTCTGTGAAAAGTGTTTTGATAGGGATTGCATTGAATCTATAGATTGCTTTAGGAAGTATGGACATCTTAACTATGCTAATTCTTCCAATCCAAGAGCGCAGAATATCTTTCCATTTCTTTGTGTCTTCTTCAATTTCTTTCAGAAATATTTTATAGATTTTGGTGTATAGATCTTTCACCTCTTTGGTTAAGTTTATTCCTGGGTATTTTATTCTTTTTAATGCAGTTGTAAATGGGATTGTATTCTTAATTTCTCTTTCTGCTACTTCATTGTTAGTGTATAGACATGCAACTGAATTTTGTATGTTGATTTTGTATCCTGAAACTTTACCATATTAGTTTATTACTTCTAAAAGTTTTCTGGTGGATTCTTTAGGGTTTTCTATATATAAAATCATGTCATCTGCAAATAGTGACAGTTTCACTTCTTCCTTTCCAATTTGGATCACTTTTGTTTCTTTTTCTTGCCTGATTGCTCTGGCTAGGACTTCCAGTACTATGTTAAATAGGAGTAGTGACAGTGGGCATCCTTGTCTGGTTCCTGTTCTTAGAGGGATAGCTTTCAGTTTTTCACCATTGAGGATGATATTAGCTGTGGGTTTGTCATATATGGTCTTTATTATGTTGAGGTACTTTCCTTCTATACCCATTTTATTCAGAGTTTTTATTATAAATGGATGCTGTATCTTGTCAAATGCTTTCTCTGCATCTATTGAGATGATCATGTGATTTTTATTCTTCATTTTATTAATGTGGTGTATCATGTTGATTGATTTGCGAATGTTAAACCATCCCTGCATATCTGGAATAAATCCCACTTGATCATGGTGTATGATCTTTTTAACGTATTGTTGTATGCGATTTGCTAGTATTTTGTTGAGGATTTTTGCATCGATGTTCATCAGTGATATTGGCCTGCAGTTTTCTTTTTTTGTGTTGTCCTTGTCTGGTTTTGGTATCAGGGTAATGTCGGCTTCGTAGAATGAGTTAGGGAGCTTCCCCCCTCCTCAATTTTTTGGAAGAGTTTGAGAAGGATAGGTATTAAGTCTTCTTTGAATGTTTGTTAGAATTCACCAGGGAAGCCGTCTGGTCCTGGACTTTTATTTTTGGGGAGGTTTTTGATTACTGTTTCGATCTCCTTACTGGTGATTGGTCTATTCAAATTCTCTACTTCTTCTTGATTCAGTTTTGGAAAGTTGTATGATTCTAAGAATTTATCCATTTCTTCCAGATTGTCGAATTGTTTGGCATATAGCTTTTCATAGTATTCTCTTATAATCTTTTGTATTTCTGAGGTGTCTGTTGTAATTTCTCCTCTTTCATTTCTGATTTTACTTATTTGTGCCTTCTCTCTTTTTTTCTTGGTGAGTCTAGCTAAAGGTTTGTCAATTTTGTTAATCTTTTCAAAGAACCAGCTCTTGGTTTTATTAATTTTTTCTACTGTTTTTTTAGTCCCTATTTCATTTATTTCTGCTCTGATTTTTATTATTTCCCTTCTTCTACTGATTTGGGGCTTGGTTTGTTCTTCTTTTTCCAGTTCCTTTAGGTGCATTGTTAGATTGTTTGTTTGAGATTTTTCTTGTTTGTTGAGATAGGCCTGTATTGCTATAAACTTTCCTCTTAGAACCACTTTTGCTGTATCCCATAAATTCTGGCATGTTGTATTTTCATTATCAATTGTCTCCAGGTATTTTTTGATTTCTTCTTTGATTTCTTCATTGACCCAGTCGTTGTTCAGCAGCATTTTGTTTAATCTCCACGTATTTGTGGCTTTTCTGATTTTCTTTCTATAGTTGATTTCTAGTTTCTTGCCATTGTGGTCAGAAAAGATGCTTGGTATTATTTCAATCTTCTTAAATTTATGGAGACTTGTTTTGTGGCCTAATATGTGATCAATCCTGGAGAATGTTCCATGTGCATTTGAAAAGAACGTGTATTCTTCGGTTTTTGGATGGAATGCTCTGTATATATCTACTAGGTCCATCTCTTCTAGTGTGTCATTTAAGGCCAATGTTTCCTTATTGATCTTCTGTTTGGATGATCTATCCATTGGTGTAAGTGGAGTGTTAAAGTCCCCTACTATTATTGTGTTACTGTCTATTTCTCTTTTTATGTCTGTTAATAATTGCTTTGTATATTTAGGTGCACCTACATTGGGTGCATAGATATTTACAAGTGTTATATCCTCTTGTTGGACTGTTCCCTTGATCATTATGTAATGACCTTCCTTGTCTCTTTTTACAGTTTTTGTTTTAAAGTCTATTTTGTCTGATATGAGTACTGCTACCCCAACTTTCTTTTTGTTGCCATTTTCATGGAGTATCTTTTTCCATCCCTTCACTTTCAATTTGTGAGTGTTTTTAGGTCTGAATTGTGTCTCTTGTATGCGGCATATATACGGGTCTTGTTGTTTTATCCAGTCAGCCACCCTATGCCTTTTAATTGGAGCATTTAGTCCATTGACGTTTAAAGTAACTATTGATAAGTATGTACTTACTGCCATTTTTTAACTTTTTTTTTTCTCAGTGTTTTAGTAGTCCTTCTCTGTTCGTTTCTCCTTCTATACAGAATTGATGGTCTGAAAGCTCTACTCTTTAACTCCCCTCTTCCCTCACTTTATGTTTTTGGTATCATATCTAACCTCTTTTTTGTGCATTTGTATCCATTACATTCTTATCATGGAAATAGATAATTTTTCCTATTTGTGGTCTTCTCTTTTTCCCTTAAATCAGTCCCTTTAACATTTCTTGTAGCACTGGTTACTTGGTGACAAACTCCTTTAATTTTTGCTTGTCTGGGAAAGTTTTGATCTCTCCTTCCATTTTGAATGATAACCTTGCTGGGCAGAGTATTCTTAGCTGTAAGTTTTTTCCTTTTAGCACTTTAAATATATCGTGCCACTCTCTTCTAGCCTGTAAGATATCTGCTGAGAAGTCAGCTGATAGCCTTATGGGGTTTCCTTTGTATGTAACCTCTTTCTCTTGCAGCTTTTAGGATTCTCTCTTTATCTTTAATTCTGGACATTTTGATTATGATGTGTCTTGGTGTGGGCCTCTTTGGGTTTATCTTGTTTGGGGCTCTCCGTGCTTCCTGTATGTGGATGTCTGTTTCTTTCCTTAGGCTAGGGAAGTTTTCATCTATTATTTCTTGAAATAGATTCTCTGCCCCTTTGTCTTGCTCTTCTCCTTCTGGGACACCTATAACATGGATGTTAGTGTGCTTGATGTTGTCCCAGAGGTCCTTAGAGTGTCCTCACTCTTTTTAATTCTTTTCTCTTTTACCTGTTCAGTTTGGGTAATTTCTTCTAGTCTTTCGTCCATTTTGCAGAACCATTCTTCTGTATCCTCTACTCTGCTTTTGAGTCCCTCTAGTGAATTTTTCATTTCCAGTATTGTATTCTTCATTTCTGATTGGTTCTTTTTTATATCTTCCATTTCTTTGTTGACGTTCTCACTGAGTTCATCTATTCTTCTCCCCAGATCAGTGAGCATCCTTAACACTCTTTGTTTGAACTCTCTGTCAGGTAGGTTGCTCATTTCTGTTTCACTTAGTTCCTTTTCTGGGGTTTTGTCCTGTTCTCTTACTTGGAATGTATTCCTTTGCCTCCTCATTTTACCTCTTTCCCGGTGCTTGTGCCTACGTATTAGGTAGGTCAGCTATGTCTCCTGCTCTTGGATAGGTGACCTTATATAAGTGATGCCTTAGGAGGTCTGCAGTGTGCTTCCCTCATTTCTCAATGTTCCAGGGGTGACCCCTATGTGGGCTATGTGTGTCCTTCTGTTGTGGCCTATTTTCTCTCCCTGTAGGTGCCCATGAAGGCCGAGTTATGCTCCTGGCCAGCTGTTGTAATGCTCAGCTGCTTGTAGTTGTTGTGGGCCCTTCAGTCTCTTTATCAGGTGTGGGGAGCCCCAGCACAGTTGGCTGCAAGTTCTCATACCACGTTTGTGTTGCAGTATTTCTTTTAAGTGAGTAGGCCCCCAGCATGGCAGGTTGTTAGGCTCTGGGCTTACAATTGCTATAAGCCTCTAGCCTTTAGGTCTCTTTTCAGCACTCTGAGGATTGCAGCTGGGTGGGGCTGACCTCAAGCACAGGAGCACCCAATTGTTTCAGGGTTTGGAAGGTGGGGCAAACCCCCTATGTGGGTCTTTGAGAAGCACAAGTCTTCTGCAGCTAACAAGCCCCACCGCTCACAGGTCCACACACAGTCAACACAGCCCTGCCCCGTGTGCATGCCCCGACCTCCCAAAGTGGACCCAGTCTCTCCACGGCGGGAGCCCCACACACTCCACCACCACCCCACACTCTCCACCCGCTCCTTGTGCACCCCCTGCCCCACTGAAGTGGGCTAAGTTGCCAGGCTGCAGAGAATCCAGTCACCAATCTATGCAGGCCCACAAGTTGCCTGAGGGCTTATTGTTGGGTGGGGTCAGTCTCTAGGGTGGGCTGCCTGCCCTGGCTGAGCTGGATTAAATTGGTGCTCTAGTGGGTGGGGCAGACCTGGGCTAGCAGGCCTCAGGGAGATCTCCAATGGTGTCCACGTCAGCACGCCCACACTAGGCCACAACAGTGGCCACCGCCAATGCCCCAGTCCCTGGAGAGGTCTCACCCCTCACTGAGATGCACTCAGGGCCTATCAGGTGAGTCTCCCTTCACCAAAGCACTGTGAACCTTTCTTTCTGGTGATTTTAGGTTGCTTTCTGAAACGGGTGAGTTTGTGCATGGGCCCTTTAAGAGCCGGTTTTAATTTCTTTGTGAACCAGCTTTCCTGGGGGTACTCCCCAATGTTTTAGTAGCAGGCAAAGTCAGATATTATGCCGCAGGTCTCGATTGTGCTGGGTCCACAAAATGCCCACAGTGGGGGCGTTCCCTTGGTCAGTGCCCCGCGCCTCCAGGGAGGGCTGCGTACCTGTGAGCTGCTCCCAGGTGGCTGTGAAGCTGGCGGCTTGTGAAGGCGGCGTTTTTCCTCTCCAGAAGGGAGTTTCTGCCTCTTCCACCTCAATTAGGATTGTCGTTTGTTGCAGGAGTTCCTCTTATCCAGTTTTCAGTTCTGTCTCAGGGTAATCTTTCCATGAGTAGTTGTAAATTGGCCGTGTCCACGGGAGGAGGCGAGCTCAGTCTGCTTATGCAGCCATCTTTTGACTTCTCTCAGAGGTTTGAGTTTTATTTTCAGCCTGGAGAAACATAAAAATGATAATAATGGTTAGTCACTTGAAATTATGGGTAATTCTTTGTTATCTTTTCTGAAATTTTTGTAAATATTTCCAAAATAAAAAAGTATTTTATAAAGAATGCTGGTAACAATATTAGTCAAAATCATTTGAATAATTCATGTATGTTAAATTTGATGCTATATGTGGAACTATATATATATAAAACTATATATTACATATTTCCCAAATCTATTAGAGTTCAAGACATATAACTAAGCCAAAAGTGTTGCTAAAATCATTTCATAGAAGAGGAGATTGAAACTTGTGATTCCCCAGATCTCCCCGTAAAAGTAGAAATTAGGTGAGGATTAGAACCATCAGCTCACTTAGCCCCCAAGAATTGGATCTTTCAAATTAAGTAGAAAAATAAAATAAAATTCTCAACATAGGGAGAGGCTAGTATGTTTTTTTTTTTTTTTTTCTGTGACAGTGAGAGACTGAAACTAATTGTTGAGCTTGTTGGGAGCAGAAAGGAAATGCTAGAAAATTAACAGCTAAAATAACAGAGTATATAGTAACCTTTACTTCTCCTCCCCTAAAGAAATGATTCAAGTGTGTTTTATAATTATCTTGATTTTCACTTTCTCTAAAATTATTACTTACCGACAGGCAAATACTCTAGCATTATTTTATGTAGCACTAAAGATAAATTTCTACGTAGCCTAGAAGCCTCAGGGAGACAAATCAGATAATGTCCATGGAGGTGTCAGGCTAGCTTAGCAAATGTTTTCCCGGTTAAAATGGAATTAAAGTGCTTATTTACCTCAGTGAAGTTAAGCCATAAATCCTGTAATAGCAATTCTATGAATTGTTAAAACTGTGTCCAATTTTGAAAAAAGGTGCTTTAATGAATCCTCCTGCTTCCATTCTTAATACAGAAGGCATGTGTGTGCTCTCACACATGCCAACAGAAGAACCTCCATTACAAAAGAAACAAATAATGCATGAAATTTAAATTCACTATTAAAAATTTGTTCTGGCCCTGAAATGAGAAAACTAGTAGTGCTGCATAAATATATTGACAAAGATGAAAATAGAATCTGAAAATAGTTATAATTCTCTTCTCTTTGTGTGTGTTTTTGTGTATATACAGTTATCCATAATAGTTATCCATTTTATAAACTCAGAGAGGAAATATAAAACAAATGATACACCAATAAAGCTGGCTTCAATAATTTCAGCCTGGAACATGCAGTAATTATAATATCTGTGGATGGCTGTGATATGTCTCCCAAAGAATAGCCTCCAAACCCACGCGGCCAACTGTTAGAAAACCACTCTCATGCTCCATAAGATGTCAACCATTAGTTCCTGCTGGTGTGTCATTTCGCCATTCCTTTGGGGTACGCAGTGCAGTAATGCTGAGTATACTCAATTGATTCTAGATCTTTAAATCCTGTTTGTTGCAAGCTCATCACACTTCTGGCTGACTCTGAAAAATGGCAGTTTTGCTTGGGTTTGATGGTGGGAGGGAAGAGTGCTTAAGAATCTGTTAAATCATGCTCCAGTGTGGCACAAAATCTGCATGTTATTGAAGTATTAAGAAGCAGAAGCAGCAAACAAATAAGCTGTTATAAACCACTGAAGAATAATCCAATTTTTCTACTTACAAATACAATCAATAAGAGAAGAGATATAAAATATGTAATATTCCTTTCAGCCTGCATATGTTGGTAATGAAGAATGACATGTCACGTGTAATTGAGAGCTTGAACATAAAGATTCAAGTATCAGACTTCTTGGGTTGCTTGCTCCAAAGTATAAATGAGTGATACACAGAGAATGTATATTTTTTAACAAGGCAGTGCTTGGCAGCCTCTTGAAAATCAAGAATTGCTTTGATATATTAAGTATAATTTTAATAGCATATTAATTATGTTAGGTCTTATATAATCAACAGCATCATGGGGCATTTACACGTGTATTTGATGCTCTCATCAACCTTGTTTTGTAGGTATTATTATTCTCGCTTTGAGATTAGGAAATGAATTAATAGAGACACTAAATGACTTGCCCAACACCACACTGCCGACAAGCAGGAGACAAGGCTTGAGTTCTCACTCAAGAGCATGACCCTGCACTTAGTCTCTGGTCTTTGGGGCCAAAGAACAGAGAGGCTCAGTTTTTAGACCTCTTGGCCTCAGGGATGTTCTGAATCCATTTTATCTCAAGTAGGTTGACTTACGCAATTCCAGTGTTGCCATAGACCTCTGGCTATTTGTACGTTATATCAAACACAGTCGTTGAGAAGGGAGTGACATTTTGGAATAGCAGAGTACAGTAAAATATGTGAATTTTTTAAAATTACAATAATCTTTTTAAATTCTTCACTTCATCTATTCAACTCCCTGGAGATTTTATCAAATCCTCTTTTTCTTTTTTTGTGAGATTCAAGGATGGATGATTGCTCAGTCCTTCAAAGCACACACCTACCAGTATCTTTTTCACAGAGGAGAGACATGCCCTTTCTTCTTTAAAAGTGCATATCTAGGGCCACTTCCTCTGGACAGTTTACCCCACCTCCTAGACAGCGCAGCCTTACACCACCCAACCTATCATATTCTTCTACAGGTAAAGAATTTCCTACAGGTAAAGAATATTTCTGGAAGGCAGATGTGTTTCTTAGGCTTCTGTTGCTTCACTTTTGAGGTATAAAATAGCTAGGGTTATGTTTTAATTCATTCCCAAGCCTTGCCTACGAATTATGGCTATGCTGGATTACTTAACATGTGGTCTTTCATTTCCAGAACCCAAAGAATTTTAGCAGCTAACTTTTACTCTCTCTGCCTAGATATTTATCTACATTTTACTCTACTTACTTATATCTGTAGGCTTTGGAGATTCTGGAACCATCATGTCTCTCTCTTTCCAGCTCTTGCTCACTCAGAAAGGTGAATCTTTTGAGTTCCAGCTCAAATGCTCTCTCTCCTTAAAAAAATATCTAGTTTGAAGTAAATTTCCCCATCTCTTAGGTACCAGTATACTAGAAAAATTAGAAAACTAACTAAATAATTTTTTCTGAATTTTCCATAGTCATCCATATGTTAATGATTTTTGCTTACATATTATGACTTTTCTTGATTTTTAAGGAATTTAGTCATCTAAAATCCTCAAGTTCCAGAAACCAGTCATTGAGAAGATGGAAATGGTAGCTCTACAGTCATCGGCAGAGCTGGAGGTGGGCTCAGCTGATGTCATTGCTCAGTCTCTGGCCCACGTGGCCTGGCCTCCCAGTTCTCTGGTCAGAAACTGTGTACAAACATGAGCTCTCTCAGCCCAGACATCATGGAGCCCTCTCTCGTCATCACAGCTGCATCACAATGGGAAATAGATGAAAAGAAAATAGGTGTAAATGCAGGCTGAAAACAGCAATAAGATGGAGGGAGTTGGTGTAGACTATGTTATGTGAACACAGAGTATCCACATAAGCATAAGGTACATTTTGGCCAGGTTTACTAAACTCCAGGCAGGCTCATAATACAGTTGAAATATATGGGGGCAAAATGCAGCCAAGGAGTGTCTGAATGGTAAGAAATGGCCTACAGATTAAAAATTGTGAATAATTCATACGTTTTAAGATCATCTATGAGATTTAATATGAGATGTTAATGGCGTAAACAATTAACAAAGTAATTTATTGAAGTGATATTCAGACTTATTTTCCATTTCCATGGATTCCTATTTCAATTATTTTTATTTAAGGAAGATAAAATACAAACCGGCAGTAATTGATATTGGGTATAAATTTCCTGCAATATGTTTGAATTTCACATCCTCATCTTTGTAATCACAGCAATTCAGATCCAGTGAACATTTCTGCATGCACCATTGCATTAAATGCATTCAGTTTTACCCAAATTAAAAAAATATATTTTTATAATGAGCTATATAAATGACTGAATTAGAAAATGTACTCATTTGTAATCAGACGGGTAAATATTAACTGCTGTCTTTATATGTGTACATACATAAATAAACACATGAAGAAGTGATGGGAGGAATTGCACAGTCTAAGTAGCTTTTATATTTAAATGTATAATAGATCTAACATATTACACCCTTGCAGAATAGCTAAGATGAAATATATGACCCGTTATCATCCGAGTCCTGCCCAGTTCTCCAAACTCCCCTTATACGGCTCTTCACTTTATTGCCAACCTTAGCAACGCCTTCTGTCCTTTCCAAGAGATAACACACCATGTCTGTCTTCAGCACAGTGTACTTTCTAGTCTGCTGCAAGGAGTGGGTCCTCTGTTCTTCTTATAGCTGATTCTTTCTCTGATTATCCTTTCTAAAGTAAATCCCTCTAGTTGTTCCTTAGACAACATCCTTTGTATTCCCTTCTTGACACTTACTACAAGCTGTATTGATTTCAATTAGTTGTTTGACTATAGATTGTCTGTCTCCCTAATTAGAATATATGTTCACAGCCACCTGGTATGTCTTATTCACTGTGTATCTGATACAGTGCCGAGTGTTTAGTAATTTTTTTAAAAGAATAAATGAAAGAGCACACTTATTTCATAACTATTGCTTTCTTTTATTTTGTATTCTTGGAAATATGAGTACAAATTTCCCAAACACTTCAGGTTCTATTCTAAACTTAAATTATATACATACAGAATCATAAGACTATAACCAAATCTGCCTTAGTTCTTTTCTTCTTGGAGCCCTTATTTGCATTTACTCTATAATATTTATAGAGTATTTCAGGCTTTACTAATAAATATTTTAAAACCATCGGAAACATTGTTGATAATATTTATACTTATGAGTAATAAGGTTGTGTTAGATTGGCTGCTTTAAAAATTGCGGAAATCTATAGGGTGCACCATAAAACTAAAAAGTATATCATAAAAACATCTATGCTATGTGCAACTACACAAAATGCCTACATATAGGCATAGGAAAAGAATTTAGAAGGAAATGTGCAAAATTTTGAAGGTGTTTACCCAAGGGTGATGGGATAATAGGTAATTTTTATCTTCTTTATACTTTTCAATACTTTCAGTTTCTATAAGATATGCATACATTGTTTTTTACTTTAAAAAACAAATACGCAGAAAACCACTGAACAATTGGGAAAATAAATTGCCTTTAAGAGCAAGATAGAGCTGCAGAGAGTGGAACGATTAATTTTTTTCATAACTATTTATTTAGGGTTTTATATGTTCCTAGGACTGTTGCAGGATGTGTCAGGTTTTCAAAAAGAAATGAAATCTAGTTCCTACCCTTGACTATGTAAGTCATGTTTACAAGTAACTGTAATTAAAGACAGAATGTTGTAAATTATTATGAGGACTATGAGACACAGAGGTAGGAAAGTTCCTTCCTGGGATGTGATTAGAGAGTGTTTCATGGGAATGGCCATCAAGACCAGCAAGAATATTGACTGTGAGAGGAAAACTGTCCAAATCAAGGGACTAACATCCAGAAAAGTGGCTAGGCAGGCAGACACAGAGTGTTTTGGGAAAGGGAAGTAGGCAGATTTGTGTGAAATGGGAGATATTTTATTTTTATTTTTTTTGGTGAGGAAGATTGGCAAAGTTGTGAGCTCAGGGACAATCTTCCTCTTTTTGCTTGAGGAAGACGGTCCCTGAGCTAACATCCATGCCAATCTTCCTCTACTTTGTATATGGGATGCCGCCACAGCATGTCTTGATGAGTGGTGTATAGGTCTGCGCCCGGGATCCAAATCCACAAACCCCGGCCTGCCAAAGCAGAGCACCTGAACTTAACCACTACACCACTGGGCCAGCAAAACAGGAGATATTTTAAAAAAGAGTTCAACACATGAAAAACATGGAAAGATCCACGGTCCCAGCTTATGGGGACACCAGAAAGGTAGTCTAGGGAGTAAACTTGGGGTCACTGATGAATTTTGGTATGATAAAGATGACCAGCTTGGCAGGCCATTAGGTGATCCAGGGAGATAATATACATAGTTTTAAACAAGCTAGGTTTGGGGTATCTTTGTCTCTCATTTGAGAGATGAGCATTAAACTGTGAAATAGATGAGCATGAAGCTCAGGAAAGAGATTTGGGCTGCACATAAAATGTGTGAGTTACCCTTGTAAAGATGGTGATTGAAATCACTGGACTGGATGAGAACGTCTATAGAGTCAATTTAGAGCAAGGACCGAGGCTTTAGTAACCTGGGTATTTTAATAGCCAAATAGAGAGAAAGGGGAGAAGGAAAAAGGTCAGGAGGTTCCTGTGAAAGTCAGCGCAAGTGCCAATGAGGGCTAGTTGTGGCATCATGGCAGCAGAAATGGGAGAGAACAGAAAGATATTAGAGACATCTCTATCGCTGTTTTATCTTTCTGTTTTGATACCAAATAAGAATAGCTAGTATAAATAGTGTTGTTATATATAGGCCAAGGATTTCCAAACCTGGGTGGATGTCAGAATCATTTACAGAGCTATCAAATAATTTAATATACATGATATACATTAATTGAGTGAATGAATAAATTAATGCTTAACATAGATCTAGAATCATCATTACCAATACCCTTTTCATTTATATTAATTGTGGTATTAGAGGACCAAAAAATTACATTAGGCCTAATTAAATCCAATATGCTTTATGGTTCATAATTAATAAGTGTTTTTGTGTGATTTTAGCATTCACAAATAAAGAATGACATTTTAATTCATTGCTAGTTTGAAAGATTGAAAATGCGCGAAATTTATGCAATTCAAAGTTCTTTGTGTCACTTATCCAGCACTCTCCTTTCCTGCACTGGCAAAGTGACTTTTTATTAGCAGTTGTGGAAAGAGCCATAATATACCCATGATGTCATAGTCAATCAAATGTTGAATCAAATTTATCTTGTTTTATATTTCCCCAAGTTTACACCTGGACTTAGATATTTTCATTGTACAAAATGCAAAAGCATAATGACTCCTTGTCTTTCTAAATAAAGATACTAGCAACTAAATGAACAGTTTTTTTCTTCTTTTTGTCACTAAACATCATTGAATCCCCCTTTCACCCCTTCCCACTGAATTTTAAAACTAATGTTTACTCAAAGGGGAATAAAAGCAACAACCCCCCTCCCCCAAAAAAAGATGTTCCCAGAGCCCAAACGTTAATAACTATTCTTTCAAAATAAGTCAGGAAAAAATGTTTCTTTGAGATTAATTAGAAAGGCTGTGCTGATAGTTAATAAAAATTCATCAAGTTCAACATCTGTACATGTTTCCATAAGCATAAACATTCTTAAAATCAATGTAGAGAAACTGTCAGATGGTTAATTCTAAAATCAGAAATATTAAATTCGCATGTGTTTATTTTTCACCACAACATAAACACCCTTTGATATGTAATTAGCAATGGCTGGAATCAGATTGATCCATGTTTGCTACCAGTATCTGATTACAACTGTTTCCCTTCCATACTCACTAATATTCAAATGTGCTACTGTGCTCTTTATGACATGCTTATTATTACAATTTTTTTCTGTTCCCAGAGAGTATATGTTATGTCTTTTATTTTTTTTTTGGTGAGGAAGACCAGCCCTGAGCTAACATCTGATGCCAATCCTCCTCTTTTTTCTTTTTTCTTTTTTTCTTTTTTTTGCTGAGGAAGATTGGCCCTGAGCTAGCATCTGTGCCCATCTTCCTCTACTTTATATGGGGCGCCACCACAGCGTGGCTCGACAAGCAGTGCATCAGTGTGTGACCGGGATCCGAACCGGTGAACCCCGGGCCGCCACAGCGGAGCATGCACACTTAACCACTTGCGCCACAGGGCTGGCCCCTGTTATATCTTTTAATATCACAAAATTGCTATCAAATTCTTAGGAGAAGAGCTTTGAAATTGTCAAAGAGGTCCTCAAAGGGAAGAATTTTAAAGTTGGGCCACCTCTTCCACCATGTCCTATCTTCCTCACAGGTAACCTATTTCTCTTTCCATATGGCCTCATTCTGTGTGGGTTTAATTTTGAAGAATCCCCAAACTTTGGAATCAGAAGGAACTTCAGAGAGTATTTAAATCAAGCCCTTTAGCCTATTCATGTGTAATTCTCTTCTACAATATTGCTGCAAATCGTGACTGAGTTGGAATTTGACTTCATCTTATAGGAGTACATTTTATTTCTTGGCGGTCTGAATTGTCAGGAAGTGGTTCCTCACAAGCAGGCAAAGTATCTTCCTCCACATCTTCCTATCACTGGTTTTAATTACACCCTCTGGAGTCATGTGGAATAAGATAAAGTATGTCTGATTTGACCAATTTTGCTCTACTGTACCCAAATAGCACACACACACAAAATCATGAGGATTGATGTCTCTTAGGCTTATCTGTGATTTACCAGCTGTTTTATGCTGCTGGGAACTTTTAAAGTAGTTATCATAATTCCTCATATTTTGGCACATCATAAAAATTCATCCTCCGAGTATATGAACTCACGTCAGAAGTTGAGTGTCTGTAGAATTTTGCCATTAATATTTTGTGTTTTTTCAAAGCGATGTGAAATCAATGGTTTTTGTGAAAATAACAGAAGGACATTATTTGTAGGGCAAAGAGCTCCAACTGGGAGGTTAGGGCTTGGAGCCAGGTTGGAGTAAACTTTCCAGGTGCTGCGGTTTCTTCAATGAGAAAGAAAACTGGTCTTAGAACCACAAGGTTGATGTCAAAAGCAGACTAGACTGCCACCATTTAACTGGTTGACCTTCAGCAAGGTGGGGATATTAACATATTCCAAGAAGGACTACTGTGAAAACTATAAATGAGGTGACTTAATTATGGCACCAAACATTGTCCCTGGCACATAGGCAGTGTGTTGTAGTGATTAAAAGCAGTCTTTGAACAAAAGTTGGGTTCCAATTCTAGCTCTTTATTGAATAGCTGTGGTCAAGATATTTGACTTAGATTCAGTTTCCTCATTTGTAAAATAGGGAAATATAGGCTTCATAACTGGTTTTCAAAATTTTTAAAGAAAAATTTCAAATACATGTAAAATTAATGATGTATAATGACCCTATATATTCCCATCACCTAAATTCAACAACAAGATTTTGCCACACTTGCTATCCTTTTTTCACTTATCATTGTTATCTTTGAGGACTAAATAAGATTAAACGCATGCAGTGCTTAGCCACTTCCTGGCACAGAGTAAATGCACAATAATTTTATTATTGCAGTTTCCTTCTAAAGTTATTCATCCATAAAATAGGGATACAATCATGTGTTGCTTAACAATGGGAATACATTCTGAGAAATGCGTCATTAGGTGATATTGTCGTTGTGCGAACATCATAGCATGTACTTAAAAAAACGTAGATGGAATAGCCTACTACACACCTAGGGTATACTGTACTAATCTTATGGGACCACCATCATATATTCAGTCCACTTTTGACTGAAATGTCACTATGCAGGTCATGACTGTACTATTCCCTAAAATGGAGTAATCTTTGAAAGATCAAATTCTGAAAAAGTGGAGGTGATGGTTCTTTTTAATCTGAAAAGTGAAATAAGATTGTAAAGGCAATTTATATAGTCAAAGAGGATCACTGTTAATTGCATAAAATGAGAAGCAAATATTACCATAACTATATGCCTCTAAAAATGAGGAGAGTACTCTATCAGTCATGCACAGAGGGGAAAAGGAAAGAAACACAAACACAGAAAGCTTGGAAGTCCCCAAAGACAAATGACCCATCGCCTATTGTTGAGTAGGGTTGCCTCTAAGAGGCAGAACTTGATAAGTGTTCTAGAACCCAGGCCTAGTAAATCCTACTATTACGATACCACAGGGAAATATACATGGGAGATGAAGTTTGAGTGTCCCCACTTCTCTGCCCCTTCCCTTTCCTCTGCTGGAGAAGTTCCACTAACTTATTATTGTGACTTTGTTAGTGTTCATAATAACATTCATCTTTGCCTTTCACATTTCACCCTACCCAGATTTTATGTAGCACATCACACTGCTGACCACTTTATCTATCTATCTATCTGTCTATCTATCTATCTATCTATCTATCTATCCATCCATCCATCTAATTTAATCTATGAGTTCTATGTTAGATATCAGAAGACTGAGAAAGTTTCTTAACCAGTTTCACTTTACGAATGAGGAAACTATGTAACTCTCCTCAGTCTATACAATGGTGGGCTCAAGGTTTGAATTTAGGGCTATCATCAGATCCCAAACCAAATGTTTCAATATACCATGTTTCCATTTTGCTCATCTTCACCAACTAAAATTCCAGTCAATTCAAACAATATCTTTTGCAAAAAGTCTTCTTGGATCATTCCAACAGGAAATTCTCCCACCACTGTGATACTTTTGTTGTAACTCTTTTATAGCCTTAAACTTTATCACTGTAAATGTAGGGTTACATAGCCAGCTAGCTAGATCAGAAGTTCCTCATGATCAGGAACATGTCTTATTCATTTCTTTATTCCCCACCCCAAGAGTCTAAGACATACTAGTTGCTTAAAAAGTACACGTGTAGTAAATCTAATGCAGCATTGCTATTAGCATTCCCCTGAGAAGATTTTTCTATTTGAATTAAGGGGGATAAGATACAAACTTGTTTCTCTTAGGCAGCACTTGACATATTTTTTAAAAATTAATCTTTGTTTATTATCCCATTTTTCCTACTTCTATAGTTAACTACTGATGGTTCAAGCAAAAAAACATGATTAAGAAACTCTAATATTAAAGCAAGAGTAAGACTAAAGATTCATTATCAATATTTTATTTTTTAAATAATTTTTGGCAAAATATTTTGACCAGCCTGGTCACAGTATATTTACCTGGCCATTGCAATACTAAATTAACTATATTTCTATCTAACTTCAAAGAAATCATCACATAGAATAAAAATTATATTTGTCTTTAAAATGCATACATAAAACTTAGCCCTAATTTTGTAGACGTGGACTAGGAGATTTCATTCCATGTATTTAGCATTTTAGTCCAAAAACTTATTTCTGTGCTAAGGATGGGATTTTTCAATATAAAAACTCTCCAAATGATAATATGATAAGCATAATGATGTGATATAGGAAACAGCAGTTGTCTATATCTTAATGGAAACATGCCATTGAATGAGGTTATCATTTTAAACATAATGCATTTGTATGTTTAAATTAAACACTCCTGCAGAAAATATGTGACCTTGGTTCAACTGAAAAAGATGATGACATAGCAAGAATTTATTAGCCTAAGCCTTATTTCTTTCCACACATGACAATTATGACCTTGGCACATCTATGTGCTGCTCATGAAATGCATCCAAGATCCATCCAAGATCATTAGAACAAGTAGTAGAACAAGCCAGGAGAATACAACATGTGCCATTAATAAGGTGCTAATGGGAAGGGTGCTTGACAGGGAAGGAAGAACAAATGTAATTGAACTACCACTATCTGAAATGCAAAAAGAAACAGGTAGTGAAAGCAATGGTTGGGGTGGTGGTGGTGGTAGTGGTGGTAGATGAGGTTGTGGATGTGGAGGGGTGGCTGAGGTGGTTGAGGAAGTGAGTAGAGGACTCAGAGGGAGAGTGGAAGGAAAGAGATGGTGGAAATTGGGGTACAGGAGGGGGTTTCCAAGAAAGATGGTGGGAAAGGAGATTATAGGAGAAGAGGGGGCTATTACGAAAAAGGAAGTTATAGAGATTCATATGGAGGAGGTGGTAGTAGATCTAGAAGGTATTAAAAACTATAAAAATCAGAGCCCAGCCTGGTGGCGTAGCAGTTAAGTTCGCACACTCCACTTCGGTGGCCCAGGGTTCGCCAGTTCAGATCCTGGGCACAGACCTACCTACTGCTCATCAAGCCATGCTGAGGCGGCATCCAACATAGAGCAACTAGAAGGATGTACAACTATGACATACAACTATCTACTGGGGCTTTGGGGAGGAAAAAGGAAAAAAAGGAGGAAGATTGGCAACAGATGTTAGCTCAGGGCCAATCTTCCTCAAAAAAAAAAAAGGACTACTAAAAAAACAGAGTTGTCTTTGAAAAAAAACTATAAAAATTAGATAACAGCGCTTATTTCTTGATAGATACATTAGGCATAGTATTCTAAATAACATATTTGAATACCACCTTTGAAGTAAACACGTTAGAACCTTTGACGTTATCATTCTTGAACTGGTTAATAGGTAAGAGCATTGATTTATACTACCATTTGATCTTTTAGAAGTGATTTTAGTCTATGTGCCCTTAAACATGTTATGTCTTTTAAAAGACAAAAAATGGGCAAAAATAATTTTTAAAGGTAAGTAATTACTATCATTGGAAAATGGAAAGTATTTAGATTTTTTGGTCCAGATATAGTGTTTCTGTGACATATTATGCATTATATGTAGGAATGAATAAATTAATACTTTTATTTGGTGAGTTTTATGAATCTAATAACCAATCAATAATTATAACATAATACATAATTGTGAAATATAAAATACAGTCATGTGCTGCATAACAACATTTCAGTCAACAATGGACTGCATATATGACAGTGGTCCCATAAGATTAGTACCATATAGCCTAAGGGTGTAGTAGGCTACACCATCTAGGTTTGTGTAAGTACACTCTATGATGTTCACACAACAATGAAATCACCTACCAACTCATTTCTCAAAACGTATTCGTGTCGTTAAGCGACGAATGACTATATTTTTTATATCCTGATTATTATATTAAAATATCAATGCTACAATTTACTGTTTTAAGTGACTCCTAAGAATACTAGATAAGCTTCTTATGTTTTCCCTCATGATGGACAAGACAGAAACTCAGTCTTGGTGTCTTTTTGGGTTAGGTTTGCCAGATTTAGCAAATAAAATAGAGGACACAGTTAATTCTGAACCTCAGATAAACTATAATTTTTTTTTTTTAGTATAAATATATTGCAAATAATTCACAGGATATATCTATACTAAAAAATTATTCATTATTTATCTGAAATTTAAATTAAACTTGATGTCTTATAGTTTATCTGGCAGCCCTATTTTGGGCAAGTCACCTAATTTGCATATCACGGGGCCGTCACCGCAGGAGGAATGTGGGATTTTCCATTAAATGGTCAAAAGCACAATAAACTTTTTTTTTCTGTGAACATGGAAAAAAAGAAGTGATAAGGGGCGCTTATTTAGGAATTTCAACTTAAAAAAAAGGCTAGTATTCAGGGACCCTCAGGTTCGTGGCTTGACCTTGAGCATTCCAAGGTACTTGTGTCTTCTCACAGGTCATTGTCTTGACATGAGTACAGCCATGTTTGGCCGCTCCATTGACCTACAGCCACCAGCACAAAAAGAAATACAAAGCTGCTTTCTGCGTGGTGGGAACCGGCCCTTCTCTCACAGAGGGAGTTGCAGGTTGTAACATTTCAAGGCTCTTGGAGCGTCGTAGCACGGGATGGACTGGCCATCTATGCCGGGCTGGGACGATAACCAAAGAGAACAATGCACGTACACAACTACTGGGCTGGGACGTTAGCCAGGGGGCTCAGTGCACGTACGCCACTGATAACCATTTTGTGCATGGAAACACTAAATGCTTGCTCTGCAAACTCTGTAATTGCTTACTCTGAAAATTACTGATGGTATAAAAACTGCTGGAAACTGAGACCCGGTGAGAGTTCCACCTGTGGAAGGGACGCCTTGCCCAGGACGTGTGATCCTTGCCCAGCCGCGTCGATTGACAGGGCTCTCCTGGCAGTGGGACGTGGATGTTGTGAGTAACTGATTTGATGTGAAGTAATTGATTTGATATGAAGTAATTGATTTGATGTATTCTCTTCTTGGTCAACCTGGTGTTTCTCTTTCTGGTTGATTTGTGTCATTTCTCTTCAGCCGATGTGGGTGCTTTCCCTTTCCAGTCGGGCTGATGTTTTTTTTCCCTCTTAATATTTGACCTATTTGGATCTGTGTGCAGACTGTCGCCTTTACTATCCTCTATATAATAAAATATACCTTCAGTCCATTTGTTTGGAGTGGAAAGTGTCTTTTACGTCTCCGATCGAATCCCCGAACCTCTCATAACATAATTGGCGCTGTGAGCAGGATTCGATTAAGGAGATGCCTTTCCTATTCAAACGAAAGGTAACTGAAGCCAAGGTGGAAGAAATTCCAGGATGGGAGGACCCTCCCTCTTGCACTCTGGCTGGGGAGTGGACTCACAGGTCAGGATTATGTGACTCTTGAGATGTTCGTCTGCGATATATGAATCATTGGATGTGACCAAAACTTTGCAGACAGTAGGAAAAAAGAGATAATGTTTCTTTTCTGGCACGGCGAGGTTAATGTTTATTGACTGCTTATCGTCGGGCTATGGAAGATAGGGATAAAATACAAGGGAGAATGTACTCTTGAAAAAAGAAGTTTCAAATTTACAGTCCCGGCTGATGTCACCCAAAATAGAAACTCTTTCCTTGCCGTGAGCCTGGCATTCTAGTTTTATTTGGCCCCTCTTAAGTGACAAATAGAGAGCCTAAATATGTATCCAATAATAATTTGGCGAGCCAGCCGGGAGGCTCTTTGTCCGTGGCTCAGCGGCCCTGGGCCGGGTGGGATGTCCTGGGAAACAGTCCAGCAGCTGCCTAGGTGATTTGCCCTAGGGACTGCTCCCAGTGCTTTCCATCTGACCTGGCACCGCTGACCCTGGGCACATTTTTCTTATGACAGGGAAACAGCCTCTAGAATTATTTGTTTGTTTGCCTATTTGTTTGTTTTTGCTTACACCAAGAACTCCCTTCCCCTCCATCTGGAGTCCTGTCTCTTTAAGAGGCAGGGCTATCCCTACTGGAGTGGGAATAATTGTAGGACTTTTACCCGGAATCTGTTAGATGCATCTATCTGTTCTGTTTGGGATCCCATTTAACTGTCTATTCTGTATGTTTGTAATTTCGAAGGGGGGAAGTTCCATCTGTCCCCAAGGAGAGCCCTCTGGGCCACCTCTTGGCTAAACGGGCTATATTCAGCTAGGAGCCCATATCCAAGAAGATAGGTTTTTTTATTGTAACACCACATGGCCACAATATTCCATAGACTCCAGAGAGGAAAAGTGGCCAAAATGGGGAAATTTCAATTTAAACTTTTGAAGTAATTTAAAATTGGAATGGCTATTCTGGAGAATCTGATGAGTTCACCTTAAGGGTCGCCCTTAAAAGAGAGGATTTGAAACCTCTCACGATGAAATGCAATCTTTAATTAATACACAGAGGCTTCTAAAAGACAAAGTTATTTCAAAAACAGCTTCCAAAATCTTTTTGGTAACTTGAAGCTTTAGAGTTTTGCTAAATTAAGTTGATAAAAATTTATTGAGTCTCTGGGTCGTTTCCACATAAGATAAAACATTAAAAATTGGTTACTAAGCATAAATTTGTCTGCCTATGGTTTCTTATCTCAAAAAAAAAAAAACTGAAAGATGCTTACATTTATTGATAAACATGTTATGTGCATGTTGAGGAATTTTCTATGAGAAAGTACACATTTCTGGAAAGTCTGTATACAAAAAAAGCAAAAGGTATGTTGTCCATAAAGAAGGTATAAAGAATAGAGATATTTATGTTTGTTTTGTTAAGAAAAATAAATTTGTCCTAAAGTACTAAGAAAAGAAAAAAGGCGTAGGACAAATTCTAAATGTAAAAAAATAAGTGACAGAAGCTTTGTGAAAGTAAAGCCCTGAGGAGTTTTGCACATGATCAAGTTGGCTAGAGTAAGCTGAAGCTGATAAAAAATTAAAATTTGACTTTCTCTCTTATAAAGGTAATTTTCTTAAACTTTTAGTCTGCTCTTTATATAGAGATTAAAAGGTGCTCTTTTGAGTAAGTCTATGTAAAAGACAAAACACCTATGTTTTGTTAAAGTAATTTCCTATGTTCAAAAAGACTGAAGTCTCTCTATTAAGGTTTTTCTTTTTGTTTTTTGACTGTTTTAACTCTCTGTTTGCCTTTCACTATTTTTGTTATCCACTTGATTAAATAAATAACTAGGCATTATTTCCTATTTGACCAAGTGTTTTAAAATCTTTTGATATTTTTGATAAACTTCTGCCAAAAATTAAAGTTTTTTAACTTAAAAAAGAAATTACAAAAAGACATATGATTAGGATACCAAAATACAATTGTTACTGTATTTCATGTTGATGCTCACAGTTCTTTAATTTCTACAGAACAGAAATATAACTCTTATGCTGATCAGCTGGTGCGAAGTCATGCAACACACAACCCAGGCTTAGCACAATAGGTCCACAAAAAGAGTGGACACTTGGGAGAACAAGCTTCATACAGGTGGGCACAACAAAGGGGAATCCTTGTCACCCATGATGATATTGCCACTGCAGTACAACAATGTCAGTTATGCCAACAGTTAAATAAACGGGGAGTTCCACACCCCTACCAAGGTCATATCCAAAAGGGATTATTTCCCGCCCATACATGGCAAATAGATTTTATTGGACCATTGCCAAATTCTTGTGGATATACTTATGCCTGCACTGCTGTTGATACATATTCTGGTTATTTATTGGCTATACCAGCTAAAGCGGCCACCCAACAGAGTGCCATAAAATTATTAGATACAATCAAGTTATATTATGGAACACCAAGGCAAATTCAGAGTGACAACGGTTCCCACTTTACAGGTAAGTTGATTCAAACTTATACCAAGGAAAATTATATAGAATGGATTTATCATATACCTTATTACCCCCAAGCTGCAGGCATCATAGAACAAATGAATGGATTGCTTAAACAACAATTGAGGAAACTTGGTCATGGCTCATTAAAGGGGGGGGCACAACCATCTAAGTACTGCTCTAAATATGTTAAATAACAGGCCACTAGGCCCTAATGAGACTCCTCTGTCAAGGTTGTTACCAGCAAAGATTACAGAAGTGGCAGCCGCCACCCATGAGCTTATGACCTTAACCTATTGGCCCCTGACTCAGTCTGCTAAACCGCCTTTTCGTGCCACGGCCGAAGCGGCTGGATTGGATTTATCTACTGTTCATTCTATTCAATTGCCCCCTAAGAAGCAGTCTATAGTCCCTACTGGGATAGGGGTACAATTTCCCAAAAATACCTTTGGTTTGTTAAAAGGACTCTCTGGACTGGCAGCAAAAGGTATTAATGTACTGGGAGGAGTTATTGATCCAGATTACCAGGGAGAAATAAAATTTATATTATATAATGGTAGTGACACAGTACTAACTGTAGAGTCTGGGGAACGAGTGGGGCAATTATTGGTGCTTCCGCTCCTGACTCCAAATGTGTCACAAGGACAACCTCCAAGTGAATTAACTAAAAGAAAAATGCAAGGATTTGGGTCTACAGATAAATGGAAACCTGGAGCAAAAGTGTGGGTGACACATCCATCCAATGCAGCTCCCCGTGCCGCAGAAGTAGTGGCCCAAGGGCCCACTGCAACACTCATAGTTATGTATCCAGGAAATGAACAGTTATATCATGTTCCTAAAAATTCTGTTTCTTTGCGTGAATAGATACTCCTGCTGTGTTCGCTATGCTGTGCTGCACCTCCATGTCTGCTGCAGACCTACACACAGAGGCATTAGTTGCCTCTGTAGGACAACCTTTGACCCTGCACTGTTAGACCAACTGCTCTACACCAGTGGGGCCTATAACCTGGACTACGAATGGCCGAAAAATTTGGTCTCAGAAACAACAAGCAACTTCGCAATATAAGATAATTTCTCTATTACCCTGCCTTCTGCTACCCTCCGTGATGGGGGCTGATCTGGACTTCTACAAGCTGGTTTGTTAGGCCTAAGTGTTACCTTATCTAATGTTATCTTTGATACTGTACATGATTTGCAAGATCAAGTTAATAACATTTCATATTCTAAGGGGTTGTTTGATTGGTTACTTTGGGGTTTGGGTCCTTTATTGCGAGATAGTTTTATAATTATTGTAGTCATTGGATTTTGGATTCTTGGATGTGCCTTATGTACTTGTGTACGAAGTTCATTGTCTGTGCATATGGTGTCTTATGGTTAATGGAGACGGCCACGGCCGAATATGTCTTGACATGAGTACAGCCATGTTTGGCCGCTCCATTGACCTACAGCCACCAGCACAAAAAGAAATACAAAGCTGCTTTCTGCGTGGTGGGAACCGGCCCTTCTCTCACAGAGGGAGTTGCAGGTTGTAACATTTCAAGGCTCTTGGAGCGTCGTAGCACGGGATGGACTGGCCATCTATGCCGGGCTGGGACGATAACCAAAGAGAACAATGCACGTACACAACTACTGGGCTGGGACGTTAGCCAGGGGGCTCAGTGCACGTACGCCACTGATAACCATTTTGTGCATGGAAACACTAAATGCTTGCTCTGCAAACTCTGTAATTGCTTACTCTGAAAATTACTGATGGTATAAAAACTGCTGGAAACTGAGACCCGGTGAGAGTTCCACCTGTGGAAGGGACGCCTTGCCCAGGACGTGTGATCCTTGCCCAGCCGCGTCGATTGACAGGGCTCTCCTGGCAGTGGGACGTGGATGTTGTGAGTAACTGATTTGATGTGAAGTAATTGATTTGATATGAAGTAATTGATTTGATATATTCTCTTCTTGGTCAACCTGGTGTTTCTCTTTCTGGTTGATTTGTGTCATTTCTCTTCAGCCGATGTGGGTGCTTTCCCTTTCCAGTCGGGCTGATGTTTTTTTTCCCTCTTAATATTTGACCTATTTGGATCTGTGTGCAGACTGTCGCCTTTACTATCCTCTATATAATAAAATATACCTTCAGTCCATTTGTTTGGAGTGGAAAGTGTCTTTTACGTCTCCGATCGAATCCCCGAACCTCTCATAACAGTCATATACTATGAGTTAAGAACTTAGATTCTATTTTGAAGATGGACACTCAAATATAAATGCCATTTAGTCAATTTTGAAGTATTTTAATTAATAATAATTATAATAAATGACATTTATTGAGTATTACCTGTGAAACTAAGTACTTAAAATACATTAGCTGACTTAAGCCTTGCAACAATCTTATGTGTTAAGCACTATATTTTACCCCTCATTTTTAGGCAAAAAAAATATAGGAACAGAGGAATTGAGTAACTTGTCAATGGTCACACAGCTAATAAGAGGGAGAGCTGGAATTTGAACTCAGACTGTCAGATTTAATTTAATTTTTTCTCTTGACCATTACTCTATTCCACCTCTGAGCCTTGAGATAAAAATCTCACAGACATTTCATGAGATTTGTCTATGAAAAACAGACATGAAAGCCACCTGTGGCTTTCACATTTTATGATAAATTATAGGCTTATAATTATAAGCTATTTGCTTATCAGAACAGAAAAAGAAGTAGTAACAATGTAACCATAGAGCTAGGTCAACAGACTGTTGAATCCTTGTTCTCCTTCACCCTTCATGTTCCCTGACCTGTGAAAGCAAGTTAGGAACTACAAAGATCACAGAAGGGCCTCTGTCTCACCTCATGCTATGGGTTTGAAATAAGGCCTATGAAGATTTGGTCAAAAGCAAAAAGTGCTAAATAAGGTCATCTTACCTTAATTGACATTCATTGGTTGACACAAGAGTCGGCACACTGCTTGTCTCCTTTCAGTTCCTTCCAGACTTAGACTATGACTTCCTCTCCTAGGCAGTGGCCGGCTCAGTCAGCTCCTGGGAGAGTGCCATTTCTCAGGCTGTTTCACTGTAAAACCAAATTATGAATTCTCCAGAGGCAATGGCAAAATAACCTTTCTGCACACACGAGACAGCAGGAGGTATATGAACAGTTCATGTAGCTTGGCTACTTTATGAAAATATAACTATTTCTCTTGATGGACCTTGGTCAAAAGTAACATGGACCCATAAAACAAAGCCTTTGTTTAAGAAAAGAATATATATTATCAGATAAACTGCTTCAAGTTTGTGGTTTAGCCTTTTCTTGGTTAAAGTTGGAATGAAACTGTTCAACCTCTTCCTGGAAAACATAAATATGCAGAAGAATCTACTTGGTAGCATCCAGAACAAGAATGAGGCTTTCCTATTTCCATTAAAATAATAATCAAAAGAAACTTAAACCTTGTGTTAAAAAAGGTTTCTAAAATATTACTTTATTTTAGCGTGCCCTCATGATATGTAGAATGCACATCAAGTAGAAATTTTATAGTATACAAATCTCAAGTTACAGGATTAAAGTGATGATTCTCTTTCAACTCCTTTTCTCAAAAAAGTGATTTATTTCTATAGTATACCTTATAATTATTCCTGCCTATTTGAATTGCTGAATATACAGAATGATTATTTACAATATAAAAGCGAGAGAACAGTCACGGGGATTATCATAGACTTTTTCATTCAGTATGGCAATGAAAGAATGTAGAAGGAAAGGAAAAGCATGAGAAATAGTTGAGAATAACCTTTTGATTAATTTTCACAGAAGCCTTCTTTTAAGAAGAAGGAAGTATGGTGTCCTTAGAAGACGTTAGAAAAGCAGTTCCCACTGTACTCATATAGCACTATCCAATATGGTTATTGAGAACATGTATCAACCATTTACAAACAGAATATTCTACTTTTGAAAAAATCGTGAGGGCCAGCCCCAGTGGCCTAGTGGTTAAGTTTGATGCTCTCCACTTCAGCGGTCCGGGTTTGGTTCCTGGGCGCAGACCTACACCGCTCATCCGTCAGTGGCCATTCCGCGGTGGCAGCTCACATACAAAAAAAGAGGAAGATTATCAGCAGATGTTAGCTCAGGGTGAATCTTCTTCAGGAAAAAAAAAAATCATGATATCCAAATACTCAATGGCTTAAAATGGAACTTAAAAATTATAACTAGTTTAGACAAGTAGCTTCAAATAATGTATTTATTTGTTTATGTACCTTTTTTATATTAGATACCACCCTACATGTCGTATATATGTTGTATCTAATCTTCAAAACAACTTTTCCAAATTACCTCCATTTTTATATTTGAGAAAACTTAGGTTCATTAAGTTGAGAACTTGCTCAAGACCACTTGATACACGTGGCTTAAATGGGATTTAAAACTCAGAGCTGTCTCATTTCAAGCACCATCTAGAAAGGACTATTATTATAAAAATATGAGTTAAGATACAATTAAAAAATTTTAGTTTACATTCAGGGAAGTTGGGAAAAGTACAAGTTTGCAAATGGTCTTCCCAAAACTCGATGATATATCCTAAAAAAATCCGAAAAACTTTTGAAGAAAATATCCTCATTATTGAGACCAAGGAACAACATAGCCCCAGACAACAAACTTGGAAGATAATTCTCCAGATTCAAAGCAATTTAGATAAACTGGAAAAAGACCCCCAGAGTTGATGCCTAATCTTTTTCCTTGAAGGGATAATTAAAAGAAAAAACAGCGAGATTCCACTAATACAGCTTAATGTGAGTGTCAGAGGATTGGTACAACATGGGAAAGCTGGGAAATGCTCCATTTAGAGCCCTTTCACTACTGCTCATCAGAACTCCACAGCTACAGCCAGGGAGCTGGAAAGAAAGTATACGTTTATATATCACTATTTCTTTTATCTTGAAACTTGGCTTTCTCATAGGGGCCCAGTTTATGTCCACTGTTCCTTCCATCCACTGAAGGAAGCCCCTGACCTGAAAAAGTTAGGGATGAGTAGCTGAGATAAAAAAGAAAGAGCGAGAGAAGGGAGGAGAGAAAAGAGAAGATGGAGGAGAGAAAAGAGAAGATGGAGGAGAGGGGAGAGAAAGAAAAAGGAAGGAAGGAAGGAAGGGAAGGAAGAAGGGAGGAAAGAAGGAAGGAAGGAAAGAAGGAAAGTCAAGGAACAATTTCTTACAATTGATTCTACTAGCAGCTGCAGTAGCCATATCAAACAAAAAGCTTTCTTCTCTCCCTGACATTTCTTCAGAATGACTGACTTACCCTAGACAAGGAAGGATACCTGAGGAGCACCCTCACCATCGAGAAAGGACATGCTCCGTCTTCAGCAAAAGTGGCCCTTGAAAAAGAGTCTGCAACAAATACAGAGAGAAACCACACAGAGACTGACGTCCCGAATGGCAGAAGCTCATGGCCTTGGCGCTTTTCATTCCCTCCTCAGGCACTTGAATGGCTAAATAGATAATATTGTTATCAAGTCTTCCTGCCCAAGTTTTAAAGGAAGAAATAAGACATTACCTCAGTATGTGAAGGAAACTAACTCAAGTAGAATTTATTCACACTATTTTGAAGCCAATTAGAGATCTAAAGGGGATTAAAACCAAATTCAGCACCAAAAATAAAGAAAATATAGCATAAGAAAACTGCTGACAAGTATATTTCAGAAGAATATTTTCCCAGGAAAATAGAAGAAAATCTTATTTTGTCATCTCAGGAAAATTTTATATATGTATTTTTATATATGCATATATACACATATATACATATATACACACATTTATTTATATGTGGAGAAAGAGAGAGATTGAGTGAGAGAGAATAACTATATAGTTTGAAAAAGAAGGGTATAAAACAGCTTCAGTCGTCTTCTCAATATATTATTTGCAACAACACAATTTCTACAGATTTTTGAAGAAAAGAGACATCATGCATCATCCAAGCAATTGAAATACTACGTAGCATCTTATTGCACGCGTGCTCATTGCATGAATTACTTTAGTTGACTGGGATACAAAGTCGAGAGCCACTCTTTATTATTTCTAAAACAACCTCAAACCAGAGAGTCTAAATGAACTCTTAAAAATGTAGAATTCACTAAAAGCTATGTAGAAATATCAACTGAACCAACGTGTATTATTTTTAGTAAATGCCCAAATACTCTAAAAATGGTACCATTGTCCTAAAAACTAATTTTTTCATTTCTGGGTGGTAATGTTGACACTTTATTGACTTATGAGAGAAATGAGACTTTTGGAATCCTCATTCAGTATCAGCCAAATCTAGGGCAAATTTAGAAAGCTTACCTTAGTCTCTTCTACAGCAACTATTAAAAGGAAAACAAACAAACAAAAAAGGAATTGGTGTCCATATGATGCTTAAGGATAGAGTCCAGAAATGCAGGGAAGCACACTAGAACCCTCAACGGAAACTGGAACTTCCCGGTAAACCCAAAACATGCAATGAGTTGAGAGCTACTCTTTCTGGTGCCTTCCAGAGACAAGAATTGCAGCTGTGCAGAAGTGCTGGCAGAGAATGGCCCTGGGAAATTAATGTGACCCATAGGGTAATTTGTGAAGAATGATCCTCTATCCTTCAAAATGGTAGAAAAGAACAACAGCAGAGGCAGGGAGCAGCTCCCCAAGTGGTAGCTTAGGAATGCTGCTATTGGGTCAGACTTGAGAAGCTTGGGGCGCCATAGGAGTATGGAGGGGGAGGTTGCTGCTGCCTAGATCTCAGGCCTTAAATTATGTGCAATACTCCATCTCCAAGGGGGACCTGGAGAGAGGCAGAGGTGGGAGTCAGAGGAACAAGGAAACTCGAGACCGCCCTCTTAGTACAGGGAACAATCTTCCACACGGTGGAAGGGGGAAAATTTCCCAAAGCTCAGACTCACTCATGATGGTGACCAGGGAGAATGCCACGCATAGGACAGGGCTGGATTTTGTGTGTCTGAATTATTGGGGGGGTTGTCCTTAAAAGATGTCTTGTAGCATTACAAATATAGGTATTTATCTTTGGTAAATGAAAGTTTGCCTCCTTTCCATAATTCTTGAAGGAAGATATTAGGGGGAACTAAGTATTTTTTGCAGGAAAATACTTTTATCAGGGAACAGAATTTCCTTCTAGGAAGTATCAGTGCCATAAATAAAATTTATGTTTTTTCTCTTTTTAGTGAAATAAATGCCAGCTACTTGGGTAGACAGCTGGTTTACAAAATCTGTAAAGAGCTGGTTACTGCTACATATTTCCTCATGGAACGAGTAGGAATTTTCCTACACCACAAACTCAGGTGTGCAAAAATATAACTATCTTTTTTTTTTTTTTTTAACTTAACTGAATCTTTACTTTGAACTATTACTATATTTGGCGGCAGAAAACTTAATTTTTTCAACTCTAGGTAGACTCATCCACCCTAGAGTATCATCAAACATTTCAGGCTTAAATTCACTCAATTTCAGACTTCCCGCTCTCTGTGTCTTATCCTAGGGGAACATTCCGGGCATTTACATACTGTCATGTCATGGGGCAGGTATTGGCTTTGTGGCTGCCACTCTCTATCACAGGAGCATCTACTGAGCTATAACTTCCCCTATCTGGCCCTTGGGTGTGGTCTTAATGCTAACTTCTGCTAAGAAGCCTGTGTTCCCATGGATGTAAAGTGGGCATCTGCATCTGCGTCTCGCCCAGCCTGGCCACACACCCCCTCCACGTTTGCTTTCTCATGGCACTCCAGGGTCATGCAGACTTGGTGGGGCTTCCTCGGCCTTCTCTGCCCAGACATGCCTCCATGACCTATCTCGTCTCTCTAACCCTACCATGGCGGTAGACACTTTCTTGAGAATATTATTTCCAAAATCCAGTTGGGAAGAGAACACGGTTTCCATTTGCAGAACCACTAACATTTATCTGGAGTTTCTTTCACTTCTCTTCCCCTCAAACTCACTTGAGGAATGGGAGAGAGATTATAGGATCTGTTTCTCAGGCATGCACCTGAACTTAAGTCCTCCAGTTGTCACCAACGTCCTGTATTTGTCAGGGTTGGCCATGCCCAGAGCCAAGATACTTCAAATTCCTCAACTGCACAGTTTGGTTTTCTTGGAGAAAAGGCCATGAGATTAAAAAAGGGAAGGGGTATAACTTAGAACAAAAACATTAGTTAGTATATCAAAATGTTTTGTCATGTCCTACAACTTTAGAAGTCTTTTTCTCGGCTCAGTGTCTGTTCTGCGTTACTGTGTGTTGAGATGGGGTGCATAGACTTCCCTGAATTCTTTTCTTTTCTTTTCTCTGTGTCTGTCTCTCTTTCCTTTTTTCTTTCTTTCTGGAAGAGAATTACTTGCAGTTTGAATTGTATGTTATAACCTTTCCAGTATATGAAAGATATCTCTATACAACTTTTGCTTTACATAATGAAACATCTCTGCTAGGATTTTCTTATCTGTTTTATGCTCACTTTTAGTGGTAAACTACAGTATGGCATATGAATGATATCCTGATTGATTGATCATTTCATTCATTCATTCATTTATACATCCACTCATTCCAGAAATGTCTGTTAAATGCTGGGCATTATGATTAGCACCAAGGACTTGGTGAGAACTTGATAGAATCCCTGCCCTCGGTGCCTACCACCTTTATTGGCTGTAGGGTGGAGGTGGAGGAAAGGAGACAGACATGAAATAAAATAATTACATAATCAATTTTATGTATGTCATAGTAAGTTCTATGAAATAATAAAACAGGGTGCTATAAGGGCCTATGTCAGGACAAGACTTTCTTTGAAGAAGTGACTTTTTAACTCATATTTGAAAGATAAACTGTTACATGTGTAGTCTCAAAATTTAAGAATAACTTTTAAAAACTGGAAAGAGAATGTGAAACATCTAAATCTGGAAAGAGAAAAATTTTTATTTAAAATAAAAGATGAGAAAAAGAGAAAAAACAGCAGTGAGAAGCTGATGAAGAGATTTAAGCAGGTCAATGACAGTCCAATTTGCATTTTTCAAAGATCATTCAGGTTGCAATGCGGAGCACGGGTGGTAGGTGTACAAGAATGTACACTGTGAGGAGAGCTGGGAGGTTTCTGAGATGAGAACAGTTGTGTACTAGGCTGATGTCTGAGAACACAAAGAGAAACAGCAATAGTTTGTTGCTTGACGGAGCAGCATACGTGGGGTGAGGGAAAAGGAGATGTCAAGGCCGACTACCAAGAATTGTCTTGCAGAAAGATTTCCACAAATCTATGCTACTTCAGAGAGCAAACTAAGGAATGAATACAATTGTGTAGCACCTTATACCACAGTATCTATATTGTACAGCTGCTATCAGCATAGTTCCACTTAAAACAAAAGACTAAGACACTTGTGATCCACGTTGTGTCCACTGTAAAGCAAAGAAAGGACTTCAAATCTTCTTTGTACCATTCAACTAACTTCATGCTATCTTCCTTAACATAAAATGTAACTTGTAACCATAACCGAGTTGGTTCAACTGTTTCCTGGAGAAGGGCGTGGCACAATGTTTGAATTCTCCAGCATAAAGTTACCTTCCAGAATGCCAAGTCAAGATTGATTGCCAAGGTTCTGCTGTATGCCTCAATGAGCATAAACCACCGTTTTTCACCAGTGAAGACTCACATCATGGTGCTTAAAATATGTTTCATCACAAGATGCCAGATGGCCCAGCAGCAGCAGTTACTGCCTATTCATGAACCACTTCATCACAGGATAGAGCAATGTACATATTGACGAAGACAACATTGCTGTTATTATGGGAGCCATGACGTTGTACATCTTCTTCCTATCTAATGCATTAAAAGTTGTGTGAATCATAAGCTTTTTCTAAGGAACAGTTTATACCCTTAATCATAGAGTCATTTATGTGGAATTTTTGGCTAGATGCTTATAGCTACATGATAACTGCCAATCTGTAGGAATCCTTGATTACTGCAAATTCCAAGATGATATTGCCTTCTCAATGAGAACTATCCTATCTAACCTTTTTAAAATGACAGCCCTCTCTTCCATGTTCTGCTTTTTCTTAATTTTTCCATAGCACTTGTCACTTTCTAATATACCATATACATTGTTTATTATGTTTATTATTTATTGTCTATTTCCCTCCACTAAGAAGTAAGAGCAGAGATCTTATTTTTGTTCACTAATATATTCCAAATGTCTGGCACATAGTTGTGCTCATTAATATCTGTTGAATGCATGAGTTTGCTCGTAGATATCCTCCCAGATAAAGTTGCAAGATTAACTTTGTGGAGTATGATTATGTCATTCCCTCCGTGAAAAATACTTTGATGACATCCTATCACCTAAGGAATTTGGTCCAACTCTTTAGTTTCATTTTTGGGCCTCAAACTATATCTGTTAGCTCTTATTTTTCCCTTATAGTCACTCAGTGCCTAATCATAGCAAAGTTATAACCATGATCTATCACCTGGTATTCCCCTTACCGAGCAGGCCTTTCCCTCTGTATTATTTGGTTATGCGGCAATAATAATAAGGCATAACAAACTACCTCATAACCCAGTGCAGTGGCTTACAGCAACACCCATTTTAGTTTTCCTCTTATGCCTTGTGTGGGGTAGCTCTGTTTCAGGCTAGGCTCAGCTGGGATCTGCTGAGCTTGGCTCTGGGCTGTAGGCTGGAATTAGGTCAGCTCTGTATGTTTCTTCATTCTCCTTGGACAGCAGCTCTCCAGAGTATGTTCTCCTTCTGGCAGATTACTGAATACAAGCGGCCACACTAGATCACACTAGCACATTTAAGGACTCTGCTCGCATCATGATCCCTAACTTCCTCTGGCTAAAGCAATATGCACAGTCAAGCCCAATATCAATGTGGTGGAGAAATATGCTCCCCCCAAAGGGGGAGAGGTAGAGAAGTTAATATTTTCTGATCAATACTCATATCCTTCATATTCTCCCTTGTTGACCTATCCATCAAGACCCAGAACAAATGTTTCTTACACATTATGAACCTTCTCCAATTCAGTAGGTAGTCAGATTTTCCAATTTTTGTGATCCCAGTGCACTCCCCTTATACCTATGTCGTTACACTGTTTACATGTCTGACTCGCCTACTAGACTTTATGCTTCTAAAGAGCAGACACAACCTATTAAGCTTTCTATTCCCAATAACCACCAGAGAACATAGCAAATGATAAGCTTAATAGATATTAGTTGCATATAAATGGAATAGATGGTCCCATTAAAAAAAAACCAAACAACCTATTTAGACTCCATCAACATCAGTTTTCTCTCCATGGGTATATATCATTCTTATTGCACTACAGGCAGCATATCTAGGAAGTGTTTCCACTTAAAACTGACTAGAAGCAGGGGATCTGAAATTAAATCTCATTATAAAAACATCATAAGATATTCAAGGGCTCTTCTATAGGAAGTTTTGAAAATATTCTTGACCAAGAGTTTATATTGAATATTTAGGACATCGACAGACAGGAATTCTTGACAGTCAAGAGGATAGAATATCCTTAGTTTTCTCTCAAACTTATGCTACAAAAATCTCAAGATTTTTTTTATAACACATAATGTCAATTGACAAATGCCTGCATTTGTTCTAGATGATTAATTACTCCGTCCATCCATTCATTCATCCATCTATCTTTTTATTCATATGATTTTACTTTTCTCAACCAATTAAGTTTTGTCTTACTTAACATCACTCATAGTCCAGTTTAGAATTCATGATTTATCATTCTAATTACACTCTTACCAGTATCCTAAAATGCGATTTTCCTTGGCATTTTTGGTGCATTCATCTGAATGCAGACTGGATGAACTCAAGTACTCATTTCCATTCTACTTCCTTGAAGCAGCTAACCATCACTTTGTTGAACTAAAGAAGTCAGCGCCCATCCCACCTGCCTCCATAGCCAATACACTATTGGACTTTTAAGATTTATATGTCCAATATCCAATTAGTTTTAAAACCACCTTTCTATAGTGGTTGTCAAGTAAGTTTTATCAACAGAGAAAACGATTTGACCTTGGGACTGTGATCCACAGCATCAGTAGCATGTTGCTTAATCTTATCAATTGAATGCCTGACAATTATAAAAATAAGCACTAATTGATAGGATTTTATATGTAATTTCTCCTGGCCAATCAGGTTTGCTGATTTTTTTTTCTTTTGTGAGGAAGATCAGCCATGTGATAACATCTGCCAAGCCCCCTCTTTTTTTGCTGAGGAAGACTGGCCCTGGGCTAACATCCATGCCCATCTTCCTCTACTTTATATGAGATGCTGCCACAGCATGGCTTGCCAAGCAGTGCGTCTGTGCACGCCTGGGATCCGAACCAGCGAACGCCAGGCCGCCGCAGCAGAGTGCGCGCACTTAATCGCTTGCGCCACCGGGCCGGCCCCGGGTTTGCTGATTTTTATGATGAAATTTAAGTTTCCTTCCCTCCATAGGAGACAGACATGTAATAGGAATTATCAGATTATAAACTGATAAATAAGAAATTAATCACTTTTTTGATGCAAGAGATCACACGGAAATTTCTAACACAGAAATTATAAATGTAAATGTTTTCAGAACCAGGAAGAAGTCATGCAGGCATGGTGTAAAAAAAAAATAGTAATGGTAGGAACTGTGAATAACTAAAGTGTTCCTAGCTCACCTAAAATCATTCCAGTTCAACAGATTATATTAGCCAAATAAAACAGCCCAGGATCCCCATTGTGAGGCTTCTGGGCCAGAGAATTAGACTCTATGGTGTAAGGGAGACCTGAACAATAGGAAATCTGTTGGAACAAGTCAACAAGCGTATGATATGTGGTACGAGGCAAGTCCTCCTGCACCAAGGTATACCTTTAGTATTAGCTTATCAATGCTAAGATTTCCCACATTGGAGATGCATTTGTTTAAGTCATGTCTTACACAAATATAAAGGATATTGGAAGGGAGAATTAGTCATTATTCCTTGCGTTACGAGAGATTCAACCAAAAGTCCCATAAACAAAGAAAAGGAAATTTTTTATCTTGTAGACTCTTTAGAAATTTATGGAACAAAAGAGAAAAAAGAAAAGAAAAAGAAAGAACTGCTTAAACCAGCCTCAGAGAGATTCTCTCTTTTGCTCTGTCTCCATTCTTTTCCCTCTCTGTCTTCTCTCTATCCATTTATCTTTCATTGTCTCTGCAGGTTGGCCCCATTCTTTTTTGCAGACAGGTCTTCCCAATGTCCAGCAACCTCACCCTATTAATATTCAAGAAAGAGAAAGAGTGATTTTTTTTTATTAACCATAAATTAATCCCAGAGAGGTAATCTAACTTACTTGATTTGAGTCACACACATTCTCCACGGCCATGGTTTACCATGATGGACTGAGATGGTCAGGCATTGGTCGTATGTTCAATCTATGTGACCCAAGGAGAGGGCCTATAACTAGAGAAAATGAACAAGAAATCTTGCTAGGCAAGAAAAAAACAATACTCACAGTCCGCTACATATTGATGCTTATCAGGCAGGCGCACTTCAGTGTGAATAAGTTAATTAAAGCCTTTCTTGAGAAAGGGGAAAACAGAGCATAAAGACAGGAGACTCAGAACCATATACAAGTTAAGACTATTGACACTGAAGTCAGATTTCTTATGCTGGAATCTTAGGGCTACATGTGCCAGATTTTGTGATCTTGAGCAACTTTCTTAAACTTCCTAAAGCTCAGTTTCCCCTTCTTTAAAATAGGAATAACTTTTAAAATCTGTATGTCCTTCCTGTAAAATGGTAATAGTATCAGGATTCTCAGTACTTAGCACAGAGTAGGCACTGAATAAACATTGGATAGATGATTGAATGAATGCATGGATAAACAAAGACTACTTACATCATAAGATTATTTTAAAGATTATGCTTAACACAGAGCAAAGCATGTGTTAGAGCCTCAATAAATAATAACCAGAAAGCTAAAACGCTTTGATCAAAGGAAGGGAGAATGAAAGGAGATCCTACCAGGAAGCCAAGGCAAAAGAAATGGAAAGCCAAGGCTTGGGGGTCAAGGATGGGCTTTGTGGTATTGTTCCTTCAAGGTTAATTACAATGGTAATGATGCTTATTCTTCTATTCATCTACATTTTTTTAATCATCTGCATAACTATAGTATAACCCATAGATGTAAAAACTTAGAAAATTACCAAAAGCAAAAAAAGCAGTTGCATTTGTTCTTAGCTACATATTGTCATTCGAGCTGTAATTTCCATTTGTTAGCTGTGTTGGTGTCACTGCAAACGCAGCAATGAAGGTTAAAAAATATTCAGAGGAACTTCTGGATATACTCAAACATCTGGTAAGTTGTCATCACGGAGGCAAAACATCCATATACTTTCATCAAAAAGCTTGGAGTTTAAGCAGCAATATATAATGAATAGCAAAAAGGAATTTTCTTTTTAATTTCTCTCTAATGATAAAGGTTTCAGTTTAGCAGAATCCAAAAAGTTTGTTTGTTTTGTTGTTAGATATAACAACAAACATATGTTTGTGGATATATGCCGTAAAATTTTTCATAAAGTTGGGATTGACTTATGCTGCTCTCTCCAAGTGCCCTCTGTGGCAAAGAGTGTACATTTCAAGATGACATCCGTGGAAGAACAGTGAGACTACCAAGTGGCGAAAACAAAGATTGCTATTGTGGGAGGAGCTCTATAAACATCAGGTTTTTAACACCTGACTTAACATTAGTTGAGATAAATATACTGTCCTAAGGGCTCCATATAAAAATGAATGGGTTCATAACTGCAACTGTTTTGCTTGCCTTGGATAATTCTCCTTGTGATAAAACTAAATGTTAAATTTTCCTACTAAGATTCCAGTTTATAGTTCCCACTTAACAAATAAAGTTCTTAAAAAATACAATTATTTTTTATAAGAACCTGCCCACTTTGGCATGGATATATAATTAAATTTTTAGTAAATACATTTGATTGTTGGATCCATATGAAAAATTACTTATGCCACTCCGGAGCTTGCTTGCTCTCAGATCCGTTCCCTGCCTTCCTCTGCTAAGCTGTGTCACAGAGGACTGAATTCTACAAAGTGTGTTTCCCAGCCTCCTTATTTAGCTGGTTTTTCTTGTGTTTACCCAACCGAACGTACTGGCAGGAAGTTGGAGGATGGCAGAAAAGGAAGCTAGGGTATTTCTTCCTAAACCTTCCTGCCTCAGGCAGCATCTCCAACAGCTGTATTTTCTCTGTTGCTCCATCTCCTATTAGAAAAAAAAAGTTTGTCACTATTCCAACTTCCATTGGGTAACTCCAGCTCCTGGACTTCAATAAAATCTGTTCCTCTCTATTCCTTTCAGCCTGTAAGAGTGAAGATAAAGGTTTCTTGTTATTGCTAATCTCTGTGTTGCCTCACCAGACTCTGACTTATTAGTTTTTCTATCATCAATTTGCTACATTAAATTCTCTCTGTTTTAAATGGTTTCTACTTTCCTGGCTGGACCTAGACTGAAACACCAATTATCACCACTGGCCTAGTCGTTAAGTAGAAAATATACTATTTCTAAGCAAGTAATGATAAAATATTCATAACAGTGATTGATTCTGATCATTAAAAACAATGCTTTGTGTCAACCTAGTTAGATGAAAATGGGGAAATGCAGTTTGCAATGCCAGCACATGACCTGAAGCCACAATCACGATCCCACTAAATGATTCTGCTCTCTGGGTTTCACTAAAAAGCATTGGAATGAAAGTGCTTCTGCAGAGGGTACTGTGTGCATATGTATAAACTAGATGAAGCGTGGTCTGTGAATTCCTAAGGCATTTTCACCCACATCTTCAGGAATGAATAAACCATACAATGGCCTCATAATATCCAAAGGGGTGCTCTTTTCTTGGAATTTTGCACAAACCAAGTCAAAAGATAGGAAAGTTTAACTGTTGGAAGGTTGGAGTGATGAAGAAACTAAATGCAAGAACTTTGAACTCACTTATATTCCTTCAGTCTCTTCTATATCTCCCTGAATAGGCAGTCAGTAAGGAAGCATCTAGATTGGCATGTTCTCTTAAATCTGCTTAATTGGGCCCTTGAACCTCCTTATCTTTCCAGTCCTTTGGATTACTGACCTAGCTAATGATAATTTCTCTCCTTTTACAGAGAAGTTGTTATTCTATTGATACCTTGAAAGTATTCTTCAGAAGATTCTCAGCTAGATTGATGAGACAGTAAACCAGGAGACAGCTCTAGGCTGCCTTATGACTTGGTTAATTTATTGAACTGTTGTTATCTCCTTGATAAGCCTCAAGTGCAATGAATATATGCTCTCAGGAAAATGCAGACATGGACAATTCAAATATGGTGGCAGACTTGCTAAAAACCAACCTGCTGACACACAGACACATAGCAAAACCCTTCTAAGCTAGGCATGTAACTGCTACTTGTTTAATATTTTAGAAAACATGCATTTATATTGATCTAATCTGACCAACACAACAATTCTGAGAAGGTAGAGTATGTATCTTTAGAGCAAAAGGTAACATATTTGGAGGATAGGGAATAGAGAAGAGGATAAATATGGGATGAAATCAAGATTTAGTCAGAGACCAGGTTATGTAGGGCTCATTGCTCATAATAAGATTTTGATTATATTTTAATGGATCAGCAAGCCATCTGGAGTATTTTAAGTGAGGTAATGATATGATTCATTTTTTATTTTTAAAAGATCACTTTGATAACCCTGTGGTTATTGGATTATAGAGAAAGCATGGAAGCATTTACTAGGCATTTGCAATAATCCAGGTGAGAAATGATGGTGATTTAGACTAGGATGATTGTAGAAGATATGGTGAGAAGTAGTTAGATTGTTTTATGGACCAAACAAATAAGTAAAACTTGTAGCAGAGTACCTGGAATAATAATAGTAATGATAATAATAGCAGACTCAATAATAATAATAATAATAATACCTAGCAACCATTTTAGCCTTTAGAATTTGGCTCTTTATTCTTCATTTCTCCCTTTCAATGAACTAATGCACTAGGAACATTTGAATTGTTTCTCATTAATGTCCTTTCCTAGATCATTAATAAAGTTTTCAACTTCTAATTTAAGAGTGAACTCTTTTATTTCCCATCCCTTGGTATCCATTAAAATGATGTTAAATGAATCAAAATGATATGACCCTACAACCACAAACAGCAAGTGAGACATCAACACAGCAAGGTTTCTGAAACACCTCTGGAAGTTGGAAAACACATAGACTGATGAAATTCAGAGGGGGCTGAAGCCATGGAAGGGACTAAGCTGTTCCCTGACAACAAGGCAAGTAACCGCGGAGGGTTGGAGAGAGAAGTCAGTCTGAAAAAGAAAGAGTAATTATATACCTATATATGCATTCATCCTCCTCTATCTCTTATCGAGAAGTCAGGCATTAACTACCCAAGCAGATGCATACAACAAAATAATCAAAGGACAATTATTATCTAAATAAATTTAACTGCCTAGTGAGAAATGGAGCAACTAGTGTATTCTGGCATTTAGGGCAGTCCGGGCAAATGACTGACATCTAGTTCTATTTGCCATTTTGCAAAAGTTGCCTGTTAATAGAACTCATTTTTGAACAGAGTGGTATTAGCCAACCATTTTACTGCATCATTTTAAAATATGAAAGGAAACAGAGGTAATGCAAGAAATGGAAGGCAAATTTATCTTTAGAAAGATTTACGTATATATGTGTATACATATACATATATATGTATATATATATTATTCATAAAATAAAAGAATAGCATGACTTGTCAAAGTAAAGATCACAGAAAATGAAATAATTATACAAAATTTAAAATACTTCTGACAAAAGATAAGGAAGATAAAGTTAGAAGAAGATAAAACCAAAGGAATTCCTCAAATGTATATTAATAACACATAATCACAGGAAATATGATAGAAGAGATAACAATTATACAGTATCTATTTAAGACACTCACGTTGAACTAATTAGAGTTCTGAGGAGGGAGCACAGAGGAAGATTGGAGAGAAATTATGTGTATATATATATATGTACAAAAAAAAAACAAGAGTATTTCCAGAACTAAGGGAGATGTGTTCAAACTAAAAGCGCTTGACAAAAATTGAGCAAAATTAATAATAATTAAAGAAATCTTTTTTAGATGTATCATTGTAAAATCTTAGAAAATATGAGTGATCTGTGTATCTAGTGCTGCATGACAAACCACCTCAAAACTTAGTGGCTTCGAGGGGGCCAGCCCCATTGCCTAGTGTTTAAGTTTAGTGTGCTGTGCTTTGGTGGCCTGGGTTCATGGGTTTGGATCCCGGGTGTGGACATACACCACTCTTCAGCCATGCTGTGGCAGTGACCCACAAACAAAATAGGGGAAAATTGGCACAGATGTTAGCTCAGGGCTAAACTTCCTCAAGCAAAAAAAAAAAAAAAAAAAAAGAGGAAGATTGGCAACAGAAGTTAGTTCGGGGTGAAACTTTCTCACCAAAAAAAAGAAAAAAATTTAGTGGCTTCAAACAACTGCAACTCTTATTTTACTCACAAATCTGCAGTCTGAGCAGGACTCAGCTCATCTCTGTTCTACTTACTACTGGGGTAGCTCAAAGGCTGGGACTGTACTCAGTTGACAGCTCACTCACTTACATGTCTGAAAGACTGGGAAGACAAGCATCTGGGCTGAAACAGTTTGGTCTCCTGGGGCATCTCTCTCTATCTCTATATGGTCTCTCCATATGATTTTTCCAGTACAGTGACTTTGGGATAGCTAGACTTCCATGTTAGCTCAGAGTTTCCACAGCACATGTCCTGAGAAAGAGTCAGGCAGAAACTCTTACCATTTTTTTTCCAAAAAATGTTTTATTTCAGAATTTAGATTTACATAAACATTGCAAAGATAGTACAGAGAAGCCCCATATACCTTGCAACCAGTTTCTCCTATTGTTAACATCTTGCATTCACTTGATACATTTGTCATAACTCAACAATCAATTTCGATACATTATTAGTAACTAAATTCCACACTTCATTCAGATTTCATTCATTTTTCCCTAATGTCTTTTGAGGATTATTGGCCAGGTATTTTGTAGAATGTCCTTCAATTTGAGTTTAGCTGATGTTTTTATCCTGGTAAGTATATCATGGAAAATATTATGTTTGTTTGGGGAGGAAGGTCTTTGAATTGAAGAACCATTCTTAATGCAACATAGCGAGGGAATTTGACTTATCACTGATGAGGTTAGCCTCGTTCACCTGGCTAAGCTAGTGTGTGCCAGCTTGCTCTACTGTGAAGTTATTTTATTTCTCTTCTTTCTGTACTATATTATTTGGAAGTAAGTCACTAGGCAGAGCCCACACTTGAGGGCTGAAGAGTTATGCTCTACCTCCTTGAGGAATCAGCAACTATTTAAACTATTTGGAATTCTTCACTATGGAAGATTTGTTTGTTCTCTCCCATTTAATTTTCAATCATATCAGTCTGGACTCAGGGATATTTATTTTACACTTTAAATTCTAATTCAGTACTCCACTATTTATTCTGTTGCTCAAATTATTTCAGCTTTGACCATTAGGAGTTCTTTCATTTGACTTTGCGTCCCCTCTGACACTACAAAATGCTCTAGGCTCATCTTGTATATTTCCTGACCCAGCCCTAGAATCAGCCATTTGTCAAAGGGGGCTTGCTTACTTTTATTGGAGAAACTAAGATCTGGACACTGGGTATGCTCATTGCTTTTAGGTCCTCTCAGCACATAGAGTGAGGAAATACGTGTATATATACTAACCAACGTACATATACATATCTCTAATTACATCTTCATATACCCATCAGTATTTATATTAAGCTAAACCTGAGTCCAAACTAGTATCTCTAATTCTAATCAAGTACGTCGTGGTTCATTCTAGCGTTTCCCTCTTGCTTATCTATAACTTCCCACTCCAATGGTGAAAAACCTGACTCCCACCATCTGCCATCTATTTACTTATTGTTTAATCCAGTATGCATGTACAATGGTTTCAGATTTGTTAACCTGTGCTCCTAGGAGGAACAATTTTACCAACTAGAATACAATGCTTACATACAGTTCTTCTGTCTTTGGTCCTAGGTTTTTCCGTCATTTCCAAAGTTATGTAGGTCAACGCCTCCTTTTCTCCACCCTCTTCAGTGAGGTTACATCGCGCATTGGTAATACAGTTAGATTCTTTTGTCACTGCAGATTCTTCTGTCTGCAGTCCATCCTAGGATCCCTTGCTTTCCTGGTTGATTTTTTAAATTTGCATATATTAATGTTTACTCTTTATGATGTGAAGTTCTACAGGGTTTGACAGATGGATAGTGTCAAACAGTATCATATGGAATAGTTTCTCAGCTCTATAAAATCTTGTGTCCCTCACTTAGTCCTTGTCAACCCCCTACCCTCTCTAAGGCCTGGCACCATCTCTATAGTTTTCCATCTTCCAGAATATCATATAAATGCAATCATATAGCATTCAGTCTTATAGGACCAATTTCTTTCACTTAGAAATATGCGTTTAAGTTTCATCCATGTTGTTGTATGGATTAATATGTTTCTTTTGACCACTAAATAATATTTCATAGTATAAATCCGGAACAATTTGTTTATCCATTATCCTACTGAAAGACTTCTAGGTGGCTTCAAATTTTTGGCATCTATCACTTTTTCAACCTAGTCTGGGAGGTCACACAATGTCACTTATGCTATATATACTCTATTCATGAAAAGCAAATCACTAACATCAGCTCATATTCAAGAGGAGAGGAAATAAATGCCTCATTTTACAGAAGAAGTATCTAAGTATTTGTGGATATCTTTCAAAACCAACTCAAAAAGATGAAGAAAAAAATCCTGACTATCTTCAGGGATTTTTTTTGACTCTTAAAATTCAGTTGATAGATGTTATATTCATTTTCTATTGCTGTGTAACAAATTGCTACAAATTTAGTTGCTTAAAACAATAACAACTTACTTGCTCACCATTTACTATCTCACAGCCACTAGGTCAGAAATCTGGCATAGCATGACTGGGTTCTCTGCTCAGGGTCTCACAAGGATCATATTAAGGTGTCCGGCGTTGGCAGGACTAAGTTCTTATCTGAAGGCCACAGGGAAGAATTCCCTTCTGAGCTCCGTCAGGGTTTTGGCTGGATTTGTTTCCTTGTGTCGGTAGGACTGAGGTTCCTGTTTTCTTGCTAGCTGTCAGCAGGGGATTGTTCTCAGTTACTAGAAGATACTCCCCTTCAAGGCATTTCACACCATAGCTGTTTACTTTTTTCCAAGTTAGCAGGATTCTGACTTTTTGCTCTTCTTCCCCTGTATCTGAAATTAATTTGCAGATTTAAAGGGCTCATGTGTTGAAGTCAGGCTCATGCAGATAATCTCTTTCTTAAAGTCAACTGTGTCATATTACATAAGTTAATCACAGAACTGAAATCCATCATATTCATGTTGTGGGGATTATGCAAGTTCTGTACTCCAGGAAGTGGGGATCTTGGGCACCATCTTAAAATTCTGCCTACCACAATCATGGACCAAATTTAAAAGTAAATGTCATATTTGACCAGCTGTTGGAATGTCATAAAGGAGAATCCACTGTCATGATTGGTAGAGTAGATATCTAATGGAAGTAAACTACTGGGGTATGCATGGGGCACTAAGCACATTATGATATTACTATAATCATAAAAATGAGAAGACTTAATTGATTGTCAAATTTTAGGCTCAATTCATGGATAAAGCATGGAAGCTTTGTCACAACGGCGGAATAGAATTTAAACGCCATCAACTGTGACAATGTAAAAGTCAAAGTATGGCTCATACAAGTTGGTGGGTATAAGAAGGATGAGGAGTGAAGGAAGGATTATAGGCATTGATACACTTATCTAACAATAAGGAGGTTCAGCAGGTACTGTCTATGGTTAAAAGACAAACCAACCAACCAGAAGTTTAAACCAAGGGTTGGAAAAAATATTTCTTTAGAGGGCATAGTGAATATTTGAGACTTTGTAGGTCATATGCTCTCTGCTGCAGCTACTCAAGTGTGCTGTTGTAGTACAAAAGCAACCACAGACCACCATGAAGAGAGGGATATGGCTGTGTTTCAAGAAAACTTTGTTTACATATAAAAGTGGCAAGTGGATTTGGCTTATAGGCCATAGTTTGCCATCCCTGGTTTACAGTATATTCTTTAAAAACATAAAAGGAAGAGTGGTGCTATAACTTTATCGAGAAGAGGTGGGAATGAAGCAGATTTTTAAGTAAGCTAAATCTTTAAAGTCATTATCACGAGCAATAAATAATGCCTACTGTTGATAAATTGAGAAATAGTACTATGAATATATCATTTATATGGAGATAAACTAAGTTTATCTAAGCACAGAAATCACAAATGGTTGCTTCTGGGGAGTGAGATTGGGGTGGGAAAAGATAGGGTAGGAACTATTTCTTTTAAGTAGAAACTACTCTGTACTATGAGATTTTTAAACATTTAGATATTACTTTGATAAAAAAAATTTAAATAAGCTACTGAATGAAACAGATTTGTAGACAGATCCTCCATTAGCTAAATTGATTGACTCATTAATTATCATTTTGATTATTACTATTCAAAACTATACAAATATTCTAAACTGCATTATTACTAAGAATATAATATTTTATGTTATTCATAAAGCTACAGCAAGAGTTTTTAAATTCCATGCTAAAATTTAGAGATAATATGAAACAATATGATAGAATTTCTATCAAAAGAGTGACCAGCTTTTGTCTTATTTTAAAAAAAGAAAAAATGACTAGTAAATAGTGATTTGTCCTTAGCGAATCTATGTAGTTTTTTCTTTTAAGAATTGAACAACTATACTCTGAATACAATGTTGTAGAAAAAAACTAGTGTTTATTTCAATTTCATGGTGAAAAATTCCTATTATATTTGCTCATCTTCAAGATTTATAGTAATTTTCTTGTTCTGTACTTTCCTTAGAGATTCTTAGCAGTGGTCCAGTTATCTCATCTGTGAATTTCCTTGAGACCTAAGTAATTTACCACAACATCATTTGTTCTGTTCAGAGATGACATTTTAGTCCAACAGCCTATTCTCTTTAATATCTTATCTTTAAAGACTTCCATTCCTTCTTATTAATGCTATTTTCCACTTTCTACTATGAAGACCATTCTTTTTCATATAGGAAGTGGAATAAAAATATGATACAAGTAGTTTCATTTTTTCTTTAACGTTTATTAATATGATTGGTTATAGACAAGGAATCAACACTTTCTTTGTTGCACATCCAAACATATATGCAACATGTATTCCACAAAACTATTTTGAGTTAAAGGGAACCACATGATTTGAAATCATTATTTTTATAAAATTATGAGCACTGAGTTACTATCCATTAGAGACTATTTTATTAAAAACCATTAATTATAAAATCAGTGCATCATCAAATTAACAATTTTTATGAGTATCATTAATTTGGTTAACACTTAAATTGTTCTTTCTATGACCACACAATTATGAGAAATAAAAACATAATAAAGTACTCATGGGAATTAGAAAACTGGTTCAAATTAACCTATTACAGTTTTGTTTTTACAAGTGTTTTCACTACTTGGAGAAGTATAATATGTCACTCATTTCGAGCAAACCCAAACCAATGTTAATCTCCAAATGGAAATGAAAAGTGTTCTCTCTTAAGGATACCAGTTCAAACTATACCTAAGTATGGTAAACTGAAGTTTTCCTAATTATTTGACTTGAACTGCCTGGTAATATTTGCAATAGCAGTTGTAATAAAACTATCCTACATGACATGAGTGCCATTTGTCAGGCACTCTGCTAAGTGCTTTACAAATGTTGTGTTTCCTTTAATTCTCTCAACACTCTATGATAGGTGTTATCCTTTTTAAATGCAAAAGAAAACTTGGATCTGAGGTGTTAAATATTATGCCATCCAAGATAAATGTTTGAACAAAAATCAAGCTTAGCATTGACTGAATTTGAATTTAAAAGTTTAAATTTAGTCCCTCAGTATATACGTTTTTCTGTGGATAAAAAGATAGAGGGGCAGAGAGGAAAGACATACCTCTGAAATAGACTCACAACAAAAAGGACAGGGAGGGTGGAAGCATTTGGAGGAAGCCTCTAAAGATTTAGAAAAAAAAAAGAGGTCTGTTACTGTTACCTGTAGGTGAAAGTTTGTGGGGATGTGTTTTTGCAGAGACCTCCTATGCATTTCATGGGATCACTGATGTAAAGCTATCTGCTTGGAGCGAGGCCATGGGAAATCTCAATGTAAGTTCTCACTGCGTAGGTGTATGTTTCAGGATATGCTATCATATGCAATCCATTACAGACTTGAACAAAAATGAGGAAGCAAACAAGAGTTGTAGTGATTCTAGGATCCACTATCTGACTTTTCTTATACATAAAAAGACTCCATATATGTGCCAGCAATCTCCATTTCATGGAGTGGACAGTTTGGTGATGACTGCGGTGTCTTGGTGCTGGGGTGAACAGTATGATTTCACAAAAGGTGGGGCCATCCATCAATTCCGACAATGCTAGCTTTGGTGCATCTCCAGCTTTGATATATTTATAGTTTTTGATTTTTTTAAGTATATTATTCATAATAATTATAACAACTTGTCCCACTTAGTACATCAACTGGTAGTGTGACCCAGGTTTAGTGACAAAATGGCAAATTAATTCATATTACATTTGGTTAAGAAAGAGGACATAAGAAATCCATGAAGTGAAATTGAGCTTTCCACTTGATTATATCTGTTAAAAGAAAATCACAACTTCGTTTTGTTTTAGAAGATTCAAAACAACTACTTTTATGACATCCAATACATAGATCCAAAATAAATACATTAATGCTTATTAAGTTATAATTATTTTGTATTTGAAACACCTGTAAGTAATTTTAGAGGCATTTCTAAATTAATGAATGTTATGTATAGAAGGACTGAAAATTGATCATCTCTACAGCATCTTATTAATAAAATGCAAATTCAGTTAATAACTAAGATTTTAGTTTTGAGGTTTAAGCTCCCTCAGACAAATTTTCTTCCAGAGCTTTGAAATTCTTAGATTATGAATGATGTGTAGGCTATGTTTAGACATTTTTTTAAAGGTAGATACCTTGCTTTTTCTACAAATCTCTTCAAAACTTGCCTTTGGAAATCCCACTTACTATTCAGTTCACAAATGATTCTTGTGATGTATAGCTCAGTAACACAAATATCCTTAGAGACATTGCTCACATGGATGCATATTTTAAATTCTAACTTTATGTTATTTTCAGGTGCTATGTTTTTTTTTTTTGAGAAGACAAGGAACAGGAAGATTCTATATAAACATTTCAATAACAGAATATATTTTTAGGAATCACTCATCTTCTACTTTTAGAGATTTCTTTTTCTCTTCTCTCCCACCGACTCCTCCCACCGTAACTTCCATTCTTCCCCCATTTCCCACCCAAATTGGCTCAATCAACTATACTAAAAAAGAAATCTATGGCTAGATTTGTCCAGGCAGAAGAGAGTCCCCTGTTCCCCTCCAAAGGGCAGAAGCTAACTCTACCCATCTTCTCTCTTAGGTCACCAAATTCTATTACCTTTAGTGTCAAGCACCCAAACAACAGTCATGGTGACAGGAGAGCATCTAAAAAATCAAACTATTCCACCTTCATATCCTCTCCTCATTTACTTCACATATTTAGTATACTTCTACAGTTTTCTACGGTTAACATCTATACTACATATTGCATAATAAGCACCTGGAATATGGATGTGTCATACATTTTTCTTTAAAAGAAATGGAGTATTTAATAAGTGTGCACTCATCAGTTGTTGAATTGAGCGGTTGTTAAATTGAGTAAATTTTTTCATGATTGTTTCAGTTTCTGTAAACCCTCGTGTTGTAATTTTTTTTATTGCAAATATTTACTCTGCATAGAATAAAACTACCTTAGGATATATATTCTTATAAAATTCACATGATGATAAGCTTATTTAATAGCTCAATTTATTAATCTGTTAAAAAGTATTGAAAGAGATTGTCTTCTGTTTAATAGCTGTTTAAAAAATATTAGAAAAGGTGGTATATCTGGACCACTTCCTTCCATATGAAAGCATTGTTGCAGGCAGTTGAGGAGATGGCATTCTTTTCAGCCCCAAATATCTTTACTTAAGAAGAAGTGCTTGTGCTATGAAGGAATCATCCTTTCAGGCCTGCCTCTAGGTTCCTTTCCCCACAGCATCAAGTATAGATTCTTTTTGCATTTCCCTATAGCTTTTTGTGTGACTGCCAGGAGCAAGATAAAAATTTATCTTGAAAGCATGTTTTATTTCAGGTGCTGGGTGAAAAGCAAATGCAGTCATTTTCACTACAGATATTTTCAAATAAATTTGGAATAGAAAACATTCTAATGCTTCCCAAAATATGGACATGCAAAAAAAGTATCAGCTACTTAGTGCCCTAGCTGGAGGTCATATTCCTTATCTGTCAAATAGATTAAAGACTGTAGACTCTATTTTATGGGTTTTTATAGAAGTTAATACACAGACTCCAAAATAGCACTGGACATAGACATCTAGTTGGCAGATGTAACAATAAAGAGAGTAAATGATAACAGGGGGACTTCCAGACTGTAAATTTCTGGTGTAGAAAAAAGAATTTATTAATTTCAATGCAATTCATTATGCATATATTTTTAAGCCCCCCATAATCTTGCATTTCTGTGGCTTCTTCACTCTGGACAGAGTATCCTGAGATGCAGTTGTTCATATGGACTCCGTGAAGATGATTCCTCAAGAATAACCAATTAATTGTACTTGATAGCAAGCAGTACCCATAGCAGGCATTTATCCTCTTGAAATTAATTTCTTTTTTTTTCCCTTGTAGCTTCCTCTCTTTTCCCCTTACTTCTGCTTCTTTGTGATTATACTCTCTAATTAATTACTAGCATATAAGTTTTTGTTTCAGCGTCCGTTTTCTAGGAACACTTAATTATTACACATAGCAGAATGTGGCAATGAGTACAAGAGAATTATGAATGACGTGATATGAGGGTTTAGAAAAAGAAGAGTTTTTTCCTAGGTGTGGTATCTAGGTTTGTCAGGAAAGTGACAAGGAGGAGATAAGTTTTTAGGTTTTATTTTGAAGATGAATATAATTCTAACAGATGAAGATGGATGCCATTAACATTACAGGTTAAGTAATGGTTCAAACAAAAGTGTGTTCAAGGGAGTAATGCAGGAGAGATTCTTTAGGAGAAAGCTGTAGGTCAAGCTAACAAATCAGATAATTGAACATCTTTAATACTATAGACACCCAATGTTGGATATCATACACGCTTCTTTCAGGTTACCACACTTGATGTCACGTCAACAGGAAGCCAGAGCCCCATGGAAAGGACAGAGAATGAGTGAGCCGTGGTTGAGAAGCTTGCTTCTCAAATTTTATGCTGCATAAAAATTTCCTGGAAGGAATTTTGGGCCCTACCTTCTGGTATTCTGATTTAGTAGGTCTGGGATGGGGCCCAAAATCTGCATTTCTACTAAATTCCCAGATGCTTCAATATATCTGTTCAGGGATCACACTTTGAGTAGCACTGGTTTAGAAAAAGTCTGTCTTTTCTACATACCAGTCCTAAATAAAGGCAGCTCAGATCTTTGTGTTTCTAAATATAGAGTATGGCATCTTTAGCCATCCATTAAATGCTTTTTGGGTACATGTGTGTTTCAGATGGGTTAAGACACTTATTTTAAGCAATTTATAAAGTGTTGGATTTGTGCACAACGTGTGGTTGATGCGGATAGAAAAACATCACCAGCTAAGCCTGAGATTTAATTTTTCTAATTAACTCAACACTAATCCAATTTCTACAGAGAAGACCAAATTCCTGCTGAGATAGGGCACAGAAAAGGAAGTTTCGATGGATGGGAAGCATCCAGATGCACATGAGAAAGATCACACTATGAATAATAAGGACCCCAGATAAGGAAGATTAAGAGATGTAAGCCATCAAAGATAGTCCCATTTCCTATTGTAATTTTCCTGACTCTCTGCCACTGGGTATTATTAAGCCAAGAGAGTGATCAGTCTTTGAGTATATTTCAAATACAAACAAAAGGCAGAGTGTTGGATGTCTAATCTAGAATTCATCCACTGACCTCACAGATTCCTGGGTCCATTATTCTGAGTGTCACACCTAAAGAGGGAACAGGATGGGATGTGGTATGAGGTACCATTGAAAAAACTGGGGTCACACACTTTGAAAGAGACGTTCATTGTGCCAATGAGTGTTGGATGTGACAAGTGTCATTTTCTAAAAGGCTGCCATATAAGATACTAGGAGAAAAAGAAACAAAACGAAAGAAGGATAATGAATGAGAGTTAGAATGAAACAATCTGGATCCAACCTGATATCTCTCCACCTAGAATGTGCTGCTTGATGAGGAATAAAGTTCTCCATCATTGAAGCTATTCAAAATAAGTCGAGTTTGCAGAATAATAGTTAGAAGTGCATTTTATAAAAGTTTGGAAAATCCTTTGCAGCTAATTCCAAGATGACAGTGAAAAGGGACTATTTTAAAAAACTGGATACTTTTATGAATTTCAGAAGATCTGAATTTATAGGTGAGAATTCCATTTTGTTCAGAGTACTAGAGACCCCACAGATCAGTGATCTAAAAGTTAATGTGGGAACAAGCAGTGCATCCTCCCAATAGGGTATCAGATCTACATTAAACACAGCAGGTCCCCATGAACACTCAAAGCCCTCAGTGGGAAGTGATCATCTCATTGCTTTCCAGGTTTGCTTGAAATTATTAAGTCTTTTCTGTGCTAGAGTCCTGCAGTGTAAAGAGAAATTAATTGATGATCTAATAAGTGAGAGCAGAAAAGGGAGTCTTTTCTGCTGTGCAGAGTGAGGAATAAATGGGGTTTCATTTTCTTGTGGTGTCCCTTAACATATATTCAGAAACAGCACTGTTTAGTTTTCTCAACCAGAATGTGAACTATTTAGAAAGGCTGCAATTGGTAACCTCATTAGAGTAAAATTATGTACCTTGGTGCTATTGAGAATTATTCACCTAGTACTCTCAGTAGCGTACATTTTGGTAAGGATTTATTTACTGGGGAATTCTGGCAACTAGTATAGAAAGGGCAAACTTATTGCCCAGTCTTATTTACATTTTTATTTTTGAGAAAGAGAGAGAGAATAACAAATTTCAATGCGTAGAAAAAAGGGGGCACATAAAATAACAATCATAAAAGATTTATGAAGTTCTTTTTAAAATGTCTCTTCTCTTTTTCATGTAAAATTCTTGAGAGTCTGCACCATAGAAGCAGAGATATAATGTGTAGTAAAGTATGGGACTCATTTCTCTTCAGTTATAAAAGAGGTAAATATTATATTCCCTCATTTAATAAGTATTATTTAACTTATTTTAAATTTTTAACAGAATTAGAGTCTCTAGAGAAACCTAAAGACAGTATAAGAGTCAAAACGAAATATACTAGGGGAAATTTTAGCCTCTAATATCTATAGCTATAGTGAATGGTAAATGATCTAACTCCTAGCCAGATAAACATAAATACACTTATGCACACATTTAATTCAGTTCCTTCACCCAGTTCATGTTCAGCTTTCAAAAAAAAAATTATAAGGCATGCTAAAAGGCAAAAAACACAATCTTGAGAGAGAAAGCAAGCATCATAACCAGACTCAGATATGGCATAAATTTTGGAACTATCAGACCAGGAATTTAAAGTAACTATGATTAATTTGCTAAACACCCTAACAAAAAATAGAACAACATGCAAGAACAGACGGGTAATGTAAACAGAGAAAGAACAACTCTAGGAAAGACTCAAAAGGAAATGCTAGAAATCCAGAACTTTGAAACAGAAATAAAGAATGCCTTTGATTAGCTTATCAATAGATTGAACACAGCTGCTGAAAGAATTAATGAGCTTGAGGATATGTCAATAGAAACTTCTCAAATGGAAAAGCAAAGAAAAAAAGAATGAAAAAAAAATCAAATAGAATATCCAACAACTATGAGACAATTACAAAAGGGAATACCAAAAGGAGAAGAAAAAGAAAGGAACACAAGAAATATTTGAAGTAATAATGGTTTTTTTTCCAAAGTTAACAACAGATATCAAACCACAGATTCAGATCTCAGAGAACACCAAGCAAGATAAACACCAAAAATTCTACAACTAGTTGTATCTTCAGAAAAATCAAAGACAGAGAAAATCTTGAAAGAGGATAAAGAGAAAGGGAACCTTACCTATAGAGGAACTTGTCTTCAGAAACCATGTAAACAAGAAATGAGTGGAAAGAAATATTTAAAGTATTGAAAGAAAAACCCACCGACCTAGTATCCTGTATCCAGTAAAATTATTCTTCAAAAGTAAAGGAGAAATAAAGACTTTCCCGTCAAACTAACATTGAGGGAATTTGTTGCCAGTGAACCTGTCTTGTAAGAAATGTTAAAAGAAGTTCTCCAGAGACGAGAAAAACAATATAGGGCAGAAACTCAAGTCTATATAAAGAAAGATTAGAGAAAGAATAAATGAAGGTAAAATAAAATCTTGTATTGTATTGGATGATTACAGCTTATAAATATGTGAAATGAATGACAGCAATGTTAGAAGGGACAGGTGGGACAAATTGAGAATACGCCCACAAATATATAAATATTTTAAAATACAGGGTAACTAAACTATACAATTTCAGGATGAAACATATTGACTCAATAACAAGAAAAATTTTAACATGGTAGCATGTGATTTCTGTCTTGGTTGCTCGTCATCATTTGGACTTTAGAAATGTTTGAGCCTTCAAAGGACTACATTAATAAGTCAACCTAAGTGTCCTACAATAATATTGAAGATTTCAATCAGTGATTTTGGTTGCATTTTTTTTTTTTAGAATCAATTGGGAATCCTTAATCAAAGTATTCAATAAATAGGTACTAAAAATCTTCAGTTTTTGAAGCGTTTAGCAAAGATACATTAAAATGTGTCTTTACAAAAGCAAGGGAGGACTGAACAAATTAAATCATAGGAGTTCAAATGGTTTACAAGATTTATTTTGAAATTCTATAATGTTTATAATATCTTAATTTGTGAGCAGAATAATTTGATGGAGTTCCTATTTTTAATTGGAAGAGATTACACTCTATTAAAATGGAGAAAAAAATGAAAAGAACTAAAAAATGTGGTGCTTAAATTTGGTAAAAATTTTAAAAATTTGGTTAAAATTCAAAAGTTTTATAAATAGAAGCAAGTTATCTGATGGATATTTTGTCTCATAAAAATATTTGTTGAAAAAAAGTACTCTTTCTTTTCCAGCTGTATTGAGATATAATTGATATATAATGTGTACGTTTAAGTTAATCACAACATTGTGATTTTATATATGTATATATTGCAAAATGATTACCGTAATAAGGTTAGTTAACCCATCCATCAGAGAGGTACTCTTAATGAACGCAAAAACACAGTATCCACAAAATATTTGGTCTAAAATAAGTAAAAATTTTAATATAAAAAAATGTAGATTTGAGAGTATCCTACATTTAACAGACAGCAGCAAACTTATTAGGCACCTCAACATCTATGGAGACAAATTTTTATAATTAAGAATTTCATAGACTAGAAAAGAATAAATTGCGGATATCAACAATTTTATTTAAAATTTAAAAAATAATCGTAGTGAATAAAAGTATATTTTTAAAAATTTAAGTGGCACAATATCAGATAAAATATGTGAATATGTGTCAAGAATATTTTGCTTAATGCATTTATAATGTTTAGGTAATAAATATAAAAAGATTTTTAATTTTTATATAATGTATGTGAATATGTGCAATATTTATTTTTCTAGAAATGCCTTTGTTTTTGAAAACAATTTTTGAATAGTACCATTTTATAGGGGCCCACAATATAATGGAATTGCTTTGCTTGGCAATATATACATATTTTTTAAATTTTAAGTAATTTTTATATTTTAGCTCCCCTTCATATTCAGAAGTGTCCCAGTCTAAATGATAAATAATATGCTCTTTCTCCTTACAAAGTAGGTACTATTATTATTATTCCTATTTTAGACACGAGAAAACTGAAGCACGAGAAGGTTATTTGGCTTGCCCAAAGTCAAGTAACTAGTTTAAGTGACAGGCTAACTGGAGTTTGAACTTCCGTTCCTGAAACTCAATTTTCATTCATTCTTCCACTCATAATTCATCCATTTATTGAATCAATTAATCTTTAAATAACATGTTAATTAATGCCAACTTTGCACAAAATGAGGGAGATACACAGTACAGAGGGAAAATTACAAAGAATGCAGTGATTAATCTTCATATGTAACTGTTGTCTCTAGAAACCTCATCAGATATGGTGGGTGGTTAGACGTGCTCATCCTGAGCTGAGCCCTTAATAGCCTACTTTTGAGGAGTTCTGGGAGAAGCAGCAGTAACTTACGGATTTTCAGGTACTAGAAGAAACAAAGCTATTAACCAAACAACGCCTTACTATTTGGTGGCCTCCAGTTCTCATCCAGAATATGAATGATATCAACAGGGAAAAACCACTTCAGCCTTTATTTTCATCTATCAACCAAGTGATGGTAGGGAACTTTTACTTACAATTTCTGTGAATGAAGAGAATAGTGATTACCTAACATGTAACATATTAGAGTTATTTTCATGTCAGAAAATTTGCACGAAAGAGGAGGAGATTAGCAATAATGAAGAATATAATATATAATCTCATCATCTACTCAAAGACCAAACATGGCCTAGAAAAAAAGTTTACACCCTTTCTCTTCCACATAAGTCTTTGAAAATTGTATAGAAAATTTTTATAAATTAACAATAACATCATAATTGTATATAATTATAATTAGTGAAAATAAGATTTGGGAGAAAATGAACTATGATACTTAGGTGCTTAGTGTACAAAATAGATACTTACAACAAGATTTACTCAAGACAAGCCTTAGAACTATTACTTTGATGACTCATTTTACCTAGGATAGGTACAGAAACAATTAATATCCATTTTTATTAAGGTTTTTGCTATTTACTCCAGGAAGAGAGTAAATACTCCTTCAAAATTTATTTGAATTCACATGAAATTAATTTGTGTGAATTAATTAAAATAAAACATCTCTTATCAGAGTCAATGAGAAATATAACATTAATAGATCCTAGGGAAAAAGTTGCTGAAAAGATATTATCAGTCTTTTTGGTAGTTTTCTGTATCTGTTTTAGATTTAAATATTTTAGGTATTCTTAATCAGTAAATCCTTATTCTAGTCCTTATTTACTTCTTTTATTACTATACAATTCCCTTATGTTCTGATAGACTCAGGAAAGAAGAAAGGCACTAGATCTTTTTAATAGATTTTCTTCTGAGTTATAGGTAAGTTGAATATTACAAAATAAAGGAAATGTAAACTAATATGGTGATCACAAGGTACCTGGCAGGCTACCTTTTATCTAATTATCTCTCATCTTTACATAATCATATAAAAGATGAACTGAGAATTATTGAACACTGTTCACTCTAATGAAATCTGTTCAAGATTGCTTTGAACTTTTTGGAATTATACAAATTTTCATGTTGTTAAAGCAATGTAGATTTGTTAAATGGATACAATTTTGTAAATCTATCTTTATGTGACAATTATTTTGCCTTCTGGAAGCTTCATTTACTGTATTGATAAAAATAACTTTTTAAATAAATTTTTAATTTAAGCATAAAATAAAATGGCTCAGGTAGATTTCCATTTTTGATTAGGAAATATGTAGTGTGAAAGACATTTACTCCCATGGCACAATAATAATAATTATTATTAATAATAATAACAATAAAATTAAAATTATTTTTTTTTTGCTAGGTTGTCAAAGAGCAGTGATGAATTAAATTCTAGAGAGCAAGGTACCCCTGTTAGATGAACAAAGAGCAGCTGCAGCTTTCAGACCTGGGGCTCAAGTACCTGGTCTCAACACAGGTGGTCAGAGGAACAGATGTGCCATTGATGGAAAGACTTTGAAGAGAAAAGAGAAACCAAATGCGAATGCAGTAAACTAATAGATTGGATTGGAATTTAGAGGAGCCACAAATGTAAAAGAACATTTTTCAGCCCGCAGTTCTCTACCCCAAACCTCCCCAATATTCTTCTGGGAAAGCACCAGTGGAGGAACTCCTAAAAGCTGAGAGTCTGAAAGCGAAGTCTTGAAACTATGGAGTCTCCTGTATTTGCATGATGCTTGTATCCAGGAACGCTGCTAGGGGTGAAAAACAACTAGCTGAAAGTTTAGCCCCAAACTCTCCCAGCTCAAATACCAACAAGATCAAAAAGTACTTCCTCTCAGCATTAGTGGTGTGGGAAATGAGGGTTGGGCTAACCAGAGACAAACTCGACTTAATCACAGCTTCAGCTCAGCCTCACCTCAACTTGACTTTTGGAAGAATCTGATGATCAGTCACCATCCTAACCACCAGACAGAAAAGGGTTTGCTTGCACTATTTTCAAAAGATAAAACAAATCTTAATAAAAATGTATTAGTGTTCAATATCCTCATCTTTTCTACATAAACTGTCCAGAATATAACAAAAATTATGAGAAATTTTTAAAAACATAAAAATGTGTCCCATAATCAAGAGGAAAAGTAGCCTATAGAAGCAGACTCACAGATAACCCAGACACTCCAATAACTTAAAAGCAACTATTTTATATGTTAAATAATTTACAGGAGAAGATGGATATAATGGGTGAAGAGATGGACAGTTAATTTCAGAAGACAAGTGGAAACTTAAAAAGAAGCTGTATCATTAAGTTCTGTTCATTGTTGTTTTACTTATTTTTTATTCTCTCTAGGTTTAATTATTTTACTAACTTCCTGTGATGTTTAAGTTATTGATTTTCATCACCTTTTTCTAATATATGCCTGTAAGGCTCTTAATTTCCTTTGTCTAATGTGCTTTATAATTTCTTCTCAATCAATGGGATATTAGAAATATTTCCCTTAATATTTAAACATACAGTGTTTTCTCTTTTCAAATTTTAGCTTATTTGCATTGTAGTTAAAGAATATAAACTGGATGATTACAATACTTTGAGATTTGTTGAGACTTAAGGTTCTGTATTTGGTAATTATTCAAAACTATTTCAGGTGAGCTTGAAAAATATGTTCCATATGAGTTTCTGCAATTGTTGGATGTGATGATTTGTGTATATCAATTATTTTGATCTTAATTTTTTTGTTCAAATCATAAATTTTTTTCTGATTTTTCTATCAATGTAATAGAATCTCTTGCCATGATTATGGATTTGTCTATTTCTTCTTTTAATCTATTTTGTTAAACTTAGTGTAAATAACTATATACTTGTTTTAAATCTAACATTTCATCCTTTGCTATATAGCTATAGTCTGTGCATTTATATTTCCATTTTTGCCATCCTTTAGATTGATTTTATTAACTCACAACTTTTCCACTCTTAGTTTGGTTGTTATTCACTCTTGTACTATTATTCAGTATTATCCTAGAAATTAAAATACACATCACTAACTAATAAAAGTCTAACGTAAAGCAGTGCTTTAAGACTTCATTTTTTTAGAGCAGTTTTAGGTTCACAGCAAAATTGAGAGGAAGGTACAGAGATTTCCCATATACCACTTGCTTCTACACATGCATAGCTTCCCACATTATCAACATCCCCCACCAGAGTGATATATTTGCTACAATTGGTGAAGCTATACTGACACTTCATAATCACCCAAAATCCATAGGTTACCTTAGGATTCACTCTTGGTGTTGTACATTCTATAGGCCTGGACAAATGTATAATAACATATATCCATCATTATAGTATCATACAGAGTATTTTTGCTGCCCTAAAAATCCTCTGTGCTCTGCCTATTCACCCCTCCTCTAATCCCCATTCCCTAGCAACCACCCATCTTTTTTACTGTCTCCATTGTTTTGCCTTTTCCAGAATGTCATACAGTTGGAATCATATAATATGTAATTAAAGCAGTGCTTTTAATTCATCTGGGAAAACGCAATAAACTTTGAATTTTTTAACTGAGTTTATATCCCTCCTGACTTGTCTGGTAGTTTTTGGTAGTATATTTTAACTCTGTATCCTGGCAGACACTGTAGTGTGCCATCCAGATCCCCCTTCACTGAAGGACTTTTTGCCCCAACTGCTGTGAGTACTGTCAGATGGCAGCCTTATGACGTCAGCCTCTTCTAGGACTGTCTCAACTGCATAGAGCCACATCATGCCAGGTCACACCCATTCCTGGGGCAGCCCTCATACAATAACTGATGCAGGAGACAAGGACAAATCTTTGCTTTGTGAAGACAGGTAGGGACATTAGCAGTCTTTAATTTAATTTCAGGGATTGAATTTATTACCTGAATTCCAGTCCCTCTGAGTGCCTGTTTACTTTCATTCATCCTTAATTCTAGAGTTTATTCCTTTAGAATCCCAACCACAAACCTAGGGAAGTTACTAGGGTCCTCACTTCTTAGTGATTCCGGAATTCTATTTCTGTTGCCTTAATTCCAGAAGATTGTTAAAGCTCTGACCTAATCCAGAAAGGGCAGATGTCCCTAGAGAAAACATATCCCTCAGAGTTGGGTTCAACCCTCTGGGTTTGATTTTTCTTATAGATATTGGCCTTATTAGCTCTTTGCTAATCTCAAGCAGATTTTAAAAAATATTTTATCCAGTTTTTCTAGTTGTTCTCAGTAAGAGATTTGGTCTGAATTACCTAGGCTGCTATTACCAGAAGCAAAAGTCCAGTAATAACCATTTCTTAAATAGCCTTTCAAACATTTTTCAAGATGCATAGTATCTGAAAATCTATGTTCATTCATTTTTGTATTAATTTCCTTTTATTTTTACCCATATGACTCTTTCCTCCTATCTAAGTTGCCTAGGCACAGCTAATGACACAGTTAGGAGAATATAGATCATTTCTTGACATGTGATCTGCTAAAATTTAATTAGGAGGCAAACATTCCTAACCTAAAACATTGCCCCCTTTTTATAAATAAGGGTGAAAACTTGAAAGGATATTTCTGATCCAATGGAAATCTTAAAAAGAAAAATAATCAGTCAAATGATCAATACCCACCCTTTGTACTCTGATCTTACAAGTACTAAGGTCTGAAACCTAGGTAAGAATGAGACATTGCTTTACTCAGATCACATTTGCATATTACATGCAGCCTATTTATATGGCCCAGCGTTGTAGGTTGAGGTTCCCAAAATTACACCCTGAGATGACGAATATGTGAAAGTAAAATTAAAAAGTGTTCCAAGGAAAAACCTGTAAAAAATTGGGGAATTGGGACAGGGAAGGAAAGGAAACCACCCTAAAGTGTGAAATTCAAGTAAGTTTCATAGGGAGGTAATTCTGGATTGGTCTTCCAGAGAATTTTGGAGAGAGTGGAGGTCACATTTGAATTATACCTACCACAGTTGAACTTGCAAGTGCCAAAGCAGACATAAGGTAGCTGAATGCAGAGGAGAGAGTACAATGGGAGGAAGAGGAGGTACAGGGAGGGAGGTCAGAACACAAACACACTCCAAACAAACATCCTCTACTTAATTTTGTTACTAAAAGCCTTGAAAATGACTCTTAACTGCCATTGAAAACAAGTTTATAACTACCTTTGTTAAGGCATCGGGTGTATGCTACAGACCAGTTCCCAAATTTAAACTTGGAGACTTTTCTATTGCCTCATGCTTCTGGGCATTTCCTCCTCATTTGTTTTTTTAAACACTCTCTCATTTGTTGCTGTTCAAATAATCTATATTGCTTTTCTGGATCATTTCCTTAATAAACATTGACAACCAAAAATTGTGCTGTCTTCTGAGCAGCAAAGTTATGTAGTATAGTCATGCGTCGCATAACGACATCGACAGTGGACCACGTATTCCGGGGTGGTCCCATAAGATTAGTACCATACAGCCTAGGTGTGCAGTAGGCTATCCCATCTAGGTTTGTGTAAGTATACTTTATGATGTTCGCACAATGACGAAATCACCTAATGGTGCATTTCTCAGAACATGTCCCGATCATTAAGTGACGCATGACTGTACTGTGGTAGCAATGATAGTACATTTATGCAATTTTCAAGATAAGGCCAGAGTAGAGTGGCAGGAACACTTAAACAAATGTCTATAAATAAATTCAACATTACTGAAGTATGTTCATTAAGTTTTTCCTATCCAATAAAAACAATTAAACATGGACTTCTGATTGCAACATCAATTTAACTAATTCATTAACAGGACCTTATAGTGTTCTTGTAACTTTATTAGGAGTTGCAGGTTGTATAAAGAACTTTAAGTTTCTGTTGATGGTGTTCAGCTGCATGAGTGTGGAGGAACAATAAATATTACTTATCTCTACCCTCTAAAATTCCAACTAAAATTTAAAAAATTAGATGTAGTAATCAGATAGATTTATTGGCTTTCTTCCTAATAAGGCTGGCCTGGAGACTCTGGTTTAGACGTGAGGAAGCAATCTGCCTCTTAATGCCCCTGTCTCTACCCCTCTCACCCCATCTAGAACTAGAGATGATGCACTTGAGGGAGAATTTGTTTCTGCAGAGCAGATACTCTGATCCAGAATCTCTGCCTCACATACGAGGGACCCAGGCAGCTGGACTAGTGAGATGGCCTACAGATCCGTCTCTGGAAGGCATGCCTGGAGGAATTTCCAACCTGCTGGGAGGACAGAAGAGAGTCTGGGATTGAGTAGAGCAGGTTTATTTCCTAGGAGAGTGGAGAATAGTACTCCCTTCACTAAGAGTTGCCTCCTAAAATCTTGGGATATCCTGAGAGGAAGGACTCTTGCACAGTCTCCAGAAAGAGCATTTCCAAGAACAATGGGCCTGACAGGAATCTCCCTGGAGATAGAGGTCTCATCTTACTAAGTGAGTCACCCACAGTGCTTTGGACAAAGCAGAGGCTCAATAAGCAATCACGAATTTTGTTTTGTTTTGCTTTGTTCAGTCTTGCTTAGGGCCATGGGATTTAAATTTAAATCACTGAACATTTAATTACAGTGCAAAAGAAGGGAATCAGAAAACCACTCTACTTTCCAACCTCAAATTTAAGTGCCAGTACAGTAAAGGCACCATGAGAAACCCATTGGTGGCACTATGGAGTTAGGCAACTCTACAAACTTAGCAATCAATCAATATCCATCTGAAAACTCAAGGCAGTGATTTCCTTCAGTGAGATGATCCATAGATAAAATTCTAAATGAGAGCTCTACTTGAGCTCTTTGTAATCAAAACACCTGCACAATTAATTTCAAAGTACCATATATTATTTTATGGGTTAAATTGTCTCACACACATGTACGTGCATATACACACACATACACTCTCAGAACACACGCCAATGTATGCATTCCTACACTTCATGACTACTCAGCAACCTCACTAAGGTCACCTTAGTTTACAGAGAAAACGGAGCCAATTTTCAGAATAAATTTGTAAAATTATATGAACAGAAGGAGATGCAATGCTGTGATTTTATGTAAGTGTGTTTCACTGTAAAAACTACTGCTAAGACAAAATATCCAACCATGTACGTATGAATGAAGTTTACTCCGTTTTTGGAAATACACAAACATAATACAAATTGCAATGCTTGCTTTGTTTCTGCTAACAGTGATCGAATGGTTAGTTTTTGGTCTTATTTTTCTACTCTTTAGGTTGATCTTTGCAGCTTCAAGAATCTTTATTTCCAGCTTATTCTTTGATTTTAGTAATAGGGTGATGGATAAACTTATGTGTTGAGGTAGAGTACTTGCATTGGGTTTAGTTTTGATTTGTTTTATTTTGTTTCATTTAATTTTTTTAACCCTAGCACTCTTAGCAAGCAAAATAGTGTTAAAAAGCCAAATGGCCACAGTACCGGTAAAGACCGCATACACATTTAGGCACTGACAACATTAGAATACCGTTTGAAAAAATGTTCAACTCCGGGCTAATAAACAGTCCCCTAGAAATATCTTCCTCTCCAGGTTGCATTCATCTAGTGACAACTCTGATTAGTGAAACAGGGACTCTTGTTTTTTTGGCTAAGCCCTGGACAACATCCACCATCGAAGACACTTCTGTGTTTTTAATTTATGCTCAGAAAAGAAAGAAGCACACTTAGTGCTCAGATTGGACATGTTTTTAATTTATGAATATCTGCACTATGGATTGAGCAAGACAATATGGGACTATAGTTTTTTTAAATGGCCGGACGTTAGATGAAATGAATATTTAACCTGTCATTGATTTTTAAAAATTAACCTCACTGTCATTATGCTGAAGGGTCACAATCGTCAATCTGCTAAAAGTTAGCCGTGCCAAGTGTGTTACACGGAGCTACGAGCATGTGGCCCTGAGGCCTGCCATTCTGCCACCTTCCAACAAGCCTCACACGAACTGGGCACCCCAGCTGGCGGTGCTTTCTTTGTCATTTCTGCCTGTGTTCTTCATCTCTCTTCCTCTTTCTCCCACTTTGATTGGAAACTACTATTTCCTTCCTCTCCCTTTTATGCTTTCTTATGAAATTCTATTTCATTTTCTATTACAGACAAATATTTTGTATTAAAAAAACCAAATAAACAACAAAAACCTTGGAAGGTAGTCCACAGAATAAAGAAGGCAGCTCATTTGAAAACATTAGATGCTTAATTACAAGAAATAACATCTTAAGACTTAAAGTTTAGACTTGATTTTTATTACATTATGAAAGGGATGTTGATTAAGAATCAGAATTAAATAATAATGTAGGAACACAAAGGCAACATTTCTAATATTTCTTAAACAAATGTCTAGTACTGCCAGAACAAAAGATATTTCATCATAAAAATCTGTGCCTTCTTTTAAACAGTATAGCAGTAGCAACAATAATTTACCATGACATAACAATGAGGAAATTATCATCAAAGATAAAATAAGAGAATGTTGCTGGACAGTGTTGTTGGTTGAATTGGATCCCACTCCCAAAATTCAGATGTTGAAGCTTTAACCCCCAGAACCTCAGAATGTGGCTATATTTAGAGACAGGGCCTTTAAAGAGGAACTTGAATTCAAATGGGGCCCTAATCCAACATGACTGGTATCCTTATAAGAAGAGGAGATTTGAACACAAACACAGACAGAGGGACAATCACGTGAGGACAGGGTGAGAAAGTGGCTATCTGCAAGGCAAGGAGAGAGGTCTCAGAAGAAACCAAACCTACCAACACCTTGATCTCAGGCTTCTAGCTTCCAGAATTATAAGAAAATAAATTTCTGTTGTTTAAGCCATCTAGTCCGTGGGACTCTGTTACGGGAGCCCCAGCAAACTCACATAGGGGTAACGGCGTGAGTCGATTTGTCAGGGGGAGGGGAAAGTTGGAAAGGACACAGCTGGTTTTAATTTTTTCCTTTAGCCATTCAGGTGCTTGATAAGATAAACTCTGCTCTTTAATATATCAAGATGTCTTTCCAAGTTCCCCTTGAAAAGGTCAATTAATATTGTTTATCTCTCTGCCTCCAATTTTTACTCACTTTAGAAAATAGGCATTTTAGCAGTCTAGCATTTGCATTTGACTATCCAAATAGGATTTAAAGAGTGTTAACAAAAAAATAGGAAAAAGATTACTCAGTACAGAGTGATCCAAAAAGAAAAGAAGTGGAAGGAGCAGGATGAAGGATGAGAAGAGCATGCAGCAAGCGAGTTGAGTCAGCTCCTGTGTTTCTGTGGCAAGGGTTCAAGTTCACAGGGAAGGGTAGCAAGGGCCTCCGGTGATTCACAGAGGTCCTGTGGGTGCTCTGGGGTGGCCAAGGACCGGGGTGTGACTCATAGGCTAACTCTTGCTGATTAGCACTTTTTCACTTCGATGTGTAATCCCAAAAGTACCCGCCAATTGACATTTTTGAGCTAGGGAAATACCAGAGGTTGTTCTCTGAACTGTTTTTTTTTTTTTTTTAATCATTCCTTAAATTTGATTTTTCTTCCTGTTTTTCTATGTAAGGTACAAGCTCCATCTTAAAATAAATAAATAAAGAAAGAACAGTAATCTCTACCATCAGAATTTTGCTCAGAATTCTACTACAGAATGTCCCTGTGGATAGCACAGAAGTGAGATTAGGGAGTCTTTCAATAATAAGATAATAAATATATAATATACTCTAAGAGTGATGCCCCATATAAATTATATTCTAACGGACTTGTACTAAATACATTTTTTTGATCACCTAAAGCAGGGAGTTAAGTATATACATAAATGCAGAATTCAGTCCTTCTACCCTAAATATCTTTTGGTGAATTCAATTATAATTGTCTTTCTAAATGTTATTAGTTATTATTATTAAACCCTTAATATTTACATGACTTTGCCACTCAGTAAAATGTTATTACTTTTGTCTCAAAGTAGAGTAATATGTTTTTATTTTATCTACCAAAAGGAATTTGATCTCTTGAGAGACTGTGTACTGTGTTGGAAGTTGCATTCAAATTAAAATTCCCCTGAACCTAGGCACTGAGTCACTCTTCGAAAAGTTATCATTGAACTTTACTGAGCCACAACACAATGCATGGCATTATAGAAAACACAGAAGGAGGAACTTGTTACCTCTAATTGGAGGTTTCCGAAATTGATGTCCTCTAAATTCTCCCTAAATTTTGAAATTACTTCACTATGCCAAGGTTTCTGTCATTTCATCCATGGGCACGCCTGTATTCTTGCTGGAATAGACTCAGTAGATCAGCAACAACATTGCCCTTTTGATGATGTTAATCTAAGCACATCTGGCATCTGCACGTATATTACAGCATATTCACAGTTGCCAATTAGAGCACATTTCTACCTCCAGGGTGGTCAGTATTGGCATACTGACATTGTCCAATCACAGATTAACTCTTTCAAGCCTTTAATTTCCTGCCTGAACAACCATACATTTATTGAACGTTTTTGTGACCTTTGTAAACTACTGAATCATTTAAGAAATGTTTTCCCTGTTATATTCTCTGTTTTCTCTTATCCACTATTCTTCTAAGAACGTCTGCATTCTTGCTCCTACTTTTGTATTTCTTAACGATAAAATCCACAGAGGCATTCAACATAAGTCTACTATCCAGTGCCCCACCCTATGTTTAACAAAATGTATTCTCTGCTGTTACAATAAAAAATCTTCCCAAGAAACTGAGACCTAAACCAACTGAGGCTAAAACTTTAGTCACCTCAAGAGAAGTCAGTATGCTATGACATTCTAAACCACTGTTGTTAGCCTTTCTGCTTTGCCACCTGATGGCAAGAATTGATAGCCTCCACAAATGTTTGACAAGTCCCTAGCGGGTCAATATCCCAGGGGCATTATGGCACTTCTGTCTCTCAGGAAGCAGACACTTGATGACTCTTCAAGGAAAGTCAGACGTCCTCATGGAGAAATAGCAGTGTGGCTGAAGTACGGGGTAAACTTTCTCTGTAATTGCCTGTCCTGAAAAATCAACTGTTGCAAGAAGATGTGTATTATTTAAAATCTTTTTTGTGTTACTTAAACTACAAATCAATTTTTTCAGATTTCCTAAAATTCTTTGGCTATTCAGGAATGCCTTGCCACTGTGGAACTTGCCAGAGATTCCAGATGACAGGCATCTTCCTGGCTCCTCTCTGGCCTGACACACTTATGTTAAATGCCCTCATGGATAGGTCAAAAGATATGCCCCTCCCCCATTAGACAGGTACTTTTGAAAGGGTAGGAGATCTTAGTTTCACTGGCTGAAAACCCTGACTTGGCTTTAACTGTATTGCAGAAATACCCTTTGCTCTCCATATAAATACAGCGACTTTTGTGTTTCTGACAGGACTTAAGCCCCACTGCTATGGCATTAACTGGGATACTGCAGCAACCATAAACTACTAACTATAACTCTCCCTGAAAACAGCTGCCACGGAGCTGTAGAATATTTTCCTTAGACTTCAAAGCACTGACATTTCAAGGAAAATTCAGCATTCTTGGCACAGCAGAGCTTACTCAACTAAAATGTCTTATGTAAACTATTTGCACGCCTGAAAACTTCTATAAACGTGAATAAATGTATTATTGTAAGTGACTCATATTCTCAAAAATGATATAATTTTATATGACTTATATTACATACCAAAGACTATGGTAACTATAAAGAGCCAGTACCTTATGTGAAATATTTAAAAATTTACGATATAAAATTAGTTGGTCATGATCATATCTGCTGGGTCACTCAGCCAAAAGCAGAAAGGAAAGAATATCAATCTTGGATCAGAATCACTGGGACGTGGTGCTGGTTCAGACATAACAAATGCCTCATTTGGGGCAGATACAGGTGGTAATCTGCTCTTTAGGATGGGTGGGTTTCCATTGCGGATGCTAGTGCTCCAGATCAAAAACTCTCCTCATTTGGTATCTCAGGAAGAAGGGCAGCTCGCTGGCCTGCTCTACTGGAACTACACACAAAGCTCTGAGTGATGTTCAGTGGATGTCTCTTGGAGAGAGAATTCAGAAAAAAAAATTAAATGTCTAATTGATATTCACAGAAATATGTGAGATGATATTGCATTCATACAACAAAAATTGAAGCTCTGTAAAAATCCATGAGGTCAGGAGTTCTCAGAATTAAAAATGTGGCAGTTGACATAAAACTTTCAGAGTTGCAAAATAAAGCTGAGAAGAGAATTCAGATAAATAACGAAATAGGAGGGAAAATGGTTAAACACTTAAGATACATCAAGCATCAATGCAGGAGGAGTATTCAACAAATAGGAAATTCAGGGGAAAAAAGATAATTGAAGAGAATAAAACATCAAAATCAAAAAGGAATAGGTGAATAGCTAGCAGAATTGAAGAAAGATACAGTCTCCAGGTTCATGCTACTAAGTATAGATAGAATGAAGGAAAACAAGAATGCATCCCCACCAAGATGCATTCTCACGAAATTCCGCTAAATATAAGGAGAAGATTCCTAAAGTTTCTAGTTGGGGAAAAAAACAGATCATCTGCAAAGAAAGGAGTATCAAAAGAGCATTGGACTTCTCATTAGCAATGCCTCAGTGGCAGAAGACAATTAAGCAATGTCTTAAACTTCAAAGGAAAGTTATTTTGAACCTTAAGTGATATACCCAGCTCAACTACAATCAAGCATAAGGGCCAGATAGAAACATTTTCAGACATACGTGTACTCAGAAAATTTATGTGATATCCACTGTTCCTGAAACTGTTACAATGGTCATATCCAGGCAAAACATAGGCCTTAAGAAAGAGTGGAGCAATTCAAAAGTTCAGTGAAAGGAACTGTGAGGATGACAGTTGGTCAGTAGGTCTAGAACAGCTTGACCACATTGAGACAAGATCTGTTAACAGTTTTATGCAGATCAATTTAGCTTTTAACCTGTGTTCAATTTAGTCATCAGATCTATATTTCATATCCAAAACTATAAACAAAAATAAATCTACTTTAGGCCCATGTTCATAACTGTGTACAGTAAGAACAGCAACTGATATTTTCCTTTAAACACCTAGCCCAGATAAAATTTTTAGGAGAAACTCCTACAGGCGTGTTTACAGAGTTACCCTAGATGTTCTGAGTGTTTTATTATCTCTTAATTAAGTAATCTACTCAACTTAATTGTCATCTGTACATTGAAACTTAGAACAAATTGATAAATGGGTTTTTATTTGTTGTAACTGCTGCAATTAAGAAGTGTGCGTACTAGTTGACTAAGCACTCCACCTCTAATGACTTATCATAAAGAAATAGTTGAACAAATGTGCAAAAATTAATTTAAAGAATTTTTTTGTAGTACGCAGTGTATTCATTAAATAAATACTTGAGGCACTGGGCATTTATCATTTATAAACAGTAAAAGAAAGAAAGGAAATAGCCTAAATGCATAAAAATAAGTTACAGGATAAAGAAAATTATATTCATACATTGAGGTAATAGTCATTAAGACTGATGATGGTATAGGAATACATTTATTAAAAGTGAGAAGTCCCTTAGTATATGTTTAAAAGAGAAAAGCAATTTATAAGATATTATATGGTCTCTTTTATATAGATACATGACAGATAGATTGGTTGATGAATAGATAAACTATCTCCTTCCTGGTTATCCACAAGTTCTCCATCCTTCTGGAGTTGTACTTGTCTTGAGACCATACTTCCCCACAACAGCAGGATCTAGTTTCTTGTCCCCTAACCGCGCCCCCCCGCCTGCCCGCTCAGGGTGTCCTTCCTCTAGCACGTTTTGGATAAAAACATTTACCACATTATTGTGTCCAAATCACTCTTCACTGTGCCCTCCCCCCATGCCTCTGCTGGATCCCTCCGTCTTCTCCTCATTTGCTGCTGGTCCTTTTAGTACCACCATCCCTTCCATCTCTCCTCTAAAGAGCATTAACATTAAGCTTTTATATGTAATTGGTTTTTAATAAAGATTTGTGAGTGATGGAGGGTAATTACAGCTCAGGAAAGAAATTATATCAAATCTAACGGCTCCATGATTCCTAGAAATTTACTGTCCTCTCTTTTCCATAGTGAATTTCTTTCTGTTACGTTCTTCTGTGGGCTCTATTCTATAGTGCTGTTATTTAGCATCATCTCTCCTTAAAGCAGGATGTCTAAAAAATAGTTTTAAATGTCTCTTTAACAGTCTGGTGAGGTTTGTGAACCCTTTATCAGAATAAGATTTTTTAATGCATAGTAAAAAATACATAGGATTGCAAAGGAAACCGATTATATTGAAAGACAGTTCTAACGACAAACTCCTTAATTCCAAAGTCAATTAGACCTATTTCCTCTTAGCCCATATAGCTTCTCTAATTGACAGAAACAATGCCATAAGTTCTGTTCATTATGTTTAGCCATTTTACTACAGTCAAGCACCACATAATGATGTTTCAGTTGGCAATGGATTGCATATACGATGGTGGTCCCATAAGATTAGTACCATACATTCTAGGTGTGTAGTAGGCTATACCACCACCATCTAGGTTTGTGTAAGTACACTTTATGATGTTCACCCAATGACGAAATCGCCTAAGGATGCATTTCTCAGAAACTGTCCCCGTTGTTACATGACACGACTGTAATTATGTTTAGTAAATGCTACTCATCTAGACTGAAGTCAGAAGCCCCCCATCGTTCACAGACAAATAGCAAGTCAAGGAGCTTCCCAATCAAAGAACAATGCTGCCTAAAGAGAATATATTCCCAATTGGCCCAAACTTCTTCTACTTCTTCTTTATGTGTATATTACTGTTTGATCTCTGTCTCTTTCTTGCCACAAAGGCAGATAAACATATTTTCAACAGTTAGGATGATAACAAAAGATATAATTTTATTCTCTTTATCTGTCTTTATAAAAGAAGACATCTTTATATTGAACAAATATTGCCCATAAAAGAAAATAAAAAATAAAGAAGTTCCACAGTTACCTCTATGATTAGGTTTTTATCACTGTTATCATTAGCCTTGTTAGGGAAGTTTTGCATAGTGCCACCAATGACTGCCTAAAGCTATGGAAGAATACTGTTAGATTCTGAAGGCCCCGGGAACTTGCCACTGCAGATCCTGAATTATGTTGTGCACTGTTGCATCTTATATTCAATAAATACAAACTTATATCACTGTGTTTCAGTTGAATGAGTGGTGGGACCACTTGCAGTGGATCCTAGTCATTTAAAATTAGATGTGGAGGAAACCTCCAGGAGACATTTATGGAAGATTTACAATTCATTTGCATGAGTTAATCCCATGTGTAAAAGAATATTTTTTGCTATTTAATGAAATAGATATCACGCTTTTTTGGCCATGGTGCAGGCAGCACATCTGGGAACTGTTCATATCGAAACATTAACTAACAGCTATGTCTGGAATGGGTTCTGATACTGAAAACAATTAACCACAGTGTATTGAGTCTTTTTTCTTTGCATGACTGGACAAAACATCCGACTTGGTCATAGACAGGCCTGAGAAATTTTGGTCAAATATCCACATTGAATGTTTATATCCATTTGGGGAAAAAATTTCTTGAATTAGTCCTTAGAATGATTTGAATAACTTTATTGCTATTTTAAGCCTTATTCACCATGCAAAAAGAGCCACATTACTATTTCTTACTCTGATTCAACCAAAATTTTGAAAAATTCGAGGACAAGAACATTATCTGCTCTGTCACCATTAAGCCTCAGCACTATTAAGAGAACATGCACTATTGAGGAAGCCGTGGAATCAATTCTGAAGAAGATTAATCGTAAAGATTTGGAAGGTATCTTATTAGATATGTGGTCTCAAAGTATATTCCCTGGAGATAGAGTATTGCATGAGGATGTCTCAGCATGACTGCAAATGGGATAAAAAGTAGAGGGGGCTCTTTCTCTGCCACCATCTACTCTTTTTTATTCATTTTATGTTTGGAGTAACTGCATTTATTTTCCTTTAAATAAACAAAGGCTATTAAAATCCTTATTTACACATCTTCACTACACATTTTCCCCCTAACCCACTCCACTCAGGCCATCATAGTCATTGTACCACTGAACTCACTCCTGTTACTATCATCAACAATTCCATACTAGCAAATCTAATATTCAATTTTCTGTCTTTATTGTAACTTCCCTTTTTAGATCATTTGGTAGACAAATACTCCCTCCTTCTTGAAGCTTGACTTAAAACTTGGCTTCTTCATACTTGATTTCCAGGATACCACACATTGACGTCTCAGTCTAATCTGCTGACTCCTCCTCTTCCAGACCTCTAAACATGCTTGTGGTCCAAGCTCACTGTTAAGGCCTATTTCCTATCTACAGTCTCTTCCTGAGGAATCTGACAAATTCCCATGGCATAAAATTCTATGTATATTGATAACTCCCAAATTTATATTTCCAGATTGAACTTCTCCCTTGAACTCGAATCTCAGTCCTATTTCTTCATCAATATGTCCTCTCGAATGACACACTAGCATCTCAAATTTAATGTCTACTAAACTAAAATTATGTCTAAAAACGCAGCTCTTTACCACGTTGCCTACATCAATCAATTCTTCCCCAATCTGCTTATTTCCAAATACTCCCCATTTCAGTTAATTTTGCCTTTATTCATCCTGTTTCTCAGGCCAAAAACTTAGCAGTCCTGGTTGATTTCTCACTTTTCCTCATCTTCATATCATGTCAGCTCCACCTTTAACATCTATTTTGAATCTGACTGACAATCTCTAATCATTTCTACATCTTCATCCTAAACCAAACAACCATGAGCTGTTGCATGACTCCTGAAGTCATTTAAATGGCCTTGTACTACTCTTGCTTTTAGGACAATATGCCACAGAGATGCCAGAATGTTCATCTTAAAATATAGATTATATCAACCTCTACTGAAGATTCCAATGATCTCCTCTTGCTTTTAGAAAGTAAAATCTGAAACCTTACTGTGTCTGACTAGACCCTAAAAACTCTGCATGATCTGACTCTGGCCTACCTCTCAGACCTCATCTATTATCAGTTTCATTCTCTGGATTCCAGGATTACTGACTTCTTTCTGCTTCAACATGCTGAGCTCATTTTATATGCACTCTGCTCCCTTTGCTCGAATACTCTTCCATATCTATGAATCATTAGCTTCATCTTGCCCTTAGGGTCTTGCACAACTTCCTCGGCTATCCGTGTTGGAATCCTGCCCTTCATCTCTCTCTGGTACACTATTTTCCTCAGAACACTTTTCTATTTGCATTTATCTATTTCCTTTATTTGTCAATGTGTTTATTTTTGTATTGGGAATACTTTCTTTCTCTCTTTTATTCTCATTTGGCATTTCTTTGCCTCTTCTTTTCAGGAGCAGAAAGCTAAATTCCTCCTCTTTGCCAAAGCATAGTAATTTTATTCTCTGTAGCGTCTACCCTGACTTCAGACTCCTAGAATCTTGGAAGGAGCCTGTCCCTTCTTCCAGCACTGTGCTAAGTATTTTACTTGTTTCTTCCTTTGCTTCTCACAACTATTCCAATATTAGTATTATTATGTTCATCATATGACAGATGGGAAACAGGCTTAGACAGAGTCAGTAACTTGTCTGTGGTCACACAACTAGCAGGTGGCAGAGCGAGTACTCAACCCTCCCGCCCCACTGCATCCTGTGCTGCCTGCCTCCTTCTTCATCCCCCTGACTGCTCCTCAATCTGGGTAACTACTTTAAGCCTCTGGCTTGTCTGGAAGGAAAGTATCTTGTTACCTGATTAAGACAGGTCATTGTCAAAGGTGAATGCCTAGGCTCACTCATTCTAAGGAATATTTTAATTTTGAGTTATATGTCCTTTAGCAAGGAGATTGTCCTTTGCCCACTCCATCCCACCTCCCCAGAGTCTCATGCAACAAACTTCCATTCTAACCTACTCCCACTATAAAAAGAATTAGAGTGAGAAAATTGACACCCAATTCTTTTTTTTTTTTTTTTTTTTTTTAATGAGGAAGGTCAGCCCTGAGCTAACATCCATGCTAATCCTCCTCTTTTTGCTGAGGAAGACCGGCTCTGAGCTAACATCTATTGCCAATGCTCCTCCTTGTTTTCTCCCCAAAGCCCAAGTAGATAGTTGTATGTCATAGTTTCACATCCTTCTAGTTGCTGTATGTGGGACGTGGCCTCAGCATGGCCAGAGAAGTGGTGCATCTGTGCGCGCCCGGGATCCGAACGCGGGCTGCCAGTAGCGGAGCGTGCGCACTTAACCGCTAAGCCATGGGGCCGGCCCAACACTCAATTCTGAAAAGAACTTGAACTTGAACTTGAACTGTGTGTTATCTGTTCCACCATTAAATCCATTATAAAGCCAGTTCCTATTCTACTCATTGGAGAGAGTTTGAAAAAAAAAAAAAAACCTTTTATGAATAATAAACATTGCTCAGTTTTTCATAGAACCACCATATTGTATCTTTTTTCCTAATTTTTGAAGAATCATTCTTGATTCAAATTCTAAATTCATAATGTTTCTGGGATATTTATACCTTTTTCAGAATCATATCTTGTTCTTATACTGTATTTAATTTTTTAAAGTTAATTACTATACCCACTTGAGATCAGAGCAGTTGGTAGAGTGTTTCTCAGAACTATTTTGATGTTCAGTTAATTAAGTCACAGGTCCATATGGAAACAAAATGGTTTTCTAACATATGTATTCCTTCTATTTAATATTTATTAAACAGAATATGCATTAAGCAGCTTAATAGCTCTCATAAGTAATGCTTTAGATGCAAAAATTTAAATAAAAAAGATACAGTTTATGTTTCATCAAATTCTGTTTTTAAAATAGTTTCACCAATGGGTCCTAAATATTTGCTGAATGAGTACACAGATGATAATAGTCAACTCTGAACTCCTGTTTCCCTGATTTAATTCAATGCAGACAGCAATCCTTTCCTTATTCAGCACTAGTTAACTCTTATACGCCCTCTTGTTTAAAACTAGGGCATAATAAGTATCATAATTTGTGCTAAGTTGATGATTTTTAAATACATATAGATCAAATTTTATAACAGTTGCTTAACTGATGCTTTCAACAAAACTGAAAAAAGTCTTGCATTATTTCTGATAAGATAAATATGACAAAAAATTATCCCGTTGCTCCTTATGCTAGTCTTCCAGAAATGTAGCTGTTTTTCCTTCCAACCCCTCACCCCCCATTGACTTCTCTCTCCTGTGAGCCAACCTATTTTACTTTGATCCCAGCTTGGAGGGGAGGAGATATCCTTAAAAGTCAGCAGAAGTTGTTGCAGTGATGCTGACGGTGGCAGTAGAAGGGGCTTGAAATGTGTTAGGGCTCTGGATTAGATCCCAAGAAAGACTCTGCATAAAGACTGGATGGGGTCTCCCTTAGTCAACATGATCCAGGCTTATTTCTAAAAATTTACAGTAACTCTAAGTGCACTGGATCACTGTCTTCAAGTATGACAGATTATTGGGGATGAAAGAAGGCACTGATTGTCTGCATCAGACAGGGATCACCAGCAGTGGATTCTGAGTCAAAATAGCCTAGGGGAAGACCCGGGCTGTCTAGATTCTCCTGTATTCATGATGCCTTCAGATACATTTAGCACACTGTCTGGAATATGGTAGGCATTCAGAAAATGTTTCTAGCCTGATTTAGAATCCTATTCGTGTGACTCTTTTATTATCAAAGCAGTAAACCAGCAGTTCTTGATACTCTTTAAGATTGAAGAGAGAAAGGAATGAGAACAAGAAGATGGAAATAATCATCAGGTTAGAAAAGATGTTTGCTCTTCACCATACTTAACTGAATTCTTCAGATTCCGATGTTCCAGCAGCTCTTAGGAATGAAGGGACACAAATTTGGACAGGTCTTCCAAATCAACAGGATGGTTTTCAGTGCCTCTGCTTGCCCGGGCGATTTGGCAGTTGGCCTGTATTCTGAGCACCTTCAAAGGCACCTGTAATGAGAAGTGTCAGTGATCTCATACAGAGTCAGCTGGTTAACATTAGACTTAGGTTGTGTTTAGAACCCAGAGGTAAGTTTTATAGAAATGCCTGTTGAGAATGCCCAGAAGCATTGTTAAAGCAAAAAAGAGCTGAGTATTTTAATGGTGGCATCTATTAAATGGAGAAGGCCCCCCCTTTTCCTTAAAGGGATGAATTATAGAATATAAACGGATTTTACTTCTAGCTCTGCCCTCGACTCCGTTCATCTCTTCGATCATGACCCTTAACTCGAGGATGCCTCAGTTTCCTCACCACTACAGTGAAGTGGTTAAATTCAAGTATCTTTTAGGGTTACTTCCAATTCCAATGTGTGATTCATCCTAAAAATTGGGTTTGAAAGCCTCTAATAGACTGACTTTGCCTAGGGAAAGAAAATACTCTCTCATGGCTCTACAGCTGTGCAGTACAAAAATTATATTCTGAGTTTTTTTATGTTAGATGATCTAGTCTGGCCCCATCAGAAAACACCTTTTAAAATAGACATCTCCAATGCTGAGAAAGACTTGGATACATTTCTGTTTTCACTTTTAATTTTAATGCACTTTGATTCTAAATTTGTCACGTTGATTATACTATAATTACTAATCTAGGAGATAGAATGGTGTTTCCAGTACTTGTGTCAATTTCTCTTTCTCCCTCCACATGAATCACTGAGTTTTCTGACCAAACTGTTTGGTAGGCTGACAGTAATGTCAATAAACTAACAATGATTTTTTTTCTGCCTTTTCAAAAATTTAAATATTTAAAGCAGTTAAAAGGAAATAGAAATTACTTAAGCAGCTAGAGAAGAAAAAAGATTAATACAACTCCAATCATATGCCAACCAATTTTGCTCAGAAAATGGAGATAAAGACAGCGGAATTTTTGGTCTAAATTTTCTGTCACTTAAATTTATTGTTCATTACTTGGCATTTTCACTCATCTCTAACTTTACGATCTTAGAAATAGTTGCTGTTATTTGATGGGGGCTTATGGTTATCTTTGACTCTATGACATGATAAGCAATGCAGACACCAAATTCACTTCTAGTCTTGTAAGTCCTACTGTAAAAGAAATTCCCAAGAAATAATCTTAGAATGAAAATTGCCACAGAAAGATTTAGGAGTAATTAACAACTGAATCCAATATAATGAGTCAATTTATGATAATCGACGCTCCACCTCTCCTTTTTATTCCATTATATATTTTAAACATAAGTTTAGAAAATTTTGTAAAAAAACAAAAGCAAAAACAACAGCCACATGCTCAGCACATGGATTAAGGAAATGTTAATATTCTGCCTATTTGTTTCAGCTCACTTCCTCTTTCTCATAAGTACACTTGAAGATTTCTATATTTACCACCCCAAATTCATTTCTTCCCTCTCCAGAAATAAGAACTCTGAAGTTGCTGTTTAATCTTCCCATCAGTGTCTTTATTCTTTAACTACACGGGTACGTATACATAAACCACGAAGTTGAGTTTTATGTGTTTAATAATTTTTTTAATCATTCCATACATGTGTCCTTTTGCAACTTATTTCCCTCAAAATTATTTATGCATGTAGATGCATTTTGCATTAATTCATTCATTATGCTTCCTAGATAATAATAACTTAAATAAACATACCACAATGTATTACTTATTTATCCTATGTAATAGTTTGCTATGACTGTTGCAACAAAGTACCACAACTGGGTGGCTTAAAGAACATTTATTTTCTCATAGTTCTGGAGGCTAGAAGTCTGAGATCAAGGTGTCAGCACGACTGACTTCTTCTGAGGCCTCTTTCCTCGGCTTATAGATAGCCATCTTCTTACGTGGTCTTCCCTCTGTAACCGTCTGTGTCCAAATTTCTTCTCATAAGGACCAGTCATATTGGATTAGGTCCCACCCAAATGATCTCATTTTAAATTACTTATTTCTTTAAGGACTCTGTCACCAAACACAGTCACATTCTGAGGTCCTGGGAGTTAGGACTTTGACATCTAATTTTGGGGAGACACAATTCAGTCCCTAAGACCATTTTAATGAAAGTTTATACTCTTTCCAAAGTTTTGTTTTTAAAAACTATGCTGCAATAAAATCTTTGTAAGAGCTTCCTTATGGTCATGGATTTCTTTAGGGTGTATATCTAGTAGTGGGATTATTGTTCATGGCTTCGTCTCATCTTCTCTTTATTAATTTTTATGAAATTTCTCCAACGTCGTCATGCCAACTTTTTTCCACCAGTAACGCATAAAAGTTCCTGTTGCTCCATATTCTCACCCACCTTCAATATTGTGAGGCTTTATATGTTTTGCTCAATTTGATACATGGGAAGTGACAGCTTATTTTAATTTTCATTACTTTGCTTGCCAGAGAATTTAAGAATCTTTACCCACATATTTATTGTCTTTTGGGTTTCCAAATCTCTGAATTACCTCTTAGTATCCTTTTCTTCTGTTGAGTTATTTAATTTTGTTCCTGACTGCTTTGGAAGACTTCGTGAATTATTTTTATACTGTTATTTTTGTTTGCAAATATTTCCTTCCAGTTTCTTGCTTATCTTTGTATTTTAATTATTTATTTTTATATAGAAATTTTGCTTAGAGATAATTTAGAAATAACTCAAAGATGATTTTATATAGTACTTCTCAAAATGTTATCTTTGGGACCCTTTTAGATGTAACCTTGGGAACAAGAAAAGAGATGGAAAAAAGTCAGCAGATTGAGATTAAGAGAGAAGAACTAAAACAGCTCTTTTATTTATTATAGATCATGGTGAGATTTTGTTAAGAATACAATCACCACTGATAGACAAACACTCTAATTTAATTTATGAAGTTTGCCTCTGCATTGAAGAAGTAAGATTCTATTGCACCCAACCACCCTGTAGATAACAATTATGAATATAGTAGTAAATCTAAAAAATGACTATAGAAGCAGTGGACAATGAGAAAAATTAGGGAGATTCTTGAGTGGAGTGAATACTTGAAAGAAGTTATGGCATGGGTGAATTACCCATTTTTATGACTTTTAGGGCAAGATAAAGTTACCTTTACCAGGGGCAGTTAAAACTTCAAAGAGACACCCTCATTTCTCTGGCCCGAAAAATCAGAGGACAGAATTCAGGGCAACTACAGACAATGGAAAGTTAGGAAGGAATTTTGGAAAAAGAAGCAGAGAGCGGAGAAGATCCAAATTCTGTGTAAAAATCTGTCAAATATTTGGCTTACCTCTGAAACACACATACAGGAAAGACACAAACAACCCAGATAAGAAAATAAAAGAACTGAATTGAGATTTGAACTGCCACTAGAAGACTGAGGTAGAAGTTTGAGTTTTAATCAAGTTAATTGCCTACTTTAAACAGAAAAAAGCAGCATTCTTCGGAGGAATAAAACAAAATCCAGAAGATTCACAAAATAGCATTCACAATTTCTCAACAAATGAAGAATCAGGAAAATGTGACATAGTCTCATGAAAAAAGGTAAGTACCAAAGACCAATCTTGAGATGACACATTGAAACGAGCAGACAAGGATTTTAAAACAGCTATTATAACTATACTCAAGGACATAAAGGCAAATATGTTTATAATGAATGACAATGCAGGAAACCTCAAAATATAAATAGAAATTTTAAAATAAAAATTTTAGAACTGAAAATACAATATGTACAATAAAAAATTAATTGGGCAGGCTTCAAAGCAGAAGAGAGATTACAGAAGAAAAAATTAATTCCCTTGAAGACAGACCATCGAAATTATCTATCTGAATGAGAAAAAGCGATTGAAAAAATACAAAATTTCAGGAATGAGGGGGACAATTATAAATGGTTTAGCATATGTCTAATTGGAATCTCAGAAAGAAAGAAGGAGAATGAGGTAAAGATAATTCAGAATAAAATGGCCAACAGTTCCCAAAATTGCAAACTCATAAATCTAGAGAGTCAAGAAGCTCAGATAATCCCAAATGGGATAAATAAAAATAAAAACACAGCTGAGCATGTCACCATAAAACTGCTAAAAATCTATGGTAAAGATTAAATTTTAAAAAGCATCCAGAGGAATACGACATATTGCACATAGTGGAAAAATTCAAATGATGGCTAAATTCTTATCAAAAACTATGAATCCAGAAGACTGTGGAACATTTTAAAGTGCTGAAGGGAAAAAACTGCCAACCTAAAATATTTTGCTATTCCACCAAAAATATCCTTCAAGAATGAAGGCTACGTAAAGGCATTTTTACACAAAAGAAAACAAAGAGGGAATTCGCCTGATTCCAGGAAAATGAAATAGATACACTTCTCCCTATTCCTCCCACTAAGTACAACTAAAAACTCTGGACATAATTAATTAATCAGTTAATTGGACCCTGAAAGCTGGAGAGAAGAAGTCTGATTGGCTAGGAGCCTTGCATCATATATCTCAGACATGGAGCTGAAATCTGGCAAACCAGAAACATCAAGGGAGGTAGACCAAAAAAGTCCCAATAAAAGCCCACTCTCTTTTTTAAAGGATGAGAAAAGAGGCAGCCTAGCAAGACAGAGAACTTTTAGACAATAACTTCTCTACTCTAGCCAAACAGCACAGAAAAACCTGTGGCCTCTCCATCAACCACACCAGAAAAGGCCAAGAGAAGAAAGTAGACTTTCACTTTTTCCACTCTCTAAAGAACTGCCCCACTCCTTTCTCATCTCCTTGTACAGCCTCAGAGAAGGCCAAAACCTCTGCTTGTCTCAGTAGTCATTTTCCACTTGGTGTCTTCCCTTCTCAATCCTTTGAAGTTCTGATTTCGGCAAATGTCTTGAAGGGAAAAAGACATACCAATTATGAGGCTTGTTTCTCTGTAGTTCCCTTGTCTCTGGGATCGGTCTGTTTGGTAGTTCTTAAACGCAATTTTTGTTTCCACAACTGCTAAAAGCTCCAGATTGTTACTTTCCTAGAGAGAAAGAAGTGGTGAAAGCTATAATTCACCTCAATATATTTTTCTCCTCTTAGTGATGTTGACCCCTCAAGTCATGGCTGTCTTGTTTCACTGCTAATGTCTGCAACTACCTGGGATGTTTGTGCTGTTGTTTTTTTTAGTTTTATAGGTTTTCTTGGCCGGTGAGTTGGCTTGTTACAAGCTACTCTGTCACTGTTAAAACAGAAGTCCTAGAGCCAATATACTCACTAAAAAAATAATCAATACAATAAAGAAAGAGTTATGGGAGGCTGATTTATGAAAATTTACATGAAAGAGACCAAGGGATTTTATTTGACCACAAACAATAAAGCCAGAATGTTTACATGGTATCAATATAAATATGTGTCCAATTGAGGAAAGATAATATACTCACTAGGCTCAGAGACAAGAAAACTAAGTTTTCAAACCTCTCACTAAGATGGTGAGAGACTAATAAAATCATATAATAGAAGAAATATCTGAGTGCACGGAGCATGTTTGGCCTGGACAGGAGTAATTATGGATAGGATGAGAAGTGAGATTAAAGAAGGCTTTAAGTATTTGAAGGTCAGCATGGGGACAGTCTAGAAATGATTGGAGTTGATCTGGACATCTAGAAAATTCAGGAAGGCAGATTTTGCCTAAATTGAAAACTGAAAATTGTAGCCCTCAGAGCTACCCAACAAAGCCCTGGCCTCTTCCAGAAAGCGTCAAGTCACTTATATATTCAAGTTTATGCCTGATGACCCCAGGCACAATGTTATAGAGGACATTTTTTCATTAGGAGGTGAGTTGCTTTAGAACAGAAAAACAATCACTTTTTATTGCGAGTGGATTATATGCCTGGTGCTATGTAAGCAACTTAAATTGAATATGTATGTGCGTATGGATTAAACGCCTTTATTATTCTCATTTTACAAATGAGAAAATGCTGCATAGACAATAAATAATTGGCCTAGGGTCAAACAGCTAGCTAGCAAGAGATTGAGATGGGACTTAAACCCAGGCAACCTGTCTCCTGAGAACACAATATTATGCATCACACTATACTGTCAAAGTTAAGTTTTGTTTGTTTGTTTGTTTTTTGCTGAGGAAGATTCACCCTGAGCTAACATCTGCTGCCAATCTTATTTTTTTTTTTTTTGTATGTGAGCCGCCACCACAGCATGGCCATTGACAGATGCGTGGTGTAGGTCCACGCCGGGGAAGCGAACCCAGGCCACTGAAGTGGAGTGCACCGAGCTTAACCACTAGGCCACTGGGGCTGGCCCAAGGTTTTTTAATCTTACATTCTTTTAAATTGCTCTGGAATAGTTGGGGGTATAAACATCCACAATCATATGAACAATGTGTATTTTGTTTATCTTTAGAATAACGTTGCAAATAACAGAGTTAACATAGTCATGGATTCCAGGTTATTTGTTATGCACTTTATCTAATGAATCATTATAAGAACCAAGCTCTATGCTCTGGTAGAGTTGATTTTCTAAATAACACATATACAAGGACATACACAATACCATAGTGATACATAAAATTTGCCAGGTTCTGTGTGTGTGTATATGTAAAATTAATGCATGTAGCAATTTTATGTCTTAGTGTACCTCACCTAAATATCATAGGAGTGGACCTGATGGAACTTTGAAATGTCATTTAATACCACTTTAATACCTACTTTGACTATACTGGCAGATTTGTTAGAATAATTTTAGAAAGCATACTTTCAGAACTTGCTAAGCATAAGATTTTAAGCTGCTTTTGTTATCCAAGTTATCATTTTCATAACCTTTTTCAGAATGTTCGCTCTTATTTACAATGTTATTACACGTTTGGACCCACTTGATGCTGGCCAGTTAACAAACATGGACCATTTCCTAACGCCATTTTATTATAACCTTTTGTGCTCAGTCCTTCAGATATTGAAGAATCAATCCTCAGTTTTGCCTCTTATGATTAATGTGAGGATCCACATAAAAACTATTTTAACCCAAAGTAAGCATTGCACTTACTATTTTTGAAAGGTTATCAAAATAACATTAAGAAGAGCTATTCTAACTCAGTGCAATTATGGCAGCTGACCCCATTAATTAACTCTGTAACTACATTTCAAATTTTCTCATAGTGCCTGAATCAAACGTTTTAGGGTTTGCTTTAAGGCCTATTTTTCTCTTTTATTTTTAAACTCTTCAAAGGAGTCTGGTATTTCAGAAAACTGTCAAAGTGTGCTGAAACACATTTAAAAGAATGCATATTTTTATAGATTGGCATAGTTTGTGAACATTATTATTTTTTCAGCTTTTCAGCCATATATAAAGAAGGAAAAGGTTCTGTGGGGGGGAAATACCATGGTTGTCACAGGGCAAAGGGGACTCTCCAGTGTCTTTGACTTTTCTCCAGGAGAAATTAAGAGAAGAATTTATCAAATGTTAATGTTAAGAACTCAAAAACTGGAATGTTTGTCCAAAGCCCCAGGCCTCAGAGCAAATGCTCTTACGCTGCTGGGCTCGAGGGGAAGACATCAGCCAAAGTCAACACAAGCAGAAACTCCATCTGACTGATGCTGTGGAAACAGCTGTAACCACTTAGCTGGAAAACCACCTCAGACTCCTCTCCCAGCAAACTCTGATGACACGGGAGATGGGGAGCAGGAAAGCTCTGTCAGGGTCTCTCTTCAGCTGTGGTCAGAAAAAATATTTTCTTTCCCTGAAAACTGTAAATAGATGGGTCCAGCCCTGGTCATAATAAACCACCAAGAAGAAAAAAAAAATCTTTCTTTTTCTTAAATTAGCCCATGTCTCCTTTCTTTGTATCTTAATCAGTATTTGGCTTAAGTCATCTTTTATGTGGATTTTTTTTTAAAGACCCATTTGATCTTAGGTTCATCCTCTAAATGAGATTGGATAGTATTCGTATTCAGATCAGCATTAGAGGCCAACTTGGCGAACGTTTAATTTAACTTTTCAATTTGTGAAAATAGCTATAATTTTTTCAGTTGAGATTTTATTTTCCTCTTGTTGTTCTACCTGGTGGCTTTTGTTAAATGCTTTTGAGGAGAAAATAGAAAATTTTACATGAAACAGCAAATAGATTTTGACCCAATTGGGGTAAAGTGAATTTAGTGCTTGTGATCACAGCTTTAAAAACTATTGGAGTCAGCCAATAGAGAGCTTTGGGTAGAGCAGGGAAGACATCTCAGAAATAGGGACAACTAAGAGGAAAAAGGAAGCCAGGACAGCATTATGTCACTTATGAACCTTCTCTATGTTCTAAGATGGCACAGAGCCAAGGTATGGATGTTCATGGTGAGATATGGACCAGACAAAAACGGGTGCTAATTATACATACACATCATCAAAAGTTAATTTGTCTACCTTTTTTCAGACATCTATTTGATTATTTAAATTTTATAATTTTATAATAAATTCAGTTCTGGGCTCAAGTGTCATTATATAACATGGATTATTAAAACACAAGATAAATTTTAAGTATTATTTGTAAAGTGACTTGCATTATTGAGTACTCTACTTCCAAAATAACTATTGTCCTAAAACGATGATACCTCAAAAGTGAGGTGAATTCCATTCGTGTAGTCAATAAATATTTGCTGCATAGTGGGCACAATTCTAAGCGACAATACAGCAGTCAACACAGCAGACTCCCTGCCTTCATGGAGATTATATTCTAGTAGGGATACAGTATGCAATTAAAGAAATAAATATGTGATGGGTCAAGTTTTGATAACTGCTATGGTGGAAAATAAAACAAAGAAAGGAATAATAGGGCACATTGAGGTTGGGAGTTGCTATTTTATATAAGATGATCAGGAATGGCCTCTCTGAAAAAGTGACTTATAAGCAAAGATGTGAAATAAGATGGAAAATCGAGCCATGTGTCTATTGGTCAGAACAGTGTCCCAGGTAGAGAGAAAAACTAGTGCAAAGCCCCTGAAGTATAAAGATCCTTGGCTTATTTGAGAAAGTACTGGTGGCCAGTTTGGCTAGGCAAGTAGAAGGGAGGGATGCTGGTAGAGCAGCAAGGGAGTGGGGATCAGAGCATGGAGGGCATCATGGATATCTGCCTTTTGTTCTGAGATGGGAAGCCATTGGAGAGCTGTGAGAAGAAGGGGGACTCAATTTGACAGAAGTTTCAATAGGAGCCCTCTAGCCTCTGTGTGGATAATAGAATAGGGAGGCAAGTGTAGAAGGAGAGGGACGCTAGGGGTTTGGACCAGGGACATGGTAATGAAAAAAAGTAAGAAGTGGTTGTATCCTGAAATATTGTATCCTGAAAATATTTTGAAACTAGAACCTAGTTTCAAACCATCAGAGTTTGCTGATGGTTTGGATGTAGGATAAGAGATAAAAAGAGAATTCAGGGTTGACTCGAAAAATTTGGACCTGAGCAACTAGAAAACTATATGGAAGGCTCCTGAGGAACTGAATTGCTTTGGAAATTTCAGGGGATCCCTCAGATGTCTCAAATGGCTAAGAAACTAAAGATAAGAGAACTATATGCAGATTGATTTTGGGGGGCAATACAAAGCCTGCAGGTCTAGGGGAGAGAAATGAAGTAGAAATAGGTAATGACTGACTCTGCATAGGGATTTAGTTCAAGGTACTGAGCCAAGAAATGAGAAGAAATTGCTAGAAAATGAGCGATGTGTCAGGAGATTTCCCAGGAATGGAATGATAGATTTTCCAAGGCTAGGCTATCTTCTGAAAGCCAGAAGTATTTACCCCAAGATGTGAAGACAAGTCATAGGATATGGAGGATTCCAGCAAAAGATATCCCATTACTAATCTCTGAATCACCAGTGGAATGTAGCTACTCAGAGGCACGCAGGATAACATTGTGCTGGTGGTCAAGGGTTCTGGCAACAAGCAGATGAAAATCCTGGCTCTGTTACTTTATTTCATTATTTGTGTGACCCTGGGCAAGATATGTGACCTTTCTAAGCCTGAGTTTCTTCATCTTTACAATGGCGATAGGAGAATTAAATGAGGTAATGACTGTAAAATGCATAGCACAGTGTTTATCACAGAATAAATTCCAATAAATGTTATCTGTATCATCACCAACTCTCAAAGATGCAGCTGAGTAGGAGTGAGATTTCAATGATCGGGGTCCCAGTAGGCCAGATAGAGCAGAGAGCACACAAGTCTCTCTTCACTAGCATGAAAAAGAACAGCTGCTTCCCATATGGAAATAAGATGTTTGGAATTGTTTATGTTATTGGTTTTTTTTAATAAGCCTACTGAGTTGTCACCCAAAAAGGCTAAAACACCTCTGATGTAAATGTCATGGTTTTTCACTTCTTGGATGAATTTAAGATGAATGTGTGTTAAAAGAATTGCCTTAAAGCAATAGAAATGCTGTTATAATTTTCTTATCAAAGTAGTTACTGAAGTATGAATTTTATGATTACAATTAAGTAGAAATATGAATACAGACAAGAAGGTAAAATAGAAACTGGCAAGACTTGTAGTCTTGTAGAATTATAATTGTTTTCATTTGAAAAAGCTTTATTATGCCATATTTTGTATTATATATTTTATTACCTATTGTTTTTATAGATTTGTAATTTGTATATTATAAGGCATAGACACTTATATATACAATCATATGTGCACAGCAAAATGTCTGAGTGACTATATACCAAACTATTAAGAGCAATTATGCCTTGCTAGTTATGAACACTTTTAATTTAATTATATTTTCAAATTTTTCTATGGTTTTTTGAATTATAATTTTACCAAAATTAACAGCTGTGTTCAGAACTAGTCAGAATAAGATATATTCTTGTTATTATGATTGATCTTATTCTTTCTTTTTTCTTTTTTTGGTGAGAAAGATTGGCCCTGAGCTAATGCCTGTTGCCAATCTTCCTCTTTTTGCTTGAGGAAGAGCTGCCCTGAGCTAACATCTGTGCCCATCTTCCTCTATTTTGTATGTGGGATGCCACCAGAGCATGGCTTGATGAGTGGTGTAGGTCCGTGCCCAGGATCTAAACCTGCAAACCCCCAGTCGCCAAAGCAGAGTGCACTGAACTTTACCACTGCTCCACTGGGCCAGCCCTGATCTTATTCTTAAATGGCAAAATATTGAGCTCCCAATCAAACATCCACAGATGAAGTTTTATTTCTCAGAGTAAGACAATTTGGGGCTTTTCTCTGAGATAGAGAAAGAGTCTTGCAAGGTGCTTGTTGGAAAACTGTTGGCAAAGGCTACTAGTTAAGTACTGACTTTGTTAAATACCTTCCTTCATTTACTCACGCTAAATAGGAGTCAACAGTGGCCCCAAATACATAAGTAAATGAAATCAGACTATTAAATAAGATGCAATTGACTAATTAAATGTTGACTCATTTGGATGATTTGAGTTATTCTGTTTGTTACTTCCTTTCAAATCAGAAAATCTCTAACTTCCTTAGAAAAATTAATTTAATAATGACTAAATATTAAATTATCTGACCAATTCAATATTATCCCTAATGTTTTTGAATAATCTGAATAACTTCCAATTGTTTCTATAAAACTGGCTCTCACTTCCATGTATAGATTATCAAGTGATCTAGCCAATCTCTTGAGCACCATCTGGCAATTTCTAGGTAGGGAAAATTAATGGAGAGTATACAGTGATTACGGTTCATATATCCCCTGTGCATCTCTTAAAGCTCTCTGCAAAGATGTTCTTTTCCTGTAAACCACACAGAGCTGAGGTGCATATCAAATTTCAGATAGTGATGACTATCTGGAAAACCTTACCCTATTTAGTATTTCTGCTAAATAAAACTACTTAGCCTTTAGCAACTGTCATCTGCTATAAATGTCTGTGAAAACACACAGAAGAATTTTCTAATGTGGGATTTCACTTAGATTGATTCCTCACATTACCTCCAGCTAGCAAGAAAACTTCTCATTTAATAATCCATAAGTTTCATAGAAATTTGTTGTTCAATATATCTGAGAAAATATACAACCCTGAAAAGTCTAGGGAATAAGATGCTATCACGGTTCTACACACAGGCCCTGAACATATTCAAGAGCTTTGTGGATGCCAATGAGCAGGACCTGAGATAACAAAAAGGCAGGGACCATTATGTCCAAGGAAAGTTTATCCTCATAAATTTTAGTGAGAGTTGTAGATGCTACTTAAGGCCAACTCTCAAGGCCAAGTGTAGTTGGCCTTCATCAATCCACCTGATTCAGTACAGCTGTTTCCTAAGGGAAGCTGGAGGCGTGTAATTTGTTCTTGCAGGATTTGAATTCTGCCTTATTTATTTATGATAGATCTTTGGGTTTAGAGGTTACATAACCACATATTTATCATACCATTAATTGACCACATAATTTATCTATTATTGACCATGCAAATAATTTGGGAAGACTATTTCAATAAAAAATAAAACAAAATGACTTCTTTTTTTTTTTTTTGTGAGGAAGATCAGCCCTGAGCTAACATCCATGCTAATCCTCCTCTTTTTGCTGAGGAAGACCAGCTCTGAGCGAACATCTATTGCCAATCCTCCTCCGTTTTTTTCCCCAAAGGCACCCCCAGTAGATAGTTGTACATCATAGTTGCACATCTTTCTAGTTGCCGTATGTGGGACACGGCCTCAGCATGGCCGGAGAAGCGGTGCATCCGTGCGCGCCCAGGATCCGAACCCTGGCCGCCAGCAGCGGAGCGCGCACACTTAACCGCTAAGCCATGGGGCCGGCCCCAAAATGACTTCTTAGTGATCTAAAATGTAAGTACTCCAAATGCCTTAGATTGGATCATGTAGAAATCACGTTATTTTGCATTTCTGGCCTTGGAGACAAGCTACACGTTGAAAACACTCAGGAAGAATTAGCAATGCTGACCCTGCCATGAACAAAACAATCCGAAGAGTTCTTTCCCTTGACGTTCAAGTTATTTGGCAAGGAGAAGGGGAGGATGGTGAAGAATACAGTTTAGGAGGTGATCTATTTGAGACAGGTGAGAAATACACTTGAAAGAAAAGTGGGTACATTCGCTATTTGAACCTGGGAATAGAGTGATAGATAACGCAGGCTTAGGGAAGGGCTTATCTTACAAACAAGATGTTTTAGTTCCTGGATGATGTAAAGTTTGAATAATAGTAAGATTCCATTATTATTAAAATTACTCTCTTTCCACAGTTGTAGTTGGATTAAAGCCCAAAATTCCACAGCAATGGTTCCTAGGAGGAATAGTATGCAGAAATGGGGCATTAGACTGCTTAAGAAATCAATCAAGAGGGACACAAGCATAAATTTGAATGGAATTCCACATTCCAACATACTCCTTTCCTTCACCAACTTGTTATCCTCTGTGGAGATCAAAAATTTTAGGATTTTTGACTTAGTGCCTACAGAAAAAAAAGGTAAAATAAAATAAAATTTAAAAGCATTTTTTCTGCAAAGCTTTAACAAAGTGAATATTGCATTTATAGCTGTCATCTGTGGAGGTTACGCATATATCCCAGTGCACACAACTAAATACCACTCAAAATATTCTTGAAGACTCCTTTCCAGAATTGCATTCTGGATCCATTATAACCACACAGAGAAGTTCTTTCTCTTTCTTCTCATTTCTATTCTTTTCTCCCTTTCTTTCTTTCTTCTTTTCTTCCTTCCTTTTTCTTTCTTCCTTTTTCTTTCTTTCTTTCTTTCTTTCTTTCTTTCTCTCTCTCTCTTTCTTTCTTTTTCTTTCTTTCTTTCCCTCTCTCTCTCTCTTTCTTTCTCTTTCTCTCTCTCTTTCTCCCTTTCTCTTTCTCTCTCTCTTTCTTTCTGCTGTAACCCTGAAATAGTCTTTCTCCCATACTTTTGCTTAAATGAATTTTGGCTCAATCCAAAAATTAATCCTCTTCCTTCAACACATGACTTTTCACCACCAAGAACAATTTAAAAGAAAAACAAAGAAATATGCTTCAGATATAAAAGGAAATTCCAAACAGATAGTGGGGACATAATAATGGTAATCACAGCCCCACCAAGCTGTGACACAACTGAATGAAACAGAATTCATTTAGAGGTATGTTAAAACGTTGATTTAATTACTTTATAGTCCAACTTCACAAATCTGGATATTAGGGACCTAATCTTTCTTTCAACTGTTCATCTGACCATAGAAACTTCACTCACTACACCTGTGGGTGAGAAGGAACTCAGACACAAGTAACCTTCAAGCTCTGTGTTTATGACAGTTGTCATTCTTTTTTTCTTTCCATGATAGGAAAATAACATATTTAGAAAGAGATTAGGACAGAGAAAATAGAATTCAGTAAAAAATAACCAGAAAGATCATTGTTAGATGACCAGTCAAGCCACATGGACAATTGTCATCAGTTGGTACACCACACCATGGCCACACTCTGGACAGCTGGTCTTGGAGGCAGTGAGGCACAGTGGTGAGGAGCATACTCTGTAGGGTATCAGTCCCAGCCCTTTTGCTCATTAGCCATATGATCTGGAATAAGTCCCTTACATTCTCTGAGCCTCGGTTTTCCTGTCTATAAAATAAGGATAATAATAATAAGATCCCATAGAATTGTGAAGGCCTCATGGGATAATACAAGTGAAGCACTCATAGCAGTGTTGGGCATTCATATGTGCCCTACACACATTACCTACCCTGTCATTGCTATTATATATGAATAGCTTGTTATGCTTTCTTAGTTCAAGGGCAAAGAGATGTAAGAAATAGTAGAAACAGAAAGGAGTGGAAAGTCATGTGGCAGAGAGAATTTTTTCTCTGGTGATTTCAATTTGTCATACTTATAAAGGATCAAACTCAGCCCTGGGTCTCATTTTATGTTTCTTTTGTTTCTTAATTAGCACCTTCTAGATGAGAACAAATATTTTTTTTTTAAAACAACTGAAACAAAGGGGAAGAAACCGTATAGTCATGCTGAATAACATAGAGAGTAGAGTAATAGCATTTATGTATCTTTCACTTAAGTATCTGAACACATTTTATCATTAAGTCTTTTCCTTGGCAAATTCTAGTTAGTGTATAAAGATACTAACTTAGGGTTTTAATATTCAGGTGTTTTGGTATTTGTGGATCCAAATGATTTGATGAATGCTGGTACCTAAAAGGTATAAAAAAGCTTCAAACGATGTCCTAAAATGGAACTGTAATTCCCATTTTCAACAACGATGATGATAGCTACCATTAATTGAGACCCTACAATGTGCCAGACGCTGTTCTTTGCACTTTACGTGATATACTTTATCTAGTGTTCTTAACAACCCTATGAGCTGGGTACTCTTTTTATTTTATAAGGTAAGGAAGCTTTGGCACAGAGACACTAAGGAACTGGCCAAGCTTACATGGATGCAATCTACATCCAAGATTACACGGATGTAAGTGACCAAGCTGGGATTTGAAATAGAGTGAGATTCCCAAAGCGTGCATTTCCCAGTCTTCCTCAAATAGTGTTCTATACACTCTGCACGCGTCTTCCCTGAGGGCCATGCCTGCTTATGTTGATTGAGGGAAATCAAACAATCTATTGCAAGACAATAGGCTGATAGACTTTACTTCTGATGGATTCCATTTGTTTATTGCAGCTCTGGCCAAGAAAGCTGCAGAAGAAACAGCCATCATTATTACTGTAAAGACATTGATGCCTGAGGCAGAAGCAATTGCTTTATGAAGCAAGAATCCTTCTTGAATATTCATTACACACATTTACACATTAATCTCAGCATAACTCAGAGAGGGACATTCCCCTACTTTGTGGCCTTTCTTGTAGCTTCCCAGGGTTCTTTCCTAAATTGAAGGAAGGCCTCCAAGCATCAGCTTTGGAATTGCCATGTCTAATTGTCTAGGAGATTTTTGTATTCAAGCAAACACCAGGACTGACATCCTAAAACAGAACATCATAACCTTTGTTGGCTGGTTCCCCTGGAGATGACTAATGGAGACAAGACTAAATATACTTGCCGACTATAAAAGCAAATTAGAGGGAAAAATGGCCATTGGGCAGGGATACCAGCGAACCTTCCAGGGCAACCTGCTTTATGATTTGCTAAGAAGTTCTATTATTAAAGGAGGTAGTTAATGATGAAAAAAAAGAAGAAAGGGCATTGATGCCATTGCTCAAGCACTCATGGATGATTTTGAAAATCACCTCATTGTGGTTTTATCATATTGTAAATGAAGTTTTGTAAAGTACCCACAGAAGACTCTCTCTTTCAGTCTTGTTAATGTGCTTTTACTATATGATTTAATGCCTTGATTAACCCTTTTTGAGATGAGGGCAAACGAATGACAGAGCACCTGTATATAACTATTGTATCTATTGAGATATATAACTATATTTTGGGTGACTGATAAGGGATACAGGCTTATTAAAGAACATTGCTAGATTCTAAGGGGCGCCCATATGTACTAACAATAGGTTATGCTGTTGCTACTACTTCTTTTAGCTGGAGCAATTTTCAAAATATAAAACATTTTCAGAAACCATATAGATACATTTATAATGAATGCGGCTATTGGGTTTTGGTGTAGAAGACTGAAATGTTTATTTTTAAAAGTATTGAGAGATTAATGAAATAAAATTAAACACATCCTCCCCCCCACCACTTACAGCCAAAGGAAAAAAAAAAAACACTTCACAAAAAGGAACACATTGCTGCACATTATTTTTTAAGACATTTTGCAAATTTGGGTATAGAAAATTTAATTTAAGACATGTTACTGTGGGCGATACAAGATTTAAGCTTAGTTCTTTCATCTGTAAAGTTAATAATTATGAAGAACAAATGAGAGGATATAAATAAAATATTTAGCAGAGTGCAAGCAACTTAATAGTGGCTGAATGAATGCTATTTGTTATGTTTCTGGATTAATATGACTCTTTTCCAGAAAGGTGCCATCACTAATAAATTTTGCTGAAATAATTGAACACCAGTATGGAGAAAAATTAATTTAGATTGATTCTCTACATTCTTAGGGACAAACATTTCAAATAGCAAAAAGATTTGGAGACAATCTAGAAACAATTGGAATAACATGCTTGTTCCTATGGGGAAGGATAGATAAATTGCCAAAAGAAGAAAGGAAAAATATAATAAAAGACAATATAACTGAATTTCAATATATATAACTTTTGTTATATCATTATGTTGGATTAGGTGATAGAAGGTAGGTTCATTCAATTTGTAACAACAAAAACACAACAGAATGACAAAATTAGGGCAAAAATATATCTTGACAGCCACTGTGGTACACCCAATCTAACAAGAGAGAATTTAAGTGAATGGGCTATAGACAGTGATTTTAGGCAAACTTGTTTTGAATGAATTCACTTTAGGTAAAATTCCCAGCAGGAGTAAATATGCCATCTTACATTTGAACTCAACGTTTGATACCATTAATAGTATGATGGATCAATGTGGTATATCAGCTAGACTGAGTTGGACAACAAACACCAAAATAGCTTAAATGGGAAAAAATTGTCTCATCTATCAATGCGTCCTAGAGTAGGATGGCTTTCAATCTGGTTAATTCTGAGGTTGAATACCATCAAGAATCAACATTCTTGCTGCATATGCATAAAGTGGAATACTACTCAGCAATAAAAAGGAACAAGCTACTGTTTTATGTAATAACATGGATGAACCTCAAATCCATTATGTTAAATGAAAAAAGCTAGACTCAAAGGCTGTATAGTGCATGATTCAATTTATATGACATTCTAGAAAAAGCAAAACTATGACAGAAAAAAAAATTACTGGTTACCAAGGGCCAGGGACAGAGAGAGGTGGTTGACTACAAAGAGGCGTGAGAGAAATCTTTGAGGTGATGACACTATTCTATATCTTGACTGTGGTGTTGTTACATGACTGTAAACATTTGTCAAAATTCATAGGTTTTTGGACCTGTATTTTTGCTATATTTAAATTATACCTCAATACATTTAAAAACAAGCAAAAAAGAACTACTTTGTCATCTTTGGTGTGTCTGCCTGTCCTCTGGCTAATTCACCTCATCCTTACAAGAAGGCTGCATATTCCCAAGCATCACAGGCCGGTAAGATAATGTCCAGCAGAAGAGAAGCTGCTCCTTTATGTGTTCTCTTTTTACTTGTAGGAAAAATGTTTTTCAGAAGCCTCTCTCTTTACCCCTCACAACTGACTTTCCCACACATCTCGTGGACTAGACCTGTGTCACTTGTCCACTTGTCAATCAATTCCGGCAAGGAAAACTAATTATCATAATTGACATAGATTCAGGATTTAACCATGAGCTTGGGATACAGACAACTTCCCTAAACACATCCAAACATATTAGGAATTTACCTGGTAAGGAAAACCATAGTTATGGTGAACATAGCTAGTAGTGGTGAATCACTGATGGTGTCTGTTCAATTGGCTAGCAACCTTGTAATTTTATTCAACGATAAACTTTGATACAGGTCAACAGGAATGAGATAAGACCAAAAATAAACAAACAAACAAAAAACAAAAAATGCCAAGCTAATACTTAGCTTTACTTGCATACTTACTTACATACTCTAATACTTGTATCTACTAATAGATACATCTTACTGTAATTAGGAATATAATCCCCCTCCATGTAATGCTCTTGGAGGAATTTCCTTGATGAGGGATAGATTTGGAAACTATGTCATATGAGGAAATACTGCAAGAAATAGGACTGGCTTGTGCACTAGCATGTGGAAGACACGTTAGATTCGATTTTTATGTTGTCAAAGACTAGAGAAAGAACCGTAAGCAGAAAGTACAGTACAATGTAAGTGAGAAATTTCAAATGTGGTTAGAGTTATCTGAAGATTTCTAATTGTGGTGACTTATTCATCACTGTGGATATTCAAGGCTGACTTAGATGATAACTGTAGGAGTGTAGCAGAAGAGGATTCTAATACCAGATGGATAGTTGAATTGGACATTATAAGACTCTTTGAAACTTCGAGATGATGCTAAATATTTTTCTTAAACATGCAAGAAAATATATATGTATGTGTGATTGTATGTATACCAGATACTCAACTGTATATATATTGCATATGGCTAAAAAAAGAACTTGCTGATTAAAACAATAGGAGGGAATACATATCAAAATAAAAATGTATTATATGAGGTAGTAAGATTATGAATGAATTAAAAACAAAATCTAAGAGAAACGTGGATGAGAAGTGGAAAATTTCAGCTTAGTGTAATACTGTGGAGTCCCTGATCTGAGTGGGCTCTATTCACAATGAAACTCCAGCCAAATCTCTTTCTTTGCAATGTGCCTCTTTTAAGTGAGAATCAGGGCCTGTCCTGATCCTGATCCAAACGCAAAACTTTTGAAATCTTCTCCATTTATGGTTTATAAGAATGTGCCTTTAGAAAATAAAAAGTTGAAGACACTCATTGACATCAAGATCTTTATGAATTTTGTGTGTGTGTGTGTGTGTGTGTGTGTGTGAATGAGGAAGACTGGCCCTGAGCTAACATCTGTTGCCAATCTTCCTCTATTTTGTCTGTGGGATGCCACCACAGCACAGCTTGACAAGTGGCGAGCAGTGCGTAGGTCTGCGTCCAGGATGTAAACCCTGGGCCACCGCTGAAGCGAGAGCTGAGCCTAAACACTACACCACTGGGCTGGCCCAAGATCCTTATGAATTTTTATAGGCTGTAGAAAAATATCTGATTGACAGCTTCTCTATAAAACAGAGAAAAACAAATGCTTGAGAAATAATTCCTCTATGACTATGCAGAGAGTTGATTCTTTGTTGGTGTATTATTATTATTATTATTTTACCTAATGCAGATTCTTGTTTACGAGTTAGTGGAAGTAGAAAGGCCAAGATGAAAATAATGATTTGTCATTGACAGAGCTAAATGACGAGCTTTACATTTCATGAGTTATTACTGTTATTATTTTGCTAACCATGGAAAAATGGTGCTAACTTGAAGTCATTCAAATGTACCAGATAAATTTAAGCAACTGCCTAGCTATCAACACTTAAGTGGAAACAGAGGATAGCCTAAAGTCTCTAGTATAAAGTATCACTTAATAACACAGATGTGCCTGGGTTATTTTTAGCTGCCTACAAAACTTAATGTTAAATAGCAAAGAAATCACATGTAAAACTCTTTTCTTCATGGTCTAGTTATATCTATTAACCTTTAACTCATGTTGAGTGAATTTTGTTCTCAAGTTATTTTATTTTTTTTTGTGAGGAAGACAGGCCCTGAGCTAACATCTATTGCCAATCCGCCTCCTTTTTTTCCTTCCCCTAAGCCCCAGTAGATAGTTGTATGTCATGGTTGCACATCCTTCTAGTTGCTGTATGTGGGACGCCGCCTCAGCATGGCCCGACAAGCGGTGCGTCGGTGCACACCCGGATCCGAACCCTGGCTGCCAGCAGTGGAGCGAGCGCATTTAACCACTAAGCCACGGGGCCGGCCCCTCTCAAGTTATTTAAGAGCTCCCATTATCTTACATATAACTTTAGAAATGCATCCTAAACTGAGAGGCCTGCTAGATGGATGTGTTTACTGGGAAAACAGGGAAAAAACAAAAAGGCCTTAATTAAGAGAAAGACGGCTACAAGAACTCAATGCAAGAAAACAAAAGGACAATAATTGGAAAATAAAGAAGAGAGACCATAAACTGGTTGTGTTTTGTGAATTTCAGACACATACTGAATGCCTACCCTCTATAAAGCTCTATGTTGCGTACTTTGTGATGACATGATGGTGCGTAAAGCCATTTCATTTCTGCCCCAGTGAGTTCAACATTGTCATAAAGAGAAAAAGTAACCCTTATAGTATAGATTTTCTCTAACATCAATGCTGAGTTAAATTATTTTCCTGGTTCTAGAAGACTTACACTGTTTTTATAGGAAAACCTTTTTCAGAAACAATTTACACTTCTTTCTGGGATCGAAACAAGAACAGGCAGAGATGCCAGTCACCAGCATCTCCTACTAGATTAAGGCCTTCTCTATTGGTCAGGTTGAAAGCTTGAATTGTTTTGTTTTCAAAAGCAGTAAATTGCTTATTTATTCACTAAAACTTAGATTGAAGGCTTTTGTAACACTTCTATTGCAGGTGTATAGAACATTAAGAAACACTTGAAGATAAAGCTGGCCAATTTCAACAGCTCCATACACATAGGCAATCTAATTTCTCACAGCCCTCCACATGAAGCAGCTTCTGTCTCTTCTCTACTCGTGACAATGCTCTTCACTTCTGTGCTTTTTATCTATTCTGCTTCCCCAACCTGAAATTTTCTCTCCTCTCTTCTCCTCAGATCCTGCTTAATCTTCAAAGTCCAACAAAATCCTTGCCTCCTACACGGAGACACACTGCAGCAAACTGCACTGGCATCTCTCTCTCTCTCTCTCTCTCTCTCTCTCTCGGTTGCTCGCTGTGCTTATCTGAGAGGAGTGGTATTCAGGGCTACTGTTTTGTTTCCTCCAGATCAATGGTTATCAACCCTGTCTGCCCATTAGATTCATTAGAGGTGCTTAGAAAAAAATGATACTCAGGCCCCACACCAGAACAACTGAATCAGAATCCGTAAGGGTAAGGCCCGGGCATCGCTAGTTTAAAAAATCTTCTCGGGTGATTTTGATACATAGTGAAAATTGAGAAACCAGTTGGTTTAGGACAGGTTTAACCCTAAGGAGTTTGTTACCCATTAATGCTGTAATTTAAGACCTTTTTTTTTCACTCCTTCTGTTTATTTTTCTGCCATATGTGTGACACAGAGCACGTACGGCTCATTTTGGATTCATAAATTCAGATGTCAAAGCTCATTCAGGCCTTGAATGGTGAATTGGCTTCACCTCGCATACCAGCTCCAATTAATTGATAGTTACTTCTTGTACATCATGCTGAGAAGGATTTTGAGGACCCTCTGGGTTCAGCAAGAAAAGACGCGACCTTCCAAGCCTGTTCGCCACATGGTTGGAGGAGCGGGGAAGACTCAGCATGCACGCTAAGTATTTTTTATCCCTGATCTAGAAGATATTCTCATTACATAGATGAATTAACTGATGTCTATATGGATTAAACTAGCCTAAAGGAGCCCTGCATGTTAGTAAAAAATGAGGTAGAATTGAATCCAGTCTCCAGGCTCCCTAAAGAGTGAATTTTTAGTGCTCCTCTGGCTTGATTATGAACTCCCTTGTGCTCTAGCTCACCCCACTGTGCTCTGGTCTTCTTGGTATCTCAGTTCTCGTTCTTTTGGCCTCAAGTACCCCTTGTTTCCTCCACGTTGTTCACAGTGCATGGAATACACACCAACAAAACTCATCTGGCCTGATTGATGAATGGTTCCTCTCGTATTTATAGCTTTCACACAGGCTAGTGTCCTAGAAAAAGGCCATATTAAAAAGGTCTCAGAAAGAAATGAAGGCTGTACTTGGAACCATCAAAGTCCAAGAAGACTATCCCATAAGAGTTAGTCTTCACATGGTCAGTTTGGTGTTTGGGAAGAGCTGTGAAGAGTAAATATCCTACAAGAACACCAGCTCCGCCTACCATCGTGCAACCTTCTTCTCTCTTTCACACCTGCGTGGCACATACAGGCATGCAAACACACACCATAAACCCTTAGACTTTTTATTTTAATTCTGCAGAGTCACAGGAACTAGCAGAAGTAACAGAAACTAACTCTTTAAAAATTCAATGTACAATAGAAAAAAAAAAACGCCTATATGAACTATCCAATTTATATGAATCCTAAAACAATTTGTGTGTGTGTGTGTGTGTGTGTGTGTGTGTGAGAGAAAGATTAGCCTTGAGCTAACATCTGTTGCCAATCCTCTTCTTTTTTGCTGAGGAAGATTGGCCCTGGGCTAACACCCATCTTCCTCTACTTTATGTGGGATGCCTGCCACAGTGTGGCTTGACAAGCAGTGCATAGGTCCACGCCTGGGATCCAAACCTGGGAACTCCAGGCCGCCAGAAGTGCAGTGCACAAACTTAACCACTACACCACGAGGCTGGCCCCCTACAGCAATTTTTTTTATTAATGTCTTGTTTAATGTGGGTTAGATTATATGAGTGGCTGCCCTCTTCCCAACCCCCCTCCTTCATTTTGTTTCCTTAATTTCAACTGTCTTTGATGGTTCTGAATGGAAAAGTCCCCTTGTCGCCAGTGGTTAAGAGTTGTTATTAACAAGATTACCAAAGAAAAGCTTATATGCCTGGGTTTCTGCTCATAAGAGATGCACTTTGGGGATGGTAAGATTTTCAATTTAGTTTTCAAGTTCTGCTGTCTTCAGAAAAGAATCGAAACTTTCCCTGAAATAAATAAGCCAACCGCTGTTCTCACTTTGTATAAATTATTGACAACAGAAATGCCAAATCATAAATGAGCTATTTTACAAAAACATATTTGCATTTTAAAAAATAAAATAAAAATACAAAACTCAAAGAACACTTCTTCTCTAATTTTCTCTTCTGTCAGAGATTCCATGTTATCTTCAATATGATTTTGGCAGATAACTTCCTCTATGTGAAAACAACTGTCCTGTGAACTGTAAATGATGTCTATGGATTTTTTTTTAAATCAAAAGTGTCTGGATTGATAGCTTCTGGAGCTCCTCCAGGTTGTAAATATCTCCGTCTAGTGGTTTTTAGCCAGCCCAATTTAATAGCAAACATCTCACATTTTTAAAAATGAAAGAAAATTTTTTAAAACTCTGTAAGCCTGAATAATACTTGAATGGGTGAAAGTAAATAGCACCATGACAATCCTGCATTTTTGTTGAAGGGGAAATTTTCTGCTCCCATAACCACAATCTCTCTAATTCCACTAGGTAATTACAGGGTGTGAGGTAGTAATGCTCTAAAGGGGAAATGCCATTCCATTGACCTCAGAACTAGAGGGAATAGGTAATGGGCTGAGTAAAGAGCATAAAATAATAAGCGCACAGCCCAGTAAGGTGAAATGGACAGAGAATGCAGTCATAACAACTTTGATCTTCATGCTTTGAGTTCGCTGAGCTGTTTTCCTCTGTGGCTGTCTGTGCACAGAGAATGGCTTCGACTTCCCACTATAGACACCTCCTCAAACACGTGTCGTTTTCATCCAGCAACTTCTCAAAGTTGTGACCTAGTTTGATGGACTTCAGGAAAGTTGTCAAGTAGATTTCTTCCATACCAACCAATCAGTTTATTGTTTCAAAGATACACACACACACACACACACACACACATTCTTTATAACTACATGTTTCAAAAATTTTAGTAATTTCCATGTACAAAGGATACAAACCACATTGTCTGCAGATAAAGACAATAACATCCCCTACTGAGAGTGGGTATCATTTTTTTCTTTTGTTTTCCTTGGGCTAGAGTGAACTTCAGCTTTCTGAAACTCCTGTAGCATCTATGTCTACCCAAGATATTTATCACTCATTGCCTTAATCATAAGTCTTATATATATGTGTCTACACTCTCACACCCCATCTTAATTAATTAATTATTTTATCAAGTAGATGCTGCTCTCCCTAAGGCAGAGATAAGACTTACTCATCTTGGCGTCCTCCTTGTGGGATCCAGTGCAGTACTTGTATTTGAGAGTTCAAGTATTGGAGCTAGACGGGATCTGCAACTTGCTGACTGTTTAACAACATCTCTGGGTCTTAGTTTTCTCACCTATAATATGGAGATAGCACCACCTACCTCACAGAGTTGTTAAAATATTAAATAATATGATACCTATTATTATGTTTTATATATATATGTTATATATATATATATAACATATATATATATGTGTGTATATATATATATACACATATATATATATATATATAGGAATTGGTTGCTAGTAATTACTCAGAATTTGATCTCTTTTGTTTACCATAATACATGAAAGAGAAAAATGAGACAAGATAGATGTTTTAGTTTAGCTGATGTATCATTTAGGGTCCTAACAGGAAATCAACGGTACACTCAATTTGGAATAATTTGAGAAGGGTTCATTTATCAAAGGACTAATAACAAAGGTATGGGAGGGTATAGGAGAACTACAAGGGATAGTGCAGAGACCTTGAGGGATAAAGGGAACACTAGGTTACTGGATCCAGTGCAGGGCTGAGACCTGTGGTGTGTCCGCATTACCCCTCATTTGTCCCCATCGTTCCATATAGTGCAATGCTCCTTATTTAGCCTTTTTAACCCACATAATTCCCTGTCTGTTCTTCTCACGCCCTCCAATGAGTTCTTCTGATAGACAATCTTCATTTTGATTATTGCTGCTTCAGTTCTTCCCATACCCCAGACCAGAAATATTCTTTGTTTCTTTCGTTGCTGAACATGTAATAAACGACCTTGATCCCTTGACCAGGGCTTTTCCTGTAGTTCTCAGCCACTATCCCTTATCGCTCCCGGTTATCACCAGAAATTGCACCATTTCTGAAATCACGGTTTCCAACATTCCACTCTCCAACTACAGCCTCCTGTGCCTCCAGCTCTCTTGCTCAAGGTGCTATGGCTTCCTCGGTAGTGGTTACTTCCCTAGTTATTAAATTAGTGTATCAGCTCTGTCCCCTGGTTGTAGATGAGTGATCAATGAGCAGACATATATAAATACACTTTAAAACAGCAAAAAAAAAAAAACAAAAAAAAAACCTTTCTCTTAGAAATTTAGGAAACATAAATGAGCAAAGATAAACAGAGGTGACTGGTGATTTCACTGAGTCATCTCATGGACCTTTCCTAGAATTTCCATGAGTTTCTGCTCTGCATTTTTCAGGGCTTGTTTATAGTTTCTTTAATGTTTAAGGGAGTCAGGGTTAGTTTCTTGGTTGCCAACAAAACAAACCTAACAGATTCATATCAACACTATAACTCTTATTCCCCGAATTTCAAATTTCAAAGCTATTGACTATCATTTTCCTTTCATCCATTAATCTCCTCATCTCTTACCATCCCTTCTTTTCCAACTTGGATTCCACAGTTCATTTGATAACCGTAGTCCAGGAAATATCCTCATTGCCTTTGTCATCTTTCAAGCAAAATCCCAACCATTCACTTTTTCCAGGTTTGCATCCATGAAACTGTGGCTTGCTGGAGAAATGTTATAACTGGTCAGATTCTGCCACTGGAATATGTCTCAAATCTGCCAATGTCTCTATTCCTACTGTGAACAAAAACTAAACCCTATGGTTTCTCATAAGCTACTCCAGCCTCTGATAGTATCTTAGGACCAATTCTTGATGCATTCCAATTCTCTCTTCACAAAACAGCCAAAGGGAGTTTTGTAGAATATAAAATCAATTATGCCAGTGCCTTGTGTAAAATTCTTTGATGGTAATCTTTTGCTGTGAGAGGAAAAAAATTAAATAGCTGAATATTGCTGAAAGGCCCTGCCTGATCTGGTTCCTATTTAATGTTCCAACGCCATTTTCTCTTTTCCTTGCCGTACTCTGGGTAACTACTCTTCTTTCAATTCTGCACAAGGCAAATTTTGCCACCTTAGGGCCTTTGCACATGCTGTGCTCTTTCCGGGAACACTCCTTTTCCTCCTTTATGAATCTTTGACTGCTTCTCTTTCTTAAGTACTTGCTTAAATGTAATCTCCTGTGACCACTTAATCTGAATAGTCCTCCTCATTCCTTTACCATTCTCTCCCCAATACTCTAGTCTTTTCCTTTATGGCTTGATTACTGATTGTCATCTCTACTGACTTCTGTGTGAGGTCAGGACCAAGTTTGTTCTGTTTGTCTTTACATAGCCCATGCCTAGTACAGTATTTTGATTCATCAATATTTATTGATGATTGATAAATATTAAATGAGTGAATGAAACTTTAGATATAAGATAGTGGGCAAAAGGGGGTTATGTGTAGCTTTTGAGCTAGGAAATTATATGCTGTATCATTAATTTAGGCAGATTAGTTTAGTGATATGAAAAAATAAATTAAAAATTAAGTGAGAGGGGCCGGCCCGGTGGCGCAAGCGGTTGGGTGCGCGCGCTCCGCTGCGGCGGCCTGGGGTTCGCTGGTTCGGATCCTGGGCGCGCACCGATGCACTGCTTGGCAAGCCATGCTGTGACAGCGTCCCATATAAGGTGGAGGAAGATGGGCACAGATGTTAGCCCAGGGCCGTCTTCCTCAGCAAAAAAAGAGGAGGATTGGCGGATGTTAGCACAGGGCTGATCTCCTCACAAAAAAAAAAAAAAAAAAAAAAAAAAATTAAGTGAGAGAAGTGAAATGATCTCTTTTAATTAAATAAAACTCAGGACTTTCAAAGTTAGCTTTTTCAGAGTTCGAGTGGTCTGAGCCTTGCTCCCATCAGTTACATTTTTTCTTCCTAAATTTCCTCTTCCTTCGATTATTTCCCTTGTGCCTTGCTTGCACCTGGAGTTACTGTCCCCTCCAAATGCTTGCTCTGACCCGAGTATAGATAATCCAGCTCTCTATAGCACAGCTAAGTTAGGCTGAAAAATACAAAATATATTGCTAAATACTAAGAAGAACAAATGCCCAAAGGAATAAATGCAAAAAATATAAAAAGTAAAAGGAGTCCAACTTATAAAATAGAGGTGTCCAATCCTGCTTGCTCCAACTGGGTGCTGAGCACGCAACCTCTGGCTCACCCTCCCTCTTGCCAGAGCTGTCTCTACTCGAACTCCAAAGGGCTGACACAGCTTGTCGTCTTTGTCTGGAACCCTCATTTCCTAGATCTCTATGTTCCCAGGTATGAGTGACCACACCCTAGGCATCCATATTTTAGAGGGCCTGCTCTGATCCTCCTCCAGTAGGATGAGGCATCTGATGGGCCAGGACACCTGCTCGTCCAGAGGCTATAGACTCCTGTCGCCATTTCTAAACCATACTCCAGGAACCAGGGACTCCGGCATAAGTGCCCTGGGCCCACTCCCAGAGGCCTTGCAGGCCTCTTCCCTGGCTCCGCCCTCTGAGGGCAGATCATACTCTAGAGAGAATGCACCTCTAGGCGTGAGGGTGGCCATGGGGCAGCTGTTTACAGGGGGTGTGGATAGAGCTTGGACATGCAGGCTGGGGTGTCCACATGCATGTGCATTAGGACTTCTTGTGGTATAGGACAGACTGGGATGAAGGAGAAGGTAGGAAAATATTTCCTAAGAGCCACTGAATTATCTTTATTATTATCAGGTAGGCAACAAATATTTTAAATTAAAAATAAGCAATCATTAAATGTTAGAAATTATGGGAAAATAGGAAAGTTTAAACTTGAATATACATAATTTGGAAATGATCTTTATTTATTAAGTCATTTGCCCACACTCTTTACATTAAATGAGGTTTTGCCCCACTTCGTAGAGTCTGTATACAGAGTTCCACATACGTAAGGAAGTGACCTACACTCTAGTTTGATGTTTAGGAGAGGAGAAACCCACATACAGATGTTTGGATGTTTTCCAACTAAAATAAGCCATTTGCTTTTCTTCTCAGTACTGAAGAATGATGAGCAAAAGTATTAAAAGGCAAAGATAAACAGGCCTTGCTGAGTTGTCCAAGACTGACTCCATTTAGGTCAAGGTCATATGATATATCATATGTGTGGTTTTAATTATATTGTTATCTAGTGAGCATTACGGGTGTGTCCCATTCCAATTTCAATTATTTCATGTAATTTTCAACTGCCTGTATCACAGAGAGCCACACTCTTCAGCATTAAATCAATCAGAACTCCACCTAATTTCAGTGGGAATATTTTATGCGGATAAACTGAATATTTGTACCTAACATCTTGGAAGGCAACAAAAATCTGTGGATTAAAACATAACTTTGTATACAGAAGAAGTATTCTTTGTTTTGTCACACTTGCTAAAAGAACTATTGTTATTTAAACAGTATTTAGGAATTTACCTATTTAAATCATCAGAAGGTATTTCCATTATTTCAAACAATTACAACAATTAAAAACTTCTGGTTAAAATAAACACTACCCAAAATAATCATGTAAAATAATGTAGTTGAGCCAAAAAACCCCGGACTATTCTGAAGATTTGATATCGTATATTTTTGAGAGTGTTACTCTTGTGCAAAGTCTCATTAGACTTTTTCATAAAAGTGAATTTAAAATGACTAGGGTAAGATAGGTTAGTTTTAGAAAATTTGCAGCTTACCTTCAAGCCCTGAATATGAAGTACAGATTTTTAAATAACACTCATTTTTTAAAATTTATTTACTTTGAAAGGATAATGCCATGTTGAATATAAGGAAGGCACACGGCTAGGGGGGACTCAACTATCACTGCCATCGAAGCTATTTGAATAGGTTATACAGCTCATTAAAACATTGAATAAAGGGGCCGCCCTTCAGAGTCTCTTAATGCCTCTCCACTACGTTCTGTATATGGCTATGCGTTCCTGTTTCTTATTTTTTTGACATAACCAAATCTCTAGAAGTGTAGTCTAATCTGTTATGGTAACAGAACTAAAATCTGCAAAATTTTGTATTCTCATTTTCAGATTAGGTATGTATATTCACATAAATGGTAAGATTAATAATCAAACATGACAACTTTTCCACCATTATAAAAATGACGTAGATTACAGGGGACTGTATCTCAGTTTTACATTAGAAGAAAAAGCAACAAAGGATATTATTTGCCAAGTTAACGTTTTTAAGTCTTAATTCTCTAATACCAAACAATATGGAAAGGATATTAGATTTTCACTGAAATTCAATACACTCACCAAATCTTTAGTTTTTGCTACTATATACCATCATGCTATATGAAAACTCTAAGATTTAGGATGATGGAAATAATGGAGCTTTATCAGAAATTTACAATCATATTGTTTAGACTCCATTCAGTGTATTTATTTATTTTTGGTGACTGAAAAAGCTCTGAAAGACAGAGGTTGAATTGTCAACATTTCTCCAGTGTTTATGTAGTGTGACTAAAATAATGAAAGTGATTTATTGTTCTTGGATAGGATCCTGATTTTCAAAGATATTAAATTGACTCAATTGTGGCCAGCATTGTAGCATTGTATAAGAATTTTCAGAAATAAGCAACTATAATACTCCTAAAAAAAACAGAGAACAAAAGAAAAACAAAATTTTTTGCATCAAATAATATATTAAATAATTTAATTATTTGAATTTTTATTATAAAATCCATTGTTTATAATGATAATGTTACTATTAGTAAAAGGTATTTTGGGGAATAAAAATAAGTTGGGATAAAACCATAGAGAAGCTAAAATACTAGAGAATTCCTTTGTAATTAAAAAAATCTAATGTATTTGTGGTCTTTTTTTTTTCAAAATACTTAGAGAAGGAGAGAGAATATCAAATACTGGTTCTAATTTAGACATATTATTGGGATAGGACAGAACACACTATATATTTTGTTATCATTGAAAAAAGAAACACATTTACTTAGTTTATTTTACAAGGGTGTTTGTGAGGACCAATGTATATGGAACTCAAAATATCCAGTTGTTTGGAGTCCTGTAAATAATCCAGCTTAGTGATCCATTCAGATACCCAGATACCATATAGATATTTCATTGTAAACATGGTTCTTATCATGAAAATATCCAGGTTGATTTGTGCTTCTACTCAACATGTTCACCCCAAGAAAGAGCAGAGATTGGTCTCCTTTGTCTGCTGATTTGTTTCTTTACAATTCCATTGCTTTATTGATTGCGTTTTCACTTCATTTAAATTTAGAATATGGATTCGATCTGCACACAAAGTTATTAGTGACACTTTGTTAACAGCAGCAAGATAAAGTTGTCAGTGTCATAGCAAGAATATTTTATTAATTGTCCGGGCTGGGCATCAGCCCAAAGTAAAACCAACAGGATAAATGGCCTATTGCCGTTGCTTTCAAGAGAAGATTATAGTACTATTCTTCCCTTTCTAACATTGGCTCAATTCCCACTCTTTAATTGATCTGCAAGAGACTGACACTATTATTTTTCTTAATTTTCTTGTTTTGGAGTTGCCTAATAGATTTCCTCCCTTATTCTTCTACTTATATCCCATTATTTCTATTATGTTATTGCATGTAATATATACAAATTTTTAGCTTCCATGCCTTGTTTTCAGCTCTTAATACCAAATTTTATGCTTAACTCATTTCCAACTTCTTTTTTATTGTTCTATTCTATATATATCAAGAGTTCCAGACATGCAGGCAGAGAGGGAGAGAGAGAATGGGAGAGGGGGAGGGAGAGAAGTCAGAAATTTATGTCTTTTAGTCAAGGACTTACTTTTTTGCCAGAAAGGGTTCAGACATCACAAGGTAAAAAATATTTTGCTGAGAACATATTAAGTTTTAAAGTTACCTTGAGAACTTCATCAGCCAAAGCAATGGAGTGCAACGTTATAATGATGGTACACTGAAGTAAAAAATCGTCCATGAATGTATTTTTTTCAGGCCTTTTGCATTACATTAATTCCACTGTATTTTTTCAGAGAATTTCAAGGGAAGCTTTTAGAAACTGTTGTCTTTTTGATCAGGCAACTTAAAGCTAATAGCCAATTTATGCCTTGGATAGAAGCTGTGTTAGGTAAAAACCAGTTCTTATTAACTTTATGAGAACTGATTGCAAACCATATTATGGCATATCAACATGGTCATAAAAAATAATGTGCAATCAAATCTACATCAAGTGTAAATTGTAATATAAATAACCAAAATATCTCAACTAAATGAGAAATTCTATATACATTTGACATTGTTCAATGATTGCCTACATAGTTTAGTAAAAGAGCTGTGCTTTTGATATAGAATTTTGTTAGGCTCCCAAACTAAATAGAGTCCCTGATTTAAATGTCCGCATGCTACCTATTTAGCATTATTTTTTAATTTTTTTATTTTAAAACTTTATTTCTCCAAAGCCAACCAAGAAGTGTTGGAGGGAAAAAGTGTAAAAAGTTATTCTTGCATATTTGGGAACAGCAAGCACTTAGTTTGAGAAAACAAGGACTTAAAACAGTTGAATCAAAGGCAGTACCCCGCTACTTGTATTTTAAAACAACAGTGATGTTCTTTCTTAAGCAACATTTCCTTTCTTCCCTAAAAGCTACAATTTGATACAGTACGCAATAGCTCACTTGAAAGTGCTAGAATCAAAGATAGAGAACGCCATATGCCCTCCAACTTCTACTCCCTACTATACACTGCCTTTGTGGCGCTTGATGAACCAAGCGTTCACGTAGCAGTACATTCAACAGAAATATGTCTCGTACTGTGGGTTTAAGATCTTTGCCCCTCCAGTTCCGATGCTATTTATTTTGAGATTATAATTGTAAATTCATTAATGTAACTATGTTCTAATGCAGGGAAAAAACCTTGATTGCCTGGTCAAACATAAACCACAAAGAAACCTTTCCAATGTCCTTGTGAGATGTAATGATACCTAGATCTGTAACAAGATCTGAGATACGTGATGTTGTCAATTTTTGAAATGTAGGATAATTTAAATTTTACTAATGGATAATTTGTGTCTGGTGGTCTTGACATGGATTATTTTATTTTATTTTTTTCAATTATTTTATTGAGGTCATAATCATTTATAACATTGTGTAGTTTTAGGTGCATGTTGTTTATCAGTTTCTGTGTAGACTGCATCATGCTCACTACCAATAGTCTAATTTTTATCTGTCACCATACATATGTGCCCCTTTACCCCTTTTGCTCGCTCCCCAATCCCCTTCCACTCTGGTAACCACTAATCTGTTCTCTTGATCCATGTGTTTATCTTCCACATATGAGTGAAATCATGTGGTGTTTGTCTTTCTCTGTCTGGCTTATTTCGCTTAACACCGTACCCTCAAGGTCCATCCATGTTGTTGCAAATGGGACAATTTTATCTTTTTTTATGGCTGAGTAGTAGTCCATTGTATATATACACCACATCATCTTTATCCATTCATCAGCTGAAGGGCATGTGGGTTGCTTCCACATTTTGGCTGTAGTGAATAAGGCTGCAATGAACACAGGGGTGCATAAATCTCTTTGAATTGTTGATTTCAAGATCTTTGGATAAATATCCTGTAGTGTGATAGCTGGATCGTGTGGTATTTTCATTTTTAATTTTTTGAGAAATCTCCATACTATTTTCCATAGTGGTTGTACCAGTTTGCATTTCCACCAGCAGTGTATGAGGGTTCCCTTTTCTCCACATCCTCTCCAACATTTGTTATGTCTTGCCTTGGTAATTCTAGCCAGTCTGACAGATGTAAGGTGATATCTCTTTGTAGTTTTGATTTGCATTTCTCTAATAATTAGTGATGTTGAACATCTTTTCATATGCCTATTGGCCATCTGTGTATCTTCTTTAGAAAAATGTCTGTTCATATCCTCTGCCCATTTTTTGATCAGGTTGCTTGTTTTTTGTTGTTGAGTTGCATGAGTTCTTTATATATTTTGGAAATTAACCCCTTATCTAATATATGATTTGCAAATATTATCTCCCAGTTGATGGGTTGTCTTTTTGTTTTGTTCATGGTTTCCTTTGCCTTGCAGAAGCTTTTTAGTCTGATATATTCCCATTTGTTTATTTTTTTCTTTTGTTTCCCTTGTCTGAGTAGACACGGTATTCGAAAAGATGCTACTAAGACCGACGTCAGAGTGTACTGCCTATATTTTATTCTAGGAGTTTTATGGTTTCAGCTCTTACATTCAAGTCTTTAATCTATTTTGAGTTAATTTTTGTGTGTGGCATAAGACAATGGTCTACATTCATTCTTTTGCATGTGGCTGTCCAGTTTTCCCAACACCATTTATTGAAGAGACTTTCCTTTCTCCATTGTATGTTCTTGGCTCCTTTGTTGAAGATTAGCTGTCCGTAGATGTGTGGTTTTATTTCTGGGTTTTCAATTATGTTCCATTGGTCTGTGTGTTTGTTTTTGTGCCAGTATCATGCTGTTTTGATTACTATAGCTTTGTGGTATCTTTTGAAGTCAGAGATTGTGATGCCTCCAGCTTTGTTCTTTTTTCTCAGGATTGCTTTGGCTATTCAGGGTCTTGTGTCGTTCCATATAAATTTTAGGATTCTTTGTTCTATTTCTGTGAAGAACGTCACTGGGATTCTGATTGGGATTGCATTGAATCTGTAGATTGCTTTAGCTAATATGGACATTTTAACTATGTTTATTCTTCCAATCCATGAGCATGGAATATCTTTCCATTTCTTTATGTCTTCTTCAATTTCTTTCAATAATGTCTTATAGTTTTCAGTGTACAGGTCTTTCACCTCCTTTGACGCGGACTATTTTAAAAAGAGAAACTAACTCTGCCAACATATGTTCTTTAATCATTCAGGAAATAATTTTGTTTTTGTGTGAGAAGAATTCATGGTAGATAAGCTGCAATTTTTCTCATAACCAAGCATTTTAGGAAATAACCGGAATAGCATCTTATATTCTTTTAACATCGAATGAGGAATCCAGGATCCTAGGGGAGCAAAATATCAGTAATCAATTTAGTCACACTTTTGATGCTAATGTGTCAGTCGCCAATATGTATGCTTGATATGTTTCAATAACAATTCAAAGACCAGGATTTTTTTTTTATTTGCATGCGTGCACATGGTAAAAATGTGATTCTTGTGATAATTTGGAACTTCCTGAACTAATTATATCTTTACTTGCTGATAATCCACTCCAAATTTATAAATCTAAAAGATTGAGAATATTCATAAAAGCACCACTCATCTTTGGTACACTTGACTAAATACATCTTTATAAGTTAAAATTTAGTACATTAGTCATTATTCTAAAATATTCCTCATTATTCTATAGTCAAAATTCACATATATAATCAACATAATTACCTAATTGTGGGTTTCAGGCTTCTGTGGTATCTTGATATGCATTATTATGGTGTTGAGTGATATCATAAATATCCTTCGAAGAGTTTTTTGGTGCTGTTCTCCTGGTATGTTTATCAGGGTGCAGCTCCATTCAGGGTCTTACCTTCCTCAGGGATCACACTCAGGTCTTTTAGGCCCAAAACTGTCCATAGATTATGGCAGAAAATACCAGCACATTAACTTTAGTTAACCTGTGGGAGAGCTTGCATGAATTCAGACATAATTTTCAAGAAAAAAAATGTATGACCCTCTCTGAAGGCGCCCCTTTGAACCCCTTCCTTAGTAAAATAGGATGAGAAGGTAAAGAAATAGAGGGAGGTATGACTGTGAAATCCTTGTGACAGAACATCAGCAGTGCTTCTCACACATTTAAGGCCCCAAAGTGAACAAAATCTCACTTGAGCATCTAATATGTAATAGAGTTGGTTTACCATTTTCTAAACTCCATGACTGTTTTAAAATACCTCTTCAGGAAGCAACACAGCTTTTCGCCTTTTTTTAAAATCTTAGCTGATACATCTTCACTTTAGTGATCCTTAATGAAAAAAGAAAAAAAATACTGTGAGGAAACACTGAACAAGTCCAACTATAGTTTTCCTAGAAATATGAAAAGATACTTTAACTAAATATCTCTTTATTTAAAACAAGAATCTTTTTATAGATGTAAAACTACCATGGGACAACTTGTGCAGGGCTTCCTCAAAGTTCCCCTCCCTGCCCCCAATGAGGATTCCCTTGAAAAAATATCTCAATATCTCCTAGCATTCAATGCCTTGTGTGTACCTCCTCAGATGAAACGGAACAAATTCTCTATTAGAAATGAGAACCATATAATCATATCAGTTGGAGTTTTTTTGTTTGCAAGTGATAGTTGTAAAATTCAGGCTAACCTGAGCACAAAAGAGAATTTATTGGTTCCTGTAAGTTGAAGACACCAAGGCAGCTCACAGAATCGATAGACTACCTGTGAGAACCTGTCTTCAAGGGACCGAAATGTGGCACTTCTCATCTAGTACTCTCTCACTCTGTTCCTCTGTTTCTTTCTATCTCTATAGCTTTCTCATTCTCTGTCTTTTAAATCTTGGCCTGTCTTTTTCTGCTCATATAACACCCTCTTAAAAGAAACAATTTTCCCCAGGTATCTGTGGACTATGCTTCTGGAAGCCCCAATTTAACAACTCAATAGGGGGAAAAAAAAAGGGCTGCTGTTTCCCAGTGTCAATGTCACAATTCCAAGGATGAATTCTGATTTGTCTTACTTGGGTCACATGCCCATTTCTTGACCCAATCATTGTTAGTAGAGAGATGGGATACCGTGATGAGCTAAAGCTAAGTCATTTGTGGCCAAAGGACAGGGTCCTCTAAGAAAACAAAAGCTGACCAAAAGCAGTAGCAACCACATACCATTATTACAAATTTTTAAAATTAGAATAAATGATGACTCTGTTTCTTAAACATGTTTTAATACTATAAATTATTTCAGAATCTCTTTGGAGATAGGTAGTTTGTATATTACAAAAAAAAAAATGTAATAGACTAAATATAACTGGGTTTCCAGCAGATCAAAGCATTATCTATTTTAGGAAAGTTAAATGAAGCATCGTAGTTTTATCTTAGCAAATGTGGATGGCTATTCAAGCAAAGAATGTGGCCCAAAAAAGTATTATGGACTCTACAGTCTATTGCCACTACCCACTGGGTGACTTAAACAGTAGTCAAACTAGATTCAGCTGTGACTTTAATTGTTAATGCCATATTAAAATAACTCCTTGGTGTGATTTAATCTTCTTGCTTCTGGAAATGTTTGAGCTAATTTAAAGTCTATATGTGGCTGAGCAGAGCCAATGACCTAATATTATGAGATGCTGCTAAATCTTAATTAGTTTTCGGGGAATGCAATGAGAAACAATGTATAACATTTCTTAGTCACTATATTTTTAAAATTATAATTATTATTGGGTTTAGAATGTCATACACTTAGTGGAGTTTGTCAGTGGACAACAAAGAAGTTAACTGTAGACAGTGAATTACCGTTGAATATACAGTTATTTTAGAGTCCTATGAGGCTGGAACTGAACTCTTTGGTTTCTAGAAAAATGTTTCTCTCCTTAGCTTACCACTGTTACAGGACCTAGTGTTTGAAAAGGTACAGCCTGAGCTTTAGGATGTTTGCCAAACCACTCACTTAGGACTTAGAGAGAGGGTCTAATAAATATATCATTTGCTGCTTACAGTGAAAAATAAACTCATTTGATATCCCAGCTCTACCAGAAACAAGTTGTATTCCACTTATCAGAGTCACTCGCGAAATCCCAGGAGCCTTCTCAGGAATGTATTGTTGTTGGGCTTCTCATGTCTCCATTTTTTTCAAAAATCTCTCTTGGTTCCCCAATTTTCGCAATTTCTATTAAGTGATACCAAAGTAAAAGGTCCGTACTGACCTTTCCTAAGAGGATCTTTCCTTGTCACTCTGAGATCCTGAAATCCCACACAAAATCCTTCATTATCTCTTAAGAACCAACCAAAGGACAATTTCAAGCTTGAAAGGGGGGATCGTCTCAGGTGGTGTAGTAAATAGATATTAGGATGTAAAGTCCTAATCCCTGGAACTTGTAAATGTTACCTTCTTTAGGAAAAGAGTCTTCATAGATGCAATTAAATTAAGGATTTTAAAATGAGGAGGTTCCCCTATAAGAGACAAAGAGAGGAGAGACACACACAGAGGAGGAGCAGGCAATGTGACCTCGGAGACAGAGATTGGAGTGAAGTGACTGCTAGCCCAGGAAGGCTGGGCACCACCAGAAACAGCAAGAGACAGGGAACGGAATCTCCCCTAGAGCCTCTGGAGGGAGCACAGCCCTGCTGACACATTGATTTCGAACATCTGGCCTTCAGAACTGTGGAAGAATAAATTTCTGAAGTTTTAAGCCATCTAGTTTGCGGTAATTTATTATGGTAATCCTAGAAAACGAATACAGGCGGAACATGTGCCACTAAACCATGGTGGCCAAAGGAGATTTTTCTTGCAAGTCCCACTGTGTATGCATATTTGGGGAGAATTGGGGATTTTTTAATCTTCAATTCTGGGTCTTTACCTGGGATTTAAAGAACTGTTTGGGAATTTGAGAAAGAGGGTAATGAGTTAGACCTTTTGCAACTGAATGGAATCTACTTATAGGTTATAAGACTCTCTCTAGTAAACAGAAATGCATGGAAAAGCTGCTATCCTAGAGGGATCTGTAAATCTTTCTAACATTTTGGAAGACGATTGTTTAATCTTTAGTAAGACAAAGGACATCATCTTATTTTCTGCTCTTGCTAAGGCTTTGAGATGTGGAGGCCCTGTCTTTTTTGGGCTACAGTAGCATTCTTTGTCCTCCATCTTTGCACACATCACATTGTATTGCAATATCTACACACGTATAGGTCTTCCTTATTACACTAAAACTCTCTGAGGTCTACAACTTATTCATTTTTGCATCCTAGCACAGTGCCTGACAACCAGTAGGTGTTCAATAAGTGTTTGATGACTGAATAAATTGATAAATGAATGACACCAAGACTGAGGCTTTTTTTCCCTAAGATTGTGTGGCACAGTTTGATAACATTCCTGAATCCCATAGAATATTCAAGGAAAGTACACTTGATTATAATTCTCTAATAACTTTTTCTGATATATCTCCGGGGACTGAGAACTTCCTTGATCTAACTCACTGAAGCCTCTTCTCACGCATCCACTTTATTATCCAAACAACCACAAAGATTTCTGACCAGAGTTGGTCTTGTGTATGAGGATATGCCAAGTCTGGTTACGCAGTTCTTCCTAGACCCATCTTCTAACTTACACTCCAACTCCATGCTCTACCACGAGGATACCAAATGGGGAAGGTCTGACCACAATGACCACAATCTTGTCTTTTGACAGTCTTGACTTTTGGCCACAGTGGTTAAATTCTGTTTTTCTGTATAACCAAGATTCACTGTTAACGTTGCAATTTAAAGGAAAGGAAAAGAAGACAAAGGAAGAAGAGGAGGAGCTGTTTTTGAGATAAGTCTTTGGTTCTTTTCCCAGTTCCTTAGGTCAGTCCTAGAGTCACGTGGGTAACCAAGTGCCTTCTGAATGAACGAACCATAGTCTCTAGAAAATAAGACTACTCAGCTTATTTTTAAAGTTTAAACTTTATAAAACTGAGATCGAGAGAATTTAAGAGACTTACTAAAGGTCATACCAATAGCTACATGCAAAGTAAGGAGCAGGACCTAGATAGCCAAACTCTGAGTCCATTTCCCATTATACCTTTCTGTGTTGTTTGTTATATAGCGTGATTTTTACAAAATTGATACATGATTATAGTAAAAATAAGCTCACATATTATACAAAGATACAAATAAAAATATGCAGCTTAGATGTAATCTCAACATCCCCAGGTAAGCATTCTTAGTGAACATATTTTCAGGTATTTCCCTCTGCATCTACCCATATGTATGCAATTTTATACAAATGTGATAACACTCTAGTTGCTGTTCTATAATCTGTTTTTTCTTTTCTCAACAATAGGTCATATGGTTTCTTTCCATGTTATTAAACATATGTCTACATAATTACTCCTAATGGCTATATAGTATTTCATAATACATTTAGACTATATTTTAATTTACTATTCTCATTTTTGGAGATTTGGGTTATTCCCAAATTTTGGATATTATAAACAATCAAATATTATAATCCTGTTTCATGATGTGCTCTGAATCAATTCAACTGGTTGTTCCACATATCTACGATGGTGAGAAGCTATTTGATTACTTTCCTTTCTCCTATGTGTACATTGTGTACATAACGTGTGGTCAGAATGCTGGCTTTGTGGCCTTGGGCAAGTCACTGAACCACTCCGTGCCTCAGTTTCCTCATCCGTAAATGAGCATAATAACGCTTGCTTCATAAGACTCCAGGGAAGATATTAAAAAGCTAACATAAACATATTGAATGTTGCTTAGCATATGATACTCAACAAATGTTATCTGGGAGGAAGAGGCAGGAGGCTTAATTTATGTGACTATAGTCTCAACACCAAAGGATCAACTGAGATCTATGCAAAAATATCCCTTTATGATGAAATTTAACACACCAACTCAGATATGGGTAGCTAAAAAACGGATGCAAGTGTGTAAATTTATGCCAAATTATGGATTACCGATTTCTCTCTCTCTTCCATGAGGGCAGAAACTATGTTTTTTTGTTTACCATTATATCCCCAGTACCTAACAGACTGCCTGGTTAATAATGATAATAATAATGATAATAATATAAAGGTAATAAAAGTAGCTAACATTTACAGAATAAAAACTTAAGAAGCTCCTGGAAGTTCAGGGAAGAGTCTTGGCAACAGGAGCAGTACAGGTCAAGAAAATTAAGACATTTGACCTCTGGCTCCTCAAGTTACACAGTGACAGCTGGGACCTCCAGCTAACACTCAGTTTGGGAACTCAAAAAAGGTCTCTCTACTTGGTTGTGCTGCTCATATCCTCTCATTTCTCTAGGAGTTTCTAGCTGAGAAGATCCCCATTTAACCCATTGGATTGTGAAAACCTATTGAACTTTGAGGCTCACTTTTCTGGGAAAAGCCAGAAAAAGTCTCAATTCCTTAGAAAAAGAAAGAATCATCTGTTTGGTAACAGGCAGATAAGGCACAATGGTGCTTCTACAAATCATACCTTTATCATTACTAAAAACAAACAAAAAAATTAATTGAGGTCAACATCACCACAAGTCACTACCAAATACAACTACAGGAACACCAAAGGAACAGAAGCAAAATAGAAAATGGAACCACAGAACCCCCGGATATACATATAGGCTCTCCAAACCGAATTTAGGGGCCCTAAAATCTTCTCAAAATATTATGTCATAGCTTTAATCTTCATGATATTTTACTGCTACACTAAACAAAATGAGTATTCTTTGAGTGGAAAATAACATTCCCAATGTTGAGACGAAAGATTAAATTCAAATAAAAGTTTTCTGTCTTTAAAGATTCTTTGTCAATTTCAGAAGTAGTTTTGGTCTAACTGTCATTTAGAAGAGGACTTATTCATAGTCTTTCAATTGGTATATCTTTGTGAATACAGGAAATGTGATATTACATTGTTTCCTGATGCTAATTTAATCTCAGAGAATCTATGTAATATTCAGGAGTAAATACGCCCAATAATATTTCTGAGCCTTTTGGTAAAAACACACTTTTCCACTTTTCTCTTCTACCCACAACTTCTTATTTGTGTCCCAGTCTTCTTTCATTTATTTCTTTACTTTTGCTCAAATTCTTTTTGCTGTATTATCTAGGGAAGCTGAGTGAGTGTTGTGTATTATTTTTAAGAAATGAACTTTCTTATCACTTGAAGATTAAATGTTCTGAAAAAAACACAAATGTATATCAATTTACCATTTTAAAAGGTTTATTTAATTTATATCAATTTGTATTTGTTGAATTAATGATTTATACAGATTGAAGAAAATTTCAACAACTAGAAATGCAGGACTATAGCTCATTCAAATCATGGAGAATAATATATAATCAACATGTACGTTAGGTTAAATCACATAAAATTGCCAGTATTGCTACAAAATGACAATTTGATATAGTTCACCATAATATGTATACGCTCTGTGAAAAATACTTTTCTATAATGACTGTTAAATCTAACATTTGATTATGCAAAACACAATTGGGGCAAACTTGTAAATGAGTTGCTTATTTAACGTGCCTTATGTGAAAATTATTTTCCAGAGTCTCAAATGATATTTTAAAACCTCAACTTTCCAAATGTTAAAATATAAATGATGAATAATGAAGATAATGAAATTAGCTATTTGGATTGAGTGACACATTTTATTTTAACAAACCAATGTTTAATACACTGTAGAATTAATTTACTTAAACATTTCATTGTAATAAAACAATGTTTAATATCAGGGGGCTAACTGTGCTTTTACTATGAGAGTAAATTCATTTTCATAATATTGTTAAAATGTTATCAAGGAAGTGACTTCTTTAAGCTATCATTAATACCCCAATGTCTGGTCTATATACACCAAACAAAAATGAAAGGGCCATTTTGGAATTGGCCAAATGCCTAGATGAAGAGGGAAAAGTTGGACTGTCAGGTAAGTATTAGTTCATTCAATGCAAGTTTTGAATAACTGAGCAAAAAAATAAACAAAAAAAGCAGGGCTCTGGTAGTTAGACGATCTGGGTTTTCAGCCCCCTTCTATTACCAACCAAGTGGTCTTGGGTCAAGAGTGTTAATTCACTGAGTATCAATTTCTTCACCCATAAAGTGAAGCGATTAGGTAAAATAGGCTGTATATTGTCTATGTAATAAAAAAAAAGTATAAAGACGAGCTTAACATAATTCTTTTCACCGAGAAGTTATTATACATTAAACCAAACAAAGTCTCAGGTCTTGTGCAGTGAGTCATTCACCTTTCCTGCAGCCAGGCTTGCTTCCTGTTCTTGATTACTCTAAAAGACAATTCTGCCACAATCTACATATATTTAAATAGTTTTTATTGGACAGGATGGACTAAGCACTTAGGGTATCATCACCTAACATCTTCACTTATTTTAAGAAGGTGTTTTTCACTCAAGTGGGATCGGATCGATGCAGAATCTAATTGTTAAAGAGAAGCACACCTTATGTTTACACAATTCTACACTGAAGTGAAATAGTATCAGCAAGAAAAGCAATTGCTTGTAAAGACTATTCAGCCAATCTACTAATTACTATCAGTAAATAAATAAAACACTTCCTAACGTTAACCTCATGTTATGCTTCATGCTTCCCCTCCCACCCTCCACCTCAAAATTCTAAGTTGATTTTAAACCAACCCAAAACTTTAGGTTTATGTTGTTTCGCTTTATAGCAGGTTTTAAACCAAATCACAAACCACACACACACACATATGCATGCACACACACGCACAAGTGGAAAGTGTTTGAAAAGGGTTTATTGACATTCTAAATTCAGGGAAAAATGATTCATCAAATTTATTTATTTTGAAGTTTATTTAATTGATTAAATGACATGGTAAATATGCTTGTTACCCCATTCACATAATCTATTTTATAGTTAAAACTACACATACTTTTGAGAACTTTCTCTCATTAGTAGTCCCATAATACTAACTATGGTAAATAGCAATGATCCATGATAGTTCTACTTACTCCTGTACTCATACTCTCTGCCATGTAACTTGGCTATTCTTTCTATCAAAAGGTAGAGTCTACTCTTCCTTCACTTTAAGTCTGGGTTGACCTTGTGGCTTGCTTTGACCAATAGAATGTGGCAGAAATTACCTTGTCAGCTTCCAAGCCTAAGCCCTAAGAGACCTTGCAGTTTTCACTCTTTGCCTTTGCTGAAGTCACCATGTAAAGTTCAAACTCCTCTGTTGGAGTCACCGGAGCCCAGCCAACAAGCATCCTCAACTGCCCGACACGTAAGTGAGGCCGTCCTACACCATTCAGTCCCTGCTGAGCCACCAGACGACTGTGGCAACAGAAGTGACCCAAAATGAGACCAAGAGAAGGACCGCTCAGCTGAACTCAGCCTCAATTGCTGATCAGAAAATCACAAGCAAATAAAATCGTTGTTGTTTTAAGCCAGTACATTTTGAGGTCATTTATTATAAAGGAATAGAAAACTCATTCAATGGCATATTTATAAATTATTTCAAGTGAAAAGTCAAGTGATTTCACAGGTGAAAAAACATTGTTTACTCTATCCTAAAATTGTCCACATCTAACAAGTTCAAATGCTTAATGTGGGGAAAAAAGGCAAAGATATCTCTTTTGTTCAGTGTTCCCCTTGGTATGAAAAACTGAAGTTTTATTTAAAGCATAAAGATATTCTACCAAGGAGAGTTATCTTTTTTGATACCTGAAACAGTCAAGTAAAGATTCTACTTTTTTTCCCTTTATTAATTTAGAAGTCTCCATTTTTTTTTTTTTTTTTGCTTGTTGACACACACACACAAATGACTTTCTTCAAATCTACTAAGCAAAATGCTCCATCTGGCAACTTTCCCAGAACAATCACTGCAAATGCACATTTAGGCTATCAACTGCAGTTTGCTCTATTTTAGATAATTTCTCATGCCTTTCCCCACCATAGCCATTTCTTACCAAACATTAATCAGATGTGTGTAAATAAATGACTAAATACAACTTTTAAACAGACAGTAGAAAAGGGAAGGTGAGGAGTTACAATTTTAATTTCTTCTTTATATATACATATATACATATTTTTTAATTCAGAAAGACATGTAATATACCCTCAACTTTATTTCTATTTATCATTTGGCCTGAGGGCCAAAATCTAGTCTTGAAATATATATATATATATATATTTCTTTTTTTTTCATTCTTTTGATAGTTTTATGCATTCTTTATTAGGGAAAGTCATTTGTTAAGTGTGTTCATTAACTGATAAAGTGATTTCCCTGAAGTCATATAGATATGTAAGGATTTGGGTAGAACTCTAAAGGAATTGTTGCAGGTTTCATTGTTACTAAATATTAGATAAAGAAAAAACTAATAATCATAGCATTTAAAACTAGCAATAATACACTAAAATAAGAGGTTTACAAAATAGCTGATATCAAATGGTATCATTTGATATAATAAATGTTGGGCGAAAAGAATCATGTTAAACTAGTATTTATACATCTCTTTTTTTCTTACATAGCTGATATTATTCAATCAGAGATGAGATGATAGAACATTTGTGTGATAGTTTTATTCTCAATTTTTAAATGTATAAACCACTATTACATTTAGAATTAAAATAATCTCTATAATATGAAACTGGAAAACTTTTATACCAGGATATCATACAATAATAACAATATAGAGCAATTTCACTTACTTTTATACCAGGATATCATACAATAATAACAATATAGAGCAATTTCACTTACGGACATATATGTGAAATCTCAAATAGGTACTAATAAATAAATATTGATTGATTAAATATTGAATTAACTATATATTTAATTGAATAAATATTTAATTAAAATTAATGGTTTATTAAAAAATTATAATCTCCAAGTAGTTATACACAAGAATGTAAAGATGACTTAATACTGTAAACTATAATATTATATCAGTCAGTCAATTAAGAAAACCACATGCCATATCAACAGATGATAGAAAAGCTGGTGGATAAAATTTAACCCTAATTCTAATCTTAAAGAAATGATCAGATTAGGAACGGGAGTATAATACATTTGTATGATATAAAAATATCTCTCAAGCTACACAGAAACATCAAAATGTCACTTAACCTCTGGGACAATGTAGGAAAAGTCACATCATCATCATTAAATTTTTTTTTCTAAAACTTTTGGCCATTAAAATAAAATATAAAACAAAAATTTAAGAATAACAGTTGTAAAGTAGAAAAAAAATTATTAAAGCATCACTCATAATTTTGACGTGACAAAATATTTTTAAACCCTGCTGCCAAAATTTTAATTAAAAGATACATTTAAAACAAAGACTCCACAAGTTCACAGTAGAAACAAAAATATAAAACACATAAGAATAAACTTAATAAGACACGTGTATAGCCTGCAATAAAAGTACAGATATCTTTCTGAGAGAGAGAAGCTGAAAATAAACAGAAACGTGCTATGCTTCTAGGTTGTAAGAGTGACATCAGAAAGGCATCAACTACTCAACCTCATCCTTAGGTTTACAAAAACTCCACATCAAAATACCAATGGATTATTTTCTATTAATAAAACGATTTTATATTTTAAGTTGAATAATAAATAGTTTAGAATAGCCAAAAAGTTATAAAAGGAAGACTAACAAAAGAGAACTTAATATTAAAAATATTATAAAACCACAGAAAAAAAGAGTATGACATTGTTGGACTCAAAGAAGCAGTGTGTCCAAAAGAAAAAAGAAAAACAACCCCCCCCAGCTGAATCCTGTGGAGAAAGAGATAGTGAGAGAATCTCGTATAAATATATATATATGTATATATATGATTAGCTATGTGTGGGATTATTACATATATATATATGAATGAAAACGAAATTTATATATGCAAAGGAAGCACATAATTCAAAGTGTGAACTGATAAATGGTGTCAAGGAAATTAGCAAGACTTTTGGAGGAAAAAAATCATTATACATCTTCTTTTTGTACTTAATGCTGAAATATATTCCAGATGCAACGAATTGCCCAACGTAAAAAAGGAAACTTCAAGATATTAGAAGAAAGATAATAAATTTGGAAGGAAACTTCTTAAATAAAGTACAAAAATCACAAAGAAAAATACAAAATATTTAACAATTCATAAGCAGAATTAAACGGCAAATAAACTCTGTACAGAACCTCACTCTTTAAATAACTGATCCTTTATGTTTTAATATCCGATAGAACCATCAATCATTACTTATTACTTTTCTTTTTCATACTATCTTTGGATATGGTTTCTAGTTATTATTTTTTAAAGATAAACTTCAGAATTATATTGTTTTAAAAAAAATGAACCTATTAGTATTTTTATTGGGGTTGCATGAAGTGTATTACTTTACCTCGGGAGAACTGACATATTTATTCATATTTATTCACATGATTCTGCTTCTCAAAAAGTACCTGTTCAAAACTTACTTTGTGTTCTTCAGGAATTATTTCAAGTTTTGTTATCTGTGTCTTTTTAATGTAGATGTTGCCATTTCTTATTTAGTTTATTCCTAGGTTTTTGTCTTTTTCCTTGATACCTTAAATGTAATCTTTAATTGATCATTGCTTCTAAACGGTTCTTCTTTTAGAAATCCATTTCACAACTACTAGTCAAGCATGGACTAGATTCCAGTCAGTGTTCTAGGAACCAGGGATACAAAAGTGAAGAGAGAAGACAGGAATCCCTGACTTCTTGAAGTTTATGTCATAGTGGGTGAGACAGACAATAATCAAGATCATCATACAAGTGTGTTAGTGCCTAAGTATAAGTACATTAGATAAAAGGAAATGCTAAAGAGAAAAGTAACAAAGAGGAGGGTAAAAAGGGTCAAGGCATCATTTGAAATTTTGAAATTTGAGATAGAATGGCCAAGAAAGGCCTCACTGAAATGACATTTGTAAAAATAATAATGAAAAGTTGAAGCAAGTCACATGGTTATCTGGGGCAGGACATTCCAAGAAAAGAAAAGAATAAGACATAAACCCTGAGGCAGAACATGCCTTATGTGCTCAGGAATAGAGAGGGGGTGTGGTGGCAGGCTGGGGAGATGAGAGAGGTAGGCAGAGGGTACTGGGGGAAGAGGGGGGTTGTAGTTCACTCAGGACTTTAAACAAATTGCATATATGTTTTTTAATTGGATTTGCATATATTTGTATTTTTTTTGAAATTTGAATTGATTATTTTTATGGCCTAATATGTAGACAATTTTTTGTGAATGTTTTAATGGCCATCTATGTCTTCCATTTTCACTGCAGAGCGTTTTCTATTTTCCCAGTAGAGAGTTTGTGAGACGTACAGATAGGCTGGTAAATAGGCAGAGAGAGAGACAAAGATGATAGAGAGATAGAGAGATAGATGATAGATAGATGATAGATAGATAGATGATAGAGAGATAGATGATAGAGAGATAGATGATAGATAGATAGATGATAGAGAGATAGATGATAGAGAGATAGATGATAGAGAGATAGATGATAGATAGATGATGATAGATAGATAGATAGATAGATAGATAGATAGATAGATGATAGATAGATAGATAGATAGATAGATAGATAGATAGATAGATGACAGAAAGTTGCTTCATTAAACATGTTAAATGCCTATAACGTCTTTATGAGTGTCTACTAAAACTGTGATGGACTGAGAGTAGTGAATTCATGTTTTCTCCTGTTAGTTTGTTTCTATTTCTCGTTGCATCTCCTGTAATGTCTGTCTTGTGGAGCACAAATGTGATATTTGGTGCACAAATATACATAACTGTATACTTTCAATGTAAATTGTCCCGTTTATCATTATGAAGTACCTTTAGGCTGGGTATTAAGATTGCAACTCCTACATTTTTCTCTTTGTTTGTATATTTGCATTTGTTGGTATACATTTACCCATCTTTTTAAAAAAATTTCTAACATTCCTGAATTGCTCTCTCTTTTTTTAAGTGAGTCTCCAGTATGGAGAAAACCGTTGAGTTTTTCTGTGTCTGAGATCAAATCTGAGACCCATTTTTCTGCCATAGTGTTTTCAGTAACCCTTTTGTTGGCTAAAGTTCATTGTTTAGAAGTGTCTTCCATAGGGTTCATGGGAATAATATTTCCTCAGATGTTGCATGTTCAAAACTGTCTAACTGCAGTCTTCATACCAGAATAAGACTTTAATTGAATATAAATCTCACCTTCTTCCTGGGAGCATCTTGTAAGTGTTGCTCCTCTATCTTCTTGCAAAGAATGTCGTGGTGACAAAGTCTGTGGACAGCCTCTTTTTCCTCCACACATTAATGACTGATCTTTATGCCAGCCTGTCCAATGGATTTGTTCTCTACTTTTAATGTCCAATATATTTACAAGTTTGTGCCTCAGTATTGATTTTGGGGGGTAAAATTTGCAGTATATGGTACATGTGCATTCTTATACTTAGATTCAAGTGTTTGAATTGTACTTTAAAATTTTTATTTCTTTCACTCTTCTTTTTTTCTTTTCTTCTTTGGGAACTTTAAGGAAAAGTATGTTGTATCTCTTTTGCTTGTCTTCTTTGGCTTCCATTTTTATACCAATTCTTTCCTTGTTCCATTTTATTTTGGTTATTTTCTTGTTTATATATTCTATGTGTCTGTCTCTCTTTTCTGTATTGTCCATTATCCTACTTCTTTTTCCAATTTTATCTTTATTTCTGTGATAGTTTGTTTCCTTCTATTTTCCTTAATTCTGCCAGCTTATGTTTTATAATCTACTGTGTCTTATCTCTTTTCTGATTTCCTATATTTGCGCTTCCTGTTCTTCCATTAGAGAGGTGATTCCTGTGTTAAATTATTTTTTACTTTATGGTAGAATATTTGGTAACACTTTTCTTCTGATTTGTGGCATCATTATTTTCCGGAAAGTGTTTTTTAGCTGTTATAAATATTGTTCTTCTTTTCTACTATGTTTCTTTTCATATCATTGTATTAATGCTCTGCCAGTGACATTTTTATTAATCATAATTACATGAAGTGGGTGTTCCTGAACAAAGGAGTTTACACTCTAGTGAAACTGTGTGCAATCTTGCCTCAATTGCTTCTTTGAACCACACCAGGCCAATAGGGCTTCTAATGATAAACCCCAGATTTCAAACTAGCTGATGTCAACAGGAGACACTGGTCCCGCATCACAGGGTGAGCCCCTTCTATTTAGGAAGCATATATTTTCTGGTACTTTTTGAGTTTTGCTCCCACTTGGCACCCTAAAGACTTTCTGCTACTGTTTCCATTTCACCCTGCACATTCTCAGCCAGAAATCAGCTCTGCTGGGCCAGATCTTATAAGGTTCTTGAGAAAAGGGGATGTGACTTTTGTGCTTCCGTGTGAACACCTCAACTTTCAATGTATTTTTGCTTGTGTTTCCTTAGATCTAATTTTTTGACAGTTCTCAAGCTGCCAAGCTGATAGTTTTGCTAAAATGGGAGTTTGTGGTATTATTTTCATTTGCTTGTTTTTGTTTCCTGTTTTTTAGTATGAATTCCAGAAGTAGAAGGAAGAAGACATTGAGCCTATACCATCATGTTCATAATGGAAATCTTTATAAGTGATTTTTGGGGGGAGAAAAGGATATTTAAGGAGTTTGAATTTTTAAAAAATAATTTCATTCAAGTATAATGTATGTACAGAATAGTGCAAAAATAACGTGTGCAACTCAATTAATATTAAATACAAAGTGAGATCACCTGGGTAACCAGGACACATATAAAGAAACAGAACATTTCCAGAATCCTAGAAGCCTTCTTGCACACCCTTCAATATGCCCACCCTCACTCCTTGATTTTAATACTTTTAAATTATTTTACATTTGCCAATTTTAGTTTTTGTGCATTCTAAGTACTTCATTGACTTTCAATTTTATAATCAGAAAAAAATGAAAGTAAGTTATATACAAAACTTTAAAAATAAGTTTTTATTTTTTCTTTTCCTTTTAACAAACTCTTTCAATTAAGAATAGTTATTTCTTGGTCGACTGTGAAACTCTGCTTTAGCTACCATGCTTGCTTGGATTGTGGGAACAGGAGACAAGGCATCAATGGTGAACAAATGAAACACTGTCATGACTTCAGGGCTGATGTGATGCCATCAAACTCATCATTAGTGCTAGTTATGCCTGACCTACTGAGATTTATTTATGCTATCTATGTAATTGGGCCTTCCTCCTGGCATACCAGATCAAACTCAAACCTTAGAAAAAAATCACATTAATTCCTTATACTTGGAATAGAGGAAGATTCTCACGGGTGCTAAACGAGCACCTTTCCTGCATTTAGTTGTTAGATTTTGAAGAATGAGACTTATCCTAATATATCTGAGTCTGTGTTATAACCAGTTGAGTTAACCCAAGGCCCTATTTTTTGATGCTGTGACAGCAGTGCTATGGACTTGAGCTAATATTGTAGGCAATGAAAATCATAACATACTATTTCCCAAACCTGCTGCCTTCTAGCTTTTCAGAGTACAGATCCTCCCCCTGCCAACAGGTCAGAGAAGTGGATTTTAATAACAAAATGATGAGTCTAGACAGAAGTGGATTTTAATAACAAAATGATGAGTCTAGACAGGAGGTCTATTTGACACAATCAATGACGCCCCACTGGTCGAAAAAGAAATAATTGTAGCGTAGCACACTCAAATACTAAGGCTTTGACTTTGTTCTCTTCTCCTGTTCTGTTTTGCTTAGCCCTCTCCCTCACTTGAGAACTGAACTTTATGAGTTGGGGTCCAGGCTACATACCCTGGTTCACTGTCACATGTATTTCAACAGCCCACAGATCATTCTCTTGTTTCTTGGAAAGAGAAGGCAGGCTCTTCTGTCAAGCTGGTGAACTCACACGGTTCCCCAGAGTGTAAGCTGAAAGAAAATCTCTTTGCAACAGCCCTTTCCCAGCCAACACTAACATAATGGAGAGCATGTAAACAGTTGGCCGGGCTGATTGTTACAGGAGTTGAAGCAAAGCAAGAGCGGCTTTCCCTCAGACAATGGAATCTGCATTCTATATGCAAATATCCTGGTTTCCATTTCTGGGGCTTTTCACGCTTCAGGATGTGCGGTCTCATAATGGGCTCACACTCGGCACAAGGCCAGAGCATGGGGCTCTCAGGTCACTACCACGGGATTTCAACGTCACTGACTTTGGGTGACCTTTGCTTCAAAACAAAAGCTAAACTCCAGAGCTGGATTTTTTTCCGGAGTTCTTTGCATTTCTTCCCTCCCTTTCTTGACTATCCCAAATGGGTTTAATTCTAGCTCCACCAAGGCTTTTGGTAAACCAAGTGGACATTAGGGATAGAAAAACTATGTAGTTGATTACATATTACTGCAAGAGAAAATTACTGTACTGAGGAATGATCGTATCGTCTTACAAATATGCACGATTCACACAGTAACAACAGAAAACACATGGAAACAGAGGCAAGAGAAGGATGCCAGGCTGGGCCTTTGTATTGTCAATCTTTTCTGTAAGTAAAAATGTGACACAAAAGACTGTGATTGGAACTTTTAAATTTCATGCTTTTCTTTCGTCTAGTACTAAATTGTCAATGTTGAGAAAATGTCCAACTTTGTTTAAATATGAACTACAACAAAATTTACCAGCAGAGTAAAATTCCGACTCTGTCATTTACTTTAAAGGCAGAGTTCTGAATTCAAGAGAAAATGTTTCTTTTCCACCTTCTGGTTGTCTTGGCAAATAACAAGAGCTGAATTCTACCCTTATTACAGTGAACATCCATACGTGCATTTTCTTTAGTTCTTCGTACACGAAAATGTTTGTTGCTTAATTCCAGGGATTTTGCAAACATTTAAATAAAAATATTTTGTATTTAGTATAGAAATCTTGAGGTGGTATTTACATAATAGAAAATGTTCTATTATAAATGTAATTATAAAGGAAATATTGCATTAATCAAATGTTTCCAAAGATGCAGTTATCAGATACCATGGGGAAAAAAATCCAGATGGCTGAAAACATGCCTTAATAACATATAGTGTTTATTATGAGGAAGGGAATTTTTCAAATATTAAATTTGTACCATCTAAATATATTGAATGCAAAACTATTAGTTTTATTTTGTAAGTGATTAAATAACTATTTAATGTTTCTACCATGTGGCAGATACTAGCATAGTTCTGAAGAACAAATGACCTGTGCCACAATATATTCCTCCTTGTTTCTCTACTTTACCCATGGAATAATTTCTTCAGATTTTCCTTCTAATGCATTGATTCTCTCTGCTGTTTGAAATTTCCATTGAATTTTAAATTATAATAATTATATTTTTCATTAAAAAATTTCTATCTGGAGCCAGCCCTGTGGCCTAGTGGTTAAGTTTGGCATACTCTGCTTTGGTGGCCCGGGTTCATGGGTTCAGATCCCAGGCATGGACCTTCACCACTCATCAGCCATGCTGTGGAGGCATCCCAGATACAAAATAGAGGAAGATTGGCAACGGATGTTAGGTGATGGGCGAATCTTCCTCAGTAAATAAGAAAAAAAAAATTCTATCTGGTTCTTTTTCTTCTGCCCAGTTTTTTATATATATATATTTTTAATATTTTCATATTTCTTTTTTATTATAAAAAATGCATCTGTTATTTTCTTAAACTTTCCTATGTTTTATACTATATCTGATAATTCTAATATCAGAAGTCCCTGGGACTCAAATTAATTATTTATCCTTGTAGCTGTCATGGAATTATTTTGCTTACTTGGCCTTTTATTCTTTTCATTGTGAGCTCATGTTTGGTTGAACTTAATTTGTGGGTACCTTGAGAACGTGAATGGAGAATGCTTTTTTCCAAAGAGAAATTGTGTTTACTTTCGTCGGGAGCCGTGGGGTATTGCTGAACCAGGACCACATTGATGTACTTTGAGAGTCTTGGCTTAACAATAAACCTCAGGATTACATTCCTAATCTAAGGTAGTCCCAAGGTTAGTTGAGTCTTCTGACGCTGAGCAGGCACACCGTTTGTCCTCAGTATGGCTGTGATTTCATGTCTACTCTCTTCTTGCTTTGAAGATTGTCCTCCATAATTTCCAGCATTGCATTACAAAGTATATTTCTTGTAATTTATCTAGTTTAGAGTCATATTGTCATAGGAAAGTCCCTCAAATTATCCAGTCCAGTATTTTTTGGAAGCAACTCTTCCTTAATAATTTCTTTTTATATAAGAATTTTACTTGATATCAAATTTGAATGCCAACAAAACATTGTATCCACTGCTAGATTATTTTTTTTAATTTTAAAAGATAAGTTATAATTTTGAAAAATTCCACCTGAATAATTGAAAAAAAGAATACTGTTAAATCTTCAGGTAAACAACCCTTTGAAAGTTTCTGCTGGAAGTCTGCAAGTAATTGTTATAAAAGCTTAATTTTCTATCTCTTAGTTCTCTGTTGTCCAATAGGGTAGCCACGCCATATGTGACTATTAAGCACTTGATATGTGGATAGTCTGTATTAGGATGTCTCTCAAGTATGAAATATGCCCTAGATTTTAAAGTCAGTATAGAGAAAAGAGTGTGAAATTTCTTATTAATAATTTTATACTGATTACACATTAAAATACTATTCTGGATATATTAGGTTAAATAGAATACATTTTAAAAATTAAGTTCACCTATTTGTACTTTTTAATGTGACTATTAAAAAATTTAAATTATGTTTGTGACATAATATTTCTACTAGAAAACATGGTACCTGTATCTATCATTTTCAAATTTCCTACAAAATTATATTTTTAAAACATTGTCTTTAAATATAAACTGATTATGATTTCATAAACTTTCAAACAATAACTTCCAAAAATACCTTAAATGTGAAATGAATGCTATGGGTAGATTTTATGACTAATTTTAGAACTTGCTTTGAATAAGAAATTGTTTTAATTTTTGTTTCTATTTACAAATATAATGCATGCCTTTTGTTAAAATTTAAAACAATTTAGTATGCATAAAGTAAAAAGTCAAAAAATAAACGACTCAATCCTAACCATTCAGAAATAACTCTTAAAAAGACCACAATATTAGGTCTTTCAGAATTTTCTCAATTATGTACATAAATACATATGCATGATTTTTAAACTGAAGTCTTATTCCAAAAGTGAGCAAAAGAATACACCACAGTACTGGTAGCAATATTTCTGAACTAAAGTGATGACTATATATAAAACAAAAAAGCAAATGTGAAAATATTAATGCAATTGATGCTAATTACATACAAGATGCTAAATATATACCTTGAGAGGTGCCCTTAATTTTTATGAAATTTTTTTTTCATAATGGTATAGTTTGTTTTCTAGGTATTGTGAAACGCTTATAAAATGAACAATAGTTTCTAAGGGAAAACTCTAGGTAGTCTGTTCGCATTGCATCAAAACATCCAATTCTAAGACATGTTTAAAAATCCACTGTGAGCATTCCAATAATTTCACAGAAAACCTACTGAGCAAAGATGAAGCCAATTCCTTAAGAAATGTATTAAGATTTTTTTTGGAGCTGTAGAGTTAAAACATGTAGATCTTTGACAGAGAATCATGGATTATGTTACTATTACCATTCTGTGAAGATGATGCTGATGCTGAACAGCCAAAACATTCCCTCTACACTCCATGGAATTTGTGTTCTTAGAGAGTCCTTTAACTGATCTGACTCTGTGAAATCTAATGATAAATTCTGGTTGTTAATCTATAGAGAAAAAATTGGAATTCTGTTCATTGCCCTCTGCACTCTGCAATAGTAACATATGTCTTCTATAGAACTACAAAGGTCTGATGTTCTCCCCTCAGTGAATTTCAGAAAGGTTTCCTTGTGTAAAATTATCCAACACTATGCCATTTTTTCAGGCTTATATCTACAGATTTTGGGAGTTTTTGAAAATGAGTTTTGATACTTACAATTGCTATGAATTGGGCGATAGCGTGCAAGGTAAAATCTAGTATTGTATTCAACTGAGAATTATAGGGATTCGTTGTTGTTGTTGATGATTTTTACCTCTTTGAGGGTCATCTGCCTTTACTAGTTTCCTCATGGTCTAGCCCAGACCAAATGTAGTAATTGACACTGAGTTACTTTTTAATGGCTTAACCAAAAATTATTCATCTTTTTACTGTTCTGAGAAATTTAAAACCTATAAAATTGTCAATTAGGTTTAATTCTAGTTTGGATTAACAATCCACTGGCATATACTTTTTTAATTACTAAATAGGCTATATATTTTAAAGGTAAACCAGGATTATTAGCATTTTAAAAAAAAACTTTGTATATTGAATACTGTGATTGGCTTACATGCAAAGTATAATATGTGTTACCTTCAATTTCAAGGGAGCAACTTTGGTGGTAGAAATCTTTCTCTCTTCTTCCTGTGATGACTTGAGATGCGAGGCTAGGGGGAGAAACGGCAAGTAGAAGGCTTCTTGAAATGTGCAATTCCCAGGGAAAAAATATAGGGGAAAGAAAAGGAAGAAAGAGAGGGAGAGAGGAAAGAAACTTGGAAGCAACCGTTGAACACCACCACCTATCAGGAATAAAGGTCTTCCTGAGTCCTTTGTAGGAATGAAGGTTCATACAGAGTCTGAAATCCTCATTAATTCACCACTTTTCCATTAGCATTAAGAGGGCTATATATATGTTCCTATATGCTTTGCCATTCTTGTAATAAAAAAGTAGTAGTATAAATGTTGAAACCCAAGAGAACATATTTGAAAGTATATCTGATTTTTTTCACTTAGCTAAAAATTTTGGAACTTACAACTGCATCTCAACACTAAAATTCAAAATTCATATGATTTAAAATACAAAGGCGTTTGCTGTTGCTAAAAACTATGACTGATAATTTGATAAAATAAAATGTAAAAGCATTAATAAACACAGAAAAAATACATATATATGAATATTCTGTTAAAAACAGAAAAAGTACAACACAATTTTTGAAAAATGTTTTTAGAAAAATAATTTTTAAAATGTGGGTGCCTTATGCTGTGTAAGTGTGTATTTTCAAGGAGTTAGTGCACTCAAATACAGTTTAAAATTTCATTATTGTGTCTGAGTCCGTTGATGTAGCAATGAGCCCCTGAACTGGAGCAGTAGTAGTGGGAATGGGAAGATGTTGGGTTAGAAAGACATTTTAGAGATATTACTGGTAGGCTTTGGTGAGTAGCGGAGGGATGATAAGGCAAACCTAAAGTTGATGCTAAGGGTGGAATTAACTCAAGTGAGGGAAAAATCATGGCAGTTCAATATCTCATGTAGTGACCAAATCTGTATGGGAGTGACAGATCAATTATTTAATCGAAACTTTAATTATATTTTTAATCAATCTCTCATCTCTAAGCCCAATGGCTGCAACTGAGTTCAGACTCTAAAGAGATGGCTGCATTATTTTATATCTTATCAATCTATATAAACTGAGATGGCACCAGGTATTTCATAAAAAATTATAGTACATTAATTCTTGTATTTACACATAGTCTAGAAGACGGAGCACTTAATTATGAGTCAATAAAGCTAGTTTATCGACTTAGGGCTTCAACAGTATAATAAAATTTCAAGAATTACTGTCTATAATAATACCTCAAGAATCATCCTCTATATCTATACTCATATCCATATCCATTAATGTAAATACATGTGAAGTAAGAGTGAAACATTTGGGAACAAGTTGCTGTATGTGGTTTTCTGTTGCTGTAATAATACTTCTGCCTGCGTGGTTTGCTCTACTATAGAGTTCATTTTTAACAAATTGCCACTTAGAGTCTGGATCTCTCTCTCTCTCTCTCTCTCTCTCTCTCTTTCTCACACACACACATACACACACCACAATAATTATCTAGTGTTAATTATTTGGAGTGTCTGTATTCCAATCTTCATAGTTTACATGGTTTAATTAAGGTCATATTCTAAATTTTTCAATTATTTAAGTTCAAATACCCCATTACTTGCTTAAACTTAATGTTACAGTGGTACAGTTGTATTTAAGAATTTTTTCTGCAACCATTATTTTTTCTTATTATTGTATTCATACATTCTGAATGATGAAGTTGTAAGTCTGATTATTCTAAGAACAATATACATGAAAAAGTGTATTTCATGTTTCTAACTTCTCATTTGTAAAATGAGGCTTATAGAGATGGTGGATGAACTTGCAAGTTAACTGTAAAAAGTTGCTTGTAAAATTTATAAAACCTTCTGACAATTTATCATCATTATGATACTACGTCTTTTCCAAGCATTTTAATTGATTGAAATGATAAGGACTGAAAATTTAGAAGTATCCATTTTTCTCCATTACTCATTTAAGAGAAAAACCTGCTGTTAATAGAGCCAACAGAACAGCATTGCAGTGTTTATATAATTTACTCGAAGCTTTCAATCATGATTAGCTAAAACTGGTAGAAATAAATAATTTAAAACCTATTCCAATTAATGTTAGGTGCCTCTGGATTAGGGTTTTAAGGTGTTATTTTTATCTGGTGTCTTAGGGAAAATTGTAGGCTGATTATAGTCTGCTGCTTAATTTCTATTGAACTAATTATCATTGCTGTCAACAATTATTCATATATTTAGCAAATATTTATTGAGCTTCTACTACATGTCTGGCAGGATTTTAGGCACCAAGAATGCAGGAAGCACAAGACAAGTTACTATTTTGTGAAGATTATATTCTAGTAATCCTCATAGTTTACATAGTTTAGGTAAGGTTATCTTCCAAATTTTTTTCAATTGTGGAAGTCAGACAATAAATACATAAAGAGGTAACTAATAATAAAATACCAAAAAGTGATCAGTGATCTGATGGAGAAAAATTCAGAGTAGTGGAACAGAAGTAGGCCAGTGTGGCTAGATTGGAGTGAGGGCGGCTGAGAGTGGTGAGAGATGACGAGGGAGAGATGGGATAGAGTCCCCTTCTGTAATGATCTAGGGCCTTGGGAAAGGAATTTTAATTTTGTTCTGTTGGAATGGGAAGCCACTGGAGGGCTATGATGTTTGAAATATAAACACATGTGTGTTTGTATGGAATCTAGACTCTAAGAGCCAATTTGTAAAAAATTAGCTCTAATTGTATAGCAAGCCACAAATCATGTCTCTTTAGATCTTGAAAGGAATGATATGATCTCAGCTACATTTTATAAAAATTCCTCTGGTTCATCTTGACTAAGAGGGTGAGAGTTAAGAGAGAAAGGAGACCAGTTAGTCTAGACTTGGATTAAGGTGGTATTGGAGAAGTGATAAAAATGTACAATACATTTTGAAGAGAAAACCAGCTAGATTTCTTTACACATGAATTATACATATCCACATTATATGTAGATTACATGTGAGAAGAAAGATCACTTAAAGATACCCCTGAGGTTTCTGGCCTGGAGTAGCTGAGTGCATGGTGGTGCCATTTATTGAGAAGGGAATGGCTAGAGGAAGAACACGTTTGAGATTATCAATACTATCATCATATGGTAGCTGTGTATATAGATCTACTTAGTAAAGTTGTGCTGATTGTCGTGGTTGGGACTAAGGTGAGGCCAGTGTGGCATTTGCCTTGGGCACAAAATTTTGGGGTCACCAAAAAACTCAGTTATCAAGATAAATGATATTTTAGCGCAATGTTTAAAAAATATTTTTAGAGGCCAGCTCATGGCGTAGTGGTTAAATTTGGTGTGCTCTGCTTCAGCAGCCCGGGTTTGTGGGTTCAAATCCCGGGCACGGACCTACACCACACATCAGCCGTGCTGGGGCAGGTGACCCACATGCAAAGTAGAGGAAGATTGGCACAGATGATAGCTCAGGGCTAATATTCCTCAAGAAAAACAAGAGGATTAACAACAGATGTTAGCTCAGAGTGAATCTTCCTCACCAACATATGTGTATATATATATATTTTTTTAATCAAAAATTAATGCAAAATTCATCATGAACAAAATATAAAAAATGGAAACAAAGAGGAGGTCAGTAACAGTGCCATGCAGTCACACCAGAGTCTGGGGCAAAAGGAAAAATGTGGGTACCTGACATTTAAAAAATATTATGCTAGAATATTAATATTTTAATTTAGTCAATATTAAATAAATTTTATTTGATATTTAATCACATTGCTCATACCATTCTAATCCTGGCCCTGCTGATTATGCACTGTACAATTACAAAGGGCACATCTCCTTGCAGTCTGTGTGAATGGTACTCCAGGAGCTGGGTTGTGCACAATCTCCATGGCACTTCATCATGGCCCCGTGTATACAGTACAACCTCCCTGAAACAAAAGCAGCATTAATATATTTTATCCTTTGGATATATATTATATCCTTTGCATGACTTCAACTAAAACAAAAGTCCAGCTCATCACAATGAATCTTCTTATATGATAAATATATTAACAATATATGTATACACCAGTATATACATACACACAAACACACCAACACAGTTCTATTTGCTGAACTCTAACTCTGTTTCAGGCAGTGTGCCAAATATTTTATGTATATTTAATCTGTATGACAACACTGTAAGATGGATGCTTTCATCTTCACAGATGAGGAAGCTAAGACTTGGTGAAAGTTAAGTCTCTTGGCCATAGTCTCATAAATGATCAGTGGCAGAGGTGAGACACCCAGTTAGATGTGTCTGAATCTAAATCTGTGCTCCAAACTCCCAAAGAGCTTTGATGTGTGTTTCAATGTCTCTCTAAGAGATCAAAGAGAAATTCAACCCCAATAACATTCAAAGTCTTTTATGACAACTTGGCATCTATAGATGTGAATTAGAAAACACTTATATAATGAAATGATTTTATCATTTCAAATATAAAAGAAAATTATCCATGCAAATGATATTTCAAGGACTTTTTAATAATACAGCCAGAAAAATCTAATCTTCCAAAAATGTGTATGTAACCCGTATGTAAACATTAGCACTCAATAATCATGAACAACAAAAAAAAATCTAGGGCCGTCCTGATGGCATAGTGGATAGGTTCACATGCTCTGCTTCAAAGGCCCAGCCTTTGCGGGTTCAGATCCCAGGCGTGGACCTACACACTGCTCATTGAGCCATGCTTTGGTGGCATCCCACATACAAAATTGAGGAAGATTGACACAGATGTTAGCTCAGGGACAATCTTCCTCAAGCAAAAAGAGGAAGATTGGCAACAGATGTTAGCCCATGGTCAATCTTCCCCACCAAAAAAAAAAAAAAAAAAATCTGGTCTATTTGATGCCCAATAGCATATGTTTTTATAAAATATATATACACAAATAAGTGGCTTTCATATATACATATATGAAGTAACAAGTGAAATAATAAAAGGAAATTTGCATGCAGTAACTCAGAATCTACTCAACAAGAGTCATACAAGACCATCATTCACCATCTATGATTCTACTGAGCAACATAAAAGAACACTTGGATTGGAGATACTCATTAAGTCTTACATGACAATATCTAGTATCGCAGGTTCAAATTCCTGATTTTAATGTAGTAATTCAACCCTATCACAATTCAATTATTAGGGAATATGACAAAAGGATTTTATAATTTAATCAGGAAAAAAAAAGTGTGAGAGATTGGGCAGGAAAATTCTAGAAAAACATGATAAGGGTCATGCACTAACATTAAACTCCATTATCTCTAAAATTTTATAATTTCAAAATGTTACATAAATGGAATCATACAGCACGGAATCTTTTAAGATTGGCATTTTCACTCAGCATGTTTCCCTGAAGATTCTTCCAGGTTGTTGTGTGTATCAATAATTCCTTCTTATTACTGTGTAGTTTCATGAATAAAGCTGCTACAAATATGTCTGTATAGGTTTTCATGTGAATGTAAGCTTTCATTTATCTGGGATAAATGCCCAAGTGTGTAATTGCTAAGTCATATGGTAATTGCATGTTTTACAGAGGGGCTCTACCATTTTACATTCCCACCAGCAATAAATGAATAATCCAGTTACCTTGCATCCTCACCAGAATTTTGGAAATGGAGAACAGAATAGTGATTGACAGGGGTTAGGGATATGAGTGGGGTAGAGAGGTAAGAATGTAGGTATGGATATAAAAGGGAAACAAGGGATCTTTGTGGTAATGGAACTGTTCTGTATCTTGACTATGGTGATGGATACATGTGATAACATTGTATAGAACTAAATGCACATAGACAGATACACTAATGAATACAAGTAAGATTGAGAAAATCTTAATATGATTTATGGATTGTAATAATTTCAATATCCTCATTGTGATGACGTACTATACTTTCGCAAGATGTTATCACTGGAGAAAACTGAGTAGAGTACATGAGATCTTTCTGTGTTGTTTCTTATAACTGCATGTGAATTTGCAATTATATCAAAAAGTTTTCAATTAGAAGTGTACTGTAAAACTACATTTATTAAAGAAGTGTAGTATTATTGCAGGAGTAGATATAGAACAATAAGGAAGAATACTGAGTCTCAATTTAGTAAAGAGTGAAAATTGTATTTCAAATAATAGAAGAAACGATAGAATTTTCAATAAAACAAGCTATCTACTTGAGAATAGCCAGTCTGCATACAGTGAAGTCTTATCTCAACATTATACATTTATAAATTCATCACACAGTAAATTTCTTTTGGATTTATTATTTATGTATTAAAGATATAAAATATATATTGAATACTAAAATATACAAAGAAAATTCAGGTGATGATTTTTATAATTGTAGGGTGTAGAATGACTTCCTTAACATGACACCAAAGCAAGAAATCAGAAGGCAGGAAACACATTTATATTTTTAAATATAAAGTTTTACCATTCACATATTAAAACAATCTGTCAATAACGAAATAAATACCTCAGTTAAAAATAGCACAAGAATTGATTGGGTACTTCATAATTAGAAAATACACATTTTTACTTGTGATCAGAAAAACACAAATTAAAACAGCTAAGGGATTCCATTTTCACTCTTATACAACAGATATAGATTTTATCATCTCCGGTATTGATGAGGCTATGGAAGACAATTGATTTAATATATTGCTGTGAGTTTTTAGATTAGTATTACTTTTATAAAGGGCCATCTGGAGATATAGCTTTTAAGACAGGGTACATGTGTTGACCTGAAACTTCTGTTTTATTTATTTAATACGAGCTCCTGGAGATGTAATACTCTTAAACAACTGAGTTGATTATAATGGTGGACATTCAGGCATCCTTTGATTTCCCATATAGATGTGACAAGTCCATGTGAATAAGACCTGTTTGGTTTAAATAAAAATCCTAAATATCACTACTTGTCCTCCAGTCCAAACAAGCAGATCTTTATTTGACAAACAGCTTCTATAAAGCACTATAGTATTAATATGTGGATGGACAAAATTTTATAGATCCCATTTTGAGTAGCTTAAAATAAAATCAAAAAAACAAGATATAGCTGCAGCAAATAATTGGAAAATGTCTAACATCAAAATAGTGAATGTTAAATAGTGTGGAGGTGCCCTTAAGAAACGTAATGCATCTTGGAAAATACTCATAGTATATTGTTAATTTGGGGAGGAAGAGGTTATGGATATATTTTTTAAAAAGTTTGAAGGCACTACACTAAAGGGTCAACAATGGTTAGCCCTGAATAATGAGATTTCTGGTAACTTTAGTTTTCTCTTTTCATTAACCTATAACTTTCAATTTTTGCAGTTAAGGTGCTTTCTTAATAAATATGCAAATTTAAAAAATTAAAGCCCAAACTGCAAAACAGGTGTATTAATTGATCTTGATTATTTCAATGATCACAGATTCTAAACCTCACAAAAGATATCATAGTCTTTTTTTTTTGATGGTGGTGGTGTTAGCTTCTTTGCAGTAGAAATAGTTTTCTAGTTTTGTTTTTTTTTTTTAATCAGCTATACACATTTCTAGGAAAGGTAACAGTAAAGAGGCTTACAAATTTCTCTTCCAGAATCTGATTGAATGATCAAGGAGAAATGAAAAATGGGGTAGACACTTAATTGGTTTTAAAATTAGAGAATAGTGCCAAATATATAGATAAAACAATTTCTGCCAGTTATAGTGGAATTTGTATGAAAAGTGACAGGAATCAGCATACACTTCTACTTCCTGAGAGAGCACTAGCGTGTTAAGAGAATTTGTATGGAGGAAGTGTTGGTAAATTCCTCTATAATTCCCTATATTGAAGTGGGACAGGCTGAAAGCATTTGGCATCCACTTGAGGTACTGGGGCTGCTATGCTCACATTCCCTTTGGAAGACCTACAGCATGTAAGAGCCATGGTGTACTTCATTTCCATCTCTTTTTTTTGTCTCTGTTTCCTTTAATTTCCCGCAAAGTTCAAAAAAGTTATCCAAAATATTCTCCTCTGTATTGGAGTATACTATCAAAATATCTTGTTTTCTCATTTATCTTTTGCATGCTTTATGTAGTTTTATTTTGTTTTTTGACAAAAAGTTTACACAAGTCCCACAATTAATGCCATTGTTTTTCTGTTTATTTCTCACTGAATGGATTCAAATATATCTAGGCATGCTAAGTGCCAAGAGTTGATACTAGGAGGAGTCTTCTTGGGAGACCAGTGGGTCTCTATCTGCAGTGATACATAAGTTACAGAAGAAGAAAGATAGGAATTACAGCAGATCTCTTATCAGAAACCATGCAAGCCAGAAGTCAATGGAGTGACATCTTTAACGTACTGAAAGAAAAAAACAGAACTGAACCCAGAATTCTATAGAAAATACCTGTCAAAATGGAGGAAAAGTAAAGCATTTTCCAGACAAACAAAAACATAGAATTATTACCAGCAGGACTACTCTACAAGAAATTTTAAACTAAGTTTTATAGGCAGAAGCAATATGATACCAGATAGAAAACTAAGTATACACAAAGAAATGAAAATCTTTGGAAATGGCTAAAATGAAGGTAATTATAATAGGCATTTTTATTATTTTTAATTACTTAAAAAATTCTTTATCTAAAGCAAAAATAGTAGCAATGTATTTTGGTTTTATAGCATATGTAAAAGTAAACTACGTGACAACAATAGCACAAAAGATGGGAGGGAGGAATGAGGATTATACTGTTGTAAGTTTCTTACTCTCCATCTGAAGTGGTATGATACTTGAAGCTAGTTTAAGAGCTGAGTGATTTGAGTTCGTTCAGAATTTTAAGAGGAGTGGAAGGAACTGGGGTGTTTAGCGTTATAAATGCCAGCAATTGTACCCTACTAGGAGTATTTCTCTCTCAATAATAAACTGTAATTATCCATTTTGAAAAAAAAACAAATTAATGTTATTCATTGTATGTTGTGGTAAAGAATACTAAATTTCAGAAATGCTAGTAAATCATTTCTAGAGGAAATTCAAATTGAGCTTTACAATCAAGGTTTTAAAATTTTGATCTATCACTTCTCATGTCTTCCTAGCAAATTTACAAAGTTCCGGAGAGAAGATAAGTCAGCAAAGTTCTACCAGGAAAGTAATCAAAAATCTGCTACAATGTATAATGAAAATAGTCCCCAAAAAGTCAGACATAATTTGTATGAGAAATAAAACCACAAGAGGAAAAAAGTGAAAAGGAGAACAGCAAAGTTGAGAAAGACATAAAAGAGTAAGTAAGGTAAATTCTACATGTCATTAGAATGATTTGTCAATTTTATCAGTTCCCAAGGCAAAACAAATTTGGGACCAAACTGACTAACTCTCTTAATAACTGTATCACTTCAGATCTATGCACTTACTATGTCTTTACCTGAACAAATGAATCTTGAATGAATGACCAATTCAACATTGGTCATTGACCTTGAAGGTTCAAATGATACCAGCGCTATGCTGAGCTATAGCTTGAGACAAAAGGAAAAATCAATAACACTGATCTGTCTTTATTTTAATTGTGATATTTTGTTCATTATGTATTTTCTAAGTTAATTTTTATAAATATTTCACTATACATTATTTACCTTGATTACTGAGTTTTTCACCACCTCCCTAAATTTTATGTTCAAGACAATTTCCTCACTCATCTCACGCTAGTCCTGGCCATGAAAGATGATCTCAGAATATTTCCACTGCTAGAATCTTTGCTCTATGTGGTGTTCTAATTGTAATATAAAACAAAACAAAATGAAAAGTCAATATGTGATGAATGAGATTCCAAATCACATCCACTTTATATTCAGTTAATCGTAGGAAGCTTTGATACTAGAACTACAATGTCAGAAAGCATTTGAGATATGAGCTTTTGTTTTACTATGAAAACGTGGAACATTTCTTCCCATGAATAACATAAGGGAATAAAGCCAATGAACAACTCAGGGTTATGCATTTCCTTGTTTCCAAAGAATAGAGGTCATTGGCTGAAAATGAGACAGAGGAGAATTTTTAATTCTCCCCCCACCACTAATGCCCCTGGGAGAAAAAACTGGAAGACTGACAATCTAGTCAATTTTTCGTTGTCTAAGGGCCATTGTGAAGACTCTCTATCAGCAATACAGGAGGCACAGATTTTAATCAATGAGAATAGCATAGTGTGAGAAAAATTCATGCACAGGGAGCAAAGATCCTTTCATAGCTCTTTAACTAGGTCAATTTTATAAGATGTATCTTTGTCTGTTTTGCAATAGAGTTGTGAGAACAACAAACAACAATTTGTCTCCCTTGATAAAGTGTCTGATTCTTCTTTGTATCATCCACAATGCTATAATTGAGAGGTAGGGTTTCAACAAATATTGGTTAATTGAGAATGATTTAATAAAGGAATTTCTCCCAATCTATTGTAAACTCAAAAAACATATTTTAGAAAAACATTTCCAGAGAAAACTATGATACAATACATTCTAACTGGTCCCAAGTTAGTGCACAATTAGCTTAGCTCATTAAGATGCGAAATTAATTCTTTATTAGCTCAAGATGAGTCTTAAATATATCTAAATCAGAACTGACATCTGGGACATTTTATTGCATGAAGGAAGTCATTCAATTATCCTTGACTGTGTTACATGATCAAGTGTGCCAAGTTAGATCCGCTTCTCTCTTTTGATTTGGAGGAACAGAGAAAGAAAAAGAGGATGGGACACATATTCCAGCAGAGCTTCACCATCCTAAACAAGGAGAAAGTGAATGCTGGAGAAAGCAAAGAGAAATAGAGAGGGAAAGAATTAGTCAACTTGACAAATTCCAGGATAAAGTTACTTGAAATTGTGAAAAATATTGTTACTTAATTTTGTCTATTTGGTGGGACTGCCTAAGAAGTTGGAAGCAGGTTTCTGAACAAGAGATGTTTAATTAGGTCAAATATTAGGGGGAAAGTTTTCATTAATTCAATTATGAATAAAAGAAAATATTCAAAATGGAGTTTTTCATCTGTAAAATACTCCAATGAACAAACAAATTCTTCACTAAAGTTTGTCAAATATATAACTGCTGACTCCCATATATTGTCAACCTCATTTTCACTCATTGGAAAAATTTTAGTTGACTTTAATACTGTTTATTTTCATTTGTTTCTTAATTATTCTTTTCCATTTAGGTTTGCTTATTTTTATAATATGTATTCAAAATCGTTCCCATTACCACATTGTTTGTGCTTTAAACTTCCTCTGCTAATTTCTTTTTCTACTGTTACATCCTAGTTAACCACATTGGATTCTATCCTTTGTTTATATTTTTACAACATAAATTGAATTCTAGTTTCCCCCACTGGGTCAAAAATGTTCCCTTTTTTCCTAAAGTATTATTTCTGGGATATTTAAGTTTCATTCCCTTAGGGCTCCTCTTGTTTTACTCAAATAAACTTTTCCCACATTCAAATATGAACCAACTGTAAGCAGTTGCACAGATAATTTTAAAATACTTGTGCCTAATTTGGCTCTTATTATACTAAATATTTGAATACTTTGTATCTAATTTATTAGGATACAAGTGACACGTTTCAAATCCACTAACATGAAAAATAAAACCATACAAATGTCTTGTGTGGGTATGTGAAAACTCTTTCTAGTTTGGGATAGTTTGTGATAATTTTTTATACTTGCTAACTTTCTAGGACTGATATACTAGAGCATGGTAATAATATTTTGAGAAAATTGTTTACTTTACCCATTTGAGCAATTTTCTTTCTTTGCCTTGGATGCCTATGTCTGTATAAGAGACCAAGAGAGCCTGTGTGTTTATGTGTGTGTGTGTGTGTGTTTGAGGGAGGGATGGAGAGAGAGAGAGAGGTGATGATGATTGAGACTGCCTTAATATCTAGAATTACACAATACTATCTCAAAATAGATAGAAATTATGTACTTTGTCTCTACTACTCTAAAAATTTCCAGAAGATACAATTAGAAATTTCATCATCTTGACATTTTATGCAAATTTGGTTTATAAAAAAAATAATTGAGCAAAATATGTTTAGTATTGTACATGGCAGATGTCTGAAAGTGATGTAAGGAATGAATAATCTACCTAACATAGCTGGCTTTAGGTGCAGTGCTGATGGTGCATATGCTGTATCCTGGCCATGCATGCTACACTCCTCATCTGTTCATATGCTGACAGCAACCTTTCAGTGAACCAGCAAACACAGTAACACGTTAGTAAAGCTCTTTATTAAAAGACACTACATGAGCAAAGTGCCAACAAGTAGGAACTGCTAACAGTGAAACCACAGACTTTCTATTTCCCCGAAACCACAGACTTTCTATTTCCCCAAGTCTCATAGATTTGTTATTCAGCCTTTCTGGTCCTCAGACTCCTTATCTGCAAAATGTGAGTCCTAGCCTGGATTTCTGGTGGGAAATTGCACTTTGTGGAGTCTTAGGAGTGAGTTAATATGCCTTATGAGCTGCATGACAGGATAACAGAAAGCCTCAGCAAGTAGAGCCCTGGACTTTCCTCCCTTACGTCAATTGGATGTTATCTCCTTGGTATTATCTATGATGAATATTGGAACCCCATATAAGATTTTGTTGAAAACAAAGCTTTGACAACTAAACATATTTGAAAACCACCTAACGTATTTTCCATTTTAAAAGCCAATTTTCCTATGGGTTAAATATAATGTGCAAAATATAATAAATCATACACTTTTTTTCATTGCACCTTTCATCTTTTATAAGGTTTCCACATTCACCACCTAATTTAATTGTGTGTTATGAGGGCAGATGGGATCCCTTCTTTACAGGTGAGGAAGCAGAGGCTCAGAGGCATCACATGACCTGTGCCAGTGACACCAGGACTGGAGTCTAGAGTCCCCTTCCAATGTCTGCTCCACTCCACCATCTCTCCTCCTCTTGTGTCAGATCCAGTTGCCATTATCCATTTTAATTTGGACTTGTTCATCTAACAAAATGACCTGGACTAATATTCTTGCACATCTAAATTCAATGTTCATAAATTGCACATGTAGTTTTATAGAAAATATACAAATAAATGTATTTACCCCAAACAGCTGTTTTAACTCAGTGTAAGTACAATTAATGGCTTCTCAGTCCCAAATAAAGCTCTCTATTTCTGTACAAAACATAGTTAAAAGTCTCATGATAACCACAAAGCAAAAACCTATAGTAAATACACAAGAGATAAAGAGAAAGGAATATAAGCATACCACTAAAGAAAGTCATCAAACTACAAATGAAGAGAGCCAGAGAAAAAGATAGGAACAGAAAATAACTAGAAAAACAGCCAGAAAACAATGAACAAAATGGCAATAAATATATACCTATCTTTAAAATACATACCTTTACTTTAAAAGTAAATGGACCAAATTTTCAAATCAAAAGATGTGGAGTGGCTGAATGGATAAAAAAACAGGACCCATCTATATGCTGCCTACAACAGACTCACTTTAGATGTAAGGACACACACAGACTGAAACTAAAGGGATGGAAAAAGATATTCCATGCAAATGGAAACCAAAAGAAAGCTGCAGTACCTATAATTATATCAGACAAAATAGACTTTAAAACAAAGACTGTAGTAAGAGACAAAGATGGGCATTACATAGTGATAAAGGGATCAATCTAACAAGAGGATATAATATTTATAAATATTTATGTAACCAACATAGGAGCACCTAAATATATAAAACAAATATTAACATATTTAAAGGGAGAAATAGACAGCAATACGATAATAGTAGAGTACTGTAAAACCCCATTTACATCAATGAATAGATCATCCATCCAGACAGAAAATCAATATGGAAACATTGGTCTTAAACAACACATTAGACCCGATGGACTTAACAGAATATACAGAACACTCCATCCAAAAGCAATAGAATACACATTCTTCTCAAGTGCACATGGAGCATTGGTCAGAATAGATTATATGTTATACCACAAAACAAATCTTAACAAATTTAAGAAAATTAAAATCATATCAAGCATCTGTTCTGACCACAATGGTATAAAACTAGAAATTAATTACACAAAGAAGACTGAAAATTCACAAATATGTGGAGATTAAAAAACAGACTACTGAACAACCAATGGGTCAAAGAAGAAATCGAAAGAGAAATCAAAAAATGCCTTGAGACAAACAAAAATGGAAATATAACATGCCAAAATTTATGGGATGCAGCCAAAGCAGTTCTAAGAGGGAATTTCATAGCAATAAATGCCTACTTCAAGCAATAAGAAAAGACTCAAATAAACAACCTAACTTTACACCTCAAGGAACTAGAAAAAGAAGAACAAATGTAGCCCCAAGTTAGTAGAAGAAAGGATATAACAAAAATTAGAGCAGAAATAAATTAGAGACTTAGAAAATAGACAAGATCAATGAAACTAAGAGTTGGTTCTCTGAAAAGATAAGTGAAATTGACAAACCTTTAGCTAAATTCACCAAGAAAAAAAGAAAGAGGACTTAAATAAAATCAGAAATGAAAGAGGAGATGTTACAACTGATAACACAGAAATGTAAAGGATCATGAGACTACTTTGAACAATTATATGCCAATAAATTGGAAAACCGAGAAAAAATGGATAAATTCCTAGAAACATCCAACCTACCAAGACTGAATCATAATGAAATAGAAAATCTGAACAGACTGATTACTAGTAATGAAATTGAATCAGTAATCAAAAACAAAAGTCCCAAAAACAAAAGTCCAAGACTAGATGGTTTCACTGGTGAATTCTACCAAACATTCAAAGAAGAATTAATATCAATCCTTCTCAAACTCTTCCAAAAAGTAGAAGAAGAGAGAACTTTTCCAAACTCATTTTATGAGGTCAGCATTACCCTGATACCAAAACCAGACAAGGATGACCCAAGAAAAGAAAATTACAGGCCAATATCCCTGATGAACATGGATGCAAAAATCCTTAACAAGATACTAGCAAACTGAATTCAACACTACATTGAAAGGATCATACACCATGATCAAATGGGATTTATTCCAGAGATGCAACAATGGTTTAATATTCACAAATCAGTTAATGTGATATACCACATTAACAAAACAAAAGATAAAAATCACATGATTACCTCATTAGATGCAGAAAAAGCATTTGACAAAATTCAACATCGATTTACAGTAAAAATGCTCTACAAAGTAGATATACAGGAAAAATACCTCAACATAATAAAGGCCATATATGACAAGCCCACAGCTAACATCAATGGTGGAAAGCTGAAAGGTTTTCCTCCAAGATCAGGAACAAGACAAGGATGTCCACTCTCACTGCTTTTATTCAAGATAGTATTGAAAGTCTTAGCCAGAGCAATTAGAAAAGAAAAAGAAATAAAAGGCATGCAAATTGGAAAGGAAAAAGTAAAACTGTCACTATTTGTAGATGACATGATATTATATAGATAGAACCCTAAAGACTCCGTCAAAAAACTATTAGAACTATAAACAAATTCAATAAAGTTGCAGGATACAAAATCAATATGCAAAAATCTGTTGCATTTCTACACATTAATAACAAACTATCAGAAAGAGAAATTACAAAAACAATCCCATTTATAATTGCATTAAAAAGAATAAAATACCTAGAAATAAATTTAACCAAGAAGGTGAAAGACTTGTATATTGGAAACTACAAGACAGTAATGAAAAAAATTGAAGAAGATACAAATAAATGGAAAGATTTTCTGTATTCGTGTGTTGGAAGAATCAATATTATTAAAATGTCCATACTACCCAAAGCAATTTACAGATTCAATGCAATACCTATCAAACTTTCAATGGCATTTTTCACAGAAAGAGAACAAAAAATCCTCAAATGTTTATGAAATCAAAAGACCCCAAATAGTCAAAGCAATCTTGAAAAAGAAGAACAAAGTTGGAGGCATCACACTCCCTGATTTTAAACTATATTACAAAGCTATAGTAATCAAAACAGTATGGTATTGGCACAAAAACAGACACATAGATCAATGGAACAGAATAGAGAGCCCAGAAATAAACCCATGTATATATGGTGAATTAATTTGCAACAAAGAAGCCAAAAATATATGAGAAAAGGACAGTTTCTTCAATAAATTGGTGTTGGGAAAACTGAACAGCCACGTGCAAAATGGATTAAAGACTTGAACCTAAGACCTGAAGCCATTAAAACTCCTAGAAGAAAACGTAGGCAGTAAGCTCCTTGACATCAATCTTGGTGATGATTTTTTTGAATCTGACAACAAAAGCAAAAGCAATAAACAAGGAGGACTATGTCAAGCAAAAAGCTTCTGCACAGCAAAGGAAACCATCAATGAAATAAAAAGGCAACTTACTGAATGGGAGAAATTATTTGCAAATCATGTATCTGATAAGGGGTTAATACCCAAAATATATAAAGAACTCATACAACTCAATAGCAAAAAATCAATCCAAGTGAAAGATAGGCAGAAGATCTGTATAGACATTTTTCCAAAGCAGACATACAGATGGCCAACAAGTACATGAAAAGATGCTCAACACCACTAATCATCAGGGAGATGTAAATCAAAACCACAACGAGATATCACCTCACACCTGTTAGAATGGCTATTATCAAAAAGATAAGAAATAACGAGTGTTGGTAAGGATGTGGAAAAAAATAAACCCTATTGTTGGGAATGTAAATTGGTGCAGCCACTATGGAAAACAGTATGGAGGTTCCTTAAAAAAATTAAAAATAGATGTCTCATATGATCCAGCCACCCCACTTCTGGGTATTTATCTGAAGAAAACAAAAACTCTAACCCAAAAAGATACATGCACTCCTATGTGCTTTGCAGCATTATATACAATAGCCAAGATATGGAAACGACACAAGTGTCCATCGATGGATGAATAGATAAAGAAATTGTGATGAAATATTATTTGGCCATAAAAAATAATGAAATCTTGCTATCTGTGACAACATGGATGGACCTTGAGGGCATTATGCTAGGTGAAATAAGTCACACAGAGAAGGACAAATACCATACAATACCACTTATATGGGGAATCTTAAAAAACAAAACAAAACAAAAACCCAAGCTCATAAATATGGAGAAGATTGGTGGTTGCTAGAAGCAGGTGTTGGGGAGTGGCAGAAATGGGTGAAAGGGGTCAAAAGGTGAAAGAAAAAAAAACTTAGAGTATAAAAAAGAAAATTAAAAAATCAGTGATTAAGTTAAAACACAAGCTGTTTGAGTAGAGGACAGATTGTAAGCTCATCCAATGAAGAAATTTACAAGGTAGTTGCTTTTAGATGAAAGGAAAGTAAACTTGAATTTCTTTGTTTCTCAAATAGACACAAAGCAGCTAAACTAATTTGTCCAAGTAATATCATTTTGATTAACTAATATCACATGGAAATTACTCTTTTCCTCCCAAATTAGAGGTGGCATGGAGGCAGCAGTGTAAAGGCATAATAGATGTAAAGCTATACTATATAGTCTGTGTAGTTGGTATAGCACAATTGGTGCTGTTTGAGTTTAAATCATGAGTAATTCTGAGAACTCAAAAAATCATTAAGTTCACACAAATAAGCTTCCGTAACTTATAGATTCCATTGCTGTTCTAAAAAGCTTTTCTTTGCATTAAAGAAAATTTGGTAATATTTCAGGTCATCATTTACAATCAAGAAAATTGGCATCGACCCAGAAAATACTTTTGGTTGATCCAAAGTGGGATGAGAATATATTCAGCATTTAAATTATGTGTTTTAAATTATGACTTGAAACTCTGTGATGTTGACTTGTCCTTATTTTCAAAGGAAGATGTTTAGATTCCTGAGAATGAAAACGTAAAAAGTAGCCATTAAACAGATGTCTTCTTAAATTCGCAAAGAATCAAATAATGTTCATATGAGGAGGACTTACAGGAGTGTGTACAAAGAATTCTGGGAGCACAAATGAGAGACCTCAATTCTCCCTGGCGTGTCAGTGATGATTTTACAGAGCAGACATTTGAGTTGAGTCTAAGGGAAAGAATTTCAAGGTAGAGAAGAGCTGAAAGCAAGAAAAGAGCGGTGTGGAAAAGCTGTGTGAGGGACACGGAGCTCAGAGTGGTAGGAGAGCAGAGGGCAGTGCAGAGAATGGTAAAAGGAAGACTGGGCAGCCTGTGGGGACGGAAAGATGGGTTTATAATAAAGTGGTTTTCATTGTTTCCTCAGGTTCATCTTGGAGTAGTTTTCATGTTCTCAGTCTAGGTGTGAACGTGCAACCACCTAGTGACTAGGTAAAAACCACACAGCTGAATGTTGGGAAAACAAGGTTTATATTGAGGGATAAAAGAAAAAGAAGATAACTATCACTTCTTCACTGCTTATTCAGTGCCAGGCACAGAGCAAGGCATTGTTTATGGTGTCATATATAATACCTATGCAATAGATAGTCTTAATTTTTTTCATTTTAAAGATGAGTTAACTGAATCTTAAAGATGTTATGTGACTGACTTTAAATTTCCCTAGCCAATTAGCGGCGTAACAGGGACTTGACCACAGACTGTCTGACTTTGGAGCCCACACTGAAAAGCAGTTAGCCACCTAGGCCACCTCTCGCTGGCCATCAAATCACGAAGCCCAGAGCTGCAGCAGCTAAGGGCCCTGTGGTTATGGGAAAAATTCTGTGCAGATCTGTGTAGGATGGAGAGGCTGAGAATAGGCAAGGAAGGTGGGTGGCACAGACTTTTGCTGGAGCTGACATCAACAGAGGCCCAGGCCGTGGTTTGGGAGGTCCACAGTTGGGCCAAGTATAGTAAAGAGGAAGACCTAGATCCTTCTGGAGCTCACAGAGGTCTGACTGACATCCTGACTGACTTTACTGGACTCACTGATGACCTGGGTACATTAACCATTCACGCTACACTAAAGGCTCGGGTACACGGACGATCCATTTGCATGTACTGGCCTTGCATCCCTACTTGGATACACTGAGTATTGTGGAACCATCCCAGACACACGGGACACGTCAGGTTCATCATCCCGGGCTGACCGACCTTTCCATACATAACAACTCCTTGCAGAGACTACCACAGCAGCACCCGCAGGGATTTTCTGCCTCCTCCCACTCATGTTGCCTTGACTGCAAGAGGAAAGGTCCAGGCTGATATCACTCAGAGCCCAATGTGCTACCTGCCTCCCATGCACCCAGTCATCCATCTTCATGTGTATAAACACTAACATACATTTCCCCAGGGACTCATTCAGAAGGTTTAAATGTGACTGCTCATTTTTCCTGGAGAATAAATGAACACGTGATTAGGTGCAAGCTGTGCCACTTAATTCATAAATGGTGACACACATGTGACAGGGAGATAGTAATTGTATGTTTGAATTATATCTGCTTCTGAGCATTTATTTACTTAACCTTTTGAAAACTATTCTTAGAATTTCTATAAGGGGAAACATTAACCACATGGCACTTTTAAAACATAATCCAGTGTGTAAGTGGATGTATGAAGATTGTGTATATTCTGAATTTGTCATAGAGACAAACTTTTAATGAAACTTACGTAGATCTTTCAACCCTGTGTTTAGTCACAAAGTTTATGCTCCTCTCTCGAGAGTTTTGTCACTCCACTTGCTAATTGTGTACGAGAAACTGCTAGTTGTATATGTAATAAAATATATGAATCAATAATTAATAGGCATTATAATTATATTAGTAACTTTACAACAATGCAATTGTATTATTTAACTTTGTTATAATAAATGGTAATAGTTATGGAAATCAAAGGTTATCATTGAGAGTGACTCCAATTCATCTTTCTGGTTTATATTTTAGAAAAATAACTAAAATCTACAAAAGCAGTCAGAGTATTTTTGTTTAATTTTCCCAAACAAATTATGGTAAACTTGGGAATCTAGATTACATTATTTTAAATGTTTTAAATTCTTCTTCCAAAGAAGGAAAGAAAACCTCTTCAAAAACTTTAAGTATGATGTCTTAAAACATAAAATACCTTGCTTGTCATGATGCGCTTATGCAAACTAGAATATAAATTCGGTTTCAGCAGAATGATTAATGCATTTACATCTACCCTCCAGGAATGTTGTGACAAAGGGGTTATAAGCATCTTTAGTTTGCCATGCATGGAATAATTACTCTCTTGCTTTCAGGAGTCAGCGTTGGGCCTTAGAAAAATCAAAAGAGAGCATGGTCCAGGTGTCTCAAAGAATTCCTATAACTAATGTGAAAAATAAGCCTCCCTTAAGCCACAATTTCAAATTATACCAACACCGACCTAATTATTATGGGAATAATGAAAGACATTTGCATAAGGGGCAAGCGATGGGCTGAAGATTCCTTGGTGGGCATTAGGGACCAGTCAATCTGAGAAACTTGGATCAGAAGTGGAAATAATTAGACGTTGCCACCCCAAATCCACTTCTCTTCGTTAGCTTTGCACTAAACTTTTGTCTTCCAGTGATAAGATGCATGTCTATGGTTTTCTTTTTGAAATCTGAAAGTCCTTTCAATGTTTGTAACAGAATCCTTAACATATAGGGCTTATACTGTATACTTTGAAAGGAGGACTGTCTTCTGAGATAACATATTAGGCCTTACTCTCAGTAAAAATAAACAAATACAACTTTCCTGACTAGAAAACTTAGTTCATATCATTACAAACAGAAAAATGCTTATCAGATTGTTATTTTCTTTTTTATATAGACATCTCTGTCTTCATCCAAAATGTATTTTTGCTCTCTCATTTATCATAGTCCTTTTGTCTTTAGGTGATGGGAAGTTTTTTTAATTGCAAATTATTTTTGTTGGATATAATTCCACTTCAGTCAATCACCAAGAGTCTTTATCATTTCTGGTGAAGTTTATTTTCTCAACAGTTCCTGTCCAAGTACAAAATGGCTAGTAGCAAATTTCATCAGCAAATCTTGTATAATTAAACTCATCAAGTACACCTTTGTTATATGTCAAATTAAGGCTCACTAAAATAGAGATTTTTTTTCCAAAAAAAGTGTTTTTTTTGAGAAAATATGCCAACTAAGTAGAAAAGAAATAGGCATACACTGAAAATAGATACCAAAGGGAGAATAGATGGAGGGAGGAAAAAAATTACATTATTACACTGGCACAATTTTTCCCCTCTATTTTGTCCTTCTAAAGGCCCGCATGGACTGGAAGGGACCAAGGCAGTCACTGCAGTGTCTTCTCATCTCTTTTTACACACAGGAAATGTGCAAAAAGCACTGAGGCCAGAAGGCTGGTGTTACTTTCCCTGTAACTCACAGCTCGTAACTGTTAGAGACAGGACTAGAATTGAAGCCTCCAAATTACCATTTATGTATTATTTAACCACCTCTGACTCTGGTTGGAATGAGATCTAAGGATCATTGGCATCGAGAAGCATATTAAGTCACAGAAGAGAATGCAATCTCACAGAGAAAATGTAAGAAGTTAGAGGAAAAACGTCTGAAGGCAGAATCCCAGACTGGACCAACATTCAAAATGCAGGGATAAGTCGAGACATTAATAAAGAGATGATTAAGAAATGGCCACAGAGTCTGCAGGACAGCCAGGAGAACAGAATCATGGGAGCTAAGGAAGAAGAGAACTTTGAAAGGACACTGTACAACATTATCAAAGGATTCAAGGTCAAGTTTTCTTCTTGAAACTCTTTCTTCCTTTCTGTGATACCACAACCTCCTGTGTTTTGTTTTGTTTTGTTTTTTTGCTGAGGAAGATTGGCCCTGAGCTAACATCTGTGCCCATCCTCCTCTATTTTGTATATGGGACACCGCCACAGCATGGCTTGATGAGCAGTGCATAGGTGATTCAAATCCACGAACCCCGGGCCAGCAAAGCTGAGCACCTGAACTTAACCACTACAGCCACTGGGCTGGCTCCCTTGTTTTTTTTGTTTTTTGTCTTAACCTTTCTAGCTATTCTTCAGCCTTCTTTGCTTGCTCTTCTTCTCCTAGTGAGCCTCTAATTTTTAGATTGGCTCAAGACTAAGTCTTGGGCTCCTCCTCTTCTCTAGCAATAGTCCCTAAAACGACCTAATTCAGTCCCCTGATCTTAAACATCCTCCATATGCTGATGAGTTCCAAATCTACATCTCCAAGCTCTGCTTCTCCTGAGAAGTCCTGACTTGTGTATGCAGTCTTCCTTGACATCTACATATACTTTTCAAACTCAACATGGTCAACTCTTGATTCATATCCCCAAAACTGCACCTCTTTTAGTCTCCTCCATCTCAGTAAATGATACCAGATACAGTCTGTTGCTTACACTAAAATCCCACGTGTTTCCCATGATTATTCTTGGTCTCTCCAACACACTACATCCAACCTAGCACTAGATCCTCTAATTAAATTTACATCCTGAATGTGTATGTCACTTCTTTTCTCTACTATCACTAGCTTAATCCTAATATCATCTTCTCTCTCCTAGACTCCTGCAATACTCTCCTAACTGTTTTCTCTTTCCATTCTTGATCCTCTGCAATCTATTCTCCAAACAGAAGAGGAATCTGATTTAAAACATGAATCAGGGGCTGGCCCCGTGGCATAGTGGTTAAGCTTGCACCATCTACTTTGGCGGCCTGGGGCTTGCAGTTTCGGATCTCGGGCGCAGACCTATGCACTGCTCATCAAGCCATGCCATGGTGGCATCCCACATACAAAATAGAAAAAGATGGGCACAGATGTTAGCTCAGAGATAATCTTCCTCAGCAAAAAGAGGAGGATTGGCAATGGATGTTAGCTCAGAGCCAGTCTTCCTCACAAAACAAACAAACAAACATGAATCAGATCTTCTTTCCTTCCTATCTAAAACCCTTCATGTATTTCCATCTCAATTAAAAATAAAACCATGATTATGCTCAGGCCAGCACAGCCCTCTAAAATATCAATTTGTCAATTTTCTTCCAACATCACAGACATGTCATGTCATTGTTGTTCTTTAAATATGACAAGGCTAATCTCATTTCAAGGCACTTGATATTGCTTTTCTTTTACTTGGAAGATTTTCCCACTGATCTCTGCATGGGTGATGATTTCTTGTCACTCAGGTCTTACCATTTATGTCACCGTCTGAGAGAGGCTTTCACTGAACAGCCAGGCATTATGTCTAGTGCATTACCCTATTGTAAATCTCTGCACAGCATACTACTACCTGATATTTTCTGTTTTGTTTCCTCTGTTCATTCTCCAAAACTGTAAGCTTCGCAAAAACAAAGTCCTTACCTGATCCCAGAATTGTGCATGTTGTAGAATGTATTTAATAGGTATTTATTGAAATAATAAAAAATATTTTTATTAGGTTGTCATTGGATGCTTTAGATATGATATGAAATTAGAATATTAGTTGAATAAAGTGCAAAAAAGTGGCCATATTTTTTCCAGATGGCCACGTCTCTACTTAGTTGTCTGATTGCCATAGCATTAGGGCTATGGAAGTGAGCAAGGCAATCAAAGGCCTTGCTCATTGAGGAGAAGGTAGTCATTAAAACAGAATTACACAAATTATTACTTAATTGCCCTTGTTATAAGTTCTATGGGAGAAAAATACAGGGTGCTATGAAGCATGTGACCAGGGGATGTAACTAACTAGATATCAGGGAAGATACCCTAAAGAGGTGGAATCTAAGAGTCATTCAAGATTCTGAAGGATGAGTAGGAACCTGTAATACTATTTCTTAGTGACCATTTTTTTTGTTATGTAAGTAGTGAGAATATGATGAAGTTAGAGGGATAGAAATACCGTATCTGATTGATTATTCTAGTCATTAGAAATATATATATCCCTCATTGCAATGAGTGAAGTAATAAGTTCGGCTTTCTGATTTAAAAATCAGTCTCTTGAGCTCTTAGTGGGAAGACAGTCCCTGAAAAGTCATCAATGTGGCATTAGCTAAGAAATGTAATTTGGGCACCTGCAAATTTGGACACTAGATGGGAGTCTGTTGTGAATGCTCCAAATGCTGATTCCCATTGGACACTGCCTCTCTCTGTGACACGGTTTTCAATTTCAACCATTTTATGAAGGCATTACAAAATTTTTTTATGAAAAGAAAGAATTTGTTTCTTTACTGCCATTTGTTTCTGATTATTTTTATAGCCAGTGACTTCAGAAAGATAAAACTTTTTTCCACGTCTGCCTCAAGCAAAGTTTTGAAGTCCTAAATGTATGAAATTTTGATATTATGTAAAGCCTTGATAGAACTGACTTCATAATTTTTTTAGATAAGAAGCATACTTACAAATCATCTACTCAGACACATTTTTTTAAAAAAAGAGAGAGAGAAAGACAAAACTGATATTCATGGAGTTGAAGGAATTTTCCAGTAAGTGTCCAGCTAGTTAGAGGACAAGGGATTTGTCTCAACATCTTTATTCTTTCCTGGCATCGACAAAGGGGATACAGAAATATTTCATGATGTTACTATAATTTTTCTAGTATTTATTCTAGTTTCAAAAAAATAAAATCCAGGGCTGGCCCCGTGGCTTAGCGGTTAAGTGCGCACGCTCCGCTACTGGCGGCCCGGGTTCAGATCCCGGGTACACACCGACGCACCACTTCTCTGGCCATGCTGAGGCCGCGTCCCACATACAGCAACTAAAAGGATGTGCAACTATGCCATACAACTACCTACTGGGGCTTTGGGGAAAAAAAAAGGAGGAGGATTGGCAATAGATGTTAGGTCAGAGCCGGTCTTCCTCAGCAAAAAGAGGAGGATTAGCATGGATGTTAGCTCGGGGCTCTTCCTCACAAAAAAAAAAAAAAAAAATCCAATTTCCTCAGAATACACAAGACCCTCCTTACGCATCTCCCACCCACAGTTTTTGGCCTATTTTCCACTACTCCCTTTAAATCTTATATTTTGTGAATACCTATATTTCACTAAAGGAGGGGTGTCTTTTTGAGCCCCTGTGTTTTTTTCATGCTGCTCACTGTGTCTGGGCTGATTTTTCTGAGCCTTCTTTATCGAGCAAAGGCTCCCTTCTCAAGGGTCACCTCCCACAGGGAAGATTTCATAGCCAGTGACACCAGGCTGGGTTCAGTGTCTTCTTACCTGCTCCCACAGAAGTCTCCTCTTCTCTTTAAGCATATAATCTCTTTGAGGGAAAATAAGGTATCTTGCTTTACCTTCAGATTCTCAACATTTAGCATAACGTCAGGTACATATCATGCTCTTCACAATGTTTTGATTAAAGAGAATTAACATTGTGATGTCATTAACATATATACCCAAAGTTTTCATTTTACATGAGAAATAATATAATTTATTCCTATGCATGTTAATTAAAGACAGTAATTTAAAACTCAGCCATAAGAAACAATGAAATCCAGCCATTTGTGACAACATGGATGGACATTGAGTGTATCATGCTAAGCGAAATAAGTCAGAGGGAGAAGGTCAAATACCATATGATCTCACTCATAAGTAGAAGATAAAAACAACAACAAACACACACATGGAGACAGAGATTGGATTGGTGGTTACTAGAGGGGAAGGGGTGGGAGAGGAGGGTGAAAAGGATGATTAGGCATATGTGTGTGGTGATGGATTATAATTAGTATTTGGGTGGTGAACATGATGTAATCAATGCAGAAATAGAAGTATAATTATGTATGCCTGAAATTTATACGATGTTACAAACCAATGTTACTGCAATAAAAAAATTAATTAATTAAAACTAAAAAAAAAAAAAAAAAGAGGAAGGTGGGCACGGATGTTAGTCCAGGGCCAGTCTTCCTCAGCAAAAAAAGAGGAGGATTGGCAGATGTTAGCACAGGGCTGATCTTCCTCCCAAAAAAAAAAAAAGGAAAGGCTTATGGGAGTATCCTGCAAAGAGAAAAGGCACATGGCACAGAGCATCCAAACTTCTCAGAACAACTACTGGCCGTAGGGGCAGAGGTGAACATACACGACCCCCTGAGAAGTAGCGCCTCCCAGCTTTCAAGCAGGAGGGCCCTTTTATACTGTAGAAGTTGTTGATAGTTCTGCTTTTTACATCTGGGGTAGAGAAAATTCCTAAAAATGCAAAACTACTAAAAATTCAGTAACATTTAAAAAAAAAAAAGACAGTAATTTAAAAATTCTTTTTATTTATTATATTCAAATTATTTCTTAAAATCTAGATATTCAGTTTCTCCTTAAACCTAATTTAAATGTTATTGACCCTAGTCTTTATCTCTTCTGGTTTATATTTAATATTTTCATTTCAATTGAATGCACTTAGTGCAGTAAGAAACTAGCTGACAATTTTCTATCTACTTACGACTCTAAATCACCAATTTCTAAGTCATAGAATTTCAGTACTGAAGAGCATTTACAGGTTAACTCATCTAGTAGTTAATAACTCATGATGAATAACTCATCTATAATTATCCTCAGAAAAGCTGTGCGTGTTGCATCATAGCCAAGCTGTTTCAGCTACACAATGTTGCCTTTTCTGCTGCATATTTACTAAAGGTTAAGTATCCCAATAAATTTCAAAAGCCTGGAAGGAAGATAATTCACTTAATTGGAAGGTTCTTTTCTCACTACATATAGCTCAAAAAAATGACATCTTCAAATTGTAGACCAAGTTCTTGAGAAAGCCCTGGCCCAGGCTTAATAGTTAATAGGTACATATACACTACTTCAATAAATTTGGAATTAGTCTTTGTCTCTTGGGGTCCATCTTACTGGATATCTTCCCTGGATATCATAAAGCCTTGCACTAGGTGTCTCACAATTGTTTTGGGCAATCCAGTACCCAAGAGGAATCTAAGTATATTTTAATTTCCCCACAAATTTGAGGACTTGAGAGCTTGCAAGTTTCTGCTCCTCCCCTAGAGATTGACTCCTTATCCTTGCTGCCAATTGTTGGATACTTCTTTGAATAGAACATGGTGAGCTGTTCTAGCTGACTTCAGTTTAGTTAGTTTCCAACTATGGTCATGCCCTACCCACTAATTTGGCTCTTTTTGCTTATCGGCCTTGGTCTAAAGCAAACCTTAATTCATTATGCCCCTTTAGATACTGCGTGGTATACTGACTACGGTCTGTGAGACCAGCCGTACAGACAGATCAATGTCCCCAAATTCAGCTATGCCTTGCTTTACTTCCCACACCACATCCCACAAAACCATTGCTCATGTCACTGAGGTTCATCATGTTTCAAGGTTAAGCTGGCTAGGTTGTAACAATATGAGTTGTACTTACTCAAGTCTGTAATTGAATATATCAATACATTTGATCTGGAAGCACGGGTAATTTTTGAAAACCTGTTGCAGTTATGATGCCTTAAATTAAAAAAACAGAAGACAAGATCTAGAAATACTAAACAGTCGTCAATAGTTTTATTTTCAGTTCTTTTTTATTGTGGTAAAACATATATAACTTAAAATTTACCATTTGAACCATTTTTAAGTGTATAGGTCAGTGACATTACTTACATTCACATTGTACAACCATCACCATCATCTCCAGAACTTTTCATCTTCCCAAATTGAAACTATATACCCATTAAACACTAACTCCCCATTCCCTTCTCCCTCCAGCCCCTGGCAACTGTCATTCTACTTTCTGTCTCTATGAATTTGGCTACTCTAGGTACTTCATATAAGTGGAATTATAGAGTATTTGTCTTTGGTAACTGTTTTACTTCACTGTCCTCAAGGTTCATCCATGTTGTAGCATGTGTCAGAATTTTCTTCCTTTCTAAGGCTGAATAATATTCCGTTAATGTATATATCACATTTTGTTTACTTATTATTTTGAGTTCTTTGAGTATGAGAATAATCCACACATATATATACAAAGAGATATTATAAGTGTTTAGTAACAGCATTATGTATAATGCTGACAGCCTAAAGACAGTTTAAATGTCTATCCATGAGGGAAATAGCTAAAAACGTTATGAACAGTCAATAGGATGAACATTTAATATATAGATATAAAAAAAGGAACTGAAGCATAGCGAGGTTAAGAGATCACTGTTTGGATTACCAAACCAGTACTGCCTCTTACAAACTGGGCAAATTGGGAAAGTTCTCTGAGCCCCCTTTTTCTCATTTTAAAAATTACATGATAATCACAATTTTGATGAAAAGTTACTTATGATTATTAGATGAATGACATATAAAAAAGCAATTAGTTCAATATCTGATAAAAGAGCTGAATAAATGTTAGCTATAATTAGTTATTATTTTTACTGAGTGTCAGCATGTTAGCTCCCTGCTAGATTCTAGAGATGATAAGATGGATAACAAAGAATTCCCGAGTTTGAGGGACTCACATTCAAGTGGAGAAATATACCTCAACTCTGAAATACATGTTGAGTTTTCGAAAAATTTCCGTGTATGCAATCTAGTTTCATCCTCATACCTGGAAATAGATTTATGAAATAACGTTAAAAGTAAAAAGCAGAACATAAAATCTAGGAGGTGTACATTGATTACAATCATGCAAGCTATATTTCAGACACAAACACACACAGACACACATCCCTCAAACAAAAAGAATTAACGTTCGTTAACATTTTTACACGTAAAATTATCTCAAGTCATTAAAAATGATAAGAATACAATAATTAACAGTATGTAAAAATTATTTTAAGAATCGGAGATATGATTAGGGACCAAGAATTTGTGTTTAACGAGAGAAAAATAACTAAGCAAGGCCTTCTCCCTTTTCAGGGTAGAATTATAGAATGTTCTTGATAATATAATTTTGTTCGAAATCTTCAGTTCATAGATGAGGAATATGAAATTTGGAGTTGTTTAAAGTCTTGTCCAAAATATTACAGCAAGTGAGAACAGAAGTCAGTCTAATGGCCTCTAGTCCTGAAGTCTCTCCCCTAAAATATACATTCACTTCTCAACAGGCTTCTGAAGTGCTCATTTTTGGTAACTTTCAATGTATTTTAAGGTACACAAGGCCATGTCTCCCTCTTCTCAGTCACATGGAACATATAGAACTTGAGCTAGACTTGTCTTTGATACATTTTCAAAATTAACCTTCTTAAGGATTTCATTAACAGGTAGCCTTAAATACTTAAATGTAATATTTCAGACTACTCATACTATTTATTATAACGCACGACATAGAAGATTAGCCCAAGTCTATAGATCAAGTCTCTGAGGGCAATAAAATATAGCTTTTGAAAGTTCAATTTTGGGCCAGCCTTGTGGAGTAGTGGTTAAGTTTGGCACACTCTGCTTTGGTGGCCTGGGTTTGTGAGTTTGGATCCCAGGTGTAGACCTACACCACTTGTCAGCCATGCTGTGGCAGCGATCCACATACAGAGTAGAGGAAGATTGGCACAGATGTTACCTTAGGGTGAATCTTCCTCACCAAAAAGAAAAAAAATGTTCAATTTTGCAAAAACTTTTAAGGCATAGTAGTAAATATTCCGAAAGCTAATAAAACGTTATTAATAGATGCTGCACTGATTGTTACCTTGGTTTACTGCATAATTATATTGGCATCTTTTTTGATACCTATTCAAAGAGAGATTTGCCTTCTTATTGCTTTGCAATTTCTTTTATGCACTTGGTAAATGAAACAATAAAGTAATTTTTAAATCATTGCCATCACTGTGGAAATATTGTTTTCAAAACTATTATTTTCTATGTATGTTGACTTGACCTTGAGTCATGTAGTGGGAAGGTAGTTTCAAAGGTTGAGGGTGCCCTAACAACATTTTGTTTTTTCTTATAGATATTTCTTGAACTTCTTTTTTTATTAGAAAGCATATTATTTCCTAAAAGACTGATAGAGAGCATTTGAATGATAATCCAAATATTTTCCTGGCTTTTATTGAAAAGGATATAATGTCTTGGCCTAGAAAAAAGCTTCTTATTTTGCTATACATTTAGAAAGCATCCAGCCTATTTTCTGTACAGTCAGCACAATCTCTGAGGCCATCCGCAGATTGCAACAAATTTATGGTTTAATAGCTTAAAGTGACAGGAAAATGAGCTGCTGACAGACATGTTTTTCCAAACTGATATTTGGGGATGGTGCAGCCAAAATACTCGGCATGAAATGGCAAAGGAAATGAGGATTGTGTATCTACAGAACACAACTCTATAGTCTGACACAAGCCAAAAATGTTTAAAATCTGAATTTTACTAGTATTCTTAAGTTTTATATTATTATCTTTGATGAAATGTTGCATGAAACCTTAGAATGACTACAATATTTTTTTCTCTCTTATCTAGGTAGATATAGACATTCCAATTACTGTCAAGTGCTCTTGAGAAAACAAGCTCCATTTTAAAAACTCACTCTTTCAAGTATTGTTCATGTACTGAATCATTAAATAAAATGTAAAAACGAAGAATTAAAAAACCAAAAAAGTCCATCATATGAATTATAATGGTAGGCAAATTGTTAACTTCAAATTACTTTTCAGGATTTGGGCTCTTTGTGTTTTGATGTCATTTTGCTAAATTTATTAAGGGAGTTTTGCATTGTATATACACACGAATGTGCACACACATGCTCATATGTAGTGCCTCAAAGAAAAGAATATTTTGTTTTGGAGTACCAAAAATTTTGACATTTCACTTTTTTTTTTTTCCATTTATTAGTTTGAGGCTAAGTAGTGATAGTGTTGGTCTAAGACTATGGGTAAAAGACCCCCGCACAATCATCAGTATCTTTTTTTTTAAAGAAAAGATATTTTCAAACAAGGTTTTTTGAGTCACAGAAACTAAATTCAAGCCCTTGCTTTTCTTTTAGTAGCAAATTGATCATTGCTATCGGGCATTTAATTAACTCAATCAACACATACTTATTAGGTCCTCATATGTAGGGCCCCACTCATGAATGAGGGGTAATTGCTGCCTTCGTTCGAGGCAGAGTTTTGCCACCCTGAGTGTGAATGCCTTTTCCCCTTAGAGACTCATGATTTGCAGCTCAGGTCAAAGAGGAGACTCCACGGACATTAACTCAGCCCGGAGGAGACCTGCATAGGTACCCTAGGTGCCAACACTAAAGCTTTACTAGTCCTCCACTTTCAGAGTTACAACTTCCTGGTGTAAAAATCATCATTGTTATCTACATTGCTCCTCCCCACTGACCAGCTCTGTGATTCCAATGTGCCCTGTGAACAAGACCATGTGGATTACATACCAAATGTATGCTGATATAAAGCACTATCTGCGTGGAAAGCTTTTTAAATTGGTTTTAAATGTACTATTTGTCAGGGAAAAAACAATTCTAAATAGTACTCAAACCACTTAATGGAAACTAAAATATTTTAGTAATAACCTAGGGATAAATTAATATGTACAAATGTGAGTATTATACTAAATTTATTTAAACTGTGAAGCACATTTCTCCTGCCCGCAGTCTTGACTCACAGAAACATGGACTAAGCCACCTCAGTAATCCCATAACCGCTCGGCTGAAACCCTGCACACCCAAACATCCTTCCAGGGAAGCCAAGTCTTGTCTGGAAGCGCTAATGAATGACCACTTTATATAATGCTCGCAGTTCCCATGCAAAGCACTCAGCTAGGCCTGAAGCCATGTGAATTTGTCCAATTTCAGGTTTCATTAAAACTTAAATGTCAGCTTAGTTTCTATAAAAGGCACAGCTATTTACAAAGAGGTCACATATTCCAAGCAATGGTTCTGGATTTGAGTTCTTGCAAAAGAATACAAGGGAGATTTTGTCAGATGTTGATTAATTCAGTCAAATGTAATTCAGATAGAAAATTGAAAATTTTATAAAACTAAGTGAGTGAAGTCACTCAATCTATGTGAATTTGAAATTAAAAAAGAAACCTAGCTAGAGGTATGATTTTTTTTAATTGTGAAAAATAAGAAGGCATTCAGTAAATGTTCATGGAGCACCACTTAGGTGTTAGGCACTATTCTAGGCCCTTGGGGGACAAGGGTGAACCCAATAGGGAGTATCCTGCCCCTCATGCAGCTGTCAATCTAGTGGGAGAGACAGACAGCGAAAGTAGTTACCTAATGTAATGCCAAGGAGTGATAAACGCCGTGGAAAGAAACGCAGCACCAGAGTGTAGAGAGTGACACACTAGCGAGCGGGTGGGAGGGGATCATGTAAAGGTAAGATGGTAAAGAAAGACCTCTCAGATAGACTGATGGGTCAACAGAGATCTCCATAAGGAGTAAAAGGTGAGCTACAGGGAAAGTGTCCAGGCAAAGGAAACCATGAAGACCCTGAGGTGACTCCCAGTTGTAGGTGAGTTCTGGGAACATCAGTGGACAGTGTTGCTGGGTTGCTATAAAGAACAGGGAGAGTGCTAGAAAATGAGGTTAGAGAAGTAGCCAAGGCCAGGTCAGGGAAGGCCTTTAGGCCTTGTTAATTATGCTGCAGTATCCATTAAGTCTTAAGTTCCCATAAAATGATTTTATCTGGGGAAAAAGAAAAGTACATATAATTTTTTTCTTTATTATCTTTTTAAATATGTTTGATATACACACAAGAATATATGTAATGTGCAGGTAAGCAGATTGGGCAACTCTTGTCTCCTGCCTCACAGCTTCTAAGCCTGTTTTTTCCTCCAGCCACTCCCGCCACACCCATCTTGCCTCAACTGAGTGACGATCTCTTACCTGGGGCTGAGTCTTCCCTAAAGCCTCTACATGGGAAGCCAGGGGGAAGTGACCCTGCAGTCCTTCCTGTCCAGCCTGGAAGTGGAGAATTAACGCCCCATGCGGCAACCCTTGACCAAGGGAGACAGGACCCAGTGATGAATGTATCTCTCTGTGATTCTGAGATATATTCTTTTGGTTCCACAGAAGGTCCTGGCAGATTGGAGCCCCAGTTGTCCTCAGTAACTTTATTGGCTTTGTCTTCTTCCCTGTTTCCCTCTCCCAAAACCCCCAATCCTGTGCCCTGGAATCACTTCCCAAAATAAACTACCTGTACGCCAGCCCTCGTCTCAGGCTCTATTTTCCTCAGGGAACCTCAGCTAGGATAGTAAGCTAAATGGTCTGAAGTGTAATTATATAAACTACAACTCTCTTGGCTACACCACCCAACCCAAGAAATAGCGTATCCCAATAACTCACAGCTACCTATATACTCCTCCCCACCCCAGTCCTTAGCCTCCCACAAGCCTCATGCCTCACGTCCAGCCAGGAAAACACAGTGACAAGCTTTGGTTTTATCAGTCTCTTACTGTAGGTTTTTTTATGTTTTATCATTTGTTTATATATTCCAAAGGATGTATTATTCTGCTTTTGTATGTCTTTGAGCTTTATAAAATGGTATTATATTAAGTGTAGTTTTATGCAACTAATTTTTTTAACTCAAATTACGTTTCTAACATTCATCCTCGTTGTAGTGTGAAGTTGTAGTTTCAATCCTGCATAGGAATATAATTTGCCTATCACAATGTATTCATTTATTCTGTCAATTGGCACTTAGGCTTTTCCATTGTTTTGCTATTTTGAGCATCGTCACTGTGAACATTTTTATACACATGTCCTGGTGCACGTATGCAAGAAGTCCCCTTGGTCTATACTGTCTGCTACAGTGGCGCCTTGCCACACATAACTATTGAGTTTTTGAAATGTGGCTAGTCCAAATTGAGACACGCTGTAGTGTAAAATAGGTACCAGATTTTGAGTATTTAGTATGAAAAAGAATAAAAATACCTTTTGAATAATTTTTAAATATTGACTGCATGTTGAAATGCTACTTGTCTATGTATGTTGGGTTATATGAAAATATTATTAACAATAATTCACCTATTTCTTTTCCTTTCTTTTATTTTGTGAGGGAGATCAGCCCTGAGCTAACATCCATGCTAATCCTCCTCTTTTTGCTGAGGAAGACCGGCTCTGAGCTAACATCTATTGCCAATCCTCCTCCTTTTTTTCTTCCCCAAAGCCCCAGTAGATAGTTGTATGTCATAGTTGCACATCCTTCTAGTTGCTGTATGTGGGACGCGGCCTCAGCATGGCCAGAGAAGCGGTGCATCAGTGCACGCCCAGGATCCGAACCCAGGCTGCCAGCAGCGGAGCGCCCGCCCTTAACCACTAAACCACCGGGCTGACCCTCTTTTCCTTGTTTTTTTATATGGCTACCAGAAATTTTAAAATGATACATTTGGCTTGCATTATATTTCTATTAGACAGCACTAGTCTAGGGCAATGCTACTCAAAGTGTGTCTCGCCGGCCAGCAGCAGCATCATCTGGAAATGCAGAATCACTGCCCCCCACCCAAACCATCTGAACGCCTTGCAGGAAAACAGAATTCAAAAAGGAAAAAGGACGAGAAAGCAAAGGAAAAGACACAGAATCCAGGAGACAGGAAAGAAGTGGAGTGCGCAGAGTACTGATCCAGACTAAAGCCAAACACAGAGCTCTGGGGGAAGGTTTCTGAAAAAATAAAACACGTGATTAGAGAGAGAGGTTAATAAAAGAAATAGAGGGTACGGGCATTCTGGATAGTACATAAAAAGGAACAATTAGAAAATTCAGGGAAAAGAAAAGCAGCAGCAGAAGTGACATGAAATCATAGTCACTCCTGGACCTTTAATGAACAAGATTTATACACAACTATAGACAGAACTGCCTGGGGGGTAGGACGGGGGAGATTGCATTCATACTTTACAAGTGGAGCAACAGAGAGCCAATCTGTACTTGAAGGAACATGAAACAAGAAGTGAACGCATTACCAATAGATACAAAGAGACATTTTAGAAAAGGATTTAAATCATGAGAAAAAATGTATATTTCCAATATGGGAGGAGGGGGGCTGGAGGTCTGACAAAAAGAAGATAAATTTCATCTGTTAGGCAAAAGATAGTCAACGGCTAAAATGATGGATGGAGAACTAGCACTAGAAGAATATTATTTTCCAGAAGCAAGAGCTAAAGAGGTAAAAGTGCTCACTTCTGAGGAACAGGTCTAGAGCAGGAAGAGGGTAGGGGAATCATTGATTGCAATTAATTTTAAAGATTACATCATAAAAATATAAAAAAATAAAATACTAGATATAGAATAATTAGATACTTAGACATAGTTACACACTGTATATAGTATACATAGTTATATACCATAAATAGACATATATAGCATATAGATATATACTACTTAGATATAGTTCACATTAGTCAATTATTATATTAACTTCTTTCTATTGACATCTATTTGTACTTTAATTTTAAGAGTAATTTTTTATGACACTTTTTTTGTTTATTTTTTTAAATGTATATATCAAAATGTATATATCAATGTATATATCAAACTCTATCTTAAAAGTTTTTTTTTTTTTTTTTTTTTGCTGAGGAAGATTTCCCCTGAGCTAACATCTGTTGCCAATCTTCCTCTGTCTTGTATGTGGGTCACCACCACAGCATGGCCGCTGATGTATTGGTGTAGGTCCACGCCTGGGAACTGAATCCAGGTTGCTGAAGTGGAGCACGCTGAACTTAACCACTAGGCCATGGGGCCAGCCCCGAAGGTATTTTTGATGTTCTCTGTTTGGTTATTAATCTTTAATAAGGCAAAAAAATTCTTCACATCAAATATTGTTTTCTTATATGAGAAGACTCTAAAAATATTTGAGGTATAGCTTGGACATTAATATGAAATTTATGTCAGAAGAGCATTTAGAGGTATATAAAGGCAAGCAATACAGAATGAAATAAATTTTGCAAGAAAAGAATGGATCTGTGCTTGAATGGATGTGATGAGAAAAGTGATGTTTAACTAATAAACCGATTTTAAAATATACTCCCCAAAGAGAGGAATTATTTTAAAGATTAGAAACACCTCATAGTGTCTACTAATTTTGCAATGAATGTTTCTAGTGTTTTAATTCTCCTTTTATTTTTTGCAATGGTTGATAAATGCCACCCTATCCAGATACTTCACCCAAGGTCCTCATATATCAATGAGATTCGCAAAACTTTGCCAGCAAAATTCTTGTTGTGAGATTTATGGCACTGGATAATTGTTTTCTTTTGGGTTAGCATGCTATTTATGCAGATTATTTTAGTCTGATCCTACTCAAAACTGGAAAATGTGGTAAGCCAGACCAGGAATGCAAAGAGACTATTTTTGAGATCTTTATGCCAAAATGTTAGTTTAACTTTCATTAAAATCTAGACGAAAGCTTTGGTTGTATTACATTTCGTGTGCCTGAATTATTGGGAATAAGTGTAGCCAGCACACACTATGGCCCACCTGTGAAGAGCTGATTCACAGAGCACACACCAGGCCTAGGCTGGCAGCTTCTTCAGTCTGGGCCACTCCCACTATGAGTCCTGAAAACACCTGGAACAATGACATTCAAATAAATGGAGAAACTGATCAATGATTACCATCCATGGAATTATTTGTCAATAATTCATAAATGGTTATAATCTCAACAAGACACAGCAGTGGTTGTGTTGATCAAGTTGTGGATTCAGCTTAATGTCTATAATAAAACTTATTTCTTTTAATCGCTAAGCATAGTGACTACAAGTCAATATAGACACCCTTGGATTTGGGATCACCTCATGTTTTCAGACAACTTTTGATTTTACTCTTGATTTTGACTGAAAGTTGACAAGAGTATATACTCTACTTAAGTTCCAATTTTAGTGCTGAGTCTCTTCACAAGGCAGCTCAGTTTGAGAGCAATATATCTCTGGCCAATTTTTGATCAACATGAATAATGCCAGTGACTGTTTTTGTGGAATGAGATCCTCCGGTAGTGCTATAGAATTATAGAGATAGAAGAAAGCCATCGTATAATTTATACAAACTCTAGCTCATCATTTTTCAGAAGACTAATCTAAAACAGAAACTAAAGAAGTGGCTACCATCAGAGAACCGATGGTCTGAGCCTTCAAACGTGCTTTTCCTAACTGATAAAGTATGTGCACTTATCATTTAACTTAAGAGCTTTAGGCAAATTCTGAGTCTGGAGACAGACACATCTATCATCTGAGGAAAAAATACCCAGTTTTTCAATTCAGGGCATTGAAGGACTACTGACTCATCAATAAACTGACTTGCTGGGATTATAAATGAACCGTTCACTCACTATCTGGTTCTTTTCAGCCTTGTAGATAGCTCCAGACATATCTGGTTTATAAAACAATAGACTCCTTATTCTGGAGAAAACAGCTGTAATAGCCGTTCAAAAGATGGGGGTGGTATTCTACTTTGTTTAAAATATTCAAATTTTATCAAGACAATGTCTTATTGTTTAATATAAAATTATGGAACAATTGCTATTTCAGGGCATTCTCTATAATAGGAGTCTATAGATTTTCTACAGGGTTTTTTCATTCGTTAATTGAAAGCAGGGCATTGGCCATGGTGATTTATATCTCTGAATTCCTTTTTAAATTGACTTTAAAATCCTTTAGCTCAGTTCACTAGCCAGTTAGATACACAATATTGTTTTACTTCTGAATGTCTTAAAAATATGTGTAAAGCTTAAATTATTTCAATTCTAGAACATCAACAAACTTTAAATCCCAATGTTCCATTGGCCATCAGAAATTTAATGAATACAAAATTCACATAAAATTAATTTATTCACTTTAAACGTGTTTCCTTTGAATTTAAAAAGGTATTTATTGCTTCAAACTAATACAACATGATGCGTATGCTATTATAGATAGGTGAAGTTTACCTTTTATACTCTTTCTAAGGAAAATTGAGGTTAATATCTCATACTGATGTTATAAATTAAAATTATTTTATATTTATAGCTATTTTCTGATATTTTAGCAAATAAACTGAAAAGCATCTCCTAGCAGAGACAGACTCTTCTCTCAGGCTGATTGTTCCACAAGGATAACTTTCGCGTCTTCGGGCATGTAATTGACTCCAGGCGTGCTCTAAAGCCTGTTGCAAGATGGCTTGTTTATCGTGCACTCCGACCTTCCCTCTTCATCCTCTGTGACTAATTGAAGTCATCAGACCCTGTTTTCTGAGAATCCTGTTATGCCCTGCACTTGGTTTAGTCCCTCCAGGGCTTGGCCTTGTTTTTCCCTTTCTGTATCGTAAGGTGTAATAAAACACCCTCAACGATTTTACTTTCTTTATAAGACTCTATTTACTGCCAGAACTTTAGGTATTATAAAAACAGTATGTAGGAATAAGCCAGGAAACTAAAATGCCTTAGAGTTGTATGTTTTTTATAAAATATGATTTTTCCAGAATAAACGCATCAGATGATTTGTGTCAACAGTAATAAACGTAGCATGCTAAGAATAGGTTGATACTCACAAGCTCATTTTAAGTATTTAGAACCCATAACAAAATTGAAATTACAGACACACTTCCTATTAAATGACTAAAAACATTTCTATATATCCTTTGAATTAATGTATGTGTTATTTCTTAATATTTCTTTAAATATTTTTATTAGAACTTGTAAAATCAAAGCTGTTTAAGATGGAGAGCCTCGCTATTTGAAGATAATAGGAATGAAAAAAGATAATTTTATGCACCAAGTCAAGCATCATCCTGGGCAAGAGTAAACAGTAATTATCAGAGATAAAGGCTTTGACCTTCAAGAAGACTACAGTCTAGTCTAGAAGACATTTCGACATGTAAACCTATAATAGCAGATGAACAAAGGCAGTACGGAACAGAAGAAAGAACTAAGGGAAAATGCTGGTCTCAAACCAAGCATTCAACACTAGAGAGCACACGGGAGAGGTTGACAGAGTTTCAAGACTCAGTGGACACCTCGAAAAAAATCATATAAGAGACCCTCGGAAGAAGGAGGTTAAGTGCCCGGGTTGGGGGAAAGAAGCCCAGAGTGGGAGAGGGCCAGGGAAAGACAATATGGAGCATGAGCTTAGGTAGAAAGTTTCCCTTGTGCTTTTTTCTAAACCCCTTCCCCTATGTTGCCCTGGTTGAGGGCAATCCGGAAGTTCCTAGAATGGTCTGAGCAGGATAGCACTCTCTCCATTGTACTCACAATTGCTATCTGGGGCTTGTTAGCTGGGTCCAGAAGGCTGTTACTCACAGCCCCACAAACAGCTCTCCACATGCAGAAAGCTTCCAAACCTCTCCAGGAAGAGCACACACTCAGGACTAGGCTTTTGTTCCTTGTGTTGGGTAAACATTACAAATCATGGAAAATGATATTTGTAATGCGGTGGCTCTCCACCCTGGCTGTACTTTAGAATCCCCAGGGGTGGTGAGACTTTATAAAAATATCAATTCTCAGATCTCATTCTATATCAATTAAACTGGAGTCCCTTAAGGTGACACTACAAAGTTGGTATTTCTTAAATAGCCCCTAGATGGTTATAACGTGCAGTAGAGAATCATTGGCCCTAAGGTATTCATAGGAAAAACTTAAAAACTATTTAAGAAAGATAAGAAAGGAAACAAGTCTCCAGATAGGAAGGAAATAGTCAACTGAAGTGGACTAAGTTGGAGAGCATGCTAGTTGTGTTCTGTTCTCTTTCCCACATTGCCCTGAGTCACACCAATCCAGGAGCTGTCGTCAGGGTAGCTTGAGAAAAGTGTCACCTCCTCCATTGCAGTCATAAGCTTCAGCTGGTATTTGTTGGCTGGCCATGGAACTCAGGGTGCTCAAAGTTTCACACGCACACAGACACACCAAAATACAAAATAAGATGACAGATATAGGAATAATTAGAGTTAATAAATGGGTAAGAATAAATTAAATATAAATGGGTAAAAACACTCAAAAGATAGAGGTTCTCAGATGTGTTTAAAAAGAATATTCTACAGTATATCATTTGCAAGAAAAATAAAACAATAGGAAACGGAAAGTATGAAATCAAAGAATGAAAATATATATCAGAAATATGGAAATTTGAAAAGCCAATGTAACAATCTTAACATAGGACAAAATAAAATTTAAAGCAAAAAGCATCATAAGTGACAATAAGGATATTATACACTGTTAAAAGGTACAACGTGGGGCCAGCCTGGTGGCATAGTGGTTAAGCTTGCGTGCTTTGCTTTGACGGCCCAGGGTTCACAGGTTTGGATCCCGGGAGGGGACATATGCACTGCTTATCAAGCCATGCTGTGGCAGTGTCCCATATAAAGTAGAGGAAGATGGGCACGGATGTTAGCCCAGGGCCAATCTTCCTCAGCAAAACAGAGGAGGATTGGCAACAGATGTTAGCTCAGGGCTAATCTTCCTCAAAAAAAAAAAAAATAGGGCACAACATATCAAGAGATAACCACCACAAACACATAAGCACTTTAATGTAGACTCTATTCCAATTGAATTGATCAGGGATGGGATCCGAGGATCCCCATTTTTACAAAGTTGTCCCAATGATTTATTTTCAGATAGGCTAAGAATCACAACTTTACATTATCTTTAAAACAATAAATAAAATATACTAGAAAATTCAATATCATCTACAAAGTAACAAATACTACCAATTATCTAGAAATTAGCCTTACCAAAAACGCGCATGGCCTTTACGGCCAAAATTTAAAGTTCTGTTGGAAGATTATTATAGAAGACCTGACAAAGAAATAAGTGATATATTACGTTAACAGATGGAATAACTTAGCATTATAGCGTAATATCAATAATTTCCACAAATTAATCTATATAGTCAATGCAACTGCAAATAAATATTCATCTAGATCTTTGGGAGAACTTGTCAAACTAATTCAAAATGTATATAGAAGAATGACATTCACGAATAGATATGATCATTTCTATAAAGAAGAGAAAGAAGGGGACATTACTATCGATAGAAAGACATATCACAAATCACAGTAATTAACAGTGTGGTACTGATGAAGGACCAGGAAAAAATAACAGACCAATGGAAAAAATTACACCATACCAAAGAATTCCAGCTACTAAGTGTAGAAGAAATTATAAAATTCTTAAAAATTAGTATTTTCCAAACCCTAAAAAAAAATGACGTTTCAGGCCACGGTCATCATTGAATGGTAAACCACTAAGAGAAATGTTGATGTGAACTTTATAATGAATGGACAAAGCTGACATTACCTGAAAAAAAAAAATACTGAATAAAAGAAATGTTGACAATATTAGTTTTGACTGTTTCTAATTATACTGTGTTTGCCTACTGGGTATATTCATTCATACATTACACAGATTTTTTTAAGGGCACTTATTATTGTGTCCGACACTGTGCTAGACCCTCATCTAGCAACAAAACACAATAAAATTATTTGCTGCAAAAGTAAGGTTTGTTTTTCCTTTTTTCAGAGGAGACCTCCAATTCAGTCAGACCCTTGAGAAAATACCTAAGAGCTCAAATAAACCCAGTTCTCTTTAATCTGAAGTGTTGTGCGTTGATGCATATATCTTTTCTTATGATGTCAGTATTTCTATCTTAATCTCTATAGATCTCTAGCAAAAGAAAAATATTTTATTTAGTCTTTTTTCCATTCTTTCCTCCAGGCCTAGTAACTTCCACTTTTGTAATACTTTCTAGCTCTCAGGATTTTCAGTACATAAAAATTATATATCCCCAGGGCTCCTGAGGCTGAATAATGAGAAACAAAAGACATTCCACAATATATGACTAGGGATCCAGAAATTCTGGCAGCATTTGCTTCAGATACACCAGGAAAAGTCTCCCAGTCTTGGGGTCTTGTATTGGTACTGTGACCCAAATGAAATTCATTATTTTTACCGAGGTGAGGATATTCTTGACAAAAAGAGAGATGAACACAAATGACTGACCAAGTTCAAATTTGGTTTTCTTTGGGAATTATTATGCAAAGCATAATTTTATAATAGGCAAATATTTCAAGGTTGCTGTAGTTGGCCAAAAAGTGAGAAATAGACGCAGAATCCAATTCACGGAACAGAAAGCTGAATGAAACCTTGAATTGGGTATAAAACTTGAAGTCCAACTTGCAGTGGATAAAATTACATATTCTCAGCTGATTATAAATCAGACCTCAGCTCCCTGATCTGGAAAGGGGGACAATGCTGAGTACTTATTGCTTTTTTTTTTTTCTTTTTAAACCAAAGGACATAGCTGAGTTTTACATAAAATGGGATTGGTTTTCAAAACAAGATTTCAGCTTAGAACATCATGTGTCTGTTTCCTAAATCCCCTTGGCAGGCCCAAGTGGCATCATAAATTTAATGCACTGAAACTTGAGCTTCGTCATGCAGGAAAGCAGGCCAGGATATGTCAATGTACCAAAAAAGCATATTATTCTTGGAGGTATAAAATATTTGTTCTGTAGCTACAATCATATTAAAATTTCCTTCAGTTCGAATTTTAAGTGTTCCTAGTGGAACATGCAATGAAGCTCTAAGGTCTTGGCAGACACTGAGTAACCTCCTCTGGAATCTTTTTGGCCTGGATGTTAATACAACTTAGTCCTGTTTTTCTTCACCTTTGATAGGTGTCTGGGGACGAGTTCGTGACTCTACTTTCGTCTCTTGTGACTCACATATCTGAGGCCTAGCTTCTAAAGAATAGATCTCTGACTGCAATGTTGAAGTTCTTCACTAATCTGAGGGTCTGAGGAGGACATTTGGCAAAAGCTTAGAGATAAGGTGCTATGAAATTTTTTTATCATGGGATTTAAATACAACTCAAAAATATGTTCAAGATAAGTAACACACAACTAACGATTCCGAAAGAAAGGTCAGGGTGATGGCATTTACATGAAAAAGCAAAGAAAGCAAGACATTATACAGCAATAAAACGAATGCTTAGTCTCAGAGATCAGAGGTTTAGAGAAAAGGATACATTAAAATCTGCCAAGGGAAGAAAAGTTCCCTTTCTGCTTAATCTTCCAACATAACACCCAGTTGAACCAATCTTATTGCATTCTGGTTGAAACCAACTTCATCAACACTTCCATTAAAACTAAACCAGTCATATTGCAGTGAATGACGGACTGTCTATATGCCAAGTGTATCTTCCTGTATAACTAACTGTATAATGACTGAATTTGAGAAATTGAGGCAGAAGTATCAAGTGACTCTAAGAAATGCCAAGGTTCTAAGATGTGAAAGATTCTGAGGCACACACAAAATAATGTATGCTGTTGACTCCTTAGTACTAAGACTAACTTAGGACAACTGACACACTGTGGCCACCGTTGACCTTGATCTTAAGTAAAAATGCTTAGAGTTCCTATCACAAACATACCCAAGCACAGGTACAACACCATGGGGATGCTGTATGATTACAGAGGGGATGGATTTTGACTCATGAGAGAGTTTCTCTCTGTTCTTTCAATTTTCTCTGATGCATCATGAATTGCAAGATTTATTTTTCCAGAAGTATGACTAGTTTCTCCTAAATTGGCAAGATGGCCCTGGAAGCACAGAATTATGGATAAAGCACACTTGAAGGTTATCTACTCCAATTCTCTCATATTAAGGAAAGAATGCTGAACCCCAGAGAAATGAAGTGAAAACAATAGCTGACGCCATGTTTCTTTTGTCCTTGTCTGGCACTACTGTATACACTACAGTAATGAAAATGATTCCCGCTGGTTGGAAAAATACAATGGTGATGCTTCTTCAACTCCAAAACTTTGTATATAAGGAGGAAATTTTCAGCAGCCTAGTACCTTGAACACTCACTTGTCCCTCAATTGCCCCCAACTGTCATTCACAAGTGAATAGCCTCATTTTCTTAATCCATCTGTTTGGAGTATACTCTGATTACAGAAGTAAAATATGTCAAACTCTGAAAGCTGGTTTAAAAAATGTCCATAATTGTTGGTAAATCTAAAGTAATAAATGCAGGAATTTTGACATAATCCAGCTGCCAGCATCATCGTTGCCTAAAAGTGCTTGGTTTCTTGTTACATTTTTCTAGCTCCAGGAAGAAAAATGCCATCATGTTTCTTAGAGTTTGTAGCTATAAAGAATAAGAAAATGTTTAATCTGAAGAGCACAATGAGGTTCATGGATAAGAGTTATTTCACTCTGGGAAGAATTACTTTCACAAGAACCATTGAGTTTATGTGAAAAGCACGTAACTATCAGTTGGAATTCACATAATAACATGAGTTGCAACTGAACTCTCATAGCCCTAAATTTGTATAAATAAAAGTAACGATAATGAAGGCTTTGAAAAGGTTAGGAAGATTACTAATAAAGGACTTGGGTCTAGAAAATGGGTCGCCCACTTTTGTGCCAGCCATGATGAATTGAGCTACTGCCATCATTATGTCCATTGTACCACTGGGGCTGACCCACTCCAGCAATCACTTGCATATCCATGGAGACTGTGGATATATTATACCATCCCACTTCACTTGCTAATGCCATGTTATGGTTTTCATATTTGCCATCTTGGATAGGTTGGGATACACTAACAAAAAGATGTAAAAATAGGTGAGTAGAAAGGTTAATTGCAGTTGTCATAAGTAAAAAAATTAAAACAACAATTAATAATAACTAGAGTCGCTATACATCCTGGTTTTCCTGGGACAATTCTATTTTATGCCTCACATACTATCTGGTTTGGCGTTTGTCCCAGACAAAACTTCCAGATTTGGTGATAAATTATGTAGTTGTTCTCATAATAGTTGACAATACTTTAGTGTTTGTCATATGCCATATGTCAGTATAAAGATATGTCATCTAATTTAATCTTCTCAACAACACTGTGCTATATACTCATTATAAATTACTATTATAAATAGTAAAATTACTATTATAGCCATTCTACAGATAAGAAACTGAGATGCATAGAGTTTATGTGAGTATAAATATCATGCAACTGTTACTCAACGGACCCAGGATTGCTGACTCCAGTTCTTTATCGTAACTTCTTGACTACCTCACAAAAAATTCACACTTCCTGGGCCTTACAGAGTTATGCATGTAAAGTGTAAATGGGGATAAGTTTCAATATACAGACGATAAATTTAGTAACTTGCCTGTTTTTAAGCTATGTGTCAAATGGGATTTGATTGCTGCTTATAAGGCCGTGAATTGGAAAAAGCAGACAGTTCCTGTAGCAAGTCTGGAATATGAGTACCAGGACCTATCCCTTGAATCTTTAAGAGATAAATTAAGTAGAAATTAGGAAAACGCATTTTACAAAGTAAAGACTTATATATGGATCTTCTTTCTGTCAGGTGCTGATGCAATCTGAAATTCACTCATGTTTGGGGAATAACTTAAGAGAGGATAGGTTAAGAGTGAGTTTGGAGTAAAGTAGGTGTTGGCATGGGGGGCATATGTTACTTGTTCAGGGTGATATTAGAGGGGAGACCTCCTCAGAGCACACTGGGCCCCATGTGGTCTAACCAGGAGTCTGACTCAGTTGGATGTTTTTGACTTTTCTCATGACAGTTGGGCAAAATCTCTTAAACCACATAAATCTTTTGAAATAGCAGTTGCTTCAAATTAAAGAACATTTTGTATAAACAGTACATTCTGAAATCTGGCCATCTTTTCCCTTCAGCCAGAAATACCCCTTAACCAGCATTGTATTTCCTGAGGTCTATAGTTGCCATTCTTCACGAAGAATAACATAAAATATCTTCAAATTCGTTAAGAATTATACTGAAAGCAATGTTATTGGTTCCTATTTCTGTGAAACTTGCTAATCTTTGAAGATTCATGTAGAGTAACTCTGTATTATTAAGAATGTTTGAATAATTTAAATCTTCCACTCTCCAATATAGATTAAAGAGTATTCACTGTATATGTGGATAAAATTTTGAGTACCACAAGAGGGTTTTTGTGTGTGTATGTGTATGTGAGGAAGATTGGCCCTGAGCTAATATCCATGCCAATCTTCCTCTACTTTATGTGTGGGACACTGCCACTGCATGGCTTGATGAGCAATGTGTAGGTCTGTGCCCTGGATCTGACCCTGCGAACCCCAGGCTGCCAAAGCAGAGTGTGCGAACTTTATACTATGCCACTGGGCCGGCCCCTGTTTTGTCTTTTTTAAAGTAGCATATACATATACAGATGAATAACTTTTGGCAGTTAACCTTGAAAATAAAGATTGGCAACATCCTGCTCTGCAAAGCCTCAATATCACAGCAAAATTATGTTTTGTTTACACAATGAATTGCATTATGCATTCCATTATTGAGTGTGGTTTGTTCATATCTATAAGAAACCAGGACAATCGAGTCACAAAATTATGACAGATGAAATGTGCTAAGGATTCTATTTCTAGGAGGCCACTGATTGAACATAGAGTATTTCAAAATGAGTTGCTGAATTACATTGTTCATTGAAATGTAATTCTTTTTGGCGGGAGGGATCAGAAAGTGTTCACCGCTGTACTGTCATGTCATTTGTACTTGCCAGAGAGGTTGGGGGAAACTTTCCGAAGAGATACAAGCTCAGTACTTGACTGTATAACCACTTTAAAAGTCAATTGAAGGGCCGGCTGGTGGTGTAGTGGTTAAGTTCGTGTACTCCACTTTGGCGTCTGCGGGTTCGTGGGTTCAGATCCAGGCATAGACCTACACACTGCACAGCTTATCAAGCCATGCTGTGGGGGCATCCCATATACAAAACAGAGGAAGATGGACACGTATGTTAGCTCAAGGACAATCTCCCTCAAGCAAAAAGAGGAAGATTGGCAACAGATATTATCTTACCAAAAACAAAAAGTCTATTGAAAAATATTTGAATAAAAAGATAAGCTCTGAGTAGCTCCAATTATGTTTGTATAGTATAATCTTTTTGCCAAAAATTATCGCTTTTTATGACTTTTTCTTTTAGTAATCTATAATTTGGGTGTAAAATATTTGTGGGCTTAGTCATTTTAAAAATGACTACTAAAACTTTATATCTAAATTTCAGCTGAAAGGATTTGTAATTTTTATCTCCCAAGAGTGATACCACCAAATACACACACACCATGACCACACATACATACACACATTCACAGATGTGTGTATGTGTGTGTGTGTGTGTGTGTATACAAAAGCAGTCCTCATTTTGCACAGTATGGGACTGTGAAAAATGACTATATAAACTAAAACTGTGCAAGGTGATCTTACTGACAATCAAAGGAGAAAATTATAATTGCTCTGTGACATAAAAATTTTGTCAAAATGTTAAAAACTCTCTTAATGTTAGTTTTAAATGTATTAAAAAATAAAAAACCAAAATTACTTACACTGTAATTTAAACCATTAGAAATATTGAGAATTAGAGCGTTTTATTTCTTTGTAAAAACAGGTTATCAGGGCCGGCCCCGTGGCTTAGCGGTTGAGTGCACGTGCTCCGCTACTGGCGGCCCTGGTTCGGATCCTGGGCGCGCACCGACGCACTGCTTCTCCAGCCATGCTGAGGCCGCGTCCCACATACAGCAACTAGAAGGATGTGCAACTACGACATACAACTATCTACTGGGGCTTTGGGGAAAAAAAGGAGGAGGATTGGCAATAGATGTTAGCTCAGGGCCGGTCTTCCTCAGCAAAAAGAGGAGGATTAGCATGGATGTTAGCTCAGGGCTGATCTTCCTCACAAAAAAAAAAAAAGGTTATCAAGCAGTTGTTTAAATAGTGCTTGCCTTCTTCTTGTCCCATAATAGGATACAGAGCTACCATTTTTTCTAAGTCTTGGAGAATTGTCACGCTTCCTTCTAAGTTTGGATATGCTTCCAACAATTTATCCTTTGTGCTCTCAATGATGCGAACTATCTCCAGGAGCTCCTTTAAGGTGAAGTGTTTTGCCAGCATCACTTCTTCAGGGACATCCTCATCCTTTATGTCACAACCATTTTCTTCATTTAAGTCAAGTTCCCCTTTGCTAAGTTCTTCTGGCTGCCCACCTAGATTCTCTCCAACTGGGGCCATATCAACATCCTTACAGCCAGCTATTTCTTCTATACCTCATTTATGCCCGATTCGTATTTCACTTCCAGCATTATCATTCTTCATTTGTTTGCTGCACTTTTATCCTTGTTGGCCAATTTCCTCTTTTTATTATCCATTTTTGTAATACATCAACTGGGTTATCACTGGGAGACAGGGAGGTAACTCAAGTACACCCTCTGCTTTCTGTGGTTGAATCGAATGACAGATGTGCAGTGACCAATCACTGACAGATCTTGAATGAAGTGACATGATTGGTCCTTGATCATGATGGCACCTGTTATTTACATAATGATTTGTGGACTGAGAGCTAGCCTCGAAGTTTGTACCTGATATAATTACTCACAGTTAATACAGTGATCGTTGAAAGTTGAACAGTGTTATTGGTAGACTGGTGTTACTTACTAAATTGTGGCAGCTGAAATTTGTGCGTATCAGAACCATGCAAAGAAAGGAATACCTGTCAATTCCTCATTTTTCTATCATTATGCCTTGGAAATGCTGTGCTCTGATGTCACATATTTAAATATAATAAAAGTTGACGCAAATGAATCTTGACTGAGGTGTATATGGATTAATCTTGCTTGGGACACACATAAAGCATTCAGTCTTGGACAAATGCAGTTGCTGGAAAGGCTGATTAAAAATGGACCCTGCTCTCATGTTGTCTGGAGGCTCCTGAGCAATTAAAATCCATCCATGTATCACCGAGGCACAGCATAAGAAGCATGCAGAGTGGGATGGTGAATATATCACCGAGGCACAGCATAAGAAGCATGCAGAGTGGGATGGTGAATATATCACTGAGGCACAGCATAAGAAGCATGCAGAGTGGGATGGTGAATATATCACTGAGGCACAGCATAAGAAGCATGCAGAGTGGGATGGTGAATATATCACCGAGGCACAGCATAAGAAGCATGCAGAGTGGGATGGTGAATATATCTAGGCTATACAAAATCCATCCTTGAGCTGTTCATAGGCTTGCAAATCTTTATTAGGGGAGGAAAAAGGCTACATTATGTGTTATTTTAGTAGGGCACAGAATTACTCCAGGGAAAGAGTTAGTGAGACAATGACAGTAGTAATAGAGAGAGACTATTACAGAAGCATAGGAGCTAGGACTTGTCAATGGGAGATAAATATGGAGAAAGGAGTCATTTAAAGACAACTACAGTTTCAAGCTAGAGTGATCTGCAGAAACCTGAAAATCTGATCTTCACAAGACGCCAGTACTATTTCATGAAGCTCATTTGAAACAGATGAAAACAATTGCTAGGTTCTCTCAGTAGTTCATATGTTGTCCTTCACCGTCATTCACCTATGTTACTGAGTCCCTTAATTCATTTTTGTTGTTACTGCCCTCAAGTTATTGCCAACTCCTAGTGACCCTGTGTACAGCAGAGCAGAACCCTGCCCAGTCTTTTTGCGCCACCCTCTCACCTTCCGGCACTGTATCAGACAACGCTACACTGCTGTTCATAGGGTTTTCAAGAGCAATGTTTTCGAAAGTGGGTGGCCAGGTCCTTCGTCCTGGTCTGTCTTAGTCTGAAAGCTCCATTGAACCCTGTCCACCATGGGTGACCCTGCTGGCATTTGAAATACTGGTAGCATAGCTTTCAGCATCACAGTAATATGGAACTGCCACAGTATGGTAATCGACAGATGGGTGATGTGGTTCCCTGACAGGGAAACTGACCCAGAGCGTGGCGGTAAGATCGCGAACCCGACCGCTAGACCAGCAAGGCTGGCTCCCTTAATTTATAGACTATTATTTTAAAAATAAATAATGTGCAGGTGACAAGATCTACTCCTTTAAACTTTTTTCATCTAGGATATTTTGTACAAAGAAGCTTTTCCCTTTCTCAAAAATGTGGAGATAATTCTAAATATTTATTGAAATACACATATATGCAATGAAGAACACAAAAAATAGATTTTATTTTATCATTGGGTTGTATCCATGAATTTTTAAAATATTTAGGTGCACTTAAATTCTTTTGTTATTTTGGTGAGAAGATTCTTAGTAATAGGGGGAGCAAATCAAGGATTTCCAATATTCCCACACCACAGTTTTGGAAAATCAGAGGCTTGTTGTACACATTTTTGGTTTTTCTTAGTCTGTTTGTCATCAGTGACCATATGTTCCTAATATTCTGAGCCTCACAAATGCCATAGTACCTCTTATATGTGTCTCACAACATGTGTTTGCCAACTTTTTTCTGCAAGGGAAAGATTTTATAAACACCAAGTGGATCTGGTATGATCATTCAAATCCAGAGAACTTAAAATGATATAAGAAGAGCCATGGAAAAGAAGGATTTAAGAAGGAGGACGAATACTTAGTAATATGACAACAATATTGCCAATAGAGGATTGTTAATGCTCTTGTTATCATGATCCAGCTTGCCCGAGAGCCATAGTACATTCTTTTATAAATCAGGCGTAAAAACATTATGCATGGTTACCTTTCTTACCCAGAAGATCTGGTGTAATTCAACCTATAGTAGATTCAGATATATTCCACTATGGCTCGTGGATGTTTCTCATGTGACATGCTAGAGTAGACAAGGCTTTTCTGCCAATACAAGTAATGAAATGGTATCAGAACATGGCTTGGGCCACATGCTACAGCATGCTAAAGGAGGAGAGATCTGAGATCCAATTCTCATTCTGCCTTTTGCTCAGCTGTCTGATCTAGAAAGAGTAAGAGAATCATACTAAGCCTCACATCCTACATTTATAATTTGAGATAATAGCAATTCTTCTAAAGTCAGAGTTTTGTCATTAAAAGCAAAGAAGGAATAAAGTCTTACTATATAAACTTATAAAGCATTATACAAAATAAGGCTCTATTGTTATTATTATCTATAAAACATTACTTTCATTTTTTTTTTTCTGAAGAAGATTTGCCTTGAGCTAACATCTGTGCCAATTTTCCTCTATTTTGTATGTGGGCCGTTGCCACAACATGGCCACTGACAAGTGGTGTAGGTCCATTCCTGGGAGCCAAAGCCAGGTCACCAAAGCAGAGCGTGCCAAATTTAACGACTAGGCCATGGGACCAGCCTCAAAACACTACTTTTTATATTGGAAAATATATAATGTATGACAGGCTTCACATTTTTCAAACTCTTTCATATACCTCTTGCAAGTAGAGGTAAAATGAGGAGTAGGATTGACAGAGAGAGGAAATAGAGTGTTAAAAAGATTTTGATTATGGGTTAATGAACTCTCTATCTCATATTAAGTTCTTGAGCAGCGATGGACGCATAAAGCCTGTTAAGGAACATGTTGGTGGCTGAGCTTCATGACACAAGACTTAATCTCTGAGCAAAACATTAAAATACTGCTGCCAGTTTCTACCTCTCAAATGTACCAAAGACCGTGTGTCAGTGGTTGCAATGCAGAGCCCAATTCTGCACTGACATTCAATAAAGCAGGTAATAAAAGGTTTTTATACATTGTTTTTCACGTGTTTCAAATACAGCATTTCAAATACAGCAAATTGTATATTGAAGAAAAAAATGTGGCCAATAAATTTTTTTTCCTCCTAGAAATTTCTGAGAAAGAAGAGTGAAGAAGAGGACTCATCACTTTTTAATGCAAACTATGCCATAGTAATAAAAAGTAGGATTTAACTATATTAAAATAAATGATTTCTATTCAATGAAGAATACCATAAAGTTGTTAGAAGGGGACCCACTGGAAGAAGTTATTAGTGATGCCTAAATCTGATAAGTGAATAGTATCTAAAATTAACAAAGAAGTCTCATTAATTAGCAAGAAGACTATGGGAAACACAACAGAAAAATGGTCTAAGGAGACATACAGGCAAATCACAACAGGAGATCCTAAATGGCTTTCACGTAGGAATGACATGATCAATGGACTGTGTAATGAGAGAAATGCATGAGGGTTCCTATTTTTCTCCACAAAAACTAACAAAATTTTTTAAATGTTCAATAATATTAAGTTTTAAAAAATATATGGGGAAATAGAAACCTTCCGAAATTACTAGTGGGAGTGTCAACAAATGCAGTCTTTCTGAAAAATAGCACAGCAGCATATTCCCTCTGACCCCCCAATCCAGCTTCTTAGTGTGTCTGCAGGGACCCTCTCCCAGAGGTCCAGGAGAGGACATGGATATGGACGTTAACTGGAGCAGTTTCTGGGAGGTTGGGAAGCTCATATGGTGGAAACATATAAGAGTATACTATGCAGCAATCAAAAACACTGAAGGTGATGTTTGCACACACGTATGTATATTATATCTCACTATGAGTGGGTCCTAAATACACGATGTTGGATGGAAAAAAGTGAGAAAGAAAACAATAATATAACACAATATCATTTTTTTAAACAAAATATACTGGAAACAATCATATATATAATATATAATAGTATATATATATTTCAAGAAGATATCCATACTAAAGTCATATATTAAACACATTAGATTGGGTTCCTATGGGTAGTGAGGGGCTAGAAGGAGAGACAGAAGTGGAAAAATTAATAGCCTCAGATAAAACAGGCCAATAATGATAGTGTGCCATGAATTAAGGATTATAATTAGCTAAACTATAAAGAAATGAGACTCATAAAATAAAAAGTAAAATAAAATGTACCTCAATTAATAGGAGATATTAAATTTAATTTTTGTTAATGACTTCTCTAAAAATCCCTGTTAACGTTAACATGAATATATCCAAAAAATAAAGATCATTAGTATTGGCAAGTGTAAAAAGTGGCAGGAGTAGCAAATTGAGAAGTAATGAGATATTCGTGTTTGATCTGATAATACAGTAACACGGATAAATATTTGAAGATAGTATATGGTAAGAGTCATGTCTGAAATGGCGGGAAGAAATCCAATGCACAGTGGTAGGGCAACACTAGTAGAAAACGTTAAAACACAAGCAGATATCGCCTAGAATTCTAACTCTGAGTTGGCCTGGCATATATTCCCTGAGGTAGACAGATGGAGAGTTCCATCACATTAATGTTTTTAAATTCGTCAGACCTCAAACTTTTATTCTGTGCGTGATATCTAATATAGACAGCTACATTTTCTGATCTTCTAAATTAAATTCTGATTTTATATAATTCTTTATTGTCTCTAGTCCAGGAATTATTAACCATTTTTGCGGAACGGACCCCTTTGTAGTCTGTGAAGCCCTTGACTCCTCAGAATAATTTTCACCAAAATCCCGTATTCATTTGTTAAATATTATTAATAGGCTTTGCTATCATTTGTGATTCTCAGCAGGAAGACAGTGATAGGTACTAGATATTTATACACAAACACAGGTTTTGTAAATGCTTTTACACAGCAGCAGCTCCTCACGCCCAGGAGTAGCACTGACTACCCTTGATACCTAGCAACACCATTTTATCACAGACAACCTGATAGTCAATTGAATGGGAAGAGAAGTTGAAAATGGAAAGTACAGTAGTTATTTGTCTAGATTGAGATTTGCCTGGTTTTCTATAATTTGTTGTGAAAATACCGGCCTTGGAGTATTTTTTCTTGTTTATAACCCGTTAACATAGCAGAAGTAGGGATATCAGTAGACTCTCCTTTATCACTCTTACCTATTTATAGGCAGCAATGATCGCAGGCAGCCTGAGGCAATTGCTCAGAGTATTTAGCCTACAGAGGTTCAGGCAAAGGGTCAAGAATAATCATTTGAAAACTATTTAAAGGAGTCCTGCTTCAAATTTTCTCTTCTATCATAAAATTTAATTATATTTTGAAGCAATTTGGTCACCTATAACTAAGACACCAGAAAACATTTCCTTTTCTTTCTTTCTTTTCTTTTTAACAGATGTTTTTCCAATCTCTCAATGAGCTGGTCATCTTTAATCCATGCATAGTGCCGGATGCACAAAAATGGGAGGAAATGAATAATTATACTCTTGGCCCATTTTTCATCCTTTTCTGCCTCTTCCCTTTTCACAATTAGCAAGCTAAGGAGCAGAGATCATCGAATCTTAAGAAATGTATGCATGATGCCAGTTCAGGAAAGCACATTGTCTTTGATAAAAACTTACCCTGGGTTCTAATTTCAATAAAATAGTTTCAGAGGAGATCCACTTGAATCTACCAGCCCACTGTTTATATTGTGGTATTTTATACCAATTAACAGTATCCCATTATTTTGCCCTCAAAATCTGTCCTTTCAGCACTCTTGGAAGTCTCTCTTTCATGAACCCACACTCCCTTTCATTCTCACCTTCTATTACTCTCCTACATCAGAATCACTTTATTGACTCCAAAGGTTTTTTTTTCATTTTCCTCTTTTCAAATTCCTTTTTACCCTCAATCTATTTTAAATGAGTGTATAAGATCTATAAAACCACTGTGCAATGTGATTTCTTAGCGTGGTTTGAAAGGGGTCTCTAAATCTTTTAGTATCCCCAAAGTGCACCTACATTTTATATAACATGCAATATAAAAGTTGGACTTGTAAACTACAGGTGCGATTTGATCCGTGGTTTGATGAATCTGTCATAATGAGCTGTGCAATGCCAAGTACGCATAACACTACTAATCCATAACCATGCCACGTTATACTTGAAAAAGTATGTGACCCTACAGAATATGGGTTTTTATTTAAAACCCCATGGTACTTACTATTAAGCTTGAAAGATCAGTTTACAGTTGTTTTAAATCTAGCCACAAAACCTTACTGGTCGGTTTCCTCTTGGTATTGAGTTTCTCTTTCTCTCTCTTTCACTCTCTCTCTCTCTCACACACACACAGCACCACCACCACTAACAATTTTCTTTATGCTAATTTTCTATTTACGACCTTTGCTTTAAAATCTTCAATACTTCCGTATATTTATTTTCTAATCAGTTCTTGAAATGTTTAGAACAAAAACATAGCATTCTTTGTTGTAGTTGCTGTTTTTCTGTCTTTATATTTCTACTTGCCACACATTTTCTATTATATAGTTTTAAATCTTCATTTTGTATCTTCGTAAATTCCTGTTATTTATTTTTGCCAGGCTGTAGCCAGGCTGTAAAATTTTCATCAATTTTTTTACCCCAAATTATGACAAACTCTTTTAAATAAGATTCTTGCCATATGAGTTCTTCATCGTATTTTAAAATGCAAGTCTTTCCTTTAGTTTATTGGAAAGAATTCGACTTTGAGCCTACTACCACCCAAGTATTTTTTTTTTATTATTTATTTTTTTTTTTGTGAGGAGATCAGCCCTGTGCTAACATCCGCCAATCCTCCTCTTTTTTTGCTGAGGAAGACGGCCCTGGGCTAACATCTGTGCCCATCTTCCTCCACTTTATATGGGACGCTGCCACAGCATGGCTTGCCAAGCAGTGCGTCGGTGCGCGCCCGGGATCCGAACCAGCGAACCCCGGGCCGCCCCAGCGGAGCGCGCGCACTTAACCGCTTGCGCCACCAGGCCGGCCCCCCAAGTATTTTTCTTAGAGCATTTTCAGCAAAGTGCACTTGGCTGGAGGAACTAACAATTAATTACAGTGTGTTCTAAACGTTGTTAGAAATTTTGTTATTTAATCCTGTCAAGATATATTTACCAGTTGCTCATACTTTTAAAAAATACACTAAAAGGTCACAGTATTACAAAACTGTAGTGTTGTTTGAAGAGTCATAATTGCTATTTTATTTAGATAGGTATCAAATTAGCTAGAATCATGTTAACTTTCCAATTTCACCGTTAGTATCTTTTTTCTGTTTCTTTGCCTATTGCAAACATAGTTTGTGTAACAATTTAATATTATTTGATTATTTTAAATGCACACTTTTTCTTTGTAAAGCACCGAGACCTGCATCAAACGCATCTTCACCTATCTCTGCTTTTTATTTGTGTCTGGATTCTCTTCACTCATTGGTTTACCGAGCTTCTGTGATTCTAATAACACTAAAGTCCTTAGGTCCTTCATATCACTATTATTGTTTCTATTTCATTACTTAAATTTTGCTCTTTGGAGGTTCATAGGTTCTTTTGGTCTTCAGACCATGTCAAGAATAAGAAAAAGTCTGTTCATTATACATATATTTAAGGTACATTGATTCCTGTCAAAGGAGATAATGTTTCTTAAAATATTTGATGGATAAGGTAACCAGTTTGGATTCTAGGGCAGGCCAGGAAGGATCTCTATTTTATCTCTTCCAGTATTAGCTATTCAGTGATTTATTTTTGGTTTGCTTGACATCCCCCTCCTCCTTCTTTTTCTTTAAAGGAAACAGAAAAAGGAATGAGATTGAATTCCATTTTAACTTAAACATTACCAAAACCAACAACAAAAATCCCAGTGAAGTCTAATGAAAATGCTTGTCAGTTTTCCCTCAATATGAGTGGCAGTTGGTTTTCTTTTCCACAACAATTTAGGCCACCCGCTTCAGCCAGGCTAATCTCCTTCTGACTCCTGATAGTTATCATGGACATTCCTATTAGACCAGCAACTTTGCTTTTTGCAATCTACTTTTACAAATTAGCATTTTGGGTCAAGTTCTTGTAGGAACTACCAAACAAGTCAGCAATAATGACTACATAATCACTTTTGGCTTGGCGCATCTTTAGAGAAATCTAGCTATTTCTTCTTTTACTCAGTTGTCTTGTGCACTGGAACCATTTACCTCCCTGATCATTCTCTCTTCTATTTTCACAAAGCAAAGTTTTCACAAATATGAGAAAAAAGCAACATTTCTTCGGTGTTAACTTAACATCGAGCCACACCTCTTACACCCTTCATACGCTGTTCAGCTACTTCTCACCTCTCCTCAGCTCAACATCCCCTCCAACAACCATCACTGAAGCCTATATTTTGTAGTAACAATAAATTTAACAAATTGTTCACAATTTGATGGATCATCTATAAAAGTTCATGACATACAGGTTAAGGTCGCAATGTTATCCTTCCCAAAAGTAATATCTTTTGCCCACTCCCCGGTCAGAATTCTACCCATCACGGAGGATTTAGTTAAGGCCCAGCCTCCCTCACTTGGGGCTACTTTACCGCCACATCCTGCACTTTTCTCTTCTTACTCTCAAGTCTATCCGTGAACTTATGGTCAATGATAATCATTTTACTAATTATTTCATATCTTAATATCTCTCCAGCTGAATTATAAAGCACCTAGAAGTCAGAGAAAATGACAAGGCTTTTTATCACCTCAGTGAACATATTTCCAATAAATACTTTCAAATGATTATGTGCTTAACTAGAAATGTAATGAAAGGATGACTGAAACAGGGATTGGAAAGCTAAATTCTTTTTTTTTTTTTTTGAGGAAGATTGACCCTGCGCTAACATCTGTTGCCAATCTTTCTCTTTTTCTTTTTTTCCCCCGAAGCCCCAGTACATAGTTGTAGAGTTGTAGCTCTTCTATGGGGGCCACCGCCTCAGTATGGCTTGATGAGCAGTGAGTAGGTCCACACTCGGGATCAGAATCAACGAACCGGGGCTGACAAAGCAGAATGCACAAACTTAACCGCTATGCTATCGGGCCAGCTCCAGGAAAGCTAAATTCTATTTGAAATTTTCCAATAATTATTTGGATTATCTAGGACAAATACGTCTGCTTCTCTGAGTCTGTTTTCTCATAAACGAAAGGAGAGATTTGTGTCTCTTTCAGCTCTATGATTTTTTGAAGCTATCAGTGGGGAAAGTGAATGGTGGAATGAGTAAAGGTAAAGATTGCCAGTAGGCAGAGATAATCGAAATATCTACTGGACATTTGGTATTATCATGTTCTGAGGGTGATTTCCAATTTTAAACATGAAAAACAAATATTTTATCTGCCGCTCATGTGAGAGAGCTGGGATATAGTAAATTCAGAAGATTCATACATCTTACAGTTGTATGATCTTGGGCTATAGACTTACCACTTTGAACCTCAATTTTATTCTATGTAAATGGGGCATAATAATACCTAGCTAATAAGTTTTTCATGATTATTAAAAGAAGTATTTATGATATGAAATGTTTGTAAATATGTTAGTTGCACAAGCAGTAATACTAGTATTTTCTATATAAATGACATACATATATAATTTTTCATTTTTTGATCAAAACTTTTTGTTATTTAACCAGCTTTATTTCTTGTATTCCCAAGCCTATGTAGACTAATTTTATTTTGGATGACTTGTCTTAGAACCATGAATTTTTAGGGCCAAGTTTATCAACAAAAAGATAAATACACCTTGCCTATATTTGAAAATTTATATCTTGCATTTATTTCTCTGTACTTCATTGAGAAGAGGATTTTGGATCATCTAAAATACACCAATATATCTATATAATCTTGTACATGGAAGATACAGATTGAACTTTTAACATCTCTGAGTTATAGTTAGAAAATTTACTGAGTGGAATTAAGTGTTATTTTAACCTGTAGTGTATGTTATATGCTCATATAGCATTTGGGCTTTAATTGATAACTGATTTTTATTCCTTCTCTGTGGAATGTCTCTAAAAATATCTGGTACATTTAGACATTTATTTAATAACATTTATTCTCCTATTGCTATTTTTTTTTTAGCAATCTCTGATAAATTAAGACTAATATTTTCACTTACCAGTCCTTTCCAAACCAGGGAACATTTACAGATAACCTTACAGGATGACATCTCTTTAGCTAACACTGTGCTCTAAAATTTTTTTGGCATTAATATGATTTATCATATACAACTGTAAAAATAATTTCTTATCTTTTTGTCCAGGATTACATATAACTCACACTTGAAGGAAGGTGAAAATGAGGCTAAGTGTCAGAAAGAGAATTGTACAGATCACTATGCCCCTCTGTCACCTCCACTGGGTATGTTTGATCAAATGAGGAAGACGGTTGATGGGAACCGACCATATTTATATCAGAAAATTGAAAAACACAAGCATTTTCAACATCACAGTGTGATTTCCCAGCTGATCCTGAAGTAAAAATGCAGATAGCTCGTGAGAAGAGTTAGCAAATAGTAAAAGACAAAACACAGATCTGTTGGTATGCCACCCAATTCTTTGGGAGGTAGGGGGGAAAAAGCCTAACCAGTTTCCTGCACAGGAAAAGAAGTACTAAATAGAGCAAGATGCTTCCTCCCCTAAAACACTGACATTTACTTATAAGCACTAAAAGTGAGGAAATAGATTTAAAGCATCAGTTGCTTTGAACATTAAAGGACAGAAAATTCAAAAGGCTCAAACGTTTTGCTTTTATCCCATTCTTTTCTCCCATCTGGATTTTGAGAACATTCTTTACTAAAGACATAAATAAAATTGAATTACTATTCAATTTCTTTATGCTCACCAAAAAGTCTGGAGGAGATTTACACCAACTAAAGGAAAATCAACACATAATCAGTTTAAATGCAGCAAAACCTAAGATAGAATTTTTAACTGATCATTCTTCAGTTAACATTTATAAAGAGACCACTATGCATATTATAAGCATTCTGTTTGGTTCTAAGTTTAAGTTGAATTAGACATGTCCCTGCCCTCCCAGAATACATGAACTAGGACAGAATACATGAACTAGGACATAAAAATAACAAAACAATGAATACAATGAGTTTCGTGGTGAAAGTTTGCACTAAGTTCTCTATACATCTGTGTACCTATATTTACTTTGATCAGTGGTTGTATACACACAGATACGGAAAAGCTTCTCATTCAACAAGAGTAATTTTGGCTACATTTAGCAATTAGCTATGTGGGCATGGAGCAAGGGCACAGGAAAGCAAATAAAGCATTTACTTGATGATCTGAAACAATTAAGAATTAGCCCAAGAATAAAATAGCTCAGTAATTTGAGTGAGGATGAGGGGGAAAATAAGATTTTAATCAGAAAGTAAAATCAAAGCTATAATTATGCTAAAATTCAGTCATTTTATTAATTAGGGATTGTTATGGGCTGAATTACATTCCCCTCCAAACTCATATGTTGAAGCCCTAACCCCCAGTACCTCAGAATGTGACTGTATTTAGGAATAAAGCCGTTAAAGAGGTAATTAAGTTAAATGACATTGTTAGGATGGGCCTGGTTCAATGTGACTGGTCTCCTTACAAGAAGAGGCAATTAGGACACAGACATGCCCTGAGGAAAGACTACGGCAAGACATAAGGGGGAGATGGCCATCTGCAAGCTAAGGAAAGAGGCTTCAGAAGAAACCAATCCCGTCAATACCTTAATCTTGAACTTCTAGCCTCCACAACTGTGAGAAAATAAATATCTGTTGTTTAAGCCCCTCAGTCTGTGGTATTTTGTTAAGGCAGCCCTAGCAAACTAAGGTAGGAATAGTTTATTCAATTCTTGAATTAGAGGATTTTCTTGATTTTTCTTCTTAGTCCCAATTTCCTTTCAGATTATATTTACCCAGCAACAACAGGATTTAAAAATATACATAGTATTAGGGTAAAATGAACGTAACTTCTACATGTCCTCTGCTTTTTTCCCAGGCCAAAAACAGGCTATTCTAATGATTTTCTCCTAGAGTTAAGGATGGAATAATGACTGTTTGGAACCATCATGCTTTCCAAGAGCACACTATCTTCTTGTGGGGAAAACATGCCATTGTTAGAGGCTCTGGCAAAAGTGTTGAAGGAAGATAATGTGAGGAGTAAAGGTTAAAATGAAGTTGATTCTTTAGCTATTATTTTACTCAACTCTGCAATTAACTTACATATAAGCTCTGAAGAGATATTCTTCTGTGCTCTGAAAAAGTTCTCCATATGTTTAGCTGGGGCCCTTCTTTGGAAACAGAGGAGGAACTCAGCTTCTGCCCAGGTTCATAACCAGGGAAGTGGAGTGAAGATAATGAATCTCAGACAGAAACAGTCTCAGGGGACCAGCTGCACATACTTATGAGCTCCTCCCCACAGCTGGGTTGCTCTGCTCACAGTCACTTCCAAGTCTTGCATACGATTTCCACTATGAATACAAGTCAGGTTATTAAATCCTTGTGTTTGGAGTGTTATAGCAGCAAGACAGCTCTCTGGGAGCACGTAGACAGCAAATAATACTCCCTGAAACTTCAGATGCGCTTGGTGTTTTCTGTCTTTGTGACCTTGAGACAATTTTCCACCCCAGCCCCTGCCATGGTGACTGCCCCCATGGACTCCAATCACCTCCATGCCACTGCTCAAAACTGTTGTCTCCTACCTGGATGCTGAAATGTGAGACATGGCAGAACCATGGAGGCATACCACATATTAGCTGTATGGAAGTGGAGAGGAATAAAGAACCTGAGGTGAACCAATATAAGATGGGGGCTGTCGGATAAATTCTTTTCCTTCCCTGACCTGGCAACACTGCCCCAAGAATCAGTCATTTGTATGTCCTCTCAGAAGGCATTCCCAAGAGATTAAGCAATCCATTTCACTGGATGCCAGTTAGCGATCAGCCTGATAACAAAGCCTTTGATGATGTCTCCCCTTCCTGCTTCACTCGCTTTTCCCATCATTCCTGCTCCTGAGGCTGGGATTGCAAACCTTTGTTTCAGGCTTTGCTCCCTGTGTGACCTAGGCTAAGACAGAAGGTAAGAGAAAAGGCAGCTCTTGCTTGACCTAGCTGGCATTATTTGCTCCAAAAATGAGAAAGCAAAGAGATCATTTAATTACTGATTTCAAATATATGTCAGTTTATCTCCTTTATCAAAGTAGTAGAAGGATATGATAGTCTTTTGATGTGTGAACTTTTGGCTAGGCTGAACTACATTCCCCAGAATGCCCTATCTAGTATGTTTCTAGATAGCATGGGCTACAAGGGACAGTCTCTCATGAGGGTTGGAGGACAGAAAGCAGACAGCCACCATTTTGTGGGTATGCAAGATAGACTTGGAAAGACAAGACTAGAAGCAGGAAGATCATTTAGGAGACCATTACTGTAGTAAAATTGAGAGTTGAGAAGTATCTCAACTGTAGCTGTGGGACTAGGAGTGGTTACAGATCGACTTAAGAAATATATGCTAAGTTATAGTGATAGGCTTCATCATTGATTGGTCATTGGGCAGATGAGAGAGGAGGTCAAGGCTTCTATTGATGTTATAGAAGAAGATGTTGCCAAGGATTTTACTTTGGTGTCAGGGTGGAATATGTTGTTGCCAACTGAAATAGACTTCAAGAAAAAGTGTCAACTGAATGATAGTGTTGAGAAAATGAGTCCACTTTTTAAATTTTTGATTTTGAGGTACCTTTAGAACATCTAGTTAGAGTGGTAAAAAAGGCAATTGGATACAAAGTCTGAAAGTCAAGTAAATGGCCTTGAATAGAGACCTAGATTTTAGAGGCATTTTCATACAATTAGTCTTTGAAAACATGAAATTAGACAATTTCTCCCATAAAGGGTACAAAGTGAAAAGAACAGCTGCTGAGGATGAAGCCTCCAGGAATATCAACATTGAAAAGGCTGGTGGAGAAAAATCCATTAGGGGAAAAAAAGCAGAGCTAGGAAAAGGCTCAAAAGAGTATGTTGTTTTTGAATACAAGTTAAAGAAAGTTTTCAGAATTAGATACAGTTTAACAGAGTCAAATGTGGTATGAAAGTATAGTAAGATAGAGATTGGAATCATCCTTTGTAATTTGGACCTCACAAAGCGAAATTTCCAAAACCTAGTGAGAGCAAAAGCTAGATTACAGTGGCATCATGAGTGTATGAGAGGTAAGAAACCAGAACTTTGAGTTCACATGAGAAGAAGAAGTAAACAAGGAATTAAAGAAGTATTTAGGAAAATTTTTTTAAATCCATGCTTATGGGTTGAAGAAAAGACCCTAGGATAAAAGAGGTAGTCTAAAGATAGAGACTTAAGGAAGCAATTGAGAGGCATGGTCTTGGTGAAGAAGGGTGAAGGTAGATAAATTGGCATGAGAGTGGCAGAGAAGTGACGAGGAATGAATGGAATTGGAAAATGGAAGGAGATCGAATCTAAAACAGTCAACTTTCTCATGGAAGAAGGATAACCTACAGAGAATGGGAGGGGAGACGAGGGAGGTAAGAGGGGAGAAGGCAAAAGTTGATTTGATGCCTTAAGGAAAGTGGTAAAAATTTGAAAAAGACATTGAGGAAAATAGAGTTGAGCTAACTATGTGTGTCAGACATTGTCAGTGTTCAGCAAATATCCATCTTCTCCTCTACATTTCCTGAGCATTCATGCATCTAAGGGCTCATGTGAGCAGAAGTGATGTGCCATATCCAGTCTAAGGCAGTTTAGAGTGGGTATACCTTCTCCATGCTCTCTCTTCCCTGGCTGTGAAAATCTTAAAGGTCATGGGTTCCAAATGGAAAAGCTCTAAGTTGGAGAAGGGCTATCAAGAGTTATCAGAATACGATATGAGCAGAAAATAAGCCTTATTGTGTTAAGCTGCTGAAATTTGGGGATTTATTTGTTATGGCAGCATAGGCAAGCCTATTGTCAATAATGAACCAAGAATAATTGAAAGGTTGCTACCAGGATTATAGATCAGGATTTGCAGAACTGGTATGTGTAATCAATTAATTTTTAGCTCTCTGTCCTTAGGAGTTAAAGAAGGCAAGGTTAGAGTTACTGGTGTCAGATGGGGGCGGGGTGAGGAAGGAAGAGAGAGATGATCAAGCAGTAAGGAAGGTTGATATGCTGGGGAAAAAAGGATAAGGGAGTTTATTTTGAAAACTGGGTATATTGGGAAAGTTAGAGTGAGAATGAAGAATGGAAGAAGGTAGTCAAAGAGTAGAAAGTTAAATTTATGATTTTCAAGGTAGACCATTTTCGGGTGATGGATAAGTTCATGGATTTTCCATAGGCACTGAGGAATGGAGTTGATGTGGAGTGGAGATGAAAGTTAGAATGGCCCACAAATTTTTCAGGGGAATTGTTGCCTGGCTGACCTACATGCATGCGGAAACAATATGACAGAATTAAAGTTCTGATTTAATTACTCAAAATTTATCCTTAAATCACTAAAGTAAAATAGTCACAAATGTCATCACTAATCCACTTCTTTGTCTATATTTCCTGACACATAATGCTTTTACTTGGAGGAAATAGAAATGCCTTATAGACTCGATATAGACACTATCATAGGGCAGGTAGAAATGACCACTATTTATCCAGCTGTGCAATTTTAACATGACAGTTAAATCAATAAACAAATATATTTGAATACCTAAATTTAACCTCTAATAAATTCTAATAAGAAGGATATAGATGGTACACTGAAAATGTGAATTTAAATTTGCAATTTATTTTCAAGGAAGATGAAACCTAATTTACTGAATTGCAATGCTACCACTGCATAAAGTAATTACTCTAGGTACAAAAGAAACTTTATTAACATAAATCCATTTAATTTTATATATAAGATTTTTGCATTTGTTTACTGAAGAGTTGATTTTATTAGCTGATTCAGAATATTTAACTGAATTTTCAAGTATCATAGTTTGTGATCTGAAAAAGTGATTCTTCTGTACTTTGATGGACAATCTTAATATTGATTATGACAAGTTTTTAATAGATAAACCTTGGCATTGAGAGAGGAATCATAATGTCCATTTCTAAAAGACTATGAGAAAAGAAGTAATTTTAATGAAGTACTTAATAGAACATGTGAGATTTGCTTTATAAATTCAATTTGAGTTAATCAGTGCCCATACACCATATAAAAAGAGTTAGGCTAAGTGAGGGCTTCAGCTGGAACATCCTAAGAGAGAACTCAGAGGACACGCCATATTAAATTAGAGAGAGTTACCTCACCTTTTCCGAAACCTACCCCAACAAATAGTTTGCCACTCTGTTAGTTTTCTACTGTTGCTGTAACAAATAACCACAAGCTCAGCAGTTTAAAACAACACACATTTATCTGACAGTGCTATAAGGTATAAGTCTGACATGGGTCTTAATGGGCTAAAATCTAGGTGTTGGCAGGGCTGTGTTCCTTCTGTAGGCTCTAGGGGTGACTGTTGTTCCCTTGCATTTTCTGTCTTCTAGAGGCCATCCACGTTTCTTAGCTCATGGCCCCTTCCTCCTTCTCAAAGCCAGCAAAAGCGAGTTCTTCTCACACTAAGTAGCTCTGACCTCCTCTTCTGCTTCCCTCATTCACTTTTTTTTTTTAATTTCTTTTTTTTAAATTTTTTGTTTATTGCAGTAACATTGGTTTATTCACTTTTAAATCCTTGTGATTACATTGGGACCACCTGGATAATTCAGGCTAATTCATGTTGAAGTCAGCTAATGATTAGCAACCTTAATTCCATCTGCTACCTTAATTTACTTTTGCCATTTAACCACACATATTCACAGGTTCCAGGGATTAGGATGTGGGCATCTTTAGGGCACCATTATTCTGCCAACCACACCACCAATTTTAAATTCAAGGTCCCTAACTCATTTCTCTGTTTCCAGGTGGCCTCCTCCAGCCCATTGTCTTCATTGCACCCAAAATGAAATTTCTCTGAAACTCTTTTTCCAAGAATTTTTGGTAAAGAGCAGCCCTCCCTTGTACTAGAATGGCTCCGGTGTCCATCACCTCAGCCCTGAGGGTGACTGCTAAAGTGGCAAAGGGTGCGGAAGCTGACTTGGAGGTGACAGCCAGTCCTCTTCACCCAGAAACTCTCATACAATTTGCCCAAACTGTGAAGTGGCCCCTGCCCATATCAATAAGCTAAAAACATTAGTTATAAAGAAGGTTGTTGGGGCCACCCCATGGTCTAGTGGCTAAATTCTACGCACTCCGCTTCAGCAGCCTGGGTTCGGATCCCCCATGCGGAACTATACCACTCATGAGCAGCCATGCTGTGGCGGAGACCCACATACGAAATAAAGGAAGACTGGCATGGGTGTTAGCTCAGGGCAAATCTTCCTCAGCAAAAATAAACAAACAAACAAACAAATAAATAAATAAATGAATAATAAAAAGAAGAAGGTTGTTTCAATATTGCTGGAGGCAAGCTCAAATTGGAATAGTAGAGTCCTTGAATCAAATCTTGTTTCTTTAATCAGGTCCGAAAAAACATCCACTACTGTGGTTAACTTTACCTCTATGTATTTGTTTATTCATCAATATTCAAAAAATACTTGCAGTGACTTCACCTCTCTGGGACCCAATGATGTGAAGGCAGAGGGAGGAAAAAAAGGAAAAAAATGTTTGGAAATAAAAAAATTTAAACAGAAAAAAATAGCTCTTCTTTGATATATCTAGAGAAAGTGGACTCTCCTTATCTCTTGCCTCATCATTTTCATAAAGTTTTAGGAACTTAGTAGGGAGAGGGGGAAGGCATTAGTAAGGATGAAATGTATTTGATTTGCAAAACCCTCTGGGAGAGGGATCATTTCTCAGCAATGTGAGTACTCTCTTTGTGTGCTACCACAATGGGCAAAAGTTGGTCATTCTATCCCTGGTTAGAACCATTTCCTGTTATTCTCCCTCAGTTTAAGGGATATAAAATATGCTTCTGTGTCACATACACTCACCTTCTACTTGTAAACTGGAAAAAAAGCCAAGATAAGCTGTGAATATGAAAACAAAGGAGTATTTTTCTTCTTACACCTTCACTTACAAATAATGAGGTTTGTTTCCAATTTTATTTTTCTTCTTGGTAGTTAAGAGCAGCTGCTATAAAGTGACTTCATATTTGGGGAGGTGGCTCAACAGGGTAGTGGGGGGCGGTGAGTGACTCACTAAAGCCCAGGAATAAAGAAATGACAATAGAATAACTTAACAACAGAGGGAAAAATGAGGGCAGGAAGATAAGAAACAAGCTGGTTTTTAAAGTAAAAACTAGTTTGGACGTTTGGGCTGAAAAATAATCTACAGTGAAGAGCATAGAATGAAAATAAAATCGAAACAGGGAAAAGAATGCTAAGAAGTAAGCAAGATTCACTAATGTTTGATGGCCTGTCAACTCTCAAATGAAAAGCAGGTGTCCCCTCTCTTAACCCACTTCTGCGAAAACTCAGAGTTTCTGAAGAGAAAGGAAAGACAGGCTTCAATTACAACCAAGATTACCTAGATCACATTGGATGTAAGCATTTTCTACTTTTGTTTTAAAGTCGCCCTGACTACATCTGTGACAGATTTGTGCCAACTTTGCTCCCCAAATAAGTTTTCTTTGATATACCATCTCTAAACACTATAAAACGTTGCAAGTGAAGTATTGCAACTTAAATATGCCAAAAAAATTTTAGAAGGGTAACGCTTTCTCCATGAAAAGTGAAGTGAAATTTACTCTCTTATGTTTTGTTAGAAAATACAAATATCTAGAAAGATCAAAAGGAAAATGTCTAAAATTCCGTAGGTTACTTCGGTTTTTGTTATCAAAAACTGTGGGTCAGTGTCCTGGAGATTTTGAATTTGAGTGTCCCTACTTTTGTACACAGAAATAAGCTTAATGGAGAATAATTTTCTAAACCATTTAATGTTGTAATCCAAATACAATCCATTTAAATTACTCTTTACTTTGTAAATAATAGAGCTTTAGATATGATCCAAAATTGTAAATATAGCTATATATTGTTATCTAAAATTATATTTCAATTAAATATAAGGAAAAGAAAATGGAAGCATGATTTTTCCTCAAAGACTTTACAAATCTGGAGCGTGATTATCTTCAAAGTTTGTGATTATCTGTTTATCTATATTTCTAACTATCTCCTGGTTAATATCTGAAATTATGTAGTGTTCTATTTTGACTCATCTCTAACTACAAATTAACATTTTAAAACTTTTTAGACTGGGATTCTGGTTCTCTTTCTGAGATGCAGCATTAGTATGAGAAATTGCCACTTTTTATCAGAAATTTAAACTATATCATTTGAAAATCCACTGAGAGTAGAAATCTAATTAGCCAGGCCCCCCGTGACCGAAGCTGCTGGAAGCCCTAGAGCCTCTTCCTGGCAAGGTGCTGAGAGAAAAGAGTGAGAGATCAGGGCACAGCTGGGAAAGGTTAGCTCTGTCCACAGAGGCTCCTCCGAGTAGGCAGACCACTGACTAAGAGAGGGTTGATGGAAGCATGTCATGGAGCTTTCTCGGGGCAACAGGGTCACGTATGTGGGACACATCACACAGCACCTGTGACAGCATCGCTTGTCCATTCCATATTAAAATAAGCAACTCCAATTTCTCCTCTTTCTGTTTGAGAAGAGAAATAATGGAACAACTGTACATTTTTTTCTGATTATTAGATGACGATGTCATTGAAAAATGCTTATACGTATTTTATTCACATAGTTAACACACTGATCCATTGCAAAGAGGTCAAGGAAACCAGCAGTCAGAATACTCTTTCCCTGGATTAAAATATTATGGCTCAGAAAGGGGACAAGGAGGGAAAGAATCATAGAAAAAAGAACTTTTTAGTCTCTTTTTTCTGAGAACTTTTATTTCTTCCAATGTGTGTGTGTAAAATGTACAAGTATATTTACAGGAAATACACGTGTGTATATATAAATATACTTAATTTATATATAAATACTATATTTAATATTATATGTAAACATTTATATGTGTGTATATCTGTACGTATATATTTAATTTTTTAATGACCTTTCAAGAAAAGGTCATTTGTAAGTTTGGTATCTTCTTTCAGTTGATGAGCTTCCATTTTCTTTCCTATTTGGCAGGAGTTCCCTACTGTGTGCCACTTTGTTGAAAGGCAATGGTCTGCCTCCCGCTGCCAACACAAGAAGGACAAGAACTTCTCTTGCTCTGCCTTGGCAGGCAGCATATGTGCATGTCTCTTTGCAACAGCTAATCAGATGCCCCAAACCAGGCCTTTGTCTCTTGTGTGAATGTCACAAAGAATGAAGAACAACAAGAATTCTTTCAAGACTGCAGTAGAGATGATGTCCAGAGCCTCAGAAGACCTAGCCTTACTGTTTCCACTAAAAGATAGCTATTGGCTTCTGGTTTTCCAGCTCTAAGCAGCTCTCTTAGTGCCAAGCCTGGTTCCCAGATTCCCTTTCATTCTATGCCCTACATATCCTTTTAATAATTCTTAATTTTTGCTTATGCTAATTAGAATTGGTTTCTGGTTTTTACAACCATTTGCATTGTAGACGATGCAAATACTGATAATAGATTCAGTCTCAATCTTGCCGTCTAAGATCTTCTTTCCTCAAAATAAATTCTTAAAACTATCAAATTGGTAGTTTTATATAAAAGGAGCTATGGCATTGGATAACAATAATTTCTGTACTCTTAGATAAGTTCTCCCAACAAAATAAGAAAATGATAAGATAAAGTCTGTGGTTTTGAAATTAGGAGAAAGTTGAAACTTGGCTCTCCTTAAATCTGGAAGCTTGAAATCTACTATATTTGTCCTTTATAAAAATCAGTATTGTCAATCTTCTCAATAAAAATATTAAATGACATTGTAGTAATATGAAAATATTTTTATAAATTATGTAAAGTAAAGAAAACTTACTATTGAGCTGATATTTTTCATCTACAAGGTCATTCCAACTACCTTTAAAATCATATAGTGTATACAGATGAAACATAGGGTGTTCTATCAGAAGTAGTCACTAAAACCACTAAAAATCGTAATACCTCCCAATACTATGGATAGAGCTAGCATTAGGAATCATTCTATATTTTAAGCTGTCATGAGATACAAAAAAGTATTTTCTAGAATTTTTAAAAATAGCATTTTTATTTACAAAATATACTTGGAAAAATTCAACTGACTGTAGCAGGAATTTTAAAATTACTTTTATGGACATAATTGAGGAAGAGCATAATAAAATAAGTTAAAGTCACTCTAGCCAAAGTTCTTGGTCAAGAAATTTACATAATGAGATTAAAAGGATGTTTAAAAGGGATGGCCCAGTCAACAGAACCATGAAACCTTTTACAGTGCACAGCTGTAAACACATACTTGCATGCATGGATAACTTCTTAACAGGATTATTTGCAAAAAGATGATGAAAACCCAAGATGATGATAAAAAAAATTAGCTGATTTTCTGTAAAATCCAAAACTACTTTGAGATACCTTTATCAATAATCATTTTATTAAAGAACAATAATTAAGACTATATTGTTTTCCTGAACAACATTCTGTGGCTAAGCCTCCTTAGTAGGTAGAACATGAAAAGGCAGTAGCATCTCTGAAGGAAAGTCTCAATGAAACCTTCTAAATAGTGAGATTGTAGAATAGATTTAACAAATATGTGGGGAACTGGAATCAGAAATTTGTGATAATTACATTGTCTCCTTTTACGTTTCTAAAAGCTTTGAAAGAGAAGATAATGGATGCGCTATAGAATGTGTAAACTTTAAACTATGTGAAGTTCTATGGAGAATATCAAACAATGGGCTTTGCTGGTAAAAGTGCAAGCAGCATAAAAGCAAAATGGGAGATACTAATGCGTAAACAATATAATACTACAATTTCGTCTGCTGTGATTGTTGAAAGTAGTTTCTTACAGATACTGTGAATTTGCACACTCTCTAAAAGGTGTATAAAAAAGTTTTAAAACATGCAAAGGAGATATTGATGTTCTTAAAAAAAATACAAGAAACACATAGTATCTCTAAATATGGCAATCACCATTTTTTGAAGCATGCATCATCTCTCCTTGTTGCCACCATCTACAAACTTCCTAGCTACAGGGTGTTAAGTGCTTCAAAGGACTCTAATCTGTTCCACTTGTGTTTTCCAAAACACCTTGATTAAATCCAACAACCTATATCAGCCCCCAAGCAGATGAATTTTGATGGAGAGAATTACACAATCAGGACCACTCATTTTCCTTTAAAGTTAGGATCATGAAATTTCAAATGGATATTTACTCATGTCAATAATCCTACCATAATTTCCAAGTAAAGTCATCTTGCTACTCTCTGCTATATAGATTTCACATCTTTTCCTTACTCCTATATATAGCATGGAGGTCATGATAGCAGGTTTTATGGGCTAGCAAAGATGTAAAACAATTGGATATCTCATACTTTGCAGGTGGAAGTGTAATTGATTCAAAATTGTTTGTATCTACTAAAGCAATTCTACTTCTAGGCACATTCCCAAGAAAAACATGTATGTACCAAAATACATGTGCAAGAACAATCATAGAAGTTCAATTCAAAATGGCCAGAGACTAGAAAGCAACCCAAATATCCATCAATAGCAAAGTAAAAAAATATGTGGTGTATTTACACACAGCAATGGAAAAAAGCAATGGCTGATGCATGCACCACCATAGATGGAAGCCAGATGTGTAAGAGTATATACCATTGGATTCAGTCCATTTGCACAAAGTTCCAAAATCAGCAAAAACTTATCGATGGTAATAGAAGTCAGAGTGGTGATAGAAGTCTGAGTAAGTGTATTGACTGGGAAATCTCGTAGGGTGCTGGAATTGTTCTATTTCTTTATCTGGATTGTGGTTACATGGGCATGTGTATGTGTGAAAATTCATTGAGCTGTATACTTGGGAATGGCACATTTTTGTATTTCGCTTTATGTATTTTTTAAAACTTTTTATTTTGAAACAAGTATAGATTCACAGGAGGTTGTAAAAAAAAAGGTACAGGGAAATCACGTGCATCCTTCCCCCAGTATCCCTCAAATTTAACATCTGACACAACTACACTGAATATTAAAACTAAGATATTGAGATTAGTAGAATTGACAGAGCCTATTCAGTTATCATAGGTTATCATGTACTGTTTTATGTACATAGCTTAATGCAATTTTATTAATGTATAGCCTTGCATAACTACCATCATAATCAAGATAATCAACTTTCACATCACCACCAGATTACCTTGTGCTGGCCACTGATAGATACATACCTCTCTTTCCTCTCCCTTGTCCCTAACCCCTGGAAAATGCTAATCTGTTCTCTTTCTAATTATGAGATCTCACAAATGTAACATAATGGAATCATGCGGTATATATCTTTTGAGATTGGCTTTTTTACTCAGCTTAATTCCTTGAGGTTCATCCAAGTTGTTGTGTGTTCCAACAGTTTGTTCCCTTTTATTGTTGGGTGTGTGTACTTTATTGCTTAGTGCTGAGTATTCATGGTGTGGATATACCATAGTTTGTTTAACCTTTATCTGTTGAAAGACGTTTGAGTAGTTTCCAATTTGGGGCTATTATGAATAAAGCTGCTATAAACATTCTTGTGCAGGTACCTGCATGAAAATAAGTCTTCATTTCTCTAGGCTAAATGCCCAAGAGAGCAATTTCTGGGGTGTATGGTAAGTCCATTTTTAGTTTTGAAAGGAACTGCAAGACTATTTCTCAGAGTAGCTGTACCATTTTAAATTCCCAAGAGCAATATATGAGTGATCTAGTTTCTCTGCATCCTCACCAGCATTTGGTGTTATCACTATTTTTCATTTTATCCATTTTGATAGGTATGATATCTTATCATAATCCCTAATGGCTAATGTTGTTGAACATATTTTCATGCATTTACTTGTTATCTGTACATCTTCTTTGTTGATCCTTCATATATTCTGTACCTCAACACAAATGTAAAAAAAAAAAATCCTCCTTAAAAAAGGAAAAGACTTCATGTTCTGAACGCAGACTCCCTTAGCATGAATACTAGCTCTGGCTCTTGCCAGCTGCGTAAACTTAGACAAGTTTCTTATCTATACGTCTAATAGAGATGTTGTGGGTATTTAATATATTCATACACTTAAAGCACTTAAAACAATACCTAGTAGATTGTCAGCACAAAGAATATGTTAAGAAAAACAAAACTTTCCAAAATCTACTTTTATTTGTCTCCTCATTCTTAGCTGCTAGCTCAGCTCTCACAAAGAATTATGACACTACTCTAAGTGTATTAGATATATTAATTAATTTAATTAATCATTAAATCTTCACAACAACCTTTTAAGGTAATTCTACACTTTACAGATGAAGAAATTAAGCCACATCTGTATCTGAAAGGTCAAGTAACTTGTCCAAGTTTAGAAAGCTGTCAGAGGCCAGGCTAAGAAACTGAACCCTTGGCAGTTGGCCTCAGAGCAATGCTCTTAACCACAAAGTAATCAAATGGGAGTGGACTCACTTTACCAATACAAGTCTACCCTCTGCATCTGGACTCATTTACTCTGCATTTCTTTCCTTCACAATAAAATAAGTGCCTCACATTCGTCTAAGGTCAATCTCTACAGCTATGCGTGGAACCAATCTCTGTTACTTGTTCAAGGATATCACTTCTGTGGTGTCTGACTTCTCTTCTGTATCCTCAGTTTCTCTCTCACACCTGTATTACTGTCATTGGTATGGCAACATGCCTCGCTTAGTATTAGCTCTCTTCTACACTTTTGGTGACCTAATATTCTTCTAGAGTTCTCAGCCATTTCTGTCTTTAATTCATAGCAAAATTCCTTAAGTGAGTCATTTAGACTTGTACGGTCCACTTCTTCATGTCTTTACTTTTAAGGAACTCTATGCTTTTTCCCACTACTCACAAGAAGAGCTCTGAGAAGGGCTCTTAATATGTTATCAAAGTCACAACAGTCTTTATCTTTCCCAACCGTTTATACTATTGACTCCATTCTCTTTCTCAAAACAGCATGATTTTTTAAGTTTCTGTTACAACAAAGTTGTCTAATTCTCTATAGCCACTTGGCTACTGCTTTTCATCTCCTTTTTGGCTCCTTCTCCCTGGCCCAAACTCTTAAAGAAAGGATGGCTTGTGACTCAGTTCCCTTTTTTCTCTTTTCTGGACTTGTCCTTTCCATAGATGGGCTCATCCAGACCTATGGCTTCAAATACACATATATACTGATGATTTTTAAATTTATTTCTCCACATAAAGCCCCTCTACTGAGATCCTGTGTTGTATGTCCAACTGCCTGCTTGACTTCTCCACCTAAATATCAAATTGGCATCTCAATTTTGAAATTATTGTTCAAAACTGATCACTTGATTACCACCTGCCCCATACACCAAACCTAACCCTCCTCTAGTCATCCTAATCTTAGCTAATGATGCTAAGCCCAAAGCTTACAAGTTATTTTTGGTTCCTCTCTCTTTCACTCCACTTAGACCAGCTATCCGCAAAATCTGTTTGTCATTTTCTAAAAAGAAGATACTAAATCAAATCACAGATTGCCACCTCCACTGCTACCATGCTAATCCTTGAGATTTTGCAGCACTTCTATTTTTGCTTTTGTCTTGCCTATCCATGAAGCAGCCACAGTGATCATTTTAAAGTATAAATCAGAGTATAAATCCGATTATATACTTGCTTAAAACTCTCCAATGGCTTTCCATTGCATTTAAACTAAAATCAAAACCCTTATCAAGAGACTTGTTATTATCTAGACAGCCTTATGTGAACTGACTCCTACCAATCTCCCCGAATTTAACTTCTCCACTTTTCCCATTATTCAAAACTTTCCAGCCACAGTGGCCTTCTAGATGTCCCTTGAGCATGTCTAGCCTTTTTCTGTCTGGGATTCTCTTGCCCCAGATATTTTCACGACTATTTTCAAGTTTCTGTTCAAATTTCTGCTCTTCAAAGATGCTTTCCTTGAGCACCATAGTCAAAGTAATTGCCTATCACTCCCTATTAGTCTGTGTGTATAGCCTCTTCATAGCACATATGACCTTAAGTTAACTTGTAATTATCTTCTGATTATTCGCTTTTATATTTATCGTCTGTCTTCCCACACCTGTCTCACCCTCTCTCCTACAAAAAGTGATTTTCAAAGTTGCAAAGACTTCCTTCTGCATTCCATTCCTAGTGCCCATACTCAGCCTGGCATTTAAAATAGATGCCTTCTATTCTCAAATGATTAGGAGCTGTCACTAGTAGATTAATTTTTTTAAAGTCTATTAAGATGGGAAACATACATATGATATACACATACCATAAAATGTAAAAAATGAGACCAGCCCCAGTGGCCTAGTGGTTAAGTTCAGCGTGATCCTCTTTGGTGGCCCAGGTTCGGTTCCTGGGTGTGGAACCACACCACTCATCTGTCAGTGGCCATGCTGTGGCAGCAGCTCACATGAAAAAAAAAAAGAGAAAGATTGGCAACACATGTTAGCTCGGGGTGATTCTTCCTCAGCAAAAAGAAAAAAAGAGTAAAAAATGTTCATTCATTCATGTTCTTTTAACGCACAGGCAAATCTTTGGGTGTGAAGCCACTGACTGGAATTCCTACAGCTTTTGGGTGTAAGTCACACCCATAAAGCACCGTCTGTGACTACCAGACTGTTAAAGATGAGCAAGCAATTAAAGACACCTGTGAAGCCCTCTGGCTATAGATTTGTTTAAGATTCTTATGGTATTTTCTTCTATATTCTACAATTATCTCATCAAAGCTAATTTAATATGTATTTCTTTAGCAACTCACTTTAATTTTATCAATATTTTCAAAGCTTTCAACCGAGTTTCCATAGAAATTACTTTATTCGTCACTCATTTCTCATTGGTTTTATGTGATATTAATTTGTTTGTTGTGACATTAATTAAATGACATAATTACAATAATAAGTATAGTTGCCATAAACAGATTTGGGCACAATTCAAGTGCTGCTTGGTTACTCACTGGGGAAACAGCCATAAGAAGGTTATGCTAACACATGCTTTCCCAGCTCTCCTGAGCCTTTAACGTGTAGTTAACCTGAAAACAGTCCAGAGCTTCTTTTGTTGATGAACTTAAATAATAAAATCTTTTAAATTTACAATTTTGGGAATTACTGTTCATATTCCAGTCACAAGCTAAACAGTGAAGATCTGTATTTGGCCATCATCAAAAGACCCTTATGTTTGTGTATACGAACTGTGAAAAATAAGTTTTTCCAAAATAATAGATTTGTGTAGTTTGAAACTACAGCAAACATCATATATTTAACCAGTTTCTTCCATTTTCTCAGAACCTCAGAAGATATATGAAGCTTTCAATGCAGTTCAAAAGTCAAGACCGACGGGTAAAATATTAACAAGTGTACCTGGAAGAATCTGACTTTTTTTTGAAAAATCTACGTAGATGTCCTCTACAACCTGCATATTTTATAGTATATGATGAAATATTGATACTACTAAACATTTGAAATAATTATTTTTCAATAAATTACTGTTGATACAAAATTTAATCTTATGATATGACTAATTTCCTTATAAATCCGTGAAAATTAAAAAATTGTCCATTTGTACCATATATGGAAATTCTGCCAATCTGCCTATAGTAACACAGCAAACTGATTTCCCTGCTCAAGTATTGAATAAGAGATAATACAAGAATATCATTGTATACACTGCGTAAAACTCAATACATAGGACTTCCAGATTCATATATTATGAATTATTTCATTTCAACCCTAATTAATACCCAGAAAGAGTTGCTTATGAATAGATTTTCCCTCGAAATTATTTCACTCACACTGGTAAGAAAAAGACTAAACTTTAAAGAAACTGTGGGAAGGGTTCATTTAGATACATTTTTATACAGTTAATTACACAGTTAATGAAGTTTAAACATGCAGTACCATTTTTAAATTTTAAAAAACTATATTTTTATGTTTATTTCAGAATTACTTTTGTGGGGTGGTAGTGATGATTAGAGTGTACAACAGAGTTTCCAACCATTTGGAAGGTATTAGCTTTAATCTGTAGCAGACTGTTATGGTATTTGCAACTCTATCTTTGAAATCATCTCATTACAAGTTAATGTAATACATACCTCATTAAAGAAATATTATAAAAGTGAACTTTCCTATTTGTACCAAGCTAAAGAATACTCAACTCTTAATACCCAAAACGTTCTTGAACTATTTGTATTTTTGATGAAGCTATAACTCACATGACAAAGAAACATTTTAAAATTTCTCTAAAAGTTATTTCAGGTTAAAATTATGCATAATTTCTTGCCAGGTAGGGAAATACAAAAAGAACATTTATTTAGAAGCCAATTAATTATGGTGTGTCAATGAAACATAGTTTGGAGAAGGAAGACACATGCTGTGACCAAAATTTAATGCATATCCTAGAAGTATCTCTAAATTCCCTGAAAAGCTTGCAAATCAATTAGTTCATGCTTAAATCTTTAGTACATGCATCTTTAGCTTAAAAGAATACATTTGTAGATTTTAAATTGTATTCTGATAAAAGTCCTCTGATCATGCCTTTAGCTGGTAAACCAAATATAATTATGTCTTCAGAGAATTAATGTCAGCAAATAATATATGAGACCTCAAGCTAGGCATCCTAAAGTTTTGTCACAATGAGACTGTGTCAACATTGTAGATAAAATTATAATGATTTTCTTTAGGCTAACAATGTGAATTCATTTTAAAATGGAAATTTGAAACATTTAGAACTGGAAAGATGGTTATTAGTGAGCTAGTTCAAACTCTGCATTTTACAAAAAAACAAAAAGGTAAGGACAGAGCCTATGAAATTTTCACAAGGTCAAAAAATTAGCTACGGATATTTTTCTGAGTCCTGGTTAAATGCTCTTTAACTCTATCACCCAAATGATTAGAAAATGAATTAGAAAAGCAAGGAAGTCTTCAAACTTGTCACAAACTTTCCACGGGGTCCTTAACTAGTAAAATTCATTGCCCAGAGTAACCTAGGTCTGCATGAATACTTCCCATAATTTTGTACATGCGGAAAAAAGAAAAGAAAGTCAGCGTAGCATAAAAGGCTGAGTGTGTCTGGGTATCCTCGAACCAGAACTTCCCAAGCTTCCTGCATTGCTTATTTTTCTTTTTATTTTTTATTTATTTTATTTATTTATTTTTTATTTTTATTTTTCCCTCGTTGCTGTTGTTTTACGAACAATTTTAAGAGTTTGTACCCAACTTTTTTCAAACTAAACCTTATGTTGTGTTGGATTGAAATGTTTTAAATTTATTCTTACGATGTCATTGTAGATACAGTTGAAAACCTCTATATATCCCTTTTCAAAGCAATTCTCCCGTCTCCCTTCTCTAGATGGAATTTCATAACCATCATAGTGAATTTAGTATTTATTGTTTCCATGAATATGTTTATCTTATATATTTACCACAAATCTATTAAACATAAAAATATATAGCATTGGTATCATAATGTTTATCTATTACCTTGAATTGTTATTTTTAATGGGTCTATTTTTTTTAGCTTTATGCTTGTTGATAAATTTTCTAGTTCATTTTTTTTCAATGACAATGAAGATGTTACAATTTATTTATTTATTCTGCAGCTAGGTATATAGGATGTTTCTGGTTTTGCTGTTACAAATGATACTGAAAGGAAAATATGTATATATTTTATGAGGTATATGTTTACAAGTTTCTATAGTGTTTAAGCCAAGAAATGGAATTTCTAGATTTTAAGGTATACAAATTTTAAGTTACTGGATGTTGTCAAGTTGCTCTCCAAAGTGACTATACCAATTTATACCCTCAGCGTGAGTATATGAAAATTCTTTGCTGACATTCAGTTTTGTCAGATTTTTAAAAATTTCAATCAGTCTGATATATATATAGTTTTTGTTCTAACTTGCTTTCTACGATTGCTAATGAAATTATACTTTTTATACATTTATTGGTCATTTAGGTTTCTTTTTCTGTAAATTGCTCACATATTTACTTGCTTTTCATTCAGTTCTTTGTCTTTTTATTATTCATTTGTAGGTGTTCCTCATATTTTATGGGTCTTAATTCTTTATGAAATATATGTATTTAGGATATGTCCCATATATATATGGGATTCTCACTCCATATCTTCACCAATACTTGGTAAGGCTGGGAGTACTTTTTGTTATTTTCTGAGCCTAGTTATATTAATTTGAACACCAAACTCATGTAAGAAGCAACAAAAAGTCAGGAATTCCCAGAGGACACTTTTCCTTGCCTAACTAGAGCAAAGGCTTTCCTTATTATCTTCTTAAACAGGTATGTGAACTTATTTTTTCCACCCTTTCATTAACGGTATAGCATTTCAAAGGCCCTCGCTTTAGGTAACGGCCCCTTTTCTAAACCCCTAACTTTCATGAACCAAAGGACTCATCTCCTGTGCCTGCCTGGGTTATTAGATTATTGAGGCAGGCAAATCAACCCTGCTTCTCACCTCCCATCTCAAATCATCCCCAACTTCCATCCCACTCCCAATTCTTATAATCACTCCTAGACGATGTTTCGCTCTTTGATTTTGCTCTGGGCGAGATTGAACCTGACTCATTTATTAAAATTCATTTATTCATATTTCCTATTTTTGGTTAGCTCTATAGCAAAACAATACTCTTCGCCAATTAACTAAATATGTTCTCCCATATTTGCTTTGATGTAAGCTTAACAATTAGATTAAACTAAAAAAGTGTAAGATCAGGTGAAAGCTTTGGAGCACCGCTGTTCGCAACAGCCAAGAGATGAAAGCAACCCAAACGTCCACTGACAGATGAATGAATGAACAAAATGTAGGATATACATACAATGGAATATTACTCAGCCTTAAAAAGGAAGGAAATCCTGTCACATGCTACAATATGGATGAACCTTGAGGACTTTATGCTAAGAGTCACAAAAAGATAAATACTGTATGATTCCACTTATATGAGGTATCTAAAGTAATTAAATTCATAGAAAGAGAAAGTAGAATGGAGGTTACCAGGTGCCATGGGAAGGGGAAAAAGGAAGATGTCATTTAATGGGTATAGAGTTTCAAATTTGCAAGATGAAAAACTTCTGGAGATCTGTTTCATAAAAATGTGAATCATACTTAACATACTTAACACTTAACATTAACAATATTAATACTTAATAATACAGAAATGTACGTTTAAAAGTGGTTAAGATTGTAGATTTTATGTTATGTGTTTTTACTACAATAAAAATAAATAAAAGCTTTGGGTAGTTTTCCTTTCTATTGGTTTGAAGAAATTATCTTCCTGTTTCTTCTCCAATAGGATAATTACTAATTTTTCCGACAAATATTGGCAAGCATATTTGGCGAGGCTTTTGAGCAATACCAACAACAATAGTTCCACTGTGATGGATTTCTGAATACTCAATGAGGCCGAGAGAATTTTAAAAGATTTGGACTCACTGTAACCTCTACTCACTGAAGTTCAAATTCCATGGCTCAAAGGGCAGACGAGTTTCTTACTTACCAGATGTCAATTGAAGCATGGGATTTTTTTTTTTTTTTAGCTTAAAATCAACTCCCTCTACATTTTATTTATCAGCAATTAAGCTCAAAGGAAATAACTCTCCGTGAACGATGACAGTTCCTTTTTATGGGACAATTGTGTATATTCAAATCTGGTTATCTTGAAACTTATCTTTAAAAGGTAGCTACCTTAGTTTACAATTCTCCTGAAAAATCTGAAACCAAACCAAAGCAGACTCTGCTTTACTTATTTATTTTAAAGCAAGAGTAATACAAATAGCTTTATAAGAAATCTGTACTGAACATTAAAAGATGTATATCATTTCAGAAATTTTATGTGCGATACCAAGAGAGGTGGTCCTTAACATGCAATTGATTTTTCCAGGCTGTCACTGTGAAGCCAGTTATTTCATGTTCTCTGTTAACTTCTAATTAGGAAGTGTGGATGTCTTCTGAATAAGAAAGAGAAGAGCCCGTTAAAAACCTTTCAGGATTTTTAGTAACTTTACTCCTTTGATGCAATCACTTCCCAGATTGCCTCTTCTGAATGGTTTCTTTCATAAATCTGAATTTGTATTTTTGAGTTCTCATTAAAGTCCACTCAGCAGGATAGAGTCCTGAGTTAAAGGGAGAGAGAAAAGGGAGAAAGTTAAAAGGGAGAGAGAAAAATTATTCTTGTCAGCAAAATCTTTTCCATAAACAACTTTTAGGAATCTGGTACAGGCTGTTAGAGTTTCAGACCATGTAGCTTTTCTTCTTGAGAACTTTTAAGAGTAAATTTAACTTTTTTCAGGAACACTGAGATCAAAGCAGGGAAATAGTTTCCCCACTACCTCCTTTAGACCTTTGGTTTACTTTCAAGATTGCTATTAATACTATGTTTTATAATAAGTCTCTGTCATTATCCTAAGAGGTAATGTTCTCAGAGGTTTTAGAAGCCAAGTAGCTAGGAATTTAGAAAGTGTAAGATTTGTATTTGTAGCATAAAAATGATTTTAAAAAAACAACATTATTTCCTGAGTGTGAAATAAAATAATGAAAGCAAATACAAAGTAAACTTTTAAAAAGTCATATCCCGTTTAATAATCCAAAAGTTTTCAATACAGCTTTTAGATTTTTTTTCTTCCATCTGATTTTACCCACACCCTAGACGGCAGAGTGGTTTCAACTTTAACTTGGAGGTGAAGTGAATGAAATATCTTCTACTTTCCTAGGTGGGATAATAGGCCTAGAATTTAAGTTGACCTTATATGACACTAAATAAATTGAACTACCACAGATTGCTTTAGCATAAAATTACTCTCAGACTGACCCTCAAATTTTTCTTATATAGAGTATATGGGGGCAGCAGTATGAGGTAGGAAAAAAGAACTCTGGATCTAAAGCCAGAAGGCTTGTACTCATTTGTCAGCTTCTCTATAGATGTCTCTCTACCTTGGACAAGTCATTTATACTCTTTCTTTCCTGTAGGATAGATACACAAATAATTGCCCTACCATGTGAGCAGACTATTATCAGAATCAAATAAGAATGTGAGTAAAAATTAAAATCATAAAATTTTAGAAAACGCCAACTATTACAATCTATGGCTTTATCTTATTTATAATGCAATGACTTAGAATCACAGATCTTTAGAACTAGAATGGAACAGAGACCATTTTCTAGCTCCACATTTCCTAAACGTTTTTAGGTCACAGAACTTATTTGGAATTTGATAAAAATTTTAGACATTTTGCCCCCCAAAAAAATACATATTCAGAGGTAAGCAAAATATTGAATATAATTTCATGTGTTTCATGTATCCTAGATGTGAATGTCTGATCAATTTCAATGCTTTATCTATAGAGTGAAAAATGAAATCTGGAGAAGTGAAGAGACTTAACTGAGGTCACGCAAACATTTTGTGGCGAAGATGATCCTAGAGTGCATGCCTGCTGACTCACACTCCCGTACTGTATTTCCCTAGACCAGGGTTACTGACAAGTGTGTCCCAGAGAGTCCTGTTCAGTGCATTTCAAAGAGACACTTCAAGAGCAAACACAAGAGGAGCCCTCCCAACCCCGACCACTTCTTTTATCTGTTTTCTACATTGGGCTTCCAAATTTCCACCTTATGAAAAAAATGTTTGGAAACTATTGCTGTAGAAGAATAACAAAACGACAGATATGAATTAGAAAAAGTAAAGTGATACCTAGAGTCAGGGTTCCTTTTTAATTATTACACCCTTTGTGGAAGAAAAGTGTAGCTCCCAGAATTATGAAGTTCTTTAAAAACCACATGGTGTCTGGTAGTCCAGGCATGAGTAGCTCTAAAAATATCGGAGAAATTGAATTCAGAATTTTAAAATTCTCCAAACAGTAATTTCAAGGCCTTGTATGATTTCACAGGAGAATTCTACCAAATGTTTAAAGAAGAATTAACACCAATCTACATAATCTCTTGCAGAAAATGGAAAAGGGGACACTTCTCAATTCATTTTATGAGGCTAGTGTTACCCTAATACAAAAAGAAACAAAGGCAGTACCAAATAGAGAAGAACACTACAAATAAATATCCCTCATAAGTATAGACACAAACATCTTTAACTAAATAATAGCAAATAAAATTGAGCAGTATATAAAAAGAATTATACGTGATGATCAAGCGGTGTTTATTCCAGGGATGGAGAGCTGGTTCAATATTTGAAAAACTAATCAATTGTAATCTAACATATAATAGGCTAGAGAAAAAAAACACATGATCATATCAATTGATGCAAAGAAGCATTTGATAAAATTCAATATCTATTCATGATAAAACTCTCAGCAAATTAGAAATTAGAAGGAAACTCCCTCCACTACAAAACCCTACATCTAACATCATATGTAATAGTAGTGAAAGACTTAATGCTTTTCCCCTAAGATCTGGAACAAGGCAAGGATTTCTACTCTTATTCAACATAGCATTAGAAATTCCTACCCATGCAAGAAGGCAAAAATAAAAGGAAATAAAACAGCAGAAAGATGATAAAAGAAGAAATTAACTGTCCCTATTTGCAGATGACATGATTGTCTATATAGAAAATCCCAAGGACTCTACAAAAATACTGCTAGAATTGGGCCGGCCCCATGGCTTAGCGCTTAAGTGCTCGCGCTCCGCTGCTGGCGACCCGGGTTCGGATCCTGGACGCGCACCGATGCACCGCTTCTCCGGCCATGCTGAGGCCGCGTCCCACATACAGCAACTAGAAGGATGTGCAGCTATGACACACAACTATCTACTGGGGCTTTGGGGGGCGGCGGAATACTACTAGAACTAATGACTGATTTCACCAAGGTCACAGGATACAAGACCAACATCAAAAAATCAATTTTATTTTTATAAATGACCAGTGAACAAAGGGAAACCAAAACTTAAAATATAATACCATTTACAATCATTCAAAAAATTAAATACTTCAGTATTTCTAAATAAATAATACTAAGTAAGCTAACTAAATAATAAATACTTATGTATAAATCAACAAGACATGTATAGGACTTGCAAACTGAAAACTACACAACATTGATTTAAAAACAATCAAAGAAGATCTAAATGGTCTGGATTGTAATGGTCAATATTATAAAAATGTCAAATCTCTTTAAATTAATGTACGTTTAAGCCAATTCCTATCAAAACTCAAGCAAGATATTTTATAGATATAGACAATATTATTCGAAAATTTTACAGAAAGGTAAAGAAACCAGAATAGAATTTTTTTAAGGAAAAGAATAATAAAGTGGAAAGAATCTCTCTACCCAATTTTAAGACTTTTTATATAGCTATACTAACCAAACCTGTGGTGTTGGCAGACGGATAAACGCATACATCAGTGGAACAGAATAGAGAATCCAGAAATAAAAATACACAAGTATACACAAGTACAGGCCGCTGATTTTTGACAAAAGTACAAAAGCAATTCAGTAGAGGAAGAATAGTCTTTGCCTCATATACCATAGGCAAAAAAAAAAAGGAAGACTTTCCATTTAAACCTCATATGTTATACAAGTTTAACTCAAAATGGATCATATTTAACTTTTGGAATAAAACAAAAGAGCAAATCTTTAACAACTACAGCTTGGTGAAGAGTTTTTAGATATGATCAAAAGCATGATCCATAAAAGAAAAAAAAACCTGATAAATCAGACTTCATTAAAATTAAGAAGTTTCATACCACAGAAGATTCTGTTAAGAAGATAAAAAGACTAGGAAAAAATATTTGCAAATGACACATATGACAAAGGATTTGTATCTAGAATTTATAGAGGACCCTCAAAATTCGACTGTGAAAAGCAAACAGTCTAACTGGAAAATAGGCAAAGTACATGAAGAGACATTTCACCAAAGGGGATATATGGATGGGGAAAAAAATGAAAAGATCTTAAATATCACTAGTCACTAGGAAAATGCACATTAAGACCATGATGAGATATCACAAAACATATATTAGACAACTAAAATAGCAAAATAGTGACTATATAAAATGCTGGCAAAGGTGCAATAAAACTGGATTTCTCATACATTGCTAATGGGAACATAAAATGGGTAAGCCGCTCTGAAAAATAGTTTGGCAGTTTCTTTGAAAAACTAAACATACACTTATCATATGACTCAGGAATCACATTGCTGGGCATTTTTCCCAGATAAATGAAAATTTATATTCAAACAAAAACCTGTACATGAATGTTCACAGCAGCTTTATTTGCAACAGAAAAAACTGGAAACAATCAAAATGTCTCTCAATAGGTAAATGGTTAAACAAAATGTCATATCTATGCCGTGGAATAATACTCAACAAAAAAAAGTAAGAAACTATTTATATATACAACTTCAATGGAGCTTACAAGCATTACGATGAGTCAAAAAAAAAAAAATCTCAAAAGGTCACATACTACATGATTTCACTTATGTAACATTTTCCAAATTAGAAGATTATAGATATAGAGAACAGATTAGTGGTTGCCAGGGATTAGGAATGTCGGGGGACAGGGGATAACTATGAAAAAAAGGGGTAGCATGAGACAGATATTTGTGGTGATGGCATAGTCAACTGCACACATTGTTAATGACACACTTGATTGCAGTGGTGGTTACACTACTATTTACATGTGACAAAATCATATATAACTTACTGGGGAAAAAAGTGATTTCAGCTAGATTTAAGAATAGAAAGTCAAGGTCAGCCCAGTGGCACAGCAGTGAAGTGCTCGCGCTCCGCTGCCGCAGCCCAGAGTTTGCAGGTTCAGATCCCCAGCGCGCACCAACGCACTGCTTGTCAAGCCATGCTGTGGTGGCGTCACATATAAAGTAGAGGAAGATGGGCACGGATGTTAGCCCAGGGCCGGTCTTCCTCAGCAAAAAAAAGAGGAGGATTGGCATGGATGTTAGCTCAGGGCTGATCTTCCTCATAAAAAAAGAAAAAAAGTAATAAGAATAGAAAGTCAATATACAAAATCGATTTAATTTCTACATACCAGCAACAAGCAGCTGAGAATGAAGGTAAGAATGCCATTTACAGTAACATTAGAAAAGATGATATATTCAGCAATACATTTAGCAACAACGTCCAAGACTTCTATGCTAAAAGTTTCCAACATTATAGAGAGACATTAAAGAGGAGCTAAATAAATTGACACATATAACATATTCGTGGATTGGAAGAATCATAGTTAAGATGTTAATTCAATACAAATTTATCTATAGATTCAGTGTCATCCCATTCAAAAATCTCAGTAGGATTTTTTTGTAGAAATTGACAAGCTGATTCTAAAAGTTATGGGGAAAAAAGGACCTAAAATAGTCAAAACAATCTTGAAAAAGTATAATAAATTTACAGAAACTGTATTACCTGATTTTTTTTTTTTTTTGCAAGGAAGATCAGCCCTGAGTTAACATCCAATGCCAAGCCTCCTCTTTTTTGCTGAGGAAGATTGGCCCTGGGCTAACATCTGTGTTCATCTTCCTCTATTTTACACAGGATGCCACCACAGCATGGCTTGACAAGCGGTGCATCGGTGCACGCCCGGGATCTGAACCTGCAAGCCCTGGGCCGCTGAAGCAGAGTGCGTGCACTTAACCGCTGCACCACCAGGCTGGTCCCTATAGCACCTGATTTTAAAACTCACTATAAAGCCACAGTAATCAAGATAATGTAGTATTTGTATACAAATAGGCAAATAGATCAATGGAACAGAATAGTGTTTTTGGACCACACATGCATGACCAATTATACTTTTTGACCCATATAACACAATAATTCAATGAAGAAAGGATAGACTTTTCAACAAATGGTGCTGGAACAACTGGATATGCATACATTTAAAAACAAAACCAACCAAACAAACAAAAAAAAACTTGACCTCTATCTCACATCTTATGTAAAAGTTAGTATTAGACGGCTTATAGACCTACACATAAAAGTGAAAAGATGCGAACATAAGCATTTGTACAGATGCTCTACATCATTAGTAACCAGAGAAATGCTAATTAAAAGCATAATGACATACTATTTCACACCCATTATAATGGTTAAAATTTAAAAGATTGGCAATATTGATATAGGGAGAATATGAAGCCACCAGAATTTGCATCCATTGTTTGTATGAGTGCAAAACAGTATCAGCACTTTGGAAAGAAAAATTGGCAATGTATTATAAAGTTAAAAAGATTCCTATCCTTTGACCAATCAATTCCACTCCTAAGAGAAATGGAAAACACACGTCCACAAAAATTATAATACAAGAACACTCATAGAAACTTTATTCATAATAACTAATAAATCAAATGTCCATTAATGAGAAAAGGAAGAAATGAACTGTGAGACATTCACACAATAGAATCCCACTCAGCAGTTAAAGGAATGAACCACTGATACATGCGACTACTTGGAAAAATCTCAAAAGCATTATGTTGAATGAAAAAATCGAAGAATGAAAGAGTTCATACTGCATGATTTAAATTCCTTGAAGTTCAAGAACAAGCAAAAATTACACGTGAGTATAGTGATTGACTTTAGGGTGGGAGAAAGGGACATGAGGAAACTTTCTAGGGTAAAAGAAATATTCTATGTCTTGTTCATGATGGTTACATGGCTGTACCCATTTGCGTAAGCCCACTGAACTGTACACTTTAAATTGAGACAGTTTATTGTATGTAAATTAGACTAAAATAATATTTTTAAAAAAATCATTTTTCAGATAGGAATGAATCATGAACTGTTTACTGAATGCCTGTTACATAAACCTCTAATCACTGTTATGATTAGTAATGTTGGTTTGGGAAGGCAGTTTTGCAATTTCAATTTCAGTTTTGCAATTATCCTGTTTTAAATCAAGAAGATCTCTGAATTTGAATGAATAATTTATATATATTGAAATTATTGAATGTAAAATTTGCCACATTTGATAAATGTTTTCTTTCCTTTGCCTAACAGGCTGAGCAATTGTAGAACAGGGCAAGGACGCTGGACCTGGAGTCAGAAGACCTGAGTTTCCTTCTAGCTTCAGCATTTTGTGATTCTCGTTGTTAGAAGTTTCCAGTTAGCTATTTGCTGTTGATGTTCCCTAATACTAGAAATATGTATTGAATACAGAGAACCATCAGTACACAAAGCAATGGCCTAATACCCATTGTTCATCTTGGCTGTCAGTTTCAGGGTAGTAGAGAGACACTGGTATCCACAATCAAATGTGAATTTTCATGTTCCTCATTCTCTTTCAGTCTGTTGAATCTGCTGTACCTTTGTTTTAATATACAAGAATCACTTTTCCCTTTCATTTTTAAGGCTCTTATGAAACCAATCACATACTTCAGTGCCACCTTTTAGGCAGATGACATAAAGCCAAAGTGACAGGGCAGAAGAATAAATGCCATCCTTCTTTCCTTTTGCCCCTCCATTACACAGAAACATCTCCATGGCTTTTCACGGATAATTTCCTTTCAAATTCTGACATCTTGCAAAATTAATGATTGTGTAGCTTTAAAAATGTAAGACTTTCACTATCTCTACATTTTAAATGTGTTACCGGATAAAGATAAAATTATATGTCTATATATACACATATATACAATGTTGTGTATTCACATGCATAAAAATATATACAAAGATATAATCATTCATTTACTCATATAGTCTTTCATCTATTCAATACATAAATGTTTTCAGTGCCTGCTATATACAAACATTATGTTAAGCACAAGGAATGTGATTATAAGCAAGATAGTTTACTCTCTATAATAATAATAACAAAGATTTATGTTCATGCTTGATGCTATTTTAAATTCTTTGCCTTTTCTGCACTTGCTTAACCCTTTTAACCCCACAAAAAAAATGTATTATTTGATTGAAATTCAGATATAGAGAGTGAGAATAACTTATCCAATGTCACATAGCTAGGAAATAGTAGAGCCAGGGTTTCAATCCAGGCGGTCTAGCTCCAAAGTAAGGGATCTGTAACTACCATACCATGCTTCCTTGCTCTTGTATCTTCTCTCCTGGAGCTTCAAGTAAGGTAGGGAAGATACTGAGTAGTTATAAGGGGGATGAAATAAGGAGACATAACTCAAAATGTATTTCTCTCACACTGGCTGAGATATTTCACTTATTTTTTCTCCTATTATTTGAACAATTCCAAATTCTTTTATTATTTTTTTAATCAACCCCTATTTTAACAAGGAAATAATTCTGGGAAGGCTTTAGTCCGGGGCCATTCTTTTTTTCCTAATATGTATCTGAGATCAGGTAAGAGGAGTGAGATTTTAATGGGATGAATTGCCTTGAAGAGGGAAAAAAGTAACTTTAGGACAGGGAATACCTTAGGGGAAAAACTCGGTTTGGTAGATTGTATTCTTGTTATCAATTATTCATCATCCTTCTTATAAGAGTCATACATCACCTCCTTTGCTGTATGATATATAGGACTTCCTTGTGGGAGGAAATACTTTGTATCTTGTTGACAAAGATTTGGCCCTTGTGACTTGGTTTGAGCAACTGAATAAGAAAGAAAGTGTAGTGTGCCATCCACGGCGGAAGTTTTAGAGTTATTTTACAGTCCTGCAATTGTTCCTTCCCTCTACCATGAGAATGATATATCCCAAATAAGGATTGCTTCTTTGGTCTGGATCATATAATGAATAAGACCCACAGTGATGCTCAGCTCACATTTAATAGGAGAGAGAAATAAATCTTTGTTGTTAGAAGCCAGTGAAACGTAGGTTTATTTGTTACTGCAAAATAATTCACAAAACCTGAAGGATACAAAAGGTTTATTTTTTGATATTCCTTAACTAAGAGTTCTAAATAGATATTGTTATTCAAAATCCTTCAGATGCAAGTGACAGAAAACCACCTGAAATATTTCAGTAAAAATGGGGCATGACTGCACTATGAGTAGACATACAGTAAAGCTGGGTGTTACAAACAGCTAATACCAAGGCCTTGCAAATCACTTGAAGTTGTTCTCAAAATCTTGTCCTATCTTTCTGTTTATGCCAACTTCTCTCTTTCTTTGTGTGAGTCTGTGTGTGTGCGTGTGTGTGTGAGCACACACGCGTGTGTATATGAGTCTGTGACTATATACCAAATTCTTTTACAGAACATGGAGTTTCACCTTTCCTAAAATACACCACCAAAGAAAAACTATTATTTCCTTCAGCTCTTCTGTTTTGGTTCAAATAGTCCCAGTAAAGAATCCTGATTGAATCATATGGGTCTTGGATCACTCTAGAGCCAATCAACTATTTCCAGTAATCAACAGTATGAACCACACAAGAATGTTGGAGAGAAGCAGAGTGAGAAGCATTTTCAGGAGAAGAGAGGGATGCTGGACAGATAGTGTCTTAGATGCTGACTCTGAAAGACCTTAGAGACATCATGAAGATCCTACAAATTTGGAAAGAGAGAAGTAAGAGAAAATACAAAGGGGAGAAATGAGGATGCCAAGAAGCCCGTTTTAAAATTTTATATAGCCATCCTGCAACATTAATTAATACATTTCTCCAAACATAAATAAATAAAGTGAACGTTGTGTGTCAGTTATTATGATGTATGCTAAGAATATAGACATATAAGCCACAATTTCTGACTTCAAAGAGTTTAAAATATCATCCAGCATGCAAGGAAGCAGACAAAAAACTCTTGATACAGTATTAAAAATTATAACGGTGGAAATTGTAGGTTGCCATGGGTGTTCCCATAGAGCCCAAATTTCACCCAAAAGATTACCAGAGGAAAAGGTAGCCTGATAAAGAGGGCTTAGAAATGTGAGGGAGGAATGATGTCAGAAAGGTGGCAGAATAGGAGTTCTAACCCTTATTCCTCCACAGAAACACCAATTTTAGTAACCACTGCAAGATGAGAATATCTTTGTGGGAGCACTGGAATCTAACTGAGAGGTTCCAACACTCTGGTGGAGCAAAATATCTGAGAGTAAATGCATTGAAGAGGGTAAGAAGAGCAGTTTCACTTTATCTGCCTCATTCCTCCCCCAGGTGGCATAACTTGGTGCTGAGAGAGGCCACCTCAGCCTGTGATTTTCCCCACAAGAGGAAAGTGAGAGCAAAGTGAGCACCTGGATTCCCCAGCCTTGTGGGATACTGGCCCAGGAGGCCCACTTCTACGCTATCCCATCCAGATTACTCAGGGGATCAGCAGTACTGAATTGTCAGGTGGCAGCTAGCAGCAGGGAAAAGGGGCAAGGGCTTATAGCAACTGTCATATGGGTCTCAACAGCCAGTCATAGATCCTGATAACTGGTTCATGGATGCCACCAAAAGGCTCACCCATGAACTCCACAGGATGACTCAACTGCAAACCCACCCAATCAGCCAACACTTACCCCCAGCATCCTGCATGCTCCCTGTGGTCAACACCCAATGTGCCACCAAAGATGGCACATGCAAGCTCCTGCAGAGATATATGGATCTCAATGGCAGATCCAGATCCTGGCAGCTTTTTCAACTCTGCTGGATTGGGAGAAGGAGAACAACCTTAAAAACTTCAGGGCACTGCCTTAAGGAAAATAAATGGGAGGCTCTTAGCACCCAATCTGGTTTTGAGGGATTGAGAGAAGGCACACAATCCTAAGACTTCCCTCCAAAGAGAACAAGAGAAGTGGAGCAAGTACAACCATAGAAGAGCTCTGAGAGACCGTGAGAATCCAACCAGGCTGACTGGTGAAGGTCTTTCTGTCCCAAAAGCCAGTCAGTAAAGAATGGAGGAAGTGACTGCTTCTTAAATTAGAAGACAGTAATGCAAGGCTTTAATGAACACAAAGAATGAAGGAAAGATGATGCTATCAAAGGAACTAAGCAAATCTCCTATGGTTGACCCCAAAGAAATGGAAATCTATGAACCATCTGACAAAAAATTCAAAATAGTTATCTTAAAGAAGATCAGTGATCTAGAAAAGAACACAGATAAACAACTAAATGATAAGGAAAACAATATATGAACAAAATAAGAAGTTCAGTAAAGAGATAGAAATCATAAGAAAGAACCAAACAGAAATTCTGGAGTTGAAGAATATAATATTTAAACTGAAAAATTCAATAGAGAGCCACAACATCAGATTCAATCAAGCAGAAGAAAGAATTAGTGAACTCAAAGACAGATCATTTGAAATTATCTAGTCAGACGAACAAACAGAAAAAGGGAATGAAAAAGAGTGAAGAAAGCCTCCAGGACATATGGGACACTATCAATCAATATTTGCATTATGGGAGTCACAGAAAGAGCAGAGACAAGAGAAAGGAGCAAAAATCTTATTCAAAGAAATAATGATGCTCAGAGAGGTGGGGCCAAGAAGGCAACATAGGAGGCTCCTGAACTTCCTTCTTTCCAAGGACACACCAAATGAACAGCTACACATGGAGCAATACCCTTTGAGAGAAATCCAGAAACTAGCTGAATGACTCCTACCCATGGAGCAAGTGAGAAAATACCCACATCAAAATGGGTAGGAAAGGCTGAGACACAGTTTTGTGCCCTGTTTGCCATAAACTCTACTCCTGGCATAGCGCCATTCAATTGGGTGAGAACCCCCAACTCCCAGCTTCTCTCGGGGGAGGAAAAAGTTTGGACCTCACATCCAGCGCCCCAACTTTTAAGGCTCCTGTACAAGAAACAGGCCCTCAAAATGCCTAGCTCTGAAGGCCAATGGGGATTGCACTCATGAGTCCCAAAGGACTATAGCAAACACAAAGAAGTAGTTCTTAACGGATGTGCCCAGCGAATGTGCAAGCACTCACTGTGGCTGTTGCATAAGGGCTCAGCACAAAGGGAACTGACAAAAATGCCATCTCCCAGTCTCTCCCTGGAAGGGGTCTGACTACATACTTTACATAGAGTGGTTGAATGAATAAAAAATATCAAACCCAACTATACGCTGCCTACAAGAGACTCACTTCAGCTCTAAGGACACCTATATGCTGAAAGTGAAGGGATGGAAAAAGATATTCCATGCAAATGAAAACCAAAGGAAAGGACAGGTAGCTATACTTATATGACACAAAATAAACTTTAAGCCAAAAACCATAAAAAGAGACACAGAAGATCATTACATAATGATAAAGGGGACAATTCGTCAAGACAATATAATAATTACAAATATTTATGCACCCAACGTTGGAGCACCTACATCTATAAAGCAAATGTTAACAGATCTGAAGGGAGAAGTAGAAAGCAATACAACAATAGGAGACTTCAATACCCCATTTTCAACAATAGATAAGTCATCCAGACAGAAAATCAATAAGGAAACTTTGGACTTAAACTACACATTACACTAGTTGAACCTAACAGACATATACAGAACATTCCATCCAACAGCAGCAGAATACACATTCTGAGATAAACAACCTAAGATTACACTTCAAGGAACTAGAAAAAGAAGAACAAATCCAGCTCAAAGTTAGGATAAAAGAAATAACAAAGATAAGAGTGGAAATAAATGAAATAAAGACTAAAAAGACAGTGGAAAAGATTAGTGAAACTAAGAGGTTTTTTTGAGAGGATAAACAAAATTGACACACCTATAGCTAGACTTAAGAAAAAAAAAGAACTCAAATAAATAAAATTAGAAATGAAAAAGAGACATTACAACTGATACCACAGAAATGCAAAGGATCATAAGAGTCTACTACGAATGATTATACACCAACAAATTGGACAACCTAGAAGAAATGTATAAATTCCTAGAAACACACAACCTACCAAGACTGAATCATGAAGAAATAGAAAATCTGGCGGCCGGCCCTGTGGCTTAGCGGTTAAGTGCACACGCTCCACTGCTGGCGGCCTGGGTTCGGATCCCTGGAGTGCACCAACACACCGCTTGTCTGGCCATGCGGAGGTGGCGTCCCACATACAGCAACTAGAAGGATGTGCAACCATGACATACAGTTATCTACTGGGGCTTTGGGGAGAAAAAGGGAAAATAAAAAAAGGAGGAGGATTGGCAATAGATGTTAGCTCAGGGCTAGTCTTCCTCAGCAAAAAGAGGAGGATTGGCACAGATGTTAGCTCAGGGCTGATCTTCCTCACAATAATAACAAAATTTAAAGAAATAGAAAATCTGAACAGACCAATACTGAGTAAAGAGATTGAGGAAGAGGAAACACTTCCAAACACATTTTACGAGATCAGAATTACCCTGATACCAAAGCCAGACAAAGACACCACAAGAAAAGAAAATTACAGACCAATATCCCTGATGAACATAGATGCAAAAATCCTGAACAAAATACTAGCAAACTTAATTCAACAGCGCAAAAGGATGATACACCAAATAATCCAATTAAAAACTTGACAAAGGACCTGAATAGACATTTTTCCCAATAAGACAAACAAATGGCCAACAGGTATGTAACAGGGACTCAACATCAGTAATCATCAGGGAAATGTAAACCAAAACAACAGTGAGATATCACTTCACACCTATTAGAATAGCTATTATCTAAAAGACAACAGATAACAAGTGTTGGTGAGGATCTGGGGAAAAGAGAAGCCTTGTATACTATTGTTGGGAATGTAAATTGAGGCAGCCATTATGGAACACAGTATAGATAGTCCTCAAAAAATGACTGAATTACCTACCATATGATCCAGCAATCCCAATTCTGGGTGTACATCCAAAGGAATTGAAATCAAGATCTCAAAGAGATATCTGCACTCCCACATTCATTGCAGAATTATTCACCACAGCCAAGATATGAAAACAGCATAAGTGTCTGGCAACAGATGAAAGGATAAAGAAAATGTGGTATATACATACAATGGAATATTACTCAGCCTTAGAAAGAAGGAAACCATGGCATTTTTGGCAACATGGATGGACCTGGAGAATGTTATGCTTAGTGAAATAAGTCAGACAGAGATAAACAAATACTGTATGATTTCATTTGTATGTGGAACCTAAAATAGTCAAACTTATAGAAGCAGAGAGTAGAATGGTGGTTGCCAGGGGTTGGTAGAACCAGGCAATGGGGAGGTGAGGGTTAAAGGGTTCAAGTTTTAGTTATGCAAGGTAAGAAAGTTCTGGAGATCCACCATGCAGCATAGTGCCTTTAGCTACCAATTGTATTCGGTACTAAAATTTGCTAGAAGGCTAGGTCTTATGTTAAGTGTTCTTACCACCAAAGAAACATAATAATAAAGGGAGTGGGAGGAAACTTTTGGAAGTTACAGATACGTGTATTGCCTTGATGGTGGTGATGGTTTCATGGATGTATACTTGAAACTCAAATTAATCTAGTTATAATCATTAAATATGTACAGTTTTTTAATATGTCAATCATGCCTCAATACAATTATTTACAAAAAGATACATGAGGAAGGTAGAAAAGGAGAAACTAGGCAGATCCTGTGCGAAGCGTCAGAGGAAGGTACGGTTGGGAAAAGCAAGAAGTCCTCTATCAGAGACACACTGGAGAGGTGAAACCAACCAAAATAAGACTTATGTACTATTCAGGTTAGGTATGTTAAATTTTATCCTTAAGGTAATGGTAAATTTTGAAGGATTTTTAAGCTAGGTAATGTACTTTTTTTGGTTACATTTTATTCTGGCGGCAATGTAAAGAAAGGATTGCCTGCAGAGGGCTATAAAGAAGGGTGGATATCCTCGGGAGGCTCTTGATGCTTCTTAATGATTACCTTCAGTAAATAATGATAAGGACTTGAACCAAAAAAATGTTATTGATTAAGGAATTAACAGGTAAGGCAGATCAAAATGTCAATATGAGACTACTGACTTGGGAATGTATATGTGACGTATATGGTGGTACGATTACCAAGATAAGCAATTTAAGAGGGAAAATAGGTTTTCAGAGAAAAGGTTAGGAATTATTTAGTGTATATAGGGTTTGAGATGACTTTAAGTAACTATAAAATAAATTTAACTAGTCATAAATCTCAGCCCTGGGAGCAGGGTGGGGATAAGTGATGCAGGATAGAGAAGATCTTCCTTTCATCTTGTGGTCTGACATCTATTCCCACCAACATCCTTAAAGACTTCATTCTACCAAGTAACCCTTTCTTCCTTTTTTTCTTCCCTCCTTCCCTCTCTTTCTCAATTCTCCCTCTCTCTCATATTCCCCATATTCTCTATCAATATATTAAAATATGTTAATCTTTTCCATCTTCAAACAATATCTCTCTTTGATCCTCTGTTGGTCTCCAGCTGCTGTCTTACCTTTCTCCTCCCTTCAGAGTCAAGCTTTATGAAAGAGCAGGTGCATTTGCTGTCTCCATTTCCTCCTTTCCCATTCCCTCCTCAGTTGACTTCAATATCTTTTGCCAAGATCACCAAAGACCACCCAGTTTTCAGGTCCAATTTACTAGACCTCTCAGCAGATTTTAACTCTGTTGATCATATCCTACCTCTCAAAACCTTCCTTCTGCCTTATTTCAGCTACAGCTCCCAATTTTCCTCCTACTTATTTTGTCCATTCTCTTTTCTTCTATGGATTTAATTTCCTCCACCTAACCATAGGAATATTGAACTTTCCCCCAAAATTCCATTTGGCAGTTTTTCTCACTCTATAGATAGTCCCTCAGTGAGCTCATTTTCACCCTTGGCTTACCCTGCGGCACACCTGATACTGATTTACAAATCTATGGACCCAAGTCAGATCTCCCTTCTCACTATGTGAAGAGACAAAAGAAGCAATCCCTTCCAAGGGGTGATTGCAAGGAATCTCCAAGATTATATCTAATCTTACAGTAAGCCCTACAGAAAAGAAGTTATTTATTTTCCTATACTTCCACAAAAGTCGGCGCTTTAAATATTATTATCCCCAAGGAGCTTCTCATAAATCCTCCAGGATGCAGAGGTGTGATCAGCTTCTCTCAAACTACATGGACTAAGACCTGGAGGAGGTGTTTCCTCATAGAAAAGCAGGGGCTTTTGACGAGAAGAGCGAATGGGTGCAAGGGTGCCCCCTGCACACTGTGATCCCACAAGAGATAGGCACACTTTCTAACTCCCGACAGAGCCAAAACTCGAGAGAGAGGTTAAAGAAGCAAGTGACAAATTTCAGTGTTTATTGAGGGAACAAAAAATTTTGGAGAAGAAAGAGGACTGAGACTAGAAAGTGGTAAGTCAAGAAAGCCCTGTGTAAGTGGTGGGCATAAAGGAGAAAGGGCAACATGACGCAGAAAATCCATGAGACAGGGGAGCAAATATCCACAGAAGTATGAACAGATGGGTGAAGCTAAAAGCCAAGGGAAGCAGACAGTCAGACAGTGCAGGAGAGGAGCAGGAAGCAAAGTAACAAAGTGAAGGAGGGAATGTGACAACTAGTGTTTTCAGATATTGCGTAAGAAGCAGAAAAGGACAAAATTTGCAGTTGCCAGAATCCGAAAACAAACGAACTGACAAAGTATGACAAAACAAAACGTGTGTCTGTATGTCTGGCCTCACGCCCAGTTGTGCAAGCAGTGCAGGATAAGGAGCGGAGAGGCAGAAGACCCGGAGACAGTGTAGGAGACAGGTAGGTTTACTGGGATTTACTTATGGGGAGTGTCCAGTGGCGGCCGGTTGGACGGAACTGCACCCCGTTACCACGGGCAGAGAGGGGGTTGCTTATACAGGTTGGGTGGGGGTTGGGGGCCGTGCAAAGGCTATGTGCTTACCAAGAGGGGCCGTCCCTGGTACCACCAGCATTCCCAGGAAAGTAGCTCACATGGAAGGGCTTTGTGTTCCTCCGTGATGTTCTTTGAATGAGATAAGGTAGAATCCGGGCTGACCAGGCCTGGATCATTACAAACCCCAGCAGCTGGGCGTCCTGCCCAAATGGTTGGCATCCTTCCCAGAAGGGGGCCAGGAGGGCACATGGTTGCTATAGGGCACAAAGGCTACGTCCCTATACTACACTTGTGGCAGAATGGGATGCCATCAAAGGATTAGATCAAATCTGTGTATTTTGATCACTGATTTAATTGCTTCAGCATCCGGAATAGATTCTGCTCTAGTAAGCCTATCTAGTGAGTTGTTGGCACAGTTAAGTGTGTTCACAATTATGATAGGACATATTGACATGAATATGTTCTGCACAATAGTAAGGTTATATTTAGCCCCAAAATGCAGAGGATGCAAGTCAAAGAGGGAAAGGCTGAGGTAGAAGAATAAATAAGTATAAAATTGAGGGGTATTTAGGTCAATCAAACCAATAATCCTTGGGGACTAAAATCTTAGGCTTCTGATTTTGCTTGGACAACCAAGAATTAATACATTGTCAGTAAGTATTTTGATGAGAATATTAGAGGTGCCATCCTAAATAGTTCGAGTTAGCATTTTAAAAGGAAGTCCAGCAGAGCAATTTAGATTTAGGTGTAAAGATGCGGCCAGCTAAACAGATTGATAGGGGGTCAACTGTACTATTGTAAAGTCTCTTAAGATTAGCTAAAGAGGCTGTAGTTTGGCCAGGCAATTGAGAGGGTGTCTTATGACATACCCAACAATTAGTTTGCTTTAAAATATGGGCTGCTGGTTTAGTGAGGCTTACATAAAACTTATTTTGTAATGCGTTCATGGTGGATAATGTCATATCAGGGAATGGGGCTAAGAAAGCAGAGGTCTGGGGAACAGAAGGCAAAAAGGAAGAGGGAGAAGCGAGAGTAGCTCACAGTGGTTGGGGCTGAATCAGGAAAGAAGAGATGGGGGAGTAGAAGGGGGCATAGGAGGTGAAAAATATTTTCATAGGTTTTATAATGGCACTTAAGGTTGTGGATGATTCTACCCAGAATGAGTCCAACAGTTCCAACTTTTGGGTTGAGGTCAATCAGGGATGAAGCCAGCTGTGGAGCCAATGTCACAATGAGAAGTGAATACACATGCAGGGCTGAGGTCATCACGGGGAGAGAGGAGGTGAATCCAGCTGTGGAGCTTAGTTCATTAATGTGGTACCATATCTGTGTTCCTAGAGAAAGTTGGATGTGGTTAAGATCTTGTCCGCAAATATTGTGTGCCACGGCAGAGCTCTAGAAGCACTCCCATGGGTAACCAGATACAACTGTATTGTGTCCCTTCAAAGAGACAATCTGATGAGAGATCCTGGGGAGAATTGGGCAGGTATAAGCAGCTTCGGGTTAGGCTGAGTGAGACAGAAAGTGTAGGTTGAGCCTATAAGTGGCTGGGGCTTGGGACTAGGAAAAAGTTCCAGAGGCTGGGCTGGAGGTTGCAAGGTTTAAACTTCCTGCCCGTGCAAAACAGGGAGTGCGTGCGAGCTTTCTTATCAGCTTGCCCAGATGGTGCAAAAGAAGAAGGGGAAGATGGGTCTTGAAAGGTGTCAGTGATCAAACATCAAAAATGAAGTCAGATTCTCTATTATAAATGTTCTTTCTATTAATGTTATGGTTTTAAAAGGATTTGAAACAAATATATGAACGTATCAGATTAATTCAGAATTCCAAATAACATTTTAATCATTTTAATAATGCTATTTGCAATGACAGGGGAGTTTTAACATAATATAATAAAATGGAATTTTCCCATAATTAACCATGGTTTATAGACTAATAGAAAAATTAATAATACCTGGAAATTGAAACTGCTAGAAACTAAAAGATTTACATGTGAATACGCATGTAATAATAAATTAAACCTTACTTCCTTGAAGTTACTTTTAACTTAAGGTCTAAGAGACTGAAAGAATTCAGATAGGATAAAAAATAACTAATAGTTTAACCTCTTCAGGAACTAGGCTTAAAACTTTTTTTTTTACTTTAAAAATAACCAACAATTTTTTTTCCTCCATTGTTTTCAACTTATATTCTGTCCACCTCTGTTTTTTTGTTGAAATAGCTGTAAAAGCTGTATTGGGTACCATTTCCACCCAACAGATGCAGGAAATACTGGAAATCTTTTAACAAAATATGTACTGAAGAGATTTCCTTCTGAATTTTGCGGACTTCAGCAATTCACATAAACTAAAATTTAAAACAAAACAAAAACTTTTTTGGCATTTAACCTGTGAGTTACAGAGTGATATTTGAAAAGATAGAATAAAATTGTCCTATGATCATTTTGGGATGGCAAAACAAACTCTCCTTGAATATATATGGTAAGCTTTGTTGTTAATTTGTTTTTAATTGAAAGTTATTATATTTGAAAGTCCATTTGGTGATAGAAAGTTATTTCTTTCCATAAATATCAAACCACATGCCACAAACAAAATAAAAACATTTTTACAGAGACACACCTAGCTCAAGAGAGAGTATTCATAAATCAATTGCTTGGAAATTAACCAAACGCATCATTTTAATATTTTGCTGAACATATTCGTATCAATATACCCTGGCACTATTGGGTGTTAACACATTTAATTGTGCCAGCAACTCACTAGATAGGCCCACTAGAAACAGAATTAATTCCTGGTGCCAAAGCAGTTAGATCAGTTTTCAAGACATACCCGATTAATCCAATCGTTTTGTCCCATCCCATTCTACCACATGTATATATTTGGTATTTATTTTCAAATATAAAGCATATTAAACATAAAATAGACTCTGAACTGCTCCAAAACTTGGTAGAATGAATGCTGACTCAATGTGGAAGAGATATATTTGATTCTCTCTTTCACCAGAATTTGAACAAGGAGAAATTTTTTGACTAATCCTAAAATATCACTAAAAGTATTCTCATTTCTAGTAAAAAAATAAATCTCAATTTAAATTTACACTCAGAAAATCCCCTGAACATGAGTGTTATTAATACTTGATTTAGTATTTTGTTTATTTATACCTTCTCTTTATTCAAAAAATAAATAAAAAGAAATTAAAGTGACTGACTATGTGATGTTCAACATGGCGAGGTAACATACATTAAAAGTAGCTTCTAGGCATTTTATTGGTCAATGTAAAAAGTCCTATATAATCACCTACATAAGTCACCGATTACATAAAGCGAAAATAGACAAAATTGTCCAAAAATATCTATAATTGATCCTCCTGGACACCCCCTATGAAAGCACAACATGAAATTTGGTGGCTATTTCTTATCAAATCCCTCAGCTTATGCTAATTGTATCCCTTTACAGTGAAAAAGACCAATTCTTAAACACCAAGTAAAATTTCATCAGCTGGTCTGGTTGTATTTCCTGTTGTTATACCCCAGTATGCTTTTACCAGCAAAAAAATTTTCAGATTTACAGTGATATTATTATAACTGGTCTGAGAAAGTGGAAAATATTCCAAATAAAATAGATTTTATTTTTTAATATTTCTTAGATAAACAAATGTTAATTTTCCTTAATATATAAATACATTCCCTATATCTCTAGGTGTCTGTTCACATAAGTCTGGGGTTTGGGATAATCCATGTCTTTTAAACAATACAATAACTTAGCTTGAAAATAAGTGATATTGAAACACTTACAGAATGTGAAATAACTTTAATAATTATGTCCAAATTACTAAAAATAATTTCAGAAATGCACTTTAAACCCATGTATCATTTTAGGGGCAGGATAGACAATTCATATGTTAGAATTAAAATTACTAACGCATGATGTTACAGCACTGAGTCTTTAAGAAAGAGTACAAAATTGTCAGAAAGGTGCCACTCTAGTAAGTAGCAATGTTGTTGTTCATTAATATTTAAATATCTACCTTTCCTGAATGGTTAACAAAGGATTTATGAAGCCTGATCAAGCCTGGACAACTTAAAGCTGGAAAAAATGGTATCGAACAATGCACAGTTCAGTTTGGGAATTTTAAAGAGATCTAACTGTAGTTTGCAAATATTTAGAACACAAAAAGGGCTACCAGTTTTAAAGAATATTTTATAAGGTTGAATGAATTGTTATAATTCAGATGAGCAACATATATGCATGTTGCAATTTCCCTGAAAAGATATATTTACCCACCTTAACACAGTGTGTTAAATAAAATATAATTTTAACTCAAAACTAATTAAATTTGTCATCGTTTCTTCCTAAAACCATTGTGTTAGCAGAGTCACCATGCACTTATTTCTGGCAATGAGAACTGAGGATCTTCATTTATTCAATCAACTAATATTTATTGAAACCTTAGTATATTTCCAGTGCCAAACAATGAGATAATTAAATAATCACCCTTGGGAGCCAGACAGGAAGGAGGAAGGGGGGAGGAAGGCCTGAAATAGAACTACTAACCCCAGAGAAAGAGTAAGGGGCAAGGACTAGGGCTGGAAACGTTTTTGAAATCTAAGATACTTTTAATAGGTGTGAGAGAAAAGAGGTGTGGAAAAAGTTGGAAAAATGGAAGTTTGAGACCAGGAAGTTGGTTATTAGAGTTTGAAGTTATAGAAGTTTCAGCTAATAATGTTGCAGTCTACACTTAAAAGATGATGGCTGGGGTGGAACACAGATGAAGGTCACAGGGATTAAGTAAGTCGTGAGTGGACTGCCATCCTCATGGGTGCTGAAATAATGTCCTATGATTTCAGGATTTGGGGTGTAGAAGGCCATTGTAAGCAGGTGGAAAGTCCTCAGTGAAGGTAGTATGTGACCTGAAGGCAGGTGCTTTAAGAAGTATAGAATGATAAATAAAAATCATGGGTTCATGGAGGCACAAGAATATCGTCATGTAACATCATCGGAGAGCTAGAAAGATGTTGAACCACTTTCACCCAGGCAAACTGGGGACTAAGGTTTCAATTAAAGCAAGAAATTGGAGGGAAAATACCGTGAAGAGTTCTCTTCTCTTTTCTTGTTTTATTAGATGTGTCTTATAACACCAGGTACTTGGCATGTATGTATGCATGTATTTTGTATTTACATTTCTTACTATATGTTGCAACTATTCAATATATTTATTTCTCTAATTGCACCTTAAGCTCACTAAAGGATAAGAACCGTGGCTTATTCATCTTTATAACCCACTTAAAGTAGCAAACTTAGATGTTTCATAAATATATCTTAGTGAAAAAATAAATGTCACTGTTAGTGAGTGACCCTTTCAATGTTAGATTTCAGGTTACTAAAAGGGGTTAGAGGAACTTTCCATGTTTTTCTTCTTATTATAATATAATTGGGTTGGGTTTTTTTTTTTTTTGGTATTTTTGAGATATAATTTAAATACAGTAAAATGCTCAAATCTTTAGTGTACAGCTTGATGAATTTTGAAAAATGCATACACTCTTGCAATCAATAATGTACCAAGGCCCGCTCATCTGGCTCACAAGAGCTGCTGTGTACATTTCTTCCTGGCTTTGCTTTAATAAAATCACATTGGTAATTTGAAATCAACCATGATGAGAGTATGTACAACTCAGAAATTGGTGAGTGTTGCACAGTAGGACTTTTTTTCCCCCAGAGAGCCAGTTGTTAATACATTTATCAGGACACACTGCTGATTACCATCAGCCAGATCCAGATATGCATTTCTATCACCAGAGTGATTATTTCATGCCTCTTTCAAGTTAATCCCTTGGCAACCACTCTTTGGATTTCTATCACCATTGATTAATTTCATCTGATCCTGAACTTCATATGAATATAATCATACAGTATATGCTCTTGTTTCAGGCTTCTTCACTTAGCATAGTATTTTTTATCTTAAAACGTTTCACTGCGTGTATCAGTAGTATGTTTTCTCTTTATGAGTGTGTCATACTCCATTGTATGAATATGATGCAATTTGTTTATCTATTCTCCTGTTGATAGACATTTGAGTTGTTTCCTGTTTTGGGCTATTACGAATAACACTTCTATAAAAATTTTTGTACACATTATGTGTGTGTGTGTACACTATGTATTCATTTCACTTAAGTATATACTTAGGAGTGAAATTGTTGGATTATAGAGTGGGTGGCGTAGGGTAAACTTTAATTGAAACTGCCAGATAGATTTCCAAATTAATTGTACTATTTTATATTTGTATCAACAATATATGAGTTCTTGTCTTATCTTCTAGCTGTTTTAGATATTAGGTTTTTTGTCAGTAAAATAATATAGGCCATTGGAAGCAAGTATGACAACCAACTCTTTTTTTCTCACTTAGAATCCAGCAAAATACAAACCATATGGCAACTTTTTAAATAATACTTAACTGATTAGAAATTTTGCTGCAGAATCTTCTTTGTGGTTTGTTATAAGGCGTCTTTATAGTAAGTAATATAGGTCTGAAAAGTCATAGGAAGATATATTTGCCATGGATCAATAGCTGGCAGGATAAAGGGAACTACTTTTAAAAGGAGAACAATTGAGGGTAAGTAAAAATTATACAAGGTTGATATTTTCTACAGCCAAATCTATTTTGGAGCTTTATCAAAGTTTTTAAAATAAACTTCATTAAAAACCAAAAACAAAAAAATTTATTTTCCTATGAAGTTACCCAATATGTGAACATAGCATTTTCTAGGGTATTTTTGTGGAAGCAAAACAATGGTCAAATTAGAAATAAAAATTGATTAAATAGGTGTTTACTTCAAATGGTCACATCTATTTTATAATATCATGTTATCCAACAAGTAACAGATTTTATCTAAATTCAATTATAACCTATAAAGGAGACTCCCATTATGAAATGGCTGACTATTTTAACATTTGGGTATTTTTAGGAAGCTTGTACAAGTTCACCCAGCTAAAAACAAGAATAACAAAGAAAAGCCTACTTTACAATGCAGTGCTGTCCTATCTGCAGTATCTGTCATTAGACTGCATTAATAGATAAAACACTCTTTCTGTTAAAAAAAGGGACATCACTAGAGATCCTACTGACTATAAAGAAAAAGGAATATTATGAACATCTTGACAGCAATCCATACGAAAATTTGGTGTAATGAATAAATTCATTGAAAAACAAAATTTACCATAGCTGAGACAAGAAAAATAGAAAATATGAATGGATCTATATATATGTATTAAAGAATTAAGTTTATTATCAAAACCTGTAGTAAAAAAAAAAATTCCAGATCTAGTTGACTTCAGTGATGAATGTTTCCAAACTTTCCATATGGAAAATGAAGAAATACTTCTCAACTCATTTTATAAAATCAATATGACCTTGATACCCAAACACGAAAAAACATTAATGGTAAGGATTATTATTTCATGAATGCAAAGATGGTTTAATATATGAAAAGAAATAAATGCAATTTGCCACATTAACACAAAAAAGAGAAAAATATGATTTTTTTCAGAAATTCAGGCAAAAGGCAATACCCCTTCATGATAAAAACTCATAGCCAACTAAGAATAAAAGGGATCTTCCTTCATCTGATAAAAAATATCTATCAAAAAAAACCCACTACAGCATACATTATACTTAGTGGTAAGTCATTAAATAATATTAAATTCTCTGTGAAATCAGGAAAAAGATGAGGATACCCTATATCAACACTTCCATTTGACATTGTACTAGAGGTTTTTGCTGGTGCAATAAGAAAATAAGATAAATAAATAAAAGATGTAAAGATAAAGAAGAAGAAGTAAGATTATTATTATTATTTGCAGTTGGTATGCTACTGCACATAGAAAACTCTAAGAATCTAAAAAGCAAACATGCAAATTAATAAATGAATTCAGTAAGATACTGAAAGCAAGGTCAACAAGCAAAATTCGATTCTATTTCTATGTGCCAGAAAAAACTATCAAAAACTACATTTTTAAAATAACACGTACAATACCATAAAAATCTTGAAAGTATTCTAAGGGAAGATGAAGAACATCTTTACTCTGAAAATTACAACATATTATTGGTAGAAATTAAATAAGACTTAAAAAAATGCAAAAATATATTACATTCAAAATTCACCACTGTAAGATGTTGTCTCTCCAAACTGACCAAAAGATTCAGTGCAATTACAATCAAAATCCCAACAGACATTTGAAGAAAATTACAAAACTCAGAAACCATGAAGTATGAGGCTTTCCAATTTGACAAGGAAAAAAAATTTAACATTCTTCAGCAAAAATATCATCAATAAAATCAAAAGAAAAGACAATATCTTCTAGTGAAAAATAATGCCTAAGAATAAATAAGATAAAGAGCTCAATTTAAAAATGGCCCTTTAAGTAGTTTATAGATGAAGAGCTGCAAGTGGGAAAACAGCGGAAAAAGATGCAACCTTACTCATAATTAAATGCAAATCAAACTGACAATAATATATGATTTTCAGCCATTAGACACATAATCACTTAAAAATACATAGTTTATGTTTAGTAATATGACAGTTGGTGGGGCTGTGGGAAAGGCACTGTCATTTACTATTAGTGAAAGTGTAAACTGGGACAACTTTTTAGGAAAGATCTATAAAAATTAAAAGTACATGTGCCCTTTGACCAACAAAATCCACTACTACCAAATTATACTATAGATATGACAACAAAAACTATGTTATTTGAATAGTTAATGTGATTTATGGCCAAAAAAAAGCCTAAGTGATTCCAGATGATGGGATAAATAAACAAATAAACATGCAACCATACAGTGGAATCCACATAGCTACTATAGAAATTAGTGTGTTGATATCTTGATTTCTAAGAACATTGAGTACAAAAAAGATATAGATCTCTGAGTATAACATTATCCCTCCTTTTTAAAAATACTAGAAAATAATATTTATATTTGGTTGTATATCTATATATTCTGGTTTATGGATTTTTTTGCCTTGAAATGTACACATATCAAAACAAAATCTGTTCATAACGGTTACTCTGTTAGAGACTAGACATCAATTATAGTAGATATCTAATTATAATTTATATTTTTCTCTTGTATTTTTTCTAACTATTTTATGTAGAACTTTTATAGTTTTGATTAATACTAATAGAGATTGTATGATCTCATTAACAGAAATTTTTACTTTTTTTCTTTCTACATTTCTGTTAAAAAAATGAACTGAGTCCTGGTGAAGTGTGGTAGACACTCTTCTTCTTATTTCTCCGGCTAAGTTTAGCTAAACACCATGGGCATTATAAATAAGACAAACATCAGAGCACTCTGAAGACTGACTGGCTAGGACCTTCAAGACCCAAGAAAAGACCCAGTGGTGAATCCCCTGGGCTTTCTTTTAGCCCTATATAGCAGACTAGGCACTGAGGAAGCAAGTAACATGGCAACGTCAACCAATGACTTGGACAAAAAAGCTTCAGGAAAGCCTGCTCTCTGTAGCTATAGGACCAGGAAAAGGACAGCCTAGTAAGATAGAAAACTTTTAGACAGTAACTGCTCAACTCCAACAAAATACCACACACACACAAAAGCAGCTATATTCCCATGGGAGCAAAGGCCAAATGGGGAGACTAGACTTCCACCCTTGCCCTGACTGTAACAAGGCATACCTCCCTCCCACCAGGGTGATGTCAGAGGTGTGATATCAGAGAAGATCAAGTAAGAAGGTGGCATTTTGATTTCCACTAGGGAATAACGAGGAGTCTCCACTGGCAGCGTCAGTGGGACCATGAAAGGAGCCTGAACTTCTACCTCCATCTAGATGTATCAAGGTACCACTTCCTCTCCCTATCAGGAGAGTATCAGAGGAGGCCAAGTAGAAAACAGGAACTTTCATTACCACCCAGCAGTAATGAGGTCTCCCTCTGACCACAGTGTTAGTGGAGGCTATGTGAGGTATTATAACTAGGCACTTCTCCCCCTTGCAACCAAGGGGGTATTATTGGAAAACAAGTGGGGAGCCTAAACTCCCATCAAAGCCCAGCAGTAGGGGAAATTCAATTACCACCCCACTTGGAAGTAACAAGGCAGCGTGCTCTTCCCCTCTGGTGTAGTGTTAGAGATTTAATAAGATCGAGAGTCTCATAACATAATAGCCAAAATGTCCATAATACAATAAAAAAAATTACTCATCATAGCAAGACCAGGAAAATATCAGCTTGAATGAGAAAAGATAATTAACAGATACCCAAACCAAGGTGATTCAGACATTAGAATTAACTGATAAAGATTTTAAAGCAGCCATCATAAAAATACTTCCATAAGCAATTATGAAAACACTTGAAACAAATGAAAAAATAGAAAATCTCACACAAAAAAATGAAGATATAAAAAAGAATCAAATGGAAATTTTAGAAATAAAAAAAGAAAACCCTGAAATTAAAAAAAAATAAAATGAATGAGCTCCACAGTAGAATAGAGGGGACCAAGCAATCAGGAACTCCAGGAGGAGAGAGAAAAGGGGATGAGACAGATAAAATATTTGAAAAAATGATGACTGAAAATTTCCCAAATTTGGTAAAAGTCATAAACCTGCAACTTCAAGAAGCATGTACAACCCTAAGTGGGATAAACTCAAGGAAAGCCACACCAAATAACATCATAATCAAACTTCTGAAAACTAAAGATGAAGAAAAAAGTCTTGAAAGCAACCTAGAAGTAGAAAAATAAATTAGAATGACAGCAGAGTTCTCATCAGAAACCATACAGGCCAGAAGGAAGTGGCACTAAATTTCAAGTGCTGAAAGAACTGTCAATCCAGAATTCTATATACAACAAAAGTATCCTTCACCAATATCCTTAGTGATTCCTTATCACTAAGGAATTTGTCACCAGAAGACTTGCCCTAAAAGAATGGCTAATGAAGTTCTTGAAAAAGAAAGAAAACAATAAAAGAAAAAATCCTGAGACATCTGGAAGAGTGAAAAAAATAAGTAAATACTATAGATTTGCCTCCTCTTTTTGAGCTTTCTAAATTATGTTTGATTGTTGAAGCAAAAACCATAACATTGCCTAAAAATATCTATATATTTTAACAAAAGTACCCATGCATCTTTAATGTAAACAACTCAGCCTTATAGTATATTTGGCAATGAATTGGATTGGAAGACACAAGACCTACCTTTCTGATCTATGGAATCTGCTACATATTAGTTTTATAAGCTAGGACATATGCTACATTCTTTTCAGTTTTTTTTTCTTTTTTAAAAATAGGAATGGTAAATCTTTCTTATGAGTTTCATAAAGGTGTTTTGAGATAAGATATTTTGTAAACTATGAAAGACTATAAAATGCAAAGGTATTAAAATTATCCTCGTTTATCTTTCAAAACATGGTTTTGTTCAAAGGTAATCTATCATGGACTTTATTGTGCTGAAGTATTTAAGTATTGAGATTTGCAATTTATGTTGAAAAGAATCCAAAAAAATTGAGGATTGATAGAAAGGATAGAGAGATGTGTAGTTATGCAGTAAATCAAGTATATTAAAATGTTAATGGTAGGATCTAGGTGATGTGTATGTGAGTATTCACCATAAATTTATTTTAACTTTTCCACAAATTTGAAATATTTTATACAAAAGTATTGGAAAAAGAATTTTAACATAAAATCTTAAATTCTCACAGATTTCAGGAAAATAAAAGAGGTTACCTATGATGTTACTAAGCATATCACCTTCATGATACATGACATCAATGTAGCTTAGGCTATAGCAACAATATCATATTCACAAGTAAAATGAAATACAAGTTCCTCTCCTGGGAGCATGTATGAGTGTGCATGCTTGCTTGCACATACATGCACTATATTTGTTCATGAACATATGTAAAATTCAACATAAGGTAAATAAAATAAAATTGGAGGTTCTATTACAAACTTATACTAATATTTTGCTACCTGCTTTTTTAAGGTCCATGGACAGTTTTATTGTTTTTCTTAATATCTTCAGCATATGCTAATAAATCATTTTATATTAAATATCCCAGAGAATCTAAAGTCACATATTTTTCATTTACTCTGGAAGATTTGCTATAATGCATTTTTTCCACGTCAAATTTTTTAACACCAAATCATTATAATCACATTCATTTTCCAAATACGGTAACTGTGATCAAAATTCTCCATTGCTTTATACAGTATTGATGGCAGAATCTGGGTTGTGTTAAGTGCGTACCCAACTTGATCCTAAAACCTTTTGATACTCAAAATCCTCAAAAATTAATTTCATTTTTCTGGGTCAAATTATCTTTGAAGCAAAGAGATATATGTTCAAATTAAAATATATTTGAAAATGTTCCTCAGGACATTAACTTGTTTTTATAAAGCAATATTTAAAGAGGTAAATGTAAATGAGCCACATGGATTGCATTCTTCTTGAAATAACCACACACTGGCAACCTAATGGAAAATGGGCTTGGAAAAAATTTGGGATGTATTAGGTTACCAATATCAAGGCCTTTTCTGATTGTGTTTTGTGGTTTTAGCCAACAAGCCGCAATTGGAGAGTAGAATTACCACATATAGCCGGGGTGGCATTTCAGTGGTACGTGGTGTTGGAAAGGACTCAGCTTGAGGGTCTTAAAATCTGTCAGTATGGGAGAGTATATCACATTCCAGGATGGGGTTATTGTACTGATCCGAGGTATCCTTGGTGAACCCAGAAGCCTGGTTGGACTTAGCATGTATGTAACTTAGTAGAGCCATTCATCATACCATTCACTTATCAATTTATTCATTCCTTTCATAGCAGTTATTTGGTGCTCTACATTATCATTAGCTTGAGGGGATGGGGTAAAAGAAGACTATATCTTGATTAAAATCCAGCAACTCCCACAATCCATAAGTAAAATAGATGCTCTCGGTGCCATGTCCAATTCCTTTAGCACTACCATTTTCATGCATGCCAGATTAACTTCCAACAGCCAGCACCTGAATCTCTTCATCTGAGGGCTTTTTCTAGCCATCAAATCCTGCTCTGCCCATTTGCAGTAGGCTGAAGGGCTGGAAATTAATGCCTTCCAGAAACAGCCCTAAATTAATCACTTGCAGGTAGGATAACACTGAAGTCCATGTTCTACACATTCCAGAATTCACCATCAGGTTTAAGTTCCTGTTACCCACAGTGGTGATTTTTCCTTCTCTATCTTGTTTCTCCACTCCCCTATTCATGTTTCCTGATATCATGCCACAAATAAGCTACATCTTCTAGAATCCTTATCTTAAGGTCTGTTTCTGGGAAAACCCAAATTAAGACAATAGGTATATTAGTCAGCGTTCTCCAGAGAAACAGAACCAATAGGATGTATAAAGATATATAAGAGGAGATTTATTATGGGAATTAGCTTATATGATTATGGAGGCTGAGATATTAGTTTCTTTATCAATACGCCATCTGTAAGCTAAAGAGCCAGGAAAGCTGGTGGTATAATTCAACCTGGCCTCAAAAGCCTGAGAACCAGGAGCTCTGATGTTCGAGAACAGGAGAAGATGGATATCCCAACTCAAGATGAAAGAGAATTTGCCTTTCCTTAACCTTTTGGTTCTAGTGGGTCCTCAGTGGTTGGGATGATGGCCACCCACATTGGTAAGGGTGATCTCCTTTACTCAATCTACTGATTTAAATGCTAATCTCTTCTGTAAATATCCTCACCGACACACCCAGAAATAATGTTTTACCAGTTATCTGGACATCCCTTAGCCCAGTTAAGTTGAAACATAAAATTAACCATCACAATAGGTAAGGCAGGCATGGAAGCAAATAATCACCAAAAAATGTGGCATGAGCCACAGTAAATACACGTATCAAACACCATGGGAATCAAACTAGGGAGCTACATTTATTTGTTCATTTAACAATAATTTTGGGGGCACCATTTTCTAGGTTCCCAATCCATGCAAATGTAAAGAGGGCACCAAGGCACTATCGATATTTCTAGGAATGTAGATTGTTAACCGGAGACAAAGAAATCTCTCTTTGCCTAAGAAGAGATGGGGTGGGGTAGGGTGGAAAGAAGAAGGGATGAAGGAGAAAGAAAGTGTGGAAAGAGGAAAAAATGGAAGCTGAAAAGTAATTGTGAGAGTAGATGAAGTTTGAGCTGAATTTTTACCAGGACTAATTTTTCTACACAGAAATCTGGAGACTCAGAATTTAGGCAGAGGGACAGAAAGTTGAAAGGCCCAGAGTCACACCAAAGGGCGTGGTGACATAGGAGTAGCAGTTCAGCATGCTGAGAACACAGCATAGATGTGGGAGACTTGAGGAAGCTAAGGCAGGAAAGGTATGTTGGGGGGGGCGTTGTGTGCACACTACCTAAGAATGTGGACTTCATCCTATGAGCAACAGGAATCCACCAAGACCCCCAACCTAGGGCTCCAGCTGGCATGCCCATCTGTCCTATGGAGATCTGAAGATGGCCGCTCTTGGACAAGCTGCACCTGGGAGTCTGTCTTGGGTTCAACAATCACTAGAGGACGGGTGCAAAACTTCTGAATGCATTTGAGGATAAAAGCTATTCATTCTAAGTTACCTTTGGTTAGGAAATTATCAAGTGTTTAAGCTCCAAAGGATCACAGGGAACATCTGTCCAGTCTCCTAACTTCCCAGAACCAAGACTGAAACGCATATGTCATAAATCCTTGTCTCCTTCCATTAATTGTTCCTTAATGAGACTTGTACAATCAAAATAATTGTTTAAACTATGCTCTGTATGCTGGTGTTCCTGAATACAGAGAATAACAGCCATTGTGCTTCAAAACGTAACTCTCAGATGAAACAAGATCGGCCATGTGTTGATTATAACTGATGATGGGTATGAGTCCATAGGAGTTCATAATATTATTCTCGCTACTTGGTATATGCTTCAAATTATTCACAATAAAATACAAAAGGAAACATTTCTCAAAGAAGAATTATAATTAGTTACCTGTAGCAGGTTCCACTGGGTACCTTTAGTGGTCCAGTGCCCCCACCCCCAGCTGCTGTTCTCCTGTATACCCTTCTTCAGAGTGGTGTCCTTGGTTTACTTTGGGAGCCATCTCATTGGCCTATGCCTGAAAGCCTCTCCCCACCCCCACCCCACCCCCAGGGTGTCCATACCTAATGACTGACTGACGGGGAGAAAGCAGTAATGACAGCTCTCTTACCTTTGGGTGGGAAAACCTCGGGCGCATTTCACACTCCAAAGCTGCTTGTGGGATCAGGCCGAGGCTAGACTTCTCCTGAGCCCCCATCTTTCTCTGGCTTCTTCCCCTGCTCTTTCTTGCTTTCCTCACAACCCTAGAAGTTTCTCCAGAGAACATTCCCTCAGTAAGTCATTTGCAAGAAAATTTCTGTCTTAGACTTTGCTTCTAGGGAACTCAGCCTTAAAAAATTTTATTTTGGAATTGATGGGAATTAATCTGTTGATTAGAGCATGGGACCAGGTAGGAATCAGGCCAGGTTACCAAACTGATTCTGTGTTTTCTTATCTGTGTCAATCAACTCTATGAATGTTAGTTTCCTTTGAAAAATGAGGAAAATAACATTTCCCTAGTCTATACAGTATGATATTGTGAGGAGTGAATGAGATTATGCATATGAAAGCACTTTTGAAAATGGAAAGTTCTACACAATGTGATTACATTACTATGCTATTTCTATCATCTTCAAAAAGTTGCCAATTGCCTGACATTTAATTATTAATATATTACTGAATTCTACAAACTGAGAATTTATTTTAAGGCCAAGAAACAGAGGCTTGCTGCAATGTGCCACATAACTGGGCTAGCTTTCTTTGGTTAATTTAGGCTTTTCATCTTTGCTTGCCTTTTCCTGACAAGACACTAGAGCTAGATGTGAATTTGAACCTCTGGTGGGCAATGGACCCTGTCATCTTTATACATAAGGACAATACATTTTCAGTTTTCTTTCCAGGAGTGAAGAAATGTCTTGTAAATTGAAGGTTAACATCTTACAACTTGTATAAAGGGAAAAAACCAACAACAATAACAATGCAGTTTACTTACATACTATAATAATAATCTGCATCTTGATCATGTGCTCTGTTTTCCAGAATGGCCACTGAAACAAGCAGATACTAATTTCTTTAATCAGGCGATAGTCCAGCAATACCAGTACTCATATAACAGAGAATCTAATGCTTGACTACGGTCATCGCTGCAAGGTTGAAAGAGTGCCTGAAACATAATCTAAGTGAAAACAGCCAGAGGGAGATGTCTATGCTTATGCTGAGTCCTGATGCTCAGAGCATCACTCTTAAAAGAGAGTCATTGAATTCTCACATTTAATGACCCATTAATCCGGCATAATGTTCCTGTCTCAGAAATATAGTTTGGAGAACAGAAAAAAGGTTGTTCACAACTATTCCTCCCCTTCCCCCACTTTATATGCATAGTTTTTAAAAAGTTATTAATCCTTATTTATACATTTCTATCTTAAGAGATGTATCTTTCACATGTGGCTGTTCTGAAATATATATGGAATTACCTTAAAATATCTAAAATAGAATCCAAATTACATGTCCTCCCTCTCTTGTGATACTTCTGAAAATACACTTCGCTCAGAAGTAATATCTGGTGATCCCACATGGCTGGAAACGAAGACATACTAGTTAGATGTCAACATAGCTTAAAGGAATGACTTGCATAAAATATACAAATATTGTGTTTTGTTCTCTGTGTTCTATTGTAGTTCTTAGCAGAGCAACACAGCTACAAGTCAAAGGAACAAAAATGATTTCCCCATGTTTACCGCCATAGGAACTGATTTCTCAATGGGGATAATTTAAATACTGATGATTCCCAAAAGCATACTGAGCGTATGGTAAAGAACTGTAAGAGCTCACTGTTTTGAAAATCTGCTGTGCATACTAAAGTGGCTGCAATCTGAATAAACATTTGAAGCTTTGAGCAAGAAGGAAAATTAGCACAGACGGTTAGCAATTTCTAGGAGGATGCCTCTAAAAAATATCTGAAGGGTTGCTTATGGGGTATTATTGAGTATATGTGATGTGACAGGCTGAAGCATATATGTATATATATATGTATAACTCTCCAACTATTTAATTCTCTGATTCATTTAAGCTTACCAAGACAGACTGTATCTTAAATTACTATTTTTTTTTCAAAAGTAATTATCAGAATGCCTTCTTTCCTCTGGTTAAGAATGAGCTAGTTTATTACTAAAATAAAAATGTTTCCTTAATTAAGTGAATGGAAATAAGGGGAAAAAATGGGCAGGGAATGAGATAATAATGTTCCACTGCCGATGAAGTGAAACCATCTGAGCAAGGTTAGGTGTGGCCCAGAAAGTGGCCCACCTCATAGGCTCGTGGATGAGTACTGGCCTCAGAGCAGAGACGAAAACCTTCTTCCAGACCTAAACATTCCAAGGCAGCCTTGACACTTGGGGAAAATTTGCTTCCCACTGGCTCCACCTGCCCTAATGTACACCCCACACACAGATACACAAGCTCATGTCCACATGCTAAAAAGGAGAAAGCCCTCCAGAGGCACTATGATCATCCCTCATTTCTCAAACAAGATGCTGCTTTTTTACCAACCTACTGTTTCATCAAGGTAGGGACTTACTCTAAGCAGCATTGAGCAAGTTTTTGCTCTTATGCCAGCGAAATTAGGGAACAGAAAAAAATTTTTAAAGAAAAATAATGTAAAACATGTTAACAAATTTAAAACTCTAGGGTTTTTATCTTTGCAGTTGTAGTCTTCCCAAATGAAATCATATTGGATCAAGTTAGGAATGTTAGTATAATTTTAAGAAAACAGAGAAATTGAGAAAGATAAATGATACCCCCATGAGATTCTTTAATCAGCAGATTTTCCAGCCTTTGGACACTTTCTATGGTGGGCCTGATGTCAATTTTTCATTAGGTCATTTCCAAATTTCAGTAAACAGGACATATCTGAATAAGATCTGTGATTATTTCATTGGTGATTAGGTAATTCTGTGACAGATTTGTTATGTTAAGTAATATTGGATGTATACACTAATGAAATATGCATTTAATTTTTCTTCTAAAGACTAAAAAATTTTATGTTAAAATGTTATACTTTACGAGTTTTAAAAGTCTTAAAGACTTTCAGACTTCTGCTTCTGGGAAGATGAAGTAGATATACTTTCCTATTTTTCCTGCTACGTACAACTAAAAACCCTGGACATTATATATAAAACATAAGAAGACTCAAAGGTGGAGAGGAAAAGATAGACCGTCTAGGACTGGGGATGTGCTGAGTTCCCTGTGTTTTCTTTTTACCATATATATATCTGACTTAGAACTGAAGAAGCTGACAACTCAGAAACACCCACAGGTGCAGGTAAAATAGATAGATAGATAGATAGATAGATAGATAGATAGATAGATACCAATAAAAACTACTCTCTCAGCCAAAGGAAATGGAAATAGTCAACATAACAAGACAGAAAACTTTTAGACAATAACCACTACACTCCAACGTAACATCATAGAAAAAAAAATGTGGTCCCATCCCCATCCATGTCAACAAAGGCTGAATGGTAAGTCTAAACTTCCATCCTTGCCAGGCTGTAATGAGGTAATCCAATCCACCTCCCTCCACTACCAAGGTAGTGTCAGAGGATGCCAAGTAGAGAGCCAGAACTTTCATTACATTTGGCATTAACAAGATCATCTGTCCCCCACTGTATGGTGTTAGTGGGGACCAAGAGGGAGCCTGAACTTTCACTCCCACTCAGTAGTAACAAGCCATCCCTCCCTCTCTCTGCTGAGGCAGTGTAAGAAGAAACCTAGAAGAGAGTCAGGACTTTCAACATCATTGAGCAGTAAGGAAAATTCCCCTGCCCCTGTGATGTGGCTGGTAGCTACATAGGGAGCAGTAATGAGGCATTCCTATCCTTTTCAGCCAGGGCAATATCAATGGAGGCCTGGTGGGGAGCCAGAAATCTCACTACCACCCCACAGCAAGGGTGGTAATTTCAACAAAAGCTGAGTGGGGAACCTGAACTTCTACACCTATTGGTAGAACCTGAACTTCTGCCTCCACCTGGTAGCAACAAAGCAGAGAACCCCTTCTTCCCCTGATGGGGTCATGTCAGACAAAACCAGCTAAAATAGGTTTATATAAGATCCAGAGTCTATTACTATATTGTCATAAATTTTCAAGCTTCAATAGAAAAATCACACATCATACCAAGAACCGGGAAGATCTCAAACTGAATGATAACAATCAATAGATGTCCACCCCAAGATGACAGTGGTATTAGAATTATGTTACAATGATTTTAAAGCAGCAATCTAAAGATGTTTCTACAGCAGTTATAAATACACTTGAAATAAATGAAAAAAAAATGGAAAGTCTCAGCAAAGAAATAGAAGATATAAAGAAAAACAAAATGGAAAGTTTAGAGCTGAAAAATATAACCAAAAAAATTTTAAAAATTTAATTGATGCTCTCAACAGAAGAATGGAGAGAACAGAGGAAAGAATTAGTGAACTGGAAGATAAAACAATAGAAATCACCCAATCTGAACAACAGAGAAAAAATAGATTGAAAAAAATATATAAACAGAACCTCAGAGGACTGTGGTACTATAAAAAAAGTTCTAACATTCATGCTATTGGAAACTGGACAGAGAAGAGAAAGAGATCTCAAATTTAGTAAAAGACATAACCTACAAATTCAAGAAACTGAGGAAATCTTGAATAGAATAAACCAAAAGAAATCCACACTACAACACATCATAGACAAACTTCTGAAAAGTAAAGACAAGCAAAAAATCTTGAAGGCAGAAAGAAAAAGCAACACCTTGCCTATTAGAGAAAAACTATTTAAATAACAGCAGATTTCTCATCAGAAACCATAGATGCTAAAAGGAAGTGGCACACCATTTGCCAAGAGCTGAAAGAAAAATACTTCAACTTAGAATGTTATATCCATTCAATATATTCTTCAGAAATGAAGGGGAAATCAAGACATTCTCAGATATGGGAAAACTAAGAATTTGTTTCCAACAAATCTAAACTGAAAGAATGACTAAGGTAAGTTTTCTAAACAGAAAGGAAATGATAAAAAAAAAAGAGAGAGAGAGAGAGACATTGAAACATCAGGAAGGAAGAAAGCACACAGTAAGCAAAATTATGGGTAAATGAAGAGTTTCCTTCTCTTCATAAGTTTTCTAAATTATATTTAATGATTGAAGCAAAAATTATAGCACTATCCAATGTAGTTCTAAATATACATAGAGGAAATTAAATATTTAAGACAATTATAAACAGGGAGGGTAGAGGGGCAGAGTCAAGATGGCAGCGTAGGCAGACTCTGAACTCACCTCCTCCCATGGACACAGTCAATTTACAACTACTCGTGGAGAAATTACCCCTGAGACAGAACTGAAAACTGGATAAGAGGAACTCCTGCAACAACGGACAATCCTAACTGAGGTGGAAGAGGCAGAGACCCCCTTCTGGAGAGGAAAAACACCGCCTTCACAAGCCGCCAGCTTCACGGTCGCCGGGAGCAGCTCACAGGTACGCACCCTCCCTGGAGGCGCGGGGTCCTGAGCCGGGGAGCGCCCCCGCTGTGGGCATTTTGTGGACCCAGCACAATCGACACCAGCGGCATAATATCTGACTTTGCCTGCTACTAAAACATTGGGGAGCACCCCCAGAAAACCCGGTTCACAAAGAAACTAAAACTGGCTCTTAAAGGGCCCGCGCACAAACTCACCCGTTCCAGAAAGCATCCTAAAATCACCAGAAAGAAAGGTGCACAGTGCTTTGGTGACAAGAGACTCACCTAATAGGCCCTGAGTGCATCTCGGTGAGGGGTGAGACCTCTCCAGGGACTGGGACATTGGCGGCGGCCATTGTTGTGGCCTGGTGTGAGCGTGCTGACACAGACGCCATTGGAGTTCTCCCTGAGGCCTGCTAGCCCAGGGTCTGCTCCACCCCCTAGAGCACCGATTTAATCCAGCTCAGCCAGGGCAGGCAGCCCACCCTAGAGACTGGCCCCACCCAACAACAAGCCCTCAGGCAACGTGTGGGCCTGCATAGATTGGTGACTGGATTCTCTGCAGCCTGGTAATTGAGCCGACTTGAGCGGGGCAGGGTGTGCACAAGGAGCGGGTGGAGAGTGTGGGGCGGTGGCGGAGTGTGTGGGGCTCTCGCCGTGGAGAGACTGGGTCCGCTTCGGGATGTCGGGGCGCTCACATGGGGCAGGACTGTGTTGACTGTGTGTGTGGACCTGTGGGCGGCAGGGCTTGTCAGCTGCAGGGATTGTCAGCTGCAGAAGACTTGTGCTTCTCAAAGACCCACATAGGAGGTTTGCCCCACCTTCCAAAGCCTGAAACAATTGGGTGCTCCTGTGCCTGAGGCCAGCCCCACCCAGCTGCAATCCTCAGAGAGCTGACAAGAGACATAATAGGCTAGAGACTTACTGCAATTGTAAGGCCCTGAGCCTAACAACCTGCCACGCTGGGGGCCTACTCAGTTAAAAGAAATACTGCAACACAAATGTGGTATTAGAACTTACAGCCAACTGTGCTGGGGCTCCCCACACCTGATAAAGAGACTGAAGGGCCCACAACAACTACAAGCAGCTGAGCATTACAACAGCTGGCCAGGAGCATAACTCAGCCTCCCTGGGCACCTATAGGGAGAGCTAACAGGCCACAATAGAAGGACACATGTAGCCCACATAGGGGCCACCCCTGGAACATTGAGAACTGAGGGAAGCACACTGGAAGCCTCCTAAGGCATCACTTACATAAGGTCACCTATCCAAGAGCAGGAGACGTAGCTGACCTACCTAATACGTAGACACAAGCACAGGGAAAGAGGCAAAATGAGGAGGCAAAAGAATACATTCCAAGTAAGGGAACAGGACAAAACCCCAGAAAAGGAACTAAGTGAAACAGAAATGAGCAACCTACCTGACAGAGAGTTCAAACTAAGAGTGTTAAGGATGCTCACTGATCTGGGGAAAAGAATAGATGAACTCAGTGAGAATGTCAACAAAGAAATGGAAGATATAAAAAAGAACCAATCAGAAATGAAGAATACAATACTGGAAATGAAAAATTCATTAGAGGGACTCAAAAGCAGAGTAGAGGATACAGAAGAATGGATCTGTGAGCTGGAAGAAAGACTAGAAGAAATTACCCAAGGTGAACAGGTAAAAGAGAAAAGAATTAAAAAGAGTGAGGACAGTCTAAGGGACCTCTGGGACAACATCAAGTGCACTAACATCCGTGTTATAGGTGTCCTGGAAGGAGAAGAGTGAGACAAGGGGGCAGAGGATCTATTTCAAGAAATAATGGATGAAAACTTGCCTAACCTAAGGAAGGAAACAGACATCCAGGTACAGGAAGCACAGAGAGCCCCAAACAAGATAAACCCAAAGAGGCCCACACCAAGACACATCATAATCAAAATGTCCAGAATTAAAGATAAAGAGAGAATCCTAAAAGCCGCAAGAGAATGTCAAGTTACATACAAAGGAAACCCCATAAGGCTATCAGCTGACTTCTCAGCAGAAACCTTACAGGCTAGAAGAGAATGGCACGATATATTTAAAGTGCTGAAAGGAAAAAACTTACAGCCAAGAATACTCTACCCAGCAAGGTTATCATTCAAAATGGAAGGAGAGATCAAAATTGTCCCAGATAAGCAAAAATTAAAGGAGTTTGTCACCAAGAAACCAGTGCTACAAGAAATGTTAAAGGGACTGATTTAAGGGGAAAAGAGAAGACCACAAATAGGAAAAATTATCTATTTCCATGATTAGAACATAATGGATACAAATACACATAAAAGAGGTTAGATATGATATTAAAAACATAAAAGGAGGGAGGAGGGGAGTTAAAGAGTACAGCTTTCAGACAGAGGTCAAACTAAAGTGACCATCAATTCTGTATAGAAGAAGTAAGGAACAGAGAAGGAATATTAAACACTGAGAAAAAAAAAAGTTAAAAAATGGCAGTAAGTACATACTTATCAATAGCTACTTTAAACGTCAATGGACTAAATGCTCCCATTAAAAGGCATAGGGTGGCTGACTGGATAAAAAAACAAGACCCATATATATGCTGCATACAAGAGACACACTTCAGACCTAAAGACACTCACAAACTGAAAGTGAAGGGATGGAAAAAGATACTCCATGCAAATGGCAATGAAAAGAAAGCTGGGGTAGCAGTACTCATATCAGACAAAATAGACTTTAAAACAAAAACTGTAAAAAGAGACAAAGAAGGGCATTACATAATGATCAAGGGAACAATCCAACAAGAGGATGTAACACTTGTAAATATCTACGCACCCAATGTAGGTGCACCTAAATATATAAAGCAATTATTAACAGACATAAAAACGGAAATAGACAGTAACACAATAATAGTAGGGGACTTTAACACTCCACTTACACCAACGGATAGATCATCCAAACAGAAGATCAATAAGGAAACATTGGCCTTAAACGACACACTAGAACAGATGGACCTAGTAGATATATACAGAGCATTCCATCCAAAAACCGAAGAATACACGTTCTTTTCAAATGCACATGGAACATTCTCCAGGATTGATCACATATTAGGCCACAAAACAAGTCTCCATAAATTTAAGAAGATTGAAATAATACCAAGCATCTTTTCTGACCACAACGGTATGAAACTAGAAATCAACTATAGGAAGAAAATCAGAAAGGCCACAAATACGTGGAGATTAAACAAAATGCTACTGAACAACAACTGGGTTAACGAAGAAATCAAAGAAGAAATCAAAAAATACCTGGAGACAAATGAAAATGAAAATACGACATGCCAGAATTTATGGGATACAGCAAAAGCGGTTCTAAGAGTGAAGTTTATAGCGATACAGGCCTATCTCAACAAACAAGAAAAATCTCAAATAAACAATCTAACAATGCACCTAAAGGAACTGGAAAAAGAAGAACAAACAAAGCCCAAAATCAGTAGAAGAAGGGAAATAATAAAAATCAGAGCAGAAATAAATGAAATAGAGACAAAAAAAACAGTAGAAAAAATTAATAAAACCAAGAGCTGGTTCTTTGAAAAGATCAACAAAATTGACAAACCTTTAGCTAGACTCACCAAGAAAAAAAGAGAGAAGGCACAAATAAGTAAAATCAGAAATGAAAGAGGAGAGGTTACAACAGACACCTCAGAAATACAAAAGATTATAAGAGAATACTATGAAAAGTTATATGCCAAACAATTTGACAATCTGGAAGAAATGGATAAATTCTTAGAATCATACAACCTTCCAAAACTGGATCAAGAAGAAGTAGAGAATTTGAATAGACCAATCACCAGTAAGGAGATCGAAACAGTAATCACAAACCTCCCCAAAAATAAAAGTCCAGGACCAGACGGCTTCCCTGGTGAATTCTACCAAACATTCAAAGAAGACTTAATACCTATCCTTCTCAAACTCTTCCAAAAAATTGAGGAGGGGGGGAAGCTCCCTAACTCATTCTACGAAGCTGACATTACCCTGATACCAAAACCAGACAAGGACAACACAAAAAAAGAAAATTACAGGCCAATATCACTGATGAACATCGATGCGAAAATCCTCAACAAAATACTAGCAAATCGCATACAACAATACGTTAAGAAGATTATACACCATGATCAAGTGGGATTTATTCCAGGTATGCAGGCATGGTTTAACATTCGCAAATCAATCTACGTAATACACCACATTAATAAAATGAAGAACAAAAATCACATGATCATCTCAATAGATGCAGAGAAAGCATTTGACAAGATACAGCATCCATTTATGATAAAAACTCTGAATAAAATGGGTATAGAAGGAAAGTACCTCAACATAATAAAGACCATATATGAGAAACCCACAGCTAATATCCTCAATGGTGAAAAACTGAAAGCTATCCCTCTAAGAACAGGAACCAGACAAGGATGCCCACTGTCACCACTCCTATTTAACATAGTATTGGAAGTCCTAGCCAGAGCAATCAGGCAAGAGAAAGAAATAGAAGGGATCCAAATTGGAAAGGAAGAAGTGAAACTGTCACTATTTGCAGATGACATGATTTTATATATAGAAAACCCTAAAGAATCCACCAGAAAACTTTTAGAAGTAATAAACGAATATGGTAAAGTTGCAGGATACAAAATCAACATACAAAAATCAGTTGCATTTCTGTACACTAACAACGAAGTAGCAGAAAGAGAAATTAAGAATACCATCCCATTTACAATTGCAACAAAAAGAATAAAGTACCTAGGAATAAACTTAACCAAAGAGGTGAAAGATCTGTACACCGAAAACTATAAAACATTTCTGAAAGAAATTGAAGAAGACACAAAGAAATGGAAAGATATCCCGTGCTCTTGGATTGGAAGAATTAACATAGTTGAGATGTCCATGCTTCCTAAAGCAATCTATAGATTCAATGCAATCCCTATCAAAGTTCCAACAACATTTTTCACAGAAATAGAACAAAGAATCCTAAAATTTATATGGAACAACAAAAGACCCCGAATAGCTAAAGGAATCCTGAGAAAAAAGAACAAAGCTGGAGGTATCACACTCCCTGATTTCAAAATATACTACAAAGCTATAGTAACCAAAACAGCATGGTACTGGCACAAAAACAGACACACAGATCAATGGAATAGAATCGAAAGCCCAGAAATAAACCCACACGTCTATGGACAGCTAATCTTTGACAAAAGAGCCAAGAACATACAATGGGGAAAAGAAAGTCTCTTCAACAAATGGTGTTGGGAAAACTGGATAGCCACATGCAAAAAAATGAAAGTAGACCCTTACCTTACACCATACACAAAAATTAACTCCAAATGGATTAAAGACTTGAATGTAAGACCTGAAACTATGAAAATTCTAGAAGAAAACATAGGCAGTACGCTCTTCGACATCGGTCTTAGCAACATCTTTTCAAACACCACATCTGACCGGGCAAGAGAAACAATAGAAAAAATAAACAAATGGGACTACATCAAACTAAAAAGCTTCTGCACAGCAAAGGAAACCATCAACAAAACGAAAAGACAACCTAACAATTGGGAGAAGATATTTGTAAACCATACATCTGATAAGGGCTTAATCTCCAAAATATATAAAGAACTCATGCATCTCAACAACAAAAAAACTACCAACCCAATTAAAAAATGGGCGAAAGACCTGAACAGACATTTCTCCAAAGAAGATATACAGATGGCCAACAGACACATGAAAAGATGTTCAAAATCACTAACTATCAGGGAAATGCAAATCAAAACTACAATGAGATATCACCTCACGCCCGTCAGAATGGCTATAATTAACAAGACAGGAAAAACATGTGTTGGAGAGGATGTGGAGAGAAGGGAACTCTCATACACTGCTGGTGGGAGTGCAAACTGGTGCAGCCACTATGGAAAACAGTATGGAGATTCCTCAAAAAATCAAGGATAGAACTGCCGTATGATCCAGCTATTCCACTGTTGGGTATTTATCCAAAGAACTTGAAAACACCAATTTGCAAAGGTACATGCACCCCTGTGTTCATTGCAGCGCTATTCACAATAGCCAAGACTTGGAAGCAACCTAAGTGCCCATCAAGGGACGAATGGATAAAGAAGCTGTGGTATATATACGCAATGGAATACTACTCAGCCATAAGAAACGATGAAATCCAGCCATTTGTGACATCATGGATGGACATTGAGGGTATAATGCAAAGTGAAATAAGTCAGAGGGAGAAGGTCAAATACCGTATGATTTCCTTCATTAAGTAGTAGATAATAACAACAATAAACAAACACATAGGGACAGAGATTGGATTGGTGGTTACCAGAGGGGAAGGGGGGAGGGAGGAGGGTGAAAGGGATAATTCGGTACATGTGTATGGTGATGGGTTGTAATTAGTATTTTGGTGGTGAACATGATGTAATCTATGCAGAAATAGAAGTACAATGATGTACACCTGAAATTTTTACAATGTTATAAACCAATGTTACTGAAATAAACAAAAAATTAAAAAAAAAACAAAAAAACAGGGAGGGTAAAGGAACACAACAAACAGAAAACAAAAAATAAGAATGCATATTTAAGCCCTAACATATCAATAATTACATTAAATGTAAATGATCTAAATACACAAATAACACAGAGTATTGATTGAGTAGATTAAAAAACATGACCTAACTATTTACTGTCTAAAAGAAACTCAAAATTTGACAATATAGGCAGGTTGATGTAAAAAGAATAAGAAAAGATCTATCATGTATACATTAAAAGATAACAGGAGTGGTTATATTAATATTGGTTAAAGCAGACTTTAGAGCACAGAAAAGGAGTCAGGGAGGGTGCTGTATAATGAAAAGAGAGTTGAATCCATCAACAAGGCATACCAATTCTAAAATGTGTGCACTGAAAAACCAGAGCTTCAAAACATCTGAAGGAAAACTGATAGAAATAAAAGCAGAAATAGACAAATGCACAATTATGGTTGAAGACCTCAACTCTTCTCTCTCAACAATTGATAGAAAATTCAACAAGGATATACAAGAACACAACAACACCATCAACTAGCATAATGTAATTAAAATTTCTAAAACACTGTATGCAATAACAGCAGAATACACACTCTTTCTAAGTGACCATGGAACATGTATCAACATAGGTTATATCCTGGACCATAAAATAACAAATTTAAGAGAACTGAAAATCATATAGAGTGTGTTCTCTGAGCATAATGGAATTAAATTACAAATCAGTAACAGGAGTATAACAAGAAAATCTCTAAACACTTGGAAACTAAACAACACACTTCTAAATATTCCATGAGTTAAACAGATAGCTAAAGCAGTACTGAGAGGCAAATTTATAGCATTAAGTGACTACATTAGAAAAAAGGAAAAGTCTCAATTCAATAATCTAAGGCCTACCTCAAAAACCTAGAAAAAGATTAGTAAAATAAGCCCAAACAAGAAGAAAAAAGCAAATATAAGAGCAGAAATCAATGAAATTGGAAACAAAAACATAATAGACTCAAATACACAAAGAGCTTGTTCTTTGGATAGATCAATAAAATTGACAAATCTCTCACAAGAGTAACAAAGGAAAAAAGGAGAAGACACAAATTATTGCCATCAGGAGTGAAATAGGAGATCTGTAGACATTAAAATGATAACAGGGGAATATTATGATTAATTCTACACACATACATGTGACAACTTAGACGAAATAGAAGAGTCCTTGAAAACACAAACTACCACAACTCACCCAAAATTTAATTTGCAATGGGAAAAAAAAAAAAAACAAAGAAGTCTCTAGGCCCAGATGGTTTCACTAAGAATGCTACCAAACATTTGAAGAAGAATTAACACCAATTCTACACAGCCTCTTCCAAAAAATAAAAGAGGAGCGAACACTTTCTAATTCTTTTTATGAAGCTAGTATTTCCCTGATATCAAAACCAGACAAAGATAGTAAAAACAAAGAAAACTATAGATAAGTATCCCTCATGAATATAGACAAAAAATCCTTCATAAAATATTACAGAATAAAATTTAGCAGTATGTAAAATGAATTATACTTTGTGACTAAGTGGTTTTTATCCCAGAGATGCAAGGCTGCTTCAATATTCAAAAATCAATCAATGTACATATTAACAGACTAAAGAAAAAACATCACATGATTTATGTACAATTTATGTACAAAAAATTAACAAAATTCAAAATGCATTCATGTTAAAAACTCTCAGCAAGTTAGGAATAGAGAGAAACTTCCTCAACTTGATAAACAGCATGTATAAAATATCTACAGTTAATATTATGCTTGTTGGAGAAAGACTGATTATTTTACCTTGAGACTGGAAACAAAGCAAAGATGCATCTATTCTTACCACTCTTATTCAACATAGTGCTAGAAGTTCTAGCTAATGCAATAAAGAAAAGGAAATAAAAGGTGTACAGATCAGACAGGAAGAAATAATATGTACATATTTGCAGACAATATGATTGTTTCTTAATCTATCAGGGCTGCAATAACAAAGTACTATGGACTGGATGGCTTACAAACAACAGAAATTTATTCTCATAGTTCTGGAAGCCAGAAGTCTGAGATCAGGGTACCAGCATGGTTGGGATCTGGTAAGATCCCTCTTCTGGGTTGCAGACTTCCTACTTCTCATTGCATCCTCACATGGCAGAAAGAGAATGAGCAAGCTCTTTGGTTTGTTCTTATAAGTATACTAATTCCATTCATAAAGACTCCACTCTCAAGACCTAATCATCTCCCAAAAGCCCCACCTCTAAATACCATCATACTGGAGATTAGATTTCAACATACAAATTTGAGGGATACACAAAATTTCAGTCCATAATAATTGTCTACACAGAACAAGCCAAGGAATCTACATAAAAATTCCTAGAACTAATAAGTGAATTTAGTAAAGTCAGAGGACAGAAGATCATTATGCAAATTTCAATCATATTTCAATATTCTGATAACAATCATGTAGAAACAAAAACTAAAAATACAATACTACTGGGGCCACCCGGTGGTGTAGCGGTTGAGTGTGCACACTCCACTTTGGTGGCCCAGGGTTCGCAGGGTCGGATCCTGGGTGCACACTGATGCACCGCTTGTCAAGCCATGCTGTGGCAGCGTCCCCTATAAAGTAGAGGAAGATAGTCACGGATGTTAGCCCAGGGCCAATCTTCCTCAACAAAAAGAGGAGGATTGGCATCAGATGTTAGCTCAGGGCTAATGTTCCTCACACTCACACAAAAATATACAATACTACTTACAATGGCTCAAAGAATGTAATACTTAGAACTAAATCTAACAAAACATGTATAGGCTTTGTAGTGAAAACTACAAATCGTTAATGAAAACAATAAAAAAGAACTAAATAAATGGAAGACTCATCATAATAGAGATATCAATTTTCCACAAATTGATATACATATTTAACACAATCTCTATCAGAATCTTAAAAGATTTTTTTAAAGATATAGAAAAAATTATTCTAAAATTTATGAGGAAAAGCAAAGGAACTAGAATAGCTAAAACAATTTTGAAAAAGAAGAATAAAGTAGGAGAAATCAGTTTACCTGATTGTGATACTTATTATATAGCTACAGTAATTAACACTGTGAGATATTGAGTGACAGAGAGAGACACATCACTAAATGGAAAAGAATAGAGACTCACAGAGACCAAACCAATATTTCTAACTAATTTTTGAAAAATGTGAAAAAGCAATTCAATGGAGGAAAGTCTTTCCAGGGGGTTACCTTCCATTTATATAACATTTTCGAAAAAAGTGTAGAGATGGAGAACAGATCAGTGATGTGTTTGTCAGAGGTAAAAGAGGTTGTGGGTTTGGGAGGGAAGTAATGTGGCTACAAAATGGCAACATGAGGAATCTTCATGGTGATAGAAGTGTTCTGTATCTTGGCTATATCAAGGTCAATATCCTAGTTGTGATATTGTGATGTATTTTTGCAAGATATTACCATTGGAGGAAACTGGCTAAAGGGTACCCAGATTCTCTATTGTGTCTTACAAATGCATATGAATCTACAATTATTTTACTTTATTTTATTTTTTTATTGAGGTAACATTGGTTTATAACATTATATAAATTTCAGGTGTACAACATTATATTTAGATTTTTGTGTAGATCACATCATGTTCACCACCCAAAGACTAATTACCATCCGTCACCATACACCTGTGCTCTAATACCCCTTTCACCCTCCTCCCTCCCCCCTTCCCCTCTGGTAACCACCAATCGAATCTCTGTTTCTATGTGGTTGTTTTTGCTGTTTTTATCTTCTATATATGAGTGAGATCATACAGTATTTGACTTTCTCCCTCTGACTTATTTAGCTTAGTATAATACCCTCAAGGTCCATCCATGTTGTTGCAAATGGCAAGATTTTATCTTTTTTATGGCCAGGTAGTATTCCATTGTGTATATATACCACATCTTCTTTATCCGTTCATCCCTTGATGGGCACCTAGGTTGCTTACAAGTCTTGGCTATTGTGAATAATGCCATGATGAACATAGAGGTGCAAATATCTTTATGCATTTTGGTTTTTTTGTCCTTTGGAAAAATACCCAGCAGTGGAATAGCTGGATCATATGGTAGTTTTATTCTTAATTTTTTGAGGAATCTCCATACTGTTTTCCATAGTGGCTGCACCAGTTTGCATTCCCACGAGCAGTGTATGAGAGTTCCCTTTTCTCCACATCATCTCCAACACTTGTTATTTCTTGTCTTTCTAATTATAGCCATTCTGACGGGCGTGAGGTGATATCTCATTACAGTTTTGATTTGCATTTCCCTAATGATTAGTGATGTCGAGCATCTTTTTACGTGCCTGTTGGCCATCTGTATATCTTCTTTGGAGAAGTATCTGTTCAGATCTTTTGCCCATTTTTTAATTGGGTTGTTAGTTTTTTTTGTTGTTGAGATGTATGAGTTCTTTATATATTTTGGAGATTAACCCCTTATCAGATATGGGTTGCAAATATCTTCTCCCAATTGTTAGGTTGTCTTTTCATTTTGTTAATGGTTTCCTTTGCTGTGTAGAAGGTTTTTAGTTTGATGTAGTCCCATTTGTTTATTTTTTCTATTGTTTCCCTTGCCTGGTCAGACATAGAACTTGAAAATATGCTGCTAAAACCAACGTCAAAGAGTGTACTGCCTATGTTTTCTCCGAGGAATTCTTTCATTTCGGTCTTACATTCAAGTCTTTAATCCATTATGAGTTAACTTTTGTGTATGGTGTAAGATAATGGTCTACTTTCATTCTTTTGCATGTGGCTGTCCAGTTTTCCCAACACCATTTGTTGAAGAGACTTTCCTTTCTCCATTGTATGTTCTTGGCCCTCTTGTCGAAAATTAGCTGTCCATGGATGTGTGGGTTTATTTCTGGGCTCTTGATTCTGTTCCATAGATCTATGTGTCTGTTTTTGTGCCAGTACCAGCCTGTTTTGATTCCTGTCGCTTTGTGGTATATTTTGAAATCAGGGAGTGTGATACCTCGAGCTTTGTTCTTTTTTCTCAGTATTCCTTTGGCTGTTCGGAGTCTTCTGTTGTTCCATAAATTTTAAGATTTTTTGTTCTATTTCTGTGAAAAATGTTGTTGGAACTTTGATAGGGATTGCATTGAATCTGTAGATTGCTTTAGGAAATGTGGACATTTTAACTATATTAATTCTTCCAATCTAAGAGCACGAAATATCTTTCCATTTCTTTGTCTTCTTCAGTTTCTTTCAGCAATGTTTTATAGTTTTCAGTGTACAGCTCTTTCACCTCTTTGGTTAAATTTATTAATTATTTTTAAATAAAAATTTTAATTAAGGTAAAATAATTACAGAAGGTAACAATGATAACAAAAAACCATAACTTTTTAAAAACTATCTTAAATAAATAATGATTTTCCAACATTTTCCTTGATAAATAAATTATATGAGTTACTCATTTTTCCAAATTTAATATATACAGTTAATGTAATACAAAAAATATCTATTTCTTTTTCCTGAAAAAAATTTAAGACTCACTGGAACTATGACTATAAAAGACTATCAAATAATATTTTCAAAATATTGACAAATGAAGCAACAATGAGATATAACTCCACCACAAAATAATGAAATGCTTTAGTACTACCACACATATATATTACATTAATGAATTTTAAAGGAATTGTCAAGAAAGAACCTATGATATCTCTTGGCCACATATTACAACTCAGTCTAAATTAAAATTTTGTAATTTTATCACACATATATATCAATGAGTCACAAAGACTATTCACAAAAAAATCTATCATATGTTAAGTATTTGATATATAGGAAATAAAGCATTATAAACAATGGGGAAAATATTATTTACTAAGTTTTAATTTAAATTATAATTGAGTAATTAAATTTTTAGGAAAATAGATTCATAAATCATACCAAAAACAAAATTAATGATGGTAATTTTTCTTTAATTTATTATGTAAAATTAATCAAGAGAAAACACCCAAAATAATGAGATTGAATACTTAGCTAACAATGATGATCAACATTTTGACCACAGAACTAAAATTTTACTAAGATCCATTTACCCTTGTGATTAAACGTAGAAGACTTTTTCAATTAATTACATTCTTTTCTAAGAGTTTTCTAAGCTCTATATTTTCCAAAATGCAATTATATTTCCAAGCAAGTTATCTACTGAGTAAATTCTTGACCTTAAACGTTCAGAACTAGAAGTTGATAAAAACAAACACGACATCTTTTTCCTTGATTTCTCCAAATTCTCTATTTGCTTTGTGGATTCACATTAGATATGAAAACAAAAGAAACTCACAAGTAAGCAGAGGACTTCCTGAAACGAAAAACGAATGATCTTTCTATTTTATCTTATTATATCTTGACAATAACGTTGTCATACTCTTACAATTTCCTTTTTAATATGCAGTTGAAGATATTCAGTATTTCCAAAACTAAGCATTAAAATTTACTTCATAAATAGGCCTCTATAAGAATCTTTCCAGAAAGACTAAAAGAGGCATCTAATGTTGTACATAAGATATGCTGTGAGAGTTCAGCTAGTATCATTATTTTTACTTTGCAGCTTTTGCTGTTTCTTTAAATATTTATGTGTTCCTCACAAGTACAGCCAGCTTTGACTGAAACAAATGTTTTTCTCTTTTAAAGTGAGATAACTGGTTAGGACTGATAATGGCTCTGTATTTGTGGTTTTCTTTGAAAAGCAAATAGATTTATTTTAATATCTGCCTTCTTGTAGTTGCTGAAAATTTTGAGTTCAGAGTAGAACATATTTAAGTTCCTTAAACAAGGAAAAATGCGTGTATAAATGTAGAAACACAGGTCTTAACTTTATCAGTCAAGAAACTGGTAACTGGTTGACTCTGTGGAAAGAAATGGGAGACACAGAAGGATGGGATGAAGACATATTTTCATTTTATACACCTTATACTTTTTATACACCTTATACCTTATAATGCATGCATTACCTATTTAAATGAATGAATATATAAATAGACAATTTGAGAAATACACAGAGATAAAACTATTGTCTAAGACTTTATTCTTCACATCTTTTTCTTTTTCTTCAAAAATTCTGTATTTGAAAAAAATTCCATTTGGGAATATTTGAAGGAACAATGTCCATAACTCTCAGTGATTTATTACCATGCCTGCCATTGGGTTTGGTATGTTTGGGAATCTGCAAGGGGTTATGTGGCTGCCATTTTGCTCCCTTGGTTGTTAGTGATCTGTAGAGCATGTACCATGAGTAAGTCAAAAACCATCACTATGACTTATTTGCTTTTGTGAAAAATGGAACCCACTATTCTTGCTGCTTTCTTGCCTTTGGAGGGTATTGTAAATTATTTATCAAATACCTTTGGAATGTTCATTGTTTTACCTGGAAAGAAGGCAAGAATGTGATCATTATTATTACAGTAAACCATAAAGTTAAAAAATGCCAACCTAAAAAGTAAGTGTTATGGCTATTAATAAGTTTAATTTGGTCATGGTTCTCAGAATAAAGATGATATCTTTACCATTGATTTCGAATATTGTGACCAAAGGAAACCTAACAGTGATAGTTAGACATTTCTGAAAAATCATGAGTGAAACCAGTGTACCCAGAGGAAAGGCAGCAGCAAGTAGTAAAATCCCAGACTAGGCCAGGCCATTAATGCTACACCAGCATATTTTTCCAAAACCTCAGTGTCATGTGTTCCTCTTTAGCTACTTTTCACGTTTCTGTTTATAATTATTTAAGTAGATACGAAAGCACTGTGTGTGTCAAATGCAGAAATTGCAGTCTACCTGCCATTTGATATCCACAGGGAGCTGCAATCAGCTCATGGTGACCCAGATACCATCTCTCTGACCATGATGTTCCTAAAAGATCAGAGTTCCAAATGTGAAATCTGTTATCTATTTGTGCAACCAAAATGCACAAGTTTTCTGAAAATGCTACTAGAGATTTCATCTTGCTTTTCAAACTCTAAAATAGGTAAAGAGTGCTTTTTGAGTAGCTTGACCAATTTTATTACGATAATTTTCAACATTGTAACTATAGTTGCGCCCTAACATGACCACCAAGTGGTGATTGTCACAGGTATCTTAGAGCTGGTTGTCATCCGTGTAAATTTCACTGAAAAATATTGAAATAGAATCACTTCAATTAGGAGTTGAAAGGATATATCCGGAATGGGGTAGGAAATTCCAGAGTCATTAAACTCCTTCTAGCTTACATTTCATAGCCATATTAACATATGGCATAAAATATTCTATATTAGGATAGTTTCCTCAGAGATTACTATGATTAACATTGAGGAGTCAGACAAAAAAGACACTGTTCTTGCTCTCAAAAAGTTCATGGTGTATTCAGCCTGAAGGGAAATTAGATTGTAATTTAATAAAAGTAAGACAAAGAGAGCACGTAGAAACAGTATCCAATCAGGACGAGGGAAGAGTTGGGAGGAGAGGAAAAGCTACCTAGAAGATGTTGAGGATTGAGAAACATAGAAATTTGCCAGGCAAAGAAGAAGAGATGGGGGACATTCAGTCTAGATAGAAAAAGTAGTCTCGGTTGTTTTGGGGGGGAAGTCTTTTTGGGGAGCGGTGGGGATTGCAACATCTGTTGCAAAGGCAAGGATGAGATCTGCAGAAATGGTTTGTTCAGGAAACTGTAAGATGGGTAGGTGGCAATAGATGAATGAGATATCATTGATTACCACAAAAGTAGGCTGGGATCAGGCTATGGACAGCAAGGTATGTTTGAAAGGCTACAGCCAGGCTGCTGCAGGCCTCATGAGGCCGTCAGAAACGGCATAGGGAAGTACTCGTGTGAGAATGGGTATACCCCTGACTGCTGACAGAACTCCTACACTAATCTAATGACATAAAAGGCAAGAGGCCTGAAATAAAAACAAGCAAGACTTCTTCCTTTCTACTTGGTAGCTATCTCATTTTTGTGGGCTATACTGACCGCCAAACTTCAAGGTGCATCCACTCAACATTACTCTTTTCATAAGTGTATCCTTTGCCTTGCAAAAGGGTACACCAGCTCATTTGCTGGCCTTGGGTGTGAAGGATTAGTAAAATGATACTGCTAGCATATGTTGTTATGTTGTTTTGTTTTATTTTGGCCTGACAATGACATTAGTTGACAGAAAGAATACAGATGACAGGTCCAGGTGGTAGGATAGCGATTAGATCATTTTTGCAGGTACCTTTGGGAAATACAATTGTATACTTTTAGTAAATACAGCCAAACATATATGAATCAGGAGAGGTTAATAGTAGATGTGGAATAGTAACAAATAAACAATATTTGGTAATATGAAAGTACATAAGATCAACCCCAGGAAGATCAGAGTAAAATGGAGATTGAAGACTGAGCGCTATAAAACAGCAATGGTTGTGACATGGATGGAGACAGAGGTGCCTTTATAGTTGAGAAAAAGTAGACATAGAAGGAGATAGAAAATCAGCAGACAGTAATGTTCCAGAAATCAAGATAAAAGTGAGTTTCGTGAAAGATTTCATTAAAGAGGCAATGACTAGATGTAATTTCTGATCAAATGAAAAAACTCAGTTAAATCTATTTCAGGTGGATTAAATTTTCTGTTACATACACAGGTCAAGTAATGTAAGAAATAAGAACAGTTTTTGTTAGAGACAAGGGCAATTTCATTGTAGTGGTCAAGGTGAATGTGGCAAGGTAGAATGATGGGCAGGGGTGTACAGAAGATTGAGATACAGGACCTTTCTAATAAAGTTCAATTTGTCCTTTCCAACTCTAATTTTTAAAATAAACATGTAAAGAAGTATAGTTTCTTATTCCAATATCTTCAGACTAGACATTTTTATTCTAATAAGTGTCTTTGTTACACATGCACGTATACACATATATTTACAATATATGAGATATATATATATATGTATGTACAAATATATTTTCCTAAAGACTTTACTACAGGATCACTATTTATGGAGAATTTCCAGAGTAACAATTTAAAACATACCTGAAGAGTTATGAATATAAAACTAAATATTTTGGGGGTTTGCCTTTCAGGGAAAACTTTAGGAACTTAATTAATTAACTTGTCCATATAGAAAATATTATTTGTAAGTCATGCTCACAAAGAAGTGGGCATTAACGAACTATCAGAAAGAGAAATTAAGAAAACAATCCCATTTACAATTGCGTCAAAAAGAATAAAATGCCTAGGAATAAATTTAACCAAGGAAGTGAAAGTCCTGTACACTGAAAGCTACAAGACATTGATGAAAGAAATTGAAGAAGACACAAGTAAATGGAAATATATTCTGTGCTTATGGACTGAAAGAATTAATATTGATAAAATGTCCATACTACCCAAAGCCATCTACAGATTCAATCCAATCTCTATGAAAATTCTAATGGCATTTTTCACAGAAACAGAACAAACAATCCTCAGATTTTTATGGAACCACAAAAGACTCTGAATAGCCAAAGCAACCTTGAGAAAGAACAGAGCTGGGGGCAACAACCTCCTTGATTTCAAACCATATTACAGAGCTATAGTAATCAAAACAGTAGAGTACTGGCATAAAAACAGACACACAGATCAATGGAACAGAATAGAGAACCTAGAAATAAACCCATGGATATATGGTCAATTAATTTATGACAAAGGAGCCAAGAATATACAATAGGGAAAGGACAATCTCTTCAATAAATGATGTTGGGAAAACTGGACAGGCACATGCAAAAGAATGAAACTGAAGTGCTCTCTTACACCATACACAAAAATTAACTCAACGTGGATTAAAGACTTGAATGTAAGACCGGAAACCATGAACCTCCTAGAAGAAAACATAGGCAGTAAGCTTCTTGACGTTGATCTTGTCAATGATTTTTTGGATCTGACACCAAAAACAAAAACAGCAAAAGTGAAAATAAACAAGTGGGACTACATCAAACTAAAAAGCTTCTGCACAGCAAAGGAAACCAATAACAAAATAAAAAGGCAATCTACTGACTGGGAGAAACTATTTGCAAGTTATTTTTCTGATAAGGGGTTAACATCCAAAATATATAAAGAACTCAAACAACTCAACAGCAAAAAAACCCAAACAATCCAATTAAAAAAATGGGCAGAGGATCTGAATAGAAACTTTTCCAAAGAAAACATATAGATGGTCAATAGATACATGAAAAGATGATCAACATCACTAATCATCAAGAAAACACAAATCAAAACCACAATGAGATATAACCTCACACCTGCTAGAAGGCCTGTTACCAAAAAAGACAAGAAATAACAAGTGTTGGAGAGGATGTGGGGAAAAGAGAGTCCTGGTGCACTGTTGGTGGGAATGTAAATTGCTGCAGCCACTATAGAAGACAGCATGGAAATTCCTCAAAAAATTAAAAATAGAACTACCATATGATCCAGCAATTCCACTTCTGGGTATTTATCCAAAGAAAATACTGGCTCGAAAAGATATATGCACCTCCATGTTCATTGCAGCATAATTTACAATAGCAAAGATACAGAAACACCCTAAGTATCCATTGATGGATGAATGGACTTTTAAAAAAATGCAACACACACATACACACACACACTTAAATATTATTCAGCCATAAAAAGAGTGAAATCTTGCCATATGGGACAACATGGATGGACCTTGAGGGCATTATGCTAAGTGAAATAAGTCAGACAGAGAAAGACAAATACTGTGTGAGTTCACTTACATGTGGAATCTAAAACAAAACAAATCCAAGCTCACAGATACGGGGAACAGACTGGTAGTTGCCAGAGGCAAGGGTTAGAGGGTGGGGGAAATAGGTGAAGCAGATCCAAAGACACAAACTTCCAGTTGTAAAATATGTAAGTCATGTGGATGTAATGTACAACATGGTGACTATAGTTAATAATATTGTATTGCATACTTGCAAGTTGCTGAGAGAGTAGATCTTAACAGTCCTCATCACAAGAAAAAAAAAATTTGTAACTAGGTGTGGGGACAGATGTCAACCAGACTTGTGGTGATTATTTCACAATATATACAAATATCAAATCATTATGCTGTACACTTGAAATATACTTGAAATTAATATAATGTTATATGGCAATTATACCTCAGAAAAAAAAAAGAAGTGGGCATTAAACAATAAAATAAATGTAACAATGAGGGAGAAGATATTTACTATCCTAGAAGTAGAAAAAGGGTCATTGTTTAAAGGAGAAGGAAGGGGATGATGAGTTCAGTTTGAGATATGTTGAGTATATCTCTACAGTCAGTGGGGCTGAAGCTCTTGGGGCCGGGCAGGTCAAGTCACTCAGGTTTGGATATCACTGGCACATAGACCAGGATTTCTCAAATTGTTGTCTGTGAACCACCTATATCAGAATCATCTGAGAGTGACTGTCAAAAATGTTGACAACCTAGATGTCCTTTGAGGCCCACTTATTCAGAATCTCTCGGAGACTGGCCTTAAAATTTGCATTTTAATTAAACACCCCATATAATTTTTAAGCCCACTAATGTATGATAAATGGTTTTCTCACCTATGGCAATAGATGGATCACTCAAAGAGAGAATATACAGTTAGCTCCCCCAGGACAAGGACTTTCTTGTTCACTTCTATATAATATCTAGCAGCGATATGTTTCTTGGAATTTATTGTTTAATCAATAAATGATTGTTACTATTTTTTGAACCTTCTGGGAAATAATGTAAAGTATGCAGCAAGAATCATGAACACGTTCATATTTTGCGATCCAGTAATATCACTTCTGGGAATTTATTTTAAGTAATAATCCAACAGGAAAGAAAATGTAATCTATGGAAATGTTAATACAACATATTCACAATAACAAATAATGGGAAAACACAAATGCCAAGAAATAGGGATATGAGTAAGTGAGGAAAAGGATATTTATCTACTACGTGACATATTTTGTTACAACTAGACATAGTGATATAAAGACTATGTAGCAACAGGGATAAATAAATATTAGAATAATATTAGAAAAGAAATTTTATCTATGCTATCATTACAACTGTAAAAAATGATATGCTGTGTATAAGTACTAAAAGAAATAGAAAATAAAAACCATTTGACTTGGGAGGTTGACATATTATGAGTGATTTTATAATCATTTCAGTTAATTATTCCAGAATGTTATATGTATTATAAATATTTCTGATTTAGAAATCAATGATGCCCCATTCAACTATTTCAAATCACTGTAAAAGTGGAATATAGTTAAATAAGATACAATTTTGCTCTAAAAATAAATCATGAATCTGTTCTAAAAGAGGAAGTTAAAAAAAGGAAATAAAAAGCCATTACAATTAACTCCTAGATCCCCAAGAATTTTTCCAAATGATTATCATCAGATGTTCTTGCAACTTGTTCCAAAATAGTTCTGAATGCTAGTGTACTTTCAAATAAACAGAACTGAAGAAAATAAAATATTTTTATCTCTCCCTTTCTCTCCCTCTCTCTCTCTGCCGTTAGCACAGAAGAATGTGGGAAAGTTTGAAATTTTGTCACTGAATTTTTCCACCTGTTTCATGACATGCCAACATAAACACACAAGGACTCACACACACCCATTTACTCACCCCATACACATATAAAATAACTCAGATAATGGCATCTAATGAAACTAAAGAAAGAAGCAGATGGATTTCAGTACAAAAATTAAAGACCAAATCAATATCAGAGAGAACCACTTAATGTCTGCTTTTTTAGTGAACATTTGTTGACTAAATGTCTATAGTCTGTACGCAGAATTTGATCTGAGTCTTGCCTTCATTATAATCTAGTACAAGTCTGGAGAAGTAGCTCTTACCATCTCAAACTCTTATAATGACTACCATTACCTACCAAAAAATGAAACTTAGGATCATGAATTGCCTAATTAACTTAGTCAGTTTGCAGAATCTTAGAAATACTGATAGTTTAAGGAACAGTCAGAAAGGAGCCCACACAGATAACAGAGGTATAAGAAAAGCACAAAGTTTCATGAAAGATAAGAGTGCATCCTTTAAGACAGTTAATGGAGGTAGGAGGACAGAAAGGGGGAGGAAGTGAAGACAGCAAGTACAGAGAACGGATTTAAGAACTTTTGATGACAAAGGAGTGCAAGGATTAGTATAATCTAAAGATAGTATCAGTAGCAGGTCTTTGTTTTATGTTTTACTTCGGGAGGGTATGTTGACCTGAATGTTTTATTGAGGAAGAAAAAGATCCAGTAAAAAAAGAGCAGATCATAATTCAAGACAGAGGAGGCAACTGATAAAGCAAGGCCCCTTGAGAAGAAGGAGTGTATGGGAGAGCATAGTTGGATGAATTAGCCTTCAATGGAATAATTAATCCTACTAGATTACGATGAAGGATGAGGTAGCCCCACTGAGTAGTCTGTGGCTATAAGAAGTGGGAAGTTGAGTGGGGGTGTGGGAGAGGAGGGAAAGAGTTTGGATCATGAAGAGCTTAAGGTAGTAAGGCTTCAGAATTTTTATTGACGGTGATAGGATAGAAGCTTCTGAAGGACAAGAAAGGAATTGATAATTGACTGAGGTCCCATCAGACCCAGGAGACAGTGAATGTGTACTGAGGCCAACTTGCTGGTTTCATAGGTTCTCCAGCACTGTTTAGCTATAATTGGTAAGGCAGATGGTTGCACAGATAAGGATTAGGACTCTGCGGGGCAGTTACGAAATAGAAAAAAGAGCAAGGGAATTGAAGATTCAAAGGGTCCTCATGAAAGACCAGCTCAGGTGATTAACTGAGAAACCTTTGCATTGAATCAAGATCTTTGATTGAATAAATGTATATGTAATTTCAGATCATGAGGTACCCAGTTACAATAAAATAGTACCATCATCATCATCAAATAAAATGATCTATACTATGAAAGAAATAGTAAATTGAACATGAATCTGGTGGATATTATGTTAGTTTTATTGACTACAAATAAAAATGTAACTTTCTTTCCATTGAGAGCAAAAATGTCTTCTCTACTTAGAGTGTAGGTAAACATGTGAGAACATATGACATAGATGCCAGTTGCCCATTGTAGCTTCTTCTATTAAAGGAAACGCATTTTGAGAGATTTGGGGTATTGTTAATTTCATTTCCTAGTTATTCCAAACCCAAAACAAATAATGTAAGTCATTTGTCTCAACCAGCCCTGTGGAACATGAGAATGCTTTAGGCTTGTTGGAATTAAGGAGCCATATGGAACCTGTATTGTACTTATAACTAAGACAGATGGCAGCAGAATGGAGCCAGTCTTGAGGCTCTATGAACTTCCCAGTGACCATGAGCAGCCCATTAAGAATTGAGACAAGAGGGAAATGTCATTTCAACTCCTGTAAAATTTATCTGGTGTGCACATCCTTACTGCTTTTCATAAGCCTGTTTCATGGTCTATGGCTCTAAACTAGAGCCAGAGGAAATGTTTTTCTGACTTCCTATGATAGAAAGCATCTAAATTTTGCTCCAGTTCTTAGGATGTCAAGGATTAGAATTTCTGCTTCTACCTGGGAAAAGCCTAGAAGACTAAATTAACTCTAGTACTGTTCTCAGCAAGCTCAAGATGAAATATTCCTTTAACGCCTAGAATAGACTAATATCCACAGGACTTATTTATTCATTGAGCAGTTTCTGTGTATCTGCTTTCTACCAATCACTCTGTAGCTCTGATGGTACCAAATGGAAGCCAAAGTTCCTATTTTCAAGGAGGTCATGAAGGAGACAGACAAGTAAACCAGAATTAAACACAGTAGATTGAGTATTCTCATAGAAATGCAGTACTCTGTGAGCAGAGACGAGAGATAACTCTTCACCCAGACAGGGCAGGAGGGTCTTTCTGAGGAAAGACTTGTTTGTGCAGAGTCTTGAAGGATGAGTACACATAGCTTGAAAGAAGATGATGGAGGAAGACAAGCATTTGATATCAAAGATATAGCAGATGCAAAAGCAAATAAAGCAAGAAGCAGCATCACTTAATCAGAAACTGAGTAGACTATGCTGTAGCTCGAACATAGGGCACATGGCAAAAAGTGTGTTGGGGATGAGGGTGAATAGGTTTGCAGGAGCCAGGCCTGAAGGCCTTGAGTGGTAGTCTCAGATATTTACAACCTGATGCTGTGAAAAGCCATTGAAAGAGGCTTTCAATAAAAATGAAGTAGTCAACGCTGAATCTTAAAATATCTCTGTCTATACATATCTATATCTATATCTATATATATATTTAGAGTACAGTGAAAGTGTTGAAATATGCAGGGGGGTTAGGACTATGAGAGCAAGGATGATGCAAGACTGGCCACAGGGAGAACAATTAGGAGGGTGCTACTGTTACCTGAGCTGGAAATGATGAAAACATGTACTTTTGTGTTTGAAAAGGGGTCAGAGATTGTGTGGAGAAAGAGGATGATTTAAGAAAAATAAGAATGTAGCATTGATGAGTCTTGGTAATATAAATATGTTCAGAGTTGAGGAAGAGAAGGAGTTTAGGATAACCCCCAGGCTTTTGGCTTGTGGGTCTGTTATTCACAAAAGTAGATGTGGGAGGCAGAATAATGGCCTCCTCCAAATACGTCTTCATCCTAATTCCCAGAACCTATAATATGCTATGTAACATGGCAAGGGGAAATGAAGATTGGCCATGGGATTAAGGTTGCTAATAAACTGACCTTAAAACCAAGCGATTATTCTAGGTTATCCTGGTAGGCCCAATGTAATCACAAGAGTCCTTTAAGATGTAAGAGGAAGGTAGAAAGGGAGGTAAGAATCAAAGAGATAATTGAAGATGCCACATGCTAGAATAAGTGGCCATGAGACAAGGAACTCACGTCGCCTCTAGAAGCTGGACAAGGAAAGGAAACAGATTCTCCCCTAGAGCACTAAAGAGCAACACAGCCCTGCCAACACCTTGATTTTAGCCCGGTGAGACCCATTTCAGACTTCTGACCTCCAGAATTATGACAATAAATGTGTGCTGTATGAAGCCATAAAGTTTGTGGTAAGTTGTTATAACAGCAATAGAAAACTAATACAGCAGGGAATACAGATGGAAGAGGAAGTTAGGTGGAAGATCATGAGATTAGTTTGGGCCAGGGTGGGTTTAAGGCATCTATGAAGCCTCCAGGTGGAGATGTGCAAAAGATTGTTGGATATGAAAATCGAAGGCCAAAAGGAGGCCTGAGTTACACACAGGAGATCATTGAAATCATGACTTTGGATAAAATAGTTCATGAGTAGAGTGTAGAGTGAGAAGATCAGAGGGACAAGGATAAAATTCTAGGAAAGAGTGATGTACGTATCTATGAATGAGTGAGAAAGAAGAGACTGTGAAGACGACCAAGAGGATCTGGCAAAAGATAGAGGATGAAAAACAGAACAGTCTAATGACCAAGAAACCAAGGGCAAAACGATTAAAGAAAGAAGGTGGTCAATCACGTCAAATATCACAAAATTCAAGTAATAGAACGATAGGAAAGTGCCCTCTGGATTCAACAGCGAGAGTGAATTCATTGAAGTAGCAGAAGGTGAAATCTGGATCACTATTGATTGAGCAGAAAATAGAGGGGAGGAACTGAAGGCCCCAAGTGCCAAATACGGCCTCAAGAAACTTGACTCAGAAGACTTGGTCCTGAGTGAGTGGAAGCTGAAAGGTGCTGTTTCCCTGGTTTTCACTATTTCCTTTCACAAGGATATAGACCCATTCCTAGATCCTTGATTCAGATTTGCTTCGCCGGGGGGAAAAAAAAAGCTCAGAGGAAATGTGTCCAAAAATGCTTCTGCAAATCAAATACTGTGCTATAATGTGCAAAAATTTACTTGTTTTGCCAGTGTTTGGGAAGGTGGTGTGCTGCATTGATATTTTAAAGGTAAAGGAAACTTATTATATAACAATTTCTCTGTTGGTTTAACTATTTTTTATGGCAATTTTTCTGAACCACATCGAGTATTTGTCTCTTCTTAAGTGGATGAGTATGTAGAATGAAAACATTAGAGACACAAGTCAAGCTTTTCTTGATGACTCAGTGACATCAAAGTGAAAGCAATGAGTGTGTATAGTTTCGATATAGTAGTACTTCTGTTGCCTGATAACATGAGAGAAGCCTTTGAATCTATAACCATACCACTGTTCTTTCGAGTTCTTCTGACCAGTGTTCACGTGGCCAGTGCTCCAATATTGGCATCTGTAATTTCTCACTTCTATAAATAAGACTTCTTTAGGCATCCTTCCAACCCCAATCAAATTACTTGTGTTTTCATAGATATGGAGAACAGATTGGTGGTTACCACAGGGGAATAGGTAGGGAGAAGGCAAAAGGGGTAGAGGGGCACATATGTATGGTGATGGACAGAAACTAGACTTTTGGTGGGGAACACAATGCAGTCTAGACAGAAGTCAAAATATAATGAGGTACACTTGAAATTTGTATGACATTATAAATCAATGTGACCTCAATAAAACAAACACATAGAAGAAAAAAATTTGTAACTATGAAAAAAAATTATTTGTCTTTTCTAGTTTGTGAATTTGAAGGCCATATTACCAAGATTGTTAATAGTTTACATCAAATAGGAATAAATAAGTTCTGATGGTGATCTCCTATGTATTTTCATTAATATATATAAATTGTATGTCATCAAAGACCTTTTTTATTTAGCATCAGGTTTGGAGATATGTTCTAGTGAGTTGAGGAAGCCAAGTAGATGTAATATTAATATGGATCAGCAACTGAGAAAAAATACTTGTAATTTGCTATTGACTACTCTCATAAATTAGTTTTGTCCATTGGATTTAGCACTCTGATTTATGTTAGGAAATATTTCTTTGATACATTTAAATACTATAATAAAAACATTATAATAAAGGAAAACTACACACTAATATCTCATGAACATAGATGCAAAACTCCTCAATAAAATATTAGCAAATCAAATCCAACAATGTGTAAAAAGAATTTTATACCAGGACAAACTTTTCTATGTAGAAAATCTGAAAAAATTGATTAAAAAAACACAAAAACTCTTGGAACAAATAACCAAATACAGCAGGGTTTCAGGATATAAGGTAAAAATATAAAAGTCAATTGCTTTTCTACGTACTGAACAAAAAACTGGAATTTGGAATTTAAACAACAGTGACATTTACAACAGTGTCAACAAGTAAAATAAAATAGGTCTTTTATAAATAAAATAGGTATCTAACAAAATAGGTACTGTGTCTGAATACAGAAAACTACAAAACTCGGATGAAAGAAATGAAAGATCTGAATAAAGAGATAGTCCATGTAAATGGATTGAAAGACTCAATATGGTTAAATATTAATTCTTTGCAACTGGTCTATAGATTCAATATAATCCCAGCCAAAATCCCAGCAAGCTATTTTGCAGATACTCATAACCTGATTCTAAAATTTGTATGGAGGCAAAAGACCTAGAATAGCCAACACAATACTGGAGAAGAACAAAGTTGGAGGGATCTTACCACCAATTTCAAGATTTACCCTAAAGCTACAATAATCAAGAGTGTAGTACTGATTGATTGACTTACTGGTTAAATAATAAACACATAGATCAATGAAACAGGATTGAGGGCCCATAAACAGACCTACACAAATATAGTCAACAGATCTTTGACAAGGGAGGAAAGGCAACTAAGGAAAAAGAACAGTCTTACCAACAAATGATGCTAAAACAATTGGACATCCATATGCCAAAAAAAAAACCACATATCTAGACATAGATTTTTATACCTTTCACAAACATTACCTCAAACTGGATCATAGACCTAAATGCAAAATGCAAAACTATAAAACTTCTAGAAGAAAATATAGAATTAAATCTAGGTGACTTTGTGTTTGATGATGTGTTTTCAGATACAACACCAAAAACACTACAGACAAAATAGGTAAGTTGTACTTTATCAAAATTAAGTACTGTAACATCTGACAGAATTGCTGGCATTATAAGTAAATAGCTATTAGTTTTTAAGTCACTCGGATGGCTTTAAGATTAATGGGTGTTTATTTTATCAATAATTAATAACAGCTTACATCCATATGATATTTTTATGGATGCAGTACTTTAACATATTTCTTGTCTCTGATGTGTAAAGCAGTTCTGTTTGTTGGCTAGAGAATGGCAAGCCTTATTACCGTAAGACAGAGAGAGGAAACAGGCTCAAAATGGTTAAGTGACTTGTTACGGACTTAGAGTCTGTCCACGGAAGTGATGAATCTAAAACCCAGGCCTTCTGACTCCTAACCTAGTGCACCATCCAAAACACTGGCCAAGGGTATCAATACTGCAGTTGACTTATTGAAAATGACCACTCAGATAACAAAGCTAAATCATAATAATGGAAAGAGCAATGTTGCTAAAAATCCAATCATACTATTATTTCATGTTGCCTAGTGTGTAAGTGGCTCCTAGAAGTTTTGAGAGGGAAGCCAAAAGACTGAGTAAGTTCCACAACAATGAACATAGCCTTCCATCCATTGCTTTCTATAATTTTAAGTCATAATACAAATTTTGAATCCTGTTTCTTCCACCCCTAAAATTGGAAAATAGATCTTACATTTTAGCTGTGATATCTTAGGCAAGTTACTTAACTTTTCTGGGCCTATTATTTCTCGCCAATAAAATGGGCATAATGAAAATAGCCACCTCATAATAGTATTGTGAGGATTAAATGCATTAATACAAGTATAAGGCTCAGAATAATGCCCTGTACCTATTAAGAATTCAATTATTGTTAACAATTACTTAACTGCTCTTGAAAATAATTTAGGAAATTCTGTTTAAGGAGGGTAATCAGAGACCGCTCAGGTCCAATAAACACTTTATCTAGGTATAAGGCTCACTGCAGATGACCAGCTAAACACTCTTAACTTTTTGAAGATCAGCTATTCTTCCTGTTGATGAGCAATTTTTTCGTCATGGTTCTGGTCCTGGGAAAGCATAGATGGAGTGGAAACTTTACCTTTCTCTCCCTAAGAAAACTAATATCACCCAAATAGCTACTGTACAATCATGTACAGATAAATGAAAATCTTGTACAGAGGAAAATCTTTGCTTGGAGACCTCAAATTCTAGGCATGTCTCTGATTCAATTTGGTCAACTACCGCTTTTCTCTTTGTGCTATGAAAATACAAACACTGATTCTGTAGCCCACTAAGTGAACTGAGCGTGAACTCTTGATGAAGACTCTTTCATGGTAATGATTAATGGGCTGCAAAGATTTTGAAATAAAAACCTGAAACCACAAACTACTCATACAGTTGGCTAAATATTTTGTTTGGGTGCTCACACCCAACCTACAGATAACCTTATGCTGACCCTGTATTCCAAACCAGGAAGGAAGGGCCAGCGTTTTCAAGAGGGAGATTTGTGGTTTGGGTTTGGTCTGTCTATAAAAAGAGTTGTGGCGCACGGTCTTAACGAAGTTCATCTTCCAAGTCTCTGACTGACTGAGCATGAGGTTCTCACAGAAGCAAGTTGTGACAGCTGGAATTTGGCATCCACAGCCTCTCAGAAGAGGCTGCTGATCCCAGACTGATAGTTTTAAAACCCTAAAACAAGCCTGTTACCATTCTTGAAATTTGTTTCAGCAGGCGCCAGGGAGGAATGTTACTGCCCCCTCATTACTAGCCGGGAGTCTCGTCCCAGGATAACTCTGAAGAACTTCTGGGGTCTTGGCTCCCGCCTCATTCAGAGATTATGTTTCCCAGTTGGTGGCAGAACACTGGCAAAACCACATGCTTTGTTTAAACATGTGGAATGAGTGTCAAGATTAGCAAAGGCCCTTAAGGCAAATGTCACAAGGCCATCACTATATGGGAGAACCTAGCAAAATGTACTAGGGACAGGCCATTTCTCCGAATCTTTGAGAAGTTGCTTGCTAATTCTTTAAGGAAAAAAATGTAAGATCTATTTTCCAATTTTAGATACATATTGTCTAGCTTGTATTTATTTTGCTTCTCTTGCAAAAGAAAGCATACATACAGTCACTAACTGTTGATTATTTAGACTATAAAACTCAAGTTGTAGGTGACATACGGTCTTTGATTTACCTCTTTAGTCTTCCACTTTGTCTTATGCCTTAGAACTAAACTATTACTTCTATCAAAAAAATGGACAAATTAATAGAAAATAAGAAACTTAAACAATGTTTCCTTCTTTATAGCATCTTTGAGGAAAACTACTCTCAGGCCCAGAGCAAGATTTGATTAATTTGTGATTGGTAACAATTAAAGACTACGTAATATTTATGCAAAGATATGTATGTAATTTTTCCTAAGTATTTCAAGTCTTTGTTCTGTCACTAACTAGTGTGATCTTTGGCAAGCCTCCAAACTTCTAGAAGCCTAAGTTTCCTACAATAAAATAAATAACAAAGTTATGTTATGGTTGTGAGGATTTGAATAAAATGAGACTATCCTTTGAAAACAATAAAATGATATTAATATAACATTATATTATTATAATCAATGCTGATATTCATTTAATTAAATCCTTAAATTTTACTGCTATTTATAAAATAGAATTAAAATCATAATATTGATAGGCTAAACAATTTAAATCAAGACTTGTATTTTTTTTTTTAAATGACACATAATTGAGTAGAAAAAAATGCCAAAAACATGAAGAGTTAAACCAGGCCAGTTGGAATCAGGAGAACTATAGTAACTACCTCCTAGAAGCTGAAGGGGTCAGCCAGGAGGTACTTCTGGGACTATAGGAATCCAGCTTGTCCCAAGTGCCCCAGGAAGGAATTCTGGCCTTGAAATTTAGATTTTTTTCTTAAGTCATCATTCCTTTTAGTGGCAGTGGAAGCTGCCAGTATGGATGAATTCACAGAAAGAGTTTGCAGGATAAGAAGAAATAAAGCCCCACGACTATATTCACGAGAAGACACACCATTGTACTCTGGGCAAAGGGAGGAATAGTATTTAAGGAGTTCTTGGAAAAAAATAAGACTGCCCAAACCTGAGAAGCAGTACCAAGCAAATTAGGAGAAGAATCTAGACTGAATGTTTTTTCTGAGAGAAAGTTTCCAACAAGAAAGATACAGTCATCAGTCACCCTGTCAATGCTACTGAGAAGTCAAATTAGACGAAAAACTGGAAAATGTACAGTAAAACGGCCAGTAATGAAACCGTATGAGTAGCTTAAATGGGATGATGAGGAAGGGGTCCAGATCTTAGTCAGGTGAGGTGTGAACAGCAATGAAAGAAGGGCAGGCAGTAAGTGTGAACTACTCCATATTTGCTGCTTTAAGCTAGGAGACACTTGATACCGAAAATATCCTTAGATAAATGAGGGAGAAAATGCCATTGCAGGACAGAAAGCAGGATCACTGGTGGAGCAAGTTCCCTTAGGAGCTGGGAGGGTGAAATGCAGTGCACAGGTAGGAAGATTGGACTTAGGCTAAAGAGAGAAAGGATAGAGAGAGACTAGGATAGTATAGAAAGGAAAGTTTATGGGTTTAAAAGCAGGAAATAAATTGAGCATCTATTTCACACATGAAATTTTCAGCTTTAGTACACTGCTATATTATATTTAGTATATTACAACAGGGCTCAATGCAACGAAAATAGAATGGGAAACTTCAATTTCAGAGTTGTTAATTTTGACAGTTAAATATTGGCCAATAGAGGTTCATAAGCAAAACACTGTAACTGACCACTTGTTCATTCATTTATTCAATACATACAGTAAGAGTTAAGCATGGGTCAGAAACTTTGTTTCTGATGAGGGCACAAGGAAAAAAGTGAGATTTAGTTCCAACAGGAAAGACTATAACTAACTGTGCAATGACACGGCTTAACTATAAGGATTCTTAAACATCATAATGGATTCCTCGTGAGAAAATCAACTATTTTACAGCTGTCTGAAAAATACTGTGGTTACTGTTTTATCTGAGAATATTTAATATTTAAGCATGAACCTGTCACATAGGTGAGGATAGACAATGTGTCTTATTCAGAGACTGACTCTCTAAAACACTTCTGGGGCATTTAAGACTATTAAATTCAATCTTCGGTGGCATAAAATTGTTCTCGCAAATTTAAAGGCAGGAAAGAATGTAGGTCTTCTGCAATATTTTTTCAGTGTGCTAAATCTCACAAAACAATGAATGCAATATTGTTTCTATACTCTTCATAGATATTTAGTAATATAAAAGAGAGAGATGTTAATACTTGAGTTCAGTACGTTTGGGTTAAGACATTTTTACTGAGAAATAAATCTGACTTTTGGGAGGTTATTCTAAATATGCAAGAGCCTGTGTGTATGTGTGTATTCTACTATACAAACTTGAAATAAGTCCAGTGAACACTGAGTCTACTAAGCACATATATAATATTAATTTTCAAGAGCTTACACTTTGCCTTTGATGTGTATTTACTGGATACATTTAATCAGAATTATTTGTTATGCTAATGGTAAAACTTTAACTCATGAATTATTTTAAGATTAGTTCAGTTCCACTCTGATTTTTATGATAATTGAAAAAACATAGAAAATGTAAATTAAACTCTTAGGAGAATTTAGGAAGTTGTCCCATGAGATATATCACACACACACACACACACACACACAGAGACATACACACACAGTGGAAATTCAAAAAGCCTAAAGAAAACAGATGGTTTGAATTAACCTGAAATTAATATTCAATAGCAGGCATATACTTTTGTAAAAATGTATCAGGTTCCCCATGTCTGAATGTTGATGCTTATGTGAATGTTTATTGTTTTAGACTTGTGTCTTTTGTCTCCTATTTCTCTCCTTGTTAAGAGTTATATTCACACTCTCTGGGAGGTTATAGCCCAGGATAAAAGAGACCTCTCTCTGCATTTAATATAACACACACACACACACACACACACACACACACACACATACACACAGACATATACGAATACTTGAGTAGCTACCACACAATTCAATTTTTGTGTGTGTGTGTGAGGAAGATTAGCCCTGAGATAATATCTGTTGCCAATCCTCCTCTTTTCTTGCTGAGGAAGACTGGCCCTGGGCTAACAGCCATGCCCATCTTCCTCTACTTTATATGGGACACTGCCACAGCATGGCTTAACAAGCAGTGTGTCGGTGCATGCCCGGGATCCGAACCAGCAGACCCTGGGCCGCCGCAGCAGAGCACACGCACTTAACCACTTGCGCCACCAGGCCGGCCCCACAATTCAATTTTTGAAAGATTGCTTGTCCCATCTTATTTTTCACTTGAGTTCTAGCTTCTATGAAATGGATTCGATATTACAGTACAGATTAGGTAGCCATAGAGGTGAGCTATTATTTTCAAAACTCTTCAGTAGAAGACATGTTGTCTATAGTATAGTAACCGACACATACAACTTACAATAACTAACAACTTATGCTATGATTTAAGTTTTACGGTGTCAGAATTCCTAGCAAGAAAAGTATTTTATCTACAATTGTTATGAATCATCTTTTTAGCAAATGATTTCCTCAGGTAAGAAGATAAACCATCTGCACCCAAGGTTTGCCAAATTCTAATGGACAACTAAAGAAGAAAAAATTAATTGCATAGGTTTAAGATACATTTTTAAAATTTTAAGAAGCCAAATTCTTTTTTTCCAAGCCCAATAGATCTCATTACCAATAGAAAATGTGCAAAGGGACAAAAGAATTACATATCTGGATTTTCCAATTTTTGCACTGCAAAAGAATAGACAATTTGTCTGCAAGTTAACTTTCCTTGGTAAGACTTGCATACTTTCTTACTCCAAACGATCCTGTGGAAAGTTGTTGCTATCTACTTGCATATTCACTGTAAATACCACTAACAGAACATGTTGTGGATGGACTTAGTGAGCATTTAAGTTATTAGGAAATTATATTTGCCATTTAAGCATCTATTAAGCACAAGATTAATAGATAATATATAGTTCATTTGCAATGATACAAAAGGGGTAATTATCTGAAATTTTAAGAATGATTAGATGCTATCAGACAAAATAATTTCTCAAATTATTGAGACAACTATCTCTCAAACGCTTAGAAGAGTGGCATAGCTAACCCTCAATAGATATCAGTTAAATAAATGCAGGGAGAGCAATTTATTTAATATGTGTGTACATACAGGAAAGGAGTACATTTAAACTTTTAATCAATTTAAAGAAAAGAAGGAAAATAAAATTATTATATTTAAGATTAAACTATTTCATTAGAAAGATACAGTGATCAGTATTTGCAGTGCAAGAATATACAGACTGAATCACCAACTGACCGGTAGGTACCTAATTCAACAATACTTCTTGAGAGCAAAACAATAATGAAATTTCTACTATTAAATGTAGCACAAATACTCTGGACTTAAAAATGTAGCAAAATGTATCTAACAATTCAAAGAAGAAAAATACTCAAGACTAATAAATGACTTCAAGAAATTTCTATGGAAGAAAAAAACAAAAGAATTTCCGTTGTTCTACCCCATAAATGCTGAAGACTATCAGTACAGAAGACTAATTTAGGTAGATTGGTTGGTAAGGTTGGAGGATTAATTACAGATATCAGGGGAAAAACTTAAGATGCCAACTTGAAATTTTTTCAAGTTGGTGATAAAAAACCTTGGAATCATTTAAAGTTTGACTAGGCAAAGTTGTCAGGATATCTTGAAAAAATATACTTCTGGGAAAATGGTAGTATGAATAAGTGTTTCTTTTTCCAACATCTATGATAATAAATAACGACTAAAAACGTGTTAGAGGATATAGATCATACACTTTGGTCTTTAAGAAAAATGAGGTGGATTTTTTATGCATATAAATTACATCCTAGGAGGTACCTTTGGAAGTTGCTTGAACTCTTTCAAGTCACTGTAAGCCATTTCACACGACCTCCCTTCCCCTTGAACACGGCTCTCAAGGTGCCCGTGAGAGCATAACTAGGACAACTTGCTTGCTCATGACATAGGCCCTGAGTAATCCTATCTTATCTAAGAAAACAAAGCAAACAAATAAATAAGTAAATATATACATATTATTTCCTCTAGTTAATATTGTTATTTTTCTTTTTAAGGACAGCCTTATTCTACTTTGAAAAATTGAACTTTAGCCACTTCTGATGTGGTATGAATACAACTAGAGTATTCATTAGAGGAAAAAAAGATTCTTAAAGCAATTTTAAGAATTGTATAAAAATGTTCCTAGGACACCTTTCCACCCAAAGAAGTCAGAAGCAGACTGTGTTGTCATAAATAATCCAAATAAAATTAACAGAGTCTCTTTGGATCCACAATTGATGTGAAGCAAAGCAGAGGGTGGGGGAGTCTTTCAGAAGAAAAATTTTCAATCATTCATTTTGCCCCATATATGCAATTATTTCAACTTTTTAAAATTCTAAGCTCCTAAAAATGACACACCAAAATGAGTATATTAGTTATATATTCAGATTTCGGTCAGTCAAAAGATTTATAAAAATGATTCACTCAACAAATCAAAATTGTTTCCTTTCACCACACCAGACTTTTAAAAAATAGTATGTAGTTCTCTTTCCCTTTATAGATTTTTCAAATTGGAATGCTAGCAACTCTTGCTATCCCTGAGAAAAATAGCAAAGTGGGAATTTTTGTAATCGGAGCTGCTTAACAATCTGAGTTTACTCACATTACAGAATAGGCTCATGTTTTAGCTAAAATAGCTGTGATGTCTGAGTCGCACTTGGGGCCAGTGAAAAATGAAGGCCAGGACAAAAGAAAGGCATGTGCCTTCCCATTTTTGAACTCTGTAAAATGGAAGGAGAGAAGAATAAACACTTGAGAGGGCCGTTTTACGAGGGAACCCATGGATAGGCTTTAAATGTTTACGTGATTATTTAACTTGTAGATTTAATGAACTGAAACAATATCTGGGTTCTCAATCATTCTCAGTCTCTTACTAGTCATCATTAAATGTTCTCTAGAATATTAGAAACCCGAATGCCACTATGTGATAATGTATAATTATCTCTGTTAACAACACCATAAAAAAAGTCAATAGAATTGTTTCTTTGACTCTGAATTTTAAAAGTGTAGAAATAATACATGAGAAGAATAACTGAAATGGAGTAAAATACCAAAACACTGTTTCCAGGGCTCCCAAAAGTAAAATATTTCTAACATATGTGTATATTTAAACTACAAAAGGATTTTTAAAATGACAAAAGCCTCTAAAACCATTCATGCTAAAGTATTGTTTTTAATGTAACTGTGACTCTGCAGTTAAAATTCCTGTTTTGTTTTCTGATGTGTTTCACCTATATTGATGATTAAATTTACTATTGCTAACAGTGAAGATATTCTTTTAACCCTGGTATGGGAAGAAATCATTCCTACGTCTTTGGTAACGTTGACGTCACTCTGTGGATTTATGAATTGTTTGTTGAAACAAATTAGGACTTTACCATTCCACATAACTCTGAATAGTAGTGTTAGCAATATTAAAGCATTCTATTATGGGCCTGTTTGCTTTACTTTAATAATTTAATTATAAATTTCCAAGTAATATGTACATTTATTTGTTTAATCCCTTAATATTAATTTTGAACCAAATCAATTACATGCCTTCTGTTATATCACATCTAGGCAAAATGCTTATTGGTGGTTTTATTTCTGCCTCTATAATTTTTTAAAGTAAGAATTAATTTAGTTAACATATAAAAATTATTTTTCAACTGAAATGAAAAGGATTATTCAGTGTTTTTATTTTTCTACTTTTCAAACAATTGTGAAATTGCATCACTAAGTCTCAGGGATTGCTAACAACTGATTGTGTTTAATAAACTGGCAATGTTTTCGTTATGTGGTTTTAACTGATTGTTTTTTCCTGAACTGATCATTTATTCCAATGACTTAACTAGATCAAATGTTTGCATCATCAAACTTGCAAGCTCATTCATTTCTTTAAAATTCAAAAACATTTAGTGAGTAGTTACTATGTGCCTGGCACTGGGCTAAGTGCTAATGACACATTAGTGGATAAGTCACAAATGGTCTGTACCCTCAGCAGATTAGAACCCAGTTCCACTCAGGACCTGTCCTGACTGTCATTATGTAACAAGAAATTATTAGCTTTTGTCCAACAGTGAGCTTCATCATCATTGCACCATGGTGATTAATCTGTTTCTGACCTTTTATAATGAGATAAAAATGTAATCACCAAAAAGACTGGCCAGAACTTCTTTTCAGGGTGAAAACTGTCTTTTTATGGGAATATATCTTGGTAAGCCACTTGGGGTAGCAGCCATTTGCTAGGAAACTTGGAAGTTGGAAAGAACCTAGGCTGCACTGCTCAGCAGGAAACAAAAGGAGAAATTTTTTTATTTCTGTGGAGGAAGAGAGAAGAAAAACAAGAACACAGAAGAAAAAGAAGAGGGACAGGAGAGACACAGTTCTGTGTCAGCAGAAATTCGCCTGTTGTAGATGGGCGGAGGATATTCTAGAACAGCAATACAGATGCCATAGATTCAATTTGAAGTCTTATTGTTGCTGCTGCTGTTTTTTCACGTTTGTAATATAAGCATTTCTTCTAACCTGGCGTCAAATCTTCAGTACATTCTACAACTTTGCAAATGCTTTGAGTGAGTGGGTTGTTTGTGGAAACCACGGCCAGGACTGTATTCTACATCTGTTTTTGGCTGGTATAAACACATGTGGTACTTGAGGAATCAAGACCCCAAAGACAGATGTGACCATCAGACCACAAATCCTGCCCACTCCCAGAATTTATGAATGTACTGGAGAGAGATTTAGACTTCCACACAACGTGGGAACTAGAGTTCAAACTAATACCCCTCATATTTCCAGACGTCAAGAGACTTCTGTTGACCTAAGTTACTCTTGTACCCCAGAATCTGAAGAGCGGCTTTCTTGCTTGATTCTGAGATCTGCACCCCAGGTCTCAGTTCCTAAATCAATTTTGTTTCTTTGTGTAGAACCTTTGGGACATGAGTCCTGTTCCTGCCTTTTCAATCTCTCTATATCATTGTTATTCATTCATTTATTCATCAATTCCTTCACTCAGTTATCAAACATTTGCTGGGGACAAAACATGTGACTGGCAAGAAAGTAGTTGCTAAAGATACAAAGGTGAATAAGACCCAGTCTCTGAAGATACTGATAGCCTGGTATGGGAAAGCAGACCCAAATACAAAGCAGTTGCAATAGTGAGTGATAAAGATTCAAGAAGAGATTCAGGAAACATTGGGGACATTACGGAGAAGACTTGTTTCTGTCTAGCTCTTGAGTCTTGGGGTAACCACTCATCCTGGTTTGCTCAAGATTATTGGGTTTTAGAAATGAAAATATTGTGTCCTGGGGAACCCCTGATTCCCATGCAAACTGGAATAGTTGGTCACTCTAGTTCTCAGGCAGGACCTGGGTTCCTACTACCTTCTGACAGTCTTCACTGATGCCATTCATACTTTGGGAGCTATTCAAGTTCCAAGTCATCCGTGATATTTTCCCTTCCTATAGCAGCGCACATTTGGTCTTTGTATTCAGAACTTTATTTACATTTGTCACAGACAAATAAGGAAAGGTATGAGTAGAGAGGATAAGAAGTACAAAGGCACAAAGCTGTGAAACGTAAAAGGGTACAAACTTTCAGTTATAAGATGAATAACGTCTGAGGATCTCATGTATAACATGGTGACTGTAGTTGATAACATTGTATTGTATGATTGTAATTTGCTAAGAGAGTAGAACTTAAATATTCTCCTCCCCGCCCAAAAAAAAAAGACAAATATGTGAGGTCATGGATGTATTAATAAACTAGATGGGGAGAATTCTTTTACAATGTATTATCATGACATTTACTTTAAATATCTTACAATTTTCTTTGTCAATTATACCTCAATAAAGCCAAAAAAAAAAGGTATGAAACAATATGACTTGTTCAAAGAAGAAAAAGTAGCTCGGTATGGCTGGAGTACAGTGTTTCTTTTGAAGATTGTTAGGAAACATTTATAAACAGGTAAGGCAGGAGCCAGACCATGAAGTATCTTGTATATCATGCAAAGTAGTCTGCATTATACCCAAAAAGGTTAAGGAGGCATTGAATGGTTTTAAACAGGGAACTGATTTAACTTGTTTTTTTTGTGTGTGTGTGTGAGGAAGATCAGCTCTGAGCTAACATCTGTGCTAATCCTCCTCTTTTTTTGCTAAGGAAGACCGGCTCTGAGCTAACATCTATTGCCAATCCTCCTCTTTTGTTTTTTTTCTCCCCAAAGCCCCAGTAGATAGTTGTATGTCATAGTTGCACATCCTTCTAGTTGCTGTATGTGGGACGCGGCCTCAGCATGGCTGGAGAAGTGGTGCGTTAGTGCGCGTCCAGGGATCTGACCCCAGGCCACCAGTAGCAGAGCGTGCGCACTTAACCGCTAAGCCACGGGGCCGGCCCTAAGTTTTATTTTAGAAAGATTACTCTAGGAAAGTTTAGTGGATCAATTGGAAGTTGACAAGGATTTTGGCCAGAAAACTAGCCAGCAGAGTATTAATATTTGAAGTGAGAGAAGATGAAATTCTGAGCTAAGTCGTGTAGTGACGAGGGAGAGCAGTGGCACATTCTACAGATAGTAAAGAGGAAAACCAGCACAAGTCTGTGACCAGTTGAATGTAGAGTTGGGAACAGCAAAAGTCAGTAGGAAAGTTAAGCTAAGTCCCTAAGAAAGATCCAAGAGTTAATGAAGGAAAAACAAATACAAATGACAAAATTAATAGGCAGGAGTTAAACCATAAATAAGACATGAAGAGCAGATTAGAAATGAGTATAACTCAGGAGCAATTCAAGAAAGATCAGGACACTCAGGGAAGAACCTTAAATAGTGATCAGATGTGTGTAGCTTTTCTTTGTGTGGAGGCACAGCAATGGATGTCAGTCTGGATTAAACATCCACGTTGGACGTGGCAATTCTTGTCATTTTAGTAAATGGTACTTTTCCTGTTTTTTTCTAAATCCATTGTATTTAGAGTGGGCGTTGATCCTCATTTTTTATTAAAAGTAAGCTATTGTCACTAATATTAATGCTTCCTACATAAACCACTTATTTACGGCAGGAAAACTGTTCATGTCTTCTTCCATTACTATTCATCTCATTTGGTACTGACAGCAAAAGGAGAATTCAATTTATAGTGAGCACCGGGAATATTTGTTCTTAATGTTCACCATGGTAGAAGGTCATCAGTTAGAAAAAAAATTAAGCCAAGTACGTATTCAATCCTCCAGTTTTCCTTTTTCTCATATTCATACAGAAGGTAAGGTCATTTGAAATAAATTATTATTTCAAAATCTACACATATAATTTCCCTGTTGAGCCATTTCTTAGATCTAATCAAAATAGTCTCTTTTCAAAAGAGTTCAACTAAAACCCGAATTGCTATCTTGTGTGTACTCTATAAATTTTTATGCTAATACTCATTAAAGATTGGCTTTCATTTACGAGTTTTCATTTTTCAGCCCAATTTTCCCACTGCATAAATTATTCCCTGGGAGTACATAGAGCTTTTTTTTTCTTTTTAAAAACACATTAACTCTTTAAGGCCACTAGGGTTTAGTTTTTCAGTATATTGAAATTATTTTTCAAATGATTTACCAGAGCATTTAACTCACATGATTTTAGCATATATGATTTAAATCTTAGATTTATGTAATCACTTCATTTCAAGATGAATTATCCTGAGAAATCAAATCATTTGTTTCTGCTTGTTATAGCTAGTTATTTTTTTAAGCTAATAGCAGAAGTTTTCCAATTTAGATTGCTAAGGCATAATCCTTTTTTGTTTCTGTTGTTTGCTTAGTTGTTTCTTTTACTATGCATAAAACAACGAGTTAATTTGCTAAGATGAGTGGCATTACAGTTATATAGCAATCGTACTGACTACCAAAATAATCAGGTGAAAAGCCACATCTCAATTTAGCATTTCACTCTAAGGAAGGATAGGACTATGCTTAAAATATTCCAGTTTTTGAAAACACTTTATAAGTTAATATTTTTACATTTTAATTGGCATGTTAGATGTTGAATAAACACATCCTTACTAGGGAGTTGTCTTACTTGAAACAAAAGCAGAACTTAGTTTCAAACCAATAGATACAGAAAATATTTTATAAATTAATTTTGCATTAAAGCAACTCTGTAGAAAATTTTTTTTCAATATTTAGAAGATTAGTATCGTTTTTTGCCTTGCTACAAATACAAAATGGATTAGTAATCAGACCACTGGCCCCAGTGATCTCATGAAGGCACATTTACTCTGATGTACATTTTCCTTGCAGGTATATTTTCTCTCCAGGCACAGGGTTTCTCTTTATGTAAAACTGATGATGGTGTAAATCGCTGTGAAAAGACAGATAAAAATTGTTCCTCCTTAAAACACTTTGGGTGTAGCATGACAGTCAGGCTAGAAAGAGATTTTACATTCAACATCTTTTACTACAGTGTAATGAAACCTGCCACACAGTTCTGTTGACAATAATAAATGATTAATAATTTTGATAGAAGAGTTCTTTCCAAAAATTAAATCCTGTCTACAAATCCATAAACTCTGTATCAGTGTTAACATTTATCTTGGCATATCAGATATAATTCTAACCCATAATCAAATCATTAGCTGAACTATATCATTTTTCATTCAGTGGAATGTCAGGGAAATAGGGCACAATGTTCAATAATGTCATGGATTTAATAAAATAAGAAATGAGACAAGGACGAATCCTTGGTGATAATTTCCACTCCAAATGAAAACTCTTGTGATGACTTTTTCTTTTTACATTTCCTTTCAATCATATACACCTAATGTAATCATTTGCCGTGTTTTTCGCCCAATTAAAAAAAGCTCGATTATTGAGAAAAAAGACTTGAAGTTGGAATTACAGACCATTTTTCTTCTCACTCCCTCAACTCTCCAACCTTAAAAATACATATTTATTTTTATAAATATTTATTGAAAAGTATTTTCTTGTATCAACATAAAATCACTTTGACCAGGTTGACCCACCAATATTATATCAAGTTGTATTAAGAAACAAAAGCCCAAACAATAAAAGCTAAAAAACACCAAAGGCCAAAGAAATGGCTAAGACTGAAATCCATCAGCAACAACAAGCTATTAAAATAATGCTCTCAGCATATCTGCAAGCCACCGCTAAAAGGAAATATGGAAAATGTCTTCTAGGAACTGGAGCTGGTCTCTCCAGTGAGGTACTTTACAAATTCCCCTTGGGTACTTAATTCATGAGGGCAAATACTAAGTCTGTCTTGTTTGCAATTGTGTCTAGTTTAGGGCCTGGCACATAATAGAAGTACGATAACTATCACTCAAAGAATGAATATATTTCCTCATTCCATGATCATAAGCAATATTCTATAAAGAATTTCATGTGTCTTCATCATTTAATCAACATCTGACTATTACTATTACGGCTTTCAGTGATAGAAGCATCTTTGTTCTAAAACTCCATAGCTAAGGACACTGAAGAAGTTATTTTACTTCTCTGACTCATACTTTCCAGTGTGTCAAAAGTGGATGATAACAATTTTGTGTGGTTATAAAGCAAAAAATATTGTAAAAGAGCCCCTGGTATAGGACAAATAAATGTCTTTACTACTAGTACTATTATTACTACTAGTACTACTAGTACTGTTACTACTGCTGCTGGTGCCAATATTACTGTTATCAAATAGTATTTAGAACATTGCCTCCTCAGTATGTTTGAAGATAGTTAAGTAGTTGAATTATGATATGCTAACTTCAAATAAAATAATCTCAATCATTAAACGTATCGTTTGCAAAATTTTAAAGTTACTTTAAAAGTATTTTAAAAGCACCTGTGTCTCACTTGTGATTAGAGGATTGATATGGGTTGAATTGTGTCACCCCAAAATTCACATATTAAGCCCTAACCCCCAGTACCACAGAATGTGACTGTACTTGGAGATGAAGCCTCTGAAGAGATGATTAAGTTAAATTGAGGCCATTAGGGTGGGCCCTCATCCAATCTCACTGGTGTGCTTAAAAGAAGAGGAAAATTGGACACACAAAGAGACACACAGAAGACAGATCACATGAGGTCACAACGGTAAGGCGACCATTTGCAAGCCAAGGAGAGAGGCCCCAGGAGAAACCAAACTGGCCAAAATCTTGATCTTGGACTTCCAGCTTCCAGAACTGTGAGAAAATAAATTGCTGTTTAAGCCACTCAGTATGTGGTATTTTGTTATGGCAGCCCTAACAAATTAATACAAAAGTTATTAGACCTAGACTATAAATCTTTTCAATAAAATTTGTGCTATGTTCAACTGCTTGATTAATTTTTCTTTGCTTCATTGTTTCCACAGATCTCTTCAAAAATTTAAGCTCTTTAGGAGAAATTTTACCATATATAATTTTAGAAAACAGGCTTGTATAATGCCTCAAAAGGAAACATTATTAAAATTATTATTCGATAGTAAATTTTAAAGCTGTTTTAATGACTCAGACTTTTGTTGCCAAGCACTGTTTGGGAAATGATCTTAAAATGCCTGTGAGTCTTCAACCGTTTCTTTAACTAGCAAATACTGTTACCAGAATTCTCCTCTTAATGAAAAAGATGACTTCCAATGATACCCTTTTGGGGCAAATATGTGATTACTAATGAAACAAGACAGAAAGCAAAAGCATACCAAAAAAATCACACAAAATATAATACTATAGCTAACATTTCTTGAGTACTTAGTTATTGAGAGTTGAAGCCATATGTGACACTGTCCCTTCCCCTCCCCCTCGTCCTCTGTAAGCAGTGACTAAACGTAAAGAAAATAATCCCAACTCTGACTAGGCCCACATTATCTTGCTTAAATCGAGCTTTAGTCCTAGTAGAATGGTTAATCAAGTTATTTCTACACTTCTTACAATGTGGATTATTTTCTAGGTTAAAAAAAAAAGGCTTCTCTATATTGGTTGAGATTTATATTATCCTGCTTGGTGAACGGAACTGAATCTTCTTCAAAGACACAAACAATGTCTAGATACAAAGCTTAGTTGGACAATTTTTATTGCCAAGATGTTCAAATCAATTAAAATTACTGAACACATAACAAAAAACCTATACGAAATAAAAATAAATTATGCATTAAAACAACTTGAATTTCTAAGTTTATTGAAACTACTGGTATTGACTAAATAGTAAATAATAAAGGCCGTTATTTGCATATATTTTATAAGAAATATGTAGACACCATCTCAGATTCTTCTCAATTGTTTCAGAGATATATTCATAAATCATCCAGACAAATATTTTTTCCCTGAATTTGGCATATTTTTTCCCACATCTGGGATCCTTGAACCATGTCCAATATTCCATGCTGAGCTTTTAAATCTATTTCCTGTACTTTATACATTGAAATATTCTTATTTGTGTCAATATGACAACAAAATGTACATAAGGGTAAAATTTTCAGTTAATTTCCTGATTTTGATGTCTTTATTTTCATTTAAACAGTTTTATTTCATATTGAAAGAGCCTCTTTCGTAAAATGTGTTTGTTAATATCTTTTTCCCATTATTTTAAAACACTAGCTAACATTTATTGAAAACTTACTATGTGTCAGGCATTTTTCCAACTTATTTACATATATGTATACTGTATATGTTATGTGTATATATATATAATTAAAACTGAAGTATAGGGGCTGGCCCGTGGCTTAGTGGTTAAGTGCTCATGTTCTGCTGCTGTTGGCCCAGGTTCGGATCCCGGGCGCGCACTGACGCACCGCTTCTCCGGCTATGCTGGTGCTGTGTCGCACATGCAGCAACTAGAAGGATGTGCAGCTATGACATACAGCTGTCTACTGGGGCTTTGGGAGGGAAAAATAAAAACAAAAATCTTAAAAAAAAACAAGTATAAATCCTGATTTAAAACAATATTAAAAATACAAAACTGAAAAAGCATATCAGTTAGCAATGACTCGAACCCATTATTTCATATTTAAAATTTTTTTCCAGCTTTATTGAGGTATGATTGACAATAAAAATCATATATATTTAAGGTGCACAACATGATGTTTTGATATACGTGTACCTTGTGAAATGATTACCACAATCAAGTTAATTAACATATCCAACACCTCACATAGTTAAAATTTTATGTGTGTGTGGTAAGAATACTTGAGATCTACTCTCTTAGCAAATTTCAAGTACACAATACGTTATTATTAACTATAGTCACCATGCTGTACATTAGGTTTCCAGAACTTATTCATCTTATAACTGGAAGGTTGTACTCTTTGACCAACTCGTCCCTATTTCTCCATCCCTTAGGCCCTGTAAACCACCATTCTAGTCTCTGTTACTATAAGTTTGACGTTTTTACATTCCACATATAAGTGAGATCATACAGTATTTGTCTTTCTCTCTCTGGCTTATCTCACTTGGCATAATGTCCTCCAGCTTGTTGGAAATAGCAGGATTTCCTGCTTTTTTATGGCTGAATAATATTCATATATATATATTCAATTTTCTTTATCCATTCATCTATCGATGGACATTTAAGTTGCTTCTACCCCTTGGCTAGTGAATAATGCTGAAATGAACATGGGAGTGCAGATATCTCTTTGAGATCCTGATTTCAATTCCTTTGGATATATACCCAGAAGTGGCATTGCTAGATCTTATGGTAGTTCTATTTTTAATTTTTTGTGGAACTTCCATATTGTTTTCCATAATGGCTGTACCAATTTACATTCCCACCAATAGTGTATAAGGATTCCCTTTTCTCCACATCCTCGCCAATACTTAGCTTTTGACTTTTTGACAATAGCCATTCTAACAAGTGTGAGGTGATAGCTCATTGTGGTTTTGATTTACATTTCCCCGATGGTTAGCAATGTTGAGCACATTTTCATATACTTATTGACCATTTGTTTATTTTCTTTGGAGTAATGTCTATTCAGGTCTTTTGCCCATTTTTAAATTTTTTTTTTTTTTTTTTTTTTTTGCTATTGAGTTGTATAAGTTCCTTAAATATATTTAGATATTAATCCCTTGGATATATGGTTTGAAAATATTTTCTTGCATTCCATAGATTGCCTATTAATTTTGCTGATTGTTTTCCTTGCTATGTAGAAACTTTTTACTTTGATGTAGTTCCACTTGTGTATTTTTACTGTTGTTGCCTCTGCTTTTGGTGTCAGATCCAAAAATCATTGCAAAGATCAAAATCAAGGATATTTTCTTCCGTTTTCCTCTGTATTCTTGATGCCTTTGTCAATTATTAATTGATCATATAGGCATGGGTTTATTTCTGGGCTCTCAGTTCTGTTCCATTGGTCTGTGTGTCTGTTTTTATGCCAGTACCATACTGTTTTGATTACTATAGCTTTGTAATATAGTTTGAAATCAGAAAGTGTGATGCCTCCAGCTTTGTTCTCTTTCTCAAGATTGTTTTGCTGTTTGAGATCTTTTCTAGTTCTATATAAATCTTAGGACTGTTTGTTCTATTTCTGTGAAAAATGCCACTGGAATTATGATAGTGATTGAATTGAATCTGTAGATTTCTTTGGGTATTATCGACATTTTAACAATATTAAGTCTTCCAATCCATGAACACAGGATATCTTTCCATTTATTTGTGTCTTCTTCAATTTCTTTTATCAATATTTATAATTATTAGTGTACTGGTCTTTCACCTCCTTGGTTAAATTTATTCCAAAGTATTTTATTGTCTTTGATGCTATTTTAAATGATATTGTTTTCTTAATTTCTTTTGAATAGTTCATTGTTAGCATATACAAAAATCTGTTGCATTTCTATATTGATTTTGTATCCTGCAATTTTACTGAATTCATCATGTATTAGTTCCAACAGTTTTTGGTGGAGTCTTTAGGGTATTCTACACATAAGAAATCACATAATCTGCAACCAGAGACAATTTTACTTCTTCCTTTCCAATTGGGATGCCTTTTATTTCTCTTTGTTGTTTAATTGCTCTGGCTAAGACTTCTAGTTAAATAGAAACGGTGAGAGCGGGTATCTTTGTCTTGTTCCTGATCTTTGAAGAAAATCTTTCAGCTCTGCACTCTTGAGCATGAAGTTAGCTGTGAGCCTGTCATATATGGCCTTTTTTATGTTGAGATATATTCTTTCTATGCCTAATTTGTTGAGAGTTTTTATCATGAAAGTATGATGAATTTTGTGAAATGTTTTTTCTGCGTCTACTGAAATGATCTGATGATTTTTATCCATCATTCTGTTAATGTGGTGTAACATATTTATTTATTTTCATATGTTAAACCATCTTTACATTATGGGGATAAATTCCACTTGATCATGGTGTATGACCCTTTTAACATGCTTTTGAATCTGGTTTGCTAATATTTTGTTGAGGATTTTTGCATCTATGTTCATCAGGGATATTAGCCTGCAATTTTCCGTTCCTGTAGTGTCCTTTTCTGGGTTTAGTATCAGGGTGATGCTGGCCACATAGAATAAGTTCTGAAGTGTTCATTCTTTTATTTTTGGAAGAGCTTGAGAAGTATTGTATTAATTCTTCTTTAAGTCTGTTAATTCATCTTTAAATTCTTCTTTAAATCTATTGAAATCTATTAAAACAATGACTTGAATCCTTTTAAAATTGTATCCAAATTATGAATGTGTATATTTTAACATTTTTATGCTTGATATGAAATACAAAGCATATAAATAAAATATTCCATACATATTCAGATATTTAAATATTATAACAAAAAAATCACTTTTCTCAAATGCTCTGTCTTATATTTTCATATTTTTTTTAGAACTATATACACATTTTTACCTACCTCATCATAGAATCTGCACGTTTGTAACTAACAGACTGTGGCCCATGTAAAATATTTCACGGTCCTGAAATTACTAAAATAATATAATATTTGTGCCTAAAAAGTGTAGATACCTTCCATAATCAACCCTGAAATAGTGTTTTCTTTTCTTAACCTCATGTTATCAACAATTGAAAATAGGCAATAAACTAGATCCTAATTAAAAAAATATTCACAAACTTTTTTTCTGCTATTATGGTTAATTCATTGAGTAAATTGAATTAATCTTTTGTCAGACAATAATGATTTGCTGAATGGATGAATGAAATGAAGCATGATGATCAGAGAACACTCAGTCTGGATTATTTGATGGTGTGTTAGCAATTAGGCTTCCAAGACATAGTAACTTACATTACTCACATTACATTAATGTTAAGCAAATATCACCTCTGTTAATGTTGCTATTCTAAACCTAATTCTCTTTATTAGAAATTAAATTAAGACTATTAGATTTAAAAATTGAAATTCACCTTGGAAATGATTTAATATCATGGATAACCATATTGATGGATGAAATTAAACACATACATAGACACTTACCCTAACTGAATATTGAATTTTAACTAAAATTCAGTCTCACCATAAATAAATCTCCAACTTGCTCTTTGTTTTGTTTTCACTAAAAACAGAAGATACAGCCCTACTAAAAACGGAAGAGGGAAAAACCACAGCTGTGCATAAAATCAAAATATGACTAATACTTTTTGTTAAACCTGACCTCTTTGAGGATCCACACTCTGAGTTTTTTATATAGTCATACACATGCATTTGTGTGTGTACATATACATTTAGGAAACAGTTCCTCAGAATTCAAATTAGAGCTTTGAGTAAACCCTATGCATAATTTGAATGATAGGATATAAAAATTCATTCTTGGCAAGAGTCTCTAAGAAGTTTACATTTACACTTAAGTTTTCAAAAGATACACTTATAGGTAGATCAGAAAATTAATTTTTGATACCAATGTATTACAACCCCAGTAAATTTTCAAGTTAAACTGTAGATCTCAAAATAATGTAAAAATGAAAACACTTTTAAAAATACTTAGATATTTTAGCCTTTCATATTAAACGATAAGTTTAGTGGAAAGAACATTGGAGGCCAATATTCTCGTCCCAGAATTAAGTTTATGAAGTTTGGTGGAAGCAAATAATCATTGTTCCTCTTTGAGCCTGTGAAAGCTTAAATGCTTTGTTCTCCAACTAAATTTTAGTTTTCATATTCTATGGTGTAGGACTGGCAAAGCGAACTACAATGTTTAGATGAAGATCTGGTTATATGACTTGCATGTAAAAATGTAGACTTCCAAATTAATACCAGCCTTTAGTGAATTCTTGGTTTCTTGATGTTTTGATTTTTCTATACCTCTCAAAATATGAGTCATTGTGAGGCTGATCTGGCACAGCAAAAAGTGAAGTGGTAATCCAGAAGGGGAAGAAAATGCTCCCATAAATATCCTCCTAGATGTCTCCTTGAAATTGCTTGGCACAAAACCATTAATGTGTGGCTGGAGGATGGAGGTGGAGACGGAGTTGATAAAAGGAGTGTGTGTTTTCTTTACTCGGTGATACATTTACTTTCTTTCTCTCACTCTTAAAATGTTGTGCAAGCAATTTTTAAGTTATAAAACTCTATATAATGCTAAATATTCTGATTATTGTAAGATCTGACATCAATGATTTAATCTTGTGATAAAATGATATATTCATTTTTCCAAAGAGATCCAACTTAATTGCATAAGACAACAAGGTAGAGATAATGGTTTCATTCACTAACGACACTCCCCAAAATAAACAACCAACCAAAAAATAGAAAAAGAAATATCCTTTATTTTAAAGTAGAAAGCTCATGACTTCAAAACACGAACTGAAACTAAACAAAAATATTAATTTTGAATGTTTCCTAAGAGGCAGCTACAAACACCACTATCAGTAGTCAATATAAAGGAGAGAATTTGGTCAAACTCAATCTCCTGACATAAGAAATTCATGAGTTTGTTGATTTCAAGTGAGGCTGAAGCAGACTTTTTGATGTTGTGGAATCTAAGGGTCTTCTTGAACCAATTGGCACATGAATTTATTCAGCAGTAGAACCCTCGTTGCCAGAGGGAAGCATACAAACAACATTTCCCCTCAAAACACTTTTCTTTCTTTCTTTCTTTTTGTTCTGGAGCATCAAGACAATTCCAAAGAATATTCCTCTAATATTTGAGCACATTAAATATTCAACCAAGTCTCAAAATGTCTTTCAACTTTCACATCCAGCATTGATTTTGCCATACTGCCTTTGAGAACAATTTCTACACGTTAATCCACACAGCACAGAGGAAGCTCGTACTTTTTAAATGTATCATTTAAAAAAAAATTCAATAGCGTTCCTGGGCTTGCATATATTCTCTGATGAATTTATATATTTTCAGCAAAAATCTTCACTTTGAAACATACTTAAACTCCAACTCCCACAAATACTTTTTCCTTCTCTCAAATTTCAGGCAACAAGAGTGCCAGAAGATTTGGAATTTGTATAACCCCAAACTGTGTTTTCCTAACTAATCTTGGCAAGCTTAAAACCCTGGAAAGTCACAATTCACTTCCCAGGCGATCATCCTGGACAGCCCAGCAGCAGAAGGGCAGAACAGGATATCCAGCTATTGAACAGGGCCGCCGGCCCAGGTGGCCAGCCGCGCAGCTGCGGAGAGCCTCCCACCAGGAGGGCAGCTCGGGGCCGCAGGAAGACACGTTCCTTTCCTCTGTCTGTTTTCAGCTCGAGAGGAAAGTACAGTGTGCCCTCCCCAGACACTGCCTGCCGACACAGCACTTTTCAGCAATGGTGAAAAGACGGTACGTCTCTAACAATAAATGTCAGAAGAGGAACAAATCATTTATGAGACTGAGGAGGCCCCAACTCAAGCAGATAGTTGTGGAAAAACAGCTTCTGTTTTACATTGTGCTGAATGCATAACATCATAGATGTGAGGACATTTAAGACCAATTGTTTTTGAACCTAAACATATAGGATAAAAGAAATCATGGGTTAGAAGACTGTGGTTAATTACAGCTTCTCTGGCTTTGTGCTAAGAATTCGGTGACAGGAATTTTCGTCATTATTAGGGACAAAGTCTTCTTCCTGATACCATTCTTCTATTTTTGTATTTTACCTTTTTTCTTCTTTTAAGAAAAAATAATTTTTATTCAAGCTAAGAAATCCTCAGAACTTTCTTCCTCAGAAGTCTATTTGTACTTATAAAATAATTCTCTTCTTTTTTCTAGTTTCATTGAGATATAATTCAAGTTTAAGGAATATAGCATAATGATGTAACTTTCACATATTGTGAGATGATTACCACAATAAGTTTAGTTAGCATCCATCATTTCATATAGATACAAAGAAACAGTGTCTTTTCCTTGTGGAAATAATTTTTAAATTAGACAATATGGTAAAGCAGAAGAGTCATAGGAAAATACATATTTCCAAAATTGATAAAATGAATTAACACTTACTTATCATTGTAAATCAACGGCAAAAGATATTTTTTAAGATTCTAAGTATTTTTAGAAAGGGAGAAAGTACGGACTCTGGGAAGAAAATATAATTTCTCAAATCTAAAAGATTTTTATTCTAGTTCATAAAATAAAATTTCAAAAATAAATGTTTTGTATGTAATTGTGTTTCCAATTAGTAGAGTAGTGTATATGTCCACTTATTTCTATTCCTGACACTCAATAAATGTTATATATACAATAAATAGATGATAGCCAGATAGATGATAGGTAGAGACAGATAGATAGATGATAGATGCAACAGAGAAATAGATGCTAAGTCTTGACAGTTGAGGAATCAGAGGCCAAAAACAGTATCTTCAGTTTAGTTGTCATTTTGTGCACATATAAATTCAAAAAAAATCTGAACATTAAAATTTTATTCTTCTGTTATCCTATAAGAATATTGATTAAAATCTGAATTACTGTGAAAAAGTATTCTGAGACTACAAACAAACAATTTACAACTGCAATATATAATCAAGATCACCCATATGAGCATATAATTAATAAAAATGCATCAAAGAGACCTTTTCATTAACTTAAATATCAGTAATTTTATTGCTTTCCTAAAGCTAAAAAAATTCATTTTGGAAATAAATATCAAATTATTTTTAATTTGCAATGTAAGAATTATTGTTTAAATAAATTAATCCATTGTTGGTGAACAATGTTGTTAGTAAACGATGCTCATGCAGTCTATACATTGGGGAACATGAACAGTATTAATCACCAAAATAAGAAAGAATTGATCTACCCTGCTATTGTCTATGGGATATATTTCATCTTGCTGTTGGTTTCTCCTTTTATTAAACAAATAACTGTTTATTAAGAAGCATCTATTCTTTTAGTCTCAGTCATCTTCTTATCAATTAATAAAAAAACATAACATTTTAGTACCCATCAGTATTCAGGTAAATTATATCAACTCGTACTTAGATTGTATCTAGGAGCCAATTTATCAGACGTTAAATTGTTTAGAAATCCAGAAGAATTTTTTTCCATCTGGTAGTAATTTCATATCCCTTACTAAATTTGAGATTTTCTTGTGTGGGTGCATGTGTGTGTGTGTGCATATACTAGACTCATTTTTTAGTTTAATTTTTTTTTTCTTTTTGGTGAGGAAGATTGGCCTTGAACTAACATCTGCTGCCAGTCTCCCTCTTTTTGCTTGAGGAAGAGTGGCCCTGAGGCAACATCTGTGCCAATCTTCCTCTACATTGTATATGGGATGCCACCACAGCATGGCTTGATGAGCAGGGTGTGGATCTGCCCCCCCGGATCTGAACCCTTGAACCCTGGGCCATGGAAGATGAGTGAATGACCCCAATCACTACGCCACCAGGCCAGCCCCATAATTTTTAGTTAAATATTCTCAACCAAGAAAAATTAGAAATTCAGAGAAGTGGAAAAAGAAAACTATCCAGAAATCCACTACTCCAAAAAAAAATTATTAATATTTTAAAGTCTATGTATTCAGAGTTTTCTATGAACAAACTTATTTTAACAAAAAAAAGTGACATTGATGTACATACTGTTTGTGTCTTTATTTTCTGTTATTATATTGTGACTATATTTTCTATGAATCCATATACATTTGCACTATTGTTTGTAAAATCTGCACCACACTCCATTTTGTAAATGTACCCTAACTTATTTAAACAATCCCTATTGCTAAACATTTACTTTGCTTCTGATTTTGCACCATTGTAAAAGATGCTATAATTACTATTTCATCAAATCTTCATTAAATCTAAGATAAATTCCTAATAATGGAATGACTAAGCCAAAGTCATTATCCACTTTTAGGGCTTCAGATTAATATTGCCAAATTTTCCTCTTGAAAAGTTTATATCAACTTACTCTCCCATAAACAGTGCATATGAATACCTGTTTTGGTGAATATTCACTGTCACTAGATATGTTTTAAAAATAAAATAAGAACTCTGGCTCAATTATTTTCTTCAGACATGATATCTCATTGGTTTTTGTTTGCATTTGTTTCAATCTCTTTACATAAATTGCGAAAATTTCTTGGGGCTGGCCCCGTGGTCCAGTGGTTGGGTTTGGCACGCTCTGCTTTAGCGGCCCAGGTTCGGATTCCAGGACTGAGCACCACTCGTCACTGGCTGTGCTGTGGCAGAGACCCACAGACAAAGTAGAGGTGGATTGACACAGATGTTAGCTAAGGAAAAAAAACAAATTTCTTTACTGACCATTAGAATTATTTTTCTTTGCTTAGTTCCTATTGTTGCATTCTACACACTCTGTACATTTTTCTATCTTCAGCACTTTATTTTTGCTGTTTTATTTTTCTATATGAAAGTTATTAACTATTTGTTACAAAGAAAGCAAATATTTTTCTAGACGATTGTTTGCAAAATAGCCTTTCAGTAGGAGGGTATTTTGGAATAGGCAAACTTGGGTTTCAAATCTAAATTCTATCATTTACTGTCTATGTGACTTTGGGCAAGCCACTATAGCTCACTAAGACTCAGTTTTATCATATACAAAATGGGGATGGTAAAACCTGTTGTGGACATAAATACTAAGCAATATGTCTAGGAAACAGCAAGTACAAAATTAATGATAGCTAGTATTATTTTCATTATTTGTAGTGTTTTAGATATTCAAGTACTATTCAAGTTTTGTGTATCTAAATCTCTATACTTACGGTTCCTAAAAGAGTTAACTTATAAAAGTTAAGAGCTCAGACTCAGGAAACAGTTTTGAGTTGGAAATGTGGCTCTGGTATTTAGTAGTTCTTTGATTTTAGGCAAGTTATTTAACCTTTCTAAGCCTCAGTTTTCTCATATGAAAAATGGACAGATAGGACCTCTCTTATGAAGGTGTTGAGATAATAAAATAAAGAATTGCTTATAAAGGATCTAGCATAGTGCTTGACATGTAAAAAATTCCCAATAAAGTTTAACTTTTATAACTCTGAGAAGATAATTGTCTTTCTGCCTTTAAGTGCTCTTTCATTAGTTAGGGTTTTCTTAATTGTTCAAATGGCATGCGAGGAATTCTCTAGGTTTCACAATGTGACATAATCCAGTTGATTATCATAGAGGCTTTCTTGGCTGCATCCCAATGCTGGAGGCTCCAGTGGAAGCCCTCACCCTGGCTAAGAAAAATTTTTCTGGAGGAGTATCACTGTTTGGGTAGGAGATCTTGAGAAATCTATTAACACATTTTAAGGATGCTGTGCTTGATATCTGGAGTCTCAAAAAACACTTGCACTTTTAGCCTAATTGAAACACGCGGTCATTTTTTACTCTCCTTTTTGTAATCGCCAAAATGAAAAGATATGTTTTAACAAAAGTGATCTTGGACTCTTAAAACAAAAACAGTTAACGCCACATGGACAGGATTAATCCCAGGTCCTGGCAGAGGATAGAATCCTATATTGATGGAAGGAGGGCACATCCACACAGTGTGGCCCTAAGGAGGCAGATAAGGGGAAGCAGACATCTCCTAGTTAGATCACGTGGTTCAACCATCAGTGGCCCTGGCTTTGCATTCAGAAAATTTCCAAGACCTATACTTATCTTCCAACTGGAGGAAGTCCAAATAACTGCTTGGATGTTGGAGCAGCGATCGTGTGTACATGTGTTCCTATCACTTGACAGATACCACCTTTTTGGACGTAAATATCACCACAAAACAGGATGTTTTTCCTTTCCTCTTGAGGACCAAGCAAGATGGATTCCTACACCACGTACATTCTTATTTCACAGTTTAATTGGTCTTTGGGACAAAGGATTTGCAAATCAGGATAATTTTTTAATATGTAAATTTTCTCAAGATTTTTCCTGCGCCATAGGCCTTAATTTCCATTGACTCACATTCCTAAATGGCTCACTTTCCTTCATCTATCACTGACTGGATTCTAATTGGTTAGCTTTATGGCATACCCTGACTTTGTCCCCAGGTGTACTAAGTAGTCGGGCTCTAGAGATGATATTTTCATCCTCTAGTTACAGAACTTTCCATCAGTCAGCCATGCATTTATGCAGAGGAGTACTGAAGGCTTCAGCATAAATCTGACAGTTTGAGAAGTAATCTCATTCTCACTAATCTCTCATCCTTGAGCAGACCCATGGTCTTCCTGCTGATGTCTTCTAAGCTCCTTAGTCTCAGTGGTGTCACGTGAGAATTTACTGTCTCAGCTCTTTATCCACTCTATTTTAACCAGAAGGTGTGATCTTGTCTTCAAACTATGATTCTCACTTATCTTGAAATGTATGCAGATTTCAATATTAGCTACTCCTGACATGGGATTCACAGCTACTTCTCATTGTAGGGGGGAAAAATGAGAATATCCTTGTTTACATGAATATTGTTTCGCACCAGACATAATTATCCCTGTCCAGATTCAGTCATGTTTCACATTTCTGCTCAGCAATATATCCATTTCCTATCTTCAGAAGTAAATATCAAGCATAAAAAATTTCTTGGAATTGCAAATCCTATTCTAGAATGGCACCACTCATCAAGCCATGCTGTGGTGGCGTGCCATATACAAAATGGAGGAGGATGGGCACAGATGTATGCTATAGTCTTTTATTGATATAAAGGTCCTCTTATATGTTATTGTTGAAAACAATTCTATGTGCTATGCAGTGTTTACCATGTAAATCCATTAAATTCAAGTCAGATTTCTTTGTGCTACTCATCTCTGTTTGGGGAAAAATATAAAAATCTTTGAACTAAGTGCCATTGATGTGAAACAAATAATTAAAAAAAAATGGTTTTCTTTCACAATATTTAATTTTATCAAATAATGAAGGGAAAAAAATAGAACTTGACTTCTACTTTATGAAGAAAAATACTATCCTTTGAGAAAAGCCTCTCATTTTGTGAAGTGGTCCCAAGAGACAGCTGGCATATTCAAGATATAACAACTACTCTGGAGAGCAATGAATACAAACACACACAACAAAATCTGTCACTCAATGACTAATATTCACGAACTATCAACAGAGAAATCAAGTTCATAATGCAGGCAGAAAACCTATTTCCTCAATGTGTTTCTGATAAAACATACAACATCAACAAATTATGGAAAGCTTAACTGTAGCAGAACCATGGGGTATTCTGCTGCTGTCCCTATAATTCTGTACTTCAATTAAGCAATACCACAGGTAGAGCAGAGAACACAATTATAATCTCCAACAATGTTGCTAGACACACCACTACTATGGGGTCATATTTCCTCTGGACTTTTTTTGGAAGATATTTGTGTGTCACAAACAAAAAGGCAAGATGCAAATAAATTGCATTTGTTATCTTTTGCAAGGGTCATTCAAAGAAAATGTCAAATCTAAGCTAAAACCCTTAGTTAAGTCTGGTAGAAATCTGCTTTTATGTTTTCCTTATTATAAAGCTCTGTCTCCTCATTCTCTTCATGGCACTGACAAATGAGAGTTATATCATCCTCATCAATTCACATCTACTTAGCGTGCACGAGAGGCTTAGCACTGCGATTAGCAGAATTCATTATCAAAAGGGTTACCTAACTCAGTATGAGAGAGAACTGACTCAACAGCTAGAGAGAAAACCTACATCATCACAAGTTATTAAAATGCAAAATTTCATTGCATAATGGATTTGCTTTAGTTAAATAAACACATTGGCATAATTGGCTAAAAAAACACTGATGGCGAAAATTCAAGCTTTATTTAATTTTGGGTTATTTATATTCCAAGAACCTTCCTGAATAATGCCAAAGGCACAGATATCAAGTGTCTAATGCTGTTTCTCATTTCTACTGGCCAAATGTCTACCAGCCTTTTAGATGAATTGAAGAAACAGATAAAAGGCATCCTTTTAACTGATAGTAACGTAGCATTCAAATGAGTGGATAATGAAATTCCATCTCTTTTCACTAGTGTGGCAACTCTTACGTAACAGTGTTCCCATTAAATGCACCTTTGGGTAATATGGCCTTTTGCAAGGATTAGATCAAGTCCATGGTTCCTTTGATCTTGGAGAGCCTAATTCATAAAAGTACATTCTAACATGACAAGCATGAGTGCTTTTGACGCGGTGAGCTGCCTCCTGGCTCATCCATGTGTGACCTTTTTCCGTGGGCCCCCAAAGTTCTACTCCTTTTAGGGTGTTACAAGGAGGGCAGAATCCTGAAGTGGGCTACAGAACACTCACCTATGGCCATTGCCTGACCCCCTCCATCTGCATGGTTCTGTACCCACTCAAGCCTCGTGCAGGAATGAAGTACTGCTCTAAGGTCTGGGTGTTCATCAGGGAGAGAGCACATTCACATGGGAAAGGCCCAGAGCAGTTAGGCCTGATAACAGCACACGGACTTTTATACGAATTCTAAATAATGTAGAGCTAACTTGAGATCCTTCTGGTAAAAATGTAAAGATGCCTTCAAAATAGAGACCAAAATAGGTGTCAAGCACAAAGGCTACATGAAGGTTTTAAGTCCTACACTGAAAAATCTTGCTGCCCATTCCTTAGCATTCATCTATATAAATTGAAAATAAAAACAATACTGAGCCATAAAACACGTATAAGAACATCCAACAGAGTTCTGATTTTTTTTGATAGCATTTTTAATGTCAACATAAAGTCTTTGTCATCTCTGCCCAAAATATTTCTGAGGCCAAACCTTATGATGTCCTATAAACACACATCTGTCAATTGTATAATCCAACCAGGGTAGTAGCTATCAATTTATTTTCTTTAGGGACATCTAGAAGCAACTGAGTAATCTTGGTCAAATCACTGCATCTCCTCAGGCCATGGTTTCTTTCACCTATGAAAGAACTGAGTTGGAACTAGGTTGACTTCCTAACATTCCGCATTGTAAAGAATTGTAGGGAAAATAAGAAAGTATAGTATTGTCTCCTTTTCACAGATGAAAAAGTAGATGCAGAATTCTAATGTGTAATTTGCCATACTCTTAAAAAGAAACGTTGAGGGGCTGGCCCCATCGCTTAGGGTTTAAGTGCGTGTGCTCCACTACTGGCGGCCCGGGGTTCGGATCCCGGGAGCGCACTGACGCACCGCTTGTTCAGCCATGCTGAGGTGGCGTCCCACATGCAGCAACTAGAGGGATGTGCAACTATGACGTACAACTATCTACTGGGGCTTTGGAGAGAAAAGGGGAAAAAAAGGAGGGGGATTGGCAATAGATGTTAGCTCAGGGCCGGTCTTCCTCAGCAAAAAAAGGGGAGGATTGGCATGGATGTTAGCTCAGGGCTGATCTTCTTCACAAAAAAAAAAAAAAAGAAAAGAAAGAAACGTTGAAATGAAGAGTGAAAAGGAATTTCTGCTTAAATTTCCCTGGTATTTGTACTACTTCTACTATATGTAAGCACTATGATACAGACTCACCCTTGTCCTCATCAAGTCCTATCTTACCATGAAGCTTTCTCAGGCTATTCCAGTGTCAGAACTTTCACTAAACTTTGCTAAAATCCTACAAGACTTAATTACATATCATCAAATAGTGTCTGTAATCTGTTTACAACTTGAATCCCAAGACAGTGTATACTTCGTCAAAGTAGGGACTATGTTTTGTATTTCACTGTATCCTTCACATAATCTAGAAAGCTATTTAATGTATGGTAGGAGTTGATAAAAATTGGTTGCTAAGTTCTTTGTCAAGCTTTGACTAATGAGGAGCTAGCAAATTAATACATAGAAAATAATATAAACTAGAGTTCAATTTTTCATATCTGGCCTGGTCATTCCCTCTCTCAGACAACTGTTTTCATCTGCCTAGAATGTAATTTTCTCCATTAATATTGTTTTCTTTGAGGCTGGCCCTGTGGCGTAGTGATTAAGTTTGGCACACTCTGCTTCGGCAGCCCAGGTTCGTGGGTTCAGATCCCAGGTGCGGACCTATACCACTCATCAAGTCATGCTGTGGTGGCGACCCACATACAAAATAGAGGAAGATTAGCACAGATGATAGCTCAGAGACAATCTTCCTCACCAAAAAAAAAAAAATAATAATAATAATAATGCTTTCTTTGACCCAGCTTTGAATTAGCAGTACAATGTCTATTTGTTGTTTAATGGTAGGAAATTCTAAAAGGTGCTTTCTAATTATACATTGAATTGTTAAAATACTCTAATCTACATTGTAGAAAGAATAATTTACCAATTTTTATAAAGGTGACATACTGTTGATCCAATAGTTTATATTATTGTTCAGTTAATGTACTTGAAATTTTTCAACTTTCTTGTAACAAGACATTCATTTCTACATATTACTATAGTCCTTCTTTCCCCTACTATGAATTTTTATTTTCAGGATAGAATTCCATCACTCACAAGTATTTAAAAGGACATAATACCACAAACCACTAACATATTGCTTTCCTTAGAGATGCCTAATAAGAGCAACATTGGCTTATTGTAGTTCCCAATAGGGAATTTTATGTGACAAACACATTTTTTGATATTGAGGAACATATGGAAAAAATTGGCAATTCATTTTTCCATCATGGCATCTTACCGCTCTCAATTATGATGGGCTAGGAAATAAGAACATCACAATATTTTATTATACAGATTATCCCTTTTCTGTTTGTTAGATACCATAAACACATGGGTAACGTTTTTAATAATCCCATACCAGTATTTATTTACCCACAAAAGCATCTCACACTAACAATAGAAACTAGATCTGTCAAATACTGAGTTAATGTTACTATTATGAAAAGTTCATCTAGATAATAAATGATTTTCCATAATGCTTATTATTTGAACTACCACCTGATGTATTTTGTACCACTAGCGGAGGAAAGGAATGTTTATAGGCTTATGCTTTTGCAATAGAAATCGTGTAGGTGAATGGACCCAACTCTACTTTGACAATATAGTCCTTTGAGGAAGATTTCTAAGTTACTAGGTCAAGAATCTGATAATCAAAGCTAGGAGTTGAAAAGGACATTAATAACTACCCAGACCAGGAGTTGTAAACTCAAATACCTGTATGAGCCAGGCAGATACTGTAAAGTAGCACACTGGAGGTTGTACACCCATCTAATATGGACAGTAGCTACATAACTTCAGACAATGGTGGCCATTGCAATAGTGCAGGCTGGTGTTGCCATTTTTCAAGAAAGGCCTAGAAATGCTGACTTTACTATGAAATCTTTCTACCATATATTACTTCACTCATGTTCAAGGCAAGTCATTTTGTCTCTCTAACTACAAAAACTGTCAGTTTCTTGAGAGGAGAAGCCAAGAAAGTAGCCTCTCATGCTACTTATTCAAAAGCATTAGCTGAGGGCCAAGCCTAACGAAAGTATGTGGTGGATACTGCTGATGGACTGACCGACAGGAATAACTGCTTATGTCTTTTCCAGAGCAGAGTAGGTCACTCTCTCTAGAGTTAACATGCAAAAGCTATTTTAAAAATACAAATTCTTAGGGTTGAAAGAATATCTAAGATTCTTAGAAAAGTAGTGCCATGGTGGAAAGGAGTGGGGTTGGCAGCAATAAGATGAGAGAGCATTTTTGAACAAAACCTTAATCTGACAATACAGAGAGTAACCATTAGTCATACTGGAAACACAGACACACATATAATGAAGAAATATTAGACACCAATAAAAAGATACATTCCTATTAAATTTAATTTTTCCCCTCTGAATAACTGCTGGGTACTCTATAGGGAAACAAAAGTGACATCGAACATCTAATCATGAATTTAAAGTTGTACTTTTTGAGAAAAGAAAATTTTAAAATGCTTTTTTTACAAAATATATCCTTATAGTTGGTCATGTGATGTGGAAAATAAAATGAATTGCCTAGAGACGCACTGTCCTAATAGAAATAGAATGTGAGTTACATATGTAAGTTAAAATTTTTAGCAGCCACATTTTTAAAAAGTAGCATTAAACAGGTAAAATTAATTTTAATAATAAATTTTATTTAACCCAATATAGCCAAAATATTATCATTCAGTATGGAATCTGTATAAAAAAATTATGTACAAGATGTTCATTTTTCGTTCTCAGTCATTGAAATCCTATATGCATTTTACAGTTCAGTTTGAACTAGTCACATTTCAAATCCTTATAGCCACGTGTGCAGTGCAGATATAAAGAAAACTATGCTTCTCTATACATGTTAGATAAAATCTGATACTGTCAATGTTATCTCCGTGAATAATTGTCATGAAAAAATGGCTCAAGTTTCTGGGAAAACGGTGACAAGAATGACGTAAAATAGCTTTAAACTGGCTTTATTCTTCTTTGAAATGCTGTTCGAGTCAGTGCTGGAATGGCCTTTTCCAGTGTTTCTACTCCTTTCCAGGAAGGTTAATGCTGCCCTTGAAGGCCTGACTTACCTCATAAGTCGTCTTTTAGGATAGTCCATGTAATGAGCAAATCCCAAATGATTTGTCACAGAAATAATTAAACCTTGTGTTCAAATCTACATCTAAAAGAGCTATCTCTCTTCTGAGAACTAGCAAATTTGTACTAATTTATTTATTTCTACATGTTACAAAGCTGAATTGTCATTCTTCTAAGACAAAGCGAACAAATCTGCTACACTTAATATTTGTTACAATAAACAAGTAAATACTTGCACTGAGTATTTCCATGGGATTGAAATAACTTTTCCTCAAATCTGGTAGACCCAAGTGTATTCTTACACTAATGGCGTGGGGAGAGGAAGACATGCACGTATTTTATATTTCTCTGCCTCATTTTAGATAATCCATTTGCAAGCTGAAATGTTAATGTCTGAAATACTGGTATCATTGTAAGGTGTCAGATGTGTGTGTGTGTGTGTGTTTGGGTGTGTGTTGTTTTTGCGTCTTCACCCTCCTTGGGTTTGTTGGGGTTGGAAGGAAGGGGAAGGAGGCCTGTGAAAAGGGGTGGTATTGAGGAAATGGGGTGTGAACTCTTGTGTTAACAATGACGGCTGTAGGCTCTTTTTGTGACTTAAGATAGAAAGATTAATTTCATTGAGAGCCCAACACAGGCCTCCAGGAGTGCTTATCACCGCTCTTCAGAGAGGAAGCGGCCATTTTTTGTTGTAAAACAAACAAACAGTGCTTGTTTTTGTAGCCCTGACCTAAGATTTCTCCCACTGTCTCTCTCTGTGTTTGCAAACCTCCTCCCTGGGTCCAGTAGCAGGTGTGAGGGAATTGAAAACAAAATGTTTAAACTGAGCAGTCTCTTTCCCATTTAAGAGCTCTGTTACCATTTGAGTTCTTGGAAAATCATGGCTGAGGTCAACAGCATGATTATATGAAGCGGCTGCTGCCAACTGGCAGACGTTTTCCAAGGTCAGAGAGAGTCTAAAGAGTGAAATATATTTCTTGTCTTTTATTTTGAAGTTTAATATTTACATTTGTTTATATAAGTTGAATCCTGTCAAGAAAATTTTCCATCTGGATAAAAGGAGACCAGAAAATAGAAGTGCAAGTTTTTGTGTGACTGGAAAATTTGAAGTTGTGGGAAAAATAATCCTCCATCAGAAATCTAGAGGTATTAAACTACCAAAATATGCCTGTTTAGAGGGAGAGATTTTGCAATCAGGAGCCTATCCATTTTCAAAACCCTGCGACTTGTTGGAAACGTCTTCCTTAAGCTGTGGTCTCGTCTCCTCTCTTTGAATAAATCAATCCAAGCAAGTAGGAGCTGCCAACTCAATTTACTCATTACACAATCCCTATGCACAAGCTGGGCCTCCAGGTACATAATTAGGTGCATTCTATACATCCATAAAGGGTCCTGAGTCTGCTTCATTTTAATGTTCTTGTTCCATTTATGAGAAAGAGCCTCAGTAGGCCTTTTGAGAATTGAGTCATTTGGTTTGTGGCCTTGTATAGAATTACAGACAACATGTGTTTGCCCCTGTGGGAATGGTGAGTATGAAGAAAAGAGAAAAGACCTGTGCAATTCAGATTTAGGATTGCAAGTGAACATATTTTTCAAATCACAATTCATTTGAGATACCTAGTACATATGACATATTTCCTCAAATATAAAGTAAATTATATTACCCTCATTATAGGGGTGGGTCACACCAGCACAGGCTCATTAAAGATGAGAGAATCTTCCTCTGTTCTCCCTCACCCCTTGACCCCAATGTGCAACACACACACACCACACACATTCACATACCACAAACATACACACAACTACGACACATTCTCACACTCACATTCCACAAATGTAAACAAGCACACACACGCACTCCATACACACCACACACATACACGCATACCCATATATACATACAAACACACACAATATTTCCTATGAACATTTGACATGTTTTGCGATGATTGTTTCTGCCCAGCTTCACCGTTTACTCAACTTATTAGGTAATTTATTAAATCTTTCTAAGACTCTATTTCCCCATATGAAACAATAATAATAATCATAATCCCATATAATGTTATGAGAATTAAATAAAGGAAAACATACAAAGTATATGGTAAAGTGCCTGGTATAGGATAAGGACTCAGTAAATGCTGGAAACTGTCAATATATTACTATAACCCTGCACCACAGTTGTCTTTCTTTCTTTCTTTTTTTTTTTTTTTGTGAGGAAGATTGGCCCTGAGCTACATCTGTTGCCAATCTTTCTCTTTTTCTTTCTTTTTGCTCCCCAAAGCCCCAGTAGATAGTTGTATGTCATAGTTGTACACCCTTCTAGTTGCTCTATGTGGGACGCTGCCTCAGCATGGCTTGATGAGCAGTGAGTAGGTCCGCACCCAGGATCCAAACTGGCAAAGGCTGGGCTGCCGAGGTAGAACGTGCGAACTTAACTGCCATGCCACCGAGCTAGCCTCCTGGTTATCTTTCTCACAGCTTTATATCACTTCTGAAAGGGCCTTGGAGGAATAATATCCTGAACACAATGGACAATTCTGCCTGGTAGTTATTACATTGATTTTACTTTTGTATTATACACTTTTTCAGAAATCCTCCCTATCTCCAGAGTTTCCATGATAATCTGGTCTTATTTCTATGGCCAATTGGAAAAGCCATTGGTAGCTGGCAGGGGAATTGTCTTCTGGGAAATATATAAGAAATGATTAAATAAATATATTTAAAAATGACAAATAAATTTACACAAATAAATCACAAATGATTATAGGACAAGAAAATTTATCAGCATGGGTGTGTAAGGCTCTGCACAGATGTTCAATGACCCCACAGATGACACAAATGTCAATATACTGTCCTATGTACTAAGCCTATGCCAAAAATAAAAGAACACAGCACAAAGAGGTATTTAAGCAGCAATGCTGAAAGTAACAATTTGCCAAGCACACAGAAATGTATTTTTAGAGTTGTTTTTATTTTCAGTCATGCTCCTTTATAATATTGTCAAACACTAAGTTGGTGCTGAATAGACCAACTGGCTCAAAGTACTCGCAGCTTTGTAATTTGCGCGTTTAAGACTTTGGCTTTTCAACCTACGATTTTCTCCAGACTAGTTCAACTAGGCTGCATGTCAGATTCAGTGAAAATGATTATCTACACTGCAGGCTACTTAATAAAGAGCCCATGGAAGACGGTGGTTAGCCCTTTGGGAGCTTGTCCATTAGTAAGTAAAAGAACCTACGATTAGCAAAATGCTCCTTATTATATGGAGACTATTCCTCACAAGTCAAGAAAAATCCCCATCCAGTAAGTATTTTCCATGGTCTGTAATGACTGTAATTTGGTGGAAAGAAATACTGATCTCTTCTAAGACTCAGGCAGCATTTTCCTTAGTCTTTGATTTTAGTTAATGTGGAGAACAGACATGCAAATGAACTTCCCACTGCTTTGGATTGATGTATGGGTCTCTGCAGGACGGGCTCTTTGGTACCATCTGCAATTTGCCTCACAGATACCTTTAAATCATCCAAGCATCACTAGAGTCTAGTAAGTATGGCCAAGGAGATGCCTGCTGACAATATCTCCTCCTCCTACTCTTTCTTTCCCAAAACAGCATTCACACTGCTGCCAGATTGGTCTTTTCTAAACAAAAATATGGCAACATCACTCTATTAATTAAGATTTCTGATTGATTCCTCATTATCTACTTGATAAAGTCTGACTCCTGGGCATACCCCTCTGGAAACCATAGCCTCACCTCCAGGTATTCCACCATCACATGCTTTTATGAGCCCAGCATTCAGAACTACTGGTAGTTCCTCAATCAACTTATATTTTTTATTCCCTATCTTTATAATATCACTCCTTTATAATATTGTCAAACACTATCTATATTAGTTTGCTAGGGCTGCCATAACAAAGCGCCACAAACTGGGTAGCTTAAACAACAGAAATTTATTGTCTCACAGGTCTGGACACTAGAAAATCTGAGATCAAGGTGTCAGCAGGGTTGGTTCCTTCTGAAGGCTGTGAGGAAGAATCTGGATATATCATTCCGATCTCTCCTTGATGTTCATGTGGTTGTGAATATCAATACGACACAAGTTGTGTTGTATTAGGGCCTACCCTAATGACCTCATTTTAACTTGGTAAAGACTTAAACTTGACAAAGATCCAAATAAGGTCATATTCTGAGGTACTGGAGACTCTATTCAACCCATAACACTGTCTTTCTGCTTGGATTATCCTACCCCATCAGTTCTCTGTTGGGTAAATTATTATTCACCTGTCAAAAACCTGTTCAGACATGTCCTCCTCAGGAAGCCTTCCCTGACTCCATCACCCCTCCCCTTTCTCTCTCTGTTCTGCCTCTGTGCTTTATATGTACTCGTGTTTATTTCCAGGGGTTGATAATTTCTCATTTCATACCTACACATATTATTAGTGTAGTAAATGTTTGTCTCTTGTATTAGAAAGCTCTGTGAGGCCAGGTTTTCTTCATATTCATATTCTTAGTACCTAGCACATTGCCTAGCACATAGTAAGAGTTCAATAAAAGTTTATTAAGTTAAATTGAAAGAAAGACAAAAATCAAACACTGCTTTGAGTCTTTCAGATAAGTGTTATAAAGAGAAACACTTTACCTGTGCCAGGTTACACGTGCTTTGAAAGGAGTGAATGTGGTGGGATCTCATCAGAAAAGAATACCTTTTGATTTATTCTTTGATACTTTATAGATGATAAATACATCAAAAATACAATATAGGTTTTAGGAAAAATAGGAGATGTTTTGAGCCACTTGTTGCTCCCTACCAAGAGTTTTACATGCTCAGTTTATTTTCTTGTAAAAAAGTATTTGAAGGACAAGCTTAGATTTTAGAAAAATGATTGGTTACAGGTTTTTAAACAATTGGGTAATGTTTTGCAAGAATTTGAGATGCATTTAGTACTGTGGAGAGAGAGCAAAGTTCAGCAGTTGGAGAGAGCTTCCTCACTTAGGTAAGCAGTCTGACATATAGCTTTCCTCCACCCATTCCATCACCTCAATCGTTTGTACAACCAGAGAGTGAAAGAGAGTGTCCCCTCCCTTCCTCTGAGGCACACACAAGGCAACAGGGCAGGGCAGATCTTCAGAATATTTGCATCCAGAGGAAACAATAACTACTTGGGACCCTGAGGAAGCAGGAATTGGGCAAGGAACTTCCCACCACCTCTCTAAATAACAGCAACACAAACAATGCCTGATCTGCAAGATCGTCTTTCTCTGTGGATAGGGATCATTTAATAGCCTTGAGTATCTTATGAATAAAACAAGAAAACAAAACCTTGGAAGGCAAAAATTGGTTATTTTCAAGTTTAGTACACATGATAAATACTTAGTGATTGTCCTGAAATTTGTACAATTCATTGAGTATTGTATTGTGTACTTGGTCTACTAATTTGTAGACATGTTTAAAAATACTTTTTACATCACTTAGAGAAAAATGACCAATTTCAAGCTGCTCCAGACATCTTCGTTAGTATTGTCTATACAGCATGACTCCTAGTGCTTTTACTGTTTAACATTCTCAAAGGAAAAGTGCTTTGGAAGGAAGTTATTGCTATGATAATAGACATGGGGAGAAAGATGCAAGCCACAGCTTAAATGTATATTTAATACATACATGTAAATTAGAAAAAAAATATTATGGTATTTCAGACAATAAGACATATTCCCATGTAAGGGTAAAAAGAAGTACTAGGTTGAATGAATTATTTAAGCAGATACCTCTTGAGAAAAGAAAAAGAATCAAATATAAATACTTTTATATTTTCTCAGCAGTGATTCTTATAGTTGACATAAATAATTGATTATCATTTTGCATTCATTGTTCAACGCTACATTATGAATTATTTCGATTATTAGTTTGCAAAAGAAAAACACATAATTCAAATATTTTCATCAAAGATGACATTGGACCAACTTTTCCTCGTAAACACTGTATTTTGTTCATTTCCTGCTCAAGCTTTTCAACTTACTAGAATTTCCCTGGGATACATTTTCCTTTCCTTGCAGCTTGTTCAAATTTCTCGTTGACAGAACATGGGCTGATAATGACCTTCATGGCTTAAAATACCCTTCACTTGCCATGTATGGCCTTGCTTTTTTTTTTTCCTTAAAAATATGAGTTAAATTCCATGCCTTCCCATTCTCTCATTTAACCACTTGGTTTTTCTCGCACCAATATATATACCTTTACAAACGTAGAGAAGCACAAAGTGTATTTATATTCATTGTGGAACATGAATGTGTACATATTAATATATGCTAGATTTTAGTGAAGGCAGCATGATGTTTCCAAAAGGACGAGGCTGCAAGTCAGGAACCCTCGGTTGAGTCTTTGGATCTGCCACCTGGTTGAGAGCCCTTGAGTGAGTCACAGTAGACAGGTCTCTATCCTCCACTGCTCTAATTTTGAAATACACAGTTTGTGGTAGATGAACTTTAAGAGAGCTTCCTGCTCTTCAATTCTAAAATACAGACTTAGTGAGACCTGTTTATATTCAGACAAAATATAATCGAACATGTTATGGAACTCTAAGGACTGGTTTTAAGATACTAGTAAATATTAGAAAAACAAGCTTGGAGACTCTGATCTTGTTTGCTCCTCGACAAAGCAAAGAACAGAGGCAATTACAGAATTACAGCATCTTGATCACTTAGCTTATTGTTACTCTTTTGTTTGAACATCCTTGAAATTGACAGTAAAACAACTCATTTATTACAACAACAAAAAACATTTGCAAGTAATGTTCTTCTTTGGCTGTTTGCTTTGTTTTGGTTTTATTTTATGAGAAGATTGAGAAGGATATAAAATTGAAGATAGATTGGGAATAAAATGAGGTAAAGATATTTAAGAATAAGAGCCATGGCGTTGTGAATTCCAGAGCAAAATGAATTGAATAAGTTTGGAAGAAATTATATGAAGTCCTCATGTGAACTACATTCCAGATTAAGTGATTATGTGAGACTCCAATAGCAATAAAATGCACAAGATGATTACCTCTCCTCTCTCCAATTTAGTTAAAAGAAGATATATAAGCTTTATAATAAACTCTCTCCACGGATAGTCTGATATACTGTCATAGTAAAAACAGCATGCATGCAAAGCATCAGATTTTGCTATAAACAATAAGAAAAAGAAGCCAAGAACATTAATTTTTCTCTCAATGCCACAAAAACACAAAGATTGCAAAAAAGGAATCCCATGGGATGCTTGTTAATAGACATTTTGTTTTCTGCTTCAGAAGGCAATTACTTTTCTTTATCAGAAAACCAGCTGAAATTAGATAACCCTGGCATTAAAAAAAAAATTCCTCTAGGGAATTTTGCATTCCTTTTTGACCATATTCTGAAAATGGTTAAACTTGTCATCATCATTATAGCAATTTACTTTTAATTGCAAAATGCACTTAAATGCACTTCTGAAAGCATTGAGGGAACACCCTTCTGGGTGGGATATGATTTTCTTCCATCAGCCTTACCTAACCAGGGCCAATTCTTCCCCTAAACACAACAAAAACAGCTTATCACTGAGAGAGAGGAGTTGGGGATGGCAGCCATGGCTACATGAGTGAAAACATTTGTCTGGAAAGCCCAGGAAATAGTAAATATTTGAACATGAAATGACCAAGAAAAAAAGAGTCTAAATTTTCAAGGCTTGTGTGGTATTTTAAAATAAAGCTTTGTTTGTATTAAGAGTACTCTTAGACTTAAAAAGAAGCAGTTTTAATTATTTATATCACCCACACATTTGTCCTACAAAATGTTTAAAATTTGTCTCAACAGTAAAATCTAGGTGTTACGGTAAACAGCATATTTTAAAGAGTAGAAATCATTATTGTTGATGCCTGTAAGATCATTGTTTCCTTGGGGGTCAAGAAAAATAAGTAGAACATTGTTCAAAGTTAGCATACTTCCTAAATAGGAGGATATTCAGCGACTAGGAAAAGCTTCTTGCTGTTTGTTCTCAGAGCTACCTTTGACTATCAAAAGTCTTGAGAAAAATCTCCTGTTCCAAATTTAAGATCATTTCAAACATCAGAAAGCTCTAAATGGAAATCAAAAGCTGTAAATATCTTTCACCTGAAAGATAACATTGATTTCTAGGATGCCATTTGTTTAAATAATAGAGAACTGTAAAATTTATTTTCATTATTCCATATTTTTAAAAAAATATAGTCAGCACGCTAATCAGATTTCTTGGATTCAAATCTCAGTACTACTCAACTGACCTTGGGTAAATGCTTAAACCTCCCTAGTCCTTATCTATATCATCTATTAAAGGAGTCAAATAATACCTTCTTTATGCGGGTACTTGTGAACTTTAATGAGACTTTGCATATAAGTAGATTGGCATTCTGTGCAGCACATACTATATACCTGATCACTAATAAATTATAAACATTGTCCTAGATTACAAGCTCAGATCACCATTGTTTTTTCCTTAAGAATTTTTTACCAATACAGTGCAAAAGCTATATCCTGATCGTTACAAACTATGATCACCAAACCATTACTATTGCTTTACAGAGAATGTTCATTCATCACAAATATTCATGAGAAAGCTTTTTTCATAACATACTTCCTATGGTTGCTCTAAAAGAATGGTACTTTAAATGAAGATAATTTAAACTCTTGTACATGCTCAACAAAAAAGGCTAAAAGAAAGATTATTAAAGCAGAAGTGTAAGAACAAAAGAGTAGAAGATGAAAATGGAAGCTGTTTTCATAAATTTATAGTAATTTTTTAATCCCATGAAATTTTAATTTTGCAATCCAATCAATATTCTATTTGATAGTAGTACATTTTTAACTCAGTGTAAGTCATTCACATTTTAACAATTTATTTCACAACTTTCAGAATTTTTATGAGGCTGATTCATAATTTATAAATTTTTTAAATTACCTATGGAAGAGCATAATAGTCTCTTAATTTTTACCTTTTCTGAAAGCAATACTAATAATATATGAGTTATTTTCCACTTTAAAGTACATTAATAATTGGAATTTATTTGAAATTTACATATAGCTTTTGTCTTCTCCATTCTGTACATCACTTTATTATGAATTCAAAGAATCCCTATACTTAGTTCTTCCTTACAATTTTAGAAATACTGCTACTTTTGGTGATTTTTTTCTCTAACACATTTGTTAATTTAATCAAAATCTTTCGATTCTATAAAGATTTTTCCCAATTACATGACATTATTAGAATGTTTTAAATTTATACCTCAAAAAACTGTTTGTAATTTTCTGACAGGAAGTATTAATTAAATATAATTTTTAAAATTACAGCTTTTAATAGATTATTAAATTATCCATACCGTACACCCCATTTATGGATTTGAGAAGATACACTTTTTAAAAATGTCCAATGTCAATGGGTTTTGTTAACCCAAGGGCAGAGAGAGGCAAAATAAAAACAAGAGGAAGTAAATCCAAAGAAACTACATGGAAGGAAACAATAAGAACAGAAATTAATAAAACAAAAAAAAGAGAAAAAAAGCAAAAGTTGTTTCTTCGAAACTAATAAAATTAATAAACCCAAGATGAGACTAAAATAAAGGAAAAAAAAAAAAGAGAGAAAACACAAATAACTAATATCAGGAATACAAAGGGATGAATCACCACAGATCCTAGAATCATTAAATAGTCAATAAGAGTATATTATAAAAAACTTTAGTCTAATAAATTTTAAAAATAGATGAAATGGACAAATTCCTAGGAAAACACAAACAACATAAATACGAGAAGGAATAAAACACCTGGGTAGTGCTATATCAATTTTAAAAAATTGAATCTATAATTAATAACCTTCCAATAAAGAAATCTCCAGATCCAGATGCTATTATTATTTATTTCTACCAAATATTTAAGAAAATTATAAAACCAATCTCACACAATTTTTCTAGATATCAGAAAAAGAGGAAATATTTAGCGATTTTGATACCATAATCGGACAAAGACTTTATAAGAAAGGAATATTACAGATCAACAGATAAATCACTTTCACTAACACATGAAAATCATAAAATATTAGCGAATTCTAGTAATATGTAGAAATAATATATCATGACCAAAATGGGTTTATTTCAAGCATGTAAAATTAGTTTGACATTTGAAAATCAATCCATTTAATTCACCACATTAAAAGGATAAGACAGAAAAATCATGATAATCTTAGATGCAGAAAAGCCACTGATAAAATTCAATATCCAATAATTATTTAAAAATACACCATAAACTTCCTTAATCTGATAAGTATCTTTAAAGGAAAGAAACCTCAATATCATACTTATTGCTCAATTATGGAATGGTTTACTCTTGAGGTGGAATAAGACAAGAATGCCTGCTATTCTCATTCCATAGTTACCCTAGCCAGTGCAATGAGTCAAGAAGAAGAAATAAAAGGTGTATACATTGCAAAGGAAGAGTGAAAACTATTTTATTAGCAGACAACTGGATTGCATAGGGAGAAATTACAAAAGAAGACACAGATAAATTAATAGAATTAAAAAGTTAATTTATGAAATTTATTGAAAAACGGTCAGTATATATAAATTATATTCCTATAGACTTGCAACAAGCAATTAGAAAGATTTTTCAAAATAACTGATTTACTAAAGCAAATCAGAAAACATCACATATCTAAGAACAAATCTAATGAAAGATGTGCAAGACCTCTACAGAGAAAACACTAAAACATTATTGAGAACAAGTGAAAACCTAAATAAATGAGAAGTGGGTGGGTGCTGTGCTTAAGGATTAAAAAATTCAATTAAAATCCAGACAGGGTTTTCTTTTGTGGAAACTTAAAAAAGAATACTAAATTTTATACAAAATTTACACAAAGTACAGAGGAGCAGGAATAATATTCTAAAATTCAGGTAAAAGTTCAAAAGGTCAACTCAAGGATGGAGAGAGAAAGCCAAGGGCAAAGGTCTAAGACACTGACATAAGTCATTCCACAGACACAAAGCCCAGGCAGCTCATTCTACAATGAAGACCACAGTCCACAGGACCTTCCCACATATGCAGAGCTTCCAGTCAGCTTCTCAGCAGCACTGTACCCTTAGGTATGAGCAAACAGTTACAAATAATCAGACATTTCACAGCAGCATTCAATGTGGATAACAGTCCAAAACAGAAAAGGAGTAAAGTGGAGGAAACAGAGACTAGGCATGGAGGGTGAACTAATATAAAAAACTATGTATCTTTTAGAGATAGAACACAGTGGAATCATGAAACAAGATGCTATAAAAAAGGAGCATATTTACAGCTTACAGAGCAGAGACTCAGGACTGGATACAGCTAGTGCAGAAGCAGGACAAACTGAACTGTAATTGACTAATTGCTGGAGGTTCACGTGGACAACTCTGAAAGTTAAAAACTCCAGGAGGACCCAGTAATGGGGGGGGGGGCGGGGGCGGGGGCGGGGGGCACTGTAAATTTTACTTCCAGGAGTTTAACCAGACACTTACAGTAAAATCTCTCAGTCTTCCTGCAGGGGGAGGGGAAAAGGAACCATTTTGAAATCTGCCAGAACACTCTGTTCTTAACACAGCCTGCCCTCAAGAGACACTAATTAATCAGATCCCAACCTGCAAAGGCATTATCAGAGCCTAACTGACTTGAAGAAAAGGAAATATCCAACTCCAGTCAGTCGTAGCCATCCTGGCCCACCTAACGGCGGAGAAAAAACTGAGAAACTCTTGTGAAATTCACAGTCGGAGGCACAGGCTCACTAACAAGGAACATATAAAAAAATGGGAGAGAGGTGCTGTCGGATATTAAAAGTGTGGTAGAAGAAATAAAATACCCAAATGATTAAGATGAGGAAATCTTCCAGAAGGTGCAGCAAAAGAGAGTTAACACATCAACAGAAAATAAAAGATGAGAAATTAGCCAATTAGTCCATTAGGGGTACATCCAAATAAAAGTTCCAGAAAGGGAGAACAAAAGAAACAGAGGGAAGGAAATCACCAAAGAAGTAATTCAAGAAAATTTTCCCAGAACTGAACAGCAGGTATTTCAAGACTGAAAGAGCCCACGGAATGCCCAGCACCAATTAACTACAGAAACTCAATGGTAAATACTCAGATAGTCCCTATATTTATATTTTCAATTCAATAAACCCTCACAATTTCACTATCTTTTTAACCCAAAAATATCAAGAAGGAAATTTCCATGAATATGTTAAAAATGTTTATCCATTGTCAAGAAAAAAAAATGTGTGCTTTGGTGTGTAGTTTTAGGCCTGTTTTGAACTAGCACGAAATCAATTGAATGTTTACTTAGAACAGTCTTTGGCCAGGTAACTTGCAATAGAAAAACATTATACAATATAACCAAAATACAAACAAACGTATATTTTTCTCAATGATACCGTTCCTACATGCAGTTACACTCCAGTCTATCCCATCCTATTTTGGTTAAAGAGATAAACACTGCTATTGAGACCTCCTAAATTGATTTCACAATGTTCTGGGACCATTAGTTTAAAAAACACTGCCTTTTTCAGACTTAATGTATAATGAAATTTACTTCAAAGTTCCTTTTACTGGGTTGTTGTTTTTTAATCCTAGTGAAATGTTGGCAATTTTATAAATTATTACTGCTTAAAGAGTCTTGAGAGTGTTGAAAAGGTTGAGAAGGAGCATTCTTAGAAGTAAGGAGCATGAATTAAGTTTATTCTATTTTCCACTGTATAGTTTCCTTAGCTGAGGTCGTGCACAGTATTTCCAGTGTACTACTTTAGTGGTGGTCTTTAAGAATGTTATCAGTTTTTGCGGTAATGTTGTGGATTTGATTTCTTGTTAAAATGGTCATTAGGCCTACCACCTGCTTTAGCAGGTGTAGCTGAATCAATATTACTCACAGTCTAGAGATTACTAAGGAGCAAATACTATTAACTTTTCTTTGTGGAACTTCATGACCTTTACTAAACATGTTTGCCAATTATCAACATCTTAAATTTACAGCTTCATAGATCATTTAGTAAAGCAATGAGGGGCTCAAAGAAGAAGTGGGAAACTCTCTAATATATATCCAAATTTCCCACTAAACTTAAAACAGTATTTTTTTCTCTTTCTCTTTCTCAATAAGAATACTATTTTTCTGACACTTCCTTTCTTCACGCTTCTAAATAAATCCATACTCACGCCTGCCCTTGAGTTATTTTTGTGCACTCGTCAGGATATTTTTCTGGGCATTACCGTGGCAACACAGTGAATTAATTTCATCTTAGTGAAATTCTAGAATTATCTTAGGGAACACCACTTCTCTTTAAGTTTGATGAAAGAAAACAATTAGACAATGATGAGCAGTGATTAACAAGAATATAAAAGGGTAAGATTAGAAGTGATAACCTGAAGACATGATCCAAATGAAAGAGGATAAAACAGAAGTGTATGTAACTAACTTCTTAGAACCCCAGTGTGTCCTGTCTACCTTTTCCTTTCCCTCGGTTTTCAATTTAAGTGCATATGCGTCATTTTGTATATCTGTTTTTGTGTTTCCAATTTCTCTGTTGATTGTACCTCACCATAAATTCTTCTCTCCTTCCCTGTTCTTTCCATTTAAAAATAGAAAGCATTCTCTGTTTTGTGTTTCTTGAAGAAAAAAGAGTAATTTTAGTTACTTTTATTTATTTATTTTTCTTTTTTTCCAATTATTTTATTGAGGTCATAATGGTTTATAACATTGTGTAATTTCAGGTGTACATTATTATTTATCAGTTTCTGTATAGACTGCATCATGCTCACCACCAACAGTCTAATTTTTATCCATCACCGTACATATGTGCCTTTTTACTTTTAGATTGTTTCTCTCGATTTACAATTTCATGGGCCACTTGCCCAGACAAGCAAAAGTTTTTGACTCACTTTACATCTGTGCTGTCAAATACAGTGGCACTAGCCACTGTTATTTAAATTTAAATTGAATTTAAACTTATTAAACTGAAAAGAAATTAAAATTGAGTTCCTCAGTTGCCCTACCCACATTTCATGGACTCAAAATCTGCTTGTGGCTGGCAGCTATTGTGCCAAGCAGCACAAACAGAGAACATTTCTATTATCGTAAGAAGTCCTATTGGTCAGAACTACTCCTCATTAATCTTACAGTTTACCAAGAGGGACAGGAAATCCACGTGGCCATCTTCAAACATGAATTAAAAGCTAGAGATCCTTTGAGATCTGAAAAAATAGTTCAATAATCTCTACAGAAACAAATTCCTGAAAAGTAAAAAATAGAAAACAAAAGCAAAATAAAGGTTCTGAAATGGACTGCAAAGAGTTTGAATTTTTTTTTTTTTTAGTTCAATTTATTGAATCAACTCGAACTGACGCACGGAAACATAGGTGTGCTAGAAAATCATGACATATGTATCACCAGCGACAGGAAGTTATGAGACAGGTGTGAGAGGGAAGTGATATTTACCTGCTTCAGTAAGAAAATCCGAAATAATCTTCTGCCGTTCCCCCTACAATACATGCTAAGAGAATGGTTTTCAGACTTCAGAAGAATTTGAGCCTCATATGCCGCTTTGTCCCTTATAAACAAATTATTCTCACCATATAAGAAAGGCTTTACCCTATTTATTGGTTCAATTCTACTCGATGCAAATTTACTAATTACCTCCTATAAGCAACACTCTCTGTAAAGGATAACAGAGGTGAGCTTAACAAAATCCTTTTGGTGAGAATCATGGTGCAAGAGAAGTGGCCTGAGCTTTGATAACTATAAAGGCAAGTGAACCAGGAGAAGCCCACGTAAAGAGGCTAAATTAGGGGCTGGTCCTGTGGCTTAGCGGTTAAGTGCACGCGCTCTGTTACTGGCGGCGACCCAGGTTCAGATCCCAGGTGCGCACTTCTCCGGCCATGCTGAGGCCGCGTCCCACATACAGCAACCAGAAGGATGTGCAACTGTAACATACAACTATCTACTGGGGCTTTGGGGGAAAAAAAAGGATGATTGACAATAGATGTTAGCTCAGAGCCGGTCTTCCTCAGCAAAAAGAGGAGGATTAGCACAGATGTTAGCTCAGGGCTGATCTTCCTCACAAAAAAAAAAAAACAAAAAAAACAAAAAAGAGGCTAAATTAATATGCAGAGTCAAAAAAGAGAAAAATGATTTCCAAATTCAGGAGAGGAGGGAGGGGCAAGAATGGCTTCATAAGGATTTCGAAGCAGTTCTTGAAGATAGAGGAGCTCTACATACCATCCCAGGCAGAGAGAAGAGCATGAGCAGAAAGTGCCATGCGGGACCTACAAACAGAGTTCCTATGACCATAGCCTCTCTGAGTCCTGGTCACATACAGCACTTGTGGAAGGCTACAGGGGACAGGTAAATTGGGGCTGTGTTGTAGAGAGTCTTGAATAAAAGGATGACATGTATCATCTTTGTTTTGTTGTTGTTGATGAGCAGGATTAAGAGGGGCAAAACAAGAATAAAGAGGTAATAGAAAATTCTGTGATCTTTCAGTATCTCGCCAGTCCAGTAAGTCTATGCTAGAGACAAACGTCAACACAACGACTGAAATCGTTTAGCACTTTACAGTTTATAAAGTGCTTTCATGTTCATGATCTCATTAAATAGATCCTTACAAAAACTACGTGAAGTAGGCCTTATCATCTCTATTTTATAAGCGATGTGACTACAGCTCAGAATTGTGTCACATGCCCCAACTCACAAAATAACGATCAGAAATTACATTTAAAAAAAATGGGGGTTTCCAGTTGCCAAATGCTATCTTTCCACTACACCAGTGGTTCTCACACTGTTTTGATCTCAGGACCATTTACGCTGTTAAAAACTATTGAGAACCCCAAAGAGGTTTTATTTATGTGAGCTGTGTCTCTCAAGGTTTATCATAAAACTAAACATTTTATAAAATAGTATTTATTAATTCATTTAAATCAATAATAATGAGAAAATTACATGCTAATATAGATAACATATTTTTTACAAAAAGTAACATTCTTTTTAAGAGAAAAAAAATTACTAGGAAGAGTGACATTGTTTTACGTGTTTTGCCGAATCTCTCTAATGTCTTGCTTAATAGAAGACAGCTGGATTCTCGGATCAACTTCTGCTCAATCTGTCAAAATGTATTGTTTTGGTGAAAGTATATGAAGGCTCATATGGACATGCAGATGGATATGGGAGGAGAGTGTCAATAGCCTTTTTAGGTATTGTATGTAATCATTTGATACTATGCCAAAAGCTCAATCAGAGGCGGTCCCTTAAAGTTTAGCTCCAATGGAATTTGAAACCATATCAAGAAATCTTTTGTATTCTGTTAGGTTGAAATCCATTGGTCCATATTGTATGCTGAATAACTCCTTTATTCACAAACGATTGTGCGACATCAAGCATTGATCATATAGAAAATATTGGTTCATTGAGTTAAGCAGCCTCTAAGTGTGGACATATTTCTTTACGTAAGACAAAAAAAAAAGAAATTACATCAGTTAACAACACTGAAGTCTTTTAAGTACTTTTGAGACACAATGTTAAATAAAAGTTTTCCGAAATTTGAATTTTCCCTTGAAAGCTCAAATTTTACCATTGGAAACAAATTCTGTCAGTTGCTTTCCTTGAAGTGTCATGCTCACTTCATTAGTTTCTAAGAAACTATCTGCCAAATACCTGTCTGAATAACTATAATTTGTTTTGTCAATTGTCCTTTCAAGTAAAAGTAGTGTTTCATGAAAAAAAGTGGCCAGTTCAGCTTACAACTCAAGCAATCACACAGATGCTTTTCCTCAGGATTACCATCAATCATAGCACTTCAGTACGCAGCAAGGGCATTACGAATACTTCTCATTTTGACACACAGCGTATTAAAGAGATGGGTACTCAAGGGTAAAAATCTAATAAAATTTATAAATTTCACTTTTTCATCAAGGACAGTCTTCAATGATATTGGCATATATATAACATATAAATATATATGTATGTGTATGTTTATATGTGTGTGTATATATATATATTCATATATATGTATTCACACTGGTGGTGCAAAAGTGATGGGGGTAAAGTTGCTGGCAGTTTAACATGAATTGAGGCAGTGAACCACCATAAATGTGAACATGAAAAAGACCAATAGCAACTGAGTATTATTCTTAAAATAGATTTGACCTTGCCAGATAGGTCTTGGGGACCCACAGGTGTCCATGAGCCATACTTTGAAGACTGCTGCATTCTACACATATCTTGCTTCTCCTGATTAATACCTAGTATTGTGTTAATAAATAAGGAAAGATAGTTCCTACATAATATCTCACTAAAAATGATATTTAGTATATTAGGAATCACTAACTAGAAGATAAGTGGTTAATTTCGTTAAGCAGTTTATTTATAACAAAAATCAAGTTATCCCAAACACACTGTTATGAATTGAATGCTTGTGTCCCCCTAAATTCACATATTGAAGCCCTAACCCCCCGTGTGGTTGTAGTTGGAGGTGGGGCCCCTAAGGAAATAATTAAGGTTAAATGGGGTCATAAGAGTGGGGCCCTGACCCAATAGGATTAGTGTCCTTATAGGAAGAGACACCAGAGAGCATGTTCTTGTTTTCTCTGCCATGTGAGGATGCAGTGAGAAGGCAGCCATCTGCAAGCCAGGAAGAGAGTTCTCACCACAAAGTGACCCTTGATCTGGGACTTCCAGCACGCACACCTGTGAGAAAATAAATTTCTGTTGCTTAAGTCGCCCAGTATTTTATGGTATTTTGTTCTATAATATTTGGTATTGGGTTTATGGTATTTTGTTATAGCAACCTGAGCAGACTAATAAACCCGCTTTCTTCATAATTTGTGAAAACCCAGTCAAAGCTCTAGAATTTTACTTAAAAAAATATATATATACATAGTTGTGGACTTGCATGCAAAATAGGCTTTGAAAAAATCTAAATTTCAAATATCTAAAGTACACTAAATTTACATATTAATTCAGCTCTAATGTTAGGAAGTTAGATTAGATGATTACTTTCCTTAATGCCCCCACGCACGCCAAGCGCAAGACCATATTAGATTGAAGAGTCTGGATATATTTTCCAGAATCAATACTTGTTATTTAGCAGTGACACAGTAGTAGACAATTGCATAATGAAGCTGTCTGTCTTTATTTATACAATGTATTTTTGTATTCACTAGGCCAGAAAGAATAGTTCTGTGTAGCAGCTGTCATTGTATTTTTTTGCTTATCTCAGTCCTGTCTGCCAGTGTTATAATTCACCAGCTGACACCCGCCTTGGCAGAAACCAAGGGCAGTGATTTCAAGCCAAAGCAACAACGGGGCTCTAAACTCTGACACAATTCATCTTAGTTCTAGCTAGTAAAGGGGGATTCTTTGAGTTTTCTCTCCCTTCTGTTGAAGCATTTCGCTGCTGGGAGGGGAGAGGGAGAGGGAGAGAGAAGGAGGGCGGGTGGTGGTGCAATGGAAATGAACACTGAGAAACAGTTATGGCTCTGTCTGGTGCAGTGGAACAGGGTCACAGGAAGACAGGGCCAGTTGTGAGGGATAAAGGCTGAACACCCAGATAATGAAATTCCTGCTTGTTTGATTTCTCAGAGTTGGAAGGATATGAGAGCACATTTGGTATCTAAAAATACACTTCTGTTCAACTCACACCATTTGGAGGTTCAAAGTGTAATTTCTGGCACTTTCTGATTTAGGAAGCTTAGATTTGGGCATGAAGGCAATTGATTGTAGTCATCAAAAATAGCCCTGTTTTGGTTGTGAATGCTAAATAAAATAGAAAATATACTTACTCAAGTTAATTTCTACACATGAATGTTCATAGTTCACATAATTCTGTAGGCAGAATAAAGACAGGCTTCAGAATGCAGGCAGTATCAGACCTGAGAAGTATTGGCCAGGTACTCATAATTTTTAAAAAGTCTTTCCTTTTTATGGTTAAAAAAAGTACATGTACCCACTCTAAGAATCCCCTAGATTCTCCATAATATACCTAGAATAAGAACCGTGCTTTCCCACCTATTTCCTGATACAGAGTGTATCACAATGTGCAAAGCAAAATGCAGAAATAGGAAAACAAACTAGATAACTAAGGCGTTTGAATGTCACTCTGGCGTCAATTATCTTAACATATCAGCCCAAAGCAAGTTTGAAGCTAGAAATGTTAAGCTAAGTGTCTGAGGCTTCCTCTTTCTCTTCTGTGTACAGATATATTCTGATAAAGAAAGTTTGCAACAGGAGGATTGCCTTAAAAGTAACCTGATTTCCTGTTGTATAACAGGCGGATGTTTCTCGGTGAAGCTATAGGCCAATTCTGATGGGCCCCCTGCATTATTACAGAATATATTTGAGTTGTTTCTGATTGTGATCTTGGTATTGTGTTACTGGCACAATTCCAAATGTGGAGAGAAACGTTATGTGTCAATCTTGCAACTTACTAGGAATAACAAAAATAAAAGGAATAATAATTCATCAAACTCCTTTAAATAAATCTTCAACATTGGGTCATGTAGCAATAGACCAATAATGGGTCAACAATCATTGAATACAATAAAGAACATTGGTTTCATATGTTCTGCTCACTAGAGATGACATCACAGCATTGAATAATGCCAGATTTTCCTGATGAAGGACAATTTGCCAGGCATGTTTTGGCTATGTGTTCTCTTGAAAAGATAATCCTTATTTGAGGGAAGATATTTGCAGACACTAGTTTTTATCTTGAAGCTCATAAAATAACTTTAAAGTGTAAGTGACAGACCACACCTACCCCAAAGGAAAAGAACAGTCTCACTCCCATCAGACCTTTAAAAAAACGAGGCAGAAGAAGAGACTCTATAAGATGTTGGCGAGAATATTTAGGATTGGACTTAAAAACTGATAGACATATTTGAGCAGAAATGGCCAATTGTGAAGAAAAGTGATTGGGCCACACAGGATAACCAAACAACCTCATGCAGGGCAGTGAGTAGGCCAAGCACCAGTGCTGACTCAGTAGTCAAATCTCTGGCTTCCAGTCAGAAACTGGGCTCTAGGCCCAGCCAAAGGCTCTGGCGGTCAACTGAGCAATGATCTATTCAGGTCAGGGAGAATGGATCGATCTACTCTCTCCCTAGCCTCTCTGTAGGCCCTCATAGCAACATTGGGAAATAGTCAACCAGAGCTGTTTCTGGTCCTCCAACCAAATTCAGTCCATGGACACGTGCAGCTGGCTCACAAAAAGTTGGGAAACAAAAATTGAATACATTGTCAACATCTAAAAATCAGGAGATTATACGTATAGATTTCCAGATTTGCCTTTCAAAAAAATTAGCTAATCTTAATAAAACTAAGGGTATGCTCTCACAAGCTCACAACAATATGTTTATGTGTGTCCTCCTATTTCCACCGTCCCTACACCGCGTTTTTGATCCCCACCAAACGTGCTTCAATCATTTATCTTATCCACCTGCTGGCCTGCAGGTATTTGAATTGTGAACTATGGGTTATTAAGTAGTTCTGCATGTCTGTTCGATAATGAGACTGAATTGACTTTTCTTATGCTGTCCTGGTCTAGGGTGCACGTTGAGCCCATATTTAATGAATTTGATAGCATTTTCTCTTTTTCCTTCTTAGGAGCAAATTTTATAATATAAGGATTGTCTGCTCCTTTTAAGTACGATAAAACTCATCTCTACAACAATTTAAAACTAGTTTATTTTGGAATAAATAATTTTTGACTAATGATTTCATTTTTTCTTTATTCAGTTTTGTTTATATTTTTCTAGAAAATTATTTATTTTATATTAATTTGCTAATTTATTGGTGCAATTGTCTTGATTTTAAAAATGTATCTTATAATGTTTTAAAATGTCTACTCTTTAGTTATATCTCTTTTTACTTTTTTTCATATTAATCTTACTACAACTTTGTCTATTTTGTTCATGTTTTCAAAGACTGAGGTTTTTTCTTTAAATATTTCTATTGGTTCTATTATTGTTGAGTTTTGCTTCTATTTCAATAATTTATACTTTTATTTTTATTATTTCCTATGTTCTAAGTCTTGAGTTGATTCTAGTTCTTGAATGCTTAAATAAGTTATTTTCCAATTTTCTTAAATTTTTAATAATATAGCTTGAAGTTATAAATGTTTTTCTAAGGTCTAGAATTAAGGCACAGATGGGGTCTCTGATCTTCAGGTGCATCTCACGATATTTTATATAATATTTTCAATTTCTTTTAGTTCTTAATACTTTCTAATTTCCACTGAAGTATTTTAATCCATAAATTATTTAATTTTATTTTCTTCTTTCTTAAAAATATTGGAGAAGAAAATTAGCCATTTTGAATGTTAATTTCTCATTCCGTTAAATTGTGGTCAGAGAAAATAGTCTTTATGTTTTCTTTGGCATTTTTTGAATTTATGGCCTTTAAAGGGTCAATTTTTAAGTCCATCTGAGCTTGAGAAACTAAATACAAATAATTATATATTCCATTTACTAGTTTCCTTATTCAAATCTTCTATAGAGTTACTAAATTTTTGTCAGTTTAATCTATTATTTCTAAAATATACATAAAAATCTACTACTATAATTATTGTTTGGCAATTTCTCTGAAATTTTATCGATTTTGCCTTAGATAATTTGAAGTCATATTTCTATATGCAAAAAGTAAATGATTACTATATCTTGCTAGAAGTTTATTTATAAGTATCTACTATCCCCAAATTTTATTTTGTCTGATATTAATATTGTTCTATAAACTTAACTTGAGTTAGAATTGTATGCTATATCTTTTATGTATTTATTTTCAGTAATTCTGAGTCATTTGTCTTAGGTATATCTCTTGTTAGTAATATGTGACAGTGCTTTTGTTTATCTGTTTTGAAATTCCATTAGACTTTTCTTTAGTAGCAGGTATAGTCCATTTATATTTATTGAAATTATTGATACATTTAGACGTATTTCTACCATCCTTTTCCCATTTTGTATGCTTTTAGTCATCCCCCTCACCTTTTTCATAATCTGATATTTTAGAAGCTTTGAATTACATATAAATAAATGAATTATATATATATAAGTATATATAACTATGTGTGTCTGTGTGTATATACATAATCTTATATACTGACCACACTCCTACACATGCATATACAAATACACACGTTTCCTTTATTATTGTTCGAAATTACACCTTTTTAAAAGAAATTTTTATTATTTTTATATCAATTACATTTATCAATAGTTTCTAAATTCACTGTTATTGTGAATAGCTTCAGAATGTACCCTATTCCTTCTCTCTGGATACGTTCTGAAGTACATTCTTTAGTAGTTTTTCAGTGAAAATCTATGAGATATAGTCTCGTGGCCTATGTATGTTTGAAAATGTCTTTATTTCACAAACAATATTGACCATAGTTAAGCTAGGTAGAAATATTAGCTTGACTGTTTTATTCTTGTGTGCCTTTTAGGATATTACTTTCTTCAGCTTCTGTTATTTTTTAATCTCAATGAGAAATAAATTGTTAGTTTAATTACTGTTTCTTTGTAGGTTTATCAGTAAAGTTTCTGCTTCAGTAATATTACGTAACAAAAAAACGTCACTCAACCTCAGCGACTTAGCATTCATTTATTTCATACTCACAAGTCTATAAGTTGACTGTGCTTCAACTGATGTTGACTAGGCTTGCACGGTTCTAACTGGACTCCAAGATTTCAGTTATGCCTAGGTCTGTTTCTCCTGTCTTTATCCGAGGACCCAGGTTGAAGGAATGGCCTACCAGGGACACAGCCTTCATGAAAGAGCTGAAACTGAAGAGAACTTCATACTTGTTGTTTATACATTGTTAGTTCTACTCATATTCCATTGGCCAAGTCCAAAATCAAGAGACCAGGGAAGTATATACTACCCACCCTGGCAAGGGTAGAGAGGAAAGATTTGTAAGCAAATAATACAAGCTGCCACAATAGATAAACTATCTTCCCTCTTGTAGCGTTGAATATTTCTTCTTTATCCCTGATCTATCACGATCACAATTTGTTTTTTATTCAAACTGTCTGGCGGTTGTTGCGAACCTGTTAATGTAGAGCTCGTATCTTTCTTCAGTTCCTTCAGTTCTAGAAAGTTTTCATGCATTCTCTCTTTCAGTATTGTTTATAGGCCATTCCTTTTACTAACTTCTGGAATTTCTTTTAAACATCTGCAGGCCTGGTCACTCTACCTTCCATGTGTCGTAGCTTCTTTTCTCTTTTTTAAATTTATCTCTTTCTCTCCTTAACTACATTCTGGGCAAACTGCTGGGTTATCTATCTAGTCTCGCTTTCTGTCTGGAGTAGCATATTGACTTTTTTTTCAAGGAGTAAATTTATCATTTTTAGTACTTCTAATTGGTTTCTTTCGGCCACCATTTATTTTTAGTTCCTTTTTTTTTTTTTTGGTATTTCCCTTCACCCATAAGTTTATCTATATCTTCTCCCACTCTTATCTCCTTTTCTCCGTATCAGTAAAAGAGGAATCTCTCCTTCTATCCAAGTCTAATTTTTTTTTAACTGTGTCTAGATCTCATTCTCTTCTGCCTCCTCAGGGCCTCTGTTAACTATTTTTTTCTTTTCACTTGTCTCTAAACTCTCTGTTTCTCCTATGTCTCAGCCTCTAGCCTTTAAGTATGTTCAAGTCTAGGTGATCTTTAAGAATCAAACAAATCTTATATCCCTCTAGCTGTTACCCTCCTTTTCTAGGACTTCACAGTTAATATTACTGGAAAACAGCATGTCCCCTCACACTTTAGCTAACCTATCAATGCCTTTGTAAAAATTAGGAAAAGTTGCCCATTCCTCAGGATGTATATTACCTTGTGCCAGGGCATACAACTCACTCGGTAGACCAATAGGTATTTTTAGGACCAATATGACTCACCTACTTGGACGGGAGTTCTCATGCAAGACACAGCAAACTCGTATGGCGTAACCATACTCAATGACCCCTCATGATCCAATCAATCCTCAAAGTTCTAAAGTCTGGCTACTGTCTCTACTACATATTGAAATAGCTACCCAAGGGTCACCATGACCACCAGGATGCTAAATCTCAGTAATTCTTTTTAAGTCTTCTGTTGCCCAGTCTCTCTGCAGAATTTGATACACATGACTACTTTCTCTCACTTACGTCTGACATCCCCTTACCTCTTGGTTTTTAGGGCTCTAATCTTTTGGATTTATACCTAACTTTTCCCTGCAGTCTCCATTTCCTCTGCCTACTCTGTAAATGTTAAGGTTTCCCAGATCTATAATTTTTAACCCATCTTCTATACATTTTCCTGATTTATCTCACCCACTTTCATAGCTTCAACTAAGACCTGTTAAATCTTAGATCTTTATCTTTCACCCACATCTGAACTAAGCCTTCACCCAACTACTCAAGATACATCTGATTTTGGATAAACCGCAGGTATTTCCACTATATGTGTCCAAAAATAAATTCAGCATCTCCCATGTAGAATTTCATCCTCTTCTTGAATTCTCCATGCTGGTTTTCGGAACCACTATATACCCAGTTGCCAAAGCCAGAAACTTAGACTGTCTTCCCTTACTCTTCAGATCCCAAAATCACTGCGTCATGTCTAACAGCTCTACCTCTTAAACAGTCCTTGAATCTGCCCCCTTTTCTCTACCTCTGTTACCGTTGCCTTGTTCAGGCCTCATCCTGGATTACAACAAAACTTCATAGCTGGCCTCCCTGTTGGCACTCTTGCCTATTTCCAACACAGTCTCTAAGCTTCAGCCAGAGAGTGTTTTCCGCTATGATAATCTGAACTAGTATTCTGCTGGTTAAACTCCTCCTATGACCCACACTACTGCAAAAGCTAAAAACCTTACCATGAACTATGAGGCCTTTCATACTTGGCCTCTCTGTAAACTTTTTCTTGCAGTGTTCTCCACGCTGCACCCTATGTTCTAGTTCTACTGATGTACATAGATGTTCTAATTTAGCATGTGTTGGTCCCTCACCTCCACTTGCTCTGGCGGATGAACACCTACTCTTGAATATTGAACAAAAGGGTCATCTCTCCTGGGGAGCCTTCTCTAACTCCTTCTTATGATCTGTCAGAGAAACCTGCTTACATCTGTTACAATACATACAACAGCATATTATAACCACATTTCCTCATCCTGCTTCCCCAACTCTACTGTGAGCTCTCTCTTATTCATCTGTTTATTATGTCAAAACAATTAGCATACAATATCTGCCATAATAGATGCTCACTAATTTGAATAAATTAATAAATTATAATAATTAATGCAATATAGCATGTTAAAGTTCTTCATATCTATCAGATATACAATAATTTATTATCATGTGAAACAAGTAATATTTTAAGGTGAGATGTGTGGAAGCTAAAGCAGTCATGATGGTGCTGGATGTTAATAGGGGGTCTGAAAGAAGTGAGAATAACCAAAGATATAAGCACTTAAAACAAAGATCTTTTATCTTCCCCACCTCCTGCCACAGTGTTCCTAAAGGCATCAGCAGACACTTTCTTCAAGTCTCATTTATTCATTTTTTAAAGCTCCTTGTGCATTCAGGCAACAACACCTAAGAGGATTTTTTGGCAGGTGAAAGAAATGTGTGTGATGACTTTGATGATACAGTAACTGAGGTGAGAATTTTATTGAATTCTTTTTTTTTTTTGAAACTGACAAGCATTTATAAACAGTGGAGTCAACTAGACCTATGTCTCTGTTTCTTCCTTGTCATTTAGGGAAATTTATGGTTATTTGACAGAAAATGAGTGGCTTCTTCTGTATAAGATAGTCAGTCCTGGTATAGTACTAAAATCATCCAGACTTCGCTAATTATTGGTTTAAGAGCACTTGATAGTTTGTAATACCCTTAATAGCAGATGATGCTTCAAGTTAGGAAACAGTGCTTCCTATGTATTTTCAAGTGTATTTCTCCTGTGCCTTAGGAGCAGAAGGAAGAGCACACAACGGAAGACTGGAACCTTCACCTCGCTTTTAAAAGGCCTAAAACGAAGAAGTACAGAGAAAGCTCACTCATTCAAACAGAATTTTGTTTTGAATATGTGATTTTTTTCATAGTCTAAAAGATTGCTATACCAGATTTGTGAATTAATACAAATAAAAATTAGAATAGCTTTAAACATATTTGTGTGGCAGGATAACGTTTTTTAAGATGTTAACAGTTTTGTTTTTTTTTATCTTGGTGTTTAGTTTTTCCTCCTCTCTATTCAAGCAGCCTACTCAATGTGTTCATTGTCTTATAGATGAACGTGACAGAGTGAAAAGCTGAGAAAAGAAGAATCTTCTAGAGTTTATTTCCAAAATCCTAAGGCCTGAGGGATGGATATGGAGAAACATCAGGTGTGAGAGAATGAAGTCTCTTCTCACCAGAAAGAGGTATGGCGAGAGCAGAGCTGTTGAGAGGTGGTGTGGAGGGAGAGATCTGGAGGGAGACAGGGACACAGAGATGAGGAATATTTCTGCAGAAGTCCTTACTCTCAATTTTTCAGCAATGTGGAGGCTGAATCTGCATCAGTAGACTACTCAGAGTCTATGATCACCGGTGCTCTGCGGCTGCCTAGGAGCTGAGTGATCATATGTAAACTGTCCTGCCCTCACTTGTCCACTATACATTGAGGCCAACAGGCTGAGAGCCATTCTTTCAGACTTTCTGCTATTGTCTGGCAGAGAGTTCTCTTCCCTGCCATCCCTTTCCTCAATATGTGCCCAGCATGAATGATGCCGTCCATGACCTGAAAACTTCCTTGAGTAACCTCTTTGACTCTCATAACATTCCCAGACATCCTTAAATCAAAAAGCATATTTCCCTGGACAGCAAGCATGGAAGTGAGTGTTCAAAAGATGTAAAGCTCCTGTACCTGTATTGGTGGGAGTCAGGGTGAGGAAGTGGGTGGTGCTGATGGGACCAGTCCCTGGAACCAGGAGACTCTTCAATGGCAAGGAGGTAGGGAGAAGCGGAAGTTCTTCTCTTACTCAAGGCATTTCTCCCAAATGTGTTATCTAGGTGAGCATTTTAAGTTTATATTTCTTTTTATAGACATTTTATATAGCTATTAAATGAAGTGGTGAGTCTTATGGTATATTTTTGAAATTTCTAGATATGATATAGTCTCTGTTTTACAGAAGAAATTGCATACTGAGTACCCACAATCTTACTTGGTTTTTGGGTTCACACAGTGTTTTAATTAGAATTAAGTACCAGAATTTAAATATTTGGAGATTTCCAACAAAAGCTGAGGTTTCTGGCTACTCTTACAGACCTGGATGCTAACGCACTGGGACTGTTCTCACACGGCAGCAGTCGACTGCAACTGAGAAGATGCTGGTGCCTTAAGACAAGGCCAATTCTCTCCAGCCACTGTGCCTACAACCATTTTATTCATTTCCTTTCCTCTCTAGAACCTTAAAGCCTTTGAGTCTAAGAACGCCTGCATGAGGAAGTTTAATATCCCTTCCAAGAATGACCTAGCCTTTCGATTTCAAGATGAAATAAGGTATACTAATAAATACTTGCTACACAAAAATACATGCTTAAATAAAATGCAAACTCTACACATAATCGTGAATCAAATCATCCTCCAGTTGGAATTATTAAAAGGAAGACACGTTTCCTGTATTGAAAGAAAGCCCTCTAGGATTTGAAATACAAGGAATGCATAGGGAGAGTGGACAGCATATGTGCAGCTGGAATATAATGGTCGATCAAAGAAGAAATTTTGCACAGAGATTCTAAAAGAATAGCCAACTTTCCTCTTAGAAAAACTAGTGTTTCCTACATAGCTCATCGGGTAAGTTCTGCAATACAGAATGAGGACAAGAGCCCATCTTTGGATTAGTAGACATGTGACAACTTGTTAATACTTCATTTAAACACTCAGCTCTTGATTTATGAAATTTTAAAGAGAAGAGTTAAAAAGATTCTTTCCTAAGAAGAACCTCTCCTTGCTAAATTAATAAGAATTCTAGTTATTTGAGCAATAATGATTTACAGACACCACTGCCTCCATTACTCCTTAAAAGATGTAAAAGAGAACTCAGGACAGCCCTTCAGCCCAAATAACTCAGAATTTAGGGAATTACATAAATACACTCAGAAATTCAACGGTAAGCCTTTCTTCATCTTATCTCCTGTCTTCATCACGCATTTGCAATACATTATAAAGACTTATAGCTGGCATACAGCAAGTAAAATGTGTTGGTTGAGGAAATTTTCATTGATATAACTTTAAAATCTTGTGAATACTTGAAGAATGGCAAAATGTCAGATTTCTCTTTTTGCTGTTTTACTAAAACCCTTTGACTTTAAAGAGAACATGAAATGTCAAGATATCAGAAAAGTTTTTCTGTGCAGTATTTCTTTTCAAGGCCTTTGTATTTTTATTTTTTTGCCATTAGCCAATACACTCAATAAAAAGCTTTCATTGCCCCAAAAAATTTAAAAAAATTTTTTTTCAAGGGGGTGAGCTATTGAGGCATTGTCTTCCTTAAGATGCTTCCTATTTTATTTCTTACTGACAGCTGTTTATGTTAAAGGCTACTAAGATTTCCAAAGTGTTTAAAAAGTATTGACTAAATCTGAAGATTATGAAGGTTTATACATTTTAATATACGAGATATGACCTTAATCAGCTCAAATCTAAAAAAAAAAAAAAATTATTTTATAAAGACCCAGTAGCTACTTGGACATGATTCTTTATTTTTCAGGTTGCCTATTTGGTTTATGGATCAGAAATTTTAAATGCAGCAGACAAATATATCTTGGAAAAAAAAAAAAAAAACAGGCATTGGTAACATGATGGAAATGTTCTGTAGTGCTTTGAGGGAAGTCCATTCAATTTCACTGATATTCATAAGTGATGACTAATGCATTCAAATAGAATGAGTAATTTACCAAATTACGGACATTTGGATGGGCTCAGAATGAAGATCTTGTTTGTTTGGATATGTCCTGAAGTGAATCTCAATGAGGTTTACTTCATTATGCTTGACTCTACAAATAGGCTTCAGTCACAATCCGAACAAAAGCCCTGACATGTAAATAAATGTGCGAATGATGGCCAGCTACATTACTCTTTTTGTCCTCAGCCCACTCAGGAATAGTCAACCCCATCAAAAATACCAGTCACAAATAGATGGCACCATTGTACTTGTCGCACAAGCACCATAAACTTCTCTTGGCATGGTGTTGTTGTCACATCCACCCTCCTCTTGAGCCAGGTACACATACTACAAGTTACCTCCTCTAACAACTGTAGGCCATCCTGCAAAAAGTGGTCCCTAACAGTGCTCCCACCACACTTGCATACTGGTGACTTCCACATGATTAGCACCTTCCACAGTGCACCATGAAAAAAGGCTCTGAAACTCAAAGTGCTTCTTTTAAAGGGTTTCTACCTTCTAGTATAAACCAGAGATAAAGAGCAGCAGTAAACCCAATTTCCAGTGATAGTAACATGTGCATCACTATATGTCCCATGATGGTGCCCAAATTTTGTACACTTTTTAGCTGTTTCTGTAAAGATAAGAAATTTCAGGTGAAAAAATAAAATCAGTCCTTCATAGAATTATTTCATCTATATCCCAAAATAAATTAGACCTAGTGTATGTCTAGTCCAACAAATTTTGAACATTTCATAAATTCGACTGAGAAAATAAAAAATAACCTTTGTCTCTGATAAGCTGAATTAAATTTGTAACACTACATTTTTCTACAGGAAACTACATCACTACTTCAAATTCAGCAACAAATATCTACCTCATTGGATTCCACTAATAATTGGAAATCTCACTAACACCATGTCCAAGGAAATTCTATAGTTGTCTACTTTTCTTCCAGAGTCATGATCCTGTCTGTTGTTAGCCTGTGTGTTCTGAGGCTTCATTCAAATATACATAGAGTACCAAATACATAAGAGATATAAGCACACATGCTGTGGATAGAGCAGTGAGCAAGATGGAAATGATTCCTGAGTCCATGGAGGTTACAATCTTGCAGAGAAGACATATATGGATCAACTGATCAGGGAGTCATGTGGCCTGTAAAGTAGAAGTAAAAAATTCTATGGAAGATTACCACAGAGGGACCTAACCTAGTCTTAGGGAACAAGGATGGCTTCTCTATGAGGGTACTGACTAGACAAATGAGTAGCATTGGCAGGTAGGAACATTCCAAGCAGAAGAAACCGTCCATCCAAAAGTTTCAGAATAAGGAAGATAATAGCACATTCAATGAACTGCACAAAAGCCAGTGTGTCTGGAGTGGAGAGAGGGGCAGAGAGTGGCCAAGGGTGAGGTGGAGAGGCAAGCATGAGCCAGATCATCCTGGGTCTCAGAAACCACATTAGAATTTATGGACTTTATCCTAGAGATGACTGAGAGTCATTGGAAGGTGTATTAGCTTTCTAGGGCTGCCATAACAAAGTACCACAGACTGGGTGGCTTAACCAAGAAATTTATTTTCTCACACTTCTGGAGGCTAGAAGTCCAAGATCAAGGTGTTGCCAGGGTTGGTTTCCACTGAGGACTCTCTCCTTAGCTTGTCGATGGCCGTCTTCTCCGTGTTTTCATGTGGTCTTGACTCTATGTGAGTCTGTGTCTTATTCTCCTCTTCTTATAAGGACACCATTTATATTGGATTAGGGCCCAACCTAATGACCTCATTTTAACTTAAAAATACCTCTTTAAAAACTCTACTCCAAAGACAGTCACATTCTGAAGGTAGTAGGGTTTAGGGCTTCAACATATGAATTTTGCAGAGGGACACAATTCAGCCCAGAACAGAATGGTTAGCAGAGGTCAGTGACATGACCCCAGTTAAGCTTTACATGCTCACTCTGATTGCAATTGGGTGAAGTAAAGGGGCAAGAGAAGAACAGGGTGCCATGGAGGAGGCCTCTGCTGTAACCCAGGGGGGAGCTTTGTTGGGCAGGGTCCAGCCTCATTTTCTGACAAGAACTGTGGCTGTGACGAGTAAATCCAGAGGAGAGGTAACTTGGAGAAGGGACACTTTCTACCTTGTGACAGGATGGGAGAAGAAAAGGAAAAGGGGTAAATTGAGGTGCATTTGTAGATATGATGGCAGGAAGTTGAGGTGGTTTGCTTTCTTGGTTTCTATTTTAATTTTCTATGAAGTAAGACATCTGCTGAGAACAAGAAGACAGTAAATTGCAGATGTGAGTTGAGTGGAAAATGTTTTAAATTGCCATTCCGGAGAGTAGAAAAGCAAGCTAACAAAAAAATCTCATTAGAATTTCTATGAGGTGTTAAAAGCCCATTAAGATGGGTGACCACAGATTCAAAATGGCACAAATCTCCCCAGTTTTGTGTTGTTCTTTCTGTCTGTGCTTGATTGTGTGGGCACAGATGTGGAGGTGCAGAGTCAGATTCTTCCAGGATTGGGGCTTCTTAGGCCAGAGAGTGTGCTCTTTGGGATTGCTGGAGGAGTTCTGGGCCACAACTGTTCCAACCGAACTCCTGAGAATTTCCCCGCTGCTTGGAATTTGAAGTTATCGTTTAGGAGAAAAAGATGGGATAGGAGGTGTTTGCTTACAGTGCTACTGAAATGAAAACCTCTTGGAAGGTCTTACTCTGTGGTGCAGCTCTGGGAAGTGTCTCTGTTCATCTTGAAGCACACACTATACGCCATCGCTCCACATATCTGAACTAGATAGATACACTGAATCTTTTTATGTTTTTATTACTTCAGCTATTTAAAATGTCTGCTTGGCGGCACATGTCTCTGCATGGGAAATATGCTTAGAGTTTAATAAAACAAGTATCATGTTCATGCCATGTAGCATATAATGAAACACAAGGTACGATGGAGGGCTTCTGCGTAGACACCGTCTTCACGCTCTACTTGCTAAAGTTCCACAGGGCTTTTGCATCATTCTAGCTGTCTCGGAAATTGAAAAAAAAAAAATCATTTCTGCTCTGAAAAATTATGGTAATCTCTAGGAGTTTGGATGCAGAGGGGAAGTCTCTCAGAATGCCCAGGAATTTAGTGCTTCACTTCCATCAGCCCATGTGTCATGAGAACCCTTCCATTACAAACAGTTGCGTTGCCTTCCCTTCACCGCCCCCACCCCCAACACACACACATGCACGAATAATCTGTCACAGCACCAAGCTCCTCAGAACTGTAGGAGCTCAGATTTCACATATCTCAAAGGGAAGGAATTTTAGGATATAAATTCCACAACGCAAATTGTTTTTACATACGCTACTTCTTACTGTGTTTTGTAGCAGGATATGGGCTCTTGGTGTGAAATAATAATAATGACAAAGGATTTGCCAATAAAAAGAAGCTGGATACTGTAAAATATTGTCCAAGCAAAGTGTTGCTCTAAGATAATGCCTAGACATTTTAGAGTATAATATGCTTTTCTGAAACTTACAGTTGAAGCCAGTATTGAATTTTCTGAATAATTGCATGGTTCCTAGGTTTAAATTCATGATACAAGCCACAATATCAGACATGGGAACTTTAGAAAGCATCTACTGTGTGCTCGTCCTAGGATATAAAAACGTAATGTAATTTTACTTAAAAATATAAGCTATTCTTCCTTTATTTGGGTTGTGATTGCAAGCAGGAAAAATTAGTTGTTGCTACCAGCTGCTGAAAGGGAAAGAACATTCTTGAATTTAGTTGCTGTTAGTAATTAGAGACCTGCGTTGGTAAGAAAGGAAGAAGCAGAAATAACAGAACATGTCTGGATGGTATTTTTATTAGATGGTATCCTCAGAGAATCACTTATTATTTGGCATTCCAAAGATAATGAATAGGACCCCCCAAGTTAAAGACCCAACTGAGTCAGAATTATGACAGCTGGCGCCCTTGCAGTGATGGAAACCAAACTTCTATTTCCAGTGCCTTTCATTGATTTAGACATTCATTTCTACAATCTAGTGCATTTCTAGTTTCAGGTCATTGAAGTATATATGGATATAAAAAGTTTTAAATCCTACAGTTCTTTTCACTCTGTACAAAATTCTTGAAAGAGAAAAAGGGGAGAAACATAATCCATATAAGAGCTAGGAATATCTAACAAGCTCACGTGGTCTAATTAAGAGCTAATCCTCCATCATATGCCTCACCATCAAATATCTCCCAACTTCCTTAAGACTACAGAAGGAAACACTTAATATTTTGTAGAAAAAAAGTAAATTTACCTAAAGAAATAAAATAATCATAATCCACTTAAATTTGAGGGAAGTTTTGCCGAAACTCTCTCTTGGCTTTTTATTTTTTCGGATATTATATATTTTAAACATGTTCTGTGGCATGCCATGATCTTATTTTATTTGTGACAATTAATCGTCTCAAAGAAGCAAGCAAAGAAACAAAAGAGAGATAGCTCCACAGAGCTATGTCACAAAAATTAAATGACTACTTAAAAACAAAAAGAACATGTGGCAAACAGACCTACGAGTTTGTTCTAAATTGGAAGCTTCCATATCTCCGCTCAAGACCAGAATTACTTCCTTCTGCCCGAGGTTAATCATGTTAAAGAGGTACACAGGGGTTGGCCCGTGGCGTAGCGGTTAAGTGCACGTGCTCCGCCGCTGGAGGCCCAGGTTCGGATCCCGGGCGCGCACCAGTGCAGTGCTCATCAGGCCATGCTGTCGTGGCGTCCCACATAAAGTGGAGGAAGATGGGCACAGATGTTAGCCCAGGGCCAGTCTTCCTCAACAAAAAGAGGAGGATTGGCATGGATGTTAGCTCAGGGCTGATCTTTCTCACACACACAAAAAAAAGAGGTACACAGGCTATTTGCTGTAATATTATTTTCAATTCCATGGATTTATACAAACTTCAGTTGTGATACTGTGAAATTAGTTTTAGATTTTCCAATATAACATTTTCCTTTGTTTCCTATTCCTTTCCTCTTACATAGGAGCTTGTAACTATGCACATCTAAAAAACAACGAACGTCTTTGCCATCCCATGATACCACACCTTTGCCTTTCAGGTCAATGTTAGTGAATACAGTTTCTGCTATTTCTCAAAATATCGGAAACTGAGTCTCCTCAGGACACATATCACCCTATCTCCTACTAGCCCAGAGAGTGTGTTCTTCCCATGGAATTTCCTCCATCCGCACAGCCACTTGTACCCTGGAGCCAGGACTGGAGCTGTGGTCAAGGTAAGAGTGGGGGATGAAAATTTCCCCATTACCTAAGCTTCTTTGTATTGCTCTAGTCTGCTTTGATTGAAATGACTAATGTGGTGGTCCATAGGTAAACTCTCAGAATGGACAATCTCTTTCTATAATTTTTCATGGCTTTTTAGTGCCATCTTCCCGTCAGTATTCACATTCCTACTTCTCTCCCAATCCCCTCCTCTCAAAACTTACTCTCAGGAGAGGGTGTGTAGAACCTTCACATGGATCTGCAAACACTTTAACATGATTGAGTGATTCCAATCCTAAGGGTAATTGAACTTTAACAGCAAAAACAAATTCTTAAAGCAGAGAATTGTATTGCCACTTGCAGAATTTCAGGCTTGAGCAAGTATGTAGAAACACCAACTTGTGGGGGCACCACAGAGATTATCCCATGCAATCACCTACTATGCCTTCAGCTTTTCCTTCTATAAGCATTGAGTGCCTATAAGATATCAGAAAGCATTTGTAATCTAGTAGAGGAAAAGAGACCCCAAAACAAGAAGGTCATTTAAGTGTTAAAGGGGCAGACACAGAAAAAGAAGTAAATTCACCTTAGGGTGTCAGTAAAAGCTTCAGGGAAGAGATGATGCTCTAGGTCTGGAAGGTGTGCAGATATTTTCTAGGTAAACAAAGGAGTGAAAGATTTTCTGGCACCCAGGAATTGCTGTGAGCCAGACCTCTAAAATAGAGGTGAGTTGGGGCAATAAGAATTATTCAAGCAAGCTAAACAATGGTATGTGAAGCAGGCTCAGAGACAGATGAAGCCGGAGAGAAATCGGCCAGATCCCTGAGGTTTTGCGGGCTTTGCTGGTGTGGACATTATTCTGTATGTCCATACTTCCCAAAGTGTGACATGTATGCCTTCAGTGGAACATGAGCTAATTTAGGTGTTTTTTGATATGTTGGTTATTTTTACCCATTTGAGGGAAATTTTTTTTTTAAATGAAGTTCTTCTATGAAGGCCATGAGACACTGCTTTCACACTTGCATAAGTAGCACAAAATGCCCTGTAATACTACTACTGCTGCTGCTAATAAATGTATTCAGTATTTATGATATAAATAAAATGATACACTAAATAAATAATGATACACGTGGTACACAGACATGGCAAAAATCATAAAAGTGGTACACAAATAACTTCAGTTGGAGAAACATCAAAGCAGGTAGTAGGAGGCCGTTGTGATGGTCCATCTGGGAGAAAAACCACCAGCAGAGAGCTCCCATGCAGGTTGGTGCATGCTTACCACTGGTGTGCAATCAGCCCCATTCTGAGTTTCTACCCAAGTGCCCCTTTCCTCAGGCTTCTTCCTGACCCGTGGAAAAACCAAGTGTTTGTTCCTTAGGCTTGTGATGTGAAGGAAAGTATTTGAGGGGTTTTCGGTGAATGACACCCTTGTCCACTTCAATGCAATAGATAGTTAAGCATTTGAGTTGAGCACAAAGCAGTGGATCTTACTTCCCCTTTGTGTGTGTGTATATGTATATTTGTGCACATATGTGTGCACGTACAAACACACACGCACACGCACACACACATACATGGAACAAGGCCGGAACATCTCTTTCTGGAATCCAGTCAAAAATGATTCCTTTCCACTCCAATGGGGATCATATTCCAGAAATTATCCAAGGAGACAAAACCAGAGGAATTGATGTGTCTATGCATTAAAAAGTAATTTGCAGGGTCAGTGACCTGGGCTATCTCTGTGTTTATTAATTACATGGGTATTTTAGTTTCCATTCGTTTTCTGTCCCTCCCAATAAAAGCAACAGATGAGATGTTCTTGACTAATCTATTGAACAGACTCTATTTCTAAACTCCCCTGAAGTAAAAGGGACATTGCAGGCAATTTCACACGAGGTTTTGATGGTATTTACAGGCATCATTTAACCATTGTGGACATAACATATTGACTTATATTGCTCGCTAATTATTTTATTAGTGATAATCTGGCCCATCCAACAAGATGGTAGTTTCTGAGATGAGAGAGTTGTTTATTTCATGTATGTATCTCTCAGAACTCTTGCACAGGGTTAGGTATACAGTAAGTGCTAGATAAATATATGTCCATTCATGATACAACATTTAGTCTGTAATGTCTTACTAGGGTATGGAGGGAATAAAGGAGATGGATGGGGAAAATTGTGGGGATGATTAGGGGACTTAGAAAATCTGAATTAAGCAAAACTAAATTTTCTTTGCACATAGGCTGCACCTAGTAGCAGAGAGAGAGAGAGAGAAGCTAACAATCCCTTAACAGTTACTATGTGCCAGAAACTGTGCTAAGCTTTTACATGTTAACACTCTTAAGCCTCACAACAAAGTAGGGGGACAGGTGTTACTTTTCCCCATTTTACAAATAGGAAACTGAAGTTGGCAAGGCATTTAAAAAATGATTTTATCTTTCATCTAATTTTTCCTTCATTTCTACTTTGTTAAAAAAATATTTTTAGAAGCTTACTATGCATACATATAATAAATATTTTTAAACTGAGTAAGAATACAGAATAAGGACTTCTAAAATATAAAACACATGTAGAGAAACAAAGTCAAATAAAAGGTGCAGATAGATCAGCCTCAAAGGAAAAACTTATGTGGTTATCAGAATAGAGCTGCAAATATGGCTATGGCAAAATGGGAGGCAATTGATTCTTTATTATTTGTTATCAGAAAGAAGCAGCACTCCAGGTCCTCAGCTTTCCTACTGTACCAGAAAGGGCTCAAATCACCTCACTAGTAATTGTGGAACCTCAGAAAGGGTCCCAAGTCTGTCTGGGTGACTTCCATGATTTCTCATGGAGTGTTCTCCTCTTGAAGCTCTTTGGCACAAACTGGCTGATTTCACCTCAGTGACATTTTGACCAAACATTTCCTTTAACATGGTAAATTTTTGTGCCACTGTGTATCAGTGCACAGCCTTAGTTCCCTGTTCTCACTGCAGAAATCATGGTACTATGTCCTTCTAAATATAGTTGTCCAACTTTTGACTTATTAGTCAAAGAGATTGCAGTATGTATCATGAGAAAATGTCGTTGCTGATTACTCTAGGGTATCTCAAATGTGATAGTGCAAACTCTTGGGTATTCTCAGAGTCCAAAAGTATCTGTATAAGAAATTTTTGTTGCTGTATTTCAATTTTAAGAGTTTTTTAAATCCCTATTCTAACTTTAAAAATATTTTAAATTCAATGAAAATGAAAATACAATTTACCAAAATTTGTGGGTACAGTGAAAGCAGTGTTTAGAGGAAAATTTATAGCATTAAATGCATACATTAAAAAACAAGAAAGACATAAAATCTGTGCTTTACATTCTACCTTAGGCAGCTAAAAAAAAAAGAGTAATTTAAGTCTAAAACAAGCAGAAGGAAAGAAACAATAAAAATTAGAGCAGAAACTAATGAAGCAAAAACTAGCAAATAATATTAAAAACAAAAATAAAAGCTGGTTCTTTGAAATGATGAAGAAAAGTGATAAACTCTAGCAAGGCTAAGAAAGAAAAAAGGGAAAAGACGTAGATTTCTAATATATGGAATAAAATAGGAAGATATGCACTCAGACCCCGTAGACAACAAGAGAATAATAAGTAAATACTGCAAATAGCTCTACCCACATAAATTTGACAACTTAGCTGAAAGGGATCAATTTCTCAAAGCAAATAAACAGCTACTACTAAAATATACACAAAGAGAAATAGCCTGAATAACTCTATAGTTATTGAGAAAATTGAATTCATAATTTAAAAACTCCCCAAAGCAAACTCTAGTCTGGCTAACCAAGTCAAAGAGAGAGAAGACACAGTTACCAATATTAGAAATACAATAGATGTCATCCTCCATGGACATTAAAGTGATAAGCAATGAATACTAGACTCTATGTCCACAAATTTGATAACTTAGGTGAAATGGACCAATTTCTTGAAAGACACAAACTACCAAAATTCACACAAGGAGAAATAGATAATATAGACTTTGTGTATTAAAGAAATTGAATCAATAATTAATAATATTCCACATAGTTTTATTAACATACAATTAAACATAATTGAAACATATTGAGGGATTACATTCAGCTATGAGTAACATGAAACACAGTCTTCCTCATATGAGGAAGATGCTTGTTCTCACATGGAAGGACGGGGTCAGAACAGTCTTCCACTACTTTACTGTGGAGAATTTGGATTATCCACAATTTCTTCCAAAAAATAGAAATAGAGAGACCACTTCCTAACTCGTGACTCATTTTTCGAGACCAGCACTACTGCAATACCAAAGCCAGATAAAGACATTACAAAAAAGGAAAGCTATAGACCAATATCTCTCATGAACATAAACATAAATATCCTCCAGAAAATGTTATAAATGTAATCCAACAATGTATAAAAAGAATTATACACCACAACCAAGTGAAGTTTATTCCAGGTATGCAAAGCTGGTTCAACATTCCAAATTCAATCAACGTAATCTACATATCAATCAGCTAAAGAAGAAAAATCGAATCGAATGCTCGTATCAGTTGATGTATAAAAAGTAGTTGACAAAAGGTAATACTAACTCATGACAAAAACTTTCAGCAAATTAGGAATAGAAGGAACCTTACTCAACTTGATAAAGAACATCTACAAAAAAAAATCATACAAATAACAATGTATTTAATGGTGATAGACTGCACGCTTTCCCTCAGGATCAGGAACATGGAACCACTCCTATTCAAAATCATATTGGAAGTCCTAGCTAGTGCCACAGGAAAATAAAAAGAAATAAAAACTATGCAAATTGAAAAGAAAGAAAGAAAACTGTCTTTACTGGAGAGTGGTTTTAAAAACCAAGATCTGGGGAAGGTCAAATCCTACTCAAGAAGAGGGCTCAGAGGAGCTTGACTAAAGTTTGGTCAAGAAGAGAATCTGTCAATATGCAAGAAAATGAACCTAGACACAAACTTTTCAAAAAATTAACTCAGAATGGATCACAGACCTAAATGTAAAATGCAAAACTATAAAATTTCTAGAAGAAAACATATGAGAAAAATCTATATGATCTTAAATTTGTTTATAATTTTAGATATAACATCAAAAGCATAATCTATGAAAGAAAAAAATTAGATTTTATCAAAATTAAAATTGTCTGCTCTACAAAAGATAATGCTAGTGGAATGGAATGAATAGACAAGCCTTAGATGGGGGAAAATATTTGCAAAATATGTATCTGACACAGGACTTATATCAAAAAACACAAAGAACTCTTAAAACTCAGCAATAAGAAAACAAACAACTCAGTTTAATAAATGGGAAAATGATCTGAACAGATCTGTCACTAAAGAAGACACAAACATGGGGAAGCATATGAAAAGATGTTCAACATCATCTGTCTTTAGCTGTATTAGTTTCTTATTATTGCTGTAATAAATTATCACAAACTTAGTGACTTAACCCAACACAAATTTATTCTTTTACACTTCTGGAGGTCAGAAGTTCAAAATGGATCTTACAAGGTAAAAACAAGGTGTCACCAGAGCTTCATTCCTTCTGGAGGCTCTAGAGAAGAATCCATTCCATGCCTTTAAATATGTATATGAACAGACTAGCATACATGCATGTATTTCCTTGCTCTGTCAGCAGAGAGGGCGCAGAAGCAATGACACCCATGTAGCAAAGAGCAAATCTAGGGCCCAGATAGTGGTTCTTAACATCATTCTTTAACAAAAGGAACACCAGGGTTTTTGGAGAAATGGCTGATTCTAGGACTGAGGAAGAAAATATACAACACTAGCCTAGAACATCTTGTAGTACCAGAAAAAGGCAATGCTAAAACAAACGCAAGATGGGAACATGTGGAACGGACACAAAAAACAACAGAAGGAGCTCACAATGGCCAAAGCTAGAACAATTTGAGCAACAAACTGAATAACATACAATTGGATTATAACCCAAAGTATAAAATAAATACCCATGAGTCCATACTAAGATAAATAAATGATTGAATAAATAAATAAGTGGGAGAGAAGAAACAAATCTCCTGTACAGAAGAACTCCAAATAATTCATGTTCAAGAAGGTGGAACATAATTCTCCACTCCTTAAATGTGGGCTGCACATAGTGAGTTCTTTCCAAAGTGTAACATATAAAAATGAGGATGAAAGTAACTTTACAGTGGAGAAGTCTGACAACCATTACCTCAGTGAGATGATCAAGGTTAACAATAACAGTAATAAGTCATCTTGATAGGACCCTTGATATGACGTGATGGGAATCGCACTTTACCCTTGTGATCTTCCCCGCAAAAATTTATAATCCCAGTTTAACCATGAGAAAAACATCAGACAAATTCCAATTGAGCAACATCCTACATAATACATTGGCAGTACTCCTCAAAACTGTCAAGCTCATCAAAAACAGGGAAAGTCTGAGAAACTACCACAGCCAAGAGGAGCCTAAGGAGACATGACAACAAAATGTAATATAGTCTCCTTGTTGGGATGCTGGACTGAAAAAAACAACCTTAGGTAAACTAAGACTATCTGGATAAACTCAGGACTTCATTTAATAATAATATCAGTATTGGTTCATTAATTGGAGAAATGTACCATACCAATATAAAATATTAATAATTGGGAAAACTGGATGTGGGCTTTATGGGAACTCTCTGTTCCATCTTTTCAATTCTTCTCTAAATCTAAAACTATTCTAAAATTAAAAGTTTACTTTTAAAATTGTTTATTCTAGTTTATCTGGATCATCATCTTATTACCATTTACCACAAGATTTCGGCGTACACGTCTGTACTTGTTTACAATCATGTTTGTGACAGGTGATCACGGGGATATTTAATTTTTGGTGAACATATCTGGGAGCCAACAGCAGGTTTGATCTGAGTTATTGTTCTCATACTCAATAATTTTACTAGAAATAATATAAAATATCTTTTCCACATGAATAATTCCAATTTGACAGATATTTCCACAGTAAAAGAAATTAATGTCTTAATTTTTTTAATAAACTAAGACTTTAGTTCTACATGGCAAAATGACATTGTGCGGTAGTGCAATATAATACCTTTATCCTTTTAGACTAAAGAGAAAAGGAGAGTGGCTTAATCCTAAAATAAATTGTTCAAGCCAAGTGAAGGCTAAATAACAGCTTCATGAGGGTTTGAATATTCCTGGTCCAAAACAATAGAGGATCTATTTCTAAGATTTAGTGATTTCTTTCAACCACCCAGTGATGTGCTTTGTTGAAAGTATCATTTTTTCTCATCATCTGAGGAGTTGAAATCAACTTTTGATACTATTTTCCAGTTCCTGATTCCAGAAATAATTGGATTACATACCCATTTAATACAAATTTCAATAACAGCATGTGCTAATTTTTTCTTCAAATGAAGAAGACAGCTTTATAGATTTAACAAGCAAACTCTCATCAAAATAACATTAGAGTATTGCTTGCTGAGGAATGCCAGATTGCCCTGAACTTGAGTTTGTTACTAACCATTTGTATGCTGTTGTAATGCTACCAGACATATTCTGAACTTTTTTTGACTAAAGTCAATGGATGGTAATAAAGATAAAAATGGATCCAAAGTACCATATTTCCACATTAAAATTTGAAGTTCATTGTGTTTATTTATTATTTTGTATTTAATTTGTAGCTTGGTTTGGGGTTGTATAGGAACCATGAGCACGGTAATTTTATGTCAAATTTTATACACTATGTATGTAGATTACATTATGATGAAAATAAGTAAATATAATATAATAAAAATAACGAAAGACAACACTAGAGGTCTGGAAGATTGTTTTTCTCTGAGAGAAATCAATACATTACTCAAACTTCAGAAAAACTGCATATAGGGCTCATAAAATTCCCCAAATAGCAAGCTAACACTGAAGAACATGAAATGATTGTTTTAAAGCAAATCAGTACCAGATTTCACCTGGTCCTGCCTTGCTTTGACCACTAATGCTAAGATGCACTCTTCTACATCATGCATTATTCAGGAGTCAGCACCTCTAGCAGAAAAGTCATCAGCTACAGACAAATCTATTATCCACTGTAAGATTCAGTAAACTGCCAAGTTTAAAGGATATGGAGGCAGAGCGAAGAGAAAAAAGAAATAGAAGAGTAGAAAAAGAATGGGTGCAAGTAATGAAGGCAAACTGTAAAAGAGAACAGCAAGAGGAAAATAATTAAAAAAAAAAAAAGAAAATGAGGGCCCACCTGGTGGCAGTGGCGTAGTGGTTAAGTTCTCGCACTCTGCTTCGGTGGCCTGGAGTTCGATGGCCCTGATTCCAGGTGTGGACCACGCACTGCTTGTCAAGCCATGCTGTGGCAGCGTCCCATATAACGTAGAGGAAGATGGGCACAGATGTTAGCCCAGGGCCAATCTTCCTCAGCAAAAAGAGGAGGATTGGCAACAGATATTATCTCAGGGCTAATCTTCCTCACAAAAAAAAAAAAAGAAAGAAAAAGAAAATGGAGATAGAAGCAGTGTCCAATATACCTTCATTAATCTTTGCTTTTCTGGCTCTTCATTTTGGGATATCTCCTCTTACAAAGTCAGGCAAACATGCTCTCTTTCCATAAGAAATTGAAAAATAAAGCAAAACTGAGTCTGCATGTCAAGGAAAACAGGTTGAAAACCAATCAAATGGTTGATTCATCTTTATGACACAAAGCAACATATTTGACCTCTCTTTGTTCAGTATATAGTTAATATATTATAGTATAAATACTTTTTTTCATTAGAGTAAACTATGCTTTTTGTTGTGACAGAAGCCAGTCTACCCAGAAAACTGAACTGTCACTTTCCATTTCTATGACTCCTCCCAGGTTTTGGCAGGAAGGTGAATATAAAGCTAACACCCTGTAGGATACATGACCCAACCGCTGTAACCATTGTGATCATTCTTTGGAACTGGTATTGATTCAGTAGCAGCTCTAAGTACAGACCATGAGAACAAAGGATGTGATTGGATCAGATAGAGCGCCCCCTAGGTCATCGGTCACCAAGGAACAGGGATTTGAGGGATTTATCTCAATAATCAAACAGAAAACACTTTAGTTTCAGTTCATTAAACATCATTTCATATTGGTATAACAAGTTAAAAGATTCTAGAAGTAGTTGTACTAGAAGTAGTTATATTTTCAGAATCTTCTTTAAATTCTTGTTATTCCAATATGGGATTATATCAATTTATGTTTCTAAGAGTTAATGGCAGATATTTTAAATTCATTGGATAAATAACAATATACATATAAAATGTCAAATCAAAATGTACATTAAAAGTATATTTATGTTTATGTTGAGATAAAATATTGTTATCCCACAATATTAGATTTGTGCGTTTGTCTATGTGTGTGCTATGTGTGTATTTTAAGTAACTAAACTTTGAGTCCCCTTTTAAGACTGTTAAAATTTTTTATGATTCTGTTCCATCCGAAAATTTTTTATGTAATTATGTTCAGATGGAACAGAATCTGGACAAGGAAAGCATATATTTCCTTCATATCTAAAAATTCTGGCCTATTTTAGCAGTCTTATGTTGGTCACATTCAGAATCAAATCCATAGCATCTAGCTATTTTTCCAAAACTGACAACAAAATTTAGTCAGATTTTGACAATATTTATAGCTCTCAGGTCTATAATATTTCGTGAAAGAAACTCAGTACAGAATTTTTTTTACTCTAAGTATTATGGGTAAAAATTTATTTAAGGTACAGACTAGGTGAAAATGTTCATCTCCATTTACAAAAAAGAAACTATATATTTTATTCAAATATTTGTGCCTCTCTGCAATCCAATTAATATTGTCATTTTGATGAAATGCAGCTCCTACTCTTCAGCAAGAATCCACCAGTCACGAGTTTCTCCCAGTTTTCAGGTTGGCTCAGCAGCAACTCATCTTTTGTACTACATCCAGACTTTTTTTTTCTAAAACACCAAATAATTCTTAAAGGTGAACAATGGCTTCCCTGTCAATAAAAACAACAGACATTTGTCTGCTTTTATCCTTCTTGACATTTCAGAAGATTTAAAAGCATTACTACTCTTTCCTTTTTGAAACACACGCTTCTCCTGGCTTCCAAGGCGTGACACTCCCCTGTCTTTCTCTCTGCTGCTCTGGCTTCTCCCTCTTTGCCCCTCTTGCAGAACAGTAACTGGTTGAAATTTCTCAAAGCACTCTACTCAACCTAGATCCCCTTCTTAGGGGTTCTCATCTATACTTTAATTACCACATCAATACAGATGATTTATCAACTTATATTTCCCTCCTAGACGTCTATGAACTCCAGACCAGAATATCCAAGCACCTGTCTTAGATGAGTCAAAGGCACCTTAAAATGAGAATGTCCCAAATTACACTTAGGTGGTTTTGTATCATGGTCACAAATTGTTTGAAATTCTTCCCATTGAGAGGTAAGGTTTCTGTCCCCTCTCCTTGAACCTGTGTAAGCTTGCGACTGTTTTGACTAATAGAGTACAGTGGAAGTGAAGGTATGTGATTTCTGAGACTAGAACATAAAAAGTCATGTATTCTCCACCTTCTTTGATAGAACGTTCATGGAAAGCTACCGTGTAAGAATTTCAACAATCTCAAGGCTGCCATGATACGGGGAAGCCCAACCTATATGTAGAACACCCAGGTAGTCATTCTAGCAGACAGCCCCAGGTAAGTCTAAATCATTGAGTAATTCCATGCCAGCCTCCAGAGTTTCCACGCACCAGCCACTGAAACCACTTCTGGCAATTTGATTTTCCCCACGTGAGATTCCAGATACCATGGAACACTGACAAGCCATCCCCACTAAGCCCTATCTAAATTCTTGACCCATTGGAAATGCAGAAGTAGATAGCAACCCTGGTCTTCTTTCAATGTCTCCCTCTGTTTCAACTCCATCATCAACTCCTGTGGATTTTGTCCCTTAAATATCTCTTGAATCCATCAACTTCTACCTTCTATCAACTACCCTCTTGTCCAAATTACTATTATCCTTGGTCTAAACAATAGCAATGGCATTCTTATTGGTCAAATCTCTTATCCTTGCCTCCAAGGCCTCAACCCCCAAGCCATTCTCCACACCACTAGCTGAGTAATCTTGTCAAAACTCAAATCTCTTGATGTTCCCCCATGCGTAGCACGTCTTAGTGGTGTTCCACCGATCTTGGAAGAAAGACAAAATTCTTAACGAGGTTTAGAAGGCCTGTATGATCTGGCCATGATCTCATTTCCCTATTCTGCACTGTCCAACAGAGTAGCCGCCAGTCTCACTTGTCATTATGGAGCATTTGAAATGTAACCAGTGTGACTGAGGAAACGGATTTTTAATTTATTCAATTTTAATTAATTTAAATTTAAAAATGGATACTTGATTCAGTTATTGGAGACCTTTTAAGTAGGTTTGGAATAACTTGATATGAGCAGTTATTTTTTCAATGATAAACTTTATGATATTTAAAGACAGATCAAGTATTCCTGATGAAAATTTAGCATCTGAATTGAGACAAGCTATAAATTTAAAATGCATGCTGGATTTCGAACACTTAGTACAAGAAAAAGAAGGCAAAATTCAAATTAATAATTTTTATGTTGACTATATGTTGTAATGGTAATTTTGGATATATTGGGCTAAATAAAATACTTTAATAATATTAATTTCACCTGCTTCTTTTTACTTTTTTTAATGTGGCTACTAGAAAATTTATGTTACGTTTCTGGCTCTCATTCTATTTTTATTGGACAGTGCTGCTTTAGATCTGTTTCCTCCAAACAGTCTAGCCCCTTCTTCGCTCCTTGTCCTCATGGTGCTTCCTCTCCTCACAGGGCCTTTGCATGTGCTGTTCCTATCTCTGTTCATTCTTTATCCAGTTAACTCTCTCTCATCTTCCAGCTCTCTGTTCAAGCCTCATTTCTTCAAGAAAAATATTTCCAACTTCTTTGTCTTGGTTCAATTCCCGTATTATCTGTTCTCACACCGCTATGGACCTCACATTTGCAGCATTTGTCACTGTGGTAATTTTACCATTGCGTACTTATTAGATACCCTACCCCTCCAACTAAGCTGTCAGTTCCATGAGAGCAGAGACCACATTTGCTTTTGCTCACCATTTTCTCCCCAATGTTTAGTACGGTGTTGGGCATACAGTGGCTTGGGTTGCAAAGATTAATAAAACACAAGTCAGGACCCAAGAATGTCAGACTATAACCAACAAGAGAACTTTGCATTCAAAAAAATAAACCAACGCTATGCATATTTGACTAATTGAGTTCAATATGTAGCTGTTAAATGAGTGATAATGTCACTTTTCCAGGAAAAATATTTCACGATTTTCTACTGTGTAGGGAAGAAAATCCAGACTCTTATCGTTGCAGCACTTCACCATTTGAGCCCAGACTCCACTTCTAGTTTACTTCCCACCAATGTCCTCCTCTTGAGGAGACGTGATGGCCAGCCTCAGGAGCCAGGCAAACCCAGGTGCAGTCCTGCTCTTTCCGTGACCTCCCTAAGATGTTTCCTCCTCTGTAAGAGGGGATAATAATAGTAACCACATCAAAGGGCTATTGTGAAGATTAAATGAAATGATGTATATTTAGCATAGTGACTGTCACGTAGTAAGCTCAATAACTTAGCTATTAATATTATCTCCAGGCCAAGTGCAAGATAATAACTACTCCTTACTAAATGTTTACTATATACCAGTCATTGTTTTAAGTGTATTATTTCAGTGAATCCTCACTGCACTTACTGTTGGAAAAAGGAACTGAGGCTCGGGGAAGTGAAGTCATTGGCACAAAACCACACAGCTAGTAAATGGAAGAGATGAGATTCACAGCTGGGCAACTTGATGCCTAAGCCCATCTTTTTCACCATTGTATCTCCCCACTTGGGAGTAGGCACTCAGGTAACCGTAATTTCCTTTTTATTTCCGTGTACTCTATGCTCCTGTCATTTATATAACCATGTTTCCAACACAGCATGCACTTTCACAACTCCATTTTCCTGTTTACTCTGCTAACTCCCTTTGTCTAAATTACCTTCTCCCTCCTTTCTCCGAAGGGCAAAATTCTATTCAAGCTTCAAGGCTATCTCACTCATCGTTGCCATCTTCCTCTATTATCTATCCTACCTATGAATGTACAATTCCATCCTATCAGCTAACTAAGCACGCTGTTCATCAAATTAGTAAAACATGCATTCCATTACTTTCTTGCTCTTTGTATGCAAAGTTATCTCTCCAGTTCTACTCTGTTCTGACACTTCCAAGGTCCAGAACAGAGTCATACTCATTTTTGTATCCCATGCATTTAACAAAATGCTGTGGACATAAGTATGTGCTCAGTGAATTTATGTTGGCATGAAAATTAACTTAATATGAGGTCTGCACAAACTGCTTCTATTTATACACACACATATTCACACGCGTGCATGTATACACATGTACATGCGTACACACAGGCTCCCAAGAACACAAACATATACAATCATGAACACAAAACCACACAGGCACATTCACACCACAATAACATGTGCACATGCAAAAGCACAGACATGTACACACATACACGCAGGCATGCTCACACATGTGTTCACGTATACATGCAAATGTGCACACGCAGACCTTAATTCAGTTTTTCGTTTTGTTTGTTTGTGGCTAAAATATTGAGGGAAGAATGAGTTAAAAAGGACGTTGTAGAAATTAACTTAGCCTTTTTTACTTTGTCTTTTAAAACAATGAAAGTAATTTGTATATTTAATTTTAATAATAAACTGTATAGCTGAAGGAGTATTTTTGTTACTTTATTTTTCAACTTTTTATTATAAAAATGTATTTCAGGGGGCTGGCCCCATGGCGTAGTGGTTAAGTTCGGCATGTTCCGCTTCAGCGGCCCGCGTTCACAGGTTGGGATCCCAGGCGCGGACCTATACCACTTGTCAGCCACGCTGTGGCAGTGACCCACGTATAAAGTAGAGGAAGATTGGCACAGATGTTAGCTCAGGGCTAATCTTCCTCAACAAAGAAATAAATAAATAAAAACGTATTTCAACATAAAGATGATCATAGTATTTGATACTGGGACATCTCTCTCACACACACACTCTCTTAGAATAATGTTCACTCATGCATTTTTAGTAAAAGAACAGGAATATTAAGAAAATTCAGATCAAGATCCTCTTGAAAGGCTCACACTAGAGGCTTTATATCAATATTTTTATCCAAACTATTATTTGGCTTTTGGATTTTAGGTTCTATTAAGAAATTATAAGCCTCTAGAATAGTTTATTTTATGATCTGGACTTTTAAGGCAGTAAAGCTACCAGTAAAAGAGGTTTTAAAGAATTAAACAGATACTTTCACCTTCTAAAGCAAATAAAAAATACCACCGGAGCAGGAAAGTGATGCTGCATTATCATTAAAATTTTAACAAAGCAGAGTATGAACAATCAAGTGTACAACTGCCTGTATAAAGACAATTTCGCCCCCGATTGCTGATGGCGCTACTAAATCATGGGCGCTTCGCTTCCAGGTTAGGCTGTGCTGGGATCCCACGAGGGAATTATAGCCCTATTACATACAGCCAAGTGCACATTACTATCTGTTAGGAGGAGGTGCAGGGGTTATAAACGTCTCGTATGGTCTGCACTCCATTAGATAAGGATACTAAACCCTCAGATCAATAGGACACCATGAAGCTATTATGGTCATTGGCAGTTAAAATAGCCCCAAACACTCGCTTGTGTCCACAAAGACAGGAAGCGTATTTTACCATCTTTGGGCATCAGATGTGGCTGCACGTGAAGTCCTGTTTGAGGCTTCACTCTCTCAGTCACTAGGAAGAGACACTTATATTTGCATACGCTGCCTGGTGGCCGCAACATGAAAGCTTGAAGTGGTGATGTCAATGGGCCTCGTTGATGTCAGTTTAGGAGAGCGTCGTAATTTTAGATCTTGTAATGGAGTTTTCATTCTTTTAGCTGCATAATGCGTGTACATGTTATCCTGAGGCCTTTTAGAAACTTGTCAACATGCACGAGAAGAACCAACTGTATTGTGTATTTGCCTCCTAGAGGCTGCAGCAGAGAGAAGAGTGGCTCAGAGAGATTTCAACTGTGTATGATTACAAGTAGCGCTGCAGCTGAACAGTTATCATAATGCCCACAGTGTGTGGCTCCCGGAAAATACAGAGAAACATGCAGCATGGTGTTGTTGCCTAATATATTAAACATATGTCCACACACGCCTCATGACATCACCACTACTCCCCCATCATCCTACACGTGAGGAGATGGCAGGAGCAGTTTACCCAAGTTCTCACCTCTCTGGGGCTCCCTCCACAGTTTGCCTGTCCTCTAAAAGAGGAGAAAGGAGCGAGGAGGCCCATATTTCTCTTTGCTGGTCTGGTCCACAGCTTTCCATCTGGTCTTAACAGTGACATTTGATTAAGTGGAACTATAAATCTGTCAGAAAACAATTAGCCCCCACAGGCCTCTTCTGTGTTTTCATAGTGGACCGTATCGAGGGGGATAGCTCTGGGGAAACCAGCCCAATCTTGTGTGAGACGACTCAGAAATTATTTTAGTGCTGTACAGGTCAGGGCGCTACCATAGTGACTTCCACACATTTCCCAACTCTCCCAAATCCCGTGGAAGATGTGGGGGAGGAAGTCCAGCCCCTGGTATTCAGTACTTGGTGGAATCCCAAACTCGAGGAACTATACAGCCATTTGGGGAATATGCAAGTCTCATAATTAAACAATTAGACATAAAATAGGTTAAGCAAATAAACTGCTAAGTGGAACACCATCAGGGACTAGCATACATAATATAGACAAATAGCATGGGATGGGAGGGAAAATGATCAAATTGCCTGGTTTTACCAGGAAAATTTATTGAAAAATGGAATTTGAGCTAAGCTACCAAGAGTCAGATGACCAAAAGGAGGCAGATGAAATAGTGCGGGCCAAGGCCCAAATGCCGGATGTTCATGGCAACACCTTCCTCATAGAGCAGAGAAGAGGAATGAGACATCGGCTGCTAAATGATGGAACCACCAATCGTCAAGTGCTTTGTTATCTGGATGTGGAGAAAACTGGGGAGGCACGTTCCATTCTTGAGCAGTGGCTATCTATCAAAATCACGTGCATGCAGGCCAGCTTCATGGGCATGCATGTGAAGCTGCACAGGGCCCTGTGCTCAGAAAGCCTGCACGCGGTTTAAAGCTCTGTTATCATTGTCTTATCACTATCTTGAAGTTCACAGTAATTTTTGAACATAGACCCCACAAATTATGCAGCTTGTGTAGGTTGTGTGGGCACTGGAGCAGAAGGCACTAGGCTTCCCCTTGCCTCCTGACTGTGTGCTAGACCCTCTTCCTCATACCTTCCCTCTGTGCTTTGTGACTACTGGGGGCCCTTGAGTTCATTCGACTTCCCCTAATATCTTTCCATAAGTCTTTCAATAATCATATAACCTTTGAAAATTTTGGGGAAAGATCGATTTTGGACAATGTACTCAGAAGAGCAACTACTTCCTGATCCTCTTCCTCCTCCTCTTCTCTTTGATCCCATTGTCTATGTCCTTGAGAAAATTTCTTAATTTCTCTAAATCTTTGTTTTCTCATCTGTGAAGTAGAGACAATCATATCTAGCTTATGAATCTACAAAGATTCAAAGAGGTTAATGTACTGAAAGGTAGTTAACTCAACAGCCAGGACAATGGACCTGCTCTTGCACGATTGTTCTCCATCTGTCTCCCTCCCTCCCTCCTTTCCTTCTTCCTTCCTTCCATCTGTCTCTTTGTTTTTCCTCTATGTAAATATGCTAGAACTATGGCATTTTGATGGTGTATTTTCCTCAAATACTTTTTTTAGGGTGGTGAGTATAAATAGAGGTAACACTGAGGAAAGTAAGAGACCTCAGAATCAAAATGGGACTAAGACTGTCATTTGAATTACTTCAATGTAAGAAGGAAGAAAGTGAGAGCTCTCCTGCCAGGGCTAATAACCACCGCATCCAACTTCTTTAAGACTTCAAAATTACAGGATTTCTATTTTTCTTTTTAAATGGTATTCAGCCTAAGACCTTCAACATCCATTGCCTTATGGTTAGCAGGGAATACAAGGTCTCAAGAGGCTCAGGAAAGGAAGAGGAGAGCAGGGCCCTGATGAAAGCAGAAGAGTTCACTAGCATATGTTATCTAAGTGGGTGGTGATGACATCCATTTAAAAGACATCTTGGTGTTTGTCTCAGAAAACATTAATAAGTTACATTTTCTTGAATGTCTTGTTATTGTATGTCATATCATTGAGAGATGGATTTCCTCATCAATAGATAAAATAATATGTAGACAAATAGATCCATCACTGGCTTTGGTTCTTTCCCCCCAACTTCTTGGATTCAGAACACCTGCTTGCCTTCTCTGACTAGCTATCCTTTCCCGCTTGGATTTGCTCTTCTTGGGCAATCTTGTCTATCCGTTGATCTCCTTCAGCTCAAATTCTTGGCCTGCTCTCAAACTTAGAAGCAAAGGCTTCAGAGTCCCTCTTTTAATCTTCCAGTCCCTAAATTATTTGTTTGCTTCTGATCCTAAAAGAAGAGTGGATGTAAGATGGTTCTGAATCTGGAACTGTACCTGCAACACTGCAGGTGCTCAAGACTGAAAAGGGGAGGTTCTGAAGGGTCACTTCTTTATTTAGTTTTAGGTGAAAACAGGGCAGGAGACTGACGAGAGAAGCTCAAGAGAGCAAGAGTGTTGCATTCCTGTAGAGGAGCTGGGAACAATTCTTACCTTTTTCAGGTATTAATGGAGGGTCAAGAAAAGAAGTCAAGTAGGAAGAGGCAGTTCCACGTAAACCTTGGTTGGGGGTGAGTAGAAGGAGAGGTACAGAGAGAAACTGATGGAGAAGCTTAAGAATTGGCACTCTTGATAGACAAGACTTGTCTTTTCTGAATAGACTAAATTTATTTCCCTATAGCTTATGGAGACTGTAGCAGTACTTACAAACCTACCATCCATCCCCATTCCTTAATTCTTCATTTGAAGTAGCATACAAGCTGTTCCTTTCGGCCTAGATCGTTCATTACTCACTACATCATAGCAGACATAGCAACTTTGTTGCAGCTCACCGTATTGGAATTAGATCAGATCAAAATATCCCATATGCCTCATTCAACATTAATTGCTAAGAAACATGACAGCAAACTGTGGACACAACAAGGTGTGTGGTTTTGCATATTACAACCTGGCCTGGAGATTTTGCCTACACCACGAGCTCAATAAAGTATCTATCCAGAGTGGCTTCCTTCTGCAGGAGGAAGTTCAAAGCTACTCATGAATAGACAACAATGGAATATGTTTCTGGGAGAACCAAACTACAGTTTACCATTGTGTTAGAGGTTATAAAAGCTCTGCTGTTCCAAATTTCTTTCACAAACCATCACCAATAAAGTTCATTGCAATTTTTTCCCTGGCTTCCAGGAATACAGTCACACGGCATGCAGAATGATGTTTCAGTCAATGATAGATCATGTATACGATGGTGGTTCCATAAGATTAGTACCATATAGCCTAGGTGTGTAGTAGGCTCTACCATCTAGGTTTGTGAAAGTATACTCTATAATGTTCGCACAAGGACAAAATCACCTAACAAGGCATTTCTCAGAACATATCCCTGTCATTAAGCAATGTATGACTGTAATATTCTTCACTCAGGGAAAAAAATAGAGAGATACTGCAAACAAACTATGAATCTCCTCAAGCTCTTAATGTATGTTTACTAAGATTTTAAAAAGGAGCATTTAGGGCCTACTTACTGTATGGAGAGTAACAGGAGAACAGATAATCTTCCTGTGATTTCAAAATAAATCATAATACCAGATAACCTATTTCCCCGCTTTAATTAAATTGACTTTGATGGCAAATGCCATTTTTGGCTTACAGAAACTGCTGAATTCCTACCTGTTCATTTCACTGCTTCCCTCGGGACTAGAGTCTGGTTGACTTAGATACTCAGTCCACCCATTAGCACTGGTGGTGTTGAGTTACAGCTTCAGCCTTGCTTTCAGAAGGCCCTTCACCTTCTAAAGTCTCTTTTTCTGGAAGTTCTTACTTCATTAACTTTTGTCAGTGTGCCTATTATCCAAGGTATCACACCACTTCCTGTTAGGGAAACTCTCCATTGCTCAGTCTCATATTCACGACTACATAGAAAGCAAATGATTGAATTAAATGCCACTCCCATCAAATAAAATAACCAATCCCCTCTGATACAGGAATTTTACTGAAAGAAGATAGATTACTTTCTAAGCAAATCTAGGGAGATGCTGTTATATGTTTTTCTTTTTTGCAAAAGTTCTCCATTAACTTCCAAAAGTTCACGTTGACCAGTGATCAAGGATAATTCAACAACAGATGGGAAAGAGAGGAAATCTTGTGGCAACACGGGATATTATGAAGGATGGGATCCAAAATCAAGACCTCACCATCTCACAAGCAAGGAAGTATCACTTAGGGGACCTAAATAAAGTGATTGACTAAATTGGTACTATTAACCCACTTGAGTGGAAAATTTATTCAATTAACCCACATCGAACTTCAAACTGAAAACAAATAGTGAGTCTAGTGAATCTAGCTTGGTCACCAAATTCATCACTAATTAAATCAAATTGATTTGTATCTATCTTCCTCCCGTGTATGTGTTAGCGTGTGTGTGTGGCCCTTAGTTTTTATTTCATATGTGGAATGCTCGGGCAGAAATTTCAAAAGAAACAATTACATTTGTAAAACACCTCAATTTTCATAGAGAAGGCTGAAAAATCACTTTTAAATGGGAACTTGAGATTGTGTCTCAATAAATCAATCATGTTAAAATTGTACCATGCTGTCCAGTGATGGCGGGACCAAGACACCCATTTAGGGCCATTGTTCCCCAGGCCAATCTCCCTTCCTTAATAATAAGAACTAAATATTTAAATTTAATTTGCTAAAATTTTAATGTTATATTTTAAAAACCAAATGCATAGTCGCTATTATAATGATATCTTTGTGTGGAAATGAGAAATCAAATACGTGTGTGTGTATATAATTATTTATTTTTGTCTCCTAGAACAATACATTAAAGCATCACTGAGCAAATTGGCCATCTTTCCTATTTACGTTAAGGCCGGTACCTAAACTAACGATGTTAGTGTCACTCCTTGATTTGTCCCTGAGTAGACCTTTGTCAGTTTATGTACTTACTCGTCCCTCCTTTTTAGGAAATCCCTGCTGGTTCCTCCTATGGAGGAATTCTAGGCTCTTGCTTCCCCAAAGCAGACTGCGTCTGGGTTGTCTCCTCTGTGGCTCTGGCGCCTGAGGAGGCCGAAGCCTTGACCTCAGAGGGGCTGCAGCCTTTGAAGGATGACCGAGCATCTGGGCTGTCTCAGGGGCCCGGCAGGCCTAAGGACTGTGACAGCGTCGCTTTTTCACTAAGGAACGTAAATCCAGCTTTAACATTGTTTCCATTGAATTAATTAACGTATATCAATGCGTATATCTTTGTAATAATGCAAATTGAGGAATAATCTTGCAATTGTGCACATTCTCTAAGCCTCAGGAATTTTGAAAGTAAAAGGAGTTTCCATGTTCATCAATATTTTTACTTGACCTACTTTCATAGAGCACATCAAAGCAAACAGGAATGCGTCTATGTACACAATGTGTAAAGTATGTAGCGTACACAACACATATGCCACCTTAGTCTGTACAGAGTTATTAAGTTATCTGTCTACCTTTATACACATCTAAATATACAGATGGATGGGAAGATATTTACTCCTCAACAGTCATAAACAACATTGTCTGTTTTATTGACTGCTCTATCCCCAGAATCTAGAAGCGTTGAATACTGTCTGGAATACAATAGGCATTTAATAAATATTTCTTTACTAAATTCTTATTTTATGTAATTTTAAAAAACAAACAACACAAATTGCTATGTGTGTATTCATATGTACATATATGCATATCTGTGTATATATGTATATGTGTATGAATGTGTGTGTGTATATACATATATATATACCATATTTATATAAAGGTCTTCAAATCATGTAAATATGTAAATATTTGGGCAAGCTGTTTACAAGCAAGGCTCTCAACTTGCAGTGCCAAGCAGCTATATTATAAGCAAAAGCATTAGTTTTTTTTTTTTATTAAGTTTTGTTTGTATCATTTGCTTTGGTTTTGGTTTTTGTATTCAGTCTTTAAACTACGGGGTTTTGTTTTCAACTTTAGAGAACACCTGGAATTGTGAAGCCTTGTCTCGTGAGACAGTGGAAGGACCAGCAGTCAGATGATTCCATCCCCTAAGCACAATTGATGGGTCCCAAAGTGGTCTCCTGACCAAAGCTGGGCCTATCTGGCATCTCTCAGAGAGAGTGGGGAAGAAGGAGAGGGAGGGAGAGAGAGAGGAGAGAGAGAGAAAGACAGGCTGAGGTCAGCTCTCTCAGGTGAGTTGACCTATAAGCCTTAGGCCTAAGGAACTGACATGAACCTCTTCCATCGAGCGTGGGAACTGAGGAAGTAGAAGCCGGTCACAGTAAGAAGGAAAAAGGGAACAGATCTGCTGAGAGGAACATGGGTAACAGACAGAGAGTCTGATCCCTTTTTCCACTCCCTGCTCCTGAGCCCTATGTTACAGTCCTGCCTCCCACGACCTTAAAAGAATATCTAACATATTTTGCTTAAGATAGATTTCTATTAATTACAAACAAAGGAGTTATAAGTTAGTCAATTCTCATGCACACAAACACATGCGTGCGCGCGCGCGCACACACACACACACAGTGTTTCCAAAAAGGATTTGAAGTGGCTATATTGCAAAGTAAAATATAAAATTATTTAAAACATTAAAAACAGAAGAGCCAAAAAAATGTGAAGGTCTGAGGATGAAGGAAATTATCATGCCAGAAAAAACAAATTAAGAAAATCTCCAGCAATCACCCCTAAGCTTCCTGGAAGTCAAAGCAAAGAGGAAAACAAGCTACAGAGTAGCCATTGTTCATTGAAAATAAGAACCAGAATTCAGCATAGAGAGATAAAAATGTATACTTTGAAGGGAACTGTGTGGGTATTTTTTCAGATGGAACTATATAATTTAATGTATGATATTATTCATAGCATATATATCTATACATAGATATAGATATCTCCATTTTTTATATTGACTCTTGACTAAATCCTACAGCGTACAATTAAGATGTATTTCTAAAAGAAAAACAAAAAGAAAGAAATGTCAGAGTCAAATAACCCAAAAGTGTGGTTTATTATTTCTATATGGGACCAGCCTAAGGAATTTTAAAGCGTGACAATTTAATCTGCTTAAAAACTAGGATAAGACTCATCTCTAGTAAAGAAGCAGTCTTCTTTGTTATCTTTCCTGATTTCATCTCCCCTTTTTGTCTGCTTTCCTCGTCTGCTTACTTAAGATTGTATTTTACCTTGTTATGCTTTCTGTTTATAAAGCTGTCTTGAATTCTTTCCAGAACTAGCTAGAAGGTACATATGTATATACGTGCATACATAGACCAGCAGAGAATGGGAAACTCTGAATTGATCTCCACTTAGCTTACTTGCTAGGTTAACCAGTGTTCTCCATTTCTTCTGTGAAACATCTGCCTGTCACCTAGGGCCGACTAACACCCCCACTGGAAGCTAACTTTGCATTATACTGGTACATATTTGTCTTGAGTCATACACAAACTTACCTCAGTTGTGTTTGTTCTAAAGCTGGTTTCATCCTTTACCATTTATTTTAATAATCTAGTTAATTAACTTGTATCTATGCTTAAGAAATGAGAATGTGAAGAGATTATATCTAGAAAAAATTAAAGTATTCAAAGAAAAGACTTGATATAAGTATCTTGCTTTTAAAAAAAAGCTGTCAAATTTTCAAAATATCTCCAAAATCCAGTTGTTTCTCACCACCTCCACTGGTACCAGCCTGGTTGCAGCCAGCATTTTTCATCTGGATTGTTGAGATAGCCTCCTTGCTGGTAGCCCTGTTTCTTCTCTTCTGCTTTGGAACCTATTCCCAGGGTAGCTGCTGGAGCCTCTACACAGGCTGATCCTCCTGCTGGAAGGCTCTTCCTCACATTACATAACTAAGTCACTCGCCCCATTTAAGTCTTTGCTCAACTCCTTCTCAAGCAGCCTGCCCTGACCTCTTTAGTAAGATTGCAAACACTTTCCGACATTTCCTCATCCCTTTTACTCTGATTTTCTTTTTACTATAGTACATTCCACTTCTATTATAGCACATAATTTACTTATTTATTATGTTTATTGCTTGTCTATCTGTCCCCATGGGGCAGACAGAGTATAGTCTCCATGGGAGCATTCTGTTATCTGATCTACCCCAAGTGCCTAGAAGAATGCCTGGCACAAAACAGACTCTTAATAAATATTAGCTGAATTAATGAATTAAGTGTAGAAAAGGCAGCTGTAAAATGTAGAGAGTAAATGAGTTGATGAATACTAAACCAACATATAAAAACCAATAATGTTTCTCTCTACCAGCAATAACAAATCAGAAAAATAATTTTAAAAATGGTTTTTACAATAGCCACAATATTATGAGGAATTGGCTTAGCCAAGAATCTGAAAGAATTCCATGAATAAAACTTTAAACTGGAAGAAAGGACAAAGAGGATCATCTGAATAGACATATTTACATCAATTCTCCCCCTAAATTAACCTGTAAAGTCAATGCAACCCCAATACAAATTGCATGTGAATATTTGAGAAAATTATTAAACTTATTCTATATGGTACGTTTATATATTTATATTTATATAAATGCTATTATATATGGAAGAATAAGAGATGATGAATAGACGTCAGCCTTCAAAAGAGGATTAAAAGTTGGGACTTGCCCTCCCAAACGGTAAGCCGTACTACAAAGGCATAGACCAGAGTGAAAAAAATATACTGCTGTGATATTGCCAGAGCAGCAGACCCATGGATCAGTGGTATAGAATAGAGAACTCAGAGAATACTCAATTTACAATAAAGTTGGCACCACAACTTAATTGGAAAGGACAAGTTATTTGGAAAATAAAGTTTGGAAAACTGATTCACTATGAGAGAAAAATGAAACTGTATTTCTACCTAACACAAGTAATGTGGACTAGAGATAGAATAGATACTTACAGTGAAAGATAACACTACATATGTGATAGAAAAAAATTAGAGAATATCTCTGTAATCTAAGGGCAGAAAAAGACTTCTTGGGGCCGGCCCCGTGGCGTAGCGGTTAAGTGTGTGCGCTCCGCTGCTGGCGGCCCAGGTTCGGATCCTGGCTGCGCACCGATGCACCGCTTGTCAGGCCATACTGTGGCGGTGTCCCACATAAAGTGGAAGAAGATTGGCATGGATGTTAGCTCAGGGCCAATCTTCCTCAGCCAAAAAAAAAAGAGGAGGATTGGCATGGATGTTAGCTCAGGGTTCATCTTCCTCACAAAAAAATAAATAAATAAATAAAAAGTTTGGCAAATAAGTGGTTATGTTTTAGGTTAAAATTTTAAATTATGCGTGTATTATATTTTAGTCACTATCCCAATAAAAGTGTTCTAGAAGGTATACGGGAAGTCCCATAGACTGTCCTACTTAACAAACATCAACTGCCTTAGCTGGGCTTAAATCTGTGGTTCTAGAGCTCATGAAAATAAGATCACTAACTGGGTGACGACTTTATTGTTCTTTTCTGTTGACTGAAAGACAAATCGTGGTCTAGAGCAGCCCTTTACAAACTTTAATCACACTAATCACCTGGAGATTGTGCCAAAATTCAGATTCTGAACCAGTTGTTCAGGGGTGGAGCCTGAGATTCTGCATTTCTAGCAAGCTCCAAGTGGCACAAACACTGATGGTCCGTGGAGCACGCTTTGAGTCGTAAGGGTATTTAATGACAAGAAGAATTTCTTATAATCACGTTTGTAGTTATTGCAGTGTTTGAACAAGTTTACAATTGATTCCCTGAAATTTTACAGAGCTGGAAGTGATACCCAATCCAGTACAGTTTTTGAGAGATGTAATTAGCAACTGAATATTCATTTGTGTTATAAAGTATATTTAAATTACCTTCTGTACTTATATTCAATTTTGTTTCCATTATAATATGTTAGAAACAAAATGAATACCCCAAAGCCAAGCTAAATTGTAAAATAGATTTAGTGCTACCCAACTGAATGCTGGAAGAAATCTGCCCCAAATTAGAAGTTTATTTTTGTCCTAATTAGTATTTAGTCCCTCCCACCCATAGAAATTGACTATCAGTTTAAAGTTCTTTTAAGGATAATCCTAGAGTATAAATAATAAGGTCATGTTCTCAGAATAGAGGAGGATACCATTCTCTTTGTTGGTTCTGATAAAAAGACTAGAATACGTTTTAGGCACAAACAGAACCTGGTCATATAATGGCTTTATGAAATTCATATATTCCTGTGTACATGCAAACGTCTTTTCACTTACCAATGGTAAAGACATTTTTAACTGAGCAAATGATTCTAGGTTTATTTTTGCAAAGGAAATACAATTTGTGAATGTTAGTTTTTCTTCATTGTGTTTTTCATTAGGAAACATTCACTATTTAGCTATAACATGTACACTAGTTAATTCCTTCCCGAGGCATTTATTGCTGTTTTGTGGATATAAACTAAAAATCATAAATTCATCCAAATATAATTCTATCAGCATCTTGAAATCACATTTTAATTGAATTTCTTTAAATATTGAAAAGCTTACTGTCATTATCTTTGATTAGTGAGTTTCATATAGGATCTTAATCTTTGCAATGTTAGGCTTTTCTTTGTTTTTATTATATGGTATAATTTTTAAGACCTGAGTTGCTTCTCTACAAGCACTTCATTTGCACAGGTTACCATTTCAGTAGTTCAACAGTAATTAATGGTTAACATAATTAACCTAAATATATATGATTATAGGATTTTCAACCTGTAATTACATTGCCTAATTAGGAAATTATGATGCAGAATGAAATAATTATGAAAGGTGATGACTTTAAATAAAATCTATCCCAAAGTATTCTTTGTTTACTCAGTAGAACATGTGATTAGCAAAATTATATAGTATTCCCTTCTTTCCAGTTATGTATTTTTGAAGGAAAGCAAGTAACATGCATTCAGCACTGATTTTCCCTTCCAAGGTTAGGAAGAACTCACTATCCCCTAGAAGATGGAAGAGAATCAATCTCATTCTCAATTCTCTTTTTCACAAGAATGCGGTAGAGAGTATAAATTGGACAGAATGATACTGTTTGTCAGTTTCAGTAGAGTTGTACCCACTTTTCTCTTTCAATTCTAGGAGTCAACACATAACCAAGACTCCTAAAATTAAATAACTTAAATCATATTATTAGATGCGATGAAGACAGAGAATACTTTGCAATTATTAATTTACCTTAAAACTCTCAGGAGTTGCTCAACTCCTGACTGCTTCCTACATCAGGAACATCAACACAAAGTGGTTCCAATGAAGGTCACAACCACATCACCTCTCCAGCCTGGACTTCTGCACAGAGGCTCAGGAAAGATGCTCCATTCCTCTTGCACAAAAGCTTATTGGCTTGCAGCCATTTGGCAACAATGCCCATCTCACCAGTTTGAGAATCAAATAAGGAGGTGGTTATGAAGTTCTCTGAAGCTGTAAAAGGTTGTAACATATAAGGGGCTTGTGTCATTTTCATTGGAGTCCACAGCTGCCCTATGACAAGTTTAAGTGCATTTCAATCCACCCTCTCTTCTGAACCGTTGACATCTTCCCAGAGAAAGGTTTACTATGTCGAAACGTCCCTCCTCCCACATACACCAAACCTGGAGAAATTACTCATTCTCTTCTCTGTGCTGTAATAACATGCTGCATATTTCTCATTTGCATTTTTGTCTGCTGTGAAAGTTGTGGGTCTTCTTTCCTGAGTTGAGAGCTCCTTGAATGTAGAGGCCACATTTTTCATTTCTGTTCACCAGTACTTATTAAAGTACCTGTCACATACTAAGTGTCCAATACATGTTTGTCGAATAAATGAATAAATAACGAATTAAGATGTCCTTAGATAGCTGAGAAGCATTCTATCCCCAACCTCTTACAGATTTACTAGTCATGCAAAAGTCATAAAAGTAATAACAATCAAAGTAGAATTTTAAACTCGATGTCTAAATTAAATGTACCCTTGCTATAAAAAATAAACTTGTTGATTTTAGGGAAAATAATTTCTTAAAATTTAGAGTAAATTGAATTTCTCTGACCAGAATACAATATCTGACCACAACTTTACTATTCTAAATAAAATTACAAATAAAAGTCTTCATAGGAAATAAATACATGCACACACACACACACACACACACACACATCAGTTTTACTTTACCTTCTAAGGAAATTAATAAAAGATGTTGTTACTGTATTTATTCTTTCCAGCACCCCTATTCTTGAGTAATCTACAGTGGCACAGAAAAGTATTTTGGAGCAGACATGAATCTAATCACGGGCCAAGATGGTAATGTATCACAGTTGTTACTGTCCATAAGATGCAAAGCAGATCCAAACCATCTGAGGCTTTAGTGGAAATTGTTAAGCAGGGATCAGATAATTAGCCGGCAGGAGGCAAGTCCAGCTTGGAGGGTCATTGAAACCATCTCCAGTCACTTTTCAAAATTCGAAACTTAATTCTCTTAAATGCCAATTTAATTTAGTCCAATCCACTGAAGAATGAATTCTTTTTCTTGTCTTTTAACTTCTGGTATAATTCTTTCAAAGTTTCTGTAACAGAAATAGCTGATTTTGTATTCACTGAAGGCAATCTTCCTCAAAACAAAACCTCCTTCTATAAGTGCATTTTCTAGTTTTTCCAAAATTTGGATGTCATTTGTAGTTGAGAAAACCCTTTGCATGGTGCTCCTTTTGACCACGTTCAGAAAAATAAACTGTCCAAATAGATGTTATGACTCAGTGATGCTGTCTAAATGCTACATTCTCAGAAGATATTCCACGTTGCAAACACTGTTGCTCTCCAATAACAAAGCCCAGAAACATTGACTGTGAAACCTATGACTTAGTACTTCTGACTTTCTGCAAAATCAGCAAAAGACTAACAAACGAATAGAAACAACAGCCTGAACATTCTCCTTTTTCAATAGTTACACTCATAAATATTGTTAATTTTTGCTGAGATTGCCAAGCCAAACTCTGCTTTATCAACTAATTTAGAAGTTTGAGTCCAAAATGGCTCCTTTGGGAAGTATAGGGACAATCTTCCATTCAGCAGACTGCCTGTTATCTGGGGCAAGTTGGGAGGAGAGAGCATGCAATCTGATAAACTGTCCTTCCAGATGGTTTGCAGAAATTACTGTTAGCCGCTAGTTTGAAATAAATATTATATTGGCTTAAATATTCAAGATAAGACTGTTGACTTACATGGGCTTTTGCAAGATAAGTCAGTTCTTAGAATTGTACAGAAGGTCAGAATCAAGAAAAAAATTACTTCTAACAAAAAAGAATTCTATGAGGTGCTGCCAAGATCTCCTAGGACATTGACATCTTGACCTTCTAGAAGTTGCAAATAAAATTTTCTTTCAAGATTACCTTTGATTTGACTTTATAACTAGATAGAGACATGCATGTGATGAAAATGAACTAAACAAACTCCTTTCTCTTTAAATGCATTGGTGTATAATTTGATTAAATTTTCAAATAACAGGATAAAATCTTTGGAAGAACAGTCTACTCCAAACACGAACTTCCTTGAGGGAAAGGTTCATGCCTTATCTTTGTATTCTTCACAGTACCCAGTATGAATAACCAGGTATGGAGTAGGCAATTACCAAGTATCTGGTGATTTCAATTAAATCACTGTTTTATTTATTTATTTATTTGTGAGGCAGATCAGCCCCGAGCTAACATTGATGCCAATCCTCCTCATTTTTCTACTGAGGAAGATTGGCCCTGAGCTAACATCTGTGCCCATCTTCCTCTACTTTATGTGGGACGCTGCCACAGCATGGCTTGACAAGTGGTGCGTCGGTGCGCGCCCGGGGTCCGAACCTGCAAACTCCGGGCCGCCACAGCAGAGTGAGCGCACTTACCGGCTTGCGCCACTGGGCCAGCCCTTAAATCACTGTTAAGCGTGTGCTATATAAGAATGTATTAGGTGCTGTTGAACTCCAAAGGGAATATAAGACACAAGTATTACCCTTAGAGATATTATTGTCTTATTTGGGAAACCAGACTTGCAAATATGAAATTATCAAATGACAACAAATCAAGGTGTAATACCAATAAATAGTCAATAGAAGTTATCTTCTAACTTTAATAATTATAATCCTAAGTTAGAAAAATATCAGATGGTATATAATTAGACATATAAATATAATAGAAAGAGAAGAAAAACATGAGTCTTGAAGCTAGCAGAGATCATAAAAAGATTGGAATTGAATAAAGCTTGCCCATGGGATAGTTTGCTACAGATTAGAAAGGGAAAGGTCAATAGAAACTGATGAGGTTTTTCTTGGAGAAATGACACCTAAGGGAGTCACAGACCTTTGGGATATAGAGAGGAAGAGATGAGTTTGGCCATTTGACGGAAAAGCAGAAGCAGTGTAGAGGGTGTGAATAAACGAAATGCCACAGAAGAATTGCGACTAGACTGGGTTGACTAACCTAGGGTTTATATTACAAATATTATAATAGGAGACAAGGCAAAATAGGTACATTGAGGTTAAGTCATGAAGGGCTCTCAATGGTAGTAGGGAAATTTGGAATTTATTCTTTGGGAAAATGGAAATTGCTTGAAGATTTTGATCAGATATGATTTAAAAAAAGCAGCCTAATTAAATGTAATCAAGACATGAAAATTATAGGGGATAGTTATAGAACCAATGAGTAGAAAGCATAGGAGGGGAATTTCACTCAAAGGGAGAAATATATAAGGATTCAATTTAACTTAACACAGCAGGGAGTGACTTAGAAGGTGCAAACTCCCCATTATTAGTTCAAAGGGTCTTGTATTTATGGGTCCTGTTACAAAAAAAAGCGTGCATAAAACAGATGTTCTGGGGGCCAGCCACATGGCTTAGCGGTTAAGTGTGCTGGTGGTCCGGGTTCGGATCCCAGGTGTGCACCCACGCACTGCTTGTCCGGCCATGCTGAGGCAGCAACCCACATACAGCAACTAGAGGGATGTGCAACTATGACATACAACTATCTATTGGGGCTTTGGGGAGAAAAAGGGAAAGAAAAGGAGGATTGGCAATAGATGTTAGCTCAGGGCTGGTCTTCCTCAGGAAAAAAAGAGGAGGATTGGCATGGATGTTAGCTCAGGGCTGATCTTCCTCACACACACACGACAAAGATGTTCTGAAAGACATTCTGATTCCAGACACTTAAGGAATGAGAGGTAAGAGGTGATGGCAGATTCTGGGTATAGGAAGATCAGCCAAGAGGCCACTGATAGAGTCCAAGGTTAGGTGATACAACCTCTCCCACTACCCACTGTACCCACTATTATCGCTCCTGCCAGCGTCTATAAGCTCACGGTGCTAAGTGCTTTATGTAAATTGTATCTTTTAATCCTTTCAAGACCCTATAGAATTCACACACCATTCCTCTCCTTATATTACAAATAAAGTGTAGAGCAATAGGAATGGAAAAGATAGGAGAGGCATTTGAAAGGACAACAAGAGTGAGGTGATAAATATGTTATAGGTAGTAAGACAATGGGCCGAATTTAAGATTACTTGATATGACTTAATATGCTCTCTATGTTGTGTTACAGTCCTATACAATCCACAACAACTGGGTATTTTTTGGATGTCACTGAGTACTGAATCTCCAACATCATTTTTATCTAATGATTTCCTTTTTCTTCAAGCTGCTTTACAGTGGATTATCACCATCATCACCAAAAATAACGCCAAATGTTTTGCATGTCATTATCTTACTGTTGACCATGATTTTTGGAAGCAGGAAGTGGACACATCACTTATAAGTATACTCTGCTTTTGGCCATCTTCCGATCTATATACCTGCTGTTGCTTCTATCTAGAATTTCCTGACTTCTTCACTCTGCGGAGAGAACTAATTGAACCCACAACCAAAGCCACCTTCTCTGTAAAGGGTAATTTCCTCTCCTCGGCATCATTGGCTCTATCAGAGCCCTTGTCACATTGTGTATTTCATATACCCCGAGTTCCTCATAAGCAAGAAAGTGGATTTCTTTTCCTTTTTGCTGCTGCTTCGCCTCATTGCTTTCCTCTCCACAACCCTCAAAGCTAGGAACGTAATTCACGCTCATGATTTGTTAAACTGAAAATCATAAAGGTGACAAAGGTGTATGTGTAACTGGGTGAAACCATTCACATGAGTAAGAAAAGGGAAGGATGGATTAACCCTCTCTTCCTCTGGCCTACCTGAAGCTTATTCCTGTAACTAATGTAAGACATTACATTGAATTTTCATAAGAAGTTATTTGCCTAAAAGTCATGCTCAGCAGACTGTATATGGCATATACTTTATATTCAACATATGTTCCTTGAATTAATTCAAATTATTATTGTCTTCTAACATCTACCATAATTTAATGATATAAATTATTATTCTACTTCTGGAATAGAAATAGGCAAACAGATGTGGATCAGTGAGGCTAGGAAATGGTATTTAAAACTAGCATAAATCAAATCCCCTAAAATAAGGGGCAGCAAATTACAAGTCAGTGAATAAAAATATAGCCAAACCACAGGTGGTTGGCTTGGCTCATAATGTTTCTAGAATGCCTTCAGGTGTGGCATGCAGGCTGCCATCTTCAAGCCCTAGCACCCCCCAGCTGATTGACACCAGGCCTTTTGACACAAGTTTATGGTCACCTCTTGGCCTCTTGGGGAATTTGAATTTGGGGCCAGCCCCTCTACTGTAATTTTGTCATGAAACTATGAAAAAGACCAATCTACTTTTTCCCCCAAGTGTTTTATCAAATTTCTTTCTTTAAGTTTCAGTTAATCTTATAAACTTTTAGAAATACAAGTTACATTTCTAAAACAAAGCAATGTTCACATAGATGGAATAGAATATGAGAACTTGTATTAATATTGGATATAGTGCATTTGCTTCTGCACATATAATAAAGCATGACTACTTAGGTTACATTTATAGAAAAAACTTTATGTTTTGATTAGTATATTACACGTTATGGGCACAATTTTTTTTTCTTACGTGGCTCCCTAATTCTTTAAGCACCATGAATTCTTGGGGAAAAAAATTGGCTTCTCTGATCTGTTCTCTCAGCATGAAATAATAGTCCTTTGATTGTGGAATTAAAGGCATTCTGAAATAAGGGACTAGAAATGCAAATAGATGATGGTAAAAAAGAAGTCCTTGAACTCTAGGAAACAAATATTATTTCTATGCAAAACACAGGAATGTAAATAAAGAAAATGTCACCAATAAAACAGCATTCGGGTGAGGAAATCTTTCTGCACGCTGTGCTTCAGGACTTTGAGGCACCGGCCAGTTACTGGCGGTAATAATAGGAGGTGTGCGAAGAGTGTCACCATTTCTATAGATTTTTCTCCGAGAGTTGGAATATGATAGATTTTGAGCAGAACTCAATTTGTTCAGAATTTTTTCAAAAATAAAAACTTTCACAATTCTTACCACAGAACTGAATTTATGAATCTCAAGCTCTCATGTCATCTTGTGTCACTAAAATACCAAGCAAGTGCGTCATCACTTCAACTATGAACACCATCATCACCAAAGGTACACTGTACCTCTTTGGGGGAAATATCTACTCTGCTACAACTTTTAGGGGGGAGTAAATTCATCTTAAAATATCAACTTTGATTTTGTTGCAGTTTTCTTTTTGTTTATATATATATATTTTTTTTTTTTTTTTGAGGAGATTGGCCCTGAGCTAACATCTGTTGCCAACCTTCCTCCTTTTTTCCTTTTTTTTCTCCCCAAAGCCCCACTAGACAGTTGTATGCCATAGTTGTGCATCCTTCTAGTTGTTCTATGCGGGATATCACCTCAGCATGGCTTGATGAGCGGTGTGTAGGTTCGCGCCCAGGATCCGACCCGGTGAACCCTGGGCTGCAGAAGCGGAACGCGCAAACTTAACTGCTACACCACCAGGCCGGACCCCTGCAGTTTTCTTATCTCTCTGAACATAGTATCTCTCTGAAGAGAGATAAGAAAACAAAAAAGCATACGCAACTGACATGGCCATCTCTTTCAGATGATATATGATTATTTTAACAGGGCATATTCCTGGCATAAAATAATACTGTAAAAGCTATGACAATAATAATATCTAACATTTCTTAATTTCTTATTAAAAATAGTTCTTGACAGATAACAAATGCTCAATAGACGTTAGCTACCATTATTATATATCCGATATTTGTCCAAGAAATTTACATGTATCAATTCAACTATTCTCCCCAAGAGTTCTGAAAGGTAGGTATTATTATTATTACCTCCATTCTATAGATGAGGACGCTGATAACTTCACAAACCAGGATTCAGACCTAGGTCTGGGCTCTTAACCACTCTGCCATTCTGGCTCCAGGTTCAAACTGAAGATGTACAACAAGACACACCATCCTTTTTAGTCACCGTTCTAGTTAAGTTTATCAATATAGCGTGTACTTAAGGGACATTGTTTGAGACAGAATAAAGTAAGCACTCATTCATTTTATTGAGTAATTACATATTCTTCTATTAACAAATGGTTCCAAGTAGGTTTGATTATATTAGTACACCAAAGAAGTGGTTTTTGCCAAATTTTAATAATTGTACATATCCTGCTCAATGTAGAATTCCATTGTATTGGGGGTATAATTCAGGATATTAAACAGTCAAAATCACTTCAAAAATAAACGTTTGTCTTATGAGACATATGAAAGCACTTGGAATTTTGCCATCTCCTGTCTAATTATTTTCACTTTCAAGACAAAGTGTACATTCAAGAAATTTCTTGTTAAATGTGTGGCTAATTCTCAAGTCAGTATTTTCAGCCTGAGATTTGTCTTCCCCTAGAATTCGAGAACATGGTTTTCAATTTTCTAATGATTGGTGTGATCTATTGATAAATAAACTCAAGAAACCTCATTTTTCTTTTGATTTCCCATTCGTCTTAATGTTGCATCATCATTTTCTTGTTTATTCCAGATTAAACTTTCAAATTCATGGTCTTTTCGGTCTCAGAGCCTTTGTTCAGGCTATTACATCTCGCTAGACTGCCTTCATACCTTATCGTACCTATTACTATACCCCCCATCTTTCAAGGCTTAATCCCTTCAGTCAAATATGGCCTCTTTTTCCTTGGAATCTCCATCATATTTGTTTATCCCTCTCTTACTGCAGCACACGATGGGGGTTACGCGAATGAACTCCAGCAGGGCCAGACTACTTGGATTCATATCCTGACTCCACCACCTACTAAGCCATGTGACATTAAGTGAATTGATTTATCTTTTTGTGTCTTGGTTTCTCAGACATAAAATGGAAAAACTATAGTATCTACTTCATAGAAATGTTGGGAGGACTACACTAAAAAGAATAATTCTTGTAAAGTACTTAGTATATTCTACGTACTGATTAAAGGTTAGCTTTTATTATCCTTATTCATTCACCAACATCATCCTCATCATTTTTCAAAATAAGATATGACTTATTTTATGCTGTAGTCCTACCCTACCTAAGAACCTTTACTCTTCTTCATGACGCACCCAGCTTCAGGGTAGAATTGCATGTGATATTGAGTAAGTGGATATGACTGAGTAGCTACAATAGCTGGAACCATTCTAGCAATAGATGTGACAACCAAGCTATCTTTAGGTATCATTTTCCAAATAACGTTAGTTTCCATGAACTGGAGTACAAAATGAGTTCTTTGCAGACATGACTGTCTAACTCATTTGTCACCTGTGTATTACCTAGCAAAGTCTCTGGCATGTAGTTGGTCTCAACACATAAGTGCTGACTGTAGCTAAATATATCAGGATCACGACATAGCATCATTTAAAAAGTCATAACACTGGGGCCGGCCCCGTGGTGTGATGGTTAAGTGCGCAGGCTCCACTGCTGGCAGCCTGGGTTCGGATCACGGGTGTGAATGGACACACTGCTTGTTGGGCCATGCTGTGGTGGCGTCCCATGTAAAGTGGAGGAAGATGGGCACGGATGTTGGCTCAGGGCCTGTCTTCCTCAGCAGAAAGAGGAGGATTGGCGAGGATGTTAGCTCAGGGCTGATTTTCCTCACACACTCACAAACACACTAAATAAATAAATTAATTAATTAATTTAAAAAAAAGTCATAACACTGAATACATTTTGGACAATGACCTATGTCCATATTCATTTTCCAGGGCTCTGAGTCTTCTATTGCAATAAACCTTTAACCTCCCCAAATTATCAACATTTGGTTTTTTTTCTTTCACTCCTTCCTTCAGCTAGCATATATTGAGGAGAGGTTGTGTTAGTTGTTTCGTCAGGATTATAAAAATATAGATGAAGTCATTGTCTAGAGCCTTGATAACCAACGTATCAGCAGCATTAGCAACACCTCGAAGCTTGTTAAAGATGTAAACTCTCAGGCTTTAACCAGGCTCTAACTCTGGCCTCCTGAATCAGAGCCTGCATTTAACAGGGTCCTCAGGTGGTTCATGAACACATTCAAGAAAAAGACTAGACTGCACATAAGAATCACTTATGTTTATAAAAATACAGACGCCTGCAATCTAAGTGGCAAGCCAATGATATTGAACATCTTAACCAACTACATAATTCCCTGATAATTCAAGAATATTTTTAAAATATATGGATGGATTTTTATAGAAGTACCATTTAACTTTGCTGCAGAATACATTTTGATGATGTGGCAACTATAACTCCAAATCATAAGCTGTTGTGATAGAGAAACAAAGCTACTAAGATTGTATGCAGTTGCTTGCATTTGGCCCTCCATGTTGATATATTCCAGGAAGATTACATCAAGAAATTTTGTTTTGCTTTAAAAGAAATGCCCTTCACGAATTTTGATAGCGACAAATTCTAGATGAAAGGGGGGAGAAAAAGGAGTATTTTCCAGAATCAGAGGCATTAAATCTTCCTCCATCTCAAATGGTTAAATCAGAGTTGAAGTTCCATTAGGAGGCAGCCATTTCTGTCACCTGGAAGCAGAGTTCCATGTAAAGGGACAGACAAGAGCCCCAACTCACTGGGGACCAAAGCAGGTATCTTGGAATCTAGGGGTCAAGAGGGAAGCTGAATCTCAGGCAGGGCTGGATTAGATGAGAAACTAGGAGGCACTACACCAGGAGCCAGAATTAAGAGCAACCTCCAGATGGGAGCCAATGTCAGTTGGAGTGTTGAGCAGGGCCTGCTCAAGGGACAGGATCAGAGAAGGTCAAAGCAGCACCAGGTGTCACCTACTAGGTGCCTCGAGAAACTCAACGGGGGGTTTGGAAGCAATTAGCTGTTTTTCCCAGTTGTTTCTTTCTCTTTTGTATGTTAAAGAGATGTAACCACCAGCCATCCTGAAACCGACCAAGCCAGACACTCAAGGGAGATATAACCACTAGCCATCCTGAAACTGACCAAGCCTCACCACAATAGCTATGTCCATGACCTTTGCCTTATTTTTAATGCAAAGATCTCTCCAGGAGGAGCTTAGGCCTCATTATGTGGAAGCATGTTCTCCAACTGAGCCTGTGCAAGTGAATACCCGCCTCTGCCTTTTGAATATTCATTCCCCAACCGAAATAAAAGTTCCTGCTTCTCTTTGTTCCGGGACGGGACGCCATGACTTTGGAAATGATTCCTCATGGGCTCCTGTTTGCTGCAAATACACTTTACTTTGTGAGACAACTTCCACTGGTGTAGAGTCTTATTTAACTCACCAGGAGGTGAGCCCACTTGGTTCGGTAACACAGGTATCAAAGATACTAGAAGCAGGTTGCACTTAATGTGCTAATCAAAAAAATTCATTCGAGGAAAAATCCTGGGGCATCCCAGCTGGTCCCACGGAACTAGCATTTGCTCCTAGCATAGCTAAGGAGTTGCTTAGCCACATTATGCTAATGTGAATGCATTATAATGTGTTCCAATTAAACCTCATTATAATAGTTGTAATCAGATCAGATGAAAGAAAAAGTTCTTTCCTATGCCTTCTTATGGCTTAATGATTTTCTGTGATCAGCTCTGGAACAAGTTTTTCAAGGTCCTTGGAGTGCCCAGAGATGACCATTTTTTGTATATTTAAAATTTATGATAGGAAAGTTTCCTCAGTGTGTTTCTTATGTGGCATTTCCTGGATTAAGGGTCATGAAATAAAATCACCAATAAATTAGGGAAAACATAAAATACCACTGGGTACTGTGAAAATGGCCTGGGTCCAAGAACAGCACGCAAAAAAAGCAAGCACTTTGCACTCCTTAAACCTTCCTGAGTTTTCAACACGTATTTGTTTGTTTATTTTTCCACTTCTTTTAAGGAAAACCCTTAGGTACACCTCATGGCAAGGACTTTTTGTCCCTTGGGTCTCCTGGTTTCCTTATTTAAATGTTGATTTAAGAGCTGGCTGCAGCAGGCTGACTATACCTGACAGGTAGAACCCCTTTTCAACAAACTTATTAGGGTACCAACATTGCTACGTTATAACCATACTACCTTCAGATATAAGCTTGTTGCCCACGTGAACAGGTGAGGTGTCAACAGCATTTAAAAATCTTTTTATAGTCTTCATTTTTATGAAAGAACAAGTGTAGAACTGTGTATCAGCATTCTATGCTGGGAAGATAAACATGGCTATTCGTAAATTTACACCTTCAGCTAAAACAGTCTAGCCAGTCTACTGACTATACCCAAAACATACTTTCCCTACCCCTTTCCCTTTTTTATGACTTTCCTTCTCTATGCAAATTCTATTTTTCAAGGTTGATGAAAGTTCCTCTTCCTTCTCGAAGTCTTCCCAGACCCAGTTGGAAAGGACTGCTTCCTCTTTTCACTTAGAAAACCTCATTTACCTCATAAAGATATAAAAAGAAGTTCACCCATTATATTTAAACCCATCATCTTTTGTGTGTAAATGTGGTTTATAACCAGTCCCCCATGTTCCTGAGGCAAGTCCTGCAACACTGCACGGTAAGTTACCTAGCTCTACCTATCAGATCCCAGTGGGGAACACACCCCTCCCCGCCTTCCTCCTGCATGATACCACTACCCATGGCCACACTTAGCACTAAATAGACACTCAATCAATACTAGATAAATAATGGAATAAGTGAATAGATGGATTATAAATAATGTGCAACTATAGAGCATCAAAAGGACAAATTGATTCCAAATAAAGACTTGTGAATAACTGTGGCTTATAGAACTGCATGCTCAGAAGAAACCCTTCATTCTGGAGTTAACGCTACTCTAGCGCTCTAGGTTCTATCCCTTAATAATCAAAACTGGGTGCAAATGAGGATCATCTGAAGGGTTTTTAAAAATTCCTTGGGGTCCTGGATCACAGACATACTGTATCAGAATCTTCAGGGAGATGGGAGAGAATGGCGGGAAGAACATTATCATGGACCTAAATTATGTCACTAGGATCCATATCTAGGATCTGCTTCTGTTTGCAAGTAGCTCACTGGCTCTCTTTGTGGTTGTGGCTCCATCAAGTCTCTCATCCTCATAGCAGCAAGCCTAGCAGAGAAGTCTATGCTCCAACATTCCAAGCAAAATGTCTGAGATTCATTCTAATTAGACCAGCCTTGATTTGATTCCCAATCCCTTCCCCACAAACCAATCGTTAGACCAGTGATAGACCTAAGCCAATTATAATAACTAGTAGAGGCATTAATCCTACTCAAATCCATTCAACTGGGAAATTCAGAACCATGATAGGAAGGGAGATGAAATGGATGCTGGCGAGGCCACTGGGAGATATCACTACGCAGGATTATTTTCCCTACTGGAAGGTAAGTTACTAGAGGACAGGAATATCTGCTCCATCATTGATCCAAGTGGCGACCCCAGGTTCTTCATTTATAAAGTGATGATACAGGAGTATTTACAAAATAATGATATAAGGATTAGCCCTAATTTATTACAATCATAAGAACTTAAAATTAGTCTCTACTATAATGATTTTGAAAAATACAAAGTTATTTATGTGCATTATCACACTTGTTCTCACTAAAAGTCTACTAGGCAATGACTAAATTATTAGCTTCTTTTAGTAAATGAGGAAACTGAGGTGGAAGAAGGTTAAATGTTTGCCTAAGTTTGCACCTCTGTTTAGCCAGAATTAGAATTCCAGTCTTCTAACTCCCACTCTAATAATCCTCCCATCTTATCACTCTGACTTTTCACATTTGAATAAAATAGTAATAATAAAACCTTTCAACCATATGATGGCATTTTTATATAAAACTACTTTGCATAATGGCTAAGGCAAAGTAGAATTTTATCTAGAGTCTGTCTTCCCCAGAGCTTTGCATAACTTAAGGTATCCACCCGCCACATACAAAGTGAATAGCTAGTTTAGAAAATAAATGTAAAAAATGACAACTGTCTGAATCCACACTCTATGATTTCATCTCTGAGTCTCTTGGTGACATGTTAAAGCAGTGTTGGAGAATTATATGGTGCCTTTAAGATGTCATCCAGAACAAGAGCCTCATCATTCACAAGTGGCCAGAGGAAATCTAAGCGAGGCAGCAAACAAATCATTTGGTAAAATTTGCCTTATCTTCCTCACCTGACCCTTTACTCCTATCTTTGATATCCTGTTACCTCCTCTGGCATCTGACCCCGCAGTACAGTCTGGACTTTGTATTCCCATAGCCTTTCACAATGGCTTTTGCTACTTTCTGTGGAATGCTGTTTGTTACTGACCCTGGTTATTCTTTACGCTTCCCTCCCCTGATGCCTCCAAGGTCTTGGAGAAAACTTACCTCTTGGCCTCACGTTCCTATCGCTAACCTGGCATGCCTGCCCCCTGAATTTGATATCTGACTAGCTCTGTTGTGCCAGTATCTGGCAGAAGCAATTATTGACTGAGTTTTAATTTGGAAAATGCAAATATGCCTCTCATTCATTTGTTTGAGACAATGGGCAACCAGCGCAGAAATCCTGAAACAAAGATCAAACCCTAATCAGCACATCTAGGCACTTGCAAAAAAAATATAGGGATGCCTATCTTGATGGTATCTTCATACTTCGTCCATCTCTAGTGGCAAAATTTGCTTAGAAACAAAATGCACGCACTCAAAGGCCCGATCCTATAGAAGCTCCTATGCTCATTTCCCGTGGGGCTTTGTTACGTCCTCTGTGATCCAGGATATTAGTGAAGCAGTTGGATTGAAGCTGTATTTTTCATACAGTGAAGCAAAGGAAAAGCTAAAGCAGAACCCGTTTACAGCCACTGCTTTTGCACAGGGCTAAAGTAATGTCAGATCTTAGATTTACAATCGTCCCTCTGCCTATGGCTTGTAAGTCATCAGAAGCATCCTGATGCTACCCTGCCAATGCTGTCAGAAGACAGTAGAGGCACTAGTGGGTGGGTTTCTGTTGTTGGCTTCAACCAAATCCTATGTGTTTCCAGATATGAGAGATTGGAGTTATTCTCTTTTCATTATTAATCAACCACTAGAAAGCAAAGTTAGAGTCAGAGAGAGAGAGAATTAGTTGGTTTCTTGTGTTTTACAAAATAGTATACCTTAAGCCTCCTTCAAACCACAATCTGAAAGATGGTAGCTCATCTGACTGAAATCACAAAACTGACTACAAGAATGAGAAATCTGTAGGACTGGATGAGGAAATCTGTTCCTTTCATGTTGTAGAATGTCTATTACTGCCTGCTTTACTGTAGAACCTGTTAGAAATTTGCCACCAGAAAGATTTAACTATGTTTTTTGGAAGGTCAGAAGTCTTACTCCCAGATAGCTCCATTATAAATTTTCTGAAATTTTATGACTGTCATTAACAATTTTATTCCTTCTTTGTAAGATGTACAGTGGATACCTCTTTCATCTGAAAAGTGATGCTAAAAGTAAGTCAAAGGATAATCTTTTTTTAAAAGGTACTGCTCTATGAGACTTGATTCTCATTCCCCTCTGGGAGACAACAAGGTTGGTTCTGGGACTGAATAAGGAAGACTACACAGGCCCCCTTGGCCATCAAATATCTGCTGCCTAGAGAGCAGAGAAGCCCTTTCTTGGGAAATGAATGTGGGAAGTGAGGGACACTGACCAATGGCTCTGCTCCCTGGTTGCCCTTCTCTCCACACTAGCTACTGGTTCTCTAACATTGGTACATTTCAGAATTATATGGTGGTTCGTTAAAAAAATATATACATGCCAGGACACATCCCAGGAGGAAGCCTGACTGAATAAGCTTGAGGAGGTCTTGAGCATCGGTATTTTAACAAGCCCACAGATAATTCTGATGCACACTAAAGGTAAACCACTGGTTTAGGCCCCCACTTCCCCAGATCCCCTTAAGTGGATACACTATACAGTATCCCTTCATCAAATTGGTTTCCCCTATAAACGGATATTTTCTTGAAATAATAATTAGAAACCAAGTGGAGATGAACAAGCCTCCAAATAAAGCTGTTTATTAAATACAAACTCTGTGACAGGTAAACCCCGCCATTACTCCCTGCAGCAGCAAACGACTGTAGGAAGATAAAGGAGAACAAAGTACAAAACAGAACTCAGAAAACTCAACACAAATATTGAATTACGTTGGCCACACCCCTCAAGCCCTTAGCCCAAACCAGCAGAAAGTTCATTGATTGAGGCTGTCTTGGTATTACACCATTGACTGTAGAAATATCGGGTAAGCCTATTTCAGCATTTGCACCAAGAAGGGAAAAAGTCTATTCCTTGCATTTTTGTCACTCTGAAGGGTCTCATATGTGAGCAAAATTGTGATACTAAATGGCTCTAGAGGAGGTATTGCTTTTAATTACGCTGTTGTCAAGATTCCCTGCCAAGAAATCTATTTTAGTTGATTCCTATGGTAACATTATGCCCCCGGTCCATCTGTAGCCTAGCCTGTGACCTTGTAAATATCTCTCTACAGAGAAGGCATATGTTTTTAGTAATCAGAGAAGGGGACCTTTGTTACTGTATCTTTTGATTTTTAATATTAAAATGTCCTATATTGGCTGGTATAAAGTTCTAGTTTTAATTTAATCGATTGTTAGCCCTGTGCTGATGAAATACATTTTTCAGGTTCTTTGGTGTATAACCCAGGTATATACGTTTCTTGAATACCTTCAGTGGAATAGAATAGTTTTTAGATAACATGTGGCCTTTTGAGTGGGGAGAGATTTCCAGGAGATTGAAAGTATGTTGTAACAGCTGCTTTCAAGTATTTTATGATGTACTCCAGCATTGCTGAGTCAACTTGATAAAACTGAACTTGCTCTAGAGTCTGCCTACGAGTACAACATGGCTTTATCAGCTCTGACCAAGCTAAATCACCATATAATAATCTCTGCCAAAATGTACGCCCTTATTTGTAATCAAATGTTTTATCAACTGATAAATATCTTTCACGTGACATGTGTTGCTTATTTTTCTGGACAAAAGTAATATGTTTGTTTATATCATATTATTTACTGTGGTTCACGAATGCTGTCTGAGTCATTGTCAGGGATTTGAAATAAAAAGTCATTGATAACTCTTGCAATGATAAAAGCAATTTTATATGATAATGAGTGCCCTTCTAGCTCCTCCAAGACCTTTTGCTTTCCATGGGCAAAGTAATGGAGATGTACTCCTTCTCTTTAAAGACCAATGGAACTCTTTTATTTCACTTCATCATATTTTCTTCTCTGCCTGGCAGCCTTAACTGTGGCTGCTTCTTCTGACTCATGGTATGGCCTTGGTGTTACCACCATTGTGTTTTATATTCCAAGATCATAAGTCACTGCCTTTTGTTGGAATTTTTTTTTTTTTTGAGGAAGATTGGCCCTGAGCTAACATCTGATGCCAATCTTCCTCTTTTTCTTTTTTCCCCCCAAAGCCCCAGTACATGGTTGTATATCCCAGTTTTAGGTCCTTCCAGTTCTTCTATGTGGGACACCACCTCAGCACGGCTTGAGGAGCGGTGAGTAGGTCCGCGCCCAGGATCCAAACTCGTGATGCCTGGGCCACCAAAGCGGAACGCGTGAACACAACCGCTACACCACCTGGCTGGCCCCTTGTTGGATTGTTTTAAAGGGTAACTTTGCTACTACTTTTCAAATTGTTTTTCCTCAAGTCAACACTATGTTCTATCATGCTTTTCACATCAAATTCAGTACAGACCTGTCTAAGGTGACAGTTATCTATTCCTGCATAACAAATTATTCTAAAACATAGCAGCTTAAAACAATATAAATTTACTATCTCACATGATTTCTGTGGGTTGAGAATAGGAGAGTGGCTTACCTAAGTGGTTCTGGCTCAGAGTCTCTCATGAAATTGTAGTAAAGATGTCAACTGGAACTGATTAATCTGAAGACTTGATAGGGACTGGAGGATCCGCTTCCAAGATGGTTCATCCACATGGTTGGCAGGTTGGTACATGCTATTGGCAGGAGGCCTCAGTTCTTTACCACATGAACCTGCCTAGAGGGCTACTTGAATGTCCTCATGACACAGTGGCTGGCTTCGCCTAGAGAAAGTGATATAAGACCAGGCAAGGTAGAAGCCACATATCTTTTATGCCTAGCTCAGAAGTCATACATCTTCACTTCGGCAATATCCTATTGGTTACACAGGTCAGTCCTTCTCAGTACGGGAGAGGATTTAATAAAGGTGCAAATACCAGGAACAAGGAAAAGATGTATAGTTCCTAGAAATATTGTTTTCATAGCCACCCACTTCCCAGAAGTTATTCATGCCCAAAATTATGGTGAGAAGATTACAGTCTTTTCCAGAGGGTTGAGACCAAAGGGAAATGGTAGGAACTACTGAGGTCCAAGTGTTTTAACAGACCACAAAGTTGTGACCATCATAGGGTCCACAGGTAGGTACAGCAAATGGTCATTGTGGTCGATGTCAGCAAGATCAGAAAGAAGATGAGACCTCTGAGATTATGGACCTTGTGGTCATCTTATCTATAGGGTCCTTCTCTAGAAGACTTCCGAGAGAAGTAGGTTGCAAAGAGCAGCACAGATGAAAACCCAGAAGCTAGTGATACTTAAGAAAACCAATCCTAGCAAAGATTAATGCAGAGCTCTAGGTAAATGCACTAAAGATTTTCATGAGTAGACAGAGAAATATCTCCCATTCAGAAGCCAAACGCAAAACACAAGAGTGCAAATGTGCAGAGACAAAGCCAGATGAAATAAAAAAGAATTTCAGAAAGAGTAAAAGCAGACGCTGCAGGTAAGATGTTCAGCTTAATATGCTAGGAACCAGACTTCAGGAAGTGCCAGGGTATCTGCAAAGGCCTGCAACCATCGTGTTTTAAACACATTGTTGTAATAGAAGATGCTCTGCTTGTTCATTCAGCACATATTGATTACCACTGCATATCAAGCCTTGTGGAAAGAAGGATGATTCTCACGGAAAAGACCACATTAAAGATGAGAACTGGAGCCAGGACTGTCCCTACTTCTAGTCATGGATGATAGAAAAATGTACTGATCCCTGGAAAAGGGGGAAAGTAAATAAGAATTACACTGTTTCCCTCACATTTTAATTATGTTACTTAAGTGCCCAGGCTAAATGTTTAGGGGAGGCACCACAGAATGTACTTAATTGCAATCCCGAGGGCAAGAGAAATGTTTATTTATTTTGCCTAAAACTGCTCTGATTTTCCTCAGGCATTCCCACTGTCTAGATGACAGGGAAAAAAAATAACAAATGTCCAATCTGGTTTATAAATTAGTGTAATAAAATAAACAGTCCCTTTAGGTAATGATCAATTTTGGGGACCATTGCTCAGGCTCTCTTAGTTCTGTACCCTTCTCTCTAAGATGGAGTCTGGGGGATGGAGGGTATGTAGGGAGGGGGTTAGTATAAATTTTGGGGGGAGGGAAGAGTCTGCTGGTCTACACAAGCATCACCAAGGTTCTTGATGGTTCTGGCTGCAGTGTTCGCATCACTGAAGTGTGGCTGGCTCAACCACATCCCTGAGTTTACATGCCCCCTCTGCGATGATATCTGTCTCTTTTTATCTGGAATCTACTCAATCGGTGGTCTCACTCTGCAGACTTAGTCTCCCCTTGGCTCCTACTGAGTCTCTGCCACATGCCCCAGTAGGCCTGGTTGGTCTCACCCCAGCTTCTGAAACAGAGTCACCCTTTTCCTGCCCCAGCAGGGCCCACAGCAGGTTTGCTGGCTCTCAACTGTGTATAACTGGTGAGTTGAACACAGGAGTCTCCTGAAGGGCAATTAAAAGCAACCTCATCCTCTCCCTACACAGCCCGTTCTGAACTAGCTTCTCCCCGTGGAGCTGGTTTTCCAGCCTCTCATAAAATCTTGGGCAACTTTCATAATTCACTACTTACTCTCAGGTAATAAAAGTTCCTCCAGTTGATTCTAGTACAAAAGTGTCATTTCAGTAATTAATATGTCCAAGACAGGGAGAAAAAAGGTTTAATCTCCAGAATTTACTTAAGGTTGGATTTTCTTTCTTCCTCCAGTTTGGGCCTATAGCAGGCTGGATACCTGCAGAGGGAAAGAGGTGTGTAGTTGGTTACTTTCTTTATTTCCTTATCTTAGCCTCCTTTCTCTCCTTCCACTCACCGGGCTGTGGAAGGAAGGAAGGGGAAGAGAAAGGAAGGGCAGGACAGGTGTTACCTGGCTGGTGCTGATGTTCTCTGGTCCTCTGGCCAAAGCAGCTGCTGAATGCCTCTGTGGGCACCTTGGTCTTCCTGACTCTTCTGCTGGCCTCTCTGAACCCAGGCAGGGCCCCTCCGCCGTCAGCTTCGCCTTGGCTCCAGCATCCACCAGTTCATCTGTAGTTCTTTCTGCCGCAGACGTCATGCCCTCCGGCAGAGGCTCTCCTGGGCATTATCCCTTTAAAAATAGCTCCAGGCCAACGTTTCTCCTGCAAGTTCCACATCTGGTTTTAAAGAATCAAGTGCCTTTGATCATCTCTCAGTGGGAGTACAGTCAGTTCCCCAAGCAACTCTCTCTGCTAGCGGGCCTCTTCAGGCAGCCTCTTACCATTTTCAGGCATTAAACATAAGTCTACTGTGTCCCCCAAGCTTCATGGCGGAAATCTTGAACTGCATTTAGTGGTTTTATGTTTAATAATAATATTAGTATTTTGATTTTGAAATTATTCGAAATCAAACTGGCTCAAACTGAAGCCTTAGTAGTTCAGTCTCTCATAGCATCCCACTAGTAGACACAGTTGAAGGAAGGCTCCTGTCCTGAGTGTGGGGACAGGGAGATTGCTTCACCAGTTAACGTAAGCCAGCTGGTCCTTTGCTGCACCTATTCTAGCACTTGTCATGCTGCATAATTGTCTCTTTGTGTCTGTCTCTCCTACTAAACTGTCAGCGCTCTGAGGACAGAAACTTCATCTGCTTTGTTCGCCATTATTTCTGGCAAACAGTACATGCATTCTTAATGGGGGTGATATCAAAAAAAAAATCTTAGACAATTCAATAGCTTATTACCCTCCAAAGGGTCAAAATTCACAGAGACACTGTATATCTATGGTACTAAAATTTCATGGACAGGAGTACCACTGGGGTGCGGGAATTGTTGATAATGAAAAAAGGTTGACAAACACTGATCTAGCACAATATAGACAACAATAAATATGGGTTAGCTGAGTGCGTAAATGAATGCATGACCCTAGCTCTTGCTCCCTGTAATTTCCCCTTTAGTATCTCCTGGCAATGTTTCATGAGGCAGTGTTTCATGTTTCACTCACTAGAGCCATCTTCTACTCCTATACACAACTGTGAGTTTGATGTATATTCTTTCAACAGCGTTAAGCAAAGGTGAAATGGCCTTTTTATCTGTTACTACAGGTGAAGTTAGTTCATAACATCTTTTTATGAATTTCTTCCATTTAATGTCTTTGTTCTCAAGAGTGTAAAAGCTTTCAACCATGTTGTCTTGTGGTTATAATAAAGTTTATTGTATCACTCTCTGAAAACAACCAGTTTCACTAACTGACTTGAAAATCGGGATACGGATTTGATTTCCTTGTTTTTCTTTTTTTTTCAGAACTGCCAAATAAATTAAGTTTTTTTGAAAAGGGAAAGTGCTTGAGCAGTGTGTCCACATATGAGAATATATGTTATATACTCATAGGTTCTCAAAAATATTTAATAGTATAACATAAATGTTATTTATATAATCTCCAGGTAAAGTTTGGGCTGATATCATCCATAGAAATATATAACTGTTAAAAATAAGTAGCAGTCAGAAAGTGGTATATTGATAATAATTCTGATAAATAATATTTGGAGAATAAAATTATCAATGATTTAGTGAAATATTATTTTATATATATATAAAATTATATAGTTCTTAGAAGCTACATTTGAACAAATAGAGAGTCCAATGAAAACCAAGCAATTATTGAACACATCTGCTTTCAAAAATAGAGAAAGAATGGCTAATGACATCTAAACTTTACACAGTATTTTTTGACATGTCACAGTGTTTTATAAGCATGATCTTATTCAGTTTGAAACATTGCAATCATCTTAGAAAAATTCGATTTGCTGCTACTTTATAAGTTGATAAATTATCGTTCTGAAAACTTAGGTGATTTTCCTAAGTTCACACTGTGAATGAGTAGTAAAAGGTGGCTTCAATTTAAGCACCTGTGCTATTTCTTCTATGCTTTTCTGCCTCAGAAGTGAATGTTCCAAAAATCAAAAAATTGATTTTTCCTAAACTGAGACCTAAGAAAAGTTCAGTTAATATAACAATCTGGAAGAATTACATTTCAAGTTCACAATCAAGATTGCCCTTTACTCACTCATGTATGTCCTTCCACATTCAGGTAGCAGCATTTATTGTCTAAGGAAAGGAGGGACTCAGGAGAATACAAAGGCCAATTCTTTGGGTTTTTTTTAATGCTATTTTTTTTTCTCAATTTTATTTTTTTAGAGCAGTTTTAGGTGCACAGCAAAACTGAGAGGAGGGTACAGAGATTTCCCATATAACCCCGTCCCCACAAATGCATAGCCTCCCCCATTATCAACATCACTCACCAGAGTGATACTTTTTTTTACAAAGGATGAACCTACAGTGACACATCATAATCACCCAAAGTCCATAGTTTACCTTATCTTGGTGCTGTACATTCTATAGGTTTGGAAAAATGTATAACCTAAATCCATCATTACGATATCATACAGAGTATTTTTACTGCCCCCAAAATCTTCTGTGCTCTGCCTATTAATCTCTTCCCCCAAACCCTGGCAGCCACTGATCATTTTATTGTCTCCATAGTTTGGCCTTTTCCAGATTGTCGTGTAGTTTGACTCATACAGCATGTAGACTTTTCAGATTGGCTTCTTTCACTTAGTAATACACACTCAAGTTTCCTCCATGTCTTTTCATGGCTTGATAGCTCATTTCTTTTTAGCACTGAATAATATTCCATTGTCTGGATGTACCAGAGTTTATTTATCCATTCGCTACTAAAGGACATTTCAGTTGCTTCCAAGTTTTGGCAATTACGAATAAAGCTACTATAAATATCCTTGCGCAAGTTTTTGTGTGGAGTTAAGTTTTCAACTCCTTTGAGTAAGTAATAAGGATTACAATTGCTGAATCATATGGTAAGAGTATTTTTAGTTTTGTAAGAAACCACCAAATTGTCTTCCAAAGTGTCTGTACCATTTTGCAATATATGAGTTTCTGTTGCTTTACATCCTTGCCAGCATTTGGTGTTGTCAGTGTTCCAGATTTTGGCCATTCTAGTAGGTGTGAGGTAGTATCTTAATTTGCATTTCCTTGATGACATATGATATGGAGCGTTTTTTCATATGCTTATTTTCCATCTGCATATCTTTTTTGGTGAGGTTTACATTAAGGTCTTTGCCCATTTTTTAATCAGGTTGTTTGTTTTTTTCTTGTCGAGTTTAAGTGTTCTTTGTATATTTTGAATAACAGTCCTTTATCAGATGTGTCTTTTGAAAATATTTTCTCTCAGTTTGTGGCTTATCTTCTAATTCTCTTGATATTGTCTTTCATTGAGCAGAAGTGTTAAATTTTAATGAAGCCCAGCTTATCAAATATTTCTTTCATGGACCATGTCTTTGGTATTGTATCTAAAAAAGCATCGCCTTACCTAAGGTCATCTACGTTTTCTTCTATGTTACCTTCTAGGAGTTTTATAGTTTTATGTTTTACTTCTAAGTCTATGATCCATTTTGAATTAATTTTGGTAAAGGATGTAAGGTCTGTGTCTAGATTCATTTTTTTGCATGTGAATGTCCAGTTGTTCCAGCACCATTTGTTGAAGAGTCTATCTTTGCTCCATTGTATTGCCTTTGATCCTTTGTTGACTGTATTTATAGGAGTCTATTTCTGAGCTTTCTATTCTGTTTCATTGATCTATTTGTCTATTCTTTTACCAATACCACTGTCTTGATTACCGTAGCTTTTTTATAGTAAGTGACGAAGTTGGGTAACATCAGTCCTCCAATTTTCTTCTTCTGCTTCAATATCATGTTGGCTATTCTGGGTCTTTTGCCTCTCCATATAAACTTTAGAATAAGTTTGCTGATATACATACAATAACTTGCTAGGATTTTGATTTGGATCACATTGAATCTACAGATCAAGTTGGAAGGAACTGACATCTTGAAAATATTGAGTCTTCCTATCCATAAACATGGAATATCTCTCCATTTATTTAGTTCTTTGAATTCATTCATCAGAGTTTTGTAGTTTTCTTCATACAGATCTTGTACATATTTTGTTAGATTTATATCTAAGTGTTTAATTTTGGGGGGTACTAAAGTAAATGGTATTGTGTTTTTAATTTCAAATTCCACTTGCTCATTGTTAATATATAGGAAAGCAAGTGGTTTTTGTATATCAATGTTGTATCCTGCAACTTTGTTATAATTGCTTACTGGTTCCAGGAGTTTATTTGTCAATTCTTTCGGATTTTCTACATAGACAATCACGTGATTTGAGAACAAAGACAGTTTTACACCTCTTTCCCAATCTGTATATCTTTTATTTTCTTTTGTTGTCTTATTGCATTAGTAAGACTTCCAGTATGAGGTTGAAAAGGAGTGGCAAGAGGGACATCCTTGCCTTGTGCCTGATCTTAGTGGGAAAGCTTTGAATTTATCACCATTAAGTATAATGTTACCTTTAGGATTTTTGTAGGTAGTCTTTATCAAATTGAGAAAATTCCCCTCTATTCCTAGTTCACTGAGAGTTCTTATCATGAATGAGTGTTGGATTTTGTCAAATGCTTTTTCTGCATCTATTGATATGATCATGTGATTTTCTTTTTTGGTCTGTTGATGTGATGGATTACATCAATTGATTTTCAAATGTTGAACCAGCCTTGCATACCTGGGATAAATCATACTTGGTTGTGGCGTATAATTCTTTTAATACTTGTTTTTTCAATTCTATTTGCTAATATCTTATTTGCATCTATGCTCACGAAAGATATTGGCATGTAGTTTTTTTTTTTGTAATATCTCTGTCTGGTTTTAATATTAGGTAATGCTGGCCTTATAGAGTGAGTTAGAGGGGCTGGCCCCGTGGCCTAGTGATTAAGTTCAGTGCCCTACACTTTGGCAGCCTAGGTTCAGTTTCTGGGCACGAACCTACAACACTTAGCAGCAGCCATGCTGTGATGGCGACCCACACACAAAAAAATAGAGGAGGACTGGCACAGATGTTAGTTCATGGCAAATCTCCCTCAAGCAAAAAAAAAAAAAAAATAAGAATGAGTTAGAAAGGATTCCCTCTGCTTCTATCCTCTGAAAGAGATTGTAGAGAATTGGTATAATTTCTTCCTTGCATGTTTTGTAGAATTCACCAGTGTACACATCTGGGCCTGGTGCTTTCTGTTTTTGAACAAAGCCAACACTTGACTTAAAAATTTCAAAATAATTTAGGACATAAAAAGGTTTTGAATAATAGACAATGTATATTAGAAAATTTCCTCCCTTCCTATTAATCATCATCCATCCCAGATTATATAAAGATTCTAGAGCTGAACTATCCAATATGATAGCCACTAGTCACTTGTGGTTATTTAATTTTAAATTAATTAAAATTAATAAAATTCAAATTCAGTTACTTAGTCACACATTTTAACTGCTCAATAGCCAAATGTGGCTAGTGGATACTATATTGGGTAGCACAGATATAGAACACTTCCATCATCACAAAAAATTCTACTGGACAACACTTCTCTAGGGACTGAGATGAGGTTGAAAAAGAGAGGAGAGAAATAGAGATTTAATAACAAAGTGAGGTCTTAGTATGTGTCCCTGAGAAAATGCTTTAGCCCTGTGAACACCTCCCCCCATCATGGGAGTAGACAATTGAACTGAAAACTGAGGGGTCCTATACTGCAGTCACAAGTAGTCTCTAAGAAAACAGCAAAATTCCAGAACTTTCCATGACTCAGCACAGCACAGAGGCACTAGAATAGCAATGACTGAGTGTGTTTTCTTGGCAGATGGACCTGGGATGATGTCATGGAGTTCGCATGTGTATTAGTATGGCCAAGGCAATAGTCAAAAGTTATTTCTTCTAGGGCCAAAAGTAGAACAGACATAGTTAAGAGTTTCCTGCCACTCCAAAAGGACACCAAAGTAATTGAGAGAAGGTAGACTTTGAGAGATTTTGTGGTTGGGGAAAAAGGATGTATCCATAGGAACAAATAACTGAGGATTGCTTGGCATCAGATAACTCAGCAAATGCCTGCATAGACAGGTGATAATAACAAAAACCAGGTACCACCTTTGAACCTAGTGATAGGACACCTGTAATTTTCATTAGAATAGTTAAGCATGAACATTTTGATATTTCATGTGCATCCAGCATTCTAATTAAGAATCTTTACCCCAGGGGCCGGCCCTGTGGCGTAGCTGTTAAGTGTGCACGCTCCCCTGCTTGCAGCCCGGGTTCAGATCCCGGACGCGCACTAACACCCAGCTTGTCAGGCCATGCTGTGGCGGCATCCCATATAAAGTGGAGGAAGATGGGCACGGATGTTAGCTCAGGCCCAGTCTTCCTCAGCAAAAAGAGGAGGATTGGCAGATGTTAGCTCAGGGTTGATCTTCCTCACAGAAAAAAAAAAAAGAATCTTTACCCCAGGAGTGGTCAGCTAGCAATATATCAGAAAAGCCACTATCCAGAGGTGGTTATTATAGGCACTTCAGTTATTGTTATCTCTGATCACATCAGCTATTTAGCTAATTAGTACACTGTCAAAAATGGGTTTTCATTAATAAAATTAATGGTTTATTAATAGCATGAATAATGTTAGAAATATACTTTTTTTGGTGACAGTAAACCTATTACAGAATGGGAATTGAATAAAATATTTTAGATACACTCTTATCCTTGCCTGCTTGGAGTCATTTGTGTGGCGTTTTGCTGGCTGAATTAAATGTTACACAGGACATCGGAACAAATTTGGTCCCAGCTTCTGTAGGTTAGATTAATCAGTTGCTGATGAAGTGGCAAACTCATGGGAAAATTCACCAAAAACCAAGACAATGTAGAAATGAGGGGTGGAGAGTATTTGGAGATAATTTTCCGTGAATCTGTCAGGTTTCCACACGTCTTTGAGCAGAGGCACTGACTGTCGTTGTTCTGGACTACCTTTTCAAGGCTTATTGTGTGGTGTATAGCCTAGAAAGATAGACAGGGTTCCCCCTTGGTCAGTTTGCAGGGTTTTTTTCATAGCAAGAGTTGGCAAACAATAACCAGTGGGCCTAACTCAGCCTGCAGCCTATTTTTGCATGTCTTATGAGTTAAAAGTGGTTTTAACATTGTTAGAGTTATAAAACAAGCAAAAAAATGAGGAAGCATGTGCAACAGAGACTGTATTGGGCCAACAAAGCCTAAAATACTTACTATCTGGCCCTTTACAAAAAAGTTTGCCAGTCCTTGGCTTACAACTTCGAAAGATAAAGATAGTGTCTCTCTACAGAGCGTATAGTAGTCAGGCTTACTATTCAGTAGAAAAGACTCAGAGTTCTCTAAGCTCAGGTTTACTCTCCCGTAACGTACCTGAGTGAGTACGCAGTTGTAATCTGGCCCTCTACACATTGCCCTGTGGGAATTGGGGCTCAGAGAACCAGTATACATGCTGATACTCTGGCTATTCCTATTGTCGTGAGTAATAATTGTCCTTTGTCTCTGATCCAAGAGTCTCATGTCTTCTGCCAGTATTACAAAACTGTGGTAGATTAACATGTGAGCTTGCAAATAAGATAATTTTTCACGATTCTTGACACCTATTGACATCAGAAAAGATCATGAAATCCTACCTCTGGAAGATGATCACTTCTGCTTTAGGGCACTTTTCATGTAAGGTGGTGGCTGGAACACATTAAAGAACAGAGAACAGAGAACTGGGACTCTGTGGAGATTGCAAAACAGGTTTATGAACTGTTTGTACCAGCTAACTAATAAAGGTTTGCTTAATAGACTTCTCTCTCTCTCTGAGGTGTATATATATGGTGGAATTTGGTCTGAGACTTACTTTCTTTTTCTTTTCTTTTTTTTTTTTTTTGAGGAAGATTAGCCCTGAGCTAACACCTGTTGCCAATCCTCCTCTTTTTTGCTGTGGAAGATTGGCCCTGAGCTAACATCCATTCCCATCTTCCTCTACTTTATATGGGACGCCACCACAGCATGGCTTGATAAGCGGTGTATAGGTCTGCGCCCGGGATCCAAAACTGTGAACCCCAGGCCACCGACATGGAGCATGCGAACTTAACCTCTATGCCACCGGGCAGGCCCCAGACTTACTTTGTTTTTAACCTTGGAATTAAATTTCTTGGGAGGCTGTCATTATCTACAGAGAAGAAATTGGCTCAGGCCAATTTGTAATACCTTGGCACCCTGTAAGCCTCCTACAGTGGAGGCGTAATTTTAAGAAAAATGTCCATTATCTGGAAGTATGAAGGCTCAAAACAAAGATTAAGTTCAATTATAGAAAAACTAAGAGTTCATAGCTTAAGATGAGTACTTGCTATAGCAGTTATTAGTGGCTAATGAAATAAAGAGATGGGCAGCTTTCAAGATAAAAATTAAAATATGTATTATTTAGACTTGCTATCTATAATATTTAACTGCCAGGGCATTTGGAGTGGTATAATTAACCAAAAGATATTCCACAGAAGGTCGTGAATGATCACACTTTAGGAACTTCAGAATGAGATTCTATAGTTTCTCAGAAAAATGGAAATGGTTAAAAGAATTCAAGCATGCTCTAAAATTTATGTTTTATCAGAAAAGTATAGAATGCAAATTACTAATTTGTTATAAAATTTAAATCAGAATGGAATTTTGACACCATGTATGTGTCTATTCTGTTGCTAGAGAATGGGATTCTAGAAAAATTTCACATTAAATGATATAATGATTACATATGGGGAAACATGCTACTGACCTTTTAGAGAATATTTGCCATCTCCTTTTTACTTTTAAAATGTTCAATTAATCATGCTTAACAATCCCATTAGAGTCCCATTAGAGTTTCTTGATTGGCTGGTACCATTTCCTGCTGCCTGAGTCCCCTAATTTTTATTCGAGGTACACATTTTCAGTTATGAAACAGTGTTAGTTCTGGCATTAGTTAGCAGCTGAAGAAATGTTGCATATAACAAGAATATTAACTTTATTCTCCATTCACTTGCTAAGTTGTAAACATAGTTCATACTTCTGAGTGAGTAGAACCTACTCGAGCAGCATTCTAGAGCCAGGGTCATTTCCACAGATCTGCATGAGGCCCTGTCAACACCAAGCACAGGCTGCCGATGGCGTGGACTCCACAGAGAGCCACTTGGGCCCTTGATGAAGACTCGTAATTTTCTCTTTTCCTTGCCCTCATTCCCCTTCATCTTTTTTGTTTCGTTTTCTCTCTCTCATCTCTGTCATGTAATAGATGTGCTCATGAACTGTATGTATCGTTTACCCTAATGGTGACATTTAGGATATTCTTTACGCCATTTAGAAACTATCAAAAACAATGTCGCGCATCATGTACATTACATACCTGAATGACTGACAAAAGTCTCACTTTCCATTAAAAACGTCTTCAAGTACCGTAGACACAACTAACATTCCGAAAAGAGCCTTCAGAATGGACGCTACCACTGCTCAGAGAGCAGCAAAGAGAGCTCACTCAGTAGAAGTGACCACCAAAGGAGGGAGGTCCTTTCTGCTGGAAATTTTGTTTGCACCCAATACAGGTAAAATTTCTGCCTAGGGAGCCCATGAGTTAAATTTACTCTACTGCTTCTCAATGACTAATCCGGGGAAAATAAAAATTCAAAGTTTCACTACTCTGTGAGGGTTCTGTAATTGACATCTTCTTTGCATGTGTTTCCCATAAATACTCCAGCAGAGCGGAGTTCCTGCTGGCCATTCCAGTAATAGAGACGTGCATTAGGTGTTTTTCTAAACATACTGAATATCGGCTCTGGGTGCCTTTTCCAAAGGAATTCGTATTGTTGGAGCAAGGAATTTTTTCTTTAAGTACGGAATGTTGTAAACTATTCCCAGGCATACCAGACTCAGAACTCTAGGGAGCTGTGGTCTGGAAGATTGAGAAGGCATGATATTACTTCCTCGACTTTACTTTTTGTTCCAGATGGAACCACTTAAATGAAGTCATAGCCTGATGTGCATGGAACAGAGGCCGGGAGAAAGAAAAATAAACAACACTGTTCCCATATATGTGTGTCTTAAATATATATATATGCATATATGTATACATATATATATGAACACATTATTCTCTCCAAACAAGTACTAATTAATATTATTTTAAAAGTCTTCCATATGCATAATTTTTATGATTTTCAAAGTGCTTATACATGTACACAAACAGACATATATGCTTCTCAGATACTCTATAAAGTAATTAATATATTTATTATTATCTTTATTTTGTAAATGTGAAAAAAGAAAATAATTTGCCTAGGACCACGGTTAATTAGTAACAGAGTCAAAATTAAAATCCAGAATTCCAGATTCCTATTTTACTGCTCCGAGTCCTATACTTTAGAAGAGTTTGCTGCTCAAAGAGGCTACAATATTTCTCTTAATCTAATGGCATGCTGATTTCCAAAGGATATAGCATATAAAACAAGATGCTTTCCTCATAGATCATTTCTACCTGTCATATGGAAGTAAAGACATATTATCAATGACTAGGCCAGTCTGGTGAATTGCTCTGTATGGGAATTCCATTTTCAAATAGGGCTTCTGAAATGAGGTTGTTAGAAGAATAACTAAATCAATTCACCAGACTTTCCTTTAACATGATGAAAGTAAACTAGAAATTGAAATCTCTTACTTTATAATAAGAAATATCAAATGTGTGAAAATAAATGGGTAATGACAGGGGATATTGTGTCAATAAATTATTTATATGCCAGTCCAGTCCTTAATTCTTGCTGTCTCTCCTAAGGAAAATGCTCTGCAAGATGTTGGTCCCATTGCCAAGTAGATACCCCAAACTCTTGATGGCTGATAACACTGGTTTCACTTTAAATCAGAGTCACAGAAAATCATACTTCCAGGGTAACGATCAGCAACATCTTATCCATTTAAACTTAGCATCATTATTCTCAGTTTGTGGTCTTTAAGGAAATCTATTCATAGAACACGATTAAAATAGTAAGTATTGCTGGATTGATTCTTAAGCGATAATATTGTTAATTGCTGCTCTTATCAAGGTGAGTTACTTTCACTACGTTGTTTGGAAGGAAAAACAGTGCTACGAGCAGCCATTAAGTTTGAGTATTGCAAGCCTGGCAGCTTGACCTGATTCAAACTCTTGGCAGAAGAGAGTCAAATATTAAGTCTGGCCTGTAACAAGGACAAATGAACTAAAAAAATACAAATTAATCTATCCCTCCCTCCATGTAATCTCTCTTTACCCTTATCACAGGTGTTCAGTATATTTCATTTTTCCTCCTTCCACTTTATCTCCAAAGTATGCCCTTTCCCCTCAATCTGTAGTGAAAAGACTGGTTCATCCTGGGCCATCTCTTGCTAAATTATCACATCTTTCTCATTGAACTCTTTGCTTCTTTCCTTTTTTTTTGTCTAGTCAATCAAACTTGTCACCACAAAGATGATAATCCCTGTTAAAAACTAGAGTTTCATCATCATCTTTGAATATGAATAGAAGCATTTTAAGAGAAGAGCTATAGGAAAATTAATAAAACACTTGACTTGAAAGAAGTGCAATTGAATATATTATGCATGTGAAGAATCTTCTCTGCCACCTCTCAGAGACTTTGCAGTCAAAATATTCACCGATACAGAATTATGCATCAGCTGAGTCTATGCATATAAACCAATAGGAAAAAACTAAAGCAAATTTAATCAAATAGCTTATTGTTAAAACAATTAGAATTGAATTGAATTTGCATTTTTAAATTTTGTCTTTAAAATACATGGTTACTTCAGGATATTAACCAGACTTGTCATCTGCCACTCGAGGAGCTGGTTCCTGTTTGCAGACAGTCTGTATAAGGACTTTAGTGCACATCCCTGACACATATGTTGATAAAAAATACTAGCCCCTCTCAACAAAGCAAAGTGTCCTTGAGTTCAGTGGGAGAGGTTTACCCTTTTAGCAAGAGAGAGAGGCTGAATGAATGCCTCTCACCCACGGCTGGTGAATGCCTGGTGAAAACTAAGCAGTCCTTGGCAACACGATGTTTGCCACTTTCTATTATTTACAACACCCTAAGCTTTGCTAAAGGACTTGCAAGAGAAGGTGAAAGAGAGAGTGAAGAGAGCTTATATTCTTGCAGATTTGTTACTTAGGAGTCTTTTTCTACTTCCGGAATGAGCTGTCAGATGATTAACTCAAAAGGTGCCTTCTCACAAAGAATTTGATTTATTTTATGAAAAACACATTTTACTCAAAATTTTCATAAAATGACAAAGTCTACCAACTGTAAACCTTGTTACATTCACTATAAAGTGTTGAACTCTGTTACTACTGAGTATTTTAACATCATAGAACATTAAGGGTTAAACAACATTTATAAATTATTGTAGTTTAGTTGTATAATGGCCACCCAACGACATCAAGTCCTTATCCTTGGAACTGGTAAATGTGACCTTATTTTGAAAAGAGATCTTTGCAGATGTAATTAAGTTAAGGATCTTGAGATGAGGAGATTACTTTGGATTATCCAGGTGGACTCTAAATGACATCATAAATGTCCTTATAGGAGCGAGGCAAAGGGAGATTAGACACACGGAGGATAAGCCAATGTGAAAATGGAGGCAGAGATCGCACTGATATAGCCACAAGCCAAGGATTGCCAGCAGCCACTAAAGCCAGGAGAGAAGCATAGAATTCTCTCTCAGAATCTCCAGAAGGAATCAATCCTGCCAACACCTTGATTTCGAACTTCCGGTCTCCAGAACTATAAAAGAAGAAATTTCCATTGTTTTAAGCCAACAAGTTTGTGGTAACTTGTTATGGCAGCCCTAGAAAACTAATACAGCTATTTACAGCACATATTATGAATTCTTAAGACAGTCATTCTTCTTATAAATGTGCGGACTTTTGTCATTAGAATACCAAGGCTATAGTATTTACTACCATGAATTACAAAAGAAATAAACCAGGATAGAGAAATCAAGTAATGAGATCAGGAAATTAGAAAGTTTCAAGAAACAAAATATGAAGATCTGGGAAGAAAAAAATATATAAAAATTAATTAGGATTTTTAAAGCATAGTTCTTAATGAAAGTAGAAATAGGTTGTTATGTCATTTCCTCCAGTCTTCCCTGAGGCTGCCTTTCAAATCTAATTAACTGATCTATCATGAAAGAAGGCTTAATTTAGTTTTGTTTCTTACAGATGAATGACATGATTTTATTTAAAAAGTCAAATTTTGTGTAGGGGCTTTAAAATGCAAAGGTAAATAAGATTTGGACTTCATGTAAGTTTAAGTTTCTTTAGAAGTTAATTCTTGTCCTGACTTAGAAGAATAAAGCAAAAGGAGAAAGAAAGAAAGAGAGAAAGAAAGAAAGAAAATAATGAAAGAAAGAGAAGGAAGGAAGGAGAGAGAGAGAAAGAGAGAGAGAGGGAGGGAGGGAGAGACGGAGGGAGAGAGAGAGAGAAAGAGAAAGAAAGAAAAGAAAGAAAGAGAGAGAGAGAAAGAAAAGAAAGAAAGAAAGGAAGGAAGGAAGGATAAAAGAAAGAAAGGATAAAAGAAAGAAAGAAAGAAAAAGAGAGAAAGAAGAAGGAAAGAAGGAGAAGGAAACAAGGAAGTAAGGGAAGAAGGAAAAGAAAAAGGAAGGAAGTATCATAGTGTGTTAACGTGTTACTATTCAGGCTGCCAAGAAAACCATTTTCTAATCAGGTATCTCCTCTGGCCTAGCCCCAGGTAAAACAGGGAATAGCAAATTTTTTAGTGGTACCCCTAATTACTTTTGCTTCCACTTCACCTACTAAAATGACAGAAGGGGTTTGAAAAACATATTCACACCAATGCACTGAAGAATTAATATACTAAACATCTATAACAGAGAATTCTAGTTCATCCCCCCAATATCCATTCTCCTCTCAGTAGTGAAATCCCCAACTTTTAACTGGGCACATAGCTGCTTAGAATAAAGGCTACATTTTCCAGCCTCTTTTATAGCTAAATGTTGCCACATGAGGAAGATAAAAGTGTTCTGAAAGGGGGGAAAAAGTTTCCCCCTTTTTAGATGCTGTTATGAGCAGAGATGTTATAATTTAATTCCCAGCAGCCATCTTGGACCAGGAATGGAAGCTGCGTATGGTGGACAACAAAATATACAGACCGCAGACCGTCTGCATAAGACTAATAAGAACAGAACTAATAAGCCTTGATTCCTTATGCCACGTCTTACCATGCCATTCAAGCCAACCCCTCAGCATAGTGCCAGACACAAAATAGGTGCTCATTAGACATTTTCTATTCTTAGTTTTATAATACCTATTATTTATTAATTAATTACAGCGTACTAGACACTTCACACGTACAACCCTCACAAGAATCCAATGTTAGGTAGTATTATCATACTCTTGTTATATATAAGGAAATAAAAATTCTGAAAGATGCCCAAAGTCATAGAGCTAGTAATTGGCTTATGATACAATTCTATCAAGACTATCTGATTCCCAACTGAGTGTTCTTTCCACTACGTTATTTTGTCTTATCATATGATCATTGCTGTTTCTGATTATCCCAAAGTTATTGTGAGGTTTTATTTCTTGTTTAAATATAGTAATTGTACCTAGTATAAAGGGAATAAATGCACTGAAGCAGATAATATGTTGCTTTTTAAAAACAAAAATAAAAATAATAAATGGAACAAAATGAAATCTGTTGGGAAAAAAATATTTTGGACGAGATTTCTGGTATTTCCTGCTACAAATTCTGCAGGAAATGTCTTTTTCATTCTTTTCCTCAACACTGACACTCAAGACTTTTGCACTTCTATTTCAGATTGAAGGCAACAGTTAGGGGTCTCAGGAGGAAAATCAAAATACAAATTTAAAGTGAAAAAAGAAAGAAACTCTTCTCATTGCATTTAGAAAGCTTAAAAAATTCACCGATATGAGAAGGTTTTAAGGAATTTTTCAAATGTCAAATAGCTTCTTCCTTTTGATTTCCATAATGAAACAATTTGACCAGTATTCTCAGAAAAGCTTTGTTTTACTTTTATGAAGATAATTTATTTTCAGATACTTCAAACATCTGACCACAAATAATACTGTGACATTAGAAAGCAGAACATAATCTTCCAGACTAATCAGAAGGCAGAAGTATGTTAAAATTGCAATCTAATTCCACCCTTTATTCCAATGCAATTTTTCCTTTGCAAATTTAGGCTGCATGTAAAGTAGTTAAAGAATTTAGTAACTGGCTGAACAGAGACTTGGTTGATGTCAACATTAGAGTTGTATCTCGGAGCTCTTTATTTGGTCAGAATCTACTTAATAATTTGGATATAGGAGCATGCCAAATTTGTGAGCGATATACAAGTGGAAAGAATAGGTACTATATTAGATGTTGTATAAATTACTTTTGCTATACAAAGAATCAGCTAAAACTTTGTGGCTTAAAACAGGCATTTATTAGCTCATAGTGCTATGGCTCAGTGGTTTAGGCTGAGTGCAGTTCTGTTGACCTGGGCTGAGCTTAACACGTTTTGGCTGAGGCTCATTTATGGGTCTTCAATCAATTGCAAGTTGGCTTGGACTGGCGAACTGTGGGATGGAGCGCCCCAGTCTCCACACGACCTTTCACCCTCCAGCAGGCTAGCTTGAGCTTGTTCACTTTGTGGTCTCATGCTTCCCAGAGCTGCAAAAGAGAATACAAGTCCCTAAGGCAATCACTTCTCAGTCTCTGCTGTGGCACATTTACTATTGTTCCGTTGGCTAAGAAGAGTCACGTGGCCAATCCCTGAGTCAGTATAAGATGGACTAGAAAAGTGTGGGGATAAAGGGAAGTATAAATAAATTTGGAGCCATTACTGCCACAATCTAACACAGATGATAAATAAGAATTTTTAAATTGGCAAGAGTGGTGGACCAAAAATACAAGGAGAAATCTCATAGGGATAAATAAAAAATATAGCACTTGTATTCAGAACACCTCCATATAGGTAGAGAATGAAGGAGATCTGATTTAAGCTCAGTCCCATTGAAAAAATCTTAGAAATTTGGTTGGTAACAAATTCAATATAAAACAGCAATGTGAACTGACTATCAAAGGAAAGAGAACAGCTAATGTAATCGTAAGTGGCATTATTGGAAGTAGAGACGTCAAACCAATGGAGTCAATAGTCTCCTAGGATTTTGCGGTGGTCATACCTTACCATTCTGGGGACAATAAATGACAAGAGAAAGTGGAACACAAAATGTTCCCAAGGAGTGCAATCTGAGTGATAAGAAGCTAGAAATACAAATCCTTTAAAGGATGTGATGTCCCGGGTGCAAAAGATTTAAGAGTTGAAGGTAGTGTGATGATAACATTCTTCAAATATATTAGAAGCAATGTTACATAGAAATCAGATTAGATGTACTCCCACGGCTTTGGAAGGAAGAGGGAGCTCATAAGTAGAAGGTACAAGGAGGCAAATTTAAGCACAGTAGTAGGAAAAAAAACTCGCAGTTATTAGAGGTGTCCATAAATGGAATGATCTACTTGCCAGGTGGTGAGCTTCCTTTCACTGTAAGTGTGCAAGCACAGAGAGGATGGCTATGACTAGGAAGCAGCTATGCAAGGTCCTCTGCAGCAGTGGTTCTCCAACCTGGCTGTGCATCAGAATCACCTATAGAGCTTGGAAAGTACACATGCTGTGGCACACCTCTGGCATGGAATCTGGACAACTGTACTTTAAACTTCCTTACTGGAGATTCTGATATAGACCAAGTTTGGAAGCCATTGCTCTAAGACAGAGTCAGCCAACTATGGCCGGCCACCTGTTTTATATGGCCCTAGAGTTAAGAATAGCTTTTACCTTAATATTTTGTGACACGTGAAAATTACATGAAATCCAAATGTCAGCATCCATAAATAAAGTTTTATCAGAACACAACCATGCTCATTCTTTATGTTTTGTCTACAACATTACAACAGTGGAGTTAAGTAGTTGTTGAGAGGGTATGGCCCACAAACCCTAAAATATTTAATATCTGGCCCCTTACAGAAAACATCTGCCAACTCCTGCTCTAAGATTTTGCTATCAAAAGTGTAGTATCACCAAAAAACTTGTTAGAAATGCAGAATCTCAGATCCCACTCCAGACCCACTGAATGAGAAACCGCATTTTAAATGATACCCAGGTGGTTAGTATTTACATTAAAGTTTGAGAAACACTTCTCTAAGCTGTTGATCAATTCTAAATTTCTATAATCTGGATATATTTAAACTCCATGTTGCATCGTTTGCATCAATTATTCAGTGGAAACAATATAATATTACTTAGTCTGACACTGTCCTTCAAGTACCATATTCAAAACACTTTTAAATGACCCAGAAATCCACTGGTAAAACAGAAGCATACAAAGTCCTTTCAGTTACATAGAGAAAATTAGTATTATAAAAATTGGGCAGTCTTCCCAGCACCCAGATCTTGATTTCTAATAACATTCTCCACTAAAAGGAACCAAAGGTCCTTGGCAAAATGACTGATTCTAGGACTGGGGCAGGCAGTATACAAGATGAGCCTGGAGTATCTTATAGTGTCAGAAAGTAAGGAAGTGATCAAACACAAGACAATGGGGACATGTCAAAGGGACACAGGAGACAACTGAGAGAGCTCCCGATGGCCAAGACTGGAAGAATTTGAGTAACAAAACAAATAATGTAGTATTAGGTTATAACCCAAAGTATAAAATAAATATACATGAGTTCATACTGAGATAAATGATTGAATGAATAAGTAAGCGAGAGAGAAGAGACAAGTCTCCTAGAGAGAAGAATTCCAAATAAAATATATATACTCTGCCCTCAGGGAGGTGGAGCATAACTCCTCAACCTTTAAGTATAGACTGTGCACAGTCACTTCCTTACAAAGAGTGCAGTTTGGAAAAGTTACAGTATCTGGTAACTTTAGAGTGGAGAAACCTAATGAACATGGCCTGAGCCAGGTGATCAAGGTTCCCATCAATAGTGACGTCATGTTGACAGCATGTACCTTGATATGTGATGAAAAGGGCACTTTACCTCAGTAAATCCATAACCCCAGTTTAATCATGAAAAAAAAATCGAAAATTCCCACATGATAGAGATTCTACAAAATATGTATCCAGCACTCCTCAAAACTTTCAAGGTCATCGAAAACAAGGAAAGTCTAAAAAACTGTCACAATCTAGAGGAGCTTAGGGAGTCATGACAACTAAAAGTAACATGGTATTCTGGATGGGGTCGTGGCATAGAAATTAATGTACCACACTGACGTTAGATGCTAATAATAAGGGAAACTGGTACAGGGTACATGCAAACACTGTACTATTCTCACAATTTTTCTGTAAATCTAATAAATTAAATAAATTAAAAATTTATTTAAATAATTGGGCCATTCTGAGGTTTGACCTCTTATTTATATGTTCAGTTTCAAGTCCTCAAGAAGTTTCCTAACACATTTTGCCTAGAATCCTTTTTGGAATTAGGTTTTAACCATAAATTACAAATTAAATAAAGTTATGCCCATAATCACATCCTGGTACGTTGTCTGGTTAGCTCTTCACGCCACAAACCCTTTTAATTGGACTGAACGACTGAAGACTTACTATTCATTGCTCTACCAATATGGCTGGTCTAACCCGAGTCAGTCCTTGCTGGGTTTCTGTTTCTGAAGCAAGAATGAAGACCCATGTGGTCTGAATGTAAGTTGAAGGCATGAAGAGATTCTGACACATGGAGAGGCAGAATTTTGACCTTCAAGCTTTTTGGAAATGTGAATGACTGCTGAGAGCTGTAGGGGAGACTCAGCAGGACTGAGGAATGTTAATGAAGTCTGCCTTTTTATAAGCAGTTGTTGCTGTAGAAAGAAACCGCAGTTATTAATGATGAAATATTGTACAGAAATTTTTGTAATGTAAGCAGTTCTCCCTCTTACAAACATCCCTCTTACAATCCTCAGAACCAGCCACTAGTGCCAAGGGAGGCATTGGAGCATCTGTGGTCTCAGGAGAAAGCAAAATTGCTGTGAAACGTAGGAAGAGAGGTTGCCCTTGTGGCATATTCTCAACTTACAATGTCCTGAATGGATGGTGGCACCTCCTGGGTAAACAGATCAAAGGCACACTGCCAGAATTTTTAAGTTAGTGTTACATTCTTAAAATTCCACCAATTCATCTCATTATGAAATGTAAATATATCTGGTATCCTTGTGAATCTCTCTTTCACTATTCATGTGGATTAATTCCATCAGAGGATTGCTGCCTGGTTAATACCTAATTGAGGGTGGCTGTGCTGAGGGCAGAGATTTACTTTGGCTGGAGTAGCTCTTTGGCATGGTGTAGGCTTAAGGAAATATTAGGGAGATCATATAGCAAAGTGGTTTACAATGTGATTCCAAATAAATTTTAGAATTATTTTGTCAATTTCTAAAAAAAAAAAAAAATTTTTGTTTTGCTAAGGTTTTAATTGCAATTGTGTTAATTCTATAAATGAGTTTAGGGAGAATTAACATCTTAATATCAAGTCTGCTAAACTATGAACATGATATATCTCTACATTTATTTAGATTCTCATTAGGTTCTCTCAGCAATGTTGCATAGTTTTCAGTGCATAGGTTTATCACCTGCTTTATTAAACTTATCTTTAAATATTTCATATTTTTGACGTTATTATAAATGAAATCTTTTAAATTTTATTTTCTAACTATTCGTTGTTAATATATAGAAATACAATTGTTTTTGGTGTATTGATCTTGTGTGCTGAGACCTTGCTAAATTCCATTACTAATTTTAGCAGCTCTTCTGTAGATTTTTTAGAAGATTTTCTGTAGATTTTCTGTATTACATGACCATGTCATCTGGAATAAAGACATTACTTTTTCTTTTCCAACCTGTATGTCTTTTATTTTTCTTACTTTATTGTAGTGGCTAGGAATACAAGTATAACGTTGAATAGAGGTTGTGAGAGCAGACATCCCTGCCTTGGCCCCAATTCTAGGGGAAAGCATTCCAGTTTTCATCACTAAGTATGTTGTTAGCTGACATTTTTTTTTTCTGAGAAAGATTCGCCCTGAGCTAACATCTGTTGCCAATCATCTTCTATTTTGTATGTGAGCCACCACCACAGCATGGCCACTGATAGATGAGTGGTGTAGGTCCGTGCCTGGGCACTGAACCTGGGCCCCTGAACCAGAGTACATTGAACCAGGGCTGGCCCAAAGCCGACATTTTTTTAAGTGCCCTTTATCAGAATAAGGAAGTTTCATTCTATTCCTAGCTTGTTCAGAAATTTTTATCATGAATGGGAATTGGATTTTGTCAGATGTTCTTTTCTGCATCTATTGAGATGATCATATGGTTTTTCATCTTTATTCTGTTAATAGGTTAATTAAAAAAAGCGATATTCAAATGTTAAATCAACCCTGTAATCTAGACACAAACCATACCCTGTCACAATTTATTATTACTTTTAGATGCTGCTGAGTTTAATTTATTACTATCAAAGACTTTTTCTTCTGTATTCCTGAGAAATATTAGATTATAGTTTGCTTTCTTATAATGTGTAGGTCTGATCGTGGTATTGGAGAAATGCTAGCCTCAAATAAAGAGTTAGGAAGTATTGTCCCTCTTCCATTTTCTAAAAAATGTTTGCATAGAATTGGTATTATTTTTCTCCTTTAATACTTGATACAATTCAGCAGTAAACTTATTGGCGCCTGGGTTGCTGTTTATGTAAATATTTTTTAAAACAAATTAAACATTTTAAATAGGTAAACACTGTCCAGATTTTCTACATCTCCTTGAGTTTGTTTTAAAATTTGTGTCTTTAAAGGCATTTGTTAATTTCATGTAAGCTGCCAAATGTATTAGTATAAAGTTATTCATAATATTTCTTTATTATGTTTGTAATATATGCAGAATCAATAGGTACATCCCCTCTTTCATGCTTGATATTGGTAATTTCTCTCTCACTCTCTCAATCTAGCTAGATGTTTATTAATGTTATTGATCTTTTCAAACAACAAGGTTTTGAGTTTATTATTATTATTTATTTTTCACTTTTTATTTCATTGATTTCTGCTCTTACCTTTTATTTCATTTTTTTAAATTAAATTTCTATTTAATTTATTCTTCTTTTTCTCATTTCTTGAGGTGGAAATTTAGGTCACTGATTTTTAGATCTATCTTATTTTGTAACATGAGCATGACAAGCATGTAAGTCCACAAATTTCCTTTTAAGCATTTCTTTAGCTTTGTCCCACATATTTTGAAATCTTATGTTTTCATTATCAATTACAAAATCTTTTTAATTTTCTTTGTTATTTTCTCTTTCACCTATGGATTACTTAGAAGACTGTTGATTAATTTCTATTTATTTGTCAATTTTCTGGATGTCTTTCTGTCATATAATTCCAATTTAACTCCACTTTATTAGAGAATGTGTTTTCTATGTTTTCAGACATTTTGAATTTATCGAGACTTGTTTATGTTCTAAGATATGGTCTATCTCACTAAATTTTCCTTGAGTACTGGAAAAGAATGTTTAGTATGCTGTTTGGCATTCTAGAAAGGTTAATTACATAAAGTTGGTTGATAGTATTGTTTACTACATTCTTATTGATTTTCAATTTACTATTTTATCAATTTCTGAGAGAGGAGTGTGAAAATCTCCAACCATAATAATGGATTTGTCTCTCTGCCCTTTCAATTCCAGTCATGTGTCACTTAGTGATGGGGATACATTCTGAGAAATTCATCGCTAGGTGATTTTGCTATTGTGTGAATATCATAGAGTGTACTTACACAAACTTAGATGGTATAGCCTACTAAACACCTAGGCTATATAGTACTAACCTTATGGGACCACTGTTATATGTGTATGTGGTCCACTGTTGACCAAAACATCATTATGCGGTTCATGACTGTATGTCAGTTTTACTACATGAATTTTGAAGCTCTGTTATTAGGTACATATATATTTAGGATAGTTACACTTTTTGATGAAATCATTTTTATCAGGCTTTTTTTCCTTTATTATTGGAAATAGTTCTTATTCTGAAGTCTACTTTGTTTGGTGTTAATATAGTCATTCCACTTTACTTTAGATTAGTGTTTGAATGGCGTACCTTTTCTCATTCTTTTACTTTTAATTTATCTGTGTCTTTTTATAAAGTGGGTTTTTTTTACATAGCATATAATTGGGCCTTGTTTTTCTTCCAGTTTGATAAGTTATTCCTTTTAATTAGAGTATTTGGACCATAACATTTGATGTGATTATCAACACGGTTGAATTTAAGTCCACTATCTTGCTAGATGTTCGTTATTTGTTTCATCTGCTCTTTGTCCCCCTTTTCTTCTTTTGCTGCCTTATTTTGGTTAATTGAGTAATTTTTAGTATTCCATTTTATCTTCTTTATTGGCTTATTAGCATACAGCTTTGATTGATTAATTGATTGACTTGTGATTGCTTTAAGGTTCACAATATATTTCTTTTATTTTTCACAGTCTATCTTCATATTATATTTTACTACTGTATATATCAGAAACTTATATCTTCCCCCATCCTTTTTGCTAATGTTGTCATACATTATACTTCTAACTAGGCTTTGAAAACCAAAGTCCATTCTTACTATTTTTCTTTAAACAGTCAATTTTCTTTTAAAGAAATTTTAAAATGAGGAAAAAGATTTTATATTTATTCATATATTTACCATTTTGGGCACTTTTTATTCTCTGTGTAGATCCAAGTTTCCATTTGACATCATTTCTTTCATCTGAAGAATTTCCTTCCTTGTAGTACAGATATCACAGTGACAATTTTGTTTGCATGAAAGTATGTTTCTTTCTTTTATTTTTTTTTTTTCCACTTTGAAAGATAGTTGTGCTGGCTATAGAATTCTAGGCTGACATTTTTCCTTTCCACAACTTTAAACATATTGTTCTATTGTTTTCTGTCTTGCAACATTTCCTCCCAGATATCAGACTATTTCTTTCAATGTTTTTTAACAAAGACATTTTTTTCTCCCCTATATGTCATGCCCCTTTTGTCTGTGGCTACCTTTGAGACTTGCTCTTCGTTACTGGTTTCCAGCAGTTTGATTATCACATACTTTGATCTGTTTTCTTTGTGTTTATCCTGCTTGGGCTTCATTGAGATTTTTTTGATCTGTGGCTTATAATTTTCACTAAATTCAAAAATGTTTGATAATTATTTCTTTAAATATGTTTCTGCCCTCTCCTTCTGGAAAGATTGCAGCTAAATACAACTATTAGATATTTTAATGTTGTCACATAGATCACTGTGGCTATTTTTTTTTTAGTGTTTTTTTTTTAATCTCTGTACTTCAGTTTTATACTTTCTATTGTTAATGCCCTGAATTCAGCAATAATTTCTTCTGCAGTGTCTAATCTGTCATTTCGTCCATGCACCAAATTTTACTTTATCATACTGTATTTTCAGCTTTAGAGCATCTATTTATTTTTTATTTATACTTGTCATTTCTCATTATTTTCGAGTTTTCTCTAAAGCATTGAGCATATTTCCAATAATTGTTCTAAAGTTCTTGTTTACTAATTTCCTCATCTCTTAAATTCCTAGTTGTTTCTATTGGCTAATGTTTTTCTTGATTATGAATCACATTTTTCTCCTTTTTATGTTTAGTAATTATTAATTGGATTCTTATCATTGCTAGTTACAAGGTTGAGCGTCTAGATTCAGTTATATTCCCTTAAAGACTGTTGAATTTTGTTTGGGCTGGCAGTTGATGTACTTTCAGATCATATTGATCCTTTCAAGGCTTGTTTACAAGCTTTGTTAGGGAAGGTCCAGAATAGCCTTTACATTAGGGGTAGTTTAGCCCTATTCCTCAGGTATGGCCTTTTTGAGTCTTTGTTGAGTATATGTGGTCTTTAGTGAGTTCTCTCAACTCTGGCTGGTAAAAATTTAAGCATATCCCAGCTCTATATCAACTCTGAGAAATGTTCCACTTACAGCTCCCATACACTTTTTTGCCTTCCCTCATAGAGTTTCCATGCTTACCTTTAGCAAACTATTCAAGGGTTCTTTTAGGAAGAATACTGTTGCTTTTTCTACACAGCCGTCTCTTTCTAGTATTCTTTCCTATAAATTCCAGCAGCCTCAGCTTGCTTTTCTATGATCTCTAGCTCTTCAATTCAGAGAGACTATTATCCTGAATTTGAGTTGCCCTTACTTGGCCACAGTTTGAAAAGTGCTTCCACATAGAAAACTAGGGCCATCACGGAGCTCACCTTTCCCTTTTCTCAGGTATCACAGTCCTGGAAGCCTATTGTCCAACGTCTGAAAATAGTAGTAGTAGTCTCCTATATTTTGTCCTGTTTTCCTACTGGAGAGGCAAGTTTGGTACTAATATTCCGACATGGCACAAGCAGAAGTCCCTCTTCAGCAAAGTTTTAAAATGCTACACCTGGGGCCGGCCCTGTGGTGTAGTGGTTAAGTCCAGTGCACTCCGGATCCTGGACACAGTCCTACACCACTCATCAAGCCATGTTGTGGCAACGGCGATCCACATACAAAATAGAGGAAGATTGGCATAGTTGTCAGCTCAGGGTTAATCTTCCTCAAGCAAAAAAAGAGGAAGATTGGTAACGGATGTTAGCTCTGAGCAAATCTTCCCCACCAAAAAAAAAAGCTACTTCCTGTGAATAAACAAAATATAGTATACACTACAATGGAGCAATATTCACTAATAAAAAGGAAAGAAGTACTGATAGATGCTACAACATGGATGAAGCTTGAAAACATTATGCTAAGCAAAAGAAGTCAGATACAAAAAATATATATATTGTATAAGTTCATTTATAAAAAATGTCCAGAAAAGGAAAATATAGAGAGACAAAAAGCAGATTAGCAGTTGATAGAGCTGGGGTGTAAATGGGGAATATCTGTAAATAGGCAGGAGGTTTCTTTTTAGGATGATGAAAATGTTCTAAAATTAAATTGTGGTGATGGTTGTAGAACTCTATAAATATACTAAAACTCATTGACTTGTACAATTAAAATAGATGAATTTTATGGTATACAAAATATATCTCAATAAAGCTGTTGAAAAATGTTATATCCTGTAGTTAACCATGCTTTAGAAAATTGAGAAAGGTATTGTGTCTGCATTTGAGGCAAAGCAGTACGGGATGGACAAGTAGCTGCCTCACGAAGCATCTTGGAAGACAACAAAATATGACCTCAAGGCTTTGGAACAGAAGTAGTGTGGCCTACGTAGCTGGTGGGACGATAATGGCACCAGTATTGATTTGTGGAATATGTTAACATTGCTGGGGATTACCACATATTGTATTGTAGTTGACTGTACTTTTTTGTGGTGTGGAAGGAGAGAACATGGATTAGCGTTATTCGGCCTTAAATGGAATTCCTACTGCTAATGACTGGAGTACACAGAGACAAGGACATTACAAAGATTTAAAAAACATGATGAAGAATCGAGAGTTAACTATTGCAAAGGCTATAACTCTTACAGCTATAATAAGAGACAGTTGTTCCATTAAAAAAAAAAGACATTGAGAAGTCATTCATAAGTTAGCTAATTTTGGAGACCTCTTAAAGACTGTAATTTTATTAAATGAATATCAAGGCCCTACTAACAAAAATCTTTTCTTGGTATACATTTCTGAGATTGTTACAAACACTTGTTTCATAAAACAAGCAGAAATTACTAAATTTCTTATCAGCACTCATAAATATTCAGCCTGTGGCTTTTTGAAAGACAGTTGAATATTCCTATTGTTCAGCATTGCAAAACTGTATTGTTGGTGTACCAGGAAATTCCCCACCATCTAAATTCATATTCTTGTACATCCAATGCAATAATGTTCAACGATTAGATGAGTTTTACTTAAGCGGTAGGAGTATTGCCTTGAGCAGTTCTTGGGATAAGAGGAATAAAAATGATTTTTTAAAAAACATAAATTGCATCTATTTGTTCAAGACAGTTAAAGAGTTGGAATGGGGTTTTATACATTCAACCATATTGATGTTTTGGAATTCAATTAAAATTTAGTTATAGGAATAACTTTTTTCATGGTTCATAACCAAAACACACTAGAATTGAAAACAAATAGCTGATTCTGTTGATAGACTCATGGTGTTAGACCAGCCTTTAAGAGACAAAATTGTAGCTGAATATGTTAAGAATATGTTTTGTTCTCTATTTCAGTGTTTCACCCTGTGTAACATATTGCCTCTCCTGCTGTTGTTTGCAACCTTTTTACACTTGGCATAAATATGTACATTAAATCTATTCTGATTATTATGGGCATCCCACTGTGCAGCTCCCATTACAATGGTGTCCCTTAAGCACTGTATTTATTGCCTAGTTACCATGCTTTTGTAATGTATGTTATTAAGTACCACCTCTTTCCAGCACTTTGAGGATCTATAATTACCAAAAGAGGCAACTGTACGATGTTTGCAATTCTGCACGGAAGCTTGAAGAGGGATACTGGCTGCTAGATGGCAGTAACAGAATTTGCGCCTGGGGATCCTGCTGAAAAATGGTAATTTCAGTTCAATATTTTTTTTTAATTTCCAGGGAACCATTTGAATACAGACCTCTGAGCAACCACAACCACACTGACAAATGCATCAAAATCCTCTCAGTGAATTCTTTCCTATAATATTGCTCTACATGCAGCACTTTGCTGCTTAATGGACACAGAACTCTATTTATTTATTTTTGCTATGACAATGTGTCATTTTTTGGTAACTGAAGGCAATCCCTCCATCCAAACCAATTTTACAGCATAAGCTTGAATAAAAAGTAATAGGGGCAGGCATTCGTGTTTTTCTCTTTGTATAAGCTACTTCCCACTCATGAGTATCTTTCCTGTTATTCCAATTTCTTCTGCTTACACACCATGAAAGAGTTATTCTCATTCAAATCCATCTTAGTTGACTAAGTTAAAAGAGTCAAGGTCCTAGAGACAGAAACGAGGTGACAAGTATATGGTTAGCCAAAGAGGAAAGATATTTGGGTCACTGTGAACCAAACGTAGAGTAAGAAACACAGTATGGAGAGGTCAAAGCATAGGGTTCTAGATCATGGTAGCCAATATATAGATTTCTAGATCATAATCATTAATACATAGGGTTCTAGACCATAGTGGCCAATACACAGAGTTCTAGATCCTAGTAGCTGATACATAGGGTTCTAGATCATAGTAGCCAAGCTTATAGAAATCATTAAATTTGAGAAATCAAATTTGCCCAGTACTATTTTAAGTCCATATGCACATCAGCAGAATAGAAATGAAGTAGCTGAGAATTTACAAAATTATTGGAGAAGCTACATTTATGACCAAAGAACCTTTTGAATGACGCAAGGCAATATTTACTCAAATGCCAAATAATAAAGTACAAAAGGGGCAGGAGTGATCAGCATGGGACAGTACAATTTTAAAAAGTTGCATGATCAATATGGAGTAAAGCATTTGAGGAAAAAATCACATGGATGGATAAAATTGAAATGGAAAGGGGGAAAATTGGTTAGGATATTCAAGGAAGTAGAGAATGAAAGCACAAAGGAAGTTTAATATTGCTGAATCATACGATACATGTTTGCTGGTCTATTGATTAGATATAGACAGTTATAAAAATGCATGTTATATAGCACTTTTCAATTCACAAGGTATGATCTCATATTGAATCACCTAACAACTTCTTGACATGGGCCAGCAGGTATCTCCTTTTTTAAGAAGAAGAAACTAAAGCTCAGACTAGTTAAAAAGCTTAGTGATGAGGACATATACAGCAGAGACGATATTGGAACCATCTCCTAAATCCTGTTTCAGTGCTTTTTACTCATCACACATTAAATTTTTTTTACACAGTGAGGGTGTCTGAAATTATATTTTAGATCCCTTTTAGAGGAGAAGTATCCAAATTTAACAGGGGCAATTCTGGCCCTTGGGCATATCTTCATCAACCTCCACTTCACCATGCTGGGGCTTTGCAGCTGAAAGGCAAGAGAGGCCAGAAGGGGGTCTGGCCGTAGAGGGAAATGGGGAGGAGCAGTGCCATTCCTGTCTTCAGAGTTTCAGGCTAAAACTCTACCTGGCTGATTTGCCTTGAATTTTCCAAACTCTCATTTGTAAAAAAATAATGACCTTTTCATCTGACTAGAAAGGGCTCCTTTGGAGGTGCTCCACTGTATTTGCTTGTGTTCTATTGTGTCCCCTATATGCAAAGCCTGGAAGCTAACAATAGACTGCATTTCCTGTTTTCACTCTTTGTCCAGACACCAAGTCGATAACCATATTTTACCGTCATCATTGATGCGCATCAGCTTATAAGTAACCCTTTGGTGCGTGAACGTAGGGAATTTTAAAACACTGGGCTCTTCGATATGGATTTGTGTTACAGTCATGTCATCCTCTCACCCTTCCACATTTTCAAAGGATCAGATGGCTATAACTGCAGAGAAGTACATGAGTAATCTCTAGTCTATTTTAGAAACAGGAGGCCAGATGACTCCCTTTCCATAAAGGACTAAGATTTCAGCCAGTGCTGATGCCGTCTGATAAGAATTTAGTAGTTTCTGTGGGTGAAATCTGAACTGAGGCAAGCAACGTTACTTTTGTTTCTGAAAATTATCTATGTCCAGTGCAGCAATCAGCTAGAAGGTCCATACTCCAATAAAAGGATTTCAAATGGAGAGTTTCTTCTTTCCCTCAATTCCCCTCTTAATTCCATCTTAAAGTGCATCTTGAATCTGAATGAGCTCCAGACAAACCTCACATACAACAGACAGGAGAATTCAAACCAATGCATTTATTATGCTCAGGAAACACAGCTGACTCCCAGCGTTGCCAAATCAGCAGGGTTTGCACAAACCGCGTGTGGTTTTCATAAGCATTGATTGCAGCCAAAATGCTGTTTTGTGAGTTGAATTTTTAACCAATTGCCAAGTGACCAATGTTAACTTTGCATCAATGTGAGGGTTTATTAAGCTTATTTTATGACTTTTTGCTTACTAGCTTATTTGGTTCTGCAAAATATGACATAAACATGAAAATTTCCTTCCAAATTACCATCTATGAAGACAATGTTTTGTTTTCATGAATCCTGAGCAGTTAGACTACAATCATGTACCAAAAAACAAATACAGATCAATCTCTCTGGAGATTTGGGAATATGAAAAGGTAATTTTTATCCATAAAGAGAATTGTGTTCATGCATCTTTATCTATGAAACCACTAAAATAATTACTAGCAGTGGAGGCCTGTAAAAAAAAATAATGAGTTTTCCATGTACCATATTGTAGAACAGATAAAAATAGAGTCCAAGGCCCAGAGGAATTTGGGAGCATGAAGTTCTGCAAGTAGATACGTGGAAACAATGCAGGACTTAAGCACAGTAACAGAACTTACCTCTAATTGAGGATGCTCCCTCAGGAGCTTGCTACTATAAGATCTATCGAAAGGGTTTCTCAAAACCATTTGAGTCTTGGTCATCTAGTTGGCACTCTACGATAACAGCTTTTCACTTGAAATTCTGTCTTAATGATATCTATTCATACATTTTTTTTTAGATGGGAAAGGAAAAGCTTAAAAAAAAAAACAGAAAAAGTAGAATTAATGTTTTAAATGAAGCTCAATCCTTTAAGATTTGAATATGTTTAGAGTAGAAATGTTATCCTGTGATTGGCTCTCCCCTTTTTGTCAATCTCTGCTAAGAGAGCAAGAAGAGGCAAGGAAGGGAATGTGAAGCAGACTCATCTTTTGGGTCCTTGTTCTAGAAGAGAGAGCTCCCCATGGGAAGGGTGGTTACAGATGTCCATGCTGTCAGGTTTTGTGAAATATGGGAGGCTCACAAAGCAAAGACTTCAGTCGGCAATCACTAAAGCCAATTTAGAAAACAGAAGGAAAATAATTAAGTTGACTTAAAACCAAAACCCCAGACTTGTATATATTACTGAGTATTTACTAGATGGCCAGTTTTGTATCACGAAGGCAAAGGCAGAAAGAAACAAACATTTTAGTCTGTCATTAATCAATACATTTATGTCTCTTAAAGATCTGCCCCATTCTGATAGAATTTTCATTTTGTTTTTTTCTGATGTAACAGCAGTGTTGTCATTGATGCTCTGGAACTATCAACATTTGTGTTTCCATGTGGAAACTATCAGCACACCAGTTTCTCAGGCCAAACCCAACTGCTTTTAAAATCCCAAATAGTACACTGTAAAATATTGTAAGCTTTCAGATCCTCTAAATTTGTTTTATCATCATTCTAGAGAGTACTGGTTGTTCTAAATACACTAATGATGTCAAAATTGAGTATTGAAATTTAAAAATGCACACTTTCAGAATATACATATTTAATGTTATAATTCATTTTAGTGATACTTAATGTCAAAAACACTTTAAAATTTATTTTAAAATACAACAATAAAAATTTGATCAGATGTAAAGATTCATTTTCACAGAGTCATTTTATTCAAATTAATCCTAGCATCTAAACTCCAGAAAATTTTTATTAGAAAATCTACATGATCCTAACATGGTATTTAATAACACTTCTAAATGAAGTGGATTTAATATCTTAAGCTTATCTAATAAATTAAAATATATAACAAAATTATTGTCAGAATGTTGTCTCAGTGAGCATGGACACATTTATCATCACTTTAACATGTTGAGCAAAAAAGATCAAAAAAATGTTGAAAATGTAGTGTATTTCAGTAAATACACTGAGTGCTGGGTAAGAAGATTATTCATGTTGCTTTTAAATAGCTAACAAAACTTTACGTCAATAGCTTCTAGAAAAAGAATTTCAGTGCACTCATTTTTTTGTTAAATATAGGTTGGGAGCCAAGCACATCCCAAACTCTGTGCTAGCCACTAAGAATAAGAAATGAACAAGAAGGATGTTCTAATATTCTACTTAGCCATGTAAGTAAATAATCAAGATATAACGTGATAAATACCATGATCTTATAGACGTGTTTTATTTCCTTCACAGCACTTGTCTCTATCTGGAGCTCTATCTTTGATTTGCATTTCCTGTCTTCCCTATTAGAGGTGCCCTCCAAGTGGGCAGGAACTTTGTCTTGTTCACTTCGATACCCCTAGTGCTCAGAGGACAGCCTGGCATACAGTAGGGGCTTAATAAATAGTGGCTGAGTGCATCAGTAAATGTAGAAACTATAATGATGGATGGCAAAACAGGAATTTTACTTTTCTTAAAACCATCATTTCTCTGTCAAACCCATATCGTTATGAATAGGTCATAAAGGCAACACAGCCTTAGGAATGAAAGGAAATAAAAACACTAAGGGTCTATTACATAGATCAATTAGGAAGAGAGGGCGAGGTCCTTTTCAAGATATTTGTTTCCTTTCTTTCTTAGTTAATTAAGCCTGGGGTCCCTCATTGTTGCTTACCCAGTAACCCAAGAGCTCAGTCTCTGCTGTCTGTTTTTCTACCAGGAAGTGCTTCTCTGGACCTTCTTGTGATGTGGACAGCCCTTTGCCTGCCTCCCCAGCTTCTGAGATAACCATGGTTCTTATTAATTTAGATTATGAAGAGATTAATTCAACATCACCAATTAATTCATTAGTTTTGTCTTTTTAATATGGGACTTTTATTACATCATGGAGGTATGTTTGGAGAGTTTCTTAGTTTGGTCATCCTGATTAAACAGAGGCTGTGTTACACGTGGGTAGGAGCCTGTCTTCTTGAGTCGTACTACTGGGAAATGACCTTGGGTAAGGCATTTTTCCTCTCTGTGCCTCGGTTTAATCAATGGTGCAATTAAAACAATACCACCCTATAGTGTTATAGTGAGAATCAAATGTGAGAATCCATGGATAACACTTGGCAGAGAGCTAGGTCCTTGTAAATGATAAATTAAGTTTAACTCTTACAGGTCGGTACCATCAATCTTCTTTCTCCTCATCCTAATGCAAAATTCTGGAAATTTTATACCTCTGGCTATTTAAATTAAGTACTTTGAAAGGAAATGCTGCGAGAGATGGTTACTCTTCCAGCATTCATGAGATCAGCTCAGTGTCCGATAGGGCGTGGGGTGGAGGCTCAATAGGGAGACTAATGATAATAGTCATATTTCTCCCATTGTTATTTTTTTTTTTTGCATTTCCTGAAAAACGTAAAATATGTCCCAACTGAATTCATTCTCACAGAGTTTTTGTGAAGTAGGTAGGCCAACGTGAATGTTCTTATTTCCCAATAGGCACATTTAGCAAACTAAATTGCCCTGTACACTAAAGGCAAAGTTGACTAAGAAGAGAAAAACGTCATCATGGCATCATGGTTAAGAGCAGTCTGAGCTTTACAGTCAGCGAGGTATGGGTTCAAAGCTTCACAACCCGTGTTTCCTTGGTTACGCTATTCAACTTCTCAGTGTTTCCTCAGAAGCTATTTTGAGAAGAAAATCACAAAGTACAAGTAAAGTGGTTAACAGGGTGCCTGACACATCGACAATGTTCAATATGTCTTCGTTTTTATCATCATTACCAGGCAGCATCCTAAATTCTCCCCAGTCATGATGCTAAGGTAACCTGGACTTAGAAAATTTGACCAGCCTTTTTCGCAGCCATATAATATAGCCTTTGTGACAGGAAAATTAAAATTGAGATCATGTACACACGCGTGCACGCGTGCACACACACACACACTATTGTAGCTTAAGGAATGGAATTGAGGTATCCTAGATGCCACTGTGTATATGATTTTATAATCCACCATTTTTTGTTACCACCAAATTAGTTAAAACTGTAGCATGGCATCCCTCAATAGGGGAAAGTGTACCACTCTTGATTGGCAGGAAAGCCCATGATTTATTGACATCATACCTTGTGTGACTAGCATAAACGCATTCTCTCTGGCTTCAACTTTCAGGACAATGTCTGATTTTTTACATGGTTGATTGGTGCTATGTAACTCTGCTTTTCCAATAACCCCAAAATCACACCTCATTGTCCCCTACTCCAGAATTAGTAGAAATGATCTGTTTTCCAGGACATCCACTGGAAAGCATTCCCCAAGGCTCCATTGCAAACTGGAAGTTTCCCTCTCCATGTGCGTCTGCCAATTAGGCTCTCAGCCAATTATAATTCACTGGGGGTTTTAGTCTAGAGAGTTCTAAGTGGATTTTAAATTTAATCCTAGGACAATTATCTCTATATAATACTCCTTTAATTTCTGTGATTTGGCAGCACCAATGAAAATGTGTCTTATTTATTAGCCCTTTCATTTTCAGCATAAGCCAGGACTAGCTCCAGAACACTTGTGAAGTCGATGAAATTCGTTTAACAGCCTCTCTTCTCACCTCCATTCTAGTACATATTTCTATGGTCGTGAACAAGCCCTGTCTTCAGATCCTTTAAGTGTTCGCTGTCAGCAACATTGAGACTCAGAGAACAACCCCCCCAAATCAACTCACCACCAATTTCTCTCATAATGGCCCTTCCCTTAGGACTCTACTTTGATTAGTTATCTTCAGAGAAATTCACTTATTAATTTTTCATTAATGCATTTATCCATTCAATATCCATCTATTGCGTAATTATAATGTGCCAGAAGAAAACATGTGAGGCATAGACCCTGTCCTTGAGAAGTTCAGACAAAGAAGATACATGAAAGGAGGTGACTAGATTAACTTGGCAACTTCCGTCCTGCCTTATTTCTCTCTATCTTGGAGCAGGATTCAGTGCTTTGAGGAATCCTCAAAATAGATCCAACTCCTCAGAACATCATAACAAATTAATATTATAACAAAAGTTTTGTAGCAAATAACTATAGCAGGTATACACTTAGTAAACAAACTCAAGTTATATGAAAAATTTACTATTTGAGTTTTTTTTATTTTTTGTGAGGAAGATTGGCCCTGAGCTAACATCTGCCAATCCTCCTCTTTTTGCTGAGGAAGACTGGCCTTGGGCTAACATCCATGACCATCTTTCTCCACTTTATATGGGACGCTGCCACAGCATGGCATGACAAGCAGTGCGTCGGTGCGCGCCCGGGATCCGAACCGGCGAACGTCAGGCCGCCGCAGTGGAGTGCGTGCACTTAACCGCTGTGCCACCAGGCCGGCCCCTGCTATTTGATTTTTTAAAATTTGAAGTGGTCTAGGCATATCATTAGATAATAATTAAATCCTAGAAGATCTTCCCAGCTTCTGTCCCCAGGGTTAAAAACTAGCCTGTACTTGGTGTTTATCATTCCCACTAACATTTTAATATCCTTTCTCCATTTCATGTATCCATTTACAATATAAAACAATATTTTACATGGTTTTAAACTTTATATAAATGAGTTTGCATTGTGCCTATTCTCCTCTAGCTTGCTTTTTCTTTCAACACTAAGTTTGCAAGATTTGTCTGTACTGATACTTGTAGATGTAGTTCATCCTTTGTATGAATATAACACAATTTATTTACGTACTGTGCAGTGAAGGACTAACTAAGCAATTCTGGGTTGTCCACACCCAGCATAGTCCAAAGAAAGATTGGCCCTTGCCCAGCTCCTGGGAGGTAACCCCTAAGACCTTGGAGTTTCCTGCCTGATAAGAATGTCCTTGTTACCTAGGAACCTTGGGCGGTGCTAGGCAGTCTATGCTAACAATGGGATTCATGGTAGAGGACCTGGACCATGCCGTATCAGCTTGACCCCTGGAGGGGCTAGAGAATAAGGTCAGCCTAAGATCAGCCACACAGGAGGTCAGCCAAGCCTGGGTGAACAAACCCAATAAAAATCTTGGACATTGAGACTCAGGTGAGCTTCCCTAGTTGGCAATACTTTGTGTGTGTTGTCACACATTATTGCTAGGAGAAATAGGTGCTGTCTGTACTACTCCACTGGGAGAGAACAACTGGGAGCTCACGCCTGGTGTTTCTTGGACTCCTCCCTATGTGCCTTTTTTCTGTTGCTGATTTCAATCTGTATGCTTTCACTGTAATAAACCGTAGCGATGAGTATAACAGCTTTGCTGAGCTCTGTGAGCCCCTCTAGCAAAACATTAAACCTGAGGGTGGTCTTGGGACCTCCAAATACTCTCTCCTATCAATTGACATTGTTTCCAAATTTTTGCTATTGCATGCAATGCTTATGAAGAACATACCACACATTTTGTTCATGTGTGAGTGAAATTCCTGAGTCATAGGGATTGTGTTCTAAAATTCTGAATGGCTCTCCAAAGTTGGACCATTTCACAATTCTACCAACCTTATCTAAGAGTTCCCATCACTCCTATTTTCACCAACACTTGGTATTGCTAGACTTTTCAGTTTTTGCAAATCTAATGTTGTGAGATTGTATTTCATTATTTTTAATTTGCACATCCTTGATGATTAAGGAGGCTGAGAATCTTTCTTTGTGATTTGAGGTTTTATTTCCTGTGAATTGCCTATTCATATCTTTTCCACTTTCCTATTATGTTACCTCTTTCTGTTATTTATAGAAGTTCTCTATGTATTTGGAATTAATTATTTAAAGGTCATATGTATGGCAAATACATGCTCCTGTAGCTTATCTTTTTACTTTGTTTATCAAAATTTGTGGTACAAAAGTTTGAAGATTCAATGTAGCAAATTTTATCACTCTTTTTCTTTATGATTTATGCTTTTGGTATCTTGTTTGAGAGATTTTTACCTAGCTCATTGTCATAAGGATAGCCCCCTATATTTTCTCCTAAATGTTTCAAATTTTTGCTTTTTCACACTTAGGTATTTTATCTCTCTTGAATTTATTTTTGTGCATGGCATGAGAGAGGAAATATTTTCTTTTTTTCCCAAAAGATAGTCAATTTTCCCATAGTGTTTTTGTATAAGTGGTATATTTCCCTACACACATATTTTTTAATGTTTCCTCTATTATAGACTAAATTTCCATAAATTCATGGTCTCTTGCATTTCTTCTCTATTAGTCATTAATCTCTATGACTATTCTTGCACCAATAGCATGCCTACTAATTACTACAGTTGTATTTTAAAGCTTGACCTAATTACTAAAATCTTGGTGTCTGGAAAACTGTGTCCCCACCATCTTGTTCTTCCAAAACACGAGTTTAATTTAAAGTCAACTTTTAAATTTTCACAAAAAAACTTGAGATTTTGATGGAATAGCATTGTGTATATGTATATATATATATATATATATATATATATATATGAAATTATCAGAAGCGTACATATTGGCAATATTTAGTCTTCCTATACATGACATGGTGATTCCCTGAATTTCTGTACTTCAATTTTTAATATATTTCCATAAAATTTCATCCCTTTCTCCATGAAGTTTTGTATATCTTTTGTTACATTTATTCCTAGGTACCATACATATTTTGGTTGCTATTGTAAATAGTATTCAAAAATACTTGCTGTTATATAGAAACACAACTGATTTCTAAATATTAATCATAAATCTTGCTGAATATTCATCAATTCTATAATTTTTCTGTATATTATCCAGTATTTTCTTTGTAGACAAATATACAATAAGCAGATAATGACAATTTTGTTTTACATTCTCTTATTTTCTTCTAATTCACTGAAATCTGACTCTGAGACCCCATCCTGCTGGAGTGAACATTCCCTCATTTTCTTCAAATTGACTGAAATCTGACTCTGAGACCCCATCCTGCCAGAGTGATGGGAAATTCTACCTCAGTCGTTAGAAGTCATCGCCCCTCACACTCACACACCCAAGGTTAGCCATGGCCCAGGATCCTCTCCATCACCAAAGAGTCAGGGAGGCTCCACCGGTCAACAGTTAAAGGCCCACACTAGCTACCACTGATATAATACTCTCCAAGTATTGTATCTCCATGTATCTCCAGAGCCCCTTCAGGGCTGGTGGCTTTGCTGTTTCTGTGCCACTCTTGAGGTACAGAAATCTTTGCCAATCCTGGTAGGCCCAGGCCCAGCCTCTATAGGCCCCACATGCAGCCATCTCCTCTGAGATCTCGCTTTCTCTCAAGCTGCTGCCACAGTTCCCCATGGACAAGCATGGTGGAAGTTCTCCACCTAGTCCTCCAATTCCAATTAGCGCTTTAAAAACAATTGAAGCTTCTGTCTACCTAAGTGGAACTAAATACACAAATTAAAATCTTAATAAATTATCTACCCATGTGCTAAAATCGCCTTTAAACAAGTTCTTCTTTCTGCCAAGTTTCTATTTAGTTGCCAAGGGCTGGGTATTTACCTCTTGGCACCCAACTTTCCTGCCACCTCCCAACCCCATATGTACACATATCCTAGTAATTTGGCCTATATGGCTCCAGCCACATCCACCCACACATCTAATCTTTGCTTTCCTAAAACCTTTTCTAAAACAAAGACCTTAACACTAGCTTCTCTGATTTGCTTTCTTACTCCCATCACCTCATTCAGTCAGCAAAGAATACTTTTTAGGAATTGGCAATAAGAAATAATTTCCGCCCTCACAAACATTTTTTCCCAGCCAGGAGAACATTTACCACACAGTCATTAGGTACTAACCTAGAAAGCCGTTCAGAATTCTGCAGGGTGCTGGCCCATTTGAATAAATCAAGGAAGGATCAAAGAAAGACGGAAGCCAAATACAGAATAAGGGGTAGATGCTTCGCCAGGCTAAGGAAACAGAGGGCAAGGGGGCATTTCTAGCAGAAGGATTCATCTGCGCAAAGGGATAGAATTTTGATAGAATATAGACTATATTTCAAAAATTTGAAAGAATAACGTATTCCTTTTAGCAAAACAGAAAGAAAAGGGCTGAAACTTGGGCTAAAGAACTAGTATTAGACAACTAAGGGTCTTTTAATTCATTTTAATAATATATATCATCTTATAGGTGATGGGAGCCCTTGAAAATATTTGAGTGGAGAAGAGAGGAAGTGACATAATGTTTGTCTCCTTAATTGAAAGTGTGATGTTAATGACCGATGTCAGCTTAATATATTATCCTTTCTACAATTTTTGCATTTTAAAAGAATATGTTATATCATTAGGTAATTGCAAGATTAAAACAAAAAGATACCACTATACAACTGTTAGAATGGTTAAAATCTAAAAAACTGACAATACCAAATGCTGGAGAAGATATGAAGCAACAGGAACTCATATGCATTTGCTGGTGGGAATGCAAAACGCTACAGCCCCTTTGGAAGACAGTCTGGCAGTTTCTTACAAAGTTAAACATAGTCTTATCATACGGTACAGCAATCACACTCCTAGGTGTTTTCTCAAATGAGATAAAAAACTAACATAGACACAAAAAACTGCTTATGAATGTTTATAGCAGCTTTACTCATAATTGTCAAAAATTGGGAGCAACCAGGATGTCCCTCAATAGGAGAATGGATAAACAAATTGTTAAACTTGATAAACTATCAAGTCACAAAAAGACATCGAGGAAACTTAATTGCACACTTCTAAAAGAAAGAAGTCAATCTGAAAAGCCTACATACTATCTGATTCCAACTATATGACATTCTGAAAAAGGCAAGACTAGAAACAGTAAAAAGATCAGTGGTTTCCATGGGTTCAGGGTTCAGGTGTGGGGAATAAAAGAAAGGTTAAGTAGGTAAAGCAAAAGGGATTTTTAGAGCAGTGAAATTATTATGTATGATACTGAAATTGTAGATACATCACAGTATGCATTTCTCAAAACCCATAGAACTATACAACACAAAGAGTGAACCCTAACATAAACTACGGATTTTAGTTAATGATAATATATCAATATTGGTTAATCAGTTGTAACAAATTCACCACACTAATGCAAGATGTTAATAATAGGGGAAATTGTGTGGCAGTCAGAGGAAGGAGGTGAGAAAAAGTATACTCTGTACTACCTGCTCAATTTATCTGCAAACCTAAAACTGTTCTAAAATATTAGGCCTATTAATTTAATTGAAAAGCAAATATATATATACATATATAAATTAACCAATTAACACTTCCAACCAATTATTTACAAACAGTTCATTATTCTTCACACACACATGTACACACATATACACACAGTATTCCAGACGCCATAAAAAGTTCTGAGAGAAAAGCTTCATGAGGACAGGAGTCTCTGCCATTGAGATTTGTGTCACTGATGTATCCCAAGTGCCTGCCACCAGTAGGCCCTTTATAACTAATTAGAAATATAATTTTTTAAATTAATGAATAAATTAGTACAAATATGAAATAGAGAAGGGGATTTGGATAGTGATCAGAAAGAATCCCCAGTGAGTCTAGGAATGACTTTTCAGTAAAGCAACAGTATTTGCATCAGTGAAAGAAAACAGGAGGACAAGACAAAGCCAAGTGGAGAGGTCCCATTTGTGAGCGGGTTGCCTATGGTCTGTGGAAATGGTTAGTACAATTGGGGACTTCGGAAAAGAGCCTGAGAAGGCACTTACCTATTTAGTCTGGTGGGTGAGGGCCAGGATATACACTGATTTGGCCTTTGTCACTGTGGAGAATTTAATTTCCAAACAAATTTACTGTGTCAATGGTCAAGATGGGTATATTCCTTAAACAGGAATGTTCTATTGAGATATTCCTGTTGTAAGAGTTTCTGTCCCATACTTCACCTATGAGGGAGTGCTAAGAGGGCGCGGGGTGAGACTGGGAACAAGTAAACTAGGAAAACTTCAGGGAATTTTTATGACTGTACTGACATTGGTGTGCCTGAATATAAGAAACTGTCTTTCTTAAGATGCTCGAAATCCAGCTCTAAAGGATTGAACTGTAAATGAAGGTATGTTACTATAAAAGTACTAGAAGAAAATACATGAGAATTTTTAAATCAATAAAGCCCAGGAGCCGTAAAAGAAAAGTATGACCAGTTGGCCATATAAAATTTAAAGTGTTTTTTTGACTAAACATGGTATAAAAGTGTTAAGATGCAGTCACAAAAACGTCTTTGATTTTAAATATTGGACTAATATTCACCTGTCAAATGACAAACAAATAATGTGAAGAGAATAGATAATTCACAGCAGAAAAATATCAAAGGCTCAATACACCCTAAAAATTTTCAATTACTCTAGTAGTGAAACAATGCTAATAGGGCTCATTTTTAAAAATTTATTAGGTGGTAAAAAACTAAAAATATTATCCAATTGCAGTAAAATTCAATTTCAATAAATTGATATTACTCAATTATCCAGTGCTGTTGGGAATGTAGGCAAATAGGCTTTCACAAATGTTCTTAATGAAGACTAAATTGTTTCAACTTTTTAGAGGTTGATTAGGCAAGTTTACCAATAACAATAATAATGGCAAGTAGTTATTATGTGCTATGTATTGTTATACGTACTCTATGTTTATTAACACTTAATCTTTACAATAACTCTGTGAGGTAGGTACTATTATTATCTCCCATTTTACAGATGAGAAAATCAAGACATGGACACATCAAATAATTTACCTAGGAAAAAGTTCACATACCTAGGAAGCAGAGATGCTGGAATTCAAACCCCGGTACTCTGGCACCAAAGTTCATGGCCTTAACCTCCCTGTAATACCACCTCATGGTATTACATATATTGTTTAAAATGTATCTGGGATTTTGTTTTTATTCAGAGATGGTGAGGCCAACATATCAGGAGATGACTGCCAATGAGAAGATAGTATGTTACTCACAGTTCCCAAGAAGAGGGGGGATGCCGTGCCATGCAGAGACTCATGGGGAAGCACCAGGGTCAGTCAAGAGGCGGAAGAAGCAAGAGGAAAGCATGAGCAAGAGCCTTTATTGTGGGTTTTGCAGGAAGGAAGGGGCAAGGCAGGGTGAGTAAGCCAAGCAGATTTAGGATTGGATAGTTTAAATAATTTCGGCAGGCTCTAGGCTATGGCATAATTAGGGCAGAGGAATATGGCCTCCTGGAGCATAAGAACCAGATAGAGTTCACAGTATGGCCTCTGGATTGGTTGATTTGTATATCAAAGGTGTGTTTGCAGGCAAACTGTTTGCTGTCTCTTAGAATGAGCTAACCCTGGGAGGGGTAGTCTCTCCAGGATCAGCAAGGCCCCAGATGCCAGAGCATCAAGAATACAGGAAATAAGAAAATTGATACATACATGTATACTCTTTGACTCGGCAATTTACCATCTAGGAATTTATACTGTAGAAATGCACACATAAGCGGAGATATGTAAACACAAGTGCTCAGCACAGCACTGCTTGCAACTGCTCAAAATTGCTATTAACCAACGTATGCGATTCTGGTGTTCGTGGAGGCTGAGAAGCAAGGCTTGACTAAGAGAATGACGTCGGAGCTCTAGCAAAGCACAGGTGTGGGTGTTTCTGAAGAGTTCTAACCGCTAGCCAGAACAGGACAGTGGTTCTCAAGCTTCAGTGGGTCAGAATCACCTGCTGGGCTTGTTAAAACACGATCCAGATCACTGATCCCCATCTCTAGAATTTCTGATTCACAGGGTGTGGGATAGGGCCCCCAAAATGTGCATTTTTAACAAGTTCCAGGTCATGCTGATGCTGCTGGTCTGGAGACCACACTTTGAGATCCACTGCCCAAGAGCTACTGAATGGGGATACCAATTTGAAGAAGACGTTCTAACAGCTTAGCTCAACGGACCTTGACAAAGGAGCAACCAACCACACCTGCGAGACCGGGCTACAAAGCTTGCCACCAGAGGGCAGTGCTAGAGACCTTGGGCACCCCGGTTTGGATAGAGCCACTGTCCTCAACAGATCTGACTTAATTGGATGACAAGTATCCAAAATAACTCACTTTTCAACTACAGTAGTGATTCTTTAGCTGTTTTTAGCAATTGGCTGCAAGATAAATATTTGAAGGTCAAGGCTTAGGTCTGGAACACTCAGATGGCAAAGTCACATACAGGTTATTGAGGACCTCAAAAGAGGCGTTAAAAAACCTTACAGCTTAACAGCCTGGATGCCAGGGATATTCCGCAAAAACAAGTTCAACTTTTCTATGTGGTCTCTTCAATGTCCATTTGGATTCATTCTTGTGGAACTTGACTCTTTGAAAGGTAGCACTAAATATTACCCTCCTTTGCTAGGGGTTGTTTTAAAATATATCACGTTCTCATGAAAAATAATAGGAAATCTTTGCTCCAAACTCACTCATGAAGTTGGATTTTAGTTATTTTACTTCCAGAATTGTGGACCAAATGGTGAAAGAAAATACCAGGTAGTAGCTATCATACAATATTTTTTATCATGTCGAATCATAGTTCTTACTACAAATTTTGTATACAGGTAGTTTCAAAAATAGTGTAATCACATTGATCTGAATTATAGAATAGTAAGGAACTGTGAGTTTTCTTCTACTATTGTCACTTACATGTAGCTTTTGTCATGCCAATTATTTTCCAAAAGGGTAATAAAGACAAAGAGAATACTATTAATATATGCTGTTTTAGAAATTTGATTCTATGAGTTGAATCAAAATAATGTGGGCTCAAAACACTAGAATTTTATTTAGACTAAAATATTATTCCCAATGTTAAACACATTACAAAGAAGAAAAATAAATCACCTAGTATTACCAAAAGCTAATATCTATTTGCAATTGTTCAATGTTTAAATCAGAAAGTTGGCCCTCCAAAATTTGAGAAATTAGCAACTTTTCAGATAACTATATCACTTCTTTCTGAATGTGACATGCCATGGTGTTTGATTTTAGCATTCATCTGATTGCAGTGACTAATCTTACATCACAGATTCTCATACTCTCTGTGGGATGGTTGGTAAAGGGTGGCAATGGTTGGCGAATAGGGACAAAGAATGCAGACCAGTGAATATGCAGGTTGGACAGATGGCGTTTACAGATGAGCCACACATTTCCCAGCTATTAATACTGAGGACTAATCACAGTTCGTACATCCTTGCTCTTCACAGCCTGGCAAAGGACTTTGGCAGCAAAGGGCTGAGTCATTTTTGTCTGCCGGTTGCCATGGGATTCTATTGCCCTGGAGACCCTTCTACCAGAGCCTGCAGCACCAGCAACAGCGTCACTCACACTGGGAACTCTCCCAGGGCAGGAGCTGGAGTGGTCCACCCATGACCTCTTTTCAAAATCAGAAAGTGTCATTTCTGCAGTGGTTAAGTAAGTTTTCTCTTTTCCACGAGTGAGCTATTTAATTTGATCATTTTTGCATTTAACTTATTGCCATTAAGTGCTGTATGTGTGTGTTTTATGTATAACTGACTTCTAATGCATCAATATGACAAATGAATTACTGTATTGACCCACCTCTTCTCCGAGCGTAGAATGTTAAGATTTATATGATTAAGTCAAGGGCTCTGCCATTCTGTCCCACTGTGAAAAACCTAAAAAAAAAAAAAAAAGCATAAAATATTCAAAATAATGAATCACCAATTAGTACTGAAAACACATATTATATTTAAAATGTATGAAATGTGTGTATTTTGTTTTAGGGTTGGGAGTAAATATATCTATTCAGGTAAAATTTCCATGAGATAGGATTCATCTGTTCATATTTTATGATTACTCAGAGCCTAGGCTGAAATTTAGCTTTTATTTGCAACAAAGAAAATTTTTCTTAGCAAATTAATAGTATCACAATACCATGTTTAAACTTTTAAAAATATATATTTTTTGAACATAGTCGAACAATTTAAAAGCATTGGTTTACACTTAAATAATTAAATGTATATATCATTTTTATCTACCTGATAAAATTTTATCTGTTGTTCGCTAAAGATTCTTCTACAATAATTCATTAGCTTAATTGAAAAATTCATGGTGGATAAAAGTCATTCAACAGCATTTTTTAAGAATTCATATTTTACACTACTTCATGCAAGAATTATCCAAAAATGGAGGAGAGTAATAAGGCTCAGAGATCAATATTTTGTTTCTCTACAATTCTATGATAAAAGGATAATTTTATGAAAATTATAATTTTTGATTCAGCTAATATTTATGGAATGTCCACTATGTGGAAAGGGCATTGGTTGCTGTGACAAGGACTAGGTAACTATCCACTATTCAATCTCTACTTCTTCCTAAATAGCAAAGCCCTGCTTTCTGTTGGATATGGGCATGGCAGTGTGCCACGCCATGAAACTACGTTTCCCAGCTTCCTTCCTTCCTTTGTTGCCTTCCTTTCCCAGGGAAACTACATTTCCCTGGCCACGTGACTGGCCAGTAGCATGTAGCAGAGGTTGTAGGGTGAGCTGACTTGGCTGGATATTAGCCCTTGCATCTTTCTTTGGCTTTTTGCCTGGAACACAAACACGAAGGCTAGAGCTCCAGGATAGAAGCCAGCATTCAAAAGGCCAAAGCTGAACAAGAGAAGGACCATGGGACAGTGTTGACTGTATTAGTTATGGTTCTCCAGAGAAACAGAACCAATAAGATGTAAATATATATATAAAGAGATTTATTATAAGGAATTGGCTCCTGTGATTATGAAGGCCCAATATCTGCAGTCAGCAAGGTGGAAACCCAGGAAAGCTGATGTTTCAGTTCAAGTCCAAACGCTGGAAAAAAACAATGTCTCAGTTTGAAGGCAGTCAGGCAGGAAGAGTTCTCTCTTACTCAGCCTTTTGGTTCTATTCAGGCCTTCAACTGATTGGATGTGGCCCACCCATATTAGGGAAGGCAATCTGCTTTACTCAGTCTACTGATTCAAATGTTACTCTCATCCATAAATACCCCACAGACACGCTCAGAAAACTGTTTGATCAAATATCTGAGCACCTCTTGGCCCAGTCAAGTTGACACATAAAATTAACTATCACAGTGACATTTGTCCATCACATACCTGCCCTAGACAGCAAGCCTCCAGACTTCTTTTATGTGAAGGAAGAATAAATCTCCACCTTATTTAACCCACTGTTTTCCAGTTCTTTTACAGCTAAATGCAATTTCCAACTGATATAGTGACTATAATCACACTTGAATATCTCGACTTCCCTCAAATATTTTAGAATTTCAAACATCATTTTCATGTGATAAACTCTCAGCAAACATGTTCTAATGTTAGTATCTACAATCAGGACATAAAATCTTTTCTAAACCACTTTATATGGTGATAAGCTATAAATGTAACCATATTGAAATTTATAAATAATTTTTCTTACAGAAAATATCATCCCATTTTTTTTCTTTTATTTACTTTTCATCCACCTCACCTGCATAATTCAAATTTATCTTTCAGAATTCAATTTATGTGTCAACCCTTCCAGGGTCTTCTAAGAGTTTGGTATCTCTCCCAAATTCTCCTTTAGCACACTGCAATTCCCTCTGGAATGATCCTTGCTAAATTCTATTATATTCATTACTTCATCATTCTATTAGCCCTCAGAGAACTGGATTTATGTTTTACGAGGGTTTCTTTCCCTCTAAATAAGTTGCACCTCACGTGAGGAGGGCTAAGTTAATCTTGCTTCTGAGTTCATTGCACACTGTCACACTTGTTCCTTGCAAGACCACCCACCACCTAGTTTTAGCCATTTATTTACTCATTTACTTAATCCCTTAATCTCTATATAACATTCCAATTCCTCTTGGCCATCCCATAGGCAACCTGTGTAATGTGGTACTGCACACTCCTGTATTTGTATATGTTCTTGTAAATTGTTTCCTGTTTTATGCACATACATTTTTAAAATTTTTATAAATGGTACTGTGTTATACCGTATGTTTTAATTTGTTAATTGCACTTATTCTGTGTTTTGATTTGTTTACTGAACAACATATTTTTAAAATCCATCCATGGTGCCATGTCTACATTTAATCAATTGCTTCTGACTGGGACATAATGTTCTCTGGTATACAGCTGCCACAATTTACCTATTTGTTCTCCCAAGATATTTACTAGTTGCTTCCAAATCTTCATCACCACAATAATGTAGCAATAAGCATTCATTTATGAGCCCCCTTTAGATCTTGTGAGAATTTCTTTAGCGTGTTTGTGTGTATAATGTGTATGTATATATGTATAATGTGTGTATAATATGTATATATGTGTGTGTGTATTCTTACATATGTATATATACATGTATACATTTTATATATGTATATACACATATATGTGTAATGTATGCATGTATATATACATATGTTAAATATATGCATATGTGTGTGTATGCATGTGCATAAATATAAATATCTCCTAAGAGCTGAATTGCTGGGTCACAGGAAGCTCACATACTTAATTGACTAAGTCGTGCAAATTATTCTTTCCAAAATGGCTTCATCTGTCTACCAGCAGCACATGAGAATATCAGTAACTCACATCCTCTCCAACACCTGGCATTACTTACCTCCTAAACGTTGCCTTTCTAGCAATGTAAAATTATATTTTGGTTTTTAATTTGTATTTCTCTGATTACTAATGTGTTTGAGAATCACTTTACACACTTAGCCTTTTGGAGATTCCTCTTCTCTACATCACTGTCCATATTTCTTTTGAAATTGCAGTCTTTTTGTTATTGTTGATTATTTTCAGGTGTTTTTTGTGTATTCTACATATGAATCCATTCCCAGGCTTAGGCATTTAAAATATATTCTCCCATTTTGCTATCTGTCCATTACTCTGTCCATTAAATCCCTTACCAAACAGAAATGCTTAATATTGATGTAAAAATAATCAACATTTAACTCACGATTTGTACTTTGTTTTATTTAAGAAGTCCTTCCCCATCCCATATCTGAATCATAAAGACATTCTCCTATATGTCCTTTTATTAACTTTCTAATTTTGTCTTTCACATTTAAGTATTTAATCCATCTGGAGTCTACCATTGTATGCGGCAATAGACAGGAATCCAGTCCTATTTTTCTCCATACAGTAAATAATTTTCCCAACATCATCTAGAAAACAACCAGTCCTTTCCCTGTTATTTACACTCTCTTTATTGTATATGTACACATTAGCCTGTCTCTGAGCCTTTTTAGTATATTTCTTTTTCTTTTTTTCTTACCTGTTCTTATTCATCATATTGATCTCTATACCCTCAGAACCTAGCAGAATGCCTAGAATTATTTTTTGTAATAAATGATGATAACCTATTCATAATAAAGCCTTTTTAACCAGTGTCCACTTAATTGCCAGATCAACCAGAGTTCTCTTCCCATTTTAAACATAGCCTGATGCTCACAGTCTCTGAACACTCACAGCTGAGATTCCATTATGTGCCCTTGAACTACTGTACCCACCAGTTAAACTGCACGCTCATAAGAATTAGGTATCTTAGATCCAAAACTGTTTATGCCTACTGTACTTATTATTGCAACTATATAATTTAAATATTACATAAACAAATGCAATGGGAGTACAAAAAGAGTTGTTTCAGTAAAAGCTATTTTGAAGGATTGTGATAAGGAGAACTGTTATAATAATTATTACAAAATAAGTGTGGGCTAGGCAACTATGAATGATTGGGACAAGGGGATAAAAATTATAAAGATACAGAGGAATCTTCCACTCAGATGGCTTTAAGTTCTTGTCCACTGTAGAAAAACTGAAACTGGAAAACACAGACGATGCCTATGGGCACGGCCTATGCAAGACAGATGAATTGAATTATAAACATTGGTATCTATCCTCAAAAAGAAAATAGCCCTTAATCAAAAGATTGACACAAGAATGCACATGTATATATTTACATTGAAATAAAATACATCCGTGTATCATTTTTACGATTCTCTGTTTCAACCAACTTTTCAATCTATCAGCCATTTATGAGATTAGATGAGAGGACTTCTATAAGGCAACCATGTAAACATAGTTACAAGTTCCAAATAAGCTGCACATTGAAAATTCGGGGACACATCTAGAAAACCTATTCTCTGAGAATATATTGAAATCGCTAGAGGTACTATGGTAAAGATTATTTCAAGATGGAGCCTGAGCACATACATCTTCGAATGTTTTTAAAGGAGCAAATCCGCAGTAACAGTGACAAACAGAAAGAACGCCACCAGCCCCTGGGAAATTTTGAGGAATTCCTGAAAGATAGGAAGCAGATGGAGTCAGAATGTCAGACAAACAAAATCAGAGAAAACAACAGTCCAAAACACACAGATGAGAAAATTACTGTTAAAAGTAATTTCACATATAATCAAAGCTCAGACTCAACAAACAAGAGGACCTTAGGAAATAATCAGAGTAATTGAAGTACCATATTCTGAATAACTAGGCCAGGTTGACCCCTCTTAGGCCCACTTATACTAAGTAACAGGCAGTAGCTACGATTTCTCCAAATGTTCTTTCTTTAATTCCCTCCAAAGAAAATCTGGGGCCTTAAAAAAGGGAGTGATCTTCCAGGATGAGGTTCTTAGCATTGTGATGGAAGTATAGAGAAAAATAGAGGAAAGCCTAAAGAAACTTCACCCTCCATAACAAACCAGACAAAGAAATAAACAAGGAGAGCAGTAGACTTCAGCTTCCCACATTACAGCCATAAATACAGGACTTTAGAGTGTGTATTTTTGTATAAAAGACTCCCAGAATATATATTGGGCCTAGAGAAGCAGAACTGTACCTCAACTAATTTAAGACTATGGAAGGAATAGGGAGTTCCCACATTCTGAAGGAATTCTCACAATTTGGCAGACCACACACCTATCCTTTCACACAATTTCCAGAGAAGCCTACTTTAACTGGAACACGTGTTCACAAACAATTAAACATGGATTACCATGTGCAAATAGGAACAATGAAGATTTGCTGAAGATTTGAGGAAAACCAGCACCATAAAAAAGAGGCACAATATTCACCAAATAAAAGAATACCAAAGCAACTGAAAAAGAAGAACAAACAGAAGCCAACTTATACACAATATATAAGTATAATTAATATCCTCAGAGAGCTTTTAGTTGATAGCACATCCATAAGACAATAACAAGATTCTATGAAAAAGAAACAACTAGAGATCTTATAAAAATAAAAACAACTCAATAAGTGTGCTGAGTGCTACACTGGAAATAGCAGAACATAGAATAAGTAGGCTGGAATATCTCTCCAAGGGATACTCTTAGAATGTAGAGTGAAAGGACAAAGAGATGGAACACATGGAACAAAAGTCGAGACAGCTTTAGACTAAGTATATACACTATATGCATTTTAATTTGATCATTATAGCCACCTGGTAAGGTAGATTTTAATTATTATTCTTCATTTTGCAGATAGGGAAACAAAAATCCTGACACAGTGTAATGGAGCAAGTCAGTGGCACTGCCCAGTCTAGGACTTGGGTCTCTTAAGTCACAGGCCAAGTTCTTCCTCTCCCTTGCCAAGAAATTGGGTGATTGTTGAGCTGGGATAACTGGGAAACACCTTTTTTAATACATTGTAATGCTGAGGACATCCAAGAGGAGAGCATGACCATGGCTGAATCTCAGGCAAAGTCAAGGAGACTGAAGACCCAGAGAAGGCTGCTGGATTTGGCAATGGATAAACTTTGAGAAATGTTTCATCGGGGCTGTGGTTCTCAGAAGTCAACAGAATTATATAGTCACCTTGGGAGCTTATGAACCTGCAGAATTCTGGGCCTCATTTCTAGAAATTACAATTCAGTTAGTGTGGGTGGCTTCAGAATCTACATTTTAACAGGCACCCCAGGTAATTCAGAAGCAGGTTCAAAATTGAGAGGACAGAGTTCAGGATATAGAGAGGCCAAGGTAGCTAGAATTCTCAGGGCAGAGTACCAGAATAGAGGGACAGCTCCAGAGACCTACAGAACGTTCTACTCAAGTCTTCAGCTAAGAATTTATCAGTACCTGCCTGTGAGGAAACCACATCAGTCTGGGGAAAGAAACACCAAAGCAATTTCTGAAGATCACACAAGACCAGGAATAGATCATGTTCCCACCAGCTAGAATGGAGGATTTTCATAATACAGAGGGCATTAAGCAGAGCACTCGGAAGGGCACCGCCTCAGTAGGGGAGCTGAATTAGCCCTAGCACCAACGGCATTCTCGTTCCATCTAACAAAGAAAAAGAGAAAGCCTTGAAAGGATCAAAATGTCTCCAAGTAAGTTAGCTGCATCCCAAAAGAGGGCTCATGAAAATTTAAAGAAATATTCCTTACTCAACAAGGTAAACTCATAATATTAAATTAAAAATTACCAGCAGACATGCAAAGAAGCAGGCCGATAATGAGGAGAAAAATTAATTAATGGAAACAGAGTCAGAAATCACACAGGTGATAAAATTAGTAGGCAAGGACAAAAAAACAGTTATTATAACTAATATATTCAGAAAGGTAGAGGGAAGCATGAGCATGTTAAAAGAGACATGGAAGATATTAAAAAGACAAATAGAACTTCTAGAGATGAAAAATACAGTGTCTGAAGGATAGGATTAACAATGGATTAAACATTGTAGAAAAATAAATTAGTGAACTTAAAGACGTAGCAATATAAACTATCAAAAAATGAAAAATAGAGAGAAAAAAAGACAAAGGAATGAATAGACCATCAGCAAACTGTGGACCACCTCTGAGCATATCTGTGTAATTGGGGTCCCTAGCGGTTGGGGGGCAGAAATATATTTGAAGAATTAGTGGAGAAAAATTTTCCAAATTTGATTAAAACAATAAACCCACAGATCTAAGAAGCTCAATGAACCCAGGCACAAGAAACCTGAAGAAAATTATACCAAGGCCTAACATAATTAAATTGCTGACAACCTTAATAAAGAGAAAATCATAAAAGCCGCCATGAAAAAAAGACGCATTGCCTACAAAGGCACAAAGATAAGAATGACAGAGATGTCTCATTGGAAACAAGGCAAGCTAGAAAACAGTGGAGAAACATCTTTCAAGTACTGAGAGAAAAATAATGAGAAGGATAAAGACTTCCTCATCTTTGTGTCAGAATTCAGAATAAATGCCCAGAGTATAGTCTGGGTGCAATAATTCTCTGATGAATGAGTGAATATGTAGACTTTTTCCTCCAATCAATAGTTAACTTATGGGGTATAGTGTTTTGACAAATAAAACAATCAGAATCATGAACAAAATTGTAAATTTGAGCACAATTTATCACTTTGTAAAGTTTGCAATGCTATTTTGCTATGTAAAAGCAATCTTGAATACCACTGAGTTATAATCCAAGGGGGAAAGAAGTAGAAATGATGGATGGAAGCAGGAAAACATAACATTCTTTTAAACTCATCTCCAAAACAGAGGGTGGTTAATGTCAAGGGAAAGACCCCACGTCCACTCTGGCATTTGGCTAAATCCAGTCCTGCACTACCTACAGCTGGGTGAATTCTCTTTCATTTCCTCTCTGTTCTTCATTTTTCTTACTGGGCCTGTCTTCCCATTAAAGTCACCAGAAAGCAGATGGATGTCCACGGAAGCAAATCCCCAGAGTGTTCCAAGGTCTCCAAAGTTGTTGTTAACCTGTCTCAGAGTACAGATGGCAGGGTGCAAAACCTCATAAGTGGCCCAGAGGCCCAGCAGTGGAGTTCAAGCCCCTATGAATAAATCATGCTCCTTTTCTCAATATTCTGGCCTTGGGTACCGAGGAGCATTTGCCATTCACCTGGGTCCTGAACATCTTGTTATAGAGCTGCAGAAATTTCTAATGATATATTCTTTATGAACAGCCTGTATGCAACACTGGGGGCTTCTTGGGTATAGGTACATCTGTGCAAAGAATTCTAAACTTGCTCTTGATAGAATCGCCCTGACAGTGACAGAGCCTCCCACCTGCCCCTCCATGAAAGGCTGCATTTGGCTCAATAATAATTAGCATCAATTACAGCAGAGGTCTTTGCGAAGACTGAGCCTGGCCTTCCCAGGCTGCAGGTGCAGAATTATCCCCGTGACCTTTTCCTCGAGGATCGGTCAATGAGGAGAGAGGAGGGAGCCGTCAGGAGGGAATCACAGGCCTGTTTATCTTCCCTAAGAATCATTGTCTGGCCTCTGCTATTCATGTCAGCCCCAGCATTTTCCTCTTGGGAAACCTACAGGAGAGGCGGAGACGCCTCATCTGCGTGCTTGCCTGCTGGAGCCTTGCGAACGGGCACCTGGTTTTATTTTCTGGGTATCTTTATGCTCATTTGCAAAGAAAATCCACTTTATTACAAGGAACAAAAACACAATAGAAAGAACCCAGGTGGCTGAAGGCTGACTGACAGGCAAGGACGTCAGGAATAAGACGCCAGACAAGGGCCCTGTGTCTCCAAACGGCAGCTTCTGGCTGCCAGTGCGCATGCGGAGCCTGCTGCACGTGGCGGGACTTGCACCTCAAAGTAGTGAAAAACCAGGCTCCCCTTCACTCACACGCCCCAAATAATGCAGGTACCGCAAGATGCGACGTGGAAGGTTGTCTTTTCTCTCATTTGCTTTAGTTCTTGCTTCATATTCATAATATAAAAAAAAAGAAAGAAAATTCAAAAAACGACTGTGACCAGCTAGTCCTCCGAGGCGCTGTTTTTACAATTCGATAGGATCAAATGCTTTTCTGGCTCTTTGCCATCCTTGGTGATAAACGCAACTCCGACTTCAGCACTTCTCCGTTTCCCCGATCCCCAGTGGAGCTTTAGTAATGGTTGTGTACCTTAGACTGCAATTATCCAAGCCCTGTCTTCCCTCCCCGTAAGCTCCTGGAGGGCAGTCAGCCTCGGATCCACGTCGGCCTCCCCAGCATTCCTGCGAGTAGCCGGCAGCTACAGCAGAAGAGGAAGCGCCCAGCGGTCAGAGCGGGCCCCAGCCAAGCGGAGCCCTGCCAAGCTTCAGAATCCAGCCGGGAAAATTGAGGCTGATTAGATCTACCTCATTTCCTACAGGTCGTTATTTGAAAATCACCTTCTCAGTGACTTCCATCATTAGAAATTTCAACCCTTTCATTTCATATGACCCTTCTCTGCTTTATTTTGTTCCCTGAGACTTAATCACTGTCGAAAATACTGCTTAGCCCACTTCGTTATCTTGGTCAGTGTCCACAGCCCCATTGGAATATAAGTGCCACCAAGGCAGGGATTTTTGCCTGTTTTAAAAGTATAACACTTTCAGGCCGCTGCGGTTGTAGTGGTTAAGTTCGCACACTCCGCTTCAGCGGCCTGGGGTTAATAGGTTCAGATCTGGACAGGGACCTGCGCACCACTTATCAACCCATGCTATGGCAGGCATCCCACATATAAAGTGGAGAAAGATGGGCACAGATGTTAGCCCAGGGCCAATCTTCTACAGCAAAAACAGGAAGATTGGTAACAGATGTTAGCTCAGGGCTAATCTTCCTCACCAAAAAAAATAAAAAAATAAAGTATAATACTTTCTTCCCACTGGCTAAGCAGTACCTGGCACATAGTAGATCCTTAATAAATGTCTGTCTACTTAATTAAAGAACAAAGACATGTAAATTCCTTGTATGTCTTAGGCGCTTACAAATTATTTACTTAAAAGTGACTTTGTTGAGTGAATGAACCAAATTAAATGCACACAAATTTCTATTTATTTGTGAAAAGTTCTTTGATAAATGTTTAGTAGTGTTACATATGTCTACTGGGGTTTTTTTTTTTTTTTTTTTTGTGAGGAGATCAGCCCTGTGCTAACATCCGCCAATCCTCCTCTTTTTTGCTGAGGAAGACGGCCCTGGGCTAACATCTGTGCCCATCTTCCTCCACTTTATATGGGACGCCGCCACAGCATGGCTTGCCAAGCAGTGCGTCGGTGCGCGCCCGGGAGCCGAACCAGCGAACCCCGGGCCGCCGCAGCGGAGCGCGCGCACTTAACCGCTTGCGCCACCGGGCCGGCTCCTCTACTGGGGTTTTGATACCTATATCTAAAATAAACAATTCAAAGATACTCAGAGTGGTATTTGTAGCACTAATGACATTAGAGGGAGAAAAGGAAAACAAAGACTCAAATTAACGTACAAATTGAAAATCTTACTCATTGATTTGCTTGCAAACAGTGGTAGTAAATACACAGATGAAGGCAAGAGCTGAGCATGTTGAATACAATTTGATTGTCTGTGAGGTCACAGCTTCCAGGGATATTTAGGTTTGATTATTTCACACTCTTCCCTCTGCCCTGTTTTCACTGCATCTGCTGTTATTAGGATACTACTTCACGTGACCAAGACTGAAATATGTTGCTAGAGCATATTCGGCAAATTCCTGTTAAGATCTGGTTTGAATCACCTGTTGTAGGCAAAAAAAAATGGCTCCCTAAAATGTCTACATCCTAACCCTTAAAACCGGTGAATGTTACCTTATGTGACAAAAGAGACTTTGCAGATGTGATTAAGTTAAGGACCTTGAGATGGGAAGAATATTCAGGTGGGCCCAGTCTAATTACATGGACCTTTAAAAGCAGAGACCTTTCCCTGCTTTGATCGGGGAGAAATGCAACTATGGAAGAGTGTTCCGAGAGATGTGAAGATGGAGGTAGAGGGCCTCTAGAAGCTGGAAGAGGCAAAGAAACGAGTTCTTCTCTAGAAAGAAGCACAGCCTGGCCGGCACCTTGATTTTAGCTCAATAAGATCCATGTCAGGCTTCTGAGCTACAGAACCATAAAATAATGTTTGTATTGTTTCAAGCCACTAAATTTGTGGTTATTTGTTACAGCAGCCGTAGAAAACTAAGGCACTGCCTGTTCTGACATCACTCCATACTATGTCCTTCTATGCATTTTATTCTAATAGCTCTTCTGTCCACTCACTATACCAAAAATAGAGAACTGGATTAAGAACAGAGACTTCCATACCTTTACTCTTACTGTTCCTTACATTGAGTATCATGTTCTCCCCTTTAAAATTCTCACCCATCATTCATGGCCCAGGTTGAATCATCCCTGAGTCCCAAGGCAAATGTATTCACTCCTCTCTCACTTTTCTTTTTTTTTGCTGAGGAAGAATCAACTTGAACTAACATCTGCTGCCAATCTTCCTCTTTTTGTATGTGAGCCGCCACCACAGCATGGCCACTGACAGATGAATGATGTAGGTCCGCGCTCAGGAACCGAACCCGGGCTGCCGAAGCAGAGTGTGCCGAACTTAACCACTAGGCCATCAGGGCTAGCCCCTCTCTCTCTTCTTCATTGAGTTCTTACACACTCGTGTAGCCATTTTTTCACTTTCCTTGTATTATATTTACTCTGTTCCTCTCTACCACCATGGTTCCCAAAGAGCAGGGCCCTGTGTTTTTCATATTTCATATTTCATACAAATATACCTTATAACATCTAGCTTAGAATGAAGCACATAATGCCCATTTGACATATTTTCAATGATTAAATAATTCCAGAATGAGAGGCAGTCTATTTCCCTCATCACTAAAAAGATTCATAGAGAATAGTTTTACAATTGTCATCTGGATTTGGTAAAGAAACAGTCTTAGATGCACATTAAAAGATAGATGGTAAATATCTATTCCCAGGTGTCAGGAAGTACATTCAGTATGAGATCCTGTAAGTGGGTGGAAATGCTTATAGAAAACAGCCTGAATGACTCTGAATTGCTGTCAAAAAAGAAAACAAAATACATAATGTAATCAAAGACTAAAAAACTGAATAAGTAATAACACAGGTGGCTGTGTGATACAAATCAAAAAGACAAGGGCTAGCTTGTAAAGGTAAAAATAAAAGGATACAGAATCAGGGACTTTTTCACTGAAGAGAATGATAAAAGACACTAAAAAGCAAATATACCCGAAGGAGAAAGGATGAGAACACAGCTAAACATGAAAATGGCAGGTGCCTTAATTATTTACTAGGCTCAGAAAATTCACTGGGCAAATAGAACATTTAACTTATTTTTTCTTTTATTCAACAAACATTATTTGTGTGCCTGATATTTATAATATATATTGATAATCATTTCTGAGGATATGAAATTAAAGAATACACTGCTTGCTGTAAAGTGTTCACAGAATAATAAGGCTAGAGGGTGGTCTATATGGAGCAGGTATGACCATGAAAAAAGGAGTCACAATTATACTCAGTTCAAGTGCTAGAGTATCTGCAGGTTAATGGTTCCATGTATATTAGGATTGCTTGGGTTAAAAGTGATAGAAAACCTAACTCAAAATAGATTGAGGAAAGTGAAAATTTATTGACTTCTATAACTGAAAGGCTCATTGGTGGATCTAGTTTCACATGTAGCCAGATTTAGGGCTCAAATAATATCAAAAGATCCTAGTCTTTTCATCTCTGCTCTCTTCCAACAGTTGGCTTTGTTTTCAGGCTCCATAAAAAGGAATGATGGCTTCCATTTTCTCTCAGTTTTATTTCCAATGTAACTGAAAGTATATTCCTCAAGAATTTCTAGTAAAAGGTCATTATATTGCATTGGCTCTGATTAGGTCATTTGCTCATCTTGGATCAAATTGCTGTGGCCAGGGGGAGGCGATGCTCTGATTGACCAGATATGAGTCATGTTCCCATCCTGATTCGGGGGAGCAATCAATGTCACCTGAAGTACAGGGACTGAGAGAGGGAGAGGAGGTGGTACACAGATGAAAATTGGGTACAATTACCAGCAGAAGGGAGAACAAATGCTGAGCAGCATAATAAAAAATGGATGTCCACAAATGGTGGAAGTGGAGAGGAAGAATAATGGAGGGAAGGAGAGAATTCAATGTCAAGAAAAATTTGTTACTATAATAATTCCTGAGCTGAATCTTGAATGACAAGTAAGACTAGCTAGATGAACTAGATGAATGTGCCCCCTCCTTACCCTAGCGGTAAAAGGTAGGTAAAAACTATTAGGTAAGGTCATCAAGATTAAAATGATCTAGCTCTGTTTCCCTATGGGTTTTCCTTTAAATGTGCATCAAGGACTGCCCACATCAATATCACAGAGGATGCTTCTTTAAAAATACAACTTCAGGGGGCTGGCCCGGTGGCGTCGTGGTTAAGTTCAGCACACTCCGCTTCGGCTGCTGGGGTCCGGTTCCTGGGCGCGGACCTACACCGCTTGTCAGTAACCATGCTGTAGTGGCGACCCACACACAAAATAGCAAAATAGAGGAAGACTGGCCACAGATGTTAGCTCAGGGTGAATATTCCTCAGCAAAAAAATAAATAAATAAGCTTAAAAATACAACTTCATTCAGGCCTCATCTCACTCCGCCTGACTTTTGAATTTTGTAGGCTGGAGCCTAGAATCTGCACTTTAACAAGACTAAATTGGCCTAGTGGATTCTTGTATACAACAGTTGGCTTTGTTTTCAGGGTCCATAAAAAGGAATGGAGCCTTCCATTTTCTCTCAGTTTTATTTAAAGAATTCAAGTTTAAGTAAAGTTTAAGAACTCCAGTTCACTATCCAAATGATTTATACAATTTCTTAGGAAGGCATGGGTACAGCATTCATTCATCAGTGAACAGATATTTATTGAGCACTGAATACATACCAGGTAGTCTTCTAGGCACTGTGAATACAGCAGTGAAATAAACAGTTTCTGCTCATAGGACACATTACATGATTTGTGGGGCCTAGGGCAAAATAAAATTGTGGGGACCCCTTGTTCAGAAATTAAGATGCATAAGAAAGCTACAGCAGAGTATTAAACCAAGTGTGACTGCACAGGTCATGTGCCCGTGAAGCTGGGCCTACCTGCCAGTATGACACCTAAAATCCAGTAGGAGCTAAAGACTGCCCTCAGAAACAAGAAGACAACAGGAGCTCTCAACAAAAAGAAATAATTCTTTCCTACACTTCGAGGCAATCACACACATAAATCTTATGACTTTTTTGGCTCTGGTCCTCCCAACAAAGTAGATTTTGACAAAATGAACTCTGACTCATTTCTTCAAGCTGTTGATGTTTTGAGGAGCAAGAAGCGTCTCTGAATTTGGTATGGAACCACAGAATTAGTTTTTCCACTTTACTGCACCAATGAGCCTCAAAATCTGGCCCAGAAGCAGCAGCCTCAGCACTACTGTGAACTTGTTACAAATGCCCCAGTCCTACTGAATCAGAGACTCTAGGGGTGCAGCACAGCAATCTGTGTTTTAACATGTTGCCAGATGATTCCGATGCATGTTCAAGGTTAAAAACCACTGTGTGACACATACAATACCTGGGGCTAGTTGAAGTGTTGCATTCTCAGTGGATATTTCTATGAAAAACAAATTGCACATGTAACGGACTTATTCATTTGTTAGTAGGATTGAGAAGAGGTGCCCAATTAAGTGACTGAAAAAAATACACCTAAAACAAAGTGACTCAATAAAAAATAAAATTGACAAAAATTTGACAAGAACAAAAGAAGCAAGAGTTAAAATATTAATATATGACAAGATTGAATTTAGGCTAAAAAAGATAAACACAATAATTAATGGCATGTTATGACGCTAAAGTGTATAATTTAAAGGGGAGATATGACATTTCACCAAGTAACATATTAGCAATACTCATGAAACAGAAATTACAGAAGAAAACAAGAAAATAGACTTTTAAAAACTAATAAGAGGTTTTTGATTCATGTACTTGTAAGTCGTCAACAATCACCTGAACCAAAAATAAGAAAAGTTATACAAAAACCTAAATTGCATAATTAAAATGGTATATCTTATTGATATAGTTCAAACTCCAACCTGAAAATAGAGAATATGTCATCTTCTCAAAAGTCCAGGGAACAATCACAATATTAACAAAAATCAGGACACAAAAAAATCAATAATTTATAGAAGTAGAAATAGAACAGACAACATTCTTCAACTACAATGCAAACAAAAAAGAGACTAATAAGACAATCAGAAAACCAAAAGGCCATTTCATGTGCACATTTGAAAAATTTTCTCAGGAGAAACCACAAACTGAAATTTCAGTAGTTTTAGAAAACATGATAATTAATAAACACTACATAATAAAAACCAACGGACAAGGTCCAGCCCAATGGCGTAGCGGCTAAGTTCTCAAGCTCCACTTTGGTGGCCCAGGGCTTGCAGGTTCAGATCCCAGGTGTGGACCTACCCATCACTTATCAAGCCACACTGTGGCAGGCATCCCACATATAAAATAGAGGAAGATGGGCATGGATGTTAGCCCAGGGCAATCTTCCTCAGCAAAAAGAGAAGGATTGGCAACAGATGTTAGGGCTTATCTTCCTCACAAAAAAACAAATAAACAAACAAACCAAGGGACACAGAAAAAAAAAATTCAGAGGGAAATTTATAGGCTTAAATATTTCCTCAAAAAAAAAAAAAAAAGGAAAAAAAATAAAAACAAAGGAAAGAAGAGTTCAACCCAAAAAGTTGAGGGGAAAAAAATGAATGAAGGCAGAGGGACTAAATTATTAAAAATAAATGAAGTCAAACAAACAAAAGTCAGAAAAATAGTGGAACTAGTAAATAAATTCTAAGGAGGCTTATTAGAAAACAAACCAAGAATAGGAAAGGAAAAAAAGACAAAAATCCCTATCCAAATTAATCAAGCCAAAAAAGGACACAGGACAAAAGTACAAATAAACAAAATAAGAAATAAGGGGAAAATAATCATAGAAATAAAGAATATTAAGAGAAATATAAGACTACGTGGGTCAACTCTATATAAATAAATTTGGATGAAATGGTTACAAACATTTACTAAAATTGACCTCAGAAAAGATAGAAAATAGAAAATTTTTGCTTATTAATATTATAATTAAACTTTTTTTAAACTTCTTTAAATTTATAAAATTATCAGCAAACAGAAATCAGTAGCACATTTAAAATCATAATTTACATGATAAGTAGGGTTTATTCCAGGAATCCAAGGATGGTTCAATATTGGAAATCTATTCACATAGTTCATCACATTAAATAATCAAAGATAAATACATTATTATTATCTCAATAAATGTGAAAGAGACATTTGACCAAAAAAAAAGGCAACAATTTTTTATTCACTTTTAAAAAGTAATAAGCAGGAAGTACCATGCTTAAAGAAAAATACTAGAACAGGCTCACTAAGTGCAGCAGCTTCATAACATATCATCTCGTGTAGACTGAACCAATTTCCCATAATTCCTTTTCCCATAGGTTTCCAGTTAAGGTGGGCCACAGGGAGATTTTTGTCTAAGATTTAAAGGGAAGGAATGAAGCAGCAGCCATTTTGTAGCTCACAGACATTGTGCTGCTGCACTGGCTCACCTCACTGGCATAGGGCAGTAGCCAGAATTGCAACTCTTCTACCTTCTCCTGGATTGTCCTTCAGTTTCTCCGAGTCCTAGGCCAGATATGTGTTTAGCTCAGAGCTGAAGGGTGCCAACATTTCCTAGAATTGACATTTGTTTCAAACCATCCTCATGGATTCCAGGTCATGCTTGTGTGTTCCAGCTTGTTCTGCTCTCCCTTCTTTACATCCATCTTACCTTCCTGACTGCTCACTTTGTGAACTTCAAACTCTAGCATTAGACACAAAGACAGTCTTACAGAGATGTTTAACCAGCTCATTTATATACAACTTGCTAATGGTTAAAAACAGGACAAAGATTCCCTTGACCCCTCTATTATTTAGCACTGTGCTAGAGACACTGACCAACACAAACAGAAAGAATTTAGAAGTATACAATTTTTTAAATAGTCTATTTTTCAACATACAAAGACTCAAACTCTATTTGTAGATATACGATTATATGCTTAGAAAACCCAAGGAGACATTACTCCAATTTATAAAAGTAACACAAAGGAAAAAATACCAAGGAAGAAATTTGACAAGAAATGCTTAACACATATATGAAGCAAAATTTTGAAACATTGAGGGACCTCAATATAGACTTAAGCCAATAGAAAGACATACTGTGTTCTTGGATAGAATACCTTTTTTTTCATAAAGATATAGATTTTTTCCAAAGTTAATTTCTAAATTTAACATGATCCCCCCCAAAATATTAACTTTTTTGGAGAGGGTGTGAATAAGCAAAATGATTTTAAAGTTTCCATGGAAAATTAGACAAAAAAGAGTGGACAGAAAACCTCTGAAAGAGAATAAGCAGGGACTAGACAAACTATTTAACTAGACTATAAATATTTAATATTTAAAACAGTTTGATATTGACACATGGACAAAGAAAGACAAATGATACAAAAATAGAAAGTCCTGAAATAGACCCAAATATAAATGGTAATTCATTATATAATAAATATAGCAATTCAATAAATGATGGATCTGTCCTTCTCACTACACATTAGGTTCAACTCCTAATGCATCAGAATTTGATTGTGAAAAAACAGTAAATCACAAGAAAACTAGAAGAAAACATGGGAAAATGCCTTCATCAGCCTACAGAGGTAAAGGACCTTCTAACTGACTTGAAATAATCCATAAACCACAAAAGGAAAGATTTATAAATTTGATATTACAAAATAAAAAACTACTACATGGTAAAAAAAAAAAAAAAGCAAATTCAAAAGACAACCAAACAAACAAAAATCTGTATGCCATTTTGTCATAGACTAAGTGCTGATCTCCCAAATGTGTAAAGAGCTCCTAAAAAAGGACAAAATTAATAACCCAGTGGAAAAATAGTCAGAGTACAGCTCACAGTAAAGGAAATACAATGGCTCCTAAACATCAAAAGCTGCTCAACTTCACTTGCAAAGAGAGAAATGAAGATTAAATCTACAATATCTTATCATTTTTCACCTATCAAAATGGAAAGTATTTGAAATTTTGATTAGTACTTTTGGAGGTGTTATCAGCAAACATCCTTATACATTACTGTACCCCTTATACATTACTGTACTGTACTGTACCTTATACATTACTGTACCCACAGGACAAGTGGACAATAATTATCTATATTACAAACGTGTGTACTCTTAGACACTTTCTTGAATATCACTTTCAAGAGCTGTATTTGTGTGTGTGTAAATGACATGTATAGAAAGTGACTTATTGTCGCATTGTCTGTAATAGCCCAAGTTCAGCTACAACCCACATGGCCATTCATAGCACATAGATTATACAAATTAAGTTACTTCCAACCAATTAAATACAATGCAACTGTAAAATACAAATTGCAGCACCTTTCTGCCATGCTGTGGATATTAAGTGAAAAAGGAAAGCTATAGAACAATGGATATCACATGCTACCTTTTATGTAAAGTGAGGAGGAAAAAAGGGCGTACGATTATTTTTAAAGGTCCAGCATTATGTGTTGCTTGTTTTTCCTTTTTTACTTACACAGCTCATATCTGAATACATTTTGGAAATTTTTATTTTTAAAAAAGTACCCTAAATATATTTTTTAAATACCCTAGATATTACTATGACCCATATAGTATGTGTGTGTTTATTTTACAGTGCACACTGGCAGCTCTTTGTTGTAAAGTTACCTATCACCTACCCTTTACTACTTATATCACGGAGCACCTAGCAGAATGCTTTATACATATCAAAAATAACAATATCAGTAATATTAACACCAGTTATAATCATTGCTAAAAGTTATAAAGCGTCTGCTAGTCTCAATATTTTACATTTTACAAATGTCACTCTATTTAATCCTTAAAACAATCTTCTGAGTTAGGTGACTGAGGGATGGGTCAGTCACGACATCACTGAAGTGGTGGGACTGAAGATTTAGGCAGTCAGTCTACCCCAGGGCCGGTGCCCTTCATCCCCACCACCCTTCATCCTCATCTCTTCCAAGTGCTCAGAAAATATGTGTATTTGTTGTTTGAGTAAATGAATAAATAAGAATTTGCATTGCAAAGGAACAAAATTGAGATGGTGTCACTCAACAGAGTCCCCAGTCTGGGGGGAGGCATACAAATGTAAAAAATTAAAATGCAACCTTTCCTGAGAGAGCTTGTCAGTCAGAACTCTTTTGTTTGAAAGCAAACTGGCTTGAAAACAAGAAGGAAATACTGCGGGTTCACATTATCTGAAAAGTTCAAGGGGTAGATTAGACATGGCTAGATCCAGGGTCACAAAGGATGTCATCGTGACTGGGTCACGCTTTTCCTCCATATGCTGTCCACTATTTCACATTCTCTTTATTTCTATCTGTCTCAACTCTGCTTTCTCCTAGGTTGGCTTTATTCTCAGTCTGACTTAACTATACCTAAGGGACCAAAAACCACTCTATAAAATCTAACTTTTCGTTCCTCCATTCACTGTTTGGGGGTGCATCAGACTTTCTCATGATTTCTTATGACATTTTATTTTATCTTTGTAACTTGGGGCCACATGTAGGCAGAGGGAAAATAATATGCCAGTGAATTTCTACAGAGCACTTCCGGGGAGGGCTGGTAAAACAACAAAACCTTAATTCCATGTAAGGAACAGAATATTTTAGGGTGATTCAAATTTTTACTAAAATAAGGGGGGAAAGAGGTCATTTTAAAAACAAAGTTCATGGGGGCTGGTCTAGTGGTAAGTGGTTAGGTTCTTGCACTCCACTTCCGTGACCCAGAGTTCACGAGTTCGAATCCCAGGCACGGACCAAGGCACCGCTTGTCAAGCCATGCTGTGGAGGCATCCCACATGCAAAATACAGGGAGATTGGCACAGATGCTAGCTCAGGGCCGATCTTCCTCAGCAAAAAGAGGGAGATTGGCATCAGATGTTAGCTTGGGGCCAGTCTTCCTCACCAAAAAAAACAAACAAACAAAATCCAAAGTTTATTTTTCTTAAGCAAACTTGCTGAAGTCATAACTCTAAATGCCATACCAGCAGGTTCACTTTTTCGTCTCATTTGTTGAGGTCACTGAAAAAGAAAATTAAAATATGCCAGCTACCATCACAAGGAAAGGGGAGAAGTTTGAATGGCATAAACTTTGGTTATCAGGTCAAAAGTTCCTCCCTCCCTCTCTGTGTTATTTGTTTTCATTCTTTGTTGCGAAAAAAAAAAATTACTAGTTTGAAAGCCAAATTGGAATAAGTGGTGGAGAATAATTCCATACATTATCTTAATTTCAAATCGAGGGAGAAACTATTGAGGTATAAAGGCCTGATTGTGAAATTGCATACTTTGTCCACTGAGACTATTTATGGTGAATCTTCTCTCTCAGGATGAACACCCCTTGCCCCAAACACATTTGTCATGAATCCATTTGGATGAAATTTCATTTTCTTCCCCTGTATATGCTTAAGATACTACTTCATAGAATCTCTTTCCCATTCATAGGACAGGGAGTGGACAGTCACTTACAAGGACCAAATGTGTATTTTCAAGGAGGAACACACATAGGTTGACCAACTCATTGCAGTTTGCCTGGAACTTTCCCAGTTTTAGCTTTAACTGTCCCAGGAACCTCCTTAGTTTTCAGCAAACCAGTCTCTATCCTTTGTGTTTGGTGTGAGATTTGAGGCAGAGATTAGAAATGGGTCATGTAATCCCCGCGTGAATACTCAATGATTATTTAGCTACTTTGGAGGAGTACCTGTTGAAGATTGCACATTAATCTCTAAGGGCAAAATTTACACTGGGCCCTGGGAGTTTCAAAGAAACAATGTACAAGAGCCCACTAAAATGAGTAAAAGTTAAATATGTCCATAAAACATTTTTTTAAATTGCCAGTTAAAGAAACAACAAATTTACATAAAATACACAAAGAAGGAAGTTAAGCTTTAGCAACTGAGTGGTTTATTGGCTAAAATATAAAAATGCCATGATAGATTTCTCCAATATTGTTCTAGAATTCCTGAATCTAAATGCCAAGGAGCAAATACAATGAGAAATCTGATAGTCTTTTTGTTAGAGAAGGCTCTGCAAGCGAAGCAGCTCCACAGCTACCCCGACTATTCTCTGTCAGCCTGACTTCACATTGTGTTTTCTAAATCTTGCCATTAGGAAATAGAACAGATATATTCTTAATGAGTCATTCTTCATTTCTTCTGGTGTGTTTGGCAGACAGAAATCTACTTTCACTAGAGGGCAAACTATGAGCAGGTGGAACGGGGAAAGCTTTTGTAGGCTATAGGGAATGTGGAGGAGACCGTCTCTGTCACCAACTGTTCATGTACACCCCTGCATTTCAGTGTTCCTTGTAGTTAGGTTGTGGCCATGTGGCTGGTGGCTCACTGATAAGGATGTGAATGGAAGCCCAGCCTCAGGCAGCTAAGACAGATGCGAATTCTCCACTGACTCCTTGGCTGGAAGTGAAGAACTCTGCAACAGTCATTGAAAATGGAAGCAGCAGGACCGGCCCCATGTCTTAGTGGTTAAGTGCACCCGCTCCGCTACTGGCGGCCCGGGTTCGGATCCCAGGCGCGTACCGACGCACCACGTCTCCGGCCATGCTGAGGCCGCATCCCACATACAGCAACTAGAAGGATGTGCAGCTATGACATACAACTATCTACTGGGGCTTTGGGGAAAAAAAATAAATAAATAAAATTAAAAAAAAAAGAAAATGGAAGCAGCTGACTCCCTGAAACATCACTGGAGAGCCACTGAGCCACCAACACCAGCCCTGCACCAGATTATGATGCGAGCAAGAAGTCAACTGCCTACTTGACGGTGTTGTATTAAACCACTGAGAATCTGGCGATTGTGCTACTGACCTATAAAATTGCTTGTTGAAAATAATGAAAACTAAGGTTTTCCATTAAGCCCTTCTACAATTTCCTCTTTGAAAGAAGTATCAGGTGGGCATCTCATGGCGTAACCAACTCAAGAATAGGTGTCATCAGCTCTTTTTGTCCCTGGTAAAGTTACCACTTGGAATGCCGTGTGCTCAGCATGGCGTGAGCGCGTTGCCCAGTTTGTAGTGCAAGAACATCACAAATATTTTCCTTGTATGAGACAACTAGTCTGGACTGCCACTTGTTTTGTCCCCTTTCCCTCAGCTCCTCTTAGCCTCTGTTCTAACCTTCATTTTTCTATTCAACATTACAGCCTGTCATGTTGCATTCAAACAGACGTGCTGATTATGCATTCAAATGACTATAGCAGTAGTAAAATAGACTAAGAAGTAGCCATGGCTTTAATAAAATACTTTTCCTTGACTACAATCCTGTCTTGGGCTATCCCCACAATAAGTCACTGCAGTGGTGGTGTTGTGAAATGTAGATTCACAAAACGTGGGATCAAGCTTGAGCTTCGCTACTTACCTGCTATGTGACTTTAAGAAAGTTACTCTACTTTAAACCTGAGTTTTTTATCTAGAAAATGGGAGTAATGATACCTTATAGCTATTCTAAAAGATGTAAACGAGATAATGCTCGTGGAAGTGTATACTGTAATATCTGGCACATAGTGAGTGCTAAGTAAACATGGGTTGAACGTTCATGAATTTATACAAATAGAAAGCATAAGAGAATTGAAGTGTGCATATTATTTGTAAAAGCTATACACAGTGGTATGCTGGCAAATATTAACAAATGGCTCTCCTGGGGTGGGGGGTGTTGATTTGCAGTGTTTGCTGATTTCCATGGTGTAAACACCCCTACCATGGCCAATTACAAGCTACCAATGTGAGGTCATTGAATGTGGCGTTGAGAAGACATGTCCAGGAGCACACCATCATATAGTATTTCCATTGTATAGACACAATAGACATAAAAAACCTCAACAGCACAAATAATGGCAAACAGTAGAAAACTAATTAATATGTGATGAATTTTGAGTTTTATTACCTTTGGTTTTAATTTAATTTATTAGATTTTAAATTTATAGAACTTAATTTTTATTAAAGTCTATGCATAACACCTGACATCTGAAAATGTAATCGTTAGCCCTTGTGAGCTGGTACAAGCCAGCTCCAGCACACACTATGTCTTAAGTACGTGTCTACTTAGCTTGGCTTAACCCTTAGTAAACTACACACTGTTTCTTCCATTATGTGGGACTCAGTCTTGCCATGGTGGGAGGTCATATGCTGCAGTAGGGAAAACGAGCTGAAACCCAGCTCTAAGATGTGCTAACTCTGGGACCTCAGACAAATGACATAACTTTTCCCAGCCTTATTGTTTTCATCTTTACAACTGAGGATGGGGAGCTAAAAATAATACCTAATAAACTTTTTATAAATCAAAATAATTCATGTAAAGAATTTGACATGACGCCTAACACAACATATGAATTCAATAATTTTAGTACCACCCTCCCCCTTCTCTCCCTTATCCTTTTTGGTCTTTACAGTGTCTAAAGGAAAAATAAATTAACCAAGGAGCCAAACAACAATACCCTTTTGGGCCTGATAAAGAAAAGTCCTTGAACCAGGTAACCTCATCCAGATTGTGTCTTTCGTGTGTCTTTGTTTTCCAGCCAAAAGCAGGTAACTAGAATTACCTAGAATTGGTGCCATAACAGGAGCAATTACCATTTAAGTGAAGCAGCCCTTAAACCAGTGGGCAGATAAGAAACAACCTTCCCTGAATCTTTTGTAAGCACTGGGTCTTAGATCTGGGTCAAGTGAAATGTTGTGTCTGGGTTGTAGGTATGTGTGAGAAAAAAGAATCTTGAAAATGCTAACACATCAAAAGAGAATCCACGACTCAAACTGAGAACGTCTTTCATATATCTATTCTTGACTTTTAATAATTTCAAGCATAAGACAACAGGCTGATATTTAACATAAAAAATTTTTAAATAACAAATGTAAATTTATGCACTGAATGTATAAAAATCACTAATAACTGAGTATTAGATCCCTTTTCTTTTTCATTAAAAAAAGCCTTACTTTAGATTTAGCTCTTAAAAATAATATAAAAGGAGTCAAAAGGTAAAAAGAAAAAATAAAATAAATTAGAAAATAATAATATGAAGTCATGACATGTATTGGCATCTACTGTACCAGCTGCTCAAATATTATTAAGAATTTCTATTTAAAGAAAACCTCAAATGGGTCCATTTTAGCCTTAGCCACAAAAATGTGTTTGAAGAATGAAAATATCCTTTACAGTTCACAATTTTACCTTTGTGTCTTGTTTTCACTCTAGTTGATGTAACCAGCTAGATGTCATCAACACCTTCCATCACCAAACTACCTGGAAGCAAGCTGCAAGCCACTTAATCCTATTTCTCCTTAAAGATATACTACCTGACACTGCCAGTTCCTAAACCCAATATTTACAAATAGCATTAACTTTAATTAAATAATAAAAATATCATCATTGGTACTGGAACACAGAAATTGTTACTAAAATTTAATAACTAATTAGGAATTTATGAGTGTGCGTGATATTTTTCAAGGAACCCTGACTCCCTCTTTTTCTAGTCAACTTTATGTTATCTCCCTCTTCGTTGGCGAGCACCAAAATTTGGGCCTGGGAAATTAGAAAAGGCAAGACCCCCAAAGAGTCAATATTTGGATTAATCAGTAACTATGTTCGAAAGGTTTTACAAAAAATATGGTTCACAATATTAGCTAAAACTCAGTGTTGGAGAGCTGAGCAGTTCCTTACTAGCCAGAGTTACAGAGGGTTGATTAAGGTTGGTTTATTTTTTAACAAATTGCCTCCCTCTGTGCCTGAGCACATGCCAGTGGTGCCTGTGTCCTGTCTCTGTGTGTCCTCCTGTATGTGCAAGGGCATGTGGGTGTGTGAGGGCGAGAGAGGTGCTGCGACTCAAGGATGAAGAGGAAGCCCACAGACCATGACTCGTGGAATTTCACAGGACAGAAATAGTGATTTCAACTAAAAAGAAACATTTGTGGAGTTGTTATTATGGGCCAGTCCCCCTTCCGGGTTCTGGGTCCTGCGTTATGAAGATGAATAAACATAAAATCAGCACTCATGGGGTTTATAACCTATTGACAAAAACAGACGTGCAACCACACGTGATTATAATTCAATCTGCTATTCTATCTGTATTAAGGAAATGAAATGGACGTGCTTTATTTGTGGCGGCATGTACTGAGGCAATTTTGGAGCCCTTTTATACTTAAGGGACATTTGCTGAATAAATTAACAATTCCACCGTAATTAATTCATTTAGGAAGACGAATGATTTGTTTTGCAAGTGTTAGAGCAGAAGAAAGGGACCCAGACGTATCTCCCAGAACATCAGCAATTGAGTACCAATGGTTTTCAGTGTGCGCGCATGCGCGCGCGCACACGGACCCTGAGACACAGCGAGACACAGAGGAGAGGGAGGGGAGAGAGGGAGAACAATCCTGAGGGGCCTCCCGGAGGAACGTCTAGTTGACTCAAGTTATAAAAGTTAAGAAAGGAAGGGGTAAGGAGGATAAAGGGCATCCCAGACTAAGGGACAACCCACAGGCAACGGGGAGGAAAATGTACAGTATCTTCAGGGAACACAGAGGGACCTGTGGCGCTGGAAACAAGGTCCACGTGGGAAGCCGAAAGAGAAGGCTGACTGCACAGCGGTTCGTTGCTTCACTGAGTCCTGGGCTGGGAGTTGGGACGGAATCCTGAAATCCGTGGGAGATCTGGGGAATGACCTATCAGATCTGTGTTTCCATACCACGTGGACAGCAGGGCAGAGGAGTGGACAGGGCGAGAGGCTGCAGATAGGGCAAAGGAGTAGGAAGCGTTTGGAACCTGCAGTGGGTTGGTAAACGTGGGATTATAGAAGAGAGACAGACTTGAGAACTTTTTGTGTCAAGGTTGACAGCGGTTGGAGACCTGTCAGTTGTGGGTGTGTGAAGAAACGCTGAGATGAGGACTGAGCCAAGATGGTACAGAAGCTGCTGTCCAGATGGGGAGCTGCCAGAAGCAGGTGTATGGGGAGAAGACTGAACTTGGTTTGAGGATCAAATAGTTTGTATACAATAGAATCCATGAGGTGAAGAGATACACATAAGTACAACACTCACTGTATAACAGGGCAGCCACTAGCACATTATCAAAATGTGGTACTCTGTACTGAGATGTGTGTAAATGTAAAATACACACTGGATTTCAAAGCCTTGATACAGAAAAAATGAATGTAAAATGCTTCATTAACAATTTTGATGGTGATTACATGTTGATAATATTTTAGAAGTAATGAGCTAAATAAAATATTTTACCAAAATTAAATTGACTTGTTTCTTTTTACTTTTTTAATGTCGCTACTAGATGCAGTTAAATTTACATATGTGTCTCATATAATAATTCTATTGGACAATGCTGATGTAAGGAAAAAAATTCTCCAAAAATATAATTCCTATTACTGAATTATGATAAATCTATGAAGTTGGCTGATTATTTCCTTCTGTCCTGTCTTTGTATTTAACCTTGTACCTCAAAAATGTGTTAAAAGACATGTTTATCTTACTGTGTGGAAGGACTCTGATTATTGAAATGAATCATAAGAACAAAATCGCTAAGAGTTTCATAGAAGGATGAAAATAAAATGGGACAGGGACATCTGGGAAGCAGGTGGGATGGAAAACAGTGGATTTAGAGACAGGCTCTGGGGTTCTACCACTTGCTCTCTGTGTAGCCCCTATGACCTTGGTAAAAAATGACCGCTCTGATCTCATTGTCTTCAACTGCAAAATAAGAACTAGACAAGCCCCATCCAATTTCTGTGACTCGATGCTATAATTTCATGAAACAGGAAGGACTTCATCGGGTTTATAAGCATTAATAGCATTTGGCTAGAAGACAGGGATGGAATTCCATAGGAGGGGAGTGAGTGGGTGTTTACAAAAGCACAAACTCCAAAAGGAGAAAAACTTTTAGGGGGAATAATAAGTAGACCAGGCATCTTAAGGCAGATTTATGGAGGGAAAGTTTGAAAAAGTTTGAATATAAATCATAGAGGATTTCCAATGCCAGACTAAGGAAATAGAACTCACCCTCTAAGTCAGTGATTCTCAACATTTGTCTACACTCCCTAAAAGCATTTGGCAATCTCTGGAGACATTTTTGATTGTCACAACTAGGGGAGGAGTGTTGTTATTGGCAGCTGTGGGGTAGAGGCCGGGGATGTCGCTGAACATCCCATAATGCACAGCCCTCCAAAGCAAAGAATTATCTGATCCAAAGTGTCCATAATGCCACAGTTGAGAAACCTGACTGTAGGTAATAGGGAGCGATTCCAGATTGATGACTCAGTCAGTGGATTGCTTCTCTTTCTATTCTCAGCTATGTGTAATATCTATGCACTTTCATCTAGAGAGCTGAACAATTTACACTCTGTCCCCCGATCTTGCATAGTCCATGGTTACAAATATGCCTACTTTAAATGAAAATAATCATTACAGTGCCAGGGAATTTGCATGACTGATATTCTTCAAGTTGATGCTTTACAGAATTGTGTTTAGCCTTAGAAAGAGAACAGCAATTAGTAGGATGAACCAACCTGTTCTGATTAAATAGAATGTTAATTTAGAAGTGACCTGAAAGTGAACTCTTTTGAAAGTCAGGAATGGGTTTGCATGAATTTGGGATTTTATTTTCAATTTCTTTCTGATACAAAAGATGTTGAAACAGTAAGAGCCAGAAACTGTCTTCATTGAATATCCACCTGGAAGAATAAAATGATAGAAATTTTGGAGTACCTCCAGCCCAATTTTGCAAATTCAAGAGCTGAGCTGTGGAATGGGCTATTGTTTGTCAACCCCCTGGAATCCAGTAGGTTTTAACTAAATGTAACTTCTCCTATTCTCTTGTTTACCTATTCTGTGAAAAAGTGCACATGGGACAAATTATCCTATCCTCTTGAAGCAGACACACAACTTGCAGAATTTTTGCTTTTCAAAACTAAACCCAGTGTATCAGTTTTCAATTCCCAAATTCTCCCTTTCCCATTTCCTTCAAGTTAAAAGTAGGATCAAGACAATGACTTATATAGCTATTAAGAAATATGCAAGGATCATACAATGCACCACAACATTAAGCTCTATCAGTCCAGCAAATACAGAGGCCATCTGGGCACTAATGGACGAAATGAAATGGAGCAATAAAGCTGAGGAAGTGGTATCCTGGTAATTTTTTTCTCTCATGCCATTAAACCTCAAGGATACATTGATAACTCTGAGATTTTTATCCCCAGCCCAGACCTCTCTCCTGAATTCCAGGCTCATCCAGTCACTCGCCTCACTAGCACGTCTACTTCAATTCACGGTATCTCAAAATTACTAGGTACAAGCCAAACTCCTCATTCTCAACTCCAAAACTACTCCTCTGGTGGCCTCTGTATTTCAGTTGATTCATTGAAAAGGAATGAATTCCAAAGGACGCAATTCCATCCTTCTAGTTGTTCAGGCCAAAATCTTTCACTGTGTTATCTTAAAAATAGATCCAGAAACTGATTTGTTTCTTATCCCCTTATGCTTATCCTTTCTACCTTAGAGGAATCTCTCCTCTACTGCAGTCACTAACTGGTGTCCACGCCTCCACTCTTGCCCCCAGAGTCAATTCTCATCACAGTCACCAGGACAATTTTTTTAAAACATAAGCCAGATCATGTTACTCCACAAACCCTTCATTGGCATCCCATTTCACTCAGGGTCAAAGTCAAAGTCTTTAAAACTGGCTACAATGGAGCTTCGAACTTTTTCTGTACAAGGCCAGAGAGTAAATATTTTACATTTTGTGGGCCAGATGGTCTCCATCGCAACTACTTAACTCAAAGCTGCAGCAGACAAACGTAAATGCATGGTCATGGCTGTGTTCCAATAAAACTTTATTTACAAGCAGGAAGTGGGCAAGATTTGGCTAGTTGGCCATAGTTTACCAATTCCTGTTTAAAATTCCCCATTCCTGCTTTATTTTTCTCCATTGCACTTAACACCATCTGACATACTATTACTTTACTTGTTTATTTTGTTCTCTAATTAGAATATAAGCTACATGAGGGTAGGCACATTGTCTCTTTTCTTTATGCAGTATCTCCAGTACCTAGAACAATTACTAGTATGTGGTAGGCATTCAATAAATATTTTCTGAGTGAATGAATAAGTGAAGATGAAGATGCAGCCATGCAGGAAATCATTGGTCTGCTGGCTGAGATGCCACTGCACATGCACAAAAAGAACTAAAACATACAGTCCACTGCACATACTGTGATGCATCTCATTACACTGGGCAAATATTTCCCAACACCACCATCTACATTTCTTGATCATGAGGGTAACTGTAATTAGGACAACAGAAGGATTTCTTATATTTCTGTAACACTACATTTTTCAAAATCACTCTCAACATTTATCATTTCATTTTATCTTGACAACAGACCTATAAGGAGTCAGATAAATATTTTATTATCCACATTTACTAATTAAAAAACAAGACAAAGAGGTTAAATAACTTTCTGAGGGTTGGAGAATTAGTGAGTCCTACACAGAGCCAAGCTAGAACTGAGGTCTAAGGTTGTCCCCCTGAGCGATCACTTCACCATTAGCATTTTTCTCTTCTTGTACATCTGATTCTCAGTAGGTAAGGTGTTATGTTTCACAATAAAAGGGGAATATATTCTGGGAAAAAAATGAGATGAATGTTGTCCCCTGAAATACTTTGCAAAGTTGTGGGAGAGAGCAAGGCAGTTAAATTCACCCATCCCTGAAAATAATAACTCTCTAGGCTTTAATAAGAGAATTACTGGGTGCTAAACGACAATTTGCTAGTAAGAATGAAGAATTAAGGCAACATTTACTGAGGAAGTAGTAAAAAATTTAAAAAACAATCAAGCTTTTAAACTTCTATGACCTCTGTTTCTCTAGAGACCCTTCCACTGGGTTTTGGCAAGGGCACTCACAGTCTTGAAAAATTCTTCTGCATGTTCTTCCAGCTTCTTTCTTAATCAGGGGTTTGGGGAACCAGTATCTGTTTTCTTGGTGGCAAAGAGGCAGGCAGGGAGATTTCTGAATTCCTATTCTGAGGTCAACCATATCCTAAGGGAGAAATGGAAATGTGAAACAATGGTTTTTCAGCATGACATTCTGATTTATGACATTTGGTGTGTTATGGCTTTGTTTCTTTTGGAGATAGCATCAATGTAAATTCAATACAAACACGCATATCTTGCAAACAACAGCTGAAACATGTAGCCTTTTAACACTTGAAAAGTAATTTGCGTCTAAGAGAAAATTTCAACAGCTTCTAGTTTCCATCTTTGGGATCCTCCCTTCCATTCATTATCTATAACAACATAATCAGAAAAATCTTAATAATCAACAATCCACCAGTCAAAAACTTTTAATGGTATCCTAAAGAGTAAATTCCCAATCAGAAATGGCTCACTGAGCACTGGATTGAGAAAGAATCTGGAGCTGCTCTGAGCTCAGCAGGAACAAGATAGGTGGCATGGCTGTGAAATGGGTAAGTAGAGGCACATGCCACAGATTTGTCATTCCGGAAGTTCGCCCTATATTTTCAACCTTCTCTCTCATCACTCCCTGTCAGCTCAGTCTCCCTCTTGCTGCCGAAAACGCTCTGTGATCATGCTTCCCCCTTCCTAGAAGGTTGTTCATTCTGCTGTTTTCCTAAAATTCAGTCCATCTAGTGCTCTAAGGCTCTTCTAGACTTCTATCCTCTGCTTAATTACTCCAGCCTCTCCTGTCAGTAAACCCCAACGCACATTTTGGTCTTTTCTTTTCAATTGAGCGCTTCTTGTTACTTCCTAATACTTAAATATTTCACATATGACAATCTCTCCTCTTTTAACTCCATGATGAAGTTAAGGATTTGAATTTATTTAAATTCTTCAATACCACATTCCACACAGTGAAGGATTAAATATACTTGGTGCATAAAACTAGTGATTAACTTTTTCTTTAAAGTCTTCATATGTTTTTAGTTCTTTGAGTTTGTAGTTTCCCATGAAATAAGACCCAATCTTTTTAGCGTGATACCCAAAGTCCTTTCTGGTCTGGAGAACAGAACTTTCCCCCAGCCTCATTTTGCAATGTTCTTGATGCGGCCTCCCCCTCTACTCACACTGTCATCCCACAAACACACGTACATTCCTAGGGTTAGAACAGCGCTGAACTACTTGACATTCCTCAAATTTGCCTCATTTTATTTCGTATATATATATATTTTTTTTTGTGAGGAAGATCAGCCCTGATCTAACATCCATGCTAATCTTCCTCTTTTTGCTGAGGAAGACCGGCTCTGAGCTAACATCTATTGCCAATCCTCCTCTTTTTTTTCCCCAAAGCCCCAGTAGATAGTTGTATGTCATAGTTGCACATCCTTCTAGTTGCTGTATGTGGGACTCGGCCTCAGCATGGCCGGAGAAGTGGTGCGTCTGTGCACGCCGGGGATCCGAACCCTGGGCCGCCGGTAGCAGAGTGTGAGCACTTAACCACTAAGCCACGGGGCCGGCCCTATTTCATATATTCTTGACATTTCATAACTTTTTTCCTCTGTCTGAATTGCCATTTTCTTCCTGATCTATGTGGACCATCCCTCTTTTCATCCTTGAAAACTCAGCTCAATGACAGCTGCTCTGTGAAGTTTATTCCATCCCTACTGCCAGCCCCACCCAACACGGGGGTACCACCACCACATCTTATACATTCTTCTATAGCCATATCTATCACGCTCTAGTAGTAGAAGTTACTTATTTGTCTGTCTTTCTTTCCTACTAAACAGTGAGATTCTTGATGTCCACATGTTATCCATTATTGTTGGTCAGAAGCATTTAATAAATGTGAAGCATTGTATAAAGTCCTGAAGGGAATTTAAAAATTTAAAAATGCAGAAGCAAGGGTATTTAAAAATTATTTAGGTGGGTTAGGTATGGATACATTAAGAATACTTATAAACAACTTTATATCAGTCAGGGTCCCATCAGGAGACAGAGACCACATCAGTACTTTGAGTAGAAAAAAGTAATATAAAGAATTGTTAATTCACAAAAGGAGATTAGCTACTAAAAGGAAGCTACTAACAGAGAAGTCTAAGCAGTCTAGAATTCACAGATGCAAAAAAGCAGCTACTACCTCTCAGTCGAGGGCAAGTGTATAATAAAGGGACCCAAGACTTAGGAGAGGGCCTCCCCAAGGCTAAGATTAGATCTCTTCAAAGAGGTGTGGTCTGAGGGCTCAACCAAAGCTCGCACAGATGTGGCCCACAAGAGGTGCTCAGAAGCAGCCCCTGGTTGAGGAAAATGAGGCCTGAGACCGTGGCTTAAATTGGTGGACTCCCACACGGAATTAACAAATGGAGGACTGGAACCAAAATGAAAATATCTGCCTGCCGCTATCATCTTGCAGTGTCCCTCTAGTGCTCTCGATTGGCAAAGCCTAGCATCATGACATGCCAGCCCCAGTGGTCTAGTGGTTAAGATTTGCCTCTCACTGCCGCAGCCCAGGTTCATTTCCTGGTCAGGGAACCACACCACCCATCTATCCATTGTCACACTGTGCTGGCTGCATGTTGCTGTGATGCTGAAAGCTACACCACCAGGATTTCAAATACCAGCAGGGTCACCAATGGTGGACAGGTTTCATCAGAGCTTCCAGACTCAGACAGACTAGGAAGAAGGACCTGGCCACTCACTTTCAAAAAAATTGCCCATGAAAACCCTATGAATAGCACCAGAACATTGACTGACACAGTGCCGGAAGGTGAGAGGATGGCCCAAAAAGACCAGGCAAGGTTCCACTCTGCTGTACATGGGGTCGCTAAGAGTTGGAATTGACTGGACAACACTAGCAACAAAGCATCATGACAGCTAGCAAAGGAAAAATGTTTACAGGGTCCAGTTCTATTTTCACAAAGTAGGGCAGGGAAAGGTGGATTTAGAACTAAAAGATAATAAATTGATAACTGACTCAAGTTTCAAAGCAAAATCAAATGAGGGAAATTAATACATAATATAAAATTAATATAATACAGAGGTGCTATGGGCAGTTAATCCATCATACTTCATTCTTGAAAGAAAACTGTAAATACCTTTTTAATTTTTTTTATAAATCAACAAAAGTTTTAATATAGAATCTTGCAAAAGTAATACTGCTTGGGTTCAGTTGATTACAGGTTTCTAAATCCCAGGAGTTAGACAAATTTCTTTTTTTTTTTTTTCAAGTTCTAGTGTCAAAAATAAAAAGACTGGTCTTTATAACCTGAAATGATAAGTTTGGAGTATTTGAATTATTATCATAATTGTCCTAGACTACCTTAACAGAACACTCAATAGAAAATATTTTTCATAGAATGGAGTTACTTCTTTCCTCTGCTTTAGAGTAGTAAGAGGAGATAGAGCACGAAAAACAATGATGGGAAATAGAAACATACCAATCTGTTTAATTTTTGGTAGCTAAGCAATGATAATTTCATTTAATAGAATGAAGGAATAAAATAAAATTTATATCATAAAAAGAGACAAATCAAACTTACCTATTCAACCCTGGGTATAGGAAGGAGACTACTAGAGGACCGTAGAGTCACAACATGGGCTGGTTCCCTTGACATCTGGGTAGTATAAACTGTGTCTGTCCAATATCTGTGGTATTTTCCCTAAATTGTTCCATTTCCAACATGGATTCAGATATTGTGAGTGAAGTTCTGCATATTGTGTGTTTCATTTTCAGGATCTGTAATCTAGAAACATGAAATCAATTATGAAGACAATCATTGCATTCTAGAGTTCGGAAGATGGGAAGAATGCTGAGAAATCTGTTGAACTGACAAATTGAGAAAGCTTTCTTAATGCAACTCATATTGAATATCCAAGTTTCTTAAGTATAAATGCAAAAATATTGTCAGACAGATATTTGTTTCCAATTAACATGGTGATAGTATTTGAGACCTGACAGGCAATGAGGCTATGGATATCACAGCATTGGCATAATGGACATCAACTTTTGCCTGTGTTTTTCCATACAGACTTTTGCAGCAAGACCATAACAATCTATGACAGGTCTTAGCCTGGTTAGGTTTCTCTTCAGTTTAAAATCAACACCATACATCCTTAGTGTGTTCTTTCTTCCTTATCTCCTCTACATCTGAAGATTTCTTTCTTTGATTTGCCTTGGATGACCTCCAGACACAGACCACTGGTTTTGACTAAGGAATCAGGCAGAACCCATTAGAAATGCTTATTTTTTCTGTCAAAACGGCACCCATGATGCATTGCTTCCTCCCACAAAGCTAACTAATCGCAGTGCATATGCCACAGGACTCATCTTGAAAAAACAGGTCACTGAAAGAAAGTTGTTCTTTCCCCTTGGGGAGCATCTGGGAGTAATATTCCCACACGTCAAATCTGTTAGCTCCTGTCTCACCCACACCAAGACACCTGGCCGCCAGATTCACACAGCAGCTTGTCAAATCCCGTCAGTTCATCAACATCACAGAGGGTCTTCTGATTGGGGTGGCCAGAGGGTGGAATGCTTACCAGAGAAAACATCACATTTTATTCGTTTTCACTGAACGATGATTATCAGAGAAAGTTGATCAGCCAACTCTTGTTATTTTTCTTAGTGTCTGGTAAATACTTATCTGCTCCCAAACCTCTTTGTTGAGCATTTATTGCAAAAGTGAACTGAGATCATATGTCTTAAGTACTCACCAGACTTTCCTGGGCACCCAGACGTATTTTTCTCAAGGTAAATACAGGCAGCCTCCATTCATCCCTGAGCATAAATATTCTTGCTGTTTTTGATAAGATTCATTACGTGACCTAGGAAGGATTGTTTATATGCTTGGATAATGTGCTGGAGATTTTTTAATGAGGCTCAGGTACTTCAGCCGTTTCCCAAGAATGTCTTGTGGTTTAAATTCAAACCAGACTGCACTCATCAACATGTGCTTCTTTGATGAATTATTATTTATGTGAACTGACAAAGCAGTGTGATTTTTTCCATCAGTCATCAAATCTGCCCTTTCACAGTTGGCAATAAATGTTTATTCTGTTCAGTAAGAATGATCTAAATATGCTGGCAACCTGCTGTTTGTTATGATTTTTTTGTGATAATGTAACTTCCTTAACAAAAATCTGATTCAAGTATTGTACAGCTCTTCATTGGGTTCAATACTAGGAAAGTTATCTTTCTGCAATTTTATTCCTGTGATAAATAGCCACCAAATACCTAATGATGTTGGATTGCTTTATCTCAACAGCTACTCAAGGCTCAAACACACCAAAGGAAATTAAAGAAGATAAGAAAAGAGAATATCCTGGCCAATGATGGAAACAAGATGTAATAGATCACCTCTCAATGAACATGACTGTATAGGACACCTGTGGAATAATGAGGCAGAGATGTCTGAAAAGCCGTTCTAGCTTTTTAGCTAGAGCAGCCCTGGTGGTGTAGCAGTTAAATTCACGCACTCTGCTTTGGCAGCTCAGGGTTCACAGGTTCAGATCCCAGGCGCGCACCAATGCACTGCTTGTCAAGCCATGCTGTGGCGGCATCACATATAAAGTAGAGGAAGATGGGCACAAATGTTAGCCCAGGGCCAATCTTCCTCAGCAAAAAGAGGAGGGTTGGCAATTGATGTTAGCTCAGGGCTAATGTTCCTCACACACACAAAAATAAAATAAAAAATAAAAAGGGTCTCCAAAGACAAGAATTAAGAAAAGGTTGAGGAACACCAGCATACAACCCCCCCTCCCCCAAATTATAACTACTACAACCACACTGGTTGTTATCACATCTTTTCCCAATTCAAAACCCTCAGTGTTTCCCTATTAGACACAATTCCCTATTAAATTAAAGAACAAACCCATTGGCCTAACATCCAAGGCACCCTATGCTTTTGAAACAATCTACCTTTTTAGCTTTTTCTTTCAGGCCCATCATATAACCCTCTTGTTCAAGAGAACTAAGCTCGTCATTTCTTAACCATACCCCAAATTTCCTTGCCCCTGTGCTTTTGTTTACGCTGTCCCCTCCATCCGAGAATGTGCCTATTTTTTCTTCCCTCTTCCACCCCTCTCTCCAAATTTTGTCATCTTTCAAGTCCTGGTTCAAATGCCACTTACTTCCTCAAGGTTCCCCATGCTTATAAGAGTAATCTAAAAGGTCATCCTCTCCTTTGAACTTCTAATCAATCACTAATGCTTACCCCCATTTTACCTGAAATCAAAGTTATTTAGAGCTCTCTCATTTCCACCATTAAGTATAAGTTCCTTGAGAAAAAGGATTGAGTTTTACAGAACTCTACCACACTGATGGTTTAACATTGTACTTTGAACACATTAAATGCTCAGTTTTATCAACTGAAAGAAAAAAAATTTAGCCTTCAACTCTTTTTTCAGAAGAAAATGCTGTGCTTTTTGCCACAGTTCCATCTCTGGATCAGTATGGGGTTATTCTGAGCCCTTGGTGAACTCTTGCATCTTCATAAGTGGTGATGACCACAAACTCAGTTTGGGGAAACTTCACAGATCCCTCTTCAGGCATTGCCCCAGGAAGATTCCTCTTACCTTGTAAATTAGTGTTAATTATTATTTATGTCATTACGGGTATGTAAAGTAATATACAAGTGGCTCTATCTCAGAGAGTTAGGAAGGATCGTGTATAACTGTACTTGTCCATGCCCCTTCAGTTATCTGGGTGTTTTCTATTTTTTCCAGTGCCAAAGTGGCTTGTGTTAAATCCAGGAAGACAGATACCTTAGCAAATGCTAATAGGCTCCTTAACGCATGGATGAGGACAGTGTGGTGATGATTTCTTGAGTTCCTTTGATTAGCGATATTTTCCTGAATAGTTTCAGTAAAGGAGTTGCCATACCAGAGAAGCTTTTCTGCAACAGATAAAGTAAACATCGAGCAAATCCTGCATTCTGACTCAGTCTAGGGTAGCTGGTTAATGACTCAGGAGAAAGAAATAGTTCTTCTTTCTGCATTTTAAAAGTCTAAAGCTTAGTTAGGGGAAAAAATAGCGTTAAAAAAAGAGTCTTGCCAAAATCACACAGCTTGTAAATGGCAGAGCTGGAATATGAACCTATGTCTATCTGATTTTAGAGATGGACAACTTTGGCCATGCTGTCCACGCATGATCCTCTCCTACCAACATCCTCACCATTCTGTCACTCTTTTCCTCCAAAAGGCTGCCTTTGTTGGTCAAATGTAAAAGTATGTACTTTGCTAGTGGGGAAAGCACAAAGGATATGAATGGGCCACAAACATCTAAGGACAGTCATCAGCCCTGAAAATCCTCTAAATGGCCATAATCACTAGTCCTACCTATGAGAAAAGAAAAAAATGCAATGTTCTTCATTGATATCATTGTTCCATTAATCCAAGTTGTCAAACTATGAAATGAATTTTTCAGGAAAGGGGATCGAGCATCATCCCTGGCGGCTGGACTAGTGTTCATTGGTCCTTAGTGGTTTGAATGGCTTTTGAATAGAGCATCAGGACAAGACCTTCTGCCATCATGTTTTGTCATTCATCTTTAATCTGTTTCGTTCCTTTTTCAAGTAGCTGATCACACTTATATTTATTTTCAAAGTTCTTTGCATCCTCAGTGTAATTTATTCCAGTTGTAATTTATCTACTGCATCCATAAAACTATTTCCAAAATTAAACTGTATTGAAATATGTAATTAATGACACAAATTTGCTCACCCACTCTACCTATTGTTCATTTTTGTGTCTTGATTATAGTCTTCCAGAAAAAAAACTTGTAGGGGGTGATATATGTCAATCCCCCCAAAAATTGCCTTTGTTATTCACTGTTGGAACAAGATTTCCTTCCCAGTTTCCTGCGATGGAGGAAAAGATGAGATCAAATGTGTGGTGGTGTTTTTGTTAACAGTATTAGGACATCGAGCCCTTCCCTGTTTCACAGATTCGTACTTGGGAAAGGATGTGATGAATTATCTATTCCTAATGCCTTCTTCAAGGAGCTTCTAGAAATAATCAGAAACTTGAGACTCTGAGGGAAATGAAACACCAAGAGGAACTTGACATTTACATGCATGGCCTAAGAAAGCCATCCTATTTCATGTTTAATTGGTAACAAAACAGGGAATGTAGTAATTTATGTGTGTGTAGACACACATAGTAACTGTTTTATTTACTTACTTTGTGCAGAACATAGTATATCGTATGCCTCTGTGCTTAATATTTTAAATCTCTGATTATCTAGAACTGAAACCAGAATGTAAAAGTTCAGAGGATTAGTTCCCTCCCAGCTCTTGCCTATGATACTTGATTATCTGGAGCAACTGCAAAAATCTGCGTAGATCTTAGTATAAGAGCTACTTCTATTGCATACATACATATACATATATACACTATATATATCCTCTCTATATATATATGATTTATGCCTAAAATTAAAGATAACTCTTGTTAAACAAAATATTTAGTTGCCAGACTACTCCATTTACTGACCATTCTAGAAAGCAGAATTTGATTTCTAATAATTTTCTTCAAATCTAAATTATATTTTGCTGTAAACTTGGTGGTATCTTTCATTTCACCAATGGCAAATTTGTATAAGTGGGGATTTCTGGTTTTACCCACAAAACATAGAAAATTCCCACATAGAGGGGCTGGGAAAATGGCTGGCTTGTTTCCTTATTTGTCTGTCTGTTAGGTTCTTTCCTTACCTCTGTCTGCAGACGATTTGAAAGAACTTACAAAAATAAAAACAATAAAAAAGATGAAAGTAAAAAATGAGATTATAGGTCTAGAAACATAACTAAGAGATATTTAAGGCCAAATTGGGATAAGTATCACAAATATGGAGGCTCTAAGGGCCTATGTAGTTCCCTGATCTAACCTTAATTCCTTGTAGGGTTTTTTTTTTTTTTTTTTTTTGGCAGTGGAAGTAACAAGAGATAAAAGGAGTTATGTAATCTTTTTGGGGAGTAACTAAGAAAATATTGATGCGTACTTCCCAATGCCCCAATTTTGAAAGAAGTTTGCCCTCTGAGTGTTAAGTTAGTAAAATCCAAACAGTGTGATCTGTCACCTGTGAGAGATACTGTAAAATATATATACAATATACATATATATTTACGTATGTATATATACTTATATACGTGTGCAAAGCGTGTGGGTGTATATATGGGTTTTTAAATACACACACAGATACACAGACACACACACACACACACACACACACAAGACTTTGAAATATCCAAAACTCCAACTAAGATAAACTGAAAGTTAACATAATGAGGCAAACCTATGATGTTATTGGATATATTAAGAGGAATCCTAAAAAATTATATTGTATTCACCCTGGAGATCCGTGTGACTAGAAAGGGGATGTTCCTCCCACATAAAGTTAAGAGAAAACTAATGCCAGAGAAGCTGACACAGTTTTACCTATCTTTTTCCTTTCGTCTCTTTTTTTTGCTGAGGAAGATTCACCCTGAGCTAACATCTGTGCCAATCTTCCTCTATTTTGTATGTTGGCTGCCACCACAGCGTGGCCACTGACGAGTGGTGTAGCTCTGCACCCGGGAACCAAACCCAGGCCACTATAGTGCAGTGCACCGAACTTAACGACCAGGGCTGGACCCAATTTTATCTATCTTTATCCTGGAAAGAAAAACAGAAACATTTGGCCTTGATTTAAAAAGAGATGAGTGTTTTTTTGACCAGGATAATGCACCAGATCCTAAGCCCTGAAAGAAATTTTTCTAAACTGTCCATGTCTCTTGGCTCTGCTTCTTATGTTTCCTAAGCAAATTTAAAGATGGCAGGAAAAGCAGTCCTCACACAGAGGACACTGGCATTCCAGATTAAGAATCACACTCTTAGAAGTTTGATCAGAGTAAGTTGGCCTCACTGAGTCTGATCAACTCTGGAACACTGACAACTCAGTGAGAATTTTAGTAGAAAGCCATCTTGCCTTCTCCTGGAGACACGCAACCTCGTCTTCACTCTCCACAAATATTCTTATCATTAGAGAAAAGGAAACACATCACTTCATCCAAGGAAAAAAAAATTCCTAGTGCTAATTCTAAAAAATTTCTCAGATAAGGTTTTGCATTGCGTACTCTGGGCTAAGTAGTAGATGACACCAGCAACAGTCAGATGGCAGGTACTTTCATAGTACCCTTTGATAAAAACTGAGGACATACTATTAAACCCTGGAGAAAAATAATTCTGAATGAGGTCAAGATAATGTGGTCTGAGAGGCACCACTTTTCAGTGATCTGGCCTGATGCATGGGTGGAACTTTGAGTGCCCAATGAATCATCTTCCAACAACCCTCCAAATGGTCACTTCCTCAGCCAGGGCTTTGGGAAAAAGAGCTGGAGGCAAACCAAGGTTGCATTCTCTTTGGAGAGTATGGAGTCTGGAGGGAGAATTTAGAGTCTAGAGGGAGAGTCTGAAGTCCATATCCTGAGTTGATGGGTTGAGGGAGCATCTTACACTTTAGGATTTGGAGGAAGGGGCAATTATTCAGGTTCAGATCCTTTTGTGGAAATAAAGGAGCCTAACCAAGACCCCTGCCTCAAAGGAGAACTGTTCAGCATCTACACATACTGTGACTAAAAACATAACTGATGGAAACATAAGTATTTTTCTCAAGCATCTGTCTTTTGTCTGTTCTAGCAAATAAGCAAATGGCTGACTCAACCCCTGAAGATCTCCATCAAGATGAGTTTTACCTGAAAATTTCCAAAGCAGAAGTTACCTCATAAATGGTCCCGGGCCTCCTTTTCATTGTGCCTATGGAGACACGGCCAGGAAATGTGGTAAAGGGGTCTCAATGTATACGTCAGAGGAATGTAAGCTATTGCGTTGAACAAATATTATGACTTTACATTAAAATTATGCCTTGTTAGGATTATGTTTTATTCCCTGATTTCATCAAGCATCTCTCTAGTTACTATGAACAAGCCACATTTCACTACAAAGTGGTCATTATAAATTAATATCAAATTCTTCTAAGTTTCTTGCTCACAGCCTTTATTTGATGCCCTTTGTTCCATCAAAATGTGGTTGTTCATGAGGGATTTAACAATCTGATCTTAGATTTCTTAGAAATGGGAAAATAATTTTAAATTCTTCTTCTTTTTATTATATAATTCATGTTCATTATAAATTATAAATATAAATCACCCGTATTCACAACACCCAGAAATAACATTTTGGTGTGTAACTTTATCCTCTAGATTATAAAAATATATTTTATAAGACATATCAAGAAAGAGAAGAGAGCATGTTGGTTTAGAACAGTGATTAAGAGCAGCCCACAAAGCTGACTGTTGACACTTAACTAGCTGAGCGGCATTGCTTAACCTCTCTGTGCCCTCGCTTCTCATCTGTAAAACAGATCCATATTAGCTGTTTAAACGGTACTCTCATATACCATGTCACAACAGCCAAGTCTTAAGTAACTGATAAAAGGGTAAAGTGCTATTCTCTCTGTTGTCCCTATTTTTTTCTTGTTTATCCTACTTTTGTTATTTCTTACTGCCCTTCCTTCCTCCTTCTGTCTTGATTTTAAAATTTAAGTTACTTAACTAAATCTACTTTCTTGACAATAATCACTCTTAAAAATTTTTTGTTGCCCAAACCCTTTGAGCACATAAGGTAAGTTTTAGGCTTTCTTTTCAGAAAAAAAAATTAATTGTACATGGGATCGTATGGGCAGATATTTACGTAACGTTTCAGGCTATTCACAGCTCTTACCGGGTTCCCTGAAGAAGCTAGAACTCCTCTTCTAGCTTTCCTTTCTTCCTCTGCTCTCTGGAATCTGATTTTCCTGTCTGACATTACTCCCAATAACACTTTGGAAGCTTTCCTCCAGCCACTGGCAGGACAGACCTTCCATTTGCTTCTGCAGCTCACAGCAGCTGTGGGGCTGTGGGTAGGGAGAGGGGCGGGGGAGATGGGTGTGTCAGGGGAAATAAAGAGGATACACATCAGCAGCAGCTTCCTATAACCTGCTGGACCCACAGTTGATCAGTTTAGTCACCTATGTACAGTCAGTTTTGAAAGCGACAAAAATATTTGTGAATTCCAGACACATGGGGAGAGAAACAGAAGGAATAGTATAAAACAATGAGAGAACAGCTTCAAAAAGAGCAGAAGGTTCTGCATAATATGGGAAAGTCTTTGTGGGCTTCTGGCTACCAGATGCTCGCTGTTCAAAGATCTAGTTACCGCGCAATTCACAGACGACTGAAATACCGGGAAATATACTAATAGCATTTACAGCCCATCCCAAACCAGGAAGCTTGCAAGAGCGCTCCTGGCCAGGCCATGTGAGCTCAGCTTTCTGCTTTGTTCATGCAGCAACCTGATCACTTGCTTAAGGGGAGAAATAGACTGTTTTTCAACCTTGCTTTGAAATCGTGAAAATTCCTGTAATAAAAATAAGAAATCGTATATGTAGCCTTAGGGTCAGATCACCCACTCTTTCAGGAGTCCTCAATAGAGTTATTATGCTTTGGAGCAACAAGGTGAGGGGAGATTATGGTTTCACACCAGTATTTGAATTTCCTGATATTTGTTTGCTTGAGAAAGACCCTTATCATCATGGAAATGTTTAAAGAATTGAAAGAGTTGTTTTTTTTTTGCAAATCCAATTTTTGAAATAGAAAACTCCAGGATGGAATGGAATAGCCCCAGAATATAAAAGTGCGTTTTATATGTTATTTTTTATCTGATAAACAATACCAATCCAAGGGTTCAATTTGTATCTTTCTTCTTTTCATACTCCAGTAACATACTTAAATACTGGAAAATACTCACTCTGGCAGGGAAGAAAAAAAGATAAAAGATCCTCTACCACATGAGATCCCATGATATTTTCCTCAGTTATATTTTTGGCTGTGCCCTAGAAACCACAACCCTCAATTACAGTTGCTTTCAGACATGTGGAAGAAACACATGCTAAAACAATTGACAAAATTATGACATTTACATTTTTCCCCAGGATATCACTCCCTGCAATTCTTCAGCCTGTGATTCTATATGAATCAAACCAATGATCATAAATCAAGCTGACCACATTTATCCTTACCTAGTGTTTTGAAAATGTCAAAAAGTAAAATAGAAGAAAACAGTGTTTTCATATACTAAGCACACTCCATTCCCTGTTGGCAGCCAGAACCACATGTGACAGTGACAGAAAGGCAGAGCATCCAATCCTCTCAACCCAAGGCCAATGACCAACAGCAATTTGATTACTAGTGACTCTGAGCTGTCTCATTTACCCTGAATTTGCTGTTCCATCTGTGTTGACAGATTTTAGTGCTTATTGAATGGAATGTATAGGATAACCTGAAATTGATGACCTTTAAGTAGAAAATGAAAGGAGAATATCAAATTGTCAAAGTGTAAGACTTGAGGTAGCAATGGTAAGTGAATCTTCCAACTGTATCAGCCTAGGTGTAATAGAACAGCTTAGAGAGCAATGAGAATAATGTGCTTTTGTTTATGCCCCATCACCAAAATGGTTTATAGAACTTCGATAATAGTTTACCATCGACTCTATATATTCGTAACTCCACAAGCATCTGTTAATCACCTACTATGGGCCAAGCACGTAGGTACTGTAGGTATAAAGATGAATAAGACATGGCCCTTGCTCTCAGGAAACTCAAAATAGCAGAAAAGACATACATATTAATGATTGCACTTAATTGGAAGCCGGTTATAACCAAGCTAGCCAAAACATTCTATGAAGCACAGATGAGGAAGAAACACTTCATCTGCAAATCACAACCGAGCCTCTGACCCTGACCATAGCCAAGAAATATGTCTTTGGTAACTGTGCTGCACATCTCTTGTTTGTCCTGCTAGGTCTCCTCTATACCTTGTTCCACCCTGTCCTTGCCCCAGGAGGCTGACCTCTGAGGACTGGACCAACAGGCTCTTTTGCCCTCTTGGCTAGAGATAAGAAGATGGGAGGAGAACGAGGTCAAGTTATTTATTCTCCACTATTTCCATGCTCCGTTTCCAGGATTGGTTGCATCTTTCTACCAAAGGCCACAGTTCCTGTCAGGTGTCCCTCTCCACACATCTCCTCATTCCAGGTTCCCACCCACTCTCCTCTTGTCCCTTCTGGCCTAGGAGAGGTTCTGCACTACCCCTTGGTGCATTCCCTAAACTCTGCCCGCACCTATGAGAAAAAGGTGGGAAGAGAAGGGCCGGCCCCGTGGCTTAGCGGTTGGGGGCGCGCGCTCTGCTACTGGTGGCCCGGGTTTGGATCCCGGGCGTGCACTGGTGCACCGCTTCTCTGGCCATGCTGGGGCCACGTCCCACATACAGCAACTAGAAGGATGTGCAACTATGACATACAGCTATCTACTGGGGCTTTGGGGGAAAAAAAAAAGGAGGAGGATTGGCAATAGATGTTAGCTGAGAGCCGGTCTTCCTCAGCAAAAAGAGGAGGATTGGCATGGATGTTAGCTCAGGGCTGATCTTCCTCACAAAAAAAAAATAAAAAAGGGAAGAGAAGGGAAAGGAAGGAAATGAGAAGCTTCTTTAATAAACTCTCCCCAATTACCTAGTTTGAGAACACTGGTTCCTGCCAGAAGTCTGACTACTGCAGCAACCCTCTTAGAATTTAAGGGATTAAGTTCAGTGTTACTCTTAGAGAAACAAGCTCTAACCAGTAAACCAGAAGCGTAGAACTTGGTTTTATTAGTCAATGAATGCCCTCAATTAGATACTCCTCCAAATAATTCCAGTTCTTACTCAGGAGAACTGTATGACACTAGAATAGGCCCCATCCCGTCGGTCCTGACATAGGCAAGGCATACTAACACCCACCCTTCGGCACGGGGGCTTCAAAAGCAGAGCGTGTTCTCCAGCTGGAAGAGGAAGAGGAAGTTAGAGATATATGCTTCCGCTGGCCTGGCAAGAAGTCAACATCATGTTGTGAGCCACCTGTGGAGGCCACATGGCAAGGCATTGAGGGTGGCTTCTAGGAGCTGAAAGGGACTCCTGGCCAACAACCAGCAGGAAAACCAGGACCTCAGTCCTACAACCTCAAGGAAACGGCTTCTGCCAATAACCAGTGAGGAACCGCAGCCCCAGATGAGAACCACAGCCCGAACTGACACCTTGATCTCAGCCTGGTGAGACTAAGCAGAGAATCCAGTCACGCTATGCCAAACTGACCTACAGAAACTGTGAGATAATAGACATGTGTTTTCATAAGCCACTAAGCTGATGGTAATTTGTAATGTAGCAATAAAGAACTAAAACAGGCCATAGTGTACCTTTGCTTTGTCTTGGAAAAATGAGCTAACTCTTGCCTATGTTTTTCTCAGATGAAATGTATTCCTTTAAGTGCAAACACTTGTTGGATATATGTTATCCATTTATCTGCCTTATTAAACAGTACTTAGTACACTGCCTAATATTTAAAGAATCTAATAAATATTTGTTGAACGAAGTGTATATGGAATCATTTAACTTTTTTTCTTCGTTACTAAGACTGCTTAACTTTGTAAGCATCAATTATTTCCTGGGCTCTGTGATAGATTATATTCCCAGTTACCAATGCCTGCTTTCCCTCATTGGGAGACGGTTATGCTTCCCTGCTCCTTTGAAATGTGGCTTGGCATGTGACCTACAATGGCTAATAGTAGACAGAACCAACATGGTCACTTCTATGCAGAAGCTTTAAGAGTCATTTTGTGCTTTACTACCCTTTGTTTTCCCTCTGCTGTGGTCACTAACACGTTTCCAGGTACTCCACCTGGAGTGAGGACTATGATGTCGCATAGCAGAGCCCCAGCCAATCCACAACTGGCATGTGATACTATCAAGCAGTAAAGGTGTGCTGTTCCAAGGCCCTGAGATACTAGGGTATTTTGGTGCTGCAGCTAGCCCATGTTGACTGACTCCAATAACACTGATAACCTCAAGGGTCATTAAGAAGTAGATATCCATTTTCTCCTAGTACTAACCACCTCTTGGGCTGATACATTCTCTTGATTCCCTCCAGCACTGTTAACTCTAAATGTATCCTTTTAAAGTATAGGCTTCTTTAACTGCTGCCTTATTTCACACATAGTGCCAGGGTTAGGAGCCTGAAAAAGGCTCTGTCCAAAACAAAAACACACTTAGGTTTTGTGAGAACTTTTTTCCACTTATAGATTATTTTCATTTGCTTTCAGAACCATGGGCATATTTAAGGGTTTAAATGGAAGGATGCCTTCCATATGGGTGAAACATTAATTATTACACACAAACTGGTATTAAAAAAAAAAGAAAGAAAGAAAAAGAAAAACCTTGGGGCTGGCCTGGTGGCATAGTGGTTAACTTCGTGCTCTCCACTTTGGTGGCACGGGGTTCGCGAGTTCGGATCCCGGGTGCAGACTCATACAATGCTCCTCAAGCCATGCTGTGGCAGCGTCCCATATACAAAGTAGAGGAAGATTGGCATGTATGTTAGTTCAGGGATCATCTTCCTCAAGCAAAAAATAAAAAGAGGAAGATTGGCAACAGATGTTAGCTCGGGGCGAATCTTCCTCACCAAAAAAATAAATAAATAAAGGGGAAAAAAAAGAAAAACCTCTGTGCAAAATGTTCAACAAAGCTTTGGTTCTAAAAGGGTTTAATCCCAGGAAGTCATCACAAACTAGTGGTCCCTTCTCACGAAGCTCTGAAGGCCTGTGTGTACCACAATCAGATCGATTTCAGGCACTTGGTTTCTAACCTTCACACTGTGCCTTAACTGCTACCCTACTGAACTGTTAATGTTGGCTAGTTATTGGGTGTCCACAATGCTTTCCCTGCTCTGTTGATTGGGAGATCATCTCATACTTGGTTAACTATTCTTATGCTAGATGCTGTAGGGATTCAAAGAATATATAGTCTTTGCCCTTTATAAACCTGTAAAGTTTTGTAAGCTTAAATTTTTCAGCTTGAGTTTAAAAAATTCTCTTCTAAAATAAACAAATTAAAATGTTTAGAGTACGAGGAAAGGCAGAAGAAACATTGCTTAATGAAGTAAACAGCCACTGAAAATTCATTTGTCATCACACTATCTGCTCCAGTGCCTACTGTCTAAACTAGTACACAGTGTTGAGGGAGAGCAAATAGGCAGCACTCCATGAATAGTTTTGAAACACCACCTTCCTTATCCCCCTCAAGTACCCATTTCCCATAAGTTCCACCTTTCCTTTCTTCCTCCTAGACAATGACTTCCATACTTATGAGAAAATATTTCCTACATCATTTTACTTGAACACCTTCATCAAGTTTAATTTTACCATGTTCTTTCTTTCTCAGAACCCCCTAAGGACTTCCAGTTTCCTCTCAAATCAGATAAAACTGGCCAGCAGCTATTACAAGGTTCTTTGTCAAATGACCACAGTGCCCTCCTGTCCGAGCAGAAGAGGTTCCTCATCCGTGTCATGATCCCAGAAGGATCACTAGGCCTCCATGTGGCACCAAGAGCAGGGTCCTTGCTTGTAACACGAGGTCAGGGCGTTCACTTCTTTTACAAAACATAGCTTGGTTGACATCTCCGCAGCCTGACATTAAAGACACCAGAATCTTGCCTTTCTAATCCAGTCTTTCCCTAAGACGTTTCAATCCAGACAGGCTTGTTGGTCTCTTTGCTTTCCCCTTCAAAATTCCCACCTGAGTTCACTTATTTAATTTTTTTTCTCCCCCCGGAATACCTTTCCTCTCATTTCTTTAGTTTTTCAAAATCTTCTTTCCCCTCCTTCAAATTCCATGTCCTCCATAAAGCTTCCAGGTCTGCATGGCAACCCCAGCGACTTCCCCTGCTGGGCCACTGACAACTTCAGTCATCATGAAGAAGACAGTTACTACAGTGGGCCAGGTACCGTGCTGTCTACTGGGCTTTAAAGAACTGCACGATGGTCCTTGCAAAGCTTTCCTCGCTGTGAAAGAGAATGAGATCCATACTTAAGATAAATATCAATACACTCCACCCGTATATGCCACCTTGCCTTTGATCCACAAAACATCACATGATATGCTAGAGTGATCTGTGTCACTCAGTTAACAGTATTTGCAAAAATACACACATGACAGCTTCTGATAAACACTGTGCTGTCAGTTGAGATATGATAATATGAAGGAGCCTCTCTTTGGTATACCACCTACAAGCTTTGTGAGGCCAGAAAGCCTGTGACACTGCTTTGCGGCTCTGTGACTTCCAAGATCAATACAGCACACACGGCACAGCATCATAATGACAAGCGCAGACTCTGGAGGCAGAAGGTCTCAGCCTGAATCACAGTTGAGCCACTTACCGCCTGCATGTTCTTGAGAAGATTTCTCTGTGCTTGAGTTTCCTCATCTGTGAAATAGAGACCATAAATGCACATACCTGACAGAGGTTTTGAGAACATTAAATGAGGTAATGTACATAAAGCACTTGGCATAGTGCCTGGCACAGAGCAAGGAGTCAGTAAATGTTCGATATTTTTTTTTTTTTTTTTTTTTTTTTTTTTTTGTGAGGAGATCAGCCCTGAGCTAACATCCGCCAATCCTCCTCTTTTTTCGCTGAGGAAGACGGCCCTGGGCTAACATCGGTGCCCATCCTCCTCCACTTTATATGGGACGCCGCCACAGCATGGCTTACCAAGCAGTGCGTCGGTGCGCGCCCGGGATCCGAACCAGCGAACCCCGGGCCGCCGCAGCGGAGCGCGCGCACTTAACCGCTTGCGCCACCGGGCCGGCCCCAATGTTCGATATTTTTATGTAGTCTTAATACATCCACAATGCAAGTGCCTTGCAGCTCAGTGATACTGTTCCACTGCCCCTAAGGAATTAGAGGCACAACTGTGAAGACACCATCTGCATGATTGGTCTTCTTAGGGCTAAAAAAAAAAAAAAGATGTTTTACACTTAAAACCTAGTCTTGAGAAGAATATTTTTTAAAACTCTATTTCTTACTGCCTGAGGGACTTAGGGCAGAATTCTGGTGAAAGCTGTCCCAACACTGAGCTGTGGGCAGGGAGCTTTCCTCAGGGAACTCAACTCCGCTCTCGGCTCTGCTGGTGTGAGCAAGGGAGAGTTAGATTCAGGCTGACTACAGGCACCCTGGTTTGCCCAAGATCTCACTGGCTACCTTTGTTGTCCTGGTGTTTTTATTATTAGCCACTCCTTTTCTCTCTTCATCACATTCTGGTTTGGACAATAAATTACTCAGCCACCCTAGTTATACAGCCTGCTTTTCAGTTTCCCCTCAACGAGTGGAGTGTATGGGGGAAAGCAGGGCTGGATTTAAACCTGGTTTTGCCCCTCATTAGTCACGTGTCCTCAGCAGTCAGCAAACTTGGCTCATTGGTAAGCTTTGCTCAACGATAACATGGTAATGCTGATACCCACCTACCTCACGGGGCTGTGGTGATGGTTACATGAATGCACGGGACCTGGCACACAGTAGCTGTCCAAACACGGAAATTCCCTTTCCCTTCATTTCAACCCTACCTGTGTGAAGAGAAAACAACCCCAGCAGTGCCTTTTTTTTGAGGTTACACTGCATTTGCAGGGCACCGGCCTCTGCTTTGTGCACAGGTTTCATCTGCCTGGCAGTGGGGAGGGAAGAGGCCCTTCTGGGGCGTATCCCAGAGCCCTCAGGAGAAGGAGGGAGAGACCCGATGTCTCCTGGTTACACTCCTTAGCCATAATCATTCAATTACAGCCTTTTGTGTTCTGTTTTACTGCACCTGAAAGGGGCAGGGATATCTGGATATCTAATAGCTGCGTTTACCGGGAGGTGAGCGGCTAAAAATAGTCCCAAAGGCTGTGGGCGGGTTTCCAGGACATGCTTGACTTGTCAGAGCAGACCTGGAGAGTGTGTTCATCAAGCCCTTCATCTGAATCACTTGCCCCAGCTGCTTTCAGAAGGTTGAGAGCTTAGGTCTTGTTTTTAATCAAGTGAAGTAGAATCTTAAAGGAGTACAAGCAATTATAAAGGGAGTTGAGGATTAATACTGAAAAATCTGTGGAGATTCTGCAGGAGTGACTTTAAGCTGGTTGTGAATACCACAGCACCACTACCACCATCACCAGCAGCACCACCACCCCCAAACATAATTTATATTTTATTTCCGTCTGAATGAGATTGTCTCTAGAATTGCAAGCCCTTAGTGATGATGCGTGTTTTCGTCTGTTGATCCTCTCACATCTCGAGTTGAAGAGATAGAGGGTGCACATCTTTTTTAAAAAAATAAAAAGTAAATATAGCAAAAAGACTTTTAACTTCACAGATGGGCACTGCTTGCTATATTTCAGATTATTTAACATAGACGATGTCCTGGTTTCCTGAAATTCTTACAAAGGGCAGAGACAAAGCTGATTAGGATGAATTTTCATTGTCAGAATTTTGGAGTCTGGCATTTTCGTTGACTTTAAATGCTATATTAATAAATGTTGAATATAGTTTAATGCCACTACTTTTTCTTATTTGAATTGAAGTCAGTTATTAAAAGGTCAAACATTACAAATGATTCTTAGGAAAGAATGCTATGGAAATGAAATACACTACACACGTAGGTACTTATCTTTAGTTAGCATTAAAGAATAAATGATAAAAATCTCAAGTTGAATTACTAATTTTTTTTGAACTTTAATAAATGAAAATACAACACTGCCTGAAATTGGAGTATAATAATTCATCAGCTAGAAACACAAAATTAAGTTTTTTTGTTTGGGGTGTTCTTTGTTTTTTTTGCTTTTGGAGAGGAAGATTAGCCCTGAGCTAACATCTGTTGCCAATTCTCCTCTTTTTTGCTGAGGAAGATTGGCCCTGTGCTAACATTCATGCCCACCTTCCTCTACTTTATACGTGGGATGCCTGCCACAGCATGGGCTTGACAAGCCGTGCATAGGTCCATGCCCAGGATCCGAACCTGAGAACCCTGGGCCACTGAAGCGGAGTGCCGGAACTTAACCACTATACCACGAGGCCGGCCCTAAATTAATTTTTTTTAATTTTTAACTAATTGAACTATTAATTTAGGATACACTAAAGACATTTTGTAAAGAATTTTTCCTACTGCACTTTTGACAAAACAAACGGTGAATTTAATCAGGGGGATGCTTATGAAAGAGCCAACAAATGTTTTGTTATAAGGAAATAAACACCTTTACGTGCAGTAGACAGCACTGTTTTGATGTGAGAATTGATTCCAGCTTATACTTCGGTTTTGTTTCAAATTGTTTATTTCTGTAAAAGGGAGGAGGGGGCGTTCCTGACAAAAATCTTTCAATCAGCTATTAACGAATCACTTGTGGTCAGGTTCACAGACAAAAGCCCTTTTATTGACTGAGTGGGGTTTGGTTTCCAGATATTTCATACTCTCTCTCATCCCATGAGGACAAAACAAGGTAGAGTAGGCATGTCTGGGGCCACACATTATTGCAAGTTTTTGAAATAGGGGCAGCAATCAAGAAGTTTACTTCCAAGATGGGATCTAGTTCCATTTTACCATGAGCAGTATGACATTCCTATTCAGTCTTTGTACATTTAAGGCCCAGCATTCTCTCTCAGACAGAGATGTTATGTTTGAGGGCATCGTTGTAAGGAAGCAGTGTTGGATCCCAGGACTGTTCTGATCCCAGTTCAAACCTAAGTAGCCATGGGACATGAGTCACATCCTCCAAAATTCTCAACCTTCATTCCTGTCAAATGATGAGTGGACTTCTAAGGTCCCTTCCTACTAATTCCATCTGTATTTCTTTCATATCCTGCCATGTTTTTCTTTTTTAATTCAGGTCAGATAATTATGTATTAGTAAAAATTAAGAACTATATTATTTGTGATAATGCAGTTTCAAAATTCAAAACAAACTTCCTGGTTCCCTCTCGGTCTTGTGACAGTTTAAGAAGTCACCTTTTCTTAAGGCTCCAAGCTTAATTTTAATCACAAAGGAAGTGGCAATTTGCAGGGCTAAACATCAGAAAATGATATAAATGGTATAAAAACGAAAAAAGAGGGGAGTGAGGAAGGCATCCAGGGTCAAGAAAGGGAGCAATTTCTTTTCTTAAGCAACATCATGCTGGTTAGTAAATTAAGAAGTGGTTGATATACTCACTGTGTGTAGAAGGGGACGTGGTGTGGTACTGAAGGACAGTCTGAGGGATGATTAAAGGTCAGATGTCAACCATTTGGCTGTGGTTTTTATGTGTCTTTTACATTTATTGCTCTCCCATAAAACTAAAATGTGACTAGTTAAATAAGTGTTGCTAACACAGGATATTGAGGTTGTAATAATATAACAGCACAGTGAAGAACTTTTGGAGAAATTCAGAACTTATTTCACATAGTCCTTTCTTAAATAAGATTGCTATTTGTTTTGTCTTTTTAAGGCAGAATTCACTTAGAAGTGATTATAAAATTTTTTATTTAGGGAGATAGATATAAAGATAGACATCACTAAGCTAAGTTTTCATGAAATTGCTAAAAAATATATGTTTGAAATAGAAAACTGTCCTCGAGTTCTTTTGGTGTGCAAAAACATTGCATTGGAATGGAACTATGTAGTTGAGCATGCTGTGATTTTAATTTCATATTTTAAGTTATTGTAATAAAATACCAGATTCCGATATTCACATATTTAAAAAATCAACCAAAGACCTTTGCTCGCATCTGTAACAACTCCTCTGCTGGGGAAAGGCAGCGCGGCAGGGCAGTGCTCTCAGAGCCCAGAGAACTGGCTTCTTGTGCGTTGCTGCAAGCATGACTCCTTCTTAGTCTCCCTGGTTTCTAATTATTATGTCTATAAAATAGGGATAAACAAACTTCACTTCACTGAAAACAGAAGACCTGATCAAAGATTACTTGATCTTCTAGCCCCAAGATCCAGTGAAGGTGTCAACTCATGGCTGAAATGTACTGAAACTTCAATTTCCAAGGTATTGAAAGGCAAAAACAAAACAAAACAAACTGACAAACAAAAAAAAAACCACACACACAAAGGTGAACGGCTCGTGGTACTCTCAGGAAGAGTTATCACTGACTCTTCTCTCTCTCACTTCCAACCACACTCTGTTCTCTGCTTCTCTCCCATTCTCCCTCTACCACTACCAAGCTCACGAGTCCAGAGGCTTGACTAATAGCTGTTTTCCTTGCTTCCATGCCTCTCTTCCTCTCCCACATAGTTCTCATTCTTACTAAAAACAGCTGGTGTCATCACATCCCTCTGCTCTCAAGAATTATGTTATAAAGTTCGGATTTGATCTAGCACTCAAGACCCTCCATGATCCAGCCTTATTTTTCCTTTTCAGCTCTGTGGTTCTCCATTCCTTGACCTATAGAAATTCTTGGTTCCAACCAAACTGTACTGTTCACTAGCCCTTGAATCAGAGTGAAAATGTCCTGTTGCTGCAATCTTTTTCATACCATCTTCACTCTCCTTCGAGTGCTATATGTCGGCAAGATCCTCTCCAACTAATACGATCTTACCCATCCTTTAATGTGGGGTTCAAGTCCTCTTTCTCTGTCCTCTGAACTCCATAAACAAATTATGTACTTATTATTCATCTTGCTTTTTACATATACTCTTTTTGTTAATAGTTTTACTTTCCATGGACTTATGTTTCTTCCTCCAGCTGAGCCATAAGGACCTTAAATTTTGCCTTTCTCTGTCTCCTGTACACTTACCCAAAGCCTCATTCAGGACTTGATATGAGTTTGATATGATTTGAGTGATATAAAAACAATTATAAAATGTCTCCATGCTCCTTGATGTTATGCTTACATTTAAAATCAAATTGTCCATCAATTTGAGTATTACTTAATCCTTGACCAGAGCTGTCATCACATGAAATATACTGACTTGCTAAGGTGTGAAATGTATAGAAATTCAAACATACTTGTATTATTTATTCTTAGATGTCAATAGCCTTTCAAGTCCTTACATTTAGAAAAATCAATGAAAAATGATAAGCAAAAGTATTAAAGTGTTCTCCTAATTTCTATTACAAGTATTAAACAGAATTCTAATCTTTAGCCATAACATTTATCACAATTGTTTCAGTATGAAAAACTTGAACATCTTTCCCTTCCCTTCTTCTCCTTCTAGCCAGTGTTCATAAAACAAAGTAATGGTTCAATCATAGCCAAATATTCTTCCTCGTGATTCAAAATTAAAATTAAAATTCCATGTGACCTGTGATTTTTTATAGCACTTACCTCTGGGAAAACATAAGACAAAGCCTCAGTAGTTTTAAGAATGACATTATTCAGATATGAGTGTTGAAAATGTCACAATTTTAACTCGTTGTGAACTATCTGTAAAGCCTACTTTCTATATGATCTTAATTTTTTATATAATAAAATGAAAGACCTATTTCTAGGAAGTCTAAAGGTCTTAACTTGTAGGAATTAGGTACAGACCTGGATCATTCTTTGCTACAATCCATCTTGTTTTCACATTATATTTTATGACCTGGGAAGGGAAAAAGCAGAAAACCATAATGAGAAATTAGAGAGGCTGAAGATGTAGGTGATTTTCCTGGCTTTCCCTCCAGTGAATTTCTGGTGGTGTACACAGGGCCTTGAAAGCCAGTGGGTAACATTGTGTTTCTCTACAGCTTTCTGTTGAAGGGCTCAGGGGAAGAGCTCCATAGACTCCATCTGCACTCCTAGCTTGGATTGTCACACTCTTTCCAAACTGGGCAGTGTTTGTGCCTCTCAAAGTCCTATCCTCAAAGATGCAGGAAGAAGATACCTGGGGAATTCTCCCTCCAGTATTGTTTTAAACAGCACATTTGCCTGATTTTATTAATACTTCTTAATTCTCATGCTTTTGAGTTAGAATTTCTTAAATAATGGATTTTTTTAAATGAACTTCCACCCCCAGTTGTCTTTCAACACCATCAAGTGCAGTTCCTTTGATCCATAAGGCTATGTTTGCAAATTCTCCAGCAGGTGAGTCTTGAGCCCAGCCTGGCAAACAGCACTTGTGGGAAAGTCTGTCTAGCTAAGCACCAGGAGGAACTTGGAAATTCCACATCTCAGCCTAGAGGAATGTGCACCAGCATGGAGATCTGAAAATGTTAGGAGCTTTCAAACAGAAGGACTGACTCGTATGTAGAGAGAGAACTCCTAAATCATGTCACTTAACATTGATGCTAATTTCTCTCTCTCTTCTGCCATCACTGTCTGGAAATATCCTCTATGTTCCCTAAATCTCCTAAAGAGGGGACAGTAAGTTCTTCAGGCCAATTGTATAAGTTTTAGTTTAAAAGCTTGATTTTGAGTTGTTATGAACTCAAAACCAGTATCTCAAATTTAAGAGGCATTTGTTCTAGATAACTTTTTGGAAACCATTTAATTTAGACATAAATTACTTCTAGACACAGCCATGAAGAATCTCATCAGTGTTTAATTTGCAAATAATTTCATTGGGAAAACGTAGTTCATCTGTTAGTTGTCTTGATCCTGTAATCTTCCTGGATGAGTCACACCTGGTAATTGCCTCTCCAGTGAGCTAACCCACATCTCTCAAAAAGGTTTCACTGGCCCTAAAAATGACATCAAAGAAAAAGGAGAATGTGTATGAGGATCTACCCCACTGGGGAAGTCATAGAACCTATTAGTTTATTAAAGTCTAGAGAATTCCAGCAGTGGAGAAATGTCATTGGCCTTGTGCAACAAACTTATTTAGCCATGAAACTCTGAAAAACTGGTTTCCAGTTAGCATCTAGCAGAACTGATATTTCTCAGAATATACTTTGGAAAATATTGGGTTAAGTACCTTGCCTTACAAAAAAAGGAGACAAAATTTTTTTCAACATGAGGTATAACTAAAATAAACAGCCATTTCATTTTTATCCTACAATCATTTGCCGTTGTCTAACCACAGGGTTTTCGCCCATATTTCTAAAGGCCTGGTCTCGGGTACTCTAAGTATACATCATTCCTTTTAGTCTGGTGTGGAGGGATGTGTGTTAAAAATGTGACTGGGGATTCCACGCACTGTCTGGAACTGAGAAGGGAGACATACAACTTGGATTTCCACACACACATACTCTATCCCATTCCAACTTTTTCTCTTCCTCTTTATTTTAGGTTTTCTACTGAGTCTGTAATTATACTGGATCTTTTGTGGAGGTAATAGATGTACTGATGGTGGGTCAGCATGACATAGGCTGGATAAACTTCTCAAACAATCAACAGAATTTCTAATGAGATGATTGAAGCTATACTCTAGCAAATATTTAAGGTCCAAAACAGATGATGAGAAAGTAACTCTTCTACACAGAAACTGCATAGGAGGAATTTTAAATCGATGAGACACACGCACAAAAAGCAATCAAGAGCAAAAACTGCAGACTTAGAGGTACTTTCTTCATTAATGTATTCTGACACAGTAATAACTTCTAGTTACATAAAGCACAAGACAGAGCAGACAAGACAATTGGTCTGAGTGTCTTAAAAATACAACATAAGAGGTGGAAACTGGGTCTCCTCTGAAGGGAGTATAGAAGACAGTGGGGAAGTGGGAGCTGAGTCATGCTTTTAGCATAGAGTACTAGAAGCCCCATGACTTGTGATTTCGCTCTATCACCAATGTCAACCTGTGGTCAGAAAATGGTGGGTCCTTCCTTTGCAACATAGAGACCCATAATCCTCCAATTTACTTAAATTCCTAATAAACTTCCCAATTCTCCAGCCAGTAATTTTTGCAACGCTCAAGTTTTGCTTTGAGAGGGTTAACAGTCTCCGTAAATTATGACCCAAATGTCCCCCTGGTTCACCATATCATGGATGCAGGTGTGGTCAGGTTAAGAGTTAAAAGTAATAACCCAAATCTGACGTCCTCCCTTCCACACACACACACACCAATAAAGTCCATACAAAGTCTGCCCTGGCTATGTCTGGGAGTTTGAGAAGCTGTCTTAGGTATGCCCCTCCAATGGTTTGTGGGTCCTGGGGCATTCCTTCTTCATGCTCTCATATCCCCCTCCAACATGCCACTCCACCACCATTGCTGATAGTGCCTTCAGTGCTCCTTGAAACAGGCCCTGGTGCACCCAGTACTACCAGTCGCAGGGTACCAGAGCATGGTGTACCCCCACAGAGCTGGGGAGATCACCCCACCCCCATACCACATCACACTTAGTCGCTGCAATTTCCTTTCTTCCCTTCTCTCATGATCTCACAGAGACCTTCCTTCCGCTTCTTAGGTTTTACCCCAACCCCTCAGTCCATGCACCCTGGACCACAGGGAGGCTGGGGGAAATTTCCACCACATAAAGACTCTAATGATAATACCTCCACCCACCCCTTAAGCCAAATAAACCCACATGCAAATCACCTTGGGCCCACCAACTCCCCAACCTCATCAGACAAATCCAGATGAGTCTTCATTTCCCTTAGATCCAGCCTGGACCCCAGTGGCTCCATATACGGTTACAAAGGCAATGACAAAAGGTAAAGTTCCCACACTCCTCGGGCCACAGAAGGCCTCGTGGCCTTGCTGTTCCACGTTAAGCTTGACCTTGATATTTATCTTAATCACATTTCACTGAAATGTTTGGAGAATTGTGTTATATGAGGTTCTCTGCCTCAGGTAGGAACTTCTTCCAGAGATGGACCTGCCCTCTATTATGCTCTAAACAAATCCGGGCCCCACTCTCAACCGGGATCTTAGAAAATATGGAGCACATTCAGAGAGATGTCAAAGGATGATTAAATATTTAAAGCACTGAGAAATAATGGAAGAAAGCAAAATGTTCTGGGGTCAATGGCAGCATCCCACAAGAGAAACAACGTGGCTTTTATAATCAGAGAGACCTACATTTAAATCCCAGCTTTGTCTTAATAACTGTGACCATGAGCATTTGCTTTGCTTCCCTGCGTCCCAGTTTTCTCACCTCTGAAATAGAAATTATATGTACTGTTATATTACTAAATATATGTACTATTATATGTCTATATTGTCTAATATCCAATAATAGATATTAGAAACATAATGGGAATTTTTTTAAATGTTTAAAATATAAGTTCTGTTTCTTCTCACAATTAAAAAAATTGGAAAATTTCGGTACTAAAACTCTTGCATTATAGAAATAATAGAAACAATGCCTCCATATATCCCCCACCCAAACATAAGCTTGCCACTAGGTAAGAACACTCGAACCAAAGGATCTCTTAGGGTTTTTAAATACAGAAACATTAAGACTGGTCACATCAGTTGTCCTATATCGAACAGTTCCTTCCCTCCACCTTCCAGTTGATTTGTGACATAAATCCATGTTTTTCATGGATTAGAGATATATAATGATTCTGCATTTTATACCAATTGAAGACTAGCCAGCAAATTCAATTTAAGATTAGCAGGTAAAATTATAAATAACAAGCATTTCTTTCTATATTCTGAGTTGAAGTCTATGTTATTTTCACTGCTATAGGACAGAGGACAAAACAAAAAAAAAGACATAGCTATATCTCAGTAGTCACAGTAAAATAGTCATATTAATAGTATCAGTAGCCATATTAAAAAAGGAAGAAAATCTCATTGTAGTCAATTGATATTTTTCTTGAGCTTCTGTTTAAAGTAAATGGCTTTGTTGTACCAAGGGTATTTTTGATTTGCAAAGCACACTTTGTATATGAAGGACCACACAAAGGAAAAGAAACTCATATAAAAATGAAACAGTGTTCTTGTTATATAAATAAATTTTTTGCATGAAATATCTCCAAGAAGTAGTAATAAATAGAAATATCATTATATTATATGCAAATGAGTAAGGTTAATTATATGGAATGAATAACATCAGAAACTAGCAAACTGTTCAGAGCTGTGATAAGAGTTAATAGGATGCATCTTAGTGGTTGCCTTAAGAGGCTGCCTGCTGTCAAAATAGATTGGTTAAACACCCAGCAGGGGCCTCAGGTACTTCTCTCCCCTTACCTGGGAAAATCAACTGGAGTAACGTGCCAGGAGAAGCATAAACATTGGATGCCCTCCTGTGTATCTCTGTACGCTTACCATTTACAAATTGGCAATCATAAAAAATATGTCTAAGCCAGGATGTATATGCCAGGTATACATAAATATGATTTAAGAAATAAATGGTCTTGATTCAACTGTAAGCCCTAGATTTTATAATTTTTTTCTGCTACATAAAGGGGAGTTTCACGAGGCTAATCGGTTTCAGACGTAAGTTTTAAGGAAGAAATGAGGTTTTTTTTTTCTAAAGGTCTTCAAAACTTTTATGGATATGATATAAATTTTAAATTTGAAAATTGAAAGAGTTCACAATTCATAAAATGCTCATGGCATTTCCAGAAACACTTTTTAAATTGCTACAGTATATGTTGAATATGTATTTATGCATTTCTCAATGGATTATTCTCCCTTGTTAACTAGACTGAGAAAAAGCAATAAAATATTCAGCTGCCTGGTGGAGTCCTTCTGATAAAGAATTCAGCTGTAACAGCTACTCAACCAGCAAATGTCTTATTCAGGGATGACCCTAAAACTCTCATCCTGTTAGTCTTTGATAAAAAATTTCCCTGCTGAAGAACTGCAAATAAATGGAAACTGAAACATATCAAATTTGTCTAAATAATCAAGGAGCAGGTGTTCATTGTCTTCTTCAGAGGAGAGCTTATATTAACCAAGTCACTTTGTTCTGCATTTACTTTGCATTTTCCCAAGTCACAAGGATTTCCTCTTTGGAAATTATGTTAGTTTAGAGCATAGAGTCCTGAAGAGTTTTGTGTGAAGGCGCTATACAAATCTGGCAAGATTCTGTAATGATTTGAAAGAGCCCGTGCAGCTTTGAAAGGGAGCTCTTAGAAGAGGGCCAGCCATCTTACAGAAGAGCTGTGGGGAACACCCCTTACCACATTCCAAAAACTTGACTGATAACCTGGGGCAAGTCATGACCTCATTCACAGTTATGCACCCATGATTTTGTGCATTTGTGCGCATGATGCTCTTGGGATACCAAGAGCAAAACAATGAAAATCACCTGATAACCCCACAATCTTGTTTAAACAATTAGTTTCAAATTTCTCTTTCCAAGATTTTCATTAGAGCTGCTAAACTTAGAATAAAAGAAAATAAATTGGGTAGATGGAGGTTCTCTTTCTTTCTGAGTTGCTACAAGGAAAAGGAAGGGCAAGGTATGTGAAAAGGAGAATAAAGAAACTGTATAATCTGTATCTGGCAAACAGGTTCTGAATAATAGAGAAATAAATATAAATCTGCAAATAGGCAAATAGGACTGGGAATCATTTTTTTCTTAAAAAAATCTTAATATTTAAGAATGTAAGAACATTTTATCCTTTAGTCCATTATTTTAAAATTTAAATGATATGTTGGTTATGTTAATTGTTGCTAATTGAACATGGTTCAACTTTGGATCTCACAGTACCTTGCAAAAAAATTTTGATGAATATTTAGTTCCAATTTATTGAGAAAATGATCTTCTTCCAGCCTCGCTGCATCCCCTACGGTTTTACACAGCTTGGTAAAATGTGGATGAAGACGTATCTAATCACTTTTACTCATAGTCATCTCTTTTTACTTCTGAAGTCATCAGTGTCTTTACCCCTTACTTGTCACTTTTGCATACATTGTTACTTTGTAACATTTCTTAAGTCCTTTCCTTAAATAATTATCTCATTTTCCTTGACTATATGTTGTGCCTTCCCAAATATATTTCAAGCCCTTTGATGTCAGAGATAGAATCTTGGTTATGTTCCAAAGCACATAGATCTAAGTGCCCTCTGAAGGCAAAGGCTGTGTGTGTGTGTGTGTGTGTGTGTGTGTGTGTGTGTTTATAGATCAGAGGAATTCATCTATTTATTTTTTATTGAGGTCACATTGGTTTATAACATGATATAAATTTCAGGTGTACATCATTATATTTCAACTTCTGTCTAGACTGCATTGTGTTCACCATCAAAAGTCTAGTTGCCATCCATTACCATACACGTGTGCCCCTTTACCCCTTTCACCCTCTCTCCACCCCCTTCCCCTCTGGTAACCACCAATCTGTTCTCCGTATCTATGTGTTTATTTATCTTCCACATATGAGTAAAGTCATACAATAATTGTCTTTCTCCGTCTGACATTTCATTTAGCATAATACTGTCAAAGTCTATCCATGTTGTCACAAATGGCATGATTTCATCATTTTTATGGCAGAGTAGTATTCCATCGTGTATATATATCACATCTTCTTTATTCATTCATCCATTGATCGTCACTTAGGTTGCTTCCATGTCTTGGTTATTGTGAATAATGCTGCAATGAACGTAGAACTGCATATATCTTTTCAAATTAGTGTTTTTGTGTTCTTTGGATAAATACCCAGACTACTTCTAGTCTATTAATAGCTGGATCATATGGTATTTCTATTTTTAATGTTTTGAGAAATCTCCATACCATTTTCCATAGTGACTGCACCAATTTACATTCCCACCAGCAGTGTATGAGGGTTCCCTTTTCTCCACATCCTTTCCAATACTTGTTATTTCTTGTCTTTTTAATAATAGCCATTCTGATGGGTATGAGGTGATATCTTATTGTAGTTCTGATTTGCATTCCCTAATAATTAGTGATGTTGAAAATCTTTTCATGTGCCGGTTGGCCATCTGTACATCTTCTTTGGAAAAATGTCTGTTCATATCCTCTGTCTATTTTTTGATCAAGTTGTTTTGATCAAGTTGTTGAGTTGTATAAATTCTTCATATATTTTGGATATTAACCCCTTATTGGATAAATGATTTGCAGATATTCAGAGAAACTCATCTAAATGTACCAGGACCATTTCCCACTACCTAGAACCCCTGGAATAAGATCAGCCTACCTTCAGTTTGGTGTAGACCAATAAGAATGGTGAGCCCAGCACAACAACTCCTGACTAGCTCTGGACATGGATCTTAAACTTGCTGTTTCATTTTCTACTTCTAACGTGTCACTTCTAATATCATTTATCAGGCCATGGTACCGAGGAAAGTGGAATGAGGAAGGGGTGCTCAGACCTCCCCGCATCATCATGATGGCTCTGGTGTCTGGTGGTGGGTAGCCAAGACACATAAGGGAACTGAGGCCACGTTTTATGCCTTTGTTTTATGCCTATGTCCGTCACCACCCTCATCCATTTCCATACCAACAGGGTCATTGTGTGGTTCTCATTGTGTGCAGAGTTCAGGAATGGCACTGGAAATGTGGAAGTGGATTCATTTATTCCATCATCAATGAGTCCTGGAGTCCTACCATGTGCTAGGCACTGTTCTAGGACTAAGATTACAATGAAGAACAAAACAGGCAAAGTTCCTGCTCACATGGACCTTCCATTCTAGCAAGGCGTGAGTGACATGGCATAAAGCAAACAATGAACCAGCCCATAAAAAATGGACAAACATAATATTTACTAGTAAAACATGTTCCAAATAAAATAAAACAGAAGGAAGTAATAGAGGTAAGTGGTGTTAGGTTGAATGCTAATTTAGGCAGGGTGGTAAGGTAAGACCTGGCTGAAAGATAAACTTTTAGGCTGACGCCAGACTGATGTGAGGAGCCAGCCCCTGGGGTTCGTGGAGCAGAGCATTGCTGCTAAAGAAAGAGCAAGTGCATGGCTGAGTCCTGTGTGCAAAAGCAGAGAGGAGGCCTGTGAGGCTGGAGCATGGTGCATGATGGGCAGAGTGGTACAGGAAGAGGTCAAAGAAGTAAGACAAGCCGGGGCCTGCAGGCCTCTGTAACCTCAGGAATAATTTGGGATTTTATTCTAAGTGCAATAGGAATCCAGCGGAGGGTATGGCACAGATGTGATGTACTCACATCTAACTTTTCAAAAGATTGCTCTGGCTGCTGCGTGGAGAATGATTGGGCTGGAACAAGGGTAAGTGTGGAAGCTGGAACATGCTATCACAGTGGTCAAGCTGGCTTGAACTAAAGCAACCACTGGAAATGCAGAAGATTGGGTGGTTTCAGGATAAGTTTTGCAGGTGGCGCTGAAGAATTGGAAGACAGAGTAAACGGCAAAAAGAATCAAAGATAGCTTTTGGGGTTTGGACTGAGAAACTGGGTGGAGTTTTATGCCAACCACTGAAATGAGGAAGCAACAGGCTTGGGAGAGGTAGAGAGGGTAAGCGATAGTTCTGTTTTGCTACGTCAAGTTTGAGATGATTATTATACTTGTGAGCAAAAATTTTAAGTAGTCAGTCAAAGCAGTTTAGAAACTAAAAGGCACGAATGGTTTCAGTGATTAGCATCTTCATCTTCGGAACAGTAGTTATGGAGGGGATGGAAATAAAAGACAATTTTTCCTTCCTTGCAGAGCCAACAGAGCACTGGAGAGACAGTTATGTCCACAGCTGAATGTATCATCGGTGAGATCTCTGGCAATTGCTATAAGAAGCCCCCCAAAAAGCACTTTAGGAACATTAAAAGAGAGTGACTGATTCTGACTCATGTCAAGTTATTCTGCTTTTCTGCAAAACTTCACCACCTTCCCACTTCAGTTCCTTTGGGTCAGAGTCTATAACTCTTCCAGGCCCATTGTTTTTCAAAACTATTAGGGGAAATTGCAATTATTTTTCCATGGCTATTTCCAAAATGTTACCAACATTTAGAGAGTTAAAGATTGTCTGTGATGATGTTAGATTGGGCTTCTTCCGAGGACTTCAGGTTTCTTATTTTAGGGGCTTTTGAATGCTTTCGCAGGTCAAATACTAGAGCACAGCCTTAAATCAATTTTAGCACTGTTTAGCACAACAGTCACACTATTCTGTTGGAACTGTAAGTGTCAAGGACCATATGATCTTTGGTGCTCAAATTCTCAGAGTACCTGCAGTTCCTGATGTAACATTTTTATACATAATTTCTTTATTGAACGGATGGTTTATAAGTACTCAGAAAAGTGAGTGAATGGTGAAACCAATTACAAAAAAATTATTTTTGTGCAAAACAATTTTCAATTCCTTGTGCTTTTCTTAACATAGGGTTTTAACGTGACTTAATATGTATTTAACTGTAGCCATTACAGCATATGAAGTCAAGAATCTGTGAACTAACTAGTAAAAATTTACATCATGAGTGGGATAGGTGTTAGGAGACCCACAACAAGATAATGACCAAATAACACAACATATACACACACACACAACCCCCCTAAAGTGTGGATGGTATTTCTTTGTAAATAATAAGTCCAAAGGAACATGTGTCATAGATAACTAAGTATAGATTCCGATCAAAAAATCTTTTTAGGGAAATGTCTTTTTCAATAGAAAACCACTTATTTTAAACACTCAGAGCCGTTTCAAAGCTTCCCTGCTGGCCCTGATGTCCTCTGCTCTACCTCCTTCTCCAGAATCACTTCCCCATTACAGCATCATAGAATGTTGGGTCTATAAAGAACCTCAGAGAGCATCCAAGTCGGCCACCACATCCACTCGTGTGCACATACTTACTTTACACACAAAAAAATCAGCCCCAAGAAGTTTGGTGATATCACATCACTGGGATGAGAATTCTTCAAGTTCCCAGCCATAAGCCACTGAAATAAATCCTCAATCCTTCCATCAATTAATATTTTACTTCCTTTGTAGAGTTGATCTACAGGTAGAGAAAATAATTTTATTAAAGGAATCCACTCTGAGATTGAATCCCCTTTCTCCAATCCTCACGAGAATTATTTACTGAATTTATATTTAATTAATTATTATTAAAGAATTATTTACTATTGCAAATATGTCTCTAAGTGGTGATATTTCAGAAATGGGATAGTTTTAGGGGAAGGGGATCTTTTCCAGAGCCATTTAAACCACATGCTTACCTTCACTGCCTATGTTCTCTGAGGACACTGATGTGTCCTCTGAGAACCACCAATTCTGTAATATCAAGGTAAGAGACTCCCCTCAACTAGAGGAAATGAAGCCTCTGCCTGTGGGGAGAGCTTACTGTAGTTCTCAATACCCAAGTTCCTCAAGCCCCCGCACCCTGACTTCCAGACCACAGCAGTTGAAGGGAAAGCAAGGAGAATTCCTCAGCTTCCTTCACTCTCCCTACAGAAGGAAGGACTTGGGGAAGGTGTGTCTCTGATCCTCACCTCCCCCCCCCACTATTTGTGGTTGGTTGCTTGGGCCCTGGTGTCCTAGTCCGATTCTTGCCCCTCAGCGATGGTGACAACCACTACCTTAGGGGTAGGTGGTTGGGCTTACCAGGGGCTAACCCTGTATCCCATCCCTACCTGACCCATCCCACAAAAATACCAAGGATGCAGAGAATCCTGACTGCCTGTGCCCTAGGACACACACCCAGGCATACCCAAGAGATCACCGGGACAGTTTACTGCTTTACTCAGTTCAACTCACCCCATTTCTCTAGCTCGCCTTACAATAGTAATTGTGACAACCCTGTACTCCTCTACTAGAGGTGCCCCCGACCCTCTTTCTTTCTTCTCTCGGGGAGAGTGTTGCTGTGGCTCAGTGGGTGAGTTTGGCCCCAAGCTGTGCTTCTTCAGGGGACTCCTCCAAGTGAGTCCAAGGGAAATCCAATCCAAGAGAAGCCACTTGCTGCCACAGCCTCATCTTGTGGAGGTAGGTGGGCTCTGCCTCTGGGGAGCTCAGGGATAATACGCGGTTCTGAAGGGCAAATATGGCAGACTGTTTTCTTAGCCTCCACCAGAACTGGCCTCCACTCTTCAATGATTTCTCAGAATCTGGTAGCCAGCTCAAAGAACAGAGGCATCTGCTCCCATTTAAAAAAAAAAAGTTAGAGCATATTAGATTCAGGTTTGAAAAAAAGGAACTTTAAATTTGGAGAAAAGCCCTTGTTTAATCACATGAAGTCTGTGTCACAAGCTGAAAAATGCCAGGAAATTCCAAGCTAAAGGCAGATACTTCATCTGTAACTCATACCATGGGGCTTATTTTTATTCTTTCATATGCTTGCAAGCAGAGGATGAACCAACAGAAAAACTCTGAGTTGTGTATGTTTTGTTTTTTGGGTTTTTTTTTTTTTTTGATCTTGTCAGTTCATGTCATAACCTTGGCGTTACTCTGCCTTTTTTTTTTATTTAATAAGAACATGAGATTAGACTGATCCTGTTCTCCTATTTCTTGTTAGTGCTGAACAAGCACTTTTGGCATTCACAACTCAAATTGCTGCCATGTTGCTCTGTGCCTTTGTATGTTTGGCTATGAACTCAAGTGTCTTGACCTACCATCTATCTTTAAGGCCTGAGAAAGAAATTATTTTAGCATTCCTGCTCTTAGTTCATATATATAAATCTCTGATCTATGACGTGTCTGCAGCTCTGAAGTTAGCACAAAACTATGAAGAACAAAAGGACCAGGGGAGAGAAAAAACCACAAAGACCCACAAGCAGAATGGTATTAAATCTCCTGCCTTGTGCCCAGCCATGGGTTCTGGATCTTATAAATGGGATGAAGAACGTACGTAACTCCAAAAATATGCAACTCTTTCTCTTTTAAATGTGGAAAGCGTTCGTTTTTCAATCTGAGTGCCCTGAATTTCTGTATAGCTTTTAGAATTGTACATAATAAAAATATGGAGCCTGTCACAGACAGCACGGCTCACCTTTTCAAGGATTTGAAAGCTGATCACTTCAACTGTGTGGGAATAAAGGAGAAATAATTAAACGTTAACACCAAGCATAGCCTGTTGACATAATCATGATTATGATTGTCAGTCATTATAACAGAAGAACAAAGCATGCTAGGGAACTGTGATAGGAATATGGCTTTAGTGAAATAGAGAGTGCTCTGTAATAGATTAAGCTTTGGGATCAGTTCCTGATCAACTAGTAAGTATTCATTGAGGAACAATCAACTATATGCTTCACTTCCTGTAAAGGTAACCTATGGAACCTGCCCTCAGTGAGTTTCCAATCTCATTTCAATACGACAGCATAGGATATAGAATACACGATAGTGCACATGTAGGCACCAAGACTAAAAACTCATGTGCAAGGATTGGTCGTGGGAACCCTGCAACCACTCCTGCAGTGGGTAAATCCATGACTCGAGAGTCATACAGACTTGGGTTGGAATCTCACCTTAAGTCATTCTTTCAACAATATTTACTGAGCATCCACTCTGCATCAGTTTCTGGGGTGGGCACTTGTGGTGTAGCAGTGAGAGTAAAAGAGAGACAATCCCTTCCCTCATGGAGCTTATAGGATAGTCTGTGACGCATATTAGTAATCATACAAATGCAAAATCCCAGATTGTTATAAACACTGAGGGGAAACTATAAGGTGAAGAAGAGAACATAAAGAGGTCCCAGTTTAGACTGGGGAGTCATGCAAGTCATCTCTAAGGCAGAAGCCAGAGGGAATATCATCAGGCCTGCTAGATGCTCACCGAGTAAAGGAGTTCTCAGTGGGAAATAATAGGGCTTACAGCACCCTCCCTCCCCCAAAATAGTGCAGCACTCAGGATTAAAATGATGTTGTCCATGAATCAACCTGCTTGAAGCTCAATCTTCTCATTAGTAGAGGTGAATATATTAATACCCACCACAGATTTATATTAGAAAATAAATAACTAACATCTTTACACAAACCACAGAATATCTTAGGAAAACTTACTGAGACCATACCAAAGGTCAATCAGATGCCTACTGAGAAACACCACAGACATAATGGGGAAAAAAATAGATAAAATATTTACAGTACCATAAGGAGGAAAAAAATCCTAAAGAATAAAGGGAAAGCACAGTATCTGCAGGGGGAGATAATTAATGGTGGGGCGTTTAGGAGTCAACACTTTTTTTTTAGTTCAGTAAAGTATTAGATTTATGAAGCAATACATTCAAAAGTTCATATAACTAAATATACAAACCAGCTTGTTTGTTTTGGCTCATTCGATGTCTGAGAGTGAATTATTCCTTCAAGCATTAATAAATTAGAATTTTTTTATTTGGCAGTTGACAAAATTTACTTAAGGAAATGAAAGAGCTATCCACCAAGTTTGGACTGGTTTATGCATTTTTTTAAAGCTGGCTCAAATCTCCAAGAGTTCAAGTTATTTATTAATGTGTGTCTTTTACTCTACTGATTTATAGTACATGTAACAACAAATCCTGAGATTGGTTGGAACTCAAGTACGAAAACAGCAAGAATTTACCTGCATATTATCTAACCCAATGATAATACTAACTTTGGTAGGAAAAAGAGAATCTGCTACAAGAATCAAAGCCAATGGAATTTTCCGCTATCATGAAATAACGTTTAATGACACCCCATTCCCTTTCAAAATGTCGCTTCTGTATCTTTGTTCCCACGGCTTAAACATACTTTTTCTTTTACATTCTCTACTGAAATGTGTTTTTGGTGACTTCAAACTTCTGAAAACAATTACAGTTTTGGCCTATTCTTATCTAGATTCAGTAGGGAAATGTCATTCTATCAACCACTCTGTACAAAAAATAATAGCCCCCAAAAGGTGACATGTAGTCTCAGATCCATTAGAATTCCAGTTTTTCTTAGAAGCAAAACAAAAGACTGTTTATTTGATTCCCCCTTCCTAAAAAATATATCATGGCTGTTAACTTCACTTTCGTTCTGTTTTCTCACTATATTGTTTAAACATCTCCAAAATATGTCTTTGCAATTCATTTTGTTCTACTTTCTCTGATGAACTTGATAGAAAGTAAAAGAACTTGCACTTGTTATGAGTTGCAGAGATTGTGCACATGCCTCGCAAATTTCACAACAATATCATAGAAAATATGTCCTGGAAACTGTCACTGTCCCTTCTTTTTTTTTTTTTATGGAAGACTAGCCCTGAGCTAACATCTGATGCCAATCCTCCTCTTTTTGCTGAGGAAGGTTGGCCCTGGGCTAACATCTGTGCCCATCTTCCTCTACTTTACATGGGATGCCGCCACAGCATGGCTTGACAAGTTGTGCGTCGGTGGGGCGCCCAGGATCCGGGCCTGTGAACTCCTGAAGTGGAGGGCGCACACTTAACCACTGCACCACCAGGCCGGCCCCTGTCACTGCCCATTCTTTTCAGCACTCTCAAGCTTTCTTTTAAGGAGCTTTGGCAAATATGTTTGTCCTCCATTATAACTGCTTATATTGAGAGAGGAAAAACACCACAAAACTTAAATCCCAGAATTGCCCCGTCTTTCTAATCTATCATCATTACAGTTGTTTTTATCCTTACATTATCTATAGCTTAACAGAAAACTACATCTGTTCACTTAAATTGGAGTTTACATATAGCATTTTTCCAGACCCTGACACATAATAGGCACGCGAAATAATAATTCCCTTCCCTTCATCTTTTTCACATATCTTGCTGCATCTGTGATATATTATTGCTAGATAACTGATTTAAATTGAAGTTTAATAAAATTATAATTATTTCATGGTTAAAAATCTCCTATTCAATACATTTCTGAGAATTTGACCTGTGGATGTAAATTAATCCTCCATTTCAGTTCTCTCTCATTCATCTTGTCTAAACCTAGTTTTCTCGATTGACCTTTTGCTCTTCTCCTGTCTTCTAATTGCCCCAACCTTACCTTGCTTCCCGAGCTGCTACCAAAAGTTGTATTCTGGGTGAGATTTCAATCCAGTAACACATCCTCATTGATCAATAAATACGTGCTCACTACTATAGCCTGCCTACGCTGTGCCTACGCTAGCGCTCTGCTCAATTCTGTTGGGTGTAAAATTTTAGATCAGTTACGGATCTTTTACCCTTAGGATCTGAAGTCTGCTTGGACACAAAGAAATGGATAAACAATTTAGTTCTCAGGTCACACTAGGTAATGTGAAGAGAACTTAGAGAAAAATGGGATAATTGAGGCTGGAATACACATTGAAGCCTTCATTGGCTGGGTCAGATTTTGATAGGTAAGAAGACGACAGTAATCAGCCTTCGGACCAAATAATACTCTCTTCAGTGGAACGCACAGCAAGAGTCCCAATGTGAGTTGTGCTTTGAGGCACATTTGTTAGGCTTGGAGGAATCAGTTCCTGAGTATTAGGTGGCAATGATTCTGCCTAATTAGGTTTTTTTGGAACAGTAGTTGAAGCAGCAGGAGCAGAGCAAGAGCATAGCAACACTCATGTAAACTTTTCCTTTTACCACAATTTGCAGGTTTTTCAAAGCATTCCACATTTATGATCTTATTTGACTGTGCAAAGTAGGTAGGAACCATATATTTCATTTTAAAAATAAGAAAATTGAGTCAGTGTAAAAAGCTTACCTGGTGCCTTCTGGTATTAGATGTAGAATGATAATGAAAACAAGCTTTGTGATCCTGAGCTCAGAGCACTTCCCACCATAGCAAACGTAATAAAAAAATTTCCCGGCTTCAGGAATTATACAGTAATGATTTTGATGGATATGTTCCATTGAAGTAAGGCTTATGGAAAAGAATAAGTGTATTTATGAGATCTATCTGTAAAATTTTTAATTACTGATTATAGGGGGGAAAAACAAACTCAGCTAAAAGTAAGACATATAATTCTTTTGGTTTGCATAATAATTATTTTAACTATATATTTATCTTAGAATACGTATTTTTAATTCAAATGTCTACTTTATGTATTCGTGTATTACATGTCCTGACGATGAACAGAAGTTGTTTTCATTGCCCACCAAAAGCAGAGTTCAGGTTCAGCTTATGACCCGTGGACTTAAAGATGCAATTCCAACTGAAGGCTGTTTGAATTCTTTACATAGCCTTCCACTTTCCCAGTACGGCTATTAATTAGATAGCACTTAAAATACACAAATACTCGCGTGTTCTATTCTTTGTTTGCTTAAAATGCAAATATTTTAATTACCCACATATTTGAAAATCCTAAGAATCTTGTCCATATAGAGAATCCAAAGCATGTTTCCCTCATTTATTGTCTAAAGAACTCAATAAAGCATCATGGAATGTGGGCAACCAGTATTGCTTTTGCTATTGTTTATTCCTAACAATGCATATATATTGCAACCACAGTGACCATGAATTAAGCCCTTACCTTGACCAGGGACTGTGCTAATATTACAGATATTACCTCATTTAATTCTCTCAAGAATCCTATTAGGAGAGTATCATTATCCACATTTTATACATGGAGAATTGATTTTTGGTGGTAACTAGGTAAAGAGAGATCATTTACTGTGGTCATTCCATCAATGGAATACTTTTACAAAAAGGAAAATATAAACATATCTGCTCTTGTTGTTGTCTCTCTCTGTTACCCTAAAAAAAGTAGCATTAAGTCAGCTCTTTTCCTGATGACTGAGGGATGTGGTGCTATAAATAAATCACAGTCGCAGATATTCAAATGAATGCAGAGCTGTTTTCATTGAAAGCCACCCATCCTCCTTAATTACACTCACCTGGGGCTCCTACTAGAGGCCATGGAAGCACCGTGCAGGTACCTGCTGTGTGGGTGACATTTTGCCAAAGATAATGTACATAAGAGCCAAAATTGACTTCATTCATTTATCTATATTCTTAACTGGGTAAATGCCACTCATTCTTTGCCAGCAGAACAAGTGCTGAGAGCAGCACACTCCCTCCTCTATGCCATCTTGCTAAACCCTTTCTCCACTTCTCTCTCCTGAAACATCTACTCCCTTAGGCTACGGCACAGAGTCCAAAGAACTTACTAGCCTGTTGGATTTGATCTTTAGTCTTCTATAACTTGGGTAAGTTCAATTACCCTCAGCAAATATTTGTTTGTTTATTCAATCATTCATTTGGCATATATTTATTGACTACCTACTGTTGGTGAACTAACAGGAATCTTGTTATCACTGGTGATACTAGTATGACTTGGTATGTTCTCTCCCAAGACTACATATTTGGATTTTAACAACTGCCTTACTTCAACGTAATGAGCATTAGGCACTAGCAAATGTGCAAGAGGCTACACATTTGGACAGAAGCCCTCACCAGTTGCCCTCAAGTCCTACCTGGCGGCATTTACTCCAACTACAAGTAATTCCAGCCTTGACCATCTACCTCAGTACTCACTGATGTCTTTTCAAGTATGAATCCTTGTTTTTAGAACTATCTCCCACCAGAATGTGGGTGTATTTAGTTCTGCTGAATTCTAGTGTAAAAGGTATCTGATACTTGCATATGTTAAGATTTTTTTGATAAAAAGACATTCTCAGAGACAAATTCTGGGAGCATGTTTTCTCCATAGTACTTTGTCTATGCAACACCTTTATGTGAATAGTTCTAGGAGTGAAGGGGGAGAGGTGGAGAGCAAGTGAAAACATGAGACAGTTCCTTCCTTCAAAGGAGTTCATGGCGTTGAGGGAGAGACAGATGTTAACACACACTCACAAACACACAAACAAGTGATAAATAAAGGAGAGAATGGGGAATGATGCTGGATGCAAATTGGAAATGGAAGTGTCCCACCTCAAGGGTCAAAATGGAAACACTAGTGTCGTATTTGGAGTTACTGCCCTTCACTCCTGTTTCCCAGGGTTGTGGCAATTGAGAAAACTTAATATGCTTATTTTCTTGCATTTCTATCATTTTGCTAGTCAGCCATCTTCCTGCTAGCCTGCATGACCCTCAGTACTATCTTTTATGCAAAGGAGTTACATGGGTCATGAAGGGTTTCTAAAAGTGAGGTCCATGGCCCACATGCCTGAGGTTCACCTAGGATATCTGTTTAAAATATGGCTTTCTGCTTCTCCACTCCAAACACATGAATCACTGGGACTCTAAATCAGCATTTTAACATGCTTTCTAGATGTTTCTAATGAGCATCAAAGTTTATAAACTACCCCAAGAATAGCACTAGACTGGAATCACTAAGCCCTCATTCACTTCATATACAAAATTAACAGTTGGATTAGATCATCTCTAAGGTAACATCCATCACAAATATTCCATAATTCTAGGTTAAATATTTCTATTGTCCTACTTATTTCTTTGGATACTTTGCATTATTTCTGCAGAGTGTTTTTCTTCAATGCCTAATTCTATAAAGCTTTTATTCCCCCTCACTTAGCATTTCTCTTAACTTATGAATATGAAAAAAAACAGAATGGTATGTTTACTTTGGACATTTAGACAATTTTATATATAACTTATTTAAGGAATAATGGGAGCACTAGACTCTGATGGAAGCATTACTCCTGGGAAATTCATTTGGTTTAAACCCAAATCATAAATTTTTAAATGTGGAAAAGAGGAGGAGTTTATATTTATGTTCTATTTATTATTAACTCAACCCTCTAGGACATGTACTTCATTTGCCCTTTATCTAAAAGATGGATCCTAAGCACATAATTAATAAATAAGAGATGTTCTTAAAACATGTATTTTAAAATGTCTAATCAGAATTAGCTCTGTTCTTGTTAGCTACAAGCCTGCACGTTCTACCAGACAGGATACTCAACTCAAACAATTAAAGGTGTTCTGAACGAGTGTTTATTAATTGAGCCATAGCATTACAGTGGAGACCCTTTTCACTTCCTCTTGTCAAACCTATTGAGGATGCAATGCAGAGCGATTTGGCAGGTGGCCACACTGCTAATCAGCAGGATGGATTTGGCAGATTTATATTATAAATTGCCAGGCTTTTGCCATTGGCTCGCTAGCATGTTTCTCTCTTTTTTTTTTTTTTCTTTTCACTTTCCTTTTTTTTTTTTGTCCTTTACATAAAAATATATATTCTCCTCAGCAGAACTATAATTTATAGATATAATTAGTATCATATTAATTATCAATAATTAAACTGAAACATGACTTTGTAAAAATATTTTGCAAAACACATGGAATTCTTTCAGGAGAATTTTCTTGAGATCACATAGGGTAATCTCTAATGGGAAGGTGACTGGTATTGATATAGAAATATTAATTGTAAATATACATGTTCTATGCTCGAGCCCCATTTACCTCCAAAATAACGTAAATTATACTTTATATAAATGCAAATTATACAATATATACCTATGAAGCAGACCAAAATTTTTTTTTCCTTTAAAGAAATCCAAGTTTAAGTGAGTTCGAGCTTTTGCATGATTAAAATATGTCTTGACTGAATATGGTTGTACATTGAATTCCCAAACCGATTTCTTAAGCGCTTTGCATCATAAAAAACAAAACAAGAAAAAAACAAAATCTGCGCTGAAACCTGGGCAAGAAGGGCCCCTGTCCTGGGTCCTGTATTTTAAAGGACTCTGCCTATCACAAACAGAAAAAAAAAAAAACTGTATTAAAGAAAATATAGGTGCCTATGTCACTTAAGATGCAGAGCTCAGTTCTAGAACCTGAGCTACACCTGAAACCCTAAACATCTGCTTTCCTGCCCAACAACATTCAAGCCCCAGGGAAACACTTCATAACATCTTTCACCCTATATCCTCAAAACAAAAGGGCACTGTGCTCAAACGTCTGTGAGCTGTGCCTTGCCAACATTGGAGATGGACACTGCTTCAAAGGGCAGAGAAAATGTGGGAGGCAAACACATTAAATAAGAAAATAGACAAATGACTTAACTTACCAAATCTTTCCTCTCAGATAGCATGATGCAACAAATTTTTGCATAATGAAATATGATTTCCCAGTACTGCTGAGAGCATCCATTTTTATACTTCTCTTTGTGTCTCAGTTTGTGGTTCTGAAAGTACTTGCAAATTGGCTCCTTTACACAAAAGTTGCAAGTGGCAACTAATGAACATTTTGTATAAACAATTTCTATTACTCTTACATTTGTATATATGTAGTCAAGTAACATGCCTAAGGCATGATACTGATTCTTTATGTTGGCAACTAGATGGATACTAAATGCTAGACTATTTTAACAAAAAATATTTTTAAAGTTTCAATTAAATTTAAAAAATAAATTTTAAAAATATTTAAATAATTTTGTTAAAACATTTGGTGCATGTAAATTAAAATTTGCATTTTGCCTTTAATTTCAATAGATAAATTTAATATTTTAGAAGAAAAATACACTTTCTTGAAAACTACTTTTAATATTTTACATTTACTTTAATTTACATCTTGATAAAAATGTATTCAATGTGTGTACTTTTAATTCTTTAGATCATTACTCTCAATACACAAAAATAATGTAAGAATTTTAATTATAGCAACATAATTAGAGCAGAAATGTTCTGAAATAAATAACTTATGTATTATTATTATTACACATCAAACATACCTGGTTCATAAATATAATACCCAAAATGTGCAATAACAAATTCAGTTGTCTTTGATATCTTTCAACTTTTAATATATAAAAATCATAGCTTTGCGTAAATTCTCTTTTGGTATGAAAGTGTATTTGACAAAGTAGTAGGGCTGAACAAATTTAATTGAAAGTTTGATATTTTAGTTTGTGCCTTTTAAATATTTAAACATAATGGTATATGTCTATTATACAATTTTATTCTTGTTCTTGCCTCTCAAATGTTGGGGGAGGCCTGTTTAACAATGTAAATGTTTACAGCAGATGGATATTCTCGAGTCTTGAATTAAAGCAGCCTGTGTAAGTGGAATGCTTATCCATGTTTATGATTTCATTCAAAATAAGTGCACATACCACAGTAGCTTAAAAAATTAAATCATGGAAGGGGCAGGCCCGATGGCATAGTGGTTAAGTTCGCACACTTTGCTTCAGTGGCCCAGGGTTCACAAGTTGGCATCCTGGGCGCAGACCAATGCACCGTCCATCAAGCCATGTTGAGGCGGCATGTCATATACAAAACAAAGGAAGATTGGCACAGATGTTAGCTCAGAGCTAATCTTCCTTAGCAAAAAGAGGAGGATTGGCAATGGATGTTAGCTCAGAGGCAGTCTTCCTCACAAAAAAAAAAAAAAAAAATTAAATCATGGAGAAAAATCACAATGCATAGTAATAGTTGATCCAAATTACTCATTTAGTACACATTTTATGGCAAACACTCATAAACAGTAGACTTGAATTATCCTCAACTGGCACAAATACTATTCAAAATCATGAAATTAGCAGCGAGTTGAGGCTTAAGAATCATTTTCAGAGAACTCGTATCTAAAAGCCTATTCTCAATTAACCTCAGCTCCATTTTCAGAAATCTTGATATACAAAGGGTCAGTTAACTGGTGAATAAAACATTTGTTGGCATTTTCAAACTTCATAGGAGATACTTATTCCTCCATGCTATTATCTATCTTAATTATGCATGGTGGTCTTTTCCTCTACTATCTTTTTCATGGCAATTATAACAGCATTAGGTTAATAAGAATGGAGACTTTAAGATCAGATCAGAAAAAGAGTGGAAGGAAAACCTCACCAAGCTTTGTCACCATAGGATGGCATTCTTACAAAAATATTCCATCATTTCCTAAAAAATGATTGCATTGGCAGTGACTTAAAAATCCAACAGTGGATCCCAACAAATATAGATTGATATAGGCACGACAACCTGAATTAGATAATTGTAAATTAAAGCAATTCTTTTCAGAAGTTAAGAATAAATCCTGATAAAAATAGAGATCTCTGAAAGCCATATTTTAGTATTAAATTATGAAAATATCTATAGGCTACCTGGAAACAAGGGATGTGATTACTCAACTATATGAAAAAACACACATACACAAAGGAAGTGTAAAGTTGTTATTTGAAAATAACGTACTATGATTACTCACTCAATCCAACAAATTACTCTTTTATTCAGAGATTTTAAAATCCTAGATCAAAGTTACTGTAATATTTCTGAATTTAACTTTGCTTTGTCTGTCACTTAAGGTCATTATGCAAGTAAAAGTTATAAAATATACTCTTTTCACCTGTTCACAACTCCAATTTTGTTCTGGCCTCCTCTATTTCAAAACATCCTATGAATATATCTGATGTAGGCAAGAGGTTGGTTGTTTTATTCTCTTTATTTGCTAACTCTTCCTTCTGTCTAATTCCCAGCATGAGTCTGTGACAGCTGGTGGCCAGAGAGCAGTCTATCATTTTGCTAATAATCAGATTTTGCTGTTGCTGCAAAGAATAGGAAATGATGTGGACTAAAAGGGGATTTCATCTTAAACATTTGCAAAAAAAGAAAACTTCAAATGACATTTTGAGAGAGCAGGAATAATAATGCCACGTGTCCATCTGGAAAATGTTAATAAGTGTTACATGTTGAATGGGGATTCTTGATGTACTTTGTAGTCAACAGATAAAGATCCTAGAAGCTCTTTATCATTATCATCATCATTATTATTATTATTATCTATTTTAAAAGTCTTCTTCAAAGGACAGCATATAATTTCTATAAGTTGAGTAAGTTTTTTCAATACTTATACATACTTATATGATTTTTTTTTAAAGATTTTATTTATTTATTTTTCCCCCAAAGCCCCAGTAGATAGTTGTATGTCATAGCTGCACATCCTTCTAGTTGCTGTATGTGGGACGCAGCCTCAGCATGGCCGGAGAAACGGTGCGTTGGTGCGTGCCAGGGATCCGAACCTGGGCCGCCAGTAGCGGAGCGCGCACTTAACCGCTAAGCCTCAGGGCCGGCCCCATACTTATATGATTTTTCATGTCATAATTTATTCTTAAATTTGCTTTGAGAATTGGTAATTATTGTGATGCACCAAAATTCATTCATAAGACTATTTAAGTTTAGATTTATGATGTATACAAATGTGAGTAAAGCTGTTTGGGAAAGATAAGTAAAAAGAAAAGCAGCCTTTTAACTTCACAATATCAACATTTTTTCTTCAAACATTCTAAATGAGATTAAAAATTTTTAAATAATGGGTTTTTTTCCCTCTGTATGTACAATATTTGTCTGGGATTTGCCATCTCAGTTTTCTTTCTATAATAAACACTACTGAAAATCAGTATTTAGGTGGAATCATAATGATATGTTCTATAGAACAAGATAACTTACAGAGATTGGCATAATACTGAGAAATTATACTTCTTTGGAAGAATCAGAATGATGCTATGTTATGATAATTTTTATATTTGCATTTATTTCTTTGTTTATATTCAAAGTCATGATCTATCCACACAGCTTTCTGCTTAAATGCATTGTACGTGTTTGCAATCAATAAATATTATTCTTTGTGCTGTCAATTTGCAGACTTTGTAGACTTCGGCTTTCATTTCATTTCATTTCTTTTCATGTCAAAGGCTCTTGGTTGTATTTTTACATTTAACTGAACGTACTTAATAGGGACATTGCATAGCCTGCAAACTACATAGAACCGAAGGGACATATTTAAGTTAGTTCAATGTTGTAGTCTCACCCATGCTGCTTAGAGGATATTACTGTTCGTGAAGAAATCATTATGTTTCTGGCCTTTATCACACATTAGCCTCAAAAAGTGAGTAACGCATCAGAAAACAGGGCCTTACATTTTCACATTTTGCACCAATACTTATAATTTTTATACCAATGATTCTGTAGAAAACCCCAGGCCCAGTATACTTTCAGTGGAAATGCAGGGTGGAGGGACTCCTATCCCATTGGCTCAAACCACATTAAAAAATCAAGGAAAATGTTCTACTAAAGAGCCCAGCATATCTCCACTTAGAAATAGCCTGGCCTAAGTTCCCAGGGAACTATTATTGACAAATTGCAAGGTTACACTGGTCTCCTTTTCCTTTTGAGCAATCTTTGAGGTTACTCACAACTGAGACCAGCGTCCACTCCCATCGGCTCAGAACTCACCAGAAGGCACTGCTACACATGGTTGGTGGCTGTCCATCAGGCACAGTGATCACTGCGGAGAAATTGCCTCATCCCTATGAGGTTCCTTATGTACTTCCATGCACTCCTCCAACACTTGATCAAAAATTGAAGACTGTTTTCCCATAAAACAAGAGTGTTTAGTGACTTTACTGACTAAAAATGTTATCTAAAGAATGACAGGAGCTGTTATCTGGAGACTTGCTGTTCGAAGTGTAGTCCCCAGACCAGCAACATCAGCATCACTCAGGAGCTGTTAGAAATACAGAATCTCTGGCCCAGCCTTAGATCTGATGAGTCAGAATCCGGATTTTAACAAGATCATGTGCACTTTAAAATTTGAGAATCACAGCTCTAGAACAGTTCTTCTCAAACTATCTGTGGTGAATGAACTGTTTTTTGTTAGTACTTTATTTACAATCGATACTTTTGTAAAATACAGTAAAAATAAATTACTAGAATCATGAAATGAAAGAAACAAATGCATACAAACTACAATTCCAATTTTTCTATTATTAGAATCACAGACAAAATAATATTCTATCAAATTTATAAGGTGTTTGGAGATAACTTTTCACAGATGTGCAATATCAAGATCATTGCCCACTTTGTTGATAATTGTTGTTTTATTATGAAATCTATCATCATAATCTATAGAAGCTCTATTCTTTCAAGCTTCTAACTTCATACATGCTCTTCAATTTTATTTGCCACTGAAAAACAGGTTGCATGCCTTCATTGCATGCATGCAAGTATTTAGATTATTTGAAAAAGAAAAGCAAACACATTAGAGAGACAAAAAATTCTGGTGGACCAATTCTCACCTTTGAATAGTTAGGACCAAACTGTTTCTTATCTTGCAGATGCACAAAGAATGTATATCATGCTTTAAACCTTCTCAACAGAAATTGTCTTCCCTCTCAATCTTTCATCTCACTATGCAATGACAGTAGTTTATAATCAGTTTCCATATTATCTCATGATAAAGAGAATAATCGCTAATTTAATGCATTAGCCTTTACATAATTCGCAATTTTTACTACATTGTTTGGGGGTACTGCTTAGTACAGCTGTCGTTTTATTTTAATAGCAAGACTGCTTTGATGAAGGAAGCAGTGCATTACTTGCCTTCTAATCCAAGCTCCTCAAGCTAGATAACTACTCCAAAACATTCTTCTGTCACAGCCGGCCCACCATCAGAACATGCTCCTGCACAAAACTTAGACCCCAAACCAGATTTGTTGATAATGTAATCCTTCATAGTTTTCCTACTTTTATACAGCTCAGAGCTAGCATTCATTGTCATCAGTGAAGGCCAAAAAAGTAACTTTTCCTTCACATCACCATCATGTACAGATTGCACATATACTAAAAGAATTGCCATGTTAATAATATATGTGCATTTGTCAAGTGTAATAAAAAAAATATTCTGCTAGTTTTGTTTATTCTTTGCATAGGTCTTCCATAGACTTGAGCAGTTCCTGAAAACACCCAACTATAATGCATTGGAAACTGATGCATAATCTTAGCTCTTCTCTACTGATTTTACCAATATTTCTAAGAAAGCATCTTTGATTCAGCCTTTTACTAGTGCTTGAGCAATTGTATATGATTTCTTATTCTTAGCAACCCAAAGTGCTACTTTACAAAAAGACCAAAAATCTCTAATATCTATACGTGAAATATTAAACATCAGCTTCTGTTGACTTTTGAATTTAATAGTCTTTCTTTCAGAATCCTTTTGGTTTTAAACCTATGGTTTATGATTTATATGTAAATTACTCTTAACTTTTAATAGTTTCTTTACTTCATTAGTCAATACATCTTCGCTAATAACCGACTGTGATTTTAGCATTCCACCATCAATCATGACTAGAAAGTATAGCTCAGTATATGAGGGATCATAATTCCAAGTAAAACGAGTACAAACTCTTTGGTCTTTATTTTTTTGGAATTTCTGTCATAATCATCGTCATCATTTCATTTACTTCTATGTCCATATTTAGAGAAATGCTTCCTTTTTTTAAGCAATAATAATCCACTGAAGCTTATTGTACCATACAGTAATGAAAAATGCAAAGAAATAATATATTTTATGTCTGTTATTTACCTAGCTAATAATATTAAATTATAAGTTTGATTAAAATGTAATGATTGAAAAATTACAAGTTATAAGAATAAACAAATGCTTATGTTTTCTCGTGTTTCTATACATTTTGGGGTTGTAGTTGACTAACCTGAAAATATCACATGTTGTAACCTACTCTTACCGTGCATAATTATTATGCACCTCATGCCACATATGACTCACCCCATAAGTTTGACAGTAGTCAAGCTAATCTGTACCCTGTTCGCAGAGACAAGTCATGAGCTTGAATATCACAACAATGTTAAATTGCAATAAAAGTTTCTAAATGTCTATTCAATTTCTGTACATATCTCATTGCAGATTATCAGACACGCTATTTGCGGTCTGGTACCAGTTGGTGGACCACACTTTGACTAGCACTGCCCTAGTCTGGCTTTCAGTTCTATTGGGTTTCTTTCACCAGGTATATACTGAACGTTGTGCCATGCTGTGAGGTGGAGGTGATTAAAGCACATGCCTATACTGGAGATGCCAGAAGTCTCCTTAAGGAGACAGACAAGGAAATGGATGGTATATTTATATATGTAATTGCCCAAGATTTTACTTAGAGTACCCAGAGATGCAATTAAGTTCAAATAGGGGATCAGGAAAATTTTCCTAGAGAAGATAATGCCTGAACTTCATATATTAAAAGATGAATGAGTGGCATTGAAATATGGGAAATATTTTTATGGAGAGAGACTTTTTTTTTTTTTGTGAGGAAGATCAGCCCTGAGCTAACATCTATGCCAATCCTCTTTTTGCTGAGGAAGATGGACCCTAAGCTAACATCTATTGCCAATCCTCTTCTTTTTTTTCCCTTTTTCTCCCCAAAGCCCCAGTAGATAGTTGTATGTTATAGTTGCACGTCCTTCTAGTTGCTGTATGTGGGACTACATACAGCATGGCCTCAGCCTTGTCGGAGAAGCGGTGTGTCAGTGCGCACCTGGGATCCGAACCCCGGGCCGCCAGTAGCGGAGCGTGCACACTTAACCTCTAAGCCACGGGGCCAGCCCCGGAGAGATGCTTTCTTAAGGAATAGCATGGCGTGAGTGTGTGTTGGAGGAGGTGGGTGGGGGAAGTGAAGACACAATGAACACTTTGGTGCTTCTGAAGGGTGAAGCGCAAAGCAGGACAGGAGAGAAGATGAGACTGGAGAGAAAGAAAGTCCACCTTGTGGAACCCGGGAACTGGACCCGTCATATCCCCTAAGAGGAAAAGCAATTTGTTTTTGAGTGTGTGCTTTGCTTCATTTATGAACATATGGGAGCCAGGCACGAACCACCCCATTTCACTGATATCAGTCTAGTATGAAACACTCAGCTATCATGCATCAGCCTCTTCTAGGGGCTCTAAAATTTTCTATTACTCTTGTCACTTCAAATTCCCCATTATAACTATGTATAATTAATCTTTAATTTCTCGAGAACTGATCATCCAGTTAGGTATGATTCCAGAATGTCGCTCCTCTCTCTCAAACTAGATCCTTTTTTCTGATATGTTGTTATATTCATCCGATCAAGAGGATGAAAAGAACAGGTTACGCTGACTTTGGACAATTTTTTTACGTGTAGACTGACAGGATTCTTTTGAAAATATGGTGGGAAGAGGTAAATTGAAAGTCACTAGAAAAAGAAACGTTGGCTCTTTTCTACATTTTTTATTAATATATACTCTTCTTCACTCCATCCCTCATTATCATAAATAATCAAAATCACTATGTTGTTAGGTTGAATTCCATTCTAACTTCCTTTCATAAGCCTGAAGACCTTAAATAGCTGCCTGTTTTGTGTTCTGACTCTCTCTTTAAAATTCACTTTGTCCAGGAATCCACCCACTCACTGTGAAAATAATTTGATCACTCTAAAGTGCTATTGATTTGTTTTTATTTTATGCTTTTTTTCATTTCATTAGGGTAGGAAGCTGGATGTTACCCTTTCCAATTAATTAATGTGTTTATTCGTGAAGTTACATTACTTAAAGGCACAAACGTATCTTTTACCACAATATGTTCCCGGAAGCTGTGTCACAAAACAGATTGCTTCAGAATGAAACCTACTTTTTCATAGAAATAAATTAAAATCAGAAAATACTGGTTTTTGATTCCTTCCATTTGTTTAGGTATCTCTTTTTACTAGCCCTAGCTACTCAGAATAAGAGACATCAAAAATAAATTTTTCTTCCATTTTGTGAATTAACTTAGAGCAAACAAAATTTTATAAGCAACCTTTATAATCATTTAACCTCCTAAGACAATGCTCTTCACTGAATAAAACTGATATGAATGCCCACCATAACAAAAGAAATTAGTGCATAAAAATACAACTTTATGACTCATACAATAGGCTAAATGTAATTTATATGTTACCTAAACATTTAAGAATAATTAATTTGTTTTCTGATTTAGAATTTGAAACAGGTTGTGGGCTTGATTTGGGTGTCCCTGCCATTTGAGATCATTGACCATGAATGTTTGACCTATAATCTTTTTTTTCTTTACACAAATGTCCTTATCACAATAAGAGACTTTCGAAATTGTTCCATAGAACTTAGCACATTTTCAAGGTCCTAAAACAAGTGGTTGGTATCTTTATTGTTGATCCAGTTGATGTTTCTTAAAACGAAAAGCAAGCTTTTAAAGTAAGGACAAACCCAACGCTTTTCCCCATTTTCTTCTACCTCAGGTAAACTTTCTCACCTAAACTTTCTTGATATTTGCTTAATGACCATCAGAAAACAATAAGTACTGTTATTCTCTCCATCCTTCATTGCTATAGGGCCATTTTGAGACTTAGTTGACAGTTGTAACTGGCCTAACACTTCATGAGAAAAATGAAAGCTTTATAAGCAAGTATCCAATAACTGCTCTGTGCTTTCAAAAGAAACCTCCCAATTGCACTTGAATTGTAAAGTCTGGACTAAGCAGTGCTAATTCGTGAGTATTTACTTGGGGTTGGGAATGCCAAATAGCAAATAAAAAGTGTTGTGACTTGCCGTGTGAAAGGTAATTGGTCAGTAAGGAGTGCGAGATACCGTGAAGCTCAAAGTTGTAGCAAGTTGCTAACCATAAGTAGCAATCCAGCAAATTATTGAAAATTACAGGCTCCAAATTCACTATCCTTGGCCTCCACTGCTTCTTCTACAGAACTGCTTCAGACTCTCCAGCACAAGAGTAAAGTAAATCATAAGAGCCAACAATTACTTGCTTTGTTTTCAAATTGTTCCGATTCTTATGCAACAGCTAACCCTTGCTCAGATCATTATTTAATTGTGACAACAATTCAGATTTCTTGAAAAGGATAGCAATGGTTTGTATCAACATATATAACGAATAACTTGACTTTCTATCCTCTGGAATTCTCATATTTCTCTTATATTACAGTTATTTTGTAATTTAGATTTCTCCTCTGTACTCTGGGCTTCTCAAGGTGGAGATCATCAGGTGTTGTACTGCCTGTACCCTCAGCATCCCCACCAGTGCCTACATAGATAAGGTAATCAAAAACGTGTGTGGAACTGCTTGCTTTTAAATCCCGCTCCTTTTCACAGATACGTCTTTCTATTCCCTAACTGCGTACTCCCTTTATTTTATTTTTTGTGTTATTTCCTCCTCCACCCAGAAGGTTGCATTGATGAAAGTTAAAAATAACAAAAACCTACATGCTTTGTGTTGGCAAATAATCTCACAAATGGAGTTCACATCTTTGATCCATTTCTTTTCTTTGTTCACATCTGTTGTCCATTTTAATAGAAATTCTCTTTCAGAGCTTGAACTGCGACATTTGTTCACCACCACGCTTTTGTTTCCTGGTCCCAGCATGGGGCAGCAGGCACCAGAGATTTTCATGGGAGGAAAAGATAGAGAATAAACCTCAAGTGACCTTCTAAAGAGTGGATTTAATATTGTGATCATACTTTCCTTTGGAGTAGGAGGACATTCCTAGGGGAGGTCAGACACTTAGAACTGTGTTTTGAAGGACTACATTGCACTTCATTCCTACTCAAGAATAGGTAACGATTAAACCGGAGATTAAATGCTTCTGTTTAAAAAAAGCAAAAAATAAAAACAGAATTCTAGATTAGGGTATCACTCACGATCAGATTATAAAGCAATTGCCAAAATTAGCTATTTACACTCAAGTGTGCCATCAATACCATACCAAATTGTGTGTGTGGCATGTATTTGTGTTTGCATGTGTGTGTAAAAACATGAATTATGCAAGGAGAGGAATTAGTCAATTAGACATTCAAGCCAAACTATTTGTGGTTTTATAAAGAAAATAGCCACCTAATCAGCTAAAACTTTTACTCTTCAAATAATTATTAAAGCATTGTATAAACATATCTTATGAAGAGAGTCTATGTGCTTTCAAAAGCTGTTTAGACTTAGTCCTCCCAGGCCCCAATGTTATTGTTTACTCAGAAGATACTCTGTTGGTTGGATTTCTACCAGGTCCCTGGTGTTTTAACAGAACATATACTTATATAATTCTCCTTGATACTGTGTCCTTATTAATTTATTTCCAAAACAAGAGGAAATGGCCCCAGAAGCCTTCATTAATCTCTGAGATTTTCTTTCTCATTCATCAAAGACTATTAACTCGTTTGAATTACATTCCAATCCCTTCCTTCGGAGACAAGAGACTGTCCTAGCAATATAGTGTTTGTGAGAAATGGGACAGGGGAGGGAAGTAGAAGAGATTTGTGAGTAAACTGAAGAGGCAGTTTCACAGAGGATAATTTTTCTTCGGAAGTTTCATGTTTGGGGTTTACGTCTAGAGAAATCTAGGGGAAGAAGGACCATCAGTTGCTATGATCTTATGGCACTGCCCATTGTCTTTTAAGATTCCTAGTCTTTGGATGGTGAACATGATGTAGTCTACACAGAAACTGACATATAATGATGTACACCTGAAATTTATATAATGTTATAAGCCAATGTTACCTCAATAAAAAAATAAATAAATAAACTTCAAAAAAAATTTTCCTAATGAGATAAACAGCCCTATGTCTCTAACACAAAGTCGGATGAGAAAGGACTTGGTTGCCACTCGGTGGAAGAGGATAGAGGAATGAAGGCTACTTAGTTTCTTCACTGGACAAGGACAAGTTGACCCCCTATTAGAGCACTCTTTGCTGGCTCTAGTAGCTACTATTTCAAAACAGAAAATTCTGTGTGTAAATTTTTCTGGATTTTCATCTCAACAGAGCTTTGTGAAAAATGCAAGTAAATGTAAATATTCCAGATTCGGATTTATTCATTTAGTTGGGTAAAACATGGCGCTACTGTGGACTTTTTGTAGGTTCATTGTCATACAAACATGTTACCTTTGTATACATGAAAGTTCCTCTCACCTTGACCAGCTGTCTCACAAATGCGTGCTGTCATTCATGGAACATTTAAGCACATATACTGAGGACCTATTAGGCTCATCTCCACTACTGGAAAATCAACTCAAAACACACATCTTATTTTAAAAATATACATAATAAGTCATATTCTTTTTAGGAAATAAATTGGAAAATAATTAAAGCATTAGTTTAGATATCACTTCTCTTTTTTACTTTCCATCAGTCTAGAAATTGCATAAATACACATAGTTGCATCCAGGAAATTGTGAACTTTAATATACCTAATTTAGTAGTAATACATACACGTGTTTAGGTTTAAGTATGGCAATGGTATATTTCTTCCAGCTGGTATGTATGAATACTTCAAAGTACTTGGTTCTTGCCTGATGAAGATTCCATGTCTTATTGATTTCGTTTCTAGAAAACTAGGGGATTTGTTATTTTCTATGGGCTAGTGGCATTTGAGAAACACATGTGTAAAAAACTCGCAAAATTTATATACACATGCACGTGGGGGCACTTTTATTGCTCTCATATGAAAAAATAGAATCCCCAGGTTGGTTTTTTCTGTGGAATGTCATATTATAACTCTTCCATTTGCTCCCTATAACATGGTAGAGAACTAAAATATGTTATCTTTGTTTTTAAAACCAGATGGAAAATTGTGCAAGATCCTTTCTTCTATTTTTTTTTAAATCTTTAGAAAGAAGGCAAATTATTGTTGAGGGATTAGGATTACTGTGTACTTTTTTTCTTTCTCCCTTTTTTTCAAAGGGAAAAGAAAAAGCTTGCCTAAGACAGGACCGTATGGTGCTAAGAGCTGGCTGCTGAAGGCCCGCGGTGAGATCTAAGCAGAGTTCAAGACTGAAATAAATGTCTAAAAGCAAGGCAAGCATAGTTTCTTTCACCACTGCGATGTTCCACGCATGAATCTGAGTGCTGGAGTTCCTTTCTGCCTTTTCAGTTTCTGTTTTTACAAAAATAAAAACCCTCAATATAACGACAGGAATAATTTCTGAAGCCACTAATGTGCTTTTCAGAGTCAGCACAGATTAGTCTCATTGGCGTTGTTTCCTTCATTGTGTTTGTTTCCACACTCTCTACCCTAAATCTAAGAAAAAAATTTTTTTTAATCTTTCGACATGCAGAGTAGAAGTTTCATCATCAAACAATTTACTACTTGTTTTTAGAAGGTGATATTTTATAATACAAGATATATTCTCAACTAAGAAGGTAAGAGTTGCACTTCTGGAAGTCAGGCCCTTAGAGTCAGTAGTGTCTTTTGGCATTTTTAACTTTTCGAGTCTATATTATGACTCATAGTACTTTGGTAGACATGCTTATTCATGTTTTCATAGGAAAACTGATTACTATCCACTGGATCTTTTATTGCAAATCATTTGGGTGTCTGTAGCATTGATGACAATAACAGCCAACATTCATTGAGAACTTACTAGGTACCAGGTGTTCTTCTGTGCTTTATATGAGTTTATTTATCTACTGTTTGAGTTAAGTACTCTCATCATATCCATGAGGAAACTGAGGAACAGCACCTTAGTTAAATAACTTTCTTCAAGTCACAGGGCTGGTACATGGCAGAACCAGAATTCTAACCTAGAAAGTCTGGCTTTAGAGCCATAACATTTAACTAAGGCCCTATGGACATGGATCGATCCACTGATATTATTACCCTGTCACTAGGTGCTCCTGGCCTCATCAAATGATGGGAGGGCCTATTGAAGCCATCCTAGTGCAATGGTTGATGGACAATACTTATTGCGAGGATGCTATCTGTGTTGACCTGATGACCTATATGGTGTTGTTTCTCACATAGGCCAAATAGAGAGATCTAGGAGCCAAGGAATAGAAGTGTGGGTGGCACTTTTCACACCTGGAAAAGTGGCTTCCGGAAAAATTTCGACTGACAATCCCAAGATAGGTTAGAGCTGTGCTGTCCAATATGGTAACTAGTAGCTACATGTGGCTATGTAAATTCATTTTAATTAAAATTAAACAAAATCAAAAATTCAGTTCTTCAGACACATTTCAAATGCTCAGCAGCCACATGTGGTTGGTGGCTACTTGTTGGACAGTGAAGACACACTTTCATCATCAAGGAAAGTTCTATTAGACAGCACTAGTTTAGGGTCTAAAGGTAAAAGGGACAGAGTCTGGCAGTGTTGGCTGACACAAGTGCTCAGAGGCGGCTGTGCCAGGGGCAACTTCCCAACCAGACCCCGGCTACAGCTGGGCCTGAGCTGCTCCTACAGCCTAACCCCCACAGGTCACTGTCTGTTTTCTAAGCCTGATTCTAGGAGCCACCTACTTTTCTTCTAACAAATTTCTCTCCTGTTTAAGTTAGCTGAAGTTGTTTTCTGTTAGCTCCAATAAGAACCTTTCCTGATAGAAGGTCCTTTACTTAGCATTTCCTAAAACTGAAAAACTCACACTTTAGGAAATCACTGATGTTGGATTGTTACATACTAACATAATTGTCCTTGAATCTCAAAGGATAATTACCTAGAAAAAAGAAGACTTGGGGATAGAATCATGTAGACTTGAGATTGGTGTGAGGGTAAATATTTTCTCTCCCTTTGTCTAGTGAATTTGAGGCCCAAGGATACTCTGTCTGCTGGTGAATTGAGCCTGCCACAGGGAAGAAAACCAGAGGCTACATAGGGTGTGTTTTGTGAAAGCCCCACGGCATACAGGCTTCAAAGTAACCATATCTAATAGCAAATAATCCCAAATCTTTGATAAATCGTGATGAAAGTTACAGCCTGTGCTATAGAGAATTACATGAAGATTTTGTTCTACAGCTGGGAAGGATGGCCAAAGGAAGAACTGTAGCTCTAAAGTAGTAACCACCAATAACAGCCAACTGTGCCTGGCAGGGGGGCCACCTTATAAGGACCATCTGTGTTCAAGCCAGTAGCATGGGACATTGACAAGAGGGCCAGAGTGAAGAACTGGGCTGGATCTGTGTGAGAGCACATGGGAAACAACACCCTGGGTGGAAGAAAAATATCTGAGAAGTGTTCTAAAGACTCAGCTTCTTACAAGGGCCCATTGGGACTCAAAGTCATCATAATTTGGGTTTGTTTATTTATTTATTTATGTTTTGAGGAAGATTGGCCCTGAGCTAATATCTATTGCCAATCTTCCACTTTTTGCTTGAGGAAGTTTGTCCCTGAGCCAACATCTGTACCAACTTTTTCTATTTTTTATGTGGGACACTGCCACAGCATGGCTTGATGACTGCTGTGTAGGTCTGCCCCTGGGATCCGAACCTGAGAACCCCAGGCCACCGAAGAAGAGCGCGCAAAGTTAACAACTACACCACTGAGCAGGCCTGTAATTTGGGTTTTAATGGAAACATAATCTTACAAATTTTCAGAGGCTGAAAAGGCAAACAGCATTTGAACTACCTAAGGAAGAACTTTTTTTGCTATCAGATGTATTCAACACTAGAACGGGCTGACGTTTGCACTAATAAGGTACTTGTCACTGGAAGGCCTTGGCTGGAGACTGGGTGAGCAACTCTAAGCCAGGTTGTAAAAAGATTTCTGCATGGGGTGGGATGTCAAAATTTTCCTCTCACCGAAAGTCTTTGTGAACCTCTGATTCTAAATAGAATAGCCTTTACACATGAATGTGATTTCAGATTGCAAAGGTAGCAAATTTTTCTTTAAACCCCAGGGAAAACCACGAATATCCATTAAAATACTTGGAATTTTGTGGCTGGACTCTTTAGTTTAACTCTCTTAATGCCTGGCTCTTTCCATTTTCTTTCTCTTGCCTTTGCACATAAAATAAACCGTGGTTTTGAGTAAGGTGGAAGCTATTAAAATGCTTCAGAGGAAAGGTAAATGATTCTTAATACTATTAGAATTTTAATCAGAATATGGTGAACAAATCTTGGGGAATCCTAACCCAATTCACTACAAAGATTAAAACATTTCTCTGTAGAAAAACAATCGTATAAACTGTTCTGATTTCTTCAGTGTTCTGCATATTTATGTTTCCAAGAACATTTCAGTCAGGGGCTGAGCAACTCGGGGAAATAGAATTACGGCTGGGAATTTTCCAGGACATTCACATGTGCGACCAGTTCTGTGGATATGCTTGGAATCTGTTCCTGGCCCAGGATCAGATACATATATAAACTCCTCGTAAACTCATACCACATTTTCATCCTATCCGTTTCCAAGAGTAATTCTTCACAAATGCTGGAAGCCTGCCTTATGTTTTACTCATTTATTAATGACCCACATAATCTATAATTTTTCATACCTTTGAAGACTTCAGGTCTAGCTTAATCTCTGCCTGTTCTGCTTTTCACATTTAGTTTTTCTTTTAAGTCGTCCCCTCTCCTAGCATATACTATAATGAAATATCAAAATAAACACTCTTAAATTTTACCAATTTTCTTCACAAATGCATTCAGTAAACATTTGTTTTCAAAACCCATTGTTCATATATATATATATATCTCAATAATTTGCAAAACAGTAAGTTACCACCATGTAATATTGCTTGATTGTTGTACATGTTCCTACTTCTATTTGTATGTGTTTTTGTTTCTTGTGAGTTTGTTCTTTCCTCCATGAGTAGATTATAAGCTCTGTGAAGGCCAAGTTAGTATTCCCCATATAGTCGAATAATGTCTGGAACATACTAGATATGTGATAATATTTTCTGATTTTATTTTTAACTATGAATATTTTTATATTGAACATGGCAAAAATCAACAAAAGGAAAGTATTGGTGAGTAATATAATACAATAATAGTATTAGCTAATTTCTGTTGAGTGCTATGTGCCAGTCACTTTTAAGTGCTTTACATGAATTAACTTATTTAATCCTCACAGCAACCCTTTCATATGGGTATTATAATTATTATTTCTGCTTTACTGATGGGAAAACTGAGGTATAAAAAGTTAAGTAATTGGCCCAGGATCATGCAATAAGCAAGTGGTGAAGTCAGAATTTGAACTCAGATCATCTGGCTCCAGAGTCTAGACTTTTACCCACAAATGGATACTGTCTCCAAAGATGGAGAAGAAGTTGAAAAACTTGGAAAAGACAATTTTTTTCTTTTTCTTTGCTTTCATAAGATCTTCCATCTGGAGGATCAGATAATGAAAGGTGGTGAGGAAATGGAATAAGTTCCTCCCTCTCCAACACTACCACCAAACAAGCATCCTCTACTCTGGTACACAGGCAGACAGCATGAAGCGGAGGCAGCATTGCAATTTTCCTAATAAGAATATCCAAGACAGTGAGAGAATATAGGCTGTTGAGCCTTTCCTGCACCTGAGAGAACATAGTTCTACATCCCACAAAAGTAAAGCCCAAATTCCCTTTAAACATCTTCTCTCCCTGGGGGTTTATTCAGTGATAAATATCTTACCTCCAAACTTTAGGGTCACCTTATGTTTCTGCCTTACTCTGAGATAAAATTACACCAAGATAAGACTGTAGATCAGTCCAATTTCTCTTCCATACATGGTTGTTTGTATATCTGAGACATGCTCACTCAGTCATTCATTCCTTCAACAAACCATCATTTGACCACTTTTCTACACCGGACACTCTACATAATTGGGGCTACAAAGACAAACAAGACAAAATTCCTGCCCTCATGGAATTCACGATTTAATCAGAAGATAGGTAATCAACATAAAATTGAACGGGGAGGGAAACCAGGGGCCTCTCTTAAGTAAAATATGTCCAGTTCCCACAACCATTCATGCATTCATTCAAACATTTATTCTTTCAGTAAGCATCTATTAAGAATATAATATGCACAGGGTGTTATGCGATTGATAATTATCTTTTGTACAAGTACACCTCCAGAACTGAACATAGCGTTCCAGCCATGGCTGACCATTGTGTAGAAGCACAGGACTGTTAGTCTACATGGCTCCAAACCCAGAGGATAGTTTATATTGAACTGTACTTGATATTGTGCCATCATCCTATATTAAGGGGATATTATGATAAATACTTCTATAAAACTTGTCTCCAGATTTACTGTAAGCATATTTTCATGAAAGCCTTTCTGGGGATGCCTGGGAGAAACTTCTCTCTGGTTGCACATCAGAAATAGTTGTGCTTCTTATAGGTAGCTGGTTTACTTTGACAGCATGGACACTGTGACTATTGTAAGTGATGCTACTCCTAGTTAGCTGCTAGAATATATAAATCAGTATTTAGGAACCCTTTCTCTCCATACCTTATTCAGCTACCTCTACTGGTCCTCCCAAGCATGTGTACAGGACTTCACGCTAGGCATTTTTTGTGTACAGTTCCTCTTATTGTTCTGCGTTGACTTTCCCTCTGCTTCAATTTTATTTATTTTGCACTATTTTATCTTGTTATATGTACATTTCTTCATGAATTACTTACATCTTGTTAAAAGTAAGATTTGGAGGAAAAACAATTAACTTGATATCTAGCAAGCTAGATGATAGATGATAGATGACAATGATAGATAGATGATAGGTAGGTAGGTAGGTAGGTAGGTAGATAGATAGATAGATAGATACATAGATAGATGAATAGATAGATAGCAGGCAGGCAACTAGGTCCTGTATTTGAATTTGATACTATGCTTCTATGACAGCTGACGAAAATTTTATCTGTTTATACTTTTTAGCCATTAATGTCATCTACTTAAGTGTGATCTTTAGCACCAAGCCACTATAAACCTAAACTGAATTAAGTCCCTTTGATTTTTCCCTCTTGCACGCCTCTCTTTTCTCTCCAGCCCCATATCCACTGTCTTTGTCCAGATGCCATGGCCAGGCTAAGGCAGTGACTCTTACAAATATCCCTGTACCAAATTCAAACTGGGCTTTCTGTTCCATTTACTGTGATTTCCACAGCGACTGTCTCTATGTTACACCCACTCTCCCCTTTGTGGGCAACTAGTCCCTCTCCCCCATCGTATTGGACATGTGTGCTAAATAGTAGCTGCCAATTTTTTACTTGACCTCATCTTCGTGGCCACAGTATTCGACTAGAAGTAACATAACACTTAGGAAGGTATTTGGCTGCAAGTGACCAAAACTATTTAACAGTTTAGGCAATAAGTATCTTAGGCAATAAGGGTTTGTTTTTCTCACATAATAAGAGTTCTGGAGGTAGGTAGTTGCTCACATTAGTTATAGGGGCTCAAAAAATTAGGGTTTATGTGTTTGCAATTCCCTTGGCATTTCCCACACGCATATTAACTCATGGTCACTAGTTGGTTACTGCAGCTCAAGGCATTATGTCTGTTCTAAGGGCAGGAAAGAAAGCAGAGGGAAAAAAGAAGGCCCCAATCAAGTCCAATCTCTTTTATGAAGAGAGCAAATGGGTTTTTAGAAACTCCTGCAACATACTTTCCTTAGAATCTTGTTGGAATGAAGTGAGTTTCCAAGATATCTCCAGTTAAAAAAAAGTCAGAAAAACAGAATAAGATTGTAATGCTTAGCTTAAACTAATCATGATCAATTGCACGGAGGTGGGTCCACTACATCCCTAAACAAACTCAGGGTTCTGGTTTCAATTAAGAAGTTGGAAGCAGATATTGAATAGGCAGGTGAGCCCTAAGCCTGTCAAGACATCCTATCCCGTGACCTCAGTGATTTCTCCATGGATGACCACATGACCCAACCTAGCCGACAAAGCCTGTACACAAGATGTTGAAACTCTCTGGTGAGACAGCTGCTTGAGTCACAGATTTAGCCTAATGAATCTTGTATGAGAGAAGGAAGCTGACACAGAAAGAGGTAAAGACAACAGACAAAAAGAAAATCTAAATGGCATTCAGGTCACTGATTCTTATAGAGTCACTGTTAAGGCCGGTTTTACATCTACCCTTGGTTATAGAATTCAATCAATTCTCTATTATGCCCAAACTAGATCACTTTAGATTTCTATCCCTCATAACCAAAGACTCCTGACTAACCTATTTCTTAATGTGTTTCCCTGCTTGCAGCCTCTTCCTTCGTCTGTCAGTACAGCACTGAGCCCTTAGAGTTGTTTTTCTCTAACACAAATCCAGTGATGTCACCAATTTAAAATCTGTGATGCCTTTTCCATCACTTTCAAGATGAGGTTCAAACAATTTATTATATTAAAAGCTTTTCATAACCTGACTCAAACACCACACACAAATTTATGTTTTGGCCATATAAAACTTTTAATACTCCTCAAACATGCCATGAGCTTCCATGCCATGAGCTTCCATGCCATGATCTCCTTTATCTGGGATGCCCTTCCCCATGAAGTCCAATAGATAACTCCAATTAATTCCTCAGGACCCATATCAACATAACTTGCCTCTATAGTTTCCATGCCCTGCATAGGGACACTCACACCTACACATATACACATCCGGAAAATGTCTCACTCATGTCTTTTTCTCAGCTTCAATAGTCACTTACATACCTTTATCACAGCATGGATCACATCATAATATAATTACACCTAGCTGAGTATGAGTCCCACAAGGGCAGAGGCTGAGAATATTCAATAAGTGTTTATTTAATTGAAATAAGTGAAACATTTGCACAAGTGGAGGAAGAAAGGAACTCCTAAAATCATCTGAATTTTTCTCTCACTTGGCTTACATTCAATTAAATTCCTTAGTGCTTTTTCCTTGAACTGCTATTATAGTCAGCTCTCATCCTATAATAATGTAACTGATATTTTATAATTTAAAGATAGAAATTTATGTCTATGTATGATAAACTTGGTATTGGGTTTTAACCCAGCTGTACACTGTACAGCTATAAAATATTTTAATAATTTGATTTTATAATTGGAATCTGTCTATCCTCCTATATTTATGTGCACCTTTAATTACTATCACTTCTATATTTCTACGAAATGTATTGATAATATGTTGAACAGGATAAAATTTAGAGTTGAATGGAACACTACTAAAACTCTTATATGAAGTTGACATTGATCCATTAACCGATAGTCTTTGAGCCTATTTCTTTGTCTCACTGTGAATCCAGCTAACTGGAGTTTCATCCTAACCACAATACTTAACCTTGCTCTCAAGCATTCAGTAATTTGGAATGAGATTGAAAAATACATAAAAAGTATGCTTATTTTACAGATGAAGAACCTTAGTTTCAGAAAAGCTGCATGGCTTGTGAAAGCTTACAGAACTCGTAAGTGGGAGATTCAGGTCAATTTTCTGATTCTAAGTCTGATGATTGTTTCATTACACAACAACCTCCTCAGCTGAGACTCTATCAAATGTCCTACAAAAATGAAATACTGAACCTATAGTGTTTTTCTTATCTACCACTCAATGGAGTTCATTTACATAGGAAATGATGTTTCTTTGGTATGATGTGTTTTCAATGAATCAACGGAATTTCTGAGCAATCGTGGCTTCTTTATCTACATGCTTACCAACCATCTGTTAATAATCTAGTTTAATCCTAAATGTCTCTTCTGGTTATTCAAGATGCCTCTAGTCAGAGGGTTTGCTCAGCTCCTTAAAATCCCAGAAACTAAAAGACTTATGTAGATTTTTCACTTTTGTAAACTTTTTTGCTCAGGAGTTATATAATCCAAGGTGGCTCAGTGAGGCCATAGAAATATCAGTGAATAAGCTTAACATCAAGCACAATTCATTTTTTTTTTAATCTGGGGAATATTCCCTCCTAAACTGTTGGCGTGGACAGTTTCAGCATTCCTACATAAGAAGGGCTTACAGGCAAAAATCCGTTTTGGAAAGCGAGGACTATGTATTTGTTTTGAATTTGTATGCATAGAAAGCCCACTGTTTGTTTTGATTTAGATTGTTATGTATTTGGTATATTTGGAGGGTTTATGGAGATTGAGGTAGAGGACTAAAACATTGCTCACAGCCACCTTTGGTGTTGCCGCTGGACGCTGGCCAGTTAATTCACATGCCTGAATTCCCGTCTCATCCAAGTGACATGCTTGCTCTGTAGTCACAGTAGTCAACAAGACCAAAGACTGAACAGAAGCCTGCTAATTGTCCAGACCGCTCATGTCTGGCTGCCAACTGGCAGTTTCCCCTGGAAGAGTAGTATAGTGCTCAGTGAGAGAAGCCACTGTAGACCAACCTGAGACACTTCCATCCCCCAAGGGGAGCACAGCAGAGGGACTCAAAGACTTTGCCAACCAGAAGTCTGAAGACTTAATTTCTCCGGGGAGGAGCAGCCTGCTACACAAACCAATAAAATCACCAACCAAGAAATCCAGACATCCAGACTATAAAATACCTCTTCATAAAATTCACACTGCGATGGAGGTAAAGGATTCCATCTATCCTTCGATCTCCTTATTTTGATTACAGATGAACAAAAAAGAGGAAGAAGAATCACCATTACAAGCTAGACTGAGAAAGTTAATAATCAATTTTCAATTCAGAAGTTCCTTGGAGAACAAATAAATGATATGTCCAGCCCTGGTATGTATTATACTTCTTGCCTGAGTTTGCCTATATGTCACATAATTAATTATACATCTTGTAGACACACACTCACACACATACACACACCCTTGATTTAGTGAGAAAACCGGCACAAATGTAGGAACTTTGTTTCTCAATTGTCAGGGCAATGGGGCCAAAAAAGATTACTGCTCAATTTAAACCAATCCCCTAAGCTTACAGGCATTTCCTTCTCTTGACATTGTCAGGGCCAACTGCAGGGGCGAAGCCCTAGGCAAGTATTGCTCTGTGTGCCCATTCATAATGAGGTCAAGTTAATACAATTTTCTGAATTTTGGAATTCCTTTCTCTTGAAAACGAATCTAGACATAAAAGATGCTTCTAAGATGGAGAGAGTGAATAACTGGGAAGGAGAAAGACTCAATTTTAAGGTTTTGCCTGGTTTGGATGAAATTCTGATGAAGTGGGGAGACTATGGCTTCATCTTCTATACGCAGGTCTTAAGCATTTTAAATGTCTCTTGGTAAACCAATTTCCTTCTGCTTGATAAGCAGTCTCTCAAACACCAATGTACGAGTGCCCCTAAAATGGTAACCCCATAAACTAGGAGTGATCTTAGACACAATTTCTAAAACTCTATTAAAATAATCAGCCATTTCCATATGTTTCCAGGACTTAGAAGAGATGTTATTTGATTACATTTGTTGGTCACTTAAAAAAACAGCATACCACTCAATGTTTGTTTGTTTGTTTCTAATAAAATGTATAAATTAATTATTTTAACTTTTGCTCTTACTTTTTCCTTCAATTTCTGAAATTGTTAATATAGTGAAAGATTATTGAACTCAAGTATTCATTGAAATATGTTAGGTTAAAATATCATTCTAGTTCCTGGAGAATTGCCCAAAAAGAATGTTATTTGCTTGTATTGGAGTGAAACCATATCCTCAATGTTAAGCCATACTGTTTTCAGTGGCAGGGGCCTTTCCTTAACGTGGAAACTAAAGAATTAGCATTAGGAGCTTAGAGGAGACTTTCAACTCTCAAAACATCCTTTTTTCGTCTACCCTGTAGGTTTGCCCACAGAGTTAAACATTTGGAAAAACATTTTGCCAAAAAAAAATGAAATGCTTGTTCATGGGAAATCTTTACTCCACCCAGGAAAAGATAAATGGTACTTAAAAACTACTCTTTAAGAGTGAGATGTTTATTGAAATAAGGGAGGCTAATTGTCAAAAATGATGAGAAACAAATGTAAAAAGCCCTGTGTTTGGAACTCTGGCCACATGGAGCATTTAGACAAGCATATGCTGTGTTTCAAAAGAAGAGGCACAGTTTCAGAAGTTGCCATTTTTTGGAAAAAATGTTCAGTGTAAGAGTGAAAAAAAGAACATGGCTGCCAAGGAACATGGAACAAGAAACAAGGAACGTGGATGCCAAAGTTATGTTTTCTGAAATGTTGGAGTTCCACTTTCATATCTGTTTATCTTTTTGATGATATTCCATGACATCACAGACCAGCCCTGCTGGAGACATGTGCTAACGGGGCTGGTCTGCGAGAGCTGCTGGAGATAGCACAGAATTCTCTATGGATATGAGACATATAGCTCTGCTTGCCCAACTTCTCAATCTTTCCAAGGTTTTGCCATTAATTTCCAGAGCACCACAGAATTGGGTTTCTCAAACTTGGCATTATTGACTTTTTGAGAGGCTAATTCTTTATTGAGAGAAGGCTGTCTTGCACATTTTAGGATGTTTAGCAGCGCCTCACAACCCCGGCCTCTATACATGAGATGCCAGTAGCAGCTCCCACCCAGTCATGACAACCAAAAATGTCTCTAGACATTTCCATACGTGCCCAGGGCGATGGGGGGTGGGCGGAATTGCCTCTAATTGAAGTCTGCTGCTCTAGAGGATAAAACATTCATTTCGGGTTCTCAGATAAACTATGTATTGTATATTGGCAAATGTATTTAGCAAAGACACAAACTTCATGAGACCAGGACAAAACAACCTGGTCTTAGATGGACCCCGCTGAAAAGGACCAGTAAATTGATGATGCTGCAATTCCTTTCAGGTAAAAGCACTGTTTCTGGTGCTTCCACAGATTTTGGTCCGGGCTCCATCTCTTGCCACTGGTGTGACCAAGGGCTTGTTATCTGACCTCTCTAAACCTCAGTTTTCCTCATCACAAAATGGGGTCAATACCTACCTCAGAGGATTGTTGTAAGGATCAAATAAAATAGCATATCTTAATACTCACACTTGGAAATCTCCTAATAAATCATCATTTGTTATTATATGGTATAATTCATATTCAGGTTCAATGAAGCAGGTATGTTATCCTTTTTTTAAAACCATTAACCCAATCAGGACTGACAGATCTCATTAAATAGAAAAAGTTTGAATAATCACACAGTAGAAGCTACAAATAATTAGAGCTCTTTCCAGCTTTTATTTTGACTTGCCTTTAGTTACCCTCGTGTTGGACACACATTAGTCATTTGTTTCTGTGCCATCAGACCACAGTTTTTGTTTTCAGTGGGAGTGCCCCATAAAATAGTCAACATCAACTTAACTTCAGTTTGACAAACCACAGAGTTGTTTTAATAAACACACAACATGCTGAGCTGTGTGCATTTAGGAACGGGTGAACATTGACCAAGATTATCCTATTTGGGGGCCCACCCAGTCACCATAACCCAATCATAGTGTTTGCCTGAAATCATGGAGGGATTCAGATTGCTCAAAGCTTCACTGTAAACAGAAATACACCAGCTACAGGAGAGAAGATGGGAAGGACTCTCACAGCAGGCAAGAGCAGACAATGATTCAAGTGACAAGAAGAAACAGGCCCATCAGGAGTGTCTTCTGATCATTTCTGCTGAAATTTTCCCAAAGACCATGCTGCTCAGGATTGTGAAAGAGAACCAATGACTACTATGAGAAACAAAATACTCTTCGTTACAAAAGCTTCCCAGAGGGATTAGGATGCTTACAACACTTGGAGAGTGGCCAAGCCAGCGTAAATTCCAGCACAGCGCGGAGAAGTGATCAAGTTTACAACCATAGTCTGTACATAGGACAAGCACGCCAAATAGCTCCATAAGAGTGGCATTAACTGGAAAGCCCTTTGGGGGATTCTACAAGGGAAGATGATTGCTCATCTACAATCACCTCCATTTGGGTGAATCTCTGCTTCAACCAGCTGTGCAACCTCAGGAAGGCCTCACCTGAGGAAAACGTCTGGGGTCTTCAACTTGGTGTAACCTGCTAAGCCAAAGAGGTACCCACTATCCCTACCTCCCTTCCAGCCTCATCTCCAACTCAGCGGTGCTTACTCATTTGTACTGGCAAGACCCTCCCAGGAACAAGAAACAGAAATACAACTCAGACCAGCTTAAGCCAAAGAGAAATTTATCGACTCAATGGAAGGAAGAGTTGACTCAGGAAAAGAAGACCCTCAATCAAAGGAAAAAGTGCAATCTCAAACTCCCACATCATAGTGTGTGGGTGGGGTGAGCATTTCTCAGAAGGGGACCACTGTCCTGGGCATACAAAACTATAGCTGTTCACTCCTACATTCAGTCACCTCCCACAGAAAATCTTGAGGGATAGCAATATCAATGCTTTAAATCAGGCCCACTGCCAGCTTTCGTAACTCAAGTATTATTAGATACAGCCAGGCCCATCCGTTTACATATAATCTATGGCCGTTTTTGCCCTACAGTGGCAGAGTGAAATAGTTGCTATAAAGGCTGTGGGGCCTGAAAAGCCTATATCTGCTATCTGGCTCTTTACAGAAGAAAATGTGCTGACCCCGGCTTTAAATAATTCTCTCAGGGAATATCTAGATTCAAAATCTGGCTTAAGTAAATCTACAATGGTCACAAGTTTAACAAAACCTTCTACTCCCTACATGTTTTCTTTAAAAGAAGATTGGTTGTGTATTTATTCCCGTACTTATCCTAAGATATTTAGTTGTTTATACCTCCTCTTTTTAAAGACTAAAATATATGATGTAATATATTTACATTTTTAAACTTGTCTTGCATTATGTAGATTTGATAATTTATGAACAAATAACTAAGCTTCCCATCATCCTAAACATTGAAGAATCACACGTATTGTGGTTATGATGTCCTGCTTCAACTGTTCTTTTTTTAAATACCCCACAAATTTCAAATCATAAACAGATAAGAAAGATCCTTTCATATATTCAAATCTCTTGCAAAGCCTGCAAAGGTTGGACAAGATTTGACAAAAGGAAATGCCTAAACTCCTGTTGATTTAATTATTACTGATTAAAATAATCATATTTTCCCCAGGCTTGACTTAGAGGCTCCTGGGACTTGTCTACAACACAAGATTTCAAAAGAGCCTGGTGCTAGAGGCTCTGTAAGGGACTTCCTTCTAGTCTTCATTTTCTCTCTGTAATTGCTAAAATTGCCTGGTAATCAAACTGGATTGTTAGTGCATGGAAAGGCTCTTACGGGTTTCCTAATGAGCTAGATAGTCTATGCCCTATTTCCTCTGACTTTTCCTCATAATCTGTGACTTAATGACAAAACAGAAGGAGGTAAAAAATAAAATAGGAAGAATATTCTACCCTTTTTTTGCCTCTAAGAATTTTCTTGCTGCTACAGTTCAGGTTATTAATGATCTTAAAACAATGGTAAAATTTAACTTTAAAAAAAAAAGGTTCCTTTTATTTCAAAAGCAACTAACCAAAACATTTATTGGGGGTTTGCTATATTCAAGCAAAGAGCCGTTTGTTTGAGGCAGTGGGGGTTATAAGAATGTCTAAGACAACAACATCCTTCAAGAAACTGCTGATCTAGGAGGAAGATAAACAGGTATACCACAAATCATAAAGCGAATCACACTTTGAAAATAAGAGTTTTGATGGAGGAAAAGCAAAGTGCTATGAGAACATAGTAGAAAAAGCAATAAATTCCAAATGAGGAAAGGTGCAGGCAGCTAGAAAATGTTTCACTGGGAACATGCATTGGAATTCAGTCTTAAAACTTCTGATGTGTTTAAAAAGGTAGAGACGTGGGCCCAGGTTCACTGCACTTCAAGGAGAATGAATATCATGAATAAAGGCAGAGAGATGTGTGTGCCTCTTTTAATCACCTATATTGCATTGAAATTACTAGTTTCTGGGTCTGCCTTTCCCATCAAATCTTAAGTTCCTAAGAAGGGGCCACATCTTCGTCATCACATGGGTGTCCCTTGAATTCAGCAATGAATCTATCATGTGATGCAATCCCTTCCTTATTTAACTTATTCCAGTTGCATTCACTTTTTCCAAAATTCAAGCTTTTAAAAAAACTATAAATTTTAATCCCAGCCTGAATCTTACCGGCTTACCAGGATGCTATATTTAACCTCTCAGATCCTCAGTTTCCTAATCTACAAATTGGAAATTGGAGGGTGGGGGGCATGTCAGGGGAAGAGTAATAATACATCACAGAGACCAGGGTAAAATAAGACAACTTATATCAGGTACGTAACTCCATGTTGGACCCAGAGATAATTAATTTGGCTTCATTTCTTTTCTCTTAAAATAAAGAGCAGTAACTGTGTTTTCCACATGCTCCACACTAACATAGAAATTTCTAAAACTGTGTCCCAAGGACCTATTTCCCCTGTGATTGTTCCATAATTGACTGCATTTGGGGAATGTTGTAGGCCATGGTCCTCTCCTGGCACGTCAGTATATTAAAGGCACAAAGTCCTGCAGGGGGTCAGCCCGGGGTGAAGTTCGGTGCTCTGCTTCAGCGGCCTGGCCTGGGTTCTTGGGTTCGGATCCCAGGCATGGACCTACACCACTCATCAGCCATGCTGTGGTGGCAACCCACATATGAAGTAGAGGAAAATTGACATAGATGTTAGCTCAGGGCTAATCTTCTTCAAGCAAAAAATAAAAATAGAGGAGGAAGATTGGTAACAGCTGTTAGCTCAGGTCGACTCTTCCTCAGAAAAAAAAAAGAAAGTCCCACAGTAAGCAAGTGTGTTTAGCTTTACTTCTCTCAATAAGTCCTTCAAACTCATTTGACCACATAGTTTTTCCCCATCATACACGCACCCATCGAGACTTTCTGAGCTCAGATCTAAACAGGACATTCTGGGCCCATCATTTTCATTCTACCCTCCACCCCACAAATATTCTTGCCCTTGTTCACATCTAATTGCATAAGTAGAGAGAGCAGAAAGGTAATTTTTTGTTTTGTTTCGTTTCTTGGCTCTACACAGCTGTTTTACTACACCACGTGGCCTGTTCTCTTAAATATGAATTAAAGACTCCTCCTTCCATTAACGTTGAGCACTTTTTAAAACCAAAGCAAAATAATTAAGGGCCATGTTATTTTAAGGTTTAGTTTATAGTTTTGTCTTTTTTTATTTTTTTAATCTGAACCATTTGGGTGTATTCACTTATTTTTAACGCAGAGATTTAAAACAATGTTTCAGAAAAATCTCCTGCATGACGCACACCACCCATGGCTGTCTGGGCTCCTCATCCCTACCCCCTGCCACCAGCACTGAAAACAACCCAGAATTGTCATCATTTGTCATTCGGCACTGGCTCATGTGTCCACGTGGGATTCAGTCTTCTTTCATCGCTGTTTCAGTTTTCACTGATTTTATCTTCCCTCTTATTCATTAGTCCCAGCCTGAGGATATTTTTGTCTTGCGACAAATATGCTATGTAATAATGATGCCTCTTCTCTCACATTGTGAAACTGGTAAAATAGAAATATCTCTTTCAGAAGTCAGAACTCTAGTAAAAACACGCCAGAAAGCTTTTCTCAAAGGAGTAAAAACCATTAGTAGCATAACATAAAATATAGAAATACATTTTTAAAAATTTTAGCGGAAAATATTTTTACCTTCCACTTTCACTGTGTTAGTGTCCCGTACCAGATTCTAAGTTCCTCAGTAGCTGAAATAACGTCTAATGTATCTTTTTACCCCCAGGGCTTAGCATACTGTCTTGTACATAATGTGCTCTCAAATATTACTTATTGAGTGGAACTGAATTTATCTCTTTAAAGAGTTAAGTTTTCCACCGGGAGTTGTTTCCAGGAACACCTGGATCTTTGAAGAGTAATGAACTCTAATTGCCTATCAACTTGCTGAGTCTTCACATGCCTGGGACCCGAGTAAATCTGTAGGAAAAAAAATGTGACCCAAATGTGACCCTGAAACTCAAACCATTCTTGACACTTAAACACCCAAGGGAAAATAAAATCTATTTTATATTTGTGTTAGAAATTCTCTTAGTTTGGTAAATAACATCTTGATTATCCAGAACTAACAACTCATGTTTTTACTAGAGTTCTGACTTCTGAAAGAGATACTTCTATTTTACTAGTTTCACAATGTGAGAGAAGAGGTGTCACTATCACATATAATATTTTTCACAAGATGAAACTATCCTCAGGCTGGGAGTAATGGATAATCTTGCTGTTCTCAACTTTCAGGAGAAAGGAGTGAGGAGGAGAGAAAGAAAGAGAAGAGTCGGGGGAGGAGGAGAGATAGAGAGAGAGGGAAGTGGGAAGGGAGGGAGGGGGGAAAGTAGAAAGGAAGGAAGGAAGGAAGATGTTATCAAGGTTTGCTGGTTTATTTATTTCAAACAACTTTGACCATTTGTCCAATAAATCAAATTGAATTTCTCTAATCAGTTTTTCTCTAACCTCAGTATTGTACAGTCACCTTCAAAAGGGAAAATTTTGATAATAAACTTATCTTTACTGTCAATCCATTATCAATAAAATTCAATAGTGAACCTCCAAATATAAGAAGGTAAAAAAATGAACATCACTGATTTTTAAATATCTTTTTCTTGTGTTTGCTTCTGTATTTACCGCTGTTGAATTTTACAAGGTGCCTTATCATACAAAGCCAAGAAAGATCTGTACCTGATATTTGCTCAGAGCCTGCATTTTGTGAGGATGGCACTGACTGCTTCTGCTCAGGCTCTTTTCAGTGGAACATGTCTGTACTTCTGTGTGCCAAGGGAAGTCCCCAAACTCCCATGACTTCTCTCTAACCAATTATAGTAAAACTGTCTTTTGCATAGTACTCCATGATATCATTTGGCCTTCACGTAGCAAAAACATAGAGTTTATTTACACAGTAAGTCCACTCTTATTTTTTTCTTTATTACTCCATAATAGTAAGTACCCAATTTCATTTTTATGGTGTTAAATCAAAATGTCAATTTCTTAAGTAATTTAAGAAAGTCTCAGTCAAAGATAGGTTTTTCTATTGCAAATCATCAAAGCAAAAGAAAAGTTCTGTTGTTACAATTGGCAAAAGGAATCCATCGCCACAGCTATCTTGGGACAAATGTTGTTTTGACATTAGACTGGACCAAAGACATTAGGAGTTAAATACTAACTCCTTAGGTGATCTTTCAGCATTGATACAATAGTAACATGATAGAGACCCTGAGTCTAGAGAGCAATCTTCAGGTGATCTGGCTTACAGTATCTACACATTTTTTAACTCAGTGAAATGAAAACACAAAATAAGAAAATAAGTTCTCTTGGGCCAGCCCCAGTGGTCTAGCGGTTAAGTTCAGCACACTCCATTTCAGTGGTCTGGGTTCGGTTCCTGGGTGTGGACCTACACCACTCATCTATCAGTGGCCATGTTGTGGCGGTGACTCACATACAAAAAAGAGGAAGATTGGCAGCGGATGTTGTTAGCTCAGGGTGAATTTTCCTTAGCAAAAAGAAAAAAAATTTAAAAAAAGAAAGAAAGAATTTCTCAGAGAACTTGCACACACTGAAGAATACATCAGATTATTCCAACTTGAAAAAACACTGCCATTATAGATCTACAGTCTTGAACATTAAATTTATTTTTAAAACAACGATCCTTAGGTATTTTTGGATACTTCAACTATCAAAGAAACTCTTAACTAGACTGACTATTTTCTAAGTTAGGAAAACATTTTGGTTTATTTTTGAAAGTTTTAATAAAACCATTTCTTAACTAAAGATTTTTTTTTCCTTAAAGCATGGTTTAATTTGACATTTTAGTTTTTGAATACGCTTCACTCACCAGGAGTTTTTTTCTATTGGGTTTCAATTGCCAAGGCTTGTAATTCAGCTTCTGAGTAGTAAAATCATCCATTCAAGACGTGATAACAAGGAAGCTCATGAAAGACAGCTTGTGATATTTTCTGCAATTACTTGATACTTCTCCTAACATAGTTTTTGTCTTATCAGTTTGTAACTAATAAGATGTCTTCCTTTTTCTTTTTTTTTTTTTTTATGTGAGGAAGATCAGCCCTGAGCTCACATCCATGCCAATCCTCCTCTTTTTTGCTGAGGAAGACTGGCCCTGGGCTAACATCCATGCCCATCTTCCTCCACTTTATGTGGGACGCTGCCACAGCATGGTCTGACAAGCGGTGCGTCGATGCACGCCCAGGATCCGAACCTGGGCCGCCAGCAGCGGAGCGCGCGCACTTAACCGCTACGCCACAGGGCTGGCCCCTCTCTTTTTCTTTTAGTGACTAAAAATTTTCCTTTAAAAGTCTTACTCTCCGTTTTCTATTGCTGACCATTTCCTTTTTTCCATGCTGGATTTTTCACTTGGAGGTATAACCATAGTAAATACATGCTATAACCATTGGAGGGAAACTCACTTTATCCAAACACGTGATCATTCAAATGTCTGTGTCCACAAGAGATAGAAAATCAAGCAAAATATCAGTGTTCAGTAAAAGAATTTTGCGAGTATTTGGAACCTGGTTTTTGCAGAAAAAGCAAATCTGCTTTCCAGAACACTACCCAGATAGCATCAAATCCCATTAACTAACCGTACGGACCTATTCCAAAGAACAAATTTCAGAGTCACCGTTGGGTTTTCTGAACTTTGGACAAGATAATGTCATTTCTTTTGACATAATTTGCTGAAATTCAGATTTAATGCAGCCTGAACTATGGCCATTACCCTAAATATCTAGAGTTGTCTTGCCTTATGAGATCTAGCATAATTTCTGTTTTGCTTTGATATGACCAACTTTCCTTTCTGGGATGTTAATTTTTGTGAAAGGGTATGTTTAGAAATAAATATGAAAGTATCTTTGAGGCATGGAAAATTTTCTCCTCCTAAAGAGATATTTGGCTTGGTGATGCTTGGTTGGTTGGTTTGTTTTCTTTTTGTTCCTAAAGTTAACATAAATCAGCAGTTTGTAATGCCTTAATTGCAATCAAGACCAAAAAGTTAGTGCCAATAATACCAATAAATGAACTTCAAGAAAATCATTAGAGTACCAGGCTAGCTATTAATGATGATGATGATAATAATAATGATATTTTATTCCTCTCCAGTATCTTTCATCTGAGTGTCTCAGAGGACTTTACTGATAAATACTTTGATTTTATAAATAAACCTGCTTTTTCAATTATATGCACTTCTGTAAAGTTGCTTCAAATATCAGCATAATCTTACATACAGAATCCTTTAATTTTAGCATTACAACCATTTATGCACTTAGCTTATTTAAAGAATATCTGTGCACTTTATGTTGTTCTAGAAACAACTTGCCTCCTGGGAATTGATGACAGGTGTTATCAAAATTAAACCTCTATTATTGTAAGAGGTATCAGAATAAATATAGATATATGCATCCCTTTTCTAGGTCAGGAATGAAAATTCTAATGACCTGGAAATTGAAATTCTTTGAGAAATTTGCCTGATCTCAATAAACTTAGGCATTTTTTGTTGTTCTTCCAACTTGAGTATTTGAATAGCAAAACTCTTTGCATTTTTTTAAATACATGCATACATACTCCTTGGGTTTGATGGTGGTCTGACGTAAGGTACCCCGGATGTGAGAGTGCTCTGGGAGTGGTCTTTCCTCCTCTGTGCTACATGGACCCCTCCAGGGGTGGTGCTGAGGGGTGCACCTGATAGAAAAGGGCAGCCTTGCCCAAGGGATACATTTTGCTCAGTGGTGAAAGGCATAAAGAAGCTAACGGTCACCTGATAGAAACCGTACATACTCAGGCTCCCCAGGTTTATCCATGAGCAATCCAAAACATTTGACTTGGTCATTTAGTCAATGTCACATAAACCACAAACACCATTACCCAGTAGAATTACTGAAAGGACTAGAAAAGTTAAGGATTGAAGAAATTCCTAGCATATGTCAGGTCCTTCCTGACTACTTATGACCCAGGGGAACAATGCCATTGAAAATTAAATTAAAACAAAACAGAAAACAGACTGACGTGAAAACAGAGAAAATTCAATTGCTGTCTTATGGCCAGGTCTCTGGGGTCCATGGATTTCCGCCTCTCTAGGGGGGTTTCAGATGATTTGTAAGCAAAAGTGGGAATGAAGACGTACATGGGAATTTTTCTAGAGTCCATCTCTCTCATCAGAGACTCCAAAAAGTCTCTGACCCAAGAGAGTTAGAAACCACTGCCTTACAGTGAAAGTATTGTTGTCAATAACAATGACAACATGATAGGAAAACTCTTTCCCTCCTTCCCTACTCACCATACACTCACAAACTCACCAAAAAGAAATGAAAAGTTTTACATATTACAATATTTGATGATTTATATCTGGTCCTGATAATTTCCCGATGATTTTAATTGTAAAGGAAAGTGTGCAGCCCACAAGCCCTATACTACTGGTCTACCATTCCCTGGACATGCTAGCCTGGTTGATGTATTCTATTTCTCCTTTTCCTCCTCCCTCCTTCATATCTGTAAATCCCTTTCCACTAATTTCTGAATGAATTGAAGTTAAAATGTTGATATGTAACTATGTGTGGCAAGATGGAGATGCAGAGTGTCTGTGAATCCCAGTCACTGGGGTTTGTAGAGCAGCCTATAGTTTAAAAGTATTTACTGTGAGTCAGGGTATGATTCATTTCCACTATATAAATCAGAAAATGGGGTTCTGAGTGATTAAATGACCTGTCCAATTTTACCCAGCTGGTGCAGGACAGAGCCAGGACTCAAGCCTACGAGATGCAACTCAAAATCCTATACTCCACCAACTGAGACCACCTTTCCCAAAGGAGTGCAGCCTGACCCTCCTTCCCTGCAATACTCCATAAAAAAGTGTTCCAAAATCAAATACGTCTCAATTAATGTGGCTCTGTATTGGGAGATATTAGAGGATCTGGAAAAAAACACAACAAAACAACTGTTTAACTTTCTTATCCCAGACCTGACCAGAAGACTCTCTCTAGAACGAAAGTACTGAAATGATGCTGAGCTACATCAAGCTGTATCTTTGAAAGTAACCCCCTCAGGATGGAGAGTTGGGACAGGGAGTTGGTTTTTATTCCATTTTCCCCAACAACCTTCCCCAAACACGTATTTTGAGTGAATTAGCTATCAAAAGGAGGAGGTTTCTCTTGTCTACCTGCTTTAGTATATCAAAGTTTTTAACTAACACTTCTCCTTATCTAAACACTTCCCTTGGTTTTAGTCCTCTTCACCTAATGCTCATCTCCCTAAGGCTATTTTTCTACTATAATCAAGCCTGTTATATTTCTCCCAGGTCGATCTTTCTAAAATACAGGCAAGGTGACATTAGCATCCTGCTCGAAAATGCTTAACCAATCACGACCTGCTATAGAATACTATTGAGGGCTTTTATAATCTGGACTCAACTCACTTCTTCAATTTTGTCTCTTTCTATTCCTCTACACCAAGGATGACAAATATGTGGTACATTTATCATCACGTCCCTTCCAAGCTCGTGTATTCATTCAACGAATAGTTGTTGAATATCTACTTTGTGCCATGTACTCTGCTAGGCTCTAGGAATATCACAGGCATGTGGCCCCTGACCTCATAGAGCTCATGGCTAAGTGGAGAATACAGAAAATAAACCAGAAGAAAAATGAACTATGGTAAGTATTCCTGCAGAAACAAAGTGGTAGCTGAAATACAGAAAATGGGGATGAGACTTGTGGAAGAGAGGAAAGGATCTAGCTAAATAGGATGGTTGACGAAGGCTTAGGTGAAGATGTGACATTTAAATAAGAGGAAGTCATCCCTGCAAAAGAGCATTCCAGATTGAGGGACCAGAATGTGTGAAGAACCTGAGGTGGGAGAGAGCTTGCAAAAATGGACAAGGGCTGCTTGAATGGAGCACAAGGGGCCAGGATGCTGGCCTCCAATGAGGCAGAGTGCACATCATGTGGGTCCTTAGACCCATGGAGAGATTTTGGTGTTTTACCCAATGTCGTGGGAAACGAATAAAGAGTTTTAAGCAGGGAAGTGCCATAATCTGATCAATATTTTTTAAAAGTCAAGGAGACGTTGGTAACCAAGATAAGTCTCTGCCTTCACAGGGAACTTAAAATATAATAGTAATAATGTTGAAAATCAAAAGTACCGTGGTATAGAAATAAGATATAGCATGTTGTACAAGTATGAGTTTATTTCAGATTTTCTGCTAACAAAAAATAATACTGGAAAATTTTAAAGGGTCCATTTTAGGGTTGGAACAATCTCAAGACTGTCTAGCCTGGATCTATGGTCCGGCATAGAGTACATGCAGACAAGGTGGGAACCAGAGCTTTCAGTCACAACTACAATTCTTTTGGCCCAAATCTATTGCAAGAGTCTGGGGAATGGGGGCAGAAATAGAATGCAAATTTCAGAGTACATTATTAAGCAAGCTTGGCCTGAGTTTCAGATCACGAACATACATGGTATTCCTAAGTAAATTCCATATATAAAACTAGCTAATATCTAAGAAAATCTAACATCTAAGAAAAGTCAGCAGAACTCCTGAGATATCAAAAAGAGCAAGCCCACAGCATTCCCACCAATTTTGGGTAAGATCTGCAAGATCTAGATCAAGCCCTCTGGATGTTTACAGCCTATCTAACATTAGAGATGCTTTTTTTCCTCAAGTCTGATATAATAATCCATTTTTTGACAAAAAACATGGAGTAGACCCTAGGAAAAAAGTGTGGAAACAGATTTTAAACAGACATATTGTAGAAGCAAGGTAATCCCTAAGCAGGAGGCAGCATTACCACAGGAAGAGGGCTGTGTTTTCATATCGTTGAGGCCCTTTGAGGTTGCAATCAACTCTCTTTCAGTTGGTCCTAAGTTGTCACATCTATGAAGACACAACACGAGGTGCCTAACCCAGCTCTGAGATTGCCGTGTGGGCTGATGTCAACATCGCTGGCCTTGCTGCCTAGATTCCACATGGTTTTTACTGTTTTCCCTCTAGTTCCTGTGGCTCTGAATCAATAACTCCTTTTTTGTACCGAAGCTTCTCTTAAAAACATATAAACAAGGCTAGAAAGGGAAAGTGTACTTTTTCGGTGTCTCGGATCGCTATTGTTCACCCTGTAGAACATCAATCTGGGATTGTAGCCATGTATGATAGGATGTGTGGAAACTGAAAAGAAAATCTTCTGACAACATCTTACATGAGTTACAAAACCAATGAATCAGAGCACCAGCTTATCGGTTGTTGACTCTCTCATGATCAGTTCCAAGTCTGCCTTGTGTCACTGTAGCAGAGCCCACAGCACTGTCCCTTGGGGAGGCAGGTACAATGTGGTGACTAAGCTGTGTCTTGGCTGTTTTCCCTTCATGATGCTAACAGAGGATACCAACCTGACTTAACTTCTCTCAATTTTCTTCTGATCAAATTCTCTGGTAGCTACAGCAAGTCCAAACGGCAGCCAACTGAGTTTGAAGATATTACAAATAAGCTTCGACAGCTGTTGCAGTAGTGAAAGCAATGATTTCCTCCCAGGCACGGTGGGCTGTTTGGAACAGCCTTACAAGCCTTGATTAGCAGTGTTGGTGCTGTACAGCTCTTCATGTAAAAATACCACCCACCCAATGCAATTTCCTTGGACTCTAGCTCAACGACTGACTCCTTGAGGCAGGAGTCATTAAAGTGACACTCTAAGGAAATTCATTGAAAATTTGATTCTACATTTTTATGACATGGTAAAAATTTTTCTCTACCCTTCAAGCAGCTCCATTCCTTTCAAATCAATCCCCTTGACCTGATCCACCAGTTGCCTCAGGGTCAACCGGGAAGCTTGAGACAGCAGCTGCTATCCCTGCCTCCTAGGAGCAATCTGTCAGAGGAGACGCATCCTTCCCAGAGCGGTGATGTTGCTGCTCGCAGAAATAAACACCAGAAAGCAACATCAGAGGTTTATCTTCCTTAAGAAACTACATGAAGATGGAAGGTGCTATTTTCTAAGTGGAAAAACAAACAAAACTATGGAAGTACGATGTCACCAAGAGTAATGGGATTAGAAAAACAGATACCTTAAGTAATCAAAATAAACAAATCAATTCAAAAAATGTCCTCTGTTGAAAATTATTTAGACCATGTTTAAAGAATATAATACTTTATTTCTCCTGTAATCATACTTGGCAAAATAGAAGTCTTTATATTTTCGAAATTCTTTATCTGGATCCAGGCTACTTAGGTTGAATTCTGGCTCTGTCACTTAGCTGTTAAACTTAGGCAACTAAATTCACTGTATCTGAGTTTCATCTGTAAACTGAGGGGAAAGGAGAGGAATCTCATAGAACTGATGAGAGAGTTAAATAAGTTAATATATGTAGAAGGCTAGAATAGTATCAGGCCCACCACAGAAAGAGCCAAATAATTTTTAGATCCTCTTGCCATTACTATTACTGTTACTTATCATCGTCATCATCATCTGTCTCATCTTACTGAATTTCTACAACAAACCTGTAAGGAGACATGGCCAATGTTCCCCATAACATAGATAAAAGAAACTAAGGTCCTTATGATAAAAAAATTTGACTTTCCAACTAACGAGAGCAGAGCCATGACTAGAATTCTGAGCTCTTTCCGCTGACAGTGCCACTCAGAACTCGCTGCAGGAGAATGGATGCCAACATCGCTTTCATCAGTACCTCTGCACCATTTTCCTGAGTCACTGGTTGCAAATTCCATATCCCCTCCAAAGTCTACTTTCTCATCACCTTCTCCTGATGGCATTAGCTGTTGCAGAAAGAAGTCACAGCCTGTAATTTCCCCCGACTCCTAGATGTTACTCACTGGTATTTTTACTCACCATTTTTGGATTATGAAGCAGTTTATACACAGATTACCTCCATACTCTCTCTCTCTTTTTGCCAAAATAAATCCCTCCCTATCTTCTGGGAGCTCTCTCTCTCCTCTCCTCTCCTCTCTTTTCTTCCCTCCTTCTTCCTTCTCTCTCTCTCTCCCCAACTCTAACTTTCTCTAGGCTCCAGTTCCCTCAATTATTCTCCTTTTCTAAAGTATCTTCAAATTATTTTTCTTTCTAGTTTGAACAAGAAAAGATCTTCCCTTTCTGCTCAAATCTTTGCTTTCCATTGTGACTTTTCATTAATGGTCCATAGTCTCCTTTGCTCACTCTATATCCTATAATCTAGCACGTATGTTTGCCAAGCTTATTGGGATTTCTTGCTTGAAAGTCACCAGAAAGCTCCTTATTATTGTATTCAGTGCCCTTTTCTCACTCTGAACTCCCATAATCTCTCAAGCAGTGACACGATGGATCCCCATCTCTTGCTGCACATTCTTCCCTTGGAATTCTCTACACCTGTACCATCCTAATTTTCCTCCCAGTCATTCTTCATACTTCTCTCTCTCCACTAATATTTGCCTTTGCGTTCTCATCCCACATTTTTTTTCAATTAAAAATCTATCATTCTAAAAAGAGCTGTCTTTAAGCCCTATACACTGTCCATCCTTTTTTTCTTATCTGTATTATGGAGCTACAGTTTGAAGTCTGTCTTCTCACTAAAACTTTTTTACTTCCTCATGATTTCCCTATTTCCTGTCCTGGTCATGGTGGCTCTCAAGAGATGTAAAGTAAAAATGGCCTGGGATTAAATGTTGGCTTTGTCATTTACTGTATCACTCTGAGGGAGCTCTTTAACTTCCCTGAACTTTGGCATACCGTCCATAAAATGGGAGATTGTATTAGGAAATTACAAGTAAATATAGTGCCATACCATAAAAAAGATCATGGGAAGTTATTTCCCCTGCCTGCTCCCTATCCCCTCCCCACCACAACATCATCCCTACCCCACTCTACATTTCCAGTATTGAAATCATACAGCTAGATTTGGTTCCTTCCTGAGCCCCATCTCCTGTGTCCAGTCTATCATCAAGTCCACCTCCTCAGTATCTCCTGCATCCTTCCCTTCCTATGGATTTTCTTTACCATCTCCAGAGCATAAGCCCTCATTACTCACCACTGGATTGTCACAAGAGTCTTCTGACTAGTTTCACTGCCTCTAATTTCTCTCAACTTTCAATCCACCCAGCACAATGACACCAGATTAATATCCCAACATCTTGCCTAAAATCATTACTTTCTCCAAGTAACCCAGCTAAAAAGTAGGAAACAGAGATTTGAGCCCAGACAGTCTATTCCTGAGTCTATGCTCACTCTTATAATCCTGTACTGTCTCAGTATCAAGGCTTGGGCCTGGAATTCAACATCCTTCATGATCTGACCCAGAGTACCTTTCCAAGTTTTCCTTCAACCAGACTTACACACCAGTGTTTGATTTACTTACATTTCCTAATAAGCTTTCTTCGTCCTTTAGGGTTCTTTCAGCAGTGAGTAACAAAAAACCAACTCAAGTGGTTTAAACAGTAAGAGGAATTATTATTTCATATAACAAGCCCAGAGGTAGGATTGTTCCAGAGGTATTTAACATCATAGCTTAACACTGAACCTAGGACCCAGATTCCTTCCATCTTCCTCCTCCGCTGTGTTCAACATGATCTCACGTGAGCTCCTTTTGTGATTGCAAGACGGTGCCACAGTTCCAGGAAGCATGTACAGATCAAGAACATCCAGTGACAGAAAGGATGGTAGCTCCATGGTGCATCATGCTTTTGAGTGAAGAATCTTCTCCCATACTCCTACCCATTGGCCAGAGCTATATCCCCATCATTGGGCAATTTGTAAACAAAGCACCGGGGGGCCAGACAGATTCAGCTGCTTCCAAAGTTTTTAAGATATGACCACAGTGAAAAATACATCATATACCCCAACTCAGCATACGCATAATTACGTTTCATAATGCGTATATAAAACACAAATGAAAGTTTCATAAAATAAAATTCATCCTTACTGTGCATACATTTAGATATTTTCCTATTCTATTTTATTTTCTACGCTACTTTATCCCATTAATAAAAAAACAAAAATCCTGATTCCAACCACTAAATTGATTTTACAACTCACTAATAGACTGCTACCTGCACTTTGAAAAACACTGGCTTATACTAATTAGAATTTACCCAAGTGATGTTGGAGAGAGGTGAATTTAGGAATATTATCAGGTCAATGCGGCAGAAGCGGAAATGGCTATTTTGAAAACAACCAATACTTTCCCATTTTTGTATGTCTTAGATTATATATTTATCATTTATCCATTCCTATGACACACCTTCTTCAACACTGATTTGCTAAAGTTGGGGTGTTTCAAATTTGGGATATTTCAACTTACTGCTGTAAAGGCTGGAGTTTTTATTTATAATTTCCAAAAATAAAAAAAGCAACTGAGATTCCTCAGTTGTTTGTAAGTCACAGAAAATAAATCAAGTATTTTTTAAAATTTAAGATCTAGTTTCTTTTGATGATATAAGTAGGGTAAAAGGTCCTGGAAGTTCAATTAATTTACTTTAAAATGTTCTTTTTAAATGATGTCCAAAGAATAAATCACCAAGGATTAATCAGGAAAGACTGAGTCTCTCCCTCTTTTTTGGAAGGTCTAAGGATGTGAGAGCAGCTGGCCGAGTCTCTGTTCTCTGTTTTCCTGATTCATCTTGCATGTGACCCCAGGGAGAGGTCACCCTGGGGCCTTAAATTACATGAGCCTGCACGTAGAGCCTGCCACTTTCTCTCTGCAACTACCCTACTCTCAAGAACCTTGCTGAGCTCAGCAAAGGCTTTAAGGAACCTGGTCTTTGTACTCAGGCCCACTTGTCATCCCACTGAGCCTGGCTCTTCACAGACCTATGATTATTTGTATTTTTACAGGAACACATTGATGTATCCAACTTGCCTGAGCATCTGCTGGGTACAAAGCATTGTGCAAGGCTGCAGGAAACCCCGTGTGAGTAAACTGTTGTGCCCATTATTAAGCAACTTGGAGTCTAACCCAGGAGATAATCCTGCAAACAGCTACAAAACAGAATTTCACAGTGGAAGTTTCCAGGAAGGGATGCTGAGTGGCATTTCAGAAGTACTCACTGAGTGCCAGATACTGTGCTAGGACATTTACATAAATGACCTCATCAAAAGGACATCACTCTTTTGCAGTATTACCATCTCCATTTTGCAGACGAGGAAACTGAGGCCAGAGAGCCCCAGTAACTTTTCCCACAGAACATGATTAGCAAGCAGGAGATCCCAAGTCTGCAGAATGAGATCTTCCACTCATTTTGCAGGCAGGAAAGGGCAGGTTGGGTTCAGAGGATACTAAGCAGTGCAATTTGGTTGCTACATAAGATGTGCTTAGGGGAATGAAAGAAAACAAATCTAGAAAAGGTGCTAAATTCCAATTCCCCCAGCTTTTATAATTCAGTAGAGGTTTCCAGAAGGAGGAAGCCCTTTCTGCAGCTTGCCTATTAGATTGTGAGTCCAGAGGGCAGGAAGTGCATGAACAGAGGTGACCCTCACAGAACAGGAACCAGATGTTCTATCTTCTGGGACCCTCATGGTGATGCTCAGTGCTTTGCACCTAGTAGGCCTTCAGTTTACCTCTAATGAATAAATGAAAGACAAACAAAGGAGGGTTTTCTCCTCTCTCTTGCCAAGTTCCTTAAGCGGGCAGAGGGGACAGGGACTGACAGAGCAGAACTCAGGGCAAGCTTGACTCTTCCTCTGTAGCAGCCTCCAGATGAGTGAACCAAACAGCATGGCCTTTTACGGGGTCAAATAGCATCCCTTCTCCTGTTACGCAGAAATGGCATGCTAAAGGGTAGACAGTGTTTAGGAGAAAACAGACAAAAGGTATCAGAGGCAAATGTTTTAAAGGATTTGCAATGAGCTCTCCATAGTCAATAATCCCCTGGCTCATACTACTGTATCCCCAAGCTACCTTCTTTGCACACTAATCTGTTATTTCACTTTAGATGGAGGAAGAAAGAAGCCTAAATTTCTAATTACTTATTGCCTTGTGGGTTAGGTGACAGGGTAGGTGACACCGGTGTGGTGACTTAGCAGCACAGTGCATCACAGTCGGGGTGCAGCTTTGTGCGAAAGCTTGGTTTCAAAGGCTTTGCAAGTTGTTAGTATATAGGTTACTTCCAAATAGGAAGGGCTAAAATACAAGGCAGAACAGTTTTGTAAGATTAGTTTTTTTGGCTTTACAGCCAGATAAAAATAAGCCCCCACCCCAACCCTGGGGCCAGCCCGGTGGCGTTGTGGTTGAGTTCACGTGCTCTGCTTTGGCGGCCTGGGGTTTGCGGGTTCGGATCCCAGGCACGGACCTACACACCGCTTATCAAGCCACGCTGTGGCGGCTTCCCACATACGAAATAGAGGAAGATTGGCACATATGTTAGCTCAGGGCCAATCTTCTTAACCAAAAAAAAAATGAGCCCCTTTTAGGAGTAGTCACAGCCTGAGCAAAGAAAAGTCAAAGCTGTGAGGGTGGGGGGCATTGAGAAGGGACAGAAAGGGGGGAGGCAAGATGTGGAGAGGAAGTCAAGCCTTCGAGAAACACCTGTTTCTGGTACAGTGAAGCCTTTGTGTTAATAAGTGGTAGTGATAGTAGCAGTGCCAGGAGTTAAATCTATGCTAAGAAGGAAGTTGTTGGTAATGATTGTTGCTAACGCTTGATGATATCTTCCATTGGCTTTTCTATGCCAATCACAAGGCAGTATGAAGGTGGGCTGGTCACATTTAAAGTAGCAAAGCTTAGGTGGAAAATACCGGAGACTTGCATATTAGTGTTATCCAATAATTAGTGAAAACAGACGTTGGATATGTTGACTTTGGATGAGTGTGCACGAAGTCTGTGACTCTGATATCTTGAGTTGGATGACTTTCCTGCAGCAGTGTCCTTTTAAGAAACAGTTGAATCTAGAAGAGCATCATGATACTGTCAGTATATGGACCCCTCTGCTGAGTTACCATGTGGCCAAGACTATTGCATGCTTAGCTGCAGAGAAGTAAAATATCAAGTTCAACCTGCAGTGAGTAAAAAGTATCCATTTTATGTAGTACTGTGTATGCTGTATATTATTTTGCATATTAACATACGATATCTATGTACTAATACATTAGTACTACCACGTTTGTTCGTAAAACGTGATGAGATATTTTCACTTAAACCAAAAAATGAAACTAACATTAAGAAATTTTTTGAAACCCAAAAAAATCCAGTGTGAGAGGCTAAGTGCACCAATGTGGTTAATAAATAGTTTCTCCCCTTCCATCCTCTCATTTTTTCATACAATCTTGAAAATGATTTCTATCTTCAATTGGAGATCTACACTAAACTCAGGAACACAAAGCAACAGACTCTCTCTCCCTCTCTCTCTCTCTCTCTGCGCCTGATTTCATAGCTACATACATAAATACACTCCCAAGCATCACAAAATCTAACACAAGAAGAAAGCTGATTTCTTGGAAAATCCAGACTCTAAGATTAAGAATTTGATCCACTTCCAAAGTATATCCATATGAAAATGTGAGATTTTTTTGCTACTGTTTTGTTTTGCTTCTGCACAGGGAACTTTCAGGATGTTAATCAAATATTGGATGAAACTCACTATTCTTCAATTGTGAATCTAATAATGCTAGATGAAGACGTTTGGTGAAATTTTGTCTCTCTGCCACCATTAACCTGATTTGCCAAATTTTCACTAGTCTGTCCTAGACTATACTTAAGTGAAGAAACCCAGCAGCTATAATGGGGTCATCTTTTGACTTTGGTAAAAATAAAATGAGATGACATTTTTCCGCATAAGCTGAGTTTCCTTTACACTTCGCTACAATGCCTTGCTTCTGAACTGCGGTTTCCATGTAATGACTCTTAATGGAAGGATAGGCAAGGTGGAAATGGAAGGCACCATTTGAAGGCTTTGTGGTGTCTTAAGTTCAGAAGGCATATTATTATGGATGAATTGGTTGATCTGCCTTACTTCACAGGTGAGGAAACTCTCACCCCAAATGTTTAAGAGACTTTGCCCATAGGCCTCATCAGTAGTAAATCCAGCAAGTCCAGTTAAGAACCCAACTCTTTTGCTTCACAATCCAGAGTTCTGTCACTTATGTCACTATGATGCAGAAAAACAAACTAAAACTTTTCATTTCCAAAATGTTCCAAAATAATGGAACTCTCTCCTGAAAACTGTAAAAAATTTGCAATAGAGCAAAATAACTGTAATGTTTCAGGCATCATGCTTCCCGGGAGCTTCTCTGATGGCCCCTGTGCCCCAGGCCCACTCTACCTCTGCTCTCAGGTTTTCTTCCTCTCCTATCCAGTGGTATTTCTTACTTCTTTATATACTCACACATGATATAATAGCCTGATGTTTGTAAGCCAATTTTCTCCACTGGATGCTAAATTCATTGAGAACATAATAGTTTAAAAAAGAAACCTGTTAAATGAATAGTGAATAAAGAAAATTATACATATAGTTTTATTTTTCTGTTTCAAAACAACAAGGATAATACTGCCAGCCTTGTAGGATTGCTCTGAAGTCTAAATATTATGCTGTAACATATGTTAAGTGCTTCACATAGGGTGCTTAAATTAACCTTGTTAAGTTACATATTAGTAGCTCAATAACATCTACTGAATGCTCACTCACTTTTCTCCCGGAACTGTCAAAAAGCGTTATAATCCTTCCACATGCTAATGATTGCACTTTTAGTATCCATTGATTAAGAAGAGATAAATTGATGGATGGATTTTCAGATACCTGCCTCTGCAATTCTACAACCTCCCAAGGGTCCCTAGCCCACAGGTTGGAAATCTCGTGAACTTTAGATTGTTCCAATACCTAGAATGAGGCTTATGATCCATCATGAGAGTCATTACAATGGAGCAAAATACCCACAAAACAAGCAAAGCACAACAGTCTGAGAGCAAGAGAGGAAGAGAAAGGAGAAGAAAAATACAGCAGGTCTCCATTACTTCCTACTTTTAAAAATCCCCACTAACTCATAGGTTATTGCCAGCATGCAGCTATTTACTGCCTTCAACCCCTTTTGCCACAAAGGTATCCACTGTTCCTGGGCAGCATAAGAGAGAACACATACACACTCACTCATACACACACAAGCACTCATATATGCTCATACACACACATACACATCACAGTAGCTCAAGGAGGCTATATAAAAGAAAAAACAGTTAACCTGTGATTATGTTTCTTATGAACCTAAAGAATTCCAGCTAGATTGATTGCATTCCTCCCCCCACTTTTTTTAACCTATTATATTAGTTAGCACTGTCCTAGTTTCAAGTGATGGAAATCCAAACTGAATGGTTTAAACAAATAAGGAAAAAAAAATGGAGGTAGGAGTAAAGAATTTCTTGGCTTATTGAAAAGTCCAAGGGTAGGGCAGGTTCGGGCAAGGCTGAACCCAGGAACTCAAAAGGAAAAAAAAAGTCACCAAGACTCAATTTCTCTCTACCTCTGGTTTTCTCCAAAGTAAGAATTACAGTCAACCAGGCTCTCCTCTCATGATGTAAAGAAGGTTAGCTGAAGCTCTAGAAAACTACCACAGTAGAAAGTGAGGTTCTTTTTCCCAGTGGTTCCCACAAAATCCCATGATCGGCACTCAGGTCTATGTGTTCTATGTCTGATTCATTCACTGTGGCCAGGAGGATAAAACATGTTGATTGGACAGGCATGGGTTACATGTGGGATGAACAGCCATTCTGGTTTGCTCAGGACTGTCCTGATTTTAGCATTGCAAGTCCTGTGTCCCAGGAGACCCCGGGACGAATCAGGATGGTTGGTCACCCCGTTTTTCATGTAGATCACTGATGGGATTCTTTCCAAACTAAAGGGGCCAAGAGTGGGCAGAATAGCAGAGGTTGTGGGCCATGCAGGGAAAATGTCCCCTACACCTACATATGAACCATAGAGCTGTGCTGGTCAACACAGTGGCCACATATGGCCGTTGATCACTCAAAATGTGGTAGTCTACATTGTAGTCTGAAGGTTGGTTTGAAGTGAGATGCCCATTAAGTGTAAAATACACACCAGATGTTTTTCTTCTTTTTGTGGAAGATTGGCCCTGAGCTAACATCTGTTGCCAATCTTCTTCCTTTCTTTCCTTTTTTTCTCCCCAAAGCTCCAGCAGATAGCTGTACATCATAGTTATACATCCTTCTAGTTGCGCTATGTGGGACGCCCCCTCAGCATGGCTAGATGTGTGGTGCGTAGGTCCACGCCCAGAATCTGAACTGGCGAACCCTGGGCCACCTAAGTGGAGCACACGAACTTAACCACTACGCCACCAGACCAGCCCCTACACAATAGATTTCTAAAACTTAGTATGAAATAAAGGATATGAGGTATCTTATTAATAATTTTATATTTACATGTAGAAGTGGCAATGTTTTAGATATGCTGAGTTAAATAAAATATATTACCTTTTTCACATTTTTAATGGGGCTATTAGAAAATTTAAAATTACACATATTGTTCACGTTGTATTTCTGTTGAACAGCACTGCTATAGGATTTTTTAACAAAGTAATAATGTATTTATGTCATGTATAGGTGGACGCATATTAAAAACATGCCTTGAATGCACAGGCAGCTTAAACAACAAATGATAAATGAACAAAGAACATCGGGCCCACAAACAATGAGAGATAAAAATATCAAACTCAAGACCAAATTTATTCACTTAACCATTCCTGTCCCCATTTGTGACAGGATCAGCAACAAGCCCTGGGACTTCAGACCCAAATATGAAAACAGATTTGTCCTTCAGAAGCCCACAGACCAAAGAGGGAAAGAAACAGGTAAAAAAATTAAAAGAAAATACAAAATAATGGGCCAGCCCCAGTTGCCTAGTGGTTAAGTTTGGTGGGCTCTGCTTCAGCGGCCCGGGGTTCAGTTCCTGGGCACAGACTTAACACCACTCCTCTGTCAGTGGCCATGCTGTGGTGGCGGCTCATATACAAAATAGAAGAAGATTGGCAACAGATGTTAGCTCAGGGCGAATCTTTCTCAGCAAAAATAATGTTGTAAGTAATATAATAGACTCCAGCATATATGGTCTTTATTGATTGAATGAATTATATCATCCAAGTAATTTTTTGTTTATTCAATCCATACTCTACATTGTCTTGTTCTGTTTCATGCCAGGTTCCCTGAGACTAGGAATACTGCGCTAAGAAGTTGCATACAACCAATTGCATTTGTTTCAATGCTCCCTGGTTACTTAATGACCAAATATTTCTTCATCCCTTGTTTACTCTCGCCAGAAGCAGGTTGGCCCCATGAAGTCTAACAGGCTTAGGGTCAAGTATTGCTGATGTTCCTCACCAACTCTCTTATCTATTGAAAGATTTTAATCCTTCGGTGCCTCATTTTCCACCAATAGAATTGAGAAACAAGATCCTGAGTGACACTTTGAACACACACACACGCACACACACATCTTTGCTTTCAATTTAGCTTATTATTGTTAATCATCTGAAGATACCAAATGCTTACAAACTCCATCTTACTGCAATTGTACTCCCTCCAGAAAACAGTTTTCAATCACTGGGAGGGTTTTGCATACTAGTAATTGGGTTCCCTCTAAACATCCTTGAGAATGTTTATTTGAAAAGATTACCTTGTTTTCCTTCAGGATTAAGTCATGGTCACCACAGAAAGAGATGATTTGGAAAGATGGCAGGCAGTTTTTGACGGTTCCTCAGAGACTGCCCTTGTTAAATGAATATACCCACAGAAAAGCAAAATGTATTCTAGCCCACACACATTAGAGATATTTTTTAAACACGTACATTCAAGAAGATAGGTATTACAAATAACGTATTTGTGGGGGAGGGTGAAGAAATCACAAACTCTCTCGGATAAACACTATTAAATGCATACTTAACCAGTGGATTGCGACAGTTCCCCTCTGGCACTCACTGACAGTCTTGACTGCAGCTGTAAATTAGGTTGCAAAACTTCCTTGTCAGACAACTCACCCTGTTAGGACTCAACCCTGGCTTTGAATCCGCAAGGACAGAAAAATCAATGTGACAGGAAAGCAGTTGCTTGTGTCAGGCCTAACCAAGGAGAGAAAGGGCTTTAAATTAATCATGATTTAGGGATGCTGGTAAAACGATGCAAAGCCACATTCCTCTGGAGTCTGAGAAAAGGGAAAAAAGAGCCTGGAACGCTCTGCGTATGTTACCCGCAGATACTGCCCTCCTATTATAAACAGGATTCAGTGTTTACTGTGGGAGTAGGAAAGCATTGTTGATCTTGTATAAACAGATAAAATTCATCAAAATCTGTAAGATTTTGGCTGAAGCAATTTCGCATAGTATCTACGCACGTGTAGAGTGAAGATAAATGAAAGTTTCATTTTCTCTCCTAGAACCTGTCAACTGAGTTCAATAAGCTGGGAGGATTTCAGGGTATTTATTAAATTTTGATTCTCCACAAAAACAAAAGGCTGGCATGAGCCTCTTATCTGGAGAGAGGTTGAACACCATCTTCTGGACGTGCCTTTGTTCATTCCTAACCCACCTTGGACAGTGAGATCACCTAAATGAGGGAAAGTAATTTTTTGCATGGCTCATACTTAGGGACTTTAAAGCTGTCACAAAAGACCTACTAAGATTACTGTTAAACTGCCACCATTAGATGGCACCAGTGAGGCAGTAAATCCCTTAATGTAGAGGTGAGCGCTACCTCAGCTGTCAATCCCTGTTGCCCAAGTAAAGCGACTTCGATTAGATGTCTGCTTCCGTTACCAATTTAGGTAGTAGAGAATCTATATCAGAGAGAATAACCTCCTGCTCAGCTGACTTCAGACTGACTTTGTTCCTGTGCCAGGTACAACCCCTTTCTAGCTCAAGTACCAATCAATCCAGGCCAAATTAGGAAAAATGCACTCCCTTCTCGAATGTACTGCTAACCATGGTGATGGGCAAACCTGGGATTCAGTGACTGGCGACCAATGTTAAGAGTTGAGGCATGTTCAGAGATATGAGAGAACTTGATCTTTAGCCCTTTTGGTGAACCTAAGTGTGGCATTAGACACCAATAAGAGGTCAATGAGCCAGATTTATTTCCACAGTCATCTCTGACTAACAGGACGAGGATTTTGCACGGCTTTAGAAAATCACTGGTCTCCACTATGTCAGTTGTTTGCCATGATGATACAACAGTTATTTCTCAGTTCATTAGTCTGTAAATGGAGACACATCCAATGAAGATTCAACAGCATCAGACCCTATTTTAAAAACGTTCCTTTGGCTTCATTTTATAGTGTGGTCTCTGTTATCACAAAACAATCACAAGGCGCAGGAAGTTCTACCAAGCACTATACGAGAGAATGTTGTGATGTTGTTCCTGCCCACTGGGGCTCATGAGAGAAACCACAGAGCACTTCATCTCTGCAAATGTGATCAGAATACAAACGCTAAATCATTAGAAAACAGAAAACAAGCATCTATGGAAAACTGAGTTGTAGGAATGAATAATATAAGTAAATATAATTATCATAAGATTTTTTTTTAATTAGTGAAATTTTGAAATTTAACCCAGGATAAGGAAAAGAAAAGATTTATAAAGCTATGCTATTCTATACTTTCAGTGGTCCTGAAGTTGCACTAGAAACACGGCCAGCTAACTAACACATGGCTGCTTTTATAGCAGACTCTTTTAGGCAGGATTGTGTACCAAGCAGCTTTCAAAAACAAAACTATTCCTTTTATTCTTTCTTCTTTTTGGGGAGGGGGCAACTGGTCCTGAGCTAACATCTGTTGCCAATCTTCCTCCTTTTTTCCTTTTTTCTCCCCAAAGCCCCAGTAGATAGTTGTATGTCATAGTTGTACATCCTTCCAGTTGCTCTAAGTGGGACGCTGCCTCAACATGGCTTGATGAGCGGTGTGTATGTCCGTGCCTGGGATCCGAATCCATGAACCCAGGGCCGCCAAAGCAGAGCATGTGAATTTAACCACTATGCCACTGGGTAGGCCCCTTTATTCTTTCTGTAAAGAAGAATAGACAGCCATCAGTGCAGTCTTCTTTGAAAATCAGGAACAGTCTTCATATGTACCAAGGGAAATTACAAGGAAAGCGTGAGGGCACTCCCTCTCCGGAGATCTTCACAAATAGGAAAAATTTTCACCTGTTTTGTATGGCTTTCTCCAAAAGCAGATAATGGCAAAGAAATCCTTTCAAAGTCCTCTTTAGTTCTCTCATTCATGGATTATTTTCCTTTTGCCTCTTCCCCATCTTGCAGTCAACACCCTTGAGGAAAGGACAATGAGAGAGGATGAAGCAAATAGACTTCGGGATTCCTGATACAATGGTGACAATAGAATAGTTAATAAATATTCAACCCTTTCTATATTCCAAGAGCTGCTTAGTACTCTACTTGAGGTTTCAAAAGGAGGCAAAAAAATGTTATAGTCTTTCTGTCTAGACCAAATCAATAGCCAAGTTTATAAAGAACTTTCCATGTGCCAAGTCCTATGCTGAGCATTTTACATGAATGATCTTATTCGATCTCACAACAACCCTGTGAAATAGGCATTTTGTTATTCCCACTTATTATTCCCATTTCTCCCAGATGAGAAAACAGTCTTAGAAAGATTAATTGTCTTGCACAAACTAACAGAATCTGGACATGTTAGAGCTTAGTGTATTAGTTTCATATGGCAGCTGTAACAAATTATAACAAACTTTATGGCTTAAAACAACACAAATTTTTCTTTTACGGTTCTGGAGGTCAGAAATCTGAAATCAGTCTCAATGGGCTAAAATCAAAGGGTTGGCAGGGTTGATTCCTTCTGGAGTCTCTGGGGGAGAATCTGTTTCGTTACCTTTTCCAGTATGGACCTTGGTCATGGGCCTGCATCACAGCATCTTTTCTCTCCCTGTGCTCATCATATCACCTTCTCCTCTTCTTTACCAAATTTCTTTCTGCCTCCCTCTTATGAGGATATTGTGATTACATTTAGGTCCTACCTGGATAATCCAGGATAATCTCCCTGTCTCAAGATTCTTAATTTAATTACTCCTGCAAAATCCCTTTTGCCATATAAGGTAGCATTCATAGATTCCAGGAATTAGGGCTTGGATATCTTTGGGGGCCATTATTCAGCCTACCACAATTAGAACTCAAACCAGCCCCCGTTTCTTAAGCAGCATAGTATATTCTTTCTAGATGAGTAATTCTTAGCAAGCCAAATGACTGATCTTCAACAAATGAGTGGATATTTCACGTAAATTAAAGAGGGTGAATTCAGTCATTTTTAGCACAATATAGTGGCAAAAGCCCTGGACTTGTAGTCAGGAAATGGAGTTCTTATGATTAACTAGACATGCAAGCTTGGACTAGACCCTGCATCTCTTGGGATCAGGAATAGTAAAGAGGTCTCAACGTGTGTGCCATCTCTGATCAATAGAAGTGGAGAAGGACTCCACAAATCCCTTCAAGCTTCATGGGAAATGTTGAACCCAACTATCAGTGCCTGCCCTATTTAACCGCTAGAGTTTCTTTTAACTCTGACTTTGTATGATCAATGACTGTATTATCAATTGCTCCAAAATAAATTACCCTAAAATTTAGTGCATTGAAACAACAAACACTTATTATCTCAAAATTTTGGGGGGTCTGGAATTTGTGAGTGCCTTATTTGGTGCCTCTGATTCAGGGTTCCTCATGAGGTTGCAGTCAAGATGCCAGACAGGGCTTCCATCATCTGAAGACTTGACTGGGTTTAGAGAATCTGACTCCAAGATGGTTTATTCACGTGGCTGTTGGCAAGAGGCCTCAGTTTTTTGCCATGTTGGGGAGAGCCATAGGCTACTTGAGCGTCCTTACTACATGGTGAATGGCTTCCCCTAGAGCAAATAATCCAAGAGAGAGAGTAAGACATATGCCACAAAGTATTTTATGACCTAGCCTTGGAAGTGACATACCACCACTTCTTTTGTGTTCTATCGGTCACACAGACCTAATCTGATACAGTGTGGGAGGGTACTACACCAGGAGTTGGGGCTGAGGCCACCTTAGAAGCTCAATGACCTATATAGACTAGTGTTTCCTCAATAGGACTTTCATGTTGGTGTCTATCCAAAGCCCTCATCAGCATGTAAAACCCATATTTCATAATATTATGTGATGGTTGAGTGGCTTTGTGGTTTTGAAGAAGAGTATTAACATCATAAAACTTACATTTTTAAGAAGATAGCTCTTATGGTAGAACAGAGGGTGAACTAATGTGGGCCCTTACTACTTCCCAGGTGCCCCAGGCCATAATACAAACTTCTAGCTTGGCCTGCAAACCCCACATGTGTCCTCAGCCTCTTCTGTCCATGTGTACTATCTCTAACCACTGTGACATTCTCATCATTCCCTGAACAGGCCAGACTCTCCAGACCATGCATTGAATATCCTTTCCAATTCAAATGCCACACTCTCCGTGAAACCTTGCCCAAGTCCTGAGATAGAGCAAGTAGCTCCTTCTAGAATTTCCATAGCACTTTGTTCATCTCTCTGTTATAGTATTTACCATACTTTCCTTTCAATAATTTGATTAGGTTTCTCTCCCCAAATATTTTGTGTATCCCTTGAGAGCAGGGACCAAGACCTCACACTATGACTAGGATATCAGAACAATCAACAGATGTTTTTTGAATTAATGAATAGACTTCTTTCAATTAGTCATATTTCCAATACACTTAGTGAACACCAACTGAGTGGCAGGCATTCTGCTAGGTCCTAAGTCATACATTAGTGATCAGGATGGGCAGGTCCCTGCCCTTGGGAGGCAGGGAGAGGATCCTCAGATGGTGCTTTTGCCAATGACTGTGTCCTTGTTCCCTCTCTTCCCCACTGCATTTTCTGTTTTCCTATCTTCTTTTTGCCTCTTTCCAATTTTCCTTCACCTTCTGACTCTTCTCTAAGCACACCATTACATATATGAGGATTGCTTAGTCTCTCTGACAAATATCATGGCCAAACAGTGGGTGATTCCAGCTCCAGATCCAGGTCCAGGTCACGATCTCTATGCTGCCTGCAAAGCCACACATACATGAAGATCTGTTCCTGTTTCCCAACTACCAACCTAGAAAATGTTAAAGGATAAAATAAGCTTTCCCATGGCTGTATGGATCAAAATTGTTATCTTGTCCTGTCTTCACTGTCTCAAGTGAGTTGAATGCTCAAAAAAAAATTTTTTTAATGTTGGTTAGAGTAGCATCTGTTGTGTTAGTGGAGATGATATCACTACATAGACTATGAACTCCCTGACAGCAGAAAATTTTGTCTCTTCTTTCCCTTCTCTATTCATAGCTTCTAGAATATTGTCTGGCATATAGTATGTGCTCACTGAACATCTGTTAAATGCATTCCTCAAAGCTATGAATTCTTTTCATGCCAAGTTTAGAAATGACATGTTCTTTTTCCCATTGCAAACGGCTGCGTGGGCTCAGACAAGTCACTTGCTCTAAGTCTGAGCTTTTCCTATCAAACAGGAACATCATGGGCAGGTCCAGTTGCATAGTGGTTAAGTTTGTGTGCTCCACTTCTGCAGCCCCGGCTTCACAGGTTTGGATCCTGGGCATAGACCGACGCACCGCTCATCAAGCTATGCTGTGGTGGCGTCCCATATAAAGTAGAGGAAGATGGGCATGGATGTTAGCCCAGGGCCAGTCTTCCTCAGCAAAAGAGGAGGACTGGCAATGGATGTAAGCTCAGGGTTAATCTTCCTCACACACAGAAAACAGGAACATCAATTGTTACCTCTGTTGTGCAGGGATGTTTTGAGTATTAGAGAAAATGCATGGAAAGTGTATAGTTCATTGTCTTTCCAGAATATAAACTGAATAAATAGTTTGATGCTGGGTCCAGAATCCATCTGATAATCTTATTTCTCTGAACAAGTAGGTTTGAAAAATGCCTATGTGTGATTGTCCATAATACACAAATAGTCTGGCTTTCTTAAAAGTCAGGCTCTTGATGACTTTTTGAAAGACAGGACATGCTGAATCAATATTGATTCAGTACCAATAATGTACCTGTTATTATGTTAAGTGCTAGAAATACAAAGAAAAACTAAAATACTGCCCTTTACCTAAAGACCTTTATGCTCAGATAAGGAAAATAGACAATATAATGAAAAATTACAAAACAATGTGAGGTGCGCTAAGATTGAGATAGGCAAAGGGAGCATTTAAGAAGAGCACCCAACGCAGCCCAGGAGGGGAGAAGATTAGGAGAAATTTTCCAGATGTTAGTTACAAAGGAGTTAGACAGAGAGAGAAGAACTTAGCCAGAGAGGGGAAGGGAGGTGGGAGGTTGTTCTGAGTAGAAGAAGCAGCCTGAGCAAAAGAACAGAAAACAGAAATGACATGGTCAATTAAGAGAGTGCAGGTGATGCGTTCTGACTGGGACATGGGATGAGAAACAAAATCAGGTCAAGAGCTGAGCTGTGCAGTGAGGAGCAGAAGTCAGATCTGAGAGAACTTTGTATATCATGTTATGGATTTTGGACCACGTCCTTATGGTTTATGGGGAGCCTGTGAATAATTTTAAGCTGATAAACTGATAAATTGGACTTCATCAAAATTTCAAACATTTTTACCTCAACAAAATTTAAAAACATTTGTACTTTATTTTTTAAAATAAAAAGGCAAGCCACAAACTGGAAGTAAATATTTGCAAATCATGTCTTTGATATAGGACTTGTACCCAGAATATATAAAGAACACTTACAACTAATAATAAGAAGATAAACATCCCAATTTAAAAACGAGCAAAAGATTTTAAGTCATGTCACCAAAGAAGGAATACAAATGGTTGATTAAGCACATGAAAAGATGTTAAACATCATTTGTAATAAGAAAAAAGCAATTTAAAACAAAGCCACAATGGCATGCCACTCTACACCTCTAGATTTGCTATAATCAAAAAGACAGACAATACCAAGTATTGGTGAGGATATGGAGAAATGGGAACCCTCATATGTTGTTGGGAATGTAAAATGGCACAGCTACTTTGGAATACATTGGATAGTTTCTTAAAAATTTAAACATAAACTTCCTACACAATAAAGCAGTTCAATTCTCAGCATTCAACGCAAGAGAAGTGAAAACCTATGTCCATACAAAGACAGGTAGGTGAATGTTCGTAGCAGCATTGTTCATGATGGCCAAAAATTGGAAACAATTTAAATGTCCATCAACTGGTAAATGGATTTTTAAAATGTAGCATATCCATAAAATGGAATATTATTCAGCAATCAAAGGATAGCTCAACTCACACATGCTACAACATAGATGAAGCCCCAAAAATAGAAGTCAGACACAAGAGGCATAATTACTGTATAATTTATTTATAGGAAATGTCCAGAAAAAGCAAATTTATAGAGAGAAAATGCAAATCAGTGGTTACGTAGAGCTGGAGGTGGAAGCAGGATGAACTGTAAACGGGTAAAAGGGAAATTTAGGGGTGATGGAATGTTCTAAAACTGAAATATGGTAAAGGTTGCATTACTCTATAAATTTCTTAAAAATCTTTGAATTGTTTGCTTAAAATGGGTGAATGTTATGGTATGTAAATTATACTCTCATAAAGCTGTTTTAAAAAAATAATTACATTGGAAGGTATTTGGTCATAAACTACTTAGTAAGCAAGAAGTCTGCTTATTATAAAGATATCCTCAGGATTTAAAAACTCTGACCTACTTTTTTAGTCCATTTTCCTCTGGTCCCAATCAAGGTAATAGAAAAGTAATTTAGTTCAATTCCCCTAAACATGAACACATCTTAAACGTGGAAGCAAGAACAAAAACGTGAGTCAGCTCTCACATGACCCAAACTTGTTAGTCCATCTCCAAAAATGAGTCGTGAAGGCAATTTTTCCCTTGCTTATGAAAATGTTTGAGGAAAAACTATGTGCTTGGTTTAGCATAATTGACCACAATAATTGCAGTGCATGTGAATTTATGTTGTATTTATAAGACTGCTAGATTTGGTAGTGGGGGCTGGGAGGAGTCGATGCTTGAAATCTAAGTCTTTAATCCACAGAAAGTTATGCTTTTTTTTTTTTTATGGTCCAAAGTGGCAATTATGGGTTGTAGAAGTATTTGTGCCTGTTCAGATATTCCACAACCAAGAATTTGAAGATGTCCATTTTCTAAGTAAATCCAGTGCTGAGGAAAAGTGTGAAATTGTCAAATCTGAGAGCTGTGTCTATTTTTATGATTTGTCACATTTCTAGTAATAGGATAAAGACAAGCTCATCTTTTAAGAGAGACCAAATCTGTCCAAAAGTTACTTAGGAAGAATGTGTTATGGGAGGAAACAAAAAGTTGTACTTATAATTTGGACTCCATCACTAAATCATAAATGATGGTCCCAGAGCAGCTGTTAGATTATATGTGGGTCACCAAGTTGATTTCGAACCAATAATAATAGCACAAAGACCCCATGTGGTCCCACAGAGCAACAGAGTGATCACATCTTTTAGGCAACTGCTGCGTAAACTGTTAATTTTGCCATTTAGTCAAAATCAGTAAAGCACCAAAGCCATTATTTCAATCCAGATTAGGATCACAGGATCAGGTCCATAAAGGCATTTACTGTGCTGGGCATAATCTATACATTACAATATCAAGGTTAAAAAGAGCAGCTTTCAAGTTTGATACCCTACAGTCATTTTGAGACAAGATCATTTCAATTAAGCTTATTTGAGAGATTATAGTGAAAGCAGGTAGTCCTTAAATATGATAACTTCCTATATGCCAAACATTTTATTTTGTTTCTGTTCCTCCAAGTAGGCAACGAGCATAAAGAAAAGAGGAGGGTTTAACCACACATCTAGATCACCTAGTAGCTGTGCCTAGTATCTGTGGTAATGTTGGAAAAGTAGAATTTTGCTCCCTTAATTGATGGTAAGAAGAGCCATGAGAGTATCAAAGCTCCACATTTCTGGACCTTTTCCTCGAATCCAGAACCACAACTGAGAAACTAAAGAAGCTTGGCTCACATTTTAGATGGCAAAACTCCAAACCCACAGAAAGTTTGTCAGAACCTAAGTTCAGCTATTATCCCATCCCATCTGCAACCAATAAAGTCAGCTCCTATTGGCACCAGGACATTCAGACCTACCTATGACCCGGAACTAGTCACTGCTCAGGCAGGAAGCGGATCAGAGGCACCTGGCTGAGCCAAGCTTTGCTTCCCAGGGCTTAACCCATGGCACCATTACCTACTCTTCTTTCAGGGTTTAAGATATTGTACACTGACCTCTGGGAGCGGCTCTTCCGCTAACCGGGAGCTCATCTGATTGAATCTTGGCTTCCTGAGACTTTTAAATTCTTGTCACAGCATGCATTTTTAATGCTTTCCTGATGTATTTGGACCTCTAACCTCTCACTTCTTATAGTCTCTCATAACTCTACATCCCTCTACTGTTTCCCAGACTCCCCACGCCCGGCATTTGCTCAGTGATCACATACTCTGAGGCTGCCTCTGGACCTAGCCTAGTCATGCCACGGTGGAACGGGAACTACAGTCACTGCAACAAGGCATTGAATTGTCATATTGCGCCATGGCCCTCCATACTGCCGGCTGTAATTTGGCAATATGAGGCTTCTAACCTAAATTTACGAGTTCCTTTTTCTCAATTTAACAAACATTTGTTAAAGTCCTACTCTCTGCCAGGTGTTCTGTGAAAATTACTACCTACACCCAACTCCCCAAATCCACACCATTCCTCACCCTCACCCAAGATTTTTCTGGTTTCAAACTGGACCTGAGGAGGAGTTAGTAATAAGGGAAGCAGCTGACCCTGAATGCTTTACTCTCTGAAGCGTGAACTCAAAGTTTTCTCTGACTTATGAATCAGTTATGATGACAACATCCTTTGAAGTTATTTTCCTTGAAATGTTGGTAAGAGGCATTTCCCAACCTCCTCACAGGGGTGTTGTGTAAATTAGTGCTGCTTCTGGAGTATTTCAAAGGAGGTATAAATGCATAAAGTCTATCAGATTCTCTCTCCATGATGTTTACTTCCAAAGCATCTAGACCAGCACTGTCCAATAGAAATAGAATGTGAGCTACATATGTAATTTTTAATTTTGTAGTAGCATTATTTGATAATGTGAAAAGAAACAGGTGAAATAAATTTTGATAATATATTTTTATTTAACCCTTTATATCCAAAATGTTATCATTTCAACTAAAGTCTTTAAAATCTTGTATTTTATACTTAAGTATATCTCAGTTCAGATGAGCCACATTTCAAGTACCCAGTAGCCACATGTGGCTAGCGGCTCCCAAAATGAACAGCACGAGTCTAGTTACTCAGCAGAAAGCCATCCAGAACTAAGCTATAGACTCAGAACAATTCATTTGCATTGTTAAGCTTTTGGAATTGACTGAATTTTGTCCAATCGCCATGATATTAGATCTTGCTTAAAGGTAAGCTATAGGTCGGAAATAATGTTTTTGACTTGTCAAAGCTTATGAAATTACAAAATTGATGCACTTGATCCAATGGCTTGCTTAGATCTTGTCTAAATGTGAAAGGCTTTCCATTACTGGTCTGGCCAGGAAAATGTAAGATATCACAGTTAACCGAGTAAGGATTTTGATACTAGTCTAGTCCACCTTTTGAATTGAGCTCTCTCAAAGGCACCAAAATGATTTATGCTGAGAATTTTTGTATCAGCATCAGAAAACGAGTTAACAAGCCTATTCAAGTTAGACTCCACCCTCTGCATATCTTGTGGTATGTCTGGTGGCACTGTGCCCTTGGCAAAGGTCAGAGACACAGACATGGAGCCTGAAGGACTGGTCAACAATCTCACTATAATTAACTTTGCAGACATGAAGTTCCTGACTCCGAAAAGAGAAGGCTCCCTCCATTGAGAAAGAGTATCTAGTCTCTTCCTCTGTGAGAATGTTTTGCTTCAATGTAAACAAAGAGTTGAAAAATGAGGTGCAAAAATGCCCTCTTCAGAGTAAACAACCAAACCAGTTAGGATATGATTTTCCTGGAATGTGTTTTGAATTCCCAAGGCAGGCACACACTTGTCAAAGAACAGGCCGTCCTTCTGATGGACATAGCCTCAAGACTTAGTTGGATACATTCATGTGTTAAATTCCACAAATCCAAATCTGTGTTTACATATTTCATAATGTTTTTATATATATTCAGATATTTTCTGAATCTTAATGAAGGAAAAAGCAAGCCACAGCAAGTAGTTGTTTTAAAGAACAACTTGGTTCTGAGGACCATCAGAACCAAAAAAACCTTTTTTGTTTTTCCCTTTATAACAACAGAGATCCAACATTTTGACTAAAGAAAGAAAAGTTTCCCAGACTGCTTGAGTATGTTAGCACAATCACAGTAGGGTGTGGTTGATTAAGCTACTAAACATCCAGCCAGGTAGGAATATATCTCCTGCTCCTGATATTTCCATCTGGAAAGGCTTCCACTAATCTTACCCTTTGAGCTTCTTGCAAGGCTGGGACTAGGGTGAGGCTGCTGTACACCTCAGGAACAAAATTTAGGGAGGTACCAAAACTCAATAATCAAGAAAAATAAAAATTTAATGCAATATTTTTAAAACTCAAAATGAATGCGAAAAAAAAAGCCTATGATGAACAAAATATCAAAATTTTACATAATGACAAAATCTGACCCACCATGAACACAGCCCTGCCTGATTTGCTCCACCCTAGTCTCGGCCCTGTTCAGCCTCCTGCCTTCGGAGGAAGAGTGAGTGTTCTGTTGGTGAGTTTAAGAGAAGGAACTGAGAATGCTCTTGCTTCGAAATCTGCCAGCCTGCCCTGGTCCTCTATGCTGTCAGTGTTCCCTGGGTGGGCACCTATGAGTGAGGGCCTGCAGCTGGCCAGAGCTGAAGTATTTGCAGGCCCACCTCCCTGACAGACCAAGCCTCAGGTCCCACAGCAGCTGAGGTGATAAGGATAATATTTGGCTCTCCAACTGCCTGACTTTTGTGGTTGTGTATCTCTCTCAATAGATTCTGAACTTAAGCATGGGAAAAGGGGTGGTTGGCACTGATTCCTCTAAAATCCAAACACAGAATATCAGGTCTCCTGCACATTCTTCTCCTAGCCCTGGTCTCATGGTAGACAGATGAAGTGCCTCAGTCACTCTTTCTTATTGGTTCTTAGGATAATCAGGGTAGGGCCATTCAAATGTTAATTATCTTAAGTCCACCTGAAACAAACTAAAAGTAGTCTTCAACATATTTTATGTCATTTTGGGTTTGCTTCTGTTTCTTTCTGTAGATGGTACTTGAAAGAAGAATTAGGTATATTTTAGTTAGACTCTAAGTGTTCTTAGGTCCAGTTCTCAAGAGCCTCAGAGAGAGTCCATCACCACCATTATCACCATTCATTGACTTCCAGAACATAACATGATATGAATTGCATCCAACTCTCTCTGTCTTCAATTGGTTTGTTGTCTGAGATAGGTCAAACCAACACATAAATGGCAGTAAAGTAAATAAAAACGGAATAAATGTTGAATAGTTAAGGGCAAGGAAATATCTTCTTAATAAAGAGAATGAATTCCATTGCTACACTTACTGGTTTGAATCATTATTATCAAAAGTAGAAATAAGATAGAGACTGTAACAGCGGCATTCCCAGAGAAGAAGTTCATAGTTCAAGAATGGTATTATAAAATTAAGAACATAAAATTTACTTGAAATCATGGTTATGTTTCTGAGAATTTTGAGGCCAATGAGAGGCAGAAAGGGGCGGGTGGGGAGTATCCCTAACAGAGAGGAGAGAGAATGACGTGTGGCCAAGTAGGTGGAGTGTAGGAAGGTAATGTCAGAAAACATGTGTCAGACTCCAGAAATTATTCATAACAGAGATCATAGCTTCCTTTATCCATGGTCAGTCAATTGCTTTCATAAGCACCCCCTAACCCCACACCAAAAATCTTCATCATCTACTTGCTAACGCCTGGAATTCCTTTATCTTGGAATAAAGGCATTTATAGCAAGTGGGATTAAGAATAATTAATTCAGGGGCTGGCCTGGTGGTGTAGCAGTTAAGTTTGAGTCCTCCGCTTTGGTGGCCTGGAGTTCACGGGTTTGGATCCTGGGTACGGACCTACATACTACTCATCAAGTCATGCTGTGGCAGCGTCTCACATACAGAATAGAGGAAGACTGGTTCAGATGTTAGCTCAGGGACAATCTTCCTCGCCAAAAAAAAAGAGAATCATTAATTCAAATATATATTGAGATCACAAATGGAACTCAATCACACTAAAATGTAATCAATCAATCAGTCATTAAACTCTTCTCTTTCTAATGAGGCAAGGATGGAAATGTTAAGATGGAGGCACATGTGTTTTACTTATATTTGTATCCTCAGTACCTACCACAGCACTGGGAATTAGCATGTGTTCAGTAAATATTTGTTGCATGAATGAATGAATGAACGGAGATAGGCAAGAAAGAGAGAGAGGGCTGAAAGATGATGAAAAAGCAGACAAGCAAGAGAGCAAATGCAAGTATACACTTGTGTGAGAGAGAGCATGGGCAACATTGGCAGGTGCTGGAATAGATGCTTTATCTATGTTTTCTCATTCAATTTTCACAATAATCATTTGTATTAACCATTAAAGAATGTGTTCATCTGCTCATAACAGAAAACCCAACAAACCGTAGCCTAAAAAAATAGGGGTTAGGGGCCGGCCCTATGGCTTAGCAGTTAAGTGCGCGTACACTGCTACTGGCGGCTCAGGTTTGGATCCCGGGCGCGCACCGACGCACCGCTTCTCCAGCCATGCTGAGTCTGAGTCCCACAGCAACTAGAAGGATGTGCAACTATGACATACAACTATCTACCGTGGCTTTGGGGGAAAAAAATAAAAAATAAATAAATAAAATAAATAAACCTTTGTTAAAAAAAAAAAAACCTGTAATTTAAAAAAATAATAATAAGGGTTATTTTTCTCACATAATAAGGTATATGGAGGCAGGTGGATGCTGGTATTGATTAAGTGGCTCAAAAAGGCCAAGGCCGTCATCTCTATGAGTCTCTTGGCCCCAGGATGGCTGCTACAGCTCCCTACATCAGGTCCATAGAGGGAAAAATGGGGAAGAGGAGAGCCCTAGAGAATCCTCATAGACTTCCACTTCAAACTCATTGATTAGAAATTTGTCATCTTGTCCCATTTTGTGCAAAAAGATTTTAGGAAAATAAAGTATTTTTCCGGGCAGCTTGACATTCTGGATGAAATTTAGATTTTGTTGGTAATGAAAAAAGAATTGGAATGGATTTTGGGTAGGCAACTGTATTAGTTTTCTATTGCTACTATAACAAATTACCACAACTTAGCAGCTCAAAACAACAAACATTTATTATATCTCAGTGTCCATGCGTCAGGAGTTTGGGTATGGCTTAGCTGAGTTCTCCTCTCAGGGTCTCATAATTAAGGTGTCAGATGAGCCATGTTCCTTTCTGAAGCTCAGGGTCCTCTTCCAAGCTCACGTGGTTGTTGGCAGAATGCTGCTGTATCACTGAGGCCCTCGGGTGCTTTAAGCTGCCCACAGTGCCTCTCCATTCTGTTCACATTGTAGCAGCTTGCTCCTTCAAGGTCAGCTAGAGAGTCTCTCTTTCCAGTCAGCTATGACGGAGTATCATGTATTGAAACACAATCACAAGAGTGACAACCCATCACTTTTGTCACATTCTGTCGGTCAGAAGCAAGTCGCACTCAAGGGTAGGGGATCATACAAGGGCAGGGATCATCAAAGTCACCCTAAGATCTGTCTGCCACAGCAACTGACAGTGTTATAGAGAAACCAAAAGGGGAGTCAGCGAAGCTTAAAAGTCCACTCAGGTCATACAACAAGAAAAGAGGCAGTTCCAGGATGAAACCTGGTCCTGCCTGAGGACTCCACACATGTCCCACTAGGTCAACATTTTCTAAAACATCTTCTGTAGAACCCCACTCCTACAAGATGATATTTGATGTAGTAGGGAATTTGGTATTCAGATAGGTTTACAGAATGCTGGAATAACTAAAGTTAAACAGATTTTTTTTTTTTTTGTGAGGAAGATCAGCCCTGAGCTAACATCCGTGCTAATCCTCCTCTTTTTGCTGAGGAAGACTGGCCCTGAGCTAACATCTGTTGCCAATCTCCCTCCTTTTTTTTTTTTTTTCCCAAAGCCCCAGTAGATAGTTGTATGTCATAGTTGCACATCCTTCTAGTTGCTGTATGTGGGACGTGGCCTCAGCATGGCCGGAGAAGCAGTGCGTTGGCGCGCGCCCGGGATCCGAACCCACCAGTAGTGGAGCGCACGCACTTAATCACGAAGCCACGGGGCCGGCCCCTAAACAGATTTTTAAATAAAGAACTCTAACCCTTTTATTGTAAATCTCATAGGAAAGACAGAGGGAGGTTGCAGCCTTCCCAAATTAATCTAATGTTGGAACATTTTTGAGCATAAAACAATCATAATATAGCTAACAACCACTGAGCACATTCTATGCTGCAGGCATTATTCTATACACAGGTGTGAGCCAGTGATGCTGGAGGGGCTGCCAGAAGCTGTGTGTGTCTGTGTGTGTGTCTGTGCGCCCACACACGTGCTCATATGTGTGGTTCAGGGGCAAAATATGGGTGATGCAGCTTCTCCTTCTCTCTCCTTTTCTAAACTTCCAATTTCCCATCAATGCCTGCAGCAGTCTGGAAATTACAGTGCAAGCATAAGAGAGGATAAAGAAGGGTGAGCTTGAAGCTGAGAACAGACTATCCTACACAATTCAAGCATCTGTCCTATCATTTAAACAACTACTAAATGGCTCAGATTCAAATCTATGATTCCAGGTCTAGTGCTTTGCCAGTTGTCATGTGGTGGTGCGCGTTAAAGAAAATGAATGGCTGATCTGCCAATGATACATTCTGTAACAATATCCGGATATGAAAGTTTATGTGGTAGTAAATCAGAATTAGAATCTGTAGCTTTCTGGTATTCTTCCTAAAGTGACCAAAATCTCTCTATTTTTTCATTTTGTTGCAATCTCTGTCTTTCTGCCTGACTTCCTTTGGCTGGTTATCCATTCCCTGAGATTTGCTTTCTTAAAAGAAGGATCAAGGATGTTGTTAGCTGGCAGCCAGGAAGTGGGTGTCACTCTCCATCAAAGGTCATTGTAAAGCTGCAACCAGCACCATGGGAAGGCGCCCCTTTGCAAGGAAACAAGACCATGCATTTCTCCAAGGCCATGTGACAACCAAGAATCCACCAGAGCCGGACAAAAGTAAATATGCCAGGAATGGTCCTGTGGTTGATTGTACCATTCCCACAAAGTCTGAAGGGAATTTTAAAGAACCTGCCCAAATTTTCTCAAAAAACCTCAAGAGAAAACCTTTAGAACTGAGGAGGTCTGGTGACAGTTTACAATATTAATCTGACCTTCTTTATTATTATTATTTGTTCCCAACTCTCCTTGCCCTAGATCCTATTTTCTTTATTATTGCTTTACTTAATACTGGATAATACTGTTATTACTTTGCTTTGTACTGGATAGTCTGCACTTCTCTGGTTAACGGAAGGAATCCTCCCACATGAAATGGTACAAATGAAGGTCGTCGGCGATCTGGAGCCAGATGGCCAGCAGGAGCCCATGTTCTGGACTGGGAGGGGCAAATCACCACTGGTCACGAAGAAAAGAGAGAAAGAGAGTAATGGAGAACTGGTTTGCTGGTTTCCAGCAGGAAGAAGATTGTGTTTTCCCCACGTCCATTTCCACTTAAGAAAAAAGCAATACAAGAAAAGTAGCAGTTTATAATGTTCCAACACACCAGATTGCCCTTCTTTACCTCCATTTTAAAAACAAAAAGGCTTTTTCTTTAAGAGGTTAATTCCTGAGCTTCTGTCTTCTTTCTCACTATGAAAGAGGATTTCTTTGCAACGTGTGTTTCTAGATTCTGAAGCCGAGTTAGTATTCCAAACTTCCGTCTTCTTGCTTTTCTTTATCACCCACTGACGAGAATTATTCTCAAGAAACACTGTGGATTAATTACGGCCAGAGAACAAGATTCTACTCAAGATCAGGGTAGGTTAATTCCAGTTAGCATAAAGGTTAGAGATTAGATTTGCAAAGTTATTGTATTAAGCCGTGAAAACAACCCAGAAAAGCCACAAGTTTTTCTATGAGTAATGGTATATCGTGTTTATTTGTTAACTCAAGCCACACTCGATGAAGAAGCTGGATGATCAGACAGCAGTGAGTCCTGGAAAGGACGAGAACAGCATTGATAGGAATAACGAGCATTAATACAAATTAAAAGAAAATATATTGTATAATCCTTTAGACCCGGGGTCAGCAAACTTTTCCTGTAAAAATCCAGATAGCAAACACTTTAGGCTTTGTGGACCACATACAGTCTCTGTAGCATATTGTCCCTTTGTTTGTTTTTCTTACAACACTTTAAAATGTGAAAGCCATTTTTAACTCTTGGACTGGACACAAACAAGCCACATACCAGACTCGGCCCATAGGCTGTAGTTTGCCAACCTCTGCTTTAGAAAATTTATACACAGCCATTAAAATCAACTTTTCTTTTCTTCTATAGATTCAGAAAACAAGACTTCTAGTTGTTTAAAAATAACCCAATAAGGTAACGGTTCAAATGTGATCAAACTTTCATGTTGTGAAAATATAATTCAAGATGTCAAGTCAAAGAAGCTGACTTATTTGTCAATTTTAATTTTCTTCCTCCACTTTCAAAAAAAAATTAAACTTCAGAAAATGATTGTAGTGTCAAATTAAAATTATGTAGCTTCAAAAATAGGAAATTTTTCCTCTTTAACTTATTTATCTAAAATCCATGAAATACACAATAAAAAGTGATAGCTGCCTAATACAGCCTTAGATGGCTAATTATCCATCTCCCATAAACACTAGGATAATGTTAATTCTTGGTTTGCTCATAAAAAAAGAGAAGGAAGAGAATAAGAAAAAAATGTAAAGACCAGTAATTAATAACAACTCAGCTGAACAAGTTAGCTTCTAAAAAGCACAATTGAAGGCAAAAAACTTATTTCTTTTTCATTAGAAAAAGTAATCAAACAAAGACTATTTACTTCCTTAAGATGAATTTCATAAGAGCCCAATGAAGCCAAGAGTAGTCCCGCATGGTGACGTGGGTGGCAGCTGATCTTAAGAATACAGAGCTACCTTTCTCTGTAATTTCCTCACATCACGTTAATGTCAGGGAAGAACACTTGCACATTTCACGCTACACATTTTACATATGGCCTCTTCAAACACCAAATGACTTTAAAGTCTTACGTGAATTTTGAATTCTACCTTATAATACATTCACGTCACTCTCATGTCAGAGAATGGGCACTTGGTTAAATTTCTACAGGTACTACTAAAATTGCCAACATCTGCCCATGTCTACCTTACAGTTTCATCTACACCTCCTGACACCACACACACCCCTGGAGTCATACCTTTCCTGTGCTGACTTGCAGGGAGCCAACAGAAAGGGGCTGAAGAATTTCCCCTGCCCGCATCCACCTCTCTAGAGCCACAGTGACCGAGTCTCCCCATAGTGACTGCGGCTCTGAGCTAAGGCTTCTGGACAGGACAAAAGGGAGGACCACATCCCAGAGCCCAGACCATGGGGACAGGGCAAATACTTTATACAATTTCACATAGCTTTCTGGAATGTGCCTATGTCAAGATTTGTATAAATCAGAGAATATTTTCATGTACCAGAAGACTGCTACTTACAAGACAGAAACTAGAAATCTTTGAGCAAAGAATTTTAACACAGATTTTCATCTATCCATTTTGCTTACAATACTAAATTACCTGCATAAGATCATACTATAACAATGAAGGGAACACTATATTACCCCCATTTTACAGCTGAGAAAACTGAGCCTCAGAAAGGCAAGTGAGTAACTTACCCATAGTCCCAGGGCTCATATGTGGTAGAGACCAACTTGAACCCAGGCTGCGTCCCTCCACGGCCTCCTTTAAACCTGTACTCTTGACGGTGTTATTCTGACACAGAAGTACATTAAAATCAAAATATTTCTTAGTGGGGCTGGCCTGGTGGCAGAGCGGTTAAGTTCGCACGCTCCACTTCAGCGGCCCAGGGTTTGCAGGTTCGGATCCCGGGTGCGGACCAACGCAACTCTTGTCAAGCCATGCTGTGGCGGCGTCCCATATAAAGTAGAGGAAGATGGGCACGGATGTTAGCCCAGGGCCAGTCTTCCTCAGCAAAAAGAGGAGAATTAGCATCAGATGTTAGCTCAGGACTAATCTTCCTCACAAAAAAATTATATATATATATTTCTTAGTATTTAAGTAACTTCTTTCTGTTATACTGTTTGATGCTGAAATTAACAACACTGATTAGTATTATAATGCCAGCTGACATATTTTATTATAAAGAGGAAAGGAGATGAGTACCTTTGGCTCTCAGCTTGCTATGGATCATGTGTGCCTGGTAGAATCTAGAGCACCACTCCATTAGCTTGTACTTAATAGCAAATTGTTTGGGGCCTGCACAGCCCCCAGTGATCTCGCCAGCCACCCTCTGTGCCTCCATTTGTTAATGTTCACCTGCTCCCCCTCATTAATATGCAAACATGTAGTGATTTCAGCTTCTTTCTGAAGCCTTGTCTTGACGTGAAGTCATCTTTTCTCTCTGTGTGCTTCTTTGAGTGGCCATTATCTGAACTCTGAAATGTCCTGTAGCAACATAGAAATCTCTGAGAAATAAAAAGGTCTCATAGCCCTGACAACAGAAACAAAAGGAATAATTGCCTGGTAAGATGACAGTGCAACCACGAATCCCCATAATCTGCTATTTAAACCCCCATCTCACCATGAGGCCTTGCTCTGGCGTAGTCCGTCATGCCCACAGATACTGAAGAGCAAATATGACACCCTTGGACTCTGACCACAGAAAATGCTTGGCTAATCTGTTTCATGCTCTCCTAATTGTTTTCCTTATATTTAACTCAGGTTGACTTTGCTAGAGGTGCCCTCAATCAGTCCAGCGGTCATTTTGTTTTACTGCACAAGCGTGATGAAGTTAACGTGTTGCCCCATTGTGATCTTTCAGCTTTCCTAACAAAAAATTCGCTCTGCAACTACCAGGATGTAGCAAAAAAGCAATCTGAGCTTCCTGCTTTGTCATGCTTTGGATATGTGACCTTTACTGTCAAAAGTTCAGGGCGGGTCACGGATAAAGTTCTGACTCTGGTGTGCATCGTTTCTGGCGTGTAGATACCAGGCACGTAAGCAAGCTTTGAACAAGAAGGTATGTGATTTTTAAACTTTGAGAAAAATATTTCTATTGACCCTTTTTAGGAGTGTGAAAAACTCTCTGCCCTAGGGTGAACTCTGTCAATCTTCGATTGAGCGTCTCTTCTTCTCGGTATAGTTACGAGAAACAATATTAAAATATCTAATTCTTCCTTTTCAAAGCACAATATACACAAAGAGATAATATAGTTTGCAATTTGTTTATTACTGAAAAGTGATAGCATAGAATTGGGACAATTATCCACGTAATTGAAGCAGAAGACCCTTAATCACAATTTTCTACATTTATCAAAAGATAATGTTGTGGTGTTGGCCTGATTTTATGGGTGAGTTGCCTCCAATTATATATTTCACTTTGTATCAGACCAGGAGAAATTTCCATCCCAACCCTATAACCTCCACCCTAACACCATCCCTTTTACTCCATACCTTTGCCATTGTTTACCTTTGGTCTCATAAAGTGTTCATATAAAGTCTTATTTTTGAATGTCGCACTAGGTAAACCACAAAGTTGTCAATATGGAGAAGGAGCCCAGACATGTGCATAACAGTCAGGGGACTCAAAAAGAAGAGTTTTTAAAATCAAGATTTGAGTCAAGTTATTTACTTCCTACTGGTAAATTGCACCCGTTATAAAACAGAGACATCAAGATCGTGTTGTGAGCATTAATGAGTTCGCATTGCTTAAGTGCTCTAAACCCTTTGGAGATAGATTCCATCATTTTACCACCTGGGTGCACGATAAAAAAAAAAATCCAGTTTTCTTTGATGCACACTGTATAGAGTCAGCAACAGCCAGTAGCCTTTATTCATCTTCTTTCTTTCATCTCTAGTAATTAATGTTTTTAGAGGAGAGAATGTTATGAACCAAGGCTCAAAGCGAAGTAAAGGCAGATAACTAAGAAGGCAAATAAGAAATTGATTCCTATAATTTTTACCGAATACATTAGCATTAAATTCAAATTTCACCAAATTCATTTGTCAGTCTATATGACAGAGCAGAACGAGCAAGAAGTTTAGAATAAGACCAAACTGATTCCAATTCTGGTTCTACCGGATGGATATCTCTTTAAACTTCAATATCTGCATCTATAAAGTACAATGACAAGCTTCCTTCTAACAATCACAATCGAAGTAATTTAGATCCACACTCCTGTTGAGAACAAGCAAAACAGCTGAACAAAACGTTTGTTACAATAATCATAATAATAATAATTTCTTCTTAAAAACATTAAAGAGATAACAAGATACTGAAGAATTACGGGACGCAAATCTAAAAGACAAGATTCCAGAGAAGTAAGGCCAAGAGTCAAAGCCATTTTTGCTGTCAAGTCATCTGCTGATCTAGAAAATACAAAATAGTGACAAAACTGAGCTGAGTTTTCGGCAGCCTTAGGGACTGAAAGTGAAAAGGTAAAGCCTAGAGTCTACCAAAGCTGGGGACTCTGAGAAACTACCCCCAGTCTAACTTGGAATCCTACACCCTCAGGGTGAGGGGGCCCGGAAGTGCCCAGGCCTCCCCAAGATGTGCAGTGCTCCGGATATCTCAGAGAACCTTAGGCCTTGGACTAGGATCAAGAGATTCTCCTGGGAGAAGCTCCTGGGAGCACTGCGTGTCTGGGTCAGTGGTAATTCAATAAATGTTCATTCATAATGCAAGCTTTTATATTTAATGCACCCTTTCATATCTGTGTTATATTTCATTTATAAAAGGATTGTTAATACAATGATAACACCTGTCTTTCAGGCTTACAATTGGAATTTGATGAGAACTTTGGTATCAAGGTTTCAGCATAATGCTGAATTAGTCACCTATTAGCCTTACTGTCTTTTCCCTTACCTTCATTTCTTTCTCTCCGTTTCATATCTTTTCTTCTTCCCTTTGCCCCTTTCTTTTTTTAACACTCAGGTTCAACTTCCTCTCTCAGTCCCATTCACCTAATAGCCTTCTCATTAGCTGTTTCACCATATTATGAATTACACTCAAGTTTAGTTATGTCACATGAGAAATAGTGTAGAAAGGGGCAAAGTGAGGCCATAACAACATCAAGACTATTTAGGACATGTGTTCCAGAATTTTCCCTAAAATAGTAAATTTGAAGAGTTTGTTATTTTATGATATTTCTGAATCCATATATTTTAATACCTCCATTATTAGGTTTTGAGCAGATGATATATGACGAATATTAGCCAGAAGCTGGATAGAACAGGAAAGAAGTACAACATTGATTCCCACTCCTCAGGGTGCACTTCAGCTGTAGCCGAAGAAAATAAACGAAAACATATCGAGCAATTAGAGAAACAACAGGAATTCAGAGAAGATTGTGTGAGGAAAGTAAGACTTCAACTGGGAATTAAGGGTGAGTGGCACTAGAAGTGCCAAGGAAAGAACTGACATGATGCTGCCCAGGGGAATGAGGAATCTAACACAGAGGATAGGAGCGGAGGGAGTGCTGGCTGGAAGATAACAGTAAGCACATGAATTGAGTGCCCACTGTGTGTTGTGTACTATTCTGCATGTCTTACAGATGTTATCCCACTTTAAATGCCTCTAGAAGCCTTATCAAGGGGGCATTACCATCATTTTACAGATAATAAATTGAGGTTTAAAATGGCCATTCTACAGAGCCTGTAAGCAGTGAAGCTAGAATTTGAAGCCAGTTCAGTAGGACACAAAACCTGTGCTCTTAACTGCTATCCCAGAATGTATTTCGTTGGGGTCATTTTTTGGAAGGCCCGGCAAGAAGCCAAATATGAGTTATAGGCAATAGCAAAATGGGAGCCAACCATTTTTGGTTCTTGAGGATGGAAGTGAAACGCTAAAAGCAATTTTTAGAGCAATTTCTCGGATCCAGACACGAGAGAAAAGACAAAATTTGGCTATGACCAAATGAGTTGGACCAAGTAGAATATTGTGGGCTATTTCCAGGGTTTGATGTGTTCTGGTCTTGGACCAAGTGGGTAGCTGTGAGAACAGAGAGCCACGGGTGAATCTAAAAACCACTTCAAAGGAAGAAAAGAGGGACATGCTGACATTGGCTAGATAGAAAAGGAGAAAGAAAAGTCAAAGAAAATCTGAGAGAGAAATAGCAAAAAAAAAAAAAAAAAAAGTAACATTGACAAGCAGCAATACAAAGGGAAAAACTTCTATGAGAAGAAAGGGAGTTCAGGTTTTAATGTGTTCAGCTTGGGGCAATGACAGAACATACGAAGGTAGGTTTATCATAAGCATTAAGAAACCCTTGGATAAGAGACCACAGTAAAAAGCCTGTGAAGCAGTAGAACATGTGAAGCACGAGGGTGTCAGTAAGATAACTGTTATTATTTTGTAAAGACCCAGAAGCTTCTTATAGGTCTTCTATATACAGGTCTATAGGTCTTCTTATATACAGCATAAGCACAAAAAGATAAATAATGAGAAAATTTCCCCCAACTGCTACATTGCCTAAATTTCTCTTCATTTCATGCTTCCCTCTCAGTATGCACTAACTGTTAGGCATGCATGTCATAATGCTCCCTCTACTTCTCAATTTCTGCCCATGTTTGTTTGTTTAGATAAGCCTATGCCTTTAATCCTTCGCTATTTTTGTGCTGTCTCAAATAATAAGGACAATAATGACCAGAATCTATTTTGGCCTATACAGCACTAATTGGTTTGATATACCTCTATGCCGTGTTATTTTATGGTAAACACGAGATTAAACTCAATTACATTGAAGATTAAATTCTTTCAAGTCAGCCTTTCTAATGAAACTGACCTCACAACCCTCCTTGCACGACCTTTGTTACATTACTTTGGGTAAAGGCTGAGCTACTGCTAAGAAAAAACCTCAAAATACAGAGGCTCAACAACATGAAATTTTATTTTTCACTCATATCATAGTTCAAACAGAACAGTTAAGGTCTGGTGGGGTGGCTCTGACATTCTCAACTTGTGGCTTCCATCTTCGAGACTAAGGTGGCTATGCTAGTCATTGGAAAGGGGAAAAGAGAAAATGGAGGGCAGTCAGCTTCTTTTTTGTGAAAAAATTGACACAGAATGTACACACATCACTTCTGCTCACACCTTATTGCTCTGGACTTAGTCATATGACCAAGGGCTAGCTCAAGGGAGGCTGGGAAATATGGCTTCTAGTTGGTTGGCCTTGTACCAACTAAAACAGAAAGAGAGCAGAAAGATAGGGTTCTATTACTAAAAAGAAAAAAGGGAGAATGGATTTGTGGGAACAATTAGCAGACTCTAACACATCTGGTTCAGATCCCCACTCCACACCATGCTGTTCTCTTCTTTGAATAAGACCTTCCTTTCCAGGTGTCAAGTTAGTTTTTAAAGCAGCAAATCCATTTTGTAGTATTGTTTTCAAACGTAACATATTACTATTTAAAAGAACAGAAGGGAGAACTACTTCAGTTGAAATTAGGAAGCGAGGGGCCAGAATGAGCATCTGAGTCTCTTTTCCTCCCCCATCATTTCGTGGGAGCTCCTTGATTCTAAGAAATAAAATTTGGAAACTGATCTCACAGCGTTTATTCTCCAAAAAGAATATATTATGCTTCTCGAGCAGTCAAGCACAACCAGTGAAAATCACTCTCTCCCATGTAAATAATGAAAAATCCTCTTCAAACCTGATTTACATCATCTTGTCAGCTAAGCGAACATCCATGGAAGTGAGCACAGAGCCATTTCCAAGTCCTTCCACAAAGTGCTTCTGACCTTGCCGAACACCCTGCCAAGCATGAATTAATAATCACGTTGATGCAAAGGATAAAAGGGGAGGATATTTCTGTGATTCTTCCCCACAAATCTAATCTTGACAAATGAAATAATGTTATGTCTCATTAGCTAATAAACTGTCTATATTAGACTAGCATGTAGGGGTAGAAATGAGCTCAAATGATGCCTAATACTCCGGGAAACAACTTTTCATCTTCATTTCAAGAGTAGAAGAGAGAAAAAAATAAATCCCAATAGAAAAGTCAACAGAATTAAAAACAAACAAACAAAGGAGTTTTTATTCTAGCCACTAATTCCATGGGCTCCATTACTGAAATCTAAGAAAACATGGCAAACACCTTGACCACGTGGGCCTGTGTCTGGTTATTTCAAGTCTTCTGAGCCAAAACCAGGCCATAAGTTCATCAGGGCTTTCTGATTTTATCAACTAATTTCTGTGCTATTACCACACGGAGCTTATATTTTATTTTACATTTGTTAGGAAATGGAATAAATCACTTGATTATAGGCAGTTTTCGAAATATTTAACTGGTTTTTATTTTGGAACAGTGCCCTAGTTTCTCATTTATTCACCCATTTTCTGATAAAAGTTCCCAGTGAGAGAATCTCTTTTTTGAAATGCCCATGTTTGGGGTACAAATCGTTTGTTTCAGATTTTTGAAGGTGGGAGTAAGTTGTTTTTGACTACTTGTTAATAATACTCCTAGGACAAGTCCAAAATGGATCATACGGATGCTTGTGAAGATAAGTTCTTTGCAGGACAGTCTCATTGCCTGAATTAACAAAATATACATGCTTTATCATGTGACTCTGTCATGTCCTAAGAGCATTCATTTGTAGGTTATTAATACTGTCTTTATAGAATTCAAATAGAAAACTCAAAATATTGACACACTTTATAACAGTAAAGTTTCTCTGTACTTTACTAGAAGTCTCTTATTTATAAAGAAATAACTTCCAAGCTATACTAGCATTTTTATTAGTTATTACTTTGCTGTTGAGAATTACAGAAGACTAATATTTAGGAGCCACATTATAATGCAACACACATTAGACGAACTGCCATTTCAGTTTTGTTTCAGTTTCAATTATTTTAATTTGCACAGGACCTCATGCCAAAACTTATCCAAGAAAATATTAGGGTTTTAGAAATTGCTTTACATGATTTCTATCAAACAATATTTAGATGAACAAAATACTGTTTTGCAAGTCCTAGTCCCTGAAGAGTCATGAATAACCACTTGTATTCAGGAGAGAGAATTCATGGAAACAATCCTTTCTTCAAAAACGCAACATGTTATTTTTCCAACAATTCATATTCTAGGTGCCTGATCAAACCAGCAATTAAACTATCTGTGCACTACAGAGACAAAATCAGATTAAAATCAAATTATGGCACCTAGTCAAATACTTCCCCAGATAAAAACAAAAAGAGAGTCGATAAGCCGTTTTTAAAGATGCCAGATGCTACCACTCATAAGATAAATAGCATTTAACAAGTCCTAGCACCTAGAGGCAATGCCTGTTCTAGTGAGTCCCATGGCCCTCATAGTAAATTTCCCTGAGCCTGTGTCTTTCTTGCTTTCTTCCATCCTTCAAGCGTGTGTATATATGCACATGCACCCATATAATAAGAGTCTGTTTTGAAGTTTATCTCTGCATGAAATCATAGCCTGTCATCACGGTAGAGTATTCTGAACTTTGAGAGGTCAAGGGCAATGTCTTAGTGATTGGCACAAAGCAGAGGCTCAATAAATATTTTTGAATGAATTAGTGAATGAATAAACCAGTGCCAAGATTTTCACCTCTACATTCTGTAGAAACTACTTTTGTCAGGGTCACGCCTCACCTCCACTTTGCTAAATTCAGCTATCCATTCTCGGTCGTCATCTTTCTGACTCATCAGCTGATTTGACGAGGTTGGTCACTGTCTCTTCTCTGAGGTCTTCATCCTACATTATTGGTCACTCTTTTTCAATCTCTGTTGCTGATTTCTCTTCCTATCCCTGAGCTTTGAATGTCAGAGAGCCTCAGGATTCAAGTGGTGGTGTTCTTTTTCTCTGTTCTTCAATAAGCTCATCCAATTTCAGGGCTTTAAATGACATCACTAACTTCCAAATTTATATCTGCAGCCTAGACCTCATTCCTGAATTCCAGACTATCCAGTCACTTATTGACAACACCACTTGGATAGCTAATAGGCATCTCAAACTGCACATACCCCAAACTGAACTCCTACTTTCCCTCCTGTTCACCCATCCGCTTCTGCCCCAAACATGCTCAATTTGCATTCGTCTCCATATCAGATGGGTTTTCTATCCTCTAGATGCTGTTACCCACTGCTCCTACAGCCACCATGACTGAAGGTGCCACCAGAAGCAGAACAAATGGCTTCTCTCTTCCTCCTACTTTCATTCTCCCACCATGCTTTCCACTGGCAGGTCCCATGTGGATGGCAGCTGGCAAGGGAGTCTAGGAATAGTAGTTCACAAGCTTCCAGCCTCACGGAACAGAGGAGAGTTTAGAAGACTGAGTGTGAAGCCGAGCATCTGTGGACATTACCCACCACAGCCTCCTAACTGGTCTCCCTGCTTCCACCCTTACCCCCCAGTCTATTCTCAACACTGCACCTGGAGGCATTTTTTTTTTTTTTTTTTTTTTTTTTTTTTTTTTTTTGTGAGGAGATCAGCCCTGAGCTAACATCCGCCAATCCTCCTCTTTTTTTTGCTGAGGAAGACGGCCCTGGGCTAACATCGGTGCCCATCTTCCTCCACTTTATATGGGACGCCGCCACAGCATGGCTTACCAAGCAGTGCGTCGGTGCGCGCCCGGGATCCGAACCAGCGAACCCCGGGCCGCCGCAGCGGAGCGCGCGCACTTAACCGCTTGCGCCACCGGGCCGGCCCCAAGGAGGCATTTTTTTAAAAAGCAAATCAGATCACGTCACTCCTCTGCTAAAATAAAATGAAATATAACAGACTTCACTTGCTCTCCCTTTCACTGAAGAAAAGACAACAAAGTGCTCACGGATGGCCCCAAATGGAATGTGAGCTCACCTCTGTGATCTTTCTGACTTTATCTCTGCATTGTTAGCTCTGTGGCAGCTCCTTGCTGTTCCTGGAATATAGGCGCACTCCCTTTTGCCCTTGGCACTGGTTGTTCCGAAAACCTAGAATATTCTTTCCCAGGTGGCCACCTGCTCAACTCCCTTGCCACTAAGTCTTTGCTCCTTGTTACTTCCCAATGAGGCCTATTTTAAATTGCAACCCTCCCATCCCCAGCATTGCTAGTACCCCTTACTCTGACTTCTTTGTTGTTGGTGGTATTTTTTTCTTTTTTTGCTGAGGAAGATTAGCCCTGAGCTAACATCTGTGCCAATCTTCCTCTACTTTATATGTGGGTCGCCACCACAGTGTGGCTGACAAGTGGTGTAGGTCTAAGCCTGGGATCCCAAACCTGCGAACACAGGCCTGCTGAAGGGGAGCATGCTGAACTCAACCACTAAGCCACAGGGCCAGCCCCAGGTGGTGGTATTTTTAACATAGCCTTTATCACCTTCTAACCCACGGAATAATTTACATGTTTAGTTTTTCATTTTTTTTAAAATTATTTCTTCCTGCATAAAAAGTTAAACCCCACAAAGGCAAGAATCTTTGTTTGTTCAATGACATTTCAAGGGCCTAGGCTAGTGTTTTAACAGTTACGAAAAACACTTTCCCACATGCTTAATCCGATGGACTTGAGGGCAGGGCTATGGATGACCAGGCAATTGGTCTGTGTGAATGGTAAACATAACAATCACAGGCAACGCTTTCACGCCTTTTCTAATAAATAGCTTTTCAGGAGGAAAAATAGAGAATGGCTATTACAGTGAAATGGTAGAGCAGCTGCACAGTGACAGAACTGAGTATTTCAGTAGGATCTCTCTCATGTGCAGTAACAAAAAACCAAACTGGCTTAAGCCAATAGTCGACTTATTGACTGTACACATGAAAAATCCAGGAATAGATGTGGAAATGGCATGACTAGATCTAGATACTGTAGTCACAACACCAGGAACCAGTCTCACTTCTCCACATGACTTTTTCTTCTGTGTTGACTTTCTTCTCAGCTGGGGTCTCTTCAACTGCTGCCAAATCTGCTCACCAGCAGCAACCGCTTACCTCCTGCCATTGAGGACCACAGCGGAGAAAGTGGCTCTTTCCCCGTGGTTCCAACAAAGTGCTCTGACTGACCCTCGCTGCCTGGACAGTCCCTGCCCCCCTCAAAACAATCATTCAATTTTCAATCGTCCTGGTTTGGGTTACATGCTGTTCCTCAGGCCAAAGACTGGGGTAAACCCACTCAAATCAGATGAGAGTGAAGGATAAGTGGTTTCACAATAAGTCAAAGGCTTTTACCAAAAGAAGGAAGAAAGGGCACTGGGCTGGCATTACAACTGATGTCGACTGTATTATGAGATGCCCGGAGTTCTGAGGAAAAGCTAACAGTGTGTCTAGAGCAAAGTGATAAAAAATGAGGCTGGAAAATTAGGCTGAAGTCTGATTGTGAAGAGTTTTTTTTTTTTTTAAATGAGAAATCACTGGATGAGTCTCAGGAGACCTGAGTTCTACTTTCAAATCTTTCCAGAACCATCTGTGTGACCTGGCCAAGTAATTTAATATCTATATCAATGCGTCCTCAACTGTACAATGATAAGTTACACTAAAACAATCTCTGTATTTCCCACCAACTCTGTCAGGTGACAATTCCAATGGAGCAAACGAGGTATCACAGCTAGCTAATGTCTACCTGCCATAGACATACTTAGGATCACGTGAGGGAAAGAAGAGGGAAACACCTGTTCCCTCCTCCCTTGCCACGGGCTAGGGACACTGTTTAGCACCCATAGCTAGTACAGTAGAGCATTCTGACAGATGTTAAAATTAATTCCAGGCAGAGAGAACTGGATTCTTGTCAGTGCTTCCCAAGCATGGCTATGCTTCAGTATTACCTGGAGAGCTCATAAAAAATAGAGATTCCTGGGCTCACCCCTATGGTATTGAATTGGGCTCAAGAATTTGTACTTTTACAATTCCTCTTGTTTTCACTTCCTCCTACTCTCCAGGCATGGATGTGGCAGTTTTCTTTTGGTCAATATTATTAAATACTAATCAAAAATCTTATATATCTATATACCAAGAGAGATCTTGGTTTGGGAATATGCATCCACAAAACATAATCTGTGTTGCTTGACATTAAAATATGGGAGGAAAAAAGAAACACCACATTTACTAACATATCTGAGTGTTTTATCCAGAGGAGACGTATTTCACTCGACAAGAATTATGGTTTTCATAACATATGCAAGACTCATCATCTTTATTCTGCCAGTTTCAGAGAATTAGTCATAACTTTGCAATTTTCACATAACATCCAAGTCACAAAAAGAATGAAAGCATCCTTCACATATCTTCAGTCATTAATGTTTTTTCAGTTCATCTCTAGAATTTTTAAAAATGTGATGATGGTAAGTACCTCAATATCAATCATATCTAGGGGCCGGCCCCGTGGCTTAGCAGTTGGGTGTGCGCACTCCGCTACTGGCAGCCCAGGTTCAGATCCCGGGCGCGCATCAGCGCACGGCTTCTCCGGCCATGCTGGGGCCGCGTCTCACATGCAGCAACTGGAAGGATGTGCAGCTATGACATGCAACTGTCTGCTGGGGCTTTGGAGAAAAAAAAGAGGAGGATTGGCAATAGATGTTAGCTCAGAGCTGGTCTTCCTCAGCAAAAAGAGGAGGATTAGCATGGATGCTAGCTCAGGGCTGATCTTCCTCACAAAAAAAAAAAAAAAATCATATCTAGTACATCTGCTCCCTTTTGTGGTGAATTTTTGAATAGATCACTGCAGTACATCTGATCAAGTTCCTAAGTTTATGAATCAATAATCAGTTTTAGTCTTAATTTTTCTCAAAATATTTTTCTTAGAGTAGTTTAGCCAATATTTTTTTAAGTCCATACATTTAGATGTGGTCAAATTAGTCACACAAAAGCTTGAGTCCTGAGGAAATGACATCTCAACGCAGACGTGTTTACCTTAAATCATTTTGTCATTCTGACGTCCTTCTTGTGTGTGTGAACTTGTGCTCTGGGTTTGTCAGGAAATGGTTAACTTCAGCATGATTCATGTTCCTGGACCTGTAGGGAGGGAGTTCTGAGAAAGCTGAAGTGAGATGTAAATATAATATTTCCTTTCCACAGACATAAGAAAATAAACAACAGGTGGGTGCATGCACACACACACACAACACACTTAAGTGTCCTGAGAAGAGTTTAAGTAAATGACTGTTTCAGGTACAATGGGAATAATCTCCAAATATTAAATAAATTCTGATTTTGCTACAAGAAAAAAAACTTGAAGAAATATATTCCTCCTTTGCACTAGAGAATAAAGGTGATGTTTTATTCTTTAATGGGCTACTCTTCTCTGCCAGCACTATTTTGAAATAGAAAGAATTAATATATCAAGGCACTAAATTGTTCATTCATTCATTTATCAAACATTTATTTAGCCTTTACTATGTCTAGACAGAGCACTTGGTTCTAGGGAGATTTTTAGTATCTTCCATATAAACAAAGAGTGACACTACAACAGTTTTTGGAGCAGTTTTCCTGAGACCATGAAATTGTCACAGCCCTCCAAATCAGAGGAGGGCTCAGAGGCACCTCAAGGCCCCTTCTCGCCAAATGCATTACCGATCAGGACCCACAGTAGGTGGGCACCTCTTTCCCACATTCATAGAGCACCTCCTCTGAGCCTAGCACTTCTCTCATGTTACTTCTTGGGACAGAGAGGCAAACCAGACTCAGGCCCTACCTCCAGGAACTCCCATACTAGAGAGAGAGATGGACATGTGAGAAATCCCCTGTGTGTGACAGAAGCCACAATAATTGCAAGCGCAGAGTGCTAGGGCGCCAGGGAGGGCAGCTAGCTCCACCTCTCACGGCAGCAGGGGCATTGAAAGTGATGTGAAGAGGAAGGAAGAAAGACCATGTGCACAGGGCAGAAGGAAATATTGGTGCAAGTGCAAAAGCAAGCATGGCCAGTTGCGGGGGAGCGGGGGCGTGGGACTCTGGATGGCTGAGAAAAAGCGAATATGAGGAGGAGGAATAAAGAGTGAATACAAATGCAAAGGTATTTGGGGTGAGGGCCAGGAAGTTGAGCGTTTTCTCGCCGCATCACAGTTTTCTACGTAAAGGAGTCTGAGTCATCTTAGGAGGGAAGCATCTTGAAGGCCCCACTGTTGCAATCTCTTCCTTGGGTGACATGAGGAACGTGAGAACCTTGTGACCAGAAGTCCATCACCAGAATGCACAGGTCTATGGGGCAGGAGCTGCTGAAGGATCCCCACAGTCAGTTCCGAATAACCCTGGTTTGCGAGCTGGACTATGAGGGGTTGAGATTCCACTGGGAAATATGGAAGGATTTAGCTGGAATGTGGCAAATCTGGCAGTCGGAGGGCAGAGTGGACGAGGTAGGTGCAAGTTGCCTCACAGAAACATTGCGCCCTGAAGGATGTCAAGGTTCCAAGCAACTTCCAGAAAAGATAAATCTTGAGTTAACTAATCAGGTAGAAGAAGAAAGCTATTGTGGGAACATATTCATCTACTTCATCATCCTGCCTACAATCCAGCATTCAGAGTACTACACATTGAAAGTTTTTAGAATTTATCTTGCTGGAGGTTTAAATACTTGTCATCAAAATTAAAGCTAGAGCCATTTAAAATTGAAGGCAATCTTCTAGTTTTGTGTATCAATAATAATTGAAAAACTAACCTTTAAATAGGATTTTCTACATTCACATTGGCAAAAATCCTGTTTACCTAAGGTATTGATAATGAACATTATAACCTTATCAAAACTTCTTAGCTCTACATTCAAGGCCATCCTAAGCCTCTCAATGTTATTTCCCTTTTATTCAACCTTATCTACACAAGTCCTTCTCTAGTCAAACTGGCCTATTCAAATACAATTTTATTCTTCTTCTATATTAGAACCTACTCTAACCCTTGCCTAAAGTCCCTGCCCTACTCCTATTTTTCAGGATTGTATTCACCCTCAAGACTCAGATGATATCTCTTCTCCTCCATGGTGCAGTCACTGATAATTCTTCTTTATGGTGATGTTTCCCTTATTTGAACCTCCATAGCAGGCATTGCCCACCTTACTCTTCCAGTACCTACAAACATCACCTCTATGACAATGTTTATTGTTATTTGTGTTTAACTTCCAATTTGATTTGTAGAAAAGCTAAAAGCCTTTCCTACACTTCTTTGTATCCCCTCCCCATCACCACTCTCAACTCTCTGTCTCCACCATCTTACTCTCTGACCATAATTCTCTCTATACTCCCAGCTCTCACTCCCTTCTTCCCACCATAAATGTTTTCCTGCTCCATCCCTTTGCGTCTTCCTTAAGCCCTCCATTTTTTCTCAATCCATCAGTCACTTCTTTTTGTTTCCTTTTCTAGCCAGTCTAGATTACATGGTCCACCTCTAAGACCATAATATCGTCGACATTATCAGCTTCCTTATTGTTCAAAACCAACCACTCAGTAAAATTCCAAGCCTCAATTCATCCAGCCATTAACCACCTCCACTACTATATCCAGATTGCTGAAGTCACCTGAACATTAGCACCGTGGTCTCCTGTCACAATCTTTCCATTTGACCCCAGTCAGCTACTTCTCCCATCCTGCACTACTTTTCCAACACATTTCTACTCTCTTCTAGTCACCAACTTCACCAATACGCCTGTTACTCACAACAGAGATTTGCCTTCTAATTCACAGAGAAAACAAAGGCTATTCAACCTCATTTCCCATAACATCATGTCTCCCTCCTCCCAATAAATTTATTTGTTCCTATATTATCACTTTTTTTAGATCCCAGTGGTTGAATAATTTCTTCTTCTAACCAAAGCTAATCATGTATATGCATCATCTTATATATTATCCTCGTTTGCCTCCTCAAAGACCTTTGCTGTTTTTCCCTTTCCTTCCTATAGCTTCACCTTCTCACTCTTGACCACTTCCTTTCTCTCAGCTTCTGAACATTATTGATGCCTGGTCCCCATTCCCAAAGATTTTGATTCAGTTGATCTTGGGTGGTTTCATACATCAATATTAAAATAAAATAAATCTCTCACCAGTGATTCTGGTGCACAGCCATCCTAAGAACCACCGCTCTATCGAGTTGCCCTGAGTAATTCTATCCATTTCCATAACTATGCTTACTATCCATTATCAATTTTAGACTAGCCAGCATAACAGGGGGAGGAAACCATGGATAATCACGTCACAGAGAGAACATAAATAGACAATATATACTACAAAATGGTTTTAAAGCTAATTTATTTAGTAAAATTTATTTTAAATATTCAGAGACACATTTACCATTCCAGAGACATCATTCAAAAGTATTAAATTAATATAAGTACAATGGTTTAGGATTACATTATTCAAAGCAAAGTTGGTCAAAAGGTTTCAAAGCTCTCTTTCTCATATTGCTGTTTACCAGAGCTCAGCTCTCTTTCTATTCAGATATGAAAACAAAGACTACACACAATCTGCTTCACTCTAAGCAAATTCTCCTCTTCACCTTTTAAATGATCCAGCCAACCACCAGCATCACACAGCTCACCTCCGTGGGTGATCTCATTTTGTTGGTTGACCTCTGCCCTTCACTATCACTGCCATTTTTCTGCTCTCCATATCATAATGTTTTCTTTTCTCAGAGTCTCATACCTGAGTTCACATACATTACAGTCAAAACATTCACTTATTTTTCTAAAAAACAACTTTCTGGCCTCCAAAAACATGATTTGCAACTTGAGTTCATACCAAGAGAATGACAGTTCTCTCGCACCAACGTCATAGCCTTGTGTCCATTTGGTAGGGAAGAGGGTTTCCCGAGTTGTAGTAACCACTATGTAATCTATTGTTGACTAGAGTCCAGATGATAAATATCTTCTAAAATATTGCTTCATGGAAATTTCACTTTTTCAATAAATATACTGTTTAATAGTTTGTTTTAACTGCATGGAATCCACAACCTGCAAAAAGTATATGCTGAGTACCATGTATGTTTAAGGGTCCCAGATCTATAGTTCTATCTCCAGTTCTTCATAATAGCTTCTGGCTGTCCTGCCAGAGGTCTGCTGAAAAATCCACCTGGGTGCTCCATCCACACCTCACTCCTAAAATGTCCAAAACGAATCAGTCGTCTCCATCATCCTGTCTCAGGAGACCGCTTCTTGTCTATGCTCTCTCATTTGGTGATTGCCACAATCAGCCCCTTGCTGGCCACCTGGCCAGACCCTGCCAATGCTTAGGACCCTACACAAGCTTCTCCTCCTTTGCTATTATTATTCTCCCCTGGTACTCTAATCTCTTTATCTCCTCACCTCATATAAAAGAGAGTGAGGGTTGGGGAGAGAAGACCCAAGCCACTTTTACTTTTCATTATTTTTTAATTGCTGCTGTTTTATACTATAATTATTATTACTTTTTAAACAAGAACATTCATTGTGGTATCTTTAGCATTCTAATATCTTTCTATTGAAACTAGTACAAAATAAAAACTTCTCGCCCTAGCCTGCTTGATCCCATAGGATCTGGCTTCTGTCTACGTTTCTAAGGTCATCCTTTCCCTTTCTCGCCCTCACTCACTACCTTATAGCTACATAGGCCTTCTTGCTCTTTCTTGAATGTGCCAAGCTAGTTCCTGATTGGGAGCTCACTATTCTTGTAGTGAGAATATGTATGATTATTTTTCTTCTAAATCATTTACTGCATTTTCAGTTTTCTATAAGTTTTACTGTTTAATAATTAGAATTAAAAAGTTCTAAAACTTTGCTAGTGAGTGAATTGATTAAAAAAACTTTTATTGAACTAATTTATTTAACTATAAAATGGGACTAATAGTACTATTCTTCCTCCTATATTCTCATATGTGAAGCTTAATGGAAACACTATTATACTTTGCATTAAAATTGTTAATATTGGTTTCCTCCATAGGTTAGTAAAATTTTAAGGAAAAAATGACAATGTCTTGTATTTCTTTCGGATTAGTGATTTCCAGGGTACATAGTAAGACACGGCAAGCAAATAATTGTTAAGAAATTATGACTTATGAAGATTAAACACTTTAATTTTGGAACTCTGAAATTCACGGTAATGCAAATCAGTGCTTATCCATAGACATTATACAGGAAGGAAAAAAAAAAGAGCTAGATTTGTTCAGAGCATATTGAATCTAAGATAATTTACATCTATTTACTGGAAACTGTTGTACGAGGCAAGGATTATTAGCCTTGTTTTATAGTTTGAGGAGGTTGAGATTTGGAGAAGTAACCTTACTAAAATTGCTGAAGTAGATTATATTCTGAATATTCTCTGCTACTTCCAATGGGCCCTTCCTAATAGTAAAATTATACAATTCTACCCCATTGCCTCAGGCTTGGCAATGTGCCTTGTTTAGGCCAATGAGCAGAATATCACATTGTCCACCACAAGCTCTCTTCTCTCCCTCTCTCACGAGGCCAACAATGTCCTCAACAACAAGATATGGGCTGCTTCTTCATTTTGTGTGCTAGAAAGAAAACATGGGGCAAAAGCATAGTTAATTCAATAAAACCTGTAATGTCAGTGAGCAACAAACCTTTGTTGTCAGCAATTACTGAGATCTTGCCATGTACATGCTAACCTAACCTATGCCAATTAAGAGTCACTAGTAACTGTTGAGGACAAAATTCAAACCCAGGTCCATTTGGCTCCTATGTCCACGCTCTTTCCACTACATCATGCTATCATCTCTTAAGTTTTCACTTGTTTTGACAAAATTTATTTTTATGCTGAGAAGGAAGATATAATAAAACAATGGCTTGTGTGGATTAGGGATGTTTTCTGAATATAAAACTGAAGTAAATAGTAGTTTGCTTTCCCATAACTCCCGTATCTTCTATTATATTACAAGTAATTTTAAAGGTTTAATCTAACACCCTGGAAATTGCCACTCATGCCTGCAGACTGACGCCTAGCTAAGATCTCAGGTGTTGAGTTAGCTTATTTCCTGAGTGTTCAGACAGAAAACCCACATTCAGGCAAATCCTCTACCCTTTTGCTTTGGGAAGATTGAGCTCATGGGTACTTATCACCTCTTATATGGGAAGCACTCCCGTGGATGAGGAAATAGGCTTTTTTAAGACTTCTACTTTTATCTAGGCAAGGTGCTATTAGGCCACTCTGTGGGTGGGAATTTCTTAGTCCTACAATTCTAGGTGGCTCAGAGACGATCAGGAAACCGTTCCAAAAGCAATGGCTTCCTCTACATGGGGGTCCACTCCTACTGAGTGTAGCCATTTGCTGCCATGGAAATTCAATCTCCTGGCAGCTACTGCTGGACTTGCTATAGAATTTTACAAAATTCCTGGCAAGCTCACCCATACTATTTTGAAAGTCTAGAAACTGAAAGTTAGTTTCGAACTGCTTACCGGTTATAACAATAAAATTGATGATCAAACCTAGTCAAACTCATTAAGCTTTGGCCTTGGGGCCCAAGAGCACACACATAAATACAAATATACACATACCATCTCCTTTGTAATGTAAATCAAAACCTCTGGACTCACTAGTGTTGAGTACAGTTGAAGTCACTGTCGTTTTTATACTCAAAGTCTCTGACTCATCTCTCACATTTTCATGTCAAATTTTAGCCTTCTCAAAAATAACGTCCCTGCCCCAAAGATGTATTTGAAGAGTATTCTTAGCAAGAGTTTCACACATATTCCGGAACAAGTCCAATCCACTGCACATAGTGTAACTATTTCCAAGCTTATACTGGACAACCACCACACACATGAGCATCCTCTGTATCCACCATTATTTCTCCTACGTTTAGAGGACCCTGTCTTGCTAAAGGTGCTGTCTCCTGATATGTTCAAATTATATGACCCTCAAGGTACTGAAACACAGCTGTGCTCACATCTTCTCTAAGCTATGGCTCTGAATCATTATGCCACCATTAGCTATTTTTATTTTTATCCTCCCACCCCTCCTCGCAATGATGCAGGAGCTCTTTCCACCCTCAAAGAAAACACAAAAGCCATTATGTAGATTAAACTGAGGTCTCCTCACCATTTCTACCGCTTCTTCAGGTTGTCCTCCCTGAGGACCCAGCACGAATTTCCCATGTAATCTCTTATTTCTTTACATTATCTTATGAGATTTTTTAAAAAATTTATGCTTATAGTACTTTATTGAAGTATAATTTACATAGAGTAAAATAAAAAACCTTAGGTTTACAGCTTGATGAAATTATACTTCAATGTAGCCTGGTCAAGATAGAGAATATTTTCACAATTCCAGAAAGTTTCTTCAGTCACGGCACAATCAATAACATCAATCCTCTGCAGGTAACCACTATTCTGAATTCTATCCCCACGGATGAGTTTGATCTATTCTTGAATTTTATTAAATAGAATCATACATCTACTTTTTTTGTCAGTATTCTTTTGCTCAAATAATTTTTGAATGTAATAGTAACTTATTCTTCTTTATTACTGAGTAATAGTCATAAATATAGGAATATGCTACAGTTGGTTTATCCGTTATTCTGTTGATGGACATTTGGGGGTATTATGAGCAAAGTTGCCACAATTATGCTTGTAAAAGTCTTTTCATGAATGTATATCTAAAAGTGGAATGGATTAGTTGTAGGGCAAATGTCTTTTTATTAGAAACTGCCAAACAGTTTTACAACGTGGTGTACCATTTTATGTTCCCACCAGCAACAGATGAGAGTTCCAGTTGCTCCACATGCAGAAAGGTATGTAGTGGTGTTTCATCATCTTTCCTGAGTTTCTGAAAGTCTGAGAGCCAATCTAATACAGTCCTATGGCAAACAAAACATAGTTCTTGTGTTCAGGTTAAACAATGATGACTCTTATATGCTTATAAGCTTCTAAACACTAGAAGCTCAAGATAGATTTTCCTTTTCAGAGATCAGAAAAAAAATCACAGTAAAAGCCTGGAGTCTTTTATCCAAATGGAATTTCTCTGTGTAGGCTGCTGGTGTTGTGCATGCTTGAAGGAAAAGTTTTTAATTTTGTCTCGACATTTTTATTACCTGATTGCTCATTTTCAGAATCCCTCACCCTTGAAGGGTACTTTGTGATTTCACACACTCATTGGATCTCTCATTGCAGCCTTTAGAAGTCAGAGAGATAAAAGGGTTATCATCCTGCCAGGAACTCCATAGTTGGCAAAGGGTACTGACAAAAACAGCAGCCACGGTAATGAGGTTTCCCAGGGGAGGCGCCTGGAAGCTCACTGTTTTGCTTGAATTGAAACTATGTTCCAGATCCGCACTAGAATTAGAGCTAAAGAGACTCCACACCTGAAGACGTAGTCACTTGAGCCCCCACTGCCCCTCACCTCCCCTCAAATATGCAGTGGTGTTGACTAAAGAGCACATGGCTGCCATGTGCTATTTAATTCTGGGCCAGATATTTCATAATCAACTCAACTGAGGCCCAAATCAACAGTTAAAAAGTGGTGAAATTTAAGGAGATAATAATTTCTTAAGAATTTGTTTCATAATTAATTAAACAGATACTGCCCCTTCTCCGTTGGAAATCTTCATATCCCAGGTCCTGGAACACAGCTGTTTCAGGGACGTACATTCTAGGATTCCTTTTACTCTGCTCTTTTTGTGTTGGTTGCGTAAGATTAATTAATGCAGGATTTGAGCAATATTTTTCCTGGATTAGTCCATTGTAACAGAAATATATTTTTAAGTAAATTATTTGGAAGAAGAAGATTAGGTACATGTAAAGGAATTATTGGATAACTTTAACTCATGGACTAAAATTAACCAATATCATCTCTAATTTTTATTTTCACTAAATTGATTTACATATCTATGTACATGTTTTTGTACATGTGCGTGTTTGTGCACGCCCACACGCAAGCCCCATAATTAATTCAATCAGGAACTCGAAAGCTGCTAAATGCCGCAGCCAGGCCTAACCATCTTTGCCCTGCACAGGTCTTAATAGACACGGGCTCTCCATTCTCGTCTTTACAATCTCAAACTCTTTAAAAAGAGCTTCTATAAAAACTGGGAAATGATTGGGGGCTGGTCTTCACAACATCTTGCAGTCAACAGGCATTTGTCCAGGGAACTAGTTGGTGGCCCAAGATATAGCTGTGACTGCTGCTGTTGCTGCTTATCTTCTTTCCTAAGTCACTTGTTTCCCAACTCTCTTTCTAGTTACCCCAAACCAACTTTGGTAATTTATTAAATCTACTTGAGGAAATAGCCCATATGATTCCCCAAAAGAATATTCAGTGGACGTACGGGGTCTTGGTCCACTCAGCGTTGCAAGGCCTTCCAGAGCATCAGTTTCCTCCTCTGAAAAGCAAAATTCATAATACGTCCTCTTGGAATAATTGGAAAAAGCCAATGGATTAGTGAATGTGAAAGCCCTTTATTAATTTTAAGTCATGACAAAATGTTATTTCTTGCTCTTTAAAACCAGAAGAGCCAAAAGGAGTGCCTAGAGCGGCACTATCACTAAAAGTCTGCATCTGAATGTGCAAATAAGATGTGCGGTATTTCTCTCAAAGTGTTTTATATTTCATGTCAAGGGGGAAAAACAAGATAAATCATGCCCAAAAGAGAGTGTGCCTACAGAAGGTATGTCAAGATAATGTCTGACAGGGGGGGTACTAATGCGAAGGATGAAAGCAGAGAAAAAGAAGGGCAACTAGAAAAACTGAGAAAAGAAGGGAGCTGGGACAGAGGTGATAACAAATGAAATATAATTGTGCTCCTAAAATTTAGCAATAGAGCTGTTAGACTGTAAGATGCGTATTAAAGCGACATTTAGAGATCTTGTAAATCGAAGAACTATGTCAATTCTCTTTTCGGGTATACCTCATGTTTGCAGAACCTATCTCTACTTACCACTCAGCCCCTTCTGTTATTGGATCACCTTGAACCTTTGGCCCAAGATCCATTCTAGTAATTGCACTTCAGACTGCTCTGTGTGCTACATTGTTTATGGACCACATCCAGGCTGAGGCTCATCTGTGCTCCTGACTACATTTGCCCCAGTTCAGTTCACTTTACAAACATTCTGGGGGCATCTTGCTTTCTTTATCCTCCAGCAATTCAATGCAATTACACTTGGATGAAGGAGACCTCAGCCCTGATCTTCAGGACCTATTACTGCTAATCAGAGCTTGACCCATTGGAGTGAATTTGGAGGTGACTCTGATTAAAGTTCTTTGATTTCTGTCTATGATAAGACTTGGTCTACTGTGGATGTCATCCCACTCCCATCTGACGAAGCCTGATTCACAAAAATGCCTACCTTCTAAATGGATCTATTTAAAAATACCCCTTGCAGGCCAGCCCGGTGGCATAGTGGTTAAGTTCGTGCGCTCCACTTCAGCAGCCCAGGGTTCATGGGTTCGGATCCCAGGTGTGGACCTACACACAGCTCATCAAGCCATGCTGTGGCGGTCTCCCATATACAAAATGGAGGAGGATGAGCACATATATTAGCTCAGGGACAATCTTCCTCATTAAAAAAAAAAAAAATACCCCTTGGGTTTATGAAAAGTTTTGCTATAGGATTTCTTTAAATAGCTCTTTTACCGCATTTGAATAGATTTTATTCACCAATTTTCAGGAACACATCTATCATGGGTAAAGTGTGGTATTCTTGCATAAGAATAGCACAAGAAGACTATCCTTAAAAGCCGAAAGGCCTGCCTAGACAGCATAATAAAAAATACCAAATATTAGTCTTGCTCACAAAGAAGAAAATGGCCTCATTTTTTTCCACGTCCTGTTAAGGCTCTATCCAATCATGGATAAGCCATTATCCAATGTCCTTTGCATTCTAGTTGCTTGGACTTGACACCTAGATGTGTCCAGAATTTTTTTTTTTTTTTTTTAAGATAAACCCTCTTTCTTATATGTAAAAGAAAGTAGTGCCTAGAGGGAGTCATAAGGTTAAACGTTTATTTTGGAAATAGGATGAACGCAGAGTAGAAGCAAGCAGCCTTCAATTATCCGTGTTAATAAGGGGCAAGATTAGTTTACTTAATCCAAAAGCTTTTATTTTAAACAACACATTCAACTTTTTAATTAATTCATTCATGATAAACATTGCTTTTCATTTCTTATTAATACCTTCACCTCTTCTCCTTCCTCAATTTTTTTTTTGTGTGTGTGAGGAAGATCAGCCCAGAGCTAACATCTGTGCTAATCCTCCTCTTTTTGCTGAGGAAGACCCTCTCTGAGCTAACATCTGTTGCCAATCCTCCTCCTTTTTCCAAAGCCCCAGTAGATACTTGTATGTCATAGTTGCACATCCTTCTAGTTGCTGTATGTGGGACGCGGCCTCAGCATGGCCGGAGAAGCGGTGCGTCGTGCGCGCCCGGGATCCAAACCCGGGCCGCCAGTAGCAGAGCGCGTGCACTTAACCGCTAAGCCACGGGGCCGGCCCACCTCTTCTCCTTCCTAAATCTCCATCCAATTTTTGTTTTCTAAGACCCCAGCAGTATTCTATAGATATGAAGGGTTAAATCACACCTCTTCAACTAATCCATCTAATTACCCAACTCTCTTCCAAGCAATGTGCTAACCAGAAAGACAACATATTTCATTAGTGAGCATCTGTGGTTGGCAAAACTGGATTAACTAGATTCTGCTCTGTCAAGGTCCAGGCTTCTGAATTTCTGTCCCCGGTGAAGCTCTGTAGGGTAGGGCAGTAGTTCAGAAACACTGAAGGCTTGGGTTAGTACCTGGTTTCTTTCTCTGTACCTTCTCTTCCAGTAGTCTTTAAACATGTACAAGACTTTCCCATAATTATTACAAAAAAAAAATCTCCTTTGATTCCATTCTATCTTCTGACCTACCATTCAAATTTTTTATCCCCTTCTCCAAATTTCTCAGAAGTGCAGCCTACACTCCCATTTGCTTGAGAACTCAGTGAAATCTAACATCAGCTTCATTACTTGACTGAAATTGCTCTTAGCGTTCCTCCTAAGGTCACAAGAAACTTCTAAGTTTCCACATCCAAAGGATATTTTTTAGTCTCTACCTGTGGAAGGCAACTTGGTTTAATACTGTTGATCACCTCTTGCTTCTTAAAACTCTATGCCCTTGGTCTCCATGCCACCACATCTTCCTGGTTTTCCTTATATTTTCAGGAGTATTGCTTTGGCCTATTTTCTCTGCACAATCATTCCATATTGCCCAGGCCTACAGCTTTATCTCACCATTCTCCACCTATGTTCTGTCCCTCTGTGGTTTCATCTACACCTGTAGTTCAAGGACTATATGTTGCTAATAGCTTCCAAGCTCAAATCCTTGGTCCAAATCTCCCACTGGAGACTGAGATTCATATGCTGAACTATAGGCTTGATAACACCACCAGAATAAACAATAAAACTTCAAATTCAACAGGTCCAAAGCTGAAATTTCCCACTTCTCTTTTAAATTTGTTCCTATTCTTGTATTCTTTGTTTAGTTTATGCTACTGCCATTCAAAGAAATATTGAAACTAGAAACCTGGATGTCATTCTCGACTCTGCCACCTCCTACAATCCTCATATGTAATCAATGAAATCACAAAATATCTTAATGATTTTACCTCTAAATACTTCTAAAATCTATCCTTTTTATTACCCCAACTACTACTATTATAACTAAGGCTCTTGTCTCCTCTTAAACAGTGTGGCAACCTCTTCCATCATCTCATTTATATTCTTTTCATCTTCCACTGGCCACTAGAACTCTAAAATATCTATCTCTTTAATTGCTCCCTATCTCCTCAGAATGATGTCCAAGCTCCCTTACATGGAACATGTCCCCTTCCCCACCTCTATACTCTCATTTCTTGCCACTCAATCTCACACCTTTAAATTTTCACCACTCAATCTCACACTTCATATTTCAGAAAGCTTGAGATACCTATAGTTTCCCATACAGCATTCAATTTCTTGCCTTCACACTTTGCTCAGGCTGTCTCCATTCCTAGGTCTTCTGATCTTCCCTTCACCTCTGCCCACACCCACTATCTGCCTGCTTCTGTTCATCCTTTGAGAATGAGTTAAATATAATCTCCTAAATCTTTTTTGATGGCAACACCTCCCTCCCACCCCATGCTGAGTTGAATATTCTTCTCCAGGATCTCATAATGTCTTGCACATCTCTCTCCTGCACACTCATCCTCAGTCTTTAGCACAGTGCCTGCTGAGAATCGGCTCTCATGAATATTTGTTGAATGAATGAGTGTGGAATAACAGGTTGGCTTCCTGCTGACTGGGCTTTTAACGCTGCGTCGGGCTAAGATGTGATGTCATTTCTTGCCACAGTAAAGGACGCTGAACAGGAGAGTATGACAAATGATTTTGTCACTGTTTCCTTTGAACAGTTCAGCCTCATGATTTTGTTTGAAGTGTTACAGACTTGCAGAATATCAGACGCATCCAGATCTAAATGCGGCCATCAAATTATATCTCACAGGTAATAATTTTAAAATAGCTCCCATTGTGGAAAATGTGTGACAAGTTTCAGCCAAGAGAGGACACACTTAAAGGTATCCTATAATTTCCAGGTCCTTCCATTCCAAATTTTTCATTGGAGATGTTAACAAGTAGGACCAAGGCTCATCTGTGTGTCTGGTCTCTATCCAGCCCCTGGTACAGGGGTGGTAATTGATGTGAAACTTGGTTAGAAAGTCAGTCACCAAGGAGAAGAGGAGAAAAATCTCAAAGCACGGGAACCACCCTCCCAATCGTCAAGAGATAACATACTGCATTTTTACACATTTTTAGCATTTTCAACTTCAGAAAAAAAGAACAGTGCTTCCTGTAACTCACAAGTCAGCGCCTGGGCCTTGTCTCACAGGAAGCATCTGGGTACGGCAGGTCAGAGGCAATGAAGGTTACAATGGGCAGGTTTCACAGGGAGTGATTCAGTGTGCGGAAACTGGAAGTTTTGGGGGGAATAGGATGTGAATATTTTTTAAGACAAACAAAGAAGCAGAGACAGTGGAAGAATGATCAGAAGAGCTCTGAAAAAGAAACCAAGAGGCTTCAAGAGAGAAAAACAAAATAAGTCAGATAAGTACCACCCACTGTGTAAAAATGATAAAAAGGGAAAAATTGAGAGACTGAGTTTTTAATTCAAAAAAAAAAAAGACAGAGGAGGGGCCAGCCCGGTGGTGAAGCGATTCAGTTTATGTATTCCTCTTCAGCCGCCTGGGATTTCCTGGTTCAGATCCCGGGTGCGGAGCTACTCATGCTCATCAAGCCATGCTGAGGCGGCATCCCACATAGAAGAACTGGAAGGACCTGCAACTAGGGTATACAACTATGCACTGGGGCTTTGGGGAGGAAGAAAAAAAGAAAAAGAGCAAGACTGGCAACAGATGTTAGCTCAGGGCTAATCTTCGTCAAAAGAAAAAAAATAGAAGAAAAAAAAAAAAAAAAGAAGAAATGCAGCAGGATCTGTGGATGACCAGATCTAACATCCTTTGCTTGGGAGATGGTGGGAAACAAGGAAATACTGAAAGGGGAAGAATAGTCCTTTTTATCAGAAAGTTTTCCAGCTTTACAGACAAGAAAGTATTTAGTTCGTTACCTGCATAATGCTTCCTTTGTTAAATCTTATGTTAGATATCACCAATTTTCATTTAAGCTTTAAAACAAAAAATTAAATAATTTTTCTTTAATATTTCATTCTAAATAAGATACAACTCATTAGATTGTGCCCCCTAAATTGGTTTATTTTCTAATTTGCAATACTAGCATTTGGAGATTTATATTCCACTCTTATCCAGTGAGGATTCTCCATTCAAAGTATGAAACCCAGGAACCCAATCCTAAAACTCTCCAGGCTCCTGTATCCCTTCAACTGCCAGAGGGACTCAGCCTTGCTCTTTGTTTCCTGTACCCTTTCCCCAAAGGCATGTGACCCCTGGTTCAGTCATGAAGAGTGCCATAACAGTTTCTAACGCCTCAAGTTTTCATAACGGACTAAAGTTCATACATGTAGACAACCATAGATAGAAAGTTTAGTTTTGTCTCTCTTCAAATGAAATGTTAGAAAAATACATGCACATATCATTTTAGATTAAATGCAAATATGTTTGGTCTGAGCTTGAAAAGTCAGTTAAATAGGATTTGATTAATATTTTGCGGTAACACAATACATATGTACCACTAATACAAAAGCTATATTTTCAGGATATTTAGACAATATCTTTAAATTTTAGTATTACTAATTCATTTTATATCCTAGAAGCCAAAGCCCCACATAAAACAATGTATAAGCCACAAAAGTTTTAGGCCTAGCAGAACGAAAAAAGACATGATATTGAAAAGTTAAATTTATTACTACATTATGGAATCCTAAATTCATCTACTTATTATGCAAAAACAGTGATTTTTTTTTTCATTTCTAAACTATGAACAAATCTGTAAATGTTACAAATATAACACCCTATTGATGCCTAAAGCTAACTCTAACTTGAAACCATTACTCCAGGCTGTTCTCCATGAGCTACAGAAAAGCAGGACCAGAAGATAGAAGAAGAGGCATCAGCACTTCTATTTTATTTGGTTTAAGTGTTTCTTTGTTGTTTTGAGATGTTCCCAGACAGTAATTCCATTAATTTTCACGTAGGGTATTCCTACTTGTCCAGTGAGAAGATATTTTGCTAACATTTCTCCACAGCAGCTGAAATAAAAATTAAGGTGCCAGGGAAAACAAAATATTCTCTGCCATATAGGAAAGTAGGATCTGGAGAAATCTGAACAGAGGTGTAGAGAATTACAGCCTAATCCCTTGTATTTTCCTTCTTCAACACCCTTTTGGTAGGGACAGAATGGGGCTTCTTGGAGCGGGATGATATGGTATGTGTATCACTTACCCATTGCTGGTTACAAATTACCCCCAAATTACCAGAAAAGAACATTTTGTATCTCACAGTTTCTGGAAAGTCAGAGATCTGAGATGGCTTAGCTCATAGTTCTGGTTCAGGGTCTCATGAGGTCACAGTCAAGGTGGGGTGACCAGTAGTCCCAGTTTGCCCATGACAGAGGAGTTTCCCAGAATTTCAGCGCTAAAACTGGGAAAGTCCCTAGAAAACCTAGACAGTTGGTTCCCCTAAATCAAGTGACATTTGGGGCTGCAATCTCTGTAGACTCGACTGGGGCTGGAGGATCCACTTCCAAGCGCACTCATATAGCTGTTGGCAGGAGGCTTCAGTTCTTTGCTGTGTATACCTCTCCATAGGACAAGCTCATAACATGGCTTCCCTCAGAAAGAGTGATGACACACTGCCTTTTATGGCCTAATCTTCAAGTTATACAACCTCACTTCTGCTTCAGTCTATTTGTTAGAAGCAAGACACAAAGCCCAGCTCACACTAGAGGGTAGGAGATTAGAGAAGGGCATGCATATCAGGAGACAAGGATCATTTCAGCCATCTCGGAGACTGACTAACACAATATGGTATGATATGGTGTGGTGTGGTGTGGTGTGGTGTGGTGTGGTGTGGTGTGGTGTGGTGTAGTATGGTATGGTGTGGTGTGGTATTGTATGATATGGATAGTAAAGCAACGTGTTGAAAACACCACAGTAGGTGTCCAGGTGAGGTACCTTCATTTTTTCATTCAACAAGCATTTGTTATGGACCAGATACCACGTTAAGCACTCCTGTTTAAACTTATACCAGAAGAATAAGGATAGCAGAGCAGTCCCCAAGGTAATGGGCACTCTAACAAATCATTGCTCTGGAAGTTTATGTAGGAGAAATTGGGTGTAAAAGAATTTTAAGGTTAACCTTGAAAGGGAAAATAAGTATAAAAAGCAAAACGTAGGATAAAGAGACCATCACGTTTTGTAGCTTCTTTGGAAACTTTATAGGCCAAACTCTCGGTATAATGCAACATAGTGCATGGGCTCTGGAGCCAGACCGCCTGGGTTCAAATTCCAGCTTTACTATCTTCTAACTGCACGAACCTGGTCAAGTTGCAGCTATAAGATGGGAATAATAATGGCACCTACCTCATGGAGTTGTTGTGAGAGTCAAAGGAGCTAATTGTGTAAAGCGTCTAGAACAGAGCTTGGCACACAACATGCAACTATAAGCCTTTATTAACAACCATTGCCGTTCCAGAAACCAATGTCCTTTACTCTATCCCTGTACACTTTTAGTTCTCTATCTCCTTTGCAGATGATTTCTTCACCAACTCATTTTTGGCTGCCTTTCCTTTTCCCACCCCTGTGTTTCTCAGGATCCTAGCCTTAAATCACTTTTTTTCCTACACATTCTCCCTGGGAAATGCCATCCTCACACACATCTTCCACCACCACTTGTATGCGGAGGACTTCCAAAACCCATTTGCCTGTTCACATTCCTCTCCCGTGGGCTCCAAATATCACCTGGACTCATAAGCAGTAGGAACACAGCAGATCTAAAACCAAGATCACTACTGGGTCTGCTCTGTTTCCTATTCACTATTGCCCTTTCTTGGTAAGTAGTGTCACTATCTCCCTAGTTGCCCAAGCCAAAGTTCCACCCAAGAGTCACCTAGACTTTTTCCCCTAAGTCACACTCAACATTCAATGTCAGCCCATCTTATCTCTTAAAATCTTTCAGTTTATCTCTGCCCCACTAATCTGTCCCATCTAACGCCTCAACAAGACCTTCCTACCCCAAGAGAAGTTAACATAGTATGAGGAAAGGACAAGGGCTTCAAATCCCAGCTCTGTCACTTTTTGGTTGTATGATCTGTCTAAGCCTCAGTATCTTCTCTATTAAAAGAAAAAAAAAAACAAAAAACCTTTCCCCATCACCCTAGGAACCTTAGAACTCCCTACTCAAGGCTCCCACAATACCTTCTATCAAGGTGTTGATATCTGTTTGACTGTACCCCAGTGTGCTGTGAGCTCCTTGAGGGTAGAGATGCACCTTGGCGGTTCCATATACCCAATAAAGTGTGGTGCCTGGCCCAGAAAGCTCAAAAGATGTTTGTGGAATGAATTGCATTGTGATAGGTGTGAATTGAGCTTTTACAGTCCCCAGTGTTAGAACCATCACTGCTCCCTTATCAACTACATCCCTGAACCCCACTGCATGGACGTCCATCACACCACCCACATTTCACCACCATGAACGACTTAACTGATCACCTGCTGGACATTTCACATGAAACTGCATTTTACCAACCACAAGCATATATGCATTAAATGGAACACATTTTCCTCTTTTTTTTTTTAATTGATTAATCAAATCCATGATAAAACCACTTTAAGTTGATCAAAGTAATATCATTTATATAAAATTTTCCTTCCAAGATAGGGAGTAATTGAGGAGTAAATAGTATTCATTACATTTTGTTTTCCTTTAAAAAAAAAAATAATACATTGTGTAACTTTGTTTCACTTGGGGCCCGACAGCTATAATGATTTGAATCAAGTTTGAAAAAGAAATAATTATTTTTGCTAGTATAAGTCCTTGAAGCATAATTGCGTTTCATGCAGGGAAAAAAGCCTGAGCCATTATTAGGCCTTCTCAGGTGTCAAACTATAAATATAAATTCTGAGGCCTTCTTTGACAAAGCAAGTGGTTCAGGTCTCCAGTATCAGGAATAGGTAGAAACATCCCAGCTATTCGTAAATATCACAAATATAATATTTTGTCTCCAGGATCTACACCTCTGCCAAGGCTTCCCAATGCCTGGATGCACCACGATATTCTGAAATATCCTAGGACGCTGGCTGCTGAATTGGTTTATACCTAAGAAAATATTCTTGTTAAATTCAAGTTCTTTTGACGTTTACAGTCTCAAATCAATTGACATTTGACATCTGGTAGGAAGCAGCAAAGATATTTTGTACAAAGGACAACCTCCCATTTGTCACAGATTTGGTAATAGTAGAGAGCTCCATGACAATTTCATCTTGTGTCTACTTTGGATTTCTTCCCATAATCCCTCAGACATGGTAACTGACATAATAGTGACATGGTAAATATTCTTAGAACGGACAAGGCTATCAGTGCTCCTATTAACCTGGGTAATTAGAGCCAGGGTGAGACATAGCCCAGAATCAAAAAGAAATGAAATTTTTAAAACTCCTTACCCTACTAGAGCAAACATATGTAATATGTAATGATGCTTTACAGCATCAGGGAGGTTTCTAAGATCCTTTTTTTTTTTTTTTAAGATAATTTCTTTTTTTCCTGGGCAAGATATTTGTTGTCATTTCTCATTATTTTGATAGTCCTTTACTCCTAAATTTTAAACTGTATCCTTTTAAAGATTGATAAGATAGTAGACTATCATTGATCAAATTAGATATGGCAAGCAACAAAAATAGTAACAATACAACAGATTCATGACATAATATTCAGATTCTATAACCATACTAAAAATATATGAGAAGCATCCCCCTTTATAACTTTGTTAAAAGACTCTTAAGCACAGGTTCCGTTTCTTATTCCTCCTTCTGTGCCCCAAAGTATAACACAAAGTCCTACACACAGGGAGAACAAATTAATGATTACAGTTAATGATGGTGATCAGAATTAGCCCTTTTTTAAATTTTTAATAAAAATTGATGTCCTTTTCCCTATCCCAAAATTATCTAAACTCGTAAAATTTTCAGAAAATGTTAATAAACACGAAGAAGAAAATGTAAAATACACATAATCTCACTTCCCTAGAAAATCACGTTAACATTTAGAGATGGTGTTTCTCTCTCTCTCCAACTTTTAAAAATTAAAAATAAAATATCATACTATGCCTATATTTTTATAACCATCTAAAATATTTTATGCTGATATCTTGCCTAGTGAGATTATTATGAAGGAAGCAGTAGCAAAAAAACAGTTATTGGTACTCTCCAGTGCCTTGTATGGAGCACTTACACAAGTGCTTCCTATAAATGAACGAATGGGGGCCCACCTGTGGCGTAGTGGTTAAGTCCAGCGTGCTCTGCTTTGGGAGCCCGGGTTCGCAGGTTCGGATCTCCTGCATGGACTTATACCACTCATCAAGCCATGCTGTGGCAGCGATCCACATATAAAATAGAGGAAGATTGGCACAATGTTAGCTCAGGGTTAATCTTCCTCAAGCAAAAAAAAAAAAAAAAAGGAAGATTGGCAACAGATGTTAGCTCAGAGCGAACCGTCCTCATCAAAAGAAAGAAAAAAAAAAAGAATGAATGAGTTAAGGAGCAAACTAATGAATTCATGAATGAATTTATGAATAATTATCTTGTGGAAAGCTGAACGGTTGCTTTAACGAAGTACTTTTGGCAAAAATGATAATAGTACTCACTTACTGGCTTTTTTTTAGCTCATTGCTAACTTTCACAGTAACCTGAGAAGGTAGGTTTTGTCATCTATCTCCACCATTTCGAGGTCTCTGAGAGAAGGAAGAACCCACCCAAGTAGTGAAACCAAGATTTAAACCCGGACCTGACTGAACCGAAAACCTCATAGCTCTTTCCACCACAACACATTGCCTTTCCAATATTGCCAATCCATTGAAGCAGAGCTTTGTTGAAAGGACACCCCCTCTCCACCTACAAGAAGAGGAAAGCAGCCTTTCAGAGCTGTGCACTGCAAATAGAATCACCGTCTTCCCTGGTGTCACAGTACAGCTGTCACCATCCACTTGTGTAGTGGCTGTTTCATGCTGGTACAGTCGGGGGCATTGAAATCACAGACACATTCACTCAGAGGAATATAAGAGTGGATTTTCTTTTTCTTTTTGAGAAAGCTTTTTACGTTAATCCACTTAATCCTATGGCTGATTTGCCATTGAAATCTGAAGCAGAGTGTCTTTTACCGGAAATTTCTTAACTTTGAAAAAACTTTAAATTAACCAATAAGATATGTTTATTGCTCCTTCTTTAACTCTCAAAAAAGAAAATACGTGTCTGAGTGTGAGTGTGTGTGTGTGGTGGGGAGGGTGGGGGTGGGAGGGAGAGGGGGAGCAGATGGATCTTTTCAGTAAAATTAATATTATTTTACCTCTGAGGAAAACTACAGCATATCCCATAAAAGCAAGGAAAAATTGATTACTTAATAATAGCTAAAAATAATTTATTTTTTTAAAAGCAGGATTTTAGATACATGTCATTATACATTTGTCAAAACCTGTAGAATACACAACACCAAGACTGAACCCTAATGTAAACTATGGACTTTGGGTGATAATGATGTGTCAATGTAGGTTCTTCAATTATCACAAATGTACCACTCTGGTGGGTGACGTTGATAGTGGGGGAGGCTGTGCGTATTTGGGGGCAGGGAGATATGGGAACTCTGTAGTTTTTACTCGGTTTTGCTATAAACCTAAAACTGCTCTAAAAATTAGTCTGTTTACAAAACAAAAAAACAGATTGGCATGACATAAATAAATGTATTCTCTAGGTTTTACAAAGAAGTAAACGATGTTTTTGTCGTTCCAGTGGAATAAATAGAACTATGTATATATACATATATATCTCACTGGCCTTGCAGCTTACTTATTTATATGAGAGGTGATCCCATAGTCATAGATTTCTGCCTTAGTTCTCCCTGGTCCTGAAGGACATTACAACCTCCCATTACCAGGCTCAGCCCAATGCAACATCAGCATCACCTGGGAACTTGAAAGAAATGCAGATTCTTGGGCACCAACCAGACCCACTGAATCAGAAATTCTGGCAGTGGAGACAGGCATTCTGTCTTTTAACAAGCCCTCCAGGTGATTCCGATGCAAAACAAATTTTGAGGACCACTAGTGTAGAGTACATACCACTACATTTCCTACCAGATCATTCTCAGAGTCGAGAGCAAGCACAGAAATCCAGCCGTCTCATTTCACAAACATGGAACCCAACTTCAGGAATCAAGAAATCAATCATCTGTAAAAACAGAAAAACAATACCTACTTTACAAGACTGCTAGGCAATTAACGAGTTAGTTTATACAAAATACTTAAAACAAAGCCTGGCATGTACATACCCAGTAAACATTAGCTTATTATTATCACCATTGCCACCATAATAGTTATCTAGCTTTTTGAAATGTGTCATGAGAATAATTCAAAAACTATGTTGGGACAACGGAACTCTGATTCTTTTAACTGCACTTAAATTCTTTTTGTGAGGATGTGTTTGTACTTGTTACGTTGATAGTAACCTTTCATCCCCGAGGCAGGCTCCACACACAGGTTTCTCGCTGTCTAGTACAATAGGGCCACTGATAACGTCCTCTCCTCAGCAGATGTGCAGTGCGAGAGTGATGATGAGCCAGCCTGCCTGGACCAGATGCTGAAAGTGGGTGGATAATGTCAGAGCTCTTAAACAGGCACCCAATTATTGGGAAAGGGAGAGTTGGACAACAAACAGCTAAGGGAAATGTCAAGACACACTGAAGGAAAAAAATTATGTAAGGAAACAAAGTTAAGCCATCTAGCCTAGCCGTGGAGACCCAAACCGGATATTTTCTACAGCTGAAGGAGTAATGAAGAAATGAAGGAGGGAGGATCAGGGATGACAGGATGAATGGCAGGGATCAAAAATGGTCCTATCACGTCAGCACATTTAAAAAGAGGGAAGTTCAATGATTTGTTTTAGTCTATGGCCAAAGGGCGTTATCAAAATGGCCATGCTAAGACATTATAGACCCAAGAAGGAAGAAAGAATCCAACCTAGAACAATCACAATGGCCACTGCTGTCACCTGGATCTTAAGATCCATAACAGATTGGTATAAATTCCCATGGCCCCATGCCCTCTCAAGATTCCTGTGCCTTTCCAGTAGACTTACGTAAAACTTATATTCTTATGGTCCTCATCGAATCAATGTAGTTTATGGACTAATGATAAGAGCTAACACATATAGTATCTACTCTGAACCAGGCACTGTTCTCTGAGCTTTACAAACAACAACTTATTTAATATTCACAACATCCTTACAGGGACTATTCCTATTGTGAGAGGAAAGTGAAGCGCAAAGAAGATAATAAAACTTCCCAAGACAACAGAGTCCGTAAGTGTTGGAGCTGATTCAAGCCCAGGCAGTTTGGGTTCAGAGCCCAAGGTCTTGTCCACTGAGTTTTGCTGACATAGTGTTGTCCTGTCCTGCTGTGCTGTTCTATTCTGTACCTCATGGACTCTAAAATAGAATAGCCCCTTTATTTGATTCACCAAAAAAAAAAAAGAAAGAAAACATTATCACCCAAGGCATTTATGTGTGAAGCTGACTTTACTAAGGATTTGAGAAAACAGGTGGAGTAAGTCTGCCTTACAGCAATTAAAACAGCTCAAAATTTATTGTAAACACCAGTGTACCTAGGAGGCTTTCCTTTTTTTCTATCCTCACCTTCCAGACTGAAACTGGGGCCTCTTTTTTCACATTGTAATGGTCCAGTTAACTTTATTCATAAAGAAAGGATAAAAACAGTTTGTTCCCTAAGAATAATTCTGGCACTTGCCACCAGGATAATCATTTTTATTTAACCTTGTTGCCCTGGCATTCAGAAGCCTGAGAAAGCCAAATACCAATTTTAAGTAAATGCTCTCGAAAGGGGTAAGAAGATGGAATTATGTTAACAACAGGCTCTAACACACACCTGGCTTCACTGGAATGCAATGTGAAAAGGACTGTTGTTAACCACGTTGTTTTTTTTTTTTAGGCCGTGCACACATGTCAAGGGACAACTCTGGCAGCAGCAGCACCTTCGAACTTGATATCACATGAGCCTGAGTAGACACCAGAATGAGTTTCACTGGGATCCTCTTAGAGTATCCGTCAGTGCAGGCACATGGCATCTCGCTAAGGCCTTAAGTCAATGGGAGCAATTTGAGGACCTCAGTTAGGGACAGCATCATAGGCACGTGACCTGTTCAGTTGCACAAGCCCTCAGAATGGCCTGCACTTGGTTTTAATGCTCTGCCATCGCTGTCTTGGAATTTTAATAATTTTTGCATGAGGAGACCGGTGTTTTCATTTTGGACTGAGCCCCACACTTTATGTAACCAGCGCTGGCTCCAATAGCTGCCCCACATCTTCTTATCTGCTGGTCAGCATAATACCTTCTAAATGGACGGGAAGGTGAGTTAAAACTGTCAGAAGACATTAAGCCAAACAGCATCTCAGCTTGATCACACACCGACTAGAATTTGACTTTGAATGGCATCAGTATAGCTAGAATACTGGAAGCCCACCTGCAAACTGTTACCAATCCTCAAGGAGACAAATACAGAAACTGAGAGTAAGCATTTAGAAATTTTTTTTAACAATTTGACATTGCCACAATGTCCAATTACAGGATCATTTTTCTAGTCATTCATTTTCATTAGATTTCATAAAAATATGAGTCCATGACAGATGGGGAGAAAGGGGAAATACTCTGGTCCTTGCCACAGATGTTTTGAAAAGCAGAATCTTTTCCCAAGAGTCAGAATCTCTTTTCCAACTAAGACTAAGAAAGAGGTCAAGAACACAAAGAAAATAGAGACCACAACTGAAATGTCAGATTAAGATGCCCTTAGGAATTTGGGGCTCTGGAATATGAGACATCCTAAAGAGATTTACAAAATAAACAAAACACCTAAAACATTTCGGAATCTCTCTCTTGCCTAACAGCTGCCATGGAAAACATGCCTTATTTCTTGGCAAGTCTTCTTGATGTTATTGAATTAAAGTATATTCTTTAGACTCAATGTAGGGTAACAGTAGTTTTATATTTCCTACCATTTCCAGGTTCAGAATTAAATGTTAACAACTGGTATGCTCTAGGCTGGACCTTTCCACACCTCAGGAAGGCCCAGCTACTCTTCTGAACGTTATTTACTGCCTGGTGTGCTGGTGCTGATTAAAGATTGCACATGAGAACATATTACCACAATTTATCTTCTCCGGAACTCAATTAGTTTTATAGACTGTATTTGCTTCCTCTCTGGGTGGAATCTGACTCTTAGCTGGCTTACATTTCATGTAGATGGAGACCTAGGTGGTTGACCTTCCCTCTTACTTCTCCTTTCCCAGATCTCCCATTTTTAACTTACTTTTTAAAATTCATTTAATTAGAATAGAAGAAAAAAGAGACAAATAATAAAGGCAGGAGTTTATAAGTTTCAGAAAACTAGTTCAATTTCTAAATTCATCAGGTATAGTAGTTATATTAACTCAGTTATGGAGACATTTTCCTATAACAGTGAAATCATTTGATTTGTATCTAGCACTATACCCCACACCTTGCTTGGAGAACGTACTCCCTGAGAACAGAAGGTTTATGTGCCATATCTGCATAGGGACTTACTCAAGCTACATCACTTTCAACAATGCAGCTTCATGAAATCAGCCCTCACCAAGCTTCTTTCTCAACATGGCCTCATATTCTTGCTGCAATCAGCAGTGCCAAATGTTTTACCATTTGGGTATAAAATTCTCCACTAAGAAACCCTAAATCATTTGCAAATTGCTTTCATAACTATACCCTAAATTGAGCCTTCAAATTTTTTTCTCTCCACAAAATTGAGTTTTCAAAACGAGTATACTTTATTTTCTTTCCTAATGACTACTTCCAAAATCTCTGCATACAGGCTATTTTAGCTCAGTTGAAACAGGTGGCTGGAGCCAGAAAAACTGGGGCCTAAGTCTCCAGTCCATGTTTCATCCCTGGCAGCAGCTGACCTTCTGAGCGTATTTAAACTGGGAATCCTCCTCACTAACACTACAATTAATCAGTGACTGCTTTTAGATAAATGCGTGTAAAATCTAGAATACACAACTAAATTAGATAAAAATTGATCAATCCAGTAAACCAATTTTTGTGGACTATATGTGATCCTAACTGGTGAAGACCTTCAAATCTACAAATTGTTCCAGAAATATGTAAATGAACAAATAAATAAATAGTTTCATATAAATTTTCTGATGCTCTGCTAGTTACACTTGCTGCATCACAAATTATCACAAAACCTAGTGCCTCAAAACATCTGTTTTCTTTGGGGCAGTATTTTGTGAATCAGGAATGTAGGAAGGGCTTGGCTGGGCAGTTCTCGATTGGGGTCTCTCAGGAAGTCACAGGGAGATGTGGGCTGGGGCTGGAGTCAACTGAAGGATCTACTGGGTTGGCCATCCAAGGTGTCTTCCTCACAAGGTGGGCATATGATGCTGGCTGTTGCTGGGCATTCAGCTGGAGCTGACCAGAGCACCAGCACATGACATCTCCAGCACGGTGGTCTCAGGGTTGAGTTTCATGGCAGCTGTTTCCCCCAGAGTGGGCACCCCAAGAAAAACTGGAGGAAGTTGCATGGGTATTTTTGGAACAGGGTTCAGAAGTTACCCAGTGTTGCTTCCACTGCAGTCTGTTGCTTACAAGCTAGTTACCATGGGTAGCCCAAATTCCATAGGAGAGAACAGAGACCCCACCTCTCCAGAGGAGGAATGTCAAAGAATTTGAGGACATGTTTTAAAACCACCACATTTCAATTCATCTATTATAATGAAACAATTTTTCTCCCTTCTCAGACACTAACACCCTTTCCCCCTCCCAAAGAAAACTTTTGGAATTATATTACCCTTTAAAAATTCTGTTTGACGTGTAAAGCATTTGACAGTACAAGATTTAATTACTTAGTTTAAAACAAACATTTTTGGTTCTTAGAGGGGAAAAAAAGTCCCAAGATATTTTGGCTATTTTCACCTGAATGGGATGGATGGAATTTAAATATTTTTTACTGGGTTTGACGTTGTTTCACAGAGACTGAGGAGTCTCGATGAACAATTCAACTAATGAATTTGGTTCTAAGCCATGATTTGATTAGCATTTTGACACCATCCAGTCAAACAAATTTTCTGAAAAGAGCCTCATTCTATTAACTACAAAATAATGAATCTCAAGTCTCCTGACAATGCAAAGGTTATTTAAAATCATCTCTATTCCTTTTGCAATGCATAAGGTACTTACATGGTACTGTTTTTTTACTGCTCTGAAGTTAGCTTGCTTTGCATTATCTCATTCCCAGGCAGACCAGAAGCACTTGAGCAACTCTTAGTAAAAGTGAATTCATGATCTTTCCAGTGGAACTTCTAAGGGTTGGGGCATTTCCAAACTCACTTCTACCCAGAAGGAATCACATATCACACCTTTCCTGTCCTACTTGTCCTGTATGTGGTTCAAATATAACAAATCTAAACTTCATTGTTTACTTGTCTATCTCTCCTGCTAACCTACACACTCACTCAGTGGCAGAAATGGAGGTTTTAGTCATCTTTTCCTCTCCAATGTCTAGAACATAGAAGATGCTTAACAAACATTTGATGATTTCATTCTTTCTTTTTCTTGTAAAGGCATTGTTCCTGAAGCCTTAAACAATATATAAGTACATATTGCTTGTTTAAAAGAATATTGAATACCATGGGTTCCAAATCTTCCAAGGACTACTATTACAGTAACCTAAATCTGTGGTTCTTCATCCTAAGTCACATTGAAGATCTTTAAAAATTCCAAGTCTCAACCCCAGAAATCCTAATTTTACTGGCTGTGACAGGGCTCAGGCATCCATATTTTTTAAAACATTTCTTTATCTTTTTATTTTGAAATAAATTTAGCCTTATAGAAAAGTTGCAAATATAGAACAGAGAGTTTCTGTATGCTCTTCACCCAGCTTTCCCCAATGTTAACAGCTCACAGAACAGTAGCACAATTATCAAAAGTAAGAAATTAACATTGGTACAAAACTCTAAACTATAGATGTTATTCAGATTTTACCAATTTTTGCAGAAATGTCCTTTTTCTGTTCCAGGATCCAATCTGGGATCCACATTGCATTTAGTTGTCATGTATCCTTAGTCTCCTCCAGTCTGTGACAGTTCTCATTCTTTGTCTTTTACGACATTAACACTTTTGAATAGTACTGGTCAGTTGATTTGTAGAATGCTCCTCAATTTAGGAGCATTTTGTTTTCTGATTATCAGACTAAGGTTTTTCATTCTTGCCAGAATATTGCAGAAGTTGTGTACCCTTCTCAGTATACAATATCAGTGGGTGCATTATACAGAAGTGTCTTATTTCTGGAATGTTAATCTTAATCACTTGGTTGAGGAATCTGCTGCCTTCCTCCACTGCAACGCTACTAGTTTCGCCTTTGTAATTGATAACTTTCTTGAGGAAAATACTTTGAGACTATGCAAATATCCTCTTTCTCCTCAAAATTTTTCCTCAAACATTGAAACTGACTGTAGCACATATCCATGGATCTTCCCTGAAATAATTCTTACTGTGGTGTTCTAATGGCGATTTCCTATTTCCCTCATTCCTTCCACACTTATTAATTAAATTCGTCTGCGAGGAATACTCTTTCTTCTTCCCCCAATTTTTTAACTATTTATTTAGTTACTTGTGTTAGTATGGTCATATAGATCAAATTTTTTTAAGCTCTCAGGTGATTCTAATTTGTATTTAGGATTGAAAACCACTGCTAGGTGATCTTTGAACGTGGCTCATAAAGTGCTTCCCCCAGTCTGCCTGCTAACATAATGGTCTTTGTCCTTTCAATATATGTGTTGTTGACATGACCTGTTACCATACTTCTGTAAACTTCTCAATTCCAGCTGAGTGCATCTCTCCCCTGCGATAGATAAGCTTGGCCACACCTTGAAACATTATAACTCAGAACTCTTCTATCTCTAAATTTCTGGGTCTCATCCTAGCTCATAACCATTTACATTGCTTCTTCACACCTACTAAAATAAGCTTTACTTTTAGCACACACTTAAATCCTATAATATTCCCACCTCACATATACCAGATCACTTTCCTGTGGGATTCACTAATCCCACCTATTCACCTACTACTCAATTATATGTGTTGGTTAATCATTTCCATGCTACATATCCTAGCGTCTCAAGATTCTATAAAATTTTAAACTCCTGTAAGGAGGGATTTTGTATCATTACTCTTGTTATCTTCTCTTTACTGTATTGCATTTAGTATATGTTTTAGTCCTTCGCTACTCAAAGTGTGGATCACAGAGCAACAACCTTGGCATTACCTGGGTGCTTGCTACCAATGCATAATCTCAGGCTCCACTTCAAACCTACTGAATCAGAATTAGAATCAGTGCTCTAGTCCAGTGACACAAATTTAACATGTATATGAATAACAATAACATCTAAGATGCAGATTTTGATTAGTAGGTACGGAATGGAGCCAGAGATTCAACATTGCTAACAAGATCCCAGGTCCACACTTTGAATATCAAGAATCTAGTCTAGTCATTCTCATAATGTTGTCATAGAATAGTATCATCAGCATCACATGGGAAATGTTTAGAAATGCAAATTCTTAGGCCCAACCCCAGACCTATTGGATCAGAAATTCTGTGAGTGTCACTCAGCATCTGTGTTTTAACAAACCCCCGGAGTGATTCCAATGCATGCTAAATTTGAGAACCGCTGGTCTAGTCTGTTGATTTTCAAAGATGGCTACGCATTAAAATCATCTGAGGAGCATTAAAAAATATATTGATGCCTGTTTCCCTTACTCACAGATTCTTTAAAGTGAATGCAGGATATGTTCACTTTATTTTTAAGTGCCTGTGGACCACTTACCAAGACAGACCATATTCTGAGTCATAAAACAAGTCTCAATAAATTTAAAAGGATTCAAGTCATATAAAATCTATTCTCTGCTCACAGTGTAATTAAATGAGAAACCACTAACAGAAAAAAAATTTGGAAAATCTCCATATTTATAATATTATAATTATATATATAATAATATAACATATATATTATTATATTATATTTATATTTATATATATTTCTATAAAATAAAATATATAAATATTAGTATATAATACTAATATATTATATTAGTAAAAATACCATTTGCAATAGTATCACGAATATGAAATACTTCAGGATAAACTTGAAAAATGGTATGCAAGACCTGGACACTGATAATGACAAAACATTGTAGAGAGAAGTTAAAGACAGACTAAATAAACGGAGATACATATTATGTTCTTAGTTTGGAAGACTCAATATTGTTAAGATATTAGTTCTCCCAATTTGATCTATAAGTTCAATACAATGCCATCAAAATAGGCTTTTTTTTTCCTGGTGGAATTTGACAAGATGACTCTAAAATTTATATGGAAATTCAAAGGATCTAGAATAGCCACAAATTTTTGAAAAAGAAGAATAAAGAATAAAGACTTACACTACCAGATTTAAAGACTTACTGTAAAGCCACAATTAAGACAGTGTGGCATTGGTATAAAAATAAGCAAATAGATCAATGTAACAGAATAGAGTCCAAAATAGACCCACACATATATAATCAATTTATTTTCAACAAAGTGGACAAGATAATTTAATTGGGGAAAGGATAATTTTTTCTGCAAATGGCTCTGAAACAATTAGACATCCATATGGAAAAAAATATATAAACCTTGACACTTTCTTCACAATTAATTCAAAATGGATCATAGACCTAAATATAAGAGTTAAAACTATATAACTCCTGGAAGAAACTATCAAGGAAAATCTTAATGACCTTGAGTTTGGCAAAAGCACAAACCATAAAAGGAAACATCAATAAATTGGACTTCATCAAAACTAAAAATTTTGCTCTTCAAAAGATACTGTTAAGAAAATGAAAAGGCAAGTCCACAGGGTGGACTTTTATCTAGAATATGTTTAAAAACCCTTACTACTCAATAATAAAAGGACAAATGACTCAATTTTTAAAAAGTGGAATAGACACTCCACCAAGGAGTATATATATGGTTTGCAAATAAGCACATGAAAATATGCTCAATATCATTATTCATTAGGCAAGTAAAAATTAAAACCACAGTGAGACATCACTATGTATCTATTACAAATGTCAAAAATTAAAAAGAATGAGCATACCAAGTGATGGCAAGGATATAGAGTAATTGGAACTTTAATACACTGCTGACGAAAATACATATAAAATGGTACAGCCACTTTGGAAAACAGTTTGCCAGATTCTTAAAACTTAAACATACACTTACCATATGACCCAGCCATTCTACTCTTAGATATTTATGCAAGAAAAGTGAAAGCATACACCTATACAAAGACTTATACATGAATGTTCATAGCAGCTTTATTTGTAATAGCCACAATTCAAATGTCCATCAATAAGTAAATTGATATCTATTGACTTAATTGATAATTAAATTAGGGTTTTTCCATACAATAGGATCCTACTTGGCAATCAAGAGCAATGAGCCATCGAAACATGCAAACTCTTTCTGGTAAAAGAAGCCAGACAAAACAGAGTACCTGTTGTATGATTCTATTTATATACAATTATAGAAAATGCACTCATCTTAGTGACAGAAAGCAGGTTGGTGGCTACCTGGGGATGACAAGGAGGGGCAGGAGAAAGAGATTACAAAGAGGGATGAGGAAATCTGATATGTTCATTATCTTGTTTGTGGGGATGGCTTCACAGGTATATACATATGTCAAAACGTACTGTATATTAATTATACCTTAGAAAGCTGTTTTGAAAAAGAAAGACATTACAAGAAAACAAAACTACATGCCTATATCCCTTGTGAACAAAGATTCAACAACAAGAAACCTGATGCCAGGGTTCCTTACCCAGAAATCTAGACTTAATAGGTAAGTGGTATGAGCTAGATATCAAGATTTTCTTTCAGTTCCCTATGTGATTCTGATATGCAGCAAAATTCAAGAACCACTGTTCTGTTCCATGACCCTAAACTGTACCGCCATCCCTGAAAAACCCTCACTTGAATTAACACCCATAGTTGCCAGGGAACCATGTTGGAATAATATGAGCGGGCAATGTAAATCCCTCATCACTTCCAGAAAACCACCTGAAGCACCTAATATTGATGGCTAATCAGTAGTATCATCTTAGTAAAACGAAGGATAACTTTATTTAAAAAAAAACAAACAGAAGTGGGCTGCTGAGAGTTCAGTGCAAGTACCAACAACTGAAAACATGTAACCATCGCTGCAGCGCGTAGGGAATAAGTAACGCAATGGAGCTTCCTGAAATGCCCTGATGAACAGGGAAAGGCGAAAGGTACAAGAGAAGTTTTTTAAAAAGGAAAAAATTCAGAAGTTCTGAGCAATGGCTCAGGAAGTGAAGGAAGTTAAATTGAATCATCACTCTTAAAGGCGTTCTCTGTCAATAGAAGCTTATGTTTATTTTTTTATTTGGTGCCTTCTACAGTTTTCTATTGCATAGCATTTAATGTTGTTTTATTTTTTAATGTGCTTGTTTTATTGTTCCTTTCTTCAAAAAGATAGCTGAAATTCTTTTTCTTCTTCTTATCAGCCATGCAAATAGTCACGCAGTTTTATGTTTTGGTTTGTGGGTTTATTAATTTCAGGATTTAGGGCTTCTTTTTGAACTCCTTTTACCGCAAGAATGTTTACATTCCTTTTCACCAACTACTGCTTATTGAAAGATGTGAGGAAATTAGTTTGCTGTGCTCAATCCTCAGCTGTTTTCTTCTAGCAACTCTGACAAGGCCCAGCAGAATTCCTTTAGGAACGAGAAAAGAGACAGAAATTATTGATTTCAGTCATCTGTCCCTGCCTAACACTGATGAACGTTTGTCCTGAATTCCGCTAAAACACTTCATAGATAATGATAAATCTGTACGATCCTACTGAATCCTCAGCAGTCTTGCTATTTTATAAAGGCAAAAACCCAAGAGGGAAGCAAGAGCACTTCCAGATCACATTTGACCTTCAACCAAAGTGCCAAAACTAACGGTGCTAAAACCCCAAAGTTTTGTATTAAAAAATTTCCACTTTATTTACTTATTAGACATGACAGAAATGTGGTTTCATTTTATAATTCTTTATAGCTGGAATGCTATTTAACTATAGAAGGTAAAGGGCTCTTTTCCAGAGCAAATGAAATAAAAGAGCTTGGATCTACATTATTTCACACAGAAATATACAAAATAACATTACAAATTGACTAAGACATGAATCAAAAATGGCTCCTGAATATTTGTACTGTTAGATCATAAATGTACTAAATAAGATCCAAATCTTATTTTTTTGTTTTGTTTTCAAGTTATTTCTATTCACAATTTTTAATTTTTAAGGATTTTACAAGTAGTAACTTAATAGTGAGTCATAAACAAGTAGTGATTATAACCTCAATTTTAAAAATATAATAGTTTTGAGTCATAAACAGGTAGTGATTATAACCCCAATTTAAAAAATGGACCCTAGTTCTACATGGTCACATTAATAAGAAGAGAAAGGAGAACTTGCAGGCCCACACTGTTGCGTGAGGTGTAGCCTTAATGAATTAGACCACAGGAGACGAAATATACTAAGGTTTCTGGACAGAATCTGGTGACTAGAGGAGAAAATGAAAAGGCTTTTCTACATGTGATCTTGAGCACAGTTTGATAGATAAGAGAGTCATGATAAGGAGAGCATGAAAAAACTTTTTTTACAAAGAATGGTATGTTTCATTACTAATAAGCATGAAAGAAACTCAAACACAGAGAATTGCCAAGGAGATTTGCATAGTGGGCACAGTTATGACCAAGGTCCCATACAGACAGAATGACCATATAATTTAATATTCAAACAGGACACATTTGAGAGTAAAAGGGCATAATTAATAATTGCTCTGGAGCAACAGGCATAAACTACAACCATCCTGGGTGAACCAGGACATATAATTTCCTACAGAGAGCAGAGGGTAAGGAGATTAAAAGAATGAGAAGACCAGAATCTCTTGAGAAGGTGCTTAAACTTGATGTGACAAGCTACCAGAAACTACTACAAAAGAGGTCAAACAAGATGAAGAAAATATGTGTTGTGTGAATGTAGCTGATTGGATGAAGACAGACCGAAGGCAGGGAAATTGGCAAGGAAGTTGCTGAAAGCAGCAAGCTTGAGGCTGTGTGACTGTAGAATGAAAAGATGCCAAGAGTGGACTTAGGAAGCATCTGAGGGCAAAAAATACAGGATGGAAGGTAAACTGATTGCTGCCAAGTCAAGCAAAACAATGATATGTGATATGACAACAATGTAGGGATGGGAAAAGAGTTCAAAAAAGGAATCTGGAGAAATGTCAATACAGATAAAGATGCTTAAGGAGTGCATATAAAAAATACAGGCACGTAGATAGTATGTAAGACGAGGAATTAGAAAAATCCAGGAGACCGCAAATGAGAAATTAGAGAGGTGTGAGGATGGCGAAAAGCACAGTAACTTCAAAATCAAGAGCATCCAAGATGAGAAGTGGTCAGTGGTGTTAGAACAGCGTCAAGACTGAGAAGAAGAAAAGAAGATGGTAGACCTGGCTTCAGCGACATCACCAAGAGGTCTCATTGGGCAATTGAAGCCGGAGATCACTTTTTTGTAAATGTGCTTATAAAAAATGAGAGATACCACAGTCCTTTGAGAAATGCCGGCAATCCTTTGCACCTGATGTAAGGAACTGATCAGAAATATAATTGGAAAATAGAATTTGCAGAATTTTGGAGAAAAAAGCCTGATAGCGGCTCTTTTGTGGCATTTATTTATTGTTGCATTCAACATGCAAAACTCATTTCATTTCACCCCCTTGGTGTTCTCATTTTTGGTAACTTGGGTTACGTAACTTTGGTTTACTGACTTACAAATTTACACTCAATTTTGACTCCAAACTCCTGTTAGTCAAGCTTCCATTCAATCAAATCTCATTCAAGCTAACTAAAATATTTTAAACCATTATTCCTTTATGAATAGATTCATTTTTCACTGTGACATAACTTGAGGAAGTATTGAGTATGAGAGAATTCACTCTTAATGAGACTACAGAGATGGGAAAAAATGAAAATATCCTTTGGACAAGTTCTTCCAGTGACCTAGGAAATTTAGAACTAGGTCCTTTGATCACCTGTGAGATATAAGTGGGAAAGAATTCCTCTTTTCCTAAATTGCTTGATACCTGAAGTTGTATAGATTTATTTTCTAATTAATTCTAAATTTTTTTGAAAATTAAGCCTCTCACCTGAAATTTCTGTATTCACAGTTTTGTCTGATGGGACACATATAATATGGCAGAATTTACTGATGTCTTTTTGTCCTTAAATATAAATTGGATTATATTCTTATTAATTGCCTTGGAAATCAATTGACCATGAAATAAAGAATCCTAACAACTCTTCTTTTTGGCTTAATTCTCACTTTGTTTCATACATTTGTCCTGATTCAGGGCGACTACTTGCTTTGAACTTTTGTCTAAGTTAGAAAAAGCATCTCTTCCTTAATACTTTGCTTCAATCTGTTGGAATAATATCATAATAAATGTGAACATCTATAACATCTTTGGCGTAAATGGAACCCGTAGAGTTGTGTAGTGTACAGCCTGTACAACCACACATAGCAGCCCTGGGAAGTTGTCCCTGGTGCCTTTCTCCCTCAGCTCCAATGCACAGTCATCTAGATGAGGTAAGACATGAACACGAGGCCCAGAAGAGTGAGGCAATGCTTCCATAAAACCTCATAACACACAGTGATAAAACCGGAGAGAGAGATCTCACTTCCTGGCATTCGTGACTAGGATAGCCTGAATCCCTCTCAGTAATCGTCCCAAGCTGCTAACCTCCCAGTCAGCGGTGATGCCCCAGCATGCCCTAGAAAGGATGACAACAATCTTAGCTCTGCTCAGGGCTCAACCTTAGTTAGGGAAACAGCCTTGTTCTAGTAAGGAATTTCATTTTCTGACGTTGTATTTCCAATAATTGTCTGTACTTATATACACAAAGAGGGTGGTGAGGCCCACCTGCCTACCTCACAGACTCTGAGACTCTCAACAGAGATCATCCATCCCATTTTGTTAACTATAAAGTGCTGTGACTGGATAACTTGTTATAAACTTGAAACATAAAGACATTTAATAAAAGGCCAAAAAAGTAAAACTGACTTATAATTAGTGGGAGGAAAGGTTTGGGTCAGACTTACCTTGGGGCTTGTTCTAAGAAGACTTAGTGCCAGTACCGCCTTCTCTCTGCTCCTGCTGTTGCAACAGGTATACATAATCTCCCCAAATAACCCGGCTGCCGGCTGACCCGGTGACGCGCAGCCAATCCAAACACGTACCAGCTCCAGGCGGCTCCTATAACAAGATACTTTAATTTTATGCAGCACCTTTCATCTAAGGATTTCTACATATATTTTAGTCAATAATTAAGTCTTATAGCATCAAGTCAGCCTCCTAGATTTTAGAGAAGTTGCAAAACTTTAAAGCTAAAGATCAATGCCCGGATGGGAATGAAATATCCTTCACTGAAGTTCGTTCCTCTTCTCAGGTGCATGTGATCCTCTCATTTTAACTTCATTTTTCTTTGTGGAGTCAATGTACATGAACCAGATTGGGAACTAAGAACCTTGACACAGTGGACAAACTATTAGACTTGGGCCAATGCTCTGGCTTAGCGGCCACCCTGACCTGTGGCAGAAACAAACCACTTTACCTTCCTGGGCCTTGGCTTGTGCACATGTAAAGGACCTGAGGCCACAGATGTTAATGGTTAGAGCATCTACAGGGAGGTAAATATGAACTTATTCCAACTGAAAGAAAGATTTAATAGCAAAGGTCTGCATTGTAATTCAAATGCGTGTCTTCTCCATAAGCCTTTCATCTTCTGTTCTGCACCTGGTCTTTGCCAGCAAACATCTAAACCTGTTGATCTAGTGGAAATGAACAGTAATGTGACAGTGACTGATTGGTTCAAACCAATGACGACATAATCAGATCATTGTTCTGAATATCAAACACTTCACACAGAGTTTTCAGATAATCTATCAACCTGATTTGATTACTACAAACATACTTGAACTTCTTTAGTGATTAGGTTCAGGTGGTTCCTATTTTTCCCTAAGGTTTCTTCTGGATTCCTTAGATCCTCCTAATACTTAAAAATGCTACATACTCAAGGAAACTGTCATAAGATATCTTTAAGCCTCCTGCATGCTGAATCTTCACAAATGTCCCTCATGCTTGGCTTCCCTTTGAAGTTAGCAGACAAGAATGCTTGATTAGTTTTATTTAAGCTTCTCCCCTGCCCCTCATCTCATGTTGCTTTCAAAAGCCTCACAGTGGATTTGTCCTGAAGAGGTGGAGGAATAAAGAAGGAAAAAAGCCGAGAAATGATAGATTTTATATATGTGTATATATATATCCCTTCTTTCCAGGGACATGAGCCGCTGCTACTAAAACATTGCTTTACCAGAATTACTTTATATCCTAATCCCTCAAGCAGAAGAGGCCTGAAGGAGTTCTTCAGACGCTCACTTCCTTTCAACTATGTGGGATGCCTCTTCTTTAGAAACTGTGAGAGATAATCAATGCTATTCTGAGGGCTCGCCTCCTATAAAATAAGAATTATAATCCAAGGAAGTTTTAAAGCAGTACTTTGAGTTTTAACTTTTGGTGCTGGTTATGCCAGAGGACCTGTTTCATGATTTGGGGCTGACAGCCCCTGCGGGTTCCTCAGCCTCCTCATCTGAAAGTTGATGACGTAGGACTGAATGACCTCTAAGATCTCCCTTTCACCAAGAACTCCGGTATTTCAGAGCCCTGGGGGTGGTGATTAAGAGTGCAGGCTCTGGGGTCAAACTGCTTGGTTTTGAGTCTTGGCTTCCCCCCCTTCCCTGTTATAATTCCTGTAATTTCTTCTTTATTCTCTTCCCAAATATGGCCCTCATGTCTATCAAACTGCTCAGATGCATGTGTAGCGAATCTTTTCCCAAAAGGTCCTTCTCCTCTCCAGTCACCAGATTCTCTCCAAAATCCTCACCACACTTACTCTCCATAGAGCCCAACACCCAATGGCTGCCTCATAAACAATCTAACAGAGGGCCTGAAATACTGAAGCACTGCTTGTCAAATTGCCTACATTGAGTTGGACAGTATCTATTCATAAATTCAGGGTACCATCACTAACCTATATATCACAGTGGAAAGTTCAAGTTGAAGTTCAGTCAGTAAGAGATAAGACACTGGATGGTTTTTTCACTCAAAATGAAGATAATCATTTACTTTTACTCATTCACATTTACCCATTTCTTCATGGCAAAATGATCCTTATTTATTTCCTGACATTTTTCTACCTAATCCTTGTGGTGGACAGACCCTGAAGCGGTCCTCTTACTCACTGCCCTGTGATGTTTACACCCTTGTGTAATCCCCTGCTCTTGAGTGTAGGTAGGGTCCATGACTTGTGTCTTACCAGTAGAACACAGCAAAGGTGATGGGATGAACACGATTCCACATACACGGTTAAGTTACATAAAATTGTAATGTCCTTCTTACTAGGAGACTCTCCCTTCTTTCTTGGCTTTAGGAAGCAAGGAGCCATGTTTGGAAGGACCAGATGGCAAGGAACTGAGGGCTGACCAACAGCCAGCAAAGAACTGAGGCTCTCAGTCTGACAGCCCACAAGGAACAAAATGCTGCCAATAACCACCTGAGCTTAGAATCGGACCCTTCCCCAGTCAAGCCTCCGATGAGACCCCTAGTCCCAGCCAACAATGATTGCAGCCTTGTGAGATACTCAAGCAGAGGTACCAGCTAAACTGTGCCACAAATCCTAATCCACAGAAACTGTGAAATAATAAATGTGTGTTGTTTTAAGCCCTTACATTTGTGTTAATATTGTTATACAGCAATAGATAACTAATACAATCCTCAAAGTAAACCATCCACTTGAGTCAAATTTGCTTCTTCTCTCTTGTCTTAGTCAGCTCAGGCTGCCATAACAAAATACCATAGTCTGCGTGTCTTAAACAATAGACATTTATTTCTCACAGTTCTGGAGGCTGGGAAGTCCAAGATCAAGACATAGACACATTCAGTCCTTTGTGAGGACCCTCTCCCTGGCTTGCAGACAGCACATTCTTGCTGTATCCTCCATGGTGGAAAGAGGAAGTTCTAGTGTCTCTTCCTCTTCTGATAAGGGCACTAATCCCATGATGGGGCTCCACCATCATGAACTCATCTAAACCTAATTACCTCCCAAAGGTCCATCTCCTAATACCATCACATTGGGAAGTTAGGGCTTCAACATACGAATTTGGGGGGAATATAAACATTCAATCCATAACACCTCTTTTTTTAATTTCTTGACTTCATACTTTTGCTCACTCTAGTACTACTTCCTGAAAAACTTTCCCTCTTTTTATTGAAATTCCTTCCACTTTTTAAGGCCAAATACAATTGGCTCTTACTTCTCTGGATTTTTTAATTTTTTTTGTGTGAGGAAGATTAGCCCTGAGCTAACATCCGTTGCCAATCCTCCTCTTTTTGCTGAGGAAGATTGGCCTTGGGCTGACATCCAGGCCTGTCTTCCTCCACTTTATATGGGATGCCACTACAGCATGGCTTGACGAGCGGCATGTCTGTCTCCCCCGGAATCCAAACCTGCGAACCCTGGGCTGCCGAAATGGATCACGCGAACTTAACTGCTATACCACCAGGCCGGCCCCTTCTCTGGATTCTTATGGTGCCAAACTAGAACATCAGCCTTTTAAGAACTAGAACCTTGTTTATTTTATAATGCCACTATGTAAGGATAGTGGTATCTGCTTTTTGAAACCTAAATGAACAATACAGTGTCTTTCATATAACAGAAACTCAAAAAATGGTTATTTTTAAGTTAATAGAGGAAAATATATTGCAGTTCCAATTTGTGTTGATGAAAAAGTCCAATGATGCATAATTTTTAATGAAAACATTTGATTACTATTAGAAATAAGTATTAATAGCCCCTTAAACCACATATATATTTTAGGGATACCCTACGACTTGAAATTGAGTTTAATACTCCATCCATAAAGGATGTGAATACTCAGTGGTAGAAACTCTTAACAAATGGGTGAACAAAAAAATAACTTTAGAAATAACACTTTTTGTTTTGCTTATAATTTTTTCCTTCTGGAAATAAGTATTTGTTTCCAAAATAATACTCATTATAGAGTTTTAAAAGTTAAAATGTACACTAAAATGTCTGTCTTTGGAAATTATCTTTAGAAAGCAGATAACTGCTTGCTTTAAAGATGGAGTATATCTTAAATAATTCTTCCATAAATACAAAAGACTCTTTAATATCTTAGTCTGTTAAAACTAACCTTCATTAAATTACTCATAGTAATGAAAAAGAATGGTCAGATGAAATGCTGAAATTTAAAGTAACCCCAGGCACTGATGATCTTTGTGGGGTTCACAGTGAGCTCAGAGAGGGCCAGAGTTGGCCTCTCTCCTTTGACCAGGGCTCTGAGACTACACGTGCTTGCACAGAGGTCTGTGGGAGGTGGGGTGACTCACCCGAGGATGCTCTTATTCATACAAATACATTACAGCACTGCTCTGAGACTCAGACTGAATTGCCCTTGGGCAAACCCGAAGAGTAGGAGCTTTGTCTGTGTTTGTGGACTAAGAAAATATTCAATGTTCACTCTAAAGAGCAGCTGAAACCAGATAAGGCCAAGAAGGGAGGAACTTTGAGTCCGGTATGAAAAGAACTGTAGATAACCATTCATTTTTATTTTGTTTAAGGAAAACCGAAATGAATTTGCCTTAAAAGGAAAAAGGTTGACAATTTGCTGATGAGAAAAGAAAAGATAGTTTGCAATTCTAGTCCTTTGACCCTATAGTTTCCTAGCATTGTTTCTCTCTTTGCATTTTATCAGACATACCTCATGTAAGACGCGATGGAAGGAATGGACATGTGTGTATATGTGCACACGCATACATACATATAGAGGGAGAGGGAGGAAGATAGAGAGAGAATAAGAGGGGAAACGTAAAATAACTTTGCACACCACCAATTCAAAATACCTTTTCACCAGTTCTTTCAGGGCTGAAACCCACTCATCACCCCCTAGCCCCAAGCCCACCACTCATGTATATATATATGTATTTATTTTATAGAAAGCGTAGGAGTGTGTTACACAGCTTGGCTGTATTATTAGTAAAATATTAAAAGTATATGAGAAAAAAAGTTATTTGTAATCTTAATGCTTATATACCAGTATAAGAATATACAATGTTGTTTCTGAACTTGAACCAGACATGGAAACTCTAATGCTTAAGGAAAAATGAATTTAAAACAAAAGATGCATACTTTTATAGTAAATATGACAAATACCCGTCACCTCCTGATTATTAGCTCAGCTCTAGCGTCACAGGTCATTAGGTAGCAAATGCCATCAGTACTAGGAGGAGAAATCTGAGCTGTGATGTAGAATAGCCTATGGCTATTAAGAAAATGAATGGAGAATGGAACATATTATTGGTTCTTCTTAGGTGATGTAACCTTAGAAGACTCTAGACATGTTATTTCACCAACCCAAGAGAAAAACAAAACACATAATCACATAAATATTTTAAGTTTCCTCAACCAAGTATATTCACTTTGTTGCTTGTCATGAGTATAAAAATAGGAGTTTAAAGAGAATTGAGTTTGGTGGTCTGGTAACTCTTTAAAATCAAATTATCAAGTGATTGGATGCTTGGACCCAGATTATAAAGAAAAATATCGAGATGGTCACAAATTAAATAATGTCACATGATTATTTGGTTTCCTTGGTTCTTAACAGCCATGAGAAGTTCTAAGATCGCTCATTCACACCTGAAGCTGACCAGAGCAAACCTGGACTATTCAGCTGTTAAAATATCTTGCCATTTTTTTCTTTTCTGAGGAGGTTGGGAGAAATTGGCTATGGTGAGGTACTTTCCTAGTCGTTTGCCTTTAGCTGCACTTGAACTTTCAATAATTTATCTGGCATGAAATGGAACAAAGCTCCAACCCCTTCTGAGTTCCACCAGGAAGGACTGAGGATAAAGTGAAGTGATAAGTAAGAGGTTTTTAAAGTTCACCAAAGTAGTCTTTCCTACAACATTTGCCTTGGGGTCCGAAACTAACCCTATGCTTCTCTTTCAGAGGGGGCAAATGGCCTTGGGTAAAATCCCAGAGTTTTCAGTTTCTGCTCTGGAAGCCGTTAACAATGGGAATCCCTTGAGTTGAGAACAAATGATTTGCAAAAGAGCTATCACATTCTCCATTGTGGATAAGAATCTGAGTCAAAAATAATGATATGCTTTTCCTTTGGCTTCCCCATTATCACAAGTATAAAGAAATTCCAGAGCCCTGCTCCAAGGTTAGGGCCGTCAGGCAAAACATCAGAGGCAGCAAAGCTTATATATTTGTGCACCAAATTATCTCTCCAGTGTCTCGTCTCAAATTCTTTTCCTCCCACTCTAACCTCTAAACCAACCTCACACATAAACATATTCCAAATCTACCCCTTGAGTCTTTATTGATATTTTCTATGTCAATGGCCGATAGTCACGTTGAGTTATTCCTCCCATGGATCTTTGCATTTTGCCTAAATCAAAGCCATAAACTAAAAGGTTAACAATACACTGATGCAGTATCAACATCCTGCCAGAGCAAAGACTAGGTCTTGGAACATGAGGGACAAAAAGACTCTTTATTTTTAATTTTATTAATTGGATGGACTATTGAGCACCAAGCCAGTCCTGCAAGGCCCCAGGAGTGAAGTCTTCCTTTCCAAGAGGAGTAGAAAAGGAAAATTCTTTCAATGGAATAATTGGAGTCAAATTGCTTTTACATCAACGAATGTACCAAATGATTTTGAGATGGCATGGTAGAGTGACAAGTTCACAGAATTTGAAGACCACAGTCCAAGTCCAAGGCAGAGACCACAAAGGTTTTGACATTAAAAGAACTGGAGGCAGACTAAATTTCTTACTTCTGGAGATAAGCCTAGAAATACAAGTAGATGATTTTTGTTTTCTTTTGCAGTCCTAGCTTTGCCCCTCACTAGCTATACCATCACTTAAAAGTCAATAATTTTTAATTTTATCAAAGTAATTCAAATACGTGGTTTTGAACAGTGAAATTGTTCCAGAAAACTTATATAACGAAACTCAGCATCCACTGCTGTGCACGTCCACGCTAAGTCCTCCTTCCCAAGGCAAATATTTGCAAAATTTTTTCAGCTATTTTTGTCTGTCTCCTACCTCTATACACCTGATTAATATGGTCATACATCATCTACTGACTTCCAATCGCGGCAGATATTTTTTCTCTCTTACACTAAACCCTTCCATACACTAACAATCACTTCCCATCCTCCTAGAATACGTATACAACAATTTTTGCTTAAATTCCTGTTTAGAGATACTTCATTATAACTGTATAATTACCATTTGTTGCTGAGCCAATTAGTATAATATGATTGTGTTTCCATTTCTATAGTATTTTTATTAGTATTTCTTAAAGTTAATAATTGTCTCAATCTTTCATTGGCTTAGGCTTCTATATACCCATGCTTCATTTTTCTCAAAAGTGTAAACATAACACATATATAAAATATTTCACAATACTATTTTCTACATGGTCAAATGCATTAGATAATGTCACAGTTCCACATTTTTTCCTGGAAACCTCTCCCTCCGAACCCTCTATCACCTCCTGTTCAGTCTGGACTGTCTGTTCTTCCTGCTGCTGTCATCCTGGAACTTCCCTTCATCACTCTTCTGTGATGGCTTTCCTGTTGCCACAACGCTCTATCTTCATCTTTTTTGGTTTCTTCCTTATTTTGATGATACACATCTCTCAATGGCTTCCCCCAAATGAGTGAATGGAAAACAAAGTTTTGATAATAGCTAGCTGTCCACCAAAATTTGTGCTTCTCTTTCCGTAATTTGAGGCTGTCACTGCACGTGGCTACCCAGCCAGGAACTTCAAGTCCTGGTAAGGCCATGCGACTAGTTCTTGACAGTAGGAAAGTGAGCAGAATTAACGTGGAACACTTCCAGGCTGGGGCCTGTAAGAAGTAGGTGGGGCCTTTCTATCTTTTTTCCTTCTGCTGACTAGAAGTTGACACCCAAGCCTACCTTGGAGTAATGTTGGACTCTCCATCAGCTTGGGATCCTGAATGACTAAGTGGCTCAGAGCCCTCCCTATGCTAGCCTGTAATGTGAGTGAGAAATAGACCTCTATCGTCGTCAGCCATTGAAATGAGGCGATTACTTGTTACAGCAGCTACCATTACCTTAACTTCATTAATAATCTGACTAGGAAGGAAGTCCTAAATTAAAAATCCTTTTCCCTCAGAATTTTAAAAGCATTTTTCCAATCATTGTCTTCTGCTTCTAGTTGCTGTTAAAAATTATGCTTCTATTTCTATTCCTCATTACCTATTTTATTTTTGTCTTTGTTTGCTCTCTCTCTCTCTCTCTGCTTTTTAATTTTGTCTCATTATCTTTAAGGGGACAATTTTGCAATAGTCAGTGTGGGCTTGGGTGTGTGTCTCTTTGCTTTGAGCTGGATAGCAAGCATTTTCAACCTATAGACTCAGATTCTTTCATTATGGGAAATTTTTTCATATTATTTCTTTGAAAATATTTTCATTTCTTCTCTCTTTTTACTTTCTGGACCTCTGGATATGAGACATCCTTGATTAATCACATAAATTTATTTTACCCTATTATATACCTCTTTGTCTGTAATTCTGCTTTCTGGGAAATTGCCACAAATTTATATTCCAAATCCTCCGTTAATGTTTTTATGATCATATTTTCAATATCTGAGTTAATTTCTATTCTCTAATTGCTCATTTTCATTCCATCTTGTTCTTCTTTTACACATGTAATAGCTTTGCTCATCTTGCCAAAGATATCATGTTTCTTTAGAAGTTTCCTTATTAAATACATTTCTGTAGAACTAAATTTGCATCCGTTACTTAAGTAAATCTCTTCTCATGAAATCATTTTGAATCCACTTTATCCTGCCTTTCGGTTTATCCTCTCTGTTCATCTCACAGTATCATGTGATGCATTTAGGATCAGAAGACAATAGTATGAGTGACTGAGATTTCTACTTGATTCTTGTGCCATTAAAATATTATTTTAAGGCACAGGATCCAATTATATTGGATTCTGATTTATGATTTTAAGAAATGTTGCTATCTGGTCTAGCTTTTGAAAAGAGATCTCCAAAAATGTTTTTGTTTATGACAGACACATTCTCAAAGGGTCATTCTACAGTAAATATTTATCAGGAGGTAACATTCTGGACAAGAATAATAATAACCTTTGAATGTTAGATATTAAGAAGAAGAAAAATAGTATGTAAGCAGTACATAATTTAGGAGGGAAAAGGAAATAATATGCTTTTTCCCAATCATAGATGTAATATTGGAAACTATTAAAAAGTTTCCAGCTCTCTTGAAAAGAAATAACCTCTGCTTTTTGCTTTACTTACTTCAAGCACAATTTTTAAAATAATATTTCTCTGATTACAAAAACAGGACATGTTTATTGTGGAAATTTTGGACATGTGGAATCACAGAAAAGCCCAAAGGAAAAAATGAAAATCACCTACAACTACAGTACTCAGAGAAATAATCCCTGTTATGATTTTGTTTTCTATCCTTTCTGTCTTTATGTGTATAATATACATTTTTTTGGTGTTTTGTGACTGACCTGATTTTTTTTTCAATACGTAACTATATTTTCACGCCATTAAAATATTATTTTAAGGCCCCGTATCCAATCATGGCTACATCACAATCTACTTAATCAATCTCCTATTGTTGACAGTTAGGTAGTTTCCAATTTTTCACTATCATAATAATGCTACAATGACAAGGATATCCTGGTACATAAATCATGTTACACACTATAGTTATTTCCTTGACACAAATACTTAGAAATGGAATGGGTAGGGCAGACGGAATTAACATTTTTAAAACTTCTGATACATCCAGCCATGTTGCTTTCCACGAAGACTTTACCAATTTTATCCACCACCACCAATGTGATAAAGGGCATGTTTGCCTAAAACATTATTAAAACAGAGTAAATTATTTCATATCCTCCCATTTGATGAGTTGAAATGTGTCCTCTGCATTACTTTCACACGATTCATTTCTGCCAACCAATGTGAAATTAAAACATGCAAAAGTTGACTAAAGTAATACATTGTAATGGGTTCCAAAGAAGGCAAATAAAATTCCTAATTGTGCTTTGCTTTTTCAGATACTCCTCTCAATGGCAGATATTTTCTTTATAATATCCTTCACAAGTGTACACTAAACTGGGCAGCCTGGCTTAAGTCTAATAAGCAACTAATTGAGACTAAAGACTGAAAGCTTTTAAAATGCCAAATCATCTCCATCTTTGTTTCCATTGCCTGAATTTTAAGGTATATATTTCTTACCAGTAACATAAATAATTCTTATTTTTTTCATTTCCACTCATTTTTGTAAAAAAAAGAAAGCAAAATGTGATAAAATATTCAAATAATTTCATAAACCCTACTATATTGACAAAGATAGAAGCAGTACTACTGAAACTGAAATGTTGGCAGACAAACAACATCAACCTGCCACATTTAAAAATATCCTTTTATCAGGTAAATGTCCACATTAAGTACAATCAACACAGTTTAGTGATTTCAGTGTGTTAGGCACAACAGTATAAGTGACGCCTAATTAAACATATGGAAGCCACATAATCTCATTGATGCTTTATTTCCCATCCATTGATTGCTAGCAATGTTAAGCATGTTTCCATAAGTGTATTGGCCATTTGTTGTTCTATTGTGAATTTCCAGTTTATAGCCTTTGTCTATATTTTATTGGGACGTGCAGTGTTTGCTTATAGAATCATAAATGCTATTTACAATTTCAGAATATAAAAACCGTTATAGTTGATTTGAATAATGATAACTAACTGGCCATACGTCTTCTTTCGGTTTGGTTTATGGGGTTTGTTTGTTATGGGTCTACAGATATTCTTAATTTTTTTGTGTGTAATCAAATATCTCAATGCTATCTTTAAGATTTTTCTCTGTTTTATTACTTTAAAAGATTATCCTATTCAGTTTTCATCAAGTTCTCTTTTTAGGAGGAGGAAGAGAAGGTGTTTGTTTACATTTAAGTAATTTGATTGCAATTGATTTTATGGCTTCTATGCGTTTAAGGCAGAAATCTAATTTTACTATATTCCAAATTGCAACCAATTAGTCCAGCACTATTTTGACTAATCCATTTTTTCTCCTAAATTGAAATTGAAATGTTATCTTATTTTTATACTAAGTATTTATGTATATTTGAGTCTGTTTCTTAGCTCTCTACACTGGAGAATTTCTACTCCAAATTCCTTTCTCATTTTTTACACATGTATCACGATGGGAATTATTTTCACTTTTCAATTTATTTTCATATCTCACAATCCAAATCTCCCTCCCTTCATTATTCTGTTTTATAATGGTCTTATCTATTTGTTTCTTTCATATAAACTTTTGAATCATTTTGCTGAATTGAAAAAAAACCCACTTGAGTTTTTATTGGAATTACATTCAAATTATGAATTCGGAAAATATTACATATTTGCTGTATATGCTGAATTTTTCCCATCCAAGGTCATGCTATTAATAGAACTCTCTGTTAATTTAAAATTTTATTTGCAGTACTCAGTAAAGTTATATAGTTTTGCCCATAAAACTCCTGTTCAGCTTTAATTAATGTACCTGCTATGTTTATTATGATTGTGAGTTTTTCCCACTTTAGGGTGACCAACCATCCCACTTTACCCAGGACTGAGGATCCCAGGGATGCGGGACCTAGAGTGCTACAACTGGGAAAGCCTCAGGCAAACTGGGATGGGTGGTCACCCTACATTATATTGTTCAACTAGTTATGACTGGTACTTAGAAAAATTAATTACTTATACATATATTTATTTTGTTCCCAGCCACTTACCTCTGTTTTAATTTTCAATAGAATGTCAGTTGATTGTATTGTTATTTTTAATGTTATATACAGATAGTGATAATTCCCAATATTTATAGGGTTTTCTTTTTGCCTTACTGTATAGATCAGTATGTCCAGAATAATGTTGACAGTAAATAATAATAGTGACATTGTATATTTGCTGGCCATTGGCTTGACAGATATTATTCATCAAGTTATAGAACTATCCTTCTATTCTTTTGTAAGACTTTGTGGTGGTTGCTTTTTAAATTAAGCATGAATGCTTAATTTTATAAAAAAATGTTTGGAACGTTCTATTTCAGTGGCCTCAATGGGGAAATATTGGAGAGAAAGAGGGAAAATTCTCCACTGGAGCTTATAGCAGAATCAACTGTGGGGTTTTTTCACACTAGACTGTACTCTCACATACATTAGATTTTGATCAATCCCATCCCGTGTTTCTTGCCTAAAGCAGGAGAAGTGGTGTGGATTACTCCTATTTTAGAATGGTATGAGCCAATTTTCTAATAAAATGTGTTATATCCTGAAGTAATCAAGTTCGCCTGGAAAAAAAAGTTTGACAACCATCAAATAGACAATGCTAAGTTTTTTTCTCCTTTTATCTGTAGATACCATAAAACTAGATTAGTAGAATTCCTAATATTAGATCTTTCTTCTATTGCTGCAATGCCCCTGCCTTTTTCTCTTAATATACTTCCAAATATGAGTTGCAAAATTTTTGGTATCTCTATTTATAAATGAGATCCTTTTTTAGGTTTCTATGCCATTTGGAGGCTGATTTTTATATAGTTATCATCATGGACACTGAAAGTGAATTGGAAAATTTTACATCTTTTTTCTCATCTCTTAAGCACACTATACCTTGTAAGAATCATCTATTCCTTGAAAAGTATAGGATTTTGTCCATGAAAGCATCCAAGTCATGCTTTTCCAGAGGTGATTTATCAGAGACTTCTAGGGGTTTTTTTCCATAATTATTGGACTATTTATTGTGGGAGATCAAGATTTGGCCACCCTGAAATATATCTCTTTACCTTGATTGTTTTCTCTGAAGGACATTTGACCTCTCCCACTAACTGCCTAAAGAATTTGACATGGTGGCTCCTTCCTGGAACAGATCTTCTATCATGATGGCTGTAATGACAATGTAAAATAGATGTTACAATGGGAGGGGCACCAAGCCCCTTTTATCAAAAAACTCTATCTCTCCCTGACCAAATTATCTATAGACGACCCTGAAAAGAATTGTCCTCCTGCCCTCTGAAGTCCCAGGCCACCACCCACCCCCAACACACTGCTCGCCTTTAGCTGCAATACTTAAACAAGCAGCTTAGACAGAGGGACGAGTTGCTCATTTCTGAGTTTCTCCCATATATACATGTTATTAAACTTGGTATTATTTTCTCCTGCTAACCTGTCTTGTTGATTATTTGGCCAGCCATAAGAACCTTAAGGGAAAGGGCAGAGGGAGATTCTCCCTCTTCCCCCGACAGTTTTGGCGTAGTCGGCAGGATCCACACTGGCTGGCAAGTTGCCTTCTCTGGCTGGAAGACCTGCCTTCTCCCTGGACTACTGCAGATGGTAAGATACAGGAACGCCTGACGAAAGCCGGCAAAAGGTAAGACTTCTTACCATGTCAGCCTCCCGGAATCTCTATCTGTAGAGTCTGGCGGAAGGAAATGGTGAGCATTTTTTCTCTTTCTAAATTTAGATTGGCAAGGAAAAATATTTGGGAAACTAGTTTCTTGTGCTTTTAGTGACTCTTGGTTTAAATTTGGTAGAGTACTCTTGGTTTTGATCTTGATCCCCTTTCCTCCCAGAGGTAGTCTCTGTTTTTCTCTTTTGTCTGTGTCTTTTGTCATAAGAAAGAAATACCATAGGGTAGGACGCAGGCATAGGCCCTATAAGCCTGCTGTCCAGGCCGGCCCCACAGACTGGTGAGTTTGCGGGTCTCACCAGACCGGCATCTACAAACTTTGCTGTGGGTTATTATGCACATGAAGTGAAGGCCATTGCCGAGGGCATCTTAGAAGCCAAAAAGGCCGCAAATTTGGTGGGCACGGGTCGAGCAGTTAAGAGCCATTAGGGCGCTCGCCACTTTCAGAAGACTCCCGTGACAGGATAAGTTGGGTCACAGAACGGGGTAGATGACACAGGTCCCCCGCCAACTGCAAGAAAATGTCCGTGCAACGATGAGGTACTCTGTAAAGCACACAGTCCCCAACCCCGCAGCACCTCCCCCCCTAGGTATTATTCTGGCTCCAAGAGACCTAAGGCGTGGCTAAAGCTGTCATTGTGCACATAAGAAAAGAAAAGAAAAAAAAAAAAACCAGATGAGGTTTTTCCTTCTGTCTTGTTCTGTGTCCTGAGAAAACTTGGCTTTGTGACCAGTGAGAATCTTCTCCTTGGTCTCCACCATACGTAAGGTGCATTTACCGGAGTGCACCTTGGTGGCCAGTCGAGTAGACTGGGGTTCCGAACTGTCTTTGTCCGGCTGTGCCAAAGTCTCAGGGGAGTTTGTCATAAAGGGCCCAGTCCATAAGGGCTTTTGTCGTCTTAACCTTTGTTGCTTGTTAGTGCTGGAAAAATCCCAATCCAGTATCGCCTGCCCGGTGTCACAGATTAGCGGGTCTGTGACTGGAGGCATCCCACACTATTGTGGGAGACCAGAGACACCGTTTTCACTACACCATCCTTACCACCTGTACAACGAAGGTCTTTACTTTCTCTGAATATCTTTGAGAGTAAATTCTGTAGATCACGGGGGCTACATCATCTGCGCCCTCACCAGGGACGCCTCTTGCGTCCATGGTAGATTTATTCTAAGCATGGAAAGTTACCTCCGGGTCTTTCCTTAAAAAGGCTTATTGGTTCGAGTCAGTATTAGAATAAATATACAAATAAAGATCCTACTCGTCAATGGCCAGACGACGGATCCTTTAAATTGGGAAAACTTCTAAATTGGGGGAAAAAAAATTTTTTTTGAGAGCTCTCACATAATTATTTATTTGATACCTAAAAAAAGGCTAGAAAAAGGAAGGGAAAAATTTGACTAGCCTTAAGACCTTGACTCAGGTTACAATTAAATTGAGAACATGTAAAAGTGTAAGTGTTGATAAGATTATAAAGGTTGAAATGTTTGAGCTAATTTTATATAAAGAGGTTACATCAACTTTGCCTGAATATGTTTTAAAATGTCTGACTGGGAACGCTTCCCTTGTCCAAAATTATAAAACCAAGACCTATTGATAAAAATCTTAATGATAACTATGTTTAAAGATATAAGAGGTGATGAAATTTACATAAAATTTTATAGGAAAAAACTGATGTTATTTCTATTACAGAACTGGTTAACAAAAATAGTAATTTAAATGATGGCTAATTTTATCTAATGTCTTATGAAGTCTTGTAGGCAATCTAAATAATAATTGGGAATAAGTAACTAAATAGCTGTGAAAAAGATGAACGTTGGATGAACTTTAAACAATAATTATGTGTTATGGTGGTTACAGCTTCCAAACTCTTTTTGGTGACTTAAAACTTTAGAGTTTTGCTAAATTTTATAATAAAAATTCAATTGAGTATCTAGATCATTTCCAAATAACATAAGATATTAGACATTGATTGCTAAATATACATTTGTCTACTTTTCGCTTTTCATTACAGGAAAACTAAAAGGTGTTTTGGGTCTATTGGTAAACATGTGTTTTATTAAAAGATTGTACTATAAAGTAACATATGTCTAGAAATTATGAAGTGTTTATAAATTTTCCAAGCCACAAGATACTAATGTAAAAAAAGTTTATAATTGTTTACTTAGTTTTTACTTACAAATTAAGGTTTCTAAAGGTTAAAATTTCTAATTAGTATATGTGATTGAAGCTACTAAAAATTAAGAAAAATATGTCTGTATACAAGGAAAGTAAGATGTATAAAGAAAGAACAAAGAATAAAAATATTTTGTTTGATTGATTAAAAAAGATAAATTTGTCCTCAAGTACTAGGAGGGAAAAGAAAGACATGGGACAAATTCTAAATGTAAAAAGAAAGCTATAGAAGGTTTGTAGAAGGAATTCTGGAAAAAGAGTTTTATGCATAGTGAAGTTGGCTAAGATTGAAATGAATTTAATTAAATAAATGAGTTTTAATATCAGAAGTAAGCTGGTACAAAATTATAATTTGGTCTTATTTCTCTTAAAAGGATAATTTTCTTAAACTTGATAAAGAGGTTATAAAAGATTTTTCTTTACCTTTGAGTAATCTACCTAAAAGACAGAAAATCTATGTTTTGTTAAAATAATTTCCTGTGTTCAAAAGACTGAGGTCTCTCTATTAAGGCTTTTTAGACTGTTAATGCTCTGTTTGCTTTGACTTTTTATATTTTTGACAAGCTCCCCAAAATTCATATCTTAAATAAAGTCTTTTTTTTACTTTTTTTCTTTGAGAATTTTCAAAGGGCCCTGGAACTTCTCAAAGAAGTTTGCTCTCTGCCTATAAAGAAAAAGATACTAAACTTATTAGGCTTATTCAGTATGTTAAACTACATGGAAAACATTGTGAGACAAGTGATGATAAACCTTCTTAGGTGATATTATGTGGGTAAATGTTATTGATATAGGTATTTTAAAATTGCATAACATTACTAAAATTCTGATCTGTCCTGGTTATCAGTCATAATTCTGGTTATTATTTTAAAGTGTTATATGTCACAAAATTAACCAAATTTCTTTGTCAATTGCCATTTTGAGGTCTTGTTGTTTACAGACATTTCTTTGCTCTAATGCTTTTACAAAATGTTTCAACTTCAGAAAAATTCATGGAAAGGACTCTGACATTTACACTAAAGTACAGGCTTCTGATAAACTTTCTGATCATAAAACTGAACTGAGTAAAAAATTACAAAAATCTGATAGAGAGACTGATAACTTCATGAAGCTGCTAACAAAAAGATTGGGATCAAAAATGGATTACACAGGACTGAATAAACTGATTATAATTTTTATGATTTTTCATTTAAAATATTGCTGAATTTTTAATGTTTTGTTTTTTCAGATTTAAAGAAAACTTTTTCTCTTTTCTCCTGAGCTAGCTATGATTTATAACAATTTGGTAAATGATATTTTTGTAAGTAAAATTAAAATATTTATCTTTTTCTCTCTACCTGATCCCTCAAATTTAAAAACTCTTAATAAGTAAATATTGTTGTTTTCATGGCAATATAGTTATTTACATAAGTTCAGTAAAAATCTGTTCTCCTTATAACAGAACACAATTGAAAACACTGGTTATATTACCAAGGTTGTGACTAAAACATCATATTTGCGATATAACCACACAGCTTTTAAAAAATAAAGATTGGACTTTATAAAATAAAGCCACGTAAAAATATTGGCCTGGTACCTTATGTTCCAAACAGCACTTACCAAGATAAATAAAAAATGTCACTTATCTGGCAGGTACAAAGAACCTCAAAATATTTGGGGGGAACCTCAGAAGAGAAAAATTCACCCAAATCTGTAGATATTACAGGCAAAGTCTGATGACAAAATCCTTGGCTTGGCTTTTCTGGCCTGGAGAGGCCTTTAAAGTTCAATCTGAGATTCCTTATAAAAAGTTCCAGCAAAGCAGATTTAAAAGATCCTATGTGATCAACTGCTATTCTTGCTGTACTTATATAAATAATTGGGCCAACTCTATTGGCACTAGACTTATTTTACAAACTAGTTAGTTTTAATTTGGCTATCTTTGATAAAAATAAGGGTGATTTAAAAAAAAAATTATATTTCAGTAAAAACTCTAGTATACAAATGCAGATATTAGATCCTAGTTTTGTTGTCTTTTGAGGTTTTTGTTTTATATCTGTTGACTGGACTAGATCCTGATTTCTTCTAGTCTCCCAAAATATCTGACTACAGATCTCCAAACTAACGTTTTTTATTTTTTCCATCATTTTCATTTAAAATCACTGAGAACTGAACCTGCCCTTTTTCCTAAAGCCTTACAAACTGAAGCTGATGGACTTGATATAAACTTAAGAGATGACCTGACGACACCATCAGAGACATTTTAAACTGCAAAAGATACTTTGACGCTGACATCTAAAAATCATCTTAACTGGCTGTTCTCTGACCTCAGAAACTGGTTTACAATTTGCTCCAACCATTAACTTTGTTTTTCTTTTGTTTCCATAGGAATGCTTCTATTAAATACTTGATTGCTTACTTCCACAATATAGGCGTAACCTTGAGAGCCCACCTACATCATCACCTTCCAAAAAAAACTTAATTAAACTGATCTATTATCAGGACTAAAAAATGTGTTCAGTGAGATAAAACAATCTACCAACTCAGCTTCTGGACTATGAAACTTCTTTAAGTTTCAAAAAGACTGTAAAACTTTTAGTTTCAAAGGCGGGACTGTGGGAAATCAAGATTTGGCCACCCTGAAATATATCTCTTTACCTTAATTGTTTTCTCTGAAGGACATTTGACCTCCCCCACTAACTGCCTAAAAAATTTGACATGGTGGCTCCTTCCTAGAACAGATCTTCTATCATGATGGCTGTAATGATAATGTAAAATAGATGTTACAATGGGAAAGGCACCAAGCCCCTTTTATCAAAAAACTCTCTCTCTCCCTGACCACATTATCTATAAATGACCCTGAAAAAAATTGTCCTCCTGCCCTCTGAAGTCCCAGGCCACTACCCACCCCCAACACACTGCTCACCTTTAGCTGCAATACTTAAACAAGCAGCTTAGACAGAGGGACGAGTTGTTCATTTCTGAGTTTCTCCCATGTATACATGTTATTAAACTTAGTATTATTTTCTCCTGCTAACCTGTCTTGTTGATTATTTGGCCAGCCAGAAGAACCTTAAGAAAAAGGACAGAGGGAGATTCTCCCTCTTCCCCCGACATTATGCTTCCATTTCTTCTTAAGTCAACGTCATTGATTTAAATTTTTCTAGAAATCATCCATTTCAATTAAAAATTTTAATTTATCAGTATAGACTTTTTCTTATAATTTTAATCTCCTTTATATCTGTATTTACATTCATTTTCAGATTCCTATTTTGGTTTTCTTTTCTTGATTAGATTAGCTAAAAGTTTGTCACTTTGTTGTTATTGTTGTTGTGGTTTGTCACTTTGTTGTTGTTATTTCATTTTGTTTAAAAAAACAGATTTTGGATCTTTTTTCTACTGCCATCTGTTTTCTGGAAAATTCTAAAGCATTATCTCCTCATTGTTTCTGCTACATTCTCTCTTTTTTTCAGACTCCAAGTATACATATGTGAGATCTTTTCATCATGTTCCATTGGTCTTTGATGCTTGTTTATGTATTTTCCATCTTTTTGTCTCCTGATAGTTAGGTCTGGACACCTGAATATTTTCTTCTTACCTATCTTCTAGTTTACTAATTCTGCTTTAATGAAATCTATCTATTCAGTTCTTACTTGCAATTATTACATTTTTTTCAGTTCTCAAATTTCCCTTTAACTTATTTATATTTTTCTGATTCCTTGCTAAAATTCTTCATCTTTTAATAAATTAATCACAGGTATTTTAATAGTCATGCCTGATAATTCCAATATCTGGATCTTCTGTGGGTCTAATTTTGTCTGTTTTAATTTTTTTTCTTGGTTTTGGTCAATATGACCAGCTACTTTTTTAATGTAATGCTGGACGTCATATGTAAAAAAATAATTTGAAGCTCTGGACAATGTTGTTTTTCTCCAGAGAAGATTTTCTTTTGCTTCCCGCAATGAATTAAGGCAAAGGTATACCACTTTAATGTAATTGATTAAAGTGGGTTGAGCTGACTCAAAACTGGGATTTTTTTCCTTTTGAAAGCTTGCCGGTTAGCCCATACTCCTAGAGTATAACCTTTTGGAAGTTCCAGTTGAAAGCCTTGAGTATTTGCCAGGGCAAATCCTCTGGTTTTTCTCAACTCTAGTTTGCGTCACCCCACCCCATAAGACCACCCAAACTCTGCTCAGCTTCTCAGCCTTTCGAATACCACTTTCTGCAAAACTTCTAGCCTCTCAGCCTTCACCCATGCTTCTAATTGGCAAATACTTTAAGATGAAAAGTGGTGCCAAAAATAGGGCTCATCTCTCTATGCTCTTCTTCTCTCTAGGATCTTGGCCCTCAAGTCCTTGCTACTTTGGTAGCTTTTCAATATCTTCAAACAGAGTTTGCTGTTGTTGTTCAGCTTAATTAGGTTTTCTCAGTGTGTAGAGTTGGTTTAAAAGTAAATAATCTGCCAGGTCCACAAAAGAAAAAATTTCGCTCTGTTTTCTTACTAATTAATCTCTGCTTTTATTTTTATTAATTTCTTTAGTATGCTTTTCTTTGGTTTGTTTTATTGTTTTATTTATTTCTTACTGAGTTGAATATTTTGACTGAGTTGAAACTGTTTACTTTCTTTATTGCTTTAAACATTGTCTTTAATGTAAATTCATTTTGACCTTGTTAAATAATGTCCACGAGTGGTGACCAGCAAGATCTCAGAACCTAATGTGGTACCCCAAAATTTATCTAGTAAATATTTGATGATTTTCTACCTGGTATCCATTATCCACTTCCCATTTTTTAATAGCACTTAGATTTGGTTCAAATATCTGCTACTCTCCCTCCAGCTAAATCATTTTAAGGGAAAATGATCCCACCCCTATCTCCAATTTTAGGCCTTGGATGAGTTTAAATCAAATGACACATTTCATTCCCCTGGACACAATACTTGGTTCAGGTGTACACATATGATCTAATCAAATTCAGTAAAGGTAATCTCAAGATCTTACTTGGAATCCTAAGATAGGAATATTCTTTTTCTCCCCTGTATATGAGTAAGACAACCTCAAACCCTGTTTTCTCCGGGTATTCATCTTGCAACCATGAGAGACACCTGCTAGGGACTAACATGATACATGCATAGAGTCGGACAGAGCTGAAATAGTCACAGAGCCATTGACCTGGAGTCCTGATTAAACCATGCTGGAAGCCAACCTTCCAGCTGGACTTGTAAGTTACTGGGCCAATAAAATCCCTTTATTATTCAAGCCACTTTGAATTTAATTGACTTTTCTTTCACTCACAGCCAAATACATTCTAACTAATACACGTGGGTACCTAACAAACACTTTGTGATGATGGTGACATTAAATAAAAGGAAAAAAACCAACCAAACAGAAACTAGGCTTATGTTCTTAAGACCATATTCCCTAGCCCATTAAATAAAAATATAAGCCACTCATTTTTAGCATCTGGAATCTTATTTGTTTTGTTCTTCATTGTATCCCTAGCACCCTAGTCTAGTGCCTGGCATTTTTCAAGAAATATTCAATAAGTACATGTTGAATAAAATAGTTATGGATTTGAATAATGTTTTTTTCTAAAGATATTCCCATAGACTTTCAAGCAGCAGAAGGAAAACATTTTCTCGGTGTGCAAAATATCCTAACCCCATGCCCTAGAGAGAATTTTAGTACTCATATGGTCTCATTCAAATGAAATCCCTTGTTCTCAAGATTTTCCAGGTTCAAAGGGTATACACAAAAACGATAAGCATAAATCTCAAATACTTATAACAAATTTCATGACATATGTTTTTATAGAATGTGAATTAATAGGAATAGCAGCAATGTATAAACAATGTATAACCAAGCTACAGGACGCTTTTGGTTCTGCCATTTGTAAAATAAGTTAAATGAATGATTCCAAGATTAATTCCAGGTCTAAAAATAATATGAGTTTATGATCCTAGATCTGTTCTCTTATCATCAAAGTGATCAGATGCATTCACACCTGCAGCCTGTTCTTTCGATGGCTTCTGTGGCACTCCCATCAGCTGGGTAATCATACTCAGACTGCAGAAACTTAGTGGTCTGCGATTTGCATGTTCAAGGACCAAGAGCACTTCAGGAAGGGACGTAAACTCGGCTGAATAAAGACAGCAGGAATCAATCCTCCTCCTCACCCGAAGGAGGACTCACAAAAGATCTCTTTGGTGAGGACTGGGGATGGGAAGCACAGTAGGCAATGTCAGCCAAATCAGACACACTTCAAGTTAGAGCAACGAGTCAAATTAAGGTGGGCTCACCAGCATGGAAAGAGTTGGGGTTAGGGAGAAAGGAGGAAAGTGATCATGTACTTAGAGGCAAACATAGTAAATAATATATTTTGCCAGTAGAGAAGGATTTGAGTCTCTGCCGGGCTGGTAACAGCTAATGGTTGGCCCTCAAAGTGTTTCCCACTCCAACAGCTGCCACAGGAGAAGAGACAGCAGCCAGTAAGGAGCTATGGGGACTTAGAGGCTACAGCACAGGATGGGGGAGGGGTAGAAAGGGTCCTGGGTGGCAGCACAGGTGGCAGCCCGGTGGCAACTTGCATGCCAGATGGGAGAGCATCACATGCTCCCTCTGGCATACATAAAGCCCATTTTAGGGAATTAAGGAAGCCCTGCACTTCTCAAATGGACATATGGTGCCAAAGAGGAAAGTATAAAATTCTACTCTGTGGAAACTGATGAATAAAACCAAAATACTTCCTTCTTATTTAAAGACAAATTATAAATAAATGGAATTATCAATTATGATTTTCTAAAAAAGAAGACAAAAACTTCCAAGTAACCCAAAGAAAGAGAAAACTGCCAAAATGAACCCATTCTACAAGATGGCTACACCCAGTTTCCCTTTACAATCCACCTCCTTTCTCAGCATTAATTTTCTCTCATCTTTATTCTGCCTGTTCATCTCAATTCCAAGCTTTCTCCAAAAATTACTAACTATTGTGGAGTAGCTTTTCCAATCCACCCACATTCTTGTAGGCATGGTACTAGATGCCTTCAAATAGGAAATTGCTACTTAAAGCTACAGGACACTTTTAAAGCCAAGACAGTTGAAAAGATGTCATTGTAAGTTAATACAACAGACAAACAGAATCTGGAAAGAATTCTTTCCAAATGTATTTGGACATGAAGAAGGAAGTGGGTCAGAAAATTATGACCCCTGCATATTCAGCCTAATATACATCCTCATTCCAGGCAGCTAATTGTGAGCTATTGAAAATGAATGTTTAAAGAGACTATCATGAAAAGACATTCTCATAGCTTCTCCTCTGAAGATTCCATAAATAGATTGGAAATAATCTCCAGGCGACCTTTGAAACAGCTTGTGGACTGGTAGCAGTAATTAACAGAATCCAAACACGATGTAATCTACTTAAACCCTGTCACTATTTCTTACTGTTCCTTAAAATTGTGATTTTTTCCTGCTAGCTTCCTTGATTCAAAAGATATATTTAAATTGCCCTACTTCTGCTCTCTGTATATCAAAGAAGAAAATAAAAAAACCAGCAGCCTAGTGAGCCAGAAAGGAAAACAACATTTCTATAAGCATATAATCTCACTTTAACACTGGCAAAGCAAATAGAAGTAACTAAAAATATTATACCCTTGATTTCCATATTCATTACCTGCATGTGAAAGCACATGATACGTGGTAGTTTCAGTAATCGGCTCTTTATTTCTTACTGAATGCAAAAAAGTTTAAGCATAAATCCTAAAAAGGGAGATTTTATTTAGATACTAGGAATAATTGTCTTCCTTTACGGGACTCTAAAATGCTGGAAGAGGAAACCAGGAAGGTTATAGAATTTTCTTTTTTATGAGAGTATAAAGAAATAACAATTTCTAAGGATAGTCTATGAATAATATTTCCTAGAGAAAGAAAGATATGAAAGCACTTATATCCCATAAACTCACTGCTGGCATGACACTATATTTTTTTTCATGGGATGGCAGGGACCATTCTTTGTTACATAAGATCTTTGCCTAGTTAATGACTCATAAATGCTCTAGACTAATTCCTAATTCTCCGTGTTCTTTTGAGTAGCAAGATGATTCTGAAAATTATCCCAATAGTAACCATCTAACTAGTAAAATGAGGTTCAGAAAGCAATTAGGTTTCCAAGCCACTGGTAAGTATGTATATAAAGTACAAATTCTCTGGGGCTTCCTTTAAAGCATATTTTTTGTTTCACTATGATACCTAAAAAAATGTGTAATTTTAGACTATGTGTGCATATGAATGTGTGTGTTCAAAACCAGTGTTGCAATTAGTAAGGGATTTTTATCTAGATACTGTTCCAGTAAGCACCTAGATTAGTTTCCTAGGGCTGTCACAATAAAAGTACCACAAATGGAGTGACTTGAACAACAGAATTTTATTATCTCACAGTCTGGAGGCTAGAAGTCCAACATCAAGGTGCTGGCAGGGTTGGTTCCTTCGGAGGGCTGAGAGAAAAAAATCTGGTCCATGCCTCTCACCTAGCTTCTGGTGGTTTACTGGCAATTTTTGACATTCCTTGGAGAAGCATCACCCCAGGCTAGACCTACGCCTTATCTACACACGTCATGCTCCCTGTGTGAATGTCTGTGTTCAAATTTCCCCTTTTCATAAGGACACCAACCATATTGGATTAGGGCCCACCCTAAAGACTTTGTTTTTATTTAATTACCTTTGTGATGATTCTGTCTCCAAATAAGGTCACATATCTTTTTTGGTGGACACATTTGAACCAATAACATATCCCCTAAAAGAATAATAACACGGATAAAATAGAAGATACAAAAGCAAGCAAGCATAACCAAACTAGCTATCTATATTACTTCATTTAACATATAAAGACTAATTCTCCAGATACCAGAACACACAGACATTCTAATTCTCTCCTCAGATTGAGCCACCTCTTTCCCTGGTGTTTTGGAGGCAAACAACCCATTGGTTAATTTTTTTAAATTCAATTTTCATAAAGTTGAACAGACATTGTGTAGATACAGCAAAAACTAAAACTGCCTCAGAGGGACTCAGAGCTATAATCACAGGTCACATAGGCACAATATTTTGTTCTTATGATCAATATCAAGTGGGCGCCACAAAGAAAACCCTTAAAATTAATGTTCTTTCTGTCTGATGTGTGTAGATTACTTCAGGTACTTCCTGAAACAGTAGAAATATTTCCCAAGTTTTCTATTAAAGTAGTTAGCTTATTTTCATATAATGAAAATACAAAATATTACAATGAAAGGGGCCGTCAAAATTGTCTAGTCCAATTATAGACCTGAAAACTATTTCTGAGAGAGTAAGTGATTTGTCCAAGGTACTCTAGCAAGTTGGAGCAGAGCCGTCAACTAACCTGAGACTTGGCTTTCCCCTCCAGGTTAATGATGTTCTGCTACTGTATCGCCATCACATCACCTTTGTCTGGGAATCACCTCTTACACTCAGAATGAGGCCTTCAATGGCCACATGAAGCCTAGAATTAAGTTTAGAATCTGTCACAAAAGTCATGCACTATTTTTTTACAGGCCAAAACTATAATCACCCTCAAGGACTCACACAAAAGCTGTGTTGTCTTAGAGCTTTATTTAAAATGTAGTATGTAATTTTCCCAGTGTAGTTGTCTGCTTTCTCCTTTAAATCTTTACTTTTTCATAGATTGTGGTTATAACTGCCAAATTTTCAAATCTAAAATCAAGATACACACTCTGATAGGAAATGTGTTTATCCCAACATGTTTGCACATAATGATTACCCATTAATATTTGTTTCAAAATGACCCTTTTCTGAAAGTCTCAAATTGTTTAGGATACTTATGTATATATGAGTTTACATTGACATTTGTGGTGGTGTATGGCAATGGAACCATAGGACAAAATATTTATTTATTTATTTATTTATTTATTTATGGTGAGGAAGATTAGTCCTAAGCTAACATCTGTTGCCAATTCTCCTCTTTTTGCTGAGGAAGATTGGCCCTGGGCTAACATCCATTACTGATCTTCCTCTACTTTATATGTGGGACGCCTGCCACAGCAAGTCTTGATAAGCGGTGTGTAGGTCCGCGCCCAGGATCCGAACCTGCAAACCCTGGGCCACCAAAGCAGAGTGCATGAACTTAACCACTATGCCACCAGACACACCCCAGAACAAAATATTTAAAATCAGCATTGCCCTGGATTGGTGGGGGGGGGAGGCGGAGGAAGGGTTATCAGGACACCATAGTTATGGCAAAAAAAAGATTAGAAAAGTTTTGAATGAGTGGGAAAGTGAGAATGATTGTACTGAAGGCCCTACAAAAACATGGGTTTCTTGAGAAGTGACATCTGACAAAACTACCCAGGTGAATAAACAGCCCTCTCATCAGGGCCCAGGGCGGGGAAGTCATGTGAGACACAGGATGTAACACTAAAGAAATAATCACTCTTTGCTCACTCTCATGCTGGACTGAGCGTCTCCTCTAACGTAACATCCTATGTACCTCACTCTCCTCACCCTAGTCCTGGGCCTGCCTCTCAGAGCCCTCAGTGGTTCTTGAGAGAATCATTATGTTACAATAATGTACAATAATTAATGTACATAATTATTATTCTGCATCATTGAAACACTAAATTACTTTAATAATTCTATCTAGGAAGGCAGGGAAATATACTTAAAAGTTTTAAATAATTTACGTTTTAAGTTTTGGCACACAGAGCATTAAGCTTAAATTCTCTGAAATATGCACTCAGCCAGAATGCCTCCTCTCTGATACTGCTACATGACTCCCACAATGATTGCACGTGATTGTTGGCACGTGACGTGTAGATGTGCCTTTCCCCTTGTCTGGACATTGCCTCTGATACTCAGAGTTAGGCTCCAACAGCCACTACTGTACTACTTGCACCCGCCAGCTTCCTGCCCTCTCTGATTGGTGCAGAGTGGTCACCTGACACCCACCCAAGCTGGGTCCATCAAAACCTACCTTCAGAGAATTTGAAATTTAGATAGAGACTGGAGGTCCCCAGAATGTGTGCACACTTATCCAGGTTGTGGAGCCCAGGTCCACACATTCCTGCAGTAGAGGTGCTGGCCCTTTGTTTCTCTTCTTGGCTGGTTGACCATTTGGAGTCCATATGATGACTCAGCATCTTTTCAATAAACCCCCTTTGAGCTGAGTTTGCTGTGAACTTCTGTTCCTGGTAACTCCCAAAGCTGAAACCGACAGACTCTCCTCCACAGCAGGAATTGTGCTAGGTGCTAGGGTAATGGGGACAGACATACTTCAGTTTCCACCTTTGCAAATCTCACGGAGCATAAATAGCAGGAAACGTGGTATTACTCTCACTTATTTGATGAGTCCATAATTAATATATTTGTGCCCATGTCTTTTTTCCTATGAGGAATTCCCTTGGTGTTGCTTGATCCTGGAAATTCTGGGAAGACAGAGCATATATAAAGCTATGTAGTTATGTGTATTTAATATAGGCCCTAATTAAGGCTGATAACTTCATTGTTTTAGCTATAGGATATAATCTCCCCATAAAATCTTGTTTCATTTAAGATAGCATTTGATCCTAGTAAAATCTGAATATCAATTAGACATTTTGGAGAAAAATATTTTTTAGAGAAAAAATACCATAACCATAAGGCTCCTGGATTTACAAGGAGGGAAGGAAGAAAAGTATTTTAAATGTAAAACTAATATTTAAGTGGAATTTTTTTCACACTTTGAAAATTCATTTTGCTTGAAACACCCAAAACTTAGCAGCTGGAAACCTGTTATGTGTTTAATTAAATGGCCCACACATGTGTTTATAATACAAGGCACTGTGGCCTGTGAGCTGATCCCTGGGGTGTATGGTCACCCTTTTGCCTCACTGAACTCTCTTCTGGGGGTCATGGGAAAGGGGTACTTGTTTGAGTTTTCTCCTTCCCATTCCACATTTCCTCCACCAACTACCGGTGTACAAACAAACTCGTGTTCAAAAGGTGACGGATTCCACTGACCTAAATCCACTCTGAAGTGCCAGACCTGTCCACACGTCCTCTGGATTAGACCAGCATGTCCCACTCGCCCGACTTCCCCTAGGGGGTGGCACAGCTTGCCTCCCCCAGGCCAGGTTCAGCTGATTGATTTGCCTTTTGCTGTCTTCTTCCCCTGGGAGGGGCCATCCTCAGCCCTGACTGGGGCAAAGAGAGCCGTAAGCTGAGATGCTGATTCTTCCTCAATGAGCTGAAGTTCTCCAGATGGCAGCAAGCGCTCGTCATGCAAATTCTTGGCAGCAGGGAGCCTGTCAAGTGGCTACTGCTGCTTATTGTTACCACCACTCCCCCACCCCCTCCACATAAACGCAGAAGAAATACCATCTGTCGACTGTGGGGCTGAGTGGTACTTTCCAAGCCCTGTAGTCACGCCGTTTAGCAGCCCTGTGCTGTACACGCAGCCCAAACAGGAGTTGCCTCAAGATGGCATCCATTCTCTAGAAGCCCTGAGCCAGGGAGGTCTCCCCCAGCTGGCAATTCCCCTTCCTCCATCCCTCCCTGCCCTGGCCTCCCACCTGGCTCCACACAGGGGCAGTTTGTTAACAGATTTCTCATAAGATATTTATGTAACAAAAATAGCAAAACTGGTTGTGTTTATCCCTTTAGATTCTGGGAAAGGAACAAGATGAACTGAATTAGCAATATGTCTCCATCACTAGTGAATGATGTAATAGCAGAAGATAACTGGTTAAAAAACACGCTCCGGAAGTGAAAAGCACAGCCTTGAAGTGAAAAGGATACCTAGAACAGTGAAATGGTTTCTTGTTTGCTTTCCCTTCTCTCTCATAAACATCACATCTCCCGATTAATAATGAACTCTCCTTAGACGTAAAAGTTTTATGTACAAATGAAAGCTGCCACTCAAAAGATTCCCAGCTCTTGAGAAGGCTTGATACCTGGTCCGTCATTGAATCCTGGGACCACTGCAGTCATCTAGTAACTGGTTTTTTCTTTTTGTTGTTGGATTCTTCTTTTTGGTCATGTATACGAATGCAAATGAAAGCATAATAATAACAGGCCATATCATTTCTGCATCCCTAATGTTTTCTCTTTAACGCTGGAGGTCCAGAAGTGAATTGTTCATATGCCTATATTCAGATCATACTACCTTCCTTTATCTGTGCAAATTTCTTTTATTTTTTTCTTTTACTTTTAGTATTACTCCCCTATAGACATAGACATCCACAAAATACGTATAATCTCCACCTTTCTAATCTACCTTTCATATATTTCCTTAGATGAGCATCCCTGAAAAATATGCTTTGTTTTTTATGTGTGATTTTTTAAAAATTTATATATATTATATTGAACCATAAATTGTATCATTCCCGACTTGTTCGCCAATATTATGCTTTTAGATTTTCCCCTGTTGCTAATTTTCCTCACACAGGATGTCACTTTCCCAGGAAGGACCTCATTCTACCCCATTTTTCACTGCCTTGGGGAGGTGGACTGACGTCTTGATTGGTAAATTTGAGAAGGGCTGGCACGCCCTGCTCTGTTCCGCCCTGCTTCCTCATGGGTCCTGGCTGCCTACCCGGGAGTCCACTTCATCTTCTGCTCGGAGGTGGAGACTCTGCCTACTCTGGTTTTCAATCAGAGGGACCCTTTTCTTCCATACTAAACTACATCTTCCAGTGCTGTTCTACCAGTGATAAAAGCAATATTTAGACCGCCGTCTATTCTTGCGTTTATTCCTCAATTTGTTCAGAATCCAAGTAAGGAAGAGGATCATTTTTTATTGGGGGCCTCCTGGGAGACCCCAATAGCTTTGGTAAATCTAAGTCTCATGGTTTGCACTTTCACATGACACGTATTCCTCTGGTGATAAACACATACAGTCGCCTCACACTCTTTTGCTAACATAATTAACACTATAATGAACAGATCTTCCTATGGATGTGGGGAGAGTTTCTCTAGAGAGTACACCGGGAGTGAAATTGTTGGATCAGTTACGTGAGTATTTAATTTCACTAAATACTGGTGAATTACTGCCCAAAGTGACTACATCATCTTACCTCCACCATCAGTTGATATCATGAGCACTTGATATTATGAGCGCTTTCTAATTTTTGTCAGTCTGATAATGGTATCTCATGATTGTTTAAATTAATGAATATCTGCTGCTGATTAACTATTTGATCTCCATCCCCACACTTTTGTGAATTCCTATTCATATATTTTATTCATGTTTTATTGAGTTTCCAGACTTTCTTGCTTATTTGCAGGAAACCAATATACACACCGTGTGTGTGTGTAATATAAATATCGCTTGTTAGTTTTCACATTATAAATATCTTCTCTCCATCTATGCCTGACTGTTAACTTTGCTTATGGAGTCCTTTGTTAAATAGAGCGTTTATATTTGGATATTGCCAAATATATCAACTTTTCCTCTTCTCATTAGTGTTTTGGGATATTGTTGGGGTTTCCCCTAAATGAGTTGACAAAGTTAAATTCCTATATTTTCTTCCATAAAAGCATTAGATTTTTGCATTTCAAATTTAGGCCTTTACTCCAGTTGGAGCGGATTTTTTTCTTTTTATATATGGTATGAAGCATGAATTCCAAATTTATTTTTCTTCATGTAGTGACCTAATTTTTCTATTCCTTATATTTAAAAATCCATCTTCTCCTTGCTAATTTATGATGTCACCTCAATCAGATTTTTCTCTCTTCTTTCTGGATTCTATTCCATTCCATTATCTACCTATATGTTCCTGGGCTAGTACTACATTTTTTAACAACAGTTTTATAACATGCCTTCAGTTCTGTTCAGACAAGCCCTTTCTTGGCTCCTTTTTAAAAATTACTTGAACCATTCATGGACCTTTATCTTTTTACACATATTTTAGAATGAATTTTTAAAGTTATTGAAAAATCCTGCTAGGACTTTGACTGGATTAGATATAGATTAAGTAGTGGAAATTTGAGATATATATATGTATATATATATATATATATATGCACAGGCACACATATTTTATATACATCGTATATATACACATATATATTGTATATACATACACATATATGTAAAATATTAACTTTATAGTTCCATTTATTCAAGGCTTCTTTTGTCCTTTATTATATTAGTAGTGTATCAACTCTCTTGAATTTTCTGTTATATATAAATAAGGCCATTTTTGTCTCTACCCTTCTATCACTTATTTGTTATTTCTTTTCTTTGTCTTATTTCATTGGCTAGAAGCTCCCATCATGTCTTGTCATCAGAATTGAAAGGGGACATCCTTATCAGTTTGTGGGAGATCAAAATTGGCCACCTCAAAATATGTCTCTTTATCTTGATGATTTTCTCTGATGGACATTTGACCTCCCCCACTAACTGCCTAAAGAATTTAACATAGAAGGCCTGTTCCAAGAAGGAGCCACTACCATATTTAGCTGTAGTATAATGTAAAATAGATGCAATAAGAAAGGCACGATCAAGCCTGTCTTATCAAAAATTCTGTCTCTCCAGCCACATTCTCCATAGGTGGCCCTGTAAAGAGTTGTCTGACAAAGGTTTGCATTTCCATCTCAATGTGAATTGTCTTCTTCCCCTCTGAAATCCCAAACCACTACTGCCCAACACCCTTCTCACCTTTAGCTGAAAATATTTAAGTGAGCAGCTTAGTCAGAATGACGACTTGCTCAGTTTCTATTTTCTGAGTTTCTCCCAGGTATACATGTTATAAAGCTTTGTTTGACTTTCTCCTGCTATTTGGTCTTATGAGTCAATTTAATTTGTAGCTCAGCCAGAAAGGACCCACAGTGGGTAAAGGATAGTCTTCCTTCCCTTCGGTTTTCCCAACTGTAAATGGGCTGAGCCTGGAACTCCTCCATTAAAGCTGATACTTGCTGGGGGTTATTGTCACATGGCTTTTTCATACTTAGTACTTCTTGTGAATTGAAATGGTACAAACTATATGGTGAAACTTCAAAAGCATAAAATCTTACACTTTCAAGTAGACCATTACAAAAAAGTGAACGAGTTATTCTCATAATACCAGCAGTTAAGAATGTTAAAAACTTTCCATCATCTTGTTGAAACCCACTTTTCCAGATTTGAATCCAACCATCTTTTTGATGGTATTTTCTATTCGTTACTTTCATTTGCTCCTCATTTGCATTAAAGATTTTCCAAATGGGAGAATGAAAGGACAGCATAAAAGACAGTACCATGAACATATAATAACTCTAACGTTCAAATTTGTAAAGTAAAAAGATTGTGTTGCTGTTGTGTTTTCTATATCAGTTGACATGGACACAATAAATACAAGTTCAATTCAATCAATTCAATTCAATTCTCAATGATAGTGAAAACATATATAGTTTATGCTGGAGAAAACATAGTCCAGTGGTTCTTAAATGTTAGCATGCATCAAAATAACTGAGGGCTTATTAAAGCAGAAATTTCTAGGCTCCACCTCAGAATGTCAGATTCAGAGGGTTTGGGGTGGGGCTACAATATCTGCATTTTTAACAAGTTCCCAGCTGATGCTGATACTGCTGATCCAGGCAGCCACTTTGAGAACCCTTGACAGAGACCCTTTCATTTAAGATTGATCTTCTCATAGGCAATTTAATTTTTATTCCAGACCCAGGTTGCATTTTGTATCTTGAGCCAATAATCATTATATCTTAACTTATTTCAGTATCTCAAGGTTTTGGGCTGAAGTATATGAAATTGTTGTTTCATCCATTTTTGAGCCTTAAAACTGAGATTTCGTATGGTGTAACCTAATATTAAACTTTGCCAAGGGAAGCTTTTTAAAATATTTATTTCTATTCAAACAAAAGGCCTCCCAATTATAATTCTCACATGTTGCTCACAGTCCATTTCTCAGACTGAAAAGTCTGGTTGGCTTCCCCAGGTTCAAGTTACATCTGGCTTAGCTCCATAGAGAAGAATAATAGAAGGAAAATGTTCTTTGCTTAAAATAATGATATGCAGTTAGAAAATTCTTAAAAACCCAATAACGTATCTTTATAGGAGTAGACCATAGCCTTAAGGGTTAATTTACTTTGCTTTGGGAAATGGGATGCTACCCACATCAGAGTACTAAAAAAAAAATGTATCTTTTAATATGTCAGAAAATTTGTATCAAACAATAGATTTATGGGTTAAATATCAAGAAAACAGAAATAAATAGGCTAATTTTTCTTTAAGATACGTTAGCGGTTTAAAAATCCTAGCTAACAATGGATAGCTGTTGTTGTTGGATTTAATTCAAAATGCTAAAAAGAAATTTAATTTTAAAAATACAATTATGCAGATTTGAATATTTTTCTAAAATTTTCCCAAGTTTTCACATTCTTTTTCTAATAAAATTAATGGTTTGTACTGTGCTCAGGAGCACAGCAGGATGTTCAATGATCTTCCAATCTGTTAAGAGAGCAGTTCTTATGTTTTTTTCCAAGACCCTGGGAGTGAGGTTCTTATTCCCGGGAGGGTTTGGTATCACATGTAGAAGATAAGTTTGTGAGTCTCAAATGAAACCAATTTCTAAAGATTGGCTTAGGCATTTAGCTATGACAGTCACACATCATTAATTGCACCGATCATCTTAATAACTTTTAGCCCCTCAGACTAAACAAGTTTTTGTCTTACCTGATTCTGTTGCCAATATAGATATAGCCAATGATTCTACGTCTTCACATTTAACTTGATGGTACATGAGCAATTGGACTCTCAATAAAGACATTTTGTAATTGTCCAAAACATGTTCTGCCCTGTTGAATTCCTTCATAAGGTCATTTTTTAAAAAAGCATCTTGGCGATCAAATGACCATTTTTACCCTTGTTATAACATTAAAAAAGAAACGAGGACGGGATATTTTGTCATTCACTACCAAGACTTCCTTTTTTTTTTTTAATTTTATTTATTTATTTATTTTTCCCCTAAAGCCCCAGTAGATGGTTGTATGTCATAGTTGCACATCCTTCTAGTTGCTGTATGTGGGATGCGGCCTCAGCATGGCCGGAGAAGCGGTGCGTCGGTACACGCCCGGGATCCAAACCCGGGCCGCCAGCAGCAGAGCGTGTGCACTTAACCACTAAGCCACGGGGCCGGCCCTCCAAGACTTCTTTATTCTCTGTTCATTATGTAGGAAATTTTATCCTGTTCTATCTTTTTTCCTTTTTCTTTTTTTTTTTCTCCTGAGTAATGCCAACCTGGTGCAAACTGGTTAGTTTTTGTTTAAATTTTTACAGTTGAACTTTGCACAATTTGGTTGTGATATTTGGCTTCTTCTCTACATTTCCAGTATCTTGCTGGGTGTGATTTGAGGAGAGGGAGGCTTCTTTTAATTTATATCTAGTATAAAGAACACGGACTTTTGAAACAGATAAATGTGAATTCTAATCTTAATTGTGCCACTCATTTGCTCTGTGACCTTGGGCAAGTCATTAATCTCTTGAAATCTCAGATTCTTCCATTTTAAAATAAGCATATAAAATCCAGCCTCTATACGAGAAAAATCAACACAGTTCCCCAAATTTAGTTGAAATACAAAAGTTTTGGAAGGCAAAAGTATAAATGTTCCCTGAAAACATTGTACTTGAAAAAAAGTTAAAAATTTCAAACTAACCTGCATGACCCATGAAGTAAATCTGAATTTTTAGAAATTAATTCCTCCCACAAATATATGTTTGGTGTATCTGTCAAGTTTGGAATCTGGCTTGCCTGTACAGATTTAGGTCAGAGTTCAGGGCTACCCATGGGAGCAATTCATAGGATGAGTCCCTGAGGCAATGTAACTGCCGGGCACACTTCTAGGCACTTTGCACATAATCCACAAAACATTACTTTGGGACAAAGTCCTTGGCCTCTTTTTCCCCAAGCCCTGTGTTCTGTTACAACATCATGCTGTGAAAAAGAAGGCTGACTTTTACCCGTGGCAGAGCAGAGCTTTATGATATTTCATCAAATCTAGGATAGCCTATCTTGTAAAACACACCATTATTGTACTTACCACTAAGAAAGACTAAAAAGATGCCAATTAAATTATGACCCACACTTTTTTTCTCTTAGACTTTTAGTTTTATACATACTAAAAGAGCCCATTTAGACTTATTTGGGATCATCTATTAGTCTTATGCAAGTGTAAAAAGGAAAACATAAGCAAAATAGGTTAAGGCATTTGAAAATCTCTTCATATTTCAACTCTACTAAATCATATTTTATGTAAGAATTGTTAATATCTATGTTTTCCACACAATAGCATCATCTGTGCCATTAAGAGCACTGGTGATGCAGCATTTCTAACAAGAGACCTCTATTGTGTCCAGAATTTTCTTCCAAGCCACTGACACTAATTCTGCTAGTTCTTATCTACCTGTGCAAACAATAGCATCCACAATATGAGTGCTACCTAACCAACAGCAATTGTAAAACACCCAGTTTCAGAGATAAAAATATGAAAAATATGCATTTTAGAATCAGTGAAATGCGGTATTACTTGCTAAGTTATACTACGTTGGGTTATATTTTCACAGAAGTGCTATAAGTTTTAGAGTATGAAAAGATAGTGTTCTATTGATTTATACTTTGTCCCATCTTTCCTTTCTTCCTCTAGAATTATTGTTTTGTCCCTGACTCTCTTAAATTCCATGAAATGGAAACCTGACCACAGTGGCCTAGCCAAATAGGGATTTATTTTTCTCACATATTAAGGAAGTCTTAAGGTGGGAGGGCTAGAGCGAGTGGCATCACAACGCCATCAGAGATCCATACTGCTGTCTTTCTCTCTGCTATAGTCAAAAGCTGTCACATCCTCATGCTTACAAAATGGCTGATGCATTACGGCCATTTTCCCAAGAGGAATCAGGGGAAGAACAAAGGGTGAAAGGCATCATGGGAGCGTCGGCACCTTTTTCACCAGTCGATTTCTTCTTACATCTCACTGGTCAACACTGGGTTATATGACCAACGCTAATTCAAAAGAGTCTAAGGAGAGAAATGTTTTTTAACTGGGAACATTGCTTCTCTGATTATATTGGGGTTCTCTCAGTAAGGAGAAAGAGGAAGATGGCTATTGGTGGGAAATTAGTTCTATCTGCTACCACTTTCTGGACCCAAAAGTTCAAAAGTATGAGGTAGTATGCTTGTCGCATGCACTTGGATAGCTATGGTTTTTGCTTTATTTTATCTAATGTAATCAGGTAGGATTTTATTGGGAATTAAACAGATCTCTTAGATAATGTGACTAATACGTTGTATATTCTTGTCTTCATGAAAAGCATTAGCCCTCAAGTAAAAACAAATGAAAGACATAGAAGCGCTTAAGAAGAATTAAAGTAACATAATATAATAGTCGTTTTCTCAACCAGATCAATGCTTTACACATAACAAGCATTTAATGAGTGTGTATAGAGTGAATTAGTGGGTGTTTTCATTACTTTTCAAAAGATTGATTTTTTGTTTATTTTTTTCTACCTCAGATTGGGGGGAAAAAACCCTACGAAAGTGATATAATAATAATCCTTTGCATGTGAATAACAGTTAAACCCAAGTACTTTCTGCCACATTCCAATTTTAATTTCCAAAATATAAAAGATATTTATTTATATATTAGTCATAGGTTGGTACAATCATTCCCCCAGCAAAGCAAAGCACATGTCCATCCACTGATATTACAGTTCAAACTTGTATAGAAGTGTACTCTGAAATGTTTAGAGTTTGCTCTTCAACTGCTTCACCCTCATTTTTTCTCAGCATTTTGTTCTTCTTATCAATTCTTCTCTTGATTATTTCACCCATATATATATACCTGGACTTTGCTGTTTTTCCAGGAAATCATTACCCCGATATCATGATTCCTGGTTATTCCTTATACCAATAAGGATAAGGTATTGTAAACTCTCCCTTTGTAACTATAGCTACCCATTCTTCCTTCTCTCTCCACCTCCAATTGACTCGGTTTTCTGGATCCTGCTTCCATAAGGCACGTGCAGAAAATAGACTTTGCTATTATCCTTCCTCCCCAGTGCCCTTCTCCAGAAAGATACTGACTCTACAGCCATAGAATTCTACATAGTTTTACTCAGGAGTTGTTGATTGGGCTATTCCACTGACATCTGTTTTGTACTAATTCCTAAATCTCTTACAGACAATTGCCAATCACTATAATACTCTAACCTTCAAGTCCACTGATTTCTGTTTCACAATCACTATTCAGATTTGATAGATCTTACTGTGGCACATTCCTGTAATTTTTGTTGTTTTGTAACCCTCTTGAGGGTCATTATGTTTATACTAGCCTACATAATCTATGTTACTTTTTATTTCCCTTAGGTGCTAGGCTATAGCAATAGGGGAATGTGTCTAAATAATCATGTATTCCTACAACCCAGCAGAGTATTTCATACAGACATGCATAATAAATGTTTGTTGGGTGAATAAATGATTCTTATAACCAGATTTTCTATAATTCTACCTTCCTATTTAAAAAAAAATCTTTTTAAATGATGTACCCATTTCACTAACCATTTGACATGAGCAGGCCAAGTCCAAGGACTGTCATCCTAATTGTTCATGTGTTCAGGCTTCTAAAGTAAACAGACACACATCAGACTTGAAAAACATCCAAATCGGTGTGCCTAGAATCTCTTTCTCCTTTGGCAAGCATTGTGAGCTGCCTTCCTGTTTCCAGTGTTGTTTCATTAGGTCATGAAAAAGGCCCCATCAGAAGGTTGGCACACCCCATTAGTGGAATTACCCTCAACTGAGGTTCAAAAAAAGTTGGCAACAAAAACCATATGATCAATATTACTCTGTTTTCTAAAAATTGGTTTGCTTCCTCTTCTACTTCCTACATTTTCATCTCTCAATTTTCTTTTGCCTCTTCTTCTCCTCACAGTATACTCTGAGAATTTTCAGTGGCCCTTTAATTCACTTATTCAATAAACGTGTATTAAACCACCTCTATGGAAAATGCACTTCCCCAGCCCAGCTCCCCATCTCCATCCTAGCCCCTACTATCCCCCAAATCGGTCCATCCCTTGTACTGATGTTAAACCTTTTTATCCCTATGTGATTGTCCTGTTGGAGACAGTATCTACTGAAGGGAGAGGGTGGTCCCTTTGTTAATTATACTGAAATGATGTAGATCATAAGACTGAAAATTATTACTTCAAAGGCAGAATTTAGAGAGTGGATAAACTGGATTCCTTTCTTTTCTGCAACCACATTGTCTTGAGCCTAGAATCTAGATATTCTTGAAAGTATTATGGGGTGGTAGGAGAAAGATGGCCACTACCATTTCGAAGTCAGAATGAGAGTTAGGCAAGGCGGTATGCATAAATTCGGATTGGAGAGCACAGAGCAGCAATAACCAGTCACTAAGTTACTTTCTGAGTAATAATTATACTCTTTTGCTATCCAATGAACTGAAGTCCAGTGGATAGGCTACTAGTCCAGCTAAAGGCTACTAGTCGAGTCCAGTGGATAGGCTACTAGTCCAGTGGATAGGCTACTAGTCACGTTGTGTGATATTAAGGGACAGGCTAGTGTCTGTTCATTTCAGAAAGAGTTAAGGAAAGTGCAATGTTCCCTGAGGCCAACAAGGAAATGGCAATTGTGATTAGTGAGCTTCCAAGGAAATGACCAGCTCCTGGGATATGTTGGTGTTCTGAATACCAGCAACCCCTCCCTATATCAGGATTTGTCCTCTCCCACCAAATTTGCAATCTAATAACTTGCTGTTATTAAGAGAGCCAGAGAGGTTCCTATGGAGCATTCTATGTGCTACTCATTTTTCTGGGTTACAAGGACAGAAAAATGAACAATTCTGACCTGAAGGAGCTTACATTCTAGGAGGGCACACAGCCAATGAAACAAGCAATTATAACGTAGTGTAGTACGTGACACTGTACCGATATGTACAAAGTAAGAGTCTATCTTTCTTTGATACCTTCAAGACTATGGCAATTTTTTGGTCTCTCCTCTTTAAGGCTCTCCATTTTGCTTTCTTTGTTGTACTACAAAAACCACAGAATTTAAAAACTTTAAATATTGCCTCCTGACCTGTGTTTACCATGTGAAATACTCTATAGTTTGCTGCAGAGTCCTCAAAGCCATAAGATTAAATGATTCATTTCCTTAGAACTTCAATTCTATTAGATTTTTCAGGTAATGGTTTTATTTTAATATTAAAATAATCACTAAAATATTATGGAGTAGAATGCAAAATTAATGGTCAAATTTTTTAATGTTACTGGAGAATTCAAAGACAATTTGTGCTTAAAACAAAGGACTTTGACTCTATCTTTAGGCCCTCAGGAGTAATGGATGCTTAGTGGGATATTTTGAGAAGTCCTGATTAAAAACTATAAGTGATATCAGCCCATGTGCCACCATTCTCTTTCTTTTCTTGTTTTTTGCTTGAGGAAGATTAGCTCTGAGCTGACATCTGTGCCAATCTCCCTCTATTTTGTACGTGGGTTGTTGCCACAGCATGGCTGAGGAGTAGTTTAGGTCTGCACCTAGAATCCGAACCAGTGAACCGGGGCTGCCCAGGCAGAGCACGCCAAACTTAACCACTATGCCAATGGGCTGGCCCCCCCGTTCTCTTTCTTAAAACTATAAAGTATACCTAAATATCAAAGAATACATCTAACATACATGGAAGGTATAAAGAATAACAATACAATGAAATACTACATTACCATGGACACTACTATGTGTCCCACCATGGACCCCACACCATCCTGAAATTTTTGTCTATCATTCTGTTTTTTGTTTAATATTTTTATGACATGTACATGTATCTTAAAGCAATATATTGTTTTTGCATGGGCTGCATATTTGAAAAATTTTTATAAAAGTGCTCGCACTGTATTTATCCTGCTGAAAATAGATTTTTTCCCTCACATTAATACTTGTAGCTACTGTTTATTGATTTTCACAGCTGTATAATTGATATGGTATGAAAAGGATAAAAAAATGTTGGATATATTCTCATGTCAATGAACTTTTAGGTTTTTTCCAGACATTCACTTGTACATACATTGCTGCTGTGAACATTATTATATGCATTTCCTGGTGCACATGGGTAGAAATTACTCTCTTTATCTAGGAGTGGTTTTCTGGGTCATAGGATATGCACATTTTTAACTCTACAAAATAGTGCCAAATCATTTTCTAAACTATTTATATGATTTCCTGTCCAAAATACATGAGTTCTTATTGCTTCATGTCCTTTACAACTTCCATTATGGTCTGGCTTTTTAATTTTTGCCAATCTTTAGAGTTAAAAATGGTATCTAATTGAGAATTCGACTTGTACTTCCTCAGTGTCTTGTAAGGTTGAGCTTTTTTCCATATGTCTATTGACCTCTAAGTTTCCTCTTCTGTGAAATGACTCAGTTATAATCTTGGGTCAAAGCCTTTTCTTTTCCATATTTTTTTCCATATTTCTATGGGGCTGTTTATCTTTTTCTTATTGATTTTCAGGAGTTTGTGGTTGTTTAACCCATTTTGGTTAAACGTGCTGCATAGACAATCAATCTATGCTTGGCTTTTCTTGTTATTTATGTCTTCCAATGAAAGTAGTTCTTAATCTCAATGTATTCTATTCATTAACTTTTTTATTGTGGTCTGCATTTTTGGGTATATAAAAAAATCCTTCCTTATTTCTAAGTAGGAGTAAAGGTAAGCAATTTTTCCTCCTTTGAGGAGCAAACATCATAACAAATAGATAAAAGCTCTATTGTCTGCTTTTTATTCACAGCCTAGCCTAAATAACCAATACTCTCTATTTTCTCTATAAAATATTGAACCCTCAAAGTTAATAGATTGCTTCTTGGTTGTGGTAGATTACAAAAAGGATCACAAATTCCTCCCTTCCCTACATGTGCTCTTCTTTGCCATGTGATATTGCTGCCTCTGCCGTCATGAGGTTGTGTCTATCTTTCTACTCCTTGTATCTGGGGATGGCCGTGTGACTTGTCTTGGCCAACAGGACTTTAGCAAATGTATGCAAGCAGAGGCTTGAAAATTGCCTATGTCTTTGGAGCGTACACCCTTGCTGCTTTTTGGAACTCTGAGATATCTATGAGAAGAAGCCTGGGCTAGCTTAGAAGATGAGAGACCACGTGAATCAGAAACAGGTCATCCCAGAGAGACCATCTTAGATCATGTAGCCCTAGTTAAGCCAGCCAGACCAGAAGCACTCAACTCACCCACAGAATCATGAGGAGTAATAAATGTTTGTTGTTTCAAGGCACTAAGTTTGGGAAGTTTTGTTATGTGGCAAAAGCTAACTGATACAATATAACACAAGACTCACTTCCATTTCCACTAATTACTTTCCTTGTTTACCAGGTCAGAGACTGCTAGTGCCGAGAATTCATTCTCTCCTTCTTCCTTTAAATAGTAGACGTTCCCCATTTATCTGTATACATGGCCAGCTATGGACTACATTTTCCAGCCATCTTGAAGCTATGAAAGTGTATGTGACTGGGTTTTGGCCAACAGAATGCGACTAGTAATGACAAGTAGAACTTCAGAGTTGTCTCCTTCAATGCAATACTGTTTGCAATGGACATTCTCCTTTCCCCTCCCCTGCTTTTTGGACTGGAATGAAGGCATAGTATAGCTCACCTTTAACTAAACAGGAAAAGAAAACACCTCAGAGGTTATTGACTACCCACCATAGACAACTCACCTGATTTTGAACTGTTTTGTGAAAATATACTTCTACCATATTAAAGCCACTCTGTGTTGGACTTTTTTATTATAGCAACTTAGTCTGTACCTTAACTAACATACTTACCAAGAGTCAGTTGTGTTTGTCTTCAAACTTATTTATGACAAATGTAGTTGTTATTATAATTACATGAATTTTAAAAATATTATTTTGCCCAATGAAATATGAGTATAAAATAAAAAGAAGTTACTCTTTCCATGAAAACTAACTTGTAATACTTGGGAACAATTCAGTAAAGGCAAGTCACTAAAAAATTAGTTGTGAATGAGACAATGGGAATGACGGGGAGAAAGTCATCAAAATCTGAAGGATTCTTCCCTCAGAGTGCTTCAGAAATGTCTTTAAATTCTCCCTTTACTTAAAAAAATTGAACATTGTAAGGATGATATTATGTGTGAGATTTATAGAAAAAAGATAACTCTGAGCACCAATCAGTGGACATATATTTAAAGAAAAGGCTTTGACCCAAGATTATAAATGTAGCAAATAAAAGTAAATTAATATGCTTTAGTATAGTGTAGAATGTCTAAAGGACCTTTTTTTTTATTCCCTGCTTTAGCTGTTTATATTTTTTTAATGAACCAAACAAATATTGGTCCCAATTACATTGGCTAAGAGGGCTTCTAACTATAATTCCTTCAAGTATGAGTTGATCACGCCTGGGTGAAATGAAGTAGGACAGGGTTGGGACAAAAATAGAGAATGCTAGCAACTCAGAGATAGCATGCTGCTTCCAAAGGGGAGCTATTACTTAGCTCCAGGCAATTGTTGCCATGTGGAATTCAACCAAAATTTCCAGATCTTTCCATTTTGGGAAAGCTAGAAATTGGTGTGTATGTGTGTGTGTGTGAAATCTGTGGGTTTTAAATGTCAGCAACCATGGCAGTATTCCTAGCTCCTCAGGGAATTGTAAACAGCTTGGTCTCTCAGGAAATATTTTTAAAGTACTGTACATCTTTTGTTTTGAAACTCAGCATAAAATAGTATACTTCCTTCTCCAACAGGGTATAGCAAATGGTGGAAAAGGAATAAGGAAACTCCATGAGGTTATTAAACCAATGCAGCAAGGAAGCTCATGAAAGAATAATCTGAAATTAAAATTTGGCTAGAATACTATCCCTCACATTTCTCCAATATTAAGGTTATGTATTTGTACACAAAGTAGAACAAGAATTGTGGCAATTGTGTGGATAATTTAGGCTAAGGATCGCTTTCACTGATAATAATCTACACAATTATAGTCTCTTTTTGGTTTGGCTGGAATTATTCAGACAGCTGTCTCAATTTTTCCCTTCACTTTCCATCTATGGAGAATTCAAAGCAAAAGGAAAAACCATAGTTGGAATTTTAAATGCACAGTTCCATATTTTATTCAAAACATGAAACTTGTGAAACTGGAGAAGTCGTGTCAAGAAGGAGATCATTCTACAATGACCAAAACCAAATGCATTCACGGTCTCATGCTAAAAGAATTACTTAGTCGATTCCTAGCTGGCATTTACAATGCTCTGTCTGTATTTAACTTTCCGAAGTCAGGCAAAGAAAAGTAATTATTGAACCCCTATTAGGTCAAAGATTATAGATGGTAGTATATTAGAATCTATTTCATTTCATTCTTTCTTTAAAAAATGACAGGTATAGTCAAGATTTAAAAAAACATAAGAAATGTACTCAACAGCAAACTTTTAGTACATGAAGAGTAGATCATTCTCTTGATATCAAGCCCGATATTCTATCCACTATAGAGACACAAATGAGAAAAATTTCTAATCTGGGAATTAAAAAGTAGCACCTTTCATAGTTTTCTCTTTTTAATGTCACAGCCTCTAAAAAATAGGAAATCTTCTCTAAATTAGAAATATCAAAAACAATTTGGAAACTTTCATATTAAGTTCTGTCCCTCAATATCTTGCTGGTAAATTAGAAGTTTTAATTACTTTTGAAAGTCAATTAGTTTGGCTCAGCAGACCAAAGGGAAATTAAAGGTAAAAAAATAAGAAAGGATAAGAAAATCATACTTGAGAATTCTTATACTTCACAAAATCAATTAAATCCAACAGATTGTTGTTGTTCCCATTCTGTGCTAGGCACAAATAAATAACATCATCATGTAACAGAACAAGCCTAGTGTTTGAACGGGTTCTTTGATTTAGGAACTTAATACAGGCCTAATCCTCACTTTGAAATATACTACATATAGTTGTCTAAACAGTTAAATTAAGCATGAGTACATACAAAGTAAATTCCAAAGAACATGGAGATAAGATCCCAAAGTAGTTCTGAAATTTATATCTAGGAGTTGGTCTCTCCCCAAGAGTTGGTCTTGTGATCCTATTAATCAGAGAAGCAGATCAGAGAACTTGGCAAACATTATCCAATTACACTGGTCAGATCCCATCCTGGTCCTATAAAATCTGATTCCTAAAGGATAGGGCTTGGACATATGCATTCCGAAAATTTTCCATATATGATTTGATGTCTGTCTGGGTTAAGAACTACTGGGTGGTGTGTCAACCTGAATTTGCTAGAGCAGTCCATGTCTCCAAGATTCTGGTTCAGACACTCCTCTTTGTTCATCACACGTGTGCTGCTTTTTTAATACTGGTTCTACATTAGCCCCTCATCTGCCTTGGCCACTTCTACTTATGATTACACCAGCATTTCAATTACTCCTGCATGCATAGTAGAAGGGAGGAATAGGAAGCCTGCTATAGGCCAGGCTTTAAGCTGCGAAGTTTGGATGGACGATGGCCTCCACCATCAGAGGCTCAGAGCCTTGTGGGTTCTCTATGTGGCCCATATTTCTCATGGTCCGTGCTCCAATCTCCTCTCACTCTAACCAGTGTTTGTTGCCTTCACATGTCTTTCCAGTCCTCCCTTCATGCCTCTCCCATATTGATCACTGTGATGACCAGGAGGGACTCCGATATATAATGGACTCTGATATTTTTATTGTAACTAAAACTAAAAACATTGTTTTGGGCAGTTGAACTCTAAAACTCAATTGGCTCTTTCTAATAATGCCATACGATGAAAGAGATTCTATGAGGATATAATGGAAATTTTGTTATGGCCATAGGGGACAATCATTCCCGTCATACTCTAAAACGTTTATAGGTAAACATCATTATAGCTCTGTTTAATGGCACAGAGCTTTGGATTTCTGGATTTGCATTTATTTGTGTGTTTGAGATTGGAACTAAGAGTTGGTTTTGTTTTTTTTTTTTAGGAAATATTGACCTAGCCCACTGACTGTAGATCAGTCCATCTATAGACAGACGAGAAGTACCTACATTTTAAAAATTTCTACAAAAGGACATCAACCCTATCCTCCAGTCTACTGATAGGAAGACATTCAGATTGACGCTTAAGCAACCACAGGAGACATTTGCACTCCATATTCTTTCCATAGTGCAACCCCAGATATTCTGCCATTTAATTCTTATGAAGAACTTACTTATAAATCATAGTAATAACACTTATGGAAGATTTCCTGAAGGACATGCAATCGCACCATTTTTGTTTTGGATCAAGCCAGACCTTGCAAGGCTGCATATTTGCACTACACCATTTACCCCCGTGTAGGATTTCTCATACTGAGTTGCACTTCAGGTTGTGCTGTCATCCACTTACTCGGCTTCTGACAAAGATAAAAATCAGCGATTCTCTCAGGTTAGCTCAAGTAACAAGCACAAACCCACGTCTTGCATGAAAAGCAGAACCACATCAGAGTCAGGCCCCAGGGAAACCTGCTCTGTCATTCAGAAACCACCACAGTTCCAGTGATCAGCTCTCAAATTCCAGCTCAGCAGCAGGAGTTTATTGATTACACCATTTCTGTCCCTACAAAATCATCATCTCACCCCCTGCTCTGTGTGTCCTTTTCATTTCGCGCCTATTTATCATCTCAGCTGCCTCTTGGCCTTTGCAACCTAACTTTTCTCTCTGTGCCCTTTGGTTCCTGCTCACACTTCCAAATAATCACCTCCCTCTGTGTATCTTTTATCTTCAAACGCTCCAAAAGAAAACATCCAATTGTTTCCTCTCAACTTGATCATCCTTTCTGAGCGAAGATTTTGTCAGATGGCCTTGTAGGCTGTTAGCCAATCTGTAAACATTAGTTACTCTTGAGTCAAGTGCCAGTCCCATCCCCAGGCCAATGAGGTGTGGCCATACTGTTTGGAATTGGGAGGTTTGGGTTTCTGCGTGTGTGTGTGTGTGTGTGTGTGTGTGTGTGTGTGTGTGTGTGTGTTGGAAGGAAGGCTATATGGTACAGAGCACAGCTATTTCTGGTCAAGCCAACTATGGCCACTTTTCTTTCCTCGGAGGAGATACGTGGCCATTGTAAGCACTTCGAATCTTAGTCTGTCCTATTTTGCACTGAGGAATAGTATGCAAAATATTTATGAGAGACTGATATTGCATTTATTTTAGGACTGTTGTTGAAAATGTACCACATCATTTACACAGATCCAGAAGGGAAATTTCTCTTACATCTCTATACAAGTAAAAGCTTGGCATATCATTAGTTTATGTTGGCTCTGCTCTTATGTACACCATGAATTTTGTAAACAATACTCTTTGGACAGGCTACTAAAAGTTCAAGGTTAAACTTGTGGATCACTTCTGGCAACAATACAGAGTTTAATGGTCTGTGTCTAACGCTCACCTACCCATACTATCATCTTATTTTCTTTTCCTATCTTGATTTTATGCCACCTATTCAACCTCATTTATTTTACTTTGATCTTTTATCATATGTATCTATTTAAGCCACATCAAATCTTAATTCCAGAAGAGATGAGATATGAAAAATGACATAAGCTGTAATTATCTATTAACATAATTATCTGTTGCACTAAACTATGAATTTTTCAAGAAAAATGATCATACCATCATCTTGATATATATAGAATTTAGTCCAATTGTGGTCCACAATAAGCACTTATTAAAAGTTTGTTGAATGAATGATGGTTCAATAATTTTTACGAAAATATTGGACAATTATAAATTTCACACAGCAAATATTAAGTAAAATATGCATTTGGAAATAAGATTATTTTAAGAAAATCAGCATATTTTATGATACAGTCTTGGTAACAATATTGTCAGATCTCAAATTCTGATTCATCATAGCTACAATATCTCTTTTCTTTTCATCAAACAACACTACTATAGTCACTAATAGCATGAAAGTAAGATTCATATAAGTTCATGAGGTTTATGAGAAAAAAACACAAATTACAGTGAAGACCGAAGCCAATACTTTAAAAGCAAATCGCAAATTCTTTTAGTAATCATTTTGGCATTACTATTCATCATTGTGACCTGACTCTGAATGAAGTTGTATTTTCGTGTTAGTGTCCTTTGAAATATGTAATTCCATAAGCATTCCATTGTGATGAAAGCTCTTGTGTCCATCCAAACAGAGAAAACACTGTATCACAAGTTACTAATGGCAAGTTTTTGGCAACTACTTAAAGGGGACAATAAGAGGAATTTAATATAATTCAATCAAAGACTGAGTAATACACATGAGAGAAAAACAAGGCTGGACAGAAAATTAGTAAAGTCAGCATTATTACTGAATGCAACACTTTACAGCGTTTAGAACCGGCTAGAAGGAATGCATTGTGCCAGCATGATACAACAGCTAATTGATTGTGTGACTATTGGGGTTAAAGTAAAGACTTAGCTGGACTAGACATTAGGAAATCTGGCATAAGGATGTCACTTCATGTTTCTGGAAGGATAAACAGCCAGCAGGGATTTCTTTTCATTGGTCAAGGAAGCCCAGGAATGCCATCGGTGTCCCAGGGCCTGCTCGTGTGCGTGTCCTGTAGTTTCAACATGTCTTTGGGGACAACATGCTGCACCAGGTTCAAAGGCTGCCTGGAAAGGAGAGCAAGCCTTTCCCATCGCAGTCCCCCGGTAGCCCAGCTCTAAATTCCTTCTTATAGTCAAAGAGAAAAGCCCTTGACCTTTTTACTTAAAACTCAAGTGCAAGATCATAGGAACTGATAGTCTCCGTACATTCCAGGTCCCTACTGGGAGCAGTGACACATCCTGTTGGTTTCAGATTCTTATTCACAACCTTTTAAAAGGGAAGCATTATTGAGGGTGAAATTTGGACTCATCAAACTCTGTGTTAATTATATACTGAATTTGCACTATTAAAACAAAGCCCTTTGACGAGCAGCCATCAGATACCTTTCAGAGGGGGGAGTCTGGGCTGTTATTCTTACACAGCCCGTGAAAGAGCCCTGATCCTCTCTCTGGCTACAGCTTTTGTTTCCAGTCCTTCTGCTTCAATGGTTGTCATGGAATCAACTGATTAACATATGAAAAGCCATAGACAACAGTTTTCCCTGTACCCCAAGCTCCCCCACAACCAAAAGCCTGTTGCTAAAGCCTTAGTCCTTAATATTCATGTAAAGGAGGGTGGGGTGTGAGAACAGAAATAAAATTGTGGGTGAAGAAACAAAGACGTTTTCAACTTGCATCCTCTGGGACAAAAATGGTTGATTTTTAGTGTTAGAATTTTCTCAATTTCTGTTTTTTTACTGAATCTTCTCCCAGATTATGGCAACTGTAGTTTCCTATCCTGTTATAACCAATTTATTCACCAGTATTGATTTTAATTGCCTCATGAGTCAGAGGAGAAACATGCATGCCTCTCAACGTTCTATGTCAACAAGTTGTTGCTTAATTTAGGGTTAATTTAAATGGCCAATTCTTATGTTTTCTTAAAAATAATTTTTAAATTTCTTTAAAATTTTTACCTTAGTTCAGAAGTGACAGAAAATTTTATTCTATGTTTTCAAGTAATCTTATTGGTTATCTGAAGTGCAGCTCGTGAAAAAGGATAGGATTGTGTTTGCTTTTTGGAGTTGTCTTAGCCCATGTCAATAAGCTACCTCTTGTCTCCTCTTGTGTATGTAATCAAAGTGATACATTGTTTTCCCATGTAAAACTAAACCTTGCCAACTCCCCCCAAATACACTTACGTAACTGACTTGGAAAGACTCTGAGAACACTAACAGATAGAGAGGAGACTTCTTAAAACAAAAACAACAAAAATCTCATGAAGCACATTATATTCTATACACTACAGTCACGTAGAATTAACCCCAAATACTACCTGCAAAATATTCTTGCACAGCATACAGACTTATCACTTTCTGGTTTCCAGGCAATTTCTCAACCTAGTTCCCATCTCAGCTTTTAGTAAACTCCTAGGATGAAGAAGAAGATGATAGTTAACAAATAATTAGAGCTGTGTGCCACGTGCTAAAAGCTTTATATGATTGACTGACTTAATACACATAACAATCATAGGAACAAAAGTTGACCATTTCTTCAATTTGAGGACTTATTACACTCAATTAGGAAAGTTCTTTTAGGGAAAGAAATTCTGGTAAAATATACTCTGTCCAAAATTGACCAAGTTGGTTTGGATAATCCACCTGAATACTCCACACATAGTGTTAAACAGGATTCCTTTGGTTGTCAGTGGCAAACAACCAATTCAAATGAATAAGTAAGAAAACAAAGGAGGATGATAGCTATTGACTCTTGTAACTAGAAAATCCAAGAAAGGCACTGACTTTAAGCATGACAAATCTGGGTGTCAATAAACATCCAATATTTGTCTTTCCCTCCTTCTTGCCTCCCTCTCCTCATGTCTTGGCCCTACTTTCCTTGACAGGGCTGCATTATGCTCTAATACAATGAAGACTACCTCTGAGCAACCCAAGAAAATGGCTGAAGGAAGTTCCAGATTCACATCCACTCTGCTCAGTAACCCCAACAGAAAGTAGATGGTCACTCCTTTCTTCTGGTTCCCACATAACAAAACCAGGGAAAGGGTCTGACCAGCCCTGCTTGGCTCATATGCCCAAACTTTAACTGTATCTCTATAGCCAGGGGAATATCTGGCCAGTCTAGTTACTGCCTACTCTTATGGCTGGAGGTGCAATAACTATGATACAATAGGAGAGATGAGAAAGCTCCCTGGGAACGGATAAAATCGATAGCTAACTATAATCCGCACAGGCCTTTACTCCTCCATGTTTGAAATGAAATATAACTCAAGCTACATTAGGCTTTCTAATAACCAGCTTCCTTAATTATCTAAACTAAGGAAGGTAGTAGAGCTGTGTTTGTTACCATGAAGGTGAACAATATTAAAATCTCTTTCAGTAAAAATTTATCTAGCACTTAAGCAATGTGAAGTCCTGGACACATTTGCACTGGGAGAAAAAAAATGAGAGGCATGCAGACTATAATAATTACTCAACACACAGCCTGGAGGGTAAACTGAGAAATAAAATTGGTTCTTATCCACCAGAAGAATCTATAAGAAAGTGATAAGGCAGTGAGTTAGCCCGTGTCTAAATAAAGGCAGCCTCAAGCTTAGGAGGCTTCCTCCCCTACTGCCCTCTGACATCCCTGGATTCTGTGCTATCCTGCAAACCCTCCTGGTAGCAGAGGTGAGATGCAGGATTTGGCTTAACTGGGATTGACATAAGGAATCTGTAAAACGCCATGCCTGGCTCCTGCCTGCTTATTATCATTCCACCAGACTTGCGGCAGATGTTCAAGTGCCCATGTGATTTTTAAAACTATTAGGACTTCTTGGCCGCCTCCATGTTCTTGTGGTTTCCACCTATCAAGCATCTGGGAGAAAGATGCTGTGTAAGAGGAGCTCATTCTTGCTTTACGGCATCTCATCACCCTCCCAGTCACCCCACAAACAGAAATGAATAGAAATCATGGATATGAAAATCTAAAATATCTCCTCATGTGTGAGCCCATAAGCCATTCTGTCACACGCCAAAAGGCCTGTGCAGACAGGAAGAGCCACCATTCTTTGGAGCATCATTATCCGGAGAGTTGTCAAGGCCTTAAAGAGTTTCTGCAATTTTGATTTATCGCAGTCACTGCTCCCTCTGGTTTTTTGCCCTCTCTATTGAAACATTTGGGAGAGTTGCCTATGGATAATCAGATATCACTATGCATTAATTACTTTCATTTTTCTTTTTGATGAGGAAGATTCACCCTGAGCTAACATCTGTGCCAATCTTCCTCTATTTTGTATGTGGGATGCCACCACAGCATGGCTTGATGAGCGGTGTGTAGGTCTGCGCCCGAGATCTGAACCCACGAACCCCAGGCTGCCAAAGCGGAGCACATGAATTTAACCACTACACCACCGGGCTGGTGCCTACACTAATTACTTTTAAAATCCGAACACTGGTTTTGAAAATCTTACTAAAAATAGCTCATTCAACCAATCTAAAAATGTTAGTATACTCAGTGGATTATATTTCGCTAAAGATATTCGTTATAAACTCACATTTCTCTTAATAAATTAAAAAGCATTATTATACATCAACCTCTAATTTCCTATCCCCCACATAGAGTCTCTCCTTTCCAATCAAATATTCCTTCTTTCCTCTTTCCTTCTTTCCTTCTTCAAAAATCTGTTTGAGCACACCTCCATGAGGAACCTTCCCTTATTAAATCTATCTTATCTTGATCAGTCTATCACTTTAACCTCTACAGAGATTTACAAGAATTGGTAGATATTCAATCAATCCACAATAATTATTGGGCATCTATAACATGCTTAGTGCTGAAAAAGCATGTGAAGAAACAGAGAAAAAGTGTAAGACATGATCTTTTCCCCCAAGAAGTTTTGTAGTCTTGCTGAAGAGATAATATTTTAAAGCAAAACAATATATGACTAACCTAATAAACTGTACAATTTAGGTACAAGTAGAAGCATTCTATGCTTTCGAGGACCATTATAGATCACCTACTACGTGCCAAGCAATGTTAGATTCTGGGGATGTTAAGGTGACCAAAACACAAAAGTGGCCTTTGCAGGATGCACCATCCAATGGGGGAATGTGTACAGGCGTGTGTACAGATGATTATAATCAATGTGTCGAGTGCAAATACAAAATGTGTATATGGTGCTCTGGAAGCACAGAGGAAAGGTACTCAACTCAGGCAAGAGCAGGGTTTCTTAACCTCAGCACCACTGATATTGGGATCAGGATAATTCTTTGTCAGTTGTGAGAGGCTGTTCTGTGCATTGTAGGGTGGTTTGCAACATCCCTTGTCTCTGCCCATTAGATGCTACTAGCACCACCTCCTGCCCCTCTACCCGAGTTGTGACACTCAAAAGTGTCTCCAGGGGTCAACCCCATGGCCTAGTAGTTAAAGTTCTGCAAGCTCCACTTCGGTGGCCTGGGTTTGCAAGTTGGGATCTTGGGTGCAGACCTACACCACTTGTCGACCATGCTGTGGCAGCGACCCACATACAAAATACAGCAAGATTGGCACAGATGTTAGCTTGGGGCTAATCTTCTTCAAACAAAATAAAAAGAGGAAATATAGTCAGGAGATGTTAGCTCAGGGGGAATCTTCCTCAGAAAAAAAAAGTGTCTCCAGACATTACGAAATGTCTCCTGGGGTACAAAATCACCCCCAGATGAGAATCATTGTATTAGAAGGATCCAGAAAAGTATTAAAGAATAAGTAGGAATTTTCCAGATCACAAGTGCAGTTGGACCAGGATGAGTGAGAAACAGTGGAGGTGAGGAAAAGGAATGGTGTGTGCAAAAGCAGATTGTGCTAATGTGTGTGGTGATGGGTTGTAATTAGTATTTGGGTGGTGAACATGATGTAATTTGTGCAGAAATAGAAGTAAAATGATGTATACCTGAAATTTACACAATGTTATAAACCAATGTGACCGCAATAAAATTAAAAAAATTTAAAAACAAACAAAAATAAGCAGTTTGTGGTACATTGTCAGAGTGCACATAAAGAGCACGATTCTCTTTCAAATCCTTTGGGAATGATGAGGCACGTAAATAGATAAACCAGCAAATAGATAACACCCACACATATTTGCAGAAGAACAGAGGCAGACGTACCAGGCCCAGAGGGTGCTGGGATCTGCGGGGCTTTGTGGAGTTTCCAAGGTGCAATGGGAAAGCCAGGCTGCCACCAGGACGCATTCTGTATAAGCACTTCTGGAAAACTGCCTAAAAGGATCTTGAAGGAAATGGACCTAGATATCCAAGCCTCCAGTAGTTTATTGTGATTTATTTTCTCATTCTAAATAAATATTCACTTTTATACCTAGTTTTGTATTCTTTATCATAAAGGGAACTCCACCAAATTATATAAAATTCCGTTCCCCAGAATCTGAATCCGCCCTGCTGAGGAGAGACTTGCAATGAGTTACTTTTCCACGAAGACAGGCCTTGACCTGGGCTTTGAAGAGAAGGCTCCCCTGCTGAGCAGAGAAAGAAATTGTATTCCAAGTGGGGAAGTTTTGTCTCTGGGATGGCTTAAATGCAGACTTTCCCAGAAACAGAGATAGACTAGATGGCCGTGCAGGATCCTGCTCTGTCTTGTGATTTTGTGAAAGTATCATATATTTACACAGCGTAAGTATCAGATACTTACACTTTCACAGGTCACATTGTAGGTACAACCTTAAAATCATGGAGCCTACAATTGCAGGACTTGAGTGTCACCAATGGTTAACAGTAAGCAAAGCTCTGAGTATTTGTCAGAAGTTATGCATAAACTTCGGAATTAAAAAGCTGATTACTAGTCTCAGAGATAAATGTCATTCAAATAAAGGCTCTGAACTATCGTTTCCCTCTTTGTGTTTGTGTGGATTTAAACTAGGTGATCCATTTTGTAGGTAGTGTTTTTTATGAGACCAGTAATATATCTTCCTTCAAGTTTTCCAGCTTAGGTCAATGTTACAGACTAAACAACTCAGTTTTTGCCAACCAGAAGTGCTCTGGAGAGCTGCCTGGTATAGCTGACAGAACTCAGGATTTGGGAAAGACCTGAGTTTGAGTCTCAGATCCTCCACTTGCTTGAAAGTCACCTGATAAATGTACACATTATCACCTGATAAACGTACACATTAAAGTCCATCCAAAGGGATTTCTGGGAGAAGTAACTAGATTAATCTGTCAGACAATGATAAGGCCAACCAGTATTCTACAGTTGTAGTCTGTTTGGATTGATTGCTGTAGTAGTTGTTAGACGTTAAATGTTTTGAATTTTATCCTGCATGGAGCACAGTGGAGATGCCAGTTAAGAGTTGACAAACCTATGTAGACCAAACTTACTCACTGATCCAAGCTCAGAGCCAATTATTAGCTACAGACCAGGGGCTCCATTATTCAGGATATGAACATCTCTTGGGCCATGATGGTTTTGAATTCTTTGGGGTAGGCACAATGGCCAATATCCTGGGGTATGAGAGACAAAATCATTAGGACCCAATGGTTCTCAATCCTGGCTGCATACAGAATCACCTGGGGAGCTTTTTAAAAATACTTGTACCTGATTCCACACTAAACTGAATAAATTGGAATTTGTATGCATGGGGACGTGAGGAATCTTCCTCAAGTGATGTCACAGTGCATCCAGAATTGAGAACCACTGCAGCTAGACATTGATTTCATTTAGCATATGAAGCAAAGAGTACCCTCCCCTGTTGCACCTCCACCTGCAGACACTGTAGCAAGTGTCCACTTTCTAACTGAAACATCCTCTTTTAAAGGACCTACTTTTTACATACTATCCATAAATCTAAGCGAGAGGGTCCGTCGCTCTGTGCCCTGCTTCTTATAAGACCCAGCCTCATTTTCTTTCAACAGCGCCTCTCTTCATGGGAGGAAGAGTCCACGGAGCCAAAGGGATATCCCCACACACACACTCTCAACCATGCTTTGGGTTCTTAGGACCTTGGAACTCCCTTTCCAACCAGCCAGAGTTTCCAATCATCCAGGATCTGTGTGAGGCCTCTTTGCTGGGTCTACCCACCTGGGTGCAAACTGGGCACACTTCTAGGCCAAGGAGTGGCCCGGGTTGGGGAGGGGGCTGTTGGTAGGAGTGTCAGTGGAACTTGGACACATGGGTTCGAGTGTCCTACATAAGTTTGAGAGGCCACACATATTGCAGGATGGAGCCAGGGGATGAAGCGAAGGCGGCGGGCCTGAATCAAGAGCAGTAGACTGGGCAGAGAGAAGCCAGCTCTCCCTGGCCACCGCGGTCCGGAGTGGAACTCCAAGGAGTCAGAGAACTCTAAATTTGAATCCAGCTTCTAGCTTATCAACAAAAATGTTTATCATGGAAGAAGACTAGAACATTCTATGTTTTATTTAAGAGTTTTCCAGCTCGAATCACACCTTTCAAGTGTTTAAGCATATGGCGTGTGGGCCTCCATTTGTACGCTTACGCTGGGCCCCACAAATGTTAGAGGCGAGCCCGAAGGACACATCTCTACCCTGCTTCCCCCCAGGATGTTTTCTTATTTGAAATCAGCAGCCATGGAAGATTTTTCAAGGCTGTTTAAATGCAGTGAGAATGTGGCCCATCAAAAATGCTGTCTGGTTTTATTGCACATGAGAGGTTGTTAACTCTGGCAGCCTCACCAGATTCGTCTACGTTCTCGTTGTCCCTTCAGCCTCCCCAGCCAAATCCTAATGGGGTAGTGAGTCTGTGCCTCTGAGATTTGAGGGAGGGGCTGAGAGAAATGCAATCAAGCAAATCAACAAGTGTTGAGCTGAAAGACAGAAGGCCTCTGCTCCTCTGACTTCTTTTTCAATTCACTTATTTTTTGGTATTTTTTTTAGGTTTTGGTTTGGTTTTTTGGCAGCAGGAAAGAAAAGGAATGGTCTCTGCTTTTCCTCTTGTGAAACCTGGCGCACAATAACTACTCTGGTCCCTTAGGAACACTGTAAGGAGGATCTCAGAGAACGGGACTGTTTATAGCCTACATATGAAAATGGATAAAAAATGGTCATTTTCCCCCCATTTGTTAATCTGGCAGGATTTACTAGGGCTTTCGAAGGGAAATGTGGCTATGCTTTAAGAGAAGCTACAATAGGCAAGTGGTGGGAGTTAGGCAGAGAAGGCCAAGGGCGGAATTCAATTCACACTTTATAAATCTGGCACCGGTGTATGTGAACTGCTGCATGAGCTGGCCTAGATCAGGCAAGGAAGAAACTTAAGGCAAACCAAGAGTTATTCTTAGGCAGCCAGTTCTCCCAGTGACTTAACCAGGCGTTCTCAGGGGCAGGGAACTCCGGAATCCAGGCAAATGCTATGGAGACCACTGAAGGGGTTCCTGCAGCTGCCGAAGCTGCTCATGGATACATACTGCACCCTGAGGGGGTGGCTTGGCCCTGAGAGGAAATGAAGGTCTAAGCCCAAGTCTCTGTGGATGTGGCATGAGCCCTAGGACAGTCCGGGGACCCCTCCAGGGCTAAGGGGGCCCCGTGATGTGGCTCGTATTTGAGTGAGAACAGGCAGGCAGGAAGGAGGCTGGTGTGGGAAGTAACAGTCACACAGATGTGAGCATAAAAGAGCCTGTTTACTTGGTGATTAGTATCGTGAAATAAAAGGCTCAGGTTTCATCTGCTTAGGGAAGAATGGCTCTTTTCCCCACTGTGCAGCCTTTGCCGTGGCACTGAGAATGTTCTGTGCTCATCGGCTGCCCAGGTGCCTCTCTCAGGAAGGTGGGATTCCAGATTCAGGTTGGATGTCTCCCCTGGTGCCGTGATATGTGGGGACTGGGGACTTGTCTGTACTTCTGCATCTGTGTAATGAGTGAGGGGCTGTGTCGCAGGGGAGTCAGCCCTCAGCCATCACCTCAGGGTCTGTGTTTACTGTGTGTGTATCCCTACAGGAAGATCACCAACACCATCTTCCTCCCAATGCCACCAGAGAGGGGCAAGGGTGGGATGGACCAGCATAGAGCTTCTTGGGGAGCAGGGAAGGAATTAATCAATACTCTCTATTCACCACCCATGGCTGTAGCATGCACATTGTGCACAGTGTAGAAAGATTCCTCTCTTTGTGACTTGAAGCTTGGAATCACTGGATTATTGAATTATTTTACCATTTCTCCCAAAGAAATCTGAACAAGGAGGCAGTTCATGTAGAAAGGACATGAATTGTGAGCACAAAGAGTCCTCGATTTGAATGCTGGTCCTTCCACTTACGAACTGCGTGACCTTGGCCAAGTTATTTAAGCCTTCTGCACCTCGGTTTCCTAACGTATAAAATAGAGGTAATAATATCTACATCATAGAACTATTAAGCCAATGAAATTAAATAACTCCTGATAGGCACTCAATATAAGGAAACTTCTGTTAACAGGAAACGTGCTTTTTAGAGCAACTGGTCCCTCCCTCCCGATTACAAAGACTCGGAGCTCCACAGGAGCATCTGGGGCCGAGTCTGCTCGGAGCTACTACGACGCTGCCTTCTGTTCTCCGAATGAGTAACTCTAGATGTTCCCATTGCAAATATTGTTGTCTGGGTAAAACTTTCAGGGAAAATGATTTCAGAAAACAATCTGAGGAGCTCCTTCGTTCCCTTTCCTTCCTGCCAACCCACCCCACCCTCCACGCCTGCCACATAATGTGGTAAGAAACTGAGTTGGGGAATTAGTGTCTGGGGAAAGGATGGGGGACGCGGCTCCTCTGGGAAGCAGCGATGGGCAAAGGCAGTTGAAGACCGGGACCTTGAAAAGACATCAGAGGTCATCCTAGGGAGCCCCCTCATTTCACTCTGAAGTTGAACAGCTAGATGGTGCAGAGGGGTGCTCTGAGGGCAGTGCTCTTACCAGCTTCAAGGCTGCCCCAATGGGAAACAAGAAAAGGTCACTTTTCACATCCAAGCCCCAAGTGTGAACACAGCACCCCTACTTTTCATTGCCTGTGTGGACTATCTTCTATGTGGTGAGTCTCAACTGGAGATGCGTACTGTACTCTCTCCATCCCCTCTTCAAATTCTTTTCTGTATATTGGATACTATATCACCGCCGCCATGTAATGCCTATTATTATCATTAGGCCCAATTATCACTGATACGTGCACTGGTGTTTTTTAAAAGTCATAACGCTACAATAACTGATATTAGATCTTGGCACCTCTCTTATGCCTGATGTCATCCAGAACTTCTCAGACACCTAAGATAAGATGCATGAGTAGTATAAATTGCACTCAGTGTTCAATGTGTGTCCCAAGTGTTACATGGCAGGTCCATGGAGAGTGAGGTGGGGAAGCGCACATGTGGAGGAGCCTAGAGAAATAGAATAAACTACTTAGAACTGGAAATGGACAGCTTAGAACTGCACAAGTATCGCAGATCTCTTTCACAGCAATAGGGAATTTTGATCAGTTCTTTGTCTCATCTAGCTTAGGGATCTGCCAGAAATTCCAGAAGGTGGACTAGAGGCATCCTTCACTTTCCCTTTCCAGGACTGACTTCACACTTTGCGAACGTGAAACTTTGGTCTGTTATTGGCAGAAATGTATATTAATGGCCTTACTCTTAACCGACTTAAGTTTACAAAGCATGCTGTCAGAGGAGCTGGGACTGGAGGGGAAGTGCAGGGTGGGCAGGACTGTGTGGCTCTTCTGCCTGGATGCAGGGAAAAGAGTGGCCATTCCAGATGCTGGAGACGTGTTGCTTTTCTAAAGCCTTGGTTGGAAAGTGCAAACACTATCTAACTCTTTAATCCAGTTTCTAAATGTAACTAGAGCGTCCATCATCGTTATTTAAAACAAACAGAAACCAAAACCAAAAAAACAAGTATTAATCCTTTCTTCTGTGGGCATTGTGCTCTGCAAGGGATAAAAGAAGCGTCTCCAGCAATGATCCTCAGGAACAGAAAGAGAACTGCACAGTAGTCTCAGTGATGCCGGGGATGAGAGCAGGAGTAGGAGTCTGAGGCCAAACTCCCACACTTCCTCACCGCGGCCACCCTTCCCTACGTCTCAGCTGTTCTGGGAAGTCCCTTACAGGGCCCTTGGGCAAGTCTTATGTAGCATTAACGTTTACAACACGTTCATATGGCCACAGAGCCACATTAAATGTGGGGCCAGTGAGCTTGGCAACTAATTGTCACTAATAAATAAAGGCCACCAAAATGTCACAGGAATCAATGTGCATTGATCCAATTCCCAGTGTCCTTCAGAGGAAGAAAGAAAACACCTCTTACTAGGACAAGTCTATTGCAGTTGAGTATCTTTGGGAAATGGCATGAAGGTCATCAACCGAAAGTCACGATCACAGATAGCTGAATCCTGCCAATGAAAAGTGTTCATCACGGTGCTCTTTATAGAAATGCCTATATTTATTTGATCTAAATTTTAAACACTTTACTATGCCATCAAAAAACTGAGGCTTTTAAAAAGTGGAAAAGAAAGCAGTAATAAAAAGAACCTCAGAAGAATAGGAAAAGCTTTGCTAATTTTTTTCGGTAGAATGTTCTTATTGGGCACTGAAAGGTAATTAGTAAGAACCTGGTTTGTATATAATATTTAATAAAAGACAATTCATTTCTCTGCATTCCCACTAAGATGAGTATTGGGGTAATATTTTTTAAATATCAGGTTGAAAGAATATTAAATCATGCATTGTCCCAAGTTGCCTTTACGTCCTAGTCAGCCCCTTGTGGTATTCTCTGAACAAAAAAAGAAATTTCTTTTCTAGAATAAATAACTGAAGAGCTACTGAAGTTGTTCATGGGCCAAATATAGCAGAACCACTGTCCTAGAGATAGTCAAATGGGTATTTCCCCTGGGAAGTACCTACAGATGAAAAACAAAAGACTGAAGAGCTGAATATATTACAGTTTTCCTGGTTGTCTTGATTACTAAATCTGTTTGATTACATGGTTAATCAAATCGACCGTAGATTAGTTTAAATGGCTGGGGGAAGAAAAGTGCATTGATCCTTTTTTCTAGGTGGTGATTTATGTCAGATAAACATGATCTTTCCTAAGTATCTATAGGGAATGAAATTTAATGTTGTTCTTTGATAAACTTTTCCAATGATTAAATGCCTTAAAATCCAAACGTTATTTTGTATATCTAACCTAAACTTTCTTGTTGTAAACCTATTTTCTCTTTGTTCAAAATCACTTTCAAAATACAGACGTTTCCGGTGGCGTTGGTGGTATGCTAGTGAGCGTAGCTGCCTTCCAAAATATGGGTGCTTCCCCGTATTTCCTTGCAGTTTCATTGCCCACTCTGAAAAAATTACCCATCTCATTCAGAATAAAATTCCAACTCCTTAATGTTGCTTAAAAGAGCCATCTATGATCTGTCTACTCATCCCCCTCTTCACCTCTCAGATCTTGTCTCCTCCCACTCTGCCTCTGCTTACACTGTTTTAGGCACAATGGCCTCATAGCTGTAAAAACTCTAGACACAATCTGTCCCAGGGCCTTTGCACTTGTTATTTTTTCTGCCTAGAGCCATTGTTCTCAGATATCTACCTAGCATGTTCCATCACATCATTCGGGTTTCTGCTAAATGTCTCCTGACCAAAGAGGCCTTCCCTGCTGCTCTACGGTTCTGCAAGTCCATAAATTTCTCCATTTACCCAGCTTCCTTTTTTCCTTCTTAACATTTTTTCCCTCAAATATTTATGTATCTATTGTCCATCTCCACTGTAGATTATAAGGTTTGTGAGATCAGGGTCTTTATTTTTATTCACCGGTATATTCCCTACATAAATTATAGCTCTTTTACAAGTATTGCTGAACATCTCTATGTGTCAGACACTGAGACATACCAAAATCAAAGGTATACCAGAAAGACATGGAATAAGCCACTTCCAGCATGAGGAGGGTAGTGTGTCAAAGGGCTGTGAACTTGGTGAGACTTTCTTTCTCTCTTGTTCTCCAGTAAAGAAAAGATAATAGCATAAACTTTTTTCTTCCAGAGCTCTTTAAATTTTTTAAACTATGCAATTGTCCTGTTTTCATTGCTTTCACAATTCTTAATGATCTTCTCTTTATCTTTAGACTAATTTTTCTCATTCATAAAATATTTTTAACAGATTGAATTTTCTCTTAAACAAAAAGGTTAATTTGCTGCAAAAAGGCATGACACGTCTTGTGAACTAATTGTTTTTGATTCTTGCATTTAACCTGAAGTCATAGGTTTTAGCAAGATTAGTATTGGACAAACTCAAGCAATTTTATTTTATTTTATTTATTTTTTGTTTGGTGAGGAAGATTATTGCTGAGCTAACATCTGTGCCAATCTTCCTCCATTATATGTGGGATGCCGCCACAGCATGGCTTGATGAGTGGTGTGTAGGTCTGCGCCCAGGATCAGAACCCAAGAACCCTGGGCCGCCAAAGTGGAGTGCACAAACTTAACCACTATGCCACCAAGCTGGCCCCTACTCAAGCATTTTTAGGGCTCAAATTGGGCTAGGCTCAGGGAAAATACCAAGAGTTAAGATATTTATCTGATGCTCATCTGTGCATTTGGGCAGAATGCCCACTATGAATATAAGTTCCACGCAGACGGCAGTGTGCAGTCTTATTCATCACTGCAGTACCACCCAGGACCTCGCAGAGTACCAGGTAGTGGTGACTCTGTCAGTGAACAATTTGTTCTGTGTCAGCTCTAGTGTCCTCAATCAGTGCTTCTGCCTTCATCCTGATATTCTCAGATATTTCACTTTGTTTTAGTAACATATTATGTCTTCACTTCCTACTCCCATAAAAAGATACTATCTGTCTGGATAGAAGTTGAAAAGATATCTTCTCAAGTGCTGCTTTGATTGTGAGCACCCCACATTTTACTTCTCGGTACTTCTACTTCTCTTCCCACCAAAATAAACACCTCCTGCAGACTGTGAAGCAGAGAATGAAGCTAACTCATTTTGTTTATCGATACAAAGAGTTTGGGCTTAGTTTGAGATTTTAGCCAAGATTTAGGACAGTTCCAATGTTGTCAAACATGTTTAGCCAAACCAAAGAGAAACTTTATTACACTGCTTCCTACACAACAAGGAGAGAGAGAGAAGTGGCAGCAAGTTATGGGAAACAGGAGAAAGACCTTTCTCTTACCTCTGGGGATTGTCAATGGTTGATATGGAAGATTACACTGGAACAAAGCTTGCATTGCTGGAGTGTGGAGTTTATGCTCTACTTATACTACATTATTATAGACTAGCTCTATTGTCTTGGTGGACAATAGAGGGTTTTATTTCAACATTATGTACAGAATGCTTGTATGGTCTCTTTCTTCCCTCATCCAGATGCAGGAAGATATTTAGTATCAGATTTCTGAAGGAGCCATGTCAAAATGAGGAGGTATAAACATTTCCTTTTTTTCCTCCTTCCCCCATGTCAGCTTTCAAAGTCCAGTAATTCTATTGTTTGTGAAAGAAGAGAAAGTCGTAGCACATTGGAGCGCAGCCTTCTTGGGCAACTCTGTACAAACAAAAATGAGTCATAAAACAGGATCCAAAAAGGATGATTTCCATTTCAAATACCTGAAGAGAAAGTCTTTAAGTAATTTAAGGAAAAAATGGTTTAAGCATAAAAACTCAGAAAATTCTGCTGTAGGCGAGTCTCTTAGTTTTCTTTCCTCTTCCTGTTCCTATTTCATCATATACATATGCAAAATTGAAGTTTTATATGCCCAAATAGATACAGAAATACACAATGCATAGCCAATGTACCTTCACAGTAATTGTTTCAATTAAATCATTGCTTACTAGTGTCATCTGCGTGGATGTGTACTCAGTGATGTTGTCAAAACTTGTATTCAACTGAACTTTATGTTCTGTCTGATTTCTAGATTTTCTCTTCCCATATAAGTCAGGGATTATCCTTAAATAGACAGTCCCATGCAGGTAGCAAGTAAATTGGAGCATACTCAACATAAAGTCAAGAATTAGCAAGTCTTTTTTTTTCAGTGGTGCCCATTTTTTCTTTTCTTTCTTTCTTTTTTTTTTTTCAGGAAGATTGGCCCTGCACTAACATCTGTTGCCAATCTTCCTCTTTTTTCTTTTTTCTCCCCAAAGCTCCAGTACGTAGTTGTGTATCATACTTGTGGAGTTGTAGCTCTTCTATATGGGACGCTGCCTCAGCATGGCTTGATGAGCAGTGAGTAGGTCCACACCCAGGATCCAAACCAGTGAACTCCGGACTACCAAAGTGGAACATGTGAACTTAACCGCTAAGCCACCGGGCTGGCCCCTCTTTTTTTATATTTTTAATTTGAACAAGAAGACAAAAATTATTCCAAATAATTCATAACAACAATCCAATGTCATTGTCCCCAATTTCCTGAATCATCCATGCCAGCTTCAGCAAGTAAGGATAGCTCCTTGTTAGATGACAAACCCCAGTCTTCCACATAGGTTCAGCTTTAATTATCCCCCATTAGCCTGTTTCATCAAAAGTTTGACCTGGTCAAATTATTTCACTGGTAAGTAACTGCCACCTAAAGGTATGTTGACCTGTCTCTTGCTAAAGAAAATTGGTGCAATGAGAGTATTGCTTTTGTGTCACCTTGTATACTTAACCTTTTAATGCTGCCGTTTCCTCATCTTCAAAACAAAAATGTTTCCTCAGTCTCAGAGAGGTGAGGGTTGAGCATGTAATATCCATAAGGCCCCCTGCACTTGCAGAGTGTGGGGAATGGAGGGTTAGAAAAGGAAGCATATTGGACTTAAGATGATGATAATCATTATCTATCACTTGATGTATATCTTTTAAATCACTGAGTCTATTTCATAATTAAATCATGGGCACAATTTCTAGAGACTAAGTTGCTACATTTTTACAAGGCTTAGCAGAAGCATAACTGATTTCATTGCTTCACTAATCAACGCAAACTCAATTCTCTGGGGAAATAAAATAACACACCCATGTTGCATATCTTCTCTCCCTTTTGGTCATACTGCTACCACCTCCATTCCAACTCTTATCGCACCACACCTTGAGTGTTGCAGTAACTTCCCAACTGACCTTTCCCCCTCTTGTGATTCATCCTGCAGATTGCCCGTATCATTTTCTTAGAGCACAGCAAAGTCGTCAAGCTCCTACTTAAAAGCTTTGACTATCTCTTTACTGCCTATGGAATTAAGATCAAACCATTTAGCCTAAAAATCTGGCTCCCAACTATTCTTCCAGTCTTAAGTCCTACTTCTTCTCAAGGCTGACCTCTAAATGCAACTTATTTTGGACTATTTTCAGATCATAGAGTGTCCTTCTAGCCTCCATGTTCTTAGCCCAGCACTGCCTTCCAATCTTTATCAAAAGCAAGTCTACCTTTCAGCTCCAAACGTTATTCCCACTACAGCCAGAATCCCTTCCATTTCAGATTTCTGGAGCACACATTCTGCATCATAGATATGGCATGTTATGATTGCCTGGAATATTATATGTACGGTCACAAGTCTTAGCCCTCCCACACCAGGCTGCTACCCAATGGAAGGCAGAGGTCACATCTGGCTTGTCACAATACCTATCCCAATGCCTTCTTGGAGGAGGAAGATGGTATCTATTGAATATTCACTGATTGAATGAATGAATAAAATCAACAAAAATAAAAACAGAACTATAAGAAAAAAACAGAGGCAGGGCCATGATTTTTAAAAAGAATGGAAATTCATTTTTTTCTGTCAGTAAGATGATTAACATGGAATATGAACACACTATGAGCCATTTCTTATGAAAATTCCAAGTGGAAGATGATAACTTTGTACTAGGACTGAATGCTCATATGTAGCCTACCCACATTGCGACTAAATACTCTCAACCTAACACCATGCTTTTGCAGGTCAAGGCAGATGAATCTTTACCATTGATGGATGCTCCAATATTTCAGAAACGGGCCGGTCATTTGCATCATTAAATGCCTTGTAGTTAAAGCATCAACGAACCCATGGCTAATTCACAGAGATGATTCAGTCCATAAGATAGTGCATGTCTGGATGATGAATTCCATTAAAGCCGTGCAGAAATTCAGAGCTGGACATCTGAAGGCATTTGCAAAGATACTGTTTACTCTAGTCCTTAAATATCCTGGCAAGGCAAAACATAAAAGTTAATAAATCAGTGACGGAAGGGGGGAAGGGAGACACCGTCACAATCACTCAAAGAATTTTCAATGAGCTAATGAAATACTCTTACCCTACATTTAAAAAATTTTCTATGGGAAACAATCCAACAAAATTTATTGATATTATAAGGCTTTGTTCCTCACACAATAAAAAGTAATTACCATACAATTAGATTGCCAGTTGTGTGCCAATTTAATTAAGGAAGTGGCTTAAATACGCCTTGCATGCATTATTCTTTTATATCAAAAGGCATAGCATTACACAGATCTCAAATATTTCCTGTCTTCCAAGTACGAAATAATAAACACACTCTGGATGTCTATATGTGCTTTCCCATAAATGTCACTTTCAGAAACATATAACATAGCTTCACAGCCCAAGGAATAAAAAATATTTGAAACCAAAAGGCTGTTCTCTACCTTGTGTTTTAGATCATTTGCACTGGGGAGTCCTGTTGATCACCTGGTGTCTGTTGGCTTCACTGACTTTGATGACATAGGTATAAGGGTAAATGAAGAGGCTGTCCGAGTGGCGTGATTTTTAAGGGTGGATGCCAGAAATTACACCAAGGAAGCTTTCCCTTTGTCTTTTAAGTCTTTGCTCCTTTTAAAATTGCAACGAACCCTCCAAAAACCAAACTTAAAACTCTTATCTATCATTTATATAGTGGTGCTAGTGGAGGATCTGAGAGCTTAAGACCTCGGAAAGGGAACAGGAGGGACTAACAAGAGCAATAGGGATGGGGGAAGACGAATTTAGAGGAAAGCATATAACTGAGGAGAGTCGGGTAGAGAAGATTGTCCTGGCGAGACAAGACACCAATCTGAACCTTGCCTACTTCCCAGTTTTGGCTATGGTCCCTCCTGAATACACTCTTGCGATCAATTAAACCTATCATAAACCATACACGTGAAAGTGGGGGAACTTCTGCTCAGAGATGGTGACCTCATGTTCTTCAAGTTAACCCTCTTGCTGATAAAACCACAGTCCTATACAGCAAATTAAATAGTAGAAGGACACCGAAGGAAGATGTTTCAAGCACTTCAAATATTATTGTTAGAAAAACCATGTAATTTATCACCCAAATGAGGACACAAAAGGAGTCACCATTTATAATTATATCAGGATGACAGGAAGTCAGGTAGGTTAGAATCTATTTATCCTACTTATAATTCCATTTTTGGCCATGAAAAACTACTGCTCTCTTTCTGGTATATTGGATAATTAATTTTCATCTTTAATTATTCTTAAGAGTTGAATGATTGATTCATATCTACTACTGTTTACAAATGGTATGTGTTTTCCTTTTTTTGAGGAAGATTGGCCCTGTGCTAACATCTGTTGCCAATCTTCCTTTTTTTTCTTTTTTCTCCCCAAAGCCCCAGTACATAGTTGTGTATCATAGTTGTAGAGTTGTAGCTCTTCTATACAGGATGCTGCCTCAGCATGGTTTGAATGAGTGGTGAGTAGGTCCGCGCCCAGGATCCGAATCAGTGAACCCCAGGCCGCTGAAGTGGAACGTGCGAACTTAACCACTGCGCCACCAGGCCAGCCCCTGTGTTTTCTAATTCCTGATCAAGTTTGCAGCAATGTATCAGATGCTTAGTTAACCTAATAAACCCTTCACTGACAGCTGACCTCGGGGTGGAGAGTGGCAGACACACATGGCTGCAAAGTTAGATGCTTCTCCAGCAGGAAGTCAATTCTTTCACACGGGATAGGGATTGCTCCTGGAAGACATTGAGACGGGAAGGATCTGGAAAGGAGACTGCACCTTTGCAGGAGGAAAGGAAACCTTTGTAGGCATTGAAGGAAAATGCTGAGTAAGAACGAATGAAGAAGAGTTCTTAAAATTTCTGCGATAAAGGGAGGGAACGGCTAATTTATTTTACAAAGATATGCTATAGTTTTATTTCCATGTTTCCATCTATTGCATTGGACTGATTCCCATGATGCCAAGTTAGACTATTCTCCTTCCTCTACTTGAAAAGTAAAGACTGTGATTCCATCGTCCCCAAGTAGAGTCTTTCTTTGATGGCCCAAGGATAGGATCTGTCACTGGCAACAGACTCTGCATCACATGGAGCAGCTCTTGGGCCTGTTTTGACTTTGTTTTCTCTGCTTAGGGAATAGAGAGAATCACGCAGGAAGTACGAAGGTTGAACCTCCCGAGCTAATTTAACAACAACAAAAGTCGTGCTGAGAATGATGCATGGATTTCAATGTAAAGACCTGCAAATGCTTTCAATTCTGTGCTATGATTTTTGTTAAAAAAGCAGAGGTTGCATTTTAATGTGATCACATGCACAGATCAGGCCCTGATTTTCCTAAATTGCAGTTACTAAACGGAACTCCTCTACCAAAGCACAGACCCATTTTCCCCCAAGGGACTTGCTATTTTAATTCTCCAATGAAACCCGATTCTGTACAGTTCAAGGTAGAGCCAAGATTGTAACAAATCCACCTTTAAACACTTCCATTTCTTTATCAGGAGATTTTAAATTATTTGATTCTATATATTCTATTTTAATAGACCAGAATACCTAGACCCATTGAAGTTAATCCCTTAGGCTTTTCACCTACTTATTCTCTGTTTATCAACTTGCTTTGGTTAGAAACATATTTATTACAATGCTATTGGCTGAGTATAAGATGAAAACGATAGTTTTGCTGATAGTTTAGAACATAGAAAAAGCTAACAGCAACTTTTTCACATTTCTCTTCTCCACCTCTTCCAGTGCTGTCAAAGAATGTCAGCTTTAGTTGAATCTTCTAAATGTGTTTTTCAAAAACTCTGAGCAAACTTAATTTTGAAATCTTTAAAATGCCAGCAGTGAGCATTTCTTTGCGCACAGCCTTTAGTCGAGCAGCCCATGTTGTCATGGTGAAATGGGTCAGTGCTGTTTGCCAGGCAGCCTGTGAAACTGCGAGCAGGCTGCTGGTGTAGTGGTAGCAGCACAGGCCAGAGTGGTCCCCAAACTATAGCAGAATCTAGGTCACCGGGATTCTTTGATGCTGCAGCTGGCCATGTGGGACTTCCATCTCCAGCGGGGTTCACAAGCTCTCATGCACACTAGGCATCCCCTGTAGCTATCAACATTGCCGTTTTGCTAGATTCTCTCTTTCTGCTGGCCATGTGTTATTCTTTGGGTTAACTGAAGGTTCCTAGCCATGTCAGCTGGAAAATATTCTGCGTGTGCGTGTATAAGAAAGACACAGAGAAACAGATCTTGCTCTGGAGACTGCGTGCTAAAATTGCCCCCATTTAAATGCATATTTCTGCAGAGTGAGCTAAATATTAATATCACATTCCTCTGTTAACGTAAACACCAGCAGCAAGATTTGGCGACTCATAAAAAGAAGAAGAACTTGGGCTTTTCTCCATATGCAGCATGTGCATTTTTTTTTCCCGGGTACCATTTAAGTTAACGCCATGTCTACAGTGTGTCTGAAATAGCAGGAATTCAGTGAGATTGGAGGGGAGCCGAGAGAGCAGAGGGCTGGAGCATCTAGGCACACTCGATGGTTTAACCGAGCTCCTGTTGCTAGGAAAACTCTAAACGATCCTTGCATGTTGGAGCTGTAAATTATACATTTGTGCCCATTTATCTGACATTACTTTTTACATATTCATTACCTTTTTCTGTTCTATTTAAAAGTAGTGGTGTGTACTTTGAATACAGACAAGCAGTCTTCCCCAGCATTTTATTTTTATGATTCCTTTTTTTCATAGTTGGTTTTCCCATTTTTGATACATTTTTTAATGGAAGAGCAAGCATTTTTTAAATTGTTTGCCAAAACATGAGTTAGGATTTCCAAATTTTCAGGCTAAACGCCAAATTCACACACCTACGCACACATGCACACATATACTCCTAGTGTGTCACGTGCTGCTACCTAATTTGCACTGTATAAAAATCTTAAAACAAAGGATCTTTTCTCAATTTAACTAAGGAGAAAAAAAATTAAAAGCCTTTCTATTTCTTTTTTGTTGAGGAAGATTCGCCATGAGTTAACATCTGTTGCCAATCTTCTTCTATTTTGTATGTGGGTCACCACCACAGCATGGCTGACAAGTAGGGTAGGACCATGCCCGGGATCCGAACCCATGAACCTGGGTTGCTGAAGAAGGGTATGCCGAACTTAATCTCTACACCAGGAGGCCAGCCCCAAAAGGCTTCCTATTTCTTGAGGTATGAGGAGTTATATTTATCCACCTCTTTCTTCAAAGAATAGTGTTTAAATAACTAAACAAATAGCAAAAGGAGATATAACATAAAGTCCCAAATATCAAGCCATTGGAAAAGAGAGGAGGAAGGCAATATTTGATGGAATGGGGGCCATGTAGAAATATTAACCTTGAAAAGGAAGCAGAGGGGAAGAAAGCAAGAATGGTTACCATTATGCACTGAATTGTGTATTTCCCACCACCCAAAATTTGTATGTTGAAGCCCTAACCCCAGTAGCTCAGAATGTGACTGTATTTGAGGATAGAGCCTTTAAAGAGGCAACTGAGGTTAAATGAGGTCATATGGGTGGGCCCTAATCCAATAAGACTAGTGTCCTTATAAGAAGAGGGAGACACCAGGTTTGTGTGTGCAGGGAAAAGGCCATACGAGGACACGGTGAGAAGATAGCCACCTGCAAGCCAAGGAGAGGGGTCTTAGGAACAACCAAACATGCTGACAACTTGCTCTTGAGCTGCCAGCCTCCAGAACTGTGAGGAAATAAATTTCTGGTGTTTAAGCCACCCAGTCTGTTGGTATTTTGTTATGGCAGCCCTAGCAAACTGAATACAGTTACAAGCACAAATACAATTGGAAAGTGATGTACAGAAATTTGAGTAAATTTTTACCTTAGCGAGGCATTTAAGACCATTAGTAATGAAAACAGCTATGGTTTCAACCAGTGTTTGCTATGTGTCAGGCAGCGTGCTAAGGGCTTTTGCGCATTGTCTCACTGAATCTTTACCATAATACTAGGAGATAAACACTGTTATCGCCCCTATTTTGCAATAGGGAAAGGTGTGTGTGTGTGAACGTGCCTGCATGTGCACATGAAGAGGGTGAATAAATTGCCCAGACTCACAAAGGTAGTCCTTAGTGGTCAGTCAGATGTAGGTAGTTTCCCTCTAGACCTCATAGTTAACCACAACGTGACAGGCACTTCTCCAACCACGTGGCCTCTTTTAGGTCCTTCAAGCAAAGAACATATCTTCCCACTCCCATCACTCTGTGTCAGGAGATACACCCTCCCTACTTCTTCCTTGAATCTTATCTACCACTTCAAAGCCAAGGTGAGATTCCAGCTACCCATAGAAGCCCACTCATGCTCTCAGCTTCCTCTGTATCCTGGAGTACAACATTCTATACATTCCTATAGCACTGCCTGCCTATTGCTGGGAATTATCATGAATTATCTGCCTGGGGATATGTTCTGTGTCCATGTCTGGAGAAAAAGCTTCTTGAGGGCAGGGATTATATCATGGACCTCTTTCCCAGCGTCTATTACCAATCTAGCATATAGAGATACTCAAGGAACGTTATTTGCCTACAGCTTCCAAAAATAAATTTCAGGATAGACACTGTAAATAAACTTAAAATCTATGAAAACACCTCAATAATAGTTTAGGATGTGTGATTTCAGCTGTGTTAAGAGTCTGGCCTGCCTTGCCCCTCTGAGACTCTATACGGGTATGGTTCCCAAAGGTGGTTATACAGGAAAAGTGAGGAGCAAATCCAGTGGTCCCAGGCTCAGTTCTGAACCATCTTGCATCTCCTACTCAAGAATCCCTACATTCATCTTGCACACTCATTTCCAGCAGTCACCAGTTTCTCAGTTAGACAATTTGTTCCGTAGAAGATGCAAAATTTTAAAACCAGACACTTAATAACTGAGTAACCTTCACCAATTTAATCTCTCTGAACCTCAGTTTCTCATTTGCAAGGCGATGATAATAATTCTTACCTCAGCACCCCTACCATAGCCTCATGGGGTTGTAGCAAAGATTAAAAGAAGCAATATATGTCATACGCCTGGCACACAGCAAATATTCGATGTATGTTAAAGCCTCCCTCTCTCACTTCTTCCTGTGCCAAATTAAAAAAAAAAAATCAACCAATGTCACTCATAATTAAATTTCTCTGCACAGCCATTCAAAAAAGTCTCCAATCATATTGGTATTTAACATTTGATTAAAGATTTGCTGTTTACAAAGGGCTTTTATGAGCTTTAACATTTGATCCTTAGATAAAGTTCCATAAAGGAATCAAAGCAAGAATTATTATCATCTCAATTTTAGAGGAGAAAATAAAAACCACTTTAAGTCCCTTATAGAACAAGTTACTCAAACAAACTTACTCAACTAGAAAGTTCACAAAGCTCAATCTTAAACCCAGAAAATCAGAATCTTTCTGGGAAAGCACAGTGACTCCCCAGACTAAGCTCCGGGTAAGGTGACTGTTCTAAAAAACACAACACAGGACGTTTAGTACACGTTCTCTGGACAATCATGACGAAGGGCTCTGCTCCTTTTTCCTCCAATCATCCTCAGGTTATGCTCCCTTCTAGGGGCATTCTCAGTATAAGGGAGAAAATCATCCCCTTCCCATTTCCAGTGGTATAAGAACATAGTGACGTCTACCCAATTCTCTTTCATCTCAGAAAGGCACGGTAAAGAGGCTGGGAAGGGCTATGTGCATTGTGTAGGTGGATGCAAATTATTTCACCTTATGGTTCCTCAGTTTTTTCCTATAAAATGGTATCAATTTAATTGTGTTTTTGTGAGAAATAGTTCATGAAAATGCCAGTGATATGGTTTATTAAGTTTGCAAATATATTAATCTCAAAATAATAAAGCAAGAAATGACCTTCTATAAACTAAAGTGAGGGATAAAAAAATTGAAAAATAAAATTTCAAAAAAATACCATGTACAATGAGATAAAAAGACATAAAATACTCGGGAATAAATTTAACAAAAGCTGTGCAAGATCTTTATACAGAAAATGATAAGACATTGCTAGGGAAATTCTTAAAGATTTGAATAATGGAAATATATACCATGCTCATGGATTGGAAGGCTCAGTATTGTTATCTATTCTTACCAAATTAATCTGTAGATTTGATGTAATCCCAATCAACATCTCAGCAGGTCTTTTTTTTTTTTTTAAAGAAATTGACAAGCTAATTCTAAAATGTATATGGAAATGCAGAAGATCTAAGGGAAAAAAATAATTTTGAAAAAGACAAACGGAGTTGAAGAGCTCACATTACTTTAAGACTTGCTATGAAGCTACAACAATCAAGATGGTGGACTAGAATAGAGAGTTCAGAAATAGACCCAAACATGTATGATGACGTTGTGGTAGGCAAAGATTTCTAGTTAGGACAGAAACAACACTAAAAATAAAATAAACTTAATTAAATTGGACTTAATCAAAATTAAATCCTTCTGTACTTTTCAAAAGAAAACATCAAGAAAATTAAAAGGCAGACTGGGAGAAAATATCTGCAACACATATAATTGATAAAGGAGTATATATAGAATATATAAAGCACTTTTTCAACTCTGTAAGATAAATAACAAAATTTATTAAAAAGGGCAGACGACTTCAGTGAACTCTTCACAAAGATATACGAATATCCAATAAGCATACGAAAAGATGTCCAACATTAGTCGTTTGGGAAATGTAAATTAAAACCACAATGTGATATTACTTCGTACCCACTAGAATGACTAAAATTAAAAAGACTGGGCCGACCCCGTGGCTTAGCGGTTAGGTGCATGCGCTCCGCTGCTGGCGGCCCGGGTTCGGATCCCGGGCGCGCACCGACGCACCGCTTCTCCGGCCATGCTGCAGCCGCGTCCCGCATAAAGCAACTAGAAGGATGTGCAGCTATGACATACAACTATCTACTGGGGCTTTGGGGGAAAAAATAAATAAATAAATAAAATTATAAAATTAAAAAGACTGGCAATATCAAATATTGCCAAAGATGAGGAGCAAGTGGAATTCTCATACACTGCTGGTGAGAGTGTAAAATGGTATGACTACTTTAAAAAGCAGTTTAAAAGTTCCTTACAAAGTTAAAAATATGGTTACCATAGACCCGGTAATTTCACTCCTAGGTACTTACTCAAGAGAAATGAAAACAAACGTGTACACAAAAGACTTGTACACAAATGTTCAATGTTCATAGCTCTTTATTCATAAGAGTCCAAACCTGGAATCAATCCAATGTCCACCAACAAGTGAATAGATAGACTAATTGTGGTATAGTCATATAACTGAATACCCTGCTCCATAATGAAAAAGAATGAATCACTAATACATACCACCACAGCCATGAATCACACAGACATTATGTTGAGTGAAAGGAGACAACATGAAGAAGTACATAGTGTGTGATTCCATCATATGAAATTATAAAACAGGCAAAACTAATCTATAATAATAGAAATCAGGTTAGTGGTTTCCTAAAGTGGGGGAGAGGGGAATTGACCATAATTAGCACAAGGGAACTTTCTGGAGAGGTGAAGATATTTTATATCTTAATGTGAGTGTAGTTCCACAGTGTCATCAACCTGTATGTTTAAAATACATGAATTTTATTGCGTGTAAATTACACTTTCAAAAAGTTGATATTTTAAAAGCCGAACTTGATCAAACTTCCTTAAATATTTTTTTCTCTCACTTCATAAAAATGAATGAAAATCCTTCTCTTCTAAAAAAGAGATTAGTCTACATTGAGGGCTACCGACTTTTCTGAGCTCCCCTCTCAGATGTTCCAAACACTATTCTCCTCAGACCAACAGTTCCAATATTATTAAAATGGCAAGTGGTGAAAGAGGGTCATATTTCTAAAACTACTAAAAAAATTAGACAATAACTAGACCTACAAACAAAAGAAGTTCCAAAGGCTTTTTAAATACATTTTATTATGGTACCCATCACCTATCTTCAACGTCATCCTTATGTGGCCAATGTTGTTACCTGTATCCCTACTCTCCCCTTCCCCAGCCTCCCAATGAGTTATTTTAAAGCAAATCCTGGGTCTCAGATCACTTCATCTGTAAATACAAGAAGCTCTACAATTGTGTTTCATTTACCCTTGCTGTGTTATCTGCCTGAAATGTTTACCTCTTTGCCCTGCTGACTCCTCATCTGTCAGAGGAGATCTTTTCAGGAAGACCTTCTCTGACTTCCCTGTTGAATTACCTCACCTCTACCTCAGCCCTGCTATTTTTTGTCCTGGTAATTTTTCACAATTTGTAAAAGTTACTGGTTTTTGTCTGTCTTCTCAATTATACTCAAAGTGCCCCTGGGACGGCACTAGCACAGTACCTGGAACATGTGTCCTCATTGTTAGTGAATCATCTGACCAGATAATCAGCTACAACTTTTCAAAGGTCAATAATTAACATTTCTTCTATATGTGGTGATGCTCTGAATGACCACTAAAGATGAGTTGGCATTGCTTTTTCGTAATTTCCCAAAGCCTTCTCCTAAGACATAAAGTAGGTGTCAAGTAGAGCCTAGGATGTGTTTCTTCTTTTGTATGGTTTTATAAGAAACATGGAATGTTATAAGTGGAAGTAGTTTGAGAAATAATCTACATTCACAGATTTGTTGGCTTCTAGAATGAAAAGAACACTTAGATAACATTTTGTTGAATGTGGTTCAACCTCTTTCAGGTAACAGATAAGAAAACATCATAGCCCATACCTAATGTTGCAGAATTTGTGATTTACAAATGGCCATAATCTGAGACCTTTGTCTAGAAATATAATCCATTAACTTGAGTGATAATGTAATCTCATGAAATATTAGAAAACTCAATTTTATATTATCTAGACATAGTATACTCAGTTTAGCCATTTATTCAACAAATATTTATGTCACACCCATTATGTACCAGAAATTCTTCTAGGTAGTTGGGTATATATCAATTCGGGGTATAGTAACATTAGAATGGGAACAGAGATGGAGTAAAATACACCTTGAATCCAGAAGTGCCCAATATGCCTGAAACACATTTGACTGTCACGTGATCTAAAGTTGGTCATTCATCTAGTCTGATTCATACAGAAAAGCATTCTCCATCTCATTTTCTCCAAGAAATTATGTCAAATATTCTGTCCATTTTCCTCATCATTCATTTGCTCTTGTCAGAGTACTAGTTCCAAGATGTGGTTTGGGTAATATGGGTGCCACACTGATACTTTCTCCTGCATTGGGCATGGAGTCGGGGCAACCTCAGAGGCGTAGGAGCAGCAGCAAGGGAGGTGGGGCTGGGCAGCAAGAGGGAAGGCAAATTCCCAGAAGTGGAGCAGATGCAACAGTCTCCCCTATAATCTCAGGATGATGTCACTGCTCTGATCTCTGTCTCTCCAGTGTCCCCTCCCACCACCACCATATGCAAAGGAGCTTTCCTAGTTCTCTGATACAGTTCTTCTCATTCTCTGAATACTTACTTGGCTTTCCTGGGAATAATAGGTAGATTTGCTACTTTGTCTGGAAACCATGAGGTATCCACTTTGGACGACAACAGTGTAACAGCAGGAAAGCCAGTCTAACAAGTGTGCATTTTGAAACAATGGGATACTGAAACGACAGTAGTTTTTCCCGTCCTAGAAAAGAAAATAACATGTACGTAATATATTTTTAGAATTATAAAATAATGCAGATTTCTTATTTTAACAGCTCAGATCTCAGTTGCCAAGTAACAAAACCTACAAGTTCTCTATTTTCCATGCACTTTCAAAGCTTATGTTGCTGGCATACTTCAGGGCAAGGAGGAACTTGTTGATAAATATACTGTATGTTCTTCCTACAAGAAATTTGGGGATTTCTCAGAACAACCTGGGGGGTTGAAGGGGTGATTGAGAAGTCACTGCTGGCTTTTCCTTTCTGAGCTGTTGATTCTGTTACTAATGAAAGACAAAGACTAATTGTTCTCCCCATGATGAATGTCGCTTTGAGAAGCCAGAGGCGCTTCTGAAAAGATGGAGCATTAACCCTGGCGAGTTCAGAAAAGGGCATATTGGAGAACAAGACTAAGAGTCTATCTTCTTTCAGGGGGTTTGCTAATAATCCTAAGCCTGCAAAATTCTAGTCAGAACACAGAACTGGATGCCCAGCCTCGTGTCTTGTCTTTTGGTTCCACACTCATGGTGAAAATTAATATCTCCCTCCTCTAAATTGCTTAGACCTTATTTTCTATATAAGCTCTTGGTACTCATCACATGCTGTCTCTACTCTGTCTGCTATTGTGCATGTGTTACATCCCTAACTAGATCACAAGCTTCCAGGGAGCGGGGGCAGCTTATACTTCTTGTATATCCTCTACTGTCCTAGGGTAAGTAAGTTCTAAACAAATATATGTTAAGTGACTGAATATTCCACATATGCCTGAGCTAAGAGAACATAAATAATATCTGCTGACAATATTCCCCAAGTTCCCTGTTTCCTTCCCTAAATCCCAAACAACCACACACACACACACACACACACACACACACACACCTATAGATACGAAAAGGAAAGTCTATTCTTCAATTCCATTAGCCCCAATTCCTAACTTCCCATGGCCTATCCTGATTTCATACAGGAAATTAATAATAGTGCCTGTGCTTAGTTTGGTTGTTGGTGTTCCTTGGCGTTGTGACTAGTGCTTTTCTCTTAGCAATCACTCCAGGTTATATCTTCTATTGCCATCTACATCTAGGTGACTGCCAATTTCTATCTGCAGACCAGCTGTCTCCTCTGAGCATTAGACTCGTCTAACCAATTGCCTACTGGACATCTCCACCTGGATGCCCCACAGGCACCTCAACCCCTGCATGACCCAAACCAGAATCATCATCTTCCCTCTTCAAACCTGCTCTTACTCCTGTCTTTCTGATCTCTGAAAATAGCACCACCATCAATCCAATTACTTAAAGCAAAAAGCGTCCTCTTGACCTGGCTAACCACCGATCATCAATGGCTGCCAGCTCTATCACCTCCATATATCTCTTTATCTCTCTGGTCACTAGGCAAGTTAAGTGCCAGCATCTCTCACCATACTACTGAAGTCCTGTTCTAATGGTCTCTCTACAGATGTATGGTTTTTACCCCTTCAGGTCTTTTATTGCTGAAGCCAGAGAGATCTTTTTAAAATATAAATTTGACCTTGTCACTCAGTGCCTAAAAATCTTTCAGTAAATTACATTGTTTTTAGAGATAAAGCAAAGTTCCTTAACTTGGCTTACAAGCTCCTGCACAGCCTTATCCCTGCGACCCCAGTCCCAACACTAACCTTCTTTCTAGCCCATCTAGCCCACTTCAAATGCTTCCTTTCATTTTAAAGTCTTGGCTCCTGTTATTTTCTCAGCCTATCACACTGTCCTCGTGGCTCAGTCTGCTGCTTGGCCCTAACTCCTACTTATCCTTCATTTTAGATCCACCTCTTCCAAGAAGCCTTTCCTAGCCCCCAAGTACAGGTTAGGTGCCTCTCCTTGGAATTCCCATACATACTCTCCCTTTGATGGCATTTACATACTGTGTTGTCTTTGGCTATTTTTTGTGCTGAATCTCTCACTAGCCACCCCCACGAGGACAGAGATTCTATCTATTTCATTTGAAGCTTAATCCCTAGCACCTGGCCCAATGCCTGGCACATGGTGTGCACCCGGAAAATATTTGATGATGAGTGTCTTGAATAATAAATCACATGAAATCACTTTCCCAACAGGAGTGAGATACAATGCAGAGAAAACTATTTCTTACCTTGTATTTAAAGCTAGAAATGGGTTTTACCCCTTCCCAACCTTGTTGGTTGTTTTAATTGTCAAGAAGAGGCAACGTCCTTATGAAGTAGGGTAGAGGCAGGAACTGTACAAAGGAGATGGATATAAATTGTTCTAGTGTCCAGTGAGAGCAGATTCTCCGTCATAAGGTCCGCACAGAGTCAGGGTCTAGAAACCTCTAAGTTAATTCTCCTGGGATTGCTATTTTCTTTGACTTATTGATTAGTTTGCGATGGAGCCAATAATGAGTACATTCCAAACTTCCGGCATACTCTGAAAGGTTGCAGATCAGTTTTTCTACGCACATTAAATACATAATAATGGGATCATTCGGACCTCATTCTCGGCAGATTGTACATTGAGGGGGGCCTGCTTCTTATTTGACTACTCAGGTCACCTGGCACTCCCAGTAAATTCAAAAGGACTCTGGGTTTGACTCCTCTCCAAGTAGACCCTGAGAAAGATAAGAAAAGGAGTAATATAGTCAATGATTCAGTGATTAGTAACCACGTGTCAAAGTTATTTTAAAGACCAAGGTGCAAAGAAATCCACCATCTTGCCCAGTGTGGATTAAGAACAAGGTTTTTTTGTTTTGTTTTTTGTTTTTTTGGTGAGGGAGATTGGCCCTGAGCTAACTTCTGTTGCCAATCTTCCTCTATTTTGTATGTAGGTCACTGCCTCAGCGTGGCTTGAGGAGTGGAGTAGGTCCGCACTCAGAATCCAAACCTGAGAATTTGAAGAGGAGTGGGTGAACTTAACCACTATGCCATGGGGCCAGCCCCAAGGAGAATGTTTTTAGGGAAGTGATTAAAACTAAAGGTCTTAGCTGCAAAGCCTATAGAACCTGTTGACTCCTTTCTGAGAAAATAAACTTCCTAAATTAAATAGTAACTCCACCAAGAGACATTTAAAGGCCATATTAAGCAGAATGTTCTAGGAAGATGGGGCCTACTTGTGCTGGGGACACTAGTTAACTTGTAAGAAGGAAAAACAAAAGAAATGATCAAACACAATTCTTTTGTCATATTCCTGAGTGCAACATGTCTTAAGTTGTAGCAAATGGAGCCCAGAAGAGCACAGTCAGCCTTATAAGTCAGCCTTTCAAGCATTGAGTTTACAGACCTAACCCTGAAATGGTAGCTCCTGCACACAGATAGGACCCTATTTAGAGCTATCTAGGGCTAGTGAGTTGCGATTTCACCAACATCTAGGTGCAGATGTGGCATGGTCAGATAAATAAGAAATCAAGTCAGGAGACCAGATTTTAAATCCAAGTTTTTACACATAACAGCTGTGTAAACTCAGACATGTCACTGAATGTCTCAGAACTGAAGAATCTTCCTCTTTAACTGGAATATAGCAATATCTATAACACCAGGCTATTGTGGTACTTAAACAAGATAATGCATTTAAAGATCCTATTAAAGAGCCTTATATACTGTATGTGTACAGAAAATACTAGGATAAGAGATATACCATACCCTTGCTCAAGTCACTCCATTTTTCTGGATTTGTTTCCTCATTTATAAAATGGGAAATAAGGCTACCAACCCCGTAGAGTTATTATGAGGTTTAAATAAAATAATGTATGGAAAGAATCTAGAATGTTCCTAACACATTAGACATATTCTATAAAAAGATAGCATCTCATTAATATACATTGTTCCATAAATCTCATCTTTTATGTGCGGTGATGGATTGTAATTAGTATTTGGGGGTGGTGAACATGAGAACTTGATGTAATCTATTCAGAAGTAGAAGTATAATGATGTACACCTGAAATTTATACAATTTTATCAACTAATATTACTGCAATAAAAAAACAATAAAAAATAAACAAATACATATTAATTAAGTAACATTTTAGCCCCAGATTCATACATAATCAGTTTGCTGTATTAAAAAAAGAATTGTGATCACTCCTTTAAAAATCCAGCAATGTCACTAGAGGTCCCCCAGATCCACCTCTTTAATCCTAATGCCAGCTCCCTCTGGGGTGTTGGCCCTGATATTTTTCTGAGCCCTGCTGGGAAGCAAGATGGGCAGTCACCAGTATTCGAAGAAATTCCAAAGAAAGTTCCCACTGGACTCACACTCAAACTCCCCGTTTCATCCCTAGAAAGCTGCAAGTACATTTCTTTCCAGAGTTTTGGAAACTGCGGGCTACAACATGTAGATTAGAGGACTGGGTTGGTCAGTCTCCTGGCTTCTTTTCTAGAAACAACCTGCTATGGAAGTAGCAAGGTGCAGCTGGACTCCTTGGCAAAGGGTTAAAATCCACTTCACATTTTTTCTGAGTTGCTTTTAGCAGCAACCAGGAAAGCTCTCTCACTTATGCCCAATTACACTGCAAAATGTCAAGACTGTGAATTTAGAAATTTACTGTCAACACTTTGCTGCAAGTAGATATTAATTGATATTAAATCACTATGGAATGCCTATAGAAATGCACTGCATGCTGAACGCTTTCTGACTGAGAAAAGGTAAGCACAATGAAATAATTAGATATGATTTTCCATTTCTTTACAACTGTTGCTAAATACTTAATTCAGCATCATGTGGGATCTCACTTTCTCGATTATTAGCTTACTTGTATTCATTTTGTCTAGCTCTCTGTAAGTGGGTTTTTAAGCCCTTCAAAATAAAAGAATATAGTATTAAAATCAATTTACTTTGTTAATCCTAATAGTTTCTCAGCATTAACTATTAAACTGAAATCTGGGTCTGCAACATCACTGAGAGAATTCAGGACTTACAAACATGTTTAGGAAATAAGACGGGTACCTTGGATTTGAGCATGGAGTTATCACTATATATTTGAGGGCTAGCTATGAATTCCAGAGTTATTTAAAATACTTCTCTACCCTACTAAGTTGGAGTCATGGAGTAGACATATATGCTGCTTACCTGTATGTCTAGCTTTCCTCCTTTTGCACAAGGGAGTATTATACTTTCCCACTTCCTTGAAATTAGATGTAGCCATGTGACTTCCTTCAGCCAATGAGATGTGAGTATCACTTCCAGGCAGAAGCATTTAATTGCTGGTGTGAGACCCTCCAGCATTCTCCTGTCCTGCCTTGGCTACCATGGAAGCATATATTGATATGGAGACATGACACAGAGCCATCACTAGAAGTGGGTTGCCCTGGGGAGTCACTCAGTCCTGCAGTACACTTGGCATGATCAAGAAAGAAACTTTTGTTGCTCTAAAATTTGAGGTTATTTGTCACCACAGCATGGCCTAGCCTGTCTAACCACTACGGAGACCACCATGCCCTACTATAGCAAGCTCCCTTGCTTCCCTAAGCATTTCCTCAAGTACTGTCCATTCTTTCCTCTAATTCACCATGAAACTTAGAATCATGCATATTTTTAAGGAAAACTAATAAGAAAATATTGGGAGCTAGCACCTGGAAAAGCAGTTGATTTGATTGACCGTTATGTATATGACTTGGAAAAATACACACATTAATATGCTGGATTAAATGTCTACTGGAATTTTCTCTCCTTGAGCCTAAAGGATGTGTTAGTGACTAAAAATAACACAAATTTATTCTTTTACAGTTCTGGAGAGCACAAGTCTAAATCAACGTGTTAACAGAGCTGTGTTCCTTCTGGAAGCTTCAGAAGAAATATGTTTCCTTGTCTTTTTTAGCTTCTAGTGGCTGCCTGCATTCCTTGCCTTGTGGCCCCATCTTCAAAGGCCGTCACTCCAACCTCATTTTCCATCATCACATTTTCTACCATTTACTCTGATCTCCTGCCTCTGTCTTATAAGAACCGTTGTGATTCCATTGGGCCTACCAGGATAATCGCCCCATCTCAAGATCCTTAACTTAAACATATCTGCCGACTCTTTTGTCATATCAGGTAACATTCACAGGGGGTATTTTTTAATCATCTGGCCCCTTCCTGCTTCCCCACCACTCCACACCCCTTCTCACCCTTGTCTAGCACAGTGTCTTAAACAGAAATCCTTGCTGAATAAATGACTGTTTAGTTCAAATGTACGCTGTATCATATCTCCTTTATCAAGACCCCAAACAATATGGTATAAAGCTACACACACAAAACACACAGAGAGAAAAAAGGAATGCCCCTCACAAAAGCAAGTGTGGGAGAAAGGAAAGTAGCTTGATTCAGGCTGATCAAAATTAATGGGAAAAGGAAGCAAAACACCTTCGCCTACCAGCACTCAGTACTAGGTCTTTAAGAAATATGAAAAAATGCTTCAAGTCTATGACTACTTATGCAAACGCATGTACCGTACATACATATATTAGCAGGTGACACATATGCATGGATTCAAATCACTTGTAACTAATCAGAACATAAGCCATATGTCGTCGTGCTGAAAGTTGCTTATTAGCTGTCCCTCATTCCTCCCACATGAGACAAGTTGCTGAAAGATAGAGTCGGTTATTTCATTCTTCTCACTTTGGGAATTGAGCAGGATACCTCATATTTCTGTTCTCTTGGTGCCTTCATATTCATCAATTCACACGGGCCCTGAGGTAAGAACACAGAGCAAAAACCCCCGTTAAATGTGTGATCTCCTAAATCTGCCAAACTACACGACTCCCTGGTGATTATTTCAACCACTTCCCTCTGCTGAGCTAGCACTCACAATGCCACAGACTGAGGACTTTCTCTTTTACAGCCTGTTCAATTTGCTGGCTCTCTAGCAACTGACCGATAGTTTTCATCATTCTCCAAGAAGGGCAATACCGACAAATCTGAGATCTTCCAATAATGAGTATGAACTCACTGGAGCAACTATCTGTGGGGCTACTAAGTATCCAATGAGTTGACATCCAATCTAATAATTGGATTGCAACTAAAGCTCAACCATAACGAAAAAAGTTTTAGTTTGAGTGCAGGTTCTGAGGTGGAAGCTAAAAATATGAAAGACTCAAGGATATTTTAAGGGTCTACTATAGGCAGAAAAAGAGTAAATACTTTTTTGCTGCTGATAACAAGTGCTACACAGGGGTCAGCAGCCACATAGCAGCCTGAGAAGGCCTCAGATGTGATGGCTCCATGGCCCTGGCTGGGAACTGGGACCAACTGAGCCACAGCAGTGAATCTCACAACATTCCCTCACACCCAGACTAACACTCTGCTCACGTAGACTTTCTTCCCTTGAATTTCAGATCTACTCTCTCCTTTCCATGCTTGTCAATTCTAGGTTTCAGCTCCCTATATTCCTAGCTTAGCTTCAGTTTCCTCATCCATAAATAATATTAAAAGAATGAAATAAGATAACATATACTGAACACTTAACATACTACCAGTATAGCAGATCACCAAAAAATGCTATTTGATCAATTGACTGATTTATTCAATATATTCAGAGCTCAATATATACAAGGATCTCTACTAGGTGTGGGAGATACTATATCCAAAAAGTCACGATGCTTGCCCTCAATTATTTCACACTGTAGAGTACAGTTTTTTGAAGCTAGAGTCTATGGAACTCTGGAATATGGATAATTTCAGAAGTTCTGTGAACTTCTGAAACTACAAGCAGAATTGTGTCATGGTCAGATGTTCTTATGAGCAATTTTCTAGAAATAGAGGGTTCATCCTTTCATTAGATACTCAGATATGCAAAGGGATCTGTGTAGTGGTCATTCTTGGTTTTTGTCTGCCCAGCATCCCTCTCCTGGTAACAGAATGCAGTCCTTCCCTTTGGAGAAGTATGACTTTGCCATTCTCAATCCGTATGGTTCAGATGGGGCCAATCTCACCACTTGGCTCCAGGGTGGGCCTGTGATCCAAGCTGGGCCAATCAAAATTTAAAAGGCATACACTTTCCATCAGGGCTACGAAACTTGTAGAACATAAGCCGTAAGCTGCTCACGGTCATCTTTGCCATCATATGGGGAAGTCTGCCTAAGATGGAAGCCAACAAGGAGGAAAGCTAAGTGGAAATCTGGAGAAAGACAAAATTATAACAACTTTTGTTGGAAGACCTAATTTCATCCAAAGCTGATGCCAAATCTAGCTTGGGACTTTTTAGTTACATAAGGAATAAATTTCTGTTTTTGTGTAAATCTGTCAGAATTGTCTTTCTCTCCTTTTCAGTGAGAGTCAATCTGGCTAGTTCAATTTAAACACTCTCCACAAACAAATAAACAAACAAAGCCACTAGTTTATTGCTCCTAGATACTAAGCTCTCCAATCCATGGTTATGGATTCAGCTTAGCTCTGTTATCCTCGGAGCCCATTACTTTAACTATCCATCCCCAGATCCAAACTCAACCTTATCTCCAGCCCGTGGCTTACAATGCCCTCTCATTTTATTTCATCACCTCCACATCCACTTCTTCCCATGTTGTGAAACATAATAGCAGAGATTATTTTTCTGCATTGATTGGCCCAGGGCCACTTGCAGAATCACAAAACTACCACATAAGTTTACTCCATGCTTTTCACTCCCATCTTCAATGTGTCAAAATGATTGTACACCTTTTGTCCCAATCAACACAGTAACACTCAATACTTACTGGGCATTTGTTACATACTTGTGAAATAAACAAAATAAAAATGCTGAAACCTTTGTCTATCATTCTTGAAAGGAAAAGAAACTGCCAAAAATGGAGCTTGATCCAGGGGCCTCATCTTGGACCTACTCCCAGGGCAAGAGAATGTTGGCTTCATCGTTACTCGGTGCATTATAGGTGGGAGAAGACGGTGTGCACGAAATCAGAAAAGTGAGCGGGCTCATTGCAATAAATTTGAAGCCATATCTAGTTTCATTTTTATGGCACAAATTTTTAAAGCCTACCCTAATGAAACCATAACACATGAATAGCTCTATTCGTAAAATGAAAGTTAATATATGAAAGTGAAATCAGTCATTATGTGAAAAGGGTGGGATTGGAGCCATATTTTCTCTTTTTGAAAAATTCCTTTGTGATGTTTAAAGTTATTTAGAGTATTTTCAAAGTGTTGACACAAATCTCATTTTTTCTTTTAGGGTATTGCCGATAGTTCACTTGTGTTGCAGCATATTCTCAAGTGGGAAAATTTCCTGGTGACAAAATATCTAGAAAGTAGGGCACTGCACAAAAAAAAAAAACACACACACACACATACACATACACATTTGAGTTAAAAGGATGAATCCACTGGATAAAATGGACTATATTTCATCATAATATGTACGTAGTATTTGAATTAGAGAAAAATGTCACTAAAATGACTGGAGAAACTTTTGTCACTGCAAGATTTGAATATAAAGAGTATATTTTTGAAGCTATTTAAAAAAAAAAAAAGAAGAAGACATATTGTACCTAAGTGGCAATTCCCCATCAGAGTGAGGAGGAGCTGGCCTAAGCTACTAAGACAAAAGAGGCTTCTTAGGAAATCCCTGTGAGCTATAAAGGAAGTGAGGACACAGAAGATGCAATGCCCCAATAAGCCCCTAAGAACCACAGAAGCCTCCAAATTTCCATTGGAGGTTTCTAGAGTTGGCCCTGGTGAGAGGCAAAAGGTGACACAGAGAGAAGAAAGGGAAGAGAATCAACAACGAAGGTCTTTTAGGGGAAGCTGAAACAATCTGGAGGCACAGTGGCAGAATTGGTGGCGGTGAAGACACCAGGAGCCCAGGTGACCAGATCCTCACCTCCTACTGCACTCAGACTGTTCACAGGACATTCAAGGCAGGTCCTTCATCTGTGTCATGTCAGACACGGGGCTGAGGGCTTGCCCACACAATTTGAAAGGCAAGTCAAGAAAGAGACAAATGCCTCCTTGGGAGGGGACTTTCCCTTGCCTGTGAGGTTTCAGATCATGTTCTGCAGTGATCTCCTGGCTTGTGACAGGGTTTCAGGGAAATGAGACAACTCAGATGCAAATCACGAAGGGAAAAATGTTCAGCGTGCTTGAGAAAACCAACTGAACCATGCTGAGGCTGACAAGGCAGAACTTAAGACAGTATGAAGCAGAGCAAGTGCTGCTTTGAAAGGGAACAACAGAGAGGAAGGGCAAATGTCGCTTAGTCTTAAATAATAATCAGAGCTTCCACTTATTGAGAGCCGACTAGGTGCCAGGAGCTTTGCATACATTATCACTTATCCTTACAGCAGATAATCTGAAACAGACATTATTATCCGCATTCTCATCTGTAAAGATGAAAAACACACTCAGAGAAATTAAGTAAGAAATTAGCCAATGCCACCCAGTTCTAGGGCCAAGATTCAAACCGAGGCCCATCTGATGCAATTACCATGCTTCTTCCGTTGACCCTTCTGCCACTAATTCATGTAACTCATTGTGCAAGTCACAAACTTCTTTATAACTAGATCTTCCCTTATGACACGGCACAAGTCAGCCTCGTGTCAGACAAGACAGTAGCGTAAAATCAGCTGATTTCAGCCCTGATCCGTCTCTGTCACTAACCAGTTCTGTGGAAATGAACAACCCATGTAACTTCCCTGGGTCTCAGTTTTCCCATCTGTAAAATGGGGCTGTGGTGGGGTCCTCTCCAGCTCTCAGCTTCAATGAAGCATACCTAGTCCTCACGTGCCAGAATAAGGAAGGGAATTTCTAAGTTGCTTTTCTTTTTTAACAAAGTATGTGATGGGAGTATCATATTCCAGTTCTCTGTGACTAGTATACATTTAAGGGTCCCGTGCTCGAAAAGCAAAAATGCTTGTAATCATTTCTTAGATGACTTTGCAAATGGAGACAAGAGTGTTCCTAGCCAACCCTCTGTTAGCAGGAAGGCTGAAAAGAAAAAAAGCAAGTCGACATTCTTTACCCCTCTCCCAGCGTAAGTCATCACTCACTGTGGGAAAATGATTACTTGCCGGAAAGTAGGCCCTGTGAATCATTACACTGTCGTCCTCATCCTCTGATGCTGCAAGAACCGAAGGGGGGAAGACTGAGAAGTTGGGGTGTGAACTCTCAATTGCCAACAGTTTCACTCACGGCACGATAAGGGACGAACACTAAAAGCTAAGTGAGCTGCAGGGCCAAGGCAAGTCACGACGCTGCTACACTGCGTGGCGAGTCCCAAACAGAATGACATGGGCCCCTGGCTTTCTGAGTCACTCCTCGGGTCTGAGTCTTTCCAGCCCCAAAGAGTCACTGATCAGCAAATGCAAAAAATGTCACCCTTGGGCTTGTCCTGACAGGCAACCAGCTTGTTCATTAACGCTTGTGTAAGAGACATCCTCATCTGGAAACACCAGCGAACATTACAAAGAAGGGGTTAAATTGCTCAACGTCAGCATTCATATTCCAGAATAGAAATACATAAGAGAGAGATACTACAAACACACTTTCCCTTGTGGTTTCAGCAAATATTGTGCTATAATTTCTCCTTCGTTGCTGTAAGCTATGGCATATCTTCTGCAGATATTTTCTATATTACATGTTTCTACGTGGCCTTTGATGTCTTTAGAAAATATTTGATTTGAACAAGAAGCTATTTTGTGATCAAAGGCATAGAAAGTGAAAGTTACACACTACGTAGACAAAATCCTAGGAATTTATGAAAAGCGATAGGAAAATTGATCTCTTAACTACTCCAACTAGTGCTCTCTACTTTCTTCAATGTCTTCAAGGCAGTGAAAGTAGAAGTACATTGTTGTGATGATGTTGAAGGGAGGATGTTTAAAATTCTCCTAGTCTAAGGAGGCGATGTTAGGTATGGATCTTACATTGGTGGGTTTTGATTAAGGAACTAGAGTAAGTTTGTTTGGAATAATGAAGTGAAACTAGGGTTAACTCAGTCTTCAACTGATGTTAGGAAACAGCAGGTCTTTGAATGTGAAAAACTGAGATAATGGAAGCCTCTCTCTAATGCTCTTAGAATAAGTATAGGATCATATTTCTTCAAGTATATTCCACAGAACTCCAGGCCCATGAGCTACCATGCATAAAGAAGGGTTTAGGCCCCAAAGTAAGCAGTTTGGAAAACCCTGCAGAGTGATGTGCCCTGCACCACGCCACCATGTTGGAGAAACCTGGGCACCGTGGTCAGACCTAGTATATTCCAGATTTACTGAAGACCTCAGAACCACACTCCCGTCTCTTTTTATTCTTCACGTGGCAACTATTAATCCTGCACAACTAGTGTTTCATGACCAGTTTTTAGCAAAACAGTGATGAGGCAGAAATAGAACTACGAAGGGGAGAATTTACATGGAAGGGGATCCACAGAAGGCTCTTGATCAGTGATACCCAAAAGGGTAAGATGAATGTGAAGAAAGGTAGTCAAGGGACACCACGCAGGTGACAGGTTAAACTGACCAAGGGAGGGAGGAAAGACTGGAAAAGAGAGTTAACACTTACAAAAGACTTAAATTATATGGCATGCAATATACCCAACTTTGGTGGGGGGGAAGGGTGCATTATTACCCCATTTACCAGCAGGGAGAATAAGCAACTCATCTAAGACCACATACCAAGTAATCAAAAGCACTGAGATTCAGACAGGCACTTACAACAGACAGCCATGCAGAGCACAGCTCCAGGGGCCGCCAGCCACCTAGATCTGATGGGAATGAAGGGCACACCTGGAGTCGTGCAGTGACATAGCCCTGCTGGGATTTGAAAACATAGGTAGGCCTTCAAAGCCGGAGTGTGCTCTTTCCTCTGCAGACTAAAGCAGGCTGATGCAGCAGGAGAAAAAAGCTTCTATTTCTTCCCCTCCCTCCATCTTGAGTCCCTTAGTTATCAAACTTCTGAAGAAACGAACAGGAAAGAATTGTACCTATAACACCCTCTGTGACAAGTCAAAGCAGGCAACCTTCTCTCTTACAGGGGGTCCTCTCTTCTGATGTCCAGAGGAAGACAGGTTCCTATTTTCCTGCCCGAGAGAGGACAGACTGCAGGTAATCTTCATGAACACCATACTCCTCACTCTGATTTCCATCCATCTGGCTTCCTCAAAACCCTACTTTGTAAGCACTTGTAGCTATATCCAGTAGGGATGTCTGACTGTCATGATACTGAAGGATTATGCAAAAAGGTAAATGCCCTGGCCTAAAAATAAATGTTTTGCTTCGAAAGCCACCATCAACTTTATCAAAAGTGATACTAGATTCTTCAGGCAGCTGCACACAGCTTCCACTTCCGGAGGTGGCTGGAATTCAGAGATAAACTTCAGATTCTGAGTGAGGCAGGACTACCTTTTAATTTCCTTGAGTGTACTGCTTATATGAGAGATAGTGTCTCATGTCTTATAGAACCCGCCTTCATTACAGTGCACGGACTAGAGGGGGGTGAGTATTACACCTGCCTAAAAAAATTAAACATGTACCCCAATATATCTATGTTTCTATTTATGAATTACATAACTGTGCTACCAACTAATATATTATGAATAATATCAAGCATTCACAAAAATAGAATTTAAAAAAAGATGATATTTAAAGATTCATTTATGTATTTTTATTATTTCCTCCTGTATCTCAATAAATCAAGGGGTATGTGCGCCTCGCTTTGGGACCACTGACCTTACAGTTTGTCCATCATGACAGAATTCATCGATTAAATCAGCTCAGAAAGGTTTTGAGTCTCTAAATAATCTTGTTAAAAATCCTAAGTAGCCTGTTAATTTCATGATAGATCTTAAGGCAACTGAACTAAGCACACATAAGAAAGCACCAAGTAAAAGAGTTTAGGGAACTGGTTGGCTGGCTTATAACGAGTTACTTCTATTTCCCCAAATGTTTTTGGATCACTGCCCATTTGGTTTTGAGGGAACAACTAAATATTGTCTCCTCAGTCATGTCATTCTCCCTCAAGTGTATTTAATCTTGCAAAGCTGTTTCTCTAGAAGAGAACAAGGTTGTGTGAAGGGGAGAGAACATCTCTCCCTCCAGGGTGGTTATGCAATGCATGGTCAATGGCTCTGTCTACAAGACTCAAAACGAGATCTTTAGGGAGCGCTCGAGGAAGAGACAGGGCTGAACAGAGACCATTCTACTTGGGCATCGTGAGTACTTGAGTTTTCAGATTAAGAGTGCTGTTGGAACCACAAATAAAATATCTGTCACAACAAGTAAAAAAAAATATAGGGCTGGGTACAGGGCATTGGGTGAGTACAGGAAAGCACTAAACCTCTCACACTCACTCTCCATCTAGATGTCCTTGTGCACAAAATTCCCCTACTCAGAAGGACAGCATTAGCTGTTCACTTCACTTCTTATTTAAAAGTGTGTTCACTTCCCATTTACAAATGTGTGTGTATTTGTTTTTTTAAAGACTTCTTGGCAGGGAAACTCACTAAACCACTATTATCATCTTAGTGTGACCCTCAGGAAGAGGCCCCATGGACTAAAAAAAATGCTTAGAGGATCTGAAATGTTAGTGATGAGGGATGTGGTAGAGAAAGAAGGATGAAAGGGGAAACTGTTTGGAAGGTCTATTGATCTGAGAAGGGAAAATATTGGGAGGAAAGTGGTGAATAAGATCCCTGGAGGGCAAACATCATCATTCACGCTTTGGCTTAGAAATCATTCTAATGACAGTCACCCTAAATTCTGGTTCTTTGTTGGGTTAGTTCCACAATCACCAAAATAAGGAAGTGAGCCCAACACTTTGTAAGCCTCAGAGTCCAAGAGAAGTTATGAAAATTCCTGGTGGGCTTATGCTAGACTCTAACACTTAGGCAAGGAAAAACAGGGAGATTCCATTGATGAATCATACCAATGGGACAAGGGAAACTACAGAAGGTGTTTTCAGCAAAGTGAGTCTTTAAGAACCTTGGGAGAATGAAACCAAGTTAACAGATTTGGGAGATATGGGTGTATTTCCCACAGAACATGGGACAGAACACTAAATGATAAACCCTTGGACATAAATATTCATACAAGAAGAGTGCTTGGTTAGAAGAAGAAATGAAAAAGCAAAGGCACTGGCCCTGAGGCTGGTGGGAGCATTGGGGGAAGATCTTGGGACTGAGTCAAGTGGGGCCAGGAGAGACCCAATGATACCTGGAGGTGCTTGAGGAGAGGCAAAGGCAAGTCCAAAGTCTGTGAGAGGAGGTGACAAGTGAGCCTGAGGACAGAGCCAGACTCTGTAACGCCTAACTCTTAATGGAATCAACATGGCAATGACCTTGCCAAAGGCACTTTGTCTCTAGAGGCTGGAGGAGACAGAGATCAACTGTATCAGGAAGACGCACATTGATGGGAGATGACTAATATGTGGATGAGAATTTCTTGTAAAGCTTTTTCTTACTGAACACATCTGCTATAAAGTCTCTGGCATCAAATTTTGTATGATACAAAAATCGTAAAAACTCTGAAGTGACTATTAAATGTGTGATGTCAGATCTAATGTGGGCATAAATAATGTTGAACACCATAGATGGTAATTTAGAAGGTTCTAATCACATCTTGGCAACAAAAACATTAGAGTCAATGTGATGTTAAAGCATCCGAACGAAAAGAGAAAAACACAAGCAATAATTTTTCCTGCAAAAGCCAAACATCTGGATATTTTGGAAGACTAAACATATATTTCATAACAACCACAGTACATAAAGTTGAAACATTGTATGATCTTCAACTTGGATCTAATTATTTTCCATGGTTTTATGTAAACACGGCAAAATAGCATTAGTTCCATAACTAATAATGAATATAATAATGATAATTAATAGGTAAGGATGACTGAGCTTCAAAATTACTGTATGATGTATGTGTTTAGTGCCTGTATGTTATACATAATGAGTCTTTTACAAATAAAGTAATTTGCCCGGTTACAGAAGGGCAGAATCCTTCAGGATTCACAACTATGTTTTGCTGAATCCCATTTCATCCTACATCTGGCCAGTTACATTTTTTAAATTGGATTTAAACAAGATTTTTTTTTTAATTTAGCAGTCATCTCTGTTATACCTTTTCATCTTACAGCATCCTGTTTTCTTATAGCAAAAGTATCTGCTGACTTGTCATCTCCCCAGCTACCCTAGAATTCTTCCATTGTTTGCAAGAGGTCGCCAGTTTCTGGCTGTGTCTAGGACACAGCAGGTGCTCAATTAGTGTTTATTAAGCTAAACTAGAGCTATAAGTGAAATAAAATTTAGAATTCTGCTAGAGTTAAGAGAGCATGTCAGATCATTTGAATATTATCTAGTTTCTGTACTTGAGCAAACAAGTAATGCCTCAATATTTGCATCAACTTAGATGCAGTTTTATTACTTTAAATGTGTGTGGTTCAACTTATTCATCATGACTTTCCTTTTTGTTTTCCCTTTTGCTGATTCCTTGTCAGCTTTTCTACACTTCCTTCTCACCCCCAACCTTGTCATTGCCTCAGGACAAACCTATTTAGTCATTGTTAGATTTAAGATAAAAGAGACACCGGAAGAAAAAACAAACGTGAACCTTGGGCATGGACTTTTTACTTTATTTCCCAAGTTACTGTAAAAACAACTTAGTGCTATTTTTTTCTTTCCTCTTTTAGCACATTGAACATCCTGGACAGGCAACTACTGATTCTTAATGTCCGCCCTTAAATATTCAAAACAGGTTGTTAGATCTATAATTACATATTCACTTGTTATTCGGAGTCTATGCCTATACAGAGCCACTGAGAAACACGAAAGACAAATATTGGCACTCATTTTCATAAAGTAATCAAAATCCATTTCCTGGGGAAAAAAATATTTTTGTGGTTTGACACTTTCACGCGCAGGGAGAGAACATTGACCCCACCTCCCCCCAGAACGAGGCTGGAGTAGGCACCTCAGGCTAATCCAGGTACAAATGCTCTTCCAATGCTCCTAATTCCTGAATGGAATCAGGCTCAGGGGCAGAGCCTGTAGCTATCCTTCAATGCGTTTGTCCAGATCTACCCCTTATGCTTGCTTTCCTGCAGTTTAAATAAGTTTTTGGAACTTGTAAATTTTGAATAAATTTTTTGGTCAATTTCAGCTGCACAGGAATAGAGATATAAATACTCTCTATTTACAGAGATAGGTACGGAGTATAAAAGGCCTCACCTCCTGCCCCTCTCCAAACGATTAATCAAATATTATTCTTTTTTTTTATAGAGCTTTTTTTAATTTTTATTTATTTATTTTTTTCCCCCAAAGCTCCAGTAGATAGTTGTATGTCATAGTTGCACATCCTTCTAGTTGCTGTATGTGGGACGTGGCCTCAGCATGGCCGGAGAAGCGGTGCATGGGTGCGCGGGATCTGAACCTGGCCGCCAGCAGCAGACCGCGTGCACTTAACCGCTAAACCACAGGGCTGGCCCTCAAATATTATTCTTGATACATTCTATAAAGAGACACAGCTCAGTCTATGATTTCCAGAACACACCAGGTCAAAATGTTATACAGACCAAATTCAAATGATATACAAAATATTTGTCTGTTTCATTCTACAGCACAGTCTAAGCTAGCTCCCAGGTAGAGTGGACATCCAAGGACGAAGCTTTTAGCATGGCATTTCCTTCACTTTACACTCGACCAGTATCTAAGTAGCCTCAAATGACTATTAAAAAACACCCTTCTGGGCCGGCCCCACGGCTTAAAGGTTAAGTGCGTGCGCTCTGCTACTGGCGGCCCAAGTTCGGATCGCCGGCCTGCACCGACGCACCGCTTCTCCAGCCATGCTGAGGCCGCATCCCACATACAGCAACTAGAAGAATGTGCAACTATGACATACAGCTATCTACCGGGGCTTTGGGGGAAAAAAAAGGAGGAGGATTGGCAATAGATGTTAGCTCAGGGCCAGTCTTCCTCGGCAAAAAGAGGAGGATTGGCATGGATGTTAGCTCAGGGCTGATCTTCCTCACAAAAAAAAATAAATAAATAAAAATAAAAAACACCTTTCATGGGGCAGCCCAGTGGCATAGTGGTTAAGTTCACATGCTCCACTTCTGCAGCCTGGGGTTCACGGGTTTGGATCCCAGGCATGGCCATACACATTCATCAAGCCATGCTGTGGTGGATCCCACATACAAAATAGAGGTAGGCTGGCACAGATGTTAGCTCAAGGACAATCTTCCTCACCAAAAAAAAAAACAAAAAACTTTCCAACTATAAGTATGGATATAGGTATCAAAATCTTACCTCTAATATAAGTGTATTACATAGACTTTATTATTTTTTGGTGAGGAAGATTGGCCCTGAGCTAACATCTGTTGCCAATCTTCCTCTTTTTTTTTGCTGAGGAAGACTGGCTCCAAGCTAACATCTGTGCCCATCTTCCTCTGTTTTGTGTGTATGATGCCAGGACAGCATGGCTTGATGAGTGGTGTCTCAGTCTGCACCCAGGATTCGAAACTGCGAACCCCGAGCCACTGAAGCGCATGAACTTAACCACTACGCCACAGGGCCAGCCCCAATTATATAGACTTTAGATTTTATAGATTTATGTTAAGAATTTAGGACCTCATAGGCAATGATTTCACTTCTTTTCACATTAATGTATTTTATTTTCGAGAAATCAAAGGCCGCGAGAGTGAGTCTTGGAAAAAATGGCAAATCATAAAAAACAAAAGCAAATGGCACTGGGAGAACTCAATATATTTATTCTGTTGTTTTTGTTCAAAAACAATCAAGTCCATTGCTATTAATACTGAGGTTAACTGGGAGATGGCCTAGATCTTAGGACAACCAAAGTTGACTGCTCAGAAAGGGTTTTTTTATTTTTTGATTATTTATTCATCCATTCAACTCCCTAAAATATGCCAGCTATCCTGCTGTGGGGAGCTCACGTTATACGGGTAATTACTGCAATATGGTGGGTGTTGTAATGGATAAAGCGACAAATTGCTTGGTAGGCACATAAGCACCAAAGAAGTATCAAACTGTGGGAATAGTCAGGAAGAGCTTCACCAAGGGGAAGGTTCACTCTGGGTGTTTGATCAGCAGTAGCCCAGGTAGAGGTCATTGAGGTGTCTGCCTGGTCTCCTACCTCTGAGCAACCTGCGCTGAGTGCTTTGGCTAGATAAATATGAGCCACAACACCACTGCGGCTTCCCTGCAAACTCAGCCCAGCAACCGCTCAGGGCCATGGGAGCAGGCTCTGGGCTGTTGCCATGTTTGCTGGGCTCTTGGTTGTTTTTGTTTTTTTAAGAAAGGACCTTAATGCTCCTTCCATCCATATAAGATTCTGTATTCTCTATATTCCCAATACTGTAAAATTAACTGGCTAGCACGTAGACCGAGATGTTTTGGGAGGTGGGAAATGTATTCATCTGGTCCTTGGGAATCCTCAATGAGCAGTTGGGACGTATTTCTAATGCTCCTCTCAAAGTTTTAGGAAATTTAACTATTGAGATTTTTCTTAAAGTATGTTTATGATGTTTTAATGGGTAAAATGTCTTCAAGAAGAACAAGAATTGAGTGACAAATAGAGCTGATAAAAAGAAGACTCCAAAACCTACACACATAGCAATATTAAAATATTATACATAATATATACATATACCATGCAAAAATCTGCTAAATGAGACCCTACTCAAGATTTTAATCAATAATTCAATGACATTGTTTCTCCATCCTGCTGCTTCTGTTTCAACAATCTTTTATACGTCTGACTCAGCCACACGTGCATATTTCTAGACTACAGGATTGGTTCATTTTATTTATTTAAACTTTTTTTCCTATCCCTCAGCTTTCTAATTCACTGGAGAATCTACATTGCAGATGCTCTTCAACACCCAACCTGCACTAGACTTGATCGACCGTGTCTACCCAAGTCTCCGACCTCACTGTTTCTATGCTACGAGAATCACCTTGCTTGTATGGAACTTTGTTGTTTTAAATGTATTTCGCCCAGTTTGTTTTTTAGGGCTTTGCTCTTCATTTTCCTTCTCGTCGATATTTTGCCAAGTTTTCCCCCTTTATCTTCTTTCTCCACTCCCCACTTGGCCATTGTCTCTCAACAAACCTATTTCCAGATTTAAACATACTCAGTTGGATAGAACATTAAGGCTGTGTCTACACAAGCAAAGTGGGGAGCTAACACAACTCTCTTGAGGAGCATACAGAAAGAAATAACAATCTCCTGATCCAGGGGAAGGCAGGTGTGGCTTTTAAAGGACTGAGTGTCTCCAAACTGATACTAGATAATGTCTAAATCTTCCAATCCACTCTCTAAAACCATATACATTTTTACTATATTTACTAACATGTTTATATGTCTATTATATACTAAGTGTGAGCAGAAGGTGCTGAGGTAAGACGATAAAGAAATGCAAGAGAAGGAAAGAAATGTATCTAGGAACTGGATCTGGGCTATGGGCTGTCTATGCACTATCTGACTTAATACACAAAACACAACTGAAAAGTAGATATTATCTCTGAGAGATGAAGAAGTGGAGCCTCAGAGATGTTAATTAACTTTCCAATGTTTTCCCAGTTAGTAAGAAAAAGAACCAGAATTTGAAAGCAGCTGGGCTGATTCCACAGTCCATGCTCTTTCTGCTTGCTGAACTGTGCCCTCAGACCAAATGGGCTTACCCTGATGATGCTTAAAATCCAAAGGGAGAGGCAAGATTTACACTGAGAGAAAAAGAAAATAAAGTCAACTTAAAAAAAGAAAACTAGTACAAGATGGGATTCAATAAAGTGCAACAAGAAAGGTCGAGAACCGTAATGGAAGGTAGTGGAAAAAAGTAAAGAGGAACAATCTGTGAATACTGGAGGTTAGCACTCAGCCTGTTGAGCTCATTAATCGTTGCCTTTCCTGTGCTGATACGAGATCTGGGTTCACTGCTCCATGCTCTCCCTTTGTGTCTGAATGTAAATGCCGAGTCCTGGGATCCACTCGTACTGTTGACATTGTTCATTCCCTAACCCCCTACTCACCTACTCTGACAAAACTCCTTCCCCAAAACGCCAGCCAGGCTAGTAATCCTTGAGAAATAACAAGAAAGTAGAATTTACAATTGTTTTGATAGTGTCTGTGCAAACAGCCATAAATTCTATACTTCACATCATACTAAGGGCTGCAGTGTTTACAGTCAGAAAGGGTCAAACCAAATATTTGCATCTGGGGCCTCACCTTCTAGAACACAGCAGTGAAGAGTACAAAGTACGGGCCCGAGTTACCCACTGCCGGCTGTCAGCCTGCTTTAGGAGTGTTTCCCTGCAAGTTCCTGGGAGCCAACTCGCTCTGGCCTGCTGCCGGCTTCTTTGAAATGGAGATATCAGCTCTCCCCACTCACTTATCAAAAATATGTCCATTACTGGGCCAGATAAAATTGTTTGAGTATTCATTTGAAATCCTTAGCAGTCATTCCTGCTTTGGACTGGGAAGACGGTCATTTAAAGTTACAGCCCGATAAAAGAAAAAAAAAAATAATTGGGGCATTTATCCACACCCTCAACACCTCTTGTCTCCTTCCTGGAGTTTGATCTGAGGTCTCTGGTGTGACACAGTGATGGGGAAAACACCCATCCATTCTACTGGGAACCCCCAACACATTTTCCATTTGTTCCCCAGACCATTATAAATCAAGGATTTTAGAGAAAACAATTTCATTTTGGTTTTGGTAGACTGAAATGAATTCAGGCCGTTAGAGAAAAGAAAGAGAGGGAATGGAAAAATGGTCATCCTACACCCCGTCTAGCCTGGAAACCTCACTGTCTCAAAGAATGGTTTTTTAATAATATAAATTTAGCATAAATAATTCCCAGCGAGAAGTGAACCTATATTTCTTACAATAAAGAATATTCTAATGAGCTTCAAATACAGTGATGTCTCATGTGAGGCTGGAATGGGGATTAGGTACCAGACACTTACTGGGGACTTTTTGTATGATACTCAAAGATGGAAGCATTACGGAAAGACAGCAAGCAACTTGTACTTTCAGAGTTTTCTGGACATTACTAACATAAATATTTTATTCCATTGCTAGAATAGAAAAACATGTGTCTATGCACCCATCTGCGTCCATTGTGTGTGTTCTTTCTGTCCTGATTGTATATGATCTCACAAACCATGGAGGTTGATCCCATTTTAAATCTTTCTGCTTAAAATCATCATAGCATCTCATCAATTATAGACTAAATATAGTTTGAGCCCAGTTTTGAGGACTCATGACAGAAGAAAATATTATTTACAACCTGATTTTACTTCTTAATTAACAAATATACCAACATTTTGGGCTTGAAAACTATTTTGCCCATTATTTTTCTCTTCCATAAGCATGTCCTAGAAGAACAGTTACAAGCTGAAATACGTCCCATTCCTTCGATGCTTGCTTTGCCAGTTTTTAAAAGAAACAAGACCTCTTTTGTAGTCCTCAAGAGTATCCACACAACCAACTTCCACTGGCCTAATAGCTTTAGTTTGAAACCATCTGAGTGGGGACTCAACTGCAGAACCAAAAAGGCGAGGAAATATCTGTTGGACGCAAGGCATGTAAGAATGAATGAACTGCCCTATGCCACTACCAAGTCTCCTAGGATACCTTTACCTGAGTCCTCAAGCACAATAAATGCAACCCCACAAAGCCTGAAGCCTTTCGCAGGGTAGTGCTGACGTCATGCCTCTGTCAGAGTTCTGGGGAATACCACAAATCCCAGAGAATAGGCTTGTATGTGGAAACTTTTCCCATAGATTGTGGTGCGTGTATGTTGTGGTTTGAGTCCCTTTATGACTAAATGTAACGGATAGTTTGTTTACCATTTCCTTTCTTGTAAGGGTCTGAGTGTCTACAAAACACTGCTATAAGAATATTTTGCCAGAATTGGTTTTTGTTTTTAACCAATGCACCAGTCCTTCTAGAAATGCAGCTGCCAAAAGGAAGGAAAAACTATGGGGGAGAGGGGGAAGCAGCAGGAGAGAACGCCAGAAGTTTAACTTGTGACTCTATCCCTCTGCCCTGCAGGGAAAATCATTTCCCAATACTAAAAATGTGGTGGAGACTAGATCCTTTCTTTAGTCTTAGTTCCTTCCAAGAACAGCAAAGTGGGGACCCCAGGGTCTGAAGCTGCTTCAGCACGCCCACATCCACCCCTGGCCTCTGCAAGATGCAACCATGTGGCCTGGGGGAACAATAAATACCAAGGTGTGTCGGGCCAGCCAGCTGACCATAAGCTGTGCTTGTAACACTAAGGGCTCCTTGTCTTCATGCTGAAAATATGCGCCTCCTGGAAGCTCTTCTCTCTTGGTCAGATGCGTGTGATGTGATTTACATTATGGAATGCGGGAGAGGCGTGTGCTTACAAGCGTTCTGATTCAGGAATCAGCTTTCTGTTATGTACATGATCCACACTGCCTTTTGTGGTGACCTTAATTTTATTTTTTCATTTTAATTTTGGACTTCTTTTAAAACGATTCATTTTCTATCAAGCCCTAAGCCCAAAATATCTGCATGGAAGATAACTGTGCTACAGTTACCAAAATGTCCTGGAGCCTAATTTCACAAACTCCTTTTTCCTGTGGTCTGGAAGCCCTTGGCCTTGGCACCCAGGAAAGGCTATTGTGTGAATAACAGAGAGGCGGGGAGACATCCGCCTTGGGTCCATTCTCCGGCAGTCACCTCCTGCTGAGTGGTGTGTGGGTGGACATATCTGGGATTCCAAGCTTCTCAAAGATATATGACAGGTTCCATGGAAACATCATTAATATATTGGCCAGACCTATTTATATAAATATCCTTTTCTTCCTCAAGACGCTGTGTTTGCATTCATTTAAGCTTACTTTTCAGGCGGATGTAGGGAGTAAGGAATAGCTTAATGTTTCTGGGAGTCAGAAAGGCCAGTTAGCTTAGTTTTAAATCTTTGGTCTATCACTATCCCATCTGTAGACTTTAGTAACTTACTTAACTTTCCTGGGCCTTGGTTTCGGAATGCTTGGTTGAATTAAGAAAAGTCTAACAGTTTGGGGGTTTTGGGGTTTTTTTTTCCTGTAGGATCTCTCAGGGTCTTTGATATCCTAATAAGTATTATAAGCTCCGAGAGCATGTAGTATATTTTAAGCTGGCAGAACTATTGAACACATTTTCCCCAAAAAATCTATTGTCATATCCTGGACTCTATTACAAGTGTTCTATAGAATATAATTAGAAAAAGTTCTAGAAGTGGAAGTGTCCTTCCTGCTCTAAATTTCTATGAATCTATAAAGGCAACGCAAAATTACACACATTTAATGGAGATTAAAAAAGAGGTCATTTATCATCCTGTTGTATCAATCAAAGCTTTATGTTGCAGATAAAAGTATTCACTATAGCTAGTTTAAGCAGAAAGGGATTTAATATAAAGTAATCATTAGCTTATACCATCTACAGGAGGACCAAAGAACCAGTCTCGAATGGTGCCAAGGAAAATGCAGGAAAAAGTTGGCCAGAAAAATGCTCTACCTCATCAGTTGTTCTAGCAAAAACACTTCTGCTGCTTCTGCCCACTGCTTAGCACACATGGCACTAGGAAACAGAAGTGAAAACTCAACTAAAGCTGCCCTGGAAGCTCCATCAATGCCACTGTGCTTGCTGAGAGGTACAATCTCCCCACGTATGAATACTATCTCATGTTGGTTACTTCTAAACGGCACATTGTGGAAGGCAGAATTCTGAGATAGCCCCCAGGATTCCTGCTCCCTGATGTATATGCCTTGTACAATATCCTCTCCTTGAGTGTCAGCGGGACTTGTGAATATGATGGGATATCACTTTTGTGATTATGTTCTATCATATGGTAAAAAGAGATTTTGCAAATGTAATTAAGGTCTCTAGTCAGTTAACTGTGAATTAATCAAAAGAGAGATTACCCTGGGTGGGCCTGACCTAATTAAGTGAGCCCTTAAAAGCAGACAGAAATTCAAAGCCAGAAGGAGCAAACTGCCATAGGGTGGAAGGCACCACATGGCAGAGAATGGCAAGAAGCCTCTAGGTGTTGTGCATGACCCTCAATTGATAGCCAATAAGAAAGTAAGTACCTCAGTCCTTCAACCACAGGCAACTGAATGCTGCCAACAACCAGTGGGCTGAAAGAGAATCCTGATGAAAGATAGCCCTAGTCAACATCTTGATTTCAGCCTTGTGGAACCCTGAGCAGAGGATCCAGCTACCCCGTGCCCATAGTCCTGAGCTGCAGAAACTGTGAGACAATAAATGATATTATTTCAAGCCACTAAGTCTGTGTAATTTGTTACATAGCAATAGAAAATTAACACTAGCATTTGCATGACAGAGCCCAGGCCCATCCTCAAAGTTAAACTCCAAGGGCTTCGGGGGAGTGTCATTTTTAGTAAAATTGAGTAAGAGAAGCCAGAAATGGCTGATGCAGGTATTGAGTGAATCATTCTCTAATATCAGCCACCCCCTTCTTTGGGGAATTTTTTTCAAAATATCTCTCATAGGTCATATGACAAGTTTAAAAAGTCCCTTTTTTTGTTATTGTTTTTTGGTTTTTTAAGATGACAAAGATCAATCTATCATATGAGTATTCAAGAAAACGTAATTAACATTTTTGCCAGCAAGTCTCTTATATGAATCAACCAATTGTCTCAATACACACACCAATATTTCTGCTGATTCCTCTATCCAAAAGAAATGTTTCTTCATAGAATAGACAACTCTTTTAGGAGATCATTGCTATTCCAGGAATAGTCTCTATAATCGGGTTGTTTACATGAAGATTTTCCATACCCTCATACATATATTCATAATTTATAAGTCTTGGCCTCTGGGTCTCACCAACATTGAGTATATTGATGATATTCTTCGTGTTTTTTTCATTGAGAATTAAAGAAACCATCAACAAAACAGAGCTAATAAGAGAAGGAAATTTTCTTTTTAATTTTTCCAGAAGAGAAGTGTTAGGGCAAGTTTAATTTATCTGATAATACATTGCTATTTCTCCCTGGGAGTGTGAGAGGACAGGGATCCCACAGTGCTCCTGGAAAAGTGGAAAGTTTTCTGGTAAAGCTGAATTTGTTTCCCATCCCTTCACATAACCAATGGCTAGCTTATTGGCTTCCCCACATTAAAGTGGTTGATTTCCTATTTGCTACATCCAGTAAATTTTAACCATCTCCTTCACTTTATTTTATTTATTTATTTATTTATTTATTTTTTTGTGAGGGAGATCAGCCCTGAGCTAACATCCATGCTAATTCTCCTCTTTTTGCTGAGGAAGACCAGCTCTGAGCTAACGTCTATTGCCAATCCTCCTCCTTTTTTTTTTCCCCAAAGCCCCAGTAGATAGTTGTATGTCATAGTTACACATCCTTCTAATTGCTATATGTGGGACGTGGCCTCAGCATGGCCAGACAAGTGGTGCATCAGTGCACGCCCGGGATCTGAACCTGGGCCGCCAGTAGTGGAGCACACGCACTTAACTGCTAAGCCACGGGGCCGGCCCTCCTTTGCTTTATTAATACTCCTTAACCCAACTTTCTCTCACTTCAGAACTACCTATGGTGAGGAAAGATAAATAATGAGATTGACAATTAAGAAATCGTGATCTGTCCAACAATATGCTACCTACAGGAGACTCACTTTAGCCTTAAAGACACACATATACTGAGAGTGAAGAGCTGGAAAAAAGGCATTTCAAGGAAATGGTAACCAAAAAAAAAAAAAAAAAAGCAGGGTGGCAATATTTATACCACACAAAATAGACTTTCAACTAAAAATGGGAAAAAGAAGGTCATTATATAATGATAAAGGGGTCAATATGTCAAAAAGGTATAGCAATTGTAAATATTTATGCAGTCAACATTGAAGCACCTAAATATATAAAGCAAAAACTAACAGAGCTAAAAGGAGAAATAAACAGTAATACAATAATAGTTACTCTCAAAAATGGATAGATCATCCAGGCAGAGAATCAATAAAGAAATAGCATATTTGAACAACAGACCGAATGGACCTAATAGACATAAACAGAACATTCTATCTAATAACAGGAGAATACACATTCTTTTCAAGCAAACACAAAATGCTTTCTAGGGTAGACCATATGTTAGGCCACAAAACGAGTCTTAGCAAATTCATGATAGAAATCACAGCAAGTATCTTCTCTGACAACAATGACACAAAACTAGAACAAGAGGAAAACTAGAAAATTCACAAACACGTGGAAAGTAAACAACATTCTCCTGAACAACCAATGGATCAAAGAAGAAATTAAAGGAAAATAAAAGTTTCTTGAGACAAAGAAAAATGGAAACACTACATACCAGAACTTGTGAGATGCAGCAAAAGCAGTTCTAACAGGGACGTTCATAGCAATAAACACCTACATTAGGAAGCAAAAAAGATTCCAAATAAACAACCTAACTCTATGCCTTAAGGAACTAGAAAAAAAGAAGCACAAACTGAGCCCAAAGTTAGCTGAAGAAAGGAAATAATAAAGATTAGAGTAGAAATAAATAAAACAGAGAAAAGAAAAACAATAGAAAAAATTAATCAAACTAAGAGTTGGTTCTTTGAAAAGATAAACAAAATTGACAAACCCTCAGCTAGACTAACCAAAGAAAAAAGAGAAAGGACCCAAATCAACAAAATTATAAATGAAAAAGGAGACATTACAACTGATACCAAAGAAATTCAATGGATCATAAGAGGCTACTATGAACAACTATATGCCAACAAACTGGACAACCTAGAAGAAATGGAAAAATTCTTAGAAAGATGCAACTTACCAAGACTGAATCAGGAATACATAGAAAATATGAATAGATCAATTACTAGTCAGAAGATTGAATTATTAATCAAAATTCTCCCAACATAAGAAATCCCAGAAACAGATGGCTTCACTGGTGAATTTTACCAAACGTTTAAAGAAGAATTAACATCAATCCTTCTCAAACTTTTCCAAAAATCAAAGAGGAAAGAATACTCCCAAACTCGTTTTATGAGACCAGCACTATCCTGATACCAAAACCAGAAAAGGACACTAGCAGAAAAGAAATCTATAGGCCAATATCCCAGACGAATATAGATGCAAAAATTCTCAATAAAATGCTAGCAAACTGAAGTCAGCAGTATACTAAAAGGATCATTCACTATGATCAAGTGGGATTTATCCCTGGGATATGAGGATGGTTCAACAGACACAAATCAATTATGGGATACATCACATTAATAGAATGAAAGAAAAGAATCATATGATTATTTCAATAGACCCAGAAAAAGAATTTGACAAAATCCAATATCCTTTCATGGTAAAAACTGAACAAATTAGGCATAAAAGGAACATATCTTGACATAATAAAGTCCATATATGACAAGCCCACAGCTAACATCACACTCAGTGGTGAAAGGATGAAACCTTTTCCTCTAAGATAAGGAAAGACAAGAGTGCCCATTCTCACCAATCCTATTCAATATAGTACTGCAAGTTCTAGCTAGAGCAATCAGGCAAGACAAAGAAATAACAAGCGTCAGAATCGGAAAGGAAAAAATAAAATTGTCTCTATTTGCAAATGACATGATTTTATTTATAGAAAATCCTAAAGACTCAACTAAAAAACTGTTAGATCTAATCAATGAATTCAGTCAAGTTGCAGGATACAAAACTAACATACAAAAATCAGTAACAGGGGCTGGCCCAGTGGCCTAGTGGTTAAGTTCGCGTGCTCCACTTTGGCGGCCCAGGGTTCACCGGTTCGGATCCTGGACGCAGACCTACACACCGCTCACCAAGCTATGCTGTGGTGGCATCCCATATACAAAATAGAAGAAGATTGACACAGATGTTATCTCAGGGCCAATCTTCCTTACCAAAAAATAAAAAATAAAAAAGTAGCATTTCTATATACTAACAACAAAATTTCTGAGAAAGAAATAAAGAAATTTATCTCATTTACAATAGCATCAAAAACAGTAAAATACTTGGAAATAAATTTAAGAGGGTTAAAGATCTCTACACTGAAAACTATAAGACATTGATGAAAGAAATTGAAGAAGACAAAAATAAATGGAAAGGTATCTTGTGCTCATGGATTAGAATCAATATTGTTAAAATGTCAGTACTATCAAAAGCCATCTGTAGATTCAGTGCAGTTCCTATCACAATTTCAATGACATTTTTTTACAGAAGTATAAAAAACACTCCTAAAATTTATATAGAACTACAAAAGACCCCAAATAAATCTTGAGAAAGAAGAATAAATCAAGAGGTATCATATTTCCTGATTTCAAGCTATACTACAAAGCTATAGTCATCAAAACAGCATGGTAATGGCATAAAAATGGATAAATAGATCAATGGAACAGAACTGAGAGTCCAGAAATAAACTCAAGCATATACAGTCAACAAATATTTGACAAGGTAGCAAAGAATACTCAGTGGAGAAAAGACAGTCTCTTCAGTAAATGGTGCTGGGATAATTGAATATTCCCATGTCAAAGAATGAATCTGGACCCATATCTTACACCATTCACAAAAATTAACTCAAAGTGGATTAAAGACTTAAATGTGAGATCTGAAACCATGAAACTCCTAGAAGATAACATATGAACAAAGCTCCTTGCTATAGGTCTTGGTAATGATTTTTTGGATATCACACCTAAAGTACCAGCCACAAAATCAAAAATAAACAAGGAGGACTACATCAAACTAAAAAGCTTCTGCACAGCAAAAAAAAAAAAAAAAAAATCAACAAAGTAGAAAGACAACCTTCAGAGTGGGAAAAAATATTTGCAAAGCATATATCTGATAAGGGGTTAATATCCAAAACATATTAAAAACTCATACAACTCAATAGGATAAAAACAAATAACATAATTTAAAAAAATGGACAAAGGACCTGAACAGACATTTTTCCAGGGAAGATATACAAAAGGCCAAAAGTACATGAAAAGATGCTCAACATCAGTAATCATTAGGGAAATGCAAATTAAAACCACAACGAGATATCACCTCATGCCAGTTAGAATGACCAGCATCAAAAAGATAAGAGACAACAAATGCTAGCATGGATGTGGATAAAAGGGAACACGTGTGCACTGTTGGTGGGATTGTAAATTGAAACAGCCACTACAGAAAACAGGAGTGAGGATCCTCAAAAAATTAAAAATAGAACTACCATGTGATCCAGCAATTTCACTTCTGGGAATAGATCCAAAGGTAATGAAAACTCCAACTCAAAAGATATCTGCACCCCCATGTTCATAGAAGCATTATTTACAATAGCCAAGACATGGAAACAACCTAAGTGTCCATTGATGGATGAATGGATAAAGAAGTTGTATATACATACAGTGGAATATTATTCAGCCATAAAAAATGATGAAATCCTACCGTTTGCAACAACATGGATGGACCCTGAAGGTGTTATGCTAAGTGAAATATGTCAGACAGAGAAAGACAAATACTATATAATCTCGCTCACATGCAGAATCTAAAAAAAAAACCCAACTCGTAGAAAAAGAGATCAAACTTGTGTTTACCACAGGCAGGGGGTGGAGGGAGGGAGAATTGGAGGAAGGTGGTGAGAAGGAACAAACTTCCAGTTATAAGATAACTAAGTACTAGGGATGTAATGTACAACATGATGGCTATAGCTAACACTGCTGTATGATTTATAGGAAAGTTGTTAGAATAGATCCTAATAGTTCTCATCACAAGGAGAAAATTTTTTTTCCTTTATTTTTTTCTTTTTAGTGTATCTAAAAAAGAAAAAGAAAGAAAAGTAACCATGATCTCCAAAAACAAAACAGAAAGCCCCATTTGCTTTACCTCATGTCGTAATTTCCCATACATGTTCCTCTTGGCCAATGTTGAACCAGGCATTTTCTCCCTTGGAGGCTGAGCAACTTCCTACAAAACCACACTCTGCGGGTTTTCCCAGGTGCCTGTTATTTCCTGAGCAGCATGTAATAACAGTCCCTTAATTTTTGCTGTGCTGAAAGTTTGCAAAGTGCCTTCAGAAAGTTCTGTCTCAACTCATTTGCTCTTCACAACAGCTCAATAGGGGTCAGGGCAAGTATCATTTCCAGTTTATAAATAACACAAACTTCCGTTTCTAGAGTTACTGGCCTACCTATGATAAGCTGTGACACTGAGACTGGAACCCAAGTCTTTTGAATGTAAGTCAGGCAGTTTGAATGTAAGTCTTTCCTCAGGACTCCTGTCCTCTCACAGACACACCAGTGAATGGATGAAAATAAATACTCAGTAGGCAATGGCTTCCCACTGTTCTCTAGTCTTGCCCACCTAAATCCTCTGCCACACTTGTGAAATACACATGTGACCATGGCTAACACAACCAAGTTCAAGTTCCCAAGCATAAATCTGGATCCTGCCTACCTCATAAGTCTTCCCCTTCATCCTCCAGGAACATCCCATTTCTTATAGTCTGTTCCTCATACTTTCTTGCCTCTGCCTAGACTTGCCTCCGACTGCCTTTTCTGTCTGAGTAATTTGTATTTGTCCTTGGAAACTCTGCTCAGACTTTGCCCAGGCTGGTCAAGATAATCCCCCCCTGTGTCCAGCCTGTTCCTCTATTTATCACACTGTTAAAATTTCTGCTAATATATACGTAATCTTCTCTAGGGTGTGAGCCCATTGAGGTGTCTTATTTATCTTGTATCCTCTGTAATTAACACAGTGCTGGGAATTTCATCACTGAAATGTTTGTGGGATTAGGATTTAAAAAAAAAAAAAAAGGAATGGTTTTATTGGCTAGGAAATAAAAACAAACAAAAGGGAGCCTCCGGAGATGTAGTTTCCCTATCTAAATTTGCTCTGTGGGGATTGAGAGTCTAGGAATGGAATGAATCATTATGAGTTGGGCTGGAGAAGGGAGTGGAAAGCAGAGGGAATAACGCCAATAACCTTTGGAAAGTTCTGCTGAGGATCCTGGGATTTAAGGTCACACCTTTGGGTACTTTGGTGTCCAGGGAGGTACTCTCCCTTCCAGAGGACCTGCTGCAGGGAACATAGCTGACTGATGGCCTCATACTGCCACACCTTTGGATCCACTGCAGCGTTCAAGTTCAGTCACACTTCCCACTGGCTGCTCAGAGCATCGTGGGGGTAGTAGGCCCAGGCCACTTCTGCCTGATGTAGGACCACTCTAAGGGGAAATGAGCTCAGGAATCCCCACTGGCCTGGCTGAGACTTTCTCAGAACTGCACTGTGGTCTGAGGCTCCTTCCAACCCAATCCTCCTTCTTACTTTCCTTTCACAAGGTCTAAAGTCTCTCCTTGCCTACTCCTGCTTCCTCTCTCTTTTCCTTCACAAGTATTTCCCCCAATAAATCTCTTGCCCATCTAAAGCCCACCTTGACATCTGCTTTTCCTAAGACTCAAACTGACAGAGGTACTTTAAGATTTAGGGCTACAAATCAAATTTTAAAAATGCTTCTCTAAATCTGTAGACTATGCCCAAAATTTAACAATGCCCTAACTTAGTCTAAAGCTATGTAGTAGCTTAGAGTCAGAGCTTAAGATACCACAAGACAGGACAAATGGGTTCTGCTTCTGCATATATGAGGAACACACAGGCAAAAGGGCAGGTAAAAGTCACCCAGGTTGGCCCATAACTGGTGTGAAGAATATCAGCCTGCTGTTGACTCCTGTGACAACAGGAGTGTGGCCAAGTCACCGAGGTACCAGAGGGGTTGAAGAGCATAGACCAGGCCTCCGACAGTTACAGAGTATAAATAGCACAGCTGTCTCCATCACTAGCCACCTGAGGAGAGCCGCAGAGAAAAGGATATTGCAAGAGTTGACTTGCATATCAATTCCTGTAATGGGGTGATGTTTCAATCTCTAATTTTTTTTCTTAATTTGAATTGGGCATTTCAATTCATCTTATACTTGTGTCGTAGTTGCAGATACTCCTGACAAGAAAGGTATATGAAAATCATGCAGATGGTGAGCTGAAAGCATTTTATTGTATAAGGAAGTCATTCAGAGGCCAAACAGCAAATAGCCCTTAAAAAACTCCTTCAAATGAAGACCCCAAGCACCATGAGAACACAGCCTCTAGTCTCTTTAAAATACAGCACCCAGTCACCCAAACCTGCTATGCTGTGTTTTAGCTCTCTCGCAGGATCTTCTGAGCTACAATTAAACTAAACTCGCAGCCCGGCCTTGATCACGTGGGCCAGTCCGTGAAGTAACAACAGCTTTACACATCAATGCTTCAGTGACTCAGTCTAGCTGGTTTTCTTATCTCCTTTATCTTTCTGACCCTAGTCTTAATGTGACCTAGAGTTTTCTTCCTTTCTTCAAAATAAGTTAAAAAAAAGAAAAGGTGACTGTACTTTTCCAACATATCCAAAGAAAAACAAGGTTTATGTCAGCCATGATGAAATCCTAGGTGATTGGAACTTCTTGGGATTATTGCAGTGTCTCTCACTTTTATTGAACTCATTGAAAAACATAAAAGAATGTAAATTATGGCCCCTCGTACACTTACCGCAGAGATTCTTATACAACCACCTGGGAAGAGTTCGCCCCATCCTCTGAGAAACCTGGAGACCACTATTTTCCAGTACTTTTTTTTCTATTGTTTAACATTACAGAAATAGTACCTTTCTTTTTATTTCCAAATATAAAATTATGTAATAATACTGAGTATGTTTTTTCAAACCACAAATATCTTGCTGAAGATTCCGAGGTATCCTACCCCACCCCTGAATATCGGAATACGTCTCTCTAACATCAGTTGAGAATTATTGGTCTGGTCTAACACCCTCACTTCACAGATGAGAAAAATTGAGGCCATAAATTAAATGATTTATCCAAGTTTGCTAAATAATAAAAACTGAAATTTATTAACATAATATAAATTCACCTTAATCAATTTGAAAAGTATAGTCCAATGTTTTTGAGAGGCAGTGTGTATAATAATCAAAAAATAAGTCCTACTCCAAAATAATAAAATAGGATGTTATGCTTCCTATGGTACAATTTCATTTTGTCTATTAAATTCCCATGACTTCTCTTCTACATGGCCTCTCGTGGTGAATGCAACAGTGCACAATTCCTGCCCTCAAAGGACTCACAGTCTAATGGGTACAACAGACGTGTAAAGAGCTGACTTCAATTTATGAAGTAGGTTTAATGATGGGAGAAGAACAAAATGATGCTGATGCATGGAAGAGAGAGATTGAACCAAGCCTAGTGGTCAGGAAAGCTTCCTGGAGCAGTCTTTTTGCCACTTTAAGACGGAATGCTCCTGAGAACAGAGCCTGTAACTATTCCATCTTACTAACCCCACAGCACCTACCAGTATATCTAGTTTATTAGCTCTTAATAAATGTCACTTGCACTTTTGCGTAACAGTTTTCTTACACAATTCTATAGCCAAATCGTTTTTAGAACTTTGCAAACACCTACATGATTGAACTCATCGTTATTCTCTTTTTTTGTTTTTGAAATTTTGCAAACTTTCTTTAAACTTGACTTAAATGTACTAAACCATACGATACCTCCCCCCCGCAAAAAAATCTCTTTTGTGTCTTTCTATCCAAAAGAGAATTTTTCCTTCACGACCTCTTTTGTTTCACTTATGAGAATTTGGATCTTTGAATGTTTTATATAAATAAAAATGAAAACAGAATCCTATTTGTATCGATCTCACAATAAAAAAAGAAGAAAATAAACTCACTAATTAAAAATCTTCAGATCAAGCGGATCGCCTGGATTATTTCACTCATAATAAAGGGCAAGGATCAAAAAGTTTTAGGAACATGTTACAAGGTCTCTAATTTGGCCACCCTAAACTGCCTCTTTGCCTCCAACTTTCTTTCTTCTTCCTTTCCCACTGTCTTCAGTGCTGGCCTGGACAAGCAGTGTGACAACATTGCCTTTTTCTCAGAATACTAGAACTGTGCCACCCACAGTCCAATGGCTGGAGGCCAGGGCACTGCCAACAACACAGACATGAGTCAGGCCGTGGCGTGCAAGAATTCCTGCTGGAGGTTCTTTCCTGTCTGTTCACTTGGAATTGCCATCATCAACAGCATGATGGCAAGAAATATGTGATATAAAAGAAATATGTGGTACGGCAAGTCAGAAAACTTGACTCTTAGTCTTGTGACTTTCTAGATGTGTGACCATTAGCATTTCTCCTAGTCTGTTCTGTCTACTTCACAGTTATTATAAAAATCAGAATGAAACAAAAAGATTAACAGTTTAATTTCTGTTAGTGACAGAAAAGAGACATTTTCATATGTCAGACTGTAAATTATAAGACTTTCTGGAGAACAATCTGGCAGCAATTATCAGACTTCTTAAAAATGCCCAGAGCTTTGTTTGGCCTAATTATTCCTCTTCTGGAAACTTAGCCTCAGAAAATAAGAAAGTGCAGAAAGATGTATGTAAAAGAATGTTTACCAGTGTGCTGACTGTAATAACAAAATGTTAGAAGCAATCAAATGTACAATAATAGAAACTGGTTAAATAAATTAGAATATACCTACCTAATAGGTCCTATATAGCCATTAAAAACAATGTAGTGAAAATAAAAAATGTAGCTATTGGTACATAATGGTGTGTAAAATGTAATTATTAAGTGTATAAGCAAGTAAAAAATTTGTATGTATCATGTATATATGTATATATATATCTCCACACACATCCCTGGCGGGGGCAGGTTTAATTTTTCTATAATATGCATATATTTCTATTATAATAAGGAAAAATAACTTCACATTTAGAAAGTAAAATAAAGTATATGAAAACATGTTGTAACACTTGTTTTACAAATACAAGGTATTATTATGTTCTGGTAGCTTCTATAGACCCTACTCTTACGGGATATCCGGGGAAGAGAACACTATATATACATACGAATTATAAAATGGCCTAAGTTTTGTCATCTCGATATATCTATCACTATAAATTTATAATTCTAAAAGCTTCTTTTTTCATGGCAAAAGACTGCTAAGCATTTAAAATATTGAAATATTTTATAAATTTTCACTAAAATGAACATTCCTTTAGTAAACTTAATTCAGGTTAATGAAGAAAAGGATGCTCTCCATGTAGAAGGTGATGGTAATATCATAAAAAGGGAAGAAAAACTAATCCCTTTGTCTTTGTATCACAAGTTTGACAGTCTTTACCTACTAAATATATGGCATACAGTGTTCTAAAATGGTCACCTCATTTGCAAATAGGAAACCCCAGTGCTATTGCTGGTTCCGGCAAAAACTTTTTGTAGAAACTCAAACATGTATAACTTGTCTGTGTTTGAGTTAATTTGTCTATGAAATGAACATCATCTAGGCAAAGCCTTTAAACGAAGTTTAGCTTTTGAATGTAAAAATGTTATAAACCTACTAAAAATGAGGTAAGAGTAGACTTTAGAAAAGGAGGAGAAGAAAGTTTTGATGGTTCATTAAAGAAAATTTTATAGCCATTTCTCAACGAGATGTTACAAATTTTCTTTAATGAGCCAATTCCAGTGCTTTCACTCCAAAAAATCACTGTGCTGCTGCTGAAATTTGAACTATTGGAGTTCATATCTGACTTATAAACGTGACTATTTTTTTTATATGTCAAGTCTTTTAAATTTTTAGCTAAATTCTATTTTTACAAACAATATATAAACTTTCAATGTAAAACTACCTAAATTATACAGTATTTATTTTCCAAAATAAGTCAAATACTGAATTATATTTTATTGAATTATCAACTCATATAAATATATTGAAACACAACTGATAAAAAGAAATCTATGTCTCTACCCATGAGAGTTATATCATTTTTGACTGCTTTTCAAAGGAAATAGTCACGTAGAATTGGCTATAAACATTCCATAATAAATATATCAGGTCTGAGTCTACCGAAACAGTGGTAAATTACTCACTTTTGGAAAGTATATTCATTATTTTAGAATACTAGGGCAATATTTATTTTCCCCAATCCCCAGCACATACAAGGGATGATAGTTGGCACTCACATTTTTTTTTTTCCTTTTCCATACTCTTTTAGTCTATTATCTGTATTTTCATATTCCTAGTCAAGAATTCATGCCTGCCATGTCCAATCCATTCTGAAATGTGCTATGGAAAATACAACATAGTTAAGCCATCAAAAAAATTACTATTGAGTATGAGGTTAAGACATAGACCAAAAATCTCTCCATACAGGTCAATGTAAAGGAATGCCATGTAGTGCTAAAGGTAATAAAGATAACACACATTCAAAAGGAAGATGAGAGCTCCAACACCCAAAGTGAATTAGAACTGCATGTGAAAAGTACATTTCCTGGAACACTATGGTGCTCAATTAATCTCAGGGGATGTTTTTCCCCCTTGCTTTCCCTCAGCTAGAAGCTTTGTGACTAAAGTGAGAGCTAAGCCTTAAAAAATGGGTAAGATCTGAATAGGCAAAAAGGAATGGAATAGGCATTAATACAGGTTATTGCTATGATAAATGGTACAGATGCAGGGTGACATATTCTGATTTAATAAACTGACCCTGCACTTGGAATAGAGGTGTTGGTAATGGAGGAATGGGATATATGAGTGGGAGTCCTGTGACCTTTGGTGTTTGGACTTGGAAGTAGACATCTATATATCTATCAGTTGAGTATCTATCAAATGCATATTGGATCTAGAATGAGTGCTTGGAGCTCATCAGGACCTCCAGTCCTCTTCTACTCTTTCCTTGTCCAACAGCCCTCTCCTATCTTCACTTCCATAATTATCCTGCTTGGATTTTGTGGTTGAACATTCTGACTTTTCTCTTACCAATACTCTAGATTTCCCCGCCCCATGTGTCTTTCCACAGGATCTGCCTGGCAAAACTCCAACCCTCGGCGAACTCAACAGTTTACTTACTGTGTGACATAACCGGGTCTGGTTCTGTGTTGTGTCATGTAGGTGAGAAGTAACAATTGGTACCAATGTGATTTTCTATCATAAATCTGTGATCACCACTCTCAGCTGAGCTCTCCAACCTGGCTGTCAAGGAACCTACCAGGATTCCTTAGCCATTCTTCCACTTTCCACACTGCTGTAAGCTCTCTCCCCTTCCCCTCAAATCTCTGACAGCTACACATTACCTCGCACTTCCATCTGATAACATTTCCTCCTACTCTACTGAGAAAATAGAAGTCATCATAAGGGAACTTCTCAACTTCTGATTATCAAATCTGCTTTTGTCTTCAACCCTCTTTTTCTCCACTCATACTGGAAAAATAACAGTATCCATCATTTTATATAAAGCCAATCCCTCAACATGTACTATGAATTCCTTCCCAATGTTCTCTGGGACACTGATCTGTAATAAATCCCTGTCTCTCTCTCAGATAGTCAACCTTCTGTCTTTCTTACTCCTTCTTATCAGTATTTAAACAAGCTCAAAGAGGATCTCCCCCTTTCCAGCATCCGTTTTATCCAATGCCCTACTGCACATCTGCTCTTCATAGTCAAACTTCTTGAAAAACTTGACTATATTTATTTTGTTCCCTCAATTCCCACTCATACTCCTTAATCCACTAGTTTTCTTTGCCATGATTCTACCAGAATTGCTCTCACCAAGATCACCAAAGTCTATGAATAAATTTAGTAGATATTTTCAGTTATTTTCTCACTTGCCTTTTCCTTGGCATTTGACACTGTAGATCACTCTTCAAAATATTCTTTTTTGTGGCTTCTGTGGCTCCTCACACTGGTAGTTTACTACTTACTTTTCTGATTCCTCCTTTCTAGTCTCCTTTCCAAGTTTTTCTTCTTATCCCTACCCCTTCGAGTGTAAATATTAGCCGTTTTTGTTTTGGACACTTTCTCTGGGCTAAAGATTCCAAAATCACCCTGAATCTTTAATCTCAGTCTCTTTTGTGAACTTCAGACCCATATCTTCAACTACATCCCAGATTTCTCCAAACGGATATCCACCAGCAACCCAAACTCAACATAGGCCCCAAACTTAAGTCGTCCCCTCATTTCCCAAGTGGCTTCCCTCTGGAGGTTTCCTATCTCCGTAAACTCAGTAAAGGCCATCATCACCCAGCCAATTGCTCAGATCTGAACTCAATAGTCACCTTTCTCTCTCTCTCATACACATAGACTCACACATACTCAATACACCACAGAGTCCTACTGACTCTGTTTACTGCAACCTTCCTATCACCCAGTTCATTTTTTCTTTTCAACCATCTCAGTGACTAAAACTGCTCAAAGTCATGTAATCTTCATAAGTCATTAGTGTAGTTAAAATGTACAGCATAGGGAGTATAGTCAATAATATTGTAACAACTTTACATGGCGACAGATGGTAACTAGACTTATCGTGGTGATCATTTCATAATGTATATAAATATCGAATCACTATGATGTATACTTGAAACTAATAGGATATTGTATGTTAATTATACTTCAACAACAACAACAAAATGATCATCTATGGGGAGGTTTAAAGTTCTGGTTTTCTTTTGATAGAAGATTGAAAAAAATCTAGGAAGGGTTTTCCTGGTTTTTTTCTCTCATCTTTTTAATGATAGCGTTGGTAAAATAATATCCGCAATTTTTCTCACAACAATTTTCTGCAGATACACATCGTCAATGTTTGATCATGCTGACAGAACTGGGAGGAATGTGTTTTCTTTCTGCAAACATAACATTTCTACAACCTAGGAAAATACTGGTTATTGCTGTTTGGCTGGATACATCAACTACATGTCTGTAACAGGCTGACCTGAAACAACTGAATCAATGTTACAAATACCTGTAGGAATTAAGAGAAATAGTGAGAATGTCACAAGGCAATCTGATTGTTTATTTCCCTGTTATCTACAAAAACAACAGATCACCCATGTAAAGCAAAGGTCCCAAGTGGTGTTAAGCTGGTCTTCCAAGGCCACTTGCACCTCTTCCTCAGTCTCTGTAGAAAGAGGTCCACACATGGACTTCCAGTTAAAGCTCTCTGTCTGTCCTTTTCGTTAATACACTTTTGTGGATGATGTCAATTATTTTCTACATTCAGGAAAGACAGTAAAGAAAAGAAATTAGTAAAATAACAAGGGGTGAATGCACAACCATACTTCTGGTAGAAAACAAGTGAGAAACACCCATTAGATAGATAGAAAGTCCTGTTTGAGGCATAAGTTAAGTTCACCTATTTTAATAGTTTTGAGTATAATTTATAATAGGAAATGGCAGCAATTTAACTAAAAACCAAGTATAATCCTCAGTTTTTCTCTTTCCTTCACCTTCCCCCATAGCAAGCCTCGACAGCTCACCTCTAAGCTAAATTCTAAATCTATCCAATTCCTTGCATCTCCTTAGCAACACCCCTAATTCAAGCCACTATCATTTTTCATTGGGTTCATTCCAACAGCCTCTAACTGCTTGCTTCCACTTCCACTTCCACTAGAATCTCTTTTCCATACACTTGCCAAATTGATCTTTCTAAAGTGTAATTCAGAGCATGTCATTTCTGTGCGTAAAATCTTTCAGAGAATTCTCTTTGTCCATAGAGAAAAATACAAACTTGCCTCATCCTAAGAGGCCTTCTGTGACCTGGCTCCTGTCTAATCCTAGCTCCCTCCCTGATCTCACCTTCTCCTACTCTCCCCATCTCCCTGTGATCCACACTCTACCCTGTTCCTTCAGACCTACCACTTGATGTTCCCTCTGACTGAAACCTGTTTCTAGATTCTTCATGGCAGACTCTTTGTCATTCAGCTCTCAGCCTCATTGCCGCAGGGGCTGTCCTGACCACCCGGTCTACATTAACCACTTTCACTCTATTGCATCATCCTGTTTCACTTTCTTTATAATACACAAAGGTCTGAAATTATCTTGTTCTTTTATTTGTTTTCTTGTTTTCCTGTTAGAATGTCATTTCACAAGTACAAAAACTTTTCCTGTTTTGCTCATTGTTGAATTCCCAGTGGCTTAGAACAGGAATCAGCAAACTTTTCGGTAAGGGCCAGATAGTAAATGTTTCAGACTTTGCAGGCCGTACAGCCTTTGTTGCAACTATCTAGCACTAGTAGCATGAAAGCCGCTGTAGACAATAAGTAATAGGAGTGTGTCTCTGTTCCATTAAAACTTCATTTCTGAATACTGAAATTTGAATATCATATAATTTTAATGTTTCATAAAATGTGATTCTTCTGTTGATTTTTTTTTTTTTTGTGAGGAAGATCAGCCCTGAGCTAACATCCGTGCTAATCCTCCTCTTTTTTTCTGAGGAAGATCGGCTCTGAGCTAACATCCACTGCCAATCCTCCTCCTTTTTTTTTTCCCCAAAGCCCCGGCAGATAGTTGTATGTCATAGTTGCACATCCTTCTAGTTGCTGTATATGGGACACGGCCTCAGCATGGCCGGAGAAGTGGTGCGTCAGTACACGCCCGGGCCGCTAGTAGCGGAGCACAAGCACTTAACTGCTAAGCCACGGGGCCAGCCCTTCTTTTGATTTTTAAAATCATTTTTAACCACTTTTTTTTAACCATTTAAACTCATTTAACCATTCTTAGCTCATGAGCCCTACAAAAACAGGGAGCTGGCCAGATTTGGCCTGCAGGTTATCCTTTGCCAATCCCTGATCTGGAATAGCTATTGCTACACATAAGAGGCTTGCAAAAAAGATTCTTTAAATGAAGGAGTGAATGAATGAACAAGGAAACAGATTTTCCTTGTAAACATTCATAGACTTGCCACGGGCCAAGAGTTAATATTATTACTAGCCGTTCTGTTGCTTCAGTCCTTAAGATTGATTTGGTCTATCTGCTTGTTGTTATTTGTTTATGGGAATGCCTCATTGTTACCCTGAGTCACCAGAAGCAGTATAAGACGTGGAGCTCTTATAACGTAAGAACTCTTCTTATAACATGAGATAAGAAGAACAGTTAAGACTTCTTGATTACTTTGGATGTAAAAGGCCAACTAAATTGGGTTGGGTTCTGTATTCAAGATCAAAATTTACTTATTAGACTTCCAAAAGCTCAAACATTATGATGAAAAAGATTAATAATATATTGGTCTTAAAATATACACCTATAAGTCATGAGTGAAACAAGAAAACTCTCAAAGGAATTTTAGAAAGATTATTTCTGTCTTTTCCTCCAATTCCTTACTTCATATAATTGGAGAAGGTTTTCTAAAGAAAGTAAAATTTGAGGAGTTTTAAATAAGGGCTTTGGAATGGGTCATGTGTACTCTCATTAGGACTGTTTTCCTGTCTATGACTATGTTTCGTGAAACTCTTCCTCTTTAATTACACCCATCCACCCCCAAACGTTCAAATAAATGGAAGAGATTAGACTTCTGTCCCTAAATTAAGATTAGAACAAGTATTAAGTTGAAGCAATAAGAAGAAAATGACAATAAAGGTAAAATCCTTTAACTTAAAACGCAAGTGAAAATGACAAATAAAGGATTACTCTTAAGATGATAAATCATACTTGAAAAATGATTTCCCCTAATAGATCAAATTAAATCACTCATCAGAGGGAAAACACACAATATCTTAAAGAAAGTTTTAGTAAAACCTTCAACAGCTCCTGGCAGCAGAAACTTAGGGGGAAAGTTAGGAATGATAGCGTGAGTTTGCACAAGTGCTCAACTGATAGCTGTAAAGAAAGCATCAAGGTCTCACTAGAAATAACTGCTGAATTGGGGATGGTACCTTACATTAGAATAGCCCAGGGCCGGCCCATGGCTAAGTGCGCAGGCTCTGCTACTGGCGGCCCGGGTTCGGATCCCGGGCGCACACTGACATACCGCTTGTCCAGCCATGCTGAGGCCGCGTCCCACATACAGCAACTAGAAGGATGTGCAACTATGACATACAACTATCTACTGGGGCTTTGGGGGAAAAAAAGGAGGGAGATTGGCCATAGATGTTAGCTCAGAGCCGGTCTTCCTCAGCAAAAAAGAAGAGGATTAGCACGGATGTTAGCTCAGGGCTGATTTTCCTCATAAAAAAAACAAAAAAGAATAGCCCAGAATTGTCTGCTTCCAAATTGTCACTTGTAAAAGTGAATCACAAAGTGGAGAAATTTTGAGTGATTTCTTGGGCTGTCTCTAAGATGTATTTCATACTGCATAGTCTCACTCTGATTAATAAAGTGAACAATGTGGGGGCAGGGTGCTTATTCCTCTGGAAACTCCAACAGATTATACTAATATTTATAGCCTTTATAAAGAAAGAAGGAAGGAAGAAAAGAAAGAAAGGAGAGAAAGCAGAAATGTTCTTTTCTTTGCAGTCACTTTCAATCTGGAACATGAAATGAAGCTTTCTCAATCGACAGTCTTTGTCTGGGTGTCCATTTCATTACTTTTCTAAGCTCATGCTTGAACTACTGAGACCATCCTCAAGGCTTGCGCACCTTTTATTGGGCCTGGAACTTAAGGTGTCTGTCTGAAAGCCAAGTTCTGAGTAAACCTGAGGCTATTTACAGTTTCAGGTGGGAATCGGGTGCTATTCAAGACTAAAATAGGCAAGTTTCGTCTGGATTGTACATTTAAAGGTACTTGAATTATGAGGCATTTTAGGAGTGGAGGGAACTCCATTGCTACAAACTGAATTCAACAAGCACAGAATTTAGTTTTGTACCCCTCCCACCTGGAATCCAGCCCCCTGGCTAGCACACAGTGGATACTCAATAAATGTCAGTCTGCCCTGTGGACATATAACTAATTAAAAATAGAACTACCATGTGATCCAACAACTCTACTTCCGGATATTTATCGGACGAAAATAGAACACTAATTCAAAAAGATATAGGCACCCCATGTTTATTGCAGCATTATTTATAATAGTCAAAATATGGAAACAATTTAAGTGTCCATCGACGGATGAATGGATAAAGAAATTGTGGTATATATGCACAATGGAATATTATTCAGCCGTAAAAAAGAATGGAATCTTGTCATTTGTGACAAGGTGGATGGACCTCAAGGGCATTATGCTAAGTGAAATAAGTCAGAGAAAGATAAATACTGTATGAGCTCTCTTATATGTGGAATCTAAAAAACAAAACAAAAAAACCAATAACATAGATACATAGAACAGATTGGTAGTTGCAAAAGGTGGAGGCGGAGGGTGGGAGAAATGAGCAAACTGACTTTTTCTTTAGTTTAAATAAATTGAATAAAAAGTTAAAAAAAATTTTTAATTAATGAAAATAAAAAGGCCCTACCTACAAAAAAATAAAATAAATAAGTCATGGGGATGTAATATATTATTAACTATAGTTAATAATACTGTACTTCATATTTGAAAGTTGCTAAGAAAGTGAATCTTAAAAGTTCCCTTCACAAGAAAAAAAAATTCTGTAACTATGTATGGTGATGGATGTTAATTAGATTTATTGTGTCTATAATCATTAGATCATTTCACAATACATACAAATATTAAATCATGTTGTACACTCGAAATTAATATAATGTTGTATGTCAATTATATCTCAACAACAACAAAGTTGACTGCCTCTTCTTCATCCCCTCCTCTTCCAAATCATCTGTTAGGTGGTAATTTACTCATACACTGTACTAGGAGAAACTGCATAAACTCTCTGTATGTGTGTGTTTAGGTGTGTGTTTCCTTCACTGCACAACTGTTGCTGTTAGACACAAACTGAGAGAGACAGATCCAGCTGAGAATTTCTGAGATTAAGGCCAAATGGCCTATAGTGGGGGGCAGAGAAGTCAGGCTTGGCTTTGGTTCCCCTAAAACTAAGTCTCTCTCTCACTATATGGATGTGTGCTCCCCCAGGGAAGATGTTATGAGAAAGTAGGAAAAACTACTGTATTTATCCTACTTGACCTTTAAAAAAAAAAGGTAAGACCTGAAAAACTGAGGTTATCTTGGTGTCAACTGTTGGCAGCCAGAACTGTTGGTAGTGGAAGCATAGAAGGTGATGAAGATGTAAAGGTCTGGAAGAAGAAAGGAAGTTCAAGTGGAGGTTAAGAACTTCTTTGAGTCCCGTGGAGAAAGGTTATCAGAGATTTGCATAGGGAACAATTCCTTGATAAGAAAGTGCTTAAGGGCAATTCTAGTCAATGAGAATCTGTTTTCCTAAGATTAGAAGTTGACATTTTGATTGTAGCATAATTAAAATTATCTATAACACTTTGCAAGTTGACTATAGGAAAACACAAAAGTAGGTCATGGGGAGAGAAAAGGGAGGAAACATGGAAAAACAGAGCAGAGAAAGTAGAATTCATCCAACCCTTTCCATTTACAAATGAGGAAATTAAGTCTAAGACGGTTAAATAATACGGAAGTTCACTCAGCAAATTAGTGTCTGGGGATCAGACTCGTTGCTAATGAAAGGAATTTCCAACCAAGGTGATGCGAGGTCTAGCAGAGGTATTTTAGGCAGGCAGAAGTTCCAATGTCTTTCAAAACAAGCCATGTTTATATACACAGCGAAGCTGTTTTTAGAAGTACACACCGTATGCAAATACATCTTAAAATTCTAAAGCCAACCTTAAATGCCATTGTAACCATAACATGGGGAGGGATAGTGTTCCCACTCAAGGCATTCCTTAGGTTTGCTAAGATTATTGGTGCTATGTAGACAAACTGTCTTGGCAAAAATAAAGCAATTATCTGAAACATATGTATATTATCTGTACAGTTCAAGAGAAAGTTGACCCAAACTACCCAAATATAGCAACTGCCTCCATTTTTCACTTTATTACCATGTATTCTTTAAAAATCCCTGGAATAGTCCGTGCTGCTATTTTGATGATTTTACACACACACACAGACACAAAGACTTAGTGAAGCCAGATCTCTCTCTTTGCCTGAGCAAGGAAAGAGAGAAGAAATGCCTGATTCTTTGGTTAACCCAGGAAGAGGGAGTCTCCATCTTCATTAGAATCTTCTCGCTTGCTTCGTCTCCGAACGATTGGATTCCAATGTACTGTTCACCGACACAAGTCAAAATGCCCCTCCCACTAAGATGAAGGCAGGTGTAAAGTGTGGAGAGGACGCAGGGGAGGGAGGTGGAGGAGTAGAGGTATGATGCTGTTGAAGGTGCTATAATTAGTGCTGTGAGCTGAGGTAGCTTCCTGTGTGTAATTATCCGCTCGAGTGTGGCTTGTTTTGAGAAGTAATTAAGATACTATTTACTTAGGCTACTGAGTGAAGTTTGCGTGGCTCTCTTGTTCCTTTAAGTAAACAAATCTTTCTCCCTGTCTTTTCTTCCAAAGGAAAAAATATCGCAGTTATACAATTTATCTTGTCTCCCAAAAAATTTTTCTGAATCTAATTCTTTGTCTAAAATGTGGTGAACTAATGAGAAGGAAAAAACTCAACTATCCCCAAATGATGAACTCAATTTGGGCTGTTGCATTATTGATGAATCTGACTAGAACTCTTAAGCAGGGGAACAGTATAACACTTTGATATTTAACTTCAACTGATTTCTCTGAATAATTTCTGAGCCTTGTTTGCCAACTCAGCCATGTGAATATCTCCTCTCTGTAGATTACCAGGATAAATGTGCAAGAACCCAAAGAGAGATACAACTATAAAATGCATCCTATTCCTCAGTTTAATTGGGAAAGCAAGTCATGTCCATAAAAAAGATGAGAACAGATATGACACAATACAAGGTGACCTACCTCAGAGAAAGTGCTACAGGCCATAAAAGTTACAGGTGTTCACTAAGCAAAGAGTCAGAAGTTACTAAGGGCTGAAGAAGTGACTGTTTTCTTATTTAGTTTGAATCAGGGAAGCCCCTGACAAGGTTTGGGAAACCCAAGTAAGGTTTCCCAAAACTCTTTTGAACATTTGTTTCAGCTTCCACAACATTTAATTCCCATCACTTAAGTGACTCAATTGATCCAGGTCAGGTGGGGATCCACGGGTAGGAGTGCATTCAAAAGTAGCATAAAGATAGGAAGCACTTACCCTTTATTTCTGAATGACATCTCAAACCTACTCACAGGATTCTTCTTTGAAGGGTTTCTCTTCAGTCTGCCTTGGGCAGGATGGCAGCTGCCTTCATGTTGCTTCTTTTCTCCCACTGTGGTTTTCAGCATATCCTGTAGATGGGTCTTCTACAGGAGAAAGTGAACGTCACACCAACTGGGACCCCACTAGTAGACAAATATTTGTCCACCAGCAGACCCCAAGCATGGCCAGACTCTTAAGAATGAAAGAAAGTTTCCTCAAAAGGAAGCACATGAAAACATCCAAACTCATCAGGCACTTGATGTGGTACTCAGAAACATTTCCCAAACTTTCCTCACTCAAGTTATATCTATGTGAAACTATATGTCTATAGGAAAAATTAAAAGAAATATATTTCAATCAACCAGTGTTTACAGATATCTGGATGACTGAAGTTTTCAGTTTTCACTCAAATGTGAGGTCAGAGTTTATAATATCTATCCAACAAGTCAGTATATTTGGTACTTTTGGGGTCTGGCTTCAATTTAACAGTAAGAGCTATTCACGAGAAACAGTATACAGGGGCCACATAATTGGATTGAAGATCAAGACAACATTTTTCCAAAAAATGGAATATAATTTATACATAACTCTGATAATGAGGCTGTATGGTTAGGTGGGAAGACCCACTGGTTGACATTAAACAGTAAAATGGAGGGGCTGGCCCCATGGCCTAGTGGTTAAGTTCGGCACACTCCACTTTGGCAGCCCAGCTTCAGTTCCCAGGCACAGACCTACACCACTCCTTGGCAGCCATACTGTGGCAGCTACCCACATACAAAATAGAGGAAGACTGGCACAGATGTTAGCTCAGGGAAAATCTTCCTCAAGTAATAAAATGAAGATTAGCAACAGATGTTAGCTCTGGGAGAATCTTCCTCAGCAAAAAAATAAATAAATAAAAAGTAAAATGGAGATTAAAAAATATTCTGCCTCCCATTAAGGACTGTTGGTAGATCAATCTAAGCTATCTGTATGAAATTGTAAATATCTAAACAAATTTAAGTTCTAAACATAAGGATTATTGAATGTCAACCCAGCCCCTACTAGCTGTGTCATTCATCCTCCTTTGATTGTTTCCTATTTGTAGAATGTAAAAAGTAGTACCATGTTTGCTCTGACTACCTTACAAGATTTTACTGGGGATCAAGTTATTAAAAGAGCATTAAAGTGCTTCCAAAAATTTTCAAAGCACTTACCATACACTAGAGTTAAAATAAAAAAATAATGTAAGATAATTAACCATATAGTTTTAAAATTAAAAAATGAGTGTAGGGCCCGCCTCATGGCTCAGTGGTTAAGTTCGTGCGCTCCACTACTGGCAGCCCGGGTTCGGATCCCGGGCGCGCACCAACACACTGCTTCTCTGGCCATGCTGAGGCCACGTCCCACATACAGCAACTAGAAGGATGTACAACTGTGACATACAACTATCTACTGGGGCTTTGGGGAAAAAAAGGAGGAGGATTGGCAATAGATGTTAGCTCAGAGCCGGTCTTCCTCAGCAAAAAGTGGAGGATTAGCATGGATGTTAGCTCAGGGCTGATCTTCCTCACAAAAAAAAAAAAGAGTGTAATATCATTGAGAAAACATAGCTTAATTATAACAACATCTTTCTTTATACTAGAGAATTAAATAGTAAGGATATTGAGTTTTCCACTTTATATTCATAAAATCTTCATCTATCCAGAGAAGCTAAGAAGGTAAATGCATTCCTACATTCATGACTGTTACTTGTTTTATAATACAGTCATGATCTATGCTATTTCCTTTCTAATTTCTTCATTTCCCTGGACTCTTAAAATTAAAAAGACTTTGGTGTATGAAACTATCTCTTAAGAAAGTAAAATTAACATGGGCATTTTCCTTTAAGGTAATAAAGAAAATCTTGAGTGAATTCCATGTATGACATTGTTTTTTGTTGTTAGTGCTGTGGAGTAGATTCTGACTCCTAGTGACCCTGTGTACAGCAGAACGGAACCCTGCCCCATCTTTCTGCATCATCCTCTCACCTTCTGGCACTGTATCAGACAATGCTCCACTGCTCTCCACAGGGTTTTCACAGGCAATTTTTTTCAGAAGTGAGTGGCCAGGTCTTTCTTCCTAGTCTGCCTTAGTCTGGAAGCTCTGCTGAAACCTGTCTTCCATGGGTGACCCTGCTGGTATTTGAAATCCCGGTGGCATAGCTTTCAGCATCACAGCAATGTACAGCCACCACAGTGTGACAACGGACAGACAGGTGGTGTGGTTCCCTGACCAGGATGCAAACCCAGGCCACAGCAGGGAGAGTGTGACTCTTCACTAGACCACCAATGATGTAGATAGTCATCTCAATTTTACCTCCTAATAGAGTAAATGTACATATTTTATCTTCCCTGTTCTTAAAATTACTTTTTCATGTTTGTTCTTATTCTTGAAATACCAGTAAAACTATCAAGGATACCACCAACAGTTAGTGAGTGTTCATTATGTGCCAGGCACTGGGCTGAGCCCTTTCATCATTTCATTTTACAGTAACCACACATACATCTCCTTACTGTATAGTGAGGAAAATGAGGCCAGAGAGGTTAAGCAACTTGCCCGACGTCACACAGATAGAACTAGAATGGGGCAGATCCCAAGCGTACAGTGAATCAGTGACACAATACAGCCTCTCAGTCTCTTTCTCAACATTTGCTCTCAAGGCAGGTGAAGTTTTCTTCATTCAGTGAAAGTCGTCACTCTTGATTACAGGTAGTTTTATTTCTTCTTTAATTGGCTTGGTTGAGTGAATCACAGAGTTCCAGCACCTCCCAAATATGCCCAAAAGTCACTTTTACCATCACAGCTGGGCTGTCCCTGCCAAACAGTGGGTCTAGCTGCAGAAGTGAGATTCCACTGGAGTGTACCTCGTGCTTCTACTTCTCTTTCTACTGAGACCCTTGCTCCTGAGCCCTAAGAATACTTTGCTGCCATAGTGGTATCAAGGTTCTACTGTAGATCTACAGTCTCTGGAGATGTGTGACGCTGACCAGGACTAACACAGGAAACATTATCTCAGCAGATAGATGTCCTTTCTTTTCCCTATACACCCTGTTTGCAAATCCAAGCAGCAGTCTCATATTAAATCTGAAGGATCACTATATCAATGATCAGCTTGCAAAGATCTAATAAAAAAGGAAATTTATCTGAAATCCACCTGCATATTTTTTGCAGCCACTCCCTCACCCACCGCCACTCAAAAGAAACACGCAGTACCCAGTCCTTGGGTTGCTGGTACTAATAGCTTCTCTGTGCTGATGAAAACCGGTTTCAAGGCCCATCTTTAACTGCAGGACCAGTTAAATCTAAGCTCAGATTCTACAGATGGTACCAAAGTAAGACCTAGTAGTTCTTCAAGTTGATAGTGTTCCCCATATTAAATATTGATATAGAAATACTTTTGTAAGATTTCCCATGAAGGTTACTTTTCAAGTAACTTTGAAAGCAGAGGACAAAACAAATACCCTTCCTATTAGTAAATCTTGGTCCAAGTTGTAAGCTGAAAAGGTTCAATAAACAAAATGAAATCCTGCAAACCCTACCAAGACTGAAAACTGAATCTATATACTTTTGGTTAAATAGTCTTATACCTGTATTTTTTTTTTTTTCCTATAAAGGCCAAGTCCTTATGGCTAACATGTAAACCAGTTAAGAGTGAGAACATGTAGAAGTTGCTGAATGGGCAGAAATAATTCTACCACAAGGTAAGACAAAGAAGGAGAATTTAGAGAGACCCCTAGCCAAAATTTACTAAGGTTCCCTGAATGCAGAGGGGCTAATTATGAAGGACAAGTCAGAAAAGATGAAAGTAGGTTCCAAATGGTGAAATGAGCATCTGTTGTGGAGGACAGTCCCCCATTCTGTCCTGCAGGGGACAGTTCCTATTTACCGTGGTCACAGTTTGCCTTAAGCTTGTCAGAGCCGTATACGTTGGTATTACTTGGGCGTTAATAAGCTTCATTTCACCAAGATTTTCAACAGCATGAAAGCGTAGCTCTTTCACCTTTAATCCACTTGGGACAAATTTGAGCTATGCAAAGCTTAGCAACAGGAAGCATGTAAAAACTTCATCCCAAATCTTTGACAGCTTCAGACTGGTGTATTTTCTTCAGGATGTCCAAAACAATTCTGGAACTTCATAACTGAAGAAGCTCACTCTAAGACTTGGACATATTTTGAAAAGTGAAGAAGTTAAACTTTTCCTCTTGCCTGCTTCCTCCCGATCAGGCCAAAAAGTCTTTATATCAGACTTTGCCTTTGCCACATGTAGGCAGGCAATGAAAGACCCACGTGTCTGCAGAGCTAAAAGCCTCTGACAACAGGCTTGCAAGCCTGCAGCCCGCACATCTGTGGGCCTCAGCCCTTCGCCTGCCATCAAGTAACCAGGCAGGGAGTGGAGGTGCAAATTCCCATGAGGTGAGGCCACTGGTTAGAATTTCTAGCGGCAGCCAGCCGGTCTCTGCCACTTCCCTGCTCTGCCATCCTCCAGCCCCAGGGGAAAAGCGTAAAAGGCTCTGCTTACCAGTCAAACCACACAGACAAATACCAACTGCTCTCGGGGCAGACCAGCCCCAACTGCAGGCGAACAGCTGGTCTCTTAAAGACCAGAACGCCGGGGGAACTTTAATTATACAGACAGGACCCAGTCACCAAGATGTTCTGTTCTAGAACGTTGTTTGTTTGAGTTTCCACGTGGGGAGGAACCATGTCTGTGTCATATTGTTGAACAATAATATACAGAATGATTAGCTAATATTTATTAAGCACTTTCTATAAGTCAGGCACTCTTCGAAGCAGTTTATGTATTATAATTCATTTAAACTTCCAAACAATCCTATGAGGTTAAAAAACTGTTTTAATCCCCATTTACCACAAGAGGAAACTGAGACCCAGAGTTTCCAGAAGGTGCTTGAAACACAATAGTCTTGAGATAAATATTTGGGAATTGAATCTAAAAAAGTAAAGAAGCACACTCTATATAAATAATGTCATACATAGGAGAATAGCTTCCAAGATCAGCCCATAAAACCTATTTATCCCATTTGTATTTTTTTATTATTGATTTTTAACACTATTTCATTTAAACCTAATAATTATTATAATATTGTTTCTATAGGGAGATATGTTCTAAATTCCAGGCTGTGGTGCCATTCAACAGTTTGTTTATGGAGCTTCTACTTTCTTTTTTTTAAATTATTTTATTGAGGTCATTTTAGCTTACAACATTGTGTAAATTTCAGGTGTACATCACCATATTTCAGTTTCTGTATAGACTGTATTGTGTTCACCACCAACAGTACAGTTTTTTTTTGTTTTTTGTTTTTCTGTGAGGAAGACTGGCTCTGAGCTAACATCCACTGCCAATTCTCCTCTTTTTGCTGAGGAAGACTAGCACTGAGCTAACATCTGTGCCCATCTTCCTCTATTTTGTATATGGGATGCCGCCACAGCATGGTCTGACGAGTGGTGCGTAGTTTCGCGCCGGGGATCCAAACCTGTGAAGCCCGGGCTGCCAAAGCAAAGCATGCAAACTTAACCACTAGGCCACCAGGCCAGCCCCTTCAACAGTACAGTTTTTATCCATCACCATACATATGTGCCCTCTCACCCCTTTCACCCTCCCCCTACCCCTTTCTCCTCTGGCAACCACTAATCTGTTCTCCTTACCTATGTGTGTGTTTATCTTCCACATATGAGTGAAATCATACAGTATTTTTCTTTCTCTGTCTGATTTATTTCACTTAGCATAATACCCTCAAACTCCATCCATGTGGTCACAAATGGCACAATTTTGTCTTTTTTATGGCTGAGTAGTATTCCACTGTATATACACATACTACATCTTCTTTATCCATTCATCCATTGATGGGCACTTGGGTTGCTTCTACGTCTTTGCTATTGTGAATAATGTTGCAATGAACACAGGGGTGCAAATATCTTTTTGAATTATTGATTTCATGTTCTTTGATAAATATCCAGTAGAGGAACAGCTGGAAATAATATATCCAACAAGGGGTTAACTCATACAACTCAACAAACAACAAAAAAATGAACAACCCAATCAAAAAATGGGCAGAGGATATAAACAGACATTTTTCCAAAGAAGATATACAGATGGCCAACAGGCACATGAAAAGGTGTTCAACATCACTTATTATCAGGGAAATGCAAATCAAAACTACAATGAGATACCAGCTCACATCTCTCAGAACGGCTGTAATTAACAAGACAAGAAATAACAAGTGTTGGAGAGGATGTGGAGAGAAGGGAACTCTCATACACTGCTGGTGGGAGTACAAACCAGTGCAGCCACTATGGAAAACAGTATGGAGATTCCTCAAAAAATTAAAAATGAGCTGCTACTTTCTGAAGCAATATTAGCACCAAGGAAAGATATAAAGCTGAGAGAGGTGCATCCCTACCGTTTAAGAACTTCTATCCCTTCTCTGCCCTACCCCCTGGAGCAGATGGGGTTTTTTCTGGAAGTACTTCCTGGCCAGGGCTGGAATGGCAGTAATTTTGGACATCAATGCCCATTCCCTCTCCACTTCAGAAGCTCCCACAACTTCGAACAGAACTCTGGGTTCTCTGAGCTGCTACAAAAATTGAGAGATAATCACCATTTCCAAAATCACAGTTTTAAATTAAGTTAATGGATAGAATTTTCTCAAGTCTTCATTTTCCTTCATCTTTGGGCACCTGTTCCTGCTTGTCTGGTGACAAGTGCTAGCAGATGACAAAATGAATTAATGAGTAGTATAATAACATTAACAGAAAAATGGGGGAACAGCCCATCTTGCTTAGCTCTACAGCTTGGAGTAATTTTTGTGGGCCTGGGAGTTCACGGTTGTAAGGGTTCGATATATACACAGATTTAAGCAGTCATTCTCTCTGCTTATACGATCAGTTGTATTTTTCGTGGTAAAATAAAATAAGTCAGCATTCCATAGTATTCTTTAATGACATTCACACCTTCCAGCACCTAAACAAGTTTGAGGATGCCCAAACTATATGTCTCTTGGTTGGACCCATCCCCCAACCCCAGCCACCCAAGTGCACTAGAATTTTCCCACCTTAGACTGCGAGCTCTCTGGAGGGCCGGGGCCTGTCTGTTATCTTGTTTTCTTTGTGTGTCCAGTGGCACCAAGAATCAGGGATTAATAGTCACAGTGAGTCTATAATAAACTTTGCTGAGTTTAAATTAATCCCAGTGTAGGTTAGTGAGCAAGGCTCTCAACTCAGCTTGCCTCCCATCCTGTTCACCTACAGAGGGCTGCCCCACATCCCAGTTTTGAACAGGGCCTGCTGGTAAGCCACTTCTCATTTAGTCTTAACAACCACAACAAAATGTTAAAACGAAGACCACCTGGCTTAAACAACCATTTTTTTCCAGTGAGAATATGATTCCATGTTAAACTCAAAGATATTTTAACTTAGTTCATTTCCTACTTAGTTTTTCTAAACATAAATATACTCTCATCAGATAAACCTCTCAGAGTTAAACTTTAACCAGGACCCAAGCAGCAAAAGTTTCTAAGTAAATCAATATTCTCCTCTGCTGAATATTTAAGTAAAATACCAACTGAAAAGAAATAAAATTAGGAATTTTATTCCAATATTCCAGTAACCAATTTTCAGTGCATCTTTCTACGGTCAGCACAAATTTAGTCTAATCTTCTGTCTATCACTATCCAGCTGATAGAAATGTGCTGCAAAATCTTTAATCACCAAGAAAGGTTTGGTTATATCCACTAATTTTAAAAGGTCGATTTTAAGCATTTTAGAAAGATTTTCAACAAAAGTTGGAAACAGGATCTTTTCTTTTAGTGAAGCCTTTGTCATTCAAAAAAAGAAAGTAGTAAATAACAAGGATCTTCCAATCCTTTGGAAATTCTGCAAAATGGGGGTTTTAGTGCATATGGAATTCTTTTCTTAGTAAGAAACAAATAATGAAATAATTATATTCTTGGCAAAAGACCTGCCAGGAAATTCCTTTTAAATGGCAATTTCTCTGCTGGGTTTAAAATGTAATTTGATTTATAAAAGTATGATTTTCAAACTCGGTCTAAATCTGTCTGTTGTATGAAGTACACCCAGCCGGTATACTTCCTGTGTGGGGAGTCCCTGGTGTACCCCTTCCAGAGGTACATTTGCAGCCAAAGAATAGCTTAGATCCTGGGAAAATCTGCCTTAATAACATTTTTTTTGAGAAAGAGATGAGTATTTTTTTCTCCCTGCGTTTGGATTTGGCTAACATCTCACTTGAAATAGCTTGTTCTCAGGATGCAGGAAGGGGGAAGGGGATGCACCACCGGCAAAACGAAACACACTCCGGTTCACCTGGGGGCCTGAGGCTTTCTGGCACGCCTCCCCTTGCAGGTAACACTCTTCATGGTTTCCATGGCCAGGCAGAGCTGCCCAGCTACAGCTGACTGCTGGAGACTTGGGAGTCACAGATTGTGTTGGTTGATAAGTAAATGCATTATTGCTTATCAAACTCGCATCCTTTTTCAATGTGCAGAATATTCCCGTATGGAGTGCAAAATTCTGTGTTGGAAATATCCCCAAACAGCTTTGAGCAGGAATTCCCAGGGAGTTGATTCTCTCATTATTGTACACAATTATCCATTCACGGTCTCTCTTTGACATTGTTTGTAATTGACTCCTTAATGATGATTGTATTGTTTTATTTATTGCCAAAACAAATGCAGAGATCCATTGATCTGTTCTAAGACTAAATTCCCAGTTAAAAGATGGAACTCAGAATGAGGTTTTTCCTCTAACCCAGTGACTCTCAAAGTTTAGCGTGTATTAAAATCACCAGGAAAGCTTGTTAAAACACAGACCACTGCCCACTTCCTCCCTGCCACCATCCCTTGTTTCTGATTCAGTGGTCTGGTTTGGGGGTCCAGGAATTTGCATTTCTAACAAGTTCCCAAATGATGCTGATGCTGCTGGCCTGGAGACCATGTTTTGAGAAAAACTGTTCTAAACAAATTGGTTCTTTTACTGAGAATATAAACTCACCAAGTGTGCACAGATAAAGCTGGCTGTAATGCATCAGCCCAGGCACTCTCAGACTCAGAAGAGGAGAAAGAGGATGGACCTCTTTTCCTGTCCAGAAAAGAGCAGAGAATGACAGCTCCCACCACTCCATTAGGAGTTCCATTAGGAAGAACTGGATTGGTCTTGGCTGAACAATTTTGCCAGTGAGCTTGATACCAAACCTCTTAATCTCAAGTCCACGTGCCCCATGCTCAATAAGCCAATCACTGAGACATCAGTGCTTGGAGATGGAGAAAAGTTCATACGAATTGTCCAAAATGAGAAGGTGGGAGGATAGGTTCTCTCAAACCTGCACAAGAGAAGAAAGCAGGGGGGTGTATAGAGCTAAGGGGTTGGCAGGAAGCATCTTAGAGGAACAAAGGGGTAATCTGTGTTTCTTTCACTCCAGATAAGCCCTTGGGCAATCTGACTTCTGGGCATCAAGGGCAGCTGGGGGCTAGTTATCTGGTGATCATAGTTTCCTTGAAGGTATTCTCTTTCTTCTGTAAAAGATTCTCACAAATCCTTGTCACCCTTGAGTCACTCCTCAGGTTAAACAAGAAAAACAGCAAGTTGACAAGATTAACTTCTTTTCATCTATGTCTGTGTTGGAAACAAGGTTGAAAGGTAATCCTGTTCTTATTGAATATTTACAGTAACCCTCAGGTCCCCGGCTTCAGGTTCTAGTGTAATAGGTATCACACAGGCTGGAGTGTATGTCTGGTCCCTCCCAGCCACCTGGAAAAGAGAGCCTTGGAAAACTTCTTTTAATGGTTTCTATGAAGAGTAAGGGGCTGTTTTCCCAAGCACAAGTAATGGATCAAATTTTCTAAATTATATTACTATAAGTCAATCATACTCTTATACTTCAAACATTTGCACATAAATTCAAATTTCTGCATCATAACTAAATTACATCATCTTGCTGGTATCTTAAGGCCTATAAGTTCTAACTAATTTAGGAGACTGTCTGTTAATCAAAGGGACAAAGTCTAATTATCAAACGGTATTTGCATAATAGATCTAAGCCCCAGAAGGGGATTGTCCAGAGGGCCCTTTCCAAAACTAGAAGAAAAGATCTTGAGCCCCAAACACGATTATGTATGTAGTATATCTATATAGGTGTGCATTATTACTCATATACAATCTGATTTGAGAGCAGATACTCAACCATCTCCTAGGTCTGAAATAGTATTCATTGATCACCATTCAGAGCCATCTAATCATTTATTAAGCTAATCCTGAGCTAAGGAACATGAATAGAGCCCTGGCCGCCAGCTCAATCCAGACTGTCATCATTTCTTTATGCTTGGATTAATGCAAAGTCCTCTTCATTAATCTTAATTGGTCAAGATAGCTCCTACTTTAAAAACTTTCCATGACTCCTTAGCTTCATAATATGGCCTCCTCTACATTTCCAATGTCATCTCTTACTACCCACCCACCCACTGCCCGGGAATGCTGCACATCAGCAACATAGCAGCTCTCCCCTTCCATTGCCCCAGGTTAATATTCCTAAAGCAATACTTTTTTCATCATATCAATAACAATTTTACTCAAAAACCTATAGTGATCCCTCACTGCCTATAGGGCTCAGCTCAAACTCTTCTCTTTCTACTGAAGAGAAAGCTCAGTGTTCTACCTGACTCACCTTATCTCAATCACTCCCTGTAAATCTCACATACATGTACATATACACACATACGTGCATGAGTGTCGTTCCTGGACCTGAACCTATAGTGATAGGGCACTCCACTGCTAGCACCTGCATCTCTTTCCTGCAGGACCTACCGGGCATAGCTCAGTCTGAGCTTCTTTGACAGAACAACACATAGGGATTTCTCTGCCTATTTGACCTCCTAGTGTAGTTCTACCTAAAGACTGGTCTGCAGAAGAGTACCAGGCCATAACCTGCCACAGGTCCACGAGATAGTATAGAAATTCAGAGTAAGCATCTAGAAATTTTTATAATGATTTGACTAAGAAAATGTGTGCCTTTCAGTCTAATAATAAAAAATGAGGACTTGAATTTATATGCCTGTATGAGTCAGGGTTCTCCAGAGAAAAAGAACCAACAGGACATGTATATACATATAGAAGGATATTTATTATAAGGAACTGGCTCACATAATTATGGAGACTGGCAAGACCAAACCCGCAGTGTGGGCCAGCAGGCTCAAGACCCAGGAGAGCTGATGGTACAGTTCTAGTCCAAAGTAGTCTACTAGAGAACTCCCTCTTGCTCGGGCACCCCAGCCTTTTTGTTCTATTGAGGCCTTCAACTAATTGCATGAGGCCCACCTACATTATGGAGGGCAATCTGCTTTACTGAAAGTTCACCAAGTTAAATGTTAACCTCATCCAAAAACACCCTCCAAGCTGACATATAAAATTAACCATCACAACTCCTTTGGGGGGTTTTATTTGATTTTTCTAGTAATTGATTTTTATTGGCTTTTACAAAAGTTATCTGTTAGCAATGGAAAACTGCTCTTTCACAAGTGGTTAGAGAAGAGGTCTAGAGCAAGGGTTGGCACATCACAGCCTGTGAGCCAAAGCTGGGCAGTGGCCTGCTTTTGTTTGGCCAGCAAGCTAAAGGAGAGGAAGAATATGCAACAGAGACCATGTGTGGCCCACGCAGCCTCAAGTATATCCTATGTGGCTTTTCCTTTTACAGAAACTTTGCTGACCCTTCTTCCAGAGCAGTCTGTCCATACTGTCAAATGTGCTTCATATTAATATAAACTTGTATACTATTATTTCATTTTCTATCTGTCTGGCCTTTCTAAATAGACAAGGCATTTGTGTGAGGAGAGCTCAGAAGACGACTTCACACAGAACGGAGCCTACACTGCACATAGGTCTTAATAAATGCTGATTTAACTGAACTCGTCAGTTGTCTTTGGTGTTCTCAGAAACAGATTCCTCAGAACTTGAGTCTCTCACATGCACCTGCCATGGTTTACTTTTTTCTGCTTAGTACAAACATAAGTTAGCACTGCTTTAGAATTACTAACAGCATTCTTTCAACCTCACCAACTATTTAATTGAGTGAACCCAAATGTCTGTTTGTATTTAGTGACCAAGAATCTCCACAGACATAAGGTTTCTATGAAGGGCTTGTGGTAGGTAGCCTCTAAGATGGCTCCCAATGATCCATCCTAGTATTCAACCCTTGAACAATCCCTCCTCTTAAGTGGACGCTGGACCTAGTAACTTGATTCTAACAAATAGAATATGACAGAAGTAATGGGATGTCACTTCCAAGATCAGGTTACAAAATGTCTGTCACTTCTGTCCTGGGGGCTGTCTCTTCCTCTCCCTTGGATCACTTGCTGTTTGGGAAGCCAGCTGCCCTTGGTAGGGCAGCCCTGTGGAGAGGCCCACTTGAGTGAGTTTGGAATCAGACCTTCGAAGCCCTCTCAGGAGCCACAGGAGTGAGCTCGGGAGGAGACCCTCCCCAAGCTGAGCCTTGAGAGGACTGAGCCCTTGTCAATCCTTCAACTGCAGCCTTTCAGATCCACTGAGCCTGAATCACCCAGCTAAGCCACTCCTGGATTCCTGACTCACAGAAATTCTGAGATAATAAATTTATTGTTTTAAGCCTCTAAGTTTTTGAAAGTAATTAGTTATATAGTAATTAGTAATTAGTTATATAGTGCTATGCTTTGTGCTTCAGACTGAAGATTGTGTATTTCCCATTAGAATACATAAAAACCCAATTTCTATAGGAACTCACCTGAAAATAATAGCTATGGGCACTAGAGTTCTTTCTGATAGAATTAATAATCAAGCAAGGTCACATTTAGTCTCAAATCCAAATGTAATAATCGTAAAGGAGGGTTGAGTTTTTAAGGACAGCCTAGATATGCCTGGAATTTTCTCTTGGTAACTCAAAAATAATTGTGGAAGAAGAACTTTTCTATGGCTAACCTAGGGTCAGGAGAAAATAACAACTGCTTAAATAAAGGCTGTCTGGCTCCCCGTGTTGCTGTCTAAAAGATAACTTGGCAACAGAGCTCTCAACCCAGGAGGGAACTAATACCTCCCTGGGGGGCAATTTCCCTGAAATTCCACACTGGTTGTGCCCGTGCACGCACACATGCACACACACACACACACACAGGCACTTTCTCTCACACACACTCATGCCCACGCAAATACACTCACATCCACCACTAAACCAGGAACAAACAAACGGACTGTGCTCTCAGCTTCTAGGGGCTGAGTACGTCCAGGAAGACTTGGTCCGTGAGAGTCCTTCTCTATTCCCATCAGTCTCTCTAGTTAGAAGCTACCTTCCCAGGCAGTAGGTCACATTCTTTGCTATAGCCATGGAAAAGACTGAATCCAATCTAAGAGCTCACCACAACTTTACACCGAGAAACGTCACCACCAAATAATACTGAAGCTTCAAAAGCAAAGTATCCTTTTAGTTGGATGCTCTTCCCAGAGAGGGCTGGCTCTGCTGTGCCGCTCTCTGGACGCCATGGCTCTGAATCTTCATATGCTCACTTTAGGGCCTGCTAGGTTGGTTCATCCAAGGACTGAATCCAGACAAAATTATGCTGGGGCTGAAAGTGAAATGCGAGAACATGAGCTTTAGAGGCAGATAGAACTGTGGTAAGGATTAAACGATACAATGTGTTAAGTGCCAATGGCCAAGGTACTAGACACCAAAAATGTGCTAAGCTGGTGTTGGTCACCATTCCCTTCAGTGAGGTGGCCTCCTCCCCTTCCTCCTCCTCCTCCCTTCCTCTTCCTCCAATCACCACCATCCTAGTTCCAGCTCTCTTGCTCTTTACTTTCTATGCTCTAGAAAAATCTGCTCTCACATCTTTTGACCAAACTCAAGCGGTATAACAAATTTATACTTTTCCCAAAGACATTTATGCATTAACAGGTGTTAACCAGACATTCTTTCCCAGACCCTGGGAGCCATTTATGCATCCTGATGTCATTGGCAGACTCTGGAGTCAGACTCCCTCTACTCAGGTTCCACCTCTCCCACTTACTACTGTGTGACCTGGGGCAGAGGAATTAGCACCTCTCTATTTATAGCCTCCTCATCTGTAGAATAAAGCTATCCTCCTGGCACTGTAGTAAAAATAAAGTGAGGATGTCTGGGTGACTTTCCTAGAGGAGCTCTAGACACTGGAATGGAAGCTTCGTGAAGGCAAACAGCGTCTGCTGGGCTTATGGCTGTGCCTGTGACCTGGAACAGAGCCCAGTATGAAGGAGAGGCTCAAATACTTGTTGAGTGAATGAATGGGCACATAATATGTGTATAGGTACTATGATATTTATTAGGCTTTTTAATACAAAGATATACAAAAAGAAAACAGATTATCCACTTGCCTTTTTTTAAATAAACAATAAATCATGTATAAAGTTAGAAAATTCAACCTAATATACTTCATTTTTAAGTTTTCTTAAAAGTCCAACCTACAGAAATGACAAAATGAAAAATAGCCAACCATTCCATTTTCTGCAGATCTTTTCCCCAAAGGACACTACTATAATGAGTTTCTTGCAAATGCTTTACGCATATGTTAGAAACAACCATTGAGATGTAAAGACAAAGATTGAAGCCCTGACGGGAAATTTCAAGAGTCAAAGAGCACAGAGTAGAAGCAGAGGAAGACGTGGGAGGGGAAGACAGTAGGGCGTTCCACGGCCCCTGAGATGAGGCGGTGTTGGCCACTCAGCGCAAGCAAGTGGCACCCTGGTGGTACTTGGAGGCACCTGCCGATGCCCGAGGTGTGCCTCTTTTTTTCTGACCAAAAAGATACTAGCACCCCGAAATGGGGTCATTTTATATGCCACTCCACTTCATGAAGTGCTATGATGTGGCCCCATGCAGCACTCAGAGTTCACCATACTGATTGATTAGCAATGTCTGCTGTGGGCACAAGACAAAAATTGCATTGCAGACACTGACCCAGAGTCCATTTCCTGAAATGAATAAGGAAATCATCTGATTCCTGATTCACTACGGGAGCCTTGGAATGCAACTAGAATGCCTCTGTGATTCATTATCCTTCTCATCATCAAATAGGACTTGACTCAGTTGCAAGTGAGGGAAATGCAACTCAAAGAGACATCGGAAAAAAAAAGAATTTTTGATTTACATAACTCAGAAGTCCAGGAAACAGTCATGGCTAAACCCACACTCTCCAACACTTCCGTTAGGAATGTGTCTCCATCCTCAGCTCCTCCTGACTCGGGCTTTATTTTACAAGAGGCTCACCTCTGTGGAGTAAGGTTATCTTCAACAGTTTTAGGCTTATGTGCTACAGGCTTAGCAACCAGAAGAAAGTATGTCTCCAGTTAATGGTGTAGAGCAGACGTACTGGATATCTTGGATCATATGCCCATCCCTGGAACAATCACTACAGCCAGGCAGATGCACCACACAGGAGGACCAGATCTGAGACACAGGCCCAGCCCTGACACCAGGGAGTGAGATCTGCATTAGCTGAACAACATGGTCTAGGACAAGGGTGACAGCAGACATACGCTCTAGGGTCCTACTGACTTAACAGGTAAGAAGAACGCAGTAGCAGGGACGTGTTTGTCAGCCCGCCTGCATAGATGCTTCATTGGAGTGGCTCATCAACCTAGGGAGCAAAATGTCAGGGCAATGGGAGGTCAGTAGTACTGGCATGATGAAGTGTTTGGGAAAAAAGTCAACTCCTTTGTTTTAAAAGAGGAAGTTGCTGCCATTCAAATGCCTAGAAATAGAATACATTTATCGCTAAGTATACACTGCACTGTATTTATTAAAACCTATTATAGATTGAAAGAAAGCAAAGACACTCAAATGTCACCTTTACATAGAAAAGAAGATATCTAGAAATTGATTTAATAATAAATAAATATTCCCAAGTTAAAATACATAAAGGCAATAGGCATTTATTCAAGGTAAATAAATTTATTCAGTTATGTGGGAGAGAAGGTGGCTTTGGACTAGACCAGATATTTATTTCTATATTGCTTTATTTTCTCTCTGCTCCAGCTGTTAAATTCCAAATGGCCCAAGATTCCCCATCTTAAAGAGTCCCCAGGTCAATCTCAAGTAGAAACTTCTGGAGCCAGGCAGGTGGCATAGCAGTTAAGAGCGCGCACTCCACTGTGGCTGCCTGGTGTTTGGATCCCGGGTGCGCACCGATGCGCCGTTGTCAAGCTATGCTGTGGCAGCGTCCCTATAAAGTAGAGGAAGATGGGCACGGATGTTAGCCCAGGGCCAGTCTTCCTCAGCAAAAAGAGGAGGATTGGCAACAGACATTAGCTCAGGGCTGATCTTTCTCACACACAAAAAAAAAAGATTTAAAAAAGAAAAAAAGAAACTTCTACCACAGAGTTTATTTATTTATTTATTTTTTGCTGAGGAAGATTGGTTCTTCACTAACATCTGTGCCCATCTTCCTCTATTTTGTATGTGGGACACCACCACAGCATGGCTTACTGAGCAGTGTGTTGGTCCGTGCCCGGGATTCGAACCTGCAAACCCCAGGCTGCCAAAGCAGGGCTCACGAACTTAACCACTACGCCACCACGCTGGCCCCCTACCACAGAGTTTACAGATGTTATCAAAACCAAGAAGAGACAGTCACCATCACTTTGCAACCCTCATTCTCACTTGGAACACCATGGCAAATCTCTTGCTTGACATCACAGTTCATGTATCGATATTGTAAATTCAAAAAAGTGAGCAGCTAACATCAGAAGGGCTTAGATGACAGGCTTTATATGATGAACTATTGGGACCAGAAATGATTTTTTTAAATAAGAGAGTTGACTCCTTTTAATACTTTGCTGTCTTTAAGGCTTTACGCTGATTGGAGGATGCCTTTGTATCTAAAAGAAAGCACCTTCTCAACTCGCAAGGTCAGGGCCAAGGAAGATGGCAGTACCCCCGACAAGGATCATGGAAAAATTCCAAAAAAATTAAAGCTCGAGTAGTCCATAGGCCACGCTCCAAAATTCAGAATTGGCTTTATTTTAATAATCACTGATGGATAAAAGAACATACATTGTTTTAAAAGAATTCTTAAATATATAGGCAGTTCATGATTTCCTTTAGTATTCCATTCCAGTATTTAACATCTTTTTTCTTAGAGAAGAAAAGCTATTTGATATTTATATATTTGTTAATCCTTTACCTCAAAGCTTATTATTCAGCCTTCAGACATAATTTTCATAGTGGAAAGGAAGAGACTTCATTCTTTAACTATTTGTGCAAAACAAGACTTTCAGTAGTATTTAAATAATTTCAGTCATCTAATCATTTTCTTCCTTCCACTACTCTATGCTGTCCTCTGTCCTGACTTTTAACTTGTAGCAATGCAGTCTTTCAAGGTGTACATGTTGTTGTAATGTTTTCGGCTACAATCTTAGCCTCTGTAGAAGGTAACTTCAGTGTAATGGTAATGAAAGTACAGGGAGCCCTTGGAATCCTTTCTAAAGTGTCCTCTGTTTAGTCAATATTTACAAATCACCTTCTTTGTTTTTCCTCTGAACAGAACAATAGAGAGACAGTGAAATAATGACAGTGGTGCAACTGGGGTGTGGGAATGAAATTTAGCTACAGCCTTGTGACACAAACTGGATACTAAATTAACTTGTCCTTCTAACCTCAAGTGTATTAGAATAGAATGGAATGTACCTTTTCCTGTAACAGTGTTGAACCAAAGGCTTTTTTATTGTTAGCAAATACCACACGAGAGACACAGCCTCTGCTTACGTTTTTCAATTTTCATCTCTTGCTTTTCAAACTCATTGTTAACGGAGTACCACAGGATATTCCCTCAGATTACATAAATTTTTCTACTGTCATTCATAACCTGGGTTCTAGTAAGAAGCGTATGCTGTGCTAGATATTTAAGAGCAAAGATGAGTTAACAGCCAAGAGGCTGGAAAGAAAAATGAAGGAAGGAAATTTGCTTAGACGAATATGCTGAGAGAAATATCAGTCCTTTCTCCTGGCTACCAAGAGACCAGCGTGGTATGGAGGAAGGCCAGACAGATCAGTCAGCAATGACATGTTGGCTCCAACTCTTAAAAAGTTGTGTAACCATACACAAGTCACTTAACCTATTTGTATTAATTTTCTACAGCCATTATAACAAGTTACCACAAACTTAGTGGCTTAAACAATACAAATTTATTACCTTACAATTCTAGAGGGCAGAAGTCTGACATGGGTCTCACTGGGCTAAATCTCAGGTATTGGCAGGGCTGTGTTGCTTCTGGAAGCTCTAGGGAAGAATCTGTTTCCTTACCCTTTCCCGCTTCTAGGGCTGCCTGCATTTTTTTCCTCATGGCGCCTTCCTTGATCTCCAAGGCCAGCAACTTTCCTCCTCTGTCACATTTCTCTCTAACCCAGGCAGGGAATGTTCTCTCTATATAAGGATTCATGTGATTAGATTGGACCCAACCAGATAAGCCAAGATAATCTCCCCATCTCAAGATCTGAACCTAAATCACATCTGCAAAGTCCCTTTTACCACGTAAGGTAACATATTCACAGGTTCTGGAGATTAGAGTGTAGACATCTTTGGGGGCCATTTTTCAGCCTACCACAGGATCTTAGCTTCCATTTCCTCATCCGTAAAACCTTGCAGGTTGTTTTAAGTATAGCACATACCATGCACAGATCGCACAGAACATATGCTAAAACCCTGTCTAGTACGTAATTCTTGATAAGAAGTGGTGAAGGTGAGGAGGAGGAGGAGGAGGATGAAGAAGACAATATGGAAAGACCATTGTCAAATAGGGACAAGGGCTGAGTAAGAAAACCCCAAAATTATTGAAATAAGACCGAAAATGTATGGAGGGAAAAGCAATCCATAGACTACTTAGAAAATAAGATTGTATTCTGAAAACTGAAATTAGAATTTAGAATACTTTGACTTGATAAGAGACAATGAGGGATTTTAGCCCCCTTAAATTTTTTCTCTGAAACTAGAGTAAAAGGATTTAAGAAGACAAAGAAGATAAAGAATCATGCTATGGGAAATCTTTATGATTTAAAACAAACAAATGTTTTTCAGGATCTAATTTAAGGAAGATACTATCCACCAGGCATTTGAAACAGGCAGGCAAGAGAGAGAGAAAGAAGAAAAGAAGTAATTTTGGTATGATAAGAATGCTCATGTTTCAAGCCAGCCCTGATTGCATAGTGGTTAAAGTTTGGCTCTCACTGCTTAGGTGGCCCGGGTTCGCTTCCCAGCGGCAGAACCACACCACCTGTCTGTCAGTTGCCATGCTGTGGTGGCGGCCCACACAGAAGAACTAGAACAACTTACAACTAGGATACACTACCATGCACTGGGACTTTAGGGAGGAAAAAAAAAGAATGCCCATGTTTCAATCTTGAGTTGAAAATTCCTACATAGTAGATTGTTCTACTACATAAAGGACTTTTCCAATGAAAGTGACTTGGAAAAGGCCAGAAAAAGTAAAGGAGGGCAAGGGAAAGAAGGAATGGAGAATTTTCAAATAATCTCCTAAGAAAATAAAATATTATCTTTCTTCTGTTATTTTACATTGTATTAAAGCATATTTGTTCAGTAAATCTTGTTATTTTAAACCTCATTTATTCCCATTTTCTCTCTCCCCAATATGTCTTATTTGAACCTAGGTTCAATACCAAAGCATTTCAAGGAATTTTTAAAAGCTAAACTGCTCACATAATTTAAACTGCTTACCACAATTTATGTATTTAAGCGTTACAAGAACAGCTTTTAGCTTGAAAGCTAAAGTCCCCAAAGAGGTATGTAAATAGATCTTTATCACTCCCTGGCATTAACATCAACATGAAAATGAAGTCACACAGGACAAGGATTCGGAAAGAGACAAGCTTGACATTTACCTGACTAACAGTTGTGTCCATTCTAAAACACAGTTCTATAGGTTATCAAATATTAAAGCAGACTATTGAAATGGCATCTAAACAAAGTTTAAAACAGATAAATGTAAACAACGGCAGACAATGAGAAAGCATCGTAAGATAATAAATTGAGTCACTTTAGCTTACCTTTCTGAACTTATTAAAATGAGGTTCTATAGAAGTGTGTCCTCAAAACTGATTGAACCATGAAAATTGCAGTCAAACTGATTATTGTGACTGTCATGTAGGTTAAACTAACTAATTTGACTGGCTTAAAACCATAGTATTTGTTTTGCTTTGTTTCTACTAAATTTGGAGGAATTTGAATTTAGGTGGGCACGTGGAAAAGCCAAAATGTAGTTCGTATGTTTAAACATTGAGTGCATGTGTGCAGAACATAGCAGACTTCCTCAATACAGAAAGCAAGAGTAGGGTGAGGTCTACACCTGGTTACTCAACGTCCACCTGCCACAGCACTGGAATGTTGAGTAGGACATGCACCCCTGAAAACTGCTATGAAGAGCGTACTCAACATTTGGGAAATAATTAATTTGTGAATTCTGAAAATATATCAATCAAAAGAGCATCAAAACTTGGAGAAAAACAACAAACTCTCTTCAAGAGCACACTTAAAAACATAACGAGGGCAGCCGGCCCCGTGGCTTGGCGGTTAAGTGCACCGCACTCCGCTGCTGGCGGCCCGGGCACGCCCGACGCACCGCTTCTCTGGCCATGCTGAGGCCGCGTCCCACATACAGCAACTAGAAGGATGTGCAGCTATGACATACAACTATCTACTGGGGCTTAGGGGGAAAAATAAATAAATAAACAAAAATAAAAAAAAATAAAAAAACATAACGTGGTAAAGAGAACCTCCTGCTGCTATTTTAACCAGAATTGTGTAACCAAAATGGAGTCATTTTATGAGCAAACAAATTGTGCTGTTTGGGAAGATTGAAAGTTCATTTGGCATTTTAGAAAAAATACAAATTACCTAACACGATCCCAGTTTTCATAAAAAGGGAAATAAGCCTTATTAAAAGTTTTAAGAAATGTACCGTAGTTAACTAAACAACTGTCAAAGAGTGGAAGATCTACAATTTTAGGAAACTTAATCATGTCCATTAACAGATCCAATATAGCCCAACTGAATCAATTAAAATATCAGTTTGCACTTTAAACAATACGGATTCCACAAGTAAAGCAGTTGGAGGAGTACACTGTTTCTACAAGTCAAACAATAATACAGTTGAAATAACAAAGCAAACCATGTGACAATCCAGTTATTTCAATTACTTAAACTTCTGAATCATTCTGGCCACACAGCAGGCTGAATGATGTCATGGTACCTGGCATCCAGCTGGCTTTGAAACATCTGCGTAACTCAAGATGCCTCTTCTGATATTGACTCAAATGGTGGATCTGTACTCTTTGATGAGGACAAGCCAATAATACAAAGTAACTGTGAGTGTAACTGATGCCAAGTGTGTTAGTTGTAAAAACTCATTTTTTTGTTGACACAGCTTGGATACCATTGAGTAAAAGCTGAGCACAATGCCCTTGCTACTCAAAGACACACACAGCTATAAACACAAACATCAGTTAATAAATATTTGTCAAGATTCTATTATGCTCTCAAAGACCTTGCCCATATGGAGCCTAAATCTTGTTTCATAAAAACCATATAAAACAATTTGAGAGCAACAATGTAAGATAATGCTCAATAAATTCATGCATACAAGGGGTACAGCAACAACTCAGAAAGGCTGACACGAGTGTGACCTGATGTCTTCAGGGAAGTTCACAGACAAGGTGAAACCTGAGGGTGTGGCAGAATTCCCACAGGTGGAATATGAAGGGTGTTAGAATCAGGAATGAAAGGGGGAGATGCAAGTGAGTGTGGTGAGTAAGTAAAGAGATGCTGAAAATGGAGAAAGGCAGTCTGAATAAAGCACAGCCTTCATGTGGAAGTCAGAGAGACAAGTTTGAATATTACTTTGCTGGTTTATTCCATTACAATTGACTGCCAAGTCTGACTTCCAAGAACCAAGCTACACTCTCTCTCAGAGAATCTCTGTCTCTGAATTGAAACTAACACCAGGGCCAACAAGAGTTCTTAATGACTCAGCTTTGCTGAAGGGATGGGAAGAAACAAAAATAATGGAAGATTTCCCCCAACAAGAAGGTTTTTTATTATTAAATTTCTTAGCTATGATATAGTATGGTTGTATAGGAAAATATTCTTATGCCTAAGAGATGCATGCTGAAGCATTTAAGGGTGAATGGTGCTGATGTCTTCAACTTACTTGCAGATGGTTCAACAAAAAAGTATACATATGCAATAGATATTATTAATAATAAACAACTGATGAATACTAACAATTGATGAACCTAGAAAAAAAGTCTATCAGTGTTCATTGTATTATGTCAACTTTTATGTAGATTTGAAAATTCTCAAATTAAAATGTTGAAGTGTAGTTTCCCTGCCTTATGAAGGAGTAGGAAACACTGCAGGTAAGGCTTAGAAATTAAATTATATATAAAGCATAGACAGATAGAGATAGATGATAGATAGATAGAGAGATAGATAGATAGATAGATAGATAGGTAGGTAGATGAAAATAAATATAATTCTCTTACTTAAACAATGAGAATAGGGGGCCAGCCCGGTGGCGCAAGTGGTTAAGTGCGCACGCTCCTCTGTGGCGGCCCAGGGTTCGCGGGTTCGGATCCCGGGCGCGCAGCGACGCACTGCTTGGCAAGCCATGCTGTGGCGGCGTCCCATGTAAAGTGGAGGAAGATGGGCACAGATGTTAGCCCAGGGCCAGTCTTCCTCGGCAAAAAAAAAAAAAAAAGAGGAGGAGGAGGATTGGCAGATGTTAGCACAGGGCTGACCTCCTCACCAAAAAAAAAAAAAAAAAAAACAATGAGACTATTTCATGTCTTCCTTGAGTCATAGAAGTTTTAATAGGGAAATACAGAATATATTTTGCATAGTAGCTGCCATATTGAGTTCCTAGTGTGTACTGGGCATTTTCTATACTTTAACCTAATTACTCTTCTCAGTTGCCCTGTAAGATAGGCATTATTACGCCTCTTTTGCAGATGAAGAGACTGAAGGTCAAAGAAGTTAAAGAATTTGCCCAAATTCACATAGCTCATCTGGCAGAACTAGAATTCAAATGGTTTTCAATGACTCCCAAGTCCTTGCTCTTTCCACTTTGTGCCCCTGCCTTCCAGGTTCTAAAAGTGTGGTGAAGGCATAATTTGGCTCCTTAGGTTGCCATGTGCAATGGACTAAATGTCTTTGTCCCCCTAAAATTCATATGTTGAAATCCTAACCCCTAATGTGATGGTATTAAGAGGTGGGGCCTTTGGGAGATGATTTGGTCATGATGACAGAGCCCCCATGAACGAGATTAGAGCTCCTATAAAAGAAGCTCCAGAGAGCGCCCTGGTCCATCATGCGAGGACAGTGAGAATTGGAACCAGGAAGTTCCTCACCAGACACGGAATCTGCCAGCACTTTGATCTTAGACTTCCCAGCCTCCAGAACTGTGAGAAATTTCTGTTGTTTATAAGCCACCTAGTCTATGGTATTTCTGTTATAGCAAAACAAACAGACTAAGACACCACGTTGAACCAGTGACTGGCCTTTCAGCAAAGTTTGAAGTAGAAAGGGCATGGGAGGAGTAAGATTCTTCAGAAGCACACATGTCAGTGAAGGCTATGGCTCAGGAGGTTGAAACAAGGCATAGAGAAGAGAAAATATTGAGTTAACATGAAGAAAGAGGTATTAATTCTTGTTTAAAAATAATTCTAGGGCCGGCCCCGTGGCTTAGCAGTTAGGTGCACGCGCTCCTCCACTGGCGGCTCAGATTCGGATCCCGGGTGCGCACCAACACACCGCTTCTCCGGCCAAGCTGAGGCAGTGTCCCACATACAGCAACTAGAAGGATGTGCAGCTATGACATACAACTATCTACTGGGGCTTTGGGGGAAAAAAAGGAGGAGGATTGACAATAGATGTTAGCTCAGAGCCAGTCTTCCTCAGCAAAAAGAGGAGGATTAGCATGGATGTTAGCTCACAGCTGATCTTCCTCACAAAAAATAAAAATAAAAAAAAAATAATTCTATAACACCTAAATGTAACAAGAGACTTACAGGATGTACAGTATATAATTTGCTCTCAGCAATTGAAGCAGTAAGTATACTTGATTTAAAAATAATTACACAGCTTGACAATTGAACACAGCGAGATAATGCTTGGCATGGAAAAGAAGACAAAAGAAAATCAACAATTCAGAGCCAATCTGAGTAACCTATAAAGAAAACTAGAAGTCAATACAATAGGGAAAAAAAATACCACTGCTAGATCATCTAAATAAGTACTAAATGAAGACTGGTGTCCAGAAGTAATTGAAAAGATGGCCGGAGAAGCTGAATCAGCTGGCTGAATAGGCAGACCCCACCTACAAATCTCTGAGGCCCACTGGCTGAGCTTCAGCTGCAAGCACACTTTCCAGTCCTCTCTATCGTCATGTGCAGGGCATAGGAGACCTCACGGCTAATGAGAAGCTGCTTGTCTTGCAGAGCCTGCTACTTCCTGCTTGCCTTGTGACTCGAAGCTGACTTCTGGTGCTTACTACAAACAGAAGAATTCCTTCATTCGACTGACTTTTATGACCACCTGCTATGTTTTAATCATGGTGGTAGTGTCTAGACCTGCTATATAAACTGTGAGGCCCAATGCAAAATGAGAATGTGGGAGGGCCTGTTGTTCAAAAATAATTAAGAATTTCAAAATGGCATCAATAGAGCGTTAAACCAAGCATGGTGCCTTTCTAAGTGCAGGGCTTAGTGTGACTTCACTTCAGCATGCCCATGAAGCCAGCCCTGCACACGCTCTCTCCCCAAAGATCACATAGTTTGCTTGTTGCAAGTGTGCATGGTTTCATAAACTCTAGTTCCGGGATCCCTCTTGCACTCAGCTCCACAGCCATGATCCCTGCCTGGATCTGTGGTAACCCTTAGATTCCAACCTTTATCTCTCATATTCCTCTGCTCCTCTCCGCCAACACTGCCACTGCCCCAGTTCCAACCACCATCCTCTACAACAGCCTTCTGTTTCGTCTCGCCCTCCAATCCATTATCTATGCTACCTGCCAGGAGAATCTTTAAAGAGCTAATTTGATCTTGTCACTCTCTTGCTTAAATTCCTACAAGAGCTTGTCACTGGTCTTATGATGAAGTCCAAACTCTTTAATGTTGCTTTCAAGGCCCTGCATGACCTACCCCAGATGACTTCTACAGGAGTATTTCTTGCCCCCCACTCTCCCACCTCCATGGACCAATCCTACTGTTTATTTACCTTTCATGCCACCTGGCAATCTTTTTTTTCCATTTTTCACTCAGGAATCATCTCCTCTAGAAAGTCTATTTTGACTCTCTCTCCTAGCCCAGTCTCTAGAAGGTGACTTTATTAAGTGTTCCCATGGTCCTTATCACCAAGGTCATACTTGCTTGTTTATTTGTCTGCACCATCAGTTTACAATAAGACCCACAAGGGCAGGAAGCACGGCTTTCTTAGTCACTTTTGACCTTGAACATACAACCCACCTCCTGATAAATAAGAGGCACTCGAATATTTGTTGAATAAACGAAGACTCATACATCAAAAACTCTCCATTTAATGTATAAATTTCTTAAAATTTTTGTGAAAATGTCATTCACATAAGAAAAAAATAAAAGCAAAAAAACAGTCACTTTTGTGAGCTCATATCTCCCCAAACAACTCCGCCTATGAGCCACTGTGCCATCGGACCTCACTGGTTTTCAGCTCCAGGTCTTCTAGGCCTGCCCACCAAGGAGCCTGAGCCTATCCATCAAATTAGCAGTTCATGCACATGGTTCTTGTGATTTGGGTATTTATCTGACGACTGATCTCATCTACTCAAAACATTTTTTCTTCTTAAGTTAATTGTTAATTTTTCAAAGAAACTGGTAGGTACTTAAAACTACTCCTTCAGAAAAATCACTCAATAATATAGAGTTTGTTCATTCATTTATTTAACAAATATTGATTAGGCACAGACTATGTGCCCAGCCCTATGCTGGAAGATGAAGATAAAGTAATGAACAAAATAGACACTTTCTTTGCCAAGAGACTGTAAACTTTAAATAAGGGTTACTAAAAAAAACAAACAAACATTATTACCATGGTTTTCAACAGCCAAAGCTCCAGTTTTCACGAGGGTGAACCATCAGCTAAGGAGGTGATTTTCATGATTGGTTTATAAATATCGTAACACTGAAACAATATGGTTATCAGGAGAGAAAACATAACAACTGAAGTTGAAGGCATGGCAGTTGGAATATCTTTATTGAAGATTATGAAAGCAATCATAAAGGCTTGTAATTGGCAATTGCTGTACCCAGAGTCATTGCAAAATGTCTGGATAAAGACATTTTTATGTTTGTTTTCCAGCACTTTCTTATATTCCCTCGTTTAATCCTCACAGCCACTCTGAGAGGTAGGTAGGGCAAATGTATTATAGAGTTTTTAGGAAATTCTAGAGTTTAGGAAATTAAGGCACACAGGCATTAATGTGCTTTTTTTCACTTTATAAAATTAGTGGCAGAATAAGAATTGGAATCCACGTCTCCAGCCCATTGCTCTGGACTTCAGGCCAACATAGAAACAAAAGTGATTACATGAGCTATATGGGGTCTGATTTAAGAATACAACACAGTGTTCTCATATGCCATGACACTGACTCATATGTCTTTTACAAAGCTGTAGGAAATGCAGCTGGGCAAATGCAGCTAGTGTGTTTATTCACAGTAAATGATCTCTTCCAATTCTTTGTTTGGTTTTATTATAGATTCTAATTACTGCCGTTAGAGGACATGCTTTTCTTCTGGAAACAGTTTTATAAAGTTTATTGAAGTACTTAACGATGGAACATCTGTGATCCCTTTGGGATTATTTATTATTCCCAGTGTTATGCATGATTCTTTCATTATGAATGCTTGTCTAGGTTTCTGTGTCATTAGAGAAGTTTAAAGCCCTCTCTGTTCACTGATGTAGTTAGAAAGAATGGCCGTATATATATGATTCAGTCGATTATTTTACTTCCCTCAGAAGCAGAACATGCTGCCAGCATGGCTTCCATCATTCATTCTGGACTCCTTAGGAGACAAATGCCAGCTACAGTGTCAGAATTTGAGAGAAACATCTAAGTTCAACCTTGGTCCTGGAGGAGTTTGCAGATGGGTAAGGAGCCTCAACATGAACCAAGGACCTGTAAAAATATCAATAACTTCTTCCACACCTGTTTCTGTGAGCCTCCTGCATACCTGCTTGTGGCTAAGTGCTGAGGATAAAAAAAGGTGGAGACACTGTCTCTGAACTCTAGAACAAGGCAATCTAAAAGCTTTACAACTGGAATTTATAAGCAGTTCTACCTTTGTGACATTATCTCATTTAGTCCTTATAATCACTGTAAAGTATCATCCCATTTCATGGATGAGAAACCTAAGGTTCAGAGAAGATAAGCCAGTTTCCTAAGATCACAAAATGAGTGGCCAAGTCAAGGTTCAAACACATATCTTTAGACCCAAATTTACTCCATAATTCTCTCCATAATTGTGCTAAGGAGGCTTATTCTAATAATTAGGCTTCAATTATATTTTCTTTATGTAAGTAAATCCTTTCAGATAAAAACAGATTATTGATTTGGGAGGGTTATTTCATGCCCAAAAGACAACAAAAAGCAGAGAGACATTCTGTACTCAAGTTATGTGAAATTGGGAGAGAAGGGGAAGTGAGTCAGGGTAAAAAGGAGCCAAAACAACCTACTTGTTTAGGGAAAAAGTGCGGGGAAACACATTTTTTAAATGCTTTTCCCTTAATTCACTATCATGTCTCCTGCAGGACTCAATAGGAAAGAGTAAATTGAAAGAACTGTGCTGAATTTTGACCACAAGATGTTCTCATTTTATTGTTTCTCTGACATGAGAACCTCACTATAAAGACCCCAATAAATAGGCTGGCAGGTGGCTCTAGAAATACAAGTGAGAAACAAGCAAACATTTGTTTCTCAAGAATCAAGAGCGTTTCTTATTTATATATATCCATTTCCTCTTCCCATATTTAGTCATTGATACTTACAACAGTTGAAAAAGTGAATGACTGATGAAAAAGCAGTAAGACATTTTCCTAACGCTACTTTAAGCACACACATCACTGCACTTATTGTTTACTATCAGTTTTGTTTTGCCTTTTTATTTTTTTTAAATGATACTTCATTTTTTTTCCTCTCTTTTTTTTTTAAGGAAGATTGGCCCTGAGCTGACATCTGTTGCTAATTTTCCTCTTTTTTCTCCCCAAAGTCCCAGTACATAGTTATATATCATAGTCGTAGAGTTGTAGCTCTTCTACATGGGATGCCACCTCAGCATGGCTTGATGAGCGGTGAGTAGGTCTGTGCCCAGGATCCAAATCCGCAAACCCCAGGCCACTGAAGCAGAGTGCACTGACTTAACCGCTATGCCACTGGGATGACCCCATCTTTTGCCTTTTTCAATACGCACCTGGCTGAGCACCAAAGTCAACCAAGACGAGTACTTCAATCAAGTGTTCTCAATTAGGTTGAAGCAAAGTAAATTTATTCTCAAGGAGTTAAACACCATTAAGTAAAATCAATAGCAACTGAATGTCACACTATCATCCAGACAATGCTATTCTATATAATTATTGCCATTTGTCCAAAGTACTCAACTGCATTCTCAAACAAAGTATGCTCAATATACTTTGATTAAATACTCATGACTTAAGTGTCATGGTCATCCCTGCACATAGAGGAAATCAGAATATACCAAACTGCATGGTTTTTCCAAAGTAGTTTAGACAAACTAGGGTCACTCACTGCATCAGGAAAATGGGCACTTGATCTCTAAGGAGAGAGGTGGTATATCCTGGAACAAAATTTTCTCTAGGACTCTGTGTTTGCCATTCTTCCATCCCAAGTTAGAGCCAGGAATTGAGTCAGAGACTAAGGTCACCAGCCCTCAATCAGAACCAATCCTCTGGTTAGTAGTCCATAACAAATATAAGTTCTAAACTCATTGGCACCCTTTGTCTTAAACATCAACAACGTTCGTCTCACTTTGCATTCTATATCTTTACAAGTCTGGATCAGAAGAGATGGCTGGGGACTATGGAAATGAAAAGTTTGTCCTGAGATCTCTGTTGGGTTTAGCAGCTTGATGATTCCCTCCTCCCCATAGCTAAGGCAGGGGGTTAAATACCTGGCAAGTGCTGGATGCTAAGGTACACCTTCTTTCTCAGTCTTCCCAGAAAACCAATAAGATGGTCACGTGTCTTCATTTTACCAACATAACAAATGGAGCTCAAAGGAGTTAGTGATTCCCCGAGGGCATATAGCCTGTCTGGTCTCAAGGCCTCTGATCTTCTCACTATTCTATGCTACTTTTGCTGTGAATTTGCTCCAGGGATTAGGGAATCTCTCCAGATGCACTACTCTGTCCTCCTTTAACCTTATTTCTCAGTTCTGCTTTTCCCGGTTTCCATCACGTCACCTCATAGCAGAATTCTGGTTATAGGCCCAACACCTTTGAACTGACACCCTGGTTCAACTGTCTACTTAGTTTTCTATATCAATTTTGGCTCTACATCCTATACCTTAGATCCCCCTGGGTTTCAATCCTATACCCAGTTCAAGCCCCTAGGACACAAGACTAATCTAAGACCTAGAACAGAGTTTGGATATGAACATACATTGTCATCTATTTAGTTCTCCCGTCCTCATCTCCAAACCTTATGATGAAAGTCTTGCAATAGAAAAGAGGCAAGGAGAGACGTAAGTGAAAAAGGATGTAAGACAGCAAAAAAGCTTCTTAAAATGCCAGTTATATTCTCCCTCTAAATGGGCCCTGCGAGGCTCAGGGTCACCTGTGAAGTTGTGCGCAGAGTCGGCAGGAGGCTAAGGTCAGATCCTAGCACCTGGAAACAAGGTACACACAAGGGGAAATTAGAAAACAAAACTTTTGGACCCAAATCACACAGTTCTATAGCAAAGCTGTGCTTCAGGACACGTGGCCCACTAATAATGGAAACCATTTATTCATTGCTTACTATGCACTAAAAACCATGTAGACAGTTTTGCTGACATTTTCTAAATTTCAAATTAACTCTGTGTGGTGGGCATTATTGTATCATTTTACAGCTAAAGGAACTGAGGCAAGAGAAGCTCAATGTTACAAATCTAGTAAGCACCAAAACCAGCTTTTCAACCCAGATGTATTGATTTCAAAGGTCACATTCTTAGCCATTATGCCATTCTATACCTCCAACCTGCTCTACAGAGCTCACACATTTCAATCAAAATGTTTATCTGAGCTTTAAAATGGTTACATTCAATATACTTTGGGTAACTACAAAGAACCTTGGTCATTTTCCTTAACATTACCTAACTGAGGGGTTAGGATATTATTATCTGAGTCAATAATTACAAATATTACATCATCTCAGACTAAGGGCAGATCTTTACATTTATTCAATATTTATTCAACAAACATTTGAGCAACTACTGTGTGCCAGGCTGACCTTGAGCCTGGCTCTTGAGAATCCGGTTGTGAAATAATCACAGTCTATTGGTCCCACGTTGCCCACAATCTAGAGAAGAAGACAGATGTGCAAAGAGATAGCTATTATTCAAGGTAGTGGGCGCTTCTGGACTATACCCAAACGGTGCTGCTGAAAAAAGAGGGAGCAACTCCTGCAGAGGCAGATCAGAAAGGGTTTCCTAGAGGAACTAAGGCAGAGAAGAGGGTAGGTTATGTAGAGATCTCAGCAGGACCAAAGGTGTGGATGTGAGAAAGAGGGCGGTATGTTTTAGGGACCCCTATCTTCCATTCTGTAGTGTTTTAGCATCTATCATCTAGAACAATAATAAACATGGCTGTGGCTACATGAGGCAAGTATTTCCAACTGCACTGTGTTCTTTGGCTCAAAATATTGTCCCTCATCTATTTTATTTGTCTAGAGTACACAAAGGACATGAAAGATAAAGTGGGAACTTGTCCGGGTGAGGCCATTATCAACCCAAACAAGGCCTTTGTCTAGAAGTCTCCTCCCTTTAATACGGTAGAAAAAGGGATTTAAAACAAAGGTTTGGTGAAAGAAAGAAAAAAAATAAAAAAGAAGTTATCTGTCGGTTAAGATCCAACATTAAGTGAAACAAGTTTATCTACTATTTGGGTTTTTCTTCTGTTGTCAGTCATAGTTCTTGAACACAACTGTCTCAGAAATAATAAATAAAATAAATAAAATTATAATAAATAAATAAAATTATAAATATAAAAATTATAATAAATATAAAATTATATTTTATATATATAAAATTATAATAAATATAAAATATATATATAATTTAATATAAAATATTTTATATTAAATTTTATATTAAATATAAAATATAAAAAATATATAAAATTTATATAAAATATAAAATTATAATAAATATAAAATTATAAATATAAAAAAATAAATAAAATTATAACAAAAAAAGAAGGAAGTGGTTCATGTTGGCTTGCCATTGTTTATAAAATTTTTTAAATTTTATTTATTTATTTTTTCCCCCAAAGCCCCAGTAGATAGTTTGTATGTCATAGCTGCACATCCTTCTAGTTGCTGTATGTGGGACGCAGCCTCAGCATGGCGGGAGAAGTGGTGCGTCGGTGCGCGCCTGGGATCCAAACCCACACCTAACCGCTAAGCCACGGGGCTGGCCCTGGCTTGCCATTGTTAAAAGACATAATAATATTAGTCCTAAATGTCTAATAAGAACTGTATGCATCAGTTAAGGACCAGAAAATTAGACTATATTTAGTTTAAATTAAGCAGTTACATGAATGAAAAATGAAATGAATACAATGTGATTCTTTTTCTACTTTATTTTCCAGTCAGAAAGGGTATTAGACTAGTTTGGCATTTGGAAATTCAATCTTAGTTCTGCCACTGTGTAAGTCTATAAGCTTGAGCAAGTCATTTCACCTCTCTAAGAAGATTTCTTCATCTGCGAGTAGAGTTAATAATAATATCCACCACACAGTCAAAAAATCAGATAAGACCATGGCCCTAGAGCTCACTGATGAGTTCAGACTCTATACTCTAGTGAGAAGAGACACTGATGTTAATTTATTTTGATTCTTTGTCAGGAACATGCTGGCACGTGTTCACATAGAGGCATGTATTGGGTGCTAAGGTCCAGAGTCTGGACACTTAACACAGGAAAGGAAGGCAAAAGTTAGGCAGATAGAGAAGAGTAGAGACAGGTAATGAAAACAACCAGTGAAAAGAACTGAATGCTGGCCAGTCTGGCCCATTCTGAAAATCTCAGGTTATTCTTTCATCCATCCACTCATCCATTCATTCATTCATTCGTTTACTCAACATTCATTCCATTGCAATGAATTATCCAACGTTCCATTCATTCAACATACACATATTCAGACATGGTATGTGTAAGACTTATATCATATCTAGAAGATATAATATGTTCCCAAGGGGCTTCTAGTCTAGTTGGTAAGCTGAATAATTAAGTCAATAAGAAACAAAGTATGCAATCTCTGCTATGGCTGTGATATGCACGTGGTGATGGGAAGCACAGAGAAAGGAAGGGCACTTAAGCCAGGCTGGCTCATCAGAACGCCTTCCCAGAAAAAGCCTGAGCTGACTTTGAAGGAAGTCTAGGAGTTAACCAATTAAATCAGAGGAGGAGAAAGGGAAGAGTCTAAGGAATGAGAACCACACATGAGAAGGTAAGAGAACAAGAGACTTGCAAGAAAATCCAGGTGTGATTTGTGGTGGGGAGTAGCAGGAGTTAACTGTGAAGGGAGAGTGGAGACCTGGCCAGGAAGTACTCCACCCACCATAACATGGAGATGGACTTAACTGTGATCTGCAGGGAGCCAATGAAGGATTTAAATTGGGCCCAGTCAAGATTAGTCTGCACTTTAAAAACTTTATTTTAGCTGTAAGTGGTTCAGGGAAACTGTGGCAATGATCCAGCCAATAAATGATGAAGCCATAAGAATAGATGAAAGTAATGAATTTTAGAAACTTTTAGGAGGTTGAATCAATAGCACTTTGTAAACACTTATGTCATGGAGTTTAATGTTAGAGAGAGAAGAGTCTAAGATGACTCCGCGCTTCTGGCTAAAGCAATTAGGAAAAAATCGAGAAGAGCCTAACACTTACTAAATGCTTTCTATGTGCATTGTGCTAGTTGTCCATATCCATGACCTTATTTAACCTTCATAATAATCCTATGACATAGTTATTATTACCTCAACTTCGGATGAAGAAGTTTAGAGTCAGAGCCATAATTTTCACAAGTGCACATAAAGTGACAAAGGCAAGTTTTGGAGCCAGGTGTGTCTAACTGCTTTATCTATCAGACAACAATATCATACCATCCACACCATCGCAGTGGATGGGTCCTGGTACTAACCAAGACAGCAAATTTTGAACGAAGAGCAGGTTTGAGAAGCAACCCAATATGGAAGGGTTGAAGAAAGAGGAATACCCACGGGGTTAAGAAGTAAACAAACACTGAATATTAACACAGGAGACCAAGGGATCTAGTGAAACATCAACAACGTTGCTGACTTGTGAACAGACAATATACTGACTGACAAGTGTTTACTGGATTTGGGGAGAAGAATTTTGATGGTTTGGAACTTTGGAAAGAACAATCTTGGGAAAGGAGTGGGAACAAAACCATATTGTGATGATCGAAAAATGGCCATGTAGAAAAACCTAAATCCAACTTGAAACTAAAAGTGCTGAGGGGATGAAGAAGAATGAGTTATTTCCAAGGGGTGAGCCTAGTCAGTGAAGGCTGCCTGCTGGACTAGGCCTGGGAAGCATAGATTTATGGCATCTTGACCCCGAATAAAGTGTTGATGTTAATCTTAAAGGTAATGTGGGAAGTTTGCTGGTTTTGTACAACTGACGAAATCCAAATATGTCAGAGATAATGGATTTATCTCAAGGATCCATCACAAAATGTCGGCCCAAAAGTCTTCTTTCTCAGCTCTTACATGCTTTATACTCCACATAAACCCAGGGATGAAACATGTGATCAGGTTCACAGCACATGTGTAGAGAGAATCAAAAACAATTTCTAAAATAAAGAAGAAAATGTGTGTCACTGCATGTGTATATACAGTCGTCCCTCAGTATACACAGGTGGTTGGTTACAAGAACCAACATGGATACCAAAATCCATGGATGCTCAAGTCCCTTGTATCAAATGATGTAGTATTTGCATATAACCTACGACATCTTCCTATGTACTTTAAATCATCTCTAGATTACTTATAATACCTAATACAACGCAAATGCAATGTAAATAGTTGTTATATTGTATTGCTTGGGGAATAATGACAAGAAAAAAATCTCTGTAGATGTTCAGTACAGATGCAACCATCATGGGCCTTTTGATCTGCAGTTGGTTGAATCCACAGATGCGGAACGCAAAGGCCAACTGTATCTGTGTATCTATACTTACATACACAAACGGCTACTTATTCCTTCAGTTCACAGGTGACAATCCTGCAAATAAGCATCACTTCAACACTTCAAACCTCATATGTTATTTGGATCCCCAAACTTTGAGTTTCCTAAACTCTGCCCAATCTAACACTAAGCTCATGCAAGGAAAATAAGAAAGTTGTGTGATAAACAGCATTGCTTTTAGTTCATTTAGAAACATCTATGAAGGGACTGCTTTAAGTAACAAAACACAGAAAACTTACCTTTTAACTGCACAAATTTCAAAGAGGTTACAAATAGGATAACAATCCTATCTTCTAAGGCCTCCTTAAATTATGAAAGATGTAACAACTGTCAAAAATTTCAAAATATCTTGTTCAGAAATTGAGCTATAGAAATTATGACAGCTTTGTTTTAAAACTGTTCTTGGCAAATATACCTTAAAATATCTCTAATTTGAACAATTTCTATTTGGTCACCTGAGACCAGTGGCTTTAATCTCAGTTTAACAGTTATAACAGTTAAACTACAATTGCTTAGACTTCACTTCAGGGACATAAAGTAATACCAACTGAGTTTTTCAGGTTGTTTTGCAAGAAACGAATTATGTAACGAACCGCCATAAAGCTGGCAAGAAAAAAATTTTAAATTAGCAGTATTTGATATGAGAGGACTCAGCTTGATTGTAGTGAGGAAAAACTGTTCCATTGGTCTGATAGTCTTGATTTTATACACACACACACACAAGCACGCGCACACACACATAGTACATATATACAGGTTTCCCTTGCTATCCAAAAGGAGAGCATCCCTATGAAACCTTTCATCAGCTGAAATGGCATAAAGCACAGAAGCAATTACCATTAATTTACATGAGAAAAATTGTTCATTCCCAGACCCAAGAATAACCTACCAAAACAAATAAAGACAAAGCACAGATGCTCAGAGACACAGTTCAAAGCTATGGCAGCCTGACACAGAGATGGTGAGTGTAGTTCCTGGGGCATGCCCCATGTCTTAGTTCAGGCTGCTACAACAAAAAGGCCATAGACTGGGTGCCTTACGGCTTAAACAACAAACATTTATTTCTCATAGTTCTGGAGGCTGGGAAGTCCAAAATCAAAGCACTGTCACATCGGTGCCTGGTGAGAGCCCATTTGCTGGTTTGCAGATGGTTGTCTTCTCATATGTATCCTCATATGGCGACCAGAGGGAGGAAGCAATCTGTCTTCTTATAAGGGCACTAATCCTGTTCGTGGGGTCACCACCTTCATGACCTAATAACCTCCCAAAGGCCCCACCTCCTAATACCTTCACATTGGGAGTTAGGATTTCGACATATTAATTTGGGGGAGATACAAACATTCAGTCCATAACAACCTACGTTATTTTTATTTAATTTTAGGCTACTTTAAAAAGTGTCCTAAAGCTCGTAAGGGCCTAGCATCATGGAAATTTGCCAGCTCTTCCTGGTGAATCTCATGCAACCCTCAGAAAGCTTGCCAGGAAAACTGGCAAGTTGGTGTCCTTCATTTTGTCACCTTTATGTCCTCTTGTGCTTGTTTGTTCCTCCAGAGAGAGATCTTCCTCAGCACTCAGCAGAGGCTGCCAACGTTCCTCTCAGGGCGGCCACACTGTACTGTGAGGAGCCACTAACTCTTCTGCTGTCCCAGCCAACTCAGGTGATAGCCCCTGCAGACCCTGCACTGTCACCCCTTTAATTCCTCGTGAGCATGAGAGCCCCAGGAGAGACTGGGATTCAGGAACACTTACACAGCCAAATGACAAGCCACGTAGCTTTGCCTTGGCATCCCAGCCTGGCGTCTAACAGCTCTTTTAGACTCACTCCCTCAGGGGGGTGGGATTTGATGGAGATCCACACTCCATACCACACTCCCAGGGGGTGGATAGAGCAATAGCCCAAGTCAGTCACCAGAAAGTGGCTTCCCAGAAGCCACAGTCCCCATGAGCAACCCCCATGGGGAGGGCTTTCTTTTTCTCATAAACATTATTTTTTTTAATTCCTTAACTCTTTTCTTAATTTTTGAGAATTTTCTATTCATCTTGTTTTGTTTTTTGAAAGAGAATGAAGAAGGCATCTTTCGATATTTATAAATATTGGTCTCCAGATACCTAATGGGGATTTTGAGGATAGCTGTTCAGTTGATTTAATAAAGCCCACGAGGTTTGGGCCGGCCCTGTGGCTTAGCGATTAAGTGCGCACGCTCCGCTGCAGGTGGCCCAGGTTTGGATCCCGGGCGCGCACCGACACACCGCTTCTCCCGCCATGCTGAGGCAGCGTCCCACATACAACAACTAGAAGGATGTGCAACTATGACATACAACTATCTACTGGGGCTTTGGGGGAAAAATAAATTAATTAATTAAATTAAAAATAAATAAATAAATAAAGCCCACGAGGGACCCACCCGGTGGCGTAGTGGTTAGGCTCAAGTGCTCCACTTCGGCAGCTTGAGATTCACCAATTCAGATCCTGGGGGCAGACTCACACACCGCTGGTCGAGCCATGCTGGCCTCCCTGTGGTGGCGTCCCATATACAAAGTAGAGGAAGACTGGCACAGATGTTAGCTTGGGGACAATCTTCCTCAAACAAAAAGAGGAAGATTGACAGCAGATGTTAGCTCAGGGCAAATCATCCTCACCAAAAAAAGTAAAAAAAAATAAAGCCCATAAGGAAGTGACCAAAAGTGACCCGATACTAGAGAAGGAGTGTCTCCAAATTTCTGTTTCTACCTTGTCACTTTCTAAGCTCCTAGGGGACACAGCGATTAGAGCCACAACAATATAGAGACAGGGGAGAAGTTCATTTGAGTCACAGACTAGTCAAATCAGTTTCCAAGCAGGGCAGTGAATTACCGTTTATGTTTTTCATTCACTGACTTTCTGTACCTGAGGAATAATTTTTCTTTTCTGTTTTCCAACAAGCACCAATTGAGCAGCCGTGACTTTCCTATTTTCTCATGCAGGCTATTCGGCATGCTGCAGAAATTGTAAGTGTTCTCCAGGGCTTGAGAGTTTACCTGTACCTTCTCCTTGGTGCAAACAGCCACATTATAAGAGATTTGGGTTCTCTTCCCCTTTTAATAAATTTATTTCCAAGTTTACTTTGCTTAATCATGTTCTGGCTATCTGTGCTACTTGACCATACCCTAACCTAGCTATAGAATGTTATCTGCAAAATATACTAGCATTCACAGATTCATAATCTAATTACACCAGTTTGCATATCATGATTAGTCAAAGTCTGGCAAGAAGTGTCTACAACACATACAAACCACTCAGTGACAAGATCCCTACCCAGAGGAGCTGACAATTTAGGTATCTAGGTCAGACAAAAACTAGAGTGGCTAACACGCGACAAAGTGGTAGAACATTTCTTGAGGAGATTAACGTTAGGAAGATGTAAAAAGGAGACGGCAGGATATGTAAATTACTGCTACCTTTTCTATGAGTAATATAAAAGCAAAGCATGAAGAAAAAAAATAAATATACATAAAAGAAAAATATTCCCAAAAGCCAACACAAGGGTAAAAACTAAGCAATGGAAAAGGAGATCAAGCTAGACTCCAGACTGTGCAGAATCTGCAAGAGAACAAAGTCACTGAACTCAATTCAGAAAAAGACATAAGTTAAAGGAGCACGTCATGGAGAAGAGTGACATGATGTTATTTGTGGTGGAAAAAATAGCATGCTTGACACAGAATCTTACATAGATTTTGATGTAAAAATTTAAAAGTTGGGGGTCGGCCAGCCCAGTGGTGCAGCGGTTAAGAGCGCGCTCTGCTTCGGTGGCTCGGGGTTCACAGGTTCGGATCCCGGGCATGGACTGATACACTGCTTGTCAGGCCATGCTGTGGCAGCGTCCCATATAAAGTAGAGGAAGATGGGCATAGATGTTAGCCCGGGGCCAATCTTCCTCAGCAAAAAAGAGGAGGATTGGCATTGGATGTTAGCTCAGGGCTAATCTTCCTCACACACAAAAAAAAATTTTAAAGTTGAAAATTCACAGTTCAAGTAGACTTAAAACTGCTTTTACCTCACTGTGATATAACATAACCTTAGATAACTTTCAACGGTCCACATTTCATAGATTGTAGTATGTATCTAAGGTAACATGGTAAATAAACAAGGAAATATTAAAGAAATCAAAATCACCACAAGATTTTATACAGTTATATTCTCTCAATTGTACAAAATTCCTTGGTAATTAGAAGACATTTCCTTCTTTGGATTTTGTTTTAGAAACTATTTTAGAATTGTTCTACATCAGAGGGAACACGTTTCAGTTTAGAATTTAGCTGCTTTTTCCTTTCGTGTTTTATAGATGACAATTTCAGACTTGAGCACTTGGTTTCTTTTTTTTTATTTCAATTATCCCACACTGAAGTTGGCAGAAAAACAAGTAGATAGTTTATAAACACAGATAAATCGCCTTAGAGTAAATAACACACTATGAGAACAGCCAGCGATTTACTGTTAAGATCCAGGGTAAGTGTGTGAGAGCCGGTGTCGGCTCCATGATGGCGCTTTCTTGAAAGGAAGAGCTGCTTGGCTCTGTGTGTTTAAGGTGGGGCTGAAAGGGCGTGGGTCAGGTAGGACCATGACCTTCCAGTTGGCTGGGAAAACTACTCCTTAGTCATCTGCCTCTCCTCCAGCACAGAGTCTGAACCAAGCTGGAAATGGCTTTGTCTGAGAAGATTTTCTCAGTTTGCCTTCAGCAGTGATGGCTCCTGGACTCCTGGCTGGTTTGTCTCTGATTTCCCAAAGGACAAAGTCACATTTTTCTAGCCCCTTCTCTGTGGGTGAGAAATGAGTTCCCCAACAAGTCTTCTCTGGCCACTGCGGAGAAATGCCAAGGACGGGCCATGTCCTCTCAGTGCCTCAGGAACCGGTGATCTGGCTCTTCCTTGTAGGAAAGTCTCCGAATGGCTTGATATACCTAAGGGAGATCTGAACGATTAGCTAATATCTAAGATCATTTAATATAAAGGAGATCTGAAAGATCACTGTTATGGGCTGAATTGTGTCCCTCTCCCCAATTCATATATTGAAGTTCTAACCCCCAGTACCTTAGAATGTGATGTTATATGGAGACAGAGTCTTTACAGAGGTCACTGGTGTGGGACCTAATCCAATATGACTGGTGTCCTTATAAAAAGGGGAAGTTTGAACACAGAGACACACATGGAGGGAAGATGACGAGAAGAGATATAGGGAGAAGATGGCTATCTACAAGTCAAGGACAGAGTCCTGGAACAGATCCTTCCCTCATAGCCCTTAGAGGGACTCAACCTTCCAACACCTTGATTTCAGACTTCCAGCCTGAAAGCCAGAACTGTGAGATAATAAATTTCCACTGGTTAAGCCACCCAGTCGATGGTACCTTGTTACAGCAGCTCTAGAAAACTAATACAATCACTAAATACAAAGATCACCTAATATAACTCTCTTGATTCTAGCTGAGAAACCCAACGCAGAGGAACAGAAAAGTCGGTCAGCTTCAGTGCCAGGACTGGAATCCTGTTTCCTGACGCCCAATTCAATGTGCCTTCACCACCCTGGGTGAACAACCCCACCGTGAGGAGGTCACTGAGGATCGCTTCTAAGGGAACAGTAGAGGTCACACCGAAGGGTGCACATTCACTCAGCAACTCTGCACCATGATGCGGGCCGAGTGTGGATAGACCCAAGTCTCCACGAACAAGATGGATCCTCTGGGCTCTCAGCATTTCATTCACCTTCACCAGGTGAGGCACCCACAGCTGAGGCCCTTGGGTGTGAATTCTGAAATGATGGACCATGGGGGAGGGTTTAAAAATAAATGCACCTATTTGTTCTGGAACTATGTTGGGTGCATGCATGACCTCTTAGAGACCTCTTACCTGCCCACCTTAGAGGCTGATTGTGTGAAGTCACAGACAGGTGTCAGACGTGAGATTTGGTCACCCTCTCAGCAGCTTCGCCTCTTGGACCATTCATTCTCAAGATCCCTGGAACAAGCTTCCTCCATGGCTTCCCACACCAAGTTGGAGACAGTGAAAAAAGACTACTCACACGCCAGCCCTGGGGCTTAGCGGTTAAGTGCACGCGCTCCACTGCTGGCGGCCCGGGGTTCAGATCCCAGGAGCGCACTGACACACCGCTTCTCCAGCCATGCTGAGGCCGCAGCCCACATACAGCAACTAGAAAGATGTGCAACTATGGCACTCAACTATCTACTGGGGCTTTGGGGAGAAAAAGGGAAAAAAAAAGGAGAAAGGTTGGCAATAGATGTTAACTCAGGGCCGGTCTTCCTTAGCAAAACGAGGAGGATTGGCATGGATGTTAGCTCAGGGTTGATCTTCTTCACAAAAAAAAAAAAAAAGACTACTCACATTATGCTGGCAGAAGATTAGTCCTAGGCCCTAGAGTTCAGGATCTGAAATAGGAGTGTGAAAATAAACGGTACGTGCACTTATTTTTTTATTGATATCTTAATAGTTTATAACATTGTGAAATTTTAGTTGTACCTTATTGTTTGTCAGTCATCATACAAATGCCTCCCTTCACCTCTTGTGCCCATCCCCCAACCCCCTAGCCCCTGGTAACCACCAAGCAGTTCTCTCTGTCCATGTGTTAGTTTGTCTTCCACATATGAGTGAAATCATGTGGTGTTTGTCTTTCTCTCTCTGGCTTATTTCACTTAACATAATACCCTCCAGGTCCATCCACATTGTTGCAAATGGGACAATTTTGTCTTTTTTTTTTTGTGAGGAAGATCAGCCCTGAGCTAACATCCCATGCCAATCCTCCTCTTTTTTTGCTGAGGAAGATTGGCCCTGGGCTAACATCCATGCCCATCTTCCTCTGCTTTTTATATGGGATGCTGCCACAGCATGGCTTGACAAGCCATGCTGCATCGGTGCATCGGTGCACACCCGGGATCCGAACCTGTGAACCCCAGGCCGCCGAAGCGGAGCACGCACACTTAACCGCTGCGCCACCGAGTCAGCCCCAATTTTGTCTTTTTTTATGTCTTTTTTTTGGTCTTTATATATACTCTATACTCATATTGTATGTATATACCACATCCTCTTTATCCATTCAGTCAAGGGACACTTGTGTTGCTTCCACTTCTTGCTATGGTGAATAATGCTGCAATGAACCTAGGGGTGCATAAGCCTCTTTGGATTGTTAATTGCAGGTTCGTTGGACAGATACCCAGTAGTGGGACAGCTGGATCATAAGGTATTTCTATTTTTAATTTTTTGAGGAATCCCCATACTGTTCTCCATAGAGACTGCCAGGTGCATTTATTTTTAAACCTTGCCATGTGCAATACAGTCATGCATTGCTTAATGACAGGGATACTTTCTGAGAAATGCTTCGCTAGGCAGTTTTGTCATTGTGCGAACATCATAGAAGTGTACCCACACGAACCTAGGTAGTATAGCTTACTACACACCTAGGCTATATGGTACTAATCTTATGGGACCACTGTTGCATATGTTGTCCATCATTGACCAAAACATCATTATGCGGCACATGACAGTATTTAGCAGATATTTTTTCTCTAGTTTACTGGGAAGAACTTTCTTAGAAGTGACATATTTGAACTGGGAAGCAATACAAGTTTTCATATGACTACCATCTACCTCTTTCTAGAAGGGGAATCTTAAGCTGGGGCTTGAATTCAGACGGTATATAAGCTCAAGGTTAGAATTCAGGGAGCTCATGAACTCAGATGAGGAAAAAATAATCACATCTTCATTTTACTAATCTCTAACCAACATTTAGCGTTTCCTTCTATTTTGTATGTAGGCAATAAAGCAGTGGTATTAGCAATACCAATAATAGAAATAGAAATCATTAATAGAGTCATAGATATATCAATTGTTAAAGAATCAAAATTTCATTTATGCTCATCACTGCTTTGAAATTTTGGTAGTTACTACACCTACCACTAAGTATTATTATTTGTGTATTTATAAAAAAGGTAGATATTACATTTTTTCTTTGATAACTGCATTTTAATATAGTTTGTTTCCTTGGTAATTGCATGTCTTTTATTTATGCATTTATACACGTTATTCTAAGAAAGGATCCATAGGCTTACCAGACTCCCAGTGGGGCGCATGACACACAAAAGGTTAGGCACCGCTGCTGTGGCAGCAAGAACAGTCACTGGGGAAAAGTATGGCTGCCCAGAACTGTAGATGTTCCAGCACGTCCGTCATTTATAATCAGAAAAGAATAGAAAGATCTACAATACACTACTGAATCAGGGGAAGCTGATAAAATATGCAATAACTGCATTCTACTCCCAGAGTTGAGTTCACGTGGTCTTAGGAGGAGTTTGTTTGCTGTTTTTTTTTTATATAATTTTATTTATTTATTTATTTTTCCCCCAAAAGCCCCAGTAGATAGTTGTATGTCATAGCTGCACATCCTTCTAGTTGCTGTATGTGGGACGTGGCCTCAGCATGGCCGGAGAAGCAGTGCATGGGTGCGCGCCCGGGATCTGAACCCGGGCCGCCAGCAGCGGAGCGCACGCACTTAACCGCTAAGCCACGGGGCCGACCCGTTTGCTGGTTTTTTAAGAGAGATTTTGAAGCAGGTGGTCTGAAGTCCACACTTTGAAAAACACTGATGTTGATGTTCTGCTAACCTATTCATTTTAGGTCAACACTTAATACTGATCCTGAATTGATTATTTCTTTTCCATCTCTGGCTTCTAAATCCATTACTAAATAACATCACCAAAAAAAGTTCCACTTTTTTACTTTATTTTTAGTAGCAAAAACAATTTTAAAAGTATTTTCACAAGTAACACAGTTTAGAATAGTATTTATGCTTCAGTACTTTTTAAAGATAGAGGCAAACAATGTCAAAAAAAAGAGCAGCCAGCCCTGATGGCCTAGTGGTTCAAGTTCAGAGCTCTCCACTATGGCGGCCTGAGTTTGATTCCCAGTGGAGGAACCACACCACTCATCTGTCAGTAGCCATGCTGTGGCAGCAGCTCACATAGGAGAACTAGAAGGACTTACAACTAGAATATACAACTATGTAGTGGGGCTTTGGGGAGGACAAACAAAAAAAAAAAAAGGAAAATTTAGAAAATTGTATTCAGGTCTTGGGAACTAAAAAGGATCACTATCTTTCTTCAGCAAAACAAAGGCTATAATGCTTGCAGGCATGTTCAGCTCCTTGAAGGTTTGCTTTTGCAAATACTTCTACCTTTCTTCAGTTATGTGATTCATCTTGTGTCCATATCGACGGTTGAGTGCCATTTTGCCAAGAAGTTGATACAATTTGCAAAGCAGTAAATTGACATCTCTCCTAGAGAGGTGCACAGCCCTTACGTGACTAAGGCCTTAGTGAACGGCCCTATAAACTTGGTTTTGAGTGCTGCGAGTAAATACACTAATTACAATAGCACTGGGAGGCCCAGTGTGTTTGCTCTGGGGTGTGGAGCAAGCACTGTTTCCTCAAAGCTACTATGGGCCCCAGAAGGCCTCCTAACTCAGCAGCTACTGCAGCAGGAAGGATCAGAAATTACAAAATAAGCTTTTTTTTTTAATTAAAAAAAAAAAAGATTTTCAGAGTGTGTACTCTTTTACCCTGGTCCATTTTTAATTGTATATCATTATATCTGGGACAAAAATTCATCCAGAAATTTAAATGATAAAAATTTCTCCCAACTTACTTTATTGCTAGCTTTATTATAGAACTCGTTGAGGCCTACCTCGTAATATAGTTAGTAAGCCACACTCCCTCCCTGGATTGAAAGCCCCTGGAGGGCTATTTTCCAATAGCCCAATATTCCAGTAACATTTCAGGGCTGGCCTGGCTCAGAGCTTTCCTGAGACACCTGTTGATGTTAGAGACCTTTCCACAGCAGTTGCTTAGGTGGAGAGACCCGAGGATTTCACTTCAGATATGTCCTCCTAGCTCAGCATCTTGACTCACCAGGAGGGCTGGGCCTGGGTTGGAGTCCTGGCTCTGCCACCCACCAGGTGAATAACCTGACATTGGACCAGCAAGTGATTGGACATTTCCTAACCTCAATTTCCTTTGCTGTATAAAGGAGATAATAAGGGCATCTTCCTCTCAGATTTGCGGTGGGAATTACAGGAGATGATGTATGTTAAGCACTTAAGACAGCACCTGGAAAGTGCTCAGGAATTGTTAGCTATTATTATTTTCAACCAAAAACTTGGACAAAACATACAAATTATGCTGCTGTGAAATCTCAAACCAAGGAAGCCTCAGATAATGGCTGTCAATTTCAGTCAACAATTTGAGTAATAGAACCAAATGACAGAGCAGTTCTTAGCCAGGGCCACTCATCAGAATCATCCGGGGAGCTTCCGCAACATTCTAATAAGCCAGGTTCCTGTGAAGTTGTGAGAAACCCTCATCTCTTTGTGGTAATGACCCTGGAGCAGTATTTCTGGGAAGACGGTGCTGAGGGAGTCTGGGATCTACAAGGCCCCTGGGAGCCACAAGGCACCTGGCTGCTCATGAGAGTCTCTTAAGAATTGTTAAAGATTTGCTGCTCCTTTACAGAAAAGTCCATTTCAGCAAGTCTTTTCAATTGATCTTTTGTATTCTAATATATTTACTTTGTTTCCAGATTTATATTTATGAGCAAAAGGTAAATCATAGAGTTCCTCTGTAAAAATGATTTTAAAACTCTCTATTCAATGTATGCTTGAAAATGGTTAAAATGGCAAATTTTATGTTATATATCTTACCACAATTTTTTAAAAAATTGATGATTTAAAACACCAAAACTAAATATACTTTAATTGGGCACATTGTATGGTAAATGAATTATATCTCAATAAAGTTGTTTTTAAAAATCTCTATTCAAAAGAGGGAAGATTTTTCAATCTTTCTTGTGTGAAAGGGGCTCCAATAAATGTCTTTGTTCTCAGTAAATAGAGCTAAGAGAAAGCCAACTAACTTTCTCTATACAGTCAACCCGCATTCGCAGATTCAACCAACCGCAGATCAAGATGCTTGTGTCTGTACTGAATATGTACGGACTATTTTTCTTGTCATTATTCCCTAAACCATACAGTATAACAACTATTTACATAGCATTTGCACTGTATTAGGTATTATAAGTAATCTAGAGATGATTTAAAGTATACAGGAGGACATGCATAGGTTATATACAAATACTATACCAATTTATGTAAGAGACTTGAGCATTCATGGATTTTGGTGTCCATGGGGTTCCTAGAGCCAAACCCCCTGTGGATACTGAGGGACTACTGTACTTGTTTTCAGCCAAAGCAAAGCTTTTGGTTATTTGAGACTTAGGGATTTTCCTTAGAAAATACTGACTTAGGGGCCTGCCCAGTGGCGCAAGCGGTTAAGTGCTCGCGCTCCGCTGCGGCGGCCAGGGGTTCGCCGGTTCAGATCCCGGGCGCACACTGACGCACCGCTTGTCAGGCCATGCTGTGGTGGCGTCACATAAAGTAGAGGAAGATGGTCATGGATGTTAGCCCAGGGCCAGTCTTCCTCAGCAAAAAGAGGAGGATTGGCAGATGTTAGTTCAGAGCTAATCTTCCTCACCAAAAAAAAAAAGAAAATATTGACTTAGGTCTCCCAAGAAGGAGGAGGAGGAAGAGAAGGAGAAACTAAAAATAAATATATAATTATAAGGTATTTCTTCCTAGCTCAGTAATCCTACCTTTATCGCTAGGAAATAGCAAAATAAGTCAATTTTGCCATTATTGTCCTCCAATCTCTTTTCTCCTTAATCCTGCTTTCTCTTCCTTGAAACAATAAGGTCCTTCCTTGGGATACTCTTGGGGAGGACAGAGCCTTTGCATCATCTCCCCACTCCAGCTGGCCCTTTCTTCAGTCAGGTTGTTTTCATAATCTACATTTAACAAAGTTACACTAAGATGTGAGGGGTTGATAGAGCTACAGTGAGTTAACATTCCCAGAGATGGTTCTATTTGAAAAGGTTAACTCATTAACTAAAAGAGATGAATCTCTGGGGGCTGTATATATCCAAGGTAATTTTAGTCAGATGAACTTTTCCATCCATATCAAATGTAACCACAGTACACTGTGTCTGTGCCTGAGGCTGTCACCATCTCTCTTTCCCTTGGAGTGACAATCCTCCATCCCAGGTGGATGTTGCTGAGATGAATGATGTAATTGACCTTGTCTTCAAACTAAGTCTTCTTGGCCTGAAGATGGTCATTTAGAAAATTCCTCTCACTGGAGAAACAGCAAAGCCATTTGTAAAGCATGTATCCATGTGCTTTACTGTTTACAAAGCAGGGATGGGAGAGCAAAATTTTTTAAATTTGTTGCACTCAGAAAGCACCATTTTAGTGTTTCAAAGGTTCAGAGATTCGTCTACGGTCAACTGGTCAACTAATGGCAAACAGAGTTGAAAATGGAAACACCCAATTATTCAAGCCCTCAAATCACTACCTGGGCTTTAATCTCCTTATCTGTCTGTGACGGTTGAGAAGCCAAGAATGGGATTATATGACTCTCGAGGTCCCTCCTAGGTCTGTGACTGCAATTTTACTGCAGGGAAAGACTCATCAGGATGGTGACAAATTAGCCAACATTGCCCCACCTAAGGGTGACACGGGGTCATTCTGCTTTTTTATCTGGGTGGTGGGGCCAACTATCCCTCCCCTGAGTAAGTATTAGATATGCAAATGCACAGATTAGAATCTATGATCATCATAGAAAAATATCCAAAGAATAATTCGAACTTGTATAATATAATATAATGATGTCGTTGTACTAGTGGCACATTCAGAATGTCCTAATGGTTGTAGGGCTGACAATCTGGTTGTTAGCAGAGAACAGGGGTTATGGCCAGCTTGTCTTTCCCCCAGCCTACCGCCAGCAGTCCCCTTGGCAGCCTGCACTTGCATCAGAACAGGAACCATGTTCTCGATTTGCTGCTTGAGAAAGCGCGTGGGCTGTGCAATCCACCCACGCTTGTTCTCTTTTAGGTCAGGACCCCTACTTGAAATAGCCCAACTTTCCCCCACCCATCACCTGGTTTACTCATATTTATCTTTTGAGCTTCCCCACTAGTGTCTCCATCTCATCCTGTCTTCCTTGGATGCCCCTCCACTCCCTGCACAGCTCCCATTGCACCCTGTGCCTCCCTCTTTCTCCCTTAGGAGGTAGTTACTAATACGGTCATGCATCGCTTAACGACAGGGACACGCTCTGAGAAATGCGTCGTTAGGTGATCTCATTGTCATACAAACATACAAACATACAAACAACAAAGTGTGTGCTTACAGAAACATAGATAGTACAGCCTACTACACACCTAGACTATATGGTACTAATCTTATGGGACCACGGTGGTATATGCGGTCTGTCGTGGCATATGCAAAACGTCATTATGCAGTGCATGACTGTATTATCCTCATTTTACAGAGAAGGAAACTGAGGCACAGAGCCAGTCTGGTGATATTGGTTTGAAACAGGAGTGGAAATTTAGAAGTGGAACAAAGGGTGACGAGGCTGCAAAAAGCAAGAAGTACTTAAGGGAGCTGACCCAGAGGGTAGGAAAGAGGAAGGAAGCTTTCTTCTTCTTGTCTTTCCTCCACATCAAGGCCCGCTCTGCCCAGAGTCCTGGAACTGAGGAACCTTGAAAAGACTCAGTTCATCAGTTCAGAAACCATTGAAAGAACATCTTTCATGTTGCACAACCCGGGTTAAAATGAGGATTAGAGAATCTGCTGTTGATTCCACACTTTTTTGCATCATCCAAGGGTTTCAGATGCTGCTTTGAGCACATGTATCATAGGAGACAAAACCCTGTGCTGCTCAGTCTGTGCCTCGTGTTGTCAACATTCCCAGAGATATGAGGAGCATAGCAAATCCTTGGGTGATATTTTCCCAAAAAGACTCCCATAAAATATAGATTTGTAAAGTAAAGGATAAAATTGTACCTGATCCATGGTCCTTAGGTATTAAATTAACAGGTTTAACTTTCATTTATGAAATCCTGGGGATCATTCAAGTGAGAAATAAATTAGCTTTTTCTTGTTATATCCTCTTTGTTTGAATTCTGACTCTGCAGCTTTCAAATTGTGTAACATGTGCTAGTTACTTAAACTCTCTGAGCCTCAGTTTACTTTTATATACAGTGGGGATAATAATAGTTTTGACTCCTAAACTGGGAAAATTAAATGAGTTAATATATAAAATGCATAAGACAGTGCCTAGTCATAGTAACATTCAAATATTGCTATTATTATGTCCTTTATTAAACATACATTTATTTAATATCTTAGAACTTTCCAGATACCATTGCTGTGTTAAGCCCATAGATGAATATTTTTCTTATTAAACCTCCAAGTTGTTTAAAATTTTTTTTCAGATGATTTACAAAGATATAAACAATGCTGCCAGATAACAGGAATTAGAAGTAGATAAGATAGATAAGGCCAAGGGAGAGAGAAGAAGGGGTGAATTGAGAGGCAGGAAACTTCCCTGAAGGGTCACATACTTGCTTAGGGTGGGCCACCTCTCTGGCCCTGGACTTCCCTGCAGCCAACAGGAAGCTGCAAATTTGAACAAGAGAAGATTTCCGACCTCAGGGAGCTCTGAGTCTAGTGGAGGAAACAGATGTGTAAACAAACAATTACAGCGCAATGTAATGGATGCAACAGTGGAAGTTCTCTGGCAGGCTGTGCAGAGGAAGTGATATTCGGGGCTTGGGTTTGAAGGATGGAGAGGGGTGTAGAGAAAAGCCAGGAAAGGGAACAGCACAGACAAAGGTCTGGAGCCTTGAAGGGCACTGTTGTCAGTTTGGAAAATCTGCTAAATTTTGCTCGAGTTTCATCAGAGAGGTTGTAGAGGGCATACAGGCACTCAATAAAATTTTTTCCTCAGTGAAATAATGATGGATTCACGATAAATGTTCCGTGGCATCAAGAACAATAAGCACAGCTTCAAAGAAACCAGAGTGAAGTCAAGAAATCGGGCAAAATGCCAAAGAAAGAAAAGGAAATCCTAAAACTTTGCTACTACTTGTCCATTACAATCTGGATTTCCTGGGGAACCTCTTGGGAAAAAGAGAGATCTAGGCTTAGATATGAATATTAAGCAATTCACAATTGTCTAAAAACAGCATCTGAAACAGTGAACTAACAGCATTGAATTTTGGAACCGTGTCGGATCATTAGAGATTACGAAATCCCGTACTCTCATTTGAATTAAGAAGAAAAGAAACAAAAGTAATTTTTTCAAAATAACTGGAGAGTGGTCAAGCTAGGACAAAACCAAAGCTTTCTTACTTTCATTCTGAGTCTCTTTCTACTTGACCATGTGGATTCTCCCAACCCAGTGGCAGGAGTTTGAGATCTGAAATATTTCTTCCAAAATGAAGGAGTGACACAGGGCCGGGAACAGGAGAGAGTAGCTTAAAATTGGAGAAATTAATTCAAATTCCAAGAGTCAAAAAAATCTGTTGCAATATATGAGAGGTTATTACATACATGAAGAAGTCTATGAGGGGTGTTATATTTGGAAGTAGGGAAAACTATAATTACAGAAATTACCATTTTTTCAAAATTCTTCCAGCTTGCTATAAATGTATCCTCACATCTACAGGTATCCAATTCGAAAATAACTTATTTTCAATGAAGAAAAAAATGACTGACACTTGACAGAAGTTTGATTTTCACATTGGATTGCCATTGCCCCCATTGGCTTAAATCGTCATCTGAGAAATCCTTTATCTTCTTGGCTGATGGATGACCTTCTAGCAGCGAATCCTAACACTGAATCTGGGCTGTTTCCCCCTGGCTCTCAATCAAGTGCTTGGTCATGTCTGAACGCATGTTTAAGAGCGTTAAGACAGTTCCATATTCAAAGAACCTCTTTGTTGAAATCTTTTAAGTGAAGCAAAGATAAATAATTACTCCCTCATTGTTGTCTTTTGGAAGCTCTGTTTACATATTCTGCATTGTATTGTTTTGTTTTAAAAGCGATCACCTGTTTCTGTTCCAAAGCCGACTGGCTTTTCCTAGTCTGAATGATTTGCACGCACTCACTTTCGCGGTGTGATGTGGCCAATGGTTTAGATTTTACAGTACTTGCTTCACCAGGCCCAGACCCTTCTTCCCAAATGAGCTTCTCAGCAGCACAAATGCCCTTCCTGGCTAGGGGGCTGCCTCCCTAATTCCAGGACAGGGATCACTGTGTTCATCTTGGTACTGCCAAGTGCCAACTTAGTATCTGACTGGAGAAGCACTCAATGAAAATCTGGTGAACAAATTGAAAGATCAGTGATCACCACCAGGGCAAACAAGTAGGGGATGCATATCTTCGGCGACTCTCAACTTCCTTCTCAATCTTTTGGGGTGTTTTTTCTCTCCACCTAAGATAGCAATTACACATTGCCCAATAGCTGTCCAAAGCCTCTGCTTTGGCTTTTCACTCTTATAAATGTCCAACACTATACATTATTATTATTAACAGTGTTAACATATATTACTTTACAGTTTTTCTTTTTTAATAATTTTATCTATTTATTTTTTTTTCCCCCAAAGCCCCAGTAGATAGTTGTATGTCACAGCTGCACATCCTTCTAGTTGCTGTGTGTGGGACGCGGCCTCAGCAGGGCCGGAGAAGCAGTGCGTCAGTCGGTGCGCCTGGGATCCAAACCTGGGCCGCCAGTAGCGGAGCGCGTGCACTTAACCGCTAAGCCGGGGGCCAGCCCTACTTACAGTTTAAAAAGGCCCTTTCTGTTATCTCCTTGGATCCACAAAACAAGCCAGAATTGTTACCAGGAACATACACACAAGGAAGCCAAGTGGAGGAACCCTAAGGACCTGGCCATCAGCACCTGCATTAAGTAGCAATTGTGTTCCCATTCCTCCACCGCCCTCTGCCCTGCTTCACATAGTCCCCATTCTACACAAGCAGCTCTTGTTCTACACCCTTCTTCACTCCTAGGTAAAATATCCATAGCTTATCAAAGTCATTCAGGAGGCTCTTATGACAAGGAAGTAAAGCTTAGGTTCAAATCCAATCGCTATCACATACTAAATCGCTCAGCCACCCTAAATCTAAGTGGTCTCATCTGTAAATTGGGTTCATATGTAATTTCTTGTTAGAATGAGCCTGTATTCATTTATCATCTGTGCAATTAAAAACATTTTAAAGGGCTGGCCCCGTGGCTTGGCGTTTGGGTGGGCGCGCTCCACTGCTGGCGGCCTGGGTTTGGATCCCAGGGGCGCACCGACGCACCGATTTTCCAGCCATGCTGAGGCTGCGTCCCACGTACAGTGACTGGAAGGGTGTGCAATTTTGACATACAACTATCTACTGGGGCTTTGGGGGAAAAAATAAATGAATAAATAAAAATTATTAAAAAAAAATCAGGGGTATCTTTAAAAAATTTTAAAACAAATATAAATAAATAAGTGATGGTTAATTGAGATGGCTTATGTAAAGTACCTGGTAGAGAGTAGACTCGGAATGTTTGCTCTCCTCCCTCCCTGAGTAGTTTGATTACCTAATTAACGAGACTGATAAGCTTCACTATGATGTATTTGTTGTAAAAAGATGCCCATAACTCAGCTCCCCTGCATGTGGGGAGGAGTGCACTGGGGTCGGGTTGATCTTGGGCAGAATAGCCAAGTAGGGTAAGGTGCCTTTCCTGTCCTTTCACTTCCCTCTCTGAATATCTTCTCATATTTGGGTTTTTCCTCTCTGCTCACCCCATCCACTTTCCTAGATCCTGTATTTTAGCATTCCCCTCTCAAACTAACGATTACAAGTTTTTCTTTTTTAAGGCTAACAATTCTCGTGTGTTGTATATCCCGTGGGCCACAAAAAAAAAAATTTATTCTTAGCCACAAATAATTTTTTATAGCTAATGACTATATTTACAGAGCTTCAAATCTTATTCTCTTTCAGAAGGAATATATCCCCAAATGCTTCAGAAATGTACGACAGCTTTTATTTATCATAGATAATCATCCTAGTCTCACCACACTGGGATGGCAGTCAGGAAGCTGTACTCTGCTATGTCCTCGGGCCAGGCATTTTACCGATAATTCCTCAGCACTATGACTTTCAGTACACAACCAGGCCACCCATCTTTCACAGAACACAGAGACGCATAAGCAAACACACAAGTGATCATGCATGCACACGCACACACACACACTGACCCCAAAATAAGACTTCCTCCTTCCTCTAATTTGAAAATATATTCCCAAAAGAGGAAAAATGAGAAAAGGGAAGGTATTTTTTTCCATTTAGTTGTTTTTTAGTGATCATCAATTGAAGCATACTTTTGACAGCACGAAGCAATGCTATGTCTAGTTCTATCTAAACATCATATGTCTAAACTTTGTAGATGTATATTTTTACATATACATGACATGAAGAGAATCTATCCAGATCCAGAAGAGTTGGGTCATTCTTTGTGGCTCCTAAATGTGGAAGAATTGGCCCCAAATCTGCCAATTGCCTAAATCTATGCTGTCCAAAATAGTAACCACTAGCCATATGTGGCTACCAACCCCTGTCTGAATAAGTATGAAATACACACTCTAAGTACTAAATACATAGTGGATTTTGAAGATTTAGTATGAAAAAGAATATGTAAAATTATAATCTTTATATGAATTACATGTTGAAATGATAAAATTTTGGATATATGGGGTAAAATAAAATAGACTATTAAAATTAATTTCACCTGTTTCTTTTCCCTTCTTAATGTAGTGTGGCTTATACTTACAGCTTGCCTTATATATCTATTAGACAGCACTAGTCTAGAGGTTAATTCAGTCATGAAAAAGGAATGTTCTCTTATTCTAAAGTATATGGGGCTAGCTGAGTAAAAATCTCCAGTGGCCATGCAACATCTAACATTTCATATATTTACTTGCTTATTTGTTTATTATTGCTCTCTCTTCCTCCACTAGAAAATAAAGTTCATATAAATAAAACTTTACAGGCTGTTAACCCACACTGTGTGAAATAACTGAAAATTCAAAATGCAGCCGCCCACCTCCATTATGAGCAGCTTTGTAAGAAGGCCTCTTCAGCCTTTGTTCTTGGGGAACTATGAGTTTCATGCCTGAGGATACACGTGGTACAGGAATTGCATGAACGGTGCAGTGCCCTGGAGGCTGACCACTATCACTCCGTGGAAAAACCGTCACTTCTCACAGTGTCCGAGAAATTTGGGGGCCAGTTTTGGAGAGTGATTCAATTTTGGCTTATGGCTTCCTCCTTGTTCCTGTCCTTTCCTCCTTCTTGGTGCTTAAGCCAAAACCTTCAAGTTGTTCTTGACTCTTTTCTCTCGCTCTCCACCTCTAATTCATTAATAAAGCCTGTTGGCTCTTCTTTCAAAATATTCCAGACTCTGCCCACTACTTTCCACTCTGCTGCTGCTACCTTGACCCAAGTCCCCGGCATCTAAATAAATATGTCAATCCTGGCCCTCCTCTGTTTAAGACCATCCAGTGTCTCCACTGCAGTCAAAGTAAAAGCCAGGGGTCAGCCCGGTGGGGTAGTGGTTAAGTTCATGCACTCCGCTTCAGTGGCCTGGGGTTCGTGGGTTCAGATCCCAGGTGGACCTACACACCACTCATCAAGCCTTGCTGTGGCAGCAACCCACATACAAAATGGAGGAAGACTGGTACAGATGTTAGCTCAGGGCCAATCTTCCTCAAGCAAATAAAGGAAGATTGGCAACAGATGTTAGCTCAGGGCCAATCTTCCTCACCAAAAAAAGTAAAAGCCAGAGTTCTTACAATGACTTTAAGACCTACCCTACTCTCATCCCCTAAATTCTCAGATCTCAATCCCCTAATGTTCTATCCTGGCTCACTTTGCTCGAGTCTTATTGGTCTCCAAGTTGTTCCTCACACCCCCAGGCACACTCCTGCCTCAGGGCCTTTGCACTTCCTATTCCTATTGCTTGGAATGTCCTTCCTCCAAATCTTTGCATGGCTGTTTCTTCACTGTGTTCAGGCCTCTGAATCTCATGTCTTCTTTGACCACCTATATAAAATACTATCCTCTCCCCCTTACCTAATTAATTTTTCTCCATCAATCTTATCAGCATCTGACATACCATATATTTACCTGTTCATTTGTTTATCATCACTCACCCTTAGAACTTTAGCTCCAGGAGAGTGAGGATTTTGCTTTGTTCCTGGTTGTATCTCCAGTGTCCAGACACAGCTTATATAATAGGTGCTCCATAGATATTTGTTGAAAGAATGCATGAAATAAATATTTCAAAGGTTTGTAAATAACTCCCAAATTTCAAACTTTCAAATATTTCTACCTACAAATGGCAAAATACACCAGAGGTTTTCCCAGAACCCTTCAAATATTCTCCTTCTTATTGATGACCTCATAAATTATTTCAATAAAAACAATATTTATGATGGTGCTTCAGGTTACAACTCATATATCTATACATAATAAATGCTAATTGCACTGTTAAAGTTACTTTTGTTGGATCTCTGTGGATTAGTTGGAAAAGATAACACAGCTTCAACTTTCCAGCCTTCACTCATCCTGTTAACTGGACCTGGAGTGTCCCTTCCATGGACTGGAATCCTATCCATTCTCCAAGGAAACAGGAAAGTACTACATCCTCCATGAGATCTTTTCTAATTCTTTTTTTTTTTTTTAATAACTTTATTTATTTATTTATTTATTTTTCCCCCAAAGCCCCAGTAGATAGTTTTATGTCATGGTTGCACATCCTTCTAGTTGCTGTATGCGGAACGCGGCCTCAGCATGGCCGGAGAAGCAGTGCGTCGGTGCGCGCCCGGGATGCAAACCCGGGCCGCCAGCAGTGGAGTGCGTGCACTTAACCGCTAAGCCACGGGGCCAGCCCATCTTTTCCAGTTCTTCATCAACCAGTACATTTTCTATATTTTGAAGCCGCAGATACTTTTTAAAATACATATTCACTGTGGGACTTACCTTACTTTGCCCTGTAATAGAGGGTTAGGGTATGGCCCTAATCTTTATACCTCTATCTTTTGCAATTAGCGTATGAACACCTCAAGAAGGCTATGTCTTACTCATCTTTATTCCCCGCAGCCTCTAGCACAATTCTTTGTACATATAAGTGCTCAATTATATTTGTTGTATAGAACTTATATAACTATATTTCTATGGGGGAAAAGCTTCATCAGCTTTCTTTTGTTTTTGTGAGGAAGATCAGCCCTGAGCTAACATCTGATGCCAATCCTCTTCTTTTTTTCCTGAGGAAGATTGGCCCTGAGCTAACACCCATGCCCATCTTCCTCTACTTTATGTGGGACGCCGCCACAGCATGGCTCGACAAGCAGTGCATCGGTGCGCGCCCGGGATCCGAACCGGCAGACCCCGAGCCGCCGCAGCCAAGTGCACGCACTTAACCGCTTGCGCCACCAGGCCAGCCCCCTTCATCAGCTTTTATTTTAACCCGCTTTGAAACAAGCTTTGAAAACAGAAATCATTTCTAATTTAGGCAGAGTCTAGGTTATATAAATTGGCTGTGTTTTAGTGTACAAAAGTTTATCCTGTCAATTTAAATTTCCCCACTGAGGATAAGAACTTTCTTCATCTCCACTACCAGCATCTCTTTTGAGGGCTTAGCACCTCCAGTCACGGAACCCTATAACCAGTTTGTTTGCTCTCTTTCTCTCAGAAGATTTTCTGTTTGGTGAGTCTTTACTGTACACTGCACAGCCTCACAAAGTGTATAGGGCCAAACCAAGGTGTGTGCTTCAACAGAGAAGAGTGTTTTCAAATTGCCTTCCTTCCTTACCCATTCCCACCCAATCCTAGTACAATGAAGTAGGGTTTTTTCCTTTAATTCTAAGAAAAAAAAATAGCTCTAGAAAAGAACCTATTTCTTTATTTTCATTATTGAGAAGAAGTGAAAAAGAAAAAAGCAATTGTTACCCCATCAAAGTCTTCATTTGTTAAAATTGTTCTGAAGACAGAAAATTTAGAATTTTTTTAAGTACCTTCCTGAAATTGCTTTTGCTTAAAAGCAAGTAAAAATGATTTCCAGCCACCTCTCACTTATCCATCATTCAGGCTTTCTAATTTCATCTCATCACCACATTGAAATGAAACAGGTTTATATGAATGACATGTCACTGGTCTAACCCAAAAAAGCCTTTATAGACAGGATTTCTTAATTTGTTCTTTCATTGGATAAATGCTCAAAGAGTACACTGAGGTCTTTTAAGCTTAGCTGGAATCAATTTATTGGGCAAGTAATGAATCTAATTGTTATGCTAGCTTCCATGTCAGCAAAATAACAGATGTACAGTATAATGGAGAAGAAAAAAGTTGCTTTGGGATTGTTAGAGCAGGTGCTACATGAAAAAAAATCACATGGAACTTTCTCAAGTGCATTTGGAAAGAGTTGGAAATTAGCCAAGAGGAACGTTCTTCTTCAATCCCTCGGACATCCAGTTGTGGGCTGGATTAGGCCCGTGAACAGCTGAGTTAGGAGGACACTGACACCTTGTCACTTCTTCAAGCTCTTTATTCTTCCCTCACCCTCCAACAAAAGCATCAGAGATTGCCCTCCCCCAACTAGAAACACACACACACATACACACATACACACGCACTCACACATGAGTCCAGCTGCCACATATGGCTTTCAGAGAACACTAGACAGCGTTGAGTCTGGGTAAGTTACCATGGTTCTCTGGCTATTATTGCATCCAGCACATCAGGGAATGGAAATAAGTGTGCATATGTTCCAAAAGGCCCTTTGGGAAAGATCAGTGGGGCTGCATGGGGGACACAATGGCAGGCTTTGTCACAGAGAAAGGATTTAGTCTGGCAGGCAGCAGCAGTCTTGCTGGACACAGGGTTTGTCTGCAAGGGCAGGGTGGGAAAACCATGTGCAGGTTTACAGAACATCCTCATTAGGGAAAGTAGGGCCTTTAGCATAATTAAAAGTCATCCTGAAGACATCAGGTAAGAGCCTGCTGCTTTTAATTGATTGCTTCCGTGATCCTGTGACTTTAAGAAGGAGTGTCCAGAGAGGTTTAGGATTAACTCCAGAAACACAAGTCATTCAGATGGGGGCACAACAACGTATATGTGAGAGTTTGATAAAGGCAAAAGAGGAGAGAGGGAAGGAAAAGTGTGGGAGAGTGAGACGGAATTGAAAATTATACACAGTCACCATTTACAATTTGCTAAAATAATCCTGTTCTCTTTTCATGCTCTGTGCCTCAACATCCTCACATCCCAAGTAAAACTCCCCACTGGCCTGCATCCTGCCTTAATGTACAAATTATTTAGGGAAAAAACTCCCAAAGTCAAGGTTAACAGAAAACAGCTGGGAAATAAACTGAGAGCCATATGTCATAGATTTCCCCAAATACGTAGGTTCTTTTAAACTCTGTTTTGAAGAGTCAACATGTCTAGAACAAGCAGGGTGAACCACGGACTCTACATGGTTTCCATGTTCATGAAAAGAAATATGGTGAGGACTATAGAATTGTGTCAGTTAGGCAAAGAGGGAGAGGACTGGACGACACAAGAAATCCGATCTAAAACGCTTTTTCCTTTCTCAATTATAAAGTCCCCAACCTAGACTATCTAAGTAATGACTACCATTCTCTGCTTTTCTCGTGCATAGTTTATAGATGAAGTGGTTACATTTTAAAAGATATTTTTATTTGGACTTTATAACCTATAAAGTACATTGTATAAAGTAATATCTGCACTTTAGAGAGAATTTTACTAAAGGTTAGAAAGGAAAAATAGCATTGACTAACTGCAATTATTTTTAAGATGTATATTTTCTTCTTATTTTCTCCCATTGTTTTAATTGTGTTGTATAAATTTGGATTCTGCTTTTCTCACTTAATATAGCAAATATCTCCTCATGTCATGACGGTGTATTGGGTATTCCATGCAGGATGCCTGAAAATTATACCTCCCTCTTTTCAGAAGCCACAGTTTTCACCAAGCTCATACCTCTGTGTGTGTGTGTGTGCGTGTGTGTGTGTGTGTGTGTGTGTGTGTGTGTAGCCAGACTCTGTGCCATGTAGCCCTGCTACCATAGGCTGATTCAGAAGCAAGGTTGACATTGTACTCAACACAGACACTCTCAATTCTATTAGGACTTGTCAAAGCTGTCAGATTTTCCATCACAGGCTATAGAAGGTAAGAGTTGGTGATTGGTGGAGTGATGAGGAAGCCCAGAGAAAACCACAGAAAAGGCAATAAAGCAGGAACCATGAGGCAATAGAACTCATGAGGTAGAGAGAAGAGTGGAAACTGTGGCTCAGTGAGATTAAGCTGAGTCACTCTAACGTGTAAACTGCTATCAGAGCCCATAGTCAGTTATGATACAGAACCTCTCAATCTCAAATTCACATGCCTATGCCTGATGCACAGTAAGACAATCACTAAGAAATTGGTGCTTAGAGATGGAGAAAGTTTTATTTGAACTGGCCAAAACAAGAAGGCAGGAGGATAGTTTCTCTCAAATCCATCTTAACAAGAGAAGAAAGCAGAGGATCTTATAGAACTAAGGGGCTTGGAAGGGGGAGTTTCAGAGAAACAAACACCGGTAGTCCGTGTTTCTTTCACTCCGGGGAAGCCCTTGGGCAATCTGACTTCTGGGAGTCAACAGCGGCTGCGGGCTAGTTATTTGGTGATGGTAACTTCTGTGAAGACACTCTCTCTCTTCTGTAAAAGAAGCTATTAAGTCCTTGTGATCCTTGAGTCACCCCTCAAGTTAAACAAGAAAACAGCAAATTGACAAGATTAACTTCTTTTCATCTATGTCTGTGTTGGAAACAAGGTCAAAAGGTCTTCTTTAATATTTATAGTAACCCTCAGGTACCTGGCTTCGGTTACTTTCAAAAAATGATCAAATAGAGTCAGTAGAGATATAGTAAATCCTCAGTAATCATAATTAACATGTAAATAACACTTACTGCGTGTCAGGTGTTGTTTTCTGTTCTCTACGTGTGCCCTTTCATCTAACCTTCCTATCAATCCTATGGTGGGGGCTCTATTATTATCCCCATTTTAAAAATGGGAAAAAACAAGAGCATAGCTGTTAAGTGACTTGCCAAATATTCAAACCCAGGTGGGCTGGTTCCATGGTTGTGATTTTTTTTTGTATAAGAAATATATATTTGGTCTTTGTCTTTTTTCTGGCACAGAGCTCCTAAAACCGTTGGAATCTCTTAAGTGATAAAAGTGATAAAGGTGTCTTGATATTCATAACAAACCCCTTTCAACCATACCTAAGTTTATGGTAATGAGTTGACTTTTGGAAAGCACCTCAGGATGGGGGCTGGTTGCCAGGGGAACCAAATATGTGATTAGAGGGTTGGAACTTTCAGTCCTACCACCTGACCTCCAGGGATGGGAGAGTGGAGAGGGGTTGGAGATTGAGTTCAATCACCAATGGTCAATGATTTAATCAATCACGCCTATGTAATAAGCCTCCATAAAAACCCAAAAGGACAGAGTTCAGAGAACTTCCGGTTGGCAAACACATGTAGATTCAGGGAGAGTGGTGCACCCAGAGACAGCGTGGAAGCTCCAAGTCCTTTCTCACAGCTCTTTCTACCTGCTTATTGCTGAGTTTTATCGTTTTATAATAAACAAGTAATCTAGTAAGTAAAACGTTTCTCTGAATTCTGTGAGCTGCTCTAGCAAATTAACTGAACTCAGGGAGTGGATCATTGGAATCTCTGATCTATAGCTGGTTGGTCAAAAGCACAGGTGACAACTTGGACTTTAAATTGGCATCTAAATTAAGAGGAGGGGGGCAGTCCTGTAGGACTGAGCCCTTTACCTGTGGTATCTGATGCTATTTCTAACACCTGAAAGCACATGAATGCCTGAATGTGTCTCTATGTTTGCAATCTGAAAGAGTGTCTCATACAAAGTCTTTATACATACCTATATATGTACATATATGCATGTACCTGTGTTTATGTGTGAGTGCATATATATAGAAAGAGAGAATGTATATGTGTGTGTGTGTGTGTATATATATATGTAATCAATCCAGTGTCTCTGCCAGTGTTTACATAGCTCATAACCATTCCAGAAATATAGAAAGTAGACAAGTGGTTGCCAAGGATGGGAAGAGGGAGGATGAGCAGTGACTACTAGTAGGTATGGGGTTTCTTTTGTGGGTGATGAAAATATTTTAAATTAGATAATGATGATGGTTGTGCAACTCTGTAAATATACTAATATCTGCTGAATTGTATACTTTAAAACATGTGCATTTGATGTATCTAAATTATAGCTGCATAAAACTGTTCTTAAAAAAAAAGTCATACTATGTAACCATGTCTCCTGTAAACAACATTTCCTACCACTGCACATTGTAAGTCACATCAGAGAAACAGAGAACATCTTGAGAAGTCCTCTACCTGCCCTCAGGCAACCAACTCTCAATTCCTGGCAGAATTCTAAAATCCTATCAACTTTTAGAATAATGTCAAACAAGATGTGTCTTTCATCCTAGTTACTCTTCAGTGAAATATTCACAAGTATAAACCCCATGATTTGAGTAAAAAGAAGGAAATAATTCTAGTTGAGTTGACCGAAAATTCTCTCTAGATTTACAGAATATATCCTGGTGAAAAAAATATATATAAATATATTTTATATATTTATATAAATATATATATTTATATAAAATATATATATAATTTTTTTGCTGAGGAAGATTTGCCCTGAGCTAATGTCTGTTGCCAATCTTCCTCTTTTTTTGCCTGAGGATGATTAGCCCTGAGCTAAGATCTGTGCCAATCTTCCTCTATTTTGTATGTGGGTCACCACCACAGCATGACTGATGAGTGGTGTAGGTCCACACCCGGGATCAGAACATGCAAACCCAGGACACCGAAGCAGAATGCGCTGAACTTAACCACTACACCACAGGGTTAGCCCCTTTTTTTTTTTTTTTTTTTTTTTGGTAAGCTAAGCAGTGCTAATGAAATAACAAAGATATATGTGTTGAGTCTTTGATTATACCTACATGTTGGAGGGCTACTAGCTGTGAGCTCTAAAATTGACTTATAATTTATCTCCAAAGAAGAAAAAGCAAATGTTAACTAATGGTTCGTTTCATCACTCCTCAAAAAACCTGTTCTTCATCGGATGGAGGTACAGTGCTGGGATTTATGGAGACCCACTTCTATTCATGCTTATCCACAATGGCCAGTAATAAGAAATATTTACTATGTAATTATTGGAGAAATCTCAGGGCATAAGCTCCAGGGAGCTGGTTAAATAGTTTCTTAGCGTAACCTTGTTCTGGCCACTAGAAGCACAACCGAGGCCTTTAAAGAAGGAGTATGTTACCCACTAGCTTGTTATAGGATTCAGTTATCACTTGCACAGAATTTTTTATAGTATGTTTACACCACAAGGACAAAAAAGCATCAACGGAAATTTTCTTTTTTTTGAGGAAGATCAGCCCTGAGCTAACATCCATGCCAATTCTCCTCTTTTTGCTGAGGAAGACTGGCAATGAGCTAACATGTATTGCCAATCCTGCTCCTTTTTTTCCCATTTTCTCCCCAAAGCCCCAGTAGACAGTTGTATGTTATAGTTGCATAGCCTTCTAGTTGCTATATGTGGGACACGGCTTCAGCATGGCCAGACAAGCGGTGCGTGGGTGCTCATCTGGGATCCGACCCGGCCAGCCAGCAGCGGAGTGTGTGCACTTAACCGCTAAGCCACGGGGCCGGCCCTAGGAAATTTTCTTTAAAGGAAAAATCACCCACAATTTTACCACTCTACCAAACTATTCTCACTTTTTGTTCTATTGTGGTTTTTCTCAATACACATATTTTTTATGGTGGTAATCATAGTGAACATGCACTTTCATATTCCTTTTTTTCTTTTGCTTAGCAAAAAATCATGACTTTTTTGACTCATCTACACAATTATCTTAATTTTTTATTTTATTGTATTGAAGCACTGTGCACTACTAAACCAATTCCCTAATGTTGAATATTTAGGTTGCTTGCTTCCAATTGATTGCTAATGCACTTTAAGTAATATGGCAAGGAACATCCTAGTGCATGAATTTTTTTCTATTGAATTATTTGTTTTAGGCTGAATTTCCAGAATTGAAATGACTGAGTCAAAGGGAAAGAACATTTTTATAGTGATTCTCATATACTATCATTGCCATCCAAAACAGTTATACCTATTCAGCATGCCACTAACAGCTCATGATAATCTTGTCGTGTTGCACCATCTTTTCTCAGATGAAGTTTACATTCTGATTTGTATTTTATGTGAACAAATATGACCTAAGTGATATGATTTAGCAGAATGGACATTTGCTATAGCATTTTATCTTACAGCAAGATTAAAGTGTTCTCTCCAGTCAAAAGCAAATATCCTGGGAATTTTACCCCTAAATTAGATCTTAGATTAATGATTGACCAGTTGAGAACAAGGCATTTTGCTGGACTGATCTCTAAAATTTTTATGAAAATGGAGACTAATGGTGACTACCTCTGCTAACAAGTTCAAAGAAGTGAGAAGGTAAGACTCGAAACCGTTAGCTGACCCAGCATTCATTTAGTTATACAATCATTCATCACATATTTATTAAAATCTTATTATTGCCCAGTTGTGTAGTGGTTAAGTTTGCATGCTCTGCTTCAGCGGCCCAGGGTTTGTACGTTCAAATCCCGGGTGTGAGCCTACTCACCACTCATTATGCCACGCTGTGGCAGTGTCCTACATAAAAAATAGCGGAAGATTGGCACAGATGTTAGCTCAGCAACAATCTTCCTTAAGCAAAAAGAGGAGGATTGGCAATAGATGTTAGCTCAGGGCCAATCTTCCTCACCAAAAAACAAAAAATAAAAAACATTATTTCCTTTGGTCATCAAAGGCAAATAAGTCTCCCCACTGAGGCATTTAAAAGCTAGTAGAAAACCATCAACAAAACGAAAAGACAACCTAACAATTGGGAGAAGATATTTGCAAACCATACATCTGATAAGGAGTTAATCTCCAAAATATATAAAGAACTCATGCATCTCAACACCAAAAACCTAACAACCCAATTAAAAAATGGGCAAAAGACCTGAACAGACATTTCTCCAAAGAAGATATACAGATGGCCAATAGACACATGAAAAGATGTTCAAAATCATTAACTATCAGGGAAATGCAAATCAAAACTACAATGAGATATCACCTCACATCCGTCACAATGGCTATAATTAACAAGACAGGAAACAACGTGTGTTGGAGAGGATGTGGAGAGAAGGGAACTCGCATACACTGCTGGTGGGAGTGCAAACTGGTGCAGCCGCTATGGAAAACAGTATGGAGCTTCCTCAAACAATCAAGGATAGAACTACCATATGATCAAGCTATTCCACTGCTGGGTATTTATCCAAAGAACTTGAAAACACCAATGCGTAAAGATACATGCACCCTTTTGTTCATTGCAGCATTATTCACAGTAGCCAAGACTTGGAAGCAACCTAAGTGCCCATCAAGGGACGAATGGATAAAGAAGATGTGGTATATATACACAATGGAATACTACTCAGCCATAAGAAACGATGAAATCCAGCCATTTGTGACAACATGGATGGACATTGAGGGCATTATGCAAAATGAAATAAGTCAGAGGGAGAAGGTCAAATATCGTATGATTTCCTTCATTAAGTAGTAGATAATAACAACAACAAACAAACACATAGAGACAGAGATTGGATTGGTGGTTACCAGAGGGGAAGGGGGGAGGGAGGAGGGCGAAAGGGATAATTCGGCACATGTGTGTGGTGATGGGTTGTAATTAGTATTTGGGTGGTGAACATGATGCAATCTATGCAGAAACAGAAGTATAATGATGTACACCTGAAATTTATACAATGTTATAAACCAATGTTACTGCAATAAACAAAAAATTAAAATAAAATAAAATAAAATAAATAAAATAAAAGCTAGTAGAGGGCCAGCCCCATGGTGTAGCGGTTAAGTGTTCGCGCTCCAATGCTGGTGGCCCGGGTTCAGATCCCCTGCAGGCACCCATGCATCGCTTGTCTGGCCATGCTGTGGCAGCGTCCCATATAAAGTGGAGGAAGATGGGCACGGATGTTAGTTCAGGGCCGGTCTTCCTCAGCAAAAAGAGGAGGATTGGCATGGATGTTAGCTCAGGGCTGATCTTCCTCACAAACACACTAAATAAATAAATAAATTTAAAGGTATTGTATTGCCAAATGATTTTGGGAAATTCAGACCTAAACATACAAGAACATTTGTGCTTAGAGAATTCAGCAAGTCTGAGTTTTAATCCAAACTCCGTCACCTAGGAAAATGAGATAATCCAATTAACTATAACCAGCTATACTCGTCATTCGTCATATCCTAGGCACTCATAGGAACAGAGATAGAACGCAGAGCCCTGCCGTTAGGTAATTGCAGTCCAGAAGCAGGATTCTTTTCTTCTAACCACATTCTGACAACAAATCAAAATGACTATTTCCCAGAATCACAGAACTTCAGAACAGAAAGGATGATGGAGATCATTTAAGTCCCCCACTTAATAGCTGAAGATCAGAGAGTATTGTGTCGCATATTCAGGAAGCAGTGCTAAAATTATGATTAGAACCTGGGATAGATGTATCGCTGTTCCCAAATATTCAGTTCCCTTTCTCATGAAAGGATTAATTAATGCTCCCTATTGCAATATAACATGCAGCTCCTCAAACAGGAGAAGTATGTGTCTCTACCCTGTTGACATTGGGCTTGGCCAAGTGCTTTGTTTGGCCATTGGCATGTGAGGGGACATTGCATATGCCATGGCCAAGCAGAAGGTTTAACATTCATTATGTGGTTTTCTAATTCCCTTTTCTTTTCCCTCAGCCACAAGCTCACGTGTCCCTGGAGGGGACAGTTCCTTCAGCCTGGAATGAAGAGGACATTTGAAGCAGACATGCATCTGATCCATCTTCTCAAATGTCAAGAATATGAAATACAAACTTTGTTTATTCCTTGTTGTTGTAAGCCACTGAGATTTTATAGTTATTCATTACTAGAGCAAAGCTAACTAATTTAGAACACAAAGCCAAAAGGATAAGTGATTTGCTCGTTTACATAATTAGGTAGCTAAATGGAAGAACCAGAATTAAATCTCAGTCCTTTTGACACCCCGTCTGGTATTCTCTCTATATTTCAGAGCTCCTTTAATGACCAATGTAAACATCTACACACTATATTTTACTGAGATATTTAGAACATCCCCAAAAGCAATTTAGTTCATGACTACAGCTTTGTCCAATTAATTTCCTTATATGCTGAGGGCAACTAATATGCTAATATGCTAATCCATAAAACTCTCACTCCTTTTGGTCATTACCAACCATAGTGACCGGGAGCCATCCCTCCTGATGTGAACTGGGTGGTGTGGAGTTGGGGACTGAGTGAACATTTGCCCATTTTCAAATGTTCTTGTTGGCCTGGTCATCTTCAAGTGCTTGTTATCTGGGGTAAGATAGAGGATTCCAGCAACAGCTCCATTGTATAGTCTTATCTTAGGAACATATGGGCACTTTCACACTTGGTTTCTCTAAGTGGGCCTTTAAGAGTGATGGCAAATTCTGTCAACGTCTGACACCTGTTTTGTGTCCTCTCCAGTAAAAATCTGTCCAGGAGTTTCAAGAAGTTCCTTCTACTACAGGGTTGCTTCGTGCCCCTATTTCACTTTCTCCTGTAGCCATTTCCCTCCAGAAGTACTGTCAAAATTTATGTCTTCAACAAACCCTCCCAGTTAAAACTAGAACCTTCTATCTACTGATTATGCTATCCTTTGGACCTTTATACTCCATTTGAAGTAAAAGGCATAAACTTTCTATATCCAACTCAACATTTGTTCTGTATTCACTTTTGGATGATTCTTGGTCTTGCCATAGTCTAATAGTCTAAAGACCGTTAAAATTTGAATGTGGAACTCTAAGTAATTTATTGTGTCTAGCACTGTGGACCTTTTCAGGCGTTTAGTACATGCTGAATTATACTAATGATGATTAATTAGGCTTGTTTTATGAGGAGTTACTCCTCTTTGTTAATTCAAAGTTAGAATCTTGAATTTGGGAAAGTTGGAAGATCATCAGATAATATTAAGTGAAGGGGATTTTTGGTTCGTAATCATTGTAGACAATCTAAGCCATTCATTTAGTAGATAGATTCAGTTTTTATTCCAAACTATAGGAAGATTTTATCTTAGTTTGATTATGTCAAAATATAATTTATTAATCTATACCTGATACTGTGCACCAAGATAAATTCCAAAGGGATCAGAGATTTAAATATAAAAAGTGAAACCATAGAATATTTAGAAGAAAGTAAAAGAGAATTCTTTTTAACTTTGGAGTATGGAAGGCTGTTCTAAATATGACCCAAAATTTACAGGCCATAAAAGAAAAAGTTGATAAATTCAACAACCTTTAAAAGAACTTCTGAAACATACAGATAGACACACACACAAACACACATGAGCAAGATATATAACAAATTGGCAAAAAATATTTTAAACTTAAATTGCAAACCACTAATTTTCCTAATGTATAAAGAGCCTCTAAAAATTGATAATACAAAGAACAACAACCCAAAAGTGGCAAATTATATGAACAGTCTCAAAAAGTGGAAATATAAATGACTCTTAAACATATGAATAGACATTGACCTCACTCATTATAAAAGAGGTACAAATTAAAATTACGCTCAGATATTATTTTTCATCTAGGAGATTGGCAAAAATTCAAAGGTTTGCAAATATACCTGTGAGGAAACAGCTACTCTCTGCTGTTATGCGTATAAATTTGGACAAACCCTATGACGACAATTTGTCAATATTAACAAATTAGTAAGTGCACACAGAAATTGTTCCAGTAATTCTATTTTTAAAGATTTCCTTGACTGATCTGCTTGTTTATTTGCAAAATGATATTTGTACACATATATTCGTTGAATCATTGTTTATAACAGGAAAACATTGGAAACTACCTAAATGTATACCAATAGAAGACTGTTTATATTAATTATGGTACATCCTTACAACCAAATATTCTGTAGATGTAAAAGAGAATGAGAGGGGCCGGCCGCGTGGCTTAGCGGTTAAGTGCGCGCGCTCCGCTACTGGCGGCCCAGGTTCGGATCCGGGCACGCACCGACGCACCGCTTCTCCGGCCATGCTGAGGCCGCGTCCCACATACAGCAACTAGAAGGATGTGCAGCTATGACATACAACTATCTACTGGGGCTTTGTGGGGGAAAGGAAAAAGGAGGAGGATTGGCAATAGATGTTAGCTCAGAGCCGGTCTTCCTCAGCAAAAAGAGGAGGATTAGCATGGATGTTAGCTCAGGGCTGATCTTCCTCACAAAAAAATAAAAATAAAAAAAATATTAAAAAAATAGAAGAGAATGAGAAAACTCTTTATGTGCAACATGAAAAGATTTCCAAGGAATATTGTTTAGTGAAAAAAGATAGGGATGGGGGGACAAGTAGGCCAGGATAAGGATAGGAGATTTATCTCTGAATAATTTTTACACCTTTCAGTTTTTGAACTACGAAGCAGTATTACTTATTCCAAAACTTTTAGTACGAAAAGAAGAGACAATTTATAGAGTCAGTGGAGTTAAACAGAATTAGGAAAGCAGGTTAGTTAAGTTAGTTTTCAGAGTCTACTTGACATTAATATAAGTAAAGCCTTAGACATTTTTATTCATTTTCCTTTTTTAAACTCACTCTAGAGAAATGGTGTGGGCTAAATCAATGATATTGCATCTCACAGTGTTGCCAAGCAAAATCTCAATGAAGCATGTTCTAACACATTTGAAATATATGGGCCCTGAACACTATATCCTGGCATCCTCTGAAGAATAAGTGTGTGAGAAGAATTTCAGGATATAGCAATTTGTATTTTGGTATTCTGATACATTTCCTACACTGTCTGATGAAATAATGGCACTTTGCATTTCTTTTTTTGGCAAAGCCATATTGGTTAGATAATCTATTTCCAACCATATCGTTTCATACTTGATGGCTACATAGGAGGGCAGTACTTTCTTTGGAAATTCTTATGGATCCATGATATAAAACACTTTAAACACTAGTGGTGGGGATTTTTTCTAGTCAGATCACTATCAAGGTTCCTCATAGAAGAAACTATTTGGTGACAAAGAGGAAAAAAAAGAGGGCCTGGCAAATATTAATTGAGTCATTTAGTAAATAGAATGAATAGATAAGTCATATGTATTGAATCTTCATGGTGTGCAAGGCAGAATTATAGGCACGAAGAGAGATAGAGAGATTAATAGAATATGATTCCTGCCTAAAAGAGCTTAAATTTCATACAGTACATAAGATATGTAGACAGTCAGTCAAAATACAAAGCGGAATGTACTAAGTTGTTACAGAGCACAGAGAAGCCACTCCCACCTGGATAGTTGCCATGTTAAGAGAAACAAGAATTGCAAAGTAAAAATTAGCAACCATTCCTTCAACATTGTGTGAGGAGGAGAGACCTTCTGAGGGCTTTGACTTCCAACCACTAATGAAGCAAGACAATTTCCCTGGCTCTACCACTGTCTGGACAAAATAGCCCCCAGGATTCTCCAGCTTCCTTTGTAATTTTCTCCTTGAGAAACCTGGTTACTGACCTAGGATGTCTTGAGACACAGGAATTCTTTGGAGTAGTCCAATTTCAAAAATGGCCGATGTCTATTTCACACTACAAATTCCTAAGTCTCTATGAAGGAGGCTCTCATGGGTAGATTAGCATGAGAGAGTTCTTCACCTAAAAGCCCCATCAACACTGTAATATCAACAGAAAACACATTGCAGAGCCTGCTAAGATGAGCACCAGGCGAAAGGCCTACTGGGACCTCAGGGAAGTGCAGGCACCAGGAGCAGCTCAGCTGGAAGCAGACAGGAGGCCGCTCTCAGCTGCCTCCTCTACAAGGTCTTTTCATCTGATAGCAAATTTTAGTACTTTTAGAAAACAAAATCTGGTGAGCCAATAAATATGAAAACAGGAAAATATTTTCTGAGGCGAATGCATGTTTTTACAATGTGAACAAGGCAGTTATAACAAGTCCCAGGGCAGACAGTCTAAAATATTTGCCAGGAGAAGACTGTCCAACTTAAAAACACAGTTCAGCAAGGCTGCGTCTTCACAGGCCATCATTAAATATTGATGAACTAGCTTCAGGTTGTTTTGGGTTTTTTTTTTTTTAATTGGAACATATAACCTGTCTAAATATAGCTTAAGCAGCCATTTCACAAATTTTCTATGACCATAAAACACCTCTAAAATTGTAATATAGTGAATTGGAAATTTATAAAGAAATGAATTTTTGGATGAAAGCAGATAGCAGAAAAAAAATGTCTAATCTGAACTAATTTTTCAAGTCAAATGTGTAACATTATGCTAAAAGGGATCTATCAAAAAGAATCATTCATATAGGTACTTTGGACACTTATCTCTGAGTACCAGTCTTCCTACCTTTGAACATGTCTGGAGGACACTGGGGTGGCAGTGAAATTCTCCTGCCATTTCCCCAGTCTCCTCCAGAGAACTGTCTTCCTTGTCCTCTCCTTTGCCCTTCTCTCCTGCCATCCCTCTGCACAGCCTCTCACTCCATTGACGTTTTGTTCTCTCAGTGTCAGCGCTATAAATCCTCAAACCAAACTTTAAATTTTTAAGCAATAGTTTCATTACTTGGTCTCTCTGATGACACACCCTGTTCAGAGTTACGGTTTCATTAGAGTAAAGGTTACCAGAGTTCAACATATGTTTGGCATTATTTTAAAAGGCGTTGCTCTCTGGTAAGCTGCAGAGAAAATCTAAGACTGCAAACCTGCATGCTAGCAGCCAAAAGCAGACACTCCATGGATTTGCTGCTTTCTTGCAATAGGAACCTTCACTTTCTTACAATAGGTACTTTTCCTTCTGATTTTGGTTAAACCAGCTTAAAATAGGAAAGGACCCATAACACCATCGCCAACAGCAAACTCGGGTTATGAACTGAGCACTGTATTTGTGCAAGAGGTGTTCTCTGCCCTCCAAGGAGGCAGACAACATCAAAATGCCTCCATCCTACAAAGATTAGAGAAAACCCTGGAGTAGAGCAGGGAGGATTCTAAAGCTTTAAGAATGTTTAGAGGAAGGAAGATTTGATACCAAGGTTTAGTATGAAACAGAGAATCAGTTTTAATTCTGGCTTTGGTATATTTATTCTCTCTCTTTCTCTTTTTTTATAATTTTTTATTTTTAATTGTGCCTCCCTGTTATACTCTTTTCCTTTAGCCAGAGGCAAATCACTAAATGACTTAAAATATCTCTCTTTCTCTCTCTGTCTCCCCCTTTCTCCCTGTTTTAATAATACTTAGCTACCTCAAAGTGTTGCTGGAAAGATTCATAAGTGTGTCAAGTGTTTTGAAGATGAAAAGCAATATATAAATGCTTAAGTATTACTATAAAAGTTCAAGTAAATGAGCTCAGAGCATGTGATTAAATGGAATGCATGTGAATACACAATCCACAGATAGCCAAACAGCGAAAGAAGCTTCAGCTAAGACTCAGAACATGCATGACAATAAGCCTTTAATATTATAGAATGTTTTCAGAGTTGAAAAGCTCTCAGAGACCATTCAGTGCAAGTCCTTCATTTTACTGACCAAGAAAAAGGAAGTCACAAATGACCAGTCCGAGGCACACAGATAGATAGGGACAGCTGTGGGGCAAGAAACCAAGTCTCCTTAGTGCCCACCAGTGCTTCTTATACCACTCCATGCTGACTGCAAGATGTCAACTACATGAAAGAAAATAGTATGTTCAAATTTCGGGGACACATTGAAATGATATTTGTTGCCACACATCTGGATGTTGGTAAATATACTGATTTAAGGTTGAATTCTTTTTCATTCAGAATAAGTGTCCTCCTATAGACATATTTTGACTGTTATTTGTATATTTGAAGCTATTTTCCCATTAGAAGAGTAGTTGCAAGGATCTATATTTATTTGTTGTTAGTGCTGTTGAGTCATTCCAACTCCTAGCGCCACTGTGCACAGCAGAGCAGAGCCCTGCCCAGTCTTTTTGTGCCATCGTCTCATCTTCTGGCCCTACATCAGACAATGCTCTGCTGCTATTCATAGAGTTTTCATGGCCAATTTTTTTGGAAGTGGGTGGCCAGGTCCTTCTTCCTAGTCTTAGTCTGGAAGCTCTGCTAACACCTGTCCACCATGGGTGACCCTGCTGGTATTTGAAACCCCAGTGGCATAGCTTTCAACATCACAGCAAAATGTAGCTGCCGCAGTATGACAACTGATAGACAGGTGATGTGGTTCCCTTACCGGGAGACGAACCCAGACTATAGTGGTGAGAGCACCAGACCTTAACTTCTAGACAACCAGGACTGACTATCTATATCTATACTCATGTTCTATTGATCCTCAAAAAAATACATATATATATATGTATATGAAGGGCTGCTCTGCAAAATAGGTAAATGTGGGTGAGAGAGAAAATGAGAATATTTTCAGCTGACGCCAACCACAACTGGAGGAGTTGGCAAGAAAGAGTAAATGACCATTGATACCAATCCCTAAACTGACAGCTATTCTTCAGCAAACTTCTCAAATGAGACTCTCCATGCTGCTTTGGAATTATACCTTTTTAAAAGAGACATGTCAAAGTATCTATTAATGGGGTAATAATACCCAGCACCATTTGGAATGTCACGTAACCAGTGAACTCTGGCTCTGGAACACTGGTAAGGAGTTCATCTTATTACCAACCCAGTAGATCTGTTCTGGTGTAATGAGGCTGCCTTAAATTCTCTTCAAGTAAATTGGGGCCCTCAAACTTTTAGTGGGCATCAAAATCACAAGGAGGAGCTTGTTAAAACAGATTTCTGGCTCCCTTCCCAGAATTTCTGATTCAGTAGGGCTGGGGTGGGCATTCTGAAATTTGTCCATTTGGGGTGGGCAAATCTAATTTGCATTTATAACAAGTTCCAGGATGATACTGATTCAATTTAAGACCACAGTTTGGGAACCAATGGGTTAAAGAAAAACCATGCAAATAAGAGTCATCAAATTGCTTGGGTCTGCTCTGATTAGCTGCCTGGGTAGAAACTTGTCCAGAGTACAGAGGAGTTGGTAATTAACCAGGTAAAATTAATTCCTGAAGGCTGGAGTTTACAAATTAGCACAGCTAAACATGGCCCACAAGTGTTTTGCTTGACTCACACAGTATTATTTTTTAAATTGAATTTGTTGTCAATATTTAAAATTCATGACATTTTGTGAAAAAAATCTAGGTCCTGGGTTTTCTCATAAATCAACTCTCTGACAGCACGGGGCCATGGATGCCCCCAGAAGAAAGGGTGCCATGTCAGGGGATCTCAGTCTCCACCTGACTGACTTCGTTTGCTCAGACTGTCTCCTGCTTTTGACTTTGTGTTCCTGTGTAAATAAAGAATCTAAAAACTTCAAAATGATTTTTTCAGTTTAGTTATCTACTATCCACAGCTTTATTAAATAAACCAGGCATGTCACCACTCATTCCATTTTACTAGACGTACTCTGTTTGAAAACACTCCACGTACATAAGAAAGAACAAAATGGAATCTCACATCATTGGCTGGTATCCCTAGCATTGGCCAGGCAATTTTCCTTTTTTACTTCCCTTTAGAATAGTTAAATATTGTATTACTTAAGTTTCAAAGCAATTCAGAAATTTAAAAAAGCTCAGAAATAGGATTTGCTATATAGAATGATACTCTCAAATGTTTATTTCGATAAATAATGAAATATATTCTTTTCTTTTTTATAAAAGGAGAAAATCAAACAAAGTTTAGTAATATGTATACGTGGGAGAAACCCAGGAAAACTCTTATTTTCTTTATCTAACTTCTTAAAATAATTCGTTTCTACATGTATGTGTTGTTTGCTTTTATTTTAATACTTAACCCTTACTTTTCTCTCAAATTTTCTTACCTTTTTTTATTTAAAAATTTAACCGAGGCCGGCCCGGTGGCGCAAGCAGTTGGCTGCGGCGGCCCAGGGTTTGCTGGTTCGGATCCCAGGCGCGCACCGACGCACTGCTTGGTAAGCCATGCTGTGGCGGCGTCCCATATAAAGTGGAGGAACATGGGCACGGATGTTAGCCCAGGGCCGTCTTCCTCAGCAAAAAAAGGGGAGGATTGGCGGATGTTAGCTCAGGGCTGATCTCCTCACAAAAAAAAAAAAAAAAAAAAAAAAAAAAAAAAAAAAAAAAAAAAAAAATTTGACCTATTGTGCATACTTTTAAAGAATTGTTCAAATTCATTTTGGAATGAGACAGAGTAATACTAAATTAAATATTCACATTATTCTTCACATACTTATAATGAGCTTTTTTGGGAGAGGCATTTAAGTTCTACCTTAGTTTGCTGTGGTCTGGGGACCAGCATCACCTGGGAAATTGTTAGAAATGAAAATTATTGGGTCCCACCCCACACTCACTGAACCAGAAACCCGGGTAATGGGGCCCAGCAGTCTGGATTTTACCAAGGTCCCTGGGTAATTCGGATACACAATAAAGCTTGAGAACCACTATTTTAAACCATCAAATAGGTATGGTAAATAATTATGTCTGTGCAAATAGTAAAGTATAAAGCCAAGGGACTTTGTGAAAGTAACTCCTGAATAATTTTAAAATACAATTTTTTGGCCAACATTGTTTTTCTCTATTTAGTAGTACTCATCAGAACAGAGAGATTTCTCTTTTTCATCTTTCCGAAGGAATTTGTATTTTAGAATTTGCTTGCACAACTAGCTTTGAGAACCATAAGGCATATTTCATTTTAGATTGATATAGGAAGACACAATGCTAGTGAAAAAGGCAAGAAGATAAACCTATGCTGTCATTTTGCCTCATCTCTTTTCAATATTCTTAAAAGTCAAATGTCTGTGGACCATTCAGGCAATAGAGCTGTAATATTCTCCATCTTTTTTATACCTCCCACCATCGGCATGATGAATCCAATGATTCTCAACCATGGATGCTTTCAAATCACTAGGGACCTTTTAGAAAATATCCTGGCCTAATATCCCCAGAGATCCTGATTTGGTTGGCTTTCAATGGTACCAGGGCCACTAATACACTTTTAAAAGCTTCCCAGGGGGTTACCCATGTGCAGTTGGTTTTTAGGTCACTGTCAAAGCTGGGGAAGGATGCAGACAGGGCTTCTCAGGGGCCAGCCCAGTGGCATACTGGTTAAGTTAGCACGCTCCACTTCAGCAGCCTGGGGTTTGCAGGTTCAGATCCTGGGCGTGGACCTACGCACAGCTTACCAAGCCATGCTGTGGCAGGGGTCCCACATATAAAAAGTAGAGGAAGATGGGCACGGGTGTTAGCCCAGGGCCAATCTTCCCCAGCAAAAAGAGGAGGATTGGCAACAGATGTTAGCTCAGGGTTAATCTTCCTCACCAAAAATTTTAAAAAATTTAAATTAAAAAAAAAATTGTCGATAAGAGAAATAAGATGAGTTTACTTGAGCCAGAGTTTACTAAGACTGGGAAGGTCTTAGAAAGCGTTCTGGAGAAGCACGATTTACAAGTCCAGTCTTATATCTTTTTAGAACAAAGAATATACATTAAACGCACCCAGGATACATTTTCATCAAAGTTTCAAAGAGGTATTCAATTACAAATTAACAGGTCATTGTGACCGAGATGTCAGGAAAGGGACTAATCTGGGCGTTACCAATAGGGCTTGGGTGTTAGCAATAGGGCATTACCAATAGGGCATAGGAGGGGAAGTATGCATTCTTATCTTAAGAGAGTGTATTCTTTACTTTAATGGTTAAGCAGATGTACAATGTATGTTTGATAGGCCATAAGTCAGGCTATTTAGTTCATGCCGAATCAGTTTTGAACCCAAATAGTTACCCCATATACCTCAATATGTGAAAATCTCTTGTTAAAATGCTCCCTTAAGTAAATAAACAAAAACCAAATCTTCAACCTCAGCCCTTCTCTCCCTATGGAAAGTGAAGCTATCTCTCCTTACATGAGCAGAGATGAGTCTAGTAACTAAAAAATCTTGAATGACTATCAATTGAAATGGCCTCAACACAAAGTCACTCTGTTTATACCAAGCAAAGACAAGAATTTGTGTAAATGATTCAGGTTCCCAAACACTTTTCCCAGATGATTAAAGCCAAATCACTTTTTCTTTGGCTTGAAATTTTGGATAACTGGCTTAACTCTCCCTCCACCTTGCTTTGAGGTGTAGACATAGCCCATAGCAAAAGTAGTGCATTCTGCTGTTTGCTTGACCTCAGGAGAGACGGAGGGGGTGATAATCAATTCTTAATTTTGCTTTGTGGGTGGAGTGTTGATAGTACCAAATGCAAACACCTTCAGTCTTTTGCTGGACTGTTACTTCTGAAAACATTGGATTTGGATCAGAATTCAGAAACAAAATGTTAATCCCTCCCCTCCATCCCCCTCAAAACTCCTCTTATTTATTTATTTATTTATTTTTGCAACTGCTGGTATTTTTGTGACAATGCTCTCTTCCCACTATTTCCTCACGGCAAGCTAAAGGATCTTTGGTTTTTGACCTTTTGATATGAAAACGTGCATTACAGCCATGTTTTTGTGGCTCTTGTTTTCTTTGATTTAGGGAAGTGGCAAGAATGTGTGGAACAATCACAAAGTTCACATTTCCTCTTATAAACAAGTGAAAAGGGCGACTCAACAGAGTTTCTCACTGACTTCAGGGACATTTTCTTTAAAAAGACAGACTGAGAGAAGAAAATTTAGAAAATATTTAATTTTATGATATCCACAAAGACCATGGACCCTGGGGTCCAAAGAAATGTTGGACCCTGCGGAGGGTCCAACATTTATTTTCAAAGTTTCAGCAAAATTGCTCCATTGTGTATAGCAGCGTAAAGATCTGAGATGAAATCTTAGTTTTATCTCCAAACTAACTGTGTGAGTTAGGGAAAATTACCTAACTTTCCTAAACCTTGTTTTGTGTTCTGTAAAATGATCTCACAGGATTTTTATGTAGATTAAATTAGATAATTTCCTAGAAGCATTTACTCAGTGCCTGGCAAGGAGTATAGAGTCAATAAATAGTAACTCATCTTTATTATTACTCTAGGTAGATTCCCTGAAGGTTAGCTTAGGCTACATTTCTCAAACTTGTCTCTGTCCACACCAAACTGAGGTATTAAACAATTAAGAAACAGGGATTTGAGACTTTTCCACAGTAGATGAAGTTATAAGAAAAAAGAGAGAACTAGCAAATTCAAAAACCACAGGATATGTGAAAACTAGATAAGCAGGCTTTTATAATATAGCATTCACTTTGGAGAAATAACCTGTAAATATGACGGTAACCAATTAAAATGGACTAGTAATTATGGAACTCGAGGCCTGTGTCATGAAGAAACTAAGGGAGCATCTTTCATCCTAACTCCATTGGATTCTAGAGCAATGGGACTGTGACCAAAACTCTGGAACCATACATACCCTTCAGCAAACAGTACAGGGCAAGCCTACATATGACTGCGGTGCGGAAGCCTTCCAGAGCGAGGTCATCTCTCAGAGAAGTCAGCCCCCTAACTGATCTGCTGGCTCAGAGCCTTGGTGGAACCATCCAAGCCGACAGCAACCCTACTTCCTGCTATACTCTGTATTCCTCCCAGGGTTTGCATTCCAAGCCTGCCCTGACCCTCCCTCCCAGAGACTCCTCTAGGCCCACAGCCTGAGGAATTCTATGTCTGTAAGAAGATACTCCAAGACGATTGAGGATGGGAACTATTTTAACTCACAAACAAATCTGAAAGGGGCACGTCTCTGCACTCCCAGATGAAAGAGATTTAGGCTTGTGAATCACTGAAAATAGCAGGAAATCAGACAAGAAGGGCCTTGTCCCAGAGTAATAGCCTCACTCAGAGATTAAAATAGGTCCGACCTTTGTCTATGGGTTGGTGTTGTCTCGGTCGTATTTAGCTGCTCCAGCTGAGGACTTCTGAAAACCTCTATCGGCGTGTTGCGAAACCTCATCTCTGGGTCAGGGGGTGGTCTCTCCCTGAGCACAGTGAAGCCACTTATTCAGGGCAACACTTGACTGCGGCTTGTGGCTTCTAAGCCAAGAAAATGGAACTCACTGAAATTCCAATTTTCTTTCTTTCCTGCTCAGATGAAGTTAGAAACAGTGAAATGTGACAGTCAAGGAAATGGAGGTTCTCCAACCGACACTGAAGTCATGAGACCATCATCCACCTATTCGCTCACCTGTGGGGGGACCTGAAAGTCCAAGTCTAGGGTGGCTTCTCTGCTTAGAAAGCTTATGGGGGGAGCCAACTGTTGCAGTGTTTGTGGGCCCTGGTGTACAGCTTTGTTGAGCAAGATAACAGAACAGAGGGCAAGTTATTTATAACCAGGGGCCCTGGGATCAGGAAACTAGAAGCCTGTTTTCTACTTCTATCCCGGCCAATGAGTCACTGCCTCAAACTCAAATTATTTCTCTGTGCCTCAGTTTCACCTTCTATAAAGTGGAGATAATAATACCCATTCCTCTCTACTTTCTCACTATATTGTGGAAGGAAATTATTGCATAAGTGAGCCCTGGGGAGGAAAGACTTAAATCAAAGCATCATTATTGCTATTTCTTATAGCCAAATAATCACCATGGTAATCATAGCTTTCTTTTACTAATAATCCATGCCACCTCTGGTCTGGTAACCTAAATGTCAAAAGATGGGTGTTGTATTACAGCTTTTGAAGTCCTCTGTCCTTTAGAACTTGGCATTTAATTCACATAACATCTAATTTTGCTTAGAGTCACTTACTTCATTTTGCCAAAAATCATTTTGCAGGAGCAGCCCAAACTAAGGTGCAACAGACGCTGAAGTGAACATTCCAATCATTAAATATGATACAGACAAGTTTGGGGAGTAAACTCTTGATCTCGGAGTGCAAGATCCAATTAGACAGTGGTGGCCATTTCCTTCTTTGATTTACTATTCTATTGGTCTCTTTGACCTGGAATGAATAAGGTGACATGGCTCAACCACATGACCTATTTGAGCCACGCCGACCATCAAGCATTATTTCATAACTTGCCTCGGATGAGCAAGATCATGTGGCTCATGCCATCAGACTCTAACTCCCCTAAAATGGTTGTCTGTTATTTTACATTAAGAATGACATGTAACACTCAAACTTGAAATTTTATTTTTTAAATTATCATTTATTATAGTAAAATACACATAATTATTTTTCCCATGCAATTTTCTGGAATTAAGCTACGTAACTTTTGTCAAATTCTCCTTTTTTTATTGGGTAAAAAACACATAACATTAGGGGTCGGCCCAGTGGCGCAAGCTGTTAAGTGTGGGCACTCCACTGCGGCAGCCCGGGGTTCGCAAGTTCGGATCCCCGGTGCGCACTAACGCACCGCTTGTTAAGCCATGCTGTGGAGGCATCCCATATAAAGTAGAGAAAGATGGCCACGGATGTTAGCTCAGGGCCAATCTTCCTCAAGAAAAAGGGGAGAATTGGCATCAGATATTAGCTCAGGGCTAGTCCTCTTCACAAAAAAAAAAAAAAAAACACATAACATTAGATTTATCATCCTAACCATTTTTAAATGTACAGTTCAGTAGTGTTAAATATAATCACATTATTGTGCAACAGATAAAATTTTATGTTAACCACTTTTAAGTGTACAGCTCAGTGGCATTAAGTGCATTCATATTGCTGTGTAATCAGCACCACCATCCATCTCCAGAACTTTTTCATCTTCCCAAACTGAAACTCTGTCCCCATTAAACAACAACTCACCATTTCCCTCTCCTCCTAGCCCCTGGCAACCACCATTCTACTTTCTGTCTCTATGAATTTGGCCACTCTAGGTACCTTGTATAAATGAAATCATGCAATATTTGTCTTTTTGTGACTGGCAATTCTCACTTAGCATAGCGTCCTCAAAGTTTATCCATCTTGTAGCATGTGTGAGAATTTCCTTCCTTTTTAAGGCTGAGTAATGTTCCATTGTATATATACCACATTTTGTTTATCTATTCATACATCCATCAATGGACATTTGGCTGCTTCCACTTCTTGGCTATTATGAATAATGCTGCTATAAGCATGGGTGTGCAAATATCTCCTTATGACTTTGCTTTTAGTTCTTTTGAGTATATGCCCAGAGGTGGAATTGCTGGATCATACATTAATTGTTTTTCATTTTTTGAGGAACTGTCATACTGTTTTCCATAGTGGCTGCACCGTTTTACATTCTCACCAATGGTGCTCAAAGGTTCCAATTTCTCCACATCCTCACTAACACTTGTTATTTTCTTTTTTTTTTTATAGTAGCCATTCTAATGGGTATGTTGAAATTCTATTTTTGATAAGTGAGTAGGAGATGGAGAGGTGAAGATTAAACAGTTTATAGGGCATTCTCGTATATTTGTATGAGGCTTCTCTTGGACAGGGTGGTGAGGACTAAAACAGAATGGCTAAAAGTCATCTCAGAGAATAGTACTTCTTGGTTACTCTTGCTCCAAGTGGAGAGGAAATGTACAAAAATGGCTACAAAGGATGGCGGGGGCGGTTTCCCTGCCAACTCTGAGTCAAACGAGAAAACTGAGCCCAAGAAGAGAAGTCAGAAAGAATTTAATGCAAAGTATGCACAGTGCTCCCTACTTGCCCCATGCATTTGGCATGCAGATGTTCTGGATGACCCTGAGAGGCACTTGAGTGTTTCGCAGTTTTGCACAGTTTCCCTATGGAACTGCCTGACAGAAGCAGATAAATCAGAGAAGAAAGAGTGAGAGGGGTTTTCTCAGGAACTGGGCAACAGAATGGGGAAAACCAATATCACTAATCCTGGTCAAAGGTAGAAATTAAAAGAATGAGACTGGAAGTTAAGCCTAGGAAAACTGACTTGCTTCTGCTCTTTCGCCGCCGGCCCGAGACAATCACCAGCGGAACGTAACACCAGTTCTTTGGTCTACCGCTCACTTCCCTTTCTAAAGTCCCTTCCTTGCTCTTCTGCTCCCAGGGGCCTAATACTGGCCTGCTACTCTGACTGCCCACAGCCGCCTTCTGCAGGATTTCACCCATCCTCCACTCTCTCTCCTAGTTAGGCATTCAAAAATATTTATTGGATACCTGCAAACCACGACAGTCAAACTACATAGAGTGGATAACTTGAGATTTTCAACTTTTTTTTCCTAAAATTGTGTTCAAAGCAAAATTAATCTCTTCCACAGTGGTGTACCAAGGACAGGGCAATAGAAGTCTGCCTCAAGTGCAAGTAATTCATCACTGTTTGTAGAGAATTTTAAAATTTTAAAATAATAAGAAGAATTTTTAAATAATAAACCAAAATAAAGAATAATCTCAAAGGCATGCTACTTTTTATTTTCCCCTTGGTGTCAACTCCAAACAAGCTCAAAGATAAAATACTCCTCCCACCCAAAATATGTTTTGTTGGTCCAAGTTCTAAGCAATTGCTGTGGTTACTGTTGAATTTTAATAATACATATGCAATCTTCAAATATATAAAAAATATATTATTCTTTAATAAACATTGTATTCTACACGGAAGTTAAGTCAAAAGATTCCCATCTGTACACCCAGAGATTCAGCTGCTCACATTTGTTTTGAGAGTAAGTTCAAAATAGTTCAGAGTCCTTTGAGCTTTACTAGAGGGCAGTTACTATCTCTATCCCCTAGGGTACTGCAGCTTCGTATGTTTAAAACAGCAGATTCAAAACAAACAATGATCATGAGGACAAAGAATGAAAACTTAGTTACTTCAATTCTGCATCTGGGAGTAATGGAATAGAGTATATGGCAGTATAAAATATTTTCCCTTTTCTCAAGAAATCATTAAAGTCTTATACGTTAATTTTTATGTACAAAACTAAAATAGATTTGTTCTGTAACATTTGCTTTATTTTTAATTTATTTATTTGCATGATTATATATTAAATTTAATAAAATTTTATTGTCCATGTTTCTTTTCTGACTGTTAGTATTATTCATTTTATATCACAATTATTATTGAAATATGTTTTTCATCCGGCAGTATTAAAAATGACCAGTGCTGGGTGTCAAAAATACTAGATACATGACTGCTGTTACTAATTTTTTTTTTCTAATTTGCGCATGATTCATTTTTTAATTATCCAGTAAAGCACTGGATGTCTGGCAGGCACTGGGCTCAGCCGTGGGCTTACAGGGTCCAATAAAGCACAGATGGAGCCTCGAGGTCAGTGTCTCTGGAATACGGTAAATTGAAAAGTCCCAGGTTATGGCTAGAACATGAGGCTGAACTGAACATACTCATACAGGTCTAACTTACTGTGGAACAAATTCTCGACAGCCCTAGACCAAATTGATCAGGTTGCTTATTTCATTCATTTTCCCGTAAATGAGAGGCCTGGTGTATGCACAAAAGAAGGGGCCTGATATGTTTTACACCTACTTAAAAAGATATTTATGAATGTGTTCTAATCCAGTTCTGTGATTATGTTTAAGAAATGCCCACTATCATGATGCCTCCTTATGCCACATCAATAAACACAAAATAAATAAAGCAGGCTTATGCACATCAAGCAGAAAGGGAACCAGTTGCTTATAATTATTTGGAGTATTCTATGTTGAAAGGTGGAAAAGACTAGATGGAGAGCTTCCTGTTGTCCTTGCTATCTCAATGATGGGAAAGGATGAGGGAGGTAACAAGCTTAAAATAAAAATGCTAGAGGGAGCACAGGGACAAAGGGTAGGGGAATTTTTCAATATATTTTTATTTTTTCTATGCAACAGGCACACACCTCTCTCCTTAAGGAAACCAGAATTCCCCTCAATTCTTTGGAAAAAAGAATCATTCAACTGAATCTAAATATAAGATGATTGATTATTGCTGGTCAATTAAGGCTTAAGAAGTTTCTTTTCTTTTCAAAAAAAGAATGATCTTTTGTAGCTATGGTAGACTTGAGACTCTATTTTTTTTTTTTTTTTTTTTTTTTTTTTTGCTTGATGGACTTTGGCAGAGGGTTCCATCCATTTCCTATCAGATAGAGCACCTTACAACCTTCTGTGAAGAACTGTGCAGGTGGTCCAAGAAGTAATGGGATGAAATTGAGCAAAAGAAATATTAGGCTGAAAATCAGGGGGGAAAATATACCTGCAGCAAGTCCCATTATTCTGTGGAATAATCTCCCAGGGAAACCGGTAATGGCCCCATCACTCGTGTAATTCTAAACAAGGATGAAAAAAAATATTTGAGCATATTCTATAAGGAAATAAAAAGGGAGAAAATGACCTAATTTTCCATCTGTAATTTTCATGATTCTGCCTTAAATGGCCTCTTCACACATAATATCTCACAATTTGAGTAGGTGAGACTGAAAAACACAAAAATGATCTTTGGCCAACTCTTCAAGGCAAGAGTTAAAAATCTTTAAAATATAACATTCTTGACAATAAAAGTCAGACTTGAAGTTATGATAAGGTATTCCCACTTATTTCATACACATTTATATACTTATTCAGTGTGCGTAGCTAATTTTAAGATCAAAATTCAAATGTGTTTCCATGTGCAAGGCACCATTTCAACATCTCTGTCACTGCAGCTGATGCTGATATTGATGCTTCCCGTTAAGAGTCAAATCCCATTTTTTAGGCTGAGACAGGAAATACCACTCAGCACTGGAATACATATGAAAATCAGGACACTTTCAAAGATGTAATGCAGGAAATGAACCAGAGAATATTCAAATAGTCACAATGTGCCTAACATTTTAAACAATTTCTTCCTCTTTTAAACAAGTGCTGAGCAAAGCTTCCTGTGTTTCAAAAGCAACATCAATGGACTCTCAAAATGGCAGGTCCCATATACTTATTGTTTCTTCTCCTCACACTTAATTTCCCTGGCTTTACGTGAGGTTTCCAGAACTTTAAAGATGGCCTGTAAAGCACTTCTACATATTTATGTTTAAAATTCTGTCTTCGTGAAGTAGATAGAAGGTAATATCAGCCAGTAACATCAACAACTTGCTCCTTTGAATTCCTATAGTATGTGGGGAAACTAAGACACTAGAAGGTAAGAAACCTGTTTGCAGTTCTTGAGAGACTTACAGGTTAGGAAAGAAGGGGTGATGTAAAGCTAATAACATAAATAACGAAACACTGTTATCTGTGTTTCTACCTATAAAATGTAGGTAACAGTACTTAGCTGGTGGTAAGGATTAGGAGGAATGATTATTGCAAAGCATTCAGCACAGTGCTTGGCACACACAAGTGCTGTATCAAAGGATATTGTCATTACAGGAGAATTGCCAGATAAGTAAATTTTAAAAATAAAGGCGAGCTCAGAAGTTGGGGAGAAGCAGAGGTCAAGGAGAGGTGAGGCAGTCTGTGGCAAGCCAGGAAAGTTTCTTGGACAAAGCAGGACTTAAACTGGGCCTTGAAAACTGAGGGAGGCCAGCCAAAAGGCAAAAAAGTCCCTGTTCACTTCCAAAAATGGGATTGACAGGACTATCGGGGGTGATGACACATTCTTTCAAACTCTTTTCTTGAGTGATCCTGATGGACTGATTTCCCGTATCTTCTAAACTTGTTTTTCCAGGTAAATGCAAACATCAGAGCATTAACTCATTTACAGTTTAGTCCTAATCCAATTTTGTTCCATTTCAAACTCCTCTGTAGCACAACCCAAGAGCACTCACCAGCCAATACTTCCTAAAAATCATCCACAGGACAATACCCGAAGATCCTTGGGGAACAACAGGGAACGGAGTTTCAGAGTGGACTTAAGCTACCTTTTCTTTTTAAGCTAACTTTTCAACACAAGTCAAAGCTAACCAGGTGATTCCTTTCTAGTCAGTAGGGCCCAGTGACAGCCCCACACCCTTTGAGTCAATGGGAAATAGTTTCTTAACTCACTTTTGGGAAATGCTGCCAGTGATTCAGCACTACAGGCTGGCTCACTGGGACATCATAAGGGACACTTCCCTCAACAGCCTCCACACCTCCTTGGTGAGAGGTGAGTTTCCCAGGCTCCAGTGTTACTCATAAGCATCACTGCTATCATAGGAGGGAACATCAGAGGGTCAAAGGCAGTTTTTCTTTTACCAACATTTTTGAGACTCTAGAAGGCTCTTTGAGTAGATACTGTATGAATTATCCAAACTGGGAACATTTTGAGAATAAAATGTGGCACTATTAATAATTGTGCTACAACAGCAGACATCAGCAGGGAATGTCCCAGGCAAATGGGTTTACGTGATCATCCTATCTCAAGGTCTTGGGGTCCTGTCTTCTAAGAATAAGAACATTTATTTGTCAAGCATTTATTAAGCAGGTACTATGTACCACACACTATGATATATGCTAGAGATACTATATAACTGTCTTTGCCTTAGAGGCCTCAGGCTCATACAGGAGAGAAACACATAAATAGGTATTTATAAAACACTGTAGAGGTCAAGGACCCTGAGGAATACCTGAAGCATCTTGAAGAGTGAGAGAAGGGGCCAGCCCAGAGTCGTAGTGGTTAAGTTCACGCACTCCACTTCAGCGGCCCAGAGTTTGTAGGGTTCGGATCCTGGGCACAAGACCTACACACTGCTTATCAAGCCATGCTGTGGCAGGCCTCCCACATATAAAGTAGAGGAAGATGGGCATGGATATTAGCCCAGGGCCAATCTTCCTGAGCAAAAAGAGGAGGATTGGCAACAGATATTATCAGGGTTAATCTTCCTCATCAAAAAAAAAAAAAGAGTGAGAGAAAATTTCCTGAAAGAGATGCTGACCTATCTACATCTTCATCAGACAAGGAGGAATGATAACCAAATTCCAGGCTGAAATGTCATTGAAAAACAAAAGTATCTAGTATTTATTGACCATTTACTATGTATTGGCCACTTTATAGGTAATATCTCATTTAACCCATCCTTCTAGTACCTCCATTTTATAGATTAAAAAAAATAAGCACAGAAATAGTAAGTAATTTTCAAGTTGTGACGATTTTAAACATCGAAAGCTTCTATATCTCCTTCCCTTGAATCGGGCTTCGACCAATAGCGTACAGTGGAAGTGACTCTATACAACTTCTGAGGCCGGGTCACAGAAGGCCAAGCAGCTTCCACCTACTTCGCTAGAACACGTGTTGGATCTCTGAGCCGCCAATAAAATATCCAACTCCCTGGAAATTGTCATGCTGGAATGGCCACGTGGACGCACTCTGGCAGACAATCCCAGGTGAGCTGATCCTTCAGCCATCCCTGCCCAGGCACCAGATACATGAGAAGTCAACTTAGAAGAGAATCCTCCAGACCCAGCCTAGAAGAACTGTCCCCACTGGCCCTTTTCTGAATCTGGACTCACAGAATTTGTGACCTTAAAATTGTTATTGTTTTGTACCACTAAGTTTTGGGTGGTTTGTTTCACAGCAATAGTAACTAGGTCACAAAAACTCATGCCTAAGCAGGCAATGAAAGAGAATTCAAATCCAGAAAGTCTGGCATCAAAAACCATTCTTTTAATTGTTGCTTCTCAAGCAACATGACTTTTTTGTATACATATAAGCACCTGTGGTACCTGACATAGAAAGTTCAGTGTAGAAAGTGATTAGAGATGGATTTGGAGAGAAAACAAGAACCCATTAAGTTATAGTTCTAAACCACATTAAGGAGTTTGGAGCAATAGGAAGCCACCCAGAAATTTTAAAGCAGTAGAATGTTGTAGTCAGCTTTGCATTTTAAAGGGATCACTCTGGTGTCTATGTGGAAGAAGACCTTGAGAGGAACAAGATTGGCGGCACTTAGGAGCCTATTAAAGCAATTCAAGAAAGAAATAAGTCAATGGCGGCAGCAGAACACATGAGGAGGAAGGGGAGTAAAATCAAGAAATGGCAGCTAGACAGAGGACAGTTGTTGAACGTTATTCTCTGCCTAGTGCCATAAAATATTCTATAATCATTCTACTGCCAAACGTGGAGCTAGAGAGAAATCGAAAGATAGGTAACGTGATTAAGAAATACCTCTAGAGATGCACCGTAGTGAATGCTCAGGGCCACACTTGCCCTGGTAATTGAAAGGTACAGCTGTACCTCTCAGTTCCCTTCCCTTCCTTTCCTGGCTCTTCTTTCTTCCTTTCCCTTCTCTCTTCCCTTCTCTTCCTTCTTCCCTTCCTCTTCCCTTCTGTCTTCCCTTCTCTTCTTTCTTCTCTTCCCTTCCATCTTCCCTTCCCTCGTCCCTCTCTCTTCCCTTCTCTTCCTTCTTCCCTTCCTCTTCCCTTCTGTCTTCCCTTCCCTTCTCCCTTTCATTTTCCCTTTTCTTCCCTTCCCTTGTCTTCCCTTAGAGATGGCGGAAGAGGAACAAAGCATGATAGGAAGGTTAGTTATATACAATCATTTTGAGAAAACATAACTATGTTGTCAATAATGAAAATGAGGTTCCTCATTAAAGAAAGTGAAAGAAAGAGGAAAGCCAGAAATAATCCTGAGATTATGAACTGGAATTGAAAGTATTGGAGTGAACTTGTAGTTTTAGATAGATAGATAATAGATAAATAGATAGCCGTATAGATAATAGATGGATATAGATTTATATGTATAAATATATATACATACATATACATATATGCATCTGATATATATACACATAGAATCTTAGCTCTGTTTCCCAAGAGGGTCTAGAAGCAGTGACACTTCAGTAGCAATGAGCACTCTGAGAGCAGATTTTGGTTTCCGGATAATATTCTCCACTAAAAGGAACCAGGACTCCTTGGATAAGCAGTTGATTCTAGCGCTTGAGTGAGGAAGATACAACGTGGGCTTGGATTATCTTATTGTCCTGGAAAGTAAGGAAGTGCTCAAAGAATGATATAAACACCATCAAAAAGACACAGGAGCTGGTTCACAATCGTCCTATTGGCCAATTCTGGAAAACTGTGCATCAGAATAAATAATGATAGTAATAGATCACAATCCACTGAATAAAATAGGAATCCATAAATCTATACATATAAACAAATGATTGAATGAATAAACGAAGAAGGGAAGGATCTATCCAACTACTGAGGCTGTTGACATAATTTTGAAGTATTTCAACACAAAATCTTTATCAATTACAAAAGGGGGAAATGGTGATTTCAAAGGTGAGAAAGCTGGCAACTTGACCAGATCGTCAAGGTTGGCATCACAAGCGGTGTGATGGATGGTGGTCCTGCGCCTCCATTACGGATCAACTTGAGAAGATCACAGCATCATTTCTGGGGTCTTTCTACCAGAAATGGATGATCTGAGTCTGGTTATAAGAAAACTTCATAAAGGCCCAGTTTGAGGGACATCCTACCAAATGAAGCATCAGTACTTTTTGATCTGTCAAGATCATGAATCACAGGGAAAGACTAAGGAAATGCTCCAAATTAAAGAAGACTAAAAAGTGGTAAAAATAAGGGCAATGCATGATTCTGAACCATAAAGGAAAAAGACACTATTGCGAAAGCTGTCAAAATTTGAATGGGGTCTATGGATTGGAACGTAGCGTTGTATCAATTTCCTGATTTGGAGGATTGTTTGGGATTAAGAGGAGAATGTCTTTGTTTTGGGGAGTACACTGGAGTTTTAGGAATTGTGTTTACAATAGGAAATATGGAAGTTCTTTGAACTGTTCTTGCAACTTTTTTTAAGTTTGAAATAATTATATATACATTAAAAAAAAGCCTTAAAGAAAAGTTAAAAAAAAAATTGGGGAAAAAATTTGCAACATACACGGAAAAAATAAATAAAGTATAAGTGCTCAGAGATTCCTGTATAATAGGAACTAAAATAAAAGCGTTCTAATTCACTATTTAAAAAAAGGTTAAAGAGCACTCCCTAGTTATCAAACTCCATAAAAACTATCAAATATAGATGATAGAATGCTTTGTAGGTTTCTTTTTTTGTTTTTTTTCTTTTTTTGGTGAGGAAGATTGGCCTTGAGTTGACATCTGTGGTTATATCTTCCTCTACTTTATATGTGGGATGCCGCCACAGCATGGCTTGATGAGTGGTGCATAGATCCATGCCCAGGATCAGAACCCGTGAACCCCAGGCTGCCAAAGTGGAGTGCATGAACTTAATCACTATGCCACCAGGCTGGCCCCACGCTTTGCAGTTTTGACTCACAGATATCACTGGCATTTGAATAAGTGAAAAAACGAAAAAGTAAAGGAAGGCCATGGTTTTCAAACTGTCCCTCCCAGAATTTCTGGGAAGTGATTCAAGTGTTCCATAAATATTGAGTTCAAATTTCATTATAAAAATGTACTTTCATGGGGCCGGCCCCATGGCATAGCAGTTACGTGCACACGCTCTGCTGCTGGCAGCCCGGATTCAGATCCTGGGCGCACACCGACACACCACTTATCAGGCCATGCTGTGGCAGCGTTGCATATAAAAAAAAGTAGAGGAAGATGGGTGTGGATGTTAGCCCAGGGCCAGTCTTCCTCAGCAAAAAGAGGAGGATTGACATGGATGTTAGCTCAGGGCAGATCTTCCTCACAAAAAGAAAAAAAAAAAAAAATATATATATATATATATATATATATACTTTCAAATAAATAAACAAAAAAATAAAATAAAAAATGTTCAACAACATGAACAATTGTAACTTAAAAAGAAAATCTACACTATACTGAAATATACTCTATACCAAATAGGAAGCCACCAATACATTAACTTAAGCCAGTTTCTTTTACCATCTCTATATAGATATTTGAATTTGCTGCAAATGTCATTTATTAATAAGGCATAGCTCTGAATTTTTTCTTTTAATTCAGGACAGGTTCTGTCTGCATAGCTAGAATTGTAAATTCAGATACTACTCCCTATCAGTATGAACTGTAACTTTTTAAAGAAAATACAGAAAGTATTTTAAATAAAATACAGATAGTAAAACGAAAATACCCCGCAACTGTCTTTCCTAAGTCTTGATTTCAAATACCAATGTTCATAGGAAGAGTCTGTTAACATGATTGACCTTACAATAAACAAATACTATAAACTGACCTTACAAACAGGCAGGATAATGTTTTTATCTATTTTATATGCTGATTTTTTCCAACAGATGTCTAAGAAAGAAGAGTTCTGCTAAAAAAAAAGTTTGAAAACCATATTGTTTTTCAAAAAACTGTGGGACAAGATACATTTCCTCTTTGATTTTGTTAGGTGATCAATAAGAACAAAATATAAAGGCAGCTCACCGTGGAGAAGTGTGCCCCTAATCCTTTAAATGGCGTGTTTTGCCAGATAATCTGGAAGAGGGTGGAGTTAATGACTGATAATGAAACACAATTGTATGTCATTTGACGTCTTTAGCTCCTTTGTGATACAAGAACCTGCATTGTTTGCTTCAGTCAAAGCCAACTGATTAGCTTGTAAATAGACTCTTTCAACATCTGAGAATCATGTGCTCAATTAATTGGTTTCTCCAACACTTATAGATATTATACAGCAAAAGAAAACAGTAAAGACTAAGAAAAACTATTTTGTTAGGGAATTGAGCCCCACAAGTCCTCCCAGAGCATTAGGGCATTGATTTTCAACCAGGGCAATTTTGTACTCCACCCTCTCCCAACATTTGACAATGTTGAAGACACCTGATTGTCCACACTGGGGGATGCTACTGGCATCTAGTAGGCAGAGTTCAGGAATGTTCCCAAACACTCTACAAGACAGAGAGCAGCCCCCCACACGAAGAATTGTCCAGCTCAAAATATCGACAGTGCTGAGGTAGACAAATCCTGCCCTAGGGCACATATTATTCTCTTAGAAAGAGCTAAGCGTAAATTTTTAGACTGTTTTAGATTCATAGCTGAGCTTCTAAGTGCTTTTTCTTCACTCCTTCCTGTTTCTTCATAGTTCTCCACTGATGGATTGATCTTTCAAATTCACTTCCTGGTTAACTCAGAAATGAGATTTATTATGCTACGATGATTTTTTATGACGTCTTTTTCCCCACCTTCCCCAGAATTCAAAATTCTAAATTATTTACTCTTCCTTCTATTTAAACAGACGTGACAGTAAGTGGGAAGCTCTTCACAAAAAAGTAATACACAGTGCAATCTTCAGCTTTATGGGTCAAGAAACTTGGCTTTATTAATTAAACCAGAGTATATCTGTTCAGACAACAGTGACTCCTATCTTGTTTCCAAGAAGGATTCCTGTCATTGTTTTCTTCCTAAACCCTGCCCCCAACTCCATATTTTAAAACACTTTGTCTAACAAACTGTGTTTAATCATCTGTTAATCAAAGACATATTTGCTAGACTCGCTGAACAACAACTAATGTTGCTGCCCTGTGATGTGACATAATTCTTGCAAAGAATCTTTAGCTAGAATAATTGGCCACTATAACCCTATGGATGATAAACATATGATTTCTATCAGGTTTGTTGAAACATTGGCAATAGTTTAAGTTTCTCATTTTTACCTTCATTGACTTACCTTTACCAAACTCTTAAGAAATTAAGTAATAAAATGATTTATACTATCAATTTATTTAGGAGCACTAGAACTGATGCAAAAAATAGAGATTTTAATGTATCCTGAGATTTCCTTCCTTCGGGGGTTTAGATGGAATATTGGTGAGGAACAAATTAGAGCAAAGAAAGTTGGCAAGTTTCCCAAGGAAAGTTTCACTAAACTGGTGGTCATAAAGAATTATCTCCAAGATAAATTTTGTGCAAGGGAATCAACAATTCATTTAGGAACAGTTATTCCTGGTCACTGGCAAGAGAAACTGAAAGGTAGGTCTGGACTCAAAGCAACTCCCACCCTTAAGTCATCCTTACCCCCGACAGTCAGATTACACCACCACTGGGTTCATTTCAGTTTCTCTATATCATCACATTCTAGTCATGAATTCTTTGAGAACACACCCACTCTCTAAATGAAGATTTGGGAAATGCTCTCTATTATTATCAGCAAGCTGGGTATCTCTTCATAAGAATATTCTCATCCATTCTGTGTTGATTTTTACTATATTCAACCATGGAAAACGTGAACTTCTCTTGACCTGGTTCCCACAATTGGGGACTATCTTACTGCAGCCCTCTGTTTAACTTAAGTACACTGACAACATAAAATACTCAAGCAAAAGTGCCATTTTATGTGTAATTCTACAGATAAGTACAACTGCATTATGCCCAAAACAAACATCTGTGCCCTCATCTGTATGTGCTCTTTCCAGATCTTCAACTTTTAATAATAGCAGGATGGATGGCTTTTCCTTTTCACAAATTATCAGTGTTGACCAGACAGAACAGAATTCATTTTAACTAAATGTCTCTGAAATCCTCACTAAAATGAACCTAGTGAATTTCCATCAATTTCCTTCTGAACTGTGTATGACCTGATGGTCCTTCTCAACAGTACACAGCATCGGCATGCTTCATTGGATGGGTCTTCTAGGTCAGGACTGAGATTTAAGAGTTGAGATTTATTGACCAAAAGTCTTGCAGAAAATGCTTGCTAGATTTTATCATCTATCTCTTCCCTTTCTCACCTTTGCCCCAAGCAGCTTGAGATCACTTTGAATTTCTGAATGTAGATTCCTCAGTTATGAGAACAAGGCTTGCAGCGGTCCCCGCCTTCAGTTACTTTCCACTTAACTGATTGTTTGAGTGATTTAGAAATGACAAATAATGATCTTTCTTTATTAAACAAACAATTTAAAAATAGCAATTACCTTAAAAATGCTTTTTAATAAATAAGCTTGGTTTGAATTTCCTGAAATATCTGAACATTTCTTTTCTTGGATTTTCACAAACAGTAAATTTTCATCTAGAAACATAATTTTAGGAAATCAATCATCTTTACCAATTTTTAAAAATCACTAATAGATTTTAAGGCTAAGATTCTTCACCAGTCATGTTTGGCAGTAGAGATTAATGATGTGGCTCTAGTTAACAGAAGATCCATTCTGAAGAAGATACCTACAAAAGATCGATTCTGAAGAAGAAATTATCTCCTAATTTAGTAACCTCCTATAACACATTCTGACTCATAGGATGTAAGAGGCTATTTTCCCAGAAAGGGACAAAATCAAAATGATTTCTACTTTATATATTGAAAACATATTACATATATATAAATTTAGTCCAAGGGATCAGCACTTCATTTAAAACCAATCATTCCTGGCTAATATCCTGAATTATATGTGTATATATATATTTATATATTATAAAATAGGATCTTCACCCAGCCATGAACAATGACAGTAACTATAACAGAAGTTAACCGGTAAGTGCTCAGAGTCTACAAGAAGTGTGCAGGAGCTCACAATCCATCCCCAGAGGCTTGCATCGCACGAGGAGTTACCACCAGCTGCTAAGAGAGGGAGACCTGTTGTGATACAAGAACAGGCAAGAGATGCAGATGGGGAGAAGGGTCTCAGAAATAAGCAGATGCCATGAAAGCCATTCTAGCAGCAAAGGTGACTTCAGATGTCTCCAGCAACAGATTAGAATTGGTCCTAGCGGCTGAGCTAGAGATCTAGAGATCAGCATGCTGATAGAAGTTAAGGGCCCCTTGCTGTGGAGAGGGAAGAGCTAGCAAGACTGAGCACCGAGCATGGCCTGTAGAGAAATCATAGCATGGAGGTTACGAGCCCTAGGTTGTAACCTCGACTGACCTCAGTTTACTCACAATGTGACCTTGGATGATTCTTAACCCCTATGAATTTAATTCCTTGCCTTTAAAAATGTGAATCATATTAGTACCAACATCAGAAAGTTATTGAGAGGGGCCAACCTGGTGGCAAAGCGGTTAAGTTCAAGTGTTCTGCTTCCGGTGGCCTGGGGTTTACTGGTTGGGATCCTGGGAGTGGACCTATTCACTGCTCATCAAGCCGTGCTGAGGCAGTGTCCCACACAGAAGAGCTACAACTCTACAACTTTGATACACAACTGTATACTGGGGCTTTGGGGAGAAAAAAGAAAAAAGAGGAAGATTGGCAAAAGATGTTAGCACAGGGCCAATCTTCCTCAAAAATAAAAGAAAAAAAGAAAATTATTGAGAGACTTAAATGTGGTATTAATGTAAAGCACCATATAACACAGTTAAGCTCTCCATCATAAGTGCTAGTATTTATTATTATTATTAATATATATTATATATAAAATAATATATAATAGTATTAATATAGTATTGCTATTACTGTTATTATTATGGCCCCATTCACAAAACAAATAATTGTAGAAACTCCTTGTAGTCCAGATGTGATAGAAAGAGCACTGTTGGCAAAATTAGATGTTCTATCCAGAACCTGTGTAATGGTGACAAACCCCACTCTTCTGCGCGTCATTTTCTTCATCCAATTGAATTAGTTGATTTCTAAAATCACTTCCTTAGATACTTAAAATATTTTGAGTCTAAATGATCTGGAAAATTATGATATGGCAAAAGTATTTAAGAATCTCAAACAGAAAAATTCAGGTCATCAACCTGTATTTAATTTTGTGGGAAAAAGTATGTAATTTAAAGTACAAAAGTCTATCAATGCAGTGCAAAATCAAGGCTTTATTAAAGGACTCCACTTGCCCTATTGACAATAATTTAGTATAAATAAAATTTCTTTGATGTCATACAGATTGGGGTTTGAATTCCCCAGGTCTACTTATTAACTTAGCTCTGCTACTTATAAACTTGTACTTACTTGGATAAATGATTTAGCTACCCCTTTCTTATCTGTAAAGTGAAGATAAGAGTGGTTATGGTAAAACTAAGGTTATGGTAAAACTAAAATACAAACATATGAAAAGTACTTAGCATGATGATGAGTACATAGTAAATGCTCAAAAGTGATATATTATTAAAGAGAAGTGCAAATATTCTTGTGCTTTTTTGTGTGTGTGTGTGAGGGAGATCAGCCCTGAGCTAACATCCATGCCAATCCTCCTCTTTTTACTGAGGAAGACCGGCCCTGAGCTAACATCTATTGCCAATCCTCCTCCTTTTTTTTTTTTTTCCCCTTTTTCTGCCCAAAGTCCCAGTAGATAGTTGTATGTCAGAGTTGCACATTCTGCTAGTTGCTGTGTGTGGGAAGCCGCCTCAGCATGGCCCGACAACTGGTGCGTCTGTGCGCGCCCGGGATCCGAACCCGGGCCGCCAGTAGTGGAGCTGGAGCACTTAACTGCTAAGCCGCGGGGCTGGCCCTCATTTTTTTTTTTTAATTTTTAAATTTTAGTAGAAACCAAGACAAAATATTTATCTCTTGAAGAGATTACTCTTGACCTTGAGCAACCTACATAATCTCTCTGACTCTTGATTATCTTGTGTATAAAATGGAAAGCAGTACTGCCTAGAATATTGTGAGATACGAAAGAGGTCCTAGCATAATGCCTGACCAAATTGGAATTTCCTTTAAAGTCAATGCGAATGCACCTTATTACTCGTAACAAAACACAATTTACATTTAACTATTTGAGATATAATTATTTACCTATTTTTTAAATTAGTGAAATGAATGTTATTTAGAGTTGCTGTTGTTTTTTTAAGAGAAGAGTAAAGCAGAAGAATAAGCATGTGATTGCGAGAAGTGATGGAAGATGCCTCTAAGTAGAGTGATCCAGAGCTTAATCCACTTTCCTTGATGAAGTCATTTGCACAATAGAGAAAGCATCCATTTGTTTGTAAAGTGATCAGAATGAAAGTACCAGGCATTGTTTGTTGAAATATTTCTTTTCACTTGTAGATCTCCAATCTTTGCCTTTGTATGCAGCCTGACAAGTGAAGTGGAATGCCAACAACCATCTCTCAACAAACTAAGAGGGGACAGAGCAGAGAAGAAAAGAAATGTCCTTAAAGAAATTGTCCAGGACGTCACTCAGATGACACCCACTTAGGAAAAAACAAACTTGAGCTTTAGCAGAGGCAGGAAAAGCCTAAGATCTTTCCACAGGGTAAAATTAGGATCTATCCCAGGTTGGATCCAATTAATGCTAACAAATTAATCCCCATTGGTTTGTTCATTTCTCCTAGAAACATACCAAAGTCATCTGCTAAAAGGCTACACCTAGGTAATTGTTCGCAGGTCTTCAAATAATTTTCCAAGAGTACCAATTACATAAAAACCTCCAGATTGACCTAAAGGCTGTAAACGTGCAATAAAAAAAGGGTAACCAGCAAGATTGTTGGATATATTATCTATACTTCCTCAATTAATTGCCATTGCTTCCCACAAACTTCTCTTCCCCCAACTCTGGTTAGCATTAGAAAATAGCTAGTTATCTCTTTCAGCAACTAAATTCTGATAAACATTGCCTACATTTCCCCAGGTCCTTAATCTTCTTGGCCTTTGCTCTCCCTTCCTCCACATTAGGCAAGCAAAGAGACTCAGCAGAGCACAACGCACTGAAAAGAATCCACAAATGCTGTGTGACCATGGGCACATCACATAATGCTCATTGGAAAAATGAGTATAATTCTAACCTTATAAGGTTTGAGAATTAAGTGAGTTTATTCATGAAAAGTGCTCAGAGTAGGACCTAGCACAAGATAGGTGCTGTATGAGTTGAGAGATTACATGTCCCAGTTTGCCTGGCCTGGTCCCAATTTATGCTTATTGTCCCAGCTTCACAATTAGTTTGGCGTTTGTCATTCTCAAGGCCTCCTGGCTTGGATGATAATTCGTGCGCTCAACCAATGTGAAAGTCATAAAACTGCTATTATTATTGTTACTAATAAGTTATAAACATGTATGTCTAGTAGTTTAGTGGAGTCTTGCTTATGAATGCACATACACATTGAGATATTACTACATGTTGGATATTCTAGAATCAGAATAGTGTAATGAAAACAACTAATTCTTACACATTTACTTGTTGTGTGATTTGATGGAAGTTACTTAACCTTTCTCAAACTCAAATCCTCTGAAGTAGAGCCAGATAGTACATAGCCTACGAACTCAATGGTTGTAAGAATCCAATGAGATAATATATATGAAAATACTTTGTAAATAATAGCACTTGATATAAGTGAAACATAATTCTTGGGCTAAAATTTGACTTAAAACATCATGTTTCCATAAATGCCATATATTTTTGTGTGTGTGAGAAAGATCAGCCCTGAGCTAACATCTGGCAATCCTCCTCTTTTTGCTGAGGAAGACTGGCCCTGAGCTAACATCCGTGCCCATCTTCCTCCACTTTATATGGGACACCGCCACAGCATGGCTTGCCAAGCGGCACATTACGCATTGGTGCGCACCCGGGACCCGAACCCGGGCCGCCAGCAGTGGAGAGCGTGCACTTAACCGTTAAGCCACGGGCCTGGCCCCTATAAATGCCACATTTAAAAGCTGACTTAATGCTTTCACAAACCTTCTATGTACCTAGTATTACATATGGATTTATAATATTCGATTAGGAAAAAAGCATCAAGAAATTAAAATGACCTACTTGCTCAACCAGGCACTAAGAACTCTAGAACTTAGCTCTTCCTACTTCTTGACTTGTTTTGCCCTTGAATAGGCACAATAAAATCAGTAGTTACACGCATGGGTTTAAGTCTTTGCTTTGCCATTAACAAGCCGAGTAGCATTAAGCAAATTATTTAATGAATCTAGGTCTCAATGGGTATAACACTATTACCTATTTCACAAAATTATTATGAGACATAAATGAGATCATGACTATAAAAGTCTTAGTACAGTGACCTTGTATCTCCTGATACATAGTAAAATCTGAATAAATGTTAGCTATTGTATATAAATTTTAACAGTTCTTAGCAAAGCGCAGAGGTGAGCTCAATCTCTCTATTTTAGAATGCATTTTATCATTGTGGAGTAGGAGGAGGTCAACAAGCAGATGACTTAGCTCCTGACCCTAAGAAAATTCCAAATTGTATCTTAAGGTGGCAGGAAGGCAGCTGTTGACCTAGGTCAACAAATAGTTATTAAGTAATTGCTATATGCAAAACACTGAACTCGGCACAGTGGAACATAAGAAAATAGGTAAAAGTTGACAAGTAGCTTATAACAATAGAAATCTAGCAAATTATACTGGTAATAAGGCAGAATATAGAAAGTGGTGTAAGAAAGCTAAAATAAATAATATTGGGGCCTAATGAAGATTATAATATTGAGGTTGAATTTTAAAGGTCTCATGGATACAAGCTCATGGATGGCGGCATTTTGTTTGTTTTTTTTTTAATTTTTATTTATTTATTTTTTTTCCCCAAAGCCCCAGTAGATAGTTGTATGTCATAGTTGCACAGCCTTCTAGTTGCTGTATGCGGGACACAGCCTCAGCATGGTCGGAGAATCGGTGCGTCAGTGCGCGCCCGGGATCTGAACCCTGGCCGCCAGCAGCGGAGCGCGCGCACTTAACCGCTAAGCCATGGGGCCGGCCCCGATGGCAGCATTTTGAATTGGCTCTGAAGGTTTGGGCAGGCAGGGAAGAAGGCAAAAACATTCTACATGGAGCTGAAGGAAAGAAATAAGGATTTATTCCCAAACCTTTAGCTGAGTGTTGGAGTTAAAGTGTATACATGGGCTATTGATGTGAAACAAAAACAAGACAATAGATTTTTAAAATCTCTTTAACAATCCTGCTCTTGATAATCTACAAAATACTAATTTTACTACATTATTTTTAGCTGTATTAGACGTTTTAGAAGTCAAAGACATTTGGCCCATGCTGAACCTTTGAAAACCATTTAAAGTAGGATGACCTGGTTTTTTATATTATATATGTTTTATGTATATAAACCCACATTATAATCATGATAGTTTACTGCTAATAAATTTCATAATATAAGTGATGTAGAGAAAATCAGATATGATCTTAAATCCAATAAAACCAGTTTGAATTGTTCTCCAATTCAGTGACATTCATTCCTCTATTAAAAATTCAACAAATATTCTGGAATATGTGCCAAGAACTGTGAATAAGGAATTAAAAATTAACTAAGATTATAAGACTTTCTATATCATTAATCTACTGTAAACAACAGGAAATAAAATTGGCTCATAATTCCCAAAACTATATACTGTGAATACCAAAATCTACCGTGTCTGCCATTTTCACTCCATTTGAACGAATGTGGTCTTTTCCAAATTGGTTTTTCTCCTTAGATGGGTTTTAATTTATTTTATTTTTTTCAGAAGATGAGACTCCCTGCTTATATGTTTCAGTGTCCCTGGCCAAGGCAATATAAATTATCACTATTGAAAAAGCTGCATAGGTGTGCGTTGAGTAAAATACAGTTGCTTTCCACTCCTCAGAATGTCAGAAATCTTTGTGGAATGAGGAACAGAAGGAGGGCGTAGTGAAAGAAACGCAGGCGTAGGAAAATTCGTGTTTATTCTCCTCCGGATACAGAGGTGGTGCCGTCATTGGCAATGGCACTAAACCCTGCTGAGCAAATAGTGTAAATTCCAAAGGCACTTTCTGGAACAGAGAGAACTAGAGCAACATCCATCCTCCTACCCACTCCTTCCAGCAACTCTGTGATATGCAGGAATATACACACTACGTGGGTCTCTGACACTTTTCTCAATTTCAGTGGCCTGCACATTCAAACATGGTGGGCCCTGAAGGCCGCTGTCTTTTCCTCCACCCTATTATCTTTCTTGTTACTCAAAGGGAAAGCTCGAGACATCCCTCCCTGACTAAATCGCCTCTATATCCAGAAAAACATATCACTACTTTAAGGAGAGAATAAAGACCCATTATGTCTCTATTTCTGTATTTACATTTTTTCCTAAAATTTAAACTGTACAATCTGTGAGCATAGGCATTTCAACATCAGTTAGGTTCTTTAATTCTGTATCACTCTATTACCCCCCAAGGAATTTAAATTTAACATAGTTTGCAGCTTAAAAGCAGCATAAAATAAAATTTCAGAAAATGTCACGGCAACACATCAAACATTTAATGTCAGGTTCCCTTATGTTCATTGCATTGTGAAAGGCAACCACCAATTATGCAATTTTGGAATGATATTTTACTTTGTAATTAAAAACCAGGTTCCCCGTGCTTGGTATTTGTAGAGCATATGTGCAAAGCAATTGTTCCTTGGGAAGGGAAGATGGTATCTTTGCACTTTGAAAGAGCTCTGCCTACAATGCTGTTACAAATAAGCTGTTCTCCTTTGTTAGCATCATGCATCTGACCTCACTCTTAGATATTTTATCACAGAATCACCAAATAGCACGCAAGCATCAGCCCATTGTTCAGAACTTGGGGTAAATTTTATTAGACAGGTTTTTGTTCAATATGACAAATACTGCCTTCACTTAATTATAATACTGAAAACTTCATCTGATATATTCTTAGCCTTTGATTGTTTTTCAATCCTAAACTGGCATTATTGGACTATTTGAGTATAATTTGAATAACGATGTACCAATTGATACCATAAATGTAAACATCTTAGCAAATAAAATACTTTAATTGGAATATTAATAAAACCTCAAATACGTAGAAAAGAAAGTTTTTCCTATAAACAAAGCTTTACCTCTGTAAGTGCCAAATTCTTTTTATATTTGAACAACTTTAAGTAGAAATCATTCTGAAATATATTACACAATTTTCTACCACCTTCAACGGGGCATATTGACTGCAATGAAAATTTTTTCAAAATGACTTTTTGAGCATCAATTATTATTTCATACTCTAATATAAGAATGACCTCAAGACTTAAGGAATTGTTTTCCCTGTTACTAAATGACTCCAGGCAACTGTTTTCCACTTACTGTAGCATTTTATAGTTTTTGGTTCCCTCCTGGCCACTGAGAGTTTAAATTTTCCTTCTGAGATTTGTCACTGCGCATATGAGGAGTAAACTGTTGCCTCCTTTTATGACCTTTACTCTACTTTGGACTTAGGAACTACATCAAGAAAACTTGTTGGAAATATATATGAACCATGAGCACACAGACATCAACCAAGGACTCAAGGGCACATCTATCACTAAAACTATGAGCTTTCTTGGGTGGACTTCGTAACGTTCGTTTAGTTTATTCAGAGATCTTTATAGCTCAAGTCCTAGTCTATTATTTCAGGGAGGTGAGCTACTGGTTCATTGAGTTCTCTGTAAAATGGGTGTCACTGTGCTGTAACTGACTCAAACATCATAGAAGGCAGGTAATTTATTATTGGTTCCTAGAAAAGAACTTTAACAAGAAGTAGTCAGTTGCTCTTTTCTTAACTATAAAAATATTTTAAGTAGTAAACAAAATGAAGCCACAGAAAACCACAACTGATAGCTGATTTTTTTAAAATCGTCCCTTGGTTGGTAATATGCTAACCATGTTACCTATTATAGGACAAAATTTAAAATAACAGGACTATTTTATAGCTTATCCACGGTGTTGAGATAATAGAAGCATAAGATCCCACTTAAAACATAGTCCCACAACACGGACTGGAAATGTGATGTTTTAGGGCCCGGCCCCATGGCTTAGTGGTTAAGTTTGGTGCACTCCACTTCAGTGGCCTGGGTTCGTGGGTTCGGATCCTGGGCGTGAACCCATATCACTCCTCAGCCATAATGTGGCTGCAACCCACATACAAAATAGAGGAAGATTGGCATGGATATTAGCTCAGGGCAAATCTTCCTCAGCAAAAAATAAAATAAAATAAACATGATGTTTTAGCAAAACTCCAGTATTTGGTGGGAATCTTTCTCACGTTTTTACAGCGTGATATTACGAATCCAGCACTGTAAAAATACAATGCTAGGTTTCAAACAGCTAACCACTAAGGAGGTAATAAAAACTGGGGGAAGAGGAGTGAAGAATGACTTTCATTTTATATTCTATATTTCTATATAGTTTAACTTTTTAAACAACAAATGTGTTTATGTGAATATATATATAAAAGAATTAAAAGTTATTTTGATTACAAATAAAACCACAAAAAAAATTCCATTTCAAACAAACAAACAAAATATCACTTTAATCTCCGGGATGACTCAAATACAATCAGGATTTTTGCTGCTTACCTATTCCCTAAATTTATTCAGGTTGGGTGTTGTATTAGTTTGCTGGGGCTGCAGAACAAAGTACCACAGACTGGGTGGCTTAAACAACAGAAATTTATTGTCTCACAGCTCGGGAGGCTAGAAATCCAAAGTCAAGATGTCGGCAGAGTTGGTTCCTTCTGAGGACTGTGAGGGAAGGATCTGTTCCAGGCCTTACTCCTTGGCTTGTAGATGACCACCTTCACTTTCACATGGCATTCTCCTCTCATATGTGTCTTTCTCCAAATTTTCCCTTTTTATAAGATCACCAGTCATATTGGATTAATGTCCACCCTAATGACCTCATTTTAACTTGATTACCTCTGTAAAGACCCTGTTTCCACATAAAGTCAAATCCTGAGGTACTAGGGAGTTAAGATTTCAACATATGAATTTGCACAGGACTCATTTCATCCCATACCAGGTGTCAACAATCAAGTCCTCATGGAAATCTGGTTAATGAGACTTTTTTTTTTTAAATTGAGGTCACATTGGTTCATAACATTGTGTAAATCTCAAGTGTACATCATTATATTTCGGCTTCTGTATAGACTGCATTGTGTTCACCACCAAAAGTCTAGTTTCCATCCATCACCATATATACGTAGCCCTTTACTTCTTGCGCCCTCCCCCCATCCCCTTCCTCTCTAGTAACCACCAGTCTATTCTCTATATCTATGTGTTTGTTTATCTTCCACATATGAGTGAAATCATATGGTATTTGTCTTTCTCAGTCTTATTTTGCTTAGCATAATACCCTCCAGGTCCACCCATGTTGTCACAAATGGTACAATTTTGTCTTTTTCATGGGTGAATAATGTTCAATTTTATATATATACCATACTTTCTTTATCCATTCATCCATTGATAGGCCTTAGGTTTCTTCCAAGTCTTGGCTATTGTGAATAATGCTGCAATGAACATAGGGATGCATATATATTTTCAAATTAGTGTTTTCATGTTCTTTGGATAAATACCCAAAAGTGGAATAGCTGGGTTATATGGTATTTCTATTTTTAATTTTTTGAGGAATCTCCATACTGTTTTCCATAGTGGCTGCACCAGTTTGCATTCCCACCAGCAGTGTATGAGGGTTTCCTTTTCTCCACATCCTCTCCAACACTTGTTATTTCTTAATCAGACCACTTTCTGACGCAGCTTTGAGCCCACTACTCCCCAGCCACACTGTGTATATCTCCTCTCCTTCCTCTCAGATTCTGCTCTCAACTCCAGTAAAAGTGGAAGCAGCCACAGGTCGCCTCTGCCAAATAGTAAGTTGCTGTGACAATCCCATTTTCATAGTCTTTTCATTGTTTTCAAGGAAGTAATTCAAAGGGTAGCTGGAAAATTTCTTTCTATAAAGACAGAAATTTTCCTGAAAGTTGAGAGTCCTGCCTACACACTTCCTACACAGACAAAAACCGACGTTTAATTTTTTCCTTAAGGAAAACATTATTGCTTGAAAACTCATTTTGTTAGGGCTGGCACAACAGCATATTAAAACCAAAAAAATATTCAACACACACACATCCTGATCCTGGGATTCTCATTTTACCTAGTTCTGAATGAGAACTTTTATGATGAAAGTATATATCTTTGGATAACATCCATTTATATCTTCCTGATTCTTATTTTCTTAAGTTCTTATACTAAGAGATTCCAAACTTCTCATATATCTTATTTTAAAGGGAAATTTCCAAGATAATTGTTTTTACAGAATCATAAAGTAAGAAGAGGACCTTCAGCAATTAACCCTTGCAAACCTTCATTTCATAGATTAGGAGACTAGACCCAATGGGGTACCACTTGGAGATGTTGAGTTAATCACTGGAAGAAAATGGTCTTCCTTAGGGTGAAGACCCCTAGACTCCATGCATGCTTTCCTAATATTTACAATTATGATTTAGCTTATAAGAAGGAACTTTTACAGAATCTTTACAAAAGTAATCAATTTGGGGGGGGGGGACCTACAACATACACACTTAAAATCCAGAATGCTTTTGTTTAGTTTTAAATAAGGCTTAGTGTCAGAGGAAGATGGAGCTTACTGTCAATAAGTACACATTTATATACTGAGCTCATTCATGAAAATAGATTACCAAAGGACATATAGCACATAAAATATTAATAGAGACCACGTAAATCAATTTAAAGAGATAGCTCTTATTTTTAATAAAATATTTTCATCAGCTTTGTCTATAAAGATAGAGGTCTATTTTAAATGTTTTTAAAAAAATCTACTCACTTTGATATTCTGTTCTTCAATCTGGAAATCATATTCTTCTTCCTGCCAAACATGTCATCCACACTAAATCTGGAATGGGGTGCCTGGCTAAATTTCCTTTGTTATGGATATTACAAAACCAGACAGATAATATTTTTCCAGGCATTTGGGACCTTCCTTGTTGAGTGCATTAGCACTGATAACAGTAAAAAACAGCATATACACTGTTAAAAGCATATGATCATTTGATCATGACTGCATGTATAATTAATTTGGGAGCAGAAAGGTGGTTAGTTTAAATTCCACGACAAGCTTATTTTGAAATTTTAAATTTTTTCAGAATTTCAGGAAATGGTTTTAGAAACTCCTAAATAATTTATGCTTTTAGCTATTGGAATTCGTTTTAGAAGTAGAAATAGCTAGCCCCAAACAAAATGGAAAGTTAAGCCAACTATTGCCTGAAGTTAGAGAAACAAAATCTCCTAAATAATGAAAACATCAGGGCCGGCCCCATGGCGTAGCAGTTAAGTGTGCGCGCTCGGCTACTGGTGGCCCGGGTTCGGATCCCAGGCGCGCACCGAAGCACCGCTTCTCCGGCCATGCTGAGGCCGCGTCCCACATACAGCAACTAGAAGGACATGCAGCTATGACATACAACTATCTAGCGGGGCTTTGGGAAAAATAAAGGAGGAGGATTAGCAATAGATGTTAGCTCAGGGCTGATCTTCCTCATTAAAAAAAATAATAATAATAATAATGAAAACTTCAGATGTACTCAAATGAAATCTCTTTTTGTTTCAAACTTAGTGGTTGATAATGTTTCTAAAAATTTTTAGTAGATTTCCTACTTTAGTAAATAGAGTACACAAAAATTGCTTTAATCTCTTTTATGATTGAAAATGCTACAGTGCCTTAGAGTCATTGTCTGATGACAATTACAATTAAATGGTTATGGGGATTTGACTGGGAAAGTATGATATGTTGAGGTGAATCTATGTTGACCCCAAGAAATACCTTGCAATTATTTTGTTGCTTTTTAAAGTCTTTGAAGTGAGCTGGGATTTTTTGTTTGTATGTTAGAGCTACTCAGAGACCGTCAGCAGGAGTATGTTGCAGTTACATACTTTTCTCAACTGGACCACCATGCATCCTGCCAATTCCTGTGATTTGTCTTTCTTCATCTTATAAAGAAATACTAAGAAAGTAAATGATGGTTACTTACAATTTCACTTTACTGAATTCCAGTTAATTAAGGGTTTCCAAATCCGAAATCAAGAAAATATACACACGAAACAAAAAGGTTTCTTTCTTGATTCATCCAGCTTAATTCTGTTGTGCATTAACCTACACGTATTATTCAAGTCCTTTACATAAAAAATAGGGTAGAGCATTCCCTTGAAGTCCTGAATATTTCTCTAATTTCTTTTTCTTTGGTTATTAATAGTTTAAAGAATAATTGTATTTTTTTGAGATGTTAGAAATAATCTATTATTTTGACATCTAAGAAAGCCTAAGTGTATAGGAGGAGGTCAAAAGAGTATTAAAGGAAAAAGTACTCGAAATAAACGGGCTGTCAGATACAGTTTCATCTTGCAGAGATCTGCATGTCTTTTACTGCGATGAAATTGCAAACACACACGCACCCATACATACATATATGCATATAAATATATACATACATATATACGTGAACTGATTTAATGGGATTACTCCTGGGGGCATTCCAAGAAAACAATGATGTTACTCAAACTGCCCCATTAAACACCTTTGAATAACAGAGGAAGAACCACCATGCTAAGAGAGAGGTTTCTAACATATTGTGACAAGAATGTCCCGACTTACTGACAATATTATTTAGCTACAATTGGAAGAAAATGCGTCTTAAAAGATAAGTTTGTAAAGTTAATGACCACTGGTTTCATTCACCCTGACATTTGCCTTTACCTCTCCCGTTGATGGTAGGATACGTGGACTGCGATTAGACCACGCAGGGGTCCTGCCTGAAGAAATGCACACACTGGTCTGGCAGGGCCTGCAAGACCCGGGATGACTCCCAGGAGGGCAGGCTCTGCGGTTCCAGCAGCCACGTGTCCGTAGTGCATGCCACTCCAGGACCGACCAGAACCGTGCTCAGGCCTCTTCCTGCCCTTGGTCCCGAGTACAAAGGTTTCCGCCCTCCTGTCCTTCATTGTCTTATCTCTCTTCCTGCTCCACCTTGTGCAGCCTCATAGCTTTTCAGGGTCAGTAATAAACATGCTTCAAATATTAAAAGATTTCAGTCCTCTCCAAAGTTAAATATTATTCAACGTCACTTAACAATCCTGATGAAAATTCTCAGCCACAGAAAATTCATAGTTTAATCGATGCCTTGGAAGAGTTAACAGTTTCCAAAAAGCATTTTTTTCCACGGGGTAAAATAATATTTTCTATGCTTAGTTTCAAAGAAATATTATTTGAGGCACACTCAAACCTGACTTTTGTTACTTACATTCATGACTTTCCACTGGCCCAACTTTTCATTGCAAATATGCACCAAGAACACAGTCATATGCTATCTGGTGATATATTGGAGGCATATTTGGTGACTTTGCTCAATCTGATTCTTCTGCCCCTGTGTTTACCAAACCCATCGCTGTCTGCTCTTCATAACATTACTTATCACATCAAAACTTCTCTTGTAGCTATCTGCTTACACACTGTTCTCCCCTATAAGACTTTCTATCCTTAAGATAGAAACAGTCTTTCTTATCCTTGTAGCTTCTGCTCTAAGTTTTACACTTCATAAATTCACAATGAACCAGAAGGGCTCCTTCAACCTTGGTCCATTTTGTCATGTGACATCTTGCCCTGGTCCCCTTCAGGGATGTTGTGGAGATCATGTGAAATGCAAGATGCGAAAGTATTTTGAAAACGAGAAGAAAACCCCAATCCAAACGCAAGACATAGCTATTAATCTATAGATAATAAACAATAAAAATTGCTTTCTTTGAACAATATTTAATTTGTATGGATGATTTCTTAAGTCAATTGTTATAGCTCTGTATTGATGTGTTAAATGTATTAATCGATATAGAAAACAGCATGATCATTTCTAAAAACCTTTTTAAAAAATTGTATATGGAAGAAAGGTACAGAATTGATGTATAATATTGTGTGCATGGCTCGTGTTAAGGAAATCTGAATAAGCAAAATTAGTCAAAAAGTTGCATGTTAGGCAGTAATAGGTAGGTGACAATGTGGAGAAACCAGATGTGATGGTTAATTTTAAGTGTCAACTTGACTGGCCACAAGGTGTCCAGATTAAACATTACTTCTGGGTGTGTCTATGACAGTAGGTTTTGGATGAGAGTAGCATTTCAATCAGCGGACTCAGTAAAATAGATTGCCCTCCCCAATGTGGGTGGGTCTTATCCAATCCATTGAGAGCCCGATAGAACAAAAGGCAGAGGAAGGAGGAATTTGCCCCTTTTTTCTTGCCTCCTGTTTGAGCTGGGACGCCTCACCTCATCTTCGCCTGCCGTTGGACTAGGATTTACATCATCTGCTCCCCTTCAGACTCAGACTAAATTACACCACCGGCTTTCCTGGGTCTCCAGTTTGCAAACAGCAGACCGTGGGACTTCTCAGCTTTCTCTGGAGCACCCTGACTGGCATTAGAAGAAAGAAAATTTCAGGAATGAAACTTCCTGTCTGTTTCAAACCTGTGTTTTTTTTTTTTTTGGTGAGGAAGATCAGCCCTGAGCTAACATCCGATGCCAATCCTCCTCTTTTTGCTGAGGAAGACTGGCCCTGGGCTAACATCCGTGCCCATCTTCCTCTACTTTATATGGGACACCGCCACAGCATGGCTTGACAAGCAGTGCGTCAGTGCACGCCCTGGATCGGAACCAGCGAACCCCAGGCCGCCACAGCGGAGCGCGTGCACTTAACCGTTATGCCATCGGGCTGGCCCCTCAAACCTGTTTGACTGCAGAACACATTCAACATTTCTGTGCTTCAGAAATTCTCAGTGGAGTCGTCCTTGATTCTTCTCCTTCTCTTACACACCAAATCCAAACCATCAGCATCCTCATGGCTCCATCTTCAGCATATGTCCAAACTCACATCAATTCCCACTCACCACTGCTATCACTTCCATCTCGGTCCAAGGCACCATCCTCTCCTAGCTGGAGTCCAGCAACGGCCTCCCAACTGGTGTCCCTGCTTCAGCTCTTGTTTCCTTTGAAAATGTAGGTCAGACACGTCCCTCCTCTGCTCTAAACCCTCAGTGGTGTCCCATATCACTAGGAATGGAAGTCCTGACCCGGCTCTGTGTTACCCCTTTGACTCACCCTCTATTCCTCTCCCACTAGCTCCATTGCTGCTTCCTTGCTGTCTTGTGAAAAAAACCAGCTCATTTTCACTTCGAAGGCTTTGTACTTGCTATTTCCCAACCGGGGGACTTTTCCTGTGTTCTTCAAATGGCTGGACAGTAATTTCTCATCGTTCAGGTCTCTGCTCAAATGCCACCGCTTCCAAGAAGCCTTTCCTGACCACTTTAGTAACCCCTCCCCTACTTCCCATTATCTAGTCACTCTATACTCACTCTCTCATTTTATTTTCTTTCTTAGTACTTATCACATTCTGATATTGTATTTATTATTTGTTGGACTGTTTTTTGGGGAGGGGGTATTTTTTATGTGTTAATTTTTTGTCTTTTCCCACTGAGATATAAGTTCCATTAGGGCCGTGATCTTACCTGTTTTGTTTATTAATGTATCCCAAGGACCCAGAACTAAGTCTAGTGCATACCAGGTGTGATGGCTTTGTAACGTGTCAACCTGGCTAGGCTAAACTAGAGTCCCCAGAATCACCTTTCTACTGTTTCCAGATAAGGTGGGCTACGAGGGATATTCTCTTATAAGATTTGGAGTATGGAAGGGAGGCAGTAACCATTTTGTGGCATACACACATCTTCTCCCAGTTTTTCAGTCAAACACTAAGCTAGATGCTGCTATAAAGGGATTTTGCAAATGTAATTAAAGTCTCAAGTCAGTTGACTTCAAATTAATCCAAAGAGAGATTACCCTTGGTGGGCGTGGCTTAATCAGTTGGAGGACCTTTAAAAGAAACCTTAGGACTTCCCTAAGCTTAAAGACTTCAAAACAGTAGCTGGATGTGCGGTTGTTCTCCTTCCTTTCTGGATCTTCCTTTCTGAGTGACCGCTGCCTGTGGACAAGCTTCCGCCTATGTTCCTGGGGCTCCAACCTGCTCATGATCTTTCCTTCCTAACTGCCTGCCCTGTGGACTTCACGCTTGCTGAGCAATGCCCAGGATAGTGTGTGTAAGTCAATTCCTTGTAATAAATACACACATGCACTCACACATACCACGTATATATTCCCTTCTGGTTCTGTTTCTCTGGTTCAACCCTGATTGATGTTCAATGAACGTTTGTTGAATGAACAAATAAATATAATACAAAAACTGGATGAATATTCTATTACTTATCTATTGTTGTGTAATGAATCACTCCAAAACTTAGTGACTAAAAACAACAATAATCATTTATTATCTCTCATGGCTTTTATAGGTCAGGAATTTGAGAGTAGCTTAGCTTGGCAGTTCTTGCCAAGGCTCTCTCATAGGTTGCAAGCAGATGTTAGCCGGGGCTGTAGTCACCTGAAGGTCTAACTGGGACTAGAGGACCCACTTCCAAAGTGGCTCACTCACATGGCTGGCGAGGTGACACTGGCTGTTGGTGGGACGTCTCAGTTCCTCTCCCGTGGGCCTCTCCAGGGATGCTTGAGTATCTTCAAACATGGTGGCTGGATTCCTTCAGAGGGACCAATCCAAGAGATGAAAACAGAAGCTGCAATTCCTTTAATGACTTAGCCTCACAAGTCACACATAGTCACTTTCAAATTATTTTAATGCTCACACAGGTCAGCCTGATTCCATATGGAAGGAGACTACACAAAGGCGTGAATATCAGCAGGTGAGGATCACTGGATGCCATCTTGGAGGTCAGCCACAAGTACATAGCAAAATATTAATATTAGTTATTTCTGGATGTTGGAGAAATGGGTGTGCTTTTCCTCTTTGTGCTTTTCTGTCTTTTCTAAAAATCTCCACAGTGAACATATATTACTTTTAAATCAGAGAAAAATACGTAACCCTATCTACCTATCTGTATGTATATACACATATATGTATATCTATGTACAGACGCATTTATCTTGGAGAAACTGGGTATTTATATCATCATCTATATGGGCAGACCCAGTAAATAAAGTCCTCTAAATTCTTCTTATATTTGGGACTGTATTTCTATAGGCCTAAGTATAAAATTTCATTCATTATAATATAAATAAATCAAGTCATTTGTGAGAGGGTGTACTTGGCTGTGTTTTAGAAAATTAAAACATTGTAATAAAAAAAGTCTTAAAGATAAATTCATTTTTTTAAAGTAAAGATTATTTTTAACAATAATATCATCAATACTCACATAATCAGATGACAATATAATTGAGGAAATATTTGGGTAGCAACATGGGAAATGGAGATAGCAACATTTATTTAGAGGCTAGACACTTATTTTCAAGTCTACAAAGATGTTACAAATAATCACCAGCTGGAAGAAGCTACGTGGAAATTTCTTTTACTATCAGGACTTTGCTTTATCTTCAATCAGCTACTTAGGTATAAGCTCTTTTTGTTTGTTTGTTTGTTTTGTGAGGAAGATCGGCCCTGAGCTAACATCTGCCAATCCTCCTCTTTTTGCTGAGGAAGACTGGCCCTGGGCTAACTAATATCCATGCCCATCTTCCTCCACTTTATATGGGACGCCGCCACAGCATGGCTTGCCAAGCGGATCCAAACCGGCGAACCCCAGGCCGCCGCCTGCACTTAACCGCTTGCGCCACCGGGCCGGCCCCTTAAGCTTGTTTTTATATGCTGTATGTTATGGACTGAATTGTGTTCCCCTCAAATTCATAGGTTGAAGCTCTAAGCCCCAGTGTAACCATATATGGGTATAGGGCCTTTAAGGAGGTAATTAAGGTTACAGGAGGTCTTATGGGTGGGCCCTAATCCAACAGGACTGGTGTCCTTATAAGAAGAGGAAGAGACACCAGGAGTGCATGTGTATGGAGGAAAGGCCACATGAGGGCACAGAGAGAAGGTGGTCATCTGCAACCAAAAGAGAGAGGTCAAATGTGCTGACACCTTGATCTTGGACTTCCAGCCCCCAGAACTACGAGAAAAAGGGGCCAACTCAGTGGCGTAGTGGTTAAGTTTGCACACTCCACTTTGGCAGCCCGAGGTTTGCAGGTTGGGATTCTGGGCACAGACCTACGTACTGCTCATCAAGCCACACTGTGGCGGCATCCCATATACAAAATGGAGGAAGATGGGCACACATTTTAGCTCAGGGCCAATCTTCCTCAGCAAAAAGAGGAAGATTGGCAATAGATGTTAGCTCATGGCCAATCTTCCTCACCAAAAAAAAAAAAAAGAAGAAGAAGAAGAACTGTGAGAAATGAATTTCTGTGTTTAAGCCATCCAGTCTCTGGCATTTGTTATGACAGTCCTACAAGTCTAATACACTATATAAATTAAGACCTATGGTAAATGAGCAATATTTTAAACAATGAAATATTTTGAGTACTGATGTCAACCAAATTAGCCTTTACCTTAAAAATTTGAAAATTAACAAAACAGAAAAAAAACTAATGAAATAAAATAATTCACAACCCACCACCTACTCTTCATTTTATAGTATTTCCTTCCATCCTTTTTCTACGTATGTATGCTTTTAAAAAGTAAAATTAGGGTCACCTCATTATGTATATTCTATAATTTTCATTATATATGTGTATATATTTATATATATATGCTATGGATATATGTGTGTGTATATATGTGTGTGTCTGTGTGTGTATAAATATGAAGAGTATATATGCTATATAGACATACATATATATACAAATACATATACATGAGTATATATGAGTATATATGTATATGCACGTGTGTCTGTGTCTGTGTGTGTATGTAATGACCGTATAATGATACTTTCCCCTATTTAAAAATACTCTTCAGAGATGTAATTTTAGTAGCTGCATAGTATTTCACAAATATGTGTATAGATTATCATCTTAATGGCTGCTGATTGTTCATTGTGTAGATATGCGGTTAAGATTGCTTATGTATTTGTATGTATTTGATTATACGTACTTCTCTCCTACTAGACTAGGTAAGCCCAAGGCATAGATGTGACTCTCATCCTTTTCCCCCAGCATATTACACTGTTTCTTTGCACAAGGATGGTGCTTAATAAAAGTTGAACTGAGCTAAACCAGGTTGTGGTTGTCTTCTCATTTCAAGAATCAGTGTTTAGGGCCGGCCCTGTGGCTTAGTGGTTAAGTGCGGGTGCTCCGCTACTGGCGGCCCGGGTTTGGATCCCGGGTGCACGCCGAGGCACCGTTTGTTCCGCCATGCTGAGGCCGCGTCCCACATACAGCAACTAGAAGGATGTGAACTATGACATACAACTATCTACTGGGGCTTTGGGGAGAAAAAGTGAAAAAAAAAGGAAGAGGATTGACAATAGATGTTAGCTTAGGGCCAGTCTTCCTCAGCAAAAAAAGAGGAGGATTGGCATGGACGTTAGCTCAGGGCTGATCTTCCTCAAAAAAAAAAAAAAGAAGAAGAAGCAGTGTTTAGGGCCTTGCAATTGGTGGCTCAACTCTAATTTCTCCATCTCACTTAAAGGAGGAGCATCCTCGGACTAGGAGAGACACAGAGCACTATGGAGCTATGCTTTGCAGTGGCAGCAAGAGTACTGAGCTCAGAGAGAGCAAATCTGATCACCCAATTTCCCCTGCTAGTTTCTCCCAAGTTTTACACCACGCTTTCTCCTCCAGAGAAGGACTGAATCTCTTTTCCCAGATCCAGTTCAAAAATTCCCAAGGAACAAACTGTGGGAAGAGAGCAAGGTACATAGATGATATGGGGAAGGACATTTACCAGAAAAAGGGGAGCTGTTTCGAAAAGGGAGGGAAGCTGGGCAGAAGAAACAATGTGACCACTACAGAAGATCCAGACAGGGTGGCACCCGAGGGCCTCTTGTCCCTAAACGGTCTCTCATTTCCCCTTCACACATCACCTGACGTTCTTCCCAACTTTCTGGTTCGGTAAATTGAAGATAGTTACGGTTTTGACATTACTAAACTGAGAGCATCAAGTATAGGTGGAGAAGAGGGAAGGAAATTGATTTCTCTGACAAAGTGATTTCTCTGGGGAAAAAATATGCTAAGATTTTCCAATCTAGTCTTACATATAATTCATATTTAATTAATACCGAAGCCAAGAGTTAGACTCTTTACCTTGATTGATAATAGACACTGCGATTGGGTACTGAAGCTGGTTTGTACCTGCTCACAAGAGCTGACTGTTAAACTTTGGCAAGGAATTTGGTGAGCCAGTTGTTAAAAATAGAAATGACTAAAAATTAAACTACACAAACTTAACCTTAAATAAGTTATATTAAAAAGAAATTACTCAAAACTCATCACTTCCTAATTATTTGTTTGACTATAATATACACTTTTACAGCTGTTTATATTTATTGTACCTGCATAGCAGAGGTACAAAATGGTAGCAATTTATCGTGCATCTCTCCCCACTGGCAATTTCCCCCCCCATCAAAGCGCCAGTAGATAGTTGTATGTCATAGCTGCACATCCTTCTAGTTGCTGGATGTGGGACGCGGCCTCAGCATCGCCGGAGAAGCAGTGTGTTGGTGCACGCCAGGGATCCCAACCCGGGCGGTCAGTAGCAGAGCGCGTGCACTTAACCACTAAGCCACGGGGCCAGCCCCCCACTGGCAATTTGAAATCAACAGAGGTGGGAGTATGTACACCATGCAAATCAGCAAACACCATAAATAGATTTGTTTGTTTTTTCTGAAAAAGTCAATTGTTAAACATTTACCGTCACGCCACTGGACACCATCTTCAAACATTAAAGAAATCAATTTGATTTGAAAATTTGTGGAAGGACTTTTGGGAACCTAGAATTGTCTGAAACAATCTAAAATGATTTAAGAATATTACCTCTGGTCTCCACTGGCCAAATTTAGGGCAATTTGAACGCTAAAAATAATAATGTCCAAAAGAGATTATAGCACATTGAATAAAATTTTTAAAAAAGAATCCATGATACTAACATAGAGAAGGAGGAAAGAGGAAAAGCACTGTTGTACAGAGGAATGCCAGCTAATAAAAGTAAAAAACGGAACGGAAGTAGAAAAACTCCATTTGGTGGCCGTCACTGTAATAACTGAGTCAGGGAAGGATCATTAGTAAATATCAGAACTACTGGGTGAAAGGTTATTGGAGGACAGGATATTCACATGATCACCCCACAGATGACTTTTTACTTCCAAAGGGAAAGAGAGAGATCTCGTGAAAATATCTTAACCAAGAGATCAAACTTATATTCACCAGAAAAGGAACACAGTGACACTATATAATGCAACACATTATACACATCACTCATGGAGCATTCTTACTAAAAATGATTAACCTGAACTTAATCATGTGGAAATAATCAGACAAATCTAGGTTGAGGAACATTCTACAAGACAATTCTTTTGGACTCCTCAAAATATCAATGTATATCAGACAGAAAAAAGGTAGAGGGAATGTTCTAGAATAGATTAAAGGAGACTAAGGAAATAACCAAATGCAATGTATTATCTCTGTTTGGATCCTGGATCAAAAAAAGTATAAAGGACAGTTTGGGGACCATTTAGAAAATTTGAATATGCACTCTATATTTGATAATATTATTGTACCATTGTTAAATTTCTTGAGAGTAACCTTTTTTTTTTTTTTTGTGAGGAAGATCAGCCCTGAGCTAACATCCATGCCAATTCTCTTCTTTTTGCCAAGGAAGACTGACCCTGAGCTAACACCTGTGCCCATCTTCCTCCACTTTCTGTGGGACGCCACCACAGCATGGCCTGACAAGCCGTGGTCTGAGTTCCCAGGATCCGAACCCCGGCCGCCAGCAGCAGAGCTCGTGCACTTAACTGCTGCGCCACAGGGCCCGCCCCAAGAGTAACCATTTTTGTTGTGATTTTGCAGGACATTATCCTTGTCTTCAAATGCTAAGGTAACATGTGCAACTTAAGGAAAAGTATTCATACACACACACACACACACTCACAGAATGCAAACGTGGCAAATTGTTAAGAACTGGTGAATCCAGGTGAACGACATACAGGTATTCGTTACACTCTTCTTTCATCGTACTTTTCTGTAGAATCGAATCTTTTTCAAAATAAAATGTTAGGTAAAATACAATAGCAGGAGAGAGGGAGAGAAGGAAAGAAGGAAGGAAGAAAAATAAGTCAGACAGAGAAAGAAGAATACTGTATAATTTCACTCAAATGTGGAAGACAAACAAACAAACACGTAGATACGGAGAACAGATCAGTGGTTACCAGAGCGGAGGGGCTGGCGGGAGGGCAAAAGGGGTAAAGGGGCACATATGTATGGCGATGGATGGAAACTAGACTTTTGGTGATGAACACAATGCAGTCTATACAGAAGCTGAAATATAATGATGTACACCTGAAATTTACATGTGTTATAAACCAATGTGACCTCAATAAAATAGTTTTAAAAAGAAAGAAAGATCCAGCAGGAAACATCTTATAATGAAAGAACTTTAACCTTTATTGCCTAATCCGGAACACAGATATCCTGGATCTAAAAGCTTAAATAAAATGCTCCCATAACCGCAGATTCACACAAAACAAGATACTTAGAGAGAAAAGAAAATTTATCACTGCTTTTTATAAAATTTGGGATTAATCTTAATATTTATAAATTCAATTTTGATATATTCATATCATGAAACAACATGTAGCCATCAAAACGCTTTCTCCAAAAGTAGTAAAAGGCATAGCAAAACACTCACAATATAATATTGAGTCAAAGATGCGGTAAATGAAACTCTATATGATCTTCATTTTTATTTTTTATTACAGCATTAGTAACATACAATAAAATACACAGATCTTAGATGTTCAGTTTTATGGGTTTCAGAAATTGTATACACTGGTGTAACTACCATCTGAAACAAGAAATAGAACATTTTCATCACCCCCAGAAAATTCCCTCCTGTCCCTTTCCAATTAATTCTCTTCTTCCATTCTCACTAGGCGACCATTTCCTTATTTCTATATCTATAGATTAGTTTTCCCTGTTCTTGGACTTGATATAAATGAATCATACAACATTTACTCTTTGGAGTCTGGCTTCTTTTGCTTAATAATTAGATCATTACATTTTGAGATTCATTCATGTATTAACGTATTAATAGTTCATTCTTTTGTATTGCTCAGTAATATTTGATTATATAAATATACTATTTTGCCCCAAAGCCCCTGTAGATAGTTGTATGTCATAGCTGCACATCCTTCTAGTTGCTGTATGTGGGACGCGGCCTCAGCATGGTCAGAGAAACGCTGCATCGGTGCGCGCCCGGTGTCCGGAACCCGGGCCGCCAGCAGCCTACCGCGAGCACTTAACCACTAAGCCACGGGGCCGGCCCAAAATATACCATTTTGTAAGTATTCCATTGAATAAATTTGTTTTTCCTTCTCCCTGTTAATAGACACTGGGTTGTTTCTAGGTTCAAGTGCTTATGAATAAAGCAAATGTGAATATTGCCATGTCTAAGTCTTTCTGTGGACATATGTTTTCACTTCTCTTGAGAAAATACCAGAAGTGAAATAAGTTAAGTGTAAACTTAGCTGTATAGGACCCTGCTAGGCAATTCACCAACATGCATGTACTATTTTACATTCTCACCAGAAAGATGAGCGTTTCCGTTGCTCCACAGCCACTCCAACATTAGATGTTGTCAATCTTTTCCATTTTAGCCACCCTAGTGGGTTGAAATAGTGTTTCATAGTGGATTAATTTTGCACTTATCTCATGACTAATGAAGTTGACCACTTTTGTTCCTATACTTATTGCCCACTTATATATATCTTCTTTTGTGAAGTGTCTGTAGTGGTTTTAAAATATGTCCACAAATTATTTGATACTCCTCCATTCAAAAGATGGAGTCTAATTTCCCTCTCCTTAAATCTGCACTGTACTTAGTGACTTGCTTCTAATAGACTATGGTGGAAGTGATGGTGTGGACACCTGCATTAGAACATACAAGGCATTGTGACTTCCTCCCTGCTCTCTCTCTCTCTCTTGGATTACTTGCTCTGGGGGAGGCCAGCTGCCATATCATGAGGACATACAAGCAGCCTCTGAAGAAGCCCATGTGGCAAGGATGTGAGGTCTTTTGCCAACAGCCATGTGAGTGAGTCATCTTGGAAGTAAATCCTCCAGCACCTGTCAGACCTTCAGGTGACTGCAGCCTCAGCCGATGCCTTAACTGCAGCCTCATAAGCAACACTAAACCAGAACCACCCAGCTAATTGTCCCCCAAATTCCTGATTCTCAGAAAGTATGAGATAAAAAACGTTCATTGTTTTAAACTAAATTTTAGAGTAATTTGCTATGCATCAACAAATAACTAATATACTCATTTTTAAATTGAGTTTTCCTTTTATTATTGATGTTTAGGAGTTCTTTATATATTCTAGATACAAGTCTTTTGTCATATATATGTGCTGAGAATATTTTTTTCTCGGTTTATGACTTGTCATTTCTGAATGGTGTCTTCTAACAAGAACAAAAATTTTTCACAATCCGATTTAAGATTTTTTCTCTTATGGTTAATGCTTTTTGTGTTCTTTCCATGAAATCTCTGTCTACCCCAAGATCATGAAGATCATTTCTTTTTATTCTTCTTGAAGCTTAGTGTTTCTGGTTTTAAGTTTACGTCTATGATCTATCTCAAGTTAATTTTTTGAGTATGGGGCAAGATATGGGTCAAAATTCACTTGTTTTCTTCTATTCGGATATTCAGTTGTTCCAGCAACATTGCTAAATCCTTTGGATTGACTTGGCACATTGGTTGATCTTGATTTGATCTTCAAAAAGATAATATACAAATGAAAAGGCTAAAAGTAATACTAAAAATGTTGATGATTATTATTAAGTGGTAGGATTATAAGTGATTTCTTCTCTAAATTGTTCTGTATTTCCTTACTTTTTGACAATGAATCTGTACTTTATAATCTAAAAATGTGTAAAACATTTAATTTTTCATGTTTATTTTTCCTCTTTTCTTTTAACTATACCATAAAATCTATAAAATTCCAGCTTAAAATGCATGTAAATAAATGTATCTTTAGAAAATTTATGTGTATGACTCTATACAAATACAATAATATCTTACTAATTTAGATAAAAGTCCATCTGAATAAGTGGATGCATTGTAAAGAGTATTGTAAATATTATATATTTAAGCTCAATTTTTATTACTTTTATTTACAATGAATAATTCTGAAAGTCCATAAAATTTGCCACTTAGAAAATTTTGGAATCTGTTTTTAGATATGAATACCTTGTCATTTCAATTTTGTAATTATTTATATTCAGATTATTTCTGCGCTGATAGAGTATTTTTCAAAGGCCCAGAGATCCCTTTTCCCTTGCACGGGATAAACTTCTCTCCCCCAATCTTGTACGCCATTCTTTGGAAACTCTTTCTTGTAAGTGCAAAAGTAAACATCAACCTCCATGTGTCTGAGTTTCACAAATGCAGTCGAAGTGAAAGCAGTTTTACTGTAACATGGTATTATGCCCGAAGAGACAAACATACGCTGGCAAAAGAGGAAGACAGGCTAAGCGTCAACAGAAAAAATGTATAACTCATCACTTTCAATCACAGAAATGTCACAAAAAACTTTCTTCTTTCTGTTTTGAATTGGTTTTGGATTCCCTGAGTTTCTCTTGAGGTTTAAATTTCAGCTTTAAATGATCAAACACCACTTCTCTTGGCCTGGCTTTCTTACTTTCGCAGCAATTCAAGCCAGCTTAGCAAATTCAACTTAACCAAAATATAGTCAAACAGTTGGAACACGCTCAACACACCTGGCCTACGTTTGAGCGGTTTGACAACCTGGGTTTCAAGCTTCACTGCGTTAATTTGTGGCACAACAGTTAGCTGCATGCTTCTGGGGTGGGGGTGCTGCATCACCCAAATGCTGAGAATGGGGGGACAGAGAGGGGTCTAATAGCAGTGCTTTTAATAGACTATGTAATCAAAGTATTTACTCTCACTGCTAAAGGTATTGTGCCAACTGAAATGACACATATGCACTGGTGAAACTGAGTAGACTATTAGAAAACTACTTTAGACTATTAGAAAACTACTCTGTAGAAAGCAGCGCTGTCAGAAATATATCTAACAGAAGGGACTTTGCAACGTGGAACAAATAGTTAACATGAATAAACACTGAAGGAAAAAAGAATCCTGGAAAAGCGATCACCAAACTGCAAAATGACTATTTAGAACTGAAAGAGTTCATGTGGAAACTTTTCTGCAGCTGTAGCCATTTGTCTGTATTAACAACAGACCTGTTTTGTTTTGTTTGGGGATTTGACAAGTTACCGTATCCTGTGCTGTTCTCTTGTCTTGTGGAAAAATAAAGGGAAATGTAACTCTATAGATTCTTCGTCCCCTATTTTTACATTTTCCCCAATTCTCCTGAGCTCTTCCATAGTTGTAGATGAGAAGAGAAAGCCTTCAAACTTTCATTGTAAAGTCAGAGGGAAAGGTTTGATCTTGGCAACTGTAAGGCCGTCACTAATGGAAATGAAAGCTGTAGGCTCTGGAAACCCTGGCTTCAGCGCTGGGGGATCATGTGCAAACTGTGGAATAAGTGGTTGGGATAGAATCTGGAACAGCTTTCCCATGCTTTTGCCCAGACTGCTGTCCCCACAATTTCCATAACTGCTTATCCCAACCCTACTTCTCTGCTTGTTTTCATCCCATACAAATTAACATTTGCATCAAAAGCATTTGTTCAGTGCCTAATTGGTGAAGAAGGCAAGGGACTACACCAAGAGATGAAACAAATATTCTCCTCCAGGACAAACGTAAAGTTATAAGAAAAGCAAAATCGGCTCAGAAAGTATTACTTTTCAAAGACCAGTAGATGAGATCTTTGTGTTTTTTTCAAGCTTAAGGGGAAGGATTCGGTATGATTTAGACAGAAAGGAGAATATTCTTAGTACCTGACCAGTGGGCAGGCGCTGACACACACACACATACACACACACACACACACACACACACACACACACACGTACTGATTTTTTTCAAAAGAAAAAAGAGTTTATCTGTGGATGATAACTGATTTGAAGAGAACTGGAGTAACAGAGTGCATGTCTACCACCTTCTATTGGCTGTTATTACATGGGATTCAGAGGGAAGAAGAGGAGTTTCTTGGGCCGGCTGGTGGCGCAAGTGGTTAAGTGTGCGCGCTCTGCTGCGGCGGCCCGGGGTTCGCCGGTTGGGATCCCGGGTGCGCACCAATGCACTGCTTGGAAAGACATGCTGTGGCAGTGTCCCATATAAAGTGGAGGAAGACAGGCAAGGATGTTAGCCCAGGGCCAGTCTTCCTCAGCAAAAAAAAAAAAAAAGACGATTGGCAGATGTTAGCATAGGGCTGATCTCCTCACCAGAAAAGAGGAGTTTCTGCCTCTTTCCTATTTCAACGTACGGATACCATCCTTATTTTTTTTGGTAGTCACTGTAGTGGGTTGAATGTCCATGTCCTAACCACCAGAACCAGTGAATACGATCTTATTTGGAAAATGGGTCTTTGCAGATGTAACTAAGTTAAGGATCTCAAGATGAGCTCACCCTGGGTTATCCAAGTGAGCCTTAAATGCAATGACAAGTTCCTTATAAGAGACAGAAGAGAAAGGAAAATGGAGACAGAGATTACAGCGATGCAGCCACAACACAAAGAGCAGCTGGAGCCCCCAGAGTCTGGAAAAGGAAAGGAAAGAATTTCTCCTAGAGCCTCCAGGGAGTGCACGGCTCTGCCAATACCTTAATTTGAGACTTCTGGCCTCCAGGACTGTGGGAAAATAAATTTGCGTTGTTTTAAGCCACCAAATTTGTGGTAATTTGTTACAGCAGACTCAGGAAACTAATACAGTCACCTAAGGTCTTCATCAATTGCTGCTTCCTCGATCTCTGGTATTCATTCATTCATTTGTTCAGAAAACAAACAGGCAATGTGTCAGGCACTGGGCAATGCACAAGAGACACTGAGCTGAAAAAAAAAAGAATCGTTCTCAAGAGCTTTGTGATCTGGTAGAGAGAATCAGACATGAAAACTAAGTACAATAAAGTATTACTGATGTCATTATAATGTATGAGCACAAGAAGAAAGGGGTCACTGCTTCCTGGGATGGTCACAAAAGGGTTCAAAGCAGAAGGACACATGAAAGTTGAGAAGGTGTTTGCTGGTTCAGCGGGTTGAGAATGGGAAGGAAGGAATTCTTGGACGAGAAAAGAGCATGAACAGAGGTATAGAGGCATGAAATCATGTAGCCCTATGGGAGTTGGTTGTTTTTAAGTATGTCTAGTAAGATTCCAAAGTAGGTGTGGTGAGAGAAAAGGGTAGATAATGGCCAGAGTATAGAGATCCACATTAGCCGAGCTAAAGAGTTTGGAATGGGGCCGGCCCATGGCTTAGCGGTTAAGTGCGCGGGCTCTGCTACTGGCGGCCTGGGTTCGGATCCCAGGCACACACCAACGCACCGCTTCTCCGGCCATGCTGAGGCCGCGTCCCACATACAGCAACTAGAAGGATGTGCAACTGTGACATACAACAATCTACTGGGACTTTGGGGGAAGAAAAGGAGGAGGATTGGCAATAGATGTTAGCTCAGAGCCGGTCTTCCTCAGCGAAAATAAGAGGGGGATTAGCATGGATGTTAGCTCAGGGCTGATGTTCCTCACAAAAAAAAACAAGAGTTTAGAATGCATCCTATGGTAAGTGGGAAGCCATTTAAGCAGGGTGAGAACATCATCACTCTCATATTTTAGAAAGATCACTCTGGTAGAGGTGAGAACGGCAGCTTGAAGACTCAAGATAGAGGCAGAGAGCTTCATATTTAGAGTACTGATGTGGTCTAGGTGGGAGATGATAAGAGGCACAATTAAGGCATAATTGTGAGGCTAAAGCACAGAGATGGATAAAAGAGAAACTTAAAAATGAGTCAGAGATAGAATATCGTCTGAGTTAGAGAAGTAGGAAGCAAAAAAAGAAAATTCTATTCATGCAAGCAAGAGAGATGAGGGTATCAGAGGAGAGTGACAACAGTCAGAAACCACTAAGAAGCCAAGTAATGTGAAAACTGAGAGGACTCATTGGATTTGTCAATGAAGAGACCATTGGTGACTTGGTCAGAGACATTTGAGAGTAGACGTTATCAACTAGCAGTGTATATTGCTCATTAAATTAGCATCATTAAAATGAGGGGTTGGTCAATAGATCAATGGTTGTTAAAGTGTGTTCCCTGCACTTTCCCCAGAATTATCTGAGAACTTAAAAATGCACATTCTCAGGCCCCTCTCCCACTGAATCAGACACTCTGGGGTGGAAGCCAAAAATCTGTGTTCTAACAAGCCCTCCATTGATTCTGATACTCGCTAAAGTTTGAGAACCACCTACACATACCATACAGAGCCTTACTACTGAAAATGTGATCATCGACTGGCAGCATCAATATCACTTGGGAGCTTGTGACAAATGCAGAATTTTTAACCCCAGACCGAATCTGCTGAATCAGAATCTGCATTTTTAACAAGATCCCTAGGGATTCAGATGACATTGAAGTTTGAGAAGCACTGTTGAAGGATTTCAATCTCAATAGCTTCCTGGCCAACATCTCAGATTACTTATTATATAAATCCAGTAAACTGCTAATTCACAGAATGGGAGAGAATTCAATGTAACACACCAAAATTTCCTCCTCTCAAGTAGTATAATAAATAACAGATATAAAATGGGCTATAGCTTAGAGGAGACCCGGAGTATGTCAGGTGTAATCAAAGTAACGTAGGTGCTTTCTAGTTCTTTGGTATTCAAATCCAGGTTACAGACATGCATGTTTCTCTTCAAAAAGCTAAAAATCTTCCTGAAGTTCAATATATCATTCTGACAGAAAGTAGTGTCAGGCCACTAGGACTTTATTCAAAAACGTCTCTTGGTATCCTTGACAGAGACAGTATTTGGGAAGATGCAGATCTTTATATGACCTAATAGGGAATTGCTTGTGATAGGAAACCAAGAACATTAATATCTGTGCAATTTACTGTATGTAAAACATAGCTCAATAAAAAAAAAAGCTGAGAACTATTATATTTGTTTTGTATGAATATAGTTTAACCCAAAGATTCTCCAAGTGTCCTCAGACCAGCAACATTGGTATCACCTTTGAGCTTTCCAGAATTTGCATTATTGGGTTCCACCTTGATCTATTGGATCAGAATCTCTGCAGATGGGACCCAGGAAACTGTTTTAACAAGTCCTTCAGGTGATTCTAATGCACATCAAAGTCTGAGAAGCACTGGTTGAGGCAACAGAAACACCGCATATAAAGTGTCTCTTGTTCGTTTAAACTGCCTCTTAAACTCTCTTCTCCATTTAAGTGTTTTCATTTATCTTTCATGTCCTTTCACGGCTCCTTTCCCCCTTCCTCTTTTTTCTTCCTCTATCTACCTATATCTTTCCGTTCTACTTTTTCACTTCCTGTTTCTTTCCTAGCTCACTTTAGCTTTGGACTGCCCCGTTCTCGAAGACGCATACAAATCTAGCACTTCTGCTCAAAAGTTTGCCAGCCTAAGCAAGTCTACCAGATACCCATACTCAGCATTATGAAAGAAACGAAACAGTACATCAGCCACTTTGTTCTTGAAACAATACAGCTTCCAGAAAAGACGGGATAGAACCAGTCATTGTACAGTTCTTCGGTATTAATGTGACTTTTAATTAGCAAGAGAACTCATGACAGTCATGTGCTAATAGTCCACAAAATGTCTGATGGCATGAAAGAGTACAAGATTTTCAGTCTACAGGCAATTCACCAGAACATTTGGGCCCTGTTTTAGGATTAAGTATTCATGTCTTCACCACAGGCCACAGCAGGAACAAATATTAAAAATATTAATATTAATAAAAAGTATTGTTTTGTTTAACTAAAATAGTCTGTCTTTATTATACAGCCTACTGCTAATAATAGTAATCACTCATACTTATTTAGTACTAAGTATGGGCCAGGCCTTTTTCCATGAGTTTTACAGTAAGTTACTAATGTATTTAAATCTCCCCACAATTCTACGAGTTCTGTCTTATTATCATCTCCACTTCACAGACAAGGAAATGGAAGTGTGGAAAGGTTAAGTAACTTATGGAGGGTCACATTGCTGGAAAGTCCTAGAGATGGGATTTGCATATAGGCAATCTAGCTTTGGGGACCTAGATCACAACCACTGTGTGACACCACATCTCAAGTGAGAATGAATTGAATCATACAAGCCATATTTGAATTTCACACTCCTTCATATTTCACACTAAGAGGCCAGAGTTATTAAATATTTTCATGTCCTAACACTTTCAGTTGGAAAGAGTATGGTAGAGTGGGACAAACGCTAGCCTGGGAGCCAGAAGTCCTTAATTTTAATCTTAGTGTTTAGGCAACTAACTAGACGATTATGGGGAAAACTCACAGGTTTCATCTCAACAGGTCACAATTTCTTCTCTTGTAAAAAGAGAGTGTTAGACTTCATTAGATCTTATTTACAGTTCTTTCCAGATCCAACATTCTATGAATTCTAAGAATAAAACATAGTCTCAGGAAATAATTAAACATAGGAATATAATGGTACACAGAAGCATAATTAATCAATTTTCTAACTATTCCTTTAGCTATAATATAAACAAATAACTCAATATGGCATAATTCTTGATTATTTAGGCAGAACAGAAGTATTTGGGGCCGGCCCCGTGGCTTAGCAGTTAAGTGTGCGTGCTCCACTACTGGCAGCCCGGGTTCGGATCCAGGGTGCTCACCGACGCACCACTTCTCCGGCCATGCTGAGGCGGCGTCCCACATACAGCAACTAGCAGGATGTGCAACTATGACATACAACTATCTACTGGGGCTTTGGGGAGAAAAAGGGAAAAAAAGGAGGAGGATTGGCAATAGATGTTAGCTCAGGCCGGTCTTCCTCAGCAAAAAGAGGAGGACTGGCATGGACGTTAGCTCAGGGCTGATCTCCCTCACAAAAAAAAAAAAAAAAAGAAGTGTTTGCTGTTATGTGAACAACATGGATAGAAATAAAGACTAAAGTACATTAGTTCAATATAATAAGGGCCAAAGGTGAGGGATTGTATGTTTCCTACTTCTGCTGTAACAAATTATCATAACCTTAGTGACTTAAAACAAATTTATTTTATAGTTCTGGAGGTTAGAAATCTAAAATGTGTCTTATGGGGCTAAAATCAAGGTTTCAGCAGGGCTGCATTCCTTCTGGAGGCCCTAGGGGAGAATCCATTTCCCTGACTTTTCCAGCTTTTAGAGGCTGTTCACATTCCTTGGCTGATGACACCCTTCCTCCACCTTCAGAGTCAGCAACGGCAGGTTCAGTCCTCACATCACATCCTTCTGACCTCTTCTGTCTCCCTCTTCATCAAATAAAGACCTTTGTGATTAGATTTTGCCTACCTGGATAATCCAGGATAACCTCTCTACCTCAAAATCCTTAACTTAATCACATCTGCAAAATCCTTTTGCCATGTGAGGTAACACATGAATAGGTTTCAGGGGTTAGGACATGGATATCTTGGGGGGGGCCAATATTCTGCCTACTATGAGCATATTTTAGGGTTGTCTAGGAAGGCTTCTATGTCATATATTTAAAAAAAAAAAACAGTGTTCATAACCAAAAGGAAAAATATTCAATTCTCAAATATTGTAATATTAATGAAGTTCGCACTTCATTAAACAACGAAGTGTCTATGTCCATTTATTGAATATTTTCTAGAGTTGGTATTGCTTTGAGTACAAAAGAACGTTAGAGCCCAAAAAGACCATAGAGATGACCTAGTGAAGGCAAGCCTCCTGACTTTATACATCAGGAAACTAAGGCCCAGAGAGGCTAGTGACTTGCTAGTGAGTGAGAAGTAACCCTAAAACCTCTTGGCTTGGTTCCCAGGTCCAAGTCCCTTCCATTACACCTTTAGGCTGCCTCTTCACTTTTTCACTCTACCAACAATTTATGAGACTTCTGTGTAAAATTTCCCAGATTAATGCTTCAGGAAGAATCTTAGCTGAATATTCTTTGGTATACCAGGCAATTCAGACACCCTTTCACACTAATACTAATGATTAGAACAGGCCTCTTACTCTTCCCTCTTCTTTAGGGAACTATGTGGCAGAGCAAGATACTGCCAGAGGATAAAAAAGTCTTGGTCTTTTGATTGCCATGTGACGCTAAAGAGTAGGAGGAAAACTATGCTGTGGTAAGGAAAGTAGCTAAACCACAGATGAAGGGCTCCTTGAAAAAACATTTTGTAAATACCCTTTCTTACCCTTAAATGTGTCAAATGAAATGCCTTAGATGTCATGCTAATAAGGAGATTTAATTCCATGAGGGCTGTTGATAAAGCAAAAATTATACTAAACACAAAAAATGTAAGAATAACAGCAAACTTAGTTGACTCCTTAAAATACGTCATAGTCTTTCTAGGTCAAATACTTATTTTGAAAAGGAAAATCTTATCTTCTGCATGGCACAGAGCAAAGAGAGGGCAACACCAGCCCTACACACATGCAACATGAACAGCATTGTCAGCCTTCCCACCCCAAAATTTCTCCTTTCTTAAAAAGCAGAAAATTTTAGCTTCTGCTTAGAGAAAGGCAACAAAGCCCTTCTGAAATACTGCTGTTAGAAACCCTACCATTAGGAAACTACATTAACAGATGAAAGGTTAAAGAGTATATGATGATTTCAATAGATGCCAAGAAAGCATTGTTGAAATACAAAATCCATTCCTGTTTTGTTTTTTTTTTAATTTCATCTTGCCAAGCTGGTAATGGAAAGAAATTTTCGTAAATAAATTTGTTGTACAGGATCCACTAGAATTCTATAGCAAAAATTACAATGGTGAAAGCCATGTTCCCAGAGATTTCAATTAGCTTTTTAGTGCTTCACTTACAATATGAATGAATAGTCAGGAATCCTTAAACATTTGGTTAAAACCTCTAACAGGATCAAAATAAACAAGCACTTAGGGAAAAAATGCAGGGAGCAGAAGAACAAATAAAAAGATTTTTTTAAAAAGCTACAGAAAAAAAAGGAAGGGAGAAAAGAAGAAGGAAGAAAGGAAGACAACATTCAGAGAACATAAAAGACCTCTAGAAATTTAAAAATATATTTGAAAAAGAAAACAAAGCAAAAACAAGAGAAAGGATGGAAGATAAAGTTGAGATAATCTCCAAGAAAGTAGAACAAAAAGATAAAGGGGTTGAAAATAGTAGAGAAAAGATAATTAGGGGATCAATCCATGAGATCCAGTATCTGAATAATAGGAATTCTAAAGAGAAGGCTCAGAGAAAATGTTAGTGGACATTATTGAAGAAATAATATAAGAAAATTTCCAGAACTAATGAACATGGGTTTCCAGATTCAATTACAAAGCACAGAGGCACACCAAGGCACATCATTGTGAAATTTCAGAGCACTTGGGACAAAAAGAAGATTCTGTAAGCTTCCAGAAAGCAAAACAGTTTACATAAGAATGGCACTGAATTTCAAATAGCAACACTTTTAGCAAGTAATTAAAGAAGAAAAATCTTCAAAATTTTGAGGGAAAGATATTTCTAACATATACCTGAGTTCAGCCAAATCATAAAGCATGTCTAGTGTGACACATTTCAGACATTTAGGGCCTCAAAAATTTTACTTTCCATGAGACTTTCTAAGGAAGCTACTGAAGAATGTGCCACAAAAACTAGGGAGTAAAATAAGAAAGAAGAAGACTTGAGATTCCAAACAACAATGATGCAAGACAAGGAAGAGGTCAAAGGGCTTCCTAGATTGATGGCAGAGGCCAAGCGTGGGATGATTGATGTTCAGGTGGCTAGAGAGCAGTTATTTTTATTTGGAGAAAGAAGACTACACAAGCCAGGACAGGCCAAGTTATGCTGCAGTAATAAACAACTCCAAAAAATCTCAGTGAATTAAAATATCAAAGGTTAATTTCCCTCTCACTCTCCATGTCCGTTGCAGATTAGCTTGGTAAGCAGACAATCTCTGCTTACTGTAGTCACTTAGAAATCAGGCCAAAAGTGCAGTCCCCTTCTGTAAAGTTGATGACAATTGACTACCACCACAACAAGGACAAGAAGGATGTCTCCAAGATTTAAAAAAAAAAAAAAATGCAATATGTATTACTTTAATTGACCATATTAAAATAAATTTTGTAGTTTTGTTGGGAAGTCTGGGACTCAATTAGTGATAGGTACAAAAAAAACTCAGTGAAAGAAAAAACAATAAGGTTGCACGAGAAAGGAAATGTAATCATAGTACACTATGTAGCTTAGCTGTGAACAAAATTTTTACAATCATGTCAATATTGATGCCGAATACTGATTTAACAAACAGTTCATGGTGTAACAAATAGGAGTATTTGGGGATGAAGAAATATGTGTGGGTATAATATAAGAGAGCTAAATCCTCATCTTCTAAAGTATGAAATAAATGGGAAATAAAATAAATGGAAAAATAAAAAACAGCAAGACAAGAATGATATTAGAAATATGAAAGTCAATATTTTTAAAAGTAACTTATGAATTGGAAAACATTTGCCATAGTGGAATAGAAAATGGAGATGTAGAGAGTTGGAAGAATACTATTTTTGTAATATCATATGACTTAAATTATGTACATGGATTCATTTAACAGATCTCGTCCTTTGTGTTAGTTGAGCTTCTTTGATCTCTAGATTTACAATTTTCATCAAATTTGCAATTTTTCAGACATTATTTCTCCAAATATTTTTTCTGACCTCACTCTGTCCATTTCTCCTTCTGAGACTCTAATTAGATATATATTTAGCCTCTATATGTTGTTCCACAGCTAGCTCCTTAATGCTTTGTTCATTTTTTTTCACTCTTTGTTTCTCTGTATGTTTCATTATGGATAGTTTTATTGCTATATCTTCAAGTTCACCATTCTTTCCTTTGACAGTTTCTAATCTGCTGTTAACCCCCAGCCAGTGTATTTTCATCTCTAGAAACCTGATTTGTGGTTTTCAAAATATCTTTCTTTTCTCTTCTTATAAGGTTCTTGCTTTTCTCTGCTTTATTGAACATATGGAGTATATTACCATAGCATTTTAATAACTTTTTCTACTAATTTTTCACCTGTGTCATTTCTGGATTAATTTCAATTGATTGATTTTTTTTTTCTCATTATGAGTTGTATTTTCTTGCTTATTTGCATGCTTGTTAATTTTTAATTCAATTCCAGGTGAAGTCATGCATCACCTAACGATGGGGATACATTCTGAGAAATGTGCCTTTAGGCGATTTCATCATTGTGTGAACATCACAGGGCGTACTTACACAAACCTAGATGGTATAGTCTACTGCACTCCTAGGTTATATGGTTCTTTTGGGACCACTGTCATATACGTGGTCCATCGTTAACTAAAACATCATCATGCAATGCATGACCGTATTGTGAATTTTGCTTTGTTGGGTCTTGGATGTTTTTGTATTCTTATAAATATTCTTGGTCTTGCTCTGGGACATGGTTAAGTTACTTGGAGACAGTCTTATCCTTTTGAAGTTTGCTTTTTCAGGTGGGACCAGAACAATCTGTTGGTCCAGGATTAATTTGTCACACCCCCAAGTATTCCTTGTGAGTATTCTACTTGATACCCTACATGTTAGGAGGTCTTTCCACTCTGCATGGGGAATAAAACTATTCCCAGCCCTGTGTGAGTTTTGGGGATTGTCTGCTTGATCTTTTCATGAAGTTCTTTCCCTGCCGAGTTTCCTCACACACGTGTGCTGATCATTACGCAGCTGCAGATTTGAGAACCCTCTGCAGAACTCCAGAGCTCTCTTCAGATCTTCCATCTCTGATACTCTGCCTTGTGAGTTCTAGTAGGCTTTACATTCCTGAATCCTGAGCTGAGTATCCTGAATTCAAGGAGCCCACCAGGCTCTGTTTGGGTTCTCCTCCACTGTACTGCAGCCTGAAGTTTTCTCCAGGTAGCAAACCGGGGCATTCATAAGACCCTCCTTATTTAATTTCCTTCTCTCAAGCCGGCTCCATGGCTTAGCAGTTAAGTACGTGCGCTCTGCTGCTGGCGGCCTGGGTTTGGATCCCAGGCGCACACCAACGCACCGCTTCTCCAGCCATGCTGAGGCCGTGTCCCACATACAGCAACTAGAAGGATGTGCAGCTATGACATACAACTATCTACTGGGTCTTTGGGGGAAAAAAAATAAATAAATAAAATTATAAAAATAAATAAATAAATAATTTTCTTCTCTCAGGGGTCACAGTTCTGCACTGCCTGTTGTCTAAAGTCTGAAAATCATTGTTTTATGTATTTTGTCCTGCTTTTAGTTGTTTGAGGCAAGGGGGTAAATCTCATCCCTGTTACTTGCCATGGTCAGATTGTATAGATGTCAGTTGTCCCCAGATTAAACCGTAAATTTAATATAAACTGAATCAAAAGCCCATAGAATCTTTCAAAATAAATTGAGCTGGCTGATTTGAAAATATATCTAAAAGCAAAAGTGAAATCAAACAGCCAAGAAATTTTTGAAAAATAATGAGTTAAATCGTACCCTACCTGACATTTATACAATCTTATAATCCTAGAATAAAATAAAAATGGTATAGTTTGGGAGCAGGAAGATACATATAGATTGAGGGATGTTGGAGTTTGTGAAAATGTACAGTCCTGAAGCTTAAATTTTCTTAGCTTCACTGTAAATCTGCCTTTGACAATGTATAAAAAAGATATTACATAAAGATCAAGTTGGGTTTACTGTAGGAAAACACATAGTTTTATGTTTGAAACTGTTCTGTTATTAACAACATTAACAGATTAAAGGGAAAAATTATATGATTATCTCAATAAATGCAGAAAAAGCACTTGAGTAAATGCAATCTATTCAGGATTTTTTTAAATGGTCATATCAAAATGAGAAAAAGGAAACCTCCTTAACCTACTAAAAAATATCTATAGAGGATAGACAATAAACATCATAAGCAGTGGTGATTCATTTAAGACCAGGAACAAAATAAGTATATTAGCTGCTCTTAAATCTATTCGACATTGTACCAAAGGTCCTAACCAGCACGGTAAAGCAGAAATGAATGAAAACATTGAATACGTATACAAGGCATATTTCATTGCAATGAAAAAACTAGACTTTCATAATTTGCTGATGATACAATCAGTTATAGAAAAAAATCTAAAAGAATCTACAGATAAATTATTAGCTCTAGTTAGAAAGTTCAGTACAGCTGCTGTACAAAATGCAGGCAAAATCAATTGAGTTTTTAAGATCCAGAAGCAAATGCTGGAAAATCTAGTTTTTTAATTTTTTTTTTTTTTTGGTGAGGAAGATTGGCCCTGAGCTAACACCTGTGCCAATCTCCCTGTATTTTGTATATGGGACACCACCACAGCATGGCTCGATGAGGGGTGTAGGTCTGTGCCCAGGATCTGAACCCGGGAATCCCAGGCTGTCGAAGCAGAGTGCATGAACTCAACCACTATGCCACCAGGCTGGCCTGAAAATTTATTTTTTTAAAAAAGATACCATTACACCATGGATGAAGAATATTAAGTAAAAGAAACATGACAGAAGGATGCATATAGTAAAGATTCCATTCATATGAAGTTCAAAAACAGGCAAAACTGAACTGCATTTCTCAGGATGGACTATCTAGGTGTTAAAACTAAAAGAAAAATAAAGATCTGATTATTTAAAAAGTCAGGATAATGGTTACTTCTGGGGGAGGCTGGGAAGTTGCAACTTGGAATATTTGCTATGGGGTAGAAATATTCTATCGCTTGACCCAAGTAGTGTTAACATAGGTGTTCAAAGTATAATTATTTCTTAAACTGTACATATATGTGCTAGGGTCTTTTCTATATATACATTAGACTTCGTGATTAAAATAGTAAAGAATATATCATTTATAATAATAATAAAAATATGAGTTCTCTATATATAATCTAACAAATAAATTATAATATCCTCATGGAGAAAATTATAAAACTATACTAAAAGACACTAAGGAAAATCCTTTTTTCTTTTTTTTTTTGTGAGGAAGATTAGCCCTGAGCTAACATCCCTTGCCAATTCTCCTCTTTTTGCTGAGGAAGATTGGCCCTGGGCCAATATCTGTGCCCATCTTCCTCCACTTTATATGGGACACCACCACAGCATGGCCTGATGAGTGGTGCATCGGTCCACACCCAGAATCTGAACCCGTGAACCCAGGCCACCCAAGAGGAGCCTGCAAACTTAACGGCTATGCCACCGGGCCAGCCCCAGGAAAATCCTTAAAATATTTGCAGAGATATGCCACATACATCTATAGAAAAATTTAATATTATAGGAATGTCAATTCTTACTAAACTAGCTTATAGATCCAATATAAACCCAAACAAACACTAACAAGGATTTTTGTGGAATTGAAAAATGTATTCTAAATTCATATGGAACTGTAAGTGGCCAAAAATTGTCAAGACACTTCTTTTTTTTATTTTTTTGGTGAGGAAGATCAGCCCTGAGCTAACATCTGCCAATCCTCCTATTTTTGCTGAGGAAGACTGGCCCTGGGCTAACATCCGTGCCCATCTTCCTCCACTTTATATGGGACACCGCCACTGCATGGCCTGACAAGTGGTGTGTCGGTGCGCGCCTGGGATCCGAACCCAGGCCGCCAGCAGTGAAGCGCGCGCAAGACACTTGGCCAGCCCCAAGACACTTCTGAAGAGGTACAATGTTGAAAGTTGTGAAGCTATGGTAATTAGGGTGGTGTGGTCCTGACACAGGAATAAACAGATAGACCAATGGAACAAAATACAGAGCCGAGAAACAAATTCATGAGTATGTGAAAATTTAACCTATGACAGAGCTGGAATAGCAGCTCAAAGAAGAAAAAAGGGACCATTTCGTAAATGACGCTAGGGCAACTGCAATATACACGGAATAAAATATAATCGAATTTTTCCTTCAAACCAGTCTCAAAAATCAGTTGCAAGTTGATTAAATACTTTAATTCTCAAAAAACTTAAAATTTTGAAAGATAAAACTATAAAACTTTTAGGAGACAATAGGGAAGTATGTCTTTATTACCCTGAGTTTAGGAAGACATAAACGTGTGCACACTGTAAAGAAAAAGATTGATATATTTGTCTATATTTAAGTGTAGAAATACCCTCTATCAAAAGGTATATAGAGAGGATACAAATATATTAACAGAACAGAATAGAAAGCACAAAAGACACCCACACATACAATCACCTGATTTATAACAAAGATGTCACCGCAATCCAGTGGGAAAAGGATGATCTTTTCAACGTTGTGCTGGGTCAACTGGATATCAATATAGAAGAAAAAGAAAGAACCTGGACTTCCTCACACTATAATATACCAAAAAAATTCAAAAGGCATTATAGACCTAAATATGAAAGCCAAAAACCAAACTTCTAGATGAAAACGTATAACCTTGTAGTAGGTAAAGATTTCTTAAACGTGAAATCTTTGTGTAATGTTAAATATTACCATAAAAATTTATAAATTGGACTTCATTAAAATTAAGAAGGTCTGTTTTCAAAAGACAACATGTAGAGAACAAAAGGGCAAGCCACAAACTAGAAAAAAATTGTTTCATTCCATACGTCTAACTACGCACTTGAGTCCATAATATGTAAAGAAATACAAATCAAAATCAGAAAAGACTGACAATCCAAAAAAAAAAAAGAGCAAAAGATTGTAGCGGGCCGGCCCCGTGGCTTAGCGGTTAAGTGCTCGTGCTCCGCTGCTGACGGCCCGGGTTTGCATCCCTGGCGCGCACCGACACACGGCTTCTCCGGCCATGATGAGGCCGTGTCCCACATACAGCAACTAGAAGGATGTGCAGCTATGACATACAACTATCTACTGGGGCTTTGGGGGAGAAAATAAATAAATAAATAAAATTAAAAAAAAAAAGTCAGACTGTAGCACTTTTATAAAAGAAATTTATGAATGGCCATTAAGCTTATGAAAAGTTGCTCAACATCATTAGTCATCAGGAGAATGCAAATTAAAGAGAAAATGAGAGTCTATTAGGTTAAGCCATATAAAATCACCTCTTAATAGGTTTTACCCATTTTATCCTTTTCATCCATTTCATGTTGACCAATCTAATACAATGTGGCTAAAATTTCAGGAATGACCATACCAAGACTTGATGAGGACAGAAAGCAACTGAAACTCTCACACACTGCTGTTTGAGTATATATTGGCACAACTACTTTGGCAAACTGTCTGACTATAACTGCTAAAGCTAAATGTGCATATATCTATGCCCAGAAATTCCACTCCTGGGTATAAATCCAAGGAAAATGAGGACTTTTGTCCATCAATGGACAAGTACAGGAGTGTTTACAGCAGGAATGTTTAATAGTCTAATGCACGAATCCACATGCACATCAATTGTAGAACGGAAAATTGTAAAATGTTCACACAGTGGAATACTACACAGCAATGAAAAAGAACTAAATATTTTTACACACAATATCTCTCAGATATAATGTTTGGTGAAGGAAGCCAGGCAAAAAACAGTACATATGGTATGTTTCCATTCATTAAGAATTTGAAACAGGCAAAATTAATCCAGAGTGGCAGAGGGTAGAATACTGTAAGCATGGGCGGTTCAGGAACATCAACTAGAGAGGAGGCAGAAGGGATTCTACTGTAGTCCTGAAGATGTTTTATATCCTGATCTGGGTGATGACTATACAGGTATATACATATATAATAACTCTGTACACTTAAGTTTATTCATTTTGCAGATTGTAAGACCTGCACAATAAAAAAATATATGTACTAAAAGCAAAGGATGTAAAAATGTAAGTTTAACCGAGAAAACATATTTACAAAACATAATTGACAAAGGATATCCAAAATACATGAAAAATTTCTATATATTTTAAGAAGAATATAAACAACCCAACAGAAAAATAGCATCGCTGGAAAGAAAGCAAGAAAGTATCCCCCCAAAACAAATAAACAGATGTTCAAAGATTTTCAATCTTGTTAGTTATCATGGACATGTTAATTAAAATCATAAGATACCATTTCCAAACACCAGAAGCAAAGTTTTAAAGTTCATCAACATCACGTGTTGGCAAGGACCTGGAACAAGCAGAAGGTAAACACTGCTGGTGGCGCTTACTATGATTCCCATTTACATCAAGTTGAAAAAAACGTACAAAACTAAACCATATATTGATTAGAGTAGTGTTTTATATTGTAAGCTGGATAGAGTACATAAAAGTATTTATTTTTCACAAATGTTTGCATTGAATTTCTATATCATATTTATATTAAGAAAAAATTGTTTGATAATATTTTGTTTAGGTTTGGAGCAGAACCAAATGATCTCTTAGTTCTCTTCCAGTTCTAGTAAATCAAAGGGTTTTGATGTTATCGTTAAAGCCTTTCCATCTAGCTTTAATATGCTCATTATCTGTGCATTCCCAAATTGGAAGCCTGAGAAGTATTATTATCCAGAACACGGACTACCAGGCACTCTTTTTCTTTTGTAATAGAGTACCTTGAAAAACATCCTTTTGTACCCCTGCCTTTCTTCAAAGGATGTGAACAAAACGTTCAAGGTCAATGAAACAATTTACTTTACAAGTTTTACCAAACAGGGGTTGGAGGGCAGAGAGAAAGAAAAAGAGAGATAGATAAGGTTTGACTCTCAAGGACCTTCTGATGTATGAAAAGTCTGCTGGAAAATCAGTATCTTGACAACGCAAATACATTTTGTTGGTGTTGCGTAAGCCAAAGACAGATTTAAAGGGAGGGAGAAATGAAACTGACCAGCTGAAGCCACACCGTCCTTTCAGATTGTCATTCTCTTTACACATTACACATTTAGAAGACGAACTCTAAGCAAATAAAATGTAGTGTCACAAAAAGGTACTTTTCTACCAGTAGGTATAGACATTACTAGAACACTCATAGTGACAGATTCACTTCAGCTAAAAAATCCTTTCACAGCACCTTTGTAATAATGAACTGTCTCTGACTTGAGCATGATATTAACCAAGGGACTAAGAAAACACGGCCACAATTACTCAAAACTCTTTCAAGGACATTCTGATTGGTATATACATTGTAATTTTTTTTGTTGTTTAAAGGTATAGTTTACTGTAGGGACCTTGTAGAAATTGTCCATTTCTGCAGTGTTAGTTATCTTTGTCATTTCATTAAATATTACTCTTTAGTTCTAACATAACTAAATTACTCCTAATAACCCTTAATAAGCTATGTCAGGTTATTACTTTTGCTCCTCCTTCTACCCCATTATGCTCCAGACTCAAAGCTCAGCTGAATTTGTAAACGGGATTTTACATAAATTTCACATATAGGTTCTACCTGAAATTCATTCCCTACACTGTGAGCTTTTGTTAAACATTTACTTGCTATGCAAGTTTCTTCATTCTCCAATGAAGAGAGTCAAAAATCTTGCTGTTTTGAACAAAACAAAATAAAGCCCCTTAGCTATAATGCCTTATCTACAATACCTCATAAGCCCGAAACTGAAATTCCTGTTCCTTTTTTAATTGTTTTTCCCCTTGTGTTTTCATTTCTATGGCAATGAGGAGAAGAGGGTGGTGGTTTGTAAATAAATGTGAAAGCAAAGATAGCTTACTGACAAGCTGAGCCTTCCTGGTTCACAGCACAGAGGTGGGGCTCCCCTGGCTGCACCTGCCAGGCAAAGGTGTGTGCGTGCTCAGGGAGGGAGTTACCACCTGAGGATTTAATCAGTGGGGCCCAAACTATTATTTCAATGCAGCACATTTTCTACTACTTTTATGCTATTTACAATGTAAATGGGTGGCTTCTTGGTTAAATCAGTGTCATTTCTCTGTCAATTGTGCCCTTTCACCCAGCCATTTTGACATTATCCTAACCTTTAAAATTGAGAATCCTTTGTAAACAAAAAAAAGGAATTTGGAAGCAGCAGCAGTGTCCTTACTCTTTCTTGACACTTATTAAGAGGGAGAGAGAGGGGCCGGCCAGGTTGTGTAGTGGTTAAGTTTGCACGCTCTGTTTCAGTGGCTCAGGGTTCGAAGGTTTGGATCCTGGGTGTGTACCTGCACATCGCTCATCAAGCCATGCTGTGGCAGAGCTCCATATACAAAGTGGAGGAAGATTGGCACAGATGTTAGCTCAGGGACCATCTTCCTCACCACAAAAAAAAAAAAAGGTAGAGAGAGCTGGTGGCGAGGACCCTCAATATTGTTGAACTGTACAGTCACTGAACAGGGAAAAAATGCTTTTGATCTTGGAAACATCTACCTAGATGTGCATCATGTTTATGCGCTATGATTAAAGCCTTCATTTCAATGTTTGTTCCAAAATCAATGGGAATTTCATGTAAAATAAAATATAATAAAATCAATCTAAAAGGAAAATCAGGGGCCAGCCTGGTGGCGCAGTGGTTAAGTGCGTGCGCTCTGCTTCCGTGGCCCAGGGTTCACCGTTTTGGATCCTGGGCGCGCACCAACGCTCCACTTGTCAAGCCATGCTGTGGCGGCATCCCATATAAAGCAGAGGAAGATGGCACAGATGTTAGGCCAGGGCCAATCTTCCTCGGCAAAAAGAGGAGGATTGGCATCAGATGTTAGCTCAGGGCTGATCTTCCTCAGGAAACAATAAATAAATAAACAAATAAATAAAAGGAAAATCAAAGTCATAAAGCAAAGTTATTAAGCATATTTTCTGGAATACTAATATGTTCTAAGATAAGTTAGACCTGCCTCTCTTGGAAATTGCATTTTAAACTGTCATACTTCAAAGTAGACAGCACGGGCAAGAAAGTGGGACTGAAAAAGTAGATGTGTAAGAAGAAGTGAAAAACAAAACCTCGATAGGCTTTTGAACCCACTTTTGGTGTTCATTGTAGAGGCAGACATCTAGTTCACACTACAAGTTTAAATAAACAAAATGGTAGAGTTCATAAAATATTCGGTACAGTATGATCCAATTTTTAATTTTTAAAAAGCTACACATTTAAAAAAATCTACCTATACATGAGCAGAAAAAGATCTGAAAAATGTATATACACCAAATGAGGTGGTGTATATTTTATCTTTTTTTATTTTCAAAAGTACGTATATATAAATAAATATGTACATATTTTTACAATATATACACTTATCAGATATACTATATATTGTATGCATGCATATTTTGTATGTGGATATACATACATAATTTTGCCAATAAGAAAAAATTATTTTTAATTTAAAAATGTTATATTATTTCATTGTGACCCAAGAGGATCCTAAGTTAAACTTTGAGAACTTTGACAATTCCCTTCATTCATTAATTTATTCAACAAATATTTTTTGAGTATTTACCATAAGTCAGCCCCTCTTGCAAGAGGCAGGGACACAGTTTAAGACACATGACATATGAGAGGGCCCTGTCCTGTTCTCAGGCAACTAAGGGGCAAGTCTCAGATCCACAAAATTCAGCTCTCTCCCAACATTGTCTAGATTATTTCAACAAATGTTTGTTGAGCAACTTTTATGTGCAGAATTCTGTGTTAGATCGGGACTGGGAAGAGAGATCCGGCCTTAGACTGTAAGGCCAGTGAAATACTGAATGTGCATGAATGATAAGAACCATCACTTAAGATCCTCTGTGCACTCTGTTAAGATCCATTCTAAGCACTTTGTGTATTGACTCATTCAGTCCTCACAACAGCCTCATTAAGTAAGGTCTGTTGTTATCATTCTTGTGTCATAGATGAAGAAATTGGGGCTCAGAGAGTTTAAGCGTCCTGTACAATGCGAATCAGATAGTAAATGGTAGATCCAGAATTTGAACCCAAGCAATCTGGCCCCAGCCTCCACCCTCTAAATCACAGGGGTAGGTTTGGCAAAGAAGAGAGAGGATTACGTTTCAGAACAGAAGAAAAGATATTAAGCGTGTTTGGAAGTAAGCCTGTGGGAGGAATGTGACTGACAACAGGCAAGGCTTCATAGGAAAGGCACAAGTAGCACACGATGAAGAAACTTAATAAAGGGATTCTGGGAGATTTGCCCTAAAAATTACATATGGATAAATTACAGGTAAAGCTAAAGATGAGAAAAATCAGAAAAAGAACGTGAAGCAAAGCGGATTGCAAACACACAAGAAAGTAAAGAAATTTTTGTTCTGAAATATTTTGTAGTGATCAAAGTCGAGAAACTTCAGACAGGGAGACCAAGTAAAACTATACAGGCATGAGATAACTAAGAATGGGAGGTGAGCTGTCAGGGGCACAGAAATGTCAGAGTTCTGGAACTGGCCAAGTGACAACACAGGGTAGCGTTTTGAGGAGGGTGGCCGATGGTGGGAACCGAATGAAGAGAACTTTCTGGAGAAAATGACTTGGGCTGTGGAGAGTGACCTGCCAGGCAGCTCTTGTGCAGCAGAGACACCAGAAGTTTGACAGAGGAGGAACCAGAGCAACAGACAGATATTTGGATGGTGTTGTGGTCGTCAAACCGGGATGAAGACACTGTCCAGTGAAGAAAGTGTACAACCCAAGGGAGTGTGGATTCACAGTGGGACCTCATCTCCAAAAGAGGAGTCAAGAGTCGAGAAAGAAGAAATAAGTGGGAACAGAAGAAGAAAAAAAATCAATGCCAAAACAGCTCAGGTTAAAAGGAAGATTTAAGGAGTCAAAAAACCCAATATTTAATATTTGTTTTCACATATCCCCTATAATATCTGAAATATGTCATTTCAGAAGCTTATTGTGATCTTTTTTTGGGTGTGTGTGAGAAAGATAAGCCCTGAGCTAACATCCGATGCCAATCCTCCTCTTTTTTTCACAGAGAAAGACTGGTCCTGGGCTAACATCCGTGCCCATCTTCCTCCACTTTATATGGGATGCTGCCACAGCATGGCTTGACAAGCAGTGCATCAGTGCGCGCCCGGGATCCGAACCTGCGAACCCTGGGCTGCCGAAGCAGAGCACGTGAAGTTAACCACTGCGCCACCAGGCAGGCCCCTTATTGTGATCTTAAACTACATAAATTACTCATGTTAAGAAGGAGGAAAAAACTGAATTCTGAGGTAAATTGATTTTTTGAGAAAACAACTGTAATTTCAGTTACATTAATCACAAAACAAAAGCATGACAGTAACTTAGCTTTTCTTGCAGATTTCTCAAGTCAAAGCATGCAAATCACATATTAATATTATGGCTTTATAGAGTCACATGCTGATCTATTTATGTAGCTGAGCCCCGAAGCTCACAGGTACTTAACATTAAGATCCAAGATCAAGGATTAAGATCCAAGATTTCTGCTCTGTAGAAATACAGTGCGGGAGAATTATTCCAATGCTTAACATGCTCCGGGTCTCCCTTGCTGAGCAGATCAGGCTCACTATACAAATGGCTTCTGCAGGACTGAATGTGACTGGAGAGGAAACAGCTATTGAAAAGCATCCCCTGTCCTACTCTGGAACACAAAGAGCCATCACATTCGGGAGAAAAGAAAAGAGAATCCTTTGGCAATGGAGATCTCAGAGTCTAGCATCAGAAAATTAGTTACTTCTTACAAATCTTCATTTTTTTAAGCCTTACCAAATGAGAAAACATAGCAGGGAAGAAATCCTTTCAAATGTACAAACTTCTGTTATATCTAATAGACTAAGAGTCTGTACTCTTTTTTCAATCTGTAGGGTTTTATCACAGACACGTGAAGAAGGTATCAAATTTTTAGTTGTTTCCAAGAGTGATCTTTTCTGCCCCCAGCTTTTCCTTACTGCTCATCTCTAAACCAGTTAGTAAAAGTGTTTATAGAAGGAGAGTAAGTTGTGGCGACCCACCCCTGGCATGGAGTTTTGTTTTATAAGATGCCCATGATCAAACAGATGTGATCAGCTACCCTTTTAACACTCCCCAAACAGACACCATGACCCACTGGCTCCTGACAGACCACACTCTTTATAGCCTCTGTTCTACAGCACTTGAGATGCCTGCTAAACTGTTATTTGTTACAAAGCATGCTTTTGCTGTGACAGATGCCCCCAACTCCTTCTCCCCGCTGAGCTCATGGAATCACAGCTGTGTTGTACCACAAGTACAGTGTTGTCAAATCTTTGCTTTGTTTAATTTTTCAAGTTGGTTCCACCACAGAATTAAACTGCCTGGGGATATTATGGGATTTCTGCACAAACAATGTACATGACCATATAGATGCCAACCCTTGCCAAGTATCTACATGGACTCCACTTCTCGCTCACAGGGGTAACTGACAGCACACCCCCTAAGAACCAGGAGCAGGGCTAGATGGAACAGTTTAATGAAAGCCAGTTTGCCTCCATACTGTATCACAGTCCTTCAGGCTGGGGGCCCTGGCTTGTTCAAGGTCGGCATAAATCAAGCTCAACCTAGAAGTTACCTCCTCAAAACTCAGGCTCTGGCCAATTTATGAACCCTGGTTCAAGGTTGTCGTTTCCTGAATTTAATAGAAATGTCAGGATTGATCTTATCCTCTGAACTTTACTTTTTCTTTACTCTGTTCTTCCCAAAGGACTTTAAAAAGCATACAGAAGTGTTTATCCGTGAGCTAGACAGTGCCCAGTACTCCAGTGGGATTATGACAGGACTAACTTGGAGTGTTTATTCTCTTTCCTCCCAGGAAATTTTTACAAACAGAGTATTAGGAGAGGAAAGAGGCTCTAAAGATCATCTAGTTAGAACCCCTCATTTTGCAGAGGAAATGGAAGCCCAGAGTGGTAGAGGACGTTGAAAAGGGTCACACAGCTAGGAAGTAGCAGACCTCCGTCTGTGTCCTAATCCAGGGCTCTGCACCTGTGCCACACCTCCTCCAGCCATTGAAGAGAAACCAAAGGAAGCTCTTTTCATCATCCAACCCTCCTATCTTTCTCTGCACCTCAGCAAGGGTGAGTATCTCTCTCTGGAAGACAGAAAAGACTTAACTGTGCAGTCTCTCTGCTGTGTTACAGTGTGGACTGTAGGTTAGGCTAGAGCAAGAAGAAGGAGGGGGCGAGTTGGGGAGGTCATATTTATAGGGCAGAGTGCCTCTCAAATCCCTACAACATCCTGGTGCCTCAATGTCTACGGGCTAAGAAATCAGTGCATAGAAAGGGACTTGTCTTGGTCACCGTGTAACTAGGAGCCCAGCTGCCCTGGCGGCCACACAATTCTCCCGGAGCAACCAGGCATTGGTCCAGTACCTCTGAGGAGTGCCAGGGCTGGGGGAGCTGACTTCTTCCCTCCACACTGGGAAGATGCATTGCATGAGTTCTCCCAGGCGGGGAGGAGAGAAACAGATTAAGAAGCCACAGAAGTAGAACCAAAAAATACCCTTTCACAAGCCTCAGCAATCATTTTGCAGGGCCGGATTAATTACAGAGAAACATGAAGAAAAAAATAGAGATGTTTGGTGTAATGTACACTCTCAATATTTCCAGAATTAGTAGCTTTATCTAGGGGTTTTGTTTTCCCACCTGACTCAGAGAAACATAGATTTGTTAGAATTTTAAGGGACCTGAGAGGTCAGCAAGTATGAAATACCAATTAACTAAGGTATCCTGTCTGTAATAAGGTTAAAGCTTTTCAACTTATTTTATGTTTAAAATAAATACAAATTTTAATTTGGTAACTTGTACTAATAAAATATTTCCCAGGAGAGAGAGAAAACTGAGACTGTTACCTAAATATTTTACTGGTCTGTGAATTTCGCATTTAAGTGCTTTCTTGGGCCTCAGTCACAGGTACAGGGAGCATAGAGTTACTTATGATTCTAGGTAGCTTTCAAGAAAAATGATTCAGGGCCGGCCCCATGGCTTAGCGGTTAAGTGCGCGCGTTCTGCTACTGGTGGCCCGGGTTCAGATCCCGGGTGCGCACCAACGCACTGTTTGTCCGGCCATGCTGAGGCCGCGGCCCACAAAGAGCAACTAGAAGGATGTGCAGCTATGACATACAACTATCTACTGTGGCTTTGGGGGAAAAAAAGGAGGAGGATTGGCAATAGATCTTAGCTCAGAGCCGGTCTTCCTCAGCAAAAAGAGGAGGATTGGCATGGATGTTAGCTCAGGGCTCATCTTCCTCACAAAAAAAAAAAAAAAAAAAGAAAGAAAGAAAAATGATTCATGAAATGCCTACTATGTGCCTTTACAAGCAAAGGCAGATAGCAACAGCAAATAGGACTTGGTCCTGCCATCCAGGAGCTTATAACAAAGGCAAGTAGCTGGACAACTCTGTTTTATCTGTATTTACTTCCTAACCTCTGATCTCCTTCCTAAGCTCCAGTCCTGAACTTTTAACAAGCTACTTATCGCTTTCCTCTTCTGCACCCAGACATCTCAGTGCATTTCTCAAGCTGAAATGTCTAAAGCTGCATGCATCGATTTCTCTCCAAATCTGATTTTCCGATTTTTATAAATGGTACCGCTATTTTCAAAGTCATCCAAACACAAGAACTCAGAGTCAGTTTTTATCCCACCCTTTTCCTTATCCTCAAACTCAGTCTCATTGTCCCGTTGACCCTTCCTTCGTAATCTTCAGAGTCCACTCTTCTGCTCTGGTCTCACTGCCTCGTGTCTTTATACCTGTGCCAAGGTGCTCACATGCTCTTGCACTAGTAGGTAATTCTTCTAATTCCCCGTGCCTCCAGGCTGTCTCATTACCTTCCATACCATTACCTGGGAAATCTTCCTAAAATATCTCTTCGAGCTTGTCACTCTCTTGCTCAAAAATTTTCGAGTAGTTAGCCTTTGCTTTCAGAGGAATCTAATTGCCTTAGCTTGGCATTTGCAATGTCCCATCCTCTAGTGGCTATTTACTGTCTATCGTCTCCCCTGGCTCCCCAAAGATGTCTTCTTTTCCTCTACCCGGGATGCCTTCACCCCATCTCCACCCATTACCACCTTGACTACTTCCAAGTGGCTCTCCCTGCTCTTCAACTCATCTTCTCTTAATTCCCTGAGCATTTATTACATGTAGCACCCCTTTGCCCATGTAACATCATATATTGTCTTATATTATTGCTATCTTTCTATATGTCTTCTATTACATATTTATTGAGTATCTATAAAGTACTGTGCTAGGCAGTTTAGGTATTCAATGATAAATAAGAATTATAGTATAGGAAATAAATATGTACACAAATAACATTAATATGCATTATCACATGGTGAGTACTACAGGAAAGCTAGAAAGTAGCAAAGAAAGATTATCTGCAACTGAGGGTATCAGAAAAAAAAAAATTCATGAAAAAAACAGCATTTGACGTGAATCCTACAATTTGGATAGCATTCTATGGTATCTTAGACATCCTAGATTCTCCAAGAATATGCGTTGATTGAATAAATAACAATGAAGGAATGAATGAATCATGAAAGAAGACACAAAGTACAAGGTGATTTATCAAAAATCACCCACTAACTTAATGAGAAAGATGAGAAAAGCTTATGTAAATAGCTCACGAGCAGGTCTCAATCCAAATACATAAACATTCCAGCCTTTTTTTTTTCCTTTAATCAATCATCAAGTCTGCACAGATCCTGTATCATGATCCACTAGAGGCATGTGATATTGTGGTGTCGTCCAGAGGTGGGCAGTGTCTAAGAGCCCAGAGAATGATGGGTACAGACCTGCCTTTCCAGTGCCTGTGACTCTGTGCTGCTCCTGCAAATCTCTCCTTTCCAGAGGGAGGAAAACACTCTAGTCTTAACCTTTCTGAGTGCAGAAGAATGTCTTGAAGGCAGCTTTGCAGACATGCCATTTGTCCTATTTATAACAAGCCCCACGTAGACAGCCATTCAGTTAGTCCACGTTACAGTTGGGGAAATAAAGGTATCAAATATCAGGGAAATTGCCCAAAGTCACAGAGCAAACCAGCAGCAAGTAGACACAGCAGCAAGGGGCTAGGGTCTCCTGTCTCAAGGCCAGTGGGTCATGCCACCTCCAATCAGGACTACTTGGAGTAGCCAGAATTAGTCCCAGGGCTTCCTTTGACAGTGGGACCTTTCAACGACATCGATCTCTTTATGTATTAACAGACTGTATCAACTATCCCACAAGCCATGTACTGAGTCTCCCACCCCCAGAGGCACTGCCATTTCAGGTACCTAAAGAGAAGGTTATAAATATTAATCAAGAGAGTGAAGTTCATGCCTGAGAATGTTATGACAATCAAAGTAACACATAAGACAGAAATTGCTTCCACTGAATAAGGAGACATCTTTTCTCTGCGTGAAGCCTCTGCCTGCAATGTAATTTCCTGTAGAGGTGGCAGTGTGAAGGAAAGAGTGGAAAAGCAGACCAGTATGGTTCCTTATAATGAATACATTGAGGAGGTCTTATGAAAGTAAATAAAGTCCGTGTAAAACACTAGGAAATGTCTTTGAAAATAGCCCATAAATTGGCCATAAAGGTTACCTCAGCCTGAAAGCCGAGGCCATGAATGTAATTAGGACTCACTAAAAGAATCCAGACCAAGGGTGAGGAGGGGTCTGTATACTGTGCAGTCTGAAGGGAGCGACCAGAAAACGGTCAGGTAGGAATGTTAATTGCCTCTTGAATCGACCCCTGAGGAGATTCTGCAGGCCCTCTCCATTCTGTTTTGGGGTGAGGCCCAGTGATGGGGACAAGAGGTTAACCATAAAAATTTCACTGCTAGCCTATGTTCCTGGCTTTGTGCAGTCAGGAGCAGCTGTGATTATTCCCAGACTCAGGATATTTCTTGAGTATTGTTGAGCCTAAAGATATAGGAAAGGTACAGAAAGTAGTTCCAAAAATCACCGAATTTTTATAAACCCGGTAATCAAGAATTTGAAATAATTATGTTGGCCCCTCTTATTGGCACTTTCTTAAGGCATGTTTATATTAATAGCTCATGTTTCTTTTTTTTTTTTCCCTTTTTCTCCCCAAAGCCCCAGTAGATAGTTGTATGTCATAGTTTCATAGCTGCACATCCTTCTAGTTGCTGTATGTGGGACGTGGCCTCAGCATGGCCAGAGAAGCGGTGCGTCGGTGTGTGCCCGGGATCCAAACCTGGGCTGCCAGTAGCAGAGCGCGCGCACTTAACCACTAAGCCATGGGGCCGGCCCCATAGCTCATGTTTCTATAGCTTTTAATGGTTTACAAACAATTTTTACCCAGATTACCTCATTTGAACCTCCCACCAAGTATGTAAGGTACGTTCATTGAGACTGAGGAACTTTAAACAGCGAGCTCAAGATCAACTAATGCCCCAGAGGGCTCAGGGAGATTCACCAGTCAGAGCTTTCTGGATCATTCCACCAAGATGAACTACTGTGCCAAGGAGCACATTAGATGCTGGCTGCACACTGTGCCCAGGCCCAGGGTCACTAGTCCGTGTGTGAGATAATCTCAGTGAAACCAGACGAGAAAGGACAAGTATTCTCCAATTATTGTGTGCAAGTACAGACTTAAGGAATGTTGATCTCTCACTAAGGAAGTCTTTGAAAACCTCCTCCTCTATGGTGCTACGTATCAAATTAATGCTTGAGGTGCATAGAAAGTCTACAAGTTCTCTTGGAGAGCCATGCCTGTGCATGTAAAATGAAAGATAGAAGATCATGAACAAGCAAACTTATAGCCATCCTACAAGCATGAGGGGGACCTGTTTTAGGAGGAAGGCAACCCCAAATGCTGCAGGGCAGAGAGATGAAATCTGTTCCTTAGAGCAATATTAATCACCGAGTCATACACCCCAGAGTGTGCCATCCTTTTGGACTTCCTTATTGCTTAAGCCTCTTTTAACTGGGTTTCCTGATACTCATGGTCAAAAGTCTCCTAACGTCTATGGTCAATGGTTTGCCTTGCACTTTCTGGTTTATGCACTTTATATGTAAAATGTAAAAAAGTGAAAAGCAGAGAGAAGACTATGGATTGTAGGCTGAGAGAATCAATGATCTGTGGAAGGAAAAAAAAAGATATAAGGTGATATATATATATATATAATAATACACACACATACATATATATCTATCATTTCAGTGTGTGTGTGTATATAATGAAAGATATAAGATAAACCAGTTTCTTGCAGTAAAATGGATGCAGGAATTGTTAATATTTAGGGTCTAAAAAAATTTGTGAAATCAAGTAATTCTTGTGAAATTCAGTGAACATATAAGTATAATGTGGAAACAACTGAATATAGGTATTCATAAACTCCAGAAATGGAAGAAAGACGAACAGAAACAGAGAATTCATCAAGTTGTTAATGAAAGTATCATTTATATAGACATTTTTCCTAAAAAAAATTATAGACCTCCAGACTTTTTATCAACTGAGAGCATAATATATAAGTGATGAGGCTAAATAAGTTACACAGATCTTTAATAATTGCCTTTATTTGTCCCTTGCTGTGTTAAATGACCAATGGGGCATCCCCAGAGACTCCTGGGCACAGCATGGAGGCATGGCTACAAGCTTTATCGCCAAAAGAACCAGGTTCAAATCCCACTTCTCTTACTAGATAAGTGATTGCAAGTAAGATTTCTAACAAGTACATGCATCAGTTTATACATCTACGAACTGAGGGTAATGATCTAATACCTACCTCACAAAGAGGCTTGAGAGATTAAGAAAAAGCACTATATGTATATATGTGAACATGCTTTGTAAAATGTGAAGAAATATAGAAATGTTAGTGAATTTTCTTATTTCCCTTCCTACATTCAGCCTTCTAAATTGGTAAGGTTTTTCTGGTAAGTAGCAAATATTGTACGTAAGTGTGGTATTTTTTTTTGAAGCCATAGACAGCCATGATCACTGCTATGACCTCTTATTGAACATGCAGAATAAGTTCTCCAGTGATTGTCTGGAATCAATTTCAAAATGACCACGATTTCTCTAAATCCTGTGTGTTAGCCCCTTTACTGCTCCTCTCATCAAAAGGTAGAGTCTATATTTTCACCCTTGAATCTGGGCTTTGCTGTATGATCTGCTTTGGTCAATAGGATATTGGAAAATATGAAACAAGCAGAGACTTAAAAAAGACTTGCACATTGGAACTTGCCCTCTTTTGCTGCTACCTTATGAACAAGCCCAGACTAGCCTGGCGAGTGATGCCACATGGAGGAATGGCCCCAGCCATCTCAATCAACCAAGCCACTCAGATGAGGCCCCAGACATGTGAGTGAGTGAGGCCTTCCTCGGCCATCCAACTTCAACCATGCCAGCCCACAGAAACATGACAAATAATAAACGTTGTTTTCTTAAGCCGCTAAGTTTTGAAGTGGTTTGTTATGTAGCAAAAGCTAACTGATACCTTGGGCTAAAGTGGTTGCCATAACTACAGAAATTTCCAGAGACATCTCTTCAATGACTCATTTAGGAAATAGCTACTCCTACACTCAGAAGACCTCTAAGACCTCAAAACACTATGTTTGTGTGCAGTTATCATTTTATCTGAAAAAGTCACTCAACAAATGGAACTAAGGGACCAATCCTGAAAGACTTAGAATCCCTAAAGATGACGCATGAAGTAAACAGTAGTTTGGTTAAGTTTCTAAAAGCCAGTTGCAAAAATTGTACAGAGAGCTCCTTAGCTGCCATTTCTCTTCAACTAAACCCTCAAATTGACACTTTACTCCATCATTCTCACACCCTACTCAGCCACCCCTGCCCGTAGCATAGCAAAGTCCTGAGCAGCTCTCTCCAGGCTATCAAGATTTTCTTATTTCTGAATTGTGGATGGTCCTGACTGATACACATTAGAGAATGTAAATAACAAATCCTTTTTAACAAAACAAAGCCTTAAGTTTCTATCATCAGATCACATTCAGAATTACATCACACAGTTATAAGGTTTTCTGAGTAAATTCAATGCAACAAACATGCCCCAATGGAACTCCATGAAAAACCAAGAAGAAAAATAAGAAATCACTGAAGGAACAAAATATGAAGGAATGTGGAAATATGTTTATGTTAGGATATAAGGCCTAGGGTAATAGACTGAAAACAGATATTGTTTTCCAAGGATGATATAATTTAGATTACACTAAAAAGAGACACGTGGTGGGATTTTTTAATCACACACATACAAAAAAACTTCTATAAATCGCCTCAACAAAATCAAAAACAGGCAATATTTATTCACATAAGGCATACATAAAGGTAGTAAAATATTGAGCACAAGAGATATAATTTGAACTAGACATGGAAATATGCTGTAAATAAATAAGAACACATAGTTAGGACAGTACAGACTATTCCCCTTACCCAATCAACAACCGTCAAAACCAAACTTATCTGGATTAAGTTCCAGGAAAATGAGCCAAATAACTTCCACCAGATTATAATGGTGAATTAATAACCAGAGACCTATAATTATAATACAGGTCAATATAGTTTTATTGTACTCTACGGGATTGCATAAATTATTATGTTGCCCTAAAGTTTCATATCAAAAGTAACTCTAGAATAACTGGACCACTGTATAAAATATTTAACCAGTATTTATTCAGTGCCTACTGTGTGTAAGTCAACCATTATACATAGTTTCTTTGTACAATTTGGGTTCCAAACATTTATTTTGGTCCCGCTATTTTGAAGTTGGACCATATTTTATCCCAAAACGGTGCTATAACTTGTAGGCAATTTCCCAAATCAGTTTACAAAAATTCATTTCTCTTCTCATGTACATTTAACTCTCGTTAGTACTCTGGCTACCACACAATGCATGGCAGCATTTCAGTAGAAAAAGAGGTGCTGGATTACAGACCCTTTTGTATGGCGTCCTCTGGGCTCACCTCCTGCCACTACCCAAACCACATCAAACTATCCAAGCTGCCATGAATCCGCCACGTTTTGTAACACCTCCATAACTTTCACACAGGCAGTTTCTTCTATCTAAAACACCACCTCCAACCACTGTCCCCTCCCAAACACACACTCACATCCACAAACACACTTAACTGCCTTGCAATCTTCAATACATTCTTCAACGCTAGACTCAAATATCATGCTGTCTCTATGAAGCCTTAATGGTTCCCCAAAGCTGAGTTAGACCACTATCTCAACCATTTTTTATGAGTATGTATAAAATAATTCCATTATAGCATCTAAGAAACTGAACGACAATTTATGTTTATGCACTTGTTTTTCATTAGGCTATAAGCTTCTCAAGATGGTCTGTATTTTATTCTCCTTTATATTCTCAAAGTTCAGCACAATACCTGGAACTTAATGGGTGCATAATAATTGGTGAATAAAGAAAGAATGAATGAATGAATGAATGATGGAAAGAAGACTGGAGTAAGGATCAGAGTGTCAAAATTAGTCTTCCTGGTCTGACACCAGCTACCTGAGTAACCTAAGAGCAATAAGCCTTCTGAATCCAATTTCTTCTTCTGTTAAATAAGAGGGTTGGAAAGGATCATCTAAGGATCTCTCAAACAGTAGCAATAAAAAAGAAATAACATTTTTTGAGCTTATCCTAAATATGAGACACTGGCTCAGTGCTTTACACACACATTAACACTAATCTTCACAACACTCCTACAAAATGGGTACTGTTTATTCCCATTTTGCAGATAGGGAAAACAAAACTCAGTTTAAGTAACTTAAGGTCCCACAGATAATGAGAATAAAGTTAGGATTCATGCCCAGGTCTGTCTGGTTCCAAAGCCCATATAACCTCCTAAAACACTAGAAATAGAGTATGTTGGCATCTTGTAGGCATGTTGTAAGTATTAAGATTATCTATCCACTTTTGTGTACAAGTGGAGGATTATCTATCCACTTTTGTGTACAAGATTTCCATGTCATCTAAGAATGGTGATAATTCAGCCATTCTGTTCTGGGCTGCTAAGTGCATAACCCACACCAGTCATTACTGAAATCCACTTGAGATCCTGGCAATCAACTCTTCCCTAAATCAAACTGAAGCTCACAGGATTTTCTCAATTCCCAGCCAGATAAAACTTCTACTAATATGTGTTACGGGTGGTAAAACTTCATTAAAATGTTGATGTCATTGAAGAAAGTTGATATCTATTTAGAGTCTCTCTGTAGTAGAGAGAAAAGATCCATTGCTGAACCCAAGGAACAGTGAGTTTCTAAATAACAGGATTTTACTAAATACACGTGTAAGTTATTATTTATATTGGATCACTCTCTGCTTATTGGAAACAAAACAAAAACAAAACAAAAGATATATCCCTTAAGATCAAGAAATACGACTTTTTCATTTTTTCCCCCCCAAAGCCCCAGTAGATAGTTGTATGTCATAGCTGCACATCCTTCTAGTTGCTGTATGTGGGACGCGGCCTCAGCATGGCGGGAGAAGCAGTGCGTCCGTGCATGCCCAGGATCTGAACCTGGGCCACCAGCAGCGGAGCACGCGCACTTAACTGCTAAGCCATGGGGCCGGCCCAAAATATGACTTTTTCATATGCTGTTATCAACATACTATGAATTTAATGCATAATTAGGTATTTATACCTAATCATATTTTGCTCTTTGTGTTCATGAATTTTGTCCCAAAATCTCTTTAAAACAAGTAAAATACCTTTTCAGTGTACTTTTTCATTTGCTGTCACAATTACAGGGGGTGGAAATTTTTGGAAAAATAAATACCAATATCTCCTCAGAAATTATCTCTGGGAATTGGGATTATGGGAAACTTTCAGTTTATATTATTCATTTTGGCATTATTTTAATTTTCTACAATGATCGTGTATTGGTTTTGTAACTAGAAAAAGCAAATACATAATCACAATTTTAACGATAACGTCAAAGAATTTATGACATAAGTCTTATTAGAAACAATTTGCATGACAACTCAGAAAGCTTAGATTTATTTTGCCCCCGGATGACTTAGCAATTCTTAGCATTAAAAGACAAATTCTGTTCAGATGCGCAGAGCATTATCTAATATCTGGCCTTGACGGAGTATCTAGGGATTGACAACATCTCACCAGAATGCCATGTAGTATTGAGTCACAAAATGCCTTTAATTTAAAATCACCTCGAAAGAATACTCAAACATTTGGCACAGGGAATACCACGAGTCCATGAGGGAAATGTTCTAATCCTTCAGTAAAAGGACTCCAGGTCATGTTCTTCATTTAAGCCTGCGTCACCTCTTAATCTTGACAGCAAAATTTTGGCAAGGCTACCAGGGACGACGCTGCCAAACAGGCATCATTACTGATCAGTCTGGTTTCCTCTCTGCTGAAACATGAAGCTATCTAACAAAAATTGCTTGATGCAAATCACAAACAGGTTTCCTCAGAATTTGGCTCTTTTGTTTATGAGCAGAAGGAAGAAAAATTACCCTATAGTTACCTCTGTCTGACCACCAACATGATATATCAGATGTTGGCAAACTATGGTCCGTGGGTCAAATCTGGCTGTTCCCTACCTCCTGCCTGCTTTTGTACAACTGACAAACTAAAAACAGTCTTTTAAATTGTTGGATAAAAATCAAAAAAAGAACGATGTTTCACAACATGTGAAAATTATATATAATTCAAATTTCAGTGTCTGTAAATAAAATTTTACTGGAACACAGCCCACTTATTCGTTTATGTATCGTCTATGACTGCTTTCGGGCAACAACAGAGTTGAATAATTGCAACGGTGACCATGTGGCCCGCTGCAGTGGGTTGAATAGTATCTCCCCCAAATTCACGCCCACCTAGCACCTCAGAATGTGACCTTATTTGGAAATAGGGTCTTTGCAAATTAAATTAAGCCAAAAAGAGGTCATACTGGATTAGGTTAGGCTCTAAATCCAATGGCTGGTGTCCTTGTAAGAGGAGAGGACACAAAGATACACAGAGGGAAGGAATCCATGTGGAGATAGAGGCTGAGATTGGAGTGAGGCATCTACTAGCCCAGGAAGACAGAATTGCCAGCAACCACCAGAAACTCAAAAAGAGGCATGGGATGGTTTCTCCCACAGAGGCTCCAAAGCTGTGAGAGAATAAATTTCTGTTGTTTTGTGGTATTTTATTACGGCAGCTTAGGAAATGAATACATCTGCAAAATCTAAAATATCTGACCCTTTCCATAAAAATGTTGCTAACTCTTGGTACAGAGGAATGTGCCCTGGAAGAAAACTCACAGAAGATAAGCTACCCCAGGCCAGCTCAACCAGGGCAATAGTGGGCCTAGAAAGGGCATTAAAACATTAAAAGACTGTAGGGCAATTAGAGGAGAGGGCAGTTCTTATCACGTACGCTCGTAATTTAACTTACAGTTTTTATTACTCTCACAGAAGTAAAGAATACTAATTACTTATTTTAGTTATTGATCACGCACTGTTACGCCGCACTGCGTGAATTTCAATAATCACACTTCAACATAAAGTTCACAAGCACCTCACTGTTCTATTTCCTGTGAGTGTTACAGGAAGTCAGCGTCTTAGTATGTGAAGCCAATGATCAACGGCGGGGCAGGGCGGATTAGCTGATTGTCACTAAGGAACGATGCACTATAACTACATTTGAATCTGGTGCAGTAAGAATGCCACCCCCTTCCAGGTTCTAGGAAGCAGTGTTGCCATCACTACTGAGTCTAACAGCAATATTTTAAAATCTTCAAACTCAGAGGTACTCAATAAATATATTGATTGATTAACTGCATATCCATTTCTATTAATTGGTGACATTTAAAGAAGATTTAGGTTTTTAATGAACTCTTATCATATTTGATTTGGATACAAAAACTCAATATGAGGGTAATGAAATGCTTCTTTCTCAATCATCATTTAATTTTTGTGTAACTTGAATTCATCTGACTCAAGACTAGATTTGTATTCTCTTGTCCTAATTATTCAAATAAAGGATGAAACATATCTAGCGAGAGAGAGATGAAACATAATATATAATTGTAATACAAAAATACCCATGATGCTGGTTATGGAAGTCTGGGAACTCTGTGCCCAGGATACCAAACTTAAAAGGAAACTCACATTTCAGTTAAGAACCAAATTATAATTTGCCTTGCGTGCCAGAGAACTTCAAAGTCTTTGCTGATTCTTACACCAACCACCATGATTTTTTAAGTGGAGCTGAAGGTTCAAATTTGGTTTGATGAGCCCTTTGCTTCTTCTTGGCTAAGAAAGAAACAAAATTGCCAACCAGGCAAGTGACGTGATGCAAAACTTCCTTCCAAATATTTTGTAGTACAGAAGATATGGGTCAGCCAAAGAAGTACTAATTCCTCAGTGAAAAGCTGGGGCACTGGTATCCTGAAGTAGCCCCATCCAGCTCCTGTGTGGGCACCAGATCCCAGCTGCTCTCATTCCAGGTGTGGCTGCCTTGTGAAAGAATGGAAGCTTGCCTGGTTGAGTTTGAGGGTTTCATGTGAGCAGCAATGAGAACAAGGAACAAATAATAGAGACATTGAAGCTTACATGTAATGATTTCAAACATTTTCATTTTTAAAGTTAAAACAGGGGCCGGCCCGATGGCATAGCAATTAAGCGCATGCGCTCCGCTGCTGGCGGCCCGGGGTTCAGATTCCGGGAGCGCACTGACGCACCACTTGTGGCCATGCTGTGGCGGCATCCCGTATAAGGTAGAGGAAGATGGGCACAGATGTTAGCCCAGGGCCAGTCTTCCTCAGCAAAAAACAAAAGAGGAGGATGGGTATGGATGTTAACTCAGGGCTGATATCCCTCACACACACAAAAAAAAGTGAAAACAGGGGCCGGCCCAGTGGTGTGGTGGTTAAGTTCACCCACTCTACTTCGGCAGTTTGGGGTTCACAGGTTTGGACTCTGGGTGCAGACCTACACGTGGCTCATCAAGCCATGCTGTGGTGGTGTCCCCCATACAAAATAGAGGACGATTGGCACAGATATTAGCTCAGGGACAATTTTCCTCAAGCAAAAAGAGGAAGACTGGCAACAGATGTTAGCTCAGGGCCAATCTTCCTCACCAAAAAAAATAAAAATAAAAAAATAAAGGGAAAACATTTCATTTTAAAAAATAATAAATTTTCTTTCAAGAGGACGTGGATGGAAGACAGCAAAACAAAGAACAAGAACGATATTCAATGTACTGAATCTCCTTCTGCACCATGTCTTCCCAGGATCCCTTTTACCAAAGAAGAGCCACAGATACCAAAAGTAGAAGCCAAAGAAATTTTGTGAGACCTCTGTGAATAGTGACATAAAGATTTCACTGAAATACAAGACTTATCTAAGTCCCACCATTCACTTGTGGGAGACTTCACGTGGCTTCTGCACACCAACAGAGGTCAAGGAGGATTCATAACTGACTCATTATGAAGGTAGGAGCTGCCCCTGAAGATAAGGATGTCAGAATCCTCATCCTCGCATACTGCTTCAACAAGGCACCTAGACCTTCTCAAGCATTTGATGACTATCTCCACAAGTGCTGGAAATTCAGGTATCTCCTGAGTCAAGACAGACCATGTCTTTATTTTATTTTGTGATCTTTACTTCTTCAATTGGCCTTCATTCCATGCAAACTGCTTCCCCTCATCTTTGATCCTTTCTGTCAGTGCCTTGCCTAAATTTTTCCTACAAGCCTCGTTTTCGTCATCTACTAAATCTCTTTTTGACTGGATCAACATTTAAATGGGCTGACTACAGGGCCGGCCCCGTGGCTTAGCGGTTAAGTGTGCGCCGCGCTCCACTACTGGCGGCCGGGGTTCAGATCCCAGGCACGCACCGACGCACTGCTTCTCCGGCCATGCTGAGGCTGCGTCCCACATACAGCAACTAGAAGGATGTGCAGCTATGACACACAACGATCTACTGGGGCTTTGGGGTAAAACTAAATAAATAAAAATAAATAAATAAATGGGCTGACTACAATACACATTTCAATTTTTTTTTTGTTACAATTGATCTGATGTAACAGGCATAACTGGCATTTTACTTGAGGCACCGTGCTTAAAAATGGGGAAAAATGATACAGAGGTAGTTAAATCTTTCAGGGTTCTTCTCTTTGTGATATGGAAGTAGCACACATACTTACTTACTTTTAAAAAAGTGGCTAGATGGGGCCAGCCCAGTGGCATAGTGGTTAAGTTCACATGCTCTGCTTTGGCAGCCTGGGGTTCATGGGTTCAGATCCCAGGCGCAGACCTACACGCCGCTTATCAAGCCATGCTGCAGCGGCGTCCCATATATAAAGTAAAGGAAGACTGGCACAGATAGCTCAGCGACAATCTTCCTTGAGCAAAAAGAGGAGGATTGGCAACAGATGTTAGCTCAGGGCCAATCTTCCTCACGAAAAAAAAAAGAAAAAAGTGGCTGGAGACCTTTGCATAGTCAAGGGACAGAATGCATCAGGCTTCCTCCCGACTAGCCACCTGTAGAAACTGTTGTTAGGATCCTTCAGTAAGCCAGAAGCCATCTGTGTACTGCCCTTAGTTTAAGTTCTGATAAGATAACTGTAGTACTGTATTTATTTATTGAGATTCAGTGTCAAATAAAAGACAAATAAATAAAATAAAATAAAAGACAAACGCTAAGCTTAATTATAATGTTTTAAAATCTTACCAATGAGATGATCTTTTATGGCTTTATTTGGAAGTGAAGTTTGAGATTAATATTTAAGAAGTTTTGCTGAGGTTTCACTTATATGAAACTTTTAAAGAAATATTAGATGAAAAATAAAATCCCAACATGCCTTCAACATAAGTATTACTTCTTTTGCACATGAATCGAATTTGAGAAATTTTAACTTCATATGAGTCTATTGTTCCAATTTCTTATGATTCAGAGATTTATGGGTTGATGCTATATTACCTTCACTCAGATTCATTATTCAACATGAAGCTACATTAAAAAAGAAAGAGAGAGTGACAAGAATGGGACCATGGAAGAAGCTGCCTTATTAGGGAGTAGCAATGTTAGAAGACTTGTATTCTAATCTTTATTCTGTTATTAACTAGTTGAACTTAGGCAAGTCACCTACTATTTCTGGCACCTACTCCTACTTGTGGCACATATGCAGGTAACCCATATAAAAACAACAGGAAAAAGATAAACTAGGAATAATTTGCATAACATACAATGAAGACAACTCTAAACCTATACCTAAGGATGTAAAGGAGACGTGAACACAGAGATATTTGATGTTCCTGAAGGGTAAACTCAATATTATAAAGACATCGATTTTCTTTAAATTGATTTATCAATTCAGTGTAATAGCATCAAATATTCAGAGAGAAAATGTTTCTGGATTTAAAAGGTTGATCCTAAATTTCATCTGGAAGAGTAAATGACTTTTTTAGACAGAAGAACAAGAAAGGATAAATTTCCCTACCAGCTATCAAGATATATTACAAAGTTATAGTAACTAAACAAAGATATGTTCATGTATAACTAGAAAGAGAATTCAATAGAACAGAAGGAAGAATCCAGCAACAGACTCACGTTTTTATGAGAAATTTAGTGTACATTAATGGCAGCATTTCAAATCAATTGTGGTAGGACATAAAGAAAAAAAAGCTCATGTGAGATCCCTACCTCACACTATACTTCAAAATAAATTCCTATTACATTAATAATCATAACCTTTTAATAAATTATAACAAACATGAAGAAAATACTGGAGAATATATATGTACTCTTAAGACAGCAAAGTTATTTCTAAACAAGATAGGAAACCCAGAAGCCATAAGAGAAACAATTGACAGAAACTAAACTTTTGTGCACAACAAAAGACCACATCAACTAAGTTAAAAGAGGTGACAGCCTGGAAGAAAATATCTGCAACATTTAACAGAAAGGGATGAATTGCTATAATATGTAAAGACTAAAAATTTTCTTCAAATCAATAATACAAAGACAAACTATCCAATATAATAAGGTAAAAGAATAAGAAAGAGCAAAAGAAAAAGTGATCAAAGAATATGAAAAGATGCGGATCTTACTAGTGATTTCCCATTAGATTAGAGAAAATTGAACCACTGATATTGTGCAGTTTGACAAGGAAATGGGGAAATGGGCATTTTCATCACAGTTCACCTGATCACAAACAACCACAACATTTTTGTAGGTCAATTCGGCAACATCCATCAATATGTTAAAGATTATGATAGGTAATCATAACCTTTGATGAAACAATATTACATCTGATAATCCATCCTACAAAAATACTTATACATGTGGACAAATATACATGTGAATGTTAATAATATAATAGAGAAAAATTTAAAGTAACCTGAGTATTCATCAATGGGGGAATGGCTAAATAAATTTTAACACTTCCATATGAACTATGAAAGTAAATGTTAAAAAGAATGTTTTTCTGGGCCGGTGCCGTGGCTTAGCGGTTAAGTGCGTGCGCTCTGCTACTGGCAGCCTGGGTTCGATCCAGGGCGCGCACCGATGCACCGCTTCTCCGGCCATGCTGAGGATGCGTCCCACATACAGCAACTAGGAGGATGTGCAGCTATGACATACAACTATCTACTGGGGCCTTGGGGAGAAAAAGGGGAAAAAAAATAAAAAGGAGGAGGATTGGCAATAGATGTTAGCTCAGGGCCAGTCTTCCTCAGCAAAAAGAGGAAGACTGGAGTGGATGTTAGCTAGAGCTGATCTTCCTCACACACACACACAAAAAAAAACGAGAATGCTTTTCTATATCCTCTTAAGGGAATTCTTCAAGATAGGAAATTTTTAAAAGAAGTCACAAAATAGAATAGATAGACTATATAGAATAATTTCATTCATTCTATTTGTAAAACTCATGTACATGTCTGTGTCAGAGCATCAAAATGACTACAAAAAAAATTCAAAAGGATATATCACAACCTGCCAACAAGGGGGAGAGAAATTTCCAAAAGAAGGAACAGTGAAAGGGAATTTTTTTCAGTTACTTTATATTCTCCTGTCCCAGTTTTAAAAATTGCAAAAAACAGGTATATCTTTTCTCATTACATTTTTTTATGGAAAAAATAGGAGTTAGCAACGTGTAGTATTTCTTATTGACATAACTCCCACCTTATACAGAATTACTTGGACATGTAATAAACTAGTGGAGTTATGTTTCAAAGTTCAGAGCTTTCTTTTGTTACATATTCATTTCTTCCTCTCATTTTTTCTTATTATGCAACCAACTCTAGATTTTATGAAGGTTCAGCTAATAACAGAGGCACTAAAAATTTTTATAAGAGTATCTCTCTAGGTCCCTTCTAAATATACACAAAGCCAGGGGGTGGCCCCCTGGCTTAGCGGTTAAGTGTGCGCACTCCGCTACTGGTGGCCCGGGTTCGGATCCCGGGCACACACCGATGCACGACTTGTCCGGCCATGCTGAGGCCGTTCCACATACAGCAACTAGAAGGATGTGCAACTATGACATACAACTATCTACTGGGGCTTTGGGGGAGAAAAAGGGAAAAAAATAAATAAATAAAATAAATAAATAAATATACACAAAGCCAACTTTTAAAGCTGTCCTTTGATAGAGGCATTATCTGAAAGCCTGTAATTGTTCCTAGAGGACGCAGTGACTCCAGGGGGCTACCGCTGTCAAGGGCTAGACATCAACCTTGAATCATGTGATATTGGTGGCTCTGCATAGTGAGAACACAATTTGAATTTGACGTCCAATCTCCCAAGAGGGTCTAAGGTTCTTGCTCTGTAAGGGAAAGGGCACGTTGAAAGTCAGTTACCAGACACTTGAGGCCACTTTTTGCTACTTATTTGCAGTGTGATCTAGGCAAAATCGCTTCGCCTTTCCAGGCCTTGGTGTCTATCCCATCATTAAAATGATACTAATACTTACCTCACAGAGCCTGGACCCAAAGTTAAGTTTATTTGATTCTAGAACTTTTAGCTGCTAAACTAGACAGAGCCCTGCCTTCTGGTGTATTCATATGTTTCACATCTTGTGATCATGATGATGATAATAACCACTGGGAGGATTGTAATTGTTATAAATTATCTCTTTTTCATAATTTTTTTCAAAATTGGAGGAAAAAGCAAAAACTGCAAAAATAAGATTTGCATATGAATAACAATATTGCCCCAAGAAATCCAGGGTGTAAATAGATTATTAATAGATTCCTGCTAACAAGATTTTTAATTAGCACTCAGGAAGAAAGAGAGAGAGCCTGAAGAAAGCTCATTACTCTATCTGGACTTTCTAGGGGAAGGGTGGGATTGAAAGAAATCTAATGCAAATTTTTCAAATTGGTGTTTACCCTGACACCCTACTCTGCTGGCTTTCCCAGCTAAGCCTCAAATGAGGAGACGGCCAAGGAGGGGCAAAACGCCTGCTTAAATCAAACAGCTCTGGCTTGTAGGAGATTTGAGGAAAAGCGTAGATTAAGAAAAGATAGTTAGAAGAAAAGCAAAATGTGGGGATATAGCATTTGCTTTATCATGTAAAAGTTTAAATGTTAATTAAAATTGACGATAATTAAGAAATATAATCCCACCTCCCTCATGAGAGTGGCTGGCTTGCTGGAGGAAAAAGGCAGCTGCTTACATGGAGTCACCAATTCTACCACAGGCCTTCTAGGGCCTTCTGTAGTCTCTTGTGGGCTTCTCTCAGAATTCCTTTGGGAATTCTGCCCAAGGGAGAAGTCAAGAAATGGGTCGACTGCAAATCCTTACTTTACAAATGAAGACTTAATCACAGTCCTGCTGGTGTATGTTTTGCTTATTTCACTTTCACTTCCAAATCTATTCAGAGGTTTTCACCATATCCTCCTTATTCCAAGATGGAAAGGAAACCCAGTATTTACTGCGGACCTACTAAGTGCCACCTCCTGGGCTATTACATGTGTTATCTCAGAGCATTCATCATATCTCCTGCCTATTTTCATTCAAATCCCATCAGAAAACTTCTTACAAAGCACACCTAAAACCAACAACAGCAATAATAATACATTATCTTAACAATCCTTTAAGATAGGAATTCCTATCTTACAAAGGGAGAAACTTGGGCTCAGAGAACCTAAGTCAACTGTACAAGGTCACAGCATAGCTACCAAGTGTTGGACTTGAAAATGAACCCATGTCCGCAAATAGTGTGGTCCCGCTGCACCACAGCTGCTTCACCCCCAGACGGGCAGCTTCTCTAAAGGCAAGGATTAATTTTAGAAGCAGCCAAAAGCACAGTGAATAAAATTATATTTTGAAAGCTAATTAAATATTAAAATGTTGAATGCACCATGCACCAGGAAAGCGTTAGTATTATTAAAGCGACTGATCAAAGTGGGTAATAGAGTTTATAGTAATATAAATCATCATTATAAAGTGAAATTATAAAGTACTGAGACAGAGTTTCTTATGTGGCTTCTGAGGCCAGTCCCAAAGAGGAATGTTCCCCGAACTGATTTGAAGATTGGCATTGGTCTGACGGGTGTTCTGATAAAGTGGTCATTTCAACGATAGTTGCTTGTTCCTATGAGTGCTGATATAATGAGAATGGAAATCAATATTCTCAACATCATATTTTACCCTGTTCACTCATAGGATACATGACATAAACTACATTTTAATATATTTCATGTAATAGTCCCAATGACTCATTAAGGACTTAATAATACGTTCTTAAAAAAGAATTACAGGAAAAGATACAGACAAAACAGTATAAGTAGATATTTGCCTGTATGGTGTCAAATAATTTTGTGCTGTTTTCCCCCACTAAATTGAATGAATCTTCTGATTGTATCACTAAAAAGAAGATAAATTGAAAATCAAATTCTTTTAAAAAAAGTAGTGATGACGTCTAAAAGAAACAGCTCTTGGGCCGGCCCAGTGGCATAGTGGTTAAGTGCACGCACTCCGCTTCGGCAGCCCGGGGATCCCGGGCGTGCACCAATGCACCGCTTGTCAAGCCATGCTGTGGCGGCAGCGTCCCATATAAACTGGAGGAAGATGGGCACGGATGTTAGCCCAGGGCCAGTCTTCCTCAGCAAAAAGAGGAGGACAGGCATGGATGTTAGCTCAGGGCTGATCTTCCTCACAAAAAAGAAAAAAGAAACAACTCTTTGCTTATTATGGGAGACTCTCAAAACACCACAATTATAATAATATAGATTTTGTAAATTCAAAAGTGGCAGATATTTTTTACCATATGATGAAAAGAATATAAAACGAACATAAGGAAAATTACTACCTATTTTTGTCAATTAATGGACACCACACAGTTTATTTATTTATTTATTTATTTTTTTTTTTGTGAGGAAGATCAGCCCTGAGCTAACATCCACACCAATCCTCCTATTTTTTTGATGAAGAAGACTGGCCCTGGGCTAACATCTGTGCCCTTCTTCCTCCACTTTATGTGGGACACCGCCACAGCATGGCCTGACAAGCCATGCCTCGGTGCGCGCCCGGGATCCAAACTCGAGCCGCCAGCAGCGGAGCTTGTGCACTTAACAGCTACACCAGAGGGCGGGCCTCGACACTGTACAGTTTAAACTCACACAAAGTATTTAAGACATTTAAAATACAATGGGAAAAAAACAGGAGACCCAGCCAAGGAAATTAAGTGTTAGAGTGAGAAAATGAAATGTTAAGAACATGAAAAAATATTTTGATCAAAAGGAAAACTGGTCTTGTCTACATAATCAGGAGGAAATGTCCATTATTTACGAATGAGTGTTTTCTCTTCTCTCCCTCTTAGGGGGGCACTTTGCCCCTGCTGGTGCCAATGTTCCTGCGATTGAGTCAAACACACAAGACAAGGACATGAGACCTTCCAAGTCTGGGCTCTCTCCTCAGCAAAAAGGGAGATCAGTCCCTAATCCCCTTGAAACCTGCTCCTTTTTCACCCCTAAGGAGAGAAGCTGGTGGAGAACTGGCTTCCTAAGTTGTTTTAAACTGTGAAATATCTTGAAGGAGAAGTTCTTCGATCTTCTTACTATAAAGTATATTTAATGGGGCTATGCTAAAAATTTGTAATTACTAGTTCTTTGGCAGGAGGCAGATAAAAAATTAGAGGGGGGGACGGTCCCGTGGCTTAGCGGTTAAGTGCGTGGGCTCCCCTGCTGGCGGCCCGGGTTCGGATCCCGGGCGCACACTGACACACCACTTGTCAGGCCATGCGGTGGCAGCGTCCCACATGAAGTGGAGGAAGATGGGCACCAATGTTAGCCCAGAGCCAGTCTTCCTCAGCAAAAAAAGAGGAGGATTGGCATGGATGTTAGCTCAGGGCTGATCCTCCTCACACACACAGAAAAAAAAATTAGAGCGAAGTTTTTAATAAATTATCACTCAGTGACCCAAACCACTCCTCTGCTTAGAGATCATGAGGACAGATGATGAAGAATCTTGGAAGTCAGGCAGGCAGGGTTAGAGCCCAGGGAGCTGAAAGTCAATTCTTGATCAGAGGAGTTACAGGGGAGAGACCTGTGGCATAGAATTCCCTGAAGAGGGGAGAGACTACCTAGGGGATAATTCATGCAGAAAGCATCAAGAACCTTGATTTCAGGGGTCCGGCCCGTGGCTTAGCAGTTAAGCGCGTGCGCTCCGATACTGGCGGCCCAGGGTTGAGATCCGGGGCGCGCACTGCTTCTCCGGCCATGCTGAGGCCGCGTCCCACATACAGCAACTAGAAGGATGTGCAGCTATGACATGCAACTATCTGCTGGGGCTTTGGGGAGAAAAAGGGAAAAAAAGGAGGAGGATTGGCAATAGATGTTAGCTCAGGGCCGGTCTTCCTCAGCAAAAAGAAGAGGATTGACATGGATGTTAGCTCAGGGGTGATCTTCCTCACACACACACAAAAAAAGAACCTTGATTTCAGTCTTAGCACTGGGAAGGGGAAAAATACCAGAGATGTTTGAAAGGATAAAAAAATCAACGTAACTTGACCAGAATGATCCATGGGGTATTCTGAGTTGTTTTAAATCCTACAGTGAGAATTCCAGTCTTCTCCTTGCTACTCAATTACTTTTATATTTGATAAAGTCTCATCATTGGGAATTTCACAGGGAGAAAAGGCAACATAAGGGAACGTGTGTCCAAGATGTGAAAGAAAGAAGGTGGGGGTGGAAAGAGAGGTTTACCGGTTGATCAAAGAGGCAAAAGCTTCAGAGTTTGTTTTAGTTCGTTAATTCATTTATTTTTTGTTTTAATTGGTAGTAGAGTGTTTAGCACACTGAATCCTAAGGAGGCCTTATACTTGGTTCTGTTTTCTGTTCTTAGCCTGGAAAATGAGGGAGAGGAATGAGTCCAAAATGTCTCAAGAAAGTTAAAAAGATCATTTTAGAAGGTGATACTGATTTTAAGGTGCTAACTTGAGTTTGAGGGAGCGCTGAGAAATATACACATAGCAATGCCCAGATCAGTTAGGAGGTGGCAGAACATACAGATTTAAAATGTGAGTTCACAGTTAGGACAGGAAATTCTGATGTTAATGCCTAGGCATAGAAGCAGTATTTGAAGCAAAGAGAATAAAACTGAAAATCAATTAGAAACGTGCCATGACTACCTTTTTCTTAAATATCAAAGAGCAATGAGAGGGGAAGACATGCTCCACAAGGGCAGAGAGAGCAGATGGGGCAGTGAGAAAGTCCCCGCCTGTCCCAGCAGACCCCAAGATCCTGGCTGGTCTGGGCAGCTATAGTTAGGACCTCAATCAAATTATTTAACTCTCTTGTAATTGGGAATTAACTTAATTGATGTCTGAATTTACCGTGGGTATTAAATAATTTTATTTATTTATTTATTTTCCCCCCAAAGCCCCAGTAGATAGTTGTATGTCATAGTTGCACATCCTTCTAGTTGCTGTATGTGGGACGCGGCCTCAGCATGGCAGGAGAATCGGTGTGTCGGTGCACGCCCGGGATCCGAACCCAGGCCGCCAGCAGCAGAGCACTCACACTTAACTGCTAAGCCAGGGGGCCGGCCCCCGTGGGTATTAAATAAAGTAATAAATGCAAAAGTGCTTTAAATTTAAAAACTAACAACTATTTTTACCTACAACCAAACTGTAAATCAAATTCCAGCTGTAGCCTTAATGGAAGATGCCCCATTGTCATCACCCCTGCAATCTCTGTTGAGATTCCCCTCCTTCCCAGGAATCCCTACAGTCTTCTCACAGCAGCACTGTCAAGGTCTGGGCCTTCTTATCTTTGATCTCACCTCCCAGCCACAACTCACCTCTGAATTTCCTTCCCAACTATAACATGCTCTCCTGCATGTAGTTTTACACCCTCTTTACCTGCATTCCAAATGGCTTCACTCTGCCCTAGGCAGCACACACACTTTCTCCCCCAAGGAAAAGTAGAGGTAAATTCTGGGTGCAACTTGACCATGTTTTTATTCAATTACACCAAAATCTAATTTGTGATGATTACATTCTGGATAAAGTTACTGAGGATGTTTCCAGGTTCAAGAATCTGACCTGTCAGATTCTGTGTGTGTGTGTGTGTGTGTGTGTGTGTGTGTGTGTGTGTGTGTCTTTAAATGCTAATTCCCATTTTATAGATGTGGCTCTAAATACTTCTTTCACAATGTATAAATAAAGTTTAATACCTTCTGGTTAATTTTTAGTGTTTCTTGGGCATTTTTGTCACCTCTAAGAGAACTGGAAACATCCCATGAAATTCTTACTCGAAGGCAGCATGGTATCCAGGGAAACAGTGCCACAAGCTTTGGAACCACCACAAGCTGGATTCAGAACCCAGCCCAGACCATTTACTAGCAGCAAAAACTTGAGCATGTTATATAACCTCTGGAGGACTAGATGTGGAAGACAATGGAAGTAATGGTTTCTACCTTACAGCATTACCGTGGGGACTCAATGAGGTATCATAGGCAAAGCACTGCCGCCCAGGTCCTGGTATACAGTAGGTGCTTAATAAATATCTGTTGAGCAAATGAATGTCAGTGCCCTTGTCAATCATGCCATCAGAAAACCTAACAGAGTGCTGAAGCCATTGAAAGGTCCATCCAGCTGGAGGAGGCCTTCCTGAGGTCTGGTTTAGCAGCAGCTTAATAAAAACTTGTCATTTATTGATTGCAACAAGTGATTTCTAAAGGTTAACATATCCTTTTCTAAAACTACATTATCATTTGGAATAAAGATAAATGTTTAATATAATTTTATACTTTAATTTCTAGTGTCATAGAAGAGTTCAAGTATCTCATTCTAGCCAGGGCTTTAATCTACTTTTTAATATCAGAAAGCATTTACGACTTTAAAATAACAATGAAAAATTACCCTTTGCGTGGTTCCTATGTTATCAGGCTAAAAAGTCAACTTTTTTCCATGTGAACTTTCTACTCTCATTTCTGGTTGGCCAATTAATTAGGTAACTCTGTAAGACTAGGAACCTGATCCTTTTAATGTAAACTTTGCTTTACTTTCTGTGTTTGCCTATTGTCTCTGGAAATGAAGATGGGAGAGGAAAGATCTCCCTCAGGGAGAGGAAAGAACCCTCCTCAGTTCTTTCAAAAGCTGATCTGGAAAGTTTTCAGGCTGCCCCTGGAGGGTAAATACTGCAAATTCTGGGAAATGCTACTGTGGATAAGCTTTGATTTAGAATTTCTGGAGAAAACTTTTTCTTTACAATTTTACTTTTCTTCCTGCTTTCTGTTTACCTTTCTCTAATCTAGAGTGTATCCTACCCTTTGGTAATCTTTTCAAATATAAAAACTCTTGCTAATTCAATCGATATGCCTGAAGAGCAGTGACTAAAAATATATTTATGCTTATAGTAGTTTTGTAGTAATCATCTATGTATCTAAAGGGGATCTGTCATTCCAGAAACTTCATTCCTATTGTAGATGTGTTAGTCCTTGAGTCTTCAGATCAGATTATCAGTGACTGCGATGTTTCCTAACTATGAAAGAATCTTTCTATAATGAGTGCTACCGGATAGTTAATAAAGAACACTAATGCGAACTCCAAAGTTAAAGAAAGTTTCAGTATATGGTACCAATTAAAAAAGTAATAAAGCTCCTACTATGTACAACATATGAGGTCCCACTATGCTATTACAACCACTTGAGATCTTATTAGATTCCTAAAATCAGATAGCCCTCAATGGACAATGGCTAATACACCAGTTGAATGTCACTTTCCAAACCTTACTGAATATCAGTTTCCAAATCTGTAAAATGGGAATGATTATGCAAGTCCATGGGGTTGTTGTAAGGGTGAAACACAAGCCTTACACAGGCTCACACAGTGCAGTGTCTGACACACAGGAGGTTTTCCTCACTTCCTCATCTGTTTACATATATCTGTATGAAATCGTATAGGGTTAACTGAAATGGAGCTTTATAGGAGCAGAGCCATTTTAAGCTATATTTTATTTTTGTGCAGATATTGACTGTATAGGTATAATACAAATTGGGTATAGGTTGGGAAAGTGAATGACTGGTCATCGTAAAGAGGATTGCAATGGATACTATTATGCAGTTAAAAGTTTATGAGAGAAACTTTGATATACTGATTAAGCCTCATTGGAATTTACCAGTCTCAAATGGGCACTCATTATCGCTCTAAAGTCTTACTAGGCCCAAAAGTCTCCATCCTATGCCTCCCAATCATTATTCCACACCTTCTATAATACGATCAAACTCCAACTCTTCCTTCTCCTCCTCATTCCTAGCTAACGACTTCAAGGGTAAATAGAAACCATCAGAAGGGAACTCTCATCCCACCAGCACATCTATAGCTATCCTCTTCTTCCCCTTACAGGAAAGGAGCAGGGTCTCTTTCAAAAGCAAATTTCTCAGCATAGGCCCTAAATCTCCATCCCCTTTTGTCTTCTTAGGGACCTCATTCCACTCATTACTCCTTTTCTCTCTTATATCTACAACATTTTCCCTTCTACTGGACTTTCTACCAACTCCTGAGCAATCAACTTTGCTCTAATATCTTCCATCCAAGACAACACAACCCAAAACAAAAAACATTATACCATCCCTTCCCGGCTACTGCCCTGTCTCTCTACGCCCTTTACCCAGTCAGCTTCATAAAGAAGGGACTATTTACGCTGTATCTTCTTCACCTTCCATTTAGTCCTCAACACACTAAATCTGGATTCCACTCTCAACACACCACAAAAACTGCTCTGCAGCCTGTAATTAGTAACTTCTATATTCTGTATACAGAATACTGTTCTGTAACCAGCAACATCCAATGGAAACTTTTCAGTTTTTGTTTTATTTGACTCTCAACAGCATTTGAGAAAACTAACCACTTCTCTTTGAAACATGGTCTTCACTGATTTTCCTAACACCACACACTCCTGATTTTCTGTCTACTTCTTGGGGGATCCTTCTCAGGCTTCTTTGCTGGCTAGGCTCCTTTTCTATCCAACTTCTTTTTTCTTCCTATTCATTTATTTTTATTTTATTATTTTACGTTATTTTATTTTTTCAGCTTTACTGAGGTATAACTGACAAATATCTACCAAGCCTTTTAAAGCAGAAGGTACTCAGAGTGTAATTCTGCATTCTCTTGTTTTTTGCCTATTCTTATGACTTGGCTTAAGAAAATATTTACATACGCAATGATCACAAATCTATATTTACATTCCAAACTAGCCTTTGAGCTCCAGATTCTTATATCTGCGCATTTAACTTTTCCACTAGGATGTTTTATCGGCACCTCAAAGTATGTCCAAAGTAATCACTCGACCCTCCTCCCAAACCCATATTGAACTCTTGGTCCTCAGGAGCTTTGCTATTTCCTCCATCTGAACACAACTCTCCACTCCTTTACCTGGCTAACGCCTACTCATCCTTTAAGTTTCCATTTAAATGTCACTCCTTTAAAAAGGCCTTCTTTAACCTTCCTAACCAAATTAGGCTATCTCATAGCACCCTATATTTCCCTTTAGAGCACATATAACCACTTACAATTACATATGTATTTGTGATCTATCTGTTCAATTCTGACTTCTCCCTCTTGTGCTAGGTTAGAAGCACCATTATCGACTTCCGTACCTCTTCAAGTCTGCTCAAAGTTCATCTTCTCAATGAGGCCTTTCCTGACCTCCTATAGAGAATTTCAACCCTGCCCTCCCATCTCCTCCATTTTGCTCTAGTTTTCTCCCTCTCACAGCACTTACGTACCTCTAATATTCCATACAATTTGCTTATTTATATTTATTAATCTTTGTTTTTCTCTCCACTCTAGTATGTAAGCTCCATAAAGATTTCTTGTCTCTTTCGTTCATTGATATGTTCCAAATGCCCGGCACATGATAAGAATTTGATAAATATCTGTTGAATGAATGAGAGGCTGTTTCTATTTTTCTCTCCACACTGTCTTCCAATCAGTTTCTTTCAAATTAAGGTTCAGACAATATAAAATCTAAGATGACAAATGGGAACACAACACCATAAACACAGTGGGATCTCATATATTGTGAATGAATGAATGCTGAATGAATGCTTTCGGATGAAAAAGGCATATTTAATTTGGAATCTAGGAGGTGGCCCTCATCTTTTTTACTGTTTTTTAACTACACAGTTAATCTCGTTTTTGCTCTCTTTCTTCACACTCTAAGAAGATAATACAAAGTAGAAGCCAAATGAGAGGAAAGACTATGTCCACATTCTTCCCGGATGTCAGCCAGTGTCTAGCCTTCTTCCTGGTACTTAAAAGAAGCTAAATAAATACTATAGGAATGAATGACGGACCTACCCAGTGAATCTGTGCCATCAAGGGAAGGCTAGACAGCACTATGCAGTAGTGGAAGAAGCTGGGGACTTGGAATCCTACAGGGAGTGCGCTCCATTCCCAGGTCTACCATTTGACAAAACCTGGCAACTTCCCTGGGCCCATTATTTCACCCCCCGTTGAGGGGATGAAACCAGATGATCCAGTTCACCTAAACTAGATGATCTACTAAAATGTAAGCTCCATGAGGCCAGGGCCTGCATCTGTCTTGTTCACTGGTGTGAAAACAAGGCCTAGATCAGTATGTCTGGCACATAATAGGCCTTCAAGAATTTGTGGAAAGATCTCTAAAAATGCCTTCCAGGGCTAACATTTTAAGGAAAAAATAACTTTGAAGTATCCTAAATAAATCATTCTTTTTACAGAGAAAACCGTATACAGATTATATCATCTTAGAAATACCCTAGTGCAGGCCAGTCCTGTGGCTTAGCGGTTAAGTGCGCGCTCCGCTACTGGCCGCCCAGGGTCCGGATCCCGGGTGCGCACGGATGCTCGGCTTCTCCGGCCATGCTGAGGCAGCGTCCCACATACAGCAACTAGAAGGATGTGCAACTATGAAATACAACTATCTACTGGGGCTTTGGGGGAGAAAAAAGGAGGAGGATTGGCAATAGATGTTAGCTCAGAGCCGGTCTTCCTCAGCAAAAAGAGGAGGATTAGCACAGATGTTAGCTCAGGGCTGATCTCCCTCACAAAAAAAAAAAAAAAGAAAGAAATACCCTAGTGCGTGCTGAAGAGTACAAATAAAGAAGAAATGCCTGTTTCCTCCTGGTGAGTTGGCTACAGCGTTACATTTTCTCTATGACCTCTTGGGATCTGTAACCATATTTATATAAATAATCATATTTATATTTTTAGCGCTTTATTTAAAACCTTTCGCTCTAGGTGCGAGGACACCAAACCTCTGAGGAACTATGTACTTACATTGTACAACTTCCTACTGGTTCGTCTTGTTGGCGGTCCTTCCCTGCCATTATGTAGTTTCCAAGGCAGAAAGACCTCCTCCCACTTCCCTGCCCCTTCCTTCTTCACCCATCCTCCGCCTTCCCCCTCCTCCCCCACTCGTGGCTCTCCCTTGGCTGGTCCGACGCTGGGAGAGGCTGGCCCAGGGCTCAGCGCCCCCCAGCAGCGCCCCGCAAACCGCCTCCCCCTGCCGGTTACCGCGGATCGTCTGCTTGCCAATCTACGCTAGAAATGTGCTTTCGTATCAAAAGGAAATCATCTTTTCCACCGTAAACTACGGACCACTAGTGGGGAGTGAAATCTGTGTGTTTACACTTGTTTTCTAGCCCCGGAGCTGCCGAGGGAATTGATTGGCTCCCTCTCGCCCGCGACGCCTGCGGTCCCCCCGCGCCCCGCCCGGACCCCGCCCCCTCGCGCGGCCATCTGCTTCGCTGTCTGTCCCCGCGTCTCTCACTCAGCATCTTTCCCCTCCGCCGCCTCCCTGCCCGCGCGGCCGGCTCCGCCCCTTCCCCTCCCCCCGCCCGGGGCTCTGGATCTTCCCCGGCCGTTGCCAGGGAGACAAGCCCAGACCAGGCAAATAGGCATTCGCGAAAGAAAAGGGGGGAAAGCTACGCGGCAGCCTGGTAACAAAGGAGCAATAAAAGCAGCCCCCAAATGGAGGGCTGAGGACTGGCCTGCGGGAAAATCCGAAAGCGAGCGAGGAATCACCCCAAGTTAAAATGGGGAGGGGGATACAGAGGAACGGGCATGATTCACGTTGGGAATGGGGGGGAAATCAATAGCCTAAAATGAGCTTTCGAGAATCGCCTGGACGGTGGTTTTGGATCAGACCAGTTGGCTTTTCAAGTTGGAACTCCGCTAATCCAAGGGATTCGCGCCCATCGCGGCGGCCGGGGTCTCGGGCAGGCCGGCGGGCCCCCTTAAGGCTGATAACACGTTTGGCAAGATACTCATGTACGGAACCGTCTTTCCATCAGCTCCGGGGAATGTGACTCCGTGACTGAACGATGCATCTGAAGGCAGTGGACACTGAGAAGATGAAGCTTCACGTGACGGTGGGCAACTTGGTAATTTTCAAAGCGGTACTTGAACCAAGAGTTATTGGCTTGAACCAAAGTGTGACCCATTTCCCTACAATGAGCAAAAAATAAAACTGTTTGAGAATTCAGAGCCAGCACCAGGAGAAATGAACCATTCCCTCGACTGCTTCTCACCTCCATAAGGGAAAGATGATTCATTTCGGGATCACTAAATGTAAACGAGGAAAGGTGGTCTGATTTGGACACGAGTGAAAACTTGGGGAGTGAAAACGTAGGTGGTAGGAGAATGCTTATTAGGCTGTATCCTTGATTTTTGCCCCACCCCCCACCCCATACTTTAAATCACTGCCTTGTCTTTCACGCAGAAATAGCGTCTGGTTCTTCGGTGGCAAGGAGTGCAGACGGAGGTACCCTGTGTCCCTTACAGAAGCTTTTCTTCTAACCCAAGTTAGACTTGGAGCATTCAGGATCTTCTTGCTCTCTCTCAACATGCAGACAATTTCTCCTTGGAACTGTAATCGTCAATCCGGTTTTTACAATTTCATTGCTGCTGCCTTCCTCCCTTCCAGGAGCACACTCACTTGCACGTACACTCATACACGTTCAGAAAGAAAGAGTCCACCCGATCCTGGCGGTCGGCTGAAAACGATCCAAATTGACGCGAATTGCATCCCAACTGTAAATATGGATTCGTACACTCGAGGCTATGTCTCGCTTCACCATAGAGGAAAATTAGTTCTGGCATTCCATACAGTGATAAAATGCGAACCGTTTCGATCTTTTGTAAATGATCCTCACTTTCTATTGTGGGGAAAAAAATCACTAATTGGGAATAGTCAGAGGGGGGATTTGATGAGCGCCGCAGGCCAATCTCAAAGTATTTTATGTCATGCCAATGTGGGATAGCGAAGGGAGTGTGGCTTCGGCTGCTTGCGCTTCTGCGTTTTCCACATCTGGCCTACAGACCTAATTCTAACTCGCGATCTCGTTTAATGAAATTCGATCTTCGTGGTTTAAATACCTTTCAATTTGGGGCGATTTAACATTTGCAACCGTTAAAAAAAACAAGCCTGTGCAGTTTCTGTGAAACCAATATGGAACACGGAGAACGAAAACAGGCTGCACACAAGTCCCAACCATTGTCTTTAACACTCTCATACACACGCATACACATAAACACACGGGGAAGATGGGGGAGGGGGGCGAATGGAGAGAGACAGACACGGATATAGACCGACGAGTCAAAGCGAGTCAAGTTAACGCTTTCTCCGCCCCCCTCCACAAGCACCCCCCTCCCACGTTAATTAATTACAAACAAAGCAAGCCAATCAAGTCATGCATTATTATTTTCAAGCAGAAGGAGGCGAGAGGCATGTATTTTTTTAATTGATTTATTTATTTGGAGGACATTAATTCTCAGTCTGAGGCTGATTTTCAAACCGTTTGCAAAGCGCGGCTCCATTGTTCGCCGGCCGCGCAGGCTCCGCCCCCTGCTTTGTGTGCGGCGCGCGGATTGGCCGGCGCGCGCGGGGGCCGCGTCAGCGCCCGCGAGCCCATTCATCTGTGCACTTGGGCGTTGGACCCCGCATCTTATTAGCAACCAGGGAGATTTCTCCATTTTCCTCTTGTCTACAGTGCGACTACAATTCTGGGATTTTTTTTATTACTTCTTTTTTTAAAAAAACTACACTTGGGCTCCTTTTTTTGTGCTCGACTTTTCCACCCTTTTTCCCTCCCTCTTGCGCTGCTGCTTTTTGATCTCTTCGACTAAAATTTTTTTATCCGGAGTGTATTTAATCGGTTCTGTTCTGTCCTCTTCACCACCCCCACTCCCCCCTCCCTCCGGTGTGTGTGCTGCTGCCGCTGCCGCCGCTGCTGCTGCCGCTGCTGCCGCTCGCCCCGTCGTTACACCAACCCGAAGCTCTTTGTTCCTCCCTTGGATCTGTTGAGTTTCTTTGTTGAAGAAGCCAGCATGGGTGCCCAGTTCTCCAAGACCGCTGCGAAGGGAGAAGCCGCCGCGGAGAGGCCCGGGGAGGCGGCTGTGGCCTCGTCGCCTTCCAAAGCGAATGGGCAGGTAAATTCTACCTGTGATTCTGGTCATTTCTTGGGTGTCTTTCTCTGGTCCTGACGCTTCCCCTTCCCTCCCGGTCGCGCCTAAGGCGCATTCGGCGGAGAGGAGCGTGGCCAGATTCTAGTCTGAAAGTTGAAAGGAAAGCGATAGCCTAAATTGTCAATTTCTCATAGGAGGGGTCTCGCCCCCCCCCACTCCAAAGGAGTGGTTCTCGGAGAATCCTGGCGAATTCTTGTGTAGATGGGAAGAAAGAAGTGATAAATCGTCTAAAATGGCGTGTTTGGAGGTTGGCAGAACGTGACTAGCTAGGTACACCCCCCCCCCCGCCCCCAGCCAGGTTGCGTTTGTATTTGGTGTTGGGCACAAAGGTGTCTGGGTGGTTTTCGTGTTTGTTGTCGAGACTGGGTCGCCTTCAAGATTTCTGAACTGGTGTGATTGTGTGGGTAGGGAAAGGGGCGGGGGGGGGGGTCGCAATGGGGATGGCGGTGGAGAAAGGCGAGGAGGGAAGAGCTGTCTTATTGTATGCTGAGGCGGCGTGCCCTGGGTTCTTGGAAAGGTTGCTGGCTGCCTGGCTGGACGTGGGCAGAAGGGTTTCAGTACCTTTCGATGGGGCTTTCCCACTGTTCTAAATCTTGATTCGTAGCTGTCTGTGGAATTACACACCCATCTGACTTTTAAATGGTCTCCCTGGGGTGGGAAGACCCTGTGGGTCCTTGAAGAACCTGTCCAGATGGTCAAGAGGCAGTTCGTGTGTTTCGGTCGGGATTGTTCGTGTGCCTGGCGCCTCCACCACTGCGGGGGCCGCCCCGGCGCTGCCTGGACCCAGGCGGATGGCCATGGTTGGGTGGGCGCGAGAGGTCGGCCGTGGGTGGCTGCTTCGCAAACACTGGGCGCCCACCACGCCTCTTTTCCTAGAGCAGAGGCCGTGTTGCTTCGCCTGCTCTAACCTAATTGGGAAGACGAGCTCTGCCAAGAGGCTCTGAACCCGTTAAAAATGCAAAATGAGCCGCCGGGGCGCGCCCGGGCTTCGCAGAATCACGGGCGCCGGTGGGCGTGGAAGCAGAGGCGAGACCTCAGAAATAATGGGTTTTCCCCCTTGCTCCTTGGTTTTATCCCGACCGGGATGCCACCTGAGCTTTGTTTGCGGGCTCTCGCTGCGCGATCCGGGCTCGGGGGCGCCTCGGCCGCCGGGCAGGGCCCGGACCGGCAGGGCGGGGTGGCCCGGCGGCCCCGCCCCTCCGCGCCCAGCTCCGCGCGGTGGAGGCGCAGCGCCCCCTGCCGACCCCAGGTCTAAGCGGGCGGAGGGCCCTTGCGCGCGCAGCCCGGGCGCTTCTGGCTGGAGCGCTCTGATCCCCCGGGGAGTTGGTTGTGGAAGGGGCCTTTAGAGTTTAGGGAGAACCGGGAGTGTGTAGCCTAGGCGCGGCCACCGGCTCTGGCTCTGTGCCTTCTTCCCCATGGCGTTTGGTGTGTCATATGTTACGTGGCTTCTTTTCTCCAAAGACCATGAGGCGAAGGCTGCAATGTGTTGTTACCCTTCCTTTACACGTTTCGGACTCGGCCCTTTTAAATCCTTAGTGCGTCTCTGGAGTGGTCGAGGCTACTGCTGTGCCCTTAGGGCGCACCAAACGGCGCTGCCCCCGTTTCTTCGTGGAACTCTTGTCTGCGCGCCCGACCCCGCCTCCCCATAAGGGAGCGGGACTCCAAAGCCGGAGGGGCCGGGGGCCGCTGGTCCCTCCTGTCCCAGGGGCGGGGGCGGGAATGGCGGCGCCCGGGCCGCTCCAGTGACGCTCCCCCTTTCTCTGCCCCGCAGGAAAATGGCCACGTGAAGGTAAACGGCGACGCTTCTCCCGCGGCCGCCGAGCCGGGCGCCAAGGAGGAGCTGCAGGCCAACGGCAGCGCCCCGGCCGCCGACAAGGAGGAGCCCGCGGCCGCCGGGAGCGGGGCGGCGTCGCCCGCCGCGGCCGAGAAAGAGGAGCCGGCCGCCGCCCCCGAGGCCGGGGCCAGCCCTGCGGAGAAGGAGGCGGCCGCCGAGGGCGAGGCCGCCGAGCCGGGCTCGCCCACGGCCGCGGAGGGGGAGGCCGCGTCGGCCGCCTCCTCGACGTCTTCGCCCAAGGCCGAGGACGGCGCCACGCCCTCGCCTAGCAACGAGACCCCGAAAAAAAAAAAGAAGCGCTTTTCCTTCAAGAAGTCTTTCAAGCTGAGCGGCTTCTCCTTCAAGAAGAACAAGAAGGAGGCGGGCGAGGGCGCTGAGGCCGAGGGCGCAGCCGGCGCGGCCGCCGAAGGCGCCAAGGACGAGGCCGCCGGGGGCGCCGCCGCGGCCGCCGCCGACGCGGGCGCGGCCTCCGGGGAGCAGGCGGGGGCGCCGGGCGAGGAGGCCGCGGCGGGCGAGGAGGGGGCGCCGGGCGGCGAGCCGCAGGAGGCCAAGCCGGAGGAGGCGGCCGCCGCGCCCGAGAAGCCGGCGGCCAGCGAGGAGGCCAAGGCCGCCGAGGAGCCCGCCAAGGCCGAGGAGAAGGCCGAGGAGGCCGCGGCCAGCGCCGCCGCCTGCGAGGCGCCCTCAGCCGCCGGGCCCGGCGCGCCCCCGGAGCAGGAGGCGGCCCCCGCGGAGGAGGCCGCGGCCGCCTCAGCCTCATCAGCCAGCGCAGCCCCCTCACAGGAGGCGCAGCCCGAGTGCAGTCCAGAAGCCCCCCCAGCGGAGGCGGCAGAGTAAAAGGGCAAGAGTTTTTGAGATAATCGACGAACTTTTCTCCCCCCGTTTGTTTGTTGGAGTGGTGCCAGGTACTGGTTTTGGAGAACTTGTCTACAACCAGGGATTGATTTTAAAGATGTCTTTTTTTATTTTCCTTTTTTTTAAGCAGCAAATTTTGGTTCCCTCCCCCTCCCCACAGATCCCATCTCAAATCGTTCTGTTACCACCATTCCAACAGGTCGAGGAGAGCTTAAACACCTTCCTCTGCCTTGTTTCTCTTTTATTTTTATTTTTTGCATCAGTATTAATGTTTTTTGCATACTTTGCATCTTTATTCGAAAATGTAAACTTTCTTTGTCAATCTATGGACATGCCCATATATGAAGGAGATGGTGGGTCACAAAGGGATGTCAGATGAAGTGATAGGAGCCACGATGGGGAAACTTAAGTGGTGCATAACATTGCCAAGAGTAGTGTACCACTAGTAATGATGGTGTAAAGGCTTAGTCTTTTTTTTTTAAAAAAAAGTTATTGCGATGTATTTTGTGAGGCAGGTTTACAACACTACAAGTCTTGACTAAGAAGGAAAGAGAAGAAAACACCAATACCCAGATTTAAAAAAAAGATCATAGTCTTAGGAGTTCATTTAAACCATAGGAACTTTTCACTTATCTCATGTTAGCTGTACCAGTCAGTGATTAAGTAGAACTACAAGTTGTATAGGCTTTATTGTTTATTGCTGGTTTATGACCTTAATAAAGTGTAATTATGTATTACCAGCAGGGTGTTTTTAACTGTGACTATTGTATAAAAACAAATCTTGATATCCAGAAGCACATGAAGTTTGCAACTTTCCACCCTGCCCATTTTTGTAAAACTGCAGTCATCTTGGACCTTTTAAACACAAATTTTAAACTCAACCAAGCTGTGATAAGTGGAATGGTTACTGTTTATACTGTGGTATGTTTTTGATTACAGCAGACAATGCTTTCTTTTCCAGTCGTCTTTGAGAATAAAAGGAAAAAATCTTCAGATGCAATGGTTTTGTGTAGCATCTTGTCTATCATGTTTTGTAAATACTGGAGAAGCTTTGACCAATTTGACTTAGAGATGGAATGTAACTTTGCTTACAAAAATTGCTATTAAACTCCTGCTTAAGGTGTTCTAATTTTCTGTGAGCACACTAAAAGCGAAAAATAAATGTGAATAAAATGTACAAATTTGTTGTGTTTCTTTATGTTTTGATAAAATACTGAGACTTCTAGGTCTTAGGTTAATTTTGAGGAAGATCTTGCATGCCATCAAGAGTAAATTTTCTTGTGGTTTTTCATCTGAAGTTTTCAAACTCTGAAATTCATAATCAGCAGTGGCAGATTACATACAGGAAGATCTTACAGCATTCCATGTCAAATCTGTTACCATTTATCTGCATTTAGTTTCCAATTAAAAGTTGAACAATTATTTTTATTGTTGTTATATAGCATGTCAGAATAAATCCGTTAATACAAAAGCAGTGTGACCCGAAGACTATAAAATGTCCTATGTGAAAATTTCATAAAACTACATTTTTTGTCACAAAGGTTCAGAAACTTGATACTGAATGAGAGTCTATTTAATCCAAACTGCAGATGGGTCATGAAAAATGGCTAAATGTGTTTCAAAAATTGATGGTGTATTACCTGCCATTGTAATTGCTTAGTGCTTGGCTAATTTCCAAATTATTGCTTAGAGTATGTGTTATACCTTAGGAAAACAGGCTTGTGTAAAGAAGCAATGGTGATGAATGGGCGACATTGTCAGTTCATGGGCGTTAAGTACTTGCCTCAATTCTTTAGTTGCAAGCAGTTTTTTTAAATGAAAGTAGTGTGTTAGCATCTTGTTACTCAAAGCAAAAAAAGAATAATACTTCCTTATGTAGTAATAATCTTTACTAGTTTACCTCCTTTGCTCTTTACCACCCCATAACTGGATTTTTTTTCTTCACTAGACCCTAAACTGGGTTGAATTGTAAGAGAAAGATGTGTATCAAATACCATCACTTCATTAAATGCAAAGAAAAATTGTTTACGCACACCTGCTTTGCTATTTTTAGCAGTGTGCCTTGTAGGGTTCACAATAAGTCAGTGAACCACATTTGTGACAACTGAATGCCAAATACTAAATTCATTAAAATAACAAACTGGCTTTTGACGCCTTTAATTGGAATAATGGATCATAAGTAATAGTGCATGACTTCTCCTTACCAAACACCTTCCCCACTAATAAAATCAGATAGCACTGGAAAGAGTATACTTTTCAGTTAGGGTTTCTTGATCTTGGAGGATGTTGGAAAGTTAAAAATCAAATCTGGTAACCAAAGGACTGCTTTGTGGGGTTTTTCCCACCTTACCAACTTTTTCTCAAATACCTACTTGGCCTACTTGGCACCTGGTTGTGGTAGGACTCAGAAAAAAGTGGATTTTAAAAAGTAACTCCTGGGTAGTCAAAAATACTGTGTAACCAACTATATTGCTAGGTTTGTTCTTTTAACAGCTGGAATTTATTAAGATGCATTATTTTGATTTTAATCATTGCCTAAAACACTTTGGGTGGTATTGATGGAGTGGTGGGTTTTCCACCAAGTGATTAAATGAAATTTGACATATATCTTTTCATCCAAAGTTTTGTACATCACATTGTTTTCTAATGGAAAATGTTAATATGGCTTTTTGTATTACTAAAAATAGCTTTGAGATTAAGGAAAAATAAATAACTCTTGTACAGTTCAGTATTGTCTATTAAATCTGTATTGGCAGTATGTATAATGGCATTTGCTATGGTTATAAAATACTTCCTCTGGATTATAATAATCATTTGATCCAATTGCTATTGCTTGTAAAATAAAGTTTTACCAGTTGATATAATCAAGCTTGCTAAAATAGGATTTTTTACAAATTGAATTTTAAAATGCAAGTTTTAGAGAAAAACTGAAAATCTGAAGTGTTGATGGTAAGTATAACTATTATTCAGTTTAAGGGGTTTGTAAGGTATGCTTGACATTCTACTTAGGATATAAAATTATATTCATTGAAGGTGAGTTATATGCTCACAAGTCAATTAAAAATTTTAGTGATAGAACTTGTTAATATGTTTGAGAAATTGCAATTTGTTTACATTTTCCCCCCATATGAGTATAAACAGAATTTTGCAATTAAGGTTAAGGATTTGGGGGAGGGTGTTTCTGCATTCGTATATTTTAGTTAGATCCAGCTGGGAGGGGGTGTAGCCCAAGTTAGCTTTGAAAATTAAAAAATTAGTTAAGAAACAGGGCTATTAGCTTTTATCTTTCCTTTAATCATTCACTGTGTAAACTGAGCGGTTTCTGTTCCTCTCCACTTTCCACCTATGTGAAAGTACTTAAAGCAGGGTGTAGCAAACAGGAATTTTAAAATGCTTTCAATCTGTAAATGTTCCAGCCCCTGCTGAGGATTCAAGTTCGAGAGCTCCTTTAAATTACGGAAAATAACTACTTTTAAAAGGTGCGAATGTTAACCGTATTTTGTGTTCCTGAAGAAGTGATAAATTACTGATCCTAAAATGCTCCTGTCTCCAGTTCCTCTCAACTGCTTTAAAACAAAACAAAATATCTACCCCATCATAAGATTTAGCAGCTGCAAGTATACAAGATAATTATTGCAAAATTTCTAGAAATCCTGATAATCCCAGTTCTAGTGTTTTGATAAAATTAGTATAAGACTTTAGTACTACTAGTAAATGAGAAATGAGAGTATCTTTGTCAGTTGCAGTTATTACAACTTCTCTCATTTCTGGGGGAAGGTGAAAGGCAACAGGACTAATCATCACGATTTCAATAAATATAACAAATTCCAATTGAATTTGTTGTTAGCATTACAGACTATCTTCCTAATGGGTGGGCAAGTGTTAGGTTTGAAACGTGAGTTAAGGACTGGGTACAGTGCTAGAATTCTCTACCTGGGTAATTAGTGGGAGCGAGAAAAGGGAAGGGATTCATGGAGAGAGTTATAAACTGAAAGTCCAAGCCCTTCAAATCAAGTCAGGTCCAATGACATAAACCTGCATTTTGAAAAGCACCATCCAATGGAAATAGAATAAGAGCCACATACATAATTTTAAACTTTTTTAGTAACCATATTTTTTTAAAGAAGGACCAGATGAAATTAATATCTATATATCCAAAATATTTCAACAGGTAATCAACATAAAAATTATTGAGATATGTTACATTTTTTTCTTCCTAAGTCTTTGAAATCCAGAACACATCTCAATTGAGAGCAGCCACATTTCAAGTGCTCACTGGTTGCATGTGGCCACCATATTGGAGAGCACAGGTCTAGAGAATTAGAGTCTGGGAGTCGCAGAGTGATTAGGAATATCAAGCCACAGACTATTTGCAAAGTAGCTTGTGTAATTCCGTGAGCTTCAAGGGTTTAGCTTCTGAGCCAACGTTGAAGTTTTTTCTAAATTTCAAAACATTTTAAGCAGTTAATACAGCACTGATGTTGCAAATAAATACAGTGAGATTCTGTATAGGGCTTGTTAGTAGAATTGTGTCCCCCCAAAATTCATGTTGAAGCTGTAACCCCCAGTACCTTAGAATGCAACTGTATTTGGAGACAAGAGGTGATTAAATAAGAGTGTCAGGGTGGGCCCTAATCCAATGTAACTGGTGTCCTTATAAGAAAAAAAAAGTTGGACACACTAAGAGACATCAGGGTACATGTGTGCAGAGAGAAAAGACCATGTGAGGACACAATGGAAGGGTGGCCATCTGCCAGCCAAGGAGAGAGGACTCAGAAGACACCAAACCTATCAGCAACTTGACTTTGAACTTCCAGCCTCCAGAACTGTGGGAAAATAAATTTCTGTTGTTTAAGCCACCCAGTCTATGATATTTTGGTATTTTGATATTATGGCAGCTGTAGCAAACTAATACAGGACTCCAGGGTAAGAATGGAAAGATTGCCTGACCTTACCTAAGGATGTAAAGAATTTTACAGGCTTGCTTTTTCTCTTCGCTCGATGGGAAAGAGACTGCTTTATAGCTTGCAAATTTTCTTATTACTGTTATTGTTACCTTAGAAAAGAGAAACGATAGTTTAAAAGTTAGAAAGGTAGATTATATCTCTATCTTAATTCTTTATTAATGACTTGATAGGAAAGATCTTGGGAGGGCAAATAGTAAAAAATATTGTCTAAAACTACTATATAATGTTATATCTGAATTTATCCATTTCTATTTCTTTCTTACAATTTGTTTGTGCAAGAAATTGAGTTGTTTGTTCAATAGTTTCCATAGTATGAATTTTGCTGATTGCACCTTATGCTGTAATTTAATACATTTCTTTGTTTTTTCTGTATTTCTTATATTTCCTGTAAATTGATCAATAGAGCTAGAGGCTTGATGAGATTCGGATTCAAAGGACTATATTATAGATGATGGTGTATATTTCTATCAGGAGGCACATAATGTTTAGTTGTGCCTTTTTTTGTGATATTTGAAGCCATTGATCTTTGCTTAAATCCATTAATTAGTTTAGGGTTGCCAAATGGCATTATTCTAATTGTCATTCCTTTTTTATTTATTTGTTCAGTTACTTCTATAAAGAGAAACTTTTCTTCATCAACCATTTGGCTGTCCTGAAGTACATTTCTTAATGGAAAGGCAGAATAAATGTTTGATTTTTTTCCTTTTATTTATTGATTTTCAGAATAATGAGTTGGTTCTCTAGTGTCCCCCAAAGGTGATCAATGATGATATTTATTTCTTTAGTATCATTACATCTTCATAGATTTAAACTTATTTGATGTAAGCAATATAAGTGATGCTCAAATTGACTCATGGTAGATTATCTTTTTTTTTTCTTTTGTGAGGAAGATCAGCCCTGAGCTAACATCCATGCCAATCCTCCTCTTTTTTGCTGAGGAAGACTGGCCCTGGGCTAACATCTGTGCCGATCTTCCTCCACTTTATGTGGGATGCTGCCACAGCATGGCCTGACAAGTGGTGCCTCGATGCACACCCAGGATCAGAACCCGGGCCGCCAGCAGCAGATCACGTGCACTTAACCGCTATGCTGCGGGGCTGGCCCCTAGGTTATCTTTTAAAGTTATAAAATTCAATAAATGAAATCAGTTTAAATTTTATTAAGAGGTTACTTGGGAATGTGCTAAAAAATAAATGGAACTCAATATTTACTCTACTCGAATGAAATGGATTTACATATTTAAGTGTTGGCACATCCTTAATTTTAGATGGGGTATCATGTCAAGAAGCCTTCAGTTTATACAATTTCAAAGAAATGGGAGGCATTGCAATTTTTTTTCTTAGCCTCTAATTACTACTGTATAATCATATTTAAATGCCATCAAAATCTATCAACATAACACCTCACTCCTCCTAGTAAGAAAAATGTCTGGATATTTACGAGCATGAGAAGACAGCAATCACCAGTCTTGGAGACACATATGTTGGAACTGATGAAGCAGTACACTTAATAGAACAGGTTCATCAACAGGCATTACTTTTTTTTTTTTTGTGAGGAGATCAGCCCTGAGCTAACATCTGCCAATCCTCCTCTTTTTTCACTGAAGAAGACTGGCCCTGGGCTAACATCCGTGCCCATTTTCCTCCACTTTATATGGGACGCCGCCACAGCATGGCTTGCTAAGCGGTGAGTCGGTGCGCACCCGGGGTTCGGACCGGGTGAACCTCAGGCCGCCGCAGCAGAGCGCTCGCACTTAACCACTTGTGCCACTGGGCGGGCCCGACAGGCATTACAATTTCCCTGGCAAAATAATAAAACTTGTATCATGGAGCATGGGAATTGAAATTGGCAATTTTTAAAGAAAAAATTATACCTATTGTAGAGCCCAGAGACTCCTACGGCAAGATTAATTGACAGCTTTTATAAAGAAGTTTTGAAGAAGTTGAATTTAAGTGCAATATTCCTTTCTAAGCAAATTGCTAACTAGAGCTACTTATTTAATGTTTTTGAAAAACTGGCAAGCATTGGATGAGGCAATAGATAATCTAAAATAGATAACATTTTAATAGATTTGAGAGCACTTGGTGAAATTATAAAGAAAAAAGGAGCCTATGGACTTGGTCAGGTCATATTATAAAATATTAATTATTAACTAGGAAAATGAATTATCTTGACAAAGTCACTTTCCTCCAGTCTCTGGGGCACTAGTTAGTGCATGAATTGGATTACAACACTACAAAGAATGTCTTATTTTCCTCTTCTCATGTGCTTCCTGATATTTTAAAAGCATAAGTTATTGCTAAGAATTTTGGAATTTTTAAAATGAGAATTTTAATTTTTTTTTATTTGTTGGTATATAGCTTCTAAATTTAAAATTCCATGTGTTCCAGAAGTGAAATTTATCAGAACTCCAATGATGAATTTATTTAAAACAAACAAAAAATATATAAATACTAGAGTTTCTTTTCCAAACTAAAATGAATGTTTTTATTCATATCTCTTGAGAAAATCTACATTTTTTAGCATTCTTGCACAGAGCACAAAGATTTTTTCATGTTTATTAATGCTTAGTGGACAAAGAAGAATTTAATAATACAATCAGTAGAAAGTATAGTCATAGTAAAATCAAATGAAAAGTATTTCTTGTGAAGCATCTCTGCCATAACTTCTTGAGACTTAAAACACAGAATAAACATATTTATTGAGAAAATGTAGAGTTTTGATTTTCTTTTGTTCAGATTAAGAAGACTCATTAAAACTAGTTGCTCGTAAAGCATGCTTCTTCCCTAATTTCTTACTGTCCTGAATTCCAATTTTGTTATCAAAAGTATATTTACAAGTAATATATACATATTTCAATATATAAATTTATATATAAAGTAAATTAATAATAAAGAGCACACATTCAGATTTATCCCCGACTTTATATCTTTATATATACATTTATATATATTTATATTTACATATATATTTATATACATAATATGCACGATATATTATATATTTTATGTGTAATATAAAATATAAATTTATATAAATATACATATATAAAATCAGGCATAAATCTGAATGTGTGCTATTATTAATATTAAAATCTTTAAACAAAATTTTTTTCTATTTTCAGTTTTGTTACCACCCTCATTTGCTACTTGACGTCTTTATCTTCTGAATGCGTCCTAAGATTATAGAGAACAATGATTGAACGAGGTTTTAGATTTGGCTAAAGGAGGATTTTATGACCAGAAGTTGATTTCGCCAAAAATGCTTTGTGTGAGAATGTTTAGTTTGGTTTTTTACCATTGATCACTCTTTATAACATGTAGTTGTAATAATAACCATCATGCATATCTGACCTACAATAAAGAAGAAACTGGGCAGAATAAAGAATATTGACGTTTCTTTCTTTTTTGTTCTTCTGTAGATCTTATTCTTGTTGGTTAGACTTGCGGTCATAATGTTACTTCCTAATGAAAGAACAAGAATGATGTAGTGATTAGGCATTTAGGTGCTGGAGTCAAAGGGACTGGCTCTGCCACACGCGAGTTTTTTATATTAGGTACGTTATTTTATCTATCTGAGCCTCAGTGTCTTTGTATGTAAAATTGAGAATAAAAAGAGTGCCAATTACTAGGGATGAATGCACGTAGTCTAGTGTCTGGCGTTTGGGACGTATTCAATGAATGTGCGCTATTATTATTTATTCCATAGTGTCTGTATTTTTGGTTCAATGTTGAGTAATTGACCTCAGAGACTCTGCTGGTGCCCTGAAATCATTTGCAATATGTTTTAATTAGGATGTTCTAGATGAAGATATTAAAACAAAAGGACAGATTTCTACTTAAAAGTCTATTCCATACTTATTTTAGCAAACATTTGTTGAAAATCTAATATGTTCTAGGGAAAGGATTGGGATCTAGGAACATAAGAGTGAATATACAGCATGCCTAGAATCTGTTCTGGTGGGAAAATCACTAGAGTTAAAAATAATACCAATACGGGCCGGGTCCATGGCTTAGCGGTTGAGTGCACGCGCTCCGCTGCTGGCGGCCCGGGTTCGGATCCCGGGTGTGCACCGACACACAGCTTGTCCGGCCATGCTGAGGCCGCGTCCCACATACAGCAACTAGAAGGGTGTGCAGCTATGACATACAACTATCTGCTGGGGCTTTGGGGGAAAAACATAAATAAATAAAATTTAAAAAAAAAGATAAAAAAATAATAATACCAATACTACTAATAATAATCCATAATGTGATTTTTTTAAGTCAAACACATTTAAGTCTTGATTACATAGACATTAGAAGAAAACGAATATTATAAAAAACAGTCCTTATATCTTTTAAATTTATATGTGAAGTTTATATTTTAATAACATTTTAATTTTAATAAATATCAGGGAAAAATAAACATAAAATACAGAAGGTACATATTCAGGTTATCTATTGTCAGATTACAAACTACCTGAAAACTCTTTCTTAACAACTTTATTGATGTATAAGGCATAAACTGCACATATTTAAAGGGCACTATTTGATACACACACACAGGTACACACTTGTGAAACCATCCCCAAAATCAAGATCATGACCATATCCATGACGCTTATGATTCTATGGTTCAAGAATTAGAGCAAGCACAACCAGATGGCTGGTCTCTGATACACGATGCTTGTGGCACAGCTGGGGTTGTTTGAGGAGCTGGGGGCTGCTGGGATGGCTAGATTGGGGCCTTATGACTGGAGTCTTCATTCTTCTTCATGGGGTGTTTGCTAGGATTAGAAAGTCTAAGATGGTTTCTTGACGACTGGTCTTGGTGCCGAGGCTGGGATGGCTGCAACATCAGAAATCTAGCAGGTACTCTGCACTCACGGTTCTCAGGATAGTCAGACTTCTTGCATGGCAGCAGGCTTCTCCCAGAGGCAGAGATCCAAGAGAGTGTTTCAAGAGACAGGAAGTAGAAGCTGCCAATCTCTTACAGCCCAGTCTCGGAAACTGGCACGGCTCTCTTCCACTGTACTTTATTGGTCAAAATAGTCACAGAGCCCATCCAGACTCTAGGAGAGAAGGACATGGGCACTACCTCTTGGTGGGAGAAGTGTCAAAGAAATTTTGACCGTCTGTAAATCACTACAATACATGTTGGATGTGCTATATTCCTGAGTGAAAGAAGACTTCAAATTGAGGACATGAACAAACTATTTCTTGTGGATTACAAGGGTGGTGGTAAGGGAGAAAAGTGGAAGTAATGTCAGAATTTCCATCAACTCTTCTGTCTCCATTGCTCTTTATCAAGCAATATTCTTCAAATAACCTGGAATTGTTATGCCCTGGTATATTATAAATGGGTACATTTTGGATAAAAATACACTTGATCAAGGTCATATGGTAAACACCATTGTTTGTTATAGAATATTGTACTGTTTAATGGTGTATTTTAGCAATATAAATTACTATCAAGATTCCAGAATCATTGAGACAAAACCAATTCAGTAAAACCATTTGAGATGGAAATAGATTATATTTATGTTATCTCCCCAGAGCATTACCCTGTTGGTAGTATACTGTACTTATATAAGAATTCCGTTTTTAAAAAAGTTGACTGGGGCAGAGGTGGAAGTGGTGGGGTGGCGAAGATTGTAGCTCTACAAATGGATCTGTTGTGTTTCAACAAACTTTACTAGAGATAATTTCATATATACAGCTTCATATTTTCTGAATAAATATAATCTGCTATAAGGATTGCATATTGAAGAAGTGTCATCAGGCCATGGTAAAGATATGTCTTTCTTATATGTTCAACCACTATGTGAAATGTGTATGTCTAGTACAAAAAGCAGTAAAAAAAAAAAATTTAGTTAGCGGAATATACCAAGTAAACTTCTCAAGAGAGATCAGCCCTGTGCTAACATCTGCCAATCCTCCCCTATTTTTTTTGCCGAGGAAGACTGGCCCCGGGCTAACATCCATGCCCATCTTCCTTCACTTTATATGGGACACCACCACCGCGTGGCTTGCCAAGCAGTGCGTCGGTGCGTGCCCAGGATCCGAACCCGCGAACCCTGGGCCGCCGCAGTGGAGCGTGCGCACCTAACTGCTTGCACCACCGGGCTGGCCCCTCAAGAGGATATTTTTATTGTAGTATTTTGAGAAACATAAGGGAAAGGCAGTATATAAATATAGTTTACCCATGGAAGAGGGGTACCTGATTCATTTGAGGGAAATTAAATAAATGTATTCATCATTATTTGTATTATTTAAGTATTTTTTTCAGGGTAAGTGGTTATTCTTGGAAAGAAAGAACTACCTCATGTCATCCTTTTGAGTTCCCCTCAACCACAGCTCATCTCAAGTAATACCAGTGGTTTCTCAAGTTTCTCCCTGTACCTTCATTCCTAAAACATTTTCTCCTCTGACTAAAGCTCATAGGAATGAAAAGAAGGAAGAAAAAATCTTTTTGAATGCACATGTGCTTGCATACATGTATTTCCATCTCAGAGAGATTACAAAGAACCATTAAAAATGGTAGTCATTTGGAATGCTAGCGTTAGAGCAGTTAGGTGGTAAAGATTTTTGATCATTAGGTATATCTGAAGGTGATTTATAGGAGGAGGCAGTGTCTGTTAAGGAGTAGAGTTGAAGGTAGTGACATTCCTTGGGAGAATAGAGGCAGCACTCAAAACACAAAATGAAAGCAACATGATTCCTTTCTTTCAATATCTCATATATTTGTTTATGAAATGTTTAAAACGTATTTCACGTCTGTTTTTTAAGATGTTCATATCAGGGTTGGTTTTTTCTTTCCTTAATCAATTTCTTTAAAAAGTTATACCAATATCAAGGAGTTGGGAGATCACATAACCAGGGTGAAAATCAATTAAAATTAATTATTGTGATAGAGGTTAGATTACTTTTAGGTATCTACCCACCCACCAACATTTCAGACCTCTAGCAGAGGTCTGTGTGTGCAGGCTGATAAATAAAGGTTTGGCATTTGAGGTATTAAGTTAATTAATTAGCATCAGAAGAAAGCGCAGTCACACCTGGTAGATTGTAAGTACAGCTAGAGAAAAGAGAGACTCCGAAGTATTTCTATATGGTGAGTCCTAGCGTCCCCAGCATGCTTGTTCAGAATGAAGCATCCTTGTTCTTTCTCAACACATTCCTCCCAGATGATGTCAGAAAGAGTGGTTTTATCTGTGGAACTCAGTGCTGGACTGAAGTTTCTTTCATATGGTTATCAATCCTTATTGAGAGTCTATTATATATGAGCTATTGTGCTGAGTTTTCAGGATAGACCATTAAAGAGACAGGTTTCCTGCCCTTGAACAGTACAAGAGCTACAAGCAAGACTTGTAAATAGATTATGAAATGCAACAGAAAGCTATCTAAAAAAAAAAAAAAAGTGGATCCATATCTTAGAGAAGATTTAAACGCCAAAAGCAATTAAATCCAAAATGTCAGAAAGTATTAGAAGACTCCAAGGCAGAATTTCTAACTATCAGAAAAGGAAAGACCCCACTCTGATAAATTTGACCACATAAAAACAGAAAGTTATACATGGCAAGAGTTGTTCTAAGCAAAGTCAAAAGAAAAATGACAAACTGGGGAAAAATATTTACAGCTTATATTATAAATAAAGAGTTAGAGTGACTGAAGAGTTTTTATAAATTAATTTAAAAAAATCTCAACATCTCAATAGAATCTGAACCAAGGTGGTCGACCATGCGCTTAAGAGAAAATATAAATGGCTCTTAAATATATTAAAATATGTTCAACTTCATTTATAAAAATAGAAGCACAAATTGAAATTATACCATTTTCTATCTATTTGATTAGCAAAAATCAAAAAGATTGATAACACACAGTGTTAGTGAGGGTGTGGGAGAACACTGACTTTCATATATTTTTGATAAAAGTGTAAGTTAGTGAAATCTCTGGGGATAACAATTTTTGTAATATCTATCAAAACTATAAATGCATATCCTTTTTTTTTTAATTTTATTTATTTATTTTTTCCCCCAAAGCCCCAGTAGATAGTTGTATGTCATAGTTGCACAGTCTTCTAGTTGCTGTATGTGGGACGCGGCCTCAGCATGGCCGGAGAAGCGGTGCGTCGGTGTGCGCCTGGGATCCGAACCCCGGGCCGCCTGTAGCGGAGCACGCACACTTAACCGCTAAGCCACGGGGCAGGCCCTGAATATCCTTTTGTATACAGCAATTCTACTTTTAGGAACTCATCCCATAGATATGCATGCAAAATGACATATATGTTATTATTAATTGCAGCATTGTTTGTAATAGCAAAAGACTAATGAGAGTAGAAAAAATCTGAATGTCCATCAACAGAGGTTGGGTTAAATAAATTAGGGTACAGCCATATGCCAGAATACTATATGTTTTTGGTTATTTTTTGCTATTCACAAACCACCCGAAAACACAGTGGCTTAAAACAATTAACAGTTATTGATTTTTTTCTCAAAATTCTGTCAGTGACTGGGCTTAGCTGGGAAGTTCTGTTCTACGTGATGTCGTGTGGGGTTGCAGTCATTTGGAGACTCAACTAAGCTGGAAAGTCCGAGACGGCTCACTCACATGGCCAGCAGTTGGCTCTGGCTGTTGGATGGAAAATCAGCTGGGATTGTTGACAGCAGTACATTAGCATTAGCTCTCCTCCATGTGGCCTCTCCTCAAGGCTTGGGCTTCTTCCAACCTGATGGCTACTTTCCAAGAGGGAGTGTTCCCAGGGCATAAAGCTTCAGATCTTTTAAGGACCAGCCTCAGAAGTTACGCAGCATCACTTTTACCTCATTCTATGGACAAGTAAGATACAAAGCCAGCCCAGATCCAAGGGGAGGGAAATAGACTCCATCTCTTAAGTAGAAGAGTGGCAAAGAATTTGTGACCATCTGCAACCTACCAAATTGTGCATCTGTAAAATAGAAAGAGGTAATACTTTATATACTGATTTGGGATAATTTCTGGTATTCACCGTTAAGTGATAGGTGTATAACAGTGTGTATAATATGATAGTATCTTGGTATACACAAAGTGTTGGGGGTGGGGGGGAGAATATACTTGATTGCTTACATGAACTGAAGAATATCTTTAGAGAATACACAAGAAACTGGGTAGCTAGGCCCAGGAGTGAAAAAATGTTCACTGACTTCACTTTGTACCTTTTGAATTCTGTATATGAGTGTACTACCTATTTTAAAAGTTAACCCTTAAAAATTATAACATAAGTATTACAGGTTACATTTCCTGAACTAAAAATTAAGATATGATTGGTAGAGGAAAGAAAATTTGAAACCTATCCCCAGAAAATCTACCATTTTGATAGTGATTATATTCATAATGTGATTGGAGCTCAGAAAACAGAGGACTGATTACCTGAGTTGGAAGAGAATGATCCAGAGTGGCCATACAAAGAAGTGGCTTTTACGCTGGGGCTTGAAGAGTGAAAAGATGACCACAAATATTGGTAAATTGCAGAAAGAAGAAATTGAGAGGGGTCAAGCCTGACGACTTCTAATTTTTATGTGCAAGAGGAGGCAAAGTCATCCCTTAAATATGAATTTTTGAGGATAAGAAGGAAGGCTTAAAAAGAATGAAAAAGTTTGGCAGTATTTCTGTGGGAAATGAGTAAGGGAAGTAAGAACAAGCAGAATAGCTAGGTCAAAAAAATATGTGAGTTTGCAATGCTGCTATCAACACAGTCATGAAATTTCTCTCCACTGACTCAGATGCAGAGAAGACAGATAATGAACTGATCCAGGATTGAGGATGGACAGGACAGGTGTGGGAGAAGGACAAAAGAATGTGGAAGGACATTGGTTAAAGCTATGGACCATGCAATCCCGGACAGGAGTCCGGAAGAAATGGGAGACAACGGAAGTCAGCAGAGCCCATGAGGACTCAGAGAGTGGTAATGGGAGCAAGGTGAAGTTAGACAAATAGAAGATAATTTGATTACTGGTTTTTTGTGTGTGTGTGAGAGGAAGATCAGCCCTGAGCTAACATCTGATGCCAGTGCTCCTCTTTTTGCCGAGAAAGATTGACCTTGGCCTAATAACTGTGCCCATCTTCCTCTACTTTATATGGGACGCTGCCACAGTGTGGCTTTGACAAGCGGTGTGTCAGTGCACGCCTGGGGTCCGAACCTGCGAACTCTCGGGCCACCGCCCTGGAGCAGGCGCTCTTAACCACTACGCCGCCAGGTCGCCCCCTGATTACTAGTTTGAAGTTGAAGATTTCAAACATGGGACAACTCTGAGTGAAGATACAATCCAAGAAATGACTGACCATGGGGTTCTGCTTCTAGTATTGGTTGTTAGAAATGTATTGCCACCGTTTTGTTTGGGGGCATTATTTTTTGACTGATAAGTATAAATTGGATAAGTCCACTTACAACACTGGGGCATAGTTCTGGTGACCATATTTTATAAACCCAACTAAAAACACGTGGTTTAACAAGGGCCCCTACTTTTTGGTAATTTGTTAATGTATTTATGTGAAAAGGCAACACACTACACAACATATACAGTACTTTGGTACCATGTTAGAAAACCCAGGAATCACAGTTCATATAGACGCTATAGAAATAACTTTAAAAATGACAAATGATGATGCAAAAAATTAAACACTTTCAAACTGTTTAAAATACAACAGTTTTGAGTTAGACTATAAACTTCTTGGGAGAAGAGACAATTTATTAACTCAGGGCATTCCAATACTCCTTTTGTAGCCTTGTTCCCCTCAAGCTCTACCAATGTTTAGAACAGTGCGGGTCAATGGTAAGAGATAAATAATACGTCTTGTTTAAGTTACTGGTTGGTGATTTTATTTGTATCTTTTGGGGAGTTGGATCCCAGCTGGAATAACTCCCCCCACACGTCCCCCCCCACCCCCCTAAGAATGGGTGTACTCTTTCTTGTTCTACTTCTAGTTTAAATAACAGGCTACTTCCCTGCTCAGATTCCAAATTCCTTAGGAAAACAGAAGCTGCAACAAAACCACACCAGTAACTTCCACTCACATGTCAGTTTTAAAACAACTTGGGAAAGGTCAGCCTATTTGACTTTCTTCTATTGTTGAATTTACCCAGTTCCTGATTATATTACAGTGTGGTGGTGATTTTAAAGGCGATTCTTTTATCTGTTTCCGTTTTCTAAGCAACATAAATTAGCCAGGAGCTTTCTTTTCACCCTGAATACTATTTGCCTTGGGAAAAGATTAGCTATGATAAAAGCTGTTAACTTTAGTGGCCTTTGCAAGAACATCTACAGCACTTGAATGGAAACTCCTTCAAGAGATGAGATAGAAGGGAGCCAAGGAAAGCTCACCAGTGACACAAAGAGGTCATTGGTGTGCACTGTATCTAATTCGAAGTCAGAGGACACTCCTTGGTAGATTAAGCACCACAATTTAAACATATTAAAAAATATGGTTTTCGCCTTCAAACTATGGTTTACATTCGTTTTGATTTGTATTGCTTTGCTCAGTCATTTGAAAATACACATTTTTACCATGCAGTGGTTGAGGTGAGTATGGCATGTAGAAACTTGTTGCTAAGAAAGCCTTTTAGCCTGTGCTGTGAAAAATTCAGAATAATATATCATTTTTATATTTGTCATTTTATTGATTTTCTTTTACTTTTAACTACAAATTCTAATTAAAATTTTCTATAGTTTTCTATGTAATCTCTAGATGTTTAATTCATCTTTAAATGCTGCACAGACACAGTAGTTAAAATAAAATTCAATGTATTCAACATGAAAAAGGAGTTGAATATCACAGGTACCATTTACAAAACAAACAAACAAACAAAAAAAAGCAGAGTGGGAGTGGTCTGGGAGGCCAGGGCACCGGACTAGGCATATTTAGAGCATAATTTCTCTGATTGCTTGAGTATGTTCCATTAGTGACCCTACTTTTAGACTTACAATAATATTACCTACCAGAAGAATGTTCTGAAGGCAACTGAGTATATGTGCTGATCAGTGTTTAGAAATCTGGCTACCAAACAAGTCAGCTCAACGTAGGGATAAGGAGTGCCAAGCAGTGGTTATAGGCACAGGTCCTGCTCTGCTGAATTCTAACTGTACAACTTTGGGCAATTTACCTAACCTCTCTGTGCCTCGAGTTCCTCACCTGTCAAATGAGAATAACAGAACTACCTCTTAGGGTTGTTGTGAGGATTAAATGAAGAAATAATATATGTAAAAGACAGTATTATAAACAGTGCCTGGTCATACAAGCGCTCAGACATCACAGGGAATACCCTATCCAGTTTTTAAGTTAGGTGTAGATTCTAGATGAGCCATTAAAATGGTAGACTTTTTTTTTTTTTTGATGAGGAAGACTGGCCCTGAGCTAATACCTGTTGCCAATCCTTCTCTCTTTGCTTGAAGAAGAGTGTCGCTGAGCTAACATCTGCGCCAATCTTCCTTTATTTTTTGTACGTGGGACATCTCCTCAGCGTGGCTCGATGATTCGTGTAGGTCTGTGCCCGGGATTCAAACCCATGAACCCTGGGCTGCCAAAGCTGAGCATGCTGAACTTAACCACTATGCCGCCAGGTGGCCACAGTAGATGTTTTAAAACAATGTCCTTTCCTAGAGGTGGAAAAGAATAGGAAAACCAATGAGTCTTGAATTCTGTGTGAAAGGATTGTGAAAGAGGAGAGTGAAAATTAAGCATTTGGTTTAAACCAATAGGGAAATGGGCTTAGTTTATAGCAGGAAAGGCTATGCATTGAGTTTGTAGACTTTCTGACACGTTGCACTGTAAGATACTATTGAGCTGGAAATTGTAAAGAAAGGAAAAGCTACTTGATGTCAGTCAATATGGTATTAATAGACTTTGAGGCTTCCCTATGTCCTTTTTTTGGGGGGGGGGGGCAGGATCAGCCCTGAGCTAACATCTGCCAATCCTCCTCTTTTTGCTGAGGAAGACTGGCCCTGGGCTGACATCTGTGGCCATCTTCCTCTACTTTATGTGGGACGCCGCCACATCATGGCCTGACAAGCGGTGCGTTGGTGCGCACCTGGGATGGAAGCCGGGCCGCCAGCAGCGGAGTGCGTGCACTTACCCACTATGCCACGGGGCTGGCCCCTCCCTATGTCCTTTTGATTGGATATGAAGTATAGTGATTTCACATAAATATACTACTACCTACAGGAAAAGAGCTGGATTCTAACACTATTGTGACCACTTAATAGGGAGAATCATTTCATTAAGGGTCTCTTGTTAGCAGTTCAGTAACTCAGCTCCCTTGGTTGGGTTCCAAGACCAATAATCCTTATAGGGAGTTTCACTCCAGAGCCCACAGTGTTTATGGTGAAGTTTAAGCTCCACAAATATTCCATTTGAATTACAATGGAAAGCAACAGCACTTGACATCTAATAATCCACTTAAATTTGTTAGCGGGGCCAGCCCAGTGGCGCAAGCAGTTAAGTGTGCATGCTCCGCTTTGGAGGCCTGGGTTTCACAGGTTCAGATCCTGGGCGTGCACGGATGCACTGCTTGTCAGGCCATGCTATGGCGGCATCCCATATAAAGTGGAGGAAGATGGGCACGGATGTTAGCTCAGGGCCAATCTTCCTCAGCAAAAAAAGAGGAGGATTGGCATCAGGTGTTAGCTCAGGGCTGATCTTCCTCACCAAAAAAAAAAAAAATTCTTAGCAATCTCAGTTTAAATCACTGTGTAGATGATCTCTATGTCATGCTACATGTGTTACAGAATTTTGATTTTTGTGGGGTTCGTAAAGTTTTAAAACTCATTAAATTTTTTTTAGACTTACTATTTCACTCTTTTACGCTAAGTAGCACACAAACTTAAGCTCAAAACTATTTTTAAACCAAATTTAGTCCAGAACACATGTTAAAAATAATTGGTGAAAAAATGATATTTTAGAAAGCACAAGTGAGGAAAATTTAGGAAAAAACTGGAGTACATTTTCATAATGATTGAATTTCAGCTCAAAGAGATTTTGAAGATCATTTAATTTGCCTGCCCCTTGCCCTGTTATAGACAAGGCTACCTTGTTGCTCAACCCTGATGTGAATGGCGCTCCTGGAAGTTGTGCGATGCAGAATGTGTGTGGTCGTAGGTGGTGCCCTGGTGGTAGATGAGAAGACAGAGGTAAAGGGACTTGCCCAGACTTCTTAAGTAGCTCAGTTTCTTATTGACTTCTAGGGTTCTTTCCAAACTCCATAGGGTTAAAATAAAAGTTGATCTGCTAAATCTAAGTTCCCATTACCTATCAGGACACACTGCTGGGTTAAAATCAGTAGAGATGACAAAACTGATCCAAGTCTTTAAAAATTCGTGCTTCACAGGGGACTGAATTTTTTGGAAACCATTTAAAAATGTCTCCAAAGGAAAGATGCAGAACAGAGGAGAGAAAATAGTGTATTGCTGTTTAGATAGCCATAGTGTTAAGCCTGTAAGAACAGAAAACCTAACAGTCCCGTCGGGGTAGAAGGTGGGCAGGGATCACGTGGAAGAAGCCAAGCCTAAGGCCTGCGGCAGCATAAAATTCTGGTGATTTGCCAGGCGCCATGGTAGTCAGCCATGCCCTCGAGGGTGGAAAACCACCCTTGGTGGTTTTCCATCTCATCATCTTAATTTTATGGGATCATGGTTTAAGTGGCTTCACAGAAGCAGGGATCCTTCGGAGAATCTATAAATATAAGTAAGAGAAGCCACTGAGGGCCAGCTGAAGGAGGCACTGAGGGAAAATGGAGAAAGTGTGTGGTAGAAGCAGGGGTAAGACCAAGATGTTTACATTTGCGTTTGGGGAAATGCATCTAGTTTAGATGTTATGTCACTTGTATCCTTTGGACTTCACAATAGATAGAAGCATATGTGAATAGAAACTTTCAGCTTTCTTTTTTTTTCCATCCTGGTAAATGACTCGTACCATGGTCATTGTGATCTAACCTTCTTACTTTTGCCCTTGAAGGACAGGAAGTGTCACTTACTTCTTTGACGTTTCTCATGACATATAGCATTATGAAGGGGATAAGACAGAGTTTTACTAAATTTGTCCTGGATTATTAAGGTAAGGGAAAGAGAGAAAAGGATCCCTAGTTTTCTTGGTTGTTGTTCATTCTTGCAAATATACCATGCATGTGCCCTCTGATTGGTCAAAGCTTGTTAATTGGGTGTGAGCCTATATTTTCATTCACGGTCCACAAACTCTTACTCTAAACCACAACCTATTCCAGCAGAAAAAAACAAAACAAAACAAAAAAGCCCTCAGGCTGTCTGGCATTGAAAGTGCTGGCAGACAGACGTGGTAATCTGTTGGTAATTTTAGAAGGTTTCTGTGCTGATTATTCTTTGGGCAGTGTCCACATCATTGACGAGGAGTTCACATACTCACAGCTGCCCTGGGAGCAAGAGAACATCTGCACAAAAACAGACGAGGATTATTCTGACAATTAAAAGAGCCGGTTACTGCTAATGCTATTGTCGATGACTGTCTACAAGAATTTCTATTAAACAAAAATCAAATGCCGGCCCTCTGAGGCCATATGGTGCAGTGAAGGAAGGGCCCCACGTCCACAGCCAAGGAGCCCACGTTCCTGGCCTGGCACTGCCAACACCTAGCTGTGAAAGACAATGCTTAGCTGACACATGACCAGGCCTAAGCAAGCGTCTTTAGACTCAGAAAGAAACGACCTGCTGCTTCATTAGTTCAAAGAAACAGAGAAAAATAAAGCTCATCATAGACTAAGAAGGAGAAGAACAGACACACCAGGAAGGACAGAAAGGAAGGATCAGACTCAAAGAGAAACCATGGTACTCAGCCATGCCCTCAGTGGTTTTCCATGTCATCATTTTAATTTTATGGGATCATGGTTTAAGTGGCCTCACAGAAGCAGGGATCCTTCGGAGAATCTATAAATATAGATTTACAGACCAAAACCTGCAGAGAACAGTGCCAAGTGAGGTAATAGTAACTCTCATCTTTCAGTGCCTACAGTATGCCAAGCACTTTTTTAAAAAAAGTTATTAATAGGGGCCGTTCCCATGGCATAGTGGTTAAGTTCTGCATGATCCGCTTCAACAGCCTGGGTTTGTGGGTTCAGATCCTGGGCAAGAACCTACACCACTTGTCAGCCATGCTGTGGCAGAGACCCACATACAAAATAGAGGAAGATTGGCAGAGATGTTATCCCAGGGCTGATCTTCCTCAGCAAAAAAAAAAAAAAAAAAAAAAAAGTTATTAATATATCTATTGGAACATGAAATGAGTTGACTACAATCCTTCCAAACTTCCAAACTTCATTCATTTACATCGCTCAGCAGTGGCTGCATTGCAATGCCAAGGGGCCAAACACTTTTCATGTATTATTTCTAGTTTATGACACAAGCTTTAACCAGAAAGTATAGTTGTGTTCCATTGAGGAAACTGAGACCCAGAGAGGTTGAAGTACTTGAGGCCACACAACTGGGGCATGGTGCCATTTCTCCTTCTTTGACATTACAGATTCACGCAAAGTTTTCAGATGACTCAAGTTGCCCCCCAGGAAAGTGGGCCTAAGAATTGGGGAGAGTCCTAGTTTGTACAGTCTGAGATGTTCTCACTTGATGGTAAAATGCTTCCTATTTTTTAAGGAACTTCCTTTGAGAGAGGGCTAAAAAAAGAAAGATGGAAGAAAAAAAAAAGAATCAGAGAGAAGGTAAAGAAGAAGGGGAAAGGTAGAAAGAAAAATTAAGAAAATAAGAAATAAAGGGAAGGGCTAAGTGGGGTCATCACAACAAGAGGGATCTGGATAAAGACTCTATTTTCTGAAAAGTAATAAGGTGTATATTCCCAGGTTCTGACTCCAGGTACAGGGGCCTATTTTCTCCGGATGTGACAACTACTTCAAAGGGAGCTTCAGACCTGGAGCAAGTGACTTTGTCAAGTCAAGGAAATGCAAAATGGACACTCGACCCCAGAGAAAAACTTTTTTTTTCAAAGGGGTGGATCTACTTTATACATTTATTTTGACAAGTTCAGGCTAGTTTTGATCATAACATTATGATAGCCCTTACACCAGTTTGTTATAAATTTTTATGTAAACCAAGTGTTTAATAGGAGGCCATAGCACAATTCTAGGATGCTAAACTATTTGCGGAGAAGCAGGATGAGCGTGGGTGTTGAGAGTGTGTGTATATAACTATCTTCTATGTTTGCTTTTAATAGAGTTAGGTTCATTAGTCTACTCACAAAGACTTGCAAATATGATATGTGAATGTAGAACAATATGTTACAACTGTAATAATTATAACTAATATTTATTAAACCGGTTCTTTCTTAGCACAGCCTTCCCTAATCAATCTACTTAAAATTGCACCCCTAATGTTCTCTTCTCCATTCTCATTATTTTTTTCAATAGCACTTATGGCTACTCTAAAATTTTACCTTATTTGTTACTATCTGTCTCCCTTCGAGAATGTAAATTCCCTGGGGCCGGGGTTGCTGTTTTGTTCACTGCTGGATCTCCAGTGCCGGGTTCAGCGCCTGCATATAATGGGTGCTGATACATATTACTTGAATGGATGCGTGTGCGAATGAATGCTCTGTTTCAAGAAGTATACTTTCATTTTAAATTCATTATCTTGCTTGGTTGTCACGTAATTCTAAGGTAAGAAGTGAGTCTTCAGAAAGGTTAAGTTGCCCAAAGTCTTACAGGTAGGAGGATAAGAAGTACCCGGAAGGCTTGAGCCAGGCCTTCTGTTTCCAAAATCCTTACACAACTACTCTATGGAATAATAGCTCGTGTGTGTGTGTCGTGAGTGTGTACATGTGTGTGTGTGTTTAATCCCTGCAGTTCAATTGTACTAAACAAGACTTTCTCATTAAAAAAGTCAGTTGTATTCAACCAAAAGATGATGACAAGAGAAAATGGAACAGTTAAAGATATAAATAAATGTTTAGCTTTTTCTGGTTACTGCTAAAAAGAGAATTGCTTGTGGGAGTGAAAAAAAACATAACAGTGAAATTCTCCTTTCTTCACTTTTTTTGTAATATGTTACACACATAAAAATCCAGTTTACCATTTTCCCTTAAATTAAACTAAATATGTTGATGTAATCTTTTCTTGGGGTGCTACCTTAGCATGTCTTATCATCTTAACAGTATTTTTTTTTAATTTTATTTATTTATTTATTTTTTTCCCCCAAAGCCCCAGTAGACAGTTGTATGTCATAGCTGCACATCCTTCTAGTTGCTGTATGTGGGACGCAGCCTCAGCATGGCCGGAGAAGCGGTGCTTCGGTGCGCGCCCAGGATCCGAACCCCGGCCTCCAGCAGCGGAGTGCGAGCACTTAACCGTTAAGCCACGGGCTCGGCCCTATCTTAACAGTATTAATCCCAGTTCACCACACTCTTCAGAGTAAAAGAAAGTTTGATTTTCGTGTCCCATCTAGATCAACTATTTCCAGCTCTCTGCTCTTAACTCCTTTCAAAGTAGGGAGACACTATAAATATGTTCACTTTGGATTCTGAAATGGTGTCAAGTGTTCTTGGGTAACACACTGGAGATCTAAGAATAGAGAAATGGAACCAGTGAAGTGTAAAATACAGCATATTTGAATTAGGATGGTGCTGTCAATAGGATACTTAAGTTTTACTTTTCTTTGTTCGGTCACTCAAGGTAAATTTAAACATTTCATGTATGAATTCTGCCCTGAAATGAGAGGAAACATTATGGCATCACTCAGAGCCAGGAGAACTGGATTCAAATCCCAGTTCTGCCCCTTGCTTCTTCTGTGACCTTGAACAAGTCGGAACTTATTTCCTTAACTGGGAAGTAAAGAGTTGTGCCTGTCCTGGCTGCTTTTGTGGGGAGAAGATAGTGATTAGACAGAGCATATGAAGGACTCTGTAAACTTCAAAGTGCTTTACAAACGTTAACATTTTACTCAAGAGATTTTTATTACACATAGACGGAATAAGAAAAGAGAATTGAAGTGATACAGTTTTTTATTTATTACCTATAATACTTACAATGTAGATACAATACAATTCATTATGTTTAATGTTTATGGCCATTTCAATAGAAAAACTTATCTTTCAAAACTAATCTACATTAAACAAAAGTAAACTAATTTTTTTGTGTGTGAGGAAGATCAGCCCTGAGCTAACATCTGCCAACCCTCCTCTTATTTTGCTGAGGAAGACTGGCCCTGGGCTAACATCTGTGCCCATCTTACTCCGCTTTATATGGGACACTGCCACAGCATGGCTTGACAAGCGGTGCATTGGTGCGTGCCTGGGATCTGAACCCCGGGCCACCACAGCGGAGCGCACGCACTTAACTGCTACACCACCAGGCCAGCCCCAAACAAAAGTAAACTTATTGTAATATTTTATCTACGGGAAAGTCAGATTTGATTTGCAAGAAGTAACTTTTTTCTACAGATGTATTTATTTATTTTTGTATTATACTTTCGTTGAATGGATAATATATTTGCATAGTTCAAAAATTAGAAGTTTAAAAATATATGCAACAAGTATCCTTCCCATCTTTGTCCCCATATTACCAGTTCCTATAACCCTCCAATAGGTAACCTCTGTATGAGTGTCTCATATATCATTTTGGACTGTCTTTATGAATATGCAAGCTTTAGGTCTTCTTTGCAGTAACGTGGGCATCTTTTGGGTCAGGGTGGGAGGAGAGAAGATAGGAGCTAACTCTTCTAGGAAATGATATAACAATTCCGGGGTCGCATACTGTTTCAATGGCAGGGCCAGATTAGGACTTAATCTCCTTGATTACAAAGCTGGTAATGGGTCCAGTGTCTCAGACTGGAGAGGGCTGGAGTTAGAGGTCACAGAAAAAGAAAGTGAGAGTAGCAGGGACATGATAAGGGGAGCAGGAAGAAGGCAGGAATCTGTTTTGCCTCTATCCAGGGAAAGGGTCTCAGTCCAGGAGCACCAGGAGGGGAGCCACAAGTGATGTGTGCTCATCTGCAAACAGGCTCCCACCCTCACCCCAAACTGAGCAACTCTGTGCCTTGGGGTGCCTTGCACAATAGAAGCTTGGGAACTCTCCCAATACGTCACTGTGATTCATGATGGAGGTCCAAGGTAAGAAGGGTAGAGTGAGCCCACTGGACCTTGTTCATTCATCTGAGGGGCAGGAAAGCAAGTGCTGCCCCAGGGAGAAATTTTTGTTCCAGGTGAAACCCAGCAGTCCATCTGAGCCCTTTACTTTGCATGGGCTAAGACTGGAGATAGGTCAGTAAGTGACCCCCAAATGTGAGGTTTCCACTGGTAGGGTTGCATTTTTGAAGAGCCTACTGAGGGGTGTATACTGAGAGGAGTGCAGAACGGGCGTTCACACATCCACTTTCATCATTTGCAATGGGCACTTGAAACACTTGGCCTGATGAGTAACCTTGGAGGTCAGCCTTTAGCTAATTAGCTTGTTGTTGGGGACTTTGAAATTCTGAGATGACGTAAGATATTTTGTCAGAAAATTCTTGGAACTTGGGAAGATTTGTTTATAAATGTTTGGCCTGATATTTTTTCTTGAACACTGTATTCTTAAACACACACACACACTATCCTTTACAAAACAGTAACAGGATTGGGGGGGATTTTTTGGTGCCTTACATGTGTGGTTCTTCCCATCTGCCATCAGCGACTTCAAAATAACTCAAGAAATCTAGTTTGAATTTCAAAGATATTTCTAAACTTGCATTATGTTATCCTAAAAATTCTTTTAAGTTTTCTCGATTTTTTTGTGTGTAATTGTTTTCATGTGCTTCTATTTTCTTAAATCTGAAAAGTAACACTCAGAAAGCTACATGTGGTTGCTGTGTCTCAGAAGAACCACTCAACAGTAAACACCTTGGAGTCATGGAGTCACGGAACTTTGTTTTTTTTCTCTTCTTTTCCTTCTTTTGTTGAGTTTATGGTGAGCCTCCTACTGTGTCCTCATGAAAAAATTGGCCAGGGACATTCAACTTGTTTGTATCTATCAAAACTATCTTAGGATTTAAACAATTATTTCTATGACTCAGGCATATGCAAAAGAAGTGAGAAAAAGCTAAAGAGAGTGTTATATAGTGAGAATTTAAAAGCTTATGATGTCTCAGCAAAACGTGAAGCTTGAACAGAATCTCAAATGTGATTCTTCCTTGTCTCTGAATTGTTGATCAACTATTCATGTGCAAAGTGATGTAGTCATTGCAGCATTATTTTTACAGCAAAAGATTAGAAAAATTTAAGTAACCATCTTTAGGTGACTATTTAACAAAGTATGGTACATCAATAAAAATGGAATAGTTTAGATAGTTTAAAAGAAGAAACAACAATGACCAAACTATGTTGTTGAGAGAACATCCAAGGAATCTACTCTGTGCACAGATGCATCTGTGCCAGATGCTCTGCAGAATACTGAAGGAATGGAAGAAGGGTGTTTGTGTTTTAGAGGATATCACGGTTTACTGGGGATATACAAAATGGTTGTGAAAGGGGTGTGTGAGATATGAGAGTGGTACAATGGAAGGATTGGAAATCCTTCGGGGCAATGGGAAAGGGGGTGGGGTAGTTGTCTTAGTCAGTTTGGGCTGCAGTAACAAAAATACCATAGGCTGAGTGGCTTAAACAACAGAAATTTATTTTCTCACTGTTCTGGAGGCTGGGAAGTCAAGGCATCAGCAGGTTCCGGGTCTCGTAAGAGACTTCTTCCTGGTTTCCTCACAAGGTGAAGAGAAAGAAAGCTCTCTCATGGCTCTTCTTAAAGGGGCACTAATCTCACTCATGAGGGCTCCGTTCTCATGACCTAATCACCTTCCACAGGCCCCACCTCCTAATACCATCACATTGGGAGTTAGGATTTCAACACATGAATTTGGGGGCACACAAACATTCAGTCTATACGAGTAGTCAAAGAAGGCTTCAAGGAGTAGGAGACCCTTGAGCTGGATCCTGAAGAGTGAGAGGCATAGGTGAGAAAGGACTTAGTCCCTGACGTGTTGAAAGTGAGGCAAGGCAGATTTGCAGAGCTGCTCATGGTTGCACAGGATTAGAGAACAAAATGTTAAATGCAACTCTTTTTTTTTTTTCCCGGAAGCCCCAGTAGATAGTTGTATGTCATAGTTGCACATCCTTCTAGTTGCTGTATGTGGGACGCGGCCTCAGCATGGCCGGAGAAGCGGTGCATCGGTGTGCGCCTGGGATCCGAACCAGAGCAGCCAGCAGAGGAGCGCGTGCACTTAACCTCTAAGCCACGGGGCCGGCCCTAAATGCAACTCTTTACGTTGCCTCAATAGCCCCAGAGTTGCAGAGCAAGGCAACAGATGCCAATACCTCCACATCCTAGACCGCCTGTGGGGGATATGATATCTTGTTCATCATAGGTTTTTTCGCATTAATTTTCATTTTTAAAAATATTCCAATAAAATATTATTTATCTGGATTATTGAGTATTTTGGTGCGCCCTTAAGTTTTGTGCCTGAGGAAAGTGTCTCATTCTCCTCACCCCAGTCCTGGCCCTGCCTCTGAGACAGTCAGTGCTGAGCATTCACTAAGCCCAGAGGGCCCCAACTTCATCCACATTGGATGGAATCTTCTTTCTTCTAATCCCTTCTCTCCCTAGGCTGGACTCATTAGGTGGGGAGGAGGTGAGCAAGGGAGAGAAAAGCCAGCTAGCCTTGCTCATCTCCTCCTCTGAAGGCTTTTAAGCCTAAAGCAGGTCTTAGCCAAGGGAAGGCTAAAGCTTTAAGTGTGAATTGAGTCTGGAGATATTTCCGTTAGCTTGGACATTTGATTCACTGAAATGAGGCTCTGCTTGTGTCTCAAGTATGTGAGCTGCTCAGAACCCTCTTCCAGAAAGACCTCGCTGCTCAGCTGTGGGGAGTGGGCTGCACTGACAGCCTCCCGCTGAGTTAAGCAGGGCCCACCTCTGCTCTCCAGAGAGGTCACAGTCTTTTCTCAGTGGCCCCCACCAGCGACTAAGGTGGTGACACAGGGGCTTCACCGTGTTTGACCAACTCACAGCTGTTCTAACGGGCAGTCTTTGCTGCAGAGATCCCCATAGGGATGGGGAGACCTTGTTGGACCTGTGTTGTATTCTGACCTCTCCTCATCGTCCGCTTGTGCCCTGAGGCAGACGCACTAGCCTCCTTGTTGTTTCTCTAACACCCGGGTATGCTCCCACTTCAGGGCCTTTGTACGTGCTGTTCTCCGCCTGGAATCCTCTCCCTCAGAGTTCTGTGTCTTGCTTCCTCACACGTCTCTTCACTGAACCCTTCCCTGAGCACCCTTTTAAAACATGACAACATTTGTCCCCCTAATTCCTGGACTCTCTGTTGCCTGTTCCTGCTTTATTTTGTTCCTCGACACTTATGTCTCTTTTATTATGTTTATTGTCTGACTTTTTCCATTAGAATATAAGCTTTGAGAGAGCAAGAACTTGCTTATTTTGTTTGGGTTTTTCCAGCTCCCTAAACACAGCCTGAGGCATAGTGAGCACTAAATACTAGTACCTGAAGCCCTGGAAAGTACCAGATGTCCAGATCTTCTAAAACATCAAAACCGATTCTAATTTAAACTCTCCACTGGGGTATTTGTTATTGTGGAGACACTGTCTCATATACTCTGTGTTTATGGAATCACTTGACATAAATCCTTTTACTACAAATTGTGCTCTGGGAGTGCACCAGGTGAGAGCAGTTACCAAACACGCAGTGTGACAACTTGCAGTCCCAAGTGCCATGTTGTCCCACATGGTAAGTAACACTGTCTGTCTCCTATCGACCATCTCAGTTCACAGAGTGTTTTCATTTCTTCATGGACACCGAATGTTCAAGTTGACTCTTAAAACACTTATTTTCTTCCCAAATGTAACAGCTGAGATATTACAGATATTTCTTTTCTTTCTCTCTTTCTCTCTGTTTTTTCAGCTATCAAATTTTTTTCAAGAACATCACCCTCAAGACTATCACACGCGAAATATTGTTATAAAGATCATGGATGTGGGGCCGGCCCAGTGGCGCAAGAGGTTAAATGCACGCGCTCCGCTGTGGCAGCCCAGGGTTTGCCGGTTCGGATCCCGGGCGCGGACTGACGCACCGCTTGTCAAGCCATGCTGTGGCGGCGTCCCGTATAATGTGGAGGAAGATGGCACGGATGTTAGCCCAGGGCCAGTCTTCCTCAGCAAAAAGAGGAGGATTGGCAGATGTTAGCTCAGGGCCGATCTTCCTCACAAAAAAAAAAAAAGATCTTCCGTGTGGCTCTTAAAATCACGTTGGCTTATTCATTCAGAGTTGAAAACACTGTTGAAGGAATACTGTGGCTGAAAGTGTTCTTATTCTGTAGGTTAAATTCATCTGTCATTCACATTCTGATTCTAAGCACTCAAGAAAGTCATGAAATATTCTATACATTACATATCATATATCATATATACATATATGTCATATATTTGTATATATTAACATGTTATATTAATATATATTATAATATATGATAGTTTAAAAAGTGTTTTACTGTGGACATTTTCAAATATATGTAAAGCAGTCAGAATAGTATAAGGAACACCATGTACTCATCCCCTGTCTTTCATAATTATTAACTCCTGGCTAGTCCTGTTTCATCTATACCCACACACTCTTTCTCTTCTCCAGATTATTTTCAAGAAAACTCCAGACATTGCATTATTTCATCTTTAAATATTTAAGTCTATATATTTAAAAGACAAAGCCTCTTATAAGGTAATTATGAACTTTTAAACAAATTCAGTTCCTGAAGACCAAAGAGAAATTTTTGATGGTCAGATTTTCACATTGGGGAAATCACAGCATTACTGGATTTTTGTTTGTTATCTATATTAAGCTTCTTTTTCTTTTTCTGGACAAGCATGATTTGGGGCACACCATATAATGTCTGACTGGAGATGTCTAGAAAGGAATAATAATCACAACTTCCTTCTATGAAAATAAAAACCTAGAAGCACCATAGAAATAGGATTTTGTGCTTTCTTTTAGTTAACCTGATTTTACCCTAGGAGGCCAAAATAGCTCACATTTCAGATATCTATTTCTACTTAGATTATGCACAGGCCTGAGAAAAGACACAGTCAGAGAATCACCCACAAAATGTCTTCACTGGTTCTCTGTTCTTTCCCTGGTTCACATAGATGACGTATGCCTGGCCTATAGTGGAGGCTCAATAAGTATTTGTTGAATGAATGAATTGCTTTAGAGATGTAACTTAAAGACTGCTTATCGTATTTCCAAATCTTTAATGACATCATGATTCCAAATCAATCCACCTGAGGGTAGCAATGTAGCTAGATCTAACTGGGTGTCTGCTCCTTCAGACGCTCCTAAATGCCTTCTCCTTCTATTTCTTCTTTCCTCTTTCTTCTCTCCTCTCTTTTCTTTCAGCAATCTCATGCTTCTTATCTCATTTACATTGTCTTAGTTTTTTGAGATCTTTAATATGTTGCCTGACTCAGTATTGTGCATTCATTTTCTTTATTAAAAAAAAAGCAGACTGAGGTTGAAAAGAATGAGAAATTTTGGTCTCATTTTTGTTTATTCCCATCAAAAGTGGATATAATTTTGATATTATAGCAGCTTGATACAATTTTCTCTGAGAATACTCAGATCTTCAAATTGTTCTCACCACAGCCTGTTTTGAGGGTTTGTCCCAGGAACATGGTGCTCACATCCACTGATGGATATATAGTGTCCTAAGAAAAAAAAAATGATTCAAAATATCAGCTGTGAAGTTCCTTCCAGGCATCTTTATTCTCTCCAGGGAACTAATGCTGACTAATTTCCATTGCTGACATCCTGAAGCAAACCAGGAAAGGGTCAGCCCAGAACTTGGCTATAATAAACAGAGTAAATATTTTTCAATTCTGGCTGGGAAGCAATGACCTGATCTTTGATGTACAATAGTTTAGAATTTAGGAACAGCCGTAATGTGTTTCTCCTATTCTATAGGTGTTGTCTGATGCATAATGACTGTCAACTCAATCTTGATATAGAGAACCCACTGCAGTTCAATTTCTCATCCTGTGAAGTCTGAAGCATTCTGAAACGACCCTAGGAAGATTAACTTGTAGGAAGTTGATGGATCCATGACAAAATACAGATTTCTAGAAAGTTATGGACATAAAAAACAATAGAAAGTGTTGCTAATTTAGTAGGATATATTGGATCACTTAAATAGATTTCTTTTTTTTTTTTTAATTTTATTTATTTATTTTTTCCCCCAAAGCCCCAGTAGATAGTTGTATGTCATAGCTGCACATCCTTCTAGTTGCTGTAGGTGGGACACGGCCTCAGCATGGCCGGAGAAGCAGTGCGTGAGTGTGCGCTCGGGATCCGAACCCGGGCCGCCAGCAGAGGGGCGCGCACACTTAACCGCTAAGCCACGGGGCTGGCCCTAAATGGATTTCTATATAAGTAGTTTAGTGAATAATATCAAATAGACATTTGTTTTATGAATGCTGCCATAGACTTCTAGATCTTGAAAGGCCTTGAAGTACATCTAGCCAGTCATCTCATATTACCCATGAGAAAACTCAGATAGGGCTTTGAGATAAATGATTTGGCCAAGGTGACTAAGCTAATTAGAAGCTGACCTATGGAAGAAAATAGAGGTCTTTTATTTTTCCTTGGAAAATTAGGAATCTTAATTTTAAGTTTGATCCTATAATATGAAGATCCCTTATTTGAATGATAAATATTTATTCTACTTTACTAAATTGAATGTACATATTATTTAATACAAAAGAAAATCTAACAAAAATGTTAACATTTTCTGAAATAAGACATTCTCATTTAATAGCAGTAAAGCCCTGCAATGCTGCATGGAGAAAGTTAAGCCTCATGACTGTTAAAACCAGAGGGAATATAATTTGCATTTCCAGCTCTCAGAGTCTTCAGAATAGTGTTTTCTACCTGAAAAGTTGTCTTAGAATGGCAGCGTGATGGCTATATGATCTGTCAATGTAATTAGTCTGAATAATATTCCCAGAATTCCCTTTCTAGTATGTTTCTGGATAAGATGGGCTACAAGGATATTGTCTCATGAGAGCCGGAGAATGGAAAGGGGCAGTGGCCATTTTATAGTATACACACATTATTTCCCAGTTATTCAATCAAACACTAATCTGGGCGCTGCTATGATTACGCAGACATAATTAAAGCCCCAACTCAGTTAATTTTGTGTTAATTGAAAAAGAGACATCACCCTGGTTGGGTCTGACTTAGTCAAGTGGAAGCCCTTTAAAGAGTGACTAGGCCCTTCCTAAAGCTCAGAGACTCCAAGCTTCAGCTCAGGCTCAAGTTCATGAATTTCTAGCTGGCTAGGTACCTTCCCTTTCTGCCTGTCCTGTGGGCTTGGGGCTTGCTTAGATAGCCCCCACGATTGCATAAGCCAATTCTTTTTGTATACACACACATGTCCTGCTGGCTCTGCCTCACTGGCCGAACCCTGACTGATAGAGGCAGTTTCCATAACTTAGGTCTTAACCAGAATACTCTTTATCCCTTCTCCACTTAAGGTTCTGTTCATTCAAATGCTTTTTTGCTTTCCTTTTTGCAATTTCTGGAGCAAATTAACCCCTAGCTGTCTTACGACCCCCAGTATTCTAGCTGCACAATAGATAGCAGAGCACTGCTAAGTCTAAAATCATGGGAATTTAGCCTACATTGTTCAGTTGTCCCAATCTTGGCATCTTCATAACTAATATATTCTAGCAAATGGGATTTCTGGGCATTCTTTAAGTAACTCCTTTCTAGGTGGTGGTCTCACTTGTAGGGTGTCCTCCTCTTCAATTTGCCATCCTTACTGATGCCAGTTGGGTTTTTCTAACACGTACATTTGATCATGCCATTCCCTGGCTCGAAAAAGTATCGGTTATCCAGCCCTCATTGACTAAAATCTAAACCTCCTGACACGGGATATATGCTCACTCTGTTTTAATTTCCTTGCTTTCTCCGCTTCAACTACTTTTTGCCTCTTATGCCCTCAAATTGCAGTCCTTGCAATTCTCCAAGTATGCCTTCCCAGGGCCAAGTGATTGATTCTCTGGAAGAAACCACCAGCTGCTAAAAGACATGTTTGTGAGCCAAACTGCTGTCAGTAAGGTAAACACCAAAATAAACATCCTTCTGAAAAGCCTTTTATATAATCTACATAAAATTTAAACATGGTCTTTAGACAGCAACAGAATGTTTTATGCCCCACAACTTTGCTAACTTTTACTTCTCAAAAGGTTGTTACATGCCATATTCTACATCCAGTGATCATTCTTTTTATTGCAGCCATTTCTCTCTCTTGCCACATCCTCGATTGTCATGGGTGGCATTGCTTTCTTCCCACTTTCCTGACTTTTTGCCTTGGGTTTCCCTTCAGCCAAAATATTTCCTGGCCTCATCTCTAATCCTGGAGTTGCTCTCTCACAGTAATTCTTTTCCCCATATACAATACTTTGAACCCTTCCCTTGCTTCTGGCATGGCTCAAGTCATGGCCCTTTGGCCCTGATTGTAGATTCTTCAACCTTCTCTAGACTCCTTTCCTCCAGATTCTCTCATAGAGACTAAGAATGATCTTTCTCATGTCTTTTTTAATGACATCATTCTTCACTCAGAAACTTACCAACAGCTACCACTCAATCATTCCAGAGATCCAAGTTGTTAATTTTCCACTGCTTTAAATAGAGCTTCTAATCATGAGTCTAAGGCTAGTTACCAAATGCCACTTCCCCAGCATCCCTTTGTCTAACTACATAAACTAGATGTCTTTGTTCTAGCCAGTAAATTCCACTTACCCCTCCATGTCACTTGACACTTATTCTTGCAATGCCAAGCTCCCTATTCCCCTCCAAACTCGCCCCCACCTCCCGCCGCCTCTCCTCTCCACCTGTCTGTCCTTTTCCTTCATCAAACACTTCTCATAAATCATCTTTTGTATAAGTTTTCCCAGGGTACAACCATTTCGGCAATCTTCTCAGCCCTTGTGTAAATAAGAACCATTTGCAGACATCAAATATTGGTCCTGCTCAATTTCAGAAAATCATGTCTAACCAGTGCGAGTTTAATGGGGAAATGAGACAGAATCTCAGTTCCCAAACACCTTTCACAGAATCAAACATGCAGGCCAGAATGGTGTTCAAGAACCTTTCTTTTGAGATTCAGGTACCAGTATAATAATAAGGGGCACCACTAGGTACAGGTCAAATATTATATCAAATAATAAATGTTTGCTTTTATGCACTTTACATCTCCCTATATAACAAAGAATCTATATACTTTCTTTAAGTCAGTGTTCTATTCCCTTCTGCTTTTGTCTGAGGCCTGCTTTTGAAGAGTTTACCTTCATTAGGAAGTCGGGAGGGTACCTGGAAAGAGGAAAAAGAGGGAGAGATGGTGGGTTTTGGATTTATCAATAAATGAGACCACGTAGCTAAGAGGAAATTCTACCAAATTTCTTCTCCCAGCTCCTGGGGCTCCAGGCTTAAAACCCTGTGAATCACAGCTCTCTGTCAAATACAGAACCTCGTGGACACTGCAAGGGTTAGGGTGAAGCTGACCAGAAGGTTTGCTCCAAGGAAGATTTTCATTTTCCTGCATTTTAGGCCTTTGCTGTTATTTGAAGTTGGCTAGAAGTTATGGTGTCATGGTTACCTCTCCACACAGCTGTTCTTTATTTTTTTATTACCACCATAGATTCAATCACAGAAGGAAGTGTATTATTTCAAATACTTTCTTTAAATCTGAAAAACCAGGAAATAAGCCTGCAGTCATAAAAACATATAAATTCAATCATTGCACCTCAGTCAGGAAAAATATTAGGCCTCATGAACCAAGCAAACTTAGCCCCAGTCCCCACTCGAATACCTCCCTAGAAGGCCTGATAGTATCTACAATTGAAAGCCAAACTGAGGTGCATCACTGACTCAGCTCTCGGAGAGCAGAAGTGAGGAGGAACTGTGGGAGACTGGGAGGAGCTTCAACTGAGAGTGAAATTCCCTCGTCAGATATGAATCCCGGCAAGATGGCTGCAAGGGATCTTAGTTTTTAGACAATGTTTCTGCTTGAAATAAAAGAGCAGAACAATATTTTGGCTTCTAATACAATTGATCGATTTTAATAATAAAACCATGTGTTTAGATTTTCTCTACAATAAGATAAGATTCTTAGCTTAACTGACTTCAGTTTCCTTGATGTTAACGCTCATAAGTATCATTTCCAAGGTCATAGCATCAGGAACCAGATAACAGGGAGGCGAGTGTAACTGTGAGAGGCATCTATGGCTTCCCGTCTCCATCAGTCCTCGCTGGACCCCAGCCTGCAGCACCCTTCTCAGCCTCCTCTCCACTGGCCGGGTTCCAGCATGGCACACCCGTTCTCCTTGAGGCCTCCTGACACTGGCTGCTGCTGTCGTGCTGTGCCAGTGTCACTCTCTGATCCCTGCTCTGCCGCCTGTGGCTGTCATTGATGTGGTGGCACTGTTGCCCTTAACCACCTGGATCGCCCTTCACCTGTCCTTGGGATTTGCCATTGCCACACGGACATCGATTCCTAGGGAACTTCTTTTTTGATAAACTCATTATGAACTCATAGATTTATGATTTTTTATTTATTTATTTATTTTTTCCCCAAAGCCCCAGTAGACAGTTGTGTGTCATAGCTGCATATGCCTCTAGTTGCTGTATGTGGGACACGGCCTCAGCATGGCCGGAGAAGCTGTGCGTCGTGCGCGCCCGGATCCGAACCCCGGCCGCCAGCAGCGGAGCGCGCGCACTTAACCTCTAAGCCACGGGCTCAGCCCTGAACTCATAGATTTAAATATAGTTGATGTGTTTCAATTTATTGCAGTTACTGTTTTTATTGATATTCAAATGGGAGCCCCTGCAAGTTGGCTCCTGACTCCTTTTGACACAATCACAGCACAGTCACACATCGCTTAACGATGGGGATACGTTCTGAGAAACACGTTGTTAGGCGATTTCGTCCTTGTGCAAACATCATAGAGTGTACTTATACAAACATACATGGTATAGCCTACTACACACCTAGGCTATATGGTACTAATTTTATAGGGCCATCATCGTATGTGCAGTCTGATGTTGACCAAAATGTTATGTGGGTCATGACTGTAGTTGTCAACAGTGTTCTTTTTTTCTTTTGTGAGGAAGATCAGCCCTGAGCTAACATCCATGCCCATCTTCCTCTACTTTATATGGGACACCGCCACAGCATGGCCTGACAAGCGGTGCGTCGGTGCGCGCCCAGGATCCGAATCCGGTCTACCAGCAGCGGAGCGTATGCACTTAACCGCTACACCAACGGGGCCAGCCCCTGTCAATAGTGTTCTTGTTTTCAGTTATGACCGGACGTTAAAGGCTTATCTTGAGAATTTCTTGATGCAGACCTGGAACTAGGTATTTCTCTAAGGAGCCCCAGTTCTTTAGAGATCATAATCTGTATGTTAGGGATGCTGATTCCTAACGGGTTACTCACGGTTTTTAGGCCTCTTCAGGGAACAAAGCTAGGAGATTAGCGATAGACAGATGACAGATAATTGATAGATAGAGAGATAGATACATAGATAGATAGATAGATGGATAGATAGACAGACAGACATAGGTAAAACATTACAAGTTTATACTAATGTTTCCAATGCAAATTCTAACTCGGGACTAGGACTATAGGGCTTTTATTTGATCTTGTTCATCTTATATCTACATCTCCTTTCATATCCCAGATCTGGGTTTCTGGCAACACCTACATAAGTACTCCTTTGTTTTACCCCACAAAACATATACAACAGTCTCAGGATAATAATAGCAACAATATAATTACTGAAAACATTTGACGATTTTTTTTTCAGTTCCTTGTGTTCTAAGGGTATATCCCACTTGGGATCTACAGTCAATGTTTATAGATCAAACAGTTCCCATGTTTTAAAGTCACTTGAAATATTTCCTCCTTGAGGAGACGTACCATCAACTCAATACATAGTTAGGTTCAATTTTTCATTTTGTTTTGTTTTAGTGATCATGTCTTAATATGTAATTCATTAACAATATATCCTAGAGATCTTCTCATAGGGGTATATAGAGATATTGTTCTTCATTTATTTTCACTACAGCTGTAAAATACGCCATTGTGTGGATGCAACCACAGTCGATGGTCCCCTTTTGAGTTATTTCTAATAAACAAATGGTGCTCCAACAAATAGCCTGTGCACACATCTTTCCATATTGACAGTGCATCTTTGGGATTGATTAGAAACTGGAACTACTGAGTCAAACATAGTCAATAGAGGGCCGGCCCGGTGGCGTAGTGATTAAGTTTGCACTTTCCACTTCAGCAGCCCAGGGGTCACTGGTTCAGATCCTGGGCATGGACCTACTCACTGCTCATGAAGCCATGCTGAGGCAGCGTCCCACATAGAAGAACTAGAAGGACCTACGAGTAGGCTATACAACTATGTACTGGGGCTTTGGGGAGAAAAAAAGAAAAAGAGGAAGATTGGCAACAGATGTCAGCTCAGGGTCAATCTTCTTCTTCTTCAAAAAAATAGCTCATGCAAGTAGTAAAAAAAAAAAGAAAAAAAAAATAGTCAATAGAATATCCTTTGACCCAAACAATCACAGCAGTACTTCTATGCTTTAAGGGTAGAATGATGCTGCCTCTTCTTCAGCTCCAGGGAATGGAGAGATGAGCCTTTGGCCCATCATATAAGTCAACAATTGTCTCTCCCAATAGATTCATTGAGCCCTCATACCAGCGGAATTTCTGGAAGTACATCCAAACATGTGCTCTGGAACTAAATTCCTGTTACTAGCACTCAGAAAAGTCCTGGAACATCATCATGTACCCATGTGGAAACATATCTTACACATGTATAATAGAAATCATGCAGAATCAAAATTGATCTTAAAATTCCCTTCAGAAGGCACTATGTTGGAGACCATCATACAATTTCTAAGTAAGTCAAATGAAGCTCTTTTTTTCCTCCAACGTTAGAACATACCACTGTTGGTTGAGCACCAAATGAAGAGTCAATCTCCTGTTGGAAACTCAGTCCAGATCATTTGCCATTGAGTGCACTAGAAGGCAAAATTATCAGCTTTTATCTCTAATTGTTGAATTTGGGTAACAAATGCACATATTATGAGATTCCAAAGAAGTGAAATATAGGCATTTAAATGAGGGAAACGCAGTCACATTTGACACATCAACACTGCATCTCCCTTACGCAGCTGTCTTATAATTTTATTTATTTATTTATTTTTCCCCCAAAGCCCCAGTAGATAGTTGTACGTCATAGTTGCACATCCTTCTAGTTGCTGTATGTGGGACATGACCTCAGCATGGCGGGAGAAGCGGTGCGTCGGTGCACGCCCGGGATCTGAACCCGGGCCGCCAGCATCGGAGCGCGAGCACTTAACCGCTAAGCCACGGGGCCGGCCCCACAGCTGTCTTAAACAGATATGTGCATATATGTATTTCCACTTATAATGATAGATCTTAAATTGTCTTAAATTTCAATTGTGACTTCTACCACTTTGAAAAAGCACTGCCTTGACCAGCAGCTATGCAACAAAGGCTTCAACCACAAATAGTTTGCTGAATTCCCCATGAATCATTTCAGGGCACTCCACTTAAAAGACACATTTCTACGGCTGTAAGAATCCGGCTGTGTCTAGTGACTCCCCAGTGATATCTGGGACTAATCCTTGCCAGGTGATTGTTTCCAGAAAAGAAATTCAAGTTAAAGTATCAAGTGGGGAAAAAAATGTGTAAAGGAAAATGTCAAGACAGGCTGGCCCAAGTCGGGGCCCTCTCTGTGGAATGTGCAGGGAGCCTGCAGAGAAACCATTGTGTTGCATCTCATTTAGACCTGGAAGCCGCCGTAAATTCCCTGGGATACAAAATTGTCTGTTTAACTTGGTCAGCTGCCCATTCCCTTTGCTCCCCCATCCCAGGCCCATTGTTGTGTAAAGGTGTTCCCACCGTCCTTTCCAGGCCACATGGGCAATGGTTGAGCTGACCTGGGCTGATGTGGTTTGTCATGGCCCACAGAGTAGAAAGCACCAGAGAATGCAGCAATCAGGTGAGAGCCGCTGAATTCATTTAAAAAGTCCTTATAAGAGGATATATATTTTTTAATCAGGTGCATTTGACTCCCCTCCCCCCAACTTTTAGTTAATGAATTCTGCTTACATTGGGGTTTTGGAAAATATGAACAGAATGAGTTAAGTCACAAGACAGATACCACCTTTTGTGAAACAGTGGGAAATATCACCCAAGGGTAAAGAAGTTCCCATTTCTTGAAAGATTCTGAGCTATATATTTTTGGATTCTCGATCCATGCTATTTTTTCTTGTCTTTCTAATACCTAAACTCATTAATCTTTCGGTATTGAACACCACGTGATAAAGCCATGCTGCAATTCTTGCACACCCTACCGCTCCTAAAATTGCCTCTAGATAAGCCAAATGTTGAACAAAATAGTCCACAAGAAATTTCTGGTTATCTATCGCTCAGCCACAATAACATCATGCAGAAAGTTGACCAGTAAAGTTCACAGAGTAGAAGCGTGCCGAAGAAGCTACTCCAAAAACTCCGCATAAGCTGTTCAGGGCATGGCATTTTCATAAAAGCGAAATTTACTGAATGCATTTAAGAATTTGCAGAAATATTCCCAGCAGATCACAAAAGTTCTCTTGGGAATCCACACTCCCCTCGCCCCCAGGCAGCTCCCCAGGAAGGTAACTCTTGATGTTGATCTTCTATTGGAAGGAAATTAATTTTTTAATTTTAAATTCAGCCCTGGCAGAATTCAGCGAGGGCTGTGCAACGGGAGCGCTCAGCGAGCAGGGCGGGTCTGCTCTGCAGGCAGGACGTCCCGGGATCCGGGAGGGCTCTGACATAATTCTGCACATTCACACTGCGGCCCTACCCCCTCCTCCCAGTCTCTCCTCCCTAACAAATGACCTCGCTCAGATCCTGTTTGCGCTTTACTTACTTCCTGCACCGAAGCAGTTTGCCCGTGAGCTTAGCCGCTGATCCCTTTGGAGTTTCCTAGCTGGCGCTTCCTCCTTCTTGTCCTTTTCTCTTGTGTATTTGTTTTCTCAGAGGCAGCCCTCGCTGAGGCCCCGGCCCCACTGACTGAATTGCAGGCAAGTGGCCAAGGCATTCTCTCTCTCGGTTCCTAGAGAGCCTGGGAATGGGTTTGGCAAGAAGGGCTCTCCTACCCTCAACCTCGATTGCTTCCAGTGCTGCCGGCTTCCTCCCAGTTGCAAGCGCAGAACCTGAATTCATTGCTTTCCGGAGTCCCCCAGGCCAGAGGGCACCCTCATGAGCCTTGTTTCGGAAAGAGGGACCCAAAAGTTGGAGCAGAGAACCAGGGACCCCAGCGCCCAGGCTTTCTCTTCTGACTGTCCCTGCTTTGGCTGTGGCCTGCCAGCCCCCTCCACGGATTTCTAGCTCTCCTTCCTGCCAGCGCCTTTGTTTATCCGAGGTGCCAAGTTCCCACTGGGGAGTCTGAAAGAGTGACCCATGGTTCTGTGGTTCTCACTGTTTTTCTCCAGCTGTCATGTCTCTCAATGTCTTCTTTCCTTCTCAAAGACAACTGGATGCTATTACTGATTTTCCTGGAATGAGGTCAGGGGATGTTGTTTTCCCTAAGAATGTTCTGCTGTGCTGCAGAGAGACAGTTAGCAGGGCAGAAGAACAAAAGGAATTAGTGCAGGTCCCCTGGCACTTGTGTCCCCAATCTTAGCTTTACTCAAACATTCCAACACCGTTTCCTTCCAGGCTGTTCACGCTTATGTGGCCCATCTCAAGTCTTTAACTTTTAAGTGAGCTTGAAAGAAAAAAAAACCTTCAAAGCCTGAACTGAAGGAAAAAAACAGGGCACTGAGCACGCACGTAGCCTAAGACAGGAGTGAAAATGCAGAAGGTCTGCAGTTATTCGATGGGTATTCTGCATCCTGCCTGCTTATAACTTTATACTTGCCCACCCCCAGTCTTAATCCAGCCTTCAATCTCATTTCAAAAAGGTCATTATGGCTACAAAATCCTGCTCTCCAGCACCCCCAGCCAAGTCCTGTGGCCCTCTCTCAAGCATCTGAGAATTGAAACGTCTCTCCAGAGCAAGTAGACCAGGAATTCCCAGCCCCCATGTGACATCAAAATGATGACAATAAATGAATGACAGTATCCCACATGGACTAGTTTGGGTTTCCACGCAGCATGGCGGCCTCAGGAAGTCAGACTGCTTGTATAGAAGCTGAAGGTTTCAGGAGCAAGTGTTCCAGTAAGTAAGGTGGAAATATCATCACTGGCTTTTTTAACTTTGCCTTGGCAGCTACATAGCATCCTTTCTGCTATACTCTATTGGACCAAAGAGTCAGAAAAGCCTGGCCAGTTTCAGGGAGTGGCAACATAGACCCCACCTCTTGATGAGAAGAGTGTAAAAGGATTTATGGACATATTAAACAATATTGACTAACCACCTCTTTTGTCTTGCAATTAAGTTTTTTTTCACCCTGATGGCTTCCAATTCTTGTGATTGGTCTCTCTTCAGCTTCTACCTTGCACACCTCAAATAAAGGTGTTTTCTGCGTTAAAAATGTTAGCAGGTGAGGTAGCTGGGCTCCAAAGATGGCCCCGTGAGGAATCCCATTTCCCGGTATTGTATTCTTGTGCTGGGCTAGCACTGTGCAGGAAGTGATCCCGTGTGGTTTGCAAGGTTAGCTCATAAGAAGTCCTGCCACTTCTACATGGGTCTTTTTTTTTTTTTTTTTAAAGATTTTATTTATTTATTTTTTCCCCCAAAGCCCCAGCAGATAGTTGTATGTCATAGCTGCACATCCCTCTAATTGCTGTATGTGGGACACGGCCTCAGCATGGCCGGAGAAGCGGTGCGTCGGTGCGCGCCCGGGATCCGAACCCGGGCCGCCAGCAGCGGAGCGCGTGCACTTAACCGCTAAGCCACCGGGCCGGCCCTACATGGGTCTTTTAAAGTGCTCACTCTGGGGAAAATCAGCCACCATGTCAGAATTCTAACCTAAAGCACCATGCTTTGAGGAAGCCCAAGCTTTACATGGAGAAGCCACGTGAAGAGAGCAAGATGCTTAGCAAGCCCCAGAGACTTCAGCACTCCTAGCCTGGGCAGCCAGACAGGTAAGTGAAGAAGCCATCTTGGGTGTCCATCCTGGTTGAGCGTTCAGATGACTCTAGTCCAGCCACTTTCTGGCTGCAATTGCATGTGAGACTCCAAGCAAGAACCACCCAGCTGAGTCCAGTCAACACTCAGAATCTTGAGAGTCAATGGTGAATTCTTACTTTAAGCCACTAAGTTTTGTAAAGATTTTATTTATTTATTTTTTTCCCCCAAAGCCCCAGTAGATAGTTATATGTCATAGCTGCACATCCTTCTAGTTGCTGTACATGGGACGCGGCCTCAGCATGGCCGGAGAAGCGGTGCGTAGGTGCTCACTCGGGATCCGAACCTGGACCACCAGCAGCGGAGCGCACGCACTTAACCGCTAAGCCACGGGGCCGGCCTTAAGCCACTAAGTTTTGAGATGACTTGTTACATAGCAAAAGATAACCAGAGCACCAAGTTATCAATTCCACCTCAGAATGTCCCCCAAATCTGGTTCTCTTAGGCAGACCTTCAACATCATATGTTTGTTAAGACAAAGCTTGCTCTCTGGGTTCTGAGCAAGGACTCATGCTTTTAAGGATGTTGCTCTTGGAGGTGATATAAGACATGCTCACAAGCAACTATAAAATAAAGGTCAGTACAGAAAAAGGTACCACGAGAACTCCGAAAAGAGAGGGAGAGAATTATTTCAGCTTGGAGTTTGTGGGCCTGGAAAGGAGGTAATATTGAAATGAGCTTGGCATTGGCCAAGTGGTTGTTTATGGCTTTGTTTTGTAGAAACAGGGAGCTGCTAAAGGTTTCTGAGCAGAAAAGTGATGTGATCAAAAATACGTTTCATGAAAATTAGTCTGAGAGTGACATGTAAAGTCAATTGCATTTGGGAGACACTAGACCCGGGTGGTCAGTGAAGGTGGGGAGACCGATAAAGAAACTATCACGACAATCCAGGGCAGAAGAACGAACCCTGAACCAGGCCTGCAGCAGTGAGAATGAGATAAAGGGAGTAGATTTAAGGGACATTCCAGAAGTCGATATGACCCCGAAACATTAGTTGTTTCACATACATGTAATGATAAAATTATAACACCAATTCTGTCATTCCTTAAATAAGTGAAAACAAAATAAATAATTCCACAGTTTTCACTTTTGAAGGAAATGTGTTTTTTAGAAGAAAGTACCTTTAAAAAATACTTTAGGGGCCAGCCCCATGGCTTAGCGGTTAAGTGCTCGCGTTCCGCTGCTGGCGGCCCAGGGTTCGGATCCCGGGCGCACACCAACGTGCCACTTGCCAGGCCATGCTGTGGCGGCATCTCATATAAAGTGGAGGAAGATGGGCACGGATGTTAGCTCAGGGCCAGTCTTCCTCAGCAAAAAGAAGAGGATTGGCATGGAGGTTAGCTCAGGGCTGTCCTTTCTCACAAAAAAAAAAAAAAAAAAATACCTTATGTTCTGGGGAAAAAAATCAAGTAAATCTATAACTTAAAACATGTGTGATCAGAGATTACGCTTTGGAACATTTATAGTCATTTCTAATATATTCACATTGATTTACAGTTTTTGTCACTTATCTATCCCTCTGGAACGTTAGTAGTGTGAGAAGCCTCCGGAAAAAAAAAAATTCAGGGCAAGATTATTAACTGATTTTAAAAGCCATAGTGGGGTGCTGGCCCCGTGGCTTAGCGGTTAAGTGCACGGGCTCCGCTACTGGCGGCCGGGGTTTGGATCCCGGGCGCACTGATGCACAGCTTGTCTGGCCATGCTGAGGCCGCGTCCCACATACAGCAACTAGAAGGATGTGCAACTATGACATACAGCTATCTACGGGGGCCTTGGGGAGAAAAAGGGAAAAAAAGGAGGAGGATTGGCAATAGATGTTAGCTCAGGGACGGTCTTCCTCAGTAAAAAGAGGAGGATTGGCATGGACGTTAGCTCAGGGCTGATCTTCCTCACAAAAATAAATAAATAAATAAAACCCATAGTGGCGTTTGTTGGGATAATGTGGTTGCTCCAAACATTTTTTGAAGTATGAGCTCCCTCTAGTGGCCAAAATAGTCTTACTGCTTAATCAAAACTGCACTATGCATTTATATTTAAATAATTTTAGTGAGTAAAGTATAACTTTCTCTAGAACTGAATTTACACTTTTAAGTTTTTCTTTGTTTTTATTGAGTAGGCTCTGTAATAGTCACGCTGCATCTCAACATCTACCATATTTGTTAAATTTGTAATTATCAGTTTTCAATAATGTGTTTATTGAGTTTCGGACCACACCAAAATGCAATTATCACCTAATTAATGTATAAGCTAATTTACTATAAATGTTCCAAGGAAGTGAGGTCATCGTTTGTCACTCTATAAAATGTCCTCATTGATGAACCTATATCCTCTTAAAACTAGTTCAAGTTGAAACTATTCCAAAAATGTACATTCCCATCCAAATCCCATCATTCTTTACAGGAAGGGGTCACCCTCAGCAGATTCCGCTGAAGTCACCTCTCACACTGGGGGTAGAGTCAGGCAAAGGCCCCTGAGAAGAGGGCATTGGCAGGGGTTGGGGGAAGTGTAAAGCGAGATTAATACTGAGTGTCTATTGCGTGTCCGGCATTAGATTTTATGCTTTACATCAGCTATCTCACTTGAAGCCCTAGAGAGACGTCATTTCATTCCTCTTCTATTCAATAGAAAATTTTCAAACTCTTACAAGTCATAACAGGATACGAAAGTAAAGTAGACGTCAGCTCTGCCTTTAAGGTGCTTAGAGCTGAGTTGGGGGACCAATAAGGAAGCAGATGAGTGTAGCTCCCTGGGCATGTGGAAGCCCAAGCATTGGGAGAGCCCCCAGGCGTGGTTCTTCACCCCAAAGGCACGGAAGGAGGGTGGTGAGCCGCAGGGAAGACTCTCCTTCTCAGAGGAGGGGATCCGAAGCTGAATCTTGAAGGATGCTGGGGAGTCAGCCAGGAGGATGTGCAAAGGCCTGGAGTCACAAGAGGACATTAGTTCAGGTTGGCTAGCACTGAAGGAGGGGGTGAATGATTAATACCCCATTTTCCAGACGACTTAATTGACTCTCAGAGACATTAATTAGAATCCTGCCAAGACAAAAGCGGGGCCTCGGTGACTGCATCGCTGCCTGCTGTCGACCTCGACCTTCTTTACTGGGGGACATGACAGCCCTGATCAAGGCTGGTGCCAGAAGTAGTTGACATAACGTAAGTAATTATGAGCCCAGCTCTGAAAATGCCATCTTTGAAGCAAAAAACAGAGTTGTTTGTCTTAAGCAAAAGCGTGAACATCAGAAGTGGGCTGGTAGCTGGTTATGATGAAAATATACGGCTGGCTTTGGGAGTGGGCAGAGGCGGCAGCTTTCACACTCGAAGGCTGTCCAGCCTCACATCCTGACCTTCCGTTCCAACCCAGCTGCCTCATGCTGGCACTATTACCCAGCGGAATTGCATCTTATAGCCAGCTAAGACCTAACCTGAACAGGAAAGCTAAAAATTGTGTGTACTCAAAATTCTTCTTGAAAATCCCTTAAAGTTATCCATAAAATGATCCTTATAAACACGGTTTTGTGTATTCAACCTGGCGAATCATATAAATTCCGAAGCGTGAGAACCACTCAAACTATGAGGAGCACAAAATTAGAGCCTAAATGCGGATGTCTGGATATTCCATCCATTCTGCCTATAAGATAGCTGTCAAATTGCTAGCAGTTAAAGGGGCAATCAGCGGAGAATTCTAAAAACTCTTGCTTGCCTGCATGGTTTATTCCATTTTGTATTAACACTAACCCTCCTCAATTTAGCATATTATTTTATTCAGTGTTCTAAGTCCACACTTCTAATTTAGGACCGATGCATTATTGTTACTGTAAGGATCAAACCAGATGTTGCATAAGACTATAACTTGTACTATCACCTGGTAGATGTTAAATAAAGGTTTGCTGGATTTGAACCTAGATCTTGTTTCATTAGGTGCATATTCACATATTCTTTGAAAAGTCGTAGGAAAGAATTTGGCCATCTTCTTGCTGTCTTCCTCGTTGACATCTCATGGGTGGTTCCCCTGCATAACCATCAACTTTGTATCCCAGGGCACTGATAGTCATCTTCCTGAGTAGAGCTGGACCTACCTGGGGTTTCTAAAGTCAGCCTCATGTTAAATGGACATATGATGGACTTTAATTGTAGCTCCATTTCTCCGAATTTTGAGGACAGTCCTTTAGTCCTATCATTGATAAATGTTGATAAACATATCAGATGATGTCAGGGAAAGGGCAGGGAGTTTAACTCTCTCATAGCGTGTTAGTGCTGCCTTTTCTGAAGGTAACGAAAAACATCATGGCACATCAAAATTCTAGCCAATTAACATTCATGAACAACTCTCCATGTCCTGAGCACTTCCTGAAGCCCAACGGGGGACAAAAAAATGAATGAGATGGGTCTTATCCTAAAGAGGGAATTTCTTTCCATTTTCTCCCTTTCAAACATAAAAACAGTTATTTTTGGTAAGATGCACTCATACAGTGAAACCACAGTCCCCTTCTCTTTTTCATTAAATTAATTAGCTGGAAAAATATAACAGCATTTTTATAACCATTCTTTTGTCTTTAATGACCACATTAAGGATGCTCCTTTCAATATTCTAGCTTGATGATTGCTACCATTATTAACTAGAGTTAATATAATTTAATTTATCCAATGATCTAATTTACCTTTTCTACTTAAGCACATCTGACAACTCATTAATACAGAATTCAGTTTATAGGCATTTTTATATAAACACTTCAATCATTTCAATACATTGTTATCACTGTTTCAGGGAGAAAAACAAGAGTCTATTTTTGTTGAATAGAAAGGTATTAAGAAATAATATTTTTTTCTCTCTCTACATAAATCAGAAAAAGAATGATAAAGTATGTCCATTAAGATGAGTGTTTTATGATATAGTTGCAATTTGCAATTCTCAGGCTACTAATAAGATTTTGGTAGCTTTCATATATTTATCAGCCATTTGGTTTCCTCTTCTATAAAGTGCCTATTCAGGATTTCTGGCCATTTTGCTTATTGATTTTTACTAGTAATTAACATTCTGGATACTAGTCTTTTTTTTTTTTTTCTTTTGGTTATATGTGTCCTAAATACTTTCTCCATTCTGTTTCTTTCTTTTTAGTTTTTAAGGAAACAGACATTTTAAATTTAATGTCTGAAAAAAGTCTTTAGCTTTTGTCTTTTTTTTTTTTTATAATTTTTATTTATTTATTTTTTTCCCCAAATCCCCAGTAGATAGTTGCATGTCATAGCTGCACATCCCTCTAGTTGCTGTATGTGGGACGCGGCCCCAGCACGGCCGGAGAAGCGGTGCATCGGCGTGCGCCCGGGATCCGAACCCGGGCCGCCAGCAGCAGAGCGCACGCACCTAACCGCTAAGCCACGGGGCCGGCCCCTAGCTTTTGTCTTTTGAAAGGTATTTTTCCTGGGTATAGAATTCTAGCCTGACAGCTTTTTCTTTCAGCGTTCTAAAGATGCTGCTTCACTCTCTCCTGGCTTGTCTTGTTTCTAATGAGATATCTACTGTCATTCTTATCTTCGTTTCTCTATACATGATGTGTCTTCTTTCTCTAGCTGCTTTTAAGATTTTTATCTTTATCATTGGTTTTAATTAATTTGTGTATGTGCCTTGGTGACATTTTCTTCGTGTTTCTTGTGTTAAGGGTTCATTGAGCTTCTTCTATCTGTGGGTTCATAGGTTTTATCAAATTTTTAAGTTTTTAGTCATTATTTCTTCAATTATTTTTTCTCCCCTCGCTCTTCTTCTTCAGGTATATTAGGCCGTTTGATGAAGTTCCACAGTGCAACGAAACTCTCTTCCCTTTTTTCCAGTCTTTTTCTCTATGTTTTGTTTTGAATAGTTTTTATTGCTATGTCTTCAAGTTCACTGATTGTTTTTTCTGCAGCATTTAATCTGCTCTTACTCCCATCCAGTATTTTTTCATCTCAGACATTGCATTTTCATCTCTAGAAGTTCTATTTGGGTCTTTTTCGTATTTTTGATGTCACTACATAACAAGCTCAGTCTGTTTTCTACCTGCTTAAACATGAGAAGATAGTTATAATAATGGTTTTAATCCCTTGTCTGTCTCTATTAATTGATTTTTATCCTCATTTTGTGTCATATTTTCTTGCTTGCCAGACATTGTGAATTTTACCTTATTAGGGTCTAGATTTTTGTATTCCTATAAATAATTTTAAGCTTTGTTTTGAGATGCAGTTAATTTATGGAAAAAGCTTGATCTTTCCAAGGTTTGCTGCTAAATTTTGTTAGATGGGATCAAGCAGCCATTAGTCTAGAGTTGATTTTGTCCAACTACTGAGGCGATGCCCTTCTGAGAACTCTACATGATCCTGCATGAATTATGTGGTTTTCCAGTCTGGCTAATAGAAACACTAATTATTTCTGGCCTTGTTTGAGCTTCAAGTATTATTCTCTCTACTTCTTTTGGATGGTTCTTTCTCTCATCTCAAGTATTTTCTTACAAGCATATGCTGATCAGCACTTAGCTGAAAACTTAGCTGCAGAGCTCTGAAGCTTTCTCTCTATAGAGCTCTCTCCTCCCCAGTACTCTATCCTGTGAACTCTAACCATCTGACCTCCCTAGACTGTCAGCTCCATCTCCTCAACTCAGGGAGACTGTTGGGCTCCACTTGCATTCCCCCCTCCCTGTTCTGGGGCCTAGAAACTCTCTCCAGGAAGTAAGTGGGGGCAGTCATAGTTGTATTAGTTTGCTAGGGCTACGTAAGAAAATAGCATAGACTGGGTGGCTTAAACAACAGGAATTTATTTTCTCACAATTCTGGAGACTAGAAGTCCAAGATCAAGGTGTTGACAGGTTTGGCTTCTTCTGAGGCCTCTATCTTTGGCTTACAGTTGGCTGCCTTCTCACTGTGTCCTTACATGGTCTTTTCTGTGTGTGTGTGTATGTGTGTGTGTGCGTGTGTGTGCACGTCCCTGGTGTATCTGGGTGCGTCTAAATTTCCTCTTCTTATAAGGACAAGTCAGATTGGTTTAGGGCCCACCCAAATGGCTTCATTTTAACTTAATCACCTCTTTAAAGGCCCTATCTTCAAATGAAGCCACATTCGAAGGTACTGGAGGTTAGGGCTTCTACATATGAATTGGTGGGGGGTGGGAGAGGGGGGACACAATTTAGCCCAGAACATTACAGCTCCTCTCATTGGTTTTCTGTCTCTCATGGATCACTGTCCTGCACTGTCCAATACCTGAAAACTATTATTTCACATGTTTTGCTCAGTTTTTTAGTTGTTTCAGGAGAGAGGTTAAATCTGGTACCTGTTAAATCATGTTGGCTGGAAATAAAAGACTAAAACTATTAATTTTAAAGTGGTAAAATTTGTTAATCTTTTTCTTGCTTATCTCGAGTTGTGAAGATATTCTTTTACATTTTTTTTCTAAAAGATTTATAGTTTTGTCTCTCCTGTTTAAGTCTTTAATCCACCTGGAATTGATTCTTGTCTATGGTATAAAATTGGAGTCCAATTTCATTTTCTTTTCCATAAGGATATCCAGTTGTTTCAGTAGCATTTACTGAAAAGCCCATTCTATTTTCCCCCTTGCTATGAAGTATATTCTCGTCATAAATCAAGTGTTTGTAAATGTAAGAGTCTGTTTCTGAGCTCTATTTTCTGTTCCACTGGTATAATTTTTTATTCCTGTACCAATTCTATATAGTCCTAATTACAAAAAGTAAAAAAGTTTAATAGTGCAAATTGTTGGTGAGGATGTACAGGAGAAGAAATACTCATACAATGCTAGGGAGAATAGAATCCGTATGATCACTGTATTAGTTTCCTAGGGCTGTCACAACCGAGTGGCTTTATTTTCTCACAGTTCTGGAGGCTAGAAGTCTGAGATTAAGGTGTCAGCAGAGCCAGGCTCCCTCTGAGGGCTCTAGAGAAGACTTCTTCCCTGCCTTTTTCTAGCTTCTTGTGGTTGCTGTCAATGTAGTTTCATCATTCCAATCTCTGCCTCTGTCTTCACTTGGCCATCATCCCTCTGGGTGTGTCTTCTCTGTCTCTGTGTCACTCTCTCCTTATAAGGACACTAGTCAATGGATTTAGGATCCACCCTAATCCAGTATAACCTTATCTTAACTTGATTATATCTGTAAAGACCCAATTTCCAAATAAGGTTACATTCTCAGGTACCAAGGGTTAACGCTTCAACATATCTTTTGGGGGACACTATTCTACCCACAAAAATTACTTTGAAAAACAGTATGACATTTATTAGTATAGATGAATACATACATAACCTATGGCTAGCAAGCAATTCCATTTCTAAGTATGTATCCTAAAGACATAAACATTATGTGCACCAGACTACAAGTAGAAGAATGTGTTTAGCAATATGATTTATAAGTTGTGTAACAGTCATATAGATAAACAAATTGTGGCATATTTATGCAATGGAATACTAATGAAATGAAGAAAAACAAATTACAAATACATTCACCAACTTGAATGAATCCTATAAACACACTGTTAGGCAAAAAATACTAGTCACAAAAGAATACATGTGGTGTAATTCTATTAAAATTAGCAAATTGTGCCCCTGTTTCAGGTCAAAAGCTCCTACAGATAATTTAAAGAAATTCATACAAGAATTTTGACAGGAGGATATAAGTATAAGTTCTCTGTTAACTCAAGTCATTTTGAAAAGAAAAGAGTTTTTTCACTTTCCAAAGAGTCTGACGGGTTGGTTCATCTAAAGTAGAGATCAGCAAACTTTTTCTTGAGAGGGCCAGACCGTAAAAGCAGCCATGGACATCACATAAGAGAATGAGCGTGGCCATATTCCCCTAAACCTTTATTTACAACAACAGGCAGAGGGCTACATTTGGCCCACGACCACAGTCAGTTGCATGCTGAAGGAAAACACAGATCAAATTATGTCGCCAACAACCCATGACACCCTTTGTGCTGCTCCTCAGAAAACTTTATTTATCTGTTTATTTATTTATTTAGCCAACTTAAATCCTGTCACCTTACTTCCATTCAAAGCACTGGAGGATCTTGGGCCCCACTTATGTCTCCAAAGTCATCTTTTTCCCTCCACTCCTCAGTCATACTTTTTTTTTTTATTTTTATTTTTTATAATTTTATTTATTTATTTATATTTTCCCCCAAAGCCCCAGTAGATAGTTGTATGTCATAGCTGCACATCCTTCTAGTTGCTCTATGTGGGACGCGGCCTCAGCATGGCTGGAGAAACGGTGCGTTGGTGCGCGCCCGGGATCCGAACCTGGGCCGCCAGCAGCAGAGCGCGAGCGCTTAACCACTAAGCCATGGGGCCGGCCCCACACTTCTTGAATTTGAGTTAGTTTGGAGTCTCGGGCATTCCCTCAACATTCCCCATGCTCCTGTTCCATGCTCACACTGTTCCCATCATATAGAATACTCCCGTAAAAACAAAACCATGGCTAAATTCTGCCTATCCTTCAAGAGTGGGATTGCTGGGCCATATGAAAACGCCACACTGTTTTCCACCAGTGACATATGAGAGTTCTAATCACTCCACATCCTTGCTAATACTTGGTCGTCAGTCTAATTTTAGCCATAGTAGTGGGTGTGTAATATCTCATTGCAGTCTTAATTTACATTTCCCTAATGACTAATTGTATTGAGCTTCTTTTCATGGTGTTTATTAGTCATCTGCATATTTTCTTTGGTGAAATGTCTGTTTAAGTATTCTGCCCATTTTTTATTTGGTTGTTCATCTTATTGAGTTATGAGTTCTTTGTAAATTCAGGATACAAGTCTTCTGTCAGATATGTATTGCAACTATTTTCTCCCACTCTGTGGCTCGCCTTTTTGTTTTCCTAACTGTTTTTCTCTAAGAAAAAAACATTTAAATTTTGATGAAGTCCATCTTCCCTGTTATTTTGCAAACTCTATAAGGCAGGGATCATGACTTACACATCTTAAGTGAGCAGCACATCATAGGCACCTGTAAACATTTAATATAAGACTGGAGAGTAATTTTTTTTTTTATAATTTTTATTTGTTTATTTTTTCCCCCCAAAGCCCCAGTAGATAGTTGTATGTCATAGCTGCACATTCTTCTAGTTGCTGTATGTGGGACATGGCCTCAGCATGGCCGGAGAAGCAGTGCGTCGGTGCACGCCCGGGATCCGAACCCAGGCCGCCAGTAGCGGAGCATGCGCACTTAACCACTAAGCCATGGGGCAGGTCCAAGATGGGAGACTAATTATACGGTGGGCACTATGATTAGTGCTTTACATACTTCTTTGCATTTAATCCTCACCCATCTGTGAGTAGGCATTCATATCCTCGTTTTGATACTAAGTGATGCTGAGATTAAGTAACTTCATCAGTTGCTTGACTAGTGAATGATGGGGCCAAAATTCAAACCTGGGTCTGTTTGACTTTAAAGTCCATGCTCTCAGACACATTATGATGCCTCCCTTTGTTGGATGAGTGAGTGAATGAATGAATGAATTCTGCCTTATTTGACCTTAAAGATTACGTGTGTGTGCATTAGTATTTTCCTTTTTATGCATTAAAAACTCTGCAACAAATCAAGGAACTAAAAATAATTGTTAGCCATGATGGTAAGGGAGAGTCGGGGAAGCAAAGTAGGAAAGAAAGTTTATATGTTTCTATGTTTTTTAATTTTGAACCAGTTGAATGTATTATGTACTATATCAAAGTATTAAGTAAAAAGGAAAATAAAGTCCAATATTTAGGACAATGGTATACATTAGAAATCAACAGAAAGATAATTTGCACATTTTATTGAGGAAGTAATTATTAATGATTCTTAAGAGAGAGAGAGATTATTGAGAGTGAGAAAACATCGCATTTCTGTTTCTTTAGAGTAGATGATTTCTCTTGGGACATTTTAGGATTCAAAGCCCCCGCTTGTGACTCTAGAAGTGCACATAGATCCAGGCCAGGGGCGAGTGGTTGTGGCTTTACAATTCCCTCTTCTTTCAGTGTAATAGTGCTGGTGTCTGGTAGCCAATCCCGTCTGCCTGTGTAGTCTCAGCACTTGGCAGGTGAAGAGTCAGTCACTGTTGAAAGCTTTGGGTTATTAACACAGAATTTGTACCTGTAGTTGGTTGCTGCCCAGATTCGCAGAAGGACAAATTATAATGAATTTTGAAAGACTCCTCTCCTGTCAATGAAAACACAAGCTATGACAGACCTCACTGGCCTTGAGGAGGCCTGAGATGAATTTAATTACTGGGCCATGCATCGCCTACCCCAAATGCTCTGCTAGATTCACAACTTGTAAGAGCCAAAGTGGATATAGATGAGTGTGGACATGGCATCAATAAGATATGTCGAAGCTCTTCATCACTCTGAAGTTTCATTAAAGCTGTAACAGAAACCACACACTCCCTTATGACTGGTTGGATATCTTGCTGTGCTCCAAAGAAGGCAGCTTCTGCTCACCTGAAAGAGCAGGTAAGACAGTGGCAGTGTGTCTTTTGTCCTCTGCCTCAGTTCCCCGGCTGTCTGGATCACTGCATGTGTCATCTGTGGACTGAAGGTTACACCATTCTCCAGGAGGCTGGATGTTCAGGTAGACGATGCCACAGCCAGTACCAGAGACACCCACAGAGTGAGCCGGGTGGATGTGGGGTAAGGAGGAGAGGGAGCTCTAGGAGTGGGTCTAGGAAGAAGGGGGGGTGTTATTTATGTAGAAGGTATGGATAGTGAAGTCATTATTAACGACTCCGAGAGAGAGAGAAACCATTGCAAGCATCCACCCAAGGACAACCCACTGTAGAGGGTGCATTCTGCACGTGCAATGCGTTTTGTCACTAGGAAGCTCTGTGCAAAAGTCCCAAAGCAATTCCTATCTCATCAAGAGTTAGAAAGATCTAGACATGGAAACGTGGCGATGGCTGTAATGGGTGTAATAAACCCCACAGGCAGGCCTGGGTCTTAGCTCCCTGCAATGGTGGTCTTCTTCAAATAAGAAGCCTTGAGCAACTTTCCCCCCCTTAAGTAAGTGTTTATAGTTATTATCTTATTATAAAAGTAATAATAGCTTGCCCAGTACAGATAGGAAGGACCATGAAAGATAAATGTCCACAAGTAGTATAGTGCAGTAAGTAAGAGCCCAGCATCTGGTCAAAATCCCAGCTCTGTCACTTTCTACCCTTAAGGTGATGGGCAAGTCACTTAATCACCTTGTGCCTCAATACTCTCATCTGAAAAATGGACATAATAATGATAATAATGATATTTGCCTCTGTAATATTACTGTGGAGGAGAAACAAGGTAAGTATGTAATGTGCTTAGCATGATGCCAGGCAATAGAAAGCTTTCAGTAAACTCTAGTTGTTGTTTTTGTTATTTTCATTGTGGTCGCTATTGTTACTGTTATTATTATGACTTCAGCCTTATCTTCCATTTCCTATATTTAGTCTGTTAACAAATCTTTCAGTATAAAATCTAATCTCCTCCTTGGCCCAGACCTTTGTCATCTTGATTGAAAATACATATACCTGTGGGTCCCCAGCCTCATTATTCTGCATCTCGGACCTTTGACCAAGTGTGTATCCGGAGGTAAGTGACTTTTGTGGTAAATACCCATGTCATTTACATTATCCGACAGCGTATTTCTTTCCTAGACGCCTGATATTGAAAACATATAGCATTGCTGAAGGCGTTAAATGAAGTACAGACTCAATATAGCTGCACTAATCTGTTCTTTCTAAATTTATTGATGGAAGTGAAGACAGTAGGCTGGCATGGCTTTTGTACAATTTCTGTATCACACTAACCTCAATTCAAACAGTGTGTTCGGATAAAAATATTGTTTCCTTTAATGAGGTTCCCAGTTTTGCAGAGAAATATACCTCTGTATGGTACATTACTTGACACAATGAGTGACCTTGCATTCTGGAGGAGAAATTACACAAGAATGTCACGACCACATTCTCCAGAATTCAAGATACTCTGGCACCAAGTCACAACCGAGAGGGGGTCCCCAAACCATAGAATGAATGGCACCAGCAGTGCAGCAAGCCTTAGTGGGGTCGGACGGTAGAGGGCATCCTTGTGTGGCCAGTGTTCACTTCCTGTTGTGGCCAGGCTGACTGAGATAGGGTGGCAGAAGACAGGAAAGAAACCAGAACCACAATTAACAGATGGCTGGTCAAAGCTCAAGGAAGAAAGTACCTCAGAATCTTTGCAGAAAATACTTGCCTAGGAGGCCCTTCCTTAGAAAGATATTGAGCGTTGCTCTATGTTAGGGAAATGAGAATTTTATTTTTCTCTTATTCAGAAAGAACAATCAAGAAGAAAAGCAGTGCTCTTAAGAAGAAGTACAGTTTATCAATTATAGAATTAGAAAACACGTATCTTTCCAATATTTGTGTTGGACTTCTTTCATCATCCCGTATGCAACATTGTGGAGGGAAGGTGGTGAGTCCTTCAGATCACCTGTGCACCTCCCTGTCTGCTGCCCTGCTAGGCAGGAAGATACTTGAAGAGCATCTGTGTCTGCTTCATTTCTGTAGTGAGTAGGCCGGTGTCACCCATTTTGTAGGTAACTCAGCAGATTCTCGATTGAATTAATGTTTAATAAAATGAAACCATCAGCTCTGCTGTATAATCATCCTTATTTCAATTCACCGACCTTTACACTAAGGACAAATATACTATCATCTTTACACTTTGTTAAAGCCATCTATGCAAAGTTGGCAGAAATTGAAATCCTACAGTCATCTAGAGTTAGTAATAATCTCCACATGTATTTTATGTTTTCAATCCCAGATCTCAAAGCATTTTAGGAAGAAATACTATTGCATGTTTTTTTTAGTGGAAAAAATAAAATAATCATGAAAAATGAATGCAATCTAAATAATAGTCAATAAGCAGTTAGTAAATAAATTATGGTAATTGAGAAAATGGCATACTACACAGTCATTAAAATTATGATGTATCTCTATCTTTATTGACAGAACTCTATCTTTGGAAAAATTTTTATTAAAAAATAAAAGCAGTTTAAAATATGCATAATATAATATATTTTTTTGGTAAAAATATGTATGAGCATATGTGTAAAAATACGTATGGAGGAGCTGGCCCTGTGGCCTAGTGGTTAAGTTTGGTGCGCTCCACTTTGGCAGCCTGGGTTCGGTTCCCAGGTGTGGACATACACCACTTGTCAAAGGCCATGCTGTGGCAGTGACCCACATGCAAAATAGGGGAAGACTGGCACAGACGTTAGCTCAGGGTGAATCTTCCTTAGTAAAAAAAAAAAAAAAAGGGCCAGCCCAGTGGCACAGTGGCTAAGTTCGGTGTGTTCCACTTCAGTGGCCTAGGGTTCGCAGATTTGGATCCTGGGCATGAATCTGCACCTCTCGTCAAGCCATGCTGTGGCAGCGTCCCACATACCAAATAGAGGAAGATGGGCACAAGATAGCTCAGGGCCACTCCTCCTCAAGCGAAAAGAGGAAGATTGGCAACAGGTGTTAGCTCACGGCCAGTCTTCTTTGCCAAAAAATAAAAAATAAAAAAATAAAATTTGTAGGTATGTGTGTGTGTGTAAATAGGAAAACAATTGGAAGATATTTAATACTAGTTTTCATCCATGGATGGGGTGGGGGACACATTATAAGTGATATTTGTCTTTTTTGTGTGTGTGTGAGGAAGATCAGCCCTGAGCTAACATCCATGCTAATCTTCCTCTTTTTGCTGAGGAAGACCGGCTCTGAGCTAACATCTATTGCCAATCCTCCTCCTTTTTTTCCCCCTCAAAGCCCCAGTAGATAGCTGTATGTCATAGTTGCACATTCTTCTAGTTGCTGTATGTGGGACACAGCCTCAGTGTGGCTGGAGAAGCGGTGCGTCGGTGTGCGCCCGGGATCTCAACCTGGGCCGCCAGTAGCGGAGCACGCGCACTTAACCGCTAAGCCACGGGGCCGGCCCGTGATATTTGTTTTTATATTTTATATATTACTACATTTTCTGTTTTTATAATAATGGAACAGTATTACTTTACACTAAGAAAAAAATACAGCAGTTTAAAAGAATATGTAGCAACAATCTTAAAGAAAATATTTTTAAGTTACTTAAAATCTCATTACCAATAATTATTTAAACATTTTCTCATACTATTTGTATTGGTTAGCTAATGCTTTGTTACAAAACACTCCCAAACTCAATGCCTTAAAGTGTTAATCTATTATTATAGTCCATGAGTCTGTTGCACACCTGAGGATTGCCTGATCTGGGCTGACTTTGTCTGATGTTATGACTGAATTGTGTTCTCCAAAAATTCGTTATGTTGAAGTCCTAACTCCTAGTACTTCAGAATGTGACTGTATTTGGAGAGAGGGCCTTTAAAGAAGTAATTAAGTTAAAATTAGGTCATTATGGTCGGCCCAATCCAATTTGATTGGTGTCCTTACAAGAAAAGGAAATTTGGACACAAACATGCATAAAGAGAGAATGCCATGTGAACATGAAGACGGCCAACCACAAGCTGAGGAGAGAGGCCTCAGAAGAAACTAACTTTGCCCAACACCCTGATCTCAGACTTCCAGCCTCCAGAACTATGAGAAAATAAATTTCTGTTGTTTAAGTCACCTAGTCTGTTGTACTTTGCTATGGCAGCCCTGGAAACTAATACAGCTGATGTGAGCTGCCCTCTAGCTATAGGTTGGCTGGAAGCTCTGCTCTAGGCTACGTTTGGAGAGAATACTTTAGGTGGGGCAACTCACCTCCACATGTCTAAATTCCTTCTTCTGGCACCTGTGGCTACCCTATGCATATCTTTCTCATGGATGCCAGAACATAAGAGAGCAAGTGGAAATATGGAAAATCTCTTGAGGCCTAATTTTGGAGCTAGCACACCATCACTTCTGCTTCATTCTATTGCCAAAGCAATTCACATGACTAAGCCCCAAGGTGGAGAATGAATACAATCTAAATAATAGTCAATAGGAAGTATGCCTACTGTGAGAGCACGTTGCAAAGTGGCACGGTGAAGAGTATGGATATGGAGGAGGGAAAGTGGGGCAGGGGAATTTGGGGCCAATGATGTAATCTATCCTCATTTCTTACATGTTCACATATATTTATATTGCAGTAGTCTGAGACCACATATTATATCTATATATTTCTTTCTTTCTTTCTTTCTTTTGTGAGGAAGATCAGCCCTGAGCTAACATCCGATGCCTATCCTCCTCTTTTTTTGCCAAGGAAGGTTGGCCCTGAGCTAACATCTGTGCCCATCTTCCTCCACTTTATATGGGACGCCGCCACAACATGGTGTGACAAGCGGTGCCTCAGTGCTCACCCAGGATCTAAACCCTCGAACCCTGGGCCTCCGAAGCGGAGCTTGCGCACTCAACTGCTTGTGCCACCGGGCCGGCCACATCTATGTATTTCTAATTTTACTTCACATTTCATCTTATTCCGTCTTTTTAAATAGGATTGATAATTTTAAATTTTCTTGGATGCATAATACACCACATTAAACCCATTCTTTTTATTTATTGGGACTACAGAGGCATATACTCAATTGCACAGTAGGCTAGTGAGGAAGCAGAATAAAAAAATCAAGTTGAAAATTTGTTTCTAAAAATAAGTCAATAAAATTAACACATAAATTAACCAATATAAAAGTTTAATTCAAACGGAAAGTTCATAACAGCACAGTATACTGTTTTGCAGCTAGCAAGCACTCAGTATGTATTTGTTGAATAGATTCTACGGAAATTTATTTTGAATGTGAGAACTGTTGCTAAAACAACACATTCAAAATGTGAGAAATCTCATTTGATGAAACAAAGAAAAACAACAAAAAAAATACAAAATACTGATGACAGTATTAACTGTGAAATGTTACAATTTGATATCTACCATCACCTTTCTAGTTAGAAACATGTGGAAGTATTTTATAGACCTGCTAAAACTTTTTGATCCACTTAGATGGGAGATTGGCTAAAATTTAGCCATCCTGAGAGCAATTTTTTTTTAACTACTAACCTATTTTTCACTCCAAAAACACTTTTATGGTTATGCAAAAAGAATGTTGCAAGAAATTATCAGAGAATTTTGTTTTCTGAAGAGTGATAAGCCTCATTTTTCTAAGAGGATCAAAGGATGAGAAAACTTTATTAAATTTCTTTTCCAAGAAAAAGTAAATCTTGATTCCAAGTTCATTTTCCAAATCAGGAAGCAGAAATTTTTTTCAGGAAAGCATTGAATTTGAGAAGTAGAAAAAAAATATTTTCCACTGGTTAATTATTTTTATAATTTGGTTCTAAAAACATTACCACTATACCTATTTCTAAAAAAAGATTTTTGTGTCTTATGTAATCAGTAATGTAGTCACTTAAAAAACGTGGAAATTGCAGAGCTAAATAGCAGACATATATTTATTACATTTGGTACATGCACATACTCTAGGGATAGCTAAATGTGTGCATACTACTCCTTTGTCTCCTCTTAGAAACCCCTCCAGAGCTCTGTTATGAATTATATTGTTTAAATATGTCCACACTCAGTTTCGGGAGAGTTATTCCCAAGTCAATTTCAAACTGAACACACGTTGCATCTGTTTTCTGTTTGTGAATGCTGAATACTTGGCACTTTAATTGGGATATTTTTCTTTGGAATGAAATAATTTCAAATATTCGCTTAATCAAAACATCAGTTTCCTTTTCCAGTTTCCATTGTGGATTGTTGGTAAGTTTCCCAGCCTGGTCTCCTGTGCAGTGGAGAGGGACCTGCCCCCCTTTGGCATGTAGGAAGGAACAGAGGGAAGGCAGGCCATATCCGGACCATTGGCTCATCCCCTCTCCACACTCCACGCCTCTCTAGGTTCCATCTGACTTGAGGACTCATTTTCAAGTACTCTTGAAGGTTTTAACTGCCTCATCTTCTTCTGATAATTGATAATCTTTTTTTCTTTGAAAATTTTAATAGGTGCAGAAATTTTTTCCCACAAGTGAAGTTCTGTGAAGCCACTGGAACCTCACAGCTCCCTCCCTTGCCAGATTCAATCAAAAGCTTTTGGGGACCTTGATTTGGGGGATACATATGTTAAGTGAAATTAACCTGGCAGCAGGGTACAGTGTGGAACAGGGTGGACTGAAGCAGAAAGAGATTGGAGGGAAGGAAGACAAACTGGAAGACTGTTGCTGTCGTCCATGGGGAAAATGAGGAAGGTCATGGCAGTAGACTTGAAAGAAAAGAGCATGCACTACTGGGAAAAGCCTGGACTTCAGAGTCAGAAAATACTGGGTTTGAATCAAAGCTCAATCACTTATGAGCTCCATGACCCCAAGCAAGGTACCCAACCTCTCTGAACCTCAGTTTCTCTACTTAGAAATCAGATGTGAAATTAGCATACGTAATTGCTGTAAAGACTAAATTATAAAGTTTTTAAAATGCCTAGTATAGGGGCTTGCCCGTGGCATAGTGGTTAAGTTTGGCACACTCCACTTCAGCAGCCAGGGTTCGCAGGTTCGGATCCCATGTGCAGACCTATACCATTTGTCAGCCATGCTGTGGCAGTGACCTACATATAAAATGGAGGAAGGTTGGCACAGATGTTAGCTCAGGGCAAATCTTCCTCAGCAAAAATAAATACAATAAAATGCCTAGTGTATAATAGAAGCTCAATGTTAATATACGATTTTAAATGGACACATCTGAAAGATATTATGAAGGAAGAAACAAATAAATGCCAGCAGATTGAATACAGGCAATGAAGGAGAAAGATATTCAAAGATGAGAAGGCATCTAGTCCTTTGACACACATTTCTCTAATTTACTGACCACAGGACACTTCTTTTCCATGAAAATTTATAATTAATACCTACCCCATGCTAGGGTGGGTAACTAAGGAAAAACGAGGTTACATAACTTGCCTTAAATCAGGCAGTAATAGCGGAAGAGTCAAGATTCCAATTTTGGTCTTTTGCTCACCCTCTTCCTTTTACCTTCTCTTTCTTAAAATATTTGATCCAAAAACTATTAGGCAAGGCAGGCCAAGGCAGGTGGCCACACCTGGAGGAGCGTCAAAGTGGATTGTCAGAGTCAGAGCAGGTTGAGGGGGCATCCACCCACTTGGGGGCAGTGGGACATGTGGAGTCAGCGTCTGAGCAGGGTAAGGGGGTGTCCACACACAGCTGAGCTGGGCAAGTCTTCTGCTCAAGGCACTGACTGAAGTCACTCAGTAGCACTCACTGGATCATGGTCGGGGCAGGAGGGTCCAAGATGGCCACTCATGGGTCTGGTGCCTTGGGGGTGGGAGGGTGGCTGGACACTGGGATCAGCTGGACTGTCAACCGGAGCATCTACATGAGCCTCTCCAGCAGGGCAGTTACAGGATAGCGGGACTTCCTACATGGCAGCTGGGTTCCCCCCAAAGTGCCTATCCAAGAGCACAAGGAAAAAGTTGGATGGTCTGCTATGACCCAGCCTCAAGAGTCATATGGTGTCAGTTCTGTACTCTTTTGGTTGAAACAGTCACAAGCCCACCCAGATCCGAGTGGAGAGGACATAGATACTGCCCCTCTAGGGGAAGGGTGTCAAGAATTTGCAGGCAGTTTTTTACAGTGTCACCTCATCCTAACAGATCTTACTGCTTTCATTCCTGCCTCTCAACAATTTATTCACCACACAGCAGCCAGAATAATCATTTTAAAACGTGAATCATGTCGTGTTACTTTCCTGCTGCAGCCTCCTCGATGGCTTTCATCTCACCTATGACATCATTCGGCAGCCCCTCTGTCCAGCCCCATCTCGTGTCTTGCTCCCGGGGCTCAAGCTGCACTCCTCTTTCCATTTCTCAGGTGCACTGAGCTCTTTTCTGCCTCAGGACACTTGGCCCGCTGCTCTCTCTGCCTGGAGATGTGATACCCAACTCCTCACTAGGCTAATTCTTACTCATTCTTTAGATCCCAGCTGAAAAGTCACTTCCTCAGGTAGATCTTCCTGACCCCCTCTCTCCCCGTATCCCCTCCCCCACATCCCAGTCTAACTTAATTTCCACCCTGTTCTCCACACCACACCTTCTTTTCCTTTCTGTTGCGCTGACCACAATTGTTAACTACATACTTGTCTGCACGTTCTTTTGTTTCATGTCTGTCTCTTTCATTAGATTAGAAGGTAGATTAGGTTTAGGGCTAATGCTGCGAACACCACAATAAATACATCATTTAGGAGAGGGCCTAACATAAAATAAGCATGTAAATTTTTTTTTTTTTACTGAGGCAAAATTCACATAACTTGAAATTGACCGTTTTAAAGTGAACAATTCAGTGGCATTTGATACATTCAAAATGTTGTAAAACTACCACCTTTATCTAGTTCCAAAACATTTTCATCACTCCAAAAGGAAATCTCATACCCAATAAGCACTTACTCCTCATTTTCCCCTCTGCCCTAGCCCCTGGCAACCACTAATCTGCATTTTCTTGCTAAGAATTTACCTATTCTGGATATTTTATGTAAATGGAATCATATAATACGTGACCCTTTGTGTCTGGCTTCTTTCACTTAGTGTAATGTTTTCAAGATTCATCCACATTGTAGCATATATCAGTACTTCATTTCTTTTTATGGCTAACATTTCATTTTAATATATGAAATATTGGTCTATAGTTTTTCTTGTGGTGTCTTCGTCTGCCAGATAGGAAGTGTTCTTTCCTCTTCTATTTTTTTGGAAGAATTTGAGAAGGTTGGTGTTAATTCTTTTTTCAACGTTTGGTAGAATTCACCAGTAAAACTATCTGGTCCTGGACTTTTCCTTGTTGGGAGGTTTTTTATTACTGATTCAATTCACTCTTACTTGAGATTTTCTATTCCTTCTTGAGTCAGTTTTGATAATTTGTGTATCTCTAGGAATTTCTCCATTTCATCTAGGTTATTGAATTGTTGGTACACAATTCTTTATAGTATTTTCTTATAATCATCTTCTGTAAGGTTGGTAGTAACGTCTCCACTTCCATTGCTGATTTTAGTTATTTATGTATTCTCTCTTTTTCTTAGACTAGCTACAAGTTTGTCAATTTTGTTGATCTTTTCAAATAACTTCCCAAATTTGATGAAATATATGAATGTACAAATCCAAGAAGCTCAACAAACTCCAGGAAGTAGAAACATGAAGAGATCTACACTGAGACACAGTAGGGTCTCACGGCTCAGCATGAAGGTTTCCATTTTCTCAGTGTGTCACCTCACTGCCTGTGTCTCTGAGCCCAGAGGCAATCGGGATCAGCTTCCACAGAGGGCAAACCTGTTCTGCTGGGGTGGAGGAGGGGTGGCAGCCAGGCTTCTCAGGGTAGGGAAGGGTATCTAGGGCTCTAACTGCTCCTCTTAAAGACATCAACCAATCTTCCCATTTTCACCTCTAATCAGCACTGCAGCTTTCAGTGACGCCCACCATTCCAAGCCTCCTGGCGTTCTGGCAAGGAATGCCTGCTTCCCGGCATTTACCCTTGCACTGGTAGGTTTCTGTCACCATTTAACTTTCCAAAATGATCATTTCTTTTTTTCTATTGTGGTGTCCTCTTCCATTGTCCTTCTGGATTTATTTTTTGCTCCTTTTTAATATGTTAGCAGAGTTTGGGGAATAACCGGAGATAAACTCGTATCTCATTTAATCTTTATATCTATCTGCAATTCATATTATCCTCATTTTATAGATGAGAAAACTGAGGCTCAGATTGTCCAGGAAACTTGTCCAAGGGCACAAACATAGCAAGTGGTGGAGCCACGTCAGTGGCCTTTATACCACCGTAGACAGCTTCACCAAGCCTACGTAGACACCATTTGCTCCAATGTCATCTGCTCCAGCAAGTGTTCTAAAACAAGTTTTGTTTTAGAGTCCCCTCTGTTCCATATGGTAAAAATCAACAAGTTCATCCTCCTAGTGCTCATACCCCAAGACTAGACAGGTTCATTATTTTAACCTTCACTCATACTCAGTGCTCCTAGAGACACAGGAATCTGTGTTAGGCAATTACCAGCAAAGGCTCAAAAGGCTCAAAAGGAGATACCAACTGGTGGTGATGGTGGCTGAGAGAGATATCAGACAGTTGTACAGAAAGGAAGAAATTGCTTGAGCCGCCTGGGCGGGTACAGCAGAAACTCCTGGCTGCTAGGTGCTGCTGGCCATCGTACACGCCAGGGGCTCAGTGCTAGAGAGACTGGTGATGCAGGAGCTAGAGAAGTGACTGGTAACACAGGAGCCAAAGAAGTGATGGGTAATGCAGGAGCCAGGGCTGGAGAAGCTACCCGTGCCGCAGGCACCAGGTGCTGGAGAAGCCGTGCACGCTGCAAGGACCCGCTGAGAAGAGCACACCAGAACCAGACAAGAGAAGCCCCTTCCTCCTCTAGCAATCTCTACCGACAAAGAGGTTAATATCATGCCTGCTGGCAAAGTAGAAGTATTTGCTTCTAGGGATTTGCTTCTAGGGAAGGGAGGACAAGGCAAAAGTGACTCAAGTTTAACCAACCTGAGCCCTCAGAGAGCACGGCTGATGATTTACTACTCCACTGCACGCAACAGCTGACATCCGAGTCCTTTGGAAAAAGGAACAGGCCAGTTAGTTTACTTCCTCTCAGCTCCAAATACATCCTTCATTGCCTGCATGGCAATATCAGAGTTGAGTATTTTAAATATTTCTACTTTGCCAGCTGGCATGATATTAACCTCTTTGTCGGTAGAGATTGCTAGAGGAGGAAGGGGCTTCTCTTGTCTGGTTCTGGTGTGCTCTTCTCAGCGGGTCCTTGCAGCGTGCACGGCTTCTCCAGCACCTGGTGCCTGCGGCACGGGTAGCTTCTCCAGCCCTGGCTCCTGCATTACCCATCACTTCTTTGGCTCCTGCGTTACCAGTCACTTCTCTAGCTCCTGCATCACCAGTCTCTCTAGCACTGAGCCCCTGGCGTGTACGATGGCCAGCAGCACCTAGCAGCCAGGAGTTTCTGCTGTACCCGCCCAGGCGGCTCAAGCAGTTTCATGGCAGAGTTCCTTTCACAAGACACCCTTCCATGAGTCGTTTTCCCTAGCACCCTAGAGAGAGGATTTTCAGCAAGTTCCACCTGTGCAACTCCCTAGTGACTTCTCTGCCACCCAGTGAGCCATAATATGACCTCGCCAGTCTGCATCTCAGTCCTGGGTGGGGTTGGGGGGGGCTCTTCTTTGGGCACTCTCTCTCAGCCCTAGGGGTAGTGGCTGTTCCTTATATCATTATTCCTGCATTTTTTTTTTTAGCATTCTCTTTATTTTTTACTACGCAATCCCTCATCACTCCAATCTTGTTATAATTAATGATTATATTTAAACTTTCCAGATATTAAACTACAGCGTGGCTTCTCTCTCCTTACTGGACTCTGTTTGACACAGGGAAACTCTGGTCTCTCTGACCTTTATGGTATTTTCCAAGAGCAATTCTTGATATAATGAATTGACTTAAAAATTTAAAAATGAATCTCTGTGGGTAAATGTTTAGATATGAGGAAAAGATTGATGTTAAAAAAGAATTTCTAGTAAGTATATGATATTCAACAGACAAGAAATATATTGCATATTTATTATGCACAGACATGAAGTCACACTGTTGCTTTTGGACTTTAAAGATCTTGCAGCACAGGGATGGCAAAGTTTTTCATCTTTAATGCCAACTCTGATTAATTGTAGTGGCTGTCTTAGTTGAGAAGGATTTTAAGGCCAGAAAGCAATGATCAATTTGTGATATCTGTCACAGGTAAAAGAGAAGAAATGACGGGAAAACATCGTTATTCATCAGCTGTTACCTAATCAGCTTTATAGATTAGTAAACTGAGGCATAGAGATTTAAATGACTTGGCCAAAGCAAAGCTGTATACGTAAAGGCCGGGGCTGGCTCCATATTTATGATTTCCAGCGCTCTTTACCCATTGCTGCTCTAAGTGTTGATGGTGTTTTGAGGTCAGGTAAGATGCACGAATGAGTTTAAGATAAGGCTGTTTACATTACATAACTACTAGAGTCCAGGGTGCATATCTGGGAAATCAGATTTATTGCCCATCATAGTCATAAATGGATCTGCAATAAGGTGAATTGACAGAGTTTTCTGCCTAACTCTAGAAATAGGACGGCAGAAGAGTCAGTAAATGAAGAAAGCCCAATGCTTTACCATCAACTTAAAGATATATCATACGTTAATCTGCTTTTCAAGCAGATTTCACAAGGGTATTCACCATCAAAATGGAATAGCACAGAAATTGTACCTAAGCCTATTACATGTATACAAGAAACTAGACAAATACACGTGTCTGAAAGCAATAGTACTTTCTTTTTCTAATTCACCAAAAAGAAGTTTTATTTGCATAATTGATTGATGGGCAGGATAATAGCTAATAACAGTTTTTGGGGTGGTAGAGAAAATCTTTTCCTGGAAAATATTGTATGTCCACTTCAGGTAGAGCCTCTGGAGAAGAGGAATCCAGCTCATCTAAAAGTGTGAGACGTAGGTCCCCCGTTCTTGCCCCTGGAAGGCTGCTCTGCGCCACGGGAGCACACAGGGTGCCCTCACGCCCCTCAGTCTCACCTGGAATCTAGTCAGAGGCCACACAAGTTCGAACTTCCCTGCTACACTGCAGAATAAGATTTTTGAAGTGCCTTTCTCACCTTAGGACATAGCATAAGTGAAATCAAAAAAACAAAACATAAAAATTCTTGTCGCTTCAAACTAGACATTCAGTTTATTGGTTGCCAGAACATGATGACCTTTTGTTAGTATTTGTTAAGCAGAAGCAATTTTGGTAGTTTTCTCTTTTAGCTTAGGAACTGACTCTCTATACTTGCCTGTTTATTGAAAAGTTTTACTTGTACATCAGCCTACTAAGTATAGGCCATGTGACTGGAAGTCACCCTTGAAATGCTGATTTCTGAAGAAACAAAAAAGATAACTAGTTAGATGATACATGAAAGCAGCTGGAAGCTTTTATCAATGGACCCCAAAATTAATTCACAACCCAAAAGAGATTAGTGTCTTAGATTTCAATCCTAACTTTGTTAAACTCACTTCTAAACACAGACCACTGGTCACAAGGCGGGCCTGGCAAAAAATCTTACCTATTCAGAATTCCACTATTAATTTTATTTTAGAATTAATTAATTTATACATATTTCCTCAACATTTAGAGTAAACATTCTTAAAAATAATAAAGAGCAAATAACAGAATCTAATCAAGGAATCTACTCTTTATAATTTATCCCACCAGAAAAGAATTTATTAATAATCCTAATCACAACTCTGTAAAGTGTCAGAACTTTAAAGATCAAAGTGGTTAGGGATTTAGTTTAGTAACAGAAGTTGTAGAAGAATCCAATGCCTCTGCATATTAATTTCATTACACTAAGCCACATTTTCTAGAAATAAATTTCAATTTTTCTTTTCTATTATGTATATTAAATGATTCCACCTCCAGCCAAAATAAAAAATTATTCTAGCTCTAATATTCATGTCCACTCTACTCTTGACTAGAAAAGTCACAAGTAACCATTTACTACCAGATACACTCTGCTGTGTGTTACGGATGTAAAGCTCAGGAATTTGTATTATAATTGTTCTACTTAAAGAAAAACCCAAATCAGCAGGCCAAATTGTAGTTTAATTCAAATAAGATTCAAAAGAACCTGTTTATGTGTTACTCTGCTTGTTAAATGGACCACCAAGTGTCTACAGCAGAAAATGCACAAAATAATGGGAAAAATTTTAAACAATGTACTATCTGCCATCTTGTGGTGAGATAGGGAAATGCAGAAATTGTTGAGCAGCTTCTAAATATTGCAACCCTCCTGAGGATTATTTCTTCACATCAACACTGCTACTCGTGTGAATAGCGAAGAACAAAATAATAGTCTTATTTTTTCCATAATCCATTCACAACCATTTGCTTGACAGATTATCCTCAAGTAAATTGCAGGGACATTAAGATCCCTCTAAATTTGCTGAAACTTATTAGCTTCCTTGCTAAAATCCGTTGTCAAAAGACTGCTTCTCTATCCACCATGACCTAGCAGTTTGATACCTGTAGGCTCAGAGTAGAACTAAAGGCTCAAATGCAAGTAATGTGACGTCTAAAGAACATGTGAAGATTTAAGAAGATCTAAGATTACTCTGGCACCATCTGTCTCCCTTTACCTGACATTCTAACAATAGCAGCTGACACTTATTGAATATTAACTCAATCCTCACAACCCTATGAGGTAAGGACTAGTATCTTCCTCATCTTATATTAAGAAGCAACTGAGGCACAGAGAAGTTAGTGACTTGCACAAGATTATGGTGAAGAAAAAGAGATCTTAAGCTATTGAAACTTACTACTCACAATAGCATACAAATCAAAGTTTTCATTTAAAACCTTGAAAATCCATGTCGTTTATATCAGTATAAATAAGAACTGTCATGAATCCCAGGTATCAGAGAAGCTTCAGCAGTATTTCTACTGAAGCCACAGAAATCAGAAGGTGCAGGTAAATTATTTCAATGTAAGAACTTGGAAGAATCTCCTATTGACAGAATGCTGGAAGCTTGGGCAGAAGGGCAAAGATTGGTTATTACGTAACTACCTCACAGTACCAATGCTGATTTGGAAGCATTTGCCCACGCTGCAAGGAAATGAGAATAATTAAGGACAATACAGCAACGTCTTCACTAAATTAATAAAGGACATTTTTTTTCCTGAGTTGAGGTCTAAAGTGTCGTTTTAAAAAAATGAAATGATAGTGATAGTTGATAGCAACTTTACCCCGATCAGGACCCCATGATTCTTCCAGATGACATATACCTTTATCTTTGGTGTTGGGGCTTTTAGCCACATGGCAATTCTTCCTTCTCTTGGGAAGAAATCAAACTAAGATAGTCACTGTTGTCCCAGCAACACGGAACTGCATGAATCTGCGTCATCTCAAGAGATAATGTGAGACAAGAAAAAGGAAGCTGTAAGGTTGTGTAAAACTTCTAACCCTTTGACCAGAAATTACGTTTGCATTTTTCATTAAAATTTTTGCATCATATGCACATGGTCCAGCATTCAAATCCCCATGAAAGCAGCCAACGCGCCAATGCTACCAGTTTCAGGGGCAAGTAATTTTGTATATTTTTCTTTTTACACAAAAGGTAGCATCCCTTTCTTTTTTCACTTAATGACGTATCTTGAAGATCTTTCCATATACAGGACGTAGTTCTCATACTTGTTATGGCTGTATGATATTCTTTCCTATCATTTAACTCATCTTCTATTGAACATTTAAGTCATAGATTTTAATCTTTTATTATTTTAAACAATGTGGCATAATGAAGATTTCTGAGTCACTTTCCAAATAAAGTACAAAGCGGAATTTTTAATCAGATTATTTGTAATTTTGATATAGAATGTCAAATTAAACTCAAGGTCATGATTTACACACCCTACTGCAACATACAATTTCCTCAAACTCCTGCCAACAGCTGTTTAAAGTTATAACAGGGTAGCTTAAAAAATTAGAAAGTATCTTCATAGCTTTTAATTTGCATTTCCTAAGTATGGTCAAAAATCTTTTTGTATTTAAGAACTATTTGTATTTCTTTCCCAGTTAACTGTTCACATCCTTCATGTCTTTTAAAAAAAACTATCATTGAATATTAGCCTTTTGAACTGTGACAAGTTGCAATTCCACACTTTCCACCATTTGTCACTTCTCACACATTTTTTGTTAGCCTAGAGAATTTTTTTTAGTCAAATAGATCAATTGTTTCTTTTATAGTGGAGGCTTGGTGTCATACTTAGAAAGGCCTCTTGACTCTAATTACCTTCTTAAAAGTCTCTTATAGTTTCTAGTACTTAACGGTTTCATTTTCCCTTTCCAACTAATGATTCTTCTTCCGGTGGAAAGCATAAAACTTCTTTTTCCATTTGGCTACCCCTTAACCCAAAACCACTTAAGAAATAATCTCTCTTCCCTCACCAATTTGAAGTATCATTTTTATCCAATATTAGTTTCCTAATGTACAGGGTATTTATGTTGACATTCTATGTTACACTGATCTTTCTCACTTATACACCAGAACCACAGCTTCTTTGCTTTTACTTTTAGAAATTTTTTTGTTGTTGCTATTCTAAATGGAGTCTTTATTCTTTTAACAGATTTTCTGATTGGTGTTTAGATACATTAACAGCTGCTGGTTTCTGTGTATTAATGTTGTACCAAGTCATATGGCCAAATGTGTTTTTTCATATAATTCTCTTGATGTTTTAGTTTTATGTAAGTGCTTCTATTTGTAAATAGGAAAACAAAACCTAAATGGGCCCAAGGACGTTCACTACAGTAGTGAAATGGAGTTTTGGTCCTTATAATGGAACATTAATATATAGTAGTTAAAATGAACTATACTTCAACAGCAGATCACAATATAAAACGTAGAAAAGTTACAAAAGCGTCCATATGTGATACTATTTGTGTTTCATAATCACTACATTTCACTATTCCCCTAATGAAGAACTGAGTTCCATAATTTCTAACGTCACAAAGGTTTATATGCTGACAGATATGCAGCAAAAGTTAAAAAAGCGCGGATAAGATATGCACAAACTTCAGAATAGCAGTTACCTGTGAAGAGTGAGAGAGGAATTAAATGGCAAAGTGCATAAGGACTTCTAACTTCTGCATAATTTATTTAAAGGGAAAAAAAACAACACTTGAAGCAAACGGCAAAAGTGAAACCTCTGTTAAATCCAGGTGGGTGAGTGGCTATTCATTACAGAAGTCCAGGTGCTTCTGTGCATGTCTGAAATATTTCCTAACACAGGGGCTTACAGAGGAAGACATATGACTGATCTGTCTTCTCACATTCTATAACTTTTATCTCAAAAGAATCAATTTTAGGCCTGGCAAAAAGATTCCATTGCTTTTGGCAAGTTCCTGAAATGTTTTATTTTCTCCTTTGCACATATTAGTACTAAAAATTACCCCATTCATCTGCTTCTACCACTAGGATGTCAGCTGAGGGGGCAGGCATCTTCTACTACGTTCAGTTGCTCACCTACCCAATGCCTTAAAATGGGTGGACACTCAATAAATTGAATGATAAACTACTTCTCTTAAGTGTTTATTTCCTCAGTTTGGAAACCTAGGTGTAACAGTGGAACCTGGATGCCATGTAAATGCAGTAAAGAACCAGGTTTTGTCTAAATAGCACATTTCATTTTAGACAGACTTAATATAAACACAGGAAAGTTCTGGTCAAACACAACCATACAATTCTTTGTCTACTTGGTACACAGTGGGGGTTGGCAAATAAGAGCCACATACTTAGAAGCTAGTTTCCTTCTCTGGTTATGGATTTTTTATTTCAATTCAGAATTTCCATTTCCAATTTTGGGGAATCTTTGGTTCAGCTCAAAGATGATTCCTGTATCTGAACTGCATAGCTTGTATTATTAATTTAATTTTATTTTTTTAATTAATTAATTTATTTTTTCCCCCAGAGCCCCAGTAGATAGTTGTATGTCATAGCCGCACACCTTTCTAGTTGCTGTATGTGGGACACGGCCTCAGCATGGCTGGAGGAGCAGTGCGTCGGTGCGCGCCCGGGATCCGAACCCAGGACTCCAGCAGAGGAGCGTGCGCACTTAACCACTAAGCCACGGGGCTGGCCCTGCATTATTAATTTTAGAGACAAATTATTATAATGAGATGTGCCAACTTTCACCAATATTAACTGGCTAACCTATAGAGGACAAGATGGTAAAAATCCTATTGCATTAAGAAATAATTAATGTAAATACTCTTTCCTCAAGAAATAGTAAATGGATGTCTTTAAAGTTGTAATTGGTATCTTTCACTTCTAGAGTATTTTAATTCTACAGAGATGGTCACGTCATTAATCATTAGCCTCCAAAAAAAGATTTTATGTTGTAATAAACAGACAGAAGACAATCCAAGTACAATTTTTTAATAAAGATAATTACAAAAGATGGAAAAATCAGCTCAGAAAGGCCAATACTTCTTTAATAGATCAGTTTTTTGACATAATAACTCACATCAATTTTAAATACTATCACATAAAGCATGGTGGAGAAAAGAAATTTTGCTTCATAATTAGAAAACTCACCATAAAACTTGCCAAGAAAAACAAAAACAAAAAAAGCCATTTTTGAAAATAAATATAGTCCATGCCAAAGTAGTATAAAATGAAGCCAGAAGTCTTCAAAAAGAAAACATTTTTCTTTCCAATATTTTCTCACTTTTTTCTGAAATTGGTGAGACTCTCAAATTCAAGGGTTGCTGAGCTGTTCTGATTTGGCTCTGTTAAAAGAGGTGACATGAAACATTAAAAATGGCACAATCTCAGTTTAAAGGCACTGACCCATTGATCAAGTCCTGGAGGCTCAAGCCAGGAAAAACGTAAGCTCATCACACCTTGGTGTCTTTGGAGGACCGTCTGCCTTGATCTTTCTAGTGGCTCTACAATCTATTCCAAGTTGTCCTATAAAGGCTAGCACAAAAATACGTGTGGCCAAGCATTTACAACATGCTTTCTGACAATAAAAATCTCAATTATGTTCTTTTTGATCGTGTTAGGCTAGCCCAGTGTATCTTAAATTTACCCATCTCATAACACTAAAAAATCACGTATACAGAAATAAGAGCACCGTGAAAGATGACGCGGCAGGTGCCTACAGAAAAGTTAACAGCAAAACCAAGTCTCAGATAAATTATCTACAAAAACACAAGTTGATTTATATTCAGTTACAATACTGATTATTATCAGTCTTTGTAATTTTTTTAAGGCAAGCTACATAAATGACAGATGAGCAGTCAAGCAGACGACATAGAAACTGATGGTTAAGATGGCATACGTTGTCTTATGCACCAACACAGACTAAAACTCAGAGCATCTCATACAACTTAATGATGTCCTCAGGTCCAGTCCAGCACTTCTGAAAAGAACACATACAGCCCCCCCCCCCGAGTAAATGTGTTTACTATTTTTATAGTATATAAAAATGACTAGATAAGGAATATAATTTACCCTTTGGTATCTGTTTTTTCACCACTATTGTCCTTGGATTTATCTTCTTCCTTAACATCTAAAAATACAAATTGGGAAGAGATTAAAACACATTTTGAAATATAAAATGTATACATTTTATTTTTAAATATACCTTAAGATATAAAAAGCTGTCATATACAATCTTACTATTTATGAATTCAGTAACTAAAATCAGCCTTGTGTTAGGTGTTGTGCTAGATGATAGTGGTTCAAGGTGTCAATGTAACAACACGGACATTCCTGGCCTTTTGGAGGTTTTGCTTCTGTGGGATTACAACACTACAGCCGGGACATGTGCTGTGAAGAAGCTCAGCCTACAGACACGAGCACAGAACTGTGGGAGGTCGGGAAGGCCACCACAAAGAAGTGACACCTGAGACGCCTCCTGAAGAATGAAGAGCTTTTGGGTGGGAAAAGGGGAGAAGTATCTTGAACAGAGGGAAAACTCAAAAAGACTTTGAGGCAAGAAGGAATTAGCAGATTGGAAGGAAGAACCGAAAGACCAATGTGGCTGGGTATTGTGAGAAGAGGGGTGAAGTAGATGAGCCCAGAGACACAGCAGAGGCTAAATCCTACTACTTATACCATTAGTTTTTAACCCTCACCATATAAGTACTGAAACTTTATCATTTTAATAAAAATTAATAAAATAGTAGGAGTAACACTATAAACTCAAGATTGGTAAAACAAATTAGCCCAAATGTGCTGTTATTTTTTCTTTACATAAGCAAATAAACCAAACTTGTGAGATAATGATCTAATAATAAAGATACAGTGAATTATAAATATCATCGTTAAGCATTTCGCATAGACATTTCAGGGCACTGGTCTGACTTATAATACAAACATGCGGCAACATGGATACTATGACATTTGTTTTGACTTCTGGCTTAATTGTGGGTTTGTAAATTTAGTAACTCAAAGAGCCAAAATGGGATTGGGGAAGGGAAGAAGAGAAAAAGAATGGGCTGGCCCGGTGGCGCAGTGGTTAAGTTTGCACACTCTGCTTTGGTGGCCTGGCGTTTACAGGTTCAGATCCCGGGCGCAGACCTACACACTGCTCATGAAGCCATGCTGTGGCAGTGGTCCCACACATAAAAAAAATAGAGGAAGATGAGCACGGATGTTAGCTCAGGGCTCATTTTCCTCACCAAAAAAAAAAAAAAAAAAAATAACAGAGAAAAAGAATGGCCCTAACTTTAAGTTCTGAACTACAGATTTTTAAAACGTTTTCTACAGTAACATTTCTTTTATTCTTTTTATTTTCTATGGTAATATTTCTTTTATTTTTTATGGATTTTAACAAGGCCCTATAAGAATCTCATCACTAAATTAAAAAAAATTTTTTTAGAATTGATATTAGCAACACAAGTATTGAGGAGCTAAATACTATGAGATTAATCCACCACCAGGCCATTAAGCCAAATCAAAAGGTATTCTCATTTCTAGCTGAAAAAGCAATAAAAGACAAGCACCCTAGTGCACCCACTTTCCCGTGTGGAAGAAAAAGCACAGAAAAGATCAAGATTTAAAGATGAGAAGAAATACCAAAAAAAAAAAAAAAAAAAAAAGAAAAAGACTGAGAAGAACACATAATGACAGTGAGAAAAATAAAAATATTAAAAAAATCCTACAGCTAAAGCTGAGTCCGCCTTACTTCAATCACAGCTGAAATTTCTGGATGTCAATCAGTACCCAAGGGCAGACTGGAGCCAGCATTGTAATAACATTGGGAAGTTAAAATTATAAAATGGTGGAGAGAGAACAATAGCCCATAGAGGAGTGAATCCACAAGTAAAAGAACAGAACTAGATGTGTCAGATATGCTGTGGATTCCTAACTTGACTGAAAAAAAAAAGAACACGAGAGCCAACTTACACAGCTTCAATGTGATAGATACAGGAAAAAGATGCTGGACCAGGATCTCTGAATCAGTTTTCCATACTATACAGGGTCAAAATTAACAGGCCAACTAAAACTCCTGCTCATCACCACTACTTTTGTACAGCTATCAGGTAGCCATCAGGGAATGCACCAAGTGCTGAGTACAGATATTTAAGATACTGCATTCCCCAGCCACGAGCAGCTCAATCTAGCGGGACTGTATAAAATCCTATAATGAGATGTTATAATATGATGTGTTAAATAAAATGACTAAGGTATGTGTATGTGCCCTGGGAATTCAGATAAAAGATAAGATTCTGGCAGCAAATTCAATGCCCTAAAGCATCTATTTTCTCAATAGACAAGCTGACAGCATTTTTTAATTGAAGACATCAGAAAGTATTATCTCCTCCCAACCCAGCTCCCAAATCCCTTCCTATCTTTCCTCAGAGTATGTTTTCTTCAAATAAGTTCTGAACAAAGTCTATTCTCTAAGCTTTTTCAAAATGGTGAAACTGGTCTAAGCATAATGTAACTCTTCTTTCATGTTTTATTCCCATCAAATAAACTTTAGGTAGTTAACAATTATCTTAGAATTTCCGCTCAGCTCACAGACTACAAATGCATTTATAACCACTCTGCCCTCTCTTACCCAACCTGTATCATGGTGCCATGTTCACTATTTTAAGCCTAAGTCATTCAGGTAAGGCTTAATAAGGTCTCCTATATTATAAAGGCAAATGTGACTAATAATGTTTAGAGAGCTCTAAACAGAAGATATTTAAGAGCTAAACACCACATACATGAAAAAAAGTCATCTACCTAACACACCCACTCCCTCCAATACTTCTATAATTGACTTGAGGATCTCAAAAAAATTGCAGTAGCTCACTTTTAAAAACTTACAATTAAGACATTTACCAAAAAATAAATCTGACCTGTTTTTTTGTCCTCTGTTTCTTTCTTGTCTTCTTCAATTCTAGCTTTCTTTGCTCCTTTCTTATGATCAGCCACATTTCTACGACCTCCTTCTCCCTCGTCCTCAGAATCTGAGAATTCTTCATCACAAGCTATCCGTTTGTCTGATGCTCTAACTGATATATAAAGATTTCAATAAAAGTTCTGACAAAAGCAGTCACAGGTTTTACAATTGTTACAGCGCACTCTTGCACAAATGCACTAACCAGTCAGCACATTTCAAAGTATAGGATAAGAGATGCTTATTGATTTTAAGATTAGAACTGAATGCATGGTTTGCTAAATACTGAAAATTTAGCTTTGATCTAGGAAGAAATAACAAACACAAAAAACATTTGGGGATCTCATTAAAAAAAACTTTGGAGGAAAAAAATTGTTTTTCTAATAGGAGGTGGGGATGATGTCTCTACCTAAAAAGTAACCTTTTATTTCAGACCTGAGAGGAGAGACAGACAAAATAAAAAATACCACTAATGCCAAGTATGTTAGAATGTCTATATCATAGCATACACCTACCAATCATATTAAGTGGAATGAGAGGCTGTAGAACCAAACAGAAGGTGCTTAATGTTATTCAACTCACTCTACTTTGGATAAATGGGTTATTTTCCGATTTATTCTCAAATATACCTAAGTGGTTAATTTGTGGAAATTTTTATCATATATGTAGTCATATGTAATGGCTGACACTCCAATCAGGTTTTGAGCTATAAGGAAGTCAAATCTACCTAAGATTAAAAACGTGGGGGAAAAAAGATAATAATAGTGTGCTCATGAAACATGACCCATAGTGAAGCTACTGGGCCACTAAAATCTTCAAATTGTAGTGTTGTTTTATAAAACCAGAAAAATGTAACAGAATACACATCAAGGTATTATCTTACTAGAAATTCTCTTGTCTGGATCTTCTCCATCTTCATCTCCACTGTCTTCATGAACAGCATCTTCTGGAATAGCTTGCATTTGGACACCAGGCGCATGAGGTAACATGCGTAAATTTTCAAATAAACGCTGTCTGAATTACACATGCAAAGTTATCAGACAAAAGTCATTTTCTTTCAAGTTCCTCTTAAATGTAAGAGGAAACATGAAGCAAAAAATTTCATCTTTTATCTAGCTTAACCTATGAATTAAAATAATAACATTTACTGAGCACTGATACTTTATATATTATTAACCCATTTAATCCTTAAAACTTACAAGGCAGATACTATTTCAGCCCCTGTTTCAATGATGAGGAAATATAAGCACCAAGACAAATTAACTTGCCAAACACCAGAGCTGGCGTGTGTTAGAGGACGCAAACCTAGGTGTGTGTACTACAATGTCTCTCTAAACACTTTGTTCTTGGAAAATAAATTCCACTTTCATGTACGGCAAGCAAGCGTAAAATTTATAGTGCCCCCTGTAATTTAAAAATCCATTTTAACTAACAGAAAATGAAAATATTTTTGAGCTATGAAGCCCAAACATTTTCCATTATCTTAAAAAATTAAAGAAATCAATAATCTTAAGGTTTCAAATGCTTTTGAAAAAGACAAAGGAAATATATTATGTATAAAGCTAAAATGACCTACTGCACTTGGCCCTCTAAAGGCTCCTGAAGCTATAACAAGATGAAACACTTATCAAATCAATTCAGTGATGTCTTACTTTATTTTTTCCATATATTCTGGAGTGTTCTGGTTTGTCATGTTTGAAGGACTAATATGCAGTTTGAAGTCCGGTCCAAAATACTCAAAGTAATCATTATAGGGCAATTCTATTAAAAACAAAGTTACATATTAAAAGCTTACTTTTCACATAAACCCAGGCACAAAATCTAAATTCAAGTCATGAAATATTTCCAAAGAAAATGTTTAAAAGTGAATTCATTAGTGACTGCTCTCTATTTACAGGGTTTTGTAATCTACTCTAATCACCCATCCATCTAGGTCTATATATTGACAGTTCACACAATAAACTATCATAATAAGAACACTTACCATTGGGAATCTCACAATCAAGGGCAACTGCAGTCTCATATGTCCAACATCGAGCGACATTACGGATTGTGTATCCGCCTCCCCCAAGCATCAGTAACGGTAAATTGAAAGTTTTTACAACTTCTACACATTTAGCATGACCTAAGATAAAGAAGATTTGAATAACAACAAATCTGCATATTGTAACAGTTTGAAAATAAATTTTAAAAAGATAATGAATGCAAACTTTTACTCAACCAAAATGTCTTTTCTAAATATTTTAAAAACAAATAATATGTAAAAATTTCAAGAAATTTCTCGACTAAAACCTTTTATGAAACACCTTTCACACAGTGATATACAAAACACAGTAAGACATAACTGGCTATTTTAGCAGGTGTCCCCAATAGACAAGTCAAATATACAACTATATTAAGATTAAAATATGAATATAACACATTCTCATTAATACAGGAAGATGCTATACAATGTGAAGACGTTATGTTTATGTGAGGTTACATGGGAGGAAAAAAAGTCAGGTTACAATGAAACATTATGTACAACCTAAATTTTTTTTTTATTATCACTTTTCCCTATAGACAAGTACAGAAAAATGATGGAAGGCTATACAACAAAGTTTAACTATAGATTACCTTCAGGTAGTGGTATTATGGATAATATTCTTATCTAAGATTACAAAATTAATATCTACTGCTGTTAAAAACAACAAATTTCTATGTGTAGAAATTTGAATATAAAATAAACCTAACATAAAAACAAAATATTTCCTTTAGTAAAGGTCAGAGTTCAATAATCAATTACAAGTTACTAGCAACTTCTTAGAATATTATCAATCAAGTACATAAGTCAATCTTTAAAGAAAGAAAAAAATCCTTCAATTATAGAAGAAAACCATGCTTGTTGAAGAATGTTTGGAAAAATCAAAAAGTACAAAGAAAAAAATACCTAAAACTCCATCATCCAAAGACGGTTTACTTATATTCCTTTCCAACTCGTTTTTTAAAGTTTAATGATCTATTTTCTTCATATAATTGTATATTGTGAGCATTTTCATTAAGTATTCTTCAATAGTTGCATTACATGACTCACAACCCAATTTTTATTACTGCTACTAGAAAAACATGGGCTTCTTATAATAAATAAAAACCGTTTGGGTATTTTTAAAGACAAAACAAAAAGTTCTTACAGACTTCTAAGTAAAGATAGCTGGCTACACAAAGATGTTTACTTTTCCTTTATCTCAAAACCTGATTTAAAAAAATCCCTTTATAGTCATTTTTAAGGCTAAAATCTATAACAATGACGAATGGGAGAGAACACAACAGTAACAACATAAATGAGAGTAGAAAGGAGATGGGCCAGCACTAACTGACTTTAGCAGACCTGAGAAATTTGAATTGAAGCTGGCAGTGGAAAAAGAATTAAGTTTAAGATTAGGGATTGCAAATATCCTTATAGACTTTATACAACTGAAATTCTACAGTTAGTTGAAATACAATGTAGCTTTATTATTGTAAAAGTAAAAGGCTGCAGTTTATGATTATGAAAGCTATTACTTTTAAGTACAAAAGCATTAAGAACTTTCAAAGCATTAAGACAGGAAAAGTGACAGTTAATATATATTTTAAGAATATATTAGGTACATCATTTTTGGAAGATCATATCCATTTTGAAGCAACACATGGTTATCAACACATTAAGCTGAACAATATGAAACTGCTATTTGGCTATTACTGAACCCATGAAGAAAAGGGGCAATTAATTTCATATGGTTCAACCTAATAAAAGCAGAATAATTAGATTATATCATATTTCTAATGCTGCCTGGTATAGTAGCAATTGTAATATTAAATAAAATAGACTTTAATATCTGTAGTTTTTTAATTCCATTTAGGCTAACAGTCATTCCAGAAAAAGTTCTATTTGAGAATTCTTCATATCATGAGAGAATTCAAGGCAGAACATCAACTTATTACCTAAAAGTTCACAAGGAAAACAACTCCAAAATCACAACATCCATGATACACCACCACTGATCCACATATTATAAATTTTAAGAACTTATTTAATAAAATTTCAGATTTATTCTTACATCCTAGAAGATCATTCCATAATGGTGATCTTTTACTTTGGTCTGGATCTCTATCATATGATGACACCAACACCTGATCAAACTTAAGTATTTGGTGCAGCACTCCTAACCTCTCACACACCTTTTCTCAGGAAGCTACCTGAGACAAAATGAGAGACAAAATGAAGAGAAGACAGACGAAAAGAGCAATCAGGGGGAGCCAACACAACAGAGAAGCAAAGAGCAGCTTTATGTTCCACCAGGTCTACAGAGGACATGCATCCAAACAGGCACAGCTCAGAAGGCTGTTCCTCAAGAAGCTAAAACAGAAAACTTGACGCGTCTGAAGAGATGAGGCTATTTAGACACTGGTGGTTTAGTAGCGAATAAAGAGAAAACTAATGAAAAGACTGGATAGGAAAAACAAGCTATGCAATAAAGAAAATCGAGACAAGCTGAAACGTGCTTTAATATTGTTGACAATGCTGTAAACAGTGAATACCAACACCAAAATTCTGGTATAAATACCAGATTCAAATTGTAAAAATGGAGACAACGGAAGGGTATGTGCGTGTTTTGGAGACGAAGTGGTGAAAGAGAGCTAAATCCCTCCTCTTTCATAAGCAGAGGTCAATATACGAGGCTAAAAATTAAAAGTAACAAAGTTTTCACATTATTCGGAGAAGAAAAATATCAACAGAATCAACCAAAACCACTGAAAATAGCTGCCTTCGTTGGGACTGCAACAAGCCTTACAAAACTACTCATGTGTGAATGTATACATAAATTAGACAAAATAAAAAAGACCTAATTTACTGAAAGAGGATCAATATTGTAGTTATAAAAATCAATTCCAAATACATACATACACACAACAAAAACCCATGAAAAACACAAAACACACAGTTCTATGTTAAAATAGCAGGCAAAAATTTACAATGACAACTTTTATGGGAAGTTCTCAGGAGGAAAAAAATACATTTTTCTGGGAGTATCACCCTTTAAATTGTTTACCTTTGACTGTCAGATTGAAGCAACCAAGCCTATCACCGGACAGTGAGTCTGCACCACACTGTAACACCACAGCACTAGGCTGATACATCTCCATCACTTTCGAGATAATCTGTGTACAAGATAACAAATGTTCATTATCTCTAAAAACATTTTAAGATTCCATTTTGATTTTGAAAATAATAATACTTACAGGCTTAAATATCTGCCCATATGACTCATCATCTATACCATCTCTCATTGGAAAATTGACAGCATAGTATTTGCCTTTTCCTGCACCAATATCCTAAAATACATAAATAGATCTTAGAGAATATTTCATAATAAAAACTATGACGTATTTGTTTATGAAAATATTTTTAAAAGATTAAAAGACTAGGTAGCAAGATCCAATTCTGAATTCATCTTGTAGGTTGAGAAAGGAAATAATACAGATTAAGTGCATATTTATGGATTGCTCATAAAGCTGAAAAGAATCAATTCCAATTAATCTGTAATGATTCTTTTGGGAAGAATTTTTTTTTTTTTTTGGTAAGATCAGCCCTGAGCTAACATCCATGCTAATCTTCCTCTTTTTTTCCCCCAAAGCCCCAGTAAATAGTTGTATGTCATAGGTGCACGTCCTTCTAGTTGTTGTATGTGGGACGCGGCCTCATCATGGCCAGAGAAGCGGTGCGTCAGTGCGCGCCCGGGATCCGAACCCGGGCTGCCAGTAGCGGAGCGTGCGCACTTAACCGCTAAGCCACAGGGCCAGCCCGAGAAAAGAAATTTAACATAAACAGTTAAAGGCAATCTCAAGCTACAGTCATACACTGCATGATGTTCTGGTCAATGACAGACCACATACACAACAGTGGTCCCATAAGATTAGTACCATCTAGTCTAGGTGAGCAGTAGGCTATACTACCTAGGTTTGTGTAAGTACACTCTATGATGTTCCCACAACAACGAAATTGCCCAAAGCAGCATTTCTCAGAACGTGTCCCCGCTGTTAAGCAGCACACGACCGTACATACCACATTAACCCAAGAAATGCATCATAAACAATGTATAAGACAACTTTCTAAGTAAAATTTTAAAAACATATACTCTGAACCAAAGAACCCTGCAGGACAATTGTCTTTGTAATGCAGAATCCTTCTTGTGGCTCACAATCTGGTACGAGTTTACTTATGATGAAAGAAAAGCCCAGACTTTCTTGAAGTTTTAACAGCTGTAGACTAGATCGAAATCTGTTCGTTAACTGGGCTTGACATAAATTTTGTTTCTACTTGTTGAATAAGTACTGCTTTGGGCATTAATACCTCCCAAAAGAAGCAAAGGAGAAAAATTAAGAGCTGGGTTCCAGCAACACACACACACACTTAAAATATACACATTAATTTATTTGTGTATGTCATCCATGTGTATTTGTATATATGTATGTGTGTATATGTATCTCTCTGTGTGTGAATATCTGGATATATACACAGATACATGTATATATTCCTATAAGAAATGGTATAGTAGAAACATTTCTACAAAATAGTGCTGTGACTACAATACCAAAAGAATGGGGGTGACTGATTCTTAAGCATTTTAAATTACGTCTCAACGTATATGAATCTTTACAATTACTAACACTTGTATAAGTCCTTCCATTATCTCTCATGGAATATCTTAGCTTGAATCCATTATTTAAAAAGTATAGTTTACCCTTCAATATTAAGAGTTATTATGACCCAACTTTCAATGAAGAAAAAGTAAGTGGAAATTACACAACTCCCCTCATAATTTTTCTTAAAGAAATCTAAATTTTTTATACATAACTAAATATGAACTATACAAACGTAGATAAACTATTGTGAATCCCTAGACTCCTACACTAAAAACACAGTTAGAATATTTTTTTTTTTTTTTTGTGAGGAGGACTAGTCCTGAGCTAACATTTGCCAATCCTCCTCTTTTTTTGCTGAGGAAGACTGGCCCTGGGATAACATCCATGCCCATCTTCCTCTACTTTATATGGGACGCCGCTACAGCGTGACTTGACAGTGGTGTGTTCGTGCGAGCCCGGGATCCGAACCGGCGAACCCCAGACTGCCGCAGTGCAGCGTGCGCACTTAACTGCTTGTGCCACTGGGCCGGCCCCTGGAATATACTTTAACACTAAGATTTCAGAATACAGAAAGTTGGTCGGCACTTCTCACTCTAGCTAAAGACTGGCAGCTCAGAGCTGCTGCCCTTGTTGGACCAAGCTTTCTTTCTTCCATTTCTTATTCCACAACTGCAAAACTTCCACCTAGACTACTGATCTAATAAATGCAAGCAGAGTTTTAACAATCATCTAAACTCAGAGAAGCCTTCCTTTCTTACTCAGAACGAACCGTCAGGTAGAAAAGGGAATGTTTATTAAATTAACATCCAAAGATACAACTTTCACAAAAGTCCAAATACAACTACACATATAATGTAATGACTGATTTTAGTTTCCTTACAAAACCTGGGGATGCGTTTATAACATCCAAAGGGAAAAAATTAAGATGAAATTTCATACAGTGAGTATAAAATTTTAAGTGAATAAAAAGTCATTCCTCATTTAAGTGAGTTGAAAGTCATTGTCAAATCTTTTTTTTTTGGTGGGGAAGATTAGCCCTATGCTAACATCCATTACCAATCCTCCTCTTTTTGCTGAAGAAGACTGGCCCTGGGCTAACATCCGTGCCCATCTTCCTCTATTTTATATGGGACGCCACCACAGCATGGCCTGACAAGCGGTGCGTGGGTCTGCGCCCGGGATCCGAACCTGCAAACCCCGGGCCACCGAAGTAGAGCATGTGAACTTAATCACTACACCACCAGGTGAGCCCCCTCAAATTTTTTTAAAACATGCATTCTCCAATATTTTCAGTCATAAGAATATCGTCAGAAATTAAAACAGAGGGCTCCACTTGCCATTTCTGAGATTAACTAGGATTCTATTGCAAAGACACTATCTTTCTTTAAGCTTAAAGCTGGGGAGGCTTCTGCTTCACTTCCACTAGGATGCAACGGTTCGTAGACAAAGAATTCTACTGATTTAGAACAGTGGTTCTGGAACTTCAGTGTGCAGAATCACCCAGGGTTTCTGGGGCCTGAGAATATGTGCTAAGACAAGTTCCCAGGTGATACAGATTCTGCCAGTTTAAGCATCATACTTTGGGCACCACCGCTCTGTTAGGACCAAGTGGGGAAAGGCACTGAAGGAGCCAACTGGCAAGGAACTGAAAATACAAATTTGCAATTTTAAAAGCCACATAACATAGATTGAAATAAATTAAACAAGTGACCTCCTACCCATCTATAAGATAAGAAAGGTTTCAACATCTCAATTCTTATTGAAAGAGCACCACCTTGTGGTCAAATAAACAAAAGCCACACATTTGAAGAATACTTGAAGGCCACTCTAAACTTCTGGTTGCTAAATAAACTATAACGACATACCACAGATCTGAAAAATAACTTTAACAAAACATTTTAGAACTAATGTTGAATGCCATGTTAAGAGAAATCTCCCATATAATCCAGGCTGAATTAAAAACAGCTGTTTAAATTTCTGAATAAACTTCAACATGCATATAGTTTGTTTCCAAAAAAAAAACTCCAGTGAATCGAATCAAAAAATCTTCAAGAAGCCTAAACAAACAGGATTTGAACAGTGGTTTTTACATTCATAAAATACAAGAGCACCAAATGGAAGAAGATAACAAATATAATAGAAATAAATGAACTTAATGTAATAGGCAGGCAAGATAAGCTATGGTATTCTTTCTCTCCTCAAATGATATATATCACAAATTTCAGAAGCCTAAGGAAAAAAGAGATTAAAATTATATCTATTAAAGCAAAACCAATCATAAAAGGAGGGCAGTTACAAGAACCTAAAAAAGACTTAGTCAATTATTTTATTCTACCAATCTTTACATTCAACAGCAATGTAGGGCTACATTAAGTAGGTTTTGAAGATTCAAACTGAACATCAAGAAAACTGCTTCATGCTTTGTGGATGTTCAAAAATATTTATTCAACCAAAGAAAATAGCTGAGCAAAAGAAAGGCCTTTAAGTTTTCATTAACTTTTGCTTAGTAAGCAAAAGTGAATTCCAGCAGATGTGATAGCACATAAAATGACTCAATTCTGCATACAAGCTTCAAATTAATGACTCAGAAAAAATATTAGTTCAGGTATAGGATTACTAGCCTCCTAGGTTAATCTCATAATATTTATTCAGACAGAATTCAGTCTTACCCTCAAATCTCCTGTTCCAGGAAAGTATTCCCCATATTTATGGAATGATACAGTCATTACACGATCTGTTGTATAAAAAGCTTCTTCAACACCATCACCATGATGAATATCAATGTCAATATATAAGACCCTCTGATGATATCTGAAAACAAAGCCATAAGTAAGTTTTTAAAAGGTTTTAAGATGGGAAGAAACTGCCATAGATTCGGGAAACCTATTTCTGATCTGTTGCATTCCAGGATGTTTGATCCCCCTTTTTACTTTACTTTCAGCCTAAGAGACCATTCAAACATCAGAAGTTAGTTTGAGCCTTAGACCTTTAAAACCTCCCTTTAGGCCCAATCTAGGCAAGAAAATGTATTTATTTACTTTTTCTGTGAAATCTGTCCTACATTATGTGCTTCAAAAACAGTACATACTTCTATATATCAAAAACTGAAGATTACACCATACTTAAGATTGTTACTTTAAAACATCTTTCTAGTAAATATTCAATATATAAAATAGTGTTTGGCAACCTATGGTCCGTAGTCCAAATTTAGCCAATAGCTCTTTTTGTACAGCCTTTGAAGAACAGTTTTCAATGGCTGAAAAGTAAAATCAAAACAAGAATATTTCAAGCACGTTATGTGACAATTAAATGAAATTCAAATTTCAATGTCCATAAATAAAGTGTTATTGAAACACGGCCATGCTCATTTGTTTACGGATTGTCTACGGCTTCTTTTGGACTTCAACTGCAGAGCTGAGTAGTTGTGACAGAAACCACATGTGGTACTCTCATCAATTAGCGCTGCTTGGAACACTACAAATCAGTGACGCAGTTATAACGCAAATGCATTTTAAGAGCCACGTGCACCATCATACCTTGACATCTTACTACCGTGCATACCCATGTCAAAACAAGTAAAAAGGGGGCCGGCCCCGTGGCTTAGCGGTTAAGTGCGCGCGCTCCGCTGCCGGCGGCCCGGGTTCGGATCCCGGGCGCGCACCGACGCACCGCTTCTCCGGCCATGCTGAGGCCGCGTCCCACATATGTGCAGCTATGACCTACAACAATCTACTGGGGCTTTGGAGGGGAAAAATAAATAAATAAAATAAAATAAAAAAAAAAAAAAAACAAGTAAAAAGGAAAGTAAATTTTAAATGTCATCCTTTTAAGGCACAGTGAAGTGAGGACTGTTACTGAAATGAACAAACACGGAGCCCTGTTTTTATTTTACAACAATACCACAGCTGTATTAAAAGAATACAATATAAGCTGACATTTCCAGACTAAGCACTCATAAGAATACTCTCAACTCATAGGAAAGCAACATTTGGAAAACTTATAAAACAAAAAACAGAATGTCTCATCATAGCAGCACTTCTTCACAAAAATAAAAATAAAGCTGTGAGCAAAGTAAGTTTCTAATGACTCACAAGTTGCTTACCAACAGTCACTTAATTAAATCATGTTTGCACCAGTGGAAGAAACGTGTCCAGAGAAATTAAATTAAACTTGTTTAAGAGCATTAGCATGCGGGCAAAAACTGTTGCTTAGAGATGAAGACACAGGGACCAACATCAATAGTGAATTAAAAATAAGGCAAATAATTTTTAATTTTTAAATGAAAAATAGAAATACCATATGATCCAGCTATTCCACTACTGGGTATTAAAGAATATGAAATCAATAATTCAAAAATATATATGCACCCCTATGTTCATCGTGGCATTATTCACAATAGCCAAGATGTAGAAACAACCCAAGTGCCCATCGACGGATAACTGGATAAAGATGTGGTATATATATACAATGGAATACTACAGTCATAAAAAGAGACAAAATCACACCCTTTTCGACAACTTGGATGGACTTTGAGGGTTTTATGCTAAGCGAAATAAGACAGAGAAAGACAAATACCATATGATTTCATTCACATGTGGAAGATAAACACAGATTGGTAGTTACCAGAGGGGAAGGGAGTAGAAGGGTGAAAGGGGTAAAGGGGCAGATATGTATGGTGACGGATAAAAGCTAGACTATTGGTGGTGAACACAATGCAGTCTACTCAGAAACTGAAATAGAATAATATATGCCTGAAATTTACACAATGTTATAAGCCAATAGGACTTCAATTAAAAAAAAAAAAACAAGCCAAATGATTTCTAGTGGTTTTCCTTGGCTCTTAATTAGTCAACTGACACAGTTCAGCTGTTTGAGGAGTCAGTACCAAATTTTAGGTGACCGAAAAGTAACCTCTATAAACAGTATGCGTGCAATAACCACAGGCAAGAACATTTTCAAAGTTGAGAAAACACTAATTCACTACAGTCTGAAGTGGAATCTGCTAAGATGTGTTATAAATGATGATGGTAAAAAAAAAAAATCTAAATTTGTAAATCTCCAAATTCACAATTACTTCTATAGATCTGTCTCTCAAACTGCAGTCAGACAACTTTAAAACTAGCTCCTTTAACAACTCAGATAATTATATTCACTAGTAGAGACAAAGCCCCATTTTATGTGGAAGCTAGGCAGTTAGCTGGATTCATTCAATAGGTAAACAAAATCCCTTTGACACAGGTTTCAAATCTTTGCCTTCAAAAGTTAAAACTCACAAAATGTCAGAACATAAACTTCCAGGGTCACGTCATTTTTCATTAGTGGAAACTAACTAAAATCTAAGTTGCCAAACTACTTCTAATACTTTTTAAAAGGGTACTATTAAGGAATTTTAAAAATTTATATGCATTTCTCATTCTTCATAATCCAAAAATTGGGCATATTCCCGGTATTTTTACAATAGTTTGTAACGAATCCATAGAAGATTCACCACTATTTTCAACCTACCATTTACTTTATATTTTTTTAAAAGAGCCAGATTTTTGTTTTAATTAAAACACTTTTTCAGAGGAAAAATATGAACACATATTAACTTACTTTAGTAATTCAAGGATGGCAAGCACAATATCATTAACATAACAGAATCCTGATGCTTCTGATTTCTTAGCATGATGTAATCCTCCAGCCCAATTAACAGCCATATCAGTTTGTTGTCGGTTTAATTTCACAGCCCCAGCTAAGAAACAAGACAGGGTAGACTTTTAAAATGTTTAAAATAAAAAATCAGTATAACTAGACAAAAGCCCTATAGGGAAGAGTATGCTATGCATAAGTAAAAGAGTTTAAATCATAAAGTAGGAATCATTGTGTAGGGCACCAACAGTAGTGTTTCCTTAGATAAATATTTTCCTATAGCTGTGATCTGATGAATAAGAATATCTATGGAAAGTGGTACTCACAACGGTAGCTAGAAGAGAGGGAGGCAAAAGAAATCTCTAAGTGAACAAGTAACAGAAGTAAGAAACTAAGAAGTAAAAAAAAAAAAAAATATGTTCGAGTCACTGTAATCACGAAACACGGGTTTTAAGGACAATTGTACTCTACTATAAATATACTGACTGCTTTCTGTTATCAAAATCTACCACCACTAAAACGTTTGCTCTAAACAAATAACCCAAAAGATACACACCAAATTTAATCAACTTTTAAATCTGACTAACTCAGGATGCTTACCAACTGAGCCACCAGTTGAGAGCTGACAAAACTCAAAGAGTCCATCAAACACTGGACAGTCCTCTCCAACATTAACTGTGGAAGACAGATATCATTAGTTTCAATCTATTCTGTGAATTAATGAAAGCTCTTTCTTACAAAAACTATTTCCTACAAATAGTTTTTGGTTTGATGCAATCATAAAACATACCATGATAGTAATCTAAAGTTTTCAATTTAAAAATATAACTTACCCGAGGTAATTAAAGTGTTATATGTGAACTACCACCACCAAATGTTATCAGGATTATTTGTGGAATATCTCTGCTCTATTAACAAGAAATCAATAGCTATCAAAATATAAACGGTATTTGCTTTAATTAAAACATGGACAATTTTTCTAGGCATTTCTCCTTAAACATACATTAATAAATTAATCAATGTTCTAAAAAGTTTAAATAACTTCAACTACTTTATGATTTACTTTCTTTAAAACTACTCAAGTACACAGAACATCCACAACCTTGAAATGTATTTTAGTGAGTACTAAAAAGATGTAACAGCTGATTGCCTATGTCCATGGTTAACCTTGATCCTGCAAGATGGCAAGAATTAACCAGGTTCACGATAGCCAAGATACAGAAGGAAGGAGTACTTACAGCACAAGGAAACAACACATACAGATACATGACACACCACCGCATATTTAGTTCGTTAGTACTGAGAGAATGTAAAGGGACATAGATGTATGTAACTCATTCTTTGTCTCTCTCCACCCTCCAAATTATAACCTCTTCAAGAATAGGGTCAATATTTTATATAGCTTTGCACACCCTTAATTTATCAGCACTAGAATGAATAAATTTAGTTTCTTACTGCTCAGATATGACCATCATCTTATTAAAATTCAGTATTATGTAAGTTTTAAATCAATACTGTTAATTCATTTGCCCTAGGACTATCCATTTCTTAATTTAAGCCTGAATCCTACTGAAAAAACAGGGATAAATAATACCTATTTTGTTTATATTATAGCATTTTATTAAATCAAATGAGATAATCCATGGTAGAAATGTACATGAAGTTCTACAAATATATGAGGTATCTAGCAACTACACTTAATTTAGTATTATTGAAACTCTTTTTTAAATCATCCCTGAAGTCCATCAATAAAAACGATGAGAATGAACTCCAGTATCAAGCTTTAAAAGCCACTGTTCCAATCATTTTAGGATGACATTTTGCATTCCACCTTCAAGCCAACCTATCTGATAATAAAATGCCTTTTATCTATAAAAGAGAACACCATGTAGAAGAGAATAAAAAGCTTCACTAACATCAAAACAAAGGGAAGTAACAGATTATATATGTATTATAGTCCAAATTAACCAAAGCATACATAGAGAAGAGGTATACACACCAGGCTAAGGCCAATCAAAGTATAGTCAATTTTTTAAAGCAGGGGAGCGAGGTCTCTCTACCAATATCCATTATCCCAAGGTAACATGGGACCATAACAAAGAGCAGAGGAACATCTAAACAGCTCTTTGGCAGTCTGGCAGAACAATAGGCTCCAGGTAGGTTGTTCCTTTTTTAAGTATTGTTACATTGACTTTTCAAATCAATAAATAGTTAAAATAATATTTTAGATCAGAAAAAAATACCTAGATTTGGATAACTTTAATTATAAGCTTCTAAAAATACTCATTTGTACTTATCAATACTAGAAACGTACATCTCTGCATCTGCTTACTATACTCAGACATGTTATCTGGTCTTATTGAACGCAGAAATTTGATGTACTCATCACTGTGGTATTTTGTCATTTCTTCAGCAGTGGCTTTATGGGGCCTCTGTGAAGAAAAATAAATGTCAGAATTGTGGAATTACAACTGGTTATATCAGAGTTTTCAAACACAAAGTATACAATTTCCCATAACAGTCCTCTCAAAAGAACTAGGTCTGCCAGAACAAAATAAATTCCAAAGCTAATCCAAATTTATACATGTGTTTTAGGAAACAGTAATCAATTCCAAAGCTAATTTATACTCCTTTAAAAGCATCAGATGGGTCTAACACTAACTATGAATTAATCATTCCTTTTATTTTAGTGGAAACAGGTCAATCCTTATAAAGTCAAATCCATGTTCACAAACTCTGTCTCTCACTTTCCAGGATAAACCTTCTGCTCTAAATTCAGTGATTTCATCAATGACCTTCCAGGATGAGACGCATTCTCCATTATAAGTCTTTATTCATGATCTCTCTTCCTTTTCCCTTGCCTATCCTAATCATCTGTTCCAAAGAGCTCAATTTCATTTACAACATACTTCTTCCACAAGGCTTTCTGAGTCTTATCCAACTCCTTCTCTTCTCTAAATGTCTGTAACCAAAAGAAAATAACTCACATATATTGCCCAACATTGTTAACTGCTTCAAGTCATTCTTTACTCCCTAAATATACAAGAATTGTTGTGTCTTGTATCTATTTTTATATATTCCCATCTTTATCTTCAAAATCACCTAAGGCAGTTGTATCTTATAGTCATGCGCTGCACGACGTTTCGGTCAACGACAGACTGCATATACAACAGTGGTCCCATAAGATTAGTACCATATAGTCTAGGTGTGCAGTAGGCTATACCATCTAGGTTTGCCTAAGTATACTCTATGATGTTCGCACAACGACGAACTGGCCTAATGATGTATTTCTCAGAAAGTATCCCCGTCATTAAGTGATGCATGACTGTGTTATTTGTACTTTGCTTGCCCACTAACACAGTGTTCCATATGCCAATAAGTATTTGTAGCATTAATTTCCTCATAATTCTTTTGTTAACAGTCCCAGGTCAACTCCTCAGCAGCAAAGACAGGTCAACAATTATTGTAACAAAAATATTTAGTATGCTAAACTGAGTTGTTCTCCAGAAATGTGAAACCTGGGGTAGGGGAAATTGTTTTTAAAATGGTTGTAGGAAGACGGAAAAAACAGGCTACATTTCCCATACTCTCTGTTTTCTCTGAAGAATAAAAACAAAAAGAGAAGTTTCTGTTTTCTTCCAGGTCTTTCATCTGCTAAATGCCCTCCAAAGGAAGTAGTAAACAGACTTTCAAAGTAATAATTAAAAAAAAAAAAAAAAAGTCAGTGCTGAATATTTACCAAAAGGTATACTCACGTATATTTCCATTTTTCTATATAAGCCATAATTTAGCAGCAAGTTATGGGTCATGCGGATTCTATGAGGTTTCATGGGATGACCCTGTCCATAATAATAATTTCCAATATCACCTAAAACAGAAAAGAGACAGACTGAAGAATACAGACAAGAGAATCTTCATGAACTATCTAAATTTACTTATGTTCATCATTAGAAGGCATTTACTACCTAAAGAAGATTGATTTAAAACCTTAAACAATGATTTTAGATTTCGCAACTTTAAAATTATAATAGAAAACCAAGATATCATGCACACTTTCACATGCTGATGACTCTATTAATACATCATGTTTATTTATAGATTACAGCAAGCAAGCTTTTCTGATTTTCAGTTTGCCAAAATTTCTTATTTAGAATTAGCCCAAATAAAATATTCTTTACTCACAAAAGTAGTTTTTGTTCCTTAAATATCTGCTTTTAGTATTCGCTGGCAAATCCGATGCTTAAGGTAAATTCTCTGAGTTTCACTGGTATGATTTAAAAATTTTACAGCAAGATATCACTTCTTGGGCGATTTAATGACACTCCAGAAATCCTTTATAGTTGATATTATGGAGCTAAATCCTTCTATATCCACATCACAGTCCATACGGGAAATTCTGGTAACTGAAATTTGGATCCTAAACAAATTTTTGCTCTGATGACATAATTCATGACATTTTTCAAGGTATAGGGTATTCTGTCTCATCCTTCAGGAGTGAAAAGTTATAATTCCTAGCCTATCTTTTAATGACATCTTATATCTCAACGTCTTAAAATATATGCCTAACAGTTATTTTAAAATAAACAACACCAAAATAGATTTTCATCTACCAAATTCCAATAAAATTATACTTTTAGGTAAAGGTCCAGTGTTTCTATAATAAAAAGTGCTAAGGAAGCCTCTTAAATACACACTACTTTTCTAATGTAATGGGCACTTTTTACAACAGCCTTTATTAAATTAGAAACCAACTGTAGGGGGCTGACCCAGTGGCGCAAGCGGTTAGGTGTGCGCGCTCTGCTGTGGCGGCCCAGGGTTCACCAGTTTGGATCCCAGGCGTGCACCGACACACTGCTTGGCAGGCCATGCTATGGCGGCGTCCCATATAAAGTGGAGGAAGATGGGCACAGATGTTGGCCCAGGGCCAGTCTTCCTCAGCAAAAAAAGAGGAGGATTGGCAGATGTTAGCACAGGGCTGATCTTCCTCACCAAAAAAAAAAAAAAAAAAAGAAAGAAAAAAAAGAAATCAATTTTAGTACTAATTCTAGTCTTTAAATAAGCAATTCCAAAATTCTGTTAGGACAGTCGAGCTGATTTTAACAGCTTGAAGTCAATCATTTCAATATGGGTTAATACAATAAAAGCTAGAGATAAAGAATGCCATTTACTCACTTTCTGGATCAAAAAATCTTTCAAAATCTTGCCTAAATACACACCTTTTTTTGCTTAATGGAAACTGACAACTCAAAAACTTTTATTTGTCTCTTTCATATATTTTATAGTAGTCCAGGATGAACATTCACTTTTATAACCCACCTGTTTCTAATAATACTACTACTTGATTTTGTTGGTTTCACACTTCTAATTTACTTGACTTTTCATGTTCAACACAAGCTCTCTCCTGAAAACAATTCATATATACACTGGTCATTTAAAGGAAAAGCCACCTTTCTCAATGCAGGGGCCAACAACAAAGCTAAGACAACATACAGACAAGTAGCAAAGCAGGGCTATGGGGATACACGACACTCCTCTCCATTTATCATAATTCAGAGGCTATGAATGCAGGAAGCAAACCATCTTCCAAGGAAGGATCTGCTATAAAGCTCTACCCTACATGGTGGCAGTACATATAGTTCCTTGAAAGCACCGTGGTCTCAGTGAATTCTAAAATATGGAAACCTACTAGAGCTACAAAGCATCAGGTACCCCAGTTAATGCCAAGGAAGGTATTTCTAAGTTATCATCACTACCAAAGGAGATCACAAGGGTAAGAATAAAGAAACTCTAGTCTTCACATAACTTCAATCTGTCTCTGTGTAAAAATTACCAAGAGGAAATGTCTTTAACATCTACTATATCTCTTAAGATCAAAACACTTTCATTATGGATACCCTGAGAATCCAACGGAAAGCCACCAATAATCTATTGAAGGGAGAGTACAGTTATAATTTCTCAGCAAGCATGTTTGAAAAAAAAATAATGGGGGCTGGCCCCATGGCCTAGTGGTTAAGTTCAGCGGCAGCACTTTGGCAGCCTGGGTCCAGTTCCTGGGTGCAGACCTAGACTACTCTCAGTGGCCATGCTGTGGCAGTGACCCACATACAAAATAGAGGAAGATTGGCACAGATGTTAGCTCAGGGCAAATCTTCTTCAGCAAAAAAAGAAAAAGAAATAATGATGATACCACTATTTAACATTTATTGAGTGCTTACTAGGAGGCACTACTCTAAGCACTTTACATGTATTATCTGTTAATCTTCTCAACAACCCTCTGATGAAGGTATTTAGAAGGGTGAGATACAGAAGTCAGTTAATATTGCCCAAGTCACACGGCTAGCAAGTAGAGCTCAGATTCAAACTCAGGTAGGGCAACTCAGCCAGTCTTCTTAAGTAGTAGCTATTGGGAGAGCAATGGCATTTACAGTCACTAGAAGGAAATGATAGGGGAAGCTTGATAAGAAACAGACATAATATGGAATATAAATATTTTAATAAAGGCTTAGGGTCTTTCTGTGTCTGTGTGTGTGTGTGTGTGTGAGTGAGACTGGCTCTGAGCTCCTCTTTCTGCTGAGGAAGATTAGCCCTGAACTAACATCTGTGCCCATCTTCTATATTTTATGTGGGATACACCAGAGCATGGCCTGATGAGCGGTGTGTAGGTCCATGCCCGCCATCCAAACCCGTGAACCCCAGGCCACTCAAGCGGAGTGCATGAACTTAACCACTACGCCACTGGGCTGGCCCCCTTAGAGTCTTTTTAATTTAAGGAAAATGAACAAAAGAAATTGCCTATCTATCTAATCCATGAAAGTAACCTACTTTTTTTACCAACAGGGCCTCAAATTTTGTATGAATAACACATATGAAAAATAAAGGGAAAAACAAAAAAAGCTACTGTACTATTTTTGTCTTCCACAGACTACCCAATCCACTAGCAGCTTTAACACACTGGCCACTCCTCCTTGAAACATTTGCAGTCTTGACTTCCATAATACCACTTTCCTGGATTTTACTCCTACCCCATAGCCACGCCTCTGCCAACCTTTAAATATCAGGGGTTTCTCAAGTTCATTCACTCATTCAACAAATCAAGAGCTTACCATGTGCCAGGCACTGTTCTAGGTGCTTGGGTAAGTCAGTGAACAAGAGTGCTGCCCTAAATCCTCTTCTCTCAGGACTGAGTCCCCTAACTGCACAATCCAGAAATTTAGGAGTCATCCTTTATTCTGTACCACCATCACCCAGTCCCAACTCCATTCCCAATCCATCAATAAGTTCTATTGGTTTTACTCCCAAATTGCCTCTTAAATCTGTCCATTTTTATCAGCCACAACCATTACATTTTATGTGGATCAATATACACTTGATTCTTGCTTCCCATTTTACATTCTACCGCTCTTTACCACCCTTTCTCTACTTCTAAGAGTTGTCTCTACTTAAAAACCTTCAGTGGCTTTCTACTCCATGGATAAAGTGCAAATCTCTTAGCACAAAGTCTTGTGTGTTCTGGCCCTTTACTACCTAGCCCGGTACCCCACGGTTCCCTCACGTCTTCCTCTTGGCTCCCTTTCTGCTAAGAGCACCAGGTGCTTCGTAACTACTTGGCCTTGGCAGTCTGCAATTTCTCATGTAGGAAACCTCTTTTAAGTTTGGCCTATTCTCTTCCTTCAGGCCTTCCCTTGTCTGATTACTCTACAACGGTCCCCTCTCTTACTATCTAACAGATTTTTATTTCCTTCTTAGGACTTAAGTAACCTCTTGTCTACTTGGCACACAGCAGGGACTTTAAGCCCATTTGATATTTCTGAACCCAGAGTTGACTTCATGAACAGGTATAAGCCAGCTGCTGTTGAAATGGACAGGATAAGACTTACTAACTAGTACAAATATTCTTATATTTGAACTTTTAAATCTGATCTCATTCATGTTTCAATGCTATTATCATTGCCTAGGAGATTACCACCTCCCTCCCCATTCCAACTGTTTCCTTTAAGGATTTGTCAAGAGAAGCATTTGAAGTTTTTGTTAAGTGAAAGAAATAATTACTAATACTTCTTTTGTAGCAGTGGAGACATGGTTCCACTCTTGTGTCACCAAGGGGGAAAAAAATCTTTAAGTACCAGGTGTTGACGTCTCCTTGGACATTAAAACTAGTCAATGTGGAAAAGGATAAGTGGCAGACTGAGTCAAACAAATACAAATGTACTTTCATTGTAAAACAGATAAAATGCCACTCGTCCTACCTGTTTGTAGCTCAGAGTGACTTTAAGAGTTAGAGAGAATGTTATATGAAAGTGTTCTATCTATACAAATATAAGGTATCAATCATTTATTCATCAATAATTCAAGAAATCTTTAATTTTTTTATTTAGATGGTGTAGGTACAGACATAAGTAAAACGGATTCTATATCCTCATGAAGCTTATATTCTAGTGGAGAGAGACAAAGTTAGGCAGTACAAGTGATAGGGAGAAAAGCAGTAATGGGGACTAAGGTAATAGGGGAAAGCCCCTCTGATACGGCAAAATTTGAAGGAAGTGCGTGGTAAAGAATATCTGGGCGAAGAGGATCCAAGTATAGGACAATCTCAGTCTTATTTAAGAGTTATGTTCTACTGTGTTTAAATGATGTGCAATTAAGACCACTGGTATCCATGAACTGCTGCTGAAATTCATTCAGCAATCTGATTTACCCCCAAAGAAATGATTACCTATTTTATGGAAAATAAAAGATTTATACTATAGCTAAGAACCCACACAGTTGTATTAAAGGCTATCTAGCAAAAGACTGGCACCACTGTCATAAATAAAAGTCCAAGAAAATCTGTCAATAGTTGGCTGCCAAGTAGAATTCTTATAATCTGCTAAAGTAAAAAAGGAGTACACTAAGAGGCACTATCTCGGTAACTTTTATACTCTATCTTCGTGTAGTGTTGAGTGCTTTTCTCTGAACCACGTGTCTCCAAACATTTTGATGCACCCTATCAGAGGAGGAAAAAATAGAGCACAGAGCAATATGCATATGATTACATAAATTACATATACAGACAACCCTATTATATTGTATACATAGTAAAACAGGCACTAAATGTGACTGGCCTCAAGCTTAATACAAAACAAAGTATACCTAACATTTCTAGATAAAGCATTAAAAAGGTGACTACAGTCATGCATCCCTTAACGACAGGGACACATTCTGAGAAATGCTTCTTTAGGCGATTTCGTCGTTGTGCAAACATCATAGAGGGTACTTACACAAATCTAGATGATATAGCCTACTACACACCTAGGCCCTATGGTACTAATTTTATGGGACGACGGCAGTATATGCGGTCAATGGTAGAGCAGCACATGACTGGATCGTAATCAGGGTCTAACACAGCTTGGTTTGCTAATTACATTTAAGTAAAGAAATCACATCATTTTAAAGCCAGAAGGGATCTCAGTGACTAACTATATCATTTTACAGATTACCGATAATCTTGCAGTATACATAAAATGACCAAGATTTAGAAATATGTTTTTGGAAACTTAAGAGGCATGAGTCAATAGCTATAATAAGAGAAATAAGAACTTCTCTGACTTTCCCTCAAAGGTTTAAGGATACCTCATCCATCAATGCCTGAAGGTTCACTTGGAACCAGCATTCCAGTGATCTAAAGGGTATAATACTGAAGACTAAAATTTACAGGGAAAAATACATATATCTTTAAAAGTCCTTTCCATATCTGCTAGACATTCTCTCTGCTGCCAAGAGTGTGCCTAATGGTCCCAGTAAGCCTAAAGGTAGGATTCCTATGGTTACAGAAATTTGCTACTTCACTCTTTTCCTCCTTATCTTTCTTCCATCTACTTGCTTTACCAACAAGTTAAAACCAGTTAATTTAGGCTGGCAGATTATTCAGGCCCTATTTCTACCGATACTACCCACTCCCAATCCAGACCATGTTGTATACCTTCGAGTCATAGAACTCTTTGGTGCAGAAGCTGCTTTACTTGCATCCTCTTTCCTCACAATTAAAAAAAAAGCTTTTGGAATTAATTGTGCAGAGCTTAGCACACTATCATATACTAATAATTAGCATAACGATACCTATCAAATTTAATAATCTCTGCAGAATATTTTATTAGACTCCCCACAAAAATCCAAAGAATATTTCAAATGTAAGCAACGACAAATTCTATTCTAAAAATGAGTCAAGGAAGAGCCTTGGACAAAAGACAATCCAACCAGAGACTTCCCTACATTCAGTTCCACACCTGTTGCTGGCCACCAGGTGAAGCAGCTGAATGGTCGACTATAAAGTATTGATTAAGTCACAATCACGAGACTTAGATACTCCCACTCTACCTATCAAGCCTGCATCCCGCCATTGGGACCAGAGTTGGCTCCCATTCCCTCAACAAAGGCTCATCATAAATGAGCCAACGAACAAACAGCTGTTTATAAAACTGCCACTTAAGTGTACCCCCTGGTTCCACAGTTCAAGCCTGTGACAAGAAGGTACAAGCAGTTTACTCCACTAGAGCCTATCACTGTCAACAGCAACCAACAGCAGCAAGAAGAGCCTCAGTACCCCCAAACTATTTTTTTTTAATTTTTTATTGTGAAATTTTTGTTGTACATTATTGCTTGTCAGTCACCATACAAGTGCATCCCTCCACCCCTTGTGCCCACCCAACCCCCTAGCCCCTGGTAACCACCAAACAGTTCTATCTGTCCTGTGCTCCCCCCAACTTTTTAAAACCAGCCTTCTTTACCTCAAGCCCTGACAAGAACAAATCTCTAAACCTTAGAAACAACATAGTTTTAAAAAGTAACTTACACACATGGTTTACTTTTCAATTTGATCAGGGAATGCAAAGCAAGAGTTTTACCAGTGACCTAAAACATGCATGAATTCTCCAAGAATGAACTTTAAGAAACTTTAATAATTCATGTTAAAATTAAAACATACTCCCATCTCCACCCCTCCACAATGGCACAATTTCAAATCAATATGTATTACACACATACATGGTCCTCTCGAAACATATTTTTAAAATATGGCTGTTACTATTTAGTACTAGCTATCAAATATCAGACAACTTACTCGTTCTCTAAGATTTTAGATTTTTCCACAAATGACACAGGTGGTTATTTTATATAAACAGGCATTAGAAGATTCATCCTCGCTAACTGAAGAGATACGGGATGGCCATTTTCAAATTGAAGTCAGATTTATTCTCACCCAATCCTCTAAGGTCTTTTTACCTTTCTAAGATTTTGTGATTTATAGTACACCGAATGTAGCAAACAGCTTCCAAAATTTATATTGCTTCAGACAAATCAGATAGGACTTTCAGGTCATTTGAGCCTAGCTTCTTCGTTAAATTTTAGAATTCTTTTTTTGGAGAGTAACCTACTAGGAACTATTTACCAACTATTTACTATTGCCTATTTATTTATGAAATGTGTAAAACAGGTTACTACTCCGCTTAGTATAATTCAGACTAGCGCAGGAAACAGGTTTCAGAGATTTAATGTTACTGCCCAAACTTCAAATTAGAAGAACCCCTAAAATTAAATTACCTGACTTTTACAATTTACTGTACCGTGAGCTCAAGCTTACCTGATTATTTAGTACTTCTGCACTACTCCTCAAAGTTTTCCTACACCAGGACTCCCACCACCTAGAAACAGCTTTCACAAGCAAGATGCCCCTGCTCTCCTAAACCTCCAGAGCAGGGTGTATTTCCTGATCGAACAAAGAGCAACAAAGAAGTGGGTGGTAACCACCTCTCACAGAGGCAAGCCGGAACCCATCGAGTCTCGGATCCACAACACCAGCATTAACAGCTCCACGTTTCCCTACCACCGTCATGTTTCCCGCGAAGGCTGACTACCTCAAACTCGAAAACCCTGATTTTAATTGAGGAAGCGCAGCCTTTTCATTTGAATCCTGAGAAAAGTGGCGCTCAAAGAACCCGGCGAACAAAGGAGAGGGATGGAGCCCACGCACAACAGGGGTGTGAGTGTGCCCCAGGCCGGAGGGGGGCCTGCACCCTCGGGAACTGCTCTCCAGCACCGACCCGGGTCCAGTGGTCCGGGGCGAGGCTGGAGGCGGAGAAAGAAGATGCTCGGTCCAGCCGCAGACCGAGGGGAGGGGAGCACACAGGGATGGGGAGGGAAGGGGCTGCAGGGGCGGAGCTCTCGAGGCCGCAGGGCTTTGTGTGCAGGCTCGGCCGGGGTAGGTATTTTGACCCGGGGGAGGGGTCGGGTGCAAGAGGCCGCAGCAGGGCACCCCCAAACCTCCGCTCCCACGAGTGGCGGGCAGGAGAGGAGCCGGCGAGGGCCGTCCCCTTCGCCGCACCCACGAAGCCGGGGATGGCCGGCCACGTCCCAGAGGCGGCCACTTCGGAGCGGCAGACCGACCCGCCGGAGGAAGAAGGGCAGGACGGAGGAGTGGGGCGTCCCCTGGCTGCCGCCCGCACCTCCGCGGGTCTCCCGCTGCCGGCGTCGGGTCGGGAACGGGTGAAGATGCGGCCAGGCGTCGGTCCCTCCTCCTCCCCACCCCTCAGCACCGGCGCCCACTCGCGACGGCGGCCCCAGGCCCGGCGCCCCAGCCCTGCCGCCCCCTGGCCCGGCGCGGCCCCTCACCATCGTAGTAGTAGCAGACTTTCTTCTTGCCGCCTCCCTGACTGTACGCCATGGGCTCCCCGGCCACCGCCGCCCCCGGGCTCCGGCTCCTCCTCCTGCTGCTGCTGCGGCCGCCGCGGCTCGGCGGGGAGAGAACAGGGCTGGGGCGGAGGGGCGGGTGGCAGTCCTGCGGGGAAGGGCGAGCCGGTGGGAGGCGAGGAGGGGGCGCCGGGAGGGCTCGGTACCGCCCGGCCGAGGGGCCAAGAGCGCGGAGCGAGGGTTGGCAGCGGCGCCAACTCGCGACACTGGGGAGGGGGAGGGGGCAGCCCAACCACCTCCGGAGGCCGAGGGGAGGTGGGACGCGTCCACTGTGGCCCCCACGGGGGAGGGAGGGACACGACTAGAGAAATAGGCCTCCTCAGTCTTGGCATAAGAGGCCTTCAATGATGAACAGCTTGCAGAGGGCAGTGCCAAGTAGGGTCGTAAAACGAGAAAAAAGGACAGGCTTTCGCTCCGTATTTACATAAAGAGAGCATGGAGCCTGGTGAACGCTCCCCCCTCCGGATCTTCACACAGTGGTTGCGCCTATCCCGAGCGTGCGCAGTCCGCGCCTCCCCAACCGTAGCCTTGGCTGCGGAGACCCCCTCTGCGTCGTCGCACGCCGCTCCCCTCCCCCACTGTCGCGAAGCTCCCGCCCGAGCGGACCACGTGCCGCGAGCCGGGCGGAGAAAGACCCCTCTAGAGCCCCTTGTGGTTGCCACGAGCCGGCTAGTCCGTAGTCCAGTGACCCTGTGCCGGGTCTCCTTGGTTTTCACGTTTATTCATTTGTTCTTTGATTTTTTTTTACTGATAATTGCTCCGAGGTTCTGACCTGGTAGAAGGACCTGTTAACAGATTAAAAAGTAGAGTGTACTGTCTGGGTTTGAATGAGCGTTTAAAGAATGCAATTTGTGTGTAAGGCACGGTTCTAAGTATTTGCATTTACAACATGTTTCATTGATACCTATTTATAGTAGATAACCTGTAACTCAGTATAGACTTCCAACAACACTGGGGTGTAAGTATTATTTCTATTCCTTCTTTATAAATGGGGGAGATTAAGGAATTTAGTTCTCTCAACTGGTGATGGTCTGGGATTTGAATAATTCATTCTTTCCCGACAATTCACACACGCTAGCTACTCCACTGTGCTGCTGATGCTGGCTGGACATTGGAGCAGAAAGGGAAGAAAAAGGACTTGCAAAACTCATGGAAGTTATAAATAGCTGTGTCCCTGTGTTCAACAAGTCAACAAACATTTATCAAGCACCCACTGTAAACCAGCCATCTTGCGGGTGAGGGGTCGGGGGCGGACAGTCTGCAGTGTAGCACTTTTAGCCCACCTCTATCAGTTACAATTTCCCCCAAATATAACACATTTTCCCACACCCCCATCAAAAAAAAAAAAAAAAAAGTCCTTATTGAAACAGGAACCATTTAGAGACGCTACCAAAAATACCCTCTTTATTTTTGCTGTTTGACGTCAAAATTCCCAAGGTGTTCCTACTTAAAGCGGGAATTTTCCTGGACCTCCTCCCCCACCCCCCAAATTTAGAAAAAGTAATTCCAGGGTAGCCCAGCTTTTCCTCCCTCAAGTCTATATTTTTAACAAGCACCCCAGGTACCTGATACAGTTGGTACGGGAATCACAGTGTAAGAAACATTACACTTAGGTTAGAGGTAAAGTTAATTACATGATACTGACTTTCAAAGTTTTGCTCTATCAAGTCTAAAATCAACTTGTTAGTTTCTGAGAACAGAATAAGTTAATTTAGTAGAAACTAATGTTCTTCTCAGAGCCCACATAGTGAAGTCTGAAATGAGACTTCAGGAAACTTCCCTGACTCTACCCCCTCCCCCCAAGACTGTTTTCTGTGCTCCTCACATGGTGGTTGTGACTTCTACCCCTCTAGCTCAATACTTACCATGTTACAGTTGCCCACAACTTCTCTGAATGTTCTCATTAGAATAGAGTTTCAGGAGAGGAGGGACCATGTCTGTCTTGCACATAATTGTATCTCCAGTGCTTATGACTTGGGGCAAGTCTCTTAAACTTTTTTTGTCTGAATTGCCTCATCTCTAAAATGGGGCTGTATTACTCGGAGAGTAATTCCTCATATGAATATTGAGTAGCTCAAATAAGAAAATTAATATGGAATAGTATTTAAAAATTTTTTTATTGAGGTCATATTGGCTTATAACATTGTGTAAATTTCAGGTGTACATTATTGTATTTCAGTTTCTGTATAGGCTGCATTGTGTTCCCCACCAATAGTCTAGTTTCTTATCCATCATCATACTCATGTGCCCTTTTACTCCTTTGGCCCTCCCCCCACCCCCTTGCCCTCTGGTAACTGCTAATCTGTTCTCCTTATCTATGTGTTTGTTTATCTTCTACGTATGAGTGAAATCTTATGGTATTTGTCTTTCTCTCTCTGACTTGTTTTGCTTAGCATAATACCCTCAGGACCCATCCATGTTGTCACAAATGGCACAATTTTGTCTTTTTTTTATGGCTGAATAGTATTCAATATTCAATACAATACAATTCAATACAATAGTATTCAATATTCAATACAATACAATTCAATACAATACAACATTCAACAATAAAGATCTATGTGAATAGAAAGGATTATTATGATTACTGTATAATAATAGTAATAATAATTATTGTTTGTATCCATAGCACCTAGCCTTGAATTCATAAGAAGAACCCAGACATATATTTTGAATGGTTGAAGAACCTGTTACATTATTTATTATTTAATAATTTTAAGCCAATAGAAGCAAATTATTTTACCCTTAGAAACTGGCATTGGAGAAGGAGTTTAATCCAGTGGTAAGAGCAGGCCATGAGAATTATGTCCCTAAACACATATAATGAGCTTTAGATCATGAGAGCTAAACGTAGAATCAGTTATTGAAATCCATTGACAAAGCTCCAAACTTCATTTACTATATTCCAACTCATCTCTATCAAACATTTTTACCATTAGAAAAAAGAGAATTTTAGACAATATACAGTAGAAGAAAAGTTGAGAGCATGGTTCATTCACAAAATTCTAGAATTCGTGGTTCATTCATAGTACTTGAAGATTGTCTTTATTCTTAAACTATTTTTCTTTAGTTCCTTCTCTGTCTATAGGAATTTATTTTTCCAATCTTGAAGATGTTTAGTGCTTCGAGATTATTCAATGAAATGATCTGTTAAACATAAATGGATTATTTAGAGATAGGACTATTTAGAAACTGATTGCCTCAGTCTATGCTAAAAATTAAATCCTGCTATCAACTGCGGCAGATAGCTTAATTTTTAGTTGCTATAAAAGAATTATTTGCATAAGCTTGTTTCTGCTCTAAGGTGTTAAATTCTAGGTAGCAATTCCATAGGATAATACAGAATGTAGAAGAGTACAGTGACTAACGCTGGGGTGTTGTCACAAACTAAAACAGTCTCAAGCTGAATTCTGATCCTGGAAGCATGGTGCCTATTTTTACACAGTACTACAAGCTGTAACTCATAAATCAGAACAGTAGCACCAAACAATGAAAGATTATAGTCCTATTTGAACTGTGCATTTGTGTAATAAAATTTAAAATTGCCCATTTTCATTAAAAATATATTTTTGAATCATAGCTTATGTACTAAGTTACTCAGTTACATTAAACCCCTCAAGTAACCCCTGTTAGCTTGTTAATTGGTTAATGCTTTGCTCATGACCCACAAAACATGGTATTACTTTGATCCAATCTATTTACTTGCACAAATTTTCTAGTAAAACTCTACACCCACACTGTGTCTGGGAAAATTTACTTGCTATTGTCTCCTAACTACTCTATGTATATATCTTAATTCTTCCTCTTTCCTAGCTCAATTTTTTTTGACTTTCCTTCAAATCTGATAACCACTTCTCTCCACGGAGCACCAGAACTGTACAAATGGAGGTGGAGTATGCATGTTGGGACCATCAGATGAAAAATAAATGCTAAGGATGGTGGAGCAGGAAGATAGGGACCTGGGTCCTTGATGACCTCATTTATATCTGTACCAGACCTGGACTGTCTACCTCTGGACTTCTGGTTACATGCAGGGAAAAAACAAAACAAACACATTGGTTAAACCACTGTAGTCAGGATTTTGTTATATGCAGCTGAGTACCATCCTAACTCATGCAAAATATGCATTAGAAGTTAGTGACTTCTGGTAATTTCTACTAAGAAACTATAGGTTTCTGTTAGGAAACAACTCTCCATGGGTTTCTGAATATCTTGAGAGCCAAGGTACTGAATGCCTTTTGTTCCAAACAATCTATTCAAAGACCTTTGTACAGGGAACAGCTTTGGAAGATAGAGAAAATGACCCTGTCTGTAGCAAAGGGCACGCATGCATACTACCCATTATAAAAGATTCAGGTTCCCTAAATTCAGGGTTCCTCTCCTGTAGGCAATCCACTGCAAATGCAGGTGTCATCTGGCCCTCTTCCTCTTGGTCTGTAGGAATTGGGGCTCAGGGCAACAGCACAAAAAATAATGCTGATACTTTGGTCACTGCTGTTTTGAATAATAAATTATCCTTTGTCTTTAACATGGAAGTCTTGTGTCTTATACTAGTATCTATGAAACTGTGATTGGCTAGCTGGTTAGCTTGCAAGTAGTGTAAAATTTCAGACCCTTCACATTTCTTCAAAGTTTTTGGTCATGAGGCTAGGATGCTGAGAGAGAAAGCTTTCTGAAAAAGGAAAGATGAGGGCCTTGTCAACCAACTAACAGAATTTAAGAGAAGTTCATGGGAATTGGTGGCAAATATACTGATTAGATTGTGTGGTCAACTGGGAATTAAATGGTCCCCACTTTATTGCTTGTTAATGAGGAGGAATTGGGGAGAGGTTTGCAGGTTGAGTACCAGAAAGTAGGTTTAAAGACAGATGCATGAACAATGTACTGGTTGTTATCACTTTCCTCCAGATGGGGGGACTTCTTCACCATGTTGGAGGCACTGTCAACCTGTGCTCTCAGACTTATGTTGGTCCCACTAGGGAGGGATCAACATTTTCTGTCGAGGGGCTCCCTGTCCACTCCCAGGACTGTATTTCTTGTGTGGAAGCCAGGCGTTTAATTTCTCCACTTCCAAGATCACAGTAACTTACACCGAAGTGTAGTCATAAGGGATTTTCAAATGTTTAAAGAACCACCAATAGATTGCATAGCCCTCAGATGACAGTGGAGATCTCTCTGAAATGGGACCACCCTCAGTTACTTGGAGGAACTCCCCAGAGGGCTAACTGACTCATTTATGTGTACTCCGTGGTTGGTTATCCTCATGTTGTGAGTCAGTCAGTTAGAAAAGGTGGTAAGAAATTTGTCCCTGAGTTTAGCTAGTGATCAGTATTACCACTGAGACTTAGAAGGCAGTCAGGTCCACCTCAACTCACTGGCCAGAGTTGTTATAGATGATAGAATTGCCCTACATGGCCGATTCTGAACCATCCCTAATACATCCAGCTCTCCTGGATCGATACCTCAGACCAAGTAGAAAGGTCAAATCTTCAGGAGAAAGCCACTGGCTTTCTAAGGTAGACCCCGATGGTTTACGGGATTTCAAGAACCTGGAGGATATGATTGAGGTCAGTACTGCAGATTGGCCTCATCCTGCTACTTGGCTATTGGTGACAGTGCCTTCATTAAATGCCATATGAGACAAATTGAATGAAGTCTCTGTCAGTCAGATTAATCAGAGTGGTCAACAGAGTCATACATTCACGTGAAAATTTGAGTCTGCCAAGAACGGGTGGGGTGGATTGTTAGAAAAGACAGATCTGTGGTGACCCTGAGTGTCCCTGCACATTCTTGCTGAGAATGCCAGATTGCAAAGCTTATCTGTCTCCTGAGACTGAGCAGTTTCTGTAGCTAGTCACATAGACAACTGAGTAGGTCAAGGTGAATGTATCATGACTATTGAGTAACTGCTCGCCCCCAGGGTAAGGGAGACTGGCTTGTTTGCTGCTCACACGAAAAGTCTGGGCCTGTGCTCCTGGGTTTCTCTTTTGCAATGCAACCTACTCTGTGTGCAGGTGTCATCTTGGTCCACTACACATTCCTGGCAGGACAAGAGGAACTGACCCAAATATGTTGATGCTCATGCTGCTTGTTATGCTGTGAGCAACAAAGTGAGTACTTTGTCTCTAAACCAGGAGTTGCCTGACTTTAGCCAGCATCCATGAAGCTGCAACAGATTAGCTTATCAGCTTGCAAGAGGGGGTAAAATCTCAAATGCTTCCCAGTTCGTGACGATATAATGCCAGAGCATTGTTGGCAATGAGAAATTTTTCCTTATACCAGGAACCCACAGATATTTTATATCCAACTCAGGATGAATCCTAGATTCTTCTTCCTGATCTTTGGGGAAAAATGCAAAAATTCCCAAGAAACTACACATTAGCTTTGGATAGGTTTAACTGGAAAACTCTGTCAGATTGGTATTTAGCAGAGAATAATTGATATGCTCTTATCCCGTTTGTGCTAATGTTAATACAAAAAAGTTGAGACATTAATCAAAAGCACTTGAATAGAATCACAAATTATTGAAGATTCAATATCTTTTTCATATGAACATGGACAGAGAATGCTGATAACCCTGAACAGATATTACTCAGCAGCCATGGAGGTTAGATTATGCCAACTGACCTCTCTTTCACCTTCTTTCTCTTTTTGAACTATACTCTTTTTTTTTTTTTTTTGCTGAGGAAGACTGGCCCTGAGCTATCATCTGTGCTGATCTTCCTCTACTTTTTGTATGTGAGTGGTGTATGTCCGCGCCCAGGATCTGAACCGCAAACCTGGGCTGCCAAAGTGGAGCGTGCCAAACTTCAACCACTGCAGCCACGGGGCCAACCCCTAAACTTGTTTTATTTTTTCCAGTTTTCTTGAGATATAATTGACATATGACCTTGTTTTCTTTTTCATCCAAATTTTCCATTGCTGTGCCCCAAAAGATTACGACACCTTCCTTAATATAACAACTTCTGAGTGTGTACAATCATAGAAACTGCATTCTTTGGTACTGCTAACTCTTTTTTCTACAATAAAGTTCTCACATTTTCTAAAACATTAAACTTTTCACTGTGGACTCTGGTCTTAGTTGTGCTAGTAGTAATCTTTCTTCAAGAGATGTTCAGTCGATGGCCTGGGATCATAATTTGGTCATCTTGCTTTGCAAGGATAGTTTGATATTAGTTTTATATTCTATCTGTCGACATAATAAATGTTTACATTTGTTGGTATATTAGTAGGTTAGAAAGCATCTTTCAGGCAAAACTTTAAAAACAGAATGTTAAGGCTTGGGGTTTTTTCTCCATCAATAGCTTTATACAGTCATGCATCGCTTAACAATGGGGATACATTCTGAGAAATGCGTCATTAGGCAATTTTGTTGTCATTGTGCAAGCATCATAGAGTGTACTTACACAAACCTAGATGGTATAGCCTACTATATACCTATGCTATCTGGTACTAATCTTGTGGGACCACTATCGGATATGCTGTCCTTTGTTGACTGAAATGTCGTTATTTAGCACATGACTGTAAGTTGCTTTATTGCATTTCATTTGTGATGGTAGGTTAATTAGCCAAATACATTTTCATTTCTTCTTAAGCTTAAACAACCAGTATTTATATGAGGTTCAAGAAAAGATCTTGCTTAAAAATAAGACAAATCTAAATTCATATAGCATTTTCCTAACCCCTCTTCCCTAACTCTCCATGTTTATCCTCCACCGTCCCATATGCAATTTATATCTTAGCATATAAATTTTTTCTTAGATTTATTCATATTTATCTCCCTTTACAAAATTGTAAGATCCTTGAAGACATGTGTATTAGCTTGCTAGGGAACACATGACAAAATACCGTACACTGGGTGGCTTAAACAATAGAAATTTGTTTTCTCAGAATTCTGGAGGCTAGAAGTCCCAGATCTAAGTGTTGGCAGGTTTGGTTTCTTCTGAGGCCTCTCTCCTTGTCTTGCAGATAGGCTCCTTCCCGCTCTGTCTTTAGTTGGTCATCCCTTTGTGTTGGCTGTGTCCTAATCTCCTCTTCTTACAAGGACACCAGTCCTATTGGATTAGGACCCACCCTAAAAACCCAATTTTTACTCAATCACCTCTTTAAAGGCCTCATCTCCAAATACAGTCACATTCAGAGGCCCTGGGGGACCTGGAGTTAGGGCTCTTCAACATATGAATTTGAGGGGGACACAATTCAGCTCATAACAGAAGGGAAACTTGTCTTCAGATATGGGATGACTGATGTAAATGTACACAAGTCATTATGTTCTAAAATTAATCAAGGCTTTGTAATATATCAAAATAGTCTCACCTTGCTCTAAGTACTTTATAAAGTATATCACAGTAACTTCCCTTGAAACTTCCTGAACAGGAGTATTACATTAGTCAGGGTCTTGGTTGCCAATTCTGGTTACCATAAGCATAAAAGGAATGAATTGGATGGGTATAGTATCTCACAAAATTGATGGGAAAGCCAGAGGTTCTGTTTCTCTGGAGAACCCTGACTAATACAATCATATTAATAGGATGAGTACTATGTCACTGGAGAATGAACTGTGTGCTGCATAACAAATCTGGTGCACTACAGCTCTCCTATATTAAAGCAGTCTTTAAGCTGTTAGGACACCATAGAAACTAAAGAAGAAAATAACAGAATAGATAATTTATATATTTTGCTGAGTTTCCCTTTATACTGTATTTCCAAGTACTTTAAAACTACTTATCGCAGGCAATAAAGATTTTTTGCTACTCCCAATGGAAAATTATTCAATATCTTTATAATAAAGATTTACCAGAATTTAGCTTAGCTCATTTTATTCTATTAAACAGAACTTTTCCATTAAATTGTTTCCTTTATTACTCACTGCTTTCCATTACAATACTTGCAAACACTCATTGGCTAGGTAGAGATGAAGTAGGGTTACTTATTCATCTTACTTTTATTTCTTCATTTAATTATTATTCTACTAAAAATTTTAGGGTAATAGGAAACACTTAAAATTGTAGATTCCCCAAAAGTTAATTTGTAAATTGAACTTTGCTGTCTTATATTATATTTTAAGTCATTTAGAATATACCCTTGATGGAATTTTCTAATTATAATACTGCTTGCCCGAAGTACTTAGTTGGTGCCTAGAAAATTCTAATGAGTTTTTCTTTCCTTCCTTTTTGTGTCCTCCTTCCTTTCCTTTTCTTGTTCTTTCAGAACTGTCTATACTTCCCAGACTATTTTGCTAACAACATAGATATGATCCTAGAATGGTTTCTATAATGTTAATTTTTGTAGATATTATAAATTTAAATTTCTAAAAATTTGGAATGTATCCTACTGGGAAGCCCTATATGAAAAAAATTATTCTATTTTTCAAATTAAAGAATGTTTAATGACAACTTTATATCATTGAAATGCTAGACGAAAGAGCTGTGCTTTAATAATAATGATAACATAAAGGCACTGAGATGTATGGTGATCTTCTTTGGCGGATCACTTCCGTATCATGCTGTTCCTACCTCACGATCTCTGAAACAGATGTTTTCATGTTCCAGTGTACATAAAAATCCCCTGGGCAACTTACTGAAAATGCCAGTTTTCCTAAATTTCTGAATCAGAATCAGAAAGACTGGAATGAGGGAATCTGCATTTTAGCAAATTCTTCAAAGTGATTCTGATATAGGTGACTCAAGATCTACACATTAAGAAACATTACTAACACTTGGTATCCAAACATTTTCCTGCAGGTCAATGCAGCCCGCTAAGATTTTTGGCCAAAGTTTTCTTATTGACCAAATCATTTAGTCCAAGTTAACTAGGGAAGCTATGTGGCCTGACACCTGCCTGTTGCCACCATCGTGAGACTGATGCCCCCAGGCACCATGCTAGTTTGGAATGGATTAGTACTTGCAGCTACAGTTGAATACATAAAACTTTGCATTATTTAGAATTTGAGTTTTGTTTTATATATAGTTTGGTACGAAAATAAAACATAAATCGGTCCAAATTTTAAAAATCTTCAATCATTCATTTCTTTCCAGCCTGAAATAATCCTTGGTAACATTTTGTTGCATAAACTTCCCTATTTTTAAAATGCATATATATCGTTGTAAGCAGGTAAGAAAATACACTATAAAACAAAAATAGGGACTTAATGTTTATATACTTTTCGTAAGAATGTACTGTTTTAAATTTGCCTTTCTCCTCTCAATAATAAATTTCTATATAAATAAATGCAAAACCATTTCATGAACAAAGTAATATTTATTTGACCAAAACTCTATTAGACTAAAAAAAAAAAAAAATCTTTGGCTCATATAAAACAGTGTTTTCTATAAATCTACTATAATAGATCTTTATGTATTTGTCCAATATTGACCTTAAAGAGCTTTTGATATATAGTTATCTGTGTTTAGGTCCATTAGAATTATATTATAAAACTGTGCCTTTATAAAGCATAGAGGAAAATTGTAGCTATAGTTTTTTTCTATCTACCACGTTTTTCCTTCTTTCTTCTGGTTCTTTAGGTGAACTGCACCTTGTAACATCGTATACACTGCCCCTACCCTAGGCCATGATTTTGGAAGGATTATAAATCCCATGGCCTCCCCGCTCCCCTCCCAGGCATGTGCTTGAGATCCAAATTGGACCAGAGTATTCCCCCAGACATTGCTGATGGAGCAAATTGAGAGACTTATTCTGTCTGCTCTTGGCTGTCTTCCCTGGCCTTAAGGAGAGGGCTGTTTGTACGAAGAGCAACTAAGAGAATTGTAGAAGGAAGTAGAAAGATGATAGATGATAGATGATGATAGTGATAGATAGATAGATAGATAGATAGATAGATAGATAGATAGATAGATAGATGATGATAGAAAACATTTGAGCCTCTGTATCTAGCCATGCCTCAGAGTTAGAACTACCTCTGGACTCTCCAGTTAAATGAACCAATAAAGTCCCACTTTTTGCTTAAACTAGTTGATTTGGATCACTGTCACTTATAACCAAAACAGACTTGATAATACATTAAGCATTATAAAAAAGAAAACTAATAAAAATTTACTGGTCTTATCAGTAAATTATCTTAATAGCCATACACACATTTATTTCCTATCATGTGGTTGACTATTATAATACATAGAATTTCTACTCTCAAGCTTACATGATTTATCACTAGCCTATACCTATCTAAACATCCAACTTTGCAGGAATTCTGCACTTTAAGGAAACATGATTTTTTCAGAGACTGAAAATTGGGATTAAAAAAAAAGTTTGTGCATTTTCACATTTTAAAATGTTATTGTATAATATTCTTTTAAATGCTTCTCATGTGCAATGAACATATGGTTTCAATTATAAAAATTAAATTTATTCATAGCTTTTCAAGAACACGTATTAGACAGAAAGACTGTTACATAACTTTGTTTTGAAGGTGCACCGTTCCCTTTTGTGAGAACTTATCCAGTTACATTTTCATCATCTTCTCTTAGCACTTGCATGGTTTTTGGCACAGTTGTTGCTCAGGAGCATATAAAGCTAAGGATGTCTGATTGGCATCACTTCATAAACCCAGGATACAAATACTGTTACGTCTCGTATTTTTCCACTTTCTTGTTTGAAAACTCACATGCCATATTTAGCAGGAAGCATAGTGTCTCCTCTTAATATCTTTTCTCCCGGATTGTCCAAGAACTCGGAGAGATGACTGAGTTCAAAGGTTAATCCTGGCAAGTAGAGATGGCACTGAAGTGTGCAATAGCTCTTTATTGCCACAAGATGTCACAGAAGGAAGAGCTTGCACAGACTGACCACCCTCTGCTACAAGGCAACCCTTGCTGGTCCAAACCCCTGTCCAGAATCCATTACATCCCTCTGTAGTTTATTCCCATTTTCTGAGGATCACCCATTGCTTCCCAAAGCACAACCAGCCTATGAGCATTGCTTGATTCAGAGAAACTTCTAGGAGCAACTATTGCCTATGCCCAAACCAGCCCTATGAACACTTAGGTCCTTCTCTTCTTCTAGGGGGTTGGGGAGACCTTTGTATTTTGATATAATTTTTAACTTTCAGGATAGTTGCAAGGATAGTATGAGAAACTTCTGGATACTATTTTCCTAGATTTGCCAATTATTCACACACATTTGCTTTCTGAACCATCTAAAAGGTTGGAAACATTTCAGTGTGTATTTCCTAAGAACTAAGACATTCCCTTACAACACCAGGGTAGAATGATCAAAATTAGGAAACATCATATTTGTATAATTCTATTATCTAATCTAGAGTCTACATTGAAATTTCTACACATATACCAATAATAATTTTTATAACTATTTTCTTCCTCCAGTTTAAGATCCAATCCAGGATCATGTATTACATCTAGCTGTGATTCTGTTTAGTCCCCTTTAATCTGTAACAATTCCTCAGTCTGTCTTGATCTTGCCATTTCCGAAGAGTACAGGCCAGTTATTTTGTAGAATGTCTTTCTATTTGTGTTTATCTAATGTTTCTCATTATTAGAGTGCATTTTTTTGCAGAAATGCCACTGAAGTGATGTTGTGTCCTTAGTGCATCATGTCAGGAGAAACATGGTATCTATTTTCCCCATTACTGGCCATGTTAACTTTGATCATTTAGTAAGATGATGTCCATCAGGTTTCTCCACAGCATAGTTTTTATTTTTCCCTTTGTAAATAGTAAGTTATTTGTGGGGGTTGCTTTGAGAGTCTCGATGTGGTTGCTTAGTGTTTCTCACATGGTGGCTGAGTTCGAAGAATAAACATGCCAAGATAGCAAAGTCGAAGAACGTGACATTTTTGTGATCTTGCCTCAGATCTTCACTTCACTTCTACAGCCCTTTCTTGGGTGAGGCAACTACAAAGGTGAACTCCAATTCAAGGCAAGGGGACTTAGAGCTCACTACTTGATGGGTGGAATGTTAAGGTCACATTTAAGAAAAACATTATGGATTGAAAGTGATGGCAGCTATTTTTTTTTCAAATTTTCGATGTTCTTACTTTATAACAAACACTCAGTGAACATAAGCAGTAATTATATTATTATTAAAATGGCTCAGGGTGATGAGGCAATGTCTAGCATTCAACAGAACTGAACAAGCTTAATAGAGAACATTGATCAACAGGTGCCTCTCTTATCTATACCCATTTTTTTATTTGATAAATTTGACATGTTACAATTTGTAAATTTAAGGCGTACAGCATGTTACTTTGATACATTTATATATTATAATATGATTGCCATTAGAGCAATATTTATCACATTACATCATTATGGTACAGTATTATTGTCTATATTTATTATACTGTGCATTAGATCTTTATGGCTTTTTTTTACTATTTGTTATAAGTGTGTACCCTTAAACACCATCAGTCTTATCCCTCTACCCCCATCCTCTAGTAACCACCATTTTACTCTCTGTTTTTTAACAGGCTTGAGAGTTTTTTAGATTCCATATATAAGTGATATCATATAGTACTTGTCTTTGGCTTATCTCACTTAGCATAATGAGCTCGAGGTCCATCCATGTTGTCTCAAATGGCAGGATATCTTCCTTTCTCATGGCTAAATAATATTCCATTGTGTATATATACCACATCTTTTTTATCCATTCATCCGTTGATGGGCATTTGGGTTGTTTCTGTATCTTGGCTATTGTGAATAATGCTGGCAGCCATTTTTGAAAAATGCTGTTTGCCACACTGGGCAACACCATGCCTACTGAATCATAGTCTTTTTTTCCCTGCAGTACCACCCCTCCCACTCTGTGTGTCCGGTCCGTTTAATGATAGGCCTCTGTGAACTCTCTTAACATTGGAATTCTCAAGGGAGTTCTGGCCTTAACGTCCAGAGGGTTTGTTGGGGGCCCTGTCATCTCATGTGACTCTTGCTGCCATCCAGCACAGACATCCAGATGAAAGGTGGAACACTCCTGTGAGCCATGTTGGCAAAGAAGCGAACACAGGTAAAAAATACCCTCATCTTGCCCACCATCCCAGACCCACTTATAAGTGGTGGTTGACTTTATAACCTCCTTACTCTTTAGTTCCCATTGGATGCCACTTTAATACTCTGGACCTAGGATCTGTGCATATCTAACAATTGACTTCTTCCACTCCCCTGCCCCCAGACCATCTAAATTCCATACTGTAAGATTCCTAAGGCAGTGGAAACTTTTGGAGTCAGACTCCAGGCTCTATGTTCTACTCCTTGAATGGGCTGAGACTTTTCAAATTTCCTATTTGTAAGGTGTATTTAGTAGCTGTGGGGATAAGGGGTTGGAAGAAGTAGTAATCTGCCTCACCATATTGATCTAGTATGAATTAGCCAAAAATTATATTTTTATTTAGAGAATCTTATATGTAGATGTATATTACAAATGGGCAAAAGATCTAAACAGACATTTCACCCAAGAAAATATATAGATGTCAGGCATATAAAAATATGCTCAACCTCATTAGTTGTTGGGGAAGTGTATATCAAAACCATAATGAGATGCCACTACACGTCTATTAGAATGGCTAAAATGAAAAAGACTGTCCATACCAAGTGTTGGCAAACATGTGGGGCAGTTGGAACTCTCATACACCAGTGGTAGGAATGTAAAGTGGTACAACCATTTTAGAAAATAATTTGGCTGTTTCTTTAAAAAGTTAAACATATATCTAACATATGATCCAGCCATTCCACACCTAAGTATTTATCCAAAAGAAATGAAAGAGTATGTTCATACAAAGATTTGTACATGAATGTTCCTAGGGGCTTAATTTGTAATAGCCAAAAACTTGAAACAACTCAAATGTCCATTAACAAGTAAATGGATAAACAAATTGTAGTGTATCCATCCAATGGAATACCATGCAGCATAGAAGAAGCAACGAACCATTGATATATGAAGCACTGTGAAGGAAGCTCAAAGCAATTATGCTGAGTGAAAGAAGCCAGACAAAAATAAATACATACTGTATAATTCCATTTATATAATTTCTAGAAAATGCAAACTGATCTATAGCAACAGAAAGCAGGTCAATGGCTGCCCAGAGATAGGAGAAGCAGTGGGGAGTGGCAGAGGAAAGGGAAAGATTACCAAGGAGCAAGAGGAAACTTTTGGAAGTGATGGATATGTTCATTATCTGATTGTGATAATGGTTTCACAGGGGCATACACAAGTCAAAACTCATCAAACTGTATACTTTAAATATGTGCCGTTGGTTGCACATCAGTTGTATCTCAATTAAACAGAAAATAAAGAGTATTTTGTACTCTAATGTATATACCCATTATGCATGCTTGTAATATGAATATGTTTCAATTCACGGGCTGGAGGATAAAAAGAATGTCATATTTCTTTTTAAGGCACGCCTGTTCCTTTTATCCTTTGATCTCTCTAGGATCCCTACTGTGATAAGAATACTGAGGGTGCTTTGTCCAAAAGGGCCATAGCTAGCATTGTGAGGAAGCCTAATGGTCCACAGCCCCTTTGCTGCTGTTATTGCTTTTCCCACCATTGGGTCCTCAAGATGCCAGGTAAGGAGAGGCTCGAGCATCAGCCACATTCTATGCCCGGAACAAGACTTCTCCTCTCCGTTTACTCCCAAGTATTCATGCAGTCTATTTCCTTTAACTCTACACAGATTCTTTGCTCCCTACAAATAACCAAGGACACTATGGTCTAAAAGAGCGTTGCTGTTAATTGATTCTTCAATACAAAATAATCCCATAAGAGAGCCACCACCTAAATTTCCTCCTGATGAAAACTTTTTCTCCTTTTATTTTGAGGAAGGGGTCTAACTAACTCTATGCTCAATCAATGTTTATTGTTTTCTATAGTCCTTAAAATTGTAGGCTGCAGCATCTGTCACAGATTTAAGGTGACTCAAACTAATCTCTGATGACAATGGATGGTTACTAGCTTTAGCTTTGTATAAATAATCCCATTAAGTTTTCCACAATGAAGGGCAGCAAACCCAAATGTAATGATGTCTTCAACTCCAGGGGCCGAAACTGCCATTAACTGTGCAAAAGGCCATTCCTTTGCTTTAAAATAAATGTTTTAACAAGTTTTCCTCAAAAGAAGCATCACGCACTCCGGGGATAGGAATTTGGAACTGGCCTTGGGGAGATGGGTTGGTGGAGGATTGGGTTCTCTGTATCTTCAAGTGATGAGAACTCAGAGGTCATTAAGAAGAGTCCCCCAGAATCTGTCCTTTCCCAGTCGTCCTGCCCCAGGGGAAGTCACTCTGTGGATGCTAAATTCAAAGCATTGAGTTAGGAGTGGAGCAGAACCTAGTCAATGGGTAACGGGAGTCCAGTGTCAGCAGCCAAAGCTCTTCAGCTCCTTAATGTTTCTAATATTAAACATAAAAGCGAACAAATAAAAGCAGTAGGGGGAATTTGTAAGAAGGAGCTAGCTGTTCCAGTGAGCCCTGCTTATGCCTTGGTGGGCTGCTTCCAGGAGAATTCAGGTAGCAGAGAAGAGTGAAGGAGTTCCTCTTAAGTGAGTGCAGGGCTGAAGATGTGTTTGCCACCACTTGTCATCCAAAGTGGCCTAAAAATGTAGGGACATGTGAACTCTGCTTCAAAACTTCATTACTGTTCCAACCACTTGTTACAGTTCTGGGTAAACTAAGCCCACTCCTCTCCTCTGCACGCCCTCACCTGCTGAAGCATGTGCAGGAGCTGGAACCCATCACCCATCCTCTGTCATGTATGAGAGGCTTTGAAATGGCAGTGATAAAGGGGGTTCTCAGGAGTTCCCAGGCTGCCTGCTCCATGGATGCGTCTTCCATTTCTGCCAATACATTTGGAGAATGATGCCAGGCAACAGCCTGAAGAAGAGTTGGGAGAGCAACGAGTAGCTTATGAAGATGCTGCCATGTGCCTGCCCTGGTCTTTTCCTCTCTACAGCACCTGAATGCTTTTGGCACCTTCGAGATGGTCATACCATCAGACGAAGCATGACAAGTCATGGGCCACCTAGAAGGCATGGGGCTCATATGTTACACGGATATTGAGTTCCATGAACTTAAATCTTTTTACAGCACATATGGAATTGCCATGACAGAGTTCCCCATAGGCTACCCAAGGAAGCAATTACACAGAAGATGGCACTGTGGCTTTCAGCCGTTTATATTCTGAAATATCCAGACCTGTGGAAGTGCATTGAATCCAGCAAAAAGCAGAAAAATCTAAATAAGGTTCGGATGGAGCAAATCGTCTCTAGTTAACAACAACCTTTGCCATGGAAGGATAGATGAAGGTCACAGAAGAACCTGAAACTCCAACGGTGTAAATACTTTTGATTATCTGTGTTCTGTGGCCCATAACACTGATTTCTAAAGTAGTATGTAATACTTTGCATTTCATGATACAGTATTATACAATTAATTAGAAGGGTTGAAAATCTATAAAATAGAACAAGACATTGAATCAGTTAGGATACTTTGGGCTGAATGTAATTGAAACCATAACTGAAAATGGCTTAAACAATAAAAGCATTATCCCCCTAATAGGAAATCTAGAATAGAGTGGGCCTCAGGGTTGGTTGATTCAGCAGCTCAGTCATTTTATCAGAGATTCATTTCCTTAGATCACTTTGTCTGCCATCTACAGAGTCAGCCCCATCTTAAGGCTGGCATCAGTTTGGGCAATGGGCTTCCTTTTTCTCATCCAGTAGGAGAAAGAAAGACACGTTAGGTGTAAGTCCTTCTCTTGGTCAACTTGGCCAGCCTTGATCACATGCCTACCTTGAACTGGTAACTGGCCATGGGAAAGACACACCTCTTGCTTTAGAGTTTAGAGCTTCCTACCTTGTGCTGAGAATGGGTCAAGTGTAGAGATATTGATCCCTTCAGGCCTTAGGGCTGCCATTTCTTCCTGTCTAGAAGCCACTGTCACGTCTGGCTAGTCATCTTCAGCCAGAGTGGCCTGTTCTCTTTACCTCATGGTACCATACAAACACTATCATTTTCCATATTTGTCACATCATGAATAAGTGAAAGAACCTGAGGAATTTGTCTATTTCTATGTTATATACTATATACCTATGTATGGATAGTTCTCAAATACTTGCATAATTTTAAAATCTTTAATAGAGTATTTATATATTTTATTGTTTAAGAATAGCTAAAACTTAGAAATTACTCATCCGTGTCAGCCAATGACTATATTAATTCATTTAATCTTCACAATAGGCCCATGGGGAAGTAATATTTTTACACCCATTTTACAGATGAGAAAATTAAGAAGTCAAGAGGTTAAGTAATTTATCCAAGAAAACGCAACTAGTAAGCCCTGGAGCTTGTGATTGAACGAAGATGATTTAGTTCCCCAATCCTTCCTCTTATAGTTTGATTCGGGTTGCTCTGGAAGAGCTAGTGGTCTAATTCAGTGGGTATTCAACTTTTGTCTATGACCCACAGTAAAAAAAATAAAATTTTCATTATAACACAGTGCACACACACACTGAAAACAAAAAAATCTTAAAATAATACTTATTCTTAGTAGGGAGGCAAGAATTCTGCTGTTTCTATCCCATTCCATTCCATTCTAGTCTATATTCTTCTATTCTTGAAAAGCTACTTGTGACTCCCAAAATTAATTCTAGTCCTAATAATAGGTCATGATCCACAGTTTTAAAAACCCTGGTTATATAATGGGATTGATTACAGCGATGACTTGAGCTACTCAGTAATCATTTCTGAGCCAGAGCTCCAGTTCTTCAGGAAAAGCAGGGAGATGGAGGCAGAAGGGTGAAGGGATGTCTGAAGTTTCAACACAAATTAATCTGAAGGTTCTGAGAGAACCCTGAAGGGTTTTGAGTTGTGAGCGAGTAGCTGGAGATGAAGATCTGCCATTCAGCAGCAAATAGTTGAAAACCAGTCAAAGCCAGCAGGATGAGCTCACTGGGGAAGAATGCGCACAGTGAGAAGAGAAGAGGCCCAGGACAGAGCTGCGAGGAGCCCCACTGTTTATAAGAGGTGGTGAAGAAGTGCCCACAGGAGCAGCTGGAGAAGCAGGAAGCCACAGGAGAGTGTGGTCTCAGAGGGGCTGAGGAGGCCATGAGGGGCTGGAGAGGTTGATATAGAATGCAGCGGAGCAATCATGTGTCAAAGGCACTGAACATTGTCCAGTGGATCTGTATTTATAATTCAACAGATGCCGTGCATCTTCTTACCTGAGTTTTCTATTTGAGTTTCCACCCCCTGCTGTTTTAGGCTACATACCCAGCTGGCAGGCTGGATTCTCTTACTGGCTTGGGTTCTTCCACTAGGCATCTTCTGCCTGGAATCCAGCCTAGACTCAGACGCATGCGTGTCACCAAGCCCTGGCCTGTGATGGAAATGACTATATATTCAGTGTCAACTATGGGCCAGTATACATTCACCCCTTCAGGGAATCTCACAACAATCCTGCAAAAAGCAGGAATATTTCTCCTCATTTTACAAATAAGAAAACTGAGGCTTAGAGAAGCAAAATCACTTATGCCAGGTCTCACAGTTGGTGAATGGTAGAGCCAAGACAAGAACCGAGGTCTGTCTGGCTCCAGAGCCGGTGCTTCTCCTGCATTGCTTGTTGGCTTGCTGAGCCCCAAAGGCCCGTCCCGCCTTTGACCACCATCCTCAGGTGCTCAGGCCCAGAGCTGTTTCCCTAAACCCCACTGGCTGCTGGCTACGTTGTTTTCCAACTTTAATGGGCCCTTGAACTACGGAGTGTTTAGCTAAGTGACTCCAGCTATTGTGGCTATCCAGAATTACCTGCTGCCATTTCCCTCTTTAGATCAATCCAGTGTTAATACTGCCACACTGATACCAAGTTTCCTGTGCTGTGCTTGTCTGCCCACTGCCATCGGGTTCCCGCCCTCCACTTCCTCTCCAGCCTGCCATTGAGGTCCCAGCATGCTTGGGGCCAAATCCTCAAGGAATGTGATGTTAAGGGTCTAAATTGACCACAGAACTCAATATGACATGAAAATATGAAGTAGCTACCAGAAAAGTGAGTGCAATTATAGATTGCATTAATAAAAAAGTGTGTCTGGTGAAGGTTTTGGAGTATTACAGATATGAGACATTCATAAGTAATCCTAAAACAATTCAGACTATGTGCTCAAGGAGTCACACAGTAAAATGGGAGGAGAAAGTGGAGAGAGACTGCTTACTCCAAAGCGATGGGAGGAGATGACCTTTGAAATGGGCCTTGAAATATTGATAGAATTTTGATAGGTGGAGATGGAAGTCAGACATTCCAGGCTGAGTTAATGGTAGGAGCAAAGAAATAGAAGAGGAAAAATATGTGTCAGATATGTGCAACAGAAAGTGGGATGCATGGAAGGAGGTAGAGGAAATCAAGGCTATAGGAAAAAATGGGGTCAAATCATTACAGACTTTGAATATCATTATTCTTTACTAGGTAGGCAATTAACAAATTGGCATTCTTGCTTATCGAACAGTCATTTGTGAGTTTGGAAGATTGTCTCAATCATCGAAGCCTTATCACATCTGGATGAGCTGAGGGGGCAACATTCTCATCTATGAGGCTGAGAGTCAGATCCAGGATTTGTGGTGACCTCAGGGACATGCTGTTAGCCTGCCTCAACGTCCTGTCACTGGAGTCAGCTGTGAGTCTATCAGACCAAACATCCAGCAAGTCGGCCAACCCCCTCATCCATCTGGTGGTTGGCTCTACTCAAGGAGTGTTTTCCCTAAGCCGTTTTAGTAGTTAGGGCTTCTTTACTGCAAGCGACAGGAACTTATACAAAAGAGGAATTTATTAAAAGAATTCAGGAGTATGTTACAGAACTGAAGGGCCAGCTGCAATCTTGTTTTAGGAATATGTTGGAATTAGGGGCTGGAACAGGAGCCAGGATTCTGGCTTTCTCTCTCATCTCACTGTTTTCTTCAAGTCTGCCCCATTCATCTCTCTCTGCAGACTGGCCTCTGCTCGCCCATCCCCAGGCAGAAAATATGGCCACCAACAGCTCCTGAATCCGTCTGGAGAGAGACTGGTTCTCTGTCATTCTTCCAGTGTCTGGGAAGGAACTCTGACTAGCTAATTTTGGTACAATGGCCTCCTTGGGGTTAGCCAACTGTGACCAGTGAGGAGGAAAAATTGTATGAACCTGGCTGTGCAGAGCCATCTGAGTAAGCTTGTAGGGAGGAAACATGCGAGGCCTGTGAAGACAACAGAAGAGCTGTCATTACATCCTTCTAGAGCTGTGCTGTCCAGTACAGTGACACTGGCCACATGTGGTTATTTAATCGTGAATGTATATTTCTTAGAAATGAATAAGATTAAAAATTCATGTCTGAAGTCACATTTGCCTCATTTCAACTGCTCAGTAGCCACACATGGCTAGTGGCTACTTTAGTAGCCAGCACAGATATAGAACATTTCCATCACTGCAGACACATCTATTGGACAGCTCTTGTCTAGACTTGAAAGATTTCTGGTTCTACCAGCAAAAGCCTTAAGCATTCCAGCAACAGCAAACAGCAAATTTCCTCAGGACATGAACAACTCAAAAGCAGTTAATCCTCTTCTCTAATAGCCTGGAAAGAATTTCTTTGGAGACCCCAGACCTAGTTCTTGGTTATATCCCATTTGACACCCAGCAAAGCCTCCTAAACCTCATCATGTCTAAATTCTCAGCCTGCCTTACCCCAAAACTTACCAATTCAATCATGCATCCATCTTTATTATGCAAAGTGACCAGGAAAATGCAATTCCTTTGAGTTAACTGCCTTGCCCAGTTCCCATAATATTCTCTGTTTCTTTGGCTGCTGGTTCCCTTCCTAGTCCTATCTATTGTGCCTTCTCAAACCTTTGTGTGGTAGAGATAGCCAACTGGTCCCCAACATTTATTCCCCCTTTCATAGGGCAGAGATGTCACTGGAAGGTGGCTGCCCAGCCAGGGATTGTATCTTCCAGCCTTTCCTGCATCCGGATGTGCCCACTTGACTAGTTCTCACCAATGGAATGAGGAAGAGATTTATCTCATCCCCAAAATGGGTTTTTAAAAAGAATCTCTGCCTTCCCTGCTCTCTTACCCCTCTCTGAATGGAAAGAATTCTCTAGCTTTAGGAGTTGGCAGACCCACAAGATGGAAGGAGCTTGGATCTCTGAACTATTTCATGGAGAAAAGTTGCAGCCAATGAAAATTTGCAATGGATTGTTAACCTGGATGTGAGAAAACTAGCCACTGAAATTTTGGGGTTTATTTGTTAGTATTTGTCTAGCATTACCCTAACTGAGACCTAATTAACTTCCTTACATCCTCAAGCTTACTGCCTTCAATTCCATCTCCTGCTGCTCCCTCAAGGGTCCAGATCTCCTGTAGCCTCTGGAAGAGGCTGCTCATTCTCCCACAGTCTAGGGACCACGGGGCTGAGAGGTGGTATTGGCATTTGCTTAACTCCTCGTTGCACCTTTTCAGACCACTTCCACTTTGAAATTAATGCCATTCAACTTTTTCTAGCTGGTGCTCAGCACATAGGGTTGGCGTTGACATTGTTATTTCGTCTGCCTGTGCTCAGGGAGAGAATTTGAGGATGAAAGGGAATATCAGTGCCGAGTCAGTGTCTATGGCAACCATAAGAAATGTATCAAGTTGTGTACACATCACATTCTCTGATTACCAAGAGGAAAAACACTAATTCCCTCCCAGTCTGATCCCTCCTATTAGTCTTACTACTTTTCTCTGCATCCATCAATTGCTTCAGCTATATCATCCCCAGGGAGGATGTGGGCAGCCAAGGGAGACGCAGTGTAAGAGAGCAGTCATCGTTGAAAAGCCTATGCTAGGAAGACCAAAGACCCAATGAGAAGATCTTGTAGCGGAATTTCTGATGCTTACACATATCCAAGGTATAATGCTCCAGTTTGCTTAAAACTCTCAATGATGTGATAATTTACTGATGATTCACTTTAGAACTTTGGAAAAAAATAATTTTGTGTTTTTGTATTTGTATTTATGAAAACAGTCCTAAAATTCAATAGTCTTCTTGCAGATCTCAAATATTACCCTGTAATTGGTAATTTAAGCTCAGCACATTTTTGCAGGCTAAGAAAACTTACTTTTCCACAAAACCGTCTAAATTTCTTTGCCACTTATTGAATTTATAGCTGATTCTTTCAAAGCTGACTTTCACCTTGACCCGCAGACAATAGCAGAATATGAATTTTTTGGAAGGCGATAGGACTGTCTTCCTTAGACAAAGTCTGCGTCTCACCAAGAACGACTTTAAGAAATGTTGCCAATCTAATGCACATGGTTAAAGTAACTTCCCCACGACCCTTTTTTTTCTTTCTTTTGATTTGTTTTTCTTGGCTTACTGCATTTGCCTCTAGCAGTTATTGAATCCTGTGCCACTCAAATCTTTCCAAAGATTGCAAAAATGTGCATCTCAAAATAGCCTTCTTGTGCTGTGGTGAAACCTGGCTTCAGACAGACACTGGGGCCCGCAGTGAGGTAACGGATGGAAGAGATTCCAACAAAGCACCGCCAGGGAGCAGCATTTCTGAGTGGTACAAACCCTGTGGAAAATGGCAGTATATACAGCTGGCCCTTTGAAGAACAATTACTCCTTCAAGGCCCTGTGCAGGCATTTCAAACAGTGGCTACTAGGCAGGCTTGGCGTAGTTTAGGCTCAATTACAGCTAGGATTATCTTATTTCTGAGTAACTGAGAGAAAGCAGGAATTGGGCGTCTCTCTTCATATAGGTTTTATTTTTTATTTTTATTTTTGGTGAGGAAGATTGGCCCTGAGCTAACATCTGTGCCCATCTTTCTCTACTTTATATGTGGGATGCTGCCACAGCATGGCTTGATAAGCAGTGCATAGGTCGATGCCTGGGATCTGAACCTGCGAACCCTGGGCCACCGAAGCAGAGCACGTGAACTTCACCACTACGCCAGGAGACTGGCTCCTATTTTTTATGAACGAAACGACAACGAATATAAGGAACTGCAGTAACAGCAAAGAGCATAGTTTCTTCTAAAATGAGGATGATATTAGAACACCCCAGATCGGGACATATTGTCTGACAAGAGGTCAGAATATCAGAAAATGGAAGTGTTTTCGTTAAGTAGCCCCTAAATCATTTAATTTCATGGATAAGCAAGATTTTTTTAAAGGATTAAAAGGAAGCCAAATCCCCAGGTAGAAATATATAGTCCTATCACCTACGTAATCGTCGTCATCTCTGTGTTTTATAGTCAGAGAGGCTGCGCTCCAGCCAGGGATTTTTAAAGTGTGGTTCCTGGCTCAGCTACATCAGAATCACCTGGGTTGATGATTTGAAATAAAGATTCCCAGGCGCCAAGACTCTGGAGGTGGGACTGGGGATCTGAATTTTTTAGCAGTTGACCTGATTCTTCCGCTCACTAATGCCCTCTGCTCTTTCGATGAAGGCCACAGTAGTTTTAAGAGCTCTACAGCTCAACTCTCCGCTGGAGAGACGCGTCTCGTTTCTCCCAGCCGATGTCACCCTCAGCCTGCTGCTGCTAACTGCTGGCTCCCCACCTGCTGTCTGCCTGGCGGCTCTGCTCTCTCTGGTTACACAGTGGAGAGCAGCTGTGGGCTCCTGTGTCCTTCACCTCCTCTCCCTCCAGGTCCAGGCTTAGATCTTGCATTTCTTTTTTACAAGCACATCCTCTTTTCCTTAATGGGGGCAATCAGTTAAAATCTCACCTTAAACAAAACAAAAAATCACCTTCACTAAACTGTGTCAAAGCAGGTTTTAAGCAGCCTTTTGAGCCACTGATTCAGACAACAAAAAGGAAGTCAGTGGCAGCTGGGTCCTGTGCCAGTGGGGCTTTCTTGTCCTTTCACACTTAAAGAGACATCCATCGAGCTAAGATCAATTTTACTTTTTCTTTTTTTAATTTACAAAAAGAGAGCGATATCTTATTAACCAAATTAAACTACTTTTGTTCTTGGAGTTTTATTCTTGTAGCATTTACAGAAATGTGTTAAGAGCTCAGCAGTAAGGTTTATGGATTGGTTATCATCGTGGATGAATTTACCTTGTAATAAATTTACAACCGAGAAACCTGATTTGACTTCAGTTCCAAAAAAATAATGAAGGGCACTTGGATTTTGGATCTCCACCCATATCTTGTATGGTTCACTAAAAATAGATCACAACCTAGAAGTTAGGATTCCTGGGCCAGCTTCCACTTATTACCCACTTCTTGGTATTTATGGAACTAGTCATTTCCCAAATATTTCAGCTCCACTTTTCCAGTCTTTAGAAGAAAAAAAGAAAATAGCAGTAACAACTAGAGAATTTCATCTCCTTCAGAGATTTCGTGGGGAAACAAGAGAGTGAAGAAAGCAAATGGAAATATTAGAATTGGGGAAAATGTAAGGAAAAGCCAAAACTGAATCAGAATAGCAGGTGACGAGAGGGGAAAAGGTGGTCCAGAGGACAAGTGTCTCACTAGAGAGCACGTAAGCTGAATAGCATGCGACCCTTTAAGAAATAAATGTTTTAAGTCGGTTTTGATAGAGGACAACATAAAAATATGGACACGTTACAAAAAGGGACATGCCAAGACTATGAACAAATTTTAATGAAAATAGAAATGGATTACCTTTTATTATCACATCAGAGTCCACCAACTATAGGAAGCAGATTTTTTACGAGAAGAATATTCTTCACAGCCTCTTTTGAAGATGACATATACGTATTTCATTCTATATTAAATCTCATACACAAAAATAAATTAGATGAAATTCGTTTCTATACGCACAACCTGACACCCTTAGAAATCTGAATCTTATGCCAACTTAGAGCAAAAAGCAAAATTGGGAAATTATAGTATAAGAAAAGACCATGAGGAAAGAAGGCCAAATTGAGTCTTTAGAAGGACCGAGAGACTTCTGGCATGCATACGTCTACATGGTTTACTCCATAGTCCGTGTTAGTCACCCTCTGGAAGTAGAGACCCCAGACTAGTTGACTTGGTGGTAGGAGTTCTTTTCACTGGCAGTAGCTTTCTTTTTTTTTTTTTGCTAGAAGTTTCATCTCTTTTCTTTCCTGTTATAGAGTGAAACGGAAGCCTGCTAGCACAACACATCTATCCACATGACTCTGACATAGTAGCCTGCATTTCCCAGTTCATACCACCCTCCTTTCAGAGAGTTATTTCTCATTGCATTCTGAAGACAACAGACCCTTAGTGGTAATCCGTACAGATCCTAGCATGGTGACAGGCAGTCTGCTCAGAACTTGCCCTTCTGTCTCCAGCCGCAAGGTAGTTCAAACAAAACACTTGGCCACCATTGGAGAGGGACCTTGTGGGCATATCTTTCTCTTTTCTTGTGCATTTCATTGCCTATTATCACTCATAGAATATGAGCATGGCAGGATCAAGACACCACCCTCTGGTATTCCTGCCAGGAGGGAAAATATTTGGTTTTGAGCCTAGATCCCTGAGTTACGTCGTTGGACACCCCTCCTCTGTTATCTCAGTTTTGTTGCCTAAGGGGGAGAGCAGTGTTTGCTAAGGAAGAGGTGGCTGTTGCAACCATTTGGCTGGAACCTGAGGCCATTAGGAGTTCATCCATCTGTCAAGCCTGTGGAAGGAAGGAATATGAATGGAGGTGGCAGTTCTTGAAGAAGTGTGCCTTAGAACAGATACTTGAATCGCCAGTGGTGTGACATAGACCAAAGCGGTATTGGTACCAAGTGAGAGTGGGGCTTTGTCTTTGCAGACTTTTCCATTGTGGCTTGTTGCAGTGTTTTGAACAGCATGGATTTTATTTTTTAACAGCAATTTAGAATTCCTCCAGAATGGAGCACTTTGATAATAGCTCGTGTACCAAGGGAAAGTTCCCTTGTGAGTTTGTTTTGTTTTTTTAGGAAGCACAGCAGCCCCAATTGATTATTTCGCTCTATTTTTAGGGATACTCCCTCTCTAGAGATTCATTTTCAGGTGCCACGCTTTGTCTCTGCCTCTCTCAGTGTGAGGGAAGCTTTGCAATATGTTCCTGCGAGACTTCACAAAAGTGATAAATGAGATTTTCAATCTTCTCATTCAAACAGTAACAGCCTGAAAAGCCAAGAAGTGGAGTGAGGGGGTGGAGTTGAAGACGACAGATTGATGAAGATAAGGAGAAATGGATTTGGAAAGGGAGAGAGTAGCAAACCGAGGAAGAGTAGTAAAACCAGAAAAGCAATTCTAAATTAGATTTAGAAATGGCGGAATGACAAGGTGAAGTTTTCTATAGGGAGGAAATTGCTAGGCTGCCATGTTTGAGACAGCCTGGAATTTTTGAAACGTGAGAATTCAAGAAAGCTAGAAAAGGGTGATCCTTCCCTAAGAGGCAGGAATTGATCAGAGTGTCTGCAGAGGCAAGCTAGGGCAGCTTCTCTGGAGATATTTACTCAATTCTGGGTTATGATTTGATCAAAACAGCTTGTTTGTTTATAGAGAATTAATTGCACATCAAATATGTGAGTCATATTTAAAGTCATAGAGACCTGATCACCGAAGCCTTTGGCATGATCTTGAATTTCAAAAGACCCCTCATTCTTGGCTTCCTCAGGTTGCCTTACTTTTAGCTCTGTGGCTTGTGTTACCATCTCCATCTCTGCTGGCTCCTAAAAATAGCTTAGATAAGAATGATCAAATGATCCACTCCCTTCAAATCTCACTGTCTCACAATGCATCTTTCTCTTCACTCTAACCTAGGTGCTGGCAAGGTTAAAGGAAAAGCAATTGGAAATCTCCATGGGGACCTGATGGAGAGCATTGGTGTCCAGGTTCACTGGCTTTCTGGGCTTCCATGGGGTCTCTCCCTTTGTCTCTAGCAAGAAACCGTCAACTCACTTGCTTCCCCACTTCCAGTCCTGCTGTCCTCTGGAAAGTCTGATTGCCTTTGAATCTTATAGTGTCCAGGGCAAGAGAGCTAGACACTCTTTATCTCCCCACATAGCTCCAAGGTTTCTAGTGAGAATCAAATGAAATAATGTATAAAAATGCTTCGTAAAGCAGTAAAAGCACAACCCATATGTAGGTATGGTTATAGTATCATTCTTAAAAGTCTCACTTCATTGCTCCTTTTCTTGCTTGTATGTGTATGTGTCTCTCTCTCATGAGTGCACCCAGGTAAGCATATTTGCCACATTTCTGATGCCTTGTTTTAAATAAGTTCTTCCTACACCGTTGTAAAATTTTTATAGGGTTCAGATTCCAATTAGTACCATTGTGCATTTACAAATGATGGTCAACTCTTTAATATAAACAAAAGTTAAGGGCAACACATATTGAGCAGAAGAGACAGCGGAGAAAATGCCTTTATAATAAGCATCTTTTTTCATCAGCCTCAGCATTTTCAGAACAAATCGAATTCAGTAAACCCCATAAGGCCTAAAAATGAACTGTCTTATTTTTTAAGACAAAGATGAACTCCGTGTCAGGGTTGTGCAAGAATATTATTGCTATTTCTTTTATTATCATATATAGTACCTTTCCATTGAAAAGCCAAAGGCATTTTACAAAATCTGACAGTGATCCTTACAATGTCGCTCTGGGCTGAGTAGGCTTCATGGCAAACAATAAATAATAACTGCCCTTTATTTTGAAATGTCTCCTACAGAATGTATTAACGATGGATTGGGCAGTCGTGATTCATGAATTCTAAAGGAAGTTTATTTCATGGAAGTTAGAGAAGATGGTAGATTCCTATGCATCCCTTTCTATTGGAGTTGTGTTGACTCAAGAAGCTGGTTGCATCAGAACGACTCCAGTGCATTTGAAAAGTATCTCTCATAATTGCTAACATTTACTTAGCAATTTTCAATTTTAAATTGAAAGAAGTATAGACTATGATTATATTACATAAAATAAATATGGACCGATCATCCAATTTACTGACTTACTAAAGATCTGCAAACCAGATAACGCAGTTACCTATGGGCACGTCTTCTGATTGAGTTCTTCTGATTTAGTTATATTACTAGAGATGCCAATCACTCTGCCTGGCTAACTTCAGAGGCTCTGAGGCAAGTACCTCATCTTCAGGTCCTGTTGAAGGAAGAGTTCTGGGCAGTCATTTAGTACCATGTGTCCCTACCTCTCTTGGATGTATCTGGTTAGACTAGGATGGGCACCTGACCCAAAGGCAGTCAATATATGAGCTAGTGAGTGACTTGGGCACAAAAAGATACTCTGAGCCAATCGTATGGTCTTTCTTGGGCATTTCAAGTGGGATGTTCCAAGAGAATAAAGGAGGTAGCAATGGGGAGAGAAAATGAAAGGGAGTGAGGTATAGATAGGTCATGAGTGAGGTAAAACTCTACATGAGCTATAGTTATCAATGAGCAGACACTTCAAAACGAAGAGAAGAATCACAGATTGGAAAGGGAAGAAGCCAGTTCATAGGAAAAGAAAATAGAGAAGGCATTTGGAGAAGAGTCGGTGCTGTGTAAATTGTGGAGCACTGCAGCAAAGACGTACATACCACTGCTGAGGATTCCAGAAAAATCTTGGATTAAGACCTGCCCTTTAGTTTATTCTTTCCAAGGCTTGAGCATTGACCCGACACTGGCTCCTCTTTCTGTAAATCTGTGACATTCCTTTTCCTTTATCCCATTTATGTGTTCCTAATACCCTGACTCCTTTGAGTCAGTTTGGTTCTTTGTTCCTGGAAACCAAAAATTCCTTAGGACAGTGGCCCTCCAGCTTGATGTGGAATATCAGATATATTTGTTGCTAAGTGTCCACTTCACCAGTATATGAATGCAAGCCATAGTCACTCATTTAGAAAAAGAAAAAGAAAAAAAAGCTTCTTCCCAAGACATCCTCCAGTCATGTTTGAGTTCAATGTCTGCTCTGTAGATGATTCTTAAACAGGCTAATTGCATCTTTTAACTGCCAAGCAGGATTAGGTGCTAGCCTAATAAAAAGGCGTGAGGATGGGGGTGTTTATGCAACCTCAGTGCATTCTCTTACTAGCCAACTGTTTTGTCCTACCCAAGTACATTAGCATCAGAACACATGCTCAAAACACCTGACAATTTATGCTACGCTTTATTCTTCTCCCCAAACACTACTTCTAGAATTAGCTATTTCCTTTGGCCATCTAATATTCAAGAGCCGTGCAACCATCTCTCATTACCATTCTCTGGCTTCGATTAATGCTCTTTTTTTAATTACTAAGTATAGTTGTCACTACTGAAAAATAAAACTAGAAGGACTCATATTAAAATGTTCACCATTTTCATTAATGTTTACTCTCCTTGGTATTCTTTATTAAACAATTAAATTACTATCAGCAGACAATAATTGCAGGGTATAAAGTGCAAATGTCTATGATATCAAATAAGCATATTTTACTGATAGGATTTAATTTAAATGCTCACTGTTGATTGGTTCTTTCTCATAGAAAAAAAGATAACAGGGGTGCCTATTACATCCCACTTAGATTAATTAATGCATTATTCAAGAAATCCTGGTGGTGTCATGAGTTAATGGTATGGAAAGACAGTGATTTTTGAGCATATGGTCAGTGTGAAAGATAACTGCCCAGGAACAGAACAGACTAAGATCAAATGGTTTATTGTCTGTGAACAGTGACTTCTTGTCTCTTTAGACAAGGCAGCACTCCTGAGTCATGAGTAGCTGAAGTCCTTTACATTTCCTTGAGGAAGGGAATGGTTTGAGCATCAATAATTTCTCATGTTTTTCTCCACCAATGACCCTTTAAAAATTATTTTTCCTTCATGGATTCCTTGTTTCAAAAGAGTCTATCTTTCAAATATATTTATTTAGTTATTAATTTATTGAAAACTTTTATAAATTCAATATATATTTAACAGCCAATATAAGCTCCTGATTAGCATGAGAGAATGATCCTTAGCAAACTGACTTTATAGAATTTCAGTCAGTCTCAAAAAAATTTACCATTTTAGCTAGTTTGTGCCAACTTTTCTCCTAGAGTTTTTTTTTTTTTCCTGAGGAAGATTAGCCTTGAGCTAACATCTGTTGCCAATCCTCCCCTTTTTTGCTGAGTAAGATTGGCCCTGGGCTAACATCCGTGCCCATCTTCCTCTACTTTATATGGGATGCTGCCACAGCACGGCTTGATAAGCGGTGCATATGTCCGTGCCAGGGATCTGAACCTGAGACCTCGGGACTGCCGAAGCAGAGCATGGACTTAACCATTATGCCACCAGCCAGCTCATCTCCTAGAGTTTTTGAGATATTGAAAATCGTTCAGAAATTCCATCATCTTCTGATATTTCTAGAGAACACCAGGGTGGGAACAACATAGTCACCATCACTGTGGTCTTTCAGATTTCCCAGGGCAATTTTTTTTTTTTTTGGTGAGGAAGATTGTCTCTGAGCTAACATGTGTGCCAATCTTCCTCTATTTTGTGTGTAGGATGCCGCCACAGCATGATGAGCAGTGTGTAGGTCCACCCCCGGGATCCAAACCCGTGAACACTGGGCCACTGAGCGGAGTGTGTAAACTTAACCACTACACCACCAGGCTGGCCCCCCAGGGCAATCTTGATATCAAATTTTCATTTCCACTGTCAGCTCTGATTCGGGATTTTAATAATATGGTTGTTATATCTGTAGCCAATAGATCTTGTCCTTCTTCCTTGCTAACAGAACCTTGATTTGGTTAATTCTTCCTCAGGGGGCATCTGTTTTGGGGCAGCTGACCCCTCATCAACCACAAGGAAGACTAATAATTGGTTTCAGCCTTTTGTTCCTTTTTTTTTTTTTGTGAGGAAGATCAGCCCTGTGCTAACATCTGCCAATCCTCCTATTTTTTTGCTGAGGAAGACTGGCCCCGGGCCAACATCCGTGCCCATCCTCCTCCACTTTGTATGGGATGCCACCACAGCACGGCCTGCCAAGTGGTGCGTCGGTGTGTCCCCGGGATACAAACTGGCGAACCCCGGGCCACCGCAGCAGAGCGCGTGCACTTAACCACTTGAGTCACCAGGCTGGCCCCTCAGTCTTTTCTTCCTTTGTTTTTGATTGATTTAGTATGTATGCTACCTAGTTCTATCAATGAGAAATGAGAAGAAGTCTGCTGATTTAAATCAATCATGGTAAGTATACGACAAAAGTCTGACCAAGCAGAAGCCTAATGGGGAAGCTTTATGGAATGCTTTCTTCATTCTAAAAAAAAATGGAAGGAAGCAAAGATGTTTTCCTTTCCTTTTACCTTCCGTGTGGGGGTGCTGTATAGTAATGTGATGCCTGGAGCTGCTGCAGTCGTTTTGTGACCATGGGGAACAGTGGCAACCAGCAGGCTGGAAAGATGGAAAGAATCTTGGCCTGATGACTTGTTAAGCAGCTTTATTCACTAATTCTGGAACTTCTCTACCTCTGGATTTCTTTCTATGTGATGCAGCTTGTCACTTTTTGCCGCATTTTAAAGATATTTCTGTTCCTTGAAGCTGAAATTAATCCAACTGATACATCATATAAATAATTATAATTTTTAAAATATTAGCAATAAACAAATGTACTCATGGAATTTCCGAGTTGGGAGGGACTTCAAAGCTCATCTAGTCTAACCATCTAATTGTATTATGCAAATGTAAAATACAATGGGCAACCTATAGTTACTATTAGAAGATGTTATGACAGTAGGCTTGCCCTGATGCCCTGACATTGTCACAATGACCTAAGAGATGGCATATTGTCTATAAGAGGAGACCTGCTATGAACTGAATTGTATTCCCACAAATTCATATGTTGATGCCCTAACCCCAAATGTGACTATATTTGGAGACAGGGCCTTTAAAGGGGTAATTGAGGTTAAATAAGATTATAAGGATAGGGCCTTCATCCAATATGGCTGATGACCTCATAAAAAGAGGAAGAGACACCAGGGATGTGCAAGCAAAGGAAAGACCATGTGAGAACACAGCAGGAAGGTGCCTGTCTACAAGCCAAGAAGAGAGGCCTCAGGAGAAACTAAAGCTGTTGACACCTTGATCTTGAACTTCTAGCCTCCAGAACTGTGAGAAAATAAATTTCAGTTGTTTAAACCACCCAGTCTGTGGTATATTATTATGACAGCTCTAACAAATTAATATAAGATCCAGACAAAATTGCCTTAAATATAAGCAAATTTATCATCTCCTGTAACATTGAGAGTTCTAGAGTTAGGACAATTCTAGGGTTGATTAATTAACAGCTCACTAATGTGAACAAGGACCCAGGCTCTTTCCATTTTCCTGTTCTGCCGTTCTCAGCATATTGACTTCTAAACCCTAGGCTTGACTATGCATGGATGCAAGAGAGCTGTATCAGCTCAGCAAAGCATTACTTCTGCACACGGCTATATAAGACGCAGAGCACCCGGCTTCTCCTCATGCAAATCTGTTTAAGAGTGGAAAAAACTTCCCCAGGAGCCCCCCTACTAGTCCTCTCCTCACATCTTATTAGTCAAAATTGTGTCATATGCTTTTGCCTAAGTAATTCCTTTAAAAAGAATGGGATTACTGTGATTGGTTTAGATCAATTGTGATTCCCTCCCTGGGCCTGGGATGCTGCACAGCCTCCCCTGAAGCAGGTAGCCCCCTGGCCTCTGTTAACCAAGAACTATGGGACAGGGAGAGGGGATGAGTCTTGGATAGGCAACTAACAGGGTCCCTTTTGTGTGTTTAGTCCATTTTCTGCTTTGATCCAATTTACTAGCCTGGCACGTCTTGTCATATGTAAAATTACCAGGGCAGGGAAGGTAGGATTGCAAGTAACATCTCTTAAGACTATCTTGCTTTCTTTGACCTTATTCCACGCTTATTAAGCAGTTTTTGCTTGATTAATTAGGCTACCTAACTACCTTGATATCTGGTAGAAGTGCCCCGGATAGCCAACTGACATAATTAGTACATTAAAGAGGTGTATCACGTGTTATAAATTAATAACTTCGTGTTCTGACCTCACATAACAGTCCCGTGTGTGTAATTAGAGTAAATAATTTGTTCCTCATTTATTCAGCACTTCTTTGTGCTGGGTACTATTGCAGATCCTAGAAATTCAGAATTGAATAGGATTCCTGCTCCGAGGGCTTCTCTCTCAATTAGGAGCTCACAGTCTCAAAGGTAGCTATTATAGTTACCATTTAGGGAGCATGCGTCAGGCACTGGGGTAAGTACATTCCGTGTTTCACAAGCTTGCTCCTTGCTACCCTTCTGACCTCATTTCCTAGAATTATTTCCCTCACTCATTCTGCTCAAGCCACGCTGATCCATGAGCTCTTGAAGCAACAGTTTTGGGAAGAATCCCCAACCCGGAATACCTTTCCCCAGGTATCCTCATGGCTAATTCTCTCGTCTTTGAGAACTGACTTAAATGTTTATTCACAGAACAGCTTCACCAATCATTCTATTTAAATTTTCACCTTCCCAAAACATCCTATCCCCCTTCCTTGCTTAGTTTTTTTCCATAGCATTTACGACCGTATAACATACTATATATTTCATATATTGTTTTTATTTATTGCCTGTCTTCCCTTACCAGAATATAAGCTCTGTGAGGGCAGGGATTTTTATCAGTATCTCTAATGTCTACAATAGTACCTAACACGTAGTGGGATCTCAATAAACATGTTTATTGAATGAACAAATCATCTCCTATAAGTAGACCTGTTATTTTTATAAGTTGCTCTTGATTACAAAGCTAGTAAGTGGTGGAACCATAATTTGAACCCAAGTCTTTCCAATGATAAAGTACACTCTAAAATCCATATTATTTGAGTTTCTAGATCTGCAAAGCCAGGTACCAGACCGTGAATCATGGTAACCCTTGGAGAACCCTATCTCCGTGGAGACCTCATGCAGACAGAAACCACACCAGTAATTCAAAGAGGGAAAATTTAATATGAAGAATGGTTAACTTGTAAAAGGTAATTAACAACTAAAAGGAGCACAAAAGAACTCCATGAGGTAAAGAAGTAGTAACTACAGAAAGCAGCACCTACTCCTAGGCTGAGAGAGAGTGAACAAGGAAGGAACTTAGAAACTTAGAGGAAGCTCTTCCCTCACCCCAAGCCGAGCTTCAGAACCTCTGAGGAGAGGGTCCGCGCAGCCCACTGGTGCTGGAGAAACTTGCTGGAGGGTATAGATGGAGGCTGACCACTACCGGCCCTGCATGCTGAATCTGCTGACTACTGAGTGGAAATATCACACCAGAGGAAGGAAGGAAAATCCCTGCTTCCCGTGCCAGCCTTGCAGAGTCTGCAGAGTAGCTCTAGTGCCCTCTACTGGCAAAGCCTGATATGATCCAGCCAGCAAAAGAGATTTATAGGGACCCGTTCCAGTATCACACAGCAGGGCAAGGAAGGGTGGATTTGGAGCTACGAGGCAATCAATTAATAACTGGCCCACCATGTTAAGAACCCCTGTGAGGCCTTATGTAAGCAGTGAATCCGTGTTTGCTGCTGGCGTATCTGCGCCTGCTGTCTCTCATCTCCATAGCACGGAAAGTTCATTGTCTTATAACCTTAGATATTCTTGTATGTTTCCTTTCCACAGATGATTTGAGAACAGCTTCTCTAGTCTTTCTTGTCCGTCTGCACAGGACTCTCATGCAACCAGATGGAATGGCAGATGATTCAGCTGAAGAAAGCAATATTGTGGTTAATTTGGTCTGCTTCTCTTTTTTTCAAAATCAATTCCCTCCCAGTCTTACACGTATTTGAGGAAAGGAACATGGAGCTACTATCCCTGCTGTTCACATACACGGTACCATCAGTTTGATTTTCTAGGCCCCGGACTTCGTGGGCAGTCCCATTACGTCCAAGTATCTCTTATTGGGAAGTAGAGGCTCCTTCCCTCTGTGCGTGGACATGCAGGGATTTGTACTGTCCTCTTGAATAAGGCTATGAAAAGCCCCTGAAACTGCTCTTCATATTATTTTAATAAATGTCAATTTATTAAAGTTTCTCTTTTCCCCACTTATCAGATCTTTTGCCTGAAAATATAGCAGCCATGCTTCTCTAGTGGTTGCAATTTCATCTTGCTGAGGGTAAGGAATCAGGATATCACTTGATGTCCGCTCCTTTTAAGGCAGGCCACTTATAGTTTTGCTGCATGGGCATAATTTTACCCTTTTCAAAAGCAGCAGGGCTTGTGTCAGGGGAGAGGTGAAGTACATTAAAGACAATAGCCTTTCTGAGAGTCCGAACTGAACTACGGGGTGGGTCAGACAGTTTTCTAATTGGTTTGGATTTTCAGTCCATTAAAGGAAAGCTCTGATTACGTTTTACAGCAGGTCACTAGGCAAAAATCTGCTTCATCTGCACAACGGCTGTGGTGTCGTTTCATTTGACTACGTCATTGAAAGACACTTACTCTGTGCTAGGGAGCAGAAGCATCCTGTGGAGTGCCCCATTCTCCCAACCACATCAAAGCACTTTATACACCGCAGGACACTGGCTGATGTTTACTTATGCATTTCGTTACATCCAGCTTCGGCCTTGGATCTTGCAAACAACAGGGTGGGCTCTGCATTAAGAAAGCAGCAGTTACAGACTCTAGATCCCAATGTGATATGAATCTCCCAGAAATCTATGGCCCCTGCGTGGAAAGCCCAGACCTGTCAACTTTAATAGCTAGCTGAAGAATAAGAAGGAGAATCATGGTCCAGGAACATTGCAGTGCCCATTGGAAGGAAGGCATGCTCGCCTGTGGTTTATTATCTGAAATAGTCTTCAAATGACTGAAAAATGTCGGGGAGGGGAGAAAAACACCTAGGATTTTTAGAGCGATATACCTGTGAGCGTGGGGTTTTAGGATGGCACTCTGAAATGCCTGCTGTATGCATCTGTATCACTAAAAGTAATTACATTAAAAATCACTTCCACCTTGGAAAGACATCACCCACAGGTAAAGTAGACTTTTTTTGTCTTTCAATCCTTTGTGAAAAGAGATTTATCACATAGAATTCCAGTCCAAGAAGGCATTTGTTTTTAAGACGCCAGTCTGTCAGTGTTTTAAGATTTCAAAGGGAAAATATTGGTGGTTTCCTGTTCAAACTAAAAAGTCCAAACTAAAAGTTTTCTGGGACCAAAAAATGTATAAAAGGCATGCCTTTCCTTGACTAAAACTTATGTTCATTGCTAAACTCTGCTCTCCTTGAGGGTGGGAACCATGTCCTATTTATGTTGCCATCAAGGATGCCAACATAGCACAAACCTACAGTCGGCAATCAGTGAGTGACTGTGGAGGAAAAGAAGAGGAAGGAAGAAAGAAAAGGAAAGGAAGGAAGTGAACGAAGAGGAAAGAAGAGAAGGGAAACGTCAACCAGTGATGGAGAAAGAATGTCATAGAAAGGAAATTCTTCAAACCAGAGTGAGAGATGATGGCGGAGAGGGATCCTTTAAATGCTGGAGGTACGTTTCTCTTTCTTCCACCAAAAGGTTTCTTTCCTCTTTCGGGGTATTTTTCTCATCTTCCAACACATTTTAGGGGCTCCCCTCTGCCTTTCGTAGCTTCGTAGAATAGCTTTTTACTGTAGACAAGGAGCAACATGGGACACTGAGAAGTTTCGCCTGGGTTGCCCTTCCTGCCAGTGTCACAGTCCATCATGTGTGACCTGAGGGAAAGGCAGGCGTCTTTTTGTGGTTTAATGAGAATTATCCTCATGAGGCACATGGAGCTCAAGAAATATTTGTAAAGAAATTAAAGCTTTTTAGATTTAAAAAAAAAAGCCAAGTGGGGCCGGCCCGGTGGCGCAAGCGGTTAAGTGCGCGCGCTCCGCTGCGGCGGCCCGGGGTTCGCTGGTTCGGATCCCGGGCGCGCACCGAAGTACTGCTTGGTAAGCCATGCTGTGGCGGCGTCCCATATAAAGTGGAGGAAGATGGGCACCGATGTTAGCCCAGGGCCGTCTTCCTCAGCAAAAAAAGAGGAGGATTGGCGGATGTTAGCTCAGGGCTGATCTCCTCACAAAAAAAAAAAAAAAAAAAAAAAAAGCCAAGTAAGGGCAAAGTCTTATTAGAGATGATACACTCCATGCATATTACTCAGAACAGGGTCTTTTGTGGGCAATGTAATGATTTTTGACCTAATAACATTTTCATGATGCTAATTTAAAACATATTCTTAAAGCCTCAATTAAAAATAAACGCATGTCTTTGACTTTTATGTTTTAAAAGAAGGGTAATTTTAAGGGTATATTTGATTAATTACACTGCCCTTTTTCATAGACCTGATAATAAAAAACTGTGCACTTTTTTCCACACTTACAAAAATAATTACAGTACTTGATTTTAGAATAATTTTTCCTAGACCTTCATTCAAAACCAAATGATAACTTATAGTGAAACTATAACTATACAACATTAATTAGTTAGGATTTCCTCTTTGGAGTGACACTTCTTTGTGTGGCTTCAGAAAATAATAATAAATTAATCATTTTTAGGTGCTGGCTATATGACATGGGGTTATTGTTGTAGATTGAAATGAAAATAGAGCACCTTTCACATCCTAAAAGTCTGCAGCTTCTTCACAGACACTGTCTTCCAGGGATTCCCCTCTTGGTGAAGGGCATTATCAACCTCTCACAGCTCACACTGAAACCTGGGAGCCACCAGGGACTCTTCCTTTTACTCATTCTGCAATCCCATCAGTTATCAGTCTTGTAGATCCTCCTTCTTGTCATCTCCTCTCCATCCCCTCCTCTCATCCCCAGTACTACTGGAAGTTCACACTCTTATTAGCCTTTGCCTGGACTGGTGAGATTTTTTACGGCATATCCCCATCAGTAAACTGATGAGTTCAGACTCTCCAATATATTATTTTTTATATTTGATAAAATTAAATACATGTAGCATTTGTCTAATATTTTGTACATTATAAACATAAATTTAGGATGAGATAAAAATGAGCAAAACAACTTTTTTTGTGTGTGTGTGAAGAAGATCAGTCCTGAGCTACCATCCATGCCAATCCTCCTCTTTTGTTTTTTGCTGAGGAAGACTGGCCCTGGGCTAACATCTGTGCCCATCTTCCTCCACTTTATATGGGATGCTGCCACAGCATGGCCTGACAAGCGGTGCGTCGGTGCGCGCCCGGGATCCGAACCCAGGCCTCCAGCAGCGGAGCGTGCGCACTTAACCGCTACACCACGGGGCCAGCCCCAAAACAACTTTTTTAAAGTTGTGTTTATTAATGGCGCAAAAGCAATTTTCACACAAATTATAGAAATTTGTCAATGTACTTGATACTTTATCATTAAACATCTTACTTTTAAAAAATTATTGTAAGTAAACTTTTTATTTAATGACAACATACATGAAGAAAAGAGGAAAATTGTAGGTGTTCAGCTTGATGAATTTTCACAAAGTGAACATAGCCGTGTCACTGTGTAATTGAAATTAGGTCCAGGATATAGAACATTACCAGTACCCCAGAAGTTCCCTTGCGCCCTCTCCTAGTCACCACATCCCCCTCCCCCACTGCCAAGGATAACCACTAGACTGACCTCTGACAGCACAGTTGAGTTTTATTTGTTTTGAACTTTATATAAATGCAGTCAAATAGCATATCCTCCTGTGTCCAGCCTCTTTTGCTCAACATGGAGTTTCTGAGATTTATTCATATTTTGAGTAACGATATATTTTTTCATTCTCATTGCTTAAACATCTTACTAGTTTTGATGACTTCATGCTACCAATAGCTAACATCTCAAAGCACAATGTACAATTTGGGTAAGGTTTTTATTTATTGATATCAAACAATATTTCAAGTCAAGTTATGGATAATTTAGACTATTTTGGCCAACTTCTTCTTAGATCTATATGGCCATTGCTTTTAGCTCACAACGTGGTTGAGGAAGAGTTTGGGCTAGAAGAGGAGAAGCTTGAGCTCTGCCATTTTCTTGTGCTTGAATTATTCATGTTATCTACAATCTCATGTCTTTGTGCAGGAATTTTTTAAAAACCATGTGTTCATTTTGTGAGGTCTAGTTTAGTTTATATTAGATAATATAAGCCATAAATCCACTTAAATGGACACATGTTAGCTGAAATATGCAGTCTAAAGCATACGAGATGAGGGACACCCTGCCAACTCTTCCACATCGCAGAACTCTCTGTTCTTCTATCAGGATAAGGAGCATGTGGCCTTCTGGCATATGGACAAAGTGAAGCTCTCTGTGTTAATCCATATATTAAATGCTAGTAAACCTTTATTTTTTAGATGGCAATATAATCAACACATACCAACAGAAGTTCTGATATTTCCGTTCCATACCATAATAAATCAGCTTACACCCCTTCTAGGGTACATTCTTCCCACTTTGGAAACCATCGATCAAATAGATATATAGTCAAGTGCCGCATAATGACATTTTGGTCAACAACGGACCTCATATACAACAGTGGTCCCATGATTAGTACCACATAGCCTAGGTGTGTAGTAGGCTATCCCATCTGGGTTTGTGTAAGTACACTGGGTGACGTTCACACAATGATGAAATTGCCTAAGGACGCATTTCTCAGCAAGTATCCTCATCGTTAAGCGACACTTGACTGTAATGATGTCCTTCCAACTCTGCTAGCCTCTTATCCCACTTGAGTCTACCCTTCAAATATCTACTGGGGTCATATTTTTAAAATACATATCTAATTAAGGTATTTCCATGCTTGAAACTCTTCACTGCTTCCCCACCTCCTTCATTAGCTCTACAACTGCCTTCAGCCTACATCACCAAACTCTTCATTTCTGCCCTTTAAACTGAGTCCTCCCTTACCAACACTCCCCTGGCCATCCTCTAGTCATGCTAAACTGCTGGTTGTTACCTTAACACAAGCCATGCTGGTACAGGCCTCCTTACTTTTCTCATTTGGCTTTCTTGCCTAGAAAGCACTCTTGCAACTTGTCTGCAGGGTAAATGCTTTTTCATCTTTGCAACTTATCTTAAGAATCATTTTTTCCATGGAGTTTTTCCTTTTAGCAGTGGGATGTTAGCAACCATTTTGTGCAACAGGACTTTGCCTTCAAACTCCTGCCCCAGTTTCTGGTTCCAGCCCCTTCTCAAAAGGTACACTCTCAGTGATACCGAGCAATGGGCTCGCTCTGCTTGCCGTGATCTGAGCCAATTAATCACCAGTTAGAGATCAAGAAACAAAGTTTAATTAGATTAGCTGGCAAATTGGAAGACAGGTGACTAATGCCTCAAAGACCCATCTTCAAAGATTACAGAATTGTAAGGCAGTTATATAGGGAAAATGGGCAGTAAGGAGGGGGTCCAGGGATGTTGGTCTCTAGGCGTGACAGGTTCCAGGCATCACATTGTTCCATTCTTCTGTGAGCTGTGATGGATACCTTGTAGGTGTGTTTCCCGCCTGTGGTCAGCCTGTTCCTGGAGAGAAACTCATAGAACAAAGTTTTAATTTATCAAGCTATTGGGGAGTGCATACGTAAGCAGAGGCCATAAATCAGGAGAGCATGTGAATTTTTTGGAGTACGTGCAGAGCAGCGAGTAATCACACAGAGGAGGGGCTGGGCCATTTAGTGTAACAAGATGGCCTCACTTATGTTCACTTACATTGGTAGAAGTGATGGCTTTCAAATTATCAAATTTATCAGACTTATAAAAAGAACGTACTGGTCCTCAAACTTTAGGGTGCAACAAAATAATCTGGAAGGCTCTTAAAAACACAGATAGCTGGGCCTTACTCCCAGAGTTTCTAATTCAGTCTTGTGCACTACACAAAAACTTGTTCTAGAAACTTCTGTCAAGACTCCCTTGGTTTAATGTTGGCAGTAGTGGAGCAACCTGGTTGAGGTGTGGTTATGCACCACATTTGAAAGATTATATGCTAAATAAGGTTTCTCAACGGTAGCACTATTGATGTTTTAGGCCAGGTAATTCTTCGATGGGAGGCTATCCTCTGTCCTGTGCATTGTAGGATATTTAGTGGCACCCTTGGCCTCTCTCCACTAGTTGCAAGTAGCAATTCCACTCCCATCCCCACTCCTTCCTTCCTCCCAACCCCACCCCAGGCTGTAACAACCAAAAATATCTCCAGATGTAGCCAAATGCCCTGGGGGGGGGGGGTAAGGCAAAATCACCCCCAGTTGAGAAACACTGTGCTTGATTCATCACTTCTTAGCTGTGTGATGTTGGGCTAATCAGGCAATCTCTCTGTATTTTGATATTATTATCTGTCAAATGAGTATAATGACCCATTTTGAAGGGTTGTTGAATGGATTAAATAAGCTAATGTGTGAACGTTCCTAGCTGATCTGGCCTCAGGGTTGGGCTCACCTTAAAACTCAATATTCTCTTAGCTTCCAAACCCTAGAATATTATATTGCCTCATTTGCCTTTTTCTCCCTTTCATTGACTCATCTATTTCCTCTAGTCTGCTAATCCTTATGTTCTCCAAGGCTTGTTTTTAATAACCCCACTGGTTACTTTTGTGTAAATGACTCTATCTAAATCTCTAGGCCCAATGTCTTTCAGGCTCCCATTGTGTGACTACAATGGCCTGTTGGATATTTTGATTTGGATTTTTCTGCTTATACCTCACATTCAACACGTATAAAATGATTCCTTTTGTCTTGCTGATTTTCCTACTTAAATGAAATGCGTCATTACTCTTTTCTAAGTCAAATCAGTTCAGGGGTCCACATGGCCTGGTACAGGGATTGTGCCACATTTGAAGAAACAGCTGAGCGGTTAAAGTGAATTATAACTACTGAACTTCATTTCCTACTAAGTGTTTTGAGGAAACTACAAAAGAGTGTAGGGTGAGGAGAGAGTGCTTAATGCAGAGCTAGCATCTTCATAATCTTCTTTCCCACTTATTATTTCTCCAAATTCCCATTGCTTCTCCCTTCTCTGCTCTCTCACCTTTCATCTCGCCCAGATGTCCACGCGAGTTCTTTCCTTCCTCCTCCGTCATGCTAAGACAGTACCTCCTCATCCCCAAAGTGAGAGCATTTTGCTCTGGCCTGCCAGCCATGCCCATAGCTCCTGGAAAGTGGGTGCTCCCATAGTTCTCTGCTCTTCTGCACCCCACACTCCTGCTTCACTGAAACCCAGCATCCCCCCTGCCTCTGGGAAATTTCTTCTCTCACTCTGCCTCCTTTATTAGTGAGAAATCCTTAATGGAGGTATTCTGGCAAATAAAATTTCCCATCTTATGTGCAACTGAAAACACATGGGTTCAAATTCTTTGTCAACCTTCAATCTTCTCTTTCTCCATCTCTCAGCTCCAAGCAGTCACTAACTTCTATTGCTCTCTCCTTTGCGGTAATTTATGTATTCAACTCTATATTTTCTCTCCATCATCACTATCCTGGTTTATGAAACTATCATCTAAACCAGTAGCTCTCAAACTTGAGTGTTCATCAGTGTCGTCTGGAGGGCATCTTAATATACAGGTTCCTGGGTCCCAATCCCAGCATTTCTAATTTAGTAGGTCTTGGGTGGGACTTGAGAATTTACATTTCCCTAGTGGTGTTGATGATGCTGGTTGAGGACCACACATTGATCAAAACGGTGCTTTCCAACTTTAATGTTCATATGATATTAAAATGTTCTATGACACGTTAAATTGCATGTCAACCGTGGGGTCTGAAATTCTGCATTTCTGTCCAGCTCCCAAATGATGCAAACACTGCAGGTGTGCAGATCACATTCTAAGAAGCAGGGATCTCAAGCAGAGGTCCCAAATGCAAATTCTCACAGGGTCCAGGCATGCAATGTAAGTGAGTGACATAAGTGGCACAGTCTGGTGGTGTCCGTAGCAATCTGTAGAGCACAAGCCCCATCTAACAGGGACATTAATTATATACAAATATGGACCCTGTGCCATCAGATTTTTCAGGAGGATAGCATTGTATTACCTATTGGGCGCCATAGGTATGGTACCTGCAATGTAGAGCTTTTCAAGAACTGATGAAGTGAGTATAACCTAGAATAAAAAAAGGATTTTTGGCTTTAAAAACAAAACTGCAAATTAAAGTTGATAAATGTTTTATTTAAATGTCTGTGAACATCAAATGTTGTCAACTAATTAAATACAAATCAACTTCTAGACAGTTAGGTATAAGTTATATTTGGTGTGGAATTTGGCTTCCCTTGAGTATGTTTGATAGAGAGTAGAGTGAGTTCTACAAACTCAGTGTCTAGGCCCTAGGGACTGTGAAGGTCTTGAAACAGCCTTTCTGGAGAAGTTTGAAATTTAGGTTTTAATGGGAAATATTCCCATTTTAAATGTTGGCAACTTATTTTGAATTTTTAAACAACTATGTAGGCATTTGCAACAACATTGGATGGACCTTGAGGGTATTATGCTAAGCGAAATAAGTCAGACAGAGAAGGACAAATACTGCATGATATCACTTATATGTGGCATCTACAAAAGCTGAATTGTAGAAGTAGAGAGTAGAATGGTGGTTACTAGGGACTAAGGGGTGGGGAAATTGGGAAGATTTTGGTCAAAGGGTACAAACTCGCCACTAGAAGATGAATAAGTTCTGGAGATCTAATGCATAGCGTAGCGATTTTAGTCAACAATACTGCATTATATACCTCAAAGTTGCTAAGAGACTAGATGGTAAATGTTTTTACCACAAAAAAGAAATGATAATTATGTGACATGATAGAGGTGTTAACTAACAGTATGGTGGTTATCATATCGCAATACGTAAATGTATCAAATCAACGTGTAGTACGCCTTAAACTTACACAGTGTTGTATGTCAATTAAATCTCAATTGAAAAAAACGGATGTGGGCCCAATAAAATCTGTGGGCCGGACTGGGCCCTTGAGCTACTAGTGTATGCATTTGGTTTGATTGGCTTGGATTGAAATAGTCTTCTTACTGATTTCTCCACTTTCATTTTTTTTCCCCATCTTATTCACAGATCTCCCCTCAAACTTTGTAAATCATCAGTCCTTTTGTCTACAGCATGAAGTACAAATCGGTAAACCTGACATTAAAGAAATTGCGTCATTTTGCTCTTAATTACAGTTCCAACTTGATTTTTCGTTATGTCTGCTACAGGAATCCTGCACTGTGTTCAAGTTAGAAAAACCAGATGAATTCCAACCTCTAGATTTTTGTTGACACATTTTCCTTACTCTAGATGCCTGTATTTCTTCGTTTTTCCAATTCTTCTAGTAATTTCAAACTCACTTCATGTCTATGTTCTTAGTGAATTCTTTTTTGACCTTTACAGACCACTGTTACCTCTTTCTGAGATGTTTGTTGTCTTAGATTTGGTGCATAGTTTATGCTACTGGTTATTTTAATGCATGTTCTTAAGTGAGTTGGTTTTGTCTCTTCAATAAATGTATGGTGATGGTGAAAAATCTAGAGCAGTATAAGCTGCTTCAAAGTCTAGGAAATAAAGGAGTTAACACACTCATCAAAGAACCTACTTTCTTAAGCAGTAACTTATGCCCTTGAGTAATATCATGACACCAACATGGAGAGTCAATACCTAAAAATGGTCATTGATCCAACTGCTTGGGAACATTCCTATGACTGACGGAACTTTGGGCCAGATGTTCTGTTCAAAGCCAATGTATATTTTTAGAGTGAAAGTCTACGACAAGAAATACGGGACATTCATTTTTGTTCAGAAGCTTCTAGATATGCTCCTTTGTCTGCTTACACCTTCCCCAGGAGGCAGTACAGATGAGATATAGCCCTGACTTACCAAATTTTGTGTTGGATTGACTTTTTATTGCTCAGTCATGGTTCTTAATATCAGATTGTCTATCATACCGGAACATGTTTTTAGGCAAGTTGTAATCTATTATTTGTATTTAATAAAAATGGCTTCTCAGTACATAACAATTTCACATGTAGGCTACTGTCACCCAAACCTTCTAAGAATCTTTCTCTTGCGTCTGGATGTTAACATTGTGTGCTGGGACCGTCACTACCAGCATTTTCCCGACTTTGCCTTTTATATCTTTTACTCTGAATGTGAAATGCTCCCATGCTCTTTGTGGCAACTTAATCATGTTGTTGGCTTGTCCTTTTCGTCCTCCTCAGCTCTAACGTCTTCAAATGACATCTCTTATTACCTCTGTTAGTGAGAGCGGCCATATTTTTCCTGCAATCAGGCCAGTTCCCCTTAATGAAGGGGAGGTTTGTCCATTAGTATTCTCAGTTGGTTTCTAACAATAAAGCCTAATAGTTTTTTAGGATGGAAGTTAAACCAGCCAGTCTACGATTTTCTGAATCTAGAGCCTCCCTGGGCCTTTATTATCATTCCTTAATTTCAATTCCTCAAGAATTTCTCCTGAATTCTTGGCTGATGTTACTCCAATTAAATCGCCTGTCTGTTTAAATGTGGTGCTAAGAATTTGGCCAATCAGGACTTTTTAAAATGAGTTGACACTAATTTTGATGATGTGACCAGTAAATGTTGATGCTGAAATCTTGTTCATTCTCTTGTTTTATGAGCAAATGAGCTTTGTGAGGGACACAGAGATGGTTTCCACTGCCTGCTTCCAGAAGCTGATGTACTTCTGATCCCCTAAAGAGCAGTTTCAAATAAAATCAGGCAGAGTACATTGAAAGTAGCTAGCTTGTTTATTTCTTTTGTTTTGAGTTAAACATTTTTTTCTTTTTCTTTCTCATCTTTAGCCTAATGGTCCATCTCCAGACTGGAGTTAAGTAGCATGCAATGTGTTCCCTGTCATCATCCTCCCATCTGCTCTTTGTCTGCTTCGGGCAAGTTTTCCAAAACAATTCAGTTTTGTCGGTTTCCACCTCATTTAAATACATTCAAAAAGCTGTGAATTACTGTCCTGAAAAGCCTTCCAAACTTCCAAATTCACCTGCCACTTAAAAATCCTTTTTTCCTCATGTTAACTTTTGGAACTTTTCCTTCTCCAAAGATCTTTGAAGTTATTAAAAATAAATCCAGAGTAGAGTGGTACTCTCCTTTTTTAACACCTGCCTTGCCTTGGGTCTTGCACGTTATTGACAGAAAAATCATTTAATTTCTTGTTTCTTACCTAAGCTGTGAGTTTTTCCAATGTTATTTTAACCAGTTTGCTTAAAGTGGGAGTTTATTCCTAGTATTCTATTTTTTATAGCATATGAAAATAAAGTAAAAAAAATATGAGTTTGGGGTAGCAAATATCCTGATTAATAGATAAACCTTGTCAAATATTTTTACCAGAATGGATGCAATCTTCAGGCAACATTTTTCATGCCAAAGATGTGTGAGGTGTAGGTCCAAGAACAGAGTGCATTTCTGATGAAAAGAATAACCTCTGCATAAGCTATAGAATACATTAATTTAACAAAAAAGGCATCGAGTATAACTATGTACTCAGAACTGTGCTAGGAATTGTGGAGACGTGATTTATATCAAGTTAGCATTCTAGTTAGAGAAACAAGACTTTGATATGGAGGTTTAAATGACAACATAAGACAATAAGTCAAGAGAAGTTACAAGGGAGTATTGGTAAGAGTGGCTTGTGAAAGTCATTGGGTGAGAATGGTCAGAGATGTCTCCATGGAAAAGTTGACGCTAGAGTGGAGTTTCTATGCTGCGGAGGGTCCAAGTAGGCAAAGGGCAAGGAAGAGGGCATCCTGGGTGGGAACAGTGGTGCGAGTGAGGCTTACAGTCGAGAAGCAGGTGGCAGGTGCTAAAGAGTGCTATTGCTGTGAGTTAGGAATGGAATCTAATTTTGAAAAGGATTTGGGGCCAGATCTTGGAGGCCTTGATTGGAAGCCTAAGGAATCTGGAATTTATCTTTAGCCTAATAGGAAGCTATTGGATAAATTATTAATCTCTTTGTACTTCAGTTTACTATATAGTTAGGGTAATAATCGTTCCTATAGCATAGGTTTGTTGTGAGAAATAGTTGAATTAATGCATATAAAGTCTTTAGAACAGTGCTGCCACGTAATAAGCACTCAATCAGTGTTAGTGATTATTATTTTAAATTCTTGCTAGTAGTAGTAGTATTGCTGAGCAGGAAGGAGCATTATGAAGATGCTTAAAGGCAACCAATCCCCTCAGCATTGCACAGGAAATGTTTCTTGGGTAGCCACTTTTGAACTTCATCTTTAAATTACTAAATATTTCTTTATGTACCTTTTTTAAGTAAACAGGTACATTAAATAAAGTGGAAGATCTCCTTTCATCACCTATCATCAGTCCTCTTTGTCCTGGGTTATGCCCTGGTTCAGTAAATCTTATGCCCTTCCCAATAGCACCAATGACACCAACATAGACTAGTTTTGTCTAATCACATCTAATTTATATGAACCTTTTGTTTAACACTAAAAACAAAAGAGAAGCAGACAAAGTGTGTTAAGATGCTCTTGTCCCAATCTGCTCTGGTATTCTATTTCATGTCTTATCCTCACACCATCCCTCCACTATGTCCTCTACTTCAATGCCAAAAAGGCCTGTATTTCAAAGTACATCGTGAATGAGATGGGTACAGAGTAACGGGTCCCTGGCCCTTGTACAACACGTCCTCTCTATCCCTTCATCGCTCATTCCTGGGCTCCTACGAGGTATTACACCTGGGGCTAGGCTCTGGGCACATGCCCACTCTCGTTTCCCTTCTTCCATCCACTCCCTTACTGAATGCCAGGAGAGAAATGAAAAGGAGGGAAGAAATTAGAGAACCAGAGAGAGAACCAAAAAAGAGTATAATTGGAGGTCGGGGACAGAAAAGCAGGAAGAGTGAAGATGAGAGGAAACACATTCAATATCAGATCAGGCTCGTAGGCTGCACACAGTTCTTTAGAGCTTCCTGTGTGGTCCCTGAAGCAGACACGAAGGGAAAAATAACATCTTAAATTGATGCTGTAATTAAAAATAATGTGTGATGTTCTTTCCAAGACCTCAAATAACTCTACAGTAAAGGCATGTGAGAATAATTTAACCAATAAGTGATAGATACAATAATTTTTCATAGGAATGCCAGTATTTGAAATAAAATGTATTGTTGCTCACTGTAGTCAATTCCGGTGTCTTTCTCCTGGTAAGATTGGTCGCTCATGATTGTGAGCAATTGCCTTTGATCTTTTTTTTTTTTTTTTTGGTGAGGAAGATTAGCCCTGAGCTAATATCCATTGCCAATCCTCCTCTTTTTGCTGAGGAAGATTGGCCCTGGGCTAACATCTGTGTCCATTTTCCTCTACTTTATATGTGGGATGCCTGCCACAGCATGGCTTGATAAGTGATGTGTAGGTCCGCACCTGGGATCCAAACCTGTGAACCCTGGGCCACTGAAGCGGAGTGTGAGAACTTAACCACTACACCACCAGGCTGGCCCCTGCCTTTGATCTTTTTAGGCAGATTATGTAGAAGTTTAAATATTCCCTAGTAAGTGCACTAACATTTTTACATTATAAAATATATTTATTCTGTAAGCTCTTTTTTTCTTTCTATTTTCGGGAAAATGTATTATTAATTTTTTAAAATTATTTTGTTCCTGGGGGCTTCTATTATAACTTTACAGTGGTGCTGCTTATTAGAAGGAAAACACCATCGTGTTATGTTGTAAGGTGAAATAATAACTCTGAATCACAAAAATTGTAGCAACAACGATCACAAATGTTTATTAGTTGAAAACAGTGGTTGAAATGTTATTGGATAGTCACTTCTAGGTTCATTGTGCAAAACATTGGCTTGATTAAAAAGGAATTAGTTTTAAGTTGGAATTAATTTAGGGAAAAGAAAGGAACATGAGAGGAGAGCTTGAGGTGATGCCCAGTGTTTCTGGGTCGAAGACTTTTGACCAGGAAGAGCTGGTGCTCTCTCACCCTCCTCTAGAAGACTATATAGGTCAAGTTCATCCTAACGCTGCCATCTTATCTAGCTTAATGGCTCTTTCTGTAACCAAACCAACTCAGTGGCAATGGCCTCAAACACACATCAATGTTCATAAACTCGCTGAATTCACAGGACCTGGCTTAAACGGAACACAATATATTCTCTTAAAGAATAAAACAGTTTAAAATAAAATTTTTGCAATATGAGTGACAGTGTAATATAAAAGAATATAGTGATTTGGAGGGTGAAGGTCACACAATCATAGTTTAGCTGTGTGATTCCAGGCAAGTTGTTTAACCTTTCTGAGATCCTTTTGTTCATCAGTTAAATAATAACTAGTTCAGAAAGTCACAGTGAGGATTAATGAAACAATGTATCTAAAATGACAATCCTGGTACCTGGTAGATAATGAATAACAATCAGTAGTGTGTTGCAGGTGGCCCATACTACCTGTCAAGAACTGATTGATAAATTATCAGAAATTTTGAGAGCTGGTTGCTAAACACAGGCATTAATAAAAATTATATAAGCTTAAAATTAAATTATATTAAGAACAGATGTAATATATACTCAAAACTTGTCACTTTCTAATAATTTTATTATATTTTATTACTATCTACATTCTGAGGCTATTCGCATCTACTGTATCTGTAGGATGGAAATATTATATAATGCTGTTCCACTGCACATTTCTTCTCAACTCTGCATTCACTGACGTGGTGGTAACTTGAAACCACGATAGGAGTATTTATACCACAGATATTGGCAAATGCTACAAATCAGGGCTTGTGATCTTATTAATGGGAAAACACCCAAGTATTTCCTCTAAGATAAGGCACAGTGGCATTTCTACCAAACCTTCAGAGACCACATGGTCCACATGCTCTATAAATTATTCCAAAGAAAGTGTCAACAAACCAAGGACCACAGATCAAATCTGGCTCGCTGCCACCTGTTTTTATATATAAAGTTTAATAGGACAGTCACACACAGTCACTCCCACTTGTTTCCTTATTGTCTACAGCTGCTTTGGGGCAAAGTTGAGTAGTTGCAACAGACACCATATGGACCGCAAAGCCTAAAATATTTACTGTCATTTACTATCAACCCATTCTAGAAAAAGTGTGCTGACACCTGTTTTAGAACACTGAAGAGGAAGGAAAGCTTCCTAACTCCATTTATGACACAAGTTTACCACTGATATGCAAGCCAGGTAAAGATGGTACGAAGAGAGAGAACTGCAGACCAACATCACTCATGAATATTGACCCAAAAATACTAACTAGAAGATAGCAAATAAAATGTTTCCCTGAAACCTAATTGACATTGTTTTGAGCAGACATTTAGCAATTTGGTTCTGTGCCACACAAGTCTGTGTTGTCACTGGTGGTAGTGGTTTTGGTTTTTTGAGGTCACTGTGCTTAGTGCTGGGGATATGAACACAAACAAATTATAATTGATGCCCTCAATATGCTTATTGTCTATGGGGGAAATAGACACCGAAAATATTTCACTCCAAAGTGGTGATGTTTCTCAGAGTATGAGTGGGGACTGTGGAAGCAACTACCTCGGCAGGGGGTTCAGGGAAGGCAGTTCCTTGGGGGTAGGCGCCTCGCATTGTGCACCACCATGTTCATTTTGCCCGTATTGAGCCTGGTGCACATCTACTATGAGTAGGAACCTTGGATTGTGCACTGCCACATTCCTTGTGCCCAGCACTGAGCCTGGCACATAGTCATAATTGGAATGATTCTCAGTTGAGTGTTAGAAGGGTCAGCAGAGGTTACCCAGGTAAATGCAGGACAACAGAGAATTCTGGTAAAGGAAGTAGCCTGAAAAGGTAGGAATGTACTTTTTGAGACTTGTATTTACACTTTTATTCTTATTGCCTATTTCTCCTTTCTGGTTTTTTGGCCATCTCTGGCAGATGGGTCATGGAGACACATTTCTGGCAACCTGCCAAGGCCTCTGTTTCCTTTTGGGGGCCACGTGTTTGGGGTCTTGGTTCCACTCACGGTGGAATGTGCATCCTGCTCATTTGCAGTGAGATAAGTATCAAGTAACTCTTGGAGATGACTTATGCTCAAGAATAAGCAGAACAGGCGGCAACTTACTTTAACATTTTTTCTCCTATTCTATCGGGAGAGAGATTTTTGTTATTTCATGGTTTTCTGATAAAAGATGTCACAGGTGGGAAAATCTTCAGCAACTCTGAAAGTGTCAGAAATTTTCAAAGAGGAGGGAGAACATGCTTTGAAAGCTGAGTTAAAACCCTTCTCTCTTCTGGATGCCCTTCACAGCCTCAGGTCTGGTCTTTTCAATTTGGCTTTTGAAGTTCTGTTATCTTTCAAGCTTAATTTCTCTTGGAGTGTGACCAACTTACTAGAGAAGCTACGTTTTTCAAAAGGACTATTGAAACCAGAGCGTTTCTTTGGGAATATGGGTTAGCATTCCTGCACTTTTCCTCCCGTTAGCACTTGCTGTGTTCAAAAGCACATTCTTGTGCAGACCTGTGGATCCCATGCTATTGTTTCACAATCAAATTGACAAGGACAAGCGAAGCTAATATGCTAAAAGGACGCCCCCCACATCCTGCCAATCCTATTGTGAATGAGTTTAGGTCCAGACGTATGCAATGTATGGCCTCTCATAGGTCAAGGGGCCTACCACGGTTTCCTGAGGTTTTGGGTGTATTACAAAATGAGATATGTCAGAATATGTGATATGTGTCAGAGGTTTTTAGGGACAGCAGTCGAGTCTCATTTAGAGGTAATGTCACTGTTCTGGCTTTGACCTTTTTGTCAATGTTAGGCTCGGAGCAAATGGCCCTCCTTGCATCCCCAGCGATGGGCCCTACACTAAGGTGATCCATATTTGGTGGTCTCTGAGTGGTATTGTGCATCAGAAGCTATTTTTCAGCAAATAGTGAACTTCTGAGATTCTTGATATTATTTAAATAAGTAAATAGTTAAATTTTTTCATTCATAATTTTTTTTTTATCATTTATTATGGTGTAAATTGTGAGTCTAGAGCCTGCATGGGATAGGGAGGTGTAGATGACAGAAGACTTGTCCTAAAGTAGCTTATGATACAGAAGAATGTCAAGCAAAGACATCATTCTCTTAATCATGCTGCATTTGCTAAGACAATAAAGTCAACACCTACATTTTAGAATAAAGAACAGTGGTTCTCAACCTGAGCTGTATATCTGTAACATGAACAGTAGAAACTGACGTAAGTATTTCTTTTGTGTCTCTGCCAGGATTACCTGTGAGATGCTGAAATAAGCAGCTCAGTGGGTAGATGTTAACCATATTATTCATCGTGCCCTGATAGATGTAGCTCTATTGACTTAGGTGGATATTCAGGTCAAGATTTTTCATCTATTCACAGCTGCTGCCTCTTCATTTGGTGAATTTTCCAAGATCATTCATGCATCAAAGTATGTTCCTAAAAGATTTGCCTGTGTCTATATGATGTAAGCAATCAACTGAGACATAATAATCAACTAGACTCATAGAATGACAATTTCAATTTGCAGACATCTCCACATTAGACAGTAGAAATAAGTGGATCATCCATGGTCTGGTTATTTCCTTTGTATATACAGAGCCTTAATCAAATAATTAGCTTTAATCATTCTTTAATTAATATCTAATAATGGTTTCCTAAATGTGTCAAAGCAAATAAAAGTGGGTGTTTCTCCTATTCTATAACCGGGAAGTTATTGTTTATATGTAAATCCCTGTTATTCTCCAGTGTCCTTGTGCCCTATGAACTGTCTCCTTCTCTTTGAGTCCACCATATTGTGTCTGCACTTTCCCAGGCTAAGATGCATTAACATGCAAAAAAGGTAGAAGCCAAGTGTAATTAAAAACAACAACAACAGGGGCCAGTCTGGTGGCATAGCAGTTAAGTTCACAACTCTGCTTCAGCTGCCCAGGGGTCACAGGTTCAGATCCTGGGCGTGGACCTACACTGCTCATCAAGCCATGCTGTGGTAGCATCTCATATACAAAATAGAGGAATACTGGCAACAGATGTTAGCTCTGGGACAATCTTCCTCACCAAAGAAAACAACAACAACAATGAGCTCTACTTCTATACCATCAGTGAACTAAGCTGTTCACCTTTAATATCATAAAACCCTAAACAATGAATACTCAGAGCACTGGTTTACTATGATGAAAGTGGCAATTTGTTTATTGTTTTAGTCATTGTTTTTGAAATTTACAATTTTAATTCATGATTAAGTGTAAAATTGAACAGTTTAATAGAGAAAATTTAGGGATCCATGTTACTGAGGGGCCAGGACTCTTATATAAAGAGAAGTTGACATCAGCGTATATTATGAGACATAAAGGAACGAAGTGACTTGAACCTTCCTGCTGGTACTTGGGATGAGAAGATCTTTGTTGAGGAGAGTTTGAGGCCAGCCCTTGGTTCTTAGCATTTGTATCGTACAATGCATTAAAAGTATAATGGGCATTTGGGAGCCCAGTGAAAGCCTGTACTACGTCTACTGGTGGGGGACATGTTTGGCTGTTTGGTGGGTTGGCCACCAGAGGTCTATTTCCATAAAGGACCTTAGAATCTCCTGGCAGAGATCCATTGTGAGGGAAGAAAGAGACAGGCAGGCAAGCTTAATCCAGTAACAAAGCCTTCATCATCATAACGAAAGAGTGATTCATTCATTCAATCCGCAAACGTTTATTGAACACCTATCATGAGATTCTGAGTTTAACATGGTGTCTAATACTCAAATTTGTCTTCTGCTCCAGCCTGGCCCTGTGGAAAGGGTGGATTCTGAACACAGGAATGGAAAGAGCAACTTTGTGGATATTTCCATAGGATGGTTTTAGAATTTTTAAAAAGGGAGTATAACATGAGGAGAGAAAGGATACCCCCTGATGTACACACACACACACACACACACACACACACATACACACACACACATACATATACACAGTCATAGGTCTGGGGATGTGGCAATGCCAACTGGGGAAGCCACACTGCCCAGCAGAGTTGGCTGTGCTGCTGAGAGACAGCCGTACCTGACAAAAGCCCTGTGGTGCTGGCTGGCTTGTGTGTCAGCAGAGCTAAGAAGCTCCCGAGGGCTCCTTGGGATGCTGTGGGAGCACGTTTCAGGGTCTGGGACCCATGTGGGGGACGAGCCAGCCAAAGAGATTGAAACAGAATTAATTTCGCAAAAAGAATCTTTAAGTTCTTTTTCCAAATATTTCAAAGGCACTGTTTGAAGGAGAAATTGGAAAGACTGAAGTCACTATTTTGAGAATGATCACATAGTGACCAATAATTTGACCAATTTCAACAAACTCCATCCAAAACAAGGGCTTGTGTGGCTGAATTCAGCTGGTTAGTCTGTGGGTATAAACACAGATAATGCTCGGTGGGCGTCTGCTCTTTTTGCCTCTTTCCCACGAGGTGGCTGCAGGAGTAAAGCCAAGCGTTGAGGCTCTTCCGTCACGAAGATTCTGACCCCTCACCTCAAACACCTTTGGTTTTCAGTGGTGTTTGGACCCAAGGACATTTCAGGATCCCAGAGTTATCAGTTCCATGCTCTCAGAATTTTAGGCTTGGGTTTGTGTACTTCTTAATTTCATGGTATTTTTACCACAGTGCCTCAAACACAATAAATGCAGATAATAATGCCAACTAAACACTTTGTTCCTAAATTTATCTTAAATTTAGTTATGCTTTCATAGAAACCTGATACAATTCAAGGTGGAAGACTTGTGGTAATGGTTAAGCCTAAAAGTAACGCGACAATCACATGGCGATGAGACACTGTTACAGAATTGCCGAGAATCACACACATGCACACACACGCACACACTTGTCCATGTGCACATGCACACATCAGTGGCATGTGTAATCCTTTGGATGTGAGTGCCTTCAGTATCTTGAATTAGCAAAAACCTATGTCTATCATTGAAACCTCTTATTTAGCGACATTTTAATTAGGCAAGCTGTGTTGTTTTATCAAAGTATTTGTTTCCAGATCAGTTGATGTACTTTGAAATATTAATTTACTGAATTTTTCTTTATGCATTTTCATTTTGTTTGGCTGGACTGCGACACCTTTGTAATGTAATTTTTAAAAGGTAGCTGTGCAAATTTGACAGGTAATTGCTAGCAAAAGAATGGTTTTGATTAGTCTCATAATGAACCATTATCATTAGCTTCTTTCAACAGGCTTATAAATACAAAGATGTCCATACATATTACATGTGTCCTAAATGTGTGTACATTTTCATTTTAAGGCTAATTCATATTTTTATACAGATTTGATAAATGTTACTATTCAAGGTTGATTAAGTACAAGAGGGTTGAAATGCAGCCAATAAAACAAGATTAGAAAGAGATTAGAAACAAATTTTAATTAGAAAATTGCCACCTCAAATCCTTTTAGGAGGTAGGCAGACATAAATAATAAATGGAACCACTTAGAGACTTTTCTTGACAAGCAGCCCTGGGCTGGAATTCTGTAGGGCAGTATTCTGGTCACACCTCTAACTCTGGCTTTCCTAGTGACCTTTAGTAATTGTTTGATAGGTCTTTCCGAAGCTAGGAATATATTAGGTGATCAATAAATGCCTCTGAATTTCATTAAACCTAGGAGAAAGAATCTCAGGTCTTTGTTTTCTCCACAGGACAATTTTTGAGGCCATTTGGAGGAGATCCTGGGACCAATCTGGGAAAAAACCAAGACTCCTGGGTCTGATCTTTGGGGACTTCAGATTTTCTGGATGAAGGCTAGACTCTAGGGACTTGTAAGAAGACCAGAAATCTTTTCTCTTTTCAGCATAAAAACTATAACATTAAATATATTAAGAAATGTCGTGTAATCTATACCTTGCCATAAAGTTATCTGCAATTTACCGTTAAACTGTTTTTGACCCTTTGAGCTTCAGTGGAGGTGTCCTGGAAGACATGAGACTTGCTCTGTGTTTCTATCATCTGCAAATTGTCTCCTCGAGGGTCTCCGCCTGCATTTGTCTTCCGAACTTGCAGGGGTGCATCTATCCTTCAGGACTTCTGCTTGCTTTGTTTGGAAATGCCCTTTGCAGTTGATGGCTGTTGCCCCATCACCTCGTGGCAGTGAAGGAGCAGAAGCTGATTAAACACACCAGCATTTGGTGAGCACTTTGTTTTCCCTTATTTCCTGTATTCTTTTTCTATGGCTACTGTAACAAATTACCACATACTTAGTCGCTTAGTTGCTTAAACAACACAAACTTATTATCTCACATTTCTATAGGTTTCAAAGTCAACACAAATTTCACTGGGCTAAAATTAAGGTGTTGGGAGGGCTATGTACCCTTCTGGAGGATCCAGGGGAAATCCATTTCCTTGCCTTTTTCAGCTTCTAAAGGTTCCCTACATTCTTTGGCTCATGGCTCCCTCCCTCTATCTTCAAAGCCAGCAATGCTGCATCTCTCTGAAGGTCCCCCAAGTCTCAACCTATTCTTCCATTATCAACAACCCTCTGACTGTCCTCTTCTGCCTCTCTCCTCTACCTTTAAGAGGTACTTACATTGGGCCTATCCAGATAATCCAGGCAACTCTCCCCATCTCAAGGTCCTTCACTTCATTACACCTGCAAAGTCCCTTTTGCCGTGCAGGGTAACATATTCACAGGCTCCTGAGGCCAGGACATAAATATCTTTGGGATGAGGGCATTATTCTGCCTACTACCCTTCTTGTTATTGTTGCTTTTTTAAGAATTGGGGGAAGATAAAATTGTTTAGTGAATTAATACTATAATTATTATAATTTTCATCGTGATGAAATCAAGGTTGAGAGGTGTGGTAGATATTTGCAAAAATGGCCACAATAATTTCTTTTCCTATATCTACACTCTTATGTAGTCCCCTCCCTCACAGAATCTGGGCTTGGCCTTATGACATACTTTAGTCAATGAGAAATAACAAAAATGATGCAAACTGAAGCTTGGAGAGTGTTTGCACGTTGGGATTTGCCCTCTCTTGCCATTCTTTACACCCCTTTGACTACCATGTGAAGAAGCCCAGTGAGTCTCCTAAGTGATGAGACACACATGGCCTAGGCACCTCTGTCACTCAGTGAATAGCCAGCATTCGCAAGTAGCACCACTGACACTTGAGAACTCACCTTAGATCATCCAGTCACCAGCAAACCTGACAGAGACCACAGGTTTCTGAGGGAGGCCAACAGAGTGGGGCCAACCTGGGCCAGACCAGAACTGCCCACATGAGCAACAGAATCATGAGCTAAATAAGACATTTTGGGGGTGGTTCCTTACGCAGCAAAATTTAATTAATGCAGGAAGTGTCAGGTAAAATGGAAGCCAAAGCTGAGAATAAGGTTGAACTGAAAGAAAGTTCAGTTGCAAGGGAATAGTGACAAAGAATATCCCTGAAAGACAAAACCATAGACATACAACTTTTGGGAGAGATCCTATGCACAAGAACAGCACAGTACATTGCGTCTGACCCTCCTTCCTCCTCCACCTTCATGCCCCCAATTTTGTACCATTCAGGGTCCCCAAGAATGCTCCAATAATCACTTTCATCTAATGAAATGTCATATTGAAAGATCTTAAACACCCTCTATCCTGATTCTCCTATTTTTTAAAATAGGAAGCTCAAGCCCAAAGAGATGAATTGACTTGCCCATTTCACTTAGAAAATTTAGCTTATATTTCCTTTGTTTTCAATGAAACAAATATATTTCCTGGATACTTTTTTTTTCTTTTTGTGAGGAAGATTGGCCCTGAGCTAACGTCCATGCCCATCTTCCTCTACGTTATATGGGACGCTGCCACAGCATGGCTTGACAAGTGGTGTGTCGGTCCATGCCGAGGATCCGAACCAGAGAACCCCGGGCCCCTGAAGCAGAGCGCGTGAACTTAACTGCTATGCCACCGGGCAGGCCCTCCCAGACGCTTTTGAAAATGCTATTGTACCTTACTTGCAGCCGAATGTTGTGTTCAGTATTCTTCTCATTCCTATGTCTCCTGATATAGTCTCTGGGTGGGTGGACCTATAGCGAGAAGCTTGGTGGCAGGGAGACAATATGTGTCTTCATGGGCAGCATACCCAGAGAACTGGCCTTGAAAAGACATCTTTGCCTCAATCAAAAATGAGACAGATATGGAGGATCCCATCAGCTGAGCAAAGCTACTGGCCAGGAAGACAAGAAGTGAGGGAACCAAAGAGTAAAGAAGAGTGGGAAAGAAAACTTTGATTCTATGGGCACCAACTGTTTGAAATAAAACTTTTGGAATATTAATTTCATCATCTCTTTTCCATTCTTAAACCCTTAGCTTCTAAGGAACAGCTCCTTGGGTGCAGAGCCAAGGAGGCAGGCCTGGCCTGGGTACCTAACAGGGGCACCTCATCTTGGGTGGTAGGGTATGCCAACCAGGTAGGACTTGCTCAAGGCCTGAGAAGCTCTGGTATGTTTCCATTCCTATCTTCCACCTTCTCTTACATACGATCTACTCTCCAGCTTTACTGGAATTCCTTGTCTCTTTCACATCTCATGCTTTTGATCTACTGTTTCCCTCATCCTGGAGTGCACTTTTCCTGCTTGTCTACCTGCTGAGATGTGATGATCTTTTGCTTCGTTCAAGCATTGCCTCATTGAAGCCTTCCCTGACTCCTCCAGGCTGAGTTAGTTGTTCCCTCCTCTGTCTTCTGAACTTTGACTCACCCATTCATATTATTAATTCTGCTTGGTGTGGTGACATTGTCATCTGATGTTGCCAGAAGTTCTCATCTTTAAAGAGTTTGAATTAAATTTGGTTCCAGGACTTAGCGTTAGATGACCTGACATGCAGCGGTTATAAGTTCTTTTATATTCTACGTCCAAACCTTTAGGTGAGTTTCAGTGTGGCCTTACCTAAGAAACAGGCAGTTTTGCAGTTGGCCTTAAAGATTGTTCTCTGGTGTCATTAAAGAAAAGGAAATGCAAAGCAGAGTTGTGAGCACTTAGAAATGTTGGAGGTGAGCCAGCTCTTTGAAATGATGTTAGCAGTCTCCTGGGAGCTGCTTACCTTCTTGGTGGACTATTTTTAAAGGGGGATGATATGCATGTTTAGAAACAATAAACCCTTTCAACAGCAGCTCCCCAAAACCTAGTAGACTGATATGGTTCACAAGTTTAGAAGTGATGGAATTAGCCCGATAAGGTCCCAAGCATGCTGCTGCCTACTTGATATGACTGAAGGGTATTGCTTTTCAACTGAGCTGCCTTTAAATAACAGACACTTGCTCTTGGAATACCAATCAGGTGCTTTCTATGGGGAATGCATATTGCTATCAGTTCCATTCTGCCTTTTCAACTCCCCAATCCATTTCTAATCATTATGAAATAGCACTCTTATTCCTGAAAGGTACAATAAAATGTAATTGGAAAGAAATCTTTAAAAGCACAAGAAGGAAAGAAGTTGTTTTTGTAAGACGTGTGGTAAGGCACCATTTATTAGAACCTTACCAAATGATCATATTTTGGCCTAAATTTCATCCTTGCACTAGCTATGAGAGAAAAATTTACTCTAAAAATTGATAAACAGATGCTAGCGGGCCTGAGTAACCTAATTAAGAGGACAGACTCTTTTGAAACACTTGAGTAACACCAATTCAGAAAAAACATGCCAATTAAGAGACTTTTATTTAGTAAAGTAGGTGCAATTAGATATTTATTTTTCAATGTATTGTCAGTATAGTTTGGCACTTTATCTTCTTGGTAATAATTGCAATGAATTTGATTTAAAATATTCTATATTTTCACCTTGTTAGCCCAAATTGCTAAGATTTTGCTGTATTTAGTCATTTTTAGGGGGAATGTTTTCAGCAAAGTTTTCTTTTTTGCTTAGACTGTAGACTATTCTCCTAAGTGGAAGATAGTGGCTGAGTGTGCAAAAAGAGTACAAAAGACTTCAGCAGGAAGACACTATTCATGATCATTTGAAATTCTCCATCCCTGGTAAATTCTCAAATTAGGCTTATGAAGGCAATCCAATTTAGCAAACTGCTCACTGGACAAAACAAAAGCTTATTGGCAGGGCTGGAATTTGCCTTCAGCATCCCTGGGCATGCTCCCCATGGATCCCTGAGCTTGTTCTCCAGCGGGCCCTTGTACCAGGTGCAGCACCCCCAAACAGTGCTCTCATGAGGCTCCATCGGCGTTAGTGGGAACTGAACTGGCAATTCATGACTATTCTTGCTAGACGCTCAACATAAAAGGTCCCAAATCTAAGAACAGATGTGATTATGAGGGGTTTACATGCCTTCACTTTATCATACATTAGCTAAGGATTCTAATGTCTTAGATTTTTCCTATGTTACGGTGCAATTAGTAGGAAAGGTAGTACCTTAATCAATTGAGGGTTTCTATTAGGTGACTTCAGGTGAGTAGGTGACAGACTTGGAATTTGGGATGTCTGTCTATGAGTTTGTATGTCTCTTTTTCTCTCTGTTCCCTAGCCTCTCTCACCCCTTGGGACTCTAGCTCCTGTTTGTATATTATGATTGGAATTCCTTGGCTTCCAAAATGGTGTAGTTTCAGCTTTCTGGTCTAGCAGGAACTTCATCAGCTTAACCAGTTTTTTCTCTTTGCAGCTAGAACTGTTTCACGAAGCCGTATGGTGCCACCAAGCCTCTGGAAGAAATGCAAAGTTTTCATGATGTAAAAGGAATAACATTAGAGAGCGCCCTAGTGGAACTGTTGTAATGAGCTGAAGATTCTCTAGAGGTCCGCTGCTGTTTGATGACAACGGGAAACATTTTTCTAAACAAGTGGGTTTAAAACCTCCAGTGGAAGTATGCTATTAAGTCATCGCATTTTTATTGCTCTCTAACTTGCTCAATCAGCAGTGACTATGGCTGGTTTTTTTCAGTGAAATAAAACTTGCCTCCAAAAACATCCTCCCAGGCCAGACCTGCAGGTGTCTGTGAGGAGGCTCCAAGGCTTAAAACAATTCTCAAACTTAGGAAGTGTAACAACTGGGAATCACAGCACTTCTTTCTGAACGTGATGAAGAAATACTGGCTTATTGAGCTAAAAATAACAAAGAATAAAAGTCAGCTTAAGTCAAATAGAATCTTAGAATAAACTCTGATATACACTGTTCGTAGCAGTAGCAAAGTTTAAGAAGAATTTGGACTATAAGAGATTATCACTGAGGAATTTCTATTCATTATTTTTTAAAATTCCTCAGTGAGTCTAAGAAAAGTTTGCCATTTTTCAATTTTACTGGTGGAATACCTAGGCCAAGTTTTTGAAACATCAATGCTCCAATGGGGCATAATTTGACAGTCAGTGGTATAAAACTGCATTAGCTGTATAGCGCTCTAAGAATAGTTATAATGAAATTAATGGTAACGTGATTATGTCCTCGAATGTAGTACTCAAAGAGTTTACTCTGATGGTTAGCTGAAGTTTGAGGCAAGGGGAAATCTGATGCCAGATTCCTCATATTTGATTTCATTCATGGCTTAAGGGACAAGTGACTGACATTTAGACTCACTCCAGAGTCACTGCACTGGGAGTGAGAAGCCAGTGTGCGCTGGTGTCATGCCTGTTCCATGCTGAGAGAACAGAATCACTGCTAATTGAAACAGTAGCGATGATTACCAAGACTGTAGCTTGAGAAGCAATATATACGACACCAGAGGGGAAAGGGCTATTTATTAGAAAAGTTCATCATCAAATCACTGGACAGGATAAACAACTCATGGAGAAAATCAACACTTATTACAGTCAAAAGGGAATCCACTGTAATTTGCTGATTTCTCTCAGCACTCTCAATGTGATGTTGAACAAAACTCCCTCAAACATCCTCCACTGGATAAGCAACCGTGATTGTGAAAAACCCAACTTTCTTTTGGTTGATACTTCTTTCCACGGTTTTCTGAATTATATTTAAGCATAATACAGTGTATCTGATGTTAGCAAGCACCGAATTTAGCATTAATTTCTCTAGATGGACATATGAGCCATATGTTTATGTTAGTAATGGCAACACTATGCATTTTGATCATTTTTGAGCAGACTGATGTATTTTCATCTCAAAGAGGGAGTTCTGAGCGTTTGTATTCATTTTTGAAGGATCAACAGCTTTCAGGACAGAGGCCACACAAGTTTTCTAATCTTACTTTATTTAATTTCTCTACTAGTCTGACTCTGATTAGAAGTTCAAATAAAACTGCCATTCTTCTATGCCTTGATTATGTTAAAGTATTTCTTGTCTCTCTCCCGGCACAGCAAGAAAATTAATTGTTACAAAGTTGTAGCAGAACAGTGCTAGTGTTCTTTGAGGTGGCTATTACTCTCGATTTCCAGATGGCTGAGTTTTTTTTCTTAATATACTCAACCTTACTTCATAAATAGAGTTTCACAAGGGTACAGAAATCCCATGGAGAAGCACATCTTTCCAAGTGCTCTCGTATGCACATAAACAGCTTCGATTTGGGGAGCCAGCAAGGGGCATGTAAAACAAAATGAGTAAAAAAAAAAAAAAAAGGTTGCACGTAGAGTAATTTTAATCCATTCCATTTTTAAATACCACAATAAATTTAATTTTCACAATAAATTAAATAGCCATATTCAGTTTACAAAATAGAATTACTTAGTGTGAAACCAGTATTTACAACAATATACATTATGTACATGACATTTCTCTTTGTTGACACAGAACATGGAAGTAAAAGGACTTGACTTTCCAATGTGTGATTGACATGCTACAAGCAACACCATGGTCCATACAAGAAAACAATAGTGCAAAATCACCACGGGAACTTTGGAACAACGTCAATTTGATGACATAAGACATTCTTCTTTTAAATATTAAGAAAATAGCATTTTCTGTTTTCATGTCACCAATTCAGCATCTGAATTAAAGACCCAGCTTTCCCCTAGAAAAGAATGCATAACTGAATCCTGAAGCTTCACAGCCATTGGTACATTTTCACGCATTACTCTTTTGGCTTAAATCTATGAAAATGGCGGGCCACAAATTCTGACTCAAAGGAAGACTAACTCTTTGAGAACAGCTGAAGTCACTTTCCCATAAGACCACCACCTCTTCTTTTTGTAAATATCTTAAAAGATGCAACTACGCAGACAGAAAATTGTTTTTTGTAAATTTTCAGTAGAAAAAGAACTGATCTTATATTTGGCCACACACTGCATATGTACAAGTATACATGGAAAAATGACTTGGATAGTTGTGTCTAGGAAAAGTGCATATTTTAATCTAGAGGAGACATTGTATGTCTCCAGGCACAACACATAGTGTCGTATGACTTATTATTTTAGGGCCAGTTCAATGTCCTTCCAGTGATCTGGTAAAACTTTTGATTAAAAGGATGAAAGAATTTGCGCAATTTGGTAATGACAGAGGGGTCAACCTCTGGATGAATGCGCCCCTTGCTGCCCGCCAGGCACTTATTAAAGATAATGTTAAATCGCAAGCAGTAAAACCCTCTGGTAGCATTGAAATATAAATTGTACTGACTTATTCTTGGGGGAAGATTCAGGAACTTCTCCACGAGCTGAAGTTCTGGTAGAGGTTCCGAGATGAGGCGATCTCCATCGACAATGTGAAATTGCTCAATTGGAAAGTATTTCAACCACCTTTCCAGATGTTTGGTGTAGATGCTGGTTCTCACTGCCTTGTATTTTGTGTTCACTTCGCAGGTATTAGGGTCTATCGCCAGCTTCTCAAACTTGTAATAAGTTTTGTTCTTCCTCTCCTTCCCCTCCAGCACCTGAGTATAGTCAGAAATAGCTCTTGTGGTGGGCTCTCTGACAATGATCAACAACTTGATGGATGAGTTCATTTTGTAAATCCTTTCTGGAACCTCCTCTGTGATAAAATACGCTGGGCTTTTTTCAATTGTGATTTGCTGAGGGTAGGAAAAAGGCATCTTTTTCCTATACCACTCAATGCCCTTGGCATAATTCTCATCATTGTCAAAAAAGTGGATTTCTTGGGAGGCTTTGACCACTGCCGGGTGAAGGTTCAGCATCTCAAGCAGGGCTCTTGTGCCTCCTTTCCTCACCCCAATGATAATGGCCTTGGGGAGTTGCTGGACCAGGTCATGAAGGCGAACCTGCTCCTTGGAAGTGTTGCCCTTCCGGAACTCGTGCAGCAGGCCACGCTTAAACTGCAGGGCTCGGAGAGGGAATTCAGCCTGACTGCGGGCTCCGAATCGGCCTTCAATGGGGCAAATGGGTTGTAGCCTGCAAGCAACAGAGAGATGGTTTAAGAAGTTCATTGCCACTAACTTCTCATTTTTCTGGTTTCAGTCAGACTAAGACTATAAATGCATTAATAAAACCACTGGTTCCCAGCCTGCTTCAATCCATATGAACATATGTTTGGGAAATTTTATTTTAAGCTACCCTTTATTAAATGGAGCACACATAATTGATGAGTTTTTTTATTAGTGCTTCTTAAAATTTTTATTCACCAAGCACTTAATTGACTACAGCGTGTACTTATATTCACGGTACAGGACAGACAAGTGACATCAGCCATACTAATAGCCTTTTAACAGCTCACCAGTTAACATCATTTAGAAAACGTGAAAGGAGGAAGATTATAATCTTCAGCGGTGAGGCCGAAGAGCAGTGAGGAGGCCATGTCTTCTGGGTTTCGCATGGTATTATTTCCTTGCAGTTCAGCAGCACTCACATGGCTCTTAAAAATCTTTGAGAGAGAATCTGAAAACAGGTCTCAGTCTCTGCCCTTGGCTATTTGCATCAGCAACCTGCAAAATTCCAGTGTTGTCTCTTGGTGAGCTTTTCATTCTGTGAGAACTTCTGCCCTTGATTTGGGGACAGCTAGGAGAGTACTATATTTCTTCTGCCTTTCTTTCTCTCTCTATTGAAAAAGGTCAGGATTATGTTTTCACTTTGGTGAATGCAGGAACAAACCCAACTGCTATCAGCAAGTGCTGTATATCACCTACCACACCTGGGATCAGAAATCAGCAAGACCTTGGCAGGGCCAGAAACCTCAGCTCCTCATTGCCAAGCCCATTTATTTCAGGGACTTGAGCTTATGAAGGAAGGAATGCAATGTTTGGAGCCAGAAAGAAAGATTTCCACGTTAACATTGCCCTAAATAATGAACAACCACCTCTGCTTTTCTCAGAGAGAAAGATGTGGTAACAGTCACGGTGATGTTAGGCTGGAGTGACTATTTAATTTGGCATGGCCAATATGTATGGTTAGTAGATTGAGTTTCCTTTTGGGTGTAGTCTGGAACTGAACTGAAGTTCATTACAATTTCCATAAGTTAATCTGAGAAAGCATTTTAGCCTTCTTGGTAAAAGGGTATAACATTAGTCAAAATGGCCGTTAAACCAATTCCTCCAACTGAAGCATCTAGTTATCCTAATACTTTGGAGTCTGTGTCTCCCTCTCTTTGGTAATGAGGCTGTTGCTTGCTTTTCCCAAGAGACCCTATCGTACCTTTCTCATCTTCTGTAATGTTCATAACTAAAGGGAGAAGGGAATAACCTCAAGGTCATGTCAAGGCATTCTGCAGAACTGAGGGGAAAGGGCTTGGCCTGTGCTCTGTTTAAACAGCTGTCTATCGTAATGCTTAAGTAAAAATATAAACATATTTTACTTTTTTCTGGTGTTTGTTTTCTATGATTTTAAAAAATTCATGCTCTTTGTGGATAACGCGGAAATATGCAATACTAAAAAAAACAGAGTTTACCACAGTTAATATTTTAGAGAAACTAAATTTGTTAACAGGATTAATATGCTAGAGCTCTAAATGAAAGATATAAAAGAATCAACATATACATAGTCAAAGACGTTTTATTGTGACGTTGATTGGGGTATCACAAATTCATCTTTCAGCTCTTCTTTGGTTCTGGTTGAGAATTAAGCCCTAATTCCCTAAGCCTTCCGTTGACGGTAACTGATGGACTTCTCTCCTTGCATCTAGCATGATGCTAGTGCCATTCTTGGGAGAATTGAGGAAACAGTCAATCAAATCCTTTTCTGTAAGACTTAATTCTCCTGCAGAACCCCAGCTGAGAGAGGCTGAAACAGACAGCCTCTGCCCTGTTTGATCTGGAATGGAATTTCCCTACCTCATTTTCCTTCTTTCCTTCCTTCCTCTTTCTACCTTCTACCCTGGGAACTCAGACCCTGCAGAACAATTGTTTTTTGAACTCCCTAACTCAAGACAGGAGAAAATATCACATTATTTCCACTTCCTGAAGAGTAGATTCTGAGCAGGGGCCCCAGACTAAAAAACACAGAATCTCAGAATTGGAAGGGACAATAGGAGTGACTGAGCTCAGCCTCCCACCCAGAGAGCAGGGTCTCCAGGTACTAAAGGACAGGCCTAAGTAAGCACCTGTCATTTCAGACATAATCTGCTCAAACTCTCAAGTGAGAGGTTTTGTGAAAGTCCATCAAGCAATCCAATTCATTATGAAAGCTATCCCATTAGAGATTGGAGACTGGCTTAAATATACACTCACTAACTAAATAACTAATGCATTAAGGATCATTAGATCAATTACTCACTAAAAAGCAAATGATTGGAAGCTAATGAAAGGTATTGGGTAGAACTTGATGTAAAAGCTCCGTTATGGCCATAAGACAATGGTACCACCTCAAGGCTTTTCAATAATAACTAAGCGCTAAGTTAGGGAACCACATGAGGTCAATGAAAAGCCCTGGATTATACTATTTCCTGTAGTTAGCAACTAGTGAGTGGGAAGTTGACTCAGGAATTTTGAATTGGAAAGCATCACAGGGGTTCCATTTACCTGTCAAAATTGACCCTGGCTGAAGGAAAACAAGGACCACTGCTATCTTAATTGTTAAATATCCAAGTGATACAGTCTACAGATTAGAAAAGGAAAACTGTAAGGAAGATATTTTCATGTTAAAGTGTGGCTGCATTTTCACGGAAAATGGGAATTGAATTCATGGAGAACATACTTCAGTCTTTCCAGTGCAAGAATTAATTTTAAAGGGCAAAGAAGGAAGCTTTGCATTTCAGAAATTAACTTTTTTGTCCTTTCCAATCATATGGGATGTGGGAGAGTCCAGAGGTATTCAGTGTGAAGCTAGCTGATATTGCTGAGACTTCTGCACGTCTAGTACCTCTCAACTGTTTGCTCATTTAGATCCAAAGCCCAGCTCTGTAAATTTCCTCTCCATAGATTTTCCATTGCTTTCTGGGCAATTACTCTGAGCAACAGCCTCCTTGTCTGGTACGTTCAGCTCTTGGAAACCAGAGCTAATTAACATAGTTAAAACTCCCCAAGCCTGTAGCTATCTTTCCAGGGCAATGGATTCCAAACTTGATGAGCTCCTTTACAGGCTCATACATAATTTTAACTCTCCTGGTAGCACATTAATTGCTCACTCATAAATTTCAAAATGAAGATACATAAATACATCATCACTATTTTGCTGTGGCTAGAGGTCAACAACCACATGCACACAGACCACACTGAGCTCTAGTAAATGACATTTTTACTGTATGTGGCTTTATCTCTTCTCTGAAAACAAATGTCCATGCAGACAGAATACAAATGGATCTTGAGGAACATCTTGGTTTGAGCAACTTGGATCTCTTTCTTTTAAAGGCTCAATAAATCAAAATCAATACTGCAGAAAAGCATGTTTCTAGGGAATTTTGAGGGAGGAAAACAAATGGATAGATTTAAAATTATGTCTGAAGGAAGTTTAAATCAAGAGACACTTAGTCGCATGGGCATAAACATGTGTTTAATCACCTACCTATCCAAGCTCCCAACTCTGGCGACTAGATACAGGAGACTCCCAACGGCAAGGCTTCCCAGCACCAGGAGCTTCTGTCTCAGCCACGCCTGCTGTTTGAATAGCATGGCCCTCCATCAACCTTCAGGACTTCTGCAGCCTGAGAGACGGGGATAAGACAGAAGGGGACTCATCAGCAGTCATTTCTTGTAGGCTCTGTTGATTGTCACAAAGCCAAGCAGAGGTCGGAACACAGGTGACTGAATGATGCTGCATGAGGAACAGACCTCTGACCAACCCTGACAATGTTCATGGTGTCACAGGTATTTAGCAAAACTTACCTTCCTTTTCCTGGCCTGTGTTATAAGATCAAATACTAAACTAGGGGGAAGACACTAGACAGAGCCTGCTAGGCAATTGTCAAAGTAAATTAACATGCATATATTGTACCACGTATATTATATATGTATGTACATACATGTATATATATTTATTGTTGTTAGTCATTCAAAGAATACTGATAAAATGAGCAACTGACCGGCCTGAGGTTTACCAGCAGGGCAACCAGTAAGCTGAAGGTTCTGCTTCAGCATAACAGAATGAATGTAGAAACTGAAACCCCACTTCAGTAAGTCATCAATTGGAATATAACACTGACATATTTTACTTACCTGTTTTTTGTTTTATTTTGTTCTCATTGTGAATGGAGGAATGGAGCAAGATCAAAAGCTATTTCCTTACTTACCGAGGTTATCAGTGGTAGCTACTAGGACCTCAAATGTTTGAAGACAGTGGCTCCAAGTAACTGATGTTTCCCTTCATCTCCTCTGCCCAGTGTTGGATTGGACTGACTGATTCTGAAAATATGCTCAGACTAGATGCCCCTGCTATGTGACCCCTCCTGGCTCTCAATAAATTTAAACAGGTTTGGTGATAGGGGTCTCGCCTTACATCATGACAGAAGCTTACCTGGAAGCTTTGTACTCTTACACCTGAAATAAGGCAAGCTGAGGAGTGTAAGACTTTACTAGTGCTGTTATGAAATTTGGGGGAAAAAAATGCAAGTTTCCAATTCAGCTTTTCTTATTTAAAATAAATCCAAGCCCTCTTTCAAGATAAGATTGTTTGCTTCCTATTGAAACTCAAAATAGTAACCCAAGAAGAGGAACTACAGCAATGGGTCATGGTTAGAAATTGCTTTGCTGCAATGGTATCTCCATATTTTCTATGTGAAGATTTTCTCTGTGCAAAAGGGATATACTAGGATTGACTGATTGAACTATTCATTCAATCATCAAGAAATTACTGAGCACCGACAGCATTTCCAGCTATTCTAGTAGATTTATGGGGATTCCAAAAAACAACCTGAAAGAGTTTTAGCTCTTGGAAAACTAAGAATGTGATTAGGGAATTGTGAAACAACCAGAGAACACAACCAAATTCATGATAATGTATGAATAAATATTGGGGAAGGAAAATGAATGAAATGGTCAGGGATGTGGGCTCCATGGGGATGCTTTTTTTTGTGGAATGTAGTCCAGGATTTGGTAAGGAAACTGTAGGAGGGCATCTCAAATGGAAGAGATAAGAGCAGCATTCATCCAACACACAGTCAACAAATATTTATGGAACATGCCTCTGTGCTAGATTCTGTACTGTGTGCTACAGAGATAATGACCAACATGGGAGTCTATGGTCTAGCAGAGAAGACAGATATTAAACCAGAAAACATAGGATTCACAGATACTTACAAATTGTAATAACAAAGGAAAATTACAGGATACAGTGAGAAAGAATAACAGGAGGAACCTACTTCAGTCCTTCCTGAAGAAGTGACACTTGGGCTGACACCTGGAGTATGAGAAGCCAGTAGGGCAGGAGCAGGGCAAAGTGGGTTTCAGGCAGAGAAACCAGTGGGCACAAAAATACTGAGGAGGGAAAATGCTCAGCTAGTTGGAGAAGGGATGGAAGGCTGGTGTGGCTGGACACATACTCTTTCACTCTCATCTCTACGCTTTTGTCAGCTTCCTCACTGGCCCGGAATGTTTTTCCTACGTCTCCTCCTTCAAGACTCCCAGAACCTATTAATATCTTCCTGGGGAGGATGATCCTGGTGGATGTGGAATTTGGGGGAAAAAATCCTAATACACTTCCCATTGCTGGGTAGTAATGGGTCAGGCCCATTGGGGAGTAATGGGTCAGGTTCATAATTACAGGACCTGAAGGGTAATAGCTAGGCTTAGGGATAACACTTGGGAGACATTTGCATACAGGGTGAGTGAGCTATGAAGCGACCACATGGCTGAACTCTGCTCAAGGCTGGCAGGCAGGAAAAGAAGAAAAAAATGACTGAGGATGTGAAGGCTGCTGAGGAAGTAGCCCAGTGTTTAGGAGAATATCACAACAAAGCTATCAAGCCCTCTACTGCAACGCATATGTCATCTGGTAAAGAGTAGCTACTGAACCTGACTGAATATGAGGTCATTATCTTTTCTACTGCCACTGAGCACCTTTCCCTCTCAAAGGCTTTAGTACTCCACCTATAGACTCTCTCTTTATGGTAAGTCCAGGTATTACCATGGAGGTTTTTCTCTGTGAAATAAGCTGCTACTGCCATCCAGATCTTCTTTAGGTCTGAGATGCCTTAATACACCCACTGGGGGTTCCTTTCCTTGGGGGGCCTCATTTCTCCAACCTTTTGTTTGTATGGCTGACTTAACTCCCTATACTCCCTCCTCTACTTAGGGCAGGCCCATTACACTCTCCAAAGCATCCTCACGTCTACTCTCACACTGAGGAGAGCTAAAATTTTTCTTTGAGATCTCAACTAATATGAATGAGTTGTCCAGGGTGAAGTGCAAAGACCACTGGATTGGGAGTCAAAGACCTTGAGTCACAATTTGGTTTAGTTTTATAATTGAAACTTTCTGAATTTTGGCACCGTTATCCCTAAAATGAAGATAATGTCTATCTCACAGGGTTGTTATGACACGAGCCTTGAGTAAGACACTGTGGGATAGAACTTTATGAACATTTGGGCACTTTACAAAAATGAAGCATAATTAATATCTTCAGGAGGCTGATAAATTCATCCTTTATCATTTTAAAGAGGAAAAGAAAAAATAAATGTAGTTATCATTAATAGTATAATTGGATTGTGAAAAACATAAGTCCATTTTTAATATAAACAACTTTTAATGGAAACTCCTGTTAGCATTAGAATGCTAACGTTATATTTTCTGTTCAAAACAAGACGGCACAATTACCAAAAACAAAAACAAAAAGTTAACACTATCTTGTTAGGCTGAAAGGTCTTGGAATTTTTGAGAAATGAGGAAGCCAAGCCAGCAGTTTCTAATGAGCTTCTCTAGGACACAAGAAGTGAAATCTCATTCCATTTTGTAATCAGTCTCAGACTATGTGCTAAGAGACAATATCATAGCAGCCCCTGAATAACCCTTGCTCAGGGAAAACCAAAGATGCTTGGTTAATTTAACATTCAAGATGCCTCTTTGGTTTTCTACAACATCATGAAGTGCTCGAGCATCTGCCAGGACGGAGTCTTAAAAGCTGGGAGTTGTTGCCCTTGGTCTAAGAATATAAGCCAAAGAGAAGCCCCACCATCCAATCTTTATGGACAATGCTGTTAAACTTGAGAGAAGGCTAACTGCTCCTCCAATCTCTAATTTCTTTCCCTTTAGCTACGCCAGCTTTAATGGATATTTTAATAATCTTTCATCAGAGCAATCATACTGGTAATAGGCAATTTAAATAAAATTAAAGTTTTTTAAAAGTTTATTATTTCTTTTTATTAAAAAAAAAAAAGGTTAAAGACCTACAGTGACATTTAAACCCTCCTTCATCTCCAGTTTTTAATCTCTCAGTGTTTTCCATTTTGCATGCCAAGCACAGCACGATTATGGTTTCTCCAGACTATTAAAGGTTTAATAGAAACGGTATCTTAGCTGAACAAAACACGGTATCTAAATAACAGAGTACAAGGCCAGAACTGACAAATTGTAAAGACATCTGGCTGTTTCTCCAAAGCAGCACCATGCAAAGAAAGAAATGACTCCCAAGCTGCAACAAAGAAATAAGGGAACTCAAAAATAACAATAATGAAGATACGTTCAAGTGCTGCTCAAACGCCTGTAGACATGGTTACTGCAAGCTCCAGAAACACTAGCAGCAAAGTTCATTAAAAATGACTGAACTTTATAGCAGAATTATTCCAAGGAAATCATAATGGTCTTTTGAGCTCATTTATCCTGGACAACAGCCAGATGAGATGGACAGAAACTACATTTACTGAGCACTAGGTTCTCTGTGACTTTCTTTCACATTTACTATCTCATGTAATACAGCAGTCCTGTGAAGTATTATCCATTTTATTTTTTCTGATGGAAAGTGAAGAGCAGAGAGGTGAGCAGATTATTTACCCAAGGGCATGCAGCTGGTAAATGCAGCAGGATTTAAATTCAGAATTATCTGACCCCAAAGAACGTGTCCCCTGGATTGTAATGACACTCATATAGAGCTCGGGTGTGCACCTAATAAATACTTGTTCACTGATTGACGAAAGCAGACAAAACCACTTATTTCCACCCAAATTACCTGCCACTGAACCTTGAAGTGGAGGATGGGGAGGTGAAAAAAAGAGTAAAAGAGGAAAAATTTTCCAGGGAGGTGAAGGTAAAAGGGGCCATTTGGGTGGTTTGAACCCTATATAATTAAGGAAAAATACTAATAAGTAATGATGATGATGATAATAATAATAATAATAGTGAAAGGTAATGTTTTTATAGTTTACAAAGTGTTTTTCATATTCACCATACCATTTATAATGAAAACCGACCAGAATCATGGGAACTCCTCTTGTTCTCCCCATAATTTAAGAACTGACTTTCTTTTTGTTAGATTTTAGAGTTGATGATCAAAATAACATTGGTTTTACTGCCACTTGATTCAGATTCTTATGTGCTGATCTCCACATGATCTTGGTTAAATCTGTTAATCACCTCTCATTATCACCTCACCTCTATCCTACCTTCCCCCAAGCTCCTCCCCTCACTATCTCAGTGAATGGTTCCCCTTGTGCCCACTGGGTCACCCAAGTCAGAAACCTTGGAGTCTTTTATCCTTGGCTCCACCCCTGCCCCTGACATCCAATCAGCCAGTAAAATTCTCCCTTTCACTATTAGAATCCACCTACTTCTCTGCACTGTCGTTTGTGACTTCCTTGGTTCAGGCCACACTCTCTTTCTCTTAAAGCGTTATGGGCTCCTAACAGGTCTCCCCACTACTAATTTTGTTCCTGCCTCAATTTATTCTTCGTAATGATGCCAGTGTGGTCTTTCCAAATGGAAATTTGATCATGTTGCCTTCAGGCTTAAGACACTTGAATGGGTCCCTACCAACCACATGGTTTTAAAAGACCCATTACTCCTTTCCACTGCAACTCCACATAACCCCCAATGCACAAACTTCAGCACACAAAACAACTTGCAGTTCTTTTGAACAGGCCATGGTCAGTTTTGCTTCAGGGCCTGAAGCATAAGGTTTCCATGGCCTGAAAACAGTAACTCTGTGCCTCATTTATCAGGTCTGGGACACCAATAAGCGTGACTAGTAAATGAGCTTGTAAAGTAACTAGAACTCTGTTTGGCACATAGTAATACTCAATAAATGTTAGCTACATTCCTTCTCTTCTTTCAGGTTTCGGTTTAATTCGTATCTTTTAGATCTTAGGTTCCTTGAGAAAGTCTTTCTTGATCACCTAGTGCTGGTTTACATGTTCCTCCTATGTGTCACCATAGCATCCTGTTTAATTCTATTAAAACCAATTGTAATTGTCTGTTTACTCTGTGTTTCCTTAACTGGAATGTAAGTTCCATGAGATTAAGGACTGTGCCTTGTTCATCAGTGTATCACCAGCATTTAGGGTCACAGATGCTCAGTAAATAATTGCTGAATAATCGAATCAGTTAGATGGAATGAACTTTGACTATCCTAATAGCTATGGCATCTGGATACTACATCTCTTCAAGTAGGTACTAGTACTTTATCTTGCATGTTACTTTGCAGATTTACAGAGTGCTATATGCATATAAGGAACTTCATTTTCCCTACCCATTATTTTGAAAAATTGGAGTGCTTATATATCCTTCACCTAGGATATATAAGTTATATAACCTTATTATATATATCCAACAATTTAACCAACTGTTAAATTTAGCCACATTTGCTTTATCTTTCTTTATGTATCTCTGTATAAACACACATTATTTTTACTGAACCATTTAAGAATAAGTGGCAGATTGTCAACATTTCGGCATGTTAGAAGACCCCACCCAATCCCCATGATGTCCTGTGATCTAAGTGGGACAGTAAGCATTCTTGTCCCAGAGGCCAGGGGAAGTGAAATGACCTGCTGGGAGCCTCCAACTATTAAATCTGGAATTAACTACTAGGTTTGTGCTTTTCACATTGTACCATTCTGCCTCCCTATTAAGTTCACGTAATGTTGAAAACGTTATAGATTTTATTGGTAGGAACAGATACATCACTCATCTTTTCTTAAACATTCAACTTGTAAATTCTGATGAGTTGGGTATCCAAAAAAAAATAAACCTTTGGAAAACTGTGAAGGAGAAAATGCTCTTAGGGGGGCCGGCCAGGTGGCGTGAGCGGTTAAGTGCGCGTGCTCTGCTGTGGCGGCCTGGGTTGGGTGGTTTAGATCCCGGGTGCGGACCGAGGCACTGCTTGGCAGGCCATGCTGTGGTGGCGTCCCATATAAAGTGGAGGAAGATGGGCATGGATGTTAGCCCAGGGCCAGTCTTTCTCAGCAAAAAAAGAGGAGGATTGGCAGATGTTAGCACAGGGCTGATCTCCTCACAAAAAAATAAAAAAAAAAAGAAAATGCTCTTAGGAGATTTCTTGTCCTGTCTGCTATTTTACTTTTCTTTCCTCAATTCCTTTAAAGAAAGAAAAATTGCGAAAGCTCTTTCTACATAACATGAATGGGGGCGGCATCTAATGATGCCATCCATCGGAGTGCTGGAGCTGGCTCATACTTTGCAAGCCAGTTGTTAAAGCCATGATTAAGAATTACATTTTAGGGCCAGCCCGTGGCTTAGCGGTTAAGTGCGCGCGCTCCGCTACTGGCGGCCCGGGTTCGGATCCCGGGTGCGCACCGACGCACTGCTTCTCCGGCCATGCTGAGGTGGCGTCCCACATGCAGCGACTGGAAGGATGTGCAACTATGACATACAACTATCTACTGGGGCTTTGGGGAGAAAAAGGAGGAGGATTGGCAATAGGTGTTAGCTCAGAGCCGGTCTTCCTCAGCAAAAAGAGGAGGATTAGCATGGATGTTAGCTCAGGGCTGATCTTCCTCACACACACAAAAAATAAATAAATAGATAAAAAAAATAAAAATAAAATTAAAAAAAAGATTAAGAATTACAGTTTAGAAATTCACAATGAAATGAATTAAAACAAAGGCAATAAATATTAAAAACTCATTATTCCCTAATTATCATACTACATTTGACTATTATCTATGCTCTTGAGGTTAAGCTGATTGCATCAGTACAGTGGAGATACTACTGTGTCTTTCTTCTCAATTCCACATTCAGTGAATTCCTCTTGGTAGCTTACGATTGGCCACAGGGGTTGGAGTTACACAACTGAAATTGACAAACACTACAAACCATCCCCCATCCCCAAAAGCTGGTTGTTAAATATTTACCAGCACCCCACTGATCATGCCTCATTCATTAACCAGGTTTTTCCCGGGTCCCCGCCAAGTGTGCAGTGTGATGCCAAGAGCTGTGGGGGAAAAGAGGGTGGGGTCCCTCTCACGGTCCCTTCTCTTTTTAGCTTCCTCCATTCTCCTGCCTTTCTACAGAGGCCGTTTTCATATCTGAGGCCCCTGCAATCTCTTTCTTTCTTCCTATTTTCACTTTTCTAGGTCTTTCTCCTCAGCTTTCTGTGCCTCCTTCCAGTTTCTCCCTGCACTCTGCCACTGACTGTGTTCTTTAAATAACAGAACTTGAAAAGAAAGAATGCAGTGCTATTATTCTTAGGTAACATTGATACAGAAAGAGAAGTATAGCTAAATACCTTAGAAAATCTTTTAAGTATTGAATAAATCTATAGAATAATTTATAATTAGTTTGTATGCAAAATAATACTAAAAGTCTCCATTCTTGGGCAGGCTAACATTTTCTTATATTGCAGTATCATTAATGTGCTTCAAAAGTTTCCTTTTTTTATTACCAGAGACACCTCTTTCCTCTGAATCTCAGATCTTCTTTTCAGGGCCAGAAAGGCTCCACCAAATTCTGACACTAAGATAACCGCCTATGTCACCAGTCTTCAACAAATATTGATTATCTCCTATGTGCCAGGCACTGCAGATGCCAGGAATAATGTGGAGAACAAGATCCTGCCTCTTGCCGTCTTCTAATATTCAAGGTCAACTCTAGATAAAAGTGTAAGGAAACTGCGTCTTCCCTTAAACACAGAGCCCAGATCCTCTTAGCTGGCAGTGAAGGAACAATCCCCACAAGCACAGGGTCTGCTGGACCTCAGAGTCTCATCTCCTGGCCCTCTGATGCACCTCCCCGCTGGAGGCTCCTTGCCTCCCAGCCAAGTAGCCACAGTCAAACCTCTCTCCAAAAGGCACCATTCTTCCTTTAACAAGGCTCTTCCCTTCAAAATCCCCTGCGAAGTGAAGACTTCATTGGGCCTGTTTAGACCAGACTTTGCCAAAGTAAGTACTTGTGGCCAGACAGGACTAGCATCACGGGCTTGTGACCTGTGCATTCACCTGGGCTCTGTCCTCAGAAGGTCCCCATGCTTGGCTTAATGCTCTGTTGTTACCGTCTTGAAATTCTGAATTTCTGAACAAGAGGCTCCACATTTTCATTTTGCACTGGGCCCCACAAATGCTGTATATATTCCTGCAGCCAGACCTTCCAGCCTTCAGGGAATAGGTTACTTGTGGGTAGGCTGTGGCTCTTTACAGTGGTGCCTCCTTCTTTTTCCAGACACTTGGCTTTAAGAGACAGACATTGTCTTAAGCCCATCATACAGGAACACAATCCTTCACATCTTCTTACAGAGCTGGGAATTCCACTTCCCTTTACTTCTCTCAGGTCTGTGGTCTTCCCCGAGGCCCATCTCTTCCCTGGGTGCCCAACACTGGGAATGGTGTCTGCCTTCAGGAAGCTACCCACAAAGTCTTACAGTCCTAAGTACAATATCCATTGTAGAGCATGTGCCACACAAAGATAATGTTGACACACACACACACACACACACACACACACACAACAGCATAGGAGTTTCATTACAATAGATTGGTGGGGGGAAGTCCTGTGAGGTGAGGAAGGCAGTATTATCATCCCTATTATACAGATGAGAAAGGACTATAGGCATCTGCTCCTACCACAGAGTAGAAAACTGTCTCCCCATCTCCTCCTCCCTTCAAGGCAAAACAAAACAGGAAGCTCAAATTCAGTTACTCACCTGCTATGTGACCTTGGGTAAATCACTCAACCACCCTGATCTTCTGTTTTTCACCCAAGAAACAAAAGGCTTTGAAGGGATGAGTTCAGCAATCCCTTCTGGGTCTAAAATTCTCTTATTCTAAGGGATTCCACTAGATTAGCACTAAGTGAGTGTTCTTATAATGAGAGATTAATGTACAAGGAAGTAAAGACAATTTCAGTAGGGGGAAATTAGTGCCCAAGGTAAATATCAATCTTTAATTTCTTATTATTCTCCAGTTTTAAACAGTCTTGACCTGCATCACATTATACTGCCTTCACTGTGAAAAACAATCTTCTCATTCTAAGACATGAAATTTCTTTGAAAAGATACCGACGCTTAGGAAAGAGTCTACTGATTAGCTTTCAATTTGCCCCTGTGCTGGAGAACCCATAAGAATCATATTTTGAAAAAATTAACCAAGGTCAGCTAAGGAAAATTGTCATAAAGAATTCACTTTTCTTCTATTAAAATGATCAAATAAGAGAGCTGTAACGAGAAAGAAACAAATGAAGAGGGGCACAGGAACAAAGGACATAGAAAGCGGTGTTCTGCATGTGTCAAGTCGAATGTGGAGATGGGGTGCAGATTAAGAGGAAAATGGACACCATTGGTTAGTAGATTAAGCAGAAAATGTATCAGTCAGGATGCTCATAATTGCTCTATCAAATGGCTAAGGAAGCTATTTTGCTCTTTGTTTCTTAAGTTAACCACGAAGGGTCAATGTCAGAAATGAAAAGGAAAAAAGTTGATAAATTATACAGAACTGCAGAGTTCATTATTGCTCTGTGCTTAGTGCTTACGCTCCAGGGAATTATTGCAGGAGCAGCTTTGAGCAAATTCCAAATTTTCAAATGGGTTCTCCATTTCTTCCCTCCATTCAGCTTTTGATATCGAGCATACATAATTTATCACAGCTCCCATTATTGTGTTAGCTTGAGTAGTCCTCTGGCTCTCTGTCTGTAGGAGGATACTCATTTTGCATTTGTAATCATCAAACTTAAAAGGAGCCAGTTAATTCTGCTTCTGATCAGGAGTCTCATTTAGTAGAATGATGTCTTAAGAGAAAGAGATGGGAACTGAATTTTATTTTGGCATGGAATTCCAATTACTCTTAATTTCAGTATCTCATTGGTATATGTAACTAATGTTTATAGAAGAAGGGTATGTTTTTTTCCCCTAAAGTTTCTTTTCACTTCATTAAATAGTTGTTGGAGTTTAGTAAATTTGTCCTGCTGGTGAATTCAGAAGTAGAATCTTTCCTTCTCTGATCTTGTGTTTATATATTAAAGTGTGAGTTGGAGAGGTAACAATTATACAGGAAATTAAGTTAACATACGTAGTCCAAACAGATCATTCCAGTAATTTAGGCTCACGCAGTTAAAGAAGTCAAGTTAACTGGATAAATTCTTCCTTCTGCCTTGTATAGCTAAAATCAATTTTATAGTAATACTAGTTCTATTATACCCAGTGATAGTTGACAGCATTTATTTTAAAATCAACTGTAGTATTCATCCCAGACAGTCAACTTCTTAATCTTATTTTCCATCTCACAAATTTTGTGTTTGTTTTTGGTGAGGATCAAAGAAATAATATATATAAGAATGTCTTTTAATGACATAAATAGATTAAAAATAGTGGTATTTTTTTTTTTTTGGAGGAAGATTTGCCCTGCGCTAACATCTGTTGCCAATCTACCTCTTTTTCTTTTTTTCTCCCCAAAGCCCCAGTACATAGTTGTATATTATAGTTGTAGAGTTGTAGCTCTTCTATGTGGGATGCTGCCTCAGCATGGCTTGATGAGTGGTGAGTAGATCTGCACACAGGATCAGAACCTGAGAACCACGGGCTGCTGACTTAACCGCTTAAGTGCGTGAACTTAACAGTTATGCCACCAGGCCAGCCCCCGCTATTTTTATCATTAATTTTTGTTTGATTGTAGTTCCCACAGTCCTCTCTCCACAGTGGCTTTTTCTTTTCTTTTAATCTCCATAACACTAAACCATATATTTCTTTTATAATGACTGAAGATGATGCTGATTTTAACATTAAACATTTTAAGTGAAGAATTAAACCATCAGCAGATGGATTATACAGAAATTTGAATGTACCATGTTCAACTTACCAAGTTAGATTCAGAAAATTCAACATGTTTAATATAAAATTTAAGCTAATATGTACGGGTACAACCTCCTGAAAACTTTAGAGAAAGATTTCCTATTATCCAATTAATCATCACAAAAACACAATTTTCATAATACTACTGTCCATTGGGATGGCATTTTACAGTTTTTAAAGTTCTAGTTTAAACATTATTTTAATGGATTTTCACAATAAAGACACAAGGGACACAGTACCTATTTTATTCTCCATTCTGTAGATGAGGAAGCCAATGCCTGGTTCAGGTATGGTGCTCAGGTCCACCTAGCTAATGATTGGCAGAGTTCAAAATTTTAGTACCAGGACTAGAGGTTCATTCATTAGTGCACATCTATCCTTGGGAGCTATAGGTTTAGACAGAGTGCTAAAGTTGTTAAAGTGCAGGACTTGGAAGAAATGAAAGAGGTATAAAGTAATTTGGAATTAACAAGTATTAATATTTTTTCTGTCTCTCTCTACTTGGATCATCAGTTCCTCCCAGAAAAATATCCCAGTAGGATAAGAAGGATTACAATAGATTCATCAAGGATAGCAAAAGGAGGAAATAAGCCAGTTAACTGAACAATCCCTGAGAATAATAATTATTATGCCAGTTATAAATTTAGAACATTAACATCAGTCACCTTCTCCAGACTAATACGTGTATTTTTGATCAGGATTTTCATTCTAGCCTGATTCTGCAACTTCTCCTAAATTAGACATTATTTTTGTTATAACTGTTTTACACAGTCATTGTTTAGATTTAACCACATTTATTAACATCATCACATACTATTCCTTTTTTATCGGTATCAGCTTTATTGAGGTATAAGTCACATACCATGCAATCCACCCACTTAAAAGTATATAATTCAATGGATTTTAGTATACCTACAGAGTTGTGCAACCACCACCACAATCAGTTCTAGAATATTTACATCACTCTCAAAAGAAACTCTACACTTTAGCAATCATCCGCACATCCCTATCTTTCCCTCTCCAGCCCTAGGCAACCACTAATCCACTTTCTGTCTTACTACTCCTTCTTATATCCCAGCTCTTCCATTTTCCCTATGCCAGAAGTAGAATTTCCCCCACTCAGCAAACAAAAGTTGTGACATTTCAAACCAAATGCAGAGATATTTTCCTCAATTTCTTCTCCTCAAAGGGAAAGATAGGTAGTATGTCTTTCTTTGGATGATCTAATTTTTGAAGGATTTATTAGCTGTTGAGACTAGTAGTGAGTTGAAACAGCTTAAAAGAATAGATTAGTAAAATGTTTTCTTCTGAAAATTAGTCTTTAAAAAAAAAAAGGATTTTAAGATGTCTAGTGTTCAGTAAAGACCTCTTAGGCTAGTAATCACCTCTAAAACATAACGAAAGTAGGAGCTGGTGAAGTAGAGTTAGTGCTCAGGAGGGAAACAGCTTCACTGGGAGCAGGGTCATGTGTTGAGATGTCGCAATAAAGCCCCTGTTTATTGAGTGGTGTTTAAGTAAGACAAAGCTGGATACTGGTTAAAGGTGGCGAAGGCAGATTTTATTCAGTAATACTACTGAGCAGGGGAAAGAGACTTCAGTATAGAACTGAGCTCAAGTCTGCTTGGGCAGAGGTGATTGTGCATTTTAAAGGGAGAATGAGGGAGTAGGGAAGGGGAACAAGTGGGGTTCTCTAGCAGAGTCAGGAAAGCGGAAAATTACAAAAAATGGGAAAAGGGTTGGTTACTGTGATTAAGCTGTCTGGGTTTGTTAATTGGCACTTATCTGGAGGAAAAACAAACTTCTTATATCTTCAGAACAGGAGGTAGTTTTGCAAATTGGAGCAAGGCACCCAACTAAATTAGGCCCTTTCTCTCCCACAGGGACTGGGAGGCAGGGGAGGGAGAGCCACCTCCCTGGAGGGTTGCAATTCTGGGCCCTTAAGGAGACAGTTCTGGGTGGTAGAAGATTTATATCTCAAAGGAGCAGAGAAAGGATTTATAATTATAAGTTTTCTAAAGTAACTATTTTAAGGAGTTCATGGGCCTCTGTCAAATTTTGGCTGGAATAAGTAGTGAATTCCTTTGGCAGCATTGAGCTGTCTCAGGTAGGTGTTTTAAGAAGGGCTGGGGTCATCCTAGGGACATGGCCTTAGGCTGCTAGAAGCCATGCTAGAGTTTGTTCAAGTCTCTTAGTATATGTGTGTGTGTGTGTGTGTATGTGGTGGGCAGGGGGTGGAGGGTAGACAAAATCATTTGTGCTGAGCGTCTGCAATTCTTATAGACTAAGGTTGAGGCCTCTTCGAGAAGAGGGCTCAGAGGAATCTGACAAGAGTTTAGTCAAGGAGAGAGTCTTTGTCAGTGCCTAGTGTGTGGTAGTCAACGGATCTAGCACTTAGGATTTGTGTGAATCCCATGTTTGTTTATTTTTTTGCTTGAGGAAGATTGTCCTTCAGCTAACCTCTGTGCCAATCTTCCTCTATCTCGTATGTGGGATGTCGCGATAGCATGGCTTGATGAGCAGTGTATAGGTCCACGCTCAGGATCCGAATCCACGAACCCCAGGCCTTTGAGGTGGAGCACGTGAACTTAACCACTACACCACCGGGCCAGCCCCCATGTTCTTTTTTTGAGTAGCAAATCAAAAGTTCCAAAATTATCTCAGATAATCATAAGAGTAACTGTAGCAGATATTACTTATCAGGCACTTACTGTAGCCAGTTACTGTATTAAGTGCTTAACATTCATGATTCCATTTAATGACTCTGTGAAGTTGGTTATTATCATTTGTCTTATGAAGAAATTTGTGCAAGTAGTAGAGTCAGGAATCTTATTATTTCTAAGCCTAGGCTCTTAACAGTTATGTTATTTTAGTTTTAGCCTAATTATCATCTTAGCCTGAATTTTTCCCCTACTAATTACACATTTTTATTACTGCCATTGTTTAACACAATAAATGTTTGGATCATTTACCTTTTATTTGAAATAGAATTTCCTTTAGCAAAAGTCTTTAGGTGAAAATTCACTGAATTTGTTTTTAAATATGAATGTCTTTTTTCATGCTTATTTTTATAAGATAGTCTGGGTATAGAATTCAAGGAAAGTCATTATTTTCTTTCAGCATGTTCTATAAAATATACACCACTGTCTTTTTTTAAATTTTATTTTTTTTATTTTGTATTTTTTAAATTTTTTGTTTATTACAGTAACACTGGTTTATAACATTGTATAAATTTCAGGTGTGCATCATTATACTTCTATTTCTGCATAGATTACATCACGTTCACCACCCAAATACTAATTACAACCCATCACCACATACATGTGCCGAATTATCCCTTTTGCCCTCCTCCCATCCCCCTTCCCCTCGGGTAACCACCAATCCAATCTCTGTCTCTTGTGTTTGCTAGTTGTTGTTATTATCTACTACTTAATGAGGGAAATCATATGGTATTTGACCTTCTCCCTCTGACTTATTTCACTTTGCGTAATACCCTCAATGTCCATCCATGTTGTCACTAATGGCTGGATTTCATCATTTCTTACGGCTGAGTAGTATTCCATTGTGTATATATACCACATCTTCTTTATCCATTCATCCCTTGATGGGCACTTAGGTTGCTTCCAAGTCTTGGCTATTGTGAATAATGCTGCAGCCACTATGGAAAACAGCATGGAGATTCCTCAAAAAATTAAGGATAGAACTACCATATGATCCAGCTATTCCACTGCTGGGTATTTATCCAAAGAAGTTGAAAACACAAATGCGTAAAGATACATGCACCCCTGTGTTCATTGCAGCGTTATTCACCACTGTCTTCCGACCTTCCATTGTTGCTGATTCAAATTTGACAATCAGGCTAACTGCTGGTCCTTTGAAAGAAATCTCTCTTTTCACTCTTTCTGCTTTTAAGATCTTCTCTTTTACTTTGGTGATCTGTAGCTTTACTATATGTCTTGGTGTAGAAATCTTTTCATTTATCTTATGTGGGATTTACTAGGTTTCCTGGTTCTCGAGATTAGTATCTTTCAATAATTTTGGAAATTTATTGAAAGGTACTAATCATCATCTCATTGAGTATTCCTCTTTTCCATTATCTCTACTACTTCCTTCTGAAACTCTGATAAGATGTATGTTAAACCTTCTCAGTCTATTCTCTATAACTCTGAATCCATGTTTTATATTTTCTATCTCTTTGACTCTCTGGACTGCAGTCTAGTTTATTTCTTAGGATTGATCTTCCAGTTAGTTCACTGTCTTCACTGTATCTAATCTGCTGGATAGTATATTCATGGCCCATAAATTTGAATGATTATGTATTATATTATATTACTTTCCAGAATCTAATATTGTCCAAATATGGTTGGTCTTTTTTTATAGTCTCATGTTCCTTGCTCGTATTTTCAAGCTTTTAGTAAATCTCATTAAACATAGCTATTTCATATTCCATGTTACAAATTCCATTATCTGAGGCCTTCATTGTTTGTTGTTTTACTCATGGTGTCTTATTTCCTTGTTTGTTCTGTGATTCTTCACTCTGGGTTCATTTTCTAAGGAACTTTATTTGTTGGTATTCTTTGAAGCCTAGGTTGAGGTTGAGTATTCCAAAGGAGTTACAAATTTGCTTCTGCCAGTTGCCTGAGGGCATGGTCCTCTGGGATCATGTTTGAGGCTTTTTGGATCACACATGTAGCATGAATTAGAGAATTAGAGAATTTTGCCCTCTCACTCTATGCCAAAATTCATTTCCTTGTGGAAAATTAGGATTTATTTCTAATTCATTCTTACAATGACAGTATAGCCCTCTAGAATACTACTATTTTTTTTTATTGTTGGAAGGCTTAGTTTCTTTTCTTTTTTTTCTCATTGTGGTACCACTGATTTATGACATTGTATAAATTTCAGGTGTGCATCATTATACTTCTATTTCTGCATAGATTACATCATGTTCACCACCCAAATACTAATTACAACCCATCGCCACACATGTGCCGAATTATCCCTTTCGCCCTCCTCCCGCCCTCCTTCCCCACCAATCTGATCTCTGTCTCTAGGTGTGTGTTTGTTGTTGTTTTTATCTTCTACGTATGAGTGAGGTCATAGAATACTACTCTTACGAGTGTCTCTCACTAAATTCCTTTCACTGACCAGGTCCTGTGCTCTTCCTCACAGCCAAGCCCACACAACCATCAAAGTGGAAGCTAAAGGATTTTAGGGTTTGGCGGAAATTCTCAGAGTAATACTCATTTTGGAACTTACCAATTATGTTTCCTGATTTTATTTCATTTTAGAAATCTGTTGATTTCTTACTTTTAAGCAGCCTCACAGATATGGGTATATACAGTCATGTGTTGCATAATGATGTTTAGGTCAACAATGGACTGTGTATACTATGACGGTCCCGTAAGATTAGTGCACCATATAGCCTAGGTGTGTAGTAGGCTATACTATCTAGGTTTGTGTAAGTGTACTCTATGCTGTTCACACAATGAGGAAATCACCTAACAATGCATTTCTCAGAACGTATCCTCATCGTTAAGCAACATATGACAGTACTTATCGAGACAGACATATAGTTTATACATTTTAGTTATTCCAATCAGTGAAGGTGATACAAAGTATCTATGAGACCATACTGCCAGCAATGAAAGTCTCTTTTATTTTATTCCTTCTCCCTTCAACTCATATAAATTTTCTGCCCACCTATTTCATCAGTCACTCAGCCAGGATAAAATTTGTCCTTTTATATACATTTAAAGAAATTTTGTTTCTTCTTCATTTGTAAAGTGGCAATAGCTTCTTTCAGTCTACAAGGAAAAATCAAATGGTTCCATTTGAAAGGTATTTTGATGTGATAGTAAAGGGCACTGTAGGCAGGAAAGAATTCTTCATGTCCCCCACGATCCTTGCCCCTGGACTTACTCCTGTGAATATGTTATATTACAGAGCAAAAAGATTTCACAGATTATAATTAACGTTGCTAATGAGTTGTCTTTAAGATAAAGAGATCATCCAGGTGGGCCTATTCTAGTCAGGTGAGCTCTTTAAAAGCAGAACTTTTTCTCCATGTGGTAGCAGAAGAGGTAGCAGGGAATGGAGATTCTAAGCAATACTTGGAAAGCAACTTCTAGAAACTGAGAGCGACCTCTGGCCAGCAGCCAGAAAGAACAGAGGCACCTCCTTCCTACAACCACAAGGAACTAGATTCTGTCAACCACAAGAATGAACTTGGAAGCAGAGTCTTCCCCGCAGTCTCCAGATAAGAGCCCAGTCAAGCTGACAGCTTGATGTCAGCCTTCTGACACTCTCTGCAGAGAATCCAATCAAGCCCACCTGGACTTCTGACCTATGAAACTGTGAGGCAACAAATGGGTGTTGTTTTAAGTTGCTATGTTTGTAGTCATTTGTTATGCAGCATTAGAAAACCAATACAGGATATTTCTCCATTATCTGTAACTTTTAGAGAAAAAAGCAGTACTGATTTTTTTCCCTGAAGCTTTCTTCTCACAGAATACTGAGTGCCAAACAGCAAACGCTCACCTTCAAGAGATACACTGTCCCCCTAACAATGCTAGCTCTGATGCTCAAACTTTGTACAGAGATGATAATGCAATTGAGTTTGCTATTGGCAAGAAAAGGTCAATTTAATGAAATGTCAAATACTTTCCAGTGAAAAAGCAGATCATTATATCTGACACCAAGTCAGTACGCTGAGTTATAATGTGCAAGCTACTGTCTTCATATTACTGTCTCAGAAGCCTATCGCTCTGCGTCTTATTCTCAAGCCAAAGCCATGTTCCCTGATTGCTCACCTGTGGGCTCCAGGAGTGGCTACTCTCCCTGATGATGCTCCAGGTATCTGCAGCAATGTGGAACACTGTGTACTTAGCGAGGTGTTGACCCCCTCTCAACCTCAATTTCTCCTTAATCCCCTTTCCAGCTTCATTTCCCATAATATGTCCACACAGACCCTAAATTTAGCAAATATTCAGTTTCCAAAACATGCCAGATAATTTCTCTTGTGCTCCTCCTTCCACTCAGGATGCCCTCTCTTCTATTTCCACTTGTAGAAATTGGACTTATCCTTCAATATTCAGCTCAGACATCACTTCCCCCAAGAATATTTTCTAGATTCTTCCAGGCAGAATTGTATATTCCCTATTTTGTGTTTCCAAAGCATTCAAAACAGCTTTTGCTTTCTGTTGCATAAATGCCTGCTTTTCCCACAACATTGTTACTGACATTAAGAACAACCATTCATAAATATATAAATTCCCAAGGCTGGCACAGTTCATTAGTAGATGTTGTGGAATTGAGGCTGGGGTATAGTGAGATAAGCAAGATAATCAAGTGATGCAAAAAATAGTTCTATTTTTCCTTTAACTATATGAACGGGCATATTGCTCATTACTTTCTCCTTCAATTAGATTGTATAGACTTGACATTTCTCCCCAACTTCTATAATACATGAGTTGACCACCACAGTCCATCCCCTATCACTGCAACCCAGATTATTTCAACAGGATCATCTTCCTGTTTTGTGTCCATAATATCCTTACAATCTGATACACTTCTACATACCAAAACCTCATTCAGCCGCCTAAAAATTGCTTTTACTGAACCACTCTCTACCTCAAAAGCCAGCAGTGTCTCTCCATAGGCTAGAGTTGCACTGTCCGATATGGTTGTCACTAGTCACTAGCCATTAGCATAACTTCAGATGTGCTGAAGGTGTTAAATACCACAGATTTCAAAGACATGGTATAAAAAAAGTATAAAATATCTCATTAATAATATTTTATATTGATTATATGTTGAAATGATATTTTGCCTATACTGGATAAAAGGAAATATGTCAGTAAAATTAATTTCACCTGTTTATTTTTACCTTTTTTAATGAGGCCACTTAGGTCTTAAAATTATGTACGTGGCTTGCATGATACCCTATTAGACAGTCTAGCTAAGGGCATAAATTCCCAGCACCTGAATTTGGCCTTGTGATTCATGATTGGCCTCAATCTCCTTTAACAGCCTCATCTCTCAAGCCTCACACATGAAATGTGCATCATGGCCAGTATTTTTTCAGAAACTCTGTTTTTCTTCTTTTCCTCTACCAATACTATTTCTTGTATGACCTTCTCTCCTTCTATTTTGCTTATCAAAATCCTATCCCTTCTTGCAGGCTCATGTTATCTCCAGAGCCTACAAGAAACCTTCTTTGATCCCATCAACTGAAAGGACTTTTTTTTTCTAAAGAAAGGATTCTGTAATTATTTGCGAATACATTTTGTCTCTTCTATTACAAGTACTTGGAGAATGTGGACTGTTGGGGCCGGCGCGGGGGCATAGTAGTTAAGTTTGGTGTGCTCCAGTTTGGGGCACTCTGCTTTGGTGGCCTGGGTTCGCAGGTTCAGATCTAGGGTGCGGACCTACACCACTCATCAAGCCATACTGTGGTGGTGACCCACATAAAAAATAGAGGAAAGATTGGCACAGATGTTAGCTCAGGGCTAATCTTCCTCACATACACACAAAAAAAGAAGAGAATACAGACTGTTTAATATACCTGTATATACCTCCACAAATAGCATAGTGACTTCCCTCAATGACTCTCAACGTGTGATGCATAAATGAATGGAGAAATTGTATTTAAGAAATAGTTGATAGGTTATATACATGTATACATGTATCTATGTATAGACATGTTTATATATGTATAGATATACATATTCACAAATATTATTTCATAATTTAATGGAGAGGGAAAGATCAGCATGAAGACTCTCTGAGTCTTTAGAGGAGAATACAGAATGAAAATCTACAGAGAGAAAATAAGACTCAGAACATTAGAACTGGAAGAGACTGAGGAGAGTATCATGCCCATTTCTCTCTTCTTGCAGATGAAGGAGCTCCAGCTGGAAGATTGAATGACCCTTGCTAGATGTAAACCATGTGTGAGGTATACTACCGTATCTCCTGTGCTCAGTGCAGGACCTGACACTTAAGGGGTCCAATGAATGGATGGAAAAAAAATGAAAAATGCAAAGTAAGCACACCTAGTGAACTGAAACTAGACTGCATGTCTCCTGATTCATAGAGTAGCTAGATTTTCACTCTACCAGGTAAAGAGGGGAGGGAAAGTTGGGAAGCAATAGGGAGATATGTTTAAAACATTCTTATTACAGACTAAAGAGCTTCTGCAAGGCAAAGGAAACCAGGAACAAAATGAAAAGACAACCCACCAACTGGGAGAAAATATTTGCAAATCATGTATCTGACAAGGGGTTAATCTCCAAAATATATAAAGAACACACACAACTCAACAACAAAAAAACAAACAACCCGATCAAAAAATGGGCAGAGGATATGAACAGACATTTCTCCAAAGAAGATATACAGATAGCCAATAGGCACATGAAAAGATGTTCAACATCACTAATCATCAGAGAAATGCAAATCAAAACTACACTAAGATGTCACCTTACACACGTTAGAATGTCTATAATCACCAAGACAAAAAGTAACAAAAAACTGGTGCAGCCACTATGGAAAACAGTATGGAGATTTCTCAAAAAATTAAAAATAGAAATACCATACGACCCAGCTATCCCACTGCTGGGTATTTATCCAAAACACTTGAAATTAACAATTTGAAGAGCCTTATGCACCCCTATGTTCACTGCAGCGTTATTCACTACAGCCAAGAAGTGGAAGCAACCCAAGTGCCCATTGACTCATGATTGGATAAAGAAGATGTGGTATATATGTACAATGGAATACACTCAGCCATAACAAAAAAGACGAAATTGTCCCATTCGCAACAACATGGATGGACCTTGAGGGTATTACATTAAGCTAAGTAAGCCAGACAGAGAAAGACAAACACCATATGATTTCACTCATATGTGGAAGATAAACTAACACATGGACAAAGAGAACAGTTTAGTGGTTACCAGAGGGGAAGGGGGTTGGGGGGTGGGTATAAGAGGTAAAGAAGCACATTTATATGGTGAATGACAAATAATAAGGTACAACTGAAATTTCACAATGTTATAAACTATTATGACCTCAATAAAAAAAAAATTCTTATTGGCCAACCATTAAATTAGCCATTCAACAGTTTTTCTGGTGATGGCAGCTAGGCGTATGTGGATTTACAAGAGTAAATTACACTTTTCTTTCTTAGTCAGGTGACCTCTCCAAGTTGGTTAGAGCTGCCCTTTCTCTGTGCAGAAGGGAGTATGTGCTTCTAGTAATTTTCAAAATAGCAGTGATAGATTTTCTTTCATTCTCTCATTTTTTCTTCTCCTGGTCCCTTTTGTACATTTATTTGTTGCTTGACACTTTACAGAGCATTTCTCCCAAATATATCATAAAATCCTCAAAGCAAACTTATTAGGTCTTATTAGCACCCCTACTTAGAAATGTGAAACTTACAAGTTAACTCAAACTGATCAAACATCACACAGCTAAGAAGTGTCAGAGCTGTCTGTGTCTTCTATATTATTTCCAAATATTATGGTTGCTTCCCCTATTATTACCCACGATTACTTGTGAATAAGATCACACATTCATCATCGTTGGGGCAACAGGCATTATTTGTGGCCACTGAACGGAAGGAAGTCATTGGTCAACCTCATGATCTTAGTCTCACCAGCTAATTTCTTTTTCTTTAGAATATTCTCTTCAAAACACAACTTTCGGGGCTCACTATATATGGAAAGAAAATAAAAAATATTTAATCCAATATAACAACTACTAAAATAATTGCTAAATTGGCTCCCCCAAACTTTATATTGGGCGTATTTTTGCTACATTTCTGAAACTCCAGTGATGAGGAGGTAGTTATCGACATTTTTTGGGAAACGGACACAGGTGGAATTCCCCCCATGCTAAAGATTTGGAGACTTGTGAAAGTTTGAAGATTTTGAAATGTGAGGCTTAGGTTTTAATGATTTTTCCTTTTTTGAAAAGAATACAGGCTGTGATTTTAAACAGAATAGATAAGTAGGACAAAATTAATCAAATCTTAGTGGAGGTTGTTTACACAGGAGATCTACGCATCTTTCACATTTTCCATCTATGTGAGGCAATTTGCTTGTTATTTATATGTGATTGACACAATTTGACAATCTTGTTTATTAGTCTACTTTATAACTAATTGTATGTAAAATGCCAACAATATTTTTCCCACTATATCTTAGCAAGGGGACTTATCCTGAAGTGGAAAATGAATGTCCCAAAAGTTCCTTCCCTCCCTCCCTCCCTTCCCTCCTTCCTTCCTTTCTTCCTGTCTGCCCTTATCTTGAACCTACTAATGAAAACAAAATTGAGAACATCAAATATTATGGGAAAACTTGTTGATCATGCATATTACCAAGGGGATGCTATGTTCTACCTTTTCAGTTTTAGGAAGCTTGAGTAAATGTCTACTATTCCCTTATGTTGCAGCTCAGCTCCTCCCATCCCCCCACTTCCCTTTTGGGTATGATGGGTAGATGGTAAAAAGTGTCAGCGAAATAAAACTAAGCAATTCCAAAATATGTGTACTTGTGTTATGAAATCCTTAGTGTTAAAAATGAGTATATCTTGGGCCGGCCCCATGGCTTAGCGGTTAAGTGCGCGCGCTCCGCTGCTGGCGGCCCAGCTTTGGATCCCAGGCGCGCACCGACGCACCGCTTCTCCAACCATGCTGAGGCTGCGTCCCACATACAGCAACTAGAAGGACGTGCAACTATGACGTACAACTATCTACTGGGGCTTTGCGGGGGGGAGGAAAGGAGGAGGATTGGCAATGGATGTTAGCTCAGAGCCGGTCTTCCTCAGCAAAAAGAGGAGGATTAGCACGGATGTTAGCTTAGGGCTGATCTTCCTCACACACACAAAAAAAATGAGTATATCTTAATAGGAAGAACCTATTAAATGAGCAAGAAGTAAATAATAATGAAGTCATCTTGCTAACTAACCTGGGTGTGACTAACATTACTGTAGCTGAAACTTGGCAATGAAATTGTCTTCCTAGTGAGTTCTGTTGAATCATAATCTCCTATTTCTACGGTGTCCACATATCTAGCTATTTTAAGAATGTTTGTATCAAACTTTTGTTACAAGTGCTAATACTGAGTTACTTAGGAGAAATAAGTGACAAATACTTTCAATGAGGGGGAAAAATGTACTGCTTTCATTTCAGGGGGCCTAATTATAACACCACTTTCTATTTTAGTCTTTATTTATTTTCCAATTCTTTGGGGGATTGGGTTGTATTTAACAATGAAACAAGCAGTGCTCCAGTGTCTAATTATGATTTTCTTGCAGGATTAATAAGTCATGTCTCATTAGCCCCACTGAACTAGAGCTGTTAATCTTCACCTTGGCATTCTGATCTTGAAATAAGTTTGTGGATCAAGTATTGAAGGGTGTTGAGCAAACTGTTTGATTAAAGCCACTGAGTCTTCAGATACCAGTCCCATATTATTGATTCAAATGCACCTCTCTATATAAATGCTTAGATGTGTCTTTTAAAACGTACTAAGCAATGGTCTGGAATGACCTTTGGAGGAAGCCACCATCTTGGCAAAGAAAGTAGAAAACATCTTTGCATTTTTCTTGAATTACCTCTGTTTCTTTGTATGATGAATGTTTTTTTCATGCTGGGGAAGAAGCAAAGATGACAGAGCACAGTAGCCATATAGAATCCTGTGAGTTTTCTGGTAAAGACTTGCAGGAGGTTATGCCGTGAACATTGGCTAGCAGCATTCTCTGAGACGAGTGGGCTCAGTTTCACATTGACATGGCAGATGGCAAAACAATTCACTTCCAAACTCTTGCTCAGTTAAAAACATCCTAGATTTTCCTCTTTGTTTCTCAAAATGAAAATGATTTAATAGGCAAATAAATGATCAGTGAAGAAGAAATGAAAAGCCAGTGCCATCTCTTTGATCTGCAATCACACCTTTGTAAAATTAGAGAGCTGGGCTACATAATCTCTTAGGTCCTTTCATTTTTAAGATTCACAACGCTCTTACTTTAGTGGTATAATCCATGCCTAGCTCCAGGAAGCCAAGCTTTTATTCTTTGTTGTTTTATCTTCAGTGCATCACACATAGTGGGTGCTCAATAAATACCTGTTGAATGAATGAATGAACTGGGGCCTTGAAATGCATTGTGAGAGCAAGTGCTGGGGAGTCTTTCTAACGAGCTCAGCAGCAGAAGCCTTTCCTCAAGGAGTTCGTAATATCATTGGGGAAATTAGCTTAAATAACCTGAAACTTTACAAATCCACAGAACATTCTATGAAAAGTGGCACGACAAAGTATGAGGCAGACTCTACAGATCCCAAGAGCTTAGAGAAGGTCATGCAGATCTCAGATATGATTTGGTAGCCATTTTGGTTTTGGCAGATGGAAAAACAAAAATAATGATAAAAATAAATATGTGTATACTTGCTAGATGTCAGGCATTTCACATATATGTGATCATATTTAATCCTTATAACACCATGAGGTTGGTATGATTATCCGCATCTTACAGATAAGTGAACGAAGGCTTGAGGAAGTTCAATAACTAATGCAAGGTCACACCGGTAATAAATGGTGGAAGAGGAATTGGAACTCAAGCCTCACTGGCTTTACAGACCGTGATCCTCTGCACGCATCTAGGTGCCTGGATGGGAAGCACACCACGTCAAGGGAGAACACGGGTCTCAGGCAGAATGCTGCCTCTCTTATCAAGCTGTTTTCTGATCAAGCAGGTGACTGTGCACTTGCCTACCCTCGTTGTTTGCCCATCCCTATAAAGCCTGAGAAAATCCTCACATGTAACCTCTCTGGCCCTCTGCGATTTTGTTCTCTTGGATGCTTTCTGCCTGCCCCTCTCTGCTTGTCTCCACACTTGATATTTACATTTGTCCAGGCTAATCAACCTGGCTTGGCTCTGGGGATTGGTTTTGACTTCTAGGATGTGATAACATCACTGCTCATTATGCCCACCTTCTTCCAACCTTCTGGCTCTGCCTTGTCTACTGTCTTCTGAGCTCTGGTATAGGTTCATTTTGTCTTTCTCCTTTTCTATTATATACACCTGGCTTTCCCCTCATTCTTTACCTGGGCTCCCCATCCTGCACTATCTGTTCATTGTGCCTTAGGGCATGCATGATGACAGGGGCATGGGCAATCCAAGCTAGGGGTATAATATGAGGAGAGATAAGGAAGTAGAAACAAGCTTGCCTTGTGTAGAGGCCAGGAGGGGACTATTTGGAGGCGGGAAAGTTGGTTTGTACTAAAGACTGTGAGTAAGATTGAATGGCAGATATGTTAACTGATAGATCTTCTAAAAAGCCAGACATGGGTGTGTAGAGAGGGTAAGGTAGGAAGCAGAGCAGCAGCACAAAGGACTGAAAAAGAAACTGCTTGTTAAAAGCTGTTTATACAGAAGAAATTCAATCCTGAATAACACTGACAAAGAGGGGAGGAAATATTAGAATAAGGACACTAGGCAGGGGGCTGATGCTGATTTATCCAGGCATGAGGCAGTAACAGCTTGCCCCAGGGTAGATGGGTTGTGTGAATGGACAAAAAGGGGTGAGTAGAGCAGGTCTTCTGAAGAAAGGGTCATTAGGGAGGAAGAAGACTGGATATAATATATGACATTTTAAAACCTTGGTTTCTTTGGGGGAGTTCAAGAAGAGGTGCCCAAGAAAAGGATTTCAAGTCAGTTCCAATATTTCACTAAATATTCTTGTCAAGTTGAAACTCATAGTGGACAGGAAAGCAAGAAGCAATAATCCTATGTTATTATAATATCATTTAGTATGAAGTATGCTTGGATTTCACTCTTTTATAGTTTCCAACCATGAACTGAGATTTCTCAGAGGCATACAAGACTCTGAAGAACAAATTTCTATTAAAAATGTACAATATAACCCTTCCTGAATGGATGTTGAAGATCGGAAAGAATGGAGTTATTCCTTTTTTTCCCTCTCTCTCTCTGGTAGGTATTTTCAGGACATCTATTCTCACTCCAATAATCCTAAGCTAGTGTAATAATGGCGCAAGTTATAGTGTAATGGAATTTCCTTGAATTGACAGTTGGAAGTAAGGACACCCAGAAGTTTCACATTTTAAAACTTTATAAAAAGTCTCATGTGATGGACATGCTGGGGTGGCTCCCCAGCCCCTGATGTCCATGCTCTTGTAGAATCCCCTCCCCTTGAGTATGGGTGGCACCTAGGACTCATTTCTAACCTCAAGAAAACGGCAAAAGTGTAGGATAACACTCTCGTGATTTTGTTATGTTATAAAAGACTCTGTCTTGCTAGCAGGCTGGCTCTAGGATCTCTGTGGCTAGCTTTGAAGATAGAAGGTGCCATGAACTCTCAGCTGCAAGAAACTGAATGCTGTCAACAACCACATGAGCAAGGAATCATATCCTTCCCTAGTTGGGCCCCTAGAGGAGGATCAAGCTCTGGCTGACACCTCGATTGCAGCCTTGTGAGACGCTGAAGCAGAGAACCCAGCTAAGTAAGCCATGCTCCGACTCCTGACCCAAAGGAATGATGAGGTAATAAGTGTGTGTTGTCTTAAGCTGCTAAGTTTGTGAGAATTTGTTAGACAGGCTAGAAAACTAATATAGTTCACATTTCCCACTTTTCTTTTATTGGCTCTGTAAACCAGTAATTTGTGCTTCCATCTTCCCAGGCACCACGACAGAGGTCTGGGAGTCATTCTGGACTTCGTCTCATCCCTTATACTCAGCATCTACCATCTAACCCTTCTGTACTTCCATGATCCACCTCTTACTCTGTTTTTTTCCATGCTTCATACCCTCCAAAGTAGTGAAATTCAGACTACACAACCCATGTTTTTCTTCAAGGTGAAAGGCTATGAGATGCTCACACTCAGAGAGGGAGGGAGGCAGTAGTATTGCCAAGGACGAGGGGTGAATAAGCAAAGAAGACAAAACTGACGGGATGCTGAACTGAGGCAGGGAGGTGCCAGGGCCCTTGCTCAGACCCTAGTTAACTCTACTGTTGCCGGGGCATCAGTGGTCTAGAAATGACCTCATTCTACTGCTGAGACACTTTTGCAACTTGTTCAACCAGCTCTCGTCATTTCCTGCCTGGACCAGATGTTCACTCTGACTTGGATCTTATTCTCCCTCAAATTTATCCTCTACCCGGTTCCCAGACTCATTTCCTAAAACACAGATCTGACTATCTCACAACATTTTCTGTGTGCAGGATAAATTCAAATCCCTTAGCGTAGCCCCCAAAGCCTTCCCCAGTCTGGTGGCCGTGCTACGTCTCTGGACACATCTGCTATGTTCCCACCTCTCATTCTGTTTCAATGATACTGACAGTTTATAGTATAGTTTCCAGGGTAAATTCATGCTATTTTCACCTCTATATTCCTGTTGAAGTTGTTCTCACTGTGAGGAATGCGCTCCTCCATCATTTCTTAGACTGACTTCACCTCACCATTTAAGATTCCATGGAAGTATTGTAGCCCCTGGGGACCCTTTGCCTGCCTATTAAGGAGGATCATTCCAGGCCAGAATACAATTTTGTGGGAATCGGGTTGGAAAAGCATCATAACTATCGCAAACTCTCACTTGATCCAAGGGGACATCACTCTTCAGCCTATCATCAAATCTTCATAACTAATAGTCATGCTAGAAAGTTCTAAACATGTTATCTGGCTGCCTCAATGACAATGCCATTTAGGTATCATTTTGTATATCTTTTCCTTTGACTAGATGAAATAATAAACATATGCCTCTGTACTACAATAATATTAAAACTAACATCTATTTGGGTAGATGTGTGTTTTAATAATTTAATGTAGGAATTTTATTTCTCATGAAGATGTTTTTCAAGGTGACTCTCCAAATGGTTTCTGACATGACTGGGAAGGTCACAAGATGAGAAAGAACGAAAAGACGTTTTAGCAATTGTGTATTTGAATAACTGGAGATGATGATTATTATTATTACATTTTTGATGCCAGAAACTTACACAACATGTGTAAGATGTGAAAGGAGGTCCGCTTGAGTTTAAAAACTGGGAAAAACATCAGCAAAATACGTTTAGGTACCAAAACTGGTCCAAGTAGTTAGGAAGGAAAAGAAAGGACTAAATTTCTTCTTTAGTTTGGAAATTTACTAGGAATATAGGTGCCACTAGGGGGCTCCCTAATATTCCACAATTGTTAGGAGACCTGACTATCACAGCAGGGGTAATAGAGTTATGAATATAAACGCTCTGTAATTTAAAGTATATTCCTTAGAAAAGGAATATATAGCATTTGCTAGCATTTGCATGTTTGCATAAAGCCTGAAAATGGAACTTTATTATTTTAAGGTTTGCTAGAGTTAAAAATGTATTTATGGTAAATAATTTAGCAATGCAAATGTAAATATGCACCTGATAGAGAAAGGCATAATGTGCTTCACTGAACTCAATTTCTTTGGTGTAATAAAAGGAGAAAAAAAAAACTTCATCTAGTTTCTTGATTACTTTTCTTCCTGAGTAATACAAAGCAAAAAGATTAAAATTTTTACCACCTTATTTTTACCACTTTATTCTATCACATGAATAGATCACTATTTATTGATAAGAAATAAATATCTCTATAGATAGAAATATATAAATATATATATAATTGGATATTGCATTGTTTAACTATATTTAACAGAATATACAGAATAAAGATTTAAATTACAAATACTAATATATTACCAGTTAAAGGAAACTCTGACAGGCTTAATCCTGTGTAGATGTACTTAGGAGAAAAGGTAACATATTAGGATATATTTGATTTATTGTTCTAAGGCATTTAAAATGCAAAATGAATTTTAAAACTTTTCCCCAGTAATATTAAATCATATTTATGACAAAAAGCATTATTACTGGGAAAGGAAATATTGGATATGTAGCATCCTGTATATAGTATATTGTGTCATATGGCATCCTGTAATATAGTATACTGTGATTCATGTTTGTTTCCACAGATTTCCAGATATGTTCAGATTATGAGTACTGCATTAAATATTTCTTATTTGTTTCCATTCTTGTCAAATGTTGTGGCATGAAAATCTAAAAATTCTACATAGAACTACATTTGGCGTGTATTTCGTGCTCTGGAAAATATGTACCCATGAATTGAAGTAATCAGACGTATTCTGGGGGTGGTAGGTGTGGCAGATGAGAACCGGAAGGCAATTTTCCCTAGCTTTCCTTCTTTAATCTTTTTCTCTTTATCAGAGAATAATATACATTTCATTCTCTTCTGTTTTTCCATCTCAGCCTTTTATTTCCCCACTAAAATTTTAAATATGGAATTTTAATTAACTCTACCCCAATGGAGCAAAAAAGAGCAGTGACAAAATTTTATGGGCTGGCAAATAATTCATTCTTATGTTTAGGTTTATATATGTGTATTTTTTTTTATTTCTTTCCTATAAACAAAAGACAAATGCATGACTTGTGTACAGACATTGACTAGTCTGCTTCTTTCACTAGCACCTGAAAAAGCAAAGACAACCACTGAAAGGAAAGGATAGGAATGAAATATTAACATATGCTTTTTAACTCAGACTCTTACTAAGCAAGTAAAGAGCATCCTAAAACATTCAAGATAGTATGGTCAAGTTATTACGATCTTTGCTTAACCTGGAAGTTTTGAGCTGCGGCAATTCTTTTGCTAAAATTTTTTGCTTCCTTTCATTTAAAAGCCAAACAAAAAAAAATCTTCAACTTGGTAACTCAAGCCAAAATCAGAAGATCAATTAGTTTGTTAAATGCATACCTTTAGACAATATATTGAAAAATCCTGGATGGCCACTAAATCTGGAAACATAGGCCAACATATAATGAATGATTTATTGATATTATATTACATATAGATGACAAATTAATATTATCTATGTTTCTGGACTTTATGGCCACTCTCAGATCATTTTATCTCATTGTCTTAAGTACATATATTTGAAGATGATAGTCATATGCCTGGGCATAAGAGAAAGGCAACTAGGAAGTACTTAATGCATGTGTGTATTAAGAAGCTGTACAAACTACGAGAAGGGAAAGCATTTTTCATTCTTAATTTTTGTTTATTTTTTCCTCCCAAAGCCCCAGTAGATAGTTGTATGTCATAGTTGCACATCCTTCTAGTTGCTGTATGTGGGACGCAGCCTCAGCATGGCCGGAGAAGCGGTGCGTCGGTGCGCACCCGGGATCCGAACCCGGGCCGCCAGCAGTGGAGCCGCACACTTAACCGCTAAGCCACGGGGCCGGCCCGCATTTTTCATTCTGAATAATATTTTCTGAGTTGATTTGAGCTTATCCTAGAATGAATAACCGTGTAAGGCCATCGGTATGCATTTTTTTGATTTCAGTGTGAAAAGTGGCTAAATAATTTAACGTCATAGGGATGGCTAGCTCATCTTGCATTTAAATAAGCAAACATATATCTATACCCACATACGTGTATGTAGATGTATGTATGTATATTTGTAGATTTTTTCCTTGAGCAGTTATGAAGTGATGCATTGCTGGCAGCACAAGGAGCTATAATGCATGGACTCTGTCTTTACTGAGCTTACTATCCTGTTGGAGATACTTAACAAACATATATCCAAAGTTAAATAAAACAAGACAACAATACAAGGAATGGTAGGAGGCAGCTCAGTCAAGAACTGGGCTTGAACCATCACAGGCATAGATCCCCAGGTCTGCACTGGGTTTTCTGGCTGCAGAAAGGGCTGCTCTTGTCGCCTCCTCAGCAAAACGCTGAAGATTCAGCCATGAGCCTTAGCTTGTTATTCAAGCTACAGGTCCAGCATGTTTTAAGAGCTACAATTGTAACTGTTTTAAGACAGTGGCTCTAAATTGAAAACTTCTATCTACTTAGCTCATTTGTCACCTCATGTGTCCCAGTTACTAGCAAAGTCATCAACTGTCTTCTGAAAGTTTTGGTACACATTCCTAAATTTTAATGCAGGACATGCAGTATAGACTTATTACATCATAATGATTTCCATTCCCTTAAGGACTACTTCAGATCATTGTTTTTCCTTTAATCTCAAGGGCAAAGTATGCAGATCATAAAATCTAGAATATCTCAAAGGTCATTGAGTAATTGACAAAAAGTTCATCAATTTGCAATGCAGAGTTTTTATCATGTGTCTGTGCCTAAGGCCAATGAATCAAACTAAGTGGATTTAGCTCTCGAAGCTACGGTGGAAGGAACGACCCTTTTCTTTATCAGTTTATTAGGGTTTTCTCTAATCCCAATAGTTATTCCAAAATAAATCACATATATTGGTGGGCGATGACCTCTCTCCTCTTCCATACTAATTTTCCATCCTGATTGCCTAATATCGGAGTCCCTGCCTTACCCCAGCTGAATCATGAAGTGCAGCCTTACCGAGGCAGCTGAAACCTCCACAGATTTGACCCAAAGCTGCAGGATTATTACAACGCTTGGCCTTGTCTTACATTGTTCGTCAATATTTACAAGCACCGCAGTCTATGAATAAAGCACAGCTCAGGAAATTATTCCTAAGGGGGATAATGTGGCTAGTTTTCCTACAGGCTGAAGGAGAAGTAAGGCCCCAACTTCATGGTTCATATCCTAATGTATTTCACTTTCTATCCTCTATTATGGTTATCTTTGAATAGAATTTTCTAAAAATAAACTTATCCTCCTGAAATGATTTATTTGGGGATACACGGGGTGAAAATTCTTAGCTTACGCATATGTGTGTTATGAGCATATACAAACAGGCCAATTAGAAGGTAGGTGTGCATGGATCCACATCTTTTCCCACATACCAGTCCCTCTTAAACAAACTTGATATTCCCTTTTTCATTTTATTTCTGGATATAGGGACTCCATAGGGCCATTTTCTCTAAGCAGAGATTGCAGACGATGGACGAGCATCCTACCACCGCTTAGTGAAAGAGGAAAATTTGATGTCTGGACATGTGTAGTCTTGTGGAAAGGAACCTTATTTCACTCATAGACAAGAGCAGGAGTATGGCTAGCAGTATTTCCCCAGAGATGGTCTGATTTAAAAAAAAATCGATATCAACTCTTGACACATTTTCATTTACATCAGCGCATGGCTTTCAGTCGGGGCACAAATCAATAGGCAGCTTTTAACACTGCCCAACTCGTTCTTCCTACTGGGCTTCGGGCAGGCCATTTGCTGTTAACATACCATGTTTCTTGGGGAGGAAGTTTAACTGTTTTTCCTGTGACTAATCGCAAGAGCCTAAACTGTAGCATTAATCACATGACATTTTCTTCATCACCACTTACGGCCGATTGACTTTTTACTTAGTGAAAACGTTTGAAAGAGGCGACACTTGTTCCAAGGGGGTCAAGAGTCAACGGGAAGAAGAAATATTTAGTTCCAAAACATATATAGTATATGGCTTCTAAAGTTGACACCATGCCAGACAGTCATTACAAGCCTGATCACTTTGTAGGTAGGGTCTCACAGACAAGATGAAGAATAAGATTTGTTTAAAATTAAAGTGCGAGCTAGGAGTCATAGCATTTAGATGGAAAACAATTAATCTGTGCCTTTCTATAAACTAAAAGTCACGTCTAGGGTCACTAGCAATTGGCAAAGTGTTTTCTCCAAATTTAGAAAGTGAATTCTTTTTCTTTCTTTCTTTTTTAAGCTATCACGAAAATTCACTTTAGGTCTGATGTTATGTGAGATTGGCAACCTCTGCAGTATTGGCAGTCTCAATTAAATGTAATATCTACCTCATTACTGCAGCTACTCAGATTTCTAAATAATGAATCAAATTCTTACATTATTCAGAAGCTACAAAGAGGTTATTAAGCTGAATAAGCAAAGACTCACAAAGGTTTACAACATATTTAGCTAGGGCAATTACAAAGCACAAAAGTAACATGTTTTAAAAATAAAGGAAAAGGGAACCAACCTCCTACATCATATTGCATTATATTTATATTATCCCCAAACAGCAATGATATCTTTTTAGAGCAGCGCTCCCCTGGGACACTAGTCTCCCCAGATATTCCCTAAAAAAGGACTATGTGGTAAAACCAGTTTGAGAAATGGTGCATATGGAGTCCCCCTCTTGGTGATTTACAGCGCCTATGAGTATATCAAAGGCTCCAAAAATATCTTCAGTAAAGAAAACTGTGTTTACTGTAGCATTTCCTCTACTGCCTAACCACTCTGGTACTTGTTCTTGAACTCTTGGCTTAGAAAGAGTTGCACATAGTCCATTCTACCTCACGACTTTGGCATTCCACAGAACATAAGCTGGTTCTGGAATCTCTATAGTCAGCTCTGAAATGGGAACAGATCTGTAGATCTGGAGGGGCCTGCTGCTATTTGTCTCCCCACCCCGAACGTCCAGAGCATGAGGACTGGTGTTCCAGATGTTTTGGACATGACCATGATGAGGCCCATATGCCTTAGGTGCCTAGAAGAATCTGCAGTGATGGAGGAGGGTGCAGACCCGGGTAACATGAAAGGTGGTAATCAACCTTGATCACAGTACCTATACCCTAGGAAGCAAGAGGTAGGCACCTTGCCCTGAAGAGAGTTGCATGGTCTTTGTTTCCTTTCCTAGAATGCTCACTTTATTGGATTGAATGCTTGTGCCAAAAAGTCACACAATATAACCTTATTTCAAACTCTATCATTAAAATTACATCATAACGCTAAAATGTTGGGCTACAGCCAGCGCTACATAAGAAGTTTAAAATCTGACTTCTTAAACATGCATTTCAGAAAAGCCCACCTTTCTGAACTGCAGAATGTGCCAGGGTGCCCTTCCTTTGTTGAACAGAAGTTGCTGGACCAAGACAGGTTTTTAAAATCCCAAATAAAATTTTTCTGGGGACTTCACACTTCCACTTGACTTTAGTTATCGTAAAGACATTTCAAAATAAAATTCCAAGTCACTTTAAGTAAAAAATCAATACTACACTTTTTTGGAGGAGAGCAGTTGTATCTGAAAAAGGATCAAATAACAATTGCCAAAATCTTTGATGGCTTCTGTTTCTTACTCTGTTCAGACTCAACTACTTGCCTGAATTTTAAGGCCTTCTTCTCTAGCAATGATAACTAAAGGATGGTAGGGACAACTCTTAAAAATGTTAATAAGTATGAATTTATTTTAATATGTATTGCTATTATATAAGAAGCACACCAACTTCTGATTTTATGAATACAGACGGTCCCTGACTTATGGTTTGACTTACAATTTTTCATACAAAAGTGATAGTCATTCAATAGAAACTATACTTGGAATTTTGAATTTTGATCTTTCCCCAGGCTAGCGGTACGTGGTATGATCCTCTCTCATGATGCTGGGCAGAGGCTGTGAGCTGCAGCTCGCAGTCAGCGACACGATCAGGAGGGTGAACAACCAATACCCTTACAACCATTCTGCATCCATCCAACCATTCTGTTTTTCACTTTCAGTACAGTATTCAATAAATTACACAAGATAGTCAACACTTTATTATAAAACAGGCTTGGTGTTAGATGATTTTGCCCACCTGTAGGCTAAGGTAAGTGTTCTGAGCATGTCTAAGGTAGACTAGGCTAAGCTATGACGTTCGGCAGGTGAGATGTACTAAATGCATTTTCGACTTACAATATTTTCAGTACAATGGGTTTATGTGAATATAACCCTATCATAATTCAAGGAAGATCTATATTACTTTTTAGGATGAGACTTGAGCAGGCACACAGACAAAAAAAGCGAGTTGATTTGCAGAAAAAATATTAAGTAAATAATAATATAGGAGGATATGGAAAAGCTCGTGAAAACTGACTGCGAATGGTTAGCACTTGAGAACCACAGCTCCACAGTACCTAGCTGACTGCGGAAAACAGTCCGCAATTCATTATTTGGTGATTGACTATAATCTTAACATCTTATCTAGTACTCTAATTACCAAAGCATGCCTACACATTGTATCCCTTTCGATACTTAAAACAATCCCTGAGATCCAAAGGGGAGAAGCATTTGACTTTCATTTTAACAATGTTTAAACCATAGAGATTTCCATAAGTTATAAAAATCCTATGACAAGCAAGTGAGAGAGCTTGGAATTGAACTCAGTTTCTCTGATACCTAGTCTGCGTGGTGTATTTGGAAAAAATACCTACAGCTAGGAAACTGTGTGTATTCAGATTTCCAGACAAACAGACACTCCTTGCCTTTCACCTCTGTTGACTAATTATAGGTTAAAGTTACGTCTCAGGAGATACAAATCCACACTCATCATCTTTTCTGAGTGTCAGTAAGTGTTTAAATCAGTGATGCTTGGTACCCCAAGTCCAGGTCCCCCATAACAATTTTACTCTTTGCATTTTCTCCAAATCTCTTCAGTTTTGGGGTTTTCCAGGCTTGGTCCTAGTTTCCTAGACTCTCTTGGACCCTGCAGAATTCCACCTGTAACCTCATCTCAACAGCCACTCTTGGCACCACTTGGACAGAGCTGACTATTCCAGCACTTTACTTGATTTTGTTCAGCTATCTGTTAGGCATGAAATATGCAGGCGCTAGTCTTGAAAAGTTAATGTAGCTTCCCCAAAGGCTGACCTGACTTTTTTACCCTTCCTTAGAAAGTTTTGAAGAACTAGGATGTGGAACTTAAGGCAAAGGAAAAGGAGAATATTTTTGGTTCAAGTTACCCAAAGATTAAGGGTATTCAGGCTTAACTAAAACCTCAGTTTTTGCCACCCTTTATCCAATCACTTAAAACTTTGACAGATTTTGAAGTACTTGTGTTCTGGGATACCTCTCATCTTTGCAATTCCTAAGAGCACTTTCAAAGCTCTGTAAAAAAAGAAAAAAAGTTTGTGCTAATGACCTGGTGATTTTTTTTATGGCCTCCCAGTGAAGTGTGAACTACTCTCACCGCTGTCAACAGTGGCTACATTACGTTGAGGTGATTTTAAGGTCAACAGAATAGCTGTGAGGGAAAACTTTTGCTTAGCAGAGGGAAAATACATTAGGAAAATGAAGGCAGCAGCTCAAATGTCTATGGATAGCATTAGGAGAGTCAGAAAAGCCACATAATCCATCAAAAGTCCTCCTATATTCTAAGCCAAAGAAACTTTAGTAACGTTGTAACTAGAGCATGTTAGCTAGTCTATTACTTTAGGTAGAGTGCTATTGTTTGGTATTGTGAGGGAAGACTTTCAACCTCCTTGAGGGATTAGTAATTGGTCCATTTGTTCTGTCTTATACAAAAGGCAGCATAATTTTACTATTTTATCTGCCCAAACTTTATATTTGCTGTATCTTTGCTATTGTGATATAATATCGATTATATTTTTTAATTTATATTCATTTGATCAGGAAATGTAACCAAAAACACATTTTCTCCCTGTGGAGAAACACTGTTGTCAGCTAGAAACAACTTTCAGGAATTAAATTTGGTGAAAAGTCTGGACTCCTTGTTCTTTTGGTGACTTTTGTCCCGATTTTCCTTAGGTGAACATGTTATAAATTTGCTGTCATAACTAGCTGATCAGGTTTTAAATTCATAAACAGCCCAGGAAGATTTCTATGTCAGTAAACATTTCTATACAATACTGCATGTCTCCTGCATTATCTGGACACATCTCATGTTATCCAATTAGAATATTTTGAGAAAATATTCTGTTTTGTCTCACACAGCGAGATCAAATTAACATTGCATAGAAGATGCAGATTCATGAAATAGGTTGCACATGTGTTCTTTTACAAATGGACTTGACTCCTTATGCCATTAGCAAAATTTACATTGATTAACCAGTAAGCGGTAATGTTGTTTTTGATTTGAACTGAACAAATCAATTTTACTTAACACTCTAAGTTTTCTTGACTTTGGGGTGTTTAGGGTAAGTAGATATTATATTGCCTGTGGGAAAAGACTACACTTGTAATTAAGCTAAGGAGGTAATTTCATGAAAAGAAGAATAGGGCAAAGTTTTAAGGATAATGGGATTCCCAGAAATGCAAGAACTGTCCCTACTTGAATGAAATAAATTACATTATCATCCATCATATGACTAATCTAAGAGTAGCCATCTCTCTGTTAAAATAGGCCTATCGAATGAAATGATAAAATACCATCATTTAGGAGAAGGATAACAAATTAAGAAACACTATTAACAAAAGAACACTGTGTACAGTTGGCATTCCATAAACGTTCCTTGAATTGAATAAACAAAAAAGACACATAAAATACAACCTTCCCCACTCATAATATGTTCTATTTGTAATTTTCTATACATAACAATACAGAGTAAAAACTACATATAATGGACATATATCCATACTTTTTAACATATTATTTATAACTTCTTCTTTTATGTAGTACATAAAAATGAGGCTCTGATTTGTGACAACTACAGTTAAAATGACTGCCCAGAAGTGGTGTCCAAATAGTATGGGAATATTTAGGATGGGATCGAAACTTTCCTTTTGACAAAAATTCCTTGCTAGTTTATAGAAGAAGCTTATACCTGAATACAGTTAAAGCTTGCACATGAATTCACTTGTTCATGGTAATTATGAATATCAGGTACAATGTAGAAGTTGAAAATGAAGACAAGGTTCTGAGAAAGTACGCAATCATCTATTCCTAGAAAATAATTAATGAGGAAAACTACTTGAAAATTATTTCTGTTGGAGAAAAGTTACCATGTAAGATATAAATTCTATAAAGTTGTTACGTATTTTACCAAATCTCAGTCTCTGTAAGCGGTGCTAAAATTAGAAGACCAGGAGACGGCATATTAAAAATAATTCCATTAAACACATCTCAGAAATTGCACAGAAAAACTTGTGTTAGAGATTATATTGAGAAGTAATGAGAAGAAAGTATAGGTTATAGTCTTCCCCAATGCCCAAATTACTAACTGAAATTGAGTAATTAAGAAGCCATACTTTCCTGGCTGTTCTTTTTTCTTCCCATGAGTCTCAATTCTTGCCTTTTTGAAAAGAAAAATAGAAAAACATTAAAAAAAATTATATCATGACCAAGTGGGGTTTATCCCAAGAATAAAAGATTGGTTTAACATTCGAAAATCAAATAATGTAATTCACCATAGTAATAGACTACAAGAGAAAAAGCATATGCTCACCTCAATAGATGCTATGAAAGCATCTCACAAAATCCAAAATCCATTCCTGATGAAAACTCTTGGCAAATGAGGAATTGAAGGGAATTTTCTCAGCCTTGATCAAGTTCATCTATGAAAACCTACAGCTAACATCATTCTTAATGATGAAAGATTTAATGCTTTCTCCCTAAAGTCAAGAACAAGACAAGGATGTCTGTTCTCACCTCTTCCATTCATCACCGTATTGGAAGTTCTAGCCATTCCAGTACGGCAAGAAAAAGAAAAAACAGATTGAGAAGGTAGAGGTAAAACTGTCTTTATTTGTAGATGACATGATTATCTATGAAGATAGACAGCTGGAATCTATAAAAATGCTACTAGAATACGTGAATTTAGTGAGGTTGCAGAATATAACTTCAATATATAAAAATCCATTGTATTTCTATATACTAGCAACAATCAATATGAAATCCAATGCCATTACAAGAGCATAAACATATGGAATATTTAGGAAATAAATTTGACAAGATATGCAGATCTGTACACCAAAAATTACAAAACATTGCTGAGAGAAATTAAAGAAAACCCAGTAATAAATTGAGAGATATACTTTGTTCATGGGTTGGAAAACCCAATATTGTCAAGCTGCCAATTCTCCTTATATTGATTTACAAATTCAGCGTAATTCTAATCAAAATCCCAGTATTTATTTTTTGTAAAATTTGCCAAGGGGATTCTAAAATTCATGTGGAAATTCATAGGACCTACAATAACCAAAGCAAATTTGAAAAATAAGGACAAAATTGGAGGACAAATACTATCTGATTTCAAGACTTATTATAAAGCTATGTGAACTACTACAGTGTGGCATTGGTATAAGGATGGGCAAATAGATCAATGGAACAGAAGAGAGTCCAGAAATAAACCCACGTTTGTATGGACACCTGCTTTTTGACAAAGGTACACAGGCAATTTAGTGGAGAAATGATCATCTTTTCAATAAGTGGTGCTGGAACAACTGGATATCTATATGAAAAAAGAACTTGGATCCATATCTTGCACCATTTACAAACATTAACTCAAATGGATCATAGACCTAATGTACAACCTAGAATTATAAAATCTATAGAAGAAAATATAGAAGAAAATCTTTGGGTTCCATCTATATAAAATTCTAGAAAATGCATTCTAATCTATAGTGATGAAAGTAGATCTGTGTTTGCCTGAGAGAGTAACAAAAAGGTATGGTTAGAGGGTATATAGATATATAGGAGGGCATAGACAGACAGACAGACAGACAGATAGATAGATAGATAGATAGGTAGATAGATAGGTAGGTAGATAGATAGGTAGATAGATAGGTAGATAGATAGGTAGTCTGGGTCCAATCGGGAGGGCAAAACAACATGGACATTCAAACAGAGAAAGTTTAATATACAGAATTATTAACTATACCAGGAGATTGGAGTAACCAGGGATTGGCTAGTAAGAGGTAAAAAGAACTCTACAGGAAGAGCAGATATTGAGGAATAGCTATCACCCTGAATGCTGAGATGGAACATCTGAGGAAAAGCTCCACTGCCACCTCTTGTTCTCCCTAGGCTGAAATACAGACCTTGCTGGGCAGGGTGCAGCTTTGGCTCACTGGATAACAGGGGAAGTTGCTGTGATGCAGCACTGGGGTAACCTTACTGAGCTCCATCCTTTAGGGTGCCGGGGGGAACTGTTCACGAGAAGCGTCTCACTGGGTCGCTCAGCTATGAAAGTGCCTGAGGGAGTGCTGCGGGAAGCATCAGGCCACCTGGTGCTGTTGGCTGTGGGCAGTGCAGGAGTCTGGTTCTGGAGAAGCAGCAAGAGCTGCAGGAGCCTGCCCAGTGCACGCAACAGGACCCAGAAGCAAAACCCTTTCCTCTTGTGATCTCTCTCCAGCGCCCTCTGCTGACAAAACTTACATGGCAAAGGAAAAATATTTACATGGCCCAGATCCATTTCCATGGAGCAGGCAAAAAGGATGTATTTAGAGCTGAGAGGCAATAAATCAATCACTGGCACAAAGAGATTAGAAAGAAGTATGAGGACAGTTTGTGGGGGAATGATGGACACATTCATTATTTTGATTGTGGTGACGGTTTCACAGGTGTATATGTATACATATGTTGAAACTTACCAAATTGTAAACTTAAAATATGTGCAGTTAATTGTATTTCAATTATACCTCAATAAAGCTGTTAAAAATGTATACAGCATTCCTCTGCTTCTCTCCTAATAGAAGTAACCCTTGCATCTATTAGATGTTTAAGTGGAAGGTGTTTGCATGTATGTATGTGTGTATGTGTTATTTTTTCACACCAAGAGACAAAATTGTTGATTTTTAAGGGCTCCTTGTTTTACTTGGAGTGAAATTCTCTAGAGGCTCTACCTGTAGATCCACTGATTCTAGTTCAGGAGCCAGTTTGGACTGAGGAAGCTCATCTCTACCTGCCTGTCCAGTGGGGCCAGGGATTAAACAAACCTCCCTTGCAAGAATCCAGGGCAGCCTTAATTGAGACCTGGTTCTCATAAGCACTGACTGTCCGGCTGTAGCACAGCACTACCCCCCTCCCTCCTCAGCCAGGATATCCCTGGACCCTTGTATACACTCTCTTGGAGGATGACATCCACAGCTGCTGCTCATTCAAAGCTTTAGACAAGACACTGGGTTACAGCAGTGTTTGCTACCTTTGCAGTCTTAGAAAGTACTGACTGCCCTTCCTCTCACCCTCAGTATCCTGTATGTTAATGAGCAATTTTCCATTAATTTAATTTTATTTAGTGACTACTGTATGCAGGTATTGCGTTAGTTATTAAGGCTACAACAATGAACAATACAGACATGGTCTTTGCCCTCATGAGCTTACATTTTAGTAGGAACTGTAGAGAATATGTAAAAATCTCTCTTAACATTTCATGTCATTCCTCAAACCAGAATCATCATAAGCTTCTTGAGGGCAGGGACCTGGAAATGGTGCACTCTAGTGACACCATTTACATATGCACACATACACATATAGAGAAAATTCTCCTGTTTTTTTGATGAGGAAGATTGGCCCTGAGATGACATTGTGCCAATCTTTCCTCTATTTTGTAGGTGGGTTGCCACCACAGCATGGCTTGATGAGTGGTGTAGGTCTGTGCCCAGGATCCAAATCCGTGACCCGGGCCGCCAAAGCAGAGTGTGCCAAACTTAACCACCATGCCACCAGGCCAGCCCCCATTCACCTTTTCGGATGCCCTCTTGCTAAATAAGTGCTTACTGGAGAGTCGGGTTGTTTTTCCACTAGTCTACATTAAATTAATCTGTCTAAAAGTAATTAAAATTGTTTATGAAATATATGTGTGGCCTAGAGTCTATACATTGCTTTATTTCCCTGCCACCGTCACCACTGCCGTCACTAAACAAATCTCAAGCTGGTGGCTGGGGTGGGCAGAGGTGGGGTGGGGAGTTGAGGCAAGCATCAATTATTCATTAAGTCAATAAATACAACATGTTTTTGGGCATGACTCTGTGCCCAGGACCAGGCTGGTTCTGTAGGGGGATGTGGTTTAATTTGTCCTTATAGATGTTAAATTGGTAAATATTAAAGCTAGTTGACGGAGACCATTTGACTTGGGAATGGTGGTACTAACTCCAGGCCAAAAGGAAGTCAGAGACGAGCAGTGCTTGGGTTTCACACACTGAAAGAAGTCAAGGAAGTCTCTGCGGAATTGCTGGGCTTCACGGGATGTTTAGAAAATTAAAAAGTTAAAAGAAAGAAGGAGGATGGATATGACAGTGTGGACAAAGGGCATGATGTGGGACGAGATGTGAGGCTATTAGAAGTATCATGGAAATAATCATATGAATTTTTTAAAACTGCAACTTGTATTTGCAGATTCCATAATGTAGTGGTGTCTATTATCTTGGTAACATATTTAAAAGATGTATAGTGTACTCGTTTCTAACTAGTTAAAACAGTCAAATGTTTGTTTCTAAATTCCCTTCAAAAGGTATAAGGAAAATTCTTCTTTTCTAATAATATCGTTGCAATAATTACACTTAATTATTGACCTCAGAACACATAATGTACCATTCCATTTATTCTCTAATTTTATTCAGTAGATTTCTTATCCAACTCATATTCACCCCCATATTATAGAAAACATACAGATCTGGCCTCTTATTTTCAATAAGCTGTCGTTTTGTACTGCTTTGGAAAAAAGTATATGCATGAACCTGGAAGAAAATAGTGATATTTTAATAATGCGATATGGAAACTATGCACTTCTCAGACAATTTTGTACTAGTTTCGATAGAGCAGAACTAATTCCATGCTTTCCGGGCATAGTACACTAGAGAGAAATCGTTCAATGAACATTGCAATCAGATGACCCATATTTGTATTGCAGAATAAAGCATGAAACAGTTTTAAGTTCAAAATAGAAACATCCTTAGCAAATTAGATACAAAATGTTCTCTAGGTGCCATAGAAGTCATCCCAAATAACCCTGCCACACTTTAGTGGAAACAGTTACACATAATTTCCTAAGCCATTTACTAGTTCCTGAATAGAATGGCTATCCTCCCCACACAGAGCACGTCTTCTACATCGGTCTTCTGGCCTCTGCTTCTCTGCATGATAGAAATCCCTCTCCATGCACGGTTCTCCCTACCCTACCCAGCTGAGGCTGGACGGGGGGCTTCCTCTGGACAGGTCCAGGGGCCAGGGACAGAATGTACAACTGGGTTTACTTTTCAAAATGGATAAACTGCACTTATTCTTTAAAAAAATAAGAACCTTACTATTTCCTTGGGGCCAATACTAGGAACCTGACTTATTTTAGAGGAAAATGACTTGTTGTTAGTTTCTTTCGGTCCTTCAGTTTCAAAATTCATAAACATTGCCATTTCCAATAAATCCAAGCCTCTGAAATCCCAGTTTTAAATCTCCCGCCATCTGACCATCACCTCCTAGTCTTCCAACTTACTGATTCCAGTCCTTCCATTCCAGAAATGTCCCGACCTCATTGAGATCCATCATTCCTGGATATTACTAGTTTGCTCCATTCTAACCATCCTTCTCCTACCCTCACTCTTTTCTCACAGCATGGAGTCTACAGTTCAGCTCTATAACCATTCCTTGAAAACACTCAAGTTTCTCAGGCTCCTTCCTTCTCTTCACCATGCTTCACATGGCAAAACTCCAACCACCGCGTATACTATGGACTGAACTGTGTCCTCTCCAAATTCATATGTTGAAGCCCCAACCCCTAAGGTGACTGTATTCAGAGATAGGGCTTATAAGTAGGTGATTAAGGTTAAATAAGGTCATAAAGATGGGGCCCTAAACCCATAGAATTAGTGTCCTTATAAGAAGAGATCCCAGAATACTCTTTCTCTCTTCCTTTCTCAATCTGCCATGTGAGCACACAGCAAGAAGGCAGCTGACTGCAAGCCAGGAAGAGAGTTCTCACCAGAAACCACTATGCTGGCACTGTGATCTTGGACTTCCAGCTTCTAGAACTGTGAAAAAATAAATTTCTGTTGTTTAAGCCACCCAGTCTATGATATTTTGTAATGGCAGCCAGAGCAGACTGATAACAGTGTTAGGCAGAATAACGGCTCCCCAAAGATATCCACAACCTAATCCCTGAAAGTGTGAGTATGTTAGGGTATATGGCAAAGGAGAATTAAAGTTGCAGAGGGAAATAATGTTGCTAATTAGTGGACATTTTGAGGAGGAGATTATGCTGCACTCTCCAGGTGGGCCCAGGGTAATCACATGGGAGGCAGAAGAGGGAGAAGCAGAGGGTTGGCAGCAACAGAAGGACTCGAGGGACCAGCTGTTGCTGGCTTTGAAGATCAAAGGGAGCAATGAGCCAAGAAATGTCTTCCAGAAGCTGGAAAAGGCAAAGAAGTGGATTCTCCCCTAGAGTCTCCAGAAGGAATGCAGCCCTGCTAACATCTTGCATTTGGCCCACTGAGACCCATTTTTGAATTCTGACCTCCGGCAATGTAATACAACAACTTGGTGTTGTCTAAAGCCACTAAGTTTGTGGTGTGTTATAGCAGCAATAGCAAACTAATACCCATGGTTAAACCCAACTATCTACTTACTCTATGCCAGCACCCACAGAACTGATCGTTGGAAAAATTACAAAACCATGCCAAGTGGCCTCACTTCAAATATGACTACACACCAAAACTGGCCTCTTGACATTTCCACACAATCTTACCACACTTTTCTGTAAATTCACTTTCTCCCTCTTCAAGATGATTATTTTATACCTTTTCTTTCCTCAAATCTCCAATACTGCCTTTCCTCAATTTACTATCAGTGTGCTTTTTTATTCATAGAAAAAATAATTATAAATAGTAGGGAATACAGGATCTTCCCACGATTTCCCTAATCTGCTTCTGTGGGTACATATGCATTCTATCTTCCACATGTTGTAGTGAAGGAACCGTCCATGAGCCCATCAAAAGCCAGCCTCTTCCATTGAGTCCTGAATCCCATCCCTCTTGACTTCTCAGGGGTCTCCCTGGTAACATTTACTCAGTAGCTCAGGCAAAACATGTAGGAGTCTTAATTCCACTTCTTCTCTCACGCGCCACACCCAAATGCACAAGTAATTTCTGTATGTCCTGAGTCCAGTGACTTCTCTCATCTCTATCACTACAGCTTAGTCCAGTTTCCCTTCATCTCTCACCTGGATGGATGTAATAATCTCCTTGTCTTCACTCTCTGCTACTCTATAGCCTTAGTGATTTTTTTCCAAGATGAAGATTAGATTCAACTATTTCCCCATTTATAATCTTCAAAAGTGTCTCCACTGCGACCAGCAGAAAATCTGGACTCTACCATGAGCTACAAAAATCTGCATCACTGGGCCCCTGCCTCCTTTTCCATCTCATCTTCTACAACACTTCCCTTCACTTACTCCAGTCACGTTGACCTTCCTTCTTCCTTCTGTCCTTCAAATAACACAAGCTGTTCCCTCCTCAGGGCCTCTGCATTTGCTTCATTGACCTTATCCAAGCAAACTTGAAGTTGTTCTGTTCTATTACTCATAAAAAACCTTTCTTTGTAGCATATGTCAGTACCCAAACTCTCATTCATTCATTCATTCGTTCCTCTGTTCACTTATTGTCTGTGTGCCCCCATCAGAATGCATGCATGGAATATACTCTCTCAATGAATTTTTTTTGACTAATTCTCATATACTAAATTCCACTCCAGAGTTAACTTGGTTGAAGCAAGATTTGGGCAAGTCAAAGTCTTCATGTCATCATTTAGTTGTGTTGGAAGTAGCATGAAAATAGCATTTCTGCAGCTCCTGTCAGTTCTGGCCAAATTGACATCATTAGAAATCAGGCTGGGCAGCTGCAGCACCCATCCTTGTCTTGTTTCTATGTTGATTTTGTGACAGGACTAATGATAGTAATAAGTGTCTCAGATGAACAGCTTATACCTTACTGAGAGCACCTGTATTTTAATTTTTGTTCTGCCTTTGCGGTGATGGGCTCTAGCTGTCTTTGCATTTGTTGCTCATGCATTGGTTTGGTTTCTCAGATTAGAATGGAATAATCTTGGTGGTGGAAACCATTTGTAGTTCTTTAAATCACTACAGCACCAAGTATGTAGCAGGTTCTCTATGAATAGTTTGACTCATTGAGGGATTTTCAATGGAGTCAGGAATATTGCTTATCTTACTGGGGCTTTCTTTTCCCCCATGCCTAACAACGCGTCCACATTCTACCTTATCCATCAAACTGTTATTTTTAGGTGTTAGCCATGAGCACGGGAATAATCATTCCCATTTCCGATTTATAGAACAGAATGTTACTGAAGTTTCCTTGATGGTAATGGCATAAACTCTTAAGAGCTTTTCAACAGAGTCTTAGCTGTTGAAGATCCAGTGAGACCATTCAAAGGCTTAGTTGTTGAAGATCCAATGGGACTCCATAATAAAGTGATCTGACACCGCATGGGCTGCAACAACAGGAATGCTGGGAGGTTTTAATATGTCATTTGGCATTATATAAAGTCACATATATTCCCTCTTAGAAAACTGTTTCTTTAAAATCTGATCATGTGCAGGCAATAGGTCTATTTTATTATTATTCATGTGTTTTTCTGATTGGTACAATATTCATGGTTTGATTTTTCTTTTTCTTGACTAAATTAATGATAATATAATATATAAATGAAGTGATAAACATTATTAAGGGGCTATCAAAAAACTTTAAATAAAAAGCTGAAGTTAAAACTACAACAGATAGTCTTCTTTAAACTCTGCTGACCAGTTGTTTCATTGTAATTTAAACTCAACTATGGGAAAATATACTATTTTCATGTTAAAAGGTTATATGAAGGCAAAGGCCATTCATTCATTCATTCATTCATTCAGAAAATCATCTTTGCTATTACCCTTGTAAGCTTTGTAAATGTGAGGACGGTGTCTATATGGTTCAATATTGTGTCTCTAGTTAGCTACAGTGCCTATCCCAAAGTCAAATGCATAAATGCTATGTTCAATGCAAAATCTCAACGGTTTCCCATCGACAAACCATGGAGTTGAACAGCCTATACGAGGATACATTTTAATTTTTATGCCTTTCTAAGGAGACTGGCCAAGTTTCTTATAGACACATTCTGAACATGGAATAATGGCATTTATTTGAAAATGGGGATGAAGTGTGTGCAGTAAGTATGTATAACATGAAGCTGGCAGTCCTAGAGCCCCTTGGTTGACTCATACTATTCTCTTAAAAAACTAACCAACTTTCTATCAGCTGGGTCTAGTTCTGCTCTTGAGAAAAGCATAATGGCGGGGCTGGCCTGGTGGCGCAAGCAGTTAAGTGCGCCCGCTCCACTGCGGCGGCCCGGGGTTGGCAGGTTTGGATCCTGGGTGCGCACCAATGCACCGCTTGTCAAAGCCATGCTGTGGTGGCGTCCCATATAAAGTGGAGGAAGATGGGCACGGATGTTAGCTCAGGGCCAACCTTCCTCAGCACAAAAAAAAAAAAGAAAGAAGAGGATTGGCATTGGATGTTAGCTCAGGGCTGATCTTCCTCACACACACACAAAAAAGAGTAATGTCATACATCTGCCCTATCATTAAATCAATGATACGATGTTAACCTCTTATGGAAGCGGATGTGAGGCATAGTCCCAGGTTGAGACCCGCTGGCTCTGAAACCCTATTCTTCCCTCTACAAATGCAAAAAGCATAGTGTAACTAGCTGTGATCTCTCTCCACATTTATTTCAAAAGTTCAAAGAGATGCTAAATATAATCAGAAGTTGAACTATTTGAAGGAAGTTATCTCTCTATTTTTTGTTTGAAAATCTGTTTAGCATTGAAGCAGGCTTCTGTGATTGAAGGTGGTAAATGATAGATAGGGTTCAATAGAGTTCTGTGGTGAAGGGTAAGAATTTTAGTGTGTCTGTGACCTGATCCAAAGGCTATTTCTAGCAGTTTGTCATTTAGTACAGAGAAGGTGAGTGAGGTCATGTTGATGTATGATCTTTTCTGCTCTAAACTTATCACTGCAGTTGAACCAGCTCTACAATTCTTATTAACAACGAACCATTATCTTTTGACGCTAAAGAATAAAATAAAACAACTGCTTTGCTTTATTCTCCAAATTGCAATATAAAGAAAAGTCAAAGCTTGAAGTTCTAAAGTATTTAGCTAGAGAAATTTAGGGCATCTTTGTCTTACCCATAGAAGTAAAAATAGCTTCAGCATTCTCAGAAGAAAATCAAATAAGATCACACGACGGAATTGCCGGTGAGAAGTGTCTAAACGTTGACATCACCGTGATAAATATTTGGTTCTAGTAGAGAATGATATTACCTTAAAAATTTTCTAGCATCTTAGCATACATTCCAAAAGGATTAGAATTCTCTAAAGAAAGAAAATACCAAAGAGACAGGAAGGCATTGTGGGATGGGAGAAAAAAATGCCAGCCTAGGAATCAGGAAACCTGAGTTCTAGCTTCCGATTTGCCCAGGGATGAGCTAAATGAAATGCGACAAAGACCATAACCTCTCCTTACCTGGTTGTTTCTTGCTTGGATTTCACTAATAACCTCCTTGAATGTTTCTGAGTGAGCCAACAGACCTACCAGGTTCCCAAACCCATCTGCTCCACAGAACTTTCTAATTTGGTCTGATTCATCAGTGGCTTCAACAGCATTAAGAATAAAGTTACAATTTCTTCGCAGGCCATAGCAGGTCTTTCAAGGACTAACTTTCGCTTACCTCTCTAGCCCATCTCCCTCCACTCCCCATCCCTTTCTCCATCCTCTCGCCATGAAGAGCTACTTGAATTTCTGCTCTAATAGCCAGAACTCCATTTCCCCCGCTACTGACCCAACTAACTCTTACTTCCTGAGATTAAGTAACGGCTTAATTCACCTTAATGGCTGCCTCTTCCAAAAAGTTTTCTTGACCCTCCCTTCTGCGTTTGGTACCATCCTTTGTTATATTCTAGCACTTATAATATTCTGTTTTATATTTTATAATATTTGTATTATAACAATCTGTTTACTTATCTGTTCTTCCCCTCTCTCCACCTGTTAGACTAAAACTTCTTGGCAAATGGCAGTAAATGAATGCATGATGTATGAATGAAAATCAACTCTTCTTATTCCTATTATTTCTTCGGTGGGGAGATGGAGTTGAGTTGTTGGCTAATACCATCATTAAGAAATCAAGTTGTGGGCCGGCCCCGTGGCTTGGTGGTTAAGTGCACGTGCTCCGCTGCTGGTGGCCTGGGTTAGGATCCAGGGCGCGCACCGAGGCACCACTTCTCTGGCCATGCTGAGGCCGAGTCCCACATACAGGAACTAGAAGGATGTGCAGCTATGACATACAACTATCTACTGGGGCTTTGGGGGAAAATAAACAAATAAATAAAATCTTTAAAAAAAAAAAGAGAAATCAAGTCGTCATTTTTAAAGGGAATTAAAAATATCTCCCCCTCCCCATTCTGGCTGAATGTTCTAGTGGAGAATAACTGATTAATTAACTGAATTAATTTTAATTCATTAGAATGCTAAAATTAATCTTAAAGGAATAGTTAGTTCCTTTTACTTCCTAAGCAAAAGAATCTTGAATTTGGCTTTGAATGATAAGTCCCTTTCTGTTGTTTCTTCAATCAGTTCCCCCCTTTCCTACCCTGTCTTGGTTCCATCTGATCATGGTTATAGCTGGGTGTCAGCTACCTCTGCCAGAAAACACAGAAGCAGCCTAGAATTACTCCACACAGAATCATAAAATCTGGGTTTGTGTTTGTCATTTCTTAGTGTGGTGACTTTGGGCAACATACTGAATCTTTTGGACCTCAGTCTCCTCTTCTGTAAATTAGGATGATACCTGTCTCAGAGAGTTATGGTAAGTAAGGCTCAAATAAGATTACATGTGCTGTGAAAGCACTTTGCAAACAGTTAAATGCTGAACAAATATGTCATTACTCTAACTCTAAACCCAAAGCATCAGTGTTATGTATAACCGGCTCTCCAGTCTAACTTCCTCCTAGAGATACTATACCAGGCAAAAAAGGACTAATTTGAATTTTATCTCCTTTGCCAAGTGGTTAGGATAGAAACCAGAAAAATGCCTAAAAAAGGAGGAAGATCAATGCATCAAGCAGCCCAGATACAATCCACAACATAGATAACTAACTCTGTCTAATGGGAATTCACGAACAGACATCTCTGCCCTATGGAACCACACCCTGCCTCAGACATTTCTCTCTCTGGCCAGACATTCATCTCTAGGAGGGGCTCTGCAGGCAACAATGAGAATTCAGAGCACATCAAATATCTCCACAGTGTCTCATACTCTGAAAATGCCTTTGCAATCAATTCTATATATTATGCCTCACAAGGACCTAGAGAAGTATGTTAATATTAGCCTTGGACTAGGAAAGGAAGACAGCTAGCAATTAAGTGATTTGCCTCAGGTCATGGAAGGAATTAATGCTGATATTAACATTCACAGGGCCTTTTCTCTGTGGCAAGAACTCCTTTATTCCTCTAGTTGTGGGTTTGCTGTATTATGACTAGATTTACCAGTCATCAAGGCAGGTGACCTTGAGGTACATTTGAGGGTCTGAGGGGGCAAGTATACAATTCTTGCTGGCTTAGCCACTCCCACATCTCATAGGAGGTAGGTACAATTTTCAGGGAAAAAAATGATATATAAGAAGTTGATCTATAGTTAGTCAGGAAATACAAAGAAGAAACAAGAAGGCAAATCTGTGTTTTGTCTCAAGAGTCTGACGTTTTTTCTAGCAGACTAGTGATTCTCAAACGGTTGATTTCTTAAGGATGGGAGTTAACTGTATTAAAAACAATCTGTATATAATAAAGCAATTATGTCAGGTTACTACCATTATCTTGACTACTGGTTCCCATTTTTCTGTTCAAGAGTGTATGGTTAACAAATTAAGTGAACTTGAAATTTTAAAATACAGAAGTAAACATGAGCTCCCACAGGTGGGACAGGACTCATGACCAGAATGAATTGGTAGAAAGGTATATGTCTCAGGCATTAATCTCTTTACCAGTTATTTCTGGTTCTTCTTTTAGGCAGGTGGTAGGATGGTACTGCCCCATTCCCTTTTAAGACAGGCACGCCATAGGACTTGCTCTGGCCATTGAATTCTGAGCAGAAATGACACGTGTCACTTCTAGGTGAAAGCTTCTAGAGCCAGTGTGAGATGTGCCATAGGTCTTTTTCCCTCTGCCGTAGTGTCTGGTGTTAGACTGTGTCCCAGGTAGTGGCTGGTCTGTTTGCCCGAGGCTAAACTGAGGCCAAATGGAACAGAGGAGCACCCAACCCATGGTGGGTATGTACCTCGAGAGAGAAAAAAATACATCTTAAGCCACCTAGATTTGTGGGTTGTTTGTAATCAAAACATAATATATATTGTCCTAACTGATACAGTTCACTTTATTCAAAAGGAACAGATATACCAAAGGGAATGAGAGATTAGCAAAGCATATGAAAAGGTACACATTGACTGGATATCAACAAACCTAAAGAGAAGAGTAGAATGCAGAGAGTCCGAGGGAAGACAAATGGGGCAGGAGGGAAGTGACCTCAGATAGACATATCAGCCAAAGGCTTTCCTAACACAGATGGTAAAACTGACATGGTGGGCAGACCACCACTGGGGACTTTATCCATATGTCAAAAATTTTGTTCTATAAAATGGCAGAATCTGATAAATTCTTGACTTATCCATCAAATAAAGTGATCTTTCAAAAGCAACATTGTGGTTTTTCAAAAGCTGGGGAGGCAGCGAGGGGAACTGCAAATTGGAATTAAATTGGCTCAATTAGGAAGAACTACTCCAGGTTAAGGAAGTAACGAAAAACATGGGAGATTAAATAGCAAGCGAAATAGGGCCATGAAACGTACTCCAGCTTTTAGAGAAGTGAATACAAAAGATTTAGAGAAAAGATCTTTATGACACCGAAATCACAAAATTTAAAAGGCATTGGAAATCTGGCAAGACCTAGTATATACATTATGAGAAGTCACAAATAATTCTGATTAGGAGCCCTCAGTCCTTGCAGGATACCATACTTCTCCACTAATTTATTCAACAAATGTTTATTGAGTGACTACTAGGAGTTAGGAATTGTGTTAGAACATTTGTGGTCCAAAGATGATATAGTTCCTGCCCTCAAGATGCTTACAGGATAGTGAAACAAACAGATAAGAAACAAACAAGCCCCCAGCTAGCATTGATTAAATACATAGTATTTGTTAGCAATTATGACAGGCCTTTACATAAATTTTTCCCCTAATTTTTAACAAGCCTGCTGTGTAGAGATTATTGTCTTTCTTTAAACAGGAGACACTGAAGCTCAGATAGATCAAGGACTTTGGCCCTATATTCATACAACAATTGACTAAACTGGGACTTGCCATCAATTTTCTGTGATTTCAACATCTGTAGTCTTTCAACCATACCTTGATGCCTCTCATATCTAGCTCTAAGACTATGTGATACTTTTTTTTTTACATTTTTGAAATGTTAATTTAGCATGTGTATGTGTGCGTGTGTGCTTTAAATGAACAATGGATTTATCCCACAGAAAAAAACCTGCCTTTTAATGTGACTACATTCGGTCATTTTTTCAGTTCAACCGGAAGATGGTTTTAGAAACTCTTGGGACATTAATGATTTATAAGCCATATTTTGAGAATCTTTCTAGTAAGTCCCATGCAAAATACTAAGTTGCTTTTCAGAAATCATATTTAATACAGAAAAAAGGATACTCAGATAAAACAACAAAATTTCTAAAAAGACAAGCAATGACCAAACTGGTTTTAGATATTTATAGCTGAGGGTACAAATTTTCTTCTTTGAAGAGCATTTAATTCTTTTTCTTCAGGACTTGAATTCTAAGAATTAAAAAAGGAGGTCTTACGTGTTTTTTTCCCAGAAGTCCCAGTAATGCACACCTGTAATTGCAGGAAAATTCAGCATCTGAGACTACAACTCAGCTTTTACTACAAGCCAAACAACTAAATTGATTTTAGCATTCTGGAAGAAACATTGCACCTTTGGTGCTAAATTGCTTCCCTATGAGCATTGAGGCAAATATAATGTAGATTTGAAAGGAAACAAAAAGTGTTCAAACTCTAATGTACCTCAGGCTTATAAATCGGAATTCAGTCACTTTAAATTAAGTTGGCTTTCTTGAAGCAAAACTATTCTTATTATTTTCATATTACTGCTCTGACCCACAGTTTATATACCACATCACAGTGTTCTAAGTCCTTCAGATACAATAGAAATGGAAACTTCTGTGCTGGAGGCTTCCGTGGTAATGCTCACTCCAGTGAACACAGACACACACCAGAGCATCAGCCCGTTTCTTAGGACTTGCAAAGACATGTGACATTCCACTCAGTTGCCTTTCTGTAACCTGGTGCATCAAGAAAAAATTTACTGCTTGTTAATTCTTTAAAAATTTTTTTGCTTTATATTTAGAAATAAAATTTAGAAATACTTAGAAAAATTAAGAATTTCAGATGAGCAAAAAAGAAAAAAAATATGTAACTCAACTACCAAACAAAAAAACCACTGGTAATATCCTGGCTTATATCTTTCTAAACCCTTTTCTTTTTAGAGAAATTAAATTTACTTTTTATAAAAAAAAAATGCAATACTAGTTATCTTATTTTTTTTACTTAATATCATGTTAAAAGAATATTTACGAATCATTTATATAGCTGTATAGTATTAGTGTACGGATATCTCATATTTTTAAAAAGCAATCACTATATTTTGAATATTTAGGTTGTCTCCAACATTTGATTATCATAATATCATTCCTTAAAGATATTTGCCACATTCCTTGGAAAGAAACTGAACCCTTATTTTTAAAAAGTTGTTATTGGAGGCTGGCCCAGTGGTGTAGTGGTTGAGTTCGCACGCTCCGCTTCAGCAGGGTTCAGGAGTTCGGATCCTGGGTGTGGACATACACACTACTTATCAAGCCATGCTGTGGCAGGCGTCCCACGTATAAAGTAGAGGAAGATGGGCACAGATGTTAGCCCAGGGCCAGTCTTCCTCAGCAAAAAGAGGAGGACTGGCAACAGATGTTAGCTTAGGGCTAATCTTCCTCACCAAAAAAAAAAAAAAAAGTTGTTATTACTTATTTATTTATCTACACATTTGTTTATTTTTAGCAAATGTTAAAAATAACATTTTAGAGGTGGGTATACAGTTATGGGTGATGACTTAAGAAGTTAGTTAGTATCAGGTCTTAGTTCTGGCAGCTTACCCTTCCTTCCACCCCCTGGAAGTCCTGTCCCAGGCCCAGCCTGGGGGCTAGAGCTGGGGCTTGCATTTGTCCCTCTTTCCCTTCTTAACGAGACTGGGGTTCTTCCCTGGACCAGCCCAGACACCAACCTCTGTCCCTGGGGGTGACCCTGGTTTGTGTGATGCTGAAAGAAAGGTCCAGCTGGGATTCTCTGCCACTCTTCTTAGGCAGCCTTGCTACTGACAGTTTCCAGAATGTCTGATGAGCCCTTAGAGTCATGCCTTGACTGCTGGAGCCCTCAGGAGGCACCTCACAGCATCCACGCCATCCTCCGAGGCTGACCTTTGGGGCTGTGCTTAAACATTTCACCACTTCACATAAATGTTTTTCTTTCACTCATCCCATAATTTAGTGAGCCCCTACTTTTTGAAAGATTGTCTGGTCCTGGGGATATGACTGTGAATAACACAATCTCTGCATTTATGAAGTGGGTCTATGTTTCAGAAGTCCTAGGGAATTCTGAGGAGAGATTGGAGAGAGAGGAGAGAATTTATTGCTTCCACTTGGAAAATCTTCTCTGGAATTCATCCTCAGTAGGCTGGTAGATTACATTTAGTTTGGAATGATTGTAGCATTAGGTATTTCTGATGTTTTTAGCCCTATTGTGCTTTATTGCCATGATTTTCCCTCTTAAGCTCAGGACGATCTTTGTAATCAATCACCTAGGATATTTAAACTACACTTTTTGTAAACATATGCTACAAACGTATTACCATACAGACAACCAACTGGGCCTCCACCGCCTACACACTCCCACCTTTGGAGGAGTGTGTGTTGAACAGTAAAGTGTGGGGCACACAAGCAAAGAAACAGGGATGACTCATGGGTCATAATATTATCATCATTTACACAAGATTATAGCATTTGACCCACCGAACTCTCAATCTGCGGATATCTATTTTTAGAAATGGAATCATTAAGCAGGTGAAAACAACTTTTCTCTCTTTCAATGTCAAGTGTATATGTACAGTATATATTTTTTCACTGTTCAAACTCACAATTTTAAATTGGAAGGATCTCAGAAATATTCTAGCCCAAGACTTTCGTGGTAGAAATGAGAAAACTGAGTCAAGGTTAAATGGCTTGGGGTTGCTAAATTTCAGAGTTTGAATAACCAGAAGCAATTTAAAAGTTTGTTTAAAAAAAAAAGTGAACAGAGCAAGGTCTATACCCAAGAGAAAAATTTTTCCAAAAGTATCAAGAAAATGAAAATAAAAATTAATTAATTATTGTTGTCCAATTAAATCAAATCTAAATTCTTTAGTCTCACATTCAATGGCCATTTCTTGTTTCTAACTAACACAGATTCTCCTCTCTAGGCAAATCAATTTTGGAACAGAATTAACATTATACCACAAGTATATAGATACATTATACCATTCAGCATGCTAACCTATGGCCTTGACCTTCTTCACACCTAGCTCAGAAATCCAGCCCTTGCTTTCTCTGGACAAATGAGTCTTTCCTTGGCTATGGATCCTTGGCTCACATGTAGTCTGTAAGGCACACGTTTATTTGCAAGTACAGAATGTTACTTTGGAAATTTAATAACTCTTTGCATATGTTGATATTTGGTGTCAAAACAGTTTAGTCTTCCACACTGCACCCCACCCCCCACCCTCAACCCTGTGAACTTGCTAGGATGCACCAGAGAGAATCTGTTGCTGCTCTTTGGATTTCTTTTTTCAAACATTACATAAGGATACCAGGTGCCTCCCTTCTTATCTTTACCGTAGTCACCATCACATCCACTCTCTAAGGTGCAGGTCAAAGCTGGCAGGGCCCGTAACAGCTCTCTCCCACCAAGAGGGAGCTTGCCACAAATAGCTTCTTCGTCTGGCTTCAGGTCACCTCTGGAAGGCTTTCTGAATTCCCTAGCTCTGATTTTTCCAGTTGCTGTCACTGCTTTTTTGTCCAGCTCTCGCCAAGATTGACTGCCACTGCGGACCCAATCCTCTGGACCTCCATCCTTCTTGATGTTGCACTGTACTCTTAGGGCTGACTAACCCTTACACTCCCAGCTCCGGAGACCCAGCGCAGGTCAGAACTGCCTCCTCCCTGGAGGGAATGAGAATCCCAGGAATGCAGGTTACACCAAGGATGCATGTTGTGCCAGGCTGAAACCCCTGGGGCCGGGTTATGAATTTCTTTCATTTCTCTCAGTCTATAGTCCTTATTCTACAAGCACTTCAACTAACCATACCCACTCCCTGTGCCCACCCACATATGAGACCAAAAGAATATGTCAGTTTTTTTTTTTCCCCTATATCAGACTGATATTTAGATTTGGTCCAAAGAGTTCTGAAAATGTTCTGGCTTACACTTTTCCACCATTATGGCTCAGTTGTTTGGTAAGCAAATCTATCCAAGATCAACCTTTTTTTTTAAATCTAACGGCACCAGCTGATGGAAAAATAAACCCTGATAATGGGGGAAAAAATAACAACACGAGGGATTTAACTTTATTATCCTTCTTTCTTGGTACATTGGAGACAATGTAATTGAAATGTCTCTCCTCCTTCAGAAGATAAAGGGATCATATTATTAACAATTAATTATCGATTTTCAGATTTACATTGTTTTGGGTCATTTGGTATATTTTTCTTCAGCAAATTGCATGATGGCAGTAAACAAAATGTTCTATAAAGCTAGCAAGTAAGATGCAATATTTCAAAGCTTGGTCCATGGGGTGATTCTAGCTGAGTGGCATAAGCAATTTGCTGGGGTGGCTACTTTTGCTAGAAATTTCTTAACAGAGGCAGCTAGGATATGTTTATATATCTCAGATTGGCATTAAACTTAGTCTGGGGAAAGCAAATAAATGTAATTGATTTTTCTCTGGAAGGTGTGATATTCTACTGAAATATGTGAAATGATCAATAAATTAAATGATTTTATTTTCCTTTTTTAAAAAACAAAATTGCTGGTGTCGAAATATCTTTAGAAAGAATTAGTATTTTAGCTTTTCTAGCATCATGTCAAGAACAATCTAACACGTCCCTTTCAACTGAGAATAGTACATAGAATTTGGAAACCTTATGGTTTTCAGTAGAAATTCCCTCACCAACGCATACAATTTTAAAGGTGCATTCTAAAGGTCATTTAACAACGTTTGAGTATTCTGAGAAAATTAGCGTAAAATTTAGAGCAGTACATCAAAAATAGTTTTAATCCTATAAAACTTGATTTTGGTTCAGCAAAAAAAGAATCACTGACATTCTAGAAAACCAGTTTTCTACCATTTCACGGAAGTTGTTAAATATTTAGCAAGATCAAAAGGCATTCTATTTCTGGCATCATCTACATCAAAGGCAATTCTTAAGAAATTGGAAATTAGGTAGAGTTTTATTCCAGTAACGGAGCCTTACAACACATATTCCTGTTTAAGGCACTAACACAATAAACGCATAAGCAGGACCCTAAATTGAACTCCTCCTGATTAATCGATTCCCACAGTGCAGAGAGAGTACTTGTGGATGCGAAGCTGAAATGACTGCACAGCGTCTCGAATATATCAACTTGATGATTACCTGACTAGCCTTTCCTGCTGACTCCCTGTCAGCACGTCATAGCCCACTTGGCATTGTTTGACTCGCTCTAAAATGCAGAAATAGGCAAATTACCCAGGCTCTCTTTTGAAGTAAAACACATAGAGTGTGGAAGCTGACAGGCACTGTTACAAGGAACTAGAAACAACACCCTCAGAGACCTCAGAAAAATACCTACAGGAGCCCATTAAAACAACAAAGCTCTGAGGTAAACTGCTATCTAAGAAGCTTTAATCAAAGAGCAGCATGAATCTCATATTCTTGTTCTTTCTTCACCACGATTAATATCATCAGTTCCTTAGGGCACTCGGTCAGAAACAACATTTCAACACGCTCCCTGGATCCACCAAGAAAAAAGTGCCAAATACACATTCTGCACAGGCAAGGAATTTAGTGTAGAGGCAGACATAGAAAAAAAAGAGTAAGAAGAAAATACAACAGAGGGGCCTTTATAGGTTTTCCGTAGCAAGTCAGTCATAAGTAGTAACTCAAGCCAGCCCAGACAGACTCAGGCAAAAGGTTCAACTTGACTCCTTTTTCCAGCTACTTGCCTCAGGAGTGTTCCTATCTCTCACCTCCCCCCCGCCCCCAGCCCCCGTTCAGTATCTTATTTGAAGAGAGGCTGGTAAGAGGCAGTGTACTATAAGGATTAAAAGCATTGTCTATACAGTCAGGCAGATTTGGTATTAAAAAAGAAGTGCCTCCAATTACTTGCTGTGTAACTTCGGTGAAGTCACTTAAGCACTACCGACCCAGTTTGTTCATCTGTAATCTGGGGATGATAATATCAACCTCCCAGGATTATTTGGAGAATGAAGTGAGGTATCTATTGAATGAAGGATTCTAGCATGAAGCCAGGGATGTGGTATGAGTTCAATACATGACAGTTGTTTTCATTATTATGAAATGATTTCTACTGGGTGAACTCGGTGTAACTGCAACTCATCCCCAGGGCATTCCATTTTAAAAGAGATTTCTACAAGGTTGCAGAACTCTCAAGACTCAAAGAGGCCAATCTACTTCAGGAATTTCAGGCACCCTGAAAGGCTGGTGGGTGACTTAATTTTTGTCCCGGGAGCCTTTCTTGTGCTCTTCAAATAAATGCACAGGCAGCTGCGAGCACTGAACCTGGATCAGAAGAATTGGATTCAAACGACAGTTCTGCCACTTGCCAACTGTGTGACCTTGGGCACATCACTACTTCATCCTTCATGGCCCAGGCTTTCTCTTTGGTAAAGTGGGGATAATGATATATCACAGGGTTTTTAAGAGGATTACACGACACAAGGCATGAACATGAGTGCTGGCAATGTCACTGCTATATGACCGTAAATTATTTCCATGGTCCACTCCTTGCCCTTGTCATGGGACGTGCCCTAAGAGTGACAGAAACTTCTTACCATTGCAAGACGCATAATAATCTGACTAGCTAACAATAAACCAGAGAAAGAAAGAAAGAAAAAAAGAAAGAAAGAAAAAAAAAAAGAACACATTCCAGCATTCATTTGGCTAGCAGAGTTTGAGAACCATCAAAATTACCTGGGGAAACAACTACAGATATAACAATGAAATGGATGACTCTCAAAGCATTATGCTAAATGAAAGAAGCCAGGCACACAGCATACATGGACAGATGGATGGATAACAAATGTGATATACAGTAGTCCCCTCTTATCCGTGGTTTCACTTTTCAAAGTTTCAGTTATCTGCAGCCAACCGCGATCCAGAAGTGCATGATCCTCCTTCTGATGTATCGTCAGAAGGTCAACAGTAGCCTAACGCCATGTCACAAGGCCCACGTCATTCACCTCACTTTATCTCATCACGTAGGCTTTTTATTATCTCACATCCTCACAAGAAGAAGGGTGAGTAAAATATAATAAAATAATTTGAGAGAGAGAGACCACATTCACAAAGGTTTTATTACAGTATATTGTTATAATTGTTCTATTTTATTATCAGTTATTGTTGTTAATCTCTTACTGTGCCTAATTTAGAAATTAAACTATGATTACCTATGATAAATAGGTGTGTATGTATAGGAAAAAACATAGTATATATAGGGTTTGGTAGTATCCATAGTTTCAGGCATCCACTGAGGGTCTTGGAACTGTATACTTACAAGTTCCAAGGGAGGGGAGGAACTACTGTATACATACAATGGAATATTATTCAGCCTCGAAAAGGAAGGAAATTCTGACACATGCTACAACATGGATGAACCTTGAAGATATTATGTAAAGTGAAATAATCCAGTCACAAAAGGACAAATACTGTGTGATTCCACTTATACAAGGTACTTAGAGTAGTCAAATTCATAGACACAGAAAGTAGAATGGTGGTTGCCAGGGACTGGGGAGAAGGGGGAATGGGGAGTTAGTGTTTAATGGGTACAGAGTTTCAGTCTGGGAAGATGAAGAAGTTCTGGAGATGGATGCTGGTGATGGTTGCACAACAATGTAAAGTACTTATTGCCACAGAACTGTATACTTAAAAATAGTGAAAATGATAAATTTTATGATATGTATATTTTACAACAATAAAAAACAAAACGAAGCCAGGCACAAAGAGTACATACTCTATGATTCAATTTATGGACAATTCTGGAACAGATAAACTTATCTATCATGATAGAAAGCAGATTAGCGGTTGAAAAGGTCCAGGAGATAACTTTGTGGGGTGAAGGAAATGTCCTATATCTTGAATGGGGTGGCAGATACAGGCACACACATTTTCAAAACTCATCGAACTGTATACTTAACGTGGATATGTTTTATTATATGTAAATTGTACTTTATTGTGATGGTTAATTTTATGTGTCAACTTGACTAGACTTTGGTACTCAGTTGTTTACCAGATGTACCCAACATCAAACACCAGATGTTGTGGTGAAGGTATTTTTTAGATGTGATTAACATTTAAATGAGTAACCTTTGAGTAAAACAGATTACTCAATAATGTGGGTGGGCTGGATGCAATCAGTTGAAGGCCTTTAGAGGAAAGACTGAAGTCCTCAGGAGAAAAAGGAATTCTATCTCCAGACTGCCTTATGACTCAAGACTGCAGCGTCAACTCTTGCTGGAATTTCCAGCCTGCTGGCCTGCCCTGCACATTTCAGACTTGCCAGCCCCGGCAATCATGTGAGCCAATTCCTTATAAGAAATATTTCTCTCTTTCTATGTATATATATGTATACCTCCTATTGCTTCTGATTCTCTGGAGAATCCTGACTAATGCACTCATAAAATTGATTTAGAAATAACATTTTTAGGATTCTCTATGGAAATAAAGATCCTTAAACTCCACCTTGGACTTACTGAGTCAGAATCTCTAGGGGAAAGGCCTGAGCCTATGTAGTTTTAAGCACCTCCTCCAGGTAATTCTGACACACATCCCTGGTTGAGCATTGGGAATATTCTGCAATCACATCTTCATCTAGATAAATAACATTTAAAGAATTTTTAAACACATCAAATTTGTGTGCATGCCTTTTTATTCCACATTTCTGAATATTTTACATAAATAATAAAACATTTTTAAAAGGAGGCAAAATTGTCCTCCCTAAAAAATAGGGAAGAGGAACATGGTGCTATCCTAGGAATACTTTGAACTTTGGTCATCATTCATCTAACAATTGGTGACTGAGTGCCTATAATACATCAGGCACTATTCACAGGGCTGCAGACATAGGCAGTGCTGAACAAGCTAGACCAAACCCCCGTCCTCAGGGAGCTCACACGCCAGCAGGGGGTACCTTAAAGAGAAGCCAATTATGCCTATGCCCTGAATCCAGGTTTCATTAAAAAATAAAACTGCTCAATAGGTAACACATTGGACTGCCGATAGATTAAACAACAACAACAAAACAAAACAAACCTGTAGATCTTACAACTTGTATTTTTATCATACAATTTAACCAAGACTGAACCAAGACTTGAGCAGCATCCCAGAGGGAGTTAGACAACCATTGATAATAAAAAGTACAGGAAAATAGGGTAAGAATTAGCTCCCATCCAGTGTGAATCCGGGCTCTTTATGGCTTCCCAGCATTGCTCTTTCAACCCTTAGCTGCTGCAAATATTAGGTACTCACGTATGTTTTGCAGCCAAGAATAATTGCTGCTAAGGCCTTGTCATTGCAGAAAAGGCTGCTGATAAATTCATTGTGTCTGTAACGGGCAAGGCAAACTCCAGGAAAAGGAAAAGCCAAATCTCTGGCTTGTTTCTCTGCCCATTGATCATACATTTATTAAACAGATTGTAATAGTAGGTACCTCGTAGATCCTTGCGAGGGCAAACGAGAATATAAATCCCTTAGCATGATGTCTGGTACAGAATATGCTCTCAGTAAATGTTAACTATCACCATTGGTATAGGTCTTGTCATGGGCCAGGCTCCCCTCCAGGAGCTGGGGATGCTGAGACAATTGACACACGCCCCTGCAACAAGAATCTTAACATCTAGCAGAGCAAGGGACTCCAAACAGATGAAGCGCTCTAATTGCTATTGTAGGGCTCAATGGTGTCACTGAAAAGGAGTTCTTAGGGGGCGGGGGGGGGAGTGGGGGGATGTGAGTGGGAGGGGGGACTCAGGTGAGCCTTCCGGGAGGAGGTTTTGCCAGTGTTGGCTTTTGATGTAATTGCAATTGTGCAAAGGCAGTTTCAGGAAAAAAGTATTTTCTGCCCTCTCTGTGAAAAGTGGTTGTGATAACATTGATCATCAAAGATTTTGTATGAAACTCAAGTGGTTAGGGCCATTCTCACTGACACTATTAAAGGCTCAGTAGGTTTGATCTTTAGCCTGTGAGAGAATTAAAGCTGGCTGTAAAGAGTGTGATATTTTGAGATAATGAGGAGAGTAAGACAAGTTTGAGGTGCAACGAACATTAGAAATCACGAAGTCTACGTTCTCATTCCACTAATGAGAAAATCGAGGTGCACAGAGGGTAAATGAAAACACAAACACAGATTCGGTCTCAGTGGAACAAAGTATACAGACAACAATCCACACTTGTTTGTTCTGCGCTGTCCAATACAGGCGCCAATAGGCACACGTGGCTATTTAAATTTAAAATAATTACAATAAAATAAAATTAAGAATTCAGTTCGTTAGTTGAACTAAGGACACTTTGAGTGCTCAAAGTGACTAGCAGCTCCCATATCAAACAGCAAGCACATAGACGGAACATTCTCATCATCCTAAAATGTTCTATTGGGCAGCACTGTGTTAGTTTTACGCAGTGAGAGAGAAAAGTAACTTTTAGTCACTATTAAAAGCATTTCATAATGCATAAAGAGCTTATTTAACATTATGACCAAATTTTCCAAATGCACTTCTAAAATTACCTATGTAATTGCTAGCCTGTAGAAAAATCTACTTTGGCACACAAATGTTTCACCAGAAAGATTGGGCAGGTGCCATCACAGAACGCATAGCTTTGCAGATGCATCAAAGTTGCGTGCGTAATTTTGAAAATGGGGTGGAAACCATTTTAATGTTCCAATTGCCATACATTTCAGGAGCAATCTAATGCAAACATCTACTACATAGATTACCAAAAAGAAGAAGGAGGTAAATGAAATTTAAGTAGACCATATTTGAGGAGAGCATTCACAAAATAGGAAACAAAGTAACAAATGTAAATTTTGTTCTTAAAGTGTTGCAAAAGTAAACTTTAAAAAGTGAGTGATTTTCCTATAAATTTAGGAAGTAAGAAAGTGTAAAGCATTTTGCCTCTTTTGACAACAATTTTTCAAGTATAAAAATATATAAAATATCAGCTCTTAAAGAATGTTTGAAAGAGTATGTCATACGGAGAGAAATATTCTTAAACTTCTTAGGAAACAGTTTTTATATGATGATTAGAAACTGGAGGGGGATAATTTGAGATTTAAAAAAAATTTTTTAAATCTTTCAGGAAGCTGACTTTTTTTTTTTCCTGAAGAAGATTTGCCCTGAGCTAACATGTGTGCCAGTCTTCCTCTATCTTGTTATGTGGGTCGCCGCCACAGCATGACCAACGAATAGTGCAGGCCTGTGCCCAGGATCCAAACCTGCAAACCTGGGCTGCTGAAGTGGAGCGCACTGAACTCAACCACCATGACATGGGGCCAGCCTTGGAAGTTGACTTTTGAAAGACTTGAATATTCTATTTTAAAGTTTGCTCTCAAGCCTACGAAGTCAGATAGCTACCAAATACCTTTGTCCCATTCAGTTTCTTTTCATGTATAAAAATCCACGAATTTCACTTCTATAAAATTAGTCTTTGCAATTTTCCCTCTATATTTCTCTTCCTGAATTTTAATGGGAGTAAAATCCACTCCCAGTGCTCACCATCAGCTTTGGCCTTAATCCCGTGGGCATCCAATATTCCAGTATGCCCTTTCACTGAAGCCGAGGGAGTGACTGTGGTGTGGCTTTCATTTGGAAATTCCTCTCCCATTACCATTTAGTGTGTTTTTTCCCTTCAGCTTAATTTTTCTATATTTTGCTTTATAAATCTTTTGGATCTTTATCTTACTTGCACCTTACATTTTAAATTTCCTTTTACATACTAATGATTCACTTTTTTCACTATTCTCATGGTTTAGATCCATCAATGCAGAGGTTCTCAAATACCCGTCCACTAACTGGTGTTGAAAGAGATAAAATGAGAAAAATAAGGAGCAGGAAATGACCCATATAAATGTATGGTGTGGTATAGACAGTTGATTCGTAACCAGTACACTTGCATGATTTTATGAATTCCCAGTAAAAGTTTGCAAAAATACTCTTCATTTTATCACTTGCTCCTACAATGAATTAAAATTTATTGGTCAATGTGATTTTGTTTTCAGACATCCAACACATCAATTTTTTTTTGTATGTGAAAAAGATTAGCCCTGAGCTAACATCTATTGCCAATCCTCCTCTTTTCGCTGAGGAAGATTGGCCCTGGGCCAACATCCGTGCCCATCTTCCTCTACTTTATATGTAGGATGCCTGCTACAGCATGGTTTGATAAGCAGTGCATAGGTTTGCGCCCAGGATACGAACCTGCGATCTCTGGGCTGCTGAAGCGGAGTGCACGAACTCAACCACTACGCCACCGGGCCAGCCCATCAACACATCAATTTTTTTTTATTTATATATATATTTTTTTCCCCCAAAAGCCCCAGTAGATAGTTGTATATCATAGTTGCATATCCTTCTAGTTGCTGTATGTGGGATGTGGCCTCAGCATGGCCAGAGAAGCAGTGTGTCGGTGCGCGCCCGGGATCCGAACCCCGGCCGCCAGCAGCGGAGCGCGCGCACTTAACCGCTAAGCCAAGGGGCCGGCCCAACACATCAATTTTTGATACCAATTTATGCATAGTGTTTACTGTTAAGTTTGTCATATCTTATTATGCCATATAAATGCTGGAAACGAATAAAGATCACCCTCTTGTTCTTACAGCAGCTGGCCAGCCAAGGTAGTTAGAAAGACAGCTATTCAAAATTCGGCCAAATACCAGCAGGGTAGGCATTTTCCAAGAATGTGTTAGTAGTTGCAAACAGCATTTCCCATGCTGTCCATGTTTAATATAAGAGCAACAGGAAACAGCAGTGTTGTGGCCTGAAGCAATGGAGACAGCCTGGCCCCATTTAAGCAAGAATTTCAGCCAGGCCCGAGGAGAAACTTGTAAATAGTTACAGGCTCAGTCAATATGAAATAAGGTGTGCACAAAGTATGCACGTGTACCTACTGTGAACCAAGGCTAGGTGTGGTGGTTCTGAAAGAAAGGCTAACTCCTGGACCTGTGAGCTCCTGTCCCATTCCCCATCGGAGGCCCAGGCTCCCTTTCAGGCCAATCTGAAGCTGGTGGACTTGAGTTTTGACTGTCTTCTGGGAGATTTTCAGGGCTAAGGAGACTGTGCCTCACATGACATTTTCACTGTTCTCTTAGCCACATTATGCCTTGACAACCTAATCTCCAACCAACCCTCCAATTTCATCTCTCTGCCCCATGCCCTTTCATCGTGTTTGCTTCTGAGAAGGCCTCATCCTCCTCCTACTTACCCCCATTTTTTATCCCCCGTTTCTCACCCCCCTCTCCAATTTCCTCCAGGCCCTGCATCCAGACCCGCTCTTCCTGGATTATTCTTCCCACACAGATGCCATCATTCCCCACCCTGTTTTCTGCCCATGAGGGCAGGATGATGGGCCTGGTCCCCACTGCCCTCTCCATTCCTCCATCTTATTTCCTCAGAGTCAGCTTCCCTGAACCTTCTCAACATCTGAGCCCACACCCTCGGGGTTCTGGGATGGAGGGAACCTGAGAGCTTCTCCAGCCCATGACCCCACTGTTTATCTGAGGACACTGAGACAAAGGGCGGGGATGAGGCTATCCACAGTGGATAGTCTTTGCTCCTCTATAGGATCATGTATCCGTATGTATGTGTGTGTGCACGTGCGGGTGTATAAGCACAGTTGCATTTTAACTAGATTTTTGTCCACATGGTGATGTTTTCCTTGTTTAACCCAAGGAAATGATTCTAGTGGTATAAATTTCAGGCTGGAAAGAAGGGAGTGGGTATCTTATTAGGCCACCAGAAAAGATATTTTAGAGCATTGATGTGGTCAGTCAAGATTTATTGAGTATTTGTTGTATACTAGACACTGTCTTAAGTACCAAAGATATAAGAATAAATAAAGCACTTTGAGGAGCTCAATTCCAGTGGGGGCAAGAGATACGTATATAGTTATAACACACTGTGATAAATGCAGAGTTAGAGATATGTAGCACAGAGATGACTCCGTTTGGGATGGGGTGGGGTGTGTTCAGGGAAAGTTTTCAGGGAGGTGATCATGAGATGAATCTTGAGGACACATACAGGTCCCTGCAGACTGGAGAAAGGACAGAGAGAGGCCAGGTTAGGCAAACAAGACTCAGATGTGAGAAACACCATGGAGGTGCGTGTGTGGGAGCATGTATGTGTGTGTTTGTGTGACAGAGGGTGGGGGGGGAGAGAAGGAGAGAGAAGAAGAAGGAGGAGGAGGAGAGGAAGAAAAGAAGGAGAAAGAAATTAAAAATTCAAGTTTGAAGGTGCAATGAGTCAAGAAACTGGCAAACCTTGAACCTGGAGGGCTGGGTAGGGACTTGGACCTGACAGGCCAGGTCAAGACAATGCATCGTTGACAGTGAATAGCAGCCATCTCCTGCGTGCCAGGCACTATGTAAGGACTTTATACTCATGATATCATGGAGTCATCACAACCCCATGAGGTCAGTATTATTATTACCACCTACTTACAAGCAAAGGAAACGACGCCACGAGAGGTTCAATAACTTGCCCATGGGTACACTGCTGGCCTGGATCCAAGGTCTGACCCAAGGGTCTTACATAGACACTGTACCACTTAGCCATCTCTTTTCCTCTCTAGGACCGTCTGGCTGGAGCCTAGTTTGGGAGGCACAGGAGTGGGAGGAAAGTGCAGGAGGGAGTCCTTCCAGGCAGGCAGGCAGAGTCCTTTGTATACAGCTGCATGGAAGGCAGGATCCGCAGAGAAGGCCTTTGCTGCAGCTCTGATTCTAGCTCGGTGGTCCTCAGCCCCGACTGCACAGTGGTCATCAAGGAAATACCTGCTGGGCCTAGCCCCAGAGATCCTCATTTAACTGGGGACTCAGCATTAGTGTTTGGAAGCTCCTCAGGGGGTTCTAATGTGCAGCAGGGCTGTGGGAAACCACCGCTTCTACGCAGGGTCTGCCAGGGCTCGGGTGGGTCTCCTTACTACATGGCCTGTATGCATCCCCCTTTCTCTCTGGCCTCTGTTCATCTCTTTCTTTTCCTCCAGAATCCTGATTTTTTGTGTGCATTCAGGTCTCCTTTAAGTGCACATCACTGTCACAGTTTGCCACTCTGACACCTGTGCTTACTCTCCTGGTAAACCATCCAGGTGTAAAGGTACAAGGGCTGCACAGAGTGAGAAAGCTCCGAACCCCAGTAAGGAGGGGGTCACGTCCATGTGTGAACTTGATAACATACTGGTTTTCAGTGTCAGCGACTGCTAGGTTGGGGAAACGGGGTGGGAGGGGCAGGAGAGATAAGAAGACCTAAACTGGCCAAGAGATAAAGGTGGAGAGAACACCAGGAGCTCTTTCTTCAGAGCCTCTGTGAGGCTTGTAGGCTGCAGTGGCCTGGCTGTTCCCAGCAGCTCTTCCTATACAGTGGCTGCAAATGTTCCCCACACACCTACCATCTCTTCCCTCGTTCACAGCACTACTGATTCTAGATTAGATTGTGACTCAGATGCTAACCAGAGAGAAAACCTATTTCATTCATTAGGCCTTTTTTTAGATGTTAGAAAAGTTAAGCCAGTGAGAAAATAGATGGGTGATCTGGGGGGAGGGACTGTGCCCCGGGGTCCGGGGCAAGATGACCACAGCACTCCCCAGGCAGGGAAAAACCAAGGAATGGATAGCAAGCTAAGGATGTTGTTAATGAGGTAGTGAACACCAATAATCCATGGAACATGAGCTGCCACAGACGGGAGGATGCCAGCAAACCCAACCTGCTCCCGCATTCTCCCACTGCTCCCTCACGTTGAGCACTCTGTGCGGCCACCTTCCTCACATACTCTTTATTTTGCCCTTGCTCTTCCCCTGCCTGGAAGGATCTTCCCTAGATATCCCAATGACTCACTCCTTTACCTCCTTCATGTCTTTATTCAAATGCCACCTTCTCCACGAGGACTCCCCTGGCCACCTTACAATCACTAGAGACAACACTGTATCCTCTGTCTCTGCTTTGTTTCCTCCATATCACTCATCATTATTCTAACAAACCATATCTTAGAATCCCATGACCTGAAGGCAGAGATATTGGTTCTTTATCTCCAGCACCTAGAATAGAGACTGACACAGAGTAGGTGTTCAATGCATATTGGTTGAATGAATGAATGAATGAATCCTGCCTTGCATTAGGATTGCTAGGTAGCTGTCTGTCCATCTCATTAGATTATAGACCTCTAAGGACAGGAACTGTGCTGTGTCCCTCTCATGTCTCTCACAGCACCTCATACACAAAACTTCACACCAATTTGTTGTGTTGAATTGAATTGGGCATTAACCTGAGGTCCTTCAGCTTCCCCCGAAGAGCCAGTTTGGTTCATGGCCACTGTGATGTGCTGCCCTTATTTTATGGTTCTGGCACTGACTCACTTGAGAATACAATTCAAGGAATTTATGGCAATTTAAAAGCCTTGTTTAGTTCAAGAGGAGGTCACTGTAGACAATTCCTCATTTCATTTGCATAATCCAAATACTTAAAACCATTCTGGACATTTTCATGGAGTGAGGCAGAGGCATTTTTCACATTGGGCTCTCTATCTTTCTGGCCTCATTCTGGTTCTTTGAATCATAACAGTTCCAAAAATGATACTTATGGAGTGCCAAAAGTCCCGGTGTTTCTATGAAGAATTACTTTTGGAGAGGATATCATTCTTCAATATTTTGCCTTCTCAATCGTATTCACTCAGAGAACATAATGTATTCTGCTGAGGAACTATTACCAAAGTATTTTTTTTTCCTAAATGGATATGTGGATATGACAATATAATGCATCATAGCAATCTTATTTCAATGACTTTCTTGGTAATGGCAGTGTCCAAAGTAGAAAGCTAAGAATTATCTTTTCTTGAATAGGTTGCCTGGAAAAGATATTTTCTCCCTTAATGAAAACAATTCCCATTTCTCCCTTTCTTCTCACATATCCCATTTACTGTTTCAAAGTACAAAGGTAACAGTATGCTGGCTTTAACCCTTGGAGTTAAAAATAAATACTAGGAACTTACCATTGCATATGAGAAAGCCGCTTATTTTTTGTTAAAGTTATAAGAGAAATAGACACCTATGGATGTCACAGAGACAAGATCTTCTGTAATCCTAGATTAAACATGTTTAGTATCTCTTTGCTAGAGTGCCAACTACTGGGTTTTGGACTTGGTATTGCTCTATAAATATCTGCTAAATTGATATAGTAAATAAATATTAAATTGGTCTCACAAAAGAGTAAAGCACAAAACATTGGCAGGAGATAAGAAGACATTTTTCAGGTGACCATTCAAAATCCCCAAGTTTTATCTCTCCTGTAGCCTGAGTGGATGTTCTAAGGAAACGAGACATGAGAGAGGTAAGTCCCGCTGTCCCAAGTGCCACCAAGGCAGGTACTGTTGGCAAGTCACTCTGCTCCTCCACTTGACTTCCTTCTTTGTCTGCCTTTTTGACTGGATTCTTTTATTCCTATTTCACCTCTCCCACTTTTCCCGTTTCCCGTTGCTATGTCTCCCTTTGGCATCCATCACTATGTCCTATTGGCGCCTGTCATCCAACCCTATGTCCTATTGGTGGCACTGATGACTAAACAGACAGTTGGACCTTTGAGGGAAGAGGCATTTTTAGACTTCCTTAATAACTCCCAAATAATGAGCAGAGAGCATAGATGCGCTTAGCTACCATTTATTAAATTCCTCCTCTGGGCCAGATATTGTGCCAGCTGCTCTACATACTTTATCCCTAATCTTAAAAACAGCATTAGCATTTTATAGATGAGAAAATGGAGGCTCAGAGAGCTTGGAACCTTGCCTGAAGTCAGACCAGTAGTAATTGGCAGTAACAGAGTTAACGTCCATATCTGATTTCTAAGCCCATTACATGTCCAAATGAACGTTCATTCATCCATTTGAAAAGTACTTATTGAGTATCTATTATAACTCAGAGTAGATTCTAGGTATTGGAAACAGGACAGTCACTGATTTAATGAAGTGAGGGGCATATTACCTTCAACTATTGAATTGAACTTAAAAACTACTCTCTTCACAAATTCACTTTTCAGATTTCCTTCATTCTCCAAAAAAGGTGACTTGTACAGTACTAGCATGGTTAGAAGCAAAAGGTATTTGGGTTGATATAATCTTGTCTGTTATTGCTGTGAGAGCAGGTGTTGCTTAAAATGATAGAATGTTGGGGAGGGCAGAAGGTCTTAATATCGGGAGAGGTCAAGTCAAACTTAAAAGCAGAAGCCAGAGTTAGGAGAAGAGGGTTGGAATAAGCAGGTAACCATTTAGGAACATGTCATATATACTTTAACTTCTTTCTTAGCATTCCTCCCTGCTCCACTTAAGAGGTCAAATGAACGAAAATACCACACTTCACAGTCTTTTGGCTCTAACCCGTCTATGTGGCTCTTCTGGTAAACATCTAGAGTAGGAATTTAAGGGGAATTCTTCTTCAGGCTCCACTCTTGGGTTGGAGAGGCAAGCTGTGCACTCCACCAAAGACGGCAGTGGGGAGTGTACTCTGCCAGGAGCAGCACCATTCGGTCCCACAGGAATATCTTTGCCCTATGGCCTGGATCTTCTCCCCACTTTTCCTTAAGAAGCACTTCTTTTGTCTTTGCTGCAGTGACTGAGCCAACTTTTATTTCCACCTATCCCTGAGCTTTGGCGTTGAACAGCTAGGCCGTCTGAGATGCATTAACATAATAGCTTACGGTGGCCACTCTCAGGCAAATGTGGGTGAGGAGATTGAAGCAGGCAGGAAAAGCAGTTGGAAAAGTCCGTGAAGAGGTCAGAATTTAAAACTCTTCCCAATGGCATGGGGGACAAGGGCAAAAAAAATGAGTGAGGAAGGCAGGGTGGGCCTTTTTAGATCACTTCATCTTCTGGGTGATTCAACGTGAGTAATTGACTTCATCTTTGATTCTGCTCTATATGGATTCATAGAGAAGGTGCTCAGTAAACAGAAATTGAATTTAATTGTTGAATTCAGAATGAAGGTGACAACGAGATTTCTATCCATCTAAAGATTCATACACTATTACTTATTGGATACATCTTGGAGTCCCAACTCCATGCTAGGTTTTGCCTTGTAGAACTGGGACCTGTTGCAGAATCTGCATCCAGCTCTTTTAACTACCATTTATGCATCGTCTTCAACTTGTGAGGCAGTGTGCAGCATTAGCAAGAACACTGCTAGAAGTCAAAGACTAAATGGGTTTTGGTAGTACTGGCAGTAAGTGGTAGTGACAGAATTAGAATCCACATTTGAATCTAAAGTCCATATAGCTCATTCATTTGTTCACTGAACGTCTACTAAATGCCAGGTACCAGCTGTGTGAGCCTGGAAAATCATTTCACCTTTTTGGATCTTAGTTTCTTTTTCGGTAAAATGTGGGGAATAGACAAGGGCAGGGTTTTCCAGGTGATGAATACAAACTACTGGTAGTGCTAGGGATGACTGTAAGCAATGCACAGCCATGACATTAAATAACACTGAACTACTTGGGGAAAGAGTTATTTCCTTCTAATTCCTTTTTTAATCCTCCTATTTAATCAAAGAGAAAAGTCTCAGTTTGATACCACAATGTCTTTAATATGTCTCAAACAGTTCTAAATATGCCCCACAAGAAAGACCTACCTATCAATTTTAAAAAGTTTTGGCAATATTAGATTAGAATTTAATGACCTTACTTTATTTTGCTGTATTTTTTATGGTTAACTTCAATTTATGGAAAGTGACACTGGATTTCCATCTATAATCATGATGTAAAAATTCCTTTTATAATAAATACATTTAAGATTTTTAAAAAAGGTTATTTAAGTGGTGTATTAAATCATTGGAAAAGTGGTGGGTCAATCTGGCTGAAATCATGAAGGTGGTGTGCAGCTGGCTGAAATTTGAGCTGCATTAGATGTTTGAGATGAATTAGAACAGCTCTCTTTTTTTTTTTTTTGTGAGGAATATCAGCCCTGAGCTAACATCCATGCTAATCCTCCTCTTTTTGTTGAGGAAGACTGGCCCTGAGCTAACCTCTATTGCTAATCCTCCTCTTTTTTTCCCCCCCTTTTTTCCCCAAAGCCCCAGTAGATAGTTGTACATCATAGTTGCACATCCCTCTAGTTGCTGTATGTGGGACGTGGCCTCAGCATGGCTGGAGAAGCGGTGCGTCGGTGCGTGCCCGGATCTGAACCCGGGCCACCAGTAGCGGATCGTGCACACTTAACTGCTAAGCCACGGAGCAGAACCCTAGAACATCTCTTAAAGTCTGCCCATTCTTGCTTGTTATAATGTTCTAAGATTCACTCGTAAAACAAATGACGATTTAGAAAGCATTGGACCTTGCTGATTCTATTGCACTCTCACCCTGGCTGCGCACCCAACACAGGGCGCTAGTTATCCTGTTCAGATCTGCTCCTAGGACATGTGGAAGGGCACCCTGAACAGAGGAGCACAATGAGGAGCACTGAGGCGGCTGCTCAGGGACTGAGCCACAAAGGAGAAGCAAACTCTTCTGTAAAACATGAAGAGTTTGCTATTTTCCAAATGGGAAGCAGTGTAGGGCAGAGGCGAAGGCACAGGTTTGGAGCCTGGCAGCTCTTTGCAATTTACTAGCTGTGTGACTTTTAGCAAGTTATTTAATGTCTCTCCTTCAATTTCCTCATCTGTAAAATGGATAAAAACACCCACAAGATTGTCGTAAGGATTAAATAAGACAGAATGAGCAACAATGCCTGCAACAAATCAAGCAATAAAGGATAGCTATTATTTTTAGTCATATGGGGACTAAAATGGAATTTTGAAAATACACGATTCTAATATCAGAAGGACAAGGAATTGGGCACCTGGCTTCACTACCTTATTAAAATGTACTCATCAACTTTACCACTGGAAACCCACTTCTCTTCCCGCCTCCCCAACCTCCATGAACCTCCATTTACCCAGCAACCAAGGAGAGAAACCTGGGATCATTCTAAAGTGCTTCCTTTTTCTCCCTTTTCACTCAAGGATCGAAATGTAATCACAGCACTGCCGTGGATGGCTAAAAACAGCCTGGTGTATTAACTGAAAATTTTTATCATGTAAATATAGATCCTAAACTTGTTCTGCAGCATATCAGTAAATCAGTGATGAAGAAGTTATTTTTCAGATCTCAGAATTCCATGTAATATTTATAGCCTCTGAATATATTTAAAGCTAAGCATACGAGGGGTAAGAAAAAGTTCCATAAGGGGAGAAATAAATATGCTAAATGTGTGCAGTATATCTGTCCTACGAGGCCCTAGCATGCTTTATGCAGTGCTGAGAGTCTGTGAGTGAGAGCTAAGCTGCATTTCCCTGGTTGTTCTTTTTAACTATAAAAGAAGGTGATAAATTATGAATGTGCCTCAGCCACCCAAGTATGACAGTTTTAATTTTCATTGTAACAATATGTACAATACCAAATGCATGGAACTCAGTTGGAATGTGACAAGGCAGCAGAGGATATCTGGGAGGTGAAGCTGCGAAGGTGAGCTTGACCTTCCCGTCCATTAGCTCCTGTCCCCTAGCCACTGCTTAGGCACTGCCAGTGTTCTGAGCGCCTCGCCACTTCGCCATCTCTGTGCTCTAGCTAGGATGACAGTTCACGTGTTTCTTGAACACAGGCTTGCCATGCTAACGACTGCCAGGATATGCTATTGGCTCTCAGATCCTTACATTATCTGAATCAAACGAATACTTCCCTCTTCATTTATTATGCCATATCTTTTTCTTCATTTCCTATAGCCAGTTGTCTGTAATATTCATGACATCTCTTGGTTTCCACTTTGTCTCTCTTTTCTCTTTCACAAAATAATGCCCTGCCCTTTAATGTTTCAAGTCTTGTACTGCCTTCCTCTATCCATCATCCTTATTTCTTCAGCTTTTCTACTTGGAGCATCACCATCTGGTTATTTCAAATGTGGCAATCTCTCACCTTTGTATAGAATTCTCAGAAGAGGAAGTGAGGAACACGCCACTTATAGACATTGTTCAAATTCAATCAGGGTTTGAAAAACTGAAAAAGTCCTAGTTCAAATAAGATCTAAAGTTTGGGATTGGCAAACCAATGAAAGGAATGAGTAAAATGGAGTAACATCAGAAGGAAATGCCATCTACCTTCTTTTTTGGTCTTTTTCATTAAAAATCCATTCCACGCGGAAACTCTGAATGTGGTCATGTGGTAGGCACACGTGTCATGGGCGATGAGGCAGGCTGGCAGGAAGGAGCGTGCAGTAATGGCGGGAGTGGGTGAGGATAATGCAAATCTTGTGCCCCACTGAAATGGGGCAATTTTGGAAAAATGTTTGTCAAGATGAACAATTATATTACCAGTAAATTTGATAATCTTTTTGCTCTTACAGGTAAAACCACAGTATAGTAAATGCCATTACAGAAAAGTATTTTGTATAATAAAACAATTTCCAAGTCTCAGAAGCAGAGCTAAAATAACAGCATTTAATTGATCTAGTTTTTATGGATTCTATGCAAAGAATAACCTCATATCAAGGTTTTCTTATATGTCTATCCATTTATGGGGAATAAGGAAGGGGAAGGATGAATGCTGCATAGAATAGTGTTATCTCCTTTGGACCGTTTTTAGGTAAAAGTTATCCTGCCACCTCATTTACAAATTCCAGCCTCATTGTCACAGATTCCTCACCTAAACATATTCACAGAGAAAAATTTTCAGGTTTGTGCAGGAGGAAAGACACAAGTGGTAGATGGTGGCCCCAAGGAGGAAAGCAGTCACTTAAACACTGTAAGTCCCCTGTGTGAGTTTACTGGGATCTCTCTTTTCCCTTCACTCATTCCAAAGTCCTTGTCACTCATTACATCTATCTCATCATCGGTCCTTCAAACAAGGAGCATCATTTTAGTAGCTGCTTTTTACTAGATATGTGACCTTGGGCAAGTTGCTTAGCTGGTCTGTGCCTTCGCTTCCTCATCTCTAATGTTGGCATAATAAGACTTCTACTTCCTACTTCATAAGACTATTATAAAGATTAAATGAGTTAATATCCACACAGTGCATAGAACAATACCCGGCATATAATAAGCAGTACAGAAATGCCTGATGGAGTGATAATGCTTATCATTGTTAACAACACATATGTCGCTTTCAGTGGGAGATCACTGTGTATAATCATTGCCTAATTCCTCTTCTAGATTTGTGTTTCTCTTAGGAACTTTTTCACATCTGTGGCAAAACAGGAGGTGATTAGGTATGTAGTGTTGTTGCTATTCCAATACTCGAGTCTGGTAGGCGATGCGAATGCACTTGAGGAGTTCCCAGCGGCAGCACGTTCACCCCCCTCTGCTCTGTCTCCTGAGCTGACTGGCACATAACTGCTCCTGACAAGATGGATGATTTGAGTATCAGAAAAACTGCTGTCCTGAATTTTTAGGCTGAAAGACATCCATTCTATTTGGACTACAAAAAGACAAGCATGCAGTGATCCCAAATATTGGCAAGGTGCAATTGCAGACCTCACATCATTTTGGATGACCTAAGACCAATACATTTAATGAAATGATTACATTATTAACTGGATTTTCCACCAGTCATTGTTCAAAGATTGAAATTTCACAAATAAAACCAAAGCCCAACAAAGGCCTTTTTCTGTGTGTGTGTGAGGAAGATTGGCCCTGAGCTAACAGCTGTGCCAATCTTCCTTTATTTTGTATGTGGGCCGCCATCACAGCATGATCTGATGAGTGGTGTAGGTCCGAGCTCGGGATCCGGACCCACGAACCCAGGCCGCTAAAGTGGAGCATGCTGAACTTAACCACTACATCACTGGCCCCAGAGCCTTTTTTCTTACATCACAAAGAAAGAAATCTGTTTCAGCCTTGGGACTGTCTTTGATAAGATGCAGAATGGTCTGGTATAAGGACCTGAAATTAAACTCTCCAAAAGTTCTTACAGACTAACCAAACATGACTATTTAATGTGTAGAGAAATTCCTGTCTAGTAGACAGTGCTCACCTTAATGAATCTACAGTACTCAAGCAGAGAAATGCAAACTGGAGGTGGCAGGCCCAGAACATCCATGAATCGTTTTAAACATGTTCTAACCTCTGCTAGATGGAAAATGGAAAGCCTCTGGCATCAGTAGATCTGGGCACTAATATTAGCTCGGACATTTACTAGCTATGTGATCTGAACTGAGTTTCAGTTTCCTCATAAGTAAAATGCTAAGAGTTGATGCCTACTTCGAAGTGGTATTGCTAGAATTAAAAGAGCAACCTTTGAATAGCTCCTATGACAGCGCCTGACATATGACAGCCGTTCAGTAAGTGTTTGTGTCTCCCTGGCCCAGCGCTCTGCTGGTGGTCAGGATCTGAACAGTGGGAGCCTTGACCAGGTAAGGGCTCACCTGAGCCCACAGAGTCTGGGCCCTCCAAATATGCTCAATTGATGCTCATGGAAATTACTCTCACCTGCCTGCCTTTCCGTTCCCCCGGCTCCTCTACTTTCTGTTGGTTTTTGTCCCTGACTTGACCCTTACTTTTTGGCATCCCTCATTGTTTACCCCGACAATCTTGGCTTTGAACCTGAACTCATACTTTTCATACAAACAAGGTTCTGGTATTCTGACCATGTTCCTTCAAGTTCTGGATCCAGGGGTTGGTCTTGCAGTTCTAGATTGGTCCTGATAGCACTTTCCAGGCCTATTTCACACGTAGCTCAAAGCCTGTCTCACTAAAACAAAATAAAACAAAATGACACCTCGTTTTGACTTTTCATCATCTTTTCAGGAATAGAGTTTCTTTATTATGGAAGACTCCTTCTCAAGATAGCTTAGTGCATTTCTAGTTTTATCTCAAGTGCTATTTGCAGTGGTCTCAGCAGTAGGCCTGGCCTCTCTGGGCCCTGGTTTAAGGGAAGGCTGAAATGAAATGATAAGGTTGGGTTTGGAAAGGCAGATTCCCAAATCAGAGGATAGTAAAGAAGGGAACGCTCACATAGAGACCCAGAGCCTCCTTGATTAAAAGGAGGAAAACGGGAGAGAGTAGTCAGGGTGCATTAGATAACGACAGATGCCAAGACAGTGGAGGTTAAAGGGGAGGGGCCAAGAATGTGGAGCAGGCAGGGTCAAGAACACCAAAGCAAACAGACACAGCAGATGCAGAAGTGGGAGTTCAGTCTCACGCTTCTGGGGGAATACCATGTGTGAGGGAGTGCTCGTGTGGGGGCGCCATGGGAAGGCCCAGTCCTTCACTCAGCAAGAACAGGGTTGTCTGCCACCCAGCCACAGCCCTCTGCTCTGGGCTGACCATTTCTGACAACAGTCTTGTACCCAGATTAGCTGAATTTAGAGAATTTGTAGAAAGTGACCTTAACTGAGTTGTTACCATTATGTCTCATCACCTTTAAATAGCTGAACGGAAGGTATATCTTCCTAAGGTTGATTGAAGTGAATTGTTATTGGAGACTGGCTAACAAAATGGGTCCAAAGCCTCATCATTTTTAATAGAAGGAATTAGTCTGATTTGGAAATGATTGCCTTCAGCATTTCCATTAAAATTGACAAAAATAACCTAATCCAGTTGTTTTTGCTTCTACAAATGCCTCTTTTCTTTAAACCATAGTTCTACAAGAAGCAGTCTTTTTTTTTTTTTTTTTTGTGAGGAAGATCAGCCCTGAGCTAACATCCATGCTAATCCTCCTCTTTTTGCTCAGGAAGACTGGCCCTGGGCTAACATCCATGCCCATCTTCCTCTACTTTATGTGGGACACCACCACAGCATGTCCTGACAAGCGGTGTGTCAGTGCGCGCCCGGGATCCGAACCCAGGCCGCCAGCAGTGGAGCCCGTGCACTTAACTGCTACACCATGGGCCGGCCCCCAAAAAGCAGTTTTTGATAGTCGAGAGCCTTATCCTGATGACCAACCACAAAGACAGATAAGTAGGATATTTGAGACAGCAATTTCTGAGCGTTGTTAAAGAGTAACTGCTGTTTAAAACCAAAAAAAAAAAAGGTGATCAACTTTGTCTCTCTCTTATGGCAGAGTCTGGCCTAACCTGACTCAATTTTGAGAAGATGGTATTATTAAATAAATCAGAAGTCTGGCCCATAAAAGCCTGTGATCATTCACTCCCTTAACTAGGCCTCAAAGAAGATATTCTCTCTATCTCACCTCAGATGTGGTTAAGGAGAATAATGGACAAGGAAGAACCTCCCAGAGGGGAAAGTCAGAGGCCATGGGCGTTGATGGCCAAGTGGGTCCTCCAGGGTCTACCCAAGGGGACAAGTCCCCTGGTAGGGCAGGGAGTCTCTGAAGTTCCTGAGCATCAGGATTCCATCATTGGCATGGACCAGGGACTGCTATGTGTTTCCCTTTCTTTCCTGAATGGGAGACTTTATTGTAGTTGTCCTATTCCTACACCAATTATATATGGAGAGTTTGTGGGTAGATCCAGATAATTGGACTTTTGTTTATAGGTCACCAGAACAGAGGAGCTATCTCTGCTCCTGATGGAAAAGGTGGTGCATGACTTTGTGGTGATGCAAAGGTTGAGTGGGACTTTGAAAGCACATGGATACTTGGCTATCCAGAGGCACAAGCTGGGATGGGGACTGCCACGGACTATGTTTTTCAGTCTTCTTCCCCGTTAATGTGGCCATATGACTGTATTCTCACTAATAGGGATATGATGTGCATGACTTCCATATCACTTACTTAAAATAGATTGCCTTTCCTTTCTTCTCCTGTGTGGGTGGGAGCACTGGCAGCTTCAACTATGAAGATAAAGATGATTGAAAACAACATGGAAGGAACCTGGGTCTTGGAATAACCTAATGGAGCAGAGCCACCCTACCAACCTGGATTGTTCACTCCAAATTGTTATATCAGTGAGAAATAAAATTCTATTATATTTAAGCTTCTGTTGTTGGGATCTCTTTGTCATAGCAAATATATCTTCCTTCATCCCAATGCATGAAATCACGATTTCAGAATGATTTGATATAAGAACAAATATAAGCATCACCTCTAGAGTAATTTGAATTTGAAATTTCAGTTCTAGGTACCACAAAGTCATTTTTCTAGATGTTATAAATTCTTAGGTCAGCAAGAGTTTTGAATCTAGGGTATACCACCCCCCTGAAATTACATATAAAAAAGTATAATACACATATTTTAAAAAGTTTCATTTTTATCAACTACTTAAAGGTAGTCCTGAATGAGTTAAAGCACTGTTCAAAATCCTGGTAATTCTGCACCCTCCAGCATCAAGAAGAGACAGACTTAAAATACAGTTCTGCTTTGCTGGGTAGATGCACATGTTAGCTAAATAAGAAATGAGGCTATTCGTGCCAGGAGGATGCTCTAGTGCTGTTGGCCTGGTGTCACTTTTAAATATGAAAATTTGTATTCCATAGGGAGTGGGGAATGGCTAATTATGTTTTTCTCAGCTGCCATCAAGTCCTCTTGTTGAAAACCACTCCTTTGCTCATTATGGTCACCTAAATAGATTAATTTAACAACACTTCCACTGCAATGAACTGCTTTGGACGTCCTGTGGAGTCTGTTACAGCCTGTACTCTGATTTGTGCACACTGTGGAATTCACACAGACCTAGACGTCACAGAGGCTAGGTCCACACAACCATTAACATTAAAGCACCACTAAGCTCCATCAGGCTCCAAGTGCACATAGTACACAATGACGGTTGTTCAGCATTTGCCTTCTTAAAGTTTTCTAAGACAGGCCATCTCATAAGCAAACGTATTGAGACCCAACTGCCCTTCTGGCAAAGTACATCAAAATAAGTATTTACTTAATATATAAGACATTACACAAGTGCCGTTTACAGAGCAAAGACTCCAGGGAAAGCTGTTGCAATTAGACCCTAATATGAGGGACTGACGGAGAAAGGCCTATTTCATTTGCATTCAGGAGATGTTTTGTGAAGAATATGGGGGTTCACAAGCTACTTGGGTATGGTGGGAGAAAGTAAGGGGGCCTTGCATTCTGCAGTGTGTAATATTAAAAAAAAAGGTCCAGAGAAGGAGATAATACCTGAGTGTAGGAGATGTATTCAGTAGTTAAAATAAAACCTCAAAAGAAAGCATTGTCATGTGGTCGTATTTATTTATTCATTGTAAGCATGGAGAAAAAACACTCAGAAGGGACAGTCAAGGTGTCCTAATTGAATGACACTGGATAACTTGTGTCTTGAACATTTTCAAAACTCAAAGTATTTTGCTTGTTCTTGAAAGTGGGAATTCTAATGTAACTAGGAAGATAAACATCCTTAATATCCTTTCATCTTGCATTTTTTATTACTTTTTAAAAGCACAAATAAAAAAGTCAGAAAACACATATTCTCTTGCCCCCGTAAATTATAAACGACCATTTTTCAAGTCCTTCAAAAGAAAGCTAATTCTGATAGAATGAAGCACCTAAAAATGCTTCTGATGAGGTGTACGCCTTACAAATTAACCACAAGTTAGTATTTTTTAGTATTGTTTATTTGGGGCAGCACGATTTGACCCACAGAATAGCTATCTGAAACCATGGAATAAAAATCTTTTCTATAATGGGGTTCTACTGTATTGGCATTAAGATCAAATGTCAATGTTCTTTGATCTTCGTTGCTCAGATGTTCTCATTATGTGGAACAGAATTCAGCAGGTGTTTGATTGTTTATCCAGTAAAGGGAAAGGTGAGCTGGGATTAAACTGTTGTGACATAGCTTTCTTTCAGCCCCGCTGAGTCTCACTGAACTTGGAATAATTGTGTTGCTGCAATAGCAATCTTACTAAGTACAATAGGACACGGAAAATCTTGGCTCAGAAACTAATGGACTGCGGCTACCATCTGTGGGATTGAAACTAAATGCCTCTAAAAGAAATACTCATAAATGTAACTAGCCATCTTGTTGATTAGCTTTCTGGTGAACAGGATTCCAGTTGCCTAAATGAACCAGCACAACCTCTCTCTGGAAGCCAATAAGTGGATGATTAACCATTTGCTTCTGAATCAGCATTTGCCCAATAAATTCCAATATACTGAAAGCCCCTTTGTAAGAAGACACTTATAATAAAATTATGTAAAAGGTAGAAAATTATATCAGCACTTCCCAAACTGTAAATTAAAGTAGAAAAACATAAGTTCTTGTGCCAGTGTTTATGAGATCATTCTCTTCTAATTCAACACCTTCAGTTCTACTCTTGTATCCTAGTCTCTGTAGCTGAGTTAATTGTAAGCTGACAAGTTCAAATTTATGTTCCTTAATTTATTCAAAAGAAAATTTTAGTCTCAATTCTCAATATCAACACACAATTTTCTTTTCTTTCTTTTTTTATTTTTTTGTGAGCAATATTGGTCCTGAGCTAACATCTGTTGTTAATCTTCCTCTCTTTTTTGCTTGAGGAAGATTGTCCCTGAGCTATCATCTGTGCCAATCTTCCTCCATTCTGTATGTGGGACACTGCCACAGTATGGCTTGATGAGCGGTGCGTAGGTCCTTGCCTGGATCTGAATCTGCAAACCCTGGGCTGCAGAAGTGGAGTGATTGAACTTAACCATTATGCCATCCGGCCAGTGCCCACACAATTTTCTATTTTTAAAGAAAAAGAATCAAGCTCTGCAAGTGCACAATTGTGTTTCTCTCAGTGTACACATCTGCACAAAAAATACCACTCTAAGACGTCATTAATTATTATTAGCACACCTACATTCTTAATTTCTTTACTTTTGACTCCGGAATTTTGAATTTTTGAGGACATCATTCTTTACTGAAATCCAATTAGAGGCAAAATTTTAGATAATTAAGAAAAATTCTGCAGCTACATGAGCTAAGCAAGAACTGGTTTTTACAAAGAAGAGTTTGAAACTCCCAAGTAACTCTACAGATTGACCTTTCTCATCTTCTCAGAATTTCATCTTGTAGCCCAAGGGAATCCAGAAGCTAAAGTGGATTTTGTTGAGAGTGCATCGGGTGAGAGGGGTTAGCATTGACTGGTTCAGTTCTTTGCCTCTACACACTTTCTTCCTGTGGCCCAACCACCCAAATGCAGGTGCAATGCCAAATGGCCTGCCCCTCCACCAGTCTGTCCTCTTCTCAGCCAAGAGGGATGCAGGAGCTCAGCACCACATAGCCTTTGCCGCTAGTGGCTTTGGCCCATGCTTTGGGTTGTGATTCTAATGCTTCTGCCTTGTCTTGATTTGTTGGATCTCAGTTTTGTTAACTGAATCTGCCTGGGAACCTGCTTAATAATTTTCCACACTCTTTAGTTTGCCCCATGTGAGGTCTAATCTCCCCCAACTCCTCTTGACTCTACAAGGAGTTGAAGTCTTGCCTCTGACCCCCTAGCCAATGGTTGAGGCCCTATGCACTTGCTTAAATATTCCCAGTTGCTCTATTTAACTTGTCCATCAAAACATCCTTTTATGGCCCTGTGTCTATGGTAATGGTAACATGGTGACTGCTGTCATTCAGATAGTGGCCTCTGTCTCCTAGTCAACCTCCTCAGAGTACTTACAGCTGATATGTATCCTCTTATACTTCCCATACTGGTGGGGGATTGCCAGGCCCTGGCCTCCTGAGTCTGCCCTGCTTCAATATAGTGAACTGAGTAATGTTCAATAATCCCCCATTAAGTGATAATAGGTTGGCATATTTACACATTTTTTAAAAATTGTGTTTTTAAATTACACTAATTTTTCAAATGTTGTCTCTTTCTACATTTCTATATCTCTACTGGTATACTTTTCCTTTCCACCCACTTGTTGACAACTCTGTCCCCTCTCGATGGCAGGAATCGTCTGATGCTCATCTTCATAGTAATGTTCTCAACTGGGCAGACTCCAATCACACCATATTGTTGGAGAGTCAAGCTTTTGTCCTGGACTATTGTATTCTGTCTTATCTCACTCTAGTTAACTCTTCTGCATTCAGCCAGATATGACAGAAGTGGCAGCATGGTAAAACTATAAGGGCAGTACAAAATGTAAGTAATTTTCACCTCTGTTTCTTCTATTTCAAGTTCCTGGGATTCTCTTTTCCTCTCCCTTTTTTTTCTATCAGATCAAGGACTCAACTAGAATCAGTCATAATCACTTTCTTTATTTATCACTTTATTTATTACTAGCTACCACTATTAATAACAACAAGCCTGCGGGCTGGGCAAGATCAGACCTATTTTGCAGAGTAGGAAGGTAAGACCCAGAAAGGTCAAGATTATTTTGCCTTCAGCTCTTTGCTGTTCAGGTCCGCTCAAGTGGGCAGCAGTGAGCAGGGAGGAATTACCTAGGGGGACCCAAGGGGGCTGAGTGCACAGGGGTCAGGAGGGGCTTCAGTGGGGAGCAGAGAGGATCACAGGGATTTTCAGTTCTTGGGTTAGGCAAGTGGGCTGAAGCAAAGGCAAATCCAGCGGCTGGAGATTTGGCTCTTGGCTCTCAGTCTACTAATGAATGGGGGAAAGGGGAGGGGCAGAGATGGAAAGATCTGCGTACTAAAGGCTACGTCTGGAATGGTTCACCTCTTGGCCAGCTCTGACCTTTTGTAGCATGACTAGAGAAATCTGTAATCAGTTATGCTGTCTGCCTTGGGGGAGGGGCTAGGGGTGGGAGTCAGCTTGCTTATTTTCTGATCCTGCTGTTCTTGGATTCAAGACAAATCATCCAATTGGAGCTATTTATAATGAAAAGGAAGCCCAAAAGAGAAGCAAAGTGGTAAAACTTGCATTGGCTGTGTTAAAGCAATATTAATTGTAAATGTGACTTGCTTACTATATTTGACTAAAGTTCTTACGTGGTTTACAGGGCCCTACAAGATCTGACCACCTTGTCCCATTTCCCTGCCTATCTGATTCAATAGCTTGCCATTCTCCCTTGCCCTGGCTGCTCCATTCTGGCCACACTGCTCTCCTTGCTCGGGAGAAGGCAGGGGTAGGGACACACAAAGGCTTAGCAAGTTCCTGTCTCAGGCATTTGCTGGTCAGCCTTCCTCTTTCTGAGACACACTTCACCCAGATGTGGGCAGGTTCCCTCCCTGTGGCCTCTGTCAAATGTCATCTCACTTGAAAAGTCTTCCCTGCCTGCCATCCATAGGAACACAACCCCTCTCCTTCCATGCCCTTGGCGTTCCCTATCCACTTGCCCTTGCGTGCTCTCTCCCTACTGCCTTTGTTATATATTCACTTACTGTCTGCCTCCCTCACTCCCCATCTCCAGGGCCACTGAGAACGCCAGATCCGGGAGGGCCGGCCATCTGTTTGTTCACTGCTGTTGATGCAGCACACAGGGCAGCCCCTACCGAGTAGTAGGTGCTCAAGAAGGATTTGTTGAATGAATTTATGCTAATTATTCCATGGAATAATATCTCTCATGCTTAACACTAATATGTCTGACTCTATTATATATGTCTTATTTTACTTTACTAAACTTTACTAAATTTTAATAATTCAAAATTTTTAATTTTAATAAAAGATACTTTATCCTGTCACCTAATAAAGTATCTCCTTTGTCATCCTCTTCCCCAATTTTAAGTGGCTCACAGAGATACAAATAATAGGATATAAACACATACAAAGAATAAAGGAAAAAGGAATAAAGTAGTAAAGTGAAGCTTGTAGTAGAATTAGAAGACAAAAATATTGGTCTTCTGTTAATTAAGCCAGTGGACTCTATTCAAAACCTGGAAAAAAAGCAAAAAAAAAAAAAAAAAATACAAGCACACTACTCTTTAGTTCCATTAAGTCATTGTTTGAATCCAGATCTTGTTACTTATTAGTTGTATACATGGCAAATTACTTAATTTCTCAGGTTCTGACTTTCCCTTTCTATGAAATGGATATAATTATAGTGTTGACCTCATGGCTCTTACTGGAAATTGAATGAGAACAGAGTGCATTGAAGTCCCCAGTGCAGTGCCTGGTCCAAGTGCTCCATCCCCAGAGCGGGGGCACTCATGCAGGAGGTGGGAGACAGGGGTGAGGGGTGCCCTGCATGGCTCTGCCACAGACCATGCCAACCGCTCCACAAACCAGCCAGCTCCTTAGCTCTACCCTCGAAGCAGCAAAGCCACTGTGAGAAGATGTCGTGTCCATGAAAGGATCCATTATATCATATGCCCAAGTGATCTTAAATATTTTTAAAAGGAAAATTCCCCAAATACTATCCTTTTCAAATCTCTTTTAAACATGAATCTCACATACTAAACTGGGCTTGGGTTTGGTACGAAATGTGAGGATAAACACCCCCTACGTTTATAGATTGCATTGGAAGCAGGGCTTGTACGTAGAGTTCCTACAACCTCCAAACTAATGTGCTATGCTTTACCTTGGTGCACCAACAAGAACTGTCTGTGGAAATGAATGAGCTGGTCTGGGTGGACAATACTGTAAGTAACAGCCACCAGGAAAAAAATCCTGAGGAAAATTAATTTTCAACAGTGGAACAGAGCAGGGAAAACAGAACTTGTTTCTCTGCTTATGATTTATAACATGTCCCCTCTTAACTCACAATAATGAATCACAACTTTTCCTCCAAGGAGTTTATTCTCTGAGTTTGACTCTGGATATATGTACACGCGAGGACAGGAACTTTCCTTCTATTTGGAATTCCTCCATGCTCTGTTTCCACATCCCGTTCTTTCCAACATTAACCAAAAATCTCTGAAAAGAATTTCTCCACAGGGACTCTCCTCCCTTGCCCCATTCCTGTTTCTTCAGAATTCTCAGCTGAGTTTCATCAAGAGGCAAGTTTCTAACAATTGGTTTAGGGCATAAAATTCATATTCTTCTAAGGAACATTTTTATGATTCAAAGGTAAATGTCAAACCAGTGATGAAAACGCAGTAAGGAAAAAGAAAATAGGATCAAAAGTGGTATGTATTTTGTAGTTTCTGCATTTAAATTTTATAATATGGATTTAACATAGCGCAACTATCTTACGAACATAGTTATGTAATATTTTTACATTTACCTGGAATTCCATCAACTCTTAGTTATGTTTCCATTTATTATTTGTATCTCGACTTGCTCAAAGCCAGCCTTTTAGCATAGTCTCCACAGATCTCCTTGTCGCCAAATCTGGTGGTTACACTTCTCAATATCCAGCTTATTTCACACCTTGGCAGCATCTGACACTAATGACCTTCCATTCCCTTCTTCTAGAAACATTTTATCTCATTGGTCATCGTGATAACCACACTTCACATTTTCCTACCACATCTGTGACTGTTCCTTCTCAGTGTCCTTTGAGGTTCCTCTTCTTCCAACTATATCTTAAATATGGCTTTTCCTCGGGGCTCTGTTCTAGGCTGCTCTCTTCTCACTCTAACCTCTGTTTAAGCAACCTGTCCTATGTCCACAGCTGCTGCAATTACCATGTTATTTACATCTTCATCTAAGATTTGTCTCCTGAACTCAAAGTTATTTATTCAACACTTCCTGGTCTTCTGCACTTAGATAACACAGGCACTTCAACCTTAACATGCCCCAGTGGAATGCCTCCATCTTCCATCTCAACCTTCTCTTCTTTCTGCATTCTTTCCTTTGGTGACTACCATGACTAACCATCCCATTACCCAAGCTAGGCCTATGGGTACCATCCTAGATTTCCACGTGTCACACTTTCTATCCATCCTCTCCTCCCTGTTCCCAGTGCTGAGGCCTGAATTCAGACCACTGTTACTCTCTGCCCTGTTTACTCTCCCACCTCCTAACGAGTCTTCCTGCCTCCTGTTTTGTTCCCACCCAATCCATTCCTCTCTGTGCACCAACAAATACAAACATACAAATCTGATCAAGATACTCAGATTTATAACTATTCAATGGCTTCTCACTACCCTCAGGATAAAGTCCAAAGTCCAAAGTCCAGTCTATAAGGCATTAATGGATTGTCCCTGCTTGCCTTTTTAGCCTTACCTCTTTCTTCTTGACATGTTTCCTTTTCTCTTCCCCTTTCCTAACCCTCCAAACTTTAGTCTTTCTGAAAATCTTCCAGTCCTCTAATGTTGTTTCCTCTACCTGGTTTTCTCTTGTTCCTGCACATTCCTTATCCCTCCCTTACCTGGTTAACTTCTATGCCTCTTTCAGCTGTCAGTTGAGCTGTCACTTTCTCCAGGAAGGCTTCCTGGAGTGAAGTGCCCTTCCTGTGCAATCCTGGTCCCACTGCACTTTAACTGCCTGAGGAATGGCAAGCCATGCCAGCTCTGTGTGCCCAGGGGCAGTGTCTGAACTGTTTGTGGTAGAATACTCATGTCTTACGTAGTGCATAGCACATAGTAGGTACTCAATAAATATTTTTGGAAAAATAAATAAAAGAAAGAATAAAATCTAGTTGTCAGGTTCTAATTGACTTTATAGCATATTTGTCTATCCGTAAAGTGTGAGCTGCAGAATCTTTACTATCTTTAGACAGAGGTTGGAAGAGTGCCCATCTTAAAATTAAAAAGACAACACCACCACCCAACATTTCTTGAGTATCAGGTGCAGGCACTGTGTAGAGTACTTCACCTGTGCTATGTCATTTTGTTCTCATGGTGATCTATGAGGCAGACTATTATTTTCTCCACATTACAGATTAAAAAAAAATAAGGCTAAGGGAGATTAATAATTTGGCCAAAGTCAGTGGGCAGATCCAGGATTCTATGCAACTCCCAAAGCCCCTCCAAAATACTCATTTAACAAAATGGATTAATGTGTTTAACAAAAGTGTACTGAGTACTTGTTTTGTGTAGAACACCACAAGAGATATATACACACAATCCCTGCTTTACTCCAGTGAAAATAACCAGGAACACTGAGGACAGGGACTATTTTGTTTTTGGTTAGTTATTACTATCAGTCTGGCAAAAAATGTTCTGTATTACATGGAAGAATAAGATGGGCAAACCAGAAAACTTTCCAGCTCTTCTGCATCAGATACTGTGATTTCATTATTTAGCATAAAATGTGAATGCTCAGGTTCACTAACAGTCAAATCCAGATGCAAATGCAAATAGAGAAATACAATGGAAAACCAAATAGCAGATTCTCATTATTTGCCTTTTGTTGAAACCTATGTCAGTGCTCTCCACTGCAAACAAGTACTGAATTACAGAATTCTGGGCCTGGAAGAAACCTAGAAATGATTTACTCCAATTCTCCCCAGTTATTTTAAAATTTGAGGTCCAAAAGAAAACAACTAGTAAGTGTAGGAGATTACCAGGAATCAGGAAAATTGGTCGGCAGTATCAACAAAAGCTGAACCTATACTTATCCTGAGACTCTGCTATTTTCCTGCTTGGAATATACCCAACAGAAACGCTTTTCTTCTTCACTGAAAGATATATACGATGATGCTCATACAAGCATTTTTTGCTTTTTGCAATAACCCCATACTGCAATCAATCCAGTGATTATCAATAGCAGACTGGGTAAATAAAATATGATATATTTAAACAGTGGAATACACCATGTAGCAATGACACCAAAGAACAAGTACATACGACCATGTGAATAAATCTCAAAAACATTACGCTGAGCTAAAGTCATAATTTTATTATGATTTTATTTATATAAAGTTCAAAAAACAGCCTAACCTAAGCTATGATGTCATAAGTCCAAAGAATGGTTACTAGGGGTGAGGGGTGGGGTGATAACTGGATGGGGACACGGGTATTTGTTGGAATGTTGTTGATTTTTGTCTCTTGAGTTGATTTTGTTACACAGGTGTGCTCACTTTGTGACCATCCATTGAGCTGTATACTTATTATATGTGCATTTTTTCTGTATGTATGTTATACCCAAAACCCCTCCTCCCCAAAAAAGGAACTATGGCACTTCCATTATCAGGCTTATACTTTATCAAGAAATTCTCTGGCACAATGGGAAAAATTTATGGAATGTTGTGAATCTTAACTCTGCTAAAAGTAATATTTGCTTCAGTCATATCAACAAAAATTAATACTTCAATATTGCAAACGTTTTCTAAAGAAACAAATATGTTTGATGAGAAAACAAAAAACAATATTTCCTTTGGCAAGCATTTGCTGAATTGGAGGTGGCGAATGTAAAGCTTCCGAAGTGTCACTGAATTTGCTTACATGCTCAGTTTACTCAAGATTCTGAATTTTGTGGAGTAGTATTTTTTAAAAACTGTGAGATAACAATAATTGTAACAGAAATAAAAAGATTGACTTTCTAAAATGTTTCTATGGCTATGTCCCAACTCTACACAGCTGTATAATGCCTGGCATGTAATAGGCATTCAAAACCCATTTGCTATATGAATAAAAATATGGTACATCAAGCACTCTTTAGAATACTTCTCATCAATCTTTGTCACATAGAGGTACAATGAGTATTTTTTTAATACCCAGTAAATAGAAAATTACCTACACTTTACTATTTTAGTAGACATATAGTAGAGACTAATGACTGAAAAAAAAAATCTATCAAAGTGCTAATTAATATTATTTACAAAATACCTATAAATGATAGAACATCACTAAATGGTTTATGAAACAACAAATCATTTAAGATAAATAAGTTTTTTATTAAAGAAAAACTTGGGAGTCACCAGGAACTTAGAAAAATGAATGAAAAAATCTCCCCCTGCCCACTACATTTAGAGAAAAAATTGAAACAGAAATATGGCTCTCCCTGGAACTAATCATATATTAAGTTGGTGTCAAAAAAACCTTAGAAAATATTAGCTTTCAGGGAAAAACACTTACAATTTATATTTTCTACTTTTAAGTAATATATTCTTAACTATGACTCTAAAATCTGTCTAAACCACCATTAACATTTTAAAAGAAAGTTCTGTAGTTCTTACCAAACAGAAATAAATAATACCTGACAACAGCATTAGGGACCATAAACATAAAATTACCTGTTATTAAAAACTGAGCACATTTTTCTCAAAGAAATATATTACTCAGCTGTAAAATAGTATGTTTGCCATTCACACTAATGTTTCAACATTATGGTTCAATCTTCTAAAAAGCTGACATGGAGAATAATGGCGTAATAAACTAATTCATCATAATGTGCAAAAGAAACCACTGGAATAAATTGTAATAACCTTTCAAAAACTAGCAGCTTTTAAAAGTATTAATTTCTACTCCAGATAATTGGAAAGGACACCTGGGTGGGTAGGCAATATTTTTTATGGGATTGTTCTGTCAGGATCTCAGATTGTCTCTGGACTCAGCAATGATCATTTAGCACTAAATGACAGTGAATCTTGCAAATAGGTCTTCCTAGATGGTGTTGGCCATAAATTACCCAACTCAACTCCCCTCAAGGTCAGCCATATGAGAGGGCAGGTATCAAACGGCCTTCCCTGAGACCTAGAGTGGTCCTCAGGTTTCTCATAAACGGCCAATAGTTGTGTTGGCTGCCATAAAATCAACTTAATGGACTGACAACATAAATTACCATCAAACTTGGACAACATTCGTCCCTAGGAAACAGCTGAAGAATGCTTTTATATCAGAGCTGGGGAAAATGGATAACAATATGTTTTGCTCTATACCGGATCATAAATATTTTTAACAATGCTAAGTGGGGAATGAATTAATATTAGAAGCCACAATATGTTTTACTTGATGCACTAAAAACAGCATCTAAGTAATATTAAAATGACACTTGCTTTTTGAAGTAACTGATATATATATCATAGCAACGTAATGGTGTGTGTGTGTGTGTATTCTAGGGAAGAAGGCTGTATTTGCTTGGAACTGGGTATTTTTACTAAAGCTAAAATAAAATCTAAATATTCTAATAAGATTATGGATTTCTTTCTAGTCTTAATTTATCTATGTAGTCCATTGGACCCACAGGAAAGAGAGATTCTTCAGCTTTCACACTATGTTGGATAAATCATTAATTCTCTTTATGGCTCAATTTTTCCATCAGTAAAGTAAAATAATTGTTATACAAAGATATTTTGAAGTCAGTGGAGTTAATCCTTGGAGGAAGGCACCAAATAAACCCCAGATTACTAGAGAACTATATCAATAATTTGTGAAAGTAATTTACTTTATACAATCAATTTACTATTTTTAAACGTCAATTTGGTAGAAAAAATAAAACAGCTAAACTAATAACTGGAATTTTGGAGGGAAATTAAACATCATTGTTTTGCTGAATTTTCTTTACTCATCTAATTGTGCTGCCGTCCTGTGACTGCGGTTATTCTTAGTAGTATTATTAGTATTATTATGACTTGAAGCTACAATTATTCTCTCAGGCACTTTTATAATATTATCTCTTGGAAAGTGGGACTTACTATAGATTTTGCTAAAAGAAATGCTATATTGAGTAAAAGCAAGATGTTCCTTGAATGCAATGACATCTCAGACCATGAATATTGTATATAATGTCCAATGAACTCTATATACCTTGTAAACTATAAAACAAACAGAATTCAAAGTTAGCGTACTTTGTGTCTTTCTCTCCCATATCTAGTCATCGCCTTCTCTCGTGTCTTTCTTTGCACTATCTCTTGCATTTATTGCTTCCCTTCTAGTCCCACTGTCACTTCTGTCCAGAACCTCATCACCTTAGACCTGAATTATTGCAGTAGTTTCTTCACTCCCAGTCTCTTTCCACCAATCCATCCTCCGTAGTACTGCCAAATTAATCTTTTTTACAGCACTGTTTTAATTATGTCATTCCCTTGCTCAAAATTTTTCAATGAGTCCCCATCACCTGGAGGCCAAAGGCCAGAGTCTTTAGCTAGAATCGGAGCCTTTGGCTCTTTGGCCTCACTTCCTTTTCCAATCTTGTCTTTTCCAGGCCCCCTGCACAAACCTTCAGATCAATAAATTGCTGCCTGGCCACCTCCACCACAAGCACCTGCCCAGCCAGTGTCACCCATCCTCTCTGCCTAGCCTGTTGCTCCTTCTTGAGGCTGTTTTCACCGTGTCAACCCACAGTCAGCACTTCTAGCCATGAAACTGGGGCACTCATTTCTTTTTGTATTAAACATGGTTTATTTCACTGTTGCAATATTACTTAACTTCAATCTCTGTTGCTTAATGGTTACCATGTCTTTTCTCCCTAATTCATTTGTAAAGCTCTTTGAAGGCAGAGGTGTTTGATTCTTATTATTGGCCAATCTCCCTAGCACGAAGTTATGAAAATAGTTGGCAATCGATAGACACTTGTTTAATGAATGAATGCATAATGCTGCACTAGGCTCCTTGTAAGATTAGAACGAAAGCTAGTCAGTTGTGTTTGTAACTGGTGGTATTCCAGAATAGCAATGTACATATGTGAGGTAGTTTCCCTGAGTTTAATAAATGTTTTAATTTTTAAGTTCTTAGTGAAATTCTAGATTTTAAAATATAAGCTGAGCACATGAGATGTATAATGTTAAAATCTGACTTTAATATAAATGTAGGCACCATTAGAATAAACACAAACTAGTGCATATTCACTGAATGAGTACTAATTTTCTGAAAGTTTCTTACCAACAGGAAGCTCAGTAATTTCTAAACAAAACTAAAATCACTCTAAGAATAAATTCAGAGAAAAAAAAGATAAGTACGCAGCAGTCCAGAGTCTTTACTTTATAAATCAGACATGAATTTTAGCTTATAATATTCTGCAGAAAGAATACGGATTTTGGAACTTGACAAGACCTAAGTTGGCAACTCAGTTCCGCTCCTTACCAGGTGTGCCATCTTGCATCAGTAGCTCAATGCCTTTGAATCTGAAATTTCTCACAAGGCAAATGGGAATGCTAATATCCAATTCATTTGAAAAACTTGAGATGAATGAACCCCTTCTGAGCTGTTTATTAGGATAACGAATTTAAAGTCTCTAGGTCACCCAGCCCAGTGCCTGACACATTAATAAATGTAACTATTATTATTGTTTTTGTTTTGAGAGGGTTTTTTTTTGCACTCAATACCTTCTATCTTTTATGGAGGCAATTGGTTTCCCTAACAGTTAAAGAGCATGAGATTAGGAGTCTAAAAGATCTGTGTTTGAATTGTGGCACTACCATTTATTAGTTTACTAATCTATCTATTAACCTATCTGAGTCCCAATTGTGTAAGAAAATGTATGAGGAAAATAAAATCTCCTTGCAGGAACATTCTGAAGACTAAGGATGATCTATTTCAAAGTATTTAGCATAGACTAGGCACTCTATGAACAGCAGATATTATAATTCTTATGAGTCTGCCCTCAGACAGGTACCATCCTGCTATGTATTGAAGAACTCATGTTCACGAATATATATATATATATTTTTTTTGTGAGAGAGATCAGCCCTGAGCTAACATCCGTGCTAATCCTCCTCTTTTTGCTGAGGAAGACCGGCTCTGAGCTAACATCTATTGCCAATCCTCCTCCTTTTTTTTTCCTTCCCCAAAGCTCCAGTAGATAGTTGTATGTTATAGTTGCACATCCTTCTAGTTGCTGTATGTGGGACGCAGCTTCCGCATGGCCGGAGAAGCGGTGCGTGGGTGCACCCGCAGGATCCAAACCTGGGCTGCCGGTAGCAGAGCGCCCGCACTTAACCGCTAAGCCAACGGGCTGGCTCATGAATATTTTCTAAGTAATAGAAGTAGGAAATTTTTTCTCTATCATATTTCACTACTTTGCAGAAAAACATAATTTGGTATTATAAAAATTATTCTTATAAATAATATTTGTATAGTGACATAGTTTATAAAATACCTTTATTATTTAGGACTATACTCTAAAAATATTCCCCAAGTTAGCCATTTGTTGCTGTATTGCTCCAATCATTATCCTTGCAACCCATTCTACCATCAAGATGCTTAATAATTAACAATAATGATAACCTGCAAATATTAAGGTGGCTATTAAAAAAAGTTAAATATGTTATTATCATAGGCCTATATTTTTAGAAGTCCTTGACAGTTGAAATTAGTCAAATGAAATTGAGCAATTGATCACAGATTCTCCATCTCAGCAGCAGATCTTGGAAGTAGAAGTCTCCTCTGGGTGGGCTTTGACAAAAGACAGTTATGAAAGTGGTTTCTTAATTTCTCTTTGACTTCTTGAATATTGTTAAAAGTATCAACTGGGTTGCCTGCTCTCATTCAGGTTAGATTACAATTTTAAAAAATCTAGTAGATGGTTTCTGCAACTTATCACATAAACAAATGAAAAGAAAAAATATGGGTAACTTTCTTAAATCTAAATACATGCATAGGTCATATGCTGAGATTAATGACTTATTACCTAACCTTAGTAGGAATGCAATTAAATGCCAAGAAATCGGGCCGGCCCCGTGGCTTAGCGGTTAAGAGCGCGCACTCTGCTACTGGCGGCCTGGGGTTCAGATCCTGGGCACGCACCGACGCACCGCTTCTCCAGCCATGCTGAGGCTGCGTCCCACATACAGCAACTAGAAGGATGTGCAACTATGACATACAACTATCTACTGGGGCTTTGGGGAAAAAACAAAAAAGAAGAGGATTGGCAATAGATGTTAGCTCAGAGCTGGTCTTCCTCAGCAAAAAGAGGAGGATTAGTATGGATGTTAGCTCAGGGCTGATCTTCCTCACAAAAAAAATAAAAATAAAAATAAAAAAATGCCAAGAAATGGAAAGCACCTTATAGTTTCATAAGACTGAGCTGTGTTTACTATCACAATAACTGAAGCACATGCCTAATAACTCATCAAATATATTTATTTCCCTTCAGCATCTACAAGGTCAAAGCCAGATATCAGGCACAACTAGAAGTACCACTAACTCCTTTGAAAAGCTTTTGAAGAGACTGTCTCAAGAAGCAGCAGGCTGGATCCCTTTGAGACCCCTAGGGTGTTTCAGGTACTCTGGGAGGTGCACACATACTTTTAGAACCATGTGTTTAAGGATAGTATTACTCTTATTTTTTTTCGGTAAGGAAGATTGACCCTCAGCTAACTTCTGTTGCCAATCTTCATCTTTTTGCTTGAGGAAGATTGGCCCTGAGCTAACATCTGTGCCAATCTTCCTCTATTTTATATGTGGGACTTTACCACAGCACGGCTTGATGAGGGGTGTGTAGGTCCGCACCTGGGATCCAAACCTGTGAACGCTGGGCTGCCGAAGCAGAGTGTGCGGACTTAACCACTATGCCTCTGGGCCAGCCCCAGGATAGTATTACTCTTAATCCTTCAAATGAGTAGCTTGCCACACAACCATTCCTTATACAAGGTATACGGCTCTATATGCAACAATCCTGATTTCCAATGTTTTTTGTCCTACGTCCAGTCCTTGGTTTAGTGATTATGGCCATTATACTTATATTTCAAAACACGACAGAACATATTATAAGGGTAACTGCCACTTAGTAACTGATAACTGAACAGCATTGGATCAGCATTGGTTCTAGAGCAATCTTTTCTAGATCTGCTTCCAGAATCCCTACTCAGGCCTGGCATTTCTTCATCTCTGGTTTTCCTTTCCTTTCATTGCTTCTATTTTCCTTCCAACACTTGCTAGAGATTTCAAACCATTTGGGGACTTCTTAAGTATTTTGGTGTTTATATTTATCAGACTCATAATCATAATTTATGTTTACAGCATCAATGATCACTTCAAAGCCATTTTACAAAGAAATACTTTGATCTTCATAATAATGTCATGTGAGGTGAGGAAACTGAGGGAGGAGGAGTTTATATGATGTGCCTGAGTCACCTGAAAATAGAGTCAGAACAGAGTACTTGTCTCGTAACTCTGAATCGGGCCTCACTTCACCCCCATTACTACTTTATCATTTGTTGGTCGTTGGATTAGACTTGTGTTAGAAATTCTTTCTCACCAGCCGTGTGATTTTTAAATATGTTGGTTAAACTCTGAATTTTAGCTTCTTTGTTGGTAAATGGGGGATAACAATACCTACTTCATAGGTTACTATGAGGATTAAATAAAATGGTGTATCTAAAGAAAAAAACCTAGAATAAGGTAAGTGTTCAAAAATGTTAGTCCTTACAATCTCCTCTCTTGGTGATACTTCACCTAAAAGTAATTTGTTTAGGTCTCCAGAGGATCTCTGAAGTTACTCTGTAATTCAGCGGTGGGCCAGGAGGACAGAGTATATTTAATGTATCAGTAGGGTGACAGAATTTAATTTAACCAAGGATTTATCAATCATCTACTACATCCCACCACAGTGCTAAGTGCCAGAGATGCACAGATGAAGTAGCAGCAGCCAAGGAATTTTGGCAGTGACAAGAACAAGACTTGTTGACGATTTCCTAGAAAATAAAAAGATTCCAGGAGGGGCTAGTCTGCCAAGTTTAACAGAGCTCTTTGTAAATTCTCCAAACAATTTCAAACAGAATAAAAAGATTTTAAAACTTATAAATTTTCTAGTTTACTCTTGAATGGTACATTCTACCAAACTCCAAAGTGTTACTTGGATTGTGACAACTGTACCCAACCTCTATGATTACATAGGGTGAGGGAGGGAGCACGGAAGAGCCAAGATCAAAGGGAATTTAGGAACGAAAGGTCAAAAAATGGGTTAGGTGTTTCTGCTTTGTTTCTGTTACTTGAGTCACCTAGATTATAAACTACCCTGGGCAAGAATACCCATTTGGTATTTTCTCCATCATTCTTCTTCAATGTCTGGGAACAGAAATACTTGTTGAGTTGAATTTTAGCCTCTGAGTCAGACCAAAAAAAAAAAAAAAAAAAGTTATGACTCCACCCCATTTGCATTAGCCCATAAGAAAAGTATTTACAGTCAACTAAAAACATTTCGCATTGAAAATGCTCTTTAAAAGGTCAAATCTAGTGAAGTCTCACCATAGTTTGGTTTAAACTACAAGAAGAGAGGAGAATAAATTTCATCATTATCAATAGTAACTAGTCACTGGCCACCTGTGTGTGAGGCAACATGCAGAATGAAACAGCCCAGGGTTTAGGGTCAGGACACTTTGGTTCTCATTCTGCTTCTTTTCGTGATTTTAGGAAGTGGCCTGACCTCTTGGGGCCACAGGGATCCTGATTTTAGAATGCAGATGATGCTATTTTATAGCATTATTGAGAAAATTAATTGAGATGGAATATTACTATATATACAGTAATAAATAGGTATTGATTTTTGTGTTTAATATGTATTAGACTATTCTAAGCTTTTTTTATTTATTAGCTTATTGAAACTTTACAACAACTCAAGGAGATGGAGAGTATTGTTATTCCTATTTTACAGATGAGGAAATTAAGGTACAGAAATTCTTTTAAAAAACCTTGCCAAGGTCACCCAGCTAGTAATTGTCTGAGCAGAAACTCAAAGTCAGGCAGTCTCACTCCAGATCTGTGTTCTTAACCACATCCCCATGTTCCCTCACTCCATCACAGCAGCTCATGACATGCCCATTTCCCCTTGCCCATTCTGCTAAAAATGCAGATCCTGCCTTTCCAGAAATAATCAGTTACACTGAGGACACGGGACATATACATAAATGAAGAAAAAGCAACACACAATACAGGTTGTCAAATGCCAGAGGAGGGGCATAACTACAAGTCCTACAGAAGTTTGGAAGAAAGGAAATAATTGGGATGAGAAATCAGCAAGATTTTGTAATGTAGGTGAAACTTGACAGGTCTTGGAGAAAAAACAGAACTAAAACCAGCAAGGAGGAGTTGGGAAAGTTATTTCAGATAGTGGGAACAGCAAGGACAAAGGCTTTCTCTGTTCAGGAAATGAGACTCAGTGTCAGTGGGGAAGAAGGTTTCTATATGGGAACACTGAGACCAGAGAGCAGCAGACAGTTTAAAGTCTTTCTGTGGAATGTTTTAAAAGCCCAGGAGAGTAGGAAGGACTTCCTGCTGGAAAGCCACCGGGAGTTTGTGAGTGGCTGTGTGCTTGTGTGCGCGCATGCCAAGTCGTGCCAAGCAGCACTCTCAAAAGGCTGGTGAGACGGCAGGTGATTAACCTGGATGGGCGTAAGGAAGGTTGGATAGCGGATTGCAAGAGCACAACGAGGCTTCAGTACACATACCTACATTCAGACACTTGCCAATTATTGCAGCGATGATTATCCGGTTGGTGGATACTCCATGGCCTCTCCTCCCCTGCCAGCTGTCCTTTTGGCTTCTTCCCTGCTTGTTAGCACCTGGGGGTAGAGACGAAGGCAAAGTGATTTTCCAATTAGTCTTTTTTTTTTTTTTCCTGCTCCTTAGTAGCCGTGGTTAAAAATTTGTATGCAAAGACGAAGTATATTGTGCATGATCAGAACATATCTTTTTTTTTATGGTACTCCAGTTCCTTATTAGACAATTTGCTGATGAAGAGCAGAGCTCACATTTGCGCCTACTCCTGGACTACGTAATTGTTAATTCCCTTTGATCAGAGATGGACTTGTAAATTGGAAGCTACCTTCATGTACTTTCAGATCATGTTCTTGTTTCTGATCTGGCTGCTGAGGTTTTTAGGAGAAACTGGTTAAATGGACTCTGCTTAAAAATGTTACATATTGTCTATCTTGACTGACCATTTTACACCATAAGATGATTATCCATATCAACCATTCTGACCTTTGCTACTACTTGAATATATTAAGCAACGGCTGCTTCTTCCAAAGTTGAATATAGACTACCAGGAGACCTGAGCAATTCTCTAGCTACAGAGTACATGTTTGGCCCTAAAACTAAAATGTTGTGGGGCCAGTCCCGTGGTGTAGTGGTTAAGTGCACGCGCTCCGCTGCTGGCGGCCAGGGTTTGGATCCCAGGCGCACACCAATGCACCGCTTGTCAAGCCACGCTGTGGCGGCGTCCCATATAAAGTGGAGGAAGATGGGCACGGATGTTAGCCCAGGGCCAGTCTTCCTCAGCAAAAAGAGGAAGATTGGCATGGATCTTAGCTCAGGGCTGATCTTCCTCACAGAAAAACAAAAATCTAAAATGTTGTATTGGAGAGACAGAAAAAAATGAAAGAGATGGGAAAATGAAACAGATCACAATGAAACAGATTTGCAATGACAAACTTTTTTCAAGTAATATTTCATTGCTATTTCAGGCTATTATTAAGAGTATATTTGACGTCTAAATAGATGGCAGGAGCCCAGTTCCAATACATCATTATCACTAATATATATTTGAAAATAGTAGACATAAAGATTATTCTAATGCAAAATAGCCAGAATATCCATCTTTCACTTGGGCCCATTGTATTCGAATATATTTAGGGTGCAAACACACAACCTCTTTCAAGAAAAGGAAAAGACCTGAAAAATTTACATACTTGGCTAATAGCCAGCTACCGAATCCATTGTCTGTCTTCTCTGATTAACACACGTTCATATATTATTTCCAGTTCTTCCACTTGAATTCTAGCAATGCTTCACCTCACAATCCCAACATTGCCTGAATAGTTCTGGTGAAACCAGAGAAGGAACAGAAAAAAAGTGCATTCAGTTATTTCAGGACACGTCACACATCAATAGTGTCCACATTTTAGCCAGAAAACTGGCTTCCTTGCCTGTGAGAACTTCTTGGCATGTTCATAGGCCCGTTGACCTCAATATAAAAAAAAAGAAAACAAAGGCTCAACCACCCTGCTTCTCAATTTGTTTGATAAACTAGAATTATTTCTAAAGTTCTCAAATAAACAGAAATCATTATAATTATGAATAATTAAAATGCTAAACTCAAGAGGGCACTCAACATTCATTACACTGTAGAAGTCATCCCCTAAGGGTTGTACCTTCAATTAGTTCAGTTTTTACAACAGAAGAAAAATGTGACAATCAGTAATTGCGAGTGTTTAGTACAAGGAACAACACAAGCTACCTCGCCTTTAAATCACCCTCTCTCAGCCAGCAGAGGCCTTGCTCTCTTTTAGATTCTTAAGATTTGTACTAATTCCAGGACACAGGAAAGCAATAGATAACAGAAAAACACATTGCCTTCAAATCTTTGAGTAGATGAACTTCAGTTTTATCAGCTACTCTACTTGAGTAGGTTAAAGCAGAATGTAAGATATAACAATGGTTTTAAAAGACAGTCTTTTTAAAGATATTTTATAAAATTTATCAATATATTTATTCATTTAATTTACAAACATTTATTAAGCACCTATTATGTGTCAGGGTTTATGTTAAACCAATAGTTACATTGCACTGTAAGAACTAGACAATGGTTATTTTTTTAAACATATACCAATTTATACATACAAATTTGAATATAGCAATATATTTGCATATTCTTACAAATATAGAGTTTGGAGTACATATCTACAATTTATAAAAGAAGCTATTCAAAGTGTTATTCCTCATTATTCTTGAAGCTGCAATAAATTATTTTATTTAAAAAGTTAAATCATAAAATTATTTAGATTTTTTTCCTCACAAGATCTCCTTTATAAAAACTATAAAAGGTTTTTGTAAAATATATCCATTTTCTTTTGCATTAATAAAATGATTAGGGTTTTTCTTAGGGACTTAGAGAACTAAAATGTAAGTCAAGTTGGAAATGGTTTAACAAATAGTAACTACAGTTTTGTATCTAAGAGACTGTGGTAAAGCAGATATTTTTGCTCTGATTCAACATCAAATTGACAACCATGACCCAAGAAAGAGTTATCTTTTACTAGCTGCCACTTTGGGAGATACATTTTGTCTTTTATTTAAGTAGAGGAAAGAATTCATTAGGAATGTGGTACAAGTGGTTTCACAATGATGAATCTCAAGTTACCAATTCCACTTTTAATGATTAGTTGCCTGAGTCTTGTATTTAATTAAAATGGTTCTCTTAAATGCTTATATTTAATTTAAACATAATTAGCTAAACCTCAATCTTACTGCCTCATCCATTTTGAAATTAATTAATTTATAAAATAGCTCAAAAAGTGCTGTCAAATTTTAAGACTAAAGTAAATCAGTATCAGTTTGCATCTTTTGTTGGTTTCAGTTGTGAATCCATAGTGAGCTGTTTATATTAGGTATGACTGCAGGATCTCCGGCATGGCTAATACATAGTAGAATCAAATATTGATGTCACCTTTATACATATGAATATTCTTTAACGTCCCAGGCAATAACAGTCTGTAGTCAAGGATATGATTATTTAAACTTTAAAGGGATCTAAATTTTATAAATTAATTTTGGCTTTAATACATTCAGGAGGAACCACTGATTTTAGCAGATGATTCACAAGTGTGTAACAATCAGTGTAATAAGACTTTCTTTGAGTCAGTCTGATAATGTAACCAGAAAGTGTTTTCAAGGAAATGTTCTGATTTTAACTTCTGTTTAAACAAACAACATGGTCTATATACCCGGGACCCAAGAGAGAGTGGGTAGTAATATAGAACTATTTTTCCTGGTCTACGGTATATGAGGATATTCTGATACACAATAGCCATCTGGAGTGAGTTCCCTGGTGCAGTTGGAAACCACATCCCCGAATATCCTACAGTCCTTGGTGTGCTTGGTGGGTAAAACTGCCAAGCTGTGAACATTTGTCTGTTAATGATATTACTGCCACTTATTAGGCACTGAATATGTATTAGGCACTGCACTAAATGCCTAATGAGGTGGTATTATTAGGCTCATTTTACAGATGAACAAAGTGAGACTTGGGGAGGCTAAGGTACTTGCCCAGGGTCACATAATTAGTAAGTGATGGCGGCAGGATGTGGAGCCTCACTCCATAGCTCTGCCCCTTACTGCCCCCAGCTCTCCATCAGGGGTCTAAGGAAGGCATTCTCAGTTGTGAGATGCTTCCAACCACCACCACTAACACAACAAAATACTTCTTCCTTACAATAATGGTGTGAGTTAATTAAAAGGTGAGGTGACACACTTGGCTTGACCATTAGTACCTAAAATCTGTTGCTCCCAATATTAGTATTTTCTCATACCAATATATGCAGAATTTTCTAATGTTTTATTAAAATCTGGGCCTTCTACTCTTCAGTGAGTAGAATTTCCAATTGGAAAATTTCCATTGGAGAATTTCTACTCTCCAATTTCCCCTTATATATAGTGGGGGAAATTTGTTCCCACCATTCTTTGACATTAGCTCAAACCTTTTGCACTGCCTGCCTTAGGAATTTCAATTCTGAGCAAGCTATAAAATCAGACTCAGCTTACACGTCAACTGAAACTGTGTAGAGTTTTTCCCCTCTTTTCACACTAGTGCTATTATGTGGCATTCCAGGATGTCTTTAAGCTGTACTGTATCTCAATTACCTCAACCACCATCTGTTTCTGTTCCTCCAGGCCTTCTCCCCAGTTCCCTAAACAATATTCCCACTCAAGAGCTAGACTTAGCATTTTCTGCAAAGAATGTGAGTAATATATACAAATATCCCTCCTATTTAGATAAGACGATATGAGATTGTGATCAAAGCCAATTTATCCCTTGATTTTCTTTCTTTTATTTTTTTTTTGCGGTAACATTGGCTTATAACATTGTATAAATTTCAGGCGTACAACATTATACTTCTATTTCTGCATAGATTACATCATGCTCACCACCCAAATACTAATTACAATCCATCACCGCACCCATGTGCCTAATCATCCCTTTTGCCCTCCTCTGTTCCCCTTCCCCTCTGGTAACCACCAATCCAATCTCTTGCTATGTGTTTGTTTGTTGTGATTCTCAGTTTAACATTTCAACTATCAACCATTATGTTAACTCTGGACATTCTTAGAAGGTCCAAAACCTTGGAACCATCGCAAAATAATCCTAATGTAGAGGGACTATTTGAGGAACAAATAGGGGTAGACGTACAGGTGCGTCTGCTTTTTCTTGCGAGGGCCTTAAATACCATCTGTTTTCCGTTCTTTTCTGACTACCATCTTCCCCCAGGATAAAAGATTTTAAAATGACTGGGGTGAAAAAAAAACTTGAGAAACTTGTTCGAGATTTTAATTCTGTATTTCATCTGCCAGACAGTAAAATGCAGTTAGCTGCAGCAAGTGTTCCTAATAGATAAGGGAATTGTTGCTTCACATATAATTACATTGAGTCTAACGGTGGACAGAGCCAACCATATCATCTTCATACTGTTAGAAGTGCTAGTAAGTCTGAAAAGAATCCATTTTGAGGAGGGTCAGAACTACTTTTATTTTACTACACACCAGAGTTATCAGCGAATAAAACTGATAATTCTTTTGCGGGAACAATTTTTGGAATATAAAAAAAAGTATTAAAGGGTAAATGAAACTGTTGTGACTGGCAGTAAGTTCAGGCATTTTGTGTTCTTTTGTGTTTGCTTTGGAATGTTAAACAGGTCGGGTTCTTTTTAAAAGAAAACATTTTAGTCAGAACATTCTTCCATGAAAGCCCTCTTTGACAAAGTGTCATTTTTTGATATATTAGTATGTCTGCCCACATTTTATATTCAAAAAAGGCAGGCAATCTTTTAACAACTTTTGACAAGCACGGGGAATTAAACTTCCACAGAATTGACTCTTAATGTAATGCTCTGGCCTGTTATATTTTCTATTTTGTATTTTTTCATGGTAGGCCACAACATTTTTAATTATCTCAATTTCTGGTTGAAAAAAAGTGCAGAGAAATTAAAGATGAATAATTAGAAAAGGAAAAGTTCAATTCATCAAGAAAATGTTTTAAACATATAATTCTGAAATTTCTTGAGAAAGAGAGCTACAGACAGAGCACTCATTGAATTATAAATACGTAACAGGAGATGTCAAAGAATTTTCTAGAAAACTAGCCTAGGAATCTCAAGAAATTCAGCTCTCAATTATACTTACAAGTTGCCTACTAAATCATAAATTTCAAAATGAAATCATCTCCCATTTATTGGCAATGCAGGCTCTGCCTACTGGAAACCTCCTTGGGATACCCCTGGGAACTTCAAGTAAACAAACTGTCCTCATCCTGTGTCCCTCTGACTGTGACCTTGCATGACTGGTTTCTGGATTGCTCTCCAGCCTCTTCTGTCTCCACGCCACTCGGCCATTGCTTATTCATTCAACCAGAGCTGCTTCTTTGGATTTCTTGAATATGTCAGGCTCTTGCTCCTCTGCCCACATCACTATCCCAATCAGCTTGGCTAATTTCTCCTCTTCTTTTCTATCTCAGCTTGGATGTCACTTTCCTCTGGAAGATTTCTCTGACAATTCTCTCTCTAGGTGTCCTTTCTCTAGATCCTGTAGCACCCTGTTCTCTCCAGTCCAAGTCCCTGTCACACAGTGATGTCACCGTCTCTCTATTTGCCAGTATCTTCAACAGACTGTAAGCTTCATGAAGACCAATGTCGATCTTATTTGCTGTTAAATCTCTACTGCTTAGACAAGTGCTTGGAATATTCTAGATGCTCTCAAACACTGTTAAACAGATTAATGAATCATTGGAGTGAAAAGTTCATGTACGACCAATAATTTTTTTTTTTCCCTTTTGGTGATAAAACAAACTGTTAAATATAACCACTTGTAAAAAATATATTAACTTCTTTAAGTGTTAATGTTCTCATTTGATTATTTCATTTAGCTGGAACAACAAGTTTCACATTTCCGTTCAAGAGCTATCTCATGCCACCTCTCTCTATAAAGAAAGTGCAAGGCAGGTAATAAGAGCCATTGAAGGGTGTTAAGCTCTGGAATGCCCTGCTTGGATCTGTTTAAGGTATAGACTTTTAATGGTAACAATAGGGGTAGATTAAAGACAGCATAAATATTTGTGAAGAACAACGTATCAGATCTGAAGGAGCTGAGTGTCTTGTTTTATTTGGCTGTGTCATTATAATCTGGTAACTTTTAGGGTGATGCTGTGACTGCAAAAGGAGAAAATGTGAAACCAATACCCATTAGCGAGTCAGGGAAATGGAGCTGGAGAAGAGGGCAACTTATGAATATTGTTATTAGATAATCAAGAGCTGTAATAATCAATATACTCTTGAAAGGACCTTAAATCTAATGAAGCAGCTGTGGATAACTAAATTATGATTAGGACAGATTCAGGGAACTGGTTCAGAGTTCTTTGCATCCAAAATTCAAATAAGTAATCAAAGTGAAATTGCATTAGCTGACCTCCTCAGCCCACCTCTGAAATACAGGAGGCATTTATTAAGAATACCCAAAATAACAGCATGACATAACTGCTTCCATATTTCACAAACTCATTTGGCTAAGGGGGAGGGTGGGTCGAGTTGGGTGGGGGAGGGTAGTTAGGAGGGGAAGGACCCAGAAGGAAGAGAAGGAGCTCCTTGCAAAGAGAGAAGTGGAACTCTTATTTTAAAAATTACCACAGCAGTACATTTCTTAAGTCAAGATTAAAAATACGATAAGTTTACAGAATGTTACCTTCCACAGCAAAAGCAATATAAAAACAATTTTTATTCCCACATAAACTACTTAGCACAGCTGCCACTGGTTTTGTAGATTAATGCTGGCACTGAGGGGCCAACATGTATAAAACAGATTCTCTGTACTGTTTAGTCTTCAGCCTTCAGTATTTCTTTGTCTCATTTCTTATTTTGAAATATACTGAAATATTTCACCAGGAACACACATGGAGCTGTTTGCACTGGCTCTCTTCTGGGCTTCCTGGGGCCATCATGTGGATGGTAGCAGAAAATAATTTCAAGGACAATAATAATGATGAATAAATTAAAACACAGTGTAGTCCCCATCGAGGAAATAAATTTATTTTACTGACCGGTATTTTCATCTCAAGGACTGTTTGCCCCACCCCACCTCCTTCTAAAATGCTTCTTTATAGCAATTCTCATGACAAGAGGGTGCTACAAATTGATTCTGAGGAATTTTTCTCCATACGTTTTTCTGACAAAATGCTTTTTATCAGATCCTCAGACATAAGGTGAAAACACCTGTCACAGTAATTTCAAATGTCTATCATCTACCAAATTATACATAAATGATCTATGGTTGCAATGCGGTCCTTGAATGACGGACTTTTTCAAGAAAGACTAACAAACACTGTTGAAAATATAAATGGGTATGTTGCAAGAGAAAGCCACTCACAGCATTTGCAGAAACTTACGGTTTTTATTTTTATCTGTAATCAGAACCAAGAGAACATTTCTGAAAGAACTAGTCTTGCTTTTCATTCACACAGAGCGTTATGCATACACGCACGCCTACTCCCAGGTATAGACAACATTCAACTAACCTCCACAGGCTGCAGCAGGAGATCGAGTCAGATTGGCAACAAAGCTTTTACTGAATGCCTACTCAGGGTAAACGATAAAAATAATCTACATCCTCACCCCATGCCACTCCCGAAAAACAAAGGAAGGTATAATGGTTGAACATGTGCAGGTGTTTTAAAAAGCACAGAGAAAGGCTCTGGGTTATAGATCTATTTTTACATCTTACACACCAATTCTTTTCTGTGATCTTAACTTATATGCTAGTCACTCCAAAAATTGATATGCTCCAAGATGATTCTATTGTGCAGCCAGAGCTGAGAATCCTGCTCGCAAGCCTTCTTCTGCTCTGCAGTTTAGTGACAAACTCCCTACCCATGTCTCATTTCAGTCATCTGTGCACGTCTGCTTTTCCCTCACAACCAGGTAGGCCTTTCACCAGGGCTCGAAAGTTATATTTTCCTATTCAATCCCCACTCCTGTCCTCAGAACTAGAATGCAATTCTACTGTAGTTTGAATGTGAAGTATTATACATTTTAATATCCAGATTCAAGGAAGTAAGTATGTATCAAAATAACGTTTACATTTATTATCTAAAAGAAGAACACTTGAAATAGCTAGGTCTCTTGACATGGAGTTGCAATTTTATAGGAAATAATACTGTATGAAGGGCAATGGAAAAACATATCCTCTTACTCTTTTAAATTCAGTATATTTCAGACTTAAACCTATGGGAACATAATGACGCAGTATTATAATTACTCCAAAATTCCTAACGCTTTGGCATTTTTTAATAGTGTAGATAATATTCAGGTGGGGCTCAAATGGATCTAAGCACCCTGCTGCTGTTTTGTAAAGCAGCATGTTCTACGGTAGTGCGGCTAAGAGTGGCAATATCCAACCCGCAAAAGCCAATAAAGAACATTCTTAAACATTACTTATTTCTAAACTACGTGGCACATTATAGCACTCTTTGTCAGCTCTTTATTGGTTTCAAAAGAATAAAAACAAACACTGAGGTCTTTACTCTGAAATCCATTTCTAGAATTTATCTTACTAACAAAGGACTGAGTCCTGTGAGAGGCGTTCTAGTTATAAAAGAATTTCTCTTCGTGCTAGTTTACTTGCTATTTGAAAGATGATACTTAATTTATAAATGTGCGTTAACAGCAACAAACTCTGTAAAATCATACTTTTCCATGGTCCACCTGATAAACCAAAAAGAAGGAAATTTACTGAAATAATATTTTTCTGTGTTTGGGCAAAACTGGTACATTTATGCATTTATATGGGAGGAAGAAATCAAATCCCAAACTTTTTTAAACACGAAAAAAACTTTGGAATAAGTCCAATTTGCTTTCAGCATTGTTCCTAGTAGTTATTATTTTTTTTAACCACAATTGCATATTCATTGAAGTTTTGCAAAAACACTTACTCTTACTTTTTCCTTCCTTTTATTGAAGCACACAATGATAGGCAGATGATACCAGTGCTTCCTTTAGCTGTTTTGATTTTGGATTGTATATACATGAACTCAGGTTGCCACAAAATAAGAAAGGAAAGCAAGGCATATTTCCAAAGTAACAACAGAACAACCTGTTTTGCTACACTGTGACTGCACTCGGAGAATGGATTTTTAGAGGTGAAAAATGGTTTATTACTCACCAAATCCATTTACAAATCAGCCCGGCATATGGGTGACAAAAGAATGACAAACGCAACAAATAACATGGGAAATGGCCACCAAACAAAACAAAATCTACTCTACAGTTATTTATGCAGCAAGAGTCCACACATTTTAGCTTGCCCTCTGAATCAAGAGGGAAAGATGAATGGTGACTGGAAAAGGAAGAACATACACACCTCAACACTAGGACGTTTCCAGAACTGTCCTACAGACTTCCACAAATGGTAGGAAAGGGAGCTGGCCACGGGAAGGGCCCCTTCAGAAAGGTGTCATTGTGAAGCTTTCATTTCCCAATTTGTTTTAAAATCTGTTTTCCTTTTTGTCAGGCTGAAATCTTTCAGGGACAAGGCTCATGAAAGCAAATAAAACATCACAGGACAATGGACAGATCAAGATGTACTTTTTAGGCTAAGAAAGCTGTCTTTATATAAAGCCTATCTTTTTAGAGGGAAGGGATGAGCGAGAACAGCTCTTAGAGAATAAGGGTGATGAATGGTTTTTTACAAAATGCCATGTCCAATAAGAGTCCTTCATGCATTTTTTGAAAAAGAAATGAGCAATACTTACCATACATGTGACAAGCTATTTGAAAGCATACATTTTCTTCGTCTCTTTTTTCATCTAGTTAGCCATTTCCAGGGACTGCGTGAGTTGCCCAGAACAAGACATTTTTGCATGTGAGATGTTGCTGGGGACTCAGGAGCTTGCCAACCCTGGGTTCTTGTCATTAGACTCATTAACTCTCTCTAGAATGGAAGCTCCATGAAGGTAGATTTATTTTTTTCTGTTTTGCTCACTGCTCTGTCTCCAGCACCTATAATCTTGCTTGGTGGACAGTAAGTATGCAATAAATATTCAAGGTATGAACAAACGAATATAGACGAGTTTAGACCCCAAGTTCTCTGACTTTTGGCTATCATACGTAGTTACCAATTCATTCAGACGTTAGCATGTGCCCGACACTGTGCCAAGTACTAACCATTTACTGTCTAATAATTTAAACCTCACAACGGTTATGAGAGAAAAGCATTATTATCTCCATTTTAGGATTAGCAGTAAGGTACTAGAGTTAGAATGAGGCAGTTAAGTAACTTATTTAACGTCTTGAAACTTGTAGAAGGTAGAGAAAAAAGTTAACCTAGTTTAGTCCGTAGTCTAAGCTCTTACTTCCTATGCTAAACCCTGGTTCCATCCTTCTTAGTCAATGACTTTCTTCCACAGTCTCAGGCTTGTCTTGTATTCTGATCCCAGGTCTTACCTAAACTCTGCTCTGACTTTGGTCTTGGGATCCCGAACTGCACCTGATACAAGCTTCGCTTCAACATTCCAATCTCCCCAGTACATCCTTCTGGTGTTGTCTTAGTCAACTTGAGCTGCCGTAAGAAAACATTGTAGATGGGGTGGTTTAAACAGCAGAAATTTATTTTCTCACAGTTCTGGATGTTGAAGTCCGAGATCAGGATGCCCGCATGTTGGGTTCTGGTGAGACCTCTCTTCTGGCTTGCAGATGGCTGCCTTCTCACCGTGGGCTCACATGGCCTTTCCTCAGTGTGTGCACATGGAGAGACATCTCTCTCTCTTCTTCTTCTTATAAATCCCCCAATCCCATTGGATTAGGATGTTGAGTCCCAAAGACCTCATTTAACTTTACCTCCTAAGAGCCCTATCTCCAAATACAGTCACACTGGGGGGTAGGGCTTCTAAATATGAATTTTGGGGGGACACAATTCAGTCCATAGCAGGTGCCCTTCTGAGCTAAGCTATCTGGGACAGTAACAACCACATACATTCTATTTTTCTGCTTTTAATCACATGATTCACTGTCACATTTGCAGGAATAACTCTTTGTCACCTTTTGGGTTTTGCAATGATTTGGCCTTAGTAATTTAGAGATAAATATGCATATCTTGGTCAAATGTGTATCAGATTTGAAGAACTGTTCAAACTCAAGCCATTCTGCTGATGCAATCCTTCAACAATAATCTCTTGGGGATTTCTTTATCACTCCAGATCGTTCACTCTGGCTGTCCCATGATCAGAGTTAGCATTACAGAGGAAAACACAGACTCGAGGGTCATATGCCTGAATCCTAATCCTCTCTCTAGCTGTGTGACCTGGAGAACATGGTGAAATTCATAAAATATATATTTTAAAATTATTGTTTTTCTAAGTCTACCAAATCATAGATAACTCCTGATTCCCAAAGGAAAAATTCATAGATATCATGTGGCCTAATACAGTTTCCAATGGTCCTCACATTTATGTGCTACTTTCCGACATATACCTCTGAGAATCCCTGTTCTGAGTGGACAGTGAGCCCAGGGTCACTTCAATTCTAAATTATTCCTTGGGATATCCTTCTGGGAATTTTTCAACTGGATGTTAGAATCAGAAATCATATTCTGACCTACTTATTATAAAGCTTCCCTATCTCAGGGAATAAAACGAAGCCTATGACAGTATCTCTTTAGCGACAATAGCCTTGTTCTCTAGACGCGTACTGAGCTTCTATTCGAGTGCCAGTGAATCTTGCAGATTACAAGTACGTGGCATCATGACCTGCATCAAGATTTCAAAACGCTGTTGTAGATTTGACCACTGTAGACATGACTAAAATGTCAGTCCTGGTGCAGGAGTGTGAACATCTTAAAAGAGAGCTTCCTTATTTGGGCAAAAATAGATCTCCTGACTCATGAATGTTCTTTCTTCAGGGAAGTCAAGGAAGTCTGATATTTTGTGTGTGTGTATGTGAGTGTGTTATGCGCACATGCTTTCTTGAATGGCAAAGTTCCTCTGGAGGAAAGATATTTCTTTATATGTTTCATTAGCATAATTACATTTTAAGATACAATAATGGTTTTTTTTTACATATGATTAAGACTATTAAAACAAAAGCATCACAGTAAATGCAAAGCCATTATTTAAAACAAGATGAGAATGTGTGCAAGTCATACATATTGTAGTATTTATAGGAATTTCTGGGAAATATTGTAAAGTTATCACTATTAGATTTTCACACAATTACTTATGAATATAAAATAATTATTATTATTTTATAAAGAAGAGATTGATCATACCCAACCTGCTATCAGGTACTAAATTTAGACAATAATGCAAAATTCAGGTAGAAAAAGTTATTTTTTGCAATGTTTTTTTTCATCATTGAACAAAGAAAATAAAGTTTTCTGTCATCGGTCAACACTGTGATAATTAGTTTAATTTAATTGCAGTTTCTTTAAAAGACCAGGCTATATATTTCTCCGTAATCGTAGAGAAGAGTTCTAGATAATAAATGTGGAGATCTGAGTTCTTGCTTTGTCTCTGGCATTAAATAGCTCTGAGAATTTGGGCAGATTATTAAACCTCCTGAGTTTTCCTGACTGCAAAGGGAGAGGATAAGATAAGAATAGATGAGCTCTCAAGTCATTACAGGTTCTCCTAGTCTGTGATTCCAGGTGGTTATTCCTATTACTAGAGCCAAAAGAGTTAATCTCCACGAACAGAGAAGATAGTAAAGGTTATTCCAGGAGAATATTATTCTTTATATGATCACAGTGGCTAACCTTGTCATATTAAACAGGATGCTCCAGGTGGCATCCTGCAGTTAGTTACTCCAGCCCAGCAGAAGCCATATTTGATGGTTCCTTAGCCTTCTCTGAAGTTTGTTACTCATAATGGTCTTTCACCAACTACTGGGGTTGACACCTATCCCATAGGGTGTTAACATGTCACTCTCTCAGGGAAGATTTACTTGATCCCTCTGCGACACTAAACCACGTCTCTTTTCATATGGGTTTACACAAGATTAAACAAGAAATTTCTATCATAGCATTTAGCACAATTGGTAGTTACATACTTATATAATTGTATCACATCCGTCTCCCTCATTAGGGTGTAAACTCCAAGACAACTAAGACCAGGCTAGTATTTTTTTCTTTTTTTAATTTGGTCTTTATATTTGCAAGAAAACAAATGAACATATCTTAAAGAGACAGTTCTATGGGGCTTACTAGGGAAAACAGCAGCTCCCTGCCCACTCCAACACCATTCTCAACTCCCCAGAAACAACTACTTTCAATTCTTCTAGCTGAATATTTTGGCATTTTTGACAATCTTTGAAAATATCATGCTTATATTACTTTTTCTTGAATTTTTAGTTTTAGGCATTGAATATTGCTTTCCTTCTTGGAAGAAAAGGCTCTAGTTCTCCTTCACACTCCCACTACAGTTAACACACCAACACTTTCTGTCATCCCATTCTCCCAACACGGTTAGATCAATAGTGATTGTTACACTATTATCAATGCATTGATTATTACGTAGTGCTGTTCTCAGCTGAGTCATGCAGTATACTATAATTGTGTCCTTTTTGCAAAAATCCTCCTTCCCACCAAGTTAATAATTATTGTTTAGTTTGTTTTCAACAGTTTATCATTATTTCAATCCTGGCCCTTTTCTAATTGTGCAAATCTCTCAATATGTTTAAATATATTAGGTATTTTGTCAATTTCCCTCTTTTGGAGAAGTCTCTTGGAGCTTTCTGCCTGGTTCCATTCTAAACTAGTTTCTGCACAGACATCATCCTGGGATTTCTAATGCTTTCTTTCAGCTTGCACCCTATGTTTCCTGATTCCATAAATCCTATACATCCCACTTGCTTTGTTTCTCTCTTTGGTGAAGTTCATCCTCCAAGGGCTTCCTGAGAAAGGGTACATGTAAGGTAGAATTTTCTGAATCTTGTATATCTAAAAGTACGAATATTGTGAGGTACATCTATCCTCACAAATAATCAATAGTGCCACTTGTTATAGATTCTAGATTAAAATAATTTTCCTTCTGAATTTTGAAGGCATTTATTATCTTCTAGCTACCCAGCACTGCTGTTGAGTGGTCTGATACTATTTTGACACTTTATCCAATCTGTGAAATCTGTATTTTTGTTCTGGAATTTCTTAGGATTTTTCTTTTTCCCCAGTGTTGTAAAATTTTCTAATGAATATGGTCTATTTTTATTTGCTGTGCTGGGCACTCCATGGCCCATGTTCTTTAATTCGAGAATATTCCTTTGGTGATTTTTTTCCCTTTCATTTTTTTTTTTTTTCCTGTGTGTGAGGAGGATTGGCCCTGAGCTAACATCCATGCCAATTCTCCTCTTTTTGCTAAGGAAGACCAGCTCTGAGCTAACATCTATTGCCAATCCTCCTCCCTTTTTTCCCCAAAGCCCCAGTAGATAGTTGTATGTCATAGTTGCACATCCTTCTAGTTGCTGTATGTGGGACGCGGCCTCAGCATGGCCGGAGAAGCAGTGCAATGGTGTGTGCCCGGGATCTGAACCTGGGCCGCCAGTAGCGGAGTGCATGCACTTAACTGCTAAGCCAAGGGGCCGGGCCCTTTTCCCTTCCATTTTTAAAGAAATTTCTTACACTGGGAAATTCTTATTATTCAGAAGTAGAATCCTTAAACTAATTTTTAAAAGTCTTCTCTCTTATTTTCCATCTCATCTTTTTGCTATATTTGCTGGGAGAATGCCTCAACGTTATCTTCCTACCGTTTTATTTAGTTTTTCATTTCTGCAATTATAATTTTAATTTTCAGGCATATTTTTTCTTTTGTTCTATGAACACACCTCTTTTATAGCACACTCTTCTTGTTTTATCTCTTCATATAGTCTCTGTTTCCTGTACGGTATTACTGTCTGGTTTTGGTCTGTATGTCAAATTAGATGCCTTCCTTAAACACGTGTTGACCTATTGTTGTCTCCTCACATTTATGAGTAAAGAGCTTGTGAACATGCAACAAATGAGTCAATTGTGCTCTTTACTCTAAGGTGATCCAGCTAGGCTGTTTCCTTAAGGAATTGCTGTTTTTTTTTTTTTTTTTTGGTGAGGAAGATTAGGCCTGAGCTAACATCTGTTGCCAATCCTCCTCTTTTTCCTGAGGAAGATTGGCCCTGGGCTAACATCCGTGCCAGTCTTCCTCTACTGTATATGTGGGACGCCTGCTACAGCGTGGTTCGATAAGCGGTGCGTAGGTCTGTGCCCGGGATCCAAACCTGCAAACCCTGGGCCGCCAAAGTGGAGCGCACAAACTTAAACACTACGCCACTGGGCTGGCCCCAGGAATTCCTGATCTTTATATCCTTTGGCTTTTCATTTTTGGACTGACCAAACTCCCCAAAGACTCTTCAAATACACTTCCTGGAGAAATCTGATTGCCTGGATTCTTCGAGTCCAGTGAGGAAGAAGGCTGTGGATCTCAACATTCTATATGTAAACTCTCACTTAAATCCATTATTTTCAGTGTGATACTCCTGTTCTTTCTTCCACCTGACGTTCCCAAGTCCACTGACTCTCTGTTTTCCCTAGTTATGGAATAAAACTGCAGTCTCCCAGCTCTACGGATGAGCAAGGGGATCTGGAGAGTGTCGAGTCGCTCTTAGTCCATCTTCCTGTTACTAAGCTCATGTTTACTCCCCAATTCCAGAGATATACACTGAGGCCATTTCCTGAGCCTTTTGCTTTGGTGGAAACTGCATTGCTTCTGGACTTTGCCCACTTGCTGCTTTGAGGATTCAGCATTTTGGGGTTTGCGAAATCAGTTTCCACAGCTACATCTGCTTTCCAGCTGAAATGATTTGTTGCTGTTGTCTCTTATCTCATGCTTTTGTCCTTATAAGTGTGTGCCTTTAAAAGAATCCTTTTTCAGTTACTTCATTAGGGTTTTGGGAGGTAGATAATACACCTAGCTATGCTGCTTACCGTGGCATCCTCATCAGAGAGCACAGTGCTTGGCACTTAGAAGGTCTCTGATAGATATCTGTTGACCGAGTGAAGGAATCATCACCATGTGTAATTCTTCTCATCCTCTTCATGTGAATAAGGCTCCACCAATTGACCAAATTCTCTGCATTGGTCCTATGCAGGTGTCTCCAAATATTAAAAGATGTTATATAGTCTTTGTCATCTTAACATAAAACCATGTATGGAGCTCTTTGGTCTCTTAGAACGTTGCTATTGTGAAGATATCTTGTTGGAGCTAATGCATCATCTAGACTAGAACTGAATACCAGTGTCCAACAATGACAAAGAACTTCTGTGTAGCTGATATTGCCATCTGTTCCTGGTTTCCACTTAACATGCATATTAGTTATCTGAACAGATTCTTAGATGGTGAAGATCACTTTATTGCTGCCCTTTGAGTATGGGGTCATCATGAATAACCTCTAACTGCAGCTGTGGCCAAAGAGATAATGACTTCAACTGTTGACAAATGCTCTAGGTCCAGACTTAATGGTGGTCTAATAACATTAAATATAGAAAATATGGGACAAAGGAAAACATGAACTCACAAAAGAATCCCATTGCATATATCCTGACATTTTTTCCTCCTAAACGAAGTTCTTCAAAAGATATATTCCATGTATTTGTGTGTTCTCTCTTCTGCTCCCTCTCCCAATGTTATTTTCAATCACAAAGTAATAATTATTTTAAAATGAAAATATACTTAAAATTGATCATTATCATTATTGCCTTATTGGTTATTAACACACAATGCTATACATATAAAAATAGGCTCCTTGTTTTATTAGAGAGATACTTAAACAGGTAGCTTACAAACTTTATTTATTTATGCTGAAATAAATGTTGTGTTATGGGCAGAGAAAGACGACATGAGAAACAAATTCTATGAGAATCAGTCTTGAGGCAGGTAATTTCTAGGCTTTGAAAATAAAACAACAGATGCTGGCTAAATGAAAGAGACCTTGTCTCCAACTTTGTGGCAGCACTAGGGTGAGTGAGGAGAATCCTCAGTATACATCCCCACTCAATGCCCTGCAGTGTCAAAAGCTGTAGCTTCCTGGTTACTCTGGGATGTGTGTGGAGGGAACTATTTTCTGAGGACAAGCTTGGCCCTGCCCACTGTGGACCCCCTGGCCCACCTCCACTCTAGGCTCCAGTGACCATGTTTGAGGCAAGTTTCCTGATTAGACTCTTTAATTTCCGTGAGCAAATTTAACTCTATTTTCACCTGGTTGATCATAAAAGCATACGTACCTTGACAACATAGGCACTTAAATTTCAGGTTCTTCCAAGGTTGTAACCTTGAACTCTGTTGGCAAATTTTTCCCCAAAGCAAAAAGTGGCATATAATTTTCAATATCTTATAGAAACAGTTATATGCTCTTCAAGAGAGAAAATATTTTTCTGGTATTAAATTCAAAATTGAATTTGTCATGTAGTCCTTCTATAAGAAAGAATATAATGAATATTAAATAACATAATGGATATTATTTTGGACAAGGGTTTGAAAACTTGGAGAAAGGTTTTTCACAGGGTTATTTTTGTATCACCTTCAGTAAGTGGAGGGCACAGTATTATGACAATTTTTGAAGGCACTTTTGTTGAGATCCAATGTATGCACATAGATTTCTAAATAATTTGATGATGATGATTGCAAATAGGTACTTATCACGTGCCTGACACTGTTCTAAGCACTTTACATACATGAACTCATTTAATCATCCTAATTACCTTAAGAGATAGACACCTACTATTAACCCATTTTATGGGTGAGGGAACTATCTTGAAGAGGGGTTACTATTTTTGCCCAACATCACACTATTAAGTGGCAAGAACACAAGGCTAGACTCTGTCTATCTAAGGTGCATTTCACTTTTTTCAGCCTAGTTTTTTTTTTAAATCACTTCTTTCAGCTAGAATTTTTTGAAGAAGTTGAATAGTGATAAACTCAAAATTAAACTCGAAGACAAGAGCCTGTCTTATAATTCTAAAGTGTTAATTAAAAAACAACACTCAGGAGTAAGGGTGACATTCCATTTTTGACAGTTTAGGAGATCGCCTGTAGTCTCAGAGGGAGACCACAGGGTAGTCAACTAGGGACCTCACAGTCAGGTAATTTGGGGACTGTTGGTCCTAGGGTCATCGCTCTTACTCTCGGGTTATAAAGTAAAGAGAAATAAATCACTCTGATGTCAATAAAACATACGCTACTACAATTTCTCTTTAAAAAGTTATATCATGAGCTCTACGCCACAGAATATGATTTTATTGTTTTTCTCCATAGTTTCCACAGAAAGTTATACTCTTAGGTTTTTTTTTTCTCTATTTTTTAAAAATTTCATTTGATAGCAGCATGGAGGTGTTTTTTTTCCTTACTTTTTCAGATCCTATCAGGCTAGCATCACAGCAGTCTTTACCGAACAGGACGAAGTGGCTTATGTCTTGTTTGCCCATTCATGGAACACATTAAATCAGCAGGTTCCGATTAATCCCTGGTGTGTGCGACACTAGAGATCAAAGTTTCCTGCTTCCTGATTTAATCAGCTTTGGTGGAGGAACAGACATGTAAACAAATGATGACATTTTAATATGGTAAAGTCTAAAAGAGAGAGAGAGAGAGTCAGTCATGGAATCTTAGAAGAAGGAAAACTATAACTCTCCTTGGAAAAGTCAGGGAAGTCCTCAGAGATGAGGTGATATCTGAATCATAATTTGAAGGATAAATAGCATGTCACAGATGGACCTGGTGAGCAAAGCTACCAGTAAAGGAAAAACCTTGCGGAACCCAAAGAGCTTGGCATGTTGGGAGACATTGAGGACTGTGGCACAAGGATGTTCAGGAAGCAGTGTTGCATGGATGTTAAGAAGGTAAACTCGGGCATCATTCTGCCTGATTTGATCCCTGGTGCTGACCTCAGACAAGATCCTTATTAACCTCTCTGTGCCATAATTTCCATATCTACCTAATAGGGAGAAAAGTCCCTAAACTGTAGGGTGTTTGAGGGTTAAATGAAATAGCATTGTAAAGCCCTTAGTATAGTGCCTGGCACATAATAAGCACTCAGTAAATGTTAACTATTATCATTATCATCCCAAAGAGACAACTAATTCTTAAGTAATCAATATCACTATTAAGGTTGAAATTTCCTCCACACGAGTCTTCACAGTAACAGTAAGCTATTAGATTATGCTTACAGATCCCTTTAGACAGGTGCTCTCTTCTACAAATCAGGAAGCTATTCCTGGAGGGCAGCTTCCCAACGCTAATGTTCTGAGTGGTATCTGAATAGCTGTTTCATGGCCCATCTGAGCATTCAGATTTCCTTAATTATGAAGTCAGTTGATGAATGGGCACAAAAAATAAGTGCAAGAGGCTCGTTCTATCACTAGATGTCTTATGTACATACTTTAGAAGGAGAAATGTATTTGTCAAGACATATAAAGTTTATCTTCTTGGGGAACATGAATCGTATTGAGAAGAAGTTCTTATCTGAGCTGGATAACTCAGAAATCAACCCTCTAGTTTTAATTGATTTTGACTTACAAATCTCACCCTTACATTGACAAAATTTTGACAATTGAATGGAAGAAAGACCTGAAGAAATTCATTTTTTAAAAGCTGGTTCCTTTTAGCTGAATAATGTTAAATGATTATGACCACTTCAACAGACAGCATTGAAAGATACAAGGAAAATTAGCAGGACATGCAGTCTTTACATGTAGATTCCATATCCCACCACTTTCCTTGTGAGAGTTTTAAGTCATTATTAAGTCCAGAGAGCCACTAAGGAATGGCTGTTTGAATGACATTAACAGGGTTAGATGAACCTGTTTCTCTAGAGCCAAAATTCAGTAGAGCAGACCAAATTCCACAGATGGGACATCTTTTCCAGTTTCTTAGATCAGGCCATTGGAGGAAGGGGGAAAGAATCATTCTGTGGATGAAAGTGGCAGCCAAAGGGCAAAGAAATTCTGTATACTAGGGAAAATGGGATTGAATATGAGTAGGACTCAAACTGAGGGACTACAGACAGACCAGACTCAGTGACCATGTCACAAAGCATGTAAACAGAATAAATTTACACAAAGCACATTTTGTGTGAATTCAGCTGCTGTAAGCCGACAGGGAATAGTGGAGTCAGGCTTGGAGAGTGCCTGCCCCAATCAAGGCATGTAAATTTTTCAAAAATTTAAAGCATTATACAGGCCAAACCAAACAAATCTGTGTCCAGGGCCAAGATTCTGTCTGTTATATAATCCTCTGGGTGGGTGGCCTCTGGCCTATGCTGAGAGGGGAAAAACCACACTGTGGGGCAGAACTGCTTACATCCTTTGTTAATAAATATGCAATTGGTTAGAATACTGAAGAGATAGAGTTTTCAGGTGTATGTCCCCGGGCAGGACAAGGGTGAAGTTTAGTTGGTGAGATCCATATTAAATTAGGGGAATTAGTATTAGGGGCCTACGTTCTCTGGTTTGGCCAATTTGTCCTTAGGATCTGCTATGTCTTGCCTGTGTGTTGGAGTGGAGGCAGAGTGAGCAAAGGAGTATAAAGATCTTTCCCAATCTGTCCTTCCACTGAGTGGGGCTTTTGTGAGAGAATGAGACATTACATCCTTTAAGTAACTTCTTTTATTTCTTTCTATTTCCTCTTTACTTTAAAATGGAAAATTCCAATGACAAAGCCAAAGAATCAAGGATTGGCCCTTGCGAAAATCTATTCCCTTGCTGGCCTAAAACTCTACTACTAGCATCATTCCAAGCACTTTCTAGCCAGGCTGGGGCTCCACAAAAAGAGACTCCAAATTCCACAGGAGTTGAGTATCAGTCTATAAAGTGACAGTCACTAGATATGGATTTTAGTATGTGTAGTGACAATAAGCTACTATATGAGTGTTTTTTGAAGTTACTTATTTAATGGTATTTTGAAAGACTTTTTTTTCCCCCGTTTTTTAAAGGAAGGGATTTGGAATCATTAGGAAGAAGAGACTAAATTCCTGGCAAATTTGTAAATTAAAAAGAAACAGTAAACAAGAGGAAGGGACAGGACTAATTGAGAAAAAAGTTCTTTTGAAGGGCAAAGAAGTAAAGGCAGAAGCTTCTTTTTGTGGTGCTTGTTGCCTCAAAAAGAAGATAATTTTAGCAGCAGGAGGAGACAGCAGGAAGTGCCAGAGCTCCAACCAGCTGGCCAAGAACCAGCCATTTTTGGTTGAAGTGAGAAATGACTTCTCTTTTCCTCGGAACAATTGATACCAGCTCAACACAAAGTTGACATGAGGGAAGCCATATAGCAGAAAAGCAACCATATTGTGACTTTGAATGCTCTCTGATTAACTAACCCAGCTGGATGCGCACCCTCCAGGAGATATACATGCTCTGTAGCTTTTATGGCCCCTCCCAGCTGCGATAAATTGATAACTTTGTTCTGTTGAGTTCCTTAGGAATGTGATGACCCCTGGACAGAGAGTCTACGCCAATAGCCATCATCAATGACAACTGAAAGATCTGGGTATATGGCGTTGCTCTAGTCTCTGATGCATATCCAGTAAAACAAAAGATTATCAGGAACTAAGACCAGATGTCTGCCCCACCCAGAGGCGAGCAACATATATAACTGGCCTATAGTCTTTGTTCTGTAAGATGGTTCTTTCGGACATTAGTCAGCCATCTTCCCCCTTGCTAGCAAGCTGTAATAAAACCCTTTCTCTCCTACCACCTTGCCTCTCGATTATTGGCATGTCTTGCGGTGGGCAGACGACCCCCCCTTTGGTGAACACAATGAGAATCAATGGAGAAAGCAGGGGTAGGTTGAACGGGCAATTAGCATCTTCTTTCCCACACACCAGCAAGGCTGATACAGGAAGTGATCGGTCAGGTTGTGTGAAGAAGTTCTGGGACAGCTCTGTAAGTGCACAAAATTAATGCACAATTAAGTAAATTAAAGAAATGATGGAGCTTACTTAGATGCATTCTATAATCATTGTGGACTTTGCTTTCTATATCATGTGGATTTAGAAAGAAATTTAGTAGAAATTAGAGAGTAATGAAAATATCTGCTACTTAGTACAAGTTTTTGTTTTAAAGAAAATAAATGCATTAATGAGATAATTATGGGTTGTATACCTAATTCTGACAAGAGATTTTCACACATTGAGGTATATGGGGTAGCTATTTTGGTTCAAAACTAATTTGACTTGAACTAAAGACTGACTCATGGCCTATCAAACATTGTACATTGTACATCTGCTTTAACAATTAAAGGAAAGAATACACTCTCTTAAGATAAGAATGCATACTTCCCCTCCTACCAGTATCAGTAAGCCCTATCAGTAATGCCCTATCGGTAACGCCCGCCCGTATTAGTCCTCCTGAAGATAAGTTCCCTTTCCTGGAGATACGGGTCATGTTGACCTGCTAATTTGCAACTGAATACCTCTTTGAAACTTTGATGAACATGTATCCTGAGCATGTTTAATGTATGTTCTTTATTCTGAAAATGCATGAAACTGTACTGAAAACCATGCTTCTCCAGAACGCTTTCTTCCTTTGTGGAAGTTGCTTTCCCAGGTTATAATCCTCAGTTTGGCTCAAGTAAAACCCACCTTCTCTCTCTTATCTATAGAACGGTTATTGGTTATTTTGCATCAACATCTCTCATGGTGGCCTACGCCTGACAGCCAAACACCTGTCTATGCCATATACTCCCACACCTCCATTCCCCAGGAGGAGTTACCCAGGGGCTTAGTGCTTAGAGTGCTTTAGAATAACAAATGTTTTATGGACTTAAAATATCACATATGATTTCAAACAGATACCTGGGTGCTTCCAAGACATAGGGCAACTGTCCAGAAGTAGAACTGAGGGAATAGTGGTAACAGTGAAAATATTAAAATCAGAAAATATTCATGCCATTACTACCAAAGTGATAAAATAGGACTATAGAATGTTTATATTTTAGCTAAACATAAAAAGAAACAAAAACAGCATCTCATGCACCAAAATTAATAGGGGAAAAGAGTGACATATCACACACCAAAATAAATAGGGGATAACAGCAGCAAACTAAAAATTCAAATGTAAAAATGACTTAAAATTTTGTGACTATGGTCATAAAGGATGCAGGCTCAGGATAAGGTATTAGAACAAAATAAATGCACACACTTTTTCTGGAATTGGTCAGGTCTGTATTAGGTCAGCTTGGCATTTTCCAGTGTGTGAATTTGTGGAATATTGGTCCTATGAGATACTCCATTAAAAAAAAAGTTCTATGGTCACATATATTTGAGAAATGTTGCAAAACATATTTCTCCCTTGGAACTTTATAATGCACGCAAGCAAATTCAAAGCCCTGCAAAATCCTATAGTAAAGAAATGTTTATTTTCATTTTACACCCAGACCTCACCATTACAAGCACAGATAAAAACGAAAAACAAGAGGCTTAATTCTCCCTGCTGAACATTAGGGAAGAGACTTCTCCCCTCTCCTTTTGCTTAGAGCATTTACTTTAGAAAATTTATAATTGTAAATACTTTCTCCTCTCTTTAAAATGTATATAGAGCCTTTTGAGAACTAGATAGGCCTTTTGTCAGCTTTATGACCCAGCTCTGTCAGCTTCCTCAAGGACCTGGGAGCCATCTTTCTGAAAAATAAATATCAGGGAAGACAGCGCCCCATCTCCTAGTTTCTGTGGGAGGGCAGGAGCCTAACTTCAGTGGGTGCCTTGCTCCAACTTGCAAAGATATCTCCTGTCATAAAGATATGAGGTATGTTTTTCCTCTGGATAAAACCAATAAGCTAACACAGGTGGTCACCCCAATTACCAGGTATGTAGTGGGTTGGATCTGCTTGGCTATATAAGGGGATGCGATTCCCTTCTGTCTTTGTAATCTCTTTATGGCTTCCCTGTGACGCACAGCACACTTTGGTTTAATGCTTATTCAATAATAAAAGTTTTGTTTTTCTACTATGTTTGTGGAGAGGATTTCTGGGTTGGTAGAAGATTTTGCTTTATTTCCCCCCAACACCATACATATCTGAGCCATCACCCTTCCACCCTCCTTTTTAGAACACCAACTAAAATTGTGCACATTTTGCAAAATGCTGGTTTATAGTATTCCATTGAAGGTTTTATAAAATGACTCCAAATACCTTAAGATCCCAATTACCATACGAATGGGAATTAAGAAAGTTTGCCTGAAAAAGAGACCAAACTTAAGTTTCTTTAGGTATCCAGGCAGCCTTTCTCATCTGGGCTTCCTCATCTGAACCACAGAACACAAAAATGACTTTTCAATTCTTCCAAGTATGCTACATAACCAGTATCATTCTAGATATACAGGAGAGAAATTAATTTATTACATACAAGAGATCTTTAAGGCATGAGGGTTTAATTCTCTTGTGAAACTCCAGTTGAGCAAGTTGATCTTTACCTCCTCTAAGAGCAGAGCAATCTATATGCTGATGACTCTTCTTCCAAACTTTAGACTCATACATAAACGCAATTGCTGACTTGACATTTCCACTTAAATGTCTAATAAAAATCTCAACTCAATGTGTCCAGTACTAACTCTGATTTTTCCCCACAACCTTGCTCCTCAAAGTATCTTCCTCCATCTCAGTTGATGGCAACTCCATTCTTCTAGGTGTCAGGCCAAAAAAAACTTGGGGTCATCTTTGATCTTCCTCTTTCACCTATAATAGGAAACCTTGTTGGATCTACTTTCTGAACCTCTACTGCTATCACTCGGGAGTGAGATATCATCAACTCTGGCCTGGTTATTCCAACAATCTTCTACTAATCTCTCTGCTTCTACCACTGGTCTCTCCCCTGTCTAGTCATTCTCAGCATGGCAGCCAGACTGGTCCTTTCAGCCGTTCTCTCTCTGACCTCATGCAGGCGCACTTTCCTCACTGCTGTTCAAATATGCTAGTCATCGCCCACCTTAGAGTCTCTGCAATGACTGTTCCCTCTGCTGGAATATTCTCCCACGTGGCCACATCCTTACCTTCTTGAAGTCTTTGCCCAAATGTCATCTTCTCAATGAAGCTACCTTGACTCCCTTATTTAAAATTGCAACCCACTCTCCAATCCTTTGTGCTCCTGATCCCCCTTATCCTGCTGCCCCCCTCCCCCCATAGTACTTATTTCCGTCTAATATACTAGATAATTTACTTATCTTGGTTGTCAGGCTCATTTGTAGGTTAATGAGCAAGGTCATAAAATTCTCTCTTAGGAAATCATAAGCCTAGAGCACATTTCTAAACAGTCTAGCACAGTGAGGAGAAGCTGGCAGGGTAATGCTGGACAGAGGCAGGGTAAGGAAGCTGACTTTGGTGGATTCAGACAGCTCTATTGTTTTATAAATTATTTTAGAGAAAGAAAGGGAAGAAAAAACTTGAGGGCTTTGCTTTTCTTTCAAAGTCAAGACTAGGAGCTTGATTAACTCTTCCTAAATGAAAACTGGGGTCATAAATACCTACTGACAAGACGGTGTTGCAAACAATTTAAATGTTGACTTTACCTTCTAGGCTCCATGTGGTAATTTCAATGTCTTAACCAAAAACAGAAGAAAGAGTTGAGGTTTGGTTGATTCTCTCATTTTGTAATCAGAGCTGATGGTTGGTTGGTTAATTGGAAAAGTTGGCTAAGGTGGGAACTTGATAATTAATACACACTTTATACATTTCATTTTAACTTAAAATACATGAATCATCTTTTGAAGGAGAATCAAGGCCTTTTTTTGAGTGTGGGTCTGGTGATTGGTGTTCCTTATTTTCTTCCTTGCTAAGTCACAACCCATATTTCATGATCTTCAAATTCCAGTTTCATTCCTTTAAAGTAAAACCTTACAGATACTTGTGAAAAATTTTGAGTGGAGACTCTTTCTAATTTATTTTTTAAATTTAAAGTTTTTGTACTATAATTCATATTTACACAAGCAGTTTTTAAAAAATGATTCTATAAGTATATTCTGAAGTAATTTCTTGCATAATTTTACATTCCAGGGATGGATACATTTTTTTTTTAATCTTTCTAGATTTAATTTTTTTTTCAGTCTTTCAGTCTTTTCCATGCCTACTTTGATAGATTTTTTTGCAACTTCTCTTTATTGAGTCTTTCCAAAGAATTCAACTAAGTTTTCATAGAAATTACTCTTAAATTTCACAACTGTATTCCTAAGGTTACTAAATATTCAATTAAAATACACAACTACACAAAATACTATTAGCATAAACAGTTTGGGGGCAAACACTACCAGTTATGGATGAGTACACAACACAAGTGGTGGAAACAGAAATGCAGTGATCTAGAGAGTACTGCACTGGCCACACACACTCCGCACGCCTTGAGCCGCATTCAGGTAGTGTTGTAGAGGGCATGGTGAACACTAGTGTTTGATTTTGGCAAACAATAACCAATTCTCCAATTCTTGACATCAACTAGGTGTCCTACAGTTCAATTCAACTTTAACACTAACTACCCAGAGTTAGCACAGACACCGCCCCCCCCCCCCCCAAATCAAGGGCTCAGTCTCACAATACTGCCCTCACTTTAGATGCTAGTCTCAAGCCCCAGGTCCATAGGCTACCCACAATTCTGACTTGGCTACAAATTCAAGGGTCCCCCCACCGCAGATTCAATATTCACTAGAACAACTCACAGAACTCAGGAAAACACTGTACTTACGATTACTGGTTTATTATAAAGGATACAACTTAGGAACAACTAAATGGAAGAGATGCATATGGCAAGGCATGGGGGTGGGGGTGGGGTGCAGAGTTTCCAAGCCCTCTCCATTGTCCCACCCTCCCAGCACATCTGTGTTCACCAACCCAGAAGCTCTCTTCACCTCACTGTTTCAGAGTTTTTAGTTGAAGTTTCATATATAGGCATAATTGATTAAATCATTGGCCATTGATGACTGAACTCAATCCCCAGCTCCTCTTCCCTCCCTGGACACTGAGGGGTGGGACTGAAAGTTCTAACCCTCTAATCATGTGGTTGGTTTTTCTAGGCCTCCCTTCCCCCATGAGTCATCTCATTAGCAGACAATGAGACACTCCTTTCACTCAGGATATTCTGATAGTTTTAAGAGCTTTGTGCCAGAATGGAGGGGAGGGGGAAAAAGATCAGAAATATTTTTTATCCAGTCACAAATGGTTATGTTACTATAGTGAGCATATATGTTTATCTGCTTTCCCTTCTGGACTATGCACTCCTTGAGGACAGTTTCTTATATCTTTCTTTTTTCTTCCTGATGCACAAAGCAGATACTCAAAAATTGTTAGTAAAGGAGTGACTACCTGAATGAATCAAGCAAATTGCATTTTAGTAGTCTATAATATTGCTCAGTAATAAAAATATAGAACTAGACATTTCAGCAGAAATGAAACTATCATAGTCAATTGTAATAATTCATATGACAAAATTCTTATTAACTAAATATTGAGATGCAGAAACTCTAATATCTAGCCCCAGATTGGCCACTTACTCGCTACATATGATTGGGCAAGTCACATAACCACTCTAATCTGAATGCTCTCAACTATAACTCACAGGAAAAATAATTTCATATCATATCACATAGCAATATTGTGGGGTTAAATAAGATAATGTACTAATGTGCTTGTAACTTTAAAACATTAGTCAAATAAGAGTAATTAAGACGTTGTTAAACATACAATATTAATAAACATATAAGACTGACTTCTGAACAGCAAAAGAATATTAATGAAAATGCGTAGAAAAAACATTACCTATAAAGTTAATTTAAACCTAAAAGAGGCTGAAAAAGTTGGAGCATGCATAGCTCAATGTGACCTTCCAGCTCAAAGTTTGAGAAGGCTGTGGCATAGGAGCAGAAGAGACATTGTGAAGTATATTAAAAATTACCTCGTCTTCAGTCCACTTTGGGTCTGACCCTGTAATCAATGGGAAATTTTCCTGAATAAAGCCTGGAGGATACAATATATTACATCAACTCTTTCCAATAAGGTTATTTATTGCTATTTAATTCACATTTCCTTCAGGTTTTGGCAAGATTATAGAATTTATTCTGCTACATAGTAGCCAGCCAAGTAAATCACATTACGCACTTCCTTTATCACACATTTTTCTTACCTAGCATTGGTGGCTTTACTTCTTTGTCCCTCAGAGTATTTTAAAATTTAGCTGGACAAGTTTCCCTTTTATAATTCTGCAATTTAGTATTATTGTCTCCTTCCTAATATTTTCTTAATAAAAAGTGTTGGGAAAAAAAGTAGAGTGAGCCAGGTAGTTTTCAACAATAAAACCAGAGATAAGTGATAAATATTATGGATGAAACATTTTTCCTTGTGGACAAAAGGTACCAGTTGATATTACAACAAAAATAACACTATCTCTGTTACAGGGTCTCAAAACACTTCATTAGAAACACACAAGCACAAAGAGCAGCATTAGAGCAGCCTCGTGGGCTCCCCTAAGGACATTAATGGTGAAGATGACTCACTCCCCTTGCTTCATGCCAAGCATTCTGAGTAAGAAGTCCAAACTCTTGAGATCTGCTCAGGTTATACTGCACTGAGTTATAATGCAGTGGCTCTCAATTGTTTTTTTTTTTTGTTACTGACTTTGCTAGGCAACTCTTTTGGTAGGAAAAAAGACCTCACCATTCATCTATGTCACCTGTTTCTGCTTTCCAGTGGGGGGAAAAAATCTTGGTAATAACAATATTATACCATATCATATTATACAATACTATTACTACACAATATTGTACTATTCTATAGTATTAGTATATTATACTGTTAATTTACTTCACTACAGTGTAATTATACCATTCTATACTATAGATGCTGTACTGTACTATACTATCCTATATTAATTTCTGAAGAGGAGTTTGTGCATCTATCTACTTTAGCAATAGGTTGCATGACTAATCCATCTTTGAACCACAATATATAGCATGTCTTAAAGTATAGTTACTGTAAGCTATAGGCCAAAAATACTGTTCATAAAAGTGGGGATCACTAAACACTTCAGAGTTAACTAAATAGCCCACAATAAGTGAAATAGATAAGGATGAATTAAAACTAACAGTAATGTATAACAACGAATAGCAGCAATTGAAAACCCTGACCAACTCAAAACTCTACTGAGGAGGCACTGACACCACGTTCTTTCTGAAAATTGAGGAAACTCCAATGTGTGTGTGCATTTGCAGGAGGCTTCTGAGTGCTGCCCAATGGTGGAGTTCTTGGTCAAGCTCTTGATAAATTCTGACAAGCATCAATTTTAGGTTATGAGTGCCAAGTTTTAAACAATAACAATACTAACTCATTATTAGTAATTAACCCCCAGAGTGCTTTTCAATAGTGGCATTGTCCATTTTGGGGGTTGGAGATCTCTTCATTGTGGGCAATGGTCACTCTTCTAGACAATTATTGTCCCTTGCTCCTCAGCATTAAATGTCAATGGCATCATTCAATCTTTGTGATAGTTAAAAAGAACATGGCCAAATGCTTCCTAATGAGGGGATGATCATGCTGAGAATCATAACTGCTTGTAAGAACTCAAGAAAGGATCAGTGCAGCAGCCAGTCTGCCTCCCACCAGGAGAGCAGATCCTTTCATATTGCCTCAGTGACTCTTAATCTGAGCAGTTCACGCTCAGACAAGCTACAGATATGTTTCTTAGCTTTGCATTGCAGGAAATAAACCATCTGGCTTTCTTTATGAAACTGGGGGCCAATTTGCTTTAACTATACTCAGTTAGTTGTCTGTTTGCAGAAGTAGTTAGATAATGCATTACTAACTAGATGTTACTAGATAACATCTCTGACCCTTGGGTTGCCATGGTAATGGGTGCGTAAGTTTTTCAGGAACTGAGAGGGACCCTTTGTCCAGTTCAGGAAGTTAAGACCACCAACTCATCAACCGGGCTTGCGAGAATGACCCATAGGTGACCCTTTGATGTCAGGGGGCCGAAAACTCCACCCTCAGATCATGCTAATGCCGCCATTTTGTGAACATCTGTCCCATGCAGAGGCATGAAGCTTGACTATGCTTCGCAGATCATCTATTACCTCACTTCTCCTTACTTCCCCCCAATCTATCCTACCTGCCTCCACCTATCCCCACACTTCAGACCACCCTGCCCCTCTATCTCATAAATATCCCTAATCTCCATCTTCAGGGAGGTGGTTTTGAGACTTGTTCTCCTGTCTCCTCTCTTAGCTGTCTTGTAAATAAACCCTTTCTGTGCTGCAAACTCTTCATCTCGGTGATTGGCATACTGCGCGGCAGGCAAAACGAGCCTAGTTCCGTAACAATTACTTATTCAGTGACCCCAGATGAATTTTTAAAATTCTCTTTCTCAATTTTGAGAAGGGGATAATAATGCCTTTTTAAACTACTTTATATGATTTTATGTGAAGTGCTTTGTAAATTGTAAATCATGATGCCAAAAGATACTATTAATTTTATTACTTTTTAAAGATCAGAGATTGCCTTGGATTATATGTTCAATTCTCAAATATGGTGGTTACAGAGCTACACTATAAGCTCAGTAAATATTTCTGGGCAACAAATGCAATGGATCTAGCTAAAAGCAAACAGAGAATTAAAATCCACAAGAGGTCACAGCAATTACTGGGATGTAAATGGCAGACCAGTTACAGTAAGTTGGAATTGAGGGTAGCAGGGGGCATGTGGGCTGTACAAATTTTCAGAATCACTTCATTATTGCTGAACTGAACTGTGTATACTGTTTCTTCCTACATTCTGCATTTTACCTGAGACCATACATTCTCCGTAGAAAATTCAATTCAATTAAGCAGTTTCATTAAGCACATGCTAAATTTTGGCACTGATTTTGCTTTGAGAATTATTAATTATATATTTTAAATCTTTAAAAAATATGCATTCCTAGTGCCTTTATTACTGAAAAACAAACTTGTCTATCTTCTCTTTTATTACCCTCTTTTTAAAAACACCTTCCCTATGTATAATTTTCAAGATTTTTTTCCTCTGACCCAATTTTCTCCATTTTTAAGCTCCTCTTTCTACAATTTCCCTTCCTGTATTCTCTCAGCTTTTCTATTGAGTATTGTCTTTTTTTTTTTGCCAACTCATTAAGTGGTCCTAGAAAAAACATTTGGTATTCAAATTCTGGATACTCATTTTAATAAAAAGAAAATTGTTAAGCAGAAGATGGAAATTACTTGTTCCTGTTCCAATTTTTATTTTGAAATCCTTGATAATAGGAACTAGCATATGAGTTTGAATTTAAGTTGGTTAGAAATATCAATTGAAGAATAGAACTTCAAATACTGATCGATTGGAAATTAGGAGGGAAGAGGGGACAGAAAGGGGAGAAGGAAAGGATGGAGAAAAAATACAAACGGAAGTGAATGACCATGTGTCTTGGTGAGCAGTGGCATGAAGTCAAGTTGTTTTTTCCTTTCAAGGTAAATCTCAAGTGATAGCAAAAAGTGAACTTTCAATGTGTCTTTTAAATCCATGAAACCTATCATTCTAATAGAATTTTGACATGATGCCCAGGTTGTTCACGGCCTCTGATTTTTCTGTCAAAGATCAAGGTGGCAAAATTGATACATCATCCAATGCAAAAACGTAAATATTGTATTGTGAATGGACCAGCTGGAATGAAATGGAAACGTTGCTAAAATGCTTAGAATAAAATATTCATTACTAGTAGTAATTACAAACTGAAATTAGGAAATAAAAGTTCCATATGAGCAGAAGTGTTTTTGTAGCTCCATTCATCTGTGTGCCCCTCTAGGTATATTCCACATTTTCATTGCATAATTTGAAAGCAAAAGCCTGTTGTAGTCTTGGACCTCAATTAAATGAACAACAAAAAAATGCATTAAAAAAATCAGTGATCACAATTCATGTCTTAAGGGATTTTAGCTTATTTTAGCCAACATAGCAGCTGCTCTGGTTTCTGAGAAAATGACGGACAAGAAAACTATTAGCACCTCTCCAGCTTATAAGCAGTGGCGATGCGAACACCAACTCACATGACGAGAAGTGGCTTATTAGGGGCTGCATTAAATGGCTTATTGTAAAAGCTAAACTGATGTTTCATTACATTTCCAGAAGGCAAATAGACCCTCTGATGTATTCCTAAGAACATGTTCTGTACTCCATTAGGGTTTGGGCCACTTACGTATAATTCAGGTCTAGGATTAGGACGTACCAAGAACTGTGGCCTTTCAGAGACACCAGGCACCATGATCACCCGGCCCAACTGCATTTAGGTAGTGATACCTCAGCACTTATGGTGAGCTGGAACAGGCCTTTGCCAATCCAGGGACAGCTTGCTACTCGCTGCGCATCTCAGCCATAGTTATTATAAAATTCTTACTTAAATTGAGACAAGATTTACATACCCGTGTCTTCCATGCTTTTTTCCCTGTTCTGCTCTATGCCTATACTCCGTTTCCCCATGGCAGCCTTCAAATACTGAAGACAGTTCTCAGTCCTCCACTATATCTTATCTCCTACTGGCTGAATAGTCTCATCTCCTTCAGGGTGCTCCTCAGTCCTTACATAGTCTTGGGTGCTCTACTCTGAACATGCTTTGTCTCTGTTCCAGTTAAAGTGAGGATCTCAAAAACATAATGTGATATTTCTAGCATGGCTGTGGGTGTGATCAACTTAGAGTAAGAGAGGCTGTCATCCTCTTTGCTCTGGAAATATTCTTATTACTAATAGATTCCAAGGTCACATCAGGTTTTTTGGGCAATTACATCACATCTCTAACTCACACTGAGTTAATAATTAAATGAATGCCTAGAATGTTATATGTGTGTTCCTTTCAAGTTCTGCTCAATGTGCTTTTTTTTTTTGACTGGAGGATAGGACTTTACTTTTATTTCCATTTCATTTTATTTCCCCAGATTTGGCTCAGTGTTGTAGCCCATATAGATCTTTCTGAGTCTTGATTCTGGCTTCCATTCTATGAGTCATTCCTCAGTCTCATGCCATCTGCAAATCTGATTTCCAGGATGCCATTGGTTCCTACGACTCATTCTAGGAGCTCTTTCACAATAATAAAATTAAAGATAAAATTATCCAATATTTTATGTGATGCCTATATAAATAATTTTCCTTTCTATTAACTAAGTTTTTTAATGAGTTTCATGAATATATTTCCTAAATTATACCATATCCCATTAAAATAAAGACTTCATTTACTAAGACAAGTATTTAACTTTATATCTGTCAGGAAAAAATGTGTTAAAAACCAGCTTTCATTAATTGATTCCTGGATTACACAGAAGGACCAAAAAATTATTTTCACTTTTGACACTGTCATGGTACAGAAAATATTTGTCATAACAGACTGAGCTAGAAGAATCAAACAGAATTCAGAACAGACTCTGAATGTTCAGAGGCTTTGGAATTGTTGAAAGATCATGTAAGGTGATTGCCAATGGCTAAAAAACAATGAATGGGGGAAAAAATCTTCAAATGACATGTGCACATGTTATGTGCCCCACATTGTTTTGCAGCCTTAAGGGAAATATGATAGAAAGACATATTGTCACACTTTGGAGTGATTTTGTGAGAATTGGCAACGAGAATGCAATGTTTCAGACATGGCTGTGGGTGTGGTCTATAACTGCCTCTCACCAATCCCAGATCAAAGGGGTTTGTGTTAATGGAACCCCTACTTGCTCACAGCAAAGCTGTTCACTTATAACCAGGCTCCTCCATAGGCATCCAATGGTAGTTAGTAGGAGTCAGACTGGGAGTTAGTAGGAGTTAGACTGGGAGTTAGTAAGAATTAGATTGTGAGTTAGTAGGAGTCTCCCCTCCAGGAGACACAGGGCTTCTTCAAATGAGGGCAGGCCTGGCCTTCTGCAAAACTGTAGTCATGATCATTGTCATGCAGTCATGGTCATGGTGGATATTCCAAACTCCTGATAAGGTTTCCCTATGGGGACCTCTTGCCATTGGGTTAGGATACGCAGGGATACATGGTGATGTGGATGTTTTATTGCTCTTTTCTCACCACTGCTCCAGAATAATGAGCACCCCTCTCACTTATCATGTCTCCTCTTGAACCCTAAAATCATGACACCAACATTGATATTCTAGAAGTCCCGGTGGGAAACACAAAATGGCACCGGCAGTTTATTATTTCCTATTAACAAGTACATCAATTGGATCATAAATGCTTTTCCACACAGAGAACTTCCAATATTAGTTAACATTTTAATAATCTTCTAATTAACTTAGACATGTTTGCTTTTGCAATTCCATCAAAGAAATCTCTCTCAATTTTATCTCTATTCAAACTTTTAAACTAAAGCAGTTAACTCTAAATATATTGCCTTGTGTTTACAACACCCTTAACTTGCCCACTGCAGTTGGTCTGTATAACAGCCTTCACACTAGTTAATATGTTCTTTTAGCTGTTCCCCCAGGTATCTGTCTTCTGGCCTGTAGATTATAGCTTTCTCTGCGACATCCTTCTTTTTCTTCATAACATTCCAATTTGGTATATCTCCTCCTATACACCTGTCCCCAAACAACTCAACAGAAGATACAATCCCAGTTTTAAAGTACTTATGGTTTCCTAGGGAACAAGCTGAAACGCCTAAAGGGCTATCTTGTTGCATAGAAGAGGCAGGTCAAACTCTTTGCCTGGCACTCCAAATCTTTCATAACTTTTTGTCTACAACTTCCCAATCCATCTTTGTCCCCCTACTCACAGCTTCAGTTCACATATGGCGAACTCAAGCAAATCAAATTGCTTGCTAATCTTCATCCATGTTCCATACACCCTCCTGTCTCTGTCTTCACCTGTAAACTAAATCCCAAGTCCTTCCTCATGGGCTGTAATGCTCTTTATTTTACTTATATTGTTTTTCTTTCCTAGAAGAGTTCTCCCTTTTCCCGTTTTCATGCCTTTACTCACCTTGTTTTCTCTCCCTGGAAATGTCCCTTATCTATCCTTGAATGTCCAGATGCCCTTTTATGAAGCTGTACCTTATCTCACCAACTGGAAGTAATCTTTTCCTTCTCAGAATATCTAAATGTATTCATCTGCACCTTCCCTGTAGGACTGATCACTTTTTAGACTTTTAATTTGAAATGAACTTAGGCTTACAGAAAAGTTGCAGAGAGTTTTCATTATACCTTTAATAGGATTCTCTTAATGTTCATATCTCACATAACCATAGCACAATTATCAAAATGAAGGAATTAACATTGCTATAATACTTATAAGTAATCCCAAGAGTTTTTTTGGATTTTACCAGTTTTTCCAGTAATGTACTCTTTCTGGTCTCAGATCCAATTCAGGACCCACATTGCATTGAGTTGTCACACGTCCTTTGTCTCCTCCAAACTGTGACAGTTCCTCAGCCTTTCCTTATCTTTCATGACCTTGACAACTTTTTACTTTATAATATCATTACATTTGCACATGCATATTCCCTCACTCTGCTGCAAGTTTTCTGAAAGATTTGTCACTGAGACACGTTTTTATTCCCAATAGTGTCTAGCACATGACGCGAGCTCAATAATTAATACTTAACTACATGTCAGACACAATTAGAAAGGATGGTGACAAAATCTACATAATTAAACATTGAGCTGTGTGCTATAGCGACTTTAAGTTGTTACAAAAGTTAGAGAGCAAGACTGCAAAATTGTAAGATAGAAAACTCCCTTTGCGGATACTATATCTGAGCCCCTTTTCTCTAGGCCTCCAGAACAGGAATCATCGAAGGTCCCAACTATGAGCTAATCATGGCACATAGATACCTGGTGGCCAGCAGGATTGGCAGACGCAGCCTCAGTCCCAGCATCTAGCATGACTGTTGTTGCATCTTGCTTCCAAAGACCTCAACAGTCCTGTGGCAGGGATGGGTCCTGGACACTTGCACAGACCACTGAGCTAGAGTAATTACTCCCTACCTCCCTTACAGGTTGGTTTCCGTCCTGTAGCTTTCTGCTAAGAAACTCAGGACAGAGAACTCCAGTCCTCTTGCCTGGGACCCTGAACCCTCGCTGGTTCCTTTTCTGGTTCTCCCTACAAGTGACTGACAGTGTGTCTGATGCCTCAAACCATGATGCCAGCACTGCCCTCTGATATCTCCAGTTGCCTGCATTTCCCCATTGCCATGACCTGTGTGGTCCTATTAAGTCCCACCTCTCCTCTATGAGGTCAGGAGAATGCTCAGCTGACAGGTCCACGCCTTCCGCATGCTGTCATATCCATTGGTTGTCCTCCTTAGCCATAGAAGTGTCTTCCCCTTTCCCAACCAACCTCAACAGCTAAGTCTTGGTATATTTCAGAATTGTGCCCATTCCCCTTACAACTCAGATATCCTTAATTATTTCACATTGTTACTAATCTCAAATTACTATGATATCTGCACAAGTCTATACTTTCTCACTACTTTTGTAGAGACCGAATCTGTGCTTTTCCCCTCCTGCTGAACTTGTTAGCTTGGCCTGCTGAAGAGTCCACTCATCTCCTGGGCCACAGAAGCTTTGTTTTATTTTAAAAGGTACTGTAATTACTGACATCTGAAAGAGATCATTCTTTAATTTCAGTTCCACACTGCATCAGGTTCAGACCTTTCACAAAGATTCAGAAATACCATCTGACAGGTTCAAGAGAAATCAAACTGATATCTGTTGGGTTTTAACTGGAGCATTGCTGCACAATTTTTCATTTTCTTTGGAAGGCCTTACCACAAAGAGAAAACACGCCTAGTAGGGTCCCACAGAGGTGTTTTGACATTAGGCTTAATAAAGCATGAAGAACTCATTAATAAATAATGTTCTGCTAGGTTAACAAATAAAGCTGAATGCACTGGCTAGACCCGGGAGTAAATCAAATCATGCATATGCAGCCACGCGACTTGCTAACTTGCAGCAATCTCGTCACAATGTCTGGCAAAGCCCAATGCAACGATGCACAGATAAAACCAGCATATTATAAATGCATGCACCTTCAGTTATGATACAGACTGTCAATTTTTTTTTCTACTCTGTAGCCCAAAATAGTAAATAAGTCTTCATTGATGCTGATCAGGAGGCATTCCAATGAGGCATTTAATGTTTCCGAGAAGGAACATTCCACTCTACCATAGTAGACACACTTACATCTTCTCATTTCATACTCTTTGTCTCATTAAAAGGGAACTAGAGAATGGGTTCATGTGTGCAGGCAGGCCAGGCTATTCAGCCAAAATGGTTATTGATGAACTTTTTAGTCTGACCCAGAAAACCTTCAGGAGAGTCCAGAAACAGAGAAAAGAATCATCCTCCATTTTTTTAAAAAATGAAAGTGCAGTGCTCCTAAAGAATCCTTTCCTGGATTCAGAAGGTTGCATGGTTTTAGTTAGAGAGCTCGTGGCTGCTCAGGGTAGTCTGGGAGCAGTGGGGGGTGGGAGGGAAGCTTCGGTAGCTCAGGCAGTTGCATTTCCCTTTGGGTTCTGTGGTGCTGAGGGCAGCTGCTGCTTCACGAAGCTCTTTTCACCATTAAAAGCTGATGGACAGCTGTCAAGTGTCACTTAAGCATGACTCATTCCAGCTGCTCAACAATCTGGAGGGACAGAGCCTCCTGCCCCACATTCTTCTGACTGCCCATATTCTCCATTCACTGATAGGTTTAGTTGGAAAGCCAACCACCATGCAATAAAATGCAAACATTTCCAGGCACTGTTTTGATGAAACAACTTGTTGGGTGGTTGCAATTTCAACTCAAAGGCCTTGCCAACCATGCCCATATGCACAAATTTACACATCTTGCCAGACCTGTTATGTGGATATCATGACAAAGCCATTAGGTTGCCATTTAAATCCTGTTCCAAAGCTGCAGGTTTAAAGCAACCATTATCCTGAGAATGAAAGTACTCTATTAAACAACCTCAATTGAATATTTTCAAAATTCCTATACACTTATGTAAATGTATATATATATAGTTATATAATCATATAAAGTTATACATTTATAGTTTCTTCATTTTCAAGTTAATGGAAACAATGAAAATTAAGGAACAATCAGAGTTTGAAGTGTTGCATGACAAGATTTCATTTTGGGGAAAAACAAGAGAGGCCATGTGGAACAGTAGAAATGCGAGTAGTCTATACCTATGGAGCCTTATGAAGTACTTTACATGACTCATCTCTAATTCCAACAGCCCTGCAATGTTGGCAATATTACCATCTGCATTTTACATATGAGGAAATTGAGACTTAGCGAGTTGAAGGTGCCCAAAGTCACAAAGATAGTACGTAGAACTGGGGATTTGAATTTAGGCAATCTGATTCCAGAGTTCACATTCTTAATTGCTATTTTAAACCACCTTGCATGTTATCAGGAAATCCAGTCATGGATGGTTCTACCATTATCTTGGAAAAAATGGGATTTCCTTTTTTCCTCACATTAAAATGAGTTTAGGGTTTGCTCAAATATTTAACTTACCTTCCTGTATGATTCTAATAAACATTAAGCTACATACATATTTAAATATTTTGCTTGCCATAGTGATGGTTCTCAATGCTAAGGAGCAAAATAAAATAAAAAAGAATATTTTCATTTCATTACCTGAACCACTAAGCAGTTCTAGTTTCAATGACAAATGTCCTTGACATTTACCTAAACATCTTGGTATAAATAATTTTCTTAAGAAACTAAACAACACTCAAAATCTCAGTGTTGAAAATTTTGGTTCTTTTGGAAAGGAGAAAAACTTGGTTGAAACGTTACTAAGCCTTTTAGTAGATATGAAGTTTTGAAGGAAAGACATCATTTCCTGATGAGCTAGGAGCAAGCTGGGATTTAGACAGCCTACTCTGAAGAAATGGGAAATGCAATGCCTTGATCAGACCTAGCACGCCAGTGTATTATTTGATCCTTGTTAAGAATCAAACACCTAACTGTCCTGTGTCCAGAGTCCAAATCATTAGGAAATATACTCTGCTGTCAAAACATGAATACAACTTTTTAAATAGTTTTTGCTTAAGTTTCTGCAAACACTGAACTTATTTACATATGATATACAGAAAGAGAATTTATAAGGGCCCTGTCAATCCATATAGAAATTTCTATTTGTTATTAACTCTTATGTAATCTGACTTCTTATACCTCTGTGCTTTACTTCCCCAAATAGATTGAAAGCTCTATGCGGAAGGAACTGCATTTAGTATTTCTTTGTTACCCTTAGAGTAGTAAGTAAAGTGTTTCAAAAACAATTCTACTTTCCACAGTGAGTGATTTATTATTCAAGTCTAACCTCTAGATATAAATGTGTAAATGCAAATACTCAGCCACAATAAATGTGGTGCCCCAAGGCACGATTTCTAGCTTATAAGTATTTGGATATTATATTACATGATATTGTCTGTCAAACCATACTTCCAATCACGTTACTTTTATTTTTACTAATTTACATAATATGTGCAAAGACAATGAAAGGCTAAAGGATGTTCAAGTTTACTCAGCCCAAGAGGCAAACTAAGACACTCTTGGACCACATGGGTTTACAGAGAGGGGAAGTCTGGCTACTAATTCCCCTGGTTATCAGGGCACAGTTCATCTATGAAATGATTAAAAAGGGGAAAAACAAGTGTTCCTTTGGGAAAAGAATATGCAAAAAATGTTGCTGCCTTCTAAATCACATAAATATTCATGGGAGGGGGAAGAAGAACAAGAAGGGGATAGAAATGTCCAAGGACATCACTAAGGGCTTCAGAAAAAATGAATTCAATCAATCAAAACTAAACATAAATCAGTTATTTTCACAGTTCTTTTTTCACTGGTAATCTGAAATATATTAGCTTTGTATTCTCTTAAACATCTCTTTTTCTATTATTGAAAATAATGAACAATTAGTAAAATGCTTAATGCTAGAATGCTAATAATTACCCATCACATTAATAAGAACCAGATGTAGTTTTAAATTATAATTTTCAATTAACTTTACTTATTATAGAGGACTTTAATTGAACTGTGTCATGGATATTGGCACAGATAGAAGATCTAGTTTTTAGCTTCTTAGTCTTATAGAATTTACCACTGTACAACAACAGAAGTAAAAACTAGGTGAATTATTCATTTTCTTACTTCATTCACTATCAGACAAAACCATCGAAACCTTGATAAGTTCACAAGGTCCCTGGACCCTGGGTATTTACAGCTGTTTTTCATAATCATCCTCATCAATCATTTAGAGCCATGTACCTAATGTTATACATACTTTTTAATTTACTAAAATTTAAATTATATTGGTTTAATAAATGATATGCTTGGAAATACACATGAACATTCTATTGTGTGCAATGAGAAACCTCAATTTTATCATTATATAAAGCCATGGTTATATCCTTCATCTCAAGCAAATTTAGAATCCATTTGCAAGAAGGAAATGTACAACATTTTAAGATGTATTACAATGCTTAAAATAAAAACTGTCTTAGAAAATTAATTGATATTGCTTTAATTGTTTTAATTTTTTCGCATATGAAACTCCCTAGGCTTAGCATACAAAGTCTTTTATACTTTTCTTTGTGTTTTGAATATATTGCCGCTCTGCCCTATTAAATCGACTGAAGTTATTTTCCAGTGAGTTACATAATTTTCCCTTATGAGGGTTCAGAGAGTTCTCACATGACTCTGTATAATTTCCTAAGGACTCTGAGGAACCAGGGGCCCAGATGTTACTTAAGATGTTTTCTAAACTCAGCACTTGACTATTTATAATTTTCTCTTCTCACAATTTTTTGAAAAATGATACAGTTGCATTTTACTTGTGCCATATATTCTGACTAATGGGTAAGTAATTTCATAGCTTCATATATAATTTCATTTATATTTCAAAGAAAAAATCTCAAAAGATCATTCTAATTTTTTTAAAAAGTCACATTCTGGTAGCGCTGAAGAGGTTATCAAATAAGGGAGGCCATTTCTGGGAGCTTAGGCACACTCACTGATCAGATTACTTTGTGGAATTCAAAGGTATGGTCAACTCTCCTTAATTTAAAGGAAACATTATTTTAATAACAAGCAATGGAAAATCTCAGGTATAGTGATATACTGGAAAACATACTAGATTGGGATTTTAAAGACAGGGTTCTGGTCCCACTTGTACTAACTGGCTTCCTAGACCTGCACAAACCATCTAACCTGCATAAATTACTTACCCTCTTTGAGATTCAGTTTTCACACCTGTAAAATAAAGGCAATTGGACTAGAATTTCTGAGATCCCTTCCAGCTCAAGCAGGCTGTGATTCTATAGCAGTGATAGTTAGGGATAGTTAGGGATTTAGATGGTTATCAACATGAAAATAATTCTTCAAGTAGCATCACAAAATGAGCTAAATTAGAAATGACTATAGGTTATATTTTAAAAATATGTATTTGAATTTAGAGTTCAGTCCTTACCTTTCTGAGAATAAAGTAAGAATCTTATCTAAAGTGTCCATACCTAGACACATTCAAAATCCACGTTAATTCTAAAAGTTAATATATTCTGACTTGATGTTTGAGTCTTTTTCAACTAATTAGGCATTTGCTTAACATCACCAACAAGGATTATGATTATAGTGACACTATAATTTAAAATTACTCCATGGATTATAAAATATCGGAAAAAAAGAAAGAAATTTAAATTCAATATAATTTTTTATTCTTCATTGTTTGGCCCCTTTGGAAATTCTACACCATTACTTGGAGAGCACTTGTTAACTAGACCACCTGTAATAAAACCAAGCAAAGAATTCTAAAGCTAAAAGTTAGTAAACACATGCAATTTATTGTTTAATTTGGAGAAACTCGAAGGTTTAAAGTACCTCAAGTATTAATGTCAATGTATGGACGCTTATTGATAAAAAAAGAACATTTGGGCAACAGCCATTTAATAATGCCTCCACTCTCCAAGTCCAATCCACATATTCTGATGTCAAGACAATCAGACTGAACATAGAAAAACATCTTCCAGAAGAGCTGGTACAAACACTACCGGATCTGACCCCACTCCCCCGTAAACTATCATATCGTCTCCTTCCCTTGCTACATTTAATCTACGCTCTCTTTCTTTCATACCTTACCATGGTCTACGATACTAATATGATTCACTTACTTGTTACGATTATTTTTTATTGTCTGTATGCCCCAACAGTATGCCTTGTTTTGTTCACTGATGCATCTCGAGTCCTAGAATAGCCTGGCACTTAGTAGTTATTAGCCAAATACTTGTTGAATGAATGAAGAAATGAAGTTTGCCTTGGGTTATAGTGTATTCAGGTATGGGTCTTGATTCTCAGCTGAAATCACAGTATTATGCATAAAAACACAAAGACACATCAAGCCAGTATAGCTTACACAGTTCACATTGGGCTTAGCTGGACATTTACTTCCTCTGTTATAAAAATCAATCATTAAATTTGACAGTGTTGACTAGGTACGATGAAAATGCAGTTGTCATGGCACAGTGCTTATGTCCCTTACTCATGAAAGAAGAGAGACTAATGGAAGAGAAAAGTGAATTACCTGAGCATGAGCATAAAGATAGAACAGTTGTGGTTGTAAAATGTTGGCTCTGACATCCATCTCATCTGCTTGATTTTAGTCAATGAAATTGCCATCTAGAATTTTCTTATGCAAAGGATAAGACCATTATCTTAGTGACCTACATGATAGGAATGTGTGGTTTACATAGTTTAACTTACATTTATACAGATATGATTATTCTAATATTGGCAGAAAAAAGATGCTATTTGAGCAATCGTTACTTTCTCAAACAAAGTAAAGAAATTTTGGCCTACATGGTTGAACACTAGTAGAGAGAAAGAAATTAAACTGGAGAAAATTTATATAAATTAGAAAAACTGTGCTATCTAGGAAAAAAAGCTACTGTAAAATATAACGGCATCATTTAAATTTTTTTGCTGAAATAATATATCATAAAGGCCAATGTTTTAAATTTTCATTTTTGAATATTTTTCTCCCTTTATTTTAATAGGAGTGCCACATGCCAGCTACACGACATTTCTTCACAATTTTAGGTCAGAAGAAATAAGCTTTTTTCCCTTATAATTTGTCATGATCTACGAAGTTTGCCATCATAAACCAATTTGCATTTATTATAAACAGGTATTACATTAGAAAAGCAATTCAACTGTATGCCGTTTCGCTAGGGAAGCTAAGTAGCTTTGCCTTATAACCAAGTTGAATTAATGGGACTATGCTTGAAGGATGTGTTCACCTGGAACTGAAGTTACCTAGTTGTTTCTTACTGAACTTAGGAGTCTGCAAAATGAAGGCAGGAAACCTGCTGGGAGGAGGATAGGAAAATTATTATAATCTGCATTCCTAAATTGAATAAGAATTTTTGCTCAGCAGAAACCTCTTGACTGCAAAAACTCTGAAATTATATCCTGCTGTTAAGAATACCTGTTGGGACTGGGTTATCCAGACGTTCCACTTTTCTTCAAATCAAATAAGTTTAATGGATACATTTGCAGTCTTAGGGGAAGTTTTCTTTCTTTTCAAAAACGGAAACAACTTGCGACCCCTTTTTGCTGATAATGAAACAAACTTTATTTGCTGAGTCTTAATTTTTGGTTAATAGGTAGTTTTAATTTTCTTTGTTATAGAAATACTTTCTCTTTTAAATAAATTTCAACTTAAATGTTTTGCTTTAGAATATAGAAGAAGACTTTTTAGACTTAGTCCAGCGTCTAACATATGGACTATTGATATTTCTTGGGATGTTTTTAGAAGTTAAGTTTATTTGCTGAACAAACTCCTACGTTGCCCTTAAAGTTATTATTTAGTGTGATTATATACCTTCATTATGTATTATACCCATTCACTATCAGGTTCCTCTTTTGTCTTAGTTAATGCTTTTTGGTCCTAAATTTCACCTTTTCTTTCTTTCTTTTTTTCCCCTCCCCAAAGCTGCAGTACATAGTTGTATATTCTAGCCGTATGTCCTTTTAGTTCTTCTATGAGAGCCACCCCCACAGCATGGCTACTGAGAGACGGGTTGTGTGGTTCCACGCCCAGGAACCAAACTCAGGCCTCCAAAGTGGAACATGCTGAACTTTAACCATTAGGCCATCAGGGCTGGCTCTCACCTTTTCTGACATTAAGATTCTAACTCCTAATTTCTTCAGGTTGCATTTGCCTACTCTTTCATTTTCAAATTTTTGAATAACTTTGTTTTGGTTGTATCCTTGCGTACAGCTTAGAATTTTGTTCTGCACTGTGATTCAATCTGAAAATATTTTCCTTTAAAGAAATAAATATATTTCTTTACATTTATTGATATGAAAGGTATGACAGATATTCTGTCATAATATTTTAAGTTTTCTGTTAAAAGTTTTGAGAAGTCTTTCATTATATGGCCTGTTTGCCTTGCTTAATATTTGTATTTAGTTTCTTAATAATATTTAATAGAGTGAACATTTTCTCCCAATTTATAACTTTATAAGTTTATATAATAATCTATATATGAAGTTTGTAACTTCATAGAATAAGCTTGATCTTCTATATCTTTAGAATATTTACTATTTCCCTATTATCAGTGATAGAAAAAGTAGCATTTTTTTCCCTCTTTCTCCCCCCAGTCTTTGCCATTTAATGTTGGGCAATAACACGACTTTTCTTAGTGTCTTTTTTTTTTTCTACTCTTAAATAGGCTTATACTTCTATGACTTGATTTGTCAGATTTGAATGATACCCACTGACTTCCTAGATATTGAGATAAAGCAATCAGCTAATATACACACCAACTTCTTTCTGTTGAGTCCTCCTAATTTCTATGAGCTGTTTTAGTTCTACAGGATAGTATACTTTTGTGCTCTCTCTTCTCATCTTAATCTCCGTATTTATTTTAGATTTCGTTTAGAGTTAAATACATTCAATGCTCACAATCGGTTCTTTTGCAGCAGTTTCTAGAGTCACCTCTTGGTGTGATGGAATTGGTCCTTTAACAGTTGCCTCAGGAAGGGCTCATGATTTCCTGAGTTCCTACATGTTCAGAATATTTGCCTCTAGCTTTTATACCTTGAAAGACGGTTTAGCTGCTCATAAAACCCTGGGTACCCACTGTCTTTCCTATAATGATGGTGAATCCATGATCTCCCAAAAATCCTATTTCATTGTTGGACACCTCAGTTGTTACTAGGTGGGTTTTTCTTTTTTTTTTTTTTTTTCAAATTTTGCCAAAACTGATCTCCTTGAAAATTTCCAATAGAGCTACCTCTAGTCTCTTCTACCTAAAACCCTCCAAATATTTCTCTTCTCCAGGATAAAAATAACGAGTCATTGAAGGAAAGTTCTTAAGGTCAAAATGTCTCCAAAGTACCTTTCAGTAGACTTAATGATTTGTTTATTCAGTTAGCTCAAGTCACTGCATCTTCCTTGCCCTCCTTGTGCATTCCTTATAACGCTCTTCTAAAGTAAGTTATCATTTCAGAGCTGGAAAGGATCACTGAGATCATCTGGTGCAAAGACCTCATTTTAGGATGAAGAAACTGAGGCCCATGGAGAGGTAAAGAGATTTTTCCAAGGTCATGTCACTACCGGAAGCTGAGTCTGACCTTCCACCCCAGTGATCCCCAGGCAAGTGTTCTTTCTACTTCAACGAGTCCTTCAAAAATATAATGCTCAATTTTGTCTGTGTGTGTGGTGAGAACATTTAAGATCTAGTCTCTTAATTACGTGCGGTGATGGATGTGTTAACTAACCTTATTGTGGTAGTCATTTTGTAATATATACATGTATCAAATCATCATGTTGTATATGTCAAACTTATACAATGTCATATGTCAATTATATCTCACTCAAGCTGGAAAAAAATACAATGATCAAAATGTTTCATTGCACTTAAAGGACTCAATGTATGCCCCGTCACATAAGGAAATTGACCTAATGCTTGCTTGATAATTATTGTTTCATTTCTTATTCCAACTGCATACGGAACGACACATGAAGGATAGCTGTACCAGGGAACTTTCAGTGTGTTGTTGTTCATTTACATAAATTGCCACTTTCACTTTCTGTGTCTTGAAACTGAGAAACTTCAGATAAATGCAGATTTAATTTTCCTACCCCAAATTCTCTAAACCATCATTTTGAAATCAAATTACAGAGCTTATGCTTAAAACATAAGGGCCAGATTCTATCTTCAAATATACCACCCACTCTCTAACAGCAGAATTTGGCCCTAAAAACCCATTAACAAATATTGTCATTAAACTAAAGAGCTAATTACTTTGAATTCAGACAGAATGAACAAAATCATAGGCCAACCACAGCTGGTAGTAATAATGGTGAGACTAACCGTATGTTACACTGGAGATTGAAAGAACAAAGACAGATTAACACTAATGTAACCAAACATATAAAATTATCTTCCAAATGGAGCAAACTATTATAGTTAGAAAATTCTTGAAAGCACACTTGAATTATCTGATACAAGAAATTAAGAATATTTCTATGAAATTAATTGCTATAATTTGAAATTATTAGTGTTTAATGAGGGGGGAAATTTGAGAAATTTATTCTACTGCAACATTCCACAAATGAAGAATTATATCTAAAAATCATTTTGATCTAATTGGAAGTACTAGTCTCATATTGAAATCAGTTTAATACTACAAAATGCAAAGGCTTTGCTTTAAGGCTATTTTAAACAATTAGCAGGACTATCTTATAGTTCTATAAAAGTGAATTTCCCAGATAACTGAATATTTTCCTAGCCCTTAAAAAATATGTTTAAATTACATTAATAATACATTCTGTCAAAAAAACTTTACAAACCCTGAGAAATAAAAATAAGCCATAATTTCATGAATTGAACATAACCATTAATAATATTTTGATGTATATTATTTCAATGTTCTTCCTACACATCCACAGCTTTTTTAATAAAAATGTGACCACATCATAATATGACTTATAATTTGTGGTTTTCATTTACAGTATATTATGAACATTTCCCCACATTAATAATTATACTTTAACACAAATTTTAATTACTTCCCAATTTCTTAAATTGAGACTAATAAACACATTTTAATCTTTTTGGCTATCTCACAAGTATCATTATTATACTGTTTCATAATAACACTAATATTCCCCAGAAATTCTTACATATTTAAATCTTTCTCCTATACTGAATGGTCCCAGATGGCTCTACTGTTCAAAAGCTGTATCTTAGTTTTAGCTCTTTTCCCCCTCAATATCAGATTTCCAGATAAAGCTGACCCAGCTTGAAAGAAACCTAAATTTGCTGTTTTCATTTCTAGATTAATGACACAAAAGATTATCTACTGATGACTATAATTAATGATTTTAAATTCAATGACTACATTTATATGTACCCAGGTATTTTCTTCACTTCTTCAAACTTCATCTTGGAGGAAAATTTCCTCCTACCTTCCTTACCCAGGAAATCATTACTGAAAAACACTTGCTTAGTTTCTCCTTGTTAATAAGTCATACTTGACCTGAGGGATGTTTCCTGCTCTTTGTGTTAAGCTTTTATATGGCAAGTTTGGAAGAGAAAAGAATGTTATATGTGAGGGGACCAGACTAGAAGGTCTCAATGGTCCATTTCTGCTCTAAAACTTTATGCTTCTGTGGTTCTATAAAGTTTCTGTAATTTATTCTTTTGTTGTATATTTTTCTCCCTGAGTATGGAGGCTGCTTCACTCAGGTTCCCTGAAACTACATTTAAGTTTTCTTTAGGGAGCCACAGTCTAAGATAAATACGCCAATGATAATGAACATGATTCACCTGAGGACACAATTCTATTCTCTCTCCACCTGCTCCTCTGCAAAGTAAAAAAAAGAAAAAGGAGAAAAAACAGAAAGAGTAGAAGAGTAGTTTCTGTGTTTTTCTGAAATTGAAATATGACAGAAGATGTGCACTAAAAGCTTTATGAAATCTTATTTGGGGACTTGACTGAACCATAAACTTGTGTACTACATATCTGAGGATGTTATGATCTTGTGTACTACAAATTGGGAGATTTTATCATCAGGTATGGCAATCTTACTATTGAGAACAATTCTGACAACAAATGCATGGGAAAATTCAATATTATAGTTAATCCAATTCTGTAAATCTTTAATTTTGATTACTTGAAAAAAGTGCTACTGTATTTTATGTATATGACTATATTCATTTTCTTTGTGTAATACTAATAGCTAATATATATAGCTAACTTGTATTACAGGGATATACTTCTTTATGGTTAAGGGACTATTTTTGCCTTTTGATATTTTATGGACAAGAAATTCTACACAATATGAACAAGTGCATATAAGTGGTAGAGAGGAGAAAATAGCTATAAGCCTGTAATTCAAGCAAAGGATTTTGATTAAAAACTTCACTCTTCCCTATAAAAATATCATATTGAACCTTTAAGGAATCATCACAATTTAAGATCTGAATATGTCCCTACTAATCACTTCTTTCACTGGAATAAAAAAAGCAAATCTTATATAAACTTAAAATTGCAAAAAATAAAGATGAAGTCCCTAAATGAGATATAGGAAACAGAAAAACAATAAAATGATATTCAATAAATGTCCATGTAACCTGTTATAAATATATCACATGATTTATAAGTTTTACTCTGCAAAGGAAAAGAGTAGCTAATGATGTATTAAGCAGGTCTGTTCTTTTGAAATCTAAGGCTGAGTTTTCAAAATGAAAAGAAAAAGAAAAAACCCTCAAAAATGTAGAAATGCTTAGCCAACCCTGTTAATCACTCATTATTTTCATCTTCTAGATATTTCTTAGAATTAGAGCCAATATCTGAATAAATTAAAACATTACACGGAACGGAGAAACAGCTAAAGAAAGCAATGGCAAGACTGTCACTCTGAAAGTGAGCTAGGGACACCTGAGAATTAGCTCATCATATTGAACTTTAAAAAGAAATATTAAGGAGAATTAATAATTCAATTTGGGGAGTCAAAAAGGAAGCACGAATTTAGCGCCTCCGTGCTAAATATGTCTTCCTTATTCATTCTTGTGACTGAAGGAAACAAACAACATAAAACCCCATTTAAGATAAAATTTGAAAATTAGAAGTATATTGTTTTGAATGCCAATTTCAGTGTTTCTCAAAGGCCCAAGACTCGTCTCCCTTAGGATCATTTAGGGGCGAGTAACTGTAAAAATGCTGATTGCTGGGTCACATCCCAGACTAGTGAATCTAACTCTCTATGAAATATGCCCAGGAATCAGCATTTTAAGGACCTTCCTTGCCTCCCATGTGACTCTTATGCACATTAAAATTTGAGAACCACTGTATGTCATGCTTTCTTGTGTGAAATTGATGATCAGATATTAAGATTACCACTGTATCTTGATTGCATTTACATTTACATGACATATAACAACTGTTAAAATTTTTATTTCCCTTTTTTTTGCTGTAGAACTGCACAGAGGTGGCTATTTTCCTTATACTCAATAACTGCTTTTACTTTTGTATATTTTATTAAAATACATTAAATATTCACTTTTGATGTAATTAAGAGTTACACAAGAACGTGAGTTACTTCCAAAATTCACTTACCTTCAAGTCTTTATGCTTATTTGGAAAGTTCTAAACATATACGATGGAAATTTTCAAGAATATATGCAGTGGATTCTCTGTTTAATTTCCAAGTGTTTCAGGGCTGGCCAAGGAGACTCCTGCGGTGGACACCAGAAACGTCATAGAGAAGGGAAGACATCAATGCCGAAGCCTCTGGGTACCGGATTATCTCTGACAGAACAGAAAAACAAGTAGTTGGTCACCTGAAATTCATAGAGAATCTGCTATGGAGAAGGTTATTTTCAGTAAACTAGCAGTGTTACTAAATTTAAACTTGGCTTGGGTTTGCTGCTCCCTGATTTAGCATAGTTGTCATTTAAAATTTCATGTCATTGTGAAGTCAGAATTGCATGATGCTGCTGCCTGCAGAGGATTCTGGTTGAATTCATATTGCTATAATTGACTATTTTTTCTAAACATTGCATAAAGTGGTATAATTACTAATTTTATTTTTGTTATGCAGGTGCTACATTTTGGTGCTGAATTTCTTTCTAAGGCAAGGTTGATGAGGTCTCTTGGAAATATATCCTTACATGAGACTCTATCACACCCTGTACAAGATAGAATGTTATACTCTTACTAAATCCCCATGGAATCATCTGGTACTTTTGCAATATTTTCTTTCACATGGGTGATGCTTGCCCAGATAAATAGACATAAATAAAAATAATATCCTTTCTAGTCAATATGAGTTGCCTACTCAGGGAAACCAAAATTCTAGCATTTTTGCTGAATGAGTTAAGCAGATGTTGGCAGTGGCTAACGGAAAAAGAGAATAAAATATCTATTTTTAAAATTGGTAATTAACCAAGCAAATATTCTCCTAAAGGGGAGAGGAAGTAACAAATACAGATAAATACACGGTCAAATATAAAATGACAAGAGTGTAATACACATGCAAGCACAGAGTACAGTGTGAAACAATAAGTTTTCAGGGAAGACCCTACTGGTTGGGCACCCAAAAACCATTCCTAACTTTATTCTTCCATGCTGTTCCACAAATAGAGGACAGAAAATCAAATGTTCACTTTCCCAATCTCTTTTACTGCTAAGAATGGTCATGTGACCTCATTCTCGCCCATAAACTATAAGAAGTATGCTGCGTACTTTGCTTTATTGATAAATAGAAAGATTCCTCTTCTTGTTCTCTATTCCAAACAATTGCTTGCCTTGAATGAGGATGTGATACTTGGAGGGAGAGCAGATATCTTGTCACCATGATGTAAAACACAATGAAAGAGAACCACAAAGATACAGGCCCTGTTATTGATGAGCAGCTGCACCAACACTAGTAACGGCTTCCTCTGGAATTCTACTTTAAACCATTGGGTTTTCTGTTGCTTGCTAACAGAATTATTGCAGGTTGACAAAGTGCTCAAAAGACATTTGTTAAAAAGTAAGAGCCGCTGCCATGATTGTGGTGATATCTATCTGTTTACATTGCAATGTAATCTGCAAGTTCTCGTTCTGCGGAGTCAAGGACAGCCTTCGTTCTGACAGAGGGGGAACTTGCCTTCTTCTCGACTTGTAGGAAAGTTGTGCATGTGGGGAATAATGGGTCACAATATGATGGTCACTAATTAGAACAAAACGAAATGAAAAGCCTAGCTTAGAGCTGGGTGTGGAAGAAGAGGGTCCAGCATTATCGTAAAAAAAGGATCTCATCTTTGCCTAGGGGCCAAAGCCATCACATTAGTCAAAATCTCAGAGTCTGAAGTTCCACTGCAAAATTCAGTCTTACTATCTTGCAAAGCCCTGTGGATTCTTTGTGTGAAATATTGTTCACATCCATTACTTCATTACTGTCTTCCTTTCGTCAACATTTCTTACTAAATCACAATCTGGGATTTCACTATCTCTTTCCTAGACTAGTGCTATAGACTCTTTAACAGATTTCTCTTTTTCTTTTTTCTTAAACACTGCAGTATGTCCTATAGTTGCCTTAAGACCTAACTTCCTAAAACATTTCATTGGATCCCTCTTCTGTTCAAAACACAAGAGCTCCTTTTGGTCTATTGGATTAAGTCCAAGGTCCTTAACTTGGCATTTAAGTTCCCCTATACTACTGATGCTTCTAGATTTCCTATCCTCCTTCCCCAACACTCTAGGTGGTTTGATGGGAGGATCTGTCTCTACTCCAGAGGTGCACCCTAACTGCCTTAAGATAATTCGTGTATCTCAATCTCTACCTACAATACTAGAGATGACCACATGATCTTAATAGCTCACTGATCGCCATTGTAGGGTTTTCATTGCTCTATTATGTAAAAAAAATAGCTTTGTTTTTCTGGCTGAAAAACAGAAAAACTCTGTTTTTCTTGCTACATGTGAACATGTAGCATCTGGAACTACTGGCAACCATCTTGGGATCCTGAGAGGAGAACCTGCCCAAACTTAAGTCAACACCAAAGATTCAGCTGAGAAATAGAAAAAGAGGAACTGGGTTCTGAGTATGTTGTTTCACCTCTGGATAGAGCTTTGCTTGCAGGTGGAATACCCTGAACTTTTCAGTTATATGTGAGTTTATAGATTCCTTTTTTTGATTAAGTGAGTTTGGGGTGGTATCTCTGTTACTTGCGACCAAAAAGATCTTTGCCATCTATTTATTTATATTTTTATTGTGTGCCTGCCATTTCCTTCATTTCTACTTCTCTCTCTTCTTATCCACATTCTACCTGTTGTTTCATGATCCAGCCCCCCTCCCCCATGAAACGTTTCCAGATTCTTCTAATTCACAGTGAGAGAAACCTAATCTAAGCCACTTTATTTTCCATTGTATATACTAATAAGAGAGCTCACCAAGGTATATGATGCTATCATTTAATGATGACTCTCAAATATTATCTTTAGTTTCACATTTTCTTCTCTTATCTCTAGACTTGTATTTCTAACTGAATAGTTGACATCTCACATCTCAACTTGGATGTCTTTTTTTTTTTTTTTGTGAGGAAGATCAGCTCCGAGCTAACATCCATGCCAATCCTCCTCTTTTTTGCTGAGGAAGACTGGCCCTCAGCTAACATCCATGCCCATCTTCCTCTACTTTATATGGGATGCTGCCACAGCATGGCCTGACAAGGGGTGCATCGGTGTGCACCCGGGATCCAAACCCCAGGCCACTAGCAGCAGAGCACACACACTTAACCTCTACGCCACAACCTCAAGTTGGGGGCCGGCCCCTCAACTTGAATGTCTTGAAGTCTCCTCAAACTGAATCTGTCCATAACTGGACTCATAAAAACCTTCCTCTCAAACAAAACCTTCTTCTAGTGTTCCCTATTTTTGTAAACAGCACCACTAGCATCAGTTGGATGAGCCAAGAACCAAGGTCTTCAACCTTTTAAGAAGGAATCGGAGTAGATTTGATCCTTCTTTTCTCCTTCAGCCCCAGTATCTGATCTTCAAATCCTTTTGATTTTATTTCCTAAATAATTTTCAAACCTATCTAACCATCCCTTTTTTCTCTATATTCCCCTCTTTCTTCTCCTCCTCCACTCCCATCACCGCCACCACTAAGACCTTGTCTGCTGCCTGGAATACTGCTTGGATTTTTTTTTTTTCCTCCCATCTCACAGGTTGTTTCTCTCCAATATACTCTCATGGCATTTAGAGTGATCTTTGAAAAATGCACAACTGAGCATGTCAATCCCTTGTTAGAAAACCTTCGATGACTTCCCATTGTTTTTAGGTTAAAGAACAAGGCCTCCCATCACCCAATTCCCACCTAACTCTCCAGCTGCATCTCCCTGTGACTATTTCTGTTTTTAAAAAGCATCATGTTCTAAATACCCAGCATTCAGCAGAGTGCTTAGCATATAGTAGGCATTCAATAAATACTTGTTGAATGAATGAACAATTGCCTTGCAATAACTCTTGAACCACGAACCACCAACCACCTTGTGTTACTATTTTTTCCCGTATACTTTATTTTCTGAATTACTTATAAGTACATTGAAGGCAAAGAAGTGTCACATTTCTTTGTAACCTACAGCAGAATGCTATAGAGGTAGTAGAGGTTCAGAAGGTATTCAGTTCTACTGATATTTCTACTCTGATTCCTTTGCAAAAGATTGAAGTTCATCCTCTTTCTCACAATGGATGGGTTATCACTTGTCAATAAGATTAAAAATCAAGAAGGGGAAATATATTATTATCCTGTCAAAAAATGGAGGTAAAAATTAGGAAACTTGTTTCTGATCACAATTCTACAGAATTTGCACAGATTAATTATAAAGGAGCCATTCTTCTGCATGACATGGAGAACCTTCAGATAAGCCCTGACTTATGTGGACAAACACTCAAACATCATGTTTGCTATTTTCACTGTCATATTTTCATATATTATATATTTCTCTTTAGAAATCTTTGAAAAATATAAGCAAAAATTTAATACTGTAAATAATTAACAGCTGAAGTGTTTTTGAGTAGAGACTGATTATTTTGGAAAATAGTTATCCTAAGTAGAAATTAATTCCTAGTTTTTGGATATTTACCTGACAAGGGCAAAAAGGACTTCACAGAGATTTAAAAGTAAGAATGAAACTTTAGCCTATGTTATATACTGCCATTACCCGAAATAAGAGAAATATTTCCTCAGGAGGCATAAAATAAGAACATGCATTGGGAGCCTAAAAGCAGTGAAACAATGGGGCTGCGAGTGTATTTTGCTAAACAGGAGGACATGGGGATACATGCTTTTAAAGGGCTTCTAACTGTGTTATCTGTGGCCATATAGTGTTTTCCAAGTTGAAGAATGGTAGATAGAATTAGGAGTGAGGGGATCTAGAAGGAAGAGAGGCCAGTAAAAGTTTAAGAGTAGACAATGCAAATTTTGTGCCTGAATAAAATTCTTGAGCAGGCTTAATCTTCTATTCCTTAAAAACGAGTTGAAGTTTGCTTAAGGCATATTTATACGAGAGGTAATTGCCTTTGGGTTTCTATAGATCTGTTGTTCAGTTACAAATATCTTCCAGTTTTTTCAAGGTATTGAATCTGTTAGGGAGTTTGTAAAATAAAAAAAAAAATAAGAAAAGGAAAGGAAAGAAATAAAAAAAAGAACTCTCCTGCAAGAAATGCATTTTGAGAATGACTACAAATAGTTGCCTTAAAAATCAGAAGGCAGGCTATTTTACAATTTTCCCCTAGGGTGTTAAAAGATATTTTAGGAAACTAATGATTCACAATTTAATATTCAACTGCTTTTCAAGCAAAATAAGAAATTCCACCAGGGTATAGTCATGATTTCTTTTTTCCTGAAACTTAAACTCCAAGGGACAGGCTCAAGTGGCACTGTTTATTTCGCTCCTCTTTATATAAATAAAAAGTGAGCTTAACTGTGTGTGATGGAAGGACAGATTCCTATGCTCTGTCTCTTTATACATGCTTCTTGCCTGTATAAGGGGAAACGATTTTCAGGTGTATGATATGTCACTTGCTAAACTTTTCTGTTTTGTTTGTTAATTTCTGAATCTACTGGCAAGATTGGGTTTGTCCTTTTGCATGAGAATTGACATATGTTCTATAATTATAGTACAAACCTTTCATATTTCTTTAAAAATTTATTCTTTTGTTAAAAGTATGAGATTGCCAATGGATATCATAGCCATTCTATAAAGCAAGTAGTGAAGTTTTTGAAAACACATGGAATAAAGATGATTATGAGTGCTAAAAGAAAAAAGAATATGAGATTGCCCATTTATGTATACTTTATGCAGCTTTTCCTCTCAATATTGCATAAAGATTTAGAACACCCTAGAACAGCACCTCTTAACAAAAAGTAAAATTCTCCCTTATAATTTTGATTTTGTGTGTGTGTGTGTGAGAAAGATAAGCCCTGAGCTAACATCCATGCCAACCCTCCTCTTTTTGCTGAAGAAGACCGGCCCTGAGCTAACATCCATGCCGATCTTCCTCCACTTTATGTGGGATGCCGCCACAGCATGGCCTGACAAGCAGTGCGTCTTTGCGCGCCGGGGATCCAAGCACGGGCCGCCAGCAGCGGAGCCCGTACACTTAACCGCTACGCCACTGGGCCAGCCCTCTCCCTTATAATTTTGAAAATTTCCCAAGGAAACAAGAGAAATAATATTGTATGATGAGAATTAAACAAGCAAAAGCTATACATAAGACATTCATGATTATCCCTAGATGATCAGCCTTCTGTGATTGCCTCAATGAAAGAATGACCAGAGTCTGGGAACTCCCAATGCTTTATTAAGAAGATCTAGAAATAATGTCATTACAAGGAGAGAGGATTGGAATGTGATCCGAGAAGCTAAAATTGGAGAGGATGGCTAGGTGAGAGTAGTTATAATTTTGTTTTTTCTTTTTAAGAAGATCCATCTCCCACAAAATAATCCTTACACAGAACCCTAGAGTTATGTGGAACATGGTTTGACCACCACTAGCTTCGAGAATGAAGAGAAAACCCAGGAATCAGAAGTTGTCCAGGATCAGGATCTTACATCCTCCTGGTAACTGGTGAAGTCACTTTACGTAGAAGATTCCTCAGACTTCCCTTTGGTCTGGATGGCACGTCCCTCACAACCATCCATGTTTACTGGTCAGCTCGCCCAGTGACTGCCAAGTCAGAAAGAGGCCCTCTGGGTAGAGGACACAAAGGATATCAATGTTGTGGACACAGTAGTAGGGTGGTCCCCATTCACGAATTGATCTCCTAGTTCAGGTACTTCAGTCTGTTGTGAGTCTGACCAGAATGAGATCGCCTCCTTGAGTCAAACTCTTAGCCTGATAATGTGGAAATTCACACTCTGAGTAGTGGTAAATTCCACAAGGGCATTATGGTGTTCATTAGAGATGCCGTCTGGCCTGCTCCTTCTAACACACTGATCTTCTCTACTCTGTGGTTCTGTTATGGGCATTTTTTTCAGGTCTTTAAACAAAGTGATGATTAAAACATACGATTTTCTCTACTCTTTGCACTGTAGTGATAATTAGTACAACTCATACACAATTCGCATAAGGTAACACCCACTTACAGACATAAACACTCACTTCAACTATCTAATTAGGTCAATAAGTCCTTATTGGAGATTTGTAATAGGCGGAAAAATCATGTGAATGTATATAGCTCTACTTATAGTTCATAGAATATATTTATACTTATGATATTTTTCTTATTAAATATTCATTCTTAATTCCCAACTAGTTTCAACTGTATTTGTTTGCTTTTGATTAGTAAGAGTTGAGGGTAGGAACTATGTCTTCAACATTCCTCTGCCCATAGAACAAGTTTAGCTCACAGCGGATGCTTAATACATCATGATGATCACTATATACAAAATTTTGCATGAGTGCAAAAGAGAAAGATGTTCCTAGCCTTTATCTACTATCGTTTTCATTTATTTCTGGCCCTGGCAAGACAGAAGATTTGCATTACTTCTGAGCATAGGCATGATGCATTTAGATAGGCTTTTCCATCTCTCTACAAGATAAAATATATGCTCTATAACAATTGGTACTGCAATTTTATGCTGAATTGAAATATTTTAGACTTTGATGGGCTCAACAGATATCACACAGAAAAGACAGACGTCAAAGTACAGAAAAATGTTTAACTATCTCCATCTTCAACACTGCTAACTGTGGGCCCATGTTATCAGGGCTGTTTTCTCAGAATGTTTCTCAGGAAGTGAATTACACACGCTTTATATGATGACTTTAAAAATGGGTTACATATGCTAAAATGATTTAAAATCTCTTCTTGACTTATGTAAAATGAAAGATATGTTTCAAAAACTCTTCACAACAGTCAAAGACTAACTTATTTTTAGTGAAAGGCAAGAAGGTCAACTCTACTGAGAAATGTAGGAAATTCATGTGTTAATTTATACTACTGCACAGCACGGTGGGGTTTTTTCTCAAGTCTATTTGACAGAAGAATTTAAGAAGCTCCATTCCTTCTACTAATGTTATCAAGGGAAGTTCAAAAGAGTCTAAACTAACAAAGATATTAGTACCAGATTGTTATGGAAATTGCTGTGAACTAGGCTAGGTACTGTGGCTTCAAATCCAAGCTCTACAGAGGCTTGAGAGACATATTTCTCCCCGAAGGGTTTTTATTTTGTCTATCCATTTAAACAGCGTTGGACTAAACCAGCAGTTTTAAAACCTTGGCTGTACTTTAGAATATACCTGGGCGTAAAAAAATACCCATGCCCAGGCCCCCATCCTCAAAGATGCTGGTTTAATTAATTGGTCTCCAGTGGGACAGTAGCCTCAGAAGTTCCGCAAGTGAATGCAATATGCAACCTGAGTTGAGAATCAAGAATGTATGTCCTCTAAGCACCTTTAGTGCCCAAGAGTCTATGATTCTGAAATTTCTCAAAGTTATTTTCTCTCTCTCGCTCTCCTTTCTCTCTCTCTCTCTCTCTCTCTCACACACACACACACACACACACACACACACACGGCCAAAGTTTGCTCATTAACCTGGACTCTCATTTCTAGTCTGATGGTAGTTTTCTACATTACTGAGGTCTAGATTTTCAACTAACAAATGAAAATCATGACACCTTGCATGCAGATCAGATGAAGTATGAATTAGCAGGGAGGGTAGGTAGAGGGAAGAGAAGCAGAGAAAAAAATATAAGTGCTATCAGAATATAAGCTTTCTAAGAGCAGTCCCGCATCTGTTCATCCACATTTAATAAAAATGTTACTAGGTGTTTATTTACATATAGAATTTTAGAATTTTAGGTTTTTTTCAATTCCTTTACTTTCAATCTATCTTAGTAACTACAAAAAGATAATAATCATGATAGTGGAAACAAAATTCACTGCTACAGAAATGTGGAGGGTTGGTCTAATTAAAGGAGACAAATTGATTTCCATGTAGAAGATGCTTGCTGATTATTTACCAAATGAGTGAAACTCTCCCATGTCCTAAATGTAGACCTTATACGTATCTGATGATTGGAAAAGATCTTTCCTAGGAAAATGTTAATGGCTTTTGCTTTGCTAAAGGAAGATCCAGAGTGTCTCTGACCCTAATCTTGAAACTGCAAAGGTGTTTTCCTGAAAAGGGAGGGATATACAGTATAAGTAACAAGTGTATTAAGATTAAGACCTCCATCTCCTCTTGTTTTGTACTTCTTTGTTCAGGCCACAGTTAAGAAACTGGAGCTACGGTTTGAAACCAGGAGATAAAAATTCCTATTTTTCCACCTATATTTACCTCTGGCTTCTGTTTCTGCAGTTGGTTTCTACAGTTGGTCTTTGAGACGTGGCAGCAGGGACACAGGGTGCTAACGGTGCAATCTGAAAGGCTGCCCAATTCTTAGATCCTCCTTTCTGTTTGAAGGGGCTTAATATCCAGAAAACGGTGAACCATAGTCACTGAAATTTAATTAGATAATATTCATTCATTTGCTCATCCAATAAATATTTTTGATGTGGCTTCTTTGTTGCAAGCCATGGGAATATAAAGATTCTTAGATAATTTGCAAGCACACAACTTATTCATTGACTTCAGTTTAAACTGTTTTAAGTCAATTCTCAAGCTTTTACACACACTCACACACGCACAGGCCCCTGCTCTCCATTCCACCAGCAACGCTTTTCATTCTTTACTAAGTGACTTTAAGTGGAATCTCTTCCTTTTCACAGGACCGTTCTCTGTGCTTGAATTAAGGATGATGTTTCTGATGCCAAGCTACTTAGAAGATGCATTCAGGGGCACCATAAATAGGGTGTGGCAGAATTTTAATATTCTGTGTGATACTCCACAACACCATTGAGCCTAGTATTATTTCAGTGAATTATCTATTTGAGTCAACACTGTGCTAGATGCATCTTGCAAATGCAGCCACCACAGTGTGACATACTGAACGCATCTTACACTGTGCCCCTGATGTTGGCCCCGCTCCTGCACACTTCTTGACCTGGGTGGGGGAAGTTTTCATGATGTTCACCCTGTTCTAGTTGCTTTTCCTCATTCATAAAGCACCAATTCATAAAGCATTAACTTGCCATTAAGTTACTACTGCTTGACTCTTTTCAATTTATTTTTAATCCCCATCTGAAAATATCTCAGTGAAAGGAATTGTCTCCAAATATTTCAATGTTAAAAGCAAGAATGTCAGATGCAGGGGCAGGGGAGAGGGGAGGGGACATTTGACAACATCCACCGGTGGTGAAAAATATTATTTGGAAGGACTGAAATGATCCTTTGTCACTAAACACAAGACCAGTGTTGCTGTTCTGATTTAAATCCCTCAAGAAAAATTGGAGTAGAGGCACAAATATATTTTTGGAATTTAAAGTATAAAAAAGCCCACCATGTAATCTGGACTCTCTTCTCTATGTAATTATAGTCATTTTCTCAAGTGTCTTGTATGAAAACACAGAGCCAGAACTGTAGTTTTCAGTAATATCTTGTGAAAACAGCATCTCAGAGTTTAAAATCCAGTATGCTGTTCTCTGTACTGTATCACCCCAAAACTACCTGGACTGTTTGCTGTTTGCAGGCAAGTATTGATCATGCCAGAGATGAAAGTCTTGGGTTTACCGAGAGTGTTATTCCAAGTGCCATCACTGGGACACCCCATGTTGCCAGAGGAAGAGAGAAGCATGAGGGCAGTGGCCTGAAGTGGTTTTGACATCAATGGGTTATACAATCAAAGCAATGAACCACCACTGCAAATGCATGCAATGAGGAGAACAGGATTAAAAAGGAGAAAAGAAATCACGTGGTGATTCATAGCATTTAAAAGAAAGCTCTTTCAATTCTTCAAGCTATGTCTATATATTTAAAGAAACACCAGATTTGTTTTAAACTACAAAGAAAATACCTTATCTCCCTTTTCTTGCCAGGATCCTTTATCTGCAACTTCAGTGGACAATAATTGCTTTCTAAAAATTACCCTCTTTGATAAATCTTGCTTGGACAGTTTAGTGTGGAAAAGTCTAAACTTTCTTTTAGGCAGTTACAAGCTTAATTAGGTCAACAATAGAGAAACACTGTTAATTTTTTTTTTTTTCTCATTTTCTTCATTCTCTGCCTTGGTTATCCCTTGTATACTTCTGAAGCAATATTCTCCCCTTTTTTTTTTTTTGAGGAAGATCAGCCCTGAGGTAACATCCATGCTAATCCTCCTCTTTTTGCTGAGGAAGATCGGCTCTGAGCTAACATCTATTGTCAATCTTCCTCCTTTTTTTTTTTTCCCCAAAGCCGCAGTAGATAGTTGTATGTCACAGCTGCACATCCTTCTAGTTGCTGTATGTGGGACGCGGCCTCAGCGTGGCCAGAGAAGTGGTGCGTCGGTGCGCGTCCAGGATCCGAACTCGGGCTGCCAGCAGCGGAGCATACGCACTGAACCGCTAAGCCACGGGGCCGGCCCAATATTCTCCCTTTTATCTACTTTTATTATGCATTCTCTCTACAACCATCGACAGCTTTTTTTTTTTATTTTAAAGAAGTAAGCACTGAGAAACTTTTCCATTCAACTTTTCTATCATGAAGGATCCTGGCTCTTATCAGGTAAAGTAATAATGTGGAAATTTATCCACCTGGTAATAAGATCTCAGGTAATATACCTTTGCTATATTGATTTTGCAAAAAACCACATCTTTGTTGCCAGACTTTGGAGCACAGTATGTCTCTCCATAAGAGATTTTGAAAAGACATGTTGAAATGTCTCCAACTAAACTAGGCTAGGGAGAGTCCACGGGGATGTGTAATAAAGAACGATTAGAATAAGAAAAGAAGTTGCTGCACAGTGGAATGACACGATCTGAGAGGTACAAACACAATAATTTTCCCAAAAAGGTTAAAATGTGAACTTCTCAGAAAGAGATATAATGACTATACTATTTAAATTAATTCTCCTTTCTTTCTAGATTGTAAGACCCATGGGGCAGGTGTCTTGTATCCTCAGCACCAAGTTCAATACATAGTCTATAACTTCACTGTCTAATACGGTGGCTATTAGTGCTCGTGGCTTTTTAGCACTTGAAATGTGCCTAGTGCAAACTTAAATGTGCCGTAAGCATAAAATATATACTGGATTTTAAAGATGTACTGTAAAAAAAAATCTCATTAATAACTTTAATATTGATTACATGTCAAAATGATAATATTTTGGATATATTTGATTAAATAAAATATATTATTAAATTTAATTTTACCTCTTTATTCTGGCCTTTTTAAAATGTGGCTCCCAGGAGATTTAAAATTCTATATGTGACTCATACCATATTTCCATTAAACAGCACTTGTCTCAAGAACTCAATATTATGTGTTAAATGAACAATGAGTGAATGAATGATGAATGAATGAAAAGTGCCTGAATCTAGAGCTGACACTACCAGAATGAACAATATTTAACTTTTGACAAGATGACTCAAGAAAAATAGGTCAATAAGTATAGTAGAGTTTGTCGATGTGCCCAACTCTTTACCTTTTCCAGTATCCATGCCCACTGCCACGTGCCTATGTGGTTCATCCTGATAAGGAGGTGGAATGTCTTTCTTTCCTCCTTTTCTTTGGGTTTGGACATGTGACTTGTTTTGGTCAATGAAACATTAGAGACAATGATGTGAAGAAAGGCTTGAACAATGCTTGCACTGTTGAGTTTGCTCTTCACCACTTCTGCTATTGTTGTGAGAACTTGCCCAGGCAGGAGGAGGATGGGAGACATAGAGAACAGAACTAAACCACCCCAGTGGAGCCCAGCCTAAACTCTAGCTGATCCCCGTCCACATGAGCAAACATCTGAGATCATCACAGCAAACTAGCCCAGCACAGCCTAGATCAGCCAGCTACCAAGGACCCATAGACCCATGAACTAGACACATACTTATTACTGTATGCTGCTGAGATTTTGTGATTGTTTGTTAGCCAGCCTTTTTTGAAATACCTAACTGATATTGGACTGTTATCTTCAGAATTGAGCTTTCACTTTTTAATGTGACAATTCACATTGGAGACCTTACAGTTATACTCAAAAATCCCCCTCTCTCTAACCACTTAGATATAATATTTTTTGCTATGATGACAACTATGAGAATTAGGGAAGATATTCTAGCAGGAGCTGGACAAATTCATCCTCGAAGTATAAATTGATTATCAATTTAACACAAACATTAGCTGGGATGCTAAAGCTTAAGTGGAATTGAATAACACATCATGATTCTTATTTTTCCAGGCAAGTGGGGATTTGTTAAAAAGGTCCTCCCTACAGATGTTCCTAGTTTTTTGTTGTTGGTGGTGGAAAGCTGTTACCATACGGGTACTCCCAGCTTTGTCTTATCACACTGCTTGCTGAAGGTGGTACTGGCTTTGCCCACTTGAGTCATCCCATACTCTGCCCCCTACATGCTCCTGGGAGGGTTCTCCTACTGCCTGATTGGTTTTTGGGTTTTGTGATGCTAAATAAGAATGGTGAGATTGCGACAGAACTGGAATTATGGGTAGAAAAAAAGAAGGGTAAGACTAAGAGAAGAGTGTCCTTTTTTAGAAAACAAGAGCTGTAGAAGACAAGAGACGGTTTTGTGAAAGGGTTTTAAGTGAGAGGACTTAGAGAAAGTGAGGTTGTAAGAGACAATGGATAGAGGAAGGGCTTCCCTGGGGCAGCTCAGTTCTGTTCTACGTGGTATCTCATCCTCGTCCTGCCCGGGCAAGTTCTCACGACAGTACAGGTTTTGTTGTTTAAATTCTCTATCCAAGATTTGAAAAATGTAGGTAGAAAATTTGAGTTAATTAGTTAGTTAATTAATTAATTACTTTACAGTACTATCTCTCTGAGACTGGTTTCCCTGGATCACAGCTTCTGCCAGTGATGATCTTGTACAAAAAGTTTAATACAGAATGGAGTTATAACATGTGGAGAGAGTAGAAGAACACATAGGACCTACAGTGACCTTCACTTTCCATATCACTTGCTAGCTGCATAACTGGACAGTTATGAAACCATTCTATGACTCATTTACTTGATTTATACTATGGAGAAAATAATATATTTCATAGGTTGTTCTCAGGATTAAATAAGACAGTGAATATTAGAATGTCTAGTACATTGCTTAGACATAAATGTTAGTTGAAATGTTGGAGCGCAGTATTTTCTTTAGGAAAATTCAAAGTTTGGCTTACAGTCACTATAAAAGTGGACCTGTATCCCCAAGCTGTGCTCCAAAGTCAGTAGCAGCAGCTGACTGCTTAAGCAGTTGTTAATTGACAAAGACAGGTCTGTTTTCTTTACAGTTACTTTCATGGAAGGCCAAAGAAACTCTGCTCCTTACCAGCCATAATCAATGAGGAGCTTCCCAAGGTGAAGCAGATTCAAATACTGGGAAACTCAACAAACAAAGTTGACTTATGGGGACTTTTTAAACTAAATCTTTGAAAGATCAGCTTACATGCTGTTCCATTACTATCCTAAGTTACTCTGAAGAGAAGATAGCAGAGGTATACCCATGATCAAAATAGTGTCACATCATATTTTCAGTAGTGAAATTTGAAAACATAAGGTGTTACTGCACGGGAATTGACTATGGCCTGATAGAAGTCTAGTTTTCACTAGCAATACAACTACTGAATCACAAGGTGGCATCTAGGTTTTAGATACTGTTCAGCGTCGGAGAGCTAGGTAGAGCTATATAGAAAAGGCATTGGCGGTTTATGCTTTGAAACTATAATACAAAATTGAAGCTGATGCTGTGTAGGCAGCATCTCGCCTAAGGTTGCAAGGAATGAATATAAGAATAAAATTAGATTAAGAAGATAAATATGCTTTTCTGGAAATTGGAAAACACCAAGACAGTATCATGCTCCTGACTTTATAAAACGAGGGTTTAGAAAGAACAGGAAGTAATGTGCAACCTAACCCACAGCTTTGAGACAGGGATGAATTAGAAAAATCCATCTGGTTCTTCTCATGGACTTGTGAATAATGCTTAACATTAAACGGCAAGTCAGGATCATCATCAACAATAATGTCTTGGTATGCAGCCAGCCTACTAACACAGATTGCCACACCGCAGCTCCACAGGTGAGAAGAATAGATGACAACAGGATAACAGAGCAGATGTGATTTGGTGAGCTGATGTGGGGATGGCCACAAGCTGCGAGGACAGATGTAGTCCTGCAAGGACACTGAAGCACAATTTCAAGGGACACTGTGGAGAGCAATGGACTCCTGGGAAGCAAGAGTGCCTGATAGATTGCTCTGACACATAGGAATCAGAGAGTGGCATCATTTCCAAGTCAAAATGTTACACAAACCTGGTACAAAGAGCAGACTCTCAGAATCCTAGGTTCTGCCCATACCAGCAGATGCCACAGACAAACAAGACAATCATTACGCACATACGGGTGAGAAAGACAGCTGCATATATGTGATGCCCAAACCACGGTAGTTACGCCAGAGCCAAATCTCCTGGAAAATACTGTCTGCTTTGTCCTGATGTAAAGGTAGAAGTTTTGTGGAAAGGGCCCAGGAAAGATATTTTAGTCAAGTCTCATGACCCCCAAAAGCTGCAGCTTCAATGATAGAGCAGCACACATCTGTAGGCTTTGGATGCAGGCAAATAGAATAAGAGTTTTTACAAACTGACGTAGCCTGGGAATTCTTAGTGGCTATATCCAGTGTACAGCAGTCTATGTATGTACATAATGCTTGATATGTGTGCCGTATTATGTTCTCCGTTAATAAAAAGTCTTAAAATAACTTTGCAGGAAGAGTGCTTGTCCAGCATTCGACTATTTTCGTGATTACTGGCAAATGTCACACAGCAATAGTCCATGAACTAAATTACCAGGGGGCATTACCGAAAACTTGCAGGCATGGCTGAGCCACATGAGTTTTGTCACTTGTCAGATATCATCTCTGCTTAAGCCACAGTGTTTTTGTGAGGATCGAAAGTGGTAATAGGCAGAGCCGTGATCTGTGATCCATCGAGCACCATACACACGTATTGCAAGCCTTCAAGGGAAAGTACCATCAAGAGAACTTCAACAACAATGGTCAAAGCAGATCTACTGCAGTCTGCTCTTCTACCCACCTCAGCTTTAATAGACAGTAATACAGTCTGTCTGCCAGCCACTTAAGCTAAGGTAAATAAAAAGTGGCTTTAATGTTAGCTTAAGCCACATTTACACAGCAGTGCTCCTATTAAGAGAAAAAAGGAATAAATTCTCCTCCTCTTGTTGTCTTAATAGTCCTAGGAAAGCCATCTTCCCACTCAAAATCCAGTTTTATATTAGCTAGTTTGTTTAGACTTTGTATGACTTCTGAATGTAAGGTTGGGCACTGTTTACCTATTTGTAGTCACTGAAAAGAACAATAGGTATGTTCTGCTCTACTCACAAAACAGGAGTACCTTCAAAGAGAAAAGATTTTTTTTTAGCCTATTATTTTATTTATACAGACAAAAAACCCAAACAAAACAAAAATAAAAAAAATCAACTTTGAATTAAAAAGTAAACTCTAATCTTCTGCCATGACCTGATTTCCTTTATTGTGGTAATAGGAATAAGAATAGTAAGACTAGATTAAACAGAAATCTCTTCTAATTTTCTTTTCTTTTCAGAATTCCTAACTAAAATAAAGTCATTTTCATATCTCTCTTCCTTAATCTTGTCTCCTTTGTCTTCATCATGGAATTGGTAATTCACTCAGCTGTGGGTTATTGTTCCTTATCTTTCCAAGTATCCTTCTGTGGTTAACCCTCTACTGTTTTTAGTCTTGTTGCAAAACAGTAGTTCTTCAGCCCATGGATTTAACACAAAGGACCAGGGGGAGAGTGTTCTCTAATTTTGTGGTGGTGTCAATTTGAATTAGGGTATCAGCCACTCAGGCAAGGATAGAGTCAACCCAATGGCCACCAATATACTAGGCTATTTTCTACTTGTTCTTTTGGGATGAAAACAAGAAAACTGTGTATCTTCATGAGACATGAGAGACAGAAAGAGGTAAACCAAGAATGAAAGACAGACTTAAGAAGAGCAGAAAATGAACTTGATGTTTGAGTCTAGTCCTCAAATTGAGGGTGATTGACAGATATGTGATTTTGAAGAAAGCACCAGAGCTTCTACAAACAGTTTGTAATCCACAATTTTGGCAATTCCAAAATATCAGGACACATTTTGTAAAGAAGCTACTGTCTCGTGTTTAAAAGTTTGATAGTTAAAAATAAATTTAAGAAACTCCTTGGGGTGAAGCACTTTGTTTTCTAGTCATTATTCAGTTTTCCCAGTGCCCTTGAACATTGCTACATCTCATATTTGCATTTCTATCCTTTATTTAATATCTGTATTTTTTTCTAGTCTGTATACTGGATACAGTCTATGTGAGCATTAAAAACACTGAGCAGAGTTAGAAACTTTAATTTTCATTACTTGTTTTTGCCGTCAACAGAAAAATTATTTTTGTAACTTAATTTAAAAGCCTAAACTTATTTTATTAATAAACAATAATATATGAAATATTCACTATGGCCTCCACCCGTTATATATTCATATAGACGGTGATCCTTTTTGGAACTAGGCCTATAGTGAATAGTTGAAAATGGCAGAGCAACTAATCTTTGATTAGAACACAATATTATGAAAGATTGCTATAAAAACTATGCATCTTTAAATGAGAAGCAAGCACTAACAGTTTGCTACAGAAAGTTCTGTTAGTGTTTCAAGATTCACCCAGCAAATAATTTAGATATTTACCAGATAGTCTGAGAAAAGAGGTATGGTCACCAGATTGTTGTGCACTACTTCATTTGGTTGATGGTTCATTCATTCATCAAATATTTAGTGAACGCTTGCTCTGGGGCCAGGCACTGTATTAGGTGGTAGGGATAAAATAACAAGAAAAATCAGACAAGGCTCTTTTTTTTCATGAAGCGAATGTCTAATGATTCAGACAATTTAGTAATTTTCAAAAAAGAGGGAAATTTGTAGGAAAATAAAAATTACAATAATTGAAATAAAAGTTAATAAGACAGTCTTCACTTTCCGTGGTTTCAATATGCACGGGTTTCAGTTAATGTGCTAAGTGTGCAGAGCAAGGATTGCCTGTAGTATACGATCAGCTGTTTCAGTCCAAAAGTAGAATTTTTAGTCTGAAAGTATTGTTTATTCAATCTTGTGTCTACCCGGATTTGTTTTTTAATGTTTTTTGTGTATATGCTATGTGAAGACATCTGTGATCTTTTGTGGTCCCTGCCAATAACAAGAAGGCTTCCAATCTTTTCAGAGTCTTGTCAAGATTACCCCATTTAATTGATAAAATACGTGAAATAATTTCCTTTTGATTTCCTCTCTTTTCTGCCTACTTAAGAAATGTATTCCATACAAAAAAGTCAACTTCTAGAAATCCATTGCCTTGTGTCTATGCTTTTTTTTATTAATATTCTTTTAGCACATACATGCTAATCAACAATTAACCTTTTAGACCCAGGGGAACCTCTGACATGTTTTTATTATTCTATCAACCATCTATTACTTGTACTTTCATTGTATCAACAAATGTCTTTTACTTTACTCAATCATGCATTCAGAGTTACAAGAAATAATTTGTGCAGATGTGCCAGTGGCAGATGAGATATGAAACAGAACAGAAGTCCTTGGCAATCCTCAGATACACACTCGTCTTTCTACCCATCAAAGTTCCTTTCTGGTGATGAGGGTGAGGGCGTTGTACTGTAGTGGATGACCCCCCTTCAGAGCTGAAGCACTCATTCTCCCCAATGCTAGGAGTGTTGGCTGCAGACAGCTCACAGCTGCGCACCTCTCCTGGCATTGCCTTCTGCTGACGGGAACCGCCTTACCCAAGACATGCCCCCTCCCGAGGGACAGTTGTATCCAATGATTGGTGAACATGGGCTACAAAGGCCAAGACCCTTGCCTCAATTTAGGACAATTCTGAGGACCCAGCTAGGTTAAGAGCTCCCATGATTACCTGGGGTCTGTTGTAACAGCTCACAGACGAACCTCTCCCTCTGTCCAATCCCGCTTTCTGCATTTTCTTATAGCTATTTTTTCCAAACACTTCCCCAAATTCCATGTACCAAAATTTCCCATGGCGTATGTTTCCAGGAAACTCGAAGAAAGACATTGCACCAAATAAAAAACAAGGATAACTAATGTAAAAATAAATCAATATGAACCTGAAATATTTATATATCCTTATCTATTTTTGTGGTTCGTATTCAATTTTTAAGTGAGGAACTAATATTACTTATATAAAAGCACTTTCCACTAAAACTTATAATATGAATATTACTCATTGTTTAATGGTGAATTTTAGGAAATATTCTGAATTTCCTAAATGACTCTCAGAAAATATTTTTTAGGGATAAAATATTTTTAGACCAAATACATCCTTATGATGAAACGGGAGAGAAGTAAATTGAATACAAATAAATACAGTGTTAAGATTTGGATCCTTTCAGAGCTAACAGTGAATGTGACGTATTTTCAAATTTTATATTTCATTGACTAGAAGATGAATGAGATAAAAATTTAGCACAGAAAGAGAATTCACCAAGTTCCTGACCATAAGAAACATATTGTCAACTTTGGCATGAAGTAAGGGACATTTTGTCCGCTCTTGGGTTAAATTTTGGCTTTTTGTTACTTTAAGTGTTAATTTTCAAACTATAAGGTATAACCTCATTCTACGTAAGCAACTGGATTATTGGAAGATCAGCCATAGTACACTCAGTTACTGCCTACATTAGTGGAACTCATAGGCAGATTCACTCATCTGTTAAGAATTTCACTTGCTTACTTATGACCTTAAAGTTGAGTGTTTAAAAGTGTTAGAGAGGTAGAAATCTTTCTCAAGTGTTTTGAGTGGTAAACGGAGCAGGGAATGGGAAGAATGTCTATGAAATGACTACTACCAGCAAAATATCAGAAGCATGAGAAAAGAGTCCGTGAAATGGAATTTTCAGCAATAAGATCTAAGTTCCAAGAAATGCCTTCATGACATTCTCATTCCACTCAATTAGCACTGGAAGAGGCACTACGGCAATAGGGATAAATTCTTGAATTGAAAAAAAAGTAACATAGAAGATGTAGACAACTGTGCCACTGCAGTAGCATTAACGTGAAAGAGTGGTTTTAAAACTGCATTTCAGCAGCGAAGCACTTTCTTCAAATGAAATCTTATACAGAAGCCCAATATGTATAATAGACAAAAGAAGACTAGCTCTGTTTGAAGTCGGAGGTAAAGAGTTGGGGTTCTAGTGGTGTAGACCCCTTCACCCCTGAGATACAACTAGAGAACTCCTAGAACTCTATGGAGCAGAGTATAAAAACCATTTGGGGTATTGAAAAGTTCTCACCTGTGAGCACTGGAGGGAAAGGAAAGTTTAAATTTTTTGTTGCGTCCCAGCATTATTTTCCCATTTTCCCTTCCTAACAGTACCTGGAAATTCTCAGCATGCATTTTGGATGGTTTTGACACCATTCTTGACTCTGGGAGTGGCCCCTGATTGGCTTAAGCCAGTCAGCATATCTCACCTCTAGGCCACACTAATTGGTTCAAGGTTGAATACATGACCCGACTCGGGTAATCAGAGCTGCAAGAATCAATTCCATGTGTTTCTTTCTTTTTTTCCTAACCTAAGAGAAAAGTGGACTGTCTTTTGTGCTGGATTTGTACCTGAAAGCACATATCCCCAGGAGCTGCTAAATTGTTATATTGTGACAATAATGGAGGAGGCTGGCAAGAATGCAGCCAACACTGAAGAAATAGAACTGAGAACTGGAGACAGAATCATCCTAGTGAATGCATTGAGCTACTGGTCAAGACTTTCCTAAAGCCAGCCAGACCTCTCAGTTACACGACGATAAATTTCCCTTCCTCTTTAAACCAACTTTTAATTGGGTTTTCTGTTGTAACAGGAAAGCATGGAACTGATATCTATGGTATCCTCGCACTAGAAGGATACCTAGCACGTAGTGAGTAGCTCGGCAAATATTTGTGGACTGAATGAGTTAGGGGCAGTGGGTTCTAATTCTGGTCTTGCCTCTAACTGACAATTCTGTTTTTATTTCCCTGAGGAAGATTTGCCCTGAGCTAACATCCATGCCAATCTTTCTCTATTTTTCACTATGTGGGCCGCCAGCACAGCATGGCCACTAACAGAATTGTGTAGGTGCACGCCTGGGAGCCGAACCCGGGCCACCGAAGCAGAGTGCGCTGAATTTAACCACCGGGCCACCAGGGCTGGCCCAACAATTCATTTAACTACTCCAGATCTTACTTCCTTTATTTGTAAAACAAGAGAATTGCTCAGATTGTTCTCGAAAATCCATTCCTGCTCTAATACTATGAGTCTTCCTACGCCTTTGTTCAGATTATTGCTCATGTGTCTGCTTCTCAGCCAAGTTGCAAAGGTCTGAGAGTTAATGCACTGATTCAATTTTGTACAAATTTAGCCCACTGAGGATTTTTCACTAGTCGAGGGTTAAGGTGGCCCTGTACCTCCCTCAGCTGACTGCCTGAGTGTGAAATTACAATGACCCACAGACGGGAAGCTGTGCATCAGAGGACTGAGAAGGTAGAATTCACGGGAGTCAAAGGAGGATTATCACCATTTGCTTAAGAGTTCCCTGAACATCTGTGGAGGGGGTTGAGTGTAAGTTCTATATGATTGCGAGAGAAAATTGAGGGTAATTGCAGGGATACCTGGAATACTTAATTAAAATTTCAGAGTGCTATGGGACTGTGAGCAGAATGTGTTTAGAAATGGAAAAGAACACATTCTTTTGGAAAAAAATGTAATCTACCTATAAAGTCACTCCAACTTCAGGGTAACCCTGTCTGAGGCTTGCATCAAAGCACCGTCATCTTTGGAGCTTCAGAGGGTAGGATGGGTGCAGAATCTCTGTCCTTGCTTTATAAGCTTTCATATTTTAGGTTGTTCTCCATGATAGTCACAATCTAGAGCAGATTCAATAGAAATATAATGCAAGCGAGCTACATATGCAATTTTAAATTTTCCAGTAGCCGTGTTAAAAAACGTAGAAACAGGTGAAATTAATTTTAATAATCTATTTTATTTAACCCAATATATCCAAAATATTATCATTTCAACAGGTGCTCAATTTAAAAAGTTATTAATGAGCTATTTTATAATTTTTGGTACTAAATTAGAAATCTGAAAATATAGCATATCTCAATTCAGACTAGTTACATTTCAAGAGCTCAATAGCCACATGTACTCTGTACAGATCAACAAAGATCTAAAGGATAATTGCTTCCTCCTAGAGTTTTGTTTTGTTTTGTGTAGGGTGGGGTGGGGTGGGGGAATCTTAAGTGCAAATACTATCAAACGCTGTAGTTTAAATCTAAAGGGCAGGGATATCTCTTCTCATGAGGGATACAGGTTTAATATGGCCTAACATTGGGGAAGAGAGAGGAAGTGACAGGAAAGGAGAGTAGAGAAGGCTGTGGGCTTGCGTTAACTTGTCTAAACTTGTATACCAGGTCCGGAAGTTCAGATGTGATGCTCAACACAATTAGAAGCCACCAGAAACCTTTACACAGGGGAATGACATGATTCAATTAGTGTTTTAGGTCTCCCAGCCAGTCTACTGGGCTTCTGTGTATTGAATGTGTGGTGAGACAATATTTCAGATATTAATCTATTTTTTCTCCCTGTAATTCTTTTTCCCTTTCTCCATTTAAGCAGACAGGGGACCCTCTACTCATTGCCTCAGGAAAGGAATATGGCAAGGTAAAAAGCAGAAATGTTCTCTCTGCCTTTTCTGATCCAAAACTGCCTTAGGACAATTTAGAGACTGTGAGGTAGGTAATAGGAAGAGAATGTGGGGGTGTGGGGAAAAGGTTTTAGATAGAAATGCAAAGCAAGAAGGGTAGTCCTCTGGGCAAGGAGGAGAGAGGCAAGAGAGAAGAGAAGGAAGGGAGAAAAGAGAGAGGAGAGAAAAATAAGAGAGAGAAGAGAGGATTTGAGCTCCGCTTCCCAGAAAACAGGTCCTCTTCTTCTCCAGGTAGAAGAGGCAACACCCCAGGAAGAAAGTGACTGTGCTACAAGGAGACGGATGAGACCACGCGCAGCCTGGGAAAGATTTCTGTAGCCAGTCGTGGCAAGGACGAAGCAGAGCCTGCAGAACCATGCACACGGCAGTCGTGGATCCCTCATGGCCACCAGTGTGGACCCAAGGACCAGAACCTCATTTGTCCCTGCCCCACGGGATGATTTGATGCTGTGGAAGACCCCAAACCTCCCAAATGACTGTGTTTAAATTTCTTACCATTTTGGCAGGTTCAATATGATTTCAGAATAGTAATCAGATTGGGCGATGGAAAATAGTGTAATCTTTACTGCACACCTGACTTCGTGATTGAGATTCATCTCGACAGATGTGCTAGGCTGAGGTAACGGAGCCCAGTGAGAAGGCTATTGCAAGTCAAGTAAGAGATGTGGGTGAGCTAGCGGCCCTTCCAAGGGATGTTGAGTGGGATAGTGGCCCTTCCAGAGACAGAAGTAGGTGGTGACAAGTTCTGCTTAGGAGGGAGAATTGGCAATGCTTGTTGAATGGAGGCAGTGGGCTTGAGGAAAGAGATATCTGGGCATATCCCAAGTTTTTGACCTAGGAAAATAGAGAAAATTTTGGAAAAATCTTCATTTCTGATGTACTTACCAAACACTAGGTACTGTTCTAAACTCTTGACAAAATAACTCATATAATCCCACATAATACCCTTATGAGATAGGTACGATTATCATCCCTATTTACAGATGAGGATGCTGAGGCTCAGAGAGGTTAAGTAACTAACTCAAAGTCACAGCTTATAAGAAACAGAGGCAGGATTTGAACCCAGGCAGTCTGGATTCCCGGTTTGGCTTGTATCCCTCTACTCCTGTCAAGTAAGAGCCTAAACAAAACTCAAGAATTGACTAAAACTAACAGGAAATTTATGGGAATACCCTGGTTGAGGCAACCACAGATTTTTGTTATCAAGGTCCTGGATACTCAGTAACTTTTGTCCATAATCTGTACCTGCTATTTATCCCTTTATTTGTATATGTCTTATATATGAGTCTCATAAAAGTTGTTATACACTTCAAATCAAAATACAAATGTTCTTGAATCTGCCTTCCGGTGAATTTAGCAGCCGAGCCACTAATGTGGAGACTCCCAACTGCCTGTCCTTATTCCTACCAGTGTCTGGAGTGATCGCCTTCATCCACATGTGCCCTCCTTTGGAGAGGTGATCTGACCCTGGGGGCAGTGCACAAAGATTCCTCTCTGTTTCAGATCTTAAAGACTCAGGATTCCCTGCTGGGATCCTGTGTCCCAACCAGTTCTCACAGAAATTTGATTTTAGATTTAAAAAAACAAAAGATTCCATTTAAGGGGCCGGCCCGGTGGCGCAAGCGGTTAAGTGCGCGCGCTCCGCTGCGGCGGCCCGGGGTTCGCTGGTTCGGATCCCGGGCGCGCACCGACGCACTGCTTGGCAAGCCATGCTATGGCGGCGTCCCATATAAAGTGGAGGAAGACGGGCACAGATGTTAGCCCAGGGCCGTCTTTCTCAGCAAAAAAAAGAGGAGGATTGGCAGATGTTAGCACAGGGCTGATCTCCTCACAAAAAAAAAAAAAAAAAGATTCCATTTGAAGTACCAACTCCACACCATCAGCAGCAGCGCGATCAGCAGCGTGGTGATAAACACTAGCAGGGCAGCCCAGCGCCGTATAAGACCTTGCAGGTGGGGGAGGTCCAAGACAAGAAAGGAAGATGAGGAAGGCATTGCAGCTGTGGCCCTGGACATAGGGGTGAGCTGCTGTGTCTTGTCCTCAGACTTTAGCATTGGGAGGACACCTGGGAATCCCTTGGCAGTGCCTCTATGCCTGCAAGTGAAGCCCTTTATGCCCAGTCTCCTTGCCCTGGCTCCCAATCCTTGCTGGCAGGCAATTTTCCCCCAAATTAAAAACTGCTGGCTGTCCTGACCTCTTGCTGTATTCCTCTAACTGCCTGGAGTCCCCAGTTTTGATCTTTCTGGCTCTGATCTGTTCTACCTATGTTGATTTCTATTTGATAAGGCTGTTTGATTCCAACTGAATTGCCAGGTCCTGGTTATTATTTGAAATCATAGAGACAATAAAGCTAATAAAGTCATGAGGTCTGAAGTGGAGATAACAGGGGAAACGAATATTTATAGTGAGGCTTTGGGCAAGGAACTTTACTCCTTTATGGCTCAGATTCTCATCTGGAGACAGTAAAAGTATCTTCCCACTATATAACCCATGCACGGGCCACATCACAGTGTCTGGCCAGAAGTTAGGTTAATGTTAGCTATTAATATTAGTGTTGTTATTGTTATTATTGATCTGAACCTTCAGATTAGCCTCAGTTTTCCCAGATCCTCCTCAATACCCTTCATAGATCAACTATTACATGTTACTGACCAATTAGCAATCAGTTCTAAGTAACATGGGAATCATTTCCTCTAGTCAGTAAAAACATGAGCAATTAATCATTTCACATGGATTTAGGGGAAGAAGTTTTAGTGTTTATAATTGATGATATCGTTGTGTTACTATCAGTCTCTAATTCTATATACTAAATTTAACTACTGTTTATATAATTCTTTTAATACTCATGTGGCATCCTGGTAATGGCTTTTTATGAATATGCACCATGTCTCCCCTCCTGGACTGTAACTCATGAGGCAGGACTGTGTCTCTTGGTGTTTTGTGCCTCCACTGATCATCTTATTTTGCACGTGGTAGGAATTCAATTAAAAGCTATTGACTGACTGGTCCTTTTAAGTAATGGAGAGGACACGTGTACCATACACTGCAAAATGGGTTCTCTTTTTAAAACGAAGTGATTCTTCTGCAGAGATAACACTTTAGTGGCTAAGCTTTTAAACACTCAAGTTTAAAAGCAATAGGATATCTCAATGTGAGCATCTTCATTTATTGGAAAGTATATCACTAAGATTTTTAGTGCTTTTGCTGGAATCTCTAATACATAGATATAGATATAGATATAGATATAGATATAGATATAGATATAGATACAGAACAGATATGGATACATGTCTGAGGAATGATTTAGAGCATCAATCTGCAATGCACGTTTCTCCAAATATCTCAAAAAGCAAGCTAAAATTCTTAACTATTTCCCAAAAAGCGACCAATAGCAATAAAGTTCTATTAATAAATTATTTTTATTTTTTAAAAGTGAAATTTCTTATTTAGATTTCACTTATGCTAGTGATATGTCATGATAAAAATACAAAAATAAGTTATCAACAAGTTGAGTTGTTTATCACACATTTAAGAACACAGCCTAATTAATAATCCAAAGTGCCACCTATAGGTAAATTGACGGTTCATGTAACAAAAATAACTAACACTTGTTGAGTTGTACTTTTATACTAAGAACGTTAACAACTTTAATATCACAATGTTTTTCTCATTAAAGAAACAGAGGAAATTGCAAAGTCGAGTATTATTTGGCCACAAACCTTAGATAATTTATTCTTTTTTTTTTTTTTTGTGAGGAAGATCAGCCCTGAGCTAACATCCATGCTAATCCTCCTCTTTTTGCTGAGGAAGACCGGCTCTGAGCTAACATCTATTGCCAATTCTCCTTCTTTTTTTCCCCAAAGCCCCAGTAGATAGTTGTGTGTCATAGTTGCACATCCTTCTAGTTGCTGTATGTGGGACACGGCCTCAGCATGGCCAGAGAAGCGGTGCGTCGGTGCGCGCCCGGGATCCAAACCCAGGCTGCCAGTAGCAGAGCGCGCACTTAACCGCTAAGCCACGGGGCAGGTCCGATAATTTATTCTAATATATCAGACTGTATACAATTTCAATTAACAGAACAGTAATAAAAAGTTTAGGAATGTTTTAGATATTTTGAAACTAACGTTTAACACACATTTTCCCAGAGATAAATACTATGAAAATTACTGTGTAAAAATTATGAAATTCCTCTGTTGTGTTTACTTATAAGAAATATGCCTAAAATAATTAGTCTTAAGGCTTTTTCTTAAAACTCTTTCAAGTTGTTCTTTCAATAGTAAGATACTCATTTAAAGATACTATATGTACAATCAGATATAAAAAGGTGCTAACAGGTTTTTAATAGAAAAGTCAGGATAGGGCCGGCCCCGTGGCTTAGCGGTTAAGTGTGCACGCTCCGCTACTGGCGGCCCCTGTTCGGATCCCTGGTGCGCACCTATGCACCGCTTCAATGGCCATGCTGAGGCCGCGTCCCACAGACAGCAATTAGAAGGATGTGCAACTATGACATACAACTATCTACTGGGGCTTTGGGGGAAAAAAAAAAAAGGAAGAGGATTGGCAATAGATGTTAGCTCAGAGCTGGTCTTCCTCAGCAAAAAGAGGAGGATTAGCATGGATGTTAGCTCAGGGCTGATCTTCCTCACAAAAAAAAAAAAACAAAAGAAAGAAAAGTCAGGATATTATAACTAGAATGTGTAGGTTTTTTTGACAGATACAGAGAAAAGATCATAGGACCCCAGCAGCTGTAGCCATCACTGTCATTTCCAGAGTTCAATCCAAGTGACCAGACTGTAGATTATTTTAATCTAAAAGATAAAAAGACACTCTGAGCCATGCTCTATGCTAAATGCTGGCTTGGCCTGGGGAAGACAGGTGTTCCAGGTGATCTATTCAAGAAAGCAACATTGGTTCCTTTTGGCTGGAATGGGGCATGGCAGAAGACGAAGATGGACAAGGAAGCAAAGTCAGATCCTGAACTGTGTTAAGGAGTTTGGAGTTTATTCTGCAGGCACAGGGGACATGACCACATCAGTATTTTAGAATGTTTACTCTAGAGGCAGTGTGTGAGATGGATTTGAGGGGGGCGACAGACGCTGCACAGCCATTGTCATGGTGACAATAATAGTGACGGTAGCTACCTGAGCAGTTCAGTGGAGTGGTGGGGGCAAAAGCTAGAGTTCAATAGCTTGAATAATGCCTAGGAAGAGAAGAAGTGTGCAACAGCGTGGACTCTTATTCAGGAATTTGGGTACTAAATGGAATGAGAGAGATAGGGCAGTAGTTAGTCAAAAATAGGATCGAGGGAAGGCTGTTTTTTAGGATGAGAAAAGCTCAATTATTGAGTAGGAGAATGGAGACTGTTGAGAAGGAACCACTATTGTTGAGAAGGAACAACTATGGATAAAGAAGAGAGGGTTAACTAATGGGATCGTGTCATAGGAAGCTGAGCAACTGGGTACAATTACTCAAGTAGAGGAACTAACCATGGGCAGGACAGTGAGCATCTCTTGTTTAAAGAGCAGATAGGAAGGTAATTTTAGATTGTTGAGAGGGAAGCTAGTTGAGTATATACTTAGCTTCTATTACGTGTAGTCTAAGTATTAAGGAGACTGGCAATAATCCGTCAATATGAATAGGACTAAAGTTGATCTTTGTACTAATTTGCAGAGGATGAAAGAGAGAAGAGAGAAGTACGGTTTGATAATTTTTATACTATAAACACAGCATGAAGGAAATACATGTATGTTTTACTTAACAGTAGACATTTTTCCAAATCTATTTACAGTATATTCTATCGCTAAATCACGAATGCAAATTCTTAGTATTGATTAATGTTCTCACATTAGATATGTCTTCCAATATCTTTGCTATTTGGAACACTCAAGCAGGACAAAGCCTCGCCTCCCCCTTCCCAGTGTGCCTATCCTCGTCAAAACCTTGCAGGAGGGTATTTCTGCCTTCATAGTCATTCATCCAACATGTAGTCATGGAGGACCTCAGTATAGGCATGATGTTAAAATGAGGAAGACAGTTTCTGTCTTCGTGGAACTTACTGTTTACTGGACCTTCTCTTCTCAGTAGGCCCTCTCCTCACATAATTTTTCTGCTATTAATGGAAAATGACTATAGCTTTTAATGAGAAATTCCATTAAGTGGGTATCATGCATTTCTGATTTCTGTAAAAAGTCAAAGCAGTAAAATTTCCCTATTTGGCACCACTCTGTTTTGCAGATTATTACTATGAATAATGAGGCCACAGGTCACCTAAAGAATCTTTCCATGAGATGTGATCTACGAATCTCTTCTCTATGACTCAATGACTCTGTCTCTTGTCTCTGGATAAGACTATTATCATATCTTCTAAAAATGCTTCATAACATACTTTAGATGAAGTTGTACCAACATACTTCCTCTCACTTTTAAAAGGAAATGGAAAGATTTTAAAATATTGCAAATATATTTAATTTTTTCATAATCCTATATATATATATATCCACCTTAAAAATGACTGAAATAGCAAATCGGCAATGTTACTTAAGAATAAAGATGAAAGTCAAAGGAATGTAAAAACTCGATTACTTGGAATGCATGGGAGACTGTGAACTATTTTATTTTCAGGTTAATTGATAGTGATTCAGAAATCTCTTTTTGTTGAATAAGTTTTTGTTGGAGAAATGCTATCAAAATTACCTTGCTCCTTGGAAATATACTAAATATAAATGAGTCTTTCTTTGATAATTGAAGATTTTGCTATGCCTATGAACATAACCATAATATTATTAGGAGTAGTGTTGAAAACGTAGAAGATCAAAATGAACATATAATGGTATCAGGTTGCTGTTGTTTTTAGTAAATTCCTTATGTAAGTTTGTTTTCTTTTAATTATCATCAGTGTAGGCCTGGAAATAAGGGGTGGAGGAATGGATATCTCTGTTGGATTCTAGGTGACACCTGTTTACAAAATATTCAAACAATGAAATTATTTTTTCTAGTAGATAAGCATTTAATAATTATTTAAATTAGAATTTTCTTTCAGGACTCTGGGCCTAACAGACCTACTTTTTAGTAAAATACTTCAAGATCTTTATTAATCACTTTCATTCAATTAAAACCTCCATCTTAATATTCAAACAGATAAAAAGACTTGAAAAAAAAGAGTTTCACTATGCTTTGAACTCTTATTTTATATACTATCTTTCCTCATTAAATCTAGTAAAAAAAAAAATTCTTCTTAGCTAGTTCAACAGTGAATTATCCAATTCTCCAGACAAGAAAAAAGTTATTTGAACTTCTAACATATCTCCCAATCTTCAAAGCTTTAAATTTGTTATTTTCAGGTACCTTTCTACCAACCTTGTTTTAGATGGAATCTCACTTCTTTTAAAGTTTCTATCACTGGTTTCTAACTGAAAAAGAAAAGCAAGAAGCTCGCTGATAATCCAAGTCTCAAAATGAAGTAGTGTTTGGGTGTTCCATAAAAGTGTTTGTGGGCTACAGTGTCGGCAGCCCTTAACGACTCCAGGGAAGAACTAAAGGAGCGTGGGGCACAGCATCACTAGTCTCCGTTCAGAACTGGTCAGAAGAGAAAATGGATTATGGAGAGAGATTCTTCCTCTCACCTGATAGTCATCAAGTGTCAACAGTAATTAACTAAGTGAAATAAGGCAGACAGAGAAAGCCAAATACTGCATGGAATCACTTATATGTGGAATCTAAAAAGAAATAAAAAAAAAAGTCATGCTCATAGAAACAGAGAGTAAAAAAGTGGTTGCCAGGGTCTGGGGGTGGGGGAAATATGGAAAAGGTTTTCAGTTATAAGATGAATAAGATCTAAGGATCTAATGTACAACGTGGTGACTATAGTTGATAACACTGTATTGTACAATTGAAATTTGCTAAGAGAGTAGAACTTAAATGTTCTCATCAAAAGATAAATATGTGAGGTGATGAATGTGTTATTTAGCTAGGGGGAATCCTTTCACAATGTATATGTGTATCACCACGACATACACTTTAAATATTTTATAATTTTATATGTTAATTATATCTCACTAAAGGTGAAATTAAAAAAAACACTAACTACTGAAAAGTAACACCCATATTCATTTGTAGGCAGATAGATTTTTATAATTAAGGAGGTAAAAGCTAATAACATGATTATAGTGAAAGAATCTGAAATACATAGTTAAAAAAGAATGTAAAGAGTTCTCATAGTAACACAACCCAAAAAGACTATGAACCTTGTATTGGGTCTCTTTCCAGACTTTTCTAGGTATGTATAAACAAGTACTTTTTAAAAAGGATCACAATATGAATACTATTTTGAAAACTGCTTTTTTTACTTAATTATAACATTGCTCTTGTTCTCAAAGTACAAATAGAGCCACATTATTATATGCATGATAACCTCATATATAGATGAAACATAATTTATTTAACTCATTCTTTATTGATTGATATTTAGATTGCTTCCAGACCTTTGCTCTTATAAACTCTATGATGAAAAACATTGTCTTCATATCATGCTTTATGGAACTATTTCAGCATGCACTTCTGGAAGTAGTAATGTTGTTTCAAAGGACATGTATAATCTGCATTTTGATACATATTTACAAACTGCACTTCTAAATGTACCATATTATTCCCACACTAATGTTACATGAAAATGTCCGTATTCGTCAACATTACTCATTATAATAAGCATTATAACTCTTCTTCATCTTGCCCAGTGGAATTTAGTTTTAACTTGATTTTTTATTACCAGTGAGATTGAACATATTTTCACGTGCTTATTGGCCATTTTTTCTGTTCTCTTTCCTGTTCCTGTTCTCTCAGTTTCCTAATGTGGTATTTCTTTTTTACTTCTTTTTACTACAGATCTGCTAGTGTTTTTTTCATGTTCATTCCATTCAGTAGGTATGTATCACATGTTCAATGAAAAGCTTGGGCTGGTGATGTAAACCTGTATTACAGCCTACGGGAGGCATTTAAAGTTGAGTAACAGATGTAATCACCTATGGGAAGAGTTTAGAAAATAAGGAGAAATGGATCCAGGACAAAATCTGGGAAACATGTAACATTGAAAAGTTGGGCAGAGGAAGACAAGCCAGCAAAGGAAACAAGATGAGAACTGTTAATATGGTAGAAAGAATGCCAAAAGAATATGGTGGCACAAGAAGAGAATGTATCAAAATGCAGAAAGTGGTTGATGATATGTAATTCTGCTGAGAGACCCAAAAAATGTCTATGGGGTTTGGCTGCCTGGAGGTCACTGGTGACCTTAATATCAAAGCAGTTCTAGAAGAAAGCTGGGGGTAGTAATGGTGCAGAGCCATCCTGGAGTGGATTATGAGTGAACTGAATTCCAAATGGCAGAGGTAGCATACAGAAACACTTTCAAGTAGTATGGCTGTGAGAGTGGAGCAGACAGATTGGGTAGTTGCTGGAGGGAGAGTTTGGGTCAAGTCTGGAGATATCAGCTCACTGTGATGGAAACGATCTTGTAGAGGAGAAGCTGAATTGCAAGGGAATGACGGGAAAACCTAAGGAGGTAATTTTTTTAAGGAAGCAAAAGGCAATGGATTCTAGCAAAAGGAAGACTCTTCTGAATATCTCTGGCCAAGGTCACCAATGTCCTTTAGACCAAATCTAATGACCAGTTTTCAATTCTCATCATACTAGATACAGTTAACACCATTGATCACTTATGCCCTCTACTCTTTGACTTCCATGACAGCTTTCTCCTCTGGTTCTCTTCTATCCTTTCTGAGTGTATCTTCTAACATCTTTTGGGGGCATCTCTTCCCTGCCCACCTATTTTTGATGCATTTCAGGATTCCATCTCTGGTTCATGTTTCTTCTTATTCTACATGCTCTCCCTAAATGATCCCTTTTAGTCTTATGGATAAACTATCATTTATATGTCAATGGCACCAACATTGCAACCCAGTTCCAATCTTGGCAAATAGGCTTTATATCCAATTGCTTGATAGATACCTTCACTCACATGTCCCAGGGGTACCTAAAACTCAAGGATCCCAATCTGAACTCCTCACTCTCACTTCACTTTAAGCTTTGCTTTACATCTTCTATTCTCTCAGTTAATGACATTGCCAACAACCAGTACCATATCCAGATATCTTGGTCACTCCCTACTCCTTCCTCTCCCTCCCCACTCATATGCAAGGCTTAACCATATTTAATTGCTGATTTGAAGAAATCATTAAAGAGGAAAGGGTTGAAGATAAAGGAGATTTGATTTTCTTTATAAAGAAAGAAACAAGGTTGTCCATTTAGATAGAGTTGAGAACTATGTTTGGATGTGATGGCTCGAGGTGAGTGAAGGTTTGATACCGTCATGGAGAACTGAAAAGAGAACTGTGTAGGAAAACATAATAGGACTGACAATGTTGATATCATGTTGGGACCAATGAGCAGAAAGACTACTTACTGATATTATCCTGACATTAATAACAAAATTAAAAATGAGTGTTCTCCTTTGGTAGGTTCTGAAGTTTACTGGAATCTATCTGATATTTACACTGAGGATGAGTTACAGGTGAGACCAATTGTACTTGGTCTTTGGACTCTGCCTCCTTGTTCAGGTTGTCAGTCTCAAAGGCAGAGAGCCAGCTCAGAGGTGGCATCAGTGCTATCTGTAGGAAAGACAAGTAGTTTAATTTCTCAAATATCAGTGAGTTTACTTGCCTGAAATATCCCTTCTCCCATGCTTGTTGATGCCCTAAATTTGCCTAAAGGAAAACTGCTTGAATTCAGAGATAAGGTTTAAAAATTGAGGAGCATATAGCAAGAATCTGAAGTTATAAAAGTTTAAAAGTTAGTTTTTGAAGATAAATGGGGTCAAATTTCTCTTTTTTCACTTTTAACTCGTTAAGTTAAATGGAGAAGCATTAGCTAACTATATATAAGTCAAGTGTGTTCATGAGAGAAGCATGAAAAACAATTACTGATTGTCATTTTTCGTTTTAAAAGGCAATGTGTGGGTTTCTTTTCCAAAAATTCTCAGAGGTGGATCAAATTATGAATAGAAAACAACATGAATACTTATCATGCAGGTTTGAGAACAATAATTTGCCAGTATTCATGTCGGTATTTTTCTGCATCATAGACATGTAACCAAGAACCTTTTGATAGGTGACAAGTACCAGCTTTCTTAAAATAAAATGCGTGCTCCAATTTTTGTTGATCAAAAGGTATCAAAAGTATATACAAAACACCTGTATTTAAGATTATTGAAATAATTGGCAAAGTTAAGCTTCTTGTCCATACTCAGTAGTCAAATATTAGCTCCAAGCCCAAATATACTGAGGACAAATTCAGTTTCAATTGCCAAAAGCATGTCTAGTTACCTCCCAGACGCACTTTTGGGTACCCGTTGTTCCCATGTCTGCAGAGAACAGTAGCTCCCACATTTTCTGCATCTTCATTGTCGGGTCTCTATACAAAAATGCCAGCCTGGGCCCAAAGCACAGAGGTGTGTCTTGACACAAAATCTCAGAAATGGTAAATGTGACACAGAATGAACTGGCCTATCCAGAAGCATGAAAAATAATTAAAGATTTATTGGTGAATAATTTAATAATTGTAAGAATGGAAGTGATAAAAATGAGTCAGTATGATGAAGTTATTTTTGCAATAATAATCCAGCTATGTACTTCAGTGAGAAAGGGCACTGGCACTGACTATTTTTAAAGGGGATCAATTTGCATTTAAGCTAGAAGCTTTGTTAGGAAGGTTAAAAACTTCAGGTGGGGTTGTTTATACTTTTTCAGCACATAAGCATCAAAGAACACAGGCTAATGTACAGCTAGAAATAAGATGTATTTACCACCCACACTTTCCCACCATTATGCAGGATATTGAGAATCCAGTGTCCGGAACACACTGGGTTCTGGGTGGGGCTCTGGGCCTTGAGGGGGGAAGGGTGAGGCTGACATCAGATCCCAGAGAACAGAGCAGAGATTCAGATCCAGAGAAGACAAGGGAGAGGCCTTCTTCCCAGAATCAGAGTAGCAGACTAATTCTAGCTTCTGGAGGAAAGGTATTTACTTATTTGTTTATTTTTATAAGGCAGGGGTTTGATCAAAGGAACAACTTGCTAGATCCAGGGAACAAGCAGGACCAAACAGCCAATTAGGCTGAGCCACTATTGGACCTTAGAATTCCCACTGGCCCGGCAGACAGGACCATAGGAACCAGAAGCCAGGCAGTACAAGCAATTTCTTTTGTACATTATCCGTGTCAGTGTATTCTTTCTTAGGTTCCAGGTCACCAGTTTTAGAAAATGTGGCTATCTTGAACATCTTTCCCAGAAAAATTTGTTACCGCCCTCCCGGTCTCTAGTTCTTACAATACAAGTCTTCAGGGGCACATTTAATGAATAGGGAAAAAAATCTTTTTACAAAACTTCATCATCTCTCCTTGTGTACAGATATATGACATTTAGTTTGTATACTGCCTATAGGTTCTGAGCTTTCTACCAGACAATTAATCATGAATGGCCACTTTCCTCAATCATAGTTACTGTGATTGGGGCAGGGAAGCCCCCACTCCAGGTTCTGTGACCTGGCCTGCTGTCTGTGGTTCAGACACCCATACTATACTCTGAATTCTTGGGTGGCCTTCAATGCCACTGCATGTGCAGCTTCCCACTCCTCCACAAGCCAGGCGTGTGGGCTCACTCAACCCTCTACGGGAGGATTTGACATAGAATGTATTCTTAATCTTGGAGTAAGAAGTACTAATAGAGAAAAGGATAAGACAGAAGCTTGCTCAGATTTGTCCCAGTTTCTCTATCATTGCAGCTCGTCCTTGTGATTAGACGAATAGAAAATAAATAGGAAGGAAGGAAACAGTATACTTTCCCTAAGCACTTCCCTAATATTTTTATGAACAGCGCTTTAAACTGTTTTTTTTTTTAAATTTCATTCTAACCCAACAACAAGAAGAGACATGTCTGAAACAATATGAGCCCTCCTCTGACCAATTCTCATTTTCCTTTTCCCAAAGTATGAACTAAAGGATGCCCACAGGTAGTTGCTTGTCAAGCAACAATTCAGAAATGAGGAATTAGGCCATTTCATGCAATTAGTCTTTTTTTTTTTTTTGTAAGGAAGATCGGCCCTGAGCTAACATCTGCCAATCCTCTTCTTTTTTTTTTTTTTCCTGAGGAAGACTGGCTGTGGGCTAACATCCATGCCCATCTTCCTCCACTTTATATGGGAGGCCACCACAGCATGGCTTGCCAAGCAGTGCGTCGGTGCGCACCGGGATCCGAACCGGTGAACCCCGGGCCACCGCAGCAGAGCACACACTTAACCGCTTGTGCCACCGGGCCGGCCCCCAATTAGTCATTTTTTTGGGTAAAAAGTACTGAAAGCAGCAGTTAAGAAGTTGGATGTGTAGTAAGGAGTATTTTATTATCCACTGTTAACACTTTAATTCAAAAAAGTTGAGGAGGGAGCAAGGCATTGAAGGTGGAAACACAGGATAGATGGGTTTTGATGAATATCGGAGGTGAGGCTGCTGCTCAAGGCAGTTTCTGGTCTGGATGAAGCCCCACGTTGGGGACAGACCTGACTCTAGAGGTCACTGAATATGCCAAAGAGGAAGTGGCATCTGAAGACGCCCCCAGGCCTCATTCCAGTTCTGCAGTATCTCAAGTGGCAGAACTTACAGTCTAAGGGTTAAGAATTTTATGGGCTATTAGATTGCTACTTTCCAACAGTTAACACTTCAGGATTCTAAAATTTCAATGATTACTTGCTTTCCAAAACTTTCACCTAAACTATACGCTAGTCATATTTTTGAAAGGAAGTAGGCAATAGATTTATTGAATACTTTTGTGTCAAGCATGGTGTTGGGCAATGTTATTATTATCCCAAATAACCCAGATCCTGTGAAGAAGGAGTTATCTCCCTATTTTATAGGTGAAAATAGACTGCCAGTGATTAACCATCTTATCTAGTATCTCAGAGCCCTACATAACAATGCTTGGACGTCTAATTCCAAAGCTCACACTCTATACATCATGATACTGCTATGAAAAACCCACCATATATATTCCACCCATCAAAACAGGGATATTTCAAAGGGGACAGAGATGGCTCTAGAAAGGTCCATGAGCTCTCTGAAATTGAGGCAAAATTTGAGTGGTTGTATGATTTCTGGGAAGGGACAGTTTACAATTTTTATCAAATGCCCAAAGGGTTAAGCCATAAAATTAGAAAAACCACTGCACTCAGTGTATTTAGAAAGTAACAGCCCTATTCCTCTTTTATCCCACCATATGGCATCCTGAGCTTATTCCCAACACACTCAATTTTCTCCAGTGATTGGAGCAAGGCTAGAAATCTTAGAAAGAAGGAGATTAAATAACAACGAAATATGTGAGAGTCCATTTAGCTATGTGTGCTGTTTGGCGGCTGTCCACATGATTTCTGGTTATCAGTACAGCCCAGGGGCTATTGTACGTTCATTAATATAATTTTATATGTGGAAGATCCATGGAGATCATAGAGTCCAATCCCCTCAGTTTACAAATGACAAACCCAAGACCCAGAGAGCTAGAGTGACTCACACATTGTCACATAACCTTTCACTGGCTTGATAATGGACTTAATATTTGCCTGGCAATCAATTACTTTTGGCCATCATCCGCGCCTCCATGGCTAGTCAAGGGAAGGAGAAAACATTGGGCTCATGTTCAAATTGCCCCTTCCAGTTCTAATGTTGATCTAGCACAACCAGATACTATTTAGGTTTTCAGTTCTAATCAGATTCACTGTGGTGGCACCACAGCCGTCTGGCACCAGTGTGGTCTGTAGATGATGTCAGGAAAAGTTGACATGAGGCTGAGGATTCTTGTATTCTGAATTAGTGAACCAGAAAAAAGAAGATGCACTTCTCAAATGCAACTTAATGAGGCAGACTGTGCCAATTTTGCTAATATAAGCCAAGTTATAATGATAAAATCAGTAATTTAATTAGTCTATTGCAAATGAAAACATTCTATCCACACCAATATTTGAAAGTATTATGATTCTATTGATTTCTTTCTTGGTGAAAATGTAAGAAGAAACTTTTTTTTTAAAGTTCATTTTAAAATCTTGAGACTTTGTATGAAGAAGAAACTGTTAAAATGCATTTTTAGATTGCATTTAAAATTTCATTTGGGTTCAATTTGATGCATGCTCATGATCATCCAATGTGATCCTACAGTACTGAAATAAATTAGATATTTGAAACAAACACATTGCAGAAAGATTCATTGAAGATTAAATGAACTTAGGCAGGAGGCTGCCTGTACAATAGAGACAGCCCTGGAATGAGATCCAACACAATGAGATTTGTGTTTTGGTTTTTGGGGGTTTTTTTGCTGAGGAAGAGTAGCCCTGAGCTAAGACCTGTGCCAGTCGTCCTCTGTTTTGTATGTGGGTCACCGCCACAGCATGGCTGATGAGTGGTGTAGGTCTGCACCCGGGATTTGAACCTGCAAACCTGGGCCTCCGAAACGGAGTACGCGGAACTTGAACCACTTGCCCATGGGGCCAGGCCCCGTGAAATTTTCAAGGCTTGCTCCAGCTTTAAAATTTTAAGTCTATGATTCTACCATTACATTTTTATCCCCAGATATAAAGTTAAGAAGCTTATGTTCATTATAAGAAAAAAAAAGAGCCACATAAATGAGATTTGAAGTAGATTACTAGGAATGGGTTGTCAAGAACTAACAAGGATCACAAAGAAAGCAGGGACTGGAAAAATTAAATTAATATATTTTGGCTGAGATCCTGTATTTGAAAAGAGAAAGCCCCAAGTAGCCTTATTATAACAGTTTATTACAGAATCTTAGAATCAGAAAGGAATCTTAGAGGCCATCACTCAAGACAATTCACAATATAAATTTCCTGTAAAGTATCACAAAGACATGATATCTGTCCTTTGCTTGAATATTTCTATTCAATAATACAAGAAAGTCCACTTGGGGGCCGGCCCCGTGGCTTAGCAGTTAAGTGCACGTGCTCCGCTACTGGCGGCCTGTGTTGGGATCCCAGGCGCGCACCGACGCAGCGCTTCTTCGGCCATGCTGAGGCCGCGTCCCACATACAGCAACTAGAAGGATGTGCAGCTATGACATACAACTATTTACTGGGGCTTTGGGGGGGAAAAAAAGAAAGGAGGAGGACTGGCAATAGATGTTAGCTCAGAGCCGGTCTTCCTCAGCCAAAAGAGGATTGGCATGGATGTTAGCTCAGGGCTGATTTTCCTCACCAAAAAAAAAAAAAAAAAAGTCCACTTGGACAGTTCTAATTGTTAGAAAGTTCTTCTTCATGGTAAGTCAAATCTTGCTCCTAGTTGCCATTAATAATTTAAATCCTACTAGGTTCTGGCATGTAGAGTACTGATTCTTAATGGATCATGGAGGCCAAATTTTGCCATCTCACCATGCCTGCTCCCTGAACTCTTTTCCTTCTTCTCACTAGTGCCTGCCATTTCCTGGCCCCCTTCTCCTATAATTTTTGGAGCTCTTGAAACAAGTGAGATTATGTATACAGAGAATAAATTAGCAGATAAACTGGTGAAGAGCTATAGAGTAGAAATCAAATAGCTCTTAATATAATCTCCCAGCCCTGGATGAACAGATCATCTAAATTATAATTAACCCAGGTCTTGGGGAGGCTTAACTTTAACACGTATGTATTTTATACTTAAAAAAACAATTATGGGGGCCAGCCCAGTGGTGCAGTGGTTAAGTTCACATGCTCTGCTTCAGCGGCCCCGGGTTCTGGGTTCGGATCCTGGACACGGAGCTACACAGTGCTCATCAAGCCATGCTGTGGCAGCATTCCACATACAAAATAGAGGAAGACTGTAATGGATGTTAGCTCAGGTATAATCTTCCTCAAGCAAAAAGAGGAAGATTGGCAACAGACGTTAGCTCAGTGCCAATTTTCCTCACAAAAAAACCCAAACATAAAAACCCAATTATGACTTCAAATTAAAGCAAAAATCTTATTAACATATTGCTGACTCATTATCTCTCTTCTTGTAGTTTTATTGTAATTTTTTTTTTTTTAAAGATTTTATTTATTTATTTTTTCCCCCCAAAGCCCCAGTAGATAGTTGTGTGTCATAGCTGCACATCCTTCTAGTTGCTGTATGTGGGACGCGGCCTCAGCATGGCCAGAAAAGCAGCGCGTCGGTGCGAGCCCGGGATCCGAACCCGGGTCTCCAGCAGTGGAGCGCGCTCACTTAACCACTAAGCCACGGGGCCGGCCTATTGTAATTTTTTTAAGTTTCACTAAATTTTGCCCCCTCATTGTCTGCAATCTTGCCTCCTATATAACAGGAAGCAATGTACACATTCAATATGAGGTCCCAGTCAGTCTTCTTTCTGCCTTAAACTGAACATTTATCTTAAGATAAATCTTTATTCATTTTCTCCTCTCCAACCTCAGAGGAAGAATTCTCTCCACAACTTTCTAAAATGAATCATACACTTTCTACTCTCCATCTGATTCCCACCTGCCTACAGGAAGACTTTCCTCTGTTAAGTCCTCTCTCTTTTTCTCAAATCTCTCATCTTTCCTGGCAGCCTATAAATATGCCTTCAACGTATTAAAAAAGCAGAAAAATGGCAGAGTGTTAGAAGGACAATGGATGATACTGGTGAGCCACTGAATCAACCATATCTAGAGCTCATTCTAATGCTACATTGCTTTGAATATGTTTCTCTTTAACTTTTTAAACTCATAGGTTCTTTAAAGTCTTTGCTAAATCCTACATCTGCGTCATCTAGGAGTTAGTTTCTATTGATTCTTTTCTTCTTTGCTACGGGCCACATTTTCCTGTTTCTTTACACACGTAGTAATTTTGGTTGAATACTAAATGTGGTGCATGATATGTTGTAGAGGTTCTGGAATCTGTTTTCTCCCTCCAAGGAGTGTTGATTTTATTCTCATGGGCAGTTAAATTGCTGGCTGATCATCTTGACACTGTGTAGGCTTGGTTTATGCTTTTAAGGCAGATCTGTGGAAAGCTCAAGGTGTTTCTTAATCCCCTCTAACTGGGAAAGCTTAACTTTGAAACATCTCCCTTTCGAATCTTGTTATGCTTGCTCTCATGCTTTGAAGAGCAGGGTGTGCTCCCAACTCCTAAGGTGTGGCCTTTCAAGTCCTGCATCAGATGCTGAGGATAAGAATAAAAAGTGACGAAGGTGTTAACATGGCTAGAGTGGAAAATCAAAGTCTTCCAGCACTGTTGTTCCATTCTAAACCCCATAGGAGTCACTTACTGCTAAGCCTTGGGGGCGTCTCACCCTGACCCCAGCCCTCAAACAAGGATCCACCTAGGACCCCGCACACAGACCTCTGGGACTCTCTCTGCAAATTCCCTCCTCTCTGGAAGTACGTGTAGGGCAGTGTAATTACTGAGATGACATTTGATCAATGAGCTGAATTAGGTGAAGGAGCAAAGCATGTAGATATCAGTGGGAAGAACATTCCAGATACAGGGAACAGCAAGTGCAAAATTCTTAAAGTGTAAATATGCCTGGTGGATGTTAGGACCTGCAAGGCAGCAGGTATGTGACTAGAGTGGAGCGAACTAAGAGTAGTAGAAGATACATTCAGAGACTTGCCAGGAGTAGGTGAGGGGTTGAGAGCAGCCTTGAAGGCCTCAGCAAGGATTTGACTTTTACTCTGGGAAAATGGACAGCCATTGAAGGATTTTGAGTAGAAGAGTAACATGACCAAACCTAAGTTTTAAAGGGATCATTTTGGCTGCAGCATTGAGAATTAACTCCAGGGGAACAAGGACAAAGGAAAGGAGACAGTAGGAAAGATATTGAAATAAAGCAGGTGGGAGAATATTGTGGCAAGGACAAGGGTAATAATGGTGGAGAAGGTAGGAAGTGGTCAGACATACTTTGAAGATGGAGTCAACAGGTAATCCTAATGGATTAGTTGTGGAGTAGGAGAGAAAGAAGCTTCTGTCCTGAGCAATTGGTAGGATGGCATTACCATTTGCTGAGAGGGGAAAAAATGCTGGAAGAGAATTAACTGGAAAATCAGGATTGGTTTTGGATCTTTAAATTTGAGATGCTTATTAGAATTTAAGTGATATGATCTGTTGTATCTGAGACTCTGAGAAAGTATAGCCAGTGAGAAAGATGAAAACCTTGGAGAATATGGTCTCCTGAAAGCCAAGTGCAAACAAAAAGTGTTTCAAAGAAAAATGGAGTAATTGACTGTGCCAAATGCCAAAAGGCCAAGTTGGATGAGGAATGAGAATTGATTATTGGACGTGCAACAGGGAGTTATTGGCGACCCTAAAAGAGCAGTTTCAGGGGAGCGATGGGGTGAAAGCCTGATTGGAGGAGGTCCAAGAGAGAAGAAAAGAAGAACTTGAGATAGAGTACCAATGACTGTTTAGAGAAGTTCTACTCTACAGGGGAGCAAAAAGTTGAGTTGTAGATGGAGGGAAAGGTAGGGCAAAGAAAAAAACAAACTAAAGATGGAAAAAATAACACCCTGTTTACATGCTGTGGGAATGATCTAGTAGAGGACATTTTTTTTTCTTTTTTTTTTGCTGAGGAAGATTCACCCTGAGCTACCATCTGTGCCAATTTTCCTCTATTTTGGGGCCGGCCCTGTGGCTTAGTGGTTAAGTGCGCATGCTCCGCTGCTGGCGGCCCGGGTTTGGATCCTGGGCGTGCACCGACGCGCTGTTTCTCCAGCCATGCTGAGGCCGCGTCCCACATACAGCAACTAGAAGGATGTGCAACTATGATGTACAACTATCTACTGGGGCTTTGGGGGGAAAAAATAAATAAATAATCCAGCCATTTGAGACAACATGGATGGACATTGAGGGTATAATGCAAAGTGAAATAAGTCAGAGGGAGAAGGTCAAATACTGTATGATTTCCTTCATTAAGTAGTAGATAATAACAACAATAAACAAACACATAGGGACAGAGATTGGATTGGTAGTTACCAGAGGGGAAGGGGGGAGGGAGGAGGGTGAAAGGGATGATTCAGCACATGTGTGTGGTGATGGGTTGTAATTAGTATTATGGTGGTGAACATGATGTAATCTATACAGAAATAGAAGTACAATGATGTACACCTGAAATTTTTACAATGTCATAAACCAATGTTACTGCAATAAAAAAAAAAAGAGAGATTTAAAATCTTTAAAAAAAAAAATTAAAAAAAAAATTTTCCTCTATTTTGTATGTGGTTTGTGACCACAGCTTGGGCGCCAACGGGTGATGTAGGTCCGCGCCTGGGAACTGAACCCAGGCCGCTGAAGCAGAGCCCGCTGAACCTAACTACTAGTCCACGGGCCCAGCCCCGAGAAGGACATTTTGATGATGCAGGATAAAGAGGGGAAAATTGGTAGAGCAGTGCTCATGAGTAAGTACAAGGGAATGGGATCTAGTGACCAAATGGTGGCCTCAGATAGGAGCATCGGTAGTTCATCCAGAGTAAAGGAGGAGACAGAAAATGTGGGCATAGAGATTGGGGCCAGCTGGTCCTGTTAGTGGACTCGTTGGAAGTTCTCTTCTGATTGCTACTATTTTTAACGAAATAGGAAGCAAGGAGATCAGCTGAGAGATAGAAAGGAAGATATGTGGAGATCTGAGAAGACAGGGTGATGGATGGACTAGAAAAACATAGCACAGCTGCTGGGCAGCACTAATGACCCCTTGAAGTTAGTGATCATGAATTGAAAGTGAGACCAGTCAACAAGGTTGTATGTTTTTCTCTAGAAATGTTGGGTTGCAAGGGAGCAGACTCTGCATAGCTAGAGAGTTGGATTTAGTTGCTGATGAAGTTGAGGGTATAAGTTAGGGAGTAATTTTAATAAAGGAGAGAATTAAAGCTGTGATAAAGGCAAGGGGAGTGAGAAGGTAGTGAGGTCAATGGACTATAGGTCCCTGTCAATTGCTGGAATTGGAGTAATAAAGGGAACAAGATGGAAAGATAAGTAACAGTTGGAGATGCAATACTTGAAAATAGGATTATAAAGGGGAGGCAGTTATTGGTTATGAGAAGGTTTAGACTACAACCTTGGGAGCGGCTGTGGCAAGGCGAAGGACAAGACCAGCTCAAATATTTTCTTCTGCAGAAAGCTTCCCTGATTTCACCTTTCCCCTTCTCTTGCCTTCTAAATCCCATAATACTTTATCTACAATTCATTATTTTTTTTGGTGAGGAAGATTGGTCCTGAACTAATCCATTGTCCATCTTCCTCTTTTTGCTTGAGGAAGATTGTCCTTGAGCTAACATCTGTGCCAATCTTCCTCTATTTTTTGTACGTGGGATGCTGCCACAGCATGGCTTGATGAGCAGTGCATAGGTTCGTGCCTGGGATCTGAACCCATGAACCCTGGGCTGCTGAAGTGGAGCACGCAGACTTAACCACCACACCACCAGGCTGTCCCCTGCAATTCTTTATGACTCTATTCTACTTTGCGTTTATTGTTATTCAACAGGCACTTTTAGAAGTATAAGCTCCTTGAAATTTGGTGATGTGTCAGAGTTATCTTCATGTCCCTTAGCACCTAATGCTTCCCTGACTACACAACTACACATTATAAGAGCATAATATATAGTTACTAAATCAATAAACATATAAATAATTATATAAATAAGGAAACATAACAACAGTAGTAGCTAACATTGTCTCTTTGTGCCAAGCATTCTCCCAAGTGCTCTATATAATGTTACTAAACTTTACATTAACATCCTCTTGCAGATACTTTATGCTTATAATACATGTGCAGAAACCGTGAGAAGAGATCGACTTAACTGACTCACATGGAGGATAAGACTTTACTCAGCAGATGTGCATCGGGGAGCACACGACGACCAGGTGACTCTTGACGGAAGCAGGGTCAGGTTTTTTATAGAATAGAATAGGTGTCAGCAAACTTTTCTGTAAACAGCCAGATAGTAAATATTTTAGGTTTTACGGCCATGTGGTCTCTGTAGCAACTAGTCAACTCTGCCCTTGCAGCGTGAAAGCAGCCACAGACAATGCATAAATGAACAAGAGTGGCTGTGTTCCAATAAAACTTTATTTATGGACCCTGAAGCTTGAATTTCATATCGTTTTCATGTGTCATGACATCTTCTTCTTCTTTTGATTTTTTTTTCAACCATTTGACAGTGTAAATGGTTCTAGCTTGTATAAAAAATGGTGGCAGGTCTTCAGCCCAAAGGCCAGAGTTTGCTGACTTCTGAGATACAGAAAAGTCCTTGTGGTTTCCGTTTAGGCATCAGTTGTCAACCTTAATGGAAACTCAGGCTGGGCATCTTTCCTGTTTTCATGGCCCTTCCTCTGGGGGCATTAGTATAATCCCATAATCATCTGAAAAGTATTTTCCGAGAACTGTTTATGGGCTACTCAAAATTCACAGGGTTGGGGAGGTAGTTCGTGAAAAAGAAAGACAAGGCGGCAAATAGAAAAAGCAAAGTCAGGGAACTGGAGACCCTCTATCATGTCTATTTTAGTCCTTTTATAAAACCAAAGATTAGAGAAATTAAGTGACTTTCTCAAGACTACACATCTCAAAACTGACGGAGCTGGGATTAGAACTGTAGACCTATTGGGTCCTCGTTCCCTTGGCCATCCTACAGTATGATGTCACACAAGTCATGCTAATAATTAATGCCTTGCCCCAAATGCACTTACAATACTTCGTATGCCATGCACACAGAATGTTCTGTACGTATTTATTGACTAATAAAACTCTGAGTGAATTAACTAACATTTAAGTATTGGCATGGTGAGAGAAGTGTTCAGTACCACCTTAATCAATGGGAAACTCATGCTTTATGCCAGACAAGGGTACTCTTCTGACCAGCTATTAAAGAGCAAAAAGCACTCTTTTTGTACTAGTACAAACTCCATTTGTGTAAATTAGACCGTGATCTGCCACAGCGAAATCTCCAAAATCTGTGAGAGTAGAGAGGGGAAAAAAAATCGCTCAGAGATTGGTGCAAGTTTCCAGGTGAAAAACATTTAATGACCTCAGCACTGCATTTTCAAGTTTCTTCTCTAGAGCCCAAATTTCCTCAAATATAGGACAATTTCTACAACTCAGATTGGGGTCTAATGGCACAAAAAGGCCTATTTTCCAAGGCCATGCATTTGTCCCCTCTTTCCTACTTGATCCACTTAGCTCACCCTTGATGAAGTACTTGCTCTTTCTATATCCTTCTATTTATGTAAGGAAATAATGCAACAGACCAACATTCAGTATGGGGTTAGTTCAGATATTGTCGGAAGACATTATGATCCTTTTGCATTAGGACAAATCTCCAGATAAGGAAGCTACCATATGAAGGGAAGTGTGCATTTGGCAAATAGTGAACATCAATGTGACCTATTTTAGCTTTACCTTTGTCCCAGTTTGACTTTCCTTTACATCGAGGGAAAGTATATAGTCACAATCTTTGGGGTGTTTTGTTTAACACCAAGCAGAAAGATATAAAGAAATCCACAAGATTCATATTTTTTCAACTTGAAGTTGCAAATATTTGCAGAATCCCTTCCACCCCTAATAAGGATGATACATTATTAAAGTTTTCTTTTTTTTTTACATTCTTAATTTAATTCTTTTTAAAATTCTGTAACCCAGGGTTGACTCTCCTTGGTTACAGTATCAATAGGGTATTGACTGCCAATGGTGGCTAAGTAATAAGTAGGACTAGGAAAAAGGAATTATGAATTATGAAAAAGAAAACACGTTCCTTTTGCTTCTTTATAATAGGAAATATGCGGCTGCTTACAACAGTAGTTATATGAACAGTAATAGTAATTATAACAATAATAAAACCCTGTTTGCATAAATGCAAATCTTAGTTTTTTTTCCCCTTTCTTTTTTCGTGTTGAAATTTTATCATTTCTATCTGCTGAATAAACAGATACATTCCTGGGTTATGATGTTTGTTGCACAAAACGTTTCATAGGCAAAGGAAAGCAGGAGTAGTTCCTGATAAGGGAATTCATTCTAAACTGTTCCATGGTTGAGTACACATGTGGAAATTTCAATGACTTCAGGAAAAGCCATATGCAGATATTATTCAAGGATGTTGTAAAAGGGTCAGTGTTCCAGAAGTTTATTCTTATATTCCTTCCTGAGCAAAAATGCTCTTATTAAAGGTTGCCTTGTCTAGGTAACAGTTTTAATTACGAAAGAACAAAAGATAACCATTTTTTTTATTCTGATATTTTAAAATATATTTTAAAATTCCCCAAACATGAAAAGGTCACCCTAATTATCACTGATGAGAGAGGATCGCGGTTCTCATTTCTTACTTTTGGTGAAGGCCACCTGGGACGAGCTTCCAGGGGGGCAGGTTAGAGCGAGAAACAATAGATGATTAAACACAGCCACCCATGACTGACAGCTGCTTCCTGACATTTGGGTTGAGTCATGAGGGAGGAGACCCAAAAGGGGCAAGGGAGCAGATTTACATGTGCTCAATTATTCTTAAGAGATTTATATAGCTCCATAAATGAACACCATGCTGTAATAAAAAAATATGTCAAAATCAATAGAAATCCTTACTGTTCAATCATTCTAATTCTTGAATTTGACTGTAGGCAATTTAAAGCATTATTCTTTTTCTTGTCATTATTACTAATTTCTCCACCTTGTAGGTTGCATTTTCTGTATAATTTTGCTTGCAAATTCAACCGTCTTACAAGGTTTGAGTCAAAATGAACAGAAAAATTTCTCCACAATAAATAGTAAAATAAAGTAAAATGAAAATGGAGGTGAATTTAGCAATTTGGGAAGAATGTGAGGCCTTTTTACTTCATTTAAAAAGTACTGATATTTCAGTATTATTTAAAAATCCAGTAAAGTGTGGGACCAAAAACTCTTGTAACAAATCTCCAAGGTTTTAATTGTCCATCAGCTGTATTCAGATTCCTGAATACCAATTTCCACTAGAAAGCTCAAGGCTGACGACAGGGAGGCAGAGAAAGCACTGGTTGAGGTAGAGATGAAATGGACAGGGAGTGATAAGAACCTCTGAGTGAATTTACATCAAAAAAGATGAAAGCTAGGGAAATATATTTTTCTCTTTGCACGACATTTCATGCACACATGTAGATCTCAAAGGATTCCTTTTGAAAACCAGATGGAAGTGTGTTCTCCACAGGAAATGACAGAATGCAGCTAACAAGATCAGTTTATCAGTAATTCACCACTCAGGAAAAACTCCAGATCTTAGTCAAGAATCAAGCCCCAGAACAAGAATAACCTGTTTTCATTCTGTTTCTCCTTTATTGCATCAATTCCACTTAGATAAATAGGCAGTGCACTATAGGATTGCTAATCAATACTAGATAAATTTTAATGACAAGAAAGAATCTATCTCTTTAGTTAATAATTAGACAAAGAAATCTGCAGCTACCTAAGTATGTTAAAACTTCAGGATTATTCCAAGTTCTTATTTCTTTAGAAGAAAAATTAACACCTATGTCAATATTTAGATGTGTGTGCTTACGTGTTTATCGGTGTTGAATTAAAAGCAAGAACGTACATGCAATGCCACTGAACTGTGCAAGTGCTGCTTCAGGAAATGCCGCATAAGTCATGCCTGATCTTAACATGGTACAGGAAGAATAAGGAACAGCCAATTGTGCTATGGGGTTCTGCAACGGAAGCATAATTTCAACTTTCACTATAACCTGTTCTTTCTATTTAAGGAAAAATAGGTGGAATCTGTGCTTTGTGTGTTATACAAGGTTCTAAATGTAGACTCTCTCTCTGTCATCATCTGTACCCTGGAGTACAGCATCCCACTGCCCCTTCTGCTCTGCCCCATCCCTTCAAGGTACGTAACAAAGCTGTCCCAGATTTTTGTTCAATTGCAGTGAGATTTAAACGATGAAAACACCAAAAAGTGGTGTTCTCCATTCTGGGCAGCTTCCACAACTCTATTAGCTCCTGGAGACTGTCCCCATTTTATCGCTGTCTGAGTACCTTGTCACTATAGTCAGGACATGGCCCAGTATGGCAGGATTTACCTTGAAGGGTTGGGGCAGAGCAGAAGAATCAGAAAGAGGGCATGTCTCCTGCAGTAGCATTGTGGCCTGGTGGGAGAGGGAAGGCTACCTGTCAGAAGTTGGGAGAGAGTTTGGACAAGCTGGCTTCTAACGGTTTGCTCATTCATTCAACGAATATTTACTACTGAAACTGCTATGTAGCAGACACTAGAGCAAGTGGTAGGAATACCTGAGTGAATAAATCCTGGTCCCCGGCCTCAACTAGCTTAGGCAGTAGAGGGAAGAATCCTCACACAGAACGGGAAAGGTCAGGCAATTATAATTCAGAATGATAAAGAGGAGCAAAGCAGAAGTACATGGCCCAGGTACTAGGAAAGGATATGAAAGGGCAGCGAACCTAGCCCAGGAGGGCCTCTCAGAGAAATGATATCTATGTGCGCCCTGAGGAGAATGGGGGTTTTCTAGGATAAAGATGCGTGTGTGTGTGTGTAAAAGAGACAGGGAGTGGAGGATGTTGGGAAAAAAGTATTCCAACACATGGAAAGAAGACCTGCACAACGTGGGAAGAGGAAAGTCATTCAGGCTGACTGGAGCATGGAGGGAACGTGGAAAGATGAGGCAACCCAAGCAGAGACCAGCTTAGAAAGGGCCTTTTTAGCCAGGTTAATGATTTTTCACTTGCCCTGAGGGCAGTGGGATGCTGTACTCCAGGATACAGATGATGACATAGGTCAACATTTGGCAGCCAAGGGAGTTAAGAAAGAATTAACAAGGGCATGGTGAGCTGAGTCTGAAAGGGGTCTGTGTCTGAAAGCTGAGTCTAGGTCAGCATTACAGAGCCTTCCAACAGGCAAGACAAGAGCGCTGGCCACAGGCTGAGATATGAGGGGTAGACTCCCTTCCACCAGGCAGAGGGAAGAGGACCCAGACCACATTACTGTGAAGGAGATTCATGGCCAGGAGATGTTATCCAAATCCACTTAGTAAAATTAGACTCAAAATCAGACTCATTCCAATCCCATAGTTGTTACTGAGTCTTCTGAATGCTGAATTATTAAATTATTTCTGACTACATTCTCTGTATTCCATGCGGTAAATGGCGTATTTAAAGTTTATGTCATTACAATCATTTTCAAAAAGTTCAAAAGGATGATATTTTTGAAGGCAGCAAATATTACACTCCATCTCTTCCCTTTTGGATGAGCCTTTAGAGATTGGATTTCAATTTGTATGCCTTTGAAGATAATCTGACCTGCTTATTCACAACTCAGCATTAAAAGCAAAGTAGGGCGCCTTTGGCTGTAGACAGAGCCTTTAGGAATCATGAAAACTGGTAAGTAACAAAATCATAAAATGTCTAATCATCATCAGACCAACAATGCAATCTGTAAATGTGAGAGTTTCAGGTCAAAGGGTTTGTGGTTAGGCGTTGAGTCCACTCATTTCTGCTTCTTAAAGTAAGAGAGTAGCCTTAGAAGTTTGGCAAAGTTCTTATTAGGAGCAGATTTTTGGCATGAAAATTAGAGTTCAGATATCATTTAATTTGGGAATTCAGAATAAGAAATGTATGTATTCTAGGATATGGCTCACCATTTCCCCAAATAACATATCCCATCTGGGCGTCAATGGTCCCTTCCAATGTATCTCAGTGTTTTACTTGCTTAATCTTACTGCATCTTGAGTCAATAGTAAAACTTTTTTTTTTCCTCTTTTGTGAGGAAGATCAGCTCTGAGCTAACATCAGCCAATCCTCCTCTTTTTGCTGAGGAAGATTGGCCCTGGGCTAACATCCCTGCCCATCTTCCTCCACTTTATATGGGATGCCGCCACAGCATGGCTTGCCAAGCGGTGCGTTGGTGTGCGCCCAGGGTTCCGAACCGGCGAACCCCAGGCCACCGCAGCGGAGCGCGCACTTAACTGCTTGCACCACCGGGCCGGCCCCAGTAATAAAACTTATATGGGTACTAATGGAGATAACATGATCCCTTAATTAAAATACTTGATTTAAAACTTTACAAAGTACGCCAATGTAATCCTACAATGTTGGATCTAATTCTTGGATGATCATCCTGCATAATGCAGTTTCATCATGAAAGTTTTAAAGTTGTCCTGAAAGTAATGAAGAGTTCCTTTGAAAGGCCACAGAAGCTTTCTGGCCAGCTTTTAAATAGCTTGATAAAAATAAACTTCTTTTCTCCCTGCAACAATAGAGTTCAGATTCCTTACCTTCCATTTCTATTTTCCAATCCCCCGTGGCCACCTGGAAAACAGCTCACCACTGCACTGACGTTCGGGATAGTGGAAGAGCGGGAAATCAAATGTGAAGAGAAAGGTAAGCTTTTAACTCTGCTGTCAGCCAGGGGAAGAGGAAGTGGAAGGTATTGCCGCTACCCTCCTTTTCCACCTTCCTTACCTGAGGCACGGTGTGAAGTCCCCAAGGGAACACTGCAATATGTTTTAGCTTTTCTCAGTCTGTCAGGGCCCCCAGGAATACACTGAATTGTTTATTTCAGATAGGCCCTTTGCTACATTCAAGCCCCGGAAAACAAGCATGACAATTAGCCTTCTTGCTGAAGACACTGGGAGATGGCAGGAAATTACAAGCAGGAAGGGCACTGGAGGGGAAAAACAAGCACCTTCTACAAAAAAAAACCAAGGTGCTGATGAGTCTTAGCATTTGGATAAATTAAAACCAAGTGGGATTTTTGAACACTTTAAAGGAAAGTTTAGATTTGTCATGGAAAGGAATGCATATACAGAAGTAATCTGTATTTTAAAACGTAACATATTCAGAAACTATATGAGTACGTGTGTGTATGTATAATATTTTGAAACCCCTAAGCACTTTATGTGGAGATATTAAATGAAGAAATATGCTTTCTAAAATGAATTGCATATTGATGTAAAATATCCCATCTTCTTGTTTATTTTGAAAGCCACCTTTGAAAAATGTAATAGGCACCACTGTCGTCTCTGAACTCACTATTCCTTTTTCAAGCAGTCTCAGAGTTGAATCCTGCATTCCTGCCATATTCCAAGGGTTAGGCCATTACTATGTCAAAGAAGCTGGTGCCCAGGGAATTGGCTTTATAATTGGAGAACACCAAAATAAACCTAACATCTCTCAAACAGTGCTGCAGCACAGCATCCCCGTTCTCTTAGGCTATTAGGCCATGTCCAATTTCCTCGGTCTGTCGGAGGATACAGCTGCCTCCACGTGCCAGGGAAGCTTTAATTATGGTGACTTTTCCTCCCACTGGAAAGCCTCTTCCTGCGGTTTGAAAGTCTGAATTATTCAAGCCCATGTTAATACACTGTACTGAAGGCTCTGTTGGGCCCACTGAGCCGCCCCTGGAATGGTTCTCTTCTCACAGATTTGATCTCTTTCTTTCCTTCTCTCTCTCTCTCGCCCTCTCTCCCCCTCTTTTCCTATCTTTTCTCATTCCCTTTGCTCCATTATTAAAGGCAAGAACCAAGGAACACTTAGCACCGAGAGACTCAAGGAATTTGGTAAAGCTGATCTCTTATCAACTATTCATGTGAAGTCACCGGAAAAATAATCTCTCAACTAAAAGTTTCTCAAGTAAAAAGCTTCATTCTCCAAACCTATTTTTGTTTTTTACAAAAAGTAGTATAATTTATATACTTTGTATCCAGAATTCCAGGAGTTTTAAATATATTTCTCCCAAATTCAAGCTGTTCATTTGGTTTTGCTCCTAAAATGGAATCAACAGGAGAATTCTTGATCTTTCCAGTTGAAGCTGCCAAGATTTAACATATATGAAGGCTGTTTTAATACCAAATTCTAAATTTCAATCGTTGATTAGTTTTTTAGGCTTTGCTTAAAATACCAACCCTAATTTTCCTTTATTCTCATTTGTAGTCTAGTTTTGAGTTGTCATTGTGACTTCTTCATAACCAAAGTCAATATCAAGATAACACATGGTATCCTTGGATTAAGAGTTTCCATGATTTCTAGGCTTGGCTTGTCATTCACCACCTGCAAGGCCTCTCGGTGGCTTAGTTTTCTCATCTACAACATAGAAGTAGCAATACAAACGCTATCAAGAACCTGCAAAAATCAAATAGGATTACATTCAGGAAAATTTTTTCAAAATTATAAGGTAACAAGTAAATCAAGATGTTTTTGCTATTACTATTTTTTCATGTCATAAAGGAAACACCATCTTTGGTTTATACTCTGATTTATTCAGTTAAACAAACATGTTTTGAAAGTCTTTCTCCTATGTCTGTTTGCTTACAAAAAGAAGTCACTGAGTTTACAATGCAAACAGCAGGATTCTCTTCCTCTCCTACACATTGAATCTGTTGTTTTAGGAGAAAAGGAAAAGGTATGGGAAAAAACATATTCCCCGAAAATTCCTAAAGAGCTGTGCAAGTCTTCTAGTTAATAAACCAGAGAATTTACGAAAGTTATTGCCCACACTGAGAAATGCTCTTAGAAAGTATTTCAGGATATCAAAAAATGATATATCTCCAAAAAAGAACTCCAAATCTTTTTCAGCAGCAAGTGGAGTGTTTAGGCAGAAAATATAGATAGAAAGAACTTATTCAAAATAAAACTGCATGTATCTCTGGGACTGGAAAAGCTCGTGAAGGACTCAACCAAGCTTATCAGTTGAAGGTTATTTCCATCTCTGCGCAGGTCGAATCACTGGGTATTAATTATACGTCTGCTTTGTTATTGACCAGAAATTTGGTCTTAAACATTGAGCATCAAGACACACAGAACAAAACAAAACTCTAAACTCTCCTTTAAAGGTGATGATAAAATGATTCTGTGCATATAAACTATTACGTGGAAAATCCTCTGTCCACTGGCTAGGAGGAACTTAAGTCTCAGTAAAGAATTTTAAAGTTTAATACCAAGTCTATATTGGCTTCATTTTTCACATTAACATTGTATTCTTCATTGACAAACCCATTCACAACGTACAGACCTGAAGGCTTTATACTACGTTGAACCATTATTTTACAAAGAGAACGTTTTTGGTGCTAACGGTTGAGTTGTTACAAGTCATATTTTTAAAGTTTTTTTTTTCTTTGTGTGTCCTTTTCTATAGTGAGAAAAGAGTTGTGAACTCATTCATTCCCGAAGAATTGTGCTAAGAGTTGAGAAGCTAGCTTGAGCCAGGAGATCTAGTCTTAGTCACAACTTAGCCCCAGAAAAATCTGTGTTCACTTTCTGCTGTGTGTCTCCTCAATCACAACCCAAGGGGCACTGAATCTTCCAGCCCCTAAAAGCCTGGGCTTGTGACCACAGGAGGCAGGGAAAAGAAGAGTTAAAAGCTCCTTTAATATCAGCATTACAAATCTTTATAACATCTTCCATAGTAATTTGTAGAAAGTAGAATTATAAACTAAGAGTTTACAACCAGAATAAACTTATTTTGTAGAGGTAGAAAGTAAATCCTCAATTTTTTCTTTCTGAGATACACGCACACACACATATATCCTTGTATATACAGATCAGAATGGAACAGTAGATTTGAGGGAAAAAATTACCAAATTTAATAAAACTAAATTAGGAAGAAAAAAGAGAGAAAATATCCGTAAGACTAAAATCTGAATTGGTTGGCAGCTCATGTTAATCTATGTACACTATTATATGACTCGTTCTCTAAAGTGCTAGAATATTCTATTTGTACACCATTTTCACACATATGCCAGTTTTACAAAGTAAGATAGACTGGGTAGTAAAGATTTGAATAGTTATTAGTCAAGTATATCATATTATATTGATTAATTTGTTTAAGAAAATAAAAAGAGAAGAAAATAGGCGTGTTTATGTTCTACCAGGAAGAAACTTGTTTTTCTTCTCAATTAAATGAAAAGATAATTATCAATTTTCATTCTTACCTTTTATGAACTAACCTTGAATTAACAGTGACTTACTAAACTCTTTTTCCTTCAAGCATACAATTTTGCTTTTCATATTTTCTGGTGATTCACTTTCAATTAAAAAAAATAAGGAACTTTAGAAAGAAACTTAAAAAGTTACAACAAATGATAAAAAGTCTGTCTTAATATTTGTTATTATAAATAACGTTTTGAGAAGAAAAAACTACTTACATTTTCATCTGCTAACCTTACTTTTGTGGAGCTGTCAAGATTTTAGTAACATAGTAACATTCCAATTTTAATGCATTAGAAGAAAGATAAAAATGAAATAAAAACTAGAGTGATATAGAGTAGTTTTTGTTTAGATGTTAAAGATGACTGAAGTTATGCTTAAAGATTTCCAATATATTGGGGCTGGCCTGGTGGCTTAATGGTTAAGTGCGTGTGCTCCGCTACTGGCGGCTCGGGTATGGATCCCGGGCGCACATCGGCGCACCGCTTCTCTGGCCATGCTGAGGCCGCGTCCCACATACAGCAACCAGAAGTTGTATGACATACAACTATCTACTGGGGTTTTGGGGGAAAAAAAAAGGAGGAGGATTGGCAATAGATGTTAGCTCAGAGCCAGTCTTCCTCAGCAAAAAGAGGAGGATTAGCATGGATGTTAGCTCAGGGCTGATCTTCTTCACACACACACACACAAAAAAAAGATTTCCAATATAAATTAGAGTATTAGCTTTTTTTCTCTCATTTAAATAACATACTTAACCTTTATTCATGTGCATCTTAGACAATTTAGAAAATAAACAATTAAAAAGAAGGAAATAAAAATTACTTTAAGCTCAGTTATCCAGAGGTAAGTACTATTAATATTATGGGTTAATAATAATAATATAATTTTAACAATATTCAGCACTTACTCTGTACCAGTCTCTGAGATATATATATATATAAAATTTGGAGCAGATTGGGGCCGGCCCGGTGACGCAAGCGGTTAAGCGCGCGCGCTCCGCTGCGGCAGCCCGGGGTTCGGATCCCGGGCGCGCACCGACGCACTGCTTGGCAAGCCATGCTGTGGCTGTGTCCCATATAAAATGGAGGAAGATGGGCACAGATGTTAGCCCAGGGCCGTCTTCCTCAGCAAAAAAAGAGGAGGATTGGCGGATGTTAGCACAGGGCTGATCTCCTCACAAAAAAAAATAAATAAATAAAAAAAAAATTTGGAGCAGATTAAATATTTGTTCATTAGTGCATAAAACCTCATTATCTCTATTTTGTAGATGAGGAAATTAAGGCACAGAGATGTTTAGTAACTTGCTCAGGGTCAAAGTTCACATATTTAATAGATAGAGAGTCTGGGATTTGAAATTGGGTCTTCTGAACCATTCCAGAGACTGTGACCATAACCACAACTGTACTACATAAGGCTTTCCTCCATGTGTACAACATAAAAAGGGACTGTAATTTATATACTGTTTTATAATCTGTTTCTTATCCATGTAACATACTATGAACCTCTTCTCACATCATTAAGTAATCCCTTACCACAGCATTTGAAAAAGAAGCATTTTGACAAGTAAGAAATCTTGTAGTATGGCTGTTTCTAGTATGATATCATTCAACAAGCTTAAACAAAGAATGCTTTCTATTTTCTGACATGTATTCAAATCAAGCAAACATCACCCTCTTTACGCAAACAGAAATTTCCATAGAAGAAGTGACCAATGATCTCATCAATCCAATATCCTATTTCTGAAAATGTCCAATGCTGACTATTTTAGTAGAAGACATAAAATCCCCCATAAAGTATCTAATTGTGTGATACACTGCAGTAAGATGAAAATTTCCCCTTTGCCCAGTTTCTCATCTTCTCCCACCTAAAAGTTTTAGAGAGAACAGGCCTTGAAATTTTATCCTACTGAAACTAGTAATGTGTAAAGATGTTATTTTAACACACAGATATACACTTGCATATGCACTATAAATGTGAAGAAATGAGAGTTATTCCTGGGAGGCTTAAGAAAGTCAGGAATTATTATAGTTATTTCTATAAATACATTACATAGAGTACACATAAATAATTAATCTACTACAATTATAAGAAAATATTTGCTAGGTAATGTACAGCACCAATGAAAACAGGTAAATAGCATTTGATAAAGTAATCCTTTCCTCCAGTAACAGTGTATTGTAAAATACACTCTTTCAGGGAGGTAACCAAAGGGCAATTATTGAGTGGCAAAATTCATGGGTGTGTTTCTCCACAGTGCAAATCAGAAAATCAATGCAATGGTACATTTTATTTTGTTTTGTATATACTGAAAGTCCCATCAACCACTGATACTGTATTACATTTGGAATTTAATGTGGTTCTAAAAATATCACTAAGTATATTGGCATGGTAGCCAGGCACACAGCGACATTTTAAAGAGGGCTTTAAAAACAATTATTCTCTGAAATCTTGCCTTTCCCTAATGAAAAAGGATATAGGAAACTGGTATCTTCTACTTCTTATCTCTTAGAACACTTGCTCTCAGAGACCTGAGCTGCCATGCAGAGAAATACAGACAGATAAAAAGATATATAGATGTAGATACACAGAAATATGACACAAGATCTAAGAGCTTTGTGAGTTCTAGTGAACAATTATCTTTGACTGGACAGATTGCTAAATGTTTCACGGAGTAGAATTCACACTATCTCTATCCCTACTCTTTTCCAAAATGTCTAACCTGCTGTCTCTTGTTGCCACCCCCTAAAACAACCAGGATATTAGATGTTGTCTGTGCCCAAGGATTTGAATAAAAGTAATTCAGTCCAATAGTGATGGGAACCATTGCCCCATAACCTTGGGGCTTTTCTCTGACCTAATCAGCTACTAATTAATCATCCCTACTTCCCATAATGGCATAGACCCTCAGCTCCTTAAGAACACAGACTGGACTTGATGAACTTTGTATTCCAAATGCCTGGCACGGTTCTGGGGACAGAGAAGATGTTCAATACATCCTTAGGAGAACAGTGCCCGACACATAGTAGGCCCTCGACAAATGCTGGTTGGTGGAATATCTGAATGGGGGAATGAATATATTTAACCACTGACTGAGTTTCTCTACTTACTGTTATTTCATACATTTCAGTCTGGAACATACATATTTTAAAACCTATTTCATAGGAGATATCATAACACAACATTGTGGCTTACCCACTAAAAATATACCCCCTACAGACAATTCAGTCACCAGTTAAAAAAATAACACACATTGGATATTCATCAAGAGTATTTATAAATCCCTCCTTGGGTAGGAAAAACAGTGCTGCCAACTGCTTCTAAATCAGCAAAATGTACAACCAATAAGTCCAAGAAACATGAAGATATTATATGTTCTACAAGAACAAATAACTCTGGATATTGATTTAAAAAATTAAAGACATAAAAGTTAAAGACATCCTGTCAATTATCTTCCTCCTATTTTTAAGTGGCCTCAGCCAGTAAGCAAGCACTGATGGAGTTAAGTCACCAAACATTCTTCCCTGCTTCTGGCAACTGGCTCCCGCCTCAGGCAGGTTGCAAAGAACCCATTTCAGGAGGCTGGTTTCCCTATAAATCTACAGATGATGAAACCTTGAGTCAATCATCACTGGTGTTTCAGTTTGTCAGCTGAGGGCTTGTTCTGCATCTCCTCCTCAGGAAGACTGTGAAGACCCATACTTTCCAGACTCTGCCTGCTAAACTCCTTATAGAAACCTGTTCTACAAGCACAAATTTTAGACTTTATATCATTACCCAAGTGGTGGACAGAATTGGAATCAGAAAGGTTAAAGAAGATACGCTTTGAATTTTCCAAGCTCCCTTTCTATGAACTTTGAAATCAAAGTTAAGCATTTTACAATCAAGTACCTCTCTTGCCCACAGTTCTTAAGCACAAAATGTCCAATGGGTAATAGAGTAGCGAGTACTATACTTCAGATGAAAAACAAAAGTGATAAAGTTCTTTTATAATAATGATTATATAAGCTGTGGATAGCCAAAAGGGCTACATCGACTTTTATTATATAAGAATTCTCTGTCCTCAATAGTCACTGAATTGCAGCACAATTATAGAAGGCATTTTTCTATAAGTTTCATACTTGTGTACTATTTTTAAATGATCAAATAAATATAGAAAGATTAAACTAAGTACAAGAGTGTTTTTTTTTAATTTCAGTTGTAATTACATTTTTAGAATCTAACTAATATGCCAAAGTGGCCTTCTGAAAGACACGCTAAGCACAGTATGAATCAGCTTTTCAAGTGTGCACTGTGTCAAATTCAATGACTATTGCTCTTGGGAGGACGGGCTGGAGAAGACAAAAGAGTCAATCCATTGTTCTTTTTTGGAATTTCAGAGTAATCAGTAGTCGATTAGATTTAAAGGGAGAATTCAGAGCTGCTTTAAAGATAGCATGGTAAAAACATTAGCTAGATGAAGTCTCAGTCTGAAACTTCTTCTATAAATTATGCCCTTCTGATAAGATCAGACTAAAATTGGACTATTGACAGAGGAGATCACAGGAAAAGAGGTAATGCCAAAGGGATGTTATTTTCTTCAAGGTTGTTCAATTCAGTCCCCTGTTCCTCTCCAGCCTAGTCCTAGGAGAATTCACACTACTACGAACATTTTTTTTCAAATGATTTGAATACCAGATGGTGTATCAGAGTCGATGCTAAATTTTTCTTCTGAAACATAGGCTTATTAGGGACGCATTTTTTATTTCTAAACAATTACTAGGTGCCATTTGTATTGGTACTGTCACATCCGCCTAAGAAAGTTTAAAAAACGATAGTTTTCTGTACAAGAGTTGTGTGATTCATTTTTTTTTTTTAACAAGAAGCCATTAGCCGCCATGGGGGAAAACTGTCAGGAATATGTTGTAAATAATCTATTATTTAAAAAACTCTTCCCATGGTTCCTCCTGATTACACTATCATGCAGCCAGTGAAAACCAAATTGTGCCCAATTCTGGGGAGTTGGCCCCGCTCAGCCTCCTTCTAGGTACAACACTTTCTGTCCTCTGTCAAATGGTCTCTTCTCAGATCACTGTCCAAAACAAGGCTGACTGACACTCCTTTTCTCTGGACATGAAAAAAGTCTCAACATAGCTGGGTTCAGTCCCACCTACCCCACCACTAAGCCCCTCAGTGTAACTACTGGCTGGGGAATGCATGATTTCAGAGATCTCTTCTTCAGAGCAAGCAGCAGGCTGATTAAAACAGATACACAACTGTGTACATTTCAGGAGAGTGAGCCATCCAGTCTCTGAAAAGAGATTTTGTTTTGTATTCACCCTGCCACTGAGGTAGCACATCTAAGGACTTAAAGGGAAATTGCAGTAAGCATTTTTGCAGCTGCAAGTTATTAGTGGATGTAATGGAAAGAACAGGGAATAAAGTCAAGTCAATCATTCATTGGACAGATATTTATGAGGCCTGGCATTGGGCCCATTTCCCCATTCCATAGGGGCGCTGGATTTGTAGATAAAGGCAGCGCCATGGATAAGGTGGATATGGATTTCTGCAAGGCATTTAGTGAGCTCTTTGTAATGTCCTTGTAGACAGGATGAAGAAAGGTGGGCTGCCTACTGGGGAGATGGATAGGAATGGCTGATAAATGTCTGGTGTCACGTGGAAGGAGATCTGCAATGTCAGCCCTGGGAGCTCAGCGCTCAGCCCTTTCCTCTTGACCATTTGTTATCAGTGCCTTAAACGAAAACACAAAGAGCCTCTTGATCAGCTAGTGGAAAGCTCTTGGGCTCTGAGTTTGAAACTCTGCTTTGACACTTCAAGCCCAAGATTTAAATTCTGCAACCTTCTGTTTTCTCACACGTAAAAAGAGAATAACAGCACTGACATTATAGAATGACTGAGAATGAAAAGAAATGAATGTTAACACTAAGTGCATGCCTAGTACTCAGAGGCACATTCTAAAGAATAAATCTGCACAAGAAATATACAGGAAGGCTAGCTAATATAGTTTATAGCAAGATCAAGATTTATAATGACCCAGGCATATCGGAATAAGGGATGAATAAACAACAATTAAAAAGGATAAAGAGGTTGTTTAGTTGTTTGTAAGTTTCATAAGGGCCAGTCCATTTTTATCCTACTTATCAGTATATTCCCAGCACCAGTTATAGAGCTTGGTAGATAATAGGTATTCAAAACACCTTCACCGAGTGAATAAATAAATGTTAAGGCCTAAATTAAGGTGCAAATTCATTTTTTTCTTTCAGTTTTATTGAGATGCGATTGGCATACAGTGCTGTATAAGTTTAAGTTGTACATCATAATGATTTGACTTACCTATATTGTGAAATGATTACCACGATAAGCTTAGTTAACATCCATCATCTCATACAGATACAAGAAAAAAAAAGAGAAAAAGAGAAAGAAAAATGTTTTTCCTTGTCGTAAGAACTTTGAGGATTCATTCTCTTAGCAACTTTCAAATATATCATACACCAGTGTTCACTACAGTCATCATGTTGTACATTACATCCTCAGCACGTATAATTGGAAGTTTGTATCTTTTGACCACCTTCATCCAATTCCCCGACCACCCATCCGCTGTCTCTGGTAACCACAAATCTGATCTCTTTTACTACGAGTTTGTGTTTTGTTTTGTTTAGATTCCACATATAGGTGAGCTCACACAGTATTTGTCTTTTTCTGTCTGATTTATTTTGCTTAGCATAATGCCCTCAAGGTCAAGCCATGTTGTCACAAATGGTAAGACTTCCTTCTTCTCTATGGCTGAATAGTATTCCATTATGTATGTGTATATATCTATACACATGAGGATTATATATATAGATATATACACATTTTCTTTATTCATCTGTTCATGGACACTTAGGGTGTTTGCATGTCTTGGCTATTGTAAATAATGCTGCAATGAACATGAGGGTGTAGATATCTCTTTGACATAGTGATTTCATTTCCTTTGGATACATACCCATGGCAAAAGCATTTTTATAAAGTACTGAGGTTACATACATGAGAAGACGGTCCTTTCTCAATGGTTCATGGTTTGGTAGGAGAGAGACAGGTAGATGATCAATCGCAACACAATGTGATAAGTGCTAAGACAGAGAGGTGGTACTCCAAGAGCACATGGAGATGCACTGAACTGAGTTCTGGGGAAGAGTGAGTCACGGGGTAGATGGAGTGGAACTTCTGAGCTGCAGGAGGTAGTCAAAGAAGAGAGGGTAGAGAGGGAAGGCAGAGTTTCAGGCAGAAGAAGGTTCAGAGGTGAGAAAGATCTCCAATGGTTTAGGAAACAGAAGCGAGTTCTCCATGACTATAGGTGACAGCGTAGGTGACAGCGTAAGTCAGACAGTGATTTTAGACGAGATTGGAGAGGTAACAAGTCATGAAGAGCCTCACACACTAAACAACTAAGTTTGAAAAGTATTCAGTGGACAAAGGGGAGTTCCTGAAGCCTTTTACTCAGGATAATGATTGACTTTTGTTGCAGAAAGCTTATCCCAGCCACAATGAAGACATGGATTGCACATAAAGACCAGTCAGGGGACTGTTGTCAAGCAGACAGGAGATGATGAGATCCTAAGAAAAGGCAGTTCGCGGGGTAATTGAATTATAAAAATTAGGAGAAAGATCTGGATTGGCGACATATTTTTGTGAATCATCAGAACATGGACAGTAACACATAACAGCATATAAAAACGGCTTAGTAAGTGTGTGTAATATATGACAAGATGATGCATGCTACCTTGGAAAACAACTCCAGTCTTTAAATGGTGAACTCATGAAGCAGTCAGAACCAGGAGGAGAAGTAGGATAAGGAAGTTTCCAGATCTCAAAAGAGGAAAGAGCCTCAAGGAATCAACAGGGTCAGATGCTGCAGAGAGACTGACTGATATATTCAGGCTTTGGTGCCCAGGAGATCATGAATAACCCAATGGAGGCACATTTCAGTCGAATCTAGGCCAAAGGAGAAATCAGACTGTGGTGCTTTCTGGAGTGAATTAAAAGTGAGGAATCAAGACCAGTGAGGTCAGACATGTCTTTTAAGATGTTTGACAGAAAATCATGGAGAGATTTTAAACTATAGAAAGATCTGGACGGGATTCTTCATCCAGAGATGGGACCAGGCTGGCACTGGATCTCAACAGCATTTCATGGGGAAACACTTGAAGGAGGGGCAGTTGCAGCAAATTCGGAATGTTTCAGATATTTAGAGATGAGACAAATTTTGCCTGTCTCCAGGAGACAGTATTAGGGAAAAGAGAGCTGATACATGGCAACAAATTTTAGCTCAACATAGAAAAAAAAACTGCAGAATTAGAGTTAGCCAACGACACAATGCTTATACTTCACCAGACTATGAACTTGTCTTTGAAGTATTCAGGTACATGTTTGGTCAGGATGTATAGGAGGCATTCTAGCTCTTGGTAAAAAGTTGGATTAGATAGTTTTAGATTTGTCTCTGAATTCGTAAGTGAACCTTGCTTAGTTTGAAGTTATAAACTTTTTCACTATATCTCATCTATTTAAAGAAATACATTCCTGATTAGAAAGAGCTTTCTTCATGACTCCCAAATAATTTTAATATTTTGCAATATCAAGTCACTGATTACGTTGCACTAATACTTGCTGAAATATGTGAACAAGGCTTTTGGAGATCCTTACAAAGATCAAATGTCTAATTCTTCTATTTATCTTTCTTTATCTCTTAATTTTGAACTAATACCTAAAAGTGAAGCATGTCTGTGTGTTTGAGGATTACTGTTCTCTTATTGGATGGAGAAGCTTAATCTCACAGATAAGTATTTACATACTAATGGTGGACACAGATAATTATCTCACAGGTAATCATTTACATACTAAATAACTCTTTTTTCAAACCCAAGTCCCTGGCATTAGATCTAAATTATACCTAAGAACAAGATTTTATTCTGAGAGTGTGTGCTCACTCACATGTTTTCATTCTCCCACTCTCTGTCTTGCTTTCATACACACATACAAACACACACACACACACACACACACACACACACACACACTTAATAAAATAAGGGAAAAGGAATGAAAAAAGAGGAATGGAAAAATGGATACAAATAATAATTACCTTTTCTAATGCCCTTTATTCAAATCTGATAATACTGTTTTTATTAATTAATAAAATGTTATCTATAAAATAATAATAAATGGTTCTTGAGTGAGTAGGCATCTATAGCAATCACAGTGTCAGGCATGGAATAAATCCTCAAAAATTTAAGTTCCCTTTTCCAGTAAGAGATTAAGCGCTTGATTTAGGACAAGGGGAATTGGCCGAATGTGGAGAATAACTGTATTGACTGTTGTCATCTTTAGCTTTGCTACGTTTACAGACATACTAGGTAGGTAGAACTTCCTCCAAAGTAGAAACTTACTCAAGGCCATATACAGGAAGCTAACGACGTACCTAGCTACTGCTGCTTCGAACATCAAATTGTTATATAATAAGGTCATCTTTAGCCTGTGACCACAAATATCCTAATACCTGAGATAGACATGTTGAGAATCACAGGGTAAGGGCACGGAAAATATACAGAAGGGCAGGAGCTGCTCGGAACTCATGTATGAGCAATTACTTCCTCAATATTCTTAAGGACAGTGCCCCTTAGTGCTCTATAAACTAGGCCTACTGTGACAGAAGCTAAAACGATTGCTTAGGGACCCCCAGACCACATCCAAGTGGCTTCTTCACAGCTCGTGCAACCTTCAGGCCTGCAGCAAGTGGCAAACACGGTGGTCATGAGTGGAAGGGAGTTTAATTATTTGAACAGTCCCATGTGCATGTCCCATGGGTTTCTATTAGATTTGAAAGTTGCTTCTTATCGTGAGTCTGTGCTCCAAGTAGCTCACCACGCAGAATGTTCTAAAATAGGCAGCAACAGTAGGCCAAACGGTCACATATTTCTCAATGCAATGACTGCTGCTCTGCTTAGTACGGAAAACACACAAAATTTAGATTTCTTATATTTTTTGAATGCAAAATTAAAAGTAGTCCATCTCACTGTTCATAAACTACTCTGCTGCATTAACATTTTTTGCTCAGCAGAGGCCTGTATGTTCCACTCAATTGTTAATAAATACGGGTCCGTGTCAAATATACTTCATTCTACTATGCAGCAATATTCATAGAACCACACCTCATGGAGGTAATCAGCCATTCTGAAACAGATTCATTGAGGATTATAAGAAGTTTTTATATTTAGTTTCGCCCTAAAGAAAAAAAAATCCTGGAGTATAACTAATTACGTAAAGTTATTAACATGCCTATATGTCCATATGTATACATGCTTAAACATATTGCCAAGTTCAGAATCAAAATATATTCATAGATCTCTACACATGAATATAATCCATAGAACAATAAATAAATGTCAAATGAATAACACAGAATTTCTAAAATTCATATATATATTCTTACAGATAATTTTTTCACTGTAACATTTTATATATCATAAAGAGAGTCTCCTTGCGTGGTGCTAATGAAAATATCTAAAGAGAAGATTCAAATACATATAATCACCTCTGTTGAAGTAAAGGGTAGAGCCAACAGGAAGAATTGGTAAGCTTTGGAATCCATAAGCATTACCAGGTGGAAAGAGCCAAAATGAAGGATACTGAAGAGGACAAACCAACATAAATAAAAGCTCCTTGTTACCAGTCAATGGAGGCTGAAACATAAAATCATAAGTTTTTGTTTTTTTAAACACTACGGGATCACAATTTTAGAACTGATCATACAGATCATCCCTAGGCCTGGGGTGGCAACTTCAAATGCCTCAGGAGCCAGTCAGAGATCATGAACACAAAGGTGAAAGTTGAAAAGCAGTGATGGGGTCTGCGGCTACATGAGAGTGATACTTTCCACAAACAAACAGAAACAAAAACAAAAACGCTGTTCTGGGTCAAAATTAGCAAGTAGATTGTCTGATTTCAAACCTGATCAAGTCCAACCCCATCATTTTACAGATAGATGGACTGAGTCAGTAGAGAGGCTACTGACTTCCCCAAGACCACACAACCAGCTAGTGGCAGAGCTAGACACTCCTTCAATCATTTGGCAAATATATGAGTAATTACTATACAACAGGCACCACCACATGCTAGACAAAAAGAATGCAATGATCAGCACAAGACAAAAATGGTTTCCATCCTCCTAGGGCTCCGGTTTAGAGGGTTAGACAGACAATGAAACAAGCACTTACAAAACTGGGAGAATCTGTGCTAGGATGAGGAAGTTCAGGCACTGTGGGGACACACTGCAGGAGCACCCAACCCAGGAGTGTCCCCAGGCATCTGTGTGTTAGCAACCCGAGTGAGAGGAGAAGGAATCAGGTGAAAACTGCAGAGGAAGACAGGGAGGCAGGGCTCGTAGGGAACAGTGTCTTTCAAGACTTGTATCAGTTTTTTCAGTGTAGCGTTAGTATGTTCTTTTTCACACATTATATTAATACTCTATGAATGTATCCATTTCTAATGAAGGCCTTTCTTTCATAGCATTAAAATTGTATGGTTCCACAGGAATCTACAAAGTACTTTCTATAGGCAAAGCACCCTGTTAGTTGCGGGGAGTACAGTACAAGCTTGGCTTCCTTCAAGGAATGACAGTCTTAATGGGAGACAAGGCATCTACCTCAGTATTTATACTAGAAAATAGTATTTTAGCCTCATGAAATAGTTAGTGACAGTGTAATTGAAACTGCCAGAATGAGTAATAAAGATAATAAATACAATAGGATCTGACAAATTATTTTGGGAACAGTAAGTGGAACATGCTTTTATGATGCTCAACATTAATTTTTCTATGAATCTTTCCTAGAAAAGGAGTTAATATAACTGTTTTAAAAAGGCTTTCCTCTATGTGATAGTGGTGTCCCTCGTTCTCCTCCCCCTGCTGTGATTGTCATATATAAAGTATTAGTATATTTGCAGCAACTGAAAGTATTTAGAAAACTTTGATTGCCATATATAAAATATTAGTGTATTTTCAGCATTTGAAATAACCAAGAAAATTTTGATTAATTAATGAGTTATTTTGATGTTTGGAATTCAAACAAATTAAACAACAAAGATTGACAGAGGCAATTTCACTATTAGGAGATATAATTTATTCTTGTAAAAGAAAAGACATCTTTAAAAACACCTGAAAAATATATGAATGATTGTGCTGCTTTCTGTTTCAGACATGCATATCCAGCGCTGTTCATATTCTAGGTTACATCTCATTTTGTCTGAAATATTTAAACAGCAATAAAGAAGATTCATCAGATTTTGTTTTGGTCAATTTTTCACAGATACACCAATTCTATAGCATCATCATTGTCATCTATCACTTATGGGCACTTATTATGAGTCAGACTCTGGTCTAATTAGTTTACTTATAATATCTCATTTAGTCCTCACAACTCTACAAGGTGAGTGCTATTGTTATTCCCACTTTATAGATGAGAATTCAAACACAGAACCATTATGTAATGTGCCCAAACTCACACAGCTGATAATGATATAGTCAAGAGTGTGACCCCAGAGCACACACTCATCCTCTATTAAATAACAGTATATAACAACTTGATTTGGAGGGAATAAGACTGAATTTTCTGGTAATACTGCCTTTTGTGAGCATTCAAGGTAATAGATATTAGTTAAAATTTATCAAGAATAACAAGAACTATATTCTACCTAATTGAAATTTCTAAATGAGGGAAAAAAGGAAATGCAAATTTTATGTTCTTACTTGCTTCTTTCCAAGTTCAGTGCTAGTGACGACTAGGAGGTAACTGATCATTAAAAAATGCCCTTCCCGGGCTGGCCCCATGGCTTAGCGGTTGGGTGCGCGCGTTCCGCTGCTGGCGGCCCGGGTTTGGATCCCGGGCGCGCACCGACGCACCGCTCCTCCGGCCATGCTGAGGCCGCGTCCCACATACAGCAACTAGAAGGATGTGCAGCTATGACATACAACTATCTACTGGGGCTTTGGGGGGAAAAATAAAGAAATAAAGTTTAAAAAAAAAAATGCCCTTCCTGAATACTGTCCCCTCTCCCATGGCCTGACACCAGAAAAAGGGTCCTTATCTGCTGGTGTAGATAGCCTAACCATGCAGCAAAAGGAAAAATAATGCAAGTCTAAAAGACTAAAGGTTAAACTGTCAAATGACTTAAGATACAAAAGCAACTAGTAACTTTAGGCACTGGTTTCCTGATATGACACCAATAGACAGGTGAGAAAAGAAAAAAAAGATAAATTGGACTTGTGTTTCAAAGGATATCATCAAGAAAGTGAAAAGATCAACTCACAGAATGGGGGAAAATATTTGCAAATCATATATCTGAAAAGGGACTTGCATCTAGAATATATAAAAAACACTTTAAATATATAAAGTACAATGAAAAATAATCCAAGTTCAAAATGAGCTAAGGATTTGAGTAGTCATTTCTCCAAAGACATACAAATGGCCAATAAGCACATGAAAAGATGCTCAACATCATTAATATATAATTAGAGAAATGCAACTCGAAACCATGAGAAACTACTTTACTGCCACTAGGATGGCTAAAACAAACAAAAAAAGACAGACAATAACAAGTGTTAGCAAGGATGTGGAGAAATTGGTACCCTCATACATTGCTGGTGGGATTGGAAAATGATGCACCTACTTTGGAAAATAATTTGGCAATTCCACAATATATTAAACATAGAGTTACCATATGACCTAGCAATTCCACTCCTAGACATATACCCAAGAGAAATTAACACATATGTCCTACACAAACTCGTCCATGAATGTTCATAGCAGAATTATTCATTATAGCCAGAAAGTGGAAACAAACCTAATATCCATAAACTGATGAATGGATAAATGTGGTGTATTCATACAATGAAATATTATTCAGCAGTGAAAAGAGTGGAATGTTGAGGCATGCTACCATATAGATGAATCTTCAAACATTATCCTGAGTGAAAGAAGCCAGTCACAAAAGATCACATATTATATGCTTCCATTTGTATGAAATGTCCAGAATAGACAAATCTAAAGAGACAGAAAATAGATTAGTGGTTGCCTAGGGCTGGTGGGTTGAAGAGAGAGAGGATGGAGAGTGACTCTTACGGGTACAGAGTTTTTTTTGTGGAGTGATAAAAATGTTCTAGTAGATTGTGGTAATGGCTGTAGAGCTCTGTGAATATATTAGAAACCACTGAACTGTACAGTTTAAATGGGTGGATTTTATGGCATAGGAATTATATCTCAGTAAAGCTGTTTCAAAAAAATAATAAGCAGGTTTCTTTAAAAGGTGATTCTACAAAACATATCTCTATGTTGGTAAATTCATTTTTAGTACGATATACATAAATACAAACCATCTTGACATCTTTGTTATTTTGCCTTGGAACATTAACTTATTTCTAAAGGTCATGCACAGGACACACTAGCAACTCCTGGGAAGGTAAAGTGTTGAACTGGGTAAAAGATGCCCTTGTTTTCTCAGATGCAAATCCACTGTCAAAAACTTGTAGTCTTCGGGGTGAGGCCTGTGGTGTGGTGGTTAGGTTAAGTGCACACGGGCTCCGCTGCTGCGGCCCGGGGTTCCTAGGGTCGGATCCCGGGTGCACACTGACACACTGCTTGTCAGGCCATGCTGTGGCGGCATCCCATATAAAGTGGAGGAAGATGGGCACAGATGTTAGACCAGGGCCAATGTTCCTCAGCAAAAAGAGGAGGACTGGCAACAGATGTTAGCTCAGGGCTAATCTTCCTCACAAAAAAATAAACAAATAAATACTTGTAGTCTTGGAAAAAAAAGATAAAAAAATAAAATAAAAACACTTGTAGTCTTAGCTCACCTGAGTTAATTTTGAATAAGGCATATATAATTTGAGAATCCCCATTCCCAGTAGCAAGTAAGGTCTAGATTCAGCCTTGGTATCCCAGGTACTGGTGTACATTTAAGGCATCTATATCCCAAATAAGTCATAATGTTCTTCCTATTCTATCAGCACCAGTGGTCCCACCCCACACTCTTTCTCAAATATGGTAACTCTTTGGTTTTCTAATTCCTCCACCTGGGTCTGGACCCTTGACCTGAACTCTATTTCAGGGACACTGACACTCACCTTAGCACTTATCATCCCTCCCCCGAAGGGACTGGACATATGGCTGAGCCCTCAGCTGCTTCACAAGAGTTTCTCTTCAGAATAGGATTGGTCTCCCAGGACCAAGACACAGCCCTGCTACGTGCCACGATCTGCTCATCACCACCACTTAAATATGCCTGCCAAGTTTAGAAGAACGGGAGGGCAACCAAGGACTTAGAAGAGGCTTTTTAAGGCAAAAATAACCTTTTGGATAATTGAATGTTGATTTCCATTATTAAAACTCCAGCATGTATTTATTAATTGTTGTTGGCTTTGAAAATCATTGGATGACTCACTATGTTTGTTCTCCAAAGCTGCAAATCATGCTGTCTGCTGTTCTTCTCTCCAAGATTTGCAAATATTTGAAGTTACTCAGGAAGGTGTTGAATTATTCTTGCCAAAGTGGCAGCCTACAAACTATATGTTAGGTGTGCAGGAGGTATGCATTCATTTTATGTGTGGTGACCCTGGACACCCCTGAATATATTTGTTAGGCTCAACCAGGTCACGATAGAGACAGAACAATCACTCCTTTCAATCAAAATAACCTTCAAAAAGTAGAATCAAGGTAACAATAATCCAGATTTGCTGAAAGTCATACAAAATTATTTCATCATTGGAATTTAGCAGCATATGTGAAAAAACTAAAGGAAGGTCATGCTTAAGTTTATTAATGATAGAGTTTACCCAGTTTTATTTCTTTACCATGGCTATACCCAAGCACATAAGCAAAATTAAACTATCAATCATCTGCTACTTAAATAAAACCAATGACAATAATTCAGATATATAGATGTGAGGTTAAAAGAAGTTAAGGCAACTGAAAAGCAATGTAGAATAATGAAAATTCCTTATAATAATTCCAGGGAGCAGAGATTTGGGGCATTATATTTATCTTGAAGGAAAAAAAATATTCCATTTTCTGGGTTTTAATGATCCACTCCTGCCAGAAATTATTGAACAAAAGTAATTTTCTATTCTTCCCTCTCAGTTTTTCACTCCTATAGGATCCTTACGGGGCATCTTTGGTCCTCCAATTCTTCATCTCTTAGAGCAATCATTTTATGTCTTCATTACTCACAGTTTAAGTATATTATGCCAATCTTTTCTCAATTAAGAGTGAAAAAGTTACAAACGAATATGAATTATCAACTTTAATGTTACTATGTAGATTTGCCTACATTTAAAATGCTCTTAGCTTGTTTTATATAACTTAAACGCGGGTAGTTATTCCTGATGGCTCCTTGAGACCAATTTGGCTCACAGAGATCGAGTGCTCTAAATCACTCAAAAAAGTTTAATTTGTTTAAACCAAGATTGACTCAATATGGTTTTTCTAAACACATCACTTTCTTAATTCATGAAAAAAAAAACCTGGCAGGTTGAATGGACTTTCTGCATTGGGGAGGTACCAGGTTTCACCAGTTCTGGCCTCAGTTCTACCAAAGCTTTCAGCTCTAGCTTTTATAAAATTTTTAGTAGAAATGAATTTTGAAGGCTTTACTAAAAGTGTTTCAGGATACCCAAAGATATCTGTAGTGATTCCAACATAAATAAGATGATTAATGCATGTTACTCCCAGATATTTATCCTCCCCCGCACAAGAACAACAATAACAAAAACCTACCATATCCATTTTTACTGGCTTTGTATTGATTTAAACAAGAATTCTTAACCTAGGATTCTTGTGGACTTCGGGAGATCTGAAAATCTTCAAAATTGTATGCAAAAGTTAGCATATTGTGCTCGTATATTTTTCTGGGCAGAGGGACCATGACTTTCATCTGATTTTAAAAGTTCTCTTTTTCTTTTTGACTTCAGTATGTTAAGAACCACTGGTTTGAGAGAACTTAAGAAGTTCTTCAGGGAGAAGAAAATACTCAATGAAAATGATTTTTCTTGAGAAAAATGAGAAGGACCTCCTCCCCTTTGTCCTTCAGGATGCATTACATCTTAGCTGAGAACAAACATCCTAAGGAATTTGGACCAACATAGCTGCTGCAAATCTGGGCATACTTAGCTTTACTTTTACCATAACACTGATTGCTTAAGATTATGTTGAAATACAAATAATAACACATGCAATTATTTCTAAAATACTCACAAAAGTAATCTAGCAGCTTTAACTATTGAGCCTGTATCCATCTCTTAAGAATTAGGATGTGGTTCTCCAATATCAAGCCTTCAGGAAGACAAAGAAAGATAATAAATTTCATTATAAAAAATGAATGTCATTGAGGGAAGAGTTCATAAAACCACAGGAATGATTGGCTGCAGTAGCAGTGTGATTCTGTATGAACCTCCGAGAAGAGAAGAAATCAATCATTCAGAACTTAATCATTGCTTCCATATGCATGGCCATTTCCCTGTAACTGATACAAATGTCTCCGGGAGAAATACAAGATATGAGAAGTATTTCTGACTGACCTACACCCAACTAGCAATTACTCAAAGGTCAGTGAGAAGAAAGAACCACATCAACTCCTGCTGTTTATAAGGAAGCAGAAAGAGGAAAAAAATTAATGACTTCTTACTATGTGGTATCATATAGTAAGATATCACGATGCTTTTTAAAATGTCTAACATAAACATCATTGTCTTAAGCATACTAGGCACAGACAAACACGGCTATAGAAAAGAAAATCCTTCCATTTTGTTTAAAGGGCTACTGCAGAAATAAAGTACAAAAAGTTGGAGGTTCTCACAAAGCTTTGTGTTATATATATTAAGTGCTGCGATTCTAGAAAGTTTGCATTTATTTTTCCTGTAAATTCTTAACGCTTCTATACTATACATTTATATAAAATAAAGGCTCCCTCTAGTGGCTAAAGAAGTACTATTTGAGCTTTATTTTAGATTTGATTGCCCCACATCAGCCTAATGGTTTACATGAACAATTCTTAAACTTTTTGGTCTCACAATCTTTTGTTTATGTAGGTTATATCTATTACTATTTACCATATTAGGAATCAAAACGGAGATTTAAAAAAATATTAATTCATTTCAAAATAACAATAATAAACCCATTACATGTTAACATAAGTAACATTTTAATAAAAAATAATGACTTTCAAAAAAACTGCAAGAAGAGACATATTTTTACATTTTTACAAATCTCTTTACTGTCTGGCTTAAAACAGTTGGAGTCTCATAATTGTTTCTGCATTAAATCTGTTGCAGTGTGCTGTTTTGGTTGATACATATATATATATAAAATCAGGCCTCACATAGATATGTAGTTGGAAAAGGAAGGAGTAATCTAATAGCATTTTCAAATAACTGTGGGTATTTGTCTTTAATATTACACCAAAACTGGACAAGTAATAGTTTCTTAAAAGTTAGTTGCATTGTGGAATCTGAAACTATATCAATGAACTCTTGTACTCTATTACATTAAAACAGGCCTTTCACCTTGAATGGATCTTTTTACCAAGCATAAATTTCAACATCGTACACTGGTCATTTGGAAAACATTGCACTGAATTCTGCAGATCTTCCATATGTTGACACATTTCATTATCAAAAAATCACCACCCATCTCATCAGAAAAGTCTTTACATATTGGGAAGCTGTCACACTAATAGTGGCATATGCAGCTTTTCCAGTACTTTTATTCGAAAGCTTGAATTTTATTGTTGGCAACAAATATTTCCAGTTGTTTTCCTTGAAGTGACAAGCTCACCTTGTTCATTTTTGAGAAAATGTCTGCAAAATACCCAAGAATGAATAACTAGTTTGTCTGCCAATCATTCTTTCAAGTAAACATGATGTTCCATAAAAAAAGTGGCTAGTTTAGCTGGCAACTCAAATAATCACATGAGCTTTCCTCCAGACAACCTGTGTACTCTGACATGCAGGAGAAGTGCTTTATGCATACTTTCCATTTCATCATGTGGACTATTACAAAGACTGTACTCAAGGGTTGAGATTTAATATAATTAAAAAATTTTACTGCTTCATCAAGGACATTCTCAAGTAAAGCTGACTTCTCCTCCTCCTGTCCCCTCTCCTTCTCTTCATGTGAGTGCGTGACAATGAAGAATACAGTCAGTTTGGTAGCATCTCCTTGATTTGTGCTAAGGCCTCAGAAGTTTTACTCATCATTGATTGTTGCCCCATCAATACAAATGTCAACACAATGAAAAGGACAAAAAACACCTTAATATTATTGCGGAAATAGTTTTGACCTCACAGGCTCTCTGACAGTGACTCGAAGATCCCAGGAGTCCACAGATCATACCTTGAGAACCAGTGTTTATATGATACATTGGACTATAATGCTGAAACTGAGGGACCAGGTAGTTGGCTTCTTGAATTAACAGAAATAAACATTTAAGCTTAGACAGTCCAAGTGACTCACTCAAGGCCACACGGGTCCTGTGCAATTCCCACTGCATTCTTCCTCCAAGAAAGTGCTTTAAATTCTGAGATTCTTAGTCTGAATACATTTATTAAACAATTATGATGATGAAAAAATGTTCAACAGACCCCTTCATTCTCTTTAAGGATCCAAATTTTATCTTAGCATTTTTTTCTTTTTGGTAATTCAGGGACTATTCACAAAAATTCTGTCATAAATAACATATGGATTATCCAGAGGCAAAGAGTTTTATCATAAGATTATAAATAGTGTAAATATCAACCTAGAATACATCTCAGGGCCAATTTTGTATTATAACATTACTGAAACATATTGGTGTTTTAGTGCCTGACATGTTTATGATAATTTTTCAACAGAGTGTTCTGTTTCTGTATTATAGCTGCAAATTGTTATCCATCAATATGATTATAGACTAAACACATTCTCAACATTTCACAGGTTAGGAAAAAAAAGGAGACATGTAGAGTGCTCCATTAGACACAGGCATAGTTGCTGTAAAAATAGCTATTTTTGAGAGATGCTGTTTGAGTACTCAAGTTAAGTGAAAGGGTATTAAATGTTTTATAATCCAGAAATCCAATGAGCTTAATAAACTGAGTAAGAAATCTAGCAAACCCTATGTATTCCTGATTTAGCTAGAAATCTCAATCACCAAGAGAAGCTCCAGGTACTAAATACCTGAACTCTCCTTAAGGAACACACATCAGGACATAAGATTGCTTCCTTGGGTCCATTTCAACAACTCCTTATTCCTCTTGAAACTCTGTTCTGACACCACAGTACAGGTGGTAGCAGCAACTGGCAGAGGCTCATGGGGGAAATACACATAACTGCAGTAGCAAGGGCAGCATGAGTATCTTACTATATGCCTGTCAAGTAAGGACTCCCAAGTCATGGGTAGAGAAAACGTGGATTGGGCTTCCTTTATTGTTGATACAGAAGGTCCAAAGCCTTATGGTGCCAAACTGCAGTTTCCAGACTTTGTGGGACTGAGAGGAAATTCCAAACTTTGATCCCTAAACCATATTAGACTACAGTCCATGAGATTACCCAAATAGGTTTGCTACGACATCCTCTGGGTCATTACTCATTCTGTCAGTTGTATAATATAAAAAACATTTCCCTCTCTCTTGTGAGACCAACACAGGATGCCACATTTGAAATATGTATATCACAAGCATCCTTACTTTTATTTTTCACATAGTAATCTATTAAAAATTGCATAGAGATTTCTAAGAGCTATGATAAATCTGTTTTTATAAATGTCTAAGGATTTTATTGTATTAAAATTTAATATAGAAACTAGAATAAAAATTTTTATTCATTGATATTGGTCCATAATAAGTTTTTGGAGAATAGTAATAAAATAATTTTGGTGTTAAAGTAATGCAGAACATATGCAATTTCCACTTTGACTTATCTCTATATAAAGGTAAGGGGTAGACAGAATTTGCATTTAAATTTAAAAAGCAGATGAATTGGCATTTACTAGTGAGAAGTGATTTGCTTTCTTTTAATAGATAATAAAATGTTGCTAGCAATATATCCAAGAAAATTTGCAATACTACTATTTTAACTAATACCAATGTGAAGTGAGTCCAAATTTATTCTCAAAGATATTCTTATTTACCAGTCTCATATTGGTTTTGATTGAAATGATTTGGGGGTTTTGACTACGTCAGTATATATAAATATTACTCTAATTTATAAGATAGTTACTATTCAATGTGCAATATTAAGACTGATGTAGTCAAAAATTTAATGAGTTGAGTCATGTAATGAATACTTAGAAATGATTGCTTTAGAAAGTAGATAACACATTAACTTGGAAAGAAAATTTTTATACAATTGGTATTGCTTACAGTGAGGAAATAAGTAATTAACAGAATATTCTTTATTTCAAGAATAATGTAGAAAAAATGATCACAGTAAATGCCTATTAAAAATTTTAAGTTGAAAATTTATAGACTAAGAAGCACAGGAATATCTTAAAAGTACATTGAATTTTTTAAAATTCTCTTTAGCACATGAGTCTCTTAAACTTAATATTCTTGTCCCTGTTTGGCTCGTTTGCATAGCAGGAAATAGTCTGGTTTAACACTAACTAGATGGCTCACTGAATATTTAAGTACAAGCACAGGAAATTATAGCTCTCTCACTGTTGACTAGAGCTGTGACTCTGTGCAATGCCTCACAGCCTCTGACCTGCCCCAGCACATGGTCTCAGGAGGAGGCAAGGCCCAGGTAAGGAGAAGTGAGTGAACAAAAAGGTTGGCGAGGTGATTCTCTTGACAGCTCCCTGCATACCGACAAAACCCTGAACCATGCATAGAGATGTTCCTGCTCCCCTGTAGCTGAGACAGAGTTGTCCTTGACAACCAGGTGTTCTCAGAGCCAGGCAGGTTGTGCAACAACAAAAGGACGATCTTCTCATGAGACTAGGAATCATGTTAACAGGCACTAGGAGGCAAAAGTGAGAGCTGACGCCACAAAGCACTGGTCTGTAAACTGCAGTGAGGACCCACTCACCTGGGATGTGGTTAGCATTACAGAATGCAGAGTCCCACCTCTAGAGATTCAGATCTAGAAAAGGCAAGGCCAAGGAAGCTGGCTTTTTACAAGGAACCTAGGGGATGCTGTGGAACATACTTTCTTTGACCACGCTAAAGAAATCCTTTCACAGAGTATATACAAGCACCAGGCGACATGAAGTCCGTAAAAGGATGGTATGCTTAACATAACTGAAACTTGTAATATACTTAAAGTACAAATAGAGTTGTCCAGGACATAGATTTAAGCAGTAACAGGTGAAAACCTCTTACTATTTGAGTGACTTGTCAATAAAACACATCAATATACTTCTTCTAAAATACCACCCAGTGTAATGAATTAAATAGTAACCTCATGTCAAAAATACTAAAATAGGCTTTTGTGTTAAATATTTTCTTTATTTTTTTGTGAGGAAGATTAGCCCTGAGCTAACATCTGTCGCCAATCCTCCTCTTTTTGCTGAGAAAGATTGGCCCTGGGCTAACATCTGTGCCCATCTTCCTCCATTTTTTTTTTTTTTTATATGGGACACCACCACAGCACGGCTTGACAAGTCGTGCATCGGTGCCCGCCCAGGATCCGAACCCCGGGCCACCACAGTGGAGAGCGCCGCGCGCACTTAACCGCTACGCCACTGGGCCGGCCCTTGTGTTAATCATTCTCATTTCTTTACACGAGGACTAAAATATTGAAAAATATAGTACTACATTTGTCTTTGGGCCAAGATTGTTTCACATGTTGAGCAGAGAATTAAGTTTGTACTAAACACTGCCTGCCAGGGTTCTTTTCCAATTTCTATTTCATAAATATAAAGTATATCTAAAGAAAAAGTTCTCTGTTTTTATTTATACTTTTGGACATGACTTTCATCAAGATCTCAGAGATGCACAGAGATGCACAGATGCATCTCAAGATGCACAGAGAACAAGACCTACGAGTCAGTGGAAGATGGCAGTGAACTTGTTCTTTCTCATATATTACACTGGACAAGGAAACAGTGAATCCAGACAAAATGGTGGGGAAAAATATTAAAGTCATAGACTCTACAGAAGACTTAGATTTAAATCCAAAGTAACATTCTTATATCTAAAATATCTTTCAAGTTTTAAATTCCCAGGCAGGTGGCAAGCTCCTCTAGGGTGCTCAGTATATCTATTATATAACAGCGACTCAACGCATAAACGAAAAATCTGCCTTTGCTATACACCAATGGTCCGAGAGAAGCAGCTGTATAAGAAAAAGTTTGAGACTGTAGTTTTTTGTTTTATTTTTTCCTGAGAGATAAGAAATCAAATAATTAAGCTTATCTGTAAGTCACTTAAGGACTCTGGAGTGAGGAACTCCTACTAAAATGTCATTTTAAACTCAAATTTAGTTGTATGGTAAAAGGCAGAAACTTGAAAAATGGCTTTTATGGAAGAGACTATTTTATTTACTCACCAGTTTTTTTTCTCCTCCTTGGCACCCAGAAAATCTTTTTTTTTTTTTGCCTCTAGATAGGGCCTTGTACACAATAAATATTTGTTGAATATATGTCTAATGATATGATTATATTCCCCACAATTTTCAGTGATAGGAATGTTTGGTGAATTTTTCTTCTATTTCCACATATATAAAGTCACTTAAGGCCTCAAAATCCCCTGGAAAAATAAATACAGTTTGGCAACTTTCTGATTTACTTCCAGATTATAAATGTTCCAGTAGGTTAAATCTGATACAGCCAAAGTCAAGATTAAACGTTCAGGCTCAAGAATAAATACATTAAATAAACAAAGAAACAGAACTACCAATTTTATTCATTTACACAAACACTGCCATTTAAAATAATCAGACAAGAATGCAAAATTATACTTATCAGGCTGTTAAGCACAGCACTGTTTATAATAACAAAAATCAAAAACAAAACAACAGAAACATTTATATGTTTATTACCAGGGATGTGGTTAACCAAGATGTATAACTTTCAAATAATAAAATCCTATACAATTCTAATCTTCATTTCCTAAGACAGAAAGGGATCTATGCTGTCTAAGGAAAAATATGATATCCAGACTATGTTTCCATTTTGATCTTTGTGATTGTATATTTGGAAGAACATACACCAATATATTAAGAGTGGTTACTTCTGAGTGGAAGAATTATGATTTCTTTAAATTACTCTTTATGTTTTTCTACAATTTCTCATTTTTTAAATAAATACACTTATGCTTATATTATAATATTAAAAAACAAAGATTTTAAAAATTGCTACCACTTAAAAGAAAACCTCAAGCAAAATATTTTTCTATGGTCATGACTAAATCAATGAATAATTCACTGGATATTTCATTATTTAGGTCATTTAACTTTCAATTCAGCATTCTGCTTTGAAACTTGTAGTATTTTAATTTTGCAACCTGAGTAACATCCTCCATTAACACATGATCTGCTCCTTTTATCTTCACTTTTGCAACGAGGTAGAGTTCCTCATAGAGCATTTTTGTCTTTTCCTTTCTCTAGGTGAAGTTGGGCCAAATTAATACTTACATTTAGACTAATACTAAACGCCCCAGGAATAGTTGGATTTCTTATTAATATGTTTGCAAATCAATATTATCTAACAGAACTTCTGGCAAAAATCTAAGAATAATAGAGAAGAATCTTAAACTTTTAAAAGAAAATGAATGTAAACTATTTTAAAGTTAAAAACAGATGTTATCTGAAGTTTCAACAAGTGTGCTGAAACAATTAGACAGCCAAATAGAAAAAAAAAAAAAAAAAAAAGAAACTCGATCGGTACATCACACCATACACAAAATATATTTGGGATTTAGATCTAAATCTAAATGTAGAATATTTATATTTAGAAATATAAAAGCTAAAATTATGAAATTTCTAAATAAAACACAGGAGAAGATCCTTGATGTAGACCAAGATTTCTTGGACTAGACACAATAAATATAAAATTAAAAAAATAAAATTGATAAACTGCACTTCATCAAAATTAGAACTTCTGGTCTTCAAAAGATATCATTAAGAAAATAAAAAGGCAAGCCACAGACTGAAAGAAAATATTTCCAACACATGTAATGACAAACAACCTGTATCTAGAAGCAAAAAAAAAAAAATTTTTTTTAAGCTGAATAATAAGAAAAAAATCAACCCACTTAAAAATGGCCAAAAGAATTCACTTCATCAAAGAAGATACACTCATAGCCAATAAACACATGAGAAAATACTCAATAGTAGTCATCAGGGAAATGAAATTTAAAACCATGGTGAGATACCACTTTACAGTCATTAGCTGGGCAAACATTAAAAACAAACGACAAAAGCTGGCAATACTGACTCTTGATGAGGATGGGATGGAACAACTGAAACTCTCATGTGCTTCTGATGGGAGCGCAACCAGGCTGGAAACAATTTGGCAGTCTCACAAAGCTACTGACATATACTGACTATACGCTGCTCATTTGATCCAGCAATTCTAGTCCTTGGTATTTATTTACCCACGATAACTATAAACAAGAATGTTCATAACAGCTTTATTCATAATAACCCTAAATTGGAAACAACCCAAATGTCCAACAACAGATGAAAGGACAAACAATTATGGTACATCCATATAATGGAAGACTACAAAGCAATAGAAAGAAATGAACTAATGATACACACAACAACCTGGATGAATTTTTTTTTTAATTATGTAGAGCAAATGCAGATTGTATGATTTCATTTATATGAAGTTCTAGAACAGGCAACACTAATCGATAGTGATAAAAATCAGATCAATAGTTTACTAGGGAGATGGTGACAGGGATACCTGCAAAGGTACATGGGGGAACTTTCTAGAATGATGAGGAAAATGTTCAATATCTTCATTGTGGGGGTGGTTCAATGGGTATATAGATTTGTCAAAACTCACCAAATGTACACTTAAACCACGTGCATTTTATTGTATGTAAATTACATATCGATCAAGTAATTTAAAAGAGATGCTTGGCTATGGGGATTAGAAATAAGGGAATTTCTTAGACTAGTGGTTTGCAAGCTTTAGCTTGCATCAGAATCACCCGGAAGGCTTCTTAAACAAGATTGCTGGATCCTATCTCAAGTTTCTGATTCAGTATGTCAGGGGTGATGCCCCAGGAATTTGCATTTCTAACAAGTTCTCAGGTGATGCTGATGTTGCTGGTCCAGAGAGCACAGTTTGAGAACCACTGCCTTTGAGGTAGACAGAAATGAATCCTCAGCTGAGACATCAAATAGGTCAATTTCAGCAAGCTAGCCTTGCTGCAGTTAGATACAGAGAAATTTTACAAGTTTAAGTCCCTACATATGCCTGTCAATTTAATGGGAATGAAATTTAGTATTTTAAGTAATTTCCTGGAAAAATGAAGTGAGCTTTTTATTTGCTTTCACGGATCAAAGGAGTCCTTGGAAACTCACGGAGAGTTGGCAAATCCTCTGAAATTGAATACAAATTTTTTGTGCATATGCTTTTTTGTTTGCTTGTTTTTGCTGAGGAAGATTTGCCCTGAGCTAACATCCATGCCAATCTTCCTCTATTTTTTAGTATGTGGACTGCCAGCACAGCACAACATGGCCGCCAACAGAGCAGTGTAGGTCCGCGCCCGGGAACCAAACCCTGGCTGCCAAAGCAGAGCACGCTGAACTTAACCACTAGGCCACGGAGGCTGGCCCATATACATGCTTTTTTTCCCCTCTAGGGAGAGGACAAAGTTTTCATCAAATTTTCAAGTAAAAATGATCAAAAAAGATTAATAAGCACTAAAGGAACTCTATGAGTATCCTTGCCATTTTAATTTTCATATACATGTGTTTTCTTCAAAGATAAACAGTAGGTAAACATGAAAGCTTACAACTTCATCTTTTTCCTTTATGCTGAGCACTCAGATGTTTTAGATTTAAGCCTTGGCATAGACAGTATGTAGGTCACTAACTGTGAAGACGATGAATTAAGGGTTCACCATTGAAAGAGCAATGAGTAGAGACAGAGCAAGAGTTGCAAGACATTCTAGAAGTGTAATTTTTTTCAAGTAAGATTAAAATTAAGATGTTCTTAATTTTACATTATAATAGCTCCACCTTTCCTCACTATTTCTGGCTCCAGTGTAATTAAAACAACAAATATTAATGTAAAATTAATAACTATACTGTGTGACTTGGGCCATATACGAACAATAGAGCATTTGTGGGTATAAGAGCATTTTTATTGTACATATAAAATTTTCATGTGTAGAATATGCAAACATTATGCATAGTTAGAGCTATTTCATACCTATTTTAGCATTATATATAAGCATTTTAATGGAACTGCCACACATAATATTAGAATATGGCACATCTCTCTATTCATTGTCCACTACAACTCCCTTTATTCCTTACGAATGCAAAAGAGATGTATTCTCAGTCTTCTGCTTTATCTGATCTGTATCCTAGACACGTATTTAGGGAGTCATTTTAGTTTCTCAACAAACTACCAGAAACCTTGTTGCATTCAATTATTTTCACAGAGTAGAAAAAAACTGCAAATAACCATAGAGCTTAACCATCAACAGATTTAGTAAACACACTTAGTATTCATATTTCATAATAAATATGTCAAAAGGCTTCTGCAAATATGTGGTTCACTGACCAATGTTTTGTGACTTGGAGGTGCAAAGAAAAAAATTTGATTGTAAAATATTATGACCACTGCTAATTCTTTCATGCTCTGTTTTATGAAAAGGTTGTACTTATTTTTCTGCATGCTTTTCAACAGGTTACAGACTTATAAATGTTCATGGTCTAGATAACATATGGACCCTAAGCTTTTCAGAGACAAAAAACAAATTTTTTCTTATCTGAACTTTGTTTTCTCCCTCATTTTTAAATCTTTGCATAAAATCACCTGCAGAATGATATTCTTTTCTCTCTTTTCTTGTCTGAGCTGTTGCTAACAGCTTTTAATTTGAGAAGTGTATCTCTGAGTCGTTTGCGCCTCACTGGTTTCAGCTCAATTGTTTCTCTAGCCAGCAGCGCATTTCATCTCTCCTGAAGGTCACCACAGGCTGCCAAGGCTTTGAAAACATACCGTCTTTTCATTTACACTGCAGTCTAACCCTCCAGTGTCATTAAGAGAAATAGAAGCAGGCATATGACTTTTTCTATCAACAATTATTGAATTTATTGTAATATAAAGTGAATTAGGCCATCAGTGAACAAGGATCTTCCACACTCCATTTTTTTTCAAGGCAATAGAAATTATTTTTTTGCATTTAGTAGTTTGCCTCTGTACAGATAATTACTTGTATAAATTATATCATAATTGTCATCAGCTTTTGGAAGTAACTCTTCCAATCATATCGCTACTAGTTGCAATAAACCAATGATGCAGGAAGCAGCCCCGATCTAAGGACACCCATAAAACGAACACTACATTGGCCATCTGTTGGAGGAGGGATGGCATTAAATGTAATGTGGGCCTGGAACACATCCAGTATTGTTTATTCTGTCACATATCAGAAATCAAATTGATGATTTTTTAATTTCAAGGGGACAAGAAATGGAGAGAGGAGAGAGATGATTCCAGATATACCCAAAAGTATTCAAGTGACAACTTGATTCAAAAGGCAAAAAAAACCCAGAAGTTAATAAAAGCAGATAATTTCAGAGGAAGAGTAATCCATATTACACACGCCAAATATTTATACTACCGGGATAACAGAAATTCACCATAAATATTACTTGTGTTCTGTAGTTAAGGCTGCTAGAAAAACATGAAGTTCTCCTAGATGAACAAATTCATTGAAACATTGGCACAAATTATTTCTGAGATTTTAAAAGCAAGAAATTTTTTCTATATTTTAGAAAAGATAAAAATGTTTTAGGTGACTTTCTATGCTAATGTTTTAAATTAGATTACACGAAAGAAACGATACTGTGAATCATTGAGTTGCTGGGGGTTTTTTAAGTTCTAGGACAATGAAATTGTTAAACAGCAGTTACACAGTTGGTTTGGGAAATGAGATTCTCCTTGTAAAAGCAAGTTATTCCAGTGTGTTTTAATGGGAAACTCACTGATGTTTGATTCAAAGATCTGATTTAACATCTTAGATTTTCCAATTATTAGTGAGGTGACTTTGTGCAAGTAATTTAATTTCCCTGATTCTTGGCTTCTTTAAAATGTAAAAATGTCAAATGGGGAATTTATGTCCGATATCTCTGTAAAAGCTAAGGCATCATAAGAATGTAAATAATTTTATTTTCATCTTGGTAAAGTATATAGGTCAATCATGGAGGAAATGCCCTTAGGATCTGTCATGTTCTCATGTAGAAGTACCTTCTTTCTCCCCAGATAATCCCTTCCTCCTGCATTAACTCACAAGGGCAATCTTTAATACACGTGGAGTAGACTGAAGCATGTAGTTGTGGTTATTAAGCTTCCTTAAGAATGAAAATGCTAACCGAAATGCAAAGGAATTCTATAATAGCCTTAAAATCACAATAAGAAAAATATTTTTTCTTCAGGCTTTTGGGCAATGCCTATGGGTATGATATTTGAATAGTCTGTTATAATGTTTTTGATTATTCCAGGTTTAATGGGAGAGACATTTCATGCATCCATCTGTTCATTTAACAGATATTCATTGAATACCCATAGTGGTAGACTGGGCATCTATCTTGCTGGGAACAAAAGTGACATAGTGCCTGCCCTTGTAGAGCTTGTATTAATTGGGGAGTGACATCATCAAAGGTAAACCGAAACATTCACAAATTGTCCTAAGGGCTATGAAGGAACCACAGAGTAATGATGGCGGCTGTGGGTGGGCTGGAGGGTGGGGAAAAGTCATGGGGAGAAGGGGCTTACTTCAGATAGAGTGGTTAGTGATCTGACTTCCACATCATCAAAACATATGAAAACACCCACACCAACAAGATATTTTCAGAAAATAGGATGTCCTCATTGGCATCACTGTTAACGCAAATGCTCAAATTAGAATACTTTATTAGATAAAGTGAGTTTTTCTCCACTTGTAAGTCTGAACTATCAACTCTTACACATATAACTGGCGAGAGTTAAGCCCACTGCCGTGCGAGCAGATGCCACCCAAGCTCCCCTACCTTGACCTGCCAAGACTCATTAATCTCCACTGTTTAACACCTCACTATTCAAGCTCCCCATCTTAGGGAGTGAACTACATTCTGTCCACTTCATGGCCAGCCCGGAGTATAAGGTGATCAATTAGGAAAAACTGCAAGGTCTACACTAGCCAAAAGCATAGTACATTTTTTTTTCAAAAATTCTTGGCAATGCTTTAACTCAACTTCAATTGCTTCTTCACTGATTTCAAAATTCATGTGAATTATTATTATAATTTATCTACCTACTCATCGTTGGATTGTTCGAATTTTAGTTTTTCTCCCTCTCTCACCTATTCTCAGGGTTATAATCTTAAACTCTTTAAGCAGATTAAAAATAAATAACTCTGACATAAAAAACTGTCTTAGACAAAATTTTAACAGTAAAATATGTCATTGATTCTGCCCACCAAGGCTCTGCACATCATTATTTCCTGTTTCTATATCCAGATCCATTCTCTTGAATTGCTTTCCCTCCAGCTCTGTATAACTAACCAAATCCTACCCCATATCTCCTTCTTGTATGTTACACTCTAAGCTTAGAGCACCCAGCATCTTGGTTACAAATAAGAGCTCTGGCCTCAGCAGACCTGGGTTCAAATGCCCACTTGACTTCTTATTACCTGTAGGACCTTGGACAAGTAAATAGACCACCTGAGGAAATAGAAGAACTTACCTCATCAAGTTGTTATGAGGATTTAACTAATATGTAAATCACTCAGCACCAAGCTTGGACCATCAAGTGTTCAATACCTATTAGCTCTTATAACTCCACAGTCTTTTTCTAAGAATAACTAAAATACTACTTTTATTAGCTCCTATCAGCCCAAGGAGAAACAAGATTTAGGTATTTCCTATCATCTTGGCAACATTTTGTTTTGTTTTACCTGTTTGGGAAATAAAAAACGAAACTCCTAAATCAGTGACCATCCACAGTGTATATTTGAAATATGCATCTAATTTTATGTTTGTGACTTCTATTAAATGTGACACATGTATACATGTATGTCTCTGAAGATTTATATTTTCTAAGCTCATAGAGAAAGTAAGAACTCAATCTGCTTAATTTTCTTAAACTTAATACATTTCTTTTGGATTCCTCAATTTGCATGCACTATTATGCAACACTTTTGATTTAGATCAACTCCTCTCATTTGGGTTCAAAGATGTCACTGCTGAGAGTGATTCCACAGATAAATATAGCTCAAGAGAATGATCTGTACCTTCAAGTTTTTTTGTAAATTTGATTCATGTATACTATAGCCTCTGGTTACCAGCTGTCAGTTCTATTTTCAAAGTCTATCCATGGTTATCACCATGTTGATGTTTTGTGAAGACCACTTCAGAAGCCTTAATTAAAAAACAATGTCATCTCATTTTTTATTCTATTTTTTCTCTTTTTTTGGTACTCTGAATATAAATACTATGAGGGAAAGCTCAATGTTATTTTTCCAGAGAGTATCTTGCTTTTATACTTAAAAATTATGTTAGAAATCATTTCATATTTTTATTTAAAGTTCTATCTCATTTTTTCTTTTGGTTGACTAGTGTTCCATTTGTATGACTATATCTTAATTTATTTCCTCAATTGTTATTGATGGACATTTTTTCTCAGTCTTTTGCTACTACAAACAATATTGCAATAAATATACTTTGGCCCCTTTGCACACGTGTGTAAGTAGGTCTGTTAAGTACCTGATTCTCATTTTTTGTTACTGGCTCCACTGTTATCCCAATAAGGTTTAGACTCTTTTTTATCTGTCTCACCCTTCTTCATACTAATAGATGGCACACCAAGTTCAAGCAGTTGCTTAATGCATCCAATCTTTTACTAGAGAGGAAGAAATGGTAGTGGTAATAATAATAATAATAATAAAAATAACTAATAGAACTTGTTCTTGAGTTACACATAAGACCTTCCCTAGAAAATCACAAAAATTGTCGGTGATGGGGAGGTACTTTGTAGGCAAGTTCATTGTTCTTGGGACTTTACATACATTGTGTTTAATTCTCACAATTAGACTTGTTTTATTATGTCCATTTTTCAAATGAGGAGACTGAGGCTCAGGTCAAATTAGGAATTTGACCAAAGTTACAAAATAAGTATTGAGGCCAGGCTATGCATCGGGATTCTCTAACTCCTAAACTCATGCTCTGCCTTCAAATCTATAATGTCTCTCTAACCCATGATTATCAGTCTTTACATGCTGACTCATGACATCTTCTGGCCCTTCTGAATCTACTCAGCGTCCTCTACTGTCTCACTAGTTCAGGTAGACTACTGGAATATCCTCCTATGGGGTCTTCTTGCCCTCCGTTATTTCCCTCAAATTTCTCCTGCTCACTACTCTCCAATAACCTCACTCCAATACTAATTCGATTACATCATAAGATTACTCTTTCAATCCAGTAGTCATAGTTCCTCACCATCTGGACCCACCGCCAGTTGTCCCTCATTGATACTCCACTGTTTGGGTAGCAATCTCAGAGTGTAGGGACTTTTTAAGTAGGTATATGTGAAATGAGGAAGGAGGCAAGGGAGGCGCTGATCAGGTAGAGCTCCCAGGCCCCTATGCTCACCTTAAACAGAGCACCTTAATTTTCACGTGCTTTATATATGGGGGAGGGGGGATATAAGATTTTATTTGGAAAAAAAACCCACAATATTCCAACAGCTAAAATCAAAATAGAAAACCATTCATATTGTGGAAATATGAGCCCCATAAGCACAGGAGGGCTTTTGTCTTTTGTTCACTGCCGTATTCTCAGCACCTGGAACAGTACCTAGAAAGTCCTCAATAAATATTTGTTGAAGGAATGAATAGGTGAATGGTTTTAATTAATTTTGGCTCCATCAATGTACTAAGTGAAACTTTGGGCAAGTTACCCAACTGCTATAAGTCTCTTTTTTTTTTTCCCTCCCTTATGTGGAACCCACCACTCCCACCCAGTAGCATTGTGCAAATTAAAAATGTATAGTATCTAGCACAGTAATGGAAACATTCTAAACTCTGGGTTTATTGCTCTCTCTATATCAACAACTATTTGCTGTTTCATAAATCTACCTATACCTGGAATTTCCTTTTCTCTTTTCCTTTTAAAGTTTTCTTCATCAGAGCCACCAAAGGCTTTTCTCAGAGTCTTTCTCAATTAACCCAGCATCTGACTATTTATCTGACTGTTTGGCATTTGTCTATTTCCCATGGTAATAGGAGGTGGAGAAAAATAAGGCTAGTCTGGTACTTTTTGGTCACTTAATAATTTAATAACTTGGTGACTTGATAGAACAGTCTTTCAGATTAATTATTAAAATCAGACTTAGAACAAATGGAAAAGGTACTTTTTCTTACAGTCACTATTGAATTTACTTTTCTCTATGCCATTTAGATTAATGTGATATAACTCTTTTCATTTATAGAGTGTTTGATAGCATGCAGACTTTTCCCTGATAGCATGTTCAATTCTTGTTAGTAGTATTAACTACAAGTAATAGAATTGTTAGTCATTTCAAAACTTCCATCACCAAAGTCGGAGGAAGAAAGCTCTCTATGCTTGCAAACGATATTTCCTCTGCAACCGAAAAGTAAATGTGGTTTTAAAGTAGCAACATAATGTGTCTTTGGGAATGTGTACATATTTTCCATTTGTTTTATCCTAACCCTCAAAATGAATAAATCTATGGTAGTCAACTGGCTTCAAAGCGACTTAACCTTAATTTTAAGACCATACTAAAAATAGTGCCTGCACAACCTTCCCTAATCAAGTTTGAAAGAGACAGATGGGCCTGCATTTTCCTTGCACTGTGTTTATAGTTACAATCTACATTTGCTCACATAACACATTAAAAAAAAAATCAGCTGCAGAACTGACATCAGAGAAAGTGATTCCAAATTCTAAATATATATTTTAAATACAAAAAGGCAACAGTGCAGTGTATAAATTCCCTGTTGATAACGACTAAAATCCATTTTACCAAAAGTAATAAATGTGAAGAAACCTATTTGTGAAAGGACAAGAATCCTGGAGGTCATTTCTGCAGAGGCTGCTAAGATAGCCCTTGAGAAAATGCCTTGCAGCTTGTTCCCTTCTTCTGGCCATCTCTACTTCCCAATCCCTCTGAAGGTTTCTTTGACTTACCCACTCAGAAGACTAGACATACTGTAGTTTTGAGATATAGCGAGCATTCATCTCATGTCATAGTCAGTCTTAAACTTCCCAAATATTTGCTGCTCCTCCCTGAAGGAGAACTGTATTTCCTTGCCTCATTGATGTCAGACTTGGCCAAAGGAATTGATTTGGCTAATAAAATGGATACAAGTGACTTGTGTCACTTCCAAGGGGAAGCTTTTATAGCCAGCATGTCCTCCACGGTCATCTCTTTTCCCTATGCCACAAGATCGGCAATGTTCCCATTAGATGCTGCTCTGACAGTTTGGGTCCCAGAGTGCAGACCCCTTGGGGAAGAGCCCTCCACCTTGCAATGGACATGGGGTGAGAGGGAGAAATGAACCTTTGAGGCGTGAAACTATTGAGATTGGGTCATTTGTTACCTCAGCACAACATAGCCTATTCCTGACTAACATATGTGAAAAGAAGTCATACACCAGAATGAAGGGGAGCTCTTACCTAGAAGGTTCAAGGAAAATAAACCATAAAGCAGGATTGTTATTGGGATTACATGCATAAGAAAGATAACATATGTAAACTACCTGGCACATATTTAATGACATGCAGAATTATTAAGGAGTTAAGGACTCATGTGTGGTGACTATTGAGTGTGTGTTGGGGGATACAGGTCAACTCGTTAATCTGTTAGTGAGTACCAATATACTACAGTAATACTTAAATTTGATCCTTAGAAATCCTAGCATTTCTCATTGTAACCTACAGTGGGCAATATGATTGGTGGCAGGGGTCATGAATTTATGGAATCAGAAAGATAGTTCAATTCCTATGTCTACCTCTTCCTAACTATTCAACTTTGAGCCATTTAAGCTGCAATTCCTCATGTATAAAAGTGGAACACAGAACCTACCTCATGGGATTATTGTGACAATAACAGAGAGCACATGATAAGGGTCCAATACAGTATGTGCCATACAATGGCTGCTCAATCAATGCCAATCTTATTATTTTTGTATATTTAGTTTACATTTTCTCTCTCAATCAATGGAAAGTTAAAGTATACAAAGTTATCCAGGGTATAAAGCTATGGTGGTTTAGGGGGGGTTAAGGAGTGCTGGTTTCAGACTTTGCATCTTAATTTGGGACAGAGGACATTTTAAAAGGTTCTCAAAAAGAAAAAGACAGTTTTTAACTTTGGGGCCAAAGAGATCCAGAAGGCTGTTTTGGAGGGATGCTGAGTCAGGAGGTGAGGGGTAAAAAGACACTGTGGAAGACTCCAGCAGGAGCACTGGGGGCACTAACTTCGTGTCCTTTCTTAGCTCCTGAGAGCGGGAGACTCAAGGGGAGAAGAAAAGGAAGGAGTTTGTATGAGAAAAACACAACTTAACAGAAGAGTTACTGTGCTTTGCTATAGTTATGATTGCACGTAAAATGTAACAGCTTGAAAATGCTCATCCATTCTAGTTCCCTTTTAGACAATAGGGTCTCCAGGTCTCATTGACACCCAATACAATGCCTGGGTGAGAAAATTGGGGAAGTTTCTAAGAATCTGGATCATGTGAAGAAAGTTACACCTGTGTCCCCTTGAATATCTTTTCTGAAAACTCTCATTTCTAACTTGGCCCTGGAGGGTCAAGTAGTTTCTGACATGGGCAGGATTCTGGTTTCAGATCATCACTTTTATTCATCGTTATATGTGGCTTTTGACATTCAATCAAGGTACAATAGAACAAAATCCTTGGACCTAAAACATTTGGATGCAACATTAGTTTGATGGCTCTGACGCCAAGTTTTCAAAAATGAACACCCTTCCACCCAAATTATTTAATCATCATGTAGGTTAGGATTCATTCTCTCGTGTTTCTTGCAGATACTTGCCCATCAAAATAAGTTCCCTTAAAAACAAAAAAACAGGGTATTTCATGGTAAACTATATCTTTGGCACTTCAGGTATCACTTGTCAGTCACTGGCTTGTTTTTATGTCCTTTGCCTTCTCCAGCCAAAGCCTACTCCAATTTTTGAGACAACTGGATGCACGAAGTCTATCAGTAGCCTTTGTACACGATGATGTTCTGAAAGAAGACTTTCAGCCAACACAGTCAAGTGCATTCAGATGGGCCAGAATGGGTCTGCAGACTTGAGCAAACCCCTCATTATAGCCTCTTTTCACTTATAGCAGTCTATGGGGTCACCACTCTTATGTTTCCTAGTGATTCCAATCACTGATAATGTCTCTCATCCAACTTAAGGGACATTATAGGACAACTTTAGTCATATGGCTAGTCAATGAAGCACTATCAAGCCAGAAATTGATAGTTATACATGCAGGAGATGTTTATACCGGGTTCCAGGTCAATAATCTGGAGAAAGGAACATTTAAATAAAGATTTATAAAACCCTTTGGATTGCCTTACAGTAGGAAAGGAACCTTGAATGTATCAGCCTAATCTCCCACTTTCTGAGTAAACGGATTGTTAGGTTTAGCATCTGCAGATGATTTGTGCATCCTCTGTAGTGGGAGATTTTGCTAGGAGCCAAGACTCAAGAGGTTTCTACAAGTTAACTTCATGGAGTTAGTTATCTAGGCACAATTGATCAAGGGTTAAAATAAGAACCTATTTAAACCACAAAGTAGCCAAGGCTTTATGGCAAAGTCTGTTCCAGTCTAAAAATGTATTCTAGGCTAATTTTGATAAAACAGGTAATTGGTTCAAAAATATGGTGTGACAGAAACACAATGAAAGTATTATTTCTTTGTTAAGCTGGGGCGGGTTTGGGTGATGGTTTCATGAACAGTTTGCAGAGCAGGAAGATAGACTTTGGATACAGCTGCTGCACATGTGAACATGCACAGAGACGGAGAGAGGCAACTCAAGGAGCTTTGCTGCATCTAAGATTCAAATTGTTTGTTTACTCTTTTTGGCTGTCAAAGTAGTGTTTCTATCACTTAATGTTAAGGCACACTGCAAGACAAAAAGAAAAAAACAAAATAAAACAAAAAGGAAAAAACAAACCCACTCAGCTTTATGCAGGTATATGTGGCCCCTGTAAGCTTTGCTCAAATCATTTTCCATTTAGAGCTCTAGAATGAATTCTAGAAGGTTTACCTCCCCCTGGGAATACTCCTTTCCCTCACAGCCTCTTCTCTGTTCCTCTACTCTTCTCTAATATCTCATATAACTATGATTTCATGCAACAAGGATTTATTGAGCACTTATCGTGCGTCAGGCAATATTTTAGCATACTTAGCGTACATTGGTGAACAAAAATTCTTATTCTCAGTGGAGTTTACATTCTAGTTAGTGGAAGGGGAGAAATGACCAAGAATTAATCCTTATTTAACTGTAATATAATAATTTACTTTCTCACCTGACTCCTTGAAGCTAGAGGACCGTGTTTTGTTCATCTCTATAGCACACAGTAGGCCCTCAATAAGTATTTGCCTAATGACTGAATATAGAATCTGAGTAATGATGATATTAGAAGTGAAAGACGTTCTTAAGAGAATACTTGAGCCTTTATTCCTCAGTACTAATTTATGAACTAGCACAGTAATTAGAGCAGTTGCATAGTGGAGTTTCCAATTTTATAGATCTAATTTTGGAAAGTTTTATAGTTGAAACATTGAGTTGTCAAACATACCCAGTTTCAATGATCACAATACTTCTTTTTAGTCAATGTCCTTGAATCGTATAAGCTGTTTTCAGTGAAGAATCTTCTACTCTTGATTGGTTTATAAGCACAAAATAAAAATAAGACTCTATTCTTAATAGGATTTAAATACCAATATATTATATTAAGACTCAGTAGGGCTTTAAATTTAAGGTGTTAGTGAAGCTCTGCAGTTTAACATTCAAAATAATTCTTAAATGGTCTTAACTGAATGTTCACTTAGGTATTTATATTTAGTATCCATACAAATGCTGTTTCTCAGAATTTACTTTTTGTAAAATCTCCTTGAGATACAGATATGTTCCTGAAATGTTTTCCTCTAAATACCCTTGTTAGAATGATTAGTGCTTGAGAGCAAAGATGGTACAGGGCCCAGTCTGGGGATGTGGAGACAGTCCACAGTCGTAATGCACTTGTGGATAATGATAAGTATCGAACTAGTGGGTTGGCCACATCCTTTGTGGAGTGTCCATTGTTTACCTGGCTACAGGCTGTCCCAGGCAGCCCCCTTGTTCATTAGCTTATGTCCACTAGAGCGTGAGTGGGAGAGAAGAACAAAAAAACAAAAGAAGTTTAGCAAGTCTGCTGAACAGTTTGATGATGTGAATTTTTTTGAGGATCAATTTAGGATTTCTTTATTCATATTCATCTTGCCTCTTATTGCCATGGATACATAAGTTGATTTTTATGAATATATCATTTATAATGTCATATTATACTGGGTCTATTTTTACAACTTGAAAAATAAATGCCGTTCAGATAACTTGAAGCAGCATTGTGAAAACACACTAGGCTATCTCAGTAAAAACAGCTTCCAGAGATGCAACATCATATTTTTTGTTTCAGATTTTAGACCTCCAGTAAATATTTTAGAATTGGGTTCCATGAGTGTGAGAAAATATAAGTTCTAGGACTGGTTCTACTGATAATGCCACAATAAGCTGATCTGTTGATATATCTTGAGTGATATATTTAAGTAATGAAGGTAGCAAATGCCATTTAAGTCAAGGATTGCTCGTTTTAGTGCTCTTCTCCCTCCTTCTTAAAGTTAGCAGCAGCTATCTAGGCACTGTGTTTGATGATATTGGGAAGGTGGTATTGCTCAAAATATCGACCACCTCTTGCGATGTTTGGAATCCCACCATTATAAGCTCAGGCTTAGTAAGAATTGCCAGATGAGGGCAAGATAGGGCAGAGGAAACGGAAGAAGAGGGGTAGTAGCAGATAGGACAAGCCTGTGTTATAAGAAAGAATGGAAGGAGATGCAATCAACTTTAAAATTGAAAGTGTATATAAAATCCTAAAGTAGACTGCGTTTACTTTTCAAATACTCTATAAACCAGAGTTGTCTATAGGGTTAAGTACAAAAGAAAAAAAGAAGGAAAGAGAGAGAGAGGAAGAAAGAAAAGCAATAGTGTCTTAATATAATCAGAAATTACTAATTTACTTGGGTTAATTGTGTTTCTATCTAAACACCTAACACCCCTCCTCCTCCACCCCTCCACCCTCCACCCCAAACAGACACACAGACTCAGACGCAGAAACACTGACACACAACTCCAGACTGGGAGCCAATGGTTGGCATTAGACTACTTCTTATTCCTCGTACAATCTGCCTGTTTTCCAAAAGAAAAAAAAAAAAACTTTTATAGTTACTGTTTTTCTTTCTTTTTGTAACCATAGACACTCCCACGTAGCACAAGCTCAATTCCAGCCAAACTGTGTGTGTGTATTTTTAAATAAAGAAAACAGGTCTTCTAGTTCTGTGTTAGCAAAGTCACCTCTTTTACTGCCAGTGCTAATGCTAAACATGTAATAATACTTTATTGTCATGAGCAGAGATCTGCTTTGCTAATTAAATGCAGCTGTCAGTAATTACTACTTGTCAGTGTAATCTATTTTAGGGAGCTCTACTTTAAATGATAAAAGATGGGCCTGATACAGAGAGAGGGGGATAGGCAAGGTGACTGCTTACTTCCCCAGATCAGAAACTTACTTTTTATGATGAAAAGAGTAACTTTATTGTGAAGCCATCTTAACTGGGTTATTCTGTATTTCTTTAGTGCATGAATGATCAAGTTCGCAATTAAATAGTTTTTTTAATATCTGAAATCTAAATGTCACCCCCTTTGTAATACCAACAAGTACTATGACTTTCACAGAGTTAAAAATGCATCATGATGGTAATCTAGAAGAAAAGCATCAGTGGTGAAGTCACAACAGTCTCTACCATCAAATATTGAGTTCAGTATAAATGTCCCTTCTAATTCTCGCAAAATGGATTAGACTGACGAGAATCACTTTGAAAGGTGGGGGGTGGGGGGAGTAACTGTTTCTTGTCTGCATTTTTCAGATACTCAACCAGGTTTCCTCTGGGAAAATGTTTAGACTTCAGTTTAGGCCTTTGAAATTTGCCAATGAAAAAATTCATGGCGTTTGCATGTACTATTATCTTCAATTTATCTTAACTGATTCTGAAATGAACCTGAAACTCTTTAAAGCCCTACATCTGCATAACTTAAAACAATGTCAGGACAAGGGTAATGGCAGCCTGATTCTCTCCATGGGGTGGGCACTGGGGCTGTCACAGATGCTGCCATTGTGTCCAGGGTCAAAAGGAGCGGACCTTTTGCTCTCACCTCCCCTGACTTCCCCTGACATTTAAAATGAATGTGGTGGCAGTGGGAGAGGGAAGCTGGAGTCTGGAGGAGGGAAGTGATGGGGTGGTGGAAAGATCAATGGAGAAAAAAAAAGAAGCGTAGCAGGGAGTCTGAGGCAGGCTTGGTGCACAAGTGGCTCCACCCCACACAGGCTAAAAGACTTATCGCACCCCTCACAGCATCCTGACTGCCTCATCCTTCTTCTCCCACCATCTGTTTTATATCCACCACTCCAATAGTCCTCGTGTTACTGGATAATTAATTATCTTGTTATAGGTCCCAACAAATTTGGCAGCTACTCTTCTGAATACAGCACATTATTTAAACAGAATTAATAATTTGGTTGTTCATCCCAGGAGAAGAAAAAAAAAGCTTTCCAGATGGAAAATAATGAAAAAAAATAGAACTACCTAAATGTATTTTTGAAATATAGTAGGCAACAGACACTAACTTGCATTCTTTCTGCTGATGCTCCTCCTTTGGTTAAGGGATGCAAGGTCCAGGGGGAACGGTATAAATTCTCCCTTTTCCATGGTATAAATTCTTACCTCCTTGACTGAGAAAATGTAGGTTATTCCAGATAATTCTAAAAAACCAGAATGTTAAAAATTCCAAGTGATCAGCATCTCACTGAAGAAAGAACACATTGAATGGCCACTGAGTTCCCTAAAAAGTAGGGTTTATTCAAAGGGGAAACTAAGGAGACAAACATGGATAGTGGTGGGACCTCTGAAAGTTTTTGACTTCTATGGATTCCTACCACCACAATTTCACTGCTTCCTTAAATAGCCTGTCATATGCCAAACTCAGTCTTTTGAATCAGCTGATGATATTCCTAGAATATAGCAGGAGCCCAGTGAGTAGGTGCCAAACGTATGAGTGATGATTTTGAGTTATTGTCATGGTATGGATTCTTGCTGCCCACTCCAGCTGGTTGAAGGTGGTGAATGATACTTGGTGGCAAGTGTTGAGACAACAGGGCCCGAGGTATGCTTCCCACCTCTGGTCTCGGGATGATTGGGGTGGAGAGAACATGGACCTTGTTGCCTCACATGAGCATCCACAGGTTCCACAGGGCAACACACTCACCAAGATCTCCAGTTTCCTTCCCTGCACTAGGCCCCCTCCCACATCAGGCTCCCTTTTGGCAACTTGGGGAACTAAGACCCACTTGGCTCTCTTCTGGAAAAACAAAAAAAGTCCTTCTCCTCAAGCCTACTTTAGTTATCAAGGGAGTCGTGGCACAAAGACTGTAACGTGCACCTACCAGAATGTCTGCCCCAGCCCTGTGCTGGGTAAGGGATGAAGGTACAGGCCCAGGCTCCTACAGGAAGGTAGCAATAAATTAACCACACAGGGATTTTGTAATATTTTTCTCTCTCAGCATAATTATTAATCTATCTCCTTTTACTTTCAAAAGTACCCCAGCTTGAATGGTGAATTCTGTAGTCACCTGCTTATAATACACATAAGTCTTTTGTTCAGCTTTCTGACATTTTACCTTCAGAAATATTTTGGAACATTTCATGTATGTAGGGAACCACCTGTAGATCAAGAATGGCTGATTGTTCTTGTGACGGAATTAGATCACAGAGGACTTCATGCTTACAGGAGAATAAAACTAGACCCTTTCTCCAGGCAACAGGATTATTTGGTAAGCAAGAAGCTACTAAAGACAGAGAAAGAATTATATATATATAGTATATATAAAAATACAACATTTAACATTAATATTTAATGTTAATATAATTATATATTATATTATACATAATACTATATATATGTATGTACATATAATGTATATCCCTAGTTAAGGTACCTTTTAAAACAGAATACAGTTAAATTCCCACAATAGTATAAGAATTTCAAAGTAAATTTATAATTAAAGCAGACAGAGGGGAAGCAAAGAATATAACATGATATTTAATATTGTTTTTGTTTTTAATTTTAGAAATAATACAATAATAAAAGAAGTCAACTAAAATAGTTATAGCTTAAATGCTATATTACATGTATCAATGTTTTTAGAGAATAGTGCATTTTATTTTATATATTAAGTTTTTGAAGGTAATATTATATTTTTATTTTTGAAGGTAATTTCTTATGTTATTTGTATGTATGGTTACTCACCAGGGAATGGCCACACACATCTAAAAATGTTTGCTATTAAGTATATTAATCAACAAACCATTTCTATTCCTTTAGAACTAGATAGGGATCTTAATGCGATTATCATATGTTGTTAGCTAATCTTTTGGTTTTACTGAGTTTTCCACTTTGGTCATGGTGAAATAATTTAATTTCATGCTTATCTCAAATCTTGAAAGAGAAATCAGATTTTTATATCACATTAAGTAGATACTCATAATTGGTTAAATATAAATCTTTTGCTTTACAGGGAGAAATCACAAATAAATAATATGATTATGAGATATATTGAAAAGAATTGAAGAAAAACTAAAAAATGAGCTCATGGGCTATTATGGAACTCTCTGAAGCTTTCTTAGTCTTGCAAGTAGAAAACAAAAATTAAAATTTCCTAGTTCTCTGTAGACCATTATTAGAGAAATGGAGACCTCAATTTACTCTTAAAAATTAATAGTCTTGCTAGATGGATGCCTACTTATGGACACTTGGAAAACAGGAGAAGAGGAGAAATAGGGGATGGGGGTGGGAAGCAAGTTTTCCTTGATCTCAAGCAGAACTGGATCTTATTCCTCATGCTGTGTCCTCACTGTATCTTCTCTCCATCACCTAGCACACTGAACACTACCTGTTTGTTTACCAGTTGGGTTTGCTCTTGGGCTTGTAAGTTCCTTGAGAGCAAGGACTAAGTCATTAATATCCTCAGTACCCAACACACTGTCTGGTACACAGTAGTTGCTCAATAAGTGTGTACTGAAATAAATCAACTAAGTCAGAGAGTAAGAGAAAGGCAGAAAAAGTTAGTAAGCCAGAGGGAAGGATAAGATGAATACTTATTTCTCTGATAAAAACGTATTTAGTGCTTCCTATATTCTAGACACTACGCTAGGCAATGGAGATACAGGTACTGGTGGAGGTTGGGGGGCCATTAACAAATAAACCAATAATTCAACAGAGTATGATTTGTACTATATATAACAGAGGAACAGGAAGGTAGCCCATCCTGGCTTGAGCAAGAGTGGGTGGGCTGCAAAGGAGAGGGATGAGAAAACAAAGAGAAGTGGTGAGGAAGATAAGTAGTTAGGCAAGCAGAGAGTACTCAACGCAGAGGGGCCGGCATGTGCAAAGGCATGGAAATGTGAAAGAGCACACTCTATTCCTTGCTTGGAATCACCCAATTGCAGGGACCTCCTGCTGGGGTGACAGGAGATAAGTTCCAGGCTGGACCATTGGAACAGTAAGGGCTTTGAGGGTTGAGCTAGCTTTACCCTGAAGGCAAGGGATGCTGCAGGTTATTAAGCAGGGGAATTACACAATCAGGTCTGCATTTGGAAAAAATTCAGAAGTACTGAAGAGGTTGGAGACCTGAAGCTAATAAGGAGTCTAGTGTGATTCAGGTGAGAAGTTCTGATGGCCTGAACCAAGGCAGCAGCAGTGGGGTTGGCAGGATAGGTAGGTGTTCAGGAGACAGGACTGTCATGTCTTGGTGACAGACTAGAGGAGGAGAAGGAGAAATACAAGATGATCCCAAGGTACCTGTGTTCCTGCCACAATTGTTGCAACTAACCACCTTTGTTGGTTTCTCACTTTTCTTGGGTGTCTGGATGATGATGCTGCCATATCCTTTGCCAAACAAAGGAGCAAAATAACAGAAAGCATTTGAGAAGAGATAACATTAAGAAAGTAACGGTGTATAAAAATTCTCAAGCCCTTGATCTTTTTGTTAGTAAGTCCAGAGTAAGGAGTTCCTTATTTAAAAGATGCTAGTATTTGTGGAATTCAGAAACTCCAAAACTAAATGCTACTATAGTAAGCCTTGACTGTCCAGTCATCCATTTCAGAGTGGACAGGCTATAAGAAGATATACTCCTGATCAAGAAAAAATAATTCCACCTGTAGAAAATTCAGGCAATATAATTATAGCTAATATTTATTAAGATTTTGTGTGTGCCAAGAACTTCTATCAGGACAATGGGCAATGATGTTCTTCAATGGAAAGAGTCAGATATCAGGGTTAAGTGGGCCCTGCACATCTCCTCCAGATTTGGGAACAGAGGAATATAACCATACTTGAATAAAAATAAAATGGAAATAAGTACTCCCACTACCTAACAATCATCTGCTGGCCCATCATTCCCTCATGCACCCCCATCCATATCTGTCCTGTTTTCTGCCTCTGCTCCCCTCCTCATGTTCCCCCTGCCTAGATCCCTCAGCTCTCTGCTTTTTACATTCTGAGATGCCCAGAGGAAGAAGCTCTGTGTCTGCCCCATTATACCATGGGCCAAGTACCAAGGAAATAAAGGTGATAAGAACACAATCCAGCACAAACCCTGCCCTTGAGAAGCACTCAGTCAGTGGACAATAGAACAGTCTTTGGCCTTTTTCTGGCTGTTCTCAGGAGGGAGGAATGCTTCAGATCCACAGGAACACCAGAGCTCCCCGGTGGTGAGCCTTTCCACTTCTCCACGCTGGGTCCCTGGGAAGAAGAGCCCCTTTCCAGTGCCCTTTGGTCCTATACTATTTCATTCAGCTCAGAAGAAGTCAGGCAATTAGGATAATCAGGTCACGGGCAGCTGGCTCACCAGACGAGGAAATCCCACTAGTGTGGAGTGTCAGTCTCCTACCACTGCATACAGAGCATGGATGCAACCATTCAGCAGGATCTTGGCAGAGTGATTTAAATCTATTTAAAAAATACATCCAACAGTTTACTAAAAATTAATATGGTCTCATTCCTTGCTTCAGCGGCCACTGCATGTACATAGGAAAATAGTGTGATATGACAAAGCCAAGAAATTAACCTTATTGAAAATAAACCCCTCTTTTGTTGCAGGGCAGACATAGGGAAATAGGGAGGCAGGGGTTTCAAGGCCCAGAAATCCAGGGATGGTGCTCGGGGCCTAATTCCTACTGAGGAGTCCGTTGGTGTGGGTGGTAAGAGTGGGCTCTGGACTAGATGGCGTGGGCCTGGGTCATGGCTCCACCCCTCTAACTATGGGACTTCTCTAGGCCTCAGTTTCCTCACCTGTGAAATGGAAATATTAATGACACATGTGTCATTGAATGCTTTGTGGGAATGAAATGTGTTAAGATCTGCCCAATGCTTGGTACATAATGAATTTAATTAAATGTTAGCTATCATCATTTACTATTTTTACAAAGATAAAAAGGTAAATAGGTATATACATTAGGAAAAAATAACATGGAGGAACATGAGTTTCTAAATTTTATTATAAGTCTGGAAAGTAGGGATAGCTGGGCAGCTACCAGAATTAAATGAAAAAAAAAAATCTAAGAATAAAATTAAACTTAACCTTTTAAATCCAGTTATTCAAGTTTAATGGCCAGAATTAGGAAATAGCTTTCAACTTTAAATCATGAACTCTATATAGTATAAAAAATATAAAACAGAAAGAAATTCCTGTGTATCCGAATACTTTCAACTCACATTGGATATAAAGATAAATATAAATATTTCATTGCGTTTAGCAAAACCTTTTGTTCTTCCCCATTAACTATATCTGTATAAGAGGATACATCTTCCAAAGAATTGTGTGAACATGTAGAGCTGGGCCTTGAAAAAAAAATTGTGAAGCAGCTGTCCCTATAGCCCTCTGTCAATTTCGGTGCTTGACACAAGCCTTTTAAATCCAGTAAAATTTTAATCAAGCTGAAGTCTTGAAACACATATTTCTTCTCTTCATACCCTTCCCTCAACAGTAAGAGAATTCATAGAACCTGTGCTTTATAATGGAGAACAACCAATTCAAATATATATATATATATATATATATACACACATACACACTACATATATGTATGTACAAACATATAGATAGATGTAGAGAGAATAATGTACCCATCATGTTTAACCATTTGTGATGTTAAAGATGATGATGATAATAGCAGTTATCAATCAGTTATCAATTATTACTTCCTGAGCCTTTACTATAATTACACTCTACGCTAGGCATTTTGTATATATTATCATGGAAATCGAGAACTGGTATTTCCACAACCGTATAACAGATAAGATTAGCAAGAATTAGAAAGGTGAAGTAATTTGCCCAAGATCTCACAGCTAAAAAGCTGTGAATCAGGAATTCTAATTCAGCCAGCTCTGGCTGACTCTAGTACTTATACTATAATAAATACCTTATTTATGTTGAGGCACATTCAGAATAATTGTGATTTCTTCATTGACTTGAGTTAGTTAGCCATGGCAGAGAGCATTACAGTGACATTTTAATATGTTCCTAAATAGTTCCCCAAACTATACTCCAATTGTTAATATTTACGATAGGACAGTTGTGCTACCTCATTAGTGGTGTAAAGATTCTGTTCCTTAATGTTAATTATGTCTTATACACCTTTTTAAAATAAAAGGTACAATTAAAGACAGTTTTCCTTTTGTAAATTTCTAATTTTAAACATTTTAATCAGTTTATTATTTCACCCTCCTTACACCACCCTCCTCCTTCCATCTCAGGCCACTCAGTCTCAAAAAGATTATTTCCACAGGGTTTCATAGATAGTAATGTCCTGAGATCATCATGACAAAGAAAAAAGTCTATTCAATATTAAATCACAATCTTAAAACTACGCAATTATAAAGATATTACAGTTTCCTTACCTTTGGACTATCAACTTCTAGACTACCCTGCATCAGTTCATGCAGTAAACATTAATTGGATGCCTACTGTATGCCATGTGGGTCAGAGCAGAATAAGATTCATTTCACACCTTCATATAAAACTCTGATTCCTTTGGCAAGTACCATATAGTAGCACATAACATTGACCTCTGTGCAAGAACTTCACATTATAAGGATATTATGCAAAGCATAAAACATTCAGCATCAGATCCTCTGAGCCATTAAAACTACTTAAATATGGCATCAGTTCCTAAGTTACTTAATTTAAAAGTAGCTGAACCTAAGAAAATTATTGAGTCTATTAAAAACTACATTAAGTTATAGCCCTGCTCTAGTATTGCTTTAGTTCAGGTTATGTCAGGGCTTCCTGACAATCGCCTTCCTTAGGAATTCACTCTAAGTTGAAAACGGTCATAAATCTCAGTCGCTAGAATGTATTTGCTTTACAACTTAACTTGCTCCCCACTTGGCCCCCTATTTAAGTAAACTTAAAAAAAATCTCTGTTCAAGAGTAGTAGCATAGCACAGTGGACTGTCTGGGCTCAAATGCCAGCTCTGCTAGTTAGTAGGTATAGAGCTGGAGCTATTTATTTATTTATTTATTTTCTGAGGAAGATCAGCCCTGAGCTAACATCCATGCCAATCCTCCTCTTTTTGCTGAGGAAGACCGGCCCTGAGCTAACATCTATTGTCAATCCTCCTCCTTTTCTTTTTTTTTTTTCCCCCTTTTCTCCCCACAGCCCCAGTAGATAGTTGTATGTCATAGGTGCACATCCTTCTAGTTGCTGTATGTGGGACATGGCCTCAGCATGGCCGGAGAAGCGGTGCGTTGGTGTGCACCCAGGATCCGAACCCGGGCCGCCAGTAGCAGAACTCGCGCACTTAACCGCTAAGGCACGGGGCCGGCCCCAGCTTGAGCTATTTAATTAGCTCACTGAGCCTCACTTTCTTCATCTCCTAATCAAGATAATAATAATACCTGCTTTACCTACTAATTTCCCCTCTGTGAAATTGGGGAGAGCAGGGCAGCTACCAGAACTAAGTGAGTTAATATTAGTACAGTTCTTTGGACAGTGTAAGCCACATACTAAAGGCTATGATAAGTGTTTCTTAAATAAATTGCTCAAAAAGTTTAGTACACTCCCAATTTTTAACATCAAATTAGTTGAGCATTTATAAGTACCATTCTCAAGAGGATGCTGACTTCACAACCCACATATGCCACAAAGGGGGTGCTCTTCCTACTGTTCAAAGGTATTAGACAAAACATAGATATATACACAACATAAATAAATATATAAATATAAAGATATACTCTATATGCATACATGTGTGTATATGTGTATATGTACACGCAAGCATATGTGCCTACACACATAACTTACCTACTCCCATGCACAATCTAGGTAAAGTGGTCTGAAGTCAAACCAGCTCTTCAATCCTGTCCTAAGACTGACATAGCTTTCTTTCGTTAAACTTTTCAAGAAGATGGAAAGTAATCCATTGTACCAAATGTCAATTAAGACATGATAACGGAACTTGCATATGAGATTGAGAAAGGTTCATTTATCCTGCCTATACATTATGTGGATCTCCAGATGTAATCTTTTGCTTCTACTTTTGATAAGCATTAGCTGCTCGGAAATATTTTTGACTTAGATCAGTCATTTTTAAATGCAGTTATTAATATCTTGCTTTAATTGCACTTCTGTAAAGGTTAAGATAACATCATGACTCTCAGAAGCAAATATTGATTCTAGAGTGAGTAAAATTTATCAACAATTAAATTGAATTGCCGGGAAAAATAGTTACACTTTTACTAGTTTTAAAGAATTCATATTAAATTCACAGAAAAATTAAAGTGTAGGATTTTTCTAAATAGTAACAATTTAGGTCATAACGAAAGGTTAACTGGTTATTTTGGTTTGAGGTCCCCCTCCCGACCAAAAAAGGATAGAATTTGAATGAAAATAACTCTGTGGTTTGAATAATTATTCTATTAACTTGACTGTCGCCTACTTTCAAACTATTCACCTTTTCTTAAAACAAAACAAACTATAATTCCATTACCAAACAATAACTCCTCACTTAATTACAGTAATCTCAGAATATGAAAATATTGGAACAAAGTATTAAACAGAAATTTAAAAATCAATATAAAGACCAATAAAATATACAAGTATTCACAGAATTTCAATGGCACGAACCTAGTGTTACTGCTTATACTCTATTCCCAGAGTTTTTAGCATCATTTTTAGCAAGTGTTCCCTTCTCTGCCAGCTCCCTTTACTAGGAAGTTATCTTGAGAGTTATTTCATTCATGAATGAACATCCCTAAAATAAAAGACCATCATGCCAGACATGTCAATAGAGTCAAAGAAAATTCTTCTCAACTAAAATTTCCATAAGATATTTCCCTTTTTCTAAAAAACCCTAAATAATCATTTTTGTTAACCTGCTCTTTTACATATCATTGCATTTTTAAGAGATGTTACTGTCTCTGAGATTATAAAGAGATGAGAAAGGGAACAAAATATTTGTCATGTTCTATGAACTCGAGTTTGATTTTTCAGTGCAACAGGGACATTTGCATTTACTCATAAATGAATAGTAATGACATATGCAGATCTGGCACTGCTCCACAGAAATCAATACAGAGACAGCTAGAGCAGCGCACAGATACTTATATTTCTTCAAAGTATTCAGACAAAGAGCAAGAAGATTAAAGTCAACATCAATTCTCCGAAGTTGAGTCATATCTATATGAGGTGGTGGGTTAAGGATAACGATGGAATTTATGGCGTAAGAAGAGCTGGCTAGCTAACATCGTGTATGATTTTTGAGTCAACAACTCTTTGTTGACTACCTACTTTGGGCAAGAAGCTGCTTCCCTAAGTAAGCTACTGATCTGCAGTTCTTTTTACACAGTGTAGGAGTAAGCATCCTGCTTCTACCGAAAATCCTTCCTTGTTATTTAAAATAACACCCAGCTCAGCTTTGCTTATTATGTGTGCTCGTGTGCTCAATAAGTACTTTTGAATGAGTGAAAATTCAGTGAGTAAGAAGGTTATTCATTCAAAAACATCTGTGTATGCCTGCAAAATGGTAAGGATATTGATGCCAGCATAATCAACACACTGTGGGCAGCACCTTCTCACCAAGATGTCAAAGGGAGCAACTTCCAATATTAAAATTTAAGCATGAGGTCTGGCTTAACCTAGAAACCAAGATCCTAGTACTTGTGTGAAACTCCATCGGATACTATGTTCACAATTTCCCATATAATCTGCTTTAGGCATCTATTGAAAATATTATCTTATATTATTAATGATGTTTCTATATATTTTATTAATTGAGAAAAGCGTATTTTAAAATAGCCCGCAGGAATATGGAAGGGGCCAGACAGCGTCACTGTTAAGGCTCTCTGCACTGGAGGTAGTTAAATTAAAGCAACAATTTCCTCCCCATCATTATGTTTTTTGTAGTATCTTCTGTGTCTCCATCAGTTCACTGGTGAATGACTTCATATTCCTTAAGTAAAGAACCCTACCCTGCTGCTCATTCAGTCACTTTAAGCAAGGACCATTTGTAAACAAATACAGGGAGGAAGGTAAGAAGTATTGTTTTCATTTCTCCTTTTAAGAGTTTCACTAGGAAGAACTACTAAGATAACAAAAAAAAAATCTGCTACAGCATAACTGACACCAATAAAAACATTTTTAAAATAGTTTCGATATCCAAATTTGTAATCCCTTTTATTATCTTCTCTTCAACTTTTTCTTGGAATGGAAGCTGAATATATTTGAAATAAATTGTAATGTGGAAACATTTGTTTAAAGCCCTGAAATATGTCAAAACTACTGAGCAAAAGCTTTCAGAAGCACCAGCTTTATATTACTTCTCGAAAATCAGTTTAGAAAGGCGCACCGTTACAGAAAGGACGCCCATCCACTCTCCCACCCCAGCCCGACCCTGCATGCTATTTATCAGACTAAGTTTACATAAATCAGAGAAGAGTTACAGTGCAATTAAATGTATCCACGAAGTAATATGATATAAAGCACTTTGCAAATATTAAACCTTCCCTTAAGGGATCAATGTTTTCCGTGAAGAAGCTGGTATTTGGGGGAGGGAGAAAAGGAGGGAGGGAGGGAGAGAGAGAGAGACTGACCCACCGGGTGAGGACCGGGGAGACCACGGATCTGAGCAGCAGCTCACTTGGGTGGGCGCCCCGAAGCACTCAAGAAGAGAAGCCAGAGAGCCGAGTCCACCAAGGTGAAGTGACTCCGGAGTTGTGGCGGAGGTGTGCTCGCTGTGCACCTGGAACCGCCAGGTAGAGGCATCCACAGGAGGCTGGGCGCTCCTTCCCTGCTTCCCTAAACCAAGGCGGTCGCCCGAGTCCCAGAGGCAGGAGTCTCTGCGCTCCAGTCAGCAGCCACAGCGACCTCGCGCATCTCTTAGTAATAACAATATGACCACCCTCTCGACTGCATCCACCTCCTGTGTGTGTGCGTGTGTGTGTGTGTGTGTTGGGGGGCGGATGGGAAGGTGCGTGAACTGGGGCTGCGAGGGGGCGGGGACTGGTGCTTCGAGGGGTGGGGGCCGGCTGGGGCGGAGATCGCACCCCACTTGCAAGTTCACTGAGCCTCTGCCTGCCCTCTCTGGGCCTCGCAACCCCCCACTCCCCCAGAGCCGTCTCCCACTCCAAGCGACAGCCCCACAGCCACCCCGGGAAGCGGCCGAGCGCGAGCCCCTAAACTCTGCCAAGCGCAGTTAATGCGTGTTTCCTCTCTCCTTCAAAGAGAGCCCAGAGCGCTGCGCGCAGCTCTGACAGTCAGACTGACTGACACCGATGACTCTCTAAATTTACCCCGGGAATCGCCCCGCCGTTTCCCACCTCGCACTAGTTTAACCCCGAGCCCCAGCGAACGTCTCTAAAGTAATTCCCCAGGCAGTGCCCAGGGGAACCGCGCCCACAAAGTGCTTTTGGCTGGCATCACACGGATGTCCCCCCTCAGCGATTTCTCCCCTTGTCCTCTCCCCCCAAATCTACGAGGTTTCAGCCCGCCGTGCTCGAGTCCCTCCCCGGCGCGAAGCAGGCAGCCCGCCCTGCTCACCATCGTCCCCGGCGGCGGCGGCGCGGGCGGGGGCCCAGGGCGCGGGGGCGGCGGAGGGTCGCGCCGGGCCACGGGGCGGCTCCTGCAGTCCTGGCGGCAGTTGGTCCAGTAGTTTCGGATGCCGGGATTTCGGCTCCGCGGAGAGCGAGTCGGCGTGAATGGGAGCGAGCGGGGCTGTGCGCGCGCGCGCGCGCGTGAGAGTCAGAGGCGGGCGGGCCGCACACACAGGCGGCGGCGGCGAGGTCCCGGGCGGGGAGCCGGGAGGGGAGGAGGCGGGCGAGAAGTAGTGGAGTTTAGCGCGCGTTTCCTGCACTTCCCGGGGAGGTTGGAGCCAGGTGCGGCAGAGCGCGCTCCCGCGGCGCGGGCACGACACGGGCGGCCGCCGGAGCCCGAGTCCGCGCAGTGCCGGGGCCCGCAGCCGCTCTGCGGGAGGAGGTGCGCATCCTCCCCGCCCCACGCGGGCACCAGCGCGGCCCCGGACTCAGCGCCGAGGGGCGAGCCTCCGGCGTCCTCGATGACAGCTCCTTGGGCAGTCTGCTCCCTTCCCGATCTGCCCAAAAGAGCAACAGTCAATGCGGCTGGGTTCTTCGCTTCCTGGGTCTTGGAGCCGCCGGTGCCAAGCTGTGCGGGCGCCCCGCTCCCCGCGGCTGGCGCTGTCACGGCCGCCGCCCGGCCCCCGGCGCGCCCGAGCCGGCAGCTGCCTCCCGGAGACGTGCCCAGCTGTGTGCGCGTGTGTGTGTCTAAGCGAATCTCTTCCCCTCCATCGCTCGGGCGCGCGGGAGGGACCGGGTCCCCGGCGACCAGCTGCAGAGTGCCTGCCAGTCCACACCCTCCCGGCTCTCTCCCCACCCACCCCGCCCCTACTCCTCCTCGCCCTCTCCCTGCTCCCGCTGCTCCTCCTCCAGCTGCCGCTCCCGAGCTCCCAAAGGCAGTGGAGAAACCGCAGCGAAAAGGGCGGAGAAGGGTGGGGAAGGAAGCGCAGGTGTCTTCAGTCGAGAGGTGGGCGCACACACAGGAGTGGCTTGCAGCAGGGAGAGGGGCAGGGCCTTAGGCGGAGAAGGGGGAGGAGAAGATTTACCCGGAGGCCGAGGTCCTGTGGTTGAACCACCGCGCGTCCCACCCAGGCGCCGGAGCCGCGGGCTGGCAACGCGGTGGGCAGGCCGGGTAGGCGCGCAGGGCTGCCTGGCCGACTGAGGTCGCAGCTTGGGGAACCCGCGGAAATGGCCAGAGTGGCAGAACCCGGGGACATAGAAGTCGAAGGGACCCAACCTCTGAGGAGTTGAGACCGGTCTCTCTGGGGGTGAGAGGGGCGTAAACGCGGAGCTTGGGGCACCCAGGTGTCCCGGGAGCTCGTGTGTGGCTCCCGCATGCCAGGCGGGAGAGCTGGAGGCTCTGAGGGGTCGGGCGGCGGCGGCGGCAGTTCTCAGACTGCTGTGTGCATCCGGAGTCACAGGGGGCGATCACCGCCTAGCTGGGAAGCGGAGAACAGGGCTCAGCCTTCTTGCTTGTTCCAGATCCCACACCCGAGAGCCACACTCGCTTTCCCAATCCGATCTACGTCCCTCCCACCCCTTGCTCCAGGCAAAACAGCAGGCTAGAGGACTCGAGATTACTGTGCTCTTTGCCTGATTGAAAGGATCCCCACCAGATCTGAGACCAATTTGTTGCTGCTTTTCTCCCAACTCTAGTTCCCTCCCTCAACATCTATCCCCACCCAACCAAAATTTCCCGGAAAATAGTATCTTTCTCCTGGATAAAGTTTTTCCTTCAGGAGTTTCCTAAAAAGAAAAACAATAAACCTTTTTTTTTTTTTTTTTTTTTTTGCTGTTAAAGTATTAGGTCTCTTGCTAATTCCATAGTACAAACGCAGTACACAGAGATGTCCCCCAGGCAGGGAAACAGTATTAATGGTTATGACAGCTTGTCTGTTTTCAAATGACAGTCATAGAATGCAAAATTGAGTCAACCTGGGGTTGGTGGAGGGGACTGGTCCATTTGATTAGAGGTCTGTTAGAATGATCGCTGGCAACAACACTGGAAAGAATGGTGGTGCTTCCTCCAGTATCCATTCCTTTTTATGGTGGTAATTTCACTTTGTTAATTTAGGCAATCTGAAAATGAAAGGTCAATGCAATTCACAAGGCACAATATCTCTAGATTCTCATTCAACTGCCAGCCCCACCCCATTCCCTAGGCCCACCCTCACCAGCACCTCCAAAGGTCATGAGCTCAGTTCTCAAACTGCACTTTTTAAATTTCAGGGTACAGTTGAAGGACAAAGCTGTAGAGTTCTAGAAAGAGATAACTTTAATGTAAGTTAACTTATTTACCAACTACTCAGACAAAACCATAAGCTCAGCGGCAACAACAAAATGTATATTGTTTAATGTATTAAGCAGGAGGAAAGAGGGCTGTTTGCCAGATATGTGATCCATTAACCTCTTTAGCTCATTGTTGGCAACAATAGCAGACAATCACATTCTTATGTTTGAAAGACAAGGGATTGTTCTTTCCCATCTCAAAATCACAATGCCACATTATACTCTAAAAGGGACCGCAAACAATAAAAGTAATAAGAAAGGAAGAAACACAATTTGCCTTTTTCTGCACAAATGTTGTTGTTCTGTTTTTCTGGAGGGGAAAAATGCTGATAAGCAATAAAGTCCACAAAGGCACGACAATAGATTTGGAAGAATGCATCACTCCATCTATCAGTCTTTTTAGTTAGTAAACTTTAAAATGTTTATTTATGTTATCTGTTTATAGGTATTCATTCTTTCTTTTGTGCCAGGAAGATTACTGAGAAGGAGGATGGGTGAGATGAATCTGGTTTCTCATAATTCTGTTTCAGGTTTATGCCTGGCAGGAGAGGAACATTCAGCAGCCCGTGCTTTCTCAGCAATCTTAACTTCTCCTCAGGGGATCCTTAGCCCTGTGGCTGATGGACTGCGAGATTGTCACAGTGATTTTGCCTAGCTTGTGCAAGATCACACCTGGGGCTGGGAACAGGTATGACCCCAGAAACTGTGAAGCAAAGCTCTGGGAAAGGTTTCTACCTCACCTGAGGTTGGAGGATTAGATCAGAGTATATGCACTTTTTATGTGTGCTGCTCTTGAACTCCTACAAATGACCTTCCTGCCAGGTAAAGTGCAGAAGTGGGTGGATGAGTCTAATATTTTTAGTAGAAACATTTTAGTATCGTGCTAAATTAAACAAATAAACTAAATACTGGACAGAGTGGCATATCCAAAACATCTTTTTAAAATGCAGTTTTGAAAATAGTCACAGATTCATTGGTTTAGTTGAGTCGCCAAAGCCAAATAAAGAACACAGTAATGAAAGCATTTGGTTAATTAGAGTGTTCATTTGGTAAAAAAATTTTTTTTTTTCCTGAGCATCATCACACAGTCTCATAAAGATGCAACCATTAAATATTGTTCAGCTTACAGTTTCAAATGGAGGCTGTCCTCTCTCTAAAATATGGAAACATTTGTCATTATTAGGAAATAGGGGGTAGCTGACTTATTTCCCAAAATCTCTCTCTTTTTTTAACCAGCCAATTGCTGCTATGTAGATTCATTTGGTTCAGCAAATACTTATTGAAAGGACTCCTTTATGTGCCAACCACAGGAAACCAAAAGATGAATAAAAGAAGACCCTGCCCTCACAAGGTAAGTTCTGTAATCACTAGGGTTATCAGGTATAGATCTGGTTCACCAGGAGTCCTTCCCTTATACAGAGATGAGCCCCTCTGCCCATATCTCCCTGTTCCATCACTGTATTTGAGTATCTGTTGTATGAAAACTGTGGGTTTGAATTGTGCTATGCTTGCTATGTTTAGCAGTCAGAGGACTAAAAGTGTAAGGCCACACCTGATTGTTAGGGAAGCATTTCTTATGGAAGAGGTGTGAGCACACCTCTCTTGTCAGAAACTATGTATGGTAAAGCGGATTAACTCTCTCTAGGTCTAGACCAGTGCTGGCTAATAGAAATATAATGCAGGGCACAAATGTGAGCCACATGTGCAATTTTAAATATTCTCTAGCTTATTAAAAAGTAAAACAAAACAGGTGAAATTTAATAATATATTTTATTTAACCTAATATATCCAAAATGTTGTAATTTCAACATACGATCAATATAAAAATTATCAATGAAATATTTTACTTTTTTTTTTTTTTTTGTACTGTTATGGGCAGAATGGCTCCCACTCCCTAATCCCTGGAACCTGTGAATATGTTACATAACATGGCAAAAGGGACTTTGCAGATGTAATTAAAGTGGTAGACCTTAAAATAGGGAGATTATCCTGGATTGTGTGGGTGGCCCAATCTAATCACATGAGTTCTTAAAAGCAGAGCCTTTGCTTGGGTTATAAGCAGAAGAGATGTGACAGCAAGAGAAGTCAGAGAGATTCAAAGCATGAAAAGGATTCAACATGCTAGAAGATGGAAGGGCCTGTGACAAGGAATGCAGGTGACCTTCAGGAGCTGAGAGAGCTTCTGGCTGACAGCCAGGGAGGAAATGAGACCCCTGCCCTACAACTGCTAGGAATTGAATTCGGCCAACAACCTGAATGATCTTGGAAGCAGATTTCATCTGCAAAGCCTCCAGAGAAGAATGCAGCCACGCTGACACCTGGCTTTTGTCCTTATGAGACTCTAAGCAGAGGGCTCAGCTGGGCCACGCTATACCCAGACTTCTGGACTACAGGACCGTGAGACAACAAATGGATATTTTAAGCCACTAAATTTATAGTAATTTTTTACAGCAGCAGTGGAAAACCCATACATGTACCAAACCTTGAAATCTGGTATGTATGTTACACTTACAGCCCATTTCCCTGTGGACTGTCCACACTTCAAGTATTCGATAGACCAAGAGGAGTAAGATGTCTAGAAAGTACTAAGCTTGTAGGCTAAATATAATGTCACCATGTGGAGAGAGAAGAGGAGCAAGGAAGGGAGGAAACGGGCAGGATCTCTCCTTATTCCCCATCCTTGCCCCATGTGAATGGGGTAATCTTGCTGACACAGAAAATAGCCTAAATCTTACGCATCAGATTGTCAAAACTCATTGGACTCTCATATTTTTGCTTTTATTACCTTGAGGCTATTAATAAAGTCTTTTTTGAATATTCCATTTTTGTCTCAGTTAAATTAAGCAATCAAGAAAAGAATTGTTGCTTCCACTTGAATTTATGCTTAAGGTAGAGCATCATTTAGTTCCAGTATTATGGGGTGGGGGACAGTAGGCAAGGGTAGCCTTGAAAGGTCTCCAGGAGAAGAAATATGCGGATTGATTTAGCATTCCTAGGAAGGCTGTTCCTCTCCACCAAAGAAATTGCTTTTCAATATCAACCTTCTAAGGTCTACATTTTATTTATTAAGAAGAGCAACATGTTTTATAATTTTAATTGCATTCCATGTTTAGCTTTTTAAAATTCTCTTTTACTATCTTCCCTAATAGGTAAGAAAGTAAGCTCTTACCCTATAAAATCTAGATCAGGGACTAACCGCTGTAATCTAGGACCATTTGCCAAAGAACTGTAGACCTGGACTGGGTTTAAAGCAAAAATGGAACCTAGACCAGGAGGGAGCAGAGGGAGGGCTTTCCTGGCTCAAGGAGCAGTGGGGGTAACAATGTAAAGAGAGGAAAGTGGATGGTGGGTTGATTGGTTGATGAAAAGATCCTTTGACTACAGCAAAAAGCTTTTGTAAAGAAAGCTGTAGCTGATGTTCCAGATGGAAATGTTAATAAGCTCCAGATCTGCACTGTTTAATATGGCGGCCACTAGCCACGTGTGGCTATGAAGCACTTGCAATGTGGCCAGTCTGATGGGAGATGTGCTGTGAGTATAAAATACACACTGGATTTCAAAGACAGTGCAAAAAAACCCCCTGTAATATGTTTTATTAATAATTTTATATTAATTGTTGAAATGATACACTTTTGGATACATTGGGTTACATAAAATACATTATTAAAATATTTTTACCTTTTTAACAGCTTTTTTAATATGTCTACTAGAAGATATGAAATTACATATGTAGCTTATATTATATTTCTATTGGCCAACACTGCTCTAGACCAAGTGCCTCTCATACCTTAATGTATATTTGAATCACCTGGGAATCTTGTTAAAATGCACATTCAGAAACTCCCAGGTGAACTGCTGCCGATGGTCTTTGGACTGGACTTTGAATATCAGAATGATGATTCACAACCTTGCCTGCAATACAAAACCATTTAGAATTTTAAAAAATCACAATGACCAGATTGCAGCACCCCAAATCAATTAAATAAGAATCTCCGAAGTCGTGACCCAAGGATAAGTATTTGTTATAGCTCTCTAGGTGATTTTAAAATACTGCAAATTTGAGAACCACTGCTTTAGAAGCTCTTGAATTGAGGTGAACTAATTTAAAGTTTATTTTATAGAAAATGAAGAAGTTTGTATATCAAGTGCAATTAATTTGTCACTAGTGAATATTCATTTGTTCATCAAGTGAGTAATTACTCTATGTAAGTCTTGGTGACTTATAGCCTGCCTTCTAGAAGCTTAGAAACTAGTTGCAGAGATAAGATACCTACTTAAATAATGGCAAAGCAGCATAGCATAGTTTCAGGATGACTGGTATAGATATTAAGGGTCATAGGACTCCAGAAAAGGCAAAGTTAATCTTGGGTGGGATAATTATTAAATCTTCTTGGAAGAGCTGATGTGTAAGAAAGACCTGATACAGTGATTCTCAAACTTTAGGATGCATCAGAATTATCTGTGGTGGCCAGGACTAGGCCACTATTGTCACAGAACACTGCTAACATCACCCCTGCCACACTATGAATGAATTGTAATCATTCCTATTTCTCTGTTCTAATAACTCAAGTTCACAGTCCCCTGTGGGAGGCTACTGGCTGAGCCCAGACCACATGCTCCAGCCCAGGCTGCCAGAAGCCATCAGCATTGCACAACTTCTCACCAACACTGCACACAAAGGAACTTTTTTCAAAAGCAGGAATGAAGCTACAAGACCACTCAGCCTGTCCCCAAACTCCTCCCTCCACCCTCGTCAAAACCAAACCAAGCCGAAGCAAAAAAACTCCAAAAACAACCAACCAAAGAAACAAAATACCTACTACAGGTAGTATTACTCCAAAAATTGACATACATGCAGGGAGACTTGATTTTGGACAAAAAGGCAAATTCAATTTTAGATTGTTAAATTTGAGATTTTGACATTTAACTCAAGTAAAGATTCTCGTTTAGTTAGTTTGGGGAATGAGGTAAAGGCTAGAGAAGGTTGCTTAGATGTGATCTCCCCGGAGGTAAAAACAGAGAACAAATGTGAGCTTCAGGAGGCTGAATATAGAAGGAGGAACTATGGAGAGAGCATCTTGTAATATCCTCATACTTCTGGGACTACAGGGGCAGTACAAAAGGGATGTTCATTAGCTATTAACAGATATTAACCCCAAAACCAGTTGAGATTAGAAGAGTTAAATAGGAATTTCTATTGTACTTCTCAGAGTTAGTATTATGCTAATTTGCATTATGAAGCTCTGATTATGCTGCACTTCCAAATATTATTTGACTATGGAAGTTTCTTGAAGAATTAGTGATATATTGAAGACATTTTGGGCAACAGTGTGGCTAGAATTTTCTGGAACCAGAAAAAGACAGAAAGATTTAGAGAAATATCCAGGGGGAGAAACAATATTCCCAGAATCCAGACTATTCAGATAATTCAGATGCCTGTTACTCTGCTGTAACAGGAGATAGGTTTCATAGTTCGGGAATTAATAGTACTGAATTCTTGGGGCTGGCCCCGTGGCTTAGTGGTGAAGTGCGCGTGCTCTGCTACTAGCGGCCGGGGTTCAGATCCCGGCCGCGCACCAACGCACCACTTGTCCGGCCATGCTGAGGCCGCGTCCCACATACAGCAACTAGAAGGATGTGCAACTATGACATACAACTATCTACTGGGACTGGGGAAAAAAAGGGAAAAAAAAAAGGAGGAGGATTGGCAACAGATGTTGGCTCAGGGCCAGTCTTCCTCAGCAAAAAGAGGAGGGTTGGCATGGATGTTAGCTCAGGGCTGATCTTCTTCACAAAAAAAAAAAAAAATAGTACTGAATTCTTTTTACCCCCATGTCCCCGAAATGCACAGTGCTTGGTAAACGGAGGCACACCATAAATATTAGTTAAGTGAATAAATAAAAAGAGAATAGGGAGAAAAATCCTTTAATTTGTCCATATGGTGATCACAACCCTCAAAAGCATAGTTTCAGCATAATGGTAAAGTGGGTTGGAGGAGCCACTCACCTGCCAAGGATTTCTCAAGTGATCCTTCAAGGATCTCTGGCAGAGACTGAATTGTCTACCCCATCATCTGTTTCTCTTTTTGTTCTTGGTTATATAACAAGGGTGACCATATAATTTATCATCCAAACTAGGACACTTGAGAGAGAGAAAGGGGGAGCTATTAATCATTGTGCCAGGAAAACACACACAATGTAGACTTTCAGGCAAACTGGGACAAACAGTCATACTAAAAATAACCCCTGATTTTGAACTGAACACTTGACTGTTAGGAATAAAGACTGTGTTGTCCAGCCTCTCTTGTATTTATGGGTAACCATGTGACTAAAAAGGTGCCAGATCACCGTGGTTAGTTTTCCCCCAAAATTTTACAGGGGTGCCCTATCTTGACCAATGTGGGTTCTCACTTATCAAGGAAGATGGTAGAAGATGGTTTTAGAAGGCTGCACATGGAATGTATTGTAATGGGTTCCTTTCTCCTTCCTGCTGGCTGGAATATGGTTATTCTGATTAGAGCTTTAGCAGCTATCTTGAAAAATCCTGAGTTATTTTGGCGTTTTCTGTTACTTGTGGTTGAACTTAACCCCAGTAGATAAGACCTTATGCCCATGCTGCCTAAAATTAATATAATGTGAGCTACAAATGCAAGCCATATACGTAATTTAAAATTTCATAATAGCCATTTTAAAAAGTAAAAAGAAACAGGTGAAATTAATTTAATAGTATATTTTATCTAAATCAATGTATTCAAAATATTACCTTTTCAATATGTAACCAATATGAAAAAATATTAATGTGATAGTTTATATGCTTTTGTTTCATGCCAAATCTTCAAAATCCCATGTGTATTTTGCACCTACAGCACATCTCAATTTAGATTAACCACCTTTCAAGTGTACAATAGCCACGTGTGGCTAGTGGCTACCATATTGAACAACACAATTTTATACCGTGAATAACCTCCTCTCACCCATGTATTTTCTCTCTCTCTCTCCCCCCTCACTTCTCTTTAACAGATAAATATAGATAGATAAAACTCTCTATCTTACACAACAGCAATAACAAAATAACAACAATAAAACCCTCTCTCATTCTTACTTCTCAGAAGCTATTTCTCTATTGGTGTTTTTTTCTTTCACAACTCCGTTTAATTGAATTTGCAGTATCAGGTAACTCTGGTCTTGGACTAATGATGGGATGATGTCCTTCTGGATACCACTTGGTAACCTGGGTCTCTGAGTGATGATAAACCATCAGCAATCATATTTCTAGGATGATACTCTAAGAAATTGAGCCCCTACCTGTTAATATCAGGACCAAAACCCACCATGTTTTGCCATCAGCTGCCACAAAGATTTGGTTAAATAATTTTTTTTGTGTGTGTGAATGATTTAATAAAATTACTTCTAGTAGAATCAAGGTTACCCCTCTAATGATGATGATCTCCCTTTCTTTAGCCATATGTTGAGACGGGGAGAGGAAAAGGAACTGTTAGAGCTGGCCACTGGGAGTTGAGCTTGAACTGGATCTCCCTCGGGAGGGGTTGTGAGTGTATACATCGACTATCATGTGTGGGACGATGGAAGAGTGGCTTCCAGCATATGGGCTTTTTATAATACAGCATAAGCTTAGTTATCTAGAGTCTAACGTTCAAGCACCAGAAATGGTGTCAGATACAAAAAGAAACAAAATGTGTATTTTATAAAAAAGAAATCAACTGAGAGCTTTGAGCATTTTGAACATAGTTAAGAAGAGCCAAAGACATGAAGGTTACAGTGGATGAGCTATGATTGATTAATTCTCCAACAGGAGGGAAGAAATCTGGCTTGATGGTGATGTATCTAAAAGGTCAATCTTTTCATGTAGAAGCCAGGAAGCTCAGATGACATGACAGGGATCCAACAAGATAAGAAATAAGAAAGGCAGAGAGAACAGGGAAGTAAGCAAAGGAGATTGTATGTGGAGCAGAAGTGGTGGTAACACAGACAGAAGTAGAAGCAAAGGAGGCCAAGAAATGTCATCAGCTCTTGTGATCCACGGAAAGAATGATGCAAGGGTGAAGTTCAGAGTTAATATCAGTGGTCCAATGGGTGTTGAGGTGCCATGTGTACCAAAATCTTCTTACACTTAATATTTCTGGGGAAAAAATCTCTTATGCCAGCTGTAATCATTTGTCAATTTACTTACTCGCTTGTGGTTGTCTAATCTGTACCAGAGGTTTGCACTCCTTCAACGTCGTGTGCTCTCAATAAAGCCACTGGGTGCTCTGGGTGATGCTGCCAAACCAAAGACCTAAACCACAGAGCATGGGCCAAGAAAAATAAGATAAGGGGGCAGAGAAAGAAAAAGACCCTCATAAACATTTTAGTTATCCAGAGGTCATTTGTCTAGCCTCCTTAACTGTATATACTCTAGCTAAGAACAAAGGAATAAGCAGAAACACATCTGAAAATCTACACGGAAGATGCCAAGACCACACAGTAACCTTCATGCAATTTACTCATTGAATACTCCCCAGGCCCCAGAAGTGTGACACTACTTTCTCTTCTCCTAACAATGCTAGACATCACATTGCTACTCCCCGTGGGCCCTCGTTCCTGCAGAGCCTGGATATTACCTCAACCCAGCGCTCCGTCCAGGTGGCTACTCCTGTTCCATTGGGGTCAAGCACGCGGCTTAAAAACTGTTTGCCATCCTTGTGTTCCTTATGTTGTTACTGAGAATGTTGTATTCTTTTTTTGTGTGTGTGAGGAAGATTAGCCCTGAGCTAACATCTGTTGCCAATCCTCCTGTTTTTGCTGAGGAAGACTGGCTCTGGGCTAACATCCATGCCCATCTTCCTCTACTTTATATGTGGGACCTCTGCCACAGCATGGCTTGATGAGCAGTGCGTAGGTCCATGCCCAGCATCCAAAGCTGCAAACCCTGGGCCGCCGAAGTGGAGCACGTGAGCTTAACCACTACACCACTGGGCTGGCCCTGTTTCATTCTTATTTTTAAGCAAGTCTAACAGGCATGGTTAGTGTTGTCTAAGCTGATTGCAGACGAGAACAGCAAAATACGAGGTGGGAGAGGGCATGTGATAAATGATAGCCAAAGAAGTGACAGGTGACTTTTGAGGGAGTGGCAGGAAAATTGTAAAAGCTTATGAACTTCATTTCAAACCAAAAAGCAGGTGGCTCATTCAATGTCAGAGTGAGTGTATGTGGTGTGGCAGGAAGAGAATGGACTTCGGCATCAGACAAGTCCAGGTTCAAATTAACAGGTCTTCTCCTGGCAGCTGTGTGACCTTGGGAAGCTATTTGAGTTATTTGAGCCTTGGTTTTATCATTTCTAAAATGGACATACTGATATTACCTTCCTTATCCAGTTGTTGTGATGATTAAATGTATGTGAAGCAACAGACTTGTGGTAAGTACCCTTTTCCTTCCTTCCCCCCAGAAATGAACAGGTTCTCGGGTTATCACTGAATTTTATAACTTCGAATAGAGCTTATTAAACTTGTACTATGTTATGGATTATATAATCCAGAATGTTAGGCACTGGGACTTGGAGTTACATGAAAAACAGTCCATGCCATCACGGCACTGAGAGTTATCTGGGAAGAAAGACTGTAAACTGTAAATTAGATGGTGGGTATATGTGCACCAGTCGAATCAGGTACAAGTAAATGAGGCAGTACTGGTGGCAGCAACAACAGTTTATTGGGAGGAGGCATCATGTATTTATAGTGAAGATAATCCTGAATCATCAAGGAAACAGAAATTGTGTTTAGTAAACAACGTTTAAAAAGGCAGGATATGAATAATCTTGTTTTGAAAATTTTCCATATAAAATGATTAAAGCTAAAAATAAATTTCTATGGTTTAGTTTGGTAGAAAACATTAATTTCTAGTGGAACACCTTACATATTGGCATGTCAAATAAAGGAGGCATTCCTAAAACAGCAAATGAGAAAGACAGAAAAGAGGAAATAAGAAATGGAGAAAGGATTGAGAAAGCACCAGAAATATTACGTTGCCAGAACTGCCTCATGAGTATCAGTTTTTTGTAAATATATCCTTCTTGCTGTTTCTTCAGCAAGACATCCTGTTCAGTTGGCGAAACAGGTATTGTTCTCCATTTGACAGATGATGAAGCTGGAAACGTAAGAAGCTCTTTCTTGTCCAAAGTCACACATTTAGTAAGTCATGCATCCAGAAAGTAGAACCCATGTTCTCTGCTTGAGGCACGAAAAAATGTAAAGAAAAGAAAGTTACCCACATACAAATGTATAGTTCTAAAGAATTTCATTCAAAGACATAAAATTTTAAAACCAGGAAGAGATATGGGGACAAAAATATTCTACACATAAAATTTTGCTGAGCATGGTCACTTCACCACAACTTTGTCTCTTCTTTCTCTTTTCTTTCTTTCCTCCCTTCCTTCCTCCTCCAAATAGATGAGGTCAAGTGTGAGAAATACAAGGAAAGAAGGGAACAGAGGAGAGAAAATGAAAAAGAGAGTAGAAGGTGATGCGAAGAGAGAAAGCATTAGAGAACAGGAGATAAATGTGTAGGGAAATCTTAGTCATGAACATATAATATGCCTCTGGTAGATTTAGAATTTGGAAATAAGGACATATTAAAGATTTTGATTTAAAATTTCTCCGGAAAAAAATGGAGATCAGTGAAGGTGTAAGTGTGTCAAGGAGTTTAGGTGATGTCTTTGCTGTCAGTAAATGAATAAGCTGTTTGGACAGAATGGAAAGCCATCTCTGGTCCTTAAGCTGGCATCTCTGGCTTCAGCGCCATGGTCTGCCACTCTCTACTACTCAAGGGTGTCCACTGGCCAAGTATACCTCCTCCCCACCAAGTCACTGTAAATACCACCCAGGGTCTGCTGCTGAAGTAGGGATGTGAAAAAAGATCAAATGCCGATCAAGTTCCTTAGACTTCTCAGGAAATAGAGCTCATCTGTAGAGCTTAACGATCAAGAAGGTGTGCTCGATTCCAATACCAGAGTCATCCTTCACTGTGTGACCCCCACAGGCACTAACCTCTTGGAGTATCAGGTTCTCCTCTGCTTGGACATAATCATAGGGCACATCTCACAGGTCATTGTGAATGTTGGAGGCTATAATTCATGTAAAGTACTTAATATAGGGATTGCTCATAGTATGCTCTCAATAAATACTAGCTTTTCCGACAAGCTATCTTTCTCTCTCTTAAAAATTAACACTATTTGTCTTGTGTCAAGTTCTAGTGAGTTCTCTGACATACAATTATCATTTTTTGAAAAATGAAAAATAAGCCTCAATCAAAACCAGCTATTTATCATTTCCTATTGTTCAACCCAGAAATCTCCCTCCTAAAAAATAAGTGACAAAAACCTGGTGGTGTTTAAAATGTCTGCATTAAAATTTTTCTGTGGCTGTGGGCATTTGCCAGCTCCTTCCATCAACTTGAGAAGGATTGCTCCCTGAATCAAGGATGGTAAATTTGTATCACATACATTTTTATTTCTCTAAACAGTCTTCACAAAATTAAAAAGAACATAATTTTGAAAGTTGGTGTTTATTTTTATTTTTATATGTAGTCTCATAAATGTGACCACTTTAAACCTCATTCACTGGGAATAAAGGGGGGAAAATAGTGGGAAATCTGCCTGAGAAAATATGTGAGAAGAAATAGAGTTTTAGTAATCTCAAGGAAAGTTAATATTTTAAGCTTAGACTTAAATGGATATTAACAAGTAATAAAGCTAAATTCATAAAAACTATACTTCGCAAAAGGCCCTGATTATTTTATACTGCATCGTAAGTATAGGATACTTTGGTAACGTAATAAATTTAATTATTAGAACCAGAAATAAATGACTTTAAAAAAACAACCTGGATTTTCCTAGTTTATAAATAAGACTCTAAAGAATTCTTTGAAGAAAAAGTAATATTTCTTAATATTAATTACATATAGTTTAGTTGGTTAACTATAAATATGAGATCAGTGAAGTGTAAATTAATGGGGTTTTATTGCATAATGCAAGTTTAAGCAATATAGTCATAAAATAAACGATCCAATTATCTTTTCTTATATCATAGCTTCCAAACACCTAGGGCTTTGGTCTCATTTGTCTTTAGCTGTCTATGGACAGTATTCTGTCAAGGGAATGCCAGGAGCGTGAAGTTGTTAACTCTTTCCACTGAAGCTGGAGGTCACAGAAATGTGGCTCGGGAGCTCCTGGTTTCCTGGCATGATTTAAAACCCTGGGTTCTGGGGTCGGACTGCCTAAGTTCAAACTCTGCTTCCCCCTTGCAGGCTCTGTGACAGTGAGAAAGTTACTTCCGGTCCCTCCTCTGTGAAATGGGATTTACTATGGCATTTATCTCACAGGGTAATGGAAAAATTAACATTTAAAACAGTGCCTGGTACATAGTGAGCTCTCGGTACATTCCACCATCACTACAGCAAACCTGGTATTAAAAGAAGTTTACCCATCTTTAGCCTCATGGCAACAAGTTAATCAAGCCCTAACTTAGATTATTAATTCAACTGTACTTATACACTGTCATATCATTTAGTAGTTTTGTGTATTATAATATTATTAAAATATTTCACCCAAGAGGTGATTTTTAAAAAGTTGTTCTTGGGGCCAGCCCTGTGGCGCATAGGGGTTAAGTTTGGCGCACTCTACTTTGGTGGCCTGGGTTTGTGGGTTTGGATTCAGGGCATGTACCTACCCCACATGTCAGCCATGCTGAGGTGGCGACCCAAATACAAAGTGGAGGAAGATAGGCTCAGATGTTAGCTCAGGGCTAATATTCCTCAGCAAAAACAAAAAAAGAGGAAGATTGGCAACAGATGTTAGCTCAGGGCAAATCTTCCTCACCAAAAATAAAAGGTATTCTATGTAAAAATGCATTGTAAAATGCTTTTTAAAACACCCCTTAGACTAAAACATCTACTAAAATTCAGTTAGTATATTGTTAGTATTTCAATTCAGAGGTGGCTTTTCTGGTAAAAGCATAAGCGTTGGATGACTTTCACGGACTTATTTAGACCGCTGACTTCTTTTTTTGTTGTTAAGTTTTATGGCCATTGAAATATCACCAGGAGAGCTCTTGAATTTGGCCTCTCCCAAGCTACTCTTTGCCATCACCCGCTTGTTCAAGCCCCAAAGCCTTGGTTTCTTCTTGGTTCCTCTCTTTCCTTCATATCCGATATCCACTATATCACAAGAACTGTAGACACCGCTTCTAAAACATGTCTTGACTCCATCTGTCTCTCTCTCTTTCCGTGATCATCGTTCTCTTCCAAACTACTTCCACCTTGCCTGGTACATAGTGAGCTCTCGGTACATTCCACCATTCCACGAGTACCAGGCACTCGTCCTCTTGCTTGGACGACTGCAATCGCTTCCTAAATGGCGTGCTTGCTTTCACTCCTTGACTCATAAAATTCATTCTCCACTAAGAGCCCAGGCTGATCGCGGTAAAACATACATCTAACCATAATACTATTGTTATTTAAAACCTTCAGTGCTTCTCATCACCCTTAGAATAAAATCCAAACTCCCGACCCTTTAATACAAAGCTCTCTATGCCCTGACCACTCCCTCTCTTTTTAACCTCATGTCCTACCCTCTCACCATTACTCACTGTTGCCTCAGCCACACTGGCCTTCTTCCTGCTTCTTGAATATGCCAACCTTGTCATCTTAGGACCTTTGTACCAGCTGTGACCTTTGCCAGGACTGCCTTTACCCCCAAACTTCTCATGGCTGACTCCTTCTTTCCCTTCGGATTTCAGCCTAAACGTCACTTTCTCAGAGATATCTTCCCCTCTCATTGAATTGAAAGCATCTGCTCAGTCACATTACCTTTTTAATGTCTTGCATGGTATTTATCATGATCTGTTTTTTTCTTATCCATTCATTTACTGTTCAATTGTCTATTTGTATATTATCAGCCTTGCTCCCACTAGAACCTAAATTACCACAGAACAGGGACAACGTTTCTCTGTGTGATGTCCTTGTGTTAGAATAGCATTTGGCAGACAATAAGCACTCAACAAACATGTAGAATGAATGCATAGATGAATTCTCAGGTTTCCCAAGGGAAGAAGTTCCCTGTGTCCCCACCAGGACCAGTATAATTGACTATTTCTTTCAAGACTGCATTACATAACCATTACTTTTATACTACCATGCATTTTATTTCCCTTCTCTCAATTTCCTCTTTTTTTTTGCCTCATATTAGCATCTTCAACAAAATTATTTCATTCATTTGCATAACAACTTGGCAAGTATTATCACATCCTTATATTCTAAGAGAGAAAACTGAGTCTCCAAGAAGCCATACAATTCATAAGTGACAGACTAAAGATTTGAACCCAGGTCCATATAACACCAAAGACCAAGGATTTTTTCTTGTCTGGAGACAGTGTTCCATTAGTTATTGTGGTCTCAAATTTCCCACAATAGCCATTAGTGAGTTGACCAAATGGTTCCCAAACTTGGCTGCCCTATATAATCATTTGGGGATTCCTGAGTTCCCTTAGACTTGCAGAATAAAAATCTGGATTAGGACTCAATAATCTGCATTTTTAAGAAGCAGATTTAGGTACTACTGGGTTAGATAAGAAAAATCATATAAGGGAATGTTAAATACATTTTGTCTCTAAGAACGTCTTTGAAATATCAGCTGAGATTAGTTTATCTGATGAGGTTAGTGACATCTTGAGCCTCAGGAGCTGAGATATGGAAAGAGAGATTGAAACCCTCAAGCCCTTGATGGAGAGGAGGAACAATGTGTGCTATTTGTTAGGAAAAGAGCCACGAAGCATGAGATGGGGTCTGAGCTTGAGTATGGAGGGAACCCAAGGGAAGTGCTAAGAGCAGAAGACCATTCTTTCAATGGTTTGAGGTCCTCCAGTAAAAACCAACCAGATATTTGAGCTTTTTCAACTGTCTCTTCAAGATTCTTGAATTCTTTGCATAAGTCATTCAACATGTTTTTGAACCATTAAAGAAGTCTATGCAAAGTAAAGTGGGTGAAAAGGAAATTTTATAGAAGTGCAAGATAATTTAGGCTATCAGAAAAGGCTTTATAAGTATCTCCATACTACTCCCCAAACACTGAGAAGTCTGTTTTATGATATAATCATAATATAATGAATAGAAGCAACACATTTGGAGTACTTTTCCTATTCATATATAATTTTATATATATATATAATTTTAAGTCCACATACCCTAATAATAAAATGCTGCTCCACCACACTTCTTGTTAGCATTGAGTGCTATCTAATAGAAGAGATACATAGCCTCCTGAGGCTTAGAAACCATGGAAAGTCACATCTGGTAGTTTGTACCTGGCTGACCTATTCATGGAAAAAGTCAATTTAGTGCAAAAGGGCATTTTTAAAAAAATCAGCTCTGCTGGAGGGAATTGAGCAGCTGTCAGAAAAGAAGGTTTTCATTCTTTCACACCATTTCACTTACTGAGCCTATTGCTGTAACTATAGCTGGGAGGGCCATGACTGCATTGGCAGCACTATTGTGGGCTACTTTTAGCTCCTTTTGTTAGTAGTGTAAAATTAGAAATTCAACTGTTCATATATTTCCTATATTGATGCATTACCCAAATACAGACTCGGAGCATTTCATTTTATTACAGTTTAAAGAAGTATTTTAGGACCGGGTTCTATTGCTTTTATTAAAATATTCCAATTTTTTATATTTTTTATATTTCACATTAGTATTTTATATTTTTATATTATTTTTATATTTTTATATTTTATATATATATATTTTTATATTATACTTTATATTAGTATTTTATATTTCACATTAGTATTATTTGGTAAGTTGGTAAGTTTGGTAAGTTGAGCTTTCTTCAATATTTGGTCATAGTTTGTCATGAAAAAATATCTTTTTGCTGTTCCCATGTTTAAGTCAGAAGACAGTTCCAATAAACCCATTTGAAGGATAGGCAAGTTAAGGTCAGGTTATAAGGGATACCATTTTGATCTCAGCACTGTGAGACTCCATTAGTATCCACAATATGCTTTTCTAAAATGCAGGAAGTAAAGTGTGGCCTTTTATAATGCTCGGAAGTTTCAAAATGCCTATTCTGGGTAAAAAACTTGTCAGACTGGATTGGAAGACTATCTCTTAGCTAGACCCAGAAAGTCTCCACTCGGAGCTGGTGTCTATCCTCTGCTGTCCAGTGGACAGCTATATACATTGAATCTAGGGTTTCATATTGCTGCTACTTTCTCCAGGTCATTAATTTTAAGATGTTGATAATATCTAATTAATATCAAATATTAAATAATATTTAATTATTAAAAAATAACTTATTTTAAAAAACTCCCTACTTTGTCTTTTAATTTTTCTATTTCTTTATTCAATTTTAAACAGCCTAAAAAGAAAGGCGGTATCTACGCAGATAATGCAGAGATTTGCTCTCTGGTGTTTATAGACCCCATATCCTCTGTCAATGGTGAAGCAAATTTCTAGCTCACCTGATAGACACTGAGCTTTCACATCACCTCATCCCGAGGAGACAAGGTCATACCGAAATAATTTTCCTTTCATTGAAAGCAAAACATCAATATCCCCAGAAGTGTCTACCCCTTCAGAAGAGAAAACTCGGGAATCTTTGAGACTCTTATGTATAATTATTTTATGTTTAGCTAAGGTGCCTTTTAAAAGGCTTCGAATACATACCTTAGGTTTTTAATAAAGGTTTTATGTAGAGTTCAAATATTTAGTTTAACGTGTTTGAGTTTCAATGCTTCATGTCAAAACAAAATTACACATTAGCCAAATGCCAAACAAGTTTGACATGGAGATGAGTCAGATAGGCCTTCTGGCTCCAGACTGCAAAGTGCTGTTAAGCATTCCAGCATTATGCATATGCCATTTCCTTACAGAGCACCAGCTCTCAGCATTCAGACCATGAGGCTTAAGGGGAGTCGCACTAGAAATATGGAGAATACTCCATTTCTGTTCATTTATCATGGCTGAATTGGCATAATGAATAGTGACAAATAGGCCTTTTTCATCCACACAACGGTTACCATTACATTTTCAATGGTTTCTGCTTGAGTGTCGAGAACAGCAAGTTTAATTACACAAAAGCTGGTGGAGGCATGTGCTGTGAATTTAATATAGGGAACAGGAGAGAGACTGCTGGACATCAACTTTGGCCCTGCAAAGGGAGATAGAACCTATATAAATATATACATGGAATGAGATATTGGAGATTGCAGAAGTCATAGGAAAATTTACTTCTTCAGGTCACAGTTATATTTATCTAAAAAACATGATGGATTGAAAGCAAAAACAACTGCTACATTATTCCTTGATTTTTTTCTGTCTCAAGAGTTAACAGTATCACTGAAATTCTAAGTACATGTGAAATGTGAATTTTGCAAGATGTCTTTAAAGCTAATTTCAAGAAGTGCTGAAGCTTTGATCATACCATTTAACAGACCGTCATTAGTTAAAAGAGAAGAGCCCATTATAGCATTGTCGGTTGGGTAGTAAAATCCTTATGTATAGAATCAACTTGATAAAGTGTGGCCCCAAAATGTAATTATTATCACTAGACAACCATTTAGAGTTACTTGATATCTATTATATATCAATAAATCTAAATGGAGGTGGATCACAAGCACATAAAAGATTTTCCTTCACAGCCCACACTTAATATATTTTCCTTATCTTACTTGATGGATTATGACATAATTCTCTGTATAGTTTCACCTGTAGGAAATAAAAAATTGATATTGATAATATACAATGAGCCATCTTGCCAAGTGTTTTGATATTGAGAAAATGCAATTTGTTGCATCTGAATATTTATGGCATGCCTCATTTTAACTCCAGATTGATTTTTTCTTATATACCTATGAAATGAAGTGTTTTATACGATTAACTGTGATAACATTTAGAGGTACATTCACCAATGCCTTATCTCAATTTTTTTAGGATACAAGAATTTAGTGACTATATGGCACAACTAACTCAGATCTAAATAATGATGAAAACAGTTAGCTACCATGAAAATCACCTTAATGACCAACTGGATGAATGTGTAAAACTGCCCATTGGAGAATCATGCCAAGAAATCACAAATCCTAATATTCTGATGTTCATCTGTACTTTACAGTTGCTGATGAGTGTTTTTAAATTAGAGCAGGAGGGAAGCCACATAAACTCACACCTATCACAGAGGTTGAAATGATCCTTTGTGGGTTTTTTAGTGGAAAACTGCATGGAATAGATTATTTTCCCTTCTATAGCTCTATTCCAATAACTTGAAAGAAGAACGAGAGCAAAATTGTATTCGTACTATCTGCTTATCGAAATGCAAATACTGTATCTAGGTCCTAGATAAATAGTAAAAATCATTCTTCAGGTGTATTTTAGATTAACTATAGATAGTTAATAGATAGTTATAGTTAATAGTTATAGATAGTTAATCCACAATACTCCTGAAGAAATATTTATATAAAATATAAATATATAGGGGCTGGCCCGGTGGTTTAGTGGTTAAGTTCAGCGTGCTCTGCTTCGGTGGCCTGGGTTTGCAGACTCGGATCCCAGGCACAGACCTACAGTGCTCATCAAGCCATGCTATGTTGGCAACTGACATACAAAATAGAGGAAGACTGGCACAGATGTTAGCTTAGGGCCAATCTTCCTCAATCAAAAAGAGGAAGATTGGCAACAGATGTTAGCTTAGGGCCAATTTTCCTCACCAAAAAATATATATATATATATATATATATATATATATATATAAATATAAAATATAAAATATAGTTAATATAAATATAAATTTATCTAACACTTGCTATGTGCCAGGCACTGTGTAGAAGCTGGAACTATAAAGATGCATACGTAGTGCTGGATTTTTTCGTGCATGCAAAAAGACACCATGTCCCCATGGAGTTTACAGTAGTATTGGGGAGACAAGAAAACAATTGGAAAACATGATCACATATAAGCAACCTGGTATATTGTTTGGGATGGACCATAAGGAGAGGTGAATGTAGAAAGTACAGGTCAGTGTGGATGCTGCAACATTAAAGAAAGCAGTGGTGAGGGTAATGATGACTATGATTCTAAAGAGGAGGCTCTTCATTCTGGAATCAGTATGTCTGAATGTGACAACTCTGCATGTGCTTTGGCTTGTGTCATCATAATACAAACAAAGAGTCAAAGAAATGTTAAGAGTTTGGACTCTACTGCAAATCAACCCTATGATTAATCCCTCTTTAACTTTTACTTTCACAGAGATCCTAGGAGAGATTACCCTCCCCCTACTACAGCCTTCCTTCCCTTCTTCCCAATGGTACATCCATCCATACTTCGTTCTATATTTAGCTTAAACATTTTAGGGAGGTTCAATTTCACAAGATTCAGAGAAATCTTGATTTTGGAAGGAAAGAGTAGTAATATCATACATATCACTCTATATATATGTCTTAAAGGATAATTATATAGTAAGCTGAGAACAAAATTTGTTTTAAGAAAAAAAATTTATTTTTTTTGTGAGGAAGACTGTCCCTGAACTAACATCTGTGCCAGTCTTCTTCTATTTTTGTATATGGGACGCCACCATGGCATGGACTGATGAGTGGTATGTAAGTCCGCGCCCGGGATCCAAACCCGCAAACCCCAGGCTGCCGAAGCAGAGCACACAAACTTAACCACTATGCCACCAGGCCAGCCCCAAGAAATTTTGATTATATCATAGATACTTGGTATTTTGTGTGTGTGTATGTGAAGAGTCATTCCAACACCGTAATCTAACACACCTCAATAGGGTGGCTAGACAAAGGAAAAATTAATATTCTGGGAAGGGAAGGTAATGATTAGTGATCACTATAGACGCAACTCACTTCCTGAGGAAAATATAGTTCTTTTAATTAGAATGAAATGATACAACTCTGAATATATTTTCTCTTGTAGCATTATAATTACGACAATAATATTTAGATTTTTTTAATATTAAGCTCTTATATTGCCCTTGAAACTTTCCTAAACTCCTACATGATCCAATTATTTTTACTTAAAATTAAATGGCCTCATTTTTTTTTTCCATGGAAGTATACAATCTTGGCCTCAAGATGGAAAGTTATTTACTTTAATATTCATGATTCAGCAGGGTATTTTATGACTAGCAAGAGTTGCAGCTTAAGTGCATATCTTCTGTACATACAGAGGTCAGAAATAATTTGCTTCATGATATAGGAATTAAAATCAATACTCTTACTTCCTTAAGAAAACAAGCATAACGTAATGTAAATGAGAAATGAGTAAATTATTAATAGATGGGCTTATCTAAAATATAATACAAGCTAAGCAAGGTCAACCCAGAGAATTGAGTTTTAAGAAGTACTGCAAGTTACAGGAAGCATGAGGAAGTTAGGTATATCACTACAGTTTTGTCTTACAAGGTTGCTTTCAGGGTTTTTCAGCTATGTTACAAACACCCTGTTAACTGTCCCTGTGAATAAGTGCCTGATATCATGATGCTGAACTTAAGGATGAGGAAATGGAGAGCAGAGATGTCTTTCTGGACTGGAAGTCTTACACATAGCACCTGGGGGAACTCTCAGCTTTCTCATTAACACTGAACTAGCAATCAAGCTAGAGCGAGTCCCACTGGATGCTGTTGTCAGGGTTGTTCAGGCTGCCTGATTTTCACTTCCAATGCCTTTGCATTTGCTCTCTGCTCAGGATTTAGGCAAATCTTATATTCTAGAATGTTCCCCTCCTTTCTCTCTCTGCTTGGTATGTTTCCATCTATTGAAAATGTGGTGAGCCAAAGCTGGCTGAGTTGGTCGGAGAGGGCATTTTCTCCTTCATTGTTAGACAACAGAGATTATCAGCTATCATCGTTCTGATCCTGCTCTAGTTTATGATTTCTACACAGTTTCTGGCTTTTAGTTCTTATTTCCCAAGTCGGGAATGGCTATTTCCATGCATCTAGAAAAGTATTCCTCCTAGAAGGAGAAAGACTTGCTTGAAAGCCTGACCTCTTTGAAAGTTGGAGAGATATAAGACATGATCAGCAAAGTCAGAATTAGCTTTGATTCTGGCTTTCTTACCTTCTATGCATGTAACTGATTTAATCTGTAGGATTCTTTCCCCTACTGTCAAACCGTTGCTTTCATAGCAATTCTTTTATTTATTTATTGAAACCAACCAAAATTTGAACTTTAACTTTGGCGTTGGTGTTGGGGATATACATATACACAAAGCAATCTCTCACCTTAAAGCACTTATAGTTTAATAAGAAGGACTTGTACAAAGGAATCCTAATAAATCAAAATGAAATCGTATATAATGAACATATGTCCAAAGCCCTATGGAGGGAGGCATAGAGGAGGATATGATTATTCCCAACTGGTGGGAGGCAACGCCATATGCATAATTTTGTCAGTGGAAGGATAACTAGTGTTGCCTCCTTTTCAACCTTCTGGTGCTACTGTAATGCTAAGGTGATTTTCTCAGTAGACCAGTAGACAGTTCTTAAGATGGAAGTAAATAGGTACTGTCTGAGTAATTTTATGGTCCCTGAGATCCCCATTTGCTTTCAGCTGGGCATAACACTTTTTAAAAAGCCTCTACTGGTTGACCAGTGAAGATAAGGTTAAAGCTAATCAACAAAGAGCAGTTGGGAGCTCTGTGGGTTGGGTCACTGAGGGTGAGATCATAGATTTGCCATCTTTTATGCTCAGCCGCTGCCATGGAAGATGGCTGTTGAGCTTATATTTATATCCACGCACATATTCACTTTTCTAATGAAGAATACTTCATAAACATGAGGTCATTTGCAATAGTATCTTTCAAGCAGAACTTTCAGAAGAAATTTCATTGCTCTTTGACCATGACAAATCAAATAGATCTCTAGTGGAGACCTCAGGGCCTCACTTACAGACTAGAGTCGAAGTTCAGAGCAGACGGTCATTTGAATCTAGGGCATTACGAAAGGAGATTAAAACACCGCAGAAAGGAAAGCCTTGTTCAGAGACATCATGTGGGCACAAAAGGTGGGAGATTATTTATCATAATGACTTATTCAACCACAAGGGAAAACATGAATTAGAATGACATTATTTTCATCACACCTTTCCCCTAAGGAATTCAAGAGACTACCCCAGTCTTATGTAATGGACAGCAATTCTCTTCACACTATTCTGCTTTATTCCTAACCGCTAGCAGATATAAGTAATAAAGCATTCCTAAAGATGACCATCTTATTCTCCTCTCAAAAATTCCCTCTCACAGATTATATGAACTCATGAATACTTAAGGACCAGCGTATTTGATTGATCTTAATCATCAGAGTTATCTCCTCATTTCTCATCAGGCTAATCTTCTTATTCAACCTCCTAATGATCCATCTGTCCAATTCTGAACACTTTCCTCGTCCTATCACTCTTGTGGAAGAAATCGTTCTTCATTCCCTCCTCATACTTAACCACGTGACTTCAACTTTCTATTACTTCCTCCACTTGAGAGGTGGGGTGAAAATTTTAAACACAACGCAAAGAATCTGGTGGGATGGGAAGGAGCATAATTCCTACTCTGCTTCTGTCACCAATTGATAGCATGAACTTGGAATATTGTTTTACTTCCTGAGCTTCAGTTTCCTTATTTACCAATAACAAAGGGAAAACTAAATAATAAAATATTTAGACATCTTTTGGTTAAAACAACATATGATTCCACAAGTCTTTCTCAAGATGAGTGGCACCAAGTTCCGACATGTCATACAAAAGACACTACAAAGTCATGAAGGAGCTGGCCTCATATCTATATTAGTCACTTATATACTTCTGCATTGATACATACATGTATGTTTAATAATATGTATTTATTGTGCACATGTATATAAATGTGCCTATTTTTCTAAAATGTAGACAAAAGCATGCTAATAGTATATTTGTCATTATTGTTCCAATATCTTGTATAATAATCTTTGTTATAAATGAGAGAGCAGTGAAACAAATGCAAGGAGACCTGCCTTCTAGGGTCCTCTGTACCACTCAAATGTCATGATTTTGCACATGTCACTGAGATCCATTGGGCCACAGTTTCATCTATAAAAAGAAGAAATTGGGGAAAATTATCTTTTTTAGGTCTATAATTGTATGATGTCTGTATTAATGAAGATAGGAAAGATGATGTTGTGGAGTAACAAATTAAACCCAAAATCTTGTGGGTTAAACAATGAAAGTTTGTTTGTCACACATGAAAAGCCCGATTGCAAGTTGGGAGATACCTAATGATGGCTATCTTCCATGTGGTGTCTCAGCAGACTAGGCTGCTTGAATCTTGTGTATCTACTATCTTTACACAACCCCTCCCCCGCTTCGCCATGGCAGTGTCCCATCTCAAGCCACATTGCTTCTGCTCACATTTCATTGGGCAGAATAAGAATCATGGCCTTACCTAACTGCAAGGTAGCTAGCTGGATATCTAGTCGTTATTACATCCTTGAAAGATAACTATAAAATGGAATTTGTTGGCCACTTGGCATTGTCTCTGTCACAGTGCTAAATCAGAATAGAGCAGGGAGTGCATCCAGTGGAAGTGTTTCTCCTGTCCCATTTTTAATATCATGGCATTTAGAACACGTTTGTCACTCAGTGCTTTCTGAGAAAGCAGGAGATTTTTCCTCACTACTGAATGACACTTGATGTTGCAAGGTGGTTGTTAGACTTCTCTTGGACTTTTAACATATCAGAAAGTTCCAAATTCCCAAATTTTTATCCCTCAAGTTTAATGGTGAGAAATTTGTGTTCCCTCCATTGAGTGCTTTGCTAGTGGGAAGAATTGACTGATACTTACATGACACATGTGCTGAAATATGGAGAGCTCTTGGGATATCCTTTGGAATGAAAAATATAAATGGAAAATGAGAGGAAGAGCTAGAGTAGATCAGTTTTTTCTAACAATAACTTTCACGTTGATTTAGAAAGTTTTGGCGTCATGTGCCATTTTGGTTTTTTAGGCAGGAAGAACGACTCTTGGAGAAAAGACAGAGAAAAAAATCACTATGAAAAAATCAGACATGGGAGCATAGAAGTCAATTCAGACAGAGCTTGGGAGTTGTTCTAAACAGGAGGTATCAGTCTCTTAGTTTGCTCTTTCTCTTTATCAAAGTAAGAGAGCTTTGTCTTGATTGAATGGCTTCCACAGAGGGACCCGGGTGGTTTATGCAGTGGAGTAGATGATGACAGATAACACTCTTAGGTCAAGGCCTTTGGGATGGCAATGTGCGTAGAAGGATTTTTCCAGAGAGATTTGCTTCTGCCCACTAATTGTGGTCATATATTTTATGGCTTTGGGAATACCATGGCCACTAGAATGAGTCCCAGTGTCAAGAAGCAGTGTTTGTGTCTGATTCAGCAAAAGCTGTAGATGCATGGGCTTCCCAAGGTGCTTCCAAAACTACCTTTGATAAAATCAGTCATGACACTAATTTTCACATCCAATCATGTATTTTTGGCCTCATCCTGCATAATTTGTTACTGTCGCTACTATTGATAATATCTATTTTTTAAAACTCTCATTTTTAGGTCCTAATTTTTCATGTTTATCCTTTTATCTGGGTACTACCTTTCCTCAGCATCATCAGTAAACACCTTTTCTGCCAACTCTTTAAATATTAACATTGTCTGGAATTTTATCCTTCTTCCTCCTTGCTTCTCCTTCAATATGTTTTCTTTAGAGGATCTTATCCACTCTAGTGGTATTCAGCCACCACAAAAAACATTTAAAATGACAAATTCTGGGTCAGTTCAACCGCCCACTTTCTCTGTGCGTAGACCAGGGCTGCATTCACTGGGGAAAATAAGAGAACGAAGCAGTTGGTGCCAATCCGCATTGATGGTCTCCAGGCTGACCCAGGCACTCAGTGCTGCCTGGCTGTCTTTCTATTTTCTGTAGACATTGCCCTCTCTTAATCTCTGCAAGAGCAATTTTAGATCTTCTATACCCATTGACAGATGATCTCACATCTTACTTCACAGATTTGAAATGGAAACCATTGTCTAGGCTGAGTATCAAGAAGGAGAGGCTGACCAATGGTGTTAAGTGTTGCACAGAGGTCAAGGAAAATAAGATCTGAAATGTGGATTTAAAAATAAGGCCATCACTGGTTACTTTGTTAATATTTTCAACAGAGGAACTGGGGAAAATCACCCTGCATTGGGTTATCAAAACCAACGAGGATCGTGGAAGGGGTCATGGTGTTCCCAAAAAATTTTTAACAAAGGTGTTACTATGAAGGAAAGGAAAGAGACAAGGTAATAGTTGGAGCATCATGTGAATCGAGAGAGGATATTTAAGAGATTAGAGAAAATCAGCATGTTTTAATCCTAATGGGGAAGGAGTCAGTAAAGACAAGAGTGTGAAAAAAATTCCTTTGCTCTAGAAACATTCTCCTGGTTTTCCTCCTGCTTGTCTGTTCATGCATTCTTGGTCAGAGAGATGTGAAGGATGATGCCCACATTTCTGGCTTAGGTGACTGGTTGAATAGCAGTGCCTTTCACGGGTTTGCAGCAGTCAGCATTTCTGAGACTACCTGTGATGAAGGATCAACTTAAAAAAACAATTCTCCCTACCCCCACCTGGTGTCTCCACAAGGGCTGCGGGAGGAAGATGTGGAGCTTTGGTTTATTTTCATAGTTGTTAAATTTTCTCTTAGCGTTTGTATTAAGGTGTGTGCTACTCAAGTACTGCCATCTGTGATCATAAAAACATGTGTGTCTATCAGGTGCATGATGAAAAAAAAAAAAAAAAAAAAAAAAACAATTCTCATTCATTGTATACTTTTGTAAAATACAACAAAAATGAGTTACTAGAAGCATGCTCATGCAGTTAGATGTTGCAGCATTGTCAAATTGCTATGAAAGTTTCCAAATGCTTACTCTCAGTTTCTGTACTTACTTCATGGACCAGTTAAAATATTCCTTAGACCATCAATGGTCCATGGTTCATGCTGTTAGTAGCACTGACCTAGAGAATATATAGGGATTTGCAATGTGGAGGATGATGATAAATTTCATTTGGACATGGGGAAGTTGAATCCCCTGTTGGGCGTCCAAACAGAGATATCCAACAGGTAATTGGGTAGAGCACATGACAGATGCTTTAGAGAAAAGTTAACTCATAAAATACCACGATGTCTCTCAATTGTGGAGTGGAAAACTAAAATGTGGCACTTCTGTATCATGATAAATGTTCAGGAGTAAAGAATGAGGATTAAGGCTAAGAGTCTCAATATGGAAAGAGCTCCAGGACATGTTATTAAATCAAGAAAAAAAAAACCAAGGCACAATATGACAAAATTATATTTGTATAATACACATATGTGTATAAACAGATTGGAAACCTCTGGAAGGATATGCATCTATTAATAGCAGTTACTTTTAGGGAGGTGGCTAGGCTTAATGGGGACTACAACAGGTTAGATCCACACGTTACTTTTCAAAGTTAACTTCTGCTTTGGTATTTTACAGAATTTTTAAACAGTATTATTTGAGTAAATAAAAATAAGAATCATAAAGTTTTTGTATAACACAATATATTGCTTCAAAAATACATAGAAATGTAAAAGTAATCAGTAGCTTATTATAGTTTAGCTTTGTAGTAATTATGTAATTAAGGGAGGCAATTTCACATGGTTGGTAGGAGCTCTTTAGCATCATATTCATCATAGGTTCAAGTCCAGCTCTGTCACTTACAAGCTGTGTGGTCCTGGCTAAGCTTTTTAACCTTTCAGCCTCAGTTTCCTCATCATTAAAATGGAGATAGTTATGATATCTACCTTACATTATTATTGTGAGGATTTATTTTAACTATTTATTATTTTAATGATTTATTGGACTATTTTGTTACATGATATAATGCAGGTGATATGCTTAGCTCAGAGCTTGGCAAATGTGCGAATTTATAAATGTTTTATCCCTCAAGTATTTTATTGTTAGACTCTTCAAATATGAAGAATTACATAAAATATAAAGTCAGAAAACACTCATCTCTTTCTTCCCTACTATACATTTAGATTACAGTAGCAAAGTAAGAGACCTAGGATATTTTTGTTTTCATTTTGTTTGTTTGTTTGTTTTTGCAGGCAAGGCCTTTGAGGAGTAGGTAATAGTTGAGTCTTGAGACAGAACACAGAATTGGGAGCCACTCAAAGCTTCAGATTTGGGGTCAGTTATTATTAGCTGTGTGGTCTTGAGCATACAACCTATCTGAAACTCAATGTGCCTATCTGTAAAATGGGGCTGATATCCCTTCCCTCCGTGGGCTGTTGTAAAGATTGACAAATATAATATATGGAAAAGCCCTTGCAAAATAGATGCTCCATAAATATTAGTTCTCTTTCCCTTTTCCAAACATATTGGGCCTTTTAAAAAATTCAGTGTTTCAAAATTTTATTTTATATAAACCTTCATGGTTAAATGAAAAAGACATCCCAAATATACATATAATTTTTTTTTTTGTCAAAATCCTGGAAAGTCCTTCCAGAGTACTCATACCATGAAATCAATTAGGCAAATATTCTTATTCCATCCCCCTCAACTTGTTCAATTCAAAATACACTGAAATATTTTCTTCTTGACCTCTTGTATTGAGAAAAGAAAGAAGTTGACAGAAAGAGGGAGTTTTTAAAGTTCTTTTTGAATGATAATGGGAGAAATATATGGTGTGTGGAGAGGTGGGGATCATCCCATGCAATGAATCATATGCAGAATGTACAACAGAGAATTCAATACTGTGCTTCTAAAACCTCAATAGTGCTTACTGTAAGTGATATTTTTGTGGCCTTTTCTTTGCCCAGATATTTGTCATTCTGTAGTTCATTTAGAAAGAGATTCATGGAAAGTCATAATTATTTAAAGAAGGGAACAGGCAAAGTGTTCTTTTGCCATGTCTATAAATCTTTCCTTATGCTCTGCTGAGGACTCTGCTCTGGCTGTCTGATTTAACCATGTAACAGGAGTATATCATAATGTCAGCAGTTGTCAGACCCTCAGAACTCTCCATAATGTGAGATCACGAGCAGAGACAATTCCATTGTAACATTTCTGACTACAAAGTATAAATACCATTCAGTTGGCACATTGACATCACATCAGGGATTTTTTTTTTTTCCCATCCTTAGACTTTGTTTGTTGAGGTATTTACATCTCTAAAGTTAGACCAAGCCAGAATAAGAAAATTAAAATTCCTAATAGAATAAAAATGTCAAAAGGAAAACATATTTTTGAAAGGAAATATAAAAAGAGTATTTAAAATAAAGAATTTAAAACAAAGATATTGAAAAAGGGGGTACGTGTATTGTCGGTTATGTTTTTGTAAGTTCTCTCCAGAGTACCAGAATATTTCTCAGAGCAACTTAAAATAGTACATATAGAAAGAAATCACTCAAATGCAAGATTCAAAAACCTCATTGAGAGCTTTGAGAAAATGTTTCTTTCTCATGATAAAGTTACCAACTGGGAGTGTTTCACTAATTCTTCAGTGTGTTCATCGGCCTCGCTGTGTACCACTATGGCTCCCCAAACAGCTGTTGTTTTCAAAATGGAAAAAAATTTTAGTGCTTCCATAAACTCAGATGTGAAAAATTAGTTTACAGATATTTTAATGTTTAGTATGATTATGCACTTCTAGTGTCCATGTGCTTTTTTTCTATGTAAAAAAAATATGGAATCAACCACTAAAAAAGTGAAATATAGAAAGGAAGATAGAGAGACATTATTTTCTTCCTAGAAATACCTTACTAAATTTACCTTTGTACTTCCAGGTTAATCTTAACTTCTTGGTTAGTGATTCACAAACAACATCCCGATTTTCCCCTCAGAATCAATATTTCCTGATTGTCACTGAGGAAGGAGCTCGTTAGGAGATATGTACGTGAATATATATGTTGTGCTCAATAAGAGATACTTTCTCTGTTCTGTTTCTTTGGGAACTCTCTCTCCACTCTAGAAACCAAACATGCTTGCTAAAGTCTGGAGCTGAGTCTGTCTCCCCTAGGGCGTGTTGGAAGTCTAAACTTCATGTCTGAGGTCCATGGCTGTCATCCTCCGATTCAGCACCATTGTTAACACCCCATGACAGTATGCACAATTCATGTGGTCTCCCAAATGCCAAAGCAAATCTCATTTTAAATGCTTGGAGAGAAATAAGTTTTCAATAGACTTGGGACAAATACTTTGGTTGGTAAATGAAAAACATCCTTCAGTAAGGTAAACATCAGACCTTAATATATATTTTCGATTATTTGAATTTTTTACACAGTTTACTTAAATCAGAGACCATCATAAGCATTTTGTTCTTGATATGTTTCCCTGACTTTTGAAATTATGATATTAGTATATTCTGTTCTGTCTGTTTATTTGTTGTTTTCTATCTTGCTGATAGCATCTTTTTAGGTTAGGGTAAAGTCTGCTCAGAGCAAGGAAGACATGGCAGATTTATCTCTCTCCATTAGACTTATTCAAATCTCATCCCAAGATCTCTTCTTTTCTCACTTTATCTACTCTTTCTAGGCAATCTCACCCTGGCCCATGGCTTCGATTACTATCTCCATACCTCACATGCCTTGTCTGTTTTTAGCTTCAGCCCAGAGCTCTCCTCTGAGCTCTAGACCAGTATGTTCAGTTGCCTACTTGGTATCTCCACGTGGACATCTTAAAGTCATTTAAAATTCTGCCCATCCCAAATGGAACTTATTATCATTATCGCTTTCCCACCACAAACAAAAAAAACAAAACAAGATCGTTTTCTAGCATTGCTGCTTCAAAGGTAAGCAAGCTGGAAACCCGAGTCATCCTTGAAGGCTTGCTTTTTTCATATGCCGTGTCCAATTAATCCATCACCAGGCCCTGCTGATTTTACTTTCTAAATATCTCTCAACCCAACAACTTCTCTCTGTTTTCATTGCCACCACCCTAGTTCAAGCTGCCATCGTCTTCACTTGGAGAACTGTAAAAGCCTCCAAAAATCTTCTACTTTACTTTAAAATCTGGGCTGCACTACACTGTGCATTATGCCACTGCTGGAATGATCTTTTTTTATGAAATGTAACTTCCTATGCCGGTTCCCTATTTAAACAACTACATGGTTTCTTACTAATCTTAGAATAAAGACCAAAATATTTAACATGGTCTTTCAGCTCTGCCTGGTCTCCCCCTACCTCCCTCTCCCTGTCCAGTGTCATCTATCACTACACATCCCTTCCTCTGGGCTTCTTAGTCTCATTCCTTCTTCATCAACACCCTCTCCCCAGTGCCACACACACACCATCCTGTTAACTCCTACTCTTTGTTCGGATTTCAGCAAACTCATTACTTCCTCAAGGATATTGTCTTGCACCATCCTTTTTAGGTGAAATCCCCCTCTTACAAACTCTCAGAGCACCATTGCACTTCTCTTTCCTAGTGCTAATCCTAGTTTCATATTTACTTGGGTTAATATTTTATACATATCTTCCATATTGGATGATAAGCTCCATGTGAGCAGGCACTGTGTCTGTTTTTACCAAATATTGTATCCCCAAAATTCAGCATAGCAACTGCACTTATGCTGGCCTCAAGGGTGATTCAGAGTTCTACTTGTTTATGCTAAAGTCCAATGATATATGTCTTACCTGGTGATGCTGGCTTTCTCTTTCTTTCACTTTAGCATCCTCATCTCTCTCTGCCTCTTTTGCATTTTGTACCTCTGTGGATTGTCCTGCTAAATAAGAGACACTTTTTTATATGGACAGGAAATGCATTATGATCATTTTCTATTATTTGGACTTTGCTATTTGTACCCCGGTCAATTTTTCAGAGCAACACTAATGAGGAGGGTACAGTAGTCTTTGTTGCCTTCATTGTTCATTTTGCATCTGGATCTCAAGGCTGTACTTTGTCATCAGCCATCTGCTTCTTAAGACAAGTCCCCATGTTCTCTAAGGATCTAAACTCCATCTGTTAAAACTTCCTGAGTATTTTGTTCATTGTCAATCCAACCAATTTAGTCCCACTCTCTTCCCCGGCCTAATTCTGATGATTACAGCTTCCTGATAAACCTTGTCTCTCAGGTTTCACTATTTCCCCAAGTCTGCTGAACTTCCTCTAGGTCTCAAGGATACCCTTTGTCTTTGGTTTCCAGCCCAAAGTAGAGAGATTTATCTTGCCTCCACAGTTTTAGGAATAAAGGATGAGAGTATGAAGCAAGTGTCACCCAAAATACTGAACTCCATGAAATACACATTTCATTTTCTTTGTTCATTTGCTATTGCGCTTTCAAAAATTTTACCTACTTTGCTTTTCAACCACAGCATGGAAAGGGACAAAATGACAATCTTTAATATCTGTAAATTGCAGCCTAAAATTAAAAAGATGCTATTCCAAGAAAAAAGTCCTTTCCAGTACTTTTAAATCCTTAGGCATTTTGTGCCCACTATGTGTGGATTGCATAAGCACAAAGAGGTTGCTCCATTAGTGATGCAGTAGGTCAGATGCTTCGTGCAAGGCTTATTTGTGGTTACTTAAAGCAAGATTTTTAAGTGGATGTATCTTTCTCGTTAGTGCAAAGAAATATCTCTACAAAGGAAAAAATGAACATGTAGCTGTTGTTTAAAAAATTAAAAAGTCTTCTGAGAAAATAGTTTATAATTTGCTTCTAGTGCTTTCATCAGGCAGTTGGAAGAACCCAACTATGTGCTATGTGCTGGGCAATATCTCAATGCTGTAGGGGCTTAAAGATTTACAGGTCATGGTCCCTGCACTCAACAGCTTGTTCAAAGCAGAGTATTGAAATATAGTGAATGCTCAGTAGAGAGTAATACAGAGTTACTTACATACACAAAGAATTTTGAGCTCAAAATTGCTAAAATGATCTACTCTAAGTTCTTCATTTTCAAAGGAAGAAAAATGGACACAATGAAGTGATGGGACTTGTTCAAAGTTCTCCAGAACCAGACTTGGAACCCTTTTGTTGCTCTTTTATTTGCTGCATCTTATGTCCTGTGGTGGAAAGTTTATGTTCTCTTGTCTATCACTACTGGGAGAGATCTTTCTGAGAGTCCTCTTTTTAACACCAGAATATTGCCTTGAATGGAAAGTTGACGTTGGTGATGCAAATTAAAAAAATAGACTAGAGACTGGCTCTACTCAGAGTGTCCTCTGTGGACAGCATCAGCATCCCCTGGAAGAAGTTTGTTGGAAATGCACAATTTCAGGCTCCAACCCGACCTTCTGAATTACAGTCTTCATTTTAGCGTTTATGCACCTTAAAGTTTGAAAAGTGTGTCTCTGGAATCCTTGATCTAGAATAGTGGTCCTCAAACTTGAATATGCATCAGAATCACCTGGAGGACTTGTTAAAACACAGGTTGTTGGGCCTCAGCCTCCGAGTTTTCATTCAGCAGGTCTGAGATGAGGCCAGAGAGCTTGCAAGTTCCTGGATGATGCTGATGCTTCTGACCTGGGGCTGTACTTTGAGAACCGCTGGTCAAGACAGTGATTCTCAACTCTGGTTACACATCAAAATCTACTGGGTAGCTTTTAAAAAATACCAAGGCCGAGGCCCCATCTCCTGATGGTTGGTTTTGGGTGAGGCCCAGTCATTTTCTTGAAAACTTCCTTTTGATTCTAATGTGCAATTGGGATCAGGAACCACTCTCTAGAAAATGAAAGAGACTCGACATTTTCTATGATTAGCATGGGATCCTACAAATGGCCACCTTCCTAGCAACTCCCGAGAGTGTCTCTGTTCACACAGACTTCTGCTTGCATCCAGGCAGAGCTGTGTGGTGGTTAAGAGTCAATAAGAACTAGGTTCCAAGCTCAGATCTGCTACTTAGTGGTTGTGTGGCCTCGGGCATGTTGCCTTACTCCTGAGCTTTACTACCGTATCTGCTAGATGAAAATAGTAATTTTAACCACTGTGGCCTGTTGTTGGGAGTGTTACATAAATTGTTACCTGTTGGAAACTCAATAGGTGGTAGCTTATAATCAGTGTGAGTAGTTCACTGATTTCTTTTCTATATAGGAGACAAGATGAGCATATAATACTGTCATACCATTAATTTTCCCAAACCTGAAAGATTTTGAAAGAATATCTAATATTAAAACTATATTAAAGGAGTGAAATATAGTGGCAAGTACAACTCGTGAAGAGGCTCAAACAAGGAAGTTTGCTTTAATATATGGTTTATTGCTTTCCCCATCATTATTTGAAGTCTGCTCGACATGCACAGTTCTATTCAGCACCTAAGACAGCCATGCCTTTAGTAAATGATTTATTTTACGGTGACAGAGATGGTTTACTATTGATAACTCCAAAAGATTTTAGTTCTCTCTCAACACTCACAAGCTCAAGGTCAATGGCAGACGTGTCAACCAACCGACCATTTCCCTGATTAGTTTAGGAACAAATTAAATGTTTTGTACAGAAGGGCCAGCCCAGTGGTGTAGTGGTTTAAGTTCATGCATTCTGCTTCAGCACCCCAGGGTTCACGGGTTCAGATCCTGGCTGCAGACCTACACACCACTCATCGAGCCATGCTGTGGCAGCGTCCCATATACAAAATAGAGGAAGATTGGCACAGGTGTTAGCTCAGGGACAATCTTCCTCACCAAAAAAACAAAAACAAAAACAAAAAAACAGTTTTGTATGGAAAACTCTACAATTTCTGTAATGCTGAACATTCAGGTGTGCAGTAAATATTTTGATCAAATGCTTTGGCAGACCATTTGGGGATAGGCAATGAGTTCATCGCTCTTGTTCATTTGCAAATATAAGTACACATTCCTAGAGTGTGAGAGCTATAGGAAGCCTTTGGGACCCCTAGTCCAGCCCCTACATTTCACAAATGAGGAACCAGGGTGACCCGCCAGAGACGAGTCACTTAGCTTTTCCCAGAAACAGATTTAGGAGCCATGTTCTCCTAGACATACAATTTTTTATTTATTCCTTTTGTAATTGTCATTATGACAATTGATATATTCTTGAGTTGACCAAGCTTCTGTCGCATTTGTAAGATGCTATTTTTCAATACGGTGATGAGATGTTTTGTAAGAAAGAGGTAATTTTATTAAAGAGGACCAATAATGAACATAAGGAAAATACTTCAAATTACAGTTATTTTTATAGTTACTTTGGGCACCTAATAATTCTTCTGTAAGTGTGTGTTTGCTTGAGTGTGTCCATGTAACTGGGTGTGTCTCTGAGTCTGTGTATGTATGTATTTGTGCATATGAGAATGTTTGGGTGTGTGTGCATCTGCATGTATGTGTGACTAGGTATGTGTGTTTCTGAGTGTGTGTATATATGTGACATTTGTGTGCATGAGAATGAATGTGTGTACACATGTGAGTGTGTAGGTGTGGGTGTACAAATGGCAGAAAGAAGGCTCCTTATTCCATTCTTCTCCCTGTGATGTATATTGTGCTCCTTAGCAAAGAGCTACAGTTTCATCAACTAACTCTTCTTCCCGGTGTCTGGGCTAATGGAAAGTCTGCCACATTTATGACTGCATACTGTTTAAACTGAAAAATTTCCCCCTTTACCTAGGCTATTTTTGGTATCAAAGACTCTTTAGTCACTTGTAGACTTAACACTCTTTAAAAATAAAACTTTTATTTCTTTTCTGAGTACAGCAGTGTAGTCTCTTTTGGTGCTAAATGAAAAACTGACTTTGGAAGAAAGATGTACTAAAAAAAGAAATGTTATGATACTAGCAGGATGACTTACTAAAGCTGTTTTGAATTGCATTAGATACTATTTTATTCTGTTCCAAGTGTGAAAAAAATTTAGAACTCATGTTTACTAATTTAGAAATAAAAATCACAGAAGCTAAGTGTTGGAAGGGCCTGCAGAACTCCGCTTTATGCCCCTGGGTCTCAGTTCCTTTCTTCTCTAAAATGAAAAGGTCAAGGTTATTTTTCAGATGACATCCCTCTTGTTTGCTATCCCCAATCACAATGTAGGGTTTATGTTTTGTTTTTTTTTTCATTTTGAACAGCTTGGAGAACCAGACCTGCCTGACATGGAATGTGTTACTTTTTCTGGATCTTAAAACGAAACATCTAATATGATGTTCAACTATCTTGAAACATTATAAACTCATTGTTATGCAATAATTTAGAAAGGCAGAATACAGCCCCCATGACACTCCAGAAAGGCATTTACTTATATAGGAGCTAAAACATTACTTATTTAGAGTAGAGTCATCCAACTGAAACATGGAAAGTTCATTTTTACAGACAGAAGAGGTTTTTTTTATATAAAAGATGACACCTTGCAATTTAAGGAAGCTTCCTTGAAATTCAATGTCTGGGGTGTGAATAACGAACTTACTGACATCACCAAGCAGAGTGTTCATGTCAAAATACTCCAAGAAAATGGTAAAGTGTAAAATCTTTAACAAAACTGAAATTTTACCAAGTGAACACATTGTCTAAGTTGATAATTCATGTCAGTTATTAGCATGTTTTCAATTTACACAAATTTTATACCTATGTCCCTATCTAATGCTTAGCCAGGGGAAAAGTCTACCAACTTTCTCTTCTTTAAAACTTATTTTATGTTTATATTATTCATTTATTTTAAATTTAGTTTATGTTTATTCATTATTCAATTATGTCAACATCAGTAACAACATTGAGTTTATGAGGTGGACAGATGATAACATCAGAGTCCCCACTTGTCCGTAATAAATGGGGTTGTAATTATATTCTATGTTGTAATTATATTCTACAAGAAATATGATTTATGTCTGGAAGAAAAAGCATAGGAAGAAATGGAAAAAAGTACTGGACTGACAACTAAAAGATGAAATAAATAAAAACAGAACACAGGTGGAAAAATAAGCATTTCCCCAAAATGCCCTTCCTATACTCATCCACACTATTTACATTTTCTGAAGGTACTAGTTTCTGACCCCAGTGACCACAGTCGTCATAGAAAACTACATGGTAGTAGTCATCAAGTAATCAATCACAGTAATCCTTTCCTCCAGATTAAGGGCTGATAGATCTTTTCTTAAAGGGACCCATAATAAATATTTTAGGCTTTGTGGGTTAAGAGGCAAAATCAAGGATACTATGTAGGTACTTCTATAACCACTTAAAATGTAGCCATTTAAAAATGTAAAAAGCATTTTTAGCTTGTGGGGGTGGTAGGCTGGATTAATCTTTTATTAAGATATTGGAATTTCAAAATTCTATTGTATATCAGTCATACAATGTTTTATAAAAATTAAATAGGTTTCGACAGACTTTTAAAAAATTTAAATGTCATTTTTTCCCTTAATACCATTGCTGCTTTCCATTAAAGCTACGATCTTTAAATAAGAAAAGGATGCTCAGCCTTGAACTTCAAGACATTTCCTCCATAGGAAATTTACATTGTTTCATCTCAGAGTCAATGTCGTACAAATCCAAAGATGAATACACAGCTAATAACAGCAACCATGTAAACAGTACTAATAAAGATGGTAGAGGATGATTGGAGGATTCAATGTCAATAATTTAAATTTGGTACTCTGATGTGAGATATCTTTAATGTTAAAATTAATAGTTGATATAATTTTAAGTTTCAGAAGAGATCATAAACATTTAACATTCAATGTTGTAAAAGTGTATGAAAACGTTATCTAAATATTGACATATGTGCTGTTGAAGAGAGAGTGATATATTTGTACCTGGAAACTCTTGGGCACCACATTAACTGGGGCAAAGAAGTACATACATTCTCTTCAAGATTGGAACATATGGGAAGCAAAGACGGTCTCGGCCCATCTTTCTCTGTGCTTTTATCTTAGAAGGAACAAAACTTAGCAATATTTTTCTCCATTGGTATTATGGAATTATATAGTTTGTCTTAATTAAGGAAATGAAAAGGAGCTTGATATTTTTATGTGAATCCATGTAGGTGGTAAAATATATAAACAAGACAGGAAAAGATGATACACAAGAAGAACACAGTCTTTTCAAGCAAATTGGAAACTATAAAACATCATATGTCATAATTTTTTGGTGGAACGTAATGTGCCAAGCTACTCAGATTTTTTAAAAGTCAGCCATGAACTCGTTAACCAGTGTCTGCAAGCAGATGTTGGCTTAAGCTGTGGTGCTATTTGGTGTGTTCAGGGAAGTGGAGACAGATAAGAGCTTTTCAAATAGAAAGTAGCTACCTAATATAAAAAATGATTTCTTTCCTCAAATCTTACTTGTCATATTATGTTACATTAGATGATGAAACAGAACGTTAACTGTGTAATGAGACAAGGATACTAAAATGTAGAGGAGAAGACACTTTTTCAGCTTAGGTACGTGCATCGTTTTAGACACGGGTAGCCATTCTGAAATGATGGCAGGATTTTTTTATCTAAACCAGCTGTTCATGAATTAGAATAATGTGAAAGTTAAGCAAGTTTGAAAACTTTTCAAAAAAACCCAAAAAGCTCCCAAGTAATGCTTTGCTGTTTTAAACAGAGATGAGAGGCTGTTGGCAATGCAGAGTGACTCAGTACTTGGTGATTTTTGCCACCTGTAAGGGCCAGGGCCCCTTGCTGATGTGAGCCACCAAATTTTGGGGTTGCTGATGCTTCTCAATACTGTATGTGGTTCTTTTGACAATGGTGCATATAGATGAGCTTCTAGACCTTCATTAAAGTCATTGTAGTTTATTTCTCAAAAGGGAGATAGACTGGATCATCAGACACAGATAGACTGCATATTGGATGAAATAAATGCATGAATGAATATATGTATCATTTCAAGGTGAAAAAAATATCAAGAAAAAATAACTGTTAATGGAAAAATAAAGGAATGTTGGAAATATGCAGAGACGGATCACTGGGGAAATCACTTTTTGTTTTTAATAGGATTTATACTTACTCTCTGCTGTTGAATCATTCTTATGTGTACACTGATGGATTCTTTTTAAGTATCTCAACACACCCCACAATTAAATCATCAACATCATTTAATCTAAAAAAATTCTAGGTTGGTTCAGGCCTAAATAATTCCAGAAAGATAATCACTTATTTTATTCTTTTAAAAATTTTATCCAGAAAAGGAATCACACAAATTCATTTGGGTTAAATTCTCATCTTTATTAAACATTAGTTGCAGTTGTGTTTCCTGGGAAGCTGACTCTCAGACTGAGATTATGTGCAAGACTTTATTAGGGACGACTCTCCAGATAAACAACCATAGAAGGGAAGAGAAGGGAAGCAAAGAAAGGGAAAGAGAAAGGGTGAAGGGAGAGGAGAGGGAAGAGAGAATGGGTTGGGAGTGAGAGTGAAGAGAAGGGAGAGAGGAAGGAAGGGAGGGGAGGACAGGGGATGTGGCAGGACCGGGCAGAGAGAGAAGTTGGAGCTGTGATGCTGCCTCAACATCAGAGTTATCCCGTACTTCAGAGAGGTTGCTGGATCTTTACACTATTTCATGTACTGTACACTATACTAATAGTTTATACTGTAAACTATATGCTATACTATGTATTCCAGACACTATACGATATGCTATTTTCTATTCTATACACTATACTAATAAAGTATATATTATTCTGTATACTATACTAATTCTGTATACTGTATACCAATAGTTTTATTCTATATACCATATTATTAAATATTATGTTGTATATATTGTATACTAATATATATATTCATATAGTATATATATTCTATACTATATTGATAGTTTATACTATATAGTTATATATAGTTTATGCTATATATTATAGCATATGTAATATATAATATATATTATAGCACATATATTTATAATTTACACCAGTCATTGGGTACTGCTGTCCCAGGAAGAAGGCTTGCAGTTGGGAGAGCAGCTCTCTTCAGTCGAGGGCACTTGCCAAAGGGCAGTTTCTAGAAAAGACTGACAGCTAAGGACAACTCTTCCGGCAGCTGGAGGAGGAAGTCCTGCAGTCCTGAAGAAGGCTATGGCTGCTCATCACAGCATCCACTATAGCTTTAAAATTAGGAGTATTATTTTTAGTTCTAACCTAAATTACTCCTATTAAAATAGTGTATATTTTTAAATACGGGAGTACTGAGCAGCTACTTTTCATTGTACGACTGCATACGCATTTCAATCATGATGCAGACTGAGTTTACTAACACAACTGAAAGCCAGATGGACAATCCCAGTCCACTCTTCTCTAAGCTTTGAAAGCATTTCTCTTGTGTTTCCTTGAATACATTGGTTAAATCTAGAACAAAATTTATTGATTTTGTACAATGTTGTTGCAGAGGTTACACCAAGAAGACACACTCTGTAAGGATGCTTGGAAGACATTGTTATAATTTTAACTACTTGCAGGAGCCAGCTACTCAGTAGCACAATATTTTTTTCATTTGGTAGTGGACTGTGGACAAAAATATGTGTAAGCATATTTTGGGAGCATGAAGTAGAATCCCAGGCTACATATTTAATTTGAAGAGACAGGAAGTAGGCATTTAGGGAAGAATAGAATAATTAATTTATTTTACTTGAATAAAGACAATCATTTGGCAGTGCAAGAAGCAATGAGATGTGCAGGTCCATCAGTTCTCTACGGGACTACGCAAGCTCAGTGACCTCCATTAAGTGGCTGAGGGACACTTCGTGGGAGCCAAATGAAGCAAGGGCATTTTGCTGACACCTCCGTTCATAAGACTATCAAGAAATCACTGCTTCAACTCCAGAATGTTTCCCTGAACCACAGTGGGAATCAAGTAATGAGGATTTCGGTCAATTTTGTGACGGAGACATAGCTTTCTTTTCTTGTGACTACTTTGATTTGACCAACTAAGTGTATAAGAGTTTTCATTAAATGAAATCTTCAGAAAAATAGTCAATTCTGATAAACTGGGAAAAATATTTCAGATTTCAGGACACCTTAGATACACTAGGGATACACGTGACCTTCAAAATCTGCCCACGAGAAACATTAAAATTTTCACTTTTAAGAGAACCCAGGAAAGTTTTTCCTACTTCGTATTTTCAATTAATATATAAAGTACTGCTCTGTGTATTGCAAGTTGATGACACCAACCATCCGTTAGAAGGGCAGGTGCTTTAAGGGGACCTTCCAGTAGCAGAGATGAGCAAACCAGAATTATAAAAGATGATCCATCAAGTTTTGGGGAATTTTACCGCAAAGAAGTAAAAGGGGCCCTAAATCTGGTTAGATGAATAAATGCCCTTTAAAAATGATACCTTCAAAAAGACAAGACAGCAAGTCACAACTTAAAGGTACAAGAGTAGTATAGGTTGTTGCTCATGGAACTTATGCTGTGATTTTTTTTTCCAGGATGAGATAAGAAAATGAGGCTTGGATAAGGACTTGTAGAGGTTGTGCTTTCCGCTCTTCTGCCTCTAGAATAGTCTGAGAGTGTTCAGTTAAAACTTTCTCTCATTCTCTAGGCAGAAATAAAATTGCTGAACTTTTATAGAAAGGTTGCCTGCTAAATAATATTTCCAGCCAAGATTGCAAGTTCCATAAATCTTGTGCAAAAGTGTGAGCTGTCCCTTTACCAGCTGCTGGAATTACCTATGCCCGGTGGTGGCAAGTATTTTTAACCCAACATTTTCTGCATATTTGTCTTTCATTATTTTATTCACTTTAAATATATAAATTAATGTCCATGTGTAAGAGATACAATTACTCTTTAAAGCTATTTTGTGCCAAAATGGCTAATAAGCAATATGGTTTCTATAATTATAAATGAATACTAAAAATGGGTATACTAAATGGGTCTTGCCTCTGGGCCCATATACTACAGAACATATAGAATCTTCCTTCCTACTTATTTACATTTCTGTGTAAATAAGCAGCATTCTTAAAAATTCTGGGATAAGGAATTGAAATTTCTCTTTCTCTTTTATTGTCTATTCTCTAACTAGCTTCAGGTCTTAGAATCTGAGAAGCTGAAATGAATCATTGGGGTTTCAGCTGACTCGAACGGAAGGAAGAACCTACTTGTACATTTTTTGCAAGACTTTAAATAAATAACATCTACTGTCTTAGCCATCAATGATTTAATTTTTCAACACGTGCTTCCAACCTTTAATTTTCTGCAAAGCAACCACATCAATTATTAATTCACTTATATTTCCTCAAAGCGAGTCAGACTTAAAATCCTTCATAAATATTTAAGAATACTGGTGCAAAATAAACAAAAACTTTTACTTAACTTTTAATTGCAAGTTTGAGAACCAACAATTGCAAAAGCAACAAAAAGCAAGACAAATATGATCAAGAATCCAGAGAAGTAACAAAGCAGACACTGAAAGAACAGGGAGGCCAGACTCCTGCCATAAGCCTCAGTGTCTCAGTTTTACAGTGGGAATCTCATCTACTGCACATGTAACTAATGGGATAGATGAATGTGGCTGAATTGAACTCAGGCCTGACTCATGGTAGCACTTAACTTCTGACAGCTCACTTGGTCTCTTTCTTTCTCTTTCTCTCTCACACACACATTGCCATGGATGCTATACACTCTTTACCATTAATACTGACCAAATTACTGAAAGAATATATACATGAATATATAAAAATAGCCTGCATATAATTTAAATAATAATAGCTCTAACTTTCTTGTTATCATTAACAAGTTTTCTGAGATAGATGCTGTTATGGCTTGGATTGTGTCTCCCCTACCTCCTCCTACAGCATATGTTGAAGTCGTAGCCCCTGGTACCTGTGAATGTGACCTTATTTGGAAATAGAGTCTTGGCAGATGAAATCAAGCTAAGATGAGATCATACTGAATTAGAGTGGGTGCTAATGCAATGTGACTGGTGTCCTTATAAGAAGAGAAGAGCCACACCAAGAGACGCACAGGGAGAATGCCGGGGACAACAGAGTCAGAGATTGGAGTGAGGCCTCTACAAGCCAAGGAATGTCATGGGTTGCGAGCAACACCAGAAGCTAAGAGAAGGCATGGAACACATTCTCCCCTCAAGCTTTCAGAGAAAGCATGGCCCCACTGACACCTTAATTTTAGACTTCTAGCCTTCAGAACTGTAAGAGAATGAATTTCTATTGTTTTAAGTGACCTAGTTTGTGGCACTTTGTTACAGTAGCCCTAGGGAACTAATATAGATACTAGAAGCAAATCTATTTTTTCTCTTTTTAGAAAATTATGAAATAAAACATATGTACCATGCGTAGCATGTATGTACAGCTTAACAAATAATTATAAAGCAAACATCCATGTGACCACCATGCAGGTCAGTAAACAAGATACTGCTGCATTCCTAAAAGGCTCTATATATCCCCTCCTTGTCAGAGCCTCCTCCCTTCCCCCAGGGATAACTACTGCCTGATAATCAGTGGTTCGCTTTTCTTGATAGTTCTATCACCTAGGTAATCATATTGTAAACAATATAGTTTAATTTTTGTACTGATAAATCTTTAAATAAGGATATATTTAGATGAACCTACTTGATGAAAATGCATTTTAGAGTTCTGCTTAGGCAAATTCACAAGTTACTAACTGATAAATATAAATTGAAACCAACACTCTGTAAAATCATATTTTAAATAGGCATATTCATTAAGTTGATTCACTCATTGAACATTTATTATTACTGGGGACATACTGAGGGAACTTTATTTTTCAAGCATTTTCTAGAATAGAGATTAAAAATCATGTCAATAACTCTACTTTAACAAAGTTTATAATTTAAAGTAAAATTAAATTTTTTTATAGTCATACTTAATTGTTACATATATACATATACACACATTGAAAGTTTGTGAGATTTAGTAATATTCTTTTTAATATAGAACACTTGATAAATACAATGGATTTTACCAATTTATAGATTAACTTGGTTGATTCACAGAAACATCAGTGCATAGTTTTAGAGATGCTACACATTTTAATTTTTATTAAATCACTAGGTTGATCTAGATGTGTCTGGTTACTCAACTTGTCCAGTTTGTGCATATGAATTCCTCTTGGTATCTCCATATGTATTTATTGCTAATAGAAGATAAACAAATCTTTGTTTTGATTTTGTAGATTGCTTACTGTACCATGTATTTAAGCATTAAAATATACTATATATGAGGACGTAAAGGGATCCTAGCAGTTTACTTTGTTTAGCACTAAAATGTTTGTCAATAGAATCTGTCTGGTGTTTTGGAAGGCACTGGACCACAAATGTTTTCTGCTTTTTGAGAAGCTTATGTTTAGGTCTTTTGAGAAAAGAATGTGTTGGCTAATGATTATAATATAGTGATGCATTCTGTAGTACAGGAAAATTTTAAGTGCATTTTGTAGTCCAGATAAGAAAGTGATGAACTCTACCTAGAGAGAAACAGATTGGTTCACATAGGGAATGGCCATTTTTATGTCTTGAAGAACAGGAATTTGTAGATAGGGAATCCGAAAGTCAAAGAAGGGCAAAAGTGTATGGCCTGTATTGGATTTTTTAATGCCAGGAAATATATCTAAATAATATTTATCTCTAAATATAAATTATCATTGCTATTACCATTGTGCCAACTTTTAATTGGTCTTGGAAAGTAACCAACTTCATTGATTATTATTTAGTTAACAGAACATGTCACTGACTAATGTGATTTGGTTGACTTGCTCACTGTCGCGGGCATTATTTCTAGATCCAGAGCCCCTGGCACTGCAGATTATCAATTGCAAATTATTTTTCTAAAACGTTAATAAAAAGGGTAAGAAAAAGTTCACTAATTTTTAAGGACTACATCTCTCAATTTTTAATATAAGAACTAAATTGAATGCCTTTCTTACAGTTGAGGGTAGGCCAGTATGTGCTAGAAGTTTTAGTTCAATGTAATTATCAAGATTCTTAAACTACTCTTTAACCTGTCTTTGTTAAAGGCTTTGAATTTTGACCTTGCTGTTGCCCATATCAGCATTTCTCAAACATGGGCCAGTAAACTGTCATGAAATTTACTACACATTTTGGGGCCCATTTAGTTTTCTATGGCTTTTAAAAATTTTAGAAGATCATGAAATGGAAATGTAGAAAAAAAGCAATATTTATAAATTAAAATATTGTTTTATAAAATGCTATTTTAAAAATGTAGTTGTAACAAAATTAGTACATTAAAGATCATAAGTAATCATGTGATTGGTTATTTACATCCCCAAAAGTTTGTAAGTTAATGGTAACTTGAAAAGAAGGAATCTCCTCATATCAAATATCATATATGCCTAAATATAAAGAAGGCAGGACTATAAGGCAATCCTATATTCATGTTTGGCTTTTTTTCAAATATGCTTTTTTATATGTGCTCTCTTCTTTCTTCAAGGATTCTACTACCTTTAAAAAGTTCTTTAACTACTTTACAGTTCTTTCCCAATAATTTGATTAATTTAAATTTCCGAGGGTGTTAATCTTCCTATTTGTTTTGTTTCCTGACTCTTTTATGACAGGTTATCTCCTCAAATGATACACAATTTTTAATTATGTGCTCATTCTTAATTTTTTTTTGTTTTTGTCTTTGAGACTTTTGCCCTGGGTTGTGGAAATGTTCCTAGAGAGCAGTTTCTTGGAGCCTAGTGAGTTTCCTGTTTGTACTATTTTTTATGTTAATTTTCCAGCTCGCGTGATATTTTCATGCAAGACATAGTATAAATTCAAATGTCACACCTAGGAGAGCACAGGTTTAAGATTTGAATTTCTCTTATTAGACTCTATCCACATACTATCCCACCCCCGCCCCCGCTTTTGCTAAACTCTGCTAGAGATAAGCTTCCTTCCTAGACTCTCTAAACTAATGGCTATTTTCAATATCACTTTATTCAGATGCATCCTTTCTAGATTGACAGCTTTTTATGCAAGATCTTACATCTAGCTTTCACAAGTCCAAGATTGTTCTGTTCCCATGTGAGTGATCAGCTTCCTCAGGGCAATACCCAAGTCTCTTTGACCTGCTGCAATATTAGCCTATGTGTTCTGTATTCTGGCTTTGACTCTCCCCTTCGTTTATAGAGACTTCTGTTATTTATTTCAAGGATGACAATATTTTAAATATTTTGGTATGTTTTATAATTTCTATATTTTTGTTGCCAAGGGCTGAGAAAGGGGGCAAAGAGAGGATGTATTTGTTTAAGTTGCTAAATTGCGGGAACTAGAATTAGATATTTTGGGTGAGAGTTTGAAACAATTTGGGGATGACCTTGTCAGAGAAGGCTTTACAGAGTAAACAACCAAGATAAGGGATGATGGTGGAAGGATGGGAGTACATGTGACTTTCCTGGAAAAAGTGGAGAATTAGGGAACAGGGGAGATGAAAGAGCACTGGGGCACATGGACATGTAAGAACCAGTAAGAGGAAGAGGTGTCAATGAGGGTGATAGATGGAGCAGCCAGAGAGAGAAGAGACTCCGGAAACTGGTGTCACCAACACTGCAGGAGGAGGGGATTTCAAGAAAAATTAGGGTACTTAACAGTGTTGAGGATCATAACTGGGAAAAGCTCATTGGATTCGCACCTAGATGGTTATTAGCAGTCTTCCTCATCTCAGTTGAAGCAACCCTGTCCCGTCAGTTGCTCAGCTGAAAACATTGGAGCCATCCTTCACTTATGGCTCTCTGTCACAGGATAGATATCCAATTCATCAGGAAATTCTAGTTGCTTGGCTTTCAAAATATATCCATGTTTGGACTACCTCTCTGTTTAAAATGCAAGCTGAATATCTCTCCCAATGCCCAACAACAATTCCAGTATTAATCACTCCCCTCTATTATTTTTCCATAGTACTTGTTACCTCCAGCATACTAGATAGCTTGCTCATTTATTACAGTGACTGTGTATTGTCTGTCTCCTTTCGCTGGAATATGAGTTCCAAGAGGGCAAGGGATCTCTGCTGGGTCCCAAGGGTTTAGAGGATCAGCACCTGGCACATAGTCAATAAATGTTGAATGAAAATATTGTAGTTTTGTTGTGTATTTACCTAAAATTTGATTTGAGTTTATAGTTAGAGCTGTTTTAGGCATATAAACCAAATTCAATTCTAGTATGAATACAAGAAATATTTCAGTAAAAATAATCTCCTGTTCTAACAGTTCTGTCCTCAAAAATCGTTGCATCCATTATATCCCAGAAATTAGTCCACACACTCCTACTAGAGACAATTTTCATGTTGTACTCTAATTAAATAGCCAAACTTTTTAATTATGAGATTAAAAATATTCACTGAAAATAATACTTTATTTAGCATTACTTCTGCACAAAGTGCTTACCCAGAAAACAAAGAAATTTCAATTTACAAAAAAAGAGTTGATATATTCACGGGCTCACAATATGTTCTTTGGGCAAGCTCATTCAACACACATTCTCATAAGTATGTAGATACTTAAATAAAAGGTTGTGATGTGAATATACAACATTTCATTGATGCAAGATACAAATTTATTCCATTATATCAGCAATTCATATACAATCTCTTTGTCACTAGATATTTAAATATTATTTTTTGCTTAATAAATCCTAAGATTTATTAGGTTTATTATTATTTATTATGTTTATTATTATTATTATTATTTATTAGCTAAGAGTTTTGAGCTTCTCTTTGACTGTGAGTTAAGAAGTTGACCTTATACTTTCTTCCTTTCTTCCCTTCCTCCCTCCCTCCCTCCCTCCATAATTTCTTTTTCTTTATTTTTGGTCCTACTTCCCCACCATTGTCATCCCACTGAATAGTCAATGCTTACCCTAGAAATGAGCAAATAAAATGACAACAAATTAATATGCTTAATTTGTCCTACATAGTTCACTGCACACTTTGGTTCATCATTATTTTTCACATAGAGATTGTGTTTCTTCATTGAATATAATTGCATTGCCCTGCTACTGAGTAGTAAAATTCGCAACTCTCTCTCACGCCTCTCTTTCTTACACGTCTGGAAGTTCAGCCCACACCCATTCTCTAATCATCAGGGCTGACATCCATTTGCAGTTCTCTCATTATTCAAATCATTAGTCTCTCGGGCTCTGGGGTCTGTTTATTTTCTATTGCTTGGCCACTTGAAACCTCAGTAATAAAGACTTCAGTGAGCTGTGGCTTTGCTTATGATTTGCACGTACTAAGCTCACAGGGTGTATTAACATCACACCAGGGGCACACAAACAAATGAAAACAGGATTCGGAACTCTGAGGACATGACTGTTGATGCACGCTAATAGAGAGCGGAGCATCAACCTGCTGAGCAGCGCTTCACCTTTGCCCATTTAGGTATCGAATCAAGAAAATGTTACAGCTTAATTTTCTTTTTTCTTTACATCTTTTACCATCTTTTTAAAGTTCTACAACCCACTCTTGATAAATATTGAATATTAAAATTAATTTTCAAATTTTTAAAAGGAAAATGTAGAATCCTTTTCTGGTTAGAAGCAAACCAAGTGACTCAGTTTGAAAACGACCTGAAGAAGTGCCTTGTCTTTCTTTCTCCTCTTCTTTTACCTCCCACTTTCTCCCTCTCTTCACTCTCTTTTTCCTTGTTTTTTTTTTCCTTCGTTCTTTTTTCCTTGTCTTCCTCTTTTAATTTTTTCCCTCAAAAGAAAATATGTGAGTGAAGCAAACTACATTCCAATTTGATACTTTGGTATTTTTATATTTTTAATTTCATCTCTTCTCCATGAAAACTTTAGAGTGAATTTAGGTTGCAAACAAAGATGAAATTATCCCACTTTCTTGAAATATAGCGAAGGTCAACAAAATAAGCATATTCATAAAATTTTCGGCTGTTTTCAATATAATTTGGTTACAGTGTAAACAAAGATGCTAAAATCTATAGTTAACATAGTACCTTATAATTCAAAGCAAATGGGACAGCAGATCTTTGTCACATAGTAGAGTAAGAACATATTTTAAACAACATTTTCAAAAGTATAAATACAATAAAACACTCCTGAAATTTAATTTAATTATATGACAGTTTCTCAGAATTATGCTACTCCTCCAAGTATGGTGATTACGTTGTGGGAAATTAATAATTTCATTGATGATTGCCAAATTCTCCTATTTAAAAAACCAGAATAATGCCAACAATTATTTCTTTTTCATTGTGCAATTTTTTCATAACTTAAAATAGTGATCTCTCTATGAAACAGCTAAAAAACCTAGTCTAAGAATATATTTTATGAGAATAAAAATATCAGCTTTTTCTATTCTCTATACCCGTTCTTCATACTTATTTGCTGATAGTGAAATAAAAGTGCATTGGGAAGCTGAAATTGAAAAAAATGAATTTTTAAAAATCCATATTATTTTGAAAATCTAATTAATGAACATAGATAACTTCAGATCATACCAGAATGTCAATAGTTCCTCAATAAGTGACTTCTTAACCTAGAAAAGGTCCTTTGTATGAGATAATAGTCATAGACCTACATGCTCTAGGTAGTTGTTTGAACTCACTCTCCTCTTTGTCATTTGAGAATTGTACATAAAAGAGGGGAAAAAAATAACATCACCAAGTCACCAGTCCTGTGACTTGTCCATGTGCAAATATTTGCTAATGAATTCAAAGAAAAGGTAGACTTCACCTTTAACATGAAGCTCTGATTGAAACCAAGTCATCGTTTCAAAAAAAACCCTGTTGTGCTATCTGTATTATTTTAATCATCAGTATCTATATAAATCTATTAAATACACTGCTTTAGCCCTTAAGCAATTTATAATTTAGTCATATGTATTATTTATCTCTATTTTATTGTTATAATACCTACATCTTATAATATTTAGACATTGAAAATAAATCTTAAGTGATGCTTATAAGCTATATATGACTGAAATAAAGGCAAGTGAATCTCAGAAACAGAAATATCTTTAGGGGAGGATATGGGATTAAAAAGGTACACAAAATATTATGTGTTCTAAAAAAATTTTTTTATAACTTATTGCTTTAATGTAATTCTATGTTTATATGTTTCATTGTGACTTTATAAAAAAATAAAGAGCTGGTGTGTTTTCTATTTTCCCATTTAATTGCCCCTGTAGGCTTTGCTACAAAAAGTAATCTTAGAGAAGCAAAACTTCAGGCTTGTTCTAATTTCTTTTTATTCTCCCTCTGTGTACATCCAAGTCACAACCCAGCAAATAGTACAAAATGATTTTTTTTTTAAATTTCATTATGGTATATTCACTAAATGGTATATTTAATGTCCCATTGTTATTTGAACTATATATTTTGTTAATCAAAGATTTTACTGGTTGTATTTCCCATTAGAACCTTTAATTGTTTTGCTTGTACAACTCCAATCCAGATTTTCCATGTGAAAATGATAATCATGAGTAGAAAAAAGAGCTTCTGCTGGGCTTCTTGGAGAGGGACGCAGAGTTTTTGCCTGCTTGTGTATTTCAGTTTTTGAAACTTTCTACATTTCTTTAAAATCAAGTTTTTTCTTGGAATAAGAAAGAAATGTAAGAAAACTAACCTGCTGTTCAGACTCTGCTCTTTAATCAACAGCACAATCAGGTAAAAAAGAAAACTTTGTAAGTTTATATAAATATAACGGTACTTTGTCATTTCAAGCGCGGGCAATTTGTGTAACAAAAAGCATAATTTATCCAATCATGCAATTAACCTTTTATTGAGAGCCCTGTAAGGTGGACGTGAAGGCTAATAAGACGGAGGCTCTGCCTCCAGGAGCCCACCATCTAGAGGAGGTCTCCACGAGGCATATAAATGATTACAAAGTAACTAAATGATGGTATCAGTGACAGAAAAATGCACCAGCTCTGGAGTGACTGTGCTGCTTGTTTGGGTGTCGAGTGTCAGAGAAAACTCCTAAGATTGTAACGTTTCAGTACCCACGTGCAGACAGAGAAGGGTGAAGAAAGGCATCCAGGCACAAAAAGCAGAGTTTACACGGGGTTTACTGGAGAGTGGCCTCTTAAGTTTGCAAGGCTCCTTCACTGGCCTGGGCTCCTTCCAAGGAACGTGGAATTGTCTAAGCTTCATTTTTCACAAAACTTGGATCCACCTCTGAAAATATGGATGGGGTGGAAGTGAGAAAGGGCATAGCCCAGAGCCGCGGCAGCCTCTCTTGCTTTCACCTTGGGCCAGCTCAGGGAGATGGAGCTGGTAGCTGACATCCCTAACCCAGGGGGCGCTCTTTTTCCCCAGAGCAAATGCTGGAATAGCTGTCTTCAGTTCCTCCTGTTCACTGCGGCCCACTGAGGAAGCAAGATGGCAAGACTTAGAAAGTTCACTGAGAGGAAGGAGCAAGTTCAGACCACTTCCAACCTCTTTTTTGGTAAGAACAGTTGAGTATGTCGATTTAGATATTATTTATTTATTATTATTATTTAGATATCATTTCCATTTCAACCTCTCACAAACACCGTCTATTTATCCATTCATTCATTCTTCTAATACTTATTGAATGCCTACTAAATTCACTCTCCTTATTCTCCTATTGTACCTGCAGTATTTCAAGCTGTATTTTATCGATATTTATGAGTATTTGCAGAGGGTATAGTTTTGGGGAAAAAAACTGTATGTCATTCTTCAGAGAACACACACCCTGCTTACTTTTGCCTCTGTTTCTTGGATGACAATATTCCTTTCTCCCCACCCAATACCTCATCTAGTGTTTGAAACTCTTGTCTATACCTCTTGGGATAATTGGTCAGCTATTTCATATTTGCGTATTATGATTTCCTTCCTCCCTTTAAAGGGTGGCACCACACTCTGTCCTGTCTTCTCTCTTGTCTAGCACAATGCCTCTTTCTAAGTGATAATTGAAAGAGTGAAAGATTTATGTCTTAAACTCTGAACAGTACCTAGGAGTACATGAAGATTGAGGTTATCCAAGTGTGAAAACTTAAGATGCTATTTAATGCTTTTTGCAACCAGAACATCCGAGAAAATAGTACAGTAGAGCAAATGGACCACTTAAGTGATGTAAAAGAGCTGTGGGAATTTGAACCAGACCATATGTAAATAATTTAATCATTTTGTGCCTCAATTTTGCCATCTTTATTATGGTCTCTATCACAGAGCCAATTAACTTCAAAAATCCAGCTGGAAAATTCCAAAAATATTTAGCTACTAAGCTGAATTTTGAGGGCTGCCTGATTACTGTGATTCTTTTACATCTTATCTACCTCCTTCATCCTACCCTTACCCACAAAATATCCAGGTTACCCTGCAGTTCACTGACCCATTCCCCTTCCAAGAGAGTAAAATCATCTGTGATTCTGGAAACTTTATCCCTGAGTTATTTATAGAAACAGTTTCATCTTAACCACTATGGATAAGCTGCTCAAATATTGAAATATGTATTTTTTTGCTCTTATTTATTTTGGATTGGCAGAGGCATTAGTAAGAGTCTTGTCCTTCAAAGTCCTTATCCTCACAGCAATTCTGGAGCTTTTCAGTTCTTTGTCTCCTCTTGGAAAAAGCTATTTTTAATGCAGAAACATTAGAAAACTTGTCCTTAAATGATTCAGAGGAGATCTATGGAAAAAGTTGTCTATTTAAAGAAAAGTCGGAAGAAGTAATATTAATCAAATCACATTTCATGCATGAACTACTTAAAGAATCTATATATTTTTTTATAATAAAGGCTAAGTTTCACTGAAAATTCCTTTAGTTCTTACTTTCCTCCTGTTAAATGTGCCCTTGCTCAACTTCTGACTATACTCGCAGAATCAGCTCACAGAAAACAGGAGAGAGAGAGAGATTTTAAAAGCTAAATACAGGGAGCTTGGTTTTGAGAAGGTGGGGTGTTTATGAAGGCAAAATTGATAAGCTGATAATCTGTGAATGTACTGCTTTGATGCAATTTGCAATCCTATTATATTCTACCATGTGTGAATCCATCACAGTCTTACCCCAGTCTCCAGGTGGGCTGGAGGACACATACTTGGAGCTAATGTCACACAGGAGATCAGCTATTTCTCACTGTGGTTCCACGGTCGGCACCTTGCAGGGAGCTTTATTACTCCACTGCAGAGTGGACTGGCTCATCATTTAAAAAAATGGCCTAAAAATAGCGCCCAGATTCTGCTTTATGTCGTCAAATACTAGAAAATTCCACATTCACAGGTGGGATATCTGAAGAATGGAATCAATCAGTAGATACAGGAATAGAAATTAAAATGGATTTCAGCTTAGGTCATAACATATAGAGATAATTTTCATTGCAAGGTTTTGCAATTGAATTCAGTTATTATAAGTATGTTGAAGAGAAGGAAAAAAATGTGGCTGGGCTTTTATGTCCGTTTTTGTTCTGGAAAAATTGAAAATAGCTGATTTACCATTTTCTTCCTTTTTTTTGTGAAGAAAAAAGGCCTTCATCATTGAAGTACTGGTGACCTTTCACAGGAATTATGCAGGCAGCCGTGCAGAGCAGTTCTAACGGCCATGGTGTAGTACAATCAGTTTTACTTGCAGAAAAACCCTCTGGGCTGCAGGGTAACTAGTGTAATAGCTTTTCAAGAGGACAAATCTAATGCAAGGCCTTAAAGTGCACTTTAGGTATTTAAGTATTAAATGGGCAGGTGGGAGGATCTCCTGCAGATGCACCGAGGTGGATGAAGACACACATGCAAATTCAGGCGGCTGCAACCTGCTACACTCCCACCTGGGGGGAGTCTGCCCTGTTGCCAGCCGGTTCGGGTTTGTGACAACAGGCAACTTTTTTCTCAATACTTTGTATAAAGCTAGTTGGCTTAGAAATACCTCTGCTTTCTCTTTGTTTTACATTCTCATTTTTCTCCCCTTTGGCCCACTTCCCTGGGTAACAATATCCTTCAACCTCTCCACTAGAATATCGAGGGCTGACTCCACCTGGAGACTGGAGAGTTTGTTCCTCTCTCCAGCCGTTTTCTCCATTGGTAGCGGCCAGAAGGGAATCATCTGAACATTACACATTGAAATGTAGCTGTCATTGTGGCTCTAGTATAAAAGAATGTTTAAAGATATGCCCAGTCTTGGTGTAACATCTTGATTTGTGCATGTAAATTCGGGGGCTATTATAGCATTGGGCCTCAGGGCCCTGTTCCTGGAGTCAAATAACTTCCATTCTGACGCCAGCTCTGCCTCTTCTTTACAGATCTGTTGAATTCCTTCAAGCCTCAGTGTCCTCATCTGGAACTTAAGAATCAAAATTATATCTTCCTCATGGTGTTTGATGATTAAATTAAATATTCTAAGTAAAGTGGTTAGCACAGAGCCTGGCACATAGTAAGTTCTCAATAAATGATGGTTATTTTAATTTAAGTTATTTTTTTGTGTGTGAGGAAGATTAGCCCTGAGCTAACATCCCTTGCTAATCCTCCTCTTTTTGCCGAGGAAGATTGGCCCTGGGCTAACATCTTTACCCCTCTTGCTCTACTTTATATGGGACGCCGCCCCAGCATGGCTTGACAAGTGGTGTGTCTGTCCACGCCCGGATCTGAACTTGCGAACCCCAGGCTGCCAAAGCGGAGTGTACAAATTTAACCACTATGCCACCGGGCCAGCCCCCAAATGATGCTTATTTGTTTACTGAATAAACCAAAGATTTTTTCCACTTCTTAATTATTTTATTAGGCAATTGCACTGTCTTTGTGTTGAGTTTAGTTTTCTTCCTTCCTTCCTTCCTTCCTTCCTTCCTTCCTTCCTTCCTTCCTTCCTTCCTTCCTTCCTTCCTTCCTTCCTTCTTTCCTTTCCTTTCAAGAGAAGCATTGCTTCTGTCAGTTGGGAGTTTAGTTCTTCCTTCCTTCCTTGCTTCCTTCCTTCCTTTCTTGCTTCCTTCCTTCCTTCCTTCCTTTCCTTTCAAGAGAAGTGTTGCTTCTGTCAATTGGGTATGAACTTAGATCTATTAAAAAATAGTACAGGGGCCGGCCCCCTGGCGTAGTGGTTAAATGTGAGTGCTCCGCTGTTGGCAGCCTAGGTTTAGATCCCTGGTGTGCACCGACACACTGCTCATCAAACCATGCTGTGGTGGTGTCCCACATAAAGTGGAGGAAGATGGGCACGGATCTTAGCCCAAGGCCAGTCTTCCTCAGCAAAAAGAGGAGGATTGGCATGGATGTTAGCTCAGGGCTAATCTTCCTCACCAAAAAAAGAAAAGTATAAAAATGTTTGGCTGATTTCTGGGGTGGTGGATGTGGAGAAGGTGAAGTTACATGAACCAATAAATGATTCTGGAATCAATTCAGAGATTGCTGAGTCTTGGATTGGAAAACTCTAGAGGAAAGAGGCTAGATCAAAAGCTACAATCAGAGCTCAGCGTTGGAGGAAGTTCTTGGTAAGATGTGAAAGGCAGACAGAGAAAGAGAAAATCTCCAAGCGCAGAGACAGACCTCAGACACAGCCATGAGATCTATCAGAAGTACTACTTTTTTTCCTCCTGAACAGACGGGAAGTATAATAGTTATTCATTCATTCAGCAAACAGGTAGCAACTGTTACTAAACACATAGCAAGTTCTACTGTTGACCCTGTTTCTAGTTTTGTGCTAAGTATGAGAAATATCAGGGCAAGTTATGGCCCCTGCCCACAAGGAAGGCCGAGTGTGTAACTCTAATAGTTATAGATTAACATTGTTCTAAGTAAATTCATCATTTTGTTGGTGGGAGCAAAGGAGGTATTGAGGTAATGATTCAATTATAACAGTAAGAATAGCCAGTGAGAATTTTGCCATCTAAATTTGCTAAAATTTTGTAATCTAAATTAAGTGATTTTTGATTACTAGTTCTCAAAGCACATTATAGAGTTACAATGTTCAAACAGTTGGTAGGGGAGGGAGAACAAAGATCAACAGAACAGAGGAGAGAGCAGACAGGATTGTCAGCGACGCATGGCTCTGATGGCTGAAGAGGCCAGTGTGACATTGTGTCTGAGCAAGAGGTTCTAAAGCTACCGCCTGGTTGTGATTTTTTCTTTTTTTTAAATAGGCTTTATTCTCTTCATTTGAAAACAGGGACATACGAAAAAGAGACTATGTGTTAAGAAACCTCCCTCATTCTGATGTCAATCAGTGACTATTTTTAAGAATTTGAGAAAGCTTTTGAGTACATAGAGGTGGCTGCAATTTTTTTCTTTAAATGTAGTTACGGTTGCAGCAAAATAACGCATGGAACAGGCTCTCTAAACTGTCACTCATCAACTTAGACGAGTTCCTCATAATCAGAGAATTAGTTTTGCTTTTGAAAGAAGGCATTATTGTGTCCATTTAAAATTAAATATCATAAGTAATAGGTTATTTTATGGCAAAAGCTATAGACACTGTAAATATATTTGTAAATATATATGTAAAATATACAATATATAGAGGACAAGCTTATGGATGACCTAGAGAGGATCATGTAGCATGATATATGGCCCTGTGGCCACACTTTGAGCACTAGAGTCAAGGAGAGACACTAAGAGGCTTAATATACAGGTAGTCTGTCCACTCTGAGAAGTGTGGTCATTAACTTAATGTCCCACCTGGGTCTCTGGATTGCTTTGTTTAAAATTGCTCATCTCTTCCTTTCTGTTTGACCTCATCATCCCTTATGCAGAAATCATGATGGGTAATTTAAAAGTGGTCCATCTGTTGGCCAGTACCTCACCTTTCCTCCGGAGAGTTTTAGAAAACTCTTTTAAATCTTTTCAACTCCTTAAAGCTAGACACACTGAAATACAAAGAGTCAAAAATATTAAGAGCTCATTATGCAGTGAGCACCAATTCTCCTGGGGAAATCAGTCCAGAAGATCTCTGCATTTCCAGTAGAGAGCTGTTCGCCTCTACTCTCATTAGTGCTCAGACCTAAAAACAGCTGCTGGGAACTAACGAGGTATGTCTTCCCTCCAAGTTTTACGCTGGTCCCCGTGGAATAGCTGTGGCTATTCGTTCTGGCTAATCATGCCTTCTTACCCTGACTCCACACACCCGAGGTCTGGGGATGGAGCTAGAGGGACTGGAGTTCTATAAATGAGTTTCTGGTCTAATCTAATGCCCAGTTTCAGACTCACGCCTGTCCTTTTAGAGAGTCATCAGAAAAGGGGGACTTGAAATTGAGAAGAAAGGGGAGATAAAGTGGATGGCATAGCAGCTGCAGAATTTATGCAGTGTAGCTTTGGACAATACATAGAGAAGCCAGGCAGAGGACACCTAGACCTCTTATTACTGTGTGAACGTGGGTGAGGCTGCTTTGAGGGAGAGGATGGGTTCATAGTGTGACCAAGGTTACTACTGAGTGCCTCTCAGTGACAGGAGGCCCTGATTTGCAGGGCTTTTTTATTTCTAATGTCTAAATCACTACTATAAAGTTATCAGAGAAGAATTTAGGAAGCAGAAGCCCCACGTTCTTGAATTTGGCCTATTAACTCTAGCATGGTGGACCTCAGGATTTCCCAGAACTGTTAACGTCTCAGAACCTGCCTCTTGATTTTCCTCAGAGGAGGGTCTGACAGTACCCTGAAGTCAGACTGTAAGATAAAAAGTACATTGTATCAAATACTTCTTTTTGGTTTTTTTTGAGGAAGGTTGACCTGAGCTAACATCTGTTGCCAACCTTCCTCTCTTTTTTTTTCTTATTTCCCCCCCAGTACATAGTTGTATATTGTAGTTGTAGAGTTGTAGCTCTTCTATGTGGGATGCCGCCTCAGCATGGCTTGATGAACAGTGAGTAGGTCTGTGCCCAGGATCCGAACTGGCAAACCCCGGGGCGCTGAAGCTGAACGTCCGACCCTAACCACTACACCACTGGGACGGACCCCTTAAATACTTCTATTTAAAGAACAAGGAGCCTTGATTAATTATGAGAAACTTATCAGTATTTTCCCCCCAAGTTCTCCATAGAATGGGTAGTTGTTACTAATTTGAAAATGTCAATGAATAATTTGTAGCAAAAAAGTGAGAGAACAGGTCAAACTTGAAAAAGGCAGATTATCATATCACAATTTGAGTATTTCTCAAAGCTCATATTTAAATTTTTAGTTTTTAATTTAACTTGCATTAAAATTAATGTTTTTGTTATATAGCTATGTTAATTTTAACACATAGATTCATATAGCCACCACCACAATCAGGATACAGAACCATCAAACCCTTCCCCTATTCCTTGCCCTGGTAACCACTGGTCTGTTCCCATTGCTATGGTTTTTTCTTTTTCTAGAGTGTCATATAAATGAACTCATTCAGTATATTACCTTTGGAAACTGGCTTTTTCTACTTAGCATAAAGCTTTTGATATTTATCCATGTTGTTGTGTATATCAATTCCTCATTCCTTTACATTGCTGAGTAGTATTCCATTACATGATGGACTACAATTTATCTACTTACCTACTGAACGTCATATAGTAGTTTCCATTTTAGGTGATTATGAACAGAGCTTCTATAAAAACATTCATGTATAGGCTTTGCATGTACATAAGTTTTAATTTTTCTAGGTAAATACCTAGGAGTGGGATTGCTGAATCATACAGCTAAGTGTTCACTGAAATATAAAATACTGCCTGTTTCCCAGAATGGCTGCACCTTTTTGCATACCCACCAACAGTGTATGAGATTTACAATAGCTTTACAGTTTTTGCCAGTACTTGGCATTGTCAGGTACTTTAAAATTTAGCCATTCTCAAGGGTACATAGTGGCATCTCAGTATGCTTTTAATTTGCATTTCCCTCATGGCTGGTGGTGTTGAGCATCTTTTCATGCTCTTATTTGCCACTCATGTATCTTCTTTGGTGAAGCATCTGTTCAAATTTTTTTGCCCATTTTTCAGCTGGGTTATTTATTTTCTATTTTGTTGAATTTCAGGGGTTCTTTGTATTCTGTGTACAAGCTCTTTGGCAGATAGGTAATTTGCAAATGTTCTCCCAGTCTGTAGCTCATCTTTTCATTCTCTTAACAGTGGCTTTCACAGAACAAAAGTTTGGGTATGTTTTAAATTCCCCATCTTTATTGCCTTTATTCTGTACTCTATACCTGAATGTAAATCTTAAAGAAGTACCCCAGAGACTTAGTATAAATGAGTAGCAGAGTGAACCACACAGTATAAACTACACCTCTAGGAATAGACACTCTTTATTCCTAATTGCAGGAGGAAGTAATCCGTGGCTGGAAGTGCCATCTTTGGCAGTCTCTTTGATTGGAAAATACTGTTGCAAGACAGTGACCAACATTATATAAGACTTAAAGAAAAAGTTTTAAGAGCATCTTTTTCGTTCTTGAAATCTGTTCTCAGGAGGCCAACACATTAATCTTGAAATTGCTGTCACTTACTGAGACTATTTTATAATGCAAAATTAATGTTTGTCAGCATCCTTTTAGGTTGCTCTGGAGACTGAGTGTAGGAGAAAAGGGCATTCTGTCAGGTCTTCACAGGCAAGGCTAAGTGGAAGTATTGAAGCAATTATCTGAATAATTCAATAAAATTCCCTCTTTTATTTAATTATTCAAATAAATCCTTATTTTTCTTTCTTTGCTCTGGCCAGGGGGACTTCTTTGTCATCTAATTTACTTATGAAAAGTGACATGCTGGGGCCGGCCCCATGGCTTAGTGGTTAAGTGCGTGCGCTCCTCTGCTGGTGGCCCGGGTTCGGATCCCGGGCAGGCACCGATGCACCACTTCTCCGGCCATGCTGAGGCTGCGTCCCACAGACAGCAACTAGAAGGATGTCCAGCTATGACATACAACTATCTACTGAGGCTTTGGGGGAAAATAAATAAATAAATGGCAAAGGATTAAAAAAAAAAAAGTAACATGCTTTTATATAACAAGTAGGAGCTTAAAGCTTTTTAATGTTTAAGGTTCTCAGACCTTTACAATAATTAGTAGAGATTCTAAAACAGGGCTCTTCACGGCAGTTTTGAAGACAACAGAAAAAGCATGATGTAATGTCATGTTTTCACACATTTAATTCTATCCCCCAAAGAAACTACTACTCGTTCCTAATTTCCAGCTGCCAACATCTGCAATTAGATACTAGCAAAACAATCATCCTAACAGCTGCTAGAAACATATACTTTACAATAAAACGTCAAATGTGTTTTTGAATGTTGGATAAAAAAACACTCGTTTTCATTTCAGTTATCACCTAACCTTTCTCTCAATTAATTAATCATTCTGTTGAATTGTTTCCCAAAGAGATCACATTCTATTAGCATTCACTACATTTCTTTTTAGTGAAAAGATAACAGAATACAAGGGACATTCAACAGTAAACAGAAGATTGAATTACAAAACCTCGTATCTAGATGACCTCTATGGCTCCCTCCCACTCTCAGGCCCTGGGATTAGAATCAGAGGAAGGTTTTACCAGGTCTACACAAAAAAATTATCATCCTCACCTCTTGTGGCCTTCAAGTCTATTTAGGAAAGTTACAAATGCTTCTGTGTTCTCTCCTACTGCAGGAATCATTCAAAATGCATTATATAAATTCGGTTGAAAAACACATTTGTCAAGGCAGCAGTCTTTCCTAAACTATTTCCAAGAGCAGTGTCATCTGATCATACAGGTTAATGCAGGTTTATCATTTTGCCCACAAAATTGCAGATGAAGCAAAATTGCAATATTTTTCTATTAGTTGATTTGAGGAATGCAAATTAATGAGAAGGTCCCTGAGATTCTTATAGTTGGTGATTTGCCAATTCAGAAATTCTCTGTCTTACAAAAATGATGTAGTGAAATGAGACTACAAATTTTATTTCTTAATTCATTAATTTTCTAAATTCATCTGACTGCTATTTTCCACAATAGAAAATTTCTATAATGGAAAGAATAATCTAATTCTGTTTGCTCTTTTAAAGATAACTACACTTTATTTAAGAATCCTTTGACTACATTTTCTCCGTGTTATTTGAAATTTAAGCAGACTGAGTTATATGGAGTCAAGGAGAGGAGATAGCAGGGAATATAAGATTATGAATTGTTCAAATATGAATCTCAACCTCGTTCCCCAATACACCCACACATACACATGCACGCTTGGCCTGAGATATCAGTTTGTCAGAGTGCAAAGTGGTGTCTTAAGCTTTCTTAAGTATATGAAAAATAACACTTAACAAGCAAGGTCTATTGGTTTGATATTTGTAAGAATATAAAAATATATATGTATAATTTACAGGTTTGCTCCTTTTTAAATTGCTACATGTAGTATAGAATTGTTTTAAAACATTGAATTAGAATATCATAACCATTACTAAGAGCAAGTATAGTTCACAAAGGCCATATTTTCTTCCTTAATGTAGCTTCATTGGTATGACGTTAAGTATTTTTATGACTTTAATATGTTTTTTAAAATCAAGCTTCTGCTGATTTTCCAAATAAATTTTAAAGTATCAATAGAAAGAAATAAAATAATTGAAAGTTTAAATATACTATCTGCAATAAGCATAACCTTTAACATGGAAGTATTCTTCTGTACATACTCTGCATCTATCAGAAGGCACGGTAATATGAATAGCTTGTTAAACACTTGTTCAAAATAGAATGAATGGAAAGATGCTATTTGGTTAGCATACCCCAGTTGAGTTTCCTCTGTAATTACCCAATAAAATAACCACAAATACATAAAGAAAAATGAATATATAAAGAAAAAGACTAAAAAGTAAAAATAGTATTCAAAACTTAGGCAAATTACCATAGTGGGTGTGGTTGACTACAAAGAGGATGCACTGGGGAAGTTTTAGGGTGAAGGAAATGTTCTGTGTGGTCCTGGGGTGATGATTACATAACTCAATTTGTCAAAATCCATGGAACTGTATGTAACACAGAGTGAAGTTTAATATATGCAAACTAAAAAAAAGCCAACTATGCATAAACACTGTAGTGTAGTTGGTGAATTTGTTTCTCACGGAGGTATGGATTAACAACTCTGATACTGGTTTACATGTATATTGGGGTTGAACTGATAAGTAAATGGATGTTGAGTGGTAGGGGCGAAGTTTCTCACTGTTAGAGAGAGAAGTTACAGGTAAACAAGAAAATAAGTCAAAAATTAACCCTGCGCTGCTTTACTAGAGTTGGAGACATTGGTATGAGTTCATGTTTAGCTTAATATATATACAGCTGGATAAATATGGAAACACTTAAAGATACACAGGTTAGTATAAGTACATTATTACCTAGCACTGTCCTCTGAGATGGTCTAGCAACAATGACACTCCAGTAGCAACAAGCACATCCCACACCTACACCTTGGTTTCTAAATATTGTTCTCCAATAAAAGCAACATGGCTCCTTGAAGAAATAGCTGATTCTAGGACTGGAGCAGGGAACATACAAGATAAGCCTGGAGCATCTTTAAGTACCAGAAATTGAGAAAATGCTCAAAAAGCAAAAGGATGGGGGCATCAAAGGGATATGAGAACCAACCTGAAAGAGCTCCTAATGGCCAGGGTTGGAACAATTTTGAGCAACAAAATAATGTAGTATTAGATTGTAATCCAAAGTGGATACATGGGTCCATAGCGACAAAAATAGATGAATGAATAAAGAACTAATGGGGAAAGAGACAAATGTTTCGTGCAGAAGAATTCCAAATAATATGTGTAGACACTCCCCACTATAGAAGGTAGAGTCTAATTCCCTCTACTCCCTAAAATGCTCTAGACTTTGTGACTCATTTCCAAAGAATAGAGTAGGAAATGGGAAAAAATGATAGATTTACTGTGGAGGAACCTGGGAAATGCCCCCTTAACCAAGCAACGAAGGTCATCATCACAGTAATGTCATGTGGATGTTGTGTACCCCCTGGTGTGATGTGAGGCACCTCTGTTGCTTTCTTTCAAAAAACCCACAACTCCAGTGTAATGGTCAATTTTATGTGTCAACTTGGCTAAGCTATAGTACAGAACTATTTAATTAAACAAAATACCTGTGAAGGTATTTTGTAAATGTGATCACTCATATTTAATGACAATAAGAAATATTAATTGCAACTGGACCACTAGCTTACATTGCACACAAAAATGAACTCAAAATGGATTAAAGATTGAATGTAAGACCCGAAACCATAAAACTCCTAGAAGAAAACAAGTGGTGATCTCCTTGACCTTGGTCTTGGCGATGATTTTTTGGATTTGACACCAAAAGCAAAGGAAACAAAAGCAAAAATAAGCAAGTGGGACTACATCAAACTAAAAAGCTCCTGTACAGCAAAGGAAATCATCAACAGAATGAAAAGGCAACCTACAGAATGGGAGAAAATATTTGCAAATCATAAGGGTTAATATCCAAAATATATAAAGAACTCATACAACTCAATAGCAAAAGAAATACAATCTGATTGAAAAATGGGCAGAGGATCTGAATAGATATTTTTCCAAAAAAGACATACAGATGGCCAACAGGTACATGAAAAGGTGCTCAACATCACTAATTATCAGGAAAATGCAAATCAAAAACCACAAGGAGATATCACCTCATACGTGTTAGAATAGCTATTATCAAAAAGACAAGAGAAAACAAGTGTTGATGAGGATGTGGGGAAAAGGTAACCCCTGTGTATTGTTGGTGGGATTGTAAACTGATTCAGCCACTATGGAAAACAATATGGAGGTTCACCCACAAATTAAAAATAGAACTACCATATGATCCAGCAGTTCCACTTCTGGATATTTATCTGAGGAAAACAGGGCTGGCCCCTTGGTGTAGTGGTTAAGTTCGGCACGTTCTGCTCCGGTGGCTGGGTTTGTGGGTTCGGATCCTGGGCGTGGACCTACAGCACTCGTCAGCCACGCTGTGGTGGCAACCTGCATATAAAAAGTAGAGGAAGACTGGCATAGATGTTAGCTCAGGGCTAATCTTCCTCAGTAAAAAACAAAGAAACAGATGAAAAAACCACTAACTCAGAAAAATATATGTATTCCAAGTTCATTGCAGCATTATTTACAATAGCCATGATATGGAGACAACCTGTGTCCATTGATGGATAAATGAATAAAGAAATTGTGGTATATATATATATATATATATAAATGAATATTATTCAGCCATAAAACGGAAGGAAATCTTTCCATTTGTGACAAAATGGATGGACTTTGAGGGGATTATTCTAAGTGACATATGTCAGAGAAAGGCAAATACCATATATCTCACTTATACGTGGAATCTAATAAAAAACCCAAACAAAACAAAACCCAAGCTCGTAGATACAGAGGACAGATTTGTGGTTGCTAGAGGTGAGGGGTGAGGGGGGGGGGAAAATGGGTGAAGGGCATCAAAAGGTACAAACTTCCAGTTATAAAATAAATAAGTCATGAGGGTGTAATGTACCGCATGGTAACTACAGTTAATATCGTATTGCGTATTTGAAAGTTGCTAAGAGAGTATATTTTTAAAGTTTACAATGCAAGAAAAAAAAATTTTGTAACATGTGTATAGTGACGGATGTTAACTAGATTTATTGTGGTGGTCATTTTGCAATACATACAAATATCAAATCATTGTGTTGTACACCTGAAACTAATATAATGTTATAAGTCAATTATACCTCAATAAATAAATTTAAAAAAATAAGAAATACTATTAATTTTTTAGACATGATAATGGTATATTGGTCATATATTTTTTCCCCAAGACACTTTGAACATCTCCTCTCAAAAATCCACTCCTTGCTGTGTCTACCAATACGTACTATTATATCAAGATCCTTACCCTATTCTGATCAAGCCGCTTCCTCTCCCCCTCCTCACTGAAAGACGTACTTTAGCTAGACTTCAAAATCTCATCCATATGTTAACTTTGCCCTCTCCCCTTAGGGATGCTGTGAACGATGTGGAGGTAGTATATCAAGGTAACTCAGCTTTGTCTTATTAACTGGTTGATTTGGTGGTATTTTGGGGAGCTAGCATTCAACAGAGGATTGAAAAACTTCACTCTATTCCGTGAAAAATTCAATGAAAATATATTCCCACCTGGTCACAGAATAAAAAATACTAACTCCATAGATTCAGTTATCTTGTAAGTATCTAGGCAGACAAACATAATTTACCTTCAGAGAAAGAAAATCCAGTTTGGTCTCAGGTTGTCTGAGGCAAAATAAATGTCAAAAAACAATAGTGAGGCACTAAAAAAATTCTGTGACCTACAGATATTTTACCCAATCAACCTGTCATTTAGGCAGCAAGGAGATAATTTCAGTTTTTATTAGGGCTAAGAAAATATATTATCTGTCCACATTCTTGAACAGTTATTGAGTGAAATACTTCAAAAGAATGAGAGATAAAGCATAAAAGTGCTAAAAAAAGATTTTCACTAAAATCAGTTGAAAAAATATTTTATGAAACAATTAAAAAATTATTCTTGAAAGAAAAGATACATCACAGAAAATTAACAATGCAATAGCAATTTAATGTAAAAACAATACTAACAATAATCTGTTTCAAAGACATCAGATCAAATTAACAAAGGCTGAAAAAAGGGGTGGGAACTGTGTAATGAAGGAGAAAAACTATGAAAAACTAAATAGCTTGTATAGATGAGACCTAAAATAACATTTCCCACTTGGAATTGGCATTTAAATACATATTTTAAAGTTTTTGTAAAAGGAAACACCATTAGAATGAAAAACAGGAAAAAAAATCTTCCCAAAATTCATTATGAGTAGAACATAAAGTGGGATGAATAGAGGTGAACAATGTTGAAAATGGGTTTGTAGAGGTGAGCAGAGGCCATCACGTAAAGGACCATGCAAGTCATATTAATGTGTTTGGACCCTAATGATGTAATTTTTGTTTAAGGAAACTTGGAATAAGAGTAGAGGCAGTGTGACTAGTTAGAAGAGCACCAAAGTAATCCAGTTGAGAACTGATGGTGGCCTGGATTAGGGCATTGACATTGGTGACAGAATGGAGTGGAGAGTTTTGCAAAGAAGTTAGAAGATTGACATAGATGTGCTTACTAATAAATTGGATGGAAGAGTTGAGGTCAATGGGGAAATCAGAGTTTCTGATTTGTTATCAGCGGATGACAGGACCATTCACTAAGAGTGGGGGTTGGTGGGGAATGCAAAATGAAATCTGGGCTGGAGATACAGATGTGAGAGTCATCCGCATATACATCCATTTGTTCTACAAATATACTTCTGCTTGTTAGATACCCTGCTAGGCTCTAGGAATACCATCACGAGTGAAACAGACACAATTCATGCCCTCACAGAAATGATAGTTGAGCTCAGTGCTTACAAGGTAATCTGAACGTGGTGACTGCTTTTCTCAAAATTGTCTGGAGTGCTGACACCTTCCTCTACATTAATCATTTATTCATTTAATAAGTATTGATTAAGGACTTGTTGTGGGCCAGGTACAGTTCTTCAATTTCTCTGTAAACTAAATTTGGCCCCACCCTACATCTATTGAATCAGATTTTCCAGTTGATTCTTATGCACATGAAGATTTGAACTCCATTGGTTAAAATAACCAAAACAATTTCACTGTAGAGATCCCCAAAGGGGAAGTGAACAGAGTGACAAGACATGAAGGCCTAGCACAACACCTGCATTTTTCAGAAGTCCTGAGGAAGAGTGGCTCATAAAGGACCCTGAGCAGCCGTGGCCAGAAATTTAAGAGGAAAACCAGAGTTTGTGTTGTGTTGGAAGCCTAAAGAAGGGAATCTTTAATGTAGGAAATTTTGCTTAACATTTAAAATGCTACCAGGAGTCAGTATGATAAGACCTCAAAGATATTCACTGGGTTTAGTGACTCTAGTGAGAGCAAGTTTGGCAATTTTAGAGTGGTAGGTGATGAAGTAAATATGCCAAGAGCCAGCCAGATGTCCATGAAATCTGTGAAAAAGCAGGTTAGAGGGACCAGTAATGAGACTCTGAGGGAGAATTTTTATTTTTTGTTGAGGAAGATTGGCCCTGAGCTAAGATCTGTGCCAATCTTCCTCTCTTTTTCGTATGTGGGACGCCACCACAGCATGGCTTGACGAGTGCTATGTAGGTCTGCACCTGGGATCCGAACCTACGAACCCCAGGCTGCCGGAGCGGAGCAGGCAAAGTTAACCACTACACCACCAGGCCAGCCCCGAGAATTTTTTAAAAAGAAAACTGAATATAACATGCTGATAGGGAGGAGAAACAGAAGATAGAGGAGAGAATTAAAAAAATTAGCTGGGAAAATCTTGGGGGATAAGAACCAGAACACGGGATCTAATATAGATTTAATAAGATTTAATAAGCTCTGATGAAACAGGCAGGAAGAAAGGAAGAATGAATGTGGACCCAGGTGGTTCTGTTTAGGCTGTCAACTTGAAGAGCACAGGCACCTGTCTCTTTGTTCATCTCTTTATAAACAGCACCTGTTACTGTACCTGGCCCACAGCAAGTCCTTAATCAATACTTATTAAATGAATAAATGATTAATGTAGAGGAAGGTGTCAGCAGCTCATCTTCAATTTCTCTGTAAAACATTAGTTAACATCTACTACAAGTATAGGGGAGGATGTGGGATCGGAGATTGATCAGAATAGAGAAGCGCTGAAACAGCCCCAGTAGGGAAAAGAAGAGGGAAACTACAGCATCACAAGGAGTCATGGAGTGCCAGAAGGCAGAGACTGTGGAATCATGGTAATATCTGTTGGACAGAGGCTGATTTTCTCCATCAGCACCCACAGGAAGATGAAGAAGACGGAAATTAGGTTTGTCCATTCCTTGCAAGGATGACCTTACAGTTAGGACAGGTCCTTGTTATCCTCTGTTGCCTCAGGGATTTCTCTATTAAACTCAGGATGTGCCCTCACCCTGCAGTACCATCTCAAATTTAGAATTATTATTCCACCCAGTGACACACCTCATCAAGGTGTGTTCCACTTCACAGTAATCCCTGGCTTCTTCCATTTGACTTGTCCTCTTGGCAATGACACTGCACTGGGCGATGTAGTTCTGGTATCCCCTTCCCCCAAGGCCCCATCCACCCCATAACGCCTTCCCCAGTGGGACATAACCCTCTGAACACCTTCTGCCAGAATCTCAAGTGTCTTCTCAATTTCCCTTCTTGCCATCAATTGACTTTCAATGCAAGTAAATGCTGAATTAGCAACACTATTGTGTAATTTTTCTTTCTATTAGGGAAACCTGGTTAATCCTGGTTGCATTCTGTTTCCACTATTCATCTAGGAACGTGCATCAGATCTACAAGGCCAAGCGGCAGCTAGTTTACCTGGTATCTTTGTGCAAATTAGAGAAAGATGCCCCTTCTGTGCAGGTCAATTAGGAAAAACGTACCCTTGTGGGCCAGTGCAGCGCCAGCAAAAGTTTGGAAGAGCAGACGGTGGCTTTGTGTTGAGAAAGAGGTGCCCTGTCTCTTGGGATGGGGCAGCTCCACACCTGGACACCTAGACTTAGTTAATGGAACACGGGTGGGACATTGACCCCACTCACTGCTTTGGCTGGGGCCTTTGTGCATAGCGGAGGCCCTAATGGGTCATAAACTGATCTGTATAAGGTTTTACATACATTGAAGTGTGAAGAGGCAAGGACTACAATGCATCCACAGAAGAGGTCATTTTAATGTACTGATTTCAGGTCATTATTTAAATACAAAGGTGACGGCTATTTTGCTTTCCATTCTATATCCTTTATTTAAAAAATGAAATGACAACATGGCAGTTTTGTAGTCAAACTGCCATGTATCACTTCTGGTTTACCCTTGTTTAAGTTACCAAACTGAATGTTTTTGTTTATAAATGTGAAAGGAAAGGGAAAAGCCAAAATACTGCCCAAGGAAAAAAAGCCCATTGTTCTGAATAATAAAACTGCCAGAGAAGGTAAATTGTTCGTCAGTGCATGAATTTATTTAAAGAAGATAAAAGACTTCGTTTCCTCGATCTCTCCGATAGAGACACTAAATCAAACCCCAAATCTGGAGTAGCAGATATTAGATGTCAGAGGCATGGGTCACTCATTCATCTCCCCCTTTCCTTGATTTAACTTGGCTCAGAACAAGGGAAAGAGTCAGCTGTAATTAAGATGCAAAAGCTAGTCTCAATCCTCTGGGCGGTGACAGCGGTGCCTGAAATCACAGTCCCTGAAGTGTTCTTTTGTGGCTGAAGAAACTTGATGATGGCGAGAGAATTTAAAGGGGAAGGGGCAGCGGCTAAGGTGAGATCTAATATGCTTTTCTTCTCCTCCATCTCTTGTTTTTCCCTCCAGATGCAGACCCAAAGCCTTGAGGAGAACATTTTGAAAACATCATGAAAAATGATTCTGTGTCTCCTCAAGTTTACTATTTTTGAAATTATCTCCATCAAGACTAAATGAATAATGTGATGAACGTTTTAGTTCTCACGTTTTAACTGATTCCAGGTTACGTAAGTGAAACCCTTTAAGGCCCAAATTGATAGGTTTCTTTTGGGATTGTCCTAAAATCCAGATATTTATAATTCCCAAACCACGTGAATCTCGTGCTTACATGGTGGCCCCCTCTAGATGGGGACAAACAATTGGGGCTCCACCCAGGCATTCTTCCTGCAGTGCAACATCAATTCCATTTCAACCATGGGAAAAATTACTCAGTTAAAGTCTATTTTCTGAATGCAAGTGATTGCCCATCCTGAAATAGCTCTCCTCTGCGGCCTTTTCTGCAGGGGAGATGATAAGGAGTTCGCTGGGCTGACAACATGTGTATGTACAAACACATACACTAAAGTAAATCTTCTAGGAGGAATGCCTCTGTACTCAGAAACTTTGTGTTGATGTTGGATAATGCTTGAGTGAGTTTTTTTTTTTTAATTACAATGTTGATGCATTCATTATATATTTGTTTCAGTCACACACTAAATTTCAAATATCCAAAATGACTTATTTATAAAATGCATTTTTTTTTTTTTGTGGGGAAGATCAGCCCTGAGCTAACATCCGATGCCAATCCTCTGCTTTTTGCTGAGGAAGACTGGCCTTGAGCTAACATCCATGCCCATCATCCTCCACTTTATGTGGGAGGCCACCACAGCATGGCCTGACAGGCGGTGCGTCGGTGCGTGCCTGGGATCCCAATCTGGGCCGCCAGCAGCAGAGCACGTGCACTTAATGGCTACGCCACGGGACCGGCCCCTATAAAATGCATTTTTAAAGCCAGAATTGGAGAGGAATCAGAGCAATTCAATCTTGAATAAAAACTTAATGAATGCCTGCTGGGTTAAGCAGGCATCCTGGAGTGAGTCAGACACTATCTTGGTCTCAAGCAGTGTACAGTCTAGTTAGAGGACTGAGAAAAGGATACAAATAATTATAGTAGAAAGCAGGTGAGATGAGTTATTCAGGAGTACAAAGTGAAATGAGTTCAAAGGAGGGAGTTCTTATATCCTTTTGGAACTGCAAAAAATTTTTGTGAAACTTTGAAATTTAAGATTGGCTTGAAAGATAAATAAGACTTTGATAGACAAAAAAGATTCCTTCCACACATAAGGAAGAGCATAAACAAAGGCATAGAGAGGAAAAGAGTGCCTAGCAAGTGGTTTATTTTGGCTGGAGAATGGGGTACATATGAAAGAATATTAAGAATGAAGACAAGAATGCACTTTTTTGTCTTTTTTGTGGCTGAGTAGTGTTCCATTGTATATGTCTACCACATCTTCTTTATCCATCCATTCATCCATTGATGGGCACTTAGGTTGCTTCCAAGTCTTGGCTATTGTGAATAATGCTGCCATGAACAGAGGAGTGCACCTATCTTTTGAAATTAGTGTTTTCATGTTCTTTGGATTCTCAGAAGTGGAATAGCTAGATCATATGATATTTCTAATTTTTTGAGAAATCTCTGTACTGTTTTCCATAGTGGTTGCACACCTGAAATTTATGTAATGTTATAAACCAATGTGACCTCAATAAAAATAAATAAATTAATTAACTAAAATGTAAAAAAGAGGAGGAATTGGCTGTGGAGAAAACAAAATCTTTTTGTTTTGAGGATTGGTTCCTTTGAATACTTGGCGGGGTGGCCAGGAGTAGAGGGTCTCTCTTTCTATCAGACACAACCATGTGTCCAACCATCATATTGTTGCTATGGATATAAAATTGGGTGTCAGTGCTTACTGATGGAAGTTTAGATGGGAAAATGTAGAGCATTGCTAAAGGAGGGAGAAAGACAAGGGAAAAAATGAAGTCAAGGGAGAAATTATTAGAAATGTTAAATAGGTCAGAGATGTTGGGGAACAGGAGGGCTATTTTTGGTGCTTAGGTGATCACTGGGCTTCACTGAAGAGAACTTTTAGTACAGATCTGGGGGTAGGGTCCAGAAGGAAAAGTCCTGAGTGAGGAGAGGATAATGAAAGAGATAGACAAAGATCTCCATCTGGCATACAGATTCTTTCTTGACTTGAGCCATCATGTGCTGTGAAGGTGACCAGAATTGTGTTAGGGCGACCAACCATCCTAGTTGGCCCGGCACTGTCTTGTTTTAGCCCTGCAAGTCTGCATACCAGGAAACTCCTCAGCTCTGGGAAACTAGACTAGCTGGTCACTCTACAACTCCTACTGTGACCTCTGGCACTTAGTAGGTTTTCAGTAAGTATTTGTTGAGTGAATGAAAAAAGTGTATATGGCAGCCCAACAGCTCTGAGGCTTGGTTCCTTAATTTTGTAAGATGAGGTTGGTAATATCTGTAGTAGCCAGCACATGAGGTTGTTTTGACAACCAAATGAAATAATGCATTTGAGAACATTTGGAGAAAATAAAATAAAATATTATACAAATGTATACGAATGTGGGATTGTTTCTATTAATTTTTGAATATTTTTGATTTATGCAAAAAAGTATACTATTTTTTGTTGAAATTTTGTTCTGTCAACTAACCTCTCATTGCCAGTGATCTGATATTGGCGCTGAAATTAGTAATTAATTTTGTTTATATGGCACCCAACACCCAAGAGCCTCTAGGCACCTGGCCAAATCCTTTTTTAAATATAGTCATTAAATGGAGGAAAAGAGCCAAGCAAATTCCTAAACCAGCAAGTGAAAAAAAGAGCAACTGGCAAATGGGAAACAAAAAAAGACATTAAAAACAGGTACCAGATGAGAGAATGTCACCCACTCTCTAGGGATAAAAATTGGACCCTAAACTTAACAGAAAATTGTTTATATAAAATTAGCTCCCCGTTCTCCTGACCTCTGGATAAATGAGTCCTTGAATCATGGATTTCTAACAAAAATTTCCAACTTCTTATTTATTAAAAATACAATCAGGCTTTTTTCACTCATAAAATTCTCCTGTTAAAGTTGGAAGAGACATTGGAGATCATCTCATCCCACCTTCTTATTCGGTATATGCTTATTGTAGGAAGAGCTCTGAGTAATGTTTTATTAACATGCAGAAAACATAACAAAATTTATGAACATAGCTTGACTAAGTGAAGTGAATGCTCCTCCGTGAATGAGGAATTCTGCAGTTTTCTGCGAGGCTTTTTTCAGAATATAGACAAGGAACAGATCAGGGTCTTTGACCTGACTCTAGCAATCCCTCCGTCCACATCCCAGTTCTCTCCTCCCTCCCAGGCGGAACCACAATCTCATGGCCCTGGGGTATTTTGACTCAATTTTATCCCAAAGGGCTGCACTTCAAAAGAAGACTTCTGTTTTATTATCTGCTTTACTTTCTCTGCCTTTTCTCAGCTCTCATCGCTTCTTTTTCTTTTTTTTCTATTAATAGCTTTATATATTTCTAGAAATGGTAGATGTGATATGATTCAGAGGAATATTATTCAAGGGCTTAATTTTTTTCTCCAAGAAATTCAGCACACTTTAAACTTTTTTTGCATTATCCCACACATACTGCCTTTGAAGATTTCCCTGGGAGACACCCTGTGTGTGAAGTGTCCCCTACATCTCAAGTCTATTTCCACAGCAACAAAAGAGTTTCTGAAATTAGACCTTCTCCACGAATAAGTCGTTGGATAATTTGCAGAATGATTCTTCATTTTAATACTCAAAATTCTCTTCTAACACCACTGTGCTATGCTAACAGGTTTTAATAAATTAAATGCACAAATTTGACCTGCATTTGCTTAAATTGTGAGATGTTGATTCTATGTGAACCTTGCTATATAATGTCTGATTCTCTAATTGTACTGATCAAATTATCACTCTAACGTATCAATATATGATATTATTAGCAAGTACATCTCATTTATTACGGTATTTATTTCATGCATATATAACTTGTCACGTGAGTAGCTTGTGTCAAACTATGACTAAAGCCACCTCTTCCCACTTTCCCTAGTAAAGTCTTAAATCCTTAATGTATAGAGGTGTCTGTTGCTGAGAACAGCTTAAATGTTACTGCTTCCAAAGTACTTCCACTCAGAGAGGATGGAAACCATGAAGTTGACTATATGGGGTTGTATATCAAACCCTGAAAGTTGAGGCACCACTGTCTTTGGCTGAGAGGGAATGTGGTGGAGGTCAGGGAACAAGGACATGGCATCATTAGACCTAAGTTCACTTCTGATTCCAACTCTGATTATTGACTTGACTTTCAGCGGGTGATTAACCCTGCTAAGCCTGAGTTTTCTTATCCACAAAATAGGAAAATATGTTTTATAGATAAAGCAGGTAAAAACATATTGTAAATAAATTATAAAGCAACATACAAATGCCATATATTATTACTTTGTTTCTTTTTATACTTCCCATAATGCCTTTCTAGTCACCCAATAAATGCTTTTCAATCAATGGTGACATGAAATTTCTACAGCAAGTCAAATATAATTATTTCTTGTAATTAGTCACTTTTGGGGAGCTACATATATCCCCATTAAATTTTATTTCTTAGAAGAGTACTGGAAATTCAATTATTTGGAAACCATTTTTTCCCTTGGATATCTGGGATAAAACATTTAAAATAAATCTTACAAGCTAGGTACAAGACTACCTTGTAATATTGGCTATAGATTTTTGAAGCAGGATTACATTTAATACTCAAAACCAGTTTTACAGTTTAGTAATATGTTTTTTTTTCCCTTTTACAGGGAAAAATTTGGCCCAAATCCAGCTGCGTTGTTTGTATGGTATTCTGTCAGCCAAAATTTAGTCCACGGGGTTTGAATCTTTTCCTTTTTCGGGTAAACAAAACCAAATAAAAACACAGTTATTTGTAAAATTTTTCCTGTAAAATTTACAATTTATTGTGCTCTTTTTTACTTCTTTGGCAAAATATTGACTGTGAGGGCACTGTCTGGATGCATTTGAGACAGATTTCTATTTTTAAGCTTCTTAGAAAATTACTTCTGTTCTTTGGGAATCATCTTAAAGGATTTATTACAGTAATTTTATTATGTAGAGTTAAAATATATACTAGGATGATTTCACACTTGATAAAATATAGTGCCAAAATAGATTTAGATATTTTCCTCAGCATAAATACATTCTGCCCTAAGTCTCTGATTTCTCACCATTTTCTTCTTTCTTCACACCCCCTACGAAGGTATTGAATTTTTACAAATAAATTAACAGTGTACAGGCAAGTTCTCCCTGTTTTAATCCCAGTCCCTGGGCCAAAACTCCTTTAAAATATAAATTGCCCTAGGATCTTTAGCTTTTACTTTCATATCAAAGACTTCTTTCTAACCCTATATCAATAATCATGCTGAGTGAACTGCATTGTACTCAGTTCATCGCCTCCAGAAAAAAGAAGGGTTTAATTGATATTGTCTGGCTTTTGACTTCATCACTAGAGGTAATCTGAACTAGGACCAGGCCAGATCCTAGACTGCACTTGATGGGCAAGATTCTTGCATTTGGCCACAATCGTTTGCCATTCTTCTTCTCCTTCTCCTCTCCCTTCTTCTTCTACATTTTCTTCTTGGAACCATTATTGAATGTGGTGGCAGATGGCCTGTCTCTCAGTGAAACCAAAGGCATATGGTAAGCTGTTTTCAATGGTGCCATGCCATCTAAGTTGCAGTGTTTATATTTCAAAAGAAAAAATAATTTAGCCTGTGATACCAAATCTTGAATGTAGCCACAATGAATGCTTAATTCCCAAATACCATGCATTTTGAAGTTTCTAAAAGATTGCGTAGGAATCCTCTCTTGAGGGTAAGAAGCAGACAGTCAAGTTTAGAAAGGTAGGAGCTGGCTCTTAGGTGGATCTGACAATTCTAAGAAAGAGACCAAAAAGGAACTTTTAAAAAAACCTCATTTTAATAGGTTCAATAGCTTGAGAGAGAATATGAAATTTTCAAAACAATGTTATCTATTTAAGTTAAAACAATGCACTCATTTTAAATGCAAACCCTTTGGCCATTTCCTTTCTTTTTCTGTGTCCATTAAATTATATACAAGGATCAGAATATAGGGGTTAAAAAATTCCTTAAGTTATTTGTATGTACACTTCATTAATTCTACATAAATAATTCATTTTAGAGTATTAGTGGTTAAATAAAACTAGAACAACAACAATTAAAATTCTAAGAACAGAACTTCTGCTCAGTATTGTTTTTTCCTTATAACACAGTGAACCTAGGTCTTCCCAGAAGACTGGAGTCAGAATTAAGGTTAACTCACACCGTCGTATCTCTCTGGAGTCCACATTTCTGCCTGCAGAAAATCAGCACCATGCAGCAGGGACAGCTGCTGTGATAGCAACCCTGTCATTGTCCTGGGCTGAACTCCCAGGGGAGTAAACAGGCGGGGTAAGAGAGGAAACCACACCACAGCTCTCAGAGACTCCATCTTTATGAGCATCTCAACACTTAAAATCTGGGCAGCGCACTTGTCGGAATTCAGTGTTGATATTTGCTAGCTTATTAAGCATAAGAAAGCTGCAATTTTCTTTCCTCAGCAGATACATATTTTTTCTTTCTTTTAATGGAATTATTATTTGTTAACAAGTCTTACGGCCTTTGTAGAGCAAATCTCTGCACTCAAACTGTTACATCATGACCAGTTCCCACAAGACTGATCGATAATCATCCCTTTCCTCTGCTTCAGATTTGATGAATCTACCAGAAACTACTAGATATGATAAACATTATCCCTTCTTTTCTCTCTTAGATTTCTCCTCTTTTATGAAGTGCTATGCATTTATTTCCCATGAGATTCATTATGTTTATGCATCACAATTGTGATGCTAAAACTCAGAGAAGGCAACTTTGGAAGTTATATGTAAAGTGTTACCTCTCCCAGGACTGGAATGTTCTTTATCTACATCTTCCCCCATTTGCTGTCTGTTGTATCACTTAGATATGCTAAGGGGTTTGTAAAAAACACCTTTATTTAGGATGAAATGCTTGTTACTATAAAATTTCTTGACTGCTGGAAAAGACCCAGGAGTTATTTTATACAGCACAATGTCTCTGATGTCTGTTTGGTCTCCCCTGCCCAAATTTTTGCAGGTAGAGGGTTAGAGTCTTTCTTTTTATCAACTAGAATTACTTAACATTGACGTTCTGTCTTGTTATGATAAATCCTGATGTACATGGTTGGAGCGTGTAGTTGTGCATTTTAATAACTAAATTAAAAAGTGGCTGTTTGGAACCTATTAATATTCTGATAGCATCATAGTTAAAAGCACATAATCTGAAGCTAATTGCCTGGGTTGACTTACGGGTCCTCCGTTTATCAGCTTTGAGACTGTAGGCAAATTACTTGACCTCTTTGTGCCTCAGTTTCATCACTTGTAGAATGGGAATAATAACAATACTTTCCTCACAGCGTTATTAGAAATATTAAAAGAATTAATGCATACAAAGCACTTAGAACAGTGCCCAACACTGAATAAAAGTTAGCCATTTACTTTTGTTTTGTTTTGTTTTTTGGTGAGGAAGATTGGCCCTGGGCTAACATCCATGCCCATCTTCCTCTACTTTATATGCGGGATGCCTGCCGCAGCATGGTTTGGTAAGCAGCGTGTAGGTCCGTGCTCGGGATCCAAACCTGCGAACTCTCGGCTACTGAAGCGGGGCATGCAAATTTAACCACTAAACCACCAGGATGGCCCCAGCTGTTTACTTTTTAAACACAGCACAGAAGGTAGAAAAATGTGATTCACTGCTTATGGATCATTATTGTATTATAAGTGTTTTGTTGTCCCTATAATTAATCTCCCATTGGGCAAATCTCTCAGCCTCCCTTAACCTTACTTTTCTCGTCTGTACAATGGGGATAATAAAGTTACTTTAGAGGTATTATTGTGGATATTAGGAATAAAGTATGTAAAGCTTCTAGTCTAGTCCATGGCACAGAGTAGGCACTCAATAACGTGTTAGTAGTTGTTGTTAGTCATTTGCTAAGCTCAGTTCTCTCTAATGTACAAGGAACTGATTTCAGAACTAAAAATATGTATGAAAATATCCTTTCTGTATTTCTATTGAAAACAAATTTATGAGGGACATATTTAGCAAAATTCAGAAATATGGAGCAACTGATTAAGCTAATGTTGCACCTTTTTATCAATCTGTCCTGGCTAAGCATGAGAAAGCTCAGGCCAAATTCCTTAGCTCAAAATTCAGACTGGTGCCAAGGGAGCCATCATCCTGGATGTGGGCTAAGAGCAGTTAATGTTGATTCACATATGGTTTTCCTTTTACTAAATGAGATTATTCCTTTGAAACTGCTGCGTTCCCAAGGTCAATGAGAACTTTGATCTTCTGCAGGTGTGCCTGTTCGTAGGAAGGTAGCCTTCAGATGGTTTAATGTAGTTGAATTTCAGACCTTAATTTGGAAGAAGAGAATAAAATTAACTAAATGAATAAAATGCTTGTTCTTAATTTTAAAATTAAAAGAATTTAAAAGTACAGATATAAATTGTTATTGACATTGTTCAGGAAACTTTTGTCTAAAAAATAGAATAAAGATAAATGTAGTATATCTATTATATAGCAGCTAACATTGTTATGCATTGTATAGCATGGGGAAGTTTTTTCTATTATGTGTTACATTTGACATTTAGTTTCCAAGTACTTACTGACGGAAAAAGAATTTAGCGTGTGCATTTTCCTTTAAGGAGCTCTGTTTCTATCCTATTTTGCTTATGCAAAATGTCTATCTTTTACATATCTGAGGAACAGACATTTTTAGTAGTCATCTTAGTAGTTAGTTAAGACAATTTGTTTACATTGAGCTAAAATGAACAACAGTCACAGAATTTTATTTTACATGTACATCATTAGTTGAAAGCTTTAGTAATTTTAAAATAAAACCGTTAAGATAGCTCTCTCTTCCTCCCCCCTAAAAACAAGTAAAGGAAAACATGCACACATAGACACGTGCATGTATAAAAACTAAAGAATGCCCTTTTCTCTCTCTGTCCATTTTTTTCATATTTTCTATCTTATTTTTTTCAAACCAGTGAATCTCAACTGTTTTAGTTTTCTAAATAAGTCATGATGGTGCCAAGGGGAGGATAATTTTCAAAGAGCTATAAACATCTATCTAGTGGTTGTAAAACAAAACTGATTTTGATAACCCATTTTTCTCAGTAAGAATGTTAATCAAATAGTGCGATACAAGGGGCCGGCCCGGTGGCGCAAGCGGTTAAGTGCGCGCGCTCCGCTGCGGCGGCCCGGGGTTCGCTGGTTCGGATCCCGGGCGCGCACCGACGCACTGCTTGGTAAGCCATGCTGTGGCGGCGTCCCATATAAAGTGGAGGAAGATGGGCACCGATGTTAGCCCAGGGCCGTCTTCCTCAGCAAAAAAAAAAAAAAAAAAGAGGAGGATTGGCGGATGTTAGCTCAGGGCTGATCTCCTCACAAAAAAAAAAAAAAAAAATAGTGCGATACAAGGATATTAAAATAAATTTATAAAATGACAGTTTTTCAAGATATTCACGTTGATTTGTAGATTCTGGGCTACCTTGGTTGTTAAGTATCACTACCCCAGGTCTCGATAGCAACTGGATTTTGAGTGGCCTTCCCCAAAGAGTGGTCTGGTGACCACTGCATCAGAATCATCAGAGCCCCTTGTTGAAAAGGCAAGTTCTGGGTCCCCACATGGGACCTGTGTAATCTGATTCTCTGGAGGCTCAGCCCCAGAACCATGTATGCTTAACAGAACCCCAGATAGTTCTTGTGTACACAAAACTTTGGGAAGCAAGGGGTTAATATCTGCATCTTCACCCTCTTGATTTCCTAAACTACAGCTGAAAGCCAGTTGTCCGTTAGGGTGGAGACTTTCCAGCACCATAGATCTCATCACTGGCAGCACATGAGAAGAACCTAGAAAGCTTTCTAAAAATGTCAGTGCCTGGACCTGCACCTGAGAGGGTTAAGAACAATGCTCTAGTCCTTAATATTTGAAATACAACATTTAGTAATTAGATATGCAGTGGCTTGTACTATCTTCTTTTTAAGTCATGGCTAAGTTTTTAACCTTCATTGTGACTAGAAGTTCCACAAGGGTCATATTTTTGAATGTGTGTATTTCCCCAAATAATGGTGCTGGGCACATAGGAGTAGTTCAAGCAATACTCTTTGCATTATAGAGATTGGACTGGAACAAAGAAAATAAGGGGATAATGAGTGCGGGATGAAGCGATTTCTTAAAAACAGTAGTGTCCTACAGGGAATGGAACAATATCAAGCCAAAGAAAAGGAAGCTAACTCACCACACAGGGGCCTGAAAGTTGAGAGGATATGATGAGCTTGAAAATTATGGGTCAGGAGAGGTGCATTTCCTCCCAGCAGATTGGGGAAGGGGGTTGTGATCATTACTGCCATGGCCAGTGGGGGAACATCCGGTTCCTTGAAGGGGCAGGTACACTGTGCGTGCCAGTCATCTGAGCTTGTTCCAGGAATGGTGGTGGGAGATGGAATTTACAACTGCCAGTGGACATAAGCAGGCCACTATTCTGATTGTTTTATTAAATATAGCAATCTAGTTTTAAAAACGCTGGCTTTTTGATAAAATATAACTGTTATTCTAACCAGCAATGGTCAATTCAATTGTAGGGGTTTAAATGAATTTTTTTGTGTTTGATTTTAATTTCAAACGATTTTTTTCCTGATTTTCTACAAACATTGCTTTGCCTTTTATTTCATGTTGTTTAGTCTGTAAGTGAAAGCTGTTAAGAGTTCATAACAAGACACTCTGTAGATTACAGTTGTCCCTGGATATCCTTAGTCTTTGAGAAATGTGGGTCTCAGAATTGTAGATTCTATAGAAAAGGTATTGACTACATCAGCTGATTTCAGCTAGAGTAAGAACGGAGATGACTGAGTGTTAATAAATTTAAAATAAGAAGGGTTGGTGGTGTTGATTAGAATGTGGGGTAGCTACCTAATTGTAAACTATGAAAACTTCTTTGAGAACGTGGGCAAAAGACTAAATATCTGTTCTTAGGTTCCATTTTAGGATGGATTACTTATTAATTTGAGGGCTATATGATTATTTTATGATGGTGGCATTTATAAGACTGTTCTGGTACAAGTTGTGAATTGGCAAGTAGGGGATCTGATTCGAGTTATAAAGTAGTGGAAGAAGATAGCTTTTTTTTTTTTTTTTTTTAGTAGTTATTCAAATAGGGTGGAAAAAAAGGCATTACATAGGGGCATATATGCAGTCAAAAAACAATATATGTATATAATAAAGTTGTATTGGAAGAAGAGCTACAAAATGCCTCCAGGAATTCTTAGTGGGAATTAACAGAGAAGGTGAAGAAAAATACTTCAGTCTCAATGTCTGTATATCCACATAGCTGTATAGAGTGTGAGAATGTGAGAAGTAAATAGTGAACTTGAATTTTTCATACAAGGCAGTAAATTCAGACAAAAATTACTGAGTCCAGTTGAGTTATAATTCATGATTAGAATATCAAAGAAAGGGGATTCTTCCTCAAAAAAAAAAAAACTAAAACCATAAAGAAGAAGTCTATTTTCCTGAACACAACTGTAATTACGATGGCTTGTTTTTGTTTTTTTGATCTCAATTCAAAAGTGAATATCACTTGGAAATTTTCCTCTGTGAAAAGTTAGGGGAAGTAATCAGAAATAGATATACCTCTGTAGGTAATTTGATCCTAGGCATTCGCGAATTCGGTATTTTAGTGTGATCCGTATAAAGCAAATAAGTCTAAGTCTACTCTGTTCATTTGTTGTGTTCAAGTATTTAATCACGCTGTATGTATAATTTTGTATAAACTCTAAATGAAGAACATGTGATCACACTAGAGTTTGAAACTTTTAGGTTATACTTAACTTTTTGTTATAGCTTCAAGACAAAAAAGCTCGCATTTTAATGCAATATACATAAAACCTTTCCTGCCCTTCCTCCCCCAGGGTTCCAGTTTATAGATATTTCTCATGGCTCCATCCCCTTGGTGTAAATGTCACATAGCTATCCCTTCTCTGCAGAAGGGAAGAAAGCCTTGGCCAAGCTCCGTTTTAAGAAGATAGAAATGACAGCCAAGTCACCCATTTGCACAGAAAGTGTGAGCGGAGAGTTTGCTTACACTTTTCAAATACAGAGGCGTGATCTCTTGGTCAGGGAACTGATATATTAACAATATGTCATCTGTAGTTGTTACAGGTGAAAACCAAATGGAAGTCTGGCTCATTTCCTCCCCCAATTTCTCTCCTTTAATCTCCGCTCCAACACCAGTTGCCTCTGAAATAAACGTTACCTTGAGGAGGAGTGCTTTTTTCTTCTTCTTTTTCGTTTTAAAGCAGGAGTTGGCATCTGGATGCTTCAAGCTGCCAGGTGTATCTCATGTAGAACCACAGCTGTTCTCTCTGATAACTGGAGAAATAAAGAGCAAGAAGGAGCCAGACATTTGGAGTCAGCAAGAGACAATGCACTGTTATTATTTTAATTACACAGGGCCACTGATTTGTATTGTAATTGCAATATAATATTTTTTAAAAGTTCATGGTATTCATGGAAAAATACCAAGTATGTCATTTTCAATAGCCCTAAAGGTTACCAACAAGAGCAATGCTTAGACACATAAACCAAGAGAGAGGGAACAATGAGGATTGCCACAGTTTTTGATGCTCTATCTTAAAGTCAACCTAACTGGGAGATTAATGAAACAAGAAGTAAAAATTGAATATATTCTCTAGTTAATCTGCCATGATATCATTCTTTTCATGATCACTTTCTATCATAAGAGATTTTTATCTGAACTTTTTTCCTGCATAAGTATATTATTTTTAAATTGTAGAAAAATTTCAAAATGTAATTTTGAATGTAAATGTAAATTTCAAAATGTAATTTTACTAGTAAGTTATCACTGCTTTGGGTTCATATCTGTATTTACCTACAAACTGATGTCTGTAGGCAATTGTATTAGGTTATATAAAAAAATCAAAGTCAAAGAAAGTACTTTTAAAAATAACATACATCTGGTTTATATGGATCAATCATGATCTACACATAGATTTCACTAAGCCTCAATATATTATTACAGTTAATCTAAGCTATCATTACCATAACAACATGAGCAAAGAGATGGCTGATTTAGCAGATTGTCTTAAGGCAATACTGTGCTAATCAATATGATTACTAGTATGGTTTAGTAGAAGATATTTAGATTCAGTTTACACAATGGAAAATATTTTACTTAGGAGCACATTTCATAATTTTTAAAACATATATTCATCACATTAAAATATGCAAACATTAAATTTAACTATTATGTTTTTAATTATAAAATATTAAAGCAATATCTAAAATGTGTTGGAAAGTATTGGAAATATGGAATTAGATGCATCCCCAGTTACACTGTTTTCAGTGTAGATATTCAATCAATTTTGAGAGCCTTCTATATGCCAGGCAATACTCTCAAGAAGCTTACATTCTAGTGAAAGCGACAGGGAATAAACTATAAATGTTTCAGTAGGTGATAGCTATTATCAACAAAATTCAAATAAGACGGCGAGAAGAGTGATGAGTAAGAGCACTGTGTGAGAAACCTCTGTGGGGAAACCTCTCAGATAAGGTGAGATCTTTTAAGCAAACATCTGGATAAAGTAAGGGATTGGAACATGCAACTACCTTGCACAAGAATATTCCAAGTTAACATGAAATGAGCGGTAGAGTTCTCTTATTGGTAAATTACTACAAATATTTGTTTATTCCAAAGATATTTATTGAGGACATTCTAGGTCCTAGGGACTGGGCTCAGCAGAAGGATTACAAGGATGGATAAGATATGGTCCCTGTCATCAAGGTATTCATGGAAAGGCATAAAAAGGTAATTATAACAAAAATACTAATTACCATGATTGGGGCTAAGCACAGAGCATTTAGGTACGATTTCTACATTTTATTTTGATTACACAATTATACCACTTAACAGTGGTATAAGTCTCATCTCTAATTTGTCTTTAATGAAGACTTATAGTAATTATTATGGTTATATGATCAGAGGGATTGGGTCAAATTCTGGCTCTAGTACTGCATTAACTAGGACTTTTCCTGTTGCATTAATAGAAATCCAACTCTAGTTTAAACAAAAGGGGTATTTATTGGCTTTTGCTACTGGCAAGTCCAAAGATTGGCATTAGCCTCAGCTACACCCAGATTCAGAGGGTGTCATACGATTCTTTCCATTTCTCAGCTCTGTTTCCTTAGTATCGACTTCACTCACCAGCAGGCTATGTTTTTGGGATGACAAAGAAGGCCACTGGTGCCCTAAATATATATGACTCATAACACTGACTATTGTAAAAGCAGAGAGATCATTTCTCTCCCAGCAGCCACGTCCATTGTCTTGGCCTCTGGTCCTGCAAGATCACGTGGTCACTCCTAGACCAGTCACTGCATCCACCCTCACTATCCATTCTGGTGACTTACCTGCACTTGCAAGGTTTGATCAGGGATAAGCAGGGCAATATAGTGACAGATTTACTAGAATCCCATCCAGTGGGGAATGGACAACAGAAAAATGGTTCTTCTACTATTAGAAGAAAGACAAAGAGTACTGTGCTGGCAAAGACTAAAAAATTCTACTCCAGATAAATTAATTCTGTGACCTTGGTCAAATCACATCACCTCCCTGAGTCCCAGCTTCATCATCCATAAAAGCACCAAGCTCAGCGTGTCCAATTAGATAAGGGAGTGTGTAACAAGGTCAAGCACGTAGAGAAAAGTGCTTAATAAATAAATGTATCATTATTATTACTACTAATAAACAAATGCTGTATAATTTTTAGCAAATTTCAGCTAGTAGAGATCAAAATTTCAGAAAAGATGAAGGGTAGACTCCTTCCCTGAAAATGAAAGTGACAGGGCCAGCCAGAGGCTGGATACTGTGTGCTCCACTGAGAACCATTGCCTTTGGCTACAGGGAGCCACGTAGTTGCACAATGTAGCTCCGAATGGAATTTGTGCCTAAAAGATCAGAGAGCTTCCTTCTTGTTGCTCCTTCTCGAATATACTAGAATGTTTAATATTTTAGTGACTTAAAGAGAATGCAGATTCTTTTCATAGCATTCCTATTCAATTAAGATAATAGTTTAAATTATAATAGTATGTACTTCCGTGCTAGGATGCTATGAATTTATTTTCATTTTGAATGAAATATAAATGTGGCATTTTTATGTTTCCTGAATTGGCTCTTGGGCAGATATGACTGCTCACCACTGCTCTAGGCCAGGGGTTGCTAACCATGGCGTGGGGACCAAATTTGGCCCTCTTTCCGTTTTTGGATGGGCCCTAAACTAAGACTGGGTTTACATTTTAACTTGCCCTTTGCAGAAAAAGTTTGCTGACCCCAATTTCAAGATAATCTTTTCCCTGAGAATTTTATTCCCTCTTTTCACAGTTACCATCCAGATCTTGGTAAGCAGCTCAGTTTATATTCCCCGTGCTGTTCCAGGCAGTTGATACAAAAGAATGATGTCTCTGAACAGGAAAGGGATTTTGCCCCAAATATACTTTCTGCATATTTTGTTAATTTTACCACTTAATATGTTTCTTCCTCAATGCCTTTAAGAAACTTGATGTATGCCTTCTCTCTCCTAGGATCTGGAGAGGAGCATCTCCATCAGAGCTTCTGACTGTGGATTCCATCCTTTGATTCTCTGCTCAGTATCACTGTCCAAGTGCACCAATGCATTCTGCCACATGACTGACTCTAGACTTCCTCAATCTACACACTAGGCTCCTTTCATTGCATAAGTTTTTCAGACTAGCAGCTTATCACTCAGCAGACCTTTGAAGAATATATCGCAGAACAGGTCAGGATAAGTAAAGGGGCAGGGCTACTGTGCTGGTTTGGGTCCTCCAAGAAGCAGACACGAAGGTTTGATTAGAGGGAAAGTGAGAAGAGACCTGGGAAAGCTTTCAATTCCTGATGCAGGTCTAGCCCCTGTGAAGGAGAGAGGGAAGGAAGGGAGGAGGGGCAGGAAAAGTTGTAGAGTGCGTTAGAGTCCTACAAGTTTTGGCAAAGCCTAAGCGTAGTTCCTGAGCCAAAGAACCACGTCAGAGGGGTTTGTATCTCTCAAAAATGAGCCTGTCTTAGTATCCCTGCTGCACTCAGTCATTGCCTGGAAGCAGCCCGTGGGAAGCATGGCTTCAGCGAGCACAGTGGCAGATTCAGAGCGCAGCAGCGGGTCCTTTGGTTAATTATGCTCCTGTGGTTGGAGTTCTGCAACAAGGCACGTTCTCATGTCTGCCACAGCCACACTGGATGATAAAGAAAATTACGCATACTGCTATGGGCCGGGAAAGAAAGAAGGTCCAGGACATAGAGAGACAAGTGAGAAAAAGAGGAGGGAATTGGAAAACAATGTTCCTCTCATCTAATGCTACTTAGACTGATTCTACCTGAAGAAGTGGCTGCTGGGAAAGGAAGAATGGAGATTCGTTGCCCCTCACCACTCGCAGAGTTGGGGTAGGCATGCAAGGCAGCCAGCAAGAGTCTGGCATGGACCAAAGAGGCAGAAGAAGTCTGGACAATACGTGTAGTAGGAAAACTGTGCCTTTCTATCCCACAGCTGGAGAGGAGGGCTGGTGAGCAGTCCATCGCCTGTATCTTGATGTCTGCGCTTGACTTGTGCAATTTTCTTCTCATAGGTTTTTCCATCTCTAGCTTGTCTCCAAGCCAGATATCTGTTCGAGACGCTGCTGTTCAAACAACTTTTCTTGACAACTGCCACAACAGAGAGAATGATGAGCATGGCTGAGCTGCAGTTTGCGGTGGGAGCCCTTTTTCTAGAGTTGTCAGTAGTGACATGGCAACTGTCAGTTTCCAGATCTGGTCAAGACAGTTGAAGGATGATGTCCAGTCTTAATAAAAAGAATGTCCTTCAATGTGCCAGTGCTTCAATTTGTTCGGTTTCCTTTAACATGTTAATTAAGGGAAGAAGTGCTTTCTTAAAAAGGATGATATATGTGAGATTTTGATCTTCTGCGTTTCTCATTGTAAACATCTCTAAGGAAGCTTGACACAGACCTGGACTTTTCCGTGTGAAATGGAAATATTTAATATTCTATCAGTTTTGGCTTTCTTTGTGTGTGTGTGCGTGTGTGTGTGTGTGTGTGTGTGTGTGTGATACTTTTCCCAAGGGATAAGCAATTTAGCTGATGTGCCCACTGTTTATTTGAAACCAACTTAACAGGTAATAAAGGCGAAGAGTATTTACTTTTCCAGTGTTCTTTCATCTATTTTGTAAAGATTAAGGAGCGATGAAACATATAAAAATGAAGCTATTTAATCTCTATAACTCTTTAAAACCTATAAAGATAAAGCTAACTTTCTGCCCTTTTCATTTCCTGACTTCTTTCCACTTCTGTAGGTTCATCTAAGAGATATATATTTTCTCAATTTTCTGATGAACTGTTGTTGGACTTTCCTTTTGTGTGTTGTAGTGGAGTGGCAATTTGGATTTATTAAGAAATTAAATGAGAAAGGAAAAGATAAGCTCTACTAATTTAAAGGTTATGGACACTTTCTTTCCCAACTAATTTGTTATGCTTTTGGAGGACATGAACTACATTTCTCAGTGGGATACATGATATACCAATGATCTTACTTTCATTTTTCTCTCCCCTCCTTTTTGGCCTTTTGATATGTGGAGATGGTTTTAGAATCATTTATCAACTAATTTCTTCTAGAAGAGTATGTCTTCTGTTTACTAACATTCCTATCCATTGGATTCATAGAACAAGTTTCTAGCTTTGCACCCCTTTCAAGAGTGAGAGACGTTGAGTCTTTAAAAAGAAGTAATAAAATATAATATCTTAAAAAAAAAACTAACTTTAACAATAGTTACTGTTCCATTTTAATTCTGGGACAATAAGACTGTAAGTGTCTAGATTTCTACGTTGATCTCTATCGTCAGTGATTGTGGAAAACATTTTTGTTATTCACTTTAATATGAAAATTATTTTGGTATCCAACATATAGGATATTTGAGGTTATTTGTGCCAGCATATTGGTTGGAATAGAAAATCACAATTTCTAACTGGTGACAACTCTTATGAAAGAAGAAAATTCCAAAGCTCACAAGGAATAATTTCATACAGATCTCTCCTATATTATATATGACTTCTATAATCTCAAAAGTTACAAGTCAACAATAAAATAAGATTAATAAAGATTACATTAATTTCTACTGTTGTTTATATTTTAACACAATAATTATTATCTTTATCATAAGCATTAGCAAACTTCTATTAATTATTTATAATATACATTAGCACATGATATCTATGTAATAAATAGATCTTTCAATTTAAACACGACCCTGGATTGTTGATTTTGGAAGTTTCTTAAAAGATTAAAGTATTCATGTTAATTTCACATTTTTTGTCTTTTTTAGTTTTAGTTTTGGTGTGGTGTTCAATATTAGTAATATTGGTAAAGAATTTAAATAAAAAGAACTTACAGAAGCCCAGGAACGTGGGCATGAAAGAGGTTGATTGGGAGAGAGACACATACTGCTGGGGTTACCATATGCCGTACAGGTTTCCCTCCCTCTCTGTCAACATATGCTATTTTGTTCTTTGCCTTTTGTCAACAGAATCTGGAGACATGATAAAGAAACATAATTATGTTTGTTATTCAAGACACCTTTTCTCTCTGGTTTCTGTAACAGAGCGAAAAGACCAGTTTGAAAATATTATGTTTTGAAAAAAAATATAGCTCTGTTTTGAATCTGTAGACAAAGATCTGCTAACAGCGGTTGCCTTTGTGGAGCAAGTTTATGAAGAATTTTCACTTATTATTTCAGTCATTAAAAGCTTTTTAACCAAGATCATGTATGGCTTCTATAATCTGAGTTACAGATCAGTAATAAAGATAATATTAATTTTTATTATTTATATTAGTCTTTTATTACTTAGAATTACAATATAATTATTCTAATTATCTTTATTACCAACATTAACAAAATTAAATATCTATAATAATGACTTATGGATCAACTGTGGTTCTGGCTTTTAAGGAGTTTTATGGGTGGCAGAGAAATTGAAATTTATTTTGAAAGCATAAAATCTTTGCTCTTTTAAATTTAAGCTTGACTTTTTTGACAAAAATGGCTCTGGGTTCTATCAGAAATGACCTAAAAGTTATATATTTCAGAAATTACTCATAAATAGAGTGGTCATATAATTTATCCTCTAAACCAGGACACTTTTGAGAGTGAAAGAGGTTCCTAATTAATAATTACTTCAAGCAACAGGCCTTGATTGAAATTGTTCCATGTAAACCAGGACACATAAAAATGGTTACTACTAATCAACTAAAAACAAAATACTAATAAAATAGATACAGGAAAACTTATTAAGGAATCTATGTTGATGAATATGGTTTAATAAATTATTATTCTGCTGTTTAGTCAAACTAAGCATTTTAGGCTTCATGTTAATATTTGAAGCTGATATATGAGAAATGTGTTATTAGGCTAGTCAGAGTAATGCAGAATTCAGTATGAAGTGAGTGGGCTCATTTCAACGATCTCCAAAGGGTTCATAACCGAGGGACACAAAGGGCCTCATTATGAGGCTATTTCTACTCCATCACCAAGGCCCTGATAATAGCACCAAAAGGGCGGCTCCAAGATGGTACTGGGTATAATTTTCCTTCTAGAAATGCACTTTCAGTTTACACACTGTACATCTATGCTACTATTTCCCTATCAAAAATTTGCTGATTTAGTTCATCTATGCAGAAATTATTCACAGGCACAAAACAGAGGGAGAGGGTGGGAGTAATTGGGGTGAAGGTGAAGTTTCACTAAATTCGGAAATAACTTCTAAAGAAAAAGATAATATATTACATTCAAAAAGGCATTTGTTACTCATTCTTCTTTGCTGCTATGTAGTTCTACTTATCAGGTAGTAAAAGAGACAAGGCAATTTTCCACTGAATATGGTAAAAACCAAAAGGATAGAAAAAAATAGTTAGTGTTGAGGCACCTTATTGGGTTTGCTTATGGGTTTGCTTAATCTGTCTACAGTATCATCTCTGAGACAATAGCCACTGCATCCGATACATGGAAACCTTTCTAAGCTCAAAAGACATATTTTTAGGATGGTGAATGCCATTTCTATTTGGCCAACTGCTGGGATCTGATTGGTCATTACCCTATTTCAGGGGAATCTTCAAGGGCTAATCAGGGGTGTTATCAGCTATGACTTTTATTGCTGCTGCACAGAAAAGTTAGCAATAAAGAAAACTGTAAATTCAGGATTCATTCTTTGCAGGGATGTGCCTCATGCTTGGAAGATTGATGAAGAATTCCTGGTCCATTGTTTATTAAAGATACCACCATTCTATAGCATTTAATTGTAAATCCACTCTTTGACATCCTAACTAATGGTTCCTGCTAAATTAATAAAAGCAACATATTAAGTTTAAATCCCAGATAAGGTAAAGATTGCCGTTTTAATATCCCATCCATATCCTTTATCTTTCTACAGGGGCTTTCAGGCCAGTAGTTTTAATAACATGCATGAATGAAGATGCTCTTTTTTAACTCAAATGGTGGCGAAGAGTTTTTCCTTTATATTAGCAGGCAATCAATTCCAATAGCTTTTTAATGCTTTCTTAAAGAATCAATTTTAAAGCAGACGCTCTTCAGGGGACCCTCTTAAACTTCTTCACAGCCAGTCTCCTAATTTTCTATTACAATGCAATCTAAAGCAGCTACAAAAATAATGCAGATAATGTTTGCTGGGTAATGATTTCCAATTTCCCCATTCCATGTACCCTGTTATTAGGAGGATCATCTTGGTTGTGTAAATTAATTTTCAATTCACTTCAGGGGAACATTACAATGATTTATTCAGCACCGGTGTTGAAGAAAGTGTTGGGAGGATTTTAGCAATCTGAGAAACAAAATCAATTTGTTCTGATTATCACTATGTTAAAGGGAAAAAGGGGGAGAAACAAAAGAGTCACTAGAATGTGTCTCTTGACTGTTGCAAGCACAGTAGAACCATGATTTGATGCCCGGTTGTCCCTTTGTAAAAATAACCTTAGTGAAAGAACCATGTTTGATGATTCATCTCAACCTGGCCATTAAGTTGTGAATTAGCCATGAATATTCCTTCTTTGATATTTCAGTTAAACGCCTTCAAGGCAAAATAGCCATTCATTCATATTTCCTTGGAAGAGAGAAGAAGTAACATACTAGCTTGTAATCAAGGAAGAACAGCTTTCTTAAGCACAGTGTACACAATTAGCTAGTTAGTTTGATAAAAACTTAAAACAGACACTATCATATCAGTGGGTCATGGCGATAAGAAATACAACCTTTTTCTTTACCGTAATCTATCTCATACAAATTTTTCCAGGACTGTATATGAACTATGGTCCTTATAATATTGCAGAAAGGTCATCCTTTGTAAAGGTTTTATTGACATTTTACGTTAGTGAACTCGTATGTGTGTTGGTCACTGGAGTCAAATTTAACCATGTCCAGGTGTGAATGCAAACTGACACCCGGTTCACCTCACCAGATCACTTACCTTCATTCAACAACTCCTTATGAGTCTCTGTGCTGTGCCATGCACTATACTGGGAGCTGGAGAGATACTGAGAAAAAAAAGCAAACTACTGTAAATATGAAATTGCAACCTGTAACACGACCTGTGAAGAAGAGGTTCATGGTACTATAAGGACATATAATATGTTAAATAATTTAAGTTTAATAACTTAAAGAATCAATTTTAAACTTAACCAGGTAAGGAAGGCTGGGGAGGTTTCCCCGGGAAGTGATGGTCAGAGTTGGTGAAATCTCATCTGAAGGATAAGGTGAACTGACCAGGGGAAGAGGGAAGGGAACACTGTTCTAGAACAAGAGACAGGATGAGATTTGTGTTTTAAAAGAATACTGTGGTTGCATTGTGGGGAACATACTGGGAGAGAGGCGGATGGACACAAGAATTGATACGGGAGACTGCTGCTGCAGTCCAGAGAGAGATGAAGCATGCCTGGTGGAGGTAGCGTCTTCCTAAAGCTCTGCCCACCCATCTGTGGGTGGCCAGGTTGGACATTCCTTTCTCGATTACCATGTAGCCAATGATGAAGGCACAGATCTGTGTGGACTGAAGTGAAGTGGGCTTAATTGGATTCCTAAAAATAGGTGCCTTCAGAATAAAGATTGCGTAAACAAGCAGGAGATCCTAAACAAGATTTAGGATCCCTGACTGAGCACTGGAGGGTCATAGAAAGATCTAGAAGCGTGAGCTTGACTTATGAAACTAAATCGTTTTTTGTGTGTCTTAAGTTCACATATATTATTTGGGGGCACTGTTGGGAAATGTTCATGTTTCAATAGAATATTTTCATTAATAATATGAGTGTACTGCCTTGGCCTGGTTCTGTTTCTAAGTCAGAGCCCAGCTTGTCTCTCCAGTAAGTAGTCTGGTGAAGTGCTTACGCACTCACAACCCATCCTCGGCCTGACGTGTGTGCAAAGCCTGGCTCTGTCACTTACTAATTCTATGACCCAGGGGGCTGCCTAATCCCTGAGTTTCAGTTTTCTCATGTGTAGGGTGGGAGCACCGAGTATCCCCTCAGAGGAGCTTGTGAAGAGAAGTGAGATTGTGCTTGTGAAGCTCCAAGCAGAACCCCTGCCATGTAGTAAGCAGGCTACACACCTTTGCTCTTGTTGATCCACAGTTGTTTGCCTGGAGATAAGCAATCAGGAAAAACAGATGTTTTGGAAGCAGCTGGCAGTGGTGTTGGCTCAGGGTTACAGTCACAAAAGTGTCAATCTTGGTTGGGCAGGTTAAATGACACAGGCTGGGCAGTAACACGCCACTCAGAATGGATTAGTCCCAGGGATCCAGGAACCAGAGCAGTGGCAAAGCAAGTTGACCAAATTTCTTGCACTAAGGGACACAGGTTTACTGTTGGGGAGCTGAGTGGCACCAGAGTCCCCTGGCCAAGATGGAGCTCTCTGGCAGGGGACGCTTAGGCAGGAGACTATGGTTTCTGCTTCCTTTATAATAGCTCAGTGCAGGCAAGCTTTATGAGCCCTGCTCTCAGATCCACAGGCCCTCAGTCTGAGCTGATCAGACCTCTCAAACAGTACTGCCTGTAGGGCCCCAAGAGAGCATGAATACCGAAGGACTTGCTACTGAAATCTAGACCCCTGTTCACTGTTGTTACTTCTAAGAACTGGGCGGGGGCCTGGCCATAGGGATCTTAAAATGAATCTTCTCTCCTCCATTATCAAATGTACTGTTGATGTTGATGTTGCTTTTGGTGTTGGATTAACCCTGGAGTCAATGACCTCCAAGAAGCCTAAACACAGGGACATTACCTGTTACTCACAGAAATGTAGATTGTTGCATCATCCCCCTTATAGTCACAAAGCAAAGATGGGGTAGGTTAGGCTATCTATGAGATGGAAACATGAGCTCAGTGGAAATAGTATCGAAACTCGATTTCCCCTTTAGCGTGATTATCATTGTTTATGTTCTCTCAACAATGCAAACATAAATGAAGAATTAATGTGTGTATGTATGCATATATGTGTTTACTAACTTGGGCTGCTCAAAAAAAAGAGGAAGATATTTTTATTGCTTTAAATTTTCACAGATGCTAAATGCTGTTGTGGCAGGTAGAGCTATTGTATATTTGAAAACTGCATTTATGAGAGTTAGCGGTATAGATTTTTTAAATGCCAGCAATTTTTCCCCATGTATTCCAAAATCCGTTATCAAGCTTGTCAAAAGAGAAGAACCTATCATGATTTCAAAGGACATGCAAACTACATTTATTAATCTCTTGATTCTCTTTGAGTTTTAGGAATAAACTGACAGCTCTCATTAGAAGTAATCATATCTAAATATTCTGTGTGTGGGGAGACATTTCCTCCGTTTAATCCTTCAAAACTATATAAAAGTAAATCTGTCTGCTGGTTTATTAATGCATCATGAGAAAATGGATATGTGAATTGTCACCAGATTTATAGGGTAAGTCTGGAATGTTCCGATGTAAGAATGTAAGCCATGCAACATCTACAAAATTCACTTATGGGGGCTCTGAAGACCACCTCAAGGAGGAAGATGATGAGGATGGATATTTTTCAGTAAATATGAAAGATATGTGGGAGACCATCTGACTTTAAAAAATAGGCTATGACATACTCGAAATTCTTTTTTGAGGGGAACTGGGGACACCTCAGGTAGAGAGAATTCAACTTTGAGATCGAGAACTGAGTTACATCGAGGTCCGTTTGTTGCTTATTGGGAAAGAACTGTCCTACATTTGAAGACCCACTGGATGGTGAAAACAACCAGTGGTTTTAACAAATAGTAGGACAGATGCTCAGAATTCCAGGCATTAGTTTGCCTTAGAGCTGTTTCTCATATGGGCGACTTTGTTTCTTACTCAAGGGAGATTGTAGAATTATAGCAAGGATTTTTAAAAAATTATTTATTTTTTTATTAAATCATGGTTAATGAGTTTCTTAAGGAAAGTTGGGAAGCTCAGCTAATAGGAAATATAAAAACCTCTTATAGTGAACTATCTAATAATCAGAAAAAATCATTGAAATAAATTTAAAAGTCTAATAAGAACATAATGTGAAGTGGAGGAGGGGAGAGGTAGAACTAAAGCAATACAGAGTCTAAGAGCAAGCCTTCTTCCTCCTTCTTTTCTTAAATTCTTCTTTATATTTGTATTCCACTACTTTCCAAATTGAATATATAAATGGGACAATGGAGGATAAAATTCAGAATAAAAATCTATCGAGAGTGGTTAATGAATAGGTATATTTGAAACTGGCGTGAGTTAGTTATTTTGAATATGTGCTAAATTTACTTCTGAACAACAACAAAAGAGTAAAATATGATGAAATTTTGATTCACATTATGTCACAAAAGTGAACTTTCCCTGGCACTGCGTACTAAAATGTGTCAGTATGTGATATGACAAATAATAAATACAATAATAATAATTAAAGCATTATACAGCACTGTTATGTGCTAGGCAATGTTGTAAGCTATATATAATTTATATGTAACCCTCACAATAATCCTATGAAGCAGATAATATTATTATTCCCATTTTAACATGAAAAAAACTGAGGCATAGAGAGATTAAGCAAATTACTCAAAGTCACCTAGTTAATAAATGGGGGAACCAGGATCTGAGCATAAGCCATCTGGTTTCAGAGTCAATGTTCTTAACTGTTATGTTATACTGCCTATATATACATCTAAAATGTATATATGTATGTAAGTGTGTGTGTGTATCTATATCTATACATATATGGTTACATAGCTATAGATATCCACACATATGTAGGATACTTATTAAATCAATAATTTTGGATTATGTGTTGTCAACTCAGCATTCCACCTCCCCTTTCTAGGGTCACTTCTGCACTGTAGAGGAGAAGCCAGGAATCATAATTCCCAGAATCCCTTGTTTCATGTTGCTTCAGCTTAGAGTTTGTCAGTGAGAGGCACTGGGTGAGACTGGAAGGTGGGATAGAAGAAGCCAGCTTCCTGTAGAGGCAGTTGCAGCCAGATGCATGACCAGACTTGAAATGTCATGGAGCTTTCCCAACAAGCTCTTGAGAAGCACTGTTTTCCTACCATAGAGTGAGATAGTTGATGGAAGCTTTCCAGAGATTTTTGAGAATGCAGAAGCTTCTGTGAGCTATTAAGAACACCCGCCTCTGACCTTCTGATTTAGATATTGGTGGGGGCTTCTCTGACCTTCTTCCCTGGAGCTCTTATTCAATCTTTTGGAAGCCTTAAATCCCTATACTAAATATGTCACATCTAGAATGCACAGAATGGCTATTCTTTTTCTGACCAGGGCTGTAATATAAAAAAATAGTAAAATAGTCTAGCATAGTGGTTAAGACCATTGGCTGTTGAGTTAGACCTATTTAGTTCAGTATTTCAATTCTGCAAACTGGCAAAGGTATTTGATATATCTAAATATTAATTTGTTCATTTGTAAAATACAGATAATAATAGTACTTTTGTTAATAATACCTTAAAAATAGTACCTCTTTTAGATAGTTCTGAATATTAAAAAGAAAATCACATAAAGCACTTAGCACAGAACTAGATGTTAGCAATTGTTATTGTGATTTGCTACGGTTTTGCTTAGAAACATTGTTCAAATTTTCCTATATTATCTTTTTTATAAATCTGGGAATTTAAATTTTAACCCCACAAATTAAGTGGGAACTAAAGTAATATGATGCAATCTGGTTCCATTCAGAGTATTTTTGTGATGAATAAATTAATTTTTTTCTAAAATAGGAAAATAATGGCTCATAAAAAGTTAAAAATACAGAAATGTGTAACGTCTAAAGTGAAGGAGTTTCCACTACCATTAAATAACTACATTTATAATTTTATACTTTTTTATATGCACCTGTGTGTTTATATACATTTATTTTACTTTATTTTTTCAATTATTTTATTGAAGTCATATTGGATTATAATATTGTGTAATTTCAGGTGTACATTTGTATATATCAGTTTCTGTATAGACTGCATTGTGTTCACCACCAATAGTCTAATTTTTATCCTTCATCATACATATGTGCCCCTTTACCCCTTTCACTCACCCCCCAACCCCCTTCACCTCTGGTAAGCACTAATCTGTTCTCTTTATCCATGAGTTTGTTTATCTTCCACATATGAGTGAAATCATACAGTGTTTGTCTTTCTCTGTTTGGCTTATTTCGCTTAACATAATACGTTTAAGGTCCATCCATGTTGTTGCGAATGGGATGATTTTGTCTTTTTTATGGCTGAGTAGTATTCCATTGTATGTATATACCTCATCATCTTTATCCAATCATCAGTTGGTGGGCACTTGGGTTGCTTCCAAATCTTGGCTATTGTGAATAGTGCTGAAATGAACATAGGGGTGCATAAGTCTCTTTGAATTGTTGATTTCATGTTCTTTGGATAAATATTCAGTAATGGGATCGCTAGATTGTATGGTATTTCTATTTTTAATTTTTTGAGAAACCTCTGTACTGTTTTCCATAGTGGCTGCACCAGTTTGCATTCCCACCAGCAGTGCATGAGGGTTCCCTTTTCTCCACATCCTCTCCAATATGTACATTTAAACACAAAAAACAAACTATATTTGCTTTTACACATTTTTTTACTTAAGAATAAATCTTTATAGAACTATATATAGACAGAGCTACCTAAGTCTTTCTAATGGCTTCATGGTATTCCATTGTATTGCTATCCCGTACTTAATTTAATTAATCTCATATCTATGAGTATTAAGGTTATTTCCAATTTATCTACACTATGAAAATGTTTCACTTAGCATTCATGCAGCTTTATGCAAAGTCTAATAATTTGCTTAGAATAAATATTTGAACATGCAGTTTTTAGGTCAAATCAAATGTGCATTTTCAATTTTAGTTCATATTGTTAAGAGCCCAATAGGAAGTTTGAATCCATTTTTACTGCCAAGAAGAAAGCATAAAAGTGCTTGTTTCTGTAAACTCTTGATAAGCTTCTGGGTAGCTGCTGATAAAGGTATTGTGTTTACTGTATCCAGGATTCATGGACGATTAAAATGTCCCTTATCCCATTTGTATCAAATGCTCATTGTCTTAAGTGAGTTTTTGGAAAATGCTGGAAGGAAGTCAGTTCTTAGGAAAATTCTCTGATGAGTGCCCTAAAGGCCAGGATTCTGTGTTGTTGAATCAGGGGAACAAGCACAGGAGTCCCTTGCTGAATCAAGGGAAACTGTGTGCTGTAGATACCAGCTGCTCAGATCCCAGATCTGACATGCCACTGTGACCACGTGGGATCATAATCTGAGTTTCTGCTCAGCTGCAGGATTTTTCCAACCAAATGGATTTTTCCAACCAAATATAACTCATTAAAAAAAAAATTACTGTCTTATAAGAACTTGAGCACGTAGCTGGTTGGGATGTTTAGATTCTGCACCAGATACTAACGCAGAGGTGATTTTGGCCTGACACTCTATCTCTGTTATGGAAACAAAAATAAACGATTCAAACACCTCAATAAAATGTGAGATTTTGAATAAGAATCAAATCTCATTACTTACCTAAATATGTTAAAAAGGCTTCTAAATAGTTGAATGAGTAGAGCTCTTGGAGGGAGCACTTTCATTTCAGTTTAAGCTGTTGCCAAACCATGTTCTTATTGATTCATGGCAAGGAGAGAAAACAGGCCCAGTAGCTTTTTAAGGCCATTTCATGAAACAAAATGGGGACATTGACCCAGAGAAAGGTGATAGTTTCCTTCTTGCTGTGACTAAAGAGAAGGCCCCCACTTCATCAAAACCTGCATCTAATAATTCCATATAAATTAAAAGTGTAACAAGGGCTCAGGGCTGCTTTAGGCCATTTGAAATTGAAAATTCATTTGTTACAAAAAAAAATTCCTTCTCCTTCTAATTTTGACAGTAATATTATGTGCAGCCTAGTCTGTGATCCCTGCTTCATAACTTGTCTAGGAAATCAGAGGTAGATGGAATGAAGGTTTTCTTATTAGTTTAACAGTTAGACGTGTTTTTTTTTTGTCTATATACATCTTTAACTGATTCTCGATAAATGCAGTTAGGACAAAAAGGGAGCCAAAATCTAATAAAAAGTAAATCTGGAATTGGAAGGATTTTGGACAAGATTTTCCTAATAGACTGATATTAATTTGACTTTCCTATCTCTCCGCTAGAATTAGTTTGAAGACTGTGGGTGTTAAGAAAGGACCGTTGGAATGGGTTTTGCAAGAAGAATCTTGTCAATTTTAATTTAGAATATTTTGCAAAAATGTAATATAACTTACATGCTAGCAATACATATTTAAAGAGACTATACCTTTGTAGAAAAGGAAGAACAATGAAAACTGATTTGCACAGACTCCTAAATAAAAGCCATTTAAAGAAAAGTTCTTTCTTGTTTTTTGTAAACTGACCTTTAGCATTTATTTTCAAGTGGATGCTTAAGATAACAAATAAAAATATACACTCATTTTCATTGATTTTTTTGAATGAGATATTTGACAGTAAGAAAAATATCATTATTATTAAGAATAATAACAATAATAGGTTAAAATTTTCTACTTTCTAAAATTTTTGTAGAATTTTACACACATGATTATTAACTGCTGACAAAAATGTAGCATACAATTTAGGCACATAGAATTGTCTCCATTTACAAATGAGGTCTCAGAAACTCGGAGAAAATTGCTAACTTCACTTCCCTGAGCTTCTTGAGGGCGGTGGCGGCCTTTTTCCTTAGCATATCCCTAGTGCATTGTTGCTGGCATAACACAAACTCAATCCATTGTTGTGTAAGTGACTTGCCTGAGATCACGTGGCTAACAAATGGTTTCTCTGAACTCACACTTAGTATTCCTACTGCTTAAAAAAGCTGGAAGAAATAAGACAATGTTTACTGTAGCGTTTATTACAAAATTAAGCTCTTTTTGATCAAATGGCCTAGCTGAGTCAAGGGGAGTAAACCTTTTCTGCCAGAGCATTTTCCTTCTTGAAATTCTCATTATTTAAAGTCAATCATTGACTAATATTTTTCATTGAAACTCCATTTAGTGGATGCTGTAGTACACTGCCCAGAACTCTTCAGGACTGAGCCTTCTTGTCCAAGGGCACAGCTGCTACTGTATGAGTGGGCGTAGCCTGCATCCAATGACTCCTCCATGATGAAACAGGACAACTCTCAAGGGCCATCCTAGTGCCAAAGCTCACTTGTTGCAGTTGGATCACATTTCACCTTCTCCCTCTGCCCAACCTGCTTTGCTCATCATCTCTCTTGTTGTTCTTGAGAGAACTTTCCGACAATCTCCTGCACACAAATCGCAGATCTCAGAGTCTCTCTCTTGGGAACATGATTTAAGAGATTCCATGCCTGGAAGCCTGGTGGAAATGGATGGAAGACCGGTTCAGCTGAGCCTATGTCTCTTTTCCTGTAATCTCTAGGCCTTTCTATGAGGTTTCTCTAGCAGGATAGTCAGACTTCTGCCATGGTGACTCAGGGCGTTGAGAGACCAACGCAGAAGCATCCAGTCCTCTTAAAGGCTGGGTCTAGAAATAGCTTAGCATTGCTTTCTTCATACTCTTTTGGTCAAAGCAATAGGCCAGCCCAGATTCAAAGGAAGATAAAGAAAATGGGAGAAGTATGGAAGAATTTGAGTTTATCTTTATCTGCTATGTACTAACTGAAATACGCTTTACTTGACAGGGAGAAACACTTTTTTCCCATCATTCTCCAGAGGAGTGCAAAGTTGATACCCTATGAATGTATTAGTTAACCTGATACATTTTTTAGTCAGTAGAAAGAAATTAAAACATTCCCATGGGCATGGCTGATGCAAGTGGGTGTGATGTGAGGGTAATGTGTGGAAGGCAGGCAGATAAATTATTCCTCTTCTGTATAAACTATTACAGGAATATCCACCATAGGTATATATTTTCAATCCGTATTTAGATGGGTTGTCTCTATGTATACAACAACCTAACAAAGCAGAAGCTGGGTTGGTTAGAAGTTAAAAACCTGAGATCTGAAATAAGATAGAGTTGGATTAGAGTTCCAGCTTTGCCACTGAATGAATGTGTGACCTCTGATAAATGAACCCTTGAGCCTTACTTTTTCCACCTGTACAATGAGGATATTAATGCCTACTTTATGGATTTCGAAGGTCAAGTAAGATGAAATAAGATAATGTCTTTAAAATATTTGTGTTAGGTCTGGTGTATAATAAAAAATCAAGAAACTGTGACTAAAATTTGCAAAAAGAAAATAACAAGAGTCAACATGTTGATATGAAGTAAAATAAAACAAAACAAAAAATTAGGGGAGAAGTACTAATGATAAAAACCCTGAGTAATATTTAAGTACTCTACATGTTCTCATTCATTTGTAAAGTAAAGAAAGATAGACTTGAATAGTTAAATAATAAGTGGAGTGCCTTTCACAAGGCCTGGCAGATAACAGACACTCAATAGATGCTGCAGAATCTGAATTATCATGAAGATATTAAGCGAGAATGAGCTGTATTTGAAGGGGACTGATAAAGGATACAGTAGAGGATGGACAATTAGAGAGTGCTTTTCTCACTGTAGCCAAAACCAGCTAGCTGTTTTCTAGTAACCCCGTTTCCAACACTATTGTGATGCAGAAGCAAAATCACAGGTTTTAGGGAGAAAACTTAACTTTCCACGTTTTCTAAAGTTACTGGAAAGTCTCCCTCAGTTATGGCTCATTCTTAATGCTGATTAACTACGGACTCCATTGGTGGTAAAAATCTAGATGTGTTGCTGTGCCTATGTTTTAAAATTTTTATTTATTTTACTGTCTTTTTAACAGGGCACAGTTAAAGAAGAAGAGAAAAACCTAGTTTGGAGAAAGTATGCACCAATCCATCTCACCCATTAAATATTGATAATTTACACTACAATTCTAAAACAACAAGCAATTATTGCTCCCGTATCAACTGGTCTGAAACAGAAGTAAGTCTGGTTTCCTTCCCCTGTGGTTAGTACAGTGTGTCTGAACAAACAGGCCAATTAAGTTCTTAAAATATGAACCCAAATGAGGTTGAGACTGGGTATGTTTTCATATTGTTCTACAACCAAAGACAGTTAACTCACTGGGGTGGCTTAACTTATTCTGACTCTTCTTGAGAAACACGTACATTATACTCAATGTTTACACAAGTTTTTTTAAGTTTCAGGAAAAAGAAATGATTATTTGTAAAACAAAGAACTTATTTTTCACATCTCAGTGTTGATATAGCGGAAAGCAGAATTATTCAGCGGAAAAGGTCAGAATACCTTGATTGTAGGTCAGTTTCACCCTTTAGCTATTAGTGTGACCTCAGAAAAGTCACCTCATGCATTTGACCTGCAGGTACCTCATCTCTAAAATATGACTGGTGCTAATTCTTGACAGACAGGGCTATGAGGCTCAAATGAAATTATGAACGGAAAATGTGTTCAAGTGCCATAGAAAGCTCGTTTCCCTTAGTACTTTGAATCTACAAAAGTTTTATAGTGTTATAGTATCTGTTTACATATTCATGGTCATAAATATTTTGGATGTGAGTTTAAAAAAAAATCAGCCAGAGTATCTGTATGCTCCATCTGGAAGAAGCAATAATCTACTGTGTGAAATTATATAAACATTTATAAAATAAAACACAAGTAAACATATATATATATAAATTTTGCATTTTAATTTTGTATATGTGTTAGATACACATACAATATGTATTATATACAAAACTGAATGATTTACCAAAGTTTAACTTTTAAATTATGTTTGGGTTGTGTTCTCAAGCTATCTACTTTTCCTATGTTCTTTCTTAAAAGCTGGTTTTAATATTCACGTTCTTCTGTAGCTTCCTCCCCCCTTTGCTTTATCATACCATCCTTTTTATGTTTGTTGATATAGTCAATATTGTTTATGTCAAATAGTTGGTTAAATAACCTTCAGAAAACATACCATTTCGTACATTTATTTTTATTTTAATAAACGCAAAGTGGTGATGTTGGCGGAAGGTTGAGGGAGAGCGTATTTAAAGCAAGCTCCATATAAAAGGTTGTTGGATGTAGTTAATAAATGTCAAGAATTCTAAGCATGAAATATTCAGGATTTTCCAGGAGAAAAAAAAATGGAATAAAATTTAGGTCTCATTCATCCAAATGGAGCCTTTGATCAGAGCAATTTTGATTCCATTCTTTTAATTTCCTTGCTCCAGTTTGCTCATTGACTTTGTCTATATCTTCGTATAGTTAACAAATTGGCTGATATTTCTGGATCTCCTCACAATCAATTATGCATTGATCAACTGATTGACCATGTAGCAATTTGATTTGGTTGTTAAGACAGCTGAAAATACTGGATTGACTCTGTTGTAGTTGTTAATTCAGCTATACAGATATGATGTTGGAGAAGAACTTTGGAATATGTATAAAACACCACACATTCTCAAATGGTCATCTAAATGTTAAACTTGCGTCCAAAATAAAGTTTAATTTGAATAATTCTTGTTTTCACAGACTACATATTAAAAATAGAATTCCAAATGGAAATGTAATTTAAGGTTCTGACTCAACAAGAAAATGTTTGCTTTGCTTTCTTCTGTTTAAAACAGGTGGCCATAACTCTTAGCCTAACAATGAGGCATATTAGTAAATATTGCTGTCTTCCAATGCTGAAGAGGATGTTGACTCTTGGAATTATGTTGTTCTTACTCTCTGTTGATTTTGGTGAAAAGATCAAAATACTTAGGTTCTATTCTATATCATTATTAATATTTCCTCTTTTCTGACTTAGTGCTGTTGAACATTAAATAGAATCCAACTGTTATCAAGTAGGAGCTATACAGGCTTAATCTTTGCCAACAGAGAGTGTAGTGTCCATTAAGTCTAAAATATTTACTATCTTGCTCTCTAAGAAAAAGTTAGCTGACACCTGCTAGAGTTACTATCGCCCTCTAGTGAGAGTTCAAGGCTCTTTTCCACCCACAACACCAGTATCCCTCCATCCCACCTGAGGTCTGACTCTGCTTCAGATCAGGGACAACAGGAACTCCTCAGAGACAGCACTGTGCTAGGGCTCTAGAGGGCAGAGCTTTGGGTGGGAGGAGCAAAGGAGTTTAAGTCTCAGGTATTCACAGAATAGACTTTAGAGTTTGTTGGGATTTGGGCTTCTCTCTTCTCATGTCAATGTCATGCAGGATCCAAAGTCTTCTCTCTGAGAAAATGTTTCCTTTTCTAACTCCTCAGAGAGCCCACTGGTTATCAGGATGGAGTCCGCAGTCCAGGATTACCAGAGAGGATGTGTCCACTTGCTGTTCTAGGCCTTGAAATGATCTTTATGGCTTTGTCATACCACTAATGTGGAACGAGAATAAACTTAGTTAGATTGTGTGTTTAGGGAAAAGGAGCAAAGGTTAATACTTGACCCACCTTCACGTAGGCCAGGGACTCACAAAGAGTTTTTGTGACTCATCTAGGGTCTTTTCTATCTCACTGGAGTTTAGGATCCCATTCCAAGTTTTGAGGTCAAACTCCAGTAATAAAGTATGTGTATTTACTGGTCTTTTCCAATGGTCTTTTCCATCTGTAGTGCCAGTAACCTTTTTGTCAAGGATTCAAGATTACCAGCCAACTTTCGCCCTATTTACCAAGCTAAGGATGGCATTATTATCGTTGTTTTGTTATTACAGTCCCTACCTTCAAGTGATTCCTAGTTGGTGATAAAAACATAAATGCAAACAGTTAGCCATAATGAAACGTGGTAAGTGAGGGACTGCTTCACCAGAGAAGGTAACGTTTCTCAGTGGCATGATGGAGGTGGGCCTTACCAGCTCCATCATTAAATATTTAGGAATCTTGATGGCTGGTTGTTAAAGATTTGGTAGCGTGAAATTGGCCATGGTGGGAATATCAACACCATGGAAACTGGCAAATGCTACAAATACAGACTATTTTTTTTGTTCTGAGAACTGATTTACCAAAACAATACTGCCTTTGAGCTGGAAAAAAGAGGGAGGGGGTGAAGTCATTGCAAACAGAGGGGACAGACATTAATATTAATATATAACATATAAAAATATCAGTAATATTTGATGTTGGAAAAGGTTTATTCTCTTTGACACATAACTATTCAATCTTACTTATTAAAATATGAAAATCATATATTTTCTAATTCTTTTGTATACTTAATTTGCCACAGACTTATAGGGTAAGTACAAGTTTCTCACTATAATTATGTTTTGATAATTTTCCTCTTATTATTTTTCACAGATTTGCATATATGCACACACACACACACACTCACATCCTGCTGTTTTCCTTGCATATCCAGCGTTATTCAGGATTCAGGAAATCTAATGTCAGCCTGATTTTTATCCATTTGTAGGCAAACTAGTCCCCTCTTCTTTGATGCTTTTAGTATTCATATATTATTCTATAATCCTAGCTTTCCACTATATCAAGAATGAGTCTTATTTCATTATTTTAGCCTGATATTTAGCGAAGCTTTTAAATCTATAAATTTGGTTTTCTTTTTCACCTGAGGCAGATTTTTCTGTGCTCGATTAGTTTTCTTTGGTTATGTCAGAAAGAGCTTTCTTGGGATATAGGAAGATTATAGGAAAGATTATAGGAAGGTTAAAGGAAGGTTATAGGAAAAATCCTATAAATTTTCCTGTCAGTTTCACTTCTGTCCTTTGGATTTAAGGTTTCTCAAATCTGCTATCCTTATCATAGACTTGATTTGGCCACATCCATTTTTATCAACTCTAATGGGAATTTCGTTCTGCTCCTACTCCGGGTTTTCCTTCCATTCTTTCATTATTTCAGTCAGATTTCTTTGTATCTCTGCCTTTACCTAACACTCTTTAGTCTTTGCTCTCTTACTCCAAAGGCTACTTCTTTCTTTCATGTTTTTGAAGACATTAAGCATAGTTTACTAAACTTTGCCTTTTCCTTTTTCATACTGGTTTTCTCTGTTTGCTGCAGCGATGGAGATTCATCCAGACCTGGCATTTCCCAAAAGGTGTTTTCTTGGTTTCATTAGGGATTTCTCTTCTCATAGGTCCAGGCACTGCCATTATTTGACTCTAGACCCAAAGGCAGATTAATTTGCACAGATCTTAGAATGTTTGTTTCTAGTAGTGATTAGTCCAGAAAGGATGGACTTAGTGTTTCTTTTCTTGAGGGGAAAGGCATCTCAGCCAATGCTCCCCAACATATACCTCAGATGGCTTTGGGGTGAAAGCCCCAGAATGGATGTACAGGTAGGGTCTGGGTGGCTTAAAAAATGATTCTTTGGCTTCAAAAATTATTTTTAGGCAGCTAAAAATAAATGTCCCATGTTTTTCTGGTCTGTGTAATTTTTGTGGCCAGAGTTTGGGGCGGACAAAGGAGGGTAAACCAAAGACTTTTCCCACCCTTGATTTGGACTCATCCTAGTTGCTCTGCACGTGCAGCTGTATCATATGACGTGGAGCAGGATTTCTCAATGGCTGGGCCATTGACATTTTGGACCAGATAATTCATCACTGTGAGGGCTGTCCTGTGCTCTGTAGGACGTTTAGCGGTCTCCCTGGTCTCTATCCAGTAGGTGGAAATGGCAACCCCCCGTCCCCAGTTGTGACAACCAAAAATGTCTCCAGACATTGCCAAATGCTCCTTGGGGAGCAAAATTGCCATTCCTTCTTCCTACTGAGAACCACTGCTATAGAGTCTAAGAATATACTTCTAAATCCATACTAAATGTTAGATATTTTATGGAGCTTTCTTCAAAACTGCATGTTCTTTTATCTGAATTTTTAGTACTGTTGCCAGTCTTTTTCTCTAGGCATTTTTTCCTAGGCATTTAGTAGAATACTGAATGGAATTGTATGAGGAATTGCTTTTTTGCTGCTGTGTTTCTTTATTCACTGATTAATCTGCCAAATATTCATTGAGCACATAACATAAGCCATGGTCTCTGCTGGGTCCTGGGACAACAAACTGAGTAAGATACTTTCCCTGCCAATTCTTAACTTTGGGGACTTCTAAGATTTATACAAATGATCATATTTATCTTCTTGAAATTTCTTATCGTTTTGGCTTCCGTAATAAACGTTTACTCTGGTTCTCTTCCTACATCTTGACTAAATATAGTAATTGTCAGTACTTTGAAAATGTTAGTATCATTTACAAATTTCCAAAGGAGGGGGTAAAGCCTGTGGTATTCCCTAATCTTATTTGATCCTGGAGCCCTATTTTCTCCAGAGCCTTTCTTGAGATTATTAGGCCAGGTAACAGGCTTTGCAAAATACTCATCTACTCATGTCTCTATTATCTAAAGGTGGATGACATTGATGCTTTTCAAATTAATATCTTCAGCCCTGACGTTTTATAGAGCCCCAGAGCCAAATATTCCATTCCTCCTGGGTATCTCCAGATTAAAGTCTCACAAACACCTTAAATTCAGTACTTCTTCCAAGGCATCCATGACCCCCAAAATTGAGAGTAAAATGTCTTGTTTTCTTCTCTACCTTTTTTTTTTTTTTTTTACCCTGAGAAAGACTAGCCTTGAACTAACATCTGTTGCCAATCTCCCTCTTTTTTTTTTGCTTGAGGAAGATTAGCCCTGAGCTAACTTCTGTGCCACTCCTCTTCTACTTTATATGTGGGTCGCTGCCACAGCATGGCTGATGAGTGGTGTAGGTCTGTGCTTGGGATCTGAACTCTCGAACCCAGGCCGCCAAATCAGAGCATGCTGGACTTAAGCACTAGGCCATGGGGCTGGCCCCTTTCCTTTGTACTTTTAATACTGTTCTGTCATCACCTTGGCTCAGTGTAGGTTGGTCATTTGTTACAATTCTGTCTCCTTAGACTGTGAGAACCCAAATGCAGGGTCTAGACCTCTTCTTCATTTTTTTTTCCTGAATTTGGAACAGAATGGATGTTCAGATGTTTTCTTCAAAACTGATTTTAGGGGGCTGGCCACCATGGGGCCAGCCCCCTAAAACTGTTGGTGGCCCGGGTTCAGATCCCGGGCGTGCACCGACACACCGCTTGTCAGGCCATGCTGTGGCGGCGTTCCATATAAAGTGGAGGAAGATGGGCACGGATGTTAGCCCAGGGCCAGTCTTCCTCAGCAAAAAGTGGAGGATTGGCGACAAATGTTAGCTCTGGGCTGATCTTCCTCTCTCACACACACACACACAAAAAAACCTGAATTTAAAAATACAAAAACCCAGGAGAAAAGTAATGCCACTGATATTTCTTAGAAAATGTTATTAGCTTATTTTTCTACATATTTAGACTGAGGTTCAGGGATAGATTTGATAGCCCTAGGAGCCTAAAGTGAGATGCTGGAGAGGAGGAAGTGCAAGTGAAGAAAGCACAGAGAAGTGGGGAGCTTGGATTTGCAAAGACAAACTTGAATGATTTAATTATAGTGGATGGTGCTAGCGGTGTCTTTGAAAAAAATTTAAGCTTCTTTTGTTTTTATTTTTGCTTTTGGCCAGTCTTAAAGATTTTGCAGGTTGGCTTGGGTCCCATGTAATGATTAAACATTTGTTTCTTAAAAAGGGAATTGATTCTTTTGTTCTGTGATGCTCAATCCAAGATTAAATCATGAACACATTTGGAAAGATGTACTGAAGTTTTATCTGGTTCCGTGAGAACAATATGCTACTAGATAATCATTCTTTTGTAATAGCTCAAGAAAGTAAGTTTTTTTTTTTTTTGATTAAAACTCTGTATAGTGCTTCTGATTATATTCACACCAGAGTAAACATCATGACAGGGTTTTGGGGATCCCACCAAATGTTCCTGACACAATTCTTTGCTGGGGTCAGAAATGCCATTTTTCTCTCTTTTCTGTTGATATGGGTATGTTATGGGTCCATTGATCTTTGCGTTCAGGTGCAGCAAGACAGAGATGAGGAAGAGAATCTGCCAAGCACTAGGAAACAATATTAAATGAGCACCTTGAGGAAATTGCAAAGTAGTTTCTACTTTATCAGGATTTCCAATTCCTGGTATCTTCCTTTGGAACTTTTGTATTACTTTGATGTAACTCGTGCAATGTTCCATTTCTGAAACTGCTAGATCCACAATAATCAGTAGCCTCTTTCGGGCAATGTATAAAACAAAAACCATAGATTACAATCTGTTGATTGTAAAAATAAATAGGTTGATTTTCTTTCTCAGCTATCAATACAGACTTGTTCTTTGTCGAGAAAAAGTGAATGTTGGGTTTCTGTTCTTCTAAGTCTGTGTGAAAAAAAAGAAACCTGCGAGGATCAAACCTCATGGCACAGGTATAGTTACATTATATCATTTGATCTTTTCTGTGTCTATAGTTAGCATCATTCCAAGCTCAGATACTATAATCAGCAAAATGGGGTAACTCCATTTTGTTTTATTGATATAGACACCTGAGGACACTTTGCATTATAGAAGACATGATTTGATTTAAACTAGGCCTATATGCACAATGTAATGAAGTGCTTTATAACGGAGTTATCTAACAATGCTTAATGTACATTGAAACATAAGTCAGTGGTTATGTTTATTTAAAGTGGGATAAGGATGATGGTTTATGGAGGCAAATGGAGTCATACTAAGAAAGTAGTGATAATGTGACACATTCACTTCCATATTAACCATCTGTGCTCTGATGGAGGGGCCAAAAGCACAGGGCAGTACTTTGCTTGAGTTATAAACATGGTATGTATGGCCTATGTCACATGTTATTTAAAATACGTAAGTTAGCACATTCAACAGTTCTTTTTCCCGAAGGTAAATTTCAGACATTTTGATGAAGTTTTAGGAAATCAAAAGAGAAAATTTATGAGTTAATATACATAAAACCTTCAGAAAAGTAAAAGTAAGTAAGTTCTCTGCATTTGCTATTATTGTGTATAGAATATTTACTGTCAGCTTAAGGATTTTAGTTAACATTAACTTCATATGAAGTATCTACTGTGTGTAGGAGGCCATACTGTAAGTTCTGTGATTCACGAATACAGTAGACATAGTATTTTCCACAAGAAGTTTGCACATCAGTGGTAAAGGAATGCACAGACACAAAAAAAGAAAATTAAGAGTATAAAGCAGTATGGTTAAGTGCCCAGTGGCTTTAGAGTTCAGAGAATGGAGAGATCCTTGTGGCCTCAGACAAGATATAGACTGATTGATTATATTGGAGGAATATTGGAAAAGGGGGTAAACATTTCAGGAAGGGAAAGAAAAAAAAGAAGTGGAGATAGGACTACATAAAATATTTGTATGTTGGCTGTACTGGAGGCTAGGATAAGAAGACGAGATTAGAAAGGAATGCCAGAATCACAGGTCTGGACTCGGCTCCACTTAGTCATTGGAAATTTCTGAGCAGTGATAAACCAGGATGATATTTGTGTTTCAGGAGGTTAGCATGGCAGTTATGTATAGAGAGGATTTTAGTGAGAGAGAAACGGGAGGGTAATAAGCTGACCAACAGGTAAACAGGAAAATAGGTAGCAGTGGAAATGGAAAGGAAAAGTTGAGTGCAATGGACATTACCAAAGAAGACTTGTCATGCTTTATTGTGTTTATGAGATGTTATTCTTTATGTACTCTCCATACTGGAGTAAATTCCTTCATTTGTAAAGAAATTATTTCAGAATTCTTAAGGATTATGGTCAATTTTTCATAAACACTAACTTTGTTTCTATGGCTAAAATAACTAAATGGTATTAGATGAAAGAGATATCTATTTTAAAGTGTTTATAATTTAGTGACTATTTTGAAAGCTGCTGCTGGAATTTGGGTTTTGGATTAGGCGGACCATAGCTCAGTTATGGGCTTTGCAATTTACTTATGTGAATTTGGGCAAGTTGTTACTCTCTGAATGGCCTGTATCTCATCTCTAAAACGCTGAATAATAACACTTTCCTCCTTGATTTTTTATGAGGATAAAATAATAGATTTAAAATGCCCAGACATAGGGGCCGGCCCGGTGGCGCAAGTAGTTAAGTTCGGATCCCGGGCGCACACCGACGCACCGCTTGTCAGGCCATGCTGTGGCGGCGTCCCATATAAAGTGGAGGAAGATGGGCATGGATGTTAGCCCAGGGCCAGTCTTCCTCAGCAAAAAGAGGAGGATTGGCAGATGTTAGCTTAGGGCTGATCTTCCTCACAAAAAAATAAATAAATAAAATGCCCAGACATATTTACAGTATATAATAATTATGTCGTACACGTAAGTACAAATAATGTCAGAAAACTAAGCATAAAAAAATATAAAGCTGACCTCAATTTAAAGTCTGGCACAGGGCATGGAATACATTACACTTTATTTTTCCAGCTTCAAGGACGTTACAGTCTTGTTTTCCTATTATCGCACTGATTTCTCCCTTAAAACCTCACTTACTTGTTCCTTCTCTTCTCTTTGACCTCTTTCTGTTGGTATGAGCCAGAGATCAGATCTTGGGTTTCTCTATTTCACACTTTCCCTTGGTGAGCTCTTCCAGTCCTATGACTTTAAATATCATCTATGTGAAATAACGTTTGTGGTAGTTTTAAAGACATGTTCTCAAATTCTTTGATTCTCCTCCCTTCAAAACATCAAGCTTAATTCCACTTCCCTGAGTATGGATTGTGGACTGAGCACAGTGACTCTTTTCTATGTAAAGTGTGACTAAGTAGTGGAATATCACTTTTGAGATCAGGGCTTCCATCTTGGGTTTTCTCTCTCTCTCAATCATCAGTTGCTCTACGGGAAGACCTGCGCTAGAAGCCCTATGAGGAGACTGTGTAGGGAGGAACTACAGCCTCCTGCCAACAGCCACAGGAGTGAACTTGGAAGCAGATTCTCCAGGCTCGATCAAGTCTTCAGAGATTACAGCCTCAGTGACCACTTGATTGGAACCTCATGAGAATCCGCGAGCCAGAACTGCTCCGCTAAGCCATGTCTGGATGCCCGACATTCAGAAACTGTGTGAGATAGTAATTTTCTTTTGCTTTAAGAAGCTAAACTTTGGTATAATTTGTTATACAGAAATAGGTAACTAACGTAACCCCTGAATTTATATCTCTAGTCAGACCTCTCTCCTGAACTCCAGACTTGTATATCCAACTGCCTACTTGCTATCTCTACCTAGATGTCTAATAGATATCTTGATTTCAACGTGTTTAAAACTAAACTCATGTTCTTTGCTCTCCTCCCCTCAAGGCCCCAGCATGATTTTCCCATGCCAGTTCCTGGAAGTTGCTAAGTTACTAAGTCTTGGAGAAATCCTATTACACTCTTTCCCCAATTTATTGGGAAATTTTTTTGGCTCTACTTACAAACTCTATTTTGAGTTGACCACTTCTCACCACCTCACTGCTGCCACTCTAGTACAAGCCAACCTCATCTCTTTCCTGCATTATTGCAAGAAACTCCTAATTGTCTCCCAGCTTCTATCTTTGTCTCCCTCTCCCACGGTATATTCTCAACACAGAAGACAGTTATCCTTTAAAAATGTATTCTTCTCCTTTAAAAATTTGAGTCAAATTTCCAGTTCTAAGAGTGGTGGAGTTTCTTGTATTGGACTAACCTTCCTGCAGATAGCAATTATAAAACCCAGACAAAATATTCTTTGTTTGATATAGAAAACAAAACACTTTCTGAAAGATTCTCCAAAGGCAGGTCCTCTGTTTAAAGCATTCTGTTAATAGCCAGGGCCCTCACGTATGGTCACACTCATTGTGCAGGGCACAATTTCAGGAGGTGCTGTTCACATATTCTACAGTGCAAGTGGCAGAAGCACCCATCTTACATTGGGAAAAACATATTGCAACCATATTCTTTTGAACTTGTTTCTTTTCCTAGATATCTGACGTTAATATTCCCTAATTTTTTCTATCCCCCTTCCTTATACTGACGTACCCTCCAAATCTCTTCAAGTTCCTTCCTGTTCAATATTTCTCTTTTTCACAGTTCCTTGTGGCCTAACTCATTGTCTTCCCGTTGATAGCTTGGTTTTCTCACATAGCTCTGTATCCCTCCTCTTCTCCTTCATGAGGATCACCCATTTTCTCTCATTCTCTTTTCTCCATGAGCAATGTCATCAAAGTAATTCCTTATTCAACCTATATTTACATTTATATATCAATTCATGTTTATAAGATAGCTCTTCTCCAAAGTACAGATGCAGAAACACAAAACAAATAACATAAGAATGGGATCTCGAGGTGTTCATTTTTTCCCTAAATATTTCTGAATGTGTAGATGATTGGATGTGATTTAAATTACATTTTAAAGGCCTATTTCATTATATTTTTATATGTGCATTGGCTGGAGTAAGACCTTCCAAGACGGTTTTCTAGAATAAGCAAGAGGAAGAGGAAAACTAGGAAAACCTATAGTATGAACCAGAAGGAGAGTTAGAGACAGCATCTGGAATATATACTTAGGAAAGCACTGCACAACTTAATTACATGGAAGGAAGATCAGCAGGCGTGCAGGGACTTGAACTCATCCTAGCAACTGTTTTGATCTGTACCTATGCTGCCAACATTAGCTTTAGCTGAGAGACGTCTATGCCTCTGTTATTCAGGAAACACTACTGACCAATTCTGATGTGCATTCTTATATGTAACTTTATTTTAGATGTTCAATTATTTCAAAAAACCCTAAAAATCAAGTAATATTGAGTAAAATTTTGATCTTCTTTCTTATTTCAAGTTAAACCACTAGGTTTTTTTTTTTATTTTTCAGCAAAAGTAGGACCAATTTGATGTTTTATTGATTTAGAAATACATGCTTTCTCAGACTTTACATGCTATGCTTTGAAGGCCTGACTGCTGGGTGCTGTATTTTAGCACAAAGCCTTAATAACACTCTTGGGGGTGGGAGGTCTGTTGCTCTTTAATTGTTGCTGTTTGTTTGTTTATCATTTTTTTCTTGACTGAGAAGTCAGTGTAAATAGATATGTGTATTTTATTACAGGAGACCAACTACAGGCTGGAAATAGTTTTATAAGACATTATTCATTTTCCTTTTTTCCTTCCTTTCATCAAAATCCAGCATAGATAACAAACATATGGAAAGAATAAATGCTGGGGAGAGAAAATAACTATGAAGTATTTTTTTTATGTATATAAAAGGTTGTAAAAATTCCCTTGTGCATTGTTATAGAACTTCATGGTAACTTTTCTTTAAGCTCATGGGTTTGTTAGAAGTTACTAATTGGATGTTCAATTTCAATGCTTTATTTTTGTAAGAATTTTATCTACATTCCATTCACTTATGAAAAACACATTTTCCTAACTTATCTACTTTAACAGTAAGACTAAAAATGCCGCAGGAAAGGAAAGAGAGTGCTGAGAAGGACTTTGCCTAAAAGGAGATTTTGATTGGCATACTGTTCAACAAGATATAGATGAAGACGGCCAGACATCCTGGACTGTTCATACCAATTTCAATTCAATTCACTTCAACAAATAGTCTTTTAACGATCTAAAAATTATAAGACATTGGACTGGACTCGGCAGGAGATAAACATATGGGATACACTTCTTCCCCTAAGTAGTTTAGTTTGGTTGGGGTGGGAGGAGGCAATAAAACTTGTACACATGTAACTATTATAGGATGCAAGAGTAAATGGGTTTTGTTAAAGAGCTATCAGTACAGTGCTATAATGTGAAGAGCTTAAATAGGAGGAGATGGCCTTCTTTCAGGGCCATGAAGGTTATTAAGGCTTCCGGGAGGGAGCTATTTTTTAAATGAACATTGGAAGAAATGGAGTTTTTAAAAGCAGAGAAAGAGAGAAAGCCATATCAGGAAGAGAGAAAAATGTGAATCAAATGTGCTTTTAATTTTGCTAGCAACTGGGGGACTTATGAAGGCTTTTGACAGATTGGAGTAGTGTTTTAGAAAGACCACCCTGACAGAGATGTTTAAGATGAAGTTCGGAAAAAACCTCAGCAGATCACATAGGATTCTATGAGTATTTTTTACTTGAAATATAAGTAGAGCTTAATATAAATCTCTTTGTAATCTGGACCCAACCTGTATTTATCCCACCACTTTTTTTTCTGCACACTAGGATAATAAGAAGAACCTTGGGAAATTCTAAATTTTAAAGGATTTAAAATGGAAAAAAATGGCTGAGAAGAAACAATACTATGAGAAAAATAGTTAAGGAGCAAACTAAGAGAGAATAATGTAAGGAACACTTCTCAACTCAGGTTTTGAGCCTAGCATAATCCTGATACCAATACTTGAAAAGAACAGTAAGACAGAAAATCACAGACCAATGTTCCTAATGAACATGGACTCAAAAATTCTGAGTCCAGTTATATGTAGGAAGAAAAATGTCCAAGTCAGGTTTACTCCAGGAATGCAAGGACGGTTTAAAGTTTGAAAATCAATCAGTGTAAATAATCACATAAGTAAAAGTAAAAACACATAAGATAATCTCAATAGATGCAAAGAAATATTTGATAAAATTCAACTCCCATTTATGACAAAAACTCTTAGCAAGCTAGAAATTGAAGGGAACTCTCTTAATCTGACAAAGAATATCTACAGTTAATAGCTATTGCTATAGGCATTTGGAGAGTATTTTCATGGAATGATGTGGGGGGCTGAAGCCTGTCTGAAAACAAAAGAAGAATTGTGGGACTCAATGACAACCATTTTTTACAAGGCTTGGCTATGATGGGAAAAGGAGAAAAAGGGTGATAGTTCCAGGAAGATATTAGGAAGGGTTTTTTATTTTATTTATTTTTGTTATTTTGAAAATGGGAGAAAATTGAACTATTTATCATTCCCTAAATAAACCATGCAGTTTTACTCTCTATACTTTGCACATTGTTTATATCTGGGTGCTGACAGGAAAGAGACTCGTACTTAAAGGGTTTAACTGGAGAGAGCTAAATGTAGGGACTATTTACAAAAGTATGGGAAAGAAGAAGGAAACCAACCATAGATGTTGGGGTACATAGGGACCCAAAATACTGGAAAGCTATTACTCCCCCTAAACCTGAAGTTGTTACCAGAAACCAGTGAGAGTTGTAGCCTCCTAATGGTGGCCTGATAAGATAAATACCCTGCACTCTCTTTCTTTCCCAGCCTCCATTATCCTGCAGGTGCCTACTATTGGCTGATTGCAGCAGAAGTCAGAAGGCAAGAAAGTCTGGGTAATGCAGTCTATAAGGGTCACTCTTTCAGGTCATAAAAAGGTGGGCAACAAAGAGATCTGGAGAGGAGAATGAAGAATAATCAGCGCACACATGTTGTTCTCTAACTGTAATGCCCTTCTCTACTTTTCTACCCAGCAAAATCCTGATTATTCTTCAAGGCTCAATCCATGAGTAACATTCTGTGAAGACTCATAGTACCTCCCAAGCAAAGATATTTGGTCTCTCTTCTATCTGCATGTATGTGTCTGGGACAAAGAGTATTTATTGGGTGCAAATATGTGACAGACACAGTAATAACCCATATTATTTACCTCATTTATCCATATAATCTTGCAAGGTAGATAGTATATCTATTTAACCACTGAAGAAAGCTAGTTAAGTAACTTGTCCAAATGTACAGAGCTGGTGAGTGGCAATTTTGCAAAGTCCATACTGCCTGCATCACTCCATGTTCCCATGGTGCTTTGTGTACAGATTAGGAAGAGCACTTACCACATTGTATTAGTTGAAATTCAAGTAAGAAAAACATATACGAAGCAAACGATGATCTCAAAATTTCAACAGGAGAGCATTTCATCATGGTGCCTTTCATCACTAGTAGAGTGTAAGCTCCCCTAAGATAATGGGGTTGGGCTGGGGTTCAGACCTGGTGTCTGTCCCACAGAGAAATAGAATGACAGCAAAGCATGGAGTCAGAGTTTTAGTATATAAGACAGGTCTGTTTCATGTTGTAATGTGTCTGTATCATGTTGCAAATGATGGAAATCCTTCTCAAAGTAGTTCAAGCAACAAAAGGTAATATATTAGTCCATATAGCTAGAAAGTCCAAAGTGGACCTGGCTTCAAGTATAGATAAATCTAAGGGTTCAAGGGTTCATACAACATCTTTAGGGATTCTTCTCTCTCCCTATCTCTCTGTTTTACTTGTTTTAGCTTTTCCTTGTCCATTGGCTCAATTTTCTCCTTCTGACAAGTTTTCTCTACTGCCACTGGCAGCCTTAGGTTTACACGGTCCTGTCTTAACACATCCAGTTGAATGAGAACTTCTTTGCAAGATCTATTTGTTAATTTAGGAAAGCCTCTGTTTGGCCTTGGTTATTTGTTAAATGCTCACCCCAGGATCAATTACTGTGATAGGGAAATTGGTCACAATAATTGATCATGCTTGGGTTACCTGCCTACCACTAAGAATGGGAGAGGGAGTAACTGTATAGGATGCTAGAAAAATGAGATTTAATGGGAAAGGTTCTGGATAGTCCCCAAAAATATCTATCATAATCCTTATCCAGTCTCCTTACCAAATTTATTTTCAAATTAAATGCATTCTTCTTTCAAAGCATTTTTTGTTTGCATCCTAGCTTCTCCATTAAGCTTCTCAAGAAATAATTAGCATGACTCTAATCATTACAAGTAAAACTATGGTATTTTCACCCTTATGAAAGCTCTTTCTCACCATGGTTAATTTTGCATAGCAAATCTATATTGCAGTTTACCCCTAACATCACAATCTTAAAAACACAGAAATGCCTTCATATTGAGCGATGTGTTAGATTACTGTCTTCACTTTTTTCAGGAGATTCTCAACCACTGACATGTGCCTGACAACTCAAATTACTTTTCTTGTCTGTCTGCTGTATCAATATTTCTTAAACTTTTTGAGTCAACAAGAATCTGATGAAAGTTGAGGACCCGCTCCCTAGAAAAATACACATATAAACATAGCATGAATTTTTTATAGAATTCACAAATCTCTCATGTGGAGACCAATTTAGGATGTGGGGAGAACAGAGTAGAGGCCTGCATAGATAGTTAATGCCTTAGCTGAGGAGTGCACAATTTCTTCTGTAGCCTTTATTCTACAAGCCTTCAGAATATTTTAACAGAGGTGAGATTGTCAGACTTGCACTTTCGTTATATTACTTGATATAGAGAGAAGAAATGAATTTGAGGTCACGGGAAAGGCAGGTTCCAGAGAGATTAGTAAAGAGATTGATATAAATGTACGGGAGGTCAGATAGGCATAACTTTATAATTTAGTGTAAGTGGGGGTTAGGGTAGAACTCTAGGATGAATCTCAAGTTTCCAGATGGATTGTGGTGGCATTAACTGAGAATGGAAATATCAGAGGTGGAACAACTTTGGCAGATTATGATGAGCTCTATTATAAATCCCTGGAATTTAAGGTACACAAATTAATGTGGGACAGTGGGATATACAGGATATATGTTCATGATGACAATCTGGAATCCTCGTGTAGAACAGTGTCTCTCCAACCTTAGCCTTTAGAGGCCTTGTGGAGACAAATTGCAGGGCTCCACCCCCAGAGTTTCTGATTCAGTAGGTCTGGGGTGGGGCTGAAGAATATGCAGTTCTAAAATCTTCCCAGGTGATGCTGATGCTGTTGGTCTGGAGACCACACTGGGAAACATTGATGTAGAAAATTTCTGTTGTTTTGGGTTTCTGTCCAAGTTTTTCTCTCTTTGTAACAGCATCCCTTCTAACCTCCTCCCAAAACTTCCTTTGGGAAATTCCTCCTCTCTTAATCCAACCATTCTCTTCTTGTTTTTCTGCCTATGTTCATTCATGTGTGATTACACATGGAGAGATCTGTCTGTGTAGAAGATCGATTTCATAGAAACAGGTCATGGAATGGTGGTTGCCAGGGCTGGGGTCAGGGGGAAACAGGGAGATGTAGGTCAAAGGGTACAAACTTCCAGTTATACGATGAATAAATTCTGAGGATGTAATGTACAGCATAGTTAATAATACGGTATTGTATACTGGAAAGTTGCCAGGAGTAGATCTTAAGTGTTCTCACCACACACTAAAAAAAAGAGTTAACTATATGAGGTGATGGATGTGTTAATTATCTTGATCTTGGTAATCATTCCACTGTGTGTGTGTGTGTGTGTGTGTGTGTGTGTGTGTGTATATAAAATCATCGTGTTGTACACTTTAAATATATACATTTATATTAGTCAATGATTCCACAATAAATTTGGAAAAAATAAAAATAGAAAAAGAAGAGAATGAGGCCATCACACAGAGAGAAGCTAGGAACAGGAAGAAGAGGAGAAGATAAAACAAAGACAATAAAAAGAGGGACGTGATCTTTGAATCTTGTTCCTTCCTGAAGCCGGGTCCACATTTGCCTTCCCAATTGCTTGAGCAATAAATTTCCTTCCTTTCTTAAGCTGGCTAGAACGTGTCCCTTTCATACTTTCTACAAAAATATACTTTTTTTAAAGTTTTTTTAAAAGGCTTTTTGAGATTCTGATTTCCACATGTTATATCTCGGTTAGTAAAGCAAGTTGATAAATGTGCTTTTTCTAATAAATCTAATAATATTTATATATTCCCAAACCAAATAAAATCAACATAACTCAAATTTTATTTACATACTTTAATTTATATTCGTGTTGCTACAACTTTAATGTAGACCACGGCTGGGCTGTAAGGCATTTTATTGATTTGGTTATCCTAACATAAACACTAATCTAGGTTGAAACACAGATGTTGGTAGAATTCATCATGCAATATGTGCTGGCACGGGCAGTGTTTAACATTTTCTGCTCTGATGGTGGTGTTGTTATTGTTACTGATTTAGAGGGAGACATTCAGGTCTCTATCTTGTAGCAGTTTGCAAGTAGCACTGATTAACATGTACAGCCGCTCTTACTATATTTTCTTATAGTACAATAAAATTAATAGGAAGGAGACCACCTGAGGCACATTAATTAATAGTTAAGAGAGAAAAATTTTAACCTATTTGCCCTCTTCATTCCTCCAACTGGATAGATAATAGGTTTCCATTAATAAAATTTAGTGTGCTGCAATGCTGTATGTAATGTGAATTACCTTTCTGTCGGCGGGCAGGAAAACATAGTGAAACACGCAAAACCTCCAGATAGTCCCAGATCTTGTTTTTGTTTTTTCTTAAGTTCTTTCTCTGGTATGCCTCATGGTGTTTAGAGGGATTTTAAAGCACCTGCATTTCCGTGGAAAAGAAAAAATTTCAGATTGACCATGTCTTAAAAAAGTGTCCCCCACTCCTTTTATTACTGACTGTAATACTGTTAATCTTCCTTTTTACTGTTTATGGTCTCCCCAGTGTCTCAGTGACAGTTGAAGAAGAAAGATGAATGCCCAATATTCATCTTGTTCAGATAAAACATTTCTAATCCCAAGAAAAAAACAGAATAATACATTTTGATGAAGCCTCCTATTCTAGTGACAAACAGGACCTTAATAATGTACCATTACTGAACGAAGATAATAAATGACATTTCACTATTCTCACGACATCATTTTAACAGTAGCTTTGGAGGAAGGGGTTATTTTATGTCCACAGTAAAAAAAAAAAAAGAAAAATCAAGAGTTAGGTCTAAACCCTGCAGCTGTTATTCTTTAGTTACTTTATTAAATTACAGATGCACGAAGCTCCACCAGCCCTATTTAATTTGTGCCCCTGGCTTGTCTTTAGGAGCGAGGACAGATAGTGCACATTTCCATGATGTAGCACGAACAGGAACCTTATTTCATTTGTTAGTTGAGTAGAACTTGAATGGAATTTTTTGGAAATATAAAACAGAGTTTCCCACTGAGCTAACCTCATTTTCTAGGATTCTACCATTGCCCTCACCATATGTCCCACTGCATCATTACAAAGACATCCAACTGCTGAGGTTATTTCTATTTCTAGTAAATAGATGCTAGTTGTATTTCTAAAATTATCTCTCTGCAAGTTAAATTTCCTTATGAAAGAATTGTCAGTACTAATGTACAAGTTTTGATTACCTTTGTATATGTCATTATATATATATAAAAGAGAAGGATGGGGCAGGAGCCAGGGTTGGGGGAACTGCAAAGGTAGATTAGAACAGAATATAAATGTTAGGTGAAGGAGTTTGGAATTAATTTCAGTACTGTGGAGAACCCCTTACAGTCGTTGGCCTGGGTCTCTGGGTATCATTGCAAATTCAAACTTAAGCCGTATGTAAAGGTTTTTTTGAGAACTTCCACTGCCAGCAACATTACCAGGCCTCATCCCTGATGTGAAAGTGGGAACTGTCTCCTCTTCATCCAAAAGATTATGTCTTTTCAGATCCCATGTTTCCATTCAAATAGTCCCTCCATCCATCCTCCTGCTAGCCTCCCTCTGATATATGCAGAAACTGCTACTGTAAGCCAACTTTCTCTTGCAGCAGCCTCTCACAACCTTTCTCATAAATAAAGGGAACCAGAGTAACATAATCTATTTTTCAGGCATTATGCACATGTAAAGCATACGTGAAGAAATGTGTAAGATTACTGATTAACAGCAGGAGTTCTAGACTCAGAACGCATTGATTCAATTCCATGCTCTGGTAATTACTTGCTGTGTGACCCTGAGAAAGTTATTTAACTTCTTTCAGTTTTTGTAAAATGAGGATAATGTATGGGCCTTACAGTTATTTCAAGGAGTCAGTGAGTTAATACCTGTAAAGCACTTACTACAGAGTAATGTCTCCATAAATGTCTGAAATATTTCTACAGGTTTTATGCTGATGACAGTCCTAAGCAGATAATATGGGTTAGTGGAAAAAGCAAGGGCTTTGTAGTCAAGCAAATGTGGTTTCAAATCTTGGCTCTGCTGTTATTAGCCATGTAAACTTGGGCCTCTCTAAGCCTGTCTCCACATCACAGGATTGCTCATCAGGCAGATTTAGGCAGCAACTAATAGAATGCACTACTCAAAATGGCTTAACAAATAAGGAAAGATATTATCTTGTGTAACAAGAAGTCTAGGGGGATGGAGGTTCAGGGTGTCACTCTCTGACTCTCCACTACTTATTGGGTTCAGCCCTTCTCTCTCTGTCAATTTTCTTCTCACTTTGGCTCCTCTCTTGGTCCCAAATTGGTGGCTGGGGCATCCTGGGCAAGTTGCCCCCTTTTCCTGTTTCAAGGGAGAAAGAGAGCTTCCTAGCCAACTATAAAATACAAGTTCTTCCCTTTACCCTTATGAGTCATTTTAGAACACACAATTATCGTTAGACCAATAACAATTGTCAGAAAACTAATATAGACTAATTAGAATTCTTCTTTGGAAGGGATGGAGGTAGAAATCTGAATAAAATCAGGGTTCTATTTGGAAGGGGTAAGGAGGAAATGGATGTTACATGGGCAACCAATTATGTCCATCACAATTTGTTTTAAATAGTAAATGACATACGTAGTAAAATATTTGGCATGGCACCCAGCTGCTGCACCAAAATGCTAATTCCTTTTTTCTCTCTTGCAAGTTTCTTATTCATAAACACTTATTAAATTAAACTGAGTCTTTATCTGGCACTGATGATGGATTAGTTGAAAAATGAAAATGGGGGGGGAAGCTGGAGGGAGAGACTTAAGATGAGTTAGAACAAATTAAAAGGTTATTATAGTAGTTCAGATAAGAAGTAATAAACTTCAGGACCATGATAGTGACAATTAAACTAGGAGACAGTGATAAATGTGAAAATATTATAGAGCTAGAATTTATAGGATTGGTAACTGATTGGTGGTAGGAGATGGTAGGAGAGGAAGTAACTTCCAGATTTTGTATCTGGTTGCCAGGGACAATGTCAATATCTTTAATACAGAGTTAAGAAGAGCTGGTTTGGGAGGAGTAGGATGACTTTGGTTCATGGGGTGTTTTGAGTTCAAGGGTCTGGCAGAATATCCAAGCAGATAATTAATGAGATTCTTAATTTTAGTGTGGAGGCTAGACCCTTTGGGTCATTCAGATAAGAGTGTTAGAATTGGTGACATTTCAGGAAGGACTGTGCACATCTAATAGGAGAGGGTCAAGGAAAGGAACTTATGAAACAGCTACATATATAGGTAGGAGGAGAAAGAATGATCAGTCAAAGATCCATGGATTTAGCACAATAATAGACCCCAAGGAATAAATTATTTCAAACAAAGGGAGATTCAACAGTGTTGAATGGTGCAGGTGTTCAAAGAGTCTAAAATAGTGAAAAGACACAGGACTCAACGATTAGAAGGTCAATGTTACCTTTCAGAGAGCAAATTCAATAACATTAGTCGTGAAGTGATCAAGAAAAGACTACAGGAGGGGCCGGCCCAGTGGCGCAGGCGGTTAAGTGCGCGCGCTCCGCTGCGGCGGCCCGGGGTTCGCTGGTTCGGATCCCGGGCGCGCACCGAGGTACTGCTTGGTAAGCCATGCTGTGGCGGCGTCCCAGGTAAAGTGGAGGAAGATGGGCACCGATGTTAGCCCAGGGCCGTCTTCCTCAGCAAAAAAAAAAAGAGGAGGATTGGCGGATGTTAGCTCAGGGCTGATCTCCTCACAAAAAAAAAAAAAAAAAGAAAAGACTACAGGAATAGCCACTCTTTCAAAAATTTGGTGGTAAAGGGAGAGACATGGGGTGGTAGAGGCGGATGCTTCAGGGTTGAGGGATTGTTTTTGTTTAAATTCAGAGAGAACTGAGATTTGTTGAAGAAACAGAATCAGTATAAGAAGAAAGAGTGAAGATGCAAGAAAGTGAGAGATGCAGCAATAAATCACTTCTCAACTTTCAAGAACTTTTGGCAGCACTGTTACAATGCCGTTTTTCAAAGGCAGAACCTGAGGTTGTGTGATGTTAAACTTGCACAGGATCACGCAACTGAAAGGGGTAGAGTCATGCGATGAGTCCATGTGTGACTGCAAACTCCATACTCCCTGCTATGCTGGGATGTAACACCCTGGAGGAGAGAGGGGTGAGGTCATCAGAAGTACCAGTGAAGCGAGACATTCACTTTGGCAAAGATGAGGGGCACTCTTTTTCAAATCCAAGGCAAAGGGAGAAAGACAAAGTGAAGGTAGAGAAGAATTTGAGATGGAGAAGGAAATGGAAAAGCACAAATAGGAGGGCCTTAACTTGCTCATCAGAGCCCTGTGCTCAGAACACAAGAGCCAGGAGAAGTTCTTAGTCTTAAGAAAATAGAAATGTTTTCTAACAGTTAACACATATCTTGCCCTTTCACCACCTATTAGGCCAAATTTAACAGTTGTTACAAATAAAATTTTCCTTCAGTAAAGAATGCTGTGTTTTACATCTTCAAAAAGAATTTGAAATTCATAAGAATGGCATAAACGTAAATATAAAAGTTAAATACCTTGCAAATATTCATAGAGTGACTGGGCACGTTATAATTTGAAATTGGTAAATAGCTGTAGATATGATTTTACCAGTGGTATAAAGGGATACTATGATAATTGCTGTTTTTTTCATACTTTCTTTTATTTAATAACCCTACTTAGTCAGCTGGGCATTTTGCCTCATTGCCTCAGAGAAGAAAAACATCGTCAAAGTCAGAGAAAACAATAGTTAATTCTTAATTTTTGAGACCAATAGCCTAGGCCTCAGAAAGTAAACATAAAATCTGGATAATGCAGAATAGTGAAAGTGATATAAAGAGCAAAAGTTCTGCCCCTACTTGTCTGCCACTAGTATTTATCTCCAGACTAGATGACCATTTTCTTTGATGCGGGGAGAGATGTGGAGGAGAGATGAAAGGGAAACCAAGAGTGCGTAGATACTGTGGTCCCTAAGGAACCAGGACCTGGTGGACGTAAAGGGAACAACAAACCCACAGAGATGGGACATTCCAAGAGCAGAGGACGCTTTTCATGGACCCAACTCAGAAGGGAAGTTCTGGCTTAGTATATCTTTATAGTGTATCTAGATCGATGAATCTACGGTTGATTCAGAGTTTCCCACACTCCACTGGGGCGTGAGAAAATAGAGTGACTCCTGTATGCAGGAATGCAACAGAGAAAAGGAAAATGACTGTAGGAGACTCAACTGGGTTTCCCCAGCCTCAAAATAAAGCAGGAGAGGCAGAATGACTCCAGGGAAGGATTGCAGGAGTTAACCAAGAAGGAGAGAGCACTTCTGAAGGATACTGAGAACAAGGGATGACTTAGGATTTTGGCATGGATAGATGGTGACCCAGGACAGAAGTGCTTACCCCTCTACTCCCGGATGGCTTAGTACTGAGTAACTGGTTCCTACACTGCTCCCCATCCAAATTCACCTTGCGGATATTGGTGAATATCCGCAGTAACTTATTCACCGTGGGAATACCCACACGGTAACAACAGATTCAAAATGTTCATAAGAATTAGATTTGGTAAGAGTTTACACTTCATAATTTCAAAACTAGATATAAGCATATAGCATTTTAATTCAAATGTGTAGTGCTACCTAGAAATTCAACAATATTACAATAATATAAAAAATGTTTCTAATATCTTGTTATTATTTGCCATACAAAGCCATACAGGGAGTAGTAAATCCTCAGATACATGGATGGACTAGCACAGTTTTAACCTCAAAATGAAAATTTATTATAAAGTTCTCCAAAGTGCTTTCCTTAAAAATCACTTGTCATCAAGATAAAGAGAGAGTATATTTAATGGAACCCTTTATTTCCTGCTATTTTTAATTTTTTTAATTGCTGTATGTGGATAATTATTTTGTTTCTCAAGAGAATATAAGTTCTTGAGGGCAGAGTTTGGGTCACACCCAGCAACTCAGGCAAACACAAGGAGAACTGCATTCAAGGGGAGCTCAGCTCCCTTGGAGATCCTGGGGACCAGCAGGGCTGCAAACCTAATGCTGCCCAGGTCGGCATTGACAGAAAGAGAAGATGAATTGCTTTAAAGGATAGAAACCAAGTTTGGAGCCAGAAAAGCAGTACAGGAAGTAAGTTCAAGGGCTTAGGGGACTATTAGTGGTGCAAAGCTGCTGAAGAATCTCTTTTGGGAAGTACCAGCTGGAGTGCAGGGGTGAGGTGATTGACAGGTGATAGTCATGGTGTTAGCACACCTGCCGTTCAAATCCAGAGGAGCCCTGGGTTAAAGATTTCAAATCTTTACTTTAAAAGGGAATTTTTATTGAAATGAAACAACTAGATTTTATGTATATGTTGATCTAGTACGGTAGAAAGATCCCAGGATTTGGAGAGAGAAGGGCACTGTCTGAAATCTGACCCAGGGAAAACTTTCTCTTGATGTGTTTTCCTCACGTGTAAAGTGAAGTGAATCCTTCTTTTTCTACCTGGCAGCATTATGACGATCAAGTAAGATAATATATGAGAAAGTATTTTTGTGACACTGTAAAGGGTATACTAATATTAGTTATAATTATTATTATTTTTTTTGATTTTTATTGATATTTTAATGGTTTCTAACATTGTGAAATTTTGGGTTGTACATTTTTGTTTGTCCATCACCCCATATATGACTCCCTTCACCCCTTGTGCCCACCCCCCACCCCCACTTCCCGGGTAACCACAGTCCAGTTTTCTCTGTCCATGTGTTGGTTTATATTCCACATATGAGTGAGATCATACAGTGTTTGTCTTTCTCTTTCTGGCTTATTTCACTTAACATAATACGCTCCAGGCCCATCCATGTTGTTGCAAATGGGACGATTTTGTCTTTTTTTATGGCTGAGTAGTATTCCATTGTATATATATACCACATTTTCTTAATCCAATCGTCAGTCGAGGGACACTTAGGTTGCTTCCACTTCTTGGCTATGGTGAATAATGCTGCAATGAACACAGGGGTGCATAAGCCTCTTTGGATTGTTGATTTCAGGTGCGTTGGATAGATTCCCAGTAGTGGGATGGCTGGATCATAGGGCATCTCTATTTTTAATTCTTTGAGGAATCTCCATACCGTTTTCCATAGAGGCTGCACCAATTTGCATTCCCACCAGCTGTGTATGAGGGTTCCTGTTTCTCCACATCCTCTCCAACATTTGTTGTTTTTTGTCTTGGTGATTATAGCCATTCTAACGGGCGTGAGGTGGTATCTTAGTGTTGTTTTGATTTGCATTTCCCTGATGATTAGTGATGTTGAGCATCTTTTCATGTGCCTATTGGCCATCTGTATATCTTCCTTGGAGAAGTGTCTGTTCATTTCCTCTGCCCATTTTTTGATCGGGTTGTTTGTTTTTTTGTTGTTCAATTGTGTGAGTTCTTTATATATTATGGAGATCAACCCCTTGTCAGATGTATGTTTTGCAAATATTCTCTCCCAGCTGGTTGGTTGTTTGTTCATCTTGATTCTGATTTCATTTGTCTTATAAAAGCTCTTTAGTCTGATAAAGTCCCACTTGTTTATTTTTTCTTTAGTTTCCCTAGTCTGGGTAGGCATGTCATCCGAAAAGATTCCTTTAAACCCAATGTCAAATAGTGTGTTGCCCATATTTTCTTCTATGAGTTTTATAGTTTCAGGTCTCACCTTCAGGTCTTTGATCCATTTTGAGTTAATTTTTGTGAATGGCGATAGCACATGGTCCACTTTCATTCTTTTGCATGTGGATGTCCAGTTTTCCCAACACCATTTATTGAAGAGACTTTCCTTTCTCCATTGCATGTCCTTAGCACCTTTGTCGAAAATTAGCTGTCCGTATATGTGTGGTTTTATTTCTGGGCTTTCAATTCTGTTCCATTGATCTGTGTGTCTGTTTTTGTACCAGTACCATGCTGTTTTGATTACTATTGCTTTGTAGTATGTTTTGAAGTCAGGAATTGTGATGCCTCCTGCTTTGTTCTTTTTCTTTAGGATTTCTTTAGCTATTCGGGGTCTTTTGTTGCCCCATATAAATTTTAGTATGCTTTTTTCTATTTCTGTGAAGAATGTCATTGGGATTCTGATTGGGATTGCATTGAATCTGTAGATTGCTTTAGGTAATATAGACATTTTAACTATGTTTATTCTTCCAATCCACGTGCATGGGATATCTTTCCATTTCTTTATGTCATCGTAGATTTCCCTCAATAATGTCTTGTAGTTCTCATTGTATAGGTCCTTCACCTCCTTGGTAAGATTTATTCCTAGGTATTTTATTCTTTTTGATGCAATTGTAAATGGTATTATCTTTTTGAGCTCTCTTTCTGTTAGTTCATTATTAGCATATAGAAATGCAACTGATTTTTGTAGATTGATTTTGTACCCTGCAACTTTGCTGTAGTTGTTGATTGTTTCTAACAGTTTTCCAACAGATTCTTTAGGGTTTTCTATATATACAATCATGTCATCTGCAAATAGTGAGAGTTTCACTTCTTCGTTACCTATTTGGATTCCTTTTATTCCTTTTTCTTGCCTAATTGCTCTGGCCAAAACCTCCAGTACTATGTTGAACAGGAGTGGTGAGAGTGGGCAGCCCTGCCTCGTTCCTGTTCTCAGAGGAATGGCTTTCAGTCTTTCCCCGTTGAGTATGATGTTAGCTGTGGGTTTGTCATATATGGCCTTTATTATGTTGAGGTACTTTCCTTCTATTCCCATTTTATTGAGAGTTTTTATCATAAATGGATGTTGTATCTTGTCAAATGCCTTCTCTGCATCTATTGAGATGATCATGTGGTTTTTATTCTTTGTTTTGTTGATGTGATGTATCACGTTGATTGATTTGCGGATGTTGAACCATCAGTTATAATTATTTTTAAAGCCACAATTTTAAAATTATTATAACTCTCCTAATTGACTTAAAAAATATAATGAAAAGAAACATAGCCATTTTACAGAGAAGTTTTCAGAAACCAATTATCCAATCAGACAATTGCATAATGCTCTCATTCCTTTCCTTCTCCTGTTAGCTATTCCATTAATCAGTGTCCCCTTATGAGTGAGAGGCTGGGGAAAGAAGGATCCCCAGCTCCCTGGACCTTCGCCCACAGGCCCACCTGTCCATATTTTCAGCCTTATCTCCTCCCACTCCCCCAGAGCCTCCTACTTGCTAATCAAATAGCAACTTAAATCCCCTAAATAAAATAGGCTGGTTCAGACCTCCTTGCCTTTAGCACTTCCTCCTCCTTCTACCTGGAGTGCATTTATCTTGGATTCACATTTATTTTACAAGATCTACTCAGGTGTCTCCTCCTCAGCAAAGTCTTTCCTGACTAGCTTTCCATTTTCCTGCTAACTGGGATGCTGTACCTCCACATGCTCATTCTTTCTGTCTCAGAAGAATGAGGTCTCCTCAGGAAATCTTTCCCTGCTGTACTGAGGGTCTGGGCCAGAGCTCCTCAAGGGCAGAGATGGCATCTGATAAGCTTTTCACCAGAATGTCAGCTCCAAGAGAGGCAGGACTTGGTTTTTATTAATTGCTGTATCCTTGGAACCTAGAGCAATGCCTGGCATATAGTAGGTGCTCAATAAATACTTGTTGCTCAATGGATGGTCTTTTTAGCAGGCTATGGGGAAAAGTGATAGTTGAAACTCTTGACTGAAATTAAGATTTGCTATTTTCTACTTTAAGAATTCAGTGTACTTCTATATGGTGGTAAAAATAAATACATTGCATCTCAGTGGAATTGTGGACTCTTTTGTATTTTCATGTCAAGGAAATAATATTCAAATTTATTGGGAATAAAAATGGGTGAATAAAAAGGTGAATAAAAATTTGTCCTGTGATTTTGATGTAATAGGAATGATCATTACATGTCCTCACTGCCATGCTGCTTTAAAAGCCATAACAAGTTAGAATGTGGATTGCACCAAGAGTTTTCTATTAGCAAAGTGAAGTAAAACAATAAATAGGGAATCATCTTGATAATTACATTTTAGCCTTATTTAGAGAAGTATTCCCGGGGAAAAAATGTGCTTTGGCCCTGGACTGCCATAGATAATTTAACTTTTCACTTTCTGTTGTATTTCTAAGTGTCTTGTGACAATTAAAAAAAGTCATGATTGTTCTTTTCAGAGAAATGACTATGTGCCTTATTTGGAGTTTGAAGAGTTTGTTTTTCAGATCTGCCACCACATGCCGTAGTGTTGGCTGCAGAGCTGTTGGGACAGCGTTGATTAGATTTGAGTGTGAGACCTGATCAACTCTTTTATCAAGTGCTGGCAATTCAGTCAAATAGCACCTGCTACGGCTCAAAGAGAAACTGCTAAACTGAAATTAATGCTCATGTTTGTCTTCCAAGCAACTAATTTCATTAACAAAATTAGATTTCTTGGAGGGGTAATTGACACAATCTGGTAATTCAGAGACTTGTCATTAAACATTAAGCATATAGGGAAACAACATGAACTCAACTTCCGCTACCAATCCCCTGCTGTCAGAGCGTCCAGAGCGACAATCTCGCAAAGAAAGGTCAAGGGTAGGAAGAAGATCAAAGGGGAATCTTCGGTGAGTGGGCACTAAGTCTCTTTGGTCTTAGTAGAGGCAAAAATGCTGATGATTACTTTTCTCTCACTGCAAAAATCTGTTTATATTTGGGGAATATGTCATTTTGTTTAGAAAAATAATGAAAACTTTTTTAGTATTCTCTAAAGAGGCAATAATGAATTTAGCTTTACCTTGTCTAATAATAAATGAAGACTTTTTCCATGTTCCTCAAAGATCCAATAACCCTCAAATTCCAAGAGGTGGTATGACTATTTTTTTACCTCTAAAATTTTTCTCATAATAAGAATTGTCTTTTCTCATGTGAAGTTCTTAAATATGATAGAAAGATATATGCCAGAAGAGTCAAGGAAAATCTTAATAAATTCATGGAGAGAAAAATTAGTGCTCTATTATTTTGTGCCTTAACTCGTTCTTCCTCTCTTTTCAAGGGCTGTTCTCTACACACCTTAAGTCTGTCTAGTGATAAAATTACTGCTTCTCAGAGGAGTTGCCCCAGCATCCCAGCCTCAGTGATTTACCCCTTGTTGATGTTCTTTTGTATTTATTTTCCAAACCACTCATTTTGTACCTAATTTCATACTGCATTTAACTTTTTGTTACTAGTTTTACTGTTTATTGTATATTTTCAGATTGTTCTCCATAAACAGTGGCTCAATTTGTGGCACTAAATGTGTATTTGTTTGCCTGGCTCTCTACCAACATAGGGTTTGTCAAAGGAAGACTCAGTTATAAACATTTAGAAAAAGAAACAATGAGTTGACCTGCAAAGAAGGCCTAGTTCTCCAAATAACACAATGCCAAGCATTTAAAAAGAAAATACCCTGCAAAATTGGGATGATTTCTGAGTTCATATCAATCTTTTCAAAGCAGCTACTTTATGACATGATTATTATAGTCTCAAACATCAAGACACAGCTTCAACATCTGTATAGAAAGAAGAGGAATAAAATTGGTTTATATAAAATGCTCATATCTTCGTTACTTGGGGGATCAGAACCAGTTAGGATTCCTACTATTTTTGTTTTTTGTTTTTTTCCCCAGAGTATAAAGAGTTCTATTTGACTGGGGTATGGAAGCAGTGCAAAGTATTAATTTTGCTTCTACAGTCCCACCTTATGCTCAAGTGCTTGCCACTAAGGTGCCCATTTGATCACGTAATTGGCTTAATGATTTTCTTATTCAATATTATTAATTTGATATTTTGTTTCATTTGACTAGTTTATTGCAAAGATTCTGGCTTCAAATCTGGAGCCACAAAATATTAAACCTTAAAAGTTTACTTTTACCTGGTGGTAGTTAAAGGACCTGGGGTTGTAATTTACTTTTACGTCACTGAAGACTTTTATTGTTCTTATCAATTCTATTGAGATTCAGAACCAAGAACCATCCCATTCTCCTCTACCAGGTTTCTCCTGCAGAACCTATAACTGTGAGGGTGTCATCTTTCTCCATGATCCCATTTTTTTATTGGTGTTTTTGGCCTGCCGGAATTATTCTTTATTACCTCTAAGGCTGGGACTTCACAAGCCACAGAGCAGGGATCAGGCAATTTTCCTGGGAGGACTTTGAAGGCATCAGTTCCAAATGTGAAGCTTACTTTCTAATGGTGGGCTTATCCTGACCCAGTAAAACAATATTTTGCCTTGGTAAAAGTTACAAATTGGATTTATCCAATTATACTCTGCTAGGCAAGAGAATACATTTTTATTGAACCTACGTAAATAACTACATGGTCATGAAACAAAGTAATCTAGTAAAGCCACTGCTCATGCAGTTCAACCATTGTTATTGTTTTAATGACAAGGTTAGTCACTGTAGGTCATTATTTTCTACAGAATTATTTTTTAATTTCCTGATGATTTATTAGCTTATAGTCTATATGAAGTTATTTCTTTGGATTTTTTCTTTTGAATTCTGAGAGTTCCATTGGAAGAACATATCACTTATGAGTGTTTCCTTCCAATTTGTATAAATAAAACATGTTACATTGAGGATTAGACATAGATCAAGAAGAAAAAATAGAATTTTAAAAGTGTGCATTAAAAATACAGTATCATTCTAACTAAATCAATTAGTTTAGCCCATTGAGTCATAGGTAATTGATTTTTGTTTGGTTGAACTTGAGTTAAGCAGTCCATTCCCACTGAGTCATGTGTTTCTAGACCAAAACAATCTTGCGGGTACTGATTCAGTCTTCTGAATCAAAAGGGGCCTCTCCATAGTGACGATCTGGGAAGCCTGAGAATGAGTTATTCCTTATAATAACAACAGTCAAGTCTACCTGCTACATCAGTCCTTTGATGAAGTTCTTCCAATGTTTCTCCCAGAACACATGATTTTTTATTTTTTACTGAGTAAGATGCACCTTGAGCTAACATCTGTTGCCAATAATCTTCTCTTTCTGCTTGAGGAAGATTCTCCCTGAGCTAACATTTGTGCCAATCTTCCTCTATTTTGTATGTGGGTCACCGCCACAGCATGGCCACCAATGGGTGGTTTAGGTCCGTGCCTGGGAACTGAACCTGGGTTGCTGAAGTGGAGCGCACCAAACTTAACCACTAGGCCACTGGGCCAGCCCCAAGAACACTTGATTTTTGATCTTTATTTTACAGCAGAGCCTTTAAACAAATGTAAGCAAAAAGAAGAAAACCTTTTGTGGATAATAAGGCTAAATGCCTATGGTTGTTTTCTTATAAAAGCAAAAAATATTGGAATGGAAGAGAATGGTCTGTTCTGTTGCGTTGTAATATATAATCAATTTATAAATATTTAATGAATTATCATCTTGATAGGGTAAGGCCATTAGTAAATCTTTAGTCTTTAAGTGCATTATGAATATCACCAACATTAGTAGGTTATAATACATTAAATAGTTATTTAAATCTAAAGAAAATAGGACTTCCAGCTGGAATAGGGAAAACTGAATGATAATTAATGAGTTGCTGGAGGCTCAGAGTGGACAAGTCTGAGAGTTAAAAACTCCAGGGGAACCCAGTCATAGGGAGTCCTCTACACTTTTCTGAGTTTTACCTCCAGGAGCTTGACTAGGTTCTCACAGTAAATATCAGAGTAAAATCTCCTTGTGCTTCAAGCAGGCAGAAGGGAAAAAGAACCTTTTTGAAATACATGACAGTGCTTTGTTCTTCTCAGCAAGGTCTGCCCTCAGGAGAAACTATTTAACCAGAGTCTAACAGGCTGGGGTTTGTAATCAGAGCCTAACTGACCTAAGGGAAGGGAAATACTCAACTCCAGTTGGCTCTAGTCATCCTCTTCCACTTAAGGGAGGGGAGGGGCAGACATGAGAAGCACATGTGAAATTCACAGTCGAAAGGCACAGGCTCATTAAAACACTGAGACCTAATCATAGAACTATAGAATGCTTCTCCTCCCCATTATCACCACATTACTAACAGCCTATTTACAGCAGTTCCTTTTACCCAGTACATCGTGTCAGGCTATCGAGAAAAATTACAAGGCATACTATATGGCAAAAACACAGTATGAAGAGACAGAGCAAGCATCAGAACCAGACATAGCAGGGATGTTGGAATTATCAGATCAGGAATTTAAAACAACTATGATTAATATGCTAAGGGCTCTAATGGGTAATATAGACAGTATACAAGAACATATGGGCAATGCAAGTAGAGAAATGGAAATCCCAAGGGAAAACCAAAAAGACTGTAGTGGAACACTGTAATGGAGATGAAGAATGAGAGAGATCGAAAACATTGTCATGGAAATGAAAAATGCTTTTGATGGGCTTATTGGCAAACTGAATGTGGTTGAGGAAAGAATTTCTGAACTTGAGGGAATCTCAGTAGAAAACACCAAAATTGAAAAGTGAACAAAGACTGGAAAAAAACGGAATAGAATACTCAAGAACTGTAGGATAACTACAAAAGGTATAACATATGTGTAATGGGAATACCCAAAGGAGAATAAAAAGAGACAAGAAGAGAAGAAATATTGGAAACAGTAATACTGAGAATTTCCCCAAATTAATGTCAGACACAAAACTACGGATCCAGGAAGCTCAACAAACACCAAACAGGAAAAATTCCAAAAAAATAATACCTAGGTATATCATGTGAAAACTACAGAAAACTAAAGTTAAAGAAAAAAATCCTAAAAGAAGCCAGAGGGAAAATACACCTTACCTACAGAGGAACAAAGATAAGGATTACATCTATCTTACCCTCAGAAATCATGCAAGCAAGAAGAGAGTGGGGTGAAATATTTATGTGAGGAAAGAAAAAACTACTGACCTAGAATTCTGTACCCTGAGAAACTATTCTTCAAAAGTGAAGGAGAAGCAAAGACTTCCTCAGACAAACAAAAATTGAGGGAATTTGTTCCCAGCAGACCTGCCTTGCACAAAATGTTAAAAGAAGTTCTTTAGAGAGAAGGAAAATAATATAGGTTAGAAACTGGCATCTACATAATGTAGAGAAGAGCATCAAAGAAGGAGTAAGTGAAGGTAAAATAAAAATTTTTATTTTTCTTATCCTTAGCTGATGTGATAACAGTTATTTCAAAATAATAATGATGTATCGATTATGTATTCTTATGTATATATATGGTTATGTGTGCTTAGATATGAGTGGAATGAATGATGTTAATGATACAAGAGACAGGAGGAAAGAATTAAGATTATTTTGTTATTATAGGGTATTCGCACTACCGTAAAGTGTTATAATGTTATTTGAAAGTTGACTGAATTAGTTGTAAGTGTATATTGCAAATTCTAGGGCAACTACTAAAAAAGCTGAAAAAAAAAAAAAGAATAAATGTAACTGATATGCTAAGGAAAGAAAGGAAAAAGAATCATATAAAATACTCATTTAAATCCACCAAAGGCAGAAAAAGAGTGGAAGACAAAAAATATGAACAAAGAATAAGGACAAGAAGTAGCAAACAGTAATAAATGTGGTAGATATTAATCCAGCCATATTAATAATCACTTTAGACATCAGTGGTCTAAATTACCAATCAAAAGCCAGAGATTGTCGAAGTGGGTCCAAAAACAAGACTCAACTATATTTTGTCTATAAGAAACCCACTGTAACTATAAAGACACATAGAGATTAAAAGTAAATGAATGGAGAAAGATATACTGTGATGACACTAATCAAAAGAAAGCAGGAGTAGATATGTGAATTTCCAATGGAGCAGACTTCAAAGCAACAAAAGTTATTAGGGATGAAGAGGATCATTACACGATGATAAAGGGGTCATTTCTCCAAGAAGACATAACAGTCCTTAATATGTACGTGCCTAACAACAAAGCATCAAAATAGGTCAGGTAAATCCAAACAAAACATATTAAAAATTAATTTGTTGACAGTAACTTTGTCAGCCTTCGACCATGAACATGATTATGTTTATTTTTAATTGGAAAAAATTCACAAGAACTGAAATATATTTATATTAATACCCTTTACCTATATAAAATTCACCTAAGAAGCCTGACTTTTTTCCTTTTGAAAATAAAAACAAGCAGGACAGCTCTCCTAACAGAATTGAGCTGATAGAACATCTGGAGAATGTCAAACATAGTTAATTATTTTTAATATGTCTCCTTTTAAAAACGAAGGAATAAATCTCTGTGTTACCTAGTGGTCATTTAGGAAACTCAAACATAATTTACATGCAAAAGAAGTCTTAATAGTTTTATTATTTTGAAATTGGAAATTGCAAAAGGCAAAGTCAAGAAGAGTTGTCAGAAGAGATAAGATAGGAACATATGTCACAAGTATCTAAAGACGATCGTTACCAGGCAATATTTCAAAACAGCAATAAATAGCAATTATTATTATGGATTAAACATTTTCAAAGAACAAAAAACTTTGTTTTTTGTTGAAGTGTAAGAGTATGCCAAAACCCACAGAAAATTATTGTGATGATAAAAAGGGACTTGTGTAATTCGAGCCAAGTATAACTTGGCCCTTTTTACAAAGAAAGCAGATTTTACTTTTACTTTTTTGGACATTGTCTACGTAACAACATGCAATAAAGGATTTATGAGTCTTTTTCCCTCCTAAATAAACTCATCACATATCCAACTTTGTCAAAAATTTCAACATATTTCATAGTTCCTTTCAAGCTCATTATTTCTAAGTGTTATAAACCCAGGCAAATGAGGTTCATTTCTCAGACCTTCTACATTTATGGTACAAACCACCAGATTTGTATTTTATTATCTTCTTTTACATTCTGGCATATTTTTGCTATAAGACTAAGTTCTTCTCTTTTATCCCATAATAAACCAATATATATTCATTATCTTGTGTACATATCTCCTTACCATCCCATATTTTTACATTTCATAAAAATGAGCATGAACTCTAAGATAACTCGATTCATTTGTCTTTTTAACCTGTTAACTGATAGCTACTCTATAATGTAGTAAATAAGAGTACAAGTATTTTAAAATTAAGCTGACCGATAAAGAGGAAGATTGGCACAAATGTTAGCTCAGGGTGAATCTTCCTCAACAAAAAAATAAATAAATAGGTTCTGGCCCAGTGGCATGGTGGTTAAGTTCACATGTTCCGCTTCAGTTGCCTGGGGTTCGCTGGTTCAGATCCTGGATGCGGACCTACTCACCACTCATCAAACCTGCTGAGGCAGCATCCCACATAGAAGAACTAGAAGGAACTACAACTAGGATATACAACTATGTACTGGGGCTTTGGGGAGAAGAAAAGAAAAAAAGGAAGATTGGCAACAGATGTTAGCTCATGGCCAACCTTCCTCAAAAAAAAAAAAAAAAAAAAAGAGGGTCCAACCCTGTCGCTTAGCGGTAAAGTGCGCGCACTCCACTACTGGTGGCCTGGGTTCAGATCCCGGGCACGCACGGATGCACCGCTTGTCCGGCCATGCTGAGGCGGAGTCCCACATACAGCAACTAGAAGGATGTCAATTATGACATACAACTATCTACTGGGGCTTTGGGGAGAAAAGGGGATAAAAGAAAGAGGAGGATTTGTAATAGATGTTAGCTCAGGGCCGGTCTTCCTCAGCAAAAAGAGGAGGATTGGCATGGATGTTAGCTCAGGGCTGATCTTCCTCATAAATAAATAAATAAATAAATAAATAAATAAATAAATAAATAAATAAATAAAATAGCCATCCTAACAGATGTGAGGTGATATCTCCTTGTGGTTTTGATTTGCATTTCCCTGGTAATCAGTGATGTTGAGCACCTTTTCATGTATCTGTTGATTATTTGTATGTCTTCATTGAAAAATACCTGGTCAGGTCCTTTGCCTAGTTTTTAATCAGGTTGGATTTTTGTTTTGTTTTGCTTTGGTTTTTGCTCTTGAGTTGTATGAATTCCTTACGTATTTTGGATATAAACCCCTTATCAGATGTATGGTTTGCAAATATTTTCTCCCATTCCATAGGTTCCCTTTTCATTTTGTTGATTGTTACCTTTGTTGTACAGAAGCTTTTTAGTTTGATGTAGTCCCACTTGTTTATTTTTGCTTTTGTTGCCTGAGCTTTTGGTGTCATATCCTAAAAATCACTGCCAAGGCCAATGTCAAGAAGATTTTCCTCTATGGTTTTTTCTAGGAGTTTTATGGTTTCAGGTCTTATGTTTAAGCCTTTAATTCATTTTGAGCTGATTTTTGTTTATGGTGTAAGACAAGGGCCCAAGTCAGCTGATTAAGACTGGGCTCAGCTGAGACTGTCACCCAGAGCACTCTAAGCAGCCTCACCTAGGCTTGTACCTCTCTCATCATGGCAGCTGAGTTCCCAGCATAAAGGTCCCGAGAGAGAGTATCCATGAGGTGGGCATTCCAAGAGACCAAAGCAGAAGCTGTGTGGCTTTTTATGACCTAGCTGCGGGAGCCACATAGCGTCACTTCCTCTGTGGTCTCCACAGTCATTGGTCAAAGCAGCCATGGCCCTACCAGATTCCAAGGAAAGGGAATAACTTTCGAAGAGGAGGGAAGAGTTACACTGTAGAAGAACACAGAAGATGGGAGATTTGGGGAAATACAAACTGCCATTGTTATTGTTGTAGTTGCTGGCAAGTTGAGGAGGGTTTTTGGTAAAAACATAGTCTTGTAGGATTCTAAGTCTATTTCTACAAGAAAAAAATCTAAAGAAATATTAATAGTTAGGAACATTGAGAGATAACTTACAAAATACTCACACATCTTGGTGGAGATTATAGTATTGCAACTTTGTACTTACACATTTTCAATTAATAGGTTTTTCTTTCTGAGCTCTTGACGACAGCACAAAATACCATTTGTTGCTACTTTTTCAAATGATAAATTGGGTTGCTAGAAATTTTCATTAAGGTTATTATTAATATCTCCTATTACTGCAAGCTTCTAAGTACTTCATTTATAACATCACTGGTGGTTCTTACATTTTATCAGGGTGGCTGGCTGGAAAGATAGAACATTCGATATGCAATAGAGATAAATGATGGCAGAAAAATGGACTCTGAACGTTGCTTGAAAAACCACAATTCCCTTTACCGAGTTGAGACTCTAGAATTGGCCACACTTAATCATCAACTGTTCATTTTTTATGTTTTTCCTATCCGGCCCACTGAATAGAAAACAATAAGACTGTGCTACTCCTTTGGAAATTTCTGTTAAAACCATTCCCTTTTCTAAGGTGAATGGGGTTATACACACACATGACCATATAATTTTTGGTTTGTTTGTTTCTTTTTGCTCCTATACCTCTCATCGGAATATCATTATATTTTTGTAAGCCTGTAGTTTTTTCTTGGTAACCTTTGTTGACAAGTTCTTTTTGTATCATTACTAATCATGGAGAAATCTACTTAGCTTAATCAATAATCCATTTCTTAACACGATTGTGTGTGTGTAAAAAAATGGTTCCTGTATTTAAGGTAGTTTCCAATTTAGTTATGGAGGCAAATCACACACAGATAGTCTATCATAGGAGCAAAAGAAAGATGATATGTGCAATGATTAATATTTATCAACAATCCTTTTCTTTTTATACTTTTCTTGGTCTTTTGTGTGAGGGTAATTGTGGGTAGTAGAAGTAAAAAGTGGAATTATAGTAAATTTCAAAAATAAAAAGAGATGAATCATTAACAATTACTACATTATTATACTTTAAAGGATGTTCCTATGTTTTTATGATAAAAGTAATATCTGCTCAGTGTAGAAAATTTAGAAAACATAAAAAAGAAAGTAAAATTTACCCATCTTCTCCCCTTGCAGGGGAAGCTATTCTTAATATTTTAGTGCATTTTCTTCTAGACCTATATGTATATATGTGTGTTTTAAATGCAAAAACATAGAAGTCACAGGACAGGGGTGGTCACGGTGGATTGTCACTCAGCAGCTGATCTGACCTCCTTCCAGAGTGCTTTACTGTACTGCTAGAAAGCTAAAAAAGTGTATTTTCCACATGCTCTTGTAGAGAAAATTTGGAATGTAAATTGGTTTTGACAGTTAGAGGCTTCTTGTGAGCTCTGTAGGGTTCAGGTTAGGCAGCAGGTTTCTACCTTGTGTTCTTGCTCCTGCCCCCAGAAAACACAGCCAAAGAGATGTTTTCATCGCTGCAGTTGCGTGCTGATGTCCGGTTGCTTGCTTCAAGGGTCTTCTGAGGCAGTTTAGTGACAGCAGCAGCTTCCAGATCCTTCGATGTCAACGGTTCCAGAGAGTCTCTCGATTCTTTAACATCCTGATTGTGATGCTGGTTGCAAGTCCATAGTCAGGCAAGGTTGGTTATTTCATCAATCAGAATAACTCAACTGTTGTAACAAACAAACTCTAAAATTTCACTGCCTTAACACTCTTTATTTCTCCCTCTTCTAATAGTTCAATGCGAGTGTTCTTGGTTGGTGGACAGTTTTCTTCCATTTTGTGGCTCTGGCATCCCTTAAGCTTCATCATCTGCATCCAACTAGCAGAATAAGAAAGAGCTTGTGGAAAACTACATATAACTCTTAAGATCCCTGCCCAGAAATGATACACATCAGTTCTGATCGTATCCCACTGGAGAGGACTAGTGAATAACCCGGCTTTTCCTACGTTCAAGGAAGTTGGGAAATGTGGTCACAGGGCAGTCATTTCTGCCCTAGCAGAAGCTTGTGTGTGTATCTGCTACAGTGGTGTATTCTGGGTGTCATTCCTAGAATGCCAGACAATGGAGCCCATCCCTACATCTCTTGCAATGGTTTTTAAGCCTCTATTTCCTTATATTAAAGTTCTTTTTGCTTAAAGTAGCTACACTATTTTCTGTTTTCTACAACAGGTGGATGTGTTATATCATTGATTTTGTAACCTTTTTTAATCTTTGTATTTCATCAAAATCAATTTCTAATACCATTAAAATTTGCCTTTTAAAATGCGTTTTAAAATTTGCCTTTTAAAATCCTCAAATGCTGCTTCCATGACTTCTATTATTTTATACTGCAGAGAATTATAAGTCTAGGTTGACTTTTTTCTTTCATTATGTATATATTTTCTGCCTAGATTTAAACGTATTACGATAATTAAAAGTTTTTGACAGAATGTGTCTAGATATAATTTTCTCTGGAATACATTGACCCTTTTTCTTCTATAGTCTCTGGGCTTTTTTCGCTTCAGGAAGGTTTACACTACCTTTAAATATATTGAGTTATTTCTTTTTCAAAAGACATAAATTTTTTTTGTAAGAACACCTAAAATTTTGAGGTTGCATTTCTGTCATATTTATAATTTTTTATTTAAAAAAACCTTGCAGAATAATGTTGCTCTTTAATTCTATGCATATATAATTTCAATAAAAATACAACCTAAATATTACAAAATAGTATTAATAAAATGCCCTCCAAAATCTACTCCCAAAACAATAAGTTTTACTAGAAAGAACAGGCTGCTTAGTTGGAAACAAGGACTGTAGGGACTGTGTAAATAAACCATGGAACATCCTTACATTGGAATATGATATAACCCTTAAAAACCAAAATTTTAAAAAGCAAATGAACACAAGCATAACAACTGAGAAAACTCATTACATATTTATGTAAATGAACTTTGAGATACTTTGTTTAGAGATACACTCAAGTTCCAGAACAGTAGGACTCATGCTACATTTTTGTAGAAAGGGAATGAGAAGAAAACAAATTTATATTTGCGTATGCATAAAATACCTTTTGAGGCTTACTTTAATAATTGATACCTTTGGTTGCCCCCAGGGGGATAACTGGGAGGCTAAGTACAAGATTTGGAGAGAGATTTTGGCATTGCATGGCCTTTTGTGCTCCTTGAACATTGAACTATGTATAAGTATAAATTGCCCCAAAAATAAAAATTAAAATAAAGTCCTATATGATTACCTAAGGATTATATCATTCAAGTTGAACAGTCTTAATCTGCAATCCCTTCAGCAAAACTTTCTCTCAGTAGAAAAAACGTTCTAGGTGCACGTTGAGGGCCTACACTGTGTCAGATATTGGGGATGCAGTTCTACTAAGACAGTTCTACTTTCAAATACCTAAAAGTCTAAGAGGGGAGATGGCCTTGTAAACAAATCATTGTAATACATGTGGTAAATGCTATAATATAGATCAAAACTTTATTTTGCTGTCCGTATCCAGCACAGGGAAATCTACATATAGCCTCAACGCCCTACCAACCTAAAGCAGTAGGTTAAACTAGACTCCTTGGCTTCTATGCCAGATATATATACCCTGTAAAGCAACCTCATGTGAGCCTAACTGATCTGTCTTAATTATTTGTCTAGGTGTCAGGAAATCCGTGGTCAGAAACTTCTCCAGACTTCTAGGGTTGTAATTTTCTCTCTTGTTCTGAAGGAATAACGTGGACTTCTTCCACTGCAGTACTAAATGTTCCTACTGCAACTTTCCTAAAGAATTTTAACTTCGGTCTCCTTCCATCCTCATCAATACTCTTTAAATCCAGGGCCAGGAGAAAATATTTTATTCATTGGCATGATGAGTAAAGAGAAGATGAACACAAGGGGAAAATAAAGACATATTAATGAAAAAAGTTTATTTCTAGCCCATTTGCATAAGGGGTGTCAGATAGGGGTGGAGTCTACCCCAGTGAAGAGGTTCATGAAGCTGTGGTCAGATGATGGAGAAGCAGTGTTGAGCAGTGATTAAGAACTCGGCACCTAGGGTCAGTCAGAACCGAATTCAAATCCTAGCTCTGCCTCTTTCTGCCTGTTTCACTTTGGGGCAAATTGATTAACTGAGTCAAGCCCTGGTTCCCTCAACTATAAAACAGGGGAAAATAATAGAACCTACATCATGGGATTGGTGTGAGATTTAAATGAGATGATGGCTATAAGCTGCTGAGCAGAGTGTCTCCATAGCACAAGCATAGCAAGGAGAGGTGTTGACTAAATGGGCAGAGTCCATTGGAAGAGAGGGGTTGAGGCGACTTGCCAGAATGGGCCCATTGGAACAGTGGCCCAAGTTGCTGGGTTCAGGAATACCTTATGTTGACTAGAGAACAAAAGGCTGCCTGAGGAAGAGAAACAGTAGGAAATCTTAATATTAGTTGGCTTCTGCCCCAGTGGCTTCCTTCTCTTACAAATTCAAAGCAAAAGTAGAAGTATCAGATCCATGGATCCATGATTCAAGCTTTTCTCAGGTTGCAAGCAGACCTACATTCTTGACCTTCTTCCCTTTTAACCATTTATAGTGATAATGAGATTACCTTATTGTGGTGATCTTATTGTGTGACACTTAAGATTTATAGTGGCCTTTCTTATTTGTTATTTCACAGTACAAATAAATTTCTCCCACAAACATTATTTTGTGGCAGCTAAATCCTTGTGGTGTAAATAAATAAATAAATGAAGGGAACAATTTGCTCAGAAGAGCTTAGAGTCCACTGGGGGAAGACTGCCAAATAAACCACCACCCCTAACAGAATCTGAAGGTAAGTTGTGCGAGAGAGAGAAACACAGGGGAAGTTAGTGACACAATCAAATCCAGGTTTGAGAGTGGGGAAAGAAAAAGGTAAGAAGGTTTTCCAGAGGAATGAGTCTTGAGATAAATCAAAGAAAGAGATGAATAGTCCATAAAAGGGGAGGAGAGAAGCAGAGACATGACAGTGTATGAGAACCTGGTTTTGGGTGAAACTTCCAGGATTTGAGCATGTTGAGAAGAAAGTACAATAAGAAAATTGTGAGAGGAGAAACCTAAGGAATCAGCAGGGGCCAGATATCGTAGATCCTGATACTTTATGGCAAGAGTCACTGTGCCAATCTGGAGAGGATAGGGATTCAATGAAGATTTTAATCTAACTAGGACAGGAAAGTGACTTGATTCACTTTTAGGTTTAGAAAGCCCACACCGACAGATCTGACCTGAGCAAAAGTAACTTAATTTTATAGCAGTTGCTTAGTTTACCTGCTGCATATGGAAGAGATGACAATTCAAATCAGTGAGAGCATAAAGTGAAGTCAGAATTATATGTACAGAATTTCCCTGTCCTTGCTTACTAGCTGAGAAAGAAGCATGTATTGAAACTAGGAGGAAAAGAGGCTAATGATGAGATTGAAGCCATCTGGAAAAAAGAACATATCATTCTTGGGTGCTTAAAGAGAGAAAACACAGGGTGGCAAGAAAAATTGGCTTGGGGGAAATAATAGGGAGCTTCGCAGAAAATGACAAGTTTGAACAAGAGAAGTACAGAAAACAGAATAAAAGCCTAAAGCAAGAAGAAAAAGATGTTTTACTGAAAGACGGACATGGGGCAGGAAGTAATTGGACAATCCAAACCTGTGGAATCAGCCCTTAATTGAGTCCAAGAAGAAAGGGTACAAAAACTTTCCCAATTCATATAATATCCCCGTTTTTAATTTGTCTTTTCCTATATGCTGCAATATGTAAAACAATCTAGTTAGAATAAATACGTTTGTTACAGTCGGTATAATTTTCCTACAAACAAAAATGTTTTCTTCAATATGTTAAACGTACTGCAAAACATCGAGCTCATTCTTCAGAATTCTTATGTACTTCGCTGTGTAGCATTTAGTGATGGGAAGAATCTCAAAAGGATTTAGTTCTGATGAGCAGCCATAAGTTTAAAGCTCATCTGAAACGAAATTGTTTAGACATTTCATTGGAAACATAAAAGAGAACAATTTTCGATGAGACTGTCAATGTTTTCTGATTTGATCCACTGAAGAATTCTCCGAAGGCGTTATGAATAGTACGACATCTAAGCACAGCAGATGTGAGTGGGGGGGGGGGCAGTGGGTGGCCACATTTGTTGTGTGGTCTGAAGGATTTTAGAAAGCCTCCAAATTCTCTCTCCTGCCCTGGTTGTCAGCACTTCAACTTTATCCCGAAGAACACATTGTTTTTTTTTAACTAAGTATTTTCAATCCTTGCTGACCTGAAATCTAGATATCCCTTGATGTGGTTAAGACTTTTATTTATTAACTCTGGGGGATTTAATCATTATGGAAGCATGGAATTATGGAGCTAAAAATCAGCTTAAAGATCCAAATTCACCTGTGTCAGCCCAAACAGTTTAGGTAACTTGTCCAAAATCACAGTTGCAGACACAGAACTAGCTTAGGTTATACGCACCCTGGTCGGTTGCTTTTACTTAATGATGGTGGATTGGTTTTCTCTGAGAAGTAAGGGCTAAGGGCCTGAGAGTCCTGGGCTTCATGTGGGGACAGAAGGGACAGAATGGGTGACGGTGGACGGCAGAAATCAAAGAGGGCTTTCACCTCCTTCTCAGGTTGGTTAACTGCCGTTGGCCCGTGAACATGCAGGGGAAAGAGGAGTTTGGCATAAAATCTTCTCAGGTTTTGAGCCATTTCCTCCCAGATAGGAAGTATTTACAGTCTTTAACTTGGGATATTATCTTTTTCAAGAGGGAGAAGCTAACTTGTTTGGAACGTTCTCTTGTCTTTGGATGAGTGTCTCAGGCCACAAACTTGCCTGCTGCAGAGTCGTAGCGCTAAACCCAAGACACAGGCCATGAAATTCAAGTGTTTTCCTGGTAGTTTCTTCCTCTCCAGCTGTGTTCTCTGATTAGAGAGTTAGCATTTGGTACTCTTACTCTCTGAATGACCCTTATATTTATTCCAGTAACCAGGAAACTTGCAGCTTCTTTCTTACCCTTTTAAAGTGCCATTTCAGTGCTTAGAAAACATTTCATCCATCAGTAGTATCAATCTGTTTCATGCTGTGAAAGTTGGCTGTCCTGGCTACTTGCACAAATAACGAGCATGCAGAGCTGACCCAAATTTGACTCAAGAACTGCATAATATAAGCTAATCATTACATAAAAAGTGCGTTGAGTGGCTCTATAATAAATTCTGAGAGATCTACAAAATGAAATGCGCACCATGTTAGCTCTTTAATATTGCCTTGTCCATGTGAGGAAAAACATATTTTCTGTTAATTTTTCCCATTCTCCCCCAATTTCTCTCCTAAATAAAAGTTTCTGTGCTTAGTGTAAAAAAATGTAAGCAGTAGATATAAATTTAAATGAAGAGTTATAGTCCCCCCAAAAAGTTCTCAAAGAAATAATTACTGAACTTGGGTATATTTCTTCACTTGTAAGTATTCATAGAGAACATGTACACACAAACACACACAGAAATTTATAAAGTGGGACCATGACGTACATTTTATTCTATAACCTGCATTTTACCATAAATACGCCATGAGAATCTTTCTGTTTCAAGAAAAAGAAATCTATGTCATCATTTTTAATGGTTGTATGTCCCATGATATACTTAACCAGGCACCTATTGATGAACACTCAGGTTGTTTCAAATTTTCATTATTACGAACTATGAGGCACCTATGTCTGTCCAAGGCACCCCAGTATGGGATCCCGATAAGCTGCTGTCACCTCTCTTGTTTCTCTTCCTGGTACTTCCTGTCTGTTCCATGTAGCTGGCCCTTTCTATATGCCTTCTGTTGTACCCGGCCCTGTTAGTATATATTTTAACATGAGTTCAGTTTTTCTATATAGTGTGTAAGCTCCCTGGAGAATGGAATTACATTTCCGACATTTTTTCACACACTCTCTGTTAATGTATAACACAGACCATTGATAAAATAGGAGATCCTTAAATATTAATATGTATAGATTGATTTTTATTTCAATTGGATTTGTGGTCTCTATGCAGTTTCCCGTGTTCTAGGTTTTGGCTAATTTATTTTATTCCATCCAAATTTATCTATGTTTTGATTTATTTCCTTTTAAGTATATGTACCCAAATGCAAGATGGTTAATACAGCTAGACTTTCATGAACTAATAATGAAAATGCAAAGCAAATACAGTACTTACAATGTTCCAGCTGTTCTCACATATATTAATTCGTATTCACACCTATTAACTCATTTGTTCCTTACAACAGCCAAATAACATAGGCTTAGTTCGTAGTCCCACCTTACAAATGGGGAAACTAAGGCACAGAAAGATTAAATAATTGCCCAAACAGATAGTGGCAGGACCAATATTCCAGCTCTGGTAATCTGGCTCCAAATCTATGCACTTATCTATCCATGAATTGCTTCTCGATTAGCTGGTGACGTTTCGTGGACATAGTGAACTCTTCTGGTTTAACGTGTTTGCACTGCTACCAATACAGAGACCTGAGCAGACAGGACCTACGCGGTAGGAACTTCAAGCACTGTGGTGAGAGGAGGCAAATGCTTCAAAGAGGCTTCTCCTTAGATCCCACAGGAGAGGCACCTGCTCCTTCTGCCCACAGGAGGGACTCCCTTATCATATTGTAAGATGCTGTAAATCTGAAAAAGAAATGCCACTAGCATTCTAAATGCAAAAAGAGACTTTAAAACTGTCCTAGTCCATGAGACTGCAGATATAATACCCCATATTAGTGGCTCCAAGTATTTGTAGCTATAATTTTGTGCTACATTCAGTCCTAAAAAATCACACAAAGCAGTCTGTTTGCAGAGTAGGTTCAGTTGCAGGATTGCTGAATCAAACATAGGGAAAAGGTCTTCCTTTTTTGTTTGCCACCAGTGAACATGCATTGGGTGTGATCCTGGACAAGCCACACCTCCGACAATGCAATTTCTCCTTTAAAGTGAGCCATTTGGAATGAGTGATCTCCAGGGCCTTTCTAAATAAGACATTCGATGATTATCAGATGTTAAACCCTCTGCAATGAAGGTGTCAAGTAGAAACTTTTGGAGCAGGTGGAGAGAGGAATAGGTCAGTTGATGGTGGCAGGGACTTCTTTGCTCTCCATCTCCCTTTGCAGAGTCTTGGGGTAGATGAGAATAGGGCTCTTCACAAAGCCAAATGACCACCAAACCCAAATTTCTCCTAAATTTAAAGGATTTGGCTGAGATGTATGATTTATATCACAGTGATCTCCACAACAGTCAGGAATGAACTGTTCTATGTGCTTATGGGAGCAGGTAAGGAAATTTCTGGGATGGTTTTTGAGGTCCTTTTAGCTTCTGGCTCCTGCAGAAATCACAAATATTTAGGTGGTAATATTGCCTCTTTGGCTTCAACTAGCTTAGTGCTTCCCAACCGGGGTCAATGTTGGTCCCCTGAGGACATCTGGCAATATCTGGAGACATTTTTGATTAACATAGCTAGGGGTGGTGTGAGGGGACAGTATGCCACTGTCATCTAGTACATAGAGACCAAGGATGCTGCTAAACATTGCATCCCAAAATTCAGAGGACAGCCTCCCCAACAAAGAATTCTCCAGCCCCAAATGTCAATAGTGCCATGGTTGAGAAAACCTCACCCAGCTAATGCATGGGAAAGGCCTAGGTTGAGGAAAAGATAACGACACGTGAGTCTTTACTTCAGTTCACATGCAACCTCATTTCGTAAAGTCAGAAACCTGTGTAATGACAACTGAATGAGCTGAGAGAATATATTGCGAAGAAGCTTTTTAAACTAGCAAGATAATTTAGGTTTAATGAACCCTACTACCTTCATAAATATCTCCCTCAAAACTTTCTTTTAAAATATAAATTGAATTATGAACTTCATCTGCTTAGAATACTTTAATAGATTGCTCTCTGGAAAAAACACATACTCCTTAAGCGTCCACAAGGCTCTGCATGATGTGGTCCTGGCGTGTTCTCTAGCCTCCTCTCAGGTCTCCTTGTCTGCCATTCTCCCACCACACTAGCCTTTCAGCTCCTCAGATGCATGAAGCTCATTCCTGCTTAGGGCCTCCACTCACACTTTTCCCTCCTTCTCTCTCTTAGAACATTCCTTCCCACCCTCAGGACCTCTCCCTGCACCTACTTGTCCTTAGCTCAAATGTTGGCATCTCTGAATGTTTCACTGACGCTCTCCCTAAGCTCAAGTCTGTTCTGTCTATTATTCTCTGCATTTTATAATACTTGCCACATTTCTAATCACGTATTTTTGTGTGTTTATGTGTTAATGTTTGACTCCTCCCTTAAATCTATGATCTACAAGGGGGCAAAGTTGATGCTTTTTTTCCTTTTTTAACTTAAAATATTGATCGCCTGATTTGTACCTCATAACTGGGATAACAAATATAAGATATATTCTTTTTTTAATATGGTAAGAACAGATACCATGAGTTCTACCCTGTTAACAATATTTAATTGTACAGTACCTTATTGTGAACTATAATCACACTGTTATACAGCTGATTTCTAGAACTTCTTCTGACAATGCTTCGACACCAAGTATCTCCAGTGTCTAACTTAATGTCTGCACAGGGTAGGTCCTCAATAAATATTTGTTGGATAAATAAAAGGGACTGGCTTGAGTCATGGAGGGAGATGATGCCTCTACACTTTTTTCTTTTCATCTCTCAGATATAACCGCAATATACCAGCACTCTAGGTCAGGAAGTTTCTCTGTTGGGTACAAGGAGCAGACGTCTTTACCAGGGCTCCCTCCTTTGTCTAAGAGATAGACAATTGTCCAAAAGGAGAGAGCATTTGTTTAATTCTGTGGGTTGTGATGCTTTTTCTGCTGTCTTGTGATGCAACCACGTCTAGCTAGAAATGTTGCTTCTCTAGAATAACAAGGATGAAAAGGGCAGGACAATTCTTTTCCAAAGTTTAGGATTAGAACAGCAGAGCATCTCTGCTTGAAGTACGCACAAGGTTGAAGACAAACAGTCCTAAATGTTATTCACACTTCAACTGATCTTTGACAGGAAGATTCCTATGAGTATCAATACCCATGTAGGTTTAAGGTTTTGATTGACAAGGATTTAAAAAGAGCTTAGTACCTCAAGAAATTGTCTAGTCTATGCACATCCATCTTGAGGCAAGCAGAGTTTTATTAACATTTACAGATGGACTAATATGATTAGCATCATGATGTTCTGATTGCTGGTAGCCTGATCTGCCTTCCTGTTTATCATCAGCACACCATCTTTCTGTTCAAACAACTGGGACTGACCTGGTACACTTAGTCCTTTTGAATAAAATGATAAAGATGTGTTTTCCCTTTTTATTTCTCTGAATGTCTGACCTACATTTTATCTTTCTGTTATCATATAAAAGAACATTGTGTTATACTTATGGTTTATTATACTGGAGGATTATATCCCTGTGTGTAGGTATATATGATCTTCAGTTTTCATTGGGTCAAGGTATCCTACATATAATGAAATATATTCTCACAGTGAAAATCCTTTTATATATTTCAGTTCAGATCCACCATTTAATTTTATAAAATGAATAAACTAAATCAATAGAGAGAACAACACTTTTTTCTAGCATTATAATTATTCCTGTTTGAGGTTAGAGATAAGGTTATCCTAATGTCTTTAGTCCTCCAATCCAAGAAGTTAGAAACAGCCCTTTAAAAAGGAAAAATAAATGGTAATTTGAGATTATTTTCAAATATGAATTTCTGTTAAAATGCTTCTACTTTGTTGAAAACTAAACCACATAATATTTTGAATTCAGATCATGTGTTTTATATATTGATTATTACTTAGTGAACAAAAACATCTGATTTGAAGATATTTCCCTTATTGATGACAAGAAAATTTTCTCAGCAATCTCATGTTGCCCATTGAAATATACATATATAGGGTATATAATTTCACTGGTTACACTAATTATTTAAAGCATGACAAAAATCAGTAATTATATATTTTATCATCACTATTATCACCATCATTACTCTGCACACTATTATTGTCATCACCTCTGCCATCATCATTGTCATGCAGTTTTCCTTTACTTCCTTCTCATCCTCCTCTTCCAATTCACGAAAGTCAGGCTAACAAAATTTGCCAAAGAAATACCTTAATATCTATTTTAAGAAACAGTTAATAATAGTACACATTATTTTATAAATTGATGCATTCTGCTGAAAGTTTTTTAAAAGACCCATTCCCTTAAATAGGTTAAGCATAAATTCTCTGAATTAGTTTTCTGTTGCTGCATAACAAGTACCACAAACTGCGTGGCTGAAACCAACACAAATCTATTATCTCACAGTTTCTGTGAGTTAGGAATCCAGGAAGAGATTAACTTCATCCTTTGCTCAGGGGCTCCCAAGGCTACAGTCAAGGCATTGGTAAGGCTGTGATATCATTTGAAGCTCAGATTCCTCTTCCAAGCTTATTCAGGTTATTGGCAGAATTCAGTTCCTTGCAACTATGGGACTGAGGCTCTATTTTCTTGCTGGCTGCAGGCTGGGAACCACTTTCAGGTCTTAGAGAGTGGCCACCGTTCCTTGCTACATGGCCCTCTCCATAACACGGAAGTTTGTGTCTTCAACCTTTCTCATGCTCAAATCTCTCTCTTCAAGAAGACCACAGTTCAAGAGTGACGTCAGCATCATGGCGGAGTGAGCTTTCCCGTGAATTCTTCCCCCACAAAATACAACAAAAGTAACACCCACAGACCAACAATGGAATCCCAGACAGTCAAAAGCTGGAGCGGAGGGATCCACACTGCCGCACATCTGAGAGCGGAACGTGCTGGGCCCCCGGAGGAAGTGGGGAGAGGTAAGGAGAACTCCGCTCCCTCCCCATCAGATCAGCGATCCGGTCCGCGCGGCTCCCAGAGAGGGGGGAGGGGTGGCCCTCGGCGGGAAACTGTAGCTCTTCGGGCTCTCTCAGCCAGTGGGAAACTCCCGCACAGAGGGCTCAGAGGAGCCACAGGGCTACCATCAACATCTGAGCACCCCAGAGAGCGGATAAAGAGGGGCAAACGAGAAGCCTCCCACGTCAGGGACCCAGAGGGCAAAAGAGAGAGCTCCCCCCTCCCCGCAACCCGGAGTCTGCAGCTCGACCAGATCTAGCGGTCCGAGGCAGACCTGAATAAACTGGACTGGACCCGTGGATCGCAGTGGGGAAAAGAAACAAAACAAAACAAAACAAAACTGCGGATCGCAGCAGAAAAACTGGGGCAGAGCGCAGGGGGCTTAGACTACACAGCCCTTTACCACCACACAGTGGCGGCAGGTGGAAATTGCAACCAGAGACTTCCAGGATGAGGAAAATCAAAACCAACACAGGAACCACAATGCAAAAATATATGAAATCACCAGACCAGAAACAAAATGACAAGCACCCAGAAATCAACCCCGAAGACACAGAAATCCATAAACTAAATGACAGAGATTTCAAAATAGCTATCATAAAAACACTCAACGAAATACGAGACAACACAAACAATTAAATGAGATTAGGAGTTTCTTCACAAAAGAGATTGAAATCATAAAGAAAAACCTATCAGGGCTGATGGAGATGAAGAACACAATGGAGGAGATAAAGGAGAATCTGGAATCTTTAAAGAACAGAGCTGACAATATGGAGGAAAGAATTAGTACTTTAGAGGATAGGAATACAGATATACTCCAGATGGAAGAAGAGAGAGAACTAAGACTAAAAAGAAATGAAGAAAGACTCCGAGAAATATTGGACTCTATTAGAAAATGTAACATAAGAATTATAGGTATTCCTGAGGGAGAGGAGAGGGAAAGAGGAACAGAGAGCCTATTCAAGGAAATAATAGCTGAAAATTTCCCAAATCTGGGGAAGGAGCAGGAAATACCAGTAAGCGAAGCCAACAGGACGCCTATATATATTAACAGACAAAGGCCTTCACCACGACACCTAGTGGTAAGGCTAGCCAGGGCCAATGACAAAGAAACAATATTAAGGGCAGCTAGACAAAAACAAAAAATAACGTACAAAGGAACTCCCATCAGGCTCTCAGCGGATTTCTCAACAGAAACTTTTCAGGCTAGAAGAAACTGGAATGATATATTCAAAATACTAAAAGACAAAAACTTTCAGCCAAGAATACTCTATCCAGCAAAAATATCCTTCAAATATGATGGAGAAATAGTAACTCTCCCAGATAAACAAAAGCTAAGGGAGTTCATGGCCACGAGACCGCCACTACAAGAAATACTCAAGAAGGCCCTCAGGCCTGAAAACAAGAAGAGAAAGGGAACACAAAGCTTGGAGTAAGGAGAAAAGTAGGTAGACAAAATCAGAGAAATAGTAGATCTTTACCGGAATAGGTTAGCAACCACTTAAATACTAAACTCAAAGATGAAAGGAAGAAATTCACCAAAAATAAATTTAACCTCATCACTGTAAACACACAGCCACAACACAAGATAGAATAAGGTATAACAAGAGCAACTTAGAAGGGGAAGAGGAAAGTGACTGAATTGACTTAGTATAAGGAAATAGGAGGCTATCAGATAATGGACTATCTCATACAGAAGATTTTTCGCCCAAACCTCAAGGTAACCACTAAACAAATAATCAAATTAAAACCACATATGATAAACAAAGAGAAAACTAGAAGAATCATAAGACAGAACAACCAAACTGAATTGGCAGTCCAAAACAAATGGGACAAGAAACAAAGGAAATGCAAAAGAACCAGAAAATAAGTGACAAAACAGCAACATTCAACCCTCATATTTCAATAATTACCCTAAATGTAAATGGATTGAACTCTCCAATCAAAAGATACAGAGTGGCAGGATGGATTAAAAAGCAAGACCCAACTATATGCTGCCTTCAGGAAACACATCTTAGCACTAAAGACAAGCACAGGCTCAGAGTGAAAGGATGGAAGACAATACTCCAAGCTAATGGCAAACAAAAGAAAGCAGGTGTTGCCATACTCATATCAGACAAAGTAGACTTCAAGATAAAACAGGTTAAGAAAGACAAAGAAGGGAAATATATAATGATAAAAGGGACACTCCATCAAGAAGACATATCACTTATAAATATATATGCACCCAACATAGGAGCACCAATGTACATAAAACAACTATTAACAAACCTAAAAGGAGAAATCAACAACAACACAATAATAGTAGGGGATCTTAACACCCCACTTACAGCAATGGATAGATCATCCAGACAAAAAGTTAATAAAGAAATATTAGACTTAAATGAAAAACTGGACGAGATGGACCTAGTAGACATATACAGAGCACTCCACCCAAAAACAGCTGACTACACATTCTTCTCAAGCGCACATGGAACATTCTCTAGGATAGACCATATGTTGGGAAACAAAGCAAGCCTCAATAAATTTAAGAAGATTGAAATCATAACAAGCATCTTTTCAGACCATAAGGCTATGAAACTGGAAATGAACCAGGAAAAAAAAACTGGGAAAGTGACAAAAATGTGGAGATTAAACAACATGCTACTGAACAACCAATGGATCATTGATGAAATTAAAGGAGAAATCAAAAACTATCTGGAAACAAACGAAAATGATAACATGCCATATCAAACCATATGGGACGCAGCAAAAGCGGTCCTGAGAGGGAAACTCATAGCGATACAAGCCCACTTTAACAAACAAGAAAAAGCCCTAATAGGCAACCTTAAATTACACCTAACAGAACTAGAAAAAGAAGAACAAACAAAGCCCAAAGCCAGCAGAAGGAGAGAAATAATAAAAATCAGAGCAGAAATAAATGATATTGAGACCAAAAAAACAGTAGAAAGGATTAATGAAACAAAGAGTTGGTTCTTCGGGAAGATAAACAAAATAGACAAACCCTTAGCCAGGCTAACTAAGAAAAAAAGAGAAAAGGCTCAAGTAAATAAAATTAGAAATGAAAGAGGAGAAATTACAACGGATACCATGGAAATACAGAGGATTATAAGAGAATACTATGAGAAATTATATGCCAACAAATTGGACAATCTAGAAGAAATGGATAAATTCTTAGACTTATACAACCTCCCAAAATTGAACCAAGAAGAAATGGAGAATCTGAATAGACCAATCACAAGTAAAGAGATTGAAATAGTAATCAAAAACCTCCCAAAAAATAAAAGTCCAGGACCAGATGGCTTCTCCAGTGAATTTTACCAAACATTCAAAGAAGATTTAATACCCATCCTCCTCAAACTATTCCAAAAAATAGAGGAAGATGGAACACTTCCTGAATCATTCTATGAGGCCAACATCACCCTGATACCGAAACCAGACAAAGACAATACAAAGAAAGAAAATTACAGGCCAATATCGCTGATGAACATTGATGCAAAAATCCTCAATAAAATATTGGCAAACCGAATACAACAATATATTAAAAAGATCATACACCATGATCAAGTGGGATTTATACCAGAGACGCAGGGATGGTTCAACATCCGCAAATCAATCAACGTGATACATCACATCAACAAAACAAAGAATAAAAACCACATGATCATCTCAATAGACGCAGAGAAGGCATTTGACAAGATACAACATCCATTTATGATAAAAACTCTCAATAAAATGGGAATAGAAGGAAAGTACCTCAACATAATAAAGGCCATATATGACAAACCCACAGCTAACATCATACTCAACGGGGAAAGACTGAAAGCCATTCCTCTGAGAACAGGAACGAGGCAGGGCTGCCCACTCTCACCACTCCTGTTCAACATAGTACTGGAGGTTTTGGCCAGAGCAATTAGGCAAGAAAAAGGAATAAAAGGAATCCAAATAGGTAACGAAGAAGTGAAACTCTCACTATTTGCAGATGACATGATTGTATATATAGAAAACCCTACAGAATCTGTTGGAAAACTGTTAGAAACAATCAACAACTACAGCAAAGTTGCAGGGTACAAAATCAATCTACAAAAATCAGTTGCATTTCTATATGCTAATAATGAACTAACAGAAAGAGAGCTCAAAAAGATAATACCATTTACAATTGCATCAAAAAGAATAAAATACCTAGGAATAAATCTTACCAAGGAGGTGAAGGACCTATACAATGAGAACTACAAGACATTATTGAGGGAAATCTACGATGACATAAAGAAATGGAAAGATATCCCATGCACGTGGATTGGAAGAATAAACATAGTTAAAATGTCTATATTACCTAAAGCAATCTACAGATTCAATGCAATCCCAATCAGAATCCCAATGACATTCTTCACAGAAATAGAAAAAAGCATACTAAAATTTATATGGGGCAACAAAAGACCCCGAGTAGCTAAAGAAATCCTAAAGAAAAAGAACAAAGCAGGAGGCATCACAATTCCTGACTTCAAAACATACTACAAAGCAATAGTAATCAAAACAGCATGGTACTGGTACAAAAACAGACACACAGATCAATGGAACAGAATTGAAAGCCCAGAAATAAAACCACACATATACGGACAGCTAATTTTCGACAAAGGTGCTAAGGACATGCAATGGAGAAAGGAAAGTCTCTTCAATAAATGGTGTTGGGAAAACTGGACATCCACATGCAAAAGAATGAAAGTGGACCATGTGCTATCGCCATTCACAAAAATTAACTCAAAATGGATCAAAGACCTGAAGGTGAGACCTGAAACTATAAAACTCATAGAAGAAAATATAGGCAACACACTATTTGACATTGGGTTTAAAGGAATCTTTTCGGATGACATGCCTACCCAGACTAGGGAAACTAAAGAAAAAATAAACAAGTGGGACTTTATCAGACTAAAGAGCTTTTATAAGACAAATGAAATCAGAATCAAGATGAACAAACCACCAACCAGCTGGGAGAGAATATTTGCAAAACATACATCTGACAAGGGGTTGATCTCCATAATATATAAAGAACTCACACAATTGAACAACAAAGAAACAAACAACCCGATCAAAAAATGGGCAGAGGAAATGAACAGACACTTCTCCAAGGAAGATATACAGATGGCCAATAGGCACATGAAAAGATGCTCAACATCACTAATCATCAGGGAAATGCAAATCAAAACAACACTAAGATACCACCTCACGCCCGTTAGAATGGCTATAATCACCAAGACAAAAAACAACAAATGCTGGAGAGGATGTGGAGAAACAGGAACCCTCATACACAGCTGGTGGGAATGCAAATTGGTGCAGCCTCTATGGAAAACGGTATGGAGATTCCTCAAAGAATTAAAAATAGAGATGCCCTATGATCCAGCCATCCCACTACTGGGAATCTATCCAACGCACCTGAAATCAACAATCCAAAGAGGCTTATGCACCCCTGTGTTCATTGCAGCATTATTCACCATAGCCAAGAAGTGGAAGCAACCTAAGTGTCCCTCGACTGACGATTGGATTAAGAAAATGTGGTATATATATACAATGGAATACTACTCAGCCATAAAAAAAGACAAAATCGTCCCATTTGCAACAACATGGATGGGCCTGGAGCGTATTATGTTAAGTGAAATAAGCCAGAAAGAGAAAGACAAACACTGTATGATCTCACTCATACGTGGAATATAAACCAACACATGGACAGAGAAAACTGGACTGTGGTTACCCGGGAAGTGGGGGTGGGGGGTGGGCACAAGGGGTGAAGGGAGTCATATATGGGGTGATGGACAAACAAAAATGTACAACCCAAAATTTCACAATGTTAGAAACCATTAAAATATCAATAAAAATCAAAAAAAACAAAAAAAACAAAAAAAAAGAAGACCACAGTTCCTTGTAAGGACTCGTCTGACTAGGTGAGGCCCATCTAGGATGATCTCTCTTCTGATTAACTCAAAGTTAACTGAATAGCAACAATCATGAGAGTGAGATTCCATCACATTCACAAGCCCTGCTGTCTCTCAGGATGAAGGATCATACGGCGTATGTGTACCAGGGGGTGGAATCTTGGGGCTGTCTTTTAATTCTGTCTACCACATTCTCTAACCTGCCTATTACTTTCTTCAGCTCTTCACTGTTGCCTTGTGCTGTCTAATATGATAGAGAGGAGCCACATGTGGCTATTTAAATAAAAATAAATTAAAATTACATAAAACTAAGAATTCAGCTTCTTAGTTGCAGTAGCCACATTTTACACCCTCCGTAGCCACATGTGGCTAGTGGCTGCCGCTTGGCAGTGGACAATGCAATTATAGAACATTTCCATCATCATAGGAAGTTCTATGTGGGGTTAAGATGTTAATAGTTGGTATGGATTATCACTGCTATATAACATAGCTAATAAGACTTTTATTGTCTTAATTCAGAAGATTGACTAAAACTGGAAATTTTAGACATTGTGTAGGCAGGCAGAGGGGACATATTTTAAGAGAATATTTTAATATGTGTTAAGCCATGCCACAGAGGTGGTATTTTTGGGTCCACTCATAGTCTCAGCCTCAGGGGCAGTTTCTTGCTTTTCCCTCTCCTTTTCGTTGTGGCTAATTGCAATAATAGAACATTTCATCAACACAGAGAGTCCTGTTAGATAGTGCTTCATAAAAGCCCATAAACAAGATAAATTTCAACCTATTGTGCAGCTAGAACAGTGCTATCCAATGGAACATTCTCTAATGATGGAAATGTTTTATGTCAGTGCTGTCCAATGTGATAATCACCAGCTACATGTGCCTATTGAGTACTTGAAATGTGGCTAGAGAGGAACTAAATTTTTAATTTTATTCGATTTTAATTGTAAAATCATTAAATGAATAATTTAAAATTTTAAATAGATGCATGTGGCCAGTGGTTACCATATTGGACAGCACAGGTCTAGAATATCACACATTTTCAATTACTGGAGTCTAAATGAAGTTGGATACTATTTTGCCATTGCCTCACACATAGAATCTGGAAGCTTTTAGGATGGTGGTGGGAGATGGTTGCATAGACTGAGAAGAGAAAATGTAATGTTCTTAATTTTTCATTTTGTTTTAGACAATTTTGAAAGTCCAAGAAAAGAGGTTGAAAAGTAAAATCTCCTAGTTTTAAATCTTATTTTAGATTCAAGTTAGCTTTTCATCTGTAGCAATTTGTCTGCCTTTAGAATGTTACAGCTTTATTCAGCTGGAAGAAATTTTCTCACAATGTTTTCTCCTTGCATTCACTTGCCTTTTGCTTTGTTACATTTAATTATATCTCCCCTTAAGGCAGATGGGAGGGAAAACATCAAGTAAACATGTTCCACTTCAGAACTTGTTCTTTCCCAAAAGGTATAATTTGTAACTTAATAAACACAACCACATTGTGATTTAATTAACAAGTCACAGCAACAAACAAAATAGTCAATCTGTGATTTATTTTAATATGATGAAAATGGCAGATCTCTTTTAGATGAGAATTTAAAGTGAAGTAAAATCAAATTTAGCCCAGTGTATCATCTCTTGATGTGCTGATGTGTGTGCTGTCACAAAAAAACACTGCTTATCTCCATGGAATAGACACTTATTTTTAGGGATGAACATTTCCAGCATGCTAATGTCGTTAGGTGTCATTCTCAGATGCTCAGTTTCTCAGGAACTGGACCAAATGTTGAAACTGCACGACGCTCATAATGATAGCTATGTCTGTAGTAACAACATGCAAAGTCCAAGTCAGAAATACAGTTAGACAAGCAAATTTCATAGTTAAATTTTACCATAGTTAGAGTTTGGCATTTCTACTATATTTAGTTTGAAAAAGAAAATCTCTGAAGTACATCTGTTTGAGATAGGAATAAGAGGAGAGTGGCTACTCCTTTTTTTTTTTTACTTGTAGGTCAGGATATCACAGAGTGAAATGAAGAGTTATAGCCGTGGATTTCTAAGAAAGAAGGCATCACAGAGCTTGGCTCCATATGTAGCACAGAGGTTAGAGAAGGCCACTTTGGGCACTGGTTTTGGTACAGTTATAAGTTCCAGTTTTAGTTACCAACTAGAGCTACACAGAGAGTGAACTTAGGGAATAGAAACTGAAGAGTTCTCCACTTCCCCTGGTACCCAAGAGCCAAAAATGTTTCCACTCACCGTATTCTCTGTGTCTTGGTGCCTTATTTTTTTTTGTTTTTCCTAGAGCTACAGAGTGATAAATAGAATTGCAGGGTGGTAATATGCTGCAGGATAATGATACTTTGAAATATCACCTAAATATTCTTTCTGGGTAGATCATTTTGGTTTTTTTTCCTTGCAACCTTCCACCACTCACATTAGGCTGTGATGTTGAGACTTACTACCCTGGAAAATAAGAGGTGGGGGGGCGGGTGGGTATAGCTGCAAACAAACATTGTGACTGAGTCAACAAAAGGATTTTATTGAAACTTCCAGCAGCACAATGGTCTGAAAGCAAGCTGCATTTGATTTGCAAGAAGCAGGCACTGGAAAGAAAAATGATTTGGGATTTGACTTATTGTGGTCGACCCAGAGCTTTGTGGAAGCAGACAGTGGGAGGATGCAGGATGTGACATACAGCAGGGTTTATTAACTAGAAAGGAAGGTATTTGAGATGAGGAACTTAGAAAGGATTGGAAGAAGAAGACAGCAAATTGAGATGTTATCATAGTCTATGCTCTACCCCCTGCTTCCTGGATCAGAGCTCCTGAAGGTGAAGAAAATAGGGGCCCTGACAGCTAGAGCAATGTGAAAGAGGGCCCTGCACAAACATGGGGTTTTCGTTCATTTGTTCATTCATTCAACAGTGCTTTGTACTGTTTTAGGCACTATACACTCCTAACAGGAGTGGGCTCAAGAGAGTGTGAGAGGGAAGAACTGGAAAGAGTGACTCTAAAGTTTTGAGGGATGTTCTTTAGGGGAAGGAAAGATAGGAGCCTGTATCTGGGGGCAGTAAAGACGAGACAGTTTTTTTTCTTTTTTTAATGTTTTTTAAATTTATTTTCTGAGATGAAATGAATAATAGCACATCACATTCTGATAAGAATGACCCAGTAGAGAGGGAGAAATTGTCAACGCAGGAGACAGGGAAACATCATTGTACCAATGTTTTTGAAGAGATGATAGGGCATGGGAATGAGAGGTTGGCTTTAGCTGGAAATAACAACGGGGACCCTAGAATTGTGAGTAGATGTGATAGCAAGATCAGAAATGAAAGCAAATAGAATAGAGGATGATTTGAAGGTTATAATTATATAGAAATAATACATTATAAATTTAGGAAACTAAATACAGGTTGGAAGGGATTCCAGTTATGAAAGACAGTGTTGACTAGGAATCCTCCCCGCCTTAAAGGCATTAGCGAAGCCCAGTGGTTTTCAACTAGGGGTGATTTTGTCCGAGTGCCCAAGGAGATTTGGCAATGTCTGGAGACATGCCTTGTTGTCACACCTGGAGGAGGGGATGCTCCTGGCATCTAGTGGGTAGAGGTAAGGGATGTTACTAAACAGCATCCCTCAATGCAAAAGACAGCCCCCATCACAAAGAATAATCCAGCCTAACATGTAAATAGTGCCAAGGTTGAGAAACTCCAGCAGGAGCCAGTCTCCCTGATTTCTAGCAAAATATGCTGGAATTATTAATAATGCAGTCAGTTTTGTTTGCTCCTTACAGCCAAACAGAGGAAGAAGAAAAAACTGGCCCCAAAGCCAGAGCTTGGAAATCTCTTCTTTTAGAAGATATTTGGCCATGTGACACACTGCAGGGAATTCTTCTGTCTAAAAGCATGTAACCTTTGGCTTAACCAAGAGGCTCGGTCAACACCCAAAATGCAGTTGGTGTTGAAGTGGCTTATTCAGGTTCTAGCCAGCCACGCTAATCTAACTAAACAAGTTCTATGGGAAACAAATGTGTACAGGTTTTCTGGGTCAGCTGAGAACGTTAAAATGGGGTTTACTGGTGAATTAGTTACTGGAAAAAACAAACTTCTTCTAACACTGCCTTTCCAAGCCACACATTTTGATGCTTAATTTGCATCTTCTTAGTTCAAATGAGAGTAATGAGGATGCAGTTTCATGAAACTTTATAATTATATGATCACATAAAAAATACAATTATTTAATAATTAACAAAATAAGCCTCAGACAAAATAAGGATTCAAAAACTGGCCTATTTCAGATGCAAATGTCACGTTATCTGGCACACGTTTCAATAGGATTTAAAGGGGGTTCTTTATTACAATATAAGCAGAGTGAAAGGAATGGAAATAACAGAAAGTTTTGAAAGACCAGATAATTTTAATACTTACCACAGGAAGACTGACATGAAATATCATCATTTTTGTACTTAGGTAAGATATGCTAGAATACTTTCTAAAAGTAATCTAAGCACTAGGGCCAGTGTGAACGCGCCTATCTTTTGACAACCTGTCTTGTTTTTCACATTCACTGGTTTAGAGTAACTGCAAGAATGGATAGACAAAACCAGATAACTTTATATCCTAGTATGGGCTTTACCTACTTATGCATAATAACACAGGAAAACTATGTAGAAAATGGACTGGCTCTAAAAAATATCAGTCTGATATAAAGCATATAAACATGTTTATGGTAAACAAGTTCAAAGTCTTTTTAAGAGAACGCAAGGCATAAGCAATCCATAGGCATAAAATTATTTAGTGGTGTATGACTTAATATTGTACAATGACTGATTTCTCTTATATTCATTCCTTTATTCTATATTCAAACTCCTTTTAAAGAGTCTTTTTTATTATGTCACCTTCGGTTGTAAATTACTCTTTAATCCATTTGTCTATATTTGTTGACTGCCCACTATAGGCAGAACACTGAGTTGCCCCTGGAGATTTGATGGTGAGTCATCTAAGGGGCTTCCAGTCTAGCAAGATGGAGAGAGACAGGTGAACATGTAGCAACAACATAATGTGACAAGTTGTATGGCAAAGGGAACCATTATGATGGTGAAAGAAGAAGGTGAAAGAAGAAAATACTTAACCCAGACTTGGAAGGTTTCTGAGAAGGACAAGTTAGTGGAATTCTAAGCTGCACTTTGAAGGATGAGCAGTAGCTGCCTAGGCCAATGTGGCGAGAGAGAGAGGGAGGACATTTCACACAGAAGAAACAGCATAATCAAATGTTCAGAGATGAGATAGAGCACGACGTATTGGGAGAAATATCAGTGGTTCAATATGATATTAGTCTAGAAAATGGAGGAGACTAGTGGGATTGTGCAATGGTCTGAATGTTTGTGTCCCCCCAAAATTCATACGTTTAAATCTTAACCCCCAAAGGTGATGGTTTTAGGAAGTGAGGGCTTTGGGAGGTGATTAGGCCATGATGGTGGAGCCTAGTCAATGGGATTAGTGCTTTTATAAAAGAGATGCCACAGAGCTTCCTAGCTTCTTTCACTACATGAGGACACAATGAGAAGGTGCTGGCTATGGACCAGGAAGAGAGAGGGCCCTCACCCGACCCTACTGGCACCCTGATCTTGGATTGCCAGCTTCCAGAACTGAAAGAAAGAAATTTCTGTTGTCTATAAGCTACCCAGTCTGTGGTATTCTGTTATAGCAGCCCAAACGGACTGAGACAGATTGCTGAAGATAGAGAGGTAAGCAAGGGCCAGATCATCAAGGACACTTTATCCTCAGGGCACTGGGGAATCACTCAGGTGCGTTACACAGTGGAATAACTTGATCAGGTTCTAAAATGAAAGATCTATGGCTGCAATGTGGAGAACATAGTAGAGAAAGATGAATTTAGAGACAATAAGCCCAGTTAAGAGGCTCTGCTCTAAAGCTAGACAAAGGTAATGGCGTCTTGATGACAAGTGTAGGAAAATTTTGAAAATAATTAGGTGGTGAAATGGACACGACTTTGTGATTATTTAGATATGAGAGGTGAGGGAAATAGAAGTGTTGAGAGTGATCCCCATCTCTCTGGTTTAGGTAGTCGAGTTAATGGTGAAGCCACTGACTAAGGGAGGCCATCTAGGGGTTTGTAGGGAAGATGAGGTCTGTGAGCTATTGCACTAAGGGCATACCTTGAGTACAGTGGGTATACATGTGCATGGTGATGTTTTCCCTCTGGAATTGCCATACTTCCCATTTTTAGGTATCTAAATGCTACTTTTAGTGGGATATATTTCTGAAGACAACTAGTAAGATTTGCAAACACATCCCTCTGGCAGCATTTCAGAGGTGTTAACTCAATGACTCTATGATTGTTTTCTCAAACCAACTGGCTCACTAAGAAATACATCCTAACTAATGATACATATATTTGCAGAAGTGACCACTAAATAAAGGATGAAGATGTTACAATCTCTAGCACTCAAGTTAGGAAAAAATCGAGTATTTTAAAACTAGATTAAGGTGCTATCAAAAAATGGTATAACAAGAAGAAACAATAGGATTTAAATTATGTCCTACACAATTCAATAGCGATACTAGTAAATACACTCACTAATAAGTATACACACTGGTCAATAGACACTGAACTCATAACATTTTATTTCTTGGCAGAGAATAAAGAATAAATGATAAGAATTAAATAAATTCTATTTACATGAGATTTTTGAAATTTCTTAATGTAGTTAGAGTATTAATAAGTTGTTTCTTCCTCTTTTTTTTTTTTTTTTTGCGAGGAAGATTGGCCCTGAGCTAACATCTGCCAATCCTCCTCTTTTTGCTGAGGAAGACTGGCCCTGGGCTAACACCCATGCCCATCTTCCTCCACTTTATATGGGACGCCGCCACAGCATGGCTTGACAAGCGGTGCATCAATGTGTGCCCGGGATCCAGACCGGCAAACCCTGGGCCACCACAGCGTAGCGCGCGCACTTAACCGCTTGCTGCACTGGGCCGGCCCCCAATAAGTTGTTTCTTAATCAATTGTTGTTGTTTGTTGCTAGTTCAGAGTATTAGATATTAATGAGTTACGTGTGAATTCCACATGCCTTATTCAATAATTTATTGTCTACTTTAATGACAACAGGAATTATGTGTTGTATCTCCATGGAATTCAAGATTCTAACAAAACTTGTGACAAGGATTGCCTTATACTAAAATGTTGTTAATACTGTTGTGTGTTTTTTTTAAAGAAAGAATGCATAGAAGCTGTTTTCCAATTCTAGATGTAAATTTTGATTTTGCTTGGGTTTTATCTTTTTGTTTTGGTAAACCAAACTACAACTGTCTTCTACAATAACAGAGTGAATCATAAAATCACATTGAAGGTGACTTTAATGTTCCACATGACCCTGTATAATGAAAATTTCAGAAATATTATTCTTTAAGTACTCTGACATTTTTTAAACACTCTCTTGTTTAAATGTTATAGCTCAGAGAAGGAAATGGGCCATTTTTACAATAACATGCTGTGTGCATATGTCTCTCTTTTTAATTTCAATTCAAAGAAAATGCAAAAATCTTCAAACACAGCAGAAATTGTGAATTAATGGAATCTGCAATTAAATCTTTTTGTGGCATAAACTATGCTTATGTCTTAACAAAACAAGATGTCAGCATTATGAAGGTCAAAATTGCTTGGCATCAAATAGATCAAATGCTGAATTGTTTATATATGTGTTAGAAAAGTGCACTGCTGTAAAAATATTCTTATAATCTGCAGAACTTGACACTGAAAATAACATTTACTATTTAATTGTTTAATGTTGAGAAGGCTTTTATAGATAGACACCAATAGACAGCAGTTTTCTTGGATTGTGTCTAGAATGACCCTTAGCCTCCTTTGAATAATTCCCTCCCACCTGAAACACTTGACAAAGAAGAATGTTTGTCAATGGATACAGTCCTTACAATTTCAGATTGGCTTTGAACTTTGTAGTCCAAGTGAGATGACGTTTGAGACTTATTTTTCACAAGATTTTATGATTATTTTTTCTCCGTTGGATGTTTTCTACTTTTTATTTACCCTAAATGTGGTGTAGGTTATAGGTAAATTTTTCACTCTTAGAAAGAGTGTAAAATCAGACATGCAGATGAAACCAAGGTACTATGACCACACGAGTCTCCCCTGCCAAAAATATCTCAGTATCTTCCTACTGCTTTGCAGACAAAAATTTAAACTCGTTAGCTTTCCTTTCCATCAGCCAGTCTTTCCAGCTTTGTTAAACTGTTCACATTAGCTGAAATGGCTCACTACGTGTCTCTTAGGTACATATTGTACTACCTCATATGTTTTATTTTGTCTATTTATGTTGTTTCATCCAAAAGAAACATCTTCTCCCTTCTTTTTGTTTATGGGGTAAAAGATATTTACATTAAGATACCTCCCCAACTGCCCCCCATCCAGGATTGGTTGCCTATTTCTGCCACAGAATCAAGAGAAACATGCAGAATGGATACTCCAGGGAAACCACTGCTTGTTTTTGTGAGGCTGTGTCCCCAAGCTCCTGGGAGGAAGCCATACTCCTGGTGAACTAATAAGTCTGACCACAAAGAATCTACTGAGATGCTTCTTGCTTTTCTGATCTTGATCCTTTTCCCTTGATTCACAGCTATAACTTGGTGCTCTAGATCCTACAGTTCTTAGGAAAACACACACATTCATCAATGCTTTATCAGAAATGTCACCCCAAACATCTTGGCTCAATAACGCCTAATAATGAGACTTAATATCCCTCAAGGTATTAAAAAGGGAGAAGATTGAGCTTATCTTTGAGCAGTTATTTTCAAATTCTGAAGAGCATTTGGAGTATGGGAGTGCTGATGGTGAAGACTGAGAGGGGACAAAGAGGGAAGAGAGGTTCCCACCCTGTCTACAGAGTTGCTCTTCTTTCACGGGTTTTGTAATTTTTTCCATTGAATATTTCATCTAAACAAAGATTATCATAGATTAAAGAAAAAAGAATTGGTTCTAGAGGTTGAAGTGAATCACTAACTCACTCTGCTTATCCAAACTCAACTTTATCTCGATAAAGCATACCTTTCCATAAAGTTCATCTTTGGACTTTCCATAAAGTTCATCTATGGACCTCCCCACCCAAGATATGGTGTCCTCTGCCCTGTAGCAATTACTGTATGGGCTCTGGAGTCAGACAGTCTAAACCTCTCTGTGCTTTTGTTTTCTCCCATTATTATTCTATAATATGAGAATAATAATAGCATCTACCTCAAGGATCTGTGGTGAGGATTGAATGAGTTAAGTTACTAGCACTTAATATGCAAATCATACTGTTATCTATTATTAATATTAGCTACCTAATTCTGTTCTGCCTTATGATAACTCATGTGTTGCGATCTTAAACTGCTTTTCTATTTTATTATGAAATATTATATGTATTCAAATAATTGATAAAGATATATGTATTATATACTACATATATTCTAAGTAAGTATACACTTAGGAAATAGAACTTCCCCAATATCACTGAAACCACTATGTACCTTTCCCCAGTGCATATCTTTTACGTTCTGCCAGAAATTTTATCACATTTGTATCTCTAAAAATTATGTTTTTTAGTTTAGCATTTTTTAAAGTTTATATAAATGGTGCCATATTGTATGTATTCTTTATTTTTCAAAAGCAAGTGGCTTCTGTTCCTCAACATTTTCTTTGTGAAGGTCATATGTGTTATGCAGTAGCTAATTCATTTTTGCTGCTGTATAATGTTTCATTTTATGAATATTCCACAGTTTACTTATCTGATTTCCTATCGAGAGACATTTTGGTTTTCTCCAGTTCTTTGTTATATTAACAACGCTGCTATGAACATGCTTGTACATATTTCCTAGTATTAAATGGTACTTTAAATATTTTACTATTTTATTTTCCTCTGCCCTCCTTCCCATCCCATGTAAATTGAAAATGTTTCTTAGAGTCTCTGTAGTATTAACATAGTTTCTTGACCACAATAGTACTCCATACGTGATGGTTAACTTATGTGTCAACTTGACTGGGCTAAGGGATGCCCAGATAGCTCGTAAAGCATTATTTCTGGGTGTGTCTGTGAGGGTGTCTCTGGAAGACATGAGCACTTGAATCAGCAGAGTGAGTAAAGAAGATCTGCCAGCCTCATCAGTGTGAGAGGGCATCATCCCATCTGTGGAGGGCCCATTGAATAGAATAAAAAGCAGAGGAACGGTGAATTCTCTCTCTCTTTTTGAGCTGAGATGTCCATTTTCTCCTGCTTTTAGACATTGAAGCTCCTAGTTCCTGGACCATTGGACTACAGGCCTTATACCAGCAGCCCCTTGGGTTCTCAGCCCTTTGGACTCGGACTGAATTATACCACAGGCTTTCCTGGTTCTCCAACTTACAGACGGCAGATCTTGAGACTTCTTGGCCTCTGTAATTACATGAGCCTGTTATAAATCTCCTCTTCTATCTACCTATATATCCTATTGGTTCTGTTTCTCTGGACACCCTGACTAATACACTATAAAAATTTGTATATTTGATATAATCAAAATAGATGTGTCCATTGAACAATATATCAATTAATTTAGTAGGTCTTTTTCCTTTTTCTGCTCCTTAGCATTCACGTCTTTCATATGTTGTCTCCTCTTTTGGCCATTTATTCTGTGTATGGTAGCCCTTTACAATATCAATGGTACATGTACTCACATATAAAGTCATGTTCACAGTTAATATACTGTTTTTCAATATTACACACCATCCTATATTGGAAAAGCTACTTAATCTGTCTAAATGTATTTCTTCCTCTATAAAATTAGTATAAAAATATCTACTTCATAAGTTTGTTGTAGGGATTGGACCTCGCACATTTAGAACATCTAGCATAGCAAGGGCTCAAAATATGTATTATTATTATTATTCCTTTACTGATTTATGGGGTTAACTCTAATCTTTGCAGCCAGATGGTATGTCCCTAGAGCACAAAGAACATTCTTATATTTGTACCCACCTACAATGCCTGACATAAATCATGTCTGTTGAATTGAACAGCATAATCAGTGGTTATTAAGTAACCATTGATTGACTGAATCCCTTTTGAGCAACTCTTCGTCCTCCTTTCTCTCACTTAACTCTTGAAGGTGATTTACAGTCCTGTAAGATTACCGGTCAGGACTGGAGTGGAGAGGGGGGCCATCAACCACAGCAAAAGTGAGGAAGAAGCAATAAGAATAAATTGTTCCTAAGGCTGAGATTACGAGTAGACAAATTAGGTGGTCATCTCTGTGGTATGACTTGACATGTGTTAAAATATTAATTTCAAAAATGTCACCTCCCACCTCCTGCCACATTGTCAACAATTCCCACTTTTAGTCATTCTTTTGAATGAAGACCACTAATAAAAGTCTTGTTAACTATGTTAAATGAAAGTACTTCCTTTTAAAGTGATGCTTTTTCAGAAGGGAGGATGCAGGATGGTCAATGGAACTCTTCAATGTACCAAACAAACTTTGCTAATTTCGGAGTTTTTCTTGGAGCTGCCTTATTTTAATGCAAAACATTTAGTAAGTGTTTCCCATGTGCCAGACAGTTTACTTACATCATTTATAATACTAACAAACCTCTATAATTTTGATATTATGTCTGCATTACAGATGAGGAAATTGGGACCTGGAAAAGTTATTTACCCCCCAATTTATCCAATTGTAGCTATCCATGCCTAGAAATTCAAACACAGAATTCTGAAATCCTAAACTCTACTACAAGGTCTCTCATCTCCTACCATGGCCTGCGTTGTGCTTGAACCACAGTAATTAATAGTGTGACGGGATAATTAGAGAGGAAGTTCTTGATTTTTGTCAACAACACTGTAACCCCATTGTCTACATCTCGCTGGCTTCTATTCACATAATAGCAAAGCCTAGTGTTGGACCTCATTTTAGGAATAAACGAGTTTTCTCAGGTCTTTTTCAAGATATGTGCTTCTGCTCCTGGGTGAATCCACACTGCAGCTTGCTTCTCCCTAGTAGCATGGTTCCTAACCATTGTTTGAGCAACAACATCCTCATTCTTCACTCTCACTCCTGTGGCCACTGGCTTTTCTGTGAACAGTTTTATCTTATATGTGATCACTTTCCTTAGTCCTTCATTCCTCCAAAGCACCAATATTACATGATAATTATCAAAAGTTTCAGATAACAATTTTCCCCTCGTATTGGCCTTGGCTTGAGTTGTCCAGCATAAAGCCTTGGCCAAGAGTTTCTTCACCTGAAACTCCAGAACTCCCTGGATGTTCCCATGGCTTGCTTTCTCACTTCCGTCAGGTCTTTTGTTACTTGTTTGGTGAGACTTCTCCTGACTCTCTTATTTAAAACTGTAAGCTTGAGTCTTCCCCCTCCAGTTTCTATACTTCCTATCCCCCTTTGTTGCTCGGTTTTTATTCATAGCACCTATCATCATTTTACTTATACAAATTTTACTTATTTTTTGTCTCTCTTCTCTCAATATAATCTAAGATTCAAGAACAAGAGATTTTTGGGGCCGGCCCGGTGGCATGGCGGTTAAGTGCACGCGCTCTGCTTTGGTGGCCCCTGGTTCGCCGGTTCGGATCCCGGGCGCGCACCGAAGTACCATTTGTCAAGCCATGCTTTGGCGGTGTCCTATAAAAAGTAGAGGAAGATGGGCATGGGTGTTAGCCCATGGCTAATCTTCCTCAGCAGAAAGAGGAAGATTAGCATCAGATGTTAGCTCAGGGCTGATCTTCCTCACAAAAAACAAAAAAAGAATAAGAGATTTTTGTTGGCTATGTTAACTACTATATCTTCAGAGACTTAAACGTCAAGCATATAATGGATACTCAACAAATAGTTGCTTAAGGAATCAACAATTATTTTGAATTCTTGAATGAGAGGAGTGGCTTTGGGTTTTATGGCTGCAGCTACCGAGGAAGGGGGGCCGAGGTCCTGTAGGTCATTTCCTGAGGGATAGGTGCTATATCAACATGCAAATATTCTTACTAAACTTATTTATTTAAAAAAAAGTTGATAGAGACATAAGAAATTGTTTAGGATATTTTATTCCTTTTTTGTCTCAATGTCAAATCCACAGAACTTGTTATAGATAGTCTCTTTTTACACATTATTGTCCTAATTTGGACATTTTGGACTGTAAAGCAAGTAACCATTTTCCCCTTAAGTTTAATCTGGAGCACTTGGCAGAGATATTTCAGGGCCCATTTGCTCTCACAGTAGAAATGGTGAGAGATATAAAAGAGATGAGAAAATGGAAGTGAGCTGAAGCAGTTTCGATCTGGTGTTGATCTTCAGCTATCTGAGATTATTACCTATTTCACTCTTGTCAAAAACTGCTGATAAATAGGTAGCAGTTTTCTCAGCTCAACACTTAGGTTTATTCTTTTAGCCCCTGATTTGAGAAGGATTGCTAGGTAGGCAAAAAATCTTGGTAAGTCTGTTAAAGAGACCATTTGGGAAATTTTCAAGTTGAAATCTCATTATAAACTTCTCATTATTGAGTTGTTCAATCAAACCAATAATGAGGAAAGATTCTGAGATATTCATAAATCTCTGAAGGATGCATTTCATGGGTGAAGTTGTAGAAACCAAGACTTTAAGTCTGACTTTTTCCAGTTTTGCAAATCATGGTCTGGTATTTAAAGCTTCATGACTTCAATCCCTTTTTTTGCCCTAGGGTTGGTAAAATTTTCTTATGGTATGAAATAGTATTTACAAAAATTTCCCAAAGGTTATGCTGTAAATCTACCCTTTCTATTGTTCTAACTTTTGTATTTGGATTCAGCCAGGCTGTTGGAAAACTGCACACTTGTTTTGCATTGTTTTAGCCTCTTGTAGGGTAGCTTGTACAGAATTGCATTTTGGATTTATGCCATCAGCTTGTGTTGAGGGACATAGTAAGAAACAGCACAGGAAAGACACTAGCATACACATTGTAAAATTCTTGTCAAACGCTTGTTCAATACATCCTTATAAGAACTCCATGGAAAATTTCATTCAGTGTTCTATAAGAGGAAACACGGGGTTTCCTTAGAGCAAATGGTTTGTATTTGTCTTATAAATACTGTGAATTGAATGATTAGTATGCTTTCTCTCTGCTTTGCCCTCTGAGGAACTATATCAGCCAGGATTTGGGAAGAAAAACAGAGGACAGTCTATACTTTCCAAGTACGAAGGATTATAATTTGTAGAATTAGAGGTTTATACAACTGCTGGAAAATGTGTGGGTTGCAAAGTTTGTCACTACTGAAGATTTCAACTTGAAGCAGCAGAGTGAGTGATTCTCAAAAACTCACTTGAGAGCTTTTGTACTCTCCTGTCCGGCCCTGCTTCCGTAGACTGTGGCCTCTTTTTGCCCTTGCCTTCCAAACCCACGTGAGTGCATCTCCTCGACAGACTCTAACCTTGATGATATGGGAAAAAGATTTTGGAAACTATATTTTCAACTTCACTTGTGCAATACAAAGAAGAGCTTAGAAAAGCTGGTGGTAGGCTGAACTGATAATAGATAACTAAGCCAAAAAAAACCCATAACCAATTTTGCCCACTTTTTGCAACAGAACAGGATATAATAGTTTATGGGCTGTGTTCTAATTTTGTATGTGGATTCAACTTATTTTACCACCCCTATTTTTTCACCCTAATTTCCTTATCTATTTTTTTTATTTTGTTATATTGTAATTTTCTATTTCTATAAGCCACTTCAACTCTTTTAGAAAAAGTGGTATATAAATAAATAATTCATTTGAAAGGTAAGTAAAGAAGAATGATCTTATGAGAAATACATATCTATAAACAACCTAATGCACCTTAACTATGACTAGAGATCTAAAGTGGACGGTAAGAATAACCCAAGCAATTGCCATACCACTCTCCAAAACAAAACCCATCATCTGAGAGAATTTCTTCTTCATTGTTATCTTGATGTTTTTCTGTTACTAATAGATTTTCAAAATATGTTATTAAAAATAATAGACAGTAAAATATACACATTTACCCAGCATAATTGAAGAATGAAGTCTTTCATACAAGCAAATTTTCCATGTATCCTAGGCTTACTCCTTTAAAGGGCTTAATTTTTTAATTTTAATAATTTTTGCAAATTTTTATAAATAAATAGAAAATTTTTATAAATAAAAAAATAATATATATCTTTGCCTTCTTAAGCAGTGAATAGTGAAAATAATTCAAGCTTTTTCGTGCTAATTTAGGGTAATACGTAACAGTGATTTAGTCGTAGTGCATTATAGCAATGCGTTCCTCGACTATTGGGATGTAGAAGACTCAGATTCTTTAAAATGAGCTTACTTCTTCTATTTGTTCTTTTAAATTTGTTTCTTTCTTGTACTGTTATCCTTATTCAATGTCTTATTTTACACGTAATTGTCTAGAAGAGGTCTGAGGACGGCTCTACCTTTCCAGTAAAGTATCATGATCTGAGCATAATAGTTAACGTTTCTTCATACTTGAGAGCTTCCTTTTTCTTTCTTTTTTTTTTCCTTTTAAGTTTAAGGCTATATATCAACTCCTGAGGTTTCCAGAAGCTTGACCTCTGAATGAGTGGGCATTATTGCTTGTATTTGATCTCTTTAATAGGATTACAGAGTAATGAAATTTAGAGACTAAAAGAGACTGAAAGGTCACCTGGTCCACCACTTTCCCAAAGAGGCCACTTCCATTTAGAACCATATCTAAACCACTGCAGGCAAAGGGCAGCTCTACTATTTTATAGCCTTCCAATGGCAGAAACACTACGATCTCTAGTGGCAAGACATTTTTATGTTTTATAATTCTCTCTGCCGGAAAATTCTTCCTTTCATTTAACTTAAATTTCTCATGCAAAAGTTTAAGCCTATGAAGTCAGTCCCTGATGAGATTTGAACATAAAACTGGGCTTTTGGAAGGACGTAAAAAAATTAGGCTCTGCCGATCCTCTGTTTTATATTCTCTAGGGCAAAAGTAGGCATAATGGTGTGAGAGTGTGTGTGTGTATGTGTAGGTAAGATAGAGACAGACACAGACAGAGAGAAACTGAGAGCCCATAAATTTCTTTCAGATGCCCATGATTGATATGACATTCATTCATGGATAAAGCTAGTTGATAAAGGGCTGGGCTGAACTAATTCTACATTCTCACCAGATCTCCCTTGATACTAATTCACATTCATGAACTAGCCAGCTGCTTAGTATTAGGAGTGTGGTTTGTAGCCGTGAGGTAGGAAAAATTTGAGATGATTTAGCAGAAAAACAGCATGGGGACTGGAAAGAAGACACCATCACTCTTGGCATGTAAAGAACTGTACGAGCCTGAGCAAGTCAATTTCCATTGTGAAATGGAGATTGATAGTAATTTACATCATTTCTATTATCCCATGAGGAGAGAATTTTTGAGGACCCAAAAAGTAAATGGGTGTGTAAATTCTTTGAAAATTGTAAGCTATGTATAAATATATGGTAATTTCTCATTCCCCAAATATTTAGCTCTTCCTTAAGTAGTGGATTGTGGAATTAGGAAAATCTCATTTGGCTTATAGCTTTAGCACTGTCTAATTGTGTGGTCTTAAGCAAGTCTTTTAACATCTTTCAGCCACAATTTTTTCTTGCAAGATGGGACAGCATAATTGACCTTGCAGGGTAATGGTGATGATTAGAGACAATGAATGCAAAGTGTCTAGCATGCTGTTTCACAACCAGTAGGCATTCAGTAAATAATAACTATTGTCATCATCCAGACATTGAAGCCAAAAGAAAAAGCTCCACATATTAATTTCTACTTCTCTTGCTCCTATCTCATGTCTCCCATGAAACTGGTTATGCAGTCCTGCCAATTCTACCTTCTTAACATTTCTGGAATGCACTCCTCCCTTACAGTCCCCATAGCTACTGTGTAATCTGTGCCATTATCATCACTCTCATGACATATTTCAGAAGTTTTTAACTACCCCCCTTTGCTTCCAATATTTTTCCCTTCAACCCACTTCCACACTATAACCAAAGTCATCTTTCAAAGAGCTATCTGAACATTGTAGCACTCTTTCTCAAATGTCACAATAACTCTGCCATTGAAGGAAGCCAAAGATATTCACAACCTTCATAGTTTAGTTTATTTTCTTTATATCATCTTCAACCCTCCTCTCCCAGTAATGCATCCTATTCTCCTTCTACACAGACCTACCGGCAATTAATCTAAATATGCCCTGTTTGGGTCTTTGTGTATGCTGTTTTCTCTGCATAAGATACTGTTGTCCTTTTATTTACCTTGCAAGTCTATATTTGCCCTTTGGAGTATGCGGAGATTCCAACCACAAAGGCTACAGACATATAGAAGGATGTATATATAAGCTTCAAGGGATCAAATTTTAGGCATATGGATTTTTCCAAGGGTGTTGTGACTCTGTTTTGGACCCAGCTTAAACGTCCTCTCCTTTGAAAAGTCTTCATTTTTCAGCGATACCCATGGGCATTGAATATCAAATGATGGGCAGTGCTGTCTTTAATATTTTGAAGCAGGTATTTATTACTATTGCTTTCAGCAGGCAACCAATAAGTCCAAGTGAGATTTTGAGCAGATAAACTCTTGTGTGAAGTGCCTTCAGAGGAAGATCTATTGCTCAAGCTCTGTCCCGTTTGACTAATGCCTGGAAATACATGATCAAAGTTCATTTTTCTAATATTAAGGTGTTAATTCTTCTTAATACACAAATCCATAAATTTTACTGTAAAATGTACCAATTTAGGCTATTATTAATCATCATGCTTTAAAATAAATGAGTTTTAGATATTTTCTCAACAGAAAGAAAGGGCAGGAGGAAGGACTTCATGGGGCCAGAGATCTCAGGAAAGTTAAAGGACTACTACAAGAGAAAAATAGAAAAGTTAGGGCAACCTCTGTCTCTATTTTGTTAAGTGATGCTATAAGGCAGTAGCCTTCTCACTAGATGTAAGTTCCCCTGGGAAAAAAAACATTTTTCCAAGGGGTATAGGGACACCAAGAGTTTCAAAGGAATTAATTTCTAGATGTTCAAATTTTACTTATTCTTTCCTATAACTGACTGCCTGCTAATAAGCCTGAGATCATGCTGAATGTTTTTTTCCCATCTTTCACCCCTTTCTCCCACTCTACAAAAGAAAGGAAAATCTCTTACCCGTCCAGAATCATGCTATGGTGCATTGCTCTGCCGTGTAAAAATGTTTGGGGCAGTGTATAAAGATAGCATGAGAAATGTTGATGTAGATGGTAAGAAAGCAAATAATTGTAATTGCTTCGAAACACATCATTTGCAAGTGAATTTGATTCTAATTCTTTGCTTTCAGCATAGTTAAAGGAGGACTCAACTGAATTGTTGGCTGTGATGACTTTTGTCAGGTAACTCAGAAGTAGCGTAATGAATTAAGGGACATTATTATAGCAAAACTCTTTCCTATCCCATCTAACTGTTTATGTAGCCAAATGCTTACATGTGTAAAAACAAAAAATAAATCCCCTCATTTTTATCAATAAGTAATATTCACTCATGATTACACACACTGATTAAACAATGAAAGCTCCATACATCTCATTAAGAAAAGCATTTCCAATAAAAGTTAACTTTTTATGTTTAATTATTATCTGTAAAGTATATTTATGTTGTTTTGACTAAGAGTGTATTAACAATAATTACAATATTGATAAAAGCTTTTTTTAACATTTAGGGCTTTTGAGCATCTGAAAATAAAATTACAAAAAATATATTTCTTGTATCTATGAATATACATTTATGTTAATATATAAACTTTTATGTATAATATATATGTATTTATGAGATATATATTTACAGGAAAGCAAGATAACTTGAATAACAATAAACATTCAAGAAAAATAACATTCTAGGAAAAAATTCTGTGGGAGAAGTGGAATGGTAATGCGAGTTTAAGGAGAGAAAGAAATGTCAAATTTCTGACCATTAAGAAGACCTTTTTCACGTATTTTCCAATGGATGATGGTGAGTATCAATTTGCTATTATAAACATCTGAAAGTGTGATATATTTTAAAATTTCAATATTTGCAATATGCTAGAGATTACGTCCTTTGCAAGTATTTAGATTTGAGCAAATGTTTTCCTCTCAGTTCAAAAATATATGAGAGTCACATAGATTTTCAAAATTCTTTTAGGGGATATATGAGCATAAAGCTTTGAAGATCACTCCTCCAAGGTACACAGAGGTCAGAATTTTCTCTCTCATCCCAGAATCATCAATTATGTTTTGGGGGGCTTCTTTTTGGGGGGTCTTCTTAAATACTCATCCTCCCTAAGACTGGGCAAATTCACATTAAAATGCACTGGCTCCTCAAAGAGATCTCAGTGGACTTTGGGATGGCTTTGGATACTGAGAGTCTAGGAACTCGTTGAGAGAAGGAGAGGAAAAGATGGAGAAAGTGGGGAGTGCCCGAGGCGAACATGTCTGTGCCATGATTTTCCTGGCTGTGGCTGTGGCTCTTAAGTGGGTCCTCCCTGGGTGTGGTAACAACAGCCTCTGCCGTGGTTTCAAAAGGTGAGGGGAGCTTTACTGACGGCCGGAGCTGGTCCCTGTGTACTTCAGGCCTTACTTCAACACCATCTCAGGAGAATCATCTCCAAGGAAGGAAATGCGGTAATAACCAGGCAAATATAATTCAATGAGAGAAAAACAGTCAATTTTTATCTCATTTATTTTCAGGAATGAATCATATTCTCCTTGTTTATTTTCTCTGTTTATTAAATCGCGTTCTCCTCTTTATCATCAAAATCTTCATTTCCTTTAAACTTGTTTCCTCATGTCTGATACTTCTTTGCTTCACAATAATTTGGATTTCTAGTTATCAACTTCATGCAACAGTTTTGAGTGAGTGAGGGGGCAGTGCTCTTGGCCAACTCCTAACTGATTTGTCACTATGTCTGAATTTATGACATATCTGTAAAAGTCATCACAATTGGTAAATATTTTCTATGATGCTGGTGAGGGAATCCTGAACCTCACTGAAGTGCTAACAATACAAAATAGTAGCATGCACATTCACCAGAAAGTAGTCGAGCATGTTTTATTATTTAAGCATCATTTTAACATTGTGTTTAGTGACAACATGATGTAACTTGGAGTTTCAAAATTTGGGTTTCTGGGCCAGCCAGTATTGCTAACAAATACTGTGTGTCCTTAGTGAAATTTTGGCCCCTAACAGCTCTGGTCCTCAGTTTCCACATTTACAGGATGAAGACATTGGACTTGACCAATTCTCATTTTCCTTTTTCTGCTGAAATTCCATGATATGACTTTCTAATCTTACAAGGGGCTTTAACAGGGAACTACCCTCTCCACATCATATTTATTTATTCTATGCCTAGGAACACTGAGCATTCTCCTCTTTTAATTTTAAACACGTATTTCTGGTGTTTCTTGTGTTAGACAGAGATCTCCTTATGGACAGGGACATACTGGAGTTTAAATTTAGGTCCTACATAACTTTCCCACATTAGATGCTATATAAGTTTTGGTTAGATTGACCTGAAATTATCTCCTTTTCTACTTACTTTAATACTAATGCCAAGATTCATTTTGTAGATGAATGCTGAGTGATCTTGTTTCTATATAATGTTTTCTCTTGCATTCTTTTTCCCATATCCGTATTGATCTAATTTAATGTTCTGCCTCTTTAGTTCAGAATCAAATTTTTCTCTGCTTTTTGTATTTCTACTTAACCTCTATAAACTGTATCAAAGAATTGGCATCCTGCTTTATTCTCCTCTTATTTGATCATCTTTATATCCGTGGTTGTCTTCCTGGTATTAATCAACTTCACTTTGAGGCTATATTTAAAAATATTGGTGTTTAGTGCAGAGAGGATAGGGGGTGGATTATTAAAACCCATGTTCAACCAATTTACACTTTTATTTATATAACATTTTGCTTAGTATGAGGAAAACTAGTTCTTTTTGAAAGTGGGAACAACACATACATTTTATGTTTGCATACTTCCCGTGTTTGCCGGTTTCCATGAAATAGATGCTTAAGGCTACAAAAGAACATATTCTCCTCCCTTACCCTCAACCAAGGGTGAAATATAATGCTGTGATATTTTAAACGTGAAGGAGAGCATTAATACACGTTGAAAATCTAATAAAAAATCTGTTTTCAAACAGAGTATGGATTTTTCAATAGAATTAAGAGGAAATGTAACAATAAAATGCTACAAAGTAATAGCAGTGTAATAAATCCCCATGTCTTATTCTCTGCAGGCTTTTTTTCTTAAAGCAGTATAGAAAATATTCTAAATTTTATAAGCCCAATTGAAAGCTAAATTTAGGCTTAGAAAGTGAGGCCACCTCACTGACCTTAATTCTATTTCCTTAAAAAATATAATTGGATGGGGTGGGCCCGGTGGCGCAAGCGGTTAAGCGTGCGCGCTCCGCTGCGGCGGCCCAGGGTTCGCTGGTTTGGATCCCCGGCACACACAGACGCACCGATTGTCAAGCCATGCTGTGGTGGTGTCCCATATAAAGTGGAGGAAGATGGGCATAGATGTTAGCCCAGGGCCAGTCTTCCTCAGCAAAAAAAAAAAGAGGAGGATTGGCAGATGTTAGCACAGGGCTGATCTCCTCACACACACACACAAATATATATATATATAATTGGAAATATTTTTCCTGGACAGGGGTTGCTGATGCTTGGCTGTCACAGGGCACCTCTGAACGCATCTTCTCAGGCGTAACTGTAAACATGCAGTTTCATCTGCTCTTTGTGGGAGTTGGTTAGCAGTGGGCTGGTAAACACAAAGGAATATTAGATGGTCACTTTTTGAGGACACTTTGCCAAGGCATGTGTAAGGCTCACAGGAAGATGTTACACTGGACATGAAAGAGACAGATTCAGTTCGAAGCCCATTTCTCTCTCTCAGCAGATGTGTGGCCTCGTCAGTAAACGTGGGATCATCATAGTACCTGCCTGGAGGTAGGTCCCACACACTTAAGTCCTCATATGTGTTATAATTTTACATTAAGATCTTTCTCCTCTAAGGACATGCCAGACTTTTCATTAAGAAAAACCGTTGAAATATAAGGTTGAATAAGCAGAGTGTAACCACAGATGGCGGGGACAGGGATTAAAAACCAGGCAAAGGTACTTGGATTGGATATGGCAAGAAATAGGGAGGAGTCCACATTTTTGAGCATAAGAAATACTGTGCTTTTGGAAACAGTCCTGCAGGTGAGAGGTAGTCCGTAAGTCTAATCACATTTAGAATACAGTGCAAGAGGATTTCTTTCTCTCTCTGTAAAACGGGGTGACAACTGTCTACCTCAGAGTTATGAGAATCAAAGTACATAGTCGTGCTTTATAACCGTAAAGTATTACACAAGTAATACACAAGAAATATCTGCAAAGGGGGGTGATGGAAGACAGGAAGCAGCTCCTCCCTTTGCTCGTCCTCTTTTTCCCCTCTGTAGATGCAGAAGATGAGAGTCACAGGTGTGCCATAAACTCCCATGTATTTTCTAAGATTTGTATTTCAGAAAATAAGAACTATAGAGCTGGAGACCTTTGGATGTATGGTGAAGGGAGATGCTTGGTACTTTTAAAAGCACATTTTAATCACATAGTCACGAAGTAAGCCATTTAACTGTCCACTCTCGTCAGTCTTGAGTGCACAAGGAGATATCATGTTTAGCAGCAAAATGTAGCTCCCTCCCCTTTGCTTCCACATGAACACACTGGAAAGCAAGTGAAAGGGATGTAACTGCAGTGATTTCTCGGATCAGCTTTAATTTGGAAAGAGTATAATTTACAAACCTCAGTACTATTAACTATTTTTAGTGGCAAACAATGTGTAATATTTCTGTTTGCCCAGACACCAAAGTGGAAAACTGTAGGTTAGCCTGGATTAAAGATGGTTTACCTTCCCTTCTTTGTGAATGTCGTACGACTATAGTGAGGGCAGAAGATACCTTACTAGCTAGGACCTAGGATGCTACATCTAGTTCTTCCTGTCGTCTTCCCAGGATGGGCACTTCATATATTTCTCATCTTCCTTCTTCCCTTTCTCCTCCACCTATCATCTGATGCTCTGCCTTCACTTCTTGCCTTTCATCACTGCCCTTGGCCCATATTTCTTGTCTATTACTAACAGAGAATGATGGGAATGGGAATGGTGCCAAGAGGTGTTTTAATAATACTTGAGATGTGAAATAGTATCCAATAATTAAAAAAATAAAAGCAGACCAGTTCCTAAATGTCAGCTGAAGATCAGTCAACATAATTTATTATAGAAATTCTTTGTTATTGATATCATTTACTACCCCAAAACACAGTTTCAGCCCCTGAATCAGTTATGATGACTAGTAGGGGACAAGACGCCTCCTTGCTCTGCTGAATGGATAAAATGCCTTCGGCCCCCACACAGGCCTAGGCTGACGTGGGTCCTCAAAACTGAGAAGATGTCTTGGAGGAAAATTTGAGGGTCAAACAAATTACTGGAGGTAATAAAAGGGAACGTTGGGAATAAAAGAAGATAATCAGAAATCCAGGAAAATGAGTCTCTAGAGTAGCAGACTTAGCAAGGAGGGGAAGAAAGATCAATGAAGAGTCCTATATATTTTAATTCCTTCATTGCTGAGTGGTCCTTGGAGTATAAACGCCATGGGGAAAACATAAATTTCCTGTCTCTCTACCCAGGGGAAAAAGACTATCAGACTTACTTAAAAAACAAAACAAAACAAAAACAGATGTGAAGGACAAGCTCTCAGATGGGGTAAATACATACAGCACAAACACCAGAAAATAATTCCCTAGTAGAGAACCTTAAATAGCTGTGTGGTCCCCACTGGCACCAGATAAATTGCTCACTGTGCCTAGTAACTCAGTGCAGAGAGGATTTTTTTTAAAAAACACTTTCTGTTACTCTGCACATGTGCGTTGCCTTTGGAACAGTCATTCTGCTAAGGTTTATACTAAAAAGGGAACTGTTTACATTATCATTTGCAGCTATACCCATGTGTGTGTCTTATTTCTAGGAAAAGACTCAGAATAGCATTTCTTTATCTCCTGATTAATTTTCACTACAGATGTCAGGTGTTAATGTGAACTTTCATTTTTATGTTTCCCTAAAATTCACACATCACCAGGCAGTCCTGGGTGTTGGTATAAGAAACTAATCCAGAGCCAGCCCTGATGGCCTAGTGGTTAAAGTTCAGTGCATTCTGCTTCGGGAGCCGGGGTTCAGTTCCCGGGCGCAGAACAACACTCATCTATCAGTAGCCATGCTGTGGTGGCGGCTCACATAGAAGAACTAGAGAGACTTACAACTAGACTATACAACTATGTACTGGGCCTTTGGGAAGGAAAAAAAGAGAGAGAGAGAGGAAGATTGGCAACAGGTGTTAACTCAGGACGAATCTCTCCCAGCAAAAAAAAGAAACTAATCCAGAAAGTTGGAGTACTTAGAAAATAGACTTGGTATTTCTTAGGTTAACAGTTTTAATTCTATCTAAATGCAATTTCCAATTGTAATAATAAAGAAATATAAGTTCATTGAAACGAAAGTTAAGCAGCAATAATAAGGAAGATTTCTGGGAGGAAAAAGAATGGAGGAATTGTGTGATTCTGTTGACCATCTCTGAGTTCTCCACGTTTTACCATCTTTTTTTTCACTGTGGTAAAACATACAAAACATAAAATTTACCATTTTAACCATTTTAAATGTACAATTCAATGGCACTGAATACGTCCACAATGTTGTGGCGCCCTCACTACCATCCATCTCTAGGACATTTTTCATCTTCCCAAACTGAAACTCCATACCCACTCTCCCCTCCCCTAAGCCTCTGGCAAGCACTATTCTACTTTCTGTCTCTATGAATTTGACTTCTCTAAGTGCCACATAGAAATGGAATCATACAGTATGTGTTCTTTTGTGACTGGCTTATTTCACTTAGCATAATGTTGTCAAGGCTTATCCATGTTGTAGTATGTATCAGAATTTTCTTCCTTTGTAAGGTTGAATAATATTCTATTGTATGTGTATACTACATTTTGTTTACCCATATATTCATTGATGGGCACTCTGGTTACTTCCACCTTTTGGCTATTATGAATAATGCTGCTACGAACATGGGTATACAAATATCTAAGTCCCTACTTTCAATTCTTTGGGGTATATGCCCAGAAATAAGATTGCTGGATCATATGGTCATTCTTTTTTAAATTTTTTGAGGAAAGACCATACTGTTTTCCATAGTGACTGCACCATTTTATGTTCCTACCACCAGTGCATGACGATTCCAATTTCTCTACATCCTTGCCAACACAATATTTTCTGTTTTTTTTTTTTTTTAAATAGCATTTTTAGTGGGTGTGAAGTGATATCTTTTTTTATATCAGATATGTTACTGACTAATTTCTGGTACAGACTGAATGGATTTACAAATCTTGATTTTACTAACAAAATGTATTATTCTTTCAGGGTAGCCCAGCAGATCTGTAGCTAACCTGGTTTAGGCAGGTTAGTTAACTCACTTATGGTCATATAGGCACTAAGGGGTAGAGCCAGAATGCAAAACTAAGTATGTCTGACTTCATCACACAAGTCACTTGAGGTAGAAAACCTACTCACAAAATCCTGTATTGTAGTGTGAAAGATGTATATGAAAACTCTAATAAGGATAGCTCATACCATTGAAGGCTTACTCTGTGCCAGGTACTATACTAATGGCTTTACTTGCCTGTGTGCTAACCCTCATAGCAATCCTATTTTTACATGTAAGCAGACTGAGGTTCAGAGAACTTAGTTTACTATTCAATATTATCCAGCAGTGAGTGGCTGAATTGAAATTCAACCTGAGGTCTTCATACACTAGGGCAGAGTTACCAGAATGGCATATACTTGGAATTTTGCTTCCACAAGATACAAATATCACAAAATGCTGGGAAGACGTCCTGCTTTTGTCTAGTAAAAAAATTCTGAGTGTTTTATGGAGGGAATAGCATTTGAGCAGATTGTTGGAAGATGGGAAGAGCTCAGGTACATGGAGGTGGTGGGAAGGGGATTCCAGACAGATGGGAAATGTGAACCTCTAATCTAGAACCAGGTCTTCACGGCATTTCAAGCCTTCAGCACCTTGGTGATGTTGGATGTATCTCCAAACTAGTGACTAAACCAGCAGATGGCTTGAGTCACTTCCTGGTCTAGCTTTGTCTGCATCCTCCTGCCTCCCTAGACTGCAGTTTTATATCAACCACAGCCTTTGCAGTGGCAGACAGCTTCCTTTCATGTGAGGAGAATCCCATTCCAGTGTTTAGTTTCAAGAAACAGGATTTGATTCACTGGGATCAATTTTAGTTTCTGCTTCCCTGAAGAAGACAAATACCAGGCTCATTCTGCCTATGACTCAAAATCAGCAGGCAGCGGCTTCAGCCCTTCTCACCACTTTCTATGTGTGTTTTTGTTTTGCTGCATTTTGTTTTGTGTTTGGTTTCCAATGCTGTTTGTTTTTTCTCTTCTTTTTATTTGTCTCTTCATGCTATGTGTTTGGAACAGCAGGAATGCTTCAAAATGTGACCACATAGATCCTTCTTAATTAGAAGTCCTTGAAAAAGGTTGCGAGATGTCACAGGTCAGCTAGGCTCAGGGAAAGACAGAATGGGGTGAAGGGAAAAGGTCTAATATTTATTGCAGCAGAAAACGGCACTTTCCAAAGGAACTGTGCAAACTCAGGATTATTCAAGGAGACACCGCTACCAAAGGGAGTTCAGTATCCATAGCCAGGTCAGAGCAGTCGGGGTCTTAGCTGTAAATTGTATTTTGCATCAGGCTGGAGGATGTGGTTTGGACAACCAATTCAAACCCTTGATGACATTGGGTTGGGAAGTTGCAGGATCTCCCTTGAGTGACCTGTAAACTCACTTGAAAGAGCACTTCCAACCTAGCAGGAAAGGAAGAGTCAGCTAGGTAAGTAAAGAGACATTGTACCGTGGGGAAGGGTAGGGTGGGAGATTTCATCTCCTCAGAATAGATACTCAATATTCCCCTTTCCTTCTCATACTAGCCAAGGAAATTAATGTGGGTGAGTTCATAGTGGGAGATTCCACTACCTCTAGCTGAGAAATATTGGGAAAGACAGTCTGACATCAGGTCCTTCTAACTCTGGCATTCTACAATCTATAAAAAAGTCTACTTAATTTTATTTGCCTCTTCTACTCATAATTAATATTATAAGGTAGTTGGCTACAGTGTACTTGCAGTGCTTATTACACCCAAATAGAAATAGTTCCAGATTAGGTACTACATAATAAAGTATGCTGTTTACTACCAGTATTCCAGAATAATGTCTGTAAACATCAAAGGTGGGTTTTCTTGTGTATGTACTTTTTCAAATGACTTTTTGTAGTTCAGGACCTTCTAAAGACAATAAAAGAGGATTAACAGAGAAGAATTATATTGTTAATATGAAATAAACTTATTGGTAAATAAGTGAAGCATAAACTTCTATTCAACAAAATAGAAATAATGTTCAGCTAAGACTTCAATGTGATTCTCATGGTAATTCAGTTAGTAGGGACTTGGGGATAAATGTAACCGTTTAAAGAAATTGCTAACAAATATTCACAACTTGGGGGTCATTTTTTGATTGGTTAGCTTTTCTATCCATTTATTCAAAAAATATTTATTGAGGGTCTACTATGTGAAATGTATTGTGCTTTGGCCTATGTTCCACACCCAATAAAGCTGATACAAGCCATCTTGGAGCTGACCATCTTCTGTATCCCTTGGTGGTTACATGTTAACAATGCCAAACCACTTTAGCGTGTTCACTTGTATCTGAGCTGACAACAGATTCTCAGAGACTTCCTTCTGAGAATGAATGAATTCTACTATAGTCATGTGCAGCAAAACAACGTTTAGGTCAATGATGGACTGCATATACAATGGTGGTCCCATGAGATTAGTACCATATAGCCTAGATGTGTAGTAGGCTATACCATCTAGGTTTGTGTAAGTACACTCTATCATGTTCGCACAATGACGAAATCGCCGAATGACTCACTTCTCAGAACGTATATCCATCCTTAAGTGATTCATGACTGTATTGCTCCAAGACCATCTAGTAAAGTCCAGTGACTTTGTGACATGCTTTCCTACTTTTGCAATGAATGCTTCCTTTATCAAAATGTATACTATGAAATGTTGTCTCAGGTCAGATATGCTAGGAAATATGAAAATCATTCTTAGGATTTGGGTAGGAATAGAATAACTTTCAAACTGGATGCTACTTGGGAGAGCCTCCCATTCCTCACCTCAATTAATTACTTGGCGTTCCGATACTCAATGTCTTCTTCCAATATCACATTGTCTAATGTGGCTCGTGGTCCACAAACTCAAATGCCTATGGAATTAAACAAATAATAAACATGAATGAAACAAATCATGTGCATGGTAATGAGGAGTAGTGAGGATGTGGTCATCTGGAAAGGCCATCACTCAGCTGCCACTGAATGTTCCCATATTGGAAATCAGGTCTTTTATTGCTAGACCAGCTTTTCTAATTTGTGATCAAAGACAAAGTCAGGAATATTATATAAAATTTCCAATTAAAAATATAACAGAATTTTTTTGGGGCCGGCCCGGTGGCGCAAGCGGTTAAGTGCGCGCGCTCCGCTGCGGCGGCCCGGGGTTCGCTGGTTCGGATCCCGGGCGCGCACCGACGCACTGCTTGGTAAGCCATGCTGTGGCGGCGTCCCATATAAAGTGGAGGAAGATGGGCACAGATGTTAGCCCAGGGCCGTCTTCCTCAGCAAAAAAAAAGAGGAGGATTGGCGGATGTTAGCTCAGGGCTGATCTCCTCACAAAAAAAAAAAAAAAAAAAAAAAAAAAAAAAAATATAACAGAATTTTTTAAAATCATCTGACCAGAGGCAAATTTTCATGTTCTTGGGTTTCCATTTTGTGACCTCCCTTGTACTCCTAAAGCTGAATAAAATGATTCACTTTCTACCTTATTAGGTTTGGCTATTTTAAAGTGTAATGTCTATTTATGTTTGTATTGTACGATGTGAAATATTTTTTTTTATTTTTCAGTTATAGGCAAAACCAGCTTTATAATCAAGTCTAAAAATAAAAAGACTGATTATACTTTAGTAATTTCTAGCTATTTCTCATACATACAAAAGGAAGAACTAATATTATAATGCCATTTTCTTTCCATCAATCATTACACAATTTCTAGGAGAATCACCTTTCAAGATTTTAACAAGTTTGCTGAATTTCTTTAACTAAATTAGGAAATGTTCTGTCTGAAGTGTTCCCTGAAAACTCCTTATAAGATAGGTAATCAAATCATCAGTGAAGAAACTTAATGCATGAAAAGTAGGAGAACTCAAAAGGGTTGGCTCCGGTTCTCTGTACCAGAAAGTCAAAACTATAATCTCAGCTTTCTCTGCTATCTCCAACCTTTGAATTCACTGCTGATTTCCTATGACCTTAGAGCAATGCTGTCATATAATAAGGTGCTCAATTTCATTTCTTGAGTGTATAAATGACTGAAATGAAATGAGAGGAAATCATTATTTTAGATTCGACTTTTTCTACTTATTAAAAAATGTTTTTATACTATGCCAGCAGCAGCCTCATACATCTTGTGTTTCCTGCGTTTCTCGATTGCATCATTTTTCTTGTGCTTGATTTAATCTTGTGTTGTTTTGTTCATAATGGCCTCTGAGTGTACAAAATTCACTGCTAATGTTGCCAGTAAGAGGCTATACTGAGTGATTCACCTGGAAGCAAAATTAAAAGTGATTAAGGACTACAAAGGTGGAAAATCAGTGATGGTCATTGCTTGCCAGTCAGGCATGTCCCCTTCCACCATAGCTACAATCTTGAAGAACAAGAACAAAGTGATGGAAGCTGTTAAACAATCGCTTCATTGAAAGCAGTGGGACTAACAAAACTTTGCGAAGATCCTATATCAGACATGGATAAACAAGTAATGACTTGGGTTGAAGACCAGACAGAGAAGCATATCCCTCTCAACACCATCATGGTCACAGGGAAAGCAAAAAGTTTGTTTGCGATGTTGAAATAAAAGGCTGGACTTGACTACTATGTTGAATTTGATGCTAGCTCTGGGGAATTTAAACAATTCAAGAATCATTATTATATAATGTGAAAGTGAGTGGTGAGTCTGTGAGTGCTGATGTGAAGGCAGCTGAAGAATTTTTGGAAACTCTAAGATAAGCAGATTGTGGAGGAAAATTACTTGCCAGAGCAAATATTCAATATGGATGAAACCTCCCTATTCTGGAAACGGATACGTGAAATTGATGGAAATGGATGCTACAAATTGAAATCCTTTGTGATCTGGCACAGTGAGAACCCCAGGGCCTTCAAGCATATCAGTAAGCACACACTGCCAGTGTACTACAGGAGCAATATGAAGTCATAGATGACACAGCTGCTCTTCTAAGATGCCCTCCTGAATTGCTATGGCCGTGAAATGAAGAAGTGCTGTTTGGAGAATAACATACGTTTCAAGATTTAGCTTATTCTTGATAATGCTCCTGGACATCCTTCTTTTATTTGTGATCTTCATCCCAATATCAAAGCAATGTTTCTCCCTTCAAACCCAACCTCTTTGATCCTCCAATGGATCAAGAAGTTATAGCAGATTTTAAGGCCTACAGCCTGAGGAAGAGCTTTGCCCAGGCTGTTGGTACAACCGAGGAAGACACTGAGAAGACACTGATGCAATTCTGGAAGGATTACAGCATCTATGACTGCATCAAAAACCTTGTTTTGGTTTGGGGTGGTGTCACCAAGAAGTGTATGAATGGCATCTGGAAGAAGACACTCAAGTGGTTTGTCCATGACTTCGAAGGATTTGCCAAGGATAAAGAAGTTGCAAAAATTGACAAGGCTGTGGTTGAAATAGCAAACAACTTTAACCTGGGTGTGGATGAGGATGACATCCAGAAGCTCCTAGAGGTGGTTCTTCAGGAATTGATGGATGAGGAATTGTTGGAATTGGAACAGGAAGGCATAGCTGAAGAAGAGACAAGAGAAAAGGAAACTGCAGGAGAAGAAAAAGAAGAACCCCCAAGAGAATTTGCAGTAAAGGGTTTAGCAGAAGCTTTTGCAGACATCAATAAGCTCCTTAAACAGTGTGAAAACTTGGCCCCCAACATTGAAAGGTTTTCACTAATAGAGAGGAATGTTCATAGTGCGTTATCTGCTTACAAGCAAATCTATGATGGAAAAAAAAAAAAAAAGCAAACAACCATGAACATATTTTTGAAAAGAGTGACATCTCCTCAAGAAGAGCCTCAGGCAGGTCCTTCAGGAGATATTCCGGAAAAAGGCATTGTTATCATAGAGATGACAGCTCCATGCTCGTTACTGCCCCTGAAGACCTTCCAGTGGGCCAAGGTGTGGAGGTGGAAGACAGTGGTATTGATGATCCTGACCCTCTGTAGGCCTAGGCTAATGTGTGTGTTTGTGTATTAGTTTTTACAAAAAAGTTTAAAATGTAAATAAATAAATAGTTTTAAAAATAGAAAAAAGCTTACAGAATGAAGATATAAAGAGAGAAAATATTTTTGTACAGCTGTACAATGTGTTTGTATTTTAAGCTAAATGTTATTAAAAAAGAGTCAAAAAGTTAAAAAATTACAAAATTTATAAAGTAAACACATCACAATAAGCTATGGTTAATTTATTATTGAAGAAAGAAAAATACTTTTATAAATTTAGTGTAGCCTAAGTGTACAGTGTTTATAAAGTCTAGAGTAGTGTACAGTGATGTCCTAGGCCTTCACATTCGCTCACCACTCACTCACTGCCTCACCCAAAGCAGCTTCCAGTCCTGTAAGTTCCATTCATGGTAAGTGCCTTATACAGGAGTACAATTTTTTATATTTTATACCATATTTTTACTGTACATATTCTGTTTAGATACACAAATACTGTCATTGTGTTACAGTTGCCCACAGTATTCAGTACAGTAACACACTGCACAGGTAGTAATCTAGTAGCAACAGGCTATACCACATAGCCTAGGTGTGTAGTAGGCTATACCATCTAGGTTTGTGGAAGTATACTTGATGATGTTCACACAACGATGAAGTTGCCTAGCGACACATTTCTCAGAATGTGTCCCCGTCATTAAGCAACACATAACTGTGCTGGTCAAGTAAAATATCTCTTAGCTAAAAATATTTGCTTTGTGGAAAGAGAGGCAATTTAAGGCCTTTGAATCCCATAATAGTTTGAAATCAATCAATTGATTTACTCCATGACTTGATAGATCAACATGGTGACTTTGTAATGAGCTATGAGGGAGAAACAATTACAGTTGCCAACTTATCATTTCAATATCAATGGTGGAATGAAAAATGGACTCTGTTCTCAGCTGATTTCCTTGTGAGCAGAATAAGGTAAACATGATTATGATTCTTATGTAGAATGAGAGACAGCATTAGATAAGAGTAAATAAAGGGGGCTGCTCTGTTTTATTAATTATCGGAAAATTGTTCATTCTCCCCACAGACATGGCATAATTATCCTCTCCTACTCCAAGCTCTCCACCATCTAGGTTCTATCTTTACTTCTAGATAGCTACCTAAAATTAGTGAGTCTCTACTACACCTTGTCATGTATCATATTTAATTCTCACAGCAACCCTGCAAGGCCTGTATTGGTTTTTTTTATTTTTTGTGAGGAAGATCAGCCCTGAGCTAACATTCAATGCCAATCCTCCTCTTTTTTTTTTGGCTGAGGAAGATTGGCCCTGAGCTAACATCCATGCCCATCTTCCTCTACTTTATATGGGACGCCGCCACAGCATGGCTTGACAAGCGGTGCGTCAGTACGTGCCCAGGATCTGAACCTGCAAACCCCAGGCTGCTGCAGTGGAGCACACGCACTTAACCGCTTTGCCAGCCAGCCGGCCCCATCAAGGCCTGTATTTTTAATCAATGCTTATAAACTGAATTCTTAAGTAAATAAAAGGTAGTTTGATTTTTTGAGGTTATTGAAAATGGTAGTTATTTATGACATTTCAATATTGGGAAATATTGATAATTTTTTCAATAAATCATATATTGAACTTTTATATATTTATATTAAAAACATTTATATTATGTAAATGTTCAATATATGTTAAAAGTACAACATGGCATATGAAATAACAGTAATTTACAATTAAAATATATTGTACAGTTTAAAATAGACAAACTAATCTCCTAAGAAATTTTCAGGGAAAGTTTGCAAGTTTAATACCTAAACATAGTGGCTGCTACCCAGTGGTATATATTCTTAGTGATGTTTTTTTTTTTAGAAATTGATAAGAAGAAAATTAAAATATGGACACTTCACTTAGTTTACATAATAAATTTGGAGATTTGTATGAAATGCATTAAAGTATTTTACACTATATTGTATTATGATTTTAAAAATGTGTACACAGAAGCCATTATATGTGCCAATCATGATAATTAGGTGATTGTATGACAAGGACATGTAGTTTCTACATTTTGAGGTAATTAAATGACTCAATAGCATGAGAGAGAATCATTTTGGAACTCCTGTTATTTGTTGTGAGAACACTGCATGCTTGTAAGATATTTCTTCAAATTTCAGAGCTGGGAAACTTGATCCCTAAGTCTTTGGTTGTGTTAGTTACCTGAAACCTCCTCATCATGGATTGTTGAAAAGAATAAATTAAGATAGCATATGGCAATAATACCCCCGAAATGCCAGGAGTCTTCAAGCTCACCGCAGCTATCATTCAAGAAGTTTACGTTTGAAGACAGAGGACAAAAAAGTGATATCTTGAGTGAGTTCATTGCTTGGCTTTCATACTACCTGCCAAATCCAATTGTGCACTAGTTACCGTGTTACTGGATAATGTGAATGGCATCTGTGTAAAATACGAGCACAATTAAATGATTTTCCACAGTCAGGTGTGTGATTTGGTGTCTGTCAACGTATATAATTGAGTTTACACAGAAGTAAAGGGCCTCTGGGTAGCTTTATACAAGTCCTGGAATTATCACAAGAAAAAATAATTCAACTACAAAAAGAAACAGAAGTATCTTAACTTACCTTTTAAGATGGAGGAACTATGCGTTAATTTTTCTCTGCCATCTCAAATATCAGCTTTTCAGTAAATTTCTAAAAATAATCAAATTCCATTTCTCTTTAAAAATTAAACAAATTGTTGAAAAGTGCAACACAAAGAATGATTTTAGGCATTTAAACTGTTGTCAGTGAAGGCAAGGATGAAGTGAATAGCAAAATCTTATTTATAAAAATGTCTTTAATTTTCATTTTTCTGGCATAATAATGTAGTGTTTTGATTGTATAAAGGATACTTTGAATCTAAAACAGAAACACTAGCTCTGAAATTAAAATAGCAGTAACAATGCTTTAATAATTGAAGAAGAGATTAAGAAGACCCTTGTAAATTTATCCTAAATCATAAACCGTGGGAAAATTATATAATATGAAAGTCAATATATTTTTGCCAAGTTCTTTTCTTTATCTGTATGTCGCAGATTGAAAACATCTAATTTGCATATCAAAATCTAGATAGCATGTCCTCTGGAAATAGAAGTACTTAGAATGCTGAATTAGCCTCTTTGCTAAGTACAGAGAAACCGCTATAATAGATTCTGAGTTAAACTATATGTCTAGGCTAAGGTCCTGAATAGGCTAATGTCCATTAACAATCAACAAATTAGTGAATTGCCTTTATTGAAATTTCTTTTCTCAACCTAATGGTTTGTTTAACTGATGGCTGATGTGACCATTAGGAGCTATTAGCATGTTAAGAGGGTATTAAATAAAGCCAACGGTTGGCCTTAGAAACAAAAGGATAAACACAGCACAATTTATTATTTTGCTAGGCTAAGCAAACATAGTTTAGATGCATTACTGCCTTCTAACAATGCCAGTAGTCATCTGTTGAATAAATATTCTATTGGGCTAAGAACAAAAGAATCAGTAAATCCACGATCTACTGAACCTCTAATTGTTGATATGTTTTAGCTGATTTGTGGGCTTTATCTGAACTATATATGCGTAGACGCATCTAAAATTTCATATTGTGTTGGATTTTTTTCAATCAAATATCATTATTATGGATAAAGAAAATGAATATTGCAACCAGATGTGGGTGAAATTGTCTTAAAATGAAGCTAGTTTCAAATGTACTTCATTAAAGTAAAGGAGAATCAGATGGAAGTATTTTTTATAGTTAAATGCTCAAAATCTTCATGTTGATTTTTTTACTGCTGCTGCTACATTTAGCTTTCTGTTGCTGTTTTTATATCTATAAAAGCAGACCTCACAGTGTTATATAGAGGTGCTGAGGAGAAGCTCTTTCCATTGGCCTGTTTTATTCTGATTGAATGCCTGTGCTTTTGAAGTTGTTTTGTTTCCCACAGCGTATCAGAAAGAAATAGAAATTTTTGTGCCTGTGTATTTTCCTTAGTCTTAGGAAAGAATGGAGAAAATAGCATTTCCAACAGATTCTCTGAATATTGCTCTAGGAATGCTGCCCCATTGCCCCAATCTGAGGCTGAATTTTCGTTGATGCATTCCGTGAGTATTTACTGATCACCACCACATGCCAGGTACTCTTTTAAGCACTAAGGATATGCAATGACCCCAACAGAGAGGAAAATCCCTGTACTTGTGAATCTTACATTCTAATGGAGGTAGACAGACAACAGAAAGTAAACCTGAGTAAGAAGGACATTGAAGGGTAGTAAGTGCTATAGAAAAAAGAACAGATTAAGGAAATCAGAAGCAATGAGGAAGGGGAAACAAGTAGCATTTTGAATAGAGTGATCCCATTGCCCACAACGAGAATACTAAAGATTTAAAGGAGGTAAGGGAGTTGTTTTTTCAGATACTGGAGAACACAGCACTCCAGGCAGAAGGAACGGCTAGTGCAAAGGCTCAGGCATGAGCTTGCCTGATGTGTTCAAGGAGCAGAGTAAACAAGGCTAGGGAAGAGATCTGTAGGAAATGAGATGAGAAGGAAAAAGCAAGGAGAGCCTTATAGTCCATTGTAAGAAACGTGGATTTTACTCTAAGCATGATCTCACTTGTGTTTTAAGAGGATCTCTCAGACTGCTATGTGAAGAGCAGACTGTAAGAGGGCAAGGGTCTATTAAAGGAGGCCTGATTGGGATTCAACTGAAGTGACTCTGCAGGGAGATGGTGGTGATCTGGTTGTGGGAAGGGGGTCACGGGACACGAGAAGTAGTGAAAAGTAGTCTGACTCTGGATATGTTTTGAAAGTAGAACCAACAAGATTTGGATTGGTTGTGGAATGGGGAATATAAAAGAAAGAGAGAAATCAAGGATGACTCCAATGTTTCAGCCTAACTGACTGGAAAGATGTACTGATATCACTTGAATTGGGAAAAGTTGTGGGTAAGAGTAAGAGTAAGAATTCCCCTTTGGACATGTTGGAAGTTTGCCAGATTTAGCAAATAAAAATACAGGGCACTCAGCTAAATTTGTATTTAAATGTGCATTTAACCTTGTAACCCTAACATGTTGACTTTTGAATGTCTATTGGACATTTAAATGGACATGTTGCAAAGGTATTTGGATTTCTGAGTCTGGGGCACAGCTGTGGGCTGAAATTATAATTTTGTGAGTTGTTAGCACGTAGATGGAATTTAAAACCATGAGACTGGATGATATAGCAAATGATATAAGTAACGACAAAGAAGGACAGACGTCTGCTCTTCCTAGGGCAAAGCTTGAGGCGTTTCAACTTTTATAGAAGTTGGGAAGAAGGAGAGGGAACATCAAAAAAGATTGAGAAAGAGAAACCATAGTAATAGCAGGAAAACCAAGAGAGTGAAGCGTGCCAGCAGCCAAATGAAGAACATGTTTCAAGGAGGAGGAAGCAATCCATTATGATATGTGCTAATAGGAATAATCCAATAGAAAGGAAAATATTGATGATGTGTTAGAGAAAGAGACCAGCTGCTGGAGCAATGTCCTTGACTAGATAGGCGGCAATGGGCTCAACTACTCACATGTCGGAGTGAAGCTTGGCATCTAGAGTAACAGGCTGGAAGGCAGAAAATATGGTAACAAATGCTGGTGGGTAGGCAGAAGAGGTGGTGGGAGTCCATGGAAGTTCTCTTTTGATTGCTTGAATTTTCTCAGTGAAGTAGGAAGCAAGGTCATAGCTGCAATTCAGGATAATAAAGAAATATTTGGGGTTTGAAGAGAAAGGAGAAGGCATGAGACACATGTCTAGGTCAAGAGAGTAGCTGGACTGGTCAAACGTAGTACGATTGGCCAGTGTTAAAGATCTTCTTAATTTGTGGGCATGAATTTAAGTTCAAACTAGTTAACATGGTTTTGCGCTATTTGTAGCACATCCACACCAAAGTAGGGCATCAAAACCTTTAGGGTGAAAATTAAAGTTAGAATTTTTAAAAGTGAGTGTTATCGGGGGCCGGCCCTGTGGCTTAGTGGTTAAGTGAGTGCGCTCCACTGCTGACGACCCGGGTTCGGATCCCGGGCGCGCACCGACGCGCTGCTTCTCTGGCCATGCTGAGGCCGCATCCCACATACAGCAACTAGAAGGATGTGCAGCTACGACACACAACTATCTACTGGGGCTTTGGGGGGAAAAAATAAATAAATAAAATCTTTAAAAAAAAAAAAAAAAAAAGTGAGTGTTATCTAACAGATTTTACACAATTTGGGAGAGAAATTAAATATAACAGACAATCCTCCATTTGCAGGCATCAATTTATAAGAATTCCTAGACAGGGTCTGTTAAGTGGAGGTGAGCAGAACTAATAAAGATTCATTGAAAAAGACTAAACACCAAATAAAGGAGAGATTTGTATACTTTACTATGTAAGAAATTATTAAAGGGCTCCTGAGAGTGGTTTTCAGGTCCTCACAGAAAGTGGTAGTAATTCTAAACCAGTGTTAAGAATTCACTTTCTAGTGAAATTTACCTTCTTTTCCAAGTTTTATAAGTGGTAATCTGAGGTAGGCTCTGGCTTTCTTACTTAGAATCTCAGTGATAATTATAAAAATGCAGTTCAGTTTTATTCCAAACATACTATGTACTTAATGAGGTACAGTCTTTATGTGTAGAGTTCTGAATCCATTAATTTCTACTGAGTATCTTGCTTTCCTCCAGCAAGCTGAAGTTCTGAAAAATGCAGACAGCTTGCCTTTCTAGGTATGAGAGTGGCTGTGTGATGCTGTAGCTCCCTGCTTCTCAAACTAAGTAGAATACTCTTTTCTTTGTGGCCATGATCCCTGCCAGCCACATTTTCTCTGGTATGATGAGCCTTCCCCAAAACAGCCTTCTCTGAGAACTATAGTGAAGAAGAGGCCATTTAAAATCATTTCATTGGAAAAAATCACTTTCTTCTTGGATTGTCAATGAAAATTTATCTTTTTTGGTAGTGCTATTATAATTTTTGTATAGTCATTAAACATCTCGTCAACGGCAGAAGCTTAAAGGTATTATTTTAAAGTATAATGCCTTTAATAACTTTCTGTCTAGTATAGCTCAGTCCAGTGGCTCCTTAATGCCAGTGGATGAACACAATTGGCTATCTGTGATGATATTTTCACTAGTCTATGGGAAATGAGAGAAACAAAGGCATTGTAAGATCGTCAACTATCCTTTCTTGGGAAGCACTGTGATTCTGAGATTAAGTTCTTTCTCATTTTTATGGCAATAGTGGGTAATACTTCTTTTTATTTTACATTATGCATAATTTTTGAAAGAAGTTGACAACTCTATGCCCTCTAATTTAATTTTAAAATTTAACTGGTCCATCAAATACAAAACACCACGAACCAAATATTTAGTCCATATATGATTTTCTGAAAAACAGAGCATATGTATGGGCTTAGAAATACATAGAACAAGTGAAGAGAGGAGCAGCTCTGTTCCCTTCACACAGTGATAAAAATCTATTTATGCCCATAGCTAGGAAAATTTGGCTCAGTGTTTCTAAATAAATTGATTGCATTATATTTTTCAGATTATCTTAAAAACGTGTATCTTAAATGTGTGATTTTGCTTATAAACTTTGTATAAAAATTCTAGATGGATAACAGAAAAATTATTCCTCTGTAATTGACCTTTAAAAATCATCTGTGTTTTCTTTACATGGAAACTAGATGTTTACTCTTGTGACTGTGTGTTTACTTTCATACTGGAGACTGATCTAATACTTAGAAGGGCAAAATGTCATAGGCTGATCCTATGCAGGAGGTCATCAATCCCCTATAGTATTTCAAAAGGTCCTTCTAGTAATTTCTTTCACTGGGTGTTTAGATTCCTATGTAGATGTCTAAAAAAGAAAATCCACAAAATATTTTGTAGTAGATACCTATAATCACAGAATTAGCTTAGATTAAGGTTTAAGTCATATAGAATTTAACAAATAGATTTTATTTAATCTAGGATGAGAATGCAAAATAAACATGAAAGAAATCTTATCCCTAGCGTAACCATATCTTCAATGATATGCTTTTGGTAAAGCATGTATAAAATAGCAAAAAACTTGGGGAGAAAAATGACACTCTGAAGTTTAAATATTTTACTATGTTCTACAAATCTCTGATTATTAAAAAAATTAGAGGATTTTTAAGTTAATGGAAAGTGATTTTTCTAATATTGAAATAAAAATTCAGATTATGTTATTTCTTACCAATTAAAAAATAGCTTTCTGGTGAACTGATTTCTGAAAAGTGCCTAAATACTTTCAGCATAGAAAGAAAACAATGATTTTGAACCTAAATGTCTAATTATAGAGTACTATTTAGAGAACCTCTGGTGTACACGTTTCATGGCATCCAGTGTAGCTATTAGAGATAGAATAGCTCACGGGTGAAAGTACATACTAGAAACAGACTACCCGGGTTGGTATCCCTGCTCTGCCCTTTACTTGGTGTGTAAAAGTGGAGAAATCATTTAACTTCTCTGTGCCTCAGTTTGTTTTTTAAATCTGAAAAATCGGATAATAATAGTATATACTTCGCAGCCATAGGACTGTTGTAAGCATCAACTAAGTCGAAGTGTTTAGAATGGTAACTGGTATACTATGAAGGTGTTAGCTATTATTTTTTGAAATAAAAATCTTAAAGTTTATTCAAAACATTAAAAATTACGTACCATAAAGGGTTAGGCAATAAAAACAGAAAACATGATTAAATATATTATATGATTAAACCGACTTTTCAGATATGATTAAAGCAACTCACAAATAGAAAATGTCTTCAAGAAAAATGATAGTCTAATAAGAGTTTGTATTGCAGCCTAAATTAGTGTCCATTTTACATAGCATATTCGATATTCACAACCTCAACTCCCCATTAGCAAGTAGCAAAAAAGACCTCCCTCTCTTTTTAAATATAGACTACATCATAACTAGGGAGTCACACAGCCTTACAGAGGGAGGCCCTGGGGCTGGCTGGGGCAAGGCTCTTTCAGTGGTGCAGTGCATGCCCACATCTTGCTTATAGCAGGCTCAATTCTAATATGTCATAGACACCAGTCACTGGAGAATAATCAAAACTACAAGTATTAAATTGGAAAGAAGCCAAAGGTCAAACATATTTCTTGATCTATTTCTGCTGGTCTTGCCAATTTTTTCACTATTTCTGTGATCACAATAATGAATCCTCATTCAGCACAGCTGTTTGAGAGTTCTAAGCGAAGCTTGTCTTTTTTTTTTTTAAATCTTCTCTCTCTGAATCATAAATATAAAAATACATGACCACTTTCCTCATTAAAATCCTGCTATTCATAGGGATTGACAATATGAACTTTACCCCTAAATTTACAGTCGCTTTCATAAGCAGGTTCAGTTATCATTAAAGAATGTAAAGTCCAGTTCACCTCCAGTTATACCACAGCTTAGGATTGGTTTGTTGCTCTTACACTAACTTGGCAAATGTAAGTAGTGTCGGGGCAAATTAATGGGTATTTTCTCATTACCAAGCTGCTCATCGGCAAGGACAATACCTAAAGCTGGAATTGGGCAATTTGCTTGGGGGTGAGAGGAAGGGCATAAAATCAGTTACAATGTTTATATTTTTTTCAATTACATTTTTTCTTGGTGTTGTGAAAGAATTCTAAGAAAAGGGATTTTTTTTTCCAATAAAGAAGCCATAAGTATTTTCTTTATGAAACAATGAGTAATGTCTACTGAGGCCACATATTGTGTACAAAGTAACTGCTAACCTAATATTAGGAGAGTGAATATGGTCCAATTATCCAAATTGGGTATTATCCAATTATCCAGTTTCCATTTTCTCATTTTTCCGTAAGTTTGCTACTAAGGGATGAAAATAAAACTGGTTATATTGGAATGTTTGTCTATAAATTTGCAATAAAACTGTAGAAGGGGTATTCCTCCACACAAGCCTCTATGAAAAGATTATCGTGGTAACAATTTCTTTCATAACTTTCTGAATGTATTAGCTTTGTTTGGTCATGTAAATAAAAAAATTACTGATTATTAGTAATATGCTAGCATCTAGCATTCTAGAAAAGATTGTGCTACTAATTTCTACATTCATTTAGCAGTGATAATGCTGCAGTTAGACTCATAATTAGGAAAATATATCCTTTAGGAGGTACTTGTGTTGAGCCTTTTCCAAAACTTTTCTTAAACTTTGGTGATATTCAGTGAAACAAGTACTTTTAATCATATGCAGTCTGTAATCCCCTCTGTACAGGATCACACAGAAATTGGCAGCCTAATAGTGGAGCAAAGTCAGGGAAACCAAAAGAAGGTTGACGTAGCTATGAAATCAAGAGAATTCTGCAGGGATGGGAAATAACACTGGAAAGAAAGATTGGATCTAGATTGTGAAGGGCATACGTGCTTTGGTTAGATGTTTGGGAGCAACGAATGGTCTGGAGCAGCAAAGTAGCAGTCCAGTTTATGTTTAGGAAACATCTCTGAAAGCAAGTCTGGATGAATATAAACAGGCTGTCTTGGGAATATGAGGCTCTTACAGTGATTCAAGCATGAAATAAGGAAGGGCCAGACCTAGAAGCAGTGGTAGAGAAAATAGAAAATGATGGATTCAAAATTTAGCTTTGATCATTTCATTCCACTTCCTTCAGTCTCATCCGAGTTTTCCTTGACCCATTTCAATCAAGGAGTTTTGTTAAAATTTAATACTTCATGGAAAGTTTGGCCAAATAAATATTTGATGCTGGGGGGAGTAAAGGGTACAAAGTGGAAAGAAGATATATTTTCTAACAACAAGAGGAACAGACTTGATGGAAAAAGTCTCCCGTTCATACGCGGGAGTCTGGCGGTTGACCCTTGTCTAAGTAAGTAATAAAGATGCGAAAGAGGATGCATGACATCCTCGAGGAATTCAATTTGATACATCAGTGCATACCACCCCTTTTCCCCTGTAGGATGACATAAGCATTGCTCACAAGAATCCTCTTGTACACCCAAGATAAGCTAACCCCTGTCTTTTTCCTGTCTTCTCTATTTTAGAGACATTCGCTCAGTAGCTCAGGACCAGAAATTAACAAAGATGGTAGGTTTTGCATCTTTACTATGTTTTGTCCCCTTTGGACAATCAGGCTAATTGTAACTATTGATTCGGCATCCCTGTTACTCTGTTATAGAAGTAAATTAGATTAGGCAGATGGGCTTATTTTTGAACTTTTTCTCAATTCCCCATGATCTTTTGGGTGCTTGTAAATTGATTCTTTAAAGATGTTTAATGTATTCTATGCACAATTATACAGTTCATAAACCTGTGCTCTCTTACTTTGAAATAATGTATAGTTGTCCATAGAACATCTTGCTGTAATATAGAGATAAGTGAATTTTCTCATTTCCCCGCTTTGTTTCCTCCCTATTTCTCCATTCACCCCACTCTAAATCATTTGTTTTTTGTGCTGGCAGTTGTTCTGCCAGGTCTCTCTGGGCTACCCAGAAGACCCCTCAGGGCATGCTGTAGTCAAGCACACAGAAGTGCTGTTAGTTTCTTTTATTTATTTATTTATTTATTTATTTTATTTATTTTTTTCCCTCCAAAGCCCCAGTAGATAGTTGTATGTCATAGCTGCACATCCTTCTAGTTGCTGTATGTGGGACGTGGCCTCAGCATGGCCGGAGAAGCAGTGCGTCAGTGCGCGCCTGGGATCCGAACCCGGGCCGCCAGCAGTGGAGCGCTTGCACTTAACCGCTAAGCCACGAGGCCGGACCCTGCTGCTAGTTTCTTTTAAAAGGCCTTTCTCTTCCCTTGGGGATGGTCAAGCTGAAGTAGGATGCTATCAGCCTGCTGACAGATACAGTACAAAGCAAAACCCCCCAATGCTTTCCTCTGATGAGCTGGGTGCGTACTTGCCTGCAGAAATAATAATTAGTGACACACCTCTCTGAATATAGCTCCCTTCCTCCTGAACATAGCTCCCTTCCTTAGGTTACTTCTCCGTATTCAAGCCTCCAGTGAATTTATTCCCATGAGACAAGGAATTTCAATTTGCCAACACATCTAATTAGCAGTGAATCGGCTATGGATAGCATTTGTTCTCTTTTAGGGTCCTGAATCTCACACTTAAGAATCAACACAGGCTGCTAAAAAAGACCTCAGGTTAGACCCTTATGGCTTTTTACACATTGTAGAGTGTACGACAAAAATGAGATACAGTTAATCAAAACAAATCTAACAAATCAATGGGTTTAAACCAAGTTCACATTTTGGGATCAAATTATTTTCTTCTCTTGCTTTTTTTTTCTTCTAATGGAGTTTAAACATGCTTAGATACAATCTGATGGTAATACAGCAAAGAAATAGAATTTTATGAGAAAAATCCCGTTAAAATGGGAGAAATGTTTAGAAACAATGGATAAAAGTAGTAGAGGCAATCAAATAAACAAACACTTTAGTCCATGGCCAAACATACCAGTTAAATTCTAGCCAGATCAGGACCACCTTAGACCTGGGCCACAGCAGCCCCTGCTCTGGGCCCTGTGTTTCAGGAAGCCCCGCATGTCACAAATACAGAAATTCATTGAATATAAAACACATAGGCCATCTGTCACCTGGGATCTGGCACTCGTGACTCGTAACCTTAAACATCTGCTCTTGTGACTAATATCATTTAGGCTCCAAAGAAATGGATGCTTCTCTTGCATTTCTTGCCCTATGAGCTTGAAGTGAAAGGTGATTGCATGCCAGTGCCATGGAGGTTTGTGGCATGGACAGCTGCTGACAGCAGACACACACAATGCTTTGGAAGGTAGGGAGCATGTGAGTGGACACATCTCAAGTGTGAGGCCCGGTGAGTCTCCACAAAGTGAACATACCTATGTAATTAGCTCCTTCCAGTCACTAGCACTGCCAAGAGGAACTGCTATCCTAACTTCTAACACCATTGTAGATGGACATTCGTGTTATTTCCTGTTTGGGAATATTACTGAATAATGCTGCTATGCACACTCATGTTCATATCTATTAGTAAATCTATGTACTTATTTCTGTTGGGTATATACCAAAGAGTGGAATTTTGGGGTAATAAGGAATTCATAGGTTTATTTTCAGCTTTCCAAAGTGGTTGTATTAATTTATACTGCCCAGAAAACTGTATGAGTTGCTGTTATTTTTCATCCTTGCTAACTTCTGCTATTTTCTGTTAATTCATCTTAGCCGTTCTTGTAGATATATAGTAGTATTACACTGTGGTTTTAATTTAATGTTGTGTGCAAAAAATCCTAAAAAATCCACAAAAAAACCTACGAGAACTAATAAATGAGTTCAGTAAGGTTACAGGATATAAGATTAATAAACAAAAATCAATTTGTTTCTATATACTAGAAATGAACAATCCAAAATTGAAATAAAGGAAAAAACCCCTCCCATTTACAATAGCATCAATAAATATAAAATACTTAGGCAGAAATCTGACAAAAGATGTGAAGGGCATAAACATTTTTAAATCAACTTTTCAATTTTCAAAAAAAACCCTAATGGAATTTTCATGGAGATTGACTTAAATCTATAGATTAATTTGGGGAGAACTGACATTATAATATTGAGTTTTCTAGCCTGTGAAAATGGTGCAACTCTTCACTTATTTCAGTATTCTTTAATTTCTCTCAATTATATTTTCTATTTCTCAATGAAGAGTTTCTATTTAATGAGATTTATACTTAGATATTCAATTTTAAGAATAGATTTATTGAGGTATAATTGACATAAAATAAATAGCACATATTTGAAATGAACAAGCTCATAAGTTTGATATATGTATAAATCTATTAAACCATCACCACAATCAAGATAATGAACATGTCCATCACCAGTAAAAGTTTCCTTGGGTGTCCCTTTGTAATATTTCCATCCTGAGCTCCCTGCTTCCCACCTGTCAATAGGCAAAACTGATTTGCTTTCTATCACAATAGATTAATTTATATTTTTTAGAAATTTGTATAAATAAGATCATACAGATTATATTATTTTTGTTTGGCTTCTTTCACTCAGCATGATTATTTTGAGATTTATCCACATTAATGTACATGTGTATCAATAGTTCATTCCTTTGTTTACCAAGTAGTGGATATACCATAATTTGTTTATCCATTCACCTGTTGATGGATGTTTAGATTGTTCCCAGTTTTTGGCTACTACAAATAAGGGTTGCTATGAACATTCACATGGAAGTCTTTGTTTGTACAAAGGCTTTCTTTTGACTTGGGTAAATACTCAGGAGTGGTATGGCTGGATCATACCGTAGGTATGTGTTTAACATTTAAAGAAACTGCCAATCTCCTTTCCAAAGTGGTTATATGGTTTTTCATTCTCACTTCCAGAGCATAAGAGTCACCGTTCTTTCACATTGCAGCCAACATTTGATATGGTACATCACTATAATTGGTGTATAGGTGTGTCATGAAATCTCATTTTGATTTTTATTTGCATTTTTCTATTGACCAATGATGTTATTGACTTATTTGTCATTGAATATCTTCTTTGGAAAATGTCTGGTCAAATTTTTTGCCCATTTTTTAAATCAGGTTGTTTCCTTTTGCATTATTGAATTTTGAGAGTTCCATATATATTTTGATACAAATTTTTTTAATCAGATATATGATCCGTGAATATTTTTCCTATTTTCTGGCTTGTCTTTTCATTCTCTTAACAGTGTCTTTCGAAGAGCAGAAGTTTTTAATTTTGATAGAGTTCACTTTGTCATTTTTTTCTTATATGCAGAGTACTTTTAGAGTCATGTCTAACAACCCTACCATAAGAAAACAAAAATTTTCTCCTATGTTTTCCTTTATAAGTTTTATAGTTTTAGACTTCATAGTTAGGACTATGATCCAAGTGTTTTGAGTTAATTTTGATATATGGTGTGAGATATGAATGAAAGTTTATTTATTTATTTTTTTTGCAGATGAATATCTAGTTGTTCCAGCAACTTTTATTGAAAAGTTTGTCATTCTCCAATGAGCTAGGTTTGCACCTTGGTCAAAAATTAGTTGGCCGTATATGAGCAGGTCTATTTCTGGACACCCTATGGTGTTCTGTTCGTCTATCTTGATGCTGCTGATATCTCACTCTTAGTTATGTAACTTTATGTCTTCAAATCAGGTAACAAGTATTCCAACTTTGTTCTTTTTTAAAGTTGTTTTGGCTGTTCTAGGTCCTTTGCATTTCTGTTATATTTTAGAATTAGCATGTCAATTTCTACAAAAGAAGTCTGCTGAGATTTTGCCTGGGATGTGTTTGAATCTATAGATCAATTTGAATCTTTAGATCACTCTTCACTATATTGAGTCTTTCAACACAGGACTATGTTATATATCTCTCTGTCTATATATATATGTATTTTAAATTGAATCTGTTGTTTAATTGCCACATTTAAAGAATATTGTATTATTTTCTTTTTATTGAGGTATAGTTTACCTATAACATTATATTAGTTTCAGGTGTACAACATAAGCATTTGATATTTGTATACATTGCAAAGTGATCTCCACAGCAGGTCTAGCTAACTTCCATCACTATACATAGTTACAAAGTTTTTTTCTTGTGATGAGAACTTCTAAGATTTACTCTTAGCGACTTTCAAATATGCAACACATTATTATTTACTATAGTCACCATGCTTTACATCATTATATCTTCATGACGTATTTATTTCATAACTGGAGGGGTACCTTTTGACCTCTTTCACCCACTCCTCCTACCCCTTACCCCTGCCTCTGGCAACCACCAATCTGTTCTTTGTATCTATGAGCTTATTCTGCTTTTTATTTTTCCCACCTATAAGTGAGATCATATATATTTGTCTTCCTCTCTCTTTCTCTGTTTCTTTATTGCACTTAGCATAATGTCCTCACAGTCCATCCATGTTGTTGTAAATGGCAAGATTTCATTCTTTTTATAGCTGAATAATATTTCATTGTATATATATATATGTATATATATATATATATATATATATATATATATATACACACACCACATTTTCTTTATCCATTTATCCGTAGATGGACACTAAGGTTGCTTCCATATGCAGGTTATTGTAAATAATGCTGCAATGAACATGGAGGTGCATATATCTTTTTGAGATAGTGTTTTTGTTTTCTTCAGATAAATACCCGGAAGTGGAATTGCTGGATCGTATAGTAGTTCTATTTTTAATTTTTTTAGCAAGCTCCATACTGTTTTTCATTGTGACTGTACCAGTTTACATTCCCACTAACAATGTGCAAGGATTCCCTTTTGTCCACATCCTTGACAAAATTTTTTATTTGTCTTTTAATAATGGTCATTCTAGCAGGTGTGAGGTGATATCTCATGGTGGTTTTGATTTGCGTTTCCCAGATGATTAGTGATGTTGAGCATGTTTTCATGTACCTATTGGCTGTATGTATATCTTCTTTGGAAAAATGTCTATCAGCTCTTCTGCTCATTTTTATTGGATTTTCTTTTTTTTTTTTTTGCTTTTTAGTTGTACGAGTTCTTTATACATTTCATATATTAACCCCTTATCAGGTATATGATTTGCAAATATTTTCTTCCATTCAGTAGGTTACCTTTTCATTTTGTCGATAATATACTTTGCTTTTTAGTTTGATATAGTTCCACTTGCCTATTTTTACTTTTGTTGCCTTCACTTTTGAAGTCAGATCCAAAAAATCATTGCCAAGGCTGATGTCAAGAAGCTTATTGCCTATGTTTTCTTCTAGTATTCTTATGGTTTCAGGATTTATATCTTATTTAATTTTTCTCATCAATGTGTTGTTAAAGTCTTCTATATCCTTACTGATTTTCTGTCTAGTTTTCAATCAATTATTGATTAGAAGGTATTGAAATCTCTGACTATAATTGTGGACCTACCTACTTCTTGCAATTCTATCAGTTTTTGCTTCCTGTATGTTGAACTCTCTTATTAGGTGTATAAACCTTTAAGAATTATTATATCATTCTGATGAATTCACTCTTTTATCATTATGAGATGACTTTCTCTGTTCATATTCTTTGCTCTGCAATCTACTTTGTCTGATATTAATATAGCCACTCCAGGTTTATTTTGATTATTGTTATTAGGATATATCTTGTTTCATCCTTTTACTTTTAATTTATTTGTATCCTTATGTTGAAAGTGTATTTCTTTTAGGCAGCATATAGTTGCATCTTACTTCTTTTGTTTGAGGTAGATTGGACCTGAGCTAACATCTGTTGCCAATCTTCCTCTTTTATTCCTTTTTACTCCCCAAAGCCCCAGTGCATAATTGTATATCCTAGTTCTTCTATGTGGGATGCCACCTCAGCATGGCTTGATGAGCAGTGAGTAGGTCTGTGCCCAGGATCCAAACTGGCGAACCCCGGGCTACTGAAGTGGAACATGTGAACTTAACCGCTACGCCACTGGGCTGGCTCCCGGATCTTACTCTTTTATCCATTCTGACAATCTATGACTTTTAAAAAGTGTGTCTAGGGGCCGGCCCCATAGCGTAGCGGTTAAGTGCGCTGTCCACTGCTAGCAGCCTGGGTTCGGATCCTGGGCGCACACCGAGGCACCGCTTGTCAAGCCATGCTGTGGCGGCGTCCCATATAAAGTGGATGAAGATGGGCACGGATGTTAGCCCAGGGCCAGTCTTCCTCAGCAAAAAGAGGAAGATTGGCATGGATGTTAGCTCAGGGCTGATCTTCCTCACACACACACACAAAAAGTGTGTCTAAACCATTTATATTTAATGTGATTGTTGAGATAGCTAAGTCTAAATTTATCAGCTTCCTATCTGTTATGTTATTGTACCATCTGTTCTTTGTTTCTCTTTTTTTTTGTTTCCTCCTTTTAGATTGAGTACATTTTTATGATTCTATTTTATTTCCTTTCTTGGATTATTAGCATAACTGATTGTTTTGCTATTTAGTGATTGTTTTTCAGTTTATTGTTATGTTTTACCTTATTACAATCTACCTCAAATGATATTATAACTCTTCACATATAGTAAGAACTTTGCATGTTACGCTTCTTCCTTCCTGGACTTTGTGCTATTGCTATTTATTTTACTTCTGAATATGTTCTAAAACTCACACTACATTATTATGTATGTCTTTTTCTCTGGCTGCTTTTAAGAGTTTTGCTTTATCACTACATTGTAGCAATTTGATGGTGATGTGCTTTCCTGTAGTTTTCTTTGTATTTTGCATGCTTGGGATTCATTGAGTTTCTTAGATATGTGGGTTTATAGTTTTCATCAGATTGGAAAAAATTTCAGCCATTATTTCTTCAAACGTATTTTGCCCCTTTCTCTAACACGTCTGCCCTCTCCTCTATTTTGAGGACTTTAATTGCATGTATATTTGACTCCTTGAAGTTGTCCCATAGATCAGTGATGCTCTCCTCTCCTTCTCCTTTTTCTGTTCCTCCCTTCCTCCTCCTATTTCTTCTTCTTCTTCTCTTTTTCCCTCTCCTCCAGCCTCTCCCTCTCTTTTTTTGTCTCCCTCTCCTTGTTCTTTTTTTATCCTCTGTCACCTTTGCATTTAACTTTGGATAGTTACTATTTCTCTGAGTCAGGTTCACTAATGCTTATTTCCACAATGTCTGATCTGCTGTTAGTCTCATCCGGTAAATAGCTCATTTAAGATATTTCTCATTTCTAGAAGTTTGATTTTTTTATATTGTCCATGTCTTTAAACTTTTTGAGCATACGTGACATAATTATAATAACCATTTTAATATTATTATTTGCAAATTCTAGTATCTATTTCAATTTTGATTCAGTTTTAATGGATAGATTTTTCTGTTACTTTGGGGTATATTTTTCTTTTTCATTAAACATCTTGTAATTTTTGATTGGATGCCAGACATTGTGAATTAACCTTGTCATGCTGAATATGGTTGGATTTCTATAAATATTATTGAGTTTTGTTCTGGGATGCAGTTAAGTTACTTGAAAACTGTTTGATCTTTCCAGGTCTTGCTTTTAAGATTGGCTGGTTGAGACCAGAACTGTATTTAATCTAGGGCCAATTATTCCTCATAACTAACACTCTTTACTTTAAACAGTGTCATGTGAATTATGCGATTTTCTAGTCTGGCTGGTGGGAATAGGCACTATTCTTACCCTGTGTCAGTTACATGCACTGGTCACTCTACTCCTTTTGGGTAGTTGCTTTAATAGCCTCAGATAGTTTCCTCAAACTCATGTGCTAATCAGTACTCTGCTATATACTCAATGATCCCCTTTAAAGATCTCCAGGTTTCTTTCTCTGGGTAGCTCTCTTCTTTCCAGTACTTTGTGTGGCAAACTCTAGTTGCCTCGTCTCCCTGAACTCCCAACTCTATCTTCTTAACTCATGGAGTTTGCTGGGCACTGCCTGGGTTCTTCTTTTGCTGTTACCCTGTACTTTCTTAAGGCAGTAAGTTGAGGCAATCATAGGGCTTATCTTGTTTGTTTCCTGTCCCACAGAAGTCACTGTCCTTCACTGTCTCATGCCCATTGTCTTGAAAACAGTTTCATATATTTGTTCATTCTTTCAAGTTGGAGGGTTTTTTTTTTCTGTTGCTTTATCTTGTCCAGATGTTTGGTATTTGATGTTTTGATATTTTTGATATTACGCTTAATCTTTTATGTAATTCTGTATTTCTTTGGCTCATGTAATTATGGAGACTGGGAAATCTCATGATCTGCTGTCTGCAAGCTGGAGACCCAGGAAAGCTGGTGGTATAATTCCAGCTCCAATCCAAAGACCTGAGAATGAGAGGATCTGATGATGTAAATTCCAGTCCAAAGGCAAGAGAAGAGCTATGCCCTAGCTCAAGGAGGCTGGCAGGAGAGGAACAAATCCTCTTTTTCTTCTATATTTGTTCTCTTTAGGCCCTAACAGATTGGATAATGTCCACCCACATTAGGAACGGCAATCTTCTTTTTACTGAGACCACCAATTTAAACGCTAATCTCATCTGAAAACACCCTCATAGATACACCAAGAAATAATGTTTAATTTAGGCACCCTATGCTCTAGTCAAGCTGACACATAAATTAAACCATCACATCATCCTACTAAGAAACTGAAGTGAATTAGCCTGATATTTATAACAGTTACACGTGGAATCTAAATGACATTTTACATTATAAAAAATTCATTTTGAAGTTAAGTTTGTATATATGCAACTCTCTTAAAGCATAACTAGATCTCTAAATTTACATTGGTGTTTACATTATAATAGAAATTTACTTCGTACTTTTAGAGACAGTGAAAATCATGATCTTAGTAATATTGACTTATGTGAAGAAATTGAAATATTTTGTAATTTTTTATGTATAACAACAATTTATTATATTTCCATTATGATGTTTGAATGTGATGTGTAAAATTTAGTATTTATTTCTGAATATAACTATTACTTGAATAATTTCATTGACAATTACAGTTACTACTGCCTATGCAGAGTTGCTTCAGATTGAAATTAATAAAAACTTGTCTAATAACTAGAATGATGTAAAGGCATCATGAATGGACCGCCGGAGAACCAAGGACCACCTGATGTGGAACCGGAGCTCCAGGATCAAGTTAGAGGGGTCTTGGACATTCTTCTTGCCCTTTTTGACCCAGAGAGACCTGACTTTGTAGACATTGTATCGCTTGCTTTGCTAGAACACATATTACAGCAAAGAAGACTTAAGACCTAGCTGACCACAGAAGAAGATTTTGCAGAAAAAGATTTCACACTGCTGTGTGGGGCCCTCCCTTACTTCTTCTTCCCCCTCCTTCCCTAAAAGCTTCTGTACTCAATAAAATCCCAAGCATGCCAAGTCTCGGGGAGGCAGACTCCTGGAGATGACCTTGAGTGATGCAATTGCTCCTCGGTCCTCCAGCTCTGCCTCCCCCTGCTAAAGCCGCTGATTGGGTTGCACCACCCTACCTGAGTCTGGACTCTCATTTCCTGCTCTTCTCTGAATCTCCACTGGTTAGCTCCCCCTGACTTGATAGGTAGATCCCCTCATGGCCTGTGAGGTGCCGATGGAGTCCCTGCCTCTGCCTCGGGTTCCCGAGTTCGCCCCGGGGTGCTCAAAGGAGGGAACCTATCCGAATGACTAAAATATTTCTCTAATTTGGTATTAATACACATGAAACCATAACTTTATGCATATTTTTGAATTTTTTGGAATTTAAAGTTATAATTTTTCAAGGCATGACAATAGAACATATTTTACTTGCAAGTGTTAGTTCAATTTATAATTTGTATATACTTCATAATATGATATGTGGACCTCATTTGTACCCTTGTTCCAGGTCATGCAAATGGGTTCAGGCCTCACCAACACATTTGTGTTAGAGATATTTTGAAATTTTTTCTTCTTTTTTTGTCTACATAGACTTGCAGGATTATTTTTTGCAATTAAAACAAAGCAAAATCAAACCTTTTTTGCCTTTACTGACTGTTATTTCATTTTCTCCTCTTGTATCAGTTGGTGTTCAATCATAGAAGCAGAATCACTGTAAACATCATGGAATAAGAAATTTATTATACACAAACTTCACACCATTGTTGGAGGAATTGGGAAATAAAGGTCTGTAAAGATTTAGAGAAAAGTCCCTAATTAGTTCTGGTGTTGATGAATGATCTGGGTGCTGGAGTGGAATTGGCATAGAAGTCTATGAAAGTTGTTGACTCTTTAAGCTATGGCCTCTCTGAGTTCTCAGGCAAGCAACTTTTGTTGGCCTGGGGTTGCTGATATTCAGTAGGGTCAATTGTCAGAAAGGAGAGATATACATGGAGCATTAAAGTGAGGACGGATTGAAATTTGAAAGCAAACGGTAACCAATGTCATCCTTTAGAGCACAAAGGTTACTTCTTCACTGCTGCCTCCCACATCACACCCTAATTTTTCTTATTGCTGACTTTAACTCAAATTATTCAGGGAAGGAAATTCTGTACTATTTAGTTTCAGCTTAGGTAAAATGACACAAGACAAAACTACCATATAGATGTATGACCCCGTGGGGTAGGTTAAGAAGTTAGAGAGGGGAATATTGAGGTGAAACAAAGAGTATGTGATTTTCCTAAGAACACAATGCAAAGAGCGTTTTTTAGGGCTTTTGCCTTCTGACTCTTAGATCAGTGCGCTCGGCATCTAGCCTCTGCTGACGTGCTTGTTTCTTACCGTACTGTTTTTCCTTTGCATTTATGGCCACATTTGGGTAGAGAAGAATGCTTGTCCAGTGGAAATGTCTGAGCTCTCGTAGAAATTACACAGCAAGTGATGATGAGGAATTGGAGCCGCCAACTTAAATTGAGGATTCCCCAAGGATGTGATGGTGGCCACCACTGACATCATTAACCACATCAAGCCTTTCCTGACCTCTGTAAGACGAGAACACAGAGGAGAAATGACTTTCCCATCAGCCAAGATTGTTCCTTGTTTTTTAATTTATAACCTAATGCTGTGTTCCCTCCTCATCAAGTATCTCTATGTTTGCTGAAAATGTCAGGGAAATGTTGTGGAGGGTTTAATATTTTATGTAGTAGAAATATTAGTTTTTTATGTCTTGGGTCCTGTATCTGCCTAGCAAATTCCTACTGCAGTGTTTGCATGGCTCCTGTCACCTGCTGAAGTATAGTTGGGATATATCCTGTTGTGTTCTGTGACAATGTAATGGGAAGCTAAATAGGACTAAATAGGAATCTATTTCTACAAACACCGTTTTGTTGAGTCATGTTCCTGCACAAGTCCAAGAACTCCCTTATCAGAACCCATGGGATATCTAGACTAGAGTGGCTCTAACTGGCAAGCAAATCACAATGACAGGAGATGGCATTTGCGTGTTGAAGCACACTCTGGGGTCCCAGGCACACCAAAAATGCAAATGGAAGGGCAGGCAGGACTCTTGGAAATATTTCAGTACCAAATAGTATTTATATTTTATAGACAAAGCACTTGGACAGCAAGAAAATATAAACATTGTCCCAATCGCATATGCAAAACTTAGAGTTTTCTTAAGTCCTAAAGGGAATAGAATTTCTAATAGTTTTATCATTGTCTTTTACTGTATCTTTTTTGAGATTTGTAAGCTGCATTTATCTTTTAATGTATTATGTTTATAGCATGCTTCATTTACAAAGTGCTTTCCTGTAAAAGCTTTATTTACTTCTCACAATAATCCTATAAGTCAGTATTAATAGTCTCATTTTACAAAAGGAGAAATAGAGGCTCCAAGGATAAACGAGTTGTCCAAGGTCATACCAAATGTGAGTGGAAAAGGCAGGATCTTCATCAGTGCTCTGCTATGACACAAACCTATTCTTATACCCAGTGCGACACAGATGAACAACGTGCTATTCAGTCGCAGTATTTTTTTCCAAAAAGTCTCAAAGCCTTTCGTGTTGTATGTTTAACTTACTCTCAAGTCTCTCCCATCTTAAAAGATCTTCACTTTTTGGTAGCTCAAGACTTCTCTCTCTCTTTTCCTTCTCATCCAAACACTGAAAGCATAATCTATACTCTATATATTTCCCTGTTCCTATTCACCTTCATTCATCTCTAAGTTCTCAGCATCCTGGTTTCTGCCAGCCACCACAACTCAAGATCAACAAGTACCTCCTAATTATTAAATAAAATGTATATTTTTGGTAATTTTCTGAGATTGCTATATTTCTATTGAATTGGCTCTTTTATTACAAAATGCCATGTTTTATCATTAGTGATACTTCTTGCCTTGCCTTTAAAATCTAATGTGTTTCATATTAATAAAATAGCTCACTTTTTTTATTCTTTTACTTTCAACCTTTCTGTGTTCCTAATATTTAGATGTCATGTCTTGTAAACAACATATATCTGGGATGTTTTTAATCCAGTCTAGAATCCTTTGCCTTTTAATTGGAGTCTTTCATCCATTTATGTTTAATGTACTTTGGCTTATATCTACCATTTGGTTGTTTGCTTTTTGTTTTTTATTTTATATCTGTCATTTGTTCTTTTATTCCTCTGTTATTTTTTCTTTGGGATTAATCACAAATTTTTAATATACTATTTGTTCTCCAGTAATTTTTAAATTCATTTTAGGCATATTTATGCATTTTGATTTTTTAAATATTTACCTACTTATTTACTCTTTCCATTGTCCTTTATTTCTTTCTGAAATTTTGTGCTCCCATATAGGATAGTTCCCTCTGCCTAAAATTTCCCTTTAGTAGTTCTTGAAAGGCAGCTTTTGTTTGTTTGAAAACCTCTTGTTTCCCTTTATTTATAAAAGATATTTCTTATGAGCATAGAATTCTATGTTAGCAGATTTTTTTTCACACCTCAAGGATGTCATTTCACTGCCTTCTGGTTTAACCATTTCTGTTGAGAAGCCAGCTTCTTTTTGTATTCATGCTCCTTTAAAAGTAATGTATCTTTAAAAGTGATGTCCCTCTGTCATTTTTAAGATTATCTTTCTTTGTCTTTTTTCCCAGCATTTTTATTACGCTATATCTATATGTGTTTTCTTTATGCCTTTTTTTCCTTTGGGAGTTGTAGAGCTTTTGGAAAGTGTAGATTGAAGTCTTTTGCAGTTTTGGAAAATTCCCACTAATTATCTCTTCAAATATTCTTTCTGTCCTATTCTTTTATCTCTACTTCTGGATCTCCAGCTACATGTATGCTTGCCCTTTTGACTATGTCCCACTTGTATCTTTTATTCTGCTCTGTTTTATTTAGTTTTTTCTTTCTTCTATTGATATTTTTTCTATTGATCTGTCTCTGAGTTCACTAATCCTTTCTTCTCTTATGTCCAACCTGCTCTTAGTTCCCAATAATAAGTTCTAATTTCAGATATTTTATTTTTTAGTTCTGGAATATATATTTGATTTATTATAGACTTAAATTCTTTATTGAAATTCTCCATCTTTTTACTCATTTTGTTTAGCTTTTGCTCAGTTTTCTCTAACATATTAAGCATTGTCATTTTAAAATACCTGTATACTAAGTCCAATATTTGAATCATTTGCAGATCTGCTTCTACCATAAAATCTTTTACATTTTTAGTCACGTTTTCTCACTGTTTCATGTTTCTATTAATTTTTTGTCATATTCCCAGTATAGTTTGAAAGATGATATATTCTATCAGTAAAAGCAGTGAAGTACTCCACCTCTTTTTGTTTAGTCAGGCAGAAAGAGAGAGGGGGTGATAATGTCAATCAAATCAAGTATTGAGTTGAGTCAGAGATAGGTTGCAGTTTTAGACTCAATCTATCTCTGGTTTGACCTTGTTCATTGTGCATGGTCCTTCTAGGGTCGCTGAGAACATGTCAGATCTCTGTCTCCTGTGCTCTGAAAGACTGCAGAAGATTTGATTCTGCCCTCTAAAGGCAGAACTCCAATTCATGAAGTCCTTATTGTCTTCACCACTCTCCAATATTTTTAAAAGTATGATTTTGTAATTTTCCATATTTTATCTAAATGTTATAGCAGGAGCATTGGACTTCCATGACCTAATAATCTTAACCAGAAGTAGGAGTACCTTTCCTCCTCTCCTGAGATTTCACTTTAACATCAAATCATCCATTAGGGCTGGGCTTCTCTGATTTCTTGTATTGAGCAAGGTTATCATCTTTTTTGTTTTCTTTGCTATGCATTTAAAAAATTTTTACACTCATCATAGTGAATTATAATTTTAGTTATATATGTTTCTATTTCCAAAAACACTCTTAGAGGCCAGGACCTTCTTATGAAGAATGCATTCCTAAGTGGCTTAGCATTTATATCTCGCATGGGGAAAATAAATACTCCTCACAGGCTCAATCTGAAACTAATATGCTAATCACTTTTTTGTGTAACTTTGGTTATTTTTCTTTTTCTTCTTAAAAACATTCTCCCTGTTTAAGAGGTTTGTTATTCATTGTACTCATTCATTCAATCATTACACAAATAATATTGAAGATCTTTTAAGAGGCAGAAACAGGGTTAAGAGTGGGCAAATTAATTGATCAGGTTTTTGTGCTGTTTTAATCTGAATACCAGACATGTAACATGTTGAGTCTGATGTAAAGTAGTACTGAATTCATGGCGTTATGAATAGCAGAGACCATGGCTTTACAGATTCAAGTATTCAATCAAATCCAAGTTCAAATTGCCAACAGAACTCAGTGCTGCCATGAATCCAAACCACAGCTACCACGCAGAGCTAGAGTTTGATACAGGCAGCTGGAAATTCTTCTGAATCCTGACAAAAGATTTTTAAATTCACTTAGTTAGCTGCTAGGTTTGGGAACAAGGATGTGACTACCAAGAGCAAAACTGTTTGAGGGAGGCAGGAGTTCCATGTCCTGGATGACTGTGGCCTCAATGAGACCAAATAGGAAAAAAGAGAAGGTTAAACACACATGTACATGTGCACACACATAGCTCTTCCTGGAGGTGACACTTTCATCTTATTATTCTCCCTTTTATCCCTCCTCCCTTCTCTTAGCACTCCCAGAATGTGGTCTACTACATTGAGACATCTTGTTTCATTTATGCAATTACATTGCTTTCCAGATACTAAAATTCTGGTTCAGTGCCAGCTTACTTTGCCACATCACTGCAAATTCCTTGCTCAAAGGCAGAAACTCCATCACCATTACCTCTCTTTATAAGTAAGAGAGTCTTGGTCTATGAGCATAATTTGAGAAGCACCCCAGAGTCCTATAGCCTGAGTGAGAGTTCCCTCTCCCTTGTCTCTAGAAAGACCCATTCCTTAGGGTTAAGTGGTGGTCTTTAGGAGGACCAGGGTAAGATCCTGATGCTAGCTCATATTTCCCTCGAGTTTGTTGTGTTTCAGGCTCTGCACTAAATGCTTTGTATATGTTAACTCATTAAATCCTTAAAATGATGCTGAGAAGTAGACCCTACTATTACTTACATTTTATAAAAAAGAAACAAAGAGGTACTAAGACTTGTCCAAAGCCACAGAGTTTGTCAGTGGCAGGCAGGATTTTGAAGCCGGGAAGTCTGATGCTACAGGCTTAACTTTTACCCATCGTTTCATGCCAGGTTTTGAGTAAGTTGAGGTCACTTGGCACAGGAAGGAGAAGCCAAGCTAGCCAATGCTTACCCCTTAAGAGTGGCCTCAGGTGAGAGACAAATCAGTGGTTAAGACACAGGGAGTGGTGGAGTGGTTCTGTTCAGAAAGACCAGAACATTGACAAATACCGTAGGGTGAGTCTGGGGTGCAATGGAGGATAGAGATGGCAAATTAATCTTGCAAGCTATTCCCTGGCAGCCGTGAAAAAGAGAAAGCAATCTGAATATCAGGCTGGAAGAAATGGTAGTTAAATTTACTGTGCATAATAATCACCTGCGGTATTTGCTAAAATGCAGATTCCTGGGCAGTACTCCAAGAGATTCTGACTCACCCGGAGGGTCTGGAGGAAACCCAGGACTTTCCATTTCTAACAAGTGCAGCAAAGGATGCAATTAGCTTTCTGATCATACTTTAGGAAGAAAGCCATATTAATCTAAGATAATCATGCATTTTTATATTTTCAAAGTTTTTCACAACTTTAACCTATTACACACCTTTAAGTGGTAAGTAGAAAATCTACCAGAGTGGTTACGTTTTATATCTACTTTGTCATAAGTAATCATTTTTTTTTCCTTAGATACATGCATTCTAAAGCCTATTTTTTAAGAAATAGTGAAAAAAATTTGCCCAGCCTAATCACATATAATAACCCCAATATTTTTTTCTGCATATTTATTTCAGTGTAATAATACAAAACAAGAAAAATAGCATAAATTTTGATATGGATGAGTTTCAAAATGTACTTTAATCTACATATTTTTTAAAGAGTTTCTCTTTTCTTGAAAAATAATATATATAATGTTTAAGAGAAAAGAGTCAGGCCTGTCTGAGGCCTTGGTGGCTTTTTTTTATGTCATGCTCACAGGCATGCATTCTGGACTGTGAGTCTAGGAGGTCTAGAGATGAAGAGAAAATAAGATATTTCTTTGTTTCCAGGCACACATTGCTGTTTGGGGAGGAAGTGAATATTGGGCATGGTGCTCAGAGATGCTCACCCGTGCCTTGCAATAAGCAGATAAAACACAGTGGTAACCGGAAGAGAATGGGGACCCTGGTCAAGGATGATGGAAAGAAAGCTGCAGCCTCTCAGGAGGTGTGTGTAGCAGGCAAGCCCTACCTGAGTGTACAGAGGCCTCGTTGGAGGAAAAGGCAACCCGATGGAGCTTGGATGCATGATGAGAAAATGCGTTAACTAAAGATTAAAAATTTATGGTACTCTTTGAATAGTCATTTTGGGGCTAATCTTTGGAAAGGATTAATGTCAGATAATACATTTCTGCCCTGTGAACTGAGTGAGTAACTGTTGGAGAGAGGGAATTAGAATGCTTTCTCTTAAAATAATCTGAACTCATTTCATCATTAGGCCTATATGTTACACATTTTTATAGATATTCTTCTATACGCATCAAGTAAAATGTAACAAAAATTAAAAACTGATTAGCACTAAATGTCCACTATAATCTAATAAACTGGGGTTTTTATTGTTTGTTTTTTTAATTAGTTTTAAAGGTAAAACTCTTCAGTTGTTATGAGAAGTCACAGTGGATGAGCAGTTTTACTGAATAAGGCTTGGTTTTTCAATCTGAAAACACACTCTTGGAAATTTATGAGAATAATTTTCCCTTAAAAGAAAGTTATGCTGCTTGCATTTGAAAATCCCACACTCTAAGATGGTGAATATGGGCGCTGAATCCCTTGAGATGAGAGATCAGAGGCAGAACATGGAGTGTAAGGATGGGGAGGGTAAAATTGGTATGAAACCCTTATAGTCTGTTTGCACTCAAGTGGTAGCCCTGGCAGAGAGACAATCCTGGCTTACGAATGGGATGTGTTCCACCATTTTTCTTGGGAAGTCAGTTGCCTGAGAGAACACATTTTCTCATAGAAAGAATGCTGTAAATGGTAGGTGGTGTCCTGGACAAACCACAGAAGCTATTTAACCAATGTGTGACCAAACAAGACCAATGTTGAAAGTGGCAGGCTTCTTTACATTTTTAGGGGGCAGAGATTCTGTGGAAAGTGGTGGCATGCTTCGAAGTATGGTTCTGCCTCTTCTCGGCTGTGTGAGCTTGGAAAAGTGACAGGTCTCTAAGCCTCAGTTTTCTCCTAGGGAAAATGGAGAATAATAATATTCTATTTCATTAGGTTCTTGTGAAGAGTAAGTCAAATGCTAAATACATATAAACAAGGTTAGCCAGTGATGACAAATGGAGAAAGCCTGATAATGATACTTATTATTACTATTAGAATGAATTCCTCTTGACTTGTGACTCATAGCTCCTGACCCCTCCGGTGGTATCAGCATTTAAAATAGAGACACTTGCTCATTTTAACTTCTTCTGGGGAAATTTCTGGCACTAAAACCTGGTTAGAATATATAAAAGTTCAGGCTGTTTTTGTGAAAATGGTTTGAGCACAGAATCACCATGAAAACAACCAGCAGTGCTGCACAGTCAATGGCTGAAAGCTGTGCTTTCTTTTTTACCTTATATAATGAAGTTTTTTGTTAGTTGGTTTCTGCTTCTATTATAATATCAACAAGCCAAGGCTACAAAGTCAACATGAATGACTTATTTTTTATTATATTTGCTACCCAAGAACCCAAATGTGACCTACTATGAGCTGAATAACCTATTTTAAATTCTGTTTACCTGGTGAATTTATGAACATGAGAACGTGTGTCTAATAATAAAATAAAGGCTGTTAAGCCTTTTAGATTTGTGAGTTCTTTTCAGAACATGTTGATAATTCCATAACATTTTCACAGTTATAAGCGATCAATTTATTCATTTTTTGCATCCAACAGCTTTGAGGGGTAAACTCAATATTCTGGGGAAAGATAAGTTATATTTGTTCCAAAACTAATGTTCATTCATTTACTCATTCATTCATTCATGTATTCATTCATCCATTTTCTCAGTACCTATCATGAAAAATATACCGGGGATATGAATCTGAATAACACCTAGTGCCTACCCACAGGATTTGTAGTTTTGTACTCGTAGAAGATGCTGTCAGTGTCCCGCCATATTCTCCACTTGCTGAAGGCAAGTAGATAGCAAATGGCCGATTCAAATGAATGACTATGGATTTTAACTTCTATCTTTAATGCCTATGATACTCTGACTGAGTGCGTACCCCACTCCCACTCCCACTCCTCTCCCACTCCCACCCCCAGGCTGTAGGAACCCAGACATTAGCCAATAATAGATGGGGATTCAGTGGATAAACCTCCCCATTTCCCTCACTCCTTGACTGGGACAACTTTGAGGAGCATTGTACACCATCTCACAGAATACCCCATGGATTTGAGCAGTAGTACTCCCAGAGGTAGCAGACCTGATGACACAATTTATTGACTTTATTCTATTACTCTTCTCATTTCTGCCCTTTTCTATAAGCATTTCCTGGGATCACTTCCCAAAAAAAGTGCTTAAATTCTGATCCTTATCTAAGGGTTTGTTTCCGTGGGAATTCTAACTAAGGCAGTATGTATTAAACACAATGTTAGTAACTTAATATTATTTTATGTAATCTTTGAAACAGCACAACAAAATAAATATTTCTTCATTTTGAAGATTCAAAAAACTCCAAGAAACTAAGTCTTAGTGTGGTCAAGAAAATAACTCAAGGACAGTCTAATGGATTGTGACAGATCTTGGATTTTATTCTAGGTGTTTCTGGCTCTAAAGTTTACTGTCTTCTTGGTGTCATTATAAACATGATGAGTAGCAGTGATAACAATAGAAAATCTAGAGAATAATAACTGTAAGTTAAAATCCATAGCCATTAATTTGAATTGGCTGTTTTCCATCTGCTTTCAAAGAGAATTTAGTCTTGCTTATGCTTGTATCTTTAAAAAAATTCTCTTAATTGACACTAATTCAAAGTTTAATTGGGTTTCCTTCCCAAGTCACTTGTTTGTAAGGATCCACCCTCCCATAAACAGGCAGACAGTCCCACTCTTGGCATGATAGGACTTTTCTAATAAAAATGACCACCTTTTGTCCTCCCATCGTGCTTGAAATTTTTTAGTAACTTCACTTTTTAAGGGATTTTCTGGACATTGTTGCTTTTGAGTTGAGTCATATATAGCTTATAGAGTGTATCTCCTTGCCAAAATGGACCTCTTTGCTTCTCACTATTTCTTTCTCCACTGTCTACTGCAGTGATTCTCAAATTCTGTTCCATGGAGAAAAAGAAAATTTATGATGCCAAGAGTTTTCCTTCATTAATCTATTTTGAATTACATATGTAAAGAGGTTTAAATAGTTGTTTTTAAATGATATGCCACAGCTAGGAATTCCAGGAAGTCACAAGTGTGATCACGTTATGCATTGCCATTAATGAATAGGCATCATTTATCAACTTTCCTTTAAGTTGTACAATGCCTATTGGCTTAAACTGGCATAAATTATTCATGCATTATGTATTATCCCATGAATTTATCATATATTTGTGATATTATTTTAGCCTTTATTGCTAATTTCTTGCTGCAATTAAATAGTCTCTAATGAGGGGGTTTTGTTCTGTATCTATGTCATGAATCATTATTGATGTTTCACCAATACTTTAAAAAATATCTCTTGATTGAATAAATATGGGAAATGAATCTGTAAGGCTAATGTCCAAGTTCTCAGCATAGCATCTAGGCGTGTCTCATTTCCCATCTAGCTCTCAGCCCCATCATCTTTCTGATAGGACTTTCTTGAATATGCTGTTTCCTGAATACAGTTCTCTGTGCACTTGCTGATGATATTTCCTGCCTGGAATGCTCTCCCTCTCTTCTCCACTTAATGAAGTCCGTTACAACCCAATCCAGATAATAATTGCTTCTGAAAGCCTCCTTCCCTGCACAGGGGATATTGTTCTTTCCTTACTCTCATTATATTTTTACATACCTCCATTATAGACCCATCACATTGTTAATGTATCATTTATTAAAATTTCTGTCTCTTCTACTAGGCTAGATGTTCTCAAGTTCAGGCCATCTTTATATCTGTGCCGGTATTTAGCATAGGATCTGGGAACTGAAGATATCCAATATATTTAGGGAATGACTAACTACAAATAGTGTGACCTTTATTTTTCCTCCCTCCTCTTATCTTTCTTCTTTCTATCACTATGAGACACCCATGTATTTTTATATATCATCTATTCACTGACTACCTACTCCATACAAGCCACTGTGTAATGGCTATGGAGGAAACAAAAGAGAAAAAAAAAAGATATGGTTTTTGAGCTCAATGAATTTATAGCCTAGCATTAACTATTACTGGCCATTGTAACTTGGGCCCTGGCAGGAATATGTATATATGTATTATATAATACATGAAATATATATATATATATATATATATATATATATATATATATATATATATATAGACACACCAAAGATTCAGTTGTTTTACTCAGCTATGGCCTAGTTACATCGATTTGTAAGAGGTTGTGTCACATAATTACTTTAGGTTCTTGTCATTCTGGGTCTGATGGTAACTGGATATGACAGTGTTGTGATTATTTCTTATTTAACCAAGAGAATAGAGACATGGTTTGTTTATTATGAAAAATTTTAAATGAGAATAGTTGTATTTGATCAATCAGATATTTCAAGAATTTTATTTCTTAAAAACTTATATAAAAATTAAATCTTGATAACTTATTTATCCAAATATCTTGAACATTTACACTTGATGACTTTTCAGCCTGGATTATTTTATTTATCTCAGCAACAGAATGTCTCCAAAATGGGTTCTGCATAAGGCCTGAAAGGGTTTTGTAAATAAAAAGTGGGGAGCACTTTGATCAAACAGGTTTACACATGGCAGATAGGCCCCAGCACACCTCTCCTTGGAAATTCACAGGCATATCAGCATATTAAAGAATTCTGAGCTATTCATCAATGAGGTAACTTAAGTGTATTTCACTCATTTTATTCCCTTTGACTTATTCCCTTTAGAAGTCAATCCCTTTGACTTCTAAAACTTTCACCTAAAAACATTGCTTGTAATTAACATTTTCAAGTGCCTGGTGACCTTGATTGGAGCACTGGTTAACACTAGTTGGTACCTTCTGTTAAAATGTGGTGTAATAGTCCACTCCGCTAACCATAGCAAATACTCTGATTAGGTAGAGAAAGAAGTGTCTGTTTCAGGCTGAACACCTTTTGACCCAGTGGAAAGAACCAAGGCAGAGGGAAAGAATGGAGCATTGTTTCAAGGTTCAATATTGAATCAACTGGAATCAGAAAACAGAGCTTACCGCAAAGTCAGAATCAGTGACCATCAATCAGAGCTGAGAGGAACTGGAAATGTTATAAAACAAGCTGCAAATCAAAAGCCTTTTTCCCAGATGACAGGCCCTTCTTCCAAGGACAAAGCCAGCTTGGAGCTTGGGCTGTCAAGGTCTGCCCAGGAATTAGAGCTCCAGGAGGGATATCTGGCTCATTTTCTGGACAAGGAAGTCCACGCTTCCCAAACTCCAAACCTCTCTTACCTTCTGTCAAATGACAGGGATCTTTCTCTCTTCCCTTCTGGTAAGTTGGGTTCCTCTTTTCTCCCTTCGTTATTTAAACTGTCAGAGAGAATTAGGCTACAGGTCACATTTCAACAACATTGCTGTCATTTAATTTATGATGTACTCCAGTTGAAAATTTCTCAAATTCAAGGCTTTTATTTATTTAATTTTGCTGAGGAAGATTCACCCTGAACTAGCATCCACGCCAATCTTCCTCTGTTTTTTAGTGTGTGGGCCACCAGCACAGCACGGTCGCTAACAGAGCTGTGTAGGTCCATGCCCAGGAAATAAACCCGGGCCGCAGAGGCAGAGGGTGCTGAACTTAACTACTAGGCCACTGGGTCTGGCCCAAGGCTTTTATTTTTTAATAAAAAGAATTATTAACACATTATTAGTTAATAGAGTCAATATATTATAAAATATTTTCTCTTTCAATTGTGTAAAGCTATAAAATATTGGCCATGGAAGAGAAATTGTGCCTCTTTTTCCAATTGGGACTTTGTTTTTTATATCTCTGTGATTGCACATAGGATTGAAGTCAATAACTTATGGAATAAAAGACTGATCATGTGCATAGGCAATGTAAATGAAGAATATTAATTTATCTATGGTATTTTGATAGAGTCACTTAAGTTTTCCTTGCTTGGATTTACTTGATTTTAAAAAGGGTTTATTTATGTATCTGTTTCCTCTTGGCATGTGTGTATGAGGCTGCAAAGAGAGCCAAAGTAAAGATACTATTTACCACCTACCTCGCAGATGATGTAAGGATTTATTAAATAATGGTGACTCTTCTGTGGTTCCTTCCCATACTTAAGGTAATCCATACTGCTTCCTGTGGAGAAACCGCTGTGTGAATAACAAAAATGCTTTTTGATGGTGATGATGAAACCAGAAGATAGACTGATTCTTTAGAGGATAGATTCTCTAATGTTCTTTTATTGACAGAGTGTTGGAAGAATAGAAAATTATTGTCGTCTTCTGTCTCAGCTAGCCTGGAGTTCTTCCCCAAATCAATTCCTTATTCAAACACAAAATGTACTTCTTATGACCCCTCCTGTCTCCTCAACTCCTTGCTCAGGGCAAGACCAATGAGCTTTTGAAGTGCTCTGGTTTAGCTGGTTTTTAATCCTCCTTTTAAAAGCATCATTTGTGTCTGGAAATCTGATTCAGTTTAAACTGCTGAATTATAGTATGCTGAAACCTAAGATTTATAAATCCATAGTAAGTATGTAATGTGGTAACCAAAGTAATAAAATAGCATTATGAAGAGTAGTTGATGTGCATTCTTGGAACCTATTTTTCAAGTACTAATACTGACTCAAAGTTATTTCAAAATCAAACATGCTTAAAAATAGAAAAGAGCTAAAGGTCACATTATGAAATGTCTATAAATCGTAGTTTTTTTGTGAGTCTCACTGACCAGAAGTTTATAAGAAAAAACCCAGATTCCAAAGAATCAGCTAAAACTATGAACATAAAATATTATTTTCATATTATGTTTCAATTCCCCTTTACATTATTTTGCACTTAAGCTGAAATTTGTTTTATTTTTATTTTCACATATTTTAATTTTTGCAAGAATTTCCTAAAAGATATTTGGAATGAATATTTCCCAGATGCAGTTCCAGATAGTGGAGAAAGACCTTGAAATAAGTGAATGAGGTGCTCCTTTTAAGATATCTATAAACTATTCATTCTTTAATGCAACTTCAGAAATGCAATATCTCTGATGACAAACATGAGTATTCAAAAAATTTTTGCCCCTTCATAATTTCTATTTTATTTGGAACTGTCTTAATCATAAAGTCCAAAGCTATAATAACTATTGCAAGTTATCACATATTGGTATTTTATGGTTGGAAGTGGCCCATCTCATGCTCCCAGGGTATGGAGTTTTTAAACTACAGAAGGACACTCCACTTGCTGACAACCATTCTTATTGTTTACAGTGAACATCGGGTCTACCCTTTGGGCTTGTCACCAAGCGGAGACTCAAGTAGAATAATGCTCCAAGACTATTTGTTCTTAATGAAAGCAATTTGTTATGAGCTGAGGGGAAAGTGTCCTCTGTCCTTCTGCCAAAACAGCCTTGCTCTGCGTTTGTTGAGTTCGTTCAGATTAATGGGGATACTACAAGATGCTTTAAGACAAAAAGCATTAGTGGAAAGATGCAAAAGCATTTTTCTACAACAATGCCAGATACCAGTAAACATGTGTATCATGTTTTCAGATATCTATTATGAAAACTGCTTAAAATTCATTATTCTTAATTGTGTTTTCCTACATAGTGTCCATATGGCCCCATTATTCATTTGATAAAATGTTTTTTGAGGAATGTTGTTTTTTTAGGATTATGGTAAGAATTGTATGGATGGAAATAGCATTCATAAGACTACACAGTTTATAATTTATGGTCAGTCCACTTTAAGAAGATTATGACCACAATGTATCCTTCTATATACTTCATAAGTCCTTCATGTTAAGATCAGTAAGAAGAAAAACTATAAATGTCCTTGAAGAGTAGCAGGTCAAAAAAATGAAGAGTGGAATATGAAGAAAGGTAATGAACCATCTTGGAGAGACAAACCATGGCCAGGCCATATGAGATGTTGTTATAGTGAAGATTTTCAAGTGTCCTAATTACCACATAAACTGGGAAACATATGCATTTGAAAAGAACTATCACCTGGATGCCCTTTTCAGTTAGGATTCTGTATTTTTCAGTGACTTCAGCCTGACAACTCAATTCAGAAAGATTGAGTTTTGTCTTTCTCACTCTTCCTTCTTATGGTCTGCACCTATTTTAAATGTCTATTTCAAACACTTTGTCTTCATTTCCTGTAAATTCTGTAACATTAACCATACATCCCTTCCTAAGGATTCTACAAGGAGGGAGAGAATAACACATTTATCAAATTTGGAATTTGAAAATACAAAAAACACTCTGTTGAATTTTTATCCAGCCTGGTTCTGGATGACAGTGACTCTACAAGAAATAACAAATATTTCTCCTTCGAGGAGACTTGCTGGACCACGCAGGCACCCTAGAGGAATCAAGCTCAGTAGTGAAACTTATCTTGCTGCTTTTACCATCCCATTCAGGAAATTTTAATTTTTCTCCTTGAGAGTTTTTAAGGAATCAATGGTTCAGTTATTTGTGGGAAGTTCTGACCAGTTCTCATCTTAGGATATTTATATAATATTATTCAGAGAATTTTATATGTGAAGATTTTATTTTTACGGTTCCTTTTTACATCAGACTATAATCTTTTTTTTGCTGAGGAAGATTCACCCTGAGCTAACATCTGTGCCAGTCTTCCTCTATTTTGTATGTGGGTCGCCTCCACAGTAAGGCTGAAGAGTGATGTAGGTCCTTGCCTGGGATCTGAACCTGTGAACCTGTGCCGCCGAAGTGGAGAGGGCCAAATTTAACCACTACACCATGGGGCCAGCCCCCAGACTATAATCTTCTATATACAAACTTATGGCTCGGAACTGAGTTGAGGTATAAGAAAAGTCAACAGATGTTATTTAAATGGAACATCTCGTCTATACATTAAGAACCTACTGTGTTCTCTCTGTACTTTAAAATATTTTCAGGGCCAGCCCCAGTGGCCTAGTGGTTGAGTTCAGTGCACTCCACTTTGGGGGCCCGGGTTCAGTTCCCGGGGGTCGACCTACACCATTTGTCTATCAGTGGCTATGCTGTGGTGGCAGCTCATGTACAAAAAAAGGAAGATTGGCAGCAGAAGTTAGGTCAGGGTAAGTCTTCCTCAGCAAAAAAAAAAAATATATATATATATTTTTTTTAGTAATTATTAATTTGTCACTGTAAGTGGATGTAATACTGGTTAAGAGTGTTGGTTGGCTTGAACAGAGATAAATGGCTTCTGTGCTGTTGTCACAGGATTTTAGGCTTGCTGCCACAATAAGTATTTTAATCCTGTTCTAGAAGAAGCCACATGGAAGGTAAGGAGGGAATTCATCATTTTCAGTCATGTGGCTCTTTAATTACAGGCTTCTTTGTTGAGGCTGTTCACTGGAGTATCAATTAGGATCCACTGTGATGTTGCACTGGCTGCTGAATACATATCCACTAAGAAAAGCATTGAGATGACCATCTCAAAATTGTCGTAAACAGAAATGACATGTGATCACCCCCAAAGTGTTATCAATCAGAAATTGACTCTTACTCTAGTGGATGAGGTTTGGTGTGATATAAATGATTAAATAACAGGAAAACAAGTTGCTTATCATTTTCTTCATTTACAATAGAGATGGCAAAATTTTGTCATAAGAGTTTTGTAACTGAAAGTTGAAATGTAATTTTGTAGGGCTTAGCAAAGCCTTTGTAGTAACAACAATAATAACAACATATGCCAACTAACAAGATAATTGTACAGATAATTGGAAGATGTGCTTCCTTGGTTGCAATGTTTAGACTAAGAGGTGCAACAATGTTGCTAAGATTCCACCAACATCGATAAAATACAAATTAATTAATGGATTCATGCTGCATCTAAATATTAGCACACAGTTGTATTGGAATTAAATTATAAGGCAGACTTGTCCACATAGTAAATAACAGGCTAGCATTTTTTATTTAAATTTGAGATGATATATTATTGGGGAGATTGTTCTTGCACTAAGAACATATAGTTTTAAAACCCTAAATAGAGGAGATAAATAAGCACGAAAGTCTAACTAAAGAAACTGCAACTAATGGAGCTTGAGAGACATACAAACAAAAACATTTTGGTCCTATATACCTGATACTGATACACACTGAAAAATATAACATTCCAACAGTAGCCTATTTCTTGGTGTAGATAGAATTGTACTCTGAATTCCACATATTGATTAGCTGAATTAATTAGTTGCCTTGGTGCCATTTAGATATATTTTTAAAGATGAAACAAAGCGTAGAAAGGCAAGTAACCTAATAAGTTTAATTTAATTTTTCCTTTCTCCCTTTGTCTTTCCTTCCCTTACTTTCTGTCCTACTTTCATTTTTTTCCTCCGTTATACAAACAATTTTAACTGATTGTAATATTAATTTACTGTAGCCAAACAAATAAGAATTAAATCTGACACTCTGAGAATATAAATATGGCTCTATTTATACTGATCATTTTTACATTACACAAAAAATACTGCTTACATTTCACATGTATCAGAGCAAATTCTGAGGTACTGAGTTTTACATGGGGGTGTGGCTGAACATGAGACTGGGCGAAACTTTGTAACCTTTGTAATTTGGGGAACCATTGATTTGCTCTGTTGCTGTGGCTTACTCTGTGGTTTCTACATAGTAATTCTAAAGTGGTGGGCAGTGGCTGGCTGGCCATGGAGACTTGGCCCAGTGGCTCCACTTCATGGTCGTGGGTTTGGCATGGACGATCCAAATCGAAGCCACTCACCTGGCGTATTTTTTCTGCCTTTGCTGAATACCTGTGTGCATAGACGAGGCTTTCCTTATTCCATTGCCCAGAACAGCACAACAGAGACAAGGTTTTCCGATAACGACCATCTTATTTGCTGTCTGTTCTTTACTGTGGGTGAAAAACCAGGAATTGGGAAAACATCTGTATCAGATCTTCATGGATTTTTAGGTAAATTTGATTTTTTTTTTGTTTTCTCAAAGGCTGATGCAAAAAGGATGATAATCCAACAGCCTGAAAGAAAGAAAATCAAGCCATAGGAATATGGTTATTTCTCGATCTTAAAAAAAAAATGTGTATGCCTTCTGGATTTGATTCAAATTTGATTTTATTCTCCCCAGGTTTCTTCTATGTTGAATTTACCTGAAGCATACTTATATTTTATGTTTATATTTTTATTGGATTTCTGACTAATGGATTATACATTTTATGTGAAACTGTACTATACTTGGAAAGGGACAAGAGAGCATATTATTCAAAATCTATCTGAGTCTCTTTTTTAATAACCAGGTTTATTCTCTTCTTTTAAGTTATCCTTATTCCCAATTGGAATTTTTTTTTAATTTTTTGTTTATTGCAGTAACATTGGTTTATAACATTGTATAAATTTCAGGTGTACATCATTATACTTCTATTTCTGCATAGATTACATCATGTTCACCACCCAAATACTAATTAAAACCCATCACCACACACATGTGCCGAATTATCCCTTTCACCCTCCTCCCTCCCCCCTTCCCCTCTGGTAACCACCAATCCATTCTCTGTCTCTATGTGTTTGTTTATTGTTGTTATTATCTACTACTTAATGAAGGAAATCATATGGTATTTGACCTTCTCCCTCTGACTTATTTCACTTTGCATAACACCCTCAATGTCGATCCATGTTGTCACAAATGGCTGGATTTCATCGTTTCTTATGGCTGAGTAGTATTCCATTGTGTATATATACCACAGCTTCTTTATCCATTCGTCCCTTGATGGGCACTTAGTTTGCTTCCAAGCCGTGGCTATTATGAATAATGCTGCAGTGAACACAGGGGTCCATGTATCTTTACGCACTGGTGTTTTCAAGTTCTTTGGATAAACACCCAGCAGTGGAATAGCTGGATCATATGGTAGTTCTATCCTTGATTTTTTGAGGAATCTCCATACTGTTTTCCATAGTGGCTGCACCAGTTTGCACTCCCATCAGCGGTGTATGACAGTTCCGTTTTCTCCACATCCTCTCCAACACATGTTGTTGCTTGTCTTGTTAAGTATAGCCATTCTGAAGGGCGGGAGGTGATATCTCATTGTAGTTTTGATTTGCATTGCCCTGATAGTTAATGATTTTGAACATCTGTTCATGTGTCTGTTGGCCATCTGTATATCTTCTTTGGAGAAATGTCTGTTCAGGTCTTTTGCCCATTTTTTAATTGGGTTGGTAGATTTTTTGTTGTTGAGATGCATGAGTTCTTTATATATTTTGGAGATTAACCCCTTATCATATGTATGGTTTGCAAATATCTTCTCCCAATTGTTAGGTTGTCTTTTTGTCTTGTTGATGGTTTCCTTTGCTGTGCAGAAGCTTTTTAGTTTGATGTAGTCCCATTTGTTTATTTTTTCTATTGTGTCTCTTGCTCGGTCAGACATGGTGCTTGAAAATATGTTGCTAAGACCGATGTCGAAGAGCATATGTTTTCTTCTAGAAGTTTCATAGTTTCAGATCTTACATTCAAGTCTTTAATCCATTTGGAGTTAATTTTTATGTATGGTGTAAGGTAAAGGTCTACTTTCATTTGTTTGCATGTGGCTATCCAGTTTTCCCAACACCATTTGTTGAAGAGACTTTCTTTTCTCCATTGTATGTTCTTGGCTCCTTTGTCAAAGATTAGCTGTCCATAGATGTGTGGGTTTATTTTTGGGCTTTCGATTCTATTCCATTGATCTGTGTGTCTGTTTTTGTGCCAGTACCATGCTGTTTTGATTACTATAGCTTTGTAGCATATTTTGAAATCAGGGAGTGTGATACCTCCAGCTTTGTTCTTTTTTCTCAGGACTCCTTTACCTATTCGGGGTCTTTTGTTGTTCCATATAAATTTTAGGATTCTTTGTTCTATTTCTGTCAAAAATGTTGTTGGAACTTTGATAGGGATTTCACTGAATCTATAGATTGCTTTAGGAAGTATGGACATCTTAACTATGTTAATTCTTCCAATCCAAGAACATGGAATATCTTTCCATTTATTTGTGTGTTCTTCAATTTCTTTCAGAAATACTTCATATTTTTCCATGTACAGCTCTTTCACTTCTTTGGTTAAGTTTATTCCTAGGTATTTTATTTTTTTTGTTGCAATTGTAAATGGGATTGTATTCTTAATTTCTCTTTCTTCTACTTCGTTGTTAGTGTATAGAAATGCAAATGATTTTTGTATGTTGATTTTGTATCCTGCAACTTTACCGTATTCATTTATTACTTCTAAAAGTTTTCTGGTGGATTCTTTAGGGTTTTCTATATCTAAAATCATGTCATCTGCAAATAGTGACAGTTTCACTTCTTCCTTTCCAATTTGGATCCCTTTTATTTCTTTTTCTTGCCTGAATGCTCTGGCTAGGACTTCCGGTACTATGTTAAATAGGAGTGGTGACAGTGGGCATCCTTGTCTGGTTCCTGTTCTTAGAGGGATAGCTTTCAGTTTTTCACCATTGAGGATGATATTAGCTGTGGGTTTGTCATAAATGGCCTTTATTATGTTGAGGTACTTTCCTTCTATACCCATTTTATTCAGAGTTTTTATCATAAATGGATGCTGTATCTTGTCAAATGCTTTCTCTGCATCTATTGAGATGATCATGTGATTTTTATTCTTCATTTTATTAATGTGGTGTATTACGTTGATTGATTTGCGAATGTTAAACCATCCCTGCATACCTGGAATAAATCCCACTTGATCATGGTGTATAATCTTTTTAACGTATTGTTGTATGTGATTTGCGAGTATTTTGTTGAGGATTTTTGCATCAATATTCATCAGTGATATTGGCCTGTAATTTTCGTTTTTGTGTTGTCCTTGTCTGGTTTTGGTATCAGGGTAATGTCAGCTTTGTAGAATGACTTAGGGAGCTTCCCCCGCTCCTCAATTTTTTGGAAGAGTTTGAGAAGGATAGGTATTAAGTCTTCTTTGAATGTTTGGTAGAATTCACCAGGGAAGCTGTCTGGTCCTGGAGTTTTTTTGGGGGGGAGGTTTTTGATTACTGTTTCGATCTCCTTACTGGTGATTGGTTTATTCAAATTCTCTACTTCTTCTTGATCCAGTTTTGGAAGGTTGTATGATTCTAAGAATTTATCCATTTCTTCCAAATTGTCGAATTGGTTGGCATAGAGCTTTTCATAGTAGTCTCTTATAATCTTTTGTATTTCTGAGGTGTCTGTTGTAATTTCTCCTCTTTCATTTCTGATTTTACTTATTTGTGCCTTCCCTCTTTATTTCTTGGTGAGTTTAGCTAAAAGTTTGTCAATTTTGTTGATCTTTTCAAAGAACCAGCTCTTGGTTTTATTAATTTTTTCTATTGTTTTTTAGTCTCTATTTAATTTATTTCTGCTCTGATTTTTATTACTTCCTTTCTTCTACTGATTTGGGGCTTTGTTTGTTCTTCTTTTTCCAGTTCTTTTAGGTGCATTGTTAGATTGTTTATTTGAGATTTTTCTTGTTTGTTGAGATAGGCCTGTATTGCCATAAACTTCCCTGTTAGAACCTCTTTTGCTGTATCCCATAAATTCTGGCATGTCGTATTTTCATTTTCATTTGTCTCCAGGTATTTTTTGATTTCTTCTTTGATTTCTTCATTGACCCAGTCGTTGCTCAGTAGCGTTTTGTTTTATCTCCACGTATTTGTGGCTTTTCTGATTTTCTTCCTATAGTTGATTTCTTGTTTCATACCATTGTGGTCAGAACAGATGCTTGGTATTATTTCACTCTTCTTATATTTATGGAGACTTGTTTTGTGGCCTAATATGTGATCAATCCTGGAGAGTGTTCCATGTGCATTTGAAAAGAATGTGTATTCCTCAGGTTTTGGATTGAATGCTCTGTATATATCTACTAGGTCCATCTGTTCAAATGTGTCATTTAAAGCCAATGTTTCCTTATTGATCTTCTGTTTGGATGATCTATCCGTTGGTATAAGTGGAGTTAAATTCCCCTACTATTATTGTGTTACTGTCTATTTCTCTTTTTATGTCTGTTAATAATTGCTTTATATATTTAGGTGCACCTACATTGGGTGCGTAGATATTTACAAGTGTTATATCCTCTTGTTGGATTGTTCCCTTGATCATTATGTAATGCCCTTCTTTGTCTCTTTTTACAGTTTTTGTTTTAAAGTCTATTTTGTCTGATATGAGTACTGCTACCCCAGCTTTCTTTTCATTGCCATTTGTGTGGAGTATCTTTTTCCATCCCTTCGCTTTCAGTTTATGAGTGTCTTGAGGTCTGAAGTGTGTCTCTTGTATGCAGCATATATATGGGTTTTGTTTTTTTATCCAATCAGCCACCCTATGACTTTTAATTGGAGCATTTAGTCCATTGACATTTAAAGTAGCTATTGATAAGTATGTACTTACTGCCATTTTTTTAACCTTTTTTTTTTCTCTCAGTGTTTTAGTAGTCCCTTTCTGTTCCTTTCTCCTTCTATACAGAATTGGTGGTCTCCTTAGTTTGATCTCTGTCTGAAAACTCTACTCTATAACTCCCCTCCTCCCTCCTTTTATGTTTTTGATATCATATCTGACGTCTTTTTTGTGTATTTGTATCCATTACCCTCTTATTATGGAAATAGATAATTTTTCCTATTTGTGGTCTTCTCTTTTCCCCTTAAATCAGTCCCTTTAACATTTCTTGTAGCACTGGTTTCTTGGTGACAAAATCCTTTAATTTTTGCTTGTCTGGGAAATTTTTGATCTCTCCTTCCATTTTGAACGATAACCTTGCTGGGTAGAGTATTCTTGGCTATAAGTTTTTTCCTTTTAGCACTTTAAATATATCGTGCCACTCTCTTCTAGCCTGTAAGGTTTCTGCTGAGAAGTCAGCTGATAGCCTTATGGGGTTTCCTTGGTATGTAACTTGTCTTTCTCTTGCGGCTTTTAGGATTCTCTCTTTATCTTTAATTCTGGACATTTTGATTATGATGTGTCTTGGTGTGGGCCTCTTTGGGTTTATCTTGTTTGGGGCTCTCTGTGCTTCCTGTACCTGGATGTCTGTTTCCTTCCTTAGGTTAGGGAAGTTTTCATCTATTATTTCTTCAAATAGATTCTCTGCCCCTTTGTCTCACTCTTCTCCTTCCGGGACACCTATAACACGGATGTTAGTGTGCTTGATGTTGTCCCAGAGGTCCCTTAGACTGTCCTCACTCTTTTTAATTCTTTTCTCTTTTACCTGTTCAGCTTGGGTAATTTCTTCTAGTCTTTCGTCCAGCTCACAGATCCGTTCTTCTGTATCCTCCACTCTGCTTTTGAGTCCCTCTAGTGAATTTTTCATTTCCAGTATTGTATTCTTCATTTCTGATTGGTTCTTTTTTATATCTTCCATTTCTTTGTTGACGTTCTCACTGAGTTCATCTATTCTTCTCCTTCCAGATCAGTGAACATCCTTAACACTCTTTGTTTGAACTCTCTGTCGGGTAGGTTGCTCATTTCTGTTTCACTTAGTTCCTTTTCTGGGGTTTTGTCCTGTTCCCTTACTTGGAATGTATTCTTTTGCCTCCTCATTTTGCCTCTTTCCCTGTGCTTGTGTCTATGTATTAGGTAGGTCAGCTACATCTCCTGCTCTTGGATAGGTGACCTTATGTAAGTGATGCCTTAGGAGGCCTGCAGTGTGCTTCCCTCAGTTCTCAATGTTCCAGGGGTGACCCCTATGTGGGCTATGTGTGCCCTTCTGTTGGGGTCTGTTTGCTCTCCCTGTAGGCACCCAGGGAGGCCGAGTTATGCTCCTGGCCAGCTGTTGTAATGCTCAGCTGCTTGTAGTTGTTGTGGGCCCTTCAGTCTCTTTATCAGGTGTGGGGATCCCCAGTACAGTTGGCTGCAAGTTCTAATACCACATTTGTGTTGCAGTATTTCTTTTAAGTGAGTAGGCCCCCAGCGTGGCAGGTTGTTAGGCTCAGGGCCTTACAATTGCTATAAGCCTCCAGCCTTTAGGTCTCTTGTCAGCTCTCTGAGGATTGCAGCTGGGTGGGACTGGCCTCAGGCACAGGAGCACCCAATTGTTTCAGGCTTTGTAGGGTGGCACCAACCCCCTATGTGGGTCTTTGAGAAGCACAAGTCTTCTGCAGCTGACAAGCCCCGCCGCCCACAGGTCCACACACACAGACAACACAGTCCTGCCCCGTGTGCGCGCCCTGACCTCCTGAAGTGGACCCAGTCTCTCCATGGCAGGAACCCCACACACTTCACCACTGCCCCACCCTCTCCACCCACTCCTTGTGCATCCCCTGCCCCTCTGAAGTGGGCTCAGTTGCCAGGCTGCAGAGAATCCAGTCACCAATCTATGCAGGCCCACAAGTTTCCCGAGGGCTTGTTGTTGCGTGGGGCCAGTCTTCAGGGTGGGCTGCCTGCTTTGGCTGAGCTGGATTAAATCGGTGTTCTAGTGGGTGGGGCAGACCCTGGACTAGCAGGCCCCAGGGAGAACTCTAATGGTGTCTGTGTCAGCACGCCCACACCAGGCCACAACAATGGCCGCTACCAATGTCCCAGTCCTTGGAGAGGTCTCACCTCTCACCGAGATGCACTCAGGGCCTATGAGGTGAGTCTCTTGTCACCAAAGCACTGTGCACCTTTCTTTCTGGTGATTTTAGGTTGCTTTCTGAAATGGGTGAGTTTGCGTGTGGGCCCTTTAAGAACCGGTTTTAATTTCTTTGTGAACCAGGTTTTCTGGGGGTACTCCCCAATGTTTTAGTAGCAGGCAAAGTCAGATATTATGCCGCTGGTCTCGATTGTGCTGGGTCCACAAAATGCCCACAGCGGGGGCACTCCCCGGCTCAGGGCCCGTTCCTCCAGGGAGGCTGCATACATGTGGGCTGCTCCCGGGCGGCTGTGAAGCGCTGCGGCTTTTGAACGCGGTGTTTGTTTCTCTCCAGAAGGGAGTTTCTGCCTCTTCCACCTCAATTAGGATTGTCCTTTGTTGCAGGAGTTCCTCTTATCCAGTTTTCAGTTCTTTCTCAGGGGTAATTTTTCCACGAATAGTTGTAAATTGACTGTGTCCATGGGAGGAGGTGAGTTCAGAGTCTGCTTACGCCACCATCTTGACTTCATCCCCCAATTGGATTTTGCTAGAAGTTGAGTCTAATCATTTCTAATTCCCTTAAGAGTTGAAAACTTGAAGCAATATGGGAAGGTTTTAGATACAACTCTATTATTTCTATAATAAATATAATTTCACTGGCTTGTTATACAAGATTGTTATTGAAGAGCTATTGAGTCATTGGATTTTGAATTGCAGAAAATTTTGTAACAGTTGGCATATTAACAGGTAAATGAAATCCTGAATTTGTAGGGCACTTTCTAGTAGAAAATTTATATTCAAAATAACGTTGTTAATTTAAAACAACTTGCAACTTATACACTATTATAGAATTATTAGTAACAATATGCTTTAATAAGGAATTTTATATATAGATTGTTTATTCTAGATACGCTTTTGCTGGAAAAAATTATCTTGGTCATTTGAAAAAAATTACCTTTGTGAACAAAGAATAGTAAAGAATAAGTTAAAACAATTTTTCTAAATAGAAACTGTATAGTGTGCTTTTAATGTGCTTTATATATACAAATAGTATTTTTATGAAACATATGATTATATTTAATTAAAAGTAAAGTAATTTGCCTTTATAAAATTTGCCTTTGGACTTTTTTCTAGCTTTACTGAAATATAATTGACAAAATTGTAACATATTTAAAGTATACAATGTGATAATCTCATAAACGTATAATGTGAAAGGATTTCCACGATTGAGTTAATTAACACATGGACATATTGTTAATTAACAAACAAGTAATATAAAAGATTTTGGTCTAAATTTTATGATTTCACCATTACAATATTATTGGTCAGGATTAACAAATTATTATACCATATTCACTATGTTAACAGTTCAGGAGCCTAGGACTTGAAATTTAGAAAATTGTAAAATATGAGCATTTTCTAGCATGAAAATTAAACAAGTGATGACTAATCAAAGAAGATTCTAAAATACATCATATATGGACAATGTTAAGTCTAATTTCCAAATTTTATAACTTCCAGTTTTTTCAATTCACTAGTGTGAAAGAAACCATAAGTTAACAATTTTACTCCCTAATTTTCAAATTGTTCACTCTAAAACTTCCTGAAGTTTGTTTCTTAATTTATCAAAATTCAGTGACCTGGATGTGAGAAGATAACTGTTAATATTTTAATGAGCCTGATATACCACCGAATTCAGAGCCTAACCCTTTATGACTTCAAAAGTATAGTTTTGGGAGAGTAGGAGGATAGAGAAGTAATGAAAGCCAGGAGACGGTTGATGGAAGTGGGAATTGAATGGAAGAGACAAGTGACGATGTTTTGAAGGTATATTCTACCCGATTGGATAAAAGGGGTGAAGAATAAATAAACCTGATGACAGCTTCTCAGCTCCTTAGCACATAAAGGCCCTAGTAATTGTAATAGCAAAGACTTAAAGAGATCTTACTATCTACGTGTTTTATATATGTTACACATATTATATGTATATATGAGTTATATATATGTCATTTAATCCTCAAAACAATCCCAAGAGGTGGATTTTATTACCACTCATTTTACAGATACAGAAAGAAAGGCGATATAGATGTTAGGTTACTTGCCCCAAACCACCCTAATAGTAAATGACAGAGCTGAACTTTAAACCTAGGAAATGTGGTTCCAGTGTCTATGGTCTTTAACGTGCAATATTACTACGCAATACAGTATTGCCTTTCTATATAATTTTTTCCCGATAACATAGGCCTGTGAGTCTGGACAATTGGGGAATTTTTCTTCAACTATTTAATTTTCTTCTTACTTTGTTTCTAAGCAGGAGGACCAGGAGAATAATAGGCTGAATTTGGATGCATCCTATGTATCCACACTGAGGGAAATCTAGCACATTCTGGAATGGGAGTCCCATTGCAGAGTGTCAAGTTGCTTCAGAGGGCTCACATAGGCCCCCAGAGATGTGCAAATGGCTGTCACTTCACTGGGAGCTTCCTGCACAATGAACAGTACTGCAGGAATTTCTGTTATGAGCTTGCTGAAGAACCCTGGACAAATTCGCCCGTCTGTCCTCATATGTAAATTAAAAGGAATCCATTTGGGATCCATGGCAGTTAATGACTCTTTGACATCGGATGTTATTGTGGGGTTAAGAGCTTGGGCTTTGAAATGCCGAAGACTTAACCAGTTTTTCATTATTATAAAAGTGGTTAAAAATGTGCAGTTGGAGCTAGATTGCCTGGGTTCAAACTCCAGTCCACCACTAGTTAGTGATGACTTTGGGAAAATTCAATTCATTTTGTGTAACTCATTTTCCTCATCTGTAAAACAGGTAACTTATTAATACTACCCCATGGACTTGCTTTAAAGATTAAATGAGATAATATATGCACAAAATTTCAAGTAGTGTCTGGCTTTTGGTAAGCCCTCAATAAATACCTATCCTAGTGCTATGGGAACTTGAGCAAGGTACTTACCCTTTTAAGCCTCAGATTTCTCACCAATGACATGATGATAAAATAATCCCTGCCCCATAGAGTTGTTGTGAGGCTAATAAGAGATAATAAATGGAGAGTGCTTCATACAGTGCCTGGCATAAAGCTAGCGCTTAGTGACTGTGTTATCATTATCCATTGTCATCCTCCTGCTTTTCTACTTTGCCCTCCTGGATGTGATTGCCCTGGTGTCTACACACACCTACACGCGTGGCTGTTATGTGATTGTGCTACTTTGGTAAGAACTGGGACTGGGCGGGATACAGAGAGATGGGGAGGGCTAAGTTAGGCCAGCTGGGTGAGGGAAAGGCTGGAGCCACAGGAAAAAGCCCCACATTCTGGAGCAGACCTGTGAATGGAGCTTGCTGTCCTGCCGCAGGGACACGCACGCTGGGCAGAATGAACAGTTTGTGTGAAGGCCCAGAGCCTGGTGCAGGCAGTATTAGTGTGCGGTGCTAACGAGGGCAGCCTGGCAGACACTAATGGTCTCCAGGTGATTTTGTCTTTTTTTCTCTAAGAATGTTTGGAAACCAGCTCTGGCAGGGACATGGCTGCTGGCTCTGTTTTAGATATAACTTAAAAATTGAATATAGGTGCCAGTGTGAGCGGGGAAATGTAGGCGGGAAGGGAGCAAAGGAACATAAGTCATGTGACTCTTCATACTCATTATTACCCACATAGTCAAATGGACAGAACTGGGTAAACTCCTCTTTATATTGAAATTTTTTACCATACATAAGCACATGCAGATAAGTAAAAATTTCAGTAGAGACTCGTATTTCAAACGAACATATTAAATATGCTAATTCCTTTAATTCTCATAATAACTATAAAAAACTAAGAATTATAATCTTCATTTTGCAGATAAGGATAGGGAAACTCAGGCTCAGGGAGGTTGAGAAACAAACCCAAATCCTATTAGTAAATAAAAGAACTTGGGTTTGAAGCTTGAAATATCCTATACTATAATGGGTATGTGTGTTTGTGTGTGTGAGACATGTATATGTAGAGATAAAAATCTCACGACAACTCAAGAATGTAAGAAATAGAACTTCTTTTTCTATAATTAAATTCAATTTCTCTTTTGAGCCTACATTACACTCAATGAAAGAAACATAATCTTAGTCAACCCTGTACTTTCTTCTTAAGGCTGAATCTAAGTTTTAGAGGGCTTGTCTTGGAAAATAGCCAGGGAGGGACACTTCAACCTTAATATTGCATATCCATGGTCATATCTTTACAGATATTCCTTATTCCTATAAAGACCATATTATTTATTATCTCAACCAGACACTTTCCAAAATAAAAGGGGGTGCTGGAAATAGTTTGCCAAGACAACAAATATAAGGCAGAACTACCTAAGGCAAACCAGATGTATGGTCACCAAGCATATCTCTTTCTTCTAGGTCTCTTCTGGTCTGGCAACTCTCTCCAATACTTTTGTTCCAGGCCTAGGCCGCGGTGAAGGATGTGGAGAAGGAGCATATGTCAGTCTACGGAGAAACTACCAAGTGTTCAGTGAGGGTGACACACATTGCATTGACCTTGTGTGCCATTTGCCCTTGCTCTGTCCCCTGCCCTGCAATTACCTTCTTTGAGACTACACCAGCCTCTGGGAGTCTCTGTGAGGCTGTCCATGTCTCTGTCTGTTTCCACTTGCATGAATCCCTTCCTTCTCCAGACTCTTCTCATCTTCCCAAGCTGTATATGGGGAAGAGAATGCAGGTCTTCTCCATTCTGAGAGTCCACAAACCTGCTCTGGGTTCATCAAAACAGTAGTAGGGAGGTGAACAGCTGCAACAGAAGAACTCAAATCCCCCTGGGCTTTATCTTGGTTACCTCTTGCTTTAATTGAGTGTTTGGTGGGCATCTTTTCATTCACACTAAGATTCAGGGTTCAGGCTCTTTCTGTCTTATCGCTCCATCATCTTCTGGGGTCTTTTCCAGAAGAAAGACAGACTAAGAAGGAAAACCTGGATTTTTGTAAGCATGAGTGTTCTTGAGCAGTTAGCCCCTACCTGTGTCAATCTTTTTGAGAAACTTACTTGTACTGTATTAGAAAATTTTAATTGCTGCTATTGTAGAGAAAAATGTAATGGGTTATTTATACTTGTAAAGCTGAATAGCTAAAACTTGGCTGAAACATTTTGACTGGAATTAATACCTTATGTCCTTGTTTATTTATTTATTTTACTTATTTATTTATTTTAGTGGGGAAGACTCGCCCTAAGCTAACACCTGTGCCCATCTTCCTCCATTTTGTATGTGGGACGCCACCACAGCATGGCTTGATGAGCAGTGCATCAGTCCTTGCCCAGGATTCGAAACTATGAACCCCAGGCCGCTGAAGTGGAGCGTGTGAACTTAACCACTACGCCACCGGGCTGGCCCTTCCTTGTTTATTTTAATTGTTCACACAAAATGAAGATGGTAAACACTTAATAATATCCAAGTCTGTCCTCTGTTTTTCCATTCACATTCATACACTTGTGATCCTTTGACTTCATTGGGGTCATTCGACTTCAATGGAGAGTTCAAACATTCAGAAGTAGCAATAACAGAAAGAAAAGTTTTGTTTTGGGATGGTATTTGAGATTGGACTATTTTTTTTCCTGGTAGAGCTTAAGCACATTGGCCTCAGGGGCCTCAAACTCACTAGCATTGTTCTTATAAGTTTGGTGAGGCTGGAATTTTCAAACTCATCAACCATGGAGGTCCAGTTACCTCTTGCAAAGTACCAGTAGGAACATTCTGGAAGCATTTCCCTGTTTTGAAGTTCTGAACAATTTCTCACACTGAAATGTGGCTGTATTTCTGAGCTAATTCACTGGAAAGGAAGTTTAAGCATAAGAAGTTCAGAGGATCATTAATAAAGTCTCACTTAATTGTGTATCTCAGTACTGAAACTGTTGCAACGAGGTTCTGTTACCTTTCTAGAAAAGAGCACACTCTTGGGAGTGGTTTCTGCAACACCAGCACATGTGTCAATCACAGTACAGAAATTCCTTGAGTTTCCCCCTTCCCAGCTGTCCTACCCACACCTCCAACCCTGATATCTTGACTGGGGCTAGGGATAAGGCTTCAAACACCAGCCCACTGATTTTTGAAAACTTAATAAGTAGAAACTGGAAAGAAATGAAACAAACTCTCTCTCTATATATATTCCTATAAAAAGGTAGATATTTGAATTCATCTTCAGAGCAGAATGTTTATTTTTCTTGTTTTGAAAAAAACATCTGGATTATCCCTTTGATTTCAAAAATATAGAAAGTATCCATTCACGGTTCTTGAGGAAAACTGTAGCAATCTGAATGGTTATTCTTGGATAGAGCAGCTTAGAGTCCTGTTTAATAATTTAAGGTGTTGTGTAGGTCAAGTACAAGTTATATTGCTTCTTATGTGAGGGAGATTCTTTTCCCCATTGATGGATTTGGATTGTTCTTGGCTTGTAAAGTAAAACAGTTTATAGCTGTGGAGATGTGTCTTGGTTGAGCAGTAGCTTATGGGAGATGATGAGCTAAAATGAAGAGAACTACGGAAAGAAATTTGACTGTCATTAAGAGAGGCATTAAAAAGGAAATGAGCTGTTCTTTGTGTATTTGAGCTTAGATGATTTGTTGATGTCATAGTTGTGATGTTAATAATAAAAACCTCAGAAAGTCTTGATTTTGGATTAGTCATATTCAGCATCATACCTGCCTATAAGTTGCCAAACTACTTTAAGTTGATCTCTTTTTTTGTAATATCTTATCAAATATAACCAAATATGCTAATAATTTCATTTTTAATCTCTTTTTCTATAGCAGGATTTTTCAACCTTAACATTTGAGCAGCAGTAATTCTTTATTGTAAGAGGCTATTCTGTGCATTATAGGATGTTTACCCGCATTCGTGGCCTCTACCAACTAGATGCCAGTAGCAGCCCCCTTGTCCAGTTGTTACAACCAAATATGTCCCCAGACATTGCAAAATGTTGCCTGGGAGGCAAAATTGTCTCTAGCACATAACCACTATCTAAAGCCACCTTTCTATTCCCTAAAATATTTCTAAATTTTCACAGATGATGGTAGTCTTACTATCTCTGGCACTGAATCTTTTGCTACATTTTAGGTTTTTAATTATGTCAGCACTTCACTTCCAATACCAATTTTTACATTAGCCATTGTTATGGGCTGAAAGTTGTGTCTCCCCAAAATTCATATGTTGAAGCCTTAATTTCCAATATGATGGTATTTGGAAATGGGGCCTTTGGGAAGTAACTAGGGTTATATTAGGTCATTCGGGTGGGGCCTTCATGATGGAATTAGCAGCCCTTCTAAGAAGAGGAACATGGAGGAAAGGCATTATGAGGACATAGCAAAAAGTAGATATCTGCAAGCCAGGGAGAGAGCTCTCATTAGGAACTGAAGTGGCTAGCACTTGATCTTGGACTTTCCAGCCTTCAGAACTGTGAGAAATAAATCTCTGTTGTTTAAACCACTCAGTCTATGGTATTTCATTATGGCATTTTGAGTGGACTAAGACAGTAATTTTTCTCTATTATGCTAAGTAACAGATAGCACAAAAATTTGAAAAATCAAGTTACTTATAACAATATAAGTTTATTTCTCACTTGTATTATGTGTTAGCTGAGGCAGCTATGAGTTGTTTGTGTGCCATATGTCTTCTTCATTCCAAGATGCAGACTGTATTAACAGTCATAATTTGGGTCATGTTCTTCTCAAAGCAGAAGGAAAAGTAGAATGCTGAGCTATGTGATGGCTCTTAAGTTTCTGCTAGGATATGGAATATGTGAGATCTGCTTCGCCAAGGCAAATTGTATGGTCAAGCCTGAAGTCAATTGCATGGGAAAGTTTACTCACATAGGAAGACACCGCAAGTCAAAACAGGAAGTAATTGGGAATAATGATATAATATACAATGAATGGAATCATTCGTTGGCGTTATAGGATAAAACTTCATCCCCTTGGGCAGGAGATACAATTTCCCCTGTAGGATGTGGATATTCCCGCTAACAATTTATCATTCTATAAAGGGGTAGCTCTTGAGAAAATATGAGAGACTAGGGATGCAGGACTTGTACTGGAGGGAGAGAGAAAGCTCTTCTTTCACACACACAACACAACATTTGGGTCTGGACTCCAAGGCATACTACTTAAATGCGCATAACGTGCTCCAAAGGGATTAATCAGGAACTAAGCAGAGCTTCTTCAAAGGAAACTGTGAGCAAATCTGACCTGGGTACCCTGAGAGTGGTCTCACCAATTAGCAGCTATAAGTAACTTTCCATATCATGTTGTGTTCCCTACACCTTCAGGAAGTATTCTAAAATGTTGCAGGCTGTGCTGTGGCTGTGCTGATTTAGGGCAAAAGCTGGCAAACTCTTTCTATAAAAGGCACGACAGTAAATATTTGAATCTTTGTGGACCATATGGTCTCTGGCTCAACTATTCAACTCTGACATTGTCTCATGAAAGCAACCATAGATAATACAGAAACAAATGTTTGTGTCTGTGTTCCAATAAAACTTTATTTATAAAAACAGGTGGCAGGGCTGGAGGGCTGTAGTTTGCCATTTCCTGATTTAGAGTGAAAGCTTGTTTTGTGCTTAAGACAGAGTGATAAAGGGACACTTGATCCCCACCCCAAAATATCATCTTCTCTTTAAAGCCAGAAGAACTATAGGAGATGATCAGTAGAGAGGCAATGCAGTGGTCAGTATAGGGAGGCTACAGGAGGGCGAATGAAACATCTAACTTCCAAGGACTCCCTGAGAGATACCACAAGGGGTGGAAACCAGACCCTGACACAGTGATACCATTTTGAATTTGGAAAACACACTCCCTTTCTAGTGTGTTTGATATACCATAATCTTTTTCTATGTAGTTCCACTAAAACTAAAGTATTCTGATATATTTGAACATTTTCAAATTCTCCCAAAGTCCTTACATTATGCAAGTATGATGATCTAATTGGTGTATTTAATCCAGAATTATCAGCAATCACCACCGTTGATCCATGTAATTAGCCAGATAGTTTAGTTAATAAATAGATCCACGAGTATTTACCTTGTTGCTGCCATGTGCCTAGCATAATGCAAGACCTTATAGGACATGTAGAAAAGCATAAAGCATAGTCTGGTCTGGGAAATCAAGTGCTGAAGACAGTTCAGGGCAGAAGTCCCAAGTTCCACTGAGCCAATTGGGACGGAGTGAGAGGAGATATCCTGTTGGTGGATGTTTTATTTCAGGGTTTCCAATGGTTTGGCTAGGCCCCAGCTACAACTGTTATGAGGAAAGGGCTGCTCACGTATTCCTTTTATGCTCAAAGGTAGCCACATTGCTGGAAAAGACTGAGTCTAGAAGGGCCAGAACTTGATCATTTCTGCAGAAACATGCAGGGTGCAGCAGTGGTTGATATTGGCTTTCTGCTTTTTCATTGTGGTCAAGTCTTGCCTGTTAATATGCAACTTTCTCTTGGCCTAGGAACTTGACTTTTTTCTCCAAAGACTGAAATTTCCCCCCTTTTAACTAAGAGTCACTGGCTGGGTCCTGACATTTTGCTGCTGGACTTCTCTGAGTCTAATGCATTTGACTGACCATTGAATGACCTTTTGGAACACAACCAATTCCTATGTTGGGGACTACTTGTTTCTAGGTAATTGCCTGTCTCCCTTCCTTTGTCGTGTAGAAAAAGGATCAGTAAAATGACGGACTGTATTGTGCGATTTCTATTCCTGCTTTTTTAAAAAATAAAATAATTTAAAATGATTGAACTGTTGAATTCCATTTTTGAGATAGAAAGGCTCTTAAAGACTTTCTAGTCCATCTTTTAGAATTGAACGAATAACAATAATGATTTCAGATTTTAAAATAATCAGACTAAAAGGATATAGTAATTTTGTTTGTTATGTGCCCTCTCACAGCCCTTGAAATGTTTCATTGCAGGACCAGAGAATCCATTAAAATATAGTCAGAATTTTAAAGGTCATAAAACACACTAAGAAAATTCAATATATGCTCAATGAAGAGTTCATGATTAGTGTAGTAAATTATGATTTTAGGCTTTTAAGATTATTTTATAAACTATGAAGCTAAAAACAGGACAAGATCAAGCAACTTCAATTTTAGTGCACATTACTTTAATGACAGTAGCCTCCAAAATTTTATGTATGCTGATAACAGGAAATAAAATTTCCAAGTATTGCAAATTTAGAACATTATCATTGAGTATTCTGTACATTTTACATCATAGTGATTATGAAATTGGAATATATATTTTGCTATTTATTTTTTACCAACTATATGTTGTAATGTTTAACAAAGCAAATTTAAAATTATATATTCTCAAGGATTTTCATGTAAAGATAGGTGTTTTAAAAAATCCTCATAACTCAAATTCTTTTAATCATTATTTTCCTAAAGATGAAAGCTACAGTAACATATTACTACTGTTCATTATGTTAAAAGTTCATAAGCTCTTGTAGGACTGGAGCAGACCATGATAAAACTGACCATTATGGAGTGTACAGTTCAAGGGACAATGTCCCCTCCTACAGCTGCTACCTTTATCGCTTCCTCATCCCAACCTAAGCCACATAATATCCACTCTAATGGGCACTTGGCCATATGTTATCAAAATTTCTGTTAAAATCACTTCTTTTTCTTTTTGGCTTATAGCAACCCCACATTATAGCAACATCAAATGGATAACTAAGAATAAATATCTCACTCTGACACTCATTATTTTCAGTACATACTTAAAATTAATTAATTCAGCTCAAAGAGAGGAATTTATCTTCCGATCTTTTGGAGATCCTCATTTATTGCCAATGACTGCTCACTAACAGATACTAAAGGTATAATGTGATGCTGTTGAGTACCTCTATGGTACACTTACTGAGAGCAAGACATTTTTTTCCTTATAGATTTATGAAAGTAATTTTGAGGTTATGAGACAGGGTCTTCTTCTAGCACTATATAAAAGAGAGAAATGTGTGCTATAAATGTTTTGCGTTAAGCAATAGAGGAATCTTTGTAAAATGTACACATGTTAGAAAATAATATTGAAACAGAATGATAAATTTGTTTTCTGGCTTGTTGTTTAATTTTATATTTTTCCCACTACTATGATTATACAGAATAATGCCTTCCCAAGGATGTCTACATCCTGATCCTGGGAACCTGTGAATATGTTACCTTACGTGGCAAAATGGACTTTGCAGATAAGATTAAGTTAAGACCTTAAGACAATTGATTTTCCTGGATTTTCCAGTTGGGACTAATCTGAACACATGAGCCCTTAAAAGCATTAGAATCCCCCATTCTGCCCCCCCGCCCTTCCCTCTGGATATGGTCAGAGGGAGATATAACTATGGAATAATTGTCAGAGAAATGCAAAGATGTTGGCTTTAAATATGGAGGAAGTGAGCCACAAGCCAATGAATGTGGTTAGCCCCTAGAAGCCCGAGAAGGCAAGGAAACAAATATTCCCTTAGAGCCTCCAGGAAGAAATGCAGTCCTATTGATACTTTGATTTTATCCCAAGGAGACCTGTGTTGAACTTCTGACTGACAGAAGTATAAGATAGATAATACATTTGTGATATTTAAAACCACAAAATTTGTGATAATTTGTTACAGAAGCAAAATAAAACTGATACAACTGACCATGGTACAATATTCTGAATTATCCATTCGACCTCAGACTGTACTCAGTCTAATACCTTACAGTACTCCATCATTTATTATGTCTCCCAATTTCATATGTGGTAGTTCTTAGTAGTCCTCTATTTTACAGGTTTTAACAGGAAGATAGCCTTTGCCAAATAGATTCAACCATATCATATGACCTCCATATTTATAAAATTTAAATAAGCCCAAATATATGCTTAATTTTAAAGTTCTTTAACCAGTTTTGACTCATCATCAAAATATTCACATGTGGGTTCTGATCCAAGACTGCAACATAGGAGGATCCTGAACTCACCTCCTCCCACACACACCCCGAATCTACAGCTATACATGGAGCAATTCCTTCTGAGAGAAATACGCAAACTAGCTGAGCCACTCTTGCACATTGGGCAAATGAGAAAATACACACATTGAAATGAGTCTTGACACATCCTCAACTACTGGGAGCCACTAAGAACAAAGAAGGTAGTTTGGACAATCACAAAAGTTTTAGAGACAACTAACAGCTAGGGCTGGACTAAACAATAAGGTTCATTTCCTACACACAGAACACTTTGTCAAGACTGGAAGAAGGGGCTGTTTTATATAATGCACAGAAATTAACACAGAGAGTCAAGGATAATTAAGAAACAAACAAATATATTCCAAAAAGAAGAATAATGTAAAACTTCAGAAACAGACCTTAATGAAACAAAGATAAGTGATTTAACTGGCAAAGAGTTCAAAATAATGCCCATAAAGATGCTCACTCAGGTCAAGCAAACAATGCATGAACAAAGTGAGAATTCAACAGAGATAAAAAAATATAATAAACTACCAAACATAGAGCTGAAGAGTATAATAACTGAACTGAAAAATTCAATAAAAGGGTTTGACATCAGACTAGTTCAAGTGGAAGAAAGAATCAGTGAACTTAAATACAGGGCAGTGGAATCCATCTGATTAGAGGAGCAAAAAGAAGAAAACAATGAAAAGGAGTGAAGATAACTTGAGGGACTTATGGGATACCATCAAGTTAATCAATATTCACATTATGAGGGTCCCAGAAGGAGAAGAGATAGCAAGGGGCAGAAAGCTTATTCAAAGAAATAATGGCTGAAAACTTACCTAACCTGGGGAAAGAAACGGATATCCAGATCCAGGAAGCCAAAAGAGTTCCAATAAGAAGAATCCAAAGAGATCGTAATTAAACCATCAAAAGTTAAAGACAAGGAGAGAATCGTAAAAGCAGCAAGAGAAAAACAACCTGTTACATACAAGGGAAACCTCCCCCCCATAAGACTATCAGCAGATTTTTAAGCAAAAACTTTGCAGGTCAGAAGGGAGTGGCACAATATATTCAAAGTGCTAAAGAAAAAAACTGCCAACCAAGAATACTTTACCCAGAAAAGTTGTGTCTCAGAATTGGAAGAGAGATAGATTTCCTGATAGGCAAAAACTAAAGTAGTTCATCACCACCAGACCAGCCTTTCAAGAAATGTTAAAGGGAGGTCTTCAAGCTGAAATGAAAAAAAGCTAACTACTAACAGGAAAACATGAAAGTATAAAACTCACTTGTAAAAGTAAATACATAGTTAAATTTAGAATACTCTAATGTTTTAATGGTGGTGGGTAAATCCTTATAAATCTAATATAAAGGATAAAGACAAAAGATTAGAAATAACTATAACTACAATAATTTATTAATGGATACACGAGGTAAAAAGATGTAAACTGTGACATCAAAAACATAAAATATTGGGGGGGGGAGAGCCAAAATGCAGAGCCTTAGGTTGTGCTCAAAATTAAGTTGTTATCAGCTCAAAATAGACTGTTATAACTCCAAGATGTTTCACGTAAGCCTCAGGATAACCATAAAGCAAAAACTTCTGGTAGATACACAAAAGATAAAGAGCAAGAAATCTAAGCATACCATTACAGAAAATCATCAAATCACAAAGAAAAGAGTAAAAGAAGAAGAAAGGAACAAAGAAATTACAAAACAGCCAGAAAACAATTAACAAAATGGCAATAGTAAGTCTGTATGTACCAATAATTACTTTAAATGTAATAGACTAAATTCTCCAATCAAAAGACATAGAGTGGCTGAATGAGTTAAAAAAAAAAATACAACAGGACCCAACTATATGCTGCCTGCAAAAGACTCACTTCAGCTTTAAGGACACACACAGACTGCAAATGAAGAGATGGAAAAAGATATTCCATGCAAATGAAGACCAAAAGAAGCAAGGGCAGCTACACTTACATCACACAAGCTAGACTTTAAGCCAAAGACTGTAATAAGAGACAACGAAAGTCATTATGTAATTACAAACAGGTCAATCCAACAATAGTATATGATTTCTGTAAATATTTATGCACCCAACCTAGGAGAACCTAAATATATAAAGCATATATTAACAGAACTGAAGGGAGAAATAGATAGCAATATAATCATAGTAGAAGACTTCAATACCCCACTTTGAATAGATCATCCAGAAAGAAAATCAATAAGAAAATATTGGAATTAAATTACACCTTAGATCTGATGGACTTAGATATTTATAGAACATTCCATCCAACAGCAGCAGAATACACTTTCTTTTCAAGCACACACAGAATATTCTCCAGGACAAATCATTTGTTAGGCCACAAAATAACTCATAATAAATTTAAGAAGATTGAAATCCATGTTGAGCATCTTTTATGACCATAGTGGTATGAAACTAGAAGCGAAGTACAAGAAGAAAACTAGAAAATTCACAAATATGTGGAGATTAAACAACCAATGGATTAAAGAAGAAATCAAAAAACGTATTGAGACATATTAAAATGGAAATACAACACACCAAAACTTATGAGATGCAGCAAAAGCAGTTGTAAGAGAGAAGTTCATAGCAAGAACATTAAGATATAACATTAAGAAACAAGAAAAGTCGCAAATAAACAACCTAATTTTCTGCCTCAAGGAACTAGAAAAAGAACAAAGCCTGAAGTTAGTAGAAGGAAGGCAATAACAAAAATCTGAGCAGAAATAAACAAAATGTCTAAAAAGACAATAGAAAAGATCAATAACACTGACAGTTTCTTGAAAAGATAAAGAAAATAGACACACTTTTAGTTACACTAACCAATCTTCAGAAAGAAGAACAAAGATGGAGATATCACACTTCCTCATTTCAAACTATATTACAAAGCTATAGTAATGAAAACAATACGGTATTGGCATAAAAACAGACACATAAATCAATAGAATACAACAGAGATCCCAGAAATAAATCCCCGGTGGTATGGTCAATTAATTTGTGACAAAGGAGGCAAGAATATACAATGGGGAAAGAACAGCTTCTTCAATAAATAGTGTTGGGAAACGTGGGCAGCCCTCATACACAAAAATTAACTCAAAATAGATTAAAGACTTGAATGTAAGATTTGAAACCATAAAACTCCTAGAACTAAACATAGGGGGTAATCTCCTTGACATTGGTCGTGGCAATGATTTTTTGAATTTGCATCAAAAGCAAAGACAACAAAAGCACAAATCAATAAGTGTAGCTTGATCAAACTAAAAAGCTTCTGCATGGCAAGGGGAACATTCAACAAAACGAAAGGGCAGCCTATGGAATGGGAAAAACTATTTGGAAATCATATATCTGATGAGGGGTTAATATCCAAAATATATGAAGAACTCATACAACTCAATAGCAAAAAATAAACAATCTGTTTAAACATGAGCAGAGGACCTGAATAGACATTTTTCCAAAGAAGATAAGCAAATGGCCAGCAGGTACATGAAAACGTGCCTCAACATCACTAATTATCAGGGAAATGCAAATCAAAACCACAATGATATCACCTCACACCTGTTAGAACAGCTATCATCAAAAAAAAAAAAAAAAAAAGACATAAGTGTCAGTGAGGATTTGGAGAAAAGGGAACCCTTGTGCACCGTAGGTGGGAATGTAAACTGGCGCGGCCATTATGGAAAGCAATATGAAGATTCTCAAAATATTAAAAATAGAACTACCATATAATTCAGCAATCCCACTTCTGGGTATATATCCAAAGGAAATGAAAACAGGATGTCAAAGAGATATCTGTACCCCCATGTTCATTGCAGAATTATTCACAATAGCTAAGATATGGAAACAAACTAATTGTTCTTCAGTGGATGAATAGATAAAGAAGATGTGGTGTATATATACAATGCGATATTATTCAGCCACAAAAAAGAAGGAAATCCTGTCATTTGTGACAACATGGATAGATCTTGAGGGTAATATGCTAAGTGAAGTAAGCCAGAGAGGGAAAGACATGTAATACATGGTATCACTAATATGTGTAATCTGAAAAAAAGAGTCAAACTCATAAAAGCAGAGAACAGAAAAGTGGTTGTCAGGGGTTGGAGGTGGGGAAAACAGAGCGAGTTTAGTGAAAGGATACAAACTTTCAGCTTTAAGATGAATAAGTTCTGAGGATCTAATGCAAAACATGGTGACTACAGTTGGTAACGCTGTACTGTATGATTGAAATTTGCTAGGAGAGTAGAACTTAGACGTTCTCACCAAAACAAACAAACAAACAAACAAAAAACAAAGAAGAAGATAAATATGTGAAGTGTTGGATGTGTTAATTTTAATTAACTAGATGGGGAGAACTCTTTCACAATGTATATGTATACCAAATCACCAGGACATACACTTTAAATATCTTTTAAGTTTGTCAGTTATGCCTCCACAAAGCTGAAATTAAAAAGAAAAAAATACATTTGTTTCAGTTGGAACTCAGTAATGTATGCCTATTTCAGTTTATACCCACCTCCTTCCTTTTAGCTTTGCCCACATTAACAGTGAGGAGAATATGGGAAAAATTCCGTTGTTAGTAGATATTACACAATTATTTCTTCTCCCTGCTTCTCTAATTTATATAAGCATACACTGGCAATAATCTTAATGGTGAAATAAAACCCAGCAACTTTCAAAGAGACCATTGTATTCCCATATAGGTAGCCTCCTAAAATCGTCCTGGTCTTCTCCACTGAGACAGCATTATGTCAAATAAAAATCACATTTGGTTAAAAAATCTCAGTAATTTTCCTAAGAAAAAGGTCTTTACAAAAAAAAAAGAATTACGGTTTTTTTCTTTAAGTAATGTGTCAAAAATATACATGTAGGACTTCAAAGGTAATCCACCATAAACTTAATTGCTTTTTGATTTAAAGTCAGTATCTCTAGAATCAGACAAGGTTTTTTTCTTCTTTTTGTTCAAATGAAGTATAATTCACATATGATAAATGCATGTATTTTAAGAGTTTATGTCTGTGACTTTTGAACATTGTATCCCCCGTATACCCCATATGTCTATCAACCAAAACAAGATCTGGAAACTTTCCATCACCGCAGAAATTTTCTTGTGCCCTTTCCATCAATCCCCATCACCCAGAGGCAAGTGCTTTCTGATTTCTATACCATAGAGTTCTTTTCTCTGGTTTTGGACTATGTGCCGATGAAATCATACAGTACTCTCTCTTTTGTATCTCTTTCACTTAACATGATGCTTTAAGGTGCACGCATGTTGTTGTATTTATTCTTTTTATTGCTGAGTAGTACTACTTATATAACTATACCACAGTTCAATGTCTATTCTCCTATTGGTGGATATTTTGTTGCTTTTAGTTTTTGGCAACCATGAATAAGGCTACTGTGGACCTTCTTGTACAAATTTTTTGGTGATGATATGCTATCATGCCTAGAGTGGAATAACTGGCCCATATGGTGGAAGTATGTTTATCTTTATTTATTAATTATTATTATTTTTTTAATTTTTGTGAAGAAGACTAGCTCTGAGCTAACATCCATTGCCAATCCTCCTCTTTTTGCTGAGGCAGATTAACCCTGAGCAAACATCTGTGCCAGTCCTCCTCTATTTTGTATATAGGATGACACCACAGCATGCTTGATGAGCGGTGTGTATGTCCACACCCGAGATGCGAACCCCCAGAGCCCGGGCTGCTGAAGCAGAGTGCGGAAACTTAACCACTATGCCACCAGGCCGGCCCCATGTTCATCTTTAACAGACACTGGCAAACACTTCCTGAAAGAGGTCGTGCATTGCTGATCAGAGTGTAAGATAATATGATTCCAGGTTTTTCATATTCTTGAGCACTGCTTGCATCGTCAGTCATTTTGAATTCAGCTATTTTTCTTAACCTTAAATAGCATGTTATTCTGTTTTCAATTTGCATTTACATATTGACAAATGATGTTAACCACCTTTTCATGTACTTATTGGATATTTGTATATCTTCCTGTGTAAGGTATATTTTTTCAATCATTTTGGCCATTTTTTATATGGATTGTTTTCTTTTTGTTGTGATTTGTGGGAGGGTTTTTTTTTTTTTTTTTTTTTTGCTGGATATGATTCCTTTGTTAGATACACGTGTTGCAAATATTTTTTCCATTCTGTGGTCTGTTTCTCTATTTTATTAAGGATGTCTGTTGATAAGTGGGGATATCTATTTTGACAAAGTTTAATTTATAATTTGTTTCTTTTGTGTTTAGTGCTTTTTATTTCATGTCTAAGAAAACCTTGCCTAAATAACAGCAGCTTAACTTTGTGTCAACTTGACAGGGCCACAGGGTGCCCAGATATTTGCTAAAATATTATTCTGAGTGTTTCTGTGATGGTGTTTTTGGATGATATTAACATTTAAATTGGTAGATTGAATAAAGAAAATTGCTCTCCTTAATGTGGGTGGGCCTTGTCTAATCAGTTGAAGATCTGAATAGAACCAAAAGGCTGACCTTCCCCTCAGTCAATGAGAATTCTTCCTTTCTGATTGCCTTCCAACTCGGACATTGGCTTTCTTCCTGCCTTCAGACTTAAACTGAATCACAGGCTCTTCCTGGATCTGGAGCATGCTGGCCTTAGAACTGGAACTACACGATTGGCTCTTCTGGTTCTCAGGCGTTTGGGCTTGGACCAGAGCTACACCATCGGCTCTCCTGGCTCTACAACTTGCCAACTCACTCCGCAGATCTTGGGACTTGCCAGCCTCCATAACTGTGTGAGCCAATTTCTTACACAAAATCTTTTCACACACACACACATACAAATATTATACACACTATTTGTTCTCTTTCTCTGAAGAACTCTGAATAATACACCTACGCTAAAGTCCTGAAGGTACTCTCCTAGGTTTCTTGTAGAAGCTTTAGGGGTCTAGCTTTTACATTTAGGTCTATGATTTGTCTCTAATGAATTCATGGGTAGGGAGTAAAGTAGGAGTTGATCTTCATTTTTTGTTTTCCTCCATGAGTATATTCAGTTATTCAAAATCCAGCACCGTTTCTTTAAAAAACTTTTCTTTCCCATGGAAATGACTTGGTAAATTGCTCAAAAATCAATTGTCCATACAGAGGTGCAACTATTCTGTACTCTATTGTATCCCACTGATCTTTATTTTTCCCTATGCTGTTACCACACTGTCTTAAATATTATAGCTTTACAGTAAACCTTGTAATCAGATAGAGAAGGACCCCCAAATTTGTTCTTCTTTTCCAAGATTTTTTTGACTATTCTAGATACTTTGGATTTCCATATACATTTTAGAATAAAACTGTCAATTTCAAACAAAAAATGTCTGGAATTTTTTTGGTATTGCATTGAATCTGAAGATCCATTTTAGGAAAATAGACATATTAACATTATGGAATCTTACAATCTATTAACATATAACATCTATATATGTTTTCATTAATTACTATTTGCAATATTTAAACTTTTTAATGCACAAGTCTTGCATATCTTTTGTTAGATTTGCTCCTAGATATTTGCCATTTTCTGATACTATTGTTTTAGTCTTAGTTTTATTTTTTACCTAATGTATATAAGATAATTCATAGATAATTCATACTGAGGGAGAAATAAAAATAAATAACAAACATTTAAAAAAATCCCTATTTGATAATTGTTGCACCTGGGACCATCTCAGTGTCTGCTTCAGTTGAATGTTTCCTCTCTTTACTATAAGTCACATTTTTATACTTATTTGTGCATCATGTCATTTTTTATTGTGTGCTGGACATTATGCATAAAATAAAGTAGGGACTGAAATAAATATTTACACCTAGAACAGCTATGCTCCTCTTTGGACAGGCTGTTAGTGTGGGAGCTGAGTTAATCTGATAGGTATTTGATTTGAATTTGGGCTTTGATGTAGCTTTAGTTAGTTTTAGTTTACAATTGATTTCAGATTTTTGAGAGTCAAGGTAATTCCATCAGGGATTGAGATCTTAGCATGCCAAGGCTTCAGCAATGTCTTTATGCTTTACAACTTAAGTGCCAACTTTCTGAATGGTAAGAGCACTCTCTCTCTCTCTCTCTCTTTAAATTCAGGCAGTCAGCTTTCAGTCACTGAGGTGTTCTTGTTTTCCAAACCCACCTCAGGCTTTCTAAACAATAGAGCTTTTTCCATCCTACTGACATTTCCTCAGCTTTCTGAGAGCCTCTATAAACAGCCTGGAGTACCTCAGATGAATTTCTCTCAGCATCCTGCCCACATGACCAGTCTTCAGCGAGTGCTAGCCATACTTGTGGGGAAGGCCTATTTCTCAGGGACTGGGGCACTCTATCAGCTCTCCTGGACTTTGTTGCATTATAATTACTCACATACTCACTGAAGACTCATGAAGTTAATGGTTGAGTGTAGATTCCAGGTGGCTGGGACTTCTTAGGATTGCAGTCCATCAGTACAGGCTACATGTGGCCATTAAAAGTTCATTAAAACTTGGCTGACGTCTCCTTTCTGCAATTCAGGTGGTTTTGATAAAAGCAACTGCAAGGGTCTTCTCTCTTAGAAGAGTTCATTACTTTCTAGAATTTCATTCATTCATGATCTTTGTGACCTCAGCTTTCTGGTGGGTTTAAAAAGATAAAAGTATAATATTGAAGCTTATCTGGCTTGTTCTCGTTACTGGTATAAGAGAAACAGTCTTTCTAACTGGAAGCAGAAGTCCAAAGTCAACACACTGCTTTTAAGTCACTGGGCTGGCAAATCGCAGATGCAGAAAAACATCGAGTTCTTTAGTGGCATGGAGTTGTTCCTGCAGCTGAAAGCAACTTCTTTGATCTTATACTGTTCTTCTGGTTTTGGTTTATCTGTCGCTGATTAATGGTGATAATAAGATCATCTGAATGTGAAAAGAGCAATCCTTTGGGAGCCTAACATGAACTTTCAATTTTAGTCAGGGGAAAAACTGGTTGATATTTCACAGGACTGAATAAGGGAAATGCTAAGATGTTTTTTTCTTATTTGGCTGTGTCTTTGGTAGACCAGCTAAGCTGGGTCCTTCAGAGATGTACATGAATCCATCACTCAGTGTCCATGCCCAGAGTGATTTCCATGAGTGCACATTTTTGGGTGAGCAGAAACCTGTCCTTTGATTAGCAAGTCTAGTGTGATTGTGAGTATGGTTCTACCCTTTGAGGTCCCTGAATATCCAATCTGCTTATAACTCCACTATCCATCCCCCTACCTCCTACTTCTCAAAGGCAGATATTTAAGAGTATCTATCTCACCTTCTCACCTCTCTGTGCTCTGCCAGTGGGACACTCCAATAACAGTGTAGTGGTTAGAAGTTTGGGCTCTGAAGCCTGATGGCTTTGATTTGAATTTTAATCACACACCCTCTGTTGTATAACTGGGGCATACCACTTAATCTCTGTGTGCCCTGGTTTTCACATCTATAACATGCAAAAAATAACCATATCTATTTCACACAGTTATTCTGAATATTAATTTGGTAATACATGAAAATCCTTAGAACAGTGCATGGCACATGGTAAGCACTTAACAAATGTTAGCTATTAGTATTTTATAATGTTTATTGAATACTTCTAAATGGTCAGGTAGTGTGCTAAGCAATTTATAAGCATTATCTCACTTAAGAATCCCCCAAATCCTGTAAGATCAGTATTATCATCCCCACTTTGCTAATGAGGAAGCTCTGGCTCAGAGGTTCAGTTGCACAATCTGTAAGGTGAAGCCAGGAGTCAAACCCAGGTCTTTCAGATTCCACAGCCATACACTTAACCACGACCTTGCTAACTCCCATTTCTGGTTGCATTTCCCATGAAACATGTCCCATAATTCACCTGCATAAAATACTGCAGGGATTTAATTTCTCAGTGGAGGAGTTGCTTAGGAATCCAGAAGAACTTGATTCTAAGACCACATACATACTATGCTCAAAGGCAAACTTAAAATGTTCTCATTGTATCAATACCTGAAAGGCTATGGGAACAAATCTAAGAGTCAATGCCAAGTAACTCATCACCAATACTCACAATAGTTGACATTTATTGGTAACTTATAATATGCCTGAAGCTATGCTAAATAATTTAAATTCAATATTTCACTCTGTCTTTGGAATAACTCTGTTTAAAAAGGTATTTCTGCCCTTACTGTTGAGGGAATTGAGGTTTGAATAGAATTAAATTACCTCTTCAGGAAGACACAACAAGTAAGAAATAGAGCCAGGAATGGCTTCCTGGTCTTCTTATCCCCAGGGCCCATGTTTCTAATGACTCTGTATGGATGGGGTGAGCCACTGCTCTAGTTTTCCTGGGACTGAAGGGTTTCCCAGGATGTGGGACTTTCAGTGCTAAAACTAAGATCCAGGCAAACCACGATGGTGGGTTACTATAATTCTGATAGTTGTTTCCTATGAAGACTGTTCCAAAATTACCTGTATAAAGATCCTGGGGTTGGAAGGATAGGAGTATAGGAAATGGTGGTGGTCTTGCATAGTGTCATGGTATGATGACATACAAGAAGCACTTAAGGCCTTAATGATCTTCTGGGCCCTTAACACATTCATTAACTATACGTTTCTTCTTGATGATGCTAAAAGAAACTGGAATACTCTGAGAGATTCAAAAAACCCTGTAAACGTTGGCAAATCTGGAAAAAGAGCTACGGGATGCACTATTGTTCCATTGGTTCTGAATTTTTTATGGCATAAAGACTTCTTTCCTATCTTACAGACATTTTTACTTCAGTATTAGGATAAAGAACTGAGTTATATTAAGGAGAATTCCACCTTTCTCAGGCGGGGGAAATAACAAGTGAGGAGTCAGCTGTGCCTCAGCAGTAGGTCGATAAGTAAAACCGGAGTAATCTATGGGAGTCAGTAAACAGACCATAAAGACAGTTAGGAGGAGGCTCTCATTTGCTATTCTCAAAAATGTATAAGAAAACTTACCTGATCAGTGATTTATTGAGGCCATTAGGGAACCGGCAATTGTCAATTCTGCTGAAGGGAAGCTATTGAAGTAGACAGACAAGTGGGAGCCTCTCAGGGTCTTAGCGCAAAGAGTGGGAGGACGGAAAACAAATGAAGGCTCACACTGCTCATAACTAGAGTTCTATGTAGAGCTCTTTTCTCAAGGCTAGAGGCACAGGAACTGTGAACTCTTATAGCTGATTTGTAATCAGAACCTGATCAGATAATGCATCTAAAGAAATTCCAAGAGGGTGATGAAACTTTTTTCCTCCCCAGATGGCTTTACCTCCTCTCTTCCTATAATTTGAAAAAGTAACTATTCACCAAAAAAGATATTACAATTTTTTGCCAGTTTTTGGAATACTTTTGTGTTCCATTCGTGCTGGTTATAGAGTCGAGAATTTCTTTTAAATTTTTGTTTGTTTTTGACGAGAGGACAGAATCCCTAAATTTCTAGAGGATTTTGAGAAAGCTGAGACGATTTAATAATCATGATCAAAGTATTTTGTTGGGTGCTAATTATATGGTGGAAACAGTATTAATCCCTTTTTAGTGGTATCTCATTTAATCTTCATAATAACCTTTGAGTTTCCCATATTTTAACAAGGAAGCAGTCACATGGAATTTATGTAACATGTTTATGATCTCACACCCAGTAGATGGTACAGGAAGGATTCAAATATTAGTGTGCCTGTCTCCAAAAGCAGTGCTGTCGATTACCATACAATCATACCTCAAGGGATACCATCACAAATAATGCATTTGCAGTTGGAAGCTTCTAGACTGTGGAGACATCTGGTGTATCAGTCAAGGTTCTATCAGAGAAGCAGAACAGCTTTCATATGGGTATTTGAAGTTACCCATTTGTGGGAACTAGTTAAACAGTCTCTGTAAAGCTGTTTTTCTTATCTGATGCTGGAGTTTGAAACGTACAAGACATGTAATTGGGAAGAGAAAATGGATGTGAAGTAGGGGAGGAAAAAAAACAAGTTGGAACCCATGAACACAAGGTGAAACTTGCAAGTATGGACTGAAACCCAGGTTGGTTTTCACTGCCTCTAACTTGGACATCAGATCGCCCTAGTGTCCTTCAGAAGTTAGCACCCTTCTCTTAGAATGACCAACTATCCTAGTTTGTCTGGGAGTGAGAGGCTAATAATAGAATAAATGGGTCTCCAAAACAGGGGATGGAAGTTGAAGTAATCTTGCTTATGAGCATTTTTAGTAACCCACTTGGGTAATTTGTGCTTCCCCTTCCCACAATTCTAGTCTCTCTAAGTCTATAGGGTCTTGTTCCATAGGGGAAATGCTTCTAATTTGGGACACAGTGAGACTTCCATTAAACTTTAAGCTATGTCTGTTGCCTGCTCCTCTAGATTTCTTGTACCAAGAGATAAGCAGAACAGGAAAGAGTTACCCTAGTGGGGATAATTGCCTCTGATCATCAGGATGTGGTAGGGATGCTATTACATAATTTGGGTGGGGAGGAATATGCTTGGCACTCAGGCAATCTACTGGAGGTTGTCTTGTACTTCTTTGTCCAATATTGAGAATCAATGGACAGGTGCAGCAAGTATAGCATGAGAAGGTCAAGATGACCAGGGATGAGGGTCTACATCATTTTGCCCCAGTTCATCCTGGAGCCTAGACCAGTGGAGTTGCTAGCTGATGGTGAGTGTAATCTAGAACGGGTAGTAAAGGAAAGATATATTGAGTATTAATTGTGACCTCAAGAGAAGATACAGCAGTGATTCTTCTTATTAACAATCCACTTGTAAGTTTCCCCTGAAGAGAGATCAGTCAGAATCCTGGAGCAGCTGTGTTCCAGACGAGGTGAATTTAACATATGGAGTAAGTAGATCCAAACGGCTCGAGTAGATATGTTGGGTGCTGTCCAGATTCCCTCTTTAGAAGCAAACACACATTCCCCCAGTCCCAGCTCCCAGAAGTTTTGATTGCTGAGGTCTCAGAGTTCCTTTTTAGGAATTACAATTGGTCCTCTTGAGGAATCACATTTGGCCAAAGGAAGCTGCCTTGTCTGCTCCTCTTTCCCGGGGGCACCCTACATCCAATGACTACTCAATATGTTGGTACAAAGCCCCAGCCTCCTTTTTCAATTGGGATAACTCTGAAGGTCCATCCCAGATCTGGAGCTCCTGTAAGTGTTGGCCGAGACCTCTGTTACAACTACTTCACAGTTTAACCTCTCACTCACCCAATCCTGCTTCCGTTATCCCTCACGAAAATTTTTGAGAGTATTTCTTAACAAACCTCATCCATGCAAATCTCAGAAACTCAGAGTTTGTTTTCTGAGGAATGCAGCTTAAGACATAGTATAAGATAGAAAACAGAACAGCTTTAGTTTGGGCAAGACTACAGTAATGTGCTTTAGGTCACTGCCTATGTCCTACTTTACCTTTTTTTTTTCCTCCCAGTGGCTTAGAAAGCTCTAGCAGGCACACACATCAAAAAAGCTAAATACACAAATTTGAGAAGGTCAATTAATGCAGCTGATATTGAATTCAGGATTAAAAAAAAACTTTGATAGAATAAAACCATGATGAAAGAAAAGTATTGCACTGAGGTTCTAGAAGTTACCTTGTAAGAGCAGGATCAAGCTGGAGTTGGCAAACTGCAATTCATGAGCCAAATCTAGTCAGCAGCTTGTTTTGTAAACAAAGTTTTTTTGGAAGCCAGGCACCCCATTCTTTCTGTCTTGTCTCTTGCTGCTGTTGTGCTACAGCGTCAGAGGTGATGAGTCTATACGGCCTTCAAAGTCTAAAATATGTACTCTCTGGCCCTTTACATGTAAAGTTTTCCAATCCCCGAAAGGGAAGAAACCTGATTTGAAAGCAGCTAATATTAAAAAGACTAAGGGGGTGATAGTGACTCTTTACTGAGCAAGAATTGACTTCTGGAGGAACTACCAAATACATTAGTATCAAGGAAACGTTGTAGCATCCCAATAACACAGGCAGTGGGCCTCTCTGTAGCCCTCTGCCATGGACCAGTCCCATCTGGTGCCTTGGGTCACGCTGCAGAGTGACAGGAACAAGGCTAGGTGGGTTCACTGAAAACCATACCCCATGGCAAATGTTGAAGAAACTGAGATACTCACCCCTGAGAAGTGATGACAAGAAGAGCTAGATGGAGAGTGTGGTTTTCAGATGTTTGGAAGATTGGCATGGGTGAGCTTTTGTATTTTGTTGCCTCAGAGTACAGATGGGTTGGTTTATGGGCTGGGGGGACCAGGGCTCACTTCAAAATCGTTTTATAGTGATTGGAACTGAGCAACCACGGAAGAAGTTGAATGTTCTGCGTGTAGAGACAATGACTGCAGGGTTTAAACGTTGTGACGCTGAAGTCAGAGAGCTGCCGCAATATGAGGCGTGTGAATGAGGGCGAGAGGCAGGCTCTCCGCCTCCGCAGCTTCACCTGTGAAATGTCTATGTCACGGGTGGTGGGGAGAATTAAACCAAATAATCCATGGGAAGTAGCTTAGCTCGGTGCCTTTCACATAATAAGAATGCAATAAATGTTACTATCGTTCTCATGATGAGTTTATTGAAGAAGAGTAACCAGTTGTTAGAGTTGTTATAGAGCATATCCCTGTATTTGGTGAGAGGTGGAACATCATTTTTGCTTTCATGGGTCAAAAAAATAAAAGAAATAGAATAGCCAATAAAAAGATACCAAGTCTCTATTTTTCCAAAAAATCAATTGAAAGAAAACCAACTACCATCTACTCTTACTGTAATTTCATAAAAGAAATATGCTAACGACAAAATGTAGGAAGGGTATAATTTCCTATTTAAGGATAATCTTTTATAAGAAATATTAATCACGTAGTATTTGAATGCATACATACATATGAATGCATGTGTATATCTCTGTCTCTTTATTTATTCATATAATATTGTCCTGATTTTTTCATTCTAATGCAGGCCAGTCAAGTTGTCATAAACTGACCAGTATTTGTGAACCACAGAGTAGGACAATCTTCTTCATCACTAAAAGTCTAAGAATCTAAGAATTATTCACAAAACAATTTGCCAACTATAACTGTTTAGAGATTTTTAAGCACCTAAACCATTTTAAGCATGGTTTCAGAAGTTTAGGCCAGTTCTGCTTGTTATTGCTGCATTTCTTCTGAGTTCTGAGATATAACATAGCTTCATATTAAGAGAGCTTAGCTTTTTCCTCATGCTTTTCCCCAAAGAATGAGAAGACGAGGCTTGTAATGAACAAGGAGTGAAAAGGCACAAAAAGATATGCGATCAGCACTGCTTTGCCTCGCTCTCAAATTTGGCAGAACTCCGCCAACCACCAGCACCTGGTAAACTACACTCCTTGTCTGGTATGCAGATGATCTGAACTTGAGTCACATACTTCTTTTGAAATTAATTCTGTTTCTATAGGCGTGATTGTTTTCTCTTTGTAAAAAGAAACAACAACAACAAAATGTTAGGGCTTCATTTGTCAAATGACATTAACCAAAAATGTAACAGAAATTATAACTGAGAGCTGGGACTAGGTGAGGTGAGTGAGGCACTCACCTCTGGTGCAAAATTTAAGGGGGTGCCAAGAAATCAGCGATCAAGGTGGATAATATTTTAATGAAATATTAAAAAAATAATGAAAAACATCAATGATGAACAAAATATCAAAATTTTAAATAAAGACAAGATCAGTATTATTCTCTTTAGCATGGCATAGTTGCAATTGCATTGATAGGTCCCGTTCGCATTTTGGAGGAGTGTATTTTGTAGGGTCATTAGGAGGCCATTTTAGACTGGAAAGGGAAGTAATTTGTGAACTAGACTCTGTGACCTGAGAGACATCACATGTCACCTATGGGTCCACAACTTCCTATCTCCTCACTGAAGATAGGGAAACATTTTTGAGGATATTTCAGACTAAATCCCTGTCTTAGGAGAACATTGGGTGATATGAACTCTTCCTACTTTTAAACCACATGTTTTTAGCAAGCATGTCTCAGTCCTTTTATATGCTAAATTCTTAATTTATTTATTAAATGCTATTTATCTATTTTAAAAGTTATCTGCAACGACCAGCTTTTATTTTTATCCCTCATCCTGTTCCTTCCTTCTCCTCCTAGTGAATCTTTTATTTTATTTTTTCCAGCTTTATTGAGTTATAATTGATATGCAATATTATATAACTTTAAGGCATACAAGACGTAGATTTGATACACTTTTACGTTGCAATATGATCACCACTGTAGGGTTAGCTAATACCTTCATCACATCTCATTTCTTTTTGGTGGTGAGAACATTTAAGATTTATTCTCTTAGCAATTTTCAGGTATACAATTCAGTACTGTTAACTATAATCACAATGTTGTGCATTAGATCCCAGAACCTATTCATCTTCTAATGGAACTTTGTACCCTTTGACCAAGGTCCATCCATGTTGTTGCAAATAGCAGGATTTCCTTCTTTCTCATGGCGGATAATATTCTGTTGTTTATATATGTATATATATATACACACACACAATGCATATTTAATATACAAATATTAAAATATTTTTAAAATAAACTTTTAAAGTTATGTTGTTGTTTTAATATGTAGCCATTTTTCCTTGGAGAAAGTACATTGGTTATCGTCATCCAGAATAATAAAGGCAATAATACATTTTTATTAGAAGTATCTCATGCAGAAAGTTTAGAAGCAATAGAAAAAATATAATAAATAATTCTGGGGTCAGAATGTAAGTATTATTTTATGGTATCAAACTTATTAATAAACTAAAATTGATTCTTATAGGAATCAAATAAATTAAAATGATGCAAGTAAATCACTGAACAAAACTTTGCTTCAGGTCAAATTTCCAGTCTTCACAAAATCCTGAAAATGTGATTTCAAAGGCCATTACCTCAAAATAAAGAAAACCAATTAAAATAATGTGTGGCACCAACAAAATAAAGTTTGTACATTTTAATTTTCCCTGCTACTAATAACATTAAAGATTATTAAAACTAAAGACTTTCAGAAATCCAATTTAATTTCATTCTTTCAGGTCATTGTTTCCTTTTTGTATTCTTCTCTCTCATCTTTGGTACTAAATGAAAGTAAAGTTTTCTTTTCTCTAAGCCTATTTCTTCTCTGGTTTTGATGCAGTGTAATTGTTTTATACGTAAAGCTGGAAGAAAGTTTGAATACACATTTCCATAGTAATGTTTAAAAACATTACAGGAACATTTTTTCAAACTGTTTTAAAAAATATTCACTGAGTTCTTCCTTCAATTTGCCTTAAAAAGTCAAATAATAAACAGAAATATAGATAATAATAAGCCACCTGGAGTATGAAATCTAATAAAATGTTTGTACCTTAACTAAAATAGGATAAACCTCATTTTTGTCATTGTCAAAGAGAAATGACAACTTTAAAATATTTTGGTAATTACTTTTAAAGACAGAACATTCATGTATTTTATTTAAAGTCCAGAAAAAGAAAACTTATCCTTCTAATTATTTTATTAATGAAAACAGTCATGTTGTTATATAGAGTATGATTTTTGTCAGCATTAAAATTAATATTTAAACAAATTGGGGAATATAGGAAAGCAAATAGAATAAATAACACATTTACTTATAGATAATACCATATATAAAAACTGTTAGCGTTTTGATGTATTTTCTCCAGGATATATTTCTGTTTTAGTTACTCTGAATATAGTTATTTATCTGGCTGATTTTTACTCAAGATTGTATACTATTAGCATTTTTCAATATCATTAAGAATTCTTCTAAAATATTTCTATTATTTGCATATTATCGTGTAGCATGAACATAGCATAGTTTTTCCCCCATTCCTATGCTATTTGGCATTTTTATTGTCTTGTTTGCAATTTTTATTATTAAGATAAACACTGAAATGAACGTCATCAAACTCAAAACTTTCATACATACATTACTAGTTTATTCAGATAATTTTGTAGAAGTGAAATTGATAGGTAAGAAGGTTTAAATGTTTTCCAGATTTGATACACATTGTTAAACCGTTTTCCAGGGAAGATGGACCAATTCACATTCTAAGCAACAATGAAAAAGAATGCTCAATTAACACACCCTTGAGACCATTGAGCTTTATCCTTTGTTTGATTATTCATTGCAAATTCTGTAGGAGAAAAATGATTTCTTGTTTTAAATTACGTTAATTTGATTACTAGTTAGCTTAAGTTTAAAACAAAAGTATTAGCCATTTCATATTTCTTGCTCTGTGAATTTTCTATTCATATCCTTTCCCCACTTTTTTGCATATTGTGTTGTTTTTCTTTACACATTAAAAATGTTAACTCTTTATCTGTTGTATTAGTTGAAAATATTTTCTTCACTCTTCTTATTAGCTTTTAAATGTATTTTTCTTTATAGAAATTTTTATATATTTATGTGCTTTTGTCTATCAGTATTTTTCTTGAGGAGTTTATTCATTTTTAGTACTTAGGAAATGTTTCCTAATTCAGAGATCAGATAAATATTCTCCTAGTCTATTCTCCTCTAAGTTTTCCTACTTTTTTTTTCTTTTCCTTTCTCTCTCTCTCTCTTTCTAAACTTACTTTAACCTTCTGGAACTTATTTTAATGTGTGGAGGGAGAAAAGAAATTTTAGTTAAAAAAAATAAAACTTTTTTTATTATGAGAGTGAGAGTTGAACATTCCCATTATTTTTTTAAGTTAAAATAGTATTTGCTTTAAAATGAGAAGTAAAAAATCCATTCTCCCTTCTCATCTCTGCCTTCAATTTCCAGGCTCAAAAATAACACAACTAACAGATATTTATTCACTTATTTTTTTTACCTATTCATTTTAGTTTACTCATCCATTTGGCAAAGACTTTTGAGCTCCTACTGTGTATCAACCACGATTGCAAGTACTGAGGATGTCCTGGGCAACAGCCTTCATAGAACCTTCATTGTAGAGGAGTGGAGCGGAAACAGTTAATTGTTAAATATATGAAGAAACAAGATAATTTCAAAGAGTAATTAAAGTTTTCAAGAGAGAGGAAATACTCTAATGGGATAAAGAGCAACCGAGAGGGGGTAGTGAGGGAAGAGATTTCATTTTTCACTTTTCACTTCTTATTTTGATGGGTGGTTAAAAAGATCTTTCTGAGGAGGTGACATTAAAATTCAGACATAAATAGAGAGGCATCAGCTATGGAAAGATTGAGTAAGCAAATTTCAGGGAGAGAGAAGAGTGAGTGCAAAGGCCCTGGGGTAGAACCAGATTGGTATATTTGCAGAACAGAAAAAAAACACTCTGTGACAGCAGTGAGGTAAAAAAAATGAAGGAAAATAAAAAATCAGATGTAACTGCCCTGAAGGTTGCCCTTTTGCCCACTTTTGCAATCCTTTCTTAGCTTTCTGATCAGTCCTCTGTTTATTTTGGGGCAAGTAGCACAGTGTTTCAACTTCTGCAGCTTTCGAGCACATGAGGAGTGTGTATAGCATGTGCTTACTATGAGGGGATTTGAAGACAGACAGACCTGAGTCCAAACTCTTATCTGCCATTTACTAAATCTGTGATCTTGGGCAATTTATGCAACCCCTTTAAAATGAAGTTTTCTCTACTGTGAAATTCCCACCTCACAGAACTGTGAAGATTAAACAAGATAACGTTGATAAAAGCTTAGCTTGGTAAATACTAAGCCAAAAACATTACTATTCCGCAAGAAAATAATTTTATTAATATCCTCCATTTATTTTGTCAGATATGCTTTAGAATAACTAAGGAATTCAAAAAATTTCTTTGAGATTTAAAAGAAATTAGATTTCTTTACACCTATAGATTAATTAAGGGAGCATTGACATCTTATGGTTTCCATCTAGGAACATTCGATTATTTAGATATTCTCCTGTCTTCAAAAAAAATAATAGATACTTTTCCCTACATAAATCCGACATATTTCTTGTGAAGGTTGAGTTGTACATGTGTACGCATAAAAGAGCTTAATTAATAAACACATAACTTGGTTAGATTGTTTATCAATGTTATATAATGAATCTAGTAATGTCTTGAGTAGTAGCTTATTTTTTAAAAATAAATTGACCTGTTTCTTGAGAATTTAATATAACTTATATGTAAAACAATCTGGACCTTGAGTTTCTTATGCAAGAAGGATTTTTCTCTTAGATTTATTGTAATTATTTGTCTTTTAATTTTCTATTTCTACAGAAATTTGGATATCCATATTTTTTAGAGAATATTGTCCATTTTTAATCACCAAATTTACTAACACAGAGTTATAGTATGTAACTATACTATATATTTTTTTCTTTTTCTTAGTCTAACTTTGATTGTTGGTGTTTTTCCCTCATGTTGTTGATTCAGTTTGTCTTAGTTTTTAGGGATGCCACAGCAAAACACCGCAAATTAGGTAGCTTAAACAACAGAAATTTCTTGTCTCATAGCTCTGGAGGCTAAAAGTCTGAAATCAAGGTTTTGGCAGGGTGGGCTCCCGAGGACGGTGAGGGGAGGGTCTGTTCCGGACCTCTCTCCTAGGCCTGCAAATGGTAGTCTTCATGTTCACATGGTGGTCTCTCTATGTGAATGTCGGTCCCCAATGTCCCCTTTTTATTAGGACACTGGCTATGTTGGATTAGACGCCCACTCTATTCCAGTTTGATTTCAGCTTAACTAATTACATCTGCAATGACCCTATTTCCAAATAAGATCACATTCTGTGATCCTGCAGTTAGGACTTCAACATATGAATTTTGAGGGGGCACAATTCAACCCTCAAGACAATTCATATCATTTAAAAAAAATTCAAAGAAGTATGTCTTGGCTTTATCATTTTTATTGATTTTCTGTTTTATAATTTATTATTCTTTTTTCCATATTTCTTTTTCAAAATTCTTTTTATTTATTTTCTCTTATTTTAATAACAATATAACATATCACCTTAAAGAAGTTTTTCTCTATGTACAGGTCTTGTGATATTCTCCATGTTTTGTTTTATTTTTATTAAATAATTTATTATTGCATATTTGCTATCCACTTTGAACAAATCATTATTAAAGAAAAGTAGTTTTCAGTTTCCAAGGGCAGAATTTCGAAAATGATAGACATGAAGACAGGATATCAGATCAGGAGAGTTCAGCAAGCTGATTTCCAATTCTCTTAGTGGGTGATAGTCATTACATTGAGCATTTACCATGGTCCATGTTTTGGTCATCAGCCTTGCAGACTGGGAAAATAAATATTAATTTTTAGACTCTAAAGAGTATATTCACTCTCAAATATGAATTCACATTACCCAATTAGGATATTTTTATTAAAAACAAACCAATTTGCTCATTAATAATGAGAAATATATTTGTTGTGGGAAAAATCACTGATTACTGACCAGTCCATTCTCTTCAAATGTAGACCTATAAGGGGGCTTCAGTCACCTTCAGAAGGTTGCTCTTTGAGAAAATGGAGCGAGTTAGATAAATTAAGTATCTTGTGGTGCTAGGATAAGATTAAGTGACACAAAGATACTGCAGCAGGAGGCCATTTCCCCTGGGAATGGGGGGCTCCAACAACCTTTGGTTGAGATTCCTGCTCCTCTCGGAGGGCACTTCTAGCTGATTTAGCTCAGTGCCTGGGCCATCAGGACTGATGGATGCTCTGTGATTGACGTGCAATTTCTTTAGCTACATTAATGTATTCATTTAGGTTTTAATCAGCTTTTGCCAACCTAAAATGACTCTGGTCTCTTTAAGGTGAGTTTTTCTTTGTCTGAAAAGCCTTTCAAAAATGAAGATAATATGGGCCGGCCGCGTGGCTTAGCGGTTAAGTGTGCGCGCTCTGCTGCTGGCGGCCTGGGTTCGGATCCTGGGCTCGGATCCTGGGCGTGCACGGACGCACTGCTTCTCCCGCCATGCTGAGGCCGCATCCCACATACAGCAACTAGAAGGATGTGCAGCTATGACCTACAACTATCCACTGGGGCTTTGGAGGAAAAATAAACAAATAAAAATTAAAAAAAAAAGAAAAGACAACAACAACAACAAAAAGTTCCAGGGTGCTCTCTGCAGATACAACACATAAACACAGAAAGAAGAAAAACAACGAACTGTAGATCTTACTGCTAACACTTTCTCTAACACAAAACCCATCAGCAACTAAATCTATGACGGAAAAAAAAAAATGAAGATAATAATGTTCTATTCATTCATTCAGCAGATACTGAACACAAATATGAGATTGCCTCTGTGCTCTGTGCGGGAAAGAAAGCTGGAAACCTGGCGGATAGGGTCCCCACACTCCTGGAAATGGAGACAATATGTGATCATAAACAAATACATATATAAACAAATCTTTAATTTACTACTGTAATAAGTGCTAAAATGGAGACATACAGGGGCAACTTGCTAACTCAGAAGGCTCACTCTTAGGACAATTTCTAATCTACATAGATGATATAAATAAGTGATATACAAGATGACTCCTTTAGGATGAGGAGAATTTCACTAATTGAAGAGAGAAGTGTTGAACATTCCAGAGAAAGAGAATTGCAATGGGGAAGACCTTAAGTCTGGACCTCCAAGCTGAAGCGTGGAGAAAATGAAAAAACTAAAACAACAAAACAAAAACAGAGTGATTGTAACACAACAAGCAAAGGGGAGAGTTGCCGAAAAAACAAATAGATTCTGTACAGTCTTGAAGCTCATACCAAGGATTTTGGCTCTTTTCTTAAGGCAAGGTAGCCATTGAAGCATTTAAGCAGAGAAATATTTTAGGATTCATTTGGCTGCCGTGCTGAGAGTGATTGTAAGGGGCTAAGAGAGGATGTGGGAAGCTATTACAGCAGTGTAGGCCAGAAGATGAAGGCTTGATCTGGAATGGTGGCGATGAGAATGTTGAGAAGTAATTGGACTGGAGATATATTTAGTAGGTAGAATTCACAGGACCTGGTACTTGATTAGATGTTCAGTGTAAATAAGAGAGAGCTGTCAAGATAACTCACAGATGTTTGGCATGGGAGACCTAATGAATGGCATGGACATTTCCTGACACTTTGTAAAAGCGCAATAAATTTTGGTGATATTTAGCTGTTTGTATAATAAAAAGTTATAAGAAAAATGTGAATATGTGATAAACCTCCTCTCATCCCCAGTGTATCATACCACACATACACATGTACAAAAATCATTTGAAAGAATAAAACCTAACACAAACATATAAATAAACAAAAATCAGACATAAACCAAACTAACCAACTTAGAAATTTCCTATTATCCTAAAAATGTTTCATAAGTCATAATCTTGACAATTATTTAGTGAAAGATCTGAATTATCGTCTCTCTAGCCCTGAAATTCAGGGTGAATTTAGACAAGCTGAAGTGGCTTTACTTCTTTGAGCTTCAGTTTCCTCAGCCAGAGGGAGGGGGGAAAAGGCAGGAGCTCTTGGCTGTCGATTATTATGCAGCATATCATCTTCTATAGATATAAGCGGTGAGCCGGACTCATACAACACTACGGAAATTTCTGCAGTGGTTATGATTGTGATCATGCAGCAGTCACTATATTTGCTTCATTATTGACATATTTATAATACATTTTGTCACCTAGCAGGAGATAAAAGTGGGATAGTGGAAAGCAAGGCCAATCTTAGACTATATTTGAACCACTCTACTTATATAGCATTATATCTATTTTCTATGCCAAGTATAATGTTATTTAAGTTTTTTCTAGCATAACTTTCCGTATTTTTACCGTAGTTTTTTATCTGCTTTTTATCCCTCTATTATGTGTCCATTAGTTGCCGATAATAGTTTGAAACAACTATTGAGCTAACATCTGTTGCCAATCACCCTCTATTTTGTATGTCAGTTGCTGCCACAGCATGGTCACTGATGCGTGGTGTAGGTCCACACCTAGGAACTGAACCCAGGCCACCGAAGTGGAGCACACGGAACTTAACCACTAGGCCCCAGGGCCAGCCCCTGAAACAATTATTTTTCAAGTACATAAACAATCATATACGGTAGATCCATCAGTTACAATGTTTCTTCTTAAAATTCTTCAATGGTTTCATTCCATTTAGAATAAAATATTAACTTGCTACTACGACTAATCAGGAAATACTGCATGAACTAGCCTTGACTTACATCTCCAAAATCACCTCCTGCCCTTCTTTCCTTTACTCACCTTTTGTGGAAGTTCACCTTTGCTTCAGTCTCCTTAGCCTTTTTTCGGTTCTTACAACATTGCAATCTCTCTCCTGACTCAGGACTCTGGATAAACTACTTTGCCACTCTGAGAAAACTATATTCCCAGTCTTCCCTTGACTGCTTCATCCTTGATATCTCAGCCTGAATATCACCCCAGGAATCATAGATATCATATTCATTGTTACATTTTTAGTGCCTACCATACTGTCTAGCACAATATCTGGTGTATCTTAGACACTCAAAAATATTTCTTGAATAAATTAACAACTAAACAGTGTTACCACATCTGGTACATATACTATAGAATCTGAGCTCTGAACTTCACCTGCTATGGAGAGGAGAGCGTGGTATTTGAATTCCATCAGTGTACTCTCAACAGATCTTGAGTCTTGCCATGAGATAATTCAAAAACTTCTTTAAAAACTGAGAGATGGTGTAATGAAGATGGTATCCCTGAGGGAAAGTTAAGAAGAAATATGAATCTCTTCTCCACAAGTAACTCATCTTATCACCTTTTAAACATTTTTCCATTTTTTCAAGTGCTGAAGAAAATGTCACCATGTTATTCAAACATATGCCTGAAGCATGTTTAAGTTATATTTTGTCCAGGTGTAAATTTAATTTAAAAGTCAGAAATACCCAACAAAGAGTCATTTTGTTGTTTACATTGATATAATCTGAAGAAAAGATTTTAAAAGTTATTTGATATATTAATTTAAGTTCAAATTGTAGGTAATTTTAATTCCAGAGCCTGTCATATCTCACAAAATAGTGTTCAATTAGCCTCATTTCGCTACTTGGAATCCACTCAAATTTTCAAAGAAAGAAAGGGTGTAATGGGTACCTACATTGAGGATTAGAAGTCATTTTAATTGATGTGTCTATGCTTTAAAGATACAACAAAACTTTTGCAACAATATGTCTTAGACAGGTAGGATTATATAATGTGGTATTTCTCAGTTGGGGGAGTTCAGAACAGTCTTTCAAATGAATCACATGCCAGACTTTTGGTTGGGATGAGAGAAACTTCATTTTGAGCCTAAGGAAAAATTTTATAGCTTTTCATATAACTTCTTTCATGATGACCACTATTCTGCAAACAATTTTGCTTTCTTTAGCCATACTGGTATAGCTGCAAAGGGAATTTTTTGTTCTTATGTTGTCCATTCTATATCCGTTTAATCAACTGTCTTCTTAGCAATTGGCTACATCTAACCCCATTTCTCCTTCTCTTCTGTTTCTTTAATGATGACTCCAGCTTGAGACAATTTTATATACTTCATTAGTATTAACCATTACAGATGGCCAGTAAAAAGTCCTAGAATGTTGTATAAATTGATCCTAAATGTACGTTTTTTTCTCAATCCAATTTTGGGGGCTGAACCTCTGCATTTCTTTTTAGAGGGAAAAAAAATGATGTGAAGCTTTACAGTCACCACAGCCAATGTCAAGCACATAACATTTATGCTCTGCTAAGTTATTCTCAGGTTATACGAAATGCCTTCTGTATTTTTCACCGCTTTATAATTTATTCTAAAGTACATATGCAAACAGTACTATAACCTTTGAAGTAGGAAAGCTGTCTCTAGGTAATATTCCCATCCTGTCAGAGTCATCCAGCTAAGTGATATGGATGGGACTTTAATGATAGAAATTAATTACAGGGTTGAGTTGTTTCTCACCATTGTGTGCCACTGTGTTGTCACATCGTTTTCAGCTTCAGTGCGCCCTGCCACTTGTCTCTCAAGAAAGTTTTGCTTGTAATTGAAGTATGTGCATGTTTATCTCAGTTTGAACATATGTGTTTGTGGGAGAGAGAAGATTCCATTTTGCTGATCACAGCTTGTGATGATTATTTAGCTCTTTTGGTCACTTTTATTTCCCAGCACCTATCTCTGCCTTCTAGGAAGAATTTCATTGAAATGGACATTTTAAAACATCAAAAGTACCCTAGGCCTGCCACAGGCCATTTTTTATAAGCAGTAAGGATAATATATATTTTGTTAACTTTTTAAATATTATATTTATAGGATAAATGTATTCAAATGGGTCAACGTTCAAGTGCAAAATATTACTACAACTAATTTGCAGTCAGAGAGAGTTTATTATAACACGATAATCCTTAAAACACATAAGGTTTTGAAGTATTTTTGAGCAGGGAAGGGGGCAGGTGTGGAGATTAGGAGGGGAAAAGAAAAGAGTAAGGAAAAGGACTGTATGCAGCAGGATCATAGGGAAATATTTTAAGCTAATAAACCAAGTGTGAAAATAATTGAAGTCTACATGATGCCTTTATAATTTAAAACCAGGGAGGACATAATAGAATCGGTGGAAGACACGAGTTGGAGAAAACCTTAGAAGACATCTAAAAAAAAAAAAGAAAGTGGCTTTGACCGTGAACCCCAGTAAGAAATACATTTTACATTGTGATCCAATGTGTATGTGTAAACACGCACACAACGAAACACGTTTCAAGAAACAAATAATTTTCCTTATTATATGCTGTGTACTTTGAACTATTTTTCTCTGACTTATTCTGTTTCACCTAATACTTTGAAAAACACAAGCCAGCACTAATCTCCTCATTTTATAAATGAGGAAACGTTCAGACAGATTGCGTGATTTCCCCAAGGAGAAGCAGACTGCTACTCGCAGACTTCTGCCCTCTTAACTCTGAGGACAGCAAATTTTCTATTATGGAAAAGACTCAGGATTGAATTTTCAAAAACCCAGGCTCAGTGCTGGCTTTTCCGCTTCCAGTTTTGTGAAATGTGTTAAATTTTACTAGAAGGAGGTAAGAACAAAAATAAGCAAAAAGATACTGCTGTGGGACCTTGAACAAACCGTTTCACCTGTTCTCTGCTTTACGGGTTTCTACCCACCTTACATATCTCGACCACCAGTGACTGTTCTTCCTGGTCGTTCTAAGTTTTAAATGATATCGTTTATGTTTTGTTAACTACATACACTGCTACTAATTAAAGGCCCCTGCCTCTCTGACATCTTTTTTTGCTATAATTCAGTTTTACTATCGGTAGATTAATGTCCCATCATTAAATTTGATATGAAGAACTGATATTACCAAATAGTCAATAATATCTTACACATGTGAGAAAGCCTTCTACAGTTATTGTCTTATTGATCCAATAATACCCATGTGAAGTATGCAGGTCAATTCTTGTTGTTCTCTGTTTACGGTCACCATAGAAATGTTCTGTGATTGCTCAAGTTCTCATCTCTAATACACGGTGGGGCCAGGACTGAACCAGGCCTTCTAAGGTCTAAACTAGTGCTCTTTCCATAATGTAGATAAAGCATGGATATAGGATAACAGAGTCAGACGCACTTGGAGCTGAGTTCTATGTTGGAATGACTCTCCCCTGACTGGTTATATATTATAGCTGATGCTGCCCTCTTACAAAGCTTCTGGCACCTTCTCAATGAATAAGGAATATTCACCATCTGCGATACAAACTGAAAAACAAGCAAACAACTTTGCTGCAGCTTTCAAATATCTAGTGTCATTGTTTTTTGCATGAAAGCCATATCACTACTTATAGATTAGAATGTATTTTCAAAAAAAATTTGCTTATTGATTATAAGACAATATTTAATTCTGCATTGATTTTCAGAGGCACACTGTCTTATGGTTTGGGTCGCATTGACCATTTGAATGAATTATCCTGAGTGAGCATCCAGGATGGCTAGTCAAAATAGAAATTCACGACTTCCAGGAGAGCTGTAGCTGTACTGACATCTGGTTCCCCTCCAGTTCTCCCTGCTCACTTCTCCACCATGGGAGCCAGCATTGCCATTGCCATTGCCGTGACGGCTGCTGTGCAAAGCTCTGGCAGCTTTAGAAGAGCAGAGGTAGAAGGAGGAAATAAGCAGGGATGATTTAAGAGACCTAAGCCCAGGGATGTGTTCCCAGGCGGGGAAACCTTGCCCATATGTTGAGGTCCTGTTATGGTGACCAACTATCTCAGTTTTCCTGGGACCAGTCACCTGGACATGGGACTTTGAGTGCTAAAACTGAGAAAGTCCCAGACAAACTGGGAAAAGTTAGTCATCCTATGTCCTGTCCTCAAAGAGAGATCTCTAAAACTGTCCAGAATATTTCATTTGACTTTGTTGCACTTCTGATATTGGAAAAATTCAAGATTAGTTTGATTTCACAAGAAAAACAGATAAGCACGCAAGGAAAACCTGGGGAGTATAACGAATTAAAAATGAATTTGTACAAACTTATGTCTCTGTCCCTAAGAGTTATCTGTTATGAGCTGAAAGAGAATGGGAGTTTTGGGTAAGATGTAGGGGGGAATCAAAATTAAAGTAATTATAGTTATGGGCATTTTATATTTTAAAGGAAAAAAGGCTATCTTTATTCACCTTTCTACAGCAGAGGTACAGAAGCTATCTGGGGGAATAAGGCAGGAAAGAGTGTTGGGTGCCTGGGGAGATAGCAAACAGGGGCTTAGAAAAGAGATAGAAGGGATGACATTAAAAGATAAACAAAACCTATTTCAAAAAAGTCCCCTGGGTCATCATCCACCCAGAATCAGTCAGGAAATATTCGATAGAGTCACACGTACCACTCCTGTTGTATGTCTAGCCTGCTTATCCAGCTCTCTGATTTATCCCATGAATTCCAGCTCTGAGTACCCTGAACCAGAGCTAGGAGCATATGTGCCAGTCATTGTTTAAGCCTCGGGGGATTTAGCAGTGACTGAAACAGACACAAAGTCCTTCCCTCATGGAGCTTATCATCTAAGGTGAAGGGGAGGCAGGCAATCCATGCAGCAACTTGCAAAGTTGACATTAGACCTTTATAAATGCTTTAAAGAAAGATAAACCAAGGAGAGGGGTTAGGAAATAGGGGCGTGGGAAGCTCATGAAGATCACCCGAGGAGGTGAAATTTAGAAGCAAATACATAAAAAAGAATGCTCTAGAAATCGGGACATACCTGCTGGACATTATTTTGGAGATTTAATTTTTGTAGAGACAGTAGATAAGTGCAAAGGAAAGCTTTGCTTCTAAATCAATAAATAATAAAGGAAGAACACTAAACACAGTTGGGAAAAGTTAAAAAGAGGCTGACAAGCCTCCCTATGCTCCTAAGACTCTATCACTGCCATTTTATTTTATTTTCATTTGTTTGTTTGGAATTGACTGGAGAAATACTAGAATCTGCTCCCTGCCTGCACCCTCAGGCATGGTATTTTACAAAGAAACCTCTATGAGTAAGCGAGAGTACAGCACATAAACTAAGGTTTCTCTTGACATAATTCACCTCATACTTTTGTTTCAGCAGAAACTAGACATCCTTCAATCCAAGTTACAGGAGCTTGCAGCCTGAGGCACTGGATTGCCTTGAACATAAAAGCCCTCATTCAAAAATAACTTATTTAAACATTCTGTTATAGCCGCGTGGAATTTATCTATCTGAGAGGTGAGTAGGTCCTACATCAGTAACTCTTGGTTTTCCTACACATCTCATAAACCACAGACAAATACGGTATTTTAAATGTGAAAGCCAGTATCTTTCGTTTTTCAGAAATATGATACTATAATGATACCTTTCTTTCAAATTATAAAAATGTGCTTTTTGAGTAGGAGAGCACTCCAAAGACTTCTTGGCACTTTGGGTAGATTTTTATTTCACTTAACTTAATAGATATTGATATTTGTCACAGTTATTGTAGCACTAGAGCTTCTGTTATCTGAAGTGAAGGCATTATTTTAAGAATACATAAAACTATGGCTTTTCCTGAACTGTTTTGTCTACTAAGTCTCCTGAGTCTTCCTTCCTGACAAAGGAAGCGAAGAAGATCTGGGATTGTATCACAAATATCCATGTGATGTAAATTATAAAAAAAAATTAAATTAGCTTGTTATATTTGATAACATTAATAATTAATTATTTTGCAATCACCAAACAAAGTACAGTGGCTATAGGATCTCCAATTTCTGGAAATCAACAGTGACTTCTCAAGGAAGAGATAATTGTGCCTCCTTCCCCATGAGCATCAACCAAAAGGTTCCTATTTGGAATTCCTCCGTCAAAGTTTGGTATAAATCTGAAATCTACAGAGTACTTTGGGACACAATGCTGCAGGTTTCACAGGACTTTATCGGATCGTTCCATCGTCATTCAGGGCTGATTGTGTTGTAGCTCCTGAAAGGACTGGCCTGGGGTTGCCTAAGCTTAGATATTCATCGCTGAACTAAAGCACTTAGTAAAATTATTATATCGGTATGGCCATTAATTCTCTTTACAAAGTGTTGACCCGGTGGGTTGCCTTGCCCAGCTGTCAGTCTCAACTCTTAGTCAGTAAGACAACCAAAAGGAAAGGTCTAAGCTTGAGGAAGCGAAATGACTTAACTCAATTTAATTCATGATAAATAATCTCCTTCCAGTGAACACTTTTGATTTCTTAATGACTTTTTTCTTTCAAAAATGAGAGAGAATCGTTGTTGTTAAAATCCATGAATCCTTATTGTTTTCATCTACTGATGGTGCTTTACCACGATCACCTCAAAGTGACGACATAGTCCCTGAAGATGGTGCTATGTACTCAGATGGCAACAACTTTATTAAACTTTATATGTCTATCTATATAATGTGCTTGTCTACTTTTTTTTTCTGGAGTAATACCTGAGTTATCTGCGAACCACTCCTAGACTTTCAATTCCCCAGAATAATTTAAAAAACTAAAAAGAAAAACAACAAAGGAGACATAGAAAGAAGGATAGTTTTTGACTGGAAAGAAAGAACTCTTGAGCAGGAAGAAGTAAACACATATGCAGAGCTGAAGTTTTAAATATACCTGCCTCACTGTGAGTGTTTGGTTTGAGATCAGGAAGAGAAGAAACGGCCCCATGACCATCATTTATTCATCCTTCAAATTATTGATTACCCTGCAAGTGCATAAAACATTGGATAAAATTCAGTTTTTTCCTTAAAGAGCTCACAAACAAGTGAGGAACTATCATATCAACATGTATGTATGTATGTGTGTACGTGTAGGTGTATACACACACTTTTACACACACGTGCATATACAAATTGTATGTATATGTAAATATGTAATTACATGATATATAAAACATCAAATTCAATTTATTATACTACAATTATAATTTGTAATACAAATTAAACAAATACAAAATAGAAATACAATTGTCGTGGGGTATATGCTTTAGTACATATATCTATATAATAAGATATTTATACTTTGCTGTACATGGATTGTAGGAAGGGCCAGAAAAGAAGGTCTTCTCCAAAGAGGTTTCTAAAGTCTTTTCAAGAGAAATCTGAAAAAGACTGGGGAAGCAACCAGAGATATAAAAGTTCAAAAATCAAAAAAAGGGGAGAAGAGAAGAGTAGTAGAGATAAGAAGTGACAGTAGTGGCAGTGGTAACATCTGGGCCATTAGAACCCTGTCTGTCATCAGTGGGGCTTCAAGGCTGGCTTGACGTTGATGAGGAGACACGTGGACATTGTGGAGGAGAGCCTGTACTGAAGAGACAACAGGTAGGACCATCCCCATCAGACCCCATGCCATGTAGACACCTATACCTGAATCTGCTTAGAAAGCACAGGTACCTGGTGATGAGTGTGTGTGTGTACGTGTTTCTGTGCATATGTACCTGTTTAAGGATGGGGTACAAGGGGGGACAATAAGGGCATGCCACCAGTTATGAATTAGATTTTGAAGTTCTAGTGTTTAAAATAGTCTTCAGTTCTGTAGAAGACCCTCTTGCCGGAATACACAACGACTCTCCTATCAGTGACGTCAGCTGATGTTTGATGGGATCGTGTCAATGTTCTTCCTTTTCGTGCCGTCTCATGAGATCAAACACCTTTCACATCATAGCTTTATATGACATATGCATTCAATCCCTCTGCTTTTTCCCGCCCTGCTTTTCCTAACTTCTTTGGTGAAATGACTTGTAGACACATGTTTTGTGAATTAAGTTTATCCCAGTTGACCGAGCTGCACTTTTGTTTAAATTCTTATCCTATCAAAACAGGTGTCAAAATCAAAATCATCCTCTACAGATACATTGCTGAACTCTAATAATGGGTTTTAGACTTAAAGGAATAACAATAGTTGAAAGAGAAAACTTAATTGCCAGCTGGCTTACATTCCTTTCATCCATATTGTTTATTTATCTACAAAAATCTCTGCTTTGTTTTTCATAGCCTCTTCAGTTTTTAGGAATTTCAGCAATACTTATACTTCTGCAAAGCATTATTTGTTCCACATTAAAAGATTTCTTATATCTTTAGTTCTTTTAACATTTCTATGAGTCCAGAATTTGTCTTACCTGTTCTACAATGTGGGAGAAATGCATATGTAAATCATTTGCCTAGAGATCAAGACAAATCGTAATAGAACTGAATTTTAATCAAATGTGCTTCCAAACTAGTTCTCTCTTCTGTCTCTTCTCTCTCTCTCTGTATCTCTCTCTCTTTATCTCTCTAACTCTTTTTTCCTCTTTTTACTTATCAGTTCAATTTTCTATATTATATAGGATCACTTTTCATAATTTTTATTTGCACATGACAATTTTCCAATTCTTCAAGTCTTCAAAATTCTTAGTAATCAGATGTACATGATATTATTTTAACAGTGGTTAAGGGGCCAGCCACTAGGGTATGGGAAGTGCTAAGGGAGCAGATTTTGGGTATGGACCATCCACAAGGAATGTTTACAGTTCCTTTGTAGAAATTGCCTGGCTCTCACCACAGTTGCAAAAATAAATATTTATTCATGTAGCCTCACAGTTCAACATTTTCAGGTACATTTTGAGAGAGGCCTCTCTCAACACTTCTACTCAAATTGTTCATTCACCTGTTCTTTGCTCTCAGTGTATATCCACCTTTATTTTAAATCATTCTGCAAAATGACGCTAATAATCCTGATCTGATTTTAGAATTCTCTTATGAAAACTGCCTAGGAAAATAGTAATAAAATACATAAATTAGACATCATTATTTCATAAACATATTAATTTGGTATGAGTTCTTAGCTAAATTGACCTATTTGTGCCTCTGGCTGTTTATTATTACTATCTCATTTTTTGTGGGGGTGGATTTGTAATCATAATTTTTCACAAATCCCAAATGAGTATTTATACAAGAAATATTCACTATCCATAACGTTAAATCCTACTTAAACAAAATTTCATAACATTATTTCATTATAACATTCAAGTCCCTGTGGTGAAGCAGAAAGGGAATGAGATGAGGAGCCCATGGTCCCCATCGGTTCAAAATCTGTCATTGACTAGCACGGTGAACTTGAGTAAGTCAGTTGATCAGTCTTTGTTTCTCCAACTATTGAATGAAGGTTTTAATGAAAAGGTTGGTGTCGCTGCTTACATTCTAAAATCCTATTCTGAACTCTCAGGAAAAAACTGCTCTAAGCACGGGTAAGCGCCTGTAGTGCATTGTCCAGTGTTAGGCTAGAATATCAGATTCTTCACGTAGGCCCTGATTTCTCCCACACCTAAGATATGTTTAGCAAAAACTGAGCAATGATGGATGTGAGATGTTTAGAGAGTGTTTAGGAGCAGTTACAGTTTGTAATTCCATGAGCTGTGACCAATGAGATTGATAGAGAATATGGTAGAGGTAAACCAGAGATGGAAGAAAGGCTTTAAAAATGGGTGGCGAGAGAACAAAACCGTCAGCTATGTGATATAAAATAATAAGGAACACAAGAGGGTCGGATGGATGGAGCGCAAGCAGGTCGAGTGCATAAGGGTGATTGACAGTGAAGAATTAAAGTTTGGGATATGGCGTATTGTGACTTTTAGCTCCCAATAAACAATGTAATAACACCAACAGCTATAATCTCTAGAAAATTCACATCCATGATGCTCATTCCAATAATTAAAGATAAATGAAAAAATGACTTCTTTATTGCTTCCTTTTTGACTACTTGAACTCTTTAAAAATAGTTTTTAAACCCAAGCGAAAGAAGATTTTTCAGGCAAAATGTACAGTAAAAAGTGTTTGATGAATGACTTTTAATTTTTTAATTGATAACATAATCAATAGCTAAATGTATTTAAACTCAGGTATTAATATTCAGGTAACAGTTTAAATGTGCTCTCTAATAATATTATGTTGGCTAATACAACTTAAATGCTACAGGGGGCTCACCCAGTGGTGTGGTGGTTAAGTTTGCGCAATCCGCTTTGGTGGCCCGGGGTTCACAGGTTCGAATCCTGGGTGTGGACGTACTCACCACTCATCAAGCCATGCTGAGTCAGTGTCCCACATAGAAGAACTAGAAGGACCTACAACTAGGATATACAACTATGTACTGGGGCTTTGGGATGAAAAAAGAAAAAGAGGAACATTGGCAACAGATGTTAGCTCAGGGCCAATCTTCCTCAAAAAGAAAAAAAAGAACTTAAATGCTACTAAGTAGAATATTTTGAATGATTACAAAGAAAAATAATGTTTATTCTATCTTGAACTAGACTGTAGCCAAATAGGATGTCTAGAAGTCACCTGATGATATGACATCCATATATGAGACTAGCTGATAAAGAATAGAATGAACTTCATACCACAGAATTGGATAAAGTATCTTCCTTTAGTAGACATATTTACACTAACTGTTTATGATCTAGAACTTAGGCATTTTAAAATTTAAATGTGAGAAGTAGGTGAAGAAGAAGAAATAGTTTAGGAATTTTTAATTATGCTTTCACATTTAGTATATTTTTTGAATCAAACATTTTTTGGGTTACAGAGAGAAATAAAATTATACACACTACCATTACCAAGGAATGCATTACCAAGATGGGTATTAAGACCAACTAGAAAAAATATATTTAAAAAATAGATGAATGACAGCCATAGAGAAAAGTGCCTTATTCATTCTATTATCAAAAGTTTACAACTGCATGCAACTATTTATTGAGAACCTGCTACCTGCTCAACATTGTGCTAGATTGTTTAGAGCATTAAAGGAATATTTGTGAATTATCTAACAGAGTTTTGAGTTGTAGAATTAATTTCAACACAAAAATAGCAATTAGAGAACAACATAGGCCTTTATATGCCAAAGCAATAAACGGATGAAGGGAAGGGAGAACTTGATCTGAGAGATCAGAAATCCCTGCTCTGTTTCAGCCTCTGTTCCATCATTTCGCATTTGTCAGCCACTGAGGAAAGAAACCGGGCGTGAGCTTCCTTAAGTTCCTTTCTGCTAATGACATTTACAATAAAAATACAAGCTAACTTTTTCATGGTGTTCACTTCATGCTTGACATTATTTGAAGCACTTTATAATATTTCAGTTAATCTTCACTAAAAGAGTTAGGTGTTATGGAATTTAAGACGTGAGAAAAGTGAAAAAATAACTTTCTTTGGTTTATCTAGTTGGCAAATGGTGGCTTTGAGATCAAACCACGTAGTTGATTCTAGAACCTGTGATCTTAACTATGACCTCTTTCATCCCAATGCTCTTCTGATTTTATAAAGCTTTAAAATATATTCTGCACATGTAACTGACATGTAACAGGACATGAAAGGATTAAACAGCAACTGAGGGAATGCTCAGTGTTGTTTCACAGGATACATCATGGTGCAGCCCACATGGAGACCAGCTGGAAACTCTCACCTAACAAATTAAGAAATCTCATGAAAAGGCATTTATCCACTGCAACCCTCTCCACCCCAATTAACATCCACCACCCCTAATACCAGCATAGCACATAAACCATATAGATGCATATCAGAATGATTGAGCATAACAATGTGTCAGCCATCCCTAGAGTACGTAAAAAGACACCAATAGCATTGTGTGACAGTCACAAGGGTTCTGAAGCAAAACTGTCTACAAGGAACTACAGACCAGGGCCACCTAGATAAGCCTGATGACTGGACGGGGATATAGTCTCAGTCACCCTGGTTAACACGTACCCCTTGTTTCTCACTGAAGAGAAATTGGAGACTGATATCCTCTATTATATACAGTTATAAATAGTAATACATTCAGCACGTTGTATATGTTTTTTTGTACAGGATGTGGGCTCAGTCATTCTGGCTACATTTTTGGTAATCTTTGACAGTATTTACTTAAATACTCCTTCAAGGTCTTATTATGAAGACAGATGTATAATATTTATACAGATATAAATAATATGAATATACCAGAATGAGAGAGAGAGATTGAGAAAGAGAGAGAGAGGGAAAGCTCATCTAGGATGCCATCTTTGATTATGACAGTTTTACAGAAAAGATTTTTGGGAACCAGCGTAGTGGGTAGGACCTAGTACCATCTCTTTCTGGGTAAGCTGCGTTTAATACAGACAATAGAAGTTATGAGAAGAAAATAGAGTCCATGAGGAAGGCTTATTAGAGGAGATGGATTTTTAAGGCAAGTCTTGGTATGACCTTTGTTTGGATTCTACAGTAATCATTATTTTGCTACCAATGTGCTTTCATTGGCCCTACACGGTGTGCTGCCTAAACGTATTTGGTATATATGGCTCTTTTGCTTTGTTACTTACATCAATTTGGAAAAACCCAAAGATGCATAAACTTGGAATCAGTGAGGAACAATATTAAGCTATAACACACAATTAGAAAGAGGCAGATTTGGAGGGCCATTTGTGACTTAGTAAAATTTAATGATTGTCTTTCTTTAAGCCACTTTTTTAACCTATATGTAATTATGTACATTTATTAGGTACAGCAGAAACTCAGAGTGTCATCTTATATTGGGGAGCATTATAAGTTCATGATAGACTTTTTGATAATTTTTTACTCTTTAACTAAAAGCTAAAAATAATTCACGAGTAGCCTATATGGTGAAATATTTTTGTGACTAACATAATTTTCAAAAATTTCTCATGTCATATTTTGGAAAATAACGACCATTTTATCTTAGTCGGAAATTTTAGCAACAACTCTTAGATTAATACAAATAAAATGGTGGGGAAGGGTGAGACTTGTATTTGCTTACATCAATACATACCAGAGTGCATTAGTTACGCATATTCAAAAGCAAATCTGTCAGGGCAAGTGATTTCTGGATGGAATTTCATGAAATCTTATAGCTTCGCTAAGACTGAAATACGTAATTTGATTAAAATCTTCACAAAGTACGGATGGACAGAATTCACACATCCAGAGCAAGAGGAAGATAATGGCTTAATGGCTTAACGTGGCGTGTGGCCTGTAATGGAAGTGGAAGGCTGATTGTTCATGATTTGTGTTTATAAACAAAATAGAAATATAATTTTAAGACTCCTAGAAATGATTGAAATCCAACAACAAAAAAGTGATGTATCATACTTTTCATGTAAGTCATACTTAACATAAAATACATGTATTACAAAATGAATATTACCCAGAATACAGTTTTACTAACCAGCATATCAGCATGTAGCAGTTTTATATATTATGCATGTATAATAAGAACTATTCTTACTATTAAAAATATTTAGGTTCAGGGGCCAATTTATTCAAAGAAACATATTTAGTTAAGACCCTTAGGGAACTGTGTCTTTGATTTATTTCCCTGTCACACTGCTCTGTTCTCTGTACCCCAATCTCAAAAAGCCATATTACCTGAACAGGGTGGCAGTTCCTTTAAAGGTTATTCATGATCAGGATTTGAAAATGACACTTCAGTGCTGATATTGGCTTAACTTGCCAGTTTTAGTTGTTGCTTATCCTATACTAAAACTGATTAAAACAAAATAATAAGCGAGTAAAATACCACAATTTCTTTCTCATCTGTGCTTTTGCTATTTTGTATGTTTGTCTGATATAACATTATCTCATTATATTGAAATTATTTGTTTATTTAACTATCTCTTTAACTGGTCTAAAAGATCGTGAAGGGCAAAAAATTGAGTGATGTTGTAGAGATTCTATGTCATTAGTATCCACAACAACATGGAGCTGGGGAAGACTGAGTAACATCGTGTAGCTAAAGCAAAAGATTTGCCTAAAGTAAGCCTCAAAGTATTTTTAAAAAATCCAAGTGGCAAGTCTTTTATTCTGATGATACTTTAGATGAGAAAGGTAGGTCCTTAAACTAAGCATATCTTACTTATTTGTTTTTTTGTTTGAATGTACTAATGGTGCATTTCTGTAAGGTATTCAATTATTGAAGCAAACTTTCCTCTATTATTCTAGATTTGTGAGCTTTTATTATATAATTTCTCTTTAGGGTTAATTTAGACAGGCATTTCCCTCACATCGTGTTTTTATTCTTCATACAGTTATAGGTGACAAATAATTTATGTCATCTAGAATTTTGAAGAGCTCATCAGTATCTGTTTACAGTTAATGATTTTCCAACTGTCGTTCAATTATGTCTTCGTCAGATGATTTTTTAATGTGGTAGCAGTGATTAATGATATTTAAATATCACAAAGGATCATTTAAAAACTATAAACAACTATAAGAATGATTATCCTAGAAACAGTGAAACTAATATAAATTTATAGAAAATAAGCTCTTGGCATTTTGAGGAAGAATCAAGGGTAAAAATCATGGGAAGGGTGTGGAAATAGTGGAATTTACATATATGTAATAAGGAAAGCAGTCCCAATCGCAGCATTAGAAAGACCGCAATTTTATATGGTGTTCATGAGTAAAATATTTAAAATGTCATAAGAAGCCCTTAATGAACGTACTGCCTTGAAACACTCCACAGGGCATATTTTATGCTCTCTCAACTGTCGCTTTTCTCTCTACAGATATTTCAAAATGCTGAGGGTTAAGAAAGCAGAACTGCTTCTGATCATGTATGTTTATTAGAAACAGTTGGTTATGGAAAACACCGCTGGCTTGGATGATTCAAACGTGTCTAGATTTTTCAGGTAATTAAACACAGATGAGAATTGATGACTACTGGGATTTTCTGAACTTTTCCTAATACTCTTGATAGTGATGTGATAGATACATGTGAAGGAACAAGATACTTACAGCCTATATACATGTGAACAAAGTTCTTTTTGTTCCCAAACAATTCTGCAACTCAATTATCATATGGCAAATTTATGTTGATGAGTCTTCTTCCACTCTAAGGGTTCATCAAGCACTAATGGCTCTGTTTCAGCTCCGACTGGTACTGTGATATGGTTGCAGAGTTTCGGCTTCAGGTTTGTCTTGATTTAATGTTCATTGGATAAGCATTATCAACTTAGTTTTAGTCTCTCAAGCCATTAGTATAATGAGGATTGGACTTTTCATGAAGTAATCTCAAAGTTCAGAGGAGACTATAATCCATGATATTTACAGTATCATGACCCCCCCGGATGAGGGATGAGAGATGAGAGATGTCAAAAATGAGTGTGATTTCTGAAGAACTAGGAAGAGATTTTTTCGAATTCTTCAAGGGCTGCTTCATTTGCAGTAATTGAGACACTTACTAGAGTCAGGATACTTCTGTATATATAACATTTTATTCTGTGGCCGATGAGCTTAAGCAAATGACAATTAGTTTAAAACATCATCTTACTGTTTTGAGATTTATTTACTTATTGTTTTGCTTTATTAAGACTTCATCTTTTTAGAGCAGTTTTAGGTTCGCAGCAAAATTTAGGGGAAGGTATAGAGATTTCTCACATACGTCCTGCCACCACACATGCACAGCCTTCCTTATTATCCATACCTGCCCCTCCCCACACCAGAGTGGTACACTTGATATCTCAATTGATGAACCTACATTGACACATCATAATCACCCACAATCAATAGATTACATTTGGTTCGCTTGTGGTTTTGTATATTCTATGTATTTGGACAAATTTATAATGACATGTATTCATCATTTATGGTCCCCTACAGAGTATTTTCGCTGCCTCAAAAATTCTCTGTGCTCCATCTATTCATCCTTCCTCCTCCCCAACCCCTGACAACCACTGATCTTTTTACCATGTCCATAATTTTGCCTTTTTAAGGATGTTGTATAGTTGGAATGATACAGTATGTAGCCTTTTCAGATTGGCTTCTTTCACTTAGTAATACGCATTTAAGATCCCTCCATGTTTTTTCATGGCTTGATAGTTCATTTTTTATATATGTTTATTGTTTATATTATGTTCATTGTTTATATTTTTATCACTGAATAATATTCTATTATCTGGATTTACCACAATTCATTTATCCATTCACCTACTGAAGGACATCTTGGATGCTTTCAAGTTTGGGCAATTATGAATAAAGGTACTACAAACATCTGTGTGCAGGCTTTTGTGTGGACACGTTTTCAACTCCTTTGGGTAAATACCAAGGAGTACAATTGCTGTGTCATATGGTAAGAGTATGTTTAGTTTTGAAGGAAACTGCCAAACTGTCTGTACCATTTTTGCATTCCCGCCAGTAATGAATGAGAGTTCCTGTTGCTCTACAGCATTTGATGTTGTCAGTGTTCTGGATTGTAGCCATTCTATTAGGTGTGTAGTAGTATCTTATTTTAATTTGCATTTTCCTGATGACACATGATGTGGAACATCTTTTCATATGCTTAATTGCCTCTGTGTATCTTCTTTGGAGAGATGTCTGTTAAAGTCTTGGGCCTATTTTTTCATTGGGTTGTTTTCTGATTGTTGAGTTTTAAGAGTTCCCTGTATAGTTTGGATAGCAGTCCTTTATCAGATGTCTCTTTTGTAGATATTTTCTCCCAGTCTGTGGCTTGTCTTCTCATTCTCTTGACATTGTCTTTTGCAAAGCAGAAGTTTTTAATTATAATGAAGTTTAGCATACCAACTATTGCTTTCATGAATCAGACCTTTGTTGTTGTATCTAAAAAGTCATCACCATAACCACGATCAACTAGGTTTTCTCCTCTGTTATCATCTTGGAGTTTTATACATTTGGGTATATAATCCATTCAGAGTCAATTTTTGTGAAGAGTGTAAAGTCTGTGTTTAGATTCATGTTTTTCCATGTAGATGTCCAGTTGTTCCAGCACCATTTGTTGAATAGACTATCTTTGCTTCATGGTATTTATTGCTTTTGCTCCTTCATCAAATATCAGTTCACTATATTTATGTGAGTCTATTTCTGAACTTTCAATTCTGTTCCATTGATCTATTTGTCTATTCCTTTGCCCATGCCACACTATCTTGATCACTGTAGCTTTTTAGAAAGTCTTGAGGTCAGATAGTGTCAGTCTTTCAGCTTTGTTCATCTCCCTCAATATTGTGTTGGCTATTCTGACTCTTTTGCCTCTTCATATAAACTTTAGAATCAGTTTGTCAATATCCACGAAATAACTTGCTGGGATTTGATTGAGATTGCATTGAATCTATAAACCAAATTGGGAACAACAGACATCTTGACAATGTTGACTCTTCCTATCCATAAACATGAAATATCTCTCCATTTATTTATTTTTTCTTTGATTTCATTCATCAGAGTTCTGTAGTTTTTCTCATATACATCTTGTACATATTTTGTTAGATTTATATCTATTTCATTTTTGGGGTGCTAATGTAGATGGTATCATTTTTAATTTCAAATTCCACTTGCTTATTGCTGTTACATAGGAAAGTGATTGACTTTTGAATATTAATCTTGTATCCTGCAACCTAGCTATAGTCACTTATTAGTTCCAGGAGTTATTTTGTTTATTCTTTTGTATTTTCTACATAGATGATCATGTTATCTGCAAATAAAGACAGTCATTTCTTCCTTCCAAATCTATAAACTTTTTATTTCATTTTTTTTCTTTTTTTGGTCTTATTGCATTAGCTAGAACTTCTAGTATGATGTTGAAAAGGAGTAGTGAGAGGAGACATCCTCGCCTTGTACCTGATCTTAGTGGGACAGCTTCAAGTTTCTCACCATTACGTAGGATGTTAGCTGTGGGTTTTGTTAGACATTCTTTATCAAGTTGAGAAAATTCCCCTCTATTCCTAGTTTACTGAGAGGTTTTATCATGAATGTGTGTTGGATTTTGTCAAATGATTTTTCTGCATCTATTGATATGATCATGTGATTTTTCTTTTTTAGCCTGCTGACGTGATGGGTTAAATAAATTGATTTTCGAATGTTGAACCAGTCTTGCATACCTAGGCTAAATCCCACCTGGTGGTGATACATAATTCTTTTTGTACTTTGTTGGATTTTGTTTGTTTATATTTTTTTGAGGATTTTTTTTTTTTTTTTGCTTAGGAAGATTCACCCTGAGCTAATATCCATATCCATTGCCAATCTTCCTCTTTTTGCTTGAGGAAGATTCCCCCTGAGCTAACATCTGTGCCAATCTTCCTCTATTTTGTATGTGGGTCACCACAACAGCATGGCCGCCGACGAGTGGTGTAGGTCCATGCCTGGGAACTGAACCTGGGCAGCCAGAGCGGAACGCACTAAACTTAACCACTAGGCCACTGGCTTCCCTTTTTAATAAGTTTATTCAATTTCCATTTTCAATAAGTTTATTCTAGAATTAACTTAAATGAATCAAAGATGAATATATAATCATCAAGAAGACCAAACCAGAAAAATATCTAGGGTATTTAACTTGTCCTCTCAAGTAAGACAAAGGAGGACTCTGCCTCTCAATGTGCCTAAGAATGAAGAAGTCAGTGAGAGGTGACCTTGGTCTCTGCTCTCTGCTACTCGCCTCTAAGTAACTTTGGAGGAAGTGTGACCAGGAAGAGAGAGTTAGTTCTTCCTCTGATTGTTAAGTCCAAGGGATAGGTATACAGGGTGGAGAAGCAGAAGCTACAAACGGTCTGAGATTTCTTCCGGGGCTGAAAGAGTCAGTACTATATCTGGCCCATCATTACAGTTGTCTGAGACTCAACGCATTCAGTTTTTCCTGGACTGGCTGGGTGAGAACACATAGAGCTCAGTCATGGGCGAGCAGGAACCATCCATCTGGAATTTATTACAGGCTACTTTCATCCCACGGAGAAATGTGTTCAGACTCAGAATTCTGAGTCTTCTAATCTGATGTCAGGCTTGGAGTATGGGGCTAGATGTTAGAATGATTTCCCCTTTTGTCCATGAACCCAATATAGTATTAAAGAATGTACTTCAGATAAAATTTGGAACTGGGTCAGGGATAGTTTAAATAGACTATAAAAATGAAATTAGCCCACACAATCATTCTGAATCAGAGACAAAGTGAGGCCATGAGAATACTTAAATGTATGTACCGTAATGACCCACAATGTATTATGAGATGGGTCAAAATATTAACTGGGAACTTTCTGGCAAACAACCTGACAAGGCCCATTCCATAATCATCTCCTTTAGTCATTCTTTTCAAATATTTTCTTGGACCAAGTCTCTAGGTAAACTATAGCAGCTTCCATGGAAGTTATATAACAGCTCCTTTGTCTTCCTACCCCAGGAAGGGTCACATGTTTCTCCTTACTATGTCAGTATCACTTTTTCATGACTCTTGTAATTATAGTGATTCTTTTCCCATTTAGGGATTAAGTTCTTGAAATTTCCCATGGTAGAAGAATTTGTGATTGAGAAAGCTGAGATCTAATAGTAAAATGATCAAAGTTCCATAATATAAGGTCATCTTAAGTTCACCCAAATAATGCAATAAAGATAGAAAACCAAAATAATAGCAATGATGATGAAACATATTAGGATGCCCATTCCAGTGCAAAGTAAAAACTCTTTTAGGAGTTCTCTTCCTCTAAGTTCTACTAAGTTTGAACTTGTAATTTTATTTTATTTTGGTGCAGGTAAATGAATATTAACAGTCATTTGTTTTCTGTCTCAAGTTCTTTCTTCCCAATGCTTAATGCCTAATCACAACATTTTCCAAAGCATATTTTTCAGGGTGCTAATACACTAACATTCCAATACGCTCCATGAAAAATGGGTTCCATTGTCCAAAAATATTATGAGGATTGCTATATACTATATTTTCCTTCTTGGAATTTCTACTTCATTGTATTAGAGACTGCAAGAAGATCTGCAGTATAAAAAAAATTTCTTTGACTTTTGTTTTAGCTTGATATTTCATAAAGTTGTTTGAAAACTAATTAATCTGGCGTGTGTGTGTGGTGTAAGATGTTTAATGAAAATCCTTTAGAAATCGCTTTGGAGGAGTCTGTCTTAATGCACAGGGTTATTAAGAGTGTTGTATTAACTTATATTGATGTATCTAGCACAATATTCAGAATATATAAGGTGATGAGCAAATGCTGTTATTTAAAATATTATTATTGTCTTCTGGTCATTTCTCCCCTATCTCTGCCGAAGACTTCTTTAAAATCCACTTTCACTTGTGATCATCAAATTAGCAATTATCTGCATGGCTTATTCAGTTCCTCTTCTTCACACAGGAAGAAATGTAGCTTAAGAAATGTAGTCAACTTCCTTTATCTTTCCTCAGGGGGAAAAAAAAAATATATATATATACACACACACACACACACACACACACACACATTTACACACATACACTGTCTTCTCTGCCATTTTTGTTTTATACTTTCGACCTCTAATCTTCAGTTCTCTCCTTTTATAATTTTCTTTGATAAGAGTGATTGACATTTTTCTGATTCCAGAATCAAAAATTCTCCTGATTTCTCATAAGATAGATAAGGCATGTACTTGCAAATACTTTTATAGTAAGAGGAAATAATATTTAAGTTGTTTGTATGTGTCTTTATAAATCATGGAATATCTAAAGCAAGGAATATATCTTTTTTAACTTTTGTTTTTTATCAATTGGTACACCCTAAAGAGTCTCAAAAAATGTTTAATAGATATATGAGTGAGTACTATATTTGATTTGGTTTAGGAGAAATAAAGTTTCAAGCCAGAACTAGAATGGGAAATCTCAAGACAATATGGTACTAATCAGGAGGACTGGACAGGGCATTCCCTGAATCTGCAACCTCCACGGTCCATCTCTATATCAGTCATGTTCTATAGTGGACCACTGGTTTCATAGTAGGTGCTCAACAAATATTTGACAAATGAATGAAGAAACTATGTCAAATTTCCTAGATCAAGATAGAAGAAGCAACGTGGACAGGAAAGCCAAATTTGCTAAGAACTGTGGGAAGTTTCCCAGCATTTCTTCCACAGTTTGACTAGCTCTGCCCTTTTTTCTGCTTTGACTTCCAAACCAAAGTGGGTCTCTGGAAGCAGAAAACAATTTGGAAAAATCCCTTCAAAAAGAACATGAGATCTGGGGCCGGCCCAGTGGCGCAAGCGGTTAAGTGCGCGCGCTCCGCTGCGGCGGCCCGGGGTTTGCTGGTTCGGATCCCGGGCGCACACCGACGCACTGCTTGGCAAGCCATGCTGTGGCGGCGTCCCATATAAAATGGAGGAAGATGGGCACAGATGTTAGCCCAGGGCCGTCTTCCTCAGCAAAAAAAGAGGAGGATTGGCGGTTGTTAGCACAGGGCTGATCTCCTCACAAAAAAAAAAAAAAAAAAATGAGATCTAAAGATCGGTATTAAGGTCTTTCTAAATATTAATGCGTGCCTTCAATTAATAAATGAGCCAATATTACTGAGATTGATTGAATTCATATTGTAATGTTCAAGACCCAATGCAAACTGAGTTTGGCATTTCCAGACCAGAAACAAGAGATTTCATAGAAATTCTCTGCAATCAGTGGGTAAGCCCTGCTTCCACATTCTTCTCCCCAAGTGGCTTTGCTCGGTGGCCACATCTGCAGCCCCTGTGCCAGTCATTCAGGACAAGAGAGGAATAAACTAGTTTTGAGCCAGCTAGAGGGACGATTGAGTCAACAGTTGATCCAAGAGGAAGTCCTGGATCAGCTAATTCTTTTTGCTTTTGTCCTGCTTTTCCAGAAGTAGAAAATCTCTTGGCCAATAGCTTTCAGCTTAATTTCTAGTCCCAACTACCTATCTGACCTCTTGATTCTGCATCCATCAGCCTCTGACCTGTTCACCTGGCCTTCTTTCCTGCCTTTCTCTGACCTCAATGCTTATGTGTGTCCATCAGACCGGCCAGCTTACTATTGACCTCAAGATGACATTGATTTCTATTATGGGCTCACATCTACAGAACTTTTCTTGGTTTTCACTCTTTAATGTGTCTTCACTGCCTACAGATCCTGATACCAAAAGGGAAAAGGGAATCATTCTCATAATCTTGATTGAAAGCTAAAACAATACTATTCATGTATGTTGAGATGCAAGGAAAATAAACATTTCTGGGTTAGGCATTTTATTTTTCACTAATTAGGAACAAGCTTATTTGGAAAGATAATTATCTTTCCGTCTTGGGATTCTATTATAATGGATGACTACCTAAGTGCTAATACAATAGAAATAGACCCTGAGGGGTAGGGGTTCTGAGAATGGATATCAGGCTGATCCTGAGTCAGTAGTAAAGTACTATTTTCTTTAAAAAGAAACATAGTATTAAAAACTGTGGAAGATTTATTAATTTGAAATATGAAGTAAGCTTTCCATTAAATTCTGAATGTTTGTGCTCTTATTAGAGCACAGTGCACAGTTCGGTACTTCTTTACTAGAAAAGTTGGGAGGAAAATTAAAAGAGTAAATAAACTTACCCCCAAAAAGGTAATAGGTAGGAAATAGGTAGGAAAAAGTTAAAGTAAATTTTCATCATGCAGGGAATAGTCTTCAACATCAATGACTGACTGAATCAATAGTTGATTTACTTTAAAATGTTTGGGTAGCTACTAGGTGCTGGCACATTATGGGAGGTGGCATTAAATAAGAACTAATCTGGCTCTCAAGAATGTCATGACTTAGCAAACTATTGAATGAACTTCAAAGTAGAGAAAGCACTCTTGGACTGAGAACGGTTGATCAGGTCTTCATTTTCCCATTGATGGCAATATAATACCAAAGACAGCGTTAAATATCAGGATGAGAACGGAGAGAATTGAGACGTATAACTAGATTCTTAGATGTTAGAATGGTAGAATAGAATAGTGGGGCCTATCTTCTATGGAGGTCAAGTTAGGCATAATCAATTATTCTTTTTCTTGCTAAGTTGTTACATGACCTTGTCTGGGAAAAGTCAGCAATGTGAGGAATTTGGTTTATTGCTGCAAACCTATAGCCCTTTGTTTCTGTTTATTGGGCTTAGAGTCAAACCACATTAGCTGTGCTCAAAAGTATGGGTGATCTTGTGTGAAAGACAGAAATGTTTTATCTTAAAAACAAATTAGTTAGCAGGAACCAATGATCCACAATAATTTGTTTTGAATTGAGACACAGAAAGCACATGGGACTTGGCATTAGAAAACAGAGGTACTTGTTCCAGGAATGGTACAAACCCGTATGCTGCTTTTGGCAAGACGATTAATTCCCTCTCATCTCATTTCTCTCAGCTATAAAATCTGGGGGCAATCTAGAAGATCCTTTCCAACTCGAAATTTTGAATTCTGCAATCACTTTTACGTTAGTGTCTGAAGACAAAAGGTAGTATTTGTTATTGTGTTTATTTTTTCCTTTCCAATATGAGGCTTTAACAAAATAAAATGTTACATTAGCCTCAAATAAAGCTTTCTATTTTTCAATTTTTTAAAAAATGATTAAATGATTTGGGGTGTTAGGGTACAGTGGAGTAGAAAATGAGATGATGAAATTACACACTTCTACCTAATATTGTGTATCCCTCCCTCCGAGTGTTTCTATGTACAGATTATTTTCTAACTGATAATAGCAATTATATGCAAGCACATTACAGGGTTTTTAGGCACAATTAATTTTGCAGGAGAAGAGAAATGAAGTTGTATTAATTATTTTTTATTATATAAATACATTTCTATATCCTTTATAGGTTTTTATCTCTTTGAGAAAGAGAGAGAGAGAGGGAGAGGGAGAGAAAAGGAGAGATAGAGAGACAATGCAGATCTGCCAAATTGTAATAATTGTGTCAGCCCAGTTGCCACATATGAACCATCCCATGGCTTTGGATGTCATTTTCAGTTAATTGCTAATTTATGTCTAAATTATTTAGTAGCTTTGATTTTGATTCTGCAACACCTAGAGGCAATGATCTGCACTAGAAACTAACAGCCTGTAAAAATTTGGTTTTAATAACAGTCATTTGCTCTTAGAAGTTAAATAATGAAAATGCTATATAAACATTAGGGAGGAGGAAAAATATTCAAGGAGTACTTAGGACATTTGAGTACAGAATTTGTTGAAAGTAAATTTATTCTAGAAGAAATTTGTTTGAGCATTATAATCCCAAAGTTCCCTACCAATTAATGAAAATAATATTTGAAAAATGAAAAAACAAGAACCTAAGAGAATTATTACATTATTTGAAAAAATGGCATACACACAATTTAAGTGAAAATAAATGCTATAATCAATTGCCTTCCAGTAAGCTTAATATAAATTTTTGAGGGTGACCTCTATATAAGTAGATATTAGCTTCCAGATAAAATGACAAAATTCAAATTAGTAACTTATTATGCATGCATAATAATTATAAGAGCTAATAATTAATGTGTATGCTACGTGCCAGGCTTTATTCTTATTACTCTATAAGTAAACTCATTCAAACCTCACACAAACTTATGAGGTAAATCCTATTACTATTTTTATTTAATAGAAAAGGGCAACTGAGGCATAGGGAGGCCATTTGCCAGATCTCGCAATGCTAATCGTAGTCTACTTTTTCTGTGCATGTATGCATATATACAAATACACACCCACTAGGAAAATAGTACTAAATATTAATGCTATATAAATACTCTGTGAGTCAAAACATTTAATAGCAAGTAAGAATAGTAAATTACCAGAAGAAAAAATAGTGTTCATAACTTAACGCTATGTCTAAAAGTAGGCACTGCAAAATTGGAGCTCTACGTTCAGTCCTCTAAAATGTTTTCATTTATCTTCCCTTGTTTCTCTTGAGTATTTAATTCACAGCTTGCTATTGAGGGTCAAATAAGATAATAGACATGGAATCATCTCACCTCCCTGTTTACCACTATGCATAACACTGTCTTACACACATATAACAATTTTTAAAGTATTATGTCTTTGCATGTCCCTGGCATGCTCCTAATGCTATACATGCATCATTTTATGTGTTTGCAGATATTCCTCTCATACAAAGTTTATATTCACTCATTGATTCACCAAATATTTATTGAGCTACTATCATTTATCAGATGCTGGTAGGTAATACGAGGAAAATGATGGATGAAATATGCTGACTATCTTTAGGATAGTCAAGTAACTAGATAATTATTGTATGATGCATTAAGTCTAACATTAGGTAGCATTTATCAGGAAGAAAAGGAGTCAGTCAGTGTTATAAGCAGGGAAATGAGATGTATTTTAGAAAGACCACTCCTTATACAATACGGAGACTGAATTGCAATGGTGCAATGATGGAGATATAGAAGCCAGTTAGGAGACCTTTAGTAATACAGGAGAGAAGTGTTGGTGACTGCGACAAGAACAGTGGCAGAGGAGATATACAAATTCCTAGAATTTCATGAGATCTAATCAGTAGGATTTGGAAAGTAATTTAATATAGTAGAATAAATAATAACTTCCAGTTTTATGGGATGGAAAATGGTTGAATGCAAGAGAACTAGAATTTTCTAGTACAATTTTTTGTATATTGAGTTTGAAGTAACTGTGGTACCTCCAAGCACATGAGTTCATAATACACATTTGTTCTTATGAACCCATGAAAGGAGAGACATCAGATTGAAAGTATAAGATGACCAATGATGGGACACTAAGAAATACCAACCCATAAGGAAATGACAAAAAAAGAAAAGCCCTGAAAGTGGATTGAGAAGCATCCAAAAAATTGGAAAAAATTTAGTGTTATCAATGTGATGTCAAGGGCCTCAACTAATCAAAAGATTACTCAATGAAAACAGAAGCAAGTACTAGAATTCGAAGTGTTTGAGGTTCAAACTAGACTAGTGATGATCAAATGCAGTCATTTGTTTCTTCGGCCAGTGTGTTCAAAATAAAATACTTAACGCATGAAAAGCTAAGTGGATATTGCTTTTAAGCAGTCATTTGGCTTAAATAAAGGGATCACTGTTTGTATTCTCTAAGAATGAATTTAGGAAGAACCACAAGGTTAGGTAAGCAGTGAGGTATATAGTCAACTATTTGTAGGAACAATCCAAGAGATTATCTGAGAATGGTCCAAATGCAATCAATCTTTCTTACGAGAGTGCAAACTCAATGAGGCACAGCTGGATTCTGTGTGCTCCTAAGAAAGTCTCTATCTAGACAATTATTTTGTTCCTCTTCTGAAGAAGGAATATGTTAAAAGAATGGGTAATGTTGGCCAGGCATACACAGGAGGAGATATATATTTCCTCCTGCGATATATAGTTCATCCTGTGTATATGGCATAATAGGTTTCAGCAAGGAAGCTCTTCTGCCCCACAAGTGTGGAGAGACCCATCTCCTAGGTAGTTTAGCTTCTTGTTTGATAAGTCGACATTGTGGTTTTTATATGTGGATCTTTGTGAGCTTAGTTAATAAAATTTGCCCCCTTTAGGAGACATGCCTGCTCATGGAATGTTGACAAAAACTCTTCCTATGAGGGCCAGATCCTGAACTAAGGTGTATCTTCTTGAGTAAAGCCTTCCTATGAGGATCATGTCATGATGTCTCGCAGGCCAGCTTTTCTCTGGTGACCCATGACTTTGGTATGCACTTTTCAAAACTATAAAACTGTCCCAAAGGGTAAAGCTTTATCTTTTATTGGAAAATTATTTGCTAAATCTTTAAACAAATTGCATTGCTATGAATAATTCTAATAGCAGACTTTTCATTTTACTCAAATATAGGATAATAGGTAATATTTTTTCATTAAAACTACAGACAAGATTTTTCAGCTAAAAATAGACTTGGAGTTTGAGGTCTGTTCTGATTAAGACCTATGTTCTATCTCCCTGGGAACCAGTAGCTAGATCTCTCTCTCTCTCTCTCTCTTTCATTCATTTATTTGTTTGGTTTTTTTAAATTATTTATTTATTTCACCATGGCCACTAACACCTAACACTGACAATTCATCTTGAGAGTTTGAGCCACTTGTTATAAGAGGGATCCAGCAAAGGGTGATGGATGGAATTAGGCAAAGACAAACCCATCACTGACTAGAAAAATAATTTATATATTCAGAGCCTTACTAAAGGTGGAGTAGGTGAGATGACTTACCAAAGAAGGTGGGTATGTGTCTGACAGTTTGCAACACCCTTCACTTGCAGGATAGAATTCCTGATAAGCATCCTCCTTGCCATCTCCCCAATTCATTTTTCTAATTGGAATATACAGAAAGCCTTAGTATAAGGTAATATTGCAACATGACCCTTAAGATTAAATTCAGACTCCAAACACCTTCCATTTGAACATTTTTCTATTTCCCCTCATGACCAACTTAATCTCAAACCACACTCAAATGTTATTGAAAACCAAAGTTGGCTGAGTTTACCAGGGTCACTGGATCTTGGGAAATTATCTTAAGTCATTTTTAAATGAGAAAGCAGATGCATTATGTTAGCATTTAAGTCAACTGAATCTGCTAGAATTTTATTTTGTTTTGTGTTAAAATCATTTGTCTTTCCTCTCACTCAGTTATTCTAAAATAGGTCTCTCTGAAGCCTCCCTTTTATCACTGCTTGGATTTATAGTGTTCAGATGATACCCTGCAGGAAAACTTAATCAAATATATGAGCAAAGTTCCTTTCTTTACACAAAGAAGTGAAAGCCTGTCCTCATCCCTGCTCCTGATGTATTAAAATTTCAGTCCAATGAAACACTAGAATTTACGTGAATAGACTCTGCAATATAAAAAGTGAGTATTTCAATTCCAACTCCTGTAGCCATAAGAAAATATTTGAATATTATATTCCTTGATTTCTTGTTTATTAATGTTAAATATATTTTGAGAACAGATGAAGGGAATTATCTGAGATGGATAATGTAAGCTGAAGTTGAGATGACCCTGACATTTTTATTTCTTTTTTAAAATGGAGATGCTAGCATAACTTTAATGGAAAAAAGCCTGTGAATCTAAGGTGATATTAAATACATTTATATTACATGTATACAAACACAAAATAACCATATAAAATAACTAACTGAAGAGGTAATTAGAAAAGGGCTTCCTGTAATAAACACGCAGTACCCCGGAAGAGCGTCAGATTTTTCCCTTAATTTTATTACGTAGATGCTACAATATTCACAAATTAATAATAGAAATTCCTTGATTTATTTTGGATAAATCTATGTTTCTCAAAGGCACTCTTGGCAAAGCACCGTTATTACTTTATTTAACAAGACTTTTGCCTACTTGAGCTTAACAAACAAATCTAATGGCATGAAAGAATTTAATTTCAGAGCTGAATGATAATTTGTTAGGCACTGTTAATTCACATAATTCAAAGTTAATTATGTTTGCAATATTAAGAGTGGGGTAAGTTTGTTCTGTTGAGCTATAGCTTTTATGAAATTTTATATTCTGATTAAGCAAACCTGATTGACAAGAATATATCACAAATTGTAATATTTACAGGAGATATTTTGTGTGTACATGTGTATGTCTAATCAAATCATGTTTCAGTCTAATTCAGTCACACTTGGTCGATTCTGTATCTACTTCATGAAGACTCATGTTTTGTTTTTTGAGACATTCATTCATCGGTTACTATTGAAGCTGAAATTCTTAAACGTCATTTGCTATTGTTGTTTTTCTTCTTCATAATGTAAAAGTTTGGTATTTTATCTTTTTGGCTGAAGGTCTATGGGACTTGCGAAAAAAGTGTAATAAATTACACTTCTAAAGAACATTAAAATTATCTTCTCAAATGTGAACTTGTGGTTCATCTCTTCCATAATATTATCTCTTCTAGTCAAGCTTTAAATAACAATGGAAACTTTTACTTCTTGTATGCCCCAAACAGAAATATCAGAGAAACCATTTTAGCTTTCAGAAAACATGGAGAGCAGCATATCATATCTATTACATTTTCAAAGATGACCCTGTGACAAGAGTTTGGAAATTTGTTGACATATCACTGTATTTTAAATGATCAAAGCCACTTTGGGATGTGTTAAGCATGAGAAGCAAACAATACACAAAGAACACATGATAGAGAGTAGGTTTATCGTGGGTCCCAAATTTTGCATACTTGTTACCTTGAACCTTTAGTGGAATTCAGAGAATGAGTTATAAATTCCAAGGAAATTCTTCAAATCTCTTTGTTCAACCTCAGCATCATTTATCTCTGTGAACCCAACTGCCAATTTTTGAACCAGTTGGATGCCTTCATTAATTTCTTTCCAATCGTTACACCTTCTCTAGATGCCTACCTATCCCATTTCAAAGCTCGCATAGTTAAGGACAACTTTTAAAAATAGTACTCTTAGATGTATGAGTTCTTTTTATATTTTGGATATTAACCCTTATCAGATACATGGTTTGCAAATCTCTTCTCCCAATTGTTAGGCTGTTTTTTCATTTTGTTGATGGTTTCCTTTGCTGTGCAGAAGTGTTTTAGTTTGATGTAGTCCCATTTGTTTATTTTTTCTCTCGTTTCCCTTGCCCGGTCAGACATGGTGCTCGAAAATGTGCTGCTAAGAGCAATGTTGACGAACGTACTGCCTATGTTTTCCTCTAGAAGTTTCATGGTTTCAGGTCTTACATTCAAGTCTTTAATCCATTTGGAGTCAATTTTTGTGTACGGTGTAAGGTAAGGGTCTACTTTCATTCTATTGTATGTTTTTGGCTCCCTTTTCAAAAATTAGCTGTCCATAGATGTGTGGATTTATTTCTGGGCTCTTGATTCTGTTACATTGATCTGTGTGTCTGTTTTGTGCCAATACCATGCTGTTTTGGTTACTACAGCTTTGCGGTATATTTTGAAATGAGGGAGTGTGATACCTCCAGCTTTTTTATTTTCTCTCAGGATTCCTTTGGCTATTTCGAGTAAAACTAACAACCCAATGAAAAAATGGGCAAAACATCTGAACAGACATTTCTCCAAAGAAGATATACAGATGGCCAAGAGGCACATAAAAAGATATTCAGCATCACTATCAGGGAAATGTAAACCAAAACTACAATGAGATATCACCTCATTCCAGTCAGAATGGCTATAATTAACAAGACAGGAAATAACAAATGTTGGAGAAGATGTAGAGAGAAAGGAACTCTTATACACTGCTGATAGGAGTGCAAACTGGTGCAGCCACTACGGAAAACAGTATGGAGATTCCTCAAAAAATTAAGAATAGAACTACCATACAATCTAGCTAATTCACCACTGAGTATTTATCCAAAGAACATGAAAACATGAATGCATAAAGATACATGCAACCCTGTGTTCATTGCAGTGTTATTCACAATAGCCAAGACTTGGAAGCAACCTAGGGTGCCATTAAGGGATGAATGGATAAAGAAAATGTAGTATATATACACAATGGAATACTACTCAGCCATAAAAAAATGATGAAATCTGGCCATTTGTGACAACATGGATGGAACTTGAGGGTATTATGTTAAGTGAAATAAGTCAGAGGGAGAAAGTCAAATACTGTATGATCTCATCCATAAATAGAAGATAAAAACAGCAGCAATAGCATAGAGACAGAGATTGGATTGGTGGTTACCAAAGGGGAAGAGGGGAGGGAGGAGGGTGAAAGGGGTGATTAGGCACATGTGTGTGGTGATGGATTGTAATTAGTCTTTGGTTGGTGAACATGACATAATCTACACAGGAATCGAAATATAATGAAGTACACTTAAATTTATATCACATTATAAACCAATGTTACTGGAGTAAAAAAATAATAATAAAAAAAATTTAAAAAATAAAATAGTACTTTTAGCTGAATAATAAAAGCAGCCATTTTTAGTTAAAGTAGCCTTGTCAACAGAATAGAATAAAATGTATAGAGTCATATACTTTCTTTACAAACTGTGAACTGACTACAAGTTAGTTAAAAATTTAATGTTTATTAAAATTTGTTGAACTTCTTTATGCTCATTTTTTGTTGTCTGTCTTCACAAGAGAGAAACTAAACCTGTTTCATAAAATAAACACTCAAATTTTTCTTGCTAAAAAGCTCGTGTTTTTATTTTGGTATATTGTTAAGACTTGTCTGCTTTCCGTTGAGTCTTCTGGTTCATAACGTTCCCGGTTTTAATTTGCATCCTTTTCATGTTGGTTAACTAGTTTCGAAGGTTAGATCGAGATGATTAAGTAAATCTCCGGCAATCGGAAAATGTCTACGTAGGAACCAGCTCACTTGTGCTTCCTAAATTCTGTAGGGCCACTGGTGGTGGGCCTTGGACACATGCCGCCTGACTTAGACATGCTCGTCTCTTTCCCGGGGTTGTATTAGTCGTGAGCCATGGTGCTTCAGTACTTTACAGAATGTCCACAGACACAAGTGTTTGGTAACAAAATCGAGTTCTTGGCCCTCGTGTTTTCACTAATGAGCCTTATATTTTGCTGCAGTAAGCAAGCCAGAACGATCTAATTTTCATGTCCGAAAGGGTACACTTCTCAAGTTCAAGTTCAAATGTTATTGCTCATAAAATACCAGAACTTTCCTAGTTGGGACAGTCTGCACTTGCAAGTATGTCTGAATTGAAAAGAAGGTTCTCTTAAGTATTTAAAGAGTATCCAAGAATGGCTGCTGGTAAGAAAGTAGGTTGAACCAATAAGGGCATTAAAAATTCAAATATAAATTAGTAGATGAAAATCACTTCAGATAAAAAAGACTGTTATCTGAATTATAGGATAAAGGATGTGGAATGGACCTTATTATTTAATTCTGTACGGACTTTTACAGATGAGGAAACCGAGAAACGGAGGGCTTGATTAAGGCTTCTGTATTATTTCTGGAATGGACACAGAAACTAATTCTTGAAGATGAGTGTGTCACTCTTCCTCTCTGTTCCCAGGAATTTCTAGCCTAGGAATTGTTAAAATGCTTTTATTTCTCTCGTTTTGAGAATTTATCTGAGTTCCTCATTTTGGTTTTATAAAATGTTCTTACTGAGATAAATCTTTGAAATTACTGTATTAAAAGTAAAACAGTAATAACAAATCAATACTGCCTTGCACCTCTAATTTTACCTGCCTAGAATGTGGGAATATAGATAGTCTCAGGCCCTTTCATACTTTTGACAAAGACATTCTGTTAGTGATGTTCTAAAATGCTTGGACCTTGGATTTCAAAACTACTTGACTAGCTAGAACAGTGCATTTTCAGGGCTCTCAATTCATAGGTATGCCTCCCCTTAGTATCTGGATCCTTCCTCTCCATGAAACTCGGTTCCTCAGTGCAGATGTACTACTTTCAGCATGTGAACAGCGTCACTGGCTCCCAGGTCTTCTAGGCTAACACCTTAAACCTGGCATAGCTTTATAAAAATAAAAAGGCAGTTTCCAATGGCCTAACCACTCTTGGTCATCAATCTAATTATACAATTAGGCGTTGTGTATACACATCAGAAAAATATTGCCAATTTTTCTGGAGCCTTATTTGTAAAAAATCATCTGCATTTTCCAAATGATTTGCTTAGGATTAAAAATCTTTTACAGAGAGGTGAAAACTACTTAATCAAAAAATAACTTTTTTAAAAAAATTCAAATCATCTTCTGTGCACTTAGGGAAAAAAAGGAGATTCTTGAGTTCCTAAAATGTAGCTTCCATAAACTGATAGATTCATTATTATATATTCCCAATATTCCTACAATTATATTAGTAAGAATTTTTAAAGTGTATTTTGGAATCATGTGTATGACGTAGACAGTTATCTAGATACACATTTTTTTCCCTTTAAATAAAATTATATGCCTTACTCAATGAAGGTAAGATTTGGGGAGCTCTACTAAAATTAACATATCCCTTGAAAATGGTTACTGCAAGGTAAACTCTCAAATCTGATTTACTTTATTTGTTTGCCTTATTTAGATCTTTTCCTGGGTCTTCAGTAAGCAAGTTTAACCTGCTCAGCCAGCTGGTGGTAATTAAGGTCTACTTCACCATTGCCATTGCAAGCAGCAGCTGTTGCCCTAGTCATTCAGAATAAAAACAAAAAAGGATGGCAAAAAGCCCTCCCAGATCAATTATAAAATAAATTTATTTTTTTTATCTCTTTACCTTCAGGGGAAAAGAAATTCAGCTCAAAAGGCCAGCAACTTTTATTTTCCAAAATTAAATATTTAGAGAAAATTCACCCCCAGAAATAGAGTAAGAGGAAACATTCTTGGTATGTCTCTCAAGTTAGCATTTATCTTTTTTTTAAATCAAGAAAGCAGGATTAAAATTAACTTTTCAGTTCATTTCTAGATATTTATAACAATAATTTATTTTTTTGAAGCTTTTGCACACCATGCATTGGACTTTTATTACTACTACTGCCATTATTATTATTACCTTGTCTAAGTGTAGTGTATGGCATCCCCCTGGAGGCCTGTTAGGGTGCTACTTGTCAAGGAATTCAATCACAGGGATTGTAGAAAAGGCCACAGGCACCCAGAAATCTGGGAACAGAACACTCAGGCAAGAGCATTTTTTTTCAGGCAGCGGTAGTTAGCTCTGGCGTTATGCAGGGTGAAGATTTCTTGTTTACTTCGGTGATACAGATACAACACATTCAGGGATGTTATTCAGTCATGGGCCAATTAGGCAGCTGGAATCAATAGACGTTGTTCAGATGGAAGCATAGTGGGTCCATTGAAGCCAGGCTGTTCCAGGAACTCGAGCAAGACAGCTTCCTTAGAGAAAATCCTTCTCCCCAGTCCTCCCTGTTCTTTGAAACTGAAGTGGAGATTCTGTGGAATTTCCCCCTGCAGTACAATTATGGAGTTGCATCCTGAAAGCATTTGACTATAATAACAGCAACAGCAGTCTCAGTAGTTAGATAATGGTATGAAATTTGCGAGCGGGAAATGTTTTCCTAGCAATGGGTGATAATGGATAATAAACAGTGGCTGTAGATTATGTGAGACTGCTAGCGATCAATATTCTAAAATGCTTCTTGGCATCGATGCTGTTTTATTGACAGAATGAGTATCACTGTTTGTGTCAATAGCAGCATGAGCAGCAGATTGCAGATGTGCAAAACCGATTAAGGAAATTTGAGGGTCTCAAATCCCCCTAAATTTCATACTTCAACATACCTTAGAAATGTGTCAAAAACCCAGAAGGCATAAATTTTATTAAAGTAATTTCAATGGGTAATTCTATAGTAAATGATAAGTTAGAAACAGTGAATTAACTGATGCTAGGCTACAGTAGAATATTTTACTGAACCTCCAAATCTCTGCCTTATTTTACCAACATACGCATCATATATGTTTCAGTTGTGTCTAAAATTTAGCAACCTATGACTTGTTTATATTTTCTTTGGATATTTATGAAATTATGTTAGAAGTCTAGTGAGGTTAATGAAGGATAGACACGTTATTTAAGTTTGAATAAGTGCTGATGGATTCTTAATTTGTCTGCTTTCTGTATTATCTTACACAATACAGTTGAATGCAAAGTAATTACTGACGCAATTAGAGAATTTTTTTCCCTGATATTAAATCATGTATCATTAGATCACTAGACTGATCGATATGTGCCTGTTACTGCCCAAGTTGGGGGAGGGGGAGTTGTCTGCCCACAACAAGACATGCCAATATTTGAGAGGGAACGTGGTAGGAGAGAAAGGACTTCATTACAGCTTGCTAGCAATGGGGAAGATGGCTGACTAATGTCTAAAAGAACCATCTTACAGAACAAAGACTACAGGCCAGTTATATAGGGGGCTGGTCTCCGGGTGGGGCATCCATCTGATCTCCAGAGGGGGCCAGATATCTGGTCTTACTTCCTAATAGTCTTTTGTTTTACTAGATATGCATCAGAGACCAGAGCAACGCCCTATACCCTGATGTTTGAGTTGTCATTGATGATGGCTATCAGCATAGATTCTCTGCCCAGGGGTCATCACATTCCTAAGGAACTCAAAAGAACAAAGTTATTGACTTATTGCAGCCAGGAGGGCCCATAAAATCTACAGAGCATTTCTGGGTTAGTTAATCAGAGGTCATTCAAAGTTAGAATATGGTTTCTTTTCTGCAATATGGCTTCTCTTATGTCAATCTTGTGTTGAGCCGGTATCATGCCCTGTTATTATGTTAATTCTTTTTTAATACTATGGCACACTTTATTTTAAAACTTTTATTTTCTTGGGGACAGGAGAATGGGAGCATACAATCTTCAGCAAAAATAGTGGTTTCAATACGCAGAATAATACAGGAAAATACTGCAAGTCAGGTCCTCAGACTGTTGAGTATATACAGTTCCTTTCCACTTTCTGAACTTCTGTCTTTTTTCCACCTTCCATCTTCCATTGCTTATTTCACCTTACCCTCACTTGCTTCCTTCTTCTGTTTTTCCTTTACATCTCTGAAATAAAGTGTGTAACAAAGACAATTTAAGGGGTCAGATTCCAGACCCGTAAAACCTCTCCAAGAAAATGGCCCTGCCTCCCAGTCTGGAAGGGCCCTTTGGAGGTGCTAATAAAGAGGCTCAGCCCAGGTATGGCTCTGAGGGGTGGAGCTCTGCCATGCTCATTGCTGTTTTAATAGCCAATCAGCACTTACATTGGTTCTGATCAGACCAAATGCTGTGGCGCCATCTCACGCTTTACAGAAATCTGAGACAACCGTTTCAGCGTTGGACTTGCTTATTCTTTCTACTCGCTGTGTAACTGTAACCTAGGAAGAAGAGAGAATTAACAAAACATCAAGTGCATCTCAGGTCGCCTCATAGGTTTGAAGAACTTCAGTCAAGCTTATATGTGGAGCTCTGTTCTGTGTGTAGCATTTAATACTGCGCATTAGAGAAGCAACAGTGTAAAGGTGATCTAGAAGATTCTAGAATTATTCCTGCTAACGATTTAAGGATCAAACCCTCTATTTAAAAAATAACTCCTTGCTGAATGTGAAAATGAGGTTTCAAGGAAACCGTTATGTCTGATGTTGCATTAGGAAGGCGAAACTTTGGAAACAAAAGCATTTAATAGATGGCCAGTTTCTAATCTACGTTTTATTTCAGGACTTAGGAAAACACAAGCCAGATGAATTTGTGAACTATGGTGCTTTCCCAATATCATTAATTTATTCTAAGTTGATGAGTTTACCGTTAACACAATCTGAAAATGAAAATAATAATAGCATCCACCTCATATGGTTTTTAGGGGTTAGAAGAATTAATACATTTATGGTTCTCAGAACATTGTCTGGCACAGTGTTCAAAAAATGTAAGCTGTTATTATTATTATGACACATGTGCTCATAATTTTACTGACAGAGGAACTTACATGGTTTATTTATTTATGAAAACCTCTTGCTGTGAACAATATTGTATAAAAAATAGACCAAAATCAGCTACCGAGGATGGGAGAAAATTACTCTGTCTTGGATTAGGGGCAAGTGCAGGAAAGTCTTCATGGAAAGGGTAATGTTTGAATGGGGTTTTGAAGGATAGATAGAAGCTTGCCAAAATGGGAATAGGCAGGATTAATTTTCAGTGCAAGACAAATAACATTATTCTGTGTTTAGAGGTGGTCTGGGTACTTCTATCATATTTGCTAGGTCAATGTTTATCAATTTTTATGTGTATACACATCACCTGAGAACCTTGTTAAAAATGTAGATACTGATTTATTGGGTCTGGGTCAGGACCTGAGCTTTTGCATTCCTGTCAGGCTTCCAGGTGACTCAGTCCATACTTTGGGTAGAAAGGCAGTAGACTACTATAGTCTCTGGAGTCTCAGTGTTGTCTTTAGATAAGTGTTAACCTATTTATTAAGGAATGAAAAAGAAAAGAACACTTCTGCAGAAACAGTCACCACTCACACAAATTGTGGCACAGACTGAATAACTACCTCTGGTGGACGTCATTTTAGCGTCGTTAACCTGGGGTCCATGGATGAGTTTTAGGTATCTCTGAATCCCTCAGATTGTACATACAATTTTCTATGAGTTTAATCATTTTTCATGGAAGAGGGTCCATATCATTCATCTGTTTCCCATGATTTTCTTCCCTTACCTCACTCGTATGAGTAGAGGTTCTGGTCCCTATTCCCAGAGTTGTTTCAGCACACTTCTCCTGTGTCTGTGCTGAGGTGTGGTCAGCTGCCGTCTCTGACTTATCTTAGGCTTTTCTAGATTGACATCTAGAGATGGCTTTGCAAAAATTGCATTGGATAAATTAGTGGGGCAAACATCAAATCTAGGAATTTAGGTCAATAACTTGTGCTCAGAATATCCCATATGTGGCTGGATCTATATCCTGGCCAAGTCAGGATGTTGGTATTAACAGGTACAAGGTGATTATGGTGGCTGGTAAGTGACAAAACGCAGAGAACGGCTGGATCTAGCCCCAGTGGGCTACGAAGGCTGGCTGAGACTTAGTCCTGTCACATTGATGAGACAGTGGAGATATGTTCAGGGGCCTGGGAGCTAGCCTAGAGAGCTGTGGCTTTCTTTAAGGCCTCAGAAGGGAGAGAGATGGTCTCATAACTCAGTTAGGCAAGGATTTGGTAAAGGGTTAGAATGAAAAGTTTCTTAATAGTAGTTCCCTTCCACTGAGACCCAAAAGACTTGTATGGAATTGGCAGTGCTCATAACGCCAGTGGTGCCTTTTTCCTTTGAGGAGCACACTCATAATTCAAGGGCCTCACAGTATACCAAAACTGACAGCAGCCTCTTTGGGAGACGCCATAATCCAAGGATGGGGGCGGCAAAAGCAAAGGCCCTCTCCTGGCTCTAGGTCTTACTTCTGAAGACTGAAACCTCACACTACAAACTGCAAAGCTGAAGGTTCCTGACCTTCTTGACCTGTCCTGGGCTGATGCATGCACAGGGGCTCTGCTTGGGTGAGGGACAAGCAGCAGCAGGCAGCACCAGATTGGCGGGTGGTGGCATTGTGGCTTTTGTTTGGAGCCAGCAGCTGCGGGGAGAAGTGTGTCATGCTCTTGGAAAGGAATGCTGGCAAGAACTGGACGGCTTGTTAGGGTTCTAGTCAAGCCAAGTAACCTAAGCTTCGATGAATGTTTTAGTTCCAATTGAGAACACTCGAGTATAAATCAGGAATCAGGACGGATAGCTGGTCATACATATCTTACACACAGGCTGGAAGTCAGGAGAAAGTCTGCAATTTAGTGAGCATGTAAATGGATATTGGTTTGTCCCAGATCTACTGGATGCCAGAACAAGGGCAGTCAGTAAATCTAGACTCAGGTAATGCGAGGCTAGAGATGCTGATATATGACCAGACTTGCTTAGGACTGAGTTGAACCTGAGGCAGGGCTGGATATGCTGGTTGAAAAGCCTCAGTGCATGCATTTAATCAGGGTAAGAGCAGGGTAGCTGCTGAGAAGTAGTACTTATTTCTAGAAATGGCCCCTCATGTGTATTCAGGACTAGGACATGAGTGCTTCCCAAGCACATTCTCTGAGGTACATCCTTTTGACAATTACAGAATCTCTAATGCCTAAAATTGGTTTCTGATTCTGTAACTGTGTATTCACTTGAGAAGAAGCCATGAGGTTTTAGAGCAGGCACCTTGGGAAGGAGCTAGAATCAGAGGAGTGAGCATCATAAGAGATGTCTGGGTTCATATTGAGACTCTCAGAATGGTTGAGGATGAGTTGCTAGTTTCGATGACGGCAACACAGAGCATGGCTTGACAACATTCAACAAGTCAGTGATGGTCATTTTTTTCACTTAATGAGCATTTATTCAGTGCTCGCTATATTTATAACACTATCCTAGATTTTTATAATAAAATAGCTAACAAGAGACAGGCACTATCCTGGTTTCCATGCAGGCAGACAAAACCCACATTTCCAGACAATAAATATCATGCCTCTATGTTGTAATAAGTGTTATAAAGGAAACACACACACACACACACACACACACACACACGATATGGGGCTAGTGAGTCATTTTTGGAGGGAATCTTCTATAAATAAGGTAGTCAAAAGAGGCCTGCTGAGGAGGTGACCAAAAAGCAAGTGATGGTTCCTTTCTTTGATTTGCACTGTCCCTCTATGTCAGGACACTTGCCAGTAGACAGAGACAGTGGAGTGGAGGACCCAGATCTGGGCCAGAAGGCCAGCAGATGGGCAGAGCTCCAGTTCTGCAAAGAAGGGCCAAGAGGGCAATAAGATGGAAACTGAGATTGTAGTCCTGGCAATAACCCAGCCCTTTGCACGGGGCCTAATGGTTGGGGATGGGGAAAGTCTCCCTTCAGGAGTTGAGGGGCCCAGAGCCCAGTTCTCAATCAGTGGAGGCTATGAGGGGAGGCAGAGCATCAGGTGAGGACTCAGCTGGCAGCTGTGGGGGAACCAAAAGATCCGGGTCAGGTGTGTCTCCAATACACTTTCAGCTTCCCTCTCTGGACCACATACCTGAAAAATCTGAGAGGTAGGAGGATAGTCAAATGTGATCTTCCAAAAGTTACTGACACCAGTGAAACTCAAACAAAGGCATTAATCTGAAAACTCATATAAATGTGTGTCTCTGAATTTGTCCAAAGGATCCTTGGATAAAGTTATGTAAAACCATTCTGTGACTAATTCAACCCTAGTAGCAAATGAAAAAAAAGAGAGAAAAAACAATCCAGAATTTGTCATTGATGACTGTAGTTAACAGAAGAAACCCACTGGGATCAATCAAATTATCCTCTCAAATTATAGTTTTATATTATTTTACATACGAAAAAAATCTCAAAAACTTCTCTCAGAACACTGAAAACTTCCAAAGTCTATGAGAAATGACAGGTATTTTAGGACTAAAGTTTGATTGGAAATGTGATAAGATAGAAGTGGTTCTGAAGAACAATGGGGGGAATTTGAAAGTACTCCCTCGATTCCAGAAATAGAAATGCAAATCTCAAACTGTCGCTGGATGACTTAAAGGAGTCGAACAAACTTGAAGTAATCATATTTCAGATCAGGCAATTTTGAGGTGAAATAAAGGATGAAAATCACATGTGAAAGAGGAAAAGGTCAGAGAAAAGGAGCATGAGTGGGAAAATAAAAGGCAAAAGAAAATGGTAGTGAGAAAGAGGTAGAACAAATACCCTCTTTACCTTGCACTTGACTCGATATTCCCTCCTGGCGCGTCTGCTGGGGAGGAGCAAGGAGCTGATCTAGGACCAGATACATTTGACTTTGTTTCCTTTTACCCGCCCACAGACTGATTCTCCAATGCTTCATCTAGTTTTCCTCTGCCTTCTGGTTTTTATTTTCTGGCTACCCTGATTGGTTATACGATTCTCCTCTTTCTTGAGTGTTCCTAGTGGAAGATATGGCTCAGACTACCAGACAGCTGGGTCACAGAGTAAAACCTAGGACAGTTCCATACCTCCATGATAGTCTACATTTTTAAGTAAACCTTGAAGTTGACTCAGTTTCATATTTCAAATCCAATGACAACATTGTACTAGAGAAACATTATGAAGAAGATACAGAACTTCAAACATAGACATCTTCAGCCTCTTTAAACTGCAGTCCCCAACATACCACCCCTAAAAATCTCCCTTACCAAAACACCTTAACCATTCTGACCAGGACGAGGGCTATATAGGATACTTATTCTTAATGATGCAGAAAGCTAGAATAAATGGTTTAGGGTCTTCTGCGTCTTCGGGGAGACTTATATGCCCATCTCACATGTCACTCTTCTTGACTTGTATCAGCCAAGTCTTCTTGTCTGCACTTCTGTCTTGGTTTTTGATGACAACTTCACTTCTCCCTCATCAGGTTGACATAGTGCAGGGAAGTTGAGTCAGCTTGCAGAAGCTCTGACTCAGCTTATCTCTTGTCTCTTGTGAGTCCTTTCACTCGGGGGAATGCACAAGACACTATTCTCTGACATACTTCTTGAGGTCCTGTAAGAAATGGACACTCCACCCAAAATCCCATTGTTGCCTGCTGCTTGGAGCTGAGAGTTACCACAGTGGAGAAAATCCATCTCAGTGGTTCTCCACTCTGACTTCACGTTAAAAACATCAGGGGAGCTTTTAAAATCATATAGATATCTCAGCCCCCACCCCAGGCAAGTTAATCAGAATCAGTTGGGTATCAGTAGTTTCTAAAGCTCCCCAGGTGAGCCTAATGTATTGCCACAGCTGAGAATCATTGCCTCTATTGGCTGCTATGCCCATCTAAATAATTAGATTCCCTTATTTATCCCTGAATAAACACCAAGTTCACCATTTCTGAAGAAATCCAGACTCTAGCATCAAGGGTTCTAGAGTTAGGTCACTCCACCTCAACCCTGGTCTCCCTGAATAAGCTTCCCCTGCAGCTGTGTCATAGTTGAAGCCAAGTCAAGGTAGGCACGGTGCAAGGGCAGCATGGAAGAAGGGGAAATGCATCCTTTTTGTGTTGCTTTCTGAACAGTCTCTGGAAGGAGATAAATATAGAGAAAGGAAGTGTGAATAGTACTGTTGCAGCTTTATAAAAAGTACTAGAATCTATACCTTACATCTCCCAGTTGGATGCAAACTAGGGCAAATAGCACCCTCAGAGATGGGTTTTTCTCTTGTTGCCAAAAATGTAAAACTGGGACGGAAGGTACAAAGTTTCTACTTTACGATCAGACAACTCACTTTTTGATTTCCTGTTGATGCTAACTTAACTTACCTTGCCTCCTGATTTCTGCTGCCTATAAAGAAGTTGGATATGGGCGTTTGAAGTTTTGATGAGGTAAAATTTTAGAATACTCTGGAAGAGATACCTTCACAAAATAAGTAAAATGGTGGGGATCCTCATATCATTCAACTGGAATAAATCCAAGGGAAATATTTGAAGGCAATTCAGTTTCTGAAGTGAGAGTGAGTTCTGGTGTGATCATTAGCTCAGTAGAGAAATTAAACTTACTCTATATGACTTATTAAGTACAACCAAAAAAATCCAAGAGCTCATGGACTACAGTACTTTTAGTAAAGCGGTTATTCAAAACAGCACTTTTTATTGTCTTCTGGAATGAAAAAGTAAGTATGAAGCCTTCAAACTTGGATTGTAATGGTGCTGGTAAAATAGCAGAATGGTTGGCATTTTATATTGAGGAGTAGAAATTTGAAAGAGAGCAAGTACTGTTGAGCTGCCTTTTATTTGGGTTTAATTGAGTTGGACCTGGTAAAAGAAACAACCAAGGACCTGTGAAGAGGCTTGGGAAATCACTTGAGGGAAACATGAAACCAAGAAAACCACCTCATTTTAAAAAAGTAAAACAAACGGCTCGTAGACTGACAGACAACCTGCCACCCTAATCCTGGAGGGATTTCCACTCGTTGTGACAACAACAGAACTGGACTGAAGTCAGCTTCAGGCTCTCAGTGAGCAGCAGACACCCTTACTCAATGAATGTTTGTAGAATGAATGAATTTAATAAGAGAATAAATGATGAGTTCAAAAGAAACCAAGAAGGCACTTTAACCTTGCCAAATTAGCAATATCAATCGAATGTCTTAAATTAATTTCTACCCTTTGATCTAACAATTCCACTTTAGGAATCTGTTCTAAGGAAATAAGCAGAAACACACAAGTTTATGTGAAGCGTGTTCATAATAGCATTATTAATAATACTAAAAAATTAGAACATTGGACTAAATCTAAATGTTCAGTAATGTGAGAATAATTAGATGATTATACAAGCATACGATCATGCTTCTGAAGGCTATATAATGTCATAAAAATTCTCATTTTCTGCTAAGTGGAAAAAATAAAATGGAAATGCACATTTCCTGATAATTAAAGAAATAAGTAAGTGGCTTTTCTATCTGTCTATCTATAAAGGACTGGAAAGGACTATATCAACATATGAACAATAGGTATTCTCTGAGTATTTGGATAACAGAGATTGTCATTATTGTCTATATTTTGTACAATGTGTTTTGCACTACTTGTTTATTTTGGGAAAAAAGCTGGAGATATTAATTTTAAGAAGATATTTTATATCTTGAGATTGTAGAAGATCAAGATGTAATACAAAGTGCCCATTGGTATAGTTCAATCAAAAGTGTTTATTATGTAGTAAGTACCACTCGTGGGGCTGTAGATGGTATTAAGGACCTTCAGAGAGGCTGGGGCAGAGAGTGCTATCTAATTGGATCAGTATGAGAGTATATTTAATGTGTATTAAATTGTAAGGCCTGTTGAAGTGCTGAGAAGGTAAATAAGAGAGTGAAGTATGCGGGCTGCTGTAGGCAAAATGGCTTCAAGGATGCTGAGGCTGACAGAGGGGCAAACTGTCCGTGGAAAGGATGTAGTGTTCCAGGCAGGCCAAGCAGTAGAAACAGAAATGAACATCGAGTGTTCAATGGAAAAAAAGGAAGGCAAACCTGAGTGAAGTGGAGGTGGCATGTTGGGGAATACAGGAAAATAGGCTTAGATAATTTGGAGGAAATCCAATTTTGAACAGGGTTATGAATTGATCAGAGGACTAATAGGGCCATGCACACTGGATGAGAGAATGAAATATGCAAGGCAACTAAGTCAGTCATTGTAATTACTTTGTTAATTATCTTTAATTAATTAAGGATTAGGTGGAAATGAAAGAACTGGACTAATAAAAATGGGATCTACTAGGGCCTGCTCAATGATGCCGTGGTTAAGTGCACGCGCTCCGCTGCGGCAGCCCAGGGTTCACAGGTTCGGATCCTGGGCGCACACCGACGCACCGCTTGTCAAGCCATACTGTGGCGGCGTCCCATACAAAGTAGAAGAAGATGGGCACAGATGTTAGCCCAGGGCCAATCTCCCTCAGCAAAAAGAGGAGGATTGGCATCGGGTGTTAGCTCAGGGCTGATCTTCCTCACAAAAGAAAAAAAAAAAGAAAAAAGGGATCTACTCGATTGAAGATATAGAAGCTATAAATAGTCACCATCAAATGGCTGTTTGATGGTCATCAAACGTCCATCAGGACTTCAGGAGCAAACACAACCTGCAAGGTAAAAAATTGGACAGGATAAAAAAAAAAGAATATGCCTTTCAGGTTGTGAGTCAGAGGAAAAGAGGTGAAGAAAAACATAAACGAGTACGGCAAACACGTGGGGAAGAAGGCTCTTGGCTAAGGAGCACAAAAATTCAAAATAGCAGAGAGATTCCATTCACTCATCTGAGTGCTTACCAGGAACAATACTGCTGCTTTGAATGTGGAAACTGTCACCGACTGAATACCACAATGTCTCGTTGTGTTGCCATGTGCTGTGAGGGCAATGACCTGAAGATTTTACCTTGAAAGAAAAATTGGACTTTTTAAGATGTTTTGGGAATTTTTCTCAAAAAAGAATAAATTAGAAAATCTCAAGAGCTCCAAAGACTGGAGAGTAACAAGTAAACAAGGCAGAATTTAAAAAGAAAGACAGAAAGGAAATCTTGAAAAGAATTATAGGGATAGGTTACTGGAATTATTGAGACAGGAGAGGGCATATTTGTAATGATCTGAGTGAATTAAATAGAAATATGATTTGTTTTGATCCATGGTGTCCCAGAGAGAACAGAGCTTGTTAATAGAACGTATAATTTTTACAGAAAAATGCAAGAGACTCAGTGCCCTGAATTGGAAGGGAAGGTAAGAGATACCACAGGGATCAGAGAGCTGTTGTGGGAAGGGCCCTGGCGTCTTTGTGACAATTTGTCCCGTTCTTGCACCAGATACTTCCAGAGGTCTTGGGGAATTGAAATCTGGATCAATGTTGCCATCTGCTCAGGCTTAGTTTTGGCAAGCTGTTAACTTGTTGCCTCAGGTCATTCATTGATTCCTAGATTAAAGGATTAAAATTCAAATGTAAATACTCTGATCCAGCTACCAGTACCAAAAGGTGAAGGAAATTGGCCTCCAACTTTTAATTTAATTATGCTATCTATTCAGGACATTCATCTGTGGGGTTATTGTGTCACATGTAGTAAGCATTTCTAAAGAATCTCGTGAAGTCAAGTCTTGTAAACAGATCTGCATTATAAAGACAGGTGAACCCCTCAGAGTGTGTGTGCGTGTGTGTGCGCGCGCATGTGTGTGTTTTAAATCCTGTTGAGACCAAGTGAGACAAAGTATCAAAGGCTAGAAATATGATTCTGGAAGAGAAAAGAACAAAAAAATCTTTGAGTGAGAACTGTTTTGTAGAAATTACATAAAAAAATTCATTAAATACAAGCAGCAAAATGAAGTGGAAGGATAAAATGCCCCATTTCCTAGTACTCTTAACATAGGAAAATAAGAGAAAAACATAGTTATTTATTTATTTTTTTGGTTTTCTTCTTATAGGCAGAGCTCCATAATTTCTGGATGTCCTAAAAAAAGCATGTGGGTCTGTTGTGATCACTGATAATAGTAATTGGTGTGGATAATGATGGCCATTGATGTCAGGATTAACAATGTGATATCTGCAAAGACAGGAGCACGCCTAAAGAAATACTGTTATTGAACTTCTGGGAATAACTTGTTAATGAGTGTGTGGATTAAACTACAAGTTTATTACCTGGTACATTTTTAGGGAGAACATGTCTACTAATAGTTAGCACTCATGCAAACTAATCTGAAGAACATCAGTAAAGAATTTTAACACCTCTACAAAATGATGAATTGATAGACTTTGAACATACGTGACCTTATTAGCTAAGACAGTAAGATGTTGCCTAGAGTGACAGGCACTAATCACTGTCCTTGTAGAACTGGAATGAGCTTTCAAAGGGAATCTTTGCCAATCCTCTCATTTTACAAATGAGGGAGCTAAGCCTGGACAGGTTGTCACTTGCCCAAGGTCATATCATTAACTGATAGTAGAGCCAAGACTGGAACCCAGGTCTCCAGAGAAAAGGCATCACCTCTTGGATTGACAGTTCTTCTGACATTGGTCAGCCTTCCTGGAGAGACCCTGCCCTATCCTACCCCCAGTCCAGGATAATGTACCCTCGTACCACAGAAAAAACAAAAACAAGAGGCTAGTGATAGGAGATAAACAGGTGTGAGAGAATGATAATTTAAAGAGTGACTGAAGGGTAGTATGTATACTTAAGTGTTTCTGCCAAATTTAACAGTTTAAAATTAAGACTGAGGGGTGTATTTATGGCATAAATGGGGGCATAACAAGTCTTCTTTACGTTATTCAGAATATGAAGGTGACAAATACTCTTTATCATCACCAACATCATCATCATCACGTCGTGTCTATTTACTGAGCACTAATAGTGCACCTGACGCTGAATTAGACACTTTACAAATAGTATATCCTCGGTTCTTAAAAACAAATATTATGTTACCTTACATATCACGAAAACTGCTCTCAAAAAGATGATGAAACCTGCTTACAGAGTATATGTAATTACTAAGTTATGGAGCTAAGATACTAATCCAGGCATATTTGGTTCCCAAACCTGTGTTCTAACCCCTAATTATGTCAGCCCATGTCTGTTCTCACCACTGTCCAAATAGGAATGTTAACCAAGTGGCATAATTTGCCATTCTAACTTGTATACTTTCAGATAAATATTTCAATATTGGGAGCATTCTAGGACGCCTCTCACCTTATCCACTCTTCCTTGCAATACTTTATTTGAAATGTGAGCCCTGTGTCAGGAAAATGCAAAGTGGTGAGTGATAGAGGAGCACCTGGAGGCAGTTGCAGGGGAAGAGGGCAGAGGCGAAGGGTCCCCGGATGGAACGTGGACTCCTCATCTGGCCTCCTGCAGGTTCTGCTCCCTCTGGCTCTAGACCTAGACAGTTTGTGAATAAATGGTTGTTAACTTTCAGAAGTTATATCTTCTCAATTTTTGGAAAAATTGTAAACACTGATGCTAAAACGTTTTGCTTTATAGAAAGTTATCAAGATGTAATCGATCCCCCATAAATGCTACAGTCCTAAATAGTAACAATTTCAACTATACATTTTTCAAGTATTTTAAAGAGCTGATGGCAGCTTGTGGGTGAAGTACAGGTGACAGGCATAGTATACCTCCTCCCCAGGTGGGAGCACCTCGGAAGACCTCATCAGAGTTCCAGGCCTGGGCTCTGTCTTGGTTTGCTTCCATGAACTCTCTACACAAGGCAGGTGGGCTTCCTCTTCCAATTGTTGCCTGGCTCCTTTGAGATTATCATTTTACAATCAGGAGGTATTTACCAATGTCTACCATGTGTTAGGATATAGAAGTCCATAAAAAGACATATCCCATAGTCACAGAGTTTTCAGTCTAATGGAAGAGTCATATGTTGAACAAATAAACACAAGAATAAACACATAATTGCAAAGTGTGCTAAGTGTTAAAGAGAAAAAGCAATATGGGGAGTGTTAAGGAAGCTCTTGGAGGCAAAGTTATAGGTAGAGTGGGCAGAAGAGAAGGGTCCCTTGGCTGGCCTCTTGCTTGGTCTACTCCCAGTAGAGTTAAAGAGGCTGTCTTCCAGTGAAGGAGGGTGGTGGGAATGCACATACTCTGTAGAGAGAAGTTGAACTAAAACAGAAGCAAGGTTGGTTCAGTCTGAAAGAAAGAATATGGTTTGGAAACTAGACACGATTACAAACAGTGTGTATATTGGCTGGCTATACAAAACAGAGAAAAACATAAGGAATTAAAGCAAACATAATAAGATAGGAAAAGGAAATGTCAAGGCCTTGGCATCTAGTGATGATGAAGAAAAGCTGCTATATAATGGTATATCATGATGACGACTCTAATGATCTGCCTTTCCTTAATAAAGAAGTCCAGTTACATCAACATCACAGAAAACAGCTTTTAAAAGGAAGGGGCTGGAGAAGGTGTTGACATTTGTCTAATTTGTGCTTTTTCAAAATGATATGCCTGTCCCTTCAACTGATAATAGAAAGGTCTCTCTGATCTTCTGATATCTGAGGAAAGGAAAATGTAGGTGGATGGGAACAAACTCTCTCATTGAAACAAAGCTATATGGAGCTGTTGTATTTCTGGAACATCTACCAACAAAACACTCATTTAATTTAATGTTCTTGAGCCACGGGCCTGATAGTATTATTTCAACTAGTGATCTTTGGGAAAAATGGAGGATGGATTTAAATTTCAAGAATGTGATCACCTCCTCAACAATATCTGAATCTTCTTAGAAAGGGTACCTCTTAGGTACCAGCAACTTGTTAATTTTCTATCTTTACATAGCAGGAGGCATCTGGACAGGGTCAGCGCTTCCAGATGTTAAACAAAAATTAAGAGAGCATTACTTATAATGGGGACAGGGACTCTGAACCCAGAATTGCCTACCTTAGCCTAGTCATTCATTCAAATGTACTCCACGTATTCAATCAACATTTATTAAATATCTGGTATGTTTAGGCACTTTTGTTAACTCTTAGGGATGAAAAGCCAGTACAGCCTCCAAGAACTTCAAAGAGCAGAAAGAAAGACTGCCAAATAAATAGAAACATTTTAATACTATAAAAGAAAAATTGTACCAGACAGAGTTAAATGGGCAAGGAATACTTTATTCAAGACTATTGCAATAGGGGAGAGAGTTTGAACTCAACTCCACTGAAACAAAAGGCAGAGAGAAAGTTTTTAAGCACTGGAGTGTGCTAATAGAAAAGTACCGGAGGACATAAGAGGAGAGGTTGGTCAATGTAATTAGGTCATCTGTGTTGGCTAATTGGTGCTTATCTTGTGGAACTTAGGCTCCTGTCTTCACACAGAGATTGGGAAATAGAGGTGCTTTCCTTCTTGATGATTATATTTCAAAGGGGTGCTCTCAGGTCTTTGAGAAGGACCTTCCTGGGTTGTAAAAGTGGCAAGACGCTGGGAGAAGACTTACATCTCAAAGAGACAAAGAAAGCATTTACAATTGTTTTCTAAAGTAAATGCTCTAAGGGAGGTCAGGGGACATCAGGCAGGAAAACGTCTGTCTCAAGTTTAGTCAAGCAGAGATGACCTTAAGGCTATTTTTGTCAATATGGTGTGAGGAATAAAATGATGGAGTTTATCTCAAGGAACATATAGGAAGATAAGCATTAAATTACGTTGGAGGGATAAGTTAAGGTGACCCACAAGGCCACTTAAAAGTTAGAGTAAGAGGCAAGATAGTGTGATCAAAAGAAAATCAGACTCGGAATTATTTGAGACTATAACCTTGACTGCTGCTTGTTACACCAGTGTGACATCGGACAAGTCACAGCCTGTTTGAGCTATTATTTTTAATTTTAATGGAGAAATAACTATCTACCACCTACTTCATAGTGTTGTTGTGAATATCAAATGCAACAAGATTTACCTGGAAACCCATTCAAGTAGCACAGCAACAAATGAATGCAATGTAGAATTATTAGAAATTATTGACCAAGCCCATGAAAAACTGAAAACAAAAAGTCAAAGAATCACTTCCCAAAGGCTCTAAACCCATGCAGTTTGAAGCATATACTTTTCAGTTTTCAAATATCTAGTAATTCTCTTTCCATACAAGCCATCATCCACCCCCCCACCAAAAAAGTCCTATTTGAAAATGTGTCACTTTATTTTATTAAACCATCATCATCTACATACTGAAATCTGTCAGACAAAGCACAAAAGAGAAAACTACAGACTGTTTATATTTCAGACATTTCCATCAAGACATTACTATAACATGCCCAGGTGGGGTTTATTATAGGAAAACAAAAATGGTTTCATGTTAGAAAATCTACAATACATGTAATCAATAAGTCAGAGGGAAAAACACTATTTTCAAAAGATGTAGAAAGGCAATTTTACAGGATATAACAACCAATTCTTATTTTAAAATTATAAAATGATAGAAATGGAAAGATAGTTATCTTGTATAATAAAGGCTATCTGTTGAAGTCAACAGACAACATCAAACTTAACCTTGAAACACCAGAAGCAATCCCATTAAAATCAAAGCAAGACCAGGAGACACTGACACCACTATTAGCATTGTTCTGGGAGCAGAAACCAATTAACTGTGACAATCAGCAGTTATTACCATTAGTACTATTAAAAAAGAAGTAATACGATTCACAGCATTCCCAGATAAAATCAGTATAAATTAAGAGATTCCACTGGAAATAAATTATAAATATTAAGTTTATTTAAAAAATTTGTTACAAATAATTATACAAAATCAATACAGTTCTATATAGCAGCCAAAAATTGTTGCAAAAATAATGTTAAAATATGACATTCCCAATAGTCTAATGTCTGGATTTAAAATGAAACACGCCAGGCCTTTGTGAAAGCAACTGCAAACAGTAATGAGGATGAGATTAAATGGCTAAACAAATAGACATGATATGTTCTTAAATGGGAAAGTGAATATTATAAAAATAGGTACATTAATTATTTTCATATTAATTCATGAATATGATGTGTTTTTAAACAGAATAATAAGAGGAATATTGAATTTGACAAAATGGTTAAAAAGTAATAAAGCAGTTATAAAAAGTTATAAAAGTAATCTGTTATTAAAATTAAAATCATGAGGCCAGCCCTGTGCCCTAATGGTTAAGTTCAGTGTGCTCTGCATTGGCAGCCTGGGTTCAGTTCCCAGGCATGGACCTACACTACTCCTCAGCGGCCACGCTGTGATGGCATCCCACATACAAAATAGTGGAAGATTGGCACATATATTAGCTCAGGGCGAATCTTCCTCAAACAAACAGAGGAAGATTGGCAACAGTTGTGAGCTAAGGGCAACTATTCCCCAGCAAAAAAAAAAAAAAAAAATTAAAAGCATACATAATTTAATGAAAAAAGATTATTGCCCCCTTCTTTGTCCCTTCCAGTACCGTGCATTCTCCCAAAGTGTCCAAATAAACTGAACAGCAAGAGACATCTGAAGAAGAGCTGTCCCATTACATGTTAGAAAGTGTTATAAATAGACAATGCTTAATATGTTACTGGAACAAGAAGTAATACAAGATAGATTAAAAAGATTGACTATCATCAATGTGGCAAAGGGAGAATGGTTCAGTGCCTTGGGCAGTAGATGGCTCATCGTATGCATGGAGAACTTATTGAGTGAAAATGTGGATCCACTCTATGGTGCTGGAACAATTGTTCCAGAACAAAAAATAAAGTTAGTCTTTTCAGACACTCTGTACTGAATTATTTCAGATGGGTTAAATAACACAATAAAAACTCTAACAGCCAGATAGAAATTTAGATAAATGTTTATTTATATGATTTCAGAATGGAGAACTTTCTAAGCACAAAACAGCAGAATAAATGGCACCAGAAACATAAAGCATAAATATGGAATAAAGATTATCTAAACTTCAAAGGTCAAAAAACAAGAAGCAGTAATAAACTGATGGTACTATTCAGAACATATATATTAAATATAGCAGTATCATCCTTAATATGTAAAGAGATATGTTGTTGAAATCAGTTAGAAAATTATAACATCAGTAGAAAATTTAGAAAAGAACATACAGAGTAAACTCAAGAATTGTCTATGAAAGCAAACATGTAAAAATATGTTAGTGGTTTATAAGGAAAGTCAAATAAAATTAAAACAGTACTATTTCATCTTCCACATTAGTGAGAATCAAGTAGCATAATACCTAGTGCTTGTAAGACCATAGTAAAATGGGAGTTTCTCTTGTAGACTGTTAAGTGGGGTATAAGAATCTATAGACTTTCTGGAAGGTCTGTTGGCAAATTCTATCAGGAGTTTTAAATAACCTTTGGACCAGAAATTCCATGTATAGGAATTTTCAGAGTATGTGGATTTTTGTCAGATGTAACCTAAATATCTACAATTATGAGAAGGCTATATAAACTACAGTACACCTAGAGAATGGAATATTATAAAAATTTTTGAAGTCATCTTTTTAGAGACTATTTAATAAATGGAGAAATGTTTATAATAGAGGGCTAAATTTAAAAAAAAGTAGGATGCAGTTACATACTGTAGAAATATAATTTCATGTTACAAATATATATGCCTAAGAGAGGACATACTTGAAATCCACTGAAATATTAATCTTGATTGTGGGTAGACTTCGTTTTATTCTTTTTATGCTGCAGAATGTTCTAATTTTCAAAAATTACTATTAAGTTACTTCTATAGTCAGAAAAAAGTACTGGTAAAACATAAAAGAGCTAAGACCTGCTTGTGGGCTATTTACAAAATGTTTACTGTCACATTAATCCAAGAATAAGCACAAACATCACCAAAACATTGAGCATATATTACCCAGATTATGAACTTATTTCTCTAAACTTAACTCGACCCTTACCTTAACCTTAATACTAACCATATTGCTCTATAAGCAACAAAGTCAACTCTACGCTCAAAATTCCAAAAAAAGCATTTTTCTCATGGTATGAGAGACTGTGCAAAATTGTGTATAGTAAAATCTTAACATTTTGGACCACAACAAGGGAGATAATGCAAGTTTATACTAGGCACTGCAAAAAACAAAAATTGTGCACTTTATATCAGATATCCATCTTTTTCTAATTCATTCGTATCTGTTTATCTAACAAATATTTATTGAGTATTAAGTAGAAGTTGCATTACAAAAAAGATTACATTAAGCCAGGAGTCATAAATTAAAATGTTAGAAAGATAATCAAGATGATGGTTTTTCTGGGATGAGCTGAGTTCTGAACTCCAGGTCTTTTATTTACTGAGGAAAGGAACATACCTTGTTTATTCCCTCTAATTTTCTCAGTGAACCTCCCTATCCCATTTACTTTCATACATTTCTTTCCCCTCATCTTTGTATTTAGTGCTTGTCTTCCTCATCTATTTCTTTTTTTAATTAGTTATTCAGTCAACTTGATGATTCACAACAGGACCCCCGAGCCTGTTCTAAACATAGTGGCCACTCATTTAATAAATAGAATTAATTCCATGTTTCACTCGTATGCAAAATTATTGCTGAACTGGAGTGTTCAATTTTAGATTATTTTACTCTACTCATAGATAACACCTTTTCAGGTATTGTCTATTCGATACCCTGCATGTCTAAGACTCAGTGACTTTTTCTAAATATCTAGCTATGAAATTAAACTATTGAATATTTAATAATGTTTAAATATTAATGTTCTTAGAGGGCAGGAATATATAAAAATGGAATTCATATTTTATTCCTTTAGATAATGGTACTGAAATAGTCATTGCATCTCTTGAGATTATAGATGGATAGTGTGCTGTCGAGGGCAAAACTAAGTGAGTGTCCATCAAACAGAGCTAATTGGAGGCCTGGGTTGTTGGCTGTGAGGTGTCAATAACACTTGTATATTAGTGTTTGTTTGCAGGATTTCCTAAATCAATAACTTACCTTTGCTTACTAACATTCAATGAAGTAAATCAATAACTTACCTTTGCTTACTAACATTCAATGAAGTAATTAAAGGTAAGGTTAAATTAAAAATTGCCTTTTTTATTAAAAGTAAAGAGTTGTGGGATTTAAGAAGGTCTTAATGAGGTGTCGTGAAATACACAGACTAGGAAAAAGCAGAGACATAGTGTTTTACTTAAGTGTTTTTAAGATAAATAAGCATTACCAGGGTGGAAGAGATCTTGCCCGCACTACTGAAGTAGATGGAAAAGATAGAACCAGCAGAAATTATGGCTTAAGCACTCACGTAGAAGTCAGTAGTCTCTGAATGGGGATGAGTGCACCATGAGATAAAAATGATAACCCATTGAAGTGTGGGAAGAAAATATTATATTTTTTCTTGAAAATGAAATAAAAAGTAAGCTTTGTTGATATTTGAAATGTGAATAGGTACTAGAGTCTTCACTAGTTCGTTACGTCACATTTCCTATTTCGTGAAGAATCCTTAAGATATCCAGGGGAAAGGTGGAGGTTGCAAATCACCGAGGAGATGTTTGCTTTCAGCATTTCGTAAGGCAGTGTAGTTTACATGTGTCTTATTAAGTGGTTATATGGATTATATTATTTATTTTTAACTACATTAAACCTGTGAAAATGAATAAGTGGATCAAAATGAACCCTGTAGAAAAACCCTGGATTGAAGATAATATTTTTAAGTACAAGCAACAACAACTCTCCTCCCCACCCCCTAAAGAAAGTTAGGGCTGAAATTTTTGCTACTAGTGTGGGCTTTTTCCCAGCTATATTTCAAGGCAAGATCAGTGAAGACCTAATAAGGTCTGATAGAAAAAAATCAGCTAAATTCTTTGAAATTATAAAATTATTAAGAAAACTATTTGAAATATAAATTTACATACATTATTATTATTATTATTATTATTATTTTTGTGAGGGAGATCAGCCCTGAGCCAACATCCGTGCCAATCCTCCTCTTTTTGCTGAGGAAGACCGGCTCTGAGCTAACATCTATTGCCAATCCTACTCCTTCTTTTTCTTCCCCAAAGCCCCAGTAGATAGTTGTACGTCATAGCTGCACATCCTTCCAGTTGCTGCATGTGGGACGCGGCCCCAGCACGGCGGGAGAAGCGGTGCGTCGGTGCGCGCCCGGGTTCTGAAGCCAGGCCGCCAGCAGTGGAGCGCGCGCACCCAACCGCCAAGCCACCAGGCCGGCCCTACATATATTATTTTTAATAAGCCTCTTCCTAAGCATATATTGTGCCTTGGCTTATTATAGTAGTACATACACGTACATATGTATAATTTTTAAAGAAATAGAATGCATAGGTAGATTCTGATCATGCGTAACTATTTTTATTATTTATATTTATTTTTAAATTCATTATTAATGATATGAGTACTTGATCAAGGAAATTTGGAGACTACTATTAGAGATAGTGAATTTTGGATTATCCTGGGCAAACTGGACTAGTGCTGGTTTAGGCAAAATAGTAAGTGCTAATATCGAGTGAATATTTATTAATATACATGCCCTAAAAGTAAATATAAGAATCAGATGAAAGATATGGAATGCTTGACAGTGATCTTGAATTTTTGACTGATCAACACTCCAGTATTGATTTTCCCTCACCCCCCAAAATATTTTCATAATACCACTGAAGTAAATTTGGAAAGCTTAGGGTGCTATGTCTGATCTCCAGAGAGAGATTCCCAGGGGCAATTCCTATTAGAAACCCACCTGACAGCTAAGTCTGATGCCCCATTTCTAATAAGTTTTTACTGCTGAAGTGGTTCACCATAGATAACTATTAGAAGTCTATGTATATAGCACCCTTCTAAGAGTGGACTAACAACATCTCCTCTTTCATCTTCACTAGTGTTAAGTTGGATGCTACAGAGCATTTCAGAATGGCAGCTCTAGGAGACTATATTTCAGGCTTTATTTTAGCTCAGGGTTGAGCAAAAGAGATGCATTTGCTCTGTCCCACAGCTTGTATTCTCAGAACACTAATGCCCCACCTAGCAAGCGGTATTAGGATCTCTGGGGCAACCAACAGGTTGTTTTATCCCAAGAAGGTGGGCAAAGCTAGTATCTGGGGCTATCTCTGGAATCCACACCATGGCTATGATGAAACCCTAAGCTTGATGGCTGTTGCCTAACAAAGTGATCTGAAGTTTCAGAGAGTGACTCTAGCAGGGGAAAACTGAGTCCTGGTGGGAGAGAGTACGCTTTCACCAAAGGGAGGAGATTGCTCCTCTAGGAACTGTATCACCTTATGAGGGAGTACTCTCTAGCATACCACAATACTCTGAAAAAAGTTGTGGTAACCTTGGAAGCCCAGAGAGAAGACAGACATAGAGCTAACTCAGTCTCGGTTCTTCTGACATAAGATGGGAGAGAATGTTTAGACAATGCATTAGACCTATACCAAAGTATTCATGAGAAAAAAAATTACCCATTAAGATAGCATCATACCAGGCTCATATCTGAAAATTCATAACCTGAAAAGTCTCTAAAGTTAATTTTATTGAATTTTGCCTCTAGGAACAGACTGTCTACACCTGGGCAATAAATAGCTGGTGATATAGGATTTAACTCACGTGGTCAGGTATGTTCCATTGAAGAAGAGAAAATATCCACCATAGCAAGAGTATTATGGAAACAAGTCTTCTCTTTTTATGAGTTTTCTGCCAAGATTCATTCAAACTAAGGAGCAAATTTTTTAAGCAGCTTTATTTACAATGAATTGCTCAGATTTGAAGTGTATGTTTTATAAGCTTTGCTTTGTGCATACATCCAGGAAAATATCACCACAATCAAGATAGTAAATCACCCTTTTGAGGTGAATATAAGAGCCAAATGGAATGTTTCGGAGGAATATCTTTTAAAATGAGAAGAAAATAGGACTCGATAGATTCCTGAAGAATATTAATTTTAAGGGAGTGTAGGAGAAATGTTAGAGTCTGAGAAAAAAGAAATCAGAAGAGACGTAGAAGGACTAACAAGGGATGGAAACAAATGATGAGGGCAGCTCCAAAAAGGAGAGAGCGCAAAAGTAATATAGGATCCAGAAAGTCAAATAAACGACGAATCAGAAGGATCCGCTCATCTGGCACGTGGTGGTAATTGTTGGGAAAGATTTTAATCAAAGAGATGGAGATGGAAATCACAGTGCCAGTGATTTCGTGGAAAGGGGAGGCAGAGACGTGGTGATCTTGAATGTAGATTTCATCTTTCAGAAACTTGGCTCTAAAAGTCCCAGAAATTGTGGTAGTGAGAAAAGGATGTAGGCTGCTGAGAGAGTTGGGAGTTTGCTTGTTCGTTCTCTTTTTTTTTTAAAGATGGTTAATAGTTGTTCACATCTATAGACTTTCAGAAAGAGCAAATGAGAAAACAGTGAAGATAAAATTGCAGCAGGGATAATTGAAAGTGTGAAGCAAATAAGAAAGGGGAGAAGATTCAGAAAACAAGTGGAAGGATTATGCTTGAGGTTAAGAAGGCTCTTTCTTCTACTAAGAGATGAAGAAAAGAAGTAAATATCTATTTTGGAAATTTTATCTTCTGTGTTTTCTTCTAGCTCTCCTGTTCTGATATCTAAGTCAAATGGGTAGACTTGTCTTTCTCTACCCAAGCTTGTTTTTACTTCAGATGTCGCTACCTTAGTAAACAGTACCATCATCAATTTGGGACAGAAATCTAGAAATCATCTTCGATCCATGTCTTTCCCTTACCTCCTGTGCGCAACTCATCAATATTTCCCTGAATGCTACCTTCAAAATAGGTCTTGAATTGAACCATCCTTACTTTCTCTACTACCACCAACCCAATTCAGGCCAACAGTATCTATCCTCTATACACCTGCTAAAGTCCCTTAATGGATTGGGTGACCATATATTTAACTTCCTAACTTAAACAAAGCATTTTTGAGATTGATAAAGGATGCTATTTACACTCAAGTGGAGCATTAGACAAAATTCAAGGGTTCTAAGATGAATGGTAACCCTACTAATGGATGCTTCTGTTTCCACTCCGGTTGTCATACAGTATGTTCTTCATATGGCTGCCAGGGTAAAGAATGATCAGATGGTGTCAACACTCCCACACACATTCGTCTCCAGCATCAAACTTCCTGGAGACTTCTGTTGGACACATAGCTCAAAGCAAACTCCAGCCAATAGTCACAAGACCGTGCATGAGCTGATTCCTCTCACCTTTCCCAATGCATCTCACAACCTATGCCCCTCCCTTTCTTTTTTATAATCTATCAGCCAAATGGGTCTTTTGCCGCCTTTGCCCAACTTGAGCATAAAACTCTTTCCTGCCTCAGGGCTTTTGCATTCACTCTTCTTTCTGCCTAACGTGCTTTTCCTGGCTCTTCCTATGAGTATCTCTTCCAAATAAGTCCAGTCAAGCTCAAATGTCATTGCCTCGGAATGTTCCTTCCTCACCACACAAGTAGCACACTTTTAATCTCCCAAGCACTATCTATCCCATCACTTGTTTTTGTCCTTCATAGCGCTTGCCACAACCTGTAATTATTTAGTTTTTTTGTTTACTTTTTTGTTATTTTTTTTCTCTTACTGTAAGGTAATTCATGAGGTCAAGGTCTGTGTAAGATTACAGAATGGTGTGGTCGATTTGGAAAGTGGTTTGTCACTTCTAGTAGAGCTGATCCTAGACAAGCCATATAATCTAATAATTCCACTCCTAAGTATACATCCATCAGAAGTGCACAACGATGCTCATGCAAAGGTATGAACTAGAATTCTTAAAACAGCACTATTTTTAATACCCCCAAACTAGAAGTATACCAAATGTCTGTCTATAGCATAACAGATAAATCTACTATGGTATACTCCTTAAAAAAAAGAAAAGAAAAAAGGAAATTTTTAAAAAAAGCAAAATAACCAGTACTGCTTGAAGTCAGGTGAAATGGGGGGCTGGGGAGCACAGGAGGGCTTCGGGGTTGCTGATGATGTTTGGTTTCCTGGTTAGGGTGCCAGCTTACACAGGCATATTAAGTTTTCCAAAACCCATCAAGCTGTAAACTTATGTGCATTTTTGTTATGTCATGTTATCCTTTAATAAAAAATTAATTTGGGGGCCGGCCATGTGGTGCAAGTGGTTAAGTGCATGCGCTCCGCTGTGGCGGCCAGGGTTAGCCAGTTGGGATTCCGGGTGCGCACTACGACACACTGCTTGTCGAGCTATGCTGTGGCGGCATCCCATGTAAAGTAGAGGAAGATGGGCATGGATGTTAGCTCAGGGCCGATCTTCCTCAGAACAAAGAGGAGGATTGGCATCAGATGTCAGCTCAGGGCTGATCTTCCTCACACACACACAAAAAAATTAATTTTAAAACTTATGGGGATGTGGCAGGATACAAGGATTGAGAACACTTGTAGTAGCCGGTATTTGTAGCTGTACAGGGAGCTAATTAGAAAGACTGCCAAGCAGCATATTACGGAACCAGGTTCATTTTGCCCGCTGCCCAGAAAGCCAATCACTGAGATGACGAGATTGCAGAGAGAGAGGGTTTAATCACAAGGCAGCCAAGTGAGGAGACGGGAGAACGAGTCTCAAATTTGCTTGCCTGCAAACAGTGACTCAGGGATATTTATGGGATGGGGGGCAAGGTGGTCTCAAATGTGGAGATAGATGATCCAAGGTGAGGAGAGGTGAGGTAATTGATGATCTGCGTAAGTGTAGTCAGACTTCATGCTTCTACATAGGACGCGTGTTCACAAAATAGTGGCGTTGGCATGACCCAAGGGTGGAGTTTTTAGCCTCTTGATGTCAAAAGGTCGCTTATCAGACGTCTGCACGGGCCCAGTCGATGAGTTGGTGGTCTCAACCGGCCTGAAGTGGACAAGAGATTCTAATGCCTGAAAAGCAGCTCAAACATCCATTACCATGGTGATCTAGGCTTCAAGGAGATGTTATCTATAGGAACCTAGTGGGAGTCAGATAGCATATTGCCTAAAGAGCACAGTTAACAATGGGCGGGGGAACAACTAGAAGCTGTGATCAGAATTTGCAAAAAGGAAAAAAACGTTAGTTCCTAGCTACTTAATCATCAATGGCTAGCTGTTGGCCGGTTTCAAGTGTATGGTACCAAGTTGAGGTTGGAGACTTGGACTTTGTTGTGGCCCGATGTGCACAGCTGTGTGATTGTCTCCAATCTCATTTTAGCAGCTCTGGTGTAGGAGTAGAGACAGTGAAATGTTCTAGATTCAGATTGGAGGTTTTTTCAGAGCAAGGCTGGCAGAAGGTTAAAGCAGAAAGAAAGCTGATGCTGTCAACAAGACATACATTCATGTTGGTGGGTCTAGATTGCATAGGAAGGAAAATGAAGTTTATTTATAGATTGAGGAAAGGTAGGGAGATAAGGAACTAGAGGTTTTATGAGCTTCAACTACAGGCATAGTAGGAATAAACAAGTGAGAAAATGGAAGGATAGTTATTAGTACAAATGGGAATTTACAGCTGAAAACCTCAGAGATGGAGTAGTTCTAGAAGATTACAAGGTCCAAGGTGGAGTTTTGGGTTTGAGGGCCTGGGGCAAGGTGGGTATGAAGGTGACTAGAGTTGAAAAGCTCAAGAAACTGTGAAGCAAACACTTGGACTGGTCTCCTGCATGGACATTGAACTAACCCAGAATATTGACAAGACTTTGAGTGGAGGGGAAGGCCACGAGCATGGTGCTGAATCCTTTGGTAAATGTAGGGAAATGACTTGGAGGCTGGTGTGTGACTCTGCATTGTAGAGCCAAATGGTGTGATGTCAAAGAAGGCAGGCTCTATCCATGGGGGTAGAGTGGTAAGAGCTCTGGAGTGCTAAGTCTGTGAATGGGTGGAGCTGGGGGCCAGCAGAATGCTGACACCCTTCCTGCTACATGAATTACTCGTCCCTGTGACTTCACTGTCTCCAATTCAGAGAGCTGGAACGAGTGAAAGAGGAGGAGACAATTTTCAGCAAAAGTAAGAAACTGAAGGGAATGTTTGACAAAGAGATGATTATGTGAAAAAGGGTTTTTTTTTTGTTTTGTTTTACTTTGCTTTGTTTACCATGGAACAGTGATTTTAGAAGGAATGGATAAAGTTTTGCGAGGAGAAGGTCAGTGAAGGCTAGGTAGGGAAAGTCAAGCACAATGCCACATGGAAATAAGAGTGAGGAGATACACTTTGGGTTCTGAGTAAAGGTGACAAGGATGTTCAGTGTGGGGTTATGGCTGTATCTCAACGTTCTATGTGTCTCTGCTGTTAAGTTGTCTCAGCATTTCTACAGGGCAGGGCTCCAGGTGTGGTCAGATAATCCATGATGCAGGCAGATGGACTGTCCTTCAGAGTTCCAACAGATTGCTAGTGAGAATTCGTTATAATGCCCCTGGAAAATTCTAGACTAAGGTTAGAGGGGGAAGATAATTCAGTTCCTGGGAGATACGCCTTCTTTGTAAGTTGTAGCAGTTTCTGGTGGATGGGAACACTTGAACTCCTTTGGAAGGAGCCAGAGAACTCTAATCTAGTTTTTAGAATGATTGGATCCATGGTATTGATTCCTGATTCTGACTGAGATGGTAGCTGGTAACCAAGGAAAGCAGCCTTCCCTAAGGCTGGAACAAAATGTAAACAGGGAATCTCCCCTGGGGCAGACTGGAAGAAACTCTTAGAAAGAGAAACAAGCTGTTTCTGAGAGCAGGATATGCAGTCACGGAGGAGAGAAAGTAAATGAGGGAGAAGCCAGGCTGGCTCTGTGGCAACAGTCTCTATTTCTCCCAAGGGGCTGATTTGCTTGTTTCCAGGGCTGGTGGAATTTCCCCTGGCGACACTCACGTGTTGCTGCCCATTGCCTTCTTTAAAGGACTTGACCAGCAGCTGGGGAGTGAGAGGGTGTGAGCTAGTCCCAGGGGCACAATACTTGCCTCTGCAGTTTCAGAGTGCTCTGAATGGGGCTTGTGAGTTCCTGTTACCTCCTCGGAGTAGATGCAAGGGCTGAATTTCCTAAATAACCAGGTCTCACGTTTGGCCAGATCTGGATACCCCATAGCAAAAGCCTTCTGGACCAGATGATTAAAATTACGAGGGGAAAAAAGGGTAAACTAAAGATTCAAAGGAAGGATTTAAGGAGTCTTACAAAGACAGAGAGCCAATGACCACATGCTTGAGAGTAAAGACTCTTGGGATGCTTATAAATGTTTATAAGGCTCAGGAGAAAACTTTTCCAGAAAGTAAAACATTAAAACGTATGTGTGTGCATGTGTGTGAAACAGATAAAATACTAACGAACGACTGACATACTCAGCGTATTATGAAAATGATAAGCAATATCTTTGGAAAATTCATTTGTTATTTTATAAGCAAAAAGCATACAGATTTTATTAGGTTGGGATTTCAAATATCTGCTTCTGTCCAAATTGTAAAATAAAGGTAAGAGAAATTAGGGATTTGGTTCTTAAAAGAAAATAAGAGAATGAAGGGGTAAATGTCTAAATGATAGAAAAATCTGCAGTCTTTGTTTTCTCTAGAAAAAAGCCACGCCCTGGAAGCCCACTAAAGCGACTTGCATAAGAAACAAATACATTCTGAAGAATCCAGTAAAAATATCTCCTCTCCTAGCTCTCTTTTAGGCTCTAGGCTGCACTCTGTCTCGTTTTCTGCTTCATAGGGCTGAATTTAAATCAGTAAATAAAAACATAAGGATGTTAAAACCCTTCATCAATTTGAAGTATTTAATGAGATGTTCCAGCGTGCTATGTCATGCCGTCGATGCTGGTTCAACTCCCACACTCCATTTCTAATGGCCTAATTTACATTGTGGCAATAGTTTTAATTTCAAGGTAACTATGATGACCTTTTCTAATTCCATGTTATTTATCCTATGCCCCAAATTTTCAATTTGGTGTCATGTCTTTCAGTTTTTAAAATAATTATTGTATTTTATCTGTGATATCTAAGATATTTTATTTCTCATGCCATTAATATCATGTAATTGTTTCTTTATCTTTCCTGCTTTTAATATCTACATGGTATCCATCTTTCTAATGGCTAAAAATTAAATATGACAATGTGTTTTGTATGTGCAAGGAGTTCAGCTATGATTAAGTGGCAAAGACTGGAAAACGCTCCTTTAGAAAAACCACTAACAAAGCATTATTTGGCTTTTCAGTGTGGAAAGTGAATGTTGCATTTTATTCCTTTCCAGTGTCACCCTTAGAATTGCATCATCTTGCAGTAGCACCAAGAAAAATGCAAGGTCATTTCTGAAGTGTGTGCTTTTCTTAGCTTTGTTCCCCTTTCCTCTTAAGAAGGGAGGTCATGTGTTTGAATTGTGACCCAAATGTCTCTACTGTGTCCGGAACCTCTCCTTTAATTACTCAGGTGGACAGATAAAAATAGAGTAAATGCACAAAAGTTTATGGGTTTCGTAAATGCCTCCATTGTGGCAGTTTTCATTATCCATACTGTCTGAAGGATGTGCTTTTTAAAGCTAACATTTTCTGAGTCTGAAGCAATATGGACCCATAAAAAAGTTAATTTCAGATAGAAATTCAAAAATGATATATTTTTCAGTCTCTGAGACTTTCTTCCCTTGCTTTGACATATAGATAATGGATCTTTCCATTATGTAGAACGCAGACTTACAATTCACATCTACCATGTTAGTGGGCTTTTTTAGACATACGCTACTTATCTCTAAACCTAAGTCTAGGTAAGGTTTCATCTTAATTAACCTGTGTAATCTGTTTTTGAAAACAAAATTTATCTCTTCATCTGCATTTTACAGTGAGTACAAAATGTCAAGTTTTAATTGGCTCAAGAGAACCATGTACAACAAAGCTTCATGCTAAATGTAACAGAGTGCTTTGCAGGGACCAGCTGGCTCTCTGTTAAGATTAGGGCTACCATAAATGGAAGAGGTTTAACCCCCTTCCAGACTCTCCAATATCTTAAAATCAATACAGAAGAACTTCATAGATGACCTGATCTTACAAAAGAATGTCACAGATGATTTCTCCGGAGAATTCTTGATACGCTGCAGTTACTAGTTATTATTTCGGCACAGTTACAGTACCTACTAGCCCTTAAGCAGCTAATGTAGATGAGATAAATCCAGTAGCATTAATATAAATCCACGCTGAATAGGGATTGAATGAAAAGTCCGTAAAATCACCTAAATCCTCATGATTCCAAGGAGTTCCAAATCTTCTTAAGCATTTGTTATGTAAACAATATTGTTAAGCCAAAAACATACTGGAGGTCTTTATACTTCAGATGTAAATGCTCAACTCCCTTCCCTCCCTTGTTCTCAGCTCTCTTTCTGTTTTCCCTTTTTATTCATGATTCTTAATAGCCAGTAGCTTTTTCAAAACTTACTGGAGTGAATCCATCTCGTCACTGGGCTCTGACAGATAGGGAGGCTTAAAAAATGCAAAGTCTTCACGATAAGACATCTGAGGAAAATATATTGTAGATTTCCTCAGAATGCCTTCTCCAGCCTGAATAGCCCAGAGCAAAACATTTCAAGTATGGCTTGGGATGGTACATATATTCAGCTGAAGACAGCTCCCCTCCCCTTTGCTCTGTGAGCATTTCACTGAAGGCTTCTTAAGTTGGAAGCCAATATGACATTTTGACACAAATATCCTGTTTTAGCATTTGACTCAGAATTTAACTTGTACTCTGCCACCATAATACATTTGAAGTTTTTACGTGATGTCAAATTAGCGAAGGCCATTTATTTTTAATGATCTTCAGAAATGTGGCCATTTATTTTTAATGCTCTATCTTATTTTGGAAGACTGGGTGCAAGTAAGTGCTGCTTCCTTCAATCCAATTCCTTTTCAACTTGTGTCACTTTTATGTCAAAGACATTCAATGATTTCAAAGGGAACTCCTTAAGTTGTAATAATATTCAATGAAATGAGAAACAATGACATAGTGTCAAGATGGAAGATTTTTCCCAAACAGGAAATCTTTGCCTTTCCCCACCACATTCCTAAATATTGGTCCATATTGATAGACCCTTATGATAAGCATTTAATTATTATCCTCTCACCATGCTTCTTAATATTAACTCTTATAATAGCACATAAAAATGGTTTGATTTAGGGACTATAATGAGAGATTTTTGAAATAGGGATATGACTGGAATAATCCCTCCAAATCAACGGACATCAGTTCTTAATAAGTTCAGTGACAACTCACACTACCCTAGAAATATGGTGTTGAGATGTCAGTCTTTAAAAACATTAGGAAAAAGAACCAAATTTTAAATTAAATATCTACATTTGATCAACAGTTTGAACTTCGCAAGACCACCAGGGGGAGCAAGTTACTGGTCAAAGAAAGGGATGTACGGTTCCAGACTTCTAATAGAAAACCTAGCTTGAAAGAGCAAAATTACACCACACTTGGTGAGAAAAAGGCAAAACAACATGACTCAAAATTACATGAACTCCTAACTCTCTAAAGTAATATCTTATTAAAATCAAATTGCTTCACTTTATTTTCTGGGGTAACTGGCTATGCTAATATCACTTAGTTATTTTTTTTGTTTGTAGATTGTTTTCTAGTGAGGTGTCCTACCTTCTGCAGTCCTTATGATCTGCATGCTGACAGCACTTTGGAAAATATAAATGACTACAAATTTAATGTCCTAACACATACCAGGTCCATATAATTATGGACAGAAAAAAAAATCTGGCAGTAGAGAGGGTCTGCCTGCTTGAAGATATGCAGTATAGTTTAAATACAGGGGAAGAAAAACCCTCAAAAATTTTACACTCAAATTAAGGGAAATTAACTTATCTACAACAAACCAATAAAGTGAATCTTAAGCAACCTGAGAAAATACTCTTAAGTCCTATGACTGGGGTTATTCAAGAAGTCCTTCATGGAACAAGAAAGATTAGTCATAAAAAATTTTAACAACTCTTTACAAATTCTTAAGTCATGTTAAGCTATATAAATTAAACAGAAAGCATTTTGAGGGAAAGAACTTGTATCAGTGTCATGAATATATCATATTGATATTGAACAGAATAAAATCTTTATTTTATTTAACATGAGCTATTTGTTGATTGCATACAGAGTATATAATACTAAAAATAACTAATATGACCCCATTCTCCTAAGTCTAAAGGGAAAGGGAAATGTTAAACACATGACTACGCCAATGTATGATTACATAATATAAATGTGTTATAAGAAAACAGTGTGTGCATTGTGAGAGTATACTAGGGATTTTAACTTTGGTTAAGTACTTAGGGAAGTCTTTTCAGAGGAAGTTGTGATGTGTTAGATACTAAAAATTTACGTATGCAAATCATGGGAAAAGAGACTGGGAGGAAGGAAGAATAATTCAGTTGGAGGAAAATGCACCTTTGGGAGCTGTACACGGAAGAAGGCCTTGATATATTCGAGGAACTGAGAGGTGCCTAGTAGGTCAGGAGTTGAGTGATCAAGGGATGCAGCTCAGTGGAGGTGAAGATGGGAGAACTGGGGCATCAGATGAACCTGAAAAGACCTTCTAGGCCTTGTGGAGGATTTTAAGATATTAATCAGAATACAATGGGGCCTGGAAGGATTTTGTGCTGGAGTGTGACAAGATCAAGATTGTGTTGTGGGAAGGTCACATTAGCATATGTGTGGGGGAGAATTAGACTGAAAATAAAGGGGCAGCAGGGAGACCAGTTAGAAGTTCTTTGTGGTGATCCAGGGAAGGGGTGATGATGGATGGAATTAGAGCAGAGATAGTAAAAATGAAGAGAATCTCATATGTTTGATATACATTTTGGAAGTAACGTCAAGAGGACTTGGTGATGAACTGAACACAGAGAATGATAGAGAAGGAATGACAAGGCTAGAAAATGCCCTTTACTGGTAGAACACAGACTGGGAAGAAGCAAGTTTTGCAGAAGGAGATTAATAATTCATGTTTTCAAATGTTTGAATATTCACAAATCTGAAATTCTGTGTGAGCCATCCAAATTGACATCCAAGATGCCAAGAGACTCATATATTCTATCCTTTACTCACATATATATATAGGCATAAAACAAGCAGTGTGATTGGACTGGAGATATGGAAGTCATTGGCCATCAGATGGTAATTGAATTGAAGGCATAAAAGTTGACCAGAGAATCAAGGAATAAAGTGCCCAATACTCAATGCTGAGAAGCATGATTACTTAAATATTTAATATTTATTATATTTTCTACCTATACTTATCATAGTATATATATTATACATATTTCTAATTATATTATCTTATTTAATATTTATTATATTTAATATTTAAATAATATTTAAATAAATGAGAAGCTTGCCACAGAAGTGGAGAAAGAGGTGACATCAAGACAAGGGGAAATCCGGAAAAGCCAGGAGAAAAGATTGGTTAGGTGCTAAACTTTTGTTGCATGTTTTAGAATGTTTTGTTTTTAATGAGATAACTACATTCAAGGGGCGGCTGCAATTATGGTTGATAACTCTTTCAAATCAAGGTTATCAGGGAAATAAGAATTTTACCAATCTTCTTTATTGATTAATTATGAAAATGTGGACTGTAAGAGTATTTCAAGCCAATATTCCAATAGTAGATGTCATTTTACTATTTAGAGGATAAGATGAATTAAATACATGTGCCTTAGGTCAATTCCCCTTAGTTTCATACTCCCTTGGAGAACAATCCAGATTTGAGTAGCTATAATGGCTTCGAGTCCTGTCCAACTTCCCTCTGAACTATTGGGAGAGCAAGCCAACAGTTTCATTTTTCTCTGCTACTAGGTGGTTCACACTCTCACGTGGCCTGCCATAGACATTTCTTCCTGTTGTTTAAACCATGTTTCTGTTCTCACTTTATTTGCTGCTCTAGTTATTAGCAGATTCTTGACTTCTGTTCATTTTACTGTGATAGGTTCCCTGGAGTTTGGGTATTTTCTCCAACTTTCACAGGTTACTTCTGTGAAGTATCTTGGAGTTAGGTTTGAAGACATTTGAATGACTTTTCCTCGTTATACACCAGAACACTCTACTTCAGCTGACGTGCCCCTGCCCTGATGTGCCACACTCTTTCGTATAAGGTTACTATTTTTATTCATTTAACTCTCATACTCATTTATCCTCCATTTGGCTGTCTTAATACTGTATCTCAGGGCACAAATATCTACCCTGAAGTTTTCTGTGTATTTTTTTTCCAGTAGCTTAGGGAGGTGTGTACAACCTTAAGATATGAAAGTTCATAAGAGAGTTGTGGAGATAATTCCATCACATATATTTCTGAATAAGCTCTACAATATAGTCAGTATATCATAAATCCCTTTTAATGTGATGTTTTTACTGTTTGTGTCCTTAAAGCTTCATCATGGTGAACTGTGGCTGCAAGTAAAAGCAACAAAACTGGGAAACATTACTGATTTAATATTTCCTTTCAGATCATTAGCAGATGTGTCCAATATCTGATCCAACCAATGAAACCCTTACATATGGAGCTTAATTTTGATCTCATTTTAGTATGTCAGATGGACATATTGATTTTAACTGGGTTTCTCCATTTTGAAGTATTATCTTTTGTGCTGCAGGTAAGAGCTATAAATGAGGATTTTTGGTAGAAAAATGTTTTCTTCTTAGATTGGAGCAATTTTGCTCTTGCAAGTTTATTTTCTTTAGATGTAAAATTATTTAAGATGCCATCTTTGCGATCAGACAAAACACTGTGAAAAACAATATTGTGCCAGTCTTAACTACAGGGCTTTCCAGAAAGCTCAGAAGCGTTTGGTCCTGACAGAAAAGGAGTCCTAAAAATGAGTTCACAGCAAAGGCAAAGCTTGCAAAAGATCTGTGTGGCATCAAATCTAAGGTAAATTTCTGTAAAACCATTTGGATTTACCTATTTATCACAAACAAGTATGTACATTGAAAGACACTTCTTTCACCTTGTAAATATTGTCAAGGAAATAACATAAACGTCCATTTCTATGATATACCTAGACTGTAATTGACCTTCCAAATGAAATTACTTGTTTGCTTAAAAATTGTCTGTAAAACCTAGATATTTATGGTTTTATTGATTTGGCAATCATTCCTAGCCTTAGTATCTAAAGTGGCCTCTTATTGGTCAATGTGTCTGAAAAGGGTAGATAGGGAAGACAGCTGGACTAGGATCTGGTTCACTAGCTGAATTATAAGAGAATTTCCTATGAATTTATAGCGTGGATATTTTACATTCCATAAGTAGCTCAGTGTAGTTATGATACTTAGAGAAGAAGGCCAATACACTTGGTATTGATAATAGTCAATGTGATGAAGAGGTGACATAAGATGATGTATTATTAGTCAGGGTTCTCCAGAGAAAGAGAAACAGAACCACGTGTGTGTGTGCGTGTGTGTGTGCGTGTGTGCGTGTGTGTGTGTGTGTGTGTGTGGAGAGAGAGAAAGAGAGAGAGAGATTTATTTCAGAGAAAGAGAAAGAGAGATTTATTTTAAGAAATTGGTTCACATGATTATGCAGACCAGCAAGTCCAAAATATGCCGAGTAGACCAGTAGGCTAAAGAAGCAGAGAAGAGTTGCAGTTTGAGTCCAAAGGCAGTCTGCTGACAGAAATCTCTCTTTCTCTCTCTCTCTCACTCTTTCGGGGGAGATGAGTCTTTTTCTCAAGTCCTTCAACTGATTGCATGAGGCCGACTCACATTATAGAGGGCAATCGGCTTTACCCATAGTTCACTGATTTAAATGTTATTCTCATCTCCAAAATACCTTCACAGAAATATGTCGAAGGGTGTTTGACCAAATATTGGGTACCATAGCCTAGCCAAGTGGACACAAAATTAACCATCATGGATGGTCTTCACAGCTTCTAAAACAGAAGGAGAATATTTAGCAGAAAAAACATTTTTTTATTAAATCAATAGCTCCTCAGTACACTCTTTCTCCTATCATTGTCTTGTGGCCAGAAAATTCAGGTACATTCTGCAAAAGCTTTAGAAATCTTGCTGAGACAAACTTATGTATGTAACTATATGGAAACTTCACTTGGTTTGGAATTAATACAGCCAGACAGTGAGTCAACCCTTGAAATATTTTACTTTGGGTATAAAAATTAATATCAGTTGAAAAGGTATTTTCTGTAGGCTAAGCTAGCTTTCTACTTGTGCTTCTACCGAAGTTATAAGCAAGAATCTGAAAAACAACATTGAGATGCATTGTGAGAAATGCCTTGGGTTTAGATCCAATTTACTGATACCCTGTAACTAATCTGCTATACAGTACGTTTTCAAAGATTGAGAGCCCTCTGGCCTGGTTATCATTGATATTGAAATAAAAAGTAACTGGAGTAGACAAGCTCTGTTATGCATAAAGAGAAGAGAACTGAAAAAGAGTGCATTTTTAAATATATATTAAAGCCTAGAAAGTGTATTTTAATTCTTTTGTCACTAATTTTTCCAAGTTATGGCTTTCAAGCTCTACCTATTTCTAAGTTTTTAAAATTGTCTTTGTAAAAATCAGTATATAAATTATAAATATACTGAAAATTGGAAAACAAACATTTTTACAGTTACTAGCTTTTCTTCTGATCTTTCTATATTCATAATTTTTGTTGTACTAAAGTAGTTTCAATAATATATGATTTATAATTTTGCATGCTGCTTTTGAAAACTTATTATCAGATAAATCCTTTTTTTTTTTTTGCTGCGGAAGATTCACCCTGAACTAACATCTGTTGCCAATCTTCCTCTTTTTTGCTTGAGGAAGATTCTCCCTGAGCTAACATCTGGGCCAGTCTTCCTCTATTTTGTATGTGGGTCACCGCCATAGCGTGGCCGATGAGTGATGTAGGTCCGCGCTCAGGAGCCGAACCCGCAAACCTGGGCCGCCGAAGCAGAGTGTGCTTAACTCAACCACTAGGCCACAGGGCTGGCCCCAATACTTTTTTATTATACAGTGCCTGGCATATACTAAAGACATTTGTTAAATACATGAATAAATTAATGAATGAAGTTATTGTAGACAATGCATGTTGGAATTCACCATAAAAACTATTTTTAAGTTTTAGCTTATTTAATCAAGCAAATAGACCATAATTACATAACCATTTCCATATTATACATCATTTAGGTTATTTTCAGGATTTTCTTTAATAAATAATAGTGTGATAAACATCTTCAAAAGTAAAGTTTTTTCTGCTTTCAAGATTTTTTTCTTAGTTATATTTGTAGAAGTGATAATACTTGGTCAAATCTATAAACATTTTCCTAAGAAAAAGCTTCAATTTACCTGTTAGGTCATTAGAGAGAGAAATGACAAACTCCTTGTATTGTAAAATCTCGGGTCAAAAGACGTTTTATTGTTATATAAAATGAATAATAAGTAGTATGAGAAAAGATATACTTGCAGAGATGCAAAAAGCAGTGGAAAAATAGAAATACATGTTACATTCCTTTCTCTCAGATACTTCTTATAGCCCCAGCATTTCCTGTACCTACCTTCTGGGGTTTGGAAACTCAAGCAAACAAAAACAACAGAATTTTATACAACATTTCAAAACCAAATATTTTGATTTAGCTATTGCTTTGGATCACCCAAACCACAGCTGTTCTTCACACAGAAACTCAACAGTTGGTAGTATTGAAAAGAAGAGGGAGAGGAACAATGATGTATGGTAAGTACACTTTTAACAAAATTGATTGGCTTGGATTAAAATGATACATAATTTAGATTGACTCAACTGAGAGTTCACAGTAGAGATAACAGCATTCTGGACATCTATTATTGTTCTTTCTTTATCAGTACTCACAACAGGATATTGTTCAGGGAGAAACTAAATGCTAATATAACTAGTGATACATTCTTCAGGCCCCAAATAGATGTACATAATATTAGAAAGTGCTGTCTTAGGAATTTATGTTATACAACACATAGAAAATATCAATCTGAAAACATAAATAAATTGATCCAACCGCTAATAGGATTGGAGAAACAATTTAAGTGCAGGCACTAAAAATAAACTTGTCAAGAGAGGATGCAAATAAGTAAAATAAGTTTTGTCACTTATTTGTAGTATCAGGAGTCAGGAATGCCCTGAATCCTACCTCAGTCATTACTTGGTCAGCATCTATGCACTTTTCCATAGGCCCCAGGAATTTATTTGGTGTTCTTTCCTTTACAAAATTTTTCTCTTCTGGGGCCAGTGGCCTAGTGGTTAAGTTCACGCAATCTGCTTTGGTGGCCTGGGGTTCGCTGGCTCGGGTCCTGGGCGTGGACCTACACACCGCTCATCAAGCCATGCTGAGGCGGCGTCTCACAGAGCAACTAGAAGGGTGTACAACTATGACATACAACTATCTACTGGGGCTTTAGGGAGAATAAAAGGAAAAAGGAGACAGATTGCCAATAGATGTTAGCTCAGGGCCAATCTTCCTCAAAAAAATATTTTTTTTCACCTCTATTTCCTGAGTCTCTTATCATCATGACACTTGCTCTCCATTTTCCTGTTGCTCCAGATAATCCTCATGTTTTATGACTAACCTCTCTCTAGAAAATAAAAGACAATACAAGTATGACATATAAGCATAGGGAAGTTGCAAAGGTTTCAGAAACTTAATCAAGTTTTCAGTTATTGTTATTGGACTAAAATTTTTGTTATTATTAAATAGTGCTATAAACTTCCCATCACCTCACTTTGTTCCTGAAAAATGATAGATGTAAGACAGGAACAAATGTTCATTGTTAAAAACTGAAAGTACAGACAGACATGCAACAATGGTCCTCAAAATTTGCTGTGCATAAGAATACTACTCAGCCATAAAAAAAGACAGAATCGTCCCATTTGCAACAACATGGATGGGCCTGGAGCGTATTATGTTAAGTGAAATAAGCCAGGAAGAGAAAAACAAACACTGTATGATCTCACTCATATGTGGACTATAAACCAACACATGGACAGAGAAAACTGTACTGTGGTTACCAGGGGCAATGGGGGTGGGGGGTGGGCACAAGGGGTGAAGGGAGTCATATATATGGTGATGGACAAACAAAAATGTACAACCCAAAATTTGACAATGTTAAAAACCATTAAAACATCAATAAAAAAAGATTTGCTGTGCATAAGAATTGGAAGCATCCTAGAGCCCTGCTCCAGGAAATATGGTCCATGGACCAGCAGCAGCAGCAGCATCTGAGAACGTGTTGGAACTGCAGATTTTAAGGCCTCACTCCAGACCTGCTCAGTCTGCATTTTAACAAGATTCCCAGGCAATTCCTGTCATGTTCAAGTTTGAGACATGCTGTGTGATTCCATTTATATGAAATGTCCAGAAAAGGCAAATCCATAGAGACAGACGGTAGATTAATGGTCGGTTGGGGTAGGAGGTGGGAATGAGGATTAACATTAAAAAGGCGTGAGGGATCTTATTGGGGCAATGAAAATGCTCTAGAACTGATTTATGGTGATGGTGGCACAAGCTAGTAAAATTTCTAAAAATTATTGAATAGTAAACTTGAAATGGGTGAATTATATGATGTGTAAATGTTGCTTAATAAAGTTGAAAAAAGAAAAACACGTTTGTCAAAATGCAGATTCCTGAGTCCTACCCTAGATCCCATGAGATTCTACCTAGTTTGTTTGTGGATCTGCATTTGAGACACCTTGATCTAAACAGCAACAACCCAACCCCCACAACCCACTCTAATCCTCAGTTCAACCTCAGTACTTCTTCTCTTTCTTCTTCACGTGTCCTAGAGAATTCCAGAGTCAGTGCATGCAGCTCTACACTTTGTTTAACTGCTGGGTAATATACATAGTATGCTGGTACCTGTTACCTGTATCCGTAGTGATGGAGTTTTTTTTCAGTATTACAATGATGCAGTTGCGTTTTTTATGTATGCCTCTATGTACATGTGCAAGTTTTTCATTAGGCTAGCTACAAGGAAGTGGAAATTGAATCTAACTGTATGAAAATTTAAAATTTTAATAAATATTATTGAAATGATCTCCAAAAAGCTGAACCAATTTACCTTCCACCAACACAGTATAAAAACAGCCATTTCTTCAAGAGCGATGATTAATAAATGCAATCAGTCTTTTCCATTTTGCCCAGGTTTTGGGTAGAAAAACATAATTCATTATTTGAATTTGTATTTCTTTAAATGTTAGTGAGATTGAGCATACTTTCAATATTTTTTCTCATTCCATGAGCTGCCCATTTATTTTTCTTGCCCATTTTCTTTCAGGTTATATATCTTTTTCTTATTTATTCGTATAAACTATTTATTGTGGCAAACTAATTCCATGTTTCCTCTAAAAACTAATACTGAAAATTATCCCCCCTCCAAGAACTTTATTCACATTTTCACGAGGTAAACGGTGTCCTTTATTATTCCAGTTTTAAAAAGTTTATGTAATTATGTTTGTCAGTCCTTATTTGTGTGTGAGTTAGGGATGTAACTTTTCCAAATGGATATATATTACTCTCAATGGCGTTTATTGATTAAGTGAACTTCTTACCGAAAAATGTGAATAGTTTGTCCAAAACCAAATCCCCATACACATCCGGATCCATTTCTGGGGTTTTTATTTTGTTGTGTTAATTTACATCTGTTCCTTCTTCGGCACAAGTAGTTTCTATTTTTGCTATTTCATGCTGTATTTTAATATCAGACGGAGCTGGTTCTCCCTCACTACTATTCTTCCACAGATTTTTCCTGTCCAGTGAAAAAATGTTCAATCTAATTGCCTTTCAAGAATAAACAGGGGCCGCCCCGTGGCTTGGCGGTTAAGTGTGCGCGCTCCGCTGCTGGCGGCCCGGGTTCGGATCCCGGGCGCGCACGGACGCACCGTTTCTCTGGCCATGCTGAGGCCGTGTCCCACATACAGCAACTAGAAGGATGTGCAGCTATGACGTACAACTATCTACTGGGGCTTTGGGGGAAAAAATAAATAAATAAAATTTAAAAAAAAAGAATAAACAAACAACTATCTCTCTATTTCAGTCCTCCCTGCTTTTCATTTTCTTTCCTTTTTACAAAAATTTGCTGTTAATGAGGTAGAGGGTGTCATTAAACACATTTGCATTCCCAACTTTGTGCAAAAAGAGATTACGCTATGTATAGAAAAGAATAAACATGTGTTTAGAAGCTTCTATATGTCAGGCACCTTAACCATAGTTACTCTCCGATTTAAAAAAGGAAGAAGAGAACAAACAAAATGAAGGAGAACTGCCCTAAATTCTTGGTATATCAAATATTTTTATTCTCTGATTTCCCTAAATGACTTTGAACCTTTAGTGAAAAAATGTGGTAGGATATCCATGCTATGAAGAAGAATAAAAGGTATTTTCTTTGTTTAGTCAACTAATTACATATGAGAATGAGAAACGGCCTTTGGGGAGCAAATCAGTGAAGAACACCAGCACAAGCAGGGTTATTCAGTCTCTCCTTTTCTCACTCTGTAGATCCCTTTTCCAGTATCATTCACATGACTACCTTCCTTTGTCCTTTGTCCACTACTTAAAGGTTGATGTTTTTCAGAGATCAATCCTTTCTCCTATTATCTCTTTCTGGGTTTTGCAACCAATTGCCTTTAAGGCCCAGGCTGGTAGCAGAATGGAGTGGAGCAGGCTATGTTTACTAGGATAGTGCCTGGTGAGGACTGGGACAAACCAGAGGGTCTGTCCCATAAAAGAATGCTCAAACAAAGATATTTAATAAACACCCGACTGACTCAAAAAAACCTACCTGCTAACCTTTGAATCTTGACTTTCCTGGTTATCTCTTCCCAAGTCTGAAATTATCATTTATGTGCTAATTAGTCCCAAATCTATATCACTAATCCAGTTCTCTCCTAGCTTCAAATCAGCATGTCTGACTCTGTAAAGAAATCTTTATATACTATATATACTAAATATGTAGTATAAGGTAAGCACCTAAAACTGTACTGATTTTTTCCCTGTCTAAACTTGCTCCTTTTCATTTAAGTTTCATTTGCTACTAATACTAAAAGCAGAATCTTGGAAGCCAGCCATGGCTCTTACTCGACTCGTTACTTCCAAATGAGCTGCAAGTGAAACACAAATCGCCACCATGATTCTGCTAAAGTCTATTTGTTATCCCAATTTCCACTTTACTTTCTCAGTTCTGCTTCTTGTAATATTTTTGTTCTGGATGATTGCAACAGCCCCCTAATTATAGTCCCAATTTCTAGTGTCACATTCCTGCTTGTTTTCTGCTCTTTTACCTTTATGATCTTTCCAAAATAAAAATTTAATGAAGACACTTCTCTCTTGAAATCCTCAGTGACTCACGAGACTTCAGTACGTGGATCTTAGTCTCATTTCCACATCTTTCCAGCCTCCTTGCTCATCACTTCCTTTCTCCCATCTTCCCATGCTACCTTTTCCACCTATGGTCATCAACCTGCCTGTAACCTATTGTGCACTCCAAAACCTTTGCTCATGATGGTCCTTTTACTTCCTGTTAATTTCCCCCACCTACACCTTTGGCTTTCCACTGAGCTAACTCCTGTTACTACTACAGGACTCAGCCCAGTGTAATTAACTCCAGGAAATTCATAGTTCCTTGTGTTTATGTCTATTTTAACATGTATCATAAGTATCTTTATCTTGTTTTTGCTTGTCTCTCTCCCCATTCTCCTCTGAGCATCTTGAAATTAGTGACCCAATCTTGCTTATTTTTCACACCTACAATATTTATCTGGTACGTAGCAAATATTAAATAAATAATAGCTTAAATACATGGCTGAATAAGTGAACGAATGACTATGCAGGGGAGGAAGAATATTCCTCTACCCTCTAGGTTCCTCTGGCTTGTCTAAGAATTAAATTAACATGAGACAGAATAACACGAGAAAATCAAAGTTTAATAACACGTGTCCATGTTACATACAAGGGAGAAACCCAGGAAAACTGAGTAACTTGCCAAAATGGCCCAAGCCACCACCCTAAATACCATCTTTAGTTAAAGAGAAAAAAGGATGTTGGGGGTAGTGGTTTGGGATTTCAAAGAGGAAGAAAGACATTCACATGGAGATGGGAAAGCAAATGTTTGGTAAACAATGGGACAGAGAGAGAGAGAGGGAGAGAGAGAACTTTGAATAATAAGGGCCTTGCTAGGTTCCTTCCAGTCTACCACACTTACAGATATCTATGGTGTTAGCTCCCTCCTGGGACAGGTCTGCTACCTTAAATTCTTTTAGGCAGTTAGGGGGGAGGTCAAAGTATCTTTTTGAGTTTTTTGTTCTTAAAAATAAGGAAGCCAAAAAGACACATTTTGGGGTGGCAAATTCTGGTCACCCACAACTGGGTAGAATAAGCAGTAACCTAGAAATTGAGAAATGCAAACATGATTTCGGGAGAAAGGAGAGTAAGCTGGTGGTGCCAAGTTTTATTGGCTCTTTTATGTAACAAGCATCAGACATATTTGATATAAAGAAATATGAAATAATAAAAATAATGCTTAGGGAAACCGTAATAAAATCTGAATTTTGGTAGATAAACTAAATGAGTAATGTATATGGAAACTTAAGGTTAAGAAAAAACATCTTTTGTTTTTTTTGTCAAAATACTAGAATAATATGAAATCAGACTTAAGAACATTAAGCTGTAATTCAGAAAATTTCTAATACCTATGGATATGCAGTTTCTAATAAATAGTTATATTCAAAGTTTTGTTATGAAATTAGTAATTAGTTTCAGATAAAAATTTCTATTATTGTATGGATCTGCCAAAATTTGCTCAACATGATATTGAAAGTATCATCAAACACTTTGATGTTGTCAGTGTTGAAATTTTATATTGATTCCTTTTTTTGGGTTACTAATGTTATACCAGGTTTTATTGTTTAATTATTTTTTTAATGGAATGATTTAACCAGATTAATCACAAGATACCATATTATGATGGAGTTCACTCGTTTGGTTAATTTACTTGAATGTGATTTCATATTAGCCCCTGAATTTGTTATATAAATAAAAGTCAATATAGAATTAGTGAATTTGAGTGTTTTGAGCTGAGATCTCTGCATTCAGCTTAATGTGATGGGCATAGCTTTCTTTTAACCCTTGAGTTAGTTGCCTGTAAATATGATTTTAGGTAAAATAAAATGGCTTACTGTAAACCAAGGGGATTAATATTGTGAAATTCTGAAGTTCTGAATTTATCTAAATATTCTAAAATTATAGACAAAAAATATCTTTGAAGTTCTTTAACTACAAATATTTGAATATTAACAAAGTAGGATATGGGGATAATATAAGAACTAAAAATTTGAAACAAAATCCTAAAATTAGTAGATGAGCTATGAATCAAAAAAAACTTAAAAGGCTGGCAAGGTAAAAACTTGTTTTTAAGAAAGAAACTTCTGTTGGAAGTCCAATTTACGTTCAGGACATGTGAAGAACTATAGCGCTGTTATGCTGGGGCTATGAGCTCATTGTTAGGCTATTTGATAGTGTAATTTAACTTATTCTAATTTGAGGGAGTGAAGTCCAAGGCCAGCTATAATCATGGGCTACAGAAGGGAAGAAAACCCTAAGAATGCCTGCACTTGCAATTTTGCCTAATGCTTGGGCCGAAAACGTCCCAATAAGTGATGATTACGGAATAGAATTTGGATAATCCTCTTTGCTTGAAGTTTAGGCGTGTAAAGAAAGACTGAGTGGCAGGTACATTTGGAAGCCTCTAACACCTGGTACTATGCAATTACTTCCTTCACTCCAAATTTCAAGGAACCAAAGGGGAAATAGCACAATTCTTGGATTAGGAACCGTTAAACTCTAAACACGAAGTTTTTGAAAACATTCTTCCTGTCTGTCTGGATCATAGGAGCATGCTATAATGTCTGAAGTTGTGCTGTTTATGTATTTAATTGTAAAGAAGTCACTATAAAAAACATTGAAAAATATCTGTGGCTCACCTCTTCCAAATTTTATATATATATATAATTTAATATTAAAATTTATATATATCATAAATATAAATTAAATAAGTAATTAAATATATTATAAATTTATAAATATATTATAAATTTATAATTAAGATAAATTATATATAAATACACATTTATATATAATAAATATAAATCAAAAATAGAAAATATAACACCTCATTTAAAAGTATCAAATATTCAAACACTTAAGCTTGAATGTGGCTTGAAAATATTTTAGTCAAAGGACTATAGGACATATCTCGTACCCTTATTCAAATACCAGTAACAAAAAAGATGAAAAAATACTGAAGTAAGATAAGACTGACTTAATAAAACAACAGAACTCTTTGTGAGATAGGACAGAAACAAAGAAGCATATGAATGAACTTATGCTACAGACTTAAAAATAAATATTTATGAAAAAGGAAAAAAGAATTTAAAAGCGTATAACCTCCTCATGTCAATCAATCATGTCTTCTGTAAATAAAATCTTCAAGAGTACAGAATTATGCAAATGAGGACATCGTGGCCATTCTGAAGTTAGATACCCTTAAAGTTTGGATTCTATTTTATGTAACTTATATACAGAGGAACATATTAACTAGTGTGACAGGCTGGTGGCATAAAATGAAATCAGCTTTCCTTGAATTAGTCTCCAAGAAAGCTTAACAAATAGCCATGTATTTTTACTTTAACACAAGGAAAAAAGACTGTTCGGCAGGGCTTAGGAGAATTGCATTGTATTTGTGACCCGGGGTTTAGTGGAGTACGAGAACGGCTGCATTGTAAAGCTGACTGGGCAAGTGTGTTTTTCTCTGGGGCTTGCAAATGCTCTGGCTGCTCTCTCATGCAGCACGTTTTCAGTTTCCCCAACAGATCCATCACATATCTTTGCCACCTCAACTGTGTCAGTTCAAATGACTTCCCAAACAGCCCCTGGATTGCTCACTATAAAAGACGGGTTTATTTGCTCAGTCTCCTTACTCAAGCACAGATCTATGGTGGGTGTGCAATCAGATCTTTTTTTTAATGTAGAAGTTTTCAGATACAATTAGTTCTACTATGATGTTTGTTTTGAAAACTCAAATTTGTTCCAAAGCAATTGATAGATTAAGAAATAATTGGAGCATCACATGAATTCTGCATTTGCCTATGTGTAATTTCCCTCACTAGAAACACTAGGTGAATGCAAAAAATGCACTCAACTGAAGGAAGCTGTGAAGGAATACCCCAAACTCACATACGCACGTCTCAAATATCTACTAGTTTCCGCAGGTCTATCAGATGCTTGTTCGCATCCGAAGTTACAACTTTCCCTCCTAATTCAGATAAACTTACTTTCACCATTTCACAGTAACTCACAGCTGAAACCCTTCCTATGCTTACTGCTACAAATAAAGTTTCGGTATTTTTCAAGGTACAGTGTCATATTTATTGCAGTATTTATGTATTTCTTCACAATTTAACCTATTTAAAAATGTACTACCTCAAGTTATAGCAGAACTAAATGTATTACTTAGAGTAAAATGAACTCAAATTATTGCATGCTATAGTACATCTTTGATTTTCACAGGGTAAAAGATGTTGGGAATTGCTTAGGAAAAACTTGGAAAAATGACTGCTTCCCTTTTAGAAAATTTCTTTAGTTATTGTACTTTATAAACCTATTGTCATTACTTCCTAAGTGTTCATATTGTGCTGTCACGTCTGTGCAGTCCATTGTCATCATAAAGGGACAATGAGAATCTGAAATAAACTAGGATTCTCTTCAAAAATATTTTTGTAATTTGTTCAGTCTTACTGAGACAGATCCCACTTCCAATGAGAGTTTAGCAGTGCAAAATCCTGAACGAAAATCTCTAAAGACTCCAAAATAGAAACAAATATCTGAGCTTTTAGATATTTACAGCTAATTTATCCACATGCTACTCAAAATTCTGAGATATGTCACATAAATCATTAAGTCCTTGTCCCTGTTTATTTACATTTTAAATGCAACGTACAGGGGCTGGCCCGGTGGCGCAAGCGGTTAAGTGCGCGCGCTCCGCTGCGGCGGCCCGGGGTTCGCTGGTTCGGATCCCGGGCGCGCACCGAAGTACTGCTCGGTAAGCCATGCTGTGGCGGCGTCCCATATAAAGTGGAGGAAGATAGGCACCGATGTTAGCCCAGGGCCGTCTTCCTCAGCAAAAAAAAAGAGGAGGATTGGCGGATGTTAGCTCAGGGCTGATCTCCTCACAAAAAAAAAAAAATAATAATAATAATAATAAAAAATAAATGCAACGTACAATACTAGCCAGTTCCAACAGTTGTAGAGGGATTAAATTTATTTTTCAGATTTATTACTTAGTATTTAAAAAGTAATTGAGAATCTAAAATCAAGAATCCAAGTTTACACCTTAGGAAATTAGAAAAAGAAGAACAAATTAAATCCAAAGTGAGCAAAAGAAAGAAAATTATAAGAATTAGAACAAACTTCAGTTATAAAATAAATAAATCCTGGGAATGTAATGTACAGCAGGGTAACCATAGTTAATAATACTGTATTGTATATTTGAAAGTTGTGGAGAGAGTAGATATTAAAAGATATTGCATGGCTGGCCCAGTGGCGTAGCAGTTAAGTTCCTGTGCTCTGCTTCGGTGGCCTGGGGTTCACAGGTTCGGATCCTGGGTGTGGACCTACACACTGCTTATCAAGCCATGCTGTAGCGGCATCCTATATAAAGTAGAGGAAGATGGGCACCAATGTTAGCCCAAGGCCAATCTTCCCCAGCAAAAAGAGGAGGATTGGCAACAGATGTTAACTCAGGGCTAATCTTCCTCAAAAAAAAAAAGTTATGGCAAGAAAAAAATTGTAACTATATGTAGTGATAGATGTTAAAGAGACTTATTATGGTGATCATTTCACAATATATGCATATATTAGATAATTGTGTTGTATACCTGAAACTAATATAATATGTCAACTATATCTCAATTTACAAAAAAAGAATTAGAACAGAAATCAATGAAATCAAAAACAGGAAATCAATAGAAAATATCAAGAAAATCAAAAGCTGGCTTTTTGAAAAGATCAGTAACATTTATAAGCCTCTAGTCAAACTAACTATGAAAAAGAGAAAAAGGACAATAACTACTAACATCAGAAGTGAAAGAGGAAACATCACTACAGATCCAATGGACATTAAAAGCATAAAAAAGGAATACTATGAACAACTCTGTGCCCACAAAGTTGATAACCTAGTTGAAGTGGATCAATTCCTTGAAAGACACAATGTGCTAAAACTCAGACAAGAAGAAATAGGCACTCTGAATAGGCATTTATCTATTAAAGAAATTTAAAGACATCAAATCAATAATTAATAACCTTCCAAAACAGAAGCATCAGGCCCAAATGTGTTCACTGGTGAATTCTACAAAATGTTTAAGGAAGAAATTATACCAATTCTCTACAACCACTTTAGAAGGACAGAAGCTGAGGGAATACTTCCTAACTCATTCTACGAGGCCAGCGTTATCTAATACCAAAACGAAAGATACTACGAAAAGAAAACTGCGGACCAACATCTCTCATAAACATAGATGCAAAAATCTCAACACACTATTAGCAAATTAAATCCAAAAATGTATAAAGAGAGTTATACACCACCACCAAGTGAGACTTATCCCAGGTATGCAAAGCTGGTTCAGCATTCAAAATCAATTAATGTGATCCACCACATGAACAGGATAAAAAAGAAAAATCACATGATCATATCAATAGATGCAGAAAAAACATTTGACAAAATCCAACACCATTCATGACACAAACTCTCAGTAATCTAGGCAAAGAGGGGAATTTTCTCAACTTGATAAAGAATATCTACAAAAAATAGCTAACATTCTACTTAATGGTGAGAAACTCGAAGTTTTCCCACTGAGAACAGTTACAAGACAAGGACGACTCCTTTTCAACATCATACTGGAAGCTCTAGCTAATGCAATATGCAAGAAAAGAAAAAAAAATAGTATATAGATTGGGAAGGCAAAAACAAAATTGTCTTTATTTGCAGATGACATCATTGTCTATGTAGAAAATATGAAAGATTGACAAAATAATGACTGGAAGTAATAAACAATTATAGCAAGGTTGCAGGATACAAGGTTAATGACAAAAGTCAGTTGCATTCCTATATACCAGGAATGACCAAGAGAAATTTGAAATTGAAAACACAATACCATTTATATTAGTACACGAAAAAATAAAATACTTAGGTATACATCTAGCAAAATATGTGCAAGATTTATATCAAGAAAATTACAAAACTCTGATGAACAAAATCAAAGAAGAAATAAATAAATGGACAGATATTTCATGTTCCTGGATAGGAAGACTCAATACTGTCAAGATGTCAGTTGTTCCCAACTTGACCTATAGATTTGATGCAATCCCAATCAAAATCCCAGCAAGTTATTTTCCAGACTTCAATAAACTGATTCTAAAGTTTATGTGGAGAGCCAAAAGACCCAGAATAGCCAATATAATATTGAAAGAGAAGAAGAAAGTTGAAGGACTAACACTACCTGACTTCATGTCTTACTATAATGCTACAGAAATGAAGACCGTGTGGTATTGGTGAAAGTAAAGGAAAATAGATAAATGGAACTGAATAAAGAGTCCAAAAATACACCCACATAAATATAGTCAATATATCTTTGACAAAGGAGCAAAGGCAATAAATGCAATGGAGCAAAGACAGTCTTTTCAAAAATCTTGCTGGAACAACTGGACATCTACATCAAAAAATGAATCTAGACAGACCCTACATAGCTATCTTCTTGGTACCGTTTGCATAGTATATCTTTTTCCTTTTTCCTTCCTTTTACTTTCAACCTATTTTGTCTTTGAATCTAAAGTGTGTCTTGTAGACAGCATGGAGTTGAATTTCTTTTTAATGAAATTTGTTATCCCTGTCTTTTGATTAAAGTGTTTAGTCCATTTAAATGTAAAATATTTACTGATAAAGTACAGTTTTTGTTTATCATTTGGCTATTTGTTTTCTCTAATTTTTATGCCTTTTGCTCCCTCTATTCATCCATTACTTTTATATTCAATAAATATTTTCTAATTCATTAGCTGTTTCTTGTACCATATTTTTGACAGCTGGTATGGATGGCTATGTATGACAAACCTACAGCTAATGTTATAATCCGTGGGGAAAAATGAAAGCTTTTCCTCTAAGATCTGATACAAGGCAAGAACTCCGAATCTCCCCACTTCTATTCAACATAGTACTTGAGGTTCTAGCCAGAACAATTACACAAGAAAAAGAAATAAAAAGCATCCAAATTAGAAAAGAAGTAAAATTATCTCTGTTTTCAGATGACATACGCATATATGTAGAAAACTCTAAAGACTCGGAAAAAAAAAAAAAGAAAATGTGTTAGAACTAATAAATTCATTAAAGTTGCAGGAGACAATGACAGCACCAAGATGGTGGAATAGGAGACCTCAGCCTCTGACTCCCTACAAAAATCTAAAATGGGTTGGCAGATTTGTGTTCTTTCTGGAGCCTCTAAGGGAGAATCCATTTCCTTACATAGCTCAATAATAAAATGACAAACAATCCAGTTAATAAATGGGCAAAAGATTTGGATAGACATTTTTCCAACAAAGATATACAAATGGCTAATAACCATATGGAAAGATGCTCAGCATCATTAGTCATTACAGACAGACAAATCAAAACCTCAATGAGATATCACTTCATACCCACTAGGATGGCTATAAAAAAAGACAGATAATAAAAAATGTTGGAGAGGAATAATTGGACCCCTTGTACACTGCTGTTGAGAATGTAAAATAGTTCTGCCATTTTGGAAAACTATTTAACAATTCCTCAAGGGAATTGTCATGGTTATCATATGACCTGGCAATTCTATTCCTAGGTATCTACTGAAAAGAACTGGAAACATTGGTCCACACAAACACATGTACACAAATCTTATAGCCTCATTATTAACAATAGCTAAAAAGTGGAAACAACCAAATATCCATTAACTGATGAGTAGATAAATAAAATGTATACATCCATACAGTGGAATATTATTCAACAATAGAAAGAAAGAAAATGTGGTACATTCTACTACATGAATGACCTGTGAAAATATTACACTAATGAAAGAACCGAGTCACAAAGGTCCACAAGTTATAGGATTCCATTTATATGAGATATCCAGCACAGGCAAATCTATAGAGACAGAAAGATTGCTCGTTGTTAAGGGTTTGGGGCAGGTATGGGGAATGAAGGGGGACTGCTAATGGGCATACTTTTTCTTTTTGGGGTAATAATAATGTTCTAAAATTTTTTGTGGTGATGGTTGCACAACTCTGTGGATATATTAAAAATCACTAAATTGTATACCTTACTATGGTGAATTGTATGGTATGTGAATTATACTTAATAAAGATGTTATAAAAACATAATTGAGCTGCCTATTTGAAAGGTGCCACATAGAAAATGAGTTTATATTTACCTAAATGGAAACTGCACAACGAACTTTAAGGTTTACTTCACAATCACATAAACTCCCTTTTTGAGGGAGAGGCTATTTTATTGTCTATTAGAATTCAATGAAAATATTTTTCTGATAGTCTATTAATCATCTCTTTGCTTAATCTAATATTATTCCTAATTACACTCCCTAATTTTTAAATTAACTTATAAAGGCTATTGCCAGTTGTTAGTGTTACCACAATTATCAAATGAAAATACATGACACCATTTTAATTCAAATTTAAGATCAACAACAAAATTTTTTTGTGTGTATGTTCTATGAATATTTGAGACATACTTATACCAAAAGCAGGATTTGTTGTTGATCTGAAATTCAGATTTGTCTGGGGGTCATATATTTTATCTGAAAATTCCACAAATAGTTGATATGAGCTTGATGAGTTGTAGAAAGTTGTATGTTGGCTTTGGGCATGCCAAATTATTGCTCTGAAATAATTTTAAGAGATCTCTGCTACCATAATTCTTTGAAAAAGGTAGAAAGGTATTTATAAGAAAACTTTCCACTTCACAAAGAAAAGGAAATATCATATGGTGAATTTTCAAATGCCTATTTCTACCATCACTGAAACTTATAAGAACATCACAGGAACAGAGTAAACTTTTAAATGAAACCCATTCTTCACTCTTACACGGCTTGCACCAATGAAAGAAAGTATACCTTCAATCCTACCTTCAGATCTTCCTGTGTTTCTTGAACACCGTTTTGAAAGTATTTTGAATAGAATGCAGATAGTTGGACATTTAGTGGGTGGAAAATTTTAGACACATTATTCCATTACATACATCACCAGGGCGCAGTGGATCATACTTATCCCGAGGCCTTTTTCTAATCATTTACTACAATTGCAAATGTCTCATCTTTCTTTTAGTTCATTGCATGCAATGATGGGTATTGCTTTGCTAATTAGTAGGATTATTTACCATGGAAGATATGAAAATTGCCTTTCTTGCTGTATCTTGGGTATATTGGGAAATGACTGTTATGGCAAGATTCACATTTGCCTACTTACTCTAATAACCCTCTAATTTTTTCCTACTTATTGAATCATTAAAAAGTTACAAGCCAGACAACTTGTATTTGTCTAGGCACAAGGAAGCTGTTTGCACATTATTGGATTAATAACAAGATAATTCCTTTCAGCTATTTTAATTTGGGGATTCAATTTTATTAGGGGGATGTAGGTAGAGACATATGGATCCATTTCACAAACTGTCTGATTTTTACTCATTTTAAATCAGCGCAGTAAAGATAATTACAACTTTTCAGAGCACTGAGGTAATGTTTAAACTGTTATTAGAAAGTCATGTTTCAATTTGTGCGGTTTTTTGTTATTTCCCTTTATATGACTTGAACTGAATCTATCATGGATTTCAAACAATAAAAATTAACACAGAGATCATCAAGTCTATCACATACTAAAATAAGTTTGCAAGGATTTTGCTACACAAACATTTTGACTACAGAATCTGTTTATGAAGAACTTCTATTAACTTGCTGAAGTACTATACCACACATCCTTTGGGGAACACAAATTTAGCCCAATATGTTCTTCCATTTAAAATTGGCTGTAATATCAACTATTTTATTTCTGTCAGTAATATCACCATTTTTCCATTTCCTCAAGGTAGAAGCTTTATGTTATTGTAGATACTAAGTCAGAAAGACTAGATCTTACAATCAAACTCTGTCCATTGACTACATTTCCCAATTCCATTGAGTCTATTTTGTAGAATACACAGATACAAATGTCCTAAAAAAGGATCACTTTTCTTTTTGATTTTTTTGGCAAGGAAGATTGGCCCTGAGCTAACATCTGTGCCAATCTTCCTCTATTTTGTATGAGAGAAACTACCACAGCATGGCTTGATGAGCAGTGTGTAGGTCCGTACCCGGGATCCGAACCCAGGGACCCCAGGCCGCCAAAGCGGAGCACGTGAACTTAACCACTACACCACCGGAACTTAATCACTTTTCTTTTGAGAGGAGTAGAATAAGAAATATCACAGTACATGGAGCTAGGGGTAAAATTATCTGTTATTATTTTTTAAGACTACTAACTAATAGGATTAGAGTATATAGTATATCATCAAGAAGCAACCAACATAAAAGTTAATCAGTATATGTAAGCTATATACTGTGGGGTATGTCAGCTAAGAAATTTGCACGCATGATTATAAGTACTTATTCAGCACCGCCTGAGGCAGAGAGACCTTAGCTAATAAATACAAAGAGTAGAGGTACACAAAGCAGGTTCTCTGTTTGGAAGTTTTGGTTTTTATCACCACTGAGATCAGATATGTCTGCTTTAGTCCTAACCTTGCCAAATTCACATCTGATTATTAATTGATTTCCCATCTATTTGGATTTTGGCCTGGAGCCTCAGAGCAAGGACAAGTTTACATACTTTCTTCATAGTGTTTCTCCCAATGTAGCCGGGCTTTCTTTTTCTTTGTCTGGATCTTACATTGCTCTCCCGATTTTGTTTTTCAGGGCCTGATCTCTCTGTCTTGAAACATCAAAACTATGACCAGATTCCAGAAGGTGATGATCTTACCAACATGCCCTTTAGGTCAAAATGAGGCTGCCTTTCAACCTTACCAGTGCTACTATATTATAGCAATCATTTGAGATTTATGTTTTTACTCAAAACGGTCAAACTGAAACATACTGCACATATTTCTCTTTCTCTCTAAAAAAAAAAAAAAGAAAGAAAAAGAAACTAGAAACCAAACCAAACAACAACAGAAAACCAACCAATTTATTGTTAGCTCTTTTAGACCTTCCTTCTGTTATTGGTTTCTGTTATAGTATAACAAATTACCCAACACTTAGTCGCTTAAAAGAACAAACATTTATTATCTCACACAATTTCCAAGAGTCTGGGACCTGGGAGTGGCTTAGCTAGTTGGTTCTGGTTCAGAGTCACTCATGAGGTTGTAGGTAGGATGTTGACAGGAGCTGTAGTCATCTGAAGGCTTGACTGGGGTTGGAGAATATGCTTCAAGAAGGCTCGCTCACATGGCCATTGTCTGGAGGCCTCAATTCCTTCCTACACAAGCCCCTCCAAAGGGCTGCTCATGACACAACAGCTAACTACTCTGAGAGAGAAAGCAAGGAGGAATCTGCATGTCTTTTTATGATGGAGTCTCAGAAGTGACATACCATTACTTCTACTTTATTCTATTTGTTAGAATACACTCAGAGAGTCATTAAGCCTAGCTGACTCAAACAGAGAGGAATTAGGCTCCACCTCTTGAAGGGAGGAATATTAAAGAATTTGTGGGCACATTTTAAAACCACTGCACCCTCTAGTATATGGAGTGCTACAATAGACTCCTGGTAGATCTCTCTGACCCTAAGATTTTCCTTCTTTAATTCCAACTGGCAGAGATAAACCAAATGATCTTTTAAGAATGATCTTTTCTCATGTTACTTCATGGCTCAAGAATTTACAGAAGTTTCCTTTGGCTCCCACATCAAGTTCAAGCTGGTGTCTAATTTTAATGTTGCCCATAACCTTCATCTAAACTATAAAGACTAACTTATAGTATGAACTGAATCTTGTTATAAAATCTCATTTCACGTTAAAACATTCTCGACTCCAGATACTACAATTTCCACAGTACACTGCAACAATCAAACTCTTTGCCTTCTGTCTTAATATCATGCCCCTCCCTCCTTTTCCTTTTACCCACTGAAATCCTCCTATTCTTCCAAGCCTATCTAAAGTCTTATATCCTCCACAACAACTCACTTTCCTTTCTGTCACTGACTTGCGCCACCACTGCTCTTCTCTAAATCCACATTGTCATTACCATGTGTACAACATGTTCTAGCACAGAATTGTTCTCAAATTGTTTCAGCTGTGGTTGTGTTGTTCCCTCCAACAGGATCATTAGTTTCTCAAAGAGAGAAATCATTTTTTATCCTTTTTGGTTTCCATAGATCCTTACACAATTTGGGAAATATAGGCAATACTCAACAAATGTTTGCTGTTTTATTTCTCTTAAATATGAAATTGAGGAGTGTTTTTGATATACTTTATTTAAAGATACCTAAAAATATGGAAGTAATAAAAAAAGAAAAAAATCCTATCTTTTTTCCTGTATATGTATTCCCTCTTCTTCTTCTCCACTTTTTTTTTAAAAATATTAAAATTCAAAATGTCCATCCAAAGGTTATCTCATGGTTCTAGACTTAGTTTAAAATTGGAAAATAATTCAGGGTAGCAATAAACTCTATTTGCAAGCATGACATTCACAATATTAGAATTTATCTTGATTATGATTGAACCAAAATAACTTTTTGGTCTCCCTTTTCTTAAAAATATGGTTATTAACATAAAAGAAACATAAGGAGTACATTATTACTTCTATTTACTCTGGGCACTTGAAAATGTAAAACAATTTGATTTTTAAAAAGCATTAATTCTACATAGATTAGTTTTTTCCTAGTTCAAAAGGAAGTCTTCCATGAAAAATGTTTTTTTCTCCAGAGTCTTTCTTGGAACATTTTAAAAAGTATTAGTTGCCTGTCGTGTTATTTTTTTAGGAAAAATTCAATTAAACGCTGTATTTTATATTTTCACTTGTTCCTTCTCAGACTGTTTAAATCTCCTTCCTCTTTGTAAGTATTAATTATATACAGAAACATTTTTTGACATAATTTTGGTTTTTAAAAACTTTTTATAACAAAACATTTTTAAAATCACTTTTTCGGGTATGATTGATATACAAAAAGCTACACATATTTAATATATACAACTAGATGAGTTTAGAAGTAAGTATACCTGTGAAATCATCATCCTAGTCTATGCCATAAGCATAACTATCACTTCTGAAACTTTCCTCTCACCCTCTCTATTATTACTTTTTTGTGATAAAAACACATAAGAACAAATGAAACATTTCAAATGTAAACAAAAATGATGAGAAGAGTATAATGAACCTCCACACACCATACTCCCAGTGATTGTTTGTAATTTACAGTTGATGCTAGTTGATATTTTTAGAATTGGGGTTTACTATATGTGCCTGGCATTCTTCAAGAAAGTTTGGTGTATTCTATTCTTATCAAAGAATTACTTCAAACTCACCTTTCCCAAGGTTTCTAGTACCATAAGGAGTTGATGGTCAAGTTTGTCCATGACTCTAGAGAAAACAATTATGTATAACATCTAAATATTGAAACACTATGCATTTCATATCTTAAGTCACTATTTCATAGACAGCTAAAATTAGGGGGTGATTTCAAATTAATCAAACTCCAAAGGGCATGTGAAGGCAGTGTTTACTTTGCATCAGTAAAAAAGAATAACATTCATTCAGATCTAGCCCCCAAAACACTAGCTCTCTAGCAAATGGTTTAATTGTCCTGAATTTGGTTTTCAGTGTGCTGATCCATTTTAAGTCAGTTATTCAAAGTAAAACAAAGCCTGTGTGTGTTGTCTTTCTGATTTCTTTCACACCATTATGATGTGACAGAAGCTGATGACATGACAATTGTTTCATTAACCAGTAACTCTTTAATGCACTGTCCTTGGTTTGAGAAAATGTGACTTTTCTGGACATCTCCTTACACAGTTGAGTTTTGTGTAACTCTCTTTTATTTTGAAGGATCTTAATATAGCTCTCATCCTAGTCATAGCCAAAGAAAATATTAATCCTGGCTGGGGAATTCACTTTGGATTTCTTCTTCCGCAGTATAGGTAATAGGAAGTCTGTAAGTCCAAAGTTCTCGAGGTTTAATTTGAAGGATTCTGGGGGAACAACTCAAGGACAAGTAGTGGAATTTGACTCTGTGAGTTCTTTCTGTGGGCTCTAATATAGAGTGGAAAGTGAATGGCTTCAGTGGTCTGGATCTACACGCTATTGAACGAATGGGACCAACAATTTAAAACTTAGGAAATTTGTTCAAATTAGAGCCTCTACTTTCTACATACATCACAAGTCTGATCTCAGTGGTGATGTCTACAGATTATCTCTGCGTCCTTAGGTTATTCCAAATTGTAAATCATGTAATCAAAGCATGGGTAGGCTTCCTTATTCAGGCCACAAAAGGATAGAACCACTCAACCTTTTTGATGTAAGAGGTAGTCCAGATGTTTACATCAAGTGAATTTAATGATCACGTGCAACTCTTTGTCAGGGCCTATCAACTCAAAATCTCTTACATAATTACCACTTACACAGGTTAAATAAATTGATTCATAAATAAATAAACAGTAGGTTAACCATTTATAACTCAGGAAGTCTTGATACATAGGTACTCTTGCATAAGTAGAGCAGGATAAACTACTACTTGTATGAGAAAGTAACTCAAATATTCACTTCTGAGAGGTTGACTATGTGTATATACAGCCCCCCATCCCTGTAGTAAACATAACCATTATGTGAAACTCATAAATAATCAGAGAAATTAAAAACAAAAGTTGATAGAAGCCTCCAGGTTCAAAATTAACATTCTATCTAGCCTCTCTCAAACTCCTTTTTAGTTTGACTGAGAAGAGTTGATCTCATTGGGGCTTTAGAACTCAAAACCAGAAAATAACATACGCTCTGAATGAGTCAATGAGTTTATAGCCTACGGCATCTGACTGCTCCAAATTAGACTCTGCTTTGCACCTCAGTTTAAAAATAAATATCGACTGATGTTTGAAATAAAGGCTGCTTGCATTTATGGAACTCAGTCTGATCCACAGTCTCTGCTTCCATCAGTTGCTCTGGTGTGACTCATCTTAAGTCAGACATGGTCCAAGAATGGCAGGCAGGCCTGAGCCTACTGTCAACCCAGCTCTGAGGATTTAGTATTAGGTTCAGGTTGGATAAATAGGCTTCTACCTTGTTCCTTGCTCCTGTGACCCAGCTGTACTTCTCTTTAGTACTTCTCTTTAGTACTTCTGCCTGCGTAGTATGCAGGGCAATTTCTCTTTATAGACCCTGACTTGTTCTTGTCATTTTCACTCCTGAATCAAGAGTTTTAACTCTGAACTCTGACCTTTGGATGGAATTCTATCATCACCCCTGATAGATGCCTTTGATACTGACTGCACCTTCTGGAACTTCTGTGATGCAGCAGCCTCCAGGTTCTACACTTTGTCTGGGTGTTCCTTTGATTTTGGAACCCATTTGTGGAAATTTGCATAGACTATGACCAGAGACTAGACTGCTTGCCTGTCCTACTTAATCTCCTGTCAGACCTTGTGGCTGAGCCAAAACCTGGTACTTTTCCCTGCCCTGGCAGATAGGTCTAAGACCAGGTCAAGACTTTCCATGCTTAGATCTCCTGGTGGAAATGATCAACACACCCCCCAGATTTTAAACTATGAAAATATGTATTTACTAGATGCTGATTGCCACCTATTCATGCTGTCAGAGTCAAGAGTTAGAGAAGGTGTGGAAAAGAACAAAACAAAACAAGCCTATAATTCTTCTTTCCTTCCAAAGAACACTCAAAAGAGAAGGTAGAATAAACAAACTAAATATTCACAAAAAGACAAGTGTGAAAAAATTATTTTCACGCAGTTAGCTGCAGATGCTGTGGATGTCTGCTATTTGAGAAAACTTCTCTTTATCTTTCTGGGTAGGCTGTGAAGTGACATCTCGGCAGAGATCATTTCCCACCAAGAGAATAAGCTAGCAGAATAAGATTTTAGGGATAGGATATAGGTTGATCATGAGATATAAGGGAGATATTGAGAATAATTTGAATATTTTGCGTGAAGAAGTGTAGTGAAGATCGGAGTGCACCAAAGAAAAACACCCACATCACTTTAGGAAGGAGCCAGTCCACTGTCTCTGGGATCAGACAGAGTAAAGTTTGAATCCCAGCTCTGTCATTTGCTAGCTGTATGAGATTGGGCACATTACTTTAAGTCTCTGTTTCCTCGTCTGCGAAGCAGGAATAGCAACTATATCAATTGAAGCTGAAAGAAGGTCAATATGATAAAGCAACCTTGATACTGATAACTGTGCACTGCATAGACTAGGAGTTATATTTAGAATCTTACTGTTAGAAAATTATATGAGGATGGTGAGTATTTTAATTTTACCTTCTAGATTCATTCCCACTTTTCTCTGTCTTGCTCTGTACCTCAAGAGGCTGACATTTGTGGGCTAACAAATTCTCTTGTTCTTTTGGAACAAAATTAGAAGCTAATTTGACTTCTAATTACCTTAGGGCAAAGAAAGGATTCAAGAGGGAAATTTTAAGATTTTAGGATGGAGAAGAGTTAGGTATTTATTTCCCTGGTCAATCTATCTATCTATCTATCTATCTATCTATCTATCTATCTATCTATCATCTATCTATCTATCTATCTATCTATCTATCATCTATCATTTATCTATCTATCTATCTATCTATCTATCATCTATCTATCTATCTATCTATCTATCTATCTATCATCTATCTATCTATCATCTATTATAGGTATACACACACACACACATATATATATATATAGAGAGAGAGGTAGATAGATATATATCTCTCTATTCATATATATCTCTACATCTATCTATCTAGATTTTTATTTAAGGAATTGGTCACATGATTGTGGGGGCTGGTAAGTCTGAAATCAGCAGCGCAGGTCAGCAGCAGGCTGGAGATATTGCATTCTTGAGTCTGAAGGAAGTGTGGAGCAGAATTCCTCCAGGTGCCACAATATTTCCTGTTGGTAGGACTGAATACATAATTTATGGGGTTCAGTGAAGATGAAAATGGGGGGCCCTAGTTCAAAAATTATTAATAATTTCAAGATGGTAATTTCAGAACATAACACCAAGCACAGGACACTTAAGTGCAGGGACCCATGCAACAGTAGAGATGGTACACCCATGAAGCCAGCACTGCCCATCCATTTCCCTGACCTACCCACACGTGTAAACATCTCCTCATTAAATTATTCTCAATTAACCTGTGTAAGTGTGTCATATATTTCTTGACAGAAGCCTGATGCATGCAAACAGAATAAAACCAAATACTAGGATTTGGGTTCAAAGCTCAGAATTTAACTCTAGAATTTGTCTATTCGTCCAACTTTGTTGATGAATGTCATTTTCAGAAGAATGTATTGATTGGAAAACATTTTGAAAACATTAAAGTACCTGATTCATATAACCTGGGAACATTCACATAAAGAAGGGAGGATTTACATCTACTGATAGGTAGGGCCATAATTACAGAAAGTGAACATATGTTTGTTTTATACTTATATTTATTTGTAATCTAAAAATACTTTATCGGGAGGGAAGCTCCCTAACTCATTCTACGAAGCCGACATTACCCTGATACCAAAACCAAGACAAGGACAACACACACAAAAAAAATTACAGGCCAATATCACTGATGAACATCGATGCAAAAATCCTCAACAAAATACTAGCAAATCGCATACAACGATACGTTAAAAAGATGATACACCAAGATCAAGCGAGAATTATTCCAGATATGCAGGGATGGTTCAACCTTCGTAAATCAATCAACGTAATACACCACATTAATAAAAAGAAGAATAAAATTCACATGATCATCTCAATAGATGCAGAGAAAGCATTTGACAAGATACAGCATCCATTTATGATAAAAACTCTGAATAAAATGGGTATAGAAGGAAAGTACCTCAACATAATAAAGGCCATTTATGACAAACCCACAGCTAATATCATCCTCAATGGTGAAAAACTGAAAGCTATCCCTCTAAGAACAGGAACCAGACAAGGATGCCCACTCTCACCACTCCTATTTAACATAGTACTGGAAGTCCTAGCCAGAGCAATCAGGCAAGAAAAAGAAATAAAAGAGATCCAAATTGGAAAGGAAGAAGTGAAACTCTCACTATTTGCAGATGACATGATTTTAGATATAGAAAACACTAAAGAATCATCCAAAAAACTTTTAAAAGTAATAAACAAATACGGTAAAGTTGCAGGATACAAAATCAACATACAAAAATCAGTTGCATTTCTATACACTAACAACGAAGTAGCAGAAAGAGAAATTAAGAATACAACTCCATTTACAATTGCAACAAAAAGAATAAAATACCTAGGAATAAACTTAACCAAAGAGGTGAAAGATCTGTACACCAAAAACTATAAAACATTGCTGAAAGAAATTGGAGAAGACATAAAGAAATGGGAAAATATTCCATGCCCTTGGATTGGAAGAATTAACATAGTTAAGATGTCCATACTTCCTAAAGCAATCTATAGATTCAATGCAATCACTACCAAAGTTCCAACAACATTTTTCACAGAAATAGAACAAAGAATCCTAAAATTTATATGGAACAACAAAAGACCCTGAATAGCTAAAGGAATCCTGAGGAAAAAGAACAAAGCTGGAGGTATCACACTCCCTGATTTCAAAATATACTACAAAGCTATAGTAACCAAAACAGCATGGTACTGGCACAAAAACAGATACACAGATCAATGGAATAGAATCGAAAGCCCAGAAATAAACCCACACATCTATGGACAGCTAATTTTTAACAAAGGAGCCAAGAACATACATTGGAGAAAACAAAGTCTCTTCAACAAATGGTGTTGGGAAAACTGGATAGCCACGTGCAAAAAAAAATGAAAGTAGACCCTTACCTTACACCATACACAAAAATTAACTCATAATGGGTTAAAGACTTGAATGTAAGACCTGAAACTATGAAACTTCTAGAAGAAAACATAGGCAGTACGCTCTTCGACATTGGTCTTGGCAACATATTTTCAAGCACCATGTCTGACCAGGCAAGAGAAACAATAGAAAAAATAAACAAATGGGACTACATCAAACTAAAAAGCTTCTGCACAGCAAAGGAAACCATCAACAAGACGAAAAGGCAACCTAACAATTGGGAGAAGATATTTGCAAACCATACTTCTGATAAGGGCTTAATCTCCAAAATATATAAAGAACTCATGCATCTCAACAACAAAAAAACTAAGAACCCAATAAAAAAATGGACAAAAGACCTGACCAGACATTTCTCCCAAGAAGATATACAGATGGCCAAGAGACACATGAAAAGATGTTCAAAATCATTAACTATCAGGGAAATGCAAATCAAAACTATGATGAGATATCACCTCATGCCTGCCAGAATGGCTATAATTAACAAGACAGGAAACAACATTTGTTGGAGAGGATGTGGAGAGAAGGGAACTCTTATACACTGTCAGTGGGAGTGCAAACTGGTGCAGCCACTATGGAAAACAGTATAGAGCTTCCTCAAAAAATCAAGGATAGAACTACCATATGAGCCAGCTCTTCCACTGCTGGGTATTTATCCAAAGAACTTGAAAACACCAATGCATAAAGATACATGCACCCCTGTGTTCATTGCAGCGTTATTCACAATAGCCAAGACTTGGAAGCAACCTAAGTGCCCATCAAGGGAGGAATGGATAAAGAAGATGTGGTATATATACACAATGGAATACTACTCAGCCATAAGAAACGATGAAATCCAGCCATTTGTGACAACATGGATGGACATTGAGGGTATTTTGCAAAGTGAAATAAGTCAGAGGGAGAAGGTCAAATACCGTATGATTTCCTTCACTAAATAGTAGATAATAACAATGAACAAACACATAGCTACAGAGATTGGATTGGTGGTTACCAGAGGGGACGGGGGGAGGGAGGAGGGTGAAAGGGATCATTCGGCACATGTGTGTGGTGATGGGTTGTAATTGGTATTTGAGTGGTGAACATGATGTAATCTATGCAGAATTAGAAGTATAACGATATACACCTGAAATTTATACAATGTTATAAACCAATGTTACTGCAATAAACAAAAATGAAAAATTTTAAAAAAATAAAATAAAATAAAATGCACAAAACTGTCAGGACCATAAAAATAAATAAATAAATAAATAAATAAAAATACTTTATCAGCCAAATAGTCATACATGAAAGTAAAGTACTTATTCATACTTGAAACAAAGTTTTCCATTTGAACTCTAATTGCTCGTGAATATTGCTTCCTGGGCGTATGATGCCTGTGTGTATTTTTCACCATTCAGGAGCCAGGATTCTGGCAGTGCCTGAGTCTTCTGTGTTGGTTGTCTTAGGTTACGAAATGGTAAGGATATTTGGCAACAGGTTTCATTTGCCCTAGCCTAGTCTATATAATCTGACATCAATGGTATTTACAAAACACAGCTTTCTTTCAGGGTTATGATATTAAACAAAAAGGAAGGGTCATTGAAGTGTTGCTAGTAGGACACTGAGAACCTGGCACAGCTGGGGATCTTCCAGCCCTCAAGGGCCAGGCAGTCAGAAATTCCCTTAGAACCTCTGAGTTCACTTTGGTAAGGTACACTTATTAGAAGTTCTAGAAGGCAACCTTTATCTTATTTCTGCATGATGACATTAAGAATGCTTTTTGCATCTCTCTCTGGTATTTACTTGCTCTAGAGAATGTTGTGTTTTAACTTACTTTAATACAAAATCAATAAATTGATTTTCTATACTAATCTAAAGTAAACTTTATTTTAAAAGAACTTAGTAATAGAGCAAATAGAGCAATCTGAGCATTATGTCAATGATTGATGATGGTAATCTACCAATGTTTAAGAATATAGAACTATCCTAATGAACTACAGAGAAAAAATTACATAAACATTATTTTTCTGAATATACAATTTTAAGAAATAGGAAAAAATTTATTCACTTTAAGAATGGCTGATTCTGAGCCAGCCCTGATGGCCCAGTGGTTAGAGTTAGGTGCACTTCACTTCAGCGGCCCAGGTTTGGTTCCCGGGTTCGGAGCCACACCGCTTGTCTGTCAGTAGCCATGCTGTGGTGGCTAACATAGAAGAATTAGAAGGACCTACAACTAGAATATACAACTACGTACTGGGACTTCGGGGAGGGAAAAAAAAAAACGAGAGGAAGAGTCTCTGCAACTGATTCTCTAACACTGATGGCAACAGATGTTAGTTCAGGGCGAATCTTTCCCAGCAAAAAAAAAAAAAAAAATTCTGATTCTACTATTTATATAATACTGAAATTGTTGATTACTAAAAACAAAGAGAGAGAGATAGATAATTAATTTTCTATCAATCATAGTAAACACTTTCCCACATTTTTCCAATGTTGGAATAAAACAGAGTCTGCCATTTGTCAAGGAGCCATGTTTACGTGGGTGAATTAATGCCACTTACCCGCGTCACTTTGCGTGCATTCTGGTTCCCGTGGCAGGCTGAAGAAGGAAAGATTAAACATAAACTGCATAACATGCCAAGCATCTCATAAGAGGTCGCATCTTCACATTTGTAATTCGTCCTCAACATATGAGAGGGAAATCTGCAGTACAAAAAGTAACTTTTTTTCTAGTTACTTGGATGTCCCCTCATGCACTCACTATACATAATGGTAAGTTTTGTGCTAATAGTGTCTACTATGGTATTTTTACAGGTAGAAATGAAGGCAGGGTAGAAAAAGTTCATGCACATTGGTAGGTTCTTGTCAAAAGAGAAGATAAACCCAAAGTTTCTGCCTGCCGCTCATTTGATTAGAACAAGACGCTAGGCTTCCAGGAACACATCCAGAAAGTCGTTTTCAAGCCTGGCTGCTCTGCATTCATTAAAGTATAAACTTTGACAGCACCTTTAAGCCCATTCTCTCTTGGACATAGGAGACAGAGCAAGAAGGAGAAAATCTATTTCAGGATTGAAAACGTGTTCTCTTCTCTGGTACTTCCATATGATATTTAGCTTTTTTTTTTTTTTTTTTTTTTTTTTTGTGAGGAGATCAGCCCTGTGCTAACATCCGCCAATCCTCCTCTTTTTTTGCTGAGGAAGACGGCCCTGGGCTAACATCTGTGCCTATCTTCCTCCACTTTATATGGGACGCCGCCACAGCATGGCTTACCAAGCAGTGCGTCGGTGCGCGCCCGGGATCCGAACCAGCGAACCCCAGGCCGCCGCAGCGGAGCGCGCGCACCCAACCGCTTGCGCCACGGGGCCGGCCCCCGATATTTAGCTTTTTTAAACCTAATCTACCTATTCAATGAGTTTCCGACAATCCCCTGGTCCTCACACTGTATACTCTCCCAGATAATCTTGAAACAGCTTATTTACAAATTTTGGACTTCCATGGTTGACGGATTTCGGCAGTGCCAAAATATGACACTGATTGGAATGAATTGATGGTTATTCTCTTCTGCTGGGTGCCTATGAGATTGGAAGCATGAAACACACTATCTTCAAAATCCAGTGGGGTATCAGTGTCCTCTGAAGCTGCTGCTGCAGGTGGGCTCTCCGTGGTCCGTCTGTTCTGGAAAGAATATGTCATGACCGCCCTTCTTCCAGCCCATCTTCCCGTCTTTCATTGACACACAAAGATTCCTGCTATTTGGTCACTGTTGTTGCTTGTTTCTTTTCCTCTTTTCTCTAATTTTCCTTAATTGATATATCCACTTTACTTAACAGTATTTAATTATATGTTTAAATTTTTTAAAAATCCCAGAATCTATTATAAGTGAGTTTTTCCTGTTAAAAGAAAAGTAAACTAGCATAACAAAGCCTTCCTTCCCAGTTTTTAGGATCTCATTTAGTAGATCTCAATTATATAAAATCATTTTATTGAAAAGTTTTTTGAACATTTACTTTTAAGAGACTAGGCGATATTCTAATATTAATCCCCGGAACACTCAAACAAAGCTATAAAAGATGGAATCACACCATGTACTTTAGATATTTTATAATGACGTATCTTGCATATCTTATAATTCTTCTGCAGTGATGAAAGGTAAGTCAACAAGTGTTCCAGGAATCAAAATATATTCATAATTAACACTGGCCTATATTAACTGCTATAACTTCTTCCTCCTTTTGGCCAAGTTTGACTATATCTATTGAACCCTTCCTTTGAGATCTAGATTATTATTTAATTTGCAGAGATTATAAATACTCCAATAAAATATGTATGGGTGTTAATTAGCACCACATAGGTTGACTGCTCCCTCACTATTTTGCCAGTCTCAAACCATGACTGTTCATCATTTTTGTTCACTCTGTTACTTTACTTTTTACTAGCTCAGCTGATTAATCTTATAATGTTGTTCTATCCTCAGTGTAAAGGGACAAATGATTCCATCAGGCCGCAAGTGATGTCCAATTCATTCACGCTTTTGTAAGATCATTTGTGCAATTCAGATTTACCTGAATACCTATAACAAAAAATTATTCTCAGTGTGCTTTTAGCTGGACACAAATAATTCTCCTATGCTTCTTAATTTTGTTGTAAGAGTATAAGGGACCTTGTTACAATAATAATCACACTACTTGGCCCCTGCCACGTGCTATTTGGACAGAGAACAGAGAAACACAGCCCCTGGTGGGATAATTAATTAGGCAAATAACACAACCCAAGAGCTGATAGTCAATAATTTGGCAAGAAGCAGTGAAAGAATGTCAATGTTCTCAATTTCTTCTTCGGGGAAGATATCTAGAGAGCGTGGGAAGAGCTGAATTTAGGAATTGATTCAGATGATAAGAACAGGAGTAAAAGGTCCTTGGTAATGATGGCTTCAGTTTGAGAAGACAAAAGACTAAGAGAAATAGAATTAAAGCATCAGTAACTAATTATGCGTTAATTTATTCATTCTTCATTGAGCCATGGGAGGATACCTTCTGCTCTCAAGGGTTATAATATAGTGGGGAAGAATGACAAAAAAATGTTATTGTAACACTGACTTAAAATGTGAGGTGATTTTTTTTCCATAGGTACTAATTGACTGACTGCTATGTGCCAGGCACTATGCCCCATATGCTATACAAACAATGCATGCTCATGAAATTGAGGAAGCCTGTGATTATTGTGGAATGGAATGGTCAGAGAAGGTTCTTAGGGTTAGCTGCATTTGATCAGGATCTGGATGAACAAGAGAAGTTCAACAGGTGTGGAGCTCAGCAGCGGGCCTGGGCACATCAAGGAGAAAGACAAGGCAGTGTGAAATATGTGAGACTGAGCACACCCTCGTCAGCCCTGTGAGCTCGTGTGGAAAGTGGGGGGACGGAAGACTGGAATGGTGGCTTAGCAGACTTTGTCGTACTTGCCCCCCAGCACCCGTTCCCCCTTCATCAAGTAACAAGACCTGATTTGACCTTGAAGGAGGAAGAGTTGCTGAAGCCGAGAAGTAAAGAAATTTCTGGGAGGGGTAGAAGGCAGGGATGAAGACAGGGAGGAAAGAAAGCAGAACTGGGAAGGTATTGAAGAGAGTCAAGATGGTAGAGAAGCTGCTGACCAATCACATTAAGCCAACAAAATACTGGGATTTTGTTACTTGAAATTTGGAAGATGCAAGGAAAATAAACATATAAAGATATAACATATTAAAAGTTAGTATGGTGACCACTGAAGTTGACAAGGGAAAACATTTTCTATCTGATCCTGCGTGTCCCAGGCAGTGACCCAGATGATGGTCCTAAAGCCATCTGATCTTCCTTTACTGCTGCCAACTCCACAAAGCCTTCCAAGTCTAAGCAATAACTCCCAAGAGACTTACAACTTGGGGGAAATTGCTTGATTTATTTGTCTCAGGGGAAACAGGAGATGAACAGAGTAGTAAATGGACTCCACGCCCTCTGTTTGAAGAACACTAGGTATGTCCTTTGAGCCGACCTCCTAAGCACTCCTACAAGGCTGAGTCCTTTGCTCCCTGCTCCAGGCAGGAGATGGTCTGGTAGGGATCCAGCCCTGAGCACCAAAAAATTGTCATAAAACTCATCTTTTAATATCTTCTGCTTCTTTAACTGGTAACTGCTAAATGATTATCATAGGGTTAATTGTGGTCTTGGAACCCCTCCCTTCCCTGCATTTCCCTAGGGGAATACTAGATGTGCAGGGGTGTCATCCTGGGTTTGTGTAGATATATATTAATCTAGGGCTTTGGTTTTCAATGGGGGATAATTTTGTTCCCCAGGGGACATTTGGCAATGTCTGGAGACATTATTGGCTGTCAGACTGGGCAAGAACCTAGTGGACAGACACCAGGCATGCTGCTGCCAACCATCCTACAATGCACAGGACGGCCCCCCCACAAAAACGATGTCAATAGCACTGAAGTTGAGAAACTCTGGTCTAGGGCTGGGCATAGGGCTGGCTTCTTGATGCTAGGAACAGTACCACCACACAGAGTCACACACTCAGAAGGGGCTTAGGGTTTAACATCTGTGGTCACTATCTCAAAATTCTTAATCATTTTATTTTTGGATTTGTGTCTTGTGTGTGAAGTCCTGTGGGATAATGGAGCACAGTGCTGGGGACTTGGACTCTCAGCTCATGCCGAGTCTAGCCTGCCATTACCTCCCCCTCCCTCTGCAACGGTTTCGCAGGTCCCTGCTCACTGCCCCTGCCCAGGGGCCGCTGCCATGCCCCTGGGGGAGGGCGGGCCCAGGCATGGAGAGGGCAGTGATTAGGCACATGCACCCTATGTGCTATGTCACCCAGCTGCGTGCTGCACACCCGTGAAGGCCTGCGCTTGCCGGGAGGATCCTTGTGATGGAGGGAGCGCAACTTTAGTAGCAAATAAAAAACCAAGACAGCTTGAGAAAAATAGACTACAGAAAAAAAGGAAAAAGCTTTTTTGTTTCCTGTTGTTTGAACAAGGAGTCCGGATTTTTATGTGCTCTAAACCCAGTGAATTATGTAGCTGGCAGAAGCCAGGCACATATTATTTTAAGATTCTTAATTGTTAAGCAAGTTCTCCAAAATGAAAGAGTTAGCCCTTGGATCTGACGCTTTTCTTGGAGATCCTAGATAGTCCATGCTATAGTCTCTAAAACTGTCTTTGGGAATCTCATGCTTGCCTGCTGTCTATTGACCTTCTAGGAAGGTCTTGTTTTACTATACAATATAGTTTAATTCCTAGAAGTTTGATGTAGACAGCACATTTTTGTGGAACAAAAGTCAATAACTGACGTTCGACTTTACTTTGTTTTTCTTAAAGTAGTGTATGTTTTTAAAGCATATTTTATTCTCTTTTACTTCTCATTTTGAAGTTTAAGAGGATGGGAAATAAAAACCCACATTCAATGGTAATCAATGTTTTTTCAGCTGATTGATCAGAATGATAGCTAAGACCTAAAATTTGATACTGAAAATGTATAACAGTGATGATTTAATGTGAGTCATCTCTCTTGCCATTATTTTATGTGCATGTTTGATTGGTTTTGTTTTCATCTGGTTTGTTTGCTTTTGCTTATTTTGCTACTAAAACTTGTTTTGGAAGCTGATATAATTAAAAATATTTTTGACCTGGATGGAAAAATGGGTGAAGAATTATTTGAGATCACTAAAAATTTATCACTTTAAATTTAAGATTTTTTTTAATAATGCGCCATGGAAAATTATTACTTTGCCTTTCATGAGAAACTTCCATTTCTGGGAATTTTCAGTCCCCCAGGGAGGAAAAACATTAAACTGCTATACACAGAATTGTGTTAATATGTTTTCCTAAGCTAGATATATTAGCGGTGAAATTGATAATTGGAGCTTGTTTCCGTGGGAGCTATGTGTTCCACGACAGCTCATCTTCGGTATCCAGGGAGGCTTGTCAAAATCTGTGTGATATGTGTCTGTATTATAAGGATTTTAAAGTCTCAAAACCATAGATCTTTGTCTTTAAGCAATTTTCTGCACGTCCAGTGGAATGTTCAGATGTGGGTTAGAGACAGTAAGATCTGATTTAAGCTCATGTGGTTTTGGTGAAAGCTCTAGAAGCTCATTATTTTCTCTGATGTGTTGCGGTTTATATCATTGTCTGGCAAAGTAATATTGAAGCCACTATATAAGTGCCTTTTCCTCCAAGCCTATGTGAGTGATTCTTTCCTAATTGAAGACTCAAACTCATTTGAGGAATTGCTTGAATCTTCTGGAAAAAAAAATACATCTTCAAAAAGCTCTAGTTTGTCATAAAAAAAAAAACAGCAGATATCAAACTTCTATTCCAAATGGGTTACTGCTGCTATAATTAAAAATTCTTTATCGTGAACGTTAATTTCATTGTAAGGAAATAAGAGTGATTGCTTCCCAGAATAAGATAAGCTTAAAGAATTTTGCAGTTTTGAAGTAATGTTCTGTATTATAACATGGGAAGCCAAAGTGGGGAGAAAGCCCTTTGTAGATGTTAGATGCTAGATGTAGATGTTAGAAATGTAGAGTTGGTGCCAATTTCTGCCAACAGACAAAATATATTATCCATGTTTGTTTTTAAGATGTTACTTTTCATAGTGCAGCGACTTGTCTGGTTAGGAAGATGGATGGGTGACCCGAAGTCATACACATTGATTAGGTGACAGCCTGTATTCTGAACAATAGCTACGGCCATGGCCTGCAGAATTTTCCATTGTTGGCAGTAGCTTTTGCCTTTGCAATATAGACGGTGTAATGGTTTTCCACGAATTAAACCACTCTGTCTTCAACTGTGGCAGGCCAGTAGGTCCTGTTGACCCTGGGCACTTCCAAACAATCAGCATCTGTGTAATGCAGCTTTTCAAGCTCTGTTTCCTTTCCCACTTTTCTTTCATTTGGGTGAAAACTGCCTCGTGTCTTCATCATTGAGGCAGTGGATCTGAGCCAAAAAGAGCATCATTGTTTTCCATAGAATGGGTAAAAATGCCTATCATTATTATTTATCTCATCAAATATGCTCTCCTCCAGTGCTCATAAAGGAGAGAAGATTGCAGGGAGAATCTCCTAAAATGTATTTTTAATTTGGGTTTAAACGTTTAGTAAATAAGGATAGTATTCAGCATTATGGATGGCTCCTAGGAGAAGGTCTATAAGAAATGAATGAGCATGGTTTTGGAATCAGACAGCTTTACAAATCAGACAGCTTTTACTAAAATCTTGAGTATGGGGAAAAATAAAAATCTGGGAGAAGTAGGTAAGTTTTGAAAGTCAAAACATGCTCAGGTCTAGTATTCTAATAATACTTTAATCAGCTGATTAGTATATTTATATTTACTTCTAAATTTTCCCATTTTAATGGTGGTCTTTTATTTCCTACCAAATTCTTTCAAATACTCCAGCTATAGTTTTCTTTTTTCTAACTGTTCCTTCCATCTACAATGACTAAACTATATTACTTCTTTGTCTATTTAAGACCATGAACAAACAACCTTTTAAATGACGATCTCAACAATATTTTACCTAAGAATTAATTATTTGTAAGGTTCTGGATATTAATTTAAATCTGCTATATTTGTTGTAAATATTTTAATTTCAATTTTCTTTAGTATTTTGAAATTGTTTAAGGGATTTCTGACATGGAAACTTTTTTTTAATTTTATATAATAATATCTTTCAAATTTTACCATTGTGATAGTGTCATAGATTTTATGAAATATATGAAATCCACAGGTCTAGTAAATATTAATCTATATATTTTTTTAAGATTTTCAACCTTTTTGTTTTTATTTATCTCTTTAGTATAACAGCCTAAAATTTATTTTAGTGTAATACATAAAGATAGAATCTGATTTTTGCCCTTAGAATATAAGCAGTTATACAATTGTTGAATATTTTTTTTCTTCTTGATAAAACTGTACAGGAACCAAATATAACTAAATAGGAGACGACTTAAAACAAAAACCATAGTCAAGGGACTAGTGGTAAAAAATGAACCCATTTATCCAGTTTTCCCAACGCCATTTGTTGAAGAGATTTTCTTTTCCCCATTGTATGTTCTTGGCTCCTTTGTCAAAGATTAGCTGTCCATAGATGTGTGGGTTTATTTCTGGGCTTTTGATTCTATTCCATTGATCTGTGTATCTGTTTTTGTGCCAGTACCATGCTGTTTTGGTTACTATAGCTTTGTAGTATATTTTGAAATCAGGGAGTGTGATACCTCCAGCTTTGTTCTTTTTTCTCAGGATTCCTTTAGCTATTCGGGGTCTTTTGTTGGTATATATACACAATGGAATACTACTCAGCCATAAGAAATGATGAAATCCAGCCATTTGTGACAACATGGATGGACATTGTGGGTGTAATGCAAAGTGAAATAAGTCAGAGGGAGAAGGTCAAATACCGTATGATTTCCTTCATTAAGTAGTAGATAATAACAACAATAAACAAACACATAGGGACAGAGATTGGATTGGTGGTTACCAGAGGGGAAGGGGGGAGGGAGGAGGGTGAAAGGGGTAATTCAGTACATGTGTGTGGTGATGGGTTGTAATTAGTATTTTGGTGGTGAACATGATGTAATCTATGCAGAAATAGAAGTAGAATGATGTACACCTGAAATTTTTACAATGTTATAAACCAATGTCACTGCAATAAACAAAAAATAAAAAAAAAATGAACCCATTTAACTACTAAAACTAAAATAAATCTGGTAAATTTGGTTATGGACTTAGACTAGATGTTACACATCCTGTTAGTATCGATATACGTATATATAATATATATGCTATAAATATGTACATAGATGTAGATATATTTAGAGTTAGAAAGGAAAAGAGGAGAGAAAGTGTGGGAGAAATGTAAATAATGCTGATTTTAGCATTTATACCTGAAGTTTAAAAGCTATAATCTAAATAAAAAATATATTATAGAAATACAATGCTTAAATATGCAAAGATATTAATAAAAGAAAATTGGGTAGTAAAAATTATGAGAAGTTGGAAATGGAAATGTTTCAATCTCACCATTGCTAACAGTAAAGATTCAATACGTACTCCCAATAACTAAAGGATTGTGCATATATAATGTTACATTTATAAAGTTAGGCATTAGAATAAAAAGTAAACGCTATAAAATTGTCATAAGGAAAACCAAAAGGAAACGAAAACATAGACTATAAATTGAAAGATCATGTACAATACGATAGAATGAAAGCTAGACATATCTGTCATATTAGTAAACTCTAATGTACTAAATGCACCTCTAAAAAGAAAAAGGTATTGGTTGTCAAAGCAAAATTAAATTCTATGTTTTATTCAACATATACTTAAAAATTGGAACATACTTCTATGGACAAAGGAATACCAGGTATTATTCTTTGAATAAGCTACTGGATTTATTTGCTAGTAATTTAATTAGGATTTTTGAATTTGTATTTAATTATGTTGAACTTTATTAATTTGCCATAATTGTAGGTAAAAAATATGTATCAGCAATTTCATTGAGTTCAACCTAATATAATTGAGATTGTATTATAATTAATTGGTGTGTTTATTAAGTTTGTCAAGCTTTTGAGACGAATTTGGGCTAGTTTTAAAAACATGGATTTTCTATGCTTTGGAATAGTATCAACAGCAAAAGAATTCTTTATGACCACATTCTTAGAGATTATGCAAATAAGTCAGGGCCAGATGTTATTTTTGGAGGTAGATCTTTAAAAAATCTTTCTAAAATTTTATATGATCATTGTTGTACAACTATTTAGGTTTTCTATTATTTTTTCAGTCAATTTTTACATTTTTACATTTTCTCTGGTATTTCTTCTATTCATAGAGATTTTTCAAACTTATTAACATAGTTATACATAGTATTCTCATACTTCTGAACGTCTGCCATGTCTATATACATAGTCATTTACATAGTCTGAATGTTATTTATTTGTTTTTCTCTCTATTTTTCTGAACTAGATTTGCCAAAAATTGGTATAGTCCGTAATTTTTATAGAACCCAGTCTTGGATTTAATTATTGATAAAATATTTTCTAATTTATTAATTTCTGATTTTATCTCCTAATTATTTCTGCTTTTATTTTTATTTATTTTATTGTTTTCTTCCTAATTTAAGTTGAATGTTCAGTTGATGTATTTTTTATTCTTCTCTACTTATTAAAATATTTAAAATCATGAATTTGCTTTGGCTATATCCCATAAATAATGATGACTAGTGTTTTAAAAATCATCTTCTCTAAATAATCTTGGTAAATGTCAATTTTCATTTTTTCATGGACCATGGAGGGGTTTAGAGGATATGATTTTGCCCCTTACAATTCAGCATTAAAAATATAAAGTTTTATCATCAACTTATAGTTTTAATACATTTCATTCAAATAACATGGTCTGCAAAATTGATTTTTTGTGCTTACTGATGTTTTATGTGATATAGGAAAACTGACGTTATAAAATATTTAGCAGTCAGTGGGCACTTGCAAAGAAAGTATATTTACTTTTTTATAGGAACAAAACTTACAATATAAAACTTTCAACTTAACTTGTTAAATGTATCAGTAATACTTTCTATGTCTTCACCTTTTTCATCTGTCTCTCTGATAATGCCTTTTTGTGTATCTCTATCTGTATCACCTAACACTGTGTGTGTTTCTAGTAAACATTTAATGAACAAAAAAATTTCTTCCTGCCCGGAGGCTAAGCAGCAAGAGAGCAGAGCTCTGGGGGCCTCCCTGCAGACTTCCTGCTTAGGTACTTTCTTTGCCATGTCTACCAAATGGCATTAGCAGTGCCATGTTGAATCCAGTCCTTCTCTAAGGGGCTTGAAATTGTCTACATGTGTATTATGGAAGTGAGAGAAATATTCATAAAGCATGCTCATGAAAGAAAAAGAAAATAGGGTTGTCAATGTACATTTCAGGAAAAAAAAATTTCTATTAAACTTGTTTGTTTCTACACTTCTGAACCTGGGATTTTGACTCCTGGAGAAATGTGGGGATGGGAGGGAGTGTAAGAGGTGATAAATCAGACTGTGTGGATTACTCCCTGAATATTTCTCATTATCTCTTTCTTTTCCTCCTAACCTGGAAGGAATTTATATTCCATTTTCTTTGTTGACAGGAACTTCCCAATTGTCATTTCTTCCTCTTCTTTAGGTGAAATTTGCCCTCCTTACTCTTCCATTAGTGGAAGGACTGTGGGGGTGGAATGGAGGGAGAACACTAGATTACTGAAAGGGCAGAACAGATGGTGAGTTATTTATAAAATATATTCCTATTAGGTTGATTTTCAATTTTTAAGCTCAAGTTATTGACAAGGTAAGGAAAACTCTATTATGCTTACTGGACAGAATGTAAATGTTATTATCTCTGACTGTGTAAAGACAAAATTATAGTGGCTGCAATTTTGCAGAGATTGATTTGCAAAAGGAGGAAGGAAATGATACAGGTGAAGGCCTTCTTTTATAAAATTGGGGTCAAAAGATTCTGCCTGTGTTCGATGGGACAAGTAACGAAGATTTAAGTCTACCATTTGTGGTTGCACAGATCAGTAGAGAAATTAGAATAGTGATATAATTTTATTTGAAGAAGGGATGGATGAGTAGACACAAGTCAAGAGAGAACTTCTAAAGTTAGTAGATCAAGAAAAGGGGTCAAATCATATTAGAGTAACGGATGGTCACCAGAAGGTCTAAAAAAGTTTTTTTGTTTGTTTTTCCACGTGGTTGCTTCAGGGAAGTTAAGCAAATTGTTGATTTAAACTTAGTTGTACTGTATGTTCGTTCACATTTTTTTTAAAAAGAAAAGTAGAAAGACATGCTGCCCTTTTTATATTGTTTCTTCCTGTGTCTGACTCAGATTCTTAAAGGAAAATCAAACAAAAAAATAAAACAGCAGCAGCAACAATAAAAATAAAATAACAGGGCAGCTCTCCCACTAGGAATTAAACACTACTTCCCGGTACCACGAGTTTCTTGACCCTTTTCAGTCCCTCTAGTCACCCTTTCTGTTTGTAAATACACTCCCCCATCAATTTCATGTAGCTAAATCTCATTTGTGCTTCAGATCTTAGCTTCCTGTGAAAAGCCTTTAGGACACGGTTAATTTGGCTCCTAACAAAACTCAAAATCTTTTTTAAGGACCTCTATTACGAGTAATTGAATTTGATTTTTAATTCACAGAGAATTGTGGTATCTCAGCTATTAACATCTCAATTCTGCTTCACTGTATATCTATTTATATCTATCTATCTATCTATCTATCATCTATCTATCAATCATCTCTCTACCCTATTTACCATTCATACAACAAATATTTGTTGAGCATCTGTGTACCATGATCTTTCTCATCACAGAGTTTATAGTTTGGTTGAAAAAACAAATACATAAGCCAATAGATATATTTGTCATAAATATTAGGAAGGATTCTTTGAGAGGAGGGAGGTCTACTTTATATTGATTTGTCACCGAAGTCCTCTCTGTGGGAGTGATTTTTGTGTTGAGGACTGAAAAATGAGAAGGAGCCATCTATGTGTGGAATATCACGATGAAGAGTATTTCAGGTATAGGGAACACTGTCAGCAAAGGCCTTAGCTATGAAAAGAAGTAGTTGTGATCAAGGAACGGAAGGAAAACCAAGTTGACTGGATGATAGTGAGTCAAGGGAGCGATGAGGATGAGTGTGAGAGAAACAAAGGTAATGATCTGTTCTCACAGGGGACTTTGAAGGCACTGGTAGACATCGGTTATCATTTTAATAATTTTATTTATTTATTTATTTATTTATTTATTTATTTATTTATTTATTCCCCCAAAGCCCCAGTAGACAGTTGTATGTCATAGTTGCACAGCCTTCTAGTTGCTGTATGTGGGACATGGCCTCAGCATGGCCAGAGAGAAGCGGTGCATCCGTGCACGCCCAGGATCCGAACCTGGGCCGCCAGCAGCAGAGCGTGCTCACTTAACAGCTAAGCCACTAAGCCACGGGGCCGGCCCTATCATTTTAAATGTAATGGGAAGCTACCCTGGGGTTAAACCAGAAGTTACATAATCCAATTTGCATGTTAACACATCATTCTAGCTGCCCTGTGGAGAATGGAATGAGAGTGGGGTAAGAGTGGAATCCTGTAGATCAATTATGATCGTATTGTGGAGTCTAGAAGAGAGATTGTGGCAGTTTAATTTAGGGAAGTGGGTAGAAAGTAGATGGATTCGACATATATTTTAACAGAACAGTCTCTCAGACTTACTCTTTATCTTCTCTTCACTCAAGATAAAATATAGTTCCCTGTCTCTTCTCTCAGTGGCTGAACTCTTCCTATCAACTAAATTTTATCCCCTCTCATATTTAGTACTACCCTTTATCGGTTATCTCTTCTTTTTCAAGAACCTTCTTCAGCCGCACCTTCATTGCTCTCTTCATTACCTCGGTATATACACATAACCAGATCTCTCCCATCTTTATAAAGATAACCTTCTCGTAAACTTCTTCCCTCCAGAATGTTACCCATCTCTACTCTCCACCAATCAGTCTTCTGTCTAAAATTATGTTCTCTAGGGCCTTACTTCATCCATAAATGTCAAATTCAATGTATAATTTTTATTTGATCTCTTACTTGATCCCTCTGTGACAGCATGAACAGTTTGTTTCTTGTGCTTTGCTTTATTTCCTTGATGCCTATGGCAACGTTCTCTGCTATTTCTTTCATTTATGGTGTCTTTTCACCTTCTTGCCCTTAAATACTAATACTCCATAGGATTTAATCTTTCCTTCTTTTCTTCTCTCACTCTGTGAAGTCTCTCTGGATTGTCTTCATAATCCTTAAGTAACCATTAAGGCTACATATTGCCCGTGAATTCCAAACCTTTCTTTTCCAGCCCTATGATCCAGATACTGATCCATACTCTTTATAGTCACTGATAATCCTCCCTTGTTTTCCTTCACACGACTTAATAATGTGCGTTTTCTCTTTTCTCTGCACCTCAATCCTACTAAGTATCTACGAGGCCCAAGGAGATGGTCTTGGGTGGAAAATTCTTGTTACCACAGAGCCACCCTGGGTGTGGGAACTTGAAGCAGCCTTGACTAGAGTGTAGGAAAGGAAACAAATGGATTCAGGTTCAGCTGTTTACTGGTTACTTCCTGCAGGAACTGTGAGTTGATTATAAATCTTGGCAATTGGCCTGGCACTGTAAATGCAAGTTCCCCCTGAAGAAAATGTTGAGACTTTCTAAGTTAGTTGAGGTTAACTTTTCTAAAAATAAATTTTATTACCTTTTTACCAACTTGAATTTAAAATTTCTTTTTTTAAGTTCTCTTGAAATTTTAGTCTTAAGCTTTAGAAATAGATAGAATAGCTATCTAGTGGCTAAAAGAATTCTGTCTTTCATCAGGGAATCTTCTTGGACCTCTTGATAATTACAGTGTCGCCTTCCCTATCTTGTAAAGGCAGAACCCTAAAAGAAATTGTTGATGGATTTCAGAGCAAACATCTTTATACCAAAAACATGATGAACAAAACTAAAAACCAAATGGAATAATTTAAAAGTACATTGACATAATATGTAACAGACAAGTGATTTTTACTTTAGTTTATAAAGTACTCTTAGAAATCAAAAAGGAAACAAAAACAATCTGATAAAAATGGACCAATGATACAAACAAGGAGTTTAAATAAAGAAGACCAATATTCTATAAATATATCGAAACATTGCTTTCAATAAAAACCAAACAGAGGAGCCAAAAGAGGCAATACAGCAAAAACAAAAATCGTACACAATCTCCTGTCAGACTGCCTGAATACAGAGATCAAATCCCTCATTTATCTCTTTCACACTCTTGGGTAAGAAACATAACCTCTCAAAGCCTAGTGCCATCTCATGTCTTTTTTTCAACTGAGGTAAAATTCAAGCAACATAAAATTAAACATTTTAAGGTAAACAATTAAGTGGCATTTAGTACATTCACAATGTTGTACAACTACCGCTGCTGTCTAGTTCCAAAACATTTTCATCATCCCAAAAGCAAGCCCTGCACCCATTAAGCAGTTAATCCCCATTACTCTCTACACCTAACCCCTGGTAACCACCAATCTGCTGTCTCTATGCTATATATTCCACATAGAGGGAATCATACAATATGTGATTTTTTGTCTGCCTTCTTTTACTCAGCATAATGCTTTCCAGATTCATCTATAGTATAGTATGTGTCAGTACTTCATTTTTTTATGACTAAATAATATTTCATTGTATGAACATACTACAATTTGTTTTGATTGAATAATATTTCATTGGATGGATAAATCACAATTTGTTTTTCCATTTTTCCATCGATGGGCATTTAGATTGTTTCCACTTTTTGGCTACTGTGAATAGTACTGCTGTGAACATGTGTGTAAAGTAATGTGTCGCTTAATGATGGGGATGTGTTCTGAGAGATGCATCATGAGGCAATTTTGTCATTGTGCAAACATCACAGAGTGTACATACACAAACCTAGATAGTATAGCCAACTACATACCTAGGCTATATGGTACTAATCTTATGGGACCACAGTCGTATATGCAATCTACCATTGACCGAAATTTTGTGTGGTGGTACATGACTGTACATCTATTTGTTGAATGCCTCTTTTCAATTCTTTTGGGTATTTAGCTAGAAGTGGGATTAAAGGGTCATATAGTAATTCTATGTTTAAGTATTTGAGGAACCGCAAAACTGTTTTCCATAGTGACTAAACTATTTTACATTCCCACCAGCAATGTATGAAGGTTCTAATTTATCTATTTCCTCGCCAACACTTTTATTTTCTGCTTTTAAGAAATTTTTAATTATAGTTATCCCAGTGCGTGTGAGGTACTACACAATCTCATCATAGTTTTTTTGTACCTCTGTAATGAATAATGATTGTTAAGCATCTTTTAATGTGTATATGGCCATTTGTATATCTCCTCTGGAGAAATATCCATTTAAGACCTGTGCCCATTTTTAAATTGGGTTATTTGTGTTTTTGTTGTTGAATTGAAGTAGGTCTTTATATATTCTGAATACTAAACCCTTATCAAATATATAATTTGCAAATATTCTCCCATTCTGTGGGTTGTCTTTTCACCTTCTTGAGAATATCTTTTGACGAACAAAAGTTTTTAATTTTGATGAAGTCCCATATATCCATTTTTTCTTTTTTCACTCATGCTTTTGATGTCATATCTAGGAATTCACTGGTAAACCTGAGATCATGAAGATTTACTTCTGTTTCTTCTAATATTTTTATAGTTTTTTCTCTTATATTTAGACCATTGATCCATTTTGAGTTAATTTTTGTATGTAGCATGAGTACAGGTCCAACTTCATTCTTTTTTCATGTGGATATCCACTTGTCCCAGCACTATTTGTTAAAAATGTTTTCCTTTCCCCATTGAACAACCTTGGCACCTTTGTTGAAAATTAGGTGGCCATAGATATATGGGTTTATTTCTGGATTCAATTCTATTCCATTGGTCTACAAGTCTGTCTTTTTACCAGTACCACGCTGTTTTGTTTACTGTAGCTTTGTAGCAAGTTTTGAAATTAAAAAGTGTGAATCCTTTAATGCTATGAACTGAATTATGTCCTCCCCAAATTCATGTGTTGAATCCCTAACCCCTGATCTGATGGTATTTGTAGATAGGGCCTTTGGGAGGTAGTTAGGTTTAGACAAGGTCATGAGGGTGGGGATCTCATGTTGGTGTCAGTACCCTTATAAGAAGAGACATCAGAGAGCTTTCTTTCTCTCTCTCTCTCTCTCTGACATGTGAGGATGCAGAGAGAAGGCAGCTATCTGCAAACCAGGAAGAGACCTCTCACCAGAACGCAACCATAATGGAACCCTGATCTCAGACTTCTAGGCTCCAGAATTGTGAGAAAATAAATTTCTCTTGTTTAAGCCACCCAATGTATGGTATTGTGTTATGGCAGCCCAAGCTGACTAAAACATTCAACTTTTTTCTTCTTTTTCAAGATTGTTTTGGACAGTCAAGGCCCCTTGCAATTCCATATGAATTTGAAGATCAACCTTTCCGTTTCTGTGAAATGGTAGTTGGAATTTTGATAAGAATTGTATTGACTCTGTAAATTGTTTTGTTATCGTAACAATATTAAATCTTCTAATCCATGGACATGGGATGTCTTTTCCACTTACTTAGGTCTTCTTTAATTTCTTCCAACAATGCTTTGTAGTTTTCAGTATAGGAGTCTTTTACCACGTTGGTTAAATTTACTCATAGGTATTGTATTTGTTTAGATGCTATTATACATGTGATTTTTTAAAAATTTGTTTTTTGGGTTTTTCATTGCTGGCATATAGAGACACAACTGATTTTGTGTTTATCTTTTACCCTGAAGGGTTTACTGAATTTGTTTACGAGCTCTAGTAGTTTTTTTGTGAACTTTGAGGGATTTTCTCTATATAGGATCATGTTATCTATGAATAGAGAGTTTTACTTCTTTTCTATTTTGGATGTCTTTTATCAGTGTTCTCCTTTTTAATGTGTGGAAGACAATTTTTTCTCTCTCAAGATATTTGTGAGAAATGTAAGGCTTAGGTATTATGAGATACTTTTCATCTGTCAAATTGCAAAGATTTTTAACAGGTAAACATTGGTTAAGACTTTGAAAATGTGGAACTCAGCTATGGAGAATGGAAATTAATCAAACTTTCCAAAAGACTAATGTACTCAATAAGGATAGTACCGACCAGCATCTTTACTTCTAGTTTATATTCTGAGGAAATAATTGAAATATTTGCAATGGTTTATATATGAGGGTACTCACTGCAGCATTAACAATGGGAGATTTTTAAAAACAACCTAGAAGCTTAACAATAAAAGATTGTTAAACAGGTTATAAATTAGTCTTAAGATATACTGTGCAATCATTAAAATGTTTGCTGTGGAAATAGCTTTATAATATGTTAAACAAAAAATTTGAAAGAGTTATTTCTTCCTCTCCATTCTTCCCCTTCTGTTTATATTCACAAATGGATAAACAATTATATATGACAAAATATTAGTAGTGGTTATCCTTGTGTAGTTGGATTAATTAAAATTTTTTGTGTCTTTTTCCTTATAAATTTTCACCTGTTCTGTACTTATTATTGACAATTTTTAATAAAGAAAGAACAATGTATTGAAAAGATCTTAGTAACCTTAAGAAACCTTTATTCTCAGAATCTACATGTTATCATTTTGAAATGATCAACTTTTAAAATTTTCTCACTATTTCACTTTATTTTTTTTATTTTATTGAGATCATAACAGTTTATAACTATTTCACTTTATTTTTATGTGGAGAAAGAATCCTCCTATGACATGTATTGTAATGAGTCAATGGTGAAAAGAAGAGGAGGACAAAGTCTCTAGTTGATGTATATTCTGGAGCCAAAACTATTCTGTGGTATGCTCTTTATGAAAGTTCTTTTGAAAAATTAATGGAAATAGCCACAGCACCCAGCTACAGGGACTCAAAGGGGACAAAGTTAACAGGAATGCCAGGAAAAAAGTCCTGATATTTAACAATAGAAAAACTAATAAATTTTAGCTTTAATTAATAAATGTAAGCCAAATTAATTATATTGCAACTTAAAAGTCTGCTTAGTATAAGAAACAGGTGGTATTGAGGAAAGTAAACGCTTCCGGTGATAACGTCACATTTTTATTTGGAGACTGGTGACTACTGCGGAAAGTAAATCTTCCCATCATCTGTTTACGAACTTTTGGTTAAGAAAATTACAAATTAGGGTGAGGTATTCTATTAAGAATGAGAGTCCCTTTAAATGTTACTATTCGTAGTTCTCTTTAATTCTTCAAAATCTTACCATATTTTTCTTTTCTCAAAAATGGGAAGCATAGGGCTGGCTGGTGGCATAGCGGTTAAGTTCACATGCTCCGCTTCTGCGGCCTGGGGTTTGCCGGTTCAGATCCTGGGCGTGGACCTATGCTCATCAAGCTATACTGAGGTGGTGTCCCACATAGAGCAACTAGAAGGATGTAGAACTATGACATACACCTATCTACTGGGGCTTTGGGGAGAAAAAAGGAAAAAAGGAGAAAGATTGGCAACAGATGTTAGCTCAGGGCCAATCTTCCTCAAAAAAAAAAATGGGAAGCTTATTAATATACCTATGTAACTGTATTTTGGAGTTTAAGTATCTCCATTTCCCAAATTTCTACAACCATTTCTACAGTAACTTGTCAATACAGACATTAAGTAGTACTTAAATGAGACAGATAAAATCTACGATATGTTTAACATGGCTGAATTAACATTACTGGAAATCTTTGCATTCTGATAATCTCCAATATTCTATACTTAGCAATTTTTTGGCTATTTGAAATATAGTTAGTTTCTTCCACCAGAAATACATTAGAATGTAAATTAGTTAATACTTTATCTGGTGTTAATGTGGTATGTCAAAAACGAACAGAGTTTGAACCTATAAAGCTGAAAAGATCACAACGCAACATAGTAAAAACCTCAGAATGGTCTTTTTGTAAGGTTTGCAACTTTGGATACTATGTGGCTATTTAAAACCCGTAAGCTAATAGTTCTGCTAGTATGGCTCTGATTCTATAAGTAACAATGTATAGGACTGAATCCTGTCAATTTAAGGAAGGTTAAGAGAGGTATATACATTTGTTGTCAATCTGTGTCTTCAATTTTGACGACCCTGCATGGCACTAGTGACCCTGAACTACCTGTATTTTATGGAATTGTTTCAGACCATTATGCCTTTGTGTGAGCGTGTGTGTGTATATATTTACGTGTGTGTATATATATACACATATATATTATATGTATAATTTCCCTCTTTATCCTGGATTCTGTTAAACTCTACATTTTATATCTTCCCTTTCTATTATTAGTATTGCTTTTCCTCCTTTTTGTTTGATTAAATCTTTATTTGTTCGACCACATTTTCCAACGCCCTGTTATTACTTTATTTTAAATGTGTTACTTGTAAATCACATAGAGCTATGTTATGTTTTTATGCCACTATGAATGTACTTGGCTTTTAGTAGGAAATTGTTGCCCACGTTTCATATAATGTAATAAATAATCAAAAAGACTGATTTTATTTTTTACTAATTTTTAAGATATTAATCATTTATTTTTCTTATTTTTTACTCGTTTTTTCCCTTTAGCCAACTTTTGGTGAATTGATCAAATTTTTATTCATTCCCCTCATCCCTCTTGTCATTTTGAAAGTTTTATTGTACTTTTCCATTTTATTTCTGATTGCGTTCTCTCTCCCAGTGCTCATAATCACACAGTTTACTGGTATATGAAAACACTGCCCTTTCCCCCAACTCATAGATCCCATTTTTTTACTGCCTCTGTCCATCACTCCCCAGAATACTTTCACCTCTCCCTCTTCTGCTTGCCACTATCAATAGATTTTGCTGAGATATTTTAGAATTTTTGTTCTAAATTATTATTAGCTTTTTCCTGTAATGTTATCTTCCCTATTTCAAGAATCCTTATTTGGTACTTTTAAATCATATAAACAGATTATGAATCTTACAAGATTATGAATCATATCCATATCTATCTATTTATTGTCTATCATCTATTTAATCTATGTTTATTGATCAATACTATTTTTTTCTCTTCATCTTTTCCTATTTTGAGAATTTCATTATGAATTGTCATTGTCCAGAAAGAGTATTTTGTTGAATATTTTCCTCAGAAGGAACATGTGAGTGATAGATTCTTTACATCTTTGTATATTCACATTTACCTGATAGATAAATGCCATCTTGGATGGCTATACGATTCTTTATTTAAATTCTCTTTTTCTTTCTTTTTTCCCCGGTGATCTACTGATACTATTTTACTATCTTGTAAGTTCCTATGTTACATGTGGGAGCCCAATGGTAGTCTTTTTTTTTTTCCCATTCTAAGTAACCAATTCTTATGCCCTGGGAGACGGTAAGATGCTTCTCTTTGTATATACTAGGCTATGTCTTCACGTGTGCATATTCTCATTGATCCTGCCTAGAATATATTGAGCCTATCTTCAATCCTAGCTTCTTCTCCAGCTCAGGGATGTCTTCTTTCCTCTATTAGTTTAATTATTGTCTCTCTTCCTTCTGTTCCTTTTTATTTCCTCTGAACTTCTATTATCTTGATACTTAGCCTCACAAATTCTTTCTCCACATCTTTTATAGTTTCTCCTCATTTTCCAGGCCATACTTTGGTATTTAACAATGACATACGTTTTTTCATTCAATAAAATCACTGATTTTATTTTATTTGAAAAAGTATATTTTTTCCAAAAAGTTTCCAAAAGTTCCAAACATGCTATATTTGGTGCTGCCCTTGAATCTTCTTAATACTCTTACTGTTTCTTTTCAGGTTTTGTCCTTCTCCTCCATGTTAGAGCTAGTTCTGAGTGCACCATCTCTTCTTTCTTTCTCTGATGTCTATCTCCCTTTGGGCGATCTTTGTTTAACTTTGTCAGCAAATGGTGGCTCAACTCTAGTTTCTGGGACATACCATCCCAGCAGTCCTGTGGTTGCTGAATTCTGTTCTTGTGGGCTGGCGCTGTAGCAAGAGGAAAATGTCAACCTCCAAGGGAGTTGCCATGTTGAAGCCTCTCTGCTCCCTGGTCTCTTCACACTCACCAGGCTGAGAAGTAGAGTACATTCAAGTCTATTTCTTCAGCTTGTCCTCAGCTCTTTGAGGAGGAGGCCCTACCTGAAACATCCACATATTAATTCACGAATTTTCTTGAGTCCAAATTAGAAGCTAACTACAGAGACTGGAGCCTTCCAGGAATGAAGCTTTTGCATTCTGGGAGCCAGACAGATTCTGGGAACAATAAACAGCACATTCAAAAAAATAAAGAAACATGAAGAATCTGTTCTGTTAATTATTTTCCTTAATGGATAAAACAAATATTTATTGACTATCTACAATTTACTAATGAAGGGCTATTAAACACATACATTAATATACCCCACGCAGGCATCTTTCTGAACAGGGTGATGCTCTGCATTTCTCAGTTTGATTTTCAAGATTGTAACTACAATGTTGAATCCAACTCTTCTGAGAAATGTGTAAAATGCTTATTATTGTTGTTGTTACTGATAAAGAATATAAAGCTATTGCTTAAAAATGACTAAGTCAACATGAATGAATAACATATGCATTTTACTAAACAATGCTGAGATATGTACACTATATATTCATTCCAAAAATACTTCTCAATTATGTAACTATGCATCAGACAGCCTTCAAAGGTGAAAAGGCAGACACTTGTGTTTACCTCATGGGTATGTTTGATGAAAAAGACACTCAATATACAATGGGGAAAAGACAGTCTCCTCAATAAATGATGCTAGGGAAACTGAACAGACACGCGAAAGAATGAAACTGGACCCCTATGTTACATCATACACAAAAATCAACTCAAAATGGTTTAAAGACTTGAATGTAAGACTTGAAACTGTAAAACTCCTAGCAGAAAACTTAGACAGTAAGCTCCTTGACATCAGTGTTAGCGACGATTTTTTGGATTTGACACCAAAAGCAAACGCAATAAAAGCAAAATAAACAAGTGGGGCTACATCAAACTAAAAGCTTCTGCATAGTGAAAGAAACCATCAACAAAATGAAAAGACAACCTATGGAATGGGAGAAAATATTTGCAAACCATATATCCAATAAGCAGTTAATATCCAAAATATACAAGAAACTCATACAACCAAATAACAAAAACAAACAAACAAAAAATAATCCAATTTAAAAATGGGCAAAGGAACTAGATAGACATTTTTCAAAAAAGACATACAAGTGGCCAATAGGTACATGAAAAGGTAATCAATGTCACTTATCATCAGGGAACCACAAATGAGATAACACTTCACACAAGCTAGGATGGGTATTATCAAAAAGACACGAGATAACAATTGCTGATGAGGATGTGGAGAAAAAGGAATTCTTGTACATTGTTGGTGGGAATGTAAACTAGTACAGCCACTGTGGAAAACAGGATGGAGGTTCCTCAAAAAATTAAAAATAGAATTATCATATGATCCAGCAATTCCTCTTCTGGGTATGATCCAAAGGAAATAAAGTCACTATTTCAAAGACATATCTGTAATCCCATGTTCTTAGCAGCATTAGTCACAATAGCCAAGACTTGGAAACAACTAAGTGTCTGTCAACAGATAAATGGATAAAGAAAATGTGATATACATAGGAAATTCTGTCATTTGCAACAACATGTATGGACCTCGAGGGCATTCTGCTAAATGAAATAAGCCAGACAGCGAAAGACAAATACCATATGGTATCACTGATATGTGGAATCTAAAAAAAAAAAAAAAAAAAAAAGTCAAACTCAGAAACCAAAAGTAGAAAAGTGGTTGTCAGTGGCTGGGGAGTGGAGCAAATAGGGAAAAGTTGGTAAAAGGGTACAAGCTTTCAGTTTTAAGACAAATAAGTTCTGAGGATCTAAGGGATAACATGGTGACTGTAGTTGATAACGCTTTTGTATAAATGAGATTTGCAAAGAGAGTAGAACTTAAGTGTTCTCGGCCCCCCCCGAAAAAGAAAGGTAAATATGTGAGGTGATGGTTGTATTAATCTACTTGATAAGGGGAATCCTTTCACAATGTATATCAAATCATAATTTTGCACACTTTATATATGTTACTATTTTATTTGTTAATTCTACCTCAGTAGAGCTGGAAAAAATAATAATTTACATTATTACAAGCAAAGTTTAACCTGATACGTGCTATGAAGGAAACACAAGAGGGACCAAGAGAGAAAAACAAAAGAGCACCTATTTTAAACACCTTAGTCAGGAAAGGCCTCTGTGAAGAGTAGGTTATATGTAAACAGAGACCTAAAAACAACAAGAAGTAACAGGTTAAGCAAATGTGGAAAGAATGTTATAAATGAAGGTAACAGATGTTCAAAGCTCCAGAGATGGGAAAGAACTTGGCATCTGAAAGTAAAATAGAGTTTCAAGAACTTAGTGTATTGCAGGAAGAGTAGAAAAAAGTAGGAGAGGGCATAGTTCAGGCCTTAGGCCATAGCAATAAATAGGGATTTTTATACTACGTGCAATGAAAATCCAATAAAAATTTCAAGTATGGGAGTAATGTCATCTGATATATATTTTTAGATAATCTTTTTGTTATTGTGTGGAAAGATATTAGTGGGATCATGAGAGTGAGTTTGGTCCAAGAAGTGGGGAGACTAAGATAAGGAATCAAATTCAGATTGGCTTAAATTCTTTATTTAGGTTTTGTATTTCACCCCAGAGTCCCTTCGAGTCCTATCAACTTAAATTGTCTTCCTCTCACCTGTTCTTTGGATTCACATGCTAGGAGACTATGCAGTGGTCTAGATAACAGATACTGATAACCAGGGTTAGGACAATAACAATGACAATGGAGACCAGTAGATAAATGTACATTATACTTTGAAGGTCAGATGACAGGATCTTCTAACATAGTAGACACGAGGTTGAGCAGATGAAATATTTCAGAGATGATGCATAATTTCCAAATCTAGCAACAGGTTGGATGGCCATGCCATTTTCTCAGATAGAAGAAAATTCGAGGTAACTGGTTGAGCTGAATCAAGAGTTCCTGTTTTATATTTGTTAAGTTTAAAAGCTTGTGACATTTAGGGGCCGGCCTGGTGGCATAGTGGTTAAGTTCGTGCGCTCCTCTTCAGTAGCCTGGGGTTCACCAGTTCGGATCCTGGGTGTGTACCTACACCCTGCTCATCAAGCCATGCTGAGGCAGCGTCCCACATAGAGCAACTGGAAGGATCATACAACTATGACGTACAACTGTCTACTGGGGCTTTGTGGAAAAAAGGAAAAAAGAAGGAAGATTGGCAACAAATGTTAACTCAGGGCCAATCTTCCTCAAAAAAAAAAAAAGTCTGTGACATTTAAGGGATAGATCAAGTAAGGGTATGCATTTGTAAACCTGGAGCTCAGAAAGAGATTAAACCTGGGAATATACATCTGGGAGCCATTAGAATAAAGACGATCTTTAAATCCACAGAGATGGATTAGTCTAATCATGGTACACATCTGTTGAGCATCTTTTATGGTTGAGATATGATTGAAGGGATGGGGTATATAATAGTGAATGAGATAGATTTGTGAAAGTTTTATTATAGTGGGAGGTGGATGACAGTGTAGAGCGACGCAGAAATTGAATCTAGGGAACATATAGGTATAGAAGTCTGGTTGAGGAGGATTACCCAGGATAGGAGACTAAGAGGAATTGGCCAGTGGGTAATAGAAAAACCAAGTGTCCCAAAAGAGGAGAATTTCAAGAAGGAGGGAGTTGTTAACTGTGTTGAGTATTGCTAAGCAGTCCAGTAGGCTAAACACAAGAGAGTCCTCAGCCTGGCAATGTGGAGGTTGTTGGTGCCCTGAGAAAGCCCTGGTGATGGTGATGGTAGCTCAGCCAGGTTGGAGCAGGGCAAGGAGTGAATGAATGGGGAGGAGCAGAGACACTAGGTGGAGACATCTAGACTTTTTTTTTTTTAACTAAAAGATTTCTGGAAGCAGGATCTCCAATTTTGGTGTAAATTGATCTGATCATCCTGTCTAAAACATCATTTAGGAAATTTTCAAATTTACTTTTATACTGAAAAGGACAGATGAGAAGCAGAGAGACCTTTCTTTCACAGGAAAGTCATTAAACATTTTTCATAATATTTACAGAATTTGGGAGGCTTTCCAGTTACAAAAGGACAGGATTTGCTCACATTCCGTTAGATGGTTCTTACGCTGCAAAATTGTGATCAATCAATGACATTTCTCTAAACTGTAGTGATTTAAACATGTTTATTGTAACAATTCCTGATTAAGACGGGCATAGCAGGTTCACACTTAAAAATACTCGACATCTGATAATGTAGCATCCATGTTTAGGATAATTGCAACGTTCGATAGAATTTTCTCTGTGCAGCACTTTAGATTGAATGTTGTTAACGTATTGAAGACTTCCTTTGCTTAACGGTGAGATGTAGTATTAGATTGCCAAGAAGGAGGGGGAGTAATGCTTAACCAATCCATAATCCTCCCTGATGCTTCGTGTGGATAATTACAGGGACTATGCCTTACCACTGCAGCACTGTGCAAGCCACTGCTGTACTTAATTTGGACAAATTTTATTTTTGTTGGTTAATACAATATTTAAATTGGGATGACAACAGGTAGCTAGGTCAACATTGTATATGGCTTAAAATAACAAAATCGGGATGTGATTAACATGCTAGACAGGGAAAAATCTTTTTTTCCCCCTGGTGGAACGTATATACAGAGCCAAGAAATGTTGCCAGAAGTTCCAATTAAAACTTTAACATTTGATATTGGACCTGCACTTAAGTTGGATATTTTATAATTATTACGGTATTCCTCCAGTTGACATGTTCATTTTCCCCTTGAATGAAAAGCTGGGAAATGTATATTGGTATGTTCCATAATTTTTCTAGGTAAGGCAGAGTCACGCATATCACGTATGTTGGAATAACTGGAGTTGTTTGCCCAAGCAATTGACAGGAATAAATTTTCAGAATTCTTGGTCAGAATGCTAAGTCTATATTTGCAGGGTAAGTGGAGCTAGAATGAGTAAGAAAAGCTTGGCTTCGTATTTAATTATAACTTTTTAAATAAGATAGTTGTGATTGTTATGTTTTCAGCTTCTTTTAATGTATTGAGAAAATACGTACAAATCCCAAACTATATATTCACTGTTTTCCCTAAATTCATTTAAATGGTGTTATTTGGAGCTGAGAATAGGTTTGTCTGAAAGAATGGCTTAAATAGTATAGTCACGAATCGCTTAATGATGGGGATGGGTTCTGCGAAACGGGTTGTTAGGCAATTTCATCATTATGAGAACACTGTAGAGTGTACTTACACAAGCCTAGATGGTGTAGCCCACTACGCACCTGGGCTATATGGTGCTGCTCTTATGGGACCACCATCGTATAAGTGATCCATCTTTGACCAAAATGTCTTTATGGGCGCATAACTGCAGTTAGATTCTGGGTCAGCTCACAAAGTTTCAGTGGGCTCATACGTTAAGAGAGATTTTCTTCCCTTGTAAAATATAACCACACCTGGGTGAAAAAAGCAATACGGAACATAGCTCCTAATGTTACAGAGCATATGCCTGATTGGAAAAGAATGACCCATACATAAATATATCAATAATAATACAAGTGCCAAATGAGTGACATGTTGAAATCATGTCTTGTGGCTTAAGTGGCCAGAACAATATGGGTCCCAGTGTTTAGATAAGTTTTGAGAGAAGGTATACTTTGAAAGGAAGCTTTGAATAATCAGAATTAGAATTCACATAGAAGGAATGGTAAGCACTACAGGTGGGTAAAAAGAAACAAACCTGAGTGAAAGAACATCAGTAAGAGCCCTGGCTTGAGAGGCTTGTGAGTTAGATTTGTGGGCAGAGCTACGAGAAAGTGAAATTGCAGAGCTAGAAAGGAGCAGTGACCTCCCACCCATCCACTCCACTTCCAGTGAACTGAACTGTGGGGCCACTACTTCTCTAGGCCTATTCTCGTTGAGTCCTCACCCGTATCAGGCAGAACCTCCATCTGAAATCAAGTGTTGATGTGCCCCTCTCCTTAAAAGATCTGCGATGGACCTGTGAACACACACTCGGCTTTGAGAATAGCCCTAACCTTCCTCTCAGCTGCCCAATAAATTTAACACTAAGAAGACTGGAATGCCTTCTTTTCAGGAGCAAGTATAACACCTTACCTTGACAGATTATGAAATTTTTTTGGTTTGTTTACTTACTTGTATTCAGTGTAGCTCTATTATTAAAACAAAATGGCTGCATAATCCTCTCTGAAAATTTGGAGATTAGGAATTTAAATTTAATGTATTTAGAATATTGTTCAAGGCAATAGGAGAAGACTGTGGACTTTGATTTGCCTTTGATGCAGGTAACAACCTTGCATGTGTTAAGAGACGTAGCTGCATTCAGAGCTGCATCGCTCTGTTACGTATTTGGGGAATCATATTTGGGGAATCACATGCATTCAGAGTTGCATCTCTCTGTTACGTATTTGGGGAATCATATTTGGGGAATCACATGCATTCAGAGTTGCATCGCTCTGTTACGTATTTGGGGAATCATATTTGGGGAATCACACGCATTCAGAGTTGCATCGCTCTGTTATGTATTTGGGGAATCATATTTGGGGAATCACACGCATTCAGAGTTGCATCGCTCTGTTATGTATTTGGGGAATCACGCTCTGCCTAAGTGACCATGAGCTTATTGCATCAGCTTATTCAATGACACTGAATATCCTCCTGCTGAATGTCAATGCAGCCCTTCTGTGAATGCACGTGACAATGTATCTCCCCAGGAATCTTTTCTTCATTTCTTTCATACTTGAATTTTTAATAATCCCAAACAGATGGACATCTGCCTTCCTCTCTAAATAGCAATGCTCTAGAGTTTGCTTATCCTGAGATCCTTTAGCATTTGTGATGAACTCTTTAATGAGTAGTAGCAAAGGGATCCTGGAGTTCAGCTTGTTAATTAGCAGTACAGCTCTGGCTAGTGTTAGGTCAAAAATAATTGATTTATTCTTCAGCGCTATACCATACACGTGTTCTCACACAAAGGTATTTGTTAATCTTACTGCAAAGAAGCTTTCCAAAAAATACTCTCTAAATTGCCTCTGCTTATAAAGCAAGTCAGGAAGGTAGGTGTTTACATTTTATTCATGTGAAAGATTAAGAGGATTGTTCTTATCCTAATCATAGCTTCTTGTTGCAGTATTTGAGAATTTAATAACATACAAGATTTTCTACTATGATTCTGGGTATTTCTAAGATAGGAATTTAAATGAGGTTGGATTATAAATGAATGTAAGTATACTATATTTTAGGACACGGTCAAACATTAGCAAATAAATACTTGGTTATAGATTTAAATTTTTCACATCTTTGCTTACAGTCATAGATCCACTAAGATTTGTTTGATCACCTAGTGTAGTGAAAAGGCAGAAGACCTGGATTCTAGTATTAATTCTGCCACTATTTAGGTAGGCAACCTTTAGTAAGTCATTTCTTCACTTGTCTCATCTGTAAAATGATGCAATTGGTCTCCAATCTGTAATGTGATTTGCAACTCTAAAATTCCATGAATTGAAGTTTCTTCTTCCTATTTTTTCTCCCATATGTTGGCATTTCCAGTGACCCCGATGAGCATATGTCATTTTCTAGTCTTCTAATTTCAACTGAGCATACCAGAATATGGTAAGTATTATCATTTACATTTTTAAATGTTTTTGTACCAAGATATAGTTCTCTGGGCATTTCCATATCAATGTCTTTTAACTTCACTTGCAGAATAATAGCCTTTATCAACCTTTACAAGAATGTATGACCATAACTGAACAAATGTGCATTTGGACTTTTCCATTCCTCTGTAAATAAATTATGCTTAAATTCTGAAGAATTCTTAAATTCTGAATTTTAGGTGTTTTTGGGCCTGACAAGTGCTGGGGGAGTAATCAGATATTGTATCTTCTTCTTCTATGTTCTTTACTCTCTATTCTGACCTAAATATGATCATTAGCAATTTTGATGAAGAAATAAATGGTGTGTTTATCAAATTTGTCCTATATGCTGAATGAAAAAGAGTCAGAAAATCCATTTGAGAATCGTGATTTGTCTTTAGAACACTTCCGGGAATTAACAACAGGATATACAACAGGAAAAACAAATATCAAAGCCTGAATTTTGGTAAAACAACAAAATCAACAAGACAAACCCAGAATAATAGAGATTAATTAAAAAAAAACTCCCTAAAGAAAAACAGTAAGATGCTCTTCATTATCCACAAAACAGGCTGCATTAACATAGGTAGAATATTTCAACGTCAGAAGGGGATATTCTTACTTGTGTCACACCTGGAGAACTGCATTTAATTCTGGGTTTAATTCTTCAGCTCAGTAAAGTCAGAGGTAAACTTTCGTAAAGCATCGTAGCTCAGAAGAGAAGTTCCCAAGCCTGGCGGCACTTCAAAATTACCTTTGAAGCTTTCTAAAATAAAATATTGTAGAACTCTACCCTAGAAGATTTTGATATAGCAGTAGGTCTGGGATATGTACCAAACAGTTGTATTATTTTTACACTGATACATAGACAGGGTTAAAAACCACTGGTATAGTGGAAAGACATTATTGTCAAAGAAACCTGGATGGAAACACAAAAATAGTTAACTTGGCTCTACACAATAATACTAATTATAAGAACTACTAAATATTGAGTAATTTCAATGAGTTAAGTGGTTTGCATATACTACTGCATTAATCCTTATAACAATCCTCTTTTATAATGATAACTGAGCTTCAGTGATGTGAAATAATTTTCCCCAAATAGTGTGTTCAACAAGTGGCTTCCTTGCTTTCAAGATTGTTCTCTCATTTCAGTCACTGTGTTACATCACTGGAAAAACTACTAGTAGATGAAGTGGGACAGTGGAAGGAATCAAGGTTTTAAGCCACATTGGCAGCAAGCTTGGAGCAGAAACTCTCAGGCAGTGGGTGAGAAAGGACACTGGAGCCCTAAGGGGCATTGGGAGTCAGAAGGAGTCACAATTACGGCCACAGAGCCTAGTGGGACCAGCATGGTGAGGGCAGAGCTGGAAAGGGCCTTCCAGCAGCAGAATGGCACCAGCTTGTCTCTGTAGTAGAAGTCTCCTAGGAAAAAAGAAAATGTAAAGGAAAATCCTTTTCTCACTTTGCCCATTCTGGACACCAGAATCAAAACTGCCATCATTATCTGGACTTATCCGTGTTGGGGTATCCATTCTTCCTAAGGGCAGGTCCCTAACACTATAGCTAAGGAGATGCCTGAATCCAGCCTGGCTTTTCTTTTGTGTCTCAAGTTGCTCTGAGCCTTCATTTCCTGTGCTGGGATTTCTGTTTCTCGCTTTATGGTCCATAGTATCAACTAAAAGTGTTTTCTCTGCTTCATAACTCTGTGTGTACAATTCTGCACACCCTCTTCTAACCTCAGGGCTCACTCTACAATTTCTTTGGAAACTATTGTAGCCATGAAAACAGTTTTTTAAAAAACTATTTTGAATGAAGAGACTCATCTTGAGGTCAAGACAGTTCCCCAAATGGCAGCACAGCATTCTTCAAATCAGTGGAAACAGTAATTCAAGTTACCGCTGGTGGAAACCAGACTGGTACGGTGATGACTGTGTTGATATCACAGAGCCAGAACGGGACTTGGAGGTGATAGTGGGTTGGCAGAGCAGATCTAAGCCACATTAGCTTAGTCAGGACAGGACAGGCTCACAAAGACATTGTGCTTGCTGCAGTGGGAGTGGCTGCTTAGCTCATTTTAATTTGTTATCACAGGACTAATAAAAGAGGAAAAGCCTGTGGGGGTTTCTTATACACTTATTCAATATTCAGATGAATATTAGCTCCACAAAGACACAGGTGAACTTGCTTCAACCAAGGAACTATAACTTTCAGTTTGAGCCAAAAGATCATGGACTTTAACTGGAGTCTTGATCTCTCCACTTTGATGTACGACCCAGGAAATAAAAGTTACACAAATGATATAAAAAACACGTAGACGACACATTCTTTTTCTTCAAAGAGCTTTTATTCTGGCTATATTTAATTTCGGAAAAAAACCGTTCATTTCAGGAATTTTATCCTCACAGTCTACTACTTCCTTTTCTTTATTAATTAAAATGTTAATTACATTATGAAGAAAAATATTTAAAATGTGCTTTTAAGAAAGTGAAACATTTCTGATCAGTAAGTATTACCATAGTCTAGGTGGGAAATTATTTCAGACAAGGATGACTGAAAAACAAAAATAAAGACAAAAATGGAGAATGGACACAAATGACTGTACATATATTTCTTTATAGGTAGCAAAAATAATCTTGAGGGCCTGGTATACAAAGCTATTTTGCAGGGAACTCTTGACAAAATTAAAATTAATGCATGAAAATACACCAGGTGGAAATTTCTATTATTGCAATATTTGAAGTATAAGATTTATGAGGCTCAAAATGCTTTTGAAGCCAACCAAATACACGTATTCACTATTCATTGTTTGCAGTTTGCTATGTTAATGTCGGGGTCACTAAAAGATTCTGATGCAAGGGTCTTGATTATGCCCTCGATGAGCATAGCGACTTTTGAGGCAAACTCAGTTCATATTTGAATGCAATGTTTTCCTCAATAAATTCGTGTCATAATGAATATAGAGGCCATCGAAATGATGATTGATTCTTCTTTTGTGTACAATGTGCTATTGATTTTTCTTTGTCAGCATAAATTAACTTACCCTTTTAACTTCCCAAGACAAAACAAGCTAACCCACTTTCTTTTCCACTGGTGCCATGTTAGAATGATGTATATTCACCGGCAGTTTTGTTTTCTTTATATATTGCTACAATGATTTTATTAAATGCCCACGAATTACTAATAAAACTGCTTAAATCACTCAGGTTGGTGGTCAGTGTAATTTTTACATATTGGAAATTCTGGAGAAGACAAATGATAAAAACGGTAATCAGTGTCTGAATGCGTGTGTGTGTATGCTGAAATATAAAGAGAAAAATTATCTTAGACCTAGCAAAGTTCTGAATACCTTATAAGATGAAAGTTGTCCTTCAGTGGGTTTGGAAATCGGATTTAGACAATATTAAGGCAAAAGATCAATAGAGATAGTTTTATATAAAGAGCAAGCATATTATCATTGCTTAAAGGATTACCCATATTGTGTTTCTAACTTTTAAACAAAGTATTCTGGTGTCATTGAAATATAAAGTACATTCTTAAAATTCCAAATCATATAATTGAAAGGTCTTGTTATTCTTAGAACTCTTAACAAGTAAAATTATATGATTTGTTAAATATGTTAAATTTTACTCTTACAAGAGTATACCTGTCAAGTGTTTATAATCCAAGGTGATGGTTTTCAAGTGGTCTTTCTTCATTATAATATTAAATATAAAGTCTTGGAGATTCTATAATAATAATGAAAGTAGTGTTTTCAGGGCCACGTGGTTATTGCCAACTTCTAGGGACACCATTAACATTGTAATGTGAATGGGCACTCAGGGAGTTGTCTAGTCTATAACGCTCCATAGGAGTATTTTGCAGTCCTGATTGTTTTTTAATAGAAGATGATGATTTTCAATTTATTTTGAAATTATTTTTAAAATCTGATTTTACTTTAAAGTATGTAGGGTATATCATAGCATTAATTTATTTTCTTTTCAACTTTTATTTGTTTGAGGCAAATATTTGCCAAGTACCTGAAAATATCTGGAATAAATTTCACTTGACCTCTTGCACGTGTAGATGCATCATTTCTCTCCATTTCCCCCATCTCCTTTGCATAGCCCGAACAGAGTGTTATTCTTGAGGACACACATATTATTACAGGGTTTATTTCCTCTTCTTTGCCCTCCATCTAGCATTCAATGCCTTCTCAACTGCCATCCAGTAGATGTTTTTCCTATATATGTTATACTTGCCCACAACAAGCCAAGCAGAACAGATCGAGGGTATTCATTCACTATATAAAACTATTTTTCCAGTAAATATAAATCTTAACACCCATACAAGGTTGCAATCTTGCTGCAGGGATACAAAGAAAGTAAATCCAGAAGTGCAGCACAATGAATTTACCTCGACTGTAGGCATTTCCCTTGATTACATCTCTTCTGGACTCACATGGAAGATTTTGGGGTGCCCATGCTAAAAGTGGTAAGCATCCCCCATGAAGAATTATAGGAAAAAGCTTGCAGCTTCTGTATTTGATATCTAGAAAAGATTATCTACTTACTGTAGACTCTGAATAGAATTCCATTAATTAATTTTTTATGAAATAGCTTTGTGTTTTCTCTTTGAAATGTTTAACAAATTTAACACATTTTATTTTCTTACTTGCTTCTTGAGATGTTTTGTATCAAGTTCAATACAATATTTTCAAACATCAAAAGCAAAATGATAGCATAACTAATGGGAGAAGAACAGAAAAAATAATTTTAGAAACAGAAAATTAATTTATAAGCTCCCTGTAGTGGGCTTCAAATATTTTTTTCAAAGAAAATATTCTGTTGGCTTTTTAAATAATTCTTAGATATCCTTAATATAATTACAACTATATTAAAAATGTATACATGTCTGCATGTGCATACTTGACAGTTGCTATAAAATCTTTAGTTTGTTTAATTTGACTTCTCCCAGCTTAAATCATCATTCCAATTCTTTCTGTCCTCCAGGTTTTCCTGTGCTTTCTGAAGCCTGATCTGTGGTGGCTCACCTATATTTTTTGTTTGTTTATTAAGTTACTGTTGCATTCTAAACAGAAACTGTTTTCTTTATTTCTTGGTGAGGCAGATTCCTCATGCTATTTTTCAGAACTTGCTCCACACCTGTTTTTCTGAGATTCTCATACTTCGTGTAGAGTTTTCCTCAACTCCATTCTCCTCTTTTCTTGGTAGAGAGCTTGGAAGTGGAACTCATTTCCTTCATCCTTGTCTTCCTCCACAAGGCCTTTTAAAGTTCCCAATCTACAGATGACATGCTTTCTGGCCCAGTCTTATATCCTCATAATTTCTACTAACTGCCCCTGATACCAAGTTTGGTTACCAATAGCTGTATTTTTTATTAATTTCCTAAATAGAGTAATAAATTGAATTAAAATATGCCTGGCACTGAGGTAAGTGCTTCAGGTCAGATGACCTGACTAGACCAGTCAACTGTTAACTATAGGCCTAGGACAAGTACCATCACAGCAGTGCCCCTGTGGTTAGGAAGTGAGGAGAAATCTCCAAGAGAAGGGGAAAGTTAAGCAGACAGTCCTCTAAATGTCTTATACAACATTTTCCATTTACCTTATTAACAGAATGTGTCAAACTATTTATTTATTATTGTTTAATTTTTATTTATTATTTATCCCAATTCATTTTGATCTGTTGACCTTGGATTAGTAGATGAATATCTAACAACAGAGACAAAGTCGAGATATTTCTGTTCTCTTAGTATCGTTGTTTGACCTTCCTGTCTCACTCTATCTAGTCTCTCTGGTAGGTCTCAGCAGCTTGCATGATCTGATCCAGATTTGTTTCCCAAATCTGAACTTTCTGCACAAATTTCTCCCAGGTTGTAGACACATATATGCCGACGTTCCTTTTCCTCCCTATGTACCACATCAAACCAGCCCTGTGGCCCTGTAAATTCTATTTTCTGAAAATCTCTCCTCCCACTCTTATCTCCAACCTCATTCTCTGTGCTTTAGTAAATAATTTAATTATCTTTTGTCTGTGCTGTTGCAATGATTTAACAATTGCTGTCCTTGTCTCCAGTCTTGTGCACTTCTACTTCACCTTATGTAGTAAGATATTTTTTACCAACACAAAAATAATCATATTGGTCTCTACCTAAATCCGTTAGTCAATGTTCTTTGCATGCAGGCTCAAATCCAAATTTCCTTAAGTCCACCACAATTTCATTCTCAAACGTCTCTCTGGTCACAACTGTTGCTCTATCTCCTTTATAACTCTCACTCCATCTATACTGGATGCAAATAATTCTGACATACAAAGCTTCTCTGCTGTTGATATAACTACATTCTTTTTTTGAGAAGTATCTCTTCTCTTTTCTTTCTGATGACAGAAAGAAACATTTTAAAGACTTTGCTCTCATAATAAGAGCTATAACATAATGTATCAAATATAATTATATATAATATCATCTCATATAAATCTGATGCTGTTATTATCACCATTTTTAGTATTGAAGAGATTCAGGCATAGAGATGTTAAGTAACTTGCCCAATGTCAGAAGCTGGGAGCATGCAGAGCTGATATCTACAATAAAAGTATTGTACCCTGTTATTGCTGAAGGACTTGTCCACATTAATTTGGTGTGAAGATGTTAAGAATTTAAAATGAGCTTAACCTCCTAATGAAACGTATAAACTGAATATAAACCAAATGCAAGTAATTACTAAAAGAAGCATTTATTATTATTTATGTGATTGTCTGGGTCTTAATCCTAACTTAGAGACCCACAAACCTTGTGGCTTAATTTAAAGTCAATAGAATAATAGACTCAGTTGGGTAGGCAGCACATGATAACACAGAAGTATTTGACAGAATGCAGAGACACAACTCGGATAAAGAAACAATAAAGAGTTATTGTCTCAATCTTCTTCTTCATCAGAACAGAATCTCCAAAAGGAGGATATTGTGGGTCATACATCCCTCTCTAGAGGGGAGTCTTCCACCTAAAATAGCTAGATGATAGTTCTGGACCAATTTCAGAAATGAGAACAGTCCTTTTGACATATGGAAAAGGTAGGGATGTGTCCCTCATAGACCGAATGACATGATGGCAGTACTTCCGTTTTACCAAGTGAACGGGCAAATTGTGATAGTTTACTTTTAGCTAAGTTATTTTCATTGTTATTTCACCTTTTTTCTGAGAAAGAAAAATGGAAAAATGGTGTTTTCCATTCCTAATATGTAGCTTCTTAGAACACAGTGAAAGAAATCTTGAGTAAGAGATATTTGAAAAAGAACTTGAAATATTTCATATACATATTATCTTTCTCTAAAATTCGTGGTTCTTTTTTGGTACCTATCATAGTAGAAAAAGATTTCTTTTTTATTTTTGACAGAACACTAAATTGCAACTTTTGAGGAGTTTTTTGTAAAGCCAGATAGCACCATTATCCAGTAGAAAATTTACTCTTGCTACATTTATGCCACTGTTAGAATGTAAAGTATCACAATAATACACCTGACAGAAACAAATAGATATAACTATGAATACGATTTTTTTTCTTATTGATTACTTTTAAGCTCAGGCATTGCAGCCTTCCGGCTAGACTTGCAATGCTTTCCTTTCAAGTCAATACATAGCTCTACAGATCTACTTACTTCTATAAAATGGTCAATGCATTGTTGAGCAGATTCTGAGTTTTGAAGACAGAGAGGCTGTACAGCATTTCAATTGGAATTCTTTTGACTAGACAGTTGGGTGATTAAGCTGGTCACTTGTGGAAATATATTGATTTCATGATATATTTTCAGGAACCGATTTTTCTTTTCTGAAACACTGTGTCATGATGTGGTATTTAGAAGTTTTTCTCTTCCCGGAGGGACGTGGCATAGCTTTCAACAGCTGAAATAAGCATATAGCAATGGAAAAAGAGGAATATTGTGTTATTATTATATTCAACTCCTTAAATGTCAACAGAGAATCCACAAATATGAATTTGTGTTTTTCTTGATTTTTAAAGGTTTATGAAGTAAGCATATTTCAGCTTATTATGCGTTAGTCATACTACCCAGAAAAGCACACTGTGGTATATTAAATTCTTAAATTACAGCCAACACATGAAATGTGTATAATTCTTAGTTTAGGACTTGGCATAGAATGGTGCTTACATTTTAGGCTAGGGTATTTTTTTATCTTTTTTTAACCAAATTTCTTTACTTTAGAAATTGTTCTTTAAAATTGACTATTTTAAGTGAATAGTTTCATGGCCTCTGTTTGAATACTTACCTTAGAAAGAAACAAATATTTATTGGTCATATATCATATTTCAGGCACTTTTAAATATTACTTTGCATTTGATAGTCACAAGAATTATTTGAAGTGAAAATTATTACCCATTTTGCAGATAAGAAAAAATGTTACATGTCAAGAATCACCAAAAAAAGAATCATATCATAATAATATAATAATAAAACATGGCATATACTTTTTTATCATATTCAATACCCAGTCTAATCCCCTTCTCCTTTATCTTCATTTAGAGGAGAATAGACTTAAAATACTTTATTTCCCAGCTTTCCTTGCAACTAAAGGTGGCTTAATGACTCAGTTATGGTCAATGTAGGAAGAAGTCCCTATAGAAGATGTTATTTTTACCTTTGTTTTTTTCTTCTGTCTGAAAAGTAGATTTCTTACCTGGACCCGAGCAGTCATTCTGAGACCACATAAAAATTGTCAATCAGGAAGACAAACAAGGCTGCAACATTGAGACTTCCTAGAGTAGTTATACCAGGTCTGGGTTGCCTAACCCTGGTCTTGATATTGCATAAGAAAAATAAATTGTTTATTTTTGAAAGTCCATGTTTATATGACTTTTTCTTACTTCCAACTCTACATATTTCTAACTGATGTAAAAGTATATTTTAATTCTCTAAAATAAGCTTTAAATAGATTAGAATAAAGGAAGGTTTAAAAACTGAGAACATGATTGGGCCAGAACCATTTAGCTAAAATACTTCTTTGTCACCTTCACTTTCTGCTTTCTCCAATCAATGCCTTTATTTCCTCCAATTTACATTCCACTAAGTTGTATAATGGATTGAAAACTACAAAAATTAGCTCAATACTGAAATATTGAAGCCAGTAGTAAGATTATTACCCAAATATGTGCCATTATGTTTCGAGTGTTAGCTGTTTGTAAAATACAAATTTGAGTCAGTGTTTGTAGTACCCAAAATAAATTGAGAAATATGGAATTACATGATTCTCAGAATCCAAAAGATGAAAATAAAATTATTACTTAGGAAAAGCGTGACTACTACTGGTGTTAGCACCAGTAGAACACTTTTTTCCCATGGATCATGATAGAGTTTATATTAAGATATTGAAACTGCTTCCTCAACAGTGACTCTCTATACACTGAGTTGTCTAGGGATGTTTCTTATAACCTTCTTAATGTTTGATGTCTTTGCACTGCTATATGTTCAATAAGCAAAAGCAGTAAAAATCAAGCAATGGGGACCAAAACAATGCAGACCAGTAGGAATGCATTATCTGCAACTCCTTCAGAACGTCCTTTGCACATAGGTTCATTCAGCTGAGACTTTGCTAAGTATTAAGCACCCTTCCATTGTTGTTTCCATGGGGGTTAGGGGGAGGGTTCAGAGAATATATTTCAAAAGCAAGTTTAGTCCACATTTAAAGAAGAAATTAGATAATAGTTTGAATGAATCAAATTAATAAATTACCAAGCCCCTCCTGTGGCCTGGTTACTTGGATAGTGAACCACAGGATGTGGTGGTTAAAGTTTCTTGTTTGTTTGAATTTCCTATCTTAGCTCCAGTGAGGATGAAGATGTGAGATTTTTGATTTATGACTAACTCCAGGCAGCTATGTCTTGCTTAGAGAAGGAAGCACACCACGCTTCGACTTTTCTCTGAGTTCATTTCTCTGCTTTCTCTAACTTCTCTCTCCCATCCTCCTCTTTCTATCTCCTTACCTCTCTTCTCCCTTTCCATCCTGTACTTCTCTCTTTCTACATAATCAGGATTTGTTGATTCTAGCTTATTTTTGTTTATTGTCCTTTCCTGTCCCCTAAAAATGCATGAAATTCAGGTTTAGAGTCACGGATTTTTGGTAATGTCTGTGGTTTGTGCAATTTAATATTATTTCTTCAAAAAAATATGTAAAGAAGAGCCAACTCTTTTGGGTAGAATAAGTGAGTACTAGGAGATACAAGGTTATGAATTTGGTTATTCTTGCCTATAAATTTATGAATTGTATTTTTTTCCAGAAAGTAGTCTTATCAAATAACGTGTGAACACTAGAGTAAGCAGATAACTGAGAAGGAATGATTAGATAATTAGCTTTTTCAGAAAGATGCATGACAACACTTTTCAGTACACAAAGGCAGTCTCCTATCTTGACAAAGGCTAGGTTAAACATTCACTACTTTCTAGGATGGGAGTAATTTTTTGCACTATTTTCATCTCTCCCTCATAAATTGGGAAAAGATGGGAAGGTCATGGTTCATCAAACAGTTTGCTTTTCAGTTATAGCAATTTTAAGGCAAATCAAAAGTAAGAGCAGACAAGCTGACAGGGCCCTTTTGAATACCTTCTTTACTGTTTAAATACAATCTGAGATTCTAAAACACAAAGCCGGAGCTTTTGAAACACAATTGGGCCAAGTGCGTGGAGATATTTTGAAGTCTGAATTAGATATGAATGCTTATTAATGTTGGGCTGATGGCTTGGGGGTTAGGGTATGATTTCATTAGATGAAGATAAGGTCAGTTATGGAGCAGAAAGACAGATAAAATGTAATGTTATGCTTTTAAACTTGCTTGATAGATAAACAACTGACAGTGAAATAATATCTGAACAAAGAAATTCAGCTGACATTTTTCTAGGCATCTAAATGAACAATGAACTCCAAGTAGGTTTCTTTTTTTTCCCTCTAAGAGTATGGTAGAGTGTAGAGCAATTTGGGAGAGAATATTCAGACAGTGAAAATTGAAAGTACCTATTTTCACTAGTGTGAAGTTGTAAGAGCATTTGTTGTTTGATTAGGAGCAATCAGAAGAATTACAGTGAACTATTTTAATGTTTTAACAATATTAAGTGGAATTGGAATTTTTTGGCAATGCTAAAACATTTTGAAGATAAAAAGGAAAAATATAAACAAATGCAACGTATAGCGTGAATATTCTTTCCTCCTCAAAATGATTATATTACAATGGAGAATTGAGGTTAACTTCTTTACTGTAACTGTGCCAATTTATAATACTCGTCTTTATTTCTCCCATGTGCCTACTGACTTTTTATGCCTTCTAATTCACAGCAACTGTGGAGCTGAGATTACCTTTTATTCTCATTTTTCCTACCACAATTTAGCAATATATATATTGCTTTTAAAAATATTTCTTGTAGTATCAAATTTTTAGAAGACAAGGTTAGTGTGGGGGATCAGAATTTGCCACCCCAAAATGTGTCTTCCTGGCTTGATTACTTTTTAGGAACAAAAGACTCAGGAAGAAACTCTGACCTTCCCCCTAACTGCCTAAAAGAACTTAAGATAGAAGGCCTGTTCCAGGAAGGAGCTAATACCAAAGATTAACTATAGCATAACATAAACTAGATGTAATGGACAGGGAGGAAACTAGCAAGGGCCATTTAATCAACGTCCTCTCCATCTATCATTGTCTTTACAAGGCATAGTCAACATTTGTTTATCAAACATTTGCTTTTCCGTCTCCATATAAATTGCCTTCCTCTAATTTGAAGTTCCAAACCACCACCCCCAACATCCTCCTTTGTCTTTAGCTGAAGATGGTATTTAAGGTAATGTCTTCCACCATTTTGGTGAATTACTCAGATTTCCTGGATTTCTCCCAAGTATACATGTTATTAAACTTCATTTGATTTTCTCCTGTTATTCTGTCTCATGTCAATTTCATTCTTAGACCAGCCAGAAGGACCCAGAGGGTAGAGGAATAGTAATTCCTCCTCTACATTAGAGAGTTTTAAAATGGAATGTATGTTAGTAGAACGTCCAAAAATAGGAGCTCTTGAGGAGAAGTATAAATTAGAAAACAATTTTTCAAATTGATACTCTATTATTAACCTAGTAGGTACTTAGGCAAAAATTGTAATAGTTATTATACTTTTATTAATCAAACAAGTGTGTTTACAAATATGTTTCCTGAGAAAACCCAATAATATAAGAATGTCCATGGAGAGCAATTGATTAGGTAGCTATAAATGATGATACCAAGTGAAAAGACAAGAAAAATATATTTGCATATAGTATATAACAAGCCAGCCATGGAGCAAGCATATAGCACCAATAACCCACTAAAAAGCCTATAAAAGGCAGTGGCAAAAAAAGGGAAGTAGATATAAAATCCTTTTGCTGGTTCAAATATGATGAAGAAAATACAACTTGGAAAAAAGTTCAGAATTCTTTTCGTGTACGAATGTATGATAGTTTGCTGAGGACTCACTCATGATGGAGAAATCATGACGATTCTTTTATAATGCTTTCCCTCAAGTTTTAATTTACATACTTAAACATCTTCTAAATCTCAGACTGCGCAGTTCTAAAGTAGAGATAGCACCTTCCTTTTGACCTGAAATCATGAAATCAAAGCAGTGTCTGGGTTGAAGTGGTCTTAGAATTGAATTAGTATATCTTTTTTTCCATTGTGAATATTTTTATATCATTGGAATTTTATTAGCTCATGTTGACTTTAGTCTATTTCTTGATCTGATGCTCAAATTCCCTTTACTATTTTCCTACCAAGGTGACATACAATTGAACTACAATTGAACTTCTCTGTTGATGGGGAAGTATATCCTATCTTTGAACTTCACAGATTGACACAGGAACAACTTCTTCATTTTAACCTAACATCTAATTTTATACAATTTTTTTTCTTTAAAACCTAGTTCCACATCATGGGGCATGGAGAACATGTTTAGTCTCTCTTCCAGACAATAACCCTTCAAATAATTAAAGATTATGATTTTTCACTAAACTTTCCCTTTCTGATTTTCTCCATTTTTTAACTTTTTATATTTTAGAGTAATCTTGTCTATATTTACAAAACAATCTTGCTGAGACCTTGACGGGAATTACGTAAACCCGTATATCAATTTGGGAAGAACTGACATCTTTACTATGTTGAATCTTGCAATTCTGGAACACATGTGTCTCAGTATTTATTTAGATCTTTGATTTCTTTCATCAGTATTTCGCAGTTTTCAGCATAAAGGCCTGTACATGTATTATTAGGTTTACATATAAGTATTTCATTTTTTGAGTGATTGTAAATGATGTGATGTTTTTAACTTCAAAGTCCATGTGTTCATTGCTAGTATATAAAAATATAATTGATTTTTATATGTTTCTGCATCAATATTTAGGTTATCTGCAAATAATGACAGGGTTTTTCTTTTTATTTTTTTCTGCTCTGTATGCCTTTTACTTCCTCTTCTCGCCTTATTGCCCTGGTTAGAACTTTCAGCCCTATGTTGAATGAGAGTGGTGAGAAAGAGCATACTTCTCTTATTCCCGACCTCAGTGGGAAAACATTCACTCTTTCACCAATAAAAATGTTCATAGTAGATATTTTGTAGATGCTTTTACCAGTTAAGGAAGTTCTCCTCTATTCCTATTTTTCTGAGAGTTTTTATTGTGCATGGATGTTGAACTTTGCCATTTGCTTTTTTTGGTATCAATATTACCATGTAATTTTTCATCTTTACTTTGTTAATAAAATGGATTACATTGATTGATTTTCCAATATTGAGCCAACTTTGCATCTCTGGAATAAAGCCCTTGGTGTATTTTTTTTAACATATTTTTGAATTCTATTTTATTTTACAAGGGGCTTTTGTGCTATATTAATGATCACATTGTAACCCGCATTTTTATTTTAGTTTTATTTATTTATTTATTTTTTTGGTGAGGAAGATTAGCCTTAAGCTAATGTCCATTGCCAATCCTCTTCTTTTTGCTGAGGAAGATTGGCCCTGGGCTGACATCCATGCCCATCTTCTTCCGCTTCATATGTGGGACACCTGCCACAGCATGGCTTGATACACGGTGCGTAGGTCTGTGCCTAGGATCCAAACCCGCAAACCCCGGGCTGCCAAAGCGGAGCACGTGAACTTAACCACTACGCCACCACGCTGGCCTCCCCAGCATTTTGTTTTATGGGAACCTTTATAGTCTCTTTTAGGAACAAATTTTAGAGTAAAAAAATATTTTAGGTGTTTATTTCTATTACATTCATGTTAAATCAAATGTATTTAGAAAAAAGTGAATGGCTTTGTGGGAATGCTATCTATTAAGTAGGTAAAATATTAAATAGTCATGAGTGTGTAAATGAAAATAATTTTCCTAAATTACTTGAAAAGTGGAAAAAGCTCAGTTGTAAGTACATGGCATGCTTCTGTGTGTGTGCTATTTTTGAGTATTTGGTTGATTTTATTGGTTGTTATTATTTTTATATATAGCACTTCTCGTGTGCCAAGAACTGTTTACAAATATTAATTTATTTAATTATACTTATAGTCTGTAAAGTATTGTTATCATTATTATTCCTGCTTTTTATGTTATTAGTAACAGGAAAGGAAAACAAACCAAAATTGAACATTGAATATTCACTCATCTTTTTTCTTTGCTGTCATAAAGTTATTTAGATATTTATGATGATAGAGAAAAATAAATGTTGAGGTTTTTTTTTATTTGTTTGTTTCAGGAAAAGTTTCATTATTTTCCCAAAGCATCATCATGTTACTAATTAGAAACAAGACAAAATTTCAAATAAGCTTGCATTTCCTGAAAATAAAACAGCTACATGAAAAAGGGGCATGGAACCGATGGCGATCATTCTCAATTCATTCAATAAATATTTCTTAATCCATTTTTATTCAAACTCTTTGGTGTTACCGAAAGAAGAAAGCTGAGTAATAAAAATAAATGATATGGGGGGAGTACTATTTGAAATAGATATTGGAATCATACATTATAAGCAATTAAAATTATATTTTAAAAGACAAAAGTATTATATTTTGATATCTGTCACGAAAACAAAGAGTTGACTGTTATATGTGGCTTCAGAAAGAAGAATGTTTTGTTCAGTTGTTCAATAAAATCATTAAACTTCTATTATGGGTCAGGTACTTTGTGTGGTTTGGGAATAAAATTGGAGCTGTGACATGGTTCTTACCTTAAAAATGCTCCAAGTCTTGAGGCCAGCCTGGTGGTGTAGTGGTTAAGTTCACATGCTCCGCTTTGGCAGCCCAGGGTTGGTAGGTTCAGATTCCCGGGCGGACCTATGCACCGCTTATCAAGCCATGCTGTGGCAGGCGTCCCACATATAAAGTAGAGGAAGATGGGCACAGATGTTAGACCAGGGCCAATCTTCCTCAGCAAAAAGAGGAGGATTGGCAACAGATGTTAGCTTAAGGCTAATCTTCCTCACCAAAAAAAAAAAAAATGCTCTAAGTCTAGTAGGGAAGAAAGATACGTAAAAAGAAGAAGCATAATACAATGTGGTAATTCTCATAATAGAAATATGCAGAAAGTGATGTGTTTTGGCCAAAGGGAAGTGATTATGAGGAATCAGATTTTTTCCAAATATATTAACAATCTTTCAAAAATAGAGCTATCTCTTTAAAAAAGGAACAGACTGAGAAGTAGTAGTCCATAATTATGAAAACCTTCAGCCGGAACTTTGCTAATCCTAAATCAGAAATGTTGGAGGTTGATTTCCTGCACTGGTTGAGATTCACTTGTATGGTCTCTTGCAACTCTGAGATTCTGTGGGAAGATTATGAAATGTTGTGCACTCTTGACAGATCATAGAGAAAACTCTTAGGTAAAAAGCATTTTAACAAATGTTTCTCAAAATCTCTTATGGGCCTTTCTCTGTGGTCCCTGCTGTGGGAATGCGAATAAGTACAATACGTAGATCATCTTCTTCACTAGCTTTAAATTGCTTCACATTTAGGTTGAAAAGTACCTTTATTCCTTTAACAAACAAGTATCTTTCATTTCCACTACAGACTACATGTTTTGCCATTATTATTATTATTATTATTTATTAATAGTATCACTTATTGAACTCCCAGGGCACTCCATTGGCACTGCGCAATCCTATGTTACTTAATAATCTCAGTGTTGCTGTGTAATAGAGACACTCTCTATTACAGATAGAATGATCACACTGATAATCAGAAAAGTTTAAAACATCGCCCAAGATTACCCAGTTGGTAAATGGCACAGCTAGGTTTTAAACTCTATTTGACTAATTCCAAAACTCATGGTTTCTTGGTGACAGGCCAGCTGGTCCATTAGAGAACAATCTAAACCACATTAAGCATTCGACTGAATTACAGTGGACCATTCATATCTTAGTTACTAATATCAGATAATATTTTTTCTTACAAAGAACAATAAATTACAATTTCCTATATTCTAATACTCGCTAACATATCTTAAGCCCTTGACATGCTCCAAGCATTATTCTAGAGCTCTTTCACTTAATCATCACCATAAACCTGTTAAGGAATTTCTTTGCGAGCCATCTGAATTTTAGAGAAAATGTTATCCTTAATCTCATAGCATTATTCTAACGTCAAAACTGCCGTTTCTGTGAACACTTCACACATACATTGCAATGATATGTATGTTCTTCCAAATAATTTAAGATTTGGTATTCATTTGTTCTATTTTTGAAGGCATGAAGCATATAAAATGCACCACATTATCATCCACATTTAAATAGTATTTTGTTCCTTGGAAATTATATTAAGAAAAAAAATTTTTGGATTATTGTCTGAACTTGCCATATTAAGCCAAAATAACTTAGCATATAACGCTGAGGACGTTATTAATTGGATTTAATTTCTAGCCTTATATTTGCTTATTAGAATAGTTATTTAATAATTATCCTGAAATTATCCAATCATAATTTATCACCACAAAGTTATTTTCCTACAGAATCAACACAAATATACTTTGGCTGAAACTCAATATTGTACTCACAACTTTGAATGACTGAATCTACCAAAATCTTAAAAGCATATTTGGATTTCTCTTTTTAATGAAAGCAGAACAATAATATTTCTGGAATTTTAATAACAACCATGTTATTAAAAGACTTTCCAAGTTTTATGTTTGTTTACATCATATTTGTATTCTGTGTGCAGTCCGTGGCATTTTATAATGGTAAGAATTTTAATATCAATAACCTCAGAAAAATGTAGTAAAATTACACAAATTAAATATTTTATCAGCTTCTGTAAAATAGGAATAATAGTATCTGGGTTGAAAGTTTGGAGTAGAATTAGAGCACAATACATGTAAAAAGCTGTTGGCAGAGTAGGCAACCAATAAATACTATTATATTATCGACCAGCGTGGTCAGGCATGTCAGCCCTGCAGAACCGCAAAGCAATGACCTCGTGGAAAAACTCAGGGCTTTGACCCCCTGAGTTATTGTTAGTGGTGCAGTTCATGTCATGCATGAATAAGGCACAGGCTTCTTCTGCCCTAACTTCATTACCCAGTTCTCATTGGACTGCAAGCTCTGGCAGGAAGGGACTGGTTTATGTTCAGTGCAACATTGTAGCCCTGGGCATAGCATAGCACCCAGTGCACAACAGTTGCTCAATATCTTCGATAAGTGAAAGAGGATAATTGATTATTAGTTATAATTGCTTATTGTATTAGTTTCCTAGGTCTGTGGTCACAAATTACAGCAAACCAGAAATTTATTCTTTCACAGTTCTGGTGATCAAAAGTCCAAAATTAGTTTTGCTGGGCTGAAATAAAGGTGTCAGCAGGGCTGTGCCTCCTCCAGAGGCTCTGCTGAGAGGGAATCTGTTCTTTGCCTTTTCTAGCTTCTTGGGGCTGCTGGCATTCCTTGGCTTGTAGCCACATCACTCCAATATCTGCTTCATGGTCCATTGCTTCTCCTCTATTGTCTGTTTCAAATCTTACTTTGCCTACCTTATGTGAGCGTGTTTAGGGCCCACTCAGATAATCCTGGATAATCTCCCAGTCTCAAAATGCTTAATTTAATAGCATTTACATATAAAGCAGCATCATAGTTTCCAGGAATTAGAAACTAGATATCTTTGGATGCCATTATTTATCCTGCTTCAGTTATTCTAATTATCATCCTCTTGTTCTTCCTCTCTGGCAGTTTATGGTTATAGATGTATTCATTCATATAATAAATTAAATACAGTGCTATAAATATGTATTATATCATGTCATTTACTAAAGAATCCTAACTCTTTTAGGGTCTCCAGACATGTTGACTAAAGTCAGCCTTTTTCTTTTTTAATACATCCAGTACTTGTTTGAATAAAGTCCGTTTCTTCATTTGGAGAAGCAGGACTGTGATAGCTTACCTTGCATTGTTTTTCTCTGATTATTTGTATAATATATTCTTATGTGAAAATTTTTGAAAATTCAGAAAATTTTTAAAAAGAAATAAAATATAAATCATTTATGATCTCATCCCCCCAAACCAAGCTTTTCTTAGAAATATGCTGAGCACAATTCAGTTGACATAGTAGAGTATGATATTCTTTACCAAATCTCTTCCCAGCAATACTAATAACCTAAAATTGGAGTACTAATTGTGATGGTTCATTTTATGTATCAACTTGACTGGGCTAAGCTACACCCACATAGCTGGTAAAACATCATTCCTGGGTATGTCTGTGAGACTGTTTCTGGCAGAGATTAACATATGAGTTAGTAATCTGAGTAAAGAAGATCACCCTCACCAATGTGGGTGGGTATCATCCAATTCAGTGAGGGCTCCAGTAGAACAAAAAGGTGAAGGAAAGTAAATGCTCTCTTTTTTCTTGAGCTGGCACATCCATTTTCTCCTGCCCTCGGACGTTGGTGCTTTAGGTTCTCAGGCATTGGGACTAGGACTGGGACTTACACCACGAGGCCCCCCAATTCTTGGGCCTTTGGACTTGGACTGAATTACACCACTGGTTTTCCTGATTCCCTAGCTTGCTTGGCAGGTGGTGGGACTTCTCAGCCTCCATGACTGCATGAGCCAATTCCTATAATAAATCTCCTAAATCTCCCCTCTCTCTCTCTTTGTGTATATATATCCTATTTTTTCTGTTTCTCTGGAGAACACTGACTAACACTCTAATCAAAGTAAAAATCTACCATGATAAACTCTGAAACTGGTATGGTTCTATGGATAAGACTAGAGGTTAATAAACCCATAAAAATTGTATTTCCTAAAGTGATTTTCACTCAAGGTACTAATCTTTCAAGATAGGAAAATACATTTTCTCCATTACCAGAAAGCAGTCAGGCCACTCCAAAGGATTACTGACAACTGGATGACTGATGCTGGAAAACAACCAAAAACCTGGGCACTTACCTAATCCATGTCCTCCTCTGTTCATCTGCTTTGTAATTTTCTCTCTGCAGCCCAGCTTGCTCTGTGCGCCAGGCACACAGAAGTAAATGGACTTAATCTCACTGTTTACATGCTCCCTCAATCCAAATGGCCCAAGCTGGGTTAGATTCCAATTTATGTCCAGTGTGTGGCAAGATATTCTGTCTTGTTCCCTGCTGTTATTGTAGTGGGGGTAAGTAGTGAAAGGGGTGGTTTTGAAGGGGGCAGACCCTGCAGTCAATGTCTACTTACATTTTAGTGGACCCCTGGGCATCCAGGGGTCCATTATCTAAATTTGCACATATCTAAAACTAGGGGGTTGAGATTTGACCCTTATGATCTTTCCATGGCATGTGCCTAGGTAAAGTAAACCATTAAGGCTCATGTGACTTATCTGTGTGAATACTGCTATTTAGAGCAACAATCTTAGTTGACGTTTCTTTTGCTCTCTCTTTTTCTCTGACTTCAATCTCATGTACTTCTCCATGAGATATTTGTTTGTTCTCTCTTTTGAACAATGTTCTCTGTTGCTGTAAATATGCATATGGAATCATGTATTTGCTTTGAAGATATACTATGTTCTGTTCATTATCGCATTGTTTTTTCATGTCTCTGAGTTTATACAGATAAGCTGGAGTTACCAAGAACCATAGTATCTCAGAGCTTTGCCCAGCTCATTTCTTTTTATCATGTCAGATACAAGTATGAATAATCCATTTCTCGGCATTTTCAGAGTATCCTAGTTGCATTTTAGCTCAAAGGTCTTGGAGGAAAGAATAAGTTTACGGCACTGACCTTGAATCAAAAAAGAAATAACTGAGTAAATAGTTGGAAAAAAATTAAACCTGTAGCCTTTTCTACATGTGGAGTCCAGTAGTGGCCTTTCTCTAGTTACTAGAAGGTAACAGGCCAAGTTCCATAAGACAAAGCCTTGGTTCCTTGGGGACTGCTGTTTTTTCCTGATGTCGGTTGTCGTACTGTGGTGGCTGTGTGTTGCTATGATGCTGAAAGCTATGCCACTAGTATTTCAAATACCAGCAGGGTCACCCATGGTGGACAGGTTTCAGCAGGACTTCCAGAGTAAGACGGACTAAGAAGAAGGACCTGGCTACCCACTTCCAAAAAAAATTGGCCTTGGAAACTCTTCAAATATCAGTGGAACATTGTCTGATACAGCGCCAGAAGGTAAGAGGATGGTGCAAAAAGATCAGGCAGGGTTCTGCTCTGCTGTATACAGGGTGGCTGGGAGTCAGAATTGATTCCACGGCACTAACAACAAATTCTGCATCTGGATCAACTAAATATAGAATTTAAATGTTTTTTATCATAAAGTTATTAAAAAAAATGCTTTGACTCTGTGATGTGCAGTGTTGTGCCAGCTCTGAGTGTGGGCCCCTCTGGTGACCATTAGGGCTGATTCTGAAAAAGCCAAAGAATTGTGTGGAGTGGGCAGGGGAGCCCATTGATGTTCCTGATCTCTAATACACTCAGCTGCTTTTAGATTTAGATCAATTTCTTCAGCACTCCAAGCAACCCACCAGAGCGCCACACTTGGCCTGCAACCACGTGCTACACTAATGGCAAAAGCACAGAGGCCGAGACTGGCGGTGCATATTTATATGTCCAGGGACCTGAGATTATCAAATAATGAATCTGCCCCTTAATTAATAAACTGCCAGAATAACCTTTTCATGTTTCCAAGTTTATTTTTAATGCTGCCTGTAATTGTATTTTAAAATCATGGTGGTAAATTTCAGTAGGACTTGAGATAAAATATTAGCATGCATGGACTCCCGTATGCTTTCTGTATTTGCCTATTACAAGGGTGGTGTGGCAGTGATTTCTAAGAAAGCTGCAAAAGATCTACCTAATACATGAAGCACAGCTTCAACATTGAGGCCAAGAGGCGTGGTGAGGCTTCTTGTGTGTCAGAGTCCGCAGCATTACTAGTCCAGTTTGTTGACTCCCATAAATTCTGGCCAATTTTCTCTCCATTTTTGATCTATAAGATCTATACTTATTCTTAGTATGTCAGCCTTGAAAAGGCTTTGGTTTTATTGCAAATTTAGGATTGAAAATCAGATATGATTTGAGAAATGTGTTTGGAGATGGAATATTCTGTTTTTCTCAGGAATCTTAAAAGTTAAGTAAGCTTCTTCAAACAATACGTTATTTCTAATAATTGTTGTTTAGTACTTGATAACTTAGCATCATCCTTCAACAGTTTTTACATGTACTATTAAGTTAGGATGAGTTACCTTTGTTTTCACTTTTATTAGCGATATTAAGAATTGACATAGTCTTGGGGGGCTGGCCCCATGGCTTCGCAGTTAAGTGTGCGCGCTCCGCTACTGGCGGCCTGGGTTCGGATCCCGGGCACTCACTGACACACAGCTTGTCTGGCCATGCTGAGGTGGCATCCCACATACAGCAACTAAGAAGGATGTGCAACTATGACGTACAACTATCTACTAGGGCTTTGGGGAGAAAAAGCGAAAAAAAAAGGAGGAGGATTGGTAATAGATGTTAGATCAGGGCTGGTCTTCCTCAACAAAAAAAGAGGAGGATTGGTATGGATGTTAGCTTAGGGCTGATCTTCCTCACAAAAAAAAAAAAAGAACTGACATAGTCTTGGGCCTTAATTTTAGCAGCTATTAAACTTACAATATGATATAAATATTGAGACTGTTAGACAAATGGATCATTATTGTCAACTCTAAACATTTAATTTTGAGTCGATAATGCTTTACTCAGGTTTTATAAGTTAGCACCAATTTAGAAATTATCTACCAATCAATTTAATAGGGAAACCAGGTTCATATTTTTATGTACTTACTATAATTATGAAATAAAAGAAGTTGGCAAACCCATATGTCATCATAACTACATATTAGACATAGTTACATAAAATATTGCTTCATAGACATAATTTACTGTGAAAGATCAATGACGAGAGCATGAAAGCTTGGCAAATATATGGCTTTAATTAATAATCAATAATAATGATAACAACAATAATAAATTTTCTTTCACAGTAGTCTTTCCCAAAGGTATGTAGAAGCCTCAGTAAAAATAAGTAAGAATAGCTATACTTTAGAGAAGAGAATACTCTTTGCCCATAGAGGCTTTTGAAGAAATAAAAGCAAATATGTCCATTTTATGAGTAGGAAGAGCAGTGTGTTTACTTACCAGAAAATTTAAAACAACTCGACATGCATTAATAATAATCTATCCACACAGTAATCATACTAAGATGGTTAAAATGGCCTAAATTACTGTTCAAGAAGACAGCGTGCTATACAAAAGAAAAAGAACAGACACTGTTTGTGGCGTAATGTTTTATCGTTTTTACATCTGTAGGGATCCAGCTGATTTAAAAGAAATGCTGAAGATACTGTTTGCTCTTTCCACCTAACTATTCGTTATTTCAATATCTCTGTTTTAATTCACAGGATTATATGGACTTGTAGTGACATAGAAGCAACTATTTTTTTAATTTGATATATTTTAAACTGTTATTAAATAAATAATTCATACTTATTCTGGAAAATTAGGATTTACAGATAATTCAGAAGAAAAGATGTTTGCTATCTTGCCACCTAAAACACATCTGTTAAAAATTTTTTGTATCCTTCCAGACTACTTTCAAAGAACTTTTTCATTTTTTAACCCAAAACGTAGGTACAGTATACATCTTGTTTTATAATTTGAATTAACATTATACTGGAGACATTTTATTAAAATATAATTCTAGAAGATTTTGAAACACTTATGTATGGATATTACATTTTGAATAGCATATTATAAACCAAACAGTAGATTTTTCACTGTGTGATCCCATTTTTTGGCTGAAAACATAGGATTCGTGTTATTTTAGTCACTATTCTGAATTTTTAATAAAGAATCTAAAATAAATTAATTTTATTTGGTGTTATCTGTAGCTTTACACAGACTATAAAATAGCAGCAAAATGGTTTTTACTAGTTAGTAGACTAAAAAAACCCAGCATATTTCTTTTAAAGGTAATAAGTAAGAGAATATGTCTTTGAGTTTGCCTGTTAGTTTTATCAATTTTCAGGTCTTTTTCTTTTCGCTAGACTCTACCATTATCTGAAATATTAAGAGAAAAAAATAACCAAAGCTTCTTTTCCACACAGTATTTGAGGCTACAATTACTAAGAACTTTGAAATGAGTCCTGAGCCTTTAACAGTTTAAGATTTGAATATTTTGAGATGAAATGGAGAAAATGCGAATAAAAAGATAGTGAAAATAAAATCTTAAGGAATGTGGTAATGGGTTTAAATTTATTATATATACATTCATTTATTAAATAAATATTGCTAATATCTCTACAACACGCCAAACACTGGAAATAAACCTGTAAACAAGATGGACATGTTTTCTGTCTAGACAGAATTGAGAGAGAGGCATATGGTCATGTGAACTGAAAATTGTAACATTGTGAGAGGAAAGGATGGGGTCATTTAAACCAGATACAAGTAAGGTTAAGAGAAAGAGTCTCAGAGAAAGAGACTCTAGTGAAGGATTGGAGGAGTATGCCAGGCAAAAACGTGGAAAAGAAAGCATGTATTAGAGAGAGAACTTCGAGTGGGGAGGCCCAAACAACAAAGGATTTACTTATAGAGGAATGCCAAGATAGGTAGACAGACTCAACCACTGAGTATAAGATGATAGGTGCTTATTGTTGAAGTGGAGTTCCAAATAGCGGCCAGATCACATGAGGTCTTAAAGAGTGTGCAAAGGGTGTTGACTTTATCAAAGGGGCTATGAGGTGCCATTGGAGGGTTTGAAGCAAAGTGACATAATCAAGTTTGCATGTTATAACAATGACACAGGATTCAGAATGGAGGTTAGATTGGAGTGAGACAAATTAGAGGAAGAAAGATTAGGTTGATTCAATAATCCAGTATACAGAAAATGGTAATTTGCAAAGTTATTGTGGCATTAAAGATAGAAATAAGTCGATCAATTGCATGCTGGGGGAGGGTAGATAAGGGGAAGGATTCAGGATGGCACCCAAGTGTTTCATCTTATGTCCTGTGTAGATGGTGATGTCTTTTACATAAAATTCTACAAGGAGAAAGGACCATAAAATTGCATAAAATTTCATTAGTATATTCATGGCATCACATTTGACTGAAATAACTATTTAATTGCAACAAAACATTTGTCATATCAAAATATTGTTATTAACTTAATTATTTAATTGGTTGATAGTTTTAATTGTGTTTAATTTGTAAATCATTTTGTTTGTCTTTTTTAGTTATTTATATCTTTTTTGATATTTGAATATGTTTAAACGACAGTGGGGATACACAAGAATTCTTTTTCTTTAAAAGTGTTTCATTAAACTAGTTAAAGAGACACTCCTATATATCACATTCAAGTGGATTTGGGATCTAAATAATGTCTTAACAAGCTGTATCAGTCAGGGTTCCAACAAGAAATAGTTGCCTCACTCTAAAGAGATTAACTTAAAAGAATTTAATGAAGGGGTGATTTACTAAGCAATGAACATGGAAGAGACACAACAGGAAAACAGATGCTCAACCAGGCAGGTGCCACAGGGGAATCTGAGGTGGGATAGGGTGGAATAAATCTGCTGTCCTCTCTATCTGTCTTCTGCTCCTCTTTGGCACCTTCCACTGGCTGAACCCTATGGGAAGCCACATGGCAAGAGGGCCCAAGTGATGTAGTTCACATAGATCGGTTTCCTGAGGCTCAGAGATCACAGGGAATAGAAATGGGAAAAGGGTCATAGGATAAAAACCGGCATGCAAGCAAAGAAGTATCTACTGGATCCCAACCACGTACTCATTATTGTCTAGTGTATTGAAAATGGTTTCAATTATTAAAAGTAGAAAGCAATCCTATAACTCAAGTAATTTATACTTAAGTTGCAAAATAGACAAACAAATACTTAAAATACGTTAAGGGTTATAGAATGTTTTTAAAAATATATACAGGGGCTGGTCTGGTGGCGTAGTAGTTGGTTTCGCTGCTTCGGATCCTGGGTGCGGACCTACGCATTGCTTGTCAAGGCATGCTGTGGCAGTGTGCCACATACAAAATAGATGAAGATGGGCACAGATGTTAGCTCAGAGTCAATCTTCCTCACCAAAAAAAAAAAAAAACAAAATGTGCAGAGGTGCTAATGATATGTATGGATTATGTTAGAATGGGCATCAGCCTGCAACATGATTTGCCGCAGGGCTTGCACAATCATAGGAAAAATGCTATACTCCTAAAGACAGAAATTATTTAACCTATAGAATAAAATATGGTAGAGTCCCTACACCAATTGTCCCAGAAGAGCAGAAATGTGTTTAATGCAGTTTTATTGGTACTAGCCACTATTTTTTCTCCTTATACTCTAAATTGTCTTTGTTAGAATGGAGCCTATTTGCAATGCAATGTGTGAAAAGAATATCACCTCTGCCTGTCTGAGCCCTACTCTCTATTCAAAGTGCTTAATTTTTCTGGCTCGTCCATCTAGATGTTTCGTCAAGCACAAATCCTTAAGTTCTACATAAGAAGAAGGGGGGCAGAGAATAAATGGTTTATCTCTGCCAAGTTTTAAATCAATGACCACAAATGGATATTTTTCAATTAATAACATCCCATTTCTCACAAAATCATTAAGTAATAACTACCAGTCCCATACATGTTCACAGTTGATAGACGTTATAAGTTACAACCTAATGTGTATGATCTTCAGAGAGCTCCTCATGCTGGCAAGACTGACTTATTAAATAAACATGTAATCAGCATATAAAAAGTGTTCAGACAAAAATTGTCTCTGATATTTTGTTTTGGATGTCCGATACCTTCACTCCTCTTAAGAATTCAGGATTTCAGGTGCAGAGTTGGAGTTATAAGATTTGACATGTAGAACATAAAATATAATACGTGCTGATATGTAAACACCCATTTCATTGCTACTTTGTGAAAACAAAATTCCCTAGCTGAGAATTTGCAGTAAACAGTCAATCCAGTCTTAGAACAACAATAAATATCTTATCTGTGGACAACATCGTAGAGTTAATAAATGCTGTACCAGGTACTTTATCGTTTAATCTTCACAACTCTGAAAAACAGATATCTTAATTCTGTTTTGAAGATGAGAATAATTGATAGTAACTTTTAAGTGACTTGTCCCAAATCACATAGGTTTCAACTTCCTAGGCATTTTCTTGCAGCTACTCCAACTACCCTCACATATGTCCTCACATCATGAGTACATTGATAATAAAACTGATACTGATAAAAATAAGAAACTGAGATAAAAATAATTTTAAAATATGTTTCACCTCTGGTTGGAATTCATAGCCCTCTGTTATCCTGGAAAGCATGCTTGAAGTTGGAAAATAAGGTGAGTTCAAGTCATAGATCTGCCACTTAGTGAATGTGTAGATGTTAAGCAAATCTTTTAACTTCTATCAGTCAGATTTTCTCATCGCAGAAACAGAAATCATATATCTGTCTGCCAGAGTTATTTGAGGATAAAATGAGATAATTCATGAAAGTGACTAAAACAAAACCTGCTCAATATTTATTCAATCTCTTTAATGTCCTTTTTCTTTGCAAATATTTGTAAAATTATCTACTGGCAGGCTTTATGAAAGATCAGATTAGCCTAATTAGGGACAAGGATAGTTAACAAAATTGATCCAAGAGCCTGATGGTTTTTCTATACCTTGGAACCATTTTCACATTTTCTGTAATGTGGAACCAGCACTTTCAAGGCCAGTAGATTGCAAATTATGTTCCCGAAATTTGGAAACATTGGGAAATGTTACCGCCTCACCTGTAGGATTTTCTGAAGTCCTGTGGGAAAGAAATGGTCCCCAACATGGCTGAAATAACAGTTGCCACTCACTCAAACTCCGTGAAGGAGTAAAGTAGTCTTGTGGTATTGATGTCCCAGTGTCAATAACTGCATGAGTTGATTTTATTACTGTAGACTGATATTTTAATCAGTCTTGTTAAAATAGAACAAGGGAGACAGAGATGCTGATTAGTGTAAATATCAAAAACATTACATTGCGTGCAAGGAGATCATGAGGAGAATTTGCATTAACTTTTCCTTTATGCTTTTATTCATTTCTTTCTTCTTCTCCAATATTTGCATTGAGATCAATATTCACAGAGCTTGTAATGTAATTAGAAGAATCATTAGCTATTAGGAGAATTAGCTTGGGTTGCAAGAAGAGAATAGAAAACTAATGAATGATCAAACTTGTCACCAAACATCTATAATGCGTCTGAATTCTTTATGTAATATAAAACCCAAAATGTAAGTAAGAAATAATGAAGGCACTTACACGTATATTTTATCCTTTCAGCAAATTTTTTTCAAAGCCCCTTAATATGTGCATAGCAAATGAGCACTGGTTATCACTTCTTTGCATCTTAATTATCTCTGTGTTTGGTAACAAAAGATAGAAAACAGGACTTCGAGGTTGGTTTGACTGAATGTATTTATGTTATTTTCAGGTTAAAGTCTGGTAGTCTATATATGATTGCCTCTTAAGCAGTCAAATTGAAACATCATTTATTGGGCACCAGTGATTAGAAATGCACTTATTCTAGCCACTGTGGAGGATACAAGATGGACTAAAGCAGAAAGAGAGAGAAAGAGAGAGAGCGTATAACGAAGTAACTTAGACCAAGTAAGAAGAAAGAAATGGCCCTAGGGCTATGGAAGGTCAGTGAGGAAAAGAGCTTCTCTGTGAGAGGATGAATGAGAAACTCTTTTTGGAGGAGGTAGGATTTGCAGAGAGTCTCCTAACACATTCTTGGGAAGCATGACCCTACAGCCCAGTGTGCTGGTACAGACCCAGCGTAATTACTAATAGCATCCTCTTTCATTCTCGAAATTGTCCTTGCTTGAATCCAAAATTTTATTGTAACTTGAGCTATAAAGAAGTTTTGAAATTTGTTCCTTCTCAGTGTTTAAGTAATTGATGTGTTTTCTGAACAAAAGAAATAATTTCCTTTCTATTTTGGGGGTAGTATTATTAAGATTTTTACAAGAACTAAAAATTTTAAAGTGAAATCATGGGAAGTATTAGTAATTTTTATTCCAGTTTCCTGCATAAATAAATTTTTAAATATTCTCTTCCTTCCTCACAATCAAGATAAACAGAAAAATCAGTTTTCAACTTGTGGAGTTTAGAATGTTAAATAAGAGCCTTATGTAAAGCAAAGATCAGATTTTTGCGAATAGAAATATAACCAAAATGAACACTCCAGAAATATAATGCATTCCTGCTCCATTATTATCTGTAAAATTAGAAGGGCACCCTTGTGTAAAGATTAAATACCTGACTAGGATTCAAAAAACTTGGGACGGTTCTATGTGACCTTGGGCCATGACTTTTATTCTAGAAATTGAAGTTTCCTCGTCTTTGAAATGACAGGGTTAAAATAGATGATCATTAAGGTCTCTCCCAGCTCTAATACCACTATTTGAAATTCAAATAGGTTAATATAAATTTTACTCTTGGTAGTGAAACTTTCCTGAGGTGATTGCTTAAAATAATTGAGAAAGTAAAGGATAAAATTCTTCAAAAGAAAGTATGGAAATATGTCTGAAGAATGCAAGGCTAGAGATTGGAACCAGTAGACAACAGTAGAAAACCTTCCTTATTGGGACATATTTACTATGCATTAATAGATGCTTCTTGTTACTTTATTTTTAAACATTAAATTGCATCATATTACTTGAGCTGCTTGTTAAAACACAGATTCTAAAACCCACTTTCAGATATTTTGAATGCGAGGATAATGCTATAAAGCAGTGTTGCCCATTTTTGTGTCTCAAGTCATAGGTGCAAAATAGTCGATGGCCTTAGGTTTTGTCCTTCCAGAAAGAGACTCTGAGCCAAGAGTTTGAGTGCTAGTGACTTATCAAGGATATGTTCCCAGGAGAACCCACCAGGAGGTAGGGGAGTAAGAAAGCAGGGCAGGGAAGGAGACCTCTAAGTAAGGATGTAACGTCAAGTGAGGTTCCAGACTCAGCCTAATCCAAGGGGAGTTCTGGAGTCCACCTGGGAGTTTTCCCAGCAAAGGAGCTGGGTTTTTGTATTCCCACACTAGTCAGTCATTGGCTGTGAGTCAGGGGTAGGGCAGGAGTGGGAAGGGAAGGGGGTATAAACTTCCATGCGTTTCCAGTTCTTCCAGCTGGCAAGGCAGCTTCAGTGCCCGAAAGCGATCCTCAGAAGACATTTTCAGGTGAGGCATTTTAGCAGCAAAACAAGCAAAAACTGAGAATGGGGCACAATGCGAGTAGAGCGATGTGTGGGTTTCTAGGTGGCACAACCAGGATGTCCACTCACCTCCTGAACTCTCTTCGTGATCACACTAGAGTGAGACCACACTAGAGATCATACTAGAGTATATGCCATACCTCCTTCTGAGACTGATAACACACAATGGCATATAATACGTCTTAAGTAGTAATGCAATCAAAAAACTATTAATTGTTTTTCCAATCCAGTATTTCCCAAATGAATTTGACTACCACATAACTACCATCTGGAAGAAATACATCGGAAATTTTCCCAATAAGACCTCAAGAATTTTGAGTTAAAGAGGAAAATTTTACTAAATCATCACTTTTGGTTCCAAATGGTATCCAGCAGAAGCCTCTGAAGGAGACCAGCTTCCCACTAAAACATTTGTTAAGTCATGTCTATACACATACACACTCACGTTAACAATAAGGGATGCCTGTCAACAAATTGCAATAAACTGTGAGGGATTTTCTCTAACTAAAGAGCTGAGAGAATGAGATTGAAAAATGAAATTGATAGTTTATCTGGCCTCTGCCTGCAGTTAGTTAGCAGACACATTCTGCCTTGCGGCTCTTGCACTCAAGATCTATAGCAAGAGAAAAAGCAGTTGACTGGCTCTCTCCTGGGGCTGTGCCACTTACTGAGGCAAAGTGCTGACCTTAATCCCTTCCCATCTCATCCCTCAGTGTAAATTTGCTTATTATACTGAGTCAAAATCTGCAGCACTGAGGGGGGAACCTGAACAGGAAGAAAGAGTAATTGATGGTAACTCATTACATCCTTGGAGTGTAATAATACTTAAACCTACCACTTATTTTCATCTACCAGGGGTATACCCAGTGGTATGCCCAGTGTTGGGAGCTTTACATAACTCTTTTCATATAATTCACACAACCATCCTGAGAAGAAGGTGATTAGAAAACTCATTCAATGAGGTTAGGAAATTTTCTAAAAGCCATAAATCCAGAAAGTGATAGAGTGGAGATTCGAAACTAGATCTTTCTGAATTCTCATTAGGCCAGGTTAATTGTAGTTAAGGCAGTCAAGATTAGCTTTGTCACCAATGCATAATAAAACTTTTGGTAATGCAGGTCCCTCTCGACTCAGGGAAACATAAAGCTCGTGGGAGGAGAAGAGCACTATAAGTCTGAAAGACTTGCCTTAAATAAAAGTATTTTTAACAAAGTAAATTCGTTTTAAGATCTAGAGCCTCATTTTTTTTTTTTTAATTAGCTGTCTGAAAGAGACAATTGACTAGCACTGGAATGAACAGATAATAAGATGAAGAATATTCATGTACATTGTCCGTTGGCAAACACAGGCTTTGGATAAAGCTTTCACCTTTCTAGGAGAGTCACACAAAAATGGGACCATGAATTAATGTTGTAGAACAATAGTAAGAGAACATCTTACTGAAGACTCAGAAATCCGTGAAAATGATTTCCTCTCAGAGCTAGAAGGAAATTATAAAACTCTGTTTGATATCTTGAATAGGAAATAAGAAAGAATGACTTCTATGAAAAAGAAAGAGAAGTCACATGGAAGGAATAGGTAAAGATATGAAGTCCATTAGAATTTTTTAAAAAAGAGTAACATAGAAATCATTGCAGGGAAACTAAAAATGCAATAGCAGAATTGACACTGTTAAATTGTACCAATGCTGTAGAAGAAAATACCTGAGTGGCTCTCCCAAAGTGACTTTTCCAGAATATTCTGGGGAAAACAAGATTAAAAGAATAACAGAGAATATGAAGCATAAGAAATCGAAACTTAACACTTCATTTGCGAATCTTAAAGCGTCAGCTTGAGGGGCTGGGCATATTGGGATAGCCTCCGGGGACCAGGGACAGAGGCTCTGGTGGGTGCCATTTTTGCGCTCTCCCTCTTCCTTGCTAAAGGCGTCACTATTTTTTTTTCTCTAGACTTTTTCTTTTTTTTCTCCGTGGTGCCATCTTCACCATCCAACCGGCGGGTGCCCTTTCTGCGCTCTCCCTCTTCCTTGCTAAAACCTGCAGGCGCGGTCTTCACGCTCTCCCCTTGCCATGCTCCACAGCACTAGTACCTCCTGGAGGGGAGCTTTTACACACTTCTGGTGCCCTGGTTTTTCCGTCTGGTGCCCTGGTTTTTGCAGCCGCAGCCCGGGGGATGGCCCTTGATCGCCTGGTTCTGGAAGCTTTGGGGCTTGTGTTCCTGGGTCCCATGGGACTGTAAGGATTGGAGAGACAGTTTTGGGCAGACTGCCACCCCCAGGGCACTGCACAGACAGCAGACTGAAACACACTCCCGGTCTTGCTGAGAACAGCCTCTTTGCTTGTCTAGGAGCTTTAGCCTGAGGGGCAGGCTTCTGGAATGACACATTTTTGGGGGTGTGTGGAGGGGCTCTCAGAGAACAGAGGCGAGTGGATGCCATCTTTGCGTTCTCCCTCTGCCTCACTCCAGTTCACAGTGTCTTCCGGAAAGGAACTCGTACCTCTGTCTGGTGTCCCAATTTCTGCGGCTGCTGCCGGGAGACGCCTCTACATCTGGCTCTAGCGGCCAGTGAGGCTTATGCTCGCAGGACCCACAGGACTGTAACCAATGGAGAAAGTTCTCAAACAGCCACCACCGTCAGGGCACAGCAAGGGGCAACAGACCCAGGAGCTCAGTCTTTCTGTGCAAGAGGCCTATAAGCTTATCACCATAGCTGCAGCCTGAGGGGCAGTCTTCTCATTAAACACACATCTAAGGGCTGGCTGTAAACTTTTCTAGAGACCTCAGAAGGTGGGCGCTATCTCGCCCTCTCCCTCTGCCCTGCTCTGGATATCAGTATTTCTTAGAGGGGAGCTCTTAGAAGTCTGGTGCTCTAGTACTTATATCTAGTCTCCTTGTTCTTGTGATTGCTGCCCTGGGGACACCTCTTGAAGGCCTGGCTCTGGTGGTCAGAGGGACTTGCGTTCCTGGGTCTCATGGGACTGTAACAATTGGAGTGACAGTTCTTGGAAGTCTACCACCCCCGGGCACTGCACAGACAGCAACAAACACAGCCCCAGTCTCTCTGTAAAAGAGGCCTATATGCCTGTCCTGCTGGCTTTTAAGATGGAAGAGGCCATAGGCCAAGGATTGCAGGTGGCCTCTACAACATGAGAACAACCTGGGCCCACATCCAGTTAGGAAACAGGGACTAGCCCCACAGCTGCACGAAACTGATTTCTGTAAAACCTATTTGAGCCTAGACGCAGATTCTCCTCTAGAGCATACAGATAAAAGCCAGGATGCTGGATGCCTTGACTTTGGCATTGTAAGACCTTAAGCAGAGAACCCAGTCATACTGTACTCAGACTTCTGGCCTACAGAACAGTGGATAATAAGTGGGTCTTTTAAAAAAAATTTACTTTCTTTTTTAAAGCAGCTTTAGGTTCACAGCAAAATTGAGTGGAAGGTTTCCCATATTTCCCCTGCATCACACATGCATAGCCTCTCTCATTATCAACATCTTGCACTAGAGTGGTACATTTGTTACAACTGATGGACTTATGTTGACACATCATATTCACCCAAAGTCCAAAGTCTACATGAGGGTTCACTCTTGATATTGTACATTCTATGGGTTTGGACAAATTTATAAAGACGTGTATCCACCATTATAGTACATTACAGAATAGTTTCACTGCCCTAGAACTCCTCTGTGCTCTGCCTATTCATGCCTCCCTCCCCCCTAACCCCTGGTAATGAGTCTTTTTTTTTTAGCTGCTAAATTTGTGGTAATTTGTTATAACAGCAATAGAAAATTAATAAAGTTCCCAATTCCTATTTGAAAGGTCTGTAGGAGCTTATAGTCTTATGTTTTATGTAGTCCTTCTCCTAAATCTTTTATTTATGGTTGATTTTTCATGGGACTTGCTAAAGAATTTAAGGTTAATCTGATAAGCTAATTTAAATTAAGGCAAAAGACATTTAAATAAGGGTGCTAGTACCATGATCTAAGATGGTTACTCTTGCTGGGAAATTCAGGCACGTTATTGGCTTGGGGAACATTTTACACAAGCAATTTTCTCATCATCTTTTATGTAATAATACATATGCACCACCATGGGTTTACCTGAAGAGCCAATATTGATTATTATAGTTGTTCTAATTGGAACTGGCAGACTGGATTACATAGCCTTTTATATCTGAAATTCTCTAATTCTCTGGAAAGTAAATTTTAATTATTGTGAGATGATCAATATGTATTACAGATACACAAGTTTATTGAAAAGGAAGCATTCTTAAAAGTTATTCCCATTGCCAAATATCTTTGTTTTCTAAAACTCACTTCTAGATTGCTTTAAAAAAATCACTTCACTGGTATATTTAGAAAGTGGTTTTATATAGAGAAATATATGTGTTATAAACATAGAAGTATGGCTAGAAAAAGCTAGAGATGTAATTAATAGGTCCCATGAGAAAGTGCTTATAGTCTTGGATTTATGGACACTGTGTTTTCCAGCCTTTCAAACTCACTGATTAGTGCTGCCACTTGCATTCCTTTAATCTGTTAAAATGCATCTTCCCATAAAAACAGAGTGTCTGGATTCAGACTAAAGTAATTATCCCATTCATTAGGCATCTGTTCAGAAGGTTAGCTTACAATATTAGAATCAGACAAAATTATCACTTTCTTCACAGGGATTTTCACAAGTTCTCGTGTGCGTGTGTAAATTATCAGTGTGTGATTGACTAGACCAAACCTGTTTGGGGCTTCCACTTTAAAGTCCATATTTCCAGGTAATAATTTGATTATGAATGCAGCTATTGAGTTTATTACTTAAAGTCCAATAACTCAGACACACTTTTAATTAGTTCCCTAAATCACTTGAGCACTGTAAGCCTGCTAAATGATTAGGGAAACTCCTCAGTTGTTGCATCTGTTGTTATGTGGTGTTACTCCTTGGCTGAGAAAGAGGATGGAGCCTCCAATAGAGAATGCAGACACTATGATCTTTAGCTGACTGTCCCCTTACCTCATTAGATCTGGCCCTGATCCTGAGTCAGATTTGAAGATCTGAGTGGCAGAAGCAAATTGTAAAGGATGAACAATACTACAACCCAAAACAGTAAGTGCTGCGATGCTGACTTGAGTCAAGCTGTGGTCAGAGTGAAGCATTTTTATTTCAAATTTCAACCAGGTTTGAAGAGGCAATGAGTAAATATTGGTCAAGAGGGGGCAATGCAACATCTTTCCTGTGGAAGAATGAACTGGAGATGAATATTTTCAAGCTCCTTGCACGGACAGTGAGCAGATTTGCAGTTATTAAGTGTGGTGGTGGGTGGAGGATAATTGAAATCTTCAGATCTGTGTTCATCAGACCCTTATTGCTTCTGCCTCATTTCCTGTTTGACTATGAAGGAATAAGGATTCAGATAAGCCAAAAACTATGCCATGGTTATCAGAAGCCTACCCATTAAAAAAAAAAATGGGCAATGCCCTTTTTAAAAGTATTATTTTTTAAGGCTAACATGAAAGAAAACACTGTATTGAGGATGAGAAAACTTTCAATATTGAAAATTTATATAGATTCTGCATATGGAAATATTTGGTGAAAATAAAGCAAGTAGAGAGTGAATATGAAGAAAATATGCCACTAAGCATATTTTTTAGGTACGCTGACAATGATGTACTTAATGAAACTTTTCCGACTTCTGATTTACATTCTTTATAAGAGAGTCAACACGTTTAGAAGCTGTCTGTTAAAATAGAAAAAAATAATTCTGCAGTTTTACCATCACTTCCTGGATCTGATTTGTAAATTTCATGACAATTTCTTTTTTTTTTTTGTTTCCTGACAATAGTGCTTGTCTATTGACAAGCCTTGAGTACTTAAGTTCTAAATCATGAAGCTCAAAGGTAAATTGTCCTTCCTAAAACTGTGCTGAGTTAATATTAAATGACTACCTAACTTAAGTGTTTGTTCCATTTTTTTTTGATCACTAGATACAATTAGAGGATACTTTCATTGTTGCCAATGTTATATTCAGAGATAAATGATTCTTTTTCTAAGGTATGTGTAATCCAGCTCTTTTCAATCATGTAAAGAACTGCTTCCCTTAAGGTTACTTGACTTGTCCAAATATTAATCTTTCTTTCACAGAATGCTGTAATGATCCTAATTATGTTCTTCCCAATCAGGTCTTGCTCAAGCTCTGTAGACTGACTGTGGAATTCATTAATGAGTTGCTATCTAGTTATGCAGGTTTTCTTTTTACTTTAAGAAGTTTACATTTTTACTACGTTTTTCATTTAAAGATGATTGAGTACATGAGGCTCACTGCTGCATCATACATAGCAAGCAGTATGTAAATTAACAGGAGAAAGAAACATATAAAAATGGATCTCTCTCTCAAATTAATATGAAGTTATTCTGAAACTTTGTCTATGTAATAGCAGAAAAAACTGATTAACTGATTTCATGAAATGTTTTCTGTTCTGTCACTAATGATCACCTAATGTGATTTATTTTTTACTGTTTTTTTTTAAATGAATATGTGTGGAGGCCTATAATTATAGCTTCTATTTTTTATATTAAATTTTTTATTTTTAGATTCACATGCAATTGTCAGAAATAATACAGGGAAATTCGTGTATACTTAACCAGTTCCCCCCCATAGTAACATCTTGCAAAACTGTTATACACCATTACAACTAGGATATTGACATTGATACAATCAAGATAAGAAATATTTCCATCACAAAGATCCCTCATGTTGCCTTTTTACAGCCACAGACACTTCCCTCCTGCCCCATACCCTTCTTAACCTCTAGCAACCAGTAATCTGTTCTCCATTTCTGTTATTTTGTCATTTCAAGAATCTTATATATGTGGAATCATATATAAGTGTAACCTTTTGGGATTGGCATTTTACATTCAGCATGGAGTCACGGAGTTGTTGTGTGTATTAGTAGTTCTTTCCTTTTTTATTGCTGAGTAGTATTCTATGGTTTGGAAGTACCACAATTTGTTTAACCATTCACCCATTAAAGGACATCAGAGTTGTTTCTACTTTTGGGCGATTATGAATAAACCTGTTATAAAAATGCATGTACAGGTTTTTGCATGAACAAAAGCCTTCAATTCTCTTAGATAATTTCCTAGGCATGCAATAGCTGGGTTTTATGGTAGTTGAATGTTTCATTTTTAAGAACACTGGCAAACTGTTTTTCATAGTGTCTGTACCATTTTATACTCCGACTAGCATTATATGAGTGATCCAGTTCATCTGCATCCTTGCCAGCATTTGGTATTGCCACTATTTTTCATCTTGGTCATTCTGATAGGTTGGTAGTGGTATGTCATTGTTGTTGTAGTTTGCACTTTCCTAATGGCTAATGATGTTGAACATCTTTTCATGTGCTAATTTTCCATCTGTATATCTTTTTTGGTTAAATGTTTCTGTATGTCTTTTGCCCATGATCTACTTGGATTGTTGGCCTTTTTTGTTTGAGTTTTGAGAGCACAGCCTAAGTTTTAAAATTTAAATCTACAAATTTTAAAGCCACTCTCAGCTTGTGTTTAGAAAAATCAATATGTGAGGTAAAAACAAGCAAATCAAAAATGTCAATATTGACAAAAACACTTACTGCAAAAAGAATAACTCTAGTCAGGGGTTCTCATCATTGGGGAAGTACAGTGTGCCGAGATCAAATGCTATAAATGACTTGAGGTAGGTGTACATGAAATGGAAAACAATATCTGAATTATGAAGTAATTGGGGCAATTTTTTAAAACTTTCATTCCGGGTAAAAAAACGAATATATACACACTGTAGAAGATTTAGAAACATAAAGAAGGATAAGGAAAGCAAAAAGTTACTGATATTTCTATCACACAAAGCAAACCACTATTATTTTGCTTTATTTATTACAGGTTTTACATCCATATTACAGGAATATAAGTTGGAATCATGCTCTATATACAATTTTGTACACTGTTAACTTCCATGTATTAAATTATGACATTTACTATGTCTTTAAACATTTTTCAAAAATAAATTTAATGGTGATAATTTATTTAACCATTCACCCATTTTGGAACCTATTTCTGACATTTGAGATTTTGTGGAATAAACCACATTTGGTCTTTAATATCATCTTTCACGATTAGATCTCCATTCCATCTAAATTTTTTTTACTTTTGTGTCGTGTAAAGCAAGAATCAAAATATATTTTTTTCCATATCATTTTTAATTGACCATCTTTTCCCTACTGTACTGCCTTAATTCAGGTAAGCATAGAGGTATAGGTCTATTTCTAAACTCTATAATGTTCCATTGATCTGTTCACCTTTGTGCCAATATTCCACTGCCCTTATTACTATAGTATAACAATCAGTCTCCATAGTTGGTAGTTTAAATCCTCCAACTTTGTTTGTCTTCTTCAAGATTGGCTCATTTAAAAATTTTAGAATCATCTTGTCAATTTTCACAACAAAAGCTGAGATTTTGGCTCAGATTTTATTAAATTTTTAGATCAATTTGAGAAGAATAACTTATTTACAACTTTGAGTTTTCAAATACCCCAATACGCCAATGTATATCTATTTATTTAGGTCTTTGTAAATTGCTCTCAATAATACTTGTAGAATTTTATGGAGTGCTTTTTCTACATCTGTTGAGATAATCATTAAATTTTTTTCCTTTTTGCAGTCAATGTGACACAGTATATAGATTGATTTTCAAGTGTTGAGACCACTTTGAATTCCTGTAATCAACACTATTTGTGATGTATAAACATTTTTATGTTTCACTGGAACTAATTTGCTAATATTTTTATTATAATTTATTGTATCCATGTTCGTGAGATAAGCTGGATTGTAGTTTTGTCAGGTTTTGGTGTCAACATTATTCTGACCTCATGAAACAAGTTATGAAATATCCCTTCTTTCTCTATTCTTTAGGTGAGTTTATGTAGGATGTACAGGATTAGTGTTATCTCTTCCTTAAATTTTTGTTAGAAGAAATTTTTCTTTGTGGGAAGAATTTTAATAACAAATTCAGTTTATAATAGAAACAGGAGAATGAAGTTTTTTTCTTCTTATGTCTGTTTTGGTATATTGTGTTTCTAAGGAATTTGTCTATTTTACCTAAATTGCTGAATTATTGCTTTTGATGTTTGCAGGGTTGTCATCCTTTTCAAATCTAATACTGGCAGTGTGTTTCTGTCTCTCTCTCTCTGTCATTCTTATATAGTCTTAAATTTTTGCCTTTAGATTTTCTTTATAGTACATTTGTTTTCTATTTCATTTTTTTTTTATTTATCTGTATTATTTCAGTGTATCTGTTTTCTTTGGTTTAGTTTTGTTATGGTTTATTGAGAAACAAGGTTGAATATTGATTTTAATCTTTCTGATTAAATATATCTTTAAAACTGTGCATTTCTCCCTACGCCTTGTTTTAGCTACTTTGCTTACGTTTTGATATGTTGCCTATTATTATCATTAAGTTTAAATTATTTTCTAATTCTCATTCTGATTTCTTCTTTGTTCAATGGGTTTTCTAAAAATATATTATTTAATATTCCAGCAGTTTGGACTTCTTAATAAATTTTTAATTGATATTCAAATTAATTCCATTGTGGTCAAAGAGTATACTCTGAAATATTTCAATTTGAAATTTGTTGAGACTTGTATCCTGATCTAGCATATGACTATTGTTAAGAGTTTTGTGAGTCCTTAAAAAAAGTGTGAATTCTATCATTGTTGGGTCAATGTTGTAATTAAATTTTTATAAATTGCTTTACAGATATATGTTTATTTTCAGAAAGGATTCCAAAGGGCAGTAATTCCTGAAAAAAATCTATATCCTTTCCCTTTAGCTATGTGAATTTGAATGATAAAAAGATAGTATTCATCCAAAAGAATGCTTTCTTTTAATATGAGAATATCATTGACTACATTTCTTAGAAGAAATCCCTCCTTCTATATCCTAACGTCTTCTTTCTAGCAATTTAATATGAATCTTTACATCATTTTCTAAGCGAGTGATAAGTCTGAGAAAATGTGGTTATAGGTTGGACTCCTTTTAGAAAATGTTATTTTGAGAATAAATCCACGAGTGTCATTCTTTTAAAAGAGAGAGAGAGAAAGAAAAAGAAAGCTAAAAAATTAAAAAGAGATATCCAGCTTCCATCTCATTGTCACTATTGGTAGTGTAATCTAGAGGATGAGGTACACAGAGTTGAAGCAGGAATAATTCATATTTACGCTTTATTTGTGCAATTGCACAGAAAAATGGAAATAAAGGTGTCTGCCCCTCTTTGCAGGAACATGACCTCGCTCTTTCTCTGTTTGATTGCTGGCGAAATTCTAAAAGTACATTGGTAGTTATGTAAGAACTTGCCATTATCTTCTGTTAAATGTTCTGCAAGTCGTAGTGCAACTCAAAAGCCTCATGTGATCACTTTCATCTGATAATTCTGAACTGTCAGCGTTAAAACTGTTTATGCCACTGTTTTCTGGGCTTCTCTTCTTTTGCCTAACTTGTTTTCCTTCTTGCCACACTTTCCCCTCATACATCTGACACTTCTCATTTTTGTTACTCAGAGAAATGGAGCATGCTGTGCTTCCCTATGGAAGGTCCCCCTGCCCCCCACCATCTCCCCCTCCCCCCGTATAGTCAACTATAATCTATTGCTACATTAGATGAATTCCATTATTTTTCCACTGTGTTAACTTCAGGCGCCTGAAGCTGAGTTTCTGTATCATGAGACCAAAAGAACTAGAGTTTGTGAAAGTGAACTTATCATCAAAGCTATGTATCTATAATTTAATAGATTGCTTAGTCATTCAGGTGTCTGTAGGATTTCCCAGGGAGTTTCACAAGTTACGCCATTTTAATGAAACCTATCACATCTAATGTTCAAGCGGGAAGAAACTAGACTCTATTTGGAACAATGAGTAATGACAAACACTGGAAGGATGAGACATTATAAAATGAATAAGAATTCAACGATGTTTTTAAGACATCACTTTCCAGCTTGCCTCTTTCTCATTCCTTTGGACTCTTTCTTTTGTTATGTTTAGCTGAGTTTTAACAATGTTTCATGTTCATGTAATTGATGACTTTTTAAATTTATTTTGGTATAAAGCCCATTAATAGACCTTATAATTTAATTTAAGATAATGATTAACTAAAACCCTCATATAAGCCATAGAATCAAGTTCCAGAACTATCTTTTCCTTCGAAAAAGTCAAGGAGAGACCACAGTAGCTCATAGAATATTGTAGGAGAGGCTCATAGTTTCACTCCCAGTGACATCTCCTCTCCAGGCTTTTAACCACATGTGCCAAACACTACGCGTCAGAGGATTTTATAGATCCTTATGATTCACAGTCTGAAGGTGCACTCTTTTGGGTCTTCCTATTAAGTGCATTGGCTTTGAAAAATGTCAATGATTAAATCAGGAATCAGTCATGACAACTGCTGTTTTCTCCTATGTTAAAGGATGAACGTTACTTTACTTAAGGAAAGAGCAAATATTTAATTTTTTCTCCCTTAAAAATGAATGTGTCTATTATCAAAAAGGCATAGAGAAAATTCAAACTATGGTCGCACCAGAACATGCAGAGAGCTTGATTCCAGTTATGAAACAGTACTAACTTAATTCCAAGGTCAAGTGCTATCTTTAAAATCCATTATAATAGCATTCATCACTGCTTTTTTGCCTATTACCAATATTGTAGCCAAAGGATTTGCAATCTTTCAAATGAAAGGCTCCTATTTTCTTCCTTTTTTCTTTTCCCAATCTCCTCTTCATTTTCTGTTTCTCTTTTTCTTTTTCTCCTCCCCTCCACTCTCATTAGATTGTTTATCAGAGTTGGCACTAGGTCATTCTGGTGGTTAAGTGGCAGAGAGAAAAATTTTAGGTATAATAAACCACTTCCCTTCATGGATGAGTTTTTGCAGTCAATCAATTTTGCGTGATGGTAGAACAGAATGTAGAGGAGCACAAGACTGAGTGAACTGGCTGTGATCCAGCTCTATTATTCAGTTGAGTAACAATATCTAAGTCTATGAAACTCCTTTACTTGTCTTCCAAAACAGGGACAATCCTACTTCATTGAGTTGGAGTAAATGTCAAAGGGAATATTGCACGCAAATTTTTTTAAAAAACTCTTATTATCATCATCACTTATAAATGGTTGAAATCAAGGTTAGGGCATCAGTAGAGAGGAAGAAAACAAGCTGGATGTTTATTCGTTAGTTTGTGAACCTTCAAATAAAGTAATAAGAAGTTTTACACATGAATGATTATAAGTTGAATGCTACTGACAAATTGTATATATGTGTGTGTATGTAAATACATTAATTTTACATAGTTGAATTTACCATATTCAACTATATTGCTAACAGTTTCTGATAGGAAAAAGATACCTCCAAAATCAAAATTTCTGTAATGTGGCATTTGTCTTGAGCTTTGTTTTCTTTGGTGTTGTAGTCTATTTGGGTAAATGCACAAAGATGACGAACAGGAATGTGCAACAAATCTTATGTGGAAGCGGGGCATGCTATTCTCCCCTGAAAGATAAGGCGGGCTGCATTGCCTTGCAGGTGAGAACGTGTGATGCAGTGTCAGATTGCCACAGCTGCATCACTTACTAGCTGTGTGAATTTGACAAGCTATTTAAACATTATGAGTCCCAGTTTCTGCATCTGTAGAATGGGGATAAAAATAGTATCTACTTCTTAGAGTTGTTACGAAGATTAAATGAGTTAATAAATGTGCAGCATTTAGAACAATTCCTGTCAAGCAGTAAATGCTCAATTCATGTTAATTACTACCATGCTCGGATTTGACAGGCTATCTTCAATGATGCTTTAGAATATATGACTTTTTTACTTTATTTTCTACCACCCTGCCTCTTCCCTATCTAAAGCTCTTATTCTCCCCTCCTCTTTCTCTTTCCATCTTTTCCACCCCTGGAAACAGATGAAATCTTGATTATGCTAGCTAAAAGCATGATTCCTTTACCTTACCAGGCCACAAGCAGGAGCTGAACTGTTTAAGTATGAATGATGGAACTGAATGGATATGAGCAAACTTCGTGTGTCTCAATGTTATCTGTGGTGTCAGATATGTGTTTGTAGAGTTCTTCCATTTGAAATGTCCTCCTGGGTTGAATTAAATGTTACAAGTGATGTTCACAGTCCTCTGCCTCAAGCATCTTACAGATACTGTAAATATTTCTCAGTATTCTGAGAAAGCTTCTCTAGGTGCTGTGTGACTGCCTAGATACTCTAGAAAACCATTGTTTGTGAGGCATACAGGACTGTTTTAATAACAGCACCATCCCCATCTTGCTGACACTTCCAATATCTCCTACCCTTTCATGCATATTTTTCTCAAAGTATATATTATCTTCTAACATATATTTTGCTATTTAATTTTTAAAATTTCCATCTCTTCCCACTGGAATATAATCTTCATGAAAATCGTGATTTATGTCTGTTTTCTTCACTAGTCTATTCCCAGAACCTAGAGAAGTGTTTGGCACATAATAGGCATATCCACATAAAAATGCCTCTAAGAAATAGACAAAAAACAGTTAATTTTTCAGAAGAACTTGACATTTTCTTTGCCTCATCTCATATAAGAGTATTATTCATTCACTCACTTATTTATTGCTTAACATTTCCTATTGGGTGTATAATTGATATCTCAATCTTAACATTCCCAAAACTGAACTCTTAATCTTCCCTATGAAAGTTACTCCACTCACATCTTCCCAATCTGAGTTAATGTCAACTATTCTTTCAGTTGCTTGGATCAAAAATTCTAGAGACATCTTGACTCCTTTCTTCTCTCATACTATATAACCCTTCCAAAAGAAATGCTGTTGACTCTACCTTCAAAATATTTCAGGATTTTAAGCATTATCATCACTCCTACTGCAATCATACTGATGGTCAGCATCTTCTCTTGTCTGGATTATTGCAAAACACCTCCACCTAGCCTCCTGCTTCTTCCCTTTTCCCTGGACAGACTCAGCTTCAGAACAAAACCCAAAGACCTTACAAGGATTTAAAAGATCCATTTCATTTCAATGCTTGAATCATCTCCCACTAAATTCATCACTCACCCAACCCAATTCATCACTCACTTCTTACTCACCCAACTCCCAGTACTTTGGGAGTACTCCCAAAGAGTACATTGGACTCTTAACTATTCCTGGATCTTACCAAACACGTTCTTGTCTCAGGGCTGTTCTGTTGTCTTCATTGGCACGGAATGCTCTTCTTCTACATATTGCAGGGAATTTCTCCTGATTTAGCAGGTATATCTTACGTACAATTTGACCTTTATTTGCAAGTAAAGAGAATTTCAAATAAATTTGAAACAGAAATTCCTTTTATTTATATTTTTTACAGTCTTGCAGCAATAATATGCTTGAATGTTGGCTAGGTGAGATATTATTCAGGTCCTAAAATTGAGCTATAGAAGGCTGTAAATGAGGATGTGAAAAGAGGTTCAAACCACTAAATATATCATTTATAAAATAAGCCAAGTGTAAAGGAAATCCATATTGACGTGATATTACTAACTGAACCTGTATTTTTCACATTTGAAATAATCTCTGTCTGCCAGCTCCTAAAAGCACACACCAGCTCTTCTGTATTGTTTCCTATTTATTAGCAATTATTGGACAATTGGCTGCCCGAATGTAGAGCTTATTAACTATTTCCTGCAGTTATTTGTCAATGAAAATCAGTATCTATGGATGATGACTTTTTGCTTCTGGTGTTGATATGGACAGACTTACAATCTCAGTGTCTATGAGAATTTTTTGATTGGTAATGCAATATATTGTTGATGGTACTCTCTAAGACCAGACAACCTGGATTTGACATCCACTTAATCACTTACTAGTTATGCATCCGTGCAAGCTGTTTAACCTCTCTCAGTTTCCTCATCTGTACAACGGAGATAAGAGTAGTAACTTCCTCAGAGGATTGTTAGGAAGATTAGAAGTGAGTTAATAAATGCAATGCTCTTATAACAGTGCTGGCTTATATAGTTATGTGCTCAGAAGATGGTATTTATTATTATATTTTGTCCTCTTTTCTTTTTCCCCATTTATACTTTTTGTTTCATTGCCTTTTAAACACTATTTTTTTTGGTGGAGGAAGCATGTCACAGATGCCTATGAGAGTCTGATGAAACCTTGGTTCCTCTCCACAAAGAACTGCACTCAAACACACACACACAAGATTTTACACACAATTTCCACAGGTTTTCAGAGGCCTCTGAAGCTCACTCCTGGATTACCAAGTGCCCCTATATCCCTGGTTAGAAAATCTTGCTTAAGATGATAAATTTTAATCCAATCATATCAATAATCACATTAAATATAAATAGTCTAAGCATAACAGTTAAAATATAGAGATTTCCATATTGGATAAAAAAGCAAGATCCAATTATATTCCATCTAAAGGAAGTCTATTTTAAAAATCAAGATATCGATCAGCTAATTTGAAAAGGATGGAAAAAGTTATACCACACGTATGGGGAAGGGTTAATTTAGCAGGCCTGGGTTGTTCAAAGCCTACACATTCCAAAGAAAGGCTTGTTTCCATGACTGGCCTTGGGCTGGCTCCTGGGAACTGAGCTCTTGGAATTTTCTGTCTGAAAAGGGTATTTTTGCAGACCTAAGGCCTTGGGCCATGCTGAATTAGTTTGTTCAGATGGTGAACACCTACTTTTGCTGTGGGCTTCTGGATCTTGAGGAACTAAGGTCAGTCAGAGGTGCTATATGCCCCATGAAAGATACCCAACAAAATCCTGGGAAACTTGATTTGGAGAAGCTCTCCTGGTTGGCATCTCCTTGTACATGTTGTTAGACATCATTGCTGGAGGAATCAAGGGTGTCCTGTGTGAATCCACTGGGAAGGGACACTTGGAAGCTTGTACTTGGTTTCCTCTGGACTTCACCATATGTATCTTTTCCATTCCCTGATTTTACTCCACATCCTTTCATTAATAAATTGTAACTATGGTGCCAAACTTATGAGTCCTATGGTTCCTTCTAGTGAATCATGGAGCTTGCCAACGCTAATCAAAAGAAAACTAGATTTTCTACATAATATCAGAGAATATAAACTTCAAGACAATGAAGTTTATTAGGGGTAACAAAGATCATTACATAATGAAAAAGGGGCAGTTCTCAAAGAAGACTTAACAGTCTTAGATGTGTGCATACCTAACATCTGAGTTTCAAAATAAATGAAGTAAAAGCTAATAGATCTAAAAAGAGAAATCTGTAATTATACAGTCACATACTGCATAATGATGCATAATGACACACAGCATATACAACAGTGGTCTCATGAGATTAGAATCATATAGGCTAGGTGTGTAATAGGCTATCCATCTAGGTTTGTATAAGTGTACTCTATGAAGTTTGCACAACAACAAAATTGCTTAAAGATGCATTTCTCAGAAGGTATCCCTGTCATTAAGTGATGCATGACTAGTTGGAGACTTCAACATTGCTCTCCTAGTTGAAGGATACAAGGTGAATAAACAAAAGTCTGTTTTATTTATATATAATAAATTTGAACAATGGGAATTTGAAACTAAAAGTATCTTTAAGTAATTGCAGTATCTGTATGCTGAATACTACACAATACTGAAGAAATAAATAAAAAAGACCTATATAAACCAAGAGATATACCGTGCTCCTAGACACTGTGTTCCTGGATCAGGAGACTCAATATTGTTAAGATATCAATTCACCTCAATTTCCTCTATAGATTCAATACAATCCCAGTGGAAATCACAACAGGTTGGTGTTTGTTTTGTTTTGTTTTTCTGAAGTAATCAACAAGCTGGTTCTAAAATTTACACAGAAAAACAAAGGACTAAAATAGCCAGGACAATTTGGATAAAGAAAAAGCATTTAGAGAACTCACATTACCCAGTATTGATGGCTTACTATGAGGGTATTCTGTTTAAGACACTGTCTCTGTGCAGTAGGATATCTGAAAAATGCATTCTCATGGTTGTCACAGATGGAATTATGCATTTATCTCCATTTCCTCTCAAAATTTCACTGAAAGGATGGCAAATAAATAAAAAGGCAAAAGCTCACAAAAACAAAGAGATAGGAGGAAGGATTATTTACATCAACAACATTTAGGAACTGAAAAGCAGGTGGTAATTGACCTAGTAGACCAGCAAATGCTAAAACTTGGGCCAGTATGTGTATAAAGCTCACAAAAAACAAAATGATTGTTCTCACAGTAACTCAGATATTGAAGGGAACCGGTAGCTCTGAAAACAGAAGTGCAGGGTAGATTGAAAACAGAAAAAATGATCATAAATTTTTAAAAAGAGCAGTTAAATTCCTCCATCCCTTCCCTATCCCAAATAGCCATGACACCTCCTCTTCTGAGCCTCAGCAGAAGGCTGAAGATACTTGCTGGAGAACCTAAACCAGACAGACTGACTCTGAACTTGGGGACATCAGGAACACCTGAGGGTGAGGGTGACACAAATCTACTCACTGAGAGGTGAGAACCACCCTCCAACTTTCTCTTCTCAGGTCTCAGAAATCTAGCAACCATGCTTAACCTTTGCCCAATCCCAACTTGCAATTGACAAATTTCTTTCCAATGAAAGTGACTAGTTACAAGAGAAAAGTTCACCAAGGAAAAGATCAAGTCTCTCCTAATTACATCTCAGTGAGGCTCATCAATTTCCAAGCCCCATCAATGCATATTGATTCCCAATCCACTTTTCAGCACCCCACTTTTAAATATGAACTGACAGCAAAGGGTCATTACACATTTGAAGAAAGTCTTTAACAGAAACGGCAGAAGAAAACAAACAAAAACAATTGTGGAAATACAAAATGAAAGAAGCAGAAGAAAACTTTAAGAAAATTAACAATTGAGAGAGATAAGAATATATTATATCCATGAAACAAGAACATATACGTATATATTTAAACATGGAACATTCAGAGAACAAAAAAGAACTCCTTTAAGTTAATCATCAGATAATAGAAACTAACATTTCCAAAAGAATATTTAAGAAAAATTTTCCAGATAAAAGGAAAACAAAAAGAAATGAAACACAGGAAAGAAAAAAAAAAAAGACACTGTGGGAGTGGTGAAGGTATAGATGTAAATCAATGGAATAGAATGCAGGGCTTATAAATAGACACACCGAATATAGTCATCTAATTTTTGACAAGTACAAAAGTAATAAAACGGAAAAACGATAGTGTATTTAACAAATGGGGTTGGAAAAATTAGACAACTATTTTCCAAAAATTGAACTTTAACTCATACCTTATACAAAAATTAAAACTCATAATGAACAGACTGAATGTAAACCATAAAAATAGGAAGCTTCTAGAACAAAATGTAGGTAAAAATTTGTATGCACTTGTGTAAGACAAAGAGTTTTAAAATACAGAGCTCAAAGCAGGATCCCTTTTAAAAAATGGTAAATGAGACTTTATCTTAAATCAAAAATTTTGGTTTTTGAAAGTCACTATTAAGAGAATGAAAAGGTAAGATACAGACTGGGAAAAACATTTCAAATGATATATCTAACACAGGACTGTATCCAGAATATAAAAAGAACTCTTAAAAATCAATAATACGAAAACAAACAACCCAACCAAAAATCAGTGGGGAAAAGTTCTGAACAGAACCTTCACCAAAGAAGATATATGGATGGGCAATAAAAACATGAAAAGATGCTCAACATTTTTGCTTTTAGGGAACTAGAAATTAAAGCCACAATGAGCTATCACTACACAGCCATTAGAATGGAAAACAAAACAACCAACCAAACAAACAAATAAAACTCTAATATTATCGAATGCTGGCCAGGGTGCCTGGGAACTGAAACTCTCATTCATTGATGGTAAGAATACAAAATGATATAGCTATTTTGGAAAACAGTATGGGGAGTTTATTATTAAGTTAAACAAAATTAACCATTTAACCAAGCACTCTTACTCCTGAATATTGATGAAAATAAAATAAAAACATATGTTGTCAAAAATATTTTTGAATGAAGTTTATAGCAGCATTATTTGTAATCACCAAAAACTGGAAACACCCAAAATGTCCTTCTACAGGTGAATGGATAATGAACTATGAGACATCCACACATGGAAGTTAAGTCAGTAATAAAAGGGAATGTGTTATCAATTCAGAACAACATAGATTCCCATTAAATAAATTTTACTAAGTGAGAGGAACAGGACCTAATAGGCTACACTGCCATTTCATAACATTTTGGAAAAGGCAAAATTATAAGGATGGGAGATCCCAGTGGTTGCCAGCGGTTGGGGTGGTGGAAGGATGTACTATAAGAGGACAACACAAACGAATTTTGCGGGTGTCAAAAATTAGTTGATGAAATGGTTCTGTACAGCATTGTGGTGGTAAATACAAAATTCTATGTATTTGTCAAACCCCATAGAACTGTTCACCAAAAAGTGAATTTTAATGTCTGAAAATTTTAAAAAATCAACCCACATATTGGAAAAACCAAAAGTGACTGCAAATTGTGACAATGAATCTAATTGCATTACAAATAAATGATGTCAATGCACAAAAGGGAATGGGAAAGAAAGGAGTGGATCTACTAACTTTGGAAAACAATATTTTCATTGACTACTGTAAGGCTAATGACAAAAAGAACACTATACAAATACTAAACTCTAGTTGGTAAAGCTTGCTTCTCACAGAGGTATGTGTTATCAATTCTGAAACTACTTTATCTATGTAACAAGTAAGTAAATATTTGTAGATAATGAAAGCCAGGTATTGCACTGTTGGAGAAATAAGTTACAAATAAGAAGAGGAGGGATACTACATAAACCTACTACATATATACTAATACATATAATATATGTATTAGTATATATGTACTCACACAGATAGATACAGCAATTATATAGATGCTTGTGTATACACAGTTAATATTTAATATATATTTTTATATTTATATACAGACACCCATATATACACACACAGAAATAGCTAGAAACAGCAATATATACGTGTGTGTGTATATATATGTGCTTTTATATGTATATGTATGTGTGTGTATATATAATTTCCTAGCTCTATTCATTAAGATGATCTAGAAGCAGTGATAATCCACTGGCAATAAATACAGCTAATGTCCAGATCTTGGTTTCTAAATACGATTCTCAAAGAAACGGGCTTCTTGGAGAAATGGATGATTACAGGGCTGAGAAGACAAATTACTAGATGATCCTGGAGCATCTTATAATATTAGTTAGTGAGGAAGTACTCAAAAAACAAAAATATAGGGGCATGTTAAAAGGACACAGACATAGACCTGAAAGAGTTCCCATTGGCCAAAGCTGAAATAATTTGAACAACTAAATAAATAACCACAGTATTGAATTATTTCCCAATTATTGTATTTATTATGTAAAAACATTATTATTTTATATAACAAAATAAATATCTTGAGTCTTAATGATATAAATGAATATTGAATAGACTGAAAAGAAGAAACAGCTCTTCTTTTCAGAATAATAAATGCAGACAGAATGAGGAAAGTAGAAAATCACTATTAGAATATCACAGTAATAATTGATGCAGACAAGATCCACAGAGGAATGATAGAATTAGCAGACAAAAGTTTAAGGAAAAATAGGATAATTCATAGCCTCTGTATTAGTCACAGTTGTCCAGAGAAACAGAGCCAATAAGGGATATATTTCTCTCTCTCTCTCCCTGTCTGTCTGTCTATCTATCTATCTATCTATCTACCTACCCACCCACCCACCCACCTATCTATCTATCTATCTATCTATCTATCTATCTATCTATCTATCTATCTATCTATCTATCTATCTCTATTATGAAGAATTGGCCCATGTGATTATGGAGACTAAGAAGTCTCACGATCTGCCATCTATGAGCTGTAGACCCAGGAAAGCCACTGGTGTAATTCAGAAGGTCTGAGAACCAGGGGAGCAGATGGTGTAAATCCCAGTCTAAGGGCTGGAGAAAGATGAGATGAGATGTCCCAGCTCAATCAGTGAGGCAAGAAAAAAGTGAATTCCTCCTTCCTCTGCCTTTTGTTCTATGCAGGTCCCTAAAGGATTAGATGATGCCCACCCACATTCGGGAGGGTAAACTGCTTTACTGAGTCCACTCATGCAAATGCAATCTCATCTGGAAACACCCTCACAGGCACACCCAGAAATAATGTTTTATCTGGGCACTCCATGGCCAGTCAAGTTGACACATAAAATTAACCATCAAAAGCATAAAGTGTCTCCTCCCGAATAGTTATTAAATACAAAGAGAAAAATTAACTTAGAGTGGAGACACCAGGCACATATCACCTTCACCAAGTGATCAAAGTTAACATCCCATCAATAAGACGTGAACATTGTGAACCCCTGATATGATAATGGTAACCTCTCTCAAGGGCACATGACCTCTGTGCTATGCTTGCCAAAAATTCGCATCTTTAATCTCATCATGAGAAAGCCTCAGACAAACTCAAATTGAGGGACATTCTGCAAATACCTAACCAGTGTTTCTCAAAAATGTCAAGGATGTGAAAGACAAGCAAATACTTAGGAATTGTCACAGACTGAAGGATATGCAAGAGACAAGACAATTCATTGCAGTGATGTCCTGGGTTAGATCCTGGAACTGAAAAACGCATTGGATAAAGTCTGTAATAGTTAATAGGATGGTATGGATAGTAAACTCTGGGTGTTGATAATTGTATGATGGTTACATAAGATGTTAACATTAAAAGAAGCTGAGTGAAGATTGTAAGGAAAATATACCATCTTTGCAACTCTTCTGTAAGTCTAAAATTATTTAAAAATAAAAAGTGTTTTAAAAAGCCTTGTCTAGGTCCTGCCACTGTCTGTGCCTTCAAGATTTTGTGACACATTCAAGAACTAGGGGTTTATCCCTATGACATCTGTCTCACCTGCAGATGAGACAATGAGTTATTCTCAAGTTGGCTGTACTCTTCATTTCTAATATTCCTCTTTTTAAAAATCCGTTTTGTAATCCTATGAAATTATAGTTGGAGATAAATCAAATAAACTGATTCTAACCATGTGTCTTTTATTTATTTTATTTTTAAAACTTTGTATTATTATTACATTATTTTTTTAGTGCTACACTAGGAAACTAGTTGATGAATACCTTGATAATCATTTTTCTAACCAACGTTACATGAATACTAAAAAAGGAGGAAACCGACAGCTACATTTACCCATTTCCTAATTTGCCATGTAATTAAATGAATTGGATTAGGAATGCTCTGTGTTGAATTTAGGCCATGCTTTGAATCAGTTTGCTCATCTGTAAAACGAAAGGGTGGGATTAGATAAAACTCTGTGGTCCTTTCAGTCTTTAACAGTCTGTGAAACATTACATATAAATGCTATTTGAGGAGGTTACACTGATTTATTTTGTTTAATTTACTTGGATTTAGGACTTCTCGAGCTTGACATGTAATTTTGTATATTTGAAAATTATTCTGAGTCAAGGGCTTTGGAGATATATTCATCAGATGGTTGAACCTATTATTCTTAGCTTTCCTGTTTACCTTATTGGCCCCATGGGTCCAGACATATTTTGTTTATCATCAGTGATGACACTACCATTTTCAAGCAATTCTGTTCCCAAGCAGATACTTCAAGGATATATTCTGGAGCCAGCCTGTCTTTGGCTTCCTGTTTTATATGCCATCTGGAAACTTCAGCTGGTACAGAATTTTAACCCTCACTATTTAAAAAAATTGCCCTTTTAGGCTATACAACTACCGCCAATATCAAGGAAATATCCTTATCACACACCGTCCTCCAAGAAAGGGAGGAGACAGAATGGATGCTTTTAAACAGCCTTATGTGTTCCTTCATCCAAAACACTCTTCTAGAGGCAACAGATTTACATTTCTGACAATAATGAATAATTGGTTTTTGAATGATTCCTGTAATGCCCTAGCTGAAAAGTTCATTTTGAATGTGAAAAAGTTATTTGTCAGCGACAACAAAAACTGTAAGTGGTTTTTTTCTTAACTTACCCAGAAGATGACGTAAAAAGAAAAAATGAAGAAACTAATAGTATCTGTAAACCCTGTGATTAAAAATATTAAAATCTCGTGTTCGGGGCAAAATGCTTAGAGGTTCTCTAATCTGTGCCTAAATTTGCATTCAGATGCTGTCCCTTACTAGCTGTGTGATGTCGGACAGTTGGCTTAACATCTGTAAAGGATAGTGGCTAAAGGGGCTCTTATCAGGATTAAGTGAGTTCTTAGACCTCAAAGCCTTTAGCACAATCCCAGCGCATGGGAAGTGAAATACTAACTATGTTATTGTTGTAGTTGGGGTGCCTATGCTGATGAAATTAATGAGGATGCTGCCAAGTCATTTATTAATATATTTCCTTTGAGGTAGTTACTGTTCTGCTTTTGGAGACGTGGCATCCTGTCACTTTGAAACCTGATTCACAATTTGAATAACCACGAGTTCAAGTAATTTAACCCTTTTAAGGAAATGTACTGCAATAATTCAAATTATACCTCTAGGAGGCAGCAATAAATGGACACAAAGAAACTTAAGTCTGTGTGTGTGTGGTTCTGAGTGTTTGTGGTAAAGTAAGAAAAATTTATTAGCTTTGGCAGTTAGTAAGACGAGGAAGTATCAATTTTAGCATTTTTTTACTCAGAACATATATCTCCCCAAGCACCTAATTATTTAGCTGATACATTGTTTCTCATAGCTAGCTATTCAATAAAAGGAGAGTGCACTTCCTAATTTCTTGGTCTATCTGGGCACCTATTCCTACCTCACTGGCTCAGAACAGCCCTCGGGTGCACATATGGTGCTTTATAGGCTCTGGCGACCTCTAAGCCAGAGGTGTAACTTCTAAATTATGCACTTCATCGGTTAGATTGCTGGAATTGTGCCTCACTCTTGCTTCGCAGTCATATCAGAAGTCCTGCTTTTGCATTTGAGATTTGATTCTGCTCCATGAGTTGATTGTTTGTGGTAAACAGAAGGCAGCTCCCATGCTTAGAAACTTCAGGGATCAATCTTGAGTGTTTGATATGTTTGCTTAAACCTTTCTTGCTTAATCAGGCTTTTAGCTGATTGCTACCCAGTTCAATGTTTGCTTTATGCAGTCCTAGAGGGTACTATTATAAAGCAATCTATGAATTGCTGCTGAAATGTACATTATTATCCAGGGGTCCTATTTTATTTGATCATATTCTCATATCTGCATTGGAGCACAGTATGAGGTATGTAAGGCATTTCTCTTCAAATCACCAAGAAGTTGTGAAAAATATAAGCTTCCAAGATAATTTTCTGAAGGAATACATTAGAAGTGTTTGAGATTGTAGTTCAAGTTTTTGTTTCATAGCTTCAATTTAATCATAACTTAAAATCCATTAACAATCATTTTGAAGTATTTGCTGATGTATCTATGAAAGAGAATCAACACATGGCAAAATAATCAAAAAACAAACCACAGGTCTCTCTTAATATTTGTGATAATTACATATGAGAGAAGTACTCTAAAATGTCATCAAAAAGTCTGATTGGCACTCTCAGTCCTCATGTGTAACAATGAGCAAGGTAACAGATCCAGGAGTATACTATATAATGGCTTGAAGTCATCAATTCATACATATGGGTTAAAGCTGATTAACAAAATAATTTCTACTGTTAATTGAAAATTAAAACAACTTAAATTCAAATATTAGATATAATTTACATATGTTCAATGTATATGCGAGAGTACTGTTATTTCATTTTAGCAAATAATTTTTTGTGTGTGTGAGGAAAATCAGCCCTGAGCTAACATCCGATGCCAATCCTCCTCTTTTTGCTGAAGAAGATTGGCCCTGGGCTAACAACTGTTCTCATCTTCCTCTACTTTATATGGGACGCCACCACAGCATTGCTTGACAAGCGATTCATCAGTGCACTTCCGGGATCCGAACCTGTGAACCCTCCAGCTGGGGAAGCGGAGCGTGCGCACTGAACCGCTGCACCACCTAGCTGGCCCCTTAGCAAATAATTTTTTCCTCACTAGATTGTAAACTCCATGAAGGCAAGAGTTTTTGTCTAAATATGTTCATTACTGTGTCTGCAGTATCCAGAACAGTTCCTGGCACATAGTAGGTACTCAATGAATACCTGTTTTATGAATAGATGATCTAATACTTCAGGTATGCAAAGGTTTGTTTCCTGCCATAAACCCAAGACTACTGTGATGTCAGGTCAAAGCAGTTGCTGAGTAAATGGCGGCCACCTTGGAGTCTGCCCACAAGAATTTGCAAGCATAATACAGGCCTTCAAGTGGCAGTTGACTGGGCATAGCTGGTTAATTCTCATGAAACTTTGCCAGACTTAATAGAATTCATATTTTTAAAAAATAAATTTTTCTTTTCAAGGTGATGAGACATCTAATAGATAAGTTAATGTATTAAGAATAAGCCCAGGTTTACCAAAGAATCAAGTAAAATATGATTCGTCCATTCTCAGGCACTGTTTCACCCAAAGTAACAGGTTGTTTAAGGGAGTGGAAAAATTGTTCTTCAGAATTTTCATAACAGGCGTATAGTATCATTTTGTTTGTTAATGAAACTTCTTTCTGAGAGATATGCTCAAAGCCCTTAAATTTAATCATTGATCAGAGGATATAGATTTTATTTCAGAATGCTAAAAGATACCATTTTATATTGAGAGAGCTACTAATATTTTGGTGTTTAAGTAAATGCGTTGTTTCCTATATACAATGAATTTAAAATTATCACTCTTGCCTATGAGTATCTAGATAGAGAAAATATACCCCAAAGTAGTACACACTACGAGTTCTCAAAAAATGCTATTTTCTCTCTGAAAAACATTATTAAAATGTTTGACTTCATATCCTATACTTATTCTCCTTATGTTAGACTGATACCTTATTTTTTTAGATACACTGCAAGTCTTTGCCATGTGAATGCTGTCCCATTGTATCTCTGTCTCTATAAATATTTTTATTTTTATATTTCTGTCTCTACAGGATCTCTCAGATCCATATTTTTGTATCTATTTCACTTGTTTTATTGATTGATTGATTGATTTTATTGAAGTCATAATGGTTTATAATGTTATGTCATTTCAGGTGTACGTTATTATTTATCTGTTTCTGTATAGACTGCATTGTGCTCATTACCAGTAGTCTAACTTTTATCCCTCACCATATGTATGTGTCCCTTTACCCCTTTCTCCCACCCCCAACCCCCTTCCCTTCTGGTAACCACTAATCTGTTCTCTTTAGCCATATGTTTGTTTATCTTCCACATATGAGTGAAATCATGCGGTGTTGGTCTTTGTCTGGCTTATTTTGCCTAACATAATAACCTCAAGGTCCAGCCATGTTTTCGCAATTGGGACTGTTTTGTCTTTTTTACGGCTGAGTAGTATTCTGTTGTATACGTATATACCACATCTTCTTTATCCATTCATCAGCTGATGGGCACTTGAGTCTTGGTTATTGTGAATAATGCTGCAATGAACACAGGCATGCATAAGTCTCTTTGAACTATTGATTTCATGTTCTTTGGATAAATACCAAGTAGTGGGATAGCTGGATCATATGGTATTTCTATTTTTAATTTTTTGAGAAATATCCATACTGTTTTCCATAGTGGTTGCACCAGTTTGCATTCCCACCAGCAGTGTATGAGGATTCCCTTTTCTCCACATCCTCTCAGACACTTGCTATTTTTTTTCTTGGTAATTATAGCCATTCTGACAAGTATAAGGTGATATCTCATTGCAGTTTTGATTTGCATTTCCCTAATAATTTGTGATGTTGAACTTGTTTTTGACCCAGTTCATGCTCTGCTTCCTTAGACTATTTTAGTAACATCCTGACTCATCTTCATTTTCAGTCTCTCTATAGGTCTATAGGCATCATCGTTTCTCACCTGGACCTTCATTCTTCAACACTCCACGTTTCTGTTCTGGCTCTATGTTAATCTTGTTCACACTACAACTAGAGCCATCTTTCACAAAAGTAAATCACATGCATCTTGTTAGTTCCTGGTTTATATCTTTCCACTGAATTCTCTTTGCAGTGGGAACAAAATCCAAACTCCTCAGCAAGACCAGGATGATCAGGGGGACAAGGCCTCTGCTTCCTTGGAATTTATGCTCTCCCCCTCTCATTCTCCAGCTGAGACCTTACAACAAGCCCAACAACACCCATTTTACGGCTGAGCAAATGACAACCTAGAGAGGTTAAATGTATCCAAGACTACACAGCTGATCAATGACAGAATGGCGACTCAAGGCAGGTCTATTTGACACCAGAGCATACACTCCTGTTAAATGCTACAAAACTCTTATTTCTTCCTCTGTAGAACCTTCCTTGAGACTTTAATCTGCCCTTGAGAAATATGTTGAACCTTTACTAGTACTCATAACATAAGATTGTTAATTGTAATTGCATCTTTCCCTGCAAACTGTGGGCTTCACTAGGCATGCTGTAGTGTAATTTTTGATACAAAGCCTAGCACATGATAGGCAATGACTAACAATTTTCGAGCAATTAATTAACTTATTATTCTGGGCTCCAATTAATTAATAGAGAGCAGAAACACTATAAATATGTTGTAAAGATTTAAATAAAATAAATTTCCCTGAATGTTGATAATCATAATAAAAAGTTGAGAAGGATCACGTATGCTTTCTATTTTTTTCCATTTTCTAACAATTGCTTTTATTATTTTAGCATGTTCACCCAAAAGAAAAACAAAACAAAATTTTAGAAAATACTTGGTTTCAAAAGCATAAATATAAATCAGACAATCCATAATATTCATTTAGTTCATGGCAAATTAAATGCTATGAGAGATTTTAATAAATCGAAAGATCATAGACTGCCTCTGAAGATTTTTTGATTTTCTTGTCACTCAAACTGATCGTAGAAAAATATGAACACATGATAAGTACATAGAAAACTGTAATTTTACTGACATATTCACAAAATCCTGAGGACTCAGGGAAGTAGGAAGAAATTTCGTAGAATTTATTAGAGTCTCATATGCTTGGACAAAAAAATCTTCATGTAATAGTTTTATTCTTCAGCAGAGATTTGATAGAGAAAAAAATAATCTTTGGAACAGAGGGTATTCTAGGTAAGAGAATTGGCAAAGAGATTAAGATCTGACTCAAAGAGAAATTTAAGAATATATTTTTAAGTAGAGGTTGATTATTTATTTTAAAAACAGCGATTGTCAGGTAGATGGTGAGGGCAGAGTTGGGTGGATGAGGGCGGGCATCTGGGTCAGCAATATCAAGGCAAAAATCCTTACAGTCTCGCTATTGAAGAGCTGCGATTTGATGAGACGCAAATGGAAGAGACTAGAAATTAGATAGGAGGGGTTCTCTGTTCATTATATTGTTAATCCAGGAATCTCTTCCACTATTCATCTTTCTCACAAATTCATTTCTGTCTTTAGGTGGAATTAACCACATTTTTTAACCAAATCTAAGAGTTTGGTGAAAATTTTTCCTCTCACCCTCTCCACAATGCATAGGAGGCAAAGTCCCAGAAACTTCCAGTCTCTCATATTCATGAGGCACCTTTGTAAGTGTTCTAGGTACACCAGGTGACCTCCACTGTGACACAATAATCAGCCTCTGCCCCAGAAGAGATTAGAATACCAAAGCCCTTTTCCTTGCCTCTTGAAGAACACCCTTATGTTTGACAAGAGCCAAGATCCTGTCTACATCAAGAGTAAAGGCATTCTGGTATATTTACACTATAAGTGTTTCAAAAAGTACTGACATATAATAATGCAACTTAGATAACTCAAACATTTTCACTTCTCCTAATTGAGGATTGTATATACTTCATTAGTACATTCAGTTGATTTAAGGTGACCAATAGAATTTATTTACGGTGACCAATATTGCTGTCTACTAACTATAAACGGCTCAGAATTTCTGCGGGTTAGTCTGAGTTCTCTAATATTTTACCATTCAAAATGTGGTCCTGGCAGCAGCATCAGCATCACCTGGAGTTTGTTAGAAATGTAGACTCTCAGCCTCAACCTGGTCCAGATGATTGACATTAAAGTAAAAGATAACCTGTTCTAGGCAGGGCTTCTACAACTATTTGTGTTGAAAGACCAGTACGTTTCCCACAGGCCACACCATCCCACCCCATCCATTGTGGACTGATACTTTTTACAAAATACCGTAAATTAAATTTCTAGAAAATTTAAACAAAAATCATATTTTAAAGTGCCAAGCTTTTCCACATGTATGTGCACTACATTTAATTTTGTAATCTTACTTTCCTTCCTTCATAGGTATATTGAATGAATATGAAAAAGAAATATATGAGCAACTTTAAAATAATGAATAACATAACAATGCATAACATAACCATACTAAACATAACAATACCATGTATAGAGTGTTTCTATGTGCCAAGAATTCATTGTGCTATATACTTTCAGGTATTATATCATTTGATCATCACAGTTCTTTGAGAGTAGTTCTGGTTCTAGTTCATATGCCCATTTTATAGATGAGCAGTCTAAGGTTTAGTTAAACAAGTTGCCCAAGATCACATAGCTAGACACAGCTAGATCACATAGCTATAGTGCCCAGCAGTGGATATTATATTTGAATCAAAGCTCTTTATGACTTGAAAGCCTAAAAATTTTACCTTCTCCATTGCCTCAATCTGATCTTTCCAAAGCAGGGAGAAATTCAGAGAAAACGTGTAGCTGTATTATTTCTAGAAATCCCAAGTGTTAACAAGAAAGTCAAAAGGATGTTTCTACATCAGTCCTTTCACTCCACACTCTGGGCTTGCTTCTGTTATTGTCACTGTATTACAGTTGATTGCAGGGGACTTATTAGGCAGAAATAAAACTGCTGATTTTGGGGAGGGGGAGGGATGGAGAGTGAGCAGTGGAACAAGAATGGTTCTTTAGTAGTGAGGATAAACAGCGTAATTTATTACTCAAAGGAATAAAAATCTTATCTTGAGCTTTTACAGTAATGTTATTGCCAAAAAGAGCTCCCTAGAGAGGAGAAATACGTGAAAAGGGAAATATGGGGAGACAATATACAATTTGGAAGGAAAATTATTTGAGTAAATATGTGTGCTTCCAGCAAAAATTGTTGAAACATTTATTAACAGATTCCACATTTAACACATTTCTGCTTAACATTGGGTTGAAATGAGCTTATGTTATCTTTAAAGCAAGAATCATGTTGAATTCTTTTCAATTATTTATTCCAACATCTTTTGAGGGGAGTTGCTCTCTGGTGAGGATTACACAGGCAGGATCCTGCATGGCTGCTCCTCTCGTAGTGGCACGACTCACTGGCACCTCCACTCGGACTGAGAGTTGAGCTAATGTTCATAATGAACCCAATCTACTCTTGTCAATATCTCTGGTAAAGGGTTTGATAGAAGCCGATGCAGTCTGAAATGTGATTGTTGATTCTGGTCATCTGAGACAATCACCATCCCTCAATGTCATGGATTACCATCACTGAGTTATATTTTCACATATAGCTCACTTTATTTTGCTCTAGCCATCCCTTTCCTTTGCGGGAGAGAAAATATTATACAAAATTCGATAGATTAGAATTAGTGATCTATCTGCTTTGCAAGTGGTATATTGAAAATAAATAAAATGCATACAGACCAACATTTCCTTCCAGAAATAAGCTAATAAGTAGTCACGACTGTAATAGTGCTCCTACCATTTATTAATTGGTTAATGGTTTGATTTACATTACTGAGAGGCTGCAATTATTTGGACAACTGCATCACACTTGATAATATTTTCTTATCTGTTATTGAGACTCTAAGGATTAAATTAGAAATGCAGCATATTAATTCTCAGAGCCCTCTTCCCTCACTTTTTTCCAGCTTTACATTTATGATAAATACAAAGATGGTCTGGTTCAAGGAATACTGTACCATTCTGACCAATGGATATTTACAAAATATGAGGTGCGGAAATTTTTTAAAATGAGGAGCTAAATTTTTGTAAATGAGGATTTACAAAATATCGATAAAGTGCTGAAAGTGTTGAACTTTCTGGGTAATAGAAAGTTGTAAGTTTTTTGGCATTGATTAGTCAATAGAGGAAGAGCCAAAGGTGGAGATAATGGGTTAAATGCCTTGAAAAATCACAAAAGTTATAACTGGAAAGTAACTTAGAGATAATTTAGTTTCAGATCCCTCAGTTTTTGGGTTTGGAAACAAGTGCAGAAAGATGAAATAGTTAATGAACTAGTTAGTCCAATATTCTTCCTTCTCTGTTTGATTTGCAATATTCACCTGGACAACAGCAGAAGTTTAATCAGAACCATATTTCACTCAGTTAGGGAACTTGGTTGTAGTTTTTGAGAACATAGCATTTATTCTGAGGGTGTGGAGCATCTAGGATTTTCCTTGTTTCTTTTCTTACTTTCTCTTTTGTTTAAAAGACTGCTTTTCCAATAGTATATCAGATATAGCCTGTCTGTTTCTCTATACAGCTGCATCGCTATTTTGTGGTCTTCTGTTTTTTTTGTTGTTTTTTTTTTTTAATTTTCACTGTTTTCTTTTATGCACGTCTGGTACAGCCAATACTTGAGGCTATATCTTAATGGAAGCACCATACTACAAATCATTCCTAATCAGAGAAGTCAGGAGATACTACAAAATCAAAAAAATTTGAGATGTATTTTAAAAAGCAGCTGTGAAGTCGTCGTAGAAAGCTGTGGTTCACAGCCAGAAAACATAACTATTGCAGAATAGAAGAAACTAGCAACTAAGGGCACTGGAGAATGCAAATTGAAGCTATGCGGAGCTTTGGAAGTAGCACTGACTCAGCCCTGCCCCCACTAGTCATAAGGAGAGATGTGACTTTACACATGTCACTTCAAATCCCTGGGCCTCTCCTTTCTCGCCTCCACAAGAAAGAGACTGAATTAGGAAACCTCTAAGTTTCCTACCTCTAAAATTCTGATTTTGAGTCTCACGTCTTCTCTTTTGTAGCTGTGTATGCTGGATAGGACTTGGAAGTAAGTTAATTATTTTTAGGTCACTGGCACCCATCAGATATCTGGGTATAGTAAAGACAGGCTGGTGCTAGAAGAGTTAAAGTGCAGATTTTGTACAAAACATAAGCCCATATAGTCATGAGTTTAAACCTTGAAGAAAAGTAAGCAAATTGCTTTATCTTGTTAATTTTTTTATAGTGATATCTCAAAGGAATAGCTAGATTGTTATTTTCAATCTAGAATTTGAGAGCAAAGAAATACTAGAGTCCATAAATTATTTGAAGCACAAAGTGATCGGTTTTTGTCATTATCCCCAAACTTAGAAACCAATATGGCTTGCAAAAAGGATCTTGATTTATTCAGTAACAAAAACAATAGAAGAAGTGATGGAAGAAATCAATATTTCCTTTTCTTCCAATTATGTTTTGCCTTAATGTCACATCTGGGACAGTTCTGGCCATCTGGCTTCATTGCAGAGGACCCATAATTTAATCAGCTACAATAACAACCAACATTTCAGTATTTTACAGTGTATGATCCTTACATCATCATAATGACATTGAGTGGCGGTTATTATTAACCCCATTTAATAGATGAAGAAAAAAGAGCAGGCAATTTGATCAATTTTTCCATTGTGAAATAGACTATAAACTGTGGGACAAACCTTAAATCTTCATCTTCTAACTCCAGATCCCTGATGTAAGCTCTCTATATTTCCTCTGCATTAATATTCAGTTACATCTGAATAACAAGACCCAAACCAACTGCCTGGGCTTAATAGAGGTGAAAATGTTCTTGCCCTTAGAGCACAGACTTGTCTGGTTTTATTCCTCGTATGTGGACTAGAAAGGCAATATGTACCTTAATAACAGCGAGATAAAATGCCTTATGGTGTTGTGCTTCTGGAGCAAAATGGAATTATAGAGCTGAACTCTCAGCCATCAAGTATTTTACTACATGGTCACAAGCATCACTGTCTAGAAGGAACAGTGAGATGACTCTGCTTTAACTGTCTTTAGCACAAGGGCATGTGCCAAAATATCGTTTAAAAATATAAAGGGTATTTCTGCCAATCACATCCATATTCTTCCTTATTCATTCTTGTACGCCCATAAATCTGTTTCTGATGAAAGAGTCTTGATGATAATTTAAGTGAATGAATTAATTAAAATTTACGATGGTACACTTTTTTTTACTTGAAAGCAGTTTAGAAGCTATTCCAAGTTTATCAAATCCATAAATTCACATTTATAGAATCTACTGAGATGCATTCTGATTATATAATAAATTTCATATTTTGGAATGAGGAACATGAACTATAATTGGTATAGCACACTAACTTAAAACTTTACAAACCTCTTTCTTCCTTGACAGAGAAGGACACTCATTTAATCTTTATTAGAAACTGGAGTCGGCTTCCTAATATCAACATTCTTACAGTTCATTCCATTCCTTAAAATGATTTTTCTAGAGGTATCAGAGGGTTGGACTTGTATAAAACAGCAATTACTATATTTCTCACAGTTGTGTGGGTCTTTATAGATGACAAAACATTGCAAACTGCATCATCTCATGGCCACCTTACAACCAGCCTGGGGGCCTTTTTTTTTTTAAAACCAAATTTGGAGTTTCAAACAAAGCTAACAAGAAAGAAAACACAAATAAATAACAAACCTCCATCACCAACAAGAATATAGAAAACCTAGACTCTGAATTTGAGAGAATTTCTGGCCATCATACAGTTGGAAAACCTCAGAAAGAACACCTGAAACCATGTCTGTTGCACACAAGCCCAGCACTCTCTGTCCCCCTCCTTCGAGCCAGCTTCCTGGAGACCATATCTTGGTATCTATGACACCATATCTATGCTATCTTTGGAGCCAGAAAGACTGTGTTTATTTATGTTTTTTAATTCTCTTTAAGCTTTGGTTTTCTCATCTATACAATGAAGTTAAAGTTTTTGTGTGGATTAAATGAAACAACATGTCTAGAGCACTTGGCACAAAATGTGAAATACAGTACATTTTTAATAAGTTGTAAGTTACTAATATTGCTCATGATTGCATGGTTAATATGAGGTGGAGTACCATATAATGGAGAGAATTGCCCCAGAAATTGGAGTTTCTGTAGTGCTGTCTAAGAGGCACCTTACAAGCTGAGTTACATGAGTAAATTTTTCAGTCTCCTTAGAGAATAGGTTTCAGGATAATAAGCAAGGTTAACTATACCTGCCTTATCTTATCTTATTTTTGGTGGAGGTAAAATCAGTTGAGGCAAATGAAAATAATTTATTGCTATTTGAAATATAAACTTTTATGCTAATTTGCATATGGTTCTTTAGTTGCTTGAAACTGGTATAAATACCTGAACATTGTTTTCTTTTTTTTTTTTTTTTTTTGTGAGGAAGATCACCCCTGAGCTAACATCCATGCCAATCCTCCTCTTTTTGCTGAGGAAGACTGGCCCTGGGCTAACATCCATGCCCATCTTCCTCTACTTTATATGGGACGCCACCACATCATGGCCTGACAAGCGGTGCGTCAGTGCGCGCCCGGGATCTGGACCCCAGCTGCCAGCAGTGGAGCGCGCACAGTTAACGGTTATGCCATGGGGCCGGCCTCTTGAACATTGTTTTATTAGGGACCATCAATAAAGTATGTATGAATATTTAGAAGGTATCATTGGCAAAAGTTTTCCAAACCAGAAAGTATAACAAATCAGGGTTAGGAAAACTGCTTGCCCATGAGCCACTCCTGGAAATAATTGTTTAAATCATAGAGGAAACTATCTCATTAAATTCACTTATTAGCATAACTTTATGTGGAAGTTTTTACAGTAAGTTTAAGAACAATAAAATCTAGAGATAGAAAACACAAATTACTTAGAAACAATAGAACCTGTAACATTGACTGATAGTCTGTAATTCATTACACTACCAGTGCTTAAGCTAGTCTATGTTTAATGCGTTTTATGGTGATTATTTTAATTAGTTTATTTATTTAGTTTAATGTGATTATTTTCTACTTGATCTTATTTTAACCATCGTTGTTTTTAACCCATGCCTCTTAAGACACATGTTGGAAGGGTAAGATTATAAGAGGAAAATAACATTTGAGTGGTGGTTACTGATACAGAGCACTGTCTGAAAGCAAATGGAGCAGAAACTTACTAATTTTTGCAGAGATGTCTATTGGTTGTGAGAAAATTAGAGCCTGGTTTTAATATGCCTGAAACTGATAGTTGAGCCTTAAGACGATCCTAGATCAGGAAGAAGCCTGCGAAACAGCATTTACCTCATCAATAGAAAAGAGAAACTTTCTAGAGCGTGTTGCCGGAAGAAAAGTGGATAAAGAAAATCACACAGAGAAGAATCATGGCCTATTCAAGGAACTGCCCCACCCCAGAGCAGAAGGTTTTACAAGGCTTATACAGAGGAATTTCAGAATTGCTGTGGATCAGTTGCCCCTGGGACTCTTATTTCCCCACTTTTCAGAAGGGAATGAGTGTTGTCTCTGCTTTGCCATTTTAGCTCATAGACTGATGGAACAAAAGACCCACCTCTGGACCAGATAGAGGACTACGCATTAACCAGACACCCTTGACTTAGGGTTGGAGGTATTAACTGGACCTTTGACTTACTGGGGAGAAAGCATCATCTTCATTTGGAAGAATGAAAGGGACAGACATTTGTTAATGAGAAGAGTGGATTGTGGCAGCGATAGTGCTATGTGTTCACCTAACTGATTTCATTTTCTTTGCACACAGCCAAACCACATTTTCCAGCTCTTGTGTGGTTAGGTTTGGAGCACGTGACTGAGCTCAGCTCATTGGAACCTGAATAGAGGTGGCACTGTTATCTCTAGCCTTACCCATCCAAATCTCTCCTGTGTAATTCACCACCTCCCACTTGTGCTGACCTCAGTGAGTCGTGACATGAGCAGACAAAAACTTTTTTTTTTTCTTTCTTTTCTTTTTTTTTGTGAGGAGGACCAGCCCTGAGCTAACATCCAATGCCAATCCTCCTCTTTTTTTGCTGAGGAAGACTGGCCCTGGGCTAACATCCGTGCCCATCTTCCTCTACTTTATATGGGATGCCGCCACAGCATGGCTTAACAAGCAGTGTGTCTGTGCGTGCCTGGGACCCGAACCGGCGAACCCCGGGCCGCTGTAGCAGAGCACGCGCACTTAATCGCTTGTGCCACCGGTCCAGCCCCGACAAAAGCTTTTAATATGTCAAGTCACTGAGATTTGGGAGTCATTTATTATATTATACAATTTCTGTAGTTATTAAATAAGATAATCTAAAAAATTGCCTGTCCCAAGACCTAGCCCTTTATAAGTCCTCAAACTTATTACTTCTTTAATATCAAGTACTTTAAAAATTCTAAGGTTAAAGTGTCAAGAAGGATGTTTAAAATTAATGCACATAAAGAGGATGGAAATTAGTTATTGGATGTGCTAGAAACAGAATAGTTTTTCTAATCATTTAAGGAATGGTGTAGAATAAACGCAGAACATTTTTATTTTCCCAGAAGTCAAAATTTAAGGCAATGGGTAGAAATCACAGAAAGCTATGATTTGATTTAGCAAAGAAGAGATTTTATAAGACTATGAGAGATTTTTTCCATTGTGGCAGCCAGCTGAATCTAAATAGCTACATTCTGGCATAGACATCTCTCAAGTATTTTCCAATACTATCTTGAAAGTCTGTGGTTTCACGTGATACATGTTACACACTTTTCTACAGAAAAAATATGTTAAATAAGAAAATACTAAATTCTCATAAGTTAATGTGAGGCACTATGTCCCAGTAAGCATTAAGAGAAAATAGCTACCAGGCATATGAAATAGTACTGTAAATGTGTTTCAAAAAATAGAAGTCGAAAAATCTTTTAATGAAATTATAACTGGTAAGAGAATAAATTATAAGGGAAGTTATTTTAATAAAGGAACTTCATTGCTCATTATTAAAAATGTCAAAATACAAATTCTACCCTCAAAAACTAAAACTCGGATCTAGCAATATTTCACTATTAATGGAATTCAAGTGCTCTGTCTTAAGGTGTTCTAATTACTACAGGAAGTTGCATAATCCACTATCATTCCTGCAAATTAAGCTTTTATTATAACAGAAAGTTCTCATTCAAAATTGACTCTTTTCAATTTAATTGTTTTGCTTTGCATCTTCTTAGAATGACTGAAGTAGTTTGTAATTCAAACTAAAATGATGCACAAATTTAGAAGTTTCCTAGGTAAAAAAATTCTTGCAACTATGATTTTCTTACCATTGCCTGACAATATTCTCTAAATATCCCATGTTCCACATTATGATCACTATTAACACTTATACGTTGAAACACATACTTCTACATTTATAAATACATCTTGGTGATGTATTATTTAAGAGAATTAATCTTTTATTGACAACTTAATTTACATATTTCTGAGTTACTTTTAAAACTTCCCAGAATCACTTTACTCCCTAATTATCTTCACTTACACTTAACGGTAACGTATCGTGATTTGAATTAAGTTTACTCTCAAACAAAGAAAGGGACTGACAGAAAGTTCGCAGCTATCTATATGAGCACATGAAAATATACTGTCAGCTCCTAAGGGGAGAAAAGGCCACCAGAGAAAAGGAGACCAGCACATGGAGACACTGAGACACAAGACATAAATTTCCTCTAAAGTAAAGAATTCCCAATACAGTCTTAGAAATATGATCGTGAAATAGTTTTTATTGCAACCAATACGTCATGATATCACATAACCTTTAAAATGTAGGGCACATATTTATAAGTGTTGACATATAAAAGGTTGAACCTGGTATTTGTCACCATTTTCAGCTTTGGAAAATTTGAAAGGTAGTAAGAAGGATTTAACGTATTTTAAAGAGAAACACAGTTCTATTTTAAATAGAACAGAGTTCTATTTAAACACAGTTAAAATAGAACACAGTGATAACTACCCACGTTATAAAGCAACTGAACTCCAATGACTATTAATTTTGCTAAGAAACAAGGAGCAACTGAAGAAAATAAATTAAATTGAAGCAAACTAATGCAAGTGGCAAACGGAACAATTTGTCCTGTAGACTTTTGCAGAACATTTGTGAAAACTCTCTGAAGCATTAGCTAACATTATTACATTGTATTGGATATTGATTATTCTAGAGCAAAAATACTAGCTGAGAGTTATGGATGTAATATTCTAAGATGAGAATAAGGCTACACATTACTAAGCAATCTGTTTATATTGCTGATTTAATGATCTCCATCATTATTTATACTTTTCTTCTAGAGGCAGTGCATTCGCTTCTGAACCTTGAGCCTCCTTTGCTGTAAAGTTGGATATTGTCTTTGCGGCTGATTGTGAAAGATAATTCCAAATCCTATCTATACAAAATAGACGTTGAGGAACCAGAAAAGAGAACCTGCTGCGTTTACGCTCTTGTTTCTTCTCCTTTTTCACCAGTACTGGGTGCTGGGGAACAAAACAAATTATTAGAATAAAGCACCGAGACAACACGGACAACCTGATATGTCCCTATTGTGCGTGCATTACCAAGAAGCAATTTCATTTAGACAAATTCACACTGATTAAAGCACACATTATGAGTCTAAGTTTATGCGGGGAATTAATTAATTTTTTTGACTGATACCATTTTATATTTGTAAAACCCAAGAAATTAACTATAAAACTATGAGGAATATAAAAATATTTAGTAAGTGACTGATTAAATGCTTAATGAACAGGAACTGATAGATTTTCTATAAACAAAAATCTTGGGGAACAATTTAATGGGAAAAATGTTCTATTTATAACAACAGAAAAAAATCAAATGAGCAGAAATAAATTTATAAAGAAAGGTAATGAAGTGTAGTTGATCAAAAAATTGTGTGTGTAATGAAAGTATTATTTGAATTAGTGGAGGAAACGTGCATCACTCGGCAAATATTATAGTAACTGGCTAGAACTGTTCAAGGTGGGGAAAGTCTCTAGTTACTTCTTTTTGAACACCAAAATAAATGAACAGATAGGTCAAAGACAATGTTAAATATAAGGAAACCATAGAACTAGATGAAAATAATGGGTAAATTCTGTTTTAATCATACTGACGCAGCAAAGACCATTGTAAATAAGCTACAAAAAACAAAAGCCATAAAATAAAGATCGATAAATTTGATTGCTAATTAAGGATTTTTCCAGAAGAGAAAATATCCAAACAAGGCCCAAAGAGAAATATCAAATGCAAAAAAATATATTTACAAAATATATTATAAAGGATCCATCTTGTTATTTTGTAAGGAATTCTTATATTCAGTAAGAAAGGAATCTATAGCTCAATCAATATAAAAATGGACAAAAGGTATACAGAAGCAGTTTGCAGCTTTTAATTTATTATTTTTTTATTTTCTTCAATAAGTAATATACTCATAGGGATCGAAATCAAAATGATATGCAATGATGGACATTGAAAAGTCATTCCTATCCCTGCCCAAGTCCACATCATACCCCCACCCCCTGGAGGATACAACTTTTATTCGCCTTTAAAATGTATCTATTAAGTGTTTATTCATGCAGACATAAGAAAATGCAAACATATAGTTTTATTTCCCCTTATCTTACAAAAAATATGCCTTATGATATCCGTTCTTCTGTACCACACTTTCTTTTTTTGATGTAAAAATATAATGTGGAGTTTTTCCTTTTTTTTGCATAGACAGCATTCTCATTCTTTAGAGAGCTGCTGCATATTCGTCTCCATGGATATGCTATAGTATACTTAACTCCCATATAGATGGGCTTTGGCTTGTGTTCAGTATTTTGCTACTATGAACAGGAATGCTATGAAGAATGATGTACATAGGTTATTTTCTATGTTTATTGGTATATCTATAAGATATATTTCCCAAAGTGGAAATGTGATTGCAATTTTGAAAGATACTGTCAAATTTCCCTTCATTAGAGCTTGAACTATTTCACACTCCTGCCAGCAATGTATGAGAGGATATCTTTTCTCAAAGCCTTGTAAATAGAGTGTTGTCAAACGTTTAGCTTTTTGACAGTCTGGATAGATCATATATATATAACTTGGTGTGATTCTTCTTCGTATGAATGAGATTGAATATCTTTTCGTATGTTTCAGTATCATTTCCTTCTCTTTTGTGTGTATATGCATATGAATGTGTTTTGTATTTGTTTTGTTTGTTTTGCTTTTGTTTTTTTCTTAGACTTGCAGATAATTTCAGTTTCTATGTAGTTAAAGACTCCAACTTTTCTTTTTTTTTTTTTCTCCCCAAAGCCCCAGTACATAGCTGTATATCCTAGTTGTAGGTCCTTCTGGTTCTTCTGTGTGGGACGTCACCTCAGCATGGCTTGATGAGCAGTGTGTAGGTCTGCCCCCAGGATCCAAACCAGTGAACCCAGGCTGCCGAAGTGGATTGTGCAAACTTAACCACTATGCCACTGGACCAGCCCCCCAACTTTTCTTCTACGGCTCCTGGAAATGTTTTTAGTAGGTCCTGAGGTATGGTTAGAAAGGGCTTTCCAATTTCAAAGCCATAAAATAATTCCCCCCTATTTTCTTCAACTAATTTAAGGTTTCATTTTTTCTAACATTTAAATTATTGGCAATTTTGTGGTTTATATCTATGGTTTGGTATGACATATGGATCAAATTTTAATCCTCTTCTAAATGGCTACTCATTTGTCTAACACTAATGAGTAGTAGGCATTACCACTGCTGACCAGTGGTTCAAAGGTCTTTTAAGTAGTAAATTGATGTGCAACCTTGATTATACTTTTTAAAAATATGTTAAAACAATAGAATACACTTTTATATAAAAAATTTGGTGATAGATGATATTGTTGATTGTGAGAGACAATAGGTACTTTCATACAGAGCTGATGGAGGATAAAATGGCACAACCTTGTTGGGGAGAAATTTGGTATTATCTAGTAAACGATTTATATGCGTATGCATTTTGATACAGCAGTTCTACTTGTAGAATCAATATAATCACATATATGTGCAAAAACAACATACTTTACCATTAACAAGAGATTCATTAAATCTATTAGGATACATTCATTCAATGCTAAGCCACTAGCTGGTGAAACATCAAGTGGATTTATATATATCAACATAAATTTTTTTCTAAGAAATATTAAATGATAAATATTAAGAATAGTGTGTATATAGAATGCTGAAATTTATATAAGCAAAAATATATATGCTTTTAAATATATAAAGTTTATAGTTATGAACTTAAATATGATTAACCATGTATTTATCTATCTACATATATTCACCCATATATATATGCATATATACGTATTATATATTGCCATAAATATGAAGACTATGAAAGACAACAAAGAAACTTGCTTAACAAAGAAAGATGCTTACCTCTAAGAAGAGGATTGCAGAATTAGACTCTGCATAGGATATAGGTATACCTTTTTTAAAATAAACTTTTTATTTTGAAATAGTTTTAAATTTACTGAAAAACTGCAAAGATGGTATGGAGAATTTCCATATATTCCACAATCAGTTTCTTCTATTATTAACATCTTACTTTAGTATAGTACATTTTTCAAAATTAACGAACCAATATTGGTAGATTATTACCAACTAAAGTCCATACCTCATTCAAATTTCTTCTGTTTTTCCCTAATGGTCTTTCCTGTTCCAAGATCCCATCCAGGATAACACAATATATTTAGTTGTCATGACTCCCTAGGCTTCTCTCTCTTTTTTTTTTTTTGTGAGGAAAATCAGCCCTGAGCTAACATTCGTGCTAATCCTCCTCTTTTTGCTGAGGAAGACCGGCTCTGAGCTAACATCTATTGCCAATCCTCCTCCTTTTCTTCCCCCAAAGCTCCAGTAGATAGTTGTATGTCATAGTTGCACATCCTTCTAGTTGCTGTATGTGGGATGCAGCCCCAGCGTGGCCAGAGAAGTGGTGTGTCGGTGCGCGCCCAGGATCAAAACCCCGGCCGCCAGTAGCGGAGCGCACGCACTTAACCGCTAAGCCACGAGGCCGGCCCCCTAGGCTTCTCTTGACTGTGGCAATTTCTCAGACTTTCCTTGACCTTAAGAGTTGTGAGGAATACTGGTCCAGTATGTTGTAGGATGCCCCTCTATTTGAGCTTGTCTGATGATTTTCCTATGATTAGACTGGGATTTGGGTTTTTGGGGGAGAAAGATCACAGATGTATATTTCCACTGCCATCACATCAAATTACATCCAGGGGACATACTATCAACATGACTACCACTGTTGATATTAACCTTGATCACTTGGCAGAGGTAGTGTTCGTCCTGTTTCTTCACAGTAAATTTGTTCTTCCCCCCACCTTCATAGGGAGGTCTTTGAAAATAAATTACTATATTCAGGCTACACTTAAGGATTGGAGTATCATGCTCCACGTCATAGAGAGTGGAGTACATATTTAAAATATTTGGAATGCTTATGCACGGGAGATTTGTCTAATCTCCCCCAGTTATTAATTTTGTCATTTATTTATATCTATATAGACACATGGATATTTACTTTATACTTTGGGTTATAATTTAATACTATTTAATTGTTTGCTGTTCAAATTATTTCAGCTTTGGCCATTGGGAACTCTTTTAGTTGATTGTTATGCCACATTAACATACTCCAATCAATGTGTTGTTTTCTTTTCTTTTCTTTTTTTTTTTTGCTTTGAGCTTTTCTTTACTTTCTGGCTTGCTGCAGGCTAATCCTGTGCATTTTCTGCCCTAGTCCTAGATTCAGTTATTTCTCTAAGGATTCTTGATTCCTTTTATTGGAGAAGGGTGTTAAAAACCCTTCAATAAATGCTCCTTACCACCGGGACGGTTTTGTTTCTAGGATCTCTTAGTAGACAGGACAAAGAAATATATGTGCATATTCTAATCTATGTACATACGCTTACCTATAAATATATCTATGTGTAAGCATCTAAACCTATATTAAGCTAAATGTGAATTTTTATGGATATCTCAAACTTTAATTCATTACAATGTGGATCATTCTATTTTATTCTCCATGCTTATCTGCATCTTCCCACTCCAACACTAGGAAATCTTGTTCCCACAATCCACCATCCATTTCTTTAATTATTCAATTCAAATATGAATATATAGCAGTGTCAGTATTATTAACCCATACCTTCATGCCAAACAAGTTTACCAACTAGAGTTCAGTTCTTATGCACAGTTCTTTTTGCCTTTAGTCTTATAGATTCCACTCACTTCCAAAGCAAATAGATGAGCACCTTCTCCTCCTCTCACCCTTTCAGTTTTATGCTGGCTTTTGAGGTTCCTTATAAAATCTAGAGTTTGTCAATGTCCACAAAATGACTTACTAGGATTTTGATCAGAAACATGCTTTTAATTGTATATAGTTTTGCAACATTCTATTTTATTTTCTTCACTCTGAGCATATATCCCTCTAAATCAATCAATTAACAAAAAAATTCTGGTTCAAGGAGATCATACTTTAGTACCATTCTCCATTTTACAAAATTTGATTATATGGTGTTGAATTAAATAAAAGTTCCCGTCTCAACTTAAGAGACACCTGAGATATAAAAAGGAAAAAAAAAAACTCCGTCAAATAATGATGATGAAGTAGCAAAGTATAAATTGAAATTCTAAATTCATGTTTATTCATTTGTGTATTGTGTCCTTGCCATAGGTTTAGCAATAGAGAAGAATAAAATCCACTATCCCTAACCTATATAAATTGGTAATCTGGAGAAGGAATTATAAATATACAGTACACGACAACCCAGCTCCATGAGCATAGGGATATAACCTATCTTTTTCATCCCTTAATTCTCAGGACCTACTTGTTCTTAGAACATATGCTTCCTGAATTGAATATTGCATCAAAAGTTACAGGTTTTCTCTTAAAGATACCTTCTTTCTAACAAGGCACAGCTCTTTATATTCTATTTTTTCTTATTTTAAGAGAATAAAATTTCAATGTGACGTTTTATTTTAATAATTGCAGTCACTTTATAGCTTTTAATTGCTATTTTCCATACCAAATGAGTCAAAACATGACTAATTTTCATCTCATAGTATGGTGTAAACAATATTGATACAGAAAGACCTTATATTCAAAAAGAGTTTGAAGATGACTAATAAGGTTATTGACTGCAAAGAAGGAGGTGGTTTCTGATATGTGGGATAATTAGGAAATTCATGGTTTGAACATTGGAGAAGAGGTCTTAGATGTATGAAGAAAGTACGGTAAACTATAGAAAACTCAGTGACATATGTGAAGGGAAAAGTGACTTTAATAGTAATATGTGGACAATAGTTACTTTTTTAGTTTCACATACAAACACCATTCTGAATTTAAGGGCATCCCTCATTGTGTAAGATGTGGTCAGAGGCAGAATTTCCCACTATTAGAAGCCCAAGACTGAATATTTTCTCTTAACTCCTAGGAGATAGGATACAGGCACATAATTCAAGTTTCTGTTTGGGGCTTTGAATCTTGAGGGAATGAGTCAAAGACACAAGGCCATTTGAAATATTATCCATGAAAGTGATAGCAGTGGTGATGGTCCCAGTGGTGGAAATGCTAAAAGTGGTGGAGTGTCTGATATTAATACCAATACCATCTTAAATAGAATATTCTTGGGCATAACTTTGGATGCGTTTTCTGCTGACTAACTTCCTTGGTCTCTACCCATTATGCAAGCCTAGTTCTCTAGCCTTTGTCGAGTTTGTGAACCTTGAACTATCATTTCAACCCCTTATTTTCTGCTTCGGTTAGTCAGTTGATTACTGTTGCTTGCAACCAAGAACCCTGACTGAAACAAAACACAACATTCAAACACTGAAAAGGGAGGACAAGGAAATCACTTTAAAAAATCATTTCTGAGGATATACAACATTGCTTACTAGAAAACCTCTCTATTGACGAATGTATATCTACCAAAAAAGGTCAAAGCACCCAGTTCATTGCTTCATCATTTGAAGCATATCCTGTTAAATGATATCTGTATTTGGAATATAAGGTTAGAGAAAGAGTCAAGTATGACACTAAGATTGGCTTTAGGGACAGAAAAGATGCTTTACAGAAATATCAATATAGAATTTCAGCAGCAAGAATGGAGAATTATGCATAGCTTATACTGCTTTTGGAAACGTTTCAAAATGCAATGAAAGGGCAAGCAGAAAAAGTTGAATAGTCTGTTGTCTTTGAAATTAAAATTCTAAGGAAATGGGGATCTTTATGTGGTTGAAGACAGATATAGCTTAAGAAGCTATAATAAAAAGAAAGCAATTTTTTCTTTAGATTTATGTCTCTCAATTGCTTGATTGTGTGGAGTCTCTGCCAATGCCTGTTTTGTTCCTGTCTCCTTCTCTGATTTTTATTTGCGCCCCTCCTTCACGGGCTTGTCTTTTTCCTCCATATCTCTTTTCCAGTAACTAGATCTTTCCGTTGTTAGTCCTTGTCTGACCCACAGGTTCCTGTGCCCATTTTTCTCAGTTCTTGTCCCCATCACCTATCTCCAGTGGACATGTCCTGTTCCAATGAGAAAACCTCAGCATGTAGCTTTAAAACAACTCTGTTCCATTGTATATGGAATACTACTCAGCCATAAGAAATGATGAAATCCAGCCATTTGTGACAACATGGATGGACATTGAGGGTATAATGCAAAGTGAAATAAGTCAGAGGGAGAAGGTCAAATGCCATATGATTTCCTTCATTAAGTAGTAGATAATAACAACAATAAACAAACACATAGGGACAGAGATTGGATTGGTGGTTACCAGAGGGGAAGGGAGAAGGGAGGAGGGTGAAAGGTATAATTCGGTACATGTGTGTGGTGATGGGTTGTAATTAGTATTTTGGTGGTGAACATGATGTAATCTATGCAGAAATAGAAGTAGAATGATGTACACCTGAAATTTTTACAATGTTATAAACCAACGTTACTGCAATAAACAAAAAATTAAAAAATAAATAAATAAAAAAAAATAAAAAAATAAAAAAAAAAAAAACAACTCTGTTGTACTCATTACCTCCTGCAGTGAGCAAAAGCAGTGCATCTGGATACTGCTTGTTCTTCTATAGACCACAGACTGTAATACAGTTATAACACAGCTTGCTGTCCCAGGAAGGAGTTTACGTTGCTCTTTGTTCCAACTGAATAAATGTTCAAGAAAAGAAAAGTAAGCACACACACAAACACACGTGTACACTCCTTTTCCAATGCTCTCCTTTTCTCCCTTCCACATTCCATTGTATAAGTGACCAACGGTCTTCAACATACAATGCTCCTGTAAGCCTTTATTTCCCCATGAAGATCTGCGAGACATTTCCCTGCATAATTGGGAGTGATATTCACAAACAAGATGTAGCATATAACATAAATCCATTACCTACGTAATGGTATGAAGAATTCGTTGGGCAATTGTTCCATGTAGAAAAACAAATGACCAATGATAATTAGTCATTTTACACTCAACAAAATGTAAAAATTAATATGTCTACTGAAATTAAGTGTGGATATAGAAGGGAGGGGAGCTATAAAATTGCATTTAATTGTGGTTGTAATTTGATTCTATGTATTTTCTTATGTCTATTGAATTTTTAAAAAATATTTTATGGAATGTTTTTTAAATTCTTTTGCTCTCTTTTTGCTTGGATGGTTTTGTTCCTCTTTTTGATGGGGAAGTGTTCCCTAAAAGCTTTATTTTAATAGTAATGCAAATAATTTCTTCTTTGTGATTTATTGTTTTCATTTGCTATGTGATGTATTTTGATATACTGAAGCTTTTAATCTTAATATACTGGTCATATCTATTAACCTTATCCTTTATGGTTTGTAAATTTTGTTTCTTGCTTAAGAAATCCTTCCATATCCAAAGCTATTTTCATGTATCTTCTTCTAAATGTTTTACAATTTTTTCTTAACATTTATGAATTTAATCCATATAGAGTAGATTTCTGTATGTAGTGTATGTAGGTGTTCATGCTCATTTTTTTCCACATAAAGAATTATGTCACTATCATTAAAAGTTCCTTATTTTTGTACTGATCTGCAATACTAAGTTACAAATAAATTTGACTTATAAGTGTGGTCTATTTCTAGGTTCCATAGTATGTTCCTTTGATCTCTTTTTCTATCCTTGTACTCATAATACCTTGTCTGATTCAATAGAGATTTATAATAATTTTTGATATCTAGTAAGGCAAATTGCATCACTGTATTCTTTCCTGTTAATTGTAGAATAAAACGTTTATCAAGTTTCATAAAATATAAAAACTACCTAGGGTCAGATAGTAAATAGTTTAGTCTTTGCAGGCCATGTGGTCTCTGTTATAACTACTCAACTCAGCTATTGTAGTGTGAAAGCAGTCACAGACAATACATAAGTAAACTGATGTACTGTGTTCTGAAAAAAAACGCTTTATTTACAAAGACAGGTGGAGGGCTGAATTTGGCCTGAGGGCTATAGTTTACCGACTCTGTTCTATCTATGGCATTACCACATAGGCTTGGATCCCTAAATATACTACTTATATTGTTGCCTTTTTTTTTTCTTTTTCACCTCATATAAATGTAATCTTTATAATATTTATTCTTCTGAGACTTTCATCTCTCAACATTGCTTTTCAGATGCATCATATTAATATAATTCAATGCCTTTGAAGTCATATTTTGTTTAAATACTGTTACAGTTTTCTAATGGGTGAGCACCATTTTATCTATGTGAGTTCTCCAAATACTGATTACTCAGTAATTTTTCTTTCCCATTTCTGTCTACCTAAGTGACCCTCAAAATGCTAAAAACTAAGCCAAATCGTGGCCCACCACCAATATTCCAAAGAAATGAAACACAGTCTCAGATGATTATTTTCTATCACATTAGAAGTGCTTCATGACATGTGAAAAAGAATGCTAGAATCTTGGTCAAATTTAGAGATTAAGGCAAAGATTAGGTTACTCTATTTTGGTTCTCATTTCATTAAATAAAAATGCAGACATCTTTGGATGTGACCATGGCATTTCTTCTACTCTTGGAGGTATTTGGGGATTTTGTTCTTGATGTGGTCCTCAGTATATTAAATGGAACACAAAATTTGTTTTTGTTAAGTGTGGACCAGACTCAGAATTTTCAGAGGATCCTGGCATACTGACTGGGATTCTTTTGGATAAAACAAAGACATACGGATGAAATTTTCAACAATGAAATGCCTTATGTAGAGAAACATATGGGTGGAATTATGCACTAGAAATCTGGGGCACAGAAAATGGCCCTTTCACCTCGGTGAAAGCACCAGGTGCTGCTTTGAAAGACACACTCAGAACAAAGGGTGTTTCCCTCTGCCTCAATGGAAAGAGACCACCAAATCCTTATTATCTGCTTGCAGGGACAATTTTCCAACTGAAAGAGTCCTTGGGGAGATTGTCAAATGAAAGGCTGAGTCACCATAGTAAAAGGCAATCATTAGTATCAAGTCTTACTCTATCCCCTTGAGACACGGCTCAGATAATGGTTGACTGTCCCCTCTCAGCTTTGATTAAGAGCTTAAGACCTTCTACCAGTTTTACTTTCTGTGCTTGACCCGTCCTCCATAACAGAACTTTCTCTTCATCAGTTTCATCTGCTTTCAGGCTAATCTTGGTAAAAATTGGTTAAAATGTTTTCCATTTCCTTACCCATCTGACCAAGATCCCAGTATAAATTTCTCCTAATTTTGGGGGTCTGAATATGTACCACAGTGAGCAAAAGTAACAGGTAAGAGGGGCCAGCTCAGTGGCATAGTGGTTGGGTTCGCACTTTCGCTTTCCACTTCGGCGGCCCAGGGTTTGCAAGTTCGAATCCTGGGCACGGACTGATGCACTGCTCATTAAGCCATGCTGTGGCTGCATCCCACATACAAAATAGAGGAAGGTGGGCACGGATGTTAGTTCAGGGCCAATCTTCATCACCAAAAAAATAAAATAAAATAAGTAACAGGTAAGAGAAAAAGAGTTATAAAGTTATATCTGGACCCACACAGTTAACTGTGTGTGTTGGCAGCATTCAGTGTACCTTCATATTGGATCTTTCTGTACTTGTCTATGTGAGGTACAAAGTAATCTTCTAACTTCAGTTTATTTAATTTAATTTCAGTTCATTTTATTTCACCTCTATTCAACCTAAGACTTGGGTGGTAATCTCATGCTAGCTGCAAATTTTTTTATAGAAAGATGATAAGTGCATCACATAATCGTCTCATTGATCCACTCCAAGTTTCAGTGAACATATTTGTTTGACTATCATTGAGCATTCTCTTGTGACAGAACTTAAATTAAAAATAGATTATTGGACACCTTTTTTGAAATTTCTTCTCAGAAATTTGTGTACCTTCCTTTATTAACTTTCCCTGAAATCTATGTTTTTTTTTTTATCACCACTCTGCTTTCTGTCTTGCTTTTTATGCTAATATATTTTAGTTATCATATTGTTTAGAATTTTGATTGGGAATTGTTGTATATCTTCACTTTTCAATAAATTCTACTTTCCTCCTTCTATGACGATGCATTTCTTATTTAAGAGTGCCAACAAGGAGAAAGTACTTGAGTTCTCATCTTGATGAAGTTGGAAAGCATTTTCAATTGCCAAGTAAAAGCAGAACTCTTATCTACGCTTAATTGAATCTAGAAGTTTTTTTACAGTCAGTTTACTCTCTCTCGTTGTATGTGAGATCAAGCGTTTTCAATTTACTCAAAATGGCTGACTGGACTAAACACAGGAGTATCCTTGGGTGTCTCCAGGGGATTTGTTCTGTCCAATGCATGATTCTTTTGCCAAAAAATGTCTAAATGAATTGAATCTGGAAATGATCTGCTGTCACATTTGACACACTTCTCTTTCAGTTAATAATAAAATACGCTTTGGAAGGATCCTATAGCATGTCCTGTTAAAAAAAAAAAAAGCTTATAGAAAAAAGAGCTTCTGATGCATTAAGAGGTATTTAAAATATTAAGTTTATTGCTCTTAAATTGACTATAATATGCGTCTTTGAATTTTCACTTAAAGATTTTAGAATCAATGTTTTTTATGATTTAAAACTGATGTTTAGGTAAATGAGGATAAGATGAACAAACACAAATTGAGCATGAGCTTCAAATTAATACTTTCGAAATTCTGGGTTCCAGAAAAAAAGACTGTGTGAAAGCCATCATTTCACACCTGAAAATAACTGAACTTGAAGATTGCTAATGTATTCAGCTTGCAGAGGCTGGATTGAAAGTGATTTTGCTAGTCCTTCCCCCACTTCAATCCATTCTCCACCCTTCTCTATGGGGCTCTGTTCACCAGAAGGCTGATACCTGTGGGTTGCTTCACCCAGGTCCTCTTGCTTTCTGGCTTCCTATTTGAGTCAGCCGATAGGAGAACCTAGCAGGAGATACCAGGGAAAGAGAAGAGAAGCTTGCCTTTCTTGCTCCCTTCCTGCTTTTGGCTGCATCTTCTGGTTAATGTCTGCATCCCTCTGCAACTATTGGTGCCAGAAGAATGACAGAACAAGCTTAAATGCTGAATGGAAAAAGGATGGGGCCAGAGAAAGGAAGAGGACCTCTTAATGGTGGCATGGCCAAAGAGGGACTTTGCGGTAAACTGAAATATTTAATTAGGGCTGCCTCCTAGCATATACGACCCTTTTATATGAGTCACAAAAAGTCACCCCTTCAAAAGGATGATTTTCAAGAAGGCAGCTCTGTCAGAATGTATGGTACAAAAAGGCTCTTTTCCTGGTTTAGACTGATGAAATCTCTCACCACAACTCATCTTGGTGAGCAGAACATGACTTAGATTTTGATCGCCATTCACCACCTCAGCGGGAAGCCTTCGTGTAGTGCATTCCTGTGCAACTGCATCCTGCTGCTCTGTGTCTAGTGGGGGTTTTATTAAATTGATTGCTGTGTAGTATGAAATCTGTACACGCTCCTCCATTTCCTCTATGAAATATTTAATAAACACTGTATTGTTTAAAAATATATAAGTATCTATGAGTCAAACTTTTTCCTTCAGAAGGAGCTCAAAGAGGAGAATGAGGCAACAGCTGACACCTGGATTAAATGACATATAGTTATATAAATAATTAATAATAGGAATAGCTAGATAACCAGAATATGGCTTACAGATTCTCTTACTGATAAATACAAACTGAAGCCTCAGAGCTGTGGATAATCCCTAACTTTGTAAGCAGAGTTGCTAGTCCTGTTCCCATAGGACTCAAGTATAGGTTGTATCTGACGCCATATTTGATCTTAAAAGTTGTGACCAAGGAGATGGGGTCACCCGGTATAAACAAGGCCACCTGGATTCACCTCTTCAGAAGGAGCTGGAGGTGAGGTGAGACTCCTGCTCTGGAGGAAACTACAAGCAGAATGGCAATCATAATCATCTCTACTCCATGTTCAAATTAAAATCCCTAATAATCTCACAGCCTCCCCTTTTTTCTTGCTCTCTATCTTGATTCATGCTTCTATGAATTCTTTAAATTACATAATCTCAAAGCTTTGCAGTCTCAATGCCTTAGTCTCAATGCTGATCCCCTCCTCATCCAGATTTAATTTCTTGCATATGTATATAGACTCTTCTGTAGTGCGTATTTGCCATTTTTCCCCTTTCCTTCGGAAAATAGCCAAGTTCAAATTTTCTTTCCTTCTCACATTCAATACTGTGATATCCTAATGGAACCTAATCTGATTTCCATATTTCTACTCTATTTTTTTATCTTCTAATTTAAGCCCAAATAGGGCTGCTCACATAAATGGCACAGGTTCCAAGGACCATGCCAGACTGATCTCTTTTGATGTTCAGAAGCTAGTGTGTTTCATACAAGCTCTTTAGGTTAGTGTGACTCAACAGCACACGTACTGGACATTATACACTACTGCTGCACCGCCTCCAACACATCATTCCCAGATGAGTCATCCTAAATCCAAGATTCTGGACAAAACAGCATTTAGTGCCTTTCTTCCTGCAAGCTAATGAAGTCCAAGCTTTAAGGTACTCCATAATCTAATTCCAGCTCATAAATAAGCACTCTTGCACTTACCCCGTGCTTCCCTCAAACATAAAGACTCGCCATCACTCGTGTAATCTCCAGGAAATTCCTGTCTATTTCCTTTTGTACTCTCTTCCTTTATTTCTTGTCTAAGAAATACAAATACCATCCATTCAAAATATAGTTGTTAGGTGTCAATTTCTGTACTAATTCTACCCAGCAAGCCCCAACCAAAGGTAAAGTCATCCTTTGATATAGTTTAGCACTAACTTTGTAGAATGTGATATAGGTAAAGAAATTAATATGGGACTAAAAGCTGCATTTTAACTCTGGCTTGCCACTTAATACTGAACATTCATTTAATTTCTTAGTTTTTTCCGCTAGTCCATAAATGGATAAGTAACATATACTCTGTCTACTTCATAGAGAGCAATGGGAAGATTGGATTAGATCTTTTTTATGCCAAGAATCCAAACATCTGGGTTCTAACTCCAGCTCTATCACCTCCAAGGTCTGACCTTGGGGAAACTACTTACTCTTTCTAAGCCTCAGTTTATTCGTGGGTAAAATGTGGATCATAGTAACTCTTATGTTAAAAGGCTATGTTGAAAATTAGATGAGATGATACATGACAAGCACACAGAACAGTGTGTTTAATAAATGATATTATTGAAATAAGGGTTTAATGATTTTCTTTCAATCCTCTTTGGCATCTGGCATAGTAAATACAGACTGAATAAATATTTTCTTAAAGAAAGAAATGTTGAACATTTGAGTGAATGATTGGATAATTCATTTAGTTGTGATGTGTGGCTGAGTGAGTAATGTATTTGGCTTCAACTGGAGGCAAAGTTGATTATTAGGTAAAGTGGAAAAATAAGATTGAAAAGACAGAGCAAGTTCAGATATGAAGACTTATGAAAACAATACAGACTGTTTGAATTTGATACAGTAGACAATTGAAAATCATCATGGCTAGTTGAGCAGAGAAGCAAGACTGATAAATAAATGACTCAAAAAATATATTTTTGCAGCAAGAAATTGGGTGGATTGGAAACAGAAAAGTGTGCATATAGACAACGAGCTTTCGTTGTTAATATTGTCTATTTGCATATACATCTCACAAAATAACATGGATTTCATTATCAAAATAGTTACATATAATTGTAATTAAGCTCATTTTTTCTGTCTTACATTGTCTTGGTGAGTTGTGTATAAAAAAAGAAGATTTTGCTAAACTGATATATTCTTACAAAAAATATAAATTCCATGTTAAGGATTTATATATTTTATATACTTTAATATAGTCCTTTCTTGCTGGATCATCATAAAATTTATAGTGTGATACAATAAAAATTCTTTTATTAGTAAATCTCGATAATTAGAGGATATTAATCAGTAGGTTATTACTTTTGAGTACAACAATAAAAAGATTTGCTTCAAAACAAAATGATCAGAATACTACTTAGTGATGTTACAAGAAAATGTAAGGAACATGACGATTGATTCACTTATGGTGGAATTACACTTAACCAAAAATTATTTATGCTGAAAGTAAAGTCTATAATTTTCAAAGAGTTTACAATATGTATTTGATTGAGTTATTTGAGCTCATAATTATCCTTTATTCTAATAATACTCTTATAACAAACTGAATGGTACCATTATTTCCGGAAAAATTTAACGCACTTTTTTGCAGTTGTTGTTGAGGAACATTGTCCCTGAACTAACATCTGTGCCAATCTTCCTCTTTTTGTATGTAGGATGCTGCCACAGTATGGCTTGATGAGTGGTGTATGTCCGTGCCAGGGATCTGAACCCACAAACCCCAGGCTGCTGAAGTGGAGCACGTGAACTTACCCATTATGCCACTGGACCAGCCCCTTAATGCACTTTTGAAATTAAAATTTACAATTTTGGAATCACGTATTGACGAGAGATTGTATGCCTTCAAAGGGACAAAGGCGTAAGCTGTTTTCCACAAATCACTTGTCACAGAGTCTGACACTCACATCTCCCAAAGGAAGTCTTTTCAGAGCATTGAATATTGATATGGCCAAACATTTTAACCCACAAGTCATTGTTTCATTGATACTTTTAGGTCAAAATTACATATCCGTAAATAATTGATGATTGTGTCAAAAGTCATCACTAGTTCTTTCAAATTGTGATATTTCTAACTGTCTTCTTAACACCTAAGATTCCAAGGAGTCTTTTAAATAAATATGTGATTCATAGATATAGTTAATATCATTTTCACAATTATTTAGTTCTTTATTTAGACTTGTAGCTGTAAGTTTGTCTATATCTTTGTCTCTCCATCTGTCTCTGTCTCTGCCATTTCTCTCTGTTTCTGTTTGTCTTTCCCTTTCTCTTTCTCACACACACACACACACACACACACACACACTACACAAACACAAGTATTCATACATAATTTGAATGATCATACTGAAGCTATTAAATATTATTTTTAAATCACTCTTAAAATGGTTTAGGTCAAATTTTCTTTATTGGTTAGGGAATGTACTACTGCTATCTATTTAAAATAATGCTATGCTCAGAGAAGAGATGAAAAAACATTGGTAAAAGTTGCTAACCATAGTGAGGTCTTTGTCCTTCACTATATCTTTAAGCTCCCTCTGATGTCTCTGGTATTTTGCTCAGCTCGGATAATTCTATTGAAGATCTGCGCATCTAGTCAAATATCCTACTCTATAAATGTGCCTTAGCCAGTCATTGAATAGAAAAAGAGTTGGGAAAACTTTAATAAAATGCTAATTGTTAACAATGACTTAACCAAGTCTCTCCTCTCGCCTTTGGCCAATGCCCTTGTACAGGACTCCCTAGAGTTTTCTATGGTGTGCTCTAATCCAGCAGGTCCTCTTATTTTGGGGTGCAATGACCAATAGAGAATACATGAATGGGTCTGGATCCCCTAAAACTGTATGTAAAATTTTGTCTTTATGCTCATATTAATATTTTCAAGAACAACCTTCATCAAATCCAAGGAACTATTTGTGATCCAAAATAAGGTGAAGAACCAGTTTGGCAGGGAGGAGTAAACTTATACGCTTGGGAAAACTGAGGAACATACCCAAATTTCCTTGAAAATGCCTTTTTCCTCAGAACTCATCTACTTTTTCCCTTCTTTTCCATAATATCTCTGTGTTTATTTAACATTATAAAAGTTTTTAATTACATCATGTAAGTTCTTGGACGAATCTCTGCTATTTATCCAAATTAAGTCAAACAATTTCTATTGCCTTCTGAATCCTTTTAAGGAATGGCCCAATGTTGGACCCTTTCTGGCCTTTTAGTGCCCTGCTGACATGTGGGAGATCATCGAATTTTTCATTGTGCTCTTGGGCTCCTCGATGTATGGGACAAGGTTTGCATCATATCAATTCAGATTTTTTGGCTTTCTTAATGTCCCTTTTTTTGTGAACACATAACTTCTTATTTCTTTATCTCCACTCTCAATTAATGTGATTAAGAAAATATCCAGCTAATTCAGTTATAGAAATAAAAAGAAAATAATTATTTAAGACTCTGCTGTCATTTTCTCTGACAAATTCACTCCTTGGAAGAATACTTAACAAATTATACACATCTCATGGGGAGAATAATAATTAATACGTCATTCAGTTCACTTCCAAAACATTTTAAGGCAACTTCTTACATCAAACAGTACCCACAAATGTGGAAACACGAAGTTGAATATGATAGTTTATGACTTGAAGGAATAGGCTGTGTAGAAAGAGAAACTGGAATGGAACCAAATAATGACCATACTGTGCCACAGCTGATGGTCCATTCTTAGTTTTCTTGATTCTTACTTTTGCCTCAGTGGTAGTTTTTCTTTTGTCTATTCAGAGCGACTCTCTTTTGGGAGGAGTTTTTCTATCCCCTTTATCTACATTGGAAGGACTCCAGCAAAAAAAAAAGAAAAAATTGTCATATGTGATCTCTTCTTTTCTCTCATAACTTATTGGACCAAGGTTGGACAGCTGACTCTAGTTGAGCCAAATAGATTTTCTCTTGCAAGTTGTTAGAGCTGCAAGATTCAGAAAGGGCTGTGAGTGGCTGCTTATGACTGACAGAGGTCATGTAAACTTGGAAGCAGTAGTTCATACTCTTTTGGCCCAATGACTAGAGAAAGCCAGACACAGAGAGGGACTAGAATATGTACACAGAAGAGGAGAGCTGAGAAAGAAAGTTCTGATGGACCTTTTAGCTCTGCTGTTTAATTCCACTCTTCAAAAGGCAATAAACTCTGGCACTAGACCACAGGACTTTCCATCATGTAATTCTACCTCTGTCCTTGTGACCACAGGCAAGACACTTAACTTTTTGTACCTCAGTTTCCTCATCTATAAAAAGGAAATGATTGTAATACTATACTACTCCGTAGTAATAGTATATACTACTATAATAATTACAGAATATTACCCCAATAGTAATACTATGAGGTTTTGCAAAGATTAAATGAAGTAATACATGTAATGTATTTAGAGCAGATCTTGGCACATAATAAGCACTTGATAAATATGAGCTGATATTATCATCGTTCTTGCCATTGGATTTCATGAGATACCTTTCAATAATTAAAATAAACTCCCTCTTTTACTTCCTTAATTAATTTCTGTTACAAAAAGCTCTAAAAAATTGCCTTCTCTGTAGAGTTTTACCTTGGCATTGGTGTTATACTTGAATAGGCACCATGGGAGACAGCCTGGGCTGATGGAAAAAAATAACCTTGGCAAAATGCTTCTCTGAGCTTCACATTTCTCGTTGTTAAATGCACGTATTAATAACTATTGTGTAAAGTTGTTTTAGGATTAAATGATTTACAGTGTCTATCATCTGGCATATTGTGAATAAGCACCTATTATTACATATTACCTTTAATATTTCTGTGGATTTATTCTCATTCTTGCTGTAGTTAATATTAGCTGGTTGACTCACTTTATTGTTGCCTGATTTGTCTGAATTTTGAGTTATTTCACTTAGAAATTGAGGCAAGGTTTTGTGGTTGGGGCTCTTTAACTAGTAATTTTCAGTCTTAAAAGTAAGTACTGCAATAAAAGAATTAAGTAGTTTTATCTATTACGAGTATTAAATGTCTCATTTTTTTGCCAATTTTCCAAGAATGACAGTTAAAATAGGACTTAATATTGATAACTATTTAATCATTTCCTTGCAGTCTATACTCTTAATACATTTGTACTTCAATATATAATACATAAGTTAGTAACTGTTCTTAAAAATCTAAAATTTCAAACTTCTAGAAGAAAATTAAGATATTATGGTAATCAGAGACATTTAAAAAAGAGTTTTCGTATTCTTTACATTTCTTAGACTCTTCTTTTCTTTCCTTTTCTATTTGTCATACTAGTTTCATCCTTCTTGTGTATTTACACTCAGGATTGCATTGTTTTATTAGATACTAAATCATTGGAATTAACCTATATTAAAGCACAATTTCTTAATTTATTAATAAAATGATCCATATAGTTTTTATGTAGTATAAATCTGAGAAAGCCAATTTAATAGAGGCCCTTCTTTTCACAGCAGAAATCAGCGTGGCCAAGAAGAACTTCTGCATAAAGTCCAGAAAGGAAATATTTTACAATATTCAAGCACAAAATGCTTGTAAGCATAAAATGGCAACAAATAGGAGTTTCTTTGATATTAAAAAATATACTGTAAAAATACCCTTGTGTAAATGAGACTTTCAAAAACAGAATGACAAATAATCACAAATTTAGTAAAATAAAGGATACTCCATAAGAAAACCTATGGGCTCGATCAAAACTGTGTTCAAAGCAAAATATATAATTTAAATTATTCATTTAAAATGAAAGACAAAAGTAAATAAATTCTCATATGAATAAATTAGAAAAATAATTTATAGTAAAATAAATTAAGAAGAACTTGAAAAAAAACCTAAAATGAATTAATTTAAAAACAAAACACAGTAAAAGAGATTTAAAAATATGATGCCTGCGCTTTCAAAAGTCCATATCAGTAAGAAACCATATCAGTAAGAAAATGTTATGCTGAAAATATGAAAATACTGATATATTACTAACATAACAGTAAGAAAATTACTTCTAGCAGTCTTCTATAAAAGTTTAAAAATTTTTTAAATGAAATAAAATAAAAAAGTTTAACTGATAGAAAGATATCAATAACTTATCATTCTTAAAATGAGGAAGTGAATACAATCACAGTCATGGAAGAGATTAAAGTTAATATAAAAGATTATCAGGTACAATTCTTTTTTTTGAAAAAATGAAAATCTATATATACCGCATAATTTTCTAGCAAAGTATTAACCATCCTTGGAAAAAATAATAAAATAACTGAGCAGATTTAAGGGAGAAGAGATTATATAGTTTAATTTTGTTCTATATGTTAAAAAGCCACCAATCTTTTGGCAAGTCCTGAGAGATTTCTAGTTAAAGTCTATCTTTTCAAAAACGTATTTAACGTGTTCAACCATGAAAAAATGAAATTCTTACCAATTCATTTTAAGCTAAATACTTTAATGCCAAGAACTGATAAAGGTAGCAAAAATAAAAATCAGAATTTTCCTATAGATTAACATCATTCATTAATATGGATAAAAATGTATAAATAAATATTAGCAAATGGATCCAGGAAAGTATTAACTGAATAATTCACCATGACAAAGGAAAGTTTATTACAGGAATGTAAGGGTGGTTCAATAGTGTTCAATATATTAACATAATTCATTATACCTTATTCTAACCTAGAAAGCCTTCTGTGATCTGGCCCCTCCCTACCACCCTGCCCACAGTTTTAACCATGTCTCCCTCACCCGCTGTACTCTAATTACATTGAGCATCTTTCACTTCATTAAACATGTATGTAGCCCTCTTCTTACCGTGAAGTCTTTCCACTCGCAACTTTCTCTGCCTGCTGGAATACTCATTAGCCATGAAGTTCACAAAACGATCATTTTACTATTTGCATCACAGTAACAAAAAAATGTATGATATTTTCTATCCAACACCTTCTATCATATCCCTTTTAATTACATATACATATATGTATACACATATACCTGTATATACACGCATATATATCTAACCATGTATTATCTCTTACATTCCCTTTGCTTATGCATTCGTAAATTTCTACTCCATTGCATTCTTTTACTGTTGTAGCCCCAGAGGCTGGAAAAGTGTCTGGAACATGATAGGAACTCATTAAGTGTTTATTAATTGAATGAAGAATTACATCAAGAAGTTAATGAAGAAAAAACATCTAAATCAACAAATGATAAAAAAGAATTTGATACAATTCAGTAGCTATCACTAACAAAATGTATTAAGTAAAATAGAAGAAAATTGTATAAAGAATGTAAAGACTACCAAAACTCAACAGCAAATAACATTTCAAGATTGAAAATCAAGTGATAATCAACAAAATAGACATACAGTCAGCAAAATCAGTCCACTTTTTTTTTTTTTAAGATTTAGGTAGTACAATGAGGCAGAAGCAGAATAAAATCAAGACAAATTTTAAAAATTAAAATTACCCTTCAATTGCAGTTGATATAATTACATTACCAGAAAATGAAAGATAATTTATTAAAACTTTATTAAAATGAATAAGACTATTTAGAAAATTGGCTGTATACCAGATTAATATATAAAAATCAATAGCTTTCTCCATATTTGCAATAATCAGCTAGAAATAGAAAAGGAAAAATAATACCTCATTGACAATAGTGACAAAGATTATAAAATACTAATAAAGTTCTAAAAAGCTATTGGAGTATAAAATATTACTGAAGAACATAAAAAAATGTGAATTAATAAAGAGATATACTTTGCTACTGAATAGGAACATTTCATTTCATAATACTTGAATCACTTTTATTGAGGTATAATTTATACACAGTAAAACGTATACATTTTAATTGGGTAGCTGATAAGTTTTGACAAATTATACATCAATGTTATTTCCACCTATTTGAAGATATAGAACTCTTCATCACATTAGAAGGTTCTCTCACGCCCCTTTGTAGCGAATGCTCCCCAATCTCAGGATACCACTGATCTGATTTCTATCGATATAATTTAGATTTGCCATTTTAGATCTTCACACAAATGGAATAATACAATATATACTCTTTTATCTGGTTTCTTTCACTCAACATAAGGTTTTGAAATTTATCTACATTATTCCATCAATAGTTGTATCAGCAGTTCTTCCTTAATTTGCATACCACATCATGAGAATAAATAAAGATTTGGCCTCCTTTCAACTGTTCATGGACAGTTTGGTAATTTCTAGTGTGGGGACCTTATTAAAGTTACTGTTCTGATATTATACTTTGATATATAATTCTTTTATGGGCATATTTTATCTTTTCTCGTGGGTGAACACCTAAGAGTGGAATTACTGATTCATATAGCAAGTGCATTTAAAAAAAATTTATCTGCTTTTTTGAGATACAATTCACATACTATAAAATTCACTCATTTAAAGTATACAATTCAATGATGGTTAGGATATTCATCACCACAGCGTGTTTTAGAACATTTTCATCACCTCAGAAAGAAATCTTGTATGCCTTATCTGTCACTTCCCTCTCCCCTCATAACACCCTCTGCACTCCCAAGAAATCTCTAATCTACTTCCCGTCTCTGTAGCTTTCACTATTCTGGACTTTCATATGAATGGAATCAGGGTACATGGTTTTTGTGATTGGCTTTTTTCACTTAGCTTATTGTTTACAAGGTTTATCCATGTTGTAGCATGTATCAGTACTTTGTTCGTTTTTATGGACAAATAATATTCCATTGTATGGATATAGCACATTTTGTTTGCTCATTTATCCACTGATGGGCATTTGGATCGTTTCCACTTTATGACTATTATAAATAATGCTGGTGCATGTGTTAGTTTATAAGTTTTTGTGTGAACATATGTTTTCATTTCTCTTGGAGTGGAATTGCTGAGTCATATCATAACTCTATCTTTAATCATTTGAGAAACTATCACATTGTTTTCCAAAGTGGTTGCTCTATAATAAATCCCCACAAGTGGTGTATGAGGATTCCAATTTCTCCACATCCTCACCAATACTTGTTTGACTCTGATTCTATCCATCCTATTGCGTGTGAAGTGATATTTCATTGTGGTTTTGATTTGCATGTTCATGATGACTAATGGTGTTGAGTAACTTTTTATGTGCTTAATGGGCATTTAAATATCTATCTTGTCTGGAAAAAAACCTATTCAGATTCTTTCCCAAAACTTTGATTAATTGGGTTGTTTGTCTTCTTCTTAATAAGTTGTAAGAGTTCTTTACATATTCCATATAAAATTCTGTTATAAGATACATGATTTACAAGTATTTTCTCCCAATCTATGATTGTCTTTTCACATTTTTGTTGGTGTCCTTTGAAGTCCAAAGTTTTAAATTTTGATTAAATTAATCTGTTTTTTCTTGCTTTTGCTTTTGGTATCATATTTAAAAATCTCTTGCCAAATCAGAAGTCATGAAGTTTTACCTCTGTTTTCTTCCAAGAGTTTTATAGTTCTAGCTCTTACGTTTAGGTCTTTGATCCATTTTGAATTAATTCTTGTATATAGGGTGAGATAAGGGTACAACTTCATTCTTTCACATGTGGCTATACAGTTGTCCCAGTACCATTTGTTGAAGAGATTCTTCTTTGCCTATTGAATGATCTGGGCACGATTACCAAAAATCGGTTGGCCATGTACGTAAGGATTTATCTCTGAACTCTTAATTCTATTCCATTGATCCATAATGACTTTGCTTGTGCCAGTATACTTTCTTTTTTTTTTTCAGCCTTACTAAGGTATCATTGACAAATAAAATTGTAACATATTTAAAGTGTACATTCTGATGATTTAGTATATGTATACATTCTGATGATTTAGTATATGTATACATTGTGAAAGGATTTAATATATGTATACATGTGTACAATATATGTATACATTATGAAACATACATATATGTGTGTGTTTTAGAGATAACATTTAAGTTCTAATTGCTTAGCAAATACAGTAATATGAACTACAGTCATCATTTTATACATTAAATCTTCAGGCTTTATTCATCTTGTAGTTGAAAGTTTATAGCAATTTACTACCCTCTCCCTTATTTCTGCCACCCCTAACCCCCTGGCAACCACTTTTCTATTCTCTGCTTCTATGAGTTTGACTTGTTTTCTAGATTCTACATATAAATGATACCATTCAGTATTTGTATTCTTCTGTCTAGCTTACTTCACTTAGCGTAATGGCCTGAAGCTTTATTCATGGTCTCACAAATGGCAGATTTCTTTTCTTCTCATGGATGAATCATATTCCATTGTATATATAATATGCCACATCTTCTGTATTGAAAGTCCACCTTATCAATTTTGTCTTCCATGGATCATACTTTTGATGGTGTATCTAAAAAGTTATTGCTAAACATAAGATCACCCAGATTTTTCTCCCCTTCTTTTAGAAGTTTTATAGTTTTTCATTTTACGTTTAGGTCTATGATCTATGTTGAGGTAATATTTGTGAAAGGTGTAAAATCTGTGTATAGATTCATCCTTTTTCATATATACATCTAATTGTTCCAGCATTGTTTGTTGAAAGCCTTTTTTTTTTCCCTCCATTGCATTACCTTTGCTACTTTGTCTAACGTCAGTTGAATATAACTGTGTGGTTCTATTTTTGGGATCTCTATTGTGTTCCATTGATTTATGTGTCTATTCTTTTGATAACAGCACATCTTGAAGTGAAGTAGTGTCAGTCTTCCAACTATGTTCTTCTTCACTACCACTCAGTGCCCATATTTACTGTCCCTTGTGGATGTTATTAAGGCTTTTTTTAGGCCTTGTTCAGGCGGATCTACATACTGAGTGCCTTGTTCTAGGGTATTTTTTCTTAAACTTAAAACACACTTCTGGTATTTCGGCTTGATGCTCAGTCTGTTTGGGAGGTTTTAACAAGATCTCTACATTCTGGCAGAGCCAGATCTCCACTGTCCCTCAGCACTGTCTGACCTGTAGAATCTCTTTTTTTCTCAAACTCATAGCAACAACTCTCTGCTCAATCTGCAAATATACAAGCTAGCTCTTAGTCAAGGATTTATGGGTAAAATTGCCCCCTAATTTAGCTCCTTCCTCTTTAGTGTTCCGCTCTACAGATTCCGGGTGCTTCAACTACCCTGAACTTCAGTTCCTGTCTCCTCAGATAAATATGACTTCTATTTTCAGCTTTGATTCCCAGGCACAGAGAGAAGGATATTTGTTGAAGAATTGTTTATAGTAACCCCCCTCCCAAATGGAAAATGTATGTCCATCAAATGATCATGATTAAATAAATTATGGTATATATGCATTATTAGGATGAATGAATTTGATCTTTTATGTATTGAAATGAGAAAGAGTAATGGTATAATCACAGCAAAAAATGCAAGATATAGAAAAAAGAAGCCATTAGAAATTTAAAAATGCATACACACACACACATACCCCAACACAATTAGAGAAATTTATTGAATGATATGACCCAAATGAATAGATCCTTTTGTACTAATGGGTGTAAACTCTGAGCCAATAGGGTAATATTTTTTAATGAACTAGAGAGCTCCATGCTTTAGTCATGGAAACAGAATTTATCTTGAATTGGTGCCATTTTAACAGTGAAAGTGAGTGCTATTTATTAATAATTGCACTGGGAAAATAAGCATAAAGTAGAGCTGTCCTGGGAAACCAAGATGTATGATCATCACATAGCAGGCCATGGGGATGAAGTTTGGTGTAAGTATTTGTCTGTACACAGCTCTTTTTTACTATTAGTGCCATAGTAGCCTCTCATTCAATTTCCAAAAAGGAAATATTCTATTTATTAATATGATTTTTAGTCACTTTTTGTAATTTTAATGTTAGCACGAGATAGAATTCTTTAGTCGATTTTTGGTTTTGATTACTTTTACCATTACTGTCTTTGCTTTTTAAATTTTATGCTGATTGATAACGGCACCATTATAAATCATACAGTGGGGTCGAATGTTAAGGTCAATAGATCCTTGGGTAAAAATAGAAGGGTAAAAAAAGCTATAGAGTCATATTAGGCACATGTAACTAATATGTTCTTTTCCAACTGCAATTCTCTGTACATGGAAGAAATCAACATACTTTTACCAATGCAGAAAAAGAGTTTCTGATTCCATATACTCCTCAACAAGTGAAATCGCTGTCTCTCCAGCATCTGGAAAACAATGCTCAAAATATTAGAATTTAAAATACTTGGCCAATTTAATCTTTGGTCACATTGTAGCTAGCAAGTGATTATCAGATAAAAGATACTTTTTGAATAAAAGATTATATGTTCATATCATTAAAAAGAATATATTAGATTTTAATATATATAGATGTGGTGTGATTAATAAGTATTAGGGACTCAATATAGGTGAGGATCAGAGTAGACAGATCTCAAGCAGGATAATTTTCATTGGGTTGACTATGGTTTTTGAAGAATTGATAAGGGTAACCCAGGAGAGAGGAGTTGGGTAGACATTAGTAGGTGTGAAAATTTGCTTTGTATGTGGGGAAGGGAAAAGTAGTCAATGATGACATCTATCAATTGCTACTTCTTTATACAGCCCAGAGAACCTTCTAAACACTTTAGAAACACAATCTGATTTAATTCTTACAACAACCCTGCCAGTTATGAATCATCCCCATTCTACAGAAGCTTTCATTAAATGATTTGCTTGAGTTCACATAGTTAGCATTCTGGTGGCAGCATCAAGATTGAAACTAAGGAGAATTAGGCTCAACACTTTGTATCTGATAGCTCCTGGGTGGTGAGGCTGTGCAGTAGAGCAAAGTAATTATAGAATGTAATCATTTTCTTTTCTGATACCCAGATGCTTTCTCATTCATTACGTGTATTTTTAAAAAAATTCAATTGTGCTGATAACTTTTTTCCTCAAACATTTTTCCATCCTTTTCTTTCATATCAAGAAAATAGAGGCCAGGCATACTTTTGGAGCAGGATATCATATAGTTTTTCTAATATCCACTATGTCAGGTCACATAAATGACACTTCATTAAGTTTATTCTTCGTGTTTGTGGGGTAGTACACAGATTAACGTGAGAGTTATGCTTCTATTGTTTAAGTAATTTCAATGTTTCGGAGTATTAGAAACCTCTGAAGGGAGTGTTTAAGGAAATCAATCAGCCAAGCTATATAGTAATGAATGCCTGAGGTAACATGGGCATTAATCGGAAGTACAGTGGTTTCTCCAAGGGGTATGGACAGAGTAGATATTTGAGCTAAATTACAAGGAGGACAAACGGTATTTTAAACACTTATCTAATAACATAATCCAAGAACAAATTAGAGCAATCTAAAATAAAACTCCATAATATTATATAATTATTTTTATATTTAACACACTCCTTTATCCCTTCCATATGAGAAACTACCAACTGAGAAAATGATATCAGAAAAATTATGAAATGTTTTTAGAAAATATTCAGGGTCCATGATAAGCTCATTACTGGCTTTAAAACTTGAGCCTGCCAAAGAAAAATAAATATGGTGAGCAAGAATAAATCTGAGCACAGATTGAATGTATTAGTTTTCTCATATTGATATATAGAACAAAATAAAGAAATATGAAATTAAAATATCCAAACTTGAGGCATCTGAGAGAAAATGTGATCGTTGTCACTTTGCAAATCTAGCATCTTTTTTTTTTTAATGTCAGAGTCATTTTCTAATCTTACTCCTCCTATTTGAAGATGACGTTCAATTATCCTAGAAGTGGTATAGAAAATATTTCAAAATTTTTAAATTATCTGTGCATATAAATGTAGTAATGCAATAGAAACAATGGCAGCCATAATGACTGATAGAAAGCTATATGTCAGGAGATAAGATATATAATAATGCATATAGTTATGAAGTGCTATGAATATTTTTCTGAGTTCCATGGCTCACTCAAAAGCACTGGGCAAGGATGTAGAGGTTTTTGTTAAAAACAAACAAACGAAACATTGCAACAATAACAATACAATAAATCAGGAGATTAACTTTCAAAAAGATAAGGTAAAAATGAGATTATTTGATTTTTAGAATTTTGATGTTTTCATGAATTTTCAGAATATATAATGTTTCTTAGATGTCAAATAGATAAATTTGAAAGGGACTAGTGTTAATTGGTTCTTATATTTCCTTCTTAGAAAAAGTATGATAAACGCTACAAAAAATATAATGGGAGAAGTGAAAAATATGAGAAGATTATAATAAATCCAGTGTTTAATATGCATATATGTTTGTATAGATACATGTGTGAGTGTATGTATATGTATATATAAATCTCACTATTGCTAATTTTTTGTTCTTATCACCCTCCAAAAATTACAGTCCTGGAAAGACATTGTAGTTTGATTTCTGCCTTTATTATATTTTACAGCTCCTCAAGAAAAGAATATTCCACCATATTCCATTTACATCTTTTTATATGCCCAATGCCATGAATCTTGATCTTCTCAAGGACTCCTTCCTACACCAATCAACCCGTCATATACAAGGAGAATCACTAGTATCTATGCCTATGCTTGTGTTCTCACATCCATGATTCAAAAGGAAAAATAGTCAATTGCTTAGTTGTTCCATGTAATTATTGTGTTATATAGCTATTTCCTCAACTTATGCTTTTAAATGACAAATAGGCTCATTTCTTTTAGCTTTTCACACATTTTCAATATTTTCACATATTCAAGACTGGAATAAAAATTGGAATTACAAATATTCCTTCCAGATATATTTATGCATTTGTTTTTATTCCTTCCCTGCCTTCTCAACCTTCTCCAATGACTTCTCGGACACCTCTTAACTTTTTCTCCTATGAAGTAGAAACCTTGTAGTTCTCATTATAGATCATAACATAGTAGAGTCCAATTGAAAAGGTGCATAATTAAGAATTCAGGCACTCAACGGTAAAGGGCAAAGAAGTATAATGAAAAAAGCACAGATTTTCAAGTTGGAAAAGTAAAGCCTACCTTTGCCATTCACTAGCTGCATGATTTTGAACAAGTAACCCAAACTCTGTGAATTTTGGTTTCTTAATATGAGAAGGGAAAACAATAATACATACTGTACTTCAAAAGATCGCCGGGTGAATTCGGTGAAATAATGTAAATGCTCAATGAATGAGAGTTAGTATTAGGATATCATAGATATAGACTTTAAATTTCACCAGTGTTTATTAAAGTTAATGAAATCTCATTTATAATTTGATGCATTAAAAATTTTAAACTAATAATGAGGTGAAATTCACTGTCTTAGTGTGTTCAGTCTGCTATAAAAAAATACCAGAGACTGGGTAGCTTATAAGGAACAGGTGTTTATTTCTCACAGTTCTGGGGGCTGAGAAGTCCAAGATCAAGGTGCTGACAAGTTTGATATCTGCTGAGACCCTGCTTTCTGAATCATGGATGGCAGTCTTCTCATCACATCCTCACATAGTGGAAGGGGCAATCTAGCTCTGGGATTGCTTTTATAAGTGCACCAATCCCAATCATTAGGGTTCTATGGATTTATCTCTATGAATTTATTGATTCTGCGTATTTCATAAAAATGTAATCATACAATGTGTGAACTGTCTGACTTCTTTCACTTAGCATAATGTTTTCAAGATTTGTCTACACTGTAGCATATATCAGCACTTTATTCCTTTTTATGGATGAATAATATTTCATTGTGTGTATACATGACAATTTGTTTATCCATTCATCTACTGATGGGCATTTGAGCTGTTGGTACATTTAAGAAAATAAAAGCGTTGATTGTCTAACAGTTAGTCTCACTGGAAAGACTGATACCTGAGTCTCTGTTTCTGTCGCTTTCTCTCCTGTATCCACTAAAGGAAATGTGTGCCAGTAAATGAACAAGATTCTACCCCAGAGCCAAACATAGTAAACCAGTGATTTTCAATGGTGGATTCAGAGTTATTCCTCCTTGAAAACTTTTTCTGATACATGGATGAGCATTTTTAAAAACTGCTTATCTTGTCTCCACTGACCACATATATTCTTTCCATTCTTATATGTCACCAAACTATATTCTTCATCAGTATATCCTCCTTTTCAAGAAATACTGCCATAGATAGTAACAATTATTGATCAGATTGTGTGAGTCCCTCAATTGTGCCAGGCATTACAAAGAAGCTTGAGAATGACCACTAAACCAGTAATTTTACAATCCGTCTTTGAAAATGTAGGAATCTTTTACTTTTGCAGAAATAAATGCATTGATTTATCTACTCAGAGTTTAGTGGTGTTTCAAAAAGCATTTCAGCTCGAGTGAGATGAGAATGTAGCTTCAATGATTTTTTGTCTGTTTATCATCTTGAAGCCAGTGTGAAACCACTGTTATGGTCTTTTGATATTTCCTTGTGCTATAGGAAGTTAAATGAGAATAAAAATTAAAGAGAGAGAGAAATGTTGTGCAAGTGTTAACTCATATTTTGGGAAAGGAATGAGCGTTTCTATTAGATTCTGAGTATAATCGTTAGAGAAGCTGTCTAATTCTCTTGTTTATTATGTCTGGTATGCTTTGAGCTTATGATGGTACCATTAACATGAACAATGTTAAATAAAACTTAACAGATTTAGAATTTTATTCTCACCAGCAAATTTTTCAAAGATTTGAGTCATTTGCAATAGCAAAGTATACTTTTCTTTTAAAATGATTTTGTCAACGGTTGTTTTTTCACTTTTCTTTTATTTGAATGTGAAAATTTCTTCAAAATATTTTGAAGATATGGCATCCAAGTAAATGATCTGGAACTCTCTGATGCAGTGTATATAATCCTTACCATTTACAAACCACAGTGTCTCTCTAAAAGCCGTGCTTTTAGCAATTCAGTTAAAAAGCTCTTGAAAAAGTATCTTATTGTACCAAACACATTTGAAGATAGTTGAAATCATACGCTAGTCAAATGGAAAGGAACATATTTGATAGAAAGGCAAAGTTTCTCATTCTAAAATGTCAAATTGTTTTCAATCTCAAATTTTACAAGAAATTTAAAAGCATCCTTGGCCTCTTACTATTTTTTCTGTAACCCTTAGTATCATTTATATACAAATGAATACCGAAAAGAGATACATATTTATTTATTTTTCCTTCTATTAATGTAACAACTGCAATAAAATTAGGAATTACCAAGGGAGATACCTCTTAGTAAGAGATATATCGACAATAGCCTTCAATTGCTTCCTTAACGTGCTCTCCCTTTTTCTTTTTTGCAGGGACATTTTCAAACCTTCCACTCCCGCCAAATTTCTGACAGAGAAGCCTCTACTTTATAGACAAAGCGGAAGCCATCAGAAGGACAAATGCCTAATATTACCTCTACTGAACATGCAAACCTGCTCTATTAATCTTAACCACTATTTTCTCTCCCTCTCTGCTGATAAAATAAAGGCACCACTTTCCCACCTGTGTTTTGCAACCTGAGCCTTCCCACCTTCTCTCTTTACTATTGATTATCCCTTCTCTTGCTTGTGTATTCAACTCATTTGTTTCTTTTAGATAATCTTTAAACGTGATCAAGTATTTCTCATTTGAGCATTTTTAAAGATATCAACAAAAGTATTAGTAAAAATAATGAATACAACAGTCCTTCCAGCTGCTGCTTGATCTCAACCCACCTTTTCATAGACAACGTTTTAAAGAAAGATCTGTATTTACATCTCCATTTTGTCACCTATCACTGAATCCTCAACCCTTCCAGTTTGATTTACACCTCTAATTCCATTCTAATGTGACCTATGACTACAATGTCATTAGGTCTAATGAACATTTTTCGTTATCAATGTTATGTTAACTGTCAAAAGCGTTTGACATTGTTGGCCCTGGCCTTCATCTCTAAGCACTCTATTAACCTTGGCTGACTTGATATAACACTATCTTACCATTTTGTCTGTTTTTTCACGTGCACCATCTCTCTTTAGTATTTTTCCTTGTATCTCCTCTCTTTTCACTCTGTATGTTGTACCTAGGTAATTGCATTCATACCTATGGCTTAAATTTTCACCTTTATGAAGGGGGCTCATAACTTTTTATATCCAGACTCTAAGTCTCCTCGGAGCATCAGATCCATGTATCCAATGGCCTATATGACAGTTACACTGGGTCTCTCAAGAGTAATTCAAATCAAACTTTTCAAAATTGAACTTTGTGATATTTCTCCTTTGGTTCTGAGCACCATTCTCCATTAAGGTGCCATCCTTAATACCTCCCTCCCACCCTTCATCCATGTGTATAATACGAAGTCTTATTGACGTTACCTCCTAAGTGTATTCACCTCTCTGTCTCTTCATTCCCATAACTAAAGTAATTTCTCATATAAGGCACAGAATATCCCCTTCACCTCACTCGCTAGATCATCTCATGTCACCCTCACTGGGCTCACCATAGATCAGCCAGAGTGATTTTTCCGAAACATAAGGCTGGTCATATCACTCACAAGCTTAAAGGAATTCTAAGAATCAAATCCTTGATATAGCTTAGCTTTGTAAGCCCCTTCCTACATCCCTAGTCTTACTTCACAACATGCTTTTAGCAAGGCTGGTTTATATCTAGTTTTCCAGAATACACATATACTCCTTTATGACACAAACCGTTACCTCTGCTACTTCTCTTAACCTTAGCTTTTACCTAGTTATTGTCAGTGCTTCCATGACTCATAGCTTAGCCAGATCATCTTCAGGGAGGGCTTACCTATTCTCACTGACTAGGTTAATTTTCTTGGTTTTAAGCTTGGAGAATACTTACTAGCTCTTCTTCAAAATGTTTGTTACATCTAAAGTTTCAAATTTAAATATTTGATTCTTTCATTAACATCTGTCTTCCCTACTAGACTATAAACTCTATGAGCACAGGTTCTGTGTTTCTTTGTACTCATCATGGAAGCCCCAGTACTTAGTACACTGCCTAGCACCAGTAGGCCCTCAAGAAATAGTCACTGGATGACAAAATAAATGAATGAATTATAGGTGTTATAATTATGAGAATAGAAATTTTGGTACTGAGAAGTAATCCTCATTGTAACTATTAACTCAACAGAAATTCAAGTTAAAATTAAGTACAATTACCAACTCTAAAAATGTGATAGTGTATCATTATTTGATTTTGTTGAGACTAAATCTAAAACAATAGTATCATTTAGGTGTAACATGTTAGAAAAATGGTATGTGATGAAGACAAAGTGGGAGAATTTCCAAGAAAGACAGTGAAAATGATAAATGAGTTAGAGAGATTGAGTCATGTCGGAAGAATAATAATGATCAGCTCAGCACTGAATTTGCAATAGCATTCTACATAGACTATGACAGAACTTGTTTTTAATGTTATGTCTCCACTCTTACTATTTTAATTGATACATTTCATCAAATTATATTATTCTTTTCCAAATAATTATATTTTAAATGTATGGCTCAGCCATGGCTTAAAGGAAATATAATCATCATCTATAATTATTAGAAGCATACAAACATTAATTGAGGATAGAAAGTGTTGGATAGAAGGATTAGTTCTAGGATTAATAGAATGAATTAGACTTGGGAAATTTTCAATCAAGCATAAAATTCCTTTCCAAAATATTAGTTTTTCTAAGATGAGCGAATGCTCATAATATTCATTATGCAACAATTTAAAGAAATAGCCAGGCTGGGGTGGTGTTGAGGATGGGGCCTAAAACTCAGAAAATAAATAAATAAAATAAAAATAAAGCAAATATTGGAAATACAGTGTTGTTCATAATCTCTTTGTTTCAAACATGTTTCCTATAATTTTAAAACTTGTGGTCATTATAAATATTTACTGTATTTTAACTTTGATTCCATCTATTAAACTTTTTTAGATTTGAAAATTAGAAACATCTAATGACAAAAGTAAAATTTACTCATTTTCTTAGAACAAAAAAAACCCAAAAAACTACATTAGGAGGGATTTGTGATCTTGGATGCTGACACATATGTCAATATTATTTTAAAATTTTATTTAGGAATTTATCAATATTTGAATATTCTTGACTTTTGTGTTCATGTATTCTTTTCCTTTGTGTTTGTCAGGTTCAATTCACAGTCTCATCCTTTTCCCTGTATGATGACAAGAATACAATCACTCTGAAACACATAGATGAACAAATACACAACGGAGAGAAATTAATTTCCTTGCCTTCTTCTTGGACACTCCACTATCTATATTTTCTAGATTTGTAGCTGTGTGGTCATGTGACTAAGCTCACACCAGTAGAATGTGAGAGAAAGGGATGGATGCAACTTTCACCTCACATTTTAAGAGGAAATCCAGAGCTCTTTCCCTTTTCCACTGGCAAGAATAATAGTGACTCACACACCTTGGAAGGCCTTTGTGAACACGGCAGAGCTGCCCTCCTGGACCCTAAACAGCCCACGAATCAGAGCTGCCAACCGACATTGAACACTTACTTCCGAATGCTCCCTGATTGAGGAATGACCTGGGTATTTTGGTGGAGCAGTTAAGCCCTTTATCGTGATTAATACATATGTGAATAGAAAAAAACAAAAAATGTTTGAAATTTTATTCATTGTGTATCAATAATTATAATCTAAATAAAGTAAAAATACCCCAAAAGCATAGTTGCATTTTGGGCTTGAGTTGAGTAACAGGAGGTTATGGAAAGATCGTGAGACTTCTAGGTGGTCTGTGGGTTTGCTGACATCTCCAAACTTTCCACCAGTTTGGTGTTTTCCTTTATTGCCTTTTGGAATTAAATACTTGAAAATGAAATAAAGATGGCACTTGAAATTTGAAGACTCCACTTTGAGCTAAGCTTTTGGGGCAAGTATCCACAGATTGCCTAAGAATGACACCAGATGGATTTTGTGGTAAGAACTCCCTAATCTTGTGTCAATATAAATTAATTCTCCTGCAACAGCACTTGGTGTAAGATCAGTAGCAGAACACATTTTGTGAGAAAACATACGAAAACAGTCAGTTATAAGCCCATGTCCCACTTAGGGTGATTAAATTTGCTGACCTTAGTAACTTCATCAGAGGTTTACTGTTCCCATTTAACTCTCATTTTACCTTGAAGGAGAGAGATGTTAAATGTTCTTTTGTCTGTGTTGAGTGCTTCCTTGGTGCCATTTTGTGGTATTTGCAGGCCTCTCTGACATTATCAAATGGATTGACATTTTAGATATTTGCAGTGCTCAGCGGGTACTAATTCAGCGAAAGTGAACCACAAGCTTCTTTCACTGCGGCACAGCAAGTGATGTGTGTCTGTTTAATCACAGGAGCTGAAATGAGATCAAAAGGCACTGTTGTTAAAGTCCTAAAACTGCTGTCACAGCAACCACACCTGGAGGCGTCCTTGAAGGAAAAAGCTGAGCAGCGAAGAGCCTACTTAGGCCACAGGCTTATGTGAACCCATTAACCCAGCTCAGCAGGAAAGTCTCTCCTAGCGTGTAACATTTCCATACTTCTAGTAAATTTTTTAATGGTGCATCTCCATCATTTGTGAACCTCTCAGCAATTCTTGATTTTTTTTTACTTTAAACTGAATTTTTACATTCTACGCTTTGTCAGAGTTGAGAATCCAAATAGTCTAAAAAGATGAAAAATATAAATCATTTTACATATTCACTGTCACAAATTTTTGAGACTTGATCCCAAAGGAAATTGAGAGAGTAGGAAATGGTAGTACTGACTTTTTGGCTATTGAGATTTCATACCTCATGTGTTACTTACAGATTCTATAATGACGAATGTTAAAACATCAGTGAATGGAATGAATTCACTTTCCTAAAATTTTATCCCAAGACTTCTTTTCCACAAATCATGGACTTTATATATAATCCCCAGTATTTTTAAATAGTCCATCAAATAAACCATCTGTAGTATTTTAGATTAACTTGAATATCTTTAGTCCTCATCTTCCTGCAAACAAGAAAGAGTTTGCATTAAGATTTTTACACAAATTCTCCTGGCTTACCTCAGTCACACATATACCTCCAAAAACTTAGCATTATTCCATCCTAGCCTTCCTGAAGAGGTTTAGGGTATCATCAAACCTGTGCATGTCTCATATATTAGTATAGAAAATAGTAAAGGCCAGGCTCCTGTACCTTGACTTGCTGTGTGTTTAGACTATATTTAAGAGATCAGTAGGACATAAAGGTTAAAAAAATTGGTTAAATATAAATTGAAAAAGTCAATATGTGTTCCAGTTTATGTGTATAAGGCTTATTAGTATGACAGTGGGGAGTCCCTGAATAATTTGGAAGACAGTTCAATGACTTTTGTTCTGCAGTGTGCTCCATTTGCTTCTCATCCTAATTCATAACATTCTTGGGTGTCAGGCAAGAAGCTTAAATTTCTTCTAATTCCTTTGCTTTGTAGTTAAAGAAAAGAATTAACAAAGTAGCAAAAAATAAAATAAAATAAAACCATGGAGATTACGGGAAAGGAAAAATAAATAATTGCTTTGGGAGTGTTTACAAATGTCCCTCCTCTCACATTGTCCCAAAGGGAAACTGATTTCACATCAGATCCTCAGCATATTTTCCCCACTGGGTTTCTGTAAGACAGCACTGAGGCTTTCATAAACAGATCCAAAGAGTGTGTGGCAGAGGACAGGGCCTGTAAGGTAGGAGCAGAAGGAGAAATATTAAAGTAAGAGATTGTCTCTATTTTCAAGGTACTGAAAGAAAATACTTAGCTGCACAGGCTATAATAAAAGAAATATTTATTGGCATAGCACTATTCTAGGAGTGTGGGTGAATGAAACATGGATCCATACCCTTATGAAGCTTTCACTCCAGCGGAAGGAGACTGATAATAGATATAATAAATAAGTAAACTATGTATTCTGTTAGAAGGTGAAAGTTTTCGTTACAAAAAGATAAGATGGATGGAGAACGTGGACATGGTTGGTAATGGGGGACTTATGGCAAGTTTAAATGCAGTTATAAGAATTGGCCTTATTGAGCCAGTGAGATTTGCACTGAGACTTGATGACCAATGCTGACTGGAGGAGGTTTTTAAGAGAGAGGAGATAAAAGAGAATGCACGTGAGTGGTACATGGAAAACAAAGGTGCAGGAGAAAGGAAATTATTTTAAGTATTTCATAGACTATGTATTCCCTTCTTAGTATTTGTGAAATAATAGTAATAAGCCTCAATAATTTGAAATTACTTTTGTTAAGACTGTTTTTTTAGAGCACTTTTAGGTAAACAGCAAAATTGAGAGGAAGGTAGAGATGTCCCATATAGCCCCTACCCCACACATGCAGCGCCTCTCCCACTATCAACATCCCCCACTGGAGTGGTACATATGTTACGACTGATGACTGCACATTGACACATCATTATCACCCAACGTCCAAAGTTTACATTAGGGTTCACTCCTAGTGTTGTACATTCCTGGGTTTGGACAAGTGTGTAATAAAATGTATTCATCACTATCATACAGAGTAGTTTCACTGCCCTAAAAAATCCTCTGTGTAATTCTGAAATTTCTTCTGATTGCTTTATTCTTTTGACCTTGACACCACTCTAAGACTAAGTCCCATGAATCATAACTTTACAAGTATTAGAACAATGTTAATAATAGTAGCAAATGCTTTTATAATCCCTATAATGTTCCAAGCCATAAAGTACTCCCCCAATACTAACTCATGTAATCTTGTCAAAACATACGAGGTAAATAATTATTATTACTGTATTTTACAAATGAGAAAACTAAGATGGGGAAAGGTTAAGTACTAGCTAGTAAGAGAAGAAACAGGATTTATGCATGGGCAGGCTGACTCTGATTCCATGTTTTTAACCATTAGGCTGAAGTACAGCTCCAGTAACCAGCAATACTCCCTTAACTTCTGTATCTATTTTGTGAAATAAGATACTCGGATGTTTCCCACAAAACACAGACCAAGTGGAAAGTTCCTTGTCTATTTCTCAGTCTTGCTAATAAATTCCACACTAGCCATAAATTCCAAGCTAGAAAATAATAGTACAGCTGAGTTTAGGTGTCGTTGGTATGAGAGGAATTGATTCTCAAGTTTACCAGTATTTAAACCTTGCTTTCTTTTTCTCTTATTATATTATTTGTGTGTTCTTTTATAGATGTAGTACTTAAATATTCACGTATATTTCTCTCCCTCTCTACCTCACTTCACTCTATTCTCTCTCCCACTCTCCCCCACTCAAATCTCTTCTTTTTGGCTCCAGAATATGAAGAAATGGTAGCATCTAAGATTATATGAGAGGGAACTCAGTGGCTCATTGGGTTTTGACTTGGCCTTACCTTAGGGAGCAGATTGGAAAGACATCCATGGGAGTACCATTTATTAAGTATCCACTCTGAGACAGGGGCTGCTTTTCCCGATCTCACTTCCTCTGTATTCTCAACTTCTTCTCTGTAGCTTAGGATCATCTTCTTGATCTCTCCTCTCTTCCTCCATAGGATATGGCTTCCTTGGCAGCCCCGTTAAGTAGGGGCTTGTTTTCTCTCATTTCCTTAGAATCTCCTTTTCTGGTGATGAGCTGGTATGTTTCTTGCTTCATTGCCTCTTCCAGGCCTTTATAACTCTCTTTTCTCACATTCCTAGTTTCTGATCTCCTGTCATCAGAACCTACATCAGTAGAACCCTTATATCTCTAGAACCTGAGTTCCTGCTTATCAGTTTTTGAATATCTTATTCTTTGGCTTATTTTCAGTCTCTTTGACATTTCTATTATTGATCTTACAATTTTAATACCTATATGACTTACCTAGACTGCTCAAATCCTTGAATTTATCTACTCCCAAGACTTTATCTATCACTCCACCTCAGCCACTCACTCACTAAATCTTGAGATTAGCAATAACTGTAACTCCTTTATGATCTTAATTTTAAGAATTTAACTCTCTACCCTCCATCTTTTTACTCTCCAGTTTTCCCCTTTACTATCCTGATGTGAGCGATCCTTTTACCCTAATTGAATTTACAGTTTATTTTTCCTGCCATTTTTCACAATCTCTTACTCCTCCATGACAGGTCCTCATTTCCCTTCATATTCAGTTTAAATTCCGTGTACCATCATTATAATCACTCTGTAACTCTCAACTTACTTTAATTTCCTTCACTTTGTTGTACTTAGTTGGCAAAAAAAAAAAAGGACTCCAAATAATTCAAACTCTCTCTACCCACTGTATGCTTACATTGATAGAGTCGCGTATAGCAGAAGAAACCATAAAATCTTGATGGGTAGTCTCACTTGAATTTAATGGGCCCTAACCTCAACTGGGGTAGTTAGATCTGTCTAGTAACATTATATATTTCCCTAGTATATTCAGTTTTGTATTAGATGACCATTCCCATACCCTTTCTTCTTTCTTCAAGCCGCAGTACCTTCTTCTCATTCTCTACTTTAGCTGGTAATCTTGTTTTTGATTAAACTGAGGGAAGAAAAGCAATAAGAAAGGTAGCAATACAATAAGAATGTCCCCAACCTGCCCCCTCATGTATTTGGCCCCTATTTCAGCAAAAGGTACTGAAGGAGTTGTCTATTCTCATGGTTTCCAAATCCTTTCCTCTCATTTTTTCTTAACTCTACTCCAGATGGGCTTTCACTAACATTTATTCACTAAACCTACTCCTGGCAGAGTCAACAATGATCTCCATTTTGCTAAATCAAATGGTCAATTCTCAGTCCTCTCTTATTTGACCAAATAAACACTCTTTCTACCTCTAAATAATATTTTCACGTGGCTTCCATCATACAATACTCTCTTGTTCTTATCACAAGTTCTATCAACAGTTCACTGGACTGATAATTCAAATGCACATACATTGTCTTAACGATAAACAAGAAGAGATAAATCTTACTAATATACCTCAGGAAACTAACATTGCTTTGATATTAAAATTGGGCAAGGGCTATATCATAAAATTATAGACCAATTTCACTTATCACAAATAGGTCTAAACGTACTAAAGGAAATAATAGCAAACTGAATCCAATGCATGTATATATTAACCCAGTAAAATTTATCACAGAAATTTGAGAATATTTTCTTATTAGAAAGTGTATTCACAAAATACACTAAGATTGATGGAGGAAAAAATTTGTCTTCTTATCTGGAGATGAAGAAAAATGTTTGATAAAATTCAACAATCACTGAGGTTTTTAATTCAACAAAACTCTTATTTAACATAAAGGGATATTTATCAGAAGATTAGAGAAAAATTAAAAATTCGTGATAAAATATTAAAGCATTCTCTATAGAACCAGAAAAAGACAAGAATAACTACTATCAATATGTTTATTTCAGTTTTACATTTTGCTTGAGGTTCTACCAAATACACTGAGAAAAGAAAAGAGACAAAAAAATTTACAAGGAATAGAATGGAAGAAACGCAGCTATAATTCACAGACAATATGATTATCTATGAAAATCAAGGAACATATACAACCAAATTCATAATTTGCTGGAAGCAAGATCATGGTCAAAATCAGGGATTTCCTTACATGAAAGAATGAACAATAAATTTATGAACATGTAATTAAGAAAAATATTACCTTATTTATAATAGAAACCAAAAACATAAGGAGTATATATCAATTGACCAATAAATGTAAAGACTTTTGAAGGGAAAATCATCAAACTATTTTAAATTGTGTAAGACAAGTCAAGACTTTCAAAGGAAAAATAGTAAAAAAAATAAAATACAGAAAATGATATAAATAATTGGAGAGAGAAAACACAGTGTCAGTATCTTTAAGATGACAATTTATTCCCAACTAATCTTATAAATTAATTGGAATTTCATTTAAATTTGTGTTTTTGACAGAACTTCACAAGCTGATCTTAGAATACATATAATTAATAAATGGTCAATAATAACCAAGACAATTTTTAAAAAGAAGAATGGTAGAATTACTCTGCCGGTCCTCGCCTTGAGACTCTCTATAAAGCTATAGCAATTATAGTAGTGTGGTATTGGTACATGGATAGTCAATAAACCAATGTAATCATTAATGACCCTAAAGGTAGACTCTCATAAAACAAGAATATGTTATATAACAAATGAATCATCACAAATTAATGAGAAAAGGATGGCACGTCTAATAAATTAGGAAGGCAAGAATGATCAAAGCACTAAAGAATGCTAGGACAATTGGATATTCATACAAGAAAAAAGATGAGATTGGATTTCTATATCATACTATATACATTTATAAATTCCAGATGAATTAAAGACAATAAAATAAAAGATAAAAGTTAAGATAAAAAATGTACGATTTAGAAAATAAAATGTAGAAAATCTTTATGTTGTGAGGATAAGGAAGATTTTGTAAGCAAGATACAAAATGCCCAACACCATGGAGGAAAAACAGATAAATTTGACTTCATTTAATTATATTTTCAACAGACACCACACTCAAAGTTAAAAGACAAACTATCAAAATATCAGAAAAGATATTTGAAAAATGTATAACCAGTTAAAGACTAGTTCCTAGAATATGTTAATAACTCTACACATCATGAATTAAAGGAAAAAATGAAATGAGAAACAAGCAAAGAGAATGAACAGGCAGTGTATAGAATAAGAAATCAGTATGCGTGACCCACATATGAAAAAATATTTAACTTTAAAAGTACTAAGTGGATCATAAGTTAAAACAAATATCAAATGCCATACCACACTCAATAGTTTGGAATATTAATGTCCAATGTCACCAAATATTGAAAACAAAGAGGGGTAAATGTAAAGACATTACTGCTGGAATGTAAACTCTTTAGAGAAACATTTGAAAATACTTAGTAGAGCTGAAGAATGCATACACTGTGACCCATCTTCTGGGTATCAACACTAGAACATCTCTCATAAATATTCATAGGACACTTCTAAAAGTTCTATTACTCTGTGTAGTTTGATAATAATGAGAATGTGCACACAAACCAAATTATCTTGGGGATCAGTGATAGATAAATAAATCACACTATATTTATATAAATTTATACTAAAATTCCCTTTATCTGTCTGGAAGTAACCAGAACAGAAGTATCTAAATGATACATCTCAAAACCACAATGTTCTATTTCTTAAGATGCTTGATGAGTACATGATTGTCCATTTTATTGTTTTTATAATTTATACATATGTTAATAATATGTTTATGTAGTTAATGTTGAACTAAAACAATATACAAAACACAGTTGAGTAGAGAAGGCAAATTTGAAAGAGACAGAATATAGTAATAGATGTTAATAATATTAACCACTGCTAGATTTGGAGGTGTTAACTCACCTGGTAGGGGCACACAAGAGCTTTCTGAGATGTTGGAAATGTTTTTTATCTTAATCTGGATTCTCGCACAGAGGGGTGTGTGTGTGTATGTGTGTGAATATTGAGGTGCTTCGTGTATCTGGATGAGAAGAGGGAGTATGGAACATCTTCCACATTCTGGAGCTGTGACACAAGGAATGAGAAGTTAGCCAGCCATATCACATCATTTATCCCTGCTCATTCCTGCTCTGTCTCTGCTGGTGGTCATGGACCTCCAAAGGGCCTTTATTTGCCAGAGTTCCTTAGAAAATCTCTCCATGTTTGCTACTTCAGTAATTCTTTTTTCTTTTATGACCTCTCTCCTAAATCAGATATCTCTGCCACAGAGATTGCAGATTTCTATTTCCAATTGCTAGGTACGTTTCTCTGGATCTTCTACAGGGTTTTCATAGCACTGAAAATCTAACTAATAAAACGTTTTTGGAATGGATAGTTGGATTTTCTTACCTGCAAACCTGCACTTTCAAGAATAGTAACAGGGATATACAGGTTGACCACCCATATAGAATGCCTCTTCTATATTCCTGCCTAGTGGTCAGCCATGTTCCTTTGAGTTCTTCAGAGGAGGGTAATTCTACATCTCCTGAATCAGGACATCTTTAGATCTAAGGGTTAGAATATTCTTTATGTTAACATCAAAAACTGTAATGTCAGAGTCCGCATCATACCATTTATATTTTCAAAGAACCTAGCATATGTTGAGTTCAATACATTCAGTTGAACAAATATTTACTAAGTGACTACTGTTTTAAAGAAACAGTTTGTTGAATGCTAGATTTATATTTTGTCTTACATAACAAAATATCTAAATAAAATAAATAGGTAAAAAATAATCTAAAATAGATTGAAAAAAACTCAATGCTAACAAAAGTATGAAGGCAATTTTGAGTTAAATAATAATCGCACAGGACGAAATGAGTCAGTTTCTGCTCTAGCAAGGCAAAGCCATTTGCAGGATAATGCAAAGCAAGTCTGTTCTCCCTCAGGGAAGACACAGCACTTGATCTGCTTTTTCCATGATATATTACCTTTCAGAAGCTTTTCTTTCACATAAGTAATCACTTGCAGGACAGAAAGAATGTCTTCTGCAGGAAGAGAAAGAGAAAAATAGGTAAGAATATCTGCTAGAGAAAAATAAAAACCCCAAAATTCAACCCCTTAAATTTATCAGACTTGAGGAATTGAACAGTGACAAAGAATCAATAAAATGAAAGATCTATTTATAGAGTAGAAAAAGATTATAAGAAAAAATGGTTTTTCCTTGCTCATTCTGAAATATTTCCTTAAGAAGACCATCACAAAGTATATTGATCATGTTGCATTTTTCTTCCCGCTATACTATTTTTAAATTACAGGGTACAACAACTCTTTGGTGGAAAAAAATAAAAGGGACTTAGAAACCAGTTTTTTAGGTACTGTGGACATATTCTAAACACTGAAAGCCCGGTCATTTATACATTCAGAAATGTAACAGGAAAAATGACATTATGACTATATTCTATGCCAAATATAAAATAATGGACAATATTATTTTCCTTAAATTTCCATTTCCTCTGATTTATGTCAGCTTCAGAAAATGACATAGCGTCAAGGCCAAGAAGTCTCCATAAATGAAATTTCCCTGTGGACCAGGGGAAAATGAGACTACATCTTTTCAACCCTTCTATTTCTTCAGAACTCAACGTTACCTTGAATCTGACTATAATATCTGACATTTGATGTTGCTCCTATTTTGCAAAATGGTAAAAGAAGAATAAAGTAGTAAGATTTGGCAAATTGTGTTCATTTTTGTGTACCTCTTTTATCTAATAAAAGTCTACAGGTATCATATATTCTCTCACAGTTTCTAACTATTGTACAGGTGATAAGACAGGATAGTGCTGGAACATTAGAGGAATATTTTATGTTGGAAATAATTTACCTATATTGGAATTGTGCTGTTGGGGCCCTTAATAAGTTAGGTCTCTTTCTGAGCTGAGATTCATCAGCCAAGATTCATTCTGCTTTCTGCACCCTAATCAGCAATTATTGTCCTTACCTTAAGTTTCACATCCAATATACACATTAAACTAAACATATCTTGGGATAATCAGAGCATATTCCCTCAATTTCTACTGTAAATATAACATGGCCCTTCAATCTATGGGCTAAGACACGTGTACAAGAGAATTTGTTTTTAGTTTCCTGAGATGAGATTTGTACTTTCCACTGAGCTGCAACTAGCGAAAAGCTATTATCTTATAGTTCCTTAAAATTCAGTGTCTTTGTTCATAACACTAATTTCTCTTCTTCATTATCTCTTCAATGGTTCTAGAGCTGGGGGCCAGCCTGGTGGCATAGTGGTTAAGTTCCTGTGCTGCGCTTCGGTGGCCAGGGGTTTGCAGGTTCAAATCCTGGGCTCAGACCTACACACCACTTATCAAGCCATGCTGTGTTGGTATCCCACATACAAAATAGAGGAAGATGGGCACAGATGTTAGCTCAGGGCTAATCGTCCTCACCAAAAAAATAATAATAATAAAAAAAAAAGTTTTTAGAGTTAATGATCAATGATATAATTTGGTTGAAACCGAAGAAATCTTTCCTATTTTTCTTGCTCATACAGATGTCTACTCCCTAGAAACTTCTCAGTAGCCATTTGACAGTGACTAAGAAGTTTTCAGAGGTTATTGTTTCTTCCTAATGTAGCAACTGAACATTGTTTCTTAATATTTGAAGCCACTTCTCAGAAGACTACACAGAATTTTCCTTCAGTGGTTCTGGAAAAGAAAACATCACAGTCAACAGATTTTTCCATCTTCTACCCAGTTGTCTATGATAATTTAAGAGGAATCTGCTGATTAATGACTGTAAAAAAATCTTTGCATTGCGACAAATTGTTCATACTTATTTAACTTAAGTGTAAAAGACCTCATAAGGACTAACTTCTGGGAAACTGGAATATATTCTTGACTGTCATTTAGGAACTGGATAATTCATTCCATCTCTATGGAGAGGTATAAGATGTGGGGCAAAAGCTGTGGAGGAAATGGGAAAAAAATTCTTTTTGTGAAACCAGAGGATGGGGGAAGAAGTACTTTAGGTTCCACCTCCTGCTCTCAGGTCCCTCAACGAGCAATAAAGATACAGGTGACTGCTGAAAAGGTAGCAACTAAGTTCTTCTGAGGGAGTCTGTGACTGCACCCTGAAAATAAGACAGTTCACGTGAATCTTGATGGATAAATGGAAACTTGTCAGAGTCAAAAAAAAGAGAAGGACATGTAAAACAGAAAAATAATTTCCAATACTCAGAAACTTGGAAGACCGTTCAATGACTTCTTGTTCAGTGAATGAGAAAATGAATGAATAAAATGAAATCATAAGATAATAAAATAAATATTTACGCCTTATTTCATATTTTATATGTTTATATATGTTACGATTATTTTTAAAAAATCCCTTGAAGAAAAGATACACAATAGATAAAAGATTTGAGGAGCATTATAAAAATTTAACATCAACAGTAGTGGCTAAGAGGAAACAAATGAAAATCAAGGGCTTCATTTAGAAAGAGATTACCATAAAACATATCAGTAGATATCCATGAAATCTGCCTACTCATTGAAGACTGAATCAATATACTTATACATGAAAGCTTTTAAAATTAGATTCATATATTCATCTCATGGAATTGGTTATCTATTTGAGAAATTCCAATCCCTACTAGAATTCATTTTAATAAAAATATATATACATATACATTCACAGAAATCTTACATATTATTAATGTTATATAAAAATCTTTTTGAATAGAATGTATTTAAAACATTATGCTTTTAGCATGGTTCCAGAGTCATTATTTAAGCCTGTCAAAGTACTTAATTGCAATAATGTTTCATAGAAATATTTCAATGAAAAGAAAGAAATTTCATTAAAAAATGCAAGATACTTAACATAAACTGAGTATCAGTAATACCAGAGAGACTGTATAGAATACAGACTCATTCAAAATTCCTGCTCAGAACCTAAATTATAAAGAAGATAGGTTAGGATTGCACAGGACAAAAAGATGGGCATCAAAAAGTGAAAAACCTCTTACTTTAGCTTTACCTATTCAAATTGCTCAGAGAGATTTGAATAAGCTTTTCACATTAAGTAAAACACAACGTATTTTTCACTTACTTATGCATCCACTGTTACGGAAGGACATACAGGCCTCTATAAGTTCCCTCCAACAATTTCTATAGGTCCCAGAAATTGTATCTCTTATACTCACACCCAAAACCTGTCACTTTCTCCATCAAATTTGTAATTTTTTCTCTTTGACTTTGATATGTCCTACTTACTTTTACAATTTCTTTATGGTAAGTGCCAAGAGATGCTACTGTTTACTTTTAATACATAGTGCAACTTTTATTAAAAGACGTTTCTTTTTATTTATTCTTTTCCCAACCCAGACCTCACGGTCCTCTGCAGACTCAGACAGGGGTGCATGCTGAGGTGGGCCTGGAGACCATTTTGATGCCCTTCTGTGCCTAGAATCACTCTGCCCTTCATCAAACTAATGCTCACTTGACTCTGGCTTCCCTTTGAGAGGACAGTCTCCAAGGAGGGGCACTGTCACTCACATATATGCCTGCAGGAGGGAGCACCCAACTAGTTCACAGATGTGTCCCAACCCCATATATTATAGCAAAGGATGGTAACCACAGCAAAGATTCAGTAATATCAGCTCAACTACTACTAGGTGCAAGATAAATACTGTGCTAGACGCTTTTGCTTTTTCAATTAATCTCGTCCTACACCACATAACAGTACCCCTTACCCCTAAGTAAATAAAGGCATGGAATAATCTTGTTCGAAGTCTCATGAAAATAAATTGTGGAAGAAAGATGAGTGGCCAGATTTATTTGTTTCTAAAGCCAATGTCCTTCAGTTATAGCAAATTGTTTCCTGATACTCAGATCTTGGAATTGTAGTATTCTATTGAAAAGATTTATATTCAAATTAATTCAATTCTACAAACTGGGCTTCTTTAAGCAAAATCGAAATGAGATTAATTTGGTTTTTGTTTGTTTTGTGTTATTTTTAACAGAAATAAGGCAACTAGATCTCTGAGCTAAAACCTGATTTAAAGATTAATTTGGTCCTACTCAGGAATCAGGTGTGGTGCAGCATGTGGTAGTTGCTTTCTGTTGTGATAAAGTGAGTGTTAAATTCATTAATTAAATTCATTAATTGACTGAAATAAGTAGATTAGGACATAAAAAGTCAAAAATAGAAAATGCCCTCTTATGAGTTTTTTTCCACATTTAATTTGGAATTCTTTCAGATTTATTGCACTGAATCAACATAAAGGGGTACAGATATAAAACAGCTTTATTTTCTCTAAGATTGCCCTTAATTAAATTAGCTCCGGAAAATCTCCATTTCCCAACCCTTAACAGCCTTTCAGGGAGATCCTTAAATTCCTGGTCACTTTCAGATTAAAAAAAATAATTCCTGTTCTGTCCAGTTATATATTCTCATCTCATATCCTTCTCTCACAGTTCCCCTTCCCTCTACATTGTGCTTCACCCTGGCTCTGGGGCCTGTGCTGGGAAGGTACACATGCCAGATTCTACTCTTCCTTACCTTGAAATGGAGAGAAGGAATTGGTTTGTGTTGTTACCTGCCGCCTACTGGTGGTGATCAGCCTATTGCCGATCTCACTCTAGCCAGGCCTGATTCTGCTTGCTCCTAGTAGCTTCTGTTGGTGTGATGATTTCCATGTGATCCTGAGCAAAGGGCTTGCCCTGCTCACCATGATCTGAGCCAGTTAATCACAACAAGCTAGGGATTAAGAAAGGAAGTTTCAATTCAATCAGCCAGCATAACCAGGAAGATGGCAGACTAATGTCTCAAAAAATCAATCTTCAAAAAAAACCCATTTTCACACAGAAAGGTGGCTGGGGTCACACAAGATGATCTCACTTATGCTCACTTATAATTTCTCCGTTGTCAGTAGTAACCCATAATCTTACGGCCAAGAGAGAGACTGGGCGTTGTACTTCCCTGCTGAATCAGGACGTCATAGGGGGAGTATAGCATGGAAAAGAGTTACTTTCCTTCTGAATTCGTTGGAGGGGTTTTAAAGACATATTTTAGCTCTCCAAGGGATTTTGCCACCCACTTTCCCCTCGCTATAGGTGGGATACTTTCCTGTGATTTATGGGCTGCCTTGATTTGGGACGGATGTATCCAGGGTTTCACATCTGTAAGTTTTATGGATGAGTGAGTGGTGAGAAGAATCTCAAAGGGGCCTGTCCATTTGGGTGACAACTGGTTTTCGGGTCCCTAGTCTTTCCAAGTTTTCAGCAAAACTTGATCACTAGGTTGAAAGGTGTATAGAGGGATGTCAGATGGATATGCAGACATTTAAGAAGCAATCTCATGGACAGAAGTTAATACAGAGCTTAATGATATAACATAATTAGCGATCATAACGTTTCTTAAAATGTCCAGAGATTTAATCCCAGGGGAAAGTGACTGAAGGGGTCTCCCATATAGAATTTTGAAAGGACTCAGTTTAAGTTGACCAGGAAGCTACTCTCACCTATAGCAGGGCAAGGGGCAACGCCTTATCCCAGGTTAGTTGTGTTTCCTGACAGTTTTGGGCAATGGTTTTCTTTAAGGTGTGATTTATTTTCTCCATCTTTCCAGTTGATTAAGGTCTCCAAGTTGAGTGTAGTATCCACTGGATGCTTAAGCTTTTGGACACTTGGGTTATTTGGGAGATAAAAGCTGCTCTGCTATCACTCCACAAGATATTAAGCAGATCAAATCTAGGGATGATTTTTTTTAACAACAAGAGAGTGACTTCTGATGCTTTCTCAGTCTGAGTGGGAAAGGCTTCTACCCACCTGGTGTAGGTGTCCACAAACACTAAAAACCCTTAAATTCCAGTTGCCCAGGGCATCTGGGTAAAGTCTATTTGCCAGTCTTCAGTAGGCCAATTTTCTTCATGTTGGGTGCCCAGATGTGAGGACTGGAAGCGGTCTTGGAGGTGTTATTTGCACAGATTATGCAAATTTTTAGTTACCTGCTCTATATTCTTTTGTGGGTGGGGCCCTATGATGTACTTCTGGGCCCATTAGATTCTCTCGCTGGTGGCCAGGGCAATGTATGATAGCCACCTGAGCAGGCTTATGAATAGCACCAAGAAGTTTTAAGATTTTAGGGCCATGTCTGGTTTCCTTTTTCCCTGCTGTTAAGAGTCACAATGTATATATTCATTCTGTTCCCTGAAGCTAGATGTAAAGCCCAAGTGAGGGCAATGATTTCCTCCTTTTGAGCTGATATCCCTGGGGATAGGGCTTTAGCCTCTAAAGTCTCTTGTAAAGTTATGACCACATACCCTGCATGTCTCTTACCTTGACCCACGAAGCTGCTGCCATCTGTGAAGAGTTCCAAGTCCAGTTCTTCCAGTGGACAGTCCAACAAATCAGGTCAGCTAGAATACACTGTCTCCATAACTTGTAAGTAGTGATGTTTCAAGGCTTCTGATGTCTTATTAGGGAGCAAGGTAGCTGAGTTTAGGAAGGACGATACTTGCATTCATACATTTGGATTGTCCAAAAGGATGGCCTGGTGTTTGCCTATCCATCCTGAAGTAAGCCAGTATCCTCCTTTTTGTTCTAATAATGTGAGTACTTGATGTGGCACATACATTGTGGTGGGTTGGCCCAGGATGAATTTTTCAGTTTCCTGCAGGATGTCGCAGGTAGCAGCCATTGCTCTGAGGCAGGGGGCCAGACCTTGACAGCCTGATCCAATTGCTTGGAAAAATAAGCCACTGGCCAGGCCGTCAGGCCCACTTTTTGATTTAAAATCCCCAAGCTCATTCCCTGCCTCTCGTGTACAAGGGCTTGTCCAAGTTAGGAAGCCCCAAGGCTGGGGCTGAGATTAACTTTGTTTTAATGGTATTAAAGGCCACCTGACACTCCTTTGTCCATTGTAGTGGCTCCTGGTCTAGCTCTTTTAGAGCCTCATAGAGGGGTTTTACTATGAGACCATAGTTAAGAATCCAGATCCGACAGAAACCAGCCATGCCCAAGAATCCTCGTAGCTGTTGCTGGGTGGTGGGACGGCTTAGGCAGGCTATAGCTTTTTTTCAGTCTGGCAGTAGTTCCCTTTGGCCTTTTGATAAGGTAAATCCTAAGTATGTAACTTTTTGTTTGCAGATCTGTGCTTTCTTTCATGAGACCTTGTGCCCACATTCAGCCAAATGATTTAAGGTTTTTATTGTGTTGGCCAGACACTGCTTATAAGAGTGGGGCTGAGAGTGGGGCTCACTCTCAGCAAGTCATACATGAACTGTAACAGCAGTCCTTGTAACTGTAAGTGGCTCAAGTCTTTAGCTAGGGCCTCCCCAAATAGCATAGGGGAGTTTTTGAAGCCCTGGGGGAGCACTATCCAACAATATTGTTGAGTGGCCTGAGTATCTGGGTCATGCCACTCAAAGACAAAAAATTGTTGCGATTCTTCCATGAATGGTATGCAGAAGAATGCATCCTTTAAGTCCAAAACTGAAAACTAGCTATATTCACCTGGAATGTTGGTTAGCAAGGCATAAGGCTGGGCATCACAGGGTGCAGGTCCTGAAACACCTCATTTATGGCATGAAGGTCCTGAACAAACCAATATTTCTCTGAATTGGGTTTTTTTGACCCAAAGAATAGGAGTATTATTATGGAGTATTATTGTGGCTACTGGCAAGGTCTGATTAATCTGCTGCCAGGAATTTCTGCAGAACTGGCTGAATGCCCTTTTGAGCCTCCTGTTTTAGCAGATATTGTTTCAGGCTAGGCTTTATTTTTTGGGTTTTCAAGGGTATATGTGTTGGCTGAACATTTTTGTTTTCCCAGGCTTCCCATCTGCCCACACATCCGGTCTTACCTCCTTGAGAATCTCGGGTGGCAGTGGGTCCAGCGCTGGTGTTTGAACACCTGGTAGGGCCATCTGGGACTGTAAGGATGATTGTTCCAGTGGCTCTTGCACCTCTACCTGGCCTGGAGCAAAAGTCACTTGAGCATTCAGTTTATGTAGAAGGTCTCATTCCAGGAGAACAGGGCATTCAGGCATGTAACATTTTCCAATTAAAAAGATCCAAGGTAGAGAAAAGAGAGTGCATCCAAACGAAGCCAGCCAGTTGCTCTTGTCCATTTATGCCTATGGGATGTTGTTGCAGTGGAAATTGCCCCACTGCAGGAAGGGTCCCCTGACTGAATTGTGTGCCTTGCCTGGTTCGAGAAGGAGAGAGTCTGTATCTTAGATCTGGCAATCCCACAGGCATTTTCCCTTGGGCAAGCAGTGGGCCTGGGAAAAGGGGGAGGAGGAGGAGGAGTTGGGGGACTCCTCAGTCCATTGTCCCCCCTTCTCTGATCTAGATAGAGCAGCATAAAGGCTTGAACATAGGGGATTTCATCTTCCTTTCCTTCCTTCTTGCAGAACAGTTCTAGCTGTAAGATGGTATCATAATTAAGTGACCCCTTTGCGGGCCACTTTTCTCCTGAGCCCAGTGTATACTCGGTCCAGGCTAGGATATAGTAAAAGTTCATCCTTTTCTTTGTCATGGGCTCATAACTGAAATTAGCCCAATTGGCCAGCAAGCACCCTAAGCAGGCCCTTTTTCGAAGGAGAGGGGACGGATGGAGTGGCGCCCATGGAGAAAAACTGGCACAGAGCCAAATCCCACTCCACCTGAGCACAGTTCTCACACCAGTGCTAAACAAGCCAAAGAGGCAGGAGGTAATGGTTTAAGGTGGGGTAAGATCAAATTTCCCAATGCCGGTGTAGGGAGTCAGGTGCTTGGCAGAAAGTTTCTATTTTGCAGGAAGTCCAAATCCAGATTACTTTAAGCCCAAACCTAACTTCCAAACAACAATAGCAAGGAAGGTGCTGGACAAGACAAACAAGGAGGGGGAAAAGATGATCAGGCCGTGCTCTCACGGCTTCCTCCCAAGGGTTAACACACAAATAGCAGTGCCTGCACTGAGGCTTGCAATTCCAGCTTGATACTTGACAGAAAATGTTGCAAACTTCACGTCCCAAGAGATGATGTAACAAGCACTGGAAGTATGCTGTGGGATTCTGACACAGAGAAAAACCGGCACACAGACTAGTGGAACAACACATATACTCAGGAAAATAGACCATACAGGTGTGCATAGCACAGAAAAACTAGAAACTAGTCTTCCAGATAATATGCTAGGCAGTCTGTACTTTCCTTTATCCCTAAACAACGGCACTGAAACCAGATGGACCTTGGCCTGACCAAGTCCCCCAGACAAGAAAAAAGGAATATAGTTCCCCAGAGTACACTTTGGATGAGTCACCTAGCTGCAGATGCAAGCTTGTCACCTTAGGATCCAGTCCTTCATTTCCCAATCACTGAAGCATTAGAGGTGGTCACCAAGCAAGGAAGCCACAAGGGGAATTCCCCAGGTGGGAAAAAAAGGAAAAGAAAAAGCCACCCAGCAGCTGCTGGGAAAAATCCCAAAACAGCTTCCTCCAAGTCGACTAGCCACGAGTGGAGGTTCTGGTCCCGTCTGGGTCTCCAGAAATTGATACCGAGCAATAGGCTGGCTTTGCTCACCTAGATCTGAGCCAGTTCATCACAACGAGTTAGAGATCGAGAAAGGAAGTTTTAATTCTATTAGCGAGTATAACCGGGAAGATGGCAGACTAATGTCTCAAAAAAACCATCTTCAGAAATTACAGAATCTTGAGGCAGTTATATAGGGAAAATAGGCAGTAAGGAGGGGGTCCAGGGATGTTCGTCTCCAGGCGTGATGGGCTCCAGGCATCACATTGCTCCATTCTTCTGTCAGCTGTGATGGATACCTTGTAGGTGTGTTTCCCACTTGTGGTCAGCCTGTTCCTGGAGAGAAACTCATAGAACAAAGTTTTAATTTATCAAGCTATCAGGAAGTACATACATAAGTGGAGGCCTTAAATCATGAAAGCATGTGAATTTTTGGGAGTATGTGCAGAGCAGCCAGTAGTCACACAGAGGAGGGGCTGGAGCCATTTAGCATAACAAGATGGCCTCACTTATGCTCACTTACACATGTAGGCGACATGCCTTGTTTTCTTGTGGACAGTGATCTCCTTTATCACAGCCTCCAACAACATAGAGGACCTCCTAAGGCAGGGTCAGCGTGGATTTCCTCAGTCCCTGGCAGTAGACCATGCTCTCGGCCTCAATTTTGGGTAGGAAATCTCCTTCCTTGGCAGCCATCTAGGCAATCTCTTATTATGTTCATTCTTTTACTTTTATGTTCCTTTAGATGGAGCCACAGGAACCATTACTCTGTTTTCCAGTTTTCCGGCTGTTTTTGAGGGTTATGGGATTCTCGTTCTAGGCATGGAACACTATAATCACACTTGCCTTCATACTGTGGGGCTTCTTTTTTATTTTGATGAGGAAGACTGGTCCTGAGCTATCTGTTGCCAATCTTCCTCTTTTTTGCTTGAGGAAGATTGTCACTGAGCTAACATCTGTGGCAATCTTCCTCTATTTTTCGTATGTGGGAGACCACCACAGCATGGCTTGAGGAGTGATGCATAGGTCCGTGTCCGGATCCAAACTCATGCAATCTGGGCCACAGAAATGGAGTATGCAAACCTAACTACTACGCCAGGCCAGCCCCAATGTGGGCTTCTTTAACAAATTTCCCAACATCAGAATTTTGTAGGCAAGTAGCAAGCAATAGTGACCATGTCTACATACCAGAACCAAATTACAAGGAATTAGTCATACTTTCTCAAGGGTGACGTCACCACACTCTGATGTCAACACCAAGTGAGGTCACTTGACTCCTCAGCATCAAGTATCCAGGCAGAGAGAGAGGATCCTTTCTGTCTCCCTTCCTGTGGCCCTTTTCTTAGATTCTACTGTCACTACACAGACAGGATTGGAGGTAGATAAAGTATCCCCAGCCCCCATGGGGAAGAGAAAGGACCACTGTATGTCAATCAACTCTAAGGATAATTACAGTGGTCCCTCCTTTCCTGAATCAGCTGTCTGTAGCAATATAACATGTGCTTCTGGGTGAGAAGGTCTGGAGGGAGGTAATTTCTGAGTTAACAAAGCCAATTATGCAGACATCTTCAGAAGACTTGGAGAGTTATCTAGTCCCAATTGTTTTCTCTTTCTTCAAAATGTCAAAATCATCAAGCTTTTTTGTCTGCATTTTTGGGTTCTAGTTACAAATATCTGCAACAGAAAGAATGCACTCACATTTTTATCACCTTATCACATTACACAAGCATCACTTGAATATCTAAAAACTTATCTTGTGAAAAAATTGACATTATGTCTTTAAAACATACTGAGTATGTCTGATCAGCAAATATAAGCCTTGTGGTCTGCATGACAGGTAGATTTCTACAGGGATATGAAGGCATCAAACCTTCATAGCTCCACGACGGAAGTTCCATAGTCGTTCAACTCCCTCCTTTTGCTCTGTCTGCAAACACTATAAACAATATTTAAACTTATTTTTTCCAAATATGATTTTCTATGTAGATTTTCCTGACCACCAATAATAAAAATTCAGTTTCTTTATATTTCTCCAAGTAATTTTCCCAATATTTTTCCATGTTTCTAATAATAACTTAGGTTGCCTTGCTCTCTCTTTGTTAATTTATTTTCAGTTTGCTGAAAGGAATGTGCTCTCCATAAGCAACTATTATGTGGTAGGATTGTTGTTATCCAATTAAACAAAGTAAGTCTGACTTCTCAAAGACAGTACGCAGAGGATGTCAACCAATAGTTGTCGCTACCATTGGCACAGAGAGAAGAGCAGAAGAACATATTATTGGGAGCTCTCTTTACATCAGGAGAAAGTTAGGCGTATTTCCTTATATGATTAAATACTGAGAAGCAGACAATCTCCTATTTACTTTCCAATAAATATAATTTTATTTGTAAATATCTAAAATTTTCAAAGAAATCTATGAATATCAGGAAAAGTTAAGCATATTTTCCCTCTCTTCTATTTCAGCTGTCATTTTGCAGGCCTTTGCTCTATCAAATTCTAAAATAATTTCCACTAGTGTTTTGGCTTTTAACGGTATAAAATTAATTTTCATAATACTCTCTAACAATAGGGACAAATGAAGTTCCAAATATATCTGTTATAGACACGCATTTTGCAAATGTGCTAAGATTCAAAGGAAGGTGGTTCTCTATTCAGTTTAAACGGAACTGAGTATATGTATTGGCCAGCCTCTATCTACACAGAAGGACATAGTGATTTCATTATTGTGGTCTTAGAGATTCGCCTTCTATTCAAAATCTCAAAGGATTTAACATGCAAGAACAGGTCAACAAATAAAACCCAATGAATGCAGTAGCACCCAATAGCTAGTTAGACAAGCAATAAGGACACACCAGTTATAAGCTACTTAGTCTAAACTTTAATAAAAGAGAAAAGAGACATGAAAGCCAATTGTGTTAATTCTTCTCTCCCTTTATCTAACACACCCACTTGCCTTTGCTTCATCTGTCCCCTGCAGATTCTAATGTACTTATTAGAGTTACAATACTAGACAATATTGACTCCATTAAACCAGCACTTAATCTCTATTACGCAGATGTTAGAAGTCAAAAAACTATCATCCATATCAGTGATTTTGGCAGAAGATACCTGCTAAACCATGCAAGGCTGTTTAAGGAAGGTAAAATGAGTTTCTAGCTATTTCACAAGTCAAACGCTATTGTGGAATCATTACAATCCTTCACTGCTAAAGATTACCCAGGATTCATGTTTGCAAAAGCGTTATATCTTAAGAAAACATAGTCGTTTATTATCAATTATTTTCATTTAGATAAAAAATTTATAGATAGATGGAGAAAATTATCTGTGATCAGTGTGTCTCTGAATCAATAGAAAGTAATAAAAGAATTCTTACAGTTATTTGTTGGCAGTTAAAATTTTTATGAAATTTGTCCCTATGTTTGGAAAAAAGTCATTTTTTAAAAATTTTTGTTTATAAATAGATGGATTTTTAAAAAGATGCTAACATAAAGCTAATTTTAGAGAATCAAAATGTAGTTAAAATTCAAGGTGAAAGATATCTATTTTTAAATTTTACCTTGAAATCCTTTTGTGATGTGAAAAATCTTTTTTGTTATGCAAATAATCTTCCACTTATCTTCCTATACCTTTCAGCTTCTCTTAAAGCAACATGCTTATAATTTAGCAACCTGTTTTTTGGAAATGTGTCAGTGCATACATTTCTTCAGCCTCTCTTTAACTCTTTTCCACCAAAAAAGAAAAAATACAGACAATACAATAATACAAAACTGCAAACTGCTTTTTTTCCCTTGGTGCATTATTGCTTTCTTTCCTAAATGAGTGAGTGCTATTTACAAAGCTGGGGGCATTCTATTTTGACAGCCCTGTGAACCTCTGATAATCACCTGCAAGGCTTATGGCTTTAGCACAGCCATATTGTAATGGAACATTTCAACCGGACAAACAAAGGAGAAATTGAAGAAAATGAGAGAAATCCTTCCTGACAACACCGACATTTACCCATGTACAAAAACAATAGACAGGGTCGCCCTGGCACCTTGACAATTCAGACACCACACTCCACAGTTTACCTTCCTGTCTGCTTCTTTCCCAAGTCCATATGTAAAACAAGAATGAAAGTCATTCAAGTGGTAAATTACTCTTCCTGGAAAGAAGACTTCCGTTTGACCAGTATACAAATGAGGTTTGAGGATAGAGACGCAGAAGTATTTTGTAAGGAATTTTTTAATGTTTAATCAACAGTGACTGACTCCTGTGGTTGTAGGGCATATTTATTTTCTAACACCTCAATATTATCTTAGTAAAAACTTCCAAGGGAAGTTTTGAATTTTCCTTAGACAAATTTCCATATTGACTTTAGAAAATTCAGAAAACTCAATCATTTTAATTTTTTCTACAGAGAACACTGAGTTCTCTTGGTATGGTTTTTATCGGGAACTGAGCCGTCAAACAGAATGAATATACACTATGCCAGTTGCCAACAATAGAATCTATCATGGCACAAAAATTCAAACTTAAAAGAGTTAACATTAGCATTTGACAATTTTAAACTTTGGCATCTATGTTTAAAAATTTTGAAAAAATTCAAGAAAACAGAAAAATAAATTTTAAATTATATAATAATCTCACTTTCTAATGATGGCTACCATGTATCTATTTTGTACTTATGTACACATACAGATACACATATTATTGATACTCTTTTTTCATAAAACTGGATCCATATCCAACTCATTGAAATTATGTTTTTGATTTAATGACATTTTCTATGTCATTTTAATATACACATAAAATTCTTATTTTTTTTCTATTAAGTTTTGGTGTCATATTCAACCATACTTTGGAAAAAGTCCTTGACTTTATCTAGAAAATATTTCAAAATAAAGCATAAATTTGGTAACGTCAAAAAGAATTGCACAAGAGAAGATAAATAGGCAAGGAAGACTTTATTCAACACTGTTGCAATAGAGGTGAAGACTATTGCAATAGAAGAGAGAGACTGAACTCAACTGCAACGAAACAAGAGGCAGGAGAAATTTTAAACCCTGGGGTGAGCTAGTAGGCAAGTACTGGAAGATGTTGGAGGGAGGTTAGTCAATGTGATTAGCTCATCTGTGTTTACTAACCGATGCCTATTTTATCAAAATTAGACTCCTATCTTTACACAGAGAATGGGGAGATAGGGGCCCTATTTTTCTTGATGATCGAGTTTCAAAGGGACGGCTTCCAGGTCCTTGAGAAAGACATTGCTAGGTTGTAAAACTGCTCAGGCTGGAAGAAGATTTACATCACAGAGGCAGACAAAAAATTTGCCATTCCAAGTTTTCTAGAGTAAATACTGTAAGAAAAGGGAGGTTAGGAGTCTATAATCAGGAGGAAATCTTTCTAAAGTTAGTCAAGCTGCAGGGAACATTAAGGCCGTCTTGGTCAGTTGTATATATGTACGTTGTTAAATTTATTCATTTATGAATTTTTGTTATAATTCATCCATTAAATTTTGGAGCATATGAGTGTTTGGGGTGAATGTAGACATGCATAATGTGAGGAAAAAATTATGCAGTCAAAACCAGCACAGCTCAAATCCAATCAATTATCGGAAAGTGCTTAAATTTCTACAGAGTAAATATGTATGATGTGACATATAAAGCAAAGTAAACAGACACGCTTCCAAACTTATAATTTCAGAAAGACATAATAATAATGTTACAAGATGGTTGTTGGATTATTGAGCCTCTTCAAAGACTAAAAAGAAGAAATTCACAAATCATGTATCATTATAGAAAAGAATTCTCCCACTAATTAACTAAACCTTGACAGGTAAAAAATGGTATGTGTAAATGAGGTCAAGTATTTCTATAATTAATTTAAAAGATAGTATTTCAAATAAACAGAATCTCAATGACATTTCAATGTTGTAAGTTAGTAAAAATGTGCAATTGTTTTCAATTCATTTTCCCTTCTTATGAGAAACTCGGTAGCGTAACATCCATCATCGGTATTTCCACTCCTTGTTAGTTCTAAATTGATTTAATCAAAACAAATCAAATTATAGATAAAATAAATCCTGAATGACATTTCCTCACTGTCTACTTCTTTATCCAAATGTTCCTAATGTCACAATTGAGCGTCATTGACTCTTGTTTCCCTAGACTGGCTACCCAGATCCTAAGTTGTAGAAAACTTGGGCATTTTAAGTTTAGATGACTTATATTTTACCATTCTTAATATTCCTCCTCCATTCAAGGCTCTGCTAATATCCTAGAAAAAATATACGTATGGATGGATATACACATACATGTATATACACACATACAAATATAAATACAGATATATACATATATAGATATAAATATATACTGAGACAGATAAAGATACAGATACAAAATAGTTATATATACACATACATATATTTATATATATAAATATAATTGTTTCTGTATCTAAACCTTTATCTGTCTCTATATCTATATTTGCATTTCATATAATATTTGCATTTATAGCTTAATTTTCTCCATGATCACTTCCTTCCAAAGTACAAGCCGTCAGTTATTTTCTTCACAGTTATTTTTCCTTCCTGCTTCCAGATATAATATCCAGGCTTTAATGACTTTTTTACCCCCTCTAAAACCATTTCATACAAATAACTTCTCCTCCTGTTTCTTTACTACATGTTTTATTCTCAATTCTTGCTTCCATTTTCTTGCTGATGACGACAGGAGTCACTTCCACACACTAGAATTTCAAAAAGGGACTATAACCTATAGGTGAGATTTCTATATTCCTGAAAAAATAGAAGACAAATAAAGGATGAAAGAACTCTAGAGACATAGAGATTTTGTTTTTTATATTATTTTGGTCTATTCTTGATTTCTATCTTTTAAACTGTCTTAATAGTTTAAATCTGAGATTTGTGATGCAGGAAACATAATGAAAGAGCCATAAGCATCTCAAAATCATTTTCACATTCCCTCAATAGGGGGTTGCAATCTCATGTAGTCATGGATATTAGTGTTGGCCATAAGCCTAGAAGGGAAAAGAAGGGCACAACTAGCAAAACGTACACTGAGAACTATTAAATGTGCTAGTAAAATTTCAAATCCAACCCCCTACAGCAAATAATCTTTTCCTTGTATTCTGTACTTGCTTACTTCAGTATCTACCTAACACATTAAGTGTGAGAAGGATTTAGAGAAATTTGTCCATTTAATTCTGTGAAACGAGGTGAAGATATTAAAAGGTATTTAGGGCCTACTATTATTCATACATGTTGTCATTGGCTATTTCTTATGACTCCATCTATCTACACATTGTTTAAATACATGTAAGACACTCTCCCAGTTTGCTCAGGGCAAAAGATAGAACTGCGTGTTTGAGTTGACCAGAGCAACGTCCTCTTCACCCAATCTCTGAGGTTCCCCATAAGCTTTCAATTAGCACTTGCTTGAAAGCCAAGCTTGATCAGTCAACAACAGTGATTAAAACTCTGCAAGCCTCCTACTGCTTTAGGATAAGGGCCGGCATCCCTAACACAGATTGTGAGACTGTTGGCATCCCAGACCCTGCTTTAGTCTCCAGCTTTCTTTCACACCACCAACAACTAACTCCCTCATAATCTATGCTTCCCTCATTCCAGATTTGTTGGACTTCTTTCAGTTCTTCAAAGGTGCCCTGTTCTCTCTTCTCTTCTGGACTTTGCAACTAAATCAGACCGGTAGGGAATGGACAAGATCCATACAGGCAGTAGGTGTGATGGTTAAGAACATGGATGCAAGTGCCAGAATGTCGGAGTCTGAGTCCTAGCTCTGCCTTTAAATGTTATAGAAGCAAGTTACTTCCCTCTCTTTAGCTGTGCTTTTCTTAGGCTCAAAAATGGAGATGATAATAGAATTCTACCTTACAGATGTATTGTCTGTTCTGAGAAAGTGCAAGTAAAGCACTGAGAATGGTGGTTGGCACATAGAAAGTGTTCAATAAATGCTGGCTATTATTATCATAAAGAATATGTTTTGTAAGGAGGAAGAAATGGGAAAGTTCTTGTTTTTCCTTAGATGAGGCCGAAAGGGATATGTTATTACCTAATACAGCACTGATGAGAATAAGCATGAATTTACAATGCTATGTGAAAAGAGTCCTCTATCTGAAATGTTGGAGTTTCTCTTGTGGTTAATTTACTCCTACAAATTTAAGAAGAAACTGAAGGGATTCTAACTCCCCAGGCCTCATCCACATGATCATTCAAAATAAATTGTAATATCAGTCTTCTACAGTTGACAGAGAAGAATATTTTAAGATGCGCTTGAGGGTAATCAGATCTTTCTGAAACAGAGAAAATTAAAAAGTCAATTGTACTTTGAAGCTTCCCAGTGCTCTTTTTTTTTGTCAAACATGCAAATCCACAGTGCTGCCTATGGAATAATCTTCACAAGTACTATCAGTTTAGTGAAAGGCCTATCTTTATCTTTCTTATACACACATTATTCCAAGCTCACATCTAAGTCATTCTTCATGGTAAAAGCTAATCTCATTTCCTTATACCTGTCACTGAATCGTGTTAAATATCTCACTAAGAATAATTACCTCACAGCTAAATTTCCCTGACCTTTCTGGGTACAAAAAAAGGAATGACTTTACCCATTCAGAAACAATGTCTTCTAGGATAGCCATTTTTATATTCTGCAGAAGTGTATGCATATGATTTTGACATAATGAAACTATCAGATCAGTTCCAATATGGCTTCTGAGATATTTAAGTTATTTGTGTTCAAGTTACCATAGTGTGGGCTTTGGAAATATGGTCTCATCTCAGGAACTTTTTAAAACTTTTTTATTATCTCCACTCTTTACATAAATACTTAAAATATTTTAATTTCCTCTCTGTCTGTCTGTCCCTGTCTCTGTGTCTCTCTCTTTGTCTCTCCCAAATAAAGGCAACAGGAAAGTTAACTTCAATATCCTGAGTTGCATGTGAGCTGCTTGATTAATGCGCCTGTGAATTCTTAATAAGGAATGTGTGCATATTCATTGTGATGTTTATTAATTCACGAAGCAGCTGCTCAAAGGCAGCTAGTGGAGAGAGACGCCATCTCCTCCCACAGAAGCCTCTTGGCAGCGATCAGGCCTTTTCCCTGCCTGGTCCTAGATCGCAGCCCCAGCATCCTAAAGTGATGGCCTTTTATCTGCCCTGGGAAAGGGATCCTTTTTGCCAGCAGGAGGCCTGAGGGATTGGAGGTTCAGAGCTAAATTCTCCAATGTGTGGAGGATAAAATATAAAACTTAATGAGACTAGAAGAGTCCACAGCTCATTTCAATTATTTTTAATTGTTTTCAGATGTTGCCCGGCATGTTTCATTTAGTTCCACAATAAACAGAGCATGCAGTATGGTGGTGGATCTCACTGGAGACCCTGAAGAAACATCCCACAGGAAAGGATGAAAAATAACGTGTTACACGTATTGGAGCGTGTACCAGGCAGATGAGATGGAAAGCGTGGGAGTGGGAAGAACCAGTGGCCATGGCTCATCTACCTGGAGACTTACAGGAAATCTCGCTTTTGAATTCTTACAACCATTCCTGAAATTAAAAATAAATAAAAAACAGTGAGGCCCACGGTGAACTCTTTTACTCAAATTGACTGAAAGTTACCCATTACTAGGCACCTCTCTCCTGAATTATTTTCTTTCTGCCCACTTGGGGAAAAGGCTGACCACAGTTTAGAGGATATGAGACCTCGATATATACAAAGTTGCAGAATACTAGTTAACAATCTGAGAGAGCTTGTTATACCAAAAGTATCTCCTAACACTTTGATCTGAAATGTGAATTAGATATTTATAAGCTGCTTAGAAATGTAGTTTAATTGAAAACTTCCAAAAGCTTTTATTGGACATCATTAGAGAGCATGTAATTCAGGAAAATTAAAATTTTTATTTTAATGACTTTATAATATCTATCATTTTGACTGAAAGATTGTAGGGTTAATTTTAATATGTCAACTCGGCTAGGCAAGGATACCCAGATTTTGGTCAAACACCAGTCTAGGTGTTGCTGTGAAGGTATTTTTTTAGATGTGATTGACATTTAAATCAGCAGACTTTGAGTAAAGCAGATTACCCTCCATAATGTGGGTGGGCCTCACCCAATCCCTTGAAGGCCTTAAGAGAAAAGACAGAGGGTCCCTAAGGAATAAGAAATTTTGCCTTCAGACTCAAGACAGCAGCATCAACTCTTCCCTGAGTCTCCAGTCTGCTGGCCTGCCCTGCTGGTTTTGAACTTGCCAGCCCTCACAATAGCACGAGCCAATTCCTTAAAATAAATCTGTCTTTTCCTCCATAGACACATTCTATTGGTTTCATTTCTCTGGAGAACCGTGACTGATACAAAGACCAAGACAGCATCTTTGGCGCTCAATTGAACAGCATGTTTCTAATAAAATTCCAAATGTACTATAGGGCTTGTTGAATGTAATATTGAAGTATATGTCTGTAGGTGAAAATCCTTCTTTCAGTCTGTGCTCAGTGATTCTCAGCTTTAAGAGTGCATAAGCAACAAATACTTTTAAACATGAAGATGTTCACCTCCCACTCCCAGACCTGTTAGAATATCTATGGATGAGACTATAGTATATTATTATTTTTTTGATTTCCTAGATAATTGTGATATTTAGCCATGTATGACACCTTCTGACTCATGGATTCAGTGATTTGAAGCATGTACACATGCTCCCCCACCCACTCACATCTACAAATAACAAAGCACTATAGATATATATATACACACACACATACACCATACATACATGTACAAATCAAGAATATAAGATAGAGTTAGAAATAATATATGAAGGATGGTAAAAACAATCAATCGATTATGAGCTCTGCTCTACCAGGGCACTGCTGCTCTGATGTCCATACAAATATGATGGCAGCTACACATGATAGCTTATGTAGATGCTCTGCGGGGGGCCATCCTGATGCTTGCCCTTTGAAGCCTGTGTCTTTGGAGGGTAGCTCTCCTTTCCGTTCCGCACCACCTTTATTTCCTGATGTTTGTATTTTATGCTACTTTTTTCCTGATAACAAAAGTATTATATTAGTAATTATGAATAATTACTGAAAGAATAAAGATAACGTAAATTACCTGTAATCTCACATTTCAGAAATGTTTATCTATGTATTGACATAATCTCTTCCATTTTGAATTCCAGATATATATTTATATATACTGTTTTGGGTGAATATTCTAATTTTTTTTTTTCACTAAACATTGTGTAATTAACATTTTACCATGTGGTCAAACATTATTCCAACATAATTTTAATGCTACATGATTTTCCCTTATAATTATGTCCCATAACTTTCTTACCAAGAATCTAATGAGATTGTTTCTAATACTTACTTTCATAAATAATAATCTGATAAATGTTATTATATGGAAAGGTCACATATAACACATCTATGTCTGATTTCTTTCATTAGGAAAAATTGAAAAAAAAAAAAAACCCAGATCAATTAAGGACATTATTAAAGCTCTTAACATATACTTCCCAATAGCTCATACAATAAACATACAATTAAGTTCATGCAATAAACACTCCCACCAGGAGGGCCTGAGAGTGACTATTTCACCTCCTCTTCAGCCATGTTGACAATGGTAAGTTTTAAACATTTTAACCAAGTTCATATTGAAACAATGCCGTTGCTATTTTAATTTTAGTCTCTTTTATTACTAATGAGGATGAATATTCTGGGAATTGTCAACTCATGGCCTTTTTATTGGTTTATTAGTGCTTTTCCATCTATTTTAAGATCATTTTATATGTGGCACTAACCCAGTGTTTGTCCTATTTGTGGCCCATATGTTCCTAGTTTTTAAATTGCCTTATAACTTATTTATGATATTCTTTTGCATTCAAATGATTTTATTTTTATAGTGCCAAATTTAATGATGTATACATGTATAATGTCTATCATTCTTTGTAAGCGTAGAAAAAGTTTTTACACTATAAGACCAGTGAAAATTTGCCTCTATTTTTTTCTAGTTTGTATGATTACAATTTTTGTTTTGTTTTCTGAGGAAGATCAGCCCTGAGCTAACATCCATGCTAATCCTCCTCTTTTTGTTGAGGAAGACCAGCTCTGAGCTAACATCTATTGCCAATCTTCCTCCTTTTTTTTTTTCCCCAAAGACCCAGTACATAGTTGTATGTCACAGCTGCACATCCTTCTAGTTGCTGTATGTGGGACGCAGCCTCAGCACTGCCAGAGAACGGCGCATTGGTGCGCACCCAGGATCCGAACCTGGGCCGCCAGTAGCAGAGCACGTGCACTTAACCGCTAAGCCACGGGGCGGGCCCCAATTTTTTGTTTTTAAATGTTTAAATGACCCAGAACTTATTTTGGGTGTTGTGTGAGTTGCAAATCAGCTAACTTGTTTTTTCCCCAAATATTCAATTTATTGAATAATTAGTTCCTCAATTTTTAGATTTCTTGAATCATATACATTTAAACAGGTATGTTAATACACAGGGACTATTTGATCTAATTGCTGACTTTTATTCTAGTATCAAATTAAAAAGAAAATGGTCTAGACTTATATCTAAAAATAGCTTAGAGGAAAATTATCCTCTCATTTTTTCCTTTTTTAAATGAAGTTTTCTAAATTTTTCTTCAAAATTCAACTGTACTTTTAATTTTTCTGTAACATTTGATGTTAATTTTATCTCTTTTTTACTGTTGTGTATTTGAATCATTTTATTTTTAAAACTCATTCTAAGAAACTTAGACATTTAATTAAAGATTAATTTATTCAAATTCATTGTCATCTCTGATATGTTTGAATTTCCGTCATCATGTTTTAGGCAAATTTTATAGTTCTATTTTGTTTGTTTGTTTGTTTAACTTCCTTGCTCATTATTTTGTTTTTTGACTTTCTAGACTATATTTTGTTTCTTTTTATTATAGTCAAGACAATTTAATATTTATAATTTTCCACTATGAAGGATAAAAAGTTTATTTCAATATTTTTCAGGCTTTGTTAATTTAATCTACTGTTACATTCTCAATCTATTACTATGTAACTATCACTTTAATGATATGGTTCTCCTTTCTGGAACAATAATTTTTGGATTATTCATCAATAAGCAAAACACCAATACCCCAATGGAAATACTCATATCCTTCAGAAACAGGCAATTCACACACAAAAATAAATTGCTATCAATTGTACAAAAATGTCAGCTTGACAATTACAAATTGCGTGTTTAAGAAATAGCATATCAATGTTGCCTATTAAGTATTTGTGCTTTTAATATTAAATTTAATGCTTTTATTTATTTTTTTATAATTTTTTTTATTTATTTATTTTTCCTCCAAAGCCCCAGTAGATAGTTGTATGTCATAGCTGCACATCCTTCTAATTGCTGTATGTGGGACGCGGCCTCAACATGGCCGGAGAAGCGGTGCGTGGGTGTGCACCGGGGATCTGAACCCCGGGCCACCAGTAACGGAGCGCGTGCACTTAACCACTAAGCCACGGGTCCGGCCCTAAATTTAATGCTTTTAAATTAAAAAAATCATCTTCGTAGGAAGAAGGGAAAGTTCACGCTTACATATACTCTCATATACTCTGCTGGTGAGAGTTAGTATTAAAAGACTGGAAGTTTCACATATTTTGACCCAGAAATTCTACTTCTAGGAATTTGTCCAATGGAAATAATGGCATCCATATAAACAAACATACCAAACGAATTAAACATTATTTATAATAATGAAAAAAAATTAAAACATCTGAAGATCTAACAATAATAGTATCTATCATTTATCAAGCACTTACTATGTGCCAGACATATAATTTTACATGCACACCTTTCACAAGAACCTAGGGAAGTAGGTACTATTGATATTCCTGTTTGTCAGATTTGGAAACTGAATCATAAAACTAGTAGTGGTTCATGCCCAATTTGAACCCAGGGAGTCTAGTGTCAGAATACAGGTTTTAACCAAGGGTACAACAAATACATCTCAACAAAGACAAATTTAATTTAATTTTGTTAGTCTCAACAATATGAGATTAGTTACTTATTCTGTACCTATACAATGTCATAATGTGCTTCCATTCTTGAGACCCTGACTTGGATTAGTTTAAACTTTTGTTTCATCTTTGAGAACACTCTCAAAAAATATAAACTGTTGTGTCTGTCACTCTTATACATAACCAACAATCTGGTTTGATATAAAATTCTTGGGTCACAACATTTTCCTCTCAAAAGATGTGTCTCCATTGTCTTCTGGCACCTAATGTTGTGTGAGGTATTTACTATTACAAAGCTGTAGCGGGCGGAGTCAAGATGGCGGCGTAAGCAGACTCGGAACTCACCTCCTTCCGTGGATACAGCCAATTTACAACTACTCGTGGAAAAATTACCCCTGAGACAGAACTGAAAACTGGATGAGAGGAACTCCTGCAACAACGGACAATCCTAACTGAGGTGGAAGAGGCAGAGACTCCCTTCTGGAGAGGAAAAACGCCGCCTTCACAAGCTGCCAGCTTCACGGCCGCCGGGAGCAGCTCACAGGTCCGCAGCCTCCCTGGAGACACGGGGTCCTGAGCCGGGAGCCCCCCTGCTGTGGGGATTTTGTGGACCCAGCACAATCGAGACCAGCAGCATAATATCTGACTGTGCCTGCTACTAAAACACTGGGGAGTACCCCCAGAAAACCCAGTTCACAAAGAAACTAAAACTGGCTCTTAAAGGGCCCGTGCGCAAACTCACCCGTTTCAGAAAGCATCCTAAAATCACCAGAAAGAAAGGTGTACAGTGCTTTGGTGACAAGAGACTCACCTAATAGGCCCTGAGTGCATCTCGGTGAAGGGTGAGACCTCTCCAGGGACTGGGACATTGGCGGCGGCCATTGTTGTGGCCTGGTGTGAGCGTGCTGACACAGACGCCATTGGAGTTCTCCCTGAGGCCTGCTAGCCCAGGTCTGCCCCACCCACTAGAGCACCGATTTAATCCAGCTCAGCCAGGGCAGGCAGCCCACCCTAGAGACTGGCCCCACCCAACAACAAGCCCTCAGGCAACTTGTGGGCCTGCATAGATTGGTGACTGGATTCTCTGCAGCCTGGCAACTGAGCCGACTTTAGCCGGGCAGGGCGTGCACAAGGAGCGGGTGGAGAGTGTGGGGCGGTGGCGGAGTGTGTGGGGCTCCCGCTCCCACCGTGGAGAGAGTGGGTCCGCTTGGGGAGGTCGGGGCGCTCACACAGGGCAAGACTGTGTTGACTGTGTGTGTGGACCTGTGGGCGGCAGGGCTTCTCGGCCGCAGAAGACTTGTGCTTCTCAAAGACCCACATAGGAGGTTTGCTCCACCTTCCAAAACCTGAAACAATTGGGTGCTCCTGTGCCTGAGACCAGCCCCACCCAGCTGCAATCCTCAGAGAGCTGACAAGAGACCTAATAGGCTAGAGGCTTACAGCAATTGTAAGGCCCTGAGCCTAACAACCTGCCACGCTGGGGGCCTACTCACTTAAAAGAAATACTGCAACACAAATGTGGTATTAGAACTTGCAGCCAACTGTGCTGGGGCTCCCCACACCTGATAAAGAGACTCAAGGGCCCACAACAACTACAAGCAGCTGAGCATTACAACAGCTGGCCAGGAGCATAACTCAGCCTCCCTGGGTGCCTACAGAGACAGCAAACAGGCCACAGCAGAAGGATACACGTAGCCCACATAGGGGTCACCCCAGGAACATTGAGAACTGAGGGAAGCACACTGGAAGCCTCCTAAAGCATCACTTACATAAGGTCATCTATCCAAGAGCAGGAGACGTAGCTGACCTACCTAATATGTAGACACAAGCACAGGGAAATGAGGAGGCAAAAGAATACATTCCAAGTGAGGGAACAGGACAAAACCCCAGAAAAGGAACTAAGTGAAACAGAAATGAGCAACCTACCTGACAGAGAGTTCAAACTAAGAGTGTTAAGGATGCTCACTGATCTGGGGAGAAGAATAGATGAACTCAGTGAGAATGTCAACAAAGAAATGGAAGATATAAAAAAGAACCAATCAGAAATGAAGAATACAATACTGGAAATGAAAAATTCATTAGAGGGACTCAAAAGCAGAGTAGAGGACACAGAAGAACGGATCTGTGAGCTGGACGAAAGACTAGAAGAAATTACCCGAGGTGAACAGGTAAAAGAGAAAAGAATTAAAAAGACTGAGGACAATCTAAGGGACCTCTGGGACAACAACAAGCGCACTAACATCCGTGTTATAGGTGTCCTGGAAGGAGAAGAGCGAGACAAGGGGTCAGACAATCTATTTCAAGAAATAATAGATGAAAACTTCCCTAACCTAAGGAAGGAAACGGACATCCAGGTACAGGAAGCACAGAGAGCCCCAAACAAGATAAACCCAAAGAGGCCCACACCAAGACACATCATAATCAAAATGTCCAGAATTAAAGATAAAGAGAGAATCCTAAAAGCCGCAAGAGAATGCCAAGTTACGTACAAAGGAAACCCCATAAGGCTATCAGCTGACTTCTCAGCAGAAACCTTACAGGCTAGAAGAGAATGGCACGATATATTTAAAGTGCTAAAAGGAAAAAACTTACAGCCAAGAATACTCTACCCAGTAAGGTTATCATTCAAAATGGAAGGAGAGATCAAAATTTTCCCAGATACGCAAAAATTAAAGGAGTTTGTCACCAAGAAACCAGTGCTACAAGAAATGTTAAAGGGACTGATTTAAGGCAAAAAGAGAAGACCACAAATAGGAGAAATTATCTATTTCCATAATTAGAACGTAATGGATACAAATGCACAACAAAGAGGTTAGATATGATATCAAAAACATGAGGGAGGAGGGGAGTTAAAGAGTACAGCTTTCAGACAGAGGTCAAACTAAAGTGACCATCAATTCTGTACAGAAGAAGAAAGGAACAGAGAAGGACTACTAAAACACTGAGAAAAAAGAAAAAAGTTAAAAAATGGCAGTAAGTACATACTTATCAATAGCTACTTTAAACGTCAATGGACTAAATGCTCCAATTAAAAGACATAGGGTGGCTGACTGGATAAAAAAACAAGACCCATATATATGCTGCATACAAGAGACACACTTCAGACCTAAAGACACTCACAAACTGAAAGTGAAGGGATGGAAAAAGATACTCCATGCAAATGGCAATGAAAAGAAAGCTGGGGTAGCAGTACTCATATGAGACAAAATAGACTTTAAAACAAAAACTGTAAAAAGAGACAAAGAAGGGCATTACATAATGATCAAGGGAACAATCCAACAAGAGGATATAACACTTGTAAATATCTACGCACCCAATGTAGGTGCACCTAAATATATAAAACAATTATTAACAGACATAAAAACAGAAATAGACAGTAACACAATAATAGTAGGGGACTTTAACACTCCACTTACACCAACGGATAGATCATCCAAACAGAAGATCAATAAGGAAACATTGGCCTTAAACGACACACTAGAACAGATGGACCTAGTAGATATATACAGAGCATTCCATCCAAAAACTGAAAAATACACGTTCTTTTCAAAGGCACATGGAACATTCTCCAGGATTGATCACATATTAGGCCACAAAACAAGTCTCCATAAATTTAAGAAGATTGAAATAATACCAAGCATCTTTTCTGACCACAACGGTATGAAACTAGAAATCAAGTATAGTAAGAAAATCAGAAAAGCCACAAATATGTGGAGATTAAACAAAATGCTACTGAACAACGACTGGGTTAACGAAGAAATTAAAGAAGAAATCAAAAAATACCTGGAGACAAATGAAAATGAAAATACGACATGCCAGAATTTATGGGATACAGCAAAAGCAGTTCTAAGAGGGAAGTTTATAGCGATACAGGCCTATCTCAACAAACAAGAAAAATCTCAAATAAACAATCTAACAATGCACCTGAAGGAACTGGAAAAAGAAGAGCAAACAAAGCCCAAAATCAGTAGAAGAAGGGAAATAATAAAAATCAGAGCAGAAATAAATGAAATAGAGACCAAAAAAACAATAGAAAAAATTAATAAAACCAAGAGCTGGTTCTTTGAAAAGATCAACAAAATTGACAAACCTTAGGCTAGACTCACCAAGAAGAAAAGAGAGAAGGCACAAATAAGTAAAATCAGAAATGAAAGAGAAGAGGTTACAACAGACACCTCAGAAATACAAAAGATTATAAGAGAATACTATGAAAAGCTATATGCCAACCAATTCGACAATCTGGAAGAAATGGATAAATTCTTAGAATCATATAACCTTCCAAAACTGGATCAAGAAGAAGTAGAGAATTTGAATAGACCAATCACCAGTAAGGAGATCGAAACAGTAATCACAAACCTCCTCAAAAATAAAAGTCCAGGACCAGACGGCTTTCCTGGTGAATTCTACCAAACATTCAAAGAAGACTTAATACCTATCCTTCTCAAACTCTTCCAAAAAATTGAGGAGGGGGGAAGCTCCCTAACTCATTCTACGAAGTCGACATTACCCTGATACCAAAACCAGACAAGGACAACACAAAAAAAGAAAATTACAGGCCAATATCACTGATGAACATTGAAGCAAAAATCCGCAATAAAATACTAGCAAATCGCATACAACAATACGTTAAAAAGATTATACACCATGATCAAGTGGGATTTATTCCAGGGATGCAGGGATGGTTTAACATTTGCAAATCAATCAACGTAATACACCACCTTAATAAAATGAAGAATAAAAATCACATGATCATCTCAATAGATGCAGAGAAAGCATTTGACAAGATACAGCATCCATTTATGATAAAAACTCTGAAGAAAATGGGTATAGAAGGAAAGTACCTCAACATAATAAAGACCATATATGACAAACCCACAGCTAATATCATCCTCAATGGTGAAAAACTGAAAGCTATCCCTCTGAGAACAGGAACCAGACAAGGATGCCCACTGTCACCACTCCTATTTAACATAGTATTGGAAGTCCTAGCCAGAGCAATCAGGCAAGAGAAAGAAATAAAAGGGATCCAAATTGGAAAGGAAGAAGTAAAACTCTCACTATTTGCAGATGACATGATTTTATATATAGAAAACCCTAAAGAATCCACCAGAAAACTTTTAGAAGTAATAAACGAATATGGTAAAGTTGCAGGATACAAAATCAACATACAAAAATCAGTTGCATTTCTGTACACTAACAATGAAGTAGCAGAAAGAGAAATTCAGAACACCATCCCATTTACAATTGCAACAAAAAGAATAAAATACCTAGGAATAAACTTAACCAAAGAGGTGAAAGATCTCTACACCGAAAACTATAAAACATTTCTGAAAGAAATTGAAGAAGACACAAAGAAATGGAAAGATATTCCGTGCTCTTGGATTGGAAGAATTAACATAGTTAAGATGTCCATACTTCCTAAAGCCATCTATAGATTCAATGCAATCCCTATCACAACATTTTTCACAGAAATAGAACAAAGAATCCTAAAATTTATATGGAACAACAAAAGACCCCGAATAGCAAAAGGAATCCTGAGAAAAAAGAACAAAGCTGGAGGTATCACACTCCCTGATTTCAAAATATACTACAAAGCTATAGTAACCAAAACAGTATGGTACTGGCACAAAAACAGACACACAGATCAATGGAATAGAATTGAAAGCCCAGAAATAAACCCACACATCTATGGACAGCTAATCTTTGACAAAGGAGCCAAGAACATACAATGGGGAAAAGAAAGTCTCTTCAACAAATGGTGTTGGGAAAACTGGATAGCCACATGCAAAAAAATGAAAGTAGACCCTTACCTTACACCATACACAAAAATTAACTCCAAATGGATTAAAGACTTGAATGTAAGACCTGAAACTGTGAAACTTCTAGAAGAAAACATAGGCAGTACGCTCTTTGACATCAGTCTTAGCAACATCTTTTCAAACACCACATCGGACCGGGCAAGAGAAACAATAGAAAAAGTAAACAAATGGGACTACATCAAACTAAAAAGCTTCTGCACAGCAAAGGAAACCATCAAGAAAACGAAAAGACAACCTAACAATTGGGAGAAGATATTTGCAAACCATACTTCTGATAAGGGCTTAATCTCCAAAATATATAAAGAACTCATGCATCTTACCAACAAAAAAACTTCCAACCCAATTAAAAAATGGGCAAAAGACCTGAACAGACATTTCTCCAAAGAAGATATACAGATGGCCAACAGACTCATGAAAAGATGTTCAAAATCACTAACTATCAGGGAAATGCAAATCAAAACTACAATGAGATATCACCTGACGCCTGTCAGAATGGCTATAATTAACAAGACAGGAAACAACATGTGTTGGAGAGGATGTGGAGAGAAGGGAACTCTCATACACTGCCGGTGGGCGTGCAAACTGGTGTCGCCACTGTGGAAAACAGTATGGAGATTCCTCAAAAAATCAAGGAACAATCAAGAACTCAAGAACTACCATATGATCCAGCTATCCCACTGCTGGGTATTTATCCAAAGAACTTGAAAACACCAATTTCTAAAGGTACATGCACCCATGTGTTCATTGCAGCGTTATTCACAATAGCCAAGACTTGGAAGCAACCTAAGTGCCCATCAAGCGACGAATGGATAGAGAAGATGTGGTATATATACACAATGGAATACTACTCAGCCATAAGAAACGATGAAATCCAGCCATTTGTGACATCATGGATGGGCATTGAGGCTATAATGCAAAGTGAAATAAGTCAGAGGGAGAAGGTCAAATACCGTATGATTTCCTTCATTAAGTAGTAGATAATAACAACAATAAACAAACACATAGGGACAGAGATTGGATTGGTGGTTACCAGAGGGGAAGAGGGGAGGGAGGAGGGTGAAAGGGATAATTCGGTACATGTGTGTGGTGATGGGTTGTAATTAGTATTTTGGTGGTGAACATGATGTAATCTATGCAGAAATAGAAGTACAATGATGTACACCTGAAATTTTTACAATGTTATAAACCAATGTTACTGTAATAAACAAAAAATTAAAATAAAATAATTAATTAATTAATTTTAAAAAAAATGTAGTTTTACCATAGGTTTGTGCAAAACAATAAACTTAGGTGCAAAGTATTTATGAAAAGATACGTCTTAAGCTGGTTTTGACATAAGAGGACATTTCCTGGAGAGGCAAATACAATAATACTGTTGTAGAAAGAGGACATATGATAATTGGAGCTAAAAGAAAATAAAGCTGGGACATATAAAAGACAGGACAATAGTAACATACCATATATATTTTAAAGTCACAGACTCCACTGGGAAAGGATTTTAGTCAACAAATGAAACGTTATCTCTAATCAACATCTTTACATTTTTAATATTTGTTTTTATTTTACTCTCTGCACCCTATGAGCATTCAATAAATACTTAATTTACATATTTTGTAACCTTTTAAAACTAAATAAACTTGTAATAAATGTTTTTGAAAAAAAAAAGCTGTAGCTTTTCTGGACCAAAAAAAATTTAAGTACCTTTATTCTGTTTATATTCTTGAAATTATTTTCAGGAATGTCTTCTTCTTTTCATCAAATGCTTTGTTTTTTTTTTATGGTTCAATATCTTTCAAGGCTCTTGTGTTGTTATCTCTCTGGTTTTGTTTTTAGCCTTAAATTGAAGTTTTCCAGATTTCTTGTTTGCTACAGATTGGAGAAGTGGAATGACCTCATTCCTTCTCAATGCCCTTTTCGCAACACTTTAAAATTTTGCATCATAACTCAGATTAATGAGTACAGCCCAATTGCAATGCATAAGCATCATTGATCTACTTCAAGGCTGAGGGATAAAGGGAGAATCTTCTCTGAATCATACGGTCAGATATGCTAAGTTAAGGGTACTGTTGTTTTTGAAGTCAACTTTCGTCCATGAAAGACTACACTCCCATCTGCATTGTCCCCAGAACTTTTCATGCCTCCTTCCCTGTTTTCAATTTCCCCCTAACTAAACATCTTGGTTTCGGTATGTCTTTGCTCATTTCTCCTTCTCTTTCATCTGTGTTATATCCTGGAAGGTCAATTCTTGGAAGAAGAAGTAGCAGACTTTTTTTTTTTCTGGTTCATAAAATGCTCTCACCATGGTAAGAGGCAAGCATATAACTTTTTCGATTCAGTGTGTTCATGTGTCCTGAGATAGTGACAAAGAGTAGGGAAGAGTTAATGTCTTTGCCCAGTTTCATAAAGGATATCTGTACTGCTCCGCTCTAAAGGATGGAGCACAAGGGCATAGTGGAAGGAAGTGTTTCACAATTCACACCATCCACAATGGAAGTAAAATAAACATCCTAAATAATGACCAATGTCCTTCACTTTAGTTCTCAATGCAAATGTCCGTTTTTCAGCAATTTCATGGGAAAATTGGAAGGAGGTGTGTCAGAATCATTTAGTTTACAACTACATTCGTTCAAAAAGACTTCCCGCACCCTTCTTACAGGTTGCCAAAAATATCCAACCAAACAAACAATGACAGATACTTTATGTCTTTTCATGTGTATTCTAGATATCTACTCTTTCCTCATCGTCTTCTTTAGGATTTCCCATGCGTTACTGACTTCCACAAAAATATTAGTGAACAATGTTGATGATATTTTAAGGAATACATGAGAGACAGATTATAGTACACGCCAAATAGCAAAAAATTGGGCTTCCTTCATTCTATTACCTCACAAAACCCCTCATTAGGTAGTCCCAAAACCAGGATTCCCCTCTCTGCCCTTAGACAATACAGCCCCCAGATTTACTGCTTTGGATCACTCTGGTCTCTGATGCCACTTTCCTCTATTACAGAGAAGAGATTCAGATCTACCCAGCTTCTATCTCCAAACACCTTAATGATACTTCAGATCATCTTTAATCTTCAAAACACAAAGACTTTCAGTTAGGGGCTGGAGGGAGGAGGGGTGGGGAGTTGTTGCTTATTCAATGGGTATAGAGTTTCAGTTACATAGCATGGGGATGGTCTGGGGGTCTGTTACGCAACCGTATGCATATGGTTGACAACATTGTACTGTGCACATGGAAATTGTTGGGAGGGTGAATTTTATATGTGGAATGTTGGGGTTTTTTTTTTGCCACTATTAAAAAAAAAAGACTATCAGTTAAATACCTTACACAAGTACGTTGATAAATCATATCTTATTACTCAAAATATGTCTTTAAAATCTAATCCTCACCCTGTGGTGCAAATCAGAAGAATTCTTCTAAACACATACAATGCTGTCTCCGAGAGAAAAATTTGGTGAATAAAACGGACTCCATCTTTTTTATAGGTTGTTTGTGATAATTATGAAACATGGCTCTGTATTTACTTATTTCAATACTGGGCTAGTTCTGCCTCTCCTTCAAAATCCAGATCTATTTCTACTTCTAAGCTCTTTCCAGTCCTCAAAACTCCAGAATTTTCTTTTGTTCTAATACACTTAGAGATTTATTGTTTCTATCAGTTGTTTGGTAGTTAGATACCTAAGGCTTTATGATACCTCTTATGTTGTTACTTAAGTTGAAAGACATTACACAATTTAAAACTTTAACATTTTGTTTATCATGAATTTTTGCATTAGTTTAATTTTTAAAACATTGATTTAAAGTATTATTTACCTTGATTACTTAATATTTTGACATCTTCTTAAAGTTTTTCCTTAAGACAAGTGCCTTGCTTGCCTTTTCCTAGGCCTAGCCTTAAGAGCACAGTAAATAGATGTCCTTAACAAATCAAAATGTCTATAATTGTGCTCTTTGGCTCTGTACCTGATTGAAAAACTGAGTCTCAGATTTGAACCTGAGTCAGTCTGTTGATAATATATTCCAAGATCTGAAGATTGTCACCTCACTTTCTTTAGAACGAGGTCTGTGCCTGGAGATGAGACATATGATGCCTTTCTCTCTGACGCTGAGTGTGGGCCTCTCACCTGAATCTCAACCATCCGCCTATTCCTTGAGCACCATTTGCCATGCTGAGTGTGTATGCTAGGATACCCCTCTATTGATGGACCGCCTCTATAATGTCCATCTGACAACTCTCACCCACTGTATAACCTTGAATCTACTGTACACAAGCCCTCTCAATTTCCAGATCTGTCCACAAAGGCTGCATTTACCTCAATGGCCATCTCTAAGCTCAGTTTCAAAACTCTCAGTTTGTTCCATCAGTTCTTAAATGAGCACATGCTAATAAATCCTGTTTTGACAAAGAGAATATGAGTAACTTCATGAAAGTCAGTAGAAGAAAAAGTTTCAAGGAGAAGTTTATAGTTCAACAGTGCCAAATGCTACACTAAATTTGAAGTGACAGAAAATTCAGCCTGGACCACTGATTTGATTATTTTGTGGTTTTCTTGGATTTCATAGACTAAAGAATTTTATTTCATTCAATTTAGCACATATTTATTAAAAGCTAATGTGTTAAGTCCTGCTCATTTTTATAACAAGATTACATAGCTTACAGCAGATACAAAATAAATATCATCATGGATTTTAGCTTTCTCCTATGATCTTTAACACAATTTCAGTAGAATTATTAGTAAGACTTTGGTAACCTTCAAGAAAAGATTTTCAGTATAGTAGTTAAGGAAGAAACTAAAGTGCAAAGTGAAGAGTGAATGGTGATAAAGTGGGGTTGACAGGTAGATTATTTTTCAAGAAATGTGATGATAAGATGAAGAAGGGCCATTGTTTTGTTTTAGGAGGAAGAGTTTTATTGTCTGTTGATTATTTTGGTGGTTACTGCTTTTTGTTTGATCATATTTAGTACAGCTAAGACCTAAACATGTTTTCTGATAAAAAGGGAGGGTACAGCTGGTAGGAAGAGCCAGGAGGATGTTAAGTGAGAAAAAAAATGATGAATCAAAGTCTTAGAAGAGGAGAAATGGTATATAACAGTTGTATGTGAAAGTATTCATTTCAACAAAGACTTGACCCATCCTTCCACCAGGAAAGAAACCAATAAATATGAATAAAAGGAATATCTTGTTTGTTTGTTTGAGCTTTAAGGAGTAAATTATACATTTGCTGAATGGCCTTGATTTTTTTTCCAGTCACACACCATAGATGATTTGATCTCCAAATGGTGAAAGTAGGACTCAAAGCTATAAACAAACAGAGACTGCTGGGAACAATCTTACAGGGAATATGACAGTGAGGAGATGCATAAAATATTTGGCAAGGAGAATTGAGAGCCAGTTAATTCCAGGTAGCATGAATTTGTGGTAGACCTCATCAATGATTTTGCTCATCAACCCACAGCAGTGACATATTAGAAATGGAGCAAGTAGTTGAATATGTCATTATCGTCTCATGATTTCATGTTTAATAACTATTGCCTCACACCAAATTTAAGTTTCTTCAGTGCAGAAGCTATATCATATTATTTTTACTTTCAAACATCCCACAACACAATATTTTGTAGATGCATCTCATACATACACAAATAATTCATTGATAATAACTTCTTTTCATAAATTTCAAACATGATGTTCTTTATCCTGACTCTTATCATATTAGTCCTCGTATATGTTTAAATCTCTGCCACCAATTTGTAATTTCCAGTGATAATTTCCAAAGGCTCAAGACACTCATTCCCAAAAATGCTAGTCCTTCATAGTGATAACTCTCAGTCAGCAAAAAGAGTTATATATTTAAAAATAGCTACCAGATATGTAAGAGAGAGACTATCACGTTGCATGAAGAATTTACAAATTATTTATGTAGTATTTACAGCAAAGAACAATTAAAACACACCAGAAACCACTCAAGTTACTTTAAGGATTATGCACTATATCATGAATGTTTGTTAAATAATTACAGAGCATTGGTGTCTGCGTGCAGCTTTCTATTACAAGGATGGCTTACGAAATAGTTACAACTGCTCTCAAATCACCTTAAACACATTTACATTATTTTAATTTGTATATTTTGATTACGAAACGTTCACTGAAAATAAAGATACTATTTATAACATGATAGAAAACGCTAATATTCCAATAAATGCCTTTAAATTGATAGATTTTTAAGTGGTTTCTAAAGTACTGAAAAGGTGAATAGGCTTACTTGAGAGTAGTGGATTTGAAACACGCAATAGACTTAGAATTCGTTTTTATTTTTGTTTTTTTAATTAATTTACTTTCTTTGCTGAGGAAGATTTGCCCTCAGCTAACACCTGTTGCCAGTCTTCCGCTATTTTGTACGTGAGCCATCGCCACAGCATGGCCTCTGATGAGTGGTGTAGGTCCATGCCCAGGAACCGAACCAGGGCCACCAAAGTGGAGCATGCTGAACTTAACCACTAGGCCACTAGGGCTGGCCCCATATTTATTTTTTAAAATAAGTTTGTAAAAGATACAAATGCACAAATTATAAGGATTTAAAGTACAAGGTTTTTTAAATACCTCAGCCCCATCCCACCCTCAATATTTCCTGCAATCCATTTTTCAAAGCTTATGTAGACATCGCTTGTATAATCATGCAAGAGAAGAGCCACTCTGGTGGAGGCATCAGGTCAGGCTGGAGTCCCATGCCGTCAGCTTCGCCCCAACACTTCCCTAACCAGAGCAGCCAGAAATAATCTAGAATCCTTTGTTTAGGTTGATGTACAATTTATGAATTCTTATAACAACTATTTCATGGCCTTACTGGACAGAATCCTGTCAAGAAAAACATTTTTGAAATATGAAGATGTTGTTATCAAATATTGGCCAAGTTTTCAGGATTCTTCAGAGGTTCCTTGGTAACGTGGACAATAGTATTAAGATAACAACTTTTGCTGCCAGAACTTCAAGATTGATCCCATTTATCTTCATGATGAATTAGGAACTGAATTCTTCTTTCAAGGAGACTGAATTCTACTTTCAAGGTCTGTGTAATTCACTTTGGGAAGACTCTCCTCCAAAGAATAAATGTTTCTAGTCTACAACTTTAAATTTCCTCTTCTTTGCACCCCAGCAGCATTTGCCACTTTACAAGCTGTGCATCACACCGTGGTCCTTAACAGGTCCCATTCTGGTTTATTGATGAGAAGTTGCTAAGAGCAGCACATTCTTTTATCACCAGGGAGTTTTTATTCCACTAGTCTTGTGATGCCTGTAGCTTGGAGGTTGACGTGCCTAAATTGTTAAAATAGAAGTGGAAATTGAGTCTGTTAAGAGAGCTGTCATGATAGCAAAGTTATTTTCATTAGCTTTATTTTTCAGGAATATCATACAAATTTACACAGTCTAAATGTGACCAACCATATTTTAATTATCATCATTATCTGCTTTACACTTAACAATAATAACAAAATAATGTAGTACCTGTAATGAAACTATAATAATTTTCCTATTCATTAAATTGCAGGCTAAATAACTGTGAATAAACTGTTATGTAAACACTCAAACGTTGATATTTTTCTAAGTTTAATATTCACATAAATTCATATACAAATGAGAACTTGAAAATGATATTTTAGAGGTTAGCAAAGAAGCTCTTGCAATGAGAGTTCCAGGCCCTGGGAGGAGGAACTATGAGGAAGTTCAATTAAATTAAAAGTGTTTGGAAAAGAAAAGTCACTTGTAAATATGGGGTTTTCCTAGCCACAGAAAGGCTGAGAACTTAAATCTTAATCAAAGGTAGCCTTTCCTGGGAGAAATAAAAGAAGACCAAGAAGAAGAAATGTAGCTTGGAAAGTATTGACAATACTGAGGCAACAGTAACCACAAGTAATCAGGCACATAATAGGCCCTGTAGATCTTTGTTCGTTAAGTCATTCAATAAAGAGGTGATGAGAACTTGCAACAATTTTTTTTTTAATTTTTTGTTTATTGCAGTAACATTGGTTTATAACATTGTAAAAATTTCAAGTGTACATCATTGTACTTCTATTTCTGCATAGATTACATCATGTTCACCACCAAAATACTAATTACAACCCATCACCACACATATGTATCGAATTATCCCTTTCACCCTCCTCCCTCCCCCCTTCCCCTCTGGTAACCACCAATCCAATCTCTGTCCCTATGTGTTTGTTTATTGTTGTTATTATCTACTACTTAATGAAGGAAATCATGCGGTCTTTGCAGCGTTATTCACAATAGCCAAGACTTGGAAGCAACCTAAGTGCCCATCAAGGGATGAATGGATAAAGAAGATGTGGTATATATACACAATGGAATACTACTCAGCCATAAGAAACGATGAAATCCAGCCATTTGTGACAACGTGGATGGACATTGAGGGTATAATGCAAAGTGAAATAAGTCAGAACTTGCAACAATTTTAAAGGCTGATTCGGCATTTGCTAAGTAAAGCAGGTGCTAGAAGGAGAAGGATAAAGAAAATGGCAGGAGAAAGCTGCCCTTCCAAGCAGGGAACAGTATAAGCAAAAACTCAGAGGTATGAGAGAAGTTGGCACATTGGGGCAATTGTGAACCCTTCAGTGTGGCTGGAGAATGGGTTTTCCAGGAGGAAGTGATGAGAAAGGACAGGCTTTCCCTGTCATGCTAAGTTTAAGTTTTATCCTGAAGGCAACACAAAGTTATTGAGAGATTATAGACAGGGAAGTCAAATATCTGTTTTTATTTTAGGAAGACCATTGTGATAAAAAGAATCAATAAGAAAGAAGAATTGGAGGTAAGGGGAGTAGTTGAGCTGTTCTTGCAGTAAATAGTGAGGATATGATGCAGATATGAATGTCAATTAGAGTTTATTAGAGAAGTTAGTTTGAGGAGATATACGATGGCAAAATTTGAAGATTCTGTGTTCCAACTAAATAGAGAAGGTAAAAGAGCTGGAGAGGCCTCAAATTATTTCCATATTTCTTGCCTGGCAAATACTAATACGTATCATCTAAAGAATGCTTACTCTTTGTCAGGCAAGATCTCAAGGGATTACATAAATTAATTAATTCATATAATTCTCTCAAGAAACTTATAAAATAGATATATTCATTATCATCATTTTATAGAGGAGAATATTGAGTCACAGAGTGGTTTAAGTGAAAGAAATAGGTTTTGGACCCATTCAATTCAAGATCAAAGCCCACCTTTTAAACTGTATTACAAATTGTAATAGAATGAGTGTGCCTCATATATCATGACAGGGAATAAAAGAGGAATACTTCAAGGTCAAGGGATGAATTCATACAGAGATTTAGCTGCTGGTGAGCATTCCAATAGGAATTTGGATGTATAGGTCTGAAACTCGTGGGTAGGCTAGAAATAGAAGAGATAGATGATAAAGTTGATAATTTATTATATTTTATAGCTTCTATAACCATTTTCTTCTATGCAACTATCTTTTCATTTATTTATTCATATATTCAATCCTTTAATGAGTGAGTATTAAATGTCTGCCATATACCAGGCACTGTCCTTGGTTCTGAGGATACAGTGGTGAAAATACAAGGCAAGATCCCTGTTCTTGATAAACTTAACTTCTAGTTGAGGGGAACAAAAGAAGTAAGTCAATGTACAAAATAATTTCATATAGTTTTCAGTTCCATGAAGGAAATGAAACAAATAGATATAATGATGACTAAACAGGGCAATATAAGGATTGGATATTAATTGGTAAGAGAAGGCCTCACAGAGAATGTAATATCTGAGATAGTACATGAAGGGCAAGGGAGAGCTAGCCATGGGACGATTCTAGACAAAAGGAATCTTTAGAAGAAGAACAACATGATTGGGAAGAATGAGTAAGGGAAAGAGTGGGCTTGTAGCACCTTGCAGCAAGGGATATTCCACCATTAGGCACTGCTTCAGCATTATACGTTGTGATCAGTGTATCTTCTGACTGGTGGTGCTCATTGCACACCAGTTGTTAAATACTTATTTCATATCCCCCTGCACGTAGACATGGTAATAAACAGGAATTTCTCTTTAAGTGTAACAAGAAACCACTGAAGGTTTCCTAAGCAGCATGATCTGAGGTGCATTTACAAAGATCTCTCAGGCTAATATTTGATTAATTAGTTGCAGGAATGCACAAATTAGAGAAATCAGGTGACAATTGCAGTAGTACAGGAAGAAGATTAATAGGGGCTTAGCCAGAGTGGTAGCAGTACAGATGAAAGTTTGCGCACAGAGTTTTAACACATTCTGGAACTTTCTAAGTCAACTCTAGTTGCTGATGGTTTGGAAAGGGGTTCAGGGGAAGGGAGAAATAAAAGATGATTATTTGTCTTGAGTGGGGAGATATTCTCGTTTAGTAAAAGGAGGAAGACTGAAAGAACAACATTAAGAAAAAAATCAGGAGTTCTGCTTTGAATGTATTAAGCTTGAGATAATTATTATACAAAAAAAGTAGAGATATAAAATAGGCACTTGGATAGATGAGTTTGAAATTCTGTGAATAATTTGAAATTAGGGCTAGAGAAATACATTCAAAGTTGTCTTAGGTTGAGTTCCCCAGAAGAAGACTCTGGAATAAGAATTTAAGTGCCAGTAATTCGTTAGACAAGTGCTCCCAGGAGAAAGTGATAAGGAGGTGAGAAAGAAACTAAGGACGAGAACTTCCACTGGAAGCTCCAAAAGAAAATTTTCACTGTTATTCTGAAGATTTTTCTTTTACTCAGTCTGAACTAATGCCTCCACGTATGCTTAGGATCACTTTTCTCACACCATCTCAGGGATGTCATTCGTTTCTCTGCTTTTAACCTTTTCTTATTTACTGGTTCCTTCCTCTTAGCATTTTAAAGTACTAAGGCCGCTTCCAGTTTAGGAATAAAAAAATTTACTAAAATAAAACTTACAAAGAAATCTCTCAAATCTATCAAAAACAACTTCTTCCTCTAGCTACTGCTCTGCTTGTTCCCTTTCACAGCCAAATTCCTTTTAGCATTGTCTGAACATGAAGTACCTACTTCATCTCCTACTCACCAGTCAAATCACTATCATTTGGCCCTAATGACTTCATGTAAACTGTTCTTGTCAAGGTCATCAATGATATTTTTTGTCCTTAAGTCAGATGGATGCTTCTCAGATGTTACATTTCTTGATCTCTGGGTAGAATTTCAGATTTTCAACAATTTCTTTCTTTTCAAAAACCTCAATTTTCTTAGATTCTGTGGTATTCAACATTATGGATTTTGAGAATTCATACTCTGTAATTTCCTTATAACATGTATGTCACTCATCCTCTTCAGCCTGTATTGCATGCTTCCCTTTCATCAAATGTCACTTAAATGTTGCTGATGCCAAGATTCTGCTCTCTTCTTTCTTTACACTTACCGGTTGCCTCTCTCAGTCACTTCTATGGATTTAACTGCCAACCACTTATATATGAATCCAAAATTGAACCCAATGAGAGCCCTTGAGATCCAGGCTTATCTTAACTAGAGATAACCATTTGGATCTCTTGTAGGTCCTTCAAAATTATTTTGTTTACTTCCAGTGCCAACCAAGATGAAGTAAGCCCACCAGAGCCTATTTCCTCCTTTACTTACAACTGTAAACTCTAGACAGAATATGAAAAGGAACTAACGGAGGACATGAAAAATAAGCAGTAATAGGAAAGCTGGGGAGGAAAGTCAAAACTTGAAAGACAGCAAAATCAGTGGTGAACTTCCTGATTATTTTTTCCTCCTTTAATTTTCAACTTTGATGTGAAGTTAGTCACTTTGCTAAACTGCACTACCCCAAGAAAAATAACAGTGTAGGTACCTAAAATCCAGAGAGAAAATCAACTCCTCTGGCTAGTAGAATCAAGAAAAGGGTTCCTGATGACCAGATAGTGTGTTTCAGAGAACTCTTCCTTTTTTCACTCTTTTTTCTTATTCTGTTGCCTCAAAGGCAGCTGCAGTTGCACACAGCTGTACAAGAGCACAAAAGCTAAAACCCTAAAATATAGCAATCTTCCTGGCTAGATGAACTAGGAAAAGGGATCTGTGGGAGACAGAGTGTATAGAAGAAATCAAAAAGAAGAGAGAGCTAAAGAAATCATCCACTAATTCAGTGTGCATTACAACCCAAGTCTGGGGTTCACAGGTGTGTCAAATCTTGAGCTGCACATGTACAGGACAGATCCAAAGACACGGAGCATGGGCTTTAAGACCTGAACTATTATATAAACCACTGACAAGTCCTAGCTTAATCTCAGAGTGGTACATGCATAGTGCAGATCTAAAGATCATAGCAATGGATTTGACATTGGAACCACTGCATATAGAAGGTGGGATCAAGCTTGTATTCTAAATCTAACTGGGTTTATTGAGAGCAAACACACACACAGACACACACACTAACACACACACACACACACACAAATCAACATTACCCGGATAATTTTATCAGGACTCAAGTCCCAAAGTATGATACTGAAAATATCCAGGACACAATCCAAAAGAAGAAGGAAAATAGCATCAATTTGAGAAAAGAATGTAAACAGATGCCCAAAGCAGAAAATATCAAAAACTACTAAAGCAGTTATTATAACCATGACTTTATGAGGTAAAGACAAAGGTTCTGGAAATGTATGGAAATATATATGTTTTCAGTAAGAGAGACTATGAAAAGAAACTAAATGAGAATTAAAGAACTGAAAATTATACCATCTAAAGTAGAAATTCACTGAATGAGTTCAATAGTGGAGAGGAGACAGCAGAGTAAATAGTCAGTAAATTTGAAGATAGACTAATAGATATTAGCCACTCTGAAGAGCAGAAACAAGCAAACATAAGAGTGAAAAACATGAACAGAAACTCAGGGAACTGTAGAACAATATCAAAAGTTCTAACACTTGAATCATTGAGGAAAGTAGAAAGAGATAGGTGCAGAAAAAATATTTAAAGACATAATGGCTGAAAAATTAATTTGCTAAAAGACATACATGTACAGATTCAAAAGCTCAGCTAGTCTTCAAAAGGACATACTTAAGAAAAATCATGATCAGAATCATCAAAATATAACTGCTAAAAAACAAATATAAAGAATAAATCTTGCAGCGAGGCAGAGAAATACATTACATAGAGGGGAGCTGTAATTTGAATGTATTAAGATTTCTTGTCATAAAAAGTGGAGGAAGACCAGAAGACAGAGGAACACTATTCTTAAAGTAGTGAAACAAAAGAAATGTCAATGCAGAGTTCTATATTTATTGAAAATATCTTTCAGTTCTGGAAAAGTAAAATAGACATTTTAGAGTGAAGGTAAACTAAGAGTATTTGTTGTCAATAGAATTGATTGAAAAGAAATACTAAAGACAGTTCTGCAGGGGCCAACCTGGTGGTGCAAGCGGTTAAGTGCACGGGTTCCCCTGCAGCAGCCCGGGGTTCGCCAGTTCAGATCCCGGGCACGCACCGATGCACCGCTTGTTAAGCCATGCTGTGGTGGCATCCCATATAAAGTAGAGGAAGATGGGCATGGATATTAGCCCAGGGCCAGTCTTCCTCAGCAAAAAAGAGGAGGATTGGCATCGGGTGTTAGCTCAGGGCTGGTCTTCCTCACAAAAAAAAAAAAAAAAGAAAGTTCTTCAAACTGAAGGGAAATCTTAAAAGAAGGAAATTTGGAATATAAGGAAAAAAGGAAGAGTCACAGAAGTGGTACATTTTTGGGTAATTAGAATAAGCTATTTTTTCCCACTTAAGTTCTTTAAAATATACATGACTTTTGAAAGCAAAAAATATATAACACTTTCTGGTGATGTTTTCAATGTATGTCAGGAGTATAAAAGGCCTGTATAGTTGTAAGATATCTACCTTTTAATTTAAGTGGTAAAATATTAACTCTGAAGAGACATAAAGAGGTATATATATGTATTGTAATTCTCAGAAAAAATGTTAAAAGCAATAGAAAGGAAAAAAGAGAAAACACAAATTGATAAGTTAAAATGAAATTCTACAAAACATTCAAATAATCCAAAAAACAAAATAATAGAAAATTGGGAGAAGAACAGAAAAATAAAACAGGGCAACAACAGCAAAATAATAAAATAGTGAACCCAAATGTAACTATATCAATAACTACATTAAGCGTAAATAGTCTAAACACATTAATTAAAAGACAAAGATCGTCAGACTGTATAGAATAACATGACCTAATGGTATACTGCCTTTAAAAAGAACTTTAAATATAGTGTTATAGGTACATTAAAAGTAAAAGCATGGGAAAAAAATCATGCAAATATTAATCAAAAGAAGACTGTGTAGCTCTGTTAGTTGCAGAAAGAATAAATTTCAAAACAAGGAAACTCATCAGTGATAAACAGGGAGATTCCATAATGAAAAAGCGGTAAATTTACCAAGAAGACATAATAATTCTAAATGCTTTTACACCAAAGTTCAAAAGACAGGAAGCAAAAAACTGATAAAGCTGAGATAAAATGTAAACATATCCATGATTACACATGGAGTCTTCAACCTTCCTCTCTTCATAATCAATAGTTTAATACAAAAAATAAAAAAGATTATAGAAGAGATTAATAACATCTTCAACCTAATTTATCCAATTGATCTGGAACACTATACCCAGCAACAACAGTATACAGATTCATTTCAAGTGTACATGGAATATTCACCAAGATAGATCATATCATAAGCTATAAGGCAAGTCTTAACAAATTTAAAAGGATTAAAATTATATAAACTGTGGTTTTAGACCATAATGAATTAAATTAGAAATTAATAATGGAAATGTATGGAAAATATCCAAATATTGAAAATTGAACCACATACATCTACATAACCCACAGGTTCAAGGAAATAAGAAAATATTTTTTCTGAACAAAAATGAAAACACAACATTGAAAAACTTGTGGGATGCAAGCAAAGTAGTGCTTTGAGGAAAACTCATAGCATGAAAAGCTTATTTTAGAAAGAAAGAAAGGTCTCAAATTGTTAATCTAAAACTCCACATTATAAAACTAGAAAAAGAAGAGCAAATGACTCCAAAACAGGCAAAAGAAAGAAATAATAAAGCTAAAAGCAGAAAACAATTAAATTGACAAGAGAAAATCAATGATCTTTAAAGCTGATTCTTTGAAAAATCAATAAAATTGATAAACCTCCAGGCAGAATGACCAGGAGAAAAAGAGAGAAGGCACAAATTACCAATATCATGAATGAAAGAGAGAATATTACTTATAGTTCCTCCACACATTAAAACAATAGCAAGAGAAAACTATGAAAAACGCTTTACCTAGAAACTTGACAACTTAGAAAACATGAGTTAATTTCTTGAAGGACACAAACTACCAAAATTTATTCAAAAAAAAAAATCTGTAACGTAACCAAATAGTCCCACATCAATTAGAGAAAGTCAATTTATGGTTAAAACCCTTCTAACAAAGAAGACTCCACTGTATTGTAAGTTCTAGCCAGTGCAATAAGGCAAGAAAAATAAGTAAAAGACAGGTATATTGGCAACAAAGAAATAAAACTGCTGCTACTCATAGATGACATAATTTTCTATGTAAAATATCTCAAAGACTCCATAAAAATTTCCAAAACTAATAAGTTTAGCAAGGTAACATAATAAAAGGTGAAAATACAAAATTTAATTCTATTTGTAATTACTATTAATGAAAAATTGAAATTCAAAGTTTTAGAAATCAGTACCATTTAAAATAGCTTTCAAAAAAATGAAAAACTTGGACATATCTAAAAAAAATATGTGCAGGATTTGTTTATCAATATGATTTTGATCTGAACACATAATCTGTAACAGAATGAAAAGACAAGCTACATACTAGGAGAAAATATTTGCAAATCATATAGCTAACCAAGGACTTGTATCCAGAATATATAAAGAGCTCTCAAAACTCAAAATTAGAAAACAACCTAATAACAATTGGGAAAAGATTTGAAAAGATACATGAAAGAAGGCACATAGATCTAAATAAGGACATGCAAAATGTTCAACATCATTAAGAAAATGTAATTTAAGACCACAATGTAATATCACTGTACACCAGCAGTAATGGCTTTAATGAAACCTGATAATACTAAATATCAGCAAAGGTGTGGACAAACAGGAACCCTCATACACTACTGAGGAGAATGTAAATTATACAACCACTTAAGAAAAAGATTTAGCATTTGCTTAAAATGTTATATATAAGCTTACTATATAACCCAACAATTGATCTCCTAGGGATCTATCCAAGAAAAATCAAAATCAAAATCTGTGTCCATACAAAGACTTTTACATGAATATTCGTAGAAGTGTTATTTGCAGTAGATAAAAACTAGAAACAATCATTATATCCATCAACTGGTGAATAGACGAACAAAATGTCATATATTCATTCAATGGACTACTACTCAGCAAAAAAAGGAACAAAATTCTGATATATCTTATAAATATGGTTGATCTGTCAAAACAAGTTAAGTGAAAAAACTGGATAGGAAAGACTAACTATTGTATGATTCTATTTATATGACATGCCTGGAAGAGTCTGATTTATAGAAACAGCAAATCAGTTGTTGTCTGAGGCAGAGTGTTGATTGGGGGCAAGTATGATAGAAGACATTTACCATTGCAAATAGTATTGAGGGAAATTTTGTGCTTAACAGCAATGTTCTAAAACTGGATTGTGGTGATGGTTGCTTAACTCTCTAAATTTACTATAAATTATTGTCGAGTGTTCCTGTCAATGTGACTCTATCAGTAACCCTTCACCCTGACATCAGCTGGTTCCAGTGTACTTACAACAGATGAATTTTATGGTACGTAAGTTATACTACAATAAAATCTGTTTTAAAAATTATTTAAAGAAATGAACTATTTGTTACATACAACAAAGCGTCTGAATTTGAAATGCTTTTTGTTAACTGCATGATTACATTTATATGACATTGTAGAAAAAGCAAAACTCTAGGGACGGAGAGCATATCAATGGTTGCCCAGGGCTTAAAAGTGAAGGGAATATTTGACTACAAAGGAATACAATGAGGGAATTGTTTGTTACAGAAATGTTTTGTTTTGTTTTTTTAGTGAGGAAGATCAAGCCTGAGCTAACATCTGTTGCCAATCCTCCTCTTTTTGCTGAGGAAGATTGGCCCTGGGCTAACACCGTGCCCATCTTCCTCCACTTTATATGTGGGTCACCTGCCACAACATGGCTTGATAGGGGGTGCATAGGTCTGCACCAGGGATCTGAACCAGTGAACCCTGGGCTGCCGCAGTGGAGTACGTGAACCCAAAGACTACGCCACCAGGCCAGCCCCTACAGAAACGGTTTTCTTTTATGTGTGTGTGAGGAAGATTAGCCCTGAGCTAACATCCGATGCCAATCCTCCTCTTTTTGTTGAGGAAGATTGGCCCTGGGCTAACATCCATGCCCATCTTCCTCTACTTTATATGGGAAGCTGCCACAGCATGGCTTGACAAGCGGTGCATCGGTGCACGCCTGGGATCTGAACCTGCCAACCCCAGGCTGCCGAAGGACAGCGCACGCACTTAACCGCTGTGCCTCCGGGCCAGCCTCCAGAAGTATTTTTTATCTTTAATGTTGTGATAGTTACACAGCCTTATACATTTGTCACATTTCATATAACAGTATACCAAAGAGTAAATTTTACCATATGTTAATTAAAATAATTTAAAAAAAATTGAAAACTGAATTCATTTTTCTGAACAAACCTCCTCCTCCTTTGGTGTTAACTCTTTTAGTCACTGGCACCAACATTCACTCAGATGCCCAACTCAAGTTTGAGAATCATTCTTGACATCTCCTTCTTTTTCACTCACTATGCCCAAGTAAATACTAAACATCCCCAGAATCAATTTAAACTATCTTCCTCCTCATTACTATATGTCTTTTCCTAATAAAAATGATTTTTCATAAGAATTACTAGAAAGCCTATTAGCTGCTGTGTCATTCTTCAGATTACAGAATATTCAGATGAGACAGTGACTGAATTAGAGAAGTAGTTAAGATCATCCAGGGGTGAATACTATGAGTGTCAAGAGAGAAGTGGATACAATGACTCTAAAAACTCTATATTTCCACTTTCTGGGGAAAGGATTTGTTTCAAAGAGTAATTTCATCTCATTAAGTGGACACATAAGGTTTGAATTACTGTTGTATGAATATCCAAATATATGTGGAAGCATAGTATGATGCTGAATAGCCAAAAGTGTGGACTGCGCCAGTTGAAAAGCCATTGTCTCTCAGATCCTCATATGCCCTTCTAATTCTCTTTCTAATGACGCATTGGGGATGCCGGAAATAATGTTTCTCCATTGTCAGCTCTCTTTCTGTTAGATTCTGCCAATAGGGGCACAGAAGAAAGGTAGAAGAAAGTAGGAAGGATTTGCTCTTTGCTGTTTGTCTGCTATTGCTGTCTATGTCCCTCTTGGTAGCTCTTCATCTTGACCTTGGTTCCAATCTCCTCTTCCTTCTAGCCCTTCCAGGATCAGCCTCTTTGTGACCCCCTCAGAGATGTGAACACTGTTTGGGCTATACTGCTTCTGCAGAAATCTGAGTCAAAATTTGCAGAACTCCTTCTAAGAAATCCCGAGGTATTGGTACCCACTGGGTGGCACCTGCCCCTCAGAGGCCTCAGTCACAGCACTGGGGGGCCCCTTTTCCAGACTTGCAAAACCTGATCCCCCAGCCTGGGGGGAGATAGCCACATCCTGCAGTTACTGTGTCTGTGTTATCTTGTTCTCTTTTTGCTTTTTCAGTCTTTCAGTCCCTATTTAACTGAGTCCTTATATTACCTTCTCTCCATTGTAATACCTAGAGTGACTTTTGTTTCTCTGATGGGCCCTACTGATACCACTATTTTCATTATTTCCAAACTTCCACACTGCAGCTAGAGGGATCCTTCTAAAACATAAATCTCATAACTTTCCTTTATTGCTCAAAGTCAGGGGCTTGCCATAACCCTCAAGGCAAGGTCCACACTCTTTAGCGCAAATGGCCCATTATTACCTGAGCCCTAATTACCTCTCTGACATAATTTATCATTACTTTCCCTCCCTTTTACAATACTATAACTTCTAGCATAGAGAACTGAACTGCTTTTACTTCCTCCAATGTGCAGAACTTCCTCTCACTCCTGGACCTTCACACAACTTCCGAAACACCCATCCCTGCTACCTTATTTTGCCTGGCTAATTCTCAGTTACACAAGATGTATCAGTTTAAGCTTTATTTATCTCAAGACACCTTCTCTGGTTGCCATGGATTGGAGGATGTGCTGCTGCATTGTGCTTTTATTACATTTTTATTTTCACAATTTTTTCTGTAATCAAATGACCATCTGTTCCAATCTAGAGGTCAATCTCAGCATAGTGTAACATCTTAAACAATAACAGAAAAAGAAAATATAGTAACCAAAATCTGATATGGATTATCACCTTCTCAATCACTAGGCTCGTCAAACACAAAGCTCCTCCTTCTTTAGAAACTAGGGCAGATGAGATTTTAATCATTTACAATTTATTATTATTTTCTTTTCACATTAGTTTTCATTGCTTGATCTCCCTGTCACACACTAAGCTGCATGAGGGTGAAGACAACGCCTATCTTATTCACCTTTCACCCAGTCCAGTGCCTCACGCCCACCATCAGCTATTGCCACTTGGTGCTGCTTTGTCCGTGGTCGGGGCCACCTAGAAGTTGGTTCTGGGGTAACTTAGAAAAACCAAGAGAAGCCCAGCCCACAAAATCTTTGGAGGTTTTTTTCATCCTTGAACACAAATAAACTATTTAATAAAATGACCCACCGAGCTCTAAAATAGTCATATTATAACTTTGTCTGCGAAGCTACTTTCTCCTTGCAAACCCCTAGTATCTTATGACATTCCTTTCAGCATTTTAGTGCTTGTATCTCATCTCCCTGTTCATTATTAATAAAATATTTCCAGAAGGCAAAGCATTCCTGGCTTGCTGTTTCTATATCTATACCCATACTCAGCAGGAATATAACTGGCCCTTAGCAAAGAAGTGCCCAGCTGAGAACAAAACACATTCAGGAAAGGCAGTATGTGAGCAGAGACAGTTCTCTTCAGGGAAATCCAGGTTTTACACTTGAAGGTATGTGGGAGGGAGTGGCTTCAAATTACTCCACCCTATCAAGCAGGGTGCCCAGATGGTCCAGTTAACAATAGCTTCATAACCAGTGAAGCCCCCACTAGTGCATTCTGGAAAAATAATGATAACTTATAATTGAAAAAATAAGTGAATAAAAGGAGATTTTTCTTTTAAATATTTTAAAGGCATTCAGTGACTGAGATACAGGAAACATGTACTGATAGTCTATAGCAGAACTAGAATCAGTAAGTAAGAAAAATGATTTATCCAACATGACACAACCATGCTACATCATTTTCATGAAGGTGATTAAATCACTTTTTCTCTCACTATTAATATATTTATTCAATTGATGCATTATGAAATTTTACATAAACTTCAAATATTACTTAGGAACTATGTAAATATTGTCTCCCCACCCCTGTCTCTCACCTCTATATAGTCATAAACCATAATTTAATGGTTGGGAGTTTCCAAAAATATCCCTGAAATAAAATGTAAATATTTAATACAATTTGTGAATATGTGGCATTAATATCAGTTAAAACAAAGATCTGATTAATGTGGCTTGAGAACCTAAGACAATTTATTGAGCTGCTTGCTGATTACAATCTATGATACTTTCCCTCTTTTGTGTGGATATTGATTTGATAGATAAAGTGGGGATAATTTTTCTTTTGAAATGGTGACATTAATGGCCATTGAATTCCCACTGACAACAGTAGTGACCGTGTTTATTGGAACTCCAATAGAGGTTTCAGTATTTTTTTCCTCTTTTCTTTTGTTCCCTTCCCCCTTTCGACTCCTTCTTATGAGATCAGCCCTTCAAAGATGATGGAAAACCTGTAGTAAGGTAAGCCAGTATTTTAGCCTGTCTTTCTTTGAAAGGCAAGATTAATTTTAAAAAGGTAAGGAAGATAAGACACCTTTCTTGAGTCTATCATATTAAAATTTTGGTTAAATCTGCCTTTGCAATTGTCTCTTTATTGTTTGAAATTGTTCCCCTATCAAAATCATTTCTCTGTTTTTCACCAGGTCACACATCAGGGTTCGTGGTGACATCTACAACATCATATAATGAGTTAAGCTATAGATGTTATCTTGGAAAGAGGATTCTCTCAAGGTTAGGGGAAACAGGATAGAGATGCGCATTTCCCCAGCTTCTCATCATCCAGTGGTGACCCATACCAGGACATCTGTTAAATAAGGCATGGCTTCCGTTTCAGGAAAGAGATCATACCTCCCATGAGTTTCTCCTCTCATAGGGAAAAGTATAAGCAGTCAGCTTTGCCATTGGGAAAATAAATAAGGTGCCAGGGAGCCTTGGTGTTTGCTGTCAGCTGTTTATAGGAGACTAACGGGAATATCAGTTGCCCAGCTCTTGTAGACATTCAGGTCCCAAGGATTTTGTTGTCATCCCTGCTAGAAGGAGAAAATTCTAGTTCACTGAAAAGCTGAGCCTGAGTGCATCACCTCTCACTGAGAGAATAAGGTCCCAGGTAACTCAATATCTAGGCAACCTGAATGGAGCCCCTACAGTCATTTTCAGACAATTTTATTCATTGCTTCAACATCGTTATGTAAGAAAATAAAAGAGGAAATATAAAATATAATTTATGTACACATATATATGTATAAAATATCACAATTACATAGAATGATAGAGCAAGAACATGTGTATATTGTATATGTATATTTTATATGTATGTGTATTGTATATGTATATTGATATGATTATATATGAATGTATGTATATTGATATGTATATGATGAGCATAATCTACATGTTTATGCGTGCACGTGCAAGCATGTGTGCATATGCATATAACATGTCAATGGACAGTTTACTGAAAACAAACTTTATCTTGGCACTTCATCAAAGGCCTTATGTTATAGTAGATACGGTATAATGGGGATCAAATATGCCCAAACATGAACACTGATTCTGCTTCTAAAGATGAGGCTTTGGAAGACATTTTTATCTGAGCCTCAACATGATGATAAATTAATGATAAGCTTAACTTCTCTGCAGAGTAGTTTGAAGTCTCAAGATAGTAACTGTAAAGCACGTAGTGTAATACCTCGTATAGTAGACACTGACATGGCTGGTTAAGTTATTATTTAACATACCTTAGGACATTGTAGTTCAACAGAGAATTAACTTCACTCAGTCATTCAGTCAAGAAGCATTTCTTATAATCTAGTACTGTATTGCAAGTTACATAAAGATATAAAGATGAAAAGGCCACAGGCCCTAGTCTAACTAAGCTTACACTCTAGGAAGGGTACCACGACAAAGAACGGAATTCCATAATAAGTGAACAGTGGTATAAGATATTGATTGAAATCTGCCTATCCCAGAGATTTTTGATTTTGCTTTCCTTTTTTTTTTTAATAGTGTAGAGAATTAGAGTGGAGATAGTCTTCCCTTGAATTATCCAGGCCTAATTTCAAAGAAGGCCTCTTTCTAGGCATGAGAGTCTTCAGGTGCACAGGGGCAAGTGTGGTGTGCTCGTTTGGAGGTCTGCACCTGGAGAAGCATGTGAATGGGAAGGGAGCCTGAGCTCTCTTTTGTGTAAATATGTCATCCTAGAGGAGAGGCTATCCTCTTGCCTTTTTTAACTTCCCTATAAGTGAGAATCAGAGGCTCAACTAGTTCCCCTTATTGAAGGTAAGGGAGGGAATCTGCAGGGAATCACTTGAAAGTTTAGAAGAGGCCTTTAAGAAGAGGAGAATACTATCTCATTTCCTGTTTGGAAATATGTTCTATATCAGTGTGTGTGTGTGGGGGGGGAGTATTGAATCTTTGAGTAAATTATTTTATGAAATAAAAATGGAAACACGATTTCACAAATAGAGTGTAAAACTCAGAGAGAGAAAGCGTTCAATGGAGCACAATTAGAAGCATGTATTAGAACAATCCAAATAATTTTATGCTGAAAATTCCAATGAATTCAACCTGCTGAGTGAGACTGTTATATTTATAATACGCTAAAGTAAGTACAAGGATAGAGATATGCAGGGAGTATTATTGTAGAACCATGGTGTCGGAGAAGGCCTCCTAGGAATTAATGCCCATCTTAAATTTTTAAAACATAGGTAGGCATTACACAATCAAATCTGGCTTGAGAGAATATCATAGATCGTTTCAAGGAAAGGATGAATTAAAGAACTGAGACAAGAAACAGAATATGACAAATTGCGTTGTATATTTTACTGTGTTTATTATTTGTGATATGTCTTCTGTTCATCCCAATAAAGCACAGGTAAGGAAAATTAAGTGATTTCTCACACATCCATAAACAAGACGAACTCTTTTCTCCCACATTGGATGAAACACTTTGCAGTAATCTTTTCCTTGCTGCTGAAAGAAAAGTAAAACAGTAATGTTGCTCCAATCTTTTTTTAATAGGAGGGCCCTTGAGTAGATATCCAACCAGAATGGGGAGTTAGGACACTTGCCAAAATATTTTATTTAATCTGCTTTTACTTAGATTGTATAATGATTTGGGTGGGAATGGGAGGGATGTGGTTTTGCATAGAACACCAAGGGAAATAGAGATGTAAATAACTTTGCAAGCCTTCTATTTGCCTCTGACATTGAAAACAAGTTCTGTGTATCTCTTCATATCATTTTGTAATACACTGTGTGGGAGCCTACTGAACATAGAGGCGATAGCACTTTGGTTTGAAGATGTACTAGCTAGTTCCAAATTTGACAATGCATTAATTTTTTCAAAAATAATTGTTAACTAGAATGTCTCCAAGTCATGGTGATAAGCCTTGGTGATACAAGGTCAAACAAGGTAAATACTACCCTTGTCTACAGAGTTAACAATTGATGTCTGTTTGATCTTTCTCAGGAGAGGAGTAGGAGATACTTGCATTTTCCTTTAGAACCTTTCTCAGCCATCACAACTCATCACTCCCCAAGCAGTGATGTGTTGATTGATGTCGTGATAACACGTGCTCTGCCTGCTACTGACAGAGGGTGGGGGGAAATGAGGAAGTCTGTTTCAAATTTGCACTGCTGTTGGGGAGAACATACAATGTGCTAGTTGTCTGTGCAGCAATGAGGGTTCATTCAGATTTTAAATTCCTCTATAATCTTCACTTGGCAAAGAGAATTATAATGCATGGTGCACTATCATGGTCACTTTGATGACTGTGAGTTAGCTGTGTTCAATACAAGTGTGAAGTTCCCTTAGAGATCCATATATATATGCACATCACTATTTCATATCTGTGCATATGTTATTAGTTAAATGAAAAGAAGCAATGATAATGTTTATGATTGCTATTGAAAAAATCCACTTTGACAACTCATTTCAATTTTCCAGCAATATTGTTTTAACGGAATATTGAGAGGGAGAGGAGGGAGCAGGGAGAGAGAGAGAACGAAAGACAGGAAGAAGGAAGGAAGGAAAGAAGGAAGGATGGAAGGAAGGAAGGAAGATAAAGAAAGTTCTTCAATGAAATTTCTCCATTCTAAGTCAAATTAAATTGAATTTGAAATAATTCATGGTGGCCTCTACCTTTCATAAAGTAAAATAACACCACCCTTAAAACTGACACTAGCATATAAGTAAACACGGACAACAGGAGACAAAATGTACTGTTTAAGAAGGAGACAGGAAAAGACTTTATAATTTTGGATAAATGTTCAGAGTAGGAACGCACGTGGTCCAGACAGCTGCCATACTAAAGACCAGTGATGTTTCTCTAAAGTCGTTGATTCCACCAAGAGATCCATAACTTTAAATTGAAAATTTTCCAATCACCAAGTTACCCTCAAAGGAAACTATTTAAAAAAATAATACTAATTGTGTAAGATTCTGAGAAAATTCAGTTGCTTTTGTCCCAATTATAATAGCAGCATGAAAACATGTCCACACTTTTGAGAATGAACACATTTATTTGGCCAAAAGAGATTGTAAAAGAGAGATAAAGTAGTGTTTACTTTGCATTGTCATGAAAGAAAAGGACTTCTTCATTATATATTAGAATGATCTTATTCCTGTTAAAGACAGAGTAAGCTCAGAATGTTGAAAGTATCACTGGAATTCTGCATAGTTGTCTCCACTGGCAAAGCAATTGGAAAATAAAGTTTACCATTCATTACCTTAAAAAGAATTTTCTCATATCCAATATTCTCTGCATAACGTGTTGTCAAAAGCAAGGGAGGCAATAGTAAAATTTAAAATCAATCCTGCATCTATGTTCTTGTTTTCCTGATTAAAGTACAATTAGGTGAATTACAGTTTTGATATTTAAAATTATTTATGTAAATTAAGTACACTTAATTTTTTGTTTTCCTCTGACATAAACTGTACTTTAAATGCTATTAATATATGATACAAATATTCAGTTTTACTAATAAGCAAATCTACATATGGGCTCAGTAAATATTTGAGTTCATGCATCACTTTTTGAAGATTTAAGTTGAAAAATTAAAATGAAATAGAAAGCGATTCATATATTTCTATTAAATTTGCTCTTTAGTATTTAACGTGATATGAAAAAGATCTTTAAACAGATAATTCATGATTTAGTGAAAGCCTTAATACTATGCTAAAATATTTTTTGAATTTTTTAAAGGAAAAGGAATGATCTCCTCAGTGTTGGGTGAGTCAGTCTCAACTGCAGGGGGATGTGGTGGGGCTCAGAGTGGATTCAAATTAAAGGTAAGAAACCATCAGCAAGTTATTGCAATAGTCTGAAGAAACAGAGTTAGGGGGATCTGCCTTAGGATAGAAGCTGTAGGAATGGAAGGAAAAGGACAGAAAGATGCAAAGATAAAAGAAGCAACATCAATAGGAGTCGAAGCTTGATTACACAGTCGTAAGATACAGGGAGAAATGAAGGACCATGCTGGGCTTCCCAGCTTGAGTTACTTGAAGTAAGATATTCAGGGAGAATTCTTGCGCTTGTGTGTACATTGGCACGGCTCTTGGGAACACCAGTGTTCATACGCCCAGAACTATTGTAGCAGTTGGAACTATCCCTTTGAAGATACAGAAGTAGGCTTAAAACTGATAGATGAAGACAAAATACGGTTTAAAAAAAGAGTATGCACATAATTATCTTCCACAGAAAGTAAATCTATACTGTCACTGCTTATGGAGGTCAGTGTTCCTTAAAGTTGAAGATATTTAGGCCAGAGCGAAAGGCGTACCAAACAGTCAAATTAAAACACATACGCTTCATATTTCTTACGAGCAGCACCAAGAAATTTCTCATGTTATTTTTAGGGCTGAGCGACAAAAGTTAAATAACTCATTTATTTTCCTGAACTTTTGATTAATTTCCTTACTGGAGGCTATCATAAGGAAAATTGATAATTTTAGAATTTGAGGTAACGGTCAATCATATATTAAATGTCACTTCTGAGACAAGAAATTGAGTCTTGACAGTAGAATAGATTCAGTGAGAACCACCAACTTTGCCACCTGCTAGTGTACCCTAACTATAGATCCCCTCCCCCCAAAATAATTCTTTGCTACAGTAATTATTTGAAATAAGCTAAAAGAAATAGATCCTTCTCCTGGAAATTGTTAAAGCTGTTCTGAAATTGAGAAGGAAAACTGTGTTTCTGTGCGTGTGCCCGTACGTTTGAATGCGCACTCAAGCACATGACTTCAGATATTTTGGGATTGACTTTGGATATTAGGATATACATTACAGGTAAAGAAATCTGAATAATTTATAGTAATATATGGCAACTTCTATATCTTTTCCAAATTATAGTCTAAAGAAAGATGCCAGGGAAATGCATATTTGTTGGGAACAAATCTAACATTTACAAAATCCTTTATACAAAGAATAAATTAAACAAGAGCTCATTATTTGTTTTATAAAATATTTATTATAGTATCCTTTAAATGTCAAGTTTCTTCATTGAGTTTTAATAATTGGATACTTTTGTAGAGCTCAATTATTTTATAAATCAACATACCAATACATCTTAACAAAATAAACAAAAATAAATTGATGGAATGAAATACAGTTTTTTCAAAGAAATAAATAAGAACTTAGTAACTAGAGAAGCAGAAATACTAAAAAATGGGAATTCCATGCATTGAAAAAATAATATATAGGTTTGGGGATCTGTAACCAACATATAGATAATCAATATAGAAGTTGGTAAAAGAAACAGAATTGGTGAGAAATTATGAAGAATTTCTGTTGAAAAATATGCTATAATAGTATATATTCACTTTAAAACATACTAATTCCATCAAACATAATATATGTGTTGAAATACAGACTACTGTTTCAAAATTAGTATTTATAAAGTTTTCTGTGAGCAATAAAGAGAAATAAGGAAAGTTGGCAAGCATGATATTCCCAGGGTCTCCTACATGTGAGAAAAGAATAATTATGAGAGGGAAAAGGATGTGATATCTAGAAAGAAAGAAAAGCTTTCACTTTTTCCAGTTTAAACATAGGTATTCTTAGATAATTGTTCAAGTAATGCTAAATTAAGTTAAAGTATATTTAGAGGTGGAAGATGTGGGAGCATTGAAACTCTCTCTCTCAAGGTTCTGCACATACTATCTCAACAGAACTTGGACAACCTCTATTCTATTTACAATCTAATGTAAAAAAAAGAACGCATCTGCTCAGACCAGTAATTGGAAACTAGAGGTTTACAAAACACATTTGGCATGCAGGTTACTTTTGTTTAGTCTACAGAGATTTTAAATTGTGGAATCATTTAAAAACTGGGAAATTTTATATGAAAACAAATTTCTGCCTTCTTTTGAAAAATCAAAATGACTGGGGACACTGAGAATTGAGTAGCAACTGGCCCCTTTTCACAAAGACCTTCATCTCTATTTTCCACAGTCCTTGTCACTTACCTATGTGCTTACACCTGCCACTTTATTCACTTTTTGGCACCTGTAGACATTTGATTTTGAGATGCTCTGTTCAGAATGTTTGTTCTGAATACCCAGAAATTCCTGCAAATCCCATCTTTTACCAAGATGTGAAAACCTGGAAGTGTTAAAGGTCATAAAGCCCAGGAATTAAAAGATTAAATATAGCTTTGCTTGTGCCTGTGAGATTACAGAGAAAGTAGAAAACAGAAAAAAAAAAATCAACCTTGTGTGCTGGTATCAAACAAGAAACAATGGAAGGATACATGGCAAAAGTCAATAAAACAGTTAATAAGAAGAATGAGATAATGTAAGGAAAAGAATTGTATAAAATGATCAATTGATTGTGGAAATACGTTTCACTCTCCTTTCGTTATTTTACATCTCAACTTCCCCATTCAATTAATTCAGTAATGAGACTCTTTCTCATTTTCTTATTCCCTTGTCTTCAATTAATTAATGCAGTAAATGAATGAGAAGTCAAATTTAAGAGAAATTTCTTATAGAGAACAATTAAGTCCAAAGGAAAAGATTACGGGTAGAATTTAAATGAGTAAATTAAATTCATAAAAAATGATGACTAGAATTATCATATTGTATTTTATGTAATTTCTTTCAAAATTTTGGATAAACACTTACCATTGTTGAATGAACCCAGAGTTTCACTTTTGCAAAACGAAAAAGGTTCTGAAAATGGATGGTGGTGATGGTTGCACAACAATATGAATATACTTAATATTATTGAACTGTACACTTAAAAATGGTTAAGATAGTAAATTTTATGTCATGTATATTTTACTACAAAAATGAGGAAAAAAGAATAAAAATAATTTACTCCCAGGTGAAGGATTTTATGGAACCACAAATAAAAACGAAAGTAGATCTTATTTTTCGGTTAAAATGATAGAAGCAAAGACAAAGGAATGGGAGTGATTAAAATCCAGGTGTTTCCTCACAAAGGTTAATTGAGGAAATGGAGGGGAAACAATTTTAAATTCAAGGTTTATACAAATGTAAAGTTCTTTCTACTCACTGACACTAGTTGATATCCTTGTTTGTAGTCTCTGAGGCTGATTTTCATAAAGTTTTTGAAATATTCCATCTTAGAATCCTTCAATTCATCTTTAGGACAATTTGAAGTATCTTTAAAAGTAGTATTACTGAAGCAAACATTTTTTTTTTTTTTTTGTCTTCCTGATGCCACCTCTACTACACTCTTTCTTGATTTAGGCTTTTAATTCTGAGACGTTCTAGTCCCCGCTTCTAATTACGAGATGTCCTTTGCCATCAAAATATAGATGGATCTTCATCAAAGAGGTTCATTAGAGAAGAAAAGAATGAGAAAAATGAGAGAGAGGGGAGATTCAGACAGAGTTAGACCCTAAAAGTCTAGCGAGGGCTAGAAATAGCCAGCTGTGAAAAAACAAAATGATACGATGCACCCATTTTAGTTCAATCAGGGTTTCTTAACAGCTGCGTTGTTGACATATGGGACCAGATAACTCCTTGCGGTTGGAGGCTGAGATATGAGTTTTAGGATAACAACCTCCCTAGTCTTCACTCACTAGATGCCGGTAATGCCTCCTTCCCAGTAGTAACGGCCAAAAATGTCTCCTGGGGTGCAAAACTGCTCCCAGAAGAACTGGTGCTCAATATTTTCCAGTCTCTCTAAGGTGAATTTTCCAGGATACAACCGTGTTCAATGGAGAGTTGACTGACTTAAATTAAAGCATGTCTAATTTTACCATCTTAAGGAGTCTCCACTTTAATGTATTTAATTTCTGGTTAAAATAATTTAAATTACATCATTTGACACATTTTAATTCTGTTTTTAAATAAATTATTAAATTCAAATGGATATTACTATAGCAACTGACAATTTTTCAGAGGATGCCTACATTCTTGGCCAGAACTAATCCCAAGAAAGAACCTTCACTATAAATAATGTTTCCTTTAATTATTTTATATTCAAATCTTTAACTAGTTTATTCACATTTCACAGACTATAGTTACATGACTTCGGGTTGTCATGTAAACTCTAAAGCAAAGAAATACTTCCTTAAGGACAGGAAGTTCTGACGACCCAACCTCTGTTATCAGGTGACATTGTGATGTGCCTACATATGCATAACACCTGCTTGTCTGAATTTTTTTATTTTCTTTATAGGAAGAATATTTTCCATTCAAATATAAGCACTTCGGTAAATATTGATTTATAATTAGGGCATGACTGAAAATATTCATCTCTATATTACTCATATTTCTATTCTGTCATTTTATGACAGAAATTTATTATAATCATCAAATATTTGCTGAAAAATGCTGTGTACAAAGCATAGTGTCACTATGAAGAATTCCAAGAATTTCACTTGTTGACATGATCATTTTCCAATGCCTCTTAGAATTATAATTTTTAATCATCAAGTAGACATTGAAAAAAGGAAAATGTTATTTCTTGTTAATCATTACAGTGAGCAATGGTTCCAACATGTATTTTATATTAAGATTAACCTCTTTTTAAGTCACTATTGAAGATTTAATTAAATAATTTAATTAATTGTGCGGAATATTCTACCAAATTTTGTGCAATTTGAATTCAGTGACCATCCTCTATGAGTTAGTAATTTGAAAATACTCTGCTGTGGCTCACACTATTCAAGTCACAGAGCCCTACATTCTCTGTGACTGTTGCTCTGACCCTAATCCTAGCCCCGTTCTCCAGAAAGAATTAACTATCCCTTCCTTTGTACTCTATACATTTCTATTGTTGCTCAAATCACATCGCATTGTAATTTTTAACCAAAATGCTTTTCAGCCACTGGCTTGAATGTCAACAACAGAAATGTATTATTGCAAGACTATGATGCTCATAAGAATCTCTGAGTGCTAGAGTTGGTAGACCTCTGAAGGTTTTGAAATCCAGTAACTTTTCATTTAAAGGTGGAAAAACCGAGGTCTATGGGGGAAATAATTTGCATGATGTTCCATAGTGGTGGAGCCTAGATTGTAACCAGAATCCAGACTCTAAAGACACTAAAAGGATCCTTCTCTGAAGTCTAGAAGTATCTTTGCTATTTCGACATTATTTCTGATAGAGTTGACTGGAGTGGGATTTTCTTGTCAAGTTTCAATAAATATGGCACCTTGAGTGTTCTGGTGTCACTGATCTGTTGGCAGAGATTAAGGATTTTCTCAGTAACTAAAGAAGACTTATCCTGACCGGTACACAATAAGGAAGTTGGAGAGCTATTTGGAGCAACATAACTTGAGCTGTAAAAAAATCCCAAAATGACGTGAACATCTTATCTTGTTAGGTAAATGAATCAAGGATGTACTTCATTCCAGCAAGATTTACTGCTCAGGTAGAGCAGTGATGGTAATGGTCACATTTTTGGTTTCGGATGGCCACAGGAACTCAATGAAATCTCCAACAGAGACTAGAGTCAATTATAAATTGATTTATACGGTACATAAACTGATTTTGAAAATGACCTTTGAAATCTCTCTGTCAGAAGAAAAGGATATGGCCCAAGCTTTCTGAAAACAAATGCCTTGACATTACACATTGTAGCCGCTTCTACAGTTTCTTTTGATTTTTGATGTTGCTTCATCAGAAGGAAGTAGTGTTTTATTCTGAATCAGCCTCATTGGAGAATATTTGTCTCTTTTTCTCTGGTGTGACTTCAAAGTATATTCATGAAGTTCAAAATCTCATTTGGAGAATATTCTTTGAAGTAATGTTAAAACCATGTCTTTTGGATTCTAGGACCCAATTCCAATGTGTGTGTGTGTGTGTGTGTGTGTGTGTGTGTAGCCTTCCCTACACCAACAAGTGATTCTTGGACACCAGCTGATGTCCAATTCAACTCAGTTCTGATGTTACCTACCCAGAGATAGCATCACATTCCGCAGGTTAAAGATTCAGTTCTATAACACTGCACTCCACTTCAGATGTAAATCTCAAGCCCAGGTTGTCACCTGTGCTTCTGACTAACTGACTGTAAATCAGAGATTCCCATGACCCCCTCCTTGGGTTCGATTAATCTGGTAGAACTGTTCACAAAACTCAGGAAATGCATTTACTCACTAAATTAATGATTTATTACAAAGGATATTAAAGGATACAAACCATTAGCCAGATGAGGAGATACATAGGGCAAGGCATTGGAAAAGGGCGAGCAGATTCCGTGTTCTCAACAGGGCACCACTCTCCCAGCACCTCCACGTGTTCACCAACCCAGAAGCTCTGTGAACCCTGTCCTTTTGGGTTTTTATGGAGACTTCATTACATAGGCACGATTGATTGATTAAATCATTGGCCATTGGCGGTTGATTTGACTTTTAGCTCCTCTCCCTTCCCCAGAGGTCCAGGGGTGGCTTTGAAAGTTCCAACCCTTTAATCACATCATTGACCCCACTGACAACCAGCCCCTATCCTGTTCCAAAAGTCACCTCATTAACATAAGACATCTTTATGGCAGTCATCACTTAGGAAATTCCAACGGTTTTAGAAGCTCTGTGCCAGAACAGGACAAAGACCAAATATGTATTTCTTATTATAAATCAAAATATCACACCAGGCAAGCCAGGTTTTCTCATGTCTATTGCCTACTGTTTGATACACAGTTTAGCGTCTCTGGATAGTTGATGCAGTTCTACTCATTGTTTGGTGGCTCTAGCTCCCACATCCCTATGACCTGGTCATCCACAGGCCATTCTGCTTTGTCTGATATGTGATGTCTAGCCGTGAAGGAGGAGCAGCAAGACTTGTTCCCTGGAACTCAAGCCTGCAGTAAGCCCTATTATAATTATTTCTCTGTAGATCTATCTTTACTGTTATACAGTAAGCTCTTTGAAAGCAGGAAATAGAAACATTTAAAAAGTTTTGTATCGAGTGACGTCAGCATCATGGCGGAGTGAGCTTTCCCGTGAATTCTTCCCCCACAAGATACAATAAAAGCAACAGCCACAGACCAACAACGGAATCCCAGACAGTGAAAAGCTAGAGCAGAGGGATCCACACTGCCGCACATCTGAGAGCGGAACGTGCTGGGCCCCCGGAGGAAGTGGGGAGAGGTAAGGAGAACTCCGCTCCCTCCCCATCAGATCAGTGATCCAGTCCGCGCGGCTCCCAGAGAGGGGGGAGGGGCGGCCCTCGGCGGGAAACTGTAGCTCTTTGGGCTCTCTCAGCCAGTGGGAAACTCCCTCACAGAGGGCTCAGAGGAGCCACAGGGCTACCATCAACATCTGAGCACCCCAGAGAGCGCATAAAGAGGGGCAAACGAGAAGCCTCCCACGTCAGGGACCCAGAGGGCAAAAGAGAGAGCTCCCCCCTCCCCGCAACCCGGAGTCTGCAGCTCGACCAGATCTAGCGATCCGAGGCAGACCTGAACAAACTGGACTGGACCCGTGGATCGCAGTGGGGAAAAAAAAACAAAACAAAACAAAACAAAACTGCGGATCGCAGCAGAAAAACTGGGGCAGAGCGCAGGGGGCTTAGACTACACAGCCCTTTACCACCAGACAGTGGCGGCAGGTGGAAATTGCAACCAGAGACTTCCAGGATGAGGAAAATCAAAACCAACACAGGAACCACAATGCAAAAATATATGAAATCACCAGACCAGAAACAAAATGACAAGCACCCAGAAATCAACCCCGAAGACACAGAAATCCATAAACTAAATGACAGAGATTTCAAAATAGCTATCATAAAAACACTCAACGAAATACGAGACAACACAGACAAACAATTAAATGAGATTAGGAGTTTCTTCACAAAAGAGATTGAAATCATAAAGAAAAACCTATCAGGGCTGATGGAGATGAAGAACACAATGGAGGAGATAAAGGAGAATCTGGAATCTTTAAAGAACAGAGCTGACAATATGGAGGAAAGAATTAGTACTTTAGAGGATAGGAATACAGATATACTCCAGATGCAAGAAGAGAGAGAATTAAGACTAAAAAGAAATGAAGAAAGACTCCGAGAAATATCGGACTCTATTAGAAAATGTAACATAAGAATTATAGGTATTCCTGAGGGAGAGGAGAGGGAAAGAGGAACAGAGAGCCTATTCAAGGAAATAATAGCTGAAAATTTCCCAAATCTGGGGAAGGAGCAGGAAATACCAGTAAGCGAAGCCAACAGGACGCCTATATATATTAACAGACAAAGGCCTTCACCACGACACCTAGTGGTAAGGCTAGCCAGGGTCAACGACAAAGAAACAATATTAAGGGCAGCTAGACAAAAACAAAAAATAACGTACAAAGGAACTCCCATCAGGCTCTCAGCGGATTTCTCAACAGAAACTTTTCAGGCTAGAAGAGACTGGAATGACATATTCAAAATACTAAAAGACAAAAACTTTCAGCCAAGAATACTCTATCCAGCAAAAATATCCTTCAAATATGATGGAGAAATAGTAACTCTCTCAGATAAACAAAAGCTAAGGGAGTTCATGGCCACGAGACCGCCACTACAAGAAATACTCAAGAAGGCCCTCAGGCCTGAAAACAAGAAGAGAAAGGGAACACAAAGCTTGGAGTAAGGAGAAAAGTAGGTAGACAAAATCAGAGAAATAGTAGATCTTTACCGGAATAGGTTAGCAACCACTTAAATACTAAACTCAAAGATCAAAGGAAGAAATTCACCAAAAATAAATTTAACCTCATCACTGTAAACACACAGCCACAACACAAGATAGAATAAGGTATAACAAGAGCAACTTAGAAGGGGAAGAGGAAAGTGACTGAATTGACTTAGTATAAGGAAATAGGAGGCTATCAGATAATGGACTATCTCATACAGAAGATTTTTTGCCCAAACCTCAAGGTAACCACTAAACAAATAATCAAATTAAAACCACATATGATAAACAAAGAGAAAACTAGAAGAATCATAAGACAGAACAACCAAACTGAATTGGCAGTCCAAAACAAATGGGACAAGAAACAAAGGAAATGCAAAAGAACCAGAAAATAAGTGACAAAACAGCAAAATTCAGCCCTCATATTTCAATAATTACCCTAAATGTAAATGGATTGAACTCTCCAATCAAAAGATACAGAGTGGCAGGATGGATTAAAAAGCAAGACCCAACAATATGCTGCCTTCAGGAAACACATCTTAGCACTAAAGACAAGCACAGGCTCAGAGTGAAAGGATGGAAGACAATACTCCAAGCTAATGGCAAACAAAAGAAAGCAGGTGTTGCCATACTTATATCAGACAAAGTAGACTTCAAGATAAAACAGGTTAAGAAAGACAAAGAAGGGAAATATATAATGATAAAAGGGACACTCCATCAAGAAGACATATCACTTATAAATATATATGCACCCAACATAGGAGCACCAATGTACATAAAACAACTATTAACAAACCTAAAAGGAGAAATCAACAACAACACAATAATAGTAGGGGATCTTAACACCCCACTTACAGCAATGGATAGATCATCCAGACAAAAAGTTAATAAAGAAATATTAGACTTAAATGAAAAACTGGACGAGATGGACCTAGTAGACATATACAGAGCACTCCACCCAAAAACAGCTGACTACACATTCTTCTCAAGCGCGCATGGAACATTCTCTAGGATAGACCATATGTTGGGAAACAAAGCAAGCCTCAATAAATTTAAGAAGGTTGAAATCATAACAAGCATCTTTTCAGACCATAAGGCTATGAAACTGGAAATGAACCAGGAAAAAAAAACTGGGAAAGTGACAAAAATGTGGAGATTAAACAACATGCTACTGAACAACCAATGGATCATTGATGAAATTAAAGGAGAAATCAAAAACTATCTGGAAACAAACGAAAATGATAACATGCCATATCAAACCATATGGGATGCAGCAAAAGCGGTGCTGAGAGGGAAACTCATAGCGATACAAGCCCACCTTAACAAACAAGAAAAAGCCCTAATAGGCAACCTTAAATTACACCTAACAGAACTAGAAAAAGAAGAACAAACAAAGCCCAAAGCCAGCAGAAGGAGAGAAATAATAAAAATCAGAGCAGAAATAAATGATATTGAGACCAAAAAAACAGTAGAAAGGATTAATGAAACAAAGAGTTGGTTCTTCGAGAAGATAAACAAAATAGACAAACCCTTAGCCAGGCTAACTAAGAAAAAAAGAGAAAAGGCTCAAGTAAATAAAATTAGAAATGAAAGAGGAGAAATTACAACGGATACCATGGAAATACAGAGGATTATAAGAGAATACTATGAGAAATTATATGCCAACAAATTGGACAATCTAGAAGAAATGGATAAATTCTTAGACTTATACAACCTCCCAAAATTGAACCAAGAAGAAATGGAGAATCTGAATAGACCAATCACAAGTAAAGAGATTGAAATAGTAATCAAAAACCTCCCAAAAAATAAAAGTCCAGGACCAGATGGCTTCTCCAGTGAATTTTACCAAACATTCAAAGAAGATTTAATACCCATCCTCCTCAAACTATTCCAAAAAATAGAGGAAGATGGAACACTTCCTGAATCATTCTATGAGGCCAACATCACCCTGATACCAAAACCAGACAAAGACAATACAAAGAAAGAAAATTACAGGCCAATATCGCTGATGAACATTGATGCAAAAATCCTCAACAAAATATTGGCAAACCGAATACAACAATATATTAAAAAGATCATACACCATGATCAAGTGGGATTTATACCAGAGACGCAGGGATGGTTCAACATCCGCAAATCAATCAACGTGATACATCACATCAACAAAACAAAGAATGAAAACCACATGATCATCTCAATAGACGCAGAGAAGGCATTGACAAGATACAACATCCATTTATGATAAAAACTCTCAATAAAATGGGAATAGAAGGAAAGTACCTCAACATAATAAAGGCCATATATGACAAACCCACAGCTAACATCATACTCAATGGGGAAAGACTGAAAGCCATTCCTCTGAGAACAGGAACGAGGCAGGGCTGCCCACTCTCACCACTCCTGTTCAACATAGTACTGGAGGTTTTGGCCAGAGCAATTAGGCAAGAAAAAGGAATAAAAGGAATCCAAATAGGTAACGAAGAAGTGAAACTCTCACTATTTGCAGATGACATGATTGTATATATAGAAAACCCTAAAGAATCTGTTGGAAAACTGTTAGAAACAATCAACAACTACAGCAAAGTTGCAGGGTACAAAATCAATCTACAAAAATCAGTTGCATTTCTATATGCTAATAATGAACTAACAGAAAGAGAGCTCAAAAAGATAATACCATTTACAATTGCATCAAAAAGAATAAAATACCTAGGAATAAATCTTACCAAGGAGGTGAAGGACCTATACAATGAGAACTACAAGACATTATTGAGGGAAATCCACGATGACATAAAGAAATGGAAAGATATCCCATGCACGTGGATTGGAAGAATAAACATAGTTAAAATGTCTATATTACCTAAAGCAATCTACAGATTCAATGCAATCCCAATCAGAATCCCAATGACATTCTTCACAGAAATAGAAAAAAGAATACTAAAATTTATATGGGGCAACAAAAGACCCCGAATAGCTAAAGAAATCCTAAAGAAAAAGAACAAAGCAGGAGGCATCACAATTCCTGACTTCAAAACATACTACAAAGCAATAGTAATCAAAACAGCATGGTACTGGTACAAAAACAGACACACAGATCAATGGAACAGAATTGAAAGCCCAGAAATAAAACCACACATATACAGACAGCTAATTTTCGACAAAGGTGCTAAGAACATGCAATGGAGAAAGGAAAGTCTCTTCAATAAATGGTGTTGGGAAAACTGGACAGCCACATGCAAAAGAATGAAAGTGGACCATGTGCTATCGCCATTCACAAAAATTAACTCAAAATGGATCAAAGACCTGAAGGTGAGACCTGAAACTATAAAACTCATAGAAGAAAATATAGGCAACACACTATTTGACATTGGTTTTAAAGGAATCTTTTCGGATGACATGCCTACCCAGACTAGGGAAACTAAAGAAAAAATAAACAAGTGGGACTTTATCAGACTAAAGAGCTTTTATAAGACAAATGAAACCAGAATCAAGATGAACAAACAACCAACCAGCTGGGAGAGAATATTTGCAAAACATACATCTGACAAGGGGTTGATCTCCATGATATATAAAGAACTCACACAATTGAACAACAAAAAAGCAAACAACCCGATCAAAAAATGGGCAGAGGAAATGAACAGACACTTCTCCAAGGAAGATATACAGATGGCCAATAGGCACATGAAAAGATGCTCAACATCACTAATCATCAGGGAAATGCAAATCAAAACAACACTAAGATACCACCTCACGCCCGTTAGAATGGCTATAATCACCAAGACAAAAAACAACAAATGTTGGAGAGGATGTGGAGAAACAGGAACCCTCATACACAGCTGGTGGGAATGCAAATTGGTGCAGCCTCTATGGAAAACGGTATGGAGATTCCTCAAAGAATTAAAAATAGAGATGCCCTATGATCCAGCCATCCCACTACTGGGAATCTATCCAACGCACCTGAAATCAACAATCCAAAGAGGCTTATGCACCCCTATGTTCATTGCAGCATTATTCACCATAGCCAAGAAGTGGAAGCAACCTAAGTGTCCCTCGACTGACGATTGGATTAAGAAAATGTGGTATATATATACAATGGAATACTACTCAGCCATAAAAAAAGACAAAATCGTCCCATTTGCAACAACATGGATGGGCCTGGAGTGTATTATGTTAAGTGAAATAAGCCAGAAAGAGAAAGACAAACACTGTATGATCTCACTCATATGTGGAATATAAACCAACACATGGACAGAGAAAACTGGACTGTGGTTACCCGGGAAGTGGGGGTGGGGGGTGGGCACAAGGGGTGAAGGGAGTCATATATGGGGTGATGGACAAACAAAAATGTACAACCCAAAATTTCACATTGTTAGAATCCATTAAAACATCAATAAAAAAAAAAAAAGTTTTGTATCTACACATGGCATCAAAATTAGCACAAAGAAGTCCCTTAAATTTTGCTCATGTGATGAAAAAGGTAAGAAATGAGCCATCAATGGGCTATTGTAGAAACAATTATTATCCCAAGTTGTTTATTCATTCATTTATTCATTCTTTCATCCATTTATTAATTAGGCAGATTCTTTGAGCATTCAATATTCTGAGCACGGTATGAAGCCTGAAGGTACGTGAAAATAGACATAGTTTTTAATCTTAGCTTTCAGTCCAGAGGAGTGCAGCCAAACAGAACTTTCTGCTGTAATGGAAATGTTCTATGTTTGCACTGCCCAATATTGTAGCCACTAACCAGCCACATGCAGCTGTTGAACACTTGCAATGTGGCTGGTTCCAGCAAAGAAACTGAATTTTTAATTATATTTAATTTTAATTAATATAACAAAATTTTATAGTCACATGTGGTTAGGATTACTGTATTGGACGACATAGGTTTTTGAATATCAATAGAAAAAAATCAATGCAATGTGATACACTCTGATTAAAATTTCAATGTACAGTGTTGACCTAGAAATGGCACCACCTAGATTTGGAGTGGAGTTATAAAAGTGTCATCTAAAGTCAAGCGTGAAGGGATGAATAGGACACAGGCAAAGATTTTTTTGTTTTAAGCAAAAGCTATGTTTGTGTGAGGGTGATGAGAAGGTGATATTAGTCCTATGATTAAATACAACATTGAACTCTAATCGAAGGCTTTATATCTGCCAGTATTATGGATTCATAGGAAGTTTACAGGATTGAATGAAGGGCTAGAGTATAGAGACATAATTCATAGTTGAAATGAGACAGATGTGGGAGACCTTGCAAAAGTAAACTTAAGGACTTGGAGACTGAGTGGATGTGATAATTGAAAGAGATGATCAAGTTTTGAGTATCAGTAACTAGAAGACTAGTACAACTATTAGTAGAAATAGGCCTATCAATCCACTTTGATGAAAGTTAATTACTTTTTTGTAGGACTGTTGGAAAAATTAATTAGATAACACATGCAAATATTTGAGCATAGTGCCTAAAACATAGTAGGCAATTAATAAAACTGAGTGAACACAAAAATATGACAAAGAGTGGTAGACTTTAAATACTCTTATTGTTTTCACAAAGTGTAGCATTTTATGCTGGAAACAACATAGACCTGAAGTCACACTCTTCTGAGTTGGAATCCTAGCTAGTCCACATATCACAGTTATATTAGCCTTTCTGAATCTTAATTTCTTCATCTGCAAGTTGTAATAACTAATTTATCAGAATATTGTAAGCATTAGATAACATAATAGTCCTAAAAGTTACTCAGTGTGTTAAGTCATACATTAATAAACATTTACTGAACATTTATTGTGAGCTAGCAAAATATGCTAAATTCTGGGAGCATTATGAATAAAAAATAACAATATTTCCTTTATTCAAGCAAAATACCAGATATAATATGGCATACAAAATATGAAATAGATTCAAATCCACTTAAATATGTGGAGCCAACAGTTCATTATTCATTGGACAAATTAGCAATTTTCCTGGACCTTCTGGTTTTGGATTTTCTGTCTTTCTCAAAATTTTCAGTACCTTTCCAGTGCTGCTCCCTCTGAGACAAGGCCCTTTTCTATCCTAGGCTATGAGGCTATGAACTAAGATTAAGGAACATTCTTTTTTTTTTTCCAAACCTCATTTCAGTCTCCAGTGTCTGCATCAGTTGTTTTGGTTCTTAATAATTTTACTCTAATATTGCCTCAAACATTGGGACTCCTTAGGTTATTATCTTTTTCTAAATAATCTCCTTTGGAGATTTCATGTACTCCTATTTTTTTCAGGGGGACGGTGAGGGAGGTTGGTCATGAGCTAACACCCATTGCCAATCTTCCTCTTTTTGCTGAGGAAGATTGGCCCTGAGCTAACATCTGTGCCTATCTTCCTCTATTTTATATATGGGATGCCACCACAGCATGGCTTGATGAGTAGTGCATAAGTCCACGCCTGGGATCCAAACCTGTGTACCCTGGGCCACTGAAGCAGAGCGTGTGAACTTAACAACTACACCACTGGGCTGGCCCCTGTGCTCCTATATTTTTAACAACATTTTGAAATCTGATGACTTCCAAAATATATACCTGATCCATTGTATCTCCTAAATTATAGATTTATATATCCTATTGCCTCCTAGAGATTTCCTCTCCCCAAAAATATTCCCTCAAATCCAAAAAGAATCTTCAGACAGAGTGATGTCAGCAGCATGGTGGAGTGAGATCTTCCCCTAGACTCTCCTCCCTAAGATAAAATGAAAAGGACATTCATAAAGCAATAGAGGACATTGACACAACACAATATACATCGAGAGACCCACGCAGCCATATGTCTGAAGGTGGAGGTGCTGGACCCCAGGAGGAAGTGGAAGGAGGTAAGGGGATCTCCTGTCCCTCCTCAGCAGCAATCTAGGGTCAAGGACTGTGCCAGGCTCAACAAAGGTAGGAGTAAGGGGCAGCTCTCCACAGGAATGCCTTCAATTTCTGTGTTGCCTCCCAGCCATGGGAAAGCCCCACACAGAGGATGTCAAGAAATTTCAGGAGTGTCTTAATCAAGTCAACACCTCAGGAGGGCAGATAGCGAGGGCAAAGTGAGAATACCCCTGAGGTTCATGTGCTTGAAACAAAGCACCCCTCCCTTCACCCAGTGCACCAGCTCCACCAGTTGGCCAGAGCAATGGACCCATACCAGCGCATATGTGTATACGTTTGTAAAGCAGCAGTGGCAAATGGGCAATTGTAGATGCATCCTGTCAGCATAGATTCCACAGGACAGGCACAGCTTCCAGGGATCATGGCAGGCTCAGAGTACACAGCTTCTGCCCACACCCCCACCCCCAATGGTGGAAGGTGGAATCTGCGACCAGATACTTCCACTATGCAAAGGCACAAATCCACCCCATCAAACAGCATGAAAAGATATATTAATACCCAGACCAGAAGGAAAATGACAAGCACCCAGAACTCAATACTGAAGGCATAGAAATTTACAATTTAAATGACAGATAAATCAAAATAGCTACCATAAAAAAAACTCAATGAGATACAAGAAAATTTGGAAAGGCAGTTCAACAAAATTAGGAACAAAATTAGTGAACAGAGGGAATTCTTCACAAGAGATTGAAACTATAAAGAAAAGCCAATCAGAAATGTTGGAGATGAAAAACACAATGAATGAGATAAAAAAAAATCTGGAGTCCGTGAATAACAGAGCTGATATTATGGATGACAGAATTAGCAGCTTGGAGGACAGAAATATAGAAATGCTTCAGATGAAGGAGGAGAGAGAACTAACACTAAAAAGAAATGAAGAAATTCTCCAAGAAACATCCAACTCAATTAGGAAATGTAACATAAGGATTATAGGAAATCCAGAGGGAGAAGAGAAGGTGAAAGGAGCAGAAAGCTTGTTCAAAGAAATATAGCTCAGAACTTCCCAAACTTGGGGAAAGAGCTGGAATTACAAGTTAAAGAAGCTAATAAAAGTCCTAATTATATCAATGTAACAAACCTTCTCCAAGGCATATATTAGTAAAACTGGCAAAAGTCAATGACAAAGAAAAAATATTAAGGGCAGCAAGGCAGAAGAAAATAACCTACAAAGGAATCCCTATCAGGTTTTCAGCAGATTTCTCAGCAGAAACCTTACAGACTAGGAGAGAGTGGAATGATATATTCAAAATTCTGAAAGACAAAACCTTTCAGCCAAGACTATTCTATCCAGTGCAATTATCCTTCAGATATGATGGAGAAATAAAAATTTTGCCAGATAAATAAAAGCAGAGGGAGTTCATTGCCACAAGACCCCCCTCCCACAAGAAATGATCCACGAGGCCCTCATACTTGAAAAAAAAGAAAGAGTTTACAAAGCCTTGAGCAAGGGGATAAATAGGCAGAAAAATCAGAAAATTGTAGCTCTCCATCAGAACAGGTTAGCAAACACTTAATTATAACATTAAAGGCAAAGGGAAGGAAAACATAAAAAATAACTAAAATCTTGTCATTTTAAACCACAAACTCACAACACAAAATGGAATAAGTTGTGACAACAATAACTTAGGAGAAGAAGAAGAAAGGATGGAATCTGCTCAGACTAAGGAAATAAGAGGCTATCAGAAAATAAACTATCTCATCTACAAGATCTTTTGTACAAACCTCACAGTAATCACTAAACAAACAACAAGAACAGAGACTCAAATGATAAATAAATAGAAAACTGAGAAAACCATCATAGAGAACTTCCAAACTAAATTGTCAGTCCAAAATACATGGGATGAGAAACGAGGGAAAAACAGAACAACCAGAGAAAAAGTGATAAAATGGCAGTATTAAGCCATCATATATCAACAATCATCCTAAATGTAAATGGATTGAATTCTCCAATCAAAAGACACAGTATGACTGGATGGATTAAAAAACAAGACCCAACATTATGTTGCCTGCAGGAAACACATCTCAGCTTTAAAGATAAACACAGGCTTAGAGTGAAGGGATGGAAGACAATACTCCAAGCTAATGGCAAACAAAAGAAAGCGGATGTTGCCATGTTTATATCTGACAAAGTAGATGTCAAGATAAAAAAGGCAATAAGAGACAAAGAGGGGCAATATATAATGATAAAAGGGACGTTACACCAAGAAAACATAACATTTAAATATATATGCACCCAACACAAGAGCACCAAAGTACATACAGCAACTATTACCAAACCTAAAAGGAGATATTAACAGCAACACAAGAATGGTAGGGGATCTTAACACCCCACTTACATCAATGGATAGATTACCTGGATAGAAAGTCAACAGGAAATAGTAGAAGTAAACAAAAAACTAGACCAGATGGACTTAATAGATATATACAGAACACTTCATCCAAAAACAGCAGAATATACATTCTTCTCAAGTGCACGTGGAACATTCCCAAAGATAGACCATATGTTAGGAAAGAAAGCAAGCCTCAATAAATTTAAGAAGATTGAAATCATATCAAGCATCTTTTCCAACCATATTGCTATGAAACTAGAAATCAACTACAAGAAAAAAGCTGGGAAAGTGACAAATATGTGGAGACTAAACAACATGCTACTGAACAACCAATGGATCATTGAAGAAATTAAAGAAGAAATAAAAGACATATCTGGAGACAAATGGAAATGAAAATACACCATACCAACTCATATGGGATGAAGCAAAAGTGGTCCTAAGAGGGAAATTCATAGCAGTACAGGCCCACCTTAACAAACAAGAAAAATCTCAAATAAGTAATTGTAAACTACACCTAGCAGAACCAGAAAAAGGAGAACAAACAAAGCCTAAAGTCAGCAGAAGGAGGGAAATAATAAAAATTAGAGCAGAAATAAATGAAAATGAAACCGAAAAACACGTAGAAAGGATCAATGAAACTAAGAGCTTGTTCCTTAGAAGATAAATAAAATTGACAAAACCTTAGCCAGACTCACTAAGAAAAAAAGAAAGAAGGCTCAGATGGATAAAATTAGAAATGAAAGAGGAGAAATTATAACAGATACCACAGAAATACAAAGCATTATAAAGGAATACTATGAAAAACTATATGCCAACAAAATGGACAATCTAGAAGAAATGGATAAATTCTTAGACTCATACAGCCTCCAAAAACTGAACCAAGAAGACATAGAGAACCTGAATAGACCAATCACAAGAGATTGAAACAGTAATCAAAAACCTCCCAGGTGCTGGCCTGGTAGCATAGCAGTTAAGTTTGCACACTCTGCTTTGGTGGCATGGGGTTCGCAGGTTCAGATCCCGGGTGTGGACCGACACACCACTTGTCAAGCCATGCTGTGACAGTGTCCCAGATGAAGCAGAGGAAGATGGGCATGGATGTTAGCCCAGGGCAAATCTTTATCAGCTAAAAGAGGAGCATTGGCAATGTGTGTTATCTCAGGGCTAATCTTCCTCACACACACAAAAAACCCCCAAAAAATAAAAGTCTAAGACCAGATGGCTTCTCTGGAGAATTCTAGCAAACATTCAAAGAAGATTTAATACTTATACTTCTCAAACTATTCCAAAAACTTGAAGAGGATAGAACACTTCCTAACACGTTTAATGAGGCCAACATCACCCTGATCCCAAAGCCAGACAAGCACAACACAAAGAAGGAAAATTACAGGCCAACATTGCTGATGACCACAGTTGCAAAAATCCTCAACAAAATATTGGCAAACCAAATACAGCAATACATTAAAAGGATCATACACCATGATCAAGTAGGATTTATACCAGAGATGGTTGAACATCCACAAATCAGTCAATGTGAGGTTTATTAATTAAACCACAATAAAATGAGGAAGGAGCACCACATGATCATCTCAATAGATATAGAGAAAGCAATTGACAAGATCCAACATCGATTTATGATAAAAACTCTCAATAAAATAGGTATAGAAGGAGAGTACCTAGACATAATAAAGGCCATATATGACAAACCCACAGCCAACATCATACTCCATGGGGAAAAACCAAGAATAGGAACAAGACAAGGTGCCCACTCACACCACTCTTGTTCAACACAGTACTGGAGGTTTTGGCCAGAGCAATTAGGCAAGAAAAAGAAGTAAAAGGTATCCAAATTGGCAGTGAAGAAGTGAAACTCTTGCTGTTTGCAGAGGACATGATTTTATATATAGAAAACCCTAAATAATCCATCAAAAACTATTAGATATAATCAACAACTACAGCAAAGTTGCAGGGTACAAAATCAACTTACCAAAATAAGTGGCATCTCTATACTCTAATAATGAACTAACAGAAAGGGAACTCAAGATACAATCCCATTTACAAACACAACAAAAAGAATAAAATATCTAGGAATAAATTTAACCAAGGAGGTGAAAGACCTATACAATGAAAACTATAAGATATTATTGAAAGAAATTGAAGAATACATAAAGAAATGGAAAGATATTCCATGCACATGGATTGGAAGAACAAACGTAGTTAAAAGGTCCATATTACCTAAAGCAATCTACAGATTCAATGTAATCCCTGTCAGAATCCCAATGACATTCTTCACTGAAATAGAACAAAGAATCCTAAAACTTATATGGAACAACAAAAGACCTCAAATAGCTAAAGAAATCCTGAGAGAAAAGAACAAAGCTGGAGGCATCACAATCCCTGACTTCAAAATATACTACAAAGCTATAGTAATCGAAATGGCATGGTACTGGTACGAAAATAGACATACAGATCAATGGAACGGAATTGAAAGCCCAGAAATAAAACTACACATCTATGGACAGCTAATCTTTGACAAAGTAGCTAAGAACATGCAATAGAGAAAGGAAAGTCTCTTCAATAAATGGTGTTGGGAACATTGGACAGCCACATGCAAAAGAATGAAAGTAGAGCATCATCTTTCACCATTCACAAAAATTAACTCAGAATGGATTAAAGACTTGAAGGTAAGACATGAAACCATATAACTCTTAGAAGAAAATATAGTCAGTACACTCTTTGACATTGGTCTTAGAAGGATATTTTGGAATGCCATGTCTACTTGGGCAAGGGAAACAAAAGAAAGAATAATCAAATGGGACTACATCAGACTAAAGAGCTTCTGAAAGGCAAAGGAAACCAGAAACAAGACAAAAAGACAACTCACAAACTGGGAGAAAATATTTGCAAATCATGTATCTGACAAGAGGTTAATCTCCAAAATATATAAAGAACACACACAACTCAACAACAAAAAAACAAACAACCTGATCAAAGAATGGGCAGAGGATCTGGACAGACATTTTTCCAAACAAGATATACAGGTGGCCAATAGGCACATGAAAAGATGTTCAACATCACTAATCATCTGGGAAATGCAAATCAAAACTACACTGAGATACTACCTTACACCTGTTAGAATGGCTAGAATCACCAAGACAAAAAATAACAAATGTTGGAGAGGATGTGGAGCAAAGGAAATCATCATACACTGTTGGTGGGAATGCAAACTGGTGCAACCTCTATGGAAAACAGTAGGGAGATTTCTCAAAAAATTAAAAATAGAAATATTATACAGCTCAGCTATCCCACTACTGGGTATTTATGCAAAGAACTTGAAATCAACAATTCAAAGATACTTATGCACCCTTATGTTCATTGCAGCATTATCACAATAGCCAAGACAGGGAAGCAACCCAAGTGCCCAACAATTAATGAATGGATAGAGAAGATGTGGTATATATATACAATGGAATACTACTCAGCCATAAAAAAAGACAAAATCGTCCCATTTGCAACAACATGGATGGAACTTGAGGGTATTATATTAAGTGAAATAAGCCAGACAGAGAGACTGTCTGAGTTCACTTATATGTGGAAGATAAACTAACGCATGGACAAAAGAACTGATTAGTGGTCACCAGAGGGGAAGGGGGTTGGGGTGTGGTCATAAGCAGTAAAGGGGCACATTTATATAGTGACTGACAAATAAAAATTCACAACTGATATTTCACAATGTTATAAACTATTTTGACCTCAATAAAAAAAAAGTATCTTCAATTCAATAATTGAGTATTTGAAACCTGAACTCTTCAGCACCAACTTTGTTATCTCACTTTGTTATTTACTAGTTTAGTGAAAAGTGTTACCATCTTCTCAAGGTAAAAATTTGAAAGTTAACTTGAAATCTTTGCTTCCTTTCCCATTTTTTTTTAAATAATTTTATTTATTTATTTATTTTTTCCCCCAAAGCCCCAGTTGATAGTTGTATGTCATAGCTGCACATCCTTCTAGTTGCTGTATGTGGGACGCGGCCTCAGCATGGCCGGAGAAGCGGTGCGTCGGTGCGCGCCAGGGATCCGAACCTGGGCCGCCAGCAGCGGAGCGCTCACACTTAACCACTAAGCCACGGGGCCGGCCCTCTCACATGATTTAATTTGTCACCAAATTATTTTGAGTCACCAAATTATTTTAATTCAATCTCTTAAAAATGGGTGCAATGCCACTGCTCTAGCCAGAGCCACTACTATCATCTCTCTCCTGAATATTTGCCTCCTAACTCTATTGCTGTCTCTAATCAATTCTCCATATAGGCAACACTTCAAAAATGTAAATTTGTCCATGATATTCTCTCAATCAAGAACTTTCAGTGGCTCCCCGTGACTCATAGTGCAAAGTCCAAACTCTTCAGTAAAAAGAGCCTTCAAAATCTGACTCATTACCATTCCACCACATTTGTTAATACTTCCCTTCCTTCATCTGTATCTTAGGCAACAGCAGTATTAAATTAGCTTGCTGTTACCTGAAAAAGCTATGCTATCAAAGTTTACTACATATGCCAAATAATAATAGTGTTTAAACTGCTTCTTATTTTGTATCATTTACTGAAATCCTAAGGCTAACACTCAATCAAGGCTCATCATGTCATTAGTACTGCAATTTTATTCTGTACTTTTTTCTGTTATTCATTCAACATGTGGCTTTAATTATTTATATCTGTCTCTCCTATAGACTTGAATCCTTTGGGAGCAGGAACTGCATTCATTCCTATTTGCACATCCAACATTGTTTAGGAAAGTGAAAAAATACATGAATAAATGAAAAAATAATTGTGAACTCTCAGTCATGTATATGTATATGTGTATGTATATGTACATAGATGTTCTAAAGTAAGTGCCATATTTCGCCCGAGACTTTTTAGTCTTTCTAAAAATCACCTGAATCCACTAAGAGGAGCTAAGCATATTTGGAAAGAATGTTGATTTGCTAGGACTGGCCAGTGAATATTTAAGGAAAAAAGTACCACTCTGATTTAGGGTATTGCTATAAAAAAGATGTTTCATTTTATGAGTATTGCAAGCTATAATATTCTCCAGAAATTGATGTTAGTATGATTTTTTGATTTATGATTTAATATTTCATTTCTTGAGAACTCAAAGTAATATTGACTGGCTGTCTAATCCTGCCCAGTGTTAATGCTTCTTGCTTTAAGACTTCTAGCTCTTCCGGGAAGCCTTACTTGGCTCTTCCCACAGAGTGTCCTCTTTGAAAATCCATTGTTCTCCCTCATGAAAACAGTATATCCTTTATTATGTTCTTGTAGTTAGGAGATAAACATCATGCTTTCTTTTTCCTTCTCTCAATGTGTCAATCCTAGCACTGGGCATGTTTTCATAGAACTGAGAATTTAAAAAAAGAAAATTCTAAACCATTCCTGAAATGATACGTTAAAACTATGAAATTTAGAAAATCCGTTATATTTATATTGTTGGCAAAAATTATAGTGTTTTGAGGTCTAAAGGATTTTTAATGTTTAGAGATAAAGGAGATAGTATTTTTGTGCCAGTAAAAAAGTAAAAGACCAAAACATGATTCTGTGGTCATTGTTAGTGTTCTGAATTAAATACAAAGAAAAAATCCATATCTCACATAATACAATAGATTCTACTGTTAATTGTTGCACAATATATAGACACACACACACAATTTTCAAAGCTTTTAAACCTTATTTGAGTCTTAAAAGAAATATATGTGTTCAGGTGAATGAAAAACTGCTTTCTGTCCAGAAGAGTTAATAAAATATAGTATTTCTGATTCAAATCATTGAGATGGTTGTCACTCTCACGCTAGGGAAATTTCTCTTCACCAGAGAGGCCATTTTTTTTTTTTGATAACCAGCAGCACCGCATTGGTTTGGATGGGCCATGTAATCACTTAGCTTGGTAATTATGATAGATCACTCTGATCTGTAAATTTTATTTTTTAATGAAACTAAAACTAGAGTAACATATTCTTGCATTTATCTCATCTCCAACTTCAGTGACCCCAGTTTATTTTATTTTTGTCAGTCATACATGGTGTTGGAATTTCCCACATGATAAGGCCCACATCTACTCTATATTCAGGTCCTCATTGAAGTGGTGAAAGAGAACTTTCTTACTATTAATTGATCATATTGATTTAGGTGTGCTTAGTTTTCCCTAGTCTTGTTTTTCATATCTTTATCTTCTCTTCTTCAATGTTTTTTGAGTGTTTATTAGGTCCAGGAAGTAGGCAGAGTGTGGTTTAGCAAGTTTTCTAGTGTAAATCAACATTATTACTAAACTCAGCTGGGTTTATTCTAAGCAAGTTTGGTCTGAAAAGTCCAGAGACTCATGTGGGTAAGCTAAACTTCAGTTCACTGGTCAGGGCTCCTGTCTCCATGACTCTGGATCCAAATTGTCTAACCTCCATTCTCAGGGTCCCCTGGACTGTCCTGTCCCCTACCTGTAAGAAATGTTTTTCTAAAATTGCCAAACTTTAGGTCTAATACTGACAGCTCTGTGGACCCCTGGGACACTGATCACAGTATAGGTGCTGTTTTGTGCCAAATACTTGCTCTACTGTGAAATTCCTCCAGGGCCTGAAGCTCTGCTAAACACCCATGGCTGATGATTCAGGGTGGTAGAATAACTAAATCCCCCTGTCAAGATGACTCAATGTTTGAAATTTGAACGTATGTTAAAATTCAGAATATTCATTCATGGATGAATGAAGGAAAGTTCCTTAAAACACAGGTGCTCTTGTGGTAGAGAATTCTATACCGTAGACTTGGATTTACATTTTCATGATTTTTTTGGCCCCCTTGTTCCTTTGTTCAAATATGCAGATAATATATTACTTCAATTCTTCATCAAAGCCTTGATCATTTGAATTTCTTAAGAGTTTTATAGAGACCTTCAAAGTCCTCTATGCAAGACTTGCAATGAATGCCCTTACATTCCAGTTTTCACCTTTTGGACATAAAGGTAATAAGCACTGGGATGTTGGATGTGTAGAATGCAGACAAGCAATGGCCTGCTGCTGGGTGACATAATTATTAGAAACAGTGGAAGGGCAATATTCATTTTTCAAGCCCGAGTGCTTATTTCCTGATGTTAATACAACCTTCATCCGCGTTTGCTATTCTTCAGATGTGTTACAGGTATTCCCACCACTCTTCCTTTCCTTATGGGCAGTTCATTTGGCAGGATTGTCACCATCACCATGGTTTTCAAATTCTTGTCTTCCTTACACTTAAGGATGACTTCCTGAGCTTATTACAGACATTCCTCCATTTTATATACAAAATTATACGTTTACACAATTTTTTTAAATACTGTTTTTCCTGCAGTCTGCATTTCGTGCCTCTGTTAATCTTCTTCTCTAAAATGTTTTACATTATTTCTCAATTGCAATATTGGAATTTGCTGAGCCAACCAGACTTGCTCCAGAGCTACATTCGGAAGAAATGCAGGTGCTATGGAACTGCTAGAAACTGTCACTTTTTATCCGGCTAATCACGATCACAGTTTGATTAACTGTTTGCCTTTGTCTGCTGCCTACAGTGATGTGACTTCAGTTCTTTCATCCTGATGGTGTCTGGAATTATCTCCTAGGAATGAAACTGCAATGTAATTACTTCACACTGAACAGAGAAACAAAATCCTCCATTGAAGAGCTGTGTAGGTGTAAACAGGGTCCCGTCACTATGTGAGAAGATGATCGCAGAGTCTTTATTCACTAAATGGTTCTCATTTTCTTTCATATTGTAACTGTATATGAAAATAGTTTGAATTGATAAAGTATCTTGTATCTAAGTTTCTCAGTGTACTTAGAGACTATTCTGTGTGGTATTAAGCAAACACATTTCCAGAACAAAGTCTGCCTAATTATACATATTTAAACAAATAAATAAGTAAAGGTAATCACGAGGATATTAAATTTCAGGGTGAAGATCCCTAGCAATTAAGTGTTAAAGGCTGGTCAGCTAGGATTATATGGTAGAGCCAGGAATGATAGTGTCTTATTAAAAAAAAAGATCTTAATTTGTCCTGGAAGCCCTATCTGTGAAACAACCATACAGAGTCAATCTTCTAGATAATTCCTTGACATGCTTCCAAATAATCTATTAATGAATTGTTGATCAGATGTGACTACTTTAGCCAAAAACTCTATTTAATCTAGGATATTTGCATCTGTGATATACTCTGACAACTTTGCTTTATTAGAGTGATCATTCTAAAATAAAATTAGTGAAGCCATGAAACTCCAATGGCCATTGGCAAATACTGAATGATTGTTCTGTGCTAGACATTGGATTTTGCAGTATAAAATGTACACAAGATGTTTAACATATGGATTCTACAATAAGGTATATATGGAAAGAATTTGAAATCCCATTGGAAGAAATATTATTTTGTTTCAAAGCTCTTTTCCTGCAGAAAGTCATCTTTAGGAAACAAGAGTTTCAAATATCAGTCTATCATTCATAACTTAGAGCGACCCACTTAAAATGAGCTATGGTATTCGAAACTAGTTTGCTTTGTATTTGAATTCAGTTCAAAGTATTCACTTCAAAATAAGAAAAAATTAGCAACATGTTTGTGATCCTCAAAAAATGCTTGACATAACTATGTAGAAATTGTGATAAACTTATTTTTATCATATAAAACATACAGCAAAATCACTGCTCATTCATTTGCAACCATATCTCTTTTTTCCCCCAAAGACTACTGAAAACAAGAGTAGGATGTTTTCTAGTGTACAGTTGTGTAATTCTGGAAGTATTCTCAGTAACAGCTTATTTAACAATTTTGAATTCTCACATAGATTTGAGAATAAAAAGGTAGAGAAAAACACTCAAAGATACATCTGTGGGCATAGGATTGTTTAGATATTGATTTATACTTACCTCAATTTTTGTCTTTTAACTTCTGCCTCATGTTTATTTCACAATGTCTACAATTCTCTCATTTTCTCAGAAGTGTGAGGATACTGAAAGACTCAACAACACATCATGATTTATTCTGAGGTATTTTCATCCTGGATTTTAAATATTAAATCCTATGATCATATTTCTTCCTCCTCTAAAGCTTTGGATAATCTCAAAGGAAAACACCTCCCGAATAATTGGGTTATGTCTATAAATCTTGAAAAGCCTATATCCAGGATTGTTTCATTTGGCATAAACCTGAAGGTTTGCATAGGTGAGTAACCAACCATGTCCTAATACAGCCAGTCGTGTAATTTGAAATGGAATGTGATTTCTCCCTTTTTGGAAGGAATAATCTTATTTGAAAATGAAAATCACAGCCCATTTGTGTGACTGTTTCACCATAGAATAAAATTGTCATTTTGTTTTTTTTAAGAAAGTCTAGGAAACATGAGACAGGGTTGGTGTTCCATGGAAGAACTTGATTACCGCATAAGAAAATGATAACTCTAGTTTTGTTAGGTAATATTAGTCCGTAGATGTGGAGCTAAGAAAATGCTCCCTTAATAAAAGTAAAATTCAATTGTTATATATATTTAAAGTAATAATTCTATTAAATAAGGGGTAAATAGGCATTTAACATCTCATCTGAAGTTAGAAATGTACTATTATTCATATTCTGATTATTTAACCCTTAAAAAGTTATAAAAAGCACTTCATGTGACTTAATGATCCATTATATAAAGTTTCTAGCTATATTGTTTTTGAAAGAAAATAAGGTATTATCTTTTCAAGCTAATCACATGTAAGTATCAAAGTGACAATAATTTATGATGGCTTCTTTCACCTTTCAATCAATAACTGGGGCTGTGCAGAAAGTTGTAGTTTCCAGATTAAGGATAAATTGACAAAAATTTGTCTACCGACTCTTACCTGGTCTTTTTCACATTGAGTGACCTGCATTTCCAGGGGCTATCTTAGAGCAAGAGTTTGTGGATACGGAACACATTAAAGTGAACTAGACCATGGACACATGGATCTCTAACTTTGCCCTTGTTCACCGCAGGCTTGGACTGAAATAATCGACCACAGAGATCTAAGCAGCAGGGCAAGAAGCTGGGACAGGTTTGACAGTATTTGACCAAAGCTGCTAAGAACCACAGACACAACTGCAGAAAAGGACTTCTAAATTGTATTTGTAGCTAGAAGAAAAAATATTTGGTCAAAAGTAGACGTTATAATGCTTATAACTATCTGGGAAGAAGCTGACTATTCAACTCCTCTTTTGCTTTTATCATCTTTGTTAAGGGAAAGGATGATCTGCACACCGGAGGGAGTAGAACAAGCACGGCGCAGAGGAAATTTATTAGGTGTGGCAGTTGTACCTAAGTCACCAAACCAGGGTCAGTGTGAATAGGTAGGGATGCCATTTGACCTCTGGGACTCCCCAGCAATCTTTCACGCTTAATGGACCACGCCATGAATTAATTTGGTCATTCATTCATTCACTCATTCATTCAACAAATGCTTCTTAAGCTTGCCTTCTGGAGAGTGGAGGCAACTGCATTAATGAGCAGTAAGACTATTTCAAAAAGTGACAAATGTTTTAGAAAGATCCAGGGGGAAGGAACAATCAGTGCAAAGAAAGAGGTCACTTTCTCTGTTTTGATCAATTCCCACTGTTCCTCAAATATCCATCTATTTACCACTCTCACGCCTTCTTCACATACAATTTTCTCTGCCTCGGATGCCTTTTCTGTCCTCTGCTTAGAAAACCCATAATTATGCTTCAAAATCCAATACAAATAACACATGCTCTTGAAACTCTCTTATCACTCAACTGCTTGAAAAGAAAGGAACTTGAGAAATCAGCGAGCTTTATCGAGATATTCTTGTCACTTTTCATGAATGCCCTTTTAACAGCATTTTTCGTATTACTCGTTTATTTATTTTCCCTTTTCTTACCCTATTAGTTTATGAGCTATTTGAAGAACAAATTGTGTATATATATTTCTTACTATGGATCAAGGATTGGCAAAACTTTTCTGTGGACTGTAATATTCACAGATATCGCTGGATCGCAATAGTTGAGGCTTTATTGACCTTACAATCTTTGTTGCAACTACTCAACTCTGCCACTGAGACACAAAAACAGGCAGAGACAGTATGTAAGTGAATGGAGTGACTGTGTTCCAATAAAAGTTTATTTACAAAAACAGATGGCGGGCCAGATTGGGCCCATGGGAAGTAGTTTGTTGACTCCCATATTTATATGTTCTTACTTGTTCTTTTCCAGTCTCTCGTTTGGAATAAGTTCTTTTGATTTCTATGTTTTGTTACATGAAAACATGTAACATGGAAACATTTTTTTTTCTACTGATTTGGAAGATATATATCATGTTTTAAAACCTGCTATTGGTTACATTTGACTTTTTTTTAACGTACACTTGAACATATACTCTATAAATAACTACGGCAAAATTTTACAGTGTATCTATTGAATGCCCTCAGGTAAAATGAGAAAATTAACACAAAGCCTCTCTCTCATCTCCTCTTTCCATTTCTCATTTCTATTGTTGAACCATAATTTTCTAAATAAGTTTATTATTTTTAAATTATCTTAATATTAGGCATATTTTATTTCATGGTTTATTATGACATTTGAATTGTTTTGTAACCACATGTGCGAAATTACATAGAGTCAATCCTATTTATTTTATTTTTGTTTTTTAAAATTATTTTATTTTATTTTACTTTTATATTGAATAAATTTGACCTGTAACATTGTATAAATTTAAGGTATACAGAGTGTTATTTTGATACATTTGTATGTTGTAACGTGACTGCTGATGTAGTGATATTTATCATATTACATAATCGCTACAGTTTATTAACTATGTGTTACAAGTTTGTACCCTTAAACACCATCACTCTTTATCACACGCCCCCCCCCATGAATCCTATTTAAAAGTATTCAGTGAATATTACGCCAATATTTTATACCACCTTTCTTCCATTATTAAGTTCCTTCTTTTTATAAATTTCCCTGTTGGCTAAATTATATTCTCAAGTAACATTCTTTTTTGGAGGGGAGCAGAAAGTTTATGTGGATGGTATAATTCTGAGCCCTTGAATGATTGTGAATCTTTTTCTAATGCCTTAACACATGGAAAATAATTCTCTTGATAATCAAATTTCTCTTCTTATGGTGTGTGATTCCTCATTCTGCATTCCTTTGATTTCTCTTTGGAGATAATTATTGAAAAATGAAAATGAGCATTCAGTTTTATTAAGTTCTTTGAAATACTTGTCTTCTATTTTTGAAGATTTAAAACATCCCCATCTGCTTTTCCTAACAATCAATCACCTCTAACAAGTATTCATCACTGTCTTCTGAAATATATTAACTTCTAGGAGATTAAATAGCAGTTAGTATGGTTTTGTGATGAGCAAATTGGACTAGACTAATTTAATTCAATTCTCCTCCAGAGAGAAATGCTAGGTAGAAGAGGGAAAAAACTTTAGACCTGACACAGCTGTATTACAATAAGGCTTTTGATTTGGTTTGATCTGAGATTTCCACCAACTTTATAAGGAAGATTGATTTTGAATACATTTATTTTAGGTGGACCAACAAATTACTTAAAGATCTAATTCAAGGGAGAAGTTATGATATCACGGAAAAAACATGGATTTGGAGTCAAGAGAGACAACTTTGATTTTTTTTTTTTTTAACCATATCATCATATTGTTGCTATAGACTTTGGGAAAATTTTCCCATTAATTTATTAATATGTAAAAGAGATATAATAACTATTCTTAATTACCTATGGAACTGCTCTGAAGATTATAAGAAAATGTAAATCTAAGTTTTCCAAAGCTGTAGAGTCTGTAGTTTAGTATTATTATTTTCTATTTTATTAAAATAATTCATGCAACCTGGTAAGTCAAGTAAAGTTATGACTAGTATATGTTTTTTATTGATGTTTTAATAGTTTTTAACATTGTGAAATTTTGGGTTGTACATTTTTGTTTGTCCATCACCATATATATGTCTCCCTTCACCCCTTGTGCCCACCCTCCACCCCCATTTCCCGTGGTAACCACAATACAGTTTTCTCTGTCCATGTGTTGGTTTATATTCCACATATGAATGAGTATATATGACTAGTATATACGACTAGCATATTTTTAAAATATCTATATAATTATTAATATTTTTAATGTGATATATGGTATGATACATACAAAAAATTATTCTTCATTAATATTGAATAATATTTTATTTATTAATTTTGCTAATTTAAATCAAATACTTTTGTCATCTGCTAGGCAACATGATAGACACTAAGAATTCAGATGTAAAATAATATAGAATCCTCTGCAGTCCCCATAACTCTCTTGCAAAACTTAGTGTGAAAGTTAATTGCTAACCACCTGCATAGCCACATGTAAAAGAGTGATGTTGGACTCATACACCATTTACAAATATTAACTCAAAATGAATCAAAGACCTAAATGGAAGAGCTGAAACTATAAAATATAGGAGTATAACTTCATGACCCCAGATTTGGCAAGGGTTTCTTAGATATGACACCAAAAACACAAGCAATAAAAGAAAAAAGAGATAAATTGGACTTTGTGAAAATTAAAAAATTTTGTGCCTCAAAGGATACTATCAAGAAAGTGAAGACAATACACAGAATGTGAGACAATATTTGCAAATCATATATCTGATAAGGGTCTAGTATCCAGAATATTTGAAGTATTCTTACAACTCAAAAACAAAAGGACATACAACTGAATTAAAAAATGGGTAAAAGATTTGAATAAACACTTTTCCAAAAAAGATATACAAATAGTCAACAACCACATCAAAAGACGCTCAACATCATCAGTCATTGGGGTATTGCAAATCAAAACCACAATGAGATAACAGTTCACATCTTCTATGATGGCTAGAATAATTTTTTTTTTTAAAGATAATAACAAGTGGTTTCAAGGATGTGGAGAAATTGGAACCTTTGTACATTGTTGATGGGAATGTAAAATGATAGAGCTGCTATGGAAAACAGTTTGGCAGTTCCTCAAAAATCTAAACATAGAATTACCAATGACCCAGTAATTCCACTTTTAGGTGTATAACCAAAATAGTTGAAAACATATGTTCAAACAAAAACTTATACTAGAATCTTCATAGCAGCAATATTAACAATAATCAAATTATCTATCAACAGATGAATGGATAAACAAAATATAGTATATATATATATACACACACACACACACACACACGCACACACAGTGGAGTATCATTCAGCCATTCAAAGGAATGAAGGACTGATACATGTTACAATATGGATGAACCTTAAAACATTACGCTAAGTGAAATAAGTCGGGGACAAAAGACCACATATTTTATGATTCTAATTATATGAAATATCCAGAATAGTTGAATCTATAGAGATAGAAAGTAGATGAGTGGCTTTTTAGAATAAGGAGGACTAGGGAGTTAGAGGAATGATAGCTTAAGGATAAAGCATTTCTCTTTTCAATCATGAAAAAGATCTAAAATTGACGGTTATGATGGCTGCACATATCCTTAAATATGCTAAAAACCATTGAATTATACACTTTAAATAAGTGAAGTATATAGTATGTGAATTATATCTCAATAAAGCTGTTTTTTAAAAAGTTAATGATTTTTTCTCACAGCTATTTTATCCATGTGAAGCCAAGACCTCTCTGTGCTAATGCTGACGTCTTCCTTATCCTTCTTTATACTCTGATATGAATATGAGAAGTTTGTACCTATAATTGTGGTGACTTAATAAGATTGTGAACTGTGATGAGGTTTCAACTTGACCGTTTCCAACTCTATGGTCTTAGGTAAGCCCAATGCGGTCTCATACAACAGGGTTGCTGTGATGATCAATTAAATAACATATGTGAAGGCCGTAATGAACAGACACTCTGCAGTGGTGTATCTATCTGATATCCACTGCTGAATAACAAAGTAACCAAAAACTTAGTGACTTCAAAAACCAACCACTCATTTAGTTCACAATTCTGATGGGTGGTTCTTCTGCTCTGGACTTCGCACAGCTGTCTAAGCTGGCCTTGTTCATGTATCTCTCTGCAGTCAGTTGAAAGACCAGCTGTAAGTTTGCTGGACCCAGATGACCCAACTCACGTGTTTGGAGGTCAGCTAATATCAGCTGGATGATAGAAACGACTGGGACATATATCGTTCATCCTCTCCTATGTTGGCTTCTGCTTGTTCACGTGATGATAGGATTCCCAGAATGCTAGAGCGGAAGCTACAAGTCATCTTGGGGATTGGCAGTGTCGTTTTCACCACATGCTGCTGGTCAAGGCAGGTCGTTGGGCCTGCCCAGATTCTAGGGGTTTGAAAGTGGACTTCATTTACTGATAGGAGTTTCTGGAAAGTGTTGTAGTCACTTTCGCAATCTATCACAAACAGTAGTGGCAGAAGCTCTACAAATGAATTTTCCTGAGGCAATTTGGTTTTTCATTGGCATAAGAATTATTTCTTCAGCTTGTTTTGTACTCTCAATAACAAAAAATAATAAGAATATGATTTGTGTTAAAAATCATGTAAATGACTTAGAATTTGTGTGACATATATCAAAGTACTCTATAAACTGCAAAGTATTTTACAACAGAACTGCTGCTATTACAGTTAAGAACCTGCTGTGTGTTAATGTGTGTTAATGCTATGTGACAAGCTGTCCTGACTCCAAAAATTTAACTAAATATGTACTACTGGAAACCGTGTGCTAGATATTTTACTTAAAATAAATGCTTATTATATTAATTTTAAGCTATCTCAAGAGTATACTCTGTCTCCAATGTTGAGACATTTAAACAAATGGCCAAGAAATGACAATGTAACACAATTTAGGGCATATACACTGCTTTAATCACAACAAAACATTTCATTTAGACTACGGCATCCAGATTGATAAACACAATCCATATTGGTTGGATTTTTCTTTCAAGTTATGATTTAAAAAGCTTGAAATGCTGGGTGAGTGGGTGAGAGTCAAAACATTTGGGTCCTGGAGCCAGAATTGTCACTAATTACGGGAACTTGGCTCTGTGTTTCCCACCTCTAATATCTATAATATATATAAATATATAATAAATATATTTTTTATATTTATTATATAAATATATCAAAGGATCAATATAATTCCATCTGAGCACTTAGAATTCTTAGATGGGAGAGAAGACAACATTATTTGGAAAAAAACAAGACAAGTTCTTGAAAGCAGTGTTCTCAATTTACACGTAGCAATCTTCAGAGGGAGAGAACTGAAAAATCTAACCAGACACAATATCCAGACAAGCAAGATTAGAGTAACTGCATCAGCAAAGAAGACTTCTGACCTACCACAGAGGAATGTTGAACCTGTTTTCCCAAGAGATGGAGGGGTCACTTCTTGGCAGGTCCTGGAGCAACCGGCAGAAAACAAAAATGAACAAACAGCAAACTGCTGGAAATAAAGACTGGGAGAAACAGCCTGACAGCTCAGCCACCACAGAAAACCTCACTGGTGAAAATGAAAACGCCTTTGGGATAGGGTTGGAGCTAAAATGATGATTTCTGAAATTTAAAACCATGATTTTCTGAGGACTGGGCATTAGTTACTATGAAAAACCTGCTGTTTTACCTTCCTGGAAAAAAGAAAGAAAAGAATGTGTGTTCCATTCTAGAAGACTGTGAAAGTTGTAAAGAATCTCAAGGGAACGTACGTAACAAAGGGTTTGAGGTTAATGAATTCGTGGCAGGAATAAAAGAAAACTTGCCCCTGATGTCACAAGGGTACGAGGTCACAGCATGCTGGAGTCCTCACAGCTTGGCCTGTCACACCATATCCCAGTTTTAGGAGCACCATACACTGTGATTATCTGTGCATATGAGAAGAATGCTTACTCGCTATAGATGATAAGAATCCTATATTACCCTTGGGATATTTGCACTGTTTCCTAAAGTATTAGACAACTAATTCTTCTGCTTTGCTTGCTACCAGTAATTACAAACTGGTTTTATATGAATGCCATTGTTATATCTGGATATCTATAAACATATTTCTTAGTTCTTCTCTTATACAATTGATATGTTTTAAAATTTAATGTATAAGAGGAATGATGTTTTAATTTTATTTATTTATTTATTTATTTAATTTTTTTATTGTGGTAACGGTTTATAACATTATATAAATGTCAGGTTACTTGGATGGGAGAGGAATGATTTTTTTACAGTTTGTTATCTGTTTGGTTTTGTGGGACATCAAAATTGACCACCCTAAAATATATCTTTTACTTTGATTATTTTCTCTGACAGACATTTGACCTCCCCCACTAACTGCCTAAAGGAATTTAACTCGGGGTATGGACAGACTGGCAGGGTCCTCACTAAGCCCATTCTTAACAAAGTTCTGTTTATCAAATATTTACATTTGTAAAGGTATCTCCCTCTGTGTAGTGGGAAGAGGGGGGGATGAACTTATCTGTGAAAACTCTTATCAGGATGGAAAAAGAAGACTTACATCTACATACTCTTGATTACTATAATTCCTGTCTCTCCAGCCATATTCTCTACAGGTGGCCCTGCAAAGTATTGTCTGACAAACATTTACATTTCCCTCTTCATGTAAATTGTCTTCTTCCCCTCTGAAATCCCAAACCATTACCACCCCAACATCCTCCTTTGTCTTTAGGTGAAGATGGTATTTAAGACAAGAATCTCTGCTATTGTGTTGACAAACTCAGTGTCCCTGGTTTCTCCCGTGTATACATGTTATTAAACTTGGTATTATTTTCTCCTGCTAACCTGTCTTGTTAATTATCTGTCCAGCCATAAGAACCTTAAGGGAAAGGGCATAGGGGGATTCTCCTTCTTCCCCCACAGTTTCAAACTGGAAACAAGGAATGCTAGCTCCTTTTATTCTCCCCTCATTTGAAAGAAGAAACATCCTGTAGAGTATTTAATTGCCTAGTTGACAAGGTTGCATGTTGGTAGTTCTATATTTTTGACACAACACAGTTTCATAACGTGCATCAATGTCATGTGAAAAGAAACCCTGACTCCTAGTGTCAAAGTTTAACTAAATGCACATGTAACTGGAAACTCATATATTTATGATCATTTTTTAAATGACGCTTAAAGGAAATTGCCCATTATCTATGCTGTTCCTCAGGCATTTTACTCTTACTGGAAGTTGCTCTGTCAACAGTTTTGTACTTGAGTCTAATGCACATTCTAACACAATAGAAGAAAACAAGTTTCAATATAAATATTTAACTTACAATATTGTACCTATGATATTTATCATATTACATTTTCACTATATTAAAAGCATTCCATATGATATTTTAGAGAGTTTTAGCTCTGTAAAATTTTCTCAAAATTTTTTTTCTTAATTCAGAAAGCTGGGAGCTCTAGAGTTTTGTTCAAGAGTTAATGGAATTTAAATTTATTTTCTGTATTCCGATTCACTGTTTTAGTAGCCTGACTTTGTCACTTGAAATTGTGTAGGAAACTGTTATGAGGTTACAAGATATTCAGTTAACAATAAAAATGGCCTTAGGCACTTTTACAGATAAGCAAGGCAATAACAAAACGCAGTAAACATATTGTGAGATTCTAATTACATAAAAAACTGGCTGACTTTTCCTCAGTGTAGATATGGAAGAATTATTATATTCATTACATTTTCACAAGTGCACTCTGGGAGACTTTAGACAACCTAAATGCAATATACACACTAGGTTTCAAAAGAATTGGAATAAACTTGGGCCTCTAAAAGAGGTCCTCATAGGAAATGGTACTATTTGCACTTGTAACAATAATATTTTTATATTTATACACTGGAACAAAAATGCTGTTTGCTTCTTTCATTAACTGTTTAATAAATAAAGGAAATTAGTAATGAAAAATACGTTCTGTCTTATATGTTAGCCCCTAAATGTAGTCTACACATATATTTATCTCAGCAAGGAACTTCTCCTTTATTCTGTTCTGGAGTTTATGCTAACATGTACCTTTCTAGGAGCATATATAAAAATAAAAATAGAGATGGTAATACAAAAGGAATTCTAATATTTCCCAAGATAATATTGTAGAACGGAAGAAAACCCAACACTCTCTGAGAGCTTATTTATATTCCAGTACACAGGCCCTCGAAGTTGCTCAGGTAGACAGGTCAGCTCCTATGTTCTGATACCTAATACCCTTGGATTTCATAGACATCTGCACAAAATAAGTTCTAGAGAGGAAAGTCCTATCACCAAAAAGTTCTTGCTGCGAATTTCCAATCTGACACAAACATTTAATTAATCTCAAAATGTGCCCAAAACATTTCATAGACCATCTCAGAGCAAAAAATTTATTGATAGCTAGTCAGAAAATTGTTAAGTACAATGAAGAAAAGAGAGGAGTGGTATTCATTGTATTTTTGTTGTTTTCCCTGGCAGTATTATTTATGTTAACTGGTAAACTAAAATTATTTCTGAGATCAGAAAATGACATTTTTATCCCACTGGTCTAACTCTCCTTCTTCCTACTCATCAAAATAGCAACAAGAAAAAAATAATAATAAGGCCATAACTCAATCAGAATCTATGAATAATATTGTGCCAGTTGCTGGGAAATGTTGCCCAAATAAAGGAGGGAGCTGCAAGATGACCAATAGCCCCCTCTCTCCCCAGCTGACAGCAGTTTTCTCTAATAGTGCGATTGGTAGTTAGGAAAGAATATCTCTATTGAATCTTCATTAGAATGAAGAGAACTGAGGTTGGGTGGGCTGAGGTAGAAGTGGGAATTTTCCCTCTAGTGACCCAGTGTGACAATTCAGAACAGTAGCGAAAGTGGAGTTGAAAAATTAAATTGTGCTGACAAACCATTTATTTTTCCATATTCTAGCCCCTTAGCCAAAGGAAGTTGCCGGGAGTAAATGTCATAGAAGGCCAGGCAGGCAGTGAACATGATGAAGAGAAACTTTGAACTAAAGCACTTATCGTGAGCCATGCTGATACCCTGAATGCTATAAGCTTTGGAAAAGACTTTCTCCCTGGGCTGAGGATATGAGAGATTTGGTAAGAGGCATCGAGCTGAAGTCAACACTGCAAATTACTGGAGTTCTACCTCCCTCCCGTTCTCACCCTGTTTTTCTCAAACATATACCCAGCATCTTTCAACAATGAGTAATAATCTGAAAGAAATCAAGAGAGAAGCTATGCTTAGAGATTGGAAATTTTTTTCCCCAGAAGAAAACAAGAAGGATGACCAAAGCCACATGAAGTACATACGTCACAAGAGGAATTACCTAAGGGGACCATAGAAGAATGTAGATAATTATTTTGTCATAGAATCAAAGACGTTGGCAACAATATGATATTTCCAGAAACAGGCTCCAAGAAGAAATTACAAATTACAGAAGGAGATAAATAGCACAACGGTGGAAATCAGGAAAGGAATGGAAAAAAAAAAATCACAGTCAAAATGAAAGTCACGTCAGAAGCAACAAAAAAAAGTATTGGGGCATAGTTGTCAAAGTGAGATGCAAGTAAATGTATTAATTTTCTCATTTTCTCAAATAAGTAGCCAATTATATATGAAAAAGGAATAGTGGTATAAAATAATTATTCTGACATTAAAATATTTTTCATAATATTTTTCTTACCTTAATAAAGCTAATAATTTCTTAATTCAATTTCTATTTTTATACTGTTAAATTTAAGTAACTTAAAATTGCTTCTGATGAAAAAACGTATGTACAGCCTTCAAGTTTCTTACCTAGAAAGACCTTGGAAATCATTGCTACCATCCTTACAATAAGAAACAGTTGGACAAATTAAAAATCAATGACTTTTCTTTGTGAACCAGTCCTACGGTCTTCTCCTAAACAAAGGGCCACTTTCCCAGAGCACAATTCAGAAACCTTGCCCAGCAGAAGGAACATAATTCCTTCTCGCTCGAGTTCCACCAGCCTTCCTTTCTCACTTAAGAGGAAAAAAATAGTCAATAGGGGACAGAGGTGCAAGGAAGTTGATTGGGAATGCTGAAGCCAGAGGAGGCAGCAGGGAGAAAAATGCTATACCCGTGGAGGAGCGTCTGAAACACTGGTGAGGGCCACAGCCCCAGTACACAGGTCAACTTAAAGACTTATTGGAAGATCACAGAATGTCACCTTCCTCCGCCTCTAAACTAAGGAAGGTCCAGGATAACACCAGTGGACAAAGGCTGAGGAAATGTAAGAACAGTAAGGTACAGGCCCTGTCTGAGCAGCAATTCCAGAGGAAGGAAGCACTGAAACCAAGAGGGGAGAAAAAAACAAGACACTAGAGGAATTTTAAGCCTCTGCCTATTCTTACTATGAACATTACGTACAGCCCACTCCTAGCAACATCATTGTCGTACTAAAGGCCTATTTGCCTCTCATTCTGGGAAAATCAGTGTAGGCAGTGACAGGTCATTGTGTTTCCCTATTTTCCCCAATCTGCCCATCAGCATCCTTGCCTAAAGGGACGAGGACAAGTCTGAAGCTGGCTGTGTTTGTATCAAGCATGGCACCATGCTTAAAAGGCTCTCCCTGCAAAGTGGGGCAGAAAAACAGGTAGTCACCATTATCTTTGCATGTTATATCATTTTGATGTGTAATCATTTAATAAACTGAATGGCACTTTGGTTTTTTCCATTTCTGTTGTTGTCATCATAGGCAGAGAAGTAAGAAATATTTCCATGAATTTCAATTTTTATTTCAGTTGAGTTTTTTCCCAATATTAATTCCCCAAAGTAAGATGTAATGAGATTATTTAAACTAAAAAATAAATATTGCAAGTTTAAAAGCTCCACCTAACTCATCAAATTAATCCCAAAAGATATTGGGTTATTTGAAAAGAAAATTTGCTCCCAGAGTAAAATCGTCTCCCTTGATTATAATATTTAAAAGAACATTCCAGGGTCAGGATTCAAGAAATTAAACTGAGTTCATCATGTTGGTTAAATTACCTAACCTCCTTGAGCTTCAGAATCTTTCTGTTTTGTGAGACTAGTACCCATTGCAGTTAATTTATAAGATTTTTATATAAATCCAATCAATTAATAAGATATGCACGTATTTTGTATATGATAAAGCACTTTATAAATATTAGTTTATTTGTAGTACAGATAAATACTTTTTATACAGTCCCATAATCTTTTAAAGTTGTATATTTAAATGAACAAATATATTTCTCTTCTCTCTCTCTTTTCCTCCATCCTTCTGTTCCTCTCTCCCTCTTAGTTACCTTTCTCATGTGGGAAAAATAGTAACTTCCCAAAATAAAAACATAGTCAACATAACCATTGGCTCCTTGAGCTTTTCCCAAAAAACTCCTTAAATTTTTGCCAACAGATAAATCACCTATTATCAGAAGAGATTAGAAATGAATCAGCAAGTATTCAAAATCAATGACATAAAAAGTTTTATGGGGATAAATACTCGTGTAATCTTCATTTATAGTGTGAATTTCAACAGTTATAAGCATATCCCACAGATCTGGATGTATAGTAGGTCCCCTATCTATTGACTTAACTGACGCTCTTGCTATTTTAGGTAAAGAAATAGTGAAATGAAGGAAACAAGTAATAAAAGTGGTCAGAAAAATATGAAAAGATGTGTGTACAGGCTGTATGTACAAGATGTATATTCACTGCAGTAGTACCGTTGATAATAACTAAAGACAGAAATCATCCTCATTCCTATCCATAGAAGACTACTTTAATAAACAACATGATACTATGCAGCTGAGAAGCTACAAAAAGGAATAAAGGATCTGTCCATAAACTAATATAGTAGAATGTTCTCCAGGATACATTGTTAAGTGGAAGACCAAGGTGGAAAAAATTGTACAGTATTATCTATAAAGAATGGGTGCAAATACATCTATATATCTTATCCATATATCTATCCAAAGAAACACACACAGCTACACACATATTTCCTTATAAAATAATTGAAACCATAAATTATAACATTTTAAAAATATAGTTAGGGATGGAGGAAACTATGTGGATGGAACAGGGGTAGTAAATAGATTTCTCTGACTACATCTTCTTCAAAGATTTGACGTTGGAATTATGAAAGTTTTATACAAAATTTTAAAACAGAATTACATGAAATTTAAAACAAATTTTTAAAACTCAAAAGCAGAGGCCAGCCCAGTGGCGTAGTGGTTAAATTAGCATGCTCCACTTTGGAGGCCCAGGGTTCACAAGTTTGCATCCCAGGTGGAGACATATGCACCACTTATCAAGCTGTGCTGTGGCAGGCGTCCCACACATAAAGGATGTTCGCCCAGGACCAATCTTCCTCAGCAAAAAAAAAAAAAAAAACCACAACAACTCAAAAGCAAATAAAACCTGGTATTGGGTTGGCAGCAAATATCACACAAAGGGGAATTATTTCAAATTTAATTTAATCAAATTGGAAATTTGGGGGGCATGTATCTTCAAAAGTTGTCCCCCTGACTCCCTCCTCCTGACAGTCTAATTACACATATCCTAGACTACTTGCTGTAGTCCCCAAACTCACTAATACTCTGCTCTTTTTTTTCCCAGTCTTTTTTTACTCTGTTTTGTTTTAGATAGTTTCTATTGTATGTCTTCAGCTTACTAATCTTTTCTAATGCAGTATCTGATCTGCTGTTAATCCTAGCTAGAGGACTTTTACTCTCCGACATTTCAGGTTTTATCTCTAGAAGTTCCATTTGAGTGATTTTTATATCTTCCAACTCTGTCGTGTTCTTGCTTTCCTCTACCATCTGAAACACACAGAGTATGTTTATAATAGCTGTTTTAACATCTTTTCTATTACTTCTATCATCTGTGTCACTTTTGAGTCTATTTTATTGATTGATTTTTCTCCTTATTATGGATCATTTATTCCCGCTTCTTTGTATCCTGGTAATTTTTTATTGGATGCCAGACATTGTGAATTTTAGATTATTGGGTCTCACATTTATTATTATTATTGCTTAAAATTTTTTTTTTGGCTATTTCTGAGATGTAGTCATTCGGGAAAAAAGTTTGATTCTCCTCTGGCTTGCTTTTAAGTTATCAAGTCGACAACAGCCTTTATTGTAGAACAAATAGCTTCTCCTTCTCCTAAGGCAGTATCCTCCGTGTAAAGTCTAAAGGAAACAGACTTTACTCATGTGTCGGGAGTGCTTTCCACTCTGTCTAAGGAGAGCCTTTTGCAAGCTCAAGAGATTGTTGCATCTTCTCTTTACCAGTGGTTATTTTCCTGGCTTTGATAGATTCCTGCAATATTGTGAGCTATAAGAAATATATATTTGGTCTTAGTCCATGGTTCCTGGCTCACAGATCCCAAAACCCTTAGAGTATCCTAAGCAAGAGCAAGGGGAGCTTCTTTTGTTATAATATTTTGTGTCTTGTCCTCCATTCCTGAAAATGCTTCAGAGCCAGAAAGGTGAAATGTGTGTCTTGCTTTTCATAACAAGTCCCTCAACCACACCTGAGTTTATGATGATGAGATGGCTACTGGAAATGCCCTAAAGATGTGGGCTGGTTGCCAAGGGAACCAACCATGTGATTAGAGGGTTGTTGGAACTTTCAGTCCCATCCCCTGACTTCTGGGGAGGGGAGAGGGCCTGGAGACTGAGTTCAATGGCCAATGATTTAATCAATTATGCCTGTGGAATGAAACCTCCACAAATACCCAAAAGGATGTGGTTTGGAGAGCTTCTGGGTTGCTGAACATGTGGAGATTTGGGGAGAGTGGTGTTCCCAGCAAGGCTATGGAAGCTCCGCGTCCTTTCCCCATACCTCGTCCTGTGCATTTCTTCCCTCTGGCTGTTCCTGAGTTATATCTTTTTATAATAAATCTGTAATCTAGTAAGTAAAATGTTTCTCGGAGTTCTGAGCCACTCTACCAAATTAATCAAACCCATTGAGGGTGGGTCATTGGAACCTCCAATCTATAGCCCGTTGGTCAGAAGTACAGGTGACCACCCTGGCTTGTGACTGGCATCTGCAGTGGGTCGGGAGGGTTGACCTGTGAGGTCTAATTCTACCTCCAGGTAGATAGTATCAAAATTGAGTTGAATTTTAGGACACCCAGCTGGTGTTGGAGAATTGCTTGGTGGTGTGGGAAAAAACCCGTATTGGGATTGGCTTCACCATCGTTAATTCCTTAAACATATGTGCTGGTCAATACTCAGCTAAACTTGAGACGTACCTTCTCCAGATCTTTGGCTTTCTCTTTTTCTTTTCAGATCTTTGGCAGCTGTCTCCTCTCTGGTATCCTGCTCTATGAATTCTAGCCATCTTTACTCATTGAATTCTGAATGCTGCCTCATTTTCTTAGCAGCACTGCGGCCTCTTTGGTTTCCTCTCCCCGCTCTGTAGCCCAGGTGGTAACCTAGCGAGATCACTAGATTCATATGAGTTTTGTTTTTTCCTTCTCTCAGGGATCACTGTCCTGCACTACCTGTTAATCTTATATTTCACTTGATTTTTAAAACATTGTTTCATATACACTGTCTGGTTTTTCAGTTGTTTAAGGAGTGAAGGTAAAAGCTCTCCCAGTTATCCCATTATGGTAATCATATTTTATTAATTATATATTTTACATACACTTACACAAACATACATATATGGAAGGATAAAGCAAACCATAATGGAACTAAGATCCAAGATTTTCAGTCTTAGAGAAAAGAGATGCAAACTTAAAATTAAAGAAATTCAGCAAAAATTCTATAATTTTAAACTTGAATTTAACATATTGGTCTTACCTCTTAAAAATAAGTATGTTTCCCAGCTCTGAATACTGAAATATCTCAAAAAAATGACCAACTCAGCAACAACATGTAATCATGCAACCCAGATTATAGCCTCTAAACACCATTTTCTGTAAAGGGAACTAAGATGGCTGGAAAAGTGACTGATTCCAGATCTGTGTGAGGTAATAAAGATAAGCCTGAACTACAGTGTCAAGCTGTAAAGCAAAAAAAACTATTAAAAGAATGAAGTAATGTCAAAAGGAATCAAGGACCAATTTGAAAAGCCTACAACTAACAAAATGGGACAATTTGAGCGTTAATATGAATAATAATTACAATGAATCAAAACACATTAAAGATATTAATATCTGTGAATCCCTAGGGGCTTCAACTGGGGGGAGGGAGGGAGAAACCTTTATTTACCACCTTCAGAAGATGCTAGGCAACAAATTCACAATTTTCAAAATGTTAAAAAGAAATAATAATTTATCTATTTTTCTTTTCCTGTGTTAACAGAACCTTAGGATAAACAAATTTTTGTAAGCTTCTTTTCCGAGAATCATTTTAGCTATTAAATGGAGAAATAATGGTAGAATTAAAATATTGCCATTCTGTACGCTCCTGATGAATTGATGGATCTAGGTAATAGTCAGCTAACATCACAAAAAAGAAGTTAATATCACACACAGATACAAAAGAAGACATATTTTACGTAGTACACGATGAAAGTATACAATGCAACCTCTGATAAATTTTTTGGTCAAAAAAAGTCAAGCGTGAATCAAATCAAGCCTCTAGATCTAATCCCCTGTTTAAAAGAAATACAATATGAGAGAGTGAGCAAGCAGAAAAATCCAGACTATGGGATAGTCAACAAGTTTCTTCAACACATAAATTAAAGAAGAAAGAAAAAAAGATAGTAGGGGAACTTACTGATTAAAGGAGATCTAAAAGACATATCAATAAAATACTAAATAAAATGGACCTAGTTTGGATATTTTTCAAACAATATTGTTCAAATGAACCAACCTAAAAAATATAGCTATGATTTAACTGGGGAAATTTTAATCTCATCTTGATAATTGATTGTATTAAAACTCTATTATAAATCATTTTATGTTTTAATGTTTAAAGTTTATATTTGTGTCTAGATTTGAAAAAAGAAAAGAGTCCTTTTCTTTTATTTATAGACAATACACACCAAAATATTTAAGGATAAAATGATATAGAATCAGGGACTGGCTTCAAAATTCTGCAGTGGACAGAGAGGAAATGGATTTGGTCATTTTAGATGTAAGAAGTCTGGTCAATTGCTGAAGCTGTATCATGAATCCATGGGAGTCAATTATACTTTTTCCCTAATGTTGTAATTATTTAAAAATTTCTTAACTCCCTCTATTGTCTTTTAAAAATGTGTCAAGTAAACTGAAAGCATCTACAAATAAGATGGTTTCCTTGGTCCTTGATTTTTATATAGGGGATAGGTGGAACCCAAGCCCAGAACCAGGATCAATGGTAATTTTCCTGCTTGTGTTCCTTTGTGGAGTAAAAATGACAATGCATAAATACGACAATTAGAAAGAGAAAGAGAAGCATATAATAAAGAATAAGTTTCAAAAGACTCTTCCCCACTAGATGGCTCAGGGTTCTAGGTATCTAAGGCTAGTTTCAGACTGCTCCAAGGTCTCTGGAGTCATTGGGAGAAGCTCCCTGGCTCACATGTTCTAGGTCAAAAAACTCCATGATTTGAATAAGGTCACCAAGGCCTGCTTCTTTTTTCTATGCTTCAGGAGCCTGGCTAGATTTCAAGGACACTCCATGTCTACCAGAGGGATCTAGCACAGATGTAATTAGAGGAGATACCAACCTTATGTGGCTCCCTAACCAGAGAAACCAGATGCTAACTTGACTTGGGATCAACTCTCAAGATCTCAGTTCCCAGGACCTCAATATAGATGATTTCTTCTCCTCTGAGTAGCCCTGAATAAATGGGCTCACAAGCCTCAACTAGGCATCTGTGATGGAAGTCTTACCATCTGTCTTGTTTAAGAGATTATCTCCATGCTCATAGTCTTGATGATTCTTAAGTCCACAAGTAAACAAGGAGGCCTGCTCTACAGAACTGTTATCAGGCATAGTTTTCACTTCAGAACACTGTTTTAAGTACTGGAAATAAGAAGATGAATCATACATGGTTCTGCTCTATAAAAAAGCTTTTTTTCTAGTGGAGGAGACAGATGCATAGATAAGTAATTCCCCCTACTGTGAAGTTCAATGGTATTTATATACAACACATTGTTGTAGGAGCACTAAAGAAGGGCACCTAGACCAACCTGGAAAATTTCAGGAAAAATTTCTAGGAAAGTTTATTCTTAACCTGGATCTTTGAGAAGTATAAGGTTTGCCAGATGAAGATGAAAAAAAAAGAAATTTCCATGAGAAGGAAATGCATAAGTAATGTGGCTTTAAATACTATCTGTATTCTGTCAAATTTCAAATTTCTATTTCCAGTCCAGACTCTTCTTGCAAACTCTATATGTGTTCATCTTACTGTGGACATACTCAGTTACGTCTACTTGGATGTCTAATAAATGTCTCAAATTCAACAAGTCTAAAATGCAGCTCTTGAGCTCTCACATTACCCCCAACTCTTTACCTGAATTCTTCTCTGCTAGGTTTATGACAACGCTATCTTCCAATTCCTCAGCCTAAGACCCCATGGTAGTCCTTGACTCCCCTCTTCCTCTCATACTTCGTGCAGCAACTCTGTAGAGTCAGGTAATTGAAGATCCACAAAAAAAGAAAGAAAACACAGGAAAACATCAGAAAGATCTAAGACTTCCAGGCATAGTACTCAAGAAACATTATTAATCACACAGGACATGCTTTGTCTTCAGATTGTAAAACATTAAATAGCCTGTGAGATACCTTAGCCTCAGGGGAGCCATGTTTTGTCTGAAAAGGAGTCTTTTATACCTCTCTGGTCACATGGCCAAAATCAAACTGAACGACTAGCCTCAGTAGTCCAAATGAAGAGAACATAACAGAAACCAGGTGCAAATCATTAACTTTTATATTTTTAATAAATATTTCTGGAGAGTTGGTACAGGTTATCCCCGGTCTATCTCAGACTCTAGCAAAGAAATTTATTAATCAATAGTTACTATGTACCATTCAGAGTTGTCCAACGGTAAATATCATGGTTCTAGGTATCCCCAAAGATAAGCAAAGAGTTGCAACAATCCTGCTGAGACCAACCCTGCGGTTTCACACTTCACTTCCAATCTGTAATGAAATTGTGTTGACTCTGTTTTCAAAAATATGTTCAGTATTCCACCAACTCTCACCATCTCCAATGCCATTATTTGGTCCAAATCACAATCATTTCTCTCTCCTGAATTTTTGCAGTAGCACCCTGACTGTTCTCTCTGATTTTACTCTTGTTCCCAACAGCCTTAACTTACTTGAACAGTAACAACAATAATTTAAAAATAATGGACAAGCTACCCTTCTGCTCAAAACCCTCCAGTGGCTTTTCATTATACTCCAAATAAAATCCAGTCCTTATAATGGCTTATAAGTTCCTGTATGATCTGGCTGTCTGTTTCTTCTTGGACTTCATCACTACCATTCTCCTTTCACTCACTGTGATCAATCAGTCTCATGGGGCTCTTGGTGTCCTGGCAGTTTCTTGAACACATAGGTCACATTCCTACCTTTTTACATTATAGTAGTTGGAGCCTCAGGATGGTTTGCCCTTCTAGAAAACCACATGGCTAACTACATCACCTCCTTAAAGTCTTTCTCATATGTCACCTTCTGTATGAGGCTTATTATAACCATTTTATTTAATACTGCAAATTACCCCTTTCTCCCGCCTCCAGGCTTCTAAATACCCCTTCCTTTACTCTGTTATTTTTCCACAGCACTGACCACTTTCTTACATATTTATCATATGCATTGTTTATTGTCTACATCTCACTACTACACTATGAGCTCCATGAAGGTAGAGATCTTGGTTATAATTGCTGATGTATTTCAAGCGCTAAGATATGCTTGGCATATAGCAGATGCACAGTGAATATTTATTGAATGAAAGAAGGAGTTGAAAATGAAGAAGTTTATGTCATTGCATATAGTTAACACTACAAGGAACTAAATATTTTGTAAACAAATATTATGACCAGAAATGGAGGTAAAGAGACGTAGGAAAGGCTATGTCATGGTGTATGTAAGATATCATGCTATGGAGTATGGTTTTTATCTCACAGGTAAGGGAAGATATGCTAAAATATTTATGTTTTAAAGAGAAGTGCATGGTCTGATTTGCATTTTGGTGGCTGTTTGGAGAGAGATTTGGGGAGGTCAGGAATGGCCACAAGATTATTACAATTGCTATGTTAATGATGATGAGGGCCTGACTTAGGAAAATGAAGATGGAGGTAAGAGGAAGATTTGGAACACAATACACTACAAGCCATTACAGTAGGACATGTTGCTTGATTGGATATAAGGAGTGAGGGAGAGAAACTAGTCTAAAATGACCCTCAGGATTTTTGATTTGGCATCTGGGAGGACAGTAACTCCATTAATGAGGTAATGCATACAAAATCAGGAACAGACCTTGAGTGGACAAGGATGGCTCTATTTGGATGTTTTTCTGGAAGTTGAATAAAAATACTGTGCAGACTGCATTATTTGTGGAGTTATACAGACCAGACATGCTACTTACTAGCTTCATGACCAAGACAACTTACTTCCCTTATTTGCCCCAGTTTTCTCTTCTAAATAAAGGACAATAACAGATACCTCACAAAAATGTTGTAAATATATAATTAAATAAAATATGTATCTATCACAGATATAAACAAATTACCACTGTATATTTTTCTTTGTGGTTTCTATGAAATACCCCAAGTGGATGTGTCTAGAAGAAATCATAACATTCCTATTAGAAATTTAGGAGAAAGGAATATGTGTTTGAGTCATTAGAACGCAGGAACTAGATAAAAGCTTGAGGATGGGTGATTTTACAGAGAGACAAAAGGCACAAGTAGAAGAGCAGCAAGACGTGGACAGAGCAATGAGAGGGAGAGATTTAAACAGCGTTAGAGTAATAGGAGCTCACAAAGAAAACAAATATAACATAGAGAGAGAATGAGAAGCTTAAGGGCCAAGATGGGATTTTTGTTTGCTGTTGTTTTACTAGATTACTGATTTAACATTTTTTTCCTAATTGTTTTATTGAGGTCACATTGTTTTATAACATTGTGTACATTTCAGGTGTATATCTTTATATTTCGCCTTCCGTATAGACTGCGTCATGTTTACCACCAAAGGTTCCATTCGTCACCATACATATGTGTCCCTTTACCCCTTTTGGCCCTTCCCCACTCCCTTCCCCTCTGGTAACCACCAATCTGTTCTCCTTCTGAGTTGAACAGAGCTCACCAAGACTACATGTTGTAGTTAAACGTGCAACCTTCTACCTGACTCATATTTTATACAATTCCGTGAAGTCCCAGCATATTAGCAATGGGCCAATCTGCAGTAATTTTATTCCATCCCATTCCCAAGACACTTTTATTCACAGTGACGTTTGTCCTGTGAGATTCCCCTTTCCCATAGTCCTGGACAAGGATATGTTAATGGAAATCAATATATTTCGCATTACTCTTTCAGTTACTTATAACACAATAAGAACTATAATTAGTATAAGAACAAAGTTCTACATTCATCCCATTAACATTCCCTGGATAGCAAAAAAATCACCATGGGAAACAGCTGTCAGAATCAAAAGTTAACATTTCAAAAAAGACAAGTTCTTTATGAAAGTTGGAAGGGGATTAAATTGAAACAGTTGAAAGTTTACAGGGAGAAGTCAACTAAAGTAAAGGGCCAGAAAATGATATGATGGTGATAAAAATGTGTGTGTCTATTCCCCAGGACAAGATTAAACTTAAGATCTGAAAATTGAATGGAGCAGTTCAATGTGAAATATCTCAATTTGTCTACAATCCTGAGAAGCCTACATACTATCAATCATACCTGCTGTAAACTAGAGGAAGTCCAAAATCAAGTTACAATTAGGAAAGAAGATATTTTATCTTTCTATCACACTGTATTTGAAGCTGGTGTTCAAAAATGAGTCTTTCATATCTTTAAGATTGTATTAGAGCTGATGGGTAAGGTAAGGAGGTTCAATAAAAGTGCTCTAGGTGCCTCATTTAGCCAGTAATGCAGCAAACGGTAATCATTTCAGTCGCATTGCCCTAGCCTGCCACAACTCAACATCACCAGTTAACAACATCCTTTTTCCACTCCACACCTGTATCAGTGTAATTTACGTTTGTCTTCTACCCTCAGCAAAACAAAACTTAGACCATCTATAATATTCTGCATAAAATCACAATGCGAACTAAGAAAGTCACAAAAGAACTTGACATTTAAAGAAAAAGACAGGGGCCCGCCCCGCGGCTTAGTGCTTGAGTGTGCACGCTCCCCTGCTGGCGGCCAGGGTTCGGATCCCGGGCGTGCACTGACGCGCCACTTCTCTGGCCATGCTGAGGCCGCGTCCCACATGCAGCAACTAGAAGGATGTGCAACTATGATGTACAGCTATCTGCTGGGGCTTTGGGGAAAAAAAGGAGGAGGATTGGCAGTGGATGTTGGCTCGGAGCCGGTCTTCCTCAACAAGGAGAGGAGGATTAGCATGGATGTTAGCTTGGGGCTGATCTTCCTCACACACACACACACAAAAAAAAAACAAATAAATAAAAAGACATGTCATGACGAAGTGGCTGCCTAGGAAGCAGCTGGCTATGTAGAGATTTCCATGATTATGGAGTTTCATAAACATGGCATCGTTTTTCATCATTAAATACCTGTGGATTTCAAGACTAGACAATTATGCTGACAATTATGAAGTATACTTTTGTTACTTCTTTGTGAGTATTTCAATAAACACTTTGCTTTTAATAAGTACTTTTTCTCTTTTCTTTAGATATTTCTCCTTCCTACTGAATCTATTAAAATAACCAACATATTGCTGGTATCAAATTTTTTTTGAGATATACACACAGAAAAGTGTACAAATTGACGATTAGATGTATGTGTGTGTATATAAATAACACCATTCAGATCAAAATATAGAGTATTTATAGAGGTTTTCTTCATGCCTCTTCCAAGTCAACACTGCTCTTCCCAGAAGTAACCAGTATTCTTAATTCTACTGCTACAGATTAGTTTTGCCTGTTATTGAACTTTATATTAATCAACTCAGATACCACATACTTTTACAGGTCTAGCTTCTTTTGGATGTCACTTTGTATGTGAGATTTGTACATGTCGTTATGTCAATGTATAATTTATTATCACTCTCCATCCACAAGTTTTCATTATATTGCTGATGGGGATTTGGGATTTCCAGTTTTTTCTATGATGAATAAAGTTGTTTAAACATTCTTTCACAATATCTTTGTTAATTATAAGCTCTCCTTTCTCTTGGGTATATATCTGTGAATAGTATTTCTGAGCCTTATCGAAGGCGTACATTTAGCTTTATCAAATACTCTCAAATATGTTTTTTTCTTTCTAGCTTATATGCCAATCAGCACTATATAAAAGTTGTGTTTTTCTGTACATCTTTGTCCACTCGATTTTGTCAGGCTTCTAAATCCTAACCATTCCAATAGGTATAAAACGATATCACACTATGCTTTTAATTTACATTTCACTAATAAGTAATGATGTTCAGCATCACTTCATATGCTTATGGGCCATTTGGCTATCCTATTTTGTGAAATGAATTTTCAAGTTATTTGCCTTTTTTCCTGATCAATTTGTACAAGTCATTATATATTCATAAAAAAAGTCTTCCATTGGGTAGCTTTATTTGAATATCATCCCCTAGGTTGTGGGTTGCCTTTCTATTTTTTATATGAAATACAATTCATTTAAATGAAATACAATTGAGAATCCAGAAATAAAACTACTTATATATGGCCAATTGATTTCAACAAGAGTGCCAAGCGTATTCAAGGGGAAGAGAATAGTCTTTCCAGCAAATGGTACTGGGACAACTTCAAGTACACAGAAAATAATGAAGTGAGCCCGTTACCTTATATCAATACAATAATTAACTCAAAATTGATTGAAGACCCAAATTTAAGAGCTAAAACTACAAAATTCTTTAAAGAAATTATGGGAGTAAATCTTTATGACCTAGGATTTGGCAATGGTTTCTTAGATATGATACCAAAAGCACCAAAGAATAAATCGGACTTTATCAAAATTTAAAATTTTTGTGCTTTCAAGGACAAGATCAAAAAAGTGAAAAGAACACCCACAGAATCAGAGAAAATATTTGCAAATCATATATCTGATAAAGGTTTAGTATTAGACTATAACAACTCAATAATAAAAAGACAAATAATCCAATAAAAGAAATGAGCCAAGGATCTGAATAGACAATTCTCCAAGGAAGATATACAAATGCCCAAAAAGCGTGTGAAAAGATGCCCAACATCACCAATCGTTAGGCAAATACAAATCGAAACTACATTGCGACACCAGCTCGCACTCATTAACATGGCTACTATCAATAAAACAGAAAGAAAACTAGTGTTGGCGAGAATGTGGAGAAATTGGAGCCCCTGAGCACTGTTGGTGGGAATGTAAAATAGTACAGCTGCTGTGGAAAACACTAGAATAGGTTTAGTTACGGCTGGAGGGTGATGGGGCCTCTTATCTGATGTCACAAAAATGTTCTAGAATTGATTGTGGTGATGGTTGCATAAAGCTGTAAATATAATAAAATTCTATTGAATTCTACACTTTAAATGGGTTAATTGTATGGTATTTGAATTATGTCTCAAAAAAATGTTTTAAAAAGGGAAAAATACAATGAGAATGGTTGCCTCTAAAGAACAGATGTCAGCACTGAGGAATAGCTATGCAGGGGATTGCCGTTGGTTGTGTTTATAAGTTCTACAGTACTGTTTGAACTTACTGATTATGTACCTGTATTACTTTACTAAAAATGAAAATACTTCAAAATAACACGCAATAAGAACTTTTGACTTAATAATGATTAAGTTAAGATAAACAAAGATAAAAATATATATGCAGAAAGAAGTGTCACAGTTCCACAATCTTTTATTTACTTTTGAGGCCAGATATATTTTGGAATTCAGAATTTATGTTTTTTAAAATGGTAATACAGCACACATACTGTCCATCATGTAATACCTCCAACATGACCAGAGATAGTGCTACATAATCAAACACATTAATAATCCTGCAGCCAAATATCTATACTAAATGAATACTTACACTAAATGAATATTTACACTAAATGCAATAGAATCTAAAAAGTAGATTTATTATAGTTTAGGTTCAACTTTTGTCACCAAATGAATTAAGGTCAGTCTTTCTGCCAAATGATTTAGAAATAAAAAATTTTCCACTTTCATTTTTTTGTTTTTGAGATTTCAAAATCACAGATGAGGGTTGCAGTGCTGTAAGCCAACATGATCAAATTATATTTCATTTCACCTCATTTTAACATGTGACAGATGTAGGTTTTACATCAACTAGTGATTTTAGAATGTTTTAACTATTTTTATTGTTAGAATCTGTTAAGGAAGAAGCTGATACCCTGGTAATTTTCACACAGACAGGTCAAGGAATTCCATTTAATTTAGAGTCATACCAATTAAGATTGCTGTTTTATATGGGTTTCTCATGTTACTGCGCCAGCTGGCAGGAATAGAAGTCATATTAAAATTGTATTGTGTTGATATTCAAATATATTCACTGCCTTATATGTTTGTAAGGTAGTTTTTTTATTTCCTCTTATTAAAACTTTCTAAGTCTACCTTCTCCCGCCCTTGAATTAAAGTGTTCCCACAGTGAACTCTTTGGAATTGTTTTTACCCTGATTTCCCCAGCTCTGTTCTAACCCATGTCCAGTTGTCTCCATTTAGTTGCCAAAATACTTCTTGCTGATTCTTCTTAAGTCATTTCTTTAAAACTCTCCCAAACTGATGAGGATCTCCTTTCTCACATCTCCTTTGTATTGGGTTTACCCAAGATTTCCTACTGAGGAACCAAAGTTTGCTTGGACCTACGGGAGATTTTGAACATCATCTGAGTAGCCGAAGTAAAACTAACAAACATTTTGGTAATGAGATTGGCATCATGCAGAAAGTCAAGGATTATGCAATTTAGAGATACTGGTCATGTGAATAAAACCATATCAACAAGGAACCTCAAAGTCTTAGCCAAGGTTCCCATGGTGCTTTGCTGCTGTTTGCCTTTAGATGTTTGAACTATCTGGAAAGGACACTTCCTAAAGTGTCTTCCAAGGCAAAGCCACTCACTTGAGGATGTATATCCTTACAGGGAATGTTAGCAAAAGTAATATTAGCTTTCTCCTTAAGATTGCAAAACCTCAGTCATATTTTTAAAAAGTGTTCTTTGCGAGTGATATTATTCTCTGACTTTGTTCAGGGGTATTATAGACTTCAGTGACTGCCCATGTCCCAAATGTAGGAAAGAGACTGAATGGATTTGAATTCCCAAATATAATATATTTGGAGATCCATATAAAAAAGGAAGCAATATCAAAACTTTTCCTTTGCAATATTTCATCTATAAAAGGGAGTATGTATTTATTTTTTAAAGAACCATAAAGGTCAATTTTGTGTATGGCAAAACTTAAGGAATTCCAAGACTCTGAAAGATGTGCTTCCCATTTTGTTCACGATGTGGTGACTGAAGGAACAGGGCCTCAGAAGGCCTTTTCTTGAGCCTGATTATCTTAATTCAAACTGTGACTTGAATTTGCCTCAGTAATTTCTTTGTGTTAGGTAAACACATAGTTAATTAAAAGGTGTTCATTCAAGGAAATAGAGCATAAATGCCAATCACTGTGAGTTATCATATAACAATCCCATCAGGTAATTGAATAGGACTAGTTGTTTTCCATGTTACATACTGTGTTTGTATCTTATCATTTACTTTCTCCTTCACTGTCAGAAAGTTTACTACATTTTTTATCCTTTCATTTTTTTCTCACTTTCACCTATATTCAGAATTCTTTCCAAATTTTTAGAAACTCTTGTTAATTATTTGAGAATCACCATTTAAATGCTACTTTTGATAATTTCAAAATAAAAAGAAATGACATTTAGGTATTGTCCTACCAGATATCATGACTTAAACTAATTACAGAATGTGATGTAGTCATAGGTGTAGAAATAGATAAATTGACCAATAAAACAATATAGAGAGCTCAGAGTGGATCCATGTATATGTATGGACCTATTAAGTAATTGATGTGACATGGCAGAACTCTGATGAAAGGAGAGAATCTTGGCTAATCATACTAAAAAATATAAATGGGTTTCCTAGAAAATACCATACACAGCAATCAATTCAAATTGATAAAAGAAAATTTTTAAAAAAATTAGACTAACATATAAAAAGATATCTTTAAAATCATGCTCCATGGACAAATGTTTACAGAAGCCATTAAAATCTCTATAATTAAAAGAAATTATAGATACGTGTCTGCACAAAAATTAAGAACTTCTCATTAAACAACAAAAGGAAAACCAATAGACAAGCTACAGACTAGTTATTGTTAATAACTGCAAGGTTATTAACAAAACATATTATTGACAAAGAATTAATATCTAGTATGTATAAGTAATTTCTAAAAATCAGTAAGAAAAATACAACAAAAAATCAGACAAAAGATATGAGCCGGTTTTTCTCAGAGAGAGAAATAGGAAGGACCAATAAACATATGAATAGTTGCTCAACTTCATTGGTAATTAGGGGAATGCAACTTAAGACCAGAATGAGAAACCATTTACACTCATCAGATGCACAAAAATTAATGTCAGAATAAATCAACTTTCTTGAACAGTTCCTCAACCATAGTGGAATTCAATTAGTAATTGTTGAGAGAATGAGTGAATAAATAGGAACTCATACAATTCCCGCAAGGGTATAAACAGCTATGACCATTTCAGAATACGATTTTGAATTATCTAATAAAGTTGAATATCATACGCCCTATGGACCTATGAATCAAGAATTTTGTGTGTGGGTGTGTGTCCTGTATAAGTGTACCAGGAGCATGTATAAAAACGTTGACATTGTTTGTGTTTGCAATAGCATTACAAACAGGGTATAATCACCAAAAAAAACGTTATGCAGAGATCAAAATGAATGTACTGTAACTAGATAGAAAAACATGAATGTAAATGTTTGAAACGTAGTATCGAATGAAAAAAAGCCAGTTGCAGAAGTCTACATACAGACTGCTTTTCTCTTGATAAAACTCAAAATCATGCAAAATGAATAAAAATTGTATAGTATATTACTACACAATATTTGGGGAAAAAACTGTTTTAGGAAAGCAGTGAATGATAGACACAACTGAGGGTGCTGGTTTCCAATGTCAAGAGGGGCTGTGATGGGATGGGAGGGAACATATAGATAGAGTCATTCGTATCAATGATATCTAAGTTCCTAAGTTGAATATACAAACACGAGTGTTCACTGTATTATTATGTTTCATAATTGCATTTGATGAATATGTTATTTAATGTGAATAAATTGTTACAATGAAAAGATTTAATACTTGGAAAGTTCTTAAAACTGACATTTACTTAATGTTTGATAATTGTAAGTTATTGTTATATATTGAAAACATGTCGAAATTTAATTGTTTACGTTTTTCCTAAAATAAAGAATTTACAACGAAACTGTATTGATATTTATATATATGTGTTTATATATATTCGAAATTTATAAATTTGTGTAATTTCTCCGATTCCATGTGTTTCTAGCTGTTTTTGATAACTCATCAACGTTTATTGACAATGATTAATATTGATATGTTTAGAAAACGCTTTAATATATTTCTACATTGATTTGTGACTTAGTTTAGCATATGAAAATATAATGGTAATCAATATTTTTTCAAATGAGTCCTAAATTTGGTTTATAACAATGAGATGTATCAGTTACAGTTGACTCATATGTTTTTATTTGTTTGTTTGTTTGTTTTCAGGAAGAAAGGTAGAATCAAACGAATTGAAAATCTTGTCATTGAAATTTCAATAGGTTTTTGTAAAACACATTCCAGTCTCATCATTTACTTATTCAGCAAATAAATGTGAAAACACCTCAAGGGAAAAACAACACTGCAAAATATTGAGATACACAATCAAAGCATTGAAAGATTCATTTCATTGAACCAAAACTTAGCACACATCTGTAGTAATTGTATTACCTTTGACATTTTGCCCATTTAACATCAATAATATTTTAAGATATAGATCATCAAGGGATTTATCCAAGTGATTTAAGGATTGTTAATTTGCAGATGGACACATTTTATGTCTCCTGAACAGTCAGAAATATATTCTTTCAATTTGAGCCATGCATACTTTTTAATTGTAGAAGACATACAATGTATAACCTAAAGCCCCAACCCCATTTACATCAGTAACATTTTCTTTTAATGGTGTATTTAGATATTGCTGTATCAGAGACAGATTCCTCTCTAATATTAATCCACAATAATATCAAGTTATTATTTTCAATTCTGTCAGTTTGAGAAGCAAATACATGCATCAAGTCAGATATTAACCAATGACATATTTTAATCTTGATGCTACTTTTCATTTTTTATTGTTCTCACAATTTCAACATTGATGATAATATTTTAGGAGTGGGTAAAACTAGAAAAAAATAAATTGAACAACATGATTGCGATAACTAGAATAACTATAAATCTTCTCCATTTATTAAAAGAGATAATACTGCCTTGCTGGGTGTTTTGGAAATTTGTGCAGAAGAATATTGGGAGGAGCTATAGACATTTAATAAGACAGAGAGCCAAGGATACTCTTCACGGAAGAACATATGCATACTGTCCCTTGTCCCATATGAGTTTTAAATGTCCCACTGGACAATACTTATATGTACAAAACACTCTCATAACTTTTTTATCCGACAATTTAACTCCAGTTTGCATATAAACACAAAGTATTTGCAAACATATTTTTAAGGGACAAGTACAACTACTGTGCAAATCAAGCAAAGATTGTACTTTGTGTGATTCAGCACGTTATCGAGAATTCTTCCCCATTTCTTCTCGTGCCCTAAGAGCAATATTGCTCATGGTATTTAAACTGCCAAAACAACTTGTACCGGTGTGTATTTGGTGGTGTTGTATTCATGCATATAAATGCAAACACCCAACTACTTTATTATGTTTTCTAGTGCAATTACACCTGAGCGTTTCCTTATTGAAATGTGTCTTCTTTACATCACAGTCAACATTATACTGATTATTAGAGGGGCATTATTTATGTGGGCCGGTTGTATTATCTTTATGTTTTGTTGCATTAGAGGCTATACTAGACGATGATGATCAATGAAAGTATTACTTTATTTCTTCAATGCCTACTGTGTTTTAGGCTCCTAACAGATTGTGGGAAACTGAAGAGCCATCAATGTAAGCTTCTACAGACCAAATCCTACGTTGAGTCAATTTTTATATATTCAATTTCATAAAAAAATGCTTGTCAAGTACAGTTTATATCACATTGTTATTTTTAATCCATTTTATAGATACATACTAAACAATGAGAGAGATTTCAAAAATAAATAATACATAATGGCAACTGTCAAAAACTTGAGCCTAAGGGAGATTTATTTGTTACTAAAATTAAAACATCAGATTCTGATGACTGCCCTATAGAAGCATAGATAAAGTGCCAAGGGGTATAGAGCTGACTGGAATTGTTTTATAACACAAGTGGTCTTTGTTCTGGCCCTTTCTGCATGATAGAATCACAACAGGTAGATATACAGATGTGCCTTCAAGGTGGCAGGAATAATAGAGCCTTCATGAAAGGTATGTTCACTAAAGAGAGAGCAGCCTGGTGTTGATTAAGCATATGGTGACTAAGTTCTGTAAAGTGGAAAGAATTGTGGTAGCATAATTAAAAATAAGATTAGAAGAAGCTGAAGCTAAAAAGAAAAGCAAAATCTGTAGATGTGATTCCTAAACTTGTGGTGAAGAGCAAACTAGGATATATGTATATTAGTTTCAGTCTGTCTGGAATGTTGGAAATCAATATTGGTACTTTATTTAACAAATCAAAGTAATCATTAGCTTTCTTCTCTGCTAGGCTCCTAAATCTCTGTGGGCATACTTTAATGATTGCTGTAATAAAATTTATTGTAATTTAGTTATGTAAATACTTTTCTCACTATGCTGTGCACTTTTGAGGATAAGTATGGTGGGAGCTATTTCACATAATCTACACACAGCAAGCTGATACTTAATAAATTCTTGAGCAAATGAATCATGGAATAAATGTACCATTATTTTTGGAAATATTAAATTATAACATTCAGAATTGGGGATTATTTGTTTCTTTTTCTCAGCCAATGTGTTAAATTTGCACCATCTTATCATTCTTCTCAATTATTGAAAGAGTATATGGTTGTTGTCCATTTCAACAAACTCAGTGCTGGCAGATGACCTTGAATTATTATTTGTTTTTATATATTAGTAGAGTCAAATAAGTCATGGAACTTTGAGCATTCAGAACCTTATTCTTTACCAATAGTGCAATATAGCTATATGCACACACACACACATGCACATACATATATATACAGAGAGAGTACAAAGAGATGCACTTGAGTATATGTATGAAAAACTTAATAGTGCCAAGATGCTTTTATACTGGTGAGATGAATTAATACAAATAAAAATTCATTTACTTGAACATTTACTAAATAGTTACCCCTTGCAGCTATTATTTTCATCATGTTTTGTTAGAAAACAACTATACCAGCCACTCTGTAACAATTGAAAAGTAAATTTGACTACTTGAAGAACAATTTGACAATATCTATAAAAATTTTAAATATTCATAACTTTTGACTCATCATTTTCACTTCTGGGAATTTATTCAACAGATATACACACATATTGATGATAAAGACTGCTAGTTATATGGTAGGTAGGTAGATAGATAGATAGATAGATAGATAGATAGATAGATAGATAGATAGACAAAGGTAGATAGATATAAACATTATTGTAGCGTGGTTCATAAGCATAAAATACTTTTGTGACCTAAATGTTCTTTTATTTTAGACTGGTTGAATGAATTTTTGTATATGGAAATAGTACAATAATATTCAGATGTTTAATTGATCTATATGATTCAATATGGGAAAACATACATTTTTATTACGTAGTTAAAAATTAATCAATTTGAAAACAGAATACAAAATATCACCTATTCAAAAAAGAAAAAGAAAAAATCTGGAAGGATATACATCAACGTGAGTTCACTATAATTTCTTCCAGCAAATGAAATTGGTGATTTGGGAGAACGGGAATAGGGAAAAACATTAATATCCCTTATTATGGTTTAGTTCCTTGTAATAAACATACATTAATTTTATAATTAAAATACCTGATAGAGACTAACACAGAGTAAGACAGAGTAAACAGGCAAGAATTTGCCAAGCCTTTCCTAAAAAGTAGTGTACTTTGCACAAAACATAAAAACATATCTTTAAGATTCTACATTCTGTGCTCAAGTTGTCAAAAGTGAATAATATTTGTAATTTCAAGTGACACAATATGGATAAGAGACAGATGAAGTTAATGTAACACTTGAGTTTAGGCAGTGATTTCCAACTATCCTCCACTGGTCTGTTAAGAAAAATAAAAGTACTGGGAATGAATGATGAAATTGACTGATTTGAAAGTCCCCTCATTCCTTTTCCTCTGGCTAGCCTGTGATGGAGATGCCTGATGACTGGTGAAATACTCAGAAGGCAGGCAGCAGAGAACGGACCAAAAAAGAAAAGCTATAAGCCATTAGCACACTGGACAGTTGAGAGTTGATGATTCTTTGAATATAGAAAATATAAGATAAATGCTAAAAATCACTAATATCTTACTGCTCCAGTTGATTGGTTTTGCTGGAGCTGATTCACAGTGACTTATGAGATTTATATCATTCTAAACTATGATATTCAGAAACTCTACTAAATTTTACATATATATCCTACTTCATTAAAATGTATTCTGTTCCAGAAGCTTGTAATGAACGTTTTCATCTCCTTTTTTAAAAATGTAAACTTTTAAGAAATGCCTCACAATTTTTCAGAGCTGTTAATGTAAATCTTACTTGGGAGAAAATGATGTTTTTTCAATAGCTAGAAATTTGTTCATGTTGTGAAAGAGATGTTCATGTCTTTACTGAAACCTGCCTAAGCAACTTTTGCGGTATAAAAGGCACTAGGGAAACTTCCCTTGAATCATTTACCTGAAGGATCCCGGCCATTCTCTAGAGATGCCTAAAGATCACCACACCCACAGCTCTTTAGAGCTGCTTGGCCATTTCTCAGTTATTCCTTAGAGGGATGGTAACTGCACCATAGATTACAGCTTAACTCCATTTTCCACAACATGATAGTTTATAAAATTACAGTCTATGCTATAGCATTTCTGTTTGATTTATGCCCAGCCTGAGGCATGAAATTTGCTTCCTTTCAGGAGGAAATTATGCTTTCTTGAATAGAAAGAGTAGATGACAACCATAAAATAACTCAGATTCCCTCCCCTTCCTCCAGTTACCTACACTCTTTATTTCTCACAAAAATGTGAAGAATTAGGAGATTGCTAATGTTTCTGGTTTTGGTAAATGGGAAAGGTTTAGTCTCTTAGTTGATTTGTTGGTATATATACTTTTAAACTTTATACTATAGCCAGTGTTTGTCCAGACTTTGTTACTTAACCCATTTTATGCCATTGTCCCTTTTATGAAACACTTAATCATGTTTTGATGTGTGCAACTTAGTGAATAATGATGTTTAAAATTGACCTTGGCAGGTCACAGGTTAATTCAATTTCCATTTACCCATATGTAAGAAATTTTTCTATTGAAACAAAATGACAAGAGGGATGAGGAAGAACTATTTTAAAAAGTATATCAATACACGTTATGGGAACACAAGTGAAACATTTCCTTCAACCATTCAAAGAAAAATTATATATTTTGATGGTAGAGCATTAGAAAAGTTACAATGAAAAGTGGTACAAATTAGATAAGACCTGATGGTACAGGTTATCTGATTTTTTAACTCAATTCAGTTTTGATGTGATAATTTAATTAAATAGTGAAATCTTTTAAATATTTTCATTTGCTGTTAAAAGTCTAATTGTGGTGGAGTAAATGCAGTGGATGAAAGAGAATGAGATATTTTCCTATTTCAAGTCGGCTAAAAGCACATTATTTTCCTCCAGATTCCCGTTTTATGTAAGCACAGATAGTTGTTTTAAAGAGAAATATGAGATTTTCATGTGAATTACATCAGTAAAGTGGTAGTTACCCTCAAGTTTCTGAGAAGTTAGAACCTTTATTTTTGCATCTTCTAGTTTGGACTATGAAGACTACAGGGGTGGCAACCGGTACAGGTAATAAAGTGACTCAGGCTTCCATTTCAATAAATGGTTTAAGCCCTTGATGGATGGTGCTCATGATGGTTCTTTCAATGGGAAAACTATCCCATCTTAGAGCCCAGGCTAGGCAGTCACATCTGCCACATGGCAACTCCCGATTGGGTGTTATCGACATAATGACAAGACAAATTTAGTCAGTACAGTCCATAAAGCCAATAAATCTTCTGAATGTTTTTCCTATCCATTGCTACAAAGACTGATCAAACTTTCAAGTGAATTGGATGGACATTTTTGTCTCTTGTAAACTCACTCTCCAGTGAACACTGAGCAAACATCCTCATTGGGAAGGGATTAACTAGACTGGATAGGAATTGAATAGAAACATTCTACTCAGAATTGGGCAATGTGTGGTCCCAAGGAAGGATTGTGGGATTATATTGTGAGAAGTAGGAAATACATTGAAGATTTTGAGTTATTACAAGATACATGAAACCTGCAGTGAACATCATAGAAATATCCTTTTAATGCACATTTTGCTTATAGACTATAATCTTTTCTTCTTCTTAAAAAAATATCATGCTGAGCCAAAAGAACCATGGAAGACCTACCTGTTTTCTTTCCTCAAGAAAATGTCTCCCAGGTTTGTTCTGTTCTGGCGATAGTTTTAAAGCAGGAATCAAACCAGCCATTCCATCCTAGAAAGCAAGATGAGTAAGTTTAAGGTGTCATTAGAATCTAATCTTTGCCACTAGAATTTATTTTAACTTGGGATTTAAAATTTCTGATTTCCTTCTCAAGACAATGACTCACTTGTGAGAAAAGGGAAAATTGGAAAAGTTTTTATAAAATCTATGGTATTAAATTTTTTAATATACAGCATTTAAAAGAGCAATATTAATAAAATAGTTACAAATAACTGGTTAACTTCTATCATTTCTTGGGGGGAAATAAAAATATAGTTAAACATTTTATTTCTGATGTTTGTGTACATTTTAAAATTAAAATCTAGACAAAGACATATAAAGGTCCATTTGGCATATCTTATATATGAATAAATCTTAGGACATGACTTTGTTAGCCTGTGCTGGAACTGTATTTTAGTGCAGGACAGAGACAGTTTTCAGTGAATTTTATTTCAATCATTCTAACCTAATAGCACAGAAATATGAGCATCAAAGTAGTTTTACGGCTATAACCAAGAGCCTAAGTAACTTGATGTAAAAATCCAATTTAAAAATCTGGAAGCATACTTACAAAATATGTGAACAGCCAGCAGAATTATTGAAATAATCTTTTACTTGGAGAAATGCCATATTCCAAGGGGATGGATTATATGACTGGAAGTAGAGATATTGAGTAAAGATATCAAAGAGCCTGAATATTTTCATCAATATGGCACCATAGTAGACAGGCAGCTTTTAAAAAAACAAATAGCAAATCACCATTGGGGGCCCAGGTTTACATGTTGTGAAGCTGTGCAATCCTTTTCTTTCAATAATTCCAGATAAATCATACATTTAAAGGAAGTTGGTGGAAACAATGGATCTCCTACACTTGGTTTCACAGATCTATTCCTCCTTGATGAGGCTTGTGAATTGTGTGGAAATGTTTTGCAGTTGTAAAACCAGGTGGTTCAATTAAATACATAAATTTATGCAAACCAGAGGGTATTTTGCTGATGCCACACTTTTTAAAGCAAAGTTGGATTATAGTATTGTAAACTAATAAAATCTGGGCACAGAGCTGCTAATGCATTTCAATGTGATTTCAGTTAAGACAGATTTTTTGAAGTTATACCATGGCTGGTAGCATTTTTCTCCATAAAAGAAAAGAAAAACACTAGAGAAAGTTATCTTGGCAATTTAAAAAAATTATATATTTGTCTGCCTATATATGATATTTGTTAATATGATTCTGAAATTTTTGCATAGAATAGTCATAGTTACTCAAGTTGAAGAGAAAAGATTTTGCTTTGTGTCTGCTATAGTTGTTGAAAAAATTAATACCTTCTAGGCTAATGGGCACTACTTTGGCAGAATTGCTTAACTCAGCAAGAGGAAGAACCTATTATGTTCTTCATAATGTAGGTGAATAATATTTTACACAATTAATATTTTCTAAAAACAAATATCTTAATGCTGATCATTTTTTAATATTTGTATATTATAATTTCAGATATGGCTCTTTTTTAGTGGAAAAACTGTCTAAGAAAATTTATTTAAGAATGACAAAATATCTTTAAATATTTTTAAGCTGGAGGAAAGGTTCTAATAAAATATTTACAAATTGAGTTAATTTCTGCACTAAACATAGAACATTGCACATGCTTAGAAACTATAGTGATTGACAGAGATGTGAGAAGGGAGACAATTCCCACTTCTATAGGAATGTACAAGACTTATTTTTTTGAACAGTATTTAAAAACGGGCATTTTGATGGCCTCATTGATCCCTTACCCGATAGATCTTATGTAGGGGATAAAATCCACAGAAAGGCAATCACTGAACTCATACTTAGCAAGAGTTCTGCAAGGAGGGAAAATCAGAAAGCTGATTCTCCTCTAACAGGACTGGAATAGACTGCTTGCAGCAGCTTGTTGCATAAGGAATAAAGGACATGCCAAAAAACGAACATGAATGTAGATTTAAACTGCAATATCTGTCTTTTCTACCAGCACACCCCCCCCCCACCAAGATATTCTAAACTGGAACTAGAACGCAGCAAGTGTGTTCACTATCTCTGGATGGACTATGAAAAGTAAAAAGGGATCCCAAGCAAAATTATACACATATAAGAAATTATAAGAAAGATTTCAGAAGCAAAATTAGCTAAGAAAATCAAGTTACTGTAGCAATGTGTTCAACAGGCTGTTTATAAGCTGTTATTTAACGGACCAGTATCTACTGTATTAAAAACATGATACCTATAAGCTGTGGAAGGGGGCGCAACATAAATGTTCTGTACATTTGACAAGCAAACTCTGGTAAACAACTTGCAGGTAGATAATATGTCTTTATATTGTTTACAGAATATAGGCAATAATAAAACTGCTTCTTCAATTTAAAATGAAATTCTAAACAACATAACACTGTGTTTATTATAGAGATGATTTCTTCTTATCTGAAAAAAAAAAAGACCACACCATCTGAATGCTCTTCAGAACACCAATGTCATAGTTAACATTATCTCTGATGATGTCACTAAGGATGTTAATCACAATGAATCACTAAGGATGAATCACAAGGAGATTGTATGGCCTAATGTCAGCCATACAGTGAACCATCACGGCCCCACGTCCAACATATTCTCTTGTTTATGGTGAACGGCTTCCAAGAAGTCCAACACAGCCACTGAGTCACTGGGCACTACGTATTCCAGCCAGGTGTGAAAGTGATATTACTAGAAACTTTCTTCATTTCCCTGGAGTAGAGCTTATTCAAACTTGAAAGTTAAAGTTCTCTTTATATATAATCACGAGCAGCACTTTCTTTTACATTCTTAATGCGTGATGACGTATTTATTTGAGCATACTTGTCAGGACAGTAATTGACACATCCACTCTTTCCCCTTTCCACTTCTTTCATTGTCATGACAATCACCTACTAGTTGTTTTGCAATACCATCCTCCAGAAGTCCTTTGCCACATTGTGTGGCAATATAACACTTTCTTGGCTTTGAATCGTTGCAATTCATTTAAAATTCAGGCATTATAATATTTGTGTTATATGATCTGAACCAGGCTGGTTGGGATTATCATCATGTAGGACAATCCTGGCATGAGCAAAGGGCAAGATGTTTTCATCTCTATTTTTGTTTTTGTTTTCTCGTCTGGGGCTCTCTTTTCAGCTGAAGAGAAATTTGGACTTCTGTATTTTAGTGTCTCTGATTTTTTCCCCAATTTCTTGTTTAACTCTCTCTGTTATCTCAGCTAATTCTCTTAGTTTTTCAGTCTGTCATTCTATTTCAGCAGCATTGATACAAGTTGTGTTGAGGCACCTTGAACTGTAGTTCTGAACCCGATGTTTCTACTATAGGATCCTCCTGGTAATGCTTCTCAAAATTCATCAAATAATTAAACTGTTCATTTCCATCAACGACATATTTGAGTTCCAACAGTGAATCATGACACGGGTCACTTGAGTTTGCCATTGTTGCCCTGCTCTTTATTATCATCAGTGAAGACTGAAAGAACAAAATTCCAGGGCTGCTCTTCTGCTCTTGCTCTTTTGCACATGGAAGCTGCCATGTTTTACTTTTTCTGCCCCTTTCTGAGAGAGATGCCCATGTGATTACCTTTCAGTGGTGGGATCTGCACAATTCAATTGAGTTTACAGTTTAATAGCATCTCCATTACTTTCTGTCAATTGCTCATGATGTTCCAGGTAATACTGTATTATGGCCAATGTGGCAAATTTCTCTCCTCCATAGAGGTCATAGGTCATTGCAGTGAATCTTAATATGTGTAGCAGGTATGTTTCTTCTAATGGAAAGAGACACTTTAACTAGGCATTGCCTATAGACTGCCATCAACTCCTCTTGCCGCAGTAGATTTTCTTTCTCTACAGAAGCGATATTTGGGTGAAACTGTCTTTGCAATATCATGTTCCTCCTACCCTCCAGCTCCATGATAGTCTTGCTTTTTGCCCAGGGTCCCCGGGGCCTATTCAACCAGGCTGACTTGAGAGAAGCCTGCTCAGGGCAAGTCACAAATGAGGCAGAGCCAGCCAGCCACATAGACCCTCCCTCCAAGCCTGAGAATTCTCCAGCTGGTGCAGCCTCCCCTACAAGCCAGGTGGTTTCTCATGTTAGCTATTATTTTTAATTATATTAGTCATAAAAAAATGACCTATCATAGCAATAATCTCACGTTTTTTATTTCTTTATGTTTGATACAGTATTACTCTCAAAATAAAATCTTTATCGCAATAATTTTTTTCCAAAATATTTGCCAAGTCTGATAGAAACCCCCATTAATGTATGAATTAATCTCATAGAATAGTTTACAACTAATAGTGCAGAGTATTTTGGACAGAATCCATGTTTTAGACAGCTCCTCTTGTTACACAACTTTAAAAATTAGTTTTGACTTAATTAAAAATATATCATGCCTACTATATACCAGGCATGTGTTAGCCACATGAGATAGAGCAGTGAAAAAGAAATAGACCAAGTTGTTTTCCTCATGGAGCTTACATTCCACGTGGGATAGTGTGGGAGACAGAAAATAAAAAATCGGCAAGTAAAATGTAAGCTATATCAGTGTCAATAACTATGAAGTATCTGGGATTTTACCCTACCTATAAGCTATTAAGTTAGCGTGCCACAGTTATATGGATGTTGCCAGAAAATATGAGACTTCTGAGTCAGAGGCCAAAGGATTTTATTACCCAAAGCAATAGCAATATCCAGGGTCGAATTTTCTTTTGCTGATTCTCTGAGCTCCAGTTCCCACAAGAAGAAGTGAAGAAGGCAGGGGACGCCTACACACATAAAGTGTTGAGTTGTCAGAGAGAGATCCTTAGCTTTGGGAATCTGAACCTTTTATAATGGGCAGTAAGCATGCCTGACTGCTCCAGAGAAGACATGTCCTCTATCTTCTAAGACTGTTTGCTACTTGAGCATCTTTGAAAAGACAGTGCAGAAAAAAAAAATTTTTCTGTTTGCAAGATGTGTAGAAATACATTGGACAGATTTATGGAGAATTTTTTTTTTACTATAAGATGCTGATAAATGTAATGGAAAAAAAAATGTAAGCAATGAGTATGGTGGGAGTGAGGATATTTCCAGTTTTAGAAAGGAAAGACCTCATTGAAAAAAATATTTCAGCTATGGCTTGAAGAGAATGAGGGGTGGAGGTAAACAGAAGTTATAAAGATTTATCTTTGACATGTCTTCCTAATCCAACAATCATGCTATAGTGTTCCCCTTTTCTTGCCTTGCCAGAGAAGACATGGATTGTTTGGTTTTTGAATCATATGAGTTCTTTATATGTTTTAGATATTAACTGCTTATTACATATACAGTTTCCAAATATTTTCTCCCAGTCCACAGGTTGCCTCCTCATTTTGTTGATGGTTTCCATTGCTGTGCAGAAGCTTTGTAATTTGATGTAGCCCCACTTTTAATTTTTGCTTTTGTTGCCTTTACTTTTGGTGTCAAATCCAAAAAATCATTGCCAAGACCAATGTCAAGGACCTTACTCCCTATGTATTCTTCTAGGAGTTCTGTGGTCTCAGGTCTTGTGTTCAAGTCTTCAATCCATTTTAAGGGGATTTTTGTAAAATTGTATTTTGTAAATTTGTATTTTATAAATGGAAAACAAGGTCACTTTTGTCACTCCTCAGATCAAGTTTTGGAGCAGTGTAAGCATTGCTATGATTTTTTCAAAAGCAGACATTGGTATTAGAACTCTTAGGTTTAATACATAAACATTAGCAATGTACTTCCCCAAATTGGGCTTAAATTTTGGAATATCACTATTGAGAGAAATGTGATATAGAAATGGAGAATGAATGACAGAAACTACTAAAGGCCATTATAATCAATAATTTTATTTCCAAGCACTCTAATCAATACAATTTAAAACAAAAACTCACAAAAATAAACAAATTCATTTTTTTAATTTAAAAAACAATAAACATTAAATTTATTGTTTAATGAGTATAGGTAAATAAATTTTTGAAATAAGGACAAAGCCATATTCAGTGAAAAGTTCATAACTTTAAAGACTTTTTAAAATTGTTACAATAATAGAAGAATTTTAAAATGACAAAAGATTTAATTCAGGAAGCTATAACATAAATAAAATTAGAAAAACAGTATTAAATCGAACAAATTAAAGCAGAAATTAATTATATATCATAAAAAAACAGAACTGATGCTTTGAAGTCTTACCATAAGGTTTATGCACAAAAAGAAACAAATAACACTTGAAAATTGGAATAAAAGATCTCAAATAAAATATTAGCAATTAAAATTCAGAAATATTTTCAAAGAGTAATGGCCACAATTGAGTAATTTAGTCTAGGAATGCAACAATACCTCAACATATTTAACTACATTAATCATCAAAAGGGGAAACCTCTATATGATTATCCTATTAGTTGCTAAAAAGGGATTTGATCAGATTTAACAATGTTTAAGCGTTTTTAAAACTTGAGAAAACTAGTAATAGACCTGAAATTACTTATTTGGTGGAAAAATCTGGCCTTAATGGCTATGAATCTATTAATAGTCTTTGTGCATCTTTCCTAGTTTGAATATTCGTACTTTTGGTGAGATGATTTAATGTGTTGATACTTAGATGCTGCCCTGGACCCCACTGGCATTATATATGCATTGTATAAACTTTCCAAAATGTGAATTTTTCTAAATTTCAAAACACATCTTGACTAAGGGATTTTTGGTTAAGTTTTAGTCTTATTGTAATGGTGAATTTTTTTAAATTTTTGTGTTGCATCATAATATACATTAAAAAGAAAAAAGGAAAAGCAATGAATTTTCAACTAATTAACATACCTTTGTAAACATTATACTAATCAGAATATAGATCATGGCTATATCACCTCATGGCTACCCCAAGTCACTACCTCTGCCCAAGGCCAACATAAGTTTATGTTGCTGGTTTGGGTAATTATAACTGAAAACATACAACATGTAATATTTGGTAGCTGGTTTCCTTCGTTCAATATTATGGTAGTGAAATTCATCACTGTTATTGTACGTAGCTATATTTTATTCATTCTCTTCACTGAATAGTATAGCACTGTATGATTACAGCACATTTATTTATGCATTATGCTACTGATTGATTTTCGTTTTGTTTCCAGTTTGAAACTGGTGGATTTAATTTTTATTTTTTCTCTTTTATATGTTTCTTGATTTTTCAAAACAGGCGTGTTCTTCTTTGGTAACAAATAAAAAGTGTTGGGCTCTCACGTTGACCTCGTGGCAGATACTTTTGGGTAAAAAGGATGCAGTGTTGATCTTCCTTAAGTATGCTTGATGCACTTAATATCAGAACAAGTTCTTATCTATGATAAATTAGCATAGAAACATAACTCTACATACAGAAAGAAATGGATAAGCATTTACTAACAAAATTGTCTAGGCTTCTTGTTTGGTTGTAGCTGAGCAGACTAAAGGAATAAGGAAGGGGCAAATTAAATTAGTCTAATCCTTTCTATTCTACAATTGTTGATTGAAATAATAAATAATATTTGCATTTTGTTTTCCATATCTCAAAGACAGTACCACATATTTTATATTTTATCTCTTTTTATCCTTATGTCTTTCCTCTTTCTATCATTATAGATTTAATCCCTGTCTATGACAATATTCATAGCCTGTTGCCCTCGTCTATGGCTTCAGTTCCCTGAAACATGACAGTCGTCTTTGCTTCTAATACCTCTGGAAGAACTTATGGTTTAAAATCCAGCTCCCAATGGGGAAGGCAGAGGGGTGAAGATGCCAAGTGCACATTGAGCAAAGAAAAGGAAGATTTGCCCCTTTTTCTGGACTCCACATGTGTACATGATCTTCTGTCAATAATAGATGATAGATAGATAGATGGATAGATAGATAGATAGATAGATAGATAGATAGATAGATAGATAGATGATGGGCTGAACTTCCTGGTCTTTCAAAGGCTATGGATGTAACTTAAAATACTGTCTATTTGCAGCTGAACTAAAGACAAAGCTTCATCTCTTTTGGGAAATATTTCTGGCAGATAATTAAGAACTAACAAGGCAATAACTAATGACAAGAGAAGGTCATAGAATGAGATATTTAATGGAATATGGATTTTTGTTCTATTTTTCCTAAAATCATTAGAAATATTCCCTTTTTTCTGCTTAATAAGCAGTGTTTTCCTTTAGCATATATACACTCTGGTCATTTTATGCAATTGTTATATTGATCAAGCAATTTGATTATATATCTATAAATGTGCCGTATATGTGCTAGTTTTGTGCCCAAACCAATACAGCATACGTAATTAATGCGTTATGTTTGTTCTAAGAGAAGCTACCATTTCAAGTATGATAATGTTCTCATAAACTTTAGCAACATGTATTGCCCAGGACTGTAAAATTTTGAAAAATAATTAAAATATATAATTATTAAACTAAATAATAATGGGGCTATTTTTTCAGGCCACTCTTTGGTAATTAAAATGTCACAAACTGGTGGAAAAGAAAATTTCATGGACTACTAATTTATACTTACTTAACTATTTATGTTTAGTTTAGCCTGAGGTAAAGAATAGTTAACGAGCATGATCAAAGCAAATTATCAATAAAAAGAGTTGATTCTGCAGTTTCTACCCATTTCTCCATACGCCCAGGAGGTCCACGCTTTTGAAGCTCATGGAAAGGACAGCTTTTCTCACAGGAAAAACTCAGTGCTCTCTTGTGTTCTGTGCATGGAACACAGTCGTCAACTTGAAACTTTCCTCTTTTCTTTTTCCTTTGATAGGGATTAATTGGTATTTACAAAGCATAGATATGAAGGTATTAGCAGACATTAAAGTTAAGTTTCCAGAGAAGATAACGTTTCATACCTAAAATATGGAGAGACTTGGCATAAGAGTTTCATAGAGCAAAAACAAGAATTTTTACTTTGACAGCTATTCTTGCTGGGTTTTTGTTTTGTATCATTTTTTATTGGAAAACAGTTAGTCAACATCAGTTTAATAGCTCTGGCTTGTAGTATGGAAATAGTATGATCCAAAGAATAATTTTGATGAGGCAGAAGTCATGAGACTCTGGTACTTGTGTTGATTTCAGAAATTATCAATGAGAATCTTTGTCATGATGAGAATCTTCAAAGAAAAAGATAAATTTAATTGAAGAAGTCTGGTTATATAGTTTATGCACTAGAGCCGTTCTAGTTATAGTTGAGACAAATTTTTGGATGGACCCATTGCATAATCCACTTGTTTCAACAGAACTGTATAGGAAATATCCTACAAGTACTGTCTGTGTTTACACTTCTTGTGGAGAAAAAGACAAGCGAAATGTCAAGTTGGTTTATCCGTGGTAGACGTTGTGATTTTTAAAAAAAATGCAAAAGCAATAACCTTACAGTGGACAGCAAACGCTGACCCATTCACCGAAACGTTATAATATGGACAGTTATTAAAATTTGTCTCATCAAACAAAACAAAGCAGTTGAACCAATAAGTGTTACACCCCACTTATAATGATCTGGCCTCAGAAATCTGTAAGCCAACGAAAGTAAGCCTACTGTTTATGTTATTAAGGGTGAAAAAATCTGAAAACAGAGAGCTTTGCATTTAATGATGTCTACTGATGCAATAGAGAGTGTGTTGTGATTCTTCCAGGACACAGGGTGGTTCTGTGTCAGTGCACATCCTGGCGATTTGGATGATAAGCTGAGATTGTAATCACCTCTTTGCTTACATTTTGGAAAAAAGAGAAAAGACAAGAAAAAGAAGCAGAGGGGGACTTGGGTCTAAGCAGCTGGCTCTAGGAAGAATCAGTAATTATATTGATTGTGATCCATATCCTTAAAGAGAATATCCAAATCCTGAGAGTGTTTTGGCCTGGAACTGAGGGTAAGAGGTTGGGTTGTGCCAGTAACTCAGTATATAGAACTTTGTGTGTATGTATATGTGTGAGAAGAATCTAGTGGTAACCAAAATATAGGGAATGACGATTAGAACATAAACTCGGGAACCAGAATCTGTATGTTCTGAAGCCCACTTTACCATTTAGTACACGTGTGACATCATTTTTAATTGGAATGACAGAAATGGGACTGTTTTAAGGATTAAAAGATTTAGTATATTTAAGATAGAACAGTCCTTGGCATACAGTAATCCACAGTTTTAATTAAATGTAGAATAGGTAACATTGAGCTAACTTTTCCACTGCCTTTATTCTTTTGCTAAAATCAGTAACAACTCAATCAAGAATAATCCTAAATAAGAACCTAGCAACTTTTGGATTCAATGGGTTGACCATCTCCATCCCTTTCTCTTTGTGTTTAGATAAGTTTTTTGATGTATATTAATTACAGATAAATGCCTACTCTGCTACTAAACCAGTCTGTCTCTAATTTTCTGGGGAATGTAATCACTATGCATGCTTTACTCAAACATATCATTTATGAAGCCACTACCCCAGTCTTTGAGTCTAGCCCCTGTTGCATGAAGATTTAGCTTTCAAATATTTTGGAAAATAAGCCTTGAAAAATTGTATACAAATGCAAATATATATATACATATTTAAGGGAAGTAAACTTTATCACGTGTAAAAAAAATCTTGAAAAAATACCGCCACACAACTGGATTACTTTAGTACATGCCGCTTAATTAGAGTGAACCGACAGCCTCTATGACAAACATTTGAGCAGTCAGAGATTTGGTGAGGGAGAAAGTCTCAAAGAAGCCACCTCAGCTACCACTCTCCCAGCCAGACTGCACTTGCCTGGGAGACGTATTGTGTTTTCACCTATCATGGGTTTCTGAAGACTTATTATCTAAAATTAAATGGACAAAAGAGCAGTTAGATTGCTTTTAATCAGATATATGAGTATATTTAAAACTTCTCATCATTATCTGAATGGCCATTTGTCCAGCAACTACATGCACAATGTTTATTAGAACATATGTTTATTAAAATAGGGCTTCTCAAACTACCCGTGGCTAAGGACCCTGTTTTTAAATTCCCAATCAATTACAGATTGATATCTATGCAAAAGTGAATAAATACCAGTGACTAGAAAAGTGAATTAAAAAAGAAAAGAGAAGCCAGTCACAAAAGACAATAGATTGTATTATTCCATTTATATGAAATGTCCAGAATAAATATAGAGACATGGAAAGTAGATTAGTTGTTTGCCTCTGACTGGAGGGGGCATTGGCAGGAGCTGCTAATGGGTACTGCATTTCCTTTCAGAGTGATAGAAATGATTCAAAATTAAATTATGGTGATAGTTGTCTACAATTCTGTAACTATACTAAAAACCTGGAATTATACACTTTAAATGGTTAAATTTTGTGATAGGGTAGTTATATCTAAATAAAGCTGTGTTTTTGTTGTTTCGCTTTTTTTTTACTGAGGAAGTTTGTCCTTGAGCTAACGTCAGTTGCCAATCTTCTTGTTTTTTCTTTTTCTTGAGGAAGATTAGCTCTGAGCTAACATCTGTGCCAGTGTTCCTCTGTTTTGTATGTGGGTCGCTGCCACAACATGGCTCATGAGTGGTGTAGGTCTACTCCCGGGATCCAAACCCGGGAGCCTGGGCTACCGAAGTGGAGTGCACTGAACTCAACCACCATGTTATGGGGCCGGCCCCCAAATAAAGCTCTTTAAAAAAAAAAAACACACAATGCTACAAAATAGAAAGCAACATTTTTATTATTAAACTCAAAAGACAGATTATATCTCAAAAAATATAATTAGAACAAACATGACACGTGGAAAAGAAAGAATGATGGTGACTGTCCACGGCACTAAGCTGAGCATCTTTCAGGTTATTGTGCAAGAAATTAAGCATAGATTGTAATACTGACTTTCACTTTTTATTCATTCAACAAATTATTAAGAGTTCTCTATGTGAAAAATTCTATATCCTGAGGATACACAGTGAATAAAATTTAAACATTCTCCAAAGTGGGGAAAGATATTAAACCATACTTTCATATGTAAATGATGTATATACTTACAGAGTATTATTCGATGAAAGAGAATCACAGGGAGTTAGAACAACATTAAGAGAAAAGAAAATAATTTAGGTTGGAGGGGCCGCTCTGGTGGGGGAGAAGGGCAATTGGAAACATTTATCTATCAGTAAAAATTAACTAGATGAGGAGTGAGGTTCCAACAAAAGCATTGAGTTTGGGTAAATGATTTGAGACAGGAAAGAGCGTAGTCCTTGCAAAGAACCTTGCAAAGAAAGTCCTACCACGATGGTGTGTGATGAGTGAGGGGAGAATGATACTGGGTGAGGCCAGAGTGGTTGGCAAGAATCAAGTTATTTGCCTTATATTCCACAACGAAGATTCTGAATTTTATCCTGAGTGCAATTGCAGTATTTGAAGAGTCCATTTTGATCCATTTTGCAGTTTAAAATGTCACTGGCTGGTATGTTGAGAATGGACTAAGGAAGAAAGTAAGATGTGTTTAAAATGTTCTTACAAACTTTGCCCCCCCCAAAAAAAATTTAAGAGTTTTCTTCTCCTTAAAATGAATCTATAGCCAAGCTGTATTCTTACAAATATCTCCATGGATCTCCTGGTTGATTATCAATCTATCTTATCACATCATGTATTAAACACAATACTATGTCATATCATATCATATCATATTATGTGTGTGTACGTATATATATCATAGCACATTGAACACATTTTTTTTTCCCTTCTTTCTTCACCCTTGTGCTAAGCTTAAATCTTGTGAATGCTTTACTGAGGCTATCCATTGATTTTGGCATGAGGAATGATTTGTACCTTTGTCTCAACTGTGTTTCCACTAACAAACACAGTTTTTTAAGGTTCCCATTAATGTTAACAAAATAATAAGAGCAACATGTACTATAACTTTAAAATAATTGTGCGACTTAAACTGCATTACAAACAGAGATGGCAACCTTCCAAAAGTGTCAATGGCACCTTGAGAATTCATGAAGTATTTGTTAAGTGAACTATAAAATATTAATATAGAATATATAGAATATTAATATATAAATATAGAGACTGTACACACACATATATCTATATGTAGTTTAGGGCTGTCAATGTTTACAATACATATTCTGTAACAGTATAGCTAGGGCAGATAAAGAATGGGTTGTGATTCTTGGCTTGTTCTCTTTCTACATACTGTTTATTTACCTGCTACCCCCATTCTCACCCCACACAAGGTCATCTATATCTTATATTGTGCTCTTTACACTATTCATCTGTATACATGACTGCTATTGTCAATTTCCAGTCAAATCACGTTAGTTAATTTTAAGTTTAAGTATTTTATGCCAGATATTGGCCATGGATATAATCACTGTAAATTATGCTAATTCATTTTTTTCTTTTAGTTTACATACTGAGCATTAAAGTTTTGAAGCATGACATGCAAATATATGCAAACATGCAAATTAGCCATTTCATTTTCATCTAACACTCAAGGAAAAATAACAGCAATACTTAGAAATGTAACACTGTAAATAACACCACCAAAGAGTGTTAAACCATTCAGGATATCTGGAAAGGTAGTTATTTTTAATTAACTTGTATTAATATTAGAGCTATGGTATCTATTTAAGTTTTCAAAGAAATTAGCAATATATCATTCCATTTAATTTAAGCAAAATGATCTTGAGAGATGTTTTACTCATTACCACTCAATGTTCAGGGATTGATTTATTATTAGGAAATCTCAATTTGATAGTTATTCTCAAATAAATGGTGTGATTAATCTTGTCATTGTATTCAACTGAAGTTTCTGTAGAAGAGCAGGTCTCAAAACTATGTTCTCAGGACCTCTTTCAATGCTTAAAGTATATTGAGGACTCCAAGAAACTTTGGTTATATATATTGATATTTAGCACATTAGAGATTAAAAGTAAAAAAAATTAAAAATACTATTTCATTAATTCTTTTAAAACTTAAAATAAGCCTATTCTATGTTAACATAAATATATTTTTTAATAAAAATAGCATATATTTTCAAAAAAATAGTGAGAAGAGAGGCATTATTTACATTTTTTCAAATGCTCTTTACTATCTGGGCTAGCAGAAGAGAACCTGAGTCTCATATCTGCTTTTACAGTCATTCATTCCATTGTGAAATATTGCACTACTTACATGCAAAGTCAATCCAGTCTCACACGTATGTGTGGATGGAAAATGGAGAAGTATTTTAATAGGTTTTACAGATCATTGTGAATATTCTTCTTTGATACAACACCAAAATCTGACAAATGATGTTGAAACTGAAACCATGTCAATGAGATTTTTATGCTCTTTACACTAAAATCCACTGATCTATCTTACACTCTTAAAGGATCTTTTACTTATTCACGATTGTGTAACACCATTCATTGGTCATTTGGAAAATATTGGTCCACGTATTTATGAAAATATTCCGAGTTTTGACGTATACCATTATACAACATCAATTACATTTGTTAGTTAGTATCACCACCTACACCTACCACATCAGAAAAGGCTTTAAGGATTGAGAATCTGTCAAGATCACACCAGTGGGTACAATTTTCAAAATTCTAATTTTCACTTAAAATCTCAATTTTGTCATGAGCAACGAATATTGTCAGTTATTTTCCTTGAAATTACAGTCTGTTTCATTTACTTTTGAGAAAATGTCTGCCAGATACCTAAATCTGAATAACCGTTGTTCATCAGTTTTCTTCCAAATAAAAATAGTGGTCCAAGAGAAAAGCAACCACTTGACAACTCAAACAATTGCACATAGTGCTTTTCCTAGAGACAATCATTGGACACTGGCATGCAGGAGAAGTACCATTTGTATACTTCCCATCTGGTCAAATAGACTCTAGTCTATGGGACTTAGTAAAATTAAAGGTAAACATTTAATAAAATTAATAGTTTTTAACACTTCACTAAGGATTTTCTTAAGTATGGCTGGCTTTTGTTTTTCTTGTGAGTGCACAGCAGGGAAGAATACAATGATTACTTGTGTAGTTGGGTGCCAACTGGGTGCTATGCTGTCAGCATTTTTACCCACCATTGCTTTTGCACCATCAGTTCAAATGTCAACACAGTGAAAAAGGTAAATGATGTCCTAGTGTTATTATTAAACTAGTTCTGAGCTCTCAGATTTTTTGAAAGGGTCTCAAGGACCCTCAAGTGCTTGCAGACCACACTTAAAGAACAGCAGATATAGAGGAAAACAATAATATCAGTATTTAACCAGAAAAAGGAAAAATCTCAAAAGTACTTTGGGTACTGAGAACTAAAATGAGAAGTGTAGCCAAAAGAGGAAAACATATTGCTCATGTGTAGAAAAATGAGACGCACTGCCAGTGTCAACAACAGGCGAGCTCCATAATTGTTCTCTCTAACGAGACTTTGCAGCCATCTCCATAGCACCTTACTAGTTGTAACTCCTGGTGAAGATTGCATCATTCTACTAAAATCATCCAGAGATGTAGACGTATGCTGCTTTCTTTGGTAAATTCCTCCTATACTTAACATTTTTTTCTTTTTCTCTCCCATAAAGAAGACACTCTCCTCCCTGCCACACTGATGTGTTGCAAAGACTAAATAAATAATAAAATATGTAAAATATTTTGTGTTCCTTAGAAAAAGCATAATTTTAGTGCTTAGCAATCTATGACTTTCTGAGATATTAAACTCAAATTCAGACAATTTGCTAATGCTTGTCAGTTCAGCCTTGATCTGGAGTCACAGTGCACTGAGGGAAGGGACTTCTAACATGCAATGAGGTTGTGTTCTGAGTTCAAACAGTACAGGGCCCCCAACATACTAGCAGGAGGGTACTTAATGAGTTTGGTTAATGTATGAAATAAATCTGGATTTAGCAATAAAGGGACTCAGACTTTCCTGTCATTCAAACCCACTCAAAGATAGTGTATTTCCTTCTAAAACAGTTGACTGGGTCAAAGAATTTGAGATTTGTGTTAGTATTTGTCCTCCTCAGAGAGACGGAAAGACAGTCACCTATTATCCAGCTCACATGGCACTAAGCATTATTTATTTCTCTATGGCCACATACAAAAAGAGAAATGAGCCTAGAATGTTCCAGTTAACATTTATCTCCCTGTCTATTAATTTGAAATTGATAGTATAGTAGCTTCTCCACAAAATAACGAAATGAGTATGACAACAAATAACTAACAACTGAAATAAAGAGAGATGATGCTTTCATTTTTCTAAAATTTTAAATTGACTTTTTGAATCAATAAAATATTCACATAATTTGAATTTCTAAAAATATATGAGAATATTCAGTCAAAATCTCCCATTCTACCCTGGCCCCAACCATGTACTTTATCCAAGAAGCAAACAGTATTGTAATGAACTAGAAAAATTAAATTTTTGACATTTTCCCCTGTTTTAAAATACCTTGTGTGGATGAAGAGAGAGAGGTTTTGCTAATCTTCAAAAAGGCAGGTGTCATATCTTTTCCAAATTGAGCAAAATATCATACTCCAACATAGTGGTTGTTTAAAAATGTAGCTTTTTGATGATAGTTTGTAAAAGAAAAGCTTAATTAAGAAGCTTTTTAAGAACATATTTGGCAATTACAAGTTTAAATTAATGAAGCAGAGTGTCGATTTGCATCAAGATTAGAATTTTCTTGTTTTGACTTATGATTTATTAAAATAACTGAAGTATTTTTATAAAATTTTTAGATTTCATTTTAGAAAATTGTGGAAGCAGCCAAATCACATGTAACTTTCTAATGTAGTTCCTTATGATTTTATTTTCTTGTTTCCCTGTCAGCTGCTCTTTACAAATTCTACAGAACCATGAAAAAGTCTTTCAAACTTTGTAGAAAATAAAAGTCTAATTCTATCCTGAAGAAATAAATTATTACTAGTGACTAGATACTTGATACTGCTTAACGCATTTACTATAGAAGTAAAGGCATTGAAAAACATTTAAAGCATGTTCTTTTTTTTTATTTTATGGACAAATTAATTTGCACCACATTGTAAAATAAATTAGCATGTTCAGAGTCTTCCTAACTGATTTCCTTCTATGAGAGATAAAATGCACGTATATACAGATTTTGAATCATTGTTTTCAAGTTGAATAACCATTGTCCACACAAATAATCAATAACCAATCTATAGATGAGAAAGATAGAGTGATATTTATGGAGCCAATGATGAGGACTAGCCTGGAAATGCTACATCCACCAGGGATGAAAGCACTCTGGAGAAGCATGGTTTACAGTAGGGTTACATACAGTTTCAGAACAAAGAATATACATCAGGCATGATAAGAATAGAATTTATTTTTCCCCAAATCACAAGGATATTTTTTGCTGTAGTTTAGCACATACACAGCAGGTCAGCTTAACCTTGGTTCTCTGGGAAGAAAAGCTTATCTTCAAAGAAGTACTGGTGTTGGTATCAGAGAAAGGGAGACATTCATCCCTATCTTTAAAGAGTGTATCCTTTGCATTCGGAAAATGTTTGAAGCCCATATACAATGCACGTTTGGTGGGCCATAGTCAGGCTGCTCTGGGAAAAACAAGTTTTAGGGTGAATCACAGTTAAACCAGAATGGCTTCCCCATAAAGCTCAATATGTGAAAACTTATTATTATTACTTTCATCACCGTTTAACAACCAATAAAGTCCTAGTTTTACTTTATTTATTTATTTTGGGAAACAGAACATTTCTGCTGTTCTTCTTTTATAGATGCAGCAAGTAAGTTGAAAGTGAAAGCAAGGCAAATATTTAAGCTGCAACTCTTACCAAACAAGACCATCAAACAAGACATCTGATAGCTGTGAATATAATTACAATTGTTTTAAAAGGACTTGAAATCAGATTTAAAGACTTTTCCTTCAGCACAACTCTATTTCAGAATACCAAAGCAGAAAAAGTTATATTACATATTGGGCACCCGATATGATTTCATCTTTTTCTGTATAATTAGGTCTTGGATTTAATTTTTTTGAAAAAGTGGAGGATATTTAAAATTATTTCTGATGAAATAGAAGGAAAAAGGAAAATATTCACCAAAATAAGATTCAACCATTGTTTGACTGACATTTGCATTTTAGATGGATATTAAAAATGCAGTTTAAGATATTTCCACAAAATTATGTGAATTTTATTCTAAATTCTTTTGCTTCTTGCCTTTACAAAAGAATAAAAGCATGCCACTCCCCAGCTTATGAATGACAAGTATTTACACATGACAAGTATTTAGTCTTGCTCCTCTCATCTTGTCGTTCTCTACCATACATGCCTTTCTGGAAAAGAAAAAAAAAAAAAAAAGTAAAACTGCATATTTCCATGTGGAAAACAAAAACAAGCAAACGAAAGAAAAATCAGCCACATGATGAGAAAATGCAAATTTACTCAATGAATATTGCTACTGAAGATATATAACTTCTATATTGAGCTAATATGCCAGACAGCTTTTTCCCTCTTTTCATGGCAAAAGCTTTGAAAAAATTGTAAATTATTATGGCAAAATTCTTGTCTCGTATGGCCATAAGTGATTGTTTACATAGAAAAGCAAATTTTCTTAAAATACACCCTGCTTTTCCTCCATGGGTGGAGGGAAGAGTTTTAAAACTAATTTTAGAATCTACTTTTGCTAAGTAGCTTTTTATGTAAAACTGAACCCACTGTCTTGGTACATTAAGACACTGGATTGAAATGATAATTAACTCTATTTCTATATGCCAGTATACTTATCTAAATATCTTATTTCACTTGCTTTCTTCTTAATCCATTTATTTATTGGCTTAAGGTTGTATCTGTAGTTGTGTCCTTTCTAAGGCGTCTGTTCTCATGGGTACATCATTCCCATTTAAGTCACTCTAATTCAAGCTCATGACAAATTTGATACTAAAAGATTATTTTCTATCATAAAAATGTTTTCAGATTTTAGTTTATTGGTGGTAAAATATACTGATTCTGAAAATAAAAGTCTTAAGTCAACAATGGTCTTCCTCAACAATGTCTCTCTCTTAGGAGTCCTCAGTCCCAAGAGTTTTTTAACTGTTTTAAATTATACAGCACCACTTTAATAGTAAATCTGAAGGAAATATTTCAATGCCTTCATTCAAATTATAAAAAATGAAGAGTCTGGACAGCACAGAAGAAAATATCACTGTGACACAGCAGCTCTCTGTGTGGGCTGCTCCACCAGCAGAGTGGGGATCTTGAGTTGAAGAGTAGTCATCTCATTGTCCTCTGGACTGAGGACCTGTGCTGTAACAATGGCCAGAATGACACTCAGAGCCTTAGCATCACTTTGAATTTCTGAAAATACTCAGTGGCTTACACACTGTTTCAGTTTTAGAATATAAGATATGTGTGTATAGAGTGTCAGAAGAAGATTTTAGCTGGTGGTTAGCCACACAAACCTGGATGGAATCACTGAACTCATCAATGTACTGTTGCGGTGTTGCGGACCCAGGACTGTGGGATTACCCTCCTTAGGAGTAAACATGTGTTTGCTGTTTCTGTCACAGAAGCTATTATTACAAAAACAGTTACTATAAAAGAGGCTGAGATTTTTTTCTGTTTGAAATCTTATTCTGCTCATTTGTGTTCTATACTTGAGAAATATATGCAATAACCACAAAAAACTGTTAAAATCATTGCTAATCTGGCTAGATAATAACAACCATCAGTGTTACTAGCCCTGCCATCACAGCCACCACCAAAGTGATCTAATATGTGCCAGGCACTGTGTTAGATAACTTAAATATGTATCATTTTATACATCACAACAAACCAACAGGTAAAGATTGCCTCCAGTTTACAGATAAAAAAACTGATGTTTCAATTGGTGTATCTGTCAGTTCCTACAGAAGGGACTGTTGACAGAGTAGTGGGCAGGGTTAGAGGAACTAGTAAGGGATGGTTAAATATCAGGCTGATACAATAGCAGGAAGCCATCATAACCCACACCTGAAAGAGCAAGGGAGGGAATGGTGTTATCTGAACCCTGTGAGCACTAGAGCCTGAGAAGAAGGGATTCTCACACCAACAAGAATTGTGACCAAGAGAAGCGTAGCCACCTGCCAGAACTGCTGCGAAGCTGGGCAGTAGCAGGGGAAACAAATACTCAGCATTTTGCTTCTTTCATTCTCCAGGCTCTATCTCATAGCTCCCATTGGCTAACCCAACCCGCAGCCAAAGAGCAAGGCAGCGCGGTGTTGCGGTCCATGGAGTCAGGCTCCAGGAGCACAGAGAAGGGTGGGAAAGGGGCAAACAATAATCACAGACATGCTTCCACTACTTGGAAGTAAGTTGCAGAGCTGGAATTCAAGTCACGTTTTTTTCTTCCCCCAAAAGCAACACTCTGAAACTCCATAAGCATTTAAAGGCTCATTAGATCAGAGATTTATATTGGATGATGATCTAACAAGAAGTTAGAGGTAACAAGAGGAAAGAAAACTAGAACTAAATCTTCCTTCTGCTTTCTCATTCTAAGAAGTGGGACGTTTACTATGGTTAAAACTCCTTTCCTCTGAAAAAGCTACGATGACAACAAAGATGATGATGACTATTAGAACGATAGATGGCCCCTGGCATTTAGAATTTTGTAAACAGAACCACTATATTTTACATCATGCAGATAAGGTTTAGATTTCATAAATTAAAAAAGAAGACGTCTCGGTCACACGTGCGTTACAGGGAAGAGCTGTTGATTCACATTTTCTGAGTAAAACAGCAGATGCCCAATGGCCCCCCATGGTTCATGAGAGAGGAGTGTGACGCATGGGGAAATCTGTGTGAACTGCCCACGATGTTTGACAGCTACATGCTTAGTTTTTACGTACAAATTTGTCTCGAAGTGCTTCTATATCACTGAACCTCTTTGCTTTTATTTATAAATCTCTACATAGTCATGTTCCATATTTTACTCTATCTCCCACACCGACAATATCTTTTTATTCTGACTTGTTTTTCATATATAATATTAAAAACATATTTCTGATTTAGTTACCTCTGACAGAATATATTCTTTACAAATTAAGCAAATTTATTTACTCCATTAGTATTTCTTGACCACCTACTATGGGTCAGGTGTTGTTCTAGGCACTAGGAATCTACTAGTAAATAAGTCAGTCATAAATCCCTGTCCTCATCCTAATGAGGAGACTGACAATAATAAGATGCATAAATAAAATATATAATACTTTATATTGTAGTAAATACTTAAAAATAGGGAAGAGGAATTAAAAGTGTTAAGGGTAAGAAATTTCATTACTCATTACTATTTGAAAAAGAAAAAATAAACAGTAATTGTACTAACTGTGATCAAGATATTATATCATGGATTTTCTTTAAATTATCTCATAAAAAATCATTAATCTGTCCTTTAAATTATCAGAAATTTGGATGTGAAGACATTATGAATATAAAACCATATCCTCATTTTGCTCCTGAGCAACTCTTTTTCTTTTTTTAGATTAATTTCTTATAGAATATTCTTTCATTCCACTACAGTATTTGAAATGTGCATATTATAGAAACAAATCTACAGAGGAAATCAGACAAGTTAAACTAACTTTTTTTTTAATTATGATAACATTATAAATAACAACCAACATTTCATTTTATAACATCATGTTTTTTAGGATTAGAGTTTAAAAATTATATTTTAGAAACCAATGCTTTTATTGTATTTCTTTTTTTTTTTTGGCACAATTGCCATTATCCTCAAATATAGCAGAGAGAAAGTATAAATATGTCATTAATAAAATGAAATTTTAAAACAATAACTCCATTTGGAATTTATATGAATGATTTTAGATAATTGAAAAAAAATAAAGATTAAGAACATTTCTGCTTCCCAAATTTGTTGGCGAATTCATTTCACCTGTGTAAAAATGTTCAGTTTACTTCTTTTTAATATATTCCCTCTAGAGATATTGTAAAACCAATGCCCATATTGGATCTTGAACTGGAGTGACTTTAAACAGCAACCCCTCTGATTAATAAATTATATTTTTAAAGAAAATATTAGTATAGAAAGCACCAAAGCAATATTGAACAACTATTGTGTAATGGCTAAGAGCAAAAATTTCAACTGTAGAAAGATCTGTGTTTGAGTACACACTTTGATACTTATCAGCTAAGTGATGCTGGGTAAGCGAAGTAATTTCTCCAAGCCCATTTTATTGTCATAAAATGGGAATAGGGGTACCTGACCAAAGTGTGGTTGTAGGATTAAGTGAGACAATGCAGGTAAATTACTAAACACAAGTTTGGGCTTATATTAAGTATCTAATGAGTGTTAACTCTCATTGTGATCTTCCAAATTGGTGAGAGATGTAGCATTTTGCTAATACTCTTTACAATATTCTCAGGAAAGAAAGTGAAATTTTGAAATCAACCTTTTCAGCACAAATATAAACTCTGTGTCTACTGTATTTGGAATTATAGGCAGAAAGCAGACCTGTGAGAAATGTAATCCTCAAGGGATTTATGCAAAATTGGAGAAAATCTATATTATAAATAATTTCAGCACCTCGTCTCTGGGAGAAAAATGTAAATTTCGTAGGAAAGCAAACTCTTCTTTCTTAGCCAATGCTCAAAAAGAATTGCATCCAAATAAAAATGCCAAGTACAGTAGTTATGTACAATTAAGTTTCAAGAATACTAGAATTAAATGATTCATCTGGGTATAATATAATCTCTATGCCTCACATGGTACACTTAAATAAATTCAATGACAGCCAGCTAAATAGTGCATGTATAGCAAAAGAGAATCAACACCTAACAGAGATCTGGGCGAGAAGACACTGAGACAGTAGCTCTTGGCATAGGGACAGGACCCAAGAAGGCAGCAGCGGGCAGTCAGTCAGTGAACAGGCTAGCAGGACTATGGCATCTGGCAGTGAGTGAGTCCACAGGAGAGCTGAGCAGGGAACAGATGGATCAGAAACTGAGGAAGGGAAGGTGCCGGCTCTGTGAGGTCATGCAGAGTGGTATCCCTTGCAGGATTTGAGTTCTAGATGCCTTGGATCCTTTCCTGGAAATTGCCTGGCTGTGGCTGTCTTGCCATCCCCCCACCCCGCGCACCCCCCTCAAAGCAGCCTCTGCTCATATGCCTCTGAAGGAAAAAAATCAGACAGCGAAGATATAAGAGAGGCATTCAGAAGTACTGTTGTGCAGGCATATTAGATTTGTTTTTGGCTACAACTGAAATCTTAAGAAAGCCTCTCATACCAGGATTCCATTGTAAAATTTTAGTTGCTCCTGTAATAACAATAGCTAATATACTGCAGATCTTTTAATTAAGAAGTTTCCACAGTTTTGATATCATGTATAAAGGACTTTGATGGCACAAGGTTGCTACTAATGTGGAGAAAGGTTCTATAATGATTAATTTGAGGGATTGAAATAATATTTAACTAGCACTAAGAAGTCTGCTCTAGAGTTAGAGAGAGAAGGCCTTGGGGAATCCAGCTGACAAGCCTAACATACGTGGTTTTTCACAAATTACTGTATTTCCCAAAGTGCCAAGGTCTCTTGTTTGATGAACGTTCTATAAATACATGGCTAATAAATTCCCTCAGACTGTTCACAGATCAAAAAAAATCAATTTGGTATAGAAGAACAAATCAGGGGTGGATTTCATGTGTGGAAAAATTAGCATTCACTTTAGGCTAAAGGTGAAATACATTAAATGCCTCAGAAAGAGTACACTTTGAAACTTAAAATTTAGCTCTTAGTAATTATTGAAGTTTATTTACTATAGCCTCTTTTTACTGTAGGTATTGAGGGACAGAGATAAAGATCTTCCCAATTAGTGTGAGACTTCTGATTCCTGTGGAAGCACAGAAAGGAATGATTTGGCCTGTAGTCTAACTGAATTGTCGGTATATAGAAACAATTTACACTACTTTACTAGGCTGCTGGATATTTATCTGGCTTCTCCACTAGACAAAAAATTGTAGCAACAGTTCCAGAGCTGTATCTCCAGAGGCCCCACAACCTCAAGGTTTTCTCCCGGCTTTGATTATCTATTTCCCGCCTATTAAGATGCTTCATCAAAACAAACAGATAAAGAATTAAAGCGAGAGACTAAAGCAAGAAGGGATTAATTAATCATCAAACCCTCACTGTTGGGTGTAAGTTTGAGAAGAAACATAAACACTTATTTTATCATCCTCATCATTCAAGAGGTAATATAATATCATGATTATGAATTCAGGCTTTGGGGCCAAATTGCTAGGATTGGAATTCCGACTCCGACATTTACTAGTTCTATGACCTAAAGCAAGTAACTGAACTACTCTGTGCTTCAGTTTCCTCATCTGTGAAATAGGTAAAACTATTGAACATATCTCAGGGGCTTGATATGGGGATGAAGTTTAAATTTTTTAAATCATTTTGACACTTTAAACTGAAATTAGATTTAAATTAAATTTAAATTACTTTAAATAGAAATTACTTTTCTGTTTAAATGGTACCTAACAATCTAGAAAAATATCCTACATTTATAAATTGAGACAGTACATACATAATGGCTTCTGTTTTTGGTATTTAACTAGGAGTAAACTCGTATATATTTTAGCTGGAGTTGGTTTAGACCAGTTTGGAAGAGATGATTGTTAAATTTTCAAAAATGTGGGTCAATTGATGTGACATGGGTAACTTGATATCGGCCATGGTGAATTGCACACCACAAAAATTGGAAATTGGCTACTGGATGCTACAAATCAGCCCCTTCCCCAGAGGACTGGTTGTTAAACATTACCAGCACCTCAGTAGCTATTTTAGTGTTCTATAAATCTTTCTTTCAACCAATACTTGCTAAGCGTTTGCTATGTTCCACATGCTGGGGCTGCATGAGTGAACAAGATGGAAATGTGTAGTGGCTGAGGATAGCAGAAAATCCTTTTTTCTTTGAAATAGATTTATTACAGTAGCAGTTAAAAGCAAGAATTTTTAAAAATCTCAGTTTTGTATAATATTTTTCTCTTTTTTTCATGACCTGATAGTAATAGGTCCTTAAGATGTGGTCCAAAAGGATAAAGACATCTGTTACTGGAATTCCCACTGGAATCTGTGGCTTATTCACCACATATCCCAGCCTAACACAATACCTGGCACACACCAAGTACATAGTAAATACTCATTGAATAAAAGAACAAGCACAAGAAGAAGGTGTTCTGCAGAAGCTAGAGAGTCTGAGTTGGATTAGGAGTACCTGTCATCAGTCTACTATGATTGGGTGATTACGCTTTACATTTTTTACATGCTTCTCTATATTTCTCTGCATACTACCTATTCCCCAGTTACAAAAATTACCTACATAACAACTAAAGGAAATTTAGAAATCAGAAATATCTACGTTGTATTGATATAGTTTTAACTATACACCAAGAAAATATTTGTCAACATGTGCTAGCTCCTGCTGTTAGCACTTTGCATGGTTCACCTGAAATCATCCTCAAACAACATGATGAGGTAGGTGGGTGCTGGTCCCTATGTTACCAATGAAGGAACAAGAGCAAAGGAAGCCTATCTTGCTCTAAATTACACTTCTAGGGGTGGAGTCAGGCTTCAGAATCAGACAGAATTTAGACGTGCAACTAATACAGTTTTCATTATATTACTGCAGCTTGATTTATTTTACATTTATATACATGTTTTTCTTTGATATTAAAGATTTTTCTCTACAAAAAGCAGATTAATTCCTGTTAGCCACTTACATGTGTGGGTCTTTGCAGTTCACGGCAGATAATTTAACAGAACATGCCCCTTATGCAAGGCAGCTCATAAAGTAACTCAGATTTGTTTGAGCATAGTCGACTCTTCAAAGCTGACTTAGGGGAAAACCAACTCAAATTATTGAGAAATCAAACAGACCATGTTCAGACTATTCCTTTGGGTTTGAACACTGCTAAAACCTAGTTGGGCTGGTAAGTAACATTGCCAGTCAGTCTTACGCTACAAAAGCCTTAGGTGCAAGCCTTAGGGATGGGATGTTCTTTTGTCTCAAAGACAAATTAGGAAAGGGAATGATATACTAAAATGTGTTACTCTTGGACTCAAAATCTTTAATGACTTTGCTAGTTTCTAGAGCAGTGGAAATTTACTTATTTATTTTTAAACATGTAGTCTTTTAATTTATATTTTCAATTTTGTTTTATAACTTTAATAACAATTTATTCAAGTAAATACTACTGTTAATACTAATACTACTATTAATAACTAAAGATTAAATAGTGTTTTCCATTGCCAGTCATAGTTCAAATAAAATATGTATTTCATATATATATAATTATATATATATATATATATATATATAGGGTTAGTGTTTTATAATAATTTTAAGAGGAGAGTATTGGCACTCCAAGAGACTAAATAACTTACCCAAGTTAGTAAGTGGTAGATCCTTGTTACATAACACATGTATAAAATTTTTAAATAGATGCATACAGTGCAATATAATTTTTTTCTTGATTAAGGTGCACAAATATAAAGTTTGAAGGTCACCGTCTTTGAGAGTAAACCAGCTTGGAACTTGTGGACTATAGGTTGTGGCAGGAAGGGGGGAGGAAGGAAAGATAAGAATCAAGAATTATTTGGGACAGGCCCCATGGCATAGTGGTTAAAGTTCATTGTCTCTGCTTCAGTGGCAGCCCGTGTTCGTGGGTTCGGATTCTGTGCGCAGACCTATACCACTCGTCAGCCATGCCGTGGTGGCAACCCACATGCAAAATAGAGGAAGATTGGCATGGATGTTAGCTCAGGGCTGATCTTCCTCAAGCAAAAATAGAGGGAGATTGGCAACAGATGTTAGCTCAGGGCCAGTCTTTCTCAGCAAAATAAATAAATAAATAAAATAAAAAAGTAAAAAGGACATTGCCTCCTTTAAAAAAAAAAAGAATTATTAGTGAGCATTATGTTTATCTATGAGCTGGCATAAATTTACCTTTAGAATGTTATACTTCACCTGTGTTATACTTCTTCACATGTGTCCCCATTCACACAAGGCTATATATTCATTTTTTATTTTAAAAACACTCTATTTCCCCACTCTAAGCCTTATTCCCTTCTTTTTCTGTAATTGGAATGCTTTTCCTTAATCATAATGTCTCTGAATCGCGTCCATTTTCTTCAAGGTCTTTATTTTGTGATGCTCAATGCAGGGACTTTCCCTACTCTCAGGTGGGAGCCCCGTGGGGTCCATCCCTTTCTCCTCTCGGCTCCTATGGCATCCTGCATCAGTTAGAGATGGCTTTTCTCACTGTCTGCTACAGCTGATAAATGTTTGCAAAAGTATGCCCCTCACTTTAACATTTGGAAGTAGGGGAACATGACTTAGTGTCTTTTTCTCTCCCAAAGCAGACTTTAGTAAAGCCAAAGAAACATTTTCTAGCAATTAGAGCAACCAATGGTAAAAAGGCTGAGCTCTTTCACTCAAATTATTTCAGAAAGAACAAGATTGCTGTCTACCAGTGACATTTTAGAAGAGAATGACCCCCGATGATCTCTGAAATCCCCTTACAACTTCAATACCATGTGGCCATTTGACCTTTAAAGAATGAAGTTGAGAAAAGCAACTTTAACTAACTAGTTTAAATAATTTTCTTAAAATATGTGCATTATTTATTTACTTAAAACTGGAGTAAAGGTTAAGAGTAAGGCAGCTTCAGAAACTAATTCATTGGTGATCAGTAAAGTAGTAGAAATAAAGCTGAAAGAGTATAAAAAGGAAAAAAAGGCCAAATCTATATTTTGAAACTGTTATTGACAGCAAACATGTTATTTTTTTATTTTACCATAATATTTTCTACCACTGAGCAGATGTAGTCCAAAATATCATAAGAATTCAGTAACTGAATACAAATATATATGAGTAAGTAGAAACATATTATTTGGTTATCCCATTTTGGATGTTGTGTGTTTTTCTTCCATAATTTTAATTTTCATAATTTGAAAATGAAATATGTTTTTTGTGATATCTAATAAACTCAAATCGGTAACGATTGATGATTAAAGACATCATTAGGAGAGAACTATAAATACATTTCATAATAATCAAAATGGATTTAACATATAGATAAAAATAAATTTATATAAATACTAAATATGATGTTTAATCATTAGATTATTGATTTTTTAACTTTTGAAAAATAACCATTTAAAGTAGAGTTAACTTTAGAAATTAGAGAATGTAAAACCTGACGGGTGTTTTGGAGACATTCAGTGTCGCCTCTCACTCCACGTCTAAGTGCAGGCTCACAGGACTTGCTTCCCCAATTTTCACCTGGTGAGTTCATTTCCTGCACTATACTTTGACCTTGTCAAATGAAGAGAGGGTGATCGTTTACATTTACACCTGCTTTACTAGAAAATGGTAAGCGTGAAGTAAATAATCAGTTGAGTAAGTATCAACTCAATGTTGAATAAGTGAATGCATGAAAGAATGAGAAATTATGTAACTTAACTGAAAATCCACATTTTGTGGCCAGTGTGCCTTCTAATATACTATTTTGTATCTCTAAGGTTGTTGCTGTTGTCTGTTTTCAGGAGTGAATAAAATGAAAAATAAATCTATTTTAATCTTAAAAGTATATTCATAAATAAATTTTTACGGTTAATATTTTAAACATGAAACGACATAATACAAGCTTTTTCTTATGTGTGTAAGATAATGGACTGAAAATACGACTTTATAAAGAAAAGCAACTACTGCTTCAAATAAAACATTTCAACCTTTGGTAAAGCACAAAAAAATATTGATATTCACCAGTATGCAAAAGTTTTTTATATACACTTATTCTTTCTATGTTTTCATTATTTTTCTTAAACACATTTACTGTATTAAAAAAAAGAAAATGAATACCACCTAGATAATTTTAATAGTTTTAAACAACTGAAATCTAACAATTGGGGAATCTTACTAACTTAGATATTGTGATCAATGCATTAGAAGAACAAATTGTCCGCACTTCATCCATAAAAACTTTAGTCCTTTTTAGTCTAAATTGACATCTTTTGAAGTGCAGTTAATAATTTTGAACTACAGTTATTAGGAAAATCCTTAAAAGATGTGGAATGTTGCTTTGTATGTTTTCATGGAAGTCATAAGTTTCTGTCCTACAGAAAAGAAAGATTTATAATGTTTTCCATTGCATAACAACGATGAAAAAAAGTATAAAGATCCAAAGTAGTTAGAGGCAAACTATGAAATCCAATCAGAGATCCAAAGACAAGATAGTATTGAAGTGAATTATTGGTATAGCAACTGTAAATGTGACCAGCTTGGTTTGCATTTTGCAAAGACTATCATTCTATCATTTACAGAGGTCATTATGTTCTTTATAACAGATTGATGTGGAAGATATACTAGAAAATCTTAAATTTGAAAGGATGCATTCCTGTTAAGAGAAAGCAAAGCCCACTAGAAATTCATACTCTAAGAATTTTGTAATCTAAAAACCAGCGGCATAGTATTTTCTGCATCTCCTGGATTCCCAAGAAAATACTGGCTAGCAATGCATATGTGTGCAATTATCAGTAGCGCTTCTGTCAATGTGCCTGTGTATCTTAGCTTTTCTTCCTCCTGGAGAGTATTTCATTACTTCCTAGAATGGCATTACCTTTGATGAACAACAGATTCAGATCTGTGAGCAATCTATTTCTACGTGTTTTCTTGCCAAAGGCTTGTGTTCCTTTTTGTGCCCTACGAACCCTCATCCCCATCATCTCCTTCATATCATTGGTTATTAGTGGATCTAAAAACCAAGATTAAAAAGAAATATCTTATAAAGCAACTTTTAGTCTATTGTCCTCCACCCAATTGGTGGAAATGGAATAGTCTAGCTAAAATAAACCAAGTCAGAAAGGTGTATGTGTGCATGTGTGTGTGTGTTTGTTTGTGTGTCAAAAATCATCTTGCAGATAGACATCACTGGAACATGAAACCCAAATTCTGATTCAGTTTTGAATTCAAAAAGACTAATGCTTTTAGAAATTTTAGTAAGAATCCAAGAGGTAAGTATACACTAATAGTATTTTGACATGATCTACATTCAAATTCAAAACACACAATTATCATATGTGGAATATATATATATGTGTGTGTTATGAACTTATTTTTAAAGTTAATACTCCTGGGATATTTATATTGTAACTAATTGTAACCAATGATGAAGAAGAAGATGATGTTTTGGTTTTTGTCCAAAAAAGTACACTACTGAGAAAAAAAAATGCAAAATATATGTTATAGTTCAGTTCAAAGCATCTTGAACAACAAAAGCATCTTTTCCACCAAATTCTGCTTCAACACTTGGTATAACTTGCATTGAAAATATTTCTATTGGAGCTATTCCCTCCAGAGCTATTTTAACACATTGATCTCCTAATTTTCTTTTCAGTCTGAATGCTGATTAATGACAGGAAACCTGCCATTAGAGTGGACTGGGGAAAAGTGCATTGTGGGAATCTGGTTAGGATATCGAGGACTTGCACTGCTTTTAGGGCACAGCTTGTCAAAGTGCAATCCATTCAAAAGCAGCCAGGCTGGAAATATCTCTTTCTTGTTTATGGATGGTGCCATGTAGTTTTACTGATTCATAATGGAGCTACAGCCTTTTTATTCTGACAGTTTAAGCACCGAAAAGAAAAATAAAACTGCTGTGTGAGAACTTCCTCATAAACGGCTTCGTGTTAAGATTTCCCACCTGCAGGTTCACGTTAAGAACCATAACAGGTCTGATGTCTGGAAAAGCAAAACTTGCCTTTGGTATAACAAGAGATGTTTCAAAGAAGAGGAAGCAAATTAAACTTAGAAATAAAGGCATGGTAAGCTATTTTTAAGTAAAATTAAAACTTTATAAAATCTGCATGGTAATTTTTCAGAATGCACAAAGATGTCTTTATCTGCGTAGTAAAAATCGAAATGCAATCAATTCTATGTTTTCACCTACTTTTCACAAAAATGCCATCAGCACATTGATTAGAACGTGCGAGATCTCTGGAGACATGAGTGACTTTTCCATTGCAGCCAGTTAGCCCAACTGGTAGTAAGAGACAACACACATTAATAGCTTTATCGAAAAGGGGAAATAGCATTTAGAGATGCAAAACATCATTTTGAGGTTTTCCAGGTACCATAATGATAGTTTTTCTTACCACTGAATATTCATGACACCTCATAAAACTAATGATAAACATAAAAATTGATGTGAACGTTTGACTAATCTGCTCTTATTTGTTTGGAAGAGCTGTCGTAATTGCCTGGTTTGTAAATTAAACATCTGCTAAGGGAATAAACAAAAACATAACTGAGCATATTCAAATAAATTGAATTCACTCTGGTTCCATAAATTTTATTATATGGGCTCATCAATTTTATTACACCTGAGTGAAGAATTGCCACCAAAGTTGATGCATTTTTAGGTGTCCTATTTGTAAGAATAAATGCTTTCTTTCTCTAATAAAATGCAGATCTTATTTAGATCATTTTTAAAGGAGTGTTTCATTAGCAGAGTTCAACTAATTGAAGCCACTAGCCATATTGGTTGAACATGAGCTGGGGTTCCACCACTAGGATTTCAGTAAGACCATTAAAACCATCTCTCTATCCCAGCAGCACATGTCAAACAAGATAACAATCATTTCACTTTAGTGAAATTAATCTGTCTGATGGTTGACATGACATATTTTTCTAGTTTCCAAGCCATAAAGATGAAACATATTGCAGAACAACTAACCAGATCAAGGGCCACAAGGAAAGAAACTGACAAGTGGGCTTGCTAAAATGTGAGTCATACCTTTGATGTAATTATTTATTTTTTTCTTCTGTAGCTAATTACTTGATGCTGTAGATCTACTAAAATAATTCATACCAATATTTCAATTATTCATAGAGATTATCAAGGCAAATTAAGTATTTCAAGCAACAAACAAGTAAATAATAGAAATAATACTTTGCTGCTGCAGATAAACTCAATATTAGGATGGCTGGCTGTGAGAGGAAAATGATATAAGATAGCATAAGACAAAATATGAAATGGCTCAGAAATCCCTGATTTTCAATACTTGTAAGCCAAATTTTATGTTATCCTGAGAAATATGATATATGAATGACAACAAAAGGTATATTGTGGCATCACAATTTCTACTTAAGCTTTCGCATAAAGATGAGATAAACATGCTGACATAGTAGATTCCTTTTTTAAAAGAAAGGCAAAATTTACAGGTCGCAGGGGAGCCCAGAATTTCACATTTACTTCCCTTGTGATCATAGGTGCTGACCTAAAGATTTGATATCTATGTGCCTGACAAGCAGGGCTTTTCCTGATCCCTCATTTTTCCTAAGAAAAGAAGCAATTCCATCATTGCTCAATCAGGAACTCTGCAAACTGAAAGAGGCCTTCGGAAGCTTGAAAGGGAGATGTTCTCTTGACTGCAATTTGTCAGAAACTCAAATTACTAAACATGTTTTTGTGAGATCTCATTTCTAGGCTTCTCTTATAAATTTTTAGTCAAGCTGCTAATGACAGGATTCTAACCAAGGTTCCAGGCCAGTGATTCAAGGACTAAACCCCTCAGTCATCTGAAGCAGAAGTATAAGGTGAGAGAGAGAATCACAAAGACTTGTTCAAAAAAAACCATAATCAACCACAGACTATGGGCTCATGCAAGGACAGTGTCTTATTAGATCAAAGTTGATTGGGTAGTTAAATGTCACTGACTCAGAACGTTTTAAAATCCGTATCACACCAAGCTGGAAAGAACATGCAAGAAATACCAACCCCAACTTTCATACTGTTCAAGACGCTTTGATTTAATGGCAACGATAACCTTAGAGGGGAATTCATCTTGTTTTAGTCTACTAGCTAGGCCTTTAGCAGTATCTGAAACAGTTATTTCTTAATCTTATGCTTCATGGTGGTAGTAGCCATTAGGAGCAAGCAGTTTCCATTATAATTGATGGAAAACATAAACTTTCATTCTCCTATAGTGTTTTTAGTAGGACTTGAGCCTCCCAAATACAGAGCTAAGTCTCAATCCTATGAACGTATTTTAAGAGGTGAAAAAAAAATGTTGCCTCTCACTATCCAAAAAAAAAAAATAATTATTTGATTTCAACATCATAGCTAACAAATAAAGCATATTGAAAGATGCGTTGTCTTTTGTACACTGACTAGAATCTATTTAATTTTTAAGTACAGTCATTTGATAGTATGTCTATTGGGTATTTTTGCGAACTCTTAAAACTAATACATGTCAAAGTTTAGATTTCCATTTTGCATGGAATTGAATATAGCATAAAATATTATGCTGTATGTAAGTTGCTGTAATAATTACACTATTTTATACTTTGAAGAAAATACAAATTTAAACAATTTTGAAGCTATAGGTTATCTTCACTAGGCTGTTCTGATCATTTAGATTTATAAGAGTTTTCTGCTCTATACAAAATATATGAAATCTGTTGATAGTTCAATAATTATTTTGGAGTTTATTCTGGGCAAAGCACTGTACCAGGAACTGTGAATAAAGCAATGAATGACAGATAAGGCCCTTATACTCATGGGGCTCGCCTTCACATGAGAGTGATCTATGTTAAACAATGCATTCTAATCATGCCATTACAATTGTGACAGGTGCTCTGAAAAGGCAGGACTTGTTCATCTTTCTTGTGCCTTTGAATCACCTGGGGATCTTATTAAAATGCAGATTCTGGTTCAGTAAATGTGGGGCAGAGGCCTGAGGGTTTGTATTTCCAGCAAACTTCCAAGTGATGCCAATGCTGCCGGCTGGTCTACAGGGCTCATATTGAGTAACAAGAGCAAGGGTGCTGCAGAACGTACGAGAGGGAATTGAGAAAACGTAGGAGATTCAGAATAGCGAATCTGAGAAGTGATGGATATGTCCTTGGGACCTGAAGGAGAAGCAGGAGTTAATTCACACGTGGGGAGGGATGAAGACTATTTCATGAGAGAATAGCAAGTGTGAAGGCCCTGGTGGGACAGAATCCTGTCACACTGCAGGACCTGCAGGGCCAGCGTGGCTCTAACACAAAGTCTAGGAGAGAGAGTAAAGGTTGATGCCAATGAAATTGGCAGGGGTCAAATCACTAAGGGCACAAGGACAGGATGTGGAAGCATAGTGATTAGCGTCTGAAAGTACAAGATGGGAAAGGTGTGAGAAATATGGAGTTTTGAGGTCATAGGCAATGGAGTTGACAGAAGAGTGGAAAGCACTTGAGAGCCAGGGTTTCAGAAATGTTGTTTAGGGGGTAATCAAAAGAGTCCAGAATCAGAGAGGAGCCTGAAAACGTAAAAGAAGAACCCTAGGAATTCCCAGAGGGTGATGTTGGACGTATGAAAGAAAGGTCAGAGGGACGAGCAGATGGAACTCTAAATGCCCTAATGAGATCACAGGAGGCAGCAGAAGAAGGAACCAGATTTTGAATGATCTTTTCTAGGCCTTAAGTTTGGGACTGCTGTTATGTAATAATGAATGAAAGAAAGCATGTTTAGTGGCGGGGGATGAGGGCTTTGGATCCTGTTGCAGGATTCAAGACCTATCTCAGCATCCTCATGGCCCTGTGAACAGGGACAGTGAACTTAATCTCTCTGTTCATCGGTTTCCTCATCTCTAAAATGAGATAACGTAAGTATCAATTTCCTAGGGTTGTTATGAGGATCAAACGCAATAACACACGTAAAGGGCTTCCTGGTACATAGTTAAGTAGTTAATAAATGTTGACTATTATTATTTGTGTTCTTGCACTAACCACGTCCTTGTTAACTTGACCTTAACTTTCTGAGGATATTGAAATTGGTTGTATCTAACAAGTTCTCTAATTTGAAGGTCTATGATTTTATCATTAGAAGAATATTTAAATATGTAAATTACAAAAATAGAATTACTCAGCTTCCTGCTTCAAAGTTCTTGGCGAGATGTCTTTTTCTTTTGTGCATTATGGGAATCCCTTTTAAGTAGCTCTATATTTTGTTCTTCTAGCTCTCTAACTCTATATTTTCGGAACATGGCCACCACAAACCACTCATCTAGGACAGGATATCTATAAATTCTTTCACTTTTTAATGGTTACTTAGTTAAGGTGTGGCAGAGACAGCAACTCTCACAAATATTAGTTATCACTTTTTCAGAAAATGAATGTTTTCAGCTGCTTAAAGATAAGATTGTCTTTCCTAGTCTTCCCTGTTGCAGGTTCCTGTTGTGGTCAAGTGACTAATGATCAGGCCAATGAAAGACAAGTGAACGTGCTATACGATAGCTTATATGAAACCTCCCTAATATGTGCTTTTTGGCTCTTCGTCTTTCTTCCTCCTGCTTACTGGAATGTGGATGTGATGCCTGAGCTGAAGCAGCCATCTAGAAGAATACGGTGGGAATCATGTGCTGATGCTGGAGAAGCAGCATGATAAAAGATGCCTGCGGGGCCGGCCCGGTGGCGCAAGCGGTTAAGTGCGCGCGCTCCGCTGCGGCGGCCCGGGGTTGGCTGGTTCGGATCCCGGGCGCGCACCGACGCACTGCTTGGTAAGCCATGCTGTGGCGGCGTCCCATATAAAGTGGAGGAAGATAGGCACAGATGTTAGCCCAGGGCCGTCTTCCTCAGCAAAAAAAGAGGAGAATTGGCGGATGTTAGCTCAGGGCTGATCTCCTCACAAAAAAAAAAAAAAAAAAAAAAAAAGATGCCTGCATCTCTGATCACATGCCACTACACCAGTTCAGCACAGCCTTCACCTTGGTTCTTTTATGTGAGTAATAAATAAACTTTCATCTTGTTTAATACAGTTATTTTAGCATCCATATATTAGATATATTACACAAATAGATAGAGCTATATAGATAGATAAACATCAAAAGAAGACCTTAGTCTCAAAATTACTTTGAAATTTTGAATGTTTGAACAAATAAAGTTTCGTAAAATATATAAGGTTATGTCTATAAACCCATATCCATATAGGTATATGTCAAATTATAGGAACTCAGTGATTGTTTAGCACTTGTGAAGGTCAAATATATAATCCAAAAAATGCAAATGCAGGACTTATTAATCAGAACAAATTCTGTTTCAAGGAAGAGAAATCTATTTAAATTTGTTTAGAGCAGGAGGGAGGGGGGGGAGGATCCTATAAGATTGTAGATATCTTAGAACACAAGGAAAAGTAAAAAAAAAAAAAAAAAAAAATCCAAGGATAAAACAAAACAAGCAAAACTCCAAAACAAGCAAACAAATATAATCCAGAAAGGGTATGAACCAAGTTGTCAACAGCAGTACTTCCTAAAGAAAATCTCCTAATGAAATAACTCAGAATATAATATCTTATGGTTCCAACTACCAAAATAAAGAATTAAATATAATTGGTTCATTCCAGTCTATGAGTTGGTTTGCCTTTGGTCAATTGTCCAGCTCTGGTCCAACTGCTATGTGCAGAAATATTGAAATCGTACACACCTATCAACATTGCCAGGCTTCTGGTGAGAAGGACATTTTCTCAGAAAGGAGTTTGTGGAGGTAAGCAATTATCAGCTTCTTTAATACTAATATTTACTATTTTAGTAATTGTGATATATATATTATTTTGTAACCTGTGCTGGTAATTAGTTAGCAATCAACAGTCATTCTCAACACCCTCTATATCAATAGTTTTGTAAGGACTTTTAATATCGGTATTAAATTCATTTTTGTTTAAATACAGAAGTTTTTTTTCTTCCCGTGTCTGATACACTACTTTAATGGTGAAGATAGCAGAACTCAAAATATTAGATGAAGAAAATTATTGTCAGTCAACAACTTGATAAAAGTATTTTGACAATTGATCCAATAAGGTCATGTAAGTAATGAATTCTATTTTTAAAAACTGCTGTATCTTTGGTGTATAGAGATATATAGTATGCATTGATATTTTTTGAATGAATGAGCTATCTATCTAAAACACATTGACTAAAATTTACATGTAGTACAGAGTTAAATGGCAATCATCCAAAAGAGAGCTATTGAAAGCTTAATATTGCCAGTAAGAGAGAAAGCATTAAAGATGTTAATCTCCCAAAGAAAGTAGTTACGTATGACAGATTTTTGAGACCATTATCAGCACTAGACGTCTCCAAAGAATTAAAGATATTGGAAAGGTTATCATCTAGAGTTCTTATGTTTTATCAAGCAAGAGTCTGGACTAATTAGGGCATTTTGTTTACACAAATGATTTTATCTATGTAACTGTCATTATCATTGATTATTTCTCTCAATGCACTTTGTTAATTACTTTTGGGAAGTTCTTACCTATACAAAACATGCAATAGTACAATATGCCCAGTCTTGTGATAGTTGACAGTCGGCCACTGGCACTAAAATTTTATATGAAGGCCATGGTTTAAACAGCAAATAGATACTACAAAATAATATTAACGTAAACCCTCTGGGAAAAAAACCATGCACTTTTTCTGAGGAGAAGTTGAAATTTTTTTCATCTTTTTATTTTCTATCAGCAAATTATATCCCAAATGAATTTACATAAAACAACAGTGTACTTAAATACACACACACACACACAATCATCTGTAATATAATCCAATTTCATTTAAAAAGTACAACATGAAATTGGTTTTTATTTTAAACTTCTTTTACAAAGAATTACTGTTATTTTAGCATCATAGTCCATGATTTATAGATGTTTATTATATAAAATATGACTTATGTCGACACCAACTTTAAAATCAAAATGTGAAATCCTCAAGTTAAATTTTACAGTTCAGAGTTTGGAGAGAACTTAGAGGCACTGTAACCCAACTTTCCCATCCAAGGCAGAATACCCTCAAAATGTCCTTTGCAGTAACCAGTTAATTATTGTACAGGCAGTAGCTTCCCATACTGGACACTTCCATTTTTTGGAAAATTATTTTTGATTATGAAATTAAAATTATCTTCCAGTAATTTCCACTTATTGATCCTAGTTTAGCACTTGAGCATGAATTGAAATCAATCTCTTCTTTGTTTCATGTGAGAGCCTTTTGAATTCTTGAAGATGTACTTCATCATTCTCCTTTAGTCACGTCTTTACGTCCTAATACATTCTACCAAATTTCCCATGCCATGATCTATGACATAATTTTCATTCAGATCCCTTCCATCTCTTCTGTCTTAAAGGACAAAGTATTCTTGGCCAAGGCTACCATACCACAAATGCTTTAGACTCCACACTTTTGAACCTTAGAGGTTTTTAAGCATAACCTATTTATACAAGGTTGGTTAATCACTAGATTGTTTCTTGAGAACAGAAACTGTTTATCTTAGTCAACTCCGGCTGCTATAACAAAATACCAGAGACTGGGTGGCTTAAGCAAAGACATTTATTTATCATAGTTTTGGAGGCTGGGAAGTTCAAGATCAAGGTGCTGGCAGATTTGGTTCTTGATGAGGACCCTCTTCCTGGCTTGCAGATGGTTGCCGTCTCACTGTGTTCTCCTGTGGTCTTTCCTCCGTGCATATGTACAGAGAGAGAGCTCTCCTGTCTCTTCCTCTTCTTATAAGGCACTAATTCCATCATAAGTGCACCAACTTCATGACCTAATCTAAACCTAGTTACCTCCCAAAGGCCCCACCCCCAAACACCATCATATTGGGATGGTGTGTCCCCCAAAATTCATATGTTGAATTTTGGGGGACACAAACATTCAGCCCATACCACCATTCCTATGTTGATCTTCGACTGGAGTGGAGCCTGGTATAAATAGATACTCAATAATGGAATGAAGTTTTATGATTTATATCATCAATAAAGTTTTCTTAGGCTGTGACTACTTAAAGATAAGGAATATATCTTAAATGTGTCATGTCCTAGAATATTGTGATAACTCCTTAAGCAAACTATTAAATTGATTGTGAAACATCATTGAAGGCTAGTAAGAGTAAGTCTTTAGATCATGCCTAAAACTCTTTTTTAAATATAAACTAACTTCTCTGTGAGCAAAAAAATAATGACAGAGCAGCTCTCCAGTCACTGCTAGTTTGTCACCATACCACATAGATTATTGCTCAGTCTCATCATTAATTAAATTACGCAGTCTCTGGGAAGTCAATGAATACTCTATTATTCTTTTCTACAGGGAGGACGGGTTCAAGTCCTCAGTGAAGAATCATTTTTAATCATTTAGATTAAAAGCAAAAATATTCAAAACTTGCTTTGTTTTTGGGAAATTGGAAGTCACTTCCTGTTTCTATATCCATGACCGGCTGTTAACACTTTTCTCAAATTCAATACCCCTAAGGATGTGTTAACAGTGGTCCTCTACCAAGGGAATTCTCTAAAGGGGAACAAGGAAGGAGTAAACCGTTACATGTGACTTGCAAAGCCTCTCTAAGTGATTCTAACAAATAACTTTCCACGCCTCCATGCAAGCCCCAAATTGAAAAGCATTTCCATATTAAACTCTATAATTCTAAAGAGAACTAAAGCATTATTCTCATTGTTATTGTTGTTATTTTGGCCAGGAAAGACAGGTACACTTCTAATTATTAGGCCAATGAAAGTAAAATTCATTATATCATATACTTTGATAGAAAGCTAGAAAGCATGCTAGTAACCAACATGTAATAGAGTAATCAATCAAAACAAGCCATAAAAACTTAGTGTGCTAAAAAGTTTCTGCCTCTAAAATTGAACTTTAAACTAGAGTGTGACTGCATTGAACAGCGATCAATGCATTCATAGCAAATGCCCTCATCTGAATACATAATTATACGCATCAGTTTCCATTAAGCCTGAACAAGTGTTATTGTTTTTGATGTTTTACAAAAGTGCAGTGGAAACAGTTTTTTAAAATAAAGGCATATGTAATAAACTTAGAAAACTCACCTTTTGCAATACTATTGGCATTTTCTGTCAAGCTATGCAAAAATGATTTAGGATTTTTGTTTCTGGGAAGAAACAGACTTGAGGGAAGATTTTTTCTTTTTCTCTTAGCTAGCCTTGTAATGAATGCCTTAATCATTTGGAAACTCATTTAAAATCTTTTACTTGCAATTTCCTGAAAATAACCATGATTCTATACTGAAAACCTTCTAGGGTAGCCTTCATTTTACGGCAGGAAAATAATAAATAATGTCTTTATGCTGCTTTGTGTAGGGAAGCTGGAGGCTGAGAAAGAATGAAGTTCAAAGGTATTTTTCTGAGACAGGAGTGAGGAAATTACTCAGACATTGTGGTCCTTTACAATTTGGAACCCTATCCATGCAGTCGAACAGTGTCTTAACAAAACTGAAGGTCATTTAGGTTTCAGTAAAAGTAAAAATATAAACTGATGTGAAATCCAGCCATTTGTGACAACGTGGATGGACACTGAGGATATTAGGCTAAGTGAAATAAGTCCAAGGGAGAAGGTCAAATACCATATGATCTCATTCATAAGTAGAAGAGAAAAACAACAAATACACACATAGAGACAGAGATTGGATTGGTGGTTACTACAGGGGAAGGGGGGAGGGAGGAGAGCAAAAGGGATGATTAGGTATGTGTGTGTGGTGATGGATTGTAGTTAGTAATTGGGTGGTGAACATGATGTAATCTATGCAGAAATAGAAGTATAATGATGTACATCTGAAATTTATACAATGTTATAGACCAATGTTACCGCAAAAAAAATATATATTTATATATATATATAAATTGAAATTGAATGCTACTTCTTTTTTATAATGAGAATATTTTTAAGGACATATCTCATTATCAACAATTTTGTTCCCCCAAGATAAAATGACAGAAAAAACCGGGAATTCTGCCCTGTCACAAATCCTCAAGGCCTCTCCATCACTGTCCACTATTGTCTCTATCTTGGCCCCTTGTGCACAGACTTCCTTGGCAGGGCCGCTTCTGTTACCTGCTGCCCTTTACACTTGAGCTGTCTGTTCATGCCTGGTCCTCCACTCCCAGAGCCACTGTCTGAGAAGCCACTGTCACTCATTCTTCAGTCACAGCAATAACAGTTAATAGGGTATGAAAAATATTATCGTTTCTTTCTTCTATGCATTCTCCATGTCAATGTTCTTTAATCTTCACAAATTATGAAATGATTCTTTTAAATGGTTTTGGCTAAATTTGTAGAATGGGTTCCTGCTACAAGAGGATTTATTAGTCAGCTAATGTCAGCCCTTTCTTGGGCTAGCTTTATTTTGACCAGACTGTGAGTCAATGAGAGCCAGGCTTCTTGTACTTTACAAAAGCTCATCCCTAAACCCACATGGCTAGTCTTTTCTAAATCCTCTGTTAGAGTTAATTCCACCCTTTTCTACTCCATCAATAATAATCTAGATTCTATGGAGATTAGGAACAGCCTGGAGGCAAGCTACTTAAATTGGTATCCTAGCTCTGTCATTTAATAACTATGTAAACAAGCCATCTCCTCATTGGCAAAATGTTACTAAAATAGCTCTCAACTATTAGAGTTGTTTTGAGAATTATGTGAATTAATACACTTAAAGTAATTAGAACAATGCCAGATACATATTAAAAATAAGCTATAGTAATAACAACAAATGTTACTGAGCCAGGTTCATTTTGCCCACCACACAGTTATGCCAATCACCAACATGACAAGTTTGCAAAAGAGAAAGGATTTAATCACGAGACAGCCAAGCAAGGAGGTGGGAGAATCAATCTCAGATCTGCCTCCCCAAAAATGGGGACTCAGGGACATTTATGGGGTCGGGGGCAAGGTGCTCTGAAGTGTGGGAATGGATGATTGGAGGTAAGGAAAAGTGAGATACTTGATGATCTACACAAGCGTAGCCAGCTTCATGGCTGTTCATAGGATGCATATTCACAAAATGGCGGCGTTCCCATGATCTGAATGTGGAGTTTTTAGCCTCTTGACGTCAAAAAGGTCACTTGCTGGGCACCTACGCAGGCCCAGTTGATGGGTTAGTGGTCTCAACTATCCTGATAGTTGGGGTCCTAATTCCCAAAAGACAGCTCAAATATCCATTACCATGGTGACCCAGGCACCAGGGAGATGTTGTCTATAGGAACCTAGTGGGAGCCAGATAATAATTGCCTAAGCAGCACAGGTAATAATGGGTGGGCAAACAACTAAAAGCTATAATGAGTAATTGCCAAAAAAACTCTTTAATTACTAGCTACTTAATCATTAATGGCTAACTGTTTACTGGTTTCACAAACACAGATTGCCATGGTAGTTGGAAGGAAATTAATTCCATTGTGGAATGAGAGCCCCAAAACTACACAAAGGTAGGAGAGAAGCCACAGTGTGGGCCCTGGAAAAGTGATAGAGATGCGGTAGAGAAAGGTCCTATACGAGCTAGCAGCATAAAAAGACGTAGCTCAGAAAGTGGCCATCAGTGAAAGTACAAGAACACAGTTTATTAAAACCTGTGGATGTATTGATTAATGTGGAGTTCCGAACTGAGAGTAATAAAATTAATTACTTTTGAGAACTAGTCTCTTCAATAAAAGTAGAAAGCAATGAAGAGAGGTGGCTCAGAAAGCCAAAGTTTTGTAATGGGTTTTATTTAAAATCTATAACTATGTGAAGGAATTCTAGACAGTGAATGAGAAGAGAGAAATTTGCAACAGATACATTGCAATATGCAAGAGTGAAGGCAGAGAGCAAGGTAATGTCTTTTCTAAACACATTTTGAGAGTCTGTGAATGTCCTTATTTGGTTGGATCGTAAAGAATCATATGATAAGTCTGGTTTAATTTATGAAAAAAATATTTAAGTAAATGTAAGTAAAAATTACACGGAAAACATTACAGCAGAATCTTGTCCAAAGATGAGGAGAGAAAAAAAATATTAATATCTGTTATGTAGGCAGGCAACCATGTTACTGTGTGCAATGATGGAATTTTTAGGGAGAGCTGAGGGAAAAGTTGGGTAGAGAACAGAGACTGTCTGGTAAAGAGGTAAGTGAAGCATATGCTGGAGGTATGAAAAGCCTTTCAAGGTATATTGTGCAGAAAATAAGGATTAGGCAAAAGAGTTTCTGGGCTAGAAATTTAGAAAGATACCAAGTTCACGCTGAGGGACCTGTTTACATGGCTGCTCACAGCACAAACAGTCTTGTCAACTGTCACCACAGCGCGAGTCCCCTACAGTGGCTCAGCATCACATGCGGCATACGATCAAGTTGCAGGATCAGTTATGTAAATGACTCAGGCTTGTTCTAATTGATCTTACTGTTCTGATTTTGCAACTGGGGTAAATGAGAGGCTGCTATGCTAAAAATAGTTTTTATATTTTAGCTTCTCACATAATAGTGGGGAGAAAGGTTGGTGTAATCCTACTCAAAAACTGTTGCACACATGCTAGCAATAAGAGAAGGCTTATTCATACCTTAGTGTGTACATCAGAAATGTCTTATGCACCACTTCCAGTCTTTTCAGCCTTATCTCTCTTCTTGCAGCCTCTGCTGGGTCCACCAGCTGCACGTAGGCTCTGACAGACATCACGCAGACAGAAGCTGAGAGTGCCTTGCTTGATGTCCACACTGCACACTCCTCACCTCCAGCCCTGGGACTTCCCTGCTGTTGACACATGAAATGCCATAAACCCCCCTCAGTGCCCACTCATGTGCAAATCAGAAGCTCAATGGGGTTAAGACCTTGTAAGGCAAACTTTTAACCAATAAGACATATGAGCTAGTGCATAGTTTTATTTTGTTTTCTTTTTCCTACCCCCTCCTTAGGTGTATGGTCCTCAGAAGCAATTATTTATAAACCTTTTTTACAAGCCATTAGAAGATTATGCCAGGATTAAGCAGTAAACATTTTAGACCCAATTCTAATGTGGGGGTAGTGGAGAGTGCCCTCCCCAACAAGCAGTACTGGAACACCAGCTAGGAGTCTTACAATTCATCCCAATTCTGATACTATCTACCTGAAGATAGTGTCATACTCCATGGGTTAGGAGGTCAGTCCTATAAGACTGCACCCCCACCTTCAAAAGTCATTTGCAAGCCCAGGTTATCATCTGTGCTTCTGACCCACTGGTTAAGATTGGAGGTTCCAGCAACCCCTCCCTAGGCTCGTTTAATTTGCTAAAGTGGTTCACAGAACTCAGAGAAACATTTTACTTACTGGATCACTGGATTTTTATAAAAGGATATAACTCAGGAACAGCCAGATGGAGGAGATGCATACGGCAAGGTATGGGGAAAGGGCACGGAGCTTCCGTGTTCTCTGATTGCCACTCTCCCTACATCTCCATGTGTTCACCAACCCAGAAGCTTTCTGGAGACTTCATTACATAGGCATGATTGATTAAATTATTGGCCACTGGTGATTGATTCAACCTCCAGCCCCTCTCCCCTCCCAGGAAACCAGGGGATGGGACTGAAATTTCCACCCTCTATTCGTGGTTGGTTCCTCCTTAAGCCTCCATCCTTAGGTGCTTTCCAAAAATCACCTCCTTAACATAAATCCAATTGTGGTGGAAAAGGGTTTGTTATGAATAACAAGATACCCATTTCACCTTTATGGCTCTGAAGCAATTTCAGGAACTGAGGACAAAAGACCAAGTATTATAACAAAAAATGCTCCCCTTGCTCTTATCACTCAGGAGATTTCAAGGGTCTTGGGAGCTGTAAGCCAGGAATAGTGGATGAAGACTAAATATATACGAGAAATATATTTTGATCATCTGAATACAAAATATATAGGTCTTGTAAATCACAATGTCACAGGTGGTCACACTTGACACTAGGTCATAACCAGATTATTAATGCACCCATATAATGGTGTCTCTCATTCCCTTACTCACTTGAATTTTCCCTTACTCCTATTTCCTGGGATTATATTTCCAAATAAAGTAACAATCCTTAAACCTTTCTCTCAGACTGTCCTTTCTGGGCAATTCTGATGAGGATGTTTGGTACCAAATTGATGTCAAAACGATAACTTAAAAAATAAGATTTGGAAGCTGTATCACACACTGCTCTAATAGTTCTATGGATTCAATTGCTAGTGTGATAGTGATAAGCTCTAGTAAGATATATGTCTGACAGAAGATTGGAGATAATCATGTCAGTCGTGGTTTTAGGGGCCCAATGGTATGGAGTATGCCACAAAATCCTCAGTAAGTAAAATGACAAGTAATTGCATCTTATGCCTCTATCATCAGGAAAGATCTGCAGTGTTTGGTGAACCTCTTTGGATGTGAGAGGCAACCTACATGAAAGGATATTCTAATTCATTTATTGGTTGACTCAGAAGACTCCCAGTTTCAAGTCTGGCCTAGAATAAGATAGAACCATGAAGCAGGTTTAGGCTACAGAATAAGACACCCCATGCTCATTCAGATTATGTGACCTAACAGATCCAATGATGTTTGTGGTAGATAATAAACTTTTGGATTGTCTCTGTCAATCCCTAATACAAAAGTCACAGTGCAGACCCCTAAGTTTCAAAACAAGGCCATGCTTTCTTCTGAAATAATTGCTCTTTATTTGAAAATGAGCTCCTACATGTTTTAGGGCCCCACTAGATTTTCAAGAAATAGTAGAAATGGCCTAAAGTACAGGTATACATGAACCCCTGGGCAATGGTAAATGGCTTAGTTATGGTTAGAGTCTATAAAGACCCTAGAATATCAGGAACAAGCCAATCTGAAGAAATGATATGTGACAGTGACCAGCTATTTTCTTTGACTGCTCTAGTGTTTGTTCAGTGGACATATGAATAGAGTGACCAGGATGGCAGGAATCGAGGTTATGCATGTACCCAATAGTGTGAGTTTCTTCTCACCAAGTCCAATATAACTCCTTCCACTGAAAAATGCTTAACGTTCCAGGAGCTGAGATGGATGTTGAACTCTTACTATGCCTTATTCACTAAAGAGTACAGGACTCCTCCCATTCTGAAAGGTCTCATCAGATATATATCCTGGGTATCCAGTTGCCTCCACTGACTGCAGGTCCTCCACTTCTGCCAATCTTAAAAGCAGAGAAAACACTGAAAAATAAAATAATCAGTTCCTCAGCAATCTGTGGAACATAATTAACACATTTAATATATGTGAATTTTAAAGAGAGAAGAGAGACAACAGGACAGGAAAAACGTTCAAACAAAAAATGATAAAATAATTCTGATAATTGTTGAAAGATATAAATTTATAGTTTCAAGAAGTTCAGTGAACACCAAGTAGGATAAATGCAAAGAAAACCCCAACTAGCGTCATCATTGTCAAACCGCTGAAAGCCCAGGGAAAAAGAGAAAATCTTTTAACTAGTCAGAGTAAAAATGTACATCATATATATTCAGAGAAACAACAATTTGAAGGTCGGCTGACTTCTTATCAGAAACAATGGAGGCCAGAAGAAAGTAGAATAATATTTAGAGTGCTGAAAGAGAAAGAAGTCAAGCCAGAATTCTATAATACATAGTGAAAACATCTTTCAACAGTGAAGGGGAAATATGGACAATTTCAGGTAAAATAAAACCAAGAAAATTCATCATTAACAGACCTGCACTATAATAAATGCTACAGAATGTTATTCAGATCGAAGCAAAAGTAATTCAGAGGGAAACTCAGGTCTTCAAGAAATATATAAACACAAAAGCCTATTTTTTTTGTTAAATTTTATGAAATACATATAACTAAAGCAAAAACTATAATATCTTATTGTGCTGGTTATTGCCAGAGCAAGGGTGGGAAGGAGATAGAAGAAATAGATGAAGAAGATTAAGAAGTACAAACTTCCAGTTATAAAATAAGTAATGTACAGCATAGGGGATATATTCCCTATATATCAATTCAATAATAATTCAATAATACTGTAGTTATTGAATACAGTAATTCATTTGTATGGTGATGGTGTTCAGGGAAGGCTGCCCCAAGATGCACCACTCAGGAATGCGGATTATTTCGAGCTGAAGACAATAAAGGCTCAGAAGACTCAGGAAGAACATTTGAGCCTCCCCTCCCAAACTGCCTAAAGAATTTAATATAGAAGGCCTGTTCCAGGAAGGAGCCACTACCATATAATGGCTGTAGTATGATGTAAAATAGATGCAATAAGAAAGGCACCAACAAGCCCATCTTATCAAAAATTCTGTCTCTCCAGCCACATTGTCTATAGGCGGCCCTATAAAGAGTTGTCTGACAAACATTTGCATTTCCATCTCCATGTGAATTGTCTTCTTCCCCTCTGAAATCCTAAACCACTACTCCCCCAACACCCTCCTCACTTTTAGCTGAATATACTTAAGGGAGCAGCTTAGTCAGAATGAAGAGTTGCTCAGTTTTTATTTTCTGAGTCTCTCCCATGTATACATGTTATTAAATTGATTTTCTCCTGCTAACCTGCCTTTTTAATTAGTTGGCCAGCCATAAGAACTTTAAGGGAAAGGGCGGGGAGGGATTTTCCCTCTTCCCCAACAAAGGTGACAAATTACCAATTAGGCTTGTGTTGATCATTTCATATGTACATAAATGTCAAATCACTATATTGTACACCTGAAACTAATATAATACTTTGTCAATTATACTTCCAAAAAATTATAATAATGTGAAAAAATAATATTGTGGATTTGTAACGTATATGATATTAACAATCTATAACAATCATAGCATAAAAAATGGAGCTAGATGTGGTAAACGGACCTATAAGATTGCAAGATTTCTACATTTTACAAGAGAAGCTCCAGTGGAATATGTAAGAGTATAGTAAGATCTTTAAAGCAACCACTAAAAACTGATGTAAAAAGATATAGCTAAAATGATAATAAACATTTAATTTAGGATGCTCACATGATGACTCTGTCAATGCTGTCCAGATAATGCTGAAGCAATGGGAAAGAAAAATATCTGTTAATTAATTCACTAATTTAAATTCAAAAGCTACTGCATATGAGAACTTTTAAGCATGTAATATTTCTCGGCGAGAAAGAATGTGAACAAAACTTAGAATGAGAATCTATCAACTATAAGTTCTTGTGCTGGCTGGCTATTTTGAGGTATTTCTTATTGCCTTAATACTTGAAAATATCCAAAGTCTAGGAAACAATCCAAAATTATTTTGCATACAAAGAAACAGGAAAACATGACATTCCCAAGAAAAAAAATAATGAAAATTGTCTTCAATATGGTGCAATATTGTCCACTGTTACATATTTGCACATTGCACATGATTATAAAATTACATAATGGTTTTGTAAACCATTTTAAAACATATACATAAAAGGACTAATCGTCAAGAGGAAGTTATTATACTATAGTAGTCATTAAAAAGCAGTTAATAAAATCAGATGTTTATCACTAATCAAATTTTTTAAATGTTTACCACCAAGAGCAGAACAATGACGTTCTGGTTGGGGTGGAGTTGGTGTAACTGCAGAGTGGTATGATAGATCTTTTGGAGAGTAATGAAAAGGTTTTCTATCTTGATCGTGGTGGTGGATAGATGAGTATATATGTTTGCCAATACTCATTCATCTGGGCTCTTACAAACAGTGCCTTTTAATATTTAAATTATACCACAAAATTTTTGATCTATTAGAAAAATGTGGAGCAAGTCCATTAACTTATTGTATTCCTAGGAAATCAAATAATCATAGTCAATAGTTATTGGTCAAAAGGCAATTTGATTTAAATTTTTATTTGAAAAATATGCAAAGAAAACTGATCATTTCTTCAAATCAGCTACTTAATTTGGAAACACAGGAATTGTTATGTAACAACTTTCACCAGAAGGCTTTTTATTTTCCTTAAGAGGACAGCTTATCAAGTGACACAGAGAAGAGTGACACAGAGAAGAGAGTAAGAGGACGGGGGTACAACTGAAGTAGGATATTTGCTGCTAATGAACTACCGCAAATTGGGTATAAAATGTAGACTTCAGGAAGATAATACAGGTAGTCAAGAAAATGAAACTGAGTAATGATCCAGAAACATCGTAAAGAGCTGCGGTTCAGCTTTGCCTCTTTACTGTCAGCAAATGTAGTTCCAAGTAGATTGTAATGGTTTCATCATTACTTTTCCGCCTTTCTCTCAGGTTTAATGTGATAGCCTGCTTTGAAATTCTGAGCTAATTGGATACTCCATTGTATTAACTTTTTCCCAGTTAATATCTATGTTGCTAAATTCCTTTGGGATCTTTACTTTTATAAATAGCTTATTTGGACCTTTAAAATAAACAAGAGTAACCAATTCATTTGATAGAATTGGGCCCTGTAAGCTGATTATATTCATTCATCTATTTACTTGATAAGTCCTTATGAACTATACTACATGTATGACACTACTAGATGCTGGAGAGCATGGAACAGAAGTACAGACATCCTGCCTATTTAAGGATTTTACATTTGGAAAAGTAGAGCTGGGAAAAAATATATATAAGTACCAGGGTAAGGCACAATAGAATTAATTACCAAATACATTTTCTAGATGTCTAATGAAGACAATAATTGCTAAAAATGTCAATAAAAGTTAAGAACTTTCTAGTTTAGAGTCACTGAAACAAATTGAAGCTTCAGCTCGACCTTGAGAGATAGTATGACATATGTAAAAAGAACAGAACTATTTTGCAATTTCTGTTTTCACTTTCCCAAGGACAAATAGAAAAACAATGTTTTGTAACATATTTTTATCATAACTACTAATTAAGGACTTGAACAAAGCTTGCATTTTATAACAATGTTTATTTTTATTTTTAGAGTTGAAAAAGGACATTTTCAAAAGAGTATATTGCCCTCACAGCCAAAAAAACATCCCCAAACTATTATATTTCTCTTCTGAAGCTGATTTCATGAAACATCAGATGCAGTATGCTACTGAGAAACCAACAGATTTGTATGCATGAGTTCACACCTCATTGGCTCCTTTCCCATGGAAAATACAACCCAAATGTATTCTATGGCTATCAACATTATAAGTTAAATGGAAAATTACTTCTTGGCTATAATCTTAATTACTGTGTATGATCTATGTAAAGGGAGAACAAAAATGAATCTAAAGGGAATCCAAATATTGTTAAAATATAATATACTAGGTAATAGAGAGGCATTAGGTTTGAATGGACTAATCCGCTTGGAAAGAAGACGCACTACAGATACATTTAGAACATAGCTTTGTAGGGACTTATAGCCTTATATCTAAATTTTTCTTAGCATATTGGCAGTCTACCAATAAAATGATTATTCACTGCAATTTTAATAATTATATATATATTTCCATTCAGAATTACAGGACTTGTGATAATAAACACTAGTCCATCCCATTGTCTTTAGATAACATTCCAGAAAAATTTCTAAACATAGGCATTTCTTCTATAATACCATAAAAAGTACTTATTTATAAAAAATATTCTGCAAAATTATGCACTAAAATAATCGGGGTAATGGGAAAATAAACTACTTAATAAAAAACTTAGGAAATGTAATCAAATCATAAATATATATATACACATACGTACATACACACACATACATAGATACATATGTATACTTATACATATATATTCATATGTATATACACACTCTTTTTATTATATACCTTAATAAAAAGAGCAACATAGTTACATCTTCACATGCAGTTGCATCCATTATCACTAGCAGTCAATCTTGTTCAGCTTTAAACCTTGGGCTTGCATCTACAACTTTGAGATATTGTCTCCTGGAAACATTTGCTCCTCGATCAAATTCAATTCTATCAAAATTAAGGCTCTAATCCAGGTTGTAATTTTCTCCACCATTCTTTTTCACAGCATAAAATTTGCTGACCCCTATTCTAAATGATGCATGAGGTTCTTGTTTCTCTCATCTCAACATATTGTGCCTTGATCTGCTGAAATAATCGTCAATAAATAGCATTTTGAACATTTGAATATTTGAATATTTAAGGTGGAATAAATCTCCACCTTAAACAGTTCCTTTGAGACGATAATCTCAAATCCAGTCCTTTTTCCTAGTGCATAAGCTTTCTCCACCAACTCCCTGCCTCTGGCACCCACCTCAGTTGGTTTATATAACTTGAAACACATGAGGCTGTGGACGACTGCAATTCATTATTTATCTCCACTGAAAAGAGACCACAGAAAAATTAACTTGAAGCTGATACAGTAGTTTTTGCTAGATATTACCCAATAAAAACAAACAAAAAATAAAAATTGGTGAAAGCCCACTATATACTTAGGCTTTTTTTTCCCCCAGCTCCTAAGAGCGTAAATAGTCTTAGAAGTAATGAAATCCACTTTTATCCAAGATGGAGATTGGAAAGGAAGACACCTTTGCCTACATTAATCCAAGTCATCTTTACAAATTACAGTTGTAAAATTTAAATCTCTAGGTATATCATCATCTGTAGCTGAGTTAGAGACATGGAGAGAGTTGCACTGCTGAGTAATAGAAAGTGGTAGTTGTGATGGGTAGTTTTATGTGTCAACTTGGCTAGCTATAGTACCAAGTTATTTAAACAAACACTAACCTAGGTGTTGCTGTGAAAATACATTGTAGATATGACTAATATCTAGAATCATTGATCTGTTAGCTTCTGATCTGTTCATTTCTCTGTCTCTGTCTTTCTGTCTCTGCTTCTCTCTGTCTCTTCCTCTCTCTCTCTTTCTCTCTCTCTGTCCATATATATATATATATCTGTATATAGATGTATAGAAATGATAGGCAGATATAGAGATATCTACCTAGATATCTAGGTATCTATCAAGATATCTAGATGAAAGATAGATAGATAGATAGATAGATAGATAGATAGATAGATAGATAGATTGATAGACAGATAGATAAATATCCTATTGATTCTGTTTCTCTGGAGAATCCTGACTGATACAGTAGGACTTTATTTTTTGTCCTAAAAGGAAAGGTGTACAAAAAGGGAGATATGGAGTAGAGAAGGAAGAGGAGAGAGAAGGAGAGAAGAATGAATAATATCAAGAAGCTGGAGCCCACGTTACAGAAACAGCCAAAATTTTTAAGAAATATAATATTGAAGATTTAACTTTGTTATTTGTATTTCTTCAATGGAAATATCTGCATCTCTGAAACATTTAATAAAGTCTCCTGTGAACATAATACATTAGGTCGTTGAGGATCAAGGAATAACAGGTTGGGGCAAAAAAAAACACCTAAGTGGGACTGAGTTTGCAAGAAAACCCTTAAACTGAACTGGACTCTGAGCCGAAGGTCATCATGATCATTTACATTTCTACTTCATATGGATCCCTCTCGCTAATCATTTAAAATCCTTGATGCCCCTACTCCACCAATAATTTTTAGAAACTTAGGGAGAATTTTGAAATTTTTACAATTATGAAATGAAGGTCAGAGCCAATACCATCTACATTTTAAAAAGCAATATGACTCCAGCTGAAAATTGAGGTTGAAAAGGTGACTGAGATATAGTCTCTACTAACAGTGACTTCTAAGGCTATAGATAGACACATACAAAAATTACATTTCAGCGTAGTGTGTGTAGTTACTGAGTCATAAACCCAATGGCAAATGAGCAGAGATGGGGTTTGGCACTTGATCTGCTTGGGGATCCTGGCAAAAGCATCTGATGATGAGAACATACCACAGTTTTGTAATTTCTTCCATAAACTGCAAGAGTAGTGAAATTAATCACTTGATACTCGGGTTCTTGGAGCAGAGGTCTCCTTATGAGGATTTCGTAGCTAATATAGGAAGTAATCATATTCCTCTTTCTTTCCCTCATTCTAGATATGAAATGTGGTAGCATTCCTCTCACCCCCAACACACTCATACATACACATTCCCTTAATAAAGAAATAACAGATAAACTAGAAGATACTCTTCTTAGAACAATGTTGCTGTGCTATCATAGTTCAAAGAATATTTAAGATTAGAGTTAGGTTTTGGTGGAAATCACAATAATCCTGTTCCCTGATCCTCAACTCAATAGGTATTTTAATTTTTTTTGTCATAGAGAGGAGAGTCCCTGATTGCTCAGTTCACAAGTACAATGCCTTCTACATCTGCAATCGTATTGTTCTTCTTGTTTTGTGATATCACTTCCTTTATAAACTCTTCTACTATAGATTAACCCTACATGAGATGTCTTTTCTGCCCAGCATAGGACCTTGGAAATATACTTTTTTTTGATAGGACATTTTTAGATGTGATTTTAAAATGATGGGTTTACATTTTACTATACTCCCCAGTTTATGCTTATAGCTAAGACACAATTTCATGTTTATTATTTAAAAACCCAATAGAATTCTCAAATATATGAAATGTGGTTTATTCTAGAAGGTAAAAATTTTTATCCCATGAGAGCATCAAAGAAGAGGTGATATTAAAGCTGGGTTTGAAGCCCACACACAAAAAAAAAAAAAGAAAGAAAAAGAAAAAACGCTAATCTTCTGTGTTAGAGATAAAGATAACAGGTTATAAAGAAGAAAACACAGGAATATATTTATCAGTAAAACAATTGGCACGGTTGTAGTGAGAAGTTATGGAACTGCCTTTCCCAGAAAACTTAATTGCTTAATTTCTTTCTAAAAAGTGTAAATCAAGTTTTTGTGCCTATAAACTCAATGCTAGCATAAAAAAAAAGAAAATTATACCCAGGTTGCAACATGGAAGTGTAAGCACGAGGGGTGTTGGGGAGAGCTATGAATAGGAAGCTGGGAGATCTGATCTATGGAAAGCTCTTGTTTCTTATTTTAATAAATTTTGTAATTTTGAAATACAATAATTTAAATTAAGCTAATTACATGTTGCCTCTTAGGGTCCTGACTACTTAAACATCGGTCATCTATTGCTTACGTGGTAATATTAGTTATTTATTTTCAAATGGCAGCTTCTGATGAGCTTCGAGAGAATTTAAAATAATTTTGTTCCATTTCTTTTAAACATTCCCCTGAATGCACTTTTCTCAAAATTAATTTTCACAGTCCATTATTAAAAGTTTTCTAAAACAAAGGTAACTCCAAATGGTGTAATGCAGACTAAATTAATACAGTTCAAAATCATATTCAGTTTTCATATATTCATGTCATTTCTGCTCCAATCATGTACTTTGACTTCTTTTCAGTTGTGATATGCAGGGTAATTATAATACATAGATTTATTTGATTGCATCTTTTCTTTTTCCAGAGAAGAGTTAAGGTGGCCTACATGAATATCTATAATATAATATGTTAAAATAAAATTTAAGCCAGATGAATGAAGTGGATTAAGAGAAAAATGAAAAGCAGTAGAATACGGTAAAGTCAAAAGTGAGATTAGTATAAAATCTAGTCAATAAACTTGCCAAATGTAGAACAAAAGTGTACTTTTTTGCAATTCAGTAGCCAAAAAAAGAAGACGAAAAGGTGGAATCACAAATCACATCACCTATGATAAAAAATAACCCAGCTGCACAGAAGTAGCCTCATCATTCCACACGCTGAAGCTAGTGAAGACGTCCTATGAGTTTTCAAAAAGAGAATAGCACTCTGTGGTACTCTAAACACATTCCGCAACAGCATCCTTACAGTAAACCGGGCAATGAGATTTTTAAAGGCACTTTTGGATAATATCCTTCCAGGTGGGCTGAAAGCATAACAAGAGCAATCCTTTTGGCAATCAAAATGATATAGCCCAACTTCTAGAAGAAAGTATACTCTCTCTCCCACGAATTAAAACTAAAAACCCTGAACAGAAACGTTCAGTGAATACAAACAGATAAATCTCCAAGAGAAACACTCTCTTCTAGGTCAGAGAACGTGGACGGGCCACCTCTGTGTGTAATTGGGAGGAAATGTCTTTGTTTTCTTTCTCTTTTTACTCTCCCAGCACCACCTCAAAACAAGTCCCTCCTGGGAACCTGCACTCCTGGGGCAGTAGGACACTAACAATGATGATGGCAGTGGCAGTAGAAATGGCAGTCACCCAGGCACAAAAAATAAGGTTAAAAATAGCCTCCTTTCTCACAAGAAAACCTGAGGAAAGAGTTCCCTGTGCTCAAAGCAGATGGGAGGAATCTCCATTACTTGTTCTTTCTTTTTTCTCTCATCACTTTTCCTCAAAATAGACCTAATTGCAGAAAGCTTGCAACAGCACGGGAGGCAAAAACTTCAACTTTCTAGCCAGAGCACCAAAATTAGTTCTCTAGGAGCTAAAGTATGTGAGAGAATTACAGAGAGGAGAGACCTGGATAAACAGATCCTTTAAAACCCTGTATAAAGTTCTGGACTCATTCCTGATCTGTATAGGTGAGGAAATGACCCAAAACATCAGAGCAAAGGCTATGAGAATGTAAATACAGTATAGACGGCCATCCAGGTGCCATGTTGACTTCTAGGAACTGGACACGTAGAATGGATCAGAATAGCTCTGCAAGACTCTGAAATCAAAACTGAGATTGGAATCACAGGCCACAGAAGGCGAATCTGGACTTGTGGTCTGTAGCTAATTGCTAAAGAGAGAAAGCACATATTCTCCAGATGATTTTAACAATACTAAGAGTCATAACATAATATTCAAAATTTCTAGGATGTAATACAAAATTATTCAACATGAAAAAGAGCAAGAAGATATCAAAAATTCAATATAATTCAATAAAAATTCCATAAAATTCAATATTCAAAAAATTCAATAAAAATGGAAATAGACAATGACCACGAACTATCCAGATGTTGAACTTATTAGGCAAACACTTTAAAGCAGCTACTTTATTCATGCGTGGTGAAAGAAGGGTGAAAGATCTTGAAATGAATGGGAAGACAGAAGTTATCAACAAAGAAATAGAAACTATAAAATTGTAACAATGGACATTTTAAAAATAAAAATAAATTAAAAGAAATAAAAACTTCAACAGAGGGGTTCAATAGACAAAAGAGTCATTGAACTTGCAAATGGATCAATAGAAATTATCTAATGTCCATAATAAGAATATAGTTGTTAAATAAATGAAAAGAGCCTAAGATACCTGTGTGACAATATCAAAAGTTCTAGAATCCATGTCTTTGGAGTCCCAGAAGTAGAGGAGAAAGAGTGCAGTGCACAAAAAATATTGGAAAAAATAAACAGAAGGGACAAACAGAAACCTAATAATAAAATAGAGACCTAAATCCAATATGGTGGGAACAGAACAACTAAAAGAGAACGAGTGTCAGATTAGATGAACAAAACAAGTCACAAGATATTTTATATCTCTTTTATAAATACTAGAAACCTTACATATAATGAAATCACAAGGTTATAAAAAAAGAATATCTATGAAAACACTAATCATATGTTGGAGTGGCTATGTCATTATCATACAAGTAAACTTCAGAAGAGGGAAAAAAGTCAGGGATAAAAAGGTTCATTAAATAATGATAAAAGGTCAATTCTGTAAGAAGCCATACCATTTTAAATGTGTGTACATGAAATTCAGAGCTGAAAATACATGAAGCAAAACTGACAGAACTGAAAGGAAACAGAAAAATCCGTTATTGGCATATATAGCAACAGGAATGAATCTCAAAGGTGTTATGCTAAGTGAAAGAAGCCAGACTTGAAAAGGTACATGTTGTGTGACTCCATTTATATAACATTCTGGAAAAAAACCAAACTATCAGGTAAGTGGTTACCAGGGTATAGGGGCAAGGCAGTTTATGGGAATATTTGGGGTAATGATTACACTTGTTCTTCATCCTGATTGTGGTGAAGTTACATGACTATACATTTGTCAAAACCCACAAAACTATACACCAAAATAAAAGAGTGTATTCTACTGTAACTAAATTATAAATAGATAAATAAATTGGTGATGCAATTCAAGAATATACTCCTCTGTTGCCCTGGCTTAGTTTAGGAAGAATGTAGAGCATCTGAAATCATAGATCTCAAATTTTTCAGTTGAGAAAGACTTTGTGGGATGGATTATATTTTCTTTTCCTGATTCTTCATTCCTCTCTGTTCCACATTTTCTATGTGACTCCATAGCTTCTTGCACTAAAACCGGATTCTATTTCTCTATATCATTGATATCGGGCTTGGCTATGTAGTCTTCTTTGGCCAATGAAGTGTAAGCAGAACTAAGATTGTGCTAGGTGTGAGCCCAGTCTTTAAGAGATACCACGGGTTTTCTTTCACATATATTGTTTTTCTGCCATTGCTAGATAGAATAATATGCCCCAACTAGTTCATTGGCCCAAGGATGCTGAGAGACACATGAAGCAGACCTGACCTAACCTATAGTTTGAGGCCAAGCCCAGACAAACCCAACATAGATCAACCAACCAGTAGATGATTTGCTGACATATGAGTACAAATAAACTATTATGTTTTAAGCCATTGAGTCATGGAGCAGTTTATTAAGCTGTATTAATGCCCACAGCTGATTAAATATGCTTTATGACATTAAAAAATGTTCTATATCCTTACATGATAGTAATTATGCTTTTATTATCTGTTGATATAGAAAAAGCATTACAGTGAAAACCACTGTAAATCCAATGATAATTTTTTTAAAGTTGTATTTTGTTTTTTTACACTATATATTTAAAAATTTAGCACATATACATAAAGTTATTCACTCCAATTAATATTTCTGATATGATTTTAGAAAATTAGAAAATCCTTTGTAGTAACTGTATATTCTCTTCCTAGCTCTACCCACCCCACTCCTACTCATCAGTGCACCCATAAAAGGATGTAGAAACCATTTGTTGGGAAGATTTAATCTAGAAAATTGCTGAAATGCTTAGTCTTAGGGCAAATCTCTATAGATATAATTTCTCTCAACTGAAGCTTTGAAAGTAGTTAGTAGTCCTATGAATTCAACATGATGTTCTCATATAAAAGGCTGTGAAATACACCAATCTTTGTGTTATAAAATAAGTGTGGTGCCAATATTTTTAAATTAGAAGCCAACCCAGGAATAAGATTAATATCAACCGTAAAAAACAGAGGAACTTGACAAAGATGTAGTGACCACTTCTAATTCATGTATTCATTGATTCATCCATTTATTAAAATTTATTCAACAAATATTTATTAAGTACCTGTTGGTGCTTGGTAATGAGAACACATTCCTGAGTAAAACAGATGGTTCTTGTTATTGTGGTGTTCACAGTCCAGTGTAAGCAATTGTCATAAATTAAATAGTTGCCTAAATACACCAGTCCAAGGTCTGGCAGATACTCAATAGTTTTTATTGTTAACTCAACTCAACTCCACTCAAAAACAATAGTTTTTATTGTTAAAACCTATATAAAAGAATGTAATTGGGGCGCCTATCTAGATTGGAGGATCAGGGAAGACTTTCCTGAGGAAGTAACATTTGAGTTTACTTCTAAGTATCAATAGTAAATAGGGAAAAACAGTGGGAAGAAAAGAAATCCAAGCAAAAGGACTAAAACATCCTATGTGAAGACCATGCAAACAAATCAAACTTGTTGTGTCTGAGGGCCAGAAACAAAGCCAGGGTGCTGCGGCCCAGAGAGAAAAGTGTAGAGCAGTATTAAATGAGTCTGGGAGGCAGGAATTGTCTGGACTACACCAGTCCTGTGGGCCATGAAAAAGTCTTAAGTATGAATATGAAACCAATGGGGAGCAATTTAAGATTTTTAATCAAATTAGTGACATGATCAAATTTTTATTTTTAAAATAAATGGATTCAAATGGGGGAAAATGAATTAAGAAAAACAGGAGACAAGGCAAGAGATAAACCTATCTTGGCATAGAAATGGAGCATTTGATATGAAGAGACTATGACAAATTTGAGATATGCTAGAAAGCCAAATCAACAGGGCTTAATGATGGATTAGATATTGGGTGCAGGAGCAGGATGTGTGAAGAATTGCTTTTAGGATTCTGGTTGAAACATGTGGTGGATGGACTCCATTCACTCTGTTTACTCACATAGGAAAAGAACCAAATTTGATAGGTTAGAACCTGATTTCAGATTTGGACATACAGAGTTCAGAGTACCCTCGAGACATCAAATTTTGTAGGTCATGTATTTGTGGGTCCAAAGGGTTTAAAAAAAAAAAAGGTACATTTGGGAAGTACTGAAGATACAGAATTTTTTAAAGAGAGAGTATACCTAACAGTGTAGAATTCTTTCAAGAATTCAAGTAGAAAAAGATAAAAAATATCAAGGTTTTAGTAATAGGTGGTCATTGGTGATATCTGTGATAGCTACAAGTGGAGTGCGCTGATTTCTCTTTGAAGTAGGGGGTGAGATTGACTAGGAAGGTGATTCAGAGTTATGAGGAACATAAAAATGTGTCCAGATAGCATGAAGGAGCTAGTATATTGATGATTTTAATTAATTCATGTTGTTACCGATCTACTCTATTATTTTGTCAGTAGTGATTAACTTCCTGAAGATTGTTAAGTTCATATACTTCTTCAAAGAAGAAATTTGAGGGAGGAACAAAATACGTTTTGTTCTATTTCTAAACCCTGTAAAAGCATATTGATAATCCAATACCTTTTTCCAAAAAGCAGAGATTAGAAGAAGTCATCTCATTGGAGCGGCCCAGGAACCAGATGAGCTTTATTCCCCAGCCATGTTTTTCTTTTTAAAATCACTTCAAAATTCCCGGGGGAGGGGAAATGCATTGACAGTTCACACATGGCCATGATTCTCTGGCTTGATTCACAATTTTATGTTATCTACCCCCTCTATGTAGACATTTGAGTGTATAGCTCATTCCATGCAATATGGTTGCCATAGTATTCTCTTGTGTAAACCATTAAATCAGATATAATCCATAAAAAAGGAAGCATCATTAAATAGGTTAATTTTGAGCTTTCCATGGTAAATTAAGGTACTTAAGTAAATGGATGATATTATTAATCACAAGCCAGTTAAATATTAAGGATGTCAATAAAAATTAATAACTATGATTTTAGAATAAAATACAGGCCCTCCCCATCAATCTACCTATGCTCTTGAGTAATCAATCCTCTTCCCTTGAGTGTGGGCAGAACCTATGAATATGATAGGATGCCATTGCCATGACTACAACTACATTGTATTACATGGCGAAAAGGATTATAAAGATGTAAGTTAGGTCCCTGATCAGTTGACTTTTAGTTAATCAAAAAGGAGATAACCCTTAGTGGGCCTGATCTAACTGAGTGAGCCTTTAAAAGAGATTCAAAGTGAGATAGATTCTCCTACTGGCTTTAGAGTAGGAAGCTTCCATGTCATGAGAGGGCTACATGGCTAGGACTTAAAGGCAGCCTCAAGGGGCTGAGAGTGAACCTGTCAATAGTCAGGAGGCAAATGGGATCTCAGTCCTGCAATCCCAAGGAATTAATTCTGCCAACCACCTGAATGAACTCGGAAGAGGAACCCAAGCTTCAGATGAAATTGTGGCCCAGCCTGCGAGACTCGGAGCAAAGAACCCAGTTACACTGTGCCTGGAATTTTGACCTACAGAAACTATCTTATAATAAATGGATGTTGTTTTAAACTACTAAGTTTGTAGTAATGTTTTATGTTGCAATAGAAAAGTAATACATGTATTCAGGCCATACTGATTTTGTAATAATTAATTCATAATATTCTTCTACACAAGAATGGTCATCTCTCTCTTGTCCACTTAGAAACAATGAAAAGATATCTGTCCATGTTAGAAACTTATTTTGGAACTCAAGAAAATTCAAGAACAATAAAAAATATTTATAGGCCACATATTTTTTCCTGAGGAAGCAAATCTTTGTCTTCCCCACGCAGGGAAGTGGGGGGAGAGAATGTATAACATTGCAGTATAAGATTAGTTATTTCATCACATAAAAGAATGCCCATGAAAAAGTTGGCAATGTTTTTTAGCACTAAAATGGTAACATCTGGGCATATATAAGAAGTAGCAACACGAAGGCAGCGTTCACATCTTTATATCCTGAAATTAGATATCAGGCTGTACTGGAAGCCAGTCATGGCCAGGGTTTTTTATTGCCAATATAGAATAACAAGAAGTAGTAGTTTTAAAGTACCCATTTGGGCTTTCCAATCACCACTTTCCTATACATCATAGGACTTTATAGTTTCCAAATGCAACTCAGAAAATCACTTGCAACTTAGTATAAAAAGGTGGTAGAAATTCTTCATAAATATCATGCACTGTGGTAAAATAAATATCAATATTGCTTTGTTTAGACTTCTTATATTGCTTTCAATAGATTGTAAACTAAATATTAGTTATTCTTGAACTTATTTGATTTTGAAACAATGTATTCTGTATTTTAAAGAATCTTTGGCTTATATAATCTTATGAGATTATATAATAGTCTTATTTTTTTTTGATCATCACGCAAACTTTATTGCCTACATTTGTTGCATAATGAAAGAATGTGTTATGGTTACACCTCTGATGATATTCTTTGCAACTGGAAATAGTTTTGAGTTGCTAACTTGTTAGCTAAAAGATAAATTATGTATTTGTGTTATACTGTACTTCATCAGATGTGCAGGAAAGAGAGTGGGGTGGTTTAGAGCAAATTTCATGAACGAGCTTTCATTTCTTTACAAAGAATAGTTATAACAGACAGTTTGGAAGTGAGCACCTGATTTTCTTTCTCTAAATTTGTATTAGCATTCGCCAGCTTTGATGTGTTACAATCCCCTCTTCCCCTATTCAGCAGATTAGAACATCCGGCGTGAAGGAGAGGTCCCTTTGTGGGACATGTGTATTTTCACAGCAGAGGAGAGCAAGGATGGAGCCAGACCATGCTCAGACATGGCATATGCCACCCTAGCTCATTCCCCATTGGCCAAAGTAAGTCCCACAGTCAGGTCAGAGTGCAATGAGGCAAGGATGGTTATTCTTTTCACAGGAGCAGGGAAATCACATGGCAATGGGCAGGGATGTATAATCTTCTTACTGAGAAGGGAGAGTGAACAACTGCAAACAATAATAGAGCCAAGCCCAGAATTGATTAAATGTTGTCGTAATATATTGTGCCCTTAGTTATATGATCTCTTCCGATGAAAATATATTCAAATGACCTATCATTCATCTAATTAGTTCACTGTCACATTCAGAGATACGTACGTTTACAGATAGAAGTCAACATTTCAAAACTTTGCATCATAAATATCAGGGAGAATTCAGCCATGAACAATTGTTAAATAATTTCCACTCAAGCACAATAGAGAGAAATAGAGAGAGAGAAATATACTCAGAAAATGAAAACATATTATTTTCAGGAAAAATTAACGAACAAATAAGTTTCAAAGGCAGAATGTGAATATTCACCAATTTTAAATTAACTTAAAACAACAGTCAAATCTCTCTGAAATCATGATATAATATGATGTAATTTCCAACAATTCATTTATTTGGCCATTTCACTCAGAAAAAATAAAAAGAAATGCTAACTGCTATTTCATGACCACTTTAATTTCAGACTGACTAACCATATGAAGAATGCCATCTTCAGAAGTATGCAGGGAACTTCTCTACGTACGCCTTCAAGAAATATACTGCCAAGTGTTTAATTTTGTTTTGAATTTTCAACATCTGATGATTTTATGTTTAGTAAACAAATGAAGGCAAGACCTGTTCTCTTATATATCAAGTATTTCCTAAAAAGAGCACGGTTAAGTAGCATATTCAATAGTACTATATAAAAACTAGATCTCATTTGTAAATTCACATTGAATTTGTTTTCATTGAAAATAAATGTCTATCTCTTTGGCCTAACAAAAAATTTGTTAAATTCACGCCCTTGAAAATATTTTCATCTTGCAATCTGATATCTATTTCTATAACATTTTCAGAATAATAGCCTATAATACTATATTTATAGGATAGAGTGTGCATGTATGTCTATGTGAGTGTATGTGTGTTGCAATAATGTATACCAAACTGTTTATTTTGGTTATTCTAAAGTAGAATTGGTGGGAAGTAGGATCAAGCATTTAAAAAATATGTTTCTGTATTGAATATATTCATTTCATAATAAATATGTGAAGTTAAATGTTTCATCCATAAAGAGAATTCTGTACATACTTCTTTTTAGTCCTTCATATTTTTTATTCTGAATTTTAGTTAAGCATAGATCCTTGTGAAAGTATTAAAAGTTCTAAATTATAAAGTAGCTGGATGTTATTCAGTGCTAACCCTAGATCCAGAATTCAAGAATGTTAAAAGACAAGTGTAGGTACATTTTTATTTTATTAGAAAGTTTAACCTCAAAGGGTCTCACTTGGTCTCAGTATTATGAAATTGTCAATGTCACTTTAAGGACAACATGCACATTTCTGAATATGAGATATTGCAGAAGAAAAAGTGCTATCTAACCAATTCTCTGACTATGAAAAATAAATGTATTTCTCAACATTTTTTATCTGGGTATTACCTAAATGGTTTGTGATGTTAAAATTATTCTATTATATTTGTTTTAAATGTGCTTTAGTATTTTACCTAAAACTGTATTACTTACAGAATATAATTGGAGTTTTATTTTTTGGTGAAGAAAATTTACTCTCTTATCTTTAATTTTTTCTGGTTTTTGTTGAGGATATATTCAAATTTGTATAAGGAACTAGGGGTCTCCTGGGAATAAAAGGAGATTAAATTGGTACCCTTGAATATATATGGGAATATATTCACGGCTGCTAAATTCTGTCCTGTGGGTAGAGCTGATCTCTCTCAAAGGTGGGGTCTAGTGAGTGTAGTGGGTCTCGAGGTGGGAAAGGCATGCCCAAAGCACAAAGCTGAGTCACGGCTTGAAGTCTATCAGGGCACACACCAAATCTTTCCCAAATACATCGTCCTGAAAGAAAGCAATTATTTAAGAGGAGAGGTTGAGAAAAAGAGTGATTTTTTAAAGAGCTGCAGCTTGGAACACTCAGTTCAATTTTGACATTGGCTTAACTTTGGCAAAGTCTAACCGGCAGAAGGACGGTCTCATCTTGTACCTTGTGAAATCAGTGCAGGCCGGGGTGAGCTCTATTAGTTACCGAGGCAGTAAACTGACTGTAAGGTTCACATTTAACCTCCCTTCTTTGGATAGAACATGGAATGGCACAGATGCTACCCCAGCAGGCGCAGCAGCCCCTCTGAACAGGGACCTCATCTGACTGTGTGACAGGGGCTATGTCAGGCTCCTGATGTGACAGTAGAGCAGCGCTGCACTGGATCATTCTGGAACAACCAGCTTGAGGTATGAGTGGGAAATTCCCTAGATCAGGGGGCAGGTGAACTCAAGGTCAAGCATTAAATTCACAGAAGGTACAAACAAGACAAAGGACAGTAAGAATCTGGAGGTTCTAAGACATCGACTTCAGGAGAGCGAATTAAGAGGACACGAGAACAGGCGCCTAGACTTCCTGCCGACTTGCTCACTGTTGCATGTGCTCCAGTTTGGGGGTTCTGTTGTCTATAACCCGGGGAGCCTGTGGTTATATCTCAAGATTTTAAGGGAAACACTTCAATTAAAGAACCATTATTTCATTTAATTTTCTCAACAACCTCAAGATGTGAAAACAATTATCCCTATTTTATACCATGAGGAAACAAAATTTTGAGAGGTAGGTTATCTTGCCTGAGGCCACATTGGCAGCAGCGAGCACACAACTGGGATTTAAAACCAGGTTTATCTGACTCAAAGACTCTTTCTTTTTAGAACCTCAGGGTAAAACAACTGAATTTTATTATATTTCAATATGGGAACGTAAACTGTAATAAGTGGAGTGTCTTGCTTCAGAGGCCAGACTTTCATAAGCAACAAAAGCAAAACAAGAACACAAATTATTCTGTAGCTGACATTATATCTCATTGGCTCTTGAAGTCATTTCTTAAGTTATTTCCCCATCTACTTAATGACAAAGAACCTCAGGAATATACCACACACTTCATTTAAGATCATTTCTCTCAAACTTTTAGATTTTCAAAATCCAAGTTTCCTAAGAGTGAACACTGAGACATTGTTTATTGTCAGAAATTTATCGCCAAGAGTATTTTTTAGCCTAAAAGAAAAAATCTTTTGGCCAACAATGGATCCCCACGTTTGCAATGAAATTCAGTTCTTCAGGGTGCTTAAAATACAACTTTATCACATACTCGTCAGTGTTTCCTTATGTTCTTGAAGCCTAGAAAGAGAATCGTTAATCTTGTGGGGCTTGTGACGATTTATCTTTGAAGACTTCAAGTGGTGTGGAGTTTATCGAAAGATTAATAAACTTTGAGTGCAATTTTGGTTGAATTAGCAAAGTGTCCAAAATAATTAATTTGGCTTAATACTAATCTTTATTTATGACAATACACATTTAACAAAAAAATCAGGAACCTGGCAAAATGTTTTAGACTTTGAAATGTTTACAGGCTTAAGTTTTTGAAAATGTAGAATTAATTCCTATGGTTAAAATACTTTTAGTCCTGATAATTTGAAGGATTTTTTAAAAGAATGCTAATTAGTTTCAAGCTATAAGCTGTATTTATACTTAATATGGTATTAACGCATATATTTTCTTGGTTTAATTTTCTTAAATGTTTAATACAAAGTCTTTTTACTCAATTTTTATCAGTAGAAAGAAATCAAACATGAAGGAATTTGTTAGGACATTTTTTCATGTTGTCAATGTATGAGTCCCAATTAGAAATTGTTCCTCATATATCAACATCTATTTTTTTAATTGCTTCACCAATTGCAATTTGTGATAAATTAATTTCTAGAAAGAAGAACTTAGTTCATTCTCTGGCTGGCAGCCAAATTTTAAATAAGGTCAAATCACATTGTTCTAATAAAAATTTTGCAGCATTTGTACAATGAGATCTAATTTGTTTTGGCAAAACAAGACCTCCAAGTCACCACAGAGTATAGCCAGTTTAGGAGAATCAACTAATGTACTCTCTTTATCCTTTCAGCAAACCTTAATTAAGACTTACTATCAGGCCTGCATTGTACTTGGCACCTGTAATATTAAAAACAAATAAGATATAATCCTGTCTTCACAAAGCACATAGTCTAATGAGAAGGCAGGCATATGAAAAGATAATTACAAAATAAAGCAGAAGTAGATGTGGTGAAGCCAGCCCTAGTGGTCTAGTGGTTAAGATTCTGCGCGATCACTCTGCAGCTGGGGTTCGCTTCCTGGTCAGGGAACCACACCATTGTCTGTCGGTTGTCATCTGTGGCAGCTACAAAGTAATGCTGAAAGCTATGTCAGTAGTATTTCAAATACCAGCAGAGTAACCCATGGTGGACAGGTTTCTTCGGAGCTTCCAGACTAAGATAGACTAGGAAGAAGGACCTGGCCACCCACTTCCTTCTGCAAAAAGTGGCCATGGAAACCCTATGAATAGCGCAAAGCTGTCTGATATAGCTCTGAAGGCAGGGGAATAAATATGGAGATTGTCCCAGTCAAAACGAAGACCTGATCCAAGGCAATGACAGCAGGGCTAAGAGGATGTGATAGATTTTGAGAGGTACTTTGGTGGATAGATCAGCAGCATTTGGAGATAGAATATGTAAGAAAAGGAAAAAGAGGGTACAGTTAAGAATTATTCTGTTATACTTTTTTAATTTAATTTCTTGTGTCTTTTCTGAGGTAGGATTACATTTCATATAATATTGAGATCTTAAGTATACATCAAGTATATTTGATGAGTTTCGAAAAACGTATACAGGGCCGGCCCTGTGGCTTAGTGGTTAAGTGCACGTGGTCCGCTACTGGCAGCCCAGGTTCGGATCCCTGGTGCGCACTGATGCACTGCTTCTTCGGCCATGCTGAGGCCGCGTCCCACATACAGCAACTAGAAGGATGTGCAACTATGACATACAACTATCTACTGGGGCTTTGGGGAAAAAAAAAAGGAGGAGGATTGGCAATAGATGTTAGCTCAGAGCTGGTCTTCCTCAGCAAAAAGAGGAGGATTAGCACAGATGTTAGCTCAGGGCTGATCTTCCTCACTAAAAAAAAAAGAAAGAAAGAAAGAAAAGAAAAATGTATACATATGCGCAAGCTACACCTTAATCAAGATATAGTACATCCCCATCTCCGCTGAAAGTTTCCTTCCACTCCTTTTCTGTCTGCCCCTCACCTGCCATATGGAACCACTATTCTGATTCTTATATCCTTGGGTTAGTTTGGTTTGTTTTTCAACTTTTTATGTGTGTCTAACTTCTTTTTTCCAGCATGTTTTTGAGATTAATTCCTGCTGCTGAATGTTCAAGTAGTTCATTACTTTTTATTGCTTTCAATACTTTTTATTGTATTCGATTGTGTAAATATACCATAATTTTGTATCCATTATTCTGTTGATGGGCATTTAGTCACTGATAATTTTTTTTCTCTTTCCTCTGAGACTTCTTTGATTCATGGATTATTTAGCAGTATGTTTTTTAGTCTCCAAGTCTTTTCTTTCTTATTATGTTAATCATGTTGAATTCTAATGTGATTGCATTATGATCAGATTATTTCATTTCTTTTAAATTTGTCAAGTTTAGGTTTATGGTCCAGGATATGATCTACCTTGGAATTTGTTCCATAAGCTCTTCAAAAAAATGTATGTTCTGTGATATTGAGTGGAGTATTCTATGAATGTTGATTAAATTCTTTTGTTGACGGTGTTGAATTCTTCTAGTCCTTGCTAACAATCTGTCCAGTTGTTCCACCAATCACTGAGAGAAATATTGATGTCTCCAATATAATTGTGGACTTGTCTATCTCTTTTTTCAGTTCTATTACTTTTATAATATCACTTAAAATTTTTAATTGTGGTTAAGTTCTTTTTGAACTTTTGGTTTCACATATTTTGCATCTCTGTTGTATGGTGCAAACAGATTTAGGATTTCCATGTATTCTAGGTAGATTTATCTTTTTTTCATTATATAATATTCTTCTCTGTCTCTGGTAACTTTATTTGTTCTGAAGACTATTTTATCTAATATAGCTACTCTTGCTTTCTTTCAACATATATTTGTGTTATATATATATATATATATATATATATATATACATATAAAATATATACATATTTCTATCCTTTTATTTTCAACCAACCTATGTCATTATATTTGAAGTGAGTTTCTTGTAGAGAGCATATAGTTTTATCATGTTTTTCATCCATTTTGCAAATCTCTGTCTTTAACTGGTATATTTAGACCATTTGCATTTAATGTAATTACTCATGTTTTAGGGTTTAATTCTACCATGTTATTTTTTGTTTTGTTTTTTCTGCCTTTCTGTGGATTACTTCTATTTTTTTTTTATAATTCTATTTGATTTACATATTCTGTTTTTCAATGTTTCTCTTTGTATAGCATTTATAATGGTTATTACATCATATACACACAACTTAGTGTATGGTATTTGCCAGTTCAAGTGAAGTGTAGAAAGCTTATATCCCTTTACCATCAAGAATTTATAACATAATTATTTAAAATATTGCCTTTTTCATATATTTAAAACCAGATCAGACAGGTTTTAATTTTCACTTCAACTATCAAACATAATTTAGAAAACTCAAGAGGAGAAAGAAAGTCAACTTCATTTACTCACATTTTTGCTTATTGTCTTCTTCCTTTCTTGTGATGTTCCAAGGTTTATTCTTTTATTGTTTTCTTTCTGTTTAGAGAAATTTGTTTGGCTATTTTTTTAAGGTAGATCTGCTGGTGACAAATTCACTTCATTTTTCTTCATCTGAGAATGTTTTGATTTCTCCTTCAATTTATGAAGAATGTTTACACTGTGTATAGGATTCTGGTTTGATGATACTTTTCTTTCAGCACTTAAAATATATTGTGTTAGGGGGCCGGCCCCATGGCTTAGTGGTTAAGTGCACGCACTCTGCTGCTGGCAGCCCAGGTTCGGATCCCGGGTGCACACCGACGCACCGCTTGTCCAGCCATGCTGAGGCGGCGTCCCACATACAGCAACTAGAAGGATGTGCAACTATGACATACAACTCATACAACTATCTACTGGGGCTTTGGGGAGAAAAAGGAAAAAAAAAAAAAAGGAGGAGGATTGGCAATAGATGTTAGCTCAGGGCCGGTCTTCCTCAGCAAAAAGAGGAGGATTGGCATGGATGTTAGCGCAGGGCTGATCTTCCTCACAAAAAAAAAAAATATGTTGTGTTACTTCCTTCTGACCTCCATGGTTTTTGATGAGAAACCTGCTACCTTTCAAAACAATTTTCCCTATAAGGGAAGTGTTGTTCATTTCCTGATGACTTTCAAGAATTTTCTGGGGCCAGCCCAGTGGCACAAGCAGTTAAGTGCACGCGCTCCACAGCGGCGGCCCAGGGTTTGCTGGTTCAGATCCCAGGCGTGCACCGACACATCACTAGTCAAGCCATGCTGTGGCGGCATCTCATATAAAGTGGAGGAAGATGGGCATGGATGTTAGCCCAGGGCCAGTCTTCCTCAGCAAAAAAGAGGAGGATTGGCATCGGATGTTAGCTTAGGGCTGATTTTCCTCATTAAAAAAAAAAAGAATTTATCAGGTATTTAATAAAAATCTGTCTTGACATGGATCTATTTGGATTTATTCTGTTTGCAGTTCACTCTACTTCTTGCATCTGTAGGTTTATGTCTCTTGCCCAATTTGGAAAATTTCAGGCTCCTTTTTTGAGTATTTTTTCAGTCCTTTCTCATTTGCCTTTCCTTCTGGATTCCAGTGACATGAATGTTAGATCTTTTGTTATAGTCACACAGAGCTCTCAGTCTTTTTTTTTTTTAATCTATTTTCTCTCTGTTGTTCAATTTGGGTAATATCTATTGTTCTATCTTCTAATTCACCTAATCTTTCCTTTCTCCCCTCTTTTCTGCTGTTGCACATCTATTGAGCTTTTTTTTCAGTTATTATTTTTTTACTTCTAAAATTTCCATTTGGTTCTTCTTCTTTATATATTCTATCTTTTTTTGAGAAGACTATTTCTTTGTTGAAGTTTTCTAATATTTCATTTTTTAAAAGTGTGTTTGTAGTTCCTCATTGAAGCATATTTATTATGACCATTTTAAAATATTTTTCAGATAATTCTAATAAATCCATCTTCTCAGTATTAACACCTAGTGCTTATCCTTTCTCATTCACTTTGAGAATTTCCTGGTTCTTGGTATGACAAGTGATTTTTTTATTGAAACCTTCACACTTTTATATTATACTATGAAACTCTGTGTCTTATGTAAATCTTCAATTTTAGCTGGCATCGTCTGATACTGCTCTGGCTGGAGAAGGTGGGATGCCACTTCATTACTGTTAGGTGACAATAAAAGTCCCAGTTCCTCACTTAGCTCCCACTGGGATGTGAAAAGAGGTGTCCTTCATTACTGCTGGACAGGCATGGGAGCTCAGGTGAGCTGAGTGGTTTCTCTTGACACCACAGTGGAGGTGGCCTCAAAATAACTGGGCGAGAGTGAAAGTACTGATCTTCCACTTCTCAGACATCATCCCAGTTGAGAGAGAAAGGAGTGCTTTGTGACGGCCAGATGTGGGGTGGAAGTCCAGGTTCTCTATGGGATCTCCAACGACCGATGGGGCTGAGGGGTGGAGAGGCAGTGGAGGCCTCATTGCTGGCCAACGGGGATGAAATTCTCAGCTCCCTATTTGGTTTTCTCTGAAAAAATTGCCTTGGTGCAGCCACTTGAGGGTGCAAGTCTGGGTTCCCCACCCGGCTTTTGCTGGCTTGGGTGGCTGAGGGGCCATGAGTTTTTCTGTAGGGTTTGGCAGAAAGTTTTATATCTTGCTGTACTGTCCCTTTCCTGTTCCTTTGACTAGAGAGTAGGGTTTGTCAGGCTTTTGTTGTCCGTGCCTGTTGACATTTCTGGGCTGTCAATTTCTTCAACTCCATGTAACTGAGATCTGTGAGACGAAAAAGAAAACTCGGGAGAATTCACCACTACGTCCTTGGACACCTCTATGTCTACCTTTCAAAATCTTCTTGTATAACTTCTCTTTATTGTATCCAGGGATTTTAATTGTACTTAGCTTTCTTGAAGCAGATGTTCTAGTTTATTCTTTTTTATATCTTTCATATTTTTTCTGAGATTTCATCATCTATTCACCAATTATGTATATATTTTCCTGTATGTTTGTGAACCTTTTTATAATAGCTGTTCTAAAGGGTCTTTGTCTGCTAATCTTAATGCCTGGATCATCTGATGGTTAACTTTTGTCAATTTTATTCTCGATTGTGTGTCACATTACTTGCTTCTTTGTGTTTCCTATGCTTTAAAAAATTTGTGTACTGGATATTTTGTATAGAACAATGATGAGGCAGGTAGAGTGATATTTTCTGTTTTATTCATCAGAAAGTGTGAGCTCATTTCTATGTCTTGCACCTAAGCTGAGCAACCAATTATTCAGTTCCTCTGGGACTGAGCCATAGCACTAAGAAGCTTGACTTCACTTCTGGTTAACCCAACCCTTAACATTCCACGCTGCAGCTACTGCTGGGAGATCCTACTCTCATTGGCCTTGATAGTGTTTCAGCCAGAAGCCAGGAGTCTTGTTGAGCCAAGGTATGACCTTTGGATGAAGCAGTTCCAGACACTGGGAAATTGGGTGAAGCTGTCCACATTCTTTCTCCTGTTCAGTTCCAACTTTATTGTCCTTTTCTCCGCAAAATTGGGATAAGTAGAGATAGTTGTAATATCAACCAAAATATTGCTGCATTTTAGGCACACTGCAGACTTTAATCTTTCCCATCTGTCCCCGTCATCACCAATAGTTTGGCTGGCCTCTTTTAGACCCAGTAAAGTGACTGTTTTTGGCGTGTCTTCTCATCCATCTGTCTGAAAGACATGGAATTTGCTCCCACTTGTGCTATAAAGGGATTATAGGTCTAGAAATCAGTTCTTAAGGCTTTCTTCAACAAAGACAGCAAAGGTCCCTGGGGTCTTTCACATCCTAATCATTAACGGCTGTCTTATTTCATTTTGATTTGTTTACTTGCTATTTTTTTCATATATTAGTTTGCTTGTTAAGAGCCAGTTTGTGAACAGATATGTTAAATTTGAAGTACCTGAGGTTTTCAGGTAGAGAAACACCTCATACAGGTAGAGAGGCCATTCCACTCTGAAGCCAAGCACAGATGTAGGGAGCTATGGGAAGGCTTAGTTAGGGAGCTGGAAACAAGGAATTATGGACTATTTAAAAAGTTATTTTATTTTTTCACAGAGGGTGTTCTGTAATAGTACCAAAATTGCTGTACACCATAAACAGAACTTGGACTATTTTATACTTTAGATAATAAAAAGGATGTGATAGAAACACTCTGCATCTGTTTGAAAACACCTACAAACTTTACGTTCATGAACATTCCTTTCCTCCCTCCTTTCACCGCTTGTGTCCTCCTGCCTATGGCTCATCCACCTGTTCACAAGATGTCTCAGTCTTTTCCCTTTAGTCCCCAGGCTCCATCAATTTCCTTTCTTTCTCTTCATTATCTCTAAAGTCTCCTCCTTTTCTGGTTATTTTCCATAATCCCTTAAATGTCTTCAAATCTCACCGTCTTAAAAACAAACAAATAAGTTTCCTCTTCTCGTTATGACTAAGTTCCAGTCAGACTAACCCTTAAGTACATATATGAAAACAAAACCCTGGACAAAACATATAAAACAACTACCTAAAGGCACTGGAGAGTGAACAAAACCAGGTAGGTATTATAGGGGGATTAGCATTTAGAAAAAGGAAAGAGCGTGGGGTTAAGTTTTCTACTTTTTAAGATCTTTTGGGTTTTTTTTTTTACAGTTTCTGATCTGACAGCAGCCTGAGTCAGAGTGGCTACAAGAGGGTAGCTGGAACTCAGATAGAAATGTTTTTGTTATACTGATAGTAAATATGTTTTACTATTATAGAGAACTACAGGACAGACTTCATTGCAAACATAGATACTATGAAGTGTAGCTCATAGTATCATAAACATAGATGAATTGAGGTGTGAATTTCAGAAACAAGACATCCAGTGACAGGGAGCCCAAATGCTATGTACAAATTCTGCACCATACTCTCAACCATGTAGCATAACTAGCTAAGGAGGAAAAAAGCAAACTTACATTTGAGCTGCTGTTCATTGCAGGAGACAGGGGTAATTTCCAATTTCAGTTCATCCAAGTTAACTGCCTGCTTAAAAAAAAAAAATAACATTTTCTTTGACAAAACTTGACAATATAGATACTAAATGCCAATTCACAGTATATAGGACACAATCCAAAATTACTTAAAATCTAAAGAAAGAGGAAACCACAAACGATTCTCAAGAAAAAAGACAATTAATGGAGATCAATGCCAAGATGACCCAGGTGTTGGTACTAGCAGACAAGAATTTTAAGGTGACCATTATAATCATGCTCAATGAGGTTAGGAGAAATTGAATTTCTTATAATGAATGAAAAAACAGTAAATCTCGGAAGTCAAATAGAAATTTAATTTTAAAAATAAAGATTTTAAAACTGACAGAAAATATCATACTTTTTAAAAAAATTATTCAATGGATTTGACAAAGAACAGGAATAGGAATACTACAGGAAAGAGTCTGTGAACTTAAAGATTAACCAATAGAAATTATGTAATCTTAAGAACAGAGAAAAGGACTCAGCCCCTGGCCGAGTAAAGTTCCGCATGCTCCACTCCAGTGGCCCGTGTTCACGGGTTCGTATCCCGGATGGGGACCTACTCCACTCACCAGCCGTGATTTGATGGTGTCCCACATACAAAAAAATAGGGGAAGACTGGCACAGATGTTAGGTCAGGGCTAATCTTCCTTAAGCAAAAAAAAAAAGGAAGAGAGAAAAAAGATTGAAGAAGATATAACAGAGCCTCAAAGACCTGTGGAACAACATTAAAAGTTCTAATATATGTGTAATTAAAGTGTCAGAGAGAAGATACAGAGTGTAGGGTAGAAAAAAAAATATTTGAAAAAATAATAGCCAACTATTTCACAAATTTTTGAAACAGGTAGTTTTATTAATTCAATAAGCACATCGAACTCCAAGCAAGATAAATACAAAGAATGTTACAACTAGCAACATCATTTGCAAACTGCTAAATACCAAAGAGAAAACTTACACAGAAACAGCACCATGGATAACCACTGACTTCTCTTCAGAAGGAGTGAATGACAAAGGGCAGTGAGACATCCTAACGGTGCTGGGAAAAAAATAAGAATAACAATAAATGTTCCACCTACCATTCTCCATCCAGAGAAAATAACCTTCAAGTAACAGCAAAATAAAGCTATTTTTGGATTAAAAAAACTAAGAATTTCTCACCAAAGACCTGTATTACTACAAATTCTAAAAATCTGGACCCTCAAAAAGGAATGAGTATTGGAAACAGTAAATATCTTGGTAAAATTAAAGACAGTTTGTCTTCTTACTCTCTTAGGTACTTACCCAAGAGAAATTAAAGCACATGTGCACACACACATTTGTATCTGAATGTCCATAGCAGCTTTATTTGTAATAGCTCAAAATTGAAAACAAGTCAAATGCTCAACAGCAGGTGAATGAGTAAGCAAATGGTGTTGCATTCATAAAATGGAATGCTACTCAGCAGTTGGAACCGGCTATTGACACATATAACAGCATGCATGAATTTCAGATCATTATACTAGGTCAATAAGCCAGTCAAAAAAAAAAAAAAGAGCACGTACTCTATTCTATGCATGTAATATTCCAGAAAATACAAACTAATCCATAGTAGTAGAAAGCTGAAAAGTGATTTCTAGGAGAGAGTAGGGGGATGGAGAAGGGAGGAATGGATTACAAATGGACAGAAGGAAACTAATTTTAGGAATGAAGTATTTGTTCCATATCTTGATCGTGGTTATATTTTCACAGCTGTACGCATATATCAAACTCATTGCATTGTACGCTTTAAACATATTGTGTTTATTATACATCAATTATACTTCAATTAAGCTGTAAAAATTCCTTAAAAGTTAATGATGAGGGCGTACCCTGTGGCACAGCAGTTAAGTGCACGCCCTCCGCTTCAGCGGCGCGGGGTTCGCAGGTTCGGATCCCAGACACGTGCCAAGTCACCGCTTGTCAGGCCATGCTGTGGCGGCGTCCCATATAAAGTAGAGGAAGATGGGCACAGATATTAGCCCACGGCCAATCTTCCTCAGCAAAAAGAGGAGGATTGGCATCAGATGTTAGCTCTGGGCTAATCTTCCTCACACACACACACACAAAAAAAGTTAATGATGAATATCAATTCCTAGACCAACCACCAAAAAATGACGCAAAAATGTATAGTTTAAAAGCGAATAGTTAAATTAAAACGAAGTTTTAAATAGCATTCAAACAATACAAAAACAAAACAGCAAAGAGGGAAAAAAGAAAAAAATGCAGATATAAACAGAAAACATATAATAAAAAGATAGATCAAAATCCATCATAGAATAATAACGTTGTGTTCATAACTAAACATTCCAATTAAGACAAAGACTGTCAGAATGGATAAAAAAGTGAGAACCAGTTATATGTTGTCAAAAAGAGATACACTTCAAATATCAAATGAAGATGAACTGAAAGTAAATCAATAAAAAAATAGATATAGCGTGCAAACAGTAAGTATAAGAAGGCAAATATCAGTTAAAATGGACTTCAAAAATGAATGTATTCTGGCAGGGGTTGTTGATAATAGGGGCGGTTATGCATGTGTGGGGGCAATGGGTATACGGGAAATCCCTGTTCTTTCCTCAAGGGTAACAGATATATTTTGTCATCCTTGATAAGGTTATTTCCCTTCTTTTTTTATTTTCATTGATCTGATTATCTTGCGGATTAGCAATTTTGTTGATTTTTCAAAACAATATCTTTTGTTTCTATTGATCTCTATTGTTTTTTCTGTTGCGTATTTCATTGATTTCTACCTATAAGTTTAAAAACGAAAAGTTCGAGGACTCATGCTACCTGACTTCAAGTCTTACTATAGAGCTTTGGTAAACAAGACAGTATGCTACTAGCAAAGAATAAACAGATGTATCAGTGGAACAGAATAAAGAATCTAGAGAGCCTAGAATTAGTTGCACACATACACAGTCATTTGATTTTCAACACAGCTGGCAAAGCAATGCAATGGAGAAAGGAATGTCTTTTCACCAAAAGGTGCTAGAAAACAACCTGATATTGATATGTCAGCCTTGCTGACACCTTGCTTTTTTTTTCTTTTTGTGAGGAAGATCAGCCCTGAGCTAACATCCATGCCAATCCTCCTCTTTTTGCTGAGGAAGACCGGCCCTGAGCTAACATCTATTGCCAATCCTCCTCCTTTTTTTTTTCCCTTTTTCTTCCCAAGGCCCCAGTAGATAGTTGTATGTCATAGTTTCACATCCTTCTAGTTGCTGTATGTGGGACGTGACCTCAGCATGGCCGGAGAAGCGGTGCATCTGTGCGCGCCCGGGATCTGAACCCAGGCCACCAACAGCGGAGCGCGTGCACTTAACCGCTAAGCCACGGGGCCAGCCCCTACTGACACCTTGCTTTTAACCCCATGAGAACTGGGTGACGTCCAACTTACAGAACTGTGAGATGATGAATTTGTGTTGTTTTAAGCCACTAAGTTTGTAGTAACTTGTTACATCAGCAATAGAAAACTAATACAGCCATCTTGAATTATAATCTTCAGGGTTTCAAGAACCTCCAATACTTGTGTCTCCAGAGGTTTTCATAGGCTCTTCTTTCTGTCTGAAATACACTGCCCTCCTTTTTTCTTATCACCATTATTTCCATAGATATTTTCTATTGATATTTAAAGTCTTATTTTAATCTCCTATTTGCAACAGGATTAGTTCATCTTCTATGAACCCTTCTAATACCCGGGCTTTCCCCCATCACAGCACTTGTCACATAGTATTAAATTTTTCTGTATTCCTGCCTGTCTTTCTCACTGCCCGAGGCTACTTGAGGCAGAGGTTGTGTCTCATTTATTATTTTCCTCCTTCATCAATCATAATTCCTGGCATATGGTAGGCTGTCAGTAAATGTTTTTTGAATGAATGAATAAAAGTTATTACAAAGTGAATAAATTAACACTATTTGTTTAAAATTTAGTATTTGATAAATTTCATGCATGCCTTGAGATGACTAAAGACAATCACTCTATCTGATCAAACGGCAAATAAGAGGGGGCTATTTATATATGGCATCCTTTAATTTCTTTGTATATTCAATTATTTAGGCAAAGATCTTCAGTCCTGTTATCCCAGTCTCAAGATTGTCATTGCTTACAAATAACATGTTTTTAGTCTTTGAATTTCCTGATCTTAGGTTTAGCTATTTCACTATCCCTAACATTACCACTACAAGTCTGTGTCAGCTGAGTGAATATTTGGCTTTCCAAGACCTAGCTATTTGCATATTTGTTTGTATAAAGGATGTCCTGGATTTTTATAATTTAATCTCCTCAGCCTGGCAACCACAACTGCCTGTATTTAAGTGAAAGGAACAGCTCCATTCAAGGGGAGCGACATATTGAAAGACAGTAGCTTGGAATTACTCTGGATAGAGGGCTGTGTATTTTGGGACACTGATGTTTTCTATGTTAATTGCAAATGAACTCCAACATCATGAAGCCCGTCAATAAATCCAGAGAAACAGGCTGAAACAGGTAAGTAATTGGGGCATTATTATGTTTGGTGTTTATTGAGTTTTTCTTTTTTTGAGTTTGAAGTGACCTTTGAACTTAGTCTCCACTACTTCCAGAAAGAAGAGCTGGAGTGAGGAACAGTAAATGCAACAATTCACAAAGCCCCATAGCCAGCCCCAAGCTGCAGCTGCATTCACATGTTCAACAATTGTCATGAAATAATATTGGGTCCATCAGAAATAATTAAAAAAATGCTTTTGATTTAGAGAAAGAACTTCAGTGATTATATAGTATATGCCCAGATGTGTCATACATAGTCCAATGGTCAGGGCTTCAAATTGTTCTACGAGCCCCATGTCTATTTATAGACAAAATTTTATATGCATGTGTAAGTTTTAGGGGGAGGGAATTCATAGCTTTCTTTAAGATCTCACAGGAGACAGTGGCTGAGGTTAAGAATCATTGCATTTAAAACCACTTGTAAAATATATAGCCCTAAGCTTATTCGATGGATTAAAAATACACTAGGATAAATGATATGCTATCAAAATATAAATTTTTATAATGATCTTTAACATAATTAATAACTCATGGTTATTTTTTATGAATGCTAAACAAAACAAATGTCATTGCATAGAATTTCCTAGGTTTCCTTTTTCTCTTTACTTTCTTTACTCTGCAGTGAGATAATTAATAACCTAAACTTATCCTAAAATATAAAACGATGTTCTCTCACCATGTTTTGCCGAGTGATATATCATTGCAAGGATTTTCAAAGCTAAAGAAGGGTTTTAGAAAATGAATTCTTTGTTACTGTGGTAAAATTTCACTGATCCTTTGACATCTAATTTAGGGACTCTGTGTCTTCAGGCATCATAAATCTTCATCAGCATGGCCTTCAGAGAGCGGAACCTCATTTGCTGCTTTCGCAGGCCATATGAAGGAAGAGTTTCCTTAGCAGTGACAATGGTATATAAAGAACTCAGACAACTCAACAACAACAAAACAAACAACCAGATCAAAAAACTGGCAGAGGATCTAAACAGATATTTTTCCAAAGAAGATGTACAGATGGCCAACAGGCATATAAAAAAATAGTATGGTAATTCCTCAAAAAAACTAAAAATAGAACTACCATATCATCCAGCTACTCTACTTCTGGGTATTTATCCAAAGAATAGAAACAGGGAATACTTTTAACCCTTTGAATATGCTCTATTTCAATGTACAGCAAAATAAAATGGAATATTCATGGAGGTAAGTGGATTATAAAAGTGGGTTTTCAGATTTTAACGATTTAGAATTGCAAAAAAATCTTAATAAAATCTTTGAATCATAACTATTAAACACAGATCATTCTTCAGTAATAATCAACAAGATAGTTTTGTAGTAAAAGAAAAAATTGACTAAAGGATAAGTGCTATCTTGTAACATTCAAGAAATGTGGGTCAAGAAGCAGCCTAAGTGAATCTGACTGGGTCATATTGATTATTTGTTATGAAGCCAAGCCAGTGAAATGTAGAAACTTGTAATCAGAAAGCTTTGATTAGAGATCCAGCTCTTGAACTTCTCATGTAAGTGAACTTTGGCAAATGAATTAACATCTCTAATCTTTAGCTTAGCTTGTTAGCTAGAAATAGTATGTGTACCTTATAGTTATTTCTTGGTGAGATTTAAATTAGAGAATTAATATATTGTAAATAATATAGTACAATATTAATATATTGTACATATATACATATTGTATATATGTATTAATATGTTGTATTCATTTACAATGAATACATTGTAAAGTGTAAATATGTAAGATCCTGTCACTATTGCCTTTGTCTTCTTTAGAGAGGACTCTCTTCTTTCATGCTTATGCTATTTTTAAGCTTTTGTATTGTATTTTAACTATTTGCTTTGTCTCCTCATCTACTCTATAAACTCCTTAGTGTTAGTTCATGTATTTATTGAATCCAACACGATGCTTAACACACCAAAGGGGCTTAAAAGATTTAGATGTCTCAATGGCCACATAAATACACGTACTAAACTATTACTTACCTGATTAATTTGCCATTAGCAATAGTACTATTTCTCTAGTTAGATGTGAGTAATAGTGTTTTCCAGTTAACTCTATTTGAAGGAAAAGTATCTTCAAAACTTGAATGCACATAAACATAGAATTTAAGAAAATATGCCCTTCACCCTCTCTGCCTACATATTCTCCTATAAATACTTCAATTCTAAGCTAAAAATAAAGAACCTTTTGTGTAGAAAGGGAAAGGAGAACCTAAAATTCTACAAATACTCTCCTCTTATCCCTTCATCATGGACAGCATTATGATCACACTCATAATAGCTACTATTTACAGATTCCAAGACCAGTGCTGGTAACTTTCATGAATTATATCATTGAGTCCTCCTAAGAAACCAGCAGTAATCATGATTCTCATTTTCAAAGATGAGGAAACAGATGACTTATAGAGGTTAATTTGTTAATTTTATTAGTAATATGGCAAGATTTATGTTTAAACATGATTAGCATTTATGTTCACAGCTTAATGAGTAATTCAGTTATTTTTCTCAAGAATTTTTCAGTCTATTAAATCAGAAGTTTTAGAAATATCGAGAGAAGGTCATTAGATTCCTTGCAGCCACACCCAGAATTCCAAATGACTCAACAAGCTGGTTGAATATCTATGTACATAGCTAAGCAGGAGAACTACTAAAATATGACTTCTATGAATGGTAAAAGTACATGCCTACAGAAATGTGAAGTTTTTACCCGAAGATGTGGATGAAGATGATGTTGCTATAACTGAAGATCATGTTGCTATAACGGGAAGTCAGTCTCAGCACCGTCATCCACATCTTACCCTGGGCAATGAGGACCAGCTTGAAGACAATAGAATAGCATTTATGAAACATCAGTCAAGGAAGCTACATGAGTAAAAAAGTTTGCCCAGACAGAAGCTATGAAGCTATAAAATATTGAGCCCTAGAACTAGGGTAGAGTGGAGGAAATGACTCGTGATTGATTTTAAAAAAGAAATACAAGTATTTAAGTAAACATGAATTGAAAATGTGTCTATTATTTCTATTCGCTTTTTGAGTAGTTTTCTTGGTTCCCAGGATGAATTCCAGGAAAATGGTGGCATCTTGAGGATACATATCATTCACACTTCTTCACTGCTGAAAGAAATCACTTAGAAAATGTACAGTTGGGAGAATAACATCTTCTGGATTGGAAGCCTGAGATGAGAGCAAGCCAGAAACTGAGGAATTTGGCAGTTTAAGTGCAGATGGAGTCAGATTGAAGAAGAGAACAAAATTCTGGCAGACAGGATACTTCTCACAAGTAAGACCAGAACTTGCAGGAAGAAAGGTGAAACACTAGTCTAAGAAAACCCAGGAGAAGATGAAAGAATGAAAGCTAATAATGTCTTAAAAACTATCAAGAAATCTCCTTTTGAGTCCTTTTATTTGCTGTGAGTCAGTAGAATTTAAGAATGCCTGTGACATCAAGGAACAGGGCTCAGGTAATTTTAATGAACCAAAAGATATGGCAGACACAGTTGTCAGAACAAAAATTGCACCAGACAATGTTAAACAGGCGAAGAAGACTTTTTATTCTAGACTATTGCAAGCAGATAGAGTTGAGTCTAGTTCCTGTTGAAACAAAAGGCAGACAAGGTTTTAAGAGCTGAGAGGTGGGGATCTGAGGCCATTTGTGTTTGTTCATTGGCGTTACCCAAAGGAAAAGTAAACTTCCTCATATCTTCATGACAAGAGGTAGTTTTATAACTTAAAGCAAGGCACCCACTGAAATTAAGCTTCTATCTGCCTGCAGAGACCAGGGAAAGACAGGTACTATCCTCCTTAATGATTACATTTCAAAGAAATGGGTCCCAGGTCCAGAAAGGTAACCCTGGATTTTAAAACTGGCAAGAAACTTTTAAAAAGAGTTACATCTCAGAGGAGCAAGGAAACAATTTACAATTGCAAGTTTTCTAAAATGCTCTAGGAAAAGAGCCTACAGTCAGGAAGAAGGTTGGCTAAAGTTTAGTCAAGCTGAGGAAAACAGTAAGACTCATCTTGGTCACAGGTTAAGCAAACAGAAAAAAAATAAGATTTATGATAGAAAAGCAAGTATTCCTTCTTAGTCTAATATGTTACATTTTCTTCTTCTGCATTTTTTTCTCAAATGTTGTTTTTCAGTATTCAGCCCTAGGACCACCTTTCATCTTTTTCTTTATACAATTTCATGAACTGATATCATCAGCACCCATAACTTTAATTATTGTTTATACGCTGACAATTTCCCACCTATAATATTTAGACATTCAAAGGAAAATATTTTTTGCTCCAAACTTCTAAATTGAATGTACTTGTCTTTTGCTTGTCTTTGCTGAAAAAATAAAAAAAGAAGAAAGAAATATAACGTGTACTCAAGCAAAAAACAAACAAATGAACAAAGAAAAACAAGAATTAAAATAACAAAAGAACCAAAGGGTTGCATTAGAAAACTGCTGTATGTACAGGTGAGTATTCAAGTGTCAATGTTTCTTAAAAGAAAAGATTTGTTACAAGAAGTAATTTGAAGAGCATAAACCAGATATAAATTTCCGGATTATCCTAGCAAAACTAGATAGAGAAAAAATAAGTAAGAGAAAGGAAATATTATGTGCCTAAATTATAGTAAATAGAATTGGTGTTATTATTAGAATAGATTTTTAGAGAAAAGAAATGTATATAAACATATATTTATAGATATATTTATATTTCCTCCATTCATACACAAAGAGTAGCATATCGTATACATTGTTCTCCATTTTACTTTTTCTTAACAATGTATTTTAGATATCTTTCTGTATTACTCGGTAGAGAGACTCTGCCTTGTGCTGCATAATATCTCATTAGGGAAACATAAGGTAATTTATTTGACCAGTCTTCTATCGATAGACCCTTGAGTTTTTTTCCTTAATTGTTTTGCTATAATAAAAAAATGCAACACTAAATAGTGTTGTACGTATATCATTTCTTTTGCCTACCGCTGTATCTGTAGAAAAATTGCAGCACTAGGATTGCTAGATCAAAGAGTAAATCCATTTGTAATTTTTATATATCTTCCAAATTGCCCTCCATAGCTTAGTTTCATTACTAATTAAAAGGAAAAGTAAACAACATTTAACTTAAAATTTTAAAAGAAAACATCCAAATAAGCAACAAAAAAGAGAAGTAATAAAAAGATATTAAATGATAAAATGATAGAACTGGTAAGTGCATTATGATCTAATTCATTAAATATAGAGATATATAATCAGTTCAAAAAAACATAATATGAATAATAAAAAGGGGTAAAAACTAGAGTTATACTGGGATATTTTTAAATAATAAACTATACATAATTATTTATAATTGGATTTAAATATCTCCATTAAATATACGCTATTTTTGAATAGGAAAATATAAATAATCAAATTGACCCACGTAGAAATAGAAACCCTGAACAGGACAATACTTTTCTTCAAGTGTAAATTGATAAAACTCTTTAAAAGACATTGCAATAGCCATCAAAATTTTAAATTTATATATCTGTTGGTCCACTAATAGAGACTTTTCTTGTATATTTGTAGTAGCATTCAAATACATATTTCAAATATATATCACTGCAATATTTTAAATTAAAAATAAATCTTAAATACCCTAGAACTTCATGAATACTTGCCTAAAATAAATCATTACAAATATTAGAATGTAAGTTCCATGTGGGCATGGGTCTTTTTTTTCATGTCATTTTTGTTCACAGCTTTATCTATAGCACCTGGACTAGTGCTTGCACATAGTGGGCCCTCAATAAATACTAAATGAGCAAGTATAGTCACATCTTGCTTAGTGACAGGGATACATCCTGAAAAATGCATCATTGTGTGAACATCATAAAGTGTACTTCGCAAACCTAGATGGTAGAGCCTACTACACACCTAGGCTGTCTGGTACTAATCTTATGGGACCTACTGTCATATATGTAGGCCATCGTTGACAGAAATGTCATTATGTGACACATGACTGTATGATGGAATACTATACAGTCATTAGAAATAATAAACTAGATGTTGAAATAATAAAATTGAGAAAATTTCAGCATATTTTAGTTGAAAAATCATGTTTCATTCAGTTTTTTCCCCACATTTACTTGTTTAAAGGTTATTCTAAGTATACCAAAGGCAAAAGCCATAAACAAAAATATTTATTCTTCTAACTACATCAATTTTTAAAACTTCATACAACTAAAAATTTGCCATAAAATGTTATGAGATAAATGATAATAATGTAAGAAATTTGCAGAATATTGCTGATAAAAGACTACTATTAATATATAAATACATCTTAAAAATCAGTAACCAGGGGCTGGCCCTGTGGCACAAGCGGTCGAGTGCGCGCGCTACACTGCGGCAGCCCTGGGTTCACAGGTTCGGATCCTGGGCGCGCACTGACGCACTGCTTGTCAAGCCATGCTGTGGCGGCATCCCATATAAAGTGGAGGAGAGTGGGCACAGATGTTAGCCCAGGGCCAGTCTTCCTCAGCAAAAAGAGGAGGATTGGCAATAGATGTTAGCTCAGATCTCTTCACTAAAATAAATAAATAAATAAATAAGTAACCAAAAATGAGGCCATATGCAAATGGTTGAATATTACAGTTAGGCAAATTTTAAAGAAGAAAAATAAATGGAAAACAAACTTATATAAACAACACTCCCATTTATTAATAATTAATTAAATGCTACTCCATCAACTGACATTTTAAGTTTGTGAATTTCAGGATCAGAGGGAATGTCTGAATCCTGCCTCTATCACCTACTACTTAGACATGTTTATTAACTTCTTTATGCCTTCTCTATATTTTGTTGTAAAATAAGGCGATGTTATGTATCTCAGAGTGTTGTTAAAGATCAAAGGTTAAAAGTAGGAATGCACTGAATTTCTACTCCTACCTCAATAATTAAATAGAGTAGGCCTTTGAAAATCCAAATAACATATCAACTAGTTGAATGATACTTCTTGGCACTGCAGAAGTTAAGCAAGATCAGTGACCTTGTATGTGATTGGTTATCATCTCATTTAATAAGCATAACAATAATAATTAAAACAAGATCTGCCTTTGGGTATTTGCAAGTATATGTAAGCATTTTAGGAATTTCATTACGTGATTTTGTTAAAATTTTAAAGAGGGATAAACTTTAAATTCTATAATTATTATTAAGAATAAAACACTGTTATAATGATTTTGTACTATATTTAAATTGTATCAAAGAAAAGAAAGTTTGAAGTATTAGGGAAAAAATACTTTTAGCCAGATTTCCTGAAAAGGGACATTGAAAATATTCACAAAATGTATATAATGTTGCAAGACAGCATAATAGAAAATTAGATTTTATCATAATATTAAACATTTGTAATTGTTTAGTGTATTAACATTCTTCACAAGTAAAAATTAACCTTTATGAAATCTACTTAATTTTTACTTTTTAAATTTCATTTATATTATGAGTCTTCTAAGAAGACTTATGTGGGTATTCTTTACATCTTTTGAGAGTGAATTAAAAGCAGGATGCCAACTCTGCCTCTTAAAAACTCTGTCATGTACAGCAATAACAGTGATTAATCATCTATGTCCAGACACAATAGAGTAGGAAGAAAAAAAGAAAATTCAGAAAAAAAGGAAATACTCAAATCATATTTTATGCTTACTAATTAAATGTTGAAACAGTAGATTTTACCAGACTGCTTTAAGACAACTCCTTATAGTTTTGCATTATGTTAGCTAAGAATATAAACAAAAATTTGACTTTTAAATAATTGCTTGAGGCCATCAGCAATTTTCAGTAATTGAAAAGGAAGAATTTTTCCCAAGCTATGAATCTTAAGAACAAAATTTCTTCTAGAAAACACATAACTAAAAAAATATTTTTCCAGAAATGAATTCTGCTCTGTTCAAATGTGCTTAGAGATATTATTAAACATTTCAGTTGAAAGCAGGCACCTTATCATTGGTAGAATTAGTGACCATAGGAACCATTTAGCAGCTGCAAGTTTTGAGAAATTACTGTTTCTGGAAAATGAATTTTGTTTACTAAACTTTTTAATTAATAGAATAATCATAAAATAAAATTCTACAATTAGCGATGCTCCTTTGAATGAAATTTCAGTATTATTCTGCTTTGGTGATATTCAACTTTGGCTTCATTTGGGGTTGACTGTTGATTTTGAGCTTCTAGCCATTCGTTATTCAACTAAAATGAGTAATTTATGCACCTCTTCTTTTGTAAAGTATTTAGCACAGTGCCTAGTACATAGTCAGTAAATGCTATCTAATTAGTATTACTATTACTGGAGCAAATTAAAGCAACTATGTGATATACTTTATCACTTATCTAATTAGATGTTATTTTCTTTAAAAAAATCTTACAGGGGCCAGCCATGTGGTGTAGTCGTTAAGTTCAGCCTCCTCCACTTTGGTGGTCTGGGTTTGCAGGTTCAGATCCTGGGCACAGACATACACCACTTGTCAGCCATGCTATGGAAGTGACCCACATACAAAACAAAGAAAGATTGGCAGCAGATGTTAGCTCAGGGCAAATCTTCCTCAGCAAAAAAAAAAAAAAAAAAATCTTACAGCAATCATTAGTGTCAAGAAAGTTGTAGAAACAAAAGGTTCATCTTATACATTGATGATATAAATATAAACCAACCTAACTTGGACAACTTGTTATATGAATTAAAAGTCTTAAAAATATCGCTACACTCCAGCCCAGACAATTCCACTTTTAGGAATTTATCCTCAAGGAAAAAATCATATAAATTAGCAAAGGTAAACATAAATGTGCTTGAAAGTTTACCTCATCAACTAGATATCAAAATACAGACTAAATAAATAAAAGTGTATCCATATAATCAAGTACCAGATTTCCATTAAAAATTTAGAAAGCATATTTGTTGAGATGGAAATGTTTTAGTAATATACTGCTAAGTGAAAGGCGAGTTATATTTTTATATGCATTACCATATTGTAATTCTAGTTTTAAACAAATATGAATATATATATTCATAACTATTACAAAAATATTATGTATAGAGAGGGGGATAGCAAGAGAAGAATATACCATGACCTTAAGAAAGTGGCCTTATTCTAGAAGCAACACATTGGTGGTGTTAGGCAGTAGCCTGGCATTCGCCTGCAGGCAATGGTGTCATCTGGGTGAACCCGGATGAACCTGGTGAATCTCAGAGAACACTAACATCACACAAGGTCACTGTGGCTGTGATGAAGTGAGATCAAACAAACAATACCACTTGTTAGCCTTGTCTAAGTACAGACAGAAGCAAGGTCACCCTGCAAACCACAAAACTAAACACCTTCGTCTCCTGGCTGAGTGATTGTGGTTTCTTTAGGCTACCAGATTTTTCCTTCCTTCTAGATGAGATTAACCAAGATAATTCTGGTCAAAGAATTAACCTGCTTCCTTACAGCTTCCAATCCAGAGCAAATCCTAGGTGGCTTGAACCCTCCCCAAAATCACTTTGCCCAAATCCTCCAATAAGTCCTTTCTAACCACCTTTGTTGAGACATCCATGATTCTCCATGGTGTGTGCTCTCCCTTGTTGCAATGAGTAATGAACCCAAGTTTATAAAACTACAGATATGTCCCCAGTGGTCTTTGCTAGAAGACATTGAAAATTTATGTAATATATATTGCACAATATTATATTACACAACATTATATTATATACTAACATTTATCTTTAAAGCAGTTGTTTATAAAAATAATGTACATTTTGACTTGAATTCAATTTTTCTTAATAAATAATATTTATTTATTTTGCTGAGGAAGATTCACTTTGAGCTAATATCTGTTGCCAATCTTCCTCTGCCTTGTGTGTGAGCCGCCACCACAGCATGGCCACCGACAAATGAGTGGTATAGGTTTGTGCCTGGGAACCGAACCCAGGCTGCCGAAATGGAGTACGCCAAACTTAACCACTTGGCCCCCAGGACTGACCCAATATTTATTTTTTAAATTAAAAAATCTAATACATTTATGTTGGAATTTCTGTAAAGGAGTTGTTGAAGACAATAATTCAGCACAGTACGGTGGACCCACGAGAGAAATTTCTTTTAAGCTTCAGTGCTTTGAATAGCTGTGGTTTATAAGGACACTGTGAATCATTTTCCTGATGGTATCTCCCTGTATTTCATAATCTATTTCTAATGAAGTATGTGGTTTCCATACATTTTGTCTACTGATATCACCACTAGTTTCATCTTATTTAGAATAATTCTTATTTTCCTGTGCCCCTACTTCTCAAATGATGTAAAAAATAATTTTATCATAGCCTCGTTTTGCAAGCAGCCTTACATCAACTTTGTCAGAAAATTGATTATAAATAAAATAAAATAAATATGTTTCTTTGGTTGAGAGTATAAAAACAGTATTGCTCCTCAAAGTGAGCATTTGGCCATACAAGTATTACCTCAAAGCCAACCACAGGCCTTTTTAAAATGTGGGAGTCAAATAAGAAAAATTTATCAAATAAGCAAACAAGAATAATTTGATCATTTTATAAATAATCAGGACATATGCACGTACACATACAAATATATATATTTATTTATTCAAGATAAATTTTGATGATGCATTGTATTTACTTGTAGAAGTTTGATAATTTTAAGCATTTTAGGTGTTTGCCTTTTTCTTAAAACTAGTTTTCTTACTGTTCAAAATTAACATAATGTAATTATCAGTTGCTATGCAGTAAACTAAACAAATAAATATTTTAAGATTTAAAAATAATCTGAATCTTGCCTCTTTCTTCTTGAGGGAAATTATTAAGATTCAAAGAGAAAGTATGTGGTACTTCTTTAGGTATAATCATGTTAAGATATGACTCTGAGATTTAGAAGACAAATCAAAGGGTCCCTCCATTTAAAAGTTTCTGTCCTATATCATTTTGTTTAATTGTTTTAAATAGAAAGAACTCAGTGTAGCAGAGAAGTTCATGGACTATGGAATCAGATTACTTCAATATGAATCCTTGGCCCTCCTTCTACAAATTATATGACTTAGGGCAAGTTACTTTTTGTGCCTCTGTCTTCTCACCTATTAATTGGAAACGATAATAATAATAATATCTATCTCTTTGGGTTGTTACACATATTAAGTGAGTGATTATCTCTAAAGCACTAAGAACAGTGGCACATGGAAGTCCTATGTACCACTATCTGCCTCTTAGGTGTCATATTGCTTTGTTTTCATTTCTACCTTTTACGTGAAAACTGGAGGAAAAAATAATTTGGAAACATAAGTGTACCTAATTGGAATATGAGTTAAATGAGGTTTTATTATCATTCAAGTCAACAGTCTCCTCAAAAAGTAATTGAGGAGCCAGCCCCGTGCCTAGTGGTTAAGTTTGGCATGCTCCTCTTCTGCAGCCCAGGTTCCATTCCCGGGCGCAGACCTATACCACTTGTTGGTGACCATGCTGTGGCAGCAACTCCCATACAAAATAGAGGAAGACTGGCACAGATTATCAGGGATAATCTTCCTCAGCAAAAAGAAAAGCAATTGAAATTTACCTTAATATTAAGCAAATAAAATCCTGTAGAAAAGAGTTAAATTATAATGTAATTAAGAAATATTTCTTCTTTTTTCCTACTTTATTTTTTGATTGAGGTAACATTGGTTTATAAGATTATGTAAATTTCAGGTGTACATCATTATATTTTGATTTCTGTGTAGACTACATCATGTTCACCACCAGAAGACAAATTCCCTTCAATCACCATACACATGTGCCCTGTCACCCCCTTTGCTCTCCTCCCTCCCCCCATTCCCTCTGGTAACCACCAATCTGATGTCTATATCTATGTCTTTGTTTGTTGTTGTTGTTGTTGTTGTTTTTATTTTCCACTTATGAGTGAAATCATAAGGTATTTGACTTTCTCCGTCTGACATTTCATTTAGCATAATACCCTCGAGGTCCATCCATATTGTCAAAAATGGGAAGATTTCATCTTGTTTTTGTTGCTGAGTAGTATTCCATTGTATATATATACCACATCTTCTTTATCCATTCATCCATTGATGGGCACGTCTTGGCTATTATGACTAATCCTGCAATGAAGATAGAGGTGCAAATAGCTTTTTGAATTAGTGTTTTTATGTTCTTTAGATAAATATCCAGAAGTGGAATAGCTGGATCATATGGTAGCTCTAGTCTTAATTTTTTGAGGAATCTGCATACTGTTTTCCATAGTGGCTGCAACAGTTTGCATTCCCACCAGCAATGTATGAGAGTTCTTTTCTCCACATCCTCTCCAACATTTGTTGTTTCTTGTCTTGTTAATTATAGCCATTCTGATAAGAAGTATTTCTTATCGACTGAGTCAAATAAAACTTTTTGATTTTCCTGGAAAATAGTTATTTTTCCCTTAATTGATTTTAGTGTGTGTGTGTTTCTCAACAAAGCAAACCCAATATTTTATCATGAAAATAACCTATTTTCACAATTTTACCTGACTTACAGTTTATTATTGGTGATTTTGCCACTTTATATTTTTGTATGATGTTATGTAAATCATATAAGCAGGGCAAATTTCAATGCTCTTATTAGTAACACAAAAATTAAGTTATGTAAGCATTAAGGACTACATACTAAATAATAGTTAACTTCTCTAAGTAAAAATAAAACTATAATTTTGATTCTCTGGCTGGTATTTCCAGAAGTGATTTATAATATGATTTTCCCTTTATATTCAAAATTGTTTTCCACCTTCTGTCAAATAGAAGATACTATTTAGAGAGACTTTCAAAGCTATAGAATAGCATTAGTAAATAAATTTCTTATTACATGATAAAAATTACTGTGGATCAATGTACTATCAGCTCTATAAGTCATTAGCAGGGCTTTCAACAGATCAAACCTACCACTCACGGTAGCTTTTCAATTTGTGCTACTATGTAAAATAGAAGCTATAAAACCTATCTGTTAAACATCAGAATTGGGGCCAGCCCTGGTGGCCTAGTGGTTAAGTTTGACACACTCTGCTTCGACAACCCAGGTTTGGATCCCAGGTACAGACTTACACCACTCGACTGTTAGCAGCCATGCTGTGACAGCAGCTCACATAAAAAAAGAAAAAAAGAGGAAGATTGGCAATGAATGTTAGCTCAGGGTGAATCTTCCTCAGTGAAAAATAAAAAAATAAATCAGAATCAGGACAGTGCTTGTATATTTTACCAGTAACTCTATTTTTTTCCTTGTGATCTATGGTTAATTACATAATTCAGACACGGAAATTTGATTTTCTGTGTATAGGTCCATCCTTACATGTTGAAAAATTATTAAAATGCAAATATCTGGACAATAATTGTTGGATTTTTAACCAAATATGTAAAATTAGAAAATAGCGTTTTATAAGTTTTAGCACAGTTGGAAAATATTAATAAACTGATAACAGTTTTAATAGTATAAACATATAGTTTAATGTTAAATGCTTGCTAAAGTTGTGATTGAGCTTCTTAAATACTGGTATGAATATCCCTTTATTGTCTTTGATGGTAACAGGCATAGAGAGTCAAAGGTAAAACACAACATGGTGTTTCCTGAAATTTTAATTTTATTCCAAAATTTAGAGGAGCAAACACATCATTTTATATTAAAATAAACATGGGTGTATTATGAACTAAAATTCAAAAGTTGAAGTAAAGTTTTAGGACAAATTTGTAATATTTTTTGCAACTATTTTTGCAATGGCAGTTCTGGCCATATTTCTGATTTTCAGGAGACTGTTCTTTATTATCAGGGCTATTTGGTGAAAATGTTTAAGAAGTATTAGATTGTTTATTTCTGTCTCAGTTCTTGATAAAATACTTTCATGCTTTTATAATGCCATCATTCTTTCTGGATGATTTTATGAGTAACCTTTCATTAATGTATTCCTTCCATAAATACACATACTCTGCCATGAAACAGACTGTGAACTAAGTAATGAATAAGGTCCCTGGAGTAGCTCATAGTCATGAAATTGGATCTATAAAAGTTATTAGCTATAATGCTACAAACTTAAGGTTCATCCACGCTAAGTGAAATAAGCCTGTCACAAAAAGACAAACACTGTATGATTCCACTTACATGAAGTACATAAAGTAGTTAAAATCATAAAGACAGAAAGCAGAATGGTGGCTGCCAGGGGCTGGGGAGAGGGGAAAATGGGGAGCTATTGTTTAATGAGTATAGCATTTCAGTTTTGTAAGATGAAAAGAGTTATGAAGATGGATAGTGGTGATAGTTGCACAACAATTTGAATGTATTTAGTACCAACGAGTTGTGCACTTAAAAATAGTTAAGATGGTAAATTTTATGTTGTGTATTTTACCACAATAAAAAATATTTTTAAAAGTTATTAGGTACTTTAAAAATGCATCCTTTTTTTTCCTAATGGCTTAGCTTTTAAATTCAAATAAAAACACATCTAAATAGGAAAAACTACTTAACAGATTGTATTAATTGATTCACTTATAAATATTGTAGGGGAGCAAGAACTATTCCTCTGCCCTCTAGGCCCTTCTGGTGTTCTAAGAATTAAATTGACATGAGACAGAATTAACACAAGAAAGTCAAACAAAGTTTAGTAACATGTATGCACGGGAGAAACCCAGGAAAACTGAGTAATTCACCAAAATGGCAGAAGGCACTACCTTAAATACCATCTTCAGCTAAGGACAAAGGAGGATTTTGGGGGTAGAGGCTTGGGACTTCAAAGGGAAGGAAGACAATTTCCACAGAGATGGAAAAGCTAACGTTTGATAAACAAATGTTTGCTGGGCCATCTATAGACAATGTGACCCGAGAGAGAGAAATTTGATAAAAATGGGCTTAGCAAGGATCTTCCCAGTCTGCTATACCCAGAGTTATCTATGGTGATGGCCTGTCCTGGGGACAGGACTTCTATATTAAATTCTTTTAGATAGTTAGGGGGAAGGTCCAAGTTTCTTTCTGATTCTTTTGTTCCCAAAAATAATCATACCAGAGAGAAACATTTTGGAGTGGCAAACTCTGATCCCCTACAATATCTATAACATACAATTTGCACAAATATTGGGATTTTGCAGAGTGAAGAGTTTAAGATATCTGAGATTCTGCTGTTAACTCCTATGTTCTTGATTAGAAGAAAACTTTTAAAAGGATTTCATGAATAGCAGAAAAATAAATGAGTTTTGTGGCATAGTTGAACCTGAAAGTTTGCTTCACCTTGTACCAGATTTTCTCTTAGTAAATATTTATTCATAGCGTCTGTAGGTTCTATTACACCCTATACTTCCTTTTGAGTCCAGAATTTGGTATTTTCCAAAAGCATACTTTACTTATTCAAGCATTTCTGGCATTTTCTGATCAGAATTTTAGTGACTATCTACTGGAAATTTAATTAACTCAATGTGTTTTCTCCAGTGTGTCACCAATACTACAACTAAATAAGTAGAGATTTACCAGACAGTAATTTTTTCTGTTCTAAAAAAATGCTTTCATGTAAATAAGTGTTCTGGGTTTCCACTAATTTCATATAAACATAAAAATTCTCTGGCCTGAGAATAATTAGTTGAATTTAAATCATATAACCACAGCCAAATATATTATTGTTTGAATTGCAACACAATTCTCTTTAATTTATAATCAGACTTAATTGATTTTTTGAAGTAGATCTTAAGTGTGATCACATATTTTTAAAATAACTTTTACAAATGATAGAGTGGAGACTTTCACTTCTGGGAAGATGGATGAGTCATACTGTTTCCTATTCCTCCAGCTAAGTACAATCCCTGGACATTGCATGTTAGAACAAACACAGCAAGACTCTGAACGGTGGAAAGAATATGGTGAACTAGCCAGAGGACTCAGAATTCAGGCAACAACGGGGTGGTGAATCCCCTGGGGTTTTTCTTTTTCTTTTTTGCCTCATGACTTGGAGCTAAAGAAGCTGACAACTCAAAAACACCAATGGACACAAACCAAAAAAAAGCTGCAACAAAAGTCTGCTCTCTCTATCCAGGGGCCCACAAAAAGGCAGCATAACAAAACAGCAAACTTTTAGTCATTCACCACTCTACTCCAGCCAAACACCACAGAAAAACTGTGGCCCCCACCTCATCCATGCCGAGCTGGGAGCCTAGCCTTCCATGCCGCCAGGAGATAAGGAGACCAGCCCGTCCCCTCATTGTGATGGTGTCAAAGACAGAAGCCAGGACTTTTAAGCCCAACAGATGATTAAGGAAGCCTCACCCAACACAAGACTCAGTGGAGGCCATATGGAGAGAAAGGACTTCCATCTTCATCTGGAAGTAACAAGATGCCCCGCCTCACTAGAAAGATATCAGAGGCATAGTGGAGAGTCAGGAGTTTTACCACCATCATTCAGAAATGAGGCTGCCCTCTGCCCTTTTGCCCTCATGGTGACAGTGAAGACCACCTGGGGAAGAATAATCAGGCATTTCTCTCGCTATCAGCCAAGGAAGTATCAGTGGTGTTCTAACGGAGAGCTGAAACTCACACCACCACTCAAAAATAACAGGAAGTCCCCTACCTCCCTCAGGTGTCAACAGAGGGTGAACGGGGAACCTGGACTTCTACCGCAGTAACTAGACAGTGCCTCTTCCTTCCTCTGCTGGAGCACTACTGGAGATAGCCGGCTCAAATGGAAGGTATAAATAACATCCAGAGACTCATAACATCATACCCAAAATTTCAATAGAAAATGACATGTCATGTCAAAAACCAGGAAAATCTCAAACAATGAGAAAAAAGACAATCAATAGACGCCAATGCAGAGAAGATAGAGACACTCAGTGAACATAAAATGAAAGAACAGATCAGCAGAGGGATGCATTAACAAATGAATGCCAAGGTAACTTAACCCTCTGACAATTTAGATACCACCCAGATGGGCATAATTTCTGCTTCCACTAAACAGGATATGAGGACTTTTCCCTGAAACATTCACTTACCCTAAAATTTTAAGTTCGTGTACTACTGAATCCCTGTATCCAGGGGGAATGACCGTAGGAAAGTAAACTGTGTTTCTTTTTCATCAGAAGCTATTCTTAGGATGGGAAAGGAAATGCAGAGTATTATAGACTCAGAGTTAATATGTATCTTCTTTTGGTTCTCGAGTACAGAATTTTCCTCCAGATAAATTGATTAGGTTTTCAAACTCAACAGAAAATATAACTAGCTCTGAAATATGTGATGATAAACATAGGAAAACAATGGCATCGGTTCAGGATTTAATAGGAAATTTTCAGATGTTAGGTAGCTTTAAAATGTAGACCTATACAGTTTTCTCAAGCACCAATTGTTGGCTGCTGGTAGTGTCCAAATCCATGCTGCGCATCACTCTGCTATGTGTTCTCACAGGTGTCCCTGCCTGGGAACATTGTCTCTACTTGATTCCAAGGCTGCACTCTTTTAGAGCAGTGGTTCTCAAACCTTAGCCTGTCTCAGAGAATCTCTTGGGGATTTGTGAAAACACAGATCCTGGGCCCCACCTCCAGAGTTTCTGATTCAGTGAGTCCGGGAAGGCGCCTAAGAATTTGCATTTCTAAGTTCTCCATGATGCTGATGCTGCTGCTCCAGGGACCAAACTGTTAGTAGTTCTGCTTTAGAGGAGCATTTCCTAAGTGTGGAACTGAGATAGGCAGGAAGCTCGATACGAGCTGGGAGCAAGGTCACTCCACCAGGTGCAGCATTCTAATTGCTGGGCAGCTGCTCTTCTGATGTGGGGCACTCCCCTCCCCCAACCCTGACCAAGAGTAGCCCCAAGCCTCACTATACCCTGATTTGCATTGCATTTTTGACCCCCCTGAGGGGGATCACTGCTATGACAGTTCTGGAGATGCCTATGTAAGGAAAAAATCTCCCACTCCCGACGTAAAGGTGGAGACAACGCCCTGATTGGCACATGTTCCAAGACCCTCACCCACTCCCGGACCTGACATTCCAAAACCACTGACCATCACAACTTTGGTGCTGATGCTCCCTGGAGCCTGCCCTCCCCTCCCCTAGGGGGTGTACCTTCGCTTTGCTAATAAATCCTGCTCTGTTAAAACTTCTACTGTGTCCACTCTCAAATTCTTTTGTGTCTGTGGACCAAGAACCTGGGACACACCGCACCGAGCTGACTGGTGCCGGTAACAAAACTGCATTTATTCAAGATTAAACAAATATTCCATACCAAATCTAAAGATATTTTTCAATAAAATATATTAAAATAGGTAATTATGAAAATTGTGTTTGACAAAACTTTATTATTATGAGAAACTCTGTTTTTCAAAAAAATGTTCCACAGCCCTGAAAACCAAAAAACTGAAAATTACCAGACTCAAGTACTCACGATTTCAAATTGCACACAGAAGCAGCATTCCGTAACTGTTCAATATTTTTGGTATGATTGCAGTTGACCTATATGTTACGTCATATTGTCCTTAGTAAATAAAAAAAAAAAGTTACTTAATTCTATTGATTTGTTATTTTTATTTATTGTAAAACCAGAAATTCTATGAATCAAATTTTGATCATTTCATCACAATAAGTCCGCTAGCCCCCTTTTTTTTCTGTCCAGTTATTTCAAGTTAGTTTTAGAGCCCAGAATTTCTAGTGGATACTCCACCAATACCTTGTGAATTACAACATGCTTCAAAATTATATAATTCCAAAAAAAACTATTCAATACCATTTTATCCTATTCTACTCAGTAATATATTCTCTGATAAAGGTGGGCTGACTCAGTATACATTTCAGAATACATTTTCAAGATCAGCAAATTGATGCTTCATCAGATTAGTTCTCATATAAATTTTATTTCTATTTACCACTAAGAACACATTTTTTTTAAAAAAAAAAGTGTAATCCGTAAGTGTGTGATGCAATTAGGACGTCTTCATTTGGACACAAACATTTGTTTTTGCCTGTAAGGTGTATTTTATTTTATTCTGAACAAGAAGAATTCCTGTGAAGTCTCTCACTATAAACCCAGAGATGGCAACATTCCAAAAGCTTTTAAAGTGTCTTTCTAAAATATTGGCAGGAAACTATGGATTTTGGTGCTTTTATTTTGATTCCTTGTTGCATTTTTCCATCATTCTTTTGTTTCCTTTCTTCTCTTGGGAGGATACAATAATTTGCAAACAATTCTGGGGCTTGCCTGGAGCGCTGTGAAGCAATTGGTGGTGACAGGGAATTACATCTTGTTTTAAAGGGAATTGCTTATAAGGAGGTAATTTACACTTGAAGTGGGCGGAAGAGAGCTGGACCTGTAATCAGTGGGAGGGACATTTATCCGCCAGCAGCACAGTCCTCCCCATGGACAGAACCCTGAAGCCAGGCAAGGCAGATATAAACACTTTTCCACAAGTTGGCAGAAGCTGAGCCTGGGATTGTTTGATGCCAGGTGATTGTTGCCAGGATGGTGGGCTTGGGATAAGCTAGAAAAAGCCAACCTGTGTACGGCTGTCTTCTCTCCTTTTAAATAGTTTGCTTTTTGAATATAAATGCCCCATTTGACTTTCTGTATATGAACAAGTCCTGTCATGTTGTATGATTTAAAACAATTTTAAGAGTATAACAATTTTCTGAGATGAGCATAGTGTGTTTTTCAAGTTAGCAGAGCAAGATTATCTGGCTAGAAGTGTTTAACCTATGGTTTCTCATTGTTATCTCAAATCACATATAAAGAAAAATTTACCTTTTCTCCTATGAAAATTGCCTCTTACTCTTATATGTTGATGATATTTTATAGCATGAAACTGTAGTGATTGGCTCTGGAAAACAATTGTAGAGCCTGGAAGAGGGAAGAGGAAAGAAAGAAGCAAGGAACCAAGGCAGAAGGAAGAAAAATGAGATGCTGATTGCTCTGGTGAGTCAGAGAGAACCCCGGCAACACAGAGGAGGCTGAATCCAGAGACGTGTCAAGCAAAAATTGCACTGGACAAAGTTAAGCAGGCAGGGAAGATTTTACTCAAGGCTATTGCAATAGGGGAGAGAGAGCGGAACTAAAGCTGAACTCAATTCCACTGGAGCAAAGCCTGGGAGTGTTTTTAAGGGCTGGGATGAGCTAGTGGAAAAGTACTGGTGGATGGTAGGGGGAGGTTGACCAATGGGGTGTGATGAGCACACTGAGTTATTTCCTGAATTTGCAAATTTTTTGCTCTGTGTTTGGGCCATACGTGTTTGCTAATTGGCGGCCATCCACTGAAGTTAGGTTCCTACCTTCCTGCAAGATAGGGATGCTATCTTCCTTTGATGATTACAATTTCAAAGAGATGGCTCCCAGGTTCTCGAGAAAGGCATTCCTGGTTGTAAACATGGCAAGAGACTTTTAAAAAGATTTACACATATCCCAAATTGGCAGAGAAAGGATTTGCAGTTACAAGTTTTCTAAAGAAAATGTTCTAAGAAAAGGGAGGTCAGGGGCCTAGAGTCGGGTAGAAATCTGTCTGAAGTTTCATCAAGCTGAGGGAAACATGAAAGCCATCAGAAGGATAGTCTCTATCATTTGATAAACTCAGGGCATGGGTTTGTTCTGCTCTAGAAAATGAACTGAGAGCTAGGATGATCTTTACCCCAGAACGGCACCTAAGTGGAAGCTTCAGTGAACATCTACCTTAAAATAGGAAGATAATCACAGGCAGTTACAATGAAAGGTGTTTTCATTCCAGAAGTCTAACTTCTGTGGGCTCTCTCTGATTGCCCACGGTGCAGGCTTATCCTTTTTTATATCAAAATCATTGTACCCTTATTGTAAGGCTCATGTTAGGTGGCCATGCACACTGTTACCACCTAGGGCTTCAGCCCAAATGCCTTCTCTAGTCTCATATGCTCTGAATTAAGCTAGATTTTCATAACTGCTTTAGTTTAAGTCTCACACTAGTGATGGAACTGAGTGAACCTTCTCTCCAGTTGGTCCTACCCTTGTCTACTCGCATTCTTACCACTCAGATGACATTGGGAGAGAGAGCTGCCTCATGCAGCATCATTTATAATGTCTCTACTGCTCCTACAGAAGGATCTACTAGACCTCTAAGGTTCCCTTTCAAAACCCAGCATTCCTTCTCTCCCTTTCTGAGGACAATTGTCCTAAGTCAAACCTTCTCCTTCTGAGAATGGGGTTTGTGGTGGCAAGGCATTCAATTCTCCCTTGAGTTAGGGGTTCTACCTTAGCAGCCAGTGGGCCACATCCAGCCCCACCTGCCTTATGTTTGGCATGATCAACGTCCTGTTTTTTAGTTGCATTGAATACCTTTAAGTGCTCATGGCCCCTCCAGCTTGTGGTAGGTGCCACCACTCGTTCTGTCTCACTTGGCTGGATTCACACATTTAAGTCATCTCCCTGGGCCCTTCAAGCATTTAATTTAAGGTTTCCTACCCTAGGAGTTAGAATGGACAACTATATCTAATTCTTTTATGAAGGATAAATTCAATATAATAACCCTTGCAAAAATGCCTAAAGCTGAGTGAATACTAGTAATTCTATTTATTTTCCTCTTTTCTGGTAAGGATGGAACAAAGACTGGAAAGTGCTGCAGATAGAGGATGGTGAGTGACATATATATTGTCAGGCAAAGTGCTAACAGCTCTTCTTACTCTCCTTTTAGGTTTTTGCTCCCCCGGTGTATGTGCAGAAAAATATTTTCCTTCAAATGGCAAATGCAGAGTCCTCAATACACACAAGTATGTTTCTGACCACAATCATCGACAACATACTGTGGGAGATCAAAATTGGCCACCCCAAAATATGTCCCTTTACCTTGATTATTTTCTTTGACAGACATTTGACCTCCTCCGTTAACTGCCTACATGAATGTACCTCTGGGTATGGATAATTTACATTCATAAGGGGAATCTTCATTTGTAAAGGTATCTCCCTCTCTGTACTGGGAAGAGGGGGGATGACCTTATCTCTAGAAACTCTTATCAGTACGAAGGAGGGGACTTAAATCTGCATACTCTTGATTACTGTGATTTCTGTCTCCCTTCTGTCTCCCTCCCCACTCCCAACATCCTCCTTTGTCTTTACCTAAATCTATTTAAGGTGAAAACCTCTGCCATTTGTCTAGAAACTCAGTTTCCCTGGTTTCTCCCATGTATACATGTTATTAAACTTTGTTTAATTTTCTCCTGCTATTCGGTCTCATGTAAATTTAACTTGTAGCCCAGCCAGGAAGGACCCAGAGTGGGTAGAGGATAGTCTTCCTCCCCTTCAATACTCAAGCAAGTATCACAGCAAGAATAGAAAACTGTGTGAGAGATTTCCTATTAGAGAAAGGCAATAAACACAGCATCAGAAACCACCTGAGAGCTATGTGTCTTTGTCCTTAAACTGACATTAGTTCAATAAACTAATTATTCACTGGTGAATAAACTAATTGTTAATATAGTGAGATATCATCTCACACGCCTACTCATACACATCATCACACACATACAAGGAGGTACACACACTTATCCATTATAATTTTCTTCCTTTGATCTATTTTGAAATTAAATGTGGGAATTCCATTTTCCTAAAAGGGCTACAGCAGTATTTTTGGACCCACATGCTCCTCCAGGAAGCTACCACTCTTTATCATGAGGTGGAATCTATTTCCCTTCCCTTGACCCTGTGCCGGCCTTTGTGACTTTGCGATCAAGAGAATGGGGCAGAAGAGACGCTGTGTAACTCTGAGGCCAGGTCTTAAAGGCTACATGGCAATTCCCCAAGGTTCTCCCTCTCTGTCTCTGTCTCTGTCTCTGTCTCTGTCTGTTTCTCTCACATGTGCACGCACCTTTGGATAATTTCACCACCTGCCTTTGAGTCTTCCAGTTAAGATACCAGACTTCTGGAGCAGAGAGAGAAGCCATGCTTGTATCCAATCCAAATTCTTGACACACAAAATCCATGATCGTAATACGTAATTGTTTTAGACCAGTAATTTGGGGGTAATGTGTCTTACAGTAAACTAATCGTAATGGAGGCAATGAGAGTTGTGGCTTGTATATAGTTTAACTATTTCTGTACTTTAAAAGCCCATGTAAAAAGAGCTAGGGCCTTTTTCACAATGGAAAATTCAGTTCTCTGAAAAGAAAGGCAATTGTCTGAATTACCACAGATGGTGACTCTGTGGCTGAACTCACGGCAGCCTGAGGATCTGAGAGACAACAGACATTACTTAGCCTAAAACTTTCCCAGTTCACACATTCTGTCTAAAACTGCCTTGATATGTGTTTATCTAGGCTCCAAGTAATGTCAGAGCTGAGAAATGTGCTCTGGTTGATTTTCAAGAATTGTCTGCTGCTGGAATTTCTACAAAGTTCAAACAAAACTTCATTCTATGGTGGAAAAGTTTATTTGAGGCTGGGAAACTTTTCATCCAAACCTGACATCCCCAACCATAGCCTCTCAACATCTTGCAGAGTTTATAAGTGGATTACAGGAACATGAGTTGATTTTTCAAAGAAAATATTTGCCCCTGCTGTGTCTTTCACTCAGGATGCCTAACCCTCTTACACATCCTAATCTTATCCATTGTTTAAAGTCTAACTAAAATCTCAGAGCAGTGAAGTGGGCACAAATGACAGGTCACATTCTAGGTGTGTTAGAATCTATATCCTGGGCTCATATGGTCTAAGAACATCTTCCATTCTTCAGTTATTCAGTGATTGGAAAGACAGCATGAATATATGGTAAGGCCATTGTCCTTTAATTTAACAAGGAATTTCCACTGCATGTTCATCGCTGTCTAATGAGTTCACCTAATAAAATCCTATTCCCAGATCTCACTCTTAAATAGATGACCCAAAGATCTTATTTGTTATTTCCCTCTCCAGTAAAAACTTTCCCAGAATCCTTTTAATCTTTTTATTCTGGTGAAAAATTTATCCTTGATAAAGCATTCTTCATTAACTTAGTAGTGTAATAAGTATCTTATTCTTTTCTTCTATTAATTCGAGTAAAAAATAACTAACTACAGTATTCAGGGTTTGGAAACCAGGAAAATAATGATGCCACTGTAATAAATAGGAAATTCTGAAGGAAGAGCTGATTAAAAAATAAAAATTTTGTGACTTAGCTTCACACACTTTATGTTTAATATCTATGTAGAATCATCCAGAAGAACCTGAAACTAAGCGAAGAGGTCAAGGATAGAGCCATAGTTTTGAGATTTGTCTCTACAGAAATAATAGCTGAAGTCGTTGAAATGAGTTAGCTCTCTGAGTGAGTGCAGAGCAATAAGAATATCACTTACTTAGGTATTAACTCATGATATATTTCCAATTGTCTTCAATTCACCTAAACATGTTATTATTACTTAATTCTATGCATGGTTTTGTCAGTTTCTACATATCAACCAGCCACTACTATTCAAACCACCCTGAAGTTTCAGACATGTTAGAAATGAGTCATTCATTACAAATATTCATTGTAAGACAAACCCCACTGAGAAGCTAAGAAAACTCTAATAAGCACCCTCAATCTTTCTCATTATTTTAAATGTCTGCTAAAATGCCCAAAGGAAAAAAAGATGTCCTATATATTGGACACATATTCAGTGCAAGGCACTGTCCTGGGCACTAGAGATACAATGAAGAATGTAACAGATAAAAACCCTGTCTCACGAAATTCATTTTCTTTGGTGATGGAGGCGGATGGAGACATACAGTAAACAAACAACGACTTAAAACATATAGCATGTCAGATGTTGCTCTGTGCTACAGAGAACAGTAAATTTCGGGAGAAGGATAAGGGGATGCGGGGCTGAAGGTAGGAATTATGATTTTAAATAAGGGGAGTAGTGCAAGCCTCACTGAGAAATGGCAAGTGCACAGACCTGAAGGAGAGGAGGCGTACCTGGGGGAAGAGTGTCAGACAGAGGGACAAAGAGTGCAAGGCCCTGGTGTGGCAGATGACTGCACGTTGGAGGAACAACAAGGAGGGCAGTACAGGTGGAGGGAAGTGAGCCAGGGTAGGTAGCAAGGGAGTCAGAAGGGAGGTGGGAAAGGGCAATCACACAGACCTTCAAGGCCATGATAAGGATGTGGACTGTTCCCTTTTGTAAGATGGGAAGCGTTTAGAAGAATGTAAGCCAAGGAGGGACATGAGCTTGTCTTATATTCTATAAAGATCCTCCTGCCTGCTGTTTTGAGACTAAGTTTGTGGAGGTAAAGTGGAGATAGAGAGGCTATTGTAATAATCCAGCCACCATTAAAAGTAGTTAGGGCAGGGTATTTATCAAGAGATGGTGAAAGATAACTAGGAGGATTTAATGATAGGTATTAGGAGGAGGATTGATATGAAAACTCAATATATGAAAAATAGTATTAAAATATTTCAGAATAGATTTAGCATAAAACTAGGACTGGTGGTTCAGAGTCAATATAAATTGCCATTGTCTCATGAGGTTGGATTAGAATATTATTTACGTGTCAACCAGATTATAAATGCCTTGATTTTACAATACATGCTCTGTAAATATTTATTCATTTGACTTTGACTTTGAAGTTGCAGCATATTAACATATGGATCCATCAGTCCTGTTGGCCACTTGTTCATTCTCTTATTGCCATATAATTATTTATCATTTATTTAAATGTTAAAATATTCTGTAATTAGAGCTTCTCGTGAAAATACTATTTGACATAAATCCTCGTTAATGATTAGAATTTATAGAGCTATAAATCAACTGGATGTTGTTAGTATGAAATAAATACTATGGATAGAGACTTCTTTTTTACTCTATCATGAAATGATTTTGGATAAAACTGTTAGAAAAAAGTATTTGGATCCAAATCCTCAACAAGAGTCATTAGTATTTACAAAACATTTTAGTTATCACTTAGAAAATATGTTGTAAAAGTCTCCCTTGAGGAATTACAATTTTACATATAGAGAAAGAAGGAGAGGGAGAGAGAAAGAGAGACAAGGAGGGAGGGAGGGAGAGAGAAAGAAGAAGAGAAGAGATTTTCCAGGCTAAGCATGTCCCTATGTCCCCGGGCCCAAATGATTTTTGGGTTACCCACTGCTTCGGATAATTTATATCATTCAAAGTCTCCACTGATGTCAGTAATGATATGATTTTAGGTGTATACTAATCTGAAAATTGAGCAATATATTTGGGTGCATGTAACTCAGGGATTAACAACCTTTCTGTGACCATCTGTCTACCTCTATACTATAGCATTGTGGGAAAAGAAGGGAACAGGGTGGAAATAAACAAAGGGCTCTACACACTAGAGAAGATCCTCCAGTCAAATATATCTTCCTCCTCTAGGCCATCAACTAGAAATCCACTGTGAAGCAGTAAGTACCTCTTTTTAAATGCAAATAACCCCTGAGAAGATTAGGTACTGGCTTTGGGGTCAAATATATCTGTGCTTGAATCCTGGCTCTGCCATTTATTACTCATGTGACCTTGGAAAGTAACTATTATTTATCAATCGATTTTTACGGAGACTTGCTCCCTTCAATATAGTAGAAAATGCCCGCTGTTGTTGATTAACTGCAAATAGCTTCTCTCTCTCTAAACTATGCATTCTTTTGAAATACTGGATTCCTCCTCCTCTCCATCCCTAGGCCTCCTTCCCTGCCCCAGCCTTTATACACACATACACACACAAGGAGTAGTCTTTCCTGGGAGAGTTATATCACTTTATTCACGTATTTCTAGATAGAAATCTTTCATTCATTTATTTATTCATTTAATCAGCTAAAATTTATTAAGCATCTACGACATGCCAGTCGGTATTATGGACCCTTAGGACACACCAGGATACACAACAGAAAGTCATCCCTGTCTTCATGGAACTTATCTTCTAGTAGAGGATGCAGATGATAAATAATATATATAATAAATAATTAAATTCTATAGAATTTTAGAAGGGGATAAATACTTTGAAAAAAAAGACTGAGTGGGATACAGTATGTGGGCAGTGTTAACCATAAGTTAATTGGTTATAAAAGGTCTCCTTGAGAACGTGACATTTGAGTGCAGATTTGAAGGCAAAGGAGTAAGTCAAATATATAACCGAAGGAAAAGTGTTCAAGAGAGAGGAAACGGGAAGTCCAAATGGCTGGAGAGAGTGCCCACCCTGCCTAGCTGGAGAAGAAGGAGAAAGAGAGACCAATAGGGTTGAGTCAGACCTGGCAGAGCCAGGTTCGTGAGTATGTGACCACTGCAGTCATACAGAGCCTACACCCAGAAGAGCCCTGGGCTTGGGGTTGAATGTTCTCTGGCCGCTTTCTTGAAATTATTAATAATGTTGTCTTTGAATTTGTGTTTTGTAAGTGTATGCTGATGGGACAACGGAGCATCCTTTAGAGCTTGGAGCCTCAGTGCATGCTTGATACTGCCTTCCAGGGCCTCCTTGACTTCCCCCCCGCCTGTTCCCCTGCACCATGGGGGCCTGGTGGGGCCTAGATGGAGAGTGGGAAGGGTCGGGTTTGGAGGTTCACCCTCCAAGGTGTCTCAAGGTGGAGCATAGCAGTGACCATCTGGTTCAGGGCTAGTAGTGCCATGGGCATTCCATGGGTGACTCGGTGAGGGAAGCCTCTCACCCATCACAGATCCACGTACCTATGGCATCCTGGTACAGAGTTTGCCGTATCGTGATTGTTGCTCATCAGCTGTGGGTTGGGGCGGTGAGCCTGGGGGAAGAGAAGACACCTGGCTGGACTTCCCTGCTCCCAGCTAGAGCACAGCCTCTGCGTCCTGCAGCTGCTGGGGAGGAGGGAGAGGGAACCCAGGAGTCAGTGAGTGTCCTACAGTCAGTAGTGGGCAGGGTCCCTGGACACCAGTGAGGGCCTTCTCTTCCCCTGGGGGAGTGCCACATAAAATAACAATTTAAATACAACATGATAGATCAAGATAGACCAAGAAAGGAAGAAAAAAATCTTTATTTTAGTACTTTTAGCAAAACTTAGAAATGCAGAAAAAGGGACTCTGCATTTTCATTTTACACCAAGTGCCCCAAATTATGTAGTCAGTCCTACAGAGAGATAAAAGAGGGCCAGATTCTTTAGGACCTTATGGGTTTTTCATTTTAAGGACTTTCCTTGTGAATTTTTGAGAAGAGTCGAGACATGGCATAATCTGCTTTGTATTTTGACAGGATTCTGCTGTTGTTTTGATAATGCCTAGGAATGGGTTAGGAGGTCATTTCCAATCCAGATGATAGATCATGGAAGCTCAGACCAGGTAACAGTGAAGCTGGTGAGAAGTTGTCAGAATCAGGATAGAATTGAAGGTGGGTTGAGGTAATTTATTGACGGATTGGGTAGGTCTGTGGTTTACACAGGTATTTACAATTTCCAAAACTCAATGAACTGTACACTTATGATCTGTGTATTTTACCAGATGGAAATTATGCCTCAATAAAAATAAAAGTAAAAACAAAAGCAGTGTGCAGAACAGTTTTTATGATATGCTCCCAAGTGTGAAGAAAACAAGAGGGGCTTTCCTTCTTTAGACAAATGTTCTCCTGTATGTAAAATAATAATTTCTGGGAGGATAGACAAGATACAAATAGCAGTGTTGGCCTGTTCAGGGACTGGGTCAGGAAATGAGCAGAGAAAGAGAATTATTCTCTGAAGACATTTTTGTAATTTCTGAATTTTTTTAACCATGTAAAATATTACCTAATAAAGTGCTAACTAAAGATATTTCAAATTAGTTTATGCATTTGGCACATATTTAAAAGTTTCCACTATCCAGTGTTAAAAGAATAAAATATTTCCTAAATAAATATAATAAAATACTTTGTTGAAGATAAAATTACTTTCAATAGCAAAAAAGAATCTCTGGTCTGGGCTAGCATCAGGTATTAACAATAGCCTTCTCTGGTGTGCTGAATCCAAGAACTTCATAATATCTACTCATGACAAGACCAAAGAAAATATGCTTGCTTTTTACATGTCATTTTTGGAAAAGGAGGCAAAGAGGCTTTAATCAAATATAGTGAAGTAGAGGAGTCAGAAAGTTGCATTCTGTCTTTGGCAAAATCCAAAGAGGGGAATAAACGAATAATTTTCTGAGACTAATAGAAAATGGACAGAAAGAATTATAATAGGGACAAATCGCCACCCAAAGAAGAGATTACCTGACCTAAGGTAACAAAAGCAAGCACCGTGTGCTCAGGCTGAGAATAACAACACCATCTGCTCTGTTTGGACCAAACATATCTCTCAAAACAGCTAACTGTGGTAGTCTCGCTATTTCTCTTTGCACACTCCGCTTGTTGTGCTCTAATTGTTCACCAACATATCAGAGGAATATTTTAAAAATATAAAGCAAATCTTTTCACTCTCTCACTTAAATCCCTTCCAAAGTGTTAACAAGGTCAACAGTGGTCTGGTCCATGTCTATCTCTACTTTCCCATCCGTAGTCACCTTCTTTTGCATCACCTCGGCACCTTGGCCCTATTCATCTTTTTCTTGCCTCAGAATCTTTGTAAACACTGTTCCCTGTGTATCTAATGCTCTTCTTCCTACAATGCTTTGCCTGGCTAAATCCTAATTGCACTTCAGGTCTGAATAAATCTCATTTCCTCAGAGAGGCCTTCCACGACTTTCTGATCTTAGCTACTAGCGTTTGTTATAGTCTCACCGTCACTTTTACTTAATGATATTTATCATAATATATAATTTTATAATTATTTCTTTAGCTTCTATCCCCTGAGGATGCTGCTGACACTATCAGTACAGGAACTATGTCTGTTTCATTCATCACTGTCTATCCAACACCTGACTGGGTGTCTGACATAGAGAAGAAGCTCAGTTAATAGTTGAATGAATCATAATCTAGAATTAACCAGCCCTCCTTTCTTTCAAAATTTCCATTTATTTAGATCAGTGATGTCCAATGTGAGCCACATGGGTAATTTTAAATGTTCTAGTAGTCACAATTAAAAAGGACAAAGCAACAAATGAATTAATTTCTTTTAATAATATATTTCATTGAGCCCAATATATCAACATATTGCTGGTTTAACATGAAATCAATGACAATTATTAATTAGATAATTTACATTTTCATATTAAGTTTCTGAAATTCTGTATTTTATACTTAAGAACATCTCAATTTGAACTAGTCACGTTTTACATGTTCAAAAGCCTTTGTAGCTAGTGGTTACCACATTGCACAGAGCAGGACCTAGAATCTTCAAGATGAAGAGTTTTGGCTTCTGTCTGCCCACAGTCATTCACCTGACAGCTCCTCCTCTGACCATGTGCTCCTCCCTACTGTTTCCAACTCCCATGAGTCACCTCTCATTTTATACTGGTCACTGAGCAGAACTTTAGAATATCGGCCCTCAGTAAGATGCAGCCACCTTCCCTCAGGCTTTAGGAAAGGGGAGTACGCGGGGCAAACTCCTTGTCTATTTCTTCCCTGTCTTTCCGACACACCTCTACGTAAGCTTATGTGTATGTGTCTATCTTTAATGGAGAGAGAATTAAAATCAGTAGGCTCTGACTAATTAATTCAAAGTTTGAATTGACTAAAGAAAATTACCCATACGAAAGGATAAATTTGGTATTCCTTAACTATGACTGCCTGCATCACATCCCACAATTTAAGAGAAAAAGACAGAAAGAGCAAATCCTTCAAAAAGATCCTCCTTGTGTGTTTAAGTCAGATCTTGGCCCCCCTTTCCTGACCTAGGGCCCCCCTCTTGTCTCTGAGAGTACTTCCTTCTCAGAGTCCACAGGGGACATTCCACTCCCCTGTAGGACAATTGCACCCCCATACTCGAGTTTAAACCAGTAGTTCTACATGGAAAATAATACTCACTAAGGGGTATTTGGGAAATTTGTGGGTGCATTTTTGGTTGTTTGGATGTTGGATTTCCTGCAACATGTAGTATGAGAAGAATTGAAAGAATTGCCCCAATCTAGCAGATTTTCTGATGATTAACTGGATATTCATGTAGGATGTGTATGGATATGTATGTAGGTGAAGCATGTATAGTTAGAGAGAAGTGACTTTTTTATTTTTTTTTTATTTTTTTTTTGTGAGGAGATCAGCCCTGAGCTAACATCCGCCAATCCTCCTCTTTTTTTGCTGAGGAAGACGGCCCTGGGCTAACATCGGTGCCTATCTTCCTCCACTTTATATGGGACGCCGCCACAGCATGGCTTACCAAGCAGTACTTCGGTGCGCGCCCGGGATCCGAACCAGCGAACCCCGGGCCGCCGCAGCGGAGCGCGCGCACTTAACCGCTTGCGCCACCGGGCCGGCCCCCGAGAGAAGTGACTTTTTTAATTAATACTATATCAAAAATGGTGACTGACTATGTATACTTGATTAGAGAAAACTAAAGAAAACAGTTGCTCAGCAATTTTTTGGTTTATAATCAAATTTTAAATGATATTTCTATCAAGGATTAGTAAACTGCCCATTTTTTAAAATTTTTTATTAAGTTCAGATATCTGAATCAGAAAAGGGTAAAAACAGAATCAAGAACAAGAATTGTTCGAACAGTCAGCTGGGGTGGGGTAGAGGATGGGGAAGAACCAAGCTGGTTAATTTTTACATTATATATACACACACACATACACACGCATGCAAGATTTATGGATTAATCTTATTATTCTCTAGATTTTCAACTAATTATTCTCTGGCACTAGATGAATGTACATGAAACTCTCTGTTGCCCTTGTATGATGTGAAGCAATTGTAAATAAATATAAAATGTGTTTCACACATCATTGCGATCTGCCTATTGATAGCAAAGGGTGAGAAGCGTTTTTGTGTGTATGAAATTTTAAGTGCTTTGTCAGAGCAAAACACCTGCTTGTAGAGCCATTCTCACATCTGAATTATCCTTCTTATGTTAACTGACTTATTTAAGAGAAACAGCAAATTCACTTGCTAATTCAGCAAGGGTCAAGAGTAGGTTAGGGAAGGCATCAAAAGACCAAAGGAGAAGAAGCATGTGGGAACTAAGTTATTTCTTTGATTTTATCCACCAGACAGAGGCAAGAAAGAAGCCTAATATTCTGAATTTCATCATAGCCCATTCTGGTCCAGATCACCGTGACCTATTTAAGCTAGAAAGTACCTACCTAATGACTAATATGGCCGACTGGCTCCTTTACTGGCTTTCTGCGAGTAGGTGATCAGAGCGTTGGGTCAATGGCAATGTCACCTATGTATTTCGAACTTCTGTTGCATATCGTGCTGCTGAGAGGGCAGGGACTGGAAATTGAAAAGAAAGACATAAAGCAGCAGGGCTTCAATGTTCTGACTCCACAGAGCCTGCCAGCCATATGGCTTTCCCAATGCCCTGGAGTGCACACATGCGCGCATACACTAGCACATTTATTTCTTGGGACCTAATTATTTCATAGAGTTTCCTTTCTGTTTCTGCGTATTGACAGAACCTGCAGTTGTCTACAGACTTTCAAATTTATTAAATTTGTTATTAAAAATGTTGAGAAATATTAATTATGAAAACCAGTTCTTTTTTTTTAATTGGGTCTAAATTAGCAATGAAAACATAGTAAGTGGATAACTCAAGTGAGCCAGAATAAAAGACCATGAAGAGAGGCCTGGAATCATGGAAGCTTTGATGGTTAGAGTTAGAAAGGAACTAAATATTGTATAACCCATGGTCTCTCTCCTTTTTTTTTTTTTTCGCTGAGGGGAAGATTCACCCTGAGCTAACATCCGCTACCAGTCTTGCTCTTTTTTTTTTTTTTATTATATATATGTATTCTTTTATTGATGTTTTAATGGTTTTTACCATTGTGAAATTTTGGGTTGTACATTTTTGTTTGTCCATCACCATATATATGACTCCCTTCACCCCTTGTGCCCACCCCCCACCCCCATTGCCCCTGGTAACCACAATACAGTTTTCTCTGTCCATGTGTTGGTTTATATTCCACATATGAGTCAGATCATACAGTGTTTGTTTTTCTCCTTCTGGTTACTTCACTTAACATAATAGCCTCCAGGCCCATCCATGTTGTTGCAAATGAGATAATTTTGTCTTTTTTTATGGCTGAGTAGTATTCCATTGTATCTATATACCACATTTTCTTGATCCAATCGTCAGTCGAGGAACATTTAGGTTGCTTCCACTTCTTGGCTGTGGTGAATAATGCTGCAATGAACATAGGGGTGCATAAGCCTCTGGATTGTTGATTTCAGGTTCGTTGGATAGATTCCCAGTAGTGGGATGGTTGGATCATAGGGTATCTCTATTTTTAATTCTTTGAGGAATCTCCATACCGTTTTCCATAGAGGCTGCACCAGTTTGCATTCCCACCAGCTGTGTATGAGGGTTCCTGTTTCTCCACATCCTCTCCAACATTTGTTGTTTTTTGTCTTGGTGATTATAGCCATTCTAACGGGCATGAGGTGATATCTTAGTGTTGTTTTGATTTGCATTTCCCTGACGATTAATGATGTTGAACATCTTTTCATGTGCCTATTGGCCATCTGTATATCTTCTTTGGAGAAGTGTCTATTCATTTCCTCTGCCCATTTTTTGATCGGGTTGTTTGTTTTTTTGTTGTTCAGTTGTGTGAGTTCTTTATATATTATGGAGATCAACCCCTTGTCAGATGTATGTTTTGCAAATATTCTCTCCCAGCTGGTGGGCCAGTCTTCCTCTTTTTGTATGTGAGCCACCACCACAGCATGGCCACTGACAGATGAGTGGTGCAGGTCTGTGCCCCAGAACGGCCGCGGAAGCAGAGTGCACTGAACTTAACCAGTAGGCCACCAGGGCTGGCCCTCCCGTGCTCTTTTTTTATGGCCAAAACCCATGAAGCTCTAAGAATTCAAAAGATGTGCCTGAGGCACTCAGGACCATGAGGAGTGGTACTGAGAGGACTAGAATTTAGACCACATTACTCCCAGCCCAGGCCCCTGTCTAACCTACCAGGAGATACATGGACACTGAAGGGAACAATCGAAATTTTGGACAAAGAAATGGAAGACAATAAAACTGCAGAGGTTGAGATCATAGTGTATATTCCCTGTTTATGTGATACGTGGATGATCCTTACCATGGCAGATGAAGTGGACTTATTTAAGTCCCCTAATATTAATGTTTTACAACCTCCTATTTATTTTAAATAATGTTAAGTGATAGTAAAGTCTATTAAGAGTATTTAGGAAATTTAAAAAGTACCAGCAATTATAAAAGAATAGCTCATACTTGTGTGATGCTTAGCTCATTTAGACCACGATGTTTGCAGTTCTTTTAATAAATAGCAGTTCAATGTTCTGAGTGTAATATATTCTTTTTGTTTTTTTTGACAAAATTCTTCCAATTTACTACATTTACTTCATTGCTCTTTCTTAAAGGAATATAAGAATACATAAGCATACATAAGAATATGAGGAGACATATAAGATGTTACAAGAAATACACTGTTCCATCTCCAGCTTAAATAACAACATATCCTGCCCAATCTGCAAAAAAAGATTCCATATACTTTACCTGTAAGTTTGTAAAGTTCATACTGATCTAAAAATTCCTTTATAACACCAATATGACAGATATATCCACATAGAATAATTTCTTAATGTGTAAATCCTACACCTTTAAGACTTCTAAATGTAGGAACTTAGTATATAATATATATTAAATTTCTAATGTGCCTTAGTGACCAAAGTTTCTAAAGGGCTATATATTCCTCATTTAAAATAATAATGCAATTTGGAAGTGTCCAGGACATACATTCTTTGGTATTATTTCTTTAAGAGCTGCTAAACAACCTTCAGAGTTTCATGGGCTAGCAATAATTTTTTTCTTATTTCTATTTATATAAAAACTTGAGAACAAATCTTCATTTACATTTACTACAAGTCATATTCCTTGTTCATCTGGGAGATATGGAATAAACAGAACATATGTTCAGAATTTCACAGGAGAAATGAACTTGTAAATATGGCAATCACACTATAAAAAGGCAGCTAAAAAAAACCTTTTCTGAATTTTAGTTTCACAGAGAGACTAGTTATTTGAATGGTGTTAGGTAGGCCATTTTATATTTTATCTTTAAAAAACGTAATTTGTTCTTTGTAATCATTTCCCTTTTCCTCTACCCAGCTAAAAAACAAGATATAGAGTTTTCTTTTGTAGTGTTTATATCTCCAAATTTTTGTGGTAAAAATTATGATGGATATGTGTATATATATTTAGTGCCTCAATTAAAGAAATAGTAGTTTGACTTAGAAAAATAAATGTTGGACCAGGGAAGCAACAATCCAATTGACAATCTGCACTTAAGAGGCAACTTCTGCCTTGTCCACTCCAGGCAAGTAGGGATTTTTCTGGGCCCTACTGGACCTTTGTCGAGTGTAGTCCTCCACTGTCAGGGAGAAAAAATTTTCCTTATATACTTCTAGGTTCTTTGGCTAGTCTAATAATTAAATTGACATAAGACAGATCAACAGGAGAAAAGCAGACAAAAGTTTAACAACATGTATACATGGGAGAGACCCAGGAAAACTGAGTAACTCCGCAAAATGGCCAAAGCCATCACCTTAAATACCATCTTCAGCTAAAGCAAAAGAAGCTGTTGGAGGTGGGGAGTCAGTTATGGGAGGTTACGAGGAAAAGCACAGTAAACAGGGATAAGGTTGTTATGCAGATTTAAGTCTCTGCCTTCTCCATTGACAAGAGATTCTAAAGATTGAGTCATCCCCGTCTTCCTGGTACAGGGAGGGAGACGCTGCTGCACATGGAGATTTCCCTTGTATGTGCAAATATTTCTTACAAAGCATAACTTCTACTTGGTTTTCAAAGCTTCTCCCATGTCTGCCTCTTCCTTAAAAAATAGTCAGCCTAAAATAATCCTTATGCCAAAGAGGCATATTATGGGGTGGCAAATTCTGCTCCCCTACAACTCCCTTAACTGAAACACACAATCAAATCAGCACGGCCTTCCAGCCACTACAACATGACATTGTCCTTCCTCCTTGGCTTGGGCTTTTTGCTGTATAATTTCACAAGAAGTTAAAATGTTTCTAAGTGAAACCAGACCTCACATGTTTATTGTCCTTCTATCTGTTCCCACAAACTGGCAAAGCCTTCACATTCCATCATTGATTGCTGTTGGTTTTCTGTCCTTAAAACTTGCCACTCTTTTCTCTTTGCCCACATTCCTGCCACACCAGCTCGGTGAAGAGCTTCATTGCCTGTCAGCTAGAGCAAGTGGAGCAGAGCAGCCTCTTAAATGGCTTACCTGCCTTCATCTCATCTGCCCCCCATCGTGTCTCCCACTCCCACCGGAGAGTTATTCCCAAAATGCGAATTAAGGACAAATCTCTCCTGCTTGAAATCCTTCACTTTCTCCCTCCTTTGTAATTAAGTTCCAACTCTTTAGTGTGGCCTTCAGGCTTTTTGGGAAATCCCCCCTCCCCAGCTTATTTCTCCTGCATTCTTGTCCCTTTGCAACTCCATCAAAGTCTTAGGCTCAACTGATCTAATTAGAAATCATCCAATGTGTCACACTCTTCGGTTTTTGAGCTTTCAGCTTCCTCTGCTTGCCTTCCTTTTAGCCAGGTTACCTCAATCTAAGTGAAGTTTTCTTGACTCTCTGGATCTCAAGTGAGTTAGAAACCCTTGTTTTGTGTCCTCAAAGCACTCTGATTTACTCATATCTAGTCACTCTCTAGGTAATAAATTGTCTATTTGTTGGTTTTCTTCCTGTAGACACTGAGGTTTTCAATTCAGAAATTGAGACTTTATTTTACCTTTTCTTTGAGTTTCTGAATTTCCAATATTTAGCATAAGACCTGGTGCATAGTAAATATTCAATGAGTGCTTCTTGAATGAACAAATGAAAGCATTGTTCTCTTGAACTCCCTAAAATATCACCAGAAAATCTTTTAATAAAGCAAAGCTAAGTTTATCACAACGCACTGCAGCTAGCAAGAATACCACCTTAGCAGAGTCGTGGCAATGTCTCAGAAGTGGGAAGTCAGTGGAGAGTATGTATAGGGTTTTGGAGTCTGGGATCAAGTGAGTTAATTGGGAAAAGTTTGTGATGTTATAAATTAATCAAAACAGCAAGATAAGAGGATTGAAGCAAGTCATATTAAGTGAATCGTTGCTTGATAAGTGAGCTGTTGCCCTGGTAACTAGATGGTTGTCTTAAATAAATTGATTTTCAGAAATTAACTAAAACAAAAGTGAAGTCATTTATTAGTTTACAGAGTGGCCTCATTGCTAATCCTACTAGCTGTGTCATGTTAACAATGGTGGTTCCAATGCTCAGTTGTTGCATCCCTTCACCCCTAAAGTTGCATCCTCCTCTTTTAAGATGATTCTTAAAGCCCTTCCAGGTAAAAATAGAAATGCCACCACTCGGTACCACCCCTCCTGATGTGCAAATTTGGTTAATATCAGACATTTCATAATATCATGCTAGAGAAGAATTCTTCCTCCCTCAGTGAAGCAGACACAAATGTCAAGCCACAAAGCCGAGTGCAAGAAGTGCAATTTCTTTTATTTTTTATACATTTCTGCATAAATTCATTTTTATTTTTTGAGCTCCTATTACATCCATTGACAAGAATTAAATCTCAATCAACTTAGAACCACACACACCTCTGCTGTCCCTTGAGTTATATATTTGTTCTAAGGTGCTTAGCGAATGCCAGAGGAAAGCCACGTGTGAGTGGTGAACACATCCGATCCTGGGTCTGGTGGTCATTTGCGCTCACTGACATCAAGTGAGATGTTCTTCACGTTATTTGGCCTCCAGCCATCAGTCCACATAAACATGTTCTCTTCATGCCATCCCATGTAAGGACATTTCAAGCCTGCCCATTCTCTGTGCCATGGCGGCTTCAAGCTCTACTGAGAAGAAAACCTTCTACTCTATTCTCTCTGCTCTGAAGTGCATGGGACCTATGTGGAGCTGTCTCTGTCATTTCCATCCTGACAACCATACTGATACTCCTTCAACTACACAGTATTCTGAGAGCCAAAGGACTAGTTAAAAAAAAAATCAAACAAATGAAACAAAACAAGCTAGCTCTGATTATTCTTCCCATTCTACTGTTATACCAGCTACATATTGACTGTTTTGTTCTGCTGCATTGTCCCTTCCTTCAGCCAGTAAACCTCAATACCCTAACTGATGCCTGATGTGTGAAGATGCATAGAGTAATAAGAAATATTGAAGATGAAAAAGAATCATCAGCTAATATACCAAAATAATACCCCACTGAGTTTCAGATTATCTGGTGTTCTCCCAGAGGTCACCATCTGCAGCCAGCTTAGTTTCTCTCAGTTCCTCGCTCTACCTCACCATCTCCTGCCTAGCCCCCTCCCTTCCAGCACTTGAGACTTTAGCATGGATGAAGTCAGCTACAAAAGTTACAACACCACCAAGTTGAAGTCCACTAATTTTTGTTTCATTGAGTTTAGAAAGAAAACTTTTTGACTTTCAAAGGCTGTGAAAAGATCTTATGCATCAAACAAATTACCTTAATTATAAATTGTCTGCTGATTTTCATCTCCAACTTATATGTCTTCAATAGTCTTAATTTTAGGGGGAAAAACCCAGACATTGCTGAACTTGCCTTAAGATTTAAAAAAAAAAGATATAGTTCTAAAAATTTTAGCCCAAAACAGATAAAGATCCAAAATAATCATTTCTCTTTAGTATAATGCAGTGGTTTTTAAAGTGTGGTCCCCAGACCAGCATCACCAGTATCAATTAGAAACTGTTTAGAAATGCAAATTTGGGGCAACATCCCAGATTATTGAATCAGAACTTTGGGTTCCAGCAATTTGTGTTTTAACAATCCTTCTAGCTGATTCTATATGCTAAGGTTTGAGAACCATTGATATAACAAAATTAGGCTCTGAGATGGAGTAAAGCAAAAGCTAGCATAGAGTTATTTCACTGAAGTTCATCATTCTTTGTAGAACTTTCCTTCTAATGACAATTCCCTGCAGATTTTCCACCTATGAGCTTTTAATATTCAGGAAAGACTTTTTTAAACTTTAGGTTTTTGCCTTTCTTAGGCTTGTGATGCATTTCTGCCCATCTCTTCTGCAGAAAGAATAGGGATTTTGCTTAAACAAGCCTGGATGCTTATATTCTTTAATTTTTAGATTAAAGAAAATAAGTGACTTTCTAACTATTGGGCAGCACAGAGCTTCTGATAGGGTTAACCCAGGACTTCTCAGAGGGTAGTTCTCAGTCAATACTCTCTAACAAACTCTTGTTGTAATCCCCATGCCCACTAAAGTTGGAGAATGTTAGACCAGAGAGATGATTGGGAATGTAGAGACTTGTGGCCAACGTACAAGGCAACATTCTCAGAATCATTCAGTGTAAAAATTGACAAGTTAATTTGTGTAATTGTCTCACACAGAAAATATTAGCACTTTCATGTGACTTAAAATATCTTTTTTCCCCTTATCCTGAGATTTCACATTCAAAGAAAAGGTATGCGGTGTCTCATTAGAGTCAAATCAAGTTTATAAAAGTGAAAAGCATGACTCAAGATGACCAAGATGTAGGAGTTAAAAATCTATTACCTAGAATTCTTCTGTTCACAAGTACATCACGTACATATGCAGGTACATTGAAAGACCTCAAACTATCCCTACTTCTGGCAGGCTCAGTGACAAGATTTTTATAGACCTGTACCTGTGAAAGTCGAGGTTAGGTGTTCAGAGCCTCAAATATTTACATGCAAGAATTTAATTAGAGAATACAGAAGAAAATAACAACAAAAAAGATGTGTCATTTGGAGATTTTGGAAACTATAAATTCCTGATGTTTGACCTAATTATATTCAATCTTAGAGCAAAATATAAATATCTATTAGCAAGTGTCACATATAAATATAGGTGTTTTTCTCCAACTAGCCCATTCAAAGCATGTCAATCTAAATGCCTTGATTTTATATATATCTCTTAAAATGAAAATGTTAAGAATAAAATGTTTTAGATATCTAAATCTATTAGTGAGTATTCTATTACATTTAACAGCTAATTCTGAACGTAAATATGTAGGTAAGTTTTTGCTTTTGGTTATTGATTTTGCAATCATCATGGGTACAATAGTATTATACAGAGAGGGACAGAGTGATCCACTCAGAATCTTCTGAGTAATAAAGGACTCTTTTCCCCTAAACCACATGGTTCCACCCTGCTAGACTCTTGTCCTGCCTGCAAATCTGTAGTATTACTCAATAAGCATAAACTCAATAACTGTAGTCTTGAGTATTTGACCAATAAACTGTTGAAAATCTTGGTATTAAATCTATTATTTTCCTTTTTTCTTTCTGTGGGTGTTAATGCACATGCATGAGTGTTTGTGTGTGTGTGTAAGTGTGTGTGTGTGTGGTGTGTGCAGTAGTTATCTCTTCTGCTTTATGGGTTGGCACTTCTGCTGGCAGCAGCCATGCCTTATTGCAAAAACTTTCTAATCTAAAAGCCTCATTAGAATTACATGTAAGATAGAACAATGGTTCTCTCACAGTCCTGGCTGTGTGATTTTTAAAAATGTAAAGAATATCAATGGCTAACATTTATCTAGAGCTTTCTATGTGCCTGCCAGAGTTCTAAGGTCTTTACAGATATTATTCCATTTAAGCCACACACAGGGATCCTGCAATCATATCAACCCCTTTACACAGATGAGGAAATTGATGCTTTAAGAGCCGATTAGCATGGAGTTGGAATGTAAGCCTGGGTTGTCTGACTCAGGTTCTGGGCCCTACCTGCTAGACTTTACTGCCTGGGCTCCAGCAGAGGACTGGGGTTTGGAAGACAGCATTTTACATGTGATTCTGATCCTCAGCAAGTTTTGAAAACAACCAAAATCAATTTCAAGTAAGGTCTTGAAAGGGTCTTCTCTGAATCATACATATGCGTGTTAGGAGGTTTTTAAACATTGACATTTTTGTTTTCTCCTGCTAGTGTCCAAATAGATTTGGTTATGAGACAGCAACTGTGAGCATAGAAACCTGTCCACAAGTCCCAAAAATCGGAATTAGAGAATATGAAGAGGCCATAAAGAAGATCTGGTTATACTTTCTGAAGAAATAATCTTCCCATGTAATTCAGTTCTTCCATCTGAAAACACCTGATAGAATTAAGTAGAACATCCAAACTGATGGCTGATCAGAAGAAAAAGAGATTAACATAAATTGTACACTTACAATATATAAGGAAATGTATATTCTACTGCTCTGATGTACATTATTTCAATCACTCTTAACCTCAGTTTCCTCATCTGTAAACTAAAAATAACATTTTCCACTCAAAAAATTGTTGTCAAGAGTAAATCTACCCTGAGGTACTACTATACTCTATGGTAATTATCCATCAGTAGTAACACTGGAGATAGAGATTGCAAAAAAAAAAAAGTCTTTTCTATTCATAATCTTTTCACAGACTAGTGGTACTGAAGCCACATTGTTCCAAAGAAAGAAATGATACAGAGTGAATTTAAATTGGGCTGACCTCAAAATAAATTTATTTGGGCATGTTTTATGCATTCCATAACAAATCAAGATAAAGCAAGATCTAGGCGTAACAGCCTCTTCATTCTGACTCTCTCCATTTTGGCATTTGGTCAGGTAACTGTTAACATTATAAAAAGCATTTGTACTTCAAAAGATAGCTAATGACAATCTATTGTACTTCTTCCACATACTCACAGTGGACCATTAGTCATCGTGATTAGCACTTCCAGGTACTTTCAGGAACTATAGCATTTGTCTGAGCCTTCTTTCAGAATTTGAATTCATTTCCACCATCTAATACCACTAAATGTCACTGAAAAAAAGGAAACATTATGTCCAACTATTGCATGAAATGCAAGAAAAATTATAAATATTTCCATAGCTACAGGTAATAAAAGCAGAACATCCCAAGATGTAAACCAGAATAAAAGTGATGAACAAGTACATTGGGCACCCTAAATTCTTTTCTCTAAAAGCAAGTAGGTTAAAGCACAAATAGCTGGGGCCGGCCTGGTGGCATAGCGGTTGAGTTCAAGCATTCTGCTGAGGAGGCCCGGGGTTTGCCGGTTCTGATCTTGGTTGCGGACATACTCACTGTTCATCAAGCTATGCTGAGGCGGCGTCCCACCTAGAAGAACTAGAAGGACCTACAACTAGGGTATACAACTATGTACTGGGGCTTTGGGGAGAAAAAAGAAAAAGAGGAAGATTGGCAACAGATATTAGTTCAGGGCCAAGCTTCCTCAAAAAAAAAAAAAGAAAGAAAGAAAAGATGCCCCAACTAAACTCTTAAAAAAAAAAAAGTACAAACGGCTAATAAGTAGTGGACACCATTCTCTTAACTAGTGGACTCAAGTACACGTATAGCAGGTAGGCACAGAGGGGTGAAAGATTGCACACACACACACACACACACAAGCAACCTATCACAATCATGTTTGCACCAATAAAATTCTCAGAAAATAAGTACCAAGGGTACCTTGACAAGAAAAGGGACGACCAAAGGGGAGAAGTTAGAGCCTTGCTCACTTTATCTTGATTGTTGATGTTGTGAGGTCTCTAGCAGTATGGGGACATAATTAACATGCATATCGTCCCCTTCTTACCTGTGGCCAGATCACCTTTCCTCTCTACTTGCAGAATCTGTTTTGCCCTCTTTAACGCTGACCTACTGAGAGCTCATCAAGTCAAAAGTAGGTCACTGTACCACTCTGTTGGTTTTGCCCACATGAGGCCCTGTAGTAGCTCATACAGCCCCTTAATGAAGAGAGTAGAGAAGGATGGACTGTAGCACTAATCGACTGTGTGGAAGCACTGTAGGCAAACTTAGAGCAAGTTTAACTTGCAAGTTAGTTTAAGCAAGTTAAACTAAGATAGTTTAACTCATTTTGCATTTTTTATTATGAAACCATTATAAGATATGTTGGTTTTTCTTAGAAATCTTTTAGGATTCTTTTCTCTTTAGATATAATTAAAGATAGTTCAGGATTATGTTATGCATGTATTTTACTTTTTTAAATATCCAAAATTGTTTGCATATTTCGGGGTCAGTGAACCCTGATGGAGTTTGCAAAACAAGGTATATTTTTACTATCCAATCATTTTAGGCTTTTTCCCTCACCGATCCCAATAGTCTGGAAAAGCTCTTCATAAGAAAATAATAAAGCAATAAAGAAGTACCTTTAAAATAAATACATTTGCTATTTTTGAGTAATAGAGGATACAATACAACTACAAAACAAGTATAGAGAATTAAGAAACAAGAGCAAATATATAAGAAAAAAATCAAATGGAAAATTTAGAAATAAACAATATAAAGTAAAATCTCAATGACAGACTTTTATCTACAACAACATTTTAGGTTTGATGTTTAGAGAAATCCTTCCTGATTCAGAACACTGAAAAATGCTGGATAGTGTTTGTAAAATATATTTTTTAAGGCATGGCTGAGCGAGTTGGTAGTACAAAGCACAATTCAAAACCAGAATTTAGGGATCTCAGATCCACAGGGGTCAGCAGACACTGGAGTTAGAATTGGAGCTGATCACATGTGTTTACCTAGAGCCTAAGATTTAACTAAACATTCAAATCCAGGACAAGGAGTTAAAGCCTGGGGTGAGAACAGGATGAAAGGAGCTCAGGAACACATGAAATAGAGCCAGAAACCCCAAACTTCTAAAATCCCCTGGTGAACTAGGGAAAAAAATATGCCTCATGGAGAGGGTTGTATACTAACCTAAACTGTTTCAGCCATGTCACTAGGTATATAGGGGAAAAAAAATTATCTATTAAAAATCTCTAATCACAAGGCCAGCCCCTGTAGGATTTGAAAAAGGAAAACAGAAAATACAAAGTGGTCTGGAGTTGCTAACGCCCATATATACGGGAAAAAGAAAATGCAAATTGTATCTGTAGTTACATACTCTAAACAGAAGCCTTAAATATTTCCTACAAGATTCCAAGGAAATAAGTATACACACACACACACCCCTTCCAAAGGAAAAAAGCCATATTAAGAAAAAGTCTTAAATAAAAACATAATCCAAAATGAGACCTACTCAGAGTAAAAACAGTAAAATTATCTAATAAGCAATAAATCTTATAAGAAAAATATACAAAATACTTGTTATGCTTAGGGCTGTAAAGGAAAATATCAAATGTACGTTGAAAGAAAAAGAGACTACTTTTTAAATTCAAATAGAATGTAAATATAAAATATAGAAATTAAAAATTCAATAGGCATATTAAAGAGCAGATTAAAAAGAGACTTAAAAAGCTTTGATAAATGTGAAGATATATTTGAAGAAATTACTCAGAATGCAGACTAGATAGATGGTGTGATGGAAAATATGAAAGTAAGACTACAAGCCATGAAATACTTGTGAGAAGACCTAACATATGCAAAATCAGAATGTCAGAAGGAGAGACTAATATATGGAGAAGAGATCATATTTGTAAATAATATTTGTAAAAACACTTTATAGGATTGATGAAAAACAAAAAACCCGATAGATGTCAAGACAGCAAACAAAAAGAGATCCAGGGGGCAAGCCTGGTGGTGTAGTGGTTAAGTTCACGCCCTCTCCTTTGGCGGCCCAGCCTTCACAGGTTCGAATCCCAGGCACGGACTTATGCACCGCTCATCAAGCCATGTGTGGTGGTGTCCTACATACAAAAAATAAAGGAAGATGGGCACAAATGTTAGCTCAGGGCTAATCTTCCTCAACAAAAAGAGGACGATTGGCAACAGACATTAGCTCAGAGCCAATCTTTCTCACCAAAAAAAAAAAAGAGAGATCCATGCCTACATACATAACAGAGAATATTTTGAAATCTGCCAGAGAGAAGAGATAGATAACTGCAAGTGAACTACAATAAGACTGACAGCTGACCTCTCAGCAGCAACAAAGGCAGCCAGGAGAGAAATGCTTAATATTATCAATGTGCTAAAGAAAAGTAAGTGTTAACTAGAAATGTGTAGCCTCAAAATTGTATTTCAAGAGGAAATATTAATAAAGATTTTACAGGTAAGTAAAATTAATAGTTTACCCCAAACCAATTTCCATTAAGAGGCCTTATAACATATATGCAGTCCTACAGCAAAATGAAAGAAAATTTCCCCAGAAAGAAAATATGAGATCCAATAAGTAATGATGAGACAAATAAAAATATTTGTTAGATCTAAAAAATCTTTATAAAACAATAACAATTATTTTTAATGAGGTTTAAAATAAGGGCAGAACTATGATACTAAACTGCAGTAATGAAAGTTGCTAAGAGTTGATCCAAGACAAAGTATTCTAAAGTCTTTGCTTTGTGGGTATGAGTAGATTGGTTAAGGTATTGGTTGATTCATAGTTTGCTATATTAAATACGTATGTTACAATTTCAAGAGTAAACACTAATTGAATAGATATAAACGTGTAACTGTTAAACCAATACATGGAGGACAAATGAGAATAGTAAACGAACACATAAATTCAAAATATAAAAGTAAAGTCAGGGAAGAAAAGAAAAAGAAGCATGGAAAAAGTGAGATACATTACAAGTACAAAGTAAGATAGTGAAAAGAAGACTAACACATTAGTAATCATAACAAGTGTAAATAAATTAAGCTGATTAAAAAACAGAGATTGTCAAACTGTACTTTTAATCAAGCTACAGTCTTTTTCATGAGTAATTCATGAAATATAAGGGCATAAGAGTTGAGAGGAAAAAGATAGGAAAAGTACATTACTCAAAAACTAACCAAAATAAAGCTAGAGTAGTTACATTAACATCAAGTAAACATGGACTTTAACATAGAAGCAACACCAAGGATAGAGAGAGTTACTGTCTAATGATAAAAATTTTAATTTACCAAGAAGATAAAACACATTTAAACTTATAATCACCTAAAGTCTCAGACTGTATTTTGTAAAGCTGATAGAAACATGGAGAGAAGTTTAAAAATGCAGCATCATATGGAAGCTTTCAATATATCCCTTTCAATTTTTATAGATGAAACAGGCCAAAAAGGTTAAATATAGAGGAATTAAAAGCACAACTATCAGCTTCATATTATGTCTTTATTTATACAAGATGTATTTACTGATCTCTTGCTAAGTGTCCCATACTGTTCTAGTCCTGGCTTTTCAATCATATTTAGAAATAGAACTCGAGTAACTTTAACATATTGAAAGAAGTGATATCATATGTAAAGATCAGTTTGCAAATGCAATAAATATAAATGATAATAATATACAATTGGAAATTAAAAGACTTCCAAATAAGTTGAATACTTAAAAAACAAAAACAAAGAATATATAATGGAAATTTTAAAAGACTTAGAATTTAGAACTTTATGACAATAAAATGACATATCAAAGCCAAAAGTTAGTTCTTTGAAATGACTAATAAAACAGGAAAACTTTTATTGAGATCAATCGAGGAGAAAACAAAAGAACATTAACTTATGTTAAAAATGCAATAGATAGGTATCTATAGATAGTAAAAAAGATGGGATGTCTTATGAAGAACTTTCAGAAAGCCTGAATTATCTTTAAACAATAAAGAAATTGATTCAGTATTTTAAAATTTTATAAGAAAGAAAACATTCAGCCTAAAAAATTTTAAGGTGGAATTTATCAAATTTAAAAGCAGAAGTTTTCAATCCTGTACAAACTCTTCCTAACAGATAAAGGAGAAATATGCCCAACTCACTCTAAGAAGCCAGTGTAAACTTAAAACAAAAAAACAGACACAGGCAATACAATAAAGGGAAATTACAAGATCACTTATGAAAAAAATGTACGAAAGTACTGAATACAATATCCAGGAATTGAACTGATGGTGCATTTGAAATAATCAATCATGAACAAACTGTACTTGTCACATTGTAAGATTAAAAGAAAAACGTGATCTTTACAATAGTTGCAGAAACTTTTTCAAATAGTTCAAAATTCATTCATGATTTTAAAAAAGCAGTTAGCAATCTTGGACTGGAAGGGAGTTTCCTGATCGTGATAAAGTTTAGGTACTAAAGACATACAGCAAAAGTCATTCTTAAAGCTAACATGTGAGCCGTATTCATTTTAAATTGGGTAATAAAATAAGGATACCTACTTCTATTGTTTCTATTCAATATATGCAGGTCCTGGTCTAAACAGTAAGACAAAAATATTGATTGACTGATTGATTACTTCAGAAATAAAGAATAGAAAGGAAAGAGAAAATTATTCTTTGTACACAATATGATATTCTACAAAATATCTATAGATGTTCAAATATAATTAGGAAATTTTTGCATGGCTATTTGTAAGAACAATTAAGTCTGCTTATAAAACTCTTTCTAACGAACTATTAGAATATAATGTTTGTAAGCATACTATCCATTCCACTTCCATAAGATACAAAAATAGGAGAAATTAATCTATGCTGTTAGAAATTAGAAAGGCGATTTTACTTGGGAAAGGTTATTATTGGAAGGGAATGTGAAAAAGACTTTTCGTTTGCTGGTAGAGTTCTGTTTCTTGATCTAGAAAAAATTCATCAAACTCTACAGTTGAGATATTTACATTTTTATGTAAAATTATTATACTTTAAAAAAGAAAACAAGTAACCCAAATACTTTTTTAAAAGTAAATTAAATTATTTAAAATGTAAGTTAATTAAAAGAAAAATTAAACAACTAGATTGAAAGAATTTAAGAAATAAATAAATGTAGAGATATACCATGTTCTTGGATAAAACAATCTATTATAGAAAGATATCAGTATAGAAAGAGCTCAGTCTTGGATTGACCCATATATTAAGCCCATATTGCAACAAATTTGGAATTTGTTAAGCTGAAAGTAAAAGTTATCTGGAAAAGCTAATAGCCAATCACACACCAAAATGCTACTAAAGAAGCAGCAAATATAAAATATTAAATAAGTGAAGCTCTCATATGCCAAATCAATTTCAGATAGACAAAGAATATACTTGACTGAAACAGATTCAACTTTCAGACTTAGAAAAAAACACAAAGGCATATTTTTTATATTGGAGTAGCAAAAGTTTTCTTAAAATAAGATATAAAAGCATCATAAAATAAAATATTTATAAATTTAACTTTTTTTTTTTTTTTATGAGGAAGATTAGCCCTGAGCTAACATCCATTGCCAATCCTCCTCTTTCTGTTGAGGAAGATTGGCCCTGAGCTAACATCCGTGCCCATCTTCCTCTACTTTATATGTGGGACGCCTGCCACAGCATGGCTTGATAAGTGGTGCATAGATCCATGCCCAGGATCTGAACCTGTGAATCCCAGGGCCACCAAAGCAGAGCATGCAAACTTAACCGTTATGTCACTGGGCTGGCCCCAGATTTAACTCTATTAACATTAAAATTTGATCCTCAAATAACACCAACATAAAGAAAGCAAAAATACCACAAACAATATAACCAAGTATCCAGACCATAAAAAAATTCCCCCCCAAAAATAGGAAAGACACCAGCAAGCAACCCCATAGAATATTGGGCAAAAGACTAAAAAGATGTTTTCCAGAGGAAACAAAGTCAGAAGTCCTGTACACTTATGAAAAGTGCAATTGCTTTGAGAAAGAGGTAAATCAAAATAAAATATGAAATACTACATCTCACAGGCACGTAAATCCACACACACATACACATACACACATCTTGCTGACACAATTTAAACACTGAAAAATATTAAATGTTCATGAGAATATAGAGCACATCATTTCTTGTATAGTACTACTGGAATTTTAAATAGGAACAATCCTTTCAGAAAACGACTCAAGAATGATGTAGCAAACATGAAAATGTATATGCCTTAACAAAATAGGAATTCCACTATTCCAGTCCTGGGTAGCTATACTGGAAAACTTTTGTACATGTGCTCTGTAGAAATATGAAACTATGTTCACTGTAACATTATTCATAGTAACAAAGTAATTAATACAGCTAAATGTCTTTTAATGTTAGAATAAGCAAATAAATACTAGTGATTTTATAAAATAAAATACGAAAAAAAGAATAAAGAAAGAAACAAGTCCCAGAAGAATGCGTATATTATTATTATATTTATCTGAAGTCCCAAAATAAGTAAAACTATATATGTGTGGAAGAGGGTGGATGTAATTGTTTACAAATAAACAAGAGGATTCCAAAGATACCATTAGTGTACTCTTTCTTAAGTGGAATTTTAAGTGTATCAAGCATTCAATTTATGATTTTTAAGACTATAAACACTTATAGATATTCTGTACTATGTGTGATATATTACAAAATAAAAAGGCTTTAACGACGCAATTAATGGAGTAAATAGCAAATCGATACAGCTAGAGAACAGGTTAGTGAGCTGAAAAATTGAATTAAGAAAATCTTCCAGAACATAGCACAAAAACATAGTGAAATTGAAAGTATGAAAGGAGTTTTTAAGAGTCATATAACACAGATACAGAAACCCCAGTATGCATCTTCCTGGAGTTCCAGAAAGGGAGAATAGAAACAGGTAGTATTTAAAAAATATATTGAATGAAATATTCCAGAAATGCACAAAGAAACATGTCATATAGATGAGATGTCTGATGGTGGACAGAACATACTAGAATCAAAATCTGTATCTGGGCACATCACAGTGTCTTTTGTGAATATCAAGGCTAAAGGTGAAATTGTCAAGGCTGTCAGGGAAAAAAGAAATATTGCTTTCAATAAATGAAGATGCCAAGTTACTTATAATTAATTACATTGCTTGCAAAAATCAGTGCTACCCTATCTTCAAAGTACAAGATTGGCATAACTTTGAATCTAAAACTTTGTGAAAAAAACATATTATTATTCAAACGTTAAGGTGAAATAAAGACAGTTTTGGATATACAGAAACTGAAAAATTTCCTCCTACAGACAATCTTCAAAAGCATGAATAGAATTTGTTCTCCAGAGGAAAAAGGAAACTAATCCATAAGGAAGAAAAAGGAGGCAGTGAGCTATAAAAACATACTCATGTATTAATATATAAGTAAAAACTAATATTGAAAAAAGAACATTTAAGTGATATACTACTTTGTAGTTCAGGCTGGTCCTACAAATCTAAAAATGGACATTATTATTATCAATATTGATTTTTTAATAGAGACTTTCTTAGACAATGACTTATCTAATAATGACCAAGAATAAAAGTAATTCAAGGAACATATCAGATATATGTATGTGGGGAGAGGGTTCTATGGCATACTATTTATTTATTTATTATTGATTTATTTATTCAGTTGGTTTTGTTTATTTGTGTTTTTAACCGAAGTATATTCCAATAGCTGCATTTTTGTCTTTTTATATTTAATAATGTTAGAAAAGGTTATTTTCCTTAATTCATTAACACAGGCCATGGTATATATCAAGACATATTGTTAAACTAAACAACACTGTCATGGAAGACCTACTCTAAAGCATCACATTTCATCAAACCTTGCAAGTTTGCTAAGCAAATCAAGCAATAAGAATATGGAAAACATATCAGATGTGTTCTTTTATTGGATCTAGAAATACTAGACCAGATGAATATCGGAATCAGCAAAAATCTCAATTGTAATTTTGCAGAATATTCACAAATGTAGCCCAGAAATTGCTACTGCCACATATTTTACTATGCTAGACTACAACCTCCTGGAGGGAAGGAATACTATCTTCAATTTTCTGTATTCCTAATCCCAGGAGGATACCAGCACAAAATCTTTGGAATTATAATGTTAATAAAATGTTAAAAATGTGCTTGTTTGTTGTTTTGGTCTTTTTGTTTTTTAACACAAATTATAGCAATGTGAGAAAAGCCTCGCAATTAATGGAGCTGCAGAAGAGAAGTTACTAAAAAAATAATAATTGTTTCCATTATTTCTATAATTTTATATCTGAAAGAGTCTCCATCACCCAAAGAAATTACATTCTAAATACTCTCAATTCTCCTTTCAACTGTATACACTGAACAGGATATCTAGTTCTGTCGCACCATGGTAGCAGACAGTGTAAACTGTTGGTGCTCCACCTATATCACCTCAGGCTTACCATGGTAGTGCACACTAGCCTCACTTCTAATACCCAGCGTCTGTCCCTTTGCCTGAGAGATTTCTCTAGTGCCCAGGCCAGCTTTACCCAAGAGTATGGGAACCGGAAGAGCTGGTGGAGTTAATGCCATCAGGAGCAGCACCCAAGCAATGAGAAACAGAGATAACTCTATGTGCTCTCCACTGCATCTCTGAGATCCACAGCAAAATAAATTGCTTGAGAATCTTTTATTGGTTGACTTATGTTCCTAGTTGTACTTCCCCACTCTCCTACTAGTACTCCTGGAGACTAACTCCCAAATAAACCATTTACACTCTGATCCTTGTCTCAAGGGACATTCAGCCAAATACACCCTCTTAACTTCATTGAGCACAATTAAAGAACATTCCTCTATACGACTTAGTTAATTTCTGGTCAATTCCCTCCCCAACTTATTGTGGGAATGTTTTTGCAATCCAAATGTTTAATGTTACTTGATGAAGATCAGACCTCAATTCAAGCAGTGAAGGATACTTTTCTTTCTGTAACATGAAGTGTTGTTTTCAGGTATTTCTGCAATACGTGAGGCCCCCACTGATGCTTCATAAGGAGCTGCATATGGGTTTCCTTCTCTTCACGGCTGTCATTAACACCATCTCTGCTGCCCCTTCACCAATCTTTTCTACCCGTCAACTTGACCACAACCCCTCTGTGCCTCCTTTCCATCTTAAGGATATTTGAGATGTCAAACAAGGCAAAGAAAACTGGGCTCAAGTAGTAGAACCAAGTACTGTCAGATAGTTTTTATTTTCATATATTTGCAATCAAGAAAACACAGAATGAGTGGCTGGCCCACTGGCATAGTGGTTAAGTTGGCACACTCTGCTTCGGCAGCCCAGGGTTCACAGGTTCAGATCCCGGACGTGGACCTACACACTGCTCACCAAGCCATGCTGTGGCAACATCCCACATACAAAAAATAGAGGAAGATTAGCACAGATGTTAGCTCAGGACCAATATTCCTCACCAAAAAAAAAAAAAAAAAGAAGAAGAAAGAAAGAAAGCACAGAATGACTGAATCACAATTTTTTATTTTCTAATTTGTCCTTTCACAAGTTCAGAAGACAATTAAAATGAGACAGTCTTCAAAAACCTGAGCAGGTTGAGAGCAGATGGAGCATAGTTCTTGCTATTTACATTTGAATATAGCATTGTCTCGATAGATTTTTCAATCACCACCACCAATAGGGGGTGCAGGTAAAAGTATGGGGATGAAATAAACACACATAATTTGTAAATATGGCAGATACTGCTAGTGGCCAAATCCATTATCTCCTGTAATAGCAAAACCCCTGAATTTTAGATGAACACATATCATTCGGAGTCAAGACTGGATTTCTCAACATACTTTGAAGTTAAGTATGGACATGTAGCTAAGTTCCGACCAATGGGATGGGAACATTTCTTCCCAACTCTCTGGTAACTGGTATGTGGACATGATGGTGGGCACAGGAGTATCTGGAACTATAAAATGAAAGACTCATTTTAGTAAATCAGCAGGATAAAGGGAATCTTTGCATCCAACATGATCAAGCCATTATAACAGCCCTGCATACATACTCAGTCTTTTATGTGAGAGAAAAATGCACTTTCACCTTGATGAAGCCACTGTAGTTTAGGTTTACTTTGTTATCACAACTTAGCTTGTATCCTAATTACTATAGCATCCTACACGACTACTGTGGATTTTTCATCTAGCAAACAGACACAGGGTTTAGTTAAACATTTAGTACTAATACTAGAAAGAAATAACAATGCATTAAATAGTGGATAAATTGAAATATACAGTATAGAAATATTTTGTTGGTTTGTTTGCTGAAACTATAATATATTTTATTTTATTTAAATAGTATATTTATTATTTACCAAATAATATGATTGAATTTACTTCCACAAATAAGTGAAAATTTTATACATCTTATATTGATATCAGGTATGGAGTCTGTTGCTATCTTTAAGGAATAACATAAAATAAAAACATAAAACAAACAAATGACTGCTTTTCCTCTAGAAATATAAACGTATTCCAGTTGAAATTTTTTAAGTGTTCTCCTTTGGTACAGGTGAGCTTTGGACCAATTCTGCTCCATTAAATGTACATATATAAATAGCTTTGTGACTAATACTCTTTTACACTATATACATTATCTCACGATCTTATTATAGAAAATTTGTCGTTTATGTTAGTGAAAAGGAAAAGGGAAACTATTTAAAATCAGTTAATATATATGATATAAATATCCCAACTGCTCATCTACAGGTCTATATTAATGCACTTGCAAAGGACGTATTAAAGCTGATTCAGTCTCTTATCTAATCATTGTTAGATCAGAATTACATTGTTTTGTCCCTTTGTTATATTCCAATTTTTTCTCAATGTTATCAAAACTAATAAATTGCTTTGCTCTACTTTTTGCTTTATGTATTCCTACAGAATATGTAGAGAAAGCTTATGATCAATTCGTATCATCATTTGTTAATCTAAATATCCGGTTGTTATACAAATCTGCTGATCACACCAGGCTTTAGAAATAAACATGCAGTGGCTAGGAATAATAAGAAATGTCACTGCTTGTTTGTCTCAGAATACATGACTTTCAGCGCAATTAACAAAAATCAAAATTAAATTATAAGAAAATAAAAAAACAATAATTCTATTTAGGAAGAACATATATAAATTAAATAAACTCAAAAAAAGCAAAAGTTGGAGTAATTGTGTTGGGACTAAAGTTAACATGTGAAAACAAACCTAATGAAGAGGAGAGAAAAAAGATATATTGACATATTTAATCAAAAAAAGCTTTGTTCAATTTACAGAGATTTTGTATATTGTGTGAAAAACCATCGAATTTGCATGCGAGTACCTTAGTTTAATAGGATTCAGTGATTATAATTTTTGTATGGACATTGTCACTGTCAGATGTCTTGTGTAGACATGAGTTTTAAAATATGCGGAACAATTAAACAAAATGTTTCTGGAAATAATATTCATCAGATCCATATTGCTAAATTGCATGCATTAAAGCCAGATGTAATTTGCCCAACGAAAAGTGCATTAGCATCCCTAAGCTATTATTTTAAAGAGAAATTCAAACTCTCTTCAAAATAATTTTTGTCAATTCAATTTATTTCAGAATAGCTAATACATCTAACATAAAATGTGAAAGATACAAAAAAATCTTATAAAAAATCCTCATCATCACCTGTCACCAGGTACTCAGTTCTGTCTAGAAGCAATCATTGTTACTACTTTATGTGTTCTTCAGATCTGTTTATATTCTTGTTTTTGCAGTATTAATTATTAATTATTTAATCAATTTCCAATCTTTATGGGTCCAGATGTTGTTTTTAAACTTCTGCTACTATAAAAAATATTGTAATGAATGTCTCCTATTATATATGTTTACTCTCACATCCTATCTGTAATAAACATACCTAGAATTGGAATGGTTGAGTCAAAAGCTATGTACATGTTTGAATTTAGTAAATATTGTCACATTTTTCTTCATAGTTGTGCAGTTATTTACCTTCCCACCAGCAATAGATGAGACTTGCTTTCCCTCTCTACTTTTCTCTTAAAATCAGTGCGTTGTCAAACATTCTCATTTTTACCAACCTGATAATTCAAAAATTGGGATCTCCCTGTAGTTAATTACATTTCTTTTATTATGAATATTATTATTAATATGCTTAAGAGACATTTATATTTCCTTTTCTGTATTTTTATGCCTTACCCAATTTTTTATTGGATCATAGCATTTTATCTTATTGATTTGTTAGAACTCTTTCTACATTGACGGAATTCTCTCTTTCTGCAATATGAGTTACAAGTAATTTACCCATCAGTGCTTTGTCTTCTGACTTTTGTTTATGATGTTTTCTTTTATATTTTACCAATTTTAAAAGATTTATGATGTTATATTTATGAATGTATTCTTCTATGAGTAGTTGGTTTTATGTCATATGTAAGTCCTTTTCGACACTGAGATTATATAAAAAATCATATTTATTTTCAGAGAATATTTTTGAGCATTAAATTATAGAAATATTAGGAATTTATTATCTGATTAGCAATGAGATAGAAACTGTAGAAGTTATTTAGTGCTAGTTATGCATAGTTATTCATATTTTTAGTTCTGTTTATAGGCATAGGTTAGAAGGGTATTTCCCTGCCTCTTTGAATTCAGATGTAGTCATATGACTTGCTTTGTCCAATGAAATGTGAAAAATGTCATGTGTCACTTCCAGGCAGAAATTTAAGAGCCAATATGATCTCTTTCCCTTCCATCAAAATTGTTTCCGTTTTTCCACAGGTAGTAGCTGTTTTGACAGTTTGGGTATGGAGTGGAAGCCAGTGTACCACAGAGCAGAGGACTTCAGCCAAACCACAATAAACCTACAGCATGAATAATAAATAAACTTTTGTTCTTTTTAGCCATTAAGATTTGTGACTTTGTTACCACAGCAAAACCTAACCTATCCTCATTGAATACAGTAATTAATATCTAAAAGTGGGGATATTATGGGCTTAGAGGTGGCCACCATAGAAACTGTGTCAGGGACTGGGGGCATGGTAAATCATTTTATGATTTGATGAAACACTTAGTAATATTGCTGCCTGTGGTAATTTTTGAAGCAGATCATACATTTAATGGACTTTTAGCCCCAAGGAAAGACATTGGTAAACTAAATGTTGTACTGTGCCTTGCTTATTGCCTACTAAATTTGGCAAAGTATTGCAAGAATGAACTGAGATCAAAAAAGTAAAAATGGCCAATTTCAACGAATAATGAAAAAAAATAGTCTACAAACTTAGGGACTTGTAAGGTTTAAAGTGACAACTCCTTCTCAACCCCTAAAAGTAAAAGTTAAAAATGAGAAATACTTTAAGGAGATATATTTAATTTAAATTTAGCTTTATCATGGGGCTGTATCTATCACACTCAGTATTAAAACTCTGAATGCGTGAAAGCATATCAAAGTCAAGGTGTGGCAGGCAATAAATCCATTCATTTGGACAAATGGCTCAAGCAATGAGATCTAGGCTCTTCTCTTCAAATCAGATAAGCCTGAGATACTTCCAGTTCATTCAAGAAAGAAAGGCACGACATTGAACAGAAAAGATGTGTGGGTGTACCTGTTGGCCTACAGAACTAACTAGCATAAAATAAATAAAAATCTTACTACGTTTTTAAGAACATTCCATTGTTAAAGAAACTTTAAACCTGTGAGGGAAAAAATCTGTTAATTCTTAGAGATCACTGGTCTCTAAGTATCTACCAGGAAGGCTGAGAATTCTGGTCAGTCTCCAAGGAGGGCATATCCCCAGATGCCCACTACAGATGTGACCTAGAAGACAATGAAAAAAGAAGAATTTCACTGAGAGTGAAACCAGGGATATAGAAGAACAATAGAGAAGGAAATTCTCTCCGGGGAGGGAAATCAGGACTCAATCAAGGAACAAGGGATCCCTCAAAGCATCTTCTTTGGGCTTTCAGAAATGTCTAAATATCAGTGTCTGCTGAATATCTCCAAGTTTCCCATTTCCCAACAGGAGCATTTATTGTAGTTATCACATCCGTATTTCATTATTATACACTGGGAGTATGGAGCAGACAGTGTCTCTTTTATCTACTGGGGTGATCTATGAACTAAACTAAACTTCGTAGGTACCACATCTCGAGCTGCTGTAGGGACTACAAGGCATGTTTTAATCGGTTTAGGCTGATATCACAGAACACCATAGACTGGGTGGCTTATAAACAATGGAAATTTATTTCTCACAGTTCTGAGGCTGGAATATCCAAGATCAAGTTGCCAGCTGATTCAGCATCTGGTGAGAACTTGATTCCTGGTTCATAGACGGCCATCTTCTTGATGTGTCCTCTCACGGCAGAAGGGGAAAATTCTGGTCTCTTTCTCCCCTTATAAGAGGACTAATCCCATTCACTAGGCCTCCACTCTCATGACCTAATCATCTCTCAAAGGCCCCAACTCCTAATACCATTACATTGGGGTTTTGGATCTCAACATATGAATTTTGGGGAGCACAAACATTCAGCCTATAACAGGGCATAATCCTGAGCTCCTGGACTTTCAGCAGATGATGTGACTGGACGACACTATTGGGTAGTCTCTCTTGGAATGTGGGTGAAGGTGGTTGTGGGAAGAAAGATGAGGAAGGAGTTGATGCACTTTTCACTAAATCTTTACATTTTGCCTCTTCCAAACACATGTAGGATTATATTTGCTTATTATCCACCCTGAAAGCAGGTGGTGGTATTTGACTCACTTGGGCTAAAGACATGCAAATCAAGGTGATGTGTATCATTTTGTTCAGAAGCTTAAAGAACCAATGAGCAATACACCACTTTCTTATTTTCCTGCCCTGGCAACTGTGGATGCCTGGCGCAGGAACCTCACTCAGCCTAAGTGCCTGAATATGATGCAGGGCAGTGTCCCATCTAACCTACAATGGACATGCAGCATAAAAAAGAAATCTGCTTGATTTTTTTTAAGTCACTGATACCTGGGGATTGTTTAACACTGCCGCATATCTTAGCTGTTCCTGACTTTCATGTTTTCAGTGATGGCAGAAGGACCCAATACTACTTACTGAATAATCCGGTTTTTCCTCTTTTGCTTGTTTAATTATGACATGTTATACTCCTGAAACATCTGATCTTATTTCTGAAATTTCTATTCTATTCAATTAATCTATCTATTCTTTATTGAAGAGTACGATATTATTTAAATTATTGTAACTCTATAAATTTTAATATCTAAAATGAGTCTATCATCATTACTCTGTTTTCAAAATTTGCCCGGTTTTTGTTGTTGTTTTTTTTTTATTTTTTCCACGTGAAGTTCACAGTCAGTTTATCTTATTAAAAAAAATCCCTATGTGTATTTTTATTTGAATGTATGTTAATTGACAGTTTTACTATCCTTATGTTAACTATCATTGTAGTTTTGTGATTACTAATTGTTAAGTGTAAAATTCTATTATATAGATTGACTGTTCCAGTTATTTTAAAGATGATTTGTATGTGTATAAGGTGTTTATAACAGTATATTCCAAGAGAATATAGGTATTAACAATGGTTACTATGATTTAATCATTGTGGTTTCTTAACTAAAAGTATGTTGTTTTCCATGGAGCACTCAGAAAATTCTCAGTCTATGGGAGCACCAATACACAACAGAATTTGAACAATCACGAGAGAAAAACTTATCCCAAGCTAAATTTGCCAAATGTTATTCACTTCCTAGTTTAACAGCCGAGAAAGAAGACTGTAGAGCTAGACTACCTGGGTTCTAATCTAAGTTTTGAATGTACTACCTGTGTAACTTCGTATATAAATAGTACCTACTTCAAAAAAATAAATGAAAAAAAAATGTCCATCCTACCCACAACAATGCATAGCATTATAAAAATTTAGTCTATAGGGATTAAAGAAAAACAAACGTAAACTCTTTCAGAAAGGAAAAAGAATGCAGATCACATACAAATGATTAGAAATCAGAACAGCTTTAAGCTTTTCAATCACAACACCGGAAGCTAGAAGCCAATAAAACAGTGCCTTAAAAATTCTGAAGGAAAATAATTTCCAATCTGGAATTCTAAACCTGGACTAAGCATTAACCACATATGAGGGAAAATCAAAGACGTTATCAGAGATACAAGGACTCAAGAATTTTACACCTATGTACCTTTTTTCAGGAAGATATGTGCAGATTTATTTGACCAAAATTGCGCCTTAAATAAGAAAGACAAAAGAATGAAACTCAGTAAACAAGGGATTTTCTTTGGAAAAGAACAAAAGAAAATCCCCAGAAAGAAAGTGAAAGAAAAGCCCAGGGAAGCCATTGTGCAGCTTGCCTATTTACACAATTCAGATTGGTGCAGAAGGTCAGGGCACCAGGAAAGGTATTTTGGGGGGAGAGAGTGGACCTGATAGATCCTCTGGTGTGTTTGGTCCCATTGAGAGAGCCCTCCAGTTCTGTCAGACAGCTTGTGGACTAGCAACAGTTACAACAAAACCTCAACAACTGACAAATCAAGGCCACTATGACTCTCCGAGAGAAGAAAAAGTTGTACAAGAAAATAAACAATAATGATATATATGTGATTGAGCTACAAGTTGATTTATAGTTGAAATGAATATAGATTTAACAAAAATGTGAAATAAATGCATTGAGAGGATAGAAAAGAAGTATTTGTGTGTGCATATATGTGTGTAAACTCATATTTCATAAGTGGGAAATCAACATACCACGTCAGAGTTGAAAAATCAACACTTACATATACATATTTTATTTAGAGAAATAACAGTACGTTCAGGGAAAAAAAACAGTAGAAATTGAACTGAACTTGAAAGAGAGAACTCTAGAGAGAAGAAATTAAAAATAGGAAGATGAGCTAGGAGACTACTTATTTGTTCTTATAAGCCCTATTATTTGACCTTTAAACAAAAGTTATTTTGATAAAAATTCAAATTAAACTTATAAAACCAAAGGTGAAATAATAATAATAATTTTTTAAAAAGAGAAAAAGGTATGGTAACCTGAAGTTGATTACATAGCTTAAAGGATATTTTATTGTTTAGAGAAGTGACCATGTGTATAGGCAAAGTGGAAAGCCCTACTGGAGAAAGTAGATCATAAAGAAGAAGGGATAAGTCAGGAACAAGCATACAGATTAATCAAGTTAAACAGCCACAGAATCCACGTAGTGATACTCCAAGGACCAAATAAGAAACAAAGCAAAGAAAAACAATTTAATTCATTAATAATTTGTATATTTGTCATATATAAATTATGTGCATATATCACCTTGTGTTTTACCTCAGACCAGGAACAAGGATATACTTTTGCTTTAAAACAATTGAAAGAGATTGGATTTATGAAATAAAAAGTAAAACTTGAAATCCTAAGATTTTTGAAATGTTAATTCAGCTTCAGCAATAAAACAACTGCCATTTTGTTTGCCATTTAAGGAGAGAATTGTTTATTAATTTCTAATGGTTTTCTATTACTCTGAAATTAGTCGCCAACCTAAATGGATTCTATGTGAAAGTAAGTACAGTGCTGGTTGTCCATTAAAAATTGGGACATTTTTAGATAATATTTTGTCCACAATTCTCTTTTCAAGCCAATAATTTATTAAATTGATGAGTGCAGCCCTCATTAGTGACCATTAGCACATTGGCATTGTGTTTATTGAACAAGAAAGGATAATCCTTTATGCCTCCACTTGTCTTTTTGTTTCTCAAACTAATTACTGATTTTGGATGTTATTATTGTCCTTCCTAAGGATAAAAAGTTAAATGAGTAAATTATTATATCAGATCCTACATATTAATATAGACACAAGTGCAAAAGCTGACCATTTATGAATAATGGTAACTTCAGAATATATATAAATATATGCTTAAAATATCTTTTCTTTTTATAGCTACAGATATATATATAGATACAATATTTGTCTCAATATTTCACTAATTTCATCTCTCTTGAATATACTTATTTACACAAAGTTGAATTTTGGTTTCTTTCTTGTTTTAATAACACAATTCTTGCTCCTTTTATGGAATAGCAAATGAACTGGCTGCAAGTATGACATCCAGGAACACATGTAACAATTCTGGTAAAACTACTTCAGCCCAGTGTCTTGGCATATTTGAAGAACAAATGTGGAATGCGATCAACTGAGTTATCTCCATATAATCTTTAAAAGTCAACATGAGTTCAGGACCAAAAAAAAAAAAAAAAAGGAGACAATTCTTATGTATTTCACTATGTCTGACACGAGAAATTTCCTGAGAGCGCCTGTACACAATGAACATAGTATACACAAAATGACTGACTTTTAGAATATACTAGTCAACTCAAACAATAAAACCCAAACAATCAACTGTGATATTACCTACTATTATTACCTGAAAGACTACATGGGATGCATTTGAAAGGAATATGTCTATTTCCGCGAGTAAGCAAAACAACCAAGAACGAGTAGATTGCTTAATGACATCAGTAGTCCAAACATAATAGTTGTCTACATGTCTCCTTCTCTCACAGTTGAGTTTCAACTAAGCTTGTTTTAAGTGTACTTTTACTGAGGAATACTTTTAGTTTCTTTTTAACACGAAGGGAAAGGGAATCTAAACTCAGATTTTAGGAAAAATACTCCTTTTCATTACTACTCATCTCAGATCAATACTTTCCCTCCAACTACTATTGATATGGACAGTGGCTATGAAAATCCCAAAAACTAATAGTTGTCCTGTGAGAGGAAATTTTTAATTTGGAAATTCACTCTGTTCATTAGAACTGATACATGCTCAGACATTGCCTCTGGTATCTGACCTATAAGATCGTTCACAGGTGAAGAGTGAAGCAGAGACCACTTCTCACTTGCGCAAAATGTGTAGAGCCATGTAAGACATTGGGAATGGAAGTTGTTACCCCAGGATTATAGATGAGAAGCAGGTCTAGAAAAATTAAGTGACCTTATCAGGGTTATGTTGCAACTGTCTTCACCTCAGAAATTTTTTAAAGCAACCTGTTAAGTCCAGTGATGGTCCTTTTCGATTAGACTTTATATACATTTAGAGCAGTAGTTCACTCTAGCTGCACACTGGAATCATATGCACCATAGTGAGGCCCTGGCCCCCCACTCCAGGCCAATCGGAATCTCTGGAGGTGAAGCTGTAAGAATATTCCTTATTTTAACTCCCCAAGTAAGACCTACATGCATCCAGGTAGAGAATGCTGATTCAGAAAAATGTTTAATTAATAAGATATTTTGAATAGTATACATTAAAACAAGCCAAAATACTACATTTTCACAGATTGAGTAAAGGTTTTAATTTTAATTAAGTTTATATTTTCACACTTGAATCTAGGCATATTTTACCAGCAATAAAATAACTTATATTTGCAAAATTTGCCTTCAAAAAGCAGGGAAAATACTCTGAATTGTTAGCAGCTCTGCCCTCACCTACCTATATCAGTCAGGATAGGCTAGTTTTGCTAAGATAACAAATAATCCAATACTACAGTGACTTAAAACAACAAAGTTTCTTTCTTGCTCAGGCTACATGTTTATTGTTGGTTGGCAAGGGGGCTTTGTTCCCCAAGTCACTCAGTGACCCAAGTTGACAGAGGATCCATTGAGACAGGCTTCCATGACCACAGAGGCTGAGAGAAGAGTGTGGCTGCATAGTGGCTCTTAAGTTATATCTAGAAAGTGAACCGCATATCAGTTTTTTTACATTTCTGTGGTCTGAGAAAGTTACATGGTTGCAGTTTGTTACAAGCATATGAAAGATTGAAGTCCCGCCATGCATTTAGAACAAGAGAACTGACATTTATGAACAGTTCTGATCACTATCACACTATAGTCCTACAACTCCCAGGGGGTAGCTACCAGATGCAGAGAACAGTCACCAAAGAAAATAGCATTCCACACATATTTGCTAAACACCTAATACGTACCAGGCCTTGAGGATAAAAATGCATGGGAGCTGAGCAGAGATAACAGAAGGCATGGCATGTGTAAAAGCTCTTGGGAGATGTATGTTGAGGAGCAGCCTTATCCACAGAAAAAAATAAAGATGGAGAAGTAGTCGGGGGCCCAGTGTTTTGTGAGTTCTTTTAGAGATTTGTATTTCACTATTATTATCACAGCCATCGCATATTGAGCACATACCAGGCGTCAGACACTTTCTTAAGCATTTTGTGTGCCTTAAGTTATTTAATTCTCACGACGATCCTATGAGGTAGATGCTGTTGTTATTTCTTTTTTTTAAGATAATGAGACTGAGGCATTGAGAGATAAAATGACTTCTTAAGGTAGTGACCTCATAAGTGGCAGAGGTAGGATTGAACATAGGTGGTCTGAGCCCTGAGTCCTAATGTTTAACCGTATGCTGTGTGGTTAAGAACGATAGGATTTTAGATCTGGAAGTGGCCTAAGAATTACCCAAATCAAGATTTTTTATGTCACAGGCAACATTATTAGACAAAAGTTAAGCTGGAACTAGACCAAAGTCGACTGACAATTACTCCAGGGTTTTTCCATTGCACATTCAGCCCCTTTGCTGGTGAAGTCTTGTTACTCTTCTGAAGCTATTGGAAAAGAGTGCCCCTCCTACAATTAATCTAGAGTGCATGAGGTGATGAGATCAGTCTCAGTGCACTTCCTTCAAGGCTGCCGGGTGTGCCCCATACAAGGGCACCTGGTTGAATGTGTGTCTTGAGGCAAAACCCAACTGGTGTTCGGCTTGCCAAGAGCTGTGACCTAGGTTATTAAAGCTAGTGGAAAGGATGCCCTTTTCTAATTTTAACGGAGCTGAAACATTCATTTCCTGAAACAAAAAATAAGCACCTGAAAGATAAGTTCAAAGGGAACATTCTCTCAATCGTAATGATGAACATGGTTCTTGATGAATGTTAGAAAACTTACAGGATGCCATCCCTTCATAGTTTTAGCACAGACACATGAAGATATGGGTGCAAGGAAGTTCTTCATAGCTGTGATTGCAGTATTGAAGTACTGAAAAATGACCTAAATTCCCATCAATATGAAAGTTGTTAGGTAAAATGTGGTACATTCTTAATATGTAAAATGGAGTGTTCATTTTAATTTACTTTTTTATTTTTTGTGAGGAAGATCAGCCCTGAGCTAATATCCAATGCCAATCCTTCTCTTCTCTCTCTCTTTTTTTTTTTTTTTTGCTGAGGAAGATTGGCCCTGAGCTAACATCTGTGCCCATCTTCCTCTACTTTATATGGGATGCCGCCACAGCGTGGCCTGACAAGCAGTGCATCAGTGCATGCCCAGGATCCGAACCTGTGAACCCCGGGCCGCCAAAGCTGAGTGCACGCACTTAACTGCTGCACTACCAGGCCAGCCCCTGGAGTGTTCATTTTAAAAGGAAAATGTGGTTATATATTTCTGACATAATGTATTTGATAGAAGGCGAATTGAAAAAGGCAAGTTACAGAACAATATACATAATCTGATCCCACTTGTGTTTAAAAGATACATTATGTGTGTGCTCATGGAAATGTAGAGAGAAATGTCTGTAAAGAGGAGTGGGATTAGGGGTGAATGAAATGAGATGTGTGTGTGTGTGTGTGTGTGTGTGTGTGTGTGTGTGTTTGTGTGTGTTTAGACAGATCATAGTGCTTAGTTTTTATATTTAAAAGTAGTACAATAACAAAATTTCATTAAACATGGTAAACAGCATCTGTGTGGGCTAGAAGGCAAACAGTTCTACAGTTGATTTAAAAAGACTCTACTTAGCTTCATGAAATAATGATTATTTTAAAGTTTAATAAAACATAAGCTTTAAATTTTCCATCCTATGAAGGAATGGACATTCAACCATTGCAACTAACCAAAGGATATTTTCTAGAGTTCTAGTTTTCTAAGATGATTTTTTGCAGAGTTATACTTTAGCTAATAAAAATGCATTTTTCTTACCAAAATTATAGAGGATGTGGGAATTTTTACTGTATTTTATTTCAATTTCAGATAATTTTTAAAAATATCATTCTGACAGATATAAGAGATCAGTTTCTAAGTGAAAGTACCATAGAAGAGACCAGCAGCATAGTGTATACAGTCTTCAATACTAGACAAAGAAGATTCAAATGGGCTTAAAAAATATGATCAAAAATGCACATTGAACAAAATGGATATATTATTTATCTCTTGATAGATTATTACTGCCTGGGAGGAGTGCATTGATTAAACTATAAAATTTTCTTTTAATTCTATTATCAAGTATTATTTTTGCAGAATTAAAAAATATGATAATTGGAACCACAATGCTTGAACAAATGAGTATTTTAAAAATAATAAAGCAGTTTCAATAGTAAGGCCCATTCAATGTTAAATTTTTGAAAGCAGAGGGAAGCTTCTTTCCTTTTGTATGTTTTATTTTATCTGTGAACAAAAAAGCCAATCATTTTCTATTTGAACATCTTTACATTGGACAGACATAAAATGATTTTATTCATCTGGGCTGTCTGTACTTGGTAGTCAGTTGAGTCTTCTGGCTTCTCCCTATTCATGGAGGGCTGTGGAAAGGTCATGCTCTCTGAAACTGTGTCATTTTCTCTGTCCTGTTTTCTTTTCTTTGGTTCCATCTTGTTAGCATTGTTAGCCTTGAAAATGCAAAGCAGCTATGGCTATGTGTGTGTTTGTCTTCCTGGAAAACTCAACCATACAATTGGGAAAACAAAGTTCACACATTCTGTTTCTACTTCAATTAACAACTGTATTATACACTGACAGATAACTAATGAAAAATAAGCAGTTATGAAAACATAATAGCTCAATTGAATGGGTTGCAATTAAAAGCTTATCAATGCCTACTTTTGTTATCATTTTGTGGTGTTTTGAAACCTCTAGAATGTAATTAATATTTCATTTAATTCACAGCTTCTAAATGAATTTTTTCACTACATCAATGGGCAGAAATTAATTAACAATCATCAACAGACTGCATGGAAATGTTGTGTTTACACAAAGATTATTGTCCAACTCAACTTTAGAAAAATAATTACCTGCTGCACACTAGGGAGAACTTTACATTGTTATAGAGACCTTCACATGGATGACTTTTTGAGCAAATTATTGTTAAACAAACTGTTGGAGAGTTGAAAACCCTTGTCCTACATGTGATACCAATTAGGAAAGTTAATGGATATTCTGCCCAGAATACTGGAAAGGAATGCAGTAGGCATGGACTACCACTGCAATGAAGAATGTGTAGAAGTTTCACTGTAATAGACCAGCATGGTGTTATCACTATTTCTTTGTTAAATAATATTTCTTCTTTAAATATAATCAAAGAATAATTATTATCTATTACCTCTAAACCTCTTAATTATTCAATACTATGTAATATGATTTTTTTTTTCAAAAAAAGTATTGCCTCCTTCAAGTGGAACTATTTTTGTGATAGGCAAATATAACCCAATGCAAATTTATAGACTGCTAAATTTTGTACACTATTTTTCTAAGTATGCATCAAAGAACCAAGCTAAATCCCTTCAAGAATATGATGGATAGACAGACACAGACAGACAGATAGATAGACAGCAGATAGATGATACTTAACTAGAACGCTGGCTAGGCAGATGATAGACACTTTCCACATTCTTCAAGATGGCATCCTAGATCTAAGAAGCAGAACTCAACACGCAATCATAGGGAAAATCATGTGTTTCTAATTGCACAATTGCATAACTTCTTCTCCTGCTATACCTAGAGAAATAAAATTCACGAGCACTGTATTGTTGACATATACATGAAAAAGAACACACTATACTGTACTAAATCCTTCAGTACTGTTAATCTTTTTAATCTAGTTCTTAAACATTTGGTGATTGAATCTCTCTGTTTGAATTTATGAACTTAATCTCCTATGGCTAATGTCTCCAGTAGGAACTTTAAAACTGAAAAACAATATCTATATTTTCTTAAACATTGATCTTTGAAGTAGTTGGGTATAATTCTGATTCCCTTGTGAATTTCCAGTATTCCATTCCAAGGATTTACAATATCTCAAAAGTGTACTTACTCTTTTTTGAACATGATTATAGGATCCTCTAAGACTTTACCTTTGAACTTGCAAGATATTGTGTTCCATGTGTATCTCACAAATGACTCTCAGAGTTCTAGTCAGAGTTAGTAAAGTCTGTCCCCTAAGCCTTGGCACATGTGAAGATAGTTGTATAGCATTCATAACATCATTCAGTCTCTGTCTAGACTCTCTGTAGCAGAAGCATTAGAAAATAATTCTGACTAGGAGTCCAGCTAATCAGCCGCAACTAATTTACATGACAGTGTAATTATAGGCATACATGAGGATTAGTCGTTTCAATTACAACACCATGTAGATGAGCCAAGGCTGACTAGTTTGATCAAAAGATAACAGAGAAAAATACTGGACAAGTTCTGCCTCCAAACAGGAAGGTCCAGCTTCAGTCACTTAACCACTGCGTAGCTTTTACTTTGTACCAAATCTTTGAACCTAGTTTATAATTTTGTTATAAATTGTAGAATCAAAACCTTCGCTGAAACCAAGTGACATTGTAGCTAGCACTTTGCTTCATCTCCAAGGACTGTCACTCTGTCATTGGAGATTTTAAGTTAATCTGACTCACTGTGTCCTCTAAAAAGTCATGCAGATGTTAACCAGAAACTCTCGTCTTCAAGATATTAGTAAATGAATTTTTAGAATCCACTGCTACCAATTTTTTCTTATTTTAATGGTAAATAAATCAAGTCTATAAGCCTCTCTCAATCTCTCTCTCTTTCATTCTCTCCTTCTCTCTCTCTCAATATAGGACATTTAGTGATAATGAATAATAAGTGTGGCTAAATCCACTTCTCTGTATAGATCTAACTATAATAAACATTAAAGTCTTGTTTCCCTTTCTTAATTACCTTAGAAAAGTCCTCATCTGGCCAAGAATCTAGTGGTTTAAAAGTGCCACCATCACCAAAAGCGGAATATTGAGTGTTTACTCTGTGCTGAATATTTTTATACTCTCTTGATTATACATAAGGAGAAAAGTTATTAAAGAAGGTTTCCTTGAGGAACTTATGGTTTAGATAGGAAGATTGTATGAACATCCTTGTAACAATTGTCACATAACATGGCCGTGTTTGAAAGTAATTAATAAATGATTTTTAACTTTTTACAAGTTATTGTAGGCCACTACAGGAACATTCTGTTTTCTAGAAAATGAATTCTCTTAACTTTAATCTGATCCCTTTTTATATTATGTCGCTTGGTATCAACAGAACCACCCTCTCCAGAGGCAACAGATACTGGCTGGGGTTAGAGAAAGCATGGCCTCTGTGCCTTGCTCATAATTTTCAGGAGACTGAGAAGTCCCCTAACTTTCTCTAGGTACCACAGCCATGGTCTGCAAGAACCATATTTTCTTTTCTCTGGTTCTTGTATATAACAATTCTATATTTTTGATGTTTCTGAAGTTTCCTTTTAAGGTACTTATATTTTTTATTGGTTGAGTTCTTATTCCTTGATGTGGAGGTTTTCAAACTTCAATGTAAATACACATCCCTGAAGAGTTTGTTCAAAATATTGATTGACAGTCTCTAATGACAAAGATTCAATTGTCACTTGAAGGAGCAGGAATCTCCATTTTAGACAAGTATTTCTTGTGATTCTTATGTAGGTGCCTTTCAGATCACGCTTTGAGACACACAGTTTTAGTAAATTTGATATTGAATTTTGTGTGTGTGTGTGTGTGTGTGAGGAAGAATAGCCCTGAGCTAACATCCGTTGCCAATCTTCCTCTTTTTGCTGAGGAAGATTGGCCTTGAGCTAATGTCCTTGCCCATCTTCCTCTATTTTATACGTGGGACGCCACCACAGCATGGCTTGATAAGCAGTGCCTAGCTCCGTGCCTGGGATCCAAACCCTTGAACCCCAGGCCACTGAAGTGGAGCATGCGAACTGAAGGACTATGCCACTGGGCCAGCTCCTGACGTTGAATTTTTACTGTGATGTTTCTAATTAGGGGAGCCATCTTTGACTGATTGCATCAATGGCTTTAATATGACCCACTTCAAATCTCGTTACATGTTTGTGTAATTACATATATTCATACCATCAGAATAGAAACTTAAATGGCACTCAGATTGAAAAGACCAAGGATGCCCAATACCCAGAGATCCTAGAGAGATCAGCAAGGACAAGCCCAGAGGGATGGATTCAGTGGTAGGTGGTGAAAGCCAACGCAGACTCCCAGACAGAGCCCACTGGACAAGAAGGTGAATGCAGCAGTCCTCAGAGGCAGGAGTCAGCACCTGTCACATCAAACACATTCCTCAGAGTGATAGGGAGGTTTTGCACCTTATCCTACTTTTTTTCCTTCCTATTATATATTTGTTTATTGTTAATCTGTCTCCTCCAACTCCTACCAAATAGAGTAAGCTTCAAGGGAGCCTTCAATTTCTTATTTACTGCTGTATTTTTCAATGCTTAGAAATGCACATAGCACATAGTATTGGAATGAAAAGAAATTATTGAATGGATTAATATTATTAAGTAGTAAGGAGTTTGAATGCTGACCAAAATGACAGACTTTTAGTTTTCTAATGGACCTTATAATCACTTAGTACAACTATGCATTCTAAAGTTGAATCATTTCTCATTAATATCTTTTCCTATTGACGTTTCTCCAAGGACAGGAATCCATTCCTTGCTGTTGAAGCCTATGTCATATTTGAAGTTTCTGACTACTGGATAAGTCTTCCTTCGAGTTAGCAGAACTCTACCTCCACATACATTGTGTGCTGTGGCTCTAGTTCTGCCTCTTAAATCAGCACTCACACACCTGGCACGTCTTCTCTATGCCATCTGTTCACATCTTGGAAGCTGGCTATTAAGTTCTATCATCCCTCGCCCTCAAAATGAAACCTCCGCCACTATTTTAACTCATCTTTATAGAACATGGTTAGCATTTTGAAATCATCCTTGTGACTCGCCTCTGCAATGGCTCCTGTGTCGATATTTGTCCAAAATCTGGGCAGCCAGAATCGGAATCAGAGATGCAGGAATGGTCTGAGCGATACTCTGAGTAGAATGGGACTCTCGCCACTCACTTCAGACCTCCTGCTTATGTTAAAGCAACTTACAATCGCATCAGCTTCATTTGCTTATTTTTTTCCATCAAAGTTGTATAGAATCATATTGAGCTAATTGTCAATTAAAAGCTGTTTATCCCCCTCTGGTATGTGTATAATTGCTCCTAAGCACTTGTGAGGGAATAAAATAATATGTATATATATTTAAAATATGCAAATATTTACCTATAAGAGCTATCAAAAATTTTTTTAAGAAAAACAATATTTTAAAATATTACCTAAAGGCAATTCAGTCCATCCACTGCTTCAGATACTCTAAAGATTATCCTCAGATTAATTCTGATCGTCAGTAAACTGCGTACGTGGACATCTTATCCTGAGTTGAATTTTAGTGCAATGTCATTAGCCAGTATAAGGAATTTTTTATATAACCATGGATAGATTTTTTTTTAAGACATTATTGAGAGTATCATTTATTACATTGTATAGCCCCTTGTCTTAGATGCATCTTGAGTTTATCTGAGAGGAGTGTGCCTGATACTCAGAATAGTTATTCTTATTAATTATCTTCACTTTGTCTTATGATTGATTTCTATAATTGGAACTGATTATATTTTCATTTTTCCATTGGTTGTTAGAAAACATATAACGAAATTTGTAGCTCACTTTTAACAAATGAAGGGAATTTCATCGCATGCATTTGTGATGCTGGCCTAATTCCTGCTTCCATTTTCTGTTCTTATCTTTTTTCCCCAATTCTCTCCTATTACTAGAGCAAACTGTCTGTGGAATCATGTGTCGCATCGCCTCAGCCCACCTCTGATTTCAGCTGCAGCTTCAGTAGACACTTGCTAAGAAGGTTAGAATCCCCTGGCGCCACACATCTTTCTTCTTGCTGCCCTGGGGAATTCCAGAAGCCCAGGGAAGCAGAGATTGATTTGAAGGTAGATATGATTGGCCTAAGTCAGTCAAAGTGAATTTCAGAATTTTCATGTGAGGGCTAAGACGAAGATGCTCTCTCTTCTCTGTTGGATACAAACCGTGGAAGATTAGAGCTCCTGGTGGTTCTCTTTGATCTCAAGATGAGTCAAGTCTAGGATGAAGCCAATAATACAAAAGCATAATAGAACGACAAAAAGAGATGATGTCCTCAATTACATCATTAAGATACTATATCTATTCTCATATAAAGCCATATTTATCTTCAGTTTTATATTTTCTATGTAGTTTAAGCCAGTTAGAATTGGACTTTCTGATATTTTCACCAAAAGGTACCTTGATATGTTCCCTTTAAACCTAAGTTTTTTCATTGTCACAACGGGTAAAGAAAGAGAGCATATATCATGAAATTATGAGGACTCGGTAAGGTAATAAATATAACGAATGTAACACAGTGTTTAGGGCAGAGTAAGCACTCAATAAATACTAAATATATCAGTTAGTATCAAATAGTCCTATTACTTGAAACATCGTGTATTGATTGGTAATTTTCAAATTGACCTCTGTCCAGACCTCTTTTCTGAATTGCTGATATAATATTTAACTGCCTATTTCATATTCCTATTTAGAAAAAAATCATAAGATCTTAAATTTAGACTGCCCAGAATTATACCTTTAATTACTCCACACACTAGCTTCCTTTCAATCTTATAATTAGCCATCTCAGTAAATAGCAATAACATATACTCATGTGGCAATGACAAAACTTAAGATCATTACTGTTTTCTCTATTTACTTCCTTACTAATGTCCAAACTTTCAGCAAGTTCTCATGTTTCTACAGCCAAAATTTACCTCAATATTCACTTTTATCTATCTTCCTAGCCACCTTCCTAGTCCAAGTTACCATAAGTTTTTGCCCAGACTATGACAATAGCTACCAACCTAGTGTTTTCAAACAACCAAAGGAATCTCTTAAGAATGTGACCTCATGCCACGCACTTGCTTAAAAAGCCATCGATAGTTTCCCACAACTGACATGCAATTCAAACTCCTTCCAGGACAAAAGGCCTCCATTATCTGATCCAACTTCTTCTACCATTATTGGCCTGGCTCACTGAGGCTTAGTTACTCTGGCCCTCTAGAGAGTCATAGAATAACTAATTTCATTTTCTAGTAAATCTGCGCGAAATGTACTTTTCCTGACTCTATGAATGCATGCTTTTTTCATTGCACAGGTCTCATTATTAGTGTTAGCTGGCCTCCCTCCTCTTTCTGATACATCTTTGCAGCACAGTGTAAATGTCGTTTATAGCACTTATCCCATTTAATATGATTTTATTTATTTATTTTTGTTTTGTTTTGTTTTTTTGTGTGTGTGAGGTAACCTAGCCCTGAGCTAACATCTGCTGCCAATCCTCCTCTTTTTGCTGAGGAAGACTGGGCCTGGGCTAACATCTGTGCCTATTTTCCTCTACTTTATATGTAGGATGCCTGCCGCAACATGGCTTGATATGCAGTGCGCAGGTCCATGGCCAGGATCTGAACCTGTGAACCCCGGGCCCCTGGAGCAGAGCACACGAACTTAACGGCTACGCCAACAGGCCAGCCCTTATTTATTTTTAAGCTGTCAGTCTTTGCACTGAAAGGTAAGGTTCATGAAGGCAAGGACCATCAAATCCCTAGAAACTAGCCCAGTGGCTCGTATATAATAGGCCCTCAATACATTACTTGAATAAATAGATGTTTACTTCTGCTCACTGACCATTTTCAACAAAGATATTTTCACATTGATTGGACATATTTAATTTTACATAAATTCTTTCTTCAACTAAATTTGGTGAAGATAATCTACCCTTTACAGACATTAATTATCTCTATCTCATTATACTGTTTTTGCTTTGTATATGGGGGGAGAAAAGTTTATTTGACCTGCAAAATAATCTAGAATAATTCCCTACTTGCAATTCTACCTGGCAAAGAAAATTCCCAAGCAGACATCTAGCATTATATTAAGTTATAAATTCTGTAAAATGGATAACATTAATGAAATTCAAGAAAGGAAGAGATTGGGCCAGCCAGTGGTGTAGTGGTTAACTTTGGCGCACTCTGCTTTGGCAGCCCAGGTTCACGGGTTCTGATCCTAGACGTGGACCTACACTGCTCGTCAACATGCTGTGGCGACGACCCACATACAAAATAGAGCAAGACTGGCACAGATGTTAGGGTCACTCTTCCTCAAGCAAAAAGAGGAAGATTGGCAACTGATGTTAGTTCAGGACCAAACTTTCTCACGAAAAAAAAAAAATGGAAGAGATCAATGTGACCAAAGATTTCAGGAAAAGTTCCTGTTGTAAAAAGAGATCAAGCAATCTTTGTAAGAGACTAAAACTCAGATAATTGGAGAGCAAATGCATGTTTTTACAGGCTAAGGAAGCACTATAAAATATTTATGGTAAGCAACGTATTTTCTGTGGGAAATTGACTTCCATTAAATATACATAATAAATAAAAAATAAAGCTATTTTACATGGATTCATATTATATCATGTAAAAGGTATTTTTTAAAATTTATATCCAATATTATTTACAGCTTTCTCTCATCTTTAAATAGCTGTGTGTAGTGCATGGTATTATTCAGAGTTTTTTACTTGGTGAAAATTAACTTTAGTTTGGAGTGCTCATTCTTACAGGAAATATTTTTACATATAATAATTGAACTGAGCTAAGTTTACCAAATCTGATTGTTTTTTAGTAAAGCCTTTAATCAAAAGAAAAAATGAAGCAACATCTATAGCAAAGACATTTTAAAAGATGATAAGAACAGACTAAAATAGAAAATTATGAAAATATAAAAATATGAATCATTACATGAAGAACCAGAATAAGTAGAAAGAGATATAAACGAATATAAGTGGAAAAAGAATAAAACTCTTGTTAATTTATTCTCCTTGTTATAAAGTCTTACTCTTACTTTTTCTTATACAAAATCATATCTTCCTATTAGAAGATGGATGACATTTTATTCTTAATGATATATGTGAATAATGTAAGGAAATAAAGCAATAGTTTCACTATTCATAGTAAATTACAGAAGAAATATTTCTTCTTGCATTTGTAATCCTGAATATCCATGATTTTGCGTGTGTATGTTTGTGGGTATGTGTGCATGGCTTAAAAAATACACAGTTTGCTAGTAGATCTTAATATTAGGAGCAAAGCATAAGGTAAAGTTTCCTCTGTTCATCTCATGAGTGTTGAATTTCATATACAGCATTACATATGTAGTGGGTTGTATACTATTCCCCCAAATTTCGTGTCTACCCCAGTACCTCATAATGTCACCTTATTTGGAGGTTGTTCCAGAGGCAATTAGTTAATATGAAGTCATACTGGATTAAGGTGGGTCCTAATCCAATAACTAGTGTCCTTATAAGAAGAGAAAAACAGAGACACACAGATACAGAGGGAAGAAGACCATGTGAAGATGCAAGCAGAGATTGCAGTGATTTGTCTCTAAGCCAAGAATCATCAAAGATTGCCAACAACTACTGATCAAGACAGCCTTAATGTTTCCTTCAGCTAGACTAAACTTTAGACAGGTTTCTTCCTGACTAGATGTCCCTGACCTGCCTTTTCTTATGGCATTTACTTTAGAAAAGCTGCAACAGTAAATTCTTTCTCTGTCGCTTTCAGATGTAAATCTTCTCCCAAATACAGATGCTCTCCAGTGCTTTTCCACTAGCTCCACCCTAGGGTTTAAAACTTTCCTGCCTTTTGTTTCAGCAGAGTTGAGTTCAGTCTTTCTCCCCTATTGCAATAGTTTTGACTCCTATTGCAATAGTCTTGAATAAAATCTTCCTTGTCTGCTTAACTGTCCAATGTAATTTTTCTTTAACACCACCAGAATGTAGGAAGAGGCAAAGAAGTATCCTCACTCAGAGACTGTAGAGAGAGCATAGCCCTGAAGACATCTTGATTTCAGATTTCCAGCCTTCAGAATTGTGAGACAATACATTTCCTTGGTTTTAAGCCACTCAGTTTGTGGTACTTTCTTATGACAGTCCTAGAAAATGAATACAAGTAAATATGTAGACCTTTTCTAACCGTAAACTATTTTCTGAGTAGATTATAAGAAACCTTCACACTATCTTCTATTGATGAAGGAATTACTTCTTGTTTTCATCATCATCAAATATATATAACATTTGAAATCTCCGAGAATTTTTGAGTAAACTGTATGCTTCTACTTGACATGGTACCTAACTATAGACCAAGGATTCAAAGGGAACATTTGAGGATTTGACTCTTTTTGATTGAAGTTTTAAAATAAGACTGAAATACTGACATACTATATTGTGCTCTGTTTACAAAATGATTTGCCTTGTGACTTATCCACATGACAACTGTATAGCCATAATTTCTAAATTTTCTTTGATCATTTGGCAAATACCTTAGAAATTTCTTGATATTATATTATACCCACATCAGCTTTCTACCAAAAAGTTTTAAAAAAATGTTTCTTAAAGTTCACTGATGATCAGCAGCAGAAGATTGATTTAGATTGTGTATTAATTAGACCCGAAACTGAGGTCCACAAGAAATATTTCATTTTCAATATTTTTTGTTAAATTAATTATAGTCCATTTTCTAGTCATTGTTGGGTTCTGTTCATGTCCTCTCTACAACCTAAGAGACTATGAGAAGTAGAAAATAAGTCTATAATCTCCACTGGGAAAGTGATAAATTGGCCCCCAATCTCCAGTACATTGTATTTGACTCTGACATCTTCATGGTTCAAGCTTATAGCATCCCTTGAACTCTATATCTCTGCCACAGAGAGTAATTTTGTTCTTTTTCTTCTCCTCTGCCATCCTCCCAAACTGTTTCATGGGGTACGATATGCTTAGGATCCTTTGGCAACATAGTCAACCTCTTCTCAGGATCTCAGAATTACTTCTTTCTCTTTCTCTTAAAATATACACTTCCATCCCCTCCCTTTCTCAAACATCCTACAATTGTGTATTTTAGTTAATCCATGGCTTTAGAAAGCAAAGATCCAAAAAAGGAGTTTGTATACAAATTCTCATTGTGGCCTTGCTGTAATGAAAATGTTCTAAAGAAGTCCTGATCACCTTCTTACAATGGGAGAAAGAAACAAAATAAGTAGGAAAAAAAAATAAATTAATACACTAATAATTATCCTACCTCAAAGTTTTAAGGGGGAACAATAACATCCAAAAATAGAATATAATAAGAGTCTGGGGAAAAGAAAAAGCAATGTGACGACCTTGTTCCAAAACCTCAACATGTCCTCTATATTCTCGACATATGTAGTGGATGTGTTTAAATATTTAGGATGGGTGGATGGTTTTAAAGACGAAGATACCTGGAAAATTGAGAAACCCGTATACATCATGTCTGAAAACACACACTCACACAACACACATATATGTGCATCTCATTAAATATTCTTTTCAACATTGGATAAGACAGGGAATTATTATATTGCAAAAAATTAATGAAAAATGCTGTGTTCTGTTGGAGGTTGTAGATCTGGCTGTTCTAACAAAAATGGGAGAAAATTCATCCTAAGCTAATTGTCATACATTCATGTTTTCGCTTAAAAAATATTCCACTCTAACTGAACTATCTTAAAAATACTGTAAGAAGAGTATAGAAATCTTTTCTAATCAAGGACTTGTAGAGAAATAGAATGTTCTTGCATTTGCTCTTAATATTGCAATATTATGTCGATCAATTTTCTCTGACTTGATAAAGCATATCATCTGATTTTGTAAGTTTTATTATTATAATTGCTATGATTAGAAGATTTGTGGAGCTTAGTAATTCTTGAGCACAGAATTTAGAATGTAGGAAACGAGCTTGCCCAGGTCAAAGGATTTACAACTCAAGAACTCTATTACTTTATAATGAGCAAAGAGGCAGTTTGGTTTCATAGATAGAATATTAGATATGAAGGGAGTCAAGAGTCACATTTCTGACTGTTATTTTAAACATCATAATCATTTAATCAGTTGGTAATTTGATAGTCACTGCCTTTATTTGAGTAGCAATAATTCTTTATATACTTTGCAGACTGGAATTTTGACACAAACACATGTAAATAATTATTGTTACCTGAGTTTTTTATAATATGAACACATCAATGAGAGTCAAAAGTGTACCCCCAAGAGCTCTCCTTTTTACTTCCTCCACTGGATGTGGGTCTACTAAAGCTATCTCTAGAGCAGAGCCATGAAGAACAGAGGGCACTTCACTAGGTTAGGAACCTTTGATATTTCCTAAATGATTTGTTTTCTCTGAAAGATAAATGAGAAGCAAATTATGTCCCATGTGATCAATGACTGGTACCCTAGTGTGGCTGCCTCCCCTGAAGTCTCTGAATCTTCCAGATGATTGTCGTCAGGACCTCAATGCTACAGTCACTGCTGCAGCGTGAGAAGTGGTGTGAGGCTGTGTGAGGATTAAAAGAGGAAAATGAAGGAAATACAAAGATCTTTGAGGCATCCTTCTCAAGTATGGCCGCTCTATGGCTTTATTTAGACAAGCCTCACTTCTCAGGGTTGTGGGGAGATAGGGCTAAGGGAACTCTTTCAGTCACAATATTAATTCTTCATTTTTTTTCCTGGAGTGTGTGAACTCACTCTCTCTCAGCAGTCTTCATTAAGAGATAAATCCAGCGCTAAGTACATTTTGTGGATTCCCATTTTCCTTGATTTTGCTTTTGTGGGTTGAGGAGTCATTACCACCATTTTAATAAAACCCTGGGTGTGAGGTCTCACTCTATGAAATTTTCTGCCAGAATCCTCCAAATCTCCCAACATTCTAGGGTGAAGCAGCATATTTTTTAAGTTTCCTCTGGCTGTCCCCTCCCAGGGTCCCTGCCTTTCAAACAATCAGGTCAAAAGAACTAGGATATTTGTTAATTTGCTTTTTCTTATCCCTAAAAGAGATCACTAATTATATACACTCTCATTTATAATATGTAAAACTCTTAATACATCCTAGTACATGAAGAAATTTAAATCAATCCAGGAATTATCAAATACACAAGTAGGATTAATCAAGTGGCGATGGGGAAATTCATTATTCACAAATAGAGAAAACAATCAACTGGAATTCTCACCTCACATCCAAGAACAAAACACATACCAGTTAATTAAAAGAGATACATATTATACCTCAAATTATGAACACATATGAAAAAAGACAACATTTATTTAATTGTTGGATGAGGAAAATTTTCTAATAAATTTCTTAGGTTAAAATTAATAGCTTTATTTACTTATAAATTTAAATTTTCTGCATTTCCAAACAACAAAAAGGCAGTCAACAAATTGAGAACATATATTGCTCCTGGATTGGGAGCCAAAAATACCTAGTTTGGACTTTGTTTTAACGGACTTAATGAGTTTTGTCATTATCTGGATCATTCTCTGGTATTTCAGGAATTTCACGCTTGAATGATTCCTGCTACAGAAACCAGATACTTGATTTTTCCCACCTCCCGACCCGCTGGTGTACAATACAGCAACAAAAGCTTGGCTGACCATTCACATCCATCTGGGACATTGATTTAGGAGTTAATTACTCAGCAAAGCAGGAAGAGGAGAAGTCATTCAGTGGATGATGGTAGCATCAAATTTCCAGGCACATCCATTTCCATCACTGAGATGAGCATGGTTCAACTGAACTAGGATTATCCCAGTCACCAGTACCATATGTGGTCATACTCATTTTTCACATCTACAAGGTCCTTTTGGGCTGCTTACCCTCTCAGATAAGGACCACACTTCTTTTACTCACCAGCTCAAGTCATCATTTGATCCCTCTCCCCCTCCGAGATTCAATTTTATTTTACATGCTTCAACACACCCTTTCTGCGTTGGTTTGGTTCCTTTATTTGTGTTCTAAACATATAATGAATCCCATCTGCCATCTCCCTTTAATGATTCTTTGGCAGAACCTAACAGGAAGCCAACTGGTAAATGAGTATGAGAAATGTAGTTTTTGGAGTTCCAGCACCAGGAACACAGAGTACAGAGGATGGAATTGAAGTTGATAAACAATAGAAAAATAACCACACTACTTAATGCCTTTGTTTTGATAATTGATCTAGTTCCTAAGAGATTCTTACAAAATAAGTGATAATTAGTAAAAATAATAATAATAATAATAATAATAACAACAATTTAGGATTTACCCCATGACCCTTTTTTCTTAAGAGTAATATCTGTGGTGGTGGTGTTATGGGTTGAATTGTGTCTCCCTCCCCCAAATTGATATGTTGAAGTCCTAACCTCCAGTAACTCAGAATGTAACTTTATTTAGAAATAGGGTCATTGCAGATGAATGAATGGTGTCCTCATACAAAGGAGAAATTTGGGCACAGACACACACACACGAGTGAGAGAACGCCATGTGAAGATGAAGGTAGAGATCTAGGTGCGTCTACAAGCCAAGGAATGCCGAAGACTGTCAGAAAATCACCAGAAGCTAAGCGAGAGGCATAGAATAGATTTTTCTTCACAACCTTCAGAAGGAAATAACCCTCTTGACACCTTGATCTTGGACTTCTAGCCTCCAGAACTGTGAGACAATAAATTTCTGTTGTTTAAGCCACTCAGTTTGTGATACTATATTATGGCAACCCTAGCAAACCAATACAGGTGGGAATCATTATTTGACTTCTCCACCCACCCTGACTACTGAGACCAGAAATGTGCACCTGATAAAAAAGTAGATAGGCTGTAAGGTGTCCAACACTCAGTAGTTAACAGACAATTCTTGTGATAATTGCTCATAAGGATTTTGAATGCAAAGCAGAGATAGAGAGCAACTAATTGGTGGTTACACCCCAATGCTGAAAGACGCTAATAAAGAAGGCAGGGAACAGAAATTCTAAGCAAGAAGTCATGTATCAAAAAGGAAAGTAAAGAGTAATTAGCAGCAAGGACAAACATGGTAAAGACACACAGAGAGTTTACATCAGTAATCAATCAAAATGACAAAGCCATGAAATTGTAGGATGAAGCTAAAGCAGAATGTAGGAGCAATTTTTATTCTTAATGCATTTATACAAAAGAAAAAAGTTAAAAATAAATGACCTGAGCTTCAGTCTCAAGAATTTAGGAAAGAGAGCAGCTAATTAAACTCAAACAAATTAGAAGAAATAAATTAATCAAGATAAAAAGAATAAATGAAATAGAAAGCATATCCACAGGAGAGAAAAATCTATAAAGCTAGAGGTTAGTTCTGAAAAAAGATTAATAAAATTTATTAAACTCTAGTAATAAATAGAAAAAAGAAAGTACAAATAATAATCAAAATTAGAAACAAAAAAGGAAATATCACTACTGATTTTTCAGTCATTAATAAGATTACAAGCAATTGTGTGCCAATAAATTTGAAACAGATGAAATGGATATATTCCTTGAAACACATAGCTTGACATAACTGATACAAGAAATAGAAAACATGAATGTTGCTAAATCTATTAAAGAAATTTAGTTAATAAAAACAATCTTTCTCTAAAGAAAATTCCAGGTCCGGTTGCCTTTGTTGGTGAATTCTTCCACATTTTTAACAAAGAAATAAGACAAATCTTACACAGCTATTTCAGAGAATAGCAAAAAAGAGAATGCTTCCCAACTTGTTTCATGAAACCAAAATACCTTGATATACCTTGATACTAAAACTTAACAAAGACATTACAAAAAAATTTACAGAACAATATTCTTTGTTAACTCTGACAAAAATCCTAAACACAATGTGAACAAATGGAAACCAAGAATATATGAAAAGGGTAATACAACATAAACAAATGAGGTTAATTTCAATAATTCAAATTTGATGTAACATACAAAATTAATCAATGTAATTCAATATATCAATACAGGAAAGAGGAAAATCATATTATACTCTCAATGAATAGAAAAAAATAATTTGGTTAGATTTAAAGCCCATTCATGATTGAAACTATGAAAAAATTAGTAGTAGAAGGAAGTTTCCTTATCTGACAAAAGATATCTACAAAAAACCCTTAAAGAAGTGTCATAGCTAATTGAGAAATTTTTAGCATTCCCCGAAATGGAAAACAAAACACTTCTGTTTGACATTCTATTGGAAGCCCTAACCAGTGCAACAGTTAGAAAAATAAATAAATAAAAGGCATAAATATTTGAAAAGAAGTAAATTTTCCTTATATACTATTGACTTACATATAGAAAATCCAAAATAATTTATCTGTTACAATTTATACGTGAATTTAGTGACACTCTCAAATCCAAGATCAATATACAAATATGTGTTAGAAAAAAACAGCTCCAAAGGAATAACAAAACAAACCCTTTTTCCAAATTATCAAAAAGCGTTACAATTCTAGGAGTAAATTTAATGAATGACGAGTCTTCTGCACTGACAGCTATAAAACACTTGAGAGGAATTAAACAAAATGGAAGGACATAGCGCATTAATGGATTGGGACACTAAATCTTGCTAAAGCATCAGTCTTCACCAAAAGTGACCTATAGATTCCATTCGTTGCCTATAAAAATCCTAGCAGGATTTTGTTTGTTTGTTTTTGTAGAAATTGAAAGTCTGATTCTGAAATTTATATAGGAACTCCAAGGCACTAGAATAGTCAAGGCAATATGAGAGAAGAACAAAGTGGAGAACTTAAAATACTGGCTATAAAGACATGATATAAAGCTACAGTATTGACAAGAAGAGATAAATAGATAGGTGGAACAAAATAGAGAGACCAGAAGCAAACATATACATATAGAGTCACCCAGTTTATGGCAATGTCATCGTTGCAGTTCATTAAAAAAAATTGATCTTTTCAATAGATGGTGTTGGGTCAATTTGATATCCACCTTAAAAAATGTACCTTGACTCCCATCTCACCTCAGACACAAAAATGAAATTCAAATGGATCATAACAACTAAATGTAAAAGCTGAAACCATAAAACTTCTAGAAGGAAACATCAGAGAATATCTTCTTATCATTGAGAAAGACGTCTAAAGATTTCTTAAACAGAAAACAAAAAACATCAACTATAAAAGAAAAGATTGAAAATCAGACTTCATTTAAATTAACAATTTCAATTAGTGAAGATAGTCAAAAGGTACAAACTTCCAGTTATAAAATAAATAAGTCCTGAGGATATAACGTACAGCATGCTGACTATAGTTAATAATACCGTATTATCTACTTCAAAGTTGCTAAGAGAGTAGGTCTTAAAAGTTGTCATCACAAGAGAAACAAAATTTGTAACTATGTGTGGTATTGGATGTTAACTAGACGTATTGTGGTGATCATTTTACAATATACACATATATCGAATCATGTCGTACACCTGAAATTAATATAATGTTATACGTCAATTATATCTCAATAAAAAAATCAAGTTAAATTAAAAAAAAAAAGAATTTCAATTAGTCATACTCAGACTATGAAAAGCACTCCTAAAAGTTAATAAGAAAAATCCATACAACACAGTAAAGGAATGGCCAAAGACCCAAGCAGGCGCTTCACAAAAGAAAATATCAAAATAACCAATAAATATATAAAAACATGTTCAACATCATTTGTCATCAGAGAAATGCAAACTAAAACCACAAGATGACACCCCTACAGAATGGCTAAAATTAAGCCAGTGGACAACGAATATGAAGCTTATATATTGAACTCTTATATATTGTTGGTGGGAGTATACGTTTATACAACCATCATGGAAAACTAGCAGTATCTACTAAAATGGAATATAGGCCAACCTTTTAACTGCAGTTCTGTACCTGGGCCTATACCGAACAAGAAAGAGTGCTTGTGTTCATCAAAAGACTTGTATAAGGATGTTCATCACAGGTATTATGCATAATAACTCAAACCTGGAAACAATCCAAGTGCCTTTCAATAATGAATGAGATAAATAGACCCTGTGACATTCACACAATGGAACAGTACCCAGTAATAACAGAATAAAATTAAATTAAGTTAAAATAAAACAACAAGATGAATCTTACATACATTGTGTTGCATGAAAGGACCAGACTCAGAAGAGTATATATTATATGGTTTCATTTAGATGAACTTCAAGAACAGACACACTGATTTACAGTTTGGGATATGAAGTGTCACTGCTAGGGGTGGATGTTGATTGGGAGGGATGTGATAGAGCTTTTGGGGTGCTGGGAATGTGCTACATCTTGATTTGATTTAGTAATGGTATGGATGTATACATATGGAAAAATTCATTGAGCCATATGCTTTACATTGTTTATATTTCAAAAAGATTTTAAGTGACAGAGTATTGGACTAGGGATCAAAAAAATTCTCGGCACTGGGAGGAGGACAAGTAAAGAACTGTCTTAGGGGAGCCACATGATTCCCACTTGTTCCGGTCTTGAGTTCTTGCCACTTGGCTGTTCATACCTTCTCACCAAGTCAGTCTGAGGCTCGACTCTTCCTCCTTTGCTCTTCCCATGAGGTCTGGATCTGTCGCTTGGCTTCCTGCCTTCCCGTTTTCCTTGTGTATCTTCACCAATAACCTGGTCACTGAGAGAATCTCTGTGGAGACTAAGCATCACTCCACCCACCAAGCTTACGTCTCCCTCTGGACTTCCGTAGATTTGTTCCTCCCGCCTGGAAAGTTGTCCCCTTTCCTCTTCATTTATCCATAACCTATTACTTTCTAGCACCCTCTGAAATGTCACTGTTAACAGGGTACTCTTCTATCTCTAGTATTTTTTGCATTGTATCCATACTGCATATTGAACACTTTATTTGATACTCCAGATATCCCATCGGCTCACTCTTTCATCTTATTCAAATTTCTGCTCAAATGTATTTGGTCCTTCCCTAAAATCTTGTTTACAGTTGCAATCCTTAACTTTCCTTCTGCCTTTACACTGCTTTATTTTTCTTTCTAGTACTTTCACATATACACACACCAAAACAACAAACAAACAAACAAGCAAAAATACTTCTCAACATCAAAAATACTGACTAGAACATAACGGATGCTCAGTAAATATTTATTTAATGAATACTAGAATATTCCTAATTTTGTGCATAGCACAATGTTGTGATTTATTACTTTTCGTTATAGTCACTAACATTTTTCTGTATGTGTTGTAGTTAAATAGACTTGAAATTTATTAACTCATTTACTGAGGTGCTATTTTCTGGGTTGTTTGAATATTTTCCACATATCACTGTTATCTAGCAATATTTTCCTTTAATGTACAGTTAATAATAAATTTATGGATTAAAATCTATTTACTTCACTTTTTTCAATTTATCAAATCCAGTGGAGGCATTGGGAAGACTAGGCACATTCCCTGCCTACATTGGAATAGAGGTGATTTGCAGAAAACCCAAGGCAGTATTTAAATCAATAACATGCTTGAAATCACAAGGGTGATGTAATGTAGAGAAAGCTAATATTAATATGATACATGGTTGTATAATCAGAGGTGGGATGTTAGGGAACTTAAGGATGATCTAAAAATCCGGATACATATGAAGCAATATTCCAGTAGTGGAACCAGATAATTATTTTTTCCCATAAGGTATTTTATTACCATATATTATTTATTTGTTTTTTATCCCCCAATTTTGCTGGAAAATATATTTCCTTTGTTTCACTACATACCTACTTGATTACATGTTTACTGCCCAAAACCATTTAAATAATGCTATTTATAAGACACAATTAAAATCGCTATTTTTCAATGAAAAGCAAAATGAAACTCTAATAATTTCAAACAATCAGTATAGGTTAAACAACTTAGAATTTAGTCTAGTCATACAGAAGCTGGAACAAATTAATTGAGAATCAAGAAGAACTGTTTAGTTTCCCAAAGATCTCCAAATCCTAATGTAAATGAGTAGTTTGGTGTAAAAAAGAAAAAATAGAGTAAAAATTCTCAGCATGACCTTCAGCATTTCTATAGTCTTCTTGAAAAAAAGAACCCACTGACATATGCTATTGTAGCAAATATTCTTAGTAGCACTGGTATCTTTAAATTGTACTGATAGTTTTAATTTAAATTAAACTCATTGTTATCAGTCCCTGCAGATGTGTGAAAACTTTACTGTCTAAATGGCACCATAAAGTGAAACTGAATAATACAACAATAAAAATGAAGGCAAGTTAATTATAATGAAACCCAAGAAGACTTCTCCAGGAGAGACATTCTATTTCACATTGTAAGTCGAATCCTTCCCCTTTTCCCTTTCCCCACATTTCCAAATTCTAAAACTTACAATTTGAAATAAAATTTTATAATAAATTCAAGTAAAGAATTGCATGTCAAAACATATTGATGTATGTGGGCTTTTAAAAAATTCCATTTATCTTTTTTTCTGTTTTAAGGAAGTACATTTACATCATTCCAAACAGTATATTATGAAGGTGAGCTATCAGCCCAGCCAAGCTGAAAAGAGGAATGAATTTCCTCAAGAAATAAAATGAGGAAAACAGCTAAAAATGAAAGTTTGTGTTATTTAAATTGCAAATGTAGTTATTTTTTATCAATGTCTCCAATACCGTTTTGGCAGCTTTGAGTAAATGATGAAAGTAGCATCTTTTTCTCACCACTGTTATCAACAATTTAGACAGTGCAATTAATTTCTCTGAGATGCATGAGGATTTTTTTCTCTTCAAAATTTTGGCAGCCGCTTTTTTATATTCAAGGTTTCCATCTACTTGGTGGTAGATCTGAAAATTTCATAAAAAGATAGTGTCCATGGAGGGAAAAAGCAGGATTAGTGCCAGAAGAAGAATGACTTTCTGCAGAGAATTCATAAACATGCCATTTTCTACCATTTCCTTCATTTTATACTGAAAGTTTGAGCTCATATTCACTATTTCAGCTTCTGGAAAAGATGATTTACAAAATTGTAATTTTTTGAAGTGACTGCTAAAATAAACTGTTACTAAATGTTTCCAGGCTGTTTGTAATCTGAGTCCCTTATATTCAGCACTTTTGACTATGATAGGAGCTTCTAACTCAGTTTTTCCCAAACGCAATAAACCATAAAAATGTCCTTCATTGTCATTTGAACTAAGTAGTATAAACTTGGAGATGAGTTTGGTTGAAGCTATTCCTAGATTTCCATTAGGTAAATAAAGTTGAGTTCATGTGTCTTAGCCTCATAAGAGAGTGATTATTTTCATTGTTAACATTCCTATCTTCTTGCTAGAGCAAGATGATTCTCAGGGGAAGGCCCTCTGCTTAGTTCCACCTACAGTCCCTCAAAATTTCTGACAGAGACTGCTTAGATCCTAGATGCCTGATTAGCTGGTGAGTCAATCTCCAGTGTCTGGGGAGATATTTTCAAAGAGAGAAAAGACCTCTCTCTCCTTCCATATAGCAGATTCTCCTGGTACTAAGAACCTAGGCTAGCCCATGACATTTATTTCTCCTCATGTTTCTTCCATGTAGGGGCAGTTACAGCTGGACTGTTCAGAGCTGAGAAAGCCCACAGCAGGCAGCTTGGGCTGGCTAATCCGCAGATGGTGGAGCACATGCTTCTGTTTGGCTCTGGCCCTGGTCTCTGTACTCTGACTCCTGCAAGTGTGACTTCTGAGATTTAGGATGGCACTTCTAGCAAAAGGAAGCACAATTTAACAGGTTTCACTAATGATGACATGCCATGTTGGGTTTTTTGTCTCTTTTGTGTGTGTCCTGGGTGGTTGAGTGGATGACTCACACCAGGAATCCAGTATTTGTAGGGCTCCAGAGGAATGGTCTCACAATCTAAGTTAGACACCCCCCAGAAAAATGGCATTTGAGTTTTTTGTAATAGTTTATTAAGAATATTCCTCTAGAGTGTATTTTCACCACAATTTTGATATATGCGCTTATCTATTCACATAACTGTCCCAGTATTTTTGGAACAAGGCTGGATGCAAACTAAAATATAGTTATGAGCAAATATTCACCATAAATTTTTAACTGAAGAAGAGACCAGTATTTGCTAATTTTACTAATTTTACCAGTCCTAGCCAAAACTGATCTTCTCCATAAAAATATTCCATGACTATCCCACCCTAGCTGGTTTCTCCCTTCTCTTCTGTCCTATAACAATCTTTAAAATTCAATTCATTTGGCAATTGTATGAGCCTTGTGACATTTCTTCAGCTTATGTATTAACTGTTGTTTTAAAATTGTCACTTTCTTTGTGTTTTTTTTAAATCTATGCAAACATATCACGAGATTTTAGAGGGCACAGACTTATTTTTTCCTTCATTCTATGACAGTGATGATGATAGTTAAAATGTATTGAGCTCTTACTTCATGCCACATGTTGTTCCAAGTGTTTTGCATATATCAGCACACAGAGTCCTCACCACAAATCTGTAGGGTTAGTACCATTAGCATCACCTTTTCATGGATGTGAAAGTTAAGTAATAGCTAACAAGTGGTTCAGTTGTATTCACTCTAGCCCCTAATATTTTGTCCAAAAAACAGCAAATATTTTTTGTTGTTGTTGTTGTTTCTGAGGAAGATTTGCCCTGAGATGACATCTGTTGCCAATCTTCCTCTTTTTGACTTGAGGAGGATTCGCCCTGAGCTAACATCTGTGCCAGTCTTCCTCTATTTTTGTATGTGGGTTGCCACCACAGCATGGCTGCCAATGAGTGGTGTAGGTCCGTGCCTGGAAACTGAATCTGGGCTGCCAAAGGAGAGCACACCAAACTTAACCACTAGGTCATGGGGCCCGCCTCCAGTAAATATTTTTATACACAGAAAATATTGAATTTGAATGTATTGAGAGGAAAATGAGGCCCTCAGACTCCCCAAATATGATGATATCTTATGAGTTTGCAATACCAAGAGCTTTCACATCTGTACCTTTACATGAAAGAGAAAACCATGCTTCTATCTAAAACAAACATAAATACAGAACATGAGAGCTACATGAAATATAATTTTTTAAGTCTTTAGCTCCTTCTCATTTTCCTAGTTACAGAGCTATTGATAGAAGAGGCAGGACTCTGATCCAGAGCCTTTTCAATTTACTCTAAGTTGAATTCCCAGGAAATATTTTTATTGTGTTTCTCTCCCAGGACAGGACATTAGTAAATGAATTTATAAAAGAAAGTTTCCCTCACAAAGGCCTTAGTAGCAAGGCTTTAACAAGATTTGCTGAGTATTCCATGAGTAATAGATTTAAGAAGGTCAACAAAACAGACATTTTTATTGCATACTGAATGATATTTTATTTCATCAATTCTTTGGTCTCCGTGTGGTAACCTTTCAAAAACTTTTTAGAGCAATTTCTTAAAACCACTTATTGAATTTAGATATAATAGAATCATTTTTCCTTATGATGAAATCCAAGATATTCTCTGATTAGCATGGTTTTCTAAAGCATAACTCAAGTAAAAATAGAGTAAAGAGTTTTTGACATTGCAATATGGCTTATTCTTCATTTTCCAGTCATTTATCAGAAAATACTGTCAACTTTAATTGTATCCTTTACATGTATATATTTGACTTTATGATCACATGTACACATGAGTCTAAAAGTAAGCTGTTTATTTTCGGTAATTTTTTGACATATATTGAAATGTTTTGCATACCCTATTCCCTCTGATTGATCATTAATTTATCAATTCATTCAATTAGGAAATATTCATTGCAAAATATATTCTATACCAATCATTGTACCAGGACCTAAAGATACTTTGCCGAGCAAAACAAACATGTATCTTCCCCTCAGTCTAGCAAGGAAGCCAGACATTAATGGAAAAATTACACTAATATATAAATTCTAACTCTGATTAGTTTTATGAATCAAAATATATTGGAACTATGAAACCTTATAGGAAATATGTATCATCTCTCTAGTAGGGTTGGGGTTAATGTGTTGGGAGAGTCCTGATGAATTAATGTTTGAAAGAGCTACACAAACAAATAGGTTAATAGATAAGAGCATTCTAGGCAGAGGAAACAGCACGAGCAAATGACGTGAGGTAAGAGGGAATATAATCTTCTGGAGAAACTGAAATACAACCAGTACAGCAGAGGAATAAAAAACAAAAGATAGAGTGTCATAAGAAGAGGCAGGAGAGTTTGGCAGGGTTCAGATTACATACAATGTTAAAGATCATCTTAAAGGATGCCAGTGTTTATCATAAAATAATGGAGCCACTAAAGAAGTTCAAGTTGAGAAGAAGGTAACAAATCAGAATTGCATTTTGAAAATATCATGGCAACTACATCGTGGAGGTAGGTTTGGGAGTAGACCAAATGTAGATGTGGAAAAACCCAATTAAGAAACTCCTATAATAATTCAGGCAAAAGAGGTTGGAGTCCTAGACTAGAGAAGCATCCAGGAGGAGAAGAGAAAGGCAAAGACATAATGGGTTAGATATGACAAGGCAAGAAGAATATTCTAAGCACGTTTCTGATTTCTAGCTTCAGAAACTATTCAGATGGTGGAGCGACATTCTAAGATAAGGGACTTATTTCTAAGGAAAAGAATCATTTTGCCGTGAAGATGCTTTTGAAACATGCAAGTGGAGAAAAAAGACGTTTACAAGTCCTAGAGCTCAGAAGAGAGATCTAGGCTAGAGATAGAATTTGAGTCATCAGTGCACCACTAAAGTTTAAAAAAAGAAGAGGAACCAAGGACCAAGATTAGAGGGATGCTGATTCTCCAAATCTGGGTAAAGGAGGATGGTTACCCAATCTTGCCAATTTTTTCCAAATGTTTTTGAAATCTGTCTTGTCTTCATCACTCTCACTTCAGCTACTCTTATTCGGAAGCTTATTACCTCTACTAAGATGATGCCAGTGTCTCCTAACTGACAAGCTTACCTTAGGAGTGACACATTACATCCTGTCTTTCACATGGTGAGGCTCAGCATATCTGCTTAAAATCCTACTGTATTTCCTAACTTCTAAAGAATAAAGACCAGTCTCTAAGCTCAGCATGCATAACCATTCCTTCAAAATCAGACCCCTTCCTGTGTCTCAGATTCATTTCCTGTCCCCTCATCTGTTTAAATTTAAGTGAATCAGCACAGTACATACTCTTAGGTAGCTCACAGATTAGCAGATCCAGGTTCTGGTAGATTGTCAGTGAATATTTATTGAATGAACGAGTGATTCTGTAGTTACCTCCCCAAAAGCGTGGTGTTGAAAACAGTTGTTAATTTCTCAAAAACGTTTAGCCATTTTTCGGTCCCTATTGTTTGTCAGTTGAGTACGAGAAGGAATGGAAGTTTTCAAACTCTTCTTTAGCACAGGAAAACAAACTAAAACACACACAGTTAGAAATCCATTAAATACACTTTATCATTTTAATGTCCAGACTTCTGTAATGCAGATAAAGTAGGATTACCACAGGGATGCTTTTTTCAGCATCTCTATTGAGTATTGAATTCTCAGGCTCCTCTAGGTAAACTGGAGTTAATGAAGTATGAGAGCTATGAAAGCAAATCATATAAAGAGATTCTCCTTCATTTCCAGTACTGAGTAAGACTTTAAAAAAAATCTGACAACTATTGATGAAGGTATGTGAGTGTGTTGTTACTCTATAGAGGAAGCAAAACCTCAAGAGTCATTTACTTATCAAAAACATTATTCAAGAAATTTATTAATGTCTTTGTAGCTGAAATGTTTCCAGGTGAAAAATTGGCTGCAAATACAGATATAGCGTACTCAAAAAAAGATGCCTCTTCTTCTAAGTTGATCAAAGTTAAATCAAACATAGATAAAAGTCACTGTTATGATCGTGTTCCCTAGCAACTTACAACTCCAATTTCTCTTTCAGAATGCATTCCCAGCTGTCTAAAATTGGTTTATGATTGTTGTTTCTGTTAAGATCGTTGACATTCTATTTTATATTTTATCTTCACTTTGTGTTAAGAAAAGATACCTGAATTTCTTTTAAGCTGTTTAACTTCCTACTAATCAATTCAAGACTGTCTGAGGGCAGCTGGCAGTTTCAGTGAAAAACAGTTCAGTCTAACTGACTCATTTCTTCTCATTTATCCAATTAAGACAAAATCATCAGTTTAGCAGAATATATATCTTTAAAGTGTATACCAGCATAAAGTCAAGAAAGTAGTTTATTACCTGAGAGTAAGATTATGCAGAAAACACAATTACATTTTAAATATCTCCCTTATCATCCTCATCTTCTTCAACCATACCAAATTCTTCATTTCTAAACAAATGACTTTCTTTTCTGATTCTTTGAGAAAATAGAAGCTACCTTTCATTTGTAGATTCTATTGTTTTAGCCCATTCTTTAACTGCATGTCAATAATTATCCAGACTGGGTGACTTCTCCCTGCTCCCAACCCTTGACTAATTTCTTAGATGAATTTTGCCACCTGAACCTTCACTCCCTGCATGATTGGTGACCTGAGACATTAACATCTAATCAAACTTTAAATTGCAGAGCTGGAACAAGAATTGTAATTTTTCTTTTACATTCAATCAACAAATATTTTTATTGCTAACTATAATACCAAAATTGTGGGAACATTATGTACGCAATATGAGGCAAATATATGATAGCTTCAAAGACGACATTTTAAAGCTAAGACATATCTTTGTTTATTTCACTTCATAATCCTTCCATAGTATGTCTTAAACTGACTTCTTTCACAAAATTACAGAAATGTCCCTACTTCCTGTGAAAATCATGGTTGGAAACCACTGCTTTAGCAGACTATTTGGGAAAAGTATGTTAGATACATGAGATATTTTATATGTACATTTAATGAGAATTCAGAAATATACCATTAACGAAGCATTATCAAGATGGATAGAAACATGAATTAATTTATTGCCGTTTTAGATGTTTATGCAGACAAATTAATTTCATGGAGCTAATAACATTTTTGGTTTACTCCAGAGTTTTGCATGAACACCAATTCATTAACCTTTTTTATATCTTTAAAATATATATTTCTTTAAAATACTTTAACTAAATTCATTTATATAGATAAACCCTAAAAATGCATTTGAATGCTGTTAATTTCCTGATATGAACTTGACTAATTACTTTTAAACCCAGATGGCAAAAATATCTTAGCACCAAATTTCACAATACTATTGCAATAAATTTAAATGTATATAATGCAAAATTATGTTTATGGAAAGACTATAAAATCAAATACAATTTAGAACATTTTTCCAATACTATATGATAAAATTACTTGAATGAGTTTTTAAAAATGTATAGAATGGTATCCAGAGTTTGGGAAATACAGTAAACTACCCAAAACAAAATTAATCAGGAATGTAATTTACACACTTAATTTTACAAACAAACAAAAATGTTACTTCTAATGTTTAGATATTTATTCTCAGAAGATTTATATGAATGAGTGATAATCAGCCAATGGCCAGCTTAATCACATCACATTGTGTTAGTATCATGTTGTTCTCAAGCAGGAGTGATGTTAAAAAACCAAATAATGTGAAGTCAGGTCTTCAAAGACAAACAATTATAGAGCTAGTCAAATTATAGGGAATGTGCGATGTCTATTTGAATTAGCAAATTGAAGTGGGTGTCTTTTTCCAAATGTCCGTTAATGCTAATGAGCGAAGATTAGCTCCACTAATCAGGAGTTGTCAATGGTAGGTCAAAAGAACTAAGCGATGGAGGTAAATTTTATACACTTAATAATAAGTAAGAGATTATTATGTATGATTTCATCTTAATTGGTTTTGAGAATTAATTGGTTGGTAACAAAAGCTGGCATAAAGCTTTTCATTTGAATAGAACAATTAAAAACCCCAAAAGGCTTGGAGTTGATGATAACCACTGTACTGGATTAACTCCTAGCTATAAAATCAGAAGAGATTTATTATTTATCCGAAAATTGAGTTAATGTTAATGACTAATGTATATTACTTAGCTGGGTACATTACTACTTTTCAAAGTATGTTTCTTCGGGCAAGGTCAGGTCTGTATAAAATTGATATAACTGTAAGTGACTTCCGTGACTACATTTTTTCTCATTTACATCAAAATTGGAAAATATATAATGAAAATAACAGGATATAGTATTTATTATCCTATACCCCAAGAACTGAACTCTTTTTTTTTTTCTTTTTTTGTCATCTGCAGTATCTGCCATGCTAGGAATAATATTCAGCTCAAATTAGAAATAAGAATAATCACTTCTAAATTTACCTGTCTTGATAAGGTTAAAATTGTATATCTCAGACTTTCTTAAGTTTAACTTCTGAAAATTTCAAGTTATCTTTCAACATAGTAGTTAAAACAGAAATATGAGTTCTAGCCTTGATATTTGTTATAGGTAAAATATTTTGGGATGAACCCTACTTCGTCAGCAACTGAGGGATAGAATTCATTCTCAATCATGTTAACATTAATGCTGATCATTTATTTCCAGAATCCTAAATATTAAGAAAATATTGATGGCTATCGAATAATATTTAGTCATAAGTGAAGTACATATATTTACAGTACTGATGCAATGGTATGTATGTCTAGAGTTATGCTTAATTGATTAATATTCAACAGGAACCACTAATTCTCCTAGGTTTTATCAACTAATTTCTTATCAAATATTACAAACTCATTTTGCCCACATTTTATCTTTTCAGTGTTTTAAAAGGAGTGGCAGTGTTTTTGTATGTCATCAGATTCTTAAGCAGATTATTTAGAACAAATGCCAAATGCTTTGCGTACTTACGTAAATGAAATGAAAGGATTAATCTAGATTTTTTTTAATACACAATGTAGATTCCGCTTCCCATAAAGTTATGGAATAAATAATCATGATATTTTAAAGTGAAAAATGTTGGCTTTAAATGAATGTAGAGCTTTCTCCTTTAAAATAAGTTTGCAAAAATTGTTTTATATATGATTAACATTCCTCAATTATATTTGTAAGGAATTAGTTATTCAGGTAAGTAAATTTTATTTTATACTCACATTAACAAAATATTAGGATCAAATGGAAATTTAGAGTATATCTAATCTGATGGAAATAACAAATAAAGAAAGAGAATGAGTGAACACAGTGAAATAGCAGAAAGCACATTATCTCAACAAGAAATGCTGGACTTTGTCTTTTGAAACTTGTTCCAAATCGATAAGTTTTTGTACTCACCAAGGGTGTTTGTTCAGTAGTCTTTGACAAGCTCTTTGTGGCTAAGGAAATTTAAAACTACTTTGAAATTCTCTAAGCAACTCACAGATACCATCAAAATATACTGCTATAGTATCAAGAAATGTTGAAGAATTATGCCTTTAAAGTTGTGCCAAGAAACCTAGCGAGAGTCTTTCTCTCTTTCATCGTTAAGCAGAGTTCTACACAGCCTGCCTTTGGGCTAGGCAATTCCATAGATATTTCTCATACGACTGCTTACTGCAAAAGTTTTAGACCAGAAAAGACTTACTTTTCTCATCCTGGGGAAGTAATATGGTGTAAGCACAAAAAATAGTATGCGAAAGCAAGAGAACAGTCTCTGCCATTGACTAGCAAATCATGGAAACTCTGCAGCATTTGGTCTTTATATCCAGAAAGTGATGAGAGTGCATTGTGGGATCTCTGGTCTCCCATTTAGCACTCAAGGTATGAGTCTGCTACATTTCCAGTCAGTTAATTGCCCAGTTCTCATAAGGAGTGTGGCCAAAATTTGATTATTACGTATCTCACAGCTGTACTCTAAGCCAAATAGTCTATTAAAAGGAATAAGTTGTTCGGTGGCTGAGAAGTAAGGAAGAGAGAAAAGAATGGTTTACATCCAGCTGCTTCTTGACGTGTCGGATCGACCAGGTACCTCAAATAAAGCACTCCCCTCTACAGATCTGATCCTATTCCAGTGTTCAATGAATGTCACCACCAGCCAGAAACTTTGAGGGCCAAAAATCTCTCTTTCAATTCCCAAATTTAATCCATCACTAAATCTTGTCTGTTTTAGCTGCTAAAATCATGCAACTCTGTCCACTTCTCTCATCTCTAGCTATTATAGTCTCTTTCTTAGAGGCTATAATAGCCTTTTACGTTCTCTACTTTAAATACAATTTGCTTTTCCCCAGCCAAACTGGTCTCCATTTCATAGCCACCAAGTTCTTCTCAAAATATGCCTTCTGATCAAATCATTTCACACCTCAATGTTGAAGAAAATCCTTCTGTGACTTCCCATTGCTCTTAAGATAAAGATAAAGGTAAACCAACACAGTGCTATCCAGTACAACTGTCTGCATTAATGGAAATGTTCTCTGAACTTTCCAGTATGGTAACCACTAGCCACAAGTGGCAATTGAGCATGTGAAATGTGGCTAGTTCAACTGAGGAACTAAATTCTTAATTCTATTTAATTTTAATTACTTTAAATCCAAATTTAAATAACCATATCAGCTAGTGGCAACCATGTTGAGCAATGTAGCTCCAAAATATGGTCCATGCGTTGTCTGGTCTCTACCTACTCTCTAGCCTTTTCCTATAAGGCTAGAGCCCTCTACCCTCCTGCTCTCTCTGACTCACTCCTTCTTTAAGTTTCACAAATGCATTTTGTTCCCTTGCTGCCTCAAGAAACCTTTGCACATATTATGCCTTGTGATAGGAAAACACTTCCCATCCTTTTTCTCCTAGTTAATACCTATTCATCCTTCAGAAAATCCGAGAATAAAAATCATTTCCTAAGGGAAGCTTTCCCTGATCATCTGATGAAGTCAATTTTAAATGTTCTTTTAGGCATTCTCTACCTCTTCTTCATTATCCTTGCCATAGCTGCAGTCTTACATTTGTGTATGTGGTTATTTGATAAAACTAGACCTCAAGCTTGACAAGGCCATGGGCCATTGTTGACTAGCAATTACTCTATCTTAGCATATAGTAAGTACTCCATAAATATTAATTGCAAGAAGGAGTGATTCTTTATCCTTTGTTATTCTGCAGCCTGATAGACTCAATTCGATTTGAATTTTTCTGATAATATTTTTGGTAAATCTTTGTGTAGATATTAAGCATACAAAATAGCAACTAAAGAAAGCTTATCCAATTGCCAACTCTTCTCAGACCAACAAGGTGATGGAACATGAGAGCTTCCTGGGTATTTACTGCTATGGAAATCATCCACTAACATCTGAGCTAAAAGCTCAGACAGACAGTGATTATTAGTATCCAGTTTACCCAAAACAGCCTAAACTACATTCAAGCTGACAAACTAGTGAAGAAAACTTTCAGAACTTTCACCAACAACCTGAGCTGCACAAATCTCTCTGCTCTTTATATCTTAATTTAATTGCTTTTGAAGTCATTTGTTCCTGTAACTGGCATTTTAATCTCCTTGTATGCGTCTGGTTGTCCCCATTTCACACTTGTTATCAGCATACTCTTCTGCTGCTTAATGACTTCAAAGAGCCATGCATAGTTTCACTGTAACTTAGATTCTTAAGCTCCTTTTCAAAGATCTTCAAGTTTTAGTGTTTTTCTTCACAGTGACAAGCTCAATCCTAATTCCGTGAATACATCTTGCACTTTTGAGTGGACAGGTTTATAGGACAATCTGTACATTCATCCAGCTTGCCTCTCACCTTGAAGACAAAGAAGTTGTCTCTCCGAATTCTCTAAAGGGCGTGTAATACGGACTAGTGTACTCTGCATCTAGTTGACTGTCCATACAAAACAGTTCAGTAATCTCTCAACATAATTCCGTAAAGCACTAAAGACTTTCCAATAAACTTCATACCAAATCTCTTTAGTCAAATGACGTGTATGTGAAATTAATCTTTGGCCCCTCTTAATATAACACGGGCTGTGGATGCATCATGGGATGGGGCCAAAAGTATGTATTTCAAAACCATGACACACTGGTAAATAATATTTAGGTCACTATCTAACACTCTGAATCTTATTACATCAATTATAATATGAAAATAATAATAATGCTTACCCAGCATTTGCTAATATTAAATGAACTAATGCAGTTCAAGTATGTAGTTATAGTGCATTTGGCAAATGTTAAACTCTTTCTGCGGGCCAGCCCTGTGGCTTAGCGGTTAAGTGCGCGCGCTCCGCTACTGGTGGCCAGGGTTCGGATCCCAGGCGCGCACCCACGCACCGCTTCTCCGGCCATGCTGAGGCCGCGTCCCACATACAGCAACTAGAAGGATGTGCAACTATGACATACAACTATCTACTGGGGCTTTAGGGAGAAAAAGGGAAGAAAAAAAAAAGGAGGAGGATTGGCAGGGATGTTAGCTCAGGGCTATCTTCCTCACAAAAAAAAAAAAAAAAAAAAAAAAAAACCCTTTCCTTTCCTATTTCCTCTTACTATTAACATTTGTCAAGGCCTTCCCTCCGAGAATTCTATCTAAACAGACTCAAGCCCATCATTCCCATCTGACAGCAATGATGACTTAGTCCTTCAGGATCTTCAGCTTACTGGCTCTTATCTAGCATTATTTTTTTTTAATTTTTATTTATTTTTCCCCCCAAAGCCCCAGTAGATAGTTGTATGTCATAGCTGCACATCCTTCTAGCTGCTGTATGTGGGACACGGCCCCAGCATGGCCGGAGAAGCGGTGCGTGGGTGCGCGCCTGGGATCCGAACCCGGGCCGCCAGCAGCAGAGCACGCGCACTCAACCACTAAGCCACGGGGCCGGCCCTATCTAGCATTATTTTTGTTGACTAAGTCCAAGTACTCAGCGTGACTGGACCTCAGACAACAGCAAGTCTATGGGGTTGACCAGGTAGTTTTCAAGGTCTTTACATCAGTTTAACTCTAACTATCCTACATTACTTTGCCTATCATTCCAATTCCCTTTTGCCATTGGAGCAGCAACACCTACATGACTAGGTCTTTCCATTCGTTTGTCCTTGAAAGGTAGATCCTACTCTCTCTATCTCCTCAAACTGGTTTTATTTCAAATGGATGAGTGGCCTGGAGCCACACTCCTGCCCTCCATTGAATTTCAAGTCTTGAGTTTCATTTTGACTTCCTCCACCATATTACATCTTTGTGGATACCAACACCAGCTGAACCACACCTAAGCTTACCATTGTGAGCTAGATTGTCTGGCTGCTGTTGCAAAGGTCAGCCACCATGGCTGGCTAATTAATCTGCCCCTTTCAGCCTTGTCATTTTCTCTCCAATTGCTTTCGTTCCAAAAACAAGGGCTCATGTTTCCGATGTCAGTGCGTATTTCTCCAGCTCAAAGGAAGTAACTGCTAGGATGAAATCCTTTATGCAGCCACTAAGAAATCAGGAGAAAATAGGTTCTAGCTGAGAAAATCTGAGAAAAAAATTGTTTTTCAGTAAAATATAACCATTGGCTAGTATATAGATGAATTATAATAGAAACAGGAAAAAATGATCTCGCAATAATTATCAATATTTCACTATTGAAGCTTAAGTAAGAGAAGTTAACTTGCTGGCAGATCTTATAAAGGAAACTAAAACTGCACAGTTCACTTCCTCCCAACACCCGCCAGCCCTGACTCCCAGTTTGTGAATCCTCTAGGGTCAATGGCAAAGTTTCTATTTTTTGTGTTAACTTAATGACATTTGAAGAACTGACCTGGAAAATCTAGAGAACACAGTTCCCTAAGTCTAATAGCTTTTTCAGGTAAAATATCTGTCCTCCACAGCAGCAGCCAACACACGCTCAGCAGTAAGCATCTATCAGCCCGGCTCCCTCCAGAATGCTTGTAGTGCTAAGGGAATAACGCAAAATGTAAGAGGGAAGCTCCCAGTCAGGTTTGTGTTCACTCAATTTCTCCTGCTCTACATTTACATTCTTGAATCTTAAAGAAATAGATTGTAAAATCTGTTCTATCTTCCTCCTGTGTTCAAATCTGTTATCCTTCACACCATCACTTCCGTGAAAACAAAGAATTTTACCTCCTTTGTAGACTTCAAGAATTTTCTGAGATGCTTGACCTAAAATCTGTGGAAGTTTTACAGATCCTTTTTCAGTCAACTCAGGACCAGAAGGATAAATGCTAATGATTTTCTGTCTCTGTTGATTTGGTCATTTCTAATTAGAATCTCAAAAGAAGGATAATACACTGATGTATAGGTCAAATTTCATTACAACAATTACAATAATAAGCAACCCAAAGATAAACATACTCTTCAATATTATCAAATGTTTGAACAACCATGTTAGAAACAACCATACTTAAGAATTTATAGTAAAAGACATTTTACTCACTACACTTTTCTCATCGAAGTTTAAATTCAAAAGTTTCCTGAGGAGAAAGGCTTTTGGGCAATAAGGTCTATTCTGCCTATTTTAATAAATAAATAAATAAGTCAATGCTAGTTATTATTGAAATATCTGTTAAATACCCCAGTTGAAGATAATGACAAGCTTAATCAGAGTTCACTAGCCAAATACCATATTGAACCAGAAGCTCATGTTGACTTAATATTATATTTTCAGACTTTTCCTTTACTCACATCTTTTTGTAGATAAATGGACTTATGGACCTATAAATATGCTATTGACAATAAACCTAAAAGCTAATGACCGCCATTTACCTAACCTTGTTATGCTTGCAAGGCACTTTATTAAGCTTTTAAGTCATACTTCTGATGGTCTAAACATCATCATAATATCATTAACTCTCACTCATTTTAATTTGGGGAAAATGAGGCTGAGAGAAATTTAGTAATTTTCCCAAGGTCACAGCAGTAGTACCTGAAGGAGCAGGAATTTGAAACTCAATCTACATAACTCCAAATAGATTATTTTTATTGACAAAAAGTACATGTATGTGTGTGTGTCTGTGTGTATAAGCTTTTAAGATGGAATTGACAAATATCATTGTGTAGTATAGTTTAATTGAACTATATTTAAAGGAAACATTCTTAATTATTTACTAGGGAAATAGCAATACAAAGGTTTTCAGAAATAAAAACACAAAAATAAAGTCCTTGGTTCCCTTGTGGAACACAGGTGCATTGAAAATTTGAGATTAATTCTTCTTGTATTAGAGTCTGAGATTTTTTAAAGTGACTTGTGATTTCTCACTGTCTTGGGGGAAAGAGGGGAGGAGAATATTGTGAAATGAAAGGAAATATATGTGCATGAAACATTTTATTTTCTGAATTTTATACTTGCTTGCTTTGTAATTGGGCAACCATGATAATCAAAGCTTCTAGTTTCGATAATACTTTCCAGAAGCAGATGTTTTTGTGGAACATATTGATCATGTTTGTCATTATGTTGCATTATTTAAAGTGAATATTGTCTCCCCCAATATTTACATTAATGACTTCCATAAATATTAACAACCACAAACTACAACTGTGTAAATGTCCTATGGGACAGTAAAGTAAATTTACACTAATATCTTGTTCTAATAATACCAAATACCTTTTTCTTAAATAAATTCACATGCACAAAAATTGTTGTGTTACTTTCATAATAAAATATATTCAAACTCATTTGTAAAATCTTCAAATAGAACTTTTTTAGAGACAATATGAAAACATTTTTGTCAATGCTGCCAAAACAAAACTTCGCATTTTGATGTTTAACTGAAATATGAGTAAATATATTTCATTTCGAATGTTTCTATTTCTCTAATTTTAAATGCACATGAAGCTATATCAACAGCACAATGTTCATGTCTGATATTAGGCATTGAACTTAGGTAAATCAATTTAATCATAAAAATTTCTCCTAGACATGTATAGGAAGTTTCTTTTTCTCTCTCTCTCCGGCAGTGTACACCAGAAATACAGAGTAGACCAAAGGGCCTGAGGAGAGAAGTGGATGATTTCCAAGTGGGAGCTAAGAAGTACCACTCCCACTGGACCGTAAGCTTCCTAAAAGGAGGGCCATGTCTGCCTTTTATTATATGACTTTATCCTCATAATCCAGCTCTCAATAAATATCTGTTGAATGAGATAATAGCCAAATGAATGATAAGTGGCATAGGTCTATCTCTGAACAGTTTAAATTAATGAAAATATCAAATAAATCTTATATTTTCAAAGCAAAATGTTTTTTATTTACTGTTGCATGTTCGCTTTTGTGAGCAATCACCACTCCATCCCTAATCCTTGAGGCCAATTATGATTCTCTTTTCCATACCTCTCCCCTTCCCCTGATATCTACTTCCTGATCTTGTGCTACTGCCTTTGGGCTGTTTTGGGGCTACCTCTATACCTCAGGGTAATTGCCAAGGCTGTTTTTCCTCAGCACTTTAGATGGCTGGGATGATCTACCTACACACACCACACACTCACTGTCTCCCAAACACACATATTCACGCCTTGATCTCCATGGAAATAATAGTATTATTGATAGTAGGCATTTATAGTTTACTAAGTATTGGTTGGCAAATATACTTGTATTATACAGTAAGTATTGTGTATGTGTATTATATACTTGTTTTGTATAGCAAGTATACTTGTATAGTAAGTATGTATAGTAAGTATACAAGTATTGTATTGTAAGCATGTATTGAGTGCTTATTGTAATAATGTAATGTAATAATGATTAAGGCCCCACAACCTTGTGAGGTAGGCCCTACTTACACTCTGCTGTCAACACACCTAAGGCCCAGAGCAGCTGAGTGATTACCAGACATAGCACAGCTTGTGAGTGGCTGAGCCATGCTTCAACACAGTCAGCAAGATTCGAAAACTAATGCACCCAACCCTGATCTTACACTGTCATTTGACAGGGTGGAAAATTTCTGTGCCACGTTTGGACTCTGCTTTTTTGAAAGCTGGTTATCTTTGCATAAGCCATTTTTTTTCCATCTCAGATTACAATCTTTACGAACATTAAATAATTGTTGAACTAATGAGTAAATAAATAAATATTAAACTTGCCTCTGAGTAGAATTGCTAACTGGAGGTGTGGATTGTGTGTATTTATTAAATATATGTATCCTGGGAATAGGAAAAGATGTGAGAAGAAAGGAAAAACATGAAGCTAGGTAGTATAGAGTCATTGTCTTTTACTTCTTGAAACATCATTCCAGGATGATACTAGATAATACATCTAGTAAGTGGCAAGGCCAATATTCAAAAGCAAATCTAACTGGCTCCAAAGTCCATGCTCTTAAACTACTTTACCATATAAATGTCACCAGGGGATCTGACATCCTCTCCTGTGGTATCACCTCTATACATCAGTAACTAAGAGAACTTGGTTTAAGTTCTAGTTTTATTCTTCGTGGATTCCATAACTCTGAAGTGTCGTTTTAAAACTTTGTGGTGATTTACTTATTTAGAAAATGAAGGCGTTAGAGGTAATTATATCTAAAATCCATGCTTGATCAATGGATCATTATTCTGAAACTTTCCAGCTCACTTTTGCAATTATAATTTATTCCAACTGCAATATCTTTAGTTTAGAAGTGTGTATATGCTAACTGTTTGAAAATAATAGCTATTGTCATGACTGCAAATTCTAAAAAATATATCATTAAACAAAAAGAGATGCCGATTCATGGAGAAAGTTATCAGTAATCACAGCTCACCTGGGTGTGCAATTCAACATTCATATTTGCATGTCACAAACTTGAAAAAAAAAACTGACTGTTTGAGCTGAATGATCTCCTTTATGACAATAGTTTTCCTGATACAGAAGTTATTTTATATGTTTTAAAACGATACCACATCTATTCTTTAGAACCTAATCTCTCAATGACAGTGACCAAGAATGGACGAATGGTCCAGTAGAGAATTACACGGTATTTAGCTTTTGTGAAGAGATGACATTTCAGGTTTAGAATGATTCATTGCATGGTTGATGTGTCAAGTTTTCCTTTGGGATGTTGATTGTTGCAGGAAATGTAGAGGAGCTGTCGCTGGTGCCACTGGAGCTGGGCTAGAGTCTGCCTGCCACTCTAGAGTGGCTAAGTGAAGGACTGGCATATGTCCAAACCACCTACTGGGCAAAATCTTCTGAATTTTAGGCAAATGTTGTTTTCCAACACCCTGATGGACTCCATGTGCAGAGTCAGTGCTCCTCTGCTGGCATGGAGAGCCTTACCACCCTGATTACTAGTAAAACCATTAGGGGATCTTATTGATCAACAAACCCTTGGGTGTTCCCAGAACTTGTGCTCAACCCAAATCAAAGTTTGTCAGGGTTAATTCCCTGTTCTTTGGGATTCACACCCTACACGGGATATGTTATTCCTCTTGTGTATTGCCCATCCATTTAGCTCTTTAAGAGAGGTTAATAAAGAGAAGAAGAGATCCACGCACTTTGGGGTTTACCCATCTACTTGGAGAAGACTCACGTACACGGGAGAACCCTGGCACTGAACCAAGGCAGTAGGTGGTGGCCACTGCTGAGAAGGAAGAATGGGTTCAGCATCCATTATTATTAGGTGCTCACCACAGCCAAATGTAGGCAATCAAATTAAGGAATTGTAAAATGGTCAAAAACAAGCACAGACAAGATTCTAAATCCTGACTGTGATTCACAGATGACGCTAATTTCTCAAAAGTTTATCTCCATGATTTAATTTCACATAGAAAATGTCCTCCATTTGCCAAGCTAAATGCCTGTCTCCCCAGGTTTTAGAGAAGTCTTCCAAGAAGTGATTGTCCAGGAGGAGATGGGCTATTGGCCAGATGGCCTCAACTCTCCCTTGAGTTTCAGTTTCCCTTGTGACCATCTCACTCCCTTTCTCATAGCCTGTCCTAGGCCAGACTCTGGAAGGTTACTCATCTACCAGGCCCAATATTAGACCCAGTTTCCCTTAGCAGAGCTGAAACATCGGGATTTTTTTTTTTTTTTGGTTAGGAAGATTGGCCCTGAGCTAACAACTGTTGCCCATGTTCCTCTTTTTACTTGAAGAAGATTGGCCCTGAGCTAATATCTGTGCCTGTCTTTCCTGTATTTTGTATGTGGGTGGCAGCAACAGCACAGCTGGGTGAGTGTTGTAGGTCCATGCCCAAAATCCGAACCTGTGAACCTGGGCCACTGAAGCGGAGCATGCTGAACTTAACTTCTATGCCACTGTGCCAGCCCTGGAAACATTAAGATTTTAAAAAAATAATTTTAATAAGAAATGGGAGAAAACAGAATTTAAATTAAAAAATAGCATAAAAACAGTCCAGTTAATGAAAAACATGTTTTGTTTTGTTTTTATAACATAGCTATCTCATATCACTTATTAGCTTTGAAACCAAGTACAGGACTCCTTCCAATAATTCAGATGGCCTCTCAAGATGTGAGTCCTATAGTGAATTCTTTTGAGTAGAAGGCATTTATTTTTATATACTATTACTTGATGCAGGCTTGATTATAATTTACTATTTTTTCATTGCTATCTGATTTCTGTATTTGCATCTACACGGTCATTCTATGTATAAACAGAATAGCTAGAAGCCTCAGCAGTATGTTTGGGGAATGCTGCTAACCAAAAACATCTCTATCACTGGCTACTTACAGTGCCTGAAATTCCCCTTTTTATACAGCATAACGTACTGAAAGCTCTTGATAACATAAAACACATCATTTGTTTTTGCTCACTGAGTCCTTGGTGAGAATGAATATTAAATATGAAAAGGGGAGATAGATTTGCAAACCATTGGAAAATGCAATGACTGTTAGATGCCAAATAAAAAGCCTGTCACTTCCATTGTGCCATAAACTCAAAACTCAGAACCAAATCAAAAAAAAAAAAAATTCTAGAAATATTGGGAGAATAAACTAAAAGTATTTGGTGGGAATTTATGTTTCAAGATTAATTGTGCCATTTCAGCAAAAAGGAGTCATGAATTGTTAGTAATCTCATGAAAGCAAGCTCCAAGCTAATTATAGGTTCAACATGAGTCAACGGTGTGAAGGGGGTCTAGGGAAGGGAATGTGACCTTGGGCTGATTAAACAATATCACTCCCAAATCAGGCAGGGTGGTGATCACCTCACTGAAGTCTGCACTAGATAGGACACACCTAGGTGTTTGATTTTGAAACTCACATTATTAGAAACTGAGAGCGCTACACACCACCCAAAGAAGAGTGACAAAACTAGTGAAGGGTCCACAAACTCTTCAGTGTTACAAAGTGAACAGAGCTCCAGAAGTAGAGTCAGAAAGACTAGGTCTGAACCCCTGTTGTTTTATATGAGAGTTGAGCAGTTTTTGAGGAAGTCATTTTGCCCCTTTGGGGCCCAGTTTTCTCACATATAAAACTGGTATGATAATACCACTCTCTTCATAAAGTCCTTGAGCAGGTCAAATGAGATCATTTATGTTAACGCATTGTGTAGTTGTAACTTGCTATGCAAATATTCTATGACAAATAGTTGATCTGGTTCTCAACATATAATAACATGCTGTGTAAGAGGGAGAAGCTCGTTGCTTATGATTTCATAGGGTGAGAGGCAGGAGCAGAACTGAAAGTGAAGCAGATTTGGCTTCACGTATGAAAGAACCTAATAATGACTGATCACGTGTCAACAACATCATTGGTTGCCTCAAAAAAGTAGTTAAGCTTTCTCTCTTTGGAGGAATTCAACAAGAAACTGAATAAAATCCTGGATAGGATTGTTGTGAAAGAATTTACTGAATGGCCTATAAATACCTTTCCTGGTGAAAGAGTTTACCAATCTGGTGAGGTTTTGCTAGAATCCCAATATGCATTTCCAAACCACTCAGTTAAGGACAATTGTACATTTAATACTAGTTATAACAACACCAGTTGGAGGCACTACCACTTTTTAAGCACCAACCGTATTCCACTGAGTCCAGACTATTTGTATAGTTCTTTACAATTTTCAAAGCCATTTATATACATACTTTTCGTGTTAAACTGAATTGGGAGGGAAGAAACAGAGTTTCTTTTTAAGATATATTTCTCCTACCCCCAATATAATATAGCTAATAGGACAAGTAGAAAGTTTGTTGCCCAAAATGTTGCTCCACATTTCTCATGTATACACAACACTTTCTAATCTAGCCCCCAAGACAGTGCTTAGAAAAGCAAGATTACGTGGATCGATGCTGAAAATGTAAAGTCAGTCAACATAGCTAACAGCAAGCAGAGTAGGTAGAAAAAAAATTCTACATCACCCAGCAAATTATTACCCGGGGAAATTTGCAGCTTTAAAAATCTTACTTGGCTCTTTAAACAGAAAATGAGCCAACTTTTTTTCTGACAAACCGTATCAGTGTTTCTTCTTGGAGAAATAAGACTAATCAAATCTCACGCTTCAGTAGATAAACTCAACTGACTGCAGGGGTCAGGAAGATATTCTTTCCTTTGTAACCCTGTAGCACTTGACAATTGGCTCAAAGCAAAGAAGACTGCACTTGGGGCTTTGTTGTCTTTCAATGCATCAGCATCAGTTTGGCTAATGGCCTTGAAGGATGAGAGCCCTAAAGGGGTAGGACAAATACCAGCTTTCTTAATCTGAAGGTGTTATGCAAGATGGGGACAGTTCATTCTCCTTGCTGATTGGTGCTCTCTTGTTTGTGGAATGTGTGAGAATAAATAAATACATCCTCTGCATTCTCTAGATAACAAATGGATTATCATTTGGGGCAAAGAAGGTGATTTCCTTTTCTACGCACACATATACACAATACCTGTTTACTTTACTAATCCAGTTTTCTCTTTCTGTCGACTCATTTCCAGTAAGAGAAATGAGAAAAATGCTATGAAGAATAAATCTTTAATCATCTCTGGGTCAATTTAGAAGCCAACTTGTGAGCCCTGGCACAGTGGGTTGAAAATCTTTGAAGAGAGCACCTGTCCACATCCTTGCTCAATGATGACTTGTAGCGGATGAATGCGCCAAAGGAGAAATCCATGCATCCTTGTGAGTTACAGCCTCATTTTTAATGGTACAGGACAAAGAAATCGCAACAGACTGCCATTGTAAATCCTTCTATTTTTCAGACTCAGCTTTCAAAGGGTGAAAATAATCAGATAATTTAAAGCTATTTGAGTTCAAATGAGAGAGGTGGCAGGCTGAGTGCTTTTAGAGTTTTGAGAGCCCTATCTTGCAGAAGGAAAACGTGACTGACTGGAATCCCCTGGTGAGTAGGTACAACTAAATAGGACTGTTAGAGGTGAGAGAGAGAATTTTTCAGGTTTGCTGGTACAGATCTGCAAGGTTGTGCATGCTAGTGTATTTGTTGAAGAAAGTATGACTTGGTATGTAGGCATACATTCATAAATACATTAAGAAAGGTTAGGGGGATGGAGAAGGAAAGACTGAAGGGCTTAAAAATACCTTTGCTACCACATGACCACATGTCTCCTGTGGATAGCCATGGCCAACAAGATTCACATGGACATAGGTGGAACTGGTCCTGGAAACTAGAGGATGTATTGTATTTATCTTCCTGCTCGAGGCTATTTCTTATTCCAAATACTATAAATGGATGCTAACCTCCTGAGTAGGTTAAAGGGAAAAGCATTTAGAAAACATCTCTATACTCATTTACCAAAGAGGATGAAGCATGCTTACACTAGATAGAGGAAATACTGCAGGGAAGTGAGTAAGGGAGAAAGAGGTTTCTGAGAAGGCAAGTGAGAGTTAAAAACAAAACAAAAAACCAGCATTAGAAGTTTGACAAGTGAGAGAAGATAATGAAAGAGTGGAGAAATGAAAAAAATAAGAATAATTTCCAAGATAAATATGTATGAGGATCTTCTACTAGAGGGTTAATCAAGACATTCTACAAAACAGGGATAAACAATAATAAATCCATGAGCAATAACAGATGCATAAAGACTGTTACAATTCCAGGAAGAAATGATGGTGTATTTGTGTGTCTGGTGACTTTCTGCTGAGGCATATGGTGACAGCCATATGCAGAGATGGCATGGCTAATTGGCTCTTATGCTATCTTTCTGGAGTGTGAATCCAAGACGTGACAGAAAGCCTGCCCAGAGTTATCAGCCTCACTCCTCTCCACTTCCACGGGTCCATGTGGGGATGAAGGATAAGGTCGCAAAAAAACACATTTATCCTTTCAACATATATTTATTGAATGACACTGTGCTAGTGGAGACAACAGCAAATATAGCATGATTTTGTTCTCATGGGGTTTACAAGCTTGTGTTCAGACAAGCATTTAGACAATAACCAGTGAGTGTGATTATTGCTGTGATAGAGAAGTAAAGGATGCTGTAATGTGAGTCCTGCCTGAAGAAAGAAGAGCCGGACCACGCCCTGGAGACAAGAAAGAGAGGCATAAAAACGGTCAAGTGAAAGAGATGCATCTCTAATAATTTTGACAATCTTGATTTAAAAATCACTCTAAAATTTCAAGGAAAATAAGAAACAGAAACACCAACTCCATCTTCAACAAAATGAGGAAACCTTTGTAATTCCAAAACATAGTATCCATCATCGACATGATGATGGAAAACAGACTAATAATTCTAATTGACTCACCAGGGAAAAAGGGAAGGCAAACTTCAGTGTCCCTAGAGGAAGAACCAAATGAGCTGCCAGATGATTCGCCCTGGAGAATCCTCCCAAACATGCAGGAAATCCAGGAACGTGAAGTGAGGTAGAGTGATTGAAAATGGGACTCATGTCTGAATATCTGTGTAAGAATCATTTAAACCCCAGGTAACCTTCCCGACACTGAGCAGACAAATGACTGCTCCCCCACAGTGTATATTTTAAAGGAAACAAACAAGAGAGTTTCTCAACTCCCAGGATGTATAATAAAGGCAAAAGAAAGAAAAAAAAATAGAAATAAAATTATTTATTCAAGATAGAAAACATTTTGGTGCCAGCCCAATGGCCTATTGGTTAAGTTCAGCATGCTCTGCTTTGGCGGCCGGGGTCCACAGGTTCAGATCCTGGGGGCCGACCTACACCACTCATCGGCAGTCATGCTGTGGCAGTGACCCACATACAAAATAAAGGAATATTGGCACAGCTCAGGGCCAATCTTCCTCAAACAAAAAGAAGAAGATTGGCAATAAATGTTAGCTTGGGACCAATCTTCCTCACCAAAAAAAAAAAGATAGCAAACATTTGAACATCAGAAAGAGAGAGCAGAGGAGTTTGGGATGGTGATAGTGTTACAGAGAAAAGGAAGTTTTCTTCAGCAGAAGGATAGAAGTTTCCTGATTGAATGGACTCCCTGAAAGCCCTATAGAATGAACAAAAAATAACCCACAACTAATCACATCTTATTGAAATATTGATGTATCTGGGATAGAGAGAAGATCCTAGAAGCTTCCAGGAGGAAAGGCAAGACATAATTCTGGACATTGTCAAGCATCTCAAATTAGATTTCAAAGTATAGAAACAACACTGTAGCAAGAGCCTCTCAAAAGGAAACATGGTTCAACATGGTAGAACACGCTAAATTTTTTATTATACAGTTCATTGTGAGGAAAGAAAGGAAATCAAATTATAAAAACCAGTGTGAATGCACAATAAGTTTACAGATAAGTTTGAGTTATAAAAAGAAATAAGCTACACACATAAGAAATGCCATAATTAGAAAAAATAAATGCAAGGAATATTACAAAATATTAAGAATGTCAGAAAAAGTTGGCTGCAAATTAGGTAAGACGATAAAAAGTGCTAAGAAAAATTAAAAGTGCAAAGCAATCTGTGATTGGAGCAAGAAAAAAGAATAGCCACAGAATGCCAATTTTGGAAACACTCTTGGCCTTCTTAAAATGGATTAGGTATGACAAATTGAAGAGGGAAGCCTAGTTTTCAAAAGGAGAAATGTATTTCGTATGTCAATTTCCTCATTTGTAAAATAAAGATAGTTCATATAGCTGTTGTGAGAATTAAATGAATTGATACATGTCAAACGTTTAGAAAAATATCTGACATATAGTAAGCATTCAGTGAGATCAATAATCACTTGATTTTAATTTTGATTATTATCTCATATATTTTTCCTGTGAATCCCAAAATCTATCCATATCGGACATGGATTCACCACAAGATGTTCAGTGGTTCACTGGTGGCCTAGTGAGAAATGGGAAAATGAGTGGGATGGGGATTAGGGGAAATTTAGTCTCTCGAGAGTGGACAGTATTTCAACTTACTATATCTAGTGGAATTTGGCAAATTCAAGTTCAACTTATACCATGACTATATCTATGGTATATTAGTAGCGATGATGCAAAGAGCCAAGCAAGGATCATTTACATGTTTTTTTTCTGTTTTTAGAGCTGGATGTCGGGTATATAGTTGTTGGAAAGCATGGTGGATCTACTGCATGGTTAGGTTTAGTAGCAGGTAAGATCTTCAGGGCCCCATCATATCCAGTAGAATCAGGGAAAGAGAACACTAAGGCAGAAGGCCTGGCACGTGGACTGGATTCACAGTAAAGGCACGAGGTTAATTGTCAAAACAACCTACTTGTGAGGATAGGGCTATAGGATGCTGCCCAGGCTTAGAATACACTCAGGAACTCAGGTAAAGATAAGCTTACAGGAGGCTTGACACAGGGCCTGAGGTGGAGCAAGACAGGAAAAAGAAAATGGTGCTCAAAACTCAGCAGCAACCCTACCCGGTTATCTCCTGAGCCAACTTTCCCAAAATATTTATTCATTTCTCCTTCAGTCAGAATAATGCATTTAACATTATGTGAGTTTCAATAAAGAAATTTAAACAATCAATGAAAATAATGGAGAAATACATTTTAAATTTTTTCCTGAATAGTAAAAGAGAAAATTCCAAAGATTCTATTAAAATTATTAGAACTAATTATAGAACTTTGAAAGGTAGTTTTATTTTTTAAAAAAAGTATCAGTAATAACAAGCTAAAAAATAAAACAGGAAATATTCAATTCACAGCAATAAAAGTTATAAAATGCTCAAGAATAAACTTAAGAAAACCATAGAATGCATAGGAAGAAAACCATGGAATCTTATTGAAGAACGTAAAATGAGATCTCTACAAATGGAAGAATATTTCTTTTTCTTAGATAAAAATACACATCATAAAAATGCCAATATCCTCTAAATTAATATATAAATTTATTATAATTCCAATTAAAATCTTAACTAGGGTTTTTAAATTATAAAATTATCTTAAGAGTAGGAAAGGATAATTATCTGATAATAACCAAGGTCACTATTTTAGGAAGAGGGCATTGTCTAACCTTAACAATACTATAATTTCACATAACCAAAATATTCTGGAAGTGACATAGGAAAAGACAAATATATAAAGAAATATAGAGTCCAGAAATAAAGCCCAGGATATACGCAAATTTAACATATGAAAAAATTATTTCAATTCAAAAGCAAATAATTTTTTTTAAGCAATGCTGGCCCAATTGCTATCCATGAAGCAGAACACATCTTTGGACCTTTTCTTTACACCATAAACAAAAAGAAATTTTAGCCTTATAAGAGTTTTTCACATAAAAGGGTAAAATAGCAAAATTTTAAGGAAGATTTAGGAGAATACATGTATGCAGCTCTTCTTAATCAAGACTGAAAACTCAGAAGCCATAAAATGAAAGAGTTCCATGATTCCCTTGCTTATAAATAATTTTAGCATAAGGTAAAATATATTACAAACTAAGTCAAAGATAAACTATAATTTGGGGAAAATATTTGCCAAGCATCTGATGAATTTAACATATTCAATAAAAATAATCACTCCAATAGAAAAAATAGCCAAAGTATTCAGATTAGTAATTCACAGGTGAATTAATCCAAATAGCCAATAAATATGTGAAAATGTGTTTTATCTCACTAGTACTCAGGGAGAAGTAAATTTTAAATTCAAAATAAGATTGTGTTTCTTGAAGATTAGATTGTGAAATATTAAAAGAGTATACACCGCTATGGCTGGTGTTTATGAGGGAGTAATACTATGCTCACACTTGCTGGTGGAAATAAATGGTTACAGACGTTTGAAAAGCAATCTGTCAATAGCTATTCAAAGTAACAATAGGCATACCGTTTGATCCAGCAGTTTTGCTCCTGAAAGTCAATCCCATGGAAGTAAAAGCACTGGTATGTAAAGATATGAAAAATAACCTTTGTTGCACCACTTATTATAGGTGGACAGAAACAGGTAAAAAAATGAAAGTCTGTGAATAACAGTATGGTTGATTCAAATGTGTTAGATTCATACCTTAGAATTTTAAGCAGCCTTTTTAAGAAAAGGAATTTTGAGTTATAACTGTTCAATCATAGGGATTACCATGATATAATTTAGGTAAAATCAACAATCATTTGAAAACTATATATGACCATTCTTGTTGCTATTTTGTGCTATTACCATGAGACCTAAAGTCTCAGTAATAGCATCCTCATTCCTCTCCTGGGCTTTTGAAAACCTTGCCTTTCCTATATTTCTACTGCTTATAACGGATGCTCTATTAACAGCTGCATAACTCATCTTTGATTTTGAAATCTTCCCATAAAGAAAAAATTATCTCAAATAAGAACAAAAGAAAAATGGTTAAGAATATTATAATACCCTAGAAGGGTATCAAGAGCATAAGGGTGTGTAGCTGAATGAAATAATTATCTAGGCTCAGGAGAATTTTATGTAAGGAAATTCTTGGAAGGCGTATGTGATAGTGGGTCACTGGTAGATAATATTTGAGAATATTGGAGATATCAGAGATGAAAGAGAATTTTTGGATTGGAAAATAACCTCATTTTTAAAAACAAGCATACAACTATATAAAGAAATATGTCTAGAATATATAGACAAGTAAATATAATATCCATCCCTAGAAAATTTTAAAACAGATTATTCAAAAATGATGCAATGATAAGTATTTATTGTATTGAATTATTAGAAGATAGCAAGGGATCACTGAGAATAGATGATACAAAATTAAACTCATTTCCTGACGTTGGTGTGTCAAAGCAATCTTGAAGACAGAGTGTGTTTATTTTCTTCAAGAACTTGAAAAGGCCTATCATGATATTCTTGTGGTCGAGGTGGAGAAATGTTGCAGAATTGGCAATCCTGTTAAATTGATATAGAGTCTTTGAAATAACCATTTCAAAAAGGTTAATTAATAGATCCATGAAAACTTAGTGATTTTTCTGTGTTTTGTCACAGAACATAGCTTTTGTTCCTACCTGTCCCTGAAATTGATTATTGCTATGTATAAAAACATAGAATACATGTTTATCAATTTCATGAATAACATAAAACCAGAAGAGATGCATAGTGTATTAGTTGGAAGGATATGAATGGAAAAGCATTCTATTGCTAAATTATGGAGGTCATGATGGGTAGATGTAAAGCTCCAGGCATGAGCTGATAGAATTAACTTCATGTGTTTAAGAGAGAAGCCCAACCTAAATACAATTAATAAAGGAAAAACTAAACTGAGATCACTAATTGATAACTTGAATAAACAAACCTTCAGTGTCAGAGGCTAAACAGCATGTTAAACATACCATGGTTAAATGTTACTTTATTGGCATGTCATCCAACAAAAATAGTGCTAGCTCAAGACAAAATTTCAAGTTGTACAATTGTCTACTTCTTCCATTCTTGAACAACTCTTATTTTCTCATATTATTCATACCTAAATCAGGTTTTTTAGATCCAATTTAGTAGCTTTGTATTTCTGGTTTAATAGTACTGCACGATGTCATTTCCCAAGTCTGCCCAGATCCTGAATATCTGTGACCAGATACCAAGACTGGAAAACTCTATGTAGGAGGCTTGAAAACACAAATGGAAGAAAAATATTTACTCATTGGAGTCAGTGAAGGTAACAGTCTCAAAAGAATCTCACTGACAAGTTTACACTTGGAGCATTTTGTTCTATTCTCAGAGCCATATTATGGAGTAAAGTGTTCAGAAACGTGTAAACAGAAGGATAAAATATCTGGAAACCACACCATTATAGAAATGATAGAAAGAATTAAAGAATGAAAATTTATGAAGAACATAGAGCTGCCTTCGGATATTTTATTTCTTTTTATTCTATGGGCTAAAAACCTTTAAAAGTAGTGAGTGTCCCATGATCAAAAGAATTTGTGATATTTTGATGACCATTATCAAAAATATAGTATAAAATATTACTGTTCTATGTGGAAGATTAGACTTTGTTTCAGTCTATTTTTTTCATTTTCTGTTTGATACAATTATCAAGGGCATAAATTAACTTTTACTGATTTTCATAGTGTTCTTAATAGTGTATTTAATAGGGTAAGGACAATTTATCAAAAATGTTTTTCTGAGCCTAAGCCAGGCTATTGTATGGCTGACTGGATTCTCCCACTACAGAGACTTGTGTTGTAAAATAAATGTTGCCAGGCATCCACTGTGATCCCCAAAATTGTATTTGTATATCACCCATCATACTGCCTAGCACATAGTAACAGAAACCCAATTCAAACTTGCTTAAGAGGGAAAGAGAGAGAATTATACTAATTTTACTGTTATTTCATTGAGTGGAATAATAGTGGCATTTAATTCTGTCATTCCTTCTTTATTAGCTACAATTTTTGTATACAAAAAGAATTCTTATCCACTTTTGATTATCCTGAGGTACATTTATACTGAAAAGGCAGGATAAATTCTTGATCTTTTCCCTTTATTTACTAGTTTCATACTTTTCTTTATAGTCTTGTACATATATTGTTAGATTTATACCTAAGTATTTTATTTTTGGGGGGTCCTTTTGTAAATGATATTGTGTTTTTAATTTCGAATTCCACTTGTTCATTGCTGGTATGTAGATAAGTGATTGACTTTTGTATATTAACCTTGTATCTTGCAACCTTGCTATAATTGCTTATTAAGTCCAGGAGAGTTTGTGCAATTCTTTCAGATTTTCTGATAGATGATCGTGTTTTCTGCCAACAAACACAATTTTATTTCTACCTTCACAATCTGTATATTTTTTTTTTCCTTTTCTTATTTTATTGCATTAGCTAGGACTTCCAGTACAATGTTGAAAAGCAGTGGTGATAGGGGACATCTTTGCCTTGTTCTTGATCTTAAAAGGAGAACTTCTAGTTTCAAACCATTAAGTATGATGTTAGCTGTAGATTTTTTGTCGATGTTTCTTGTCAAATTGAAGTTCCCCTCTATTCCAAGTTTATTGAACTTTTTTATCATGGATGGGTGTCATATCTTGTCAAGTGTCTTTTCTGTATCCGTTGATATGATCATTTCATTTTTCTTCTGTAGTCTCTGGATGTGATAGATTACATTAATTGATTTTCAAATGTTGAACCAGCCTCGTGTATCTGAGATAAACCCCATTTCTTTGTAGTGTATAATTCTTTTTATACATTGTTGGATTTTATTTGCTAATATTTTGTTGAGAATTTTTGCATATATGTTCATGAGACATATGGATCTGCAGTTTTCATTGCTTGTAATGTTTTTATGTGGCTTTGTTATTAGGCTAATGATAGCCTCATATAATGAGTTAGGAAGTAATCCTTCTACTTCTATCTTCTGGAAGAGATTGTAGAGAACTGGTATAATTTCTTCCTTAACTATCTGGTAAAATTCACCAGTGAACCTATCTAGACCTGTTGCTTTCTGATTTGGAAAGTTATTAGTATTGATTCAATTTCTTTAATAGATATAGGCCTATTCAGATTGTCTATTTCTTCTCATTTGAGTTTTGGCAGATTGTATCATTCAAGGAATTGGTTCCTTTCATCTAGGTTGCCAAATTTGTGGGTATAGATTGTTAATAGCATTCCCTTTTTATCCTTTTAATGCCCATGGGATCTAACGTGGAGAGTAAACTAGCAAAAGTATAGGGACCTCCTCAATGACTGGGATACCTCTGGAGATTTTTTCTCTTAGGTTTGACCACACTGAGACTCCAGCAACTTGTTGATTATGGTTCAGGTTTTCCCACCTCAGTAGTGATTCCCACAGAGGCGGGTTTCTGCTCCAGTAAATTGCTATTATCTGTATCTGTCTGTCTCTCCAACTTTGGGGCCAGAGGTTTGCCTTGTGACCTCACTTCTCTGACGGATCTAAAAATCTTGTTGATTTTTTGGTTTGTTCAACTTGTTGTTAGGATGGCCTGGCAACTTCTAATTTTCTTGAATGACAAGAAATCAGAAGTCCCAATTATCTTTTAAAGACATTTATAAATTAAGGGAAAGTGGAAATACCATATGATCCAGCTGTTCCACTACTGGGTATTTATCCAAAGAACATGAAATCAATAATTCAAAAAGACTTATGTACCCTTATGTCCATCGCTGCATTATTCACAAAAGCCAAGATGTGGAAGCAACCCAAGTGCCCATCAACGGATGAATGGATAAAGAAGATGTCGTATATATATACAATGGAATACCACTCAGTCATAAAAAAGACCAGATAGTGCCATTTGCAACAACATGGATGGACTGAGGGTATTATGCTAGGCAAAATAAGTCAGACGGAAAAAGACAGTACCTTACGATTTCACTCATATGTGGAAGATAAACAAAGAAACACATAGATAAAGAGAACATATTCCCTGTTACCACAGGGAATGGGATAGGAGGAAGGCAAAAGGGGCACATATGTATGGTGACAGATAAAAACTAGACTGTTGGTGGTGAACACAATGCAATCTATACAGAAACTGAAATACAATAATGTACACCTGAAATATACACAATGTTATAAGTCAAGGTGACCTCAATAAATTAATTTAAAAAATAAGAAAATGTTGTTTTAATTTACCTACTTATATATCTTGTATAATTATATACCATTTCTTTGCATAGATTTAAATTTCCATCTGTTGTCATTTTCCATTTCCCTGAAAAATTTCCTTTTACATTTCTTGTAGTGCTGATCTGGTGTTGATTAATTCTTTTTACTTTTACATGTCTTTAAATGTCTTTTCTTCATCTTCATCTTTGAAAGATATTTTCACAGTGTTTAGAATTCTAGGTTGACAATTTCTTTCTTTCAGTATTTTAAAGATGTTGCTACACTGTATTTTGGCTTGCATTAAAAACTCAACAAATGATCACAACTCATCAAACAGTGATATAAGTTTGGATTGATCACATCCTCAGAAGATAATGATTTATCTGTTTTATTAGGGTAAGAATAACCTGGAGGCAGTGTTCTAATAATTAAAGCAGAAAACACATACGCAAAATGGACTACACTATGACTAATAAAAGAGAAATATTTAAGAAACCCAACCATGATGTACATCACAGAGTATCTAAACTCAAATGGTTATAGAATTAGCTCATTGAGTCTTAATTCTAAGGTTAAGACCACAAGTAAATTGATCTAACAGTAACTTCACATAATCTGAATGTGCCAGCATCCTGCTTAGTTTACATGCTATCAATAATCCCTTAAGGTCCCCAAACCCTATATATGTCCTTCAATAACTCCTCCCATTTTAAGTCCTGAGTCTTAGGACTTAAAATGAGCGGAGTAAAGTCCTCTGAAGCATGAGTCCTCTGAAGCACATTTCCCTTCATGTAGTAAGCTCAATAAACTTAACTTTATTTATTCATTTACTTTTTAAAAATACAGTGTGTGCGTGTATATATATATATATATATATATATATAGTGTGTGTATACCCTAATTGTGGTAGATTGAATAACGGCCCAACAACAATATCTGTGTCCTGATTCCTGGAAACCGTGAATGCCTTACCGTGTATGGCAAGAGAGACTTTGCAGATATAATTAAGAATTTCGAGATGGGAAGATTATCCTGGATTATCCGGGTGGGCCTATTATAATCACAAAGATCCTTATAAGAAAGAGGCAAGAGAGTCTCACACACTGAAGGCATTGTGATGCTAGAAGCAGAAGGACAGAAAGCAAAAGGGACATCAGAAGTTGCTACGCTATTGTCTTTGAATATGGAGGATGTGGCTATGAGCCAAGGAATGCAGGTGGCCTCTACAACTGGAAAAGGCAAGAACACAGATTCTCTCCTAGAGCTTCCAGAAGGAAGCAGCCCTGTGGAACTATTTTAGACTTCTGACCTCCAGAACTGTAAGATCACAAATCTGTGTGGTTTTAAGTCTCTAAATTTGTGGTAATGTGTTGCAACAGCAATAAGAAACTAATACACTGAAAACATTAAGATGATTTCTTACCCATATGTATGTGTGTGTGTGCACACACACTTTCAGAATCAACATGCAAATATTATAATATTAATAACATGATTAGAAAAACCAGTTTAAGGGTTATTTTGCAGTTTGTTTGACGTTAAAATATAAATCTCAGAGGGAAGTACAGGTCAATTCCTAATTTTTACTTTCTATTTAAAGTTTCTCTAGATATTTAAGCCACTCATGTCATACAGAGTTAGATTTATTTGCTTCATTTTGCTGACAATTTGTTAGTTGTTACTTTCGTTACCTCATTTTGCTTTGATGTTGTTTCCTAATTATATAAAAATTTCCATGTTTTCGAAGTCAAATCTAAAAAACAAGATATCTTCAGGGAAGTCTATATTTAATTCTTATCCCTTCCACTCTGGAATATTCCTTCTCCTATCAGGATTCCCACTCATATCCCTGGTGTTGACAAGATAACAATTCTTTTCTGCTTTCCTATCTCACAGCATGGTCTTCCTTATCATTTTTTTTTTTTTTTGTGAGGAAGATCAGCCCTGAGCTAACATCCATGCTAATCTTCCTCTTTTTGCTGAGGAAGACCAGCTCTGAGCTAACATCTATTTCCAATCCTCCTCCTTTTTCTCCCCAAAGCCCTGGTAGATAGTTGTATGTCATAGCTACACATTCTTCTAGTTGCTGTATGTGGGACGCCGCCTCAGCATGGCCAGACAAGAGGTGCGTCAGTGCGCGCCCAGGATCTGAACCCGGGCTGCCAGTAGCAGAGCCCGCGTACTTAACCACTAAGCCACGGGGCCGGCCCCTCATTTTTTTTAAAGTTACTACTTCCTGTTTTCCAAGGGAATTGTTCCAGGAGTGGTATTCCTTATTCTCCCTCCTATCTTCCTTCATAAATTAAATCTTTTATTGTTAGTATGTTCACTGATGACTCTTTTTATCCTTCTTCTTTTTTAGTCATCCACAGAGCTTTTTTTGTTTTTTCTTTTTGTGAGATCAGCCCTGTGATAATATCTGCCAATCCTCCTCTATTTTTTTTTTTTTTTTTTGCTGAGGAAGACTGGCCCTGGGCTAACATCCACGTCCATCTTCCTCCACTTTATATGGGACGCCGCCACAGCATGACTTGTCAAGCAGTGCGTCAGTGCGCACCGGGGATCCGAACCAGCGAACCCCGGGCGGCTGCAGCAGAGTGCGCATACTTAACCACTTGCACCACCGGGCCAGCCTCCACAGAGTGTTTTTAACATCTGTTGGTACAATAAATGCGAATGCATGAAAAATGGTTACATGGTTTGACGTGTCATTCACTCTAACAAATAATCTATGGGATGAGCGATAAGCTGGGCTCAAGAGTTCACCCACCCCTAAGAGTAAAGAGGAATTGAGTATTTTCTGTTTCACAAAGAATGTTCTTTCTTGTTTCTACTTTTAAGATTTATGCTTTTCACCTCTCCCAATGTCAACAAAAGTGATCTTACAATACCTCCGACCCTCCCCAGGCCCCAGCTTTTTAATTATAAGAGGGATTTGGAGTTGCTTTAAAATGTTTATTTGGGTTCTACTCAGATTAATTTCTCTTCCTGTTTCTTCATTTTCTTTCCTTTTTCTTACATACACAGAGGGATTTGTTCACAATTAAAGCAAACGAAATAATAAATAATTTATCATATCTGATTATATCTGTGAAAGTCTCAATAACTTCTTCTCAAATACGTTTCCTTTCCTAATTTTGTATATTCCACAATAATACCATAATTTATCCTGCTACCCAGGCTTAAAATCACGAGTCAGCAGCAGCATCACCTGCCATATAAATGTGCACCATGAGCTAATATTTTACGTATACACACACATATAACTAATCTCTACAAAATAGGTATTATTATTCCAGTTTTACAGATGATACGACTGGGAATCAGAGAAATTAAAAAATTAAATAGTTTGGACAAGTCTGCTGAGCTATAAAATATGTAGTAGAGCCAGAATCCAAACAAACGTCTCTCAGGCTCTTGAGGCAATAATTGTGCCACTTCATTAGAATATTTCAGTTTAAGTTTCTAATAATAAAATTTTGTTTATTTGTCTCAGCAGGTAATAATTTTTAAAAGGTAGTAATACTTCTTAAAGAAACAAACTTTCAATCCATTCTATGTTTAGAGGCAGTTCAGTTCAATGGTTAACAGTGCATGCTCTGGAACCAGACTGTTGGGGTTCAAATCTCAGCTCTGCTAAAGTGTTCAACCTTGACCAAATTATTTATAATTCACTTAGGGCCGGCCACGTGGCTTAGCGGTTAAGTGCACGCGCTCCGCTACTGGCGGCCCGGGTTCTGATCCCGGGCGAGCAGCGACGCACCGCTTCTCCGGCCATGCTGAGGCCACGTCCCACATACAGCAACTAGAAGGATGTGCAGCTATGACATACAACTATCTACTGGGGCTTTGGGGGAAAAAAAAAAAAAGGAGGAGGATTGGCAATAGATGTTAGCTCAGAGCTGGTCTTCCTCAGCAAAAAGAGGAGGATTAGCACGGATGTTAGCTCAGGGCTGATCTCCCTCACAAAAAAAAATAAATAAATAAATTCACTTAGACTATCCTTGCATATAATAAGGTGTTAATAAAAGTTAAATATTTTTATTCAAACAATCAATTCTTTATCTCAGGTTCTTATTATTTTTCCCATGAATTTTGTCAAAACAGACTGCTATCCTTGCCTTTAGTTTCAACCTGACACGCTTTGATGGAGTAATCTTCCACAAAACACTGAAATAAAATTTCAGTGTTTATTTGAATTTTTATTTGAATAATTTCTGGGCCTCTATTAACAAAGACTATGAGGATTTCATCTGATCTGTAATTCTTTACCCAGCTCCAGGACAGAGAGATGAGCAACAGTCAACTTTAGTGAAAAAATTCGATAACAACTCAGCTTCTGCTCTCTCAATTTTTCATAGAAGAAACAATCTAATGAATCTCCCTCTCTCTCTTCCCAATGGAAGACTTATCGTCTTGGGAACATTTTTATATCTTTTTCTGTTCTTATAGAAAATCAAGAAATTAAAAAACCTCTCTTCATAGCATGTGGCTTTTAATTACCACTTTTGTTTATTCTTAAAACAGATGTACTAATATTCTTCATCTTTCTGGTGTGTAAAACAAACTGCTCCCAGAAGCAAGAAACTTATTTTAGGTAGATAATTTTTTTTTGTTATCTAACTTTTGAAAATATTTTTATTTTAATGAAAGAAAAAGTATCTTTCGGGGCCGGCCCGGTGGCGCAAGCGGTTAAGTGCGCGCGCTCCGCTGCGGCGGCCCGGGGTTCGCTGGTTCGGATCCCGGGCGCGCACCGACGCACTGCTTGGTAAGCCATGCTGTGGTGGCGTCCCATATAAAGTGGAGGAAGATAGGCACAGATGTTAGCCCAGGGCCGTCTTCCTCAGCAAAAAAAGAGGAGGATTGGCGGATGTTAGCTCAGGGCTGATCTTCCTCACAAAAAAAAAAAAAAAGAAAAAGTATCTTTCCACATAACTATTAAGGAAGGTTTATTACTTCAAGAAAACAAATAAAAATTCCTTTAACCTTTTTGCCGAGTCCTTGTGTGCTCTTGCATTATCTGAGTGGTTAATAAAGTTTTCCACTGTGCTTTGTCCTCCACTCTCCACTTTAAGCAACGCAATTCTACTCACTTTATCCCAGAGGCTCTTTGCTTTATTGCTATATCCATGCCTACACTTGTGATCTAATTAGTCTCATATATTACCTGGTACTATTCACATGTCTATATTTTGTTGTCTTAACTAGATCATAAACTCCTTGAGAAGACTCCTTGAGAGGCATATGTGGACACTCCTTCACATGGTTCTTCAAACATTCAATTAATAGACATTCAATTAATAGTCATTTAAATATTGGATGAATTCATAAATATATCAATGAATATGTTGAATGTACTGTATCTTCTTATTATCTACTGATCATTTGTATGTGAAACACGTCTTTTGAATTCTATCAAATTTTCTGTGTTCCCAGGTATCCACCTGTCACAGAAGAATGGTTGCATGTGAAATACAAAGGCCCCTCTGTTCATATAGCACTGTTACAAATGCCCAGTGTGCAGCAAACTACTAAATTTTCTGAAACGTTTTTAGTCTGTTGTTTTCCATTTGCCTTAACTGAGAGAAAAATCCTTTCATAATATGTTACTGAAAACTGTCTTTTCAGCTTATTTCTTGTGAATATATGATGCCCACATTTCCTTCTTTCCCCCTATTTCCTTCTACACCCTCAAACACAAACATACTCACTATTTACAGTACTGCCCTACTCACATAAAATCATTCTTCGTTATGACTAGAAATCCACTACCAGTTTAACATCCTATTGCCTATATCCACAGAATGCCCATGGCTGTTTCAATGCCTAAAGATGGGAGGAGAGGTAATGACAGAGAGACTGAGCATCATAACAAGTTGCCATTACATAAAGTCTTCTGTACATTTTACAAAAAGTGTTGCCCCATATGATCACACTGTTGGGCCTCCACCCAGAACCTGAAAAGGATTCATGAGAGGGAGGAGCCCAAAACTTAAACTACATTAGCTTTAAAATAATGTGTCTCTGGGCCTAGAGGTCAAGTAAGAGGTCCTGAGTGGACATACAGATGTGGGAGTGGTGACATGCAGGTAGTATGCATAACCATGGGTTGAGACGAGATGATAGGGTGTGGATATGAGTTTGGATAGAGAATTGAAAAGAAACAAGAACCAAGCCCTAGGCAAAGGGCAGAGAGCTCCAAAATTAAGATGCAAGAGAGATGAAGAGGAATGGCCAAGAGAAACGAGAAGGAGAAAATAATGAGAGTGTGTAATAAACAAACTGGCAGCCAAATGTAGAAGGTTTTTTTTAAGAAGGAGGGACATGTTGGGTCAAATGCTGTGGACAGATCAAGCAAGAGGAGAATTGATACTTGTCCATGGGATTTAGCAAAATGGAAGTCACTAGTGATGAGTACAGTTTCAGGGGAGTGATTGGAGACTGTAGCCTGCTTGGAGCTTGTTGAAGAGACAATGTGGGGAGAGGAATCAGAGAGAGTAAATGCGGTTAACTCTTTCAAGGACTGTTGCTACAAAGCGGGAAGAAATAGGCAGTAGCTGACCGGTAGGGTGGCTTCAAGGAAAGATTTTGTTTTGGGGAGGAGAAGTGGAGAAATAACATAACAATACTTCTAAGAATCCCTGGGCAGAAAGGGGAAAACGGTAATGTAGAAAAAAGAGGGAGGGTGGCTACTGGGACAATGTCCTCTTTGACGTGAGAAGGAATGGGATCTAGCGCCCACGTAGAGGACAGGCTTTAGATATTGGCACGAGTAGTTCACCTATGAAAGTGAACAGCATGGCAGAGCACACGGATGCAGATGCTGGCAGATGACTTGATAAGGTGATGGTGGCCTTGGGCATTATCTTTGTCTTCGAGTCAATGAAAAAGCAAGCTCATCACCTGACAGAGACGATGGGTTAACAGATATTGTGAATTCGAGGAGCGAAGGTGATGACAATCGTCTAGGAGAGTGGGAATATCAGCAGACTGGGGACATACAGTCAGGGATTCTTGTCTCTGTGCTCTCATAGATGTTTGCGCTTATCTTTATTTTAGCAATTTTCATATTGTTTTGCAATTGTGTTTTGTTTGTTTGTCTTCTTTATCAGGGTGTGAATTTCTCTAGGACAAGAATAATCATTAGTTTTCTGTCTGCTACATTATTTCTCAGCCTTTTTGGCCCAGAAAAAAATAGTATGCACTTATTCTTGTGCTTTGTTGAATACTTCAAAACCTAACAATGTGTGTTGAGCCTCATCAAAGCCACAAAGAAACCCTTGAAGGGAGTATTATTATTACCCCTATTTATACTCCATAGGTGCACAGAAATGTTGGTTAACCATGGAGTACAAATCAAAGAAGTGGTATTGGCTCTCAGCTGACGGAGCCAATGAGTGACAGATGCAAAGTTGTGGTTAGGTTTCTCTAATAGACAAAGTGCTCTCCCAACTAATCTGAGCTACAGATATAGACATCTATTATACCAGGACTCCATTGTAACACTGGCCTTTGTGGACTCCAGTATAAAGCAAACCTACCTTGAATCTGAACAGCAAAGTATAGAATATCTTTGTTCTAACCACTATTTCATCTATAATAGAGACTGTTAAATGCTGAAAATTGAAATGTAATGTTGGGTAGGAAGCAGTAAAATATCCTGGTGTCTTATAAAACCACCCCTGGAGATTGGCTGCACTTACTAATTTCCCTCTCTCTTTAACATTGATGGCAAAATATATATAATATAACATTTCTGTTAAAACTCAACAATAGGTCCCAATTTTTACATTTTTATAAAGATAAAGTAGAAAAAGGCACAATCTTAACTCTCAGATCCTTAGGCAGTCCAAAATTAGAAAGAAAAAATCTTTTGACTACATTCTCATAATAGGGAAATTTTTAGTCCCATGTGTTACTGGATGAGAGGCAGATAGTGGTTCAGAGCACAGAATCAGGAGACAGACTTCCTGAATTTGAATCTTGGCTCTGCCACTAAGCAGCAATCTAAGTTCTTGGGGTGAAAAATATCTGTGTCAGAGAATTAATATGAATTCAAAATCAATGTATGTAAAATGCTTAAAACAATGCCAGATATTTAGTAAGCACTATATAGGCATTAAATAATGCAAACTATCATATAATTTGCAAAAATTTAAGGATGATATCAATAATTCAAAATGAAAATTCTCATTTCTTCAAATTATCAGAATGTATAAACTTGGCAGAAAACATCCTTTTGAGAACATCTGCATTTGATTGACCACTCAGTCAGCTATACTGGAACTCCCTTCACTATCATACTTGGAATTCTTTTAGCTCTCTCTTGTGTTGAATTATCTGTTTTGTGGATACCATGTTTAAACAATCCTGGATATCTCCATATGATCCAAGAGCTGAAACAGCCTGATGGTGTAATAATTACATAAACAAAGTAGCCCTCCAGATATGTTGTCTAAGTGATGTCAAAATGTTAAACTGTTAATTTGCAAACTGAAATGCCCCAAGGCGATCCATAATTAACATCATTTTGTTATCTTTAAACATTAAATTATGAAATTTCACCAATTTAATGTGTTGACAGCCCAAAGATATATATTTGATATGGAAGAAAGAGGGAAGAGAGGGTTTTTCTAAGTCATAAAACTTGAACATGAGTAATGAACCACTCTGGTCATTTGGTGCTTCAGCAAGGTACACATTTTCAGGAGACATTAGCGTATCCTAGACTGTGTTTCCATGAGTCTGCATGCTGAGAGGCAAACCTGGCATTTCAAAGTAGTGATGTCAGGACACAGGACACATTTTCTAAGCTTCTACAAGCATAATAAAATCATGGCGATTTAGTGCTGGATAATACCCTCTTCACAACACACTACTTTGCCCACAGCGATTTGTTCTCCACATTTTATTTCAAATGTTTCAGATGGTCTCATTATAAATGATTCATGAAAAGGTGATTGAGAGGCCTTCCTTGGTTTCCTCAGCCTAGTAAGCACACGTGATAGAAAGATATTTCTGGAACGGCTTTGCTTATCTAGGCTAATACATTTAGAAGATGATCATAAATAATTAAATACTTCAAAATGATCTTAAAATTATCTAGATCATTTTATCGAATGCCTATAAAGCAAATAAAATTAAGAAAATATCTAAACATATACAAAAGCATGATTAGAATATTAGTTGTAACTGTTTTTGTGTGTTTTAAATTTTTCATAATGTTATTTTTAAAAAATGGGGGTGGGTAATAGCTAAAATAAGTATAGCAAAACGTTGACAGTATTTGAAGTTAGATGAAAGGAGTAATTTTCCATTCTTACTTTATCTATTCTTCACTCATATTTATAAAAATATTTTCAAAATTGTTTTACTGGAGTATTTCAAAGCAAAATGCATGCACCATGTCAATTCACCCATAAAAACTTCACTATGCATCTCAAAAACACAGAGAATTTTTCTTAAATAATTCGGTAGCATTATCATGCTTAACAGAATTAATGAGGTGCCTTAATATTGTCTAATACCTAGCCTACTTTCAAATTACCCCAATTGACAAAAATTGTCCTCGTGTAGTCAATTCATTCAAACTTGTATCTAGACAAGTTATACTCACTTCTTTCGATTCTTATGCTCATTTTAGTATTTTAAGTGTCTATAAATCTAGAAGTTCTTCTTTTTTCTGTTTTGCATATCTGTTGTAATTTTTGTATGCAATATTCTTCTTTTAGAAACTTCATTAGATGTCCAGTGAATATCCCACATTGTATTTGACTGGTTGCTCCCTAGATAGGTCATTTACTTGTCCCTTTACTCCCTGAATTTCCTGTGAGTCTGATTTGATTCATATTCTTTTTATTTTGTTTTGTTGGTACAATAGCAGTGGACAGGATTTGCAGCTTATTTGATATTCTATTCTATCAGAAGGCACAGAATGTCTTGTTTTCTCACAGCACGTTAGTGATGCGTAGTGATGCTATTATTGGTTAATGAGTTCAGGAGGAGACAGCAAGACTATGTCAAGTTCAAGTTCCCAATCAACCTTTCAACTAATGGTTTTATTATCCATTGATGACCTTGCCTGGATCAATTTTTTCATTAGGGGTGAAAACTGTGATTTTTCAGTTTTATAATTCCCTCTGCATTTATTGGATAGAATAATTATGTATAGAAGAACTTTCTCTAATCCATTCAAGCTATTTGGTTACCAATATAGTTTCATATTGGATATCAAAATGGATGCTGGATTTTTTTCCTGGAATTATTGATATTTATTGTACTGAGTCGGTCCTCTGGCAATTTCCAATGGCATCCAAGAAGTTTTATTTCTCCTTTCCCCTGTATCATTATGAATTCGTGTGTTTTTTAATGTTTACTGTTTTAATCAAATATAGTTGTTATTCTTTTTGTTGTTCAAATTGCCCTGTGTTGGCTACAGTACTTCAAGTTTATCCACATGTTCTTTTGACACACCTTATTAGCCTGTATGGCATCTTCTTTTTCAGCTTACATTCTAGGCTCATCTTATATCTTTCTTGATCCATATTTATAAACAACCATTAATTCAAGGGACTCTTTTGTTTATTTATTTTTAAGGTACAGAATAGTATTTAGAAATCACAGTCTGAGTGTTAGGAGCAGATGTTAGTTCATTGTTGTTAGCATATTTTTTTCAATGGACAGAGGTAGGAAATAAGTGTTATAAACAGAGTAATAATGCTCATACTGATATTTCAAATTTAGTCTTAAGATTAGAGGGTTTTTACTCAATACTTTTCCCTTATGTTGAAAATCTTTGCTCCCGAAAACATCGACTTTTTAAGTTTCTCTGACAATACACATATAATTGTGTCTAAATAACTATACTAATATTATTGGTAATAATAAGGCTATTGCATGCAGCTAAGTTTTCTTTGTAGCTGATTTTATCTTTAGAGTAAAACCCTGCTATTATTTATAGTCAAAACACTGTTTTCTAAATTTAGCAGCAATAACTCTTTTCTCTGAGTAGTTATGTCACTAAACTGATAATCATTTAGATTTTTTTTGGCCTTGTTTTGAATTTTCAGAGATTTTTAAATTTTTATTTGGTTTTGTTGTTTTATTATGTAAAACATTCACATGATTTCAGAGATACACTATAAATTAGATACATTCCTAATCTGTCTTAACCCTCTCACTTTCCACTCTATTCCCTCTCTTCTCCTATGGATAATCCTTTTCATTAGCTTTTTGTTTTCTTTTTTCTTTTGCAAATTTAAGCAAATATGTGTATATATTTTAATCCTCCCTCCATTTTTCACACTAAACATACTACACTGTATACACTGCTGTTCACATATGTGCTGGACATCACTCCATGTTGGTGGGCAGAGATCTTCCTAATTCTTTTTTGCAGCTTCATAGTTCATCGTGTTATGTACTATTATTTATTTAACCCATCCCCTACCAATGGACATATGTTTTATTTCTAACCTTTTGCTATTACAAATAATTTCAACAAATAATACTACATATAAGCTATTTTGTGGTTTGCCAATCTACCTTTAGGATAGATTCCTAGAATTGGAATTGTGTGGTCCAAAGTTTGATATCACTTTGCTAAATATTGCCAAAATCTCCTCTCTAGGAGTTGTGACACTTTTCCTTCTTGTTAGCAATAATGAGAGTGACTATTTCACTACATACTCACCAACATGGTATATTGTGACACTTCTGTTTTTTCCAATCTGGGTGGTAAGAAATGGTATCTCAATGGTGTTTCATTTATTTTTCTCTTTTTATGAGTGAATTTAAATTCTTTCATGTGTTTAATGGATATTTGTGTATTATTTTCTGTAAATTTTCCTGTCACAAATTTTATATTAAGTTGCTGAGTTATATTTTCTTCTCATTTTAGAGGCTTTTTACATTTTAAAGGTATTAATTCTTTATGATATAAATTGCAAATTCCTAGTTTCCCATTTGTCTTTTGACATCTCTTCTATTCAATTTTTTATGTTTATTTAATCCAATATATTGTTCTCTTTTTATTATTTCTGTCTGATCAATTTTGAGTCATAATTAGGAAGGTTTTATTACAGCCAGGCATAAATATTTCAAACTCACGCTTCCTTCTAGTACTTGTATAACTTTACTTTCCAATATTTATATATCTGATCCATTTGAAACTTATCTTCTTATACAATATAATATATGGGTCCAATTCTATTTTTTTTTTTCTAAGTGGAAATCTGTTTGTCCCAATCCAGTAATTTAAAAGATTAACTTAACCTCATTTATTTTCTTTGTCAATTTTTCATAATTATGAAAATGACTTTGATCTATTTCTGAAATTTTTCTTCTGTTTCATTAGTCAGTCTGTTCATTCCCTATTTTAGTCTTAAAGGCCTTATCATATATATATTATTTATTAAATCGTGACTCTTTTTTTCTTACAAATTCCTTAATTGTACATCCTTGTTTAATTTTTCCAGCTTTATTGAGGTATAATTGACAAATAAAATTGTATATATTTAAAATGTGCAATGTGATGATTTCATATACATACACTGTGTGAAATATTTACCACAGTCAAGTTCACTAACCCATCCATCACCTCACGTAGTTATGTTTTGTGTGTGTATGGTGAGTTATCAACTATAGTCATTGTGTTCTACATTAGATTCTCAGAACTAATTCATCTCATAACTGAGAGTTTGTATCCTTTTATCAATATCTCCTCATTTTCCCCACCCCCTAACCCCTAGCAACCACCATTCTACTCTCTGCTTCTATGAATTAAACATTTTCTTTTTTAGATTCCACATATAAGTGAATATCATACAGTATTTGTCTTTCTCTGTCTGGCTTATTTCCCTTAGCATAACGTCCTCCAGTTTCATCCATGTTGTTGCAAATACCAGGGTTACCTTCTTTGGTATGGCTGAATAATATTCCATTGTATATATACATATATATATATATATATATACACAATGTCCATATATATATACATATACATATATATATATATATGGACACTTAGGTTGTTTCTGTAACTTGGCTATTGTGAATAATGCTGCAGTGAACATAGGAGGGCAGACATCTCTTTAAGATAGTGATTTCAGATATATACCCAGAAGTGGGATTGTTGGATTATATGGCAATTCTATTTTTAATTTTTTGAGGACACTCCATAGTATTGTTCATAACGGCTGTACTAATTTACATTCCCACCAACAGCGTACAAAGATTCTCTTTTCTCCACATCTTCTCCAACACTTCTTATCTCTTGTCTTTTTGATGTTAGGCATCCTGTTAGGTGTGAGAGGTGATATCTCCTTGTGGTTTTGATTTGCATTTCCCTGATGATCAGTGATGTTAAACACCTTTGCAGGTACCCGTTGGCCATTTGCATGTCTTTGCAAAAATGTCTATTCAAGTCCTGTGCCTGTTTTTTAATTGTGTTATTTTGGTTTTTTTGCTCTTGAGTTGTATGAGTTCCTTACATATTTTAGATAGTACTCCTTTTTCAGATATGTGATATATGAATATTTTTTCCCAATCTGTAGTTTGCTTTTTCATTTTGTTGATTGTTTCCGGTGCTGTGCAGCTTTTTACTTTGAATCATGAAGAAATAGTAAATCTGAAATAGACATAGAACTTGTAAGGAGATTGAATCAGTAATCAAAAATCTCCCAAAAAAGAAAAGCCCAGGACCAGATGGATTCACTGGTTAATTCTGCCAAACATTTAAAGAAAAATTAATGTCAATCCCTGAGAAATCTTTCAAATAACTGAAGAAAAGGGAACCCTTCCAAAATCATTTTACAAGGTCAGCATAATCCTGATACCAAAGCCAGACAAGGACACTACAAGAAAAGAAAATTACAGGCCAATATCCTTAATGAAGATAGATGCAAAAATCCTCAACAAAATATTAGCAAATTGAATTCAACAGCACATTAAAATGATTATACACCATGAATAAATGGGATTTATCCTTGAGATACCCGGCCAGCCCCCGTGGCATAGTGGTTAAGCGCGCGCGCTCTGCTCCTGGTGGCCCAGGTTCGGATCCCGGGCGTGCACCGACGCACCACTTGTCAGGCCATGCTGTGGGGGCATCCCACATAAAGTGGAGGAAGATAGGCACGGATGTTAGCTCAGGGCCAATCTTCCTCAGCAAAAAGAGGTGGATTGGCATGATGTTAGCTCAAGGCTGATCTTCCTCACACACAAAAAAAATAAATAAATAAAAAATATCCTTGAGATGCAAGATAGTTCAATGTACTCAGACCAATAAATGTGATTCAGCACATTAACAGAATGAAAGATAAAAATCATGTGATCATCTCAATAGATACAGAAAAAGCATCTGACAAAATTTAATATCATTTCATAATAAAAACACTCAATAAATTTATATAGAAAGAGCATACTTCAACATAATAAAGGCTATATGTGACAAGCCTTTAGCTAACCTCATACTCAATGGTGAAATGCTAACAGCTTTTCCTCCGAAATCAGAATGTCTCTAAGACAAGGATGTACACTCTCACCACTTCTATTCAACATTGTACTGGAAGTTCTAGCCAGAGCAATTAGGCAAGAAAAAGAAATAAAATGCACTCATATTGGAAAGGAAGAAGTAAAACTGTCTCTGCAGACAATATATTCTTACACATAGAAACCCTAAAGATGCCACCAAATGAATTCAGTGGAGTTGCCAACACAAAATTGATGTACAAAAATGAGTTGCATTTCTATACACTAACAAGAAACTATATGAAAGAGAAATAAAGGAAGTAATCTCATTTACACTAGAATCAAAAACAATAAAATACTTACAAATAAATTTAACAGAGGAAGTGAATGACCTGTATACTGAAAACTATTAAGACATTGATAAAATAAATTGAAGAAGACTGAAATAAATGGAAACATATTCATGTTATTGGATTAGAAGAATTAATACTGTTAAAATGTCCATACTACTCAGAGTGATCTATAGAATTATTGCAATCCCTATCAAATCTCAATGGCGTTTTTCACAAAAATAGAAAAAACAATCCAAAAATTTGTACAGAACCACAGAAGACCTTGAACAACTCAAGCAGTCTAGAGAAAGAAGAACAAATCTGGAGGCCTCGTAATTCCTGATTTCAAACTATATTACAAAGATACAGTAATCAAAACAGTACGGAACTGGCATAAATAGAGACATACAGACCAATGGAACAGAATAAAGAATCCAGAAAAAATCTCCCACACATATGGTCAACTGATCTTTAACAAGGGCACCAAGAATACAATGGGGAAAGGATAGTCCCTTCCATAAATGGTGCTGGGAAAACTGGATAACACATACAAAACAATGAAACTGGGCCCCTATCTTATGCTACTCGAAAAATTAACTTGAAATGGATTAAAGACTTTATGCAAGACCAGAAACCATAAAACTTCTAGAAGAAAATATAGGGAAAAGTTCCTTAACATTGGTCTTGGCAATGATTTTTTGGGTATGACAACAGCAGCACCAGCAAGAAAAGCAAAAATAAATAGGTAGGACTACATCACAGTATATACTTTTTTATTTTCTATATGAACTTTAAAATCAACGTATATAGCTTCAGTTAAAGAAGGAACTGCTGGTATTTCTCTTTGGTTCCTGTTGATTTTGTATATCAGCTTGGGGAGAATTAAGATTTTAGTGATATCGAGATTTCCAAGAATATGGAATTCCTCTCCGTTCATTCAAGTCAACTTTTATGATTTTCAGGGATGTTTTAATGTTTTCCTTTGGTAGGTCTGACATATTTCTTGCTAATTTCATTCCAAGAATTTCAAATTATTTACTATTGTAGGTGATCTTCCATTTTTATTCTTAATGGCCATTGTCTGTATACATGAGACTATTAATTTCTGTATATCAACTTTAATACTCAGCTTCCTTAATATATTTTCTCATTGTTTTTACTAGTTTTATTATTTATTCTCTTGAGTTACCCATTCTTACACCTTTGTTTTTTTGTCCATTGTCTTTTTTTCTTTTTTTGTTCATTTTTATTGATTTTTTTTTTTTCCCCGCAAAGTCCCAGTAGACAGTTGTATGTCATAGTTTCACATCCTTCTAGTTGCTCATTTTTGTTGATTTTGTTTGCTGTTAGTTCTGGGCATCTAATTTTGTTCCTAAATTTACATTAATGGCTGATATATATGTCTGTGTCCATTTACATATGGATGGACTTATTTTTATCTATATTTAGTTGGGTGTTTTTATGAGGAGTCTGTGTTGAATTATCAAATCTTTTTATTGATATCCATGGAAATAGTTATAGTTCTCCTTAAATATCTCAATATCATACATATGTCATCAAAGAAAAATTGCATCAAATGGAGTTAAACTGGCAAGGAAGACTTTAATTCAAGACTACTGCAACAGGGGAGAGAGATTGAATTCAACTCAACTGTAACCAAACGTGGATTGTTTTTAAGTGCTGCAGTGAACTAGTTAAAAAAGTACTGGAGGACCTTGGGGGAGCTAGATCAATGTGATTATGACATCCGTGTTTGCTAATTGATACTAATGGAAGTTAGTCTCCTACCCTCCCAGGAGATGAGAAATCTTACTTTCTTGGTGATTACATTTCAAAGGAATGGCTTCCGGGTCCTTGAGAAGGACCTTCCTGGGTTGTGACACTGGCAAGAGACTGGGAGATTTACTACATTTCAAAGAGTCAGAGAAATAATTTGCAATTACAAATTTTCTAAAGTAAGTGCTCTAAGAAAAGAAAGCTCAGGGGCCCATTGTAGGAAAATATTTAATATTTAGTCAAGCTGAGAGAAACATTAAGGCTAACTTGGTTAATGTTAGTGAATTTTCTTTCCACCATGGATAAACCTTTAAATGACAGTATACATTATCTTTAAGTATAACGCAGGATTTTATTATCTAATATTTTTTCTAATTGAAGTACAGTTGACATACAATACTATATTAGTTTCAGGTGTACAACATAGTGATTCAACATTTATATACATTACAAAATGATCACCATGACAAGTCTAGTAACCATCTGTCACCATAAAAAGTTATTGCAATATTACTGACTATATTCCCTATGCTGTGCATTAAATTCTCATGACATTTATTTTATAACTGAAAGTTTGTATCTCTTAATCCCTTCACCTATTTTGCCCATTCGTCCCCACCCCCTGCCAGCCACCACCGGTTTGTTATTTGTATCTATGAGTTTGTTTCTGTCGAGTTTTGTTTGTTTAATTTTGTTTTATAGATTCCACATATAAGTGAAATTAAACAGTATGTCTCTTTCTCTGTCTGACTTATTTCACTTAGCATATTTAGTTTTTATTTAAATTTGGCGTAAATATTCACTAATAATATTCAATTCAATCTTCATCAGATTTACGTTGAAAGTTTTCCTTTTTTTAAGTATTCTCCGGAATAGTTTGGAACTGTCTGATCTTTGATTTGGAATAGTATTCTCTGGATAATTGGAACTATATGATCTTTAAAGGTTTGTATAACCATCTGGGTGGGCATGGTTCTCTTTTGTGAGGGATCTCGGAAAATTTTCTCTATTTTTTTTTTCATGGAAATTGGTATATTTAGACTTGCATCTTTATTAGGGTTACTTTTGGTATATTATTTTAGAAATATCTTCAAATTTATTTGCCTGCCTAAGAGCTGCAGAAATGCTATTGTTTTGTTTATGTTGTTTATTTTTCACATAACTAGGTTTTTTGTTCATTAGTTCTATTTTCTCATTTTCTTACTCATTAATTTCTTTGCTCATCTTATTAATTTTTTTCTTTTTTGCTTTCTTTGGGGTAACTTAATTCTTCTCCAGCTTCAGGAATTGGATATTTAATTTATTTATTTTCTCTTTTTTTCCATTATAATTGATATAAATATTTAATGCTATGAAATATTTTCCTGTTTTATCTACATCTTAAGAATTCTATATGTCATATTTAATTATTATTATTTTCTAGAAACTGTAATTTCATTTTGTATTTCCTCTTTTGATCCCAGATATGCTTAATACTGTACTTCTAAATTTCCAAGCTTAAAGTTCTTTAATGTTCGTTTTATTGCACTGTGATCAGAGACATGCTGTTTGCCTTATTCATAGTTCTTTTAGTTTACTGAGGTTTTTATTTGTGGCCTAGCAATCAATTTTCATAAAAATGTCTACGTATGTGAAAAAAAGGAATCTCCATTATTGAGGAGCAGAGATTAAGACACTATTGATTATATTGTTTAGAACTCAAAATCTCTACTCAATTATTTTCCACTTCATGTGTCAGGTATAAGAGAGGTGTGTGAAATTCTCCTATTCTGTGTGTCTGTCTATTTCTCTTTGCATTTATTATAATTTCTACTTCCTGGAAGTTTTTGATGTGTTATTTGGTCAATAGATATTAATTACTATTAATGTTTTGAAGTAAATTATATCCCTTAACATTGTAGAGTGTTCTTCAGTGTCTTGTTTATTGTTTTTGCTCTCACATCTATCTTGTCTGATATTAAATTCTTGACTATTGTTCGCCTTCTATTTGCATTTGCCTGGTGTGTCTTTGGCCATCCTCTTCCAGAAGTAATTCTAGGCATAATGTTCTAGACCCTTCTTAACACTTCCTGAAGTGTTCTAGAAGTAATATTTGTACCTGCACATGTATGAAATTTACTGATGAATGTTGGGAAAATCACCACATTCAGGCAACATCTCTCATAACTATCTGAGCTCAGCTTCTGACTCGGTTTCTACAATCATATCAGCATACTTCTAGCTAATGTTTACAATCAGTGGATTAGGCTTTCCTCCAACATCAAGGTCTGGTAGTCTGGTCTTTTCACAGGAAGTCATTCAGGACTGTTTCTAATTCAGAAAGAGCAATACATAAGACTGCCCTCTAGAGGGAGATGAGGTGGTAACCAAGCATAGTATTTCTCATAGTGAAAAGTGATCATAGCAGAAAATGCAAAAATAACTCATGGATGCTGTTTAAGCGATTGTTTTCAGTAAGCATATTGATCTGGTTGGATGTGAGAATAATTTTCCCTTTTATTGTCACATCACTTAGACTTTTAATCTTAACCAAATGCTTTGTATGCGTATGGAAAACAGAGGCAGCCTTCTCGAGTTTCTTCAGAAGTTGTCCTACAATCAACAACTCTTTTTCTACTTGCTTCTGAATTTAAAGCACTCCATCAATAATGAGTGAATGTGCTGCAGGCCTATAGCTGCTTGGCCATCTGGGGCACGGCCAGTGTGTCCACTTTATCCTGTGACTACAGTACGTCTCCCCTACTTCACCCTTCATACATTCATTTTTAAACTTTCTGAATCACTTTGTTTTTGATGTGTCTCTTGGAAAGAGCACAAGTTTGCATTTCGCTGTTTGCAAATATGATTTTTTCTTTTAGGAGGTGGGTTATTCTCATTTACATTTTGATTAAAACAATATGGTTAGTCTTTAATTCTGCCATATTGTTTCATAATATATTTAATCTTTACATAAGTTTTGTATTATTTGATATTTCTTGGCTTTGCTTTTTTTTAGAGGGAGAGTATTTTTTACTATGGGTAGTCTGCATTTTTACCAAGTTTTGTGTAGATACTAATATTCTTACATAAAATCCTTAGTCCACCCTTCTTTAGATGCTGTATATTACACTCTTACTATAAACAAAATTCTTTCTCCCCTCCCCTCTACTCCTCTACTCTTCAAATTTAATTACTAGTATTATCTCAGTTAGTTATCTCACTCTACTTTTAAAGAAAATATAACGCATTCTATCATCTCTTCCTCCGTAAGTTTTAAATCTATTTATAAATATATTTAGTGCTTGCTCCTAATTTATGTCAAATTTGTTGATCATTTTATGGTTACCAGAAATTTGTTCTCTAATAGATTTCTCAAGAGAGGATCAATCGAACAATATTTCCCAAGTTTTTAAAAATTCATAAATATCTGTATGTGGCCTTTATTTGTGAAGAACAGTTTGTCAGCATAAAAAAAAATACTTGGCTCATGTTTTCTTTCCTTGAATATCTTAAAAGCATTGTCTTATGGTCTTCAGTCCATATTTCAGTGTAATAAAATATTAGAGATCAAGCTTGATGCTATTCTGACTTTTTTTTCCCTTTTCAGTGACTCTTTTCTCAGATTCCCAAAGAATTACTCTTCCTTATATTTAAAATTTAATAGTTGTTTTAGGAATTGTCTCAGTTTTCAATCTTCTGAATAGAATTTCCAAGGTAGAGAATATATCTTTATAACGTGCAGATTCAAATTTCTTTTATTTTAAGAAAGCTTCCAGCATTGTAGTTTTACTGATTTATTGTCTTGTATCATCCTGCATTTCCTCTTTGGGGCCTCCATTAGGCATACAATGGAGCTCTTTACATATTTTTTATATCTATTGCATTTTCTCCAAACCATTCCTGACTCTTTATTTTTTATCTTATTTATTTTCTTTTCATTCCCTTCCTGTGATTTCTCTGATATCTGTCTGCTTCAGATTACTATTTAGTGTTTGTTTTTGAATTTTATTCTATTTTCTTTTTTCATTCTTCCCTTAAGTCCCTTATTTCTTGATTCACATCCTTCTGCTGTCTAGCCAAATTGTTTCTGAGTTTTTGCATTTATAACATCTAAAATTCATATAGCTAATTTTTAAATATTAGGTTAAAATGATTCATCTTTCTCATGAACAATTTTTCCTTGGGTGTTTTATCTACTATTAGAATATTGCTCATTTCATTTTCACCTTTTTTCTTCCAATGTTTTATAGTTTAATGATGATTCTCCTTGCTTTATTTAAACGAACTCGGCTTTCCTAGGCTATTATGAAGGTGTTTCTTTAGTGGAGGGAATGGGCCAGGGTAAGCGTCCCACTTGACAGCTCAAGTCTCCCTTCTCTGTTAGAACCATGAATTATTTAAAAATATGATCTCTTTGTGTAGCCACTTTTCAGGCATGCAGGGATAAGTCTGTCTCAGAAAGGGTCTCACCTCCGTCTGGTTTTTATCCAAAGCTTTATGTGCCTCCTGCATTACTGGACTTTGTGAGGTTTGAGCCTTCTTGTGAACAAATGATTTGGGTCTTCAATTTATTCCTGTAGTTAATTCTTGTTTCACCTCTTGGCCCTTGTAACTCTTGTTACTTCTAGAGTCAGGATGCAAATCTAGATGTGTCCTCCCAATCTCTTGCCCTTTAGGGTTTATTAATAATCCTATCTCAAGGAATATTTTTAATATCTCAATTTCTTCCTACTACTCCCTCCCCATGTGCAGCCACTCAATACTCTTTCACTTTTGCAGCATCTAAGGCAGATTAAATACAAACCCCTTTCAAAAAAGATGGAAGAAAACAGTAGGGGAACTGATTAATGTGACAACTGTTAACTTTGGAACTGTGTCTGCCCCAATTTTTGAGCATGTCCTCACATATGGCAAAGTTCAACAAATGCTCATATTTTTAGCCACAAGTCAGCATATCTTACTGACCTTGTTTGTTTGTTTGTTTGTTTCCTACCAATATTGATAAATATAGGACCTGGTTTTTATATTTTACAAGTATCAGCACTTTTCTGTGAGTTCAGGAGCAAGATGTAAGAGAATCGGCTTGATTTTTTTAAAAACTCTTATTTCTTGACAAATCTAGAGTTGTGTGACTAATAAGGAGAAGATGTTCACTCATTCACTCCTCCAGGTGCTTCACATCTGGTGTTCTTCTCATTCCACTTCAGCGAGATTCTTCTTCATCTAATTTTATTACTGCTCATATGGGGATGCTATGATTTATAAGTGAGCCTGATGAGATGCAGAAGCTGCCATTTTGTTGAGAAATAAAAAGTAGAATTTCCAATCCTTTCTAATTTGTTGAGCTCTGATGAACTTTGTCTATTCTGTTAGTCATACGTATATATATATATATGATGAAAGCACTAAGAAAAAAATAGAAAACATCATGATTTTCTCTGGCTACTTACTAAAGCCTAAAGAGCAAGAATTTTGGAGGAGTGACATCAAAGTTTGAATCCTGACTCTAGACGCAACAAGCTACATGGCTTTGGAGGTTACTTCATTTCTCTGATACTTTTTGCTTTACCGGAAAAATCAGTATAATAATATCTATCTTGCAAAGTAGTTCTATGAAATGAGAGTAATTATACAGTTCCCGGTCCATAGTATTACCAAATAAGTGTTTGTCATTAAAATTTCTCTAGTCTTCACTTTCCTAGCATTAATAGTGGCATCATGTAACTTGAGATGGTTCTCATCTACTTCTGTTTCAAAAACCCATGAGCTATAAATTCCAATGACTCCTCTATTTTATGATATGGGATGAAGGACATGGATGTGGAGAGTGGGGTTGATTTACTGATCAAAGTAGTTTGTTGATCAACCACTTGCTCTGTGTATCCTTTAAGAACTGTGTTTGGCTGCTAGTAACGGAAACTTGAATACTGTGTCTTAAATGAGGGTATTATTCTAGAGAAAGTCCAGATTTAGACAGATCAAAGCTAATATAAAAGTTCTGAAGAGTCGTCAGGGACCTAGGCTCCTACTATTTTCTCCTCAGCTACCCTTAGTCCATTGCTTCTTTCCTCAAAGTTATAAAAAATCTTTCTTCTAGAGCTCCATCTATCATGTCTAGTGATTCAGGCAGAAAAATGGCAAGAGCAAAGATAAACAGACTTTCCTGAAGACCCACCCAATGACTTTCCCTTACATCCCCTTGACATCCCTAACTGCAAGAGAGGCTGTTAAAACAGTTTTTGAACCCAACGTATTACCACAACTCCATTAAATTAAGGTTCCGTTAATAAGAAAAAAGAGGAAAATAAATAACAAGTAAGAAACCAGTAGCCTCTGTAACACACTGTTTCAGCTCAAGAAATCTTAACCTCACTCCCAGAAAGCAGAATAAAACAGAATAATATGAGAAAGTGGAGCTAAGGGAGCATGTGCTTCAGTGGGAGTATGTCAAGGTTGGGGAGCTGCTCCCAAAAGAGGTCATAGCTGAGATGGTGCTGTGTTAGGTAGGAGTAACACAGCATCCAAGGAAATGTAGGATGGAGGAAACAGTTGGAATTAAGGAGAACCAAACCTGAGGTAAAACCTTAAATCAAGTAATAATGATGAAACTTCCAGGAAACAAAAAACTCTCACGCTTAAGACCTTATTTTTGTTAAGCTAAGCAAAAGGCTCTAAATTACTAGCAAGGAGGTAAGCTTTTTCCTTGAAAGTGCTTTATAGCACTCGCTTATATTAGCCTCTCCATACCTCCTCCTTTGCAGTATCCTAAGTACTGATGTGCCTCTCACCAAGCAGTAGGTTCAAAACACTAAGCCAAATAAAAGACAAGATACTGTTAGGAAACAACTACGGCTATGATTTCCTTCATTAAGTAGTAGATAACAACAACAATAAACAAACACATAGGGACAGAGATTGGATTGGTGGTTACCAGACGGGAAGAGGGGAGGGAGGAGGGCGAAAGGGGTAATTCGGCACAGGTGTGTGGTGATGGGTTGTAATTAGTATTTGGGTGGTGAACATGATGTAATCTATGCAGAAATAGAAGTATAATGATGTACACCTGAAATTTATACAATGTTATAAACCAATGTTACTGCAATAAACAAACAATTTAAAAAAATAAATAATAAATAAATAAAAATAAAACAAAGCACTGAAAGGGCATTAGAGTGGTAGGGATTTGAGTCAGCCCAATTAAATAGAAAGTGCAAAACTCTTTTAGGAACATTTACCCCAGGAAAAAGACAGTGATGGTACATGAAAATTCAATGCTAGGTGGATAGAAAAATACACCTTCTTTAAAAAATCAATTGATGGTTTAATAGGCAATGATAACAAAAATTTTATTATGGCAGATAAGTTATGAACATTTTTAAATGCTCAGAAATATTTTTTTAATCTTTAAATATTCTTTAATCTTGACCAGTGGCTCCTGGTCACGTTTCACAGATTCAAGTATTGCAGCCCAAATGCCAGGTGGTAAAATTCTGGCTGACTCAATACACGCTCAGGTGTTAACTGCCTGGTTCTTTACAACCAGGCTTAAAGAGCGGGAAAGAGACTGTTTTCCCTTTCTAATAATGACCAAACAGTACATGAGACATTTGCGTCTTAAAGAAATAACAGAGAATCTTCTCATACCATTTCTTAGAAAATGAAAGATAATGCATTTGCCAAGTACAGCCCAACTGTCTTTTTATCACCACATATTTTGTCAATTGCAGCCCTGGCAAGCTTCACTCTATCTTTAAGGACATTTAAACATGTGCCTCAATCATTTTCGGTTAATCATAACACTAACATGTTAAACAGTGGCTTCAAACTTGAGGCCAAATTATAGATGGGAAGGGGAAATGTGGTAGCACATGTTGAAATAGTGAGTGTTAACAAGTCCAGTGTCCTGTGGATAACATCTGGATGTGGAAAGGCTACTGTAAGGGGGTGAGCTTGCACAGAGAGAGAATACATTGTCAGTCATTTTCTAAATATGGAAGTGTTACTGGAGACATTGTTTAAGCCATTGAAAAAGGAAGATGAAGCACATCACTCAGAAGGTAAAAGTATTGACATGCTGTACATTTTAGACTCTTTCTAGACTTGCAGCCTTTGCACAGGATGTTCCCTCACTGGAACACTGACTTCTCACCTCTGCTTGCTACCTTCTCTTCATCTTAAAGGTGATAAGTGGGATGTCTATCCTTTGCACAACCACAGTGCCTACTATGGCCTTTATTCCAGTATAATCATACTATCTATTTATTTATATGTCTTCCTCAATATCCCATAGTTCCTAAGAGGAGTAATAGTACAGTAGTTGTTATTCTATCTCCATACCTACTCTAATCCCTGGTAGCACCGAGGAAATCCTTGCTCAACGAATGAATGAAAATAATTCCCATCAGTGGCAGTTAAATATTTGTTAGAGTTTACACAGCTAAATTCAAGTTCTCGTCCCTTCCTACATCTTTATAGTCCTTTTCTGGGAAAGACTGTACCAAATTGGAGTGTTATTTGGAAATCACTGCCCCTCGTCACAAAAGATGCATTTAAGAGAAATTTAGTTCTGAAAATAACAAGTTACATTTCTCTTGTCTCAAAAAAGATTCAAAATGTTTTCTTCCAGTCACCATTTTCTTTTCCCTTGGAGGAAAATCCTGTCAAATCTTCCACATACGCCACTAGTTCAGGATTTTGATGTATCTGATGGCCTAGAGGATTTGCAAAAAGAGGTTCTACTGTGTTGGGTTTTTGTCTATTTTGCAGCAAACTCATGGGAAGTACAGGGCAGATTTTGTTCAGGCCTAGGGAATGTCGCATAAGAACTTTTAAAGGATGTGATAAGTAAGAGGAATAAATAAAAGCACCTTTATAAGAACTGATTACATAGATTCCTAAAAGTGGAAGACAGTAAGAGAACAAACATTTGTACTGATTATGACCTGAGTCCTAGGCACCATGTTGAACACTTTATTTAATGTAGTGGTTAAGAATATAGGCTCTGGACCCAGACTGCTAAGTTTCAGACTTATCTTTGACACTTAGTAGATGTGTGACTTTGGGAAAGTTCCTTAATCATCACTGTACTTATAGATCTGAGCCTCAATGTCCTCATTTGTAAAATGGAGAGAGAGATAGCTCATATGTCATAGGATTTGGGGGAGTATTAATGGTCTAAGTGTGATGTAGGTAAAGTCTTACAATAGTGTCTGGCACATAGAAAGTGCTATATGTGTGTTTGTTTTAATTATTATGATTATTATTTGAACTTAGATCAGTTTTTTTTTCCTAAAATGTCTACATTGGGAAGTTTGGATTTCCTGTCCAACAGCCTAAGTAAAATAGCAAACAAATATTTTCCTTTTAAGAAGTCAAGGAAATAAAAATGTCTCATGATTGATTTGAAGAAAGAAACTGAAGGCTTTATTACTGTTTCCAAAACTGACAAAAAGCATGCGGGCACTTTCCGTCTCCTAGGTGATAGTCATGTGTATAAACCCAGTAGCACCAACAATTTTTTGAATGAGATTTCTTATCCAAATTGAGTTTTGAAAAATATTGGGTAGAAAATGAAGTTGAAGAATATTGAGGAGTTGGAATATAATCAATCAATATTCAAGTGGGAGGACACATAACCAGAGATGCCTTTTGTGAAAACTATAATCAAGGAAACATTCTTCCATCATCTAAATTTATCCATCCAAGTGTAGAGTACATTTGACAGTGATGAAAATAAGGATTACTATCTGGAATAAATCTACTTAAGCAGCTACAAAGAATATCAAGACAAGGAAGCCAGTTTCTGATGCAATCAAAACAAAGTTACTATTGGTGATTGGCAACAGTAATTGAAAAGGCTGCTACTTTCCTGATATTTTAAGCTAAACAAGTGTTATATCTATACATCCTGATCCCTTTTTTACAGGCAATAAATTTGGATAGTCCACTTTGTCACTATCTGTGCACAATTTTAAAAGACATGCTGTAAAGTGAGGGAAAATACTCAAACACTTATTGTTTCCTGATCCAAGGTCACAATTTTTAAAATTAGATCAATAATTTCTTGTTCTAGTAGTTTTAAGATGATCTGCCAGCCACTGAGATTAAAGCCTATGATACTAAATAAAAAAATACACAAAATCTTTATAGACTTTATGTTATGTTAATTAAGTAGATTACAATAGAAGAAGGTTTTTAAAGACAGATCTTTACTGATATAAATAGTAAGATTCTAGCCAAATGGGACAAAGCTTCTGGTTGATGAGTAGGTGTTAATAATCTTTGACTCCTTTTGAAAATTCAATTTAAAAAATTCAGTTTCCTTTTGTGAAACAAAAAGTGAGCTGAGAGTCTGATTTTATAGAACTAGTTGGATTCTACCTCAAGATGCAAAACAGCACCAGAATAAAAAATATTCATCTTTGAAGTTACTAAGACTTCGATAAACTGTATGAAGGTTAACACTCAGCAATAGATTGGGCCTGAGCTTAGTTCTAATGGTAAATAATATAAGTGAGTCAGTTTCTGCTCTAGGTACTATCAACATGACAGAGTGAGATAATGCATCTTAAAGGACATGGTATAGTGCTAGACACTTAAAAGGTACTAAAGATTTATTTCTGAATGTTTCGTATGTATGTGAGCATGTCCTCTGATAAGATATATACACAGAGCCATGTATTTTCACGATATATTTCATATTTATAGCATCTCTTTGAGTAAAATTATGATAATTATTTAGGTCTTTAACTTACAGAAGAGAAAACGTGATTACACATTGATGCCAGCAGAATTTTTTTTCTGTTTATAAATGAAGGTGAAAGGTTTACTAAGACACAATTGTTTACTCCTTCTGTGATCTACTGAAGGCTAAGAGGCTTAGTCCGTTCCTTTTGACTTAAGCATGCTTCAATAGAATCTTTAACTCAACAAAAAGTCAATACATTATTATGGTTGTACACTTTTGAATTTATAGCAAAAATATATTTGCTTGAAATGAGTATTAAGATCACTTTGCCCTATCATCTATGACAATCCTGGGACTGCAGATATAGACTATCTATCATTTCTGGGGAGAACACTGCTCTGAGTTCAGCTGCTTTTATTTAGTAAGAGATTTGTAACCTTTCTTGTGCAAATTTTTGCATCACTAGGTACCAAAATAATAGTAGATAAGTAACAAAAACAGAAGCAGCAAAAATGAGACAATAGTTATTCTATACAAAAGATGTACTCTTTAAAATATAAAAAGATTCTTCAAATTTAGTAAAACCCTATAGAGCCACATTCCCCAACATTTTCTTCCAAAAAATATTAATCTTAGAAATTCTCTGGAAGAAAATTGGTCTGTCTTTGGGAATCATGATGCCTATTGATCCAGAAAATGCTATGAGACATTCTTTAGTAAATATGTTTAATTTTTATAACACGAAATAACAAAACATTTTGTAAATCACAGAACTATTTTCTTATTCAACAAGTAATCTCATAGCTAACATCATACTCAATGGCGAAAAGCTGAAAGCTTCCCCTCTAAGATCAGGAACATGACAAGGATGCCCATTCATGCCAGTTTTATTAAGCATAGGACTAGAAGTCCTAGCTAGAGCAACAATACAAGAAAAATAAATAAAAGCATCCGAATCGGAAAGGAAGAAGTAAAGCTGTCTCTTTTTGCAGATGAGATGATATTATATATAGAAACTCCTAAAGACTCCACCAAAAAATTGTTACAACTAATAGATTAATTTAGTAAAGTTGCAGGATACAAAGTCAAAATACAAAAATTAGTTGTGTTTCTGTACACTAACACTACACTATCAGAAAGAGAAATTAAGAAAACAATCCTATTTATAATAGAATCAAAAAGAAAAAATAGTTAGGAATGAATTTAACCAAGGAGATGAAAAACCTCCTGAAAACTACAAGACATTGATGAGAGAAATTGAAGAAGACACAAATAAATGGGAAACTAATCATATTCTTGGATTAGAAGAATTAATATTGTTAAAATGTCCATACTACCCAAGGCGATCTACAGATCAATGCAATCTCTATCAAAATGACAATGACATTTTTCACAGAGCTAGAACAAACAATCCTAAAATTTGTATAGAATCATAGATCACTGAATAGCCAGAGCAATCTTGAAAAAGAAGAAGAAAGCTATAGCACCACTACTTCCTGATTTCAAACTATATTATAAAGCTTTACTAATCAAAACACTGTGGTACTCGCATAAAAACAGCCACATAGATCAGTGGAACAGAATAGAGAACCCAGAAATAAACCCACTCATGTATGGTCAATTAATTTATGACAAAGGAGCCAAGAATGTACAATGGGGAAAGTATAGTCTCTTAAATAAATGGTTTTGGCAAAACCATGTGACATTTGCATGTGACGCCACATGCAAAAGAATGAAACTGGATCCTTATCTTACACCACTTACAAAAATTAAAATGATTTAAAGACTTGAACATAAGACTTGAAACCATAAAACTCCTAGAAGAAAACATACATGGTAATCTCCTTGACATTGATCTTGGCAAGAATTTTTTGGATTTGACACCAAAAGCAAAAGGAACAGAAGCAAAAATCATCAAGTGGGACTACATCAAACTAAAAAGCTTCTGCACAGCAAAGGAAACAACCAACAAAATGAAAAGACAGCCTACTGAATGGGAGAAAATATTTGCAAATCATCTATCTGATAAGAGGTTACTATCCAAAATATATGAAGATCTCATACAACTCAGTAGTAAAAAACCAAACAACCCAATTAAAAAATGGATGGGATTTGAATAGACGTCTTCCCAAAGAAGACATACAAATAGCCAGAAGGTACACGACAACGTGCTCAACATCACTAATCATCAGGGAAATGCAAATCAAAATCACAATGAACATGGATGTACCTTGAGGATATTAAGCTAAGTGAAATAAGTCAGACAGAGAAAGACAAATACCATATGCTTTCACTCATATGTGGAAGATAAACAAACTCATTGATAAGGAGAACAGATTAGTGGTTACCAGAGGGGAAAGGCGTTGGGTAGAGGGCCAAAGGGGTAAAGGGGCACACATGTATGGTGACAGATAAAAACTAGACTATTGGTAGTAAACGATGCATTCTATACAGAAACTAAAATATAATAATGTACACCTTAAATTTACATAATGTTATAAGCCAGTATGACCTCGAAAAAAACACACAATGAGATATCACCTAATATCTGTTAGAATGGCTGTCATCAAAAAGACAAGAGATAACAAGTGTTGACAAGAATGTGGGGTAAAGGGAACACTTGTGCATTGTTGGTAGTAATGCAAACTGGCATAGCAACTGTCAAAAACAGTATGGAGCTTCCTCAAAAAATTAGAAATAGAACTACCTTATGATCCAGCAGGTCCACTTCTGGGTACATACCCAAAGGAAATGAAATCACTATCTCAAAAAGATATCTGCACTCCCGTGTTCATTGAAGCATTATTTACAACAGCCAAGACATGGAAAGAACCTAAGTGTATGTAGTGAAAGTATGGATAAAGAAAATTGATATATATACACATTTATATATATATTCCATATATGCAATGGAATATTATTCAGTCATAAAAAAGAAGGAAATTCTGTGGTTTGAGATAAAATAGAGGACCTTGAGGGCTTAATGCTAAGTGAAGTAAGTCAGACATAAAGACAAATAACGTATGATCTCATATGTGAAATCTAAAAACCTGAACTCATAGAAACAGTGAACAGATTGGTGGTTGTCAGAGGTGGGGGCTGAGGAGTCGGGGAAATAAGTGAAAGTGGTTAAAAGATAACAAACTTCCAGTTGTAAGTTGAATAAGTTCTGCACAGCATGTTGACTATAGTTAACAACAAAGTATTGTGTATGTGAAAGTTGCTAAGAGAGTAGATCTTAGACGTTCTCATCACGAGAAAAAAAGTAAACAAATAATATGAAGCATTCACTCTGGTATGTACTGATGAATGTTATTTTAGTATTCTTAAAATAAAATAAAACAATTAACTTCCTCCATATGTAATTATGATCACACTCACTGAACCCTGAGATTTAATTCAAAGGACATCTGATAGATTCTCAAGTGTGTGTGGATTGTGGCAAGCATGGCATGAAGAGAACAAAGATGAAGGAGCATCTCATTTTACCATTAAACTGTTTTTTTTTTTTTTTGTGAGGAGGATTGGCCCTGAACTAACATCTGCTACCATTCTTCCTCTTTTATTTTTTAATTTTTATTTATTCTATTTTTTTTTGTGAGGAAGATCGGCCCTGAGCTAACATCTGCCAATCCTCCTCTTTTTGCTGAGGAAGATTGGCCCTGGGCTAACATCCACGCCCATCTTCCTCTACTTTATATGGGACGCCGCCACAGCACGGCTTGACAAGCGGTGCGTCGGTGCACGCTGGGGATCCAAACTGGCGAACACCAGGCTGCCACAACGGAACGCACGCACTTAACTGCTTGTGCCACCGGGCCAGCCCCCAATCTTCCTCTTTTTGCTCAAGGAAGATTGTCCCTGAGCTAACATCTGTGTCAATCTTTCTTTATTTTGTATATGTGATGCCACCACAGCATGGCTTGATGAGCAACGTGTAGGTCCACTGCCGGGATCTGAACCCACGCACACTGGGCTGCCAAAGGGAGCGTGTGAACTTAACCACTATGCCACCAGGCTAGCCCTTAAAATGTATTTTTAGGATTTATCCAACACAGAAATTATGAGATTTCTTAGAGCATTAAAATATGTTTCCTACAAAACTCATAAACTTTATTTCAATTCAGCAATAACCCAACATTTTTTTGGAAATAACTACAATTCACTACAAAGTCTGAGTTAATCATTTACCTATGAGATATATTTAAATTCTGCTTGTTTTGAAATAGTCTTCCTAACTTGATAGGATTGGCACAGAAACATTTTATTTTTCTTTTTATACACACAGTTACCTAGAAAATTGAAATCATTATGCTAAAAGCTCTCTAGAAAAGTTCATTTTTCTCCTCGGTTGTAAAAAGGTTTATACTGTAAATCTTACCACCTGTCTTACCTGCAAGCAAAATCAGGTGTTATCAGTGCAATTAAAAATTACTACCTTACATTCACTGATTGGAGGAAAAAAACTCTTTCAACTAAGTATTATTGATTTTCTTGATAAGTACAGATATGACCATCTGAAGAATTGCCGTAATCTATGCTCATTTAAAGTGGAATAAGGCAATAGGCAATAATTTTGCATTCCTTGGTGCCAAAAGATCACAAAGGTACTTCATAGATTTATTTCCCAAGTGATTTCAAAGAGCATTTGTCTGTATTCTCTAAGTGGAATGATTGCCATGTATTTTATTTCAAAAGTTCAATCAACAATTTGAAGTTAGTAATTTTCACATACATGACTTCTAAAACTCTGAGTATTTAACACACACATCTTGACCTGCATCTAAACCTAGATTTTTAGAAAGAATCTGTTTATAAATTGATCTTTCCTACTATTTTATTATTACTACTATTTCTCTATAATTCTTCCATAGAAGGCAAACTCGGGTTATGAGGCACTTCATGTCATTATTATTTGAGATAAAAATTACATCCAGTGATTGTGTAATTTTGTACAACTCTTAAGTATAGAAATCAATGAGTTTTGATAAACATATACAATATATAACTACAATAGAGATAAAGAACATTTCTGTCAGTTTAAGAAGTTCATCTGTGACTTCTTCCAATCAATCTCCGCCACCAGCACCTCCACCCCAATAGCAAACCATTGTTCTGAATTCTACCATCAAAGACTAGTTTTACATGTTCTTGAAATTCATATAAACACGATCACAAAGTATATATTCTTTTGCATTTGGTTTCTTGTGGTCAACACAGTATTTTTGAGCCTCGTCCACGTTCGTTGTATATATCGGTAGTTCATTCCTTTTACTGCTAAGTGATATTCAATTATATAAATATACCACAATCTGTTAATCCATTTTCTTGTTGATCACTCGTATCTTTTCTAATTTTAGGATATTATGAAAAAAGCTGCTACAAACCTATGTAGACATAGCTGTATGTTTTTCTAGATACCCTTTATTAGTTTGAGGATGTTTCCTTCTATTGCCAGTTTGCACAAAGTGTTTATCATAAATCAGTGTTGAACTGTTTTCAAATGGTTTTTCTAAATCTATTGATAGATCATATGTGTTTATCCCTTTTTCTGGTAATGTGATAAGTTATATTGGTTAATATTGAAATTTTAAGCCAAACTTGTATTCGTAAAGTAATCCTCACTTGGCATTAAGTATTATCCTTTAAAAAAAAAGGTTGTTGCACTTTGTTTCCTAATATTTTGTTAAATATTTTTTGCATTAATGTTCTTAAGGGATACGGATCTTTAATTTTCTCTCGTAATATCTTTGTGAGGTTGCAGTATCAGGGTTATGCAGATTTCATAAAACAAAAGTGTTCCACCTCTATTTTCTGAAAGAATTTCTGGAAGGTTTGTATTATTACTTAAGTGTTCAAAAAGAAAATTCACCAGCGAAATAATCTGCACCTAGAATATTTTTGTAAAAATACTTTATAATGAATTTAAGCATTTAACATATATTGAGTTACTTAGAGCATCTATTTCTGCTTTAGCTATTTTTAGTAATTTATTTATTTCAATGAATCTGTAAATTTCATCAAAGTTGTTATTTATTACCATAAAATTATTTATAACATTATCTTATTATCTTTATAATGCTTATAGAATCTATAGTGATATCCCCTCTTACCATCCTGTTATTGTTAACTTGTGTTTTCTTACTCTTTTTTTTTCCCTTCATCAGGCTAGCTAATGGTTTATCAATTATATTAACCTATAACAAAACTTGAGGTTTTTAAAAAATTTTCTCTACTGTTTATCTGTTTTGAATGTCACTGCTTGCTGTCCTTCTCTTTATCATTTTTTCTCTCTGCTTCATTAATTTTTTTATTTTTCTTTTTTCTGTTTCTTGGTGAAACTTAGAGCATCAATTTTAAACCTTTTATTTTTCCCAATATTAGCAGTTAAACTGTAAATTTGCCTTTCTAGGGCAATGTTAGCTGTGTCCCACAAAGTTTGATATGATGTATTTTTACTGCAGTTCATAAATAAATTAAAATGTATTTTTATTTCCCATGTGATTTCTTCCTTGATCATGTGTTATTTAGAGATTTTTTTTAATCTGAAAAATAGTACTTTTCTATATAAGTTATTTGTATTGATGTCTAATTTCATTTAATTTTAGTGCCATCTGTTGTTTCTCTGGTCTTTTCTTGCCTTCTTTTTGGTTAATATGGTAAAATCAGTATTCATTTTAATATTTTCTTGGAATGTTGGCTATAATTCTTTGTACTTTTGTTTGTATTATTAGTTGTATATTTGTATAGCTGTGTACAATGTTACAATACCATGTGACAATAGTTGTATACAATCCTTATTGTATACAATGAGGATTATAATATGCATCTATAACTTATTCTGCTTCATATAAAATATATAAAATGTATAAATGTATAAAATTTAGGAGTATAGTTTCATTTAACATCCCATTTTTATGCCATTACTTTCATGTATTTTACTTTTGAATATATCTAAATATCACAATACAATGTTATCTTTGCTTTAAACAATCATGTTTTAAAATATTTAAATCTATTAAGAGAAGTAACAAATGATAATCTTTTCCCTTTAGCTTCATATGTAACATTTCTAAGGCTCATAATTTTTCTAAGTCTAATCTGGTGTAATTTCCCTTCGACCTGAAGAATTTATTATCACATTTCTTACAGTGTAGGTCTGCTAGAGATCAATTCTTTCAACTTTTATCTTTCATCTTTATCTGAAAAGGTATGTCTCTTTTACTTTTAAAAGATATTTTGGATCTGCCTGCCTCTCTTGATCACCCTTGACACTGTCTTCACATAGCCCTCTTCCCTGTCTTTTCCTCTTATAATGACATCAGTCATTGGATTTAGGGCCCATCCTAATCCATTATAACCTCATCTTAATTTAATTACACATACAAAGATCTTATTTCCAAATAAGGTCACATCCTGAAGTTCCAGATGGGCATGAATTTGGGGAAGACACTATTCAATCCATTACACATACATTTTATACTTTTGGAATACAACAATTACTATTTTCACAGATATCCCACTATATCGCAATGATTGATGTATTCGTTTTTTTTTCTTTTTTTTTGTGAGGAAGATCAGCCCTGAGCTAACATCCATGCTAATCCTCCTCTTTTTGCTGAGGAAGACCAGCTCTGAGCTAACATCTGTTGCCAATCCTCTTCCTTTTTTTCCCCAAAGCCCCAGTAGATAGTTGTACGTCATAGTTGCACATCCTTCTAGTTGCTGTATGTGGGACACGGCCATGAGGCTGAAGAAGCGGTGCGTTGGTGTGCGCCCGGGATCCGAACGCAGGCCGCCAGTAGGGAAGCGTGTGCACTTAACCGCTAAGCCACGGGGCCGGCCCTGATTGATGTATTCTTTTTCTGCAAATTGTACAAGATCAGTTAATAGGGTGCAGTTTTCCCTTCCAACATTTTCATATTGCTTATGTATTATTTATTGTTAGCGACGTTATTTCTGTTACGCTGTTTTACATTTAAATTTCATCAAATGACTCAAAGGACTTAAAATTGTTTCAGTGAAGTAAAAGATATGATGAAGTTATTAATGTACATGTTTGAATTTAGAGTAATGTTATAGACACAAATAGTCAAAGAGACCCCAGGCTTATTACAGAACGTGATTCTATTGGCGTTAGGTCAAACAAATCTCAAAAAGTGATTATTTTTCAACAAAGTCAAAAGAAAATTGGAAATTGGAAATATGAAGATGAATTTCTGACAATTGGACTTCATTTCCTAGTGATACATTTTCCCTAGTCCTTCATCAGTAAAGATAGAATTCAAAGAGTTCCACTTTCTATAGCAAATATATAAGAAGTTCATAAAAGTAGATATAAGACTATGACATATATTCAAAAAACAGAAAAAGTTCTTGGCAAAATCTGTCTAAAAAATAGCACTATAGAATTTTGCATGACATCAGCATCATACAATGGGGAAAGCAATCACCATTCAGGTACTAGCTAGTATGGGGTTTGCTTCTCAGGATTACTAATGGGCAAAGGTGAAATCATTCCTTGGCATTGATTCAGTGTATACATATGACAGCATTGTTTCTGTTTATTACTGAAAAGTTATTCTACCGAAGAAAAAGTATTTTCAATAACTTTTCACTTATAATGCAAACTGAAAAATGTACATTGGGATTAATATAAATGAGTGCACCAAGGAATGGAATTTATAAAAAAGTTTCAATCCTTACATGGCTTTATTCAGAGAAAACCGTAGCAGGTCAACAATATGACTTCTGACTTGAATTAAGTGTAGAATAAAACAGTGAAAATTTGGAGTGTGATCAAATTGTGGTCACCAAGAATACACCATTGCCATGTGCTTTGTAAAGAAATGGTAGCAAGCACAGATTTTACTTCCTCTGAGTTTAGAAGACAAGCTGTCAAGGGAGATACTTGCATGAGCTTTCAAAATAAGGAATAGATTTTAAAACATTTATTTACGACCTCAATAATGTCAAGAAAGGTAACTTATGAAATTTCAAGTTATTTTCTAAGAGATATGTCAGTATCTCAAATAGGGTGAAAGAAAATCGTGATTTTTAAAATTGAGATTAGGAAAACAGTAATTTTTAAGACCCAATTATAATGCAAATTGCTGAGACATTGATTTTTCTCCCCTAAACCTGATGAAATTTTTACTTGTCAGAGAAATTAATTAATGATAGATTACTCTTGAGAATATTCAACACCACATACAAGTGAAACACTACAACAATAAAAAACTTTCCATGGCTAAATGAATTGGGGCCTCACTTACTTCCCTTACCCAAGTCAGACATGAAAAGTTGTAAGCATTTGACATTTTTATCCACTTAGTTTCTGGCGGTGTTAGTGTGAAATCTATTCTTGGTTTCTGGGTTCATGGTCAACCTGAATATCTAGAACTATCTGTCAGACCTATAAAACACTCATCATCATTCCCCTCAACTAGTAGTTATGTGCTATAAGTTTCCAATATTTATAAAGAAGAGCAAAAAAAAAGCATGACTGGATAGGAAACCTGAGCTTTAGCTCAAGCTATATGCCATTAAGTTTAGTACAGATAACTTTAGTGCAAGGTTTAAACAATATCTCATTCCTCTGCTTGCTATTGAATAACCAATACTTATTCTTACTATTATTTACTTTTAAATATATATTTCTATTATTTAAAAATATCTGGATTTTTATTTACCAAAGTAAAGTTTGACAAATTCTAATTTAAAGGGAAAAATATAAGCAGAAAATAATAAAATGTAATAGAATGTACAAAAATTTTGTTATAAATTAGAATATGCAAAAAGTTGTATACCTAATTGTCAGAGTTCCTACCAACTAATGAGATAATCTGAATTATAGAAAATCAGAATAAGGATTTTAATAATAAAATTGTTTATATCAATCACTAAGTGGGTAGATAAATTAGAAACCTCAGGGATTTATCAGCTGGAAAATTCATTTACCTCATTAAAATCTACTTTTCCAGAGAGGCCAGGGGAAAGCTTCACATTTTCTTTCTTTTATACTCAGAACTGATTCTTCTCTGTTAGGTCTGTAGCAAGATCTCTTGCAAAGAGTTAAAATTATTTTATCAATTCTGCTTCAATCAGACTCTATTTGTTCCTTCTCTTCTATTGTTTTTTTTCCTCAGGTTTCTTGGAATGGCATCTCTTCAAGTCCTGGTTCCTTGGAACCCCCCAACTGCTGTTCTAGCTGAAACTCCTTCAGAGGCAAAACCCTCAGTCATCAGAGGGAGGAGCCTTCAATTTAGAACCTAATGTCACGTCTTGTTCCTTTTTATTTTCCTAGCACTTTATCTGTATGTTTCAGAGACATAGTTTCTGTTTCCATTATATTTTCCATTGACTTTGCTCCTGTATATGCAAATCTGATTTTTTTTCCTTTAATTCATGGTAGAATATTATTGTTTTCACAAAATTATGTCCAACATAATTGAGAGTTTAGTTGATTACATTCTGGTGCCTTAGCCCATGGATTCCGAATAGATATTCTCAAATATATTTTAGGGGTTTTTTTTTTAGCTCCATATTGTCTTGATTTATTTTTTCAATTTAAGGAGGAGAGCAAGAAAACAAAACTTAGCTAAGCCAAAGTTCTCATTATTATAGACTATGATGTTAGGAAGTCTGTTAGGAAGACCTTGGAGGGATATAAATTCTAAATGGTCTCAAAGAAAAAAAGTGAAAGAATGCGAAGAGTAAACATGCCAGGCTGGTGAAAAAGCATACGAGAGCTTGCTAAATAATATGGAAAGCAATAATGTAGGGATGGGACTTGGTCAGTTGTGACAGGGGAGGAATATGCCATTTAATTGCACAAAAAGGTATGACATGTACCTAAGCCTTTGATTTGATCTTCTCAGGCTGATTTCTCTAATCAAAGTTTATTTTGATATTGCAAATTGAATTAGGTACTTAGAAACTATGTGTTATAGCTCCAGGATATAAAATTAAATTATGAGGAGAAATGATGCAAAATGAATACTATCACACTTATGAAGATGTCGCTTTTTTGTTTATATTCACAAGAGATATTGGTCTGTAGTTATCTTTTCCTGTGATGTCTTTATCTGGTTTTGGTATTAGCGTAATGCTGGCCTCTTGGAATGATTTAGAAAGTGTTCCCTCTCCTATTTTCTGGAACAGTTTGTGTAGAATTAGTATCATTTCTTCCTTAGAAAATTGATAGAATACACCAGTTAAACCAGCCGATCCTGGTGTTTTCTTTTTGGAAGATTATTATTGATGAAATTTCTTTAATAGATATAGGCCTATTCAGATTATCTATTCCTCCCTGTGTGAGTTTGTGTACATTGTGTCATTTAAGGAATTGGCCATTTCATCTGTTACTTTGGTTATAGTATATTTTGTTGTTTATATGCATATTTATGCATTTATATTTTTCTTTTGCTCAATGTTATACTCCCAGTGTCGAATACTGTGTCTAGAATTTATTTATTTATTTAGCTTAATCAATTAATTAATCCACATACAGATATAACACAGCACCTAACTCCAATGGGCCTATCACGTGGTGGTTTTGAGTGTTTTGTTATTGTTTACTTTTTCTCGCCTATTAGGGAAAGGTCTGTGTTGGCTGCTAATAAGTCACTAAATCTTAATGTTCTATTGGTATTGATAACATGATCTTTGCTCCACCAATCTTATGAGATTTGCATTTTCACAATCCAATCATTATTGTTTAAACATGCGATAATCACTGACCTTAACTCTCAAATCGGTTAGAAGAAATACACATGAAAATTTGCAAAGTGATATCTACTTTGTGCATTTGGGCATTGGTGATGTAGAACGGTGAAGGAAACAGCATTTTCCTAAGAGCTTCATGTACATAATTTCTTTCAGAAAAGCACATTTTCCTGTGCTTGCTGATATGATTATCGCAGATGCTGCAAATAAATTTAGCATTTACAAAGCCTAACATTTGACCAAAAGATATTTCTTTTTACAGATCAGTGTAAATTCATTCTTGAAGAAGAATGAAACGTAATAGAATGACAGTGGTGGAAAACACAAATGAGCGACCATGTATTATAACACAGTCATGGAATCTAGGCCTATTTACTACCACTATTCCGTTTTTATAGTGCAATATGTACAGATCATTTTCTTTATTGTCATTAGATTTAGAGCCATGTTTTCATTTGCTGTCATCAAGTTTTTAAAATTGTGCATATATATGCATTAGTCTGAAGTAACAGATGTACCATCACCTCCATATGTACGAGAAATAGTCAGTTGACTAATGCCAATATTATCACCTACTAACCAGAAATTATGTGTTTAGTTTCTGTGTTCCTATAATGTTTTTTAACATAATTTACGTTCTTGTTATTCAAAGTCTAAAATGATACAAACCTTCTAAATAATGCTTTATCTTTTTGACTTTATTGTCTCTGTCACTGACATCACTATACTTTATATTACCTACATTTAATACCTGAAGTCAGAATTGAATATTTTTATTATGACTACTCACATCTATTTTTTTCAACCAAATTCTTTTTTTTTTTGCTTCACAGTGTGGATATAGTTTTTTTGCTTTTTATTTTTGTTTTGTTTTGCATTCCAATTCCTACTGTGCCATGACTCTCACAAAAGTCCTTATTTATTTATGCCTGTACTATAATTATTGCTGCAAATTCGTCTTGTAACCTATAGTATTCCCCTAGTTCAAATCATCCACATTATTTCCATCCTTCACATCCTCTCCATTATTTCCAGCTCCTTAAAACAGCATTTTGTGTCATTTCACTATTTTGATTAACAGTGAGTCCAGAAAATATCAGTTGTCTTAGTGTGGGTGCAACATAAGTTTTCTAGTTGATTTCCTACTAACCTGCTTCAAACCCCTTTTTCATCAATTCCTGTCAGGCTGACTCTCGGTCTTCTGAATTACTGAGTCAGAAGATGTTGAATGGCTTAGCATAGTAGGTATTCGTATGTTGATCATCCTAAAGTTGCCAAAGATCTATTCATGGATAGTCTTTATTACAAGTAACTTTTTTCTTGAAAATTGTTTATTAGTGGAATTTTGCAATGTTGTTTTGTATTAAGTAGTGAATAGATACAAACATTTTAATATATGTGACAGACAGAAAGAACAGCAATAAAATTTCACGTGTACCCACCATCCAGTATTAGAAATGGAATATTACCAGTGTTATTCATGAACCCTCCTCCTCAATCTAGCTCTTTAATTTGCCACCCGCAAAGGTAACTGATAATGAATATTGTATTAATTATGTTTTATTTTTCTTTATTGGTTCAATCCTTGTGCATATATCCCTTAAGTTTATATTGATTCAAATGTAGGTTCTGGAACTCATAAAAGTGAAATTGTACTCTATTTCTTCTCCTATTATTTGCTTTTCTGTTCAATATTATTTTTCTTCATATTCATCCTTGTTGATGCCTATATTTGTAGTTCATTGATTTTAACTGCTGTGCAGTATTTCATTGTTTGAATACACCACAATTTTCATATATTCTATTGCTGTTTTCAATTTTTCACTGATCTGAACATTTGTGTAAATAAATATTGACAGAAGTGGAATTGTTAGGTTTTAGGTTATATACATTTTTCACTTTCCTACATAATTCAGTGGCTATACAAGTATATCTTGTTGCTGGTAATAGGATGTTCTGCATAAGTAGGATCACCAGCATAAATTATTCTGGTTTCTCCATATTTCTGACATTTTATTTTGTGGAATTTAGAAAATTTTGCCAAGGTAGTACATTTAAATTGATATTTCATTGTGGTTTTAATTGTGTTTTCCTATAAATTATATTTTTGTGAATTCATTTACATTTTAAATATATTTCCTGTGAAGATGGTGGAAAGGACAAAATCTACTGACAGGAACTAGAATAGCCAGCTGGATGCTATTTTAGGCCTATAATTGTATCTTCGGAGGTTCATCGATCCTAAGGAGCCTCTGAGCCTTCATCAATACAATGAGAGGATAGAAGACATTTTTCAGCAAAAAAACTTTTGCAAATTTATGAAGATTCTAATGTAAAGAACAAGATTTCCACAATGTATCTATTTTCTAAGTTCAAGTAATCATACAACAACTGATAAAGCAAAAGATCAATTTTTAGAGGAAGGATGTTTGTAAATTAGCAGTATTTTCTATTATGATTGAAGTAGTATAGATTTGCCCATATTTTCTCTTTAGTGGTTCAAGTAACCAAACTATAATAAGAAATAAGCAGAATTTGCCTCCTCCTAAGTGACATAGAGGGAATACTTACCCTTTTATTTTAATCAATGCAGAATGTGTGTTTTTTTGGAAAGTGTAGCATGTTTTTGGTTCTCACACCTAAACTTTTCTGTTAGTAGCATAGACAAAATGGGACAGGGGCTGTTTATGAATTATCAACCTGCAGAAGTATATAAAAGATGGACTAAATGCCCTTGTTGGGGGTGTACTGGCACTTTTCTTTTTTTGATTGACTTTCCACCTTAAAATGATATATAATGCAAGACAACTAGTACAAAACTTTTTCAGTGGAAGAAAATTGACCAAGAGAAGTTAGGAACCACTTATTTTTTAATGTATAGATTGAATAATTACCATCCTTTCTTCATATTTTTAAATCAATGATCATGTCATCTACTATTTAATTAAATTATGTTTTAATTAGATGAATTTCAAGCATCATATACTGTCCTTTAGTTACATGGATTTTGGATCTAAAACGAACAAACAACAAAAATATATATTTTTTAAATCCTAGAGAAACATAAAACCTACTTTACTGTGGCATTCCATCATTGGATTCCACCAATTGGCAGGTTCACTTGATTTGTTTGAACACACTGTTAACTGGCATCTGAATAAATTGATAAGACAGTCTTTCTCAAAGTGTGCTTGTTGATTCTGGAATTTCAAAGCCTGTTGCAATACATTCTAATCTAAGAAGATTCGGTTATCATTTTTAATCTAATGCTGTTGTTTGTTGAAATAACTACTTCTATACTTCAAAAATCTGTCACCACTTTTCTTCCAAATTTTTCCCCAAATCAGATTTATTTCATCAAGTCTTTCAAACTTCATTAAGTCTTTCACAAGAGGATGAGAAGAATGTACAGATTCATTAAATGAAAAGAGATTTCAAAGAATCTTTGACCCTTGACATTTAAACACTTGAGTTGAAATTCCTGCCAAGCAAATGTGCTATGAATCTTAACTAGTAATAAATAGCAACATTTGGATGAAAAGAGGAATAGCTAAAGATATTCCCTAATTGGCAGCTTTAGCAGGTCACCGATATCTTTTTAAAATTTATTTTAAAGAAAGTATACTTTGGTTTCTTTTTAATTGAGTTTCTGAATACTGAAATTTAACATTCTTATTATTTTATAATTTTATATTTGCAGTTTGTTTGTGTGCTTATATTTGTTTTTTTATAGACTGCTTTGTTTTTACACAGATTGATTTTATGTAAGTCTTACTCTTCACAAAACTTTTTCTGTTTTTTCATGTGAACTTGAACAAATAATTTATTTAACCTCATTTATCTCAAGCCAAACATGGTGACCATAATTCCAGTTCTTTATACCTCATGGGATTTGTTTTGTAGATCATACTAGATAAAATATAAGAAAGCCCTTTATAAAATACATAAGGTGCTATATGAAATAAAAGCAATACTGACTTCCTTCTAAATTTATTTCATTCTGTCACAAATCTAGGAAGGGTAGCAGATAAGATAATAATTAAAATTCTTTTACAGTGAACTGATGATATAATATCAATGCCAAGATGATTGATAGAATATATCTATATCTGGAAAACCATATAAATGAAAAATGCTTACCTTTTATAAAGTTCTCAACTAATTTCATCTCAAAATGATTTTAATAATTTTGCAAAAATTCTGGATGGCACTTTTCAAGAAAAAAAGAATTTTCTAATTCAAACGATCTTCAGAGACCATTTCATCAAGCTCCTTCATTTTACAGATGAGCATCTGGAGGCCCAGAAACACAAACTAACTTGCCCAACATCCAAAGTCATTGCTAGAGCCCGCTTTTCCTAACTTTCATACTAGCACTCTTTCCACTGTATCACTGGTCGTTTGATTGAAAGCCTGAGAAAGCTGCTTTGAAAGTCAGTGAGCAATAAATCTAGTTCATCTAAACACATTTGAAGGTCAACTTTTAATTTATTGCCAAACGCATGAGCTAAAATTTTCTCAATGTAATATACAGATTAGTATGGATCTGCTACCCTAGAATACGTGAACAACTAGACTGGATTAGAACCTTTGAGCAAATTTAAGTTATGCTAAAAATAATAACATTAGCTCCATATATCTTCATGTGAAATATTTCTTGTCCTGTAATGCATTTCATGCTAGCACCAGTTAATGTAGAAAGAGATACTGAAAAGTTGTGGGCTAGTAAAAGTATTATGGATAATAGAGGTTTTAAAAATTTATCCACAACATTGACCCGAAGCTACAGAGCTCTTCTGAGAAGTTTTGTACAGCATTTTAAAAATCTCCTTGATTATGTTTAAATTTTTAGCACACAAGATTGTGCTGTTCTCCTCTGCTTCAGGAAACCTCCACCCTCCAAGCACACTCCTAGAGATTTATCAACCTGACGCCTGGTTTTCAGACATAATGAAAATAAGGAAACCACTACAAAGCTTGTGCTACCATTATTGATCTTAGGCTTTTGGGCATAACAACCAAACCTCAGAGGTAGACAATATTGCAGATACTTCTCCCCATGACAGCAAACCAAGATTCACCCCAGAATTTTCATCAGTAAAGAATGCTGACCTGGGAAGTAGGTGGAGGGGGACATAGAACATTTGAAATATCAAGGGCCCACTTACCCTTTATTCTAGCAGTGGCTGAACTAATAAAAGTCAGGGGTTATTGAAAATATATCTTTCCATCACTAGTATTTTTCTGTAGCAGTTATCACCACTGGGCCTAAGGGCTTTAACAAAGGAGCTTTTTAACATGTAAGCAGCAAGAAGCAAGCCCCAGAGCTGGGCCGGTTGGAGCTCAAATGGTGCTTTTGAAAAATAAGCTTGGAAAGCATCAAGCATCTCAGAGCAGGCACCTCCTTCCCCTCAGGATGATAGGTGCTACTTTCAGATTTTTTCCTCTTTCTTAAAGATCTATGGGAGATGGGGCCAAGTGAAATGGTTCTGCAAACAGCCAGTCTGCACCCCTCAAGATTCCCAGTTCTTGTCCCTAGTGAGGATGAATCTCAGAGGAAATGGAGGGGGAGAAGTAAATAGACTCAGAAGAGGAAATGAAAAGTATAATAATCAATAAAGTTGGGGGAGAAATGAAAACTGGAGATTAAATTTTCCATTTAAAATCTGGTAATTTTCAATGTATTTTCAAACATTCTATTTGCAACTATGAAATATGAGAAATCGAATTATCAATATTTCCACTTGTTACATTTCATCATGACTTTTTAAAGTGGTAGACTGTCAGTGGAGAATGACTGGACTCTGCAAATCAGTGGGGTAAGGTTAGTGCAAAGAACTATAGGCCTGGCCAATTATTAGCAAGGTCAGAAGAAAGCACGTCTTCTGCATGAGGTGGTGGCATCCTCATACAGTGATGGCTCCTGCTTTTTTATTTTTAATTAAATCAGGGTTTCTTGGGGAAAATTTGCATGCTTTGCATTTATCTTATGAACAGATGACTGATTCATAGACTACTTCAAAACCTTGTAGAATGAAGAAAGCCACAATAATCTCTTCTTTCTATTTTTACCATGTTTATCTATTCAATATCTTTCTGAAAAATATTTATTAAATGTGCCAGATCTGTGCGCACATACCCTGAAACCTGGGACTTACAGAAAAGGAACAATCGTTGTATGCAACATTTAGGAGGGTAGGTTTATTTATCACATAAATCTTTCGCTCTAAATAGAATCAACCGTAGTTTTTCATGCAATTACCTTTTCTAAAAACAAATAATGTCTATTCCCTAATCTATCTAAACACCCCACACGTTAATTAGTATTGGCAGTCTGCAGCACTGAAGAAAGGCGTCTCAACAGGAGGGACATGTGGAATTCCCTTTCTGAGAGAACCCGTTGGTTAGTTGCTAGACAGGAATTTCTATTATTGCCTCCCTATGCATTATAGCCACATCAACTCCCCACTGATATTAACGCAATTCTTAGAATTAGAGGTAAAGATGCTGCTAATTTCAGAGACAAATCTTTCATTGTTTAAATAACACCACAGGGTACTGTTCAGCATTTTAACAATGCAGAATGACTACATAAAATCAGAATAATAGACATCACACTAGAGTACAGACAATTTCATGCACATATTTCCGTGAAAGGGTAGCATATGGAAAACCCTCGAGCTTTCATTTCCATGCATTATGGATGATATAAATTTATTATATTTATTTGAAGGGAAAACTAATATATATTGATCATATATTATTTGCTAGGCCCTGTGGTAAATATATACATTATCTCATTTAATCCCCAAAATTACCCAGTGAAGCTGATATTATCATTTTTATTTGTGGACAAAGGTAATGAAACCTAGAAAATATATGTAACTTGCCCAAGGTCATGCAGATAGAAAGGCCCAAAGCAAGTTTGAAAGCTAGGACCATCTGAGTGCAAAGTTTCATGATCTTTTCTCCTTATCATGTTAGCTACAGTATTTCTTAATTACAGATTAACATAATGGGTGATATAATGGTTAAATTTACTTATTTCCAGTGTTTATAAATACGAACTGTTATGTTTGTATAAATTAAATAAATTACATATTTTATATGCAAGAAGCATTGACAGTTTATCTCTGAATATTCTCAGTTACTTGTACTTTTATTTTCTACAGGCAATTATCAGGTTTTAAATGATTCATATCTATTTACAATAATTATATCTTAAGGTGTTAATTATTTGCTTTAGTAATTTCCCCATGAAACTTTAGAATATGTGAGAAACAAAAATTGTGACATGGGACTATTTATTACTGTATGAGTAGTAGTTAGTAAATATTTTTCATATGGTGACACATTTCTTTTACACATAGGAATTACTTATTAGCTGAACCTTCACTTGTGCAAGTGAGGAGGTAAAAATTCATATTTGAACAGTAGATGAATTATAAAACTATTGTTAACTTCATAAGTGATTATCAGTTGAATAAATCAAATATTATTCATTTAAAATTTACTGTTCAAGTATTTTCCTGGATTTCCTTTATTAACAAGCTTAATTATTGCATTTAAATATGTTTATTTTAAAAATTTGTTTCCAAAAAGTCTGCCCACACATACACATTGTAATTTGGCCTCCAAGAACATAAAATCATTAAAACCTGTTTTATTATATGAAAAGATGAAAACAGTGAGAACGTGGAGGAAATTAGGTATTTCTATATAGTATTGGTGAGCAACCTGACTAGAGGGAATAGGTTAATATTTATCAAAAATTTTAATTGTGGATAGGCCTTATCCATTAATTTTATTTTGACAAGGCATAATTCAGAAAAGCATACATGGATGCAAGTATATGAATGTTTATTGCAAGACTTAATAATACTGAAAACATGGACACTGTCCAAACATCCTTCAGTAGGCAGTGGGGAAAAAATTTTTGTATGTCAAGGGACACCATAAAGACAGTGAAAAGACAATCCACAAAGGGGGAGAAAATATTTGCAAATCATATATCTGAGAAAGGTTCACTATCCAGAATAGATAAAGAACACCTAGAATTCAACAATAAAAAGACAACCCCATTCAAAAAAGAGCAAAGGACTTGAATAGACATTTCTCCAAAGAAATAAAAATGGCCAAGCACATGAAAAGATGCTCTACAACCTTAGTCATTAGGGAAACGCAAATCAAAATCATAATAAGATCCTACTTCACACCCACTAGGAAGGCTATGGTTTAAAAAAAAAAATTGTTGAACAGGATATGGAAAAATTGGAACATTTATGCATTGCTGGTGGGAACATAAAATGGTGCAGCCACTGTGAAAACAGTTTCTCAAAAAGTTAAACATAGAATTATCAGTTAACCCAGCAATTCCACACCTAGAAATATACCCAGAGGAATTAAAAACGAGGACTGAAACAGATACTTGTACACTAATGTTCATAGCAGCATTATCCACAATAGCCAAAAGATGGAAGCACCCCAAAGGTCCATCAACAGAGGACTGGATAAACAAAATGTGGTGTATGCATATACAATGGAATATTATTCAGTCATAAAAAAGAATGAAGTTTTGATACATGCTACAACATGGATGAAGCTTGAAAACAGTAAGCTATGTGAAATAAGACAAACACAAAAAAACAAATATTATATGATTCCACATACATTCCTTATCTAGAATAGGCAAATTCATAGAGACAGAAAGAAGATTAGAAGTTACAAGGGGCTGAGGGTAAGGGAGAAAGGGAAGTTATTGCTTAAGAGGTATCGAGCTTCAATTTAAAGTGATGAAAAAGTTCTAGAAATAGATAGTGATGATGGTTGCATAACAGTATGAATGTAATTAATATCACTGAACTGTATACTTTAAAATAGTTAAAATGGCAACTTTTGTTCTACATATTTTACCACAATAAAAAAGAAGCCAGTGAGGTAAATATTCTGGATTCATTTAGATTATTATTATGCAAACATTAAAATATTGATGTAGATTTAAATTTATTGGTAAAGAAAGACGTCCAGAGTATATTTGTTAGGGGGAAAAACGCCTCGCAAATCATTTCATACAGTATGATCACATTTGAATAAATAAATGTGTATGCTGTGTTTCCATGTATGTGAATGAATGTGTGTATGGAGAGGGGGAAAGAGAGAAGACAGAGGGAGAGAGGGAGAGAGAGAGAGAAATGATAAAACTATATACATAATGATTAAAACTAAGCTGAGATTTCAGGTAATTGGTTCTTCTTTTCTGAATCTGATGTTTTTCTCTTAACTTTTTATATATGAAACAATTTTTAAATTAAGCTATTTCCATTTTCAAAAGAAAAAAAATGAAGAGTAACATATTAAAAAGTGGAAGAGGTAAAAAAAAGAAGGGAAAAGGGGCAGAAGAAGCAGAGGAAAAAGGAGGAGAAAAAAACACTGAGATCAGCTTATTGGGTTTGACTTACTTTAGAGATCAGTTTCTTATGGAAGAAAAACAATCTTAGCACTCCAAGACCCAGAGAAGGAACCAGGCAAGACCAACTCTTGTAGTTGCAACTGTTTCCCTTCTATTGAGCACTTTCCATTTGATCTTTCCTCCAGGACACTTGCAGTGAGGATTTCTGTCCAATGAGGGATATTCTCATTATAAGTAAAATTGTACCATACTTAATGGTAAAAAACTGAAAGCCATCCCTCTGAGAACAGGAACAAGACAAGGGTGCCCACTCTTGCCACTCCTATGCAACATAGTACTGGAGGATTTGGCCAGAGCAATTAGGCAAGAAAAAGAAATAAAAGGATGATCCAAATTGCAAAGGAAGAAGTGAAACTCTCACTGTTTGCAGACGACATGAATCTGTATATAGAAAACTCTAAAGAATCCATCAGAAAAACTATTAGAAATAATCAACAACTACAGCAAATTTGCAGGGTACAAAATCAACTTAAAAAATCAGTTGCATATCTATATACTAACAATGAACTAGCAGAAAGAGAAATCAAGAGTACAATTGCATTTATAATCGCAACAAAAAAAACAGAGTATCTAGGAATAAGCTTAACCAAAGAGGTAAAAGACCTATACATGGAAAACCATAAGACATTATTGAAGGAAATTGAAGAAGACATAAAGAAATGGAAAAATATTCCATGCTCATGGGTCAGAAGAATCAAAATTGTGAAATTTTCAAGAAAATAATTCAATTTTAGCACAACAATACTTATATTCTTCCATTTCATACATGTTACATACATATGCGTACCAGTGATTTGTTGGAAAAAATAATAAACTTTACTGTGATGTGTATTGGTCACTAAGCACTCACTCAGATATTTCCCGTTTTCCGTCTGGGCACATGGTAGAATGAAACTTCCTTGGCCCTGGGAAGTTACGTGACCGTGCAATTTGCCTTGGCCAATGAGATATGAATAGGAAAGCCAAATGGAATATTTAGAGTCAGCACACCATTCATTTGTCATGTTCACTTTTCATGCCTTGGCAATAGTGGAAGCACTGAGATGGAGCCTCCCTCAGTCTGGGAACTTGGCAGATGAAAACAGATCAAAGTCCCCACTTGATCCAGCACTGACAGGTAGCATTGGCGAAAAATAGATCTTCACTATTTTAACTCACTGAGAGTGGGAGTTGCTTGTTACTACAGCATAACCTCACTGATCCAGATAAATTGGCAAAGAGCATTTCCAAGATCTCATATTCAGAGCAATAAGAGGAAATTCAATATTCAAATATTCCTTGAGTACCAACTTTATGCCAGCCTTGTGTGGGAAACACAGCAAACAGTAAACATAATACATCTAAATCTTATGCTATTCCAGGAGATGATAGTGCTATGGAAAAAGCATCAGAACAAGGTAAGAGGGATTAGGAACGACAGAAAGTCAGATGGGTTTACATTTTAGATAGGGTGCTTAGTGTAGACTTCTCTGAGAAATAACGCTTGTGCAAAGACTTGGAAAGCAAGCACACTGACCTCACTGACTCGAGATGAGGGGAAGCGGGGGGCGTGGAGGCAGTGAATTAGTCCTCAGGCCTACTCAGAAAGAAAAAATTTATTTAGAATATTATTGGGAAATAATCTCAAGAGATACTGGGTTGCTGTGTGAATTCTTTGCACATACACAGTCACATTTTCTTCTGTAATGTAAAGCTGTTAATTCTAAACCCTTAAGTGAACTAAAAATAAAATCCATATGCTTATGTGTAGGAACTATAATCTAACACATTTCCATTTCATTTATCATTGCTTCTTCTGGGCCATGAATTGGAGAGGGTTGTAGAAATCACAGAGGGTTCAAAGAACTCACCTTAAAGATTTGAAAACAGCATTCACAGTGAAATTCTGAGGGGATTAAAATTCATCTGCAATATTATACGTGTATACATTTGTATATAATGCATGTGTATAGACTATTCACATATAGCCATACTTACTCATGCATATACATATATAACCTTGAATATTTTAATGCCATTTGTCATATAATTTCTTGGCTATATACCAGCTGAGAGTCAAGTTGCAGTTGGTTATGTCTGTAGTTAACTGAAGTTTCCACCTAGTATTTCTGGACTTAAACTACAATATGGTCAATTCTCTGATGAATAATTATATTGAATTAGCTTGGCTGACTCTATGGACACTCTAGAAGAATGGCCTAAGAGATATGTGAACATTTTGTTCCTCTAGATTCACTAACTCTATATCAAGTTAAAACTACACACTGATCTATGAAAACTTTGGAGAAATGTCTTTGTAGAAATATGGCCTAAGAATCTACCCTTGGCATAAGTGTCTCTGTATACTGAAAGAGTAGTGAAATTATGCAATTTTGCAATCATAAACATTTCCAACCCTTTAGTAATGCAAATCCTAGTTCACAGACTTGAGTTTTAAACGTTTCCTTCATTAGTAAGGGGTCAGAAAATATGAATTGAAAATGTAAAAATGGAAGGACAACACTTAGATTATCCTTTTCCTCATTCATATAAATTCAGATAGTTGCTATTCAACGCAGGTGTCAAGGCCTGCCTCAAACTAGATTTATATCCATCTAAAGTGGGTGGCGCATCAACTAGGAGTATTCAGCAAAATTGTATTTACTTCACATTACACTCTGCTGATGAAAACCTGTTCTCAGGGACTAAACACTAGGAGTCACAATACCTAACTTTGGGGTTAATAGTGCCAAATAGAATTTTAAGCAAAAGAATATTTTGACTGCAAACTGTGGCCACCATTAAACCTCTTTGAATAACTCGGTTAAACTTATTTTTCATCTCAAATGTATTCCCTGGGATAAGCTAGAAAGGGTAGTTTAAAGGGGAAAAGAACCACCAAACTGAAATTTTGTCCTTGACTTTTCATTGCTCAACTGGGGGAAAACAGCTACCAGAGAGGTGTGCAACCTTACTCTGCCATATCGTTCAGAATGTCAGCCATAGATCACCTGTGACAAGTATTTAATTCTTTGTCTCACCGGGGACAATGTGCAACCTTCTGCTGGAAGTGAGGTGTTTCATTTCATTTTAAAGCTGCCAACAATAGTTGTCTTTTTGGCCTTGCAGTAAACTCTCTTTCAATTTAGTATTCCCAACTTCTTCCTCCAAAAGCTGTGAAAATCATTCCCTTCCTACTGATTCCCATGCTAAATCCTTTCAAAAGTCTATGACATACATGATTCTTCCCTCCCTAACAGTGCCTTTTCTTATTTTCCCACAGAAGGCCACATACAGCATTTTTGCCTTTGTTTTTGCCAGTTGAACAGAATCAAATATTAGGATGCAATGAGGAAAGAGGCAGGACAAATGCGTTTTAGTTATTGGGCTTCTGCTGAGAAGGAAATATAAATTAGAGTGAACGTAGGTAAGCAGTTTTTATAGGTGATGTGCTGAAAAACACAAATTGTATCCTAGTAATAGCTGATATGTACAATGATTAGAAGATTCATTCTACTACTAAGCAGAGAATATATGCGGAGTCAAATATCACCTCATGACATTTTCCAGATCACTGACAATTCAGTATGCCTCTGTACCTGGACCATGACATGGTCACACAGCAGTGTGGGTTAAACCTCCGATTCTTCCAAATGGTGTCCATCTTGATTGAATTTGAATCATCACCGTAATTCTTCTTAAAAATCAGAAATATTTAAAGTATTCTCAGTTTTATTTCAAGTTTTAAAAAATTAACAAAAGTGAAGTATTATTTTTAAAATGTGCGAACATACAATGTTGTATATCTAAGTACTTTATTATGATATGAATTTGGCTCATTGAGACTTAGGAAAAGAAATTGCAGTGTTTTGTTTCTCTCCTAAACAGGTTTTCACTGTTGCAGAGATAGTAAATGATGAAAAAAGTAAAAAAAAAAAATTATTTTTAAATAGAAAAGAAGGTACATATGTAGGAATTGAATAAATTAAAAAATAATTTAGTCTGAAAAGTTGTAAAATCTCTATCTGTATGGACAATAAAAAATAGGCTAGAAAAGTATTTGCTTTTATGCTATAGATGTCAGCTATCCACACAGGGCAAAATAACAATGCATGTAAAATAATAAATAGATTTCAAGTTATTGCAGCAATTCAAATTTAGATATTCACCAACCTGGATCAGGTCAAATATATTCAAATTGTATAAACATTCTAAGTTAATGCCATTGGTTAAATAAGAGGCTTTACCTCAGATACAAACTCTCGTTTGTATATGAATGCATGTAGTATGTATATATAAACTATCTTGGTTTTCTTTTATAACATAATATTTTTTTAAAGGCAATATGGGTTTTAAGAAATAAATTTAGAAAATAAATATGGGAAACGTAGGGTTTTTTAAACTTTAATTTTTGTACTTATAGGTGTAAAAGTATTTTCATGAGCTCTTTATTTCTCCATGTATTATGTTTATTCCTTACATATCGAATTGCCTGTGGGCATACGGAAAGCTTCAGTAAACTGCATATAATGAGCTAGGTTGAAATTTGCCATAATTCCAGTGACATTCTTTTTCAAATTTGCTTTCTCTGTTAAAAATTTTGCAAGAAGTGTGAAGAGACATTATTTTCTATCTGTTAGGCTCTGACTGCATTCCTGACCCCAACATGCCAGTAAGATATATGCTGGAAAATATTATGGCATTTGTAATAATGTTTTCAAGTGGAACATACTCCTATGGGATATATTTTATGTGTGCCGTAGACATTGAGAAGAAAAGCATTCAGGGGGCATGTTACTCAAAGTGAAGCTGTCACTGGGTAATAAAGTACTACAGTATTTGGGTGCAATGATATAGATAGACTTATTTCATTTTCCAATGGAACATTTTAAACGGACTTGCTCTTAAGAGTCTGTAAATTGTCTAAGCAGGGGAAAAGAGCGGCAAGGCTGATAAAATCATAAATAGCTTTTCCATCATTGCTGAAACTCTAATTTTCTTTCTTATTGCTTGAGTTGATAAAACAAATAAAAGAAGGAATCTCAGAGAGAGATTTCTTTAATATGCAAAATGAATTTCAATGTATTCTCCTGCTGGTATTTTTATGGAAAATCTGACTACATGGTACACATGGAATGTAGAAATCTGCATTTAGATAGAAATATTATAAAATGCATGGTGTGGTACAAAGTCAGTCTTTTTCTGAGATGGCAAAGTGCTGTATTATACGGTTGAGTGGAAAGACAGCACGCACATAGGTTTTCACGTCTTCGGTAACCAAGTACCTGGTTTGCCCAAGAGAGTACTACATTATTTTGAATCTCTGACAAATATTGATGAGAAAAAAATATACCAGAGGGATAGACCCCGCCCCAAGTGAAATTTTTGTGCTATCTATAATATACGCTTGCAATGTATAAATTTTCTTAATTTTTCCTCAAATACTTCTGGGAAGCAGTGACGATTATGTTGAAAGGTATTTCATTGTGTTTAGGTGAATTTAACTATGAAGAACTGAGTGATGTCTCGTGGTTACAGTAAAACAACAGAGGTGAGAACTACCTCATTCTATTACCACAACCACTTTTGGGGGTGATCTCAGGAATTTCACAGTCACTCCGTAGCTCAGACATTCTATCTGTAAATGTAAAGATACAAGGTTGCCTCTCACCAACTATTCCACAGGGTTAGAGGAAGGACTGAAGATTTTTGGAAACATCAGATGAGCATTTCTTTGTGCTGTTAGTAGAATTCAGTGTTATCATCAAGCACGTGTAAGAACAGCTATTGTGTGAATGAGAAATGAATTAGTGGTATAGAGATATATAAATTGTTGAAATAAAGTTAATTGATTAAAAATAATTACAGGTAGAACAGATCATAAGGATTTGAGCTATTTTATGTAAAATCTTTTTTGTGATATTACTCCAATTGAATTAAGTATATCTAATGAGTTCATAGACAGAAAAAAATCAATGACACAAACATGGCAGGATGAAAATTTGTGTACCTACACTCTCTTCAAAAAACCTCACACACAGGTAAATGAAAAGATAACAGACCATATAATTTCACAAGAACAAAGAGACGAGGACCAGAGCTGACAGTAACAAAATTTTGGAAGCTGGAAAACACACATACAAGTGACGCCTGATTAAGCAGGCTGAAGAAAGCTGATGTCTAGGTCTGGGGGAGCTGAAGCCAGAGAATTAAGCTCACTGCCACCAGAAAGACTCACACATTACTCCACTGAAGCAGAGTATAGGTGGACTAGAAATAGGACTGGCTGGAAGTCTGTGTACCAAGCAGTTAGATGCTCAGAGCCCCCTCCTCGCATGACAAAGGTGTGGTCATTCACTACTGTGGCGGCAGAGCCTGAGGAACTGAAATACAAAGTTTGCTGAAGCTGGGAGGGTTTTATTGAAAATTGGGCAAGCAAGTGAAAGTATGGTAAAATTTAAAAATGACAAAATCTTCACAGAACTACGTTTTTCATAGTAAAACTTCAATAACTCTGAAATCAAAAAATTAAGAAACCTATTATAAACTCGTTCTTTGGAAATATGGACACAACTGCCAGAGGAAAAGAAAAAGAATTATAAAACTAAAATGTCTAAAAGAGTTAAGAACCTATGATGTATAGGGACTTCAGGGAGGGAGGAATTGTTCTATTTCTTTATAAATTTGTAGAATTATTATTTTTAAAACTATCTGCATGCATAATTTTAAAAAATAAAAATTAAATAAAAATGAAGAACTGATGAGGGGCCAGCCCCATGGTGTAGTGGTTAAGTTCAGCACAATCCACTTCAGTGGGTTGGATTCATGGGTTTGGATCCTGGGCACGAACCTGCACCACTCATCAGCCATGCTCTGACAGCAACCCACATACAAAATAGAGGAAGATTGGCACAGATGTTAGCTCAGGGCCAATCTTCCTCAGCAAAAAAAAAAAAAAGAAGAAGCAGCAGAACTGATGACAATGGCTATAAAAAGAATAGTACACACACTAAGCCGAGTACAGATAAAAGAACAGCATGTTGATATATTCAACAAGGAGCATTGTTCTTTTAAACACAGAATCTAAATGATCTGGCAAATTATTTTAGTAATCAAAGTCTAAATGAATCTCTTTATGGTTAGAAAGTGTATTTTTTGTTTGCTAACCATTCTTTTCTCCCACTTTTCTCTAAAGAGTGTATTCACTTATTTTTAAAATGCCTCTCTCTAGCCCATTTTTATAACGGGACGTACTGTGAGTGATTTGACTTAACCCTGAGTTTGCCACTTTACTTAGCTTCAAAACAATTAAAAGAGATCATGACAAAAAAAGGCAATTTTAGGGCAAGTACAACGTGGTCAGGTTCATATTCCTCGTATAAATAAAAACACAGTTAACAACATGGTACACTGAAGTTATGTACTAAAAAGAAAAAGGTAGCCAAAGATTTACATAATCAAATTTAAGAGATAGCGTTTGCTTGCACTGACTTTTCGATAAAGCTTAAAATAAATAGGATAGGTAATAAGGTGTCTTACAGACAATACCTTTTTTCCAGGTTTCAGTCGCTTTGGAAATACAGTGTGGCCTTGGATCAGTCATTTTGACCAAAAAAAGAAGTATTACAGAATTATTGCAACGTTTTTTAGTGACCAAATATCGTAGGAATGTTTTTCACAAGCAGCCAAAGGTAGTTTTTTCATCATCTCTTTTTGAGATGATCTAATTCTTAAGAATCTTTAAATATTCCAAATATATTTTCCTGCAAAAACCACGGGAAGTATTTCAGGACATATTCATATCACTGTGTTATAGTGTCTGACCAATAAAAGTAACGGAGACATTATGTGAGGCACATCTTGGACTTGCCATAGAGCCCTGATTCTCCAAAGGTTAATGGATGACTATACTGTAGTTGAATTATCAAATATAATATCCTACCATATGTGCCATTGACTGGGAAGGCACATCTAGGCACTAGAGGCTAATGGCCATTACTTCAGTCTGCTTTCAACTTTAAATATTACTCCCAAGAATTACTTGCCTTACTGATGTTGACTGTTATTGACTTGAAGAACAGCTTCGTTTTTCCCTGCTGCTTTCATTCTCTAATCAGGAAAACCAAATGAAATCTACTTTTCTTTTATCAAAAAGCTATCATTATGAAAACAACAGCAATGAAATTGCGTGTGTTTGAAACATTTAGATTTTGTAAAAGGAAATTTGAAAGAACTACTAATATTAAAGACATATAATATAAAAAACAATCTTCATTAGCTGTATCTATTCTTTAGATATTAATCTAATGTGTTAAGGATATAGAAAACACTGCAAGGATTTCGTAGTTACTTAAAACAAAAATAAGATAAAAATTGTTAAGACTTACGAAGCATAGAATGAAATTAATTTGCATCCTCATGAATCTTTGACTCTGCAAGTATTCCTAGGCATGTTTCAAGGAGTAAAGCACAGCATCATCCCTATATCTACCCAGAGACAAGGAAAAGATAAAAATGACAGATGGACCAGGTTTAATATTATAGGCATTTGTAACCGAACAGCCTGGCTTCCCGTTTAAACTACTCAAGCTTCACTCTCAGAGTTCATTACATCATCCAGACTCTTCAAGTAAACTGCTGATTATGTTCATGTCAAACACTATCTTCATCTATTATGAGAATTTTGTTCCCCCTAACTGTCCTTGGGTCTTACTTAATTAAGGGAAGCAGAATGAACATCCATTCCTCTACTATTTGTATTTAATAACATAAAATGCTCTGGTAGTTCTTATATCACCTTAAATATGAATAAATATTAGAATAACGTGCCTTCTGTTTTTAGGGAATGAGTAGCTCTTAGAATGTGTAATTTCTGCTACGACATGACTTCTTTCATAACTTGTCAAACGATTCCTTTTAAACGTCTAAATTCATTAGTATCAGGATAGGTCTTTAGATGTAATCTAATAAGATGGTTTTTTAAACCAAAGCTCTTTAACCTATTTCATTAAATTTCCTTTCCTGTTAATGCAGAAGTTCACTAATAATTAGGTCTGTGATGGATTAATGATTGATAATTTTTCAAGTTAATATTGGCAAGCTGTAGTCAGAGACCTGCATTATTGCTATTCATCCCACTCTCTGGCATATCGAACGTAAGGAGACTTGCTTTCCTTCCCTCTGTTTAATGGGCTGGAAGGTATTGACCTGGACATGCAGCCTGCTCATTTCCGTGATTGATGTATTTCCACTTAAATACTATGGATTCTTTTTGCAGTTTGCACTGCTGTTGACAATAGATTTAAAGGAGACCTGACATATCATTAATACTTCCACTCATATTTTAGGTTATATGAACATAGCAAAAATCACTATAATGGAGAGAAACATTTGTTTATTCGGTACAACTCTACACTCAAGATGGATTCTAAATAGATTAGTATTTTTTAAAATAGATGACTATTTTACTCTAAAAAAATGAAACAGTCAGCTAATAGATTTCAGGCATCTATGAGTAATCCATGGAAATTAAGGATTTAAAACATAAATTTTAACTAAATTTTTAAAATCTCCAATTTATCACAGTTGGGATTTTGTCTTGTAAGCAACAGGAAACTATAAATATTTTGTTTTAAGTGTGGCAGGTATACTACTAAATCTATTTTTTTAAATTATGATGTTGCTTGCTCTGTGAATGATGAATTGGAATATAAGAGACTCTGAAGGTAGAAAGACCAGCTCGAAGGCTATTAAAGTGTTCCAGGTGATAGGTGGAGAGTGGTGCTGAAAAACAATGAGGTATTGTGGAGAAGCAGAGAAGGAATTGGATGAAAGGGAATTTGGAATGACAGAAATAGTACTTAGAAACCAAACAATAATTCGCCCAGGAGTTTATGTGGATGGATGGGGGGCAAGGGTTGGCAAGAAAAACTTGAGGAAGGAAAAGGAGGCTGTTAAATATGACCCTGGTCAGATTATTCCAGACAAGTGAAGGAACAATGATATCCAACAGCCATCAAATCACATGTTACCAATGTCTATCAGTTCTTTTACAAAAGAGATGTGTGTGTGTGTGTGTGTGTGTGTGTGTGTGTGTGTGTAGGGGGGGTTGTTGTTAGTTTTCTTCATGGAAACACACATGCATGAAATAAATCACCATTTATGGAGTACAACTTCATGGCAGGAACTGTGCTAAACTGGGAATACAAAGTTGTTTACAGCACGTTTTCTTCCCAAAAAAAAATCTCATCCTGCAATCAAGGGGCTAGATATCTTAAAAAAAAAAGATCATCTCAAAATAACTGCTCTGTGGTATATATATTCATCAAGTTTTTAGTTGCAAATAAGAGAAGAAAGCCACTTAACCTAGGTGCATATTGGAAAAATAGGAGGTATAAAGTAAAAATGCCTCCATCTTCTTTTTTTTTTTTGATCCCTCCGCCCCTCACCATTATCATTAATATTTGGCTTACATATTTCCAGAACTTTTCCTAAGTTGATTCTTAAAAGAAGAAGGTTTGAGGCTAAGCGGGAATGATACACTGAGAAACTTTCATAACTCAATTAATCACAACTCCACGTAAACTTCAAAGAAGTCATTTTGTTCAGGATCTGTTTGCATAGGACCATGTTACTAACCTCTTCTAGTGAATAGAAACCTAACCTTTTTATTTCATAAAATGGTCGAACCAGAATATTTTCCATGCTGCTTAACCATGTTTTAGGCATTGGCAATATATTTGATTTTATTACCAGTTCATTCTGCCCAATCAAAATCCACGTATGATCACCAAAGTCTCTAAGATATCTATTTGAGGTTAATGCATAAATGCATTATAATAGAAGGCAGCACCAGACCCTCCAACTTTAGCAATGTAAACTACATGATTTTTTGTGTGCAATTTAATCTTTAGGAATGTTCGCTCTCCCCTTAGCACTAAACAGCGGAAAACACCACCTATTTACAGCTTAACACACTTCAATAACTCAAAACAACTGAAACAGTGCAAATGAGTTTTTAAAAAAGATTAATAATATTTTTTAAATATGAAGAAAATAGAAGAGGATGCCATGAATTCTAATACTCTATATATTTTACACAGAACATTTTTTTCTTACGTAAGTGCACACATCATCAAAAAAATGATTCTTAAAACAGATTCTAGTTGTATGCAAGCCTCTAAGTAATTATGTGGCTACTAATGATGTAAAGCTTAACTTTTTTAAAGAGTTCATCTCCAAACACTGCTGGGTGTTTGCAATCTTAAATTGCAATACTTAATTTCAAGAACTCCATGGGTCCTTCAACAGAAATATCAAGCATATTGATCCACAATCTTTCTTTCTGTATTGTCGACATCATCTCCTGTTAACAATTTGGAAAATAACTGTTTTCAATAAATGCTACAAGAGACAAATAGAGTCTCCAAATGAAGTTTATAAGAGACAGAAATCATAAATAACCATGGGCAGAAATATTCTAAATTATTACATCCCATTCACTATCTTACATAACAAAAAATGTCAAAAATTTCCATATAAAACCTATTCTATTCTGTTATGCAATGTTTTTCCTTAACTAAAATTTATTTCTTGATCTCTTAAAAGTATTAATATATTTTGAATGGGAAGCTAGGTACCTGAAGGTTATTATAAATATTCCCTAAGAACGTGGTTACCCTTCAATCTTGTTCCCAACACAGCCACAGATGAAACAAAGTTAGTACCCACGTAAATCCTAGATAAATAACCTCAATCCACGTTAGAAGTATTTGCTGAGCCCAAATCCTTGCTTTGCAGCCCACACATAATTATAGCTCGTTGATTTGCCGTTTTCTTGTCTAACTAGAGGGTTGACTTAACGGTGACAAGGGTGTATGAGCTTGTTTTGCAGAAGAAAAAGAATGCCTGTAAAGAAGTTATGACCACCAGAAGATCTGAACCCAGCTGCCACTGATGCCAAGAAGTCTGGTTGCGCAAGGTCTTATGTGAAGTGAAACAAACACGGACTTCCCCTTATGTTCCTTAAAATTCCAGCTCCCAAGCCCCTTAGCCCTATAAAGACTTCCTGCTTTCTTCTTTTGTTAAGTCAGATTTGAAAGAATCTGCTCTCCCACCTTCTCATTTTGGCCAATTCGAATAAACCTTTCTCTATCTCCAAGCATCTGTGTCTCAGTGATTGGCTTCTACTGCACATAAGGCATGGACCTGAGATTAAGAGGTTCGGCGTCAGAGGAAAAAATACTGTCTCATGTTAGAATGTTTAAATCTAACAATACACCTGAAATAAACACCATAAAAAGCTGTGTGATTAATGACATAAAATCTCTAAGTTTTAAGCACAAGGGACTTTATACATATTATAGTCTTAAAAGTCTAACATTCTTGTGAGTTTAGTTGTTTGTTATACTTTTTTAAATGTTTCATTTGCTAGGTTGGGCTTTTAAATATTTTTACAACCCAGTACAATTAGAATATGGAAATGATATACTTTTTTTTAAATTGAAAAGAAAGAAAAATAGATGGCAGATATCTCTAATGCAATAGCTTTTTTAAAAATTCATTAAATGCTTTCAACATTATCTCATGATTACAGCTAATTGTACTACTCTTTTTTCTTCATTAAAAGTCTGCCACTTTAGTAATGTGCTATTGATGTTTTTATTAAAAGAAATCGCTGTTCTCCTGTTCCTAACACATTTTCTTTCACTTTCCTTTCAGATGTTTCTATGACTATACTAACTTTTCTATCAGAAATATCCTGGTTCAATAATTGTATTAAATAAAATGGCTGGGTTTTTACTCCTGAGAAGAAACTTATTAACACACGTCTATGCAAACAGTTATTAAAGAAAATGATTATGTTGAAAAAACTGTGTTATATAAAAGGAGACATAGATGTAAAATTTTAAAACATTTTAAAGCATTAAGGGACTTTTGACCAGTAGACAATTGTATCACTTATAGTGATTTTTTCAAACGCAATAATCTACATACAAAAATGCATATGCATTTAATATATAGTTCCATGTACTTTGAAAATTGCATATGCCCATATAATCTACATCTCTATCAAAATATAGAATATCTCCATTGTACCTGAAAGATCCCTCATGGTAACTTGCAATAGCTTTAATTAACATATTTTTAAAAATTGTCAAATTGACTTGTAAAAGAGACAACTATATGCTACATGTAAAAGATGGATCCATGTGATCTAAAAGTACGAAATAAGCAAATTGGCAAATATATATCAGATTAATAGAAAAAAACAAAACAGAGCATTCAATATTAATATTAGTCAACTTTAAATATCAGGTACTGGCATCTAGTGGATAGAGACCAGGGATTCTTCTAAACACTTACAATGCACAAGACAGTTCCCAGTAAAAAATTATCTGGCCCAAAATGTCAATAGTTCCAAAGTCGAGAAGACTTGATCCATATCAAACTCCATACCCTGATAATAGAAAAAAAAAATACTGCGTGTTAAAACATTTCTTAAGTATAATTTATATTTTGGAAATGTATAAATGATAGTATAATTGAGAGTATCTCAATACACAAAGCAAATTCAATAACATTCTAAACTTTAGGATATACACCATATTTTCTGAACAAAGTGCCATTTCAAACTCTCTAAAAATTTAATATCTCTCCTTTGAAACCTTCTTCTGCTAAGAAGAATTAAGATAGAAACTATAGAACAATTTTTACAAGTTTTTTAAGAAAACACTATATATCAGCAGAAGAAACGAATACTTAAGTATTCAGAAGAGGGGCCGGCCTGGTGGTGTAGTGATTAGATTCACCCTCTCTGCTTTGGCGGCCTCAAGTTCACGGGTTCAGATCCCAGGCATGGACCTGCACATTGCTCATCAAGCCATGCTGCGGTGGCATCCTATATACAAAACAGAGTAAGATTGGCACAGATGTTAGCTCGGGGACAGTTTTCCTCAAGCAGAAAAAAAAAAGAGGAAGATTGGCAACAGATGTTAGCTCAGGGCCAGTCTTCCACACCAAAAACAAAAAAAAAAAGAAAGAAAGAAAAACAAAATTCAGACGATAAAGAACCCAGATAAGTTAATTAAGCCCCAAATAAAGAAACTTGTAAAGGAACAAAAAATTAACATACCTAAGACAGTTGGAAAAGTGGAATTCACAAAGACAAAAGTAGAAATTAATGATTTAGAAAACAGAAAAACAAAACTAAACTACACATCCAAGAGCAAACTCCTTGAAAAAGGAAAGCTAATGAAATTTAAAACTGTTATCTAGTATAATTTTTTAAAAAACAGGGAATGCAGAAATATACAAAATTAGAATGACCTATTTGCAAATTGTCTTAGTCAGCCTGGGCTGCTGTAACAAGATACTCTGAATAGGGTGGATTATGAACAACAGAAATTGTAACAGTTCTGAAGGCTGGAAGCAAGGTCAGATTCTGGTGAGAGCTCTCTTAACAGGTTGCAGGCTGCTGACTTCTCAGTGCCTCCTCACCTGGCAGAGAGCAGAGAGAGAAAGCAAGCTCTCTTATGACTCTTAGAAGAGTATTTATCCCATTCTGGAGGGCTCCATCCTCATGACCTCATCTAATCCTAATCACTTCCCAAAGGCCTCACCTCCTCATATCATCACATTGGGGGATAAGGTTTCAACATAGGAATTTGAGAGGGACACAAATATTCAGTCCAGAACACAAATAATTACAGATTCCAAGCAAAGACAAGAGCGCTATGAGAATCATTTCCCCCATCTCTCTATAAGTAGATGTGAAAACTATATGAAATGATGGGTTTTCTATGTATATACAGGAACTAATTCAACTTTCACTCCTGATTTAAATAAGTATATTAATTAAATAGCATTATAATTAATAAAAAATAAGTAGCATTTCCATTAAAGTCAGGAAAAAGACAAGGATGCTCAATACTACTTAATATTGTCATGAAAGTTCTGGAAAAAAAAGAAAAATGTTATTATTTGTAGAATTTGCAGATATTAACAGATATCTCGAAATTATAAGAAACAATGGAAATGCTATTAAGAACAAGATAATGCAGTAATATAGTTGATTGCAATAGCGATAGAATATTAACAATATTTCCATTTTCAAATATAATAAACAAAAAAATACGCTGGAAGAAAAGACACCTTTTGAAAACAGACTTACCGAAAATATATAGAAATTTATCTGCACATTAAAAACTGTTCTAGGGGCCAGCCCGGTGGCGCAAGCGGTTAAGTGCGCGCGCTCCGCTGCGGCGGCCCGGGGTTCGCTGGTTCGGATCCCGGGCGCGCACCGACGCACTGCTTGGTAAGCCATGCTGTGGCGGCGTCCCATATAAAGTAGAGGAAGATAGGCACCGATGTTAGCCCAGGGCCGTCTTCCTCAGCAAAAAAGGAGGAGGATTGGCAGATATTAGCTCAGGGCTGATCTCCTCACAAAACAAACAGACAAAAAAAAAAACTGTTCTAAGGTACCTAAAAAACAATCAATAAGTGAAAAAATAAATCATATTTTTAGAAGCAATATTGTAAAGATGTCATTTGCCCCCACAATTAATCTATAAACATAACTTGATCACAGTAAAAATAACAGTGAGAAGTTTTATTTGCAATGTGAAAAATTGATTTTGATACATGTGGAAAAATCTACATGCAAAAACAGCGTGTAAAACTTTCAGAAAGCAGAATAATCTAAGTGTAATGACCTAGCAGATATTAAAACATACTGGAAGACTAGAGTAATTAAAATAGTTTGTTAAATCTGTAGAAAGAGAAAGATAAATCAGTGAAATTGAGTAAAGTTACAAGTGAGTTGACAATTTGGTAAATGATAAAGAAAGCATTTTAAAGCAATGTGGAAATGAGGAATTATTTAATAAATGGTATTGGGATAATGTGCTAGCCAATTGTAAAAAAGAAAAGAAAAAAATTTTAAGCTATGCCACATTTTACACCAAAGCAATTCTTAAATGGACAAAAATTTAAATATGAAAAATAAATGGTTAAGGTATGCAAGATATAACACCCAGAACCCATAAAGGAAATATTTTTAAAATATTTGTATGGGGGAAAAATCATCTAATTCCAAATTATAAAAGCCAAATAGTAAAATTTATTTAAGACAAATAGAAAACAAAAGAGTAATTTCCTAATACACAAAGAACAATCAGTAAATAAACAATCTACAAATTCAAAAGCAAATGGTAAACCTATGAAGGGAGTTTGGGGAGAGGGGAAACCAACAACAACATAAGGAAATAACTCATAAGTTTGAGTAAAAGATTAAACTTGTCCCCTTACAGACCTAGAACTACCTGGGAAGGTGACCTTGGATCTGCCTTCACACAGTAATGTTACTTTTGAACCTGCTGAGTTAAGATAAATGTGGGATGTGAAGTACTAGGAGTCAAATTTTATCAGAAAGACCCTGATCTGAATCATAGCTTTCTCAGCTGTGATTCCATATGGAGGTCCTGGGCCTGTGTGATTACAGCATAAAAACACACTGGAAACCAAGGTTACAGCTCTGTGGGGCAAGAAGACCTACCTTGATCTCACCCTCAGGAGATGAATGCTCCATGTGTGGATGAAGAGTGGGCCTGTGTTATGGGAAGTTCACTAAAGAGTCTGTGCATGGGAGCTGCAGAGAAATGAAGATGCTGTGTATGCTGTATTTTCCATCCAGGATCCATCTATAAAAGTGAAATCAGCATAGTATTAGATTAAAGTTAGTGCAACTTGTCGTTTTGATTGCCCATCTGAACTTGTGGTCACTACTAGTGATGGGACATACATACATCAAGCACTCTCAAATTAAAAGAATAATGAGAAATCATTTTTACCTATCAGATGTCAAAGATTAATAGTGAGAGTGAAGATATGGAGAAATAGATATCCTCATATACATGTTTTAGAAGGATCCTTTGGTAACATCTATAAAAATCAGAAATGCACATACCATTTTCCCCAGCCTTTCACTTGTAAGAAAGTGAAATTAATCTTAATCCCACAGAATAACTATTACACGCACACATGAAATATATGAATAGGCACGTCCCTTTTAGTATTGTTTCTAATAGAAAACTTTTCATCTAAAATGTTTGGAATTAACTTCAATATTCATTACTAGAGTACTCTTTAAAAAATTATGTATACATATTTAACAAAATATTAGACATTTAAAAATAATGAGAAAAATCTTGAAAAATATACACACAGAAAAGAATACTAAGAGATATTTTATGCGAAAAAGCAAAATATAAAATGGTGTATATATATTTTTTCATTAATTTTGAAAAATATACATATATGCCTGTTTTGCCATGAAGAATTTCTTGGTGGACATACTAAGACTATTGGTTATTTGGGGATATAAGACTGAGTTTCCAGAGTAGCAAGTGTGTTCATTTATTCATCTGAAATCCTTTGATACAGTTTGTCTTTATCATGAGCACAAGCTATCTGAATACTTACTATATACATATATATAAATATATCTTTAAAAGTCTTCTCAGAGTTGAGGCTATTCTCAGAATTGGGAAGAAAATACTACATTTGAAGAATACAAGTTCATGACTTAGGTTGTAATATACCCATTAATTTCTCTTTACATATGTGATAAATTGATCGCATTAATGGCCTCGAGTGCATAAGATGGAGATTCATTAGTGATTTTTTTTCTCCAAACAGTAGCAATAAAAAAAAAAAGGTTCTTATGAGACGATCTCAATAAGCATTAGAAGATAAGTTTGCAATTAATTCAGGAATAGTTGCTATCGCCCTATATTAATACTGGATGCAGATACAACTACAAAAATTAGGAGGAATTAGGAAATCTGCACGAGAAAAGCCCAAATACAATCATTAATTTTATCCACTGTTGGTACAAAAGGAACTTTGGCTTGCATGTTGATTTAAGATTCTTTGTGCCAATGAAGTATAACCAAGCGTGGCAAGTCACCGATTTATCAATTTTTCCTGCAAGAAAAGAAAAACAATGTATCATCACAATATCTCTACCGAGATCCCCAGAGGAATTCTCATTTCAACTCCTTAGCAAAGAAAACGAACACAATAACTGTATCCTCCCCAAACACGTTGTCCTCTTTTACAACAGCGGACAGCATTCTTCAAAGGATTGATGTAATGGATACAAAATTTCTGAATCACTTTTCTTTTGAGGATATTTCACAATAAGGTGACATTCTAATTTTACTGATGTTTTCTTATAAATTAACTAAGAACTAATATTAATCTTCATTCCCATTAATATAACAGGGAATGAAACATAAAACCCAAACCATGAACTTCCTGTGGAGCTTTTGTATTTAGTGTCTACAATATATACTATATATAATATGTGGTAATGTCTGTAGTATATATCATATATTATTTAGAGTCTGTAATACCATAAGGGAAAAGCTTCCGGAACCCTAACAATCAAAGATGCTAGGTCTGGGCGGGCAGGCCCCGTGGCTTAGCAGTTAAGTGCGCGCGCTCCGCTCCTGGTGGCCCGGGTTCGGATCGGGACGCCCACTGTCGCACCTCTTCTCTGGCCATGCTGAGGCCGTGTCCCACGTACAGCAACTAGAAGGATGTGCAACTATGACATGCAAGTATCTACTGGGGCTTTGGAGAGAAAAAGGAAAAAAAAAAAAAAGGAGGAGGATTGGCAATAGATGTTAGCTCAAAGCCGGTCTTCCTCAGCAAAAAGAGGAGGATTGGCATGGATGTTAGCTCAGGGCTGATCTTCTTCACAAAAAATTAAAAAAAAAAGATGCTAGGTCTGTATGCTGGGAAGTATTAGTTGGGAATATATGGTCCTGTTTGGGGGAAGAAAGAAATCTCTCCGGTTTGAGACCTTGTTTTATTCTTCTGTGTTTCTGCTCCAGGGACCAGTGTTGTGCCTGGTTTGTAGAAGACGCTCAAGTCATGCTAGTGGAATGAACCAATGGTATTTACTTAATTAGGAAATTGAAAGAGGTCTTTTTTTTCCTCTTATTTTGTTGTGACGTGGACACAACCAATGGGAGACCTTTTCTGAGATGAGATGCTGGTAGCAATATTGAGAATAAATCCATTAAAGGTACAAGGAAAGCGATAGATAGGAATCTCTAGTTAGTACAAAACTAGTTTATCATCTGAACATTCCAATCCTTACTCTTACTCTAGCTTTCTTTCCCCGCACTATGCTATTTTAATTTCATTAAGGTTCTTGTAATTTGGTTTTTGTATATATATAAGTGAATATAAACAACAAAGGCTCTCTTTAAGTCGCATTGTGGGGGTTCAACAGTAGAATTGGCCAGGAGGACTGATTTGAGGGCAGGGAGGGTGGTAACACTTCAGTGCCTTACAGGGCAGGAATTCTGAATGTCACCAAGGTAGAACCCTTAATGACTAAGAGGCAAGAAAGACCCTCAAGGGTTTAGAAGGAGGTGCTGAAGGGTGTCATCTCACTGTATGTTTGCAAATCACAGGTAAGTAGATTAAAAAGTTCTACGATTTTCTACATACAAGATGAACAGGCAACTGTTTAGCTGTTTAACAAGTCTCACTCTTCAGTACATAAAACACCTCATCTTAACAATGAAAAGATGAGAATATATATGACAGTACTCACATTTTAATTAACTAATACTTAATGGAACGTCTTCCAGAGGAATAAATTAGATTCATCATTCAAAGCCTAAGATATACTATTTCAACAGATACCAAAAAAATATCCCTAATAAGAAAAAAAGAAAGTGTCTTCCAAAGTTAGAAACAAATCTGGATTCACTTGGATTTAGAAAGCCTTATATTTTAGTTCATTATCACTTTCAAAATCACGTTGAGTAGTTTTTCTGGAGAAAAAAATATTTTTAGGTTTCTTCGTATGTGAAAAATAAACAAATCAACACAGAAAGGTACAAAAAGAAAACAAGAACAAAAATATGGCCCTCAAATTTCTTGGAAGCTAATTAGCTTTAAAAAATAAGGTGTTTTGAACTACTGAGAAAGCATGAGATTCAGAAACAATGGCTCTATTCTGAAAATGGAACCAATTATTTATAATTCTTATACTATGCTTTTATGTAGGCATTATAAATATGAAGTCTTTAGTATACAGTACTTATTATCTAGAAATAGTGAATTCCTCTAGAGATAGCAAGTTAAAGTATCTTGCGGAAAAGCCAAAAGTTATTTTTCACATTTTTACATTTATCAAGTCTTTCAAATCTATTCATATTGGGAGATATGAATCTTACAACCAGGATGGTGGCAATTTCGTTGACTTGGTCATTTTTAAGCCACTTTTAATCCATCTCATACTCTAAATTTATCGCATCTATTTTCTGACTTTATAAAATTTATTTAAACTATTGTTCTATTGTTTTCTTCTAATAAAAGCATGTTTAATAGAATTTCATATAACCTTACCCATTAAGAAAAAAATTTAACTGCTAATAAAGCAAATATTTCAAACAATATTAACTTTTGGAATATACATTTTAAAATTAAATAGTAAAAACTGATATTTTTTAGCAGTGAAAATTTTTTCCATTTGAAAGTGCCTTTCTTCTTCATGCATATTCTAAGGAGTTTCACTACTTAATACTATAGAATTTGCGCTTTATGTTATTACTAAGCTCACCTCAGTAAAGTCCGAGGAGAATGGTCTGCATTTTATCAGTGATTTAAGAGAAAAATTCAGTACTTTATTTGTAATGCTAAGAGTCAGCTAAATTACAGTTGAAGATTTTTTTTTTCCACAGCAAGTTTCAACTTGGTGGTGGTGTTGAATCTAATTTGTTTTAACTACATGGTCATCAGGTCTTCAGGAGCACATCATTCTCGTGAGGAAAATAATTTCAGGACTATTTTGGAATTATTAGGCAGCCGGAAGCTGTGCGGGCCTGACAGGGGCTCCGTGGACCATCACGTGACATGATGGCAGAGTGGTGTCTTGCAGTGATGGTCTTAAACCTGATTACTAATTGAGGGGGAAAAATCTGCAGAGAACAGTTTGGAAGATAACAATTTTTGTTCATTTTTTGTCTCCAAATTATTTAAGCCAAAATCATTTTAAGATATTCGATATTTTCGGTAGAGGAAATGCTTTTTAGCCAGTGCTCAGGGGATATTTGAATTCATGTGATGATACCAAGAGGCATAACTGGCCTTCAACCTTGAACCACTGTGATTATCACCAATAGTAACTGAGTTGTGCCACAGTAAGCACTCTGAAAATTGTTGGCTGTTAGGTTGTTCCTATACAACTTCTTTTATTAATTGATATCAACTAGTCCTTAGGATAACTTAGCATTGATGGGAACCCATTGAAAATAGTATTTTAATATGAGATATACATCTGCGTCTTTTTATTATTATCTTTGTGTGTGTGAGGAGGATCAGCCCTGTGCTAACATCTGCCAATCCTCCTCTTCTTTTGCTGAGGAATACTGGCCCTGGGCTAACATCCATGCCCTTCTTTCTCTACTTTATATGGGACACCGCCACAGCCTGGTTTGCCAAGCGGTGTGACGCTGTGCGCCCGGGATCCGAACCAGCGAACCCTGGGCCGCCGCAGCGGAGCATGCACACTTAACCGCTTGCGCCACCGGGCCAGCCCCTCATCTGGATCTTTTTAAATTGTCATTATATCCTACTTGTTATCTCATATACCCAACCACTAACCTGGTTTGGACAATTCTTTTTTGAAATATAACTCAAATTTGTACTTGATTCTCTACTGATACTATCACAATCCTAAAACAGACTGTCATGAGCAACTAATAGTAACTCCCTACTATTGAATGTCTCCTGTATGCCAACTTTTTCCCCATTATTCATTTGATTCTCAGAACCACCCCTCTAGGCAGCATTTTTGTAATAATAGCACATACTTAATACAGACATGCACCACGTAATGACATTTTCGTTAACAATGGACTGCATATAGGACAGTGGTCCCATAAGATTAGTACCATATAGCCTAGGTGTGTAGCAGGCTATACCATCTAAGTTTGTTTAAGTACGCTCTATAATGTTGGCACAACAAAGATATCGCCTAATGATGCATTTCTCGGAACGTATCCCCATCGCTAAGCAACACATGACTGCAGGGGTGTGTGGCTGTTAAATAAGATTATCTATAAAAAGCACTTAGCTGAGTCATCCAGAAATGGTAAGCACTCCATAAATGTTACCCATCATCACCAGTTGTCACTGTCCTCATTACCGTTGCCATGTTACACACAGGGAAACTAAGGTTCTAAGAGGCTAAGGTTTTCAAGGTCAAACAGCTACAAACTAACAGAGTCAGAATTTGAACCCAGATCTGCATGAATCAAAACTCCTATTCTAAATGCCTATCACACCTTGTTACTCTGCTTTTAATTTCTCTTAATAATTCTACAAATACATATAATGCAATTTATATTGGCAAGAAATGGTGAAAATATGCAACAGATACATTCCTTGCTTCAAGGAGCTTATAGTCGACTTGGGGGTATAACCATAAACATGCATACACTAAAATATTCTACAGACTAAAGTGGCAAGCCAGTGACTTTTAAATACAGAGAAAATACTAAATAATTAAATTTATGCATTGAAATATCTATAATGCAAAACAGCAAGTGAAAATACGTCATAAGAGAGTAAGCATAAATGTGGGAACTCAGAGGACGAAGATACAACTTCCAGAAGGGGAAAACAAGGAAGGCTTCAAGCAGGAGGCAATTTGCCTTTAGGGAGAGCCATTTTTCTATCTCTGCAGCAACCTATAGGCAGTTACTCAGTTCCCACGTCAACACTGCTTCAAGATCAGTGTTCCATCCTTACCACATTCATTATGTCACTTTGATGTTCAAGCGCCTACACTGGAAGTGTTATGGTATATGTCAGTCTGTAGAGAACTCGACCACTTCCGGCAAGCTCAGTAAGCTCCATGAATTTCTGTTACCTCCTCTGTAAAGTGAGAAAAGAAATAAGTTATAAGAATACACTCTCATGCCATTGGTATTAGTAGAAATTCTTAACGTCATCAGTTACAGCTAGTGAAAGTCATTTGGCAAGGTGAGTTAGAAAATACAAAATGGAGCGTAATGTACATTAGTAAATACATAAGGAGCACACGGCAAGTTTTCTAACTCCACTTCCAACTGCGATGACCTATTGAATATAATTCAAACCATGGAGTTTTTCTCAGTCAGAATGTTTTAGAATGTGGCTCTATTTTATCTCTTTCAATTATATTAGCTATGTCTCTTCATTGAATTGCTTCAATGAATTGCTATTCATTTTACTAGCCAGTCCGTTACATCTCCAAGAGCCATGATCATTACTATTGTGAGAACATTTCTTATGTTATTCACCGGCAGGTAATGCTATTCTTTCTCTTCTAACCAGACCAAGTCTTATTGATACAGATCACCATCTTCCACCATCAAGCTTTCACAACTCCTGCAAAAAATTGATCAGATGCGTTTCAAAATTCTTGTGACTTCTTTTTGTTTATACACATAATTTAGCATTATATTATGTTTCCACTTATTTGTTTCTAATTATTTTACACATTTATATCTTTTCTAGCAACAAAATTTAAACTCCATCATTTTAGCCTAATATAGACCTAGGAAATTTGTCACATATAACATAATTAAATATATTTTTTTAGTTATTTAATGATTATTATCTGGAAAAGCATAAAATATCCATTGATGTTGCTATGGATGGGGGAACAAACGGGATATCAGCCAATTTACCTGCAATATAGGTATAGTAGCTGGACAAAAATTATTCTGGGTGCTTAAATATCCAATATCTTGCACAGAGAAAGTGGTCAATGTAATAGATATTCATTCACTCACTTTTTAACTTGGAATACTTACTGAGAATCAATTAGGTACCTATCATTGAGTTAGAGACTACAGATATGACTCTAGCCCAACTCCTGATTCAAGGCTTATCTGGAGGTAAAAACAAGTAAAGGTATAATTGGAATTCAGTGTGATCGAGGTATGAACAGTGGGTAGGACAATATGTAACAGTTGGGACTGACTCAGACTTAGGGATTTAAGAAGTTTCCCTAGTGAAGGAACCTATAACCAGAGTTTCTAAAGAAAGAGATCTCTTATCAAAGTCCTATAGAATACAAAAAGAGATTATGCAAAACAAGCAGATTTGTCAGTAGTTCAACATGGCATACACACAGAATGACTGAGGATGGAAATGAGGAAAATAAATAAGGAGATGAAATGGGAAGAAATAATCTCAGCTTCTACTGGACCTAACAGGAGAGGATAAGAACATAGAATGTAATTCAGTAAACAACTGCTCTTGACTAAGTATCTAAGAACAAGGTAAATTAATTATCCATTTGATCAATTCTAGAGCATGTCTAAGAGACAAACACATTCTTATGCTGCATATTGACAAAGCCACAATATCTCCTATACTTGAACATTTTTCTATTTGGTGCTTCTCAAATTTAAAAGTAATTTTTATTTGTTTAAAAATAAATAAGTGTGCGTAATGGCAAAGCTACACATTTCCTCCCCACGTGAATACACCTTCCTTCTAGCTCATACAAATATGCATAAGGATATAGGCACAAAATAGGGCTTATGCTTGTTGACTTGATTTTTCCCACTTCATGTCTCATAGACACTCATATATCGGTACATTTAGATCTACTTTTATCCTTTATTCTAGCACGTTAAATTTTTATGTTTTGTGTTTTTTAATGAGGACTTTTTTATTGTCTTTTTCTTGATCTAATTTCAATTTCTATTCTTTACCAACATTCCCCTCCCTTCAACTCAAGTAACGTATGTTAATTTGTGTGTCCATGCGTGTGTGTATGACTAGTTTAATCTAATGGGTTGAATTCAGTGAGCAGATGAATGGATTTTCATTTCTTTATATTATTTCTTCTAAGTGGTATAATATTAATGTTTTGTTTGTCCAGCAATTTTCAAATATAATATTCAAAATGAATTTATATGTCAACTTTACTTTGTAAAGTATATATATCATACTAGGTATATATACTAGAGTTTTATATATATACTAGATATATATATCATACTACATACATATATGAGTTATATATATACACTAGATATATATATATAGATGCTTTACAAATTAAAGTTGACATATAAATTCATTTTGAATATTATATTTGAAACTTGCTGGACAAATAAAACACTAATATACTACTTTAAATATATATAAATATTATACCATTTTAAAGATAATATATAAACATATAATAGAAAAAATAGCATAAATAATAGTGTCTACTCTCAATTACCAAGCTATATGTGTGTGTATACATTTACCTTAGTGTCATTTTTCTTTAACATATTGATTTTCTTGAGAATGATACACTGTGGTAGTTTTTTAATATTTACTTCACAGCTCTCATTCCCCTGCTGAGTCCATTCTGAAGACTTAATCAATGCTGAAAGCAGAGATAATACACTTGCAATGTATTCAGATCAACACTTCCTTTCCTCTGACTTTTGGACTAATTACACTCATCATCCTTCTCTTTATGGACACTCTGAACTCAATAGTTCTGGGTGAATAGGTTTGTTTCCTTTTTTCTTTTCAATTTTCTGGATAGCTTTTCTTTTTCCATTCTTATTTCTGTCTTTTTTGAAAAACATAGCTATAAAGTACTCATATCACCTTACTTTTAAAGCACTTATTTTTAAATAGAGTACTATTTTTAATAGAATTTTAATAAAATTCAAATGTACTTCTATATCAGTGGTATAGAAACTGACTCATTTTTATCAAGTGCAGAGGTGCATTCATTGGCATTATTATTTTTAACTAAGATTTTGCTCATTCTTTTTTTTCCAGTTAGCTTCTTCATCTGATAGCTATACTTCCATTCTCTAAATTTAGAAAGTTGTTAAAAAGCCTCAATAGTTAAGAAAAATTGCTACTGCAAAGGAAATGTTGTCATTGTAAATCTTTTGTAATATTAATAATATCTGTAATAAAATAATAACTCCAACAAATATTTGCATATCTTTTTTTCATAGTGAAAAGTGTCAATCTGTTATGTCAGCAGATCCAAATAATCTTTGTAATGGAAAATCATCCTGAAGATATTAAAACTAAGAGTCACAAACATTAAAGGCACCAAAATAACTATTTAATAAGAGTGAAAAAGTCTAGAACATAGTATCCAAATCTCTAGGAATTTTTCTAGATAATTTCAAAATTCACCAAATCCTTTGCCTATAATAGCTTTCTTTGACAGGAAGCAGCTAAGAATATTTGAGGAAAATGTTTACATCCTTCCTAAAATATCTCTTAACTTTGCAACCAATTATGAAATTACAATACCCATATATAGGACCAATCAACGTACACTTAAAATAAAAAAAGTATGTATTGAGCACTTACTGTGTGACAAGCACTGTTCTAGCTGCCAGAGAATTTTTTAAATACAATTCTTTTACTCAAGGAAGTGACGATTTACTGGGGAATGTGGATCCATAAAAAAATAATTTTATATAGGTTGTAATAATATAATACAATACAGTAAGGCATCTGATAGAGGTACTCACCGGTGGTTTTGGAGAACAGGAGGGTCAATCGGTTTGGCATCAATCGGAGGGTGTCAGGTATAGAGGATAAGAACAAAGATGGCTTAATTTAGAAGCTGCCTTCCCTGGACTTTTAGAAGATGAGCAGGTGAATTCAAAACGAAGATCTTTCCAAGGGACAAAAGATAGAAAAATCATTCTTTTTATCTTAGCAATCTACCACAATTAAAGTGAACATACACTTTATCAGTTATTAATCAGTATCTAAAACAACAAGCATTAGCTGGGACTGTCCCGTGTAAACCCAGGCTAATGGTTGCCCAAGCATCTCTCTGGAGAGACAGACAATATAGTATAAACTAGATCTACGAAGAGCTATATTATTATATTCCTCCTCAGAAGTCACTCTGCCCTCCCCATCCCCTATGTCATGTAGTGCTATCATACAGCTTATTTATCCAAAACAAAAAACTGGGCATCATTCTAGACCTTCCCTATCTCCATACCCCCATTATGATATAAATCATCTAAGACTTATCTGCTAGTTCTGTCACTGCTCTTCATCACCATTGTCACTACCCTAAACCAGACTTTGGCATCTCATGCCTAGACTTTTTCAGTATCTGCTAATTGGTCTCATTTCCTTCAGTTCTGCCCTTTATTCTCCACAAGGTCCCAGATTAAATTACCTAAAATCCATATCTGCTCATGGCCCTCACAGGACTTTAGGTTCAGTGTACATATATTGGCTGGCACATAAGGCCTTCCCTGGTTTGCCCCACTCATCACTTTGTCTTCTGTCTTGCTGCTTCTCTCCCACTCTTTACACTCCGGAGACTTCATTATATATCCCCAAACACAACAGACCTTTTTCCCGCCTTTGAACTTTTCTATACGCTGTTCCCTCTGCCTGGAATTTCTCTCTCTTCCTTGTCTTTTTAGAGACCTTCAAAACCCTGTCAAAGGTCATTTAATCTCTCTTTTTTTCTTTGATAATCATAAATAAGAGTAAATCTCTTCCTGCTCTTTACTGCCATATAAATCAAATAAACATCTGTTTCTGCACTCATTGTACTATCTTACATTTGTTTATTTGTATGTCTCTTGTCTACTTGATTGTCAGCTGTGAGTACAGGGAGGGCAAAATTGTTCCCTGTTCTTCACTGCATTCCCAAACTACTGGCTAGTAATTGGCACAAAGCAGGCTATCAATATATGTGATGAATTTACTCACTGTCAAAACAAGATGGTATGCGTGGAATTATGTGGCTTATTTGCCAATCAACAATAAACAGACTCAATTTAGAAAGTCTTGCAAGTGTTTTTTATCCACAGCCGGAAATAACCTCACATCATTCTTTCTATGAAAATATGTTCAAGAAAAGATGATTAACAGCATTACTAAATATACCTGGATCTGATGGTAATTTTGCAGATCGTTTTTTTTCAATAGAACTCTCTGCAGAGCAGTAGCATATAGATGATCTCTTCCTAACTATAGACAAAAACATAAGTCATTTATAATCTTTGGTTTTTAGCTTAATCATTTGTGTAATAGGAATGTGTGTTTGCTGTCTGACCCCCAGCAGATGCATAGGGCATAAAAGAAGTCTTTGTTCTTAATTCTAGTAATCCAAGATGGCACAGGGGTGGGGGGTAAGAGGATAGTGCAGAAAGGAGGAAGGAGGTGTCTTAATATAGTTTATGGCAACTTTGCATCATAATTATTTACAAATTGGAGGTAGATGGAAAATTAACCCATTACATATTACTGGTTTAGAATAAAAGAAAACCCTGCATGCTCCTTTCTAGTTCCCTTTGGTAGATTAATTGTATAATGTCTAGAACGTGTTTTGAAATATTCAGAGTAGCCTAGGGTGTATACAAGTTATTGTGATTTAACTGTAAAAATCTGAAACTGTTCTACAAACCATAAATTTAACCACCCCATGAAGCTAACAGGTTTCAAATCTATTATATACATTATGCAAAATTCTACAATTTTGACTTGTAGTTTGACTTGAAACTAAAGAAAGACTGCTGGTTTCACGACTAAGGCTGAGGAGTCTAATGAGTTTGTTTTTCTACTTTTTGGCAAACCTACAAGCCGGCTCCGCAGACGGCGTGACTGCAAATGTGTTTATGGCGTGAGCTCTCTCAGGATGACTGTGCAGCCGTGTTCATCATCCTGAGCTGAGAGCAGGAGCCACAGAGGGCACCAACAACACCTCTGTTCTTGAAGGAAAAAAATTCACTGTAGAAAAGAAAGGCAGGAAGTCACCTTAACCTCTGGACTTTTAAAAGTCTGAAAGAAATACTGAAAATCATGTGCTTTACTGTTCTCTAACAAAAATAGATCAAAGTCTCACCAAACAGTATTTATTATATATCTACAGCAAACTTTCAGTGAATTAATGAAGATCCAGAGTTTATATTGAATTACATCCCTTAGGATATTGTCCGGGAGTTGAAAAAAAGAGTTAGAAAATGCACCCTTGACTGTGACTGTCTGGTACACCCAAATGAAATATATTCAAAGTCATATACGCAAGAAGGTAGCCTAATTTTCAACTTAAAGTATTTTTTTTTTTAAGATTTTATTTATTTTATTTTTTCCCCCCAAAGCCCCAGTAGATAGTTGTATGTCATAGCTGCACATCCTTCTAGTTGCTGTATGTGGGATGCGGCCTCAGGATGGACAGAGAAGCGGTGTGTCGGTGCGCGCCCGGGATCCGAACCCGGGCCGCCAGCAGCGGAGCGCGGTCACTTAACCACCAAGCCACGGGGCCAGCCCTCAAGTTAAAGTATTTTGATATTGGGTCATATGGCATTTTGGTGGTCACATACTTTATGAGCCGATTATTTCTTTTTTCTTTTTAATTACAAGACACATTGCAGTTGCCTTCCCATAGTCTTGGTTTATTTACTGTAGCCAAAAACTGAAAAACAAAAAACAAATGTGCATCAACTGGTGAATGGTACAAAAACTTGTGGTACATCATACAATGGAATACTATTCAGCAATCAAATGAATGGTCTACTGATACATGCAACAACATGAATGAAGCTCAGGAAAGAATACGGGGTAGAAAAATATATTTGAAGAAATAGTGAATGAATATTTCTCAAATGTAGTGAAAAACTTCAACCTAGAGATTCAAGAAGTTTAGTTTATCTTAAGCAGGATAATATGAAGAAAAGCATGCCTTAACACATCACAGACAAATCCCTTAATATAAAGGTCAAGGGAAAATCTTACAAGTATCCAGATTAAAGTGACACATTGCATACGTGGTGACCTATGTAGAAGACCAAATGTAAAAAGTAGACAAACTTCTCTTCATAAACAATGCAGGTATGAAGGCAATGTTTAACAATTTTAAGATGTTAAAATAAAGAAGAAACTTTTCACCTAAAATTTTAAATCCAGCAAAATTACCCTTTGAAAAATGAAGACATCTTAGATTTTTTTAAAAAAACAAACTGGTAGAATTTATCACCAGCAGACCTGCAGTAAAAGACATGAAAGAAAGTTTTTAGACTAAAAGAAAATAATACCAAATAGAAACTCAGATCAACACAAAGGAATAAAATTATCAGAAAAGGTATGTGGATAAATATTAAAGACTGTCTATAGCTATAAAATGTTCAACAAGGCAAGAGAGAAGCAGCAAATCTATCTATTTCAACATCCCCGTGGGTCCTCATATCCATATCTTTTCCAGTATGTATTTTCTCTAGCTCAACACGTTCACTTGGAGATAAACCTTGAAACTTAATTGAATAAGCCTTTACCCATTTCTTCAAATACTCCAAAGTTCTTCTACAATTACTAACTTCCTTGACTGAATGATAAAAGATAAAAGCCAGCACTTTATTTTAAATATATAAGAAATTACCAAAAATTTTAAAAAATCTTTGTTTTCATTAACTTTTTAGGATAACCTATAGATATTTAAGACAAAGGTATTGAAAAAACCCACATTATATTTATGAAAGTCCTGTGGAAATTGCAAAGCTCTATAAGGAAACTTTCAATGTAAGGATTCAGTCTATCCTAAATCAAATTTAGAAAGTATATAATGAGCAATGCACAGAAGAATACACTCTTCATAGTCATATTACATTATATTTATTATATATGTATATATTTTTATATAATAATCTTTATATAATGTAATATATTATTGTATAATTATAGTAATCATTTTATTTAGTCAGGAAATTTCTACAAGTATTAGACACTCATTTCCAAAGAAGAATCTAACTTAAAGAGACTGACTAGCATCTAAGTTCACTCTAAAGAGAGATAAAGAGTGACTCTTGAATGTGACTCTTATTGTGAATCTGACTGTGAAGGATTGGCCTAAATTTTAACACCAAGCACCAAATGGTACTATATTTAGACTAAAAATAATCATTTTTCTCCTCTACTATCATTCATCATTCTCCTCCTCCCTATGTCTCTTTTTAAAATGTTCAAATAAGTTTCTTAATTTTTTTTACACAGACGTGATGATATTAACAGTAATTTTTATAATCCAATTCTTCTCTAAGTGCGTTAAAGTTTAATGTAGTCTGGCAATGGCAATTCTAGCAAAAACATAATCTGCATAAAACATGAGGCAGCATGAAGCAGAGTTATTCAGAGGGGATTGAGGCTTCCCGTGTTAATGCTTACAATTTAATTCGATGTCATGAAAACACACACACAATTTTACAATTCAGAATTAATGAAAGTTTCGGTGGTGTATCAGTCATGTCTGTCTTCTAGCTAGATCCTTCCAACTGCTCAGATCTCAGATACGGGAGTGTATATCACTGTAGAGATTGCCAAATCTAACACTGCTTAGGCATGCACAGACCAGCATCTTCATGAATCTCAAAATATAATATACTCTTCATACGTTTTATAAGAAGGCACCCTAACGTTAAAATAATTCTCATATTATTAAATGTAGCTCTAATGAATCTAGCCATATCACATGTATGCAGGGAATTTGCAATGTGCTATATTAACATAATTATGACCAGCCACCATCTGCCTCTTGCTTTATCCATAGCAAATTATATATAGAAGAGGGCATGTTGACTGTGAGAAGTTCAAACTTTTATTCTAAGACTTAGGATCTGAAAAACAAAAGGAGTGAAAGGCAGGATAGGACTAGCCACTTCTTGGGGATAAGAGACCTTTCATTTCCTGCTAGTGTCTAATGAATCATGCAATCATGTAAACAGAACGGAGATAGTAAATGAATGAACTTATCCACATACCTATAGCACAAGAACAGCTAGGAATGAGCTGCTTCTCGCTCACAGATTAAGGATAGCAAACAGAAGCTTAGACTCTCACTAAGCCTGCTCAGCTATTTTATTGTATTTATTTATTGTTTGATTGGTTTGTTAGTTGGAAAGGTAATAAGGTTGGTGTATATTGGTTTGTTTTTAAATAAAACTGTAATCCACGTGGGAAATTAGTCACTTTCACAAATACAGTTTTGTTTTCCTCTCATACAAGTCACTTACGTCTCTCATAAACCTAATTCTGAGCTAGTATGGAATAGAATGAGTTAGTCGCAAAGGTTTGCTTACATCTCTCACTTTAGTCCCAAGGATTAATTTCCCAAATTCAGAAATATATAGGTGAGAAAGCAAAGCAGTGCTGTATAATCTGTTTGGTTCTCCCAACTCAACCCTACACTAGGACCAAACCCCACTGCATTGTTCAGGAGTTAACTAGTACATGAAGCGGGCAGTGGTCACATTGATGCACCAAAAAACTCAGTGGAACTCCTTGCAGAGATATTCAACATTTTGGATCCATTATTCAGTTGAGAGGGTGACTGATTCAAACACTTTTTTTTCCCCCAAATTTGATTGCACTTTGCCTCCTGCTGCTTCATCTTCACCTTGAGCAAGACTGGAGGGAGAGATTTATACGCCTAAATGGAAAGAGAACGCTTAGGAAGTTTCACCCAAACCTGTATTTCTATAAAATTTACTGCCATTATCTGTAGAATGGAAGAATAGATCACTGCAATACAAAACCAGTAGTTATAATTTGCATATGAAAACATTGTAATGTCAAAGCAGAGTTGCAGTGTGAAATGAAAAAAGACACCATTGGGCTTGACAGAAATGATCCTTTCTTACACAAGTCTCAAGAGGACCTCTCTGGTGAGACCCTCACACACTGATATCCCATATCAGCTCAGCTTGTACAAGTGGATATAAACTGCACACAAACAGAAGCCAATTTTATTGTAAATTTTTTCATTGCTGAGATTGACTCACAAGAGGCTCATTTTCTTGTGGGTCCCAAAGGATGGAAGTCATGCAGCGTTGTTTGAGCAAACTCATTACTGTGAAAGCGACGCCGCATAAACCTTCCTGTAAAACAATAGATTCCAGGGTATAAGCATGCGTCTTTAAACAAGCACTTTAAATCAAAGACAAGCTCTAGTTACAGCAGGAATCAAGACATTTCTTACAAAGACGATTAACATAGGCACCAAGGCAGACTTCTTTTTATCTACATATTTTTGAGTGCTTACTATGTGCTAAGTGATTTAAATGTATAATCTTATAATTGGTACCAGAACAGAATTGATGCACAAACCGAGTCTCTCTGACTCTAAATTCTAGGTTCTTGTTCAAAGGCACTGCAATCTCTTTAGCTCTGAGAGTTTTCAGCCCAATATCAAGAATTCTTGGGCTTCTATTTCCATATTATCTGGAAGTTTAGCCTCATTCCAAACTGTAGGGTTCTTCTTGCTTCTAGTTACTGGGAATTTAGGAAGTTTAGAAACAATTCATGTTGTGAGTTTTAGAGAGAGATTATACCCTGATGGGTACCACATCGATGATGCCTGGTGCTTGAACTGTGGGATGGACAAAAGACCAAGTTCTGTCCTGTTCACCAAGCAAACATATTCTTTGCCTATCCCAAAATGTGAATCTATACCATCCTCTAGGAGCTCAGGCATGGCATTCAGATTACCTGGATAAAAATCTTGCCTCCATCATTTCCCAGCTGTGTGAGATTCAGTAAGTTTTTTAATCAGCTCCACATCTATAAAATGGACAGTGTCAAACAAAAATTTCATCAATGGAGTTAAACAGGCACAGAAGATTTTATCCAAGGCTATTTCAATAGGGGTCAAAACTATTGCAATAGCGGAGAGAGATTGAACACAACTCCTCTGGAACAAAAGGCACTTGGGAAAGGTTGGTCCATGTGATTAGGCCATCTGTATTTGGGGTTTTTTTTTTCAGCTTTATTGAGATATAATCGACATATAACATTGTGTAAGTTAAGGTGTACAATGTGATAATTTGATACATTTATATATTGCAAGATGATTACCACAGTAGGGCTAGTTAACACCTCCAACACCTCACATAATTACCATTTTTTTGTGTGCGATGAGAACATTGAAGATATTCTCTCAGCAACCTTCAAGTATATAATACAGCATTGTTAACTACAGTCACTATGCTATACATTGGATTCACTAGAATTTATTCATCTTATAACTTGAAGTTTGTACCCTTCCACTGACATTCTCCATTTCCCCACCCCCAGTCCCCGGCAACCACCATTCTACTCTCTGTTTCTATTAGTTCAGCTTTTTTAGATTCTGCATATAAGTAAGATACAGTACTTGTCTTTCTCTGTCTGACTTATTTCACTTAGCATAATGCCCTAAAGTTTCATCCATGTTGTCACAAATGGCAGGATTAGTGGCTGAATAATATTCCACTGAATATATATATATATACCACATCTTCTTTGTCCATTTATCCATAGACAGACATTCAGGTTGTTTCCATATTTTGGCTATTGTGAATAATGCTACAATTAACATGGGAGTGCAGATATCTCTTCAAGATCCTGTTTTCATTTCCTTTGGATGTATACCCAAAAGTAGGATTGCTGGATCATATGGTAGTTTTATTCTTAATTTCTTGAAGAAGTTCCATACTGTTTTCCATAGTGGCTGTACCAGCTTATATTCCCACCAACAAGTGTTCCTTTTTCTCCACATCCCCACCAACATTTGTTATCTCTTGTCTTTTGGATGATAGCCATTCTAACAGGTGTGAGGTGATATCTCATTGGTTTTGATTTCTGTTTCCCTGGATTAGTAATACTGAGTATCTTTTCATGTGCCCGTTGGCGCTCTTGGTTAGGAGATAATAGTAGCTTCCACGGCTGCTGTGAGGATTGAGATTGATAATGCTTATTAACCTATCATTATTGTCATTGACATAGAGTAAGGATTCAAAATATAATAGTGGTTATTTATCATTATTGTTACTTCTATTTCCATATTAATCTCTGTTTTCTCTCCCTTTCCTACTGTTTTCTACTCCTCTCCTTGTTAGCCGCCACAGACTTTGGACATTTCATTGTATGAACCACCCTCCACCCTCAATGTCTGCACAGATCGTTTTTCTTCTGTCTTCGCTGGCTTTCCGCTTAGATAAGCTAGGACAGAGATTTTCAAACTGTTTTGGTCTGTGGTGCCTTTAGTGTCTCAGTTTCTTTTTTCACAGTAAACCTAAGCCAAATGAAATAACTTGCAGTTCTATTTAGTAAGGAATTAGATCCAAACAACTTAATAAATGTTTAGGTTCTAACAATTTAGTAACCATTTGAAAAAATAATAAAAATAAATTTAAAAGATAATATTTTTATTTGAATTTTAAATAACCACAATTACTAGCTAATGGGATATGTGTACCTCAGCTCTGCACAACTTCTCAAACAATGGAGTTAGATTATACAATTCCATCTTCATTTTTTTTCTACATTTTTTAAGCAATATTTTATTTTTATTCCAATAACCACGGAAAACCTAGCTTTGCAAAGATATGACATCATTGAAAGGAAGGTAGCATGATCTAAGGTTGAAACTATGAGTTAGTAATTCACATAGTGTCCTATAGACATCGTTTTGCATTTCTCTCAAAAATTTAAAATATTGTGAAGGATCCTGTGAGTTCATTGTGGCACCCAGGACACCTCAGCACTTATTTTGAAAACTATAGATCTAGGCATGCCAAAAGTATCTTTCTCCCAAACTTTTCACTTCCAATCAGTAATCAAAACTTGTCTATCTTGCCATTTTAATGTCATTTATTTATTCTTTCTTCTTTACATCTACTGCTGCTCCATTTCTCCGTCCTATCTCAGCTGAATTGCTGGAAAAGCCGTCTAACTTCTACCCCAAGTTTCCCCCCTCCAAACTATTTTCCATCTTTCTTTCAGACTTTTCATTTAAAAACCCAAATCTGATTGTGTCATTACTTGACACTGAAATTCTTCAGTGGCTCCTTTGCTGTCATGATCTGGATCCTATGAGCTCTTAACACTCCCTGTTCTCTCTTGCTCTGTTCCAACTGTAGTCAGCTACTTACAAAGCCTCATGTTCTTTTTACTTAATTGACACTTGTTACTGATTTCTCTTACTAGAAATCTCTACAGCTCTTTATTTACCTGGTCAATGTCTACATAATTTTCAAACATTAGCCCAGACATCGCTTTCCTGATGTTGACAATTCTTATTGTATCTCACTTGTTTGTACCACTATCACTCTGTGAATATCTTTATAAGGGCACTTTCAAAGCATATGATAATGTTTAGCTCAACAGGTAGCACTTACTATGAGCTCAATAAATATTTGTTGAAATGATGAAATACAAGTGAATAAACACATGTCAATTTAGTCAATGGAGAGATGTTGTGCAAATCTCCTTATTGAGATCCTAAACTAGAATGAAGCTGTCTTCCAGAATGAGTTTCCTGAGAGGTTGACCATTTCTTTTGGGGAAAGCTGCCTTAATACATTTAGCAGAAAACCTATCATACTTGATAACATGGTGCATCCTCTGAAAGCAAAACACAATTACATACAGAGGTTTGCAACTCAAGCTTTGACTCCATTCTCATTTCATCACGCCCTATCATGCCAGTGGTCAACCAACCCAGTCTAGTACTGCTATAATAGTGTACCTCAGTACTCTAATTTTTCAACAAAGGCTGCTAATCTGTAAGGTGCTACCATGCTAAAGATATATTTTTTCCTTAAAAAAAACACACCAAACCAACAGGATGAGAGTCCTAGGGTTATCTGAGAACCGTTGTTCCTATTTTTTAGTCTCTGTATGACTAGCAAAATTTAGAAGTAAGTGAATCAGAAACTTAAGGAAATGTCAGAGACTAGGCTTTCAGAGACTGCAAGAGCAAAAATTCATCCTAAGCAAGCATGCCTCCAGTAAAGTAAACAAAATCACTGGGTATTGTAAAGGAAATTTTGCCCTTTGAGCCTAGGTAGAAGACCATAGCAATGAACTGCTATTCATCCTCTTACAATCCATCCAACCAGGAAATTATTAAAAACTCTTGCTTCCTTGCCTATGGAGATTGAGTAATCTGGGGAGATATGATCTCACCATCACATGGACCATATATGTGATGGTTTCAAACTCCTACTAGGATCATCTTGGCAAATCAATGAAATTATAAAATATTAATCTCTTAAAATGGTTAAATAATTTTTCTACCACAGTAGTCAAAGCCCTTGGTATTATTTGCATGAGAAAAGTGGGATGAAATTTGTGGAGCTTCTGTGGAATCCCCACTGAAATTTTTTCCCTGGTACCTCTAAATCCCAACCCTTTGAACCATTTGTAGGATGCCCAGATTGTCCTCAAGTTGGACTCCTGAGGAATAAACCAGAGAGTTCAAATGGAAAACCACCTTCCAATTATAATTAGGCACATCAGAAGTCTGATTAGGAAAATTGATTCTTGATGTATTCCTTTAATCTCAAACTAATGGATTTCCCACATGTCTATGAATGAGATTTTTCATGATTCAATGGAAAAAGGGGATAACTAACCATCTAGCCACAAAATCTGAGCATGCTTATAGCAATACTCCCTATTCATATTTAGAAAACTTCCATATTACTGAGTACAGCTATAAACCAACTGACAGTCAAAAAAAAAGGAAGATAGGAAGGAAGGAGGAAAGAGAAGGTGGGAGGGATGGAGGGAGAGACGAAGGAAGGAATGGAGGAAGGAAGGGAGGGAGGGGGGGAGGGAGGGAGGAAAGAAAGAAAAAGAAAATAAGAATATTCAATAGTTTTTCGGGTTTGTGAACAACTAATAGTAACAGTTTAATATTGTTTAATATTTGCTATATTTTTCTCAGATGCTCCCTCCAGTGGATATCCAGCAAAATGAAAGCACTTTTTTTTGAATCACCAGCTATCGCAGAGGATTCCAAGAGCCTGGAATGATGCTACCCTTCTGGGTACACAGCCACACAGACAGCCAAATGGAGCACATTGGCATGTAAGCTTGGTTAGAAGTACTACATCTCACAAAAATGGTTGAAATATCCAGCCTTAGGAGTCCTAAGTTTTTCTGATCATTAATTTATTCATTCAGCTATTCAATCAATATTTGAGAACACTTGCTGTGCAAGATACTAAGCTTAGTGTTGGAGATACAGGAGTGAAAAGGTCTCAGCTCTTAAGAAGCTTACATTATAATGGGGGTTTGACCAGTTCTGCCTTTAAATCTTAGCCCCACACCATGGGTGGAGCCACATATAGCAAGCACAAAAACAATTCATGCATTAAAGGACACGTGAGTGCCTGTTACTCTCAGGTTCTGGTGTTTAGCATTGACTCAGAGCAACGTATAACCCTAAACACCATTCAGGTCCCAGGGAAACACTTGCCATCTTATGCCTTGTCCTCAAAAGCAAAGTCCACCGTGTCTGAATGCTGTGAAGGTTTGTGTGTTACGCTGCTGGCAGTGTTAGAGGGGACAGACACTGCTTTGGAGCGTGGAGGGCGTTTAAACAGTATGCAAGCTTAGGTAAGAGAAAAGCAAACTTAAGTGAATTGTAAAACCTTCTTTCCAGATAGTATGAAGTAAGCTAGTCTCTTACATAACAAAGAATGCTTTCCAGAAATGCTGAGCATTCATTTCCTTGTTGAAGAACTGTTTCAGTTCATGATTCCGAAGGCACTCATAATTAACACTTTATTCACAAGAGTTTCCCATGTGGTGAGGAATATTTAGCAATATGAAACAAGTCATATTACTCTTGAATTTGTGTCTATGTGGGCCTAGACGTTACATACTTGGAATGTGTTGTAAATTCTTTACATTGGCAAGTAGATAGACATTGAACATCAGAATTTCTAATAGTTTTCTTCTTATAAAGATATTTAATAAGATTTCAAATTTTAAAAGTTGAACTAAAAAATTTAGCTACATTTAGACAATTTTGACCTTAATTTTTATTTAGTTATAATTGTATATACTTTAAAATTAATTTATAAATTTCATTCTAATTATAATTGGATTTTGCTTCCATTAGATAATTTTAAATATTTTATAAGAAAAATAAATTTTGAATATATGTGCAAATAAATTTAAATTTCAAGTTTTTACACTATTCTTGCTTTTATAAAAATATATTCAAAGCTTGTTCACTTGGAATATAATCACTTTTTAATCTTTTAGATCATGACCGTCAATAGAACACAAATAATTAGAAATTTTTATTAAAAAAATACAATTAGCAAGTTTGCTGAAATGGAGAAAAAAATTTTGTGGAATAAATAAATAATACTTTATGAATTACGTGTTTCTATATAATTATTTAGCCAAAAATTTCTGACACATCAGTAGAAATATGACATCATAAAATTAAATTCAGGTTTTTTTTGTTTTCCCAACTTTTAGTCATATGAAAACCGTAGTATTATCATTTTTTTGTTTATTTCATCATTATGAAGGCATATTTACCAAAGGAGGAATGTGTAACATTTTACTTGACATATTGTTAGCTGCTTTTTGGCTTTTAAATATTTGACATGTAGTATGTAGGCCTCCATTTGTACTCTTGTCCTGGGCCTCACAACAGTTAGGGATCAGCCTGGAAGGGCTAAATCAAAAATAAAACTACTTTTAAATGAAGATGTAATTTCAGGTAAATATTAATGGTATAAAGAAAATTGAAGTCAGTCACGTGAAATGATGTGATGATGACATATGATGACATAATGTGAAGTGAAGTGATGTGACATGACGTGACATGATGTGATATTACATGACGTGATGTGATGTGATAAAAAATGACTGGTGGGGGCAGGCCATATTGTAAACATAAAACTAATTCCTCAAGAGAAATAAAGCTTGGACAAGACTGAATGACAAAAACAAGCCATAAGGAAGACGATTCAGTCAAGACTAACCATGATAATCCATCTTCTTCACTGGATTTCTATTTCAGGAATTTTTCTTTTTTTTAGGAAAAATTAGCACCAGATTTCAAATCCTGATACATAGTGAGAAGCCTTCCTTCTTCCCTTTCGGAGTCTATGTCCACTCGTGTATTGTAACAACATGAAAGTGTGTTATTTGTCGCTGATGTATTAGTGGAGGTGGGGGTGATAATCTGTAAGGACACAAATGCATCTCACCACAAATAAAAGCATAGAAAATGGTTTAGTATGATAGAAAATTCTAGAAATACTCAAAGTTGAGGCCCATTGATAATGCCTTTTGCTATTCAAATATATGATATAGGTGAGACTTTGTACACTGTTTAGAAATTTTGTCTAAACTATATCTAAAGAATTGACTAAGAGAAAATAAAAGGGGGCCAATGTTTTAGGTATACCATAAAGAGTTGTGCAAAAGTTATCAATAGATTGTATAGTCTTCCAGCTGGAGAATCTGAAGGGTGTAATGGTTATAGCCTAGAATCTGGAGTCACACAGACATGAATCCAAGCCCTGGCTGTACAAATTACATGCTACATTACCTTTATTAAAATCCATAACCTCTCTGCATCCTCTTCTCATCATCTGTAAAATGGGGCTAATAAGACCTATCTCCAAGTTTGGTCTTAAAGAGGTACTATTCAGTATCTCTCGGCACTTAGCAGGAACAGTAAGCAACAAATGCCAATATATATATATATTATTTTAAAAATTTAACTTTAGAAAAAAATTTAAAGAAATAAAAATCTATTTTTATGAGTCATATTTTACATTAAAAAAATGAGGTGAGTTCTAAATTTCATTTCCTAAAAAGCTGTTAATTACTGCTAATTTATTGTCATTGTTGGAAATTTGAAAGCAGTGGCAAAACTATCCCTTTTGCTAAATTTTTTTTTTAGTTTTTTGTTTATTGCAGTAACATTGGTTTATAACATTGTATAAATTTCAGGTGTACATCATTATACTTCTATTTCTGCATAGATTACATCATGTTCACCACCCAAATACTAATTACAACCCATCACCACACACAGGTGCCCAATTATCCCTTTCGCCCTCCTCCCTCCCCCCTTCCCCTCTGGTAACCACCAATCCAATCTCTGTCTCTATGTGTTTGTTTGTTGTTGTTATTATCTACTACTTAATGAGGGAAATCATACGGTATTTGACCTTCTCCCTCTGACTTATTTCACTTTGCATAATACCCTCAATGTCCATCCATGTTGTCACAAATGGCTGGATTTCATCATTTCTTATGGCTGAGTAGTATTCCATTGTGTATATATACCACATCTTCTTTATCCATTCGTCCCTTGATGGGCACTTAGGTTGCTTCCAAGTCTTGGCTATTGGGAATAACGCTGCAATGAACTCAGGGGTGCATGTATCTTCCCTTTTGCTAAATTAATTAAATTAAAAGCCATAATACCAAGATGTACCTTAAAGCACACTAGAAAATCCCCAATTTCCTATTTATTTTTTCAATGAAAAAAAGGTCTTTTCTTAATTTGTTTCAGCAAACTAATCAGAATATTTCTGTCTCAGTGAGTTAATTATTTTTTTGTTCATTAATCTGTGCTTCAATATTATTAACATACCATTTTATTAACAGATTCATTAAGTTGCTTTTTAACCTTTATGCTTAAAGATTCCTTTGAAATAACCACGTATCCAATGGGAAGCTAGTACAGCATGGATATTACTAAAACCAAGGATGCAGATGTATTTTGAAGCAACTTATTTTGAGTCAGTGTGATAGTCACAGCTTTCACCTAAATCTTCATGTAGGGTGTTTCTGATTTCATTCTTCACTTTATTTTAAAAAATGAGTTTAATAGCTCTTAGGAATGCATTCTGGATCTTCTTTCAGTGAGAGAAAACCAGAGAGTCTATATATAAATGAGATATATAAATTGTCCATCTGCTTGGAATAATTCTTGCATATTTCATGAGAATGTTTCCGTGTGAGAAGGCAACACCATCCCCCTAGAAAGCTAAGGTTATGTAGTAAATTTCAAAAATAGTTATAATTCTTTCAAGTTCTACTAAGCTACTCCCATCAAGAGGTGGATCCTGTTTCTCTGCCCCTTGAATTAGGGTTAGACTTGTCACATGCTTTAACCAGTAAAACATGGTGGAAAGGATGTTGTGTGAGCTCTAAACCTGAGTCTCCAGAGGCTTTGCATGCTTCTGCTCTCTCTCTTGGAATTCCTCCACCAATTAAAAAAATACAGAAAAATGTAAAGAATGATCTAGAGATTATGCCTTTTCCTACCCCTCACTTGGTAATGCTTACTTTTTGTCAGATATGCCAGTCATTTTTAAAGAACACAAAGCTTACAAGTGAAGGCAAAGTGTCTAACTTGCCCAACATCACATTCCCATCCCCCATGGGTAACCCTCCACCGCCATAGAAAATGCTAGGAATTTCAGACCCGATTTTCCAGTTATCTATCAATCACCTATCTATTTATCTATCCATTCATCTATTTATCTATATAGATATACATACACACACATATATATACACATAAATATGTGTGTATGTATGTATCTACATACACATACATATATACACATATATGCATGGCACAAATACTTTATATACCTGTGTGATCATTAACTAACATATACTATTTTGGGGTGATGGTTTCTCTTTTATTTGCATAAATAGTTTTTTCTCTGCATATCAATTTGTACCTCTTCTTTCTCCTCAACATTATGTTTCTGAAATATATTGTTGGTGACGTCTAGAGAGCTAGTACATCTTTTTCAACCGCATTATAATATACGTTGTTTGATTTTGTTAACACCTTTTTCATTCATTCCTCTTATTTTGGTGCACTTAGGATGTTTCTAGTTTTTGAAATTGTATTATGCATTAACAGAGATCATTGATTGTTTACTTTTGCACATTTTAAAGAATTTCTCTAGGTGCATACCCGGAAATGGTTTTGCTTATTCAAAGGATTGGTGGATATCTATCCTTCATTACTGTCCCAAATCTATTGAACACTTCATTCACATTTCAGTATCTCTCCAAATTGTGAACCTTGACTCTCCAACATTGAATAAGGAAAAAAATTCCCAGCCTCCCTTTCTGATAGGGTGCAGACTTTGGAATTAGATTCCACCCATCAGACACTGCCTGGAATCTAGAAGACAGATATTTTAGAGAACAAGTATAGGGCATGTGCTTTGCTGGCAAGGAGGCAGTGACATTGTGATTCTGGGGTTGATGGTACGCATGGCAGCACTGCAGTAAGGCAAAGATGTCGCATCATGGCACTTAATTCAACGGTGACAACAGCTCCTTATGCAGTGTGGTTTGGGGCATTGCCCTGTAACATCAGCCTAGAGTTCATCTCTCCAGTTTTTCCAACATTTCTGTAAGTGTTCCCTAATAGATTTACTTCATGTTTAAGTATGGTAGGAGTCTGTGTTTAGAAAAAGTAACTAACATACTAACGCTGTGAACATTTTCAGTTTTGCCAGGTTCTAGCAAATTGCTCCCTAAAGTTACAATACATCAGCAGTTTATGGGAATAATCTTTCCCATCACTGTTTTAGCATTGTAGATTTTAAGATTTTTTTCAAAACTAATAAGTAAATATTATTTTCTATTTTTATTTCAATTTGTATTTTCCTGACTATCAATGAGATTGAATATAGTTTCACATGTTTACTGAGTATTCATATTTCCTTTTCTGTGAAGTGATTGTTCATATATTTTACCGCTTTTTCTATTGAGCTTATATAAATTTATTAATGGTATTCATTACATTATCTTGAATGAATATATATATAAAACTATATATGTGTGCATATATATGTGTATATATGTGTGTGTATATATATATAAAACATATATATGTTCTTTGCATGTTAAGTTTGTTAATGTCACCTTTTACAGAACAGGTTTTGTTGTTTAATAAATACTTGTTGTCAAATTTGCCTTGTTTTTCCTTAGATTTTTTTTTTTTTGCAAAATTTAGGTCTGTCTCTTTTTTAAGAAATGCATTTCTAACCTGAGGTTATGAAATATTCTTTTTCTGTATTTTCTTCTCATAGTTTAAAATTTTTGTTTTCACATTGAAATTTTCAAGTATTTGAAGCATATTTTGCATATAGCATGCGATTGGGACATAATTTTATATTTTCCATATGGATAGCCAATACCGAGAACTGTGAAGGGTCTGCTATTTTACCCTATTAGCAAGCCACCATTTTATGGGGTGCTGGTAGAAGATATGAGATTCCTGGGTCAATAATGACAGACAGTTTATGAATCACAGCAATAGCAGTAGCCAGACTATCAGCATTTTCTCCCTAATTCCCTGAGCCCCAAACCCCACAAGGCAATTTGAAGAGGATGAGACATCACCCACACCCATGTAGTGGGTTGTGTTATAAGAAAAGAACCCTGAGCTAAGGGAACCCAATTCTTTTATAATAAGTGATAAGGATGCTTGGACTGTGCTCTAGTGAGAGCCACTATCTCATCTTCCCAGTCCGTTGACTATGCAAATATCACCCAAAATAAAACTTGGAACAAAGGGAAGTAAGATGGCAGAAACACAAGAGATCTATGGGGACTTGGCTCCCAACAGCCAGTTGTTCCAACCGTATTTTCCTACCGAGACTTTATCCCTTTTATAAAAATGTCAAAATATGATCCATTTATCTTTTATTGAATCAATGAAACAGATGTATGCGTGCATCACTGGTTCCCTATTATGTTATATTGATTTGTATGTGTAAATAATCCAGGATCACATTGTTTTAATTGAAATCTCTTGTTTAAACGTGTATATCTGGCAGTAGAAGTCTACTACCCTTTTGTTTTTGTCTCTTTCAAATATTTTTAATTATTTGTAAACATTTGTGCTTCCATTTCCATAAATTCCATAGATTCCATAAATTCCATAGATTTCCATAAAATCTAAAACAGATTTTAGAATCTGTTTTTTGAGGTCCTTGAAAAAACCTAGTAGGGTTTTTGTTGGAATTGCATTAAATGTAGAAATTTATTTGCAGAAAATTTATATTTTAAAATCATGGGTGTTACCATCCATTAATACGGGATGCCTCTATATTTATTTAAGTCCTTTTTCATAGTCCTTTAAAACCTTCTGTCTGCCCTCTTAATTTGTGAGTTCTGTTTATCATATTTAATCTTATTTCACTTTTCCATACTTCTTGCCATCTGTTATATTTATTATGGTCTTTCATCTCAATTTTTTTCATTCTGCTGGAAGTTTAATTCCTCTTATTTCCACATTTTTTGCATTGCTATCCTCATGTTGTTTGCACATTAAATTTTTCAAACTATATCTGGAAATAATCATGTCTATAGCCTCTCCATGAATAAAACTTTATTTTTAAACAAAGATAAAAATAATTTTTTCTAATTTATTTGCTCATCATTCTTTCTCATACATTACTACTTCCCCTCAGATTCGCTTTTCTTTGTAGTGGATTATATCCTCTAATTGTTGGGTTTTTTTTTTTTTTTGACTTAATTTTTTTAGAACTATTTTAGGTTTACAACAAAACTGAAACGAAGATAAATATATTTCCCATGTACCCCCTGCTCTCACACATGAATAGCTTCATCATTATCAGCATCATTCACCAGAATGGTTCTTTTTTTTTTTTTTTTTTTTACCACAGATGAACCTACATTGCCACATCATAATCACCCAGTGTCCACAGTTTACCTCAGGGTTTACTCGTGGTGGTGTACATTCTATGGGTTTAGACAAAAGTATAATGACTTATGTCCATCATTATAATATCATACAGATTATTTTCACTGCCCTAAAAATCTTTGTGTTCTGCCTATTCATCTCTCCCCGCTACCCATGATAACCACTAATCATTTTACTGTCACTATACTTTTGCCTTTTCCAGAATGTCATATAGCTGGAATCCTACAGTATGTAGCCTTTTCAGACAGGCTTCTTTCACTTAGTAATATGTATTTAAACTTCCTCCATATCTTTTCATGGCTTGATAGCTCATCTCTTTTTAGTGCTGAATGATATTCCATTGTCTGGATATACCACAGTTCATTTATCCATTCACTGAAGAATTGCTTCCAAGTTTTGAGTAAATGAATAAAGTTGCTATAAATATCCATGTGCAGACTTTTGTGTAGACATAAGTTTCCCACTCCTTTGGATAAATACCGAGGGAGTGAGATTGTTGGATCATATGACGAGTATGTTTATTTTTGTAAGAAATCACCAAACTGTTTTCCCAAGTGGCTGTACCATTTTGCATTCCCACTGGAAATAAATGAAAGTTCCTGTTGTTTCATATCCTCATCAACAGTCAACATTTGATGTTGCCAGTGTTGTGGATCTGAGCCATTCTGGTAGGTGTGTAGTGGTATCTTGTTCTTTTGATTTGCATTTGTCTGATGACATATGATGTAGAGCATCTTTTCCTATACTTATTTGCCATCTGTATATCTTATTTGGTGAGTGTCTGTTAAGGTCTTTGGCTCATTTTTTAATTGGGTTGTTTATTTGCTTATTGTTGGATTTTATGAGTTCTTTGCATATTTTGGATAACAGTCCTTTATCAGATGTGTCTTTTGCAAATATTTTCTCCCAGTCTGTGGCTTGTCTTCTCATTGTCTTCATATTGTCTTTGGCAGAGCAGAAGTTTTTAATTTCAATCAAATCCAGCTTATCAATTACTTCTTATAATTGGATCTTCTTTCATGGCTTGCTTTTATGTAATGGATTACTAATTACATGGATTACTAATTACTTCTTTCATGGATCATGTCTTTAGTGTTGTATCTAAAAGGCATCACCATACGTAGGTCATCTAGATTTTCTTCTGTCTTATCTTCTAAGAATTTTCTAGTTCTACATTTAGGTCTATGACTCATTTTTGAGTTATTTTTTGCGAAGAGTGTAAGGTCTGTGTCTAGATTCATTTTTTTTTTTTGTATGTGATGTCCAGTTGTTTCAACATCACTTATTGAAGAGATTATCTTTGCTTAATGGTATTGCCTTTGCTCCTTTGTCAAAGATCGATTGACTATATTTGTGGGGTCTATTTCTGGGCTCTCTATTCTGTTCCATTTATTTGTTTATCTTTTCTTTCACTAATACCACACTGTCTTGACAACTACAGCTTTACAGTAAGTCTTGAAGTTGGATACCATCAGTCTTACAACTTTGTTCCTGTCCTTCAATATTGTGATGCCTGTTCTGAGTCTTTTGCTTCTCTATATAAACTTTAGAATTAGCTTGTGAATATCCATAAAAATAACTTACTGGAATTTGGTTGGGATTTCATTGAATCTATAGATCAGGTGGGGAACTGACAGATTGACAACATTTAGGCTTCCTATCCATGAGTATGAAATATCTCTCCATTTATTTAGTTCTTTTTGATTTAATACTTCTTTGATTTCATCAGAGTTTTATAGTTTTCCTCAGATAAATCTTGTACATATTTTATTAGATTTATACATAAGTATTTCTCTTTTTTTTGGTGCTAATATAAATGGTACTATGTTTCTAATTTCAAGTTCCACTTGTTCATTGTTGGTTTATAGGAAAGAGATTGACTTTTTTATATTAACCTTGTATCCTGCAAACTTGCTATAATCACTTATTAATTCCAGGAGTTTTTTGTTGATTCTTTTAGAATTTCTACATAGATGATTGTGTCATCTGTGAACAAAGAGAGTTACATGTCTTCCTTCCTAATATGTACATCTTTTCTTCCCTTATTGCATTAGCAAGGACTTCCAATCTGATGTTGACAAGGAGTCATGAGAAGACGAGCTTACCTTGTACCTGATCTTAGTGGGAAAGCTTCAAGTTTCTCACCATTAAGTATAATGTTAGCTGTAGATATTTTGTAGATAGCCTTTGTCAAATTGAAAAAGTTTCTTTCTATTCTTAGTTTACTGAGAGTTTTTATCGTCAATAAGTGTCGATTTTTGTCAAATGCTTTTTCTGCATCCATTGATATGATCAGGTGATTTTTCTTTTTTAATCTGATGATATGATGGATTACATTAATTGATTTTTGAATGTTAAACTCTGTTTTTTCAAAGAAAATCTGAGGGTGGTAAATTTTTGAGTCTTAGTTGGCCACATAATCTGTTTTACACTCTCAAATTAATAATAGTTTTTCTGGATAAAGAATTCTAGATGTAAAGTTATTTCCCTTTAGTACTTGAAAGATATTACTCCATCATCCTCCTGTATCCAGTGTTGCTGAAAAGAATTCTAAATATTATCTGATCTGTGCTCCTTTAAAGTTAGTAATATCTATAGTGTGAATGGCACTGCCTTAGATGTGGTGATATTTTCCGTTTTGCCACCTGAAAGGCCATAAGCAAAACTATAGGATATAAGCAAAAGTCAAACAGGGCACCAAAGAAATGTTCATAAAGAAGGGGAAGACTCAGGCGGAAAGAGCCTTTATTCCCCTCACACTACTCCATTTTCACTAACTAGAATATGGCTACAGGATAAAGGAAGAACATCAATGGAAGAGAGAAAGAGATAGAATAAACAAACACACAAACAGGATCTAGGACTTTGTGGCACTGCTGTATGAGCCCTGGACTATCGAATTTTTCCAGGTTACTCTCTTTCATTTACTTATATACAACCAGATTCAGTTCTTAGCCCTGTCTGCTTTTGTTCCAGCATCTCCCCATGCCCTAGAGGTGCATCACATCTTGGTATTCTGGATGGGATGAGAAAGAAGTGGGTCTCTTTGGCAGCAACCTGCACAGCCGGGGAAGCAGGGCACTCACTCACAAACTCTCATTTTCCCCCATGGGAGAAATCACCAGCCAAGAAGCTGTTTCTTGGCACTGAGCTGTGCTGAGGAGTAACACGGGCAAAGTGAAACTGTACCTCTTACCCTCTTCAATGTGTCCAACCTCAGATATTTCTGCTCCACTGATCTGCTGGAATTTCTCCGTGGGACTCCTGGACTTCCACAAAGGCTCTTTTGTCTGTGGGTCATTGTCTAAATTGGTGTCCTTTGGGGGAGGTGAAATTGTAGAAAATTCTTATTCCATCATGTTGATGACGTCACTCCTGGTAATTCCCTATTTTTTAAAATAGTGCTCAGCACTATTCTTTCTATTTTCTCTTCTGGAGCTCTTAATAACCACATGTATGTATCTCTTGATTGTTCTTTCCTTACTTCTCATTTTGTTTATACTTTTGATCTCTTTATTCTTTTGTCCTACGTTCTAGGTTGATTCCCCAGACCAATCTTCAAGATACCGATTTACTCTTTTGCTCCGTATATTCTGCTACTCAGTCTCTCTATTGAATTTTTAAAACAATTAAAATTTATATTTTCAAAATTTTTAGAACTTGCTACTACAACAATAAAACAATCACTTTTATTTCCCCGAGGATATAAAATTTTACTTATTTAAAGCCCTTTTTCAGTCATTATATAAGTCTATTTCCTCAAGTGTAAGCTCCTTAGCTTGTTATCCCTCTATCATGATGTTGGCATGACATAAATTTCTGACAATTTCATTCTTTGATCTCATCTATGTCATATACTACCAACTATGCTGGCAGCTCCCTCTGCTGGCACAGCCTTCTTGTTGTAGAGGAGAAATCAGCTACTCGGATTTTCGTTCTGTAATTACTGAGACTAGTCTATGTCTAGTACAGTAGCAGTTGATCTTCTAGGCTTATATACCACCCATTTTTCCATGCAACTATGCAAGAGCAAGCCACCTAAAAAACTCCTCTGCTTTTTTATTTCAAAGACATCTATGTACTACTTAAACCAGAACAATCCTTTCATAGTTTCTGCCCAAAGGAACGGGGATGATGTCCAGAAAGTTGATCTGCCTGGATGATCCTGCTTAATTGCCTCAATCAATTGCATTCTCACTAGCTGTTTCTATCACATCTAGCTTCCTCAATACTGCTTCCATGAAAAAGAAATTATAATGTAGTTTTCTCTCTAAGCAACCTTATGTGTCTCAGTATGCTATTTCTCTCTTCAATCTCATCTTGACTCATTTCATCAGATGTTTTCTATAGTTTCTCATCTTTGAGATTCCCTCATTACTTTTAGTGCTGAAGAGGAGGAATGTAGAATATGTTCGATCTTCATTCTGAAAACTATATTAGACAATTATACTATTCAATGCCTCCGTTTTCTCTTCTTTAAAATGGGAATAATATTAGTACTTACCTCATAAAGTCGTTGTGGGAATTAAATGAGTAAATGGCTGTAAAAGTTACAACATAAAAACACATAATAAAAGTTTATGATGATGAATGTGATGATTTTTTAGTAAACAAAGTATTGTGAGTATAAAATTGAAAAATAAACAATTAGTTTTTAAAATTCTGTGTAAAATATTAAATTATTTGGAGTGTTTCAATTTGTTTTGCATTTTGTGTTCTTTTCAAATTTTAGATAATGATGGGAATCATTTTTATAATTAGGGAAAAGTAAAAAACTATAGAAAAAACTAAAATTGATTTAATTAAGTTATATTTGTTTGAATATAAAGGACTTTTATATTTCATTTGCTACTAGTTCAGTTTGCTATACGGATTTTATTTTATTAGCAAGAAAGCTTGTGATTTTTCTTCTTGCTAATGTGCTATGTTATGCACACAATTTCATAAGTGTAATAATTTTTAAAATGAAGGAATTTGCACCAATACCACTGCTAGGATAAAATTACAACTCAAGCCCTTAAATCATAATCATGTTTTTTATACAATCTTCAAAATTCAACTTAGCCAGGACCTACTCCAGATCTTCCTCATAGCCCCTGAAGCCCGTCCATCATTTTCCTTAACGTACTATGACTTAAAAATCTATTCCTATGACTTTCTCCCCACAAGACTCTGAGTGACTAGAGAACAGGAAGCATCTTAATTCACACTGGTACCCCAGTTTCTGGCAAAAGTATGCCAAAACTGTGCTCAGAAAAAAAATGTATGCTGCAATGAACTGAACGTTAAATTTGAATAAAAAAATGCATGATGCCTAACATATGTATTTCCTCTCATTTATACTAAAAACTGATCATGGTAATAGTTGTATGACCTTCTTTCATGAGAAAATACTCTCTCACTCTTCTCCCTCCACTATTGTAGAACTTGTGGTCACTGTATGTGTTAACCATTATGAATATATAGTGTAGAACTTGCTCTCATGTTAATCATTGCCAGACGGTAATGAATGCTCTTTTCAAATGAATTGCTTGAAAAGGGAAAAATTAAAATAAAAACAAGAAATCATAATTCTTTGTAAATGAATAAACTAATAGGAATAAATATAAAGCTACTTGGGGCATGAAATAAACTCATCAACTTTATAAGCTAACATTTATTCTCCTGTGGTATCAGCTTCATCTCACAGATGTTATTAATAATTGGGTGATTAGTAATATATATATGGGTAAGCCTTAGGTTGTTTTATACAATCTGGATCTAGTTCTTCAAGTGAACAGGAGAAAAATACTCCCAATAACCCATTTGAGGGAACACATAGCTTTCCAGTAAATCAACAGAGAGAGGAAAAGGCAGAAAGATAGGCACAAGAACTATAGTATAATGGCCTTTTTTGATAGCTTGAATGAATCCTAGCCCAGATTCAAGCCCAGAAAGTATATTTCTGAAGACTAATTGGCACAGGAAAATTTTAATAACATTCTCAAAATTCTGCTGTTACCCATACTGATGTAATCAGATTACTATTTTCTATATGTTGAATTTAATGTGTTTAACCCTAATGAACGAGTGGAATTTCACAGTAAGAGGAAAAATTTGAAGACCACATTCATACATGTAGCTTAATATTATTAAATTAAAAGCAATGTTAGAATCCATCTTGTCCTGGCCATCAATAATTGTAAGTATCTTCTCCATACTGTCCTGGGAAGATGGTCAGTCAGCCTTCAAGGAATCAAGCTTTGCTTTCACCAAAAGCAACTACTCAATTGTTGAGCATTTTAAACTGTTAAAATCTTTGACCTTTTGTTAAGTCTAAATTTGTTGCCTTCTTATAAATTCTCTCCATTGGCCTCTATTCTTCTCTAGGAACCTCTGAGTCTACTCTTTCTTCCACATTAAAGCTCTTATTTAAAAAATAGCTCTTATATTCTTTTCAGTCCTCTCTTTTCAAAATGATACTTTTAAAATTATGACTTCTAAACACTTAATCAATCTGTGTCGCCCTCATCTATTTTGCACACACACACACACACACACAAATTCTCACTCAATTTATCAGGGGCTTAGACAAAATGTGAACCTAACATAGCCATAATTTTTAAAGCAATTAAGAAACAGAAAATCCCTTACCTGTCTAAGCTCATGATTACTGGATTTTTCACTGTAATTTAAAATATGTCATATAAAGGACTTTGCAATTTTCAAGTTTGTGTCTTCAGTAGGTTGATTTCTTAATAGACAGCAAATTAAAATAACTAACCTCTCCTGTAACCCAGGGCTTATAGTGTGCCACTTTTATAGACTCTTAGAGTATAAGTGGTAAATTAAATGATTTATTCGTCCATCTCTCTCTCTCTCCCTCTCTCTCTTTTGGTAAAACTGAAAAGTTTGAGGTGGAACTTTGATTACTTTTAAGCTCGGCTCTTATGTGTAAAATGTAGTGAGGGTAAACCTAAGGTTCCTAAAATCACCCATGGCACCCTTACACCTTTGCTGAAACAAACTCTTTCTAGCCGTTATGAACAAGTAAGGTTCTTTCTCTGCAGATGTTGTCTCCTCATCCCTTCCCTTAACAGGCACCCGGTTTTCACATGTTCTCTGTCTTCTTTCCCTTCAATGAAAGCTACTTTCAACACAAAACATCATGCTCTTTATATTCATTCAGGTTGTGATAAGGTTTCATCATGATACTTCTAATCTAGGTGACTTACGTGCACATTAAATATTTAAAATGCTGCTCTACACTCCTTTCCCAACAATACTTGCCTTTTTGTAGTCTCTGTTCTCTTCCTTGACAGTATTTCTGAGTAAAAATGCTCATGTTTTTTTTACTTAGTAGAAAAATCCTTCTCATTCCCCTGATAACCTAGTTCCTGAGTATATCATTGCTCTCCGAACTTTCTCACCAGATGTTTTTATAGAGTTATTCTATATAGGATACTTCCATGAAGGGTTTAGCCTTTGACTTCTTTAATCCTTGCCACCCCCAATTCCAAAATCAGTTACAAAATTTCATGTAATTTTGTAGGCCTTGGCCCTCCTTTCTTACTCGACTCATTCTACTGTAGCAGACAGAGATGGTTTTCCACCTAGCATCCTGTTCCTTATTCTTCCTTGATAGCACAGATCTGATTTTATAAAGAAGTTCAGCCCTTTTTCAAAGAAAGGTAACCTCAGCCCAAATTTGGCAGTAGATCTTAGTTAATCTAAGTTCATATGGTAGTTCTATTCTGCTTCTTCTACAAACAGTGGGCATATGACCCAATTCTGGCCAAAGAGAATTGTGTGGATTCCAGAATCATTTTTTCTCACTCTATAAAATGTCCTCTGGACATTGATGCCCCTGGATATTGATGTTTCATGATATTAAACTATTGCCATCATCTTGAAATCAAGGGAAGAGCCAGTCTGTCAAAAGTGAAGTCAATAGAGTGAAGATGAAGAGAGAGATGATACAATCTGGGGTCTTGATGCCAAAATTAACATATTTTCTTTCTTCTGTTCTTAACTATTTTAGAAAGCTTTTTACATATTATAGTCCTTATCATACCTTGATTTGTGTGATAGTTTTCTGTATAACTCTCTTCTATCCTTTATTAAATTGTAAGCTATTTGAGGACAGTATCTGAATTGCATTGACTTTTGCATACCTTTCAGTATATAGCACAGTGTCTTAGACATAGTACCTTTTCAGTACATGCTTGTTGGTCAAACAAATGAGTCTTCCTCTGTTTCTGAGTGTATCCTCTCAGCACACAGTTAGCTTTTCCAGGATTTTCTTAATTTTAAGATTTAAGTGTTTTAATACCAAATAGCATGGTGAACTATACCTTTGACTATAGCTCTACTTTGAATTAACCAGATAAAGCACCCAGTTCCAATACTGAAGATAAAATAAGCTTAGGCATAATCTTTTAACTATGAAAAAATAATGAAGAAGACATAAAAGTGTTATATTTCAGGAAGAAAAAAGAGCTGCCTAAGAATGCAGGCTGTTTCTCATGGTGAAAAATTTCAAAATTGCAAGTAACTCATATTTGGCACAAAGAAAACATGTGACATTTCATAATGTTTCCATATGTTCTCTTCTATGACTAGCCCGTGGTTATGGACACAACACCAAATCATAAAATCATGCATCTAAGAAAGGACAATGAGAATTTTTTTCTATTACCATTGGCTAATTTTATTAATCTACTTAGAGGCATGTGCATATGTGAGATAACATACTCTGCAAGTCCCAATGCTTCAGAAGCATTCATTTTGGTAATTCAGATCTAATTACATAATTATTAAATTTAATGCTGGGTTTAGAAACACTGTTAAGTAACAATACCTACATCTTTCTAAAGCATTACTTTCGTTCCTCGGGAATGAAAAGTCACTGATTAAAATCTCTTCATGCACATTTCCCAGTAAGCCATATGAGCATTTGGCTTGATAGAAGGAGAGCTGCTTGTTTTTTTTTTTAAGTCTCTCAATGTTTGGGACCACCTGTCAGCCAATCCCAATTAGAGCAGTGCCTGATTAAACTGCTCTCTCTAGAAACATTCGGACAACTTCATTAGTGCTTCAGTTTATGATAGTAGAGCAAGCTGCATTGACAGCTTAGAGAGAGCCCATTTGGGCACATAGGACATGGGACTCAAAATTGTGCACAGTTGCAAAGTTTTGATTGCATGAATTATACATGAGGGATGACCAGCCATTGGTGCTCAATGATGCTAGCCAATCAGCACAGGTGCAGAAGAGAAAGTAGGTTAGGGGAGAAGAGTATCATAAGTCAGGAAAGTACTTTTCTTTTTGGTTCTACTAACTCAACGCAATACACTGTAAATCTTGGCCAAGTGCAATACACAACATAAATTTCTCAAGTAGACTAGGAATTGAAATAAATAGACAGAGGAGAGTAAGAAAGGAGAGAGAAATCTGCAAGACTTTGCTTGCAAATTACTGCACACATCAAGGGGTCGTATATGGCGAATGTAGGCAGAGCTCCTGAAAGCTCATCATGCCACTTTGTTGAAGACAAGTCTCCTCTTTGCATCAATTGTTTCTTTATTCTGTCATGGGTTCACTTTAGTAAAGAATGGGGTTTTTGCTTTCTTTTTATTTCCACTTTAGTTGACTACCAAGAATCTCAAATGTTTAGGAGAGAAAGAAGCAACAATATTTGTACATGATTCAGACAGTTTATAGATCATTTTTGATGATAAAAGGAAAATCTTTGGTTAGTATTAATAACTCCACTACTATTTGCATCTGGGTCTTTTAAATATAAAATTTAATAGGGCTGAGAAATTAATTTTAATAAAATACATAGTGTAAATCGTAAAGAAAATGAATCACAGCTAAAAGAGGAGTTTCTCTTCTCTCTGGTCTCCTATCCTTTGTTTACTTAAAGATAGAAGAAATACTGCTTCTCTTTCTACTCTTTTATTATTTAATAGTGGCTTCGATATCAATTCCTATTACCTGCTGGGTTAAGAAGTATACCGCATGAGACTATAAGATAATTGAGATCTACTTTAAAAAACACAGCCACTTTCTTACCAACTAGGGCAGCAATGAGGTTGTTCATAGAGAAGAATGTTTCAGGGTCACCACTGAACAAATACACAAGGCTACTGGCTTAAAGACCAGAGGAAGCAGAGGAGGCCAGCAGGAGAAAATTGTTTGTCAGGATTGACAGTTTGCTTTATAGTGGACCCACCTCCTCTTTAAAGTAATTCCCATTCAGTTTATTGTAGATTGGTATACAATGAGGTCAGGCACAGCAAATCAATTCTGATATGATTGCATTTTAGCTGTAGTCATATTTCTCCTGGAAATCTTGCCAGAATCAGCTATTCATTTCATAGGAACATTGATTTCCCTACGCTTACTTTCTTACTCTATTTCATCTTCCATTCTCCACGACTCCTCCTTTAAGGAAAATTATGTAGGTCCCAAAAAATCTCCCCAAGGGGTGTCTACAACCACATAGAACATAGCAAATCCTTCTCATTGAGTGAAAGCACAGATAAAATTCCATTTCAACAGATGTTATTTTAAAAAGTTTCTAATAAAGTGAATATTGTATGCCAGTAGATGGGTCATGGTAACGACATTTTGTTCCCATCTTTATATCTTTATCATAAAAAAATACTTTATAACAGTTAAAACTCTGTTTAACACTGTTTCACAAGCCCTCTTCCCCTGTCGACAAACACAGCACTTTCTAGATGGCATTTGATGGTGGACCACTTCCTAACTAAGAAGAAAAATATGAAGAGCCTGAAACTGACAGTCTTTGTCAATGGAGAGCATTGGCACTGGAAAACTCAGATTGCTAGTGCTTTCCTCCCATTTGTCTCACTGGATTTGTAATTTTGCCTGCTGTCATTTCTATTACCTATCATTCTGTTTATTTATGGTTTCCAGGATCCTTCACTTATTTACTAACCTCTGTTACGTATGCAAGTCTCAACACCTGCCATGACTCTGTGTATTCCTGCTTGCTTCTCGCCTCCATATTTTCAAATGGTTAGGACATCTCAAGAGCAGAGGGTCGAATTAAACATACTCCTCAGTTTATAGCGTACTAATATCAATCTGTGCCAGGCTCTGGTTTCACTTATTCCCTTTTATATCTAAGCCTCGGTCTCAATTTTCCCCATTTCCTGTTTGGGATATATTCCTGAATTTGAGTGTATCTTTGAAAGACACACACACACTCACACTCACACACACACATATAAACATTTACTTTTATTTAATTGCTTTGACCACTGCATTGTATTATTTAGTGGCTGCCCAACCTAAGGGGTATAGTTAATTTTGTCCTTATGCCATCTTGATATTAGCCCGTGGGTCTACTGCTATGATTAATGTAGTGTTTTCTCCTTTATTTGAAGGAATTGGCAAGGTGGGAAGAGAAAAAAGGCATGCCTAAAATTTCTCCCTGCAAGTCTCCCTTTCCTGGTGTTCAGCTTCCTTTTACTCTGAGCTGGCAGGTATTCCTTCCTCTTCTCCCAGTCAAACACCAGAATCCAACCACCTTCTGTTATTCTTAAAAGGTCTTACATTCTATTTTTAGGTTGAAAAATCCATCAATTTCACACATACATCTGTGGGGTCTCAAGGTTACGTTATGCAGAAAGAGCCAGAAGCCCATGCTTATTCACCTTCATAGCAAGGCTGGCAATTACTATATTCTTTTTATGCTTTCCCTGTGTTGGTAGATTTGATTACTATTTAGCAAATATTCACTCATTCCCGCCAAATCTTGGTCTCTGTGGAAAGAAAATCTTGCTTATCCCACTGATGTTGAGTTCAGCCGTGGGACTTTCTTTGTGCAATGGTATGAGGGTACATTGCAGGACTTAAAATATGCATACCCCTTTAGGCAAACATTCTTGGGCTCTGGTATTCTGCCATGAGAAGAGCTTCCTCCAGATTGATCCCACCTCTTTCAGTCCTAGCTCCAGAATGAATATACTTGAGCAGATATGAGCTCAAACACAGACTCTGAAACTAAGGCTGCCGTCTCCACGGTCTGAAACAGAGATACTCTAGTTGAACCACAGATGTATGAATAAGAAATAAGTGCTTATTTTTGTGTGCCACAGAGATTTTGTGGTTTTTTGTTATGCAACAAAAACTGATCAACACAGAATTGGTCCTAGAAGTATGGTTCTGCCATAATTAAAACATAAGATATGTGTCAGTGATTTGGGGAACTGACAGAATAGCAAGGAAATTGTTAAATGAAGTTGAGAAAAAAAGAACTGTGTAATATGGTGGCAAAACATTTGGTAACTCTCATAGTAATGAAGAAAAAGAGAAAATGTATGTACTGAATTGGCAGTGGTGAGCCAGGCAGTTTAGAGGCAGTATCTTGAAAGTGTAAGCTGGCTGTTATTAAGTACATTAGAGTGATGGCTAATTTTATGTGTCAACTTGACACATAAGGCTAAGAGATGCCCAGATAGCTGGCAAAACATTATTTCTGGATGTGTCTGTGAGGGTGTTTCTGGAAGAGATTAGCATTTGATTCAGTAGACTGAGAAAAGAGATCCACCCTCACCAATGTGGGTGGGCATCACTCAATCAGTGGGAAGCCTGAATGGAACAAAAAAGGTAAAGGAAGGGAGAATTCTCTCTCTCTTCTTGAGATGGGATGTCCATTTTTCCTACCCTTAGACATCAGAGCTCCTTGTTCTCAGACCTTCAGACTCCAGAACTTAACATCTTTGGTTCTCAGGTCTTCGGACCTAGACTGAATTGTACTACCCACTTTTCTTGTTGTCTAGCATGCAGAGGGCAGGTAGTGGGACTTCTCAGTCTCTGTAACCACATAAGCCAATTCCTATGATAAATCTCCTCTTCTGTATGTCTACATATCTCCTACTGGTTCTGTTCCTCGGGAGAGTCCTGACTAATACAGTTAAACAAGACACTACAAGAAAAAGATGATCTCAGCAAGGAGCTGACCTGTTGGCAAGCAGAGTTCAGAGGAAATAGAGACAGCCCAGAATTTACAGAGTTGAAAAAGGAAACTGTTTTTAAGTCAAAGATGAAATCAAGTGTGTGTATGTGTAACACATTTTTTAGACCTCTGAAAGAATTAAGGTCATTATAGTAGATTCCTTCAACTGGACCAAGAGGCTCTTAGAAAGCTTGATGGTAGGTAGGGTTCAGCAAAATCAAATATACTCAAATTACTGGTAGGTAAATCTAGAAAGACAGGTCTGGAAAAGAATTGTGGGTATAGCTTTGAGCGAATAAAGCCGACACATGGATAGAACACATATAACATTTTTGAGAGAGTTATATTGGCAAAAGACAAGCAACTCAGACTAAAAGAAGCTGAGATTATATGAAATATGAAAAAGAAAACTGGCTCCGAAATTTCTAGCTTCAGAGAGAGGCTGAAAAGCTGTTCATTCAGCAATGAATGACATATTTTCCAATGTTTTCTTTAGAAATGAGCAAGGAGAATGATGAAAAATGAAGCATTCCCCAGAAGGTAGATCTAAGAACTGTGGAAAACTATATTATAGACTGGAAAGCCACTCCCAGGAAGAAAATTGGAGTCTGATCAAGGAACCTTCCCTGACGATACAGGAGAAGGACCTGGTACCATTTAACCAGCCAAATTTTAGAATTTTTATGGGTCAGTGAATACTATGCTATATGCTCTCCTTTTTGAACAGTAGTGTTAATGTAGTTATCCTACCTCTGTTACATTATTTTATGCTGGGTATATAAGAAGCAAATAACTTTTCTTTTTAGCTCATCAGTTTCTGATTCATGAGCAGCAAAATCTAGACCCAGTGAAAATTATAAGAGCCTACGCTTTTAGCACGATGCCATGATTGAATGAGACTTTTTAACGAGAATTTTGCCACATTTTCCTTAAGGAGTGAGTGAGTAATTTTGTATGAAGAAAGGAAGTGAACACTTGTGAACAAGAGGGCACACTGTGAAAATTAGGCAACTTTTCAGAATATATTAATTCCTACCTTATTTGCCTAATTGATGTTGGCTTAGATGGATAACATCACTTTGGACAATGGGATATTAAGGGATGTGAGGCAAGCAAGGTTTGACATGTGCATAGATGATTGCACTGTGGAGATGACTATGAGAAAAGCTTCCTCTGGGTATCAGTTGTTCCTTCATCTGGGCCTCAGAATGAAGACACATGCGAGAAAACCAACCTCATTTGTAACCAAACTAAGTTGGATCCACAGTCTGAAACACAGCTGCCTTACCTGAAGTATATATTCACAGCTAAAGCAAATCCACCCAAATGAGTAGCAGATGAACAAGAAATAAATGCTTATTGTTACATGCCACTGAGATTCTGTGGTTACTACACAGAGAAACCTGACTCATGTGCCTCACCTATCCAGATTCCAAGCTTTGCCCAGCTTTCTTCATTCAAATATTTCTTTGATGATGCCTATGATAAAGACACAGAGTATTAATTTGCCAATGAAATATATCCAGTCTTTGGCAGTTTATTAGTACCTGTCTACTCAGGTACTATGTTATTTTCACTGTACAGGAGAAGATAAAAAGAGTTCATTTGCTTATGGAGCTCTGTATATACATTTTAGCTGAATGACATAATTACCCTTCAACTCTCTAACCTCCTCTGTCTCAAACAAAATAAAATGTCCCCAAGATAATCATTAATTTTCTACAAAAAATTTTTTTGATCAAATAATGTGTGCAATATATATGAAGAAATTCTCCCCAATTTCACACGACTTATTACATAGAAAACATTCAAAAAAGATCTTTTCAATTAATTACTGAGTGACTTATATGAATTAATATGCTTGTGTTACGTAACTATAAGCAAATATAGAAGAGTATGTGTTATTTACGTGAATAGGCTTCAGCATATTGACTATACAGTTCCTCTATCTTTATTAAAAATTCATCAATGTCAGGTCTCCATCACACACATACACAAAACTCTGAGTCAGTGATTTAGAAAATGTCTTTTTCTTCAAAGAAGAACCATAATTTTGCAAATTGTGAGTACATTATCTGCATTAAAGAAGCTCTTAGCTCTCAATGAAGAATATGACACTTTCTTGAAAATTTGTTCTGTTTCTGTACACACCACTAAACAATAAAAAGTAGAATCAGTCATCTGAGTATTCTCAAATTTCTGAATGCTTGACCGGAATTTTTACTTTCTCAATTGCATGGATTAAATTCATGTACATAGAGCCACAGAGATTCATCAAGTATGGACATTTCCTCTTGACACTGTGATTGATGGATGGTAAATTGTGTCTATTGTAATTTTACACAGGCCAGAGAAGCTGGGCTGCTGCTTTTAAAGACATCAATGTCTATTTTTATGTGCTATGGACTAAATTGTGTCCCCTCAATATTCATGTGTTGAAGCCCTAAGCCTAAATGTGACTGTATTTGGAGATAGGGCTTTTAGGAGGTAATTAAGGTTAAATGAGGTCATAAGAGTAGGGTCCTAATCCTATGGGATTAGTGATGTTATAAGAAGAGGGAGAGAGAGAGAGACATCTCTCTTTCTTCATGTTAACACACCAAGGAAAGGCCATTTGAGGACACAGTGAGAAGGCAGCCATCTGCAATCCAAGGAGAGAGTCCTCACCAGACACTGGCCCTGCTGGTATCTTGATCTTGGACAGAACTGTAAGAAAATCAATTTCTGTTGTTTAAGACACCCAGTCTATGGTTTTTTGTTATGGCAGCTTGAGCTGCCTAAAACACTAGACAAGTAAATTACCACATGAAATTTTTTAGATAGTTGAAAATAGGCTTATTTAATATAAATAGTTGGTGTAAAAGTACAAAGAATCCCCTTTAAAAGATATCACTTAAGAAAAAGTTGTTAAAAATGTAAGCTTCTAAGAGATGACAGTTGCATTGGACTATTACACCAAATTATATATAAATATTTGGAAATGGCAAAATCTAAGAAAACAAGCTTGATAATGTTTGCCTTATAGGAAAGTACCATATCTAAGGATTAGAAGTACTGTAACCCAATACTTTATATTCATATTAGAGGGAGACAGATATTTCCCTAATGTTTCAAGTTTTTTTGAACTGACAAGATATGCATTTGAACTAGATATTGGATGGCTAACATTTTCTTGTCTTTGAATTTGGTTAACTCAGTCAGTCAAGAAGTACTGATTAAGTGTTTACCATGTGCCATTATTATTCCAAGCACTAGGATTCGGCAGTGAATAAGATAGTCAAGATCTCTGCTCTCATGGCATTTGTATTCTAGTGGGTTGGAGATAAAAATAATCAATGAAAGAGTTAGAGTAGACCAAGATGGCGATGCAGGAGGGTCCTGAGCTCCCCGCCACCCACAGATGCACCAAATGTACAGCTACACATGAAGCAAGTCTCTCTGAAAGAGATCCAGAAACTAGACGGATAACGCCTACACATCAGACAAATGAGAAAATACCCACATCAAAACAGAAAGGAAAGGCTGAGATACATTCTTGGCATAAACCTCATCCCTGGCACAGCACCATACAATCAGGAGGGAGCCCCCAACTCTCAGTTTCTCCCTGAGAAGTGAAAATTTTGTAGCCCACAACTAGCACTTCAACTTTTAAGAGTCCCACGAGAGGGACAGGTCCCCAAAACAACTCTGAAAGCCAACGGGGCTTGTGTCCAGGAGACCCAGAAGACTATAACAAACAAGGAAGCAGTTCTTAACAGGCGCACCAGCACTCACTGTGACTATCCCCCCAGGATTCAGCACAGAGGGAGCAAGCAAAAATGCCAGTCTCCCAGTCTTTCCTTGAAATGGGTTTATCTGCATACTTTAAAAGCTGCTGCCTGAGGGCCAGGCATCTAATTTAGCAGGCACTAGGGGATGGCTACAATCGTCCCCAGAGATCAAGGAAGCTGATTTTTTGATTTGACACCAAAAGCAAAGGCAACAAAAGCAAAAGTAGCAAGTGGGACTACATCAAACTAAACAGCTCCTATACAAGGGAAACCGTCAACAAAATGAAAAGGCAACCTGTGGAATGGGAGAAAATATTTGTAAATCACATACCCCATAAGAAGTTAATATCCAAAATATGTAAGGAACACACACAACTCAATAGCAAAAAAATAAATAACCCAACTGAAAAATGGGCACAGGACCTGAATATAGATTTTTCCAAAGACATATAAATGACTAACAAGTACATGAAAAGGTGCTCAATGTCACTAATCATCAGAAAAATACAAATCAAAACCACAATGAGATATCACCTGTTAGAATGGCTGTCATCAAAAAGACAGGAGATAACACATGATGGTGAGGATGTGGAGAAAAGGCAACCCTTATGCACTGTTGGTGGGATTGTAAATTGATCCAGCCACTATGGAAAACAGTATGGAAGTTCCTCAAGAAACTAAAAGTAGAAGTGCCATATATCCACAATCTCGCTTTTGGGTATGTATCCAAAGGAAATGAAATCAATATTGCAAAGAGATATCTGCATTTTCATTGCAGTATTATTCACAATAGCCAAGGTATGGAAACAAACTAATGTCCCTCAGGGAATGAACAGATAAAGAAAATGTGTATTTTCTCATATTATATATATATATACACACACACAATGGAATATTTTATAAACTTAAAAAAGATGGAAATACTGTCATTCATAACAACATGGATGAACCTGAAAGGGATTATGCTAAGTGAATAAGCCGGACAGAGAAGGACAAATACTGTACGATATCACTTATATGTGGAATCTAAAAAAAGTGAAACTCATAGAAAACAGAATAGAATGGTCATTGCCAGGAACTGAGAGAGGTTAGGGAAATAGCAAGAGGCTAGTAAAAGGGTAAATTTTCAGGTACAAGATGAATAAGGTCTGAGAATCTAATGTATAACATGGTTACTCTAGCTGATAACACTGCAGTGTATAACTGAAATTTGCCAAGAGATTGGAACTTGTGTTCTTACCAAAAAAAAAAAAAAAAAAAAAAAGATAAACATATGAGGTGATGGATGTGCTAATTAACGGGATGGTGGGAATCCTTCCACAGTGTATATATATGTCAAATCATCACATCGTCCATTTTAAATATATTACAACTTTGTCAGTTATACCTCAATAAAGCTGAAAAAGAGAAAATAAAGTAATTCAATGAGGTAAAAGATTGTGCAGCTACTTTCTGTTAGGTGACATTTGACTTGAAATCTGAACAATAAGGGAGGCAGTCATGTGAAGTCAAGAGGAAGGACATTTCCACCTGGGAAAATAGCTGGCACATAATGAGTTTGGATCATCCAGGAAATAGCTAAAAGGTCAATGTGGCTGCAGTATACTGAGCTAGGAGTTAGGATGGTTCAAGATAAGATTGGAGATATGGGTGGCAACCAAGTCACGCACGGCTGTACAGACAGTAAAAGAAGTTTGAATTTTATTCCGAGTAAGTTAGAAAGATATTAAATGTTTTTAAACATGGAAATGACATAACGTACTTGATATTTCTTAAAGAGCGCTTTCTATCCAGGATATAAAATAAATAATAAAAGGGAATGATTAGAAAAAGAAAAACAGCTTGGAGGCCGTTGAAATTGTCTAAGCAAGTCATAGAATTAATCTTGGACTAGGCGTCTTATAGATGGTGAATAAGTCTGAGGATGCCTTCGAGTTGAGTAACTGAAGCATTCTGCAAGCCAGAGGAGGTGAGCTGTTGTTTAGACGATGTTGGTCATAGAATTGATGCTTGAAATTGAGTTTTCAGAAGAGTGGCAGTTTCTAATAATGACAAGATCAAAGGTTCAAACTAGGGAGTGGAACTAGCTATAGGATAGAAGATTGAGAACTGGGAACGTCTTCATTTCATTTTATGTCCAATGTTATGACTCAAACAATGCCAGTATCAATACCTTATCGATGCCTATGGAAATAATGACCATATACAAGGAAAATTGCTTAAATTAATTAATAAACTCTAACCTTTAGATAATGGCACCATTAAGCACAACTTGAAATCAAAACAGCAAAACAAAATGTGAGAAATTTCAGGACAAAAGACAATAAAGCAAATAGTATATAATGGTGTTTTGAGATTTCAACAGATACTCATACAAGCCTAGAATGAGAAATAGAATCTAATGTAAAAAAGGGACATATATGGGAAGGAATACTTTACTGTTTAGTTTTCTTTTTGTATATATAATAAAATATTTTGTTTTACATATATAATACAATATTTTAAATAAAAATTGTAGTGAGTAGATGCTTGAGATACCAGTTATCAGAGCCCAAAGAGAACTGTGCTATGAACATCATCTCATCTAAATTTACCATCTGGATATGGTGATCACCACCTAATTCAGGAGATGTGAAGTGTTACTTCATGTCTGATCTTTTGAAAGTCTAAATAAGTAATTCAATGCAATATAAAGTGACTTAAATATCACGATTGATAATTAGTTTCAATAAAATCATGGAATTCAATAAATTTATGGATAAAATCTATGGGAGTTTATAATGGTTATTTCTTGGTTGTAGATTACGAGCAATCTTTATTTTCTCCTCTATATTTCTCTCCAGTTTATGATGGAGTATTTATACGGAGCATTTTTCTTATAAACTGAAAATAATGAAAGATCTATACAAATCTCTGACTCCAACATACATTAGTTTATGATTTTCCCAGGTGGTTGAATTTAGTATTTCAATTTGTATAGGAAAATAATGCCAAACAGACAGAATTACTTGGATACACTGCTTCAATTAGTAAACTGAGATTTTTGTTGTTGTTAGATTTCTGGTGTATAACATTTTATAGGAAAAACACTTCAATAATAAATTTTTTTCCCCTAGATTTTTTTAGTGAAAGGAAGATAAAATTGTGTATGTGTGTGTGTTCGTTTTCAAATGTTAAATGATTATTGTTAAACTCAGAACTATTATAGAAAGGTTGGTACAGAGTGGTTTCAATTTATCTCTCCCATGTCTTTATTGCTTCCAATTAGAACCTGTTTACTCTGGGTCAGCATCTCTTACCTTAAACTAAGACTTAAATGATAGCTGATGATACTGGAGGTCTGTTATTAATTTCTTCAAAGATCAAAGTTTAATGGTACATTTAGTATTCAATATGATTATAATTGAAAAAGACACACATATTTAAAGATATTGAATTAATTTAGCCAGAATTTTAAAATATCCATAGGGCCTTGTATTTTATTTCAAGACTGTGGGTTGCATTTTTAAAAAATTATTATTAGTTTCACACACAGCAATTATTTGTTAAAAGGATTATAAAATCCAAAAAAGATTTAAGAATGTAAAATTATATTTTATCCATATATAAAATATTTGCTACCACATAAACAACATATTTTGTTAAATTATGAGTCAATATTGGTATTTTAGCTAGCAAATTGAGTATGTTACTTTTTTTGAGTCATATTATATTTTAGATAGGCACACTAAGTAGATGAATCTAATAGACAACACCAATTTATTGTAACCTCTCTGGTATATCTCTAAGTTTTTATTAATGTTAATATCCTATACTTAACAACCCAGGAAGAAAAAGGGTTTGTGAGACCCTAGAGAGAAAAAATTTCAGTGAAATTTTTAGATGAACGTGATAAGAAAGTTCCCTTCCTTCCCACATCTTTGGCTCACTTAAAAATATATTCCAAGGACCAGCCCCATGGCCTAGTGGCTAAGTATGGTGTGCTCCGCTTTGGTGGCCTGGGTTCAGTTCCCGAGTGTGGACCTACACCACTTGTCAGTGGCCACGCTGTGGCGGCAACCCACATACAAAATAGAGGAAGATTGACACAGATATTAGCTCAGGGTGAATCTTCCTCAGCAAAGAAAATAAAATATATATATATATATATATATATCTTCCACAAAACAAATTAGCCAAAGGAAAACTAGAAGTTAGGAAATAGAAAATACATAAGGAGAGCTATGAAAGTTAATCTTCAAATATGAGAAAGTCATTGTATAGCAATGGAATAGATAGATTACTTCAATGGATAAAAGTTATCAAGAAGAAAGATCTCTAAACACTCAACAGAGTACTAACAAGGCAGTGAAATTTCACTACCTCTAGAGGATATGTTTACTGGATTAAAACGTTATGAGGTTTTAAAACCCTTTCAGATCTGTGCTGCCTGCTTTTGATTAAAGTTCTGTGGTTCTTTACATCCTTGCACAATTGTTCATGTCCAAAATTTCCCATGATCTCATCCATGATTATCAAAGATCGTAACATAAATGTCTCAACTGATGGCAAAATACCAATTTTTGCTAAGAGGTCTAAGAAGAGATCCAGAAAGTAAATATTCTAGACCAGGGGTTGGCAAACTAGGGTCTGCATGCCAATCCAGCTCACTGCCTGCTTTTAAACAGTCCATGAACTAGTAATGGTTTCCACTTTTTTAATTGGTGAAAACGATCAAATAAGAAAAATATTTCATGATGTGAAAATTATACAAATTCAAATTCCAGTGTTCATAAATATGTTCATTGTAACATAGTCATGCACATGCATTTGTGTCTTGTCTATGGATGCTTTCTTGCTACAACAGAGCTGAGTAGTTGCAACAGAGAGTTTATGTCCCACAAAGCCTAAAATATTTACTATCTGGCCCTTTACAAAAAGATTACTCATTTCTGTTCTAAAGTACTAGAGAACACTAAATCTGTATACTCTGGAGAAGTAATCACCAGTGTGAATAATAATAATAAATTCTGTTATATGGGCTCCAGCAGGGAGAAAGGAAAAGTCTCAAAATATTTTTGCTAGTGGAAAGGAGTCATCACACTCTGAAGTTTGATAAACACTACCTTAGAGTCAAAAGATACCTGAAATAGTTATCTCTAACCCAATTCTCCACGCTTCCGTCTTCTTCTGGTATCTCCTGTCACAGGGAACCATCCAACAAGTTGTAAGGCCAGGAACATAAAAGCTTTGCTCGTCTCTTCCCTCTCCCTCACATACCATATCCACTTCATTAACAGTGCCTGTCAGTTTTACCTCCTACATCTTGTGTATCTGTCCATCCCCGCTATTACTTTCCTAGCCTGAACACCCACGTGCCTGAACTATGACAACTGCTTTTTAAATAATTTCCCAGTATTAATGCTTTAAAATATTTGCTTTATGAAAAAATGACACAAGCTCACTATAAAATACAAAGAAGTACAAAGAAAGTAAAACAAGAATTGGTGAGTCTTAAATATTTATCTGAATAGGTCAAATCTCTATTCTTTGATCACACCATATTCCTTCCTGATCTCTTAATTTCATTGCAATCATCCCTTGGTTGGCTTTATTTTGTTATCAGGTAATATATCTTTCAATAATAACACAAGGGAAAGACACCTTTCTTCTTCTTATTATTATTATTATCATCATCATCATTAAACTTTAAGTTCTAAACCTCACATTGTGAGGTTTGGTATTGCCTTTTCTGAATCAAATTTTGTGGGATCTGAATCACTTTTACTATAAGAAAGGCAATTTTATCATCCATTGAAATATCTTTTTCCACCGGCTCTATTTTCTTCCTGGGAACACAAATTATAGGTCTGTTGATTTCCTTTGTATATCATCCAGAAATACTATTTATCCTATTTTTTCTCTTTATTTTTATGATTTTTCTCAGTTCTCTAAGTTGTTTATCACTGTGTTTTCAGCCAGATTCATTCTACTTTTTACTATCTCTAAATTTTCCTTTGACTCTACAGTTGGTTTTTTTTCCTCTTGCATATCTTCCTGACCTACATCAGTTCCCTTTGGTTCTTCTTATTAGCCTGGCATGTCTTCTTTAAACTCTTCTTTGAGCTCTCATAAAACAAACACAAACATGCACATTTTCACAAAAGCTACAAAAGTGTAGAGAACTACATTCCTGACTCTCTTCTGATTACAAAACTAAAACTTGTTGGATGTTATTTTTATCTTCCTCTCTTTCCAGTTTTTTGTTTGTTGTTATTAGAATGTGTTTATATGTTTCTGCTATTGTTTGCTTATTTCGTTTGTTTTAGTTTCATTTGCAGGATCTCTGCACAGGTCTTGCACTTGCTCCTTTCTGAGCTGTGACTGGTGGCATTTGGCACAGTCTGAAATAGAGGGAGAGTCAGGAGATTCTCCCGGGGCTCTCTACAATTTCCAGTCAGACTCATCTTGATGAACAACTCTCCCAAACTCTGCTGTGTTCTTTTTCACTGGGCACTAGTCTATGCTCGGATTTTGGAAGTGGAGCATTGAAGCTCCTTTATTCACAGACTCTTTGGGTTTTAATCTCCTAATCTCATGTTCTCTCCCCTCCCACCTTACAAACATCTCTCCTCTAGCAGGCTCTCTCATTAGGAGAGGGAAGTTATTAAGTGGTAGAGGTGTCCTCTTAATTTCCTCTCCGCATCACTCTCTGCTCTGAGATGTGGAACTGACCAGTGTCAGTGACTCTCTCTACTTGTTCTTTAATCCAACCAAACTCTTGGATCTTGTTCTACCAATCAAGGGAAGACTGGATAAACTTTTCAGAGATATGGACATATTAAAGACATATGTATTCTACCTGAGATTTAGAATAGCTTGTGTTAGCTCCCGAGCTTGGTCTGTTGTTTTGTACCATATTTGATTATTATTTGGCAGATATTATTCGTAGTTTGTTGTCATCTTCACTACTTGATAATTGCACACACATTTTTTTCTCTCTGTGTGTTTCAAGAAAAATAAACAAAAATACTTTACCAACTTGAACCCTAAGTCCACACATTTGGACTTTCTTCTCTAATCTACTATCTCATGCCAAAGCAATCTTTGCAAAATGTAAATGCAAATGCTACTAACCATCACTCCTTGTGAAACCCTCCAAAGAATTACATTTCTCTTAGACAAGCACTGACACTTGTAACAAAGCCTACACATCACTGTAGGATTTGTCTCCTAACTCCCCAACCTCACCTTGCGGGTTAGCCCCCTTTCTACAGTTCAGATGCATTGGCCTTCTTCCTGTTCTCATTTGCCTCAACAACTTTGTGCATACCGACGCCTTTAAGAGAATGTGCTTTTCCCTACTTACCCACCCCTTTACCAAATTAATAATTCTTATAATTCAGAGGTCAGCCACCCCAAAGTTACTTTCTCAAGGAAAGTGTCTGACCTCCCCACCTTTAGCATAATCTCAAAATTTGCATCTTTTTTCAAAACACTTATCAGAGTTGAGACATTACAGATATATTCATTAAATGAATGATTGAATGAGAAAAATTAATGACAGAGTAATATCTTAATAACTGTATTTTACCATCTGAAATCATTGATGAAAGAATTTTAAGTAAATAATATTAAGCAATAGTCATTTAACAATTACCATTAATATGATTTTGATATGATTATTCATTCACTAAGATCTACATTGTATGATGTTAGTGATTTTGCTTGATTTCTTATGAAAATTATCCTCATATACTCTTTGCTCCTGTGCTCACACACTCTCTGTCTGTCACCCCCTCACCTTCTCTCTTTCTCTATGTATATGATAGATAGATACATGGGTACACCCTCACGTATATGTGTATGTATATATGTGTGTGTATAACTTAACTTGTAATGAATTAGATAAAACCCTATCACGTGAACACTCAAGACGATATTAAGAACATAGCAAACTTATGATAAGTTCCAGTCTCTAATTCTTATGACCCCAAACAAAGCCACATCTCTGAATTCATGTGCCAATAAACTATGAAGCATCAGACTAACTTGTTCAGTTTTCAATATGATAAAGTATTTTCTCAAACTTGATACTGCATTTTATTGTAAAGTATACATTATCTACTTCAGGCTACAATGCATCTGCCAACTATTACTTCTATCAGTGTGAAATCTAACATCAAGAATATTTAAAAAACGGACTTAAAAATCTATATAGACAATATTCCAAATGTCAATCTATCTTTAGATCTGATTCATGAAAAAATCATCTTTAGTTTGAATGTTAGGACTAGAATACAATGCTTATGTCTACACTGCTTTCTTCCTTATGTTGCCAAGTTGTGAACAGTACACATTAAAGACCAATGAATAGTAAATTGGAATATTAGTGCCAAACTGCAGTAGCTGCTTCTGTTTTCCTGCTTTCCATCAACAAAAGCCCTTAAGAACGGCATTTCTTAAGCATTACAGGCTATCTTAGCCTTCCACACACCCCATTATTTGCTGTTCACCAAACCAGTTTGCTTCCTTTGACTGTTTTAATCTTTGGCTGAATCACCTTCTTTGATACAGTCATGAATTTAAAAGCTATGTAACTTAATTTTCAAAAATAAAAAGTTTATAAAATCTTAGTTTTTAATGTAATTTAAACTAATTTCACTTATTGAAAACATTTATATTCAATCATTTCTGTGGTAAAGACCTCTCTTCTTTCCACCCACATGGTTTATAGCACACTAGCCGTGTCCTGTGCAGCAAGAAGGGAGCCTGCCCTTAGGAAAAGCTAGAAAGCATCCTGTGGGTCTTTGTCAACTTCACTGCTCTCTAACGTCCACTGCCATTTGATCCAGCACTCTTTCTCTCTTTTCCATTCAACAAAAACTGCTCTTATGTACCACATCTTCTTTATCCATTCATCCATTGATAAGCACTTGGATTGCTTCCATGTCTTGGCTATTGTGAATAATGCTGCAATGAACATATGATATATATAAAGGAATACTACTTAGCCCTAAAAAAGACAAAATCATGCCATTTGTGACAACATGGATGGACCTTGAGGGTATTATGCTAAGTGAAATAAGTCAGACAGAGAAAGACAAACACCATATGATTTCACATGGATAAGGAGAACAGACTAGTGGTTACCAGAGGGGAAGGGGGTAGGAGAAGGGCAAAAAGGGTAAAGGGGCACATATGTATGGTGACAGTTAAAAGCTAGACAATTGGTGGTGAACACGATGCAGTCTATACGGAAACTGATATATAATAAGGTACACCTGAAATTTATACAATGTTATAAGCCAATATGACCTCAATAAAATAATTAAAAAAAAAACCACTCTTAGTTCCTGCCACATGTCTAACAAAAATCTCTCAATAATAGATATCTGACTTGCAAATCAATTGTTTGGAGGATAGGCCTTTACTATACTTACTGGAATACATGGGCTGAAGGATGGACATAAAGTTATGGCAGGATGTGGGTCACATACAATTCCTCCCATCCATGCTCAAGCCCATCCTGCAGTCCTCTGGGTATCTCAGCTTGTTCTCTCCTCCCTCCCTTCTGAGGCGAGGCTCATTTTTTCCTTATCCCACTTGAATCTGAGCCCAACCATAGAAATTACTCTGCAAATTTACTTACCATTCTGGTTCCATTCTATTTTTTTCTTTCTTAAGACATTTCTCCAAACCCTTTCAATTTTCTACTTGATCTCCTCTCTCTTTCTTAGTCTCTGTCCCTGACTGATATTTCTCACACCCCACCTTCCCACCTGCCAAAACACTCATCCTTGGATATATAATTACTAATTTTTTTCTCTCATCAAGGCAGCTGGCATCTTTGAGCAGTAGCCAATGTTTGTCATGTGAAAATTCTTGGGACAGACAATAAGGTAGGTGGAAGGAAGGAGAATGGAAGTTTAATATGGGTAGTTGAGGTTTCTGCAAGAGAAATTACTTTATTTGAAAGTGAAAGAGACATCAACAAATTGGATGATTTGGCCTAATGGGTGTAAGGTTTACTTTATTTTGTTGTTGTTGTTGAATAGAAATAGTCTTTTCTTTTTCTTTATTTTTAAATGGACTTTATGTTTTAAGGCTGTTTTAGGCTCATAGCAAAATTGAGCAGAAAGTACAAAGAGTTTCCATATACTTCCTACCCCCACAAATGGCACAACCTTCTCCATTAATAACATCCCTCACCACACGGTACATTCGTTACAATCAATGAACCTACATTAGCACAATACTATCTCCCAAAGTCCATAGTTTACATTACAGTTCTCTCTTGGTGTTGTGCATTCTGGGGGTTTTGTAACATATATGGGTAATGTAAAATGATCTGTATCCACCAATGTGTGATCGTGCAGAGTAGTTTCACTGCCCTAACAATATGCTCTGCCTATTCATACCTCCTTCCCCTTCTACCCCTTGGCAACCACTGATCTTTTTACTATCACTATAGTTTTGCCTTTTCCATAATGTCATACAGTTGGAATCTTACAGTATATAACCCTTTCAGTTTGGCTTCTTTCCTTTAGTAATATGGATTTAAGTTTTCCTTATTTTTTTTATGTCTCGATAGATGATTTCTTTTTAATACTGAATAATATACCATTGTCTGGATGTATCACAATTTATTATCCATTCGCCTACTGAAGGATATCTTGGCTGCTTCCACGTTTTGGCAATTATGAATAAACTGCTATAAGGATCCATGCACAGGTTTTTGTGCTGGCGTAAGTTTTCAACTCCTTTGGGTAAATACCAAAGAGTGCGATTGCTGGATTATATGGTAAGAGTACGTTTAGTTTTGTAAGAAACCACTAAACTGCCTTCCAAAGTAGCTTCACCATTCTACATTCCCATCAGCAACGTATGAGAGTTCCTGTTGTTTTACATCCTCACCAGCGTTTGGTGTTGTCGATATTCTGGATTGGGTCCATTCTAACAGCTCTGTAATGGTACCTGATTGCTATTTTAATTTTCATCTCCCTGATAACAAATCATACAGGACATCTTTTTAGGTACTTTTTTGTCGCTTGCATATCTTTTTTGGTGAGGTGTCTCTTAAAGTCGTTAGCCCATTTTTTAATTGGCTTGTTTGTTTTCTTATTGTTGAGTTTCCAGAGTTCTTTGTATATTTTGGATGAGTCCTTTATCAGATGTGTCTTTTGCAAATATTTTCTCCCAGTCTGTTGTTTGTCTTCTCATTCTTTTGACATTGTCTCTCACAGAGTGGAAGTTATTAATTTTAACAAGGTCTAGCTTATCAATTATTTCTTTCATAGATTGTGCCTCTGGTGTTGTATCTACAAGGTTATTATCATACCTAAGGCTAGGTTTTCTCCTATGTTATTTTCTAGGAGTTTTATAGTTTCATGTTTTACATTTTGGTCCATGATCCATTTTAAGTTAGTTTTTGTGAAGGGTGTAAGGTCTGTTTCTAGAGTAGTCTTTTTGTATGTGGACATCCAGTTGTTCCAGTACCATTTGTTGAAGTTCTCTATTCTGTTTCATTGATCAATTTGTCTATTCTTTCACCATTACCACACTGTCTTCATTATGTAGCTTTTTCAGTAACTCTTGAAGTCAGATAGCGTCAGTTCTCTTTATTCTTTTACTTGAATATTGTGTTGATTATTCTGGGTCTTTTGCCTCTCCATAAAAACTTTAGAATCATTTGTCAACATCCAGAAAGTAACCTACTAGGATTTTGATTGGGATCGTTTTGATCAACTTCATTTCTACTAACTAAAAGAATATTAACTTTTACCTAAGGAAATATCTAGTGATGAAAATTCAGATAGCATATAACTAGAGACTGAGGGTAGAATACCATTATTTTGAGGTAAAAGAGATTTTCTGATGACTTCCAAATTTACCATGTAACAGTACACATGATCTGTTCATTCATAAGGTTAGCCTTGGAAAGGAAAATTGAAAAATAATTCCAGGAAAAGATTGCCACAAAGAAAATATCAAAACTCTCCTGCTGTTTTTGCACTCCTTTCATAATTTCAAAAACAACTTGAATCACGAGGAAGTTTGCTGTATTACATAAAGATCTCTATGGCAGTGTACTTAAATAACTGTGATTTTCATTCATAATTGGCATGCCCCAAAAATGTAGCCACATTAGCAATAAGAAGCACATGTATGGAGCTACTCTAATGAGGACCAAAAGAAACATTATGGAAATCCAAAAACAAAATTCCAGAATGGATGAATATTAATGTGAAATTTAAATAATAATGGCCTAGCAATGGAATCAACATATAACATTAGTCTTATTTGTATCTATGCTAATTTAAATACTTCAAAGATATTATAATTTTTATTGCAATGAGGTGTAGTATTTTAGGCTTAGCTTTTTTTTTTTAAACAATTAATCAGCCATCAAGAGTGACCTTGTTAAAAAAAGGGTGATGCACAGAGGAAATTTTTTTATTATTATCCTTTTGTTTTCTTTATTAATGTATATCTCCACTTTGGCATAAATATCTTCTTGGATTCTCTTTAAGATTTATATCTAAATATAATATTTTAGTATCACAAATTATAGACCAAAGAAATCAGCATCCTCTCTTTGTTTAGAAAAGTGACTATATTTCATAACAGCAGAGCAGCATACAATTCAAATGCACAGAAGATAAACACAGTCATGTTTTAGAATTTAGCTTATACAAAAGTTAACTCCACATTAACAAAGAATCTTTTTGAAGTACCACAGGAAAAACTGACTTTCAATTAAGCCTAAAGCATACACAAACAAGTCTAATTAGTCCAGTCCTCTAAATATGATCTGCAATTACGAGATAAATCTACCCACAGAGATTTATTAAACCTTATCATTTTTGAACTGAAACTTCAATGAGCCTGCCTTTAGCTGCACCCTGCAGTGACTGGCAAGGTTTTCCTAATCCTTCTGCTTCCTCAGGTGCACTTTCCAAACAAAATTCTATGAAGAAAATGATTTTGTGTTATTATTGCCACTGGAACTAGATTCCGCCAGTTAGCCCCTTTTTGTTTTTCTGTCCTAGATTTCCGCTCTTCCATTTTCTTAACCATCAACAACTAGAAATTTTACAGAGGAAGGAGTTTACTGCTTTTGACATTCATTTAATGCAATCACAAATGTTGGAGTTGGGCATAAGCACCAAATTGTCACGTAGGAACAGATACATGTAGTGAAAGTGTGGTTCTGAGTAAACCCACTATGCTGCATTCATGATTACACTAGTCGTAGGATGGCCCAAAATGTGAAAGAAGCATCGATTTGAAGGCATATGCTACCCAGAAAAACCAACTTGAGAAAGGGGGTCACGTACACATGATAGAAAGAATAGTTGATTAGTTCATCTTGTCCCCAAAGAACAATCTTCTCAAAACATTGGGAAATGCTGTGTTCATATTTTCTTTCACTGTCCAGGAAATAAGTTTTCCTTGATTTTTAACAATGTTACCAAGAAAAAGAATCTTTCTTTGCTTAATGCCTGAATTTTTCTATTAATAAAGTCACTGAGTTGGATCCAACTAAATATCACAAACGACCATTTTTCCTCTTTAGCAGATAAAAAGGATCCTCCTGGTTCGAGATACTTTTAGTTCTTTTGTTGGCTGCCATGATGAGAATGTTTCGATTTGTTGACATTCTCACCCACTCCTCTCCTGTGAAATGTCTACCAGCTAACTAATAGAAGTTAGGGGTCAGAGCAAATTGAGGTAGTCTATGTGCAGATTATGTGATAACCTTGATTTCATTCATAATGTAAACTTAAAAACTGATCACACGTAAGTAAATAAATCATTAAGTTGAGAATGTGTGTCAAAAAAGCACCAACCACTAATTAGCTGATATATCACTTGATAAGAATCAGTTTCTCAACTTTAGCAATGGCTCACACATTCATGTTTATATGTGTGAGTATTTCTGCTGGCAGCATTGGGGTGAACTTCTCATCTCCTCTGTTATATTACAAGCTTTATCTGCGTGAGAATCAGGCATTTGATTTTTAGGCAAGTAATGTAACATTAGTACATAATGCACACAGAGTAGCTATTCAACACATCTAGTTGTTGGTAGTGATGATAATGTTGACAATGATAACATTAAGTCTTGCAGACTACCATTTTTATTTCTGTCATTATCTGGCTAAAAGGTATATCTGAAGTTCCTGCCTTTTTTTTTAAATACACTTAGATTGTTATAACCTAGGAGATTAGGTATAAATTCTGATCGCATTGTGTCCTCCTCTGCTAAAGTTGTATTAGTTTAAAAATTGGAACACATAATAGATGTTATAGATGCTGAAAAGTTTGATGTCTGCTATTACCGGTATGTATTGATTGATTCCTTTGGACTGCTTCACCAGTCTGACAGCACACAAAAATTTTAATAGAGAAAAGTACTTAGGAACATTCATTCCACAAACTACTCGGTTTGAAAAATGAGCATCTTGATGGTCCGGTATTTTTTGCATGTTTCATAATTCCTTACAAAAATCAACTCTTGATTTTATGTTTTATTCAGTTAAATTAATACATATTTATTGACCAGTTTGTACAGATACTTTGCTAAGCAATGGAGATAATAAAGATAACAAATGAAAATAACAGATATTTACACAAAAGCAAGCTAAAACCTTCATGAAGGCAACAATCTAGTCCGTTATATTCACTGTTGTATCCTTGGTATATATAGACACTAAAATATTTGCTGAATGAAAGAATGTGTCAGATGATTTTTTTGATCCTGTTTATTTAGTCTCCACTGATTCTGTATATGTCAGCCATCTTCATTCTCATTCATCAGGAAATAAAAGTCTCTCCAATTATTCTTCTCTGATATCATCCCAGAACCCACTCTCTCCCTTGGAATATTTACTCCCTCCTTTTTCTACCCTGCTTAGCACATGGCTGGAAAGTGAAAGAACTTGATTTGACATACTATGTATGTGGCCCCCAAAGCCCATCTTATTCTCCTATTGCATTAATTCTATTTGTAGAAGAAATACACACACACAATATGACAAAATAATATGTAGTCAATGTACTAGTGGTATATATTTTAAGATTTTATATGAGCAGAGAAAAGGCAATGTTTGATTCAGCCTGGGAAATGGGCAAAGAAGGCATCACAAAGACAGTGAGCTGTATCTAGTAAGTGTGTATAATCCAGCTGTTTGCTGGATTATAGCACAGGCTACATGTGGGGAGTGTGGGGAAATGAGGTTGGAAGAGGGGGCAACCAGATCATTACAACTCTCTCATGCCTTGTTACTGTGTATCAAGTTTATCCTCTAGTCTATGGAAAGGAATTGAGGAGTTTTGATGAGACGAGCAACGTGCACAGAATTTTATTTTATGAAGAACATCTTCTCAGCAGGATTGAGGTGGGGGATCACATGGATAGGATGTCGAAACAGGGAGACCAGTTTTATAACTCTCACTATCGTGCAGATGAGAGGTAATGAGAGACTGAACCAAGGAAGTCACAAGAAGGATGGAAAGCAGGAAATAAAATACCTGTTAGTGTGAGATAGAGTTGGCAAGATGTGATGATTGACTATATGCAGAGGGTGAAGGATGGGGAGGAATCTGAGTGTCACTGAGGTTTCTGGTTAGAGCAAATGAGTGGACAGTACTTTCCCTTATTACAATGGGAAATTCAGAAGGAGGAGATAATAATCAGCCCTTATACTAAACTATATTTCTGAGCATGTTGTTTACAAATAAATATATTTAATGAGGATTATGGGCTGTTCTCACTTTTCCCACTTTGAATTTTATCACTTGCTTATTTGGTGCTGCCTACTCAAGACCAATACTTCACTGCTAACCGATTCTAGCTACCATCTGAAAGTTTCTGCCATTATCCCAACCAGCAAGGGCTGCAATGCAGACACAAGTGATTGCTCTTTGCCTTGTAGTGGTCCTTTTTAGAAACGTGATATCCAGGATAAAAATGTTAACAACTATTAACAGGTGAACTGATTTAACCAGTATAATTTATTTTGCCCCGATTTATCATTTTTCCAAAGTCTTGAAATTGGAACACATAAGGGAATATTGTTGCGAGAATTACCACAGAGAGATGACAGATGGTGGTGCTGACTGAAATATAACCAAACAGAAAACCAAAGAAATTTCATGTCTGAACTGGCTTGAATAGTGTTCTCCTAAAATTCATGTCTACCCAGAACCTCAGAATCTGACCTTATTTGGAAATAGAATCTTTGCAGATGCAATGAATTAAGTTTAGAAGCGGTCATATTTGGTTAGAGTAGGTCCTAGTTGAATGACTAATGTCTTTACAAGAAGAGAAAACAGAGACATAGAGAGACACACAGGAAGGACACTATGTGATGATGGAGGCAAAAGTTGGAGTGATGGGTTTACAAGCAAGGAAACCCAAGGATTGCTGGCAACTACCAGAAGCTTGGAAGAGGCAAGGAAGGCTCCTCCCCTAGAGCTGTCAGAAAGAGCGTGGCCCTGTCAACACATTGATTTCAGACTTTTAGCTTCCAGAGCTGTGAGAGAATAAATTTCTGTTGTTTTAAACCATCCAATTTGTGGTAATTTGTTACAGCGGCCTTAGGAAACTAATACAATTTCTAAAATATGTGTATATAATATTTTTCTCACCTAATTCCAAAACAGATGTGAAAGTAATGACAATAAAATCACATATAAAATATACCTATTGAACAAAAAGTCAATTGTGTTAGAATTGTAATTTTGTAGCTGGATGAAAGATTGGAGGTCATCACATTCAGGAGAACTTATATTCTGATTATAAATACACCGGCTATAGACATTGGACAGTAAGCTCTTTCCCTACTCTTTCCAATAACAGGAAACAAAAAGAACAAGCAAACGAAAGAGAAAACCACTGAAGTACAAGTAAAAGAGAGAGAGAATGTTTGCATAAAACATGGGCAATATAGATATGTTTCATTGTCAAACAACAGGACATATCCACCTTCACCTAGAGAATTCATATTTTTCTTGATAATAAATTTTAAAAGAAATCCATTTAGCATAAGGACAGGCAACCTTATACTTCAATGGTTCCTATAACTGTATAGGATAGAACAATAATTGTTGTTCATGGACATGACCCTGAATCAAGAAAAGGTTGCACTCAATGTATTCTGTTTCATAAAGCAGGGACTGTCTAATACATTTATGAAGTGGATATAAGTGAGCCTGAAAGAGATGACTGACAGTTTTGGTCATGTCTAGTGTCAGTGGGAGAAGAATTGGCAATATGACAGAGGATGTTCAATGCGGTAAGGAGGGGCAATATGACAGCTGGGTGCAAAGGTGGTAGGGGGCTGCAGATTGATGGAGAAAGGATGGTTATCAAAAGGACAGAAACTGGAAGTGACTCTTTGCCAGAAAAAAAAAATGTTGTAGAGGGAAGAAGGATGCCAATCTCACACTGGGGAATGGGAGCAGCGGAAGGGCAAAGAGTGGCAAGACAGAAAGAAAAGTTTTATTCATTTCCTAGGTGCCTCCACTAAGTATTTAAGCAACATCATTATCTACCACTTACTGAGTACTATCTATGAACCAGCCACAATGCTAAGCTTTTTAGATACATCATCTCCTTTAATCTTCAAAACAAGCCAAGGAAGTGAACATCATTATGCCCATTTTATGGAGGTCAGGAAACTTGTCCAAAACCACCTACCTAGTAAATGACAGGGACAGGATTGGAGGGCAGGCATCATTGACCTCAAAGGATACCCTCTTAACCGTTCCCCTCTAAATCAGTGGATTTCAGAGTAACTCAAAGAGTCAAGCAAACAGCTGTGACTGCCAGAGATATGATGTAGCTACCTGTGAATCTTGAAGGGTTATACCTGTAATTGAATCCTTAGGGAAGACTATAGAGGTAAAAGGGTAGAGAAAGGACCTCTAGAAATGCTGAACTAGAAAAACACTCTGCTTATTTATGATTGAAAAAAGTGCAGATAGACTAATAAAAGAGATTCTAGTGGCATGGGGTAATTACTTATTCTAAACGCCATTTATGGAATTCTTTTAATGTTATATCAATTTAATGTTACTTTTTATTAATTATTTTTCCCAAAACACTGGTGATTACCTACTTTTGTTTTGAGTAGACTACATCTGTCTTTTATTTGAGATTCTTTCTGTCAAACTCAGATTAAAGATCTGAGGTCAAAGAATTTCAGCTATACTGAGAAAAAGCTAGGTGTTCTGAGAAGTTGGAAACTGCATCTTTAGACATACAAACTTTAAAACTATGCCTAGATTTACAAGAATCAGCTGTCCTAGAAAATGGTCATGTGCCACCAAAGGCTATATTTCAGGAAATTTGGGGATAGGTGCTCTCACAGCTGTATTGTACATTTTAGAGAGATTTGTACTAAAAATGACTAAAATATGGATTAGTAGGTGAATAGGTGCAGCTTTCTCCCAGAACATTTACTTCCAGATAATGGCAAATAAGTAAGACATTACTAAATAAGCTGAGTGAAAATTACATTGTCATTGAACTATTTGTGAGTCTATCTTTATATATTTACACCCATGTCTGTTTAAAGAATAAAATTGATGTTTTGTTTAAAAGGAAAAAAATGCTAAAATAATAAAATTCAAATGAGTTTAATAGATAAATTTATGAAATAAAAAGATTGATTAAATGTGGTTCAGGTTCTAAAACCCTATGACTAAATGTCCTGTGTCCTTCAAACACGTGAAGTTGTTTGATGTATTTCCCATGGGGTGTGGAAAGTCTAACACGATAAACTCATGGGGCAAATTTTGAGGTACTCTGTATTTGTTTAGAAAACTAATGCATTTGTAAATCCTCACTCTTAATAGACAGAGAGTTATATGGCTCCAGGTATTTGATTTTAGTGTTTACACTGAATGACTTACCCAAGGAATCACTAAATCCTCACCACACTTTGCCTAAGAAAGCAGAGTCAGAAAGTTCCACGTACAATGATCTGCATACATTGTTTAGTGTTGGGCTCCCATGGCATGAAGGACGGTCATGATTTGGGGGGGAGGGGAGTCGGATAAGTGGTCCTCCTTGACAGAGTGACCTTGTTTAATGCCCTCTGTGCCGTTCACTCCTCCGTTCTTGATCAGCCAGTTCCATTTATCATTCTAATTAGGCAGCATCTTGCCAGCTCAATCAGCCTCAATTACTTTAGGCCTCATTAGTGACTGACATTCTGTAACAAGTGCATGTTTGAAGGAGCAAGGTCAGATAAAGAAGTTGGGTACATAGAGAGTGAACACATTCCTATCTCTAGGCATGAGGCTTTTAGTTTTGACAAGACATTCATAAGATATTCAAACTTTTTATGTCACAATCAGATTATAGCTTTCTGGTCAAAAATATTTTGCTTATGTTTAGCATTATCTAAATGCTCCCAAAAATTGATGTCTACAGCTCTGGTCAGAGAATTTAAAACAGTGTTGAAGTTTACAGGTAACAGTTATCTATTGTAGAAATTGATTCTCCTGTGGCATTTATTTTTGTTTCATAGAAGGTGATCTGGCTAAATAAAACAGAAAGAAAAAAAAAATCTTCAGAATTTATGGTCAGTGGGTGAGATTTTCATCATTTTCATTTACTTAAACCTAGAAGAACATATGTAACATGAAATCACTGCACTTGATAATTTTTCTGTGTGTGTGTGTGAGGAAGATCAGCCCTGAGCTAACATCCATGTCAATCCTTCTTTTTTTGCTGAGGAAGACTGGCCCTGGGCTAACATCCATGCTGATCTTCCTCTACTTTATGTGGGACACCACCACAGCATGGCCTGACAAGCGGTGTGTGGGTGTGCACCCGGGATCCAACCGGGCCGCCAGCAGCAGAGCGTGGGCACTTCACCGCTAAGCCACGGGGCCAGCTCTCTGCACTTGATCATTTTTAGATAACATCAAAAACTAGAGCAATATTCGTGATATGCTATTAAGTAAAAATCACAGACTTTTAAAGATGAATATAGCTATGTAAAATATCGACACGTATGGTCAAGTTCTAGAAAGTAATGTGAAAAAAAATGGTAAACTGGTAGGATTATTATCATTTTACTTTGGGTTGTACAAGGTTAGCATTTTTCAAGATTTTTAAGATTTTCTTTTTTTTTTTAAGTGCAGGTCCGGAACTCTATACTCAAGGTACGAATTTTCTTGTTTTTCGTTTCAAAATCTTGTAAAGAACCTGTTATTTGTTTCCTAAGAGTGGAGGAAAGTTAATGCAACACAACATGATTCCATCTGATAATCTGTTAATAAATCTTACTATATACTAGGCACCAATGATTTGAGTTTGTATGAAACAAAATCTTTGCTTTCTAGGGGCGCACAGATTAAAAGTGAAGACAGACATACAAACAAGTAATTACCAGGTAAAGTGATATGTACAACAATGGCGTATCAACAGAACATTGAGGAAGAGACATCTAACTCTGCCAAAGGTTACCACGGGTGGCAGCACAGAAGAAGTGCGATTTACAGAAACTTTGAAAGAAGCAGACATGTTTAAAAGGTGGATAGAGGGAGTGGGAAAGAACCAGGAAGAGTTGTTTCCCCAGCATGGGAAGGAGATAGCAAGGAGAGGAAGAGGACGAGTGTTGGTCCAGCAGGAGCAGTGTGGGGCAGAGTGGCTGGCGGGAAGCTCGGAGCAGAAGCCAGGCAAAAAGGACCTTCATCTCGGGAAAGGGAAGCCCACATGTCCTGGGCTTTGCCCTCAAGAGTAGACAGTCTCGTTAATTAGCTACAGAAACTGAGGTTCCAACCTTTGCTCCTTAAGATTTCACCTGTCTTCCCTGCTTCAACTGCCATAGGCTACTAACCCCTTAGTTGTAGCCTAGGCTTCTGGTTCTGAATTTGGGTCCAGATATTTTATTTGTTCCATACACTTTGACTCAGGAATAAGCACTTTTATAACTTGACCTCAGGGCTGGTCTTGTCTCTCCTGATTCTGGTCCGGATGCCTGCCATGCCTACAGTAGAGTCCCCTCCCTCCCAGTTCCTCTCTGTTCCCTAGGTCAACCAGAACCTATTTTTCAGTTCATAAATATTATGCTATGTTTATGGAAAATTATGCTATTCAATGGAACTGTACATTGTTTAATTGAAGTCTACATTAGCAAATAAAATCTATAATATATTCTAACAATGAGGTTAAATAATGTTCAAAAATATTCCTATAAATCCATTGTAGTATCTCCATAGAGAGGCTGCTTAAAACTGTTCCTTTTTCAACAATTATAATTGCTGTTTTCGTTTTTTTCTTTAAGAAAAATGTCATCAGGAAAATTGTTGTCATGTTTACAGAACAGAATTGAAGTATACTTGTAAGTTGATAAATATAGAGATCTTTTCTGAGAAGAAATTCCAAATATGAGAATTTGTTTAAAACTTTCAATTTTCCTATCAGAAGAATTAAACATGCTTTCAGGTTTCTTCAAAGAAATGAGTCACAATATGCAACGTGCACTCATGATTAGTAGAAAATTATCCTACAATAAGAATCATTTTCCATGCCTGAGCAAATTCCCTATGAGAAACTAGACACATCAAAAAGACGTCATCCTTTTCAACTCTCAAAAACAAGACACTCAATGTACGAAATAATGACTTCAAAGTATTAAGTTCAGTGACCTGAATGATATTAGTTCAGTTTAACATTTAACCTATTGTACTTGGAAAATTAAGCAAGAAAATGTGTTGTTAGGTATTCCATATGTGCCAAATAGATAAGAAGGGGGCTTGATTACATCACTACACTGCAAAAAATAGAGTACTCTTATGAGTAATGTAAACTTGGTTCTTTTTTAATCCCTGCTAATCCATGAGTAAGATTTGGATGCTGGCAAAAGGAGCAAGTTTTATGTGCAGCCACCCTATTATCTCTACTCCCTCCACATTCCTCTTCGTTTCCCTAAATTCTCACTCTGCTCTGAGAAGGTATGGCTTTAATTGCAGCCACTGTTTTTCATCTTCAGCAGGACCTGTGAAGCTTAGCTACATTTCTCCTAAGTTCTTCTAACCATTGCTCAATCTCCACCCTTCATAATATGACAGTCTTTTCTTTCCTTCTGCCATGAATTGATTAATGTGATCCCCACTCTTAACCTGTGCTTCTAAGAGCACTTGGTGTGTGTAACCTAGTAAACATCAGATAAAAGCCTACGGTACAGCTCATTTGCAGCACTAGTTTGGTCCTGGCTGAGAAAATACACTGGAACAGATCCAGCGGTGTGTATAAATCAATTCTGTTCACACCCCTGAAAAGCTGCCCATTGCTGCCAGCTTGAGCTGTTGGCAGATGGAGGCTATGTGTGAAAACTTCCGCAGTTGTTTGCACCGTTCCTAAAAAATATAAAGAGAATTACAGCAAAGAATAGTGGAAAACATTTCAGCTTCATGCACTACTGCTCCAGCTGCAACCTTTGGTTTTAACATGATACGGAACAACCAGTAAAGCCACATAGAGAAGTTTGGATCTGCCACAGGACTTTAATTTATCTATTTCATTTGCTTTTGTGCTTAATGGGTCATAATTTGCTTTCATCTATAGAAAATTTCATAACTCTTTATGCATATCTCAAAGATTAAAGTGCAGAGTGAGATTACAAAGAATTTTATGAAGCATGAACTGCTATACACAAGCTTAAATACGGGACAGTTTGCATGCCACTTCGCTTGTGTTACCTCCAGCAATAAAGAAGAATAGCACATATCAAAATTTTCCTTGAGTTATTATGGAGGATTTGTATTTTTGGAAAATTTTTTTTGTCCATATTTCTGCCACCACATACTTCTCAGTTAAGAACTGAAAAAAAAATAAAGTACTATTATTAATTCTAAGATAGCATAAGCCAGTTAACCGAAAAACACTTAGTGAGCACCAAAGCCCATAATCTTTGTGACTATCATTAGAACAATGAAAGAAGCTTCTAGGTAACACTACCATTGTCGTTTATATATTGTAAATTCTTTTCTCAGAAGTGATTTAAACAATTTTTTAAATATTTTTATTTTTGGAAGAACAAGTACATCACTATCAACAAGACTAAAATAAGTATCTAATGTGTATTTGTTCCATAGTCCAGAAATCCAATGAAGATGGTCATTCAGAGTGTTGAAGGCAAATAATGCTGAATGCAGAGTTGGCACATGGATTTTCTCTCGTGCCAACTCTCATCAACGATTGGTGGCTCCCTGGAGCAGTAGGTCAAGCAGGATTCTCAGGCCTTACCAAGGCTGAGCTGAAAAAAGCCTTGATTTGTTACTGATGTCTGACGGTATCATGGGCAGGACAGTTGCTGAAGGTCTCCTGTCTACATATTTTGAAAAGAATACATCTTCACAGACCAGAGTGAAATAAAAGTATGATGGGGATCAGAGACTGAGAAGAATAGTAAACACAAATTTGAAAATGACATCATGTGTATTTGTTAGTTTTTAAAAATCAGTTAATGACACTGGCAACATGGAATGAAAGAGAAGTTGGACAAACAGCCAAAAGACATTTTATAAGAAAATAGATTTTCTTACAAAATTGCCAGGTAACCTCAGAGTTTATATCCTGATTAAGCCCCATAAATGAAAATCCTTTGCCCTGTTATAAATGTCTGTCATGATTAATCAGCTGATACTTAAGTCAGCCCTCAAATGCTTAATAGTTATTTGCTGATTGAAGGGCATGGGAGCTGCCCAAGAGTATTTGATCGACTTGCTTTTAAGAGGAGGGCAATATTAAAGGTTACTTTTTAATCATGGCCTATTACAAAGTCAACCAGATAGGAAATATTGCCAGTATTATCTAGAAGTACAAGATCGTATTCCTGGATTCTTGAAGCAGAAAGTGACTAAGCGAAAGTTTATTTTTAATTGGGATCCAATACTACTCCAATTTTGGAAGCCGTATCAAGAAGAATAATTCGCCTGCGAAAATTTAAGAGTCCTGAGTCAGAAATACTAGGGAAAATCCTGTCCAATCTATTCTAAGCTGCAATTCTATTTCCTCTGGCCCAGAGAACACCACTGTATTAGTCAGGATTCTCCAGAGAAACAGAACCGATAGGAAGTATATATACACAAATAAAAATTTATTTTAAGGGATTGGCCTATGTGATTGCAGAATCTGGAAAGTCCAAACTGTGCAAGATGGACCAGCAGGCTAGAGATCCAGGAAAAGCCAATATTGTAATTAAAATTCAAAGGCCCTCTGTTGCAGAATTCCTTTCTGCTTGGGGGACATCAGTCTTTTGTTCTAGTCAGGCCTTCAACTGATTGAATGAGGCCCATCACATTATGGAAGGCAATTCACTTTACTCAAAGTCCACCAGTTTAAATGTTGATTTCATCCAAAAACGCCCTCACAGAAACATCCAAAATAGATTTGATCACATATCTGGGCACCATGACCCAGCCAAGTTGACACATGAAATTAACCATCACAACCACCAACCAGAGAGAGGCAAGAAAGAGCAAAAGTCCAGATTGCTACATCCCTATTACATGAAGGCATCATGGAAGCTAGGACCGTCTCATCTCCTTTGCTTGAGGATTCAATTAAATTAAGTTCATCAACTATTCATTGCACATAATGACACATTGTTTTTCATAAAAATGATTGCAACAATATCTTCCATCCCTTATGCTCTTCTGCAATGTGACCTTGATATTTCCCCATGAAGGGGAGGGGTCTAATTCCTTTCTTTTTGAATCTGAGCTGTTCTTAGTGATTCAGGCGTAACCAATAGAATTCAGTGGCAGTGACACTGCATGATTTCAGAAAAAGTCATGAACTCTATGTTGGTCATTTGAACACTCACTCTCAGGACTCTTCCTCTCACAGTTGCCATGCTTTGAGAAGCCAAAGACACATGGAGAGACCAAGTAGGGCCTCAGGTCTACAGTCACAGCTAAACCCACACTTTGAGTCATCTCAACTCAGATGCGAGAGACATGAGTGCAGTCACCTCTGATGACTTCAGCCCCCAGCCATTCCAATCAGCCATCAGTGTGTTCCCAGTCGAGGCCCTGGACAATATGCAGCAGAAAGAAATCCCCATGATGCTCTGTCCAAATTCCTAGCCGCAGAATACTTGAGCATGTTAAAGTGGTTGTTGCTTTATGCTACTGAGTTTGGGGTAGATAACCAGAGCAAGTGACTACTGTGTGTAGGCAATATACTAAGCACCATGAGAGATAAAAAGTAAAATAAAATTAAAAGTTATTGATGTTTGGGCCGGCCCCGTGGCTTAGCAGTTAAGTGCGCGCGCTCTGCTGCTGGTGGCCCGGGTTCGGATCCCAGGCGTGCACCGACGCACCGCTTCTCCGGCCATGCTGAGGCCGCGTCCCACATACAGCGACTAGAAGGATGTGCAGCTATGACATACAACTATCTACTGGGGCTTTGGGGAAAAAAAGGAGGAGGATTGGCAATAGATGTTAGCTCAGAGCCGGTGTTCCTCAGCAAAAAGTAGAGGATTAGCATGGATGTTAGCTCAGGCTGATCTTCCTCACACACACCCAAAAAAAAGTTATTGATGTTCTACCTAGGAGTTAAAAATATAAAGACATAAAGTAAAAGGTTCCGGATAAAATAAAGAAGATCTCTCTTTTTTTATTCCAAAAAAATACCAGTTCCTAAGCTTCAGAGGTATATCACACTTATTATTAATAAGTGACATGCGTAATATCAGTGTAACAGTAATATTTTTATACATAGTACTTTCTTTAAAAAATAAACATAAACACAGTTTGATTTTTACAACTCTGATCACTGGCTGTGTGTCCTCTCTGTCTCTTTGCAATCTTCTTTTGACATTTTTCTACATTGTATAAAAGTAACCTCAAAACTGTCAGAGACAATGGCTAGCTACAGTCACTATTACCAGAGGAATAAGTGGGAGGAGAATCAAAGAGGTTTCTTCTTCTCTCCCAGTGCCAGGGGAGGTGGGGGAGCAGGAGGCAATCAAGCAGAATATTTCAATAATTCATTTTTCTATTTCATGTCCCTCATCTCTTAATAGAATGGAATTTTTTAAAAATCTGTACAGACAGCACCTTATATTATAAATCTTGTTTCACTAGGTTGTAAACTCCTAAATGACAGGAACTCTTGTCTTTTTTCTCCCCATGTTTTGAATAGTGTCTTGTATCTTGACCTCTCAAATATTAAATCAGTCAAGTCTTGGGACAAAGAGTATTCAAAAAATCGGTTTGTTCATAACATCACAGGGTCTCTTTGTCTCCCGGTGAAGATAATGAAAGGTCTTAATCATATCATAGGTGCCAACTTTTCATTTTCCTGGCGAGCGCCCTGGTACTAAATCCAAATCAAACCCTTATTGCAGCAAAGTTAAGTTGCTAGGATGACCAGAGTAGCAGGTCATCTCCGTCATCGTCGCCCATCTCCCACAGAGTGGAAGATTGCTTCATAAACCATGTTCCCTGATGCTCATCCAATCCTATTTTAAGTGATGAAAGTAATGGTCTAACAGTCTTTTCTTTAAGAAGTATGTCATGATCTTCAGTCTAGACTTTCAAAGTCTAAAGGACAGAACTCAGACAACTCTGAGTAAAATTTGAGGCCCTAGTGAACTGCAAATGCAAGATCAGAACATATTAAGGTAAATGAAGCCGTTTGGTCACTCTTAGTCACAGAGCCAAACACACAGCAGAAGGACAATCCTGTCACCAAGAGAGGTGGCTAGATAGTCATCTGACCTTCATCTAGGACCTTAGAGACCTTTTCTTGCAGGCACATAGAAAGGTGTCTAATTAGAAGTCTCTAATGAAAAATAAAATCATGTGTATATGTGCACACACTTCTATTTATCATTTTTAAGAAACATAGAAGAAATGGGAATACATGTAAGTATATAATACACAGAAGAAAAAAAATAGAGAAAAATAAGATACACAACTTAAATGGTATCTTCTAGTAATACAGAAAAGAACAGTTTAGACAAACTTATTGCCTGTCTATATAACAAAAATCAAATTTTGTCTTTGAACTAAGATTGAGTATGTGTGATGCGCAAAATCACATCTGAAAATGTTCAAAATTGTAGTCTTAAGATTTAAATGCTAATTAACAGTTGCTTCAATGTAAAAGTTTTCACCTAAAAAGTATTTGAACAGGCAGGGTTCTCTAAATAATATGCAGAGTTCATTTTAAAATGAATATCAGGGCACTTTGTTCAAAAATTAGGGAAAAAGCATTTTCATTTTTTCCTTTTTCCACAGTGTCTCTCTCAACTTGTCATGATGTCTCTTATTTGTTCATTTATTTTTATTTATTCATCTTGAAATAAATAAATATAAAAATATGCATGTATATAAGTTATAGAACTTTTGTTTATTTGTTTGCTTATTTAACGTCGCATACCCTCGGGCATGGGGTTACTTGCAGGCTGAGCAAAGACCCTGATGGGCGCCAAGTACCTCACACTATGATTTCATCCCTCCTCACACCCAGGCCCTGGCCCCACACAGGGTAGAAGTTGGCAAAGAATCCATCCTGGTGAGATCCAGGCCTCTGGCACATGTTCCTTTGTCCCATTCACTTATAAAACACAAATTCTAAGATACAGTTATTAAGAATTTAAAAATAATGATTTCCGAGCAACAAACTGTAAACACAGGGTCCTTCCGAGTGAGGGGTCTTGCATGACTGCCTTAGGTACATGTCCAGGAAGCCAGCCCTATTGACAGGTACCAGTGAGAAAATATGTGTTTTAAATTTATGATTTTTTTTTTTTTCCTGAGGAAGATTTTCTCTGAGCTAACATCCGTGCCCATCTTTCTCTATTTTTTAGTATGTGAGCCACCAGCACAGCATGGCCGCTAACAGAGTGGTGTAGGTCCATGCCCAGAACCAAACCTGGGCCCGAAGCAGAGTGTTTTGAATTTAACCATTAGGCCACTGGGGCCGGCCCTTAAATTTATGATTTTTAAATATAGTGTAATATTATGCCCTATTAGTTCTAAAGTTATGTTATCTCTTTCATATAATTTGAGGTATTTTTTTTTCTATTTTAAGATTTTGATGTTTAATTTGAATTTGGGGGGATTTTCCCTTCTACAATAAATTTCTTTGAAATAAAAGGACATGATGGCTTTATAATAGGTCAACTTGACGAGGTTAAATCCAATTTCTCTTCCTTGCCTGCTCCTGGTTATAGTGCGCCGCTGGAGAGCTATATGGAGATTTGAATGGCGGATGTGAAGCAGCAGCCATTTGAGAGCTTACACGCATGGTCACTTATCTGTGGTTCACGAGTTGTCACAAGGCAACAGTCAGCCTATAACTGACTTAAAGCTTCAGCATCAAGCACAAGACAATAGCCATACAGAGACTGTTTAATCAATCCCTACAATTGTGTAAGGTCAAATCCTTATAACAAATCGTATATATGAGATAATCACATATACACATGTATAAATATACATGCTTTTTGTCCACAAAAAAAATCACATCTGTATACAATTGTAATTATGTGTGTACACGTATATACACAAACTATTGTAAATATATATATATATGTGTATATACATACATATGTATATACACTGCTTCTCTGATAGAATTCTGACTAACACAAGGTGTTATAAACAAAACGGGAAACATTCTGTGATTTACAAGCAAGATAAACACATTTCCTGGGAAATTTGTGGTTTGTTTATAAATGCTGAGGTCATTTTAGATAAAATTTGAAGTGCCCTGTTTCTTGTTATTAGACATTCTTTATTTCTCCAATCTTTAGTACAAGATGGCTCTAAGCATCCCATTCGTGTTGGCCTCCTCTAGCCCTGCTCTTCAGTTCCACCTCACATGAACTCACTATGCGTGTTAGCCTACTCGGAATCCTGTCCTGCAAACAGCCACGTCACTTTGACCTAGAAACTTTCTCCTCTCCATCACAAGTGCTTTTACAGTAACATTCTCAAGTGATACATGTATATGATATCGCCAGTTTCAAACTTTACAGGTACGAAGAGTTTGTCTCTTCTAATACACACAATCTCCCAATCCAATATTTTTCTTCATTATGGATATTATGGGAAAAAATGAGCTAGTCTTAAGAGAGTTGTGTGTTCCAACTATATGAATAGATTGATCGATAGTACAGGGTCCTTTCTACATCTGCAAAAGGTACTTAAACTTTGTGGGACATTGCACTCCTTTTATATACTTATTTTCAATTCCTTCATAAATATAGACTGGGCAGCGTTATATAATATCTCCAAGGAAAGAGCTTATAAATAAGTGTCTATTGTGAATTTTTTTCCAAGAAATGTAAAATTCGCAGGTTGATAGGTAACAGGCAGATAATCAATTTTAACTTTTATATTTATTTCTTGAGTCATTTTCAGTCATTTTGTGTCTGGGACTCCTCTAAGACACTTTAATAAGCTCTATGTGAACATAAAAAATTAAGTTGGTGAAAACACTCCCCAAAATGGATAATGAGTATTAGGAGAAAAATTGATGTTTTGTTTTGATTTGCATTTTTGTCTATTTTTATTTCTTGCATTTCAACAAAGTTACGGGTTTACTTTCAAATTCCAAATTTATTTGCAAATGAGAAGCTACTTTGTGCTTTGCAATGCCTTTCTCCAGACTCTCTAGTTTCTAAACCTTTCTTTGTGGAGCCCAGAGTTCTCATACTCTTTAGAACAGTCCCTAGAACTTGAGAAGACACCACTTCTTTTTCTCTTGTTTAATATGTATACTTTGAATATATGTGTCTTTAGTGGTATAAGGGCTCAACATCTGTGTATAAAACATGTCTTCATTTTCTTGTTCCTCTTGATCCTGTCTCAACTTTCAGGAAATTCTTCCCCTCAGTTTACTATGACCAATTTTTATGCTGGGTTGCTAGATTATTTGTATTCCAACATAGTCTCCAAAGGCACTGATATAAATATAAGAAAAAGATATGTGATAAAAGATAAGAAGAGATGTGGGTGACCAAAAATATATAATAATTGTAGAGATTCATAACAAGAGGAGGTAAAAACATATTCAAACAATAAAAATACTCATATTGCTTTACTAAAATATAAAACTTTACTTTGATCTTCTTGTAAATGAAAATGCAAAGTGAAAACAAAGTAGACAATTCAATAATTCCAATTTTACATAGATATAAAGAGAGATATACATATACAGGTTATGAGTGAAATCAAAGCATTTCACAAAATAATTGCTCTTATATTCCACACAGTATTAATTTAGAAGACTGCTGCACTGAATGCATTTTTCAAAAATTTGATAAATTCAGAAGCTATTTCTAGTAGCTTCCTTCAAAGAAAATTTAGAGCATAGCGTTCAAACACACTTCACTGAAAACAAGGCTTCAAGAAATCCAAAGAAGGCTATAATTTCCACACACTAAATCACTGAGTTTATTGACAATTGTAATGTTTGTCTACCAAATGGTGATAGTGTAAGTATTTTATTCACAGAATTGGTGGAAAAAACGTCTTTCATGATCTATAAATACAAGAAAAAAGAGACTGCACACGTTTGAAGCTCAACATGTATGAGACATTTCCAATTGCATCCTAAACTCGCACTTGTTGCTAACATCTACCTTTAAGAAATTCCAACAGAGCAACCAATACATGGAAGATGCTGTCAGTCACCCAACCTATAAGGAAACTAAAGCTGGTTAGTTAGGCAAAAATCATAATGGAAGCAATTTTGTGATGATATATCCAAAATGGTTACAGCCTTAGATGATTTGAGTTCTACTTCTGTTTACAAACTGAAGTTTACGTATTCACATATTAGAAAAATTTTATTTTGGATCTTTGAAGAAGAGTTATGATCATCTTAAGGCAGACTCTCATCACCGTAACAGATTCATTTCAAATACATTCTTTTCTGAACATGCAACTTTAAATTTTTTGTAACTCTCAATTATTCCTCAAAATTTCAATTATAAATGTCTCTTTAAAACATAATCTATTTCTTAAATATCTTGTTCAATGTTTATGTGTGGGAGTATTTTCCATGCTACACTAAGCCACACTTTTCATTTATGTGCTCACATTGCATTTCTAGATCACTGGGTTTTGTAATTCAATACATGGACTTTGTGCCCCTGCACTGAACACTAAGCAAGACAGAGCGAATTAGTTTTCACTCCATTAAAGTGAGTTCTATGCAAGGCACTTTCCTGATCATTTGAATCTTGCTCATTTATTTGTTAGTGATAACGAACCTTTCACACGTGATATCCAGGACTGCCTCTTCTGACATTGGTAAGTCAGAAAAAGGCTGAAAAGAGAGTAATCTTTGGGAATTGCCTAAAAGAACCCTGACTCTTCCTCTGGTACCCTCTATAAGAAAAACACACACGTCCATTAACTCAGGAAAAGACTTTGCTAAGAATAATTTTAGGCTGTATTGTCACTTTTCTCTCTTGGAAACTATTTATTTCTTAATTTTGTTACTTTAAAAAAAATGCAGGCCGGCCCCGTGGCTTAGCGTTTAAGTGCCCATGCTCCGCTACTGGCGGCCCGCTGTTCGGATCCCGGCGCGCACCAACTCACCGCTTCTCCGGCCATGCTGAGGCCGCGTCCCACATACAGCAACTAGAAGGACGCGCAACTATGACATACAACTATCTGCTGGGGCTTTGGGGAAAAAAAAGGAGGAAGATTGGCAATAGATGTTAGCTCAGAGCCAGTTTTCCTCAGCAAAAAGAGGAGGATTAGCATGGATGTTAGCTCAGGGCTGATCTTCCTCAAAAAAAATAAATAAATAAATAAAATTAAATTAAATTTAAAAAATGCTTTTGATTTGATGATATGTACAGAGGAGAAATTGTATAAAATTCTCCTTAGTATATAGAGTATATTCATGAGGATCTATCATATCATTTTGTCTTTATCTTCTCAACCTTTATGTAGCATATTTTGATAAAATAAGACTACTATTCTTAGGTCACAATAAAAAAAATAATTAGGCCAATTGGGGAAAGAACAAAGCTATTTTATATTTGCAAAGGAATTTTGAAAGACATGGTCTGCTTATTTTATTATTTATTTAATGTTTACTGAGTGCCAAATAATCTCTCAAGTGACAAATTTTGAGCATCTAATAGCATACACTATTATGTATAAAATAAAGTTCTAGACAAAGGGGGCAGAAAAGCATAGAAGATATGGGCTTTACCTCTCAAGGAGTTTAAAATTCAGTGGCAGTGACAAGAAAATCACACATAAGTCATCTATTAATATAGAGCAATTAACACTTATTACCAAATGATGGATATAAAACTAAGGTTTCCAAGAATCAGTGCAGTCTGAGATGGTCAATCCCGGGTCAGAAGCTATGCCAAGCTCTTTGTTCAGTCTTGGTAGGTTGCTGATATTTCAAGTAGTCAACTACAGTGAGAATAGTTTCAGAGTTAAGGTCTCTCTTCTTTTGCCCTACATATCAACTCCTTTACTTTCCATTCCTATTACAGATGACAAACTTTGATTCCCTGGGTAGAAAATAAAAAGAATGGATTTTCAGCCACATGGTCATTAAGCTGAGCTTTAAAGAAAGAGCAGAATACAGACGAATGAAGAGGATGCTCTGGGCCATGGAAAAGGTATAAATATAGCTCAGAATCTGCATTTACAAGCCTTTGAGGAGAACCTGAGATTAGAACGATCTGGTAAGAGCAGAAGATTCACATAGTAAGGAAGTGGGAGAAAAACATTGGAATGGTAAATTAGGGCCAGACTGTGGAGGGCTATAAACATAAGACTAAGGAGTTTGGCAGCCATTAAAAATTTGTTGTTGAAAGATGTGTATTAGGACAAGTCGGAGAAGAAAGAGATTGGAGGCTAGAAAACTACTTAAGAAGTCATTGCAGAAGTTCAAATAGAACTTGCTGATATTGTGAATTATGTAGATTACTACCCAAGTAAAATCGTAGCTGTGGAAATTATTGAAGGAGAAGACTAAATAGGAGATTTTTGAAAGATTTAGTTATGGAGAGTTAAGGAGAGGAATAAAAAATGTGCTTCTTGAATGTTGAGATTGAGTAGCTAAATGATACTAACATGGACAAAAAGTGGAAAGTTAATGGGAAAATTCAATTTTCACAAGGTAATAGCAAATGAGAATTTGATTCTGTTTGCATTCAAAGTTAAATATAAGAATATTGAAATGAAAATATCCAGCAGGGAGCTAGAGAAGAAAATTGAAGAATAGGTGATATCTCAGGCCCAAAGACATATATTTGTGAATCACACAGTAAGGAGTCATCATAAATGAAGCCACGAGACTTAATACTATTTGGAGAGCATACAGAGAGAGGAATAGTTTCAAAGGACTGAATCTAGGAGTATGACCAAACTAGCATGCTGAGATTATGATGTATTACATATAAGAAGTCTTTTACTATTGTCCATTCCTGGAAACCATACCATGAATATAATCTCCCGTAATAGCAACTGGAAATAGTATACCTGACCAAGAACTCACCATAAAAAGTATCACGATTTAGAATCTAACCAAGCAATATAGAGTAAAAGCAATGATACAAAAACCATAATCATTTTAATTGTATAAGTTTTCTTTAATCATTAATTAATATTATTAATTAATAAAATATTAGTTGGAAGATTATTAAAATAACCTGACCCAAATTCTTACTTTGTAAATAAGAAAAATGGAACCTCCATGGGCAGATTGTTTCCAAAGAGAATCTCAACAAACCCACCCATCTCACATGCCCTTTTGCAATTTGCCACTCCTCCTATCAAGAGATGGAGTGCATTTGCCTTCCTTTTGGCTGCACTGTGGATTGTTTTGACCAAGGAAATGTGGTGGAGGTATTGTTATGTACCTTCTGAGCCTAGGCTTTAAGAAGCCTTGAAACATCTATCTATGCATTCGAGACCTAGCTACTAGGCTATAAGAAAAATGACCAAGCCATATGGAGGAAAACAGAATCTCTAGCTGTCAGCCAGCATATGAATGAGAGTATCTGGACATTCTTACCTCAGCTAAGATCCCACCTGACTACAGCTGTTCAAGTGAGCCCAGAGAAGACCAGCAGAAGAACCACCATGCAGAGCATAGGCTATCCACAGTACAGAGAGAAATAATCAATGGTTGTTGTTGTTCAAATCACTAAGTTTTGGGACGGTTTGTACACATCATTAGATAACTGATACAAACCCAAGACATTGACATATCTGGTTATTGTTGTAGTCATTGTTAAACTCATTCCACCTTACTTTTTCTACTAAGCCACACTGTCCTAAGAAATCGATAATACAATCTACCTTCAGAGGGCCTGCATGTACTACATAGTACAACTTACTTATTAAAGTACAAGCTAACAACTTTATAAATTTGACATATCTAAAACAGATATGCCAGTATACTAAGCATAAAATTTCTAATGTTGCATGGTTGCTTAGGATCTAGATAATTCTTCATATTTGTGTAGTCTATGGTCTATGTCTCTCTAATAACCCAATTTGGAAGTTTGAACTGATATCTTCCTTTATTACTGATAAATTTTTCTTTAGCAAAAATGCATTCTTTTCAAAAATAACCTTCACAGTGTCTTAATATTTGAAGACATCATTAAAGATTATGAAGTTTTAGAAAGAAAAAGTCTAAGGTTTCTGGTATACCTCCTCATATTTTATTGTGTGCTCTTTTTAGCCTGTTTTCTTTCATTTTTCTTCTGCCCTCCTCTCTTCACTTCCTTCCCATATACATTTGAAAGAGAAAATAAAGGAGAAAACAAGTCACAAAAGCACAGCTGGAAGGATGTGTTTAGCAACCAAGCACAAGAAACATATTCACAGCTTTAGAAATGACAGAAGAAATTTAAGTGTTTATACAGGGCACACTCAGGCATTGATTCTGTCCAAATGCCATCTAACAGAGTCTTCTCCTGAAACCTTCTGTCCAAAAGGATTCTTTGAGTGCAAGTGAGTGAGCAAAGTTGTCCAGAAATGAAGCATTGATTTAAAAGATACCACTAAACTGTGAAGGGCCAAACTTTGTCTCATGCTTCGCAATATCAGGATAGCTTTCTTCGTTTAGAAAACTCAGTGTATACCTCAACATGAAGACAAGTAACTTTATGACTGAATTTATCGTTGCTCATAACCTCATTTTTTCCTGTGAATGTGTGTAAGGAGTGGGTGGAGAAAAGAGAAAAGTTATAGATCCTTAATCTTGTCCATTAAACAAAATAGATTACAAGATTTAAAATTTCTTTTGATGGTGAAACATAACACAATGATGTGCAGATAGATGAAATACAGAATGCTTTTATTCCTTTTCCAAAGGAAAGAAGGCTGTCACGTAAGACCACAGAGTTTTGTACCTGGGACAGGGTAACAGCAAGCTGGGGTCGTAGGGGGCAGCTGATATATGGCAAACAGGTTGGAGTTGGCTAGGTGTGATGGGCTTCTTGTGGATTGGCTAATTTGAATACTTCCTCAGCTCCAGGGCATAGGGGCTGTCATAGTTGTCTTATACCTGGGCCTGGGATGATTACGGTGATTTATAGTGGCCCCTGAGTGCAAGGGAAGTGCTTGGGGTGTAGACTTAATCAGCTGCTCAAGAAGGGGAACTGACTAGCCTCCAGACAGGGCCTCAAAACTGGGTTAAGACAGCCTTTCAAGAAAAAAATATATCAAACAGAATCACTACCAATTTTATTAACCATGTCTTGATGATATAATTTAACCTCTGTAGAAGAAATGCTCTATTTTTCCTTATTTTTCATTCCCCTCTTCCCCTGGATTGCAACTGGTGTAAAGGAAACTTGCTTAATTTCAGGACATTGGGGAAGAAGCTTCTGGTCCTTCTGATCCACAAGATGCCTCCTGCAGCTTGGCCTCTGCATGTTGGCCTATGTCCTTGTTGTGTTCACAGTTGGGACAACTCCTGGTCTGTTTTTGACATTGTCAAAGCCAGTCATCTCAAGGCTCTGATGATGCCACATCTGAGCCTTGACTGCACCCTTCTCCCCATCAAATCCCACTAGGACCTAGGTGTTGGAGCACCTACATTGTAGCACTTGTAGGGCAGTAGCTCTCAAACTCAGCTTTACATTGTCATTATCTTGGGCATTTCTAAAAACAATGCTATGACCCCCACCCCAGACAATAAAATCATAATCTCTTTGTGGGCGAGGGCCTGAGGTTTAAATGTGCATACAGGATTGAGACCTTGCACTTAGGTGGCCCTGACAGAAACAGAGCATCTATTTCTCAGCTACCATCTGTGCCCTTCCCTAGGGTCCATAGGTGTATTTTCAGGTTTTCTCTCCACCTTGCTAGAGTCAATAGAGACTAAGAGAGGACAAAAGTGGAAGGAGATGTCACGTGCACTATCTCATCGTCTAGGCCTTCATGTTACAATTTCTACTCTTTTGTGTATGTGTTAGTGGCAGTTGGGGAAGGGAGTCAAGAAGAAATTCCTGGAACTTTCATGCCTGCCTCAGAGAATACACATTTCCCATGGCCCTCCTCAACTGTGTACCTGGGAGCCTGGATTTCACTATCCTCAACCTGAGTCTCTTCTCGTTCAAGCCAGAATGAAGTTCCTAAGAAGCAGTCCATCGTTGTCTTACCTACCAAGACCGACACCCTACAAGACTTTGAAAGAAGCCTGAGTATCTCCATTCACCAAGGGATTCTTGGTATTGATTTTCCTAAAACCCAAAACCACTTCCTTTTCTTCTCATCAGGACTCCTCAAGCTTTCTATCTTACACTATACCATTCTTTCAAACAAGAAACTCAACACATGAACAATTGTTAAACCCTTCATATGTGACGGGCTCTGACGACAGTGATGAACAAGAGAGACACAGGCCCCATTAACTATGTAGAGGCTATTAGTCTCAATCTGCAAATTCAGGTATGTAAAAGATACTTTTCAGTTCTGTAATTCAATTGTATGTCTATGTCACGTTGCTCCAAGCATACATCTTGTCTTTTCATCTTCTTCTCAGGGTCAGTCGCAGAGCAAAACTTTTTATTTTTGATGCAGTCCAATATACTTGTTTCCTCTTTTACAGTTTCATGCTTTTGGTGTCAAGTCTAAAAACTCTTTGCCTAGCTTTAGATTCTGAAGATTTTTTCCTATGTTTTTTCTAAAAGTCTTATAGTTTTACATTTTAATCTCTGATGCATTTTGAAATGATTTTTCTATGAGACATGAGGCTTAGTTTAAGACTTATTTATTTGTAAACTGCTTATCTGACAAAGGACTAATATCTAGAATGTATAAAGAACTCTCGTAACTCAACAGCAAAAAATCAAACAATCCGATCAGACAATGGGCAAAAAACATGAAAAGACAGTCCACCAAAAAGGATATACAGATGTAAATAAGCACATAAAAAGATATCCAAAATCACTAGCCACTAGAGAATGCAAATTAAAACCATAATGAGATTTCACTACACCCTTATCTTTCTTTAAGCTGACATGTAAAAATTTAGGTAGTTGCACAGAAAACAATTTTTTGTATATTCAAAATATTGATATTTTAAAATAAAACTGTTATATTATCCAATGAAATATAATAACATAATAACATAAATATAATATCATAACCATTTAATACCCACCATTATTCACTTAAAATATGAGAAAGCTTTCTTTCTAACACTTAGAAATTTAATGTCTTTCCTTTTCCCATTTGAATTCATATTTCTATTCTGCTTCCCCCTCAAAAATCTATTCTAATATATTTTATGGCTAAAAGTCTTTTACAGCTAAAACTTTGATATTCCCATCCTATCTCCAGTAAAAATATGTATATTAAAAAAAGTGCTGAGGATCCACTGCTAAAGGGTACAGCGTTTCTTTAGGGGGGGACAATAATGTTCTAAAATTAGATTGTGGTGATGGTTGCAATGTGCTGTAAATATACTTCCAAAAACATTAAATTTTTGTTATGGACTGAATATCTGTGTCCCTCTAAAATTCATATATGTTGAAATCTACTTCCTAATGTGATGGTATTTGGAGATGAGGCCTTGGGGAAGTGATTAGGTCATCAGGTTGAAGCCCTCAGGAAGGGGATTAGTGCCTTATAAGAGGCCAGAGAGCCAGCTCTCGCTTTTTGCAACACGTGAGGATACAATAAAAAGTCAGCAGTCTATAACCTGGAAAAGAGTGGTCACCAGAACCCAACAATGCTGGCACCCTGATATCAGACTTCCAGCCTCCAGAACTGTGAGAAATAAATTTCTGTTGTTTATAAGCCACCCAGTCTATGGTATTTTGTTATAGCAGCACAAAAAGACTAAGAGAATTGTGCACTTTAAATGGTAAATTGTATGGAAAACAAATTCTATCTTTTTAAAATAAAGCTGCTTAGAAAAATGTATGGAACAAGAAAATAAAGGATTAATCTAGTGCTTGGGAAGATGAAGCCAAATTTACAAGTGACCGAGGGAAAACCACGTCTCTCCCATCTGGTGCTCCACTCAGGAGAATGATGTAAAATGTAAATTGAAGCCGAAGACGAGGGAAAGGTAATGTGAGCCTCGATGTATTTTAAAGGAGTCGAAACCTCCAGGGCCCAGGTAAATATTATATCATGTAACCTTGCTGAATGTACTTATTAGTTCTAGGAGTTTTTTTTACAGATTCCTTGGGATTTTTCTACACAGGCTATCACATCACCTGCAAATAGGGTGAGTTTATTTCTTCCTATCCCACGTCTTTATAAACTTTTCTTCTCCTATCATCCAGGCGAGAACTTCCAGCACTGTTGAATATCAGTGGCGAGAGCGATAACTCTTGCCTTGTTCTCTATCTTAAGGAGAAATCATTCAGTCTTTCACCGTTAAGTATGATGTTAGCTGTAGGTTTTTTGTAGATGTTGTTTATCAAGTTGAGATTGTTCTCTATTCTTAGTTTTGTGGGAGTTTTACTTATACTTTAATAAATTTCCTTTGAGTATGTACAAATACTGATAACTATTTTTTCCTCTTTGGTAATAGAGAATTTTTACAAGTGGGAATACTCACTTGTAACATTATTTCTCAGCTTCCTAAAAGTTCGTCTTCCAAAACCTTACCTTTGTTTATCCCTTGCCTGCAATACCAACCTAGAGTTTCTCATTTGCGTTGAGGTATCTTTATCTCCAGATGACCCCTATTAATATGCATATATATTGCCTGAGATGACAAATGTATGAATCAATGAGGGCCAATAAATACATGAACATAGATTTGTTGATTACTTTATACAGACCTTGAAGGGAAGAAAAGGCACTAGAACGGTAATCATTGTGAGGGAGATTTGAGAAAACTGTAGAGAAAAATGAAGGAGATATTTTGAGATTGCCAGAGCCCTGAAAAAGAAGGATTGATAAGGGAAAACCTAGATGACCTTCGGTATGGTGATAACTTTTTAGGCACAACATCAAAGACATAATCCATGAGAGAAATAATTGATAAGCTGGACTTCATTAAAATCAATAACTTCTGCTCTGTTAAAGATGGTGTCAAGAGAATGAAAGGACAAGCCACAGACTGAAAGAAAATATCTGCAAAAGACCCATCTGATAAAGGACTGTTATCCAAAATATCAAAAAACAAAGAACTCTTAAAACTCAACAATAAGACAACAAACAACCCAATTAAAAAATGGCCAAAGACCTTAACAGATACCTTACCAAAGAAGATATACAGATGGCAAATAAGCATATAAAAGGATGCTTCACATCATATGTCATCAGGGAAATGAAAATTAAAACAATAAGATACTACTACACATTCATTAGAGTGGCCCAAATCTGGAACATGGACACCACCAAATGCTGGTGAAGATGTGGAGCAACAGGAACTCTCATTCAATGCTGGTGGGAATGCAAAATGGTACAGTCACTGTGGAAGACAGTTTTGCAGTTTCTTACAAAACTAAACATACTCTTACCATACAATCCAGCAATTACACTCCTTGGTATTTACCCAAAGGGTTTGAAAACTTACATCCACACAAAAAAGTCCTGCATGCAGATATTTATAGCAGCTTTATTCACAATTGTCAAAACTTGGAAGCAATAAAAATGTTCTTAAGTAAGTGAATGGATAAATAGACCATGGTACATCCAGACAACAGAATATTATTCAGTGCTAAAAAGAAATGAACTATTAAACCATGAAAAAATATGGAAGAACTTCAATGCATATTACTAAGTAAAAGAAGCCCATCTAAAAAGACCACATACTGTATGGTTCCAACTACATGACATTCTGGAAAAGGCAAAACTATAAAGACAGTAAAAAGATTAGTGGTTGACAGGGATAGGGGAGGGATTAATAGGTGGAGAACAGAGGATTTTTAGGGCAGTGAAAATACTCTATATGATACCGTAATGATGGATACATTTCATTATACATTTGTCAAAACCCAGAGAATGCACCACACCAAGAGTGAACTCTAATATGAACTATGGACTTGGGATGATGATGATGTGTCAATGTAGATTCATCAGTTATAACAAATGTACCATTCTGGTTGGGGATGTTGATGATTAGGGAAGCTATGCACACATAGGAGCAGAGAGTGTATGGGAAATCTCTGCACTTTCCCCTCAATTTTTTTGTGAATCTTAAACTGTTATAAAAAGTAGACTCAAAGAAAACAAAAGAAGAAGGATTGAAAAGGAGAGGTCAACTGGGGGAGACAAATGCACCATTCAGTTACTCTATGGCTTTTCCTGGGACATCTGAGCTCACTTGTTCTCCATGTACCTCTAGATTGTATGCTACAAGGACAGGGAACTTTAGATGTATTTTATATATTTTTCTTTATAATAAAGATTTTAGGTCTTTATTTTCATTCATATATATCACTTCAGTTATTATTTACTGATTATCTTTTCTGTGTCATTCTCCAAGCTAAGTATATTTTCCCTTTTTATATCATTTCACAGTACAACACGAGTTTTAAAAATTCCAGGACAGTCACACGACCATAGCAGGTTAAAGAAAAGGCGCTTCCAGGACTCAAAGGTGGCATAACTGTATATATAAGCAACAGCGAATTGAATCTATTACATGTTTTGATGCTGACTCATTTGGCAATGCTCCTATAAACTCAGCTCAAATATCCTGGAGAGTAATGCATGCTAATGAAACCAAAGAGGCGGAGGCTGAATGAAAATAAGTACTATAAATATTGGACGCTTGTGATTAAACATGCTGAGGTGTGCCAGGAAGATTTAAGTCCTACTAATTATCAGGAGCTTGGACCAAATGAAGTATCTGTTCAGTTATGTCTTGACTCAGAGAGGCAAGCTTTTTTTTTTTTTTTAATACATTATACAGAGTTCAACAGCTTTATAAATAGATACATTTGGCCTCTTATGATTCATTCAGTATTTCGTTAAATAAACTTCCATTGGTTTCTTGATTCAGTTAAAGAAAATAACATCTAAAATTAATTTGGTGTTCAGTAAAATTACTATTTGTTTGATTTTTGAATAGTTTTCCTCCATGCTAGTCTTTCTAACCTAATAGAAACAGTACCTTATAAATTATAGGGGAGAAGATATTTTTTAAAAGGCCCTATATATCAAGAGGAAGACCATGTCAGTATAAAATCTTCTGGAAGATCTCCTTATATGTGAGGTGTAATGATTTTTTAGGGAAGAATATTCAGGGGACTGTGGAACTCAGGGTGAAGTATGACAGGAGGAGAATGGCCAGAGTAAGAAGAGTCTTACTTCCTGGACAAATCCATTAAGTGAGGGTGTGGACTTTTCAGATACATTGCAACCTTGTGTTGGAAGGGCACCAAAGTTTTCCCATGCTGCCTCCTTGCCTCTCAACCCTTACAAAGCTGAAATCAAAGGAGTCTGCACCCCATCACTGCTTGCTCTCTAATTATGCCACTGATCTTTCATTTACAGCATGAGATGGCTTCATAGGAATGTACACATTTCATAAGGTCATATTGCTAAAATGATGCTAATAGAATCTGTACGTTTAACATTAACAGATATATATTTGCCACCTACTATAAAGAAAGCATCGTGCTAAAGACAAAGGATTATTTTTATATAATTGACCTAGCAATTGCCCTCAAGGAGCTTATAACTGGTAAGAAAAGAGGAACTATAGACAAAAAATAATACATTATAAATTTTTCAATAAAGGATATATATATACACACACATATACATGCATATATACACATATGTACATACACATACATATATATGAAATAGAATTTCAGAAGGAAAGGAAAATTACACTCTCCCAATAACCTCTAAGTGAATGAATGAATTAATGGCTCTAGATGTCATTTTTATTTAATCATTAAAGTAAAATGATAAACTATCTTCTATGTCCAGGCTTTATTTTACTGGGAAACAAACCAAATCCAGAGTCTCCCATTACCTGTAGCACAATTCATCGGTTTGTTATCACTATGGTCCTCAACAAAAACTACCTTCTGAAAAATAATTTGGGCTGTCAATTACGGAGACAATGACTGGACGACTGGGACCAAAGCAGGTTCCACAACCTGAACCACCTCTGACAACTGGATTTTTGGGCAAACTTTTTTCCTACACAGCTTGAGATGCCATTATCCCAGTTCACCAGGTGGTGACTGCACTGGGCATGCAGCTCTGAGACATCAGATGTAAATTCTAGGTTCTGCATAACATTACCATTCTCATGGCCTAAGGAAGGCTTCCCAAGTGAAGTGTCTTTGGAGATACATTGACTCTGTCTCAGAGCGCCTGTAGTAGTCCATGATGGAATAACTGATACATTGTCTTCTTGTACCCAGATAATTCTCTATTCTTGGGCAAATAGAAGTGCTATGCCTCCCTATGCATCAAACATGTTATTATAAGTGATATTGGAAAAAATTTGGGGGATCGATAATTAGCAAAGTTAATGACCTTGATGAAAAAGTTCATCATGAAATAAATCCTTTCTCTCACTCATTAAAATTGTCACATTTTGGATAATAAATTGTATGGCCACCCTATATAGTAGTCTACTTGGGGTACAGTGGTCACCCCATAGTCATTGTAAGTGACTCATATCTCATTATTACAAAAAATCATATCGTATCACTACTTTCTGGTGTTAATCCTATGCTAATTGCATGTTCTACTGAACAGTTTCCTAAAAGATTACCTAGATATTGATTACTTCCCATTTTTTTATCACGGTGGAAAACAAGAATAAACAAGAATCCTAATTTATCGACAACTTTCCTTTAGGCATTGTTTTATTAATATATTGAGGTATAATAGGGTTTCCCAGGTTCATTTTATTGTATAACTATAGACTTCCTCCCACTGAGTTGTCGAAATATGTTTTATGGAGCATTCATATCTTTTAAATGTGTAATTCAAGAGGTATACATTCAACAAACATTAACAAGCATCTACCATATTCCAAGCACGGTGCTAATCATTAACAATTGAAAATAAATAATAACTACTATATGTATAGTGCTTACCATATGCTGGGCACTTTGCTAAGTACTTTACATATATTAGTTCATTTAATCTTCATCAGAAATTTAGGAAGTACATATTAGAATTCTCTCCCTTTTCCATGGGAGAAAACTGACATAGATAACTTTGCTAAGTTATCCCAAGTCAAAAGCTGGTAAGTAGCAAACCTGGGATTTGAACCCAAGAAACCTGGCTTGAGCCAGTAAAATATGACAGTCCCTACCCTAGACTTGGATTATGGATTTATTACAAAAGAGATTGAAGTATTAAAAAGTATTTTCTGATAACTTTCAAATTGATTGCACCACGTCATTGCTTATTACCTGTGGTTTTGGATTCCTCTATGACTGTCAGGTATGACAAAGAAGCAGAATGCACACACTGATTTTAGTTGGCAGGGTTCTGTTGGCAAGTGTTAGAGAAGCAGTGGGGCTCAGAACTCTGAAATACTAAGCGTTTTATAGCTCTTAGCTAAGATGTCTTCAGGAAAACAACAAGCAAACAAATAGGAGTTAGGATATTGGCCTAATTTTGCATAAAGAAAATTTTTTTAGGCCTTCTTAAAACTTTTGGGACTTTTCCAGTGTTTAAATAGATAGTTCTATGCAGTAGTATTATCATAATTTTAAGGCTTGGTAACAGCAAGTGACGGAGAAAAGAAATTACGCAATTAAGTGAAAGTAAAATTGTTGATGTGAATAAAGCAATATGGCCCTTTAGAAGTCATTAAATTGTAAATCAATTAACTAAAGATGACTCTCTGGGCATATTTTGTTTGAAAAGTTTTTCCAGACCATTAGAAAGAGCTAAAAAAAAACACTTGAAACATTAAAACTTCAAAGAGCTTTTTGATTGATTTGGATGACAGTTTCCTGCACTTTGAAATTCTCCATACTGTAGTTAGAATTTTTCAATTATGCTGATTAGATTAAATATTCCCATCCATACAGACCCAATGGTAATACAAATACATAGATATACTTTGTTTCCAGATGTTGAGATATTGCATTGAATGGTATTTGCCAAGAGGTAAATACCTAATTGTTCACTTGGTTGCCATTGACTTTTACCCTTGATTTTCACTGATGTCATTTTCTTTTTAGGTCTTGACAACAGGATTCAAACTGTAGGCAGTAAACAGAGGTGTCAGGAAGATGTCTATCAAAAACTTGGATATGATATTCATCTCTGAAAGTAAGTTGAAAAGATTAACACATCATGGAGGCATGAAGTCATCTTAAAAAACAGAAACATTCCCAGTCCTTCAAGATTTGGTATTACAACAAATGAATATTGTGTGTGTGTGTGTGTGAGGAAGATCAGCCCTGAGCTAACATCCAATGCCAATCCTCCTCTTTTTGCCTAGGAAGATTGGCCCTGGGCTAACATCCATGCCCATCTTCCTCCACTTTATGTGGAGGGCGGCCACAGCATGGCTTGACAAGCGGTGTGTCGGTGCGCGCCCAGGATCCGAACCTGTGAACCCCGGGCCGCCAAGTGGAGCACGTGCACTTAACCGCTGCACCACCAGGCCGGCCCAACAAATGAATATTTTTAATTGTTATTTTAAAAATACAGTTGCTTTCTTCAGGTAAATCCTGTAAATAAAGAGGCCCTTTTGTCTCTCAAGCTACCTGAAAGGCTAGACAGTGCAAGTTTGGAAAAATGAGATAGAGCTTATATCCTCTGCATGACACAAGAAGATGAATTTAGAGAAAGAGGGCAGTTTAGAAGGAAAAGAGGTGAAGAACAGGAAGAGAAGAGGAAGAAAAAGGAGCACATGAAATCAGCCCTGCCTAGAGAGAAAGATCCAGGGGAGAAAACCACAGTAACAGCATGGCTGAAAGAAATTCTGGAGATAGGGCTGTCTAATAGAGATGTCTTTAAGGAGTTTGCTAAGTGGCACATGGCAAACATACCAGAGTGAAGCCTCCCATAGACCCCCAAAGCTTCAGTAAAATCTACCATCACCATTGATGCTCTCTGTAAGTAGGAATGTGCACATGTGTGTTAAACTATGAAGGACAGATTATCACATCCCAATAAACGCATGAAGGAGAAGAAAACACTTGGGAAGAAGGAGCACAACAACAGAGGAATCTAAAAGAATAACCATCCTCTGGAAGTTTACAAAAGTCCAGGGAAGGCTATGGACTCCAACAAGCTCCAGAAATAGGATTTTAAAAGCAGATCTCAAGGGGCAGGGATGCTGTAGCTGACATTCCTGTTACATTATCATGTTTAAAGAAAATTTTTTTTGATTGGCAGGAGATAGTTTTGAGCAGCAGCAAAGGTGTAGGAACAGGAAATTCACAGAGGAAAATGTAGACTGTGCTCATCCAGACACTTTGCAGGGAAAAAAGAGACTTGTTAGAATCAAACAACTCAGTTTCTAATGCCCTTGGTGAAAACAGATGCATTAAACTGCTGTAAACAGATGTTATTAAATAAATCCTTTCATCAAATACCCTTTTTTTTTAAGTCTATGTTTAGCAAGTAATATTCTGATTATAATTTGGCTTCTCCACTTACTACATTGAAAACTATACTACTTAGTAAAAATTAATAGAGGGACTTTTTAATTTTATATCATTTCTATAAGCTTAGTTAATGAGGGTCTATCAGTGAAAATGGTTATATTCTCCAGGCTGGAAGATCAGATTTACTGAAATACTAAATGAAGGCCAGACTCTGGACCATAGCAAATATACTTCTTGGTATGCAAAGTGTAAAACCTCTTAGAAAAAAGTCAGGTTAGCTTCTCCTAATGATAACCAATGATTCTCACACAGAACTTTTACTTGAATATCTTTGTAACCTGTTGCAATTAGCTTAATATATTAGAAATAGATTTGGTTTAGATAAGCTAATATAATATATAGACATACAACTACATACATATATAACAGGTATATGGGAACATATTTTTACTAGTAAAACTTCCATATTTTATAAATACCTGCTGAGTCAGTTGAAATACTGGCCATTATTATTTCACTGTATTTATAAATAATGTGATGATAACTATTTAGAATATGTTCATTCATTTTCCTTCCTCCCTGCATTGTCTTGAATAGTTAAATTAAGAATTACTATTTGATTGGTATTTGATTCTTGAAACACTATGTTGTTTCATGCCACCCTCTTCTACTTAAACACTGATCAAGATTTGTGACAAAATAGCTGATGGTGGTGTCTTGACTCCTTCTTTAAATTAGGTAGACTTTATACACTGATGAACCTCTTAAAGAGCAGTTGTGTAAAAACAGAATGGCAATGACATCTATTTTGGGAAGTGAATGAAACCATGAGAGGATCCATAGACTAGAAGAGCAGGACAAATCCACATAATGAAGGTCTTGATGAGACCAAAGGGAAAGTATATTAAGAATGAGAGAATGAGAAATTAAGAGATATTGATAGTTATAATTAACGTTTAGAGTTTATGATTCCAGAGAAAGTGCAATTAAAAGGGAGAGAAAGATCCAGAGTGTATCTGTTATCTCAACCAAGGTTGAAGTTGGTAGATGATACAATAAAGAGGGATGAATCTCAGAGAAGGAAGGGTCTTTCCCAGAGATCAAATCCCAATGCCAATCCCACCTGCAGGCCCCACAGTGTGAGGAGCGCTGGAGAACGTGGGAAGGGCAGTGAAGAGTTCAGAGAACCCTGCTTTCTGTGTCAGGGTTCATTTGCATTGACTGCCACATCTCTAGCTAAGAAACTTTTGGTAATTTTACCCATCTATTAAGGTTGGATATATTTATTATCTTACTGGATTGTTTAAGGATTAATAACATAGAATATGCCAAGCAACTAGCACAATGCCTGGCACAGGATAAATAGCCAACATGTAATCAGGAGCATTATATATTAAAAATCTTAATCTTTATTAAAGGGCTATGATGTCTGTCTTTGGAATTTTTTCATTAAGGAAGAAAGTGAAAGGGAGCATTCTATAAACTGTATGAGTTATAAGATTTAACCAACAGTAGTGGTTCTAGAGGGCCCAGCTGAAACCACTGAGTCAGTAAAGAATTGGTGGTCAGTATTAGAATAAGAGTACTCCAGGTAGAGATGCCTCTTGGGGCTTTTATTTTGATTACTGGGCAAAGGTAACTGGAATGAGAGACATGGTGGGACTAATAAGCCGAGTACTCAGATGTAGTCTGCTATTTCTATCTTAAAGAATGCCTGGGCTAAAGAATTTCCTCTTAGGTCTCAGGTCTTTTCCAGCCTCCATGCCATGCTCTTCTTCTGATTATCCCTCAAGTTGTCCAGGTTGGTTGATGGTTTTTTCACACTCTCCACACCAAAATGACTTCAATCACCCACTATGTTAATCAGTGTCCTCTGAGAAGCAGATGCCAGCCAGACAGGACTAAACAAGCATGGATTTTATTAGGGAAAATGGGGGCAGGAGCCTGTGGAAAGAGGGTATAGGGAGGAGCTAGCGTAGGCTGGGAGAAAGGGTCACGTGGAAGCTTCCCAGACTGACACACCATCTAAGAAAGGTTTGACAAAGCCCTTATGGAGTCCTTCAGCCAAAAGTGGTCAACAAAGGAGTCCCAGCTCTCCCAGCAGTGGGTGTGCTATCTTGTTCTCTCTGCACTCAGTCTTTGGCAAGGAGCCTGTATGGTGGGCATGGCTCGGCCTGGGCAATGGACTTCAAAGCTCAGCGGCTGGGGTCTTTCTGGTGGTCTGCCAGGTGCATTCTTAAGGCCTCCACACCAACTGAACAGGCTTCACTCCTGATATAAATCCCCAGCAGTGACCTCAATCCTGAGCTCTGGATTAATTTAACTGCTAACTTCACATTTCTTGAATACCCCACAGGATCCTCCAACTCAACTTGTCACAAGCTAGAATCACCAACTTCCCCTGCCTCCTTTCCCAATGCTCCCATCTCAATCTGTTCTTGTACGTCCTCTGTGTTTAACAGCACCAAAATCTGTCCAGTTAACCCAAACCTGAGTCAAGTATTTTTCCCCCTCTATCCCATCAATTTCTCTCAGCATCATCTCCTATCCTAAATCTGACCCTCTTCATCATCACCTTAGATTACTTCAGGACCATAGTATCTTTAACTCTGTTACAATAGTCTTTTGACTTGAGTACTTGCAAATGCTTTTTCCACACTGTCTCAATTGTGTTCCTGGTAAAATTCTGATCATATCAGTTTACTCTTCTTCCTAAATCCCTCAGGCAGCTTTTTTCACCCCTTTGGAAAGGGCCAATACTTGCGTATGTGATACATGTGTTGGGCTCTGCTTTCTTTTACAGCCCTATCCTCTGTAAATCCCTACCAACCTCCCTGGGCTCTGGCAATATGGAAATTGCTGGACTTAATCTAACTCAAAATGCACTTTGTATCCTTCTGTTTCTTTTTTCCTACTATTTCTACTGTCTGGAGCGCCTTTTCCCTCCTGTCTGCCTGGCTAGTTCCTTTTGTTTTCTTCAAGACCAAGATAAAATTATGTCCCTCAAAGAAAACTGAAGGATCTGAGATAATTAGGAACATAAGTTTGAGTTAACAATGGTCAAAACAGGTGAAAACAAGAAACAAAAAGAGAATGACTTTATTTTAAGAACAGTAGAGTGGGAGCAAAAACATTTTTTATTTGTTCAATGATGCCTATAGGAAGACAAAGGAATTTGATATAATTGTTTAAAAATAGAATGGAAAATTCAGGGGATAGTTTGACATAATATGTGAGATAATGGTATCATGATTATGTTTTTAAATGATGATTCTTATATTTTAAAGATACATGCTACAGTATTGATGGATGAAATGATAAGAAGCCTGGGACTTGCATCAAAATAAATCAGTGGGAGAATGGAAGTAGTTATAGGTAGGGAAGGAAATGAATAGAGAAAAGTTTAAACTGATGGATAAGCACGTGGAGGTATATTATATTATTCTTAGTTTTATATGTGTTTCACATTTTTTCACAATAAGAAGTTGTGTTTTTTTAAAACACGGGGAAATAGTACTAATAGCATGGCAGACATATAAGAGAGGAAGGAGTGCTAGTATAAAGAAATTGAGAGGTGTCTAGTGTGTAGAGATGCTGAGATATATACATAAGGCTTACAAAGCAGAATTAATAACGACAAGACACCTCTAAGGGAAGAAGTTTTAAAAAATGAAAGTCAAGCTGATGAAAGTCTTTATGAAGTTCTATAATAAGTAAGCCCTAAGCAAAACAAAATTAAAAATCTCAGATATCTGTGTACGTGCAGGTATGTGCAAGGTTGTGTGAGGGTGAAAGTGGGAAGGAGGTGAAGAAGAACCAAATGTCACAAAGGAAAAAGAAAAGGAAAAAAAAAGCTAAATGCAAGCCATTGGCTTTGGAGACCTGCAGAACAATTTCTGACTGAGGAGGAAGAAAATGCCCTGATCCCTGGGGTTGAAGCCTGAAGGTATGTGCCCTGTTTTAGAACAATCTCATTGCCTCATCTCACAAGGGATGTCCCGGAGCACGCAACTCTAAAAATACAATAAATCCTAGAACTGAATTTTCCTTCTGAAACGTTTGCATACGGCAATTTTCAAAATTGGCGCCTCAGATGTTTCTTTAGCATTTGTCAATCTTAAAAGCAAAAGAGCCAGTTATTTTACCAGCAAAATAAGTTTATTCAGGAATAGCAGAGGAATTACCATTTGAGACATGCAAACTATGGCAAACCTTCAACAAGTCAAGAACAAAGAAAAGAGGCTTGTTTTTATAGAGAAAAGAAGAAAGTTGGAAAGGAAAAGGGCTATCTTAAGAAAAAGTTTATTGGAGGAGAGTAGGAGTTCAAGGTGGAGACGGCTTCTCGTTGGCTGAGTGTGGCATTTTCTCGTTGGCTGGGCTGTTGCTGGGTGAGGAGAAAATCTTCCTTCCTCCTGCTAGAGTATGTAAAGTAAGCTTCTTGCTGTTTGGGGTCTGCCAGGTATGGCCAGTGGTAGTTGGTGAGCACTCTCTCTTCAGGTCTTCCCAATTCTATTTTAAATGAGGTTTCCTTTATTCACTTGCACACATTCAAGAATCTTTAAGATTTTGGACCATTTATACAGTGCACTTAATTGAAGGTGATATTTACTGACTGATCTTCACTGAGACTCTAGAGACTGACAAAGGTACCATCTTTACCCATCCCCCAGACCCCCTGCCCCAACCTGTCCTGCCTTGGAGAGCACAATAATATTAAAGGAGCCATTCTTTACCTCTGATTATTGATTTCATCTAATTTTCCTACTGTCACTCATGATAGATACAGTTAATTTTTGCTGTTCTGTATGTATATTGGATATTGTCATTTATGCCATTAATCACATGCATAATTGTCATAAGAACAGAAATGCCTTTTCTTAGACATTTCATTCTAAAATATAATTATCCAGACATCCTGCTGTTAATGGCATTGAATCCTAATTACTTCAAAATGAAGTCATTATTCATAAACTTAGAGCCTGCACCACATGTGTTTATAGTAAGTAGATGGGACAATATTATAAAATTTGTTATCTACAATAGGGCTTATTTTCTAGAAGCTGATTTAACTGCTCAGCTCCTTAGTCTTGCTTTGGTCCAATTGTATTAACATATGGTAAAGTTACCATGTCTTATTTAGTCTAAAGACTAACAGTAGAAATTGTCCCTCACTGAAAAATAGTAGAAATTATCCCTCACTGAAATAATAGTAGAAATTGTCCCTCACAAAATTGTCCCTCAGACCTGCTTGGCAAACTAAATGACAAATACTTTCACAACACAAACTTGGCCACTAGTAAATAACATCTTCCACTATGATTGTTTTTTTGGATTTAATGAAAGATAAATTATGCCATAGAAGTGTACCAACAGATTATTTCTCAAATAATTTGTGATCTAATGATAGAAATCATAACCTAATAATTATACATTACATTTCCATGGTACTTTATACATTTCAGAGAATTTGCACATCCATTATCATATTTGACCTTAAATATTTTACTTATATGGTGTTTACCTATTTAAAATTCTTTTCACATGACCAACGCCAACAAAATCTCCACAGACTTCTTATCAATTACTGATGAACTTAGTACTCTCAAATGTCTGTTTCCTTTTGCCTATTCTCTTCCTCTTCCTTTTTAAAAGATTAAGAAAAAAAAATGTCATATATGTTGCCCAAAAATAAAAATACATTTAAACTAAAAAAATTATTTATCCTTCTGGCTTGTTTTTCTATCTTTCTTACCATTTATTAACATCTGCAAACATGCCAACTCAGGACCTTTTCACCTCTAAGTATTCATTTTTTTTTCTTTTCAAGTCTTAAAGTCACTCGTAAATTAGCATTTTGTGTTGATTTTAAAGAGCACTTCTTGAGTAAATATTCCAAATAATTTCCATACTTTCTTCTTGTTCTCTCTGTTGTCCAATCCATCAATACCATATTCAAGTCTATCAATCTGTGTAAAGCCACTCCGATATTTCTTTGTGAAATACTTTACTAGTTTTCCATCTTAATGCTTAATCTCCATTCCATTATCATTCATATCTGATTTAACTATGTTGCACTTTTCTGTTTTCAAGCATCTCTTTTTAGGGCATGGAAAAATAGATACTCTCCTAATTTGATAGGGGATTGAAAATTGGTACAAACACCGTGGAACATCATTTGTCAACATATGCTAAGGTGTTTTTGGCCTATTCACCTCAAAGAGACAACCCATGATGCAGACAAAGATTTAAGCATTAAAAGGTTCATCACATTATTTTTTTTAACATGAAACTTTTATAATCTGGAAAGGGCTATATAACACAGGCTATTACCAATGGACACCAATACAGTCGGTGGATCAGAGTTTGTGCCTCTCTGATGTGTGAGTGCTTCGGCTCAAAGCTCCACTCTGCTACAGGCCAGCAGTGTGACAGGCACAGTAATGAAAGTCTCTAAATCTCCATTTATCACAGGCATGATAAAGCAACTACGGAGTTGTTGAGAGAATCAAAAGAATATAAACAAAAGCTTTTAGCACATTTGGCCCAGTATATACTAAGTGTTCAATAAATGTTAGCCACTAAAATTGCTTTTTTTGTTGTTTTGTGTTTTGTTTGGGTTTTTTTTCCCAGTTTTATTGAGATATAATTGACATACATCACTGCATAATGGTTTGACTTTCAAATATTGTGAAATGATTATCACAAAAAGATTAGCTAGCATCCATCATCTCACATAGATACAATAAAAAGAAAAAGCAAAAGAAGAAAAAAAGTTTTTCTTGTGATGAGAACTCAGGATTTACTCTCTTAACTTTCATGTATGTCATACAGCAGTGTTAGCTATAGTCACCATGTTGTACATTACATCCCTAGTACTTATTTATCTTATAACTGGAAGTTTGTACATTTTGACCACATTCCTCTAGTTTCCCCTTTCTGTACCCCCCACCCCCAGCGTCTGGTAACCACAAACTTGAAAATAGACCTGGTGACCCTAAAATGGATATCATGAAATTCATTTTTACTACCCCTCTGCTGATACCTCTCCACCGAGGAAGTAGTAGGTGTTTGCAAGACTAAGACACACAAACGTATGGGATTTTGTGGGCCTGAGCACATCAGATTTCACAGTTTATGGGCTTTAGACTCATATAGCCTAGATGCTCAATTTCCCAGCCCAGCATGGTCTTTAATGAAGCCATTTAAAGTTATGCTCATAAAGAGTTTTATTTTTATCGAAAAGAAGGAAATATGTATGAGGAAATGCTAGAGTAGAAAAGAAGGATACAAAATTAAAATATAGTTTGATCCTAACTACATAAGATAATATGCCCAGATGGAAAGATGTATACTAATATAAATTTCCTCCCACAAAGGAAAATCTTAACCTGAAGATTAAAATGTTTGAGGGAGATTTTCAAGCTATCCAAGCCACTACCACCTACAAGTGAAAGATTAATATCAATTTCTTAATATTAAGGACTCCATTCCTCCCAGCCCTCTTCCTCCACAAACACACAGATGCACACACGCACACACAAATGCACAAGCATATATTTTCAAACTCACTAGATGACTGGAATTATTGATGGGAGAGTCTTTAAACACGTAAATTGTTAGAGGCAAAAAATATGGTGGAGAAAAATTGCACGTAAATCCTGAGTGGTTAACACTGGGTAGTGAGATATGAGTAACTTTTCCTTATAAGCTTTATTGGTCATATTTTCTGTAATAAACATGTAATTTTAGAATCAGAAAAAAAAATATTTATGTATTATTTTTTAACACCTACTTTAAGCAGAGCACTTGTGTTTTAAAACAAACTGGCAGAATCTGATATCTCCCTTTTTTTTTTATCTTATTAATGTTGAAATACAAAAGAACTAAACCTTTTAACCTGCATTGATGATATCTAACCTTTCTCTTCCTCCTGGCAGTCATGAAAGCTGGCCACTAAGTCAGCCATGACGTTTCATAGGGCAGGAAAACACTTATCATCAGGGGAAAAATACGCTCTGCCAGTGGAAGACAGAGTAATAGAAGCAGTGGTAATGCTTACTGAGTGTTAACTATTTGCCAGGCGTTGTTCTCATTGTTTTACAAATATTAATGCATGGGATCCTCACGTCCCTGGGAGGTAAATACTCCTTTTGATTCCTAGGGAGGAAACAAACTGAAGCACAGAGAGATTAAATAACCTGCTCAAATTCACCCATCGAATGAATAATAGAGCCCAGAATTGAGGTCACATGGACCAATTCCCAAATCCACTCGATTAATCCTGTGCTTCAATATATAGTACATAATTCAATTGGCATCAGAAACTCCATGATCTATTTTCATCTGATTCCTAATTTTGTCTAAAACTCCTTTCTAAGCAAAGTTTCTGGTACATCACAAGCTATCATTAAAGAAATATAGAATATTTCTAATATCATTATGTCTTTGTTATTATTTTTAGCTTCTTTTATCATTTCACTTCTTAATATTCTTTTTATTTATTTTGTCTGTAAAAAACTCTCAGAGATCCACCTTTCACTCTACATACCTTTTGCATTTCTCTTTTTAATTTTTTGGAGATCCTTAAGCAATTGAATTTATTAATAGTTTTGTCACATTCAATAAAATTTGTTAACTTCCTCTCTTCTATTATTTCTAGGATTATCTTCTGCATAAATAGCAGTTTACTTAAGAGACACCAACGTTGCAGCAGGCCAAAACCTAGGAGGGTAATACTTATGTGATCTTATCATTCACAATACTGCAGATCTGTAATGCTGACTGGAATCTACAATTAAATTATTGAACAGATGGCGTATGTGTCATTCTGGATAATAATGTGAATTTTAACTTCTTACTAAATTCTTTACTATCACTCATCTTTTGACATCATAGTTGCTTTTTAGTATCTCATATTATATGTCAGTCATCCTGCTGTGTTTCCTTAGTACTTTATTCATTCATTCATTCATTTATCTGTATTTATTATCTAGCGTATGTCAAAAATTGTGCCAGACTCTAGGATTCAGGAATTGAAGATGCAGCTCTAGCCTTCAACGATTATAGTTGTTAGAGGAGATAAACAAAAAAATCAATTACAACATAGAACAGTCTTTTATGGAAATAAAGAAAGGACACCTAATGGACTCAGAGTAGGAGGAGGGGTGATGAGAAAGACGATGTCAGAAAAAGTTTCTTCAAAATACAGATAAATAAGAGCCTGCTTGAAAGTACCAGAGTTAGCTCAAGACAAGTGTGTATGTGGGTGCGAGTGTATATGCCTGGGTGTGCATGTGCACATGCATATGTGTGAGTGTGTGAGTTCACATTATGGGGATGGAGTGAAAGAGAAGAAAAATTAGAGGAATAAGAAGAATTCTCAAAAGGAGAGAAAGTAGTTTGGGAGAGAGGATGTTTTGCAGTATCACGCCTGTACCTGCAGTTGCGGTAGCTCAGTATAAATACCCCAAAGGACAAAGCCAAAATGGTTTATAGAGATCAGATACCTTATTCTTTCACTTACACATTAATCCATCCAACAAACATGTAGTTGACACCTGCCAATTTTAGATTTATATTTGGGAATACAATAATCAACAAGGCAGGCTAAGTTGATGCCTAAAAAAACCCTACATTCTAGTCAAATAAATAATAAAACCTATATATATGAAGAAGTACCCTATGTGTTATGCGAATGCACTTTGATTTTGTCCTGAAGGTATGGGGAGCCACTGAAGAGATTTAAGCAAGGAGTAGTGTGAGCTGACTTTCATTTCACACGGCCACTCGGGCGTTACTGTGGATTGGACTGTAGGCAGGACCAGTTAATAGGTAACTGCATTGTTAGAGGTATGACAGGCATCTGAACTGAGGCATAGAGTGAAAATACAGAGAAATGGGTGAGGAAGAGAAAGGAGGTAAGGAGTATGCCAGCTTTCTGGCATGAAATTTTAGGTGAATGGTACTAAGACAGGACATATGGAAAGAAGTAGTTGGGAGAGCCGGCTGGAGATGAGGAATTTAATCTTGGATGTGTTGAGTGTGAGGTGCCTGTGGAACTTGCAAGAAGAGTTGTCCAGTTGGCAGTTGAATGCTTTTGTCTGAATACCAGGACTGGGCTGAAAATGTAAATTTATGCTTCTTCACCATGGGATAACAGATAAAGACATGGGAGTATATCTAATTATCAAGGAAGAATATGCAGAGTAAAAAGAAAAGGACACAGACAGATCTCAGAATCAATACCATTGGTTTCTAACAAGATGTGCATATCAGAAATATCTGGGAGAGATTTTAAAAATACAGATTCCCAGGGCAACTTGAGAGCATTTAATAAACATTTCTAGAGTTTGCAATTAGAATTTGATGTAATTTGTTTAAAAAGCTGTATATGATCTACGTAAGTTGATAACTTCTCTTTTTAAACAATTAAGAGATAATCATCAGAAGAGGATCCCATAAAAGATGAGAGAAAGGAAGAAAAACAAGAGAAAGTGGTATACATCATTGAAATACAATTAATTGCATATGCATCTTCCTCACTATGTAGATTAATTGCTTTTTGAGGGCAATATGCTCATCTTTGATAAGCACTCAGGGACACACTTTCAAGTGTTTAGTAAATGCGTCTGTGCATATTCCTTTTCCACATTTAACTGCCCACAAACTCTTCCTTATTAGAGACTTAACTAAACCTGAGCTATTTGTTCCCTTGACTAAAAGGTAGCTTCATCCTCCCAACCAACCAGCCTTAAAGATAGAAATCTAGGATCTCACAGTGCGTTCATTAAAGCTAACAGGACTCATAATGTTTTTAAGAGAGTCCTTTTTTTGCATTTCAAGTGGAAAATACACCTCAAATTATTTTTCTAAAATCACAAATAAACCTTGGAAATTAAGCTCCCTTTATGTGACTAATGTAACAGCCTCTATGTATTCCTGGCATCTAAACAAAGTAATTCAAATTGGTTCAATTATATCTAGTTTTACAGGTTGACATTTAAACCCTGTAAATGTATCTTACTATGAATGTTTTCCACTGAAACACCATTCATTGCCTTGGAGAAAGAAGACAGGGCATGGTCACCTGTGGAACTGTCTGCACAGTTGGAATCCCTTCCCAGTCCCCTAATCCATCATCAGAGTTGCTGTATGAGCAGCCATATTATAATGAGCCCCCTCTCACCTGGCTGCAATCGCTTGGTCCAGGGGCAGACATTTGCTTTAAGCAGAGCCAATGAGTCCCTATAAATTTTTGGATATAGAACCAGGAGAAAACACAGTCTCTTTCCATTGTGTAGGGCTGAGACATAAAGTTTAACGAAATACAGTAGTCATATGTATTCCATGAGAAGAAATCCAGTCTTCAGCAAGAAAGAACATGGAAGGAAACAAAGAGAAGAAGCAAGGTGTAGATGTAAATGGATGTCATCAATCTCCAAGCCCTGGTTCTATTAGTTCCAAAGGCCCAGTTGCATCCTTGCCCTTCTCTTATCTTGACTGATCAAATCTTCTGTTAGATTATCTGAGATATCAGCATCCTTTCAATAATCTCATCCTTTTGCTTAAGCTAGTTCAAACTGGATGTCTGTGACTTACAGGCTAAACAGCCCTACTTGATCCAATTTTTAAAAATTACTGTCATATCTAATATATAACTATTGAATTTGTTCTGGTAAATTCCTATCTTGCATTTTTTGTACGTTTTCTATTGTGTGTTAGAGAATATGGCATTTGAGTGTATTTTCCCAGAGTGCGGTGTTATTTCTTTCACAATGGCCACTATATTCAGTTTGTCTGAGTTAGCTCCTTGGATAGTATACAAAGAGTCATCAGAAGGCCCCTGGAAGATGGATGCTGGTTACATAAATTTGACATTTAGGCTGTTTTAAAGTATTATCATTTAGCACTCCTTCTAATGACTGTTGTTTCACTTATTTACTGATTTACCCCAGCTATAGCTTAAAATCTGGATCCCTGGCTTCTTGATCTCCACACATCTCAGTCAATTTCTGTTTACAGCACCATTTAGTGGGTGTTCTTATGTGCCATTTTTGGCTAAGGCTTTTAATTAGAAGAATACCTTTATGACATTGGAAGTTGAAAGAATATAATTTGGACAAACAACTTAAAAACTCAAAAAGAAGGATACATTTTTCCTGGTTACAGATATTATCTCATAAAGCCAGGACAATAAGAAAGTGTGAAGGTATCTTATTAAAAGTTAAATAATAAGCTTGTTTTTTGAGTACAATTTATTATTGAAAACCTTGAAATAAAATTGTCCGTTAGACTTTCATGACCACAAATTTTAAATATTTTACAAAGTCTATTTGATATTTCTATTACAATTTTTAAAATTTGAATATTTATAATATTCATGATATTTCTTCAATAACTTGAATTGTTTTTTACATTCTTTTCTAAGTGAAGAGATTCATTAAGCTGAGACTCAGCATAGAGCTGAATAGATGCCACCAAGAGAAGGATAATTGGAATTGACAGTTAGGCTGAGGTTTGATATTGAATGGTGTCCCATTTTAAGTGTTAGTTTCTGACTTGGAAGTTCTGCAAGCAAGTCTTTGGTCAATGGGAAAATCCATTTCAGCAGAAGACTTTCTTCCTACTTCACCAATGGAATTGAGGCTACACATCATCAATTCCTTCATGTTTCCATATCTAGCCCCATAAACAGAAACAGTGGTATTACTGCTTACCTCCCTTCTATCTCAGAATGTAAAATATCCTATTTATCATGTAACACTGCCTCCCATCTTTGCCCTTGTTTTCATTTCTCCCTGTCTTCCCAGATATCACACCTATCTAGTTAATAGAGCTCCTTTAGGATCTTCAACTTTTTTCCTATTGGTACTTTGATAGCAGCTTTTAAACATTTCATGTCTCTCCTATCTCTCTATTATGAATATATATTTTTTACTTTTCTAATCAATTTTACTGAGTTACAATCAAATGCACTCATTTTAAGTGTGCACTTTGATGCATTACGACAATCAAGATACAGGATATTTCCATCACTACAAAAAGTTTTCTCATGTCCTTCTGCAGTCAATAACCCACCAAACCGCCTACCCAAAGTAGCCACTCATTTGCTTTCTGTCACTATAAATTAGTTTTGCCTGTTCTAAAATTCCATATTACATATATGAAATCATATGCTGTGCGTGGCTTCCTTTGCTCAGCATAACGTTTTTGAGATGTATTCATGTTGTGCATATCAATAGTTGATTCCTTTTTAGTTAATGAGTAGTGTTCCACCATATAGTTACGCCACAAATTGTTTCCCCATTCACCCATCAAATGACATTTGGGCTACTTATAGTTTTTAGCTATTATGAATACAGTTACTTGAATGTTCAAATGTAAGGCTTTGTGTGGATATATGTTTTATTTTTCTTGGCTAAATACCTAAGAATTGAATTGCTGAGTCATTTAAGTGAACAAGTAACTTCTTAAGAAACTGCCCAAATGTTCCAAAGTGGTTGTACAATTTTAGATTTCCTCCAACAATTTATGAGTGCTCCACTTCTTCCAAATGCTCTCTAACTCTTGGTATTTCCAGTCTTAAATAGGTGTGTACAAGTGTTTCATCATGATTATAATTTGCACTTTTCTGATTACTAAAGATGTTGAGCATCTTTTCATCTATTTATTGGCCATTGTCATGTCTTCTTTTGTGAAATGTCCATAAATATTTTGCCTCCTTTTTAACTGTTTATTTTTGGTTTCTTAAAATTGAGGTATAACTTTTCTTTATGCAGTCTTGATAAAAGTCGTTTGTCAAATATATAGATTTTGAATATTTTCTCCTCGTTCAGGGTTCATGTGTATATTTTAACTGTGTCTTTTGAAGAAAAGAACATTTTAATATTGTTGAAGTGCAATTTGTCTCTCCTTTTTTTTTATCTTTTATGTTTTCACATCCAGTTAAGAAATCTTTGCCTATTCAAATGTCACAAAGATTTTTCTATGCATTTTTTTCTAGAAATATTACAATTTTACCTTTTAAATTTATGTCTATGATTGATTTCAAGTTAATTTTTATGGATAGTAATAAGGTACGGTTTGAGGTTCATTCTTTTTTCAAAAAGATGACAAATTACCTCAGAAGCATTTGTTAACCGATTTTCCTTTTTTCACTGAATTATCTGTTATCTTTGTCAAAAATAAATCAACCTTATATGCATGGATCTATTTCTAGATACTCAATTTTGTTTTGGTTTGCTATAGGTGTAGTAGAGTGCCATCTTGATTACTGTAGTTATATAGTAAGTCTTGAAATCAGGTAATGTAAGTCCTCTAACTTTGTTCTTCCTTTTTCAAAAGTGTTTTGTTTATTCTTGGTTTTTTGAATTTCCATATAAATTTTAGAATATGCATGAAATTTTTATTAAAAATCCTATTGAATATTTTAATAGGATTGCATGAAATCTATAGATCAATTTGGGAGGAAATGACATCTTACTGGTATTGATTTTTCCAAATCAATAACATCACATATTTCTCTGTTTCTTTAGATCTTTAAATTCTCTTAACAGTATTTTATATTTTTAGTTGACAAGCATTGCACAAATTTTGTTAAGCTTTATCTCTAAATAGTTCGTGGATTTTGGTGTTTTTTAAGTGGGACTATTTTTATTTCAGTTTCCAATTTTTTGTTTCTTATGTTAAAACATATAATAAACTTGTGTATTGACCTTGTTACTGACCAGGTTCATTTTGCCCACTGCACGATTACGCCAATCACTAAGGTGATGAGTTTGCAGCAGAGAAAGTGTTTATTCACAAGGCAGCCAAGCAAGGAGAAGGGAGAAAAAAATCTCAAATCCACCTCCCTGAAAATGGGGATTAGGGATATTTCTGGGATGAGGGGCAGGGTGATCTGAAGTGTGGGGAGAGATGATTGGAAGTAAGGAGAAGTGAGGTAATTGATGATTTGCACAAGTGTAGTCAAGTTTCATGGCTCTTCAAAGGACACATGTTCACAAAATGGCAACATTACCAAGATCTGAGGGTGGAGTTTTCAGCTCCTGGACGTCAAAGGGTCCCCTATCAGTTATCCAAGCAGGCCCAATTGATGAGTCAGTGGTCTTAACTGGGCTGAGTGGACAAAAAGTCGAGTCTCAGTTCCCAAAAACCTTAAGCACCCCACCTGTTACCGTGGTGACCCACCCATCAGAGATGTTATCTATAGGGTGGGTTTTAGTAATGCATTATCTAACTACTTTGGCAAACAGACACTAATTGAGCACAGTTAAAGCAAGTTGGACTCCCCCCATTTCAACTTTGCATCCTGCCATATTGTTAAACTGAGTTATTAGTGCTAGTAAATTTTTTTGTATATTTCTTATGTTTCTATATATGTACTCATATTATCTGCAAATAAAGACAGTTTTATTCCTTCTTTTCTTTTTCTTATCTTATTTCACTGGTTTGAACTTTTGATACAACGTTAAATAGAAATGGTAAGAGTGGACATCCTTGCTTTGCACTTGATCTTAGGGGAGGTGTTTCAGTCTTTCAAAATTAAGTTTGATGCTAACTATAGTTTTTCCATAAATGTCCTTTATAGTTTGAGGAAGTTTTCCCCAACTCCTTAGTCTGCTGAGAGTTTTTATCACCAATTGTTAAATGTTGCTAAATATTCTACATTTATTGATAAGATGATAGGATTGTCTTCTATGCCGTTAATATGGTGAATCACCTTCATTGATTTTCAAAAGTTAAACAAACTTTGCTTTTGTGGGTTGAACACTACATGTTCATCATGAATTATCCTTTCTATAAAATGTCAGAATTGCATTGTAAATACTTTCCTTTGGCTTCTACGTATTGTCCTTTTCCTGTTGTCATTATGGTTTCCGATTCTTCAGTCTCAGGGCTTTTCCTTGTCATTCACTCTCTCTACTCTAAACTCTACCTGGAGAATCTCATCTATGTTCATAGTTTTTATTATCATCTCCATGACAATGATGCTTCACATTATATATCCAGGTCTTTTTCTTCCACAAGCTGTGAGTCCATATCCTACTTCCTTCTATGCTTTTTACCCAGTTGGCCTATGTGTATCCCAGCCTGAACGTGCCCAGAATCTAATGATACCTTTATTTTCTTCCTTGCCAAAGCATATTCCCCATATGATTTCCTAAGCTTACTTGGCATCACTACTATCAACTCAATGTCACAAAATAGAAATCTGAAATTCAACCTCAACTGTTTCTTTTATTTTACCCTCAACATCCAATCAATCACATAAATTGTCTTATTTAATCTCAAATAGGCCTTAATCATTGTAATCCTTTTGTTCTCAAATACCTCTTCTCTATTTCACACTGCAGTAGCCTCTTAATTTCTTTCCAAATTCCATGTTACACCAATCAAATCTATCAGAATAATATCAGGTGTCACTCCCTCAATTATAACATTTTATGGCTCCCCAATGTCTACTCTTTAAAATCTAAAATTTCTGGTGTAATGTGCAAGTCTCTTTATTACCCATCTTTTTCTTGCCAAGCTCTTATTTCAATAGTCTCTGCATCATATATTACACTAAAGCAATACAAAATTACTTAAAATTTCCTGAACACTCTCAATTTTTTAATATCTGCATCTCCAGCTCATTGCTTACCACTCTGTAAGGCAGTCAAAATGCAAAACATCCAGAAAGACTTCTTGTCCTCTGTCCTTCAGCTCCAGTTTGGGTGAGCTGTTTCTATGCCGAGCCCTTAAAGCACCTTGTAGACATGTATTACTGTGCTTATTGCCTTTTGCTAAAAGTATCTATTTCATGTGCCTGTATTCTCTAAGTGACTATACTCCCTCAAGAGTAAGAATCTTCTCATTCTTCTTTCTATATGTATTTCGTCCTTCTATCTCTGTGCCTGGCACAAACCGTGTATTGAACTGAACTGAAGCTCAGACTCCATTCTGAAAGAGAAATTTCTTTCCTAAAGGATGGAATGTAGCACAAGAAAAAGAGTGCTGTTTTGTGACTCAGAACACCTTACATTCATATCTAAACACTAATTCAAGGGGAAATAAATGGGAAGCTGATATTTTCCATGCTTATAGGAGAGAAGCAAGACTCCTTCCAATACAATGATAAAGACATTACTTACCCTGAATTTTGGAAAACAACATAAGCAAAAACTAACACAAAATTAATACAAGGAAGCAAAACCTCCAGCACTGGCTGGAATGGCATAAAAATATTGTGGCTCACTTAAAGTTAGCTGGATCCTGAGGAAGAGCTAGGAAGACTGGAGTCGATCAGAAACTTCTATCTTATCCAGTCTTAGCTAAAGGTTTTCACCAATTTTATAACTGATAACCTTAGTACATGTTATTTGCTAGGTTTTGTAAATGATTTATGTTTAACTAAATAATTGCTGGCATATGATTCTCCTTCTAGAGTGTGCATAGAGTCGTCCTGAATGTACCCAGTTTTTTCTCCAAAAGTCAACAGAGTCATCATTCCTAGCAAAATGTGAACAAAGCTTATTTCTTCTCAAGTGAAAATTATGTCTGATCCCCAAGCCTGTGTCTTATTCTTGGGTGTCATTAGGTATACAGTATGAGGTCTGATATAGGGAGCCTAACAGTAATCTAATATCCTTTTTTTTATCCCTCCTCTTTAACTTTGGATACTGTTAAAAATTATTTCTGTAAAGAATTTTGACACTAGAAGGTCATAGAATTTCAGAGGTAGGAAAAAAGAGAGAGAGAGAGAGGGGCTCTAAACAGTGGCTGCACACTGCCAGCCCACGAGCTGCATCCAGGCAGCAGACAGTATGTTTCTTGCTTGTTTATTTTGGGTCACACATTTTTAATGCTTTTACACCAGGTTACAGTTTCAATTTGTCTGTGGTTCTCAGGACTTGCTATTGTCTTATTCCAGGTTATTTCTGTTATTTTAGTTATGAAAATTATCTCTATTACTTGAGAAGTCATATGTATTTAGGATTTCAGATGTAAGTTCATTCTCTGTTTCTTTTCGAGGTAACTGAAGTTACTAAAATAATGCATGTTGCCCGATTTTACACACCTGGTTGACAGTGGATCCAGCCTGGTATTGTAGCTCTCCTGGAGCTCAGACCTGGCAGTTTCTAACATGATTTGCTGTTTCTGGCCTTGTGGTCTCTCAGTTTTATGAGATGGGAAAGAGTTGACAGTGGTAAGAGGCGGTGATATGAAAATAAAAGGAAGCCGAGAGAGAAGCGTAAACTTTTTAAACAATCTGAACATACGTGCCTGGGTGTGTGTGTATGAATGGAGTAAATTTGTGTATGAGAGTAGGAATGGGACATGTGTGATTTCTGGAAACCATTTGCAAGGTTGTGCCAATAAACAATATGAATTTAAGCAGACTGATCAAGGACTGTACTCAATGAAGATGATTTAGACTGTGGGTCAAGTAATGAAATTTGGATCGCGTAAGAAAATCTGCAAACACTGACAATTTATCATCTAAGGCATATAATAAGAGTAACAGTGGGAGTAAAGAGAATGAAAACAGAAAGAAACAAGGGGAGATCATCAATTTAACTGCCGTGTTTGAAGGTGAGAAATATATGGCTTTTTCTGGGCTTCAAAAAATACGGCCTTTGGCCAAGTCTCAGCTGCAATGTTCTCGTCAGCTGAGTTTTTTTTTGATTATGGATTTGTTTGGAAACTTACTACACCGGCTCTTTGTGATAATTTGCACTGCCTTCAACAAAAGAATTACATTCAGCTCTCATCTAGCTACGTTTTCATGCAGATTTGTGATGCATTGTTTCATGCCTTTGGAGGATTCTGTGACATTAAAACACTGCCCTGTTCAGAAAGTGCTTCAGAAGAGCAGTCAAAACCAAACTAAAACTCTGAAGCACACATTAGTTACCACATTTGATGTGGAGTCTTATTTTCAGCATACCCTTGAAATACTTTTTACAGTGATAAGTGCCATGGGTAGAAACACAAGGGATGATGTACACTAATGTCATTGCAGTTATCCACAAAGGACACAAGCGAGGAGTGGGTAATAATGGCAGATTTAGCAAGCACAGATTGCCAAGTTTTTATTGTGCCTATGGTCTATCTGCAACGCACAGGAAAGAAAGTTGGTGTGACTGTTGACTAACGATAAGGAGAGAGTTGAATTCCTTTACCATGTTTTCCATTCTATAGCCTTTTCATCTTGAGCCGAGTCACTTGGGGTATGGCTTTGTACCCGAAAGCCAACAGTTCTAGAATTGCTACAATAAGATTTTTTCAGTCAAAACAATCCTTGGCAGTTCAACCTTGAGAATTTATTGTCAAAATAAAAGAGTTTCAGAACACTACCTGAGTAATCTGGCCAAGATTTTGTGTAGTGGATTTTGAAGTTAGCCAGACTCCGATTAGAATCCTAGATCTGTCCCCTACCTTCTTTGTGTTGTGTGTTTATGTGTGTGGGTGGTTGGGTCTTTATTTCAATTTTTTTCCAATATTATTTCAATACTCTGATTATTAGTTTTATCATCTGTAGAGATGTGGTATTTTTTACTTATATATCTGATACTTAGGTAAGATAATGCATAAAAATACAGTGTTTGGCTTATAGTAAGTACTCAAAAAGAGGTGACTAATAGTAACTGTAATCATAATAAAGCATTTTGCCTCAACACAACTAGGCAGAGCTTTTTTGTACCATATTTCAGGCTGATCATCACAGTCATGTGGAATGATTTTTAAAATGAAGAATGTTATGTCCTTACCCCTACAGTTTTAAGTTAGAAGGTCTGGAGTAGGGAGCAGGAATCTGAATTTTAACAATTCTCATGGTTTTTCTAAGGGTCATTCAAAGAAACTTTGAAACACTAATATGGCATACAAGGATTTGTGGGGAAAACGGCAGAGAAAATAAATATACAATTAATCTTTCTTAAAGAATGCTCAGTGTCTAAGACAAGTCCTCTATTGATGGAGCCATTGATTTATTTTTCAAGTAACCAGCACATATAGCCAATTTGCCAGTTTGGTAGTAAGGAGGGCATCTTGAGACCTGGCATACAGGAAGGGCTGTGTCAAGGGCTTGTGTTTCTCTGAATAGATTCAGCTACTGACTCCTCCATTTGAGAGAGAGAAATAAAACCTTGGGATTCCTTTTACCAAATACTAAATCACTAGTTCCACTGGTATGCATTTCTCATTATTTTTTTTCTTACCCCTTATATAAAAGCTTTGAGCTATTGTGTTTATTCTTCAAGTTACAACGTGGCATAGTGCAAAGGACAAAAGTTTTAGAAACAGAAATTGTTATGTAAATGTCTGACTCCCCTACCTCCAGTGTGACTTTTGGCAAGTTGTCACACTCCTGGATCAACCAGGAATTCTGTGAACTAAATTCTACCAGAATCCTGTGAACTAAAATGTACGGGACAGCTCAGTGCCCACTACTTGTGCACTGTGAACTCCATGCAGATGAGGAAAGTTTAATTCAAAGGAAAAAAATCAACAGATGTATATTTGGTAAGACAGAAAATTTAAATTCTAGGATTGGGCCTGGTCTCCAAATTTTCCATCAATGTAACTCTAAGTTATTATGGACCACCCACATAATGGAACAATATATAGCTATTCAAAATCATGCTAAAAATTGTGAAGACACCATAATAACATAAAAAAGAAGCAAACTGAATCTAACATGTTCTCATTTATTTACTATATAAAGATTTTAAAAAATGTTAATAGTTCTTGGGTGGTAACATGATGATAATTTTATATTCTTAATATTCTCTTTTTTTTTTTATTTTTTGGTGAGGAAGATTGGCCCTGAGCTAACATCTGTTGCCAATCTTCTTCTTTTTGCTGAGGAATATTGACCTTGAGCTAACATCTGTGCCCATTTTCCTCTATTTTGTGTATGGGACGCCACCACAGCATGGCTTGATGAGCAGTGTGTCGGTCTATGCCTGGATCCAAGCTTGTGAACCCCAGGTTGCCAAAGCAGAGTGCACGAACTTAACCACTACACCACTAGGCCAGCCTCCTCTTGTATTTTTTAAGTGTTCAATAATGACAATATACTGCTTTTGTGTTCCAAAAACTTTTTTAAAATAATTTTTATCTTCTTTCATGGGGTAGTTTAACTCATTCAGGATATTTTCTTGCTTCACTGTCAGGCTTATGGTTGATACATCAACACGCTGGAAGCCCTGCAGGAATCCTCTGAACCAGTTCCCTGCTCCCCGTAATACACAGAGATTAAAGCTCTATAGGATTCATATCTTTCTTTGTGGTGACCTAAGAGAGAAACCACAAATCGTAATTGATCCTGAACAATTCTAAACTGTTCTCTATAGTAACATGGAGCGAGAGGGGACTCAAGTTACAAGCATGGTGTGGGACACCAAGTCAGAACTCAAAATTCAACAGACAGCATCTACTGAAACAGAGACTCCTGGCAGGAATTAGCCATGGAGAGCAAGCCATGAAAAAAACCCACTGTTTTTTCCAAGAGTTGTAGCACTTACTGTGGTTTAGAAAATAGGCTCACAGAATAAGCAAAAGGATATGCCAAGTCCTCCACCCTCCCTCCAAAAAAAAATGGATTAATAAGAAAAAAACTAAAACCAAGCTGAAATTAGTCTACTATAAGTAACTTTAAGTGTTGGAGGTGTGGAAAATCTTTACATCGTTGCCAATAGATGTTCACGTGCCTTGTGCTTAAAGGTAAGTTATCTGCAAAACGAAAAGGATGAGAGAATATCTGTACAAACTCATATTGAAAATCAATTGGGCTGAACTGGAAATAACCTCTACATCCTTTTGAAACGCTCAGTCCAGTGTGTACTATATCTGGATAAAAAGCTTTTTTACCAGTTGCTGCAGAGAAGTTTCTGTGTGAATGACCTAATAGGAACATACAGGAGAAAAGGCAGGATTTTTTTTTTTTTTTTTTTTGGTATTAAATGTGTCCTATTTCTTTGCTTAAAGCTGGCCAGTAATAAACTGGCTTGCTATTGAAGTTCAATGGTGGGATGAATGTATTCTAATGCTACGACGGAGCTTTTGTAAAAGAAAAAAACTATAAGCAAAATACAGAACCAAGACCAATTATTTTTAAATTAAAAAATAGAAGTAATATTTTACTCTATATTTCCATACTTATATCTTCTTGTATTTTAAGTATTTAAATTCATAATTTTATGGGGTCATTTTATGTATATTTTCACCTGAGTTAGGAAAACAACACACACATATATGTACAGTACTCTTGAGAAATGACAATTTTGCATTTCTATACTTCAGATTGTTAAATTATGCCTATACGGTACAGGAGTCTTTGTTTTTATATTTTTTACACACTTACGATGATGCTAGATGATAAGCAGTCTGGAGCTTGGTGTGACTCAAGATTGCCAGAGTCTCCTCAGCATCAGTGTGGGAAATGGGCAGAATGACTAAATGTGGCAATTCTCCCATGAGAGTAAATTTGAAGCTTAGTATGAGGTTCCATGTAGCTAAAAACATTTTTCTCCTCCCTAATTAAGAGATACATTCAGACCATTCATATGTGTAAGAAAATCATCCCACTGAAATATACATATGTTTATCAGAAGGAAAATACATTAATATCCATCCATTTACTTCGCAACCATTTTTGAGCGTTTACAATGGGTCAACCACAGTGTAATTTTGCCCTCACATAAAGAGAAGATGCAACAGTTAAGGAGGAAGACTACAGATGCTTACTTTGTCAATTTTTCAAGATGACAGAACCACATTTTCAAAAGCAAAGGGGTGAAGAAAAGCCTGGAAGATCAGAGAACAGTAACTATCCCAGTATGGACCAATAGCGGATGGGTGTAAAGGGATGAAAGGCAATGCAGAATGGAGAATAGTAGGAGATCAGACAAGAAAGTAAGTGGACCCTGATTATGGGACTGACTCAATAATACAGACTAGCTTACCAGATTTCCTAGCTGTCACCTCTCAAATCCTGAAGCTTGGGAAAATGACTCAACCAAGAACAGGAGAAATGCCATCCTGAGTGATACGTATGATATATTGATCAGAACACTAATTTTCTATCAGGGCATTTGTGGAGTTATGATGACAGGTGTCTGTCAGCCTTTTTGATATCAATCTCTGAGTTCAAGGATATCTGCAAACATTCCCATTTCCTTAAAATCTTATCAAGATTAGGTCAACATGAGTTACTTAAACCTATTTTGAAGCTATTGATGTAATCTTCTCAAACCTCTTAGAAAATTAACTTCCTTAGGTTTACTACCTGAATCACAAAGTAATACATTTAATTTATTCTAAATTAACATTCAGGTATCAAAAATTATCTCCTAGTTCTAGTATTCTGAGAGTCAATTTCCAATTAAGCTCATTATTTTATAGCTATTGATCATAACTCCATTCTAGACTCATCTTCTTACTAAGTAAGTGCTAAGATGCAACCTCCAATAACTGTCCACTGTGTATGGTTAGAGTTAACTTGAAGCTGGATAGCTGACTTGAATAGACCTATGCTTATCTCTGGGAACAGCCAAGATAAAGATGAGACGTGCTAGGTATACTGTGCTATTTGAAGTGCAAAACGTCCCTGGAAGTATCCTGTACTAGCTTGTTTGCAATGTTTGGAGTGTATAGCTTAATGGTTTGCACCTGGTTTCATTGGTTACTCAGCCTAATTTTGGCTGTGTCACTAATGGTGTACAAAAAAACCCCTTATTCAGTAAACTAGTGTCTGAGCTCTCTTGAAAATAAAATATCTCTCACATATCTCGGATGGTTCGTAATCCAAAGACAAAGCATATCCATCCTGCCTGACTGAGAGGTCCCTGGGGAGCTGCCCCTGGAAGTTTTGGATCATTCAATAACTACCTGGGCTTTCTTCTGCTGTACCATATACGTTGCCTTATGTGAGTATGCCTTATTTAGTCATGTGAGACCTTCTAACTATACAAACTTGTGCAATCATTGCATCCACTCATACCCCTCCAGCCCAACCAAGATATCAGACTTTCTCACCCAAGTAATTTTTACACAGCCAAGAACCTCAGAAATTTTAAGTTGTATCTTGAATATTTCTTTGACATCCTGTGTTTATTTAAAATGATGTTATTTCCCCCAAAGTACCACAATGAGATTGCTATTCTGAGAAAATATGCACCACTACGGGTATCTGATATCCTCAGGAACTCTCCTCACTCCAATCATGCCTCTTTCAGATCTGAAGAGGGTGGGCAACCATGCTGGTTTGTCCAGGACTGAGGAGGTTCCTGGGGCAGGGGACTTTCAGTGCTGAAACTGGGAAAGTCCTGGGCAAACTGGCACCCATGGGTCGCCCTAGACCTGAGACCTGGACCTCAAATGGTGGCTTTTTATTTTCCAAAAACAGTTAGATTTGTTGTGACAAGAGTTCATCTTTTCTGGGAAAGCGTTTACCCCACTGAAAATGAAGTTGCTCATAATGATCACTGCTTGATTTGACTGTGGTTGAGTTGCTAAGAGCTTGCTTGTAAAAATCAAAAAAAGTACCAGAGTTATGAAAAAGCATCAGATCAGAAGTCAGAAGACTACAAAGGGCTGAGATTTGATGTTTGGATCCACAGTACAACTCACTGTTTTAACTTGGAGAAGCCATTCCCCTCTCTGTGTTCATTTATTTATTCAACAAATGTTTACTAATCTCCTACTTTATTCCAACACTATGCCAGCCACTGGGAGCAGCAGGGAGGGAACAATAAACAAGATAGTCATAGCTCTTTCCCTCATGGGCTTATACTCAAGTGAACAAAGACCTTTAAAGCCCCACTCAGCTTTCAAGTTCCATGGCAACACTTACCTTATTTTATTATTTAGCATCCTGGCCTTGCCCTTTGTTAATTATCCTTCTCTTTTTATAGCCTCAAACTCTCATAAATATGGAACCATGGTCTCAGGTAAAAGCCTTCCTCATTTCTGAAATAAATGATTACAGGAAAGAGGCTTCTTTGGCTTTCCCTTTTTCAAAATGAATATTGTATCCATGAGCTTAGAAATATTTTAATCTTTTGTCTTGACATTTGGGTTGAGATGATCATTTTAAGGTGACCATCTTGGAAGGAGTACAGGGTGAAAATGTTTAGAATCACTGATGAAAATATTATATTTAATAAAATTAAGGAAACCTATATACCAATAGAATTCTTCTGGAGGAAAGTCAGGGTTTAAGTTTATATATTCTGTAATATAAGGTTAAACATTTGAACCTAATTCTCTTGCCTTCTAAATCAGAAATTCTTCTTATTCTTTCTAAACCAAAAATTCAGAAAGCCACAGCAACCCCTATATTCTCACTGTTAACTCTACTTAGGCAACACGTTTTAAGGACACAATATGGACTTGGTGAGCTAATCTTTAAAGCACCGCAATCCACAGGAAACCTAACTAGCTGAATTCAATGAAAGCTGCTAAAAGCTATGTCTCATTTTCCTAGGATGTGCTTGAATTTGATATGACAACAATGTAACTTAATACCAAGCCAGAGCAATGATACACCTATGTGTGTTCAAGTCTTCTGAATTATTATATCTAGAACTGCAACTTTTTCAGCTATTTATGTACTTCTGTGTCTCTAAATAGCATCGATTATGTAGCAAGAATAAAAATTTGCTCTGGCTTTGCCTATTCAAGAAACAAATCTTGTCTTCCCTACAGTAATATGCTGCAGAATGGGAAAACAAATATGCTGATTGAACTGCTTTTTTCACGCAATTGTGAATTTGTGTATCTTTCTCTATCAGCATAACCTTTCTCTTTTGTGCTGTTTTCTCTGCGCCTCAGATTATAATTTGCACGTTCCCTCTTTCGTAACTGAACGTGGAGATGACCAAATACCGACTCTGAATATGTTAACTAGGATAGCCATAGTGACTCATGTGAAAACATCACTCCAAACTGTTAAACTCAGGTCTCTTAGACAATAAATAACCAAGTAGTAGTTGGACAGTGTTGTATTCATCTTTTTATGTGTGAACATAATCTTAAAAATGCATTAATAATTTTTCTGCAAGCATACAAATTTTTAATACTCTCTTGCAGCGCCATGACAAAGTAACTCCCAGGTTGTCTAGACCCAAGACTGAAAGGTATTGAAAGATTTTGTGAAGGAGTGCAAATTTAAACAAATTCAAGAGCCTAGGAGCAAAATGAGAAAACTTGTCTTCCATTTTACTCATTTAAATGAAACCTAAGCTACAGCTTATGAATTTGTTGGAACAAATTTTACAAACTCACACTATTTTTCACTTAACCTGCATTAATTGTTTCAAATACTATACAGAATGGCAATGCTCTATGTTTTTGGCATAAATCCAGCTTTTTACTGAAAAAATGAAGGGGTAGAAAAGGTGCAAGGAAGCACCAACACTAACATGAATACGGAGTCAGGATATTAAAATTCATGAAGTCCTGTCAACTGAACTGATGCAAATTCTATTTGCCCGAAATACACGATGACATTGCAAGCCAGCAAAGATGAAAACAGCTCACGAAAGCTTTTCCTGATGCTATTTCATTCCTCTGAATATCAAGTAAGCTGCCTTTCTCCAGGTAGGAGCCATATGCAGATTCACCATTCTGTAAAGTTAGGCCGGAGCTGGTTTTCCAAAAACAAGAGTTTTCCATCCCTCTGTTCTTCCTCTTGTTTCCTTCTCAGCATGCTCACTATATATGGAACGGAAGAATTCTCTGAACCACGATTGAATTTTCTCAGACAAGCAATGTCCTCTCCTCGATTGACTTGAATTGAAACCAAACAAGCCCCAGATCTATTTTTATTCAGACTCAGCAAAACACTCCTTTAAAATATTGTCTCGGGGGCTATTCCAAAGAGCTCTGACTGGTTGCCATAACAAGAGAGGCAGCCTTAACGCAATCTGGGAATGAGTTAGAACATATACTAGCCTGCTAGAAAAATCCTGACAAGCCCTTAGGTAAAGATCTAATAAAACATGGCTGTAATTGTTAATAGTTTAAACTAGAGAGTTTCTGAAGTTTTGTAAATTAAATAGGACAAGTCAATTTCTTCTAATTTGTAAATTAAATATGACAAGTAAATGCTTTGAAATTTTGGGCTCTGTCACTCACATTTTCTCAGTCATCAATCACCATGAATCTTTTCATTAAAGCTCTTGCAAAATGTGATCTATTCTTAAATACAGTTTGAAAAAACTCTTGAAAAATTCCATGTGATCAAAGACCATGTCTTCTGTGTATTCTGTGACAGATTTAGCATTTAGCTGGCACAATTCAAGTTTCATTTAGATCACAATAATAATTATGTGTAGGTCCAGGAGGGACCTTGGGAGGTCAAAAGTCCAAAGACCCACTTTCAGGCTATGTGAATGCTAAGCCTTCTCTGGAGCTTAGAATTTATCCTATTTAAGGAAACTCTAAAAAAGAAAATCTCATGGCTTTCCACTTACTCCTTAAATTACATAGCCCATCTTGCTTAGAAATTTCTTCCTTTAACATCTACTTTTTTATTATGGCTTAAACACTTTATTCTCTCAAAGAGTATTGCCCAATAGAACTTTCTGCAAAGATGATGTGTTATATCTCTGTGTGTCCAATACAATAGTCAATAGCTACATGTGGCTGTTGAACACTTGAAATGTGGCTAATGCAAATGAGGAACTGAATTTAGAATTTTGTTCAAGTTTAATTAATTTTAAATTGAATTTAAGTAGCCACATATTGCTGGTGGCTGGTTTATTGGACAGTGTAATCCTAGAGATTATGTTCACCCCAGTCTTAGTGAAAATATTGTCTTTTATTTTTCAATTTGTCCAACAGATATTTATAGAGGATGCCCTTGGTGTATTCTGTTCCACGCACGGTTCCAGCTGGAAGGAATACAGTGGTAAATAAAAGAGAATGGGACCCTTTCACAGAGACCTTACATTCTAGTGGCAATGTAAACACAAATAAATAACCAGATAACTAGAAACAGGGATAAATATAATAATGAGAAACAGCAGGGCAAGGTGATGAATAGTAACTAGGCAGTTGTCAGAATTACTATTTTAGGTAGAGTGATCAGGTAAGTCCTTTCTGGGGAGGTGACATTTGAGCTGAGACCTGAATGATGAGAAAGAGCCATTCCTGCTCAGAGCCAGGGAAAAATATCCCAGGAAGAAGGGGACAATAAGAAATAAGGGCAAAGGCCTGAGGCAGGACCTAGCTGGGCATGCTGGAGAAACAGAAATGTCAGCCTTCCTTGAACCCAGTGATGGTGGAAAGAGGGAATATGACAAGATCAAAGAGGCAAACTGAAGTTAGATCAAGCAGGTCTTTAAGACCATGGGGAGTACTTGCTTTTATTCTAAGTGAAGAGAAAGATTTTTAAGACCCTAGAGAGTGCTCTGATTTACATACCACAAAGATAACTTCTAATGGAGGAAAACAGATTGTGTTTTATGTTTCCCTTTTTCAAAATAAATATTGTATCCATGAGCTTAGAAATATTTTAATTTTTTTTCTTGACATTTGGGTTGAGATGATCATTTTGAGGTGATCACCTTGGGAGGAGCACAAGGTGAAAATGTTTAGAGTCATTGATGAAAATACTATATTTAATAAAATTATGGAAACCAACCTAATGATGGTTGTGGTGATAGAAAGCCATGGCAATAGAAAGAAGTAGACTATTCTGGAACATATTTTGCAGATCAAAACTGATGGATGATTATGGGGGATGAGAAAAAAAGAGAAATTAAGAAGGACTCTTTGGACTTTGGCTTCAGCAGCTGGTTGGCTGAGATGGAGAAGACTGAGCCAGGCATGGGTTTATGAAGGCGAAATCAAGAGTTCCATCTTGAATATGTTATCCTTAAGATGCCAAATGGAGAAGTGACATAGGAAATAAGATACAAATCTGGAACTTGTGCTACAAATATCCACCAGAAGTCCTCAGCAGAGTTGGTATTTAAAGCCATAAGAGGATAGGATCAATTAAGGAAAAAGTACAGATAAAGAAAAGAGGTCAAAATAGTTACTGACAGCAAAGGGGAAGATCATATTGAAGCCTTCTTTTACATTTATTTACTGTAGATTGTCCTCACAGAGCCTAGTCTGAATTATCATTGTGTGGCTAGGATCTGAAACCTATCAAATGGACAGTTCTAGACATTTCAGCCACATCAAGTCATCCACAGTTTGGCAAATACAGTATGTTGTTTCAGATGTCAATGCCTTTACACATACTGTCCCTTGGCCTAAAATTCAGTCTTGTTGCTTACACTCTTACATTATCAACCACCTGGAAATTCCAACTCATCTTTTAAGAATTAATTTAACAGATCATTCCCTGATCCTTCCTTCCTTTGTGCTGTCCTTGTGACTGATTCTGTTCTAGCCAATATTTGTTTTCAAGTCAGTCTCTCAAAAATAATGTCAACTCCTTGAGGATAGTAATTTTGTCTTATTCTTCTTTGTATCCCTAGTATCTAGCACAGAGCTGTGCTTATTCAGGGGCGATAGAATGATTGCTACTCCAAAAACATGGACTTGTTCTTCTAAGTTCTGCTTCACAACAAAAGAAATCTCTTCCAGCCCAGTATAGGCAATAACACCTATATTTTCTCCTCCAAACCACTTGGGGTCGCCTTTCCTATTGGCAGGTTTACCAAAAGAATAATTAAGATTCTCAATCCACTCTTCTCAAACATGAAGCGATCAATGCTTTTCAACTAAAGAAGATTGTGTTCCTGTTCTGTACATATCAGTAATAGTTAAGATCCTAGGTAAATATTTAGATTTCCTTAAACAGATGATTTTCAAACATTCAGTACAAGATAAACTTATTTAAAATGCTTATTTCTCAGAACTTCTTCCCCAAATTCTGACTCTATATGTCTGAGGTGGATTTTAGGAATCCATATTTTTAATTAACATCCCAAGAGATGCTGACACAGGTAGACCTTTTGAGGAAAGTTTAAGGGTTTCAAAAAGCAACTGCATTCCCCATTTGACCCCAAAGGCACCCAATAATACAGACACAGAAACAGCTGTATAAATTCCAGATTATTCTATAGGCAAATTATTTAGAAAACAATTTTGGAAAGTGTTTAATTACCAGATCTTTTTTGCTTAATTCCATTTTATAAATGGCTAGGTAGAAACGTAGTTTTTGTCCTTAATGCTGCTGTCCCTGTATCTAATCATACATATATCTAGAATAGTGAAATTATGGAGAAAGAAGAAGAAAAGCTGTGTATTCTATTTTTCATCCCATTTCTACAGGCAACTTTCTGAAGTCTATATAACATACAGCACTATTCTTCATTTCCTTCTCAAGATGTTTTCCTTCTAACTATGTACCAACAGATTATTTACAGTACCTCTATACCTAGACAATCAAGGAAAGGGGTTTATTTAGCTCTATCTGTCAAAGAACCAAATAAACCTGGAAAAATCATCTACCTATTGTAAGTGATAATCATATGGGGGCCCCAGAGGTGAATAGAAACAGCTGCAACTCTGTCATCCCTTTAGTCAACAAGGCTGATTCAGCTGCCCTAACTAGCTCTTCAGGTATCCCTTCCTCAAATCGCCACTTGTGTTCCTCCCAAAAGCTGTGTATTTTGCACAATACAAACAGACCTCCCCCATCCAGGATGACCAGTCTTTGTTCAAAGGGATACAATTAGATATCCTCTGTGAAAACCTCTATAAGACAATAGTCAACAAAATTTTCTTTTTTTTTTTTGGTGAGGAGATCAGCCCTGTGTTAACATCTGCCAATCCTCCTCTTTCTTTGCTGAGGAAGACTGGCCCTGGGCCAACATCTGTGCCCGTCCTCCTCCACTCTACATGGGATGCCGCCACAGCATGGCCTGCCAAGCAGTGCATCGGTGCACTCCCGGGATCTGAACCAGCGAACACCGGGCTGCCGCAGCAGAGCGCACGCACTCAACCGCTTGCGCCACCGGGCCAGCCCCCAAACAAAATTTTTAAGTGAGATCTTTTTATAAGAAACACATCCTCTCAAAAGTAAAAGTCAAATTCTAATAGAGATCAATGAATGACTTCGAGTTTTACCTGAATGACAGTGACCCATGCGGATCTGAGGTTGTTGTTAACAGTGTAGTTTCAATAAGATAAATCCAGAGCCTCCATCTTTAACAGCAACTGAACCAGCTAATTCACATAGCTTTAAAAATGATTTCCATACATTTTTTGAGACTGTAGGATTTCCTCACCTGTAGTCCAATAACTACAGCTGCATTAAAATGTCTGATCAATAGCCCAAAGCTAAATAGGGCCCCAGGAGGGGATCTCTTTTTGCCAGAAATGTTTGAATCTTTTCCTAAGTGGTGGGCCCCACTCACTGCCAAAGTATCTACCTAATTAATTCTTCAAGTATAGTTCCCTCAGGAGGAATTCAAAACATATTCTACCCAATCTTCTACAAGGGAAATCCTCTAATTTCCTCAAATTACTATCCCATTAGTCAGCTGGACAATCCTTGTAAACTCTGTGTTAGGATTTTTTCCAACAAATTTCAAAATTGAGAGGTTAAATCTAATATCATCTCTAAGAAGTGAACAGATGTTTTAAGCACAACTATTTCTCTACAGATCATCGTCTTTTTTGGTCCAACTAGCAGTAAAAAACAATTAAGAAAACATAAGACTTTTCAGTAATGCTTCAGTATCTCAAAACATGTTGACTCTAGAGAAATGACTCTAGTATAAATGTATAATCCTGATTCTCCTATAACTAAAATCAGTGGCAGTAGATGCTGCAAAATGTTGTTATTGGTAAACAGAATAAAATTTGGGAATTCTTCACCGAGAGAGACATTTTGGCTGGACCAGAAGATAGCGAAGGGGGTGAGGGGCATTCCCAGAAGAGCCAAGGAACAAAATTAAGAAAATGGAAAAAAAAATGTACTTGTTGAACTAGAAGTGGTTGAAGTTTTTCTAGCATATTCTATGATAATTTAAAAGAAAAAGGAGATAAAGCTGAAAAGGTGAGTTGAAACCAGATTGCAAAAGACCTGGAGTTAAATAGGTATTATGGATTTTACTCTGCAGGCAATGGGAAACCATTGAGGATTTATGAAAATGAGAATTGCTGATTTCCACATCCAATCTCACTCAATTCTGGAGATGCAAGATAATTGTGTGCTTGAGATAGGAAAAGGATAATACGGTTATCATTAGCAGGAGGGTGAGTGTAGTACAGAGTATAAAATCACAGATTCTGAGTGTGACTACCGATTGGAGTTCTGATCCTGTCACAGATTAGCTGTATGACTTTGGGCGAGTTATTTAACATCTCTATACTTCATTTTTCTCATGTATAAAAAAGAAATGATAATAGTACATTATATAAAACAGCATCTTATCAGGATTAAATAGCATCTTAAGCACTACTTATCAGCTTAGAACAGTGCCTGATACGTAGTAATCACTCGATAAATGCTGGTTATTATTACTACTCATTTTATAAGCATTGTTCTATATGCTCTCTATAGATTATCTGATATTATCCACACAATAAATTGACACAATAATCTAACATTAACTATTCAATACATAAATTCACACAATAATCCTCATTTTACAGCAGAGGCCATTGAGAATCAAAGACGTTAAATAAGCTTACAAGGTTGCATACCTGTTAGGTTAGAGAGACAAGATTCCGACATGATCTTCTGATTTCAGAATCTGTGCTCTTAATCACCACTCCCTTCTGCTTTGAGCCACTGCATTAATTACATTAGATTGGCATAAGAAGAGAGAAATGCATTTCACCAATCTTCTCCTCAAGATGAACAATTACATGGCATTAGCTGGGTCCATGAAAGCATCATTTTAGATGCTCCATTAGCCAAACATTTTATCTTTCCATCCACACATACACACACAGCAACCCCAAATGCTCAAGAATAAGTATATAGGGCTTGAGTACTCTTTGCATCGCCAAAGATTACATCTCAAAAAGTCTACGTCTGATCATCCATCATCTTTACACCCCGCTTTACTTTCCTACTCCGGTTCCTTCCCTCTAATCAACAGAATTGTCATGATTAGGGCTGGGCTTTAAACAGATTGCTCTGGCATCAGTAGGCTGGTTGGATTGAAGCAGAAAGAGACTAGAAAAAGGAGCCCAGTTCAGAAGTTGTTGCAGTAATTTAGGAGAATAAAAAGGGCCTGGACTTAGGGAATAACAACGGAATGTTTCAAAAGAAAAAAAAATAGGAACTAGGTATCGCAGAGCTAAAATTGAAGGAATCTGACAGCTAACTCTATGGAGAAGGTGTGAGGGAGAGAGGACGCTTTGATGCAGGATGACCAGGACAATATGAATTAGCTGTCATGTAGTGCCTTAAAGATGCTGTAGGGCATGAGAGGGCCTGAAAACCCAAACCCAAACAGAAAAGAGAATTAATTACAATGTTTTCCTGAGTCCTGTGTCCCGTTATCTTGATTAAGTGCTATAAAATTACATCTTTGGACCAAAGTTTATAACCTCTTCTTTGCTAGTTCCTCAACTTCTAGTAACCTCAGTGTACTAGTAGCAATGGCTGCCTCCTCACATTCCTGCCTCTGAGAATGTGGATCAAAATTTCAAACTTCTTAGCAATTTCCTACTCCTGCCTGCTATTCTGAGCACAGTCCACAAAACAAAAGAAAAACAAATGTAAAAGAGCAGGAAGATAATAAATTTGATTTTGAATATAGGCAATTGAGCTATTAAAGGTACAGTCCAAATATGGGTTTAAGGCTTAGTAGAAAAAATACAGATATATATTTGGGAGCCATCTAAGTAGGGAGGATTGCTTAGCTACAAAAGCAAATAAAGATTCCAAGAGAGAAGCATTTAAGAGAGAAAGACCTGGCTCAAGAATAAAACAGAGGGGAATGCCTAAATTTAGAGGAAAATAATCCAGGGATAGTTACGCAGAAAGAACGTGAGGTAGCAGGAGAATAAGCAGGAGAATTGTGGCCCACAGAAGCAAGGAAGTGGAGATTGCCAACAACGTGTCAGAGTCAGAGGATCACGGGGGTGTGTATTATTTTGGCTTGCTGGTGTCCCTGTGTTCAGACAACAATACTCCCTCCCCATCCTTTCAATTGTATAGAGAGAACTTTCAATTAGTGTTGAGAAGAACTTGTACTTCTTGACACCAATTGTGGCTCTAATTGGGTCCACTGGTTTTAGTACCATGCCCACCCTCTCCTGAGACACAGGTGTGCCAGGAGCCCCAAGCTGGGTCAGACATGGAACTTCAGCCCCTGACCGCAGTTACTGGGACTCAAACATGGAACCAATTTGAATCCTCTCCTATAGCTGGGAGGAAAAGTTGAAGAAGAATTGTCCTTAAGATTGACAAAGCTATGAAAATATGAGCTTAGAACTTGGAACGAATGGCTTTCTCTCCCTCAGTTTGGAGGATCTAGTCTGCAGATATTCTGAGAGAAAATGAAGAGACATGGGAGGATAGAATCCTGATCAAGTTTAGATCTCAGAGGGCCCTATTGCTGACCTCATTCCTGCTCTCTCAAGACTCACTTTTTACGCTTTCTTTAAATTTGCACTCTTTCCTAGAATCACTCTAATGAATACCTCTTTCTCCCTTGTTCAATCTCTTCACAGTGAGGTTTCTGCCACTAACAACCAGGAATCCTGACTAAAGGAAAGATCAAGAAGCACACAGACCGAGAAGAAACCGTTAGACTCTATAACTCGTAGTTCATGGTAACCTGAAAGAAATGGGAATCATAAACTGCTGGCAATAGATCAACGTCAAAGGGTTAGAGAGCAAAGGATGGCGAAGAAGTGGAGTCAGGGAAGGTGGGCTGGACTTCTGACTAGTCTAGAAGGAAGGAAATGGGCAGTAACTTTAAGGCATAACAAGTTCATGACTGTAAGAGAATGTGCCCCCTCTTGCTGTATAGGGATGATTCTTACTTTATAAATAAATGAGTATTTTATTATGAAGAGGTTACATTGTGATTTGAAAGTGTACACAGCTTCTCTTCAGGATCTTTCCTTGACATTTTCCACTATACGGAAGCAAAGTCAACCAACCCTGTAGAGTTATAAATTTTTGAAAAAAGTTTGGTTTTATTGGCATTTTTAACAATTTCATTTCTGTGTTAAAAATGTATTTATTAGGGGCCGGCCCAGTGGAGTAGTGGTTAAGTTCCCACATTCCGCTTCTGCGGCCTGGGGTTCACTGGTTCAGACCCTGGGCTCGGACCTACTCACTGCTTATCAAGCCATGCTGAGGCGGCATCCCATGTGGAAGAGTTACAACTCTACAACTGTGATACACAACTAGGCATTGGGGCTTTGGGGAGAAAAAAGAAAACAAGAGGAAGATTGGCAACAGATGTCAGCACAGGGCCAATCTTCCTCGAAAAAAAAAAATGTATTTATTAAAGTGGCTTTTGAAAATGTCACTCTTTTTCAGCTATGCTAAAGGAAGCCAATAAAAGGATTTCAGTTGACTTGAGGACTATCTATTTAAAAGGGGGGACACAGGGCTCCCATGGGTGAACTGATGGCCATGGTAACCAATAAAAGGCAGAACTTCCTGGTATCGACTTGGTTCTGTATCTCTCCACCTGGAAATTCTCCTTTCAAAGCTCTTCTTCCTCAAACCAGGAAGCTGGGTCATCAGGGGAGCAGGAGAGGGAAAGGTGGCCACAATAAAGGAAATTGGCCCTCTGAGGGTGGACTTAAGTGGAGGAAAGGTTTCCGCAGCTTAGTCCAGGGAAAGGAGAGGAAAGCTGTGGGCACATGACAGCTTACAAGCAAAACGTGATGATATTTCTGCAGACCCATACCATCCAATTTTATTTTTACAACATTCCTGTGAGAAGGCCAGAGAAGATGTCCTCATCTCCCTTTAAGAGATAAGCTAAAGGAGGTTCAGAGAGGTTTCTGTGATTTACCAAAGATCACTCAGCTACAAAGCAGGAGCACCAAGAATCCAGCCCAGATCTGACACAAACTCCAGAGCCCGTGGCTCTCTTGTGCCTCTTCTGTATTTACGTCTTTCAGCTGCTTTTCTACTGTTATAAAGGCCATATTTTCAGTGAAATATTTAGAAAAGCGTCTTTTACCTTTGATTTCTTAAAAGATTTTACGAACAGCTTGGGAGTGAATCTCCCTCATTTTGGAGTCCTGTCTATCTAACACTCAAGTGTTTGGGTTATAATCATTCCTCCATATACAATGCATTGTTGATGGCTTTTTCTAGCTTAATGAAATCATAGCAGCTACTAGAAATAATAGATGACATTTATTATGCACCTACTGCATGCAGGTATTTTATAAACACGATCTCAGTGTATCATGACTGCCCTGAGACACGTACATTAGCTTCTGGGAAGAGACCACTGAGTGAGGGACAAGGATACAAATCCATGCCTGAATTAGTCCATCAAACTACAGTGAAAAAATAGCATATTTGCAAATGTACTGGTCTGTAGGTCACACCTCAGCATCTTCTCATTAGAGAAACTTTCTTGCTATAAATTTCTCTACATAGAGATGATGCTTGATTTTTATTCAAAACACTATAGATCTTTAAAAGGTGAATGCGAGCCTTAGAGGGGAAGTCTCAATTGTGTTAGTCAGGTCTATTAACAGTGTCAAAGCCTCCTCTGGAGCCAGTTTCCAAAATCACCTTTGTGAAAAATGAGGTAAATTACATCATGCACCCCGCTGATGGAGGCTGCAGTTTCCGCCTCAAAGGTTCCAATCCTAGCTCTATGCTTTCAAAATATCATAAACTATGATTGCAGTACTCTGGCAAACAGAAAATAATTGTCAGGAATGCTAGATGGTCTGGAGGCCGTTGCTTAAAAAGTTCAAAGTGCTTTCTTCCTTCCAGGAGGAATGTGTGCGTTTCCTCCGGTAGTCATTTCTCATAAAATCAAGTGAACAGACATGCTGAAAACATGCTCCTCCGCTGACAGGAGCAACTTTGCCTCACTCACAAAGCTGAAATGACTACTGTACTCTTCAATGGGATTTTCAGGTGGTGGGAAGATTATCTGTAAGTCCAAACTAATACATGTCTGTCTCCTTGTCGTGACCTAGACAGGACTTCCCTCTGGTAAACAGGGAGAGTCTGTTGCTGCCATGCCACTGAAATTGCTTCGGAGGGATGTCTTGATTATCATTTGTGTATGGAGGTGTGAACTGAGCTCAATCTGCTGAGCAGCTCTCAACGAACGTCCTTTGGTACAAACAATAAAGAAGTTTGAAATTCTGAAGCAATACCTGCTGCTCTCTGTTAAAATAAGATTAGCGTGCATTTTACCACCCAAAAAAGAAAATGTCATTTTCATGGAAGACGAATGAATATTGCATCAACAAACACTTGACTTCTCTTATGGCTGCTGTTTTTAACTGTCAACCTTTTGAGTCTCCAGCCCTGACAATACAAAATCCAGAGGGAAAAAACACAGAGCAGAAAACACTTTCATGGAAAGTACCTTCTAGCACATAGTTCTTTGAATAAAGATGTCTATGTGTGCTGGGATTACAAGAACATGTAATACTTTTGAAAAAATGGTAGCTAGAGTGCTACCAATGGTAACTGCATAAATTTGCACGGTTTGATTTTCTGATCTGTGTTCATGTCTCATAAACTAGGACACCTCCTGAGAAGCAATTAATGGTCTCCTTGCTCAGAAATCAACAGTGAATTCACAAATATTTGATTACGTAAAATTTGCTCCAGGATTATCCTAAATAACACAGAATTTCTGAAAGGATGGATAAGTACCTTTCAATAAAAAATGCTCTTCTAAAATTGGTATTTATTATATTATTTACTGAAATTATGTAATAATTTTGCATCTCTATAAGGTATATCAATTTGCCCTATATATCCTTCTAATTGCCATGATATTTTATGTTTATAAAATGCTTAATCAATTAGAAAAGATGTAACATTACCCCTAAAGCCATGCCTATCTACAATAACTGGTTTAATTATTTCCATAGATTTGATTAGATTAAGCCAATAACAGAAGTTGAACTGATAAAAAACGTTTATCAGTCGAAGGACTGTATGTGTCAAAACCAAATGAGAAGTAAACCCGTCTATGAGACTGTCATTTTCTAAAATAAAATACTTTACTGAGGAGTAACATTTATACATGAAAATGCACAAATTATAATGTACAGCTCAATGAATTATCACAAAATGGCACACCTATGTAAACACATCCGAAGAAAATAAACGGAACATTAAAACACCACAGGACACTCTTAACTGCCAATACCATTTTCAATACCATAGATTAATACTGTCTGTTTTTGGAGTACATGTAAATGGAATCATACAGAGTATCTGTTTTCTTTTGCTTGATATTATATTTTTGAGATTATCCCATGTGATTTTTTTGTTGCAACAATTCATTAATTTTCTTGCTGTGTAACATTACACTGTATGACTAAAGTATAAGTTATGTATCCATTTTATTCTTGGTGAACATGTAAGTTATTTGTAGCGTTTGACTGTTAAAATTGACTTTACTGTGATTATTTTGCTCTCCTTTATTCTATTAATATGGTAATTTACATTGACTTCTAAATGTTAAACTAGTGTTGCATTACTAAAATAGACACAATTCTGCTGTATTTTCCTTTTTATATATATCTCTGTTTGGTTTCCTTGTATTTTGTTTATAATTTTTGTAAATATTTGCATTTAATTTTCCTCTTGTAAATGGCCTTGTTAGCTTTTTTTGGTATGCATAATGTTCTCTCATAAACTAAGTTTGGAAGTAATCTCTCCATTTATCTTTGTGATGTCTGTAGGATCTATAATAATGCCACCTTTTTAATTATCCATAGTAGTTATTTGTGTCTTCTCTCATTTTTTCATGATGGGTGTCACCAGGATTTATCAATTTTATCTTTCTGAAAAAACAACTTTTGTCTTTCTTGATCTTTTCTGTTTTTCTTTTTTAATTAAAGTCTCCCACTATAATTGTGCCTTTGTATAATTTTTTTAGTTCTGTCAATTTTGCTTTATATTTCATACTATGTTTTATTAAGTGCATATAAATTTAGAGTAATAACATCTTCCTGGTGAATTAAACATTTTATCATTATGCAATGTGCCTCTCTATTTCTAGTATTTTTTTAACTTAAAATCTATCTTATTTGATATTCAATATTACCATAGTTTCAGCAACTTTCTCCTGCATCATTTTACTTTGAAACTTTCTGTATCCTTCTAATTACAGTATATCTCTTGTAAGCAGCTTATAGGTAGACATTATTTGGAATTTATATTCAGTGTGGCAATCTGTCTTGTAATTGGAGTATACAATTTATTTACAATTAGTCAAAATTACAATAAATTTTGCTTTAAATTTACCATATTATTTGATTTATATTTGTACTACATGTTCTATATACTTTTTCTTCCCTTTCTTGCCTTTTTTCAATATTACTCAGTTTTATTTTATTTTCCCTTATATTAGATAGTGAGTTTAAAGTATGTTACTATTATTTAAGTGTTTGCTCATGAAATTACAACATGATTTCTTGATTTATCAACCTCTAATAAAAATTAATAGTCTTAAAGGGCAAACATTTAATTTATCACCCAGGACACTTTGAGAGTGAAACAAGACTCTTCCATTAATTATGCCTAAATAAGATTCATAATGCAAACCAGTACTTACATTCACCCTATATTTTTACTACTTCCCAGACAATTCATGGACCATAGAACACATTAACTCTCTCTGTCCTTGTGATTTACGTGCTACATTTGTTGTGTATTTTAATTCTATGTATATTGATACCCAAAATAAATTATTGTTGGTTTTGTATAGTGAATATTTATTTAGATTTAGAAAAATATTTGCTGGTCTTACTGACATTCATTCCTTCCAGCATGTCACACCTTTCATCTCTGATTATTTTCCTTTTGTCTAGAGAACATTCTTGAGTGTTTCCTTTAGTGCGGCACTGATGGAGAAAATTTCTCTCAATATTTTTCTGAAAAAAATATTTTTATTTTTCTCTATTTTCTAAAAGATATTTTCACTGAATATAAAATTATATATTGGAAGTAATTTTCTTTCAGAGCTTTCAAGATATCATTCTATTATCTTCTAGTTTCCATTGTTTATCATGAGAAGTTGGCTGTCAATCTTATTCTTGATTTTTCAGAATTAATATGTTTTTATTCTGATTATTTATTATGAATGTCTCTTTATCTTTTGATTTTAGAAGTTTTTCCATGATGTATCTACATGTGATTTTCCTTATGTTTACTGTGCTTAGAGTGCTGGAGCTTCTCAAAACCATAGCTCAATGTCTTCTTTTAGTTTTGTAAAATCCTCAACTGTTATCTCCTAAAGTATTTCTTTTGTTCTATAGTCTTTCTCCTCTTGCTTTGGGACTCCAAATACACACATATTATTTCTTTTCACCATGTCCTGCTTGTCATTTATGCTCTTTTCTCTATTCTCATTTTGTGTTTCTTCTACTTCATTCTGGATATTTTTTCTGAGCCATATTCCTTTTCATCAGTTTTTTCTCTAGATCTATATAATTTGCTCTTGAACCCCTACATTGAGGTCTTAACTTCAGTTATTGTATTTTTGTTATTTCAATGATTTCCTGTTATTCTTTTTCATAGTTTCCATTTATGAGTTAAAATTCTTTATCTTGTCTTTGAATTGTTCAAGTATAGTTATCATAGTCATTTGAAAGTGTGTCATATAACTTAATTTTCTGGATACCCTGTGTATCAGGCAGAATAATGGCTCCCCAAAGATATCCAGATCTGACTCCCTGGAATCTATGAATCTATTTAGGTTACATAGCAAAGGGAAATTAAAGTTGAAGATGGGATTGAGGTTGCTAATCAGCTGACCTTTTAATAGAGAGATTATTCCATCCTGAAATGGATAGATCATTACAACTTTGAGACGGAGAGATTATTCTGGACCCAATATATTCATAAGAGTCCTTATAAGTGGAAGAAGGAGGCAAAATAGAGAGAACCAGAGATTTTCACATGAGAAGGACTCTGTCTGATGTTGCTGGCTATGAAAATAGAGGGATGAGGCCACTAGCCATGGAATACAGGCCGTTTCTATAATCTGGAAAAAGAAAGGATATGGATTCTCTCTTAGAGCCTCAAAAAGTAACACAAGCCTGCTGACACCTTGATTTAATCCAATGAGACCCATTTCAGGCTTCCAATCCTCAGAATTATGAGATACTAAATTTGTGTTAAGTCACTAAATTTGTGGTGATTTGTTACAGCAGCCATAGAAAACTAATAAACCTTGTAAGATATTCCTACTGTCTTTTTTCTCCCTTTTTTGTTTTAGCTAAATGTCTTTTTGTAAGCCTGGAATGATATTTTTATTTGACTATCTAATTTGTATATGAAAAATGTACAAGTAATGTGAAGCTCCAAAAGGAGTTAGATTTTGTTTTAGGCAGGCAGCTAAGTTAAGGTAGATCATCTTAGTTCACTTAAGGATTGTGATGGTCCTAACGTGGACTTCAGTTTTTGTTAAGACTGTTCTACTTCAAGTTCATCTTTATTTTTAGTTATTTTATTATTATTTATCTTAATTATTCTTATTAAATAAAATCCTGGCATTTGACAAGGATCTTTATTTTTCATAGGGCCTTGACTTCAATTTTCATACTTCGTACTTGTTAGAGTGCTCTGCTCAGGTTTTGAACTTCTCAGCTAAGAATTGGAATTGGTAATTGCCTTGAGAGAAAAACCAGAAACAATTGCCACTCATCCCTCTTGGTTTCTTTGCTCTCTAGGGTCTTGTCCCCACAAATTCTCACTACCTTGGCAGCACTCTGTTGTTTTTAAAACATATGTCTTTAAATATTACGTCCAGTTTTTCTGATTGCACTCAGCAGGAGAATTGTTCCAAAAACTTAATCCTCCATTTTCTAAAGTTGAATTCTAGCACTGCCACTTTTAGAGAAGCAGAGACTCAGAGTAGAAAGAGAAATTAGAAGCCCCTTTTGCCAACTTTCTCACTGGTACAGAAATATCTTCAACATCAGTAACGTATTGACAAATTTTCAACAACCAGCTCTCTAGAAAGAAAAAAATCCCTGACTTACAGTGTTTGCTTATTTCTGTGGTATAAATACTCCCATCGTAACCTGGCATCACTGAATTAGGAGTTTGGAAGAGAGTCACAGAGTCAGCTCTCATGAGCCAGGGTGAGCCCGCTCCAACACACAACTTTATCTCACCTCTGGAATAGGATGAAAACTGGTCATAACAATTGTGGACGTACCCTTGTGTCAAGCATATTAGCTTATTATTGAAGAACTTTTAAAATATTAAAAAATGTTTTAAACCCATTACTCATGTTACTAACTGAACACACTTTTATTGAACCCCTACTAAATGCCAGACCCTAAGCTAAGTGCTGATGTTGCAATGGTGAACAAATGATACAGGACACCTGCCTTCTTAGGACTTACATTCAAGTGGATCAACAAATGTTAAACAAATCATCACCCAACTAAATATTTAATTGCACATTATGATAAGTCCTATGAAGTAAAAGACCACGGGGCCAGCCCCGGTGGCCTAGTGGTTAAGTTCGGTGTGCTCCACTTCAGTGGCCAGGGTTTGGTTCCAGGACACAGATCTACATCACTCGTGGCTATGCTGTGGCAGCGACCCACATACAAAAGAGGAAGATTGGTAACAGATGTTAGCTCAGGATGAGTCTTCCTCAGCAAAAAAAAAAAAAAAAAGATTGGGTGCTATAAGAGATAATAATGGAGGATCTAATTTAAATAAAGGAGCCAAGGGAGGACATTTTTAAAAAATAACATGGAAACTGAGACCTGAAGGATGACGAGTCAGCCAGGCTGAGGGGAACAAATTTGTCCTCCATCATAGAAACACTACCTATTAAATTATCTACTTTCTGGAGAAAAATAGTGTAAAATAGGTAAACTCATTCTCCCACATGAAAATTTCAAATTATTGACAGAAATTATTATATGCCAACTTTCAGTTTGCTTTTATCTAAATAGTCATCCCCTGGTCTACCTCCCTCGCCAATCTGATGTCTTAGACATGTTTTTAAGAATTTTCTTCAACTTGATGTTCCTTCCTGAAATCTCTCTATACTTTCCAAAAGTATATTAAATTCAATTGATTTTCCAGAGCTCTACACAATAGTCTATATGTCTTCTAATCAATGCAGAAGACAGTGAAACTACTGTCTTTACTTTAGGGGACACATTTCTACAATTATATTTATAGCATTCCTGCATATCTGCAGCATGATGACCATATTACTAATAATGTTTCCAAAGTCTACAATGACCTAAAGTTCCTCCCCAGTAACAGAAATAAGATCTAATTATGCTCTTGTTAGTTTTAATGTCAGGCTAGAGTTTGTCGTTCTCTCATTCTTGAAATTGCTGACATACTTCAAGTAGCAGTTTCTACAAACATGAACAGTTGATTCATTATTACACCCCATTCACAACTCCTCCTCCCTTTCATGCTTGCTATAGTAACATGTGAATACTAACGCAGGATAAAAAGCATTTAGTTAACTCAGTGGTTTTCAACCAAGGGTGATATTTCTCCCTTGAGGATATTTGGAAATATATGGGGATACTTTAGTTGTCACCCCTGGGGCAGTTCTACTGGCATCTAGTGGGTAGAGGTCAGGGATGCTGCTAAACATCCTACAAAGCACAGGAGATCCCCTCACAACAAAGGATTATGTGCCCCTAAATGTCCAAAGTGCTAGTTTTAAGAAAGCCTAAGTTAACTAGATTGATTTAAGGACAAATATTTACACCTGGATTATTTAACTACTGTATCTATTTAAATTTTAAATGGTAAACTATGGCTAAATATTACAATCTGATTAATCTTCACACATTTTTATATGCTGCCGTATGAGTCCAGAAGGACTTTCATTTATCATTTACAATGCAAGCCATATATATCCTATTCAAGTAAATAGAAATCCCTCATAAATATTCTAAAGGCTTTAAAAGCAAATCATGACAATGCAAAGTTAATTTCATACCTTCTTTATAATTGTTCATTCCACTATTTGTATTCAATATATCCTTTGGATTTTTTTCTTCCTTTCCATTAGAGAGATTGTATAACTCATGGGAAGGAATTTGATAGTGTATCCAATTGGACTCCTACCACACTAAAAGTTTTATTACAATCTTTATTTTAAACCTGTATTATTTCCTTGTTACAAGAGGTAGGTTTTAAGACAAAATGCTGCATCTGTGGAGATTCCTGGCAACATCCACATCTAACCAAATGGCACTGTAGGAATTGGAGATACAGGTAGGACACAACGGAAACTTAAGAGGAAGTTTCCATGATGACCCTAAGCACTGCAAAGGATCTCGTGGGTTGACTCTGAAGACCTTTAGATCTGCATTCATTTCCTCAGCAAGTTCAGCAACATTCAACTATTCTATCTTCCATACTTTCAAGCATTTTTGCTTAACTGGTAGGAAAAAAGTCTAAATTTTTCAGTCCACAACTCTGAACTCTGGAGAGACCATTGAATTGACACTCGGCTTCCTCAACGCCAGTGTTAGTGACCCTGGAAGGTGTGTAGCTCAGTGCTTTGATGACTGCTCTGACCTAATCTCTGTCTTCATCATGTATTAATTTAACTTTGCAATGCTTTTCTGCCAGCTGCACACCTAACCTGCAAAATGATAGCACTGGGAGATCAACCGAATGAATGATGCAGAATTGACCTGTTGATATGCTCACAGATTCTGACACAGAATTGATTCAGGAGGTACTAATGCATCTAAGGCTCAAGATCAGTTTTCCAGCTCCTCATTTTTTGTTGATCTAGCAGCCAGTAAAATTACTGGGACTACAGTATCTGATTCAAATTTGTACCTCATCGTTTTTTTTCCTGCAGATGAAAGAATAACACATTTAATAAAAATAAAAAGGCGTACCTTTTGCCAACCTATAAAGAATTGTTGGGTGCTTGAAAATATGACATCATTGATTGGCTAGAATCTCATGTGACAAATGGAAGACGCCTGGGACAAGTTAAATCTTAGTCCCGTGACGGCAGGAGCATTGCTCTATGCATAGCTGTACCTCTGGGTCTCTCAAGGCCTGACACACAGCAGGTGCTCAGTAGCTGTTGAAGGACTGCGTTAATGTAGTCATTTTGGTGGACACAGCACCATCATTTATTTAATATATATTTACTCTAGCTCCTAAAAGGATGTTGTTTGTTGTTGTTGTTGTTTTCCGTTGTAACTTCTCCCAATATCTAGAACTATCCATATATTCAATTGATAGCAAATAAATGCTGGAGACTATATGATGAGATCACAGGCTGTCCACTCAAAACAAATTTTCTTAGCCTAAATTTTTATCTGTTAAAAACAAATATGATTTCAGCTGTGCCTGTTATTTACTCATAAGCAGAAGCATAGTAAAAAGAATAAAAAAAGATCTTCTCTGAAGCATCTCCCATTGTCACTATACCTTTTATGACTGAAGACATATTTTGATTCTGCAAAATGATGAGCTGAATTTTATTAAGAGAGATTTGTGGTGAGACTCAAGAAGATTTGTGTAATATTCTCTCCCGTACTAAAAACAGATCTTCCCATTTATCATCAGTGGTTCATAAGAAGTGCTGTTTTAACAACATTTCTGATGATGAATGAGCATATCCTTCTTTCATATTAAAACAAATATTAAAAAACAATCTTCTTGAATCATGAAAGGAATCTTTCAATACAGTTTAATCATATAAGGTGGAAGTGAGATTAGCAGAGGGAGGCTGTGTATGGAGGGACGTGGCCCATCATGCTATTTATACTCCACCCTTCTACAATCACAGAAGAGGAAAGGATGAGTAAGTCCCCACTCTGCAGTCTGACTAACACATTAATATTGTTAATCTTAAATGTATATTTCTGTGTCATATACATTAGGAAACAAGTGGGAGACATTAAGTCCTAGTTAACTATCTTCATATAAAAGCGTACCCCCAGGAAACATCACAAGCTCATTCCACTTTCCAACTCTTTAGTTTATAGGTATAGAAACTGATGTTAAGTACTTTTAAGAGTATGTGCAGCAATCTGACTTATTTAGGTCTCAGGGCAGTCTGCTAAAAAGGCAATTTTTTTCAAAATGGGACTTGATCATGATTAGTTTTTTTGCTACACGATTAAGGAAAAATAAATGGGTGGTCATAGGATGCTATTTAATGACTCTGTGAACATTTTACATAGTCTGCATAAATGTCATTTTGAAATAGCTGTAATAATAGTGCTTCACACAGGAGCTTGGGCCCTTAAAGCATTTCCATTAAACATCTCATTTGGAAAGAAAAATCAAGTTATTTTAAATCTTACTAGGCTACAAGCAAGATGATGATTTCATCTCAGTGCAAAATATTGGCTGGGGTTTGGGGGCGAAATAAAACATAGTTATAAGCTCCTAAATACTTTATCTTTTCTTTCTAAAATCTGCTTTTCATTTAGAAAAGAATTTGTCAGGGTTGAACAGGTATATAAGTTGTAAGATGTGGCTGTTAGTCCAACAAATGTAGATGTTTAGAGTTAGGATTTTACCACTTCAGATTCATTGATGTGACAATAATAGAAAATTCTGCTAATGCTGGATCAATGTGGGGGTTGGCATACTTTTTATGTAAAGAGGTAGATTGTAAATATTTTATGCTTTGCAGTCCATGTGGTCTGTGCCACAACTACTCAATTCTGCTATTGTAGTAAAAGGAGCCATAGACAATACATGAATGACTGCAATAACTGTGTTCCAATAAAACTTTATTTATAAAAACAAATGGTGGACTGGATTTGGCCTGCAGGATGTTACCTGCCAACCCATGACTTAATCCATAAGGACATTTCCTGTTTATTCAAAATGAAATTTGGAGGTTGGCAGTTCAGGAGTTTATTTAGCAGCTCCGAGAGTCTGAGCACTAGGTCTGATTGCCTCTGCTACTTTAGGCCTACTCCACATAAAATCCCAAGATGGCTGCTATTGCTAAAAATACTTAACCCTGAAATGTCTACTTCTAAATACAGAAAGCATGAATGCTGCTGGAGTATTGACAGTGAGCCTTCCTCATATGCTTAGCCTCTTTGATAAGGAAAGACAGAAACTTCCCAGAAGACCCCTGTATTTCTCTTTTATCTCCTGAGTCAGACTGAGTCATATGTTTATCCCTAGGCCAATCATTGCCAAAAGTGTGTAAAGTAGGCACAATTAACTGAAAGCAATTTATTCCTTGGGGCTGCTCTTATTACCACTGAAAAAGATGGAGGTTCTGATACATGGATAAAGATAGAATGGCTGTTAGGGAGCAATCAATACTATATCACATAAACAGTAGTGAGGTTTGTCCTGTTTTGTTTTGTTTTATCAGTTAGGACGTAAGATCTTAGACGGCTTTCAGATTCTGTTTTGATTCACGGATGAAAGAAATAAAAATGATTCCTTTGGGTCTTTTATCCTCTCCATTAAAGTTCTATGCCTGGTCTTAGACTTCTTGCATTTTAGGCAGATAATTTTATTCTGCTAGTCATTTGTCTATTTGAAAATTTGCAGCAAAGAGTGGGAAAATACTTTTATAGATCTTGATCACTGGAGAAAAAAGTCTCTTTTTTAGAGCCACACTCTCACACGTTCTCTATGCTTAAACAAGAAGTAGAAAATCTAAGTACAGAGACCCAATTCTGATCCCCCAAAAAATCACAGTTGAAGATGTGCATCAGCCCAGTTGCACTGCAAATTGTTTCCCTGCCCAGGTATGGTTGTGTCTGACAGTCAACAGAGTAGCTAGCAGGAGGCGGTTTATGACATACAGTCTCCAGAGAGAGAACATTTCCTAAAGAAGGAGAAGTCAGGTGCACAGAGGTGGTCCACACAAACCTTTTGCTGTTAAAAGGATTGCCTATTTTAAAGAAGACATGATACGTCACTTGAGTTTATTCCTCAATTTATGCTTGTATGGACTCAAGGAGAAGAAGGTCTAGAAGTAAAATTGAGAGAGTTATTTCATCTAAAACTCTATGAAGCTTTGGAGCACAAAGTAGAAGAGCAAAAAGAGGAAAAATGATCTACCTGTCTCTGCTGAGAATGTAAGCCCACACTGGGGGCCCAAGGACTCCAAAGAGCGTGGTAATACTGCAGAACCTCTGAAGCCCCAACTCATGAGCAAAGATGTGAGCATTGCCCATCAAAGATGCTGTGCCCAGAGGATGCAGTGATGGGGCATGGAGGTGACTGTGGTACCCAATTAAGCTGTTTAGTGTACAATAGAAGAAATGGTTCCCAGTGGGCTGCAAGCCACTGAGAGAAATAGTGAGACATAGCTTCACATTTAGAGCTTTTTTTCTAAGTGCCATGGAGTCAATTCCTACTCCTAGCAGCCCTGTGTACAAAAGGGCGGAACCCTGCCAGGTCTTTTTGTGCCATCCTCTCACCTTCCGGTGCTGTATCAGGCAATGCTCTGCTGCTATTCATAGGGTTTTCATGGCCAATTTTTCTGGAAGTGGGTGGCCAGGTCCCCCTTCTCAGTATTTCTAGTCTGAAAGCTCTGCTGAAACTTGTCCACCATGGGTGACCCTGCTGGTAATTTGAAACATCAGTGTCCTAGCTTTCAGCATCACAGCAACACGCAGTTGCCACAGTATGACAACCAACAGACCGGTGGTGTGGTTCCCTGACCAGGAAATGCACCTGGGCCTAGGAGGTGAGAATGCCCAATCTTAACCACTAGACCACCAAGGCTGGCCATCTTAAGCCTTAGAAGTAGAGAAAAAGCTGGAGCAGAAGAGAAGAGAAATGTATATGCCAGATAGGACTAATTTGTAAGCATGTGTGTGGCATCCCATAAGAACTCAAAAAAATCTTGGGGAACACTGTAGGAGATAGACGTCCTGCAAATGAAAATGATGCCAAAATACTGCTTGTTAAAGACAATGAGATCTTCATTATAAGCTTGTACTGATGTGGTTAGAGAAAACACAAGATATCTGCATAAAATGGAGCTTAAAGAGAGATTAATCTATCTCATTAATCCCTTTTTTCTTGTCTTCTAACAATCTGCCTATGTAATTCCAACACAACTGGTTTAAACATTTTCAAATAAACCAAATTATTAATTACTTTTGATACAATACTTACAAACTAGAACCAAACAGGAGCAAATGCATTTCAATGGGGTAGAATGAGCAGGCCACTTCATGTCTGAGGAAGGAAGTTTCCAGAATTAGCAGAAAACGTTCTTCTTTGTCATTAGTCTTTCTGCTTTTGCCCAATTTCTATATATATCTACCCAGACATTCTAGTAACTCTTTTCTTTTTTCTTAATATATGTGAACACATGTATTCCCACACTCGGGTTAGAGTATATAGTTAGACATTTTGTTTTCAGAAATCTTGAGCAACGCAGAAGCTGGAGCTCAATCCAACTTACAAGTTGTTCTAGTTTTACCATTAACAGCTATTATGCTAGTACTTCTATTTACAGCTATTATTTATTGAATGCTTGGAGTTTGATGGTCTTTGAGATAAATGCTTTAAGTGGCAGAGCCAGGGTTTGCACATCGATCTATCTGACATTAAGGTATAAGGATGTTTTTAAAAAGAATTACAATCCATCTCTTAGCTGAAGGTATAAAAAGGAACCAGAAGCAGAAAGCCTGAAGGTCTTTGCATCCTGCATTCCTGCTGGAACCAAATAATAGTGGCTTCATTTAAAAAGGCAAGTGTTCTCCTGTTTGTCACATCAGCGGGCTACCTTCATTTATATTACCTGCCTTAACTAGACCCATAAACATGTCAGTTTGCAGAATTTTCAGCCCCTGCTATACTGTCTTATACTCATTTATGATAGGAGACAAATAGGATTCCATGTTATTTTAAAACACCACAAACTTATAAATCAATAGCACTAAATACTATGCAAAAGTATCATCAGAGGATGAATAAAATGACCTCAGTCTTTGTTGTTATAACTTCTTATGAAGTAAGACCCATATTATGTTAGTGGAATTACTCTCAAATATCAGTTCTAACCAGAAAAAAGAAGTAAAAAAATAACAGAAAAGTAACATTGAGAAACATAATTTTATCAAACAGCATGATTTCATAGACATGAGTTGCTTATTGCATCAAATCCTATAAGGACATCAATAACTAAGAGAATTGATTCTTCACAATCCATTGCTATCTACTTCTAAATTCTTGTGATATACAGAATTACTGAAGTTCATTTTAAAACATACATGCGTGTGTTAAAATTTAGAAACAAGATATTCTGTATTTAGTGTGTGCTTAAACCGATAAAATTTTACTGTACACCAACAAGAGCAAAATCATTATTGTGCCATATAAAAACACAAAGTTAGAAATTCTAATCAGAGGTACATAGAGTAACAGGGCAGTCAAACTCCAGTTCCCAGGGGAGATAATTTGCTTACTGTAAATGATAATCTTGTGTGTCAATAGACATAGAGATAGCATGAAAACAAGCTGTTAATTAAGTCACTTCAGTGAGGGGTAAAAATCAAACCAACTGGCTATCTGGCATTGGTTATTCAAATTAATCTGTTGATTGAATTTTCTCACTGTTTCTACCAGTTACTTTGGTATATTGTAATCAGACTATACTTTCCTCAGTGGGGGATGAATGGAGCCTCTCTCCACCATGAGTATGGGTCCGAAAACCAACTATCAGAGGAGACATGCCCAGAGAAGTTTCTAACAGGTTTCCCCAAAGAAAGCTAATTAATATTCAGTAAAGTAATGAATTTTACACGGAACTGCTCAAGCAAAAGTGTCAGTCATTCATCCATTTGCTTATTTGTTTATATAATAAATATTGATCACCTACTGAGCTGCAGGCCTGTAGTCCTTTCTCTCTTGGAACTTATAATGGAGAGAATAGTATTAACAAAAAAAATATTAATCTAACTTGGATAAGTACCAAGAAAGAAAATGACACTAAGAATGTACATAAGAGACCTCATTGAGCCTGGGAATTCTGAAAAGGCTTCTCTGAGGAACAGACAGTTCAGATCCAATCTGATGGATAAGCAGGCCTTAAGACTTTCCCCACTGGGGTTATATTCACACTAATAAGCCAAATTTCACTTGCTGTAGCCCTCATTAACATAATGGAGACTGTCTAGTCTGTACTACCCTACAATTTCACTGACTTATTTATAGAACCCCCAGGAGTGTCTCAACTGAGCTCTTTCTGGTCTCCTGCTTTTCTGCTCTGACAAGCTTCACTGATGTCCTTGCCTGAGAAAACTTGAGGGTGGTAACTTCTCAGGCAGGGTCTTTCTGGGAGAACATCAGATCCTACGGATTCTATGTCGCAATGGCTTAGGAATGCAGTGTAGTCCTCACAGCACCTTAGCATGTACCTGATGACCCATGAATCATCTCATATGGTCTGTGTCTCTCTGACCTCTGACATAGGTCCAGAGTGCTGGACCAGAGCCAGGTGACCACTCTCTGAGAAAGTTACAATGCTGTTCTCCACATTCTCCTTTTTCTCTCTCCCCTTTTATCACCACCTATTCCAGCCATCCCGGTTACCCAAAGAAATCACACCTGTTTCTCTCAGCCAAAGTCCACTGCTTCTCCTATACCTGCTTTCTGGTGCAACAGAAAAGCCAAGGTGGAGACTCACCAAAATTGCACATATCATTCAAATATCAACTCAGAGAGAACATAGTTTGCCTGTGGTATACGAGTTAATGACTACATGTGAACATCCGTTTAACCATTTCCTTAATTAGCTTTTATCTTACCTAAATTGCTTATTTCTGCAGGTGACTCCATATTCCTTTCTGCTGAAATTGAGTGTTTTTCATTTTCTGGCCCATACCTGTGTTTTCACACCACCCGTGATGCTGTTAAAAGACAGCCAAAGAGTCCAACGTTCAGGGGTTCCTTGATCGTGGACTGGTCATTAACCACAAAGGGCAGCATGGACTGTGTTTAGAAAGAAGAGAGCAATGTTACTATGTCAAGTACAGCAAACTGATGATGATTTTCTTAACTCTGAAGTGGCTCCGTCAGATGATAGTCTAAAGTGTAAGCTTTTTTAAATACGTAAAGTTTCAGAATTGCAGTATTTGTATTTGGTGAAATTTTCTGCATTAAGCAAAGTAAAAACTTTAAATTAGTTTTTTAAAATACTCTTAACTTTTATTTTCATATACGCATGAAGATTTGCTGATTTATTAAATTCATAGGAGAGTCTAAGGCATTCCAGTGGGATTTTTTTAAAGATATTGCTTAATTACACTGTCCACCAAGAAAATACTTTCCAGAATCTCCCAAAAAAGACACAAATAAAGACAAATAAAGGTATAATTTTCTTGTCATTAAGAAATTACTGCATGACTGGTTGTAACTTAATCATGAAGCAATGATAAATTAATCACACCAACACTTCACGGGGCCCTGAAGTTGCAGAAATATCAAGTAAGAATACAATTTGTATTTGAAGACTTGAAAATTATATTTCAAATGGAATATTTAAAAGAAAAAACGATAGTATTTAGGGTGTATGGTTATAAGCCTGAAGAATATTATGTAACGAATTATGTCATATAGTCAAGAAACAGAACCATCAATGATCAGCTTCACTTTTCTGTCTAACATTTAAAAAAATAAGTCTGAGTCCCATTTTCCAAATAAATAAGTATTTCCATTAATAAATCTACATACCCTAATGCCTGTAGTGAAAAAAAAGAACTATGTGTACTCTTCTGCTAATTAGCTGAGAGTACGCAACATTTTTTGAATTGATACTATGAATTTAAAATTTTTGTTTAATAAACTGTTTGATTACTTTTCTTTCCAAATACAAGAGTAGCATCAAAGAATGTTTTACGGTTTACTCAAAATTTAAACCAGTAACAAGAAAATATTCACCATGTTATTCAAGGACAAGATAAGACAGTTTACATATTAAAAGATAGCCAAAGCAAAAAAACAAAAGAAACCTTTCAATTTTATTTGACATTAGTGACTTTTGATTTTATAAATGTCTAGACAACAAACAATCATTAAACCATTGAGATTTGTTTGTTATTGTTGCTGTTTTCAAAATAAGAATCTCAAGGTCAAGCGAATTGTTTTCTGGTTGATTTTTGCATAGGCAGAGCTATGCAAACCTTTTCTCAATGCTTCTGGAAGCTAAAGACTCAGAGAAACCAAGCAGCCAGAAATCTAAGGAAACATAGATGCCTGAAAGAACAACAGGATGTGCGCACTGGCTCACCTGTGGCAGAGCACAGGCGTAAAAGAGACAAGGCACCACAGAAGTAAATAATAACAACTCATCTAAAATTTTTAACAAATTTATAAAAGCCAAATAGTGTGAAAGTATGGAACCTATGGGATACAAGAGGAGTTTGCACCCACTCTCTGGCTCTTATCCACAACTTCTCATGAGAACTCATGAAGAGATTAGGGATAGGGCAGGAGACTAGAGAAAGCCTCCCGTCATTGTGCAGCCCTGAAGGAGAGGAGCAGCCAGAGCTACGGGAAAGGAACAAAGTCCTGCCCAGACTCTTCTCCTCTACAGGACAAAAACCTTAAATCACTTAGGGGGCAGGATACAAATGAAAACCCTTTGCAGCAAGAAAAGGATAAAAATTTTTAATACATCCCTGGAGGAGGAGAGGGAAACAATCCTAGGCCCAGGATTCTATATCAGTATTATTAAGGCCCTCCTACTGCCAGCAAAGGGGCAGGAAACTCCCACATAAGAACTACCCAAGATATAGGTGGAGTTTGGCTACATTGTTGATATAGTACTACCCCTGAGACCCAAGAACTTAGAGCCTGCCTAAGACTGAGACTATAGCAGAAAACAGAGAATTTCCTTCCCTCTTCCCTCCCAGCACAGGCTAGCAATCAAAGAATAATAACCAATGGCAGTGTACCTCTGAGTGGCAGGAGAATAGACAGAGATCCTTCTGAGGGCAGGCATACAGGAAAGGCCACAACCTGAGGATGACATAGAAACACTCACTCTAAGCACAAGGTAACACTAGAATAATCTGAAGCTAATGGCACACTGAGGGCAACCATAGCAACATAAAAGCCCAAACTCAGAACAACTCCTGCTGAGAGTGAGTGAACCACCTAAATTAAGAATTTGGCAGAAGAGGCAGGCCATTTACAGGCATAAACACTACTTACCTAATTCTATACTGTTCCAGCCAAGACTTCTAGCATTTAGTCACAGATTAAAAATACATAAAAAGTCCAAGAAAGAATAAAAAAATCATTGTTAAGGGGCAAAATAGATGACAGAAGCAGACTCAGAGTTGACTCGTTATTGGAACTATCAAGCAGAGAATTCCTAATAATTACGATCAATATGTATAAAGCTACCATGGGTAAGGTAGACAACATGAATGATCAGATAGACATTCAGCACAAAGATGTAAACTAAAAGAAAGAATCAGATGAAAATGCTAAGAATAAAAAAATACAGCAACAGAGATCAAGAACACCTTCCATGGGCTCATCAGTAGACTGAATATAGCTAAAGAAAGAATTAGTAAATTTAATATAGGTCAATAGAAACTGCACAAATTTAAATACAAAGAGAAAAGAAAGGAGTGAAAAAGGAAAGAACAGAACATCTATGAACTGTGGAACAACAAGAAATGGGATAACATTATTGCAATTGGAGTTTCAAAACAGAGAAGAGAGAGAGAATGGGACAGAAGAAATATTCAAAGAGATAATGGTGAGAAATTTCCAAAAGTAATTTAATATATCAAACCACAGATCCATTAAACTTAGAGTATTCCAAGTAGAAAAAAAATACACACCCCCAAAAAAAAAAAACGTATTTCAAATGCTGAATGACAAAGAGAAAATTAGTCTACATGATACAGACATTTATTTTCTCACAGTTCTGAGGCATTGCGTGGTTGCAGCCTGGCCCACTGAAACAGAGAAGGAGACAGCTTTTCCCTCCAGTGTACTCTAGGCTTGTGGTGAGAGTAGAATCTCTGGTAATTTCTGAAATGCCTTTGGGATCATCCTTCCCTTTTCTTGAAGAATAGCACCCATTTACACCTGAATAGTTCTATTGCCCCATCCTGTAGAATGCAAGAAGTTCAACAGCCTTCTTTAATTTTGTCCCATCTCTGTTTTGTTTAGTCCAAACTCCCAATGTTACTGCTGGTATAATATATACCAGGTTTATCAAGTGATAGCCCAGCCACAACTTTGGTATTCTCTCCAAAACACACTCTCTTAGTTTTTTCAGTATGGATAGGATAAGATGTTTCCAAATCGTCAAGTTCTGATTCCTTTTTGCTTAACAGTTCCTTCATTTTATCTCTCTCCTCTTTCATTTTACTATAAGCAGTAAGAAGAAACCAAGTCATGTTCTCAACATTCTGCTTAGAAATCTCCTCAAATAAATATCCAAGTTTGTCACTTGTAATTGCAACTTTCCACAAAACACTGGAACACAATTCAGCCAAGTTATTTGCCATTTTATAACAAGGATCACCTTTCCTCCAATTTCTTATAACCTATTCCTCGCTTTCACCTGAGACCTCACTAGAATCACATTTAACATCCTTATTCCTACCACAGTCCCTCAAGGTAACCTAGACTTTTTCTAACAAAAACCTCTTCCAGCCTCAAAACTCTTCTAGCTTTTATCCATTACCCAATTCCAAAGCCACTTCCACAGTTTTAGGTATTTGTTACAACAGCATCTCACATCTTGTTACCAAAATCTGTCTTAGCTCAGGCTGCCATAAAATACCACAGATTGGGTGGCTTCAAAAACAGAAACTTATTTTCTCACAGTTCTGGAGGCTAAAGTCCAAGATCAAGGTGCCAATAGGTTTGGTTTCTCCTAAGGCTTCTCTCTTTGCTTATGGATAGCCATCTTCTCACTGTGTTCTCCCACGGCCTTTTCTCTGTGCGGTACATCCTGGTGTCTCTCCTTCTTCTTATAAGGACACCAGTTATCTTGGATTAGGGCCCCACCCTTACAACCTCATTTACTCTTTTTTTTTTTTTTTTTAAAGATTTTATTTATTTTTTTCTCCCCAAAGCCCCAGTAGATAGTTGTATGTCATAGCTGCACATCCTTTTAGTTGCTGTATGTGGGACTCGGCCTCAGGATGGACGGAGAAGTGGTGCCTTGGTGCGCGCCCGGGATCCGAACCCAGGCCACCAGCATCGGAGCGCACGCACTTAACCACCAAGCCACGAGGCCGGCCCACAACCTCATTTACTCTTAATTACCTCCTTAAAGATCCTACCTCCTAAAACAGACACATTGGAGCTTTCCCTCAACCCACGAATTTTGGGGGCACAGTCCATAACACTAACTGATTTCAAAACTGACTAGAAAGCTATGGTAATTAAGATAGTGTGGTATGAACAAGATAGACACATATATCACTGAAATAAAATAAAAAGATCAGAAAAGATCCTTACACTTCTGGTCAAATGATTTCAGACAAGCGGGAAAGGCAATTCAGTGATGAGTGGTCTTCTTTTTAACAAATGGTGCTGGAACAATTGGATATACATATGTTAGAAAATGAACCTTGCATTATACACCAAAATAAACTCAAAATGGATCATAGACCTAAATTCAAAACCTAAAGATATAAAACTCACAGAAAAAAACACAGGATAAAATTTTTGTCACCTTGGGTTAGGCAAAAAAAGTTTAAATATGACACAAAGAGTGTGATCACAATAAGTAAAAATTGATAAATTGGACTTCATCAAAATAAAAATCTTCTGCTTTTCAAATGAAACTGGTAATAAAATAAAAAGACAACCCTGTTGGTTTGTAAACTGGTCCAGTACATGGAGGGCAAGGAGAGATGGAAGAAAGAGGAAGACACTTCAGATTGGTAGGTGGCAGTTTTAATAAGCAAGGGAACTTACTTACGAGGCTTGTCTTGGGTGGCCACAAGATGAGTAGATCTCCACACCCACCCAGCAGAATCTTAAAAGTTTATATAGAGCCTTTAACTGGGTTCAGTCACATATATTGTTCAGATGGTCTCAACGACACATTACTATCTCAAGATTGTGTCACTGGGGCAGCTTCTAGCATGGAAAAGGGAAGCAGAATGCACATTCCAAGGAGGGGGAGGCAGATGAGGAGTCTCTGATTGCCCAGGTCCAGCTTGTAGGTCAACCAGCAGTCTCATCCTCGCAATGACCTCCTCCAACAAAGCCACAGATTGGAATAAAATATTTGATGAATGTATATCTGATATGTGATATATAAAGTCTAAATAATAAGAAAGCAACCAAGCTAATTTTTTAAGTGGGTAAAAATTTGAACACGTTAGCCAAAGATGTTATCTAAATGGCAAATAAACACATAAAAAGGTGCTCAATATCAGTAGTCATTAGGGATACACAAATTAAAACAAAAATAAGATACCATTACATACCTATTACTATGGCTAAAACAGCAACAGAGACCTGACAATACTATGTCTGATAAGGAGACAGAACAACTAGAACCCCCATACATTGCCAGTTGGAATGCAATATGGTACAATCACTTTGGAAAAAAGTTGGATCATTTCTTTTAAGATTAGATATGCACTTACCACGCAGTTCAGCATTTCCACTTGGGTTTTCTTTAAAGAATTTATTTTTTAACAGCAATTTTAGTTTCACAACAAAATTGAGAGGAAAGTACAGAGATTTCCCACATACCCAAAACTAGAAAAAGGAAATACTGGTACATGTAACAACACAGATGTATCTAAAAAGCATTATGCTAAATGAAAGAAGCCAAACTCCAAAACCACATATTGTAAAGTTTCAGAGTACAATATTTGGGGGTAAGGCAAAACTATAAGAAAAGACATCAGTGCTTGCCAGGGGCTGTGTGAATTGGGAATCGGGAGGAATGACTACACTGGAACATTTAAGAACTTTTTGGGGTGATCTTGATTGTTGTGGTTACATGTCCAATAAAAAAACTCTAGGTCTTCATCAAAACTCATAGAACTATGCACTAAAAATGGTGAATTTTGTGTGCTAAATTTATTTCAATATATCTGACTATGAAAGAGGATTCAGAATTAATTTCTTCATCCAGGTAATAACCACAGCCAATATTCTGGTTTACTTCCTTTTATTTCTGTGCATGTGTGTTGTGCATATATAATTTTGTATTTTGCACTTAGCACTATACTGAGAGGATTTTCTCATCTTTAAATCATCCTCCAAAATGTGATTTTTTTGAAAATTGGATAGCATCAAATTTCATGCTGTGGAAAAAAAAAGTATACAAAATTTTTTGTTAATTACTGTTACATGATATAATATATGAAAGTTTAAGAATCCAATTGCTATACAAATTTTGGTTGTTCATGTGTTCATTTTTCATTTATTCGTTCACTCAATCATTCAACAAACACGTATTGAGCATCACCGATAGAAAACAAAATTAAATTAAATGGGATTCATGCTCTCAAAGATGTAACTGAGTAGTGAGAACACAACCAATTCAGCAACTAATTACAATCCTGTGACATATGTTATAATAGAGGTATAAAAAAGGCACAATTATTTATAATATTATTCATAAATTGCTATGAGACATTCATGGTGAATCATTTTAAACATTTAATCACCATTAAATTTAATTGTTTTTTAAATTTGCATTTATATGCCTACATTAATGAGATTTTGTTTGGTCATAGTGATTTCGGTCACTCTCGTTTTGAAAATATTCTGTACAAACTAAGGTGTGCAACTTAACATTATATCATTCATTAATGTTTTTCATGTGTCAGATTTGAGCCACAACTCTTTCTAAGGAAAATTCTTGTTCCTGAGCAGGTTTTCCCTTAGCTTGGAGCCAAGGTGACCATAAACTACAGAGACCCAACCCTTGGTGGGACCTTCCCATTTTCATCAAAGGTTAAGTTTTTTGCCCAATTGTCTGTTTTTAACCTTTACTTATCAATATAGAAGCAATATTGTATTTCATGCCTTACTGTGAAGTTTAAGTGCTATCTACAGCAATATGTTTTATCATAAGCCCAAACACACATGCACACACCCATACACACAGTTCATCCATTCTTCTGAAGAGCCTAGATCTCATCTCCAAATACAGCTGTCCCAGAGAAGGCACTGTGTTTGAACTACAGTCTGTGGGAGTCCTCCAAATTGTATTGAGAGGTCCTCTACTAACTTGTACTGCTTTCTCAGCTGCCATGAAACGTACTGTAAGAACCACAAGGATGCAGACATTTAGATTATTGTAAAGTATTTTAAGAAACCAGCTTGTATCAGTCAGCTACGGCTGCCATAACAAAATACCACACACTGGGTGGCTTAAACAACAGAAATCTATTTTCTTACATTTATAGAGGCTAGATGCCCAAGATCAAAGTGCCTGCTGGTTTGGTTTCTTCTGAGGCCTCTCTCCTTGCCTTTCAGATGTCCATCTTCTTGCTGTGTCTGTCCTCTCATGGTCTCTCCTCTGTGCATGGGCATCTCCACCTCCTAATGTCCTCTTCTTATGAGGACACCAGTCATACTGCATTAAGGCTCACCCATATGACCTCATTTAACCTTAATTATTTTTTTAAAGGCCTTGTCTCCAAATGCAGTCACATTCTAAGGTACTGGGGGTTAAGACTTCAAGCTATGAATTTTAGGGGGACACAATTCCATCCATAACAGCAGCTATTACATTCTTTAGAGAGATGCTACTGAAAAAAAGTGTTCACAGGGCCGGCCCCATGGCTTAGTGGTTAAGTGCACGCGCTCTGCTACTGGCAGCCCGGGTTCGGATCCCGGGCGCGTACCGACGCACCACTTCTCTGGCCATGCTGAGGCTGTGTCCCACATACAGCAACTAGAAGGATGTGCAACTATGACATACAACTATCTACTGGGTCTTTGGGGAAAAAAAAAGGAGGAGGATTGGCAAAAGATGTTAGCTCAGAGCTGATCTTCCTCAGCAAAAAGAGGAGGATTAGCGTGGATGTTAGCTCAGGGCTGATCTTCCTCACAAAAAAAAAAAAAAAGTGTTCACTATATACTCATAAAGAAAATGTATTACCGACTTTCAACTAAGTAGTGTATTGCTCCCTCTGAGGAAGTGATAGGTTTTCCTAGGAACAGCATGAATCATGTAACTGATCATGTTTTGCATTTTGCTTTGATCAACAGGAATTCTAGGCTCAACTTAAGTAAATGTATTTTACTTACTCTATAGTCTCTACTTAAATTTCAACTTTTTCTCAGATTTTAATCAATTCTTATCATTTTTGATACTTTTAATTTATTTTTTTATTTTTATTTTTATTCTTTTTTTTGAAGAAGATTGGCCCTGAACTAACATCTATTGCCAATCTTCCTCTTTTTTCTTTTTTTCTCCCCAAAGCCCCCGTACATTGTTGTATATCCTAGCCATAGGTCCTTCTAGTTCTTCTATGTGGGGCGCCACCTCAGCATGGCTTGATGAGCAGTGAGTAGGTCCATGCCCAGGATCCAAACCAGTGAACCTCCGGCTGCTGAGGCAGAGCAGAACATGCCAACTTAACCACTATGCCACCGGACTGGCCCCCTATCCTTTTTACTGTGGGCAGTATACAACATGACATTCTGGGTGGCCAGATTAAATAAATAAATAGTTGGGACCTCTATCAGCAGACCTGAGAAACGCTTAACATCTAAGCGACCACAGGTGACTACATCTGATTGTCCTTAGCTATGGCAAACCCCTCACACTTGGAGTAATAGCATGTCTAATGAAAGCAACATTTCTGTGGTCTGGTTGTCTCCTCTACTCCAGGAGATATTTATTGCCTTTGATCACAAACTCCTCTGAAAATATGAAAAGTTATAAAACCTATTCCTTAATAAAAGACAGCACAGTGCATGTGCTGATTAGGAGAACAGACTCTGGACTCAGACTTCTGGGTTCCAATGCTGGCGTGACTACTTAGTAGTCGTGATGCCCTAGGCAAGGTACATGAAATCTTTGTATGTCATTTTTTTCATCTGTAATATGAGGATAGTGGGAATACTTACCTTCCAGAATTGCCATGAGGATCAAGTGAGTAAAAACTCATAAGATGATTAGACAACTCCAAACATATAGGAACTGATCAATCATTGTTAAGTAATATCATCCCACAGAAATACAATCCAAAATTTGCATACAGTTTCAGAGTCTTCACATACACCCTGAAGCTCCCCGCCGCCATTCAGTCCTGGGGCCCACGAACCCCAGTTAATAGCTACTGCTCTACATATTTTATCTTGAATAATAGATTCAGTTGAATTTAACTCATAAACGTGCAGCGTTTCTATTTTTGCTTTGAAATTTGTTGAGAACCCACAGAATGGTTGGCAGAAAAGTGCCAAAGTATGATTATATTGTTTTGTGTTTTATTTTGCTTTTTAAAAAAAGAAGTCAAAAGAATAAATAGTCTAAATCCCATTGGGCTATAGAGTGCCATTTGGGCACGTTTTCTTCTGGAAAATGACATCTGGTAATACAGCCCTCTTTCATCTTGTTCTTTCACTCACATTTAGTGAGCATCAACTTTGTGCAAGGCAGTCAGCTAGAGAGAGAGATAAAGTGTTTGGTCTTGCCAAGCTAAGACTCAATGTGAATTGTGGTCATATCAATGAAACCACAGAAATCAGTATTGATTATGATGACAATCAAAAGGATGGACTATTTTATCTTTTTTATGGCTGAAAAGTATTCTATTGTATATAGATACCACATCTTCTTTATCCATTCATCAGTTGATGGACTTGGGTTGCTTCCACGTCTTGGGTATTGTGAATAATGCTGCAGTGAACATGGAAGATAAACAAACACATGGATAAGGAGAACAGATTAGTGGTTACCAAAGGGGAAGTAGGTTGGGTGGTGGGCAAAAAGGGTAAAGGGACACGTATATATAGTGATGGATAAAAGTTAGACTACTGGTGGTGAGCATGATGCAGTCTATACAGAAACTGATAAATAATAATGTACACCTGAAAGTACACCATGTTATAAACCATTATGACCTCAATAAAATAAATGGAAAAAAAAAAAAGAATGAGCTGGATATTTGATGAGCCAAATATCCATAAATAGTAATAGAATAAAAAAAAAAGGACGGACTAATTGTTCTTTGTGCTGCCTCTCCTATCACATACAGACAATCTTGGGCATCAGATTTCCAACTACAATTTATAGTAGTATAAACCCTCCTTCCTTTCCTTACTTTATTCACTCAAAGATTGTTAAAAATACCATTTGCAATGTTTTCATGCATGTCATTACCCAAAATAAATGGAAATATCAGAAATGTTAAACTAAATTCAGCCTGTTCTTGTTAACAAAGAATAGTTTTTAATATTTTTTTCACCAACCCCCCACATTACCAACACATCCACACAGCTTTAAATATTGTGGACTGAATAAAAACTGAATTGGGTGTACTTGATGTGAACAGTAAAGAGGGAAAAATCCTTTATAAGGAAGATAATATTTTGTTATATAAAAGCTCTGCGTACTTCTATTATTCTGTGTTAAAAAGACTCTCTAGTTTTCAAATAATTTTGCATTAGCTTTGGTTCAGCAGTGATGTTCTTTTCTTTGAAGCAGGTTGCCCACAGCCCTTCAAGCCTTCTTGTGTAAATTAAAGAGAATGAAAAATAGCTAGCATGTGGCATCTTAGAGACCTTGACACTCCATCATTATTGCCACAAACATCCTCATTAAATTTAATTCATTCATGTTTCTGGTCTAAACTATTTTTTATCCTGAGAATAAGGTATATGGAATACTTATTTTCTAAACCCAATTTATTAATATCTGATTAGTAAAAGAAATCTTTAAATTTAGTGAGTAACAAGGGTTCCTAAGAACTCAACAACTGTAGAAGAATTTTCTACATGGGCACAGCCCTTGTGGTTCCTACCTCAATTTAACTTTAGTAAATGTGTCATATTTAGAATAATCTCATAAAATGTTAAAAATGTATTTATAATAAAATAAACTTAACAATTAGATTAAGTAATTATTCCAAGGGTGGATGCTAGTATTTCAGTAAATTACATAAATATCTTATAGTTTCCTATATTATTTGGGGGGGAAAATGGTAAAACATCAATGAGTTGAGGGAAATAAAATTCACACTCATATTTTCACTGCAATGAATTCTAGAAGAAATTCAACTCAAATAAATCTTGATCATGGCTTTGATATGTCTTTATTATTTAAAAATCTAGATACCTATGTAATCACACTGACACACTGAAATTATACCTTCTGAAAAAATTAATCACATATATGCTAAGATAATCATTAGTAGCAAGAGAAAATAAAGCTGAGGAATAAAGGGAGTCATTTAAAAAGCTAACTCGGAATAGAATAAAGACGAAGGAAAACATGGAGACAGATGGCTTCATTTTAGCATTTAGTGGTAGGAAGAGATGAGACTATCAGGACATCAAGTAGATCTATGATTACAAAAACTGGAAGCTTAACAAAATCAGAGGAGAGTGGAAACAATCCAAGTGTCCATCAGCAGATGTATGGATAAGCAAAATGTGGTATATACGTACAACAAAATATTATTCAGACATAAAAAAGAATGAAGTTCTGATACATGCTACAATATAAATGAACCTTGAAGACATTATGCTAAGTGAAATAAGCCAGATACAAAAAGACAAATGTTCCATGATTCCACTTGTCTGAAATATCTAGGAGAGGCAAATGCATAGAGACAGAAAGTAGATTAGAGGTTCCAGGGGCTCGGGGGAGAGAAGAATCGGGAGTAATTATTTAATGAGTATAGAGTTTCTGTTTGGGTTGATGAAAATTTGGGGTAGATAGTAGTGATGGTTGTACAACATTGTGAATGTAATTAATTCTACTTAATTGTACACATAAAAAAGTTTAAAATGGTAAATTTTATATCTATTTTACCACAATTTTTGTGTGTGTGCGTGTGAGGAAGATTAGCCCTAAGCTTTCATCCGCTACCAATCCTCCTCTTTTTGCTAAGGAAGATTGGTCCTGGGCTAACATCCGTGCCCATCTTCCTCTACTTTATATGGGACGCCGCCACAGCATGGCTTGATAAGGGGTGCATCGATCTGGACCCGGGATCCGAACCTGCCAACCCTGCGCCGCCAGAGAAGAGGGTGCGAACTTAACGGCTACGCCATTGGGCCAGCCCCCTATTTTACCACAATTTTTAAAATAAACATACCAGAAAAAAAACCCTGAAAGTCATCAACATCAGGGCATAATTCATATTAAGAACTTAGCATGGAGATAAGGCATGTACCTTGTACGTGGCATGTACTCACTAAGCACTGATTGTTTTTAAAAGGAATATAGAGGGATCATGATCTTTAAAAGGATGGAGCCCACAGGACTGGCATGTAAGTTTCTTGACAGTGTGAACTGTTTTCTTCCCATACGCTCCACAGGATGGAGCACAGAGCTTCACTCTGGTAGGTATTTGGTATGTTTGCTGAGTGACTAGTTGAGCAAGCTTGGGCCTAGTAACCTTTAAGGGGTCAGTGTCACCTCTACTTTCATAAGGAGGAAATGACCTGGTAGCATAAGTAATAAAGAATGGCAAAGCTTTTAGTAAAAAAATAAATAAATAAAGACAGTAGGGAGAGGGAGAGAACTGAAATTTCAGATTTATAGAAATACAGGATGTCCCAGCTAGGAACTGGAACTCTACTGTAAATTCAGGCTTTTACAGATAAGGAAATTGAAAATGGGTAAGATTAAATAAAAAGGAATTAAACAGAAATGAAATAAAAATGAGTTAACGAAGGCCAAGGAGATTCATGCAAATGTCTTCTGGCTTTATTAGTATCATAAATTCAGAGAGCATTGTCTTATACTTCTCCTGAGCCTAGCACAGTGCTTCTTCATATTGCATGAAGTAATCAGTAATGTTTATTAGTCAGCAGATTCTGGATCTAACTATTTATGTGCTAAAGAGATTAATGTAACCATACTGCAAACGGAAGGAAAGGCAGAAGTGCAAAATTTCCAATCTCCATGCCTCATATGCTCAATTCATGTTAGACAACGTTAAAAATAGGAATCTCTTCACGATCATCTGAACCAAATTGGTTTATCCTTCTAGTTTATAGATATGCCTTTTAAATTGCAAAGTTATTAAGTGAAAATCCATAATTTAAGAAAAAAAGTATTGTGGCAATCATCCTTTTTTACTGCTACCTGTATCCTATGCTGGAATGCAGTTGCTTTTCTCTTTCCAAAAGTATCCTAAACCAACAAATTGAATACTCTTAACAGGCCTCACTAGAGCTACTAAATAAACCATGAAGAAATATCATACGAGATAAACCCAATTAGAAGAAAGGACAAAAAAATTTAAGTGCTGTGAATAAAAGAAATAGAAGATAGAGTCAGGCAATATGTAGACCACATTTCCTTCTTCCAAGGACTCAAAACCAAGAGCATGCAGTATTTGTCTACAGTACTGTAGTACTTTGTCTATAGTACTCTAATTTCTGTAAAATATTTGACCTTTGTGACAATTACACATATTATATTGGGAAATAATTAATTTTATCCTTACATTTTCTATTTTTAATGATGTTTTTTCTTTTTTATGCCTGTAAATGTTATTATCTTCAGAGGCCAAATCTTTAACATGAGAATAAATTTTAAGTTTTAATTTGCAATTACTCTAAAAATATCATTTGACAGAAAAAAATTTTACACTCAGATTTTTTTGGAGGACATAGTTTCTTCTAAAATTTGTTATATTTTATCAAAACATATAAATATCACTTATAAAATTTACACTATAAAAAAGTACACTCTTGGGCCGGCCCCGTGGCTTAGCGGTTAAGTGCGCACACTTCGCTACTGGCAGCCCGGGTTCCCATCCCAGGCGCGCACCGACGCACTGCTTGTCCAGCCATGCTGAGGCGGCATCCCACATACAGCAACTAGAAGGATGTGCAACTATGACATACAACTATCTACTGGGGCTTTGGGGAAAAAAATAAAGGAGGAGGATTGGCAATAGATGTTAGCTGAGAGCCGGTCTTCCTCAGCAAAAAGAGGAGGATTAGCATGGCTGTTAGCTCAGGGCTGATCTTCCTCACAAAAAAAAAAAAAAAAAGTACACTCTTCTCTAAAAGAAAACTATAAACATTTTAGCTTTGCTTAAAAGTGATGGAATGAATAAAATAATTTTTCATTTATCTTCTTAACCCTATGACTAAGTAACATGATAGTGTATTTTCTTCATATATTATCAGTTATATGTCCCATCTTTTCCACAATGATTCCATTAATGTAATTATTTCACTTACTTATAGATTAAGTTGATGTTCAGACTAAGTATACCATAAATTGTATTCATTTATTTATTTCATTGACGTTTATCATGTATTTATTTTGCACCACGCATCAAAACCAGAATTAATTGCAACAAGTCCACTAATTCCCATAAATACAATATAAAACTTCCTTTTAGTAATACAAATCATCAACATAGTATTCAAAACTTTATTTTTTATTGTCTCATAAACACTATTTATATTTATTTTTCATACAAAAATATCTATTTCTCTCATTTGACTATTTTGGTAAACCAAACCCAAAATATTTTTATTCAGAATGCCAAATGTGATCTACCTCTATGGCTCTGATCAAATTCAAGATCAAATTCACACCATTCATCTGAATCCATAATCAGATATTTCTTTTAATGACAAATGTTTGTTAGACATATATTGAATGTCAAGCACTGGGGGACGTGCCAGGGATGCAGAGACCATATGCATGGTCCAAGTCGAATTTGCATCACAAAGAAGCTCATGGAATTGTGAAGAGGATTTTTATCCTTCTCTTCCTTGGTTGCAACCTTCATATCCACCTGGAGTTAAATCAACTTCAAGTCTGGAGTTCTTCCTGGTAGTTTCCAGTCACATCAGTCCAGCACCTACCATATTATCATGTCTTAGTCCTTGATACCTACTGACGATTCCCTGATGCTAACCATGTCTCAGCCTGTCTACATTGCAGAAAGTGGCCTGATTTAAGATTCCAGATGCCGCTCTGCCTTCCTTATGAAACATCCTGCTACTATCAATAGACTAAGCTGGACATCTTTGGTACCCACTGCTTGCCCACACCTCCCCTTGGTACCTGCCACTTAGGTTTCAAGATACCAAGCTCCCTCAAACTGACCACACTAGCATGCATTTTCTGGACCATAACCTCTTTTGTTTATGACATCCTCTATCAGCCAGTCCTTTTCATGACAGCTTGGGTGGGGGAAAGAAATATTTCTCATCTAGTAATTTCCTCCATAGAAGGAAATTCTACCCTGAATAAAAATTCCACCCTGGGTCTGAATATAAAGCTTCAAGAAGCCGACTTAACTTTTTTCTTCTTTCTTGAATTTCTTTTATAATTATCCTAAAGAATTTAGTTAACGATTATTTTTCAAAATATAGCCTTTAGCATTTCCAAACCCAACATTTTATAGATATGGTAAATAAAACTCAAAGAGGTCAAATAACTTTTCCAAGGTCACACAATGCAAGTTAATGCCAGAGGTAGGATTTTTTTTTTCTTACCTCTAAGGGTGACATTACATGATCAAATATGACCTAGAATAAAGATCCAGTATCCCATCAACGTATTCACCAAAGTTTCTGAGTTCTATTATTTGGTGGAAGAATTTTGACCTTTAACATAGAAAGATTGTAAAAATTACCCTCAACATATCTAACTGATTATAGCTGATTATATATAACTGATTATACATCTCAGAGGTTTCTTATTTTTCCTAGGCTGTGTGCAAGAAACTATGCTTAACCCAGGCATTTGCTGCATAAGAAAGAAAACAAAAGATGCTTATATAGAAAATGATGGTCAAAAATATATGTTATTTATAAAATATATATGACCACCATATGTGTACACACCATATGTGTGCACACCAGTGTATACATATATGTACACATACCAGTTATAGGGCCCACTGAAGATAGTTGAACAGCAAATCTTGAAGAATCAATACAACCAAGTGGAAAAACCATTCTTTCTAAAATAGAAGATCTGAATTCTGAACATGTATCACTGGATGGAATATCTGACATCCGTATGAAAGAGGTTTTGCCCAAAATATGCAGCTCTTGCTGTGACGGTGACAGTGTAATGTCAATTCAAGAGGAGAAGCCACAGTAGAGTGAAGAGGACTCTTCTCCACGTGCATTTCATGGCACTATGGAACCACTCAAGAACCCTGACTGGAAAGTGACTGAACAATAGGCCAGACACGATGCTTGCTTTTTGGCCATTTAATGAAAAGAATCTAATAGGAAGTCTTCCCATTTGGTCAAAAGGCCATTTTCAATCATTTTACCATTCTGTATAGCCCAAATATTGGTCATGTTTTCTGTATACTCAGTGTAAGTTAACATATTCATCCAGAAACATTTATCACCATGTTGAAAAATACTGCTTTAGCCATCTCTGTTCCTCTCCAAGAGAGTGCCATTATGAGGAACAGTCTGGTCAGCCCCTGAACCAAATAACAAATGAAATAGTGTAGCCATTTCAGTCAATGGCAAAAACGGAATTACACAATGGTTTTTTGCACTATTGCTGATTGGTGGTTATCCATTAGTTAATGGTTATTCCAATATTGCAACCTAATTTGTGTCACTAATAGTAGAGTTCCTTCTCTGTGACCTACAAGCCCTCATGTAGTAGTCATCTGACACCATACCTTTAAAATCTCAGGAGTTAGTCAGTCCTGGTTTGCACAGTAAGATTTATGCTTCTCACACAAGACTGTGTAGCTATCACTGCCGGAGTAAAGCTTTATTAACCAAATATCCCAAGGGAAGCACCTTTTATGTCAGCTTGCATGAAGTGAGCCAGAAAGATAAATTACCTTTAAATGTTTTGGAGAAATTCCTTATTTTATGCAATATTTATGTATGACTAAAGATGCAACCTCTGGTAAAGTCCAATAGCCATGTTCTTACAATAAAACTTTGGACCTAAGAAAATAGTTTTCTAAAAACTGAATCAATCAGAAAAACAAAAGTTTTGTCATTATGAGTTATGAAAAATGCCTTTGTGTGTCTATGTGTATGTATGTGTATTTCATTTTACCAACATCACCGTCTTCTTCAATGACACTGTCTTGGCTGTAATTGTACCACCTCGTATTCAAAAGGACTCACTTCACACAAGTCTACGATCCTGATGGCTTTCATGATGGGAAGAGCTTATTCATTTATTTATCACCTTGTTATCTTTGACATCTTTAATTTCTCCCATTAATAATATTTTTTCATAGATTTGAGAAGTGAATGTGTTTGGTGGAGTGGTCATTTTATGAACATCTGATGTCTGTTTTTCTATTTCTCAATAGATGCATATTAGAAGAAAATACCAATATCATCTCGTCTCTAATTCAGGGTTGTAGGCAACAAAGCTGTAGGTGCAGGAATTTTACAATCTTGTGGGTGGAATAAGCTTCCATACCAATAAATCCAGAAGGCTTACCTGGTAGGGCTCCCCAGTCCCTGTGGCTTAAAGAGATTCTTAGAGAGGAGAAAATGCCCCCAGCAGCTCCATCATTAGCTTGCATCCTCATTGTGGTTTTTCTCTTTTTATTTCCCTGCAGAGATTGTAAAATAACGGGAAATGGGAGATAGCTTCTTGTCAGAAATGGTCTAGGGCCTTCTGTTGTAGAAGAAATCACCCACAAATCTTATGATTTGCTTTTCCACAAGTGAGAAAATTAGCAGGTAAGTTACGGAATTGAAGAGAGGAAACAAAACTTTTGGCTGAAATTATTGCTTTGCTCTTTTACCTAAATCATAGATTTTAGCTGAATCAACGTAACTTATTCTCTTTTTCACCATTGGCAAGAGGCAAGAACAAAGACTAATTCAAATCACATCATTCTTTCTTAGCAGTTTGCAATTTAATTAATTTAATTAAGATAATGAGTTTTAAATTTGAAGTTAGAGTATTGCAGAAAGCCATTCTTTTAGTCATCTGTGGCTCTTGTGCGCTTATTGCTTTCTGCTGTAGGCTACACATAGAAGACAGGACAGCGAGTACTTTAAAATATAAGATTTAGTCCTGAAAATGATGAAAAATTTATTTTAATACGTGTTCACACAAATTATTTCATAAATAAATAAAATTTGAGGGTGACCATTTTGATGAAAGTTACTATTGTTCAGTGTGATATGGTAGGAGAGAATCCCATAACTCCTCCTGGCTCCTTCTGCCCAGAATAAAACAATAATTTCTCAATTTGCAGCTACAATTGTCATTTGCCTTGTTCTGGAGTTTAACAAATTACACCTTACAATTCTGGTTGACCTCTGCTCAATGTGGCTTCCACTCCTAAGAGGCGCAATTATGATTGTGTCCTCAGGAGCTTTCCTTGTTTAGAACTGCAGCTCAATTTGTCTCTACAATATTTCTTCTGCGTTGAGACAAGATAAATATAAGCAGAAAGGGCAGAAGTGTTTCCTATCTTCCGGTACTAGCTGAAATAATTTGGAAGAAGGATCCCTGAAGTAGTTTTAATTATCCATGTAATCCTGAGAAATTGTCTTTCAAAGCCTGGAAAAATTAAGAATACTTGATTTCTCTGGGCAAGATTGTACTCTGATTGTTTTTAATACAATGATATGGAAATTGCAGTCAGTTTCAGCTTCCCTTTTGTCTACACCAAATTCTGTGACAAGCTGAATCGAGATATTACCCACACTGCTCTTGCCTATACTTAGTCCAAAGGTGAGATTGTTCAATCTTTCAAAAGGACCTGGACTCCAAAGAAGGTATCACACATTCCTTGATGGGGAGAAAAATTCATTCATTCGTTCATCCATCCATCCATTCACTCACTCAGTATGCTTCTTTACATGCCAAGCACTCCTTTATACACTGAGGATACAACAAGAAAAGAAGATAAGTAAATAGATAAATAAAGCTGTTACTCTCGTGGAGGGTACACCATAGGGAAAGACACACTCCCCTGGGAAGAGACAAACTATAACTACGTAAATATTTATGGAGTAAATGCAATGAAGAGGAAGCCAGGTGGTATCCTCTGAGGGGAGAGAGTGACCGTGGGAATTGCTGTTTCAGCTACCATGGTCAAGGAGGACGAGGGGAAGAAGGGGGCTTTTGACCCGAGGACTGAAGGAAGTGAAGTGGCAAGTTACAGAGAGCAGTCAAGCATTTAACTCAGATCTTACAAGTCTAAGTCCTGAGGACCACCAGCAGAGGCATCACCCAGGAGCTTGTTAGATAGAGTCTCAGGCTCCACTCCAGACCTCCTGGATCAGAATCTGCATTTTGTGTGTGTGTGGGTGAGGAAGATCAGCCCTGAGCTGACATCCATGCCAATCCTCCTCTTTTTGCTGAGGAAGACTGGCCCTGAGCTAACATCCGTGCCCATCTTCCTCCACTTTATATGGGACGCGGCCACATCATGGCTTGACAAGTGGTACGTCAGTGCACGCCCGGGATCCGAACCAGAGACCCCCCCTGGGGCCACCGCAGCAGAGCGCACACACTTAACCACTACGCCACCGGGCCGGCCCCCAGAATCTGCATTTTAACAATATCCCCTTGTGCAATTAATGTTTGAAAAGTCTTAATGTAGTATGTAAGTAGCCAAGTAGGACTGAAAAACAGATCATCTAATTTCCAGTTTCTTTCTGTTCTCTATTCTTCATCTCTTATGTTATATATGCACATTTTCATCCTGCTTATTATAAAACAGACAAAAAGAAGACTATCTTATATGAGTATTTTTTAATTCTATAAAGAATATATTTTTTTAAGATGGTAAAAAAAAGCTCATATTTTTCTAAATGTCAGAGCTGTTGCTAGTAACATGGAACCCGGTCAAGTTCATTGCATTATACCTAGAATTCAAACAAGTTTGATAGGAGGAGCTGAGCTGCACTCACAGATGAGGGACAGGACTTTTCCTCCTATTCCCTGATGTCATGGCACAGGGCCAGGTAAGAAAGAAGTAATGACAGAGGAAATGAGAAGAAACACATCCGCTGAACTCTCTCCCACCTCCTCATTAAACCAGAGCCGGGTGGTGTACCAGCTCCTGTGCCCCTGGCTGTGACCTCCACCCTCAGCCTGCAGCCGCTCTTTCTGCGCCCTGGGGCACTTGCCCTGCTACCTAGCCCAACCTTTTCGGCTATGTTGAAGAGGAAAACCATCTGCTAAGGGCACACTTAAATAATCATTTCCCATCCTCCCAGAGCCAGGTCTGTTCACATGGTGCTGAGAATTTGAAGTGGAGTGACTAAGTCATCACTGAAGAAACGCCATTTGCTGGTGCTTATTACAGTCCCAATTATCATTATATTTATAAAATGGACTCGGACCTTTTGCTGAAAATCAAAACAGCATTTAACAAATCTAAAAAAAATAAAATAAAAATAATCAAGTGTGCATGCTAATTTGTGAAAAAACAGGGATGTGTCATCCTTTTCCCTTTCTTTGCTCTTTCTTTTTAACAATTTCCCAAAATGCTTTTCTCTAGAGTGGTTTTTCTTCAAAAACACACCAGAGGGCATCTTACCAGCTCATTCTTTCTCTGTACAGTTCTATAGGTTTCCATCCCATAAGCACAATGCTAAAAGCTGCCATGGTGGTGTGTTGGGCTACATTCATATCAGGGGTTTGGCAAAATTCCAGATTATTTATCATGGGCTCCAAGTGTTCACTCATGTGGAAAAATGAGTCACTCAAAGGCTTCTAATATGAGCAAGGAGGAGAAAGGCAAATCACAGTATTTTTTCTCTAGATAGACCAATGCCTTTTTCTGGAGGTATTTTTAAAGATCTGTACCTTGTTATATAAGCAGTACATGACACTGCTCTAATTTCTTTACCTCTTAGAAATGCTCAGTGAAGGATTCTTTCTGCTCACCATAATATTCTGAGAAGGAAAAGGACATATACAGCTGAGGAAGAAGATGGGATACCTGAGAAAAATAAATCTCCAGTGCCATCAGAGATGACGAGCGATGGTATTTGATTCCCTAGTTTTTCCCTGCTAGGTGCCCTGTGAAGTATGTGTCCACCTGCTTCTGTTGTCCACCTCAGTTCTCTACTTTTAAGTCCCTACTTTTTGCTTGGCTGGTCAGCTGCTGATTGGCTCCTCCTTGAGAGTGTTGGGTTCCTCCCTTTAGCAATCAAGTCTCTGACAATTTGTTATGGTGACATTTCCTTAGTTGAAGAATGGTAGACTATTAGGAACCCCCCAAGTCAACATGAACAAGAACTGACATTGCTAAATTGCAGGTTCTACAATTCTTCGCCACTGTCCCAGGGCAAATCTAAGACCTCTGTAACTTATAGATATGGAACAAGACTGGAAAGTGCTTTAAGGTCAAGCTACCTTCCAGGCGATATACTTTTCTTCATTATTTATTATTAGCATTATTTCTATTACATTATTTAATTACACCTAATTCCATAAGATGACTTGGAACATTTACACTGAAACACATACATAATTAGACTACTAAAATGTGGGAGGAAGAGAGACTTAGAACACCCAAAGTCATGGTCCATAAGCTTTTATGAAAGCTATGAATCGCCTCTCTAGAAAAATACAGATATGCACATTTTGTCTTTCAAGCCTTAAAAAAAAACACACATTAATTGAAAAATTCCTCAAAATTCTTCTTAAAGGGAATAAGTGGTCATGTGCCAAGACTAGAGGTTGCAAACTCAAGTGCCTAGGAGACAGGCAGATAACAGAGTGATGTGGGCTGGGAGGAATATGGTAAGAAGGGATGAGGCCTGAGGAGGACCAGACCAGCACCTCATCTCAGTTGATTAGCTCTTCAGTAGCGACTAGTTCCTGCCTTCTATTGCCAGGTGTAAATGCGGCCTCAACGCTACTGCAAGGGCTTCCAACTTTTCAAGAGAAAAAGCCCAAGTCTCGATTTCTGTGTAAAATTTCTCAATGCCTAAGTTTTAGCAACTAATTCAAATTTATTTAAAATGCTATGCAGAAAAAAAAAAAACAAGCAAACAAAATCAAAAAGAAACTACAGCTGTGGCTGAATGGCAAGTGCCTGAAGAATATATATTCTGTGCTTGGAAAACAGATTTATATTGTTCTGATAATAAGTTCTGACTAGAAAACGCTGGTATTTTCTCATAGAAAATTAACTACCTAAAGTGTTCTTGCCACTTAACCTTTACAGGATGAAAACTACAGAAGGATCTGAAGATAAGGCCAAGACTTTCCTAAGGAAGCAGCTTTGGCCTTGCTTAAATTTATGAAAACTTATATCGTTAAAGCCATAGTTTTCCATAAAGCAAAAAAATTTGCCCTAAAAATTCCTGAGGGTAGAAGCCACAAATCAGAGGCTTCAACCTTTAAAAGGTCTTAGTATGGCTACTACGCACATTTGTTCTTGAACAGACTTCATGCTGATTGGTCAACCAAGTTCAGCTAGCCGCAAAAGGTTCCCTCAGATGACTCTGTGAATTGAACCATGAAATGGAGTTATTTGGAATTGTCCATGCAAGTGAGCAAGCGCACCTGCATAAAACAGTCATTTCATTTCTATCACTAAAGGAGACACTAAATGTTTCAGTCTGCGTGATTTAAGGCAAATTACTAAGTAAACCTAATATGACTGTATTTCTCAGAGAGTTTTCTAGTCTCTTCCCAAATAGGTAAGTACCCTTGATGGCATAGATCAAACCATCATCTGAGGGTGCCCAGAAACTCAGCAGGTATAGATTCTCAATCCTGCTCAAAGTTCGTTGATAGAGATAGATGTAAGGTGAACAAACTATTGAAAATCTTCCCTAGCGTAAATCAATGTACATTTGTGACCCCAAATGTTATTGTGACACCAGGAAACGGTAAAACAAAAGATAAACTTCTATAACTTCGTAGTGTCTTCCTGTCCTGTTAGAATGGTCCCATGATGTGGTTGGGCATTTATCTGGCTGCAAAGCATCCAAATGATTTTCCTGGCCCATCTGGAAATTATATGTTACTTATTGCCATAAGATGTACCCATTTTGCTTAAACTACCTAAAGCCGCTTTTGTTCCAGCAACTCTGAACTCTGATAAAATACCAGAGCATCAGTGGAGAGGACTTTTCTTATGTTTTATGAGGTGGGAATGTTACAGTCTAGGCGCATGGGCTGCCAGCCTCGCCAGAGTCCTCTGCAGCTAGAATGGTCCGGAAGCAGCAAAGCAAGCAAACCGGAAAGGAATCTGCGGTTCCCTCAGTAACCACTGTTTGTCTGACTAATTGCCCTTGACTTGCAGGCCCAACTCAGTGCTTTGACTTTGGGGAAGATGTGAGAACTTTTGCACAATTCTGGCTGAGGGAAGGAGGTAGGCAACAACAAGAAGATTGAGTTTCTGCTAGCTAAGCAAAAGAGGAACTCTGAGCTAAGTTTAAATTGATATTTTTTTAAATAAGAAATATTATTTCTTGCACTCCTGAGTTTATTTTTTCTCTTTTTTTTTATTGTGGTAACATTGGTTTATAACATTATATAAATTTCAGGTGTACATCATTATACTTCTATTTCTGCATAGATTACATCACGTTCACCACCCCAAAGACTACAATCCATCACCACACACACGTGCCTAATCATCCATTTCACCATCCTCCCTCTCCCCTTCCCCTCTGGTAACCACCAATCCAATCTCTGTCTCTATGTGCTTGTTTGTTGTTGTTTTTATCTTCTACTTATGAGCTTGCATTCCTGAGTTTATTGAGTAAGGTTCATCTCTATAATAACAATGATAATAATTATAAGCATAACAAACAACACCATTGATATATAACACATTTTGACTTATGCAGCACTTTCATTTATATCAGCCAGACTGTAATCATTCTGCATTTGTATCAACATTCCTACAAAACACATAACACTTCTCATCTGTATTTACTAGATTAGCAAGAACCACAAAGTAGGATGATCAAAGAGGAATTCAAATTAAGAAAAGCCCTGTGGCTTAGTGGTTAAGTGCACGCGCTCCGCTGCTGGCGGCCCCAGGTTCGATCCTGGGCGTGCACCCACGCACCGCTTCTCCAGCCATGCTGAGGCTGCGTCCCACATACAGCAACTAGAAGGATGTGCAACTATGACATACAACTATCTACTGGGGCTTTGGGGGAAAAAATAAATAAATAAAATTATAAAAAAAAAAAAAGAAAATGTGAGAAAACCTATGGAGCATCAAGTTAAGGTAGAAATAACGAGCTAAGAGATTTTATTGAAGAAAAACGTAACAACTCAAATATATTTCCAAAACATAAGATTTCTGCAGTACTTAGGACCAAGGAGTAGTCTCCACTTGTTTCCTTAGATACAAAATTGACAGTCTCCTAGTATGAATATTATTCTCTCAGAGGACGGTACCGTTTTGAAAATCTTGTCAGTACTAATGGAGTGAGCTCAGTGCTCCTAGGTATTCTGATTTAAACGGTAAGATTAGCTTCCTCAGATACAGACCCAGATTCTCACATTAACCGAAAGTGGAACCTGGAGGAGAGAGGAAAACAGATTTAAGGACATGAATGCAGTTTTCTATTGGATCTTGGCGGGTTTGCTCAGTCCAGCTGAAATAAAAGTGAGTCTACCTCACAAAACACCACATTGAGATTGGCAAATGAGTCTTTTCTGATGATAACATTTTAAAATTTAATAAAAATTTATGCATTTCAATAAAACAATTTTATATATTCAAAAAATATTTACCAAGTTCTTACTATTTGCCAGGCACGGTTCTTGCTCACACACACACACACAAGTGGTGATAAGTTCTATAAAGGAAAATAGAACAGGTAAAGGGCTTGACAGTAAGAGCTGTGAGGACTTCTGTGTTAGGTAGGGTGTAGATTGGTGGGGAAGGCCTCTCTGGCCTCAAGGATGAGAGATTTGATCAAGGATCAGAATGAAAAGAAGGCACAAATCATAAAGATGTCTCAGAGAAAAGCATGGTAAACTGAGAGAATATCAAACACAAAGGGCCTGAGGCCAAGTGTGCCCAGTGGAATTGAAGGACAGCACGAAGGCCAGTGTGACTGGAATGCAACCGTCAAGGTGAAGGTAGAAAGTAGAAGATGAAGTCAGAGAGACGGCAGAAGCCAAGCCATCTAGGTTGTGGGATGGTCTTGAATTTTACAATATATGGGCGGAGAAGCCTTTGGAGGAGCTTGGACTGAAGAGTTATACAGTACTATTTGAATATTAAAGCATCAATCAGGCTGCTGAACGGATAACAATTTGCAGGGGGCAAAGTGAATTAGGGGGGTCAGTCAGAGGCTACTATGATAATTAAATAAAGAGGTGATAATTGCTTGGAATGGTGTGGTAGTGGTGGAGCTAGAAAATACGGGTGTGTTTCAAAGATAGAACAAACAGAATTTGCTGACTGATTGGATGTGGGAAAAAGAGGAGTCAAAGATGAAGCCAAGTTTTTTGGCGTGAGCACCTCCAAACAGGCTAGAGTTGCTCCTTTCTGAGTCACAGAAGACAACTGTAGGATCAGTGGTAGAAATAATCTCATCTTGGACAACTTAAGTTTGAAATGCTTATTAAATCTCCAAGAGAGGTGTCAGAAGGTAATTGTGTATATGAATCCAGCATTTAGGAGAGAGGTTAAGGTTGGAGCTATATCTCTTAGAGTTGTAGCATTTATGTGGCATTTGAAACCATGGGACTAGATGAGAACCCCTAGGCAATAAGTGTTGATAGAAAATAAAAGCAGATCTAAAGCTCTGAACCCCGTGATATTCCATTCTCTAGAGTTTGGAAAGAGAGGAAGATTCAAAATATCTATAATTGTAACCCCTGAAAAAGGAAAACAAAGCAATGGAACAGAATAAATATTTAAAATTACATTTTGAAAAAGATTTCTGGAAATAAATATTACCTATATATACACTATATATAATATACCAACTACCTGGGAAAATTTACCAAGAATGGTCAATTCTGAGACATATTTTATTAAACCTATTAGACTTCAATGATGAAGGAAAAATCCTCTGGCCCTATAGAAAAAAAGAGCAATTGAAAGAAAAAATAATAAGCTGGCATCAGACTTTATTGTAACAATGTACAAAGGAAGACAAAAGTAAAACAAAATTTTAAGAAACTTGAGGAAAGAAAATATGAAGAAATGGAGAATAAACAAAAAGAAAGCAGATCACATAGAGAAAAAAATGTAGTAAATATAAAAGGATATGAGTAAACATAACAAAATAATTTTAAGATTCACAACCAAAGATACTAGTTATAATAATAAATGTAAATGAGCTTAACTCAATTATTAAATTAAAAAATTACAAATTGATTTAGAAAGCAACTTCAACTCTATGCTTTATACAAGAGAACTATCTAAACGAAGTATTCCAGAAAGACTAAAAATAAAAACTTGGAAAACAAAAAATAAAAAATATAATTTAAACGATGCAATTTACAATAACATCAGAAAACTTTACATACCAAGGAGTAAATTTAACAAAAAAGTGTGAGACAATAGCCAAGACATGGAAGTAACACAGGTGCTCATCAATGGATGAATGGATAAAGAAGATGTGGTATCTATGTACAATGGAATACTACTTAGCCATAAAAGAAGACAAAATCTACCATTTGCAACAACATAGATGGATCCTGAGGGTATTATGCTAAGCGAAATATGCCAGACAGACAAAGACAGATACCGTTTGATTTAGCTCATATATGGAAGATAAACAAACACATAGATAAGAAGAACAGATTAGTGGTTACTATTGGAAAAAGGAGTATGGGGAGGGGGAAAAAGGGAAAGAGGCACATGTGTATGGTGACGGATAAAAACTAGCCTATTGGTGGTGAACACAGTGTAATCTGTACAGAAACTGAAATATAATAATGTACACCTGAAATTTATGCAATATTAAAAGCCAATATGACCTCAATAAAATAAAAAACAAATTTAAAAAAGTGAAAGAACTGTGCTGAAAACTATGCAACATTATCAAGAAATATTAAAGATCTGTATACACGGAGGGATATGCCATGAATGTGCATTGGCAGATTCGACACTGTAAAGATATTAGTTCCCTCCAAAATAATCTAAAGATTCAAACTAATCCTGATCAGCATGCCAACAAATATGTATATGTGAGTATGTAAATGTCTGTGTGTACATAATTTGAAAAAGTTATAAAATTCATATGGAAGTGAAAATGATTTAGAAAGTCAAAGCAAAGAGAGTCAAAGTCAAAGAAGGACAAAAGTACACAGTATCCACATGTGTAAAGAAGTTATACTGCTTAATACAGTATAATTGGCACCATGATAAATAAGCTAACCAGTGAAACAGAATAGAGTCCAGAAACACAACTGCACAGACACAGCTGTCCATTTTATTTAAAAGACGACAGTGCAGTGAAATGTGAGAAGCATAGTTTTTTCAAAAAAATGATGCTGGATCTAATTATATATCCTTATATATAAATTTATGTCCAAAATATGTCTATATCCTGATCCCCTACCTGCTACCATATACAAAAGTTATTTCCAGATGGATCACAGATATAACTGTGAATGGTAAAACAATAAAGTTTCCAGAGGAAAACATCTTCATGGCCTTAAAATAGGCAAAGTTTTCTTAAATGGAGCACAAAAGTCACTAGTCATAAAAGAAGGAAAGGATCTACATTAAAATTAAGAACTCCTGTTCCCACCATTAAGAGAGTGAAAAACAACCGAGAGAGAAGATATTTGTAATATACGTAATCAACAAAGGATCTCTATTCTGAATATGTGAAAACACCTGAAAATCAATAAGAGAAAGACAGATAACTCGATAGAAAAAATAAGCAAAAACATCAGACATTACATAAAAGAGGAAAATAAGAAATATTTTTATCAAAGTGGCAAATAAATATATGAAATGACATGCAATTTTTTCTCCAGTACATTCAAATTAAAACAACAATGTGAGGGGCCAGTCCAGTGGCATAGTGGTTAAGTTCACATGCTCCACTTTGGCGGTTTGTGGGTTTGGATCCTGGGCCTGGACCTACACACTGCTCATCAAGCCATGCTGTGGCACCTTCCCACATACAAAATAGAGGAAGATTGGCACAGACGTTAGCTCAGGGCCAATCTTCCTCACCAAAAAAAAAAAGAAAGAAAGAAAGAAAAAAAGAAACCACAACAATGTGATGCTACTATAAACCCAACCAGAATTGCCAAAATGAAAAATACCAAATATTGTCAATATGAAGCAACAAACCCTGTAATATATTGCTAGTGAAGTGTAAATTGGTACACCCTCCATGGAAAACTGTTAGGTGATATCCACTAAATCTAAACATATGCTTGTCCTATGACCCAGTGATTCTATTGCTATATATATAAACAGAAAACAGAAAAAAATTACATGCACATTCACATATACACATGTATCAAACTCTATCTCTCCAAGATAGAGGATATACTTTCTTTTCAAGGGGATAGAACATGCACAGTTGACCATATATTAAGTCACAAAGAAAATTTCAATGAGTTCCATCAAGTAAAAATAATGCAAAAAGTATTCTCTGACCGCAGTGCAATACAACTAGAAATTTTAAATAAAGCTAGAAAATTTTAAAAGGAGACATTTAAAAACTAATTTTCAAACAACTCTTGGGTAAACAAAATAAACATATCGTCCTTGAATAAATGGCAGATTCCATGCCAAGACCAGAGAAAGCAAAGGGATATGTTAAGCCAAGAAAGAAGTGAGATATGTCAAAAAGACTCCAAGTCAGGTTAAAGGAATTCCCACTGGCAAATCTGAAACAATTTCAACGTTGTAAAGAATAATGATGATAAAGAGTTATAACTTACTGAATCTAAAAACTGCAAAAAATTATAGTGATATTCAAAAAAGAGGGGGAAAAGAGTATCTAATCAGAAGAATGCCAGTTAATAAATGTAAAAGAAATAATGAATTGGAAAGTCACTATTTTATACCCGTCAATGTAATAATTGATCGAGAAAAAGTTTATCAATGGATGCTAAACTCATTGAGTGAAAGATATTGGAAAACAAGACATTTATACATTCTCAGAGTATCACAGTATCAAATACTTATTATTTATAGAGGGGGAAAAGTTTTCTCTATAATGGAGACGTCTGGTGGACTCATCTTAAGCCAGAGATGATCAGACAAACTAGCATTATGTGTCTCCTGATTCAGTGCAATGGGAGTACACATCACCTGTGCAATATTCTTGTTTAACCTGAATCTAATCATTAGGAAACAACCAGACAAATCCAGATTGAGGAACATTCTACAAAACAACTTATTTGGAAGGTGTAATGTCATGAAAAACAAGCTAAAGGACTTGAAAAGACTCTTCTAGAATAAAGGAGACTAAAGAAACTTGAAAGTCAAATCAACAATGGATTTTTTATTGGATCCTGGATTTAAAAACAAAAACAGCTATAAGGAATATTTTTGAGATAATTGGAGCAATTTGAATATGGACCATATAACAGATAATACCATATCAATGTCTAAGTTTTGCATGTGATGGGGTTATTATGTTTATGTTAGAGAATGCTTTTTTTTTTTTAGGAGATTCATGATGAAGTACTTCATGAAAAATGAGATAGAGGGTGAGCACTTTGAAAAACAGGCTATAATTCCTTCATTCCAAATGGCTAAAACAAAAAATAATTCTGTGGTAAATATTAAAATTATCTGGTGACTTAAGAGAGTGGGAGAGAAAACGGAACAGAGAAATATGGTTAGGAGTGCTGGGCGGCACCAAGCAGCCTTGATGTTAGCTGTCAGTCAATCACGAACTCAAAGTGGACTACTCTCAATGGTTCTGTATTTCCCTCCAGCCACATTCAGCGCTGAAGAGCGACACAGAGTAAGAGGTTAAGTAAATTTTGCTTAACCAGGGATGTGGTTTTGCCCAGTGGGTTTTGCCATGAAGAGATCCACCAGTGGATGGAGAGTTTATGAAAGGAAAGGATTATATAGGGGCCCCTGGATGAAGCAATAGAGGACTATGGTTCTAGAATGTGTTCCTCAGTATGACTCCCTACTGGCTCTATCTTCCAGACCAAGGAACCTGCCTCTGAACCTCCCTTGGTCACAGGGATTCTACCTTGCAAACATCTTGCCAATCTGGATGCCTCTTCCACGACTATTATTATCTCCTGTCTTCCTATCATCCATTCCATTCTTCATTTCACCCACAGAATGATTCCTCGAAAGCACAAAAATGATCATATTACCCTTGCAGTGTCAGAGGTCAAGATCATACTCCTCCACTGATCTAGGCCCCAAGACCCCCAAACTTACCTACCCTTCAGTCAGGTGAGGCTGCTTGCAGTTTCTATCACCACAACTCTGTACCTTTGTACATGCTATTCCCATTGCTACATCCAGCAATATTTTTTTCTCTGCTTATGGCCTATTGAATGTCTGCTCATCATTCCAGACTCAGCTCAGATGCCAGCCCCTCCATGAGGTTCAAATGTGGCTCCTCTGTGACCCACCATGCTCATCAACCAGCAATCTAGACAGGGAAACCACCCAGTCCTCTAACCTCTCATAGAATCTGTGAGTATCTCCAAATATTTTGTTTTACTTTGTTTTTATTTTGTTTTATCTTTTTCAAGGATTTTAATGTCAGACAAACTGAATTTAAATTCTTACTTTGATGTTTGTTATCCCTGTAACTGCGAACATATTCCTTAACCTCTTGTTGCTCAGTCTCTTTACCAGTTATGCTAGAGATGGTAACACATATTGTCTCAGTCTGTATCCTCAGCACCACCGTTTCTGATTTTTTTCCATATGACAACAGAATTGAGCAGCACAGAAAGAAAAAATACCCCAAAACATTTTCCTCATGGGGCAGACTCTGCAGGAAACTCTTTCTTTAAGGCATTTCAGTAACAACTAAATACTACCAACACTACTACTACAAAACCATTAACTAACTGAGCAAAAAAAAGAAATTAAGAAAAATGAGGAAATAATAGCAAAAATCGTAATTATGTTGCTCTAAGGAGACTGAAATTTTTTGAAAAGTATACCATATGTCAAATGCCAACACATAGAAGAGTTTGGGCAATGGGCTGAGCACAAAGGAAAAGGTTACATTCACTCTTTGAATGTTTTTGAGTGTTGTGTTGGGGTCTATCGGGAAGGGCAAATGGTGGTAAAAAAAAAAAAAAAATAGTCCCAATTCTGTATTGTGTTACCTACTGTCATTAGTGACAGCAAATGGATCGCAGCTCCAGGTTTGCGGTCATGGGCTCAGAGTGGTTCACCCCAGTGATTACTCGGGGTAATATTGTCTGCTGCATTTCCCTTTCTTTTAGTGGCAAAGCCTTTGATTTTGCTCTCATAGCACTAATGAATTATGCATTACAATTGCCAAGTAAGAGAAAGACTTTACCCTAAATTTACAGAGACATAAAAAAGGTTAAGTAACCCTATCAAGGTCACACAGCAGGCGATCAACAGAGTCAGGCGTAAGCCCTTTGAATATTCACCAGTGAAATATTTAATATTAAAAACGAGGTTTCCCAAAGTACCGTCAAATGTAATGAACGCTGCGTTTTGTGTATGGAATGAAAAATGAGAATGCTCTGAGGGAAAACAGTGAAATGACCCACTGCTGGTTCTAGTAGAAAGAAAAACACTCGTTACAAATGTCCCTGTGTTTCAATCCATTTTCTAAAGAAATTCTGAAAACCGTTTACAATTTGTAAGGTTAAGACACTCCACACTATTGTAAAATGTTCCATAGTCAGAAGAGCCCTTAGCTATAGTCGGAGTCAAAAGATCTGGGTTTGAATTCTGACTTCAATTACCACCTGTGTGACCTTGGACAATCACTTATGCTCTCTGAGCGTCAACTCCATTATCTGTAAAAATGAGAACAATAAGACAATAACTGCCAGGCCTACTGTGAGGGTTAAAAGGGATAATGGAAGTGAAAATTGTGCAGATCGCAAACTGCTACACAAATAGAAGGTGTTATTATGGGGAAAGGACACAAAAGTACTCTCCGTTAGAAAATGATAAATTTATAACTGCAACTTGGAATTTCACTTAGGTTTTAAGGAGAAAAAGCCCTGCCACATGGAAAGGGGGATGTGAGGTCACCAGTGTTTGGCTACTTTTAACTGCTTGGGAACAGTGTGCCCTTTTTGGTCTGAACAAATCTGTCCCTTACTTGTTGTCAGCCAGCCTAACATAATAAATCCTGAGGGATGCGCTGAACTAATTTGGCCAAGGTTTTCAGCTTGGGGCTAAAAAATCTTGTGGAGCAAGCACTCTGGCCTCGGAAAACCACCGTGGAGTCATTAGTGTCTGTATTGAGCAGATCAGCCTCTGATTCAGGTTTTATCACAAGCAATACCTTTGATATATTTTTCATGTTCACTGCATTAAACATTAATATGTGAATGTCACAGTAAAAGGTGCAGTTTTTCATTAAATAAATAAATAGTCACCAAACTTGAGCAAGAAAAGAACCACGTTAAATCAGATTTCATATAGCAAAGAAAATAAACCAACGTTGTCATTACGCTTAAGAACTGTAGTAACGACTTCTAGGGAGAAGGTAGAAAGGTCAGATGGAGTGAATAAAATCCTTTAACACGGCAAGTAACGAAAATCATATCTGCTTTTTTTCCTCTGATGCCTGTCATGCAAAATCAACATAATTCCTCCAGTGCGTGTTTCATACAAAAGGAAGATTCAGCTGAAAACTGCAGGTGAATCACCGCTAGAAAGACAGCATAATTTATACGAGACCCCAAGATTTCCCAGTGAACACTGTATTGTTTTTTCTGCCTTCCAACGATTTGAAACATTACATTAAAATTAAAAGGAGGGACATAGAGGTAGCACATGTTACAAAATTTCTTCAGGAAAAAAATTTTTTAATGTATGGCCCTTAGCAATTCATTCCTATCATTCCGTATAGTAGTACTAAAATTTATTAAATGAATAACTCTGTTTTAAAATGCTACTAAGCCTGAGTAATTTTGAACAACATCTCTCCCAAAAAGAGGACACAGGAAAGTGTTTGGGTTTTTTGTTTGCTTTGGGGGGTGAGGTTTGGTCAAAAAATATAATCTATTACTGTCAAGTTCAGAACTGAACAGACTTTATTTCTATTAATATGATGGTGCAACCATGACTGAAGTACTCTGATTGTTTTAGAGCAAAAGAGACAATTTCCAGAGTAACTGATTGGGCAATTACTGTTCCACCATAACTTGGATCTCAAATTGCTGAAAAGTTGTATATCTATATCTATCTATCTATCTATCTATCTATCTATCTATCTATCTATCTGTCTGTCTGTCTGTCTGTCTGTCTATCTATCTATCTATCTATGTAGGGGGATGGGGCTGGTGGAGAGTGTATGTATGTGTCCTGCTTTAAAAAACGGATGTTGACCACAGCTCTCACGAAGTACCTATAGCAGTTGTGGCTGATGATTCACAGTTGTGAAAAAATGGAAATAATTTTCAAAGGGAAATCAGATGGGTTGAAAGTGAGGGGTTTCGTACAGGGGTAATAGTGGAGACATATAAAAAGAATCCTTTGTTCCTAGGAAGACTTTCTTTCTGAACCAAAGGAATAAAGGTGGGGCTGGAGGTCTAGGCAGGTTAGAGAGGCATTTCTGAGATAAGATCAGTTCCATTTGGATCTGCTGGATGTGGAGGGTGCAAAGGAAGAATAGAGTTGAAAATGACCCTGGTGTTTGGAGCTTCGAATTGGGTAGGGAAGTGACACCATCCACTGAGTTCAAAATATAGGAAGAGCCATTTGGGGAGAACGATCATAAATTCCATTTGCAGTGGGATAAAAGCTGCCTCTGATTCAGCCAGATGGAGACATAAAGTCAGTATTGGGAACTACAAATCTGGAGTCAAGGAGTACTCTAAGGCAGAGCTTCTAAAACTTTAACGTGCATAGAAATCATTAAGGGATCTTGTTAAAATGCAGATTCTGTTCAGTGGGTCTGCGGTGAGAGCAGAGATGCTGCAGTTCTTACTGACTCTCAGGTGATGCCAACGTTGCTGGTCCAGGAATGACACTTTGAATAGCAAAGCTCTCAATAATATGAGAAGTAAGCTGTTCAAATAGGGTTCCTCATGTTTGAGGGAATGAGCCTCAGATATAGACAAGTCAAGGTGGTCCCTAAACTGACAGGAAAATAGGATTGTATCACATAAAACAGCCCCGTTTGGTTTTGTTTCATATGTTTTACCTTCCAGATGGTGACTCAATAAGGGATACATGAGTTTAATTAATCATAAACAAAACATTTCTATTTAAAATCACTGCACTGAATACAAATTTAAGACATAATTTGGTGAATGGTAATAATCTCGGAAACTGGAGCACCGAATCAGAGAACATGTGATGGTCATGTTCACAGATTTCCCAGAAGGAAACTTGGCTTCCAGTCCCAGTTTTGCCACCAGTTTGCTGTGTGACTCTCTGGGCCTCTCCTCCTCATCAACTAACTGAAGAATTTGACCTAGAAGATTTTTATTTCTCTGTCTCATTTCCCCCCTGAACTTTGCACCTTTATTAAATCATTCATCTGAGTTGACTTCCATTGGTGATTTGGGCAGGTGTCTCTGCCCTTCTGGGGGTTACCCACCCGGGAAAGGCAGGGACTGTATTTGGCTCCTTTTTATACTCAATCCCAACCCTCACACGCAGCCTTTTGCTCACAATAGCTGTTCACTAAATGTATGTCTGATTAACCTCCAGCTCTAACAGTCTATGATTCCTTAATTTGAAAGTTAGCATCACTGTAAATGCTGTCATCTGTTAGTAAAAAAGGTCACTCAGTGACCAGGACCAGTATCTTTGCTGTGCAGCCATCTGCTCAGTGTGCATCCCTCTGCTACACGGGGTGACAGGGGCAGGGGGATGGGGAGCAGCTAAGAGAACCAAGGCTAAGAGATGGATTGAAGCCCTGAGAAGTATGAGCACTGATTCTGATTCTTCCAAAATTTGCTTGCGTCTTTCTGGTTTATAATCTCAATGAGATCCAGAGTCTGGTCTCTTGGAGCTAAAATCATCCAAGGGTACAGACATTCTGCTCTGATCTCTGGGCCTCAAGCATCAACAGGGGGGTGAGCATGCACTGGGTCTCAGCTGGCTGGGTCTCAGATCAGGCCTTGCACAGCTCCTTATTTACAATGAACCTGTTTAACACACACTTCCTTGCATACGATCTTCCCTCTTGCAGATCACATGCGGGTATCCCCATTAGTTGGAACCTAGACTGTCCCCGCCAGCAGAAGGAACTTCCTATGCAGATATATTGTATCGATATTCCTTCTTGCCCAAAATAAAAGTCGTTTTTAGGCAACGTGTATCGTTTCTATGAGTTCTTGGCTTTGTCATATACCCCCAATACAAAATATACCTTTTTCTGTCTTCACGTTGACTTTGTACCCAACTTCGTTTCTTTGTCTTTCCACTCTCTAAGCCTGTCACTGTTGTGCCTCACGAGTCTTCTGTCACAGTCTTGTGATAACTTAAGTTGTTCTAATGGCCTTCCTAAACACCCTCTGCAGCACAATCTGTTCCTCTTGGCACTCACAAGCACCACCAGCTTCTCTGGGTACATTCCGTTTGTAATCCTTCCTGGCACTGTCTTCGCACCCCAGTGATGGAGCTCATTGCCCCCGTGTTCAGTGGCTGCCACCGTGAGAGAGGAGCTGTATGAGGTACAGGAGGCTGTGCATCCAGACTCCAGGCTGATGATCACCACACCCTCATCACAGCCCCAACGACTTGTGAAAGGGCCATCAGAACACACTGGCGTGATTATGCACTTCTAATTTGAGAATCCAGTGCAGAGCAGTAAGAGGCCTGGAGCGAGGCACAGCCAAATGGCTTTGATCTTCGTAATATGATGACAAATCTATACAGCGGCTGCCAGGCCACGGCTAATGCTGCTTTTGGATCGCTTAGGTTCAAAAACAATACCAACAATAACTTCTATTCTACAATCAGTCAAGAACAGCATGTTCCGAGCACCTGGCCAGTGCAGGTGCCTGGCTAACAACACAGGGCTTGCAAACAAGGAGGGCGTGATGCCTTTCCCAAAGGGGTCCACCCCGCAACCAAATGTCTTCCAACACCTGCAAAGAACAAAAGCAGATTTTGTAAAACCATTCTTAATCATCACGATGAAGTTAAATGATCTTTATTTCTCCCTCTGATTTCCCCATTGAACTTTGCACCTCTATTAAATCATTCATTGAGTTGGCTTTTTAGCAGCCATTTGTGCGGTTTCCTCTGTGATTCCATGCCATGCCAGTCTGGGAAAGGCAGGGACCAGAACTGGCTTCTTTTGATGCTCAACTTTCAACCCTCACACAGCCCTTTGCTCACAGTAGGCTCTCACTACATATGCGACTGACTAAATTCTAGCTCTAACATTCTAAGACCACTTTAAATAGGGGAAGATGGTCTGTTTCCTCCAACGTACCCCCTTACATGTATCAATAGATAAACAATCACCAATAGATCGTGGAGCTACAAAGAGTCTTAGACGTCATCTAATCCCATTCCAGGCCACTTTTAGTGAAGGAAAAGAAAGCACCAAAAACCAAAGGAACTTCTCAAGGTAACAAAGTTCATTTGTGGCAGAACTACGACTAGAACCACGTCTTATCTTTTCCAATTGAATACTCTCCACAATCACTATGCTATGATCCCTCTGAGCTGGTCACCACTACTATCTCCATCATGCTTCACTAAAGGCAGTTTGCTGGACTCCTAACTCAGAGATGTGCATAAAAGATGATCTTTCTCTCCTACTAGCATCCATCAGTGTTCAAGACTATGGTCTTATAAGACACAAATCACAGACAGCTCCAACCCAAATTCTTAAGCATCTTAAGGCTATGACAAAAGGAAAGTAATTTTACTTTAATAAGCAAAGGCCTTTGATAAGGACTGGCCATTGAGAGAAAAGCCTTGGGCTGGGCCATTCTGCTTGGCATTACTCAAGATGCAGCCCTTTCGATGGTATGAATGGGGGGTGTGGCATCTTGGCTCATCACTTGTTCAGCCTCACAGCAATTACCCTCAGGACAATCGTTATGCCAGTGTCCATAGAGGTGGCAAACAGTTTGCTAAATCTTCTTGTTTGGTCTAGTACGAATTTGATCAATGAGAACTGAGTGGGGAGGACATTTAGAAGAGGAGTGTCCGGTCTAGAAGAGTACTGGTCACAAAGACTATGAAAACCTCTGTTTAAAATCTGAATAATGGGATAATGATGAGTTTATAACATTGATCCTCAACCATGCCTGCAGAGTGGAAACCACAGGGGACTCCTAAAAGTACCAATACCTGGTCCCACTTCAGATCATTTAAAACAGAATTTCTGGGGGTGAGGGATGGGCATTACCATGTTTCAAAAGATCCCCAGGTGATCCTAAGTTGTAGCCAGACTTGAGATCGCTGAGTTACACATTTCTGATTCCTCTATGTTAATGCCCTAGTCCAGGTGTTCTCAATCTTTTTTTACCACCCAATATGCCTGATGTCTAGGAAAGTTACCTCTTTCACTAACGGAGGCTCACTGAAGAAAGCATCGAAGCGGGCAAGGGAGTGGTTTGTGAGGGAGATAAGATGAGCATCCTCTAGAAAAGCATTCAGAATCTCATTGGGGAGAGGAGGCAAAGAAAGCTTGTGTCGGTTGAAAAGTTCTTCCCAGTGTTTCTCACTTCCAAATTCCTTGATGTTCACAGACATTTTCTTAATTTTTTCTCTTTCCTTGGTAATATGGGAGTTACATCTAATTCCATCTCACCTCACTCCAGGCTGTTATGCAGAAGAGAATTAAATAAGGATTCTGGTTTTTCTCGATGTCTATCTTTAGATCAAATGTAGTCTTATTGCTGTTGGCCAAAGGCTGTTGCAGAGTTTACAGAGCAAAAGTCTATTGTAACCTGATCTTCCAGGGGAGTTTACAGCTTGGGACTGAGCACCTAAGCATGCTAAAGAGAAGAAAACATAACATTTTAGAAGCAATTTTTAAAATAAATCATTACATGTTTATATTGTCAGATCTAAAACAGCTTTAGCTCTGATTTTTAAACAACCATTTCAAAGATAGCTTCTTAAACTTATTTACCTGTCTGTGTCAGGCAAGAGACGAGTTATTTTTTTGAGTAAAGTATTGATCTTGAGTAAATATTAGTTGAAATTTATTTAAAAAACATTTGACATGGATCCAGGCAGATAAATGAGAAAAAACTTATACAAAACTTGCTCCATCAAGCCTCCAAGTGCAGGCCCATTGGCTGGAGGAAGATACAAGCTGCTCATAAAAGTGTGAGCTTGGGAAGAATAATGGTGTCCAGAGGGACTAAGTTACTGGATCACTTTGGTTCTCCAGTCCCATCTTTCTTGAGTTCTAGGGAAAAAATATATAATATAAAAAGAAAACATCAGTCTCAAAATTAAAATTAAAATTAATCAGTGCAACCATGGAAAGTGAACATGCAATTTAGGCACTCTCCTTAATAAAGTAAATCTCTGGACATTTCCTCCTCAATTATCTGTCTATTGAGGACAACTTTGTCAGCGGTTCATGGTGAATTAAAAAAAAAACAAGATCAAAAGTAAAGAGATGTATATCCCAATTAAAAAAGATACACACAAAAGTAAAGAGATAAATTGTATTTTTAATCTGATTGAATCAGTTTTATTTGTTAAATAGTGCTTTAAGTATTCAGCAGTTACCTTGAAAAGGGGAGAAACAAACTATTAACAAAGTATTTAACTCAGTACAAGGATATATTCCACTTAGTTCAAAAATATACGTAGAGCATCTACCTAGAGACAGGCAATGGCTTTGAGTACTTAATGGAGCCCATAATTTTTCTCAAGGAGTTTACATCAAGTGTCACTTCCTCAAGCAAGACTTCCAGGACCCTGCAGACCAAGTCAGGTCCCTGTAACACTCCCTCGTAGTACCCTGCACTTCTGTTTTACAGCACTTTCTGCAACAGTTGCCAAGTAATTTTTTTTTGTAATGAATCGATGTCTGTCTTCCTCAAAAACATCAGCTTCCTCAGGGAAGTCATTGTGTATTGTTCACTAATGTATCCCCAGAAGCTCGAACAGTGCCCAGCACAGAGAACATGTTCAATAAATGTTTGTCGAATGACAAAACGAATGAATATCCATAACTAAAATAGAAGATGGAAAGTAATAAGTAATGTAAGAGAGATGGGTCAAGAAAACAGAAAGATGGCTATGTGTCTAATTGGTAAGAGAAAGGAAAGATTCATGGAGTGGGAGGGTTTTTGGTTTTTTCCCCCAAATCACATATTGTTGGATTGTTTCTTCAAGGAAGGATATGAGTATTTTAAGAGCTTTCTTTTTTGTTTGTAATAGCCTTATGGAGGTATAACTGACATAAAATAAACTTCACATGCTTCAAGTGTACAATTTAATAGGTTTTGACATCTATATATACCTGTGAAACCATAACCACAATCAACATATCTGTCACCCCAAAGAAATGTCCTTATGCTTTTTATAATCCCCGTCTCCTCTCCCTCCATCATTTGGTCCCAGTCTTGAGACAACCACTGATCTCCTTTCTGTCACTCTGGATTAGTTTGCATTCTCTAGAGTGTTATATGAATGGAATTATATGGTACATACTCAGTTTTGTCTGGCTCATTTCACTCAACATAATTATTTTAAAATTCACCGATGTTGTTGCCTATAGTAACAACTCATTCCTTTTTATTGCTGAGTAGTATTACATTACATAACTACATCACAATTTATTTATCCATTCACCTATTGGTGGACATTTAGGCTGTCTCCAGTTTTGGGCTATCACCAATAAAGTTGCCATCACATTCATATATAAGTCATTGTGTGGACATATGCTTTCATTTCTCGTTAAAAACCCAAGAGCAGAATGGCTGATGATGTGGTATATATATAATCAAATTTTTAAGAAACGGTACTAAAATTGTTGTCTCATTTTACATTTCCAATAGCAGTTTATGATAGTTCCAGTTGTTCTAAATCCTCACAAACCTTGGCCTCGTCAGTCTTTTAAATTGTATACATTCTGACAGGTATATAGTGGTATCTCGTAGTTTTAATTTGCATTTCCCTACTATCTAATGATGTTGAGTATCTTTTCATGTGCTTCTTTCCATTAATAAATATTCTTTGGTGAAATGTCTCTTCCAAACTTTTGCCTATATTTTATTATTTTTTCTTTGTTTCTTATTGTTGTTTTGGTTTTTTTTTAATTTTTTGTTTATTGCAGTAACATTGGTTTATAACATTGTAAAAATTTCAGGTGTACATCATTATACTTCTATTTCTGCATAGATTACATCATGTTCACCACCCAAATACTAATTACAACCCATCACCACACTCATGTACCGAATGATCCCTTTCACCCTTCTCCCTCCCCGCTTCCCCTCTGGTAACCACCAATCCAATCTCTGTCTCTGTGTGTTTGTTTATTGTTGTTATTATCTACTACTTAATGAAGGAAATCATACGGTATTTGACCTTCTCCCTCTGACTTATTTCACTTTGCATAATACCCTCAATGCCCATCCATGTTGTCACAAATGGCTGGATTTCATCGTTTCTTATGGCTGAGTAGTATTCCATTGTATATATATACCACAGCTTCTTTATCCATTCGTCACTTGATGGGCACTTAGGTTGCTTCCAAATCTTGGCTATTGTGAATAACGCTGCAATGAACACAGGGGTGCATGTATCTTTACGCATTGGTGTTTTCAAGTTCTTTGGATAAATACCCAGCAGCGGAATAGCTGGATCATATGGTAGTTCTATCCTTGATTTTTTGAGGAATCTCCATACTGTTTTCCACAGTGGCTGCACCAGTTTGCACTCCCACCAGCAGTGTATGAGAGTTCCCTTCTCTCCACATCCTCTCCAACACATGTTGTTTCCTCTCTTGTTAACTATAGCCATTCTGATGGGCGTGAGGTGATATCTCATTGTAGTTTTGATTTGCATTTCCCTGATAGTGATTTTGAACATCTTTTCATGTGCCTGTTGGCCATCTGTATATCTTCTTTGGAGAAATGTCTGTTCAGGTCTTTTGCCCATTTTTTAATTGAGTTGGTAGTTTTTTTGTTGTTGAGATGCATGAGTTCTTTATATATTTTGGAGATTAAGCCCTTATCAGATGTATGGTTTGCAAATATCTTCTCCCAATTGTTAGGTTGTCTTTTCATTTTGTTGATGGTTTCCTTTGCTGTGCAGTAGCTTTTTAGTTTGATGTAGTCCCATTTGTTTATTTTTTCTATTGTTTCTCTTGCCCGGTCAGACATGGTGCTTGAAAATATGTTGCTAAGACCGATGTCCAAGAGCATACTGCCTACGTTTTCTTCTAGAAGTTTCATAGTTTCAGGTCTTACATTCAAGTAAGACCATTTGGAGTTAATTTTTGCGTATAGTGTAAGGTAAGGATCTACTTTCATTTTTTTGCATGTGGCTGTCCAGTTTTCCCAACACCATTTGTTGAAGAGACTTTCTTTTCCCCATTGTATGTTCTTGGCTCCTTTGTCAAAGATTAGCTGTCCATAGATGTGTGGGTTTATTTCTGGGCTTTCGATTCTATCCCATTGATCTATGTGTCTGTTTTTGTGCCAGTACCATGCTGTTCTGGTTACTATAGCTTTGAAGTATATTTTGAAATCAGGGAGTGTGATACCTCCAGCTTTGTTCTTTTTTCTCAGGATTCCTTTAGCTATTCGGGGTCTTTTGTTGTTCCATACATATTTTAGGATTCTTTGCTCTATTTCTGTGAAAAATGTTGTTGAAACTTTGATAGGGATTGCATTGAGTCTATAGATTGCTTTAGGAAGTATGGACATCTTAACTATGTTAATTCTTCCAATCCAAGAGCATGGAATATCTTTCCATTTCTTTGTGTCTTCTTCAATTTCTTTCAGAAATGTTTTATAGTTTTTGGTGTACAGATCTTTCACCTCTTTGGTTAAGTTTATTCCTAGGTATTCTATTCTTTTTGTTGCAATTGTAAATGGGATTGTATTCTTAATTTCTCTTTCTGCTACTTCGTTGTTAGTGTATAGAAATGCAATTGATTTTTGTATGTTGATTTTGTATCCTGCAGCTTTACTGTATTTGTTTATTACTTTTAAAAGTTTTCTGGTGGATTCTTTAGGGTTTTCTATATCTAAAATCATGTCATCTGCAAATAGTGACAGTTTCACTTCTTTCTTTCCAATTTGCATCCCTTTTATTTCTTTCTCTTGCCTGATTGCTCTGGCTAGGACTTCCAGTACTATGTTAAATAGGAGTGGTGACAGTGGGCATCCTTGTCTGGTTCCTGTTCTTGGAGGGATAGCTTTCAGTTTTTCACCATTGAGGATGATATTAGCTGTGGGTTTCTCATATATGGTCTTTATTATGTTGAGGTACTTTCCTTCTATACCCATTTTATTCAGAGTTTTTATCACAAATGGATGCTGTATCTTGTCAAATGTTTTCTCTGCATCTATTGAGATGATCATGTGATTTTTATTCTTCATTTTATTAATGTGGTGTATTACGTTGATTGATTTGCGAATGTTAAACCATCCCTGCATACCTGGAATAAATCCCACTTGATCATGGTGTATAATCTTTTTAACATATTGTTGTATGCGATTTGCTAGTATTTTATTGAGGATTTTTGCATCGATGTTCATCAGTGATATTGGCCTGTAATTTTCTTTTTTTATGTTGTGCTTGTCTGGTTTTGGTATCAGGGTAATGTTGGCTTCGTAGAATGAGTTAGGGAGCTTCCCCCCCTCCTCAATTTTTTGGAAGAGTTTGAGAAGGATAGGTATTAAGTCTTCTTTGAATGTTTGGTAGAATTCACCAGGGAAGCCATCTGCTCCTGGACTTTTATTTTTGGGGAGGTTTGTGATTACTGTTTTGATCTCCTTACTGGTGATTGGTCTATTCAAACTCTCTACTTCTTCTTGAACCAGTTTTGGAAGGTTGTATGATTCTAAGAATTTATCCATTTCTTCCAGATTGTCGAATTGGTTGGCATATAGCTTTTCATAGTATTCTCTTATAATCTTTTGTATTTCTGAGGTGTCTGTTGTAATTTCTCCTCTTTCATTTCTGATTTTACTTATTTGTGCCTTCTCTCTTTTTTTCTTAGTGAGTCTAGCTGAAGGTTTGTCAATTTTGTTGATCTTTTCAAAGAACCAGCTCTTGGTTTTATTAATTTTTTCTACTTTTTTTTGGTCTCTATTTCATTTATTTCTGCTCTGATTTTTATTATTTCCCTTCTACTGATTTTGGGTTTGGTTTGTTCTTCTTTTTCCAGTTCCTTTAAGTGCGTTGTTCGATTGTTTATTTGAGATTTTTCTTGTTCGTTGAGATAGGCCTGTATTGCTATAAACTTCCCTCTTAGAACCGCTTTTGCTGTATCCCATGAATTCTGGCATGTTGTATTTTCATTTTCATTTGTCTCCAGGTATTTTTTGATTTCTTCTTTGATTTCTTCGTTGACCCAGTCGTTGTTCAGTAGCATTTTGTTTAATCTCCACGTATTTGTGGCTTTTCTGATTTTCTTCCTATAGTTGATTTCTAGTTTCATACCGTTGTGGTCAGAAAAGATGCTTGGTATTATTTCAATCTTCTTAAATTTATGGAGACTTGTTTTGTGGCCTAATATGTGATCAATCCTGGAGAATGTTCCACGTGCATTTGAAAAGAACGTGTATTCCTCGGTTTTTGGATGGAATGCTCTGTATATATCTACTAGGTCCATCTGTTCTAGTGTGTCGTTTAAGGCAATGTTTCCTTATTGATCTTCTGTTTGGATGATCTATCTGCTGGTGTAAGTGGAGTGTTCAAGTCCCCTACTATTATTGTGTTACTGTCTATTTCTGTTTTTATGTCTGTTAATAATTGCTTTATATATTTAGGTGCACCTACATTGGATGCGTAGATATTTACAAGTGTTATATCCTCTTGTTGGATTGTTCCCTTGATCATTATGTAATGCCCTTCTTTGTCTCTTTTTACAGTTTTTGTTTTAAAGTCTATTTTGTCTGATATGAGTATTGCTACCTCAGCTTTCTTTTCATTGCCATTTGCGTGGAGTATCTTTTTCCATCCCTTCACTTTCAGTTTGTGAGTGTCTTTAGGTCTGAAGTGTGTCTCTTGTATGCAGCATATATATGGGTCTTGTTTTTTTATCCAATCAGCCACCCTATGCCTTTTAATTGGAGCATTTAGTCCATTGACGTTTAAAGTAGCTATTGATAAGTATGTACTTACTGCTATTTTTTAACTTTTTTTTTTCCTCAGTGTTTTAGTAGTCCTTCTCTGTTCCTTTCTTCTTCTATACAGAATTGATGGTCACTTTAGTTTGACCTCTGTCTGAAAGCTGTACTCTTTAACTCCCCACCTCCCTCCTTTTATGTTTTTGATATCATGTCTAACCTACTTTTTGTGCATTTGTATCCATTACGTTCTTATCATGGAAATAGATAATTTTTCCTATTTGTGGTCATCTCTTTTCCCCTTAAATCAGTCCCTTTAACATTTCTTGTAGCACTGGTTTCTTGTTAACAAACTCCTTTAATTTTTGCTTGTCTGGCAAATTTTTGATCTCTCCTTTCATTTTGAATGATAATCTTGCTGGGTAGAGTATTCTTGGCTGTAAGTTTTTTCCTTTTAGCACTTTAAATATATCATACCACTCTCTTCTAGCCTGTAAGGTTTCTGCTGAGAAGTCAGCTGATAGCCTTATGGGGTTTCCTTTGTATGTAACTTGACTTTCTCTTGCAGTTTTTAGGATTTTCTCTTTATCTTTAATTCTGGACATTTTGATTATGATGTGTCTTGGTGTGGGCCTCTTTGGGTTTATCTTGTTTGGGGCTCTCTGTGCTTCCTGTACCTGGATGTCTGCTTCCTTCTTTAGGTTAGGGAAGTTTTCATCTATTATTTCTTGAAATAGATTCTCTGCCCCCTTGTCTCGCTCTTCTTCTTCCGGGACCCCTATAACACGGAGGTTATTGCGCTTGATGTTGTCCCGGAGGTCCCTTAGAGTGTCCTCACTCTTTTTAATTCTTTTCTCTTTTACTTGTTCAGCTTGGGTAATTTCTTCTAGTCTTTCATCCAGCTCACACATCCATTCTTCTGTATCCTCTACTCTGCTTTTGAGTCCCTTTAGTGAATTTTTCATTTCCAGTATTGTATTCTTCATTTCTGATTGGTTCTTTTTTATATCTTCCATTTCTTTGTTGATATTCTCACTGAGTTCATCTATTCTTCTCCCCAGATCAGTGAGCATCCTTAACACTCTTTGTTTGAACTCTCTGTCGGGTAGGTTGTTCATTTCTGTTTCACTTAGTTCCTTTTCTGGGGTTTTGTCCTGTTCTCTTACTTGGAATGTATTCTTTTGCCTCCTCATTTTGCCTCTTTCCCTGTGCTTGTGTCTACGTATTAGGTAGGTCAGATACGTCTCCTGCTGTTGGATAGGTGACCTTATGTAAGTGATGCCTTAGGAGGCTTCCAGTGTGCTTCCCTCAGTTCTCAATGTTCCAGGGGTGACCCCTATGTGGGTTACGTTTGTCCTTCTGTTGTGGTCTGTTTGCTCTCCCTGTAGGCGCCCAGGGAGGCCGAGTTATGCTCCTGGCCAGCTGTTGTAACGCTCAGCTGCTTGTAGTTGTTGTGGGCCCTTGAGTCTCTTTATCAGGTGTGGGGAGCCCCAGCACAGTTGGCTGCAAGTTCTAATACCACATTTGTGTTGCAGTATTTCTTTTAAGTGAGTAGGCCCCCAGCGTGGCAGGTTGTTATGCTCAGAGGCTTACAATTGCTATAAGCCTCCAGCCTTCAGGTCTCTTGTCAGCTCTCTGAGGATTGCAGCTGGGTTGGGGTGGCCTCAGGCACAGATGCACCCAATTGTTTGAGGCTTTGGAAGGTGGGGCAAACCCCCTATGTGGGTCTTTGAGAAGCACAAGTCTTCTGCAGCTGACAAGCCCTGCCGCCCACAGGTCCACACACACAGTCAACACAGTCCTGCCCCGTGTGAGCGCCCCGACCTCCCGAAGTGGACCCAGTCTCTCCACAGAGGGATCCCCACACACTCCACCACTGCCCCACACTCTCTACCCGCTCCTTGTGCATGCCCTGCCCCGCTCAAGTCGGCTCAGTTGCCAGGCTGCAGAGAATCCAGTCACCAATCTATGCAGGCCCACAAGTTGCCTGAGGGCTTGTTGTTGGGTGGGGCCAGTCTCTAGGGTGGGCTGCCTGTCCTGGCTGAGCTGGATTAAATCGGTGCTCTAGTGGATGGGGCAGACCCTGAGCTAGCAGACCTCAGGGAGAACTCCAATGGTGTCTGTGTCAGCACGCCCACACCAGGCCACAACAATGGCCGCCGCCAATGTCCCTGTCCCTGGAGAGGTCTCACCCCTCACCGAGATGCACTCAGGGCCTATTAGGTGAGTCTCTTTTCACCACAGCTCTGTGCACCTTTCTTTCTGGTGATTTTAGGATGCTTTCTGAAACGGGTGAGTTTGCGCGCAGGCCCTTTAAGAGCCCGTTTTAGTTCCTTTGAACCGGGTTTTCTGGGGGTGCTCCCTAATGCTTTAGTAGCAGGCAAAGTCAGATATTATGCCCCTGGTCTTGATTGTGCTGGGTCCACAAAATGCCCACAGCGGGGGCGCTCCCGGCTCAGGGCCCCGTGCCTCCAGGGAGGCTGCGCACCTGTGAGCTGCTCCTGGAGGCCGTCAAGCTGGCGGCTTGTGAAGGCGGTGTTTTTCCTCTCCAGAAGGGAGCCTCTGCCTCTTCCACCTCAATTAGGATTGTCCGTTGTTGCAGGAGTTCCTCTTATCCAGTTTTCAGTTCTGTCTCAGGGATAATTTTCCACAAGTCATTGTAAATTGGCTGTGTCCACGGGAGGAGGTGAGTTCTGAGTCTGCCTACGCCGCCATCTTGACTTCCCTCCCCTTATTGTTGTTTTGAGAACTCTTTATACATTCTGGATACAAGTCTTTTCTCAGATATATGATCTGCAAAAATGTGTTATCAATCTGTTATTTGCCTTTCATTCTCGTAACAGTGTCTTTTGAAGAGCAGAAGTTTTTAATTTTTACAAAGCCAGAGTCATGGCTCGAATACTGCGGAAGCTGTAGAGAATCCTGCCTTGCTGGACAGCTGTTTGCTTTTTGATTTACCAAAAGGAAGTGGAGTCATTGTGGCAATCTTTGTTCAAGAGCCAATAATTTGAATCTGCATCACTCATCGTCATTTTTCTTCCTCAGATCTAATTTTCAAACTGGAAAAGTAGAGCAATGATATCTCTAAGGAGCTGTATCCTGTATACTCCCTGGGCTTGAATAGCATCCTCGTATCAGGCATTTACTAAGAGACAATCTGCCTCAGAAGACTTCTATTCACCCAAATGTGTTACTGATTTTCAGCTCCATCTCTCCACAGGTTTAGTGGTGATAATCCAATAAGGAATATGGCTTAGGAAGAAGTTGCTACCTTTGTAGTTCTGTAGACTTAATGTGGACTATAGAAAACCTATTCCCTAGGCATTTGGCTAATTGCACACTGTCATCAAGGTTAGCACGTCCCTTTGTTCTTGCAAAATTGGTTGGAATAAGCCATTAACTTTCTATTAGACCAGCATTAGTGGATTCAGTGTGTTGATCCTCTTCTGATAGAAAATTTATATGCAATAAATAATTTAACATTGAAATTTACATTACACAGAAATTTCCTGGTGTGATATCAGGGATTATTATCTAGAACAAATTATAGGCAAAAAAGTCATTTGTACAATATCCATACACCAAAGACATGGTTTAGAAAATCACCATTAAACCAACAGACCATAAAATGACAATAGGCACTATCAATTCAAAGGGAAAAGTTGTCAACTCTCTTATTAAAACATGGACACAAAATTATATGTTACAGTTGGAAAATCAGGATGTTTTTGGAATGAAAGAAAAACCAACAAGAAAGAAAATCCTCACAAGGACTTTCAAAAAATTATTTATTTAACTATTTATGCCCCTTTAGCACAGTTTCAGTTCTCATTGGTGAATAGGGGAATCATTTTAGACAAAACAGGAGATTTCAGGATTGAATATACACCAGAAAATATGCAATAATCCATGCCAGAGGAAGAACAAGAACTTTGATGTTACTAGAAGAATAAAACACAGGTGCTTTTCTAAATTTAGAAATATTACAGCTAGATATTTTATTTTCATCTCAATATATTTCCTTTCCTAATAGAAATCTTGCTAAAAATATCAACTATAATTAGAGACAATATATGATAATGCAGATAGATTTCCAGAAATGTTTTCTAATCTATGGCTACTACTTGAATAAGAAAATGAGATGAGGAAATGCATTATTGCCACATTAAGCAATTAAGGAAATATTATCAAATTAGAGTGCCCAAAGAATGTTAAAAGTGCATGATAAAATTTTTCTCCCTGTCTTAGGTCAAGCATCACCCATTTAATTCATAATACATTTTAAATAACATCAATGTAATTTTCCTCTCAGCTTTCAAAAATGTAAATAACACTTTCTCCTGGGCATACAGAGTGGGGGAAAAAAATCTCTCTTTCTACTCCCACCAGAATCTGGGCTAAGTTTGCCCAGAGCTGGCAGAGAATTTCTTGCCAAGTCTCAGAAGTCACCCACAAAACAAATTCCAGAAAATCAATGCATCAATATATCAAATCAGAAGTTATGGTGTGACAGTTGTGTCACCAGCACAGAACCCAAGGAATCTAGCTTCTAGTCATCACCTATCATGTCATTTAGCCACTCACAGAATAATGAAGCCACAGGCAAAGACAGTGGTATAGATTTATTTTTCCATCCAAAAATGTTAGAACTGAAATAGAGTTGGGGGTGAGATTCTTTGGTGGGTGTTGACCCCAAATAATGAAAGCATGACAAAACCCCTGGTTATTCATACTCCTTTCCCTACAACCCATTTTGGGTGAGATATGACAAGGGACAGTTGAGGCTTATGTGTCCTTTCTGTCAGGAAGGCCCTTTTGCATCTGAAGTATCAGTCGGGGCCAGGGCCTGGACAATGGGGAAGACAGCAAAGAGCTGGCTCTAGTTCTGACAGTTGGAAGAAAGTTAATGGTGGGAAATTTATGGCAGTGTCTCTGCTTCCCTTAAATAATTAGTATGTGTATTTTTCAGTGAACAGCAGGACTGGTGTAAATACTTTTGAAGTAGGGACATCAAATATTACCTAAGGGCATCATGGGAGGTAACATGGAGCTAATAAGATAATATAGGGAGAAAACTTTGAAATATATGACTAGTAATAACAATCAACGTTTTTGTGGGATTTATAGTTTACAATGCACTTTAACTTCCTTCTTCTGCAAAATAGTGATAATAATATTATCCACATCATAGGGTTCCCGTGAGAATTAAATCAGTTAAAACTTGCAAAGAATCCGAAACAGTATCCAGTACATACAATGTTATTATATATGTATTTTGCTTGTTAACATTATTGCAGTCATTATTATTAGTTGTTTTTATACTCCGCTATAGCTTTATTATCCCAGTGTTACATATGAAAAAAACTAAAATCTTCTGGGGCTGGCGTGGTGGCATAGTGGTTAAGTTTGCGCACTCCACTGTGGTGGCCGGGGTTCACGTGTTCAGATCCCAAGCACAGACCTATGCACCACTCATCAAGCCATGCTATGGCAGCATCCCACATACAAAATAGAGGAAGATGGGCACAGGTGTTAGCTCAGAGTCAATCTTCCTCAGCCAAAAAAAAAAAAAGAAAGAAATTTTCTAACTTTAGATTTTATGTTCTCTCTAACATACCATACTGTGTATCAAATTGTACTATTTTAATAATAGCAATCATTACTATAATTATTACTAATACAATTAGTGTTTATTCAGTGTTTGTAATGTGCTAAGCTTTTCATATATGTTAGCGCATTTAATCCTTGCTGCTATCACATGAGGTAAATAGTCTTATGTGCATTTCAGTAATGAAATGAATGAGGCCCAAAGAACCTAAATAAATTTATCAAAGTCATGCAATTTAGGAGATGTTGAGATGTGAACACAAGCCATGTTACTCCTTAACTATTCTTGCTACTATCTCCTATTCTATTACAATCACTCCAGGTTTTGTCAGTTTTTCAGTTGCATCACCAGTTGACACATGGATCAAATGGTTGGCCTTAGAGGGCCTCCTAGTCTTTCTGTTGACCCAAGCCTGATCTAACAGGGAAGAAACTATGGATATCATGGTGCTACACTTTCAACAATCCCTCACCATGCTCAAAATACCAGTCCTACTCTTTGACATTCGACTCTTAGCTTTGCTGGAGGCAGGGTGGGGAGAGTAGTTCTGTGCATTGTCAGATATTAAACAGCATCCCTAACCTGTACCCACTAGAGAGAGCATGCCATCACCCCCAATAGTGACAGCTGAAAGTGTCTCCAGACCTTGCCAAATGTCCCGTGGGAGACAAAATCACCCCTTGCTGAGACTCACTGATCTAGAGTTCCTTGTTAAAATGTTCATATCTCTTGGGAGATGACAACCCTTATCCAATAACAGGGATTTAAACTCAGATTATAAATAAGAAGGACTGGGTCCAGGTTAATTGGGGAAGATGAGAAGTGTTGGCTGGAGGCCACACAGACAAACTTCAGCTCAAATCAGTTCAACAAACCTTCAGCAAGTGCTGACCAGACTCTGGGCTACGCACTGGGGCTGCAAGAGGAAACCAGCATGACCCTGACGTCTGGACCATCTGTCAGATATCACCTCCTCCAAGTAGGTCTGAGGCCGCCCTGCCACAGCAGGCATTTCTTGGACGATTAATTCCCAGGATTTTAATTTGCTGACTCACAACTTGTTCTCCTGTCTGTAACTGTCTGGAAGCTGGGACTTTTAGAAGAGGTGCAGAGCAAAAATCTATGTTCCCTGAGGTCACAGTGCCGTTATCTTTAACTTCAAAAGCATCGAACTCCAATTGCATAGAAGCAAAAAGTTCCTCTGAGACCAAAACCTTGGCAGTCTAAAAGTGTTTCACCTCTGAAGTTTTCGGCAACTGTTTCAAGAGTTCTTTAGGTTTTTTTAATTGCTGTTATTATTTCTGTTATCTTTTTTCTATATAATTTTTAATAAGCTTGATATTTTTCATTTCCTTAAAGCCAGACTATATAAGTTCAAATCCTGACCTGCCACTTATTATTATGTGTCCTTGGGAAGATTACTCAAACTCTCTGTGCCTCAGTTTCATCTATAAACTAGGGGTCCAGCCCTAGGTGGCGCAAGCAGTTAAGTGCGCACACTCCGCTGCGGAGGCCAGGGGTTCACGGGTTCAGATCCCAGGCAGGCACTGGTGCACAGTTTAGCAAGCCATGCTGTGGTGGTATCCCATATAAAGTGGAGGAAGATGGGCACGGATGTTAGTCCAGGGCCTGTCCTCCTCAGCAAAAAAAGAGGAGGATTGGCAGATGTTAGCACAGGGCTGATCTCCTCACAAAAAAAATAAATAATTAATTAAAAATAAAAACTATGATAAATAACAGTGCTAACTTCATTAAGCTAATTGTGAAGATTAAATCAGCTAATATTTACTAAGCACTTAAACAGTTCCCAGCACATAGTAAGACTCAATAAATGTTAGCAGTTATTATTAGCATTATTATTAATAGCTAACAATCAAGTGTCCATTATGTGCCTGCTTCTGTGCTAGACACTTTAGATTTGCCTTTTTTCAATCTCCACAGAAATCCTATGATGGAAATATTACTGTGTTAATATTGTAGATGTCAAAGCTGAGATTCAAAAAGATAAATAATTTGCCAAAGTCATACAGTTGGTAAATGATGACTCCGAGAGCCCTCAGTCCTCAGCTCAGCATAAGTAAATTAACAGGAATTAAGACTAGAGGAAGAGGTGACAATTAGACATTGATCGCAGAGGTAGGGAGGGCATTAAACATAATGGTTAAGAACAGAGTACTCAGAGACAAGCAACTCTGGGTGTGTGGTGTCATTTGGACAAGCCTCTTTCATAAATATGTTTTTGTTTTTGTTTTTGCTGAGGAAGATTCTTCCTGAGCTAAAATGTGTTGCCAGCTATCCCCTTTTTTTTGCTTGAGGAAGATTAGCCCTGAGCTAATATCTGTGCCAGTCTTCCTCTACTTTATATGTGGGTCGCCACCACTGCATGGCTGACAAGTGGTATAGGTCTATACCTGGGATCCAAACCCACATACCCGGGCCGCTGAAGCGGAGCGTGCTGAACTTAACCACTATACCATGGGGCCCGCCCCAAAAATGGTTAATTTTTTTTCTAAGTTTTTGACACTGGAAGGGACACACTTCTATTCTTTGAAAATTTCAGATATGAAGGAGAATCCTAGTAAAGGATATTAGACAAAGAGTTATAGAGGTTCTTTAAAAACAAATTCATCTATTGATCTGTTCAGTGTGTGTATATGATCATCGCTGTTTGGGTTGAATCATGTCTCCCGAAATTCAAATATTGAAGTCCTAACCACTGGCACCTCAGAATGTGACCTTTTTGGGAGATAGGATTGTTGCAGATGTAATTAGTCAAGATGAGACCATACTAGAGTGAGGTGGGCCCCTAATCCAATATGACTGGTGTCCCTATAAAAAGGGGAAATTTGGAGACAGACAAGCATAGAGGGAAAATGATGAGAAGAGACATGCACAGAGGAAGAAGATAGCCATCTACAAGCCAAGGAGAGAGTTCTAGAACAGATGCTTCCCTCACAACCCTCAAAAGGAACCAACTCTGTCAACACCTTGACCTCAGACTTTTAGCCTCCAGAACTGTAAGACAATAGATTTCTCTTGTTTAAGCCACCAGTTTGGGGTGCTTTGTTACAACAGCCCTAGCAAACTGATACAATCGCCAACTGTACTAGACATGTAGACTAGGTTGTGCTGCAATAACAAATGACACCCACATCCCAGGGTCTTGTTCCAGCAAAAGTTTCTTTCTCTCTCACACAAAGTCTCTGCAGCTCTCCAGGGAGGCTGTCTTCTATGCAGTGGCTCAGCATTTCAGGTTGCTTCCATCTTGTGGGACCTTCAGCCCGACACACTACCTTAAGATTCTCCACAATATGTGAGAGAGTCCTGGAGGGTCTCACGTTGACAATTACGTGTCCCTTCTGCCATTGCCTAGAACATGGACCTTTCCGAGTATGGCGGTGGGGAGGGGCGGGGACTGGTAAAGATAAGCATCCTGAGTCCACAAGGGGCAGGAAAACCAACGACATCCCCATACCAACTACATGCTCAGTACTGGGCACACAAAAGTTTAACAAAACAGACATCCCTCTCACCCTTACATGAATTACAATGTAAAGGAAGAAGCATAATTGCTATACAAAAAACAAACGCAGAAATAATTCAAATGGTGATCAGTGCCTTGAAGGAAAGTAACAGGGTACTCAATAATGAATAACAAAGGAGGAGAGGCTGACTATACAGGGTTATGAGGGGAGGCCCCTCTGAGATGATACTTGAGACTTGATGGATGAGAGAGAGCCATCTATGCAGAGCGGAAGAGTGCTCCAAGAACAGGCCTTTTTACACTGTTATAATATCAAACACTTACATGGTGCTTGCTGTGTGCCAGGAGCTGTTCCATATGCTCTAAATATAACAACATATTTAACCCCATTTTATGGATGAAGAAAGAGACAAACAGAGAGGTAAAGTGACTTGCCCAAGGTCACACAGCTAGTAAGCAGGGGAGCAAAGATTTAAACTCAGGCACTTTGGTTCGAGAGTCTGTGTGCTTAACCACTATGCCAGCTGCTTATTGCTATGAAGAGCTTGGTTTGTTTAAGAAACTTAATAAAGGATGGGCTGGGATAAGAGAGTGAAGAGATGAGTGGCTTGAGGGCTAACAGTATACAAGCAGGGACTAGATCATGCGGGGGCCTTATCGGTCCTTGCAAAAGTTTAAATTTTATCCCTAAGTACAATTTGAAGCTACTTAAGAGCTTTAAGAAGAGATGTGAAGTGCAATGATTTACATTTTTAAAAGACTACTCTGAGAATTGGAGTGGTCTAGACTGAAATCTGGGAAGCCTCTAGACAGCTAAAAGCAGATCTTGCATTAGTTTTCTATTGCTGCTGTGACAAATCAGCAAAACTTTGGTGCTTACCTAACACAGATTTATAATTTTACGGTTGTGTGGGTCAGCGTCCGACACAGGTCACGCTGGGCCAAGGTCAAGCTGTGGGGTCCTTTCGGGAGGCTCTAGGGGACAATCAGTTTCTTTGCCTTTCCCATTCTCTACAGGCTGCCTGCTTTCCTTGGCTCATGGCTCCCTCCTCCATCTTCAAAACCAGCAACTTCAGACCATCTGGCAGAGTACTTCTCACACTGCCACCCCTCTGACTCTCTTCAGATTTCCCCTTTCACTTTTAATGGCCCTTGTGATTACATTGGGTCCACTCTGATAATCCCAGATTATCTCCCTCTTTTAACATCAGCTGATACACAACATTGATTTCCTCTGCAACCTTAATTCCCTTTTGCCATGTAACCTAATATATTCACAGGTTCTCAGGATTAGGATGTAGACATTTTTGAGGGCCATTATTCTGCCTACCACACTCCTTAAAGACTATCGAGAATGGTTTGACTTAATAACCTATGGCATGATCTTGTAATTAATTTCCTGGCAACCATTAGTAACAAAAAGTTTTCTGACATGGAAAGATGACATGGAAAGATTTATATGATAAAGTGCTATGTAACATGAACTCCATCATCTCCCACTCCTGGATTACTTCCAGGTAGTTAGATCAATAAGAAAGACAGGTAAGGAAATGTTGGCTTTATTTACACTGACTGTGAAAGTGCCAGGTGGAAACAGCAGGCATGTCAGGGCTCAGAATGTCACCAACCTGGCACTTTTGACCTAAATCCTGTGCCATAGGACCTCAGTCTTCGTCCTCTGCACAGACTCCTCCCACTTCCATTCTAGTTCTCCTCTCTCTGATAGAGTTAAGAATTTCAAGTATTCCCATTCTTTCCTCCTTTACCATATCTATGTTTCTGAATAGTTTGTTCACCCAAATACATTTTTCTTAATGACCAAGTCATGCTTTTTTATTCTACTGATTTAACCCTTTCTATTTTGCATACCAAAATATAAAGTAAAATAATATATTCCCTAACATACATGACCACCTACAGAACCACCTAGAAGGTGCACTTGCCAAAACATTAATCGGTCTATCAATAATTCTCTATTGTAATACAATTTTTTCCCTCTGATTAGGATCAGCCCTACTTCTCACCTGTTGCATTCCTTCCTAAATTTTAGCTCCCAGTAAGAAGCTGTAATTCCCCACATTCTTTATTCTTAACCAACATCAAAGCAAAAAGGGAGTTTATATCACAGCATGTTTAATATGAAAATGTGTAAGCGTGCTTGGGTGTGTGTGGGTATGTGTGTAAGTGTACATAGGTGTGAATGCGTTCAAAAGAGTCGATAAAGATAGGCACCAAGTCATGATTGATAGTTACTTCTAGGTGAGGAATACAAACAAAAATTAATTTTTTACACCTTTCCTTTTTTTCAAAATAAATATTATATAAAAAGGGAGAAAAAATCTATTTCTATTTGTAAATAAATGTGTGTTTTAAGAAAATTGGAGGTCATTGGTGCTCTCCCTTATCTTCTGTGCATGGTTCATCATATTTCATGGCACTCACCGCTAACAGACCCAGACTCTGCTCTCCCGGGGTCACAAGTCACACTGGACTCTGTCCTCAGGTGTGTGAGAAACACCGACCCTGATTAAATAAATAAATAAATCGATGTTGAAAGCTAATCAAATTACCATCAACAGATTGACAGGATTCCAACAGCACCGAAATTCAATAAAGGGGAAAGAGCTCATTTTTGTCTCATTCGCTTTCTGAGAAAGACTGTTTGTACCTCATTGATTTTTCTCTCCTCGTTGAATAATGTTTGCCTGCTCATTTAATTTGAAGCTGTGCAGCTAGGTGTTGTACATCGGTGTTTTATTTATTTTCAGTACACTTCAGTTTGTTCCCCCATCAGTTTCTTAACCCTTTATTTTACAATAACCATAACTGCCACCCAACATCTGAAGCTAGGATAGAGTTCACCAATGCTTAACAGAGCTTTTAATGCACAGCCTGCAAAATAATTTTGAAAACAGAATGTATGTGCATATGTGTTTCTTGACGCAACCTCTCCCTTTCTCCCAACTATGCAGCATTCCCAGCAATTTCTTAATTTCTCAGCTAAAAATTAGATACGCAGACTTTTGCATTTTAAGGAGACAATGGAGTGACAAACACACTTGGGCAACAAAATAAGCCAAGACAAAAAGGTGACATTTATTGTCACTCACATATGGTTATAAAAATCTTCTTAGCAAACTGGCCTTCATTTTTTATAATCCTGAGATCAGGCTTAGCTCAATAAATCTTATACCCATCTAATATTTTAGCGTTTTGTCGGAGTTATTTCTGTCTAAAAAATAAATTGATTCACCTTACTTCTTTTTAACATGTTGCACTCTTTCAAATGTCAGTAAAAATGCTAGAAGCGTACAGGTGTCAGATTCATTCATTCCACAGAAATAATATTGTGTACCTCTTGCAGGCCGAGTATTCTTCCAGGTGTTGAAGATAAACAAAACAAACAAATAAGCAAGAGTCCCTGCACCAAGCAAGCTTACATTTGTGAGGGGAGAGACATGGAATAAAAAAATACACTTGTAAATATATAATTTATACCCAGGGAAGTGAAATGGGGAAAATAAAGCAGAGTAAAGGTGACAGGAAACGCCAAAGTTCAGGGGTGGGGTAAGAAGGGATGTTCCTCTTTTAGATAGGATGGTCTTTGATAGGTTGGAAAGTGGTTGGATGCTTTCCCTACTTGTGTTGCTCCTTACATATACGCCATTGAAAACTCCAGTAAAAACTCCAAACAAAAATATATCTCTAAACTCCATTTCCTTGAATTTACTGCCCATTGTCTCTTCTTTTCTTCAAAGAAAGACACATTTTATGAAGACAAGTCCACATCCAGTTCATCTTCATTTCATCATTTCTTATTCACTCTTAAAACCTCTGCAGTGTGACTGTCCCCACCTCATCAAGGAAGCTGCTCCGGCAAGATCATCAGTGACCTCCCAATTGCCCAACTGCCTGGCGTTCTCTCCACCTCTCTGTGCATTTGTCACCACCCACCACTTCCTCATTGAAATTCTTTCTATGACTCCCATACATCTTCTTCTACTTCTCCTTCCTCCTTGCTGATCTTTTTTCTCAGACTTCTTTTCAGGCTCTTCTCTCTTCATCCACCTGTGCCTTAACCTAGGTTCTCTAGAAAAGGGAGCTGTGGCAAGGCTTAAAGTGCTATTACTTTATTTGTGTAGTGTAAGTCCAGTTAGGGAGAGTGAATAAAAAAAGAAAGCCTATGAGCGATGAAGACAAAGAGCAGTTTGCTCAATAGATTCATTGACTTGGCAAGAAGGACTCTTCGGGAAGGCTGAAAGAAGAAATTGCCCTCAGAGTTTTACCTTGAAGAGAGGAAGAAAGAGGATTTATCTGCTTAGCTCCTCACACCTCCTGTTTCCCAGTGGTCACAGTCCAAGGGGTATTAACTTTCTCATACTGGTTGGTGACATCATCCAAAGTCTTCAATACCCCAGTTTACTCCTTCAACATCTAGTCCATCTTTGATGCTGCAATCAGAGTATTCTTTCTCAAACAGAATTATTGCATTGCTATCCTCCTGCATAAAATCCTTCAGTGGCTCTGGATTTCCAGCATCAGTATTGCCTGTCCTATGGTCCAGCTCAAGGCACTTCTCGACATACACATTCTGCTCCAGCCAAGTTTTGTCAGGGTAGAGACATTGTACTGACTCTAAGGTCTAGACCAGGAATCAGCAAATCTGACCCACTGCCTGTTTATGTGTAGCCTTTGAGCTAAGAATGATTTTTACATTTTTAATGATTGAAAAAAAATCTTAAATGCAACAGAGATCTAAGTGGCCAGCAAAGCCTAAAGTAATAACTATCTGACTTTTTTCAGAGAAAGTTTGTCAACTTCAGATCTACACAGCTTCTTTCTGTGCTGCTGGAATGGTTAAGGGCAAATCTCCCAAACGACAAAGTGTGGCAAAGTGCAGCAAGCCCTCCAGAGCTCCTGAGCAGCAGTCCCTGCTCCAGTCAACCTCGTGCCTTCTGCTCTCGCCTTGAACTTGCCCTATCTTTTTGCCTTCCATGTCTTTGACCATATTTTCCACCCTACCTCCATGGAATACACATTCTTCAAACCCACTTTGTCTGCCTGAAAAGCTGCTATTCGCAATAAGATCATGTGTCACCTTCTCCATGAACTACCCCTGGCCTCCCACACCACATCCTCAACAGAGGTACAGGTCTTTTATTTCTACCTATAACTGTTTCTCCTACTCCAATGTGAATTTTTGAGTCCAAAATAATGCTAATAATAGCTAACACTTAGCATGTGACAGGTTGGTTCAATATGATTTACATAAATTAAATGATTTTATAATCACAACAACCTACGAGATAAGTACTTCAATTATGCCATATTTACAGGTTAAAAGAACAAAAACAAAAATAAAAATGGAAGTACATTGATGTTAAGTAACTTGCTGAAGGGAACAGAAGTTTAAACCAGTCATTCTATCTCCAAAGTTGACACTCAACCACTATACTATTCTCCCACTCAACAGTAGCTTAATAATAAAATCACAAGGATATTTATGAGTAAAACTGATTTGGAAAACAGCTTGGTCCTGGAGTCTGAACTGGCATTTCTACTCTTCCCTAAATTAACCTACACCAGACACAGATAGAGATGCTAGCAGTAAGGCCTGCTCCAATAGGTTTACCGGACTCAAACTTAGACGAGACAGGGGTGACGAGTACAGAGAGCCTTCAGGCAGGCAAATCAGGAGAGAGTGCGATGTGAAACTGGAATTTTCTATTTTATGGCCAGGATAAACATAAAATGATGGAGAGAAGCCTGATAAATATGGGTTTGATTGATATATAAAAATTTTGAGAATATTACAATGACCATATCTCATGGTTGGAAAAGATCTGAGTCCACAGTTGAAAGTCCTCTACAATATTCCTAGCATTCCTGCCTAATTACTCCAAGTGTTGGCAATTCACTATTTCCCAAGGCATTCTATTCCAATTTCAAATGGTTCAAACTGTTAGAAACTTCTATAGATTTTGCTGGTATCTCTCCTTCATTTGCTTTAACTCATTTGCCCTGGTTTTGTTCTATAGAGGCAAAAATACGATATCTAATCAACCCTTTCACACGGGAGTTCAAAATATTGTAGTCAATCCTAAATTTGTTCTGGCCTAGACTAAATGTTTCCAGTTTCTGCATTGTAGGCCATGGTTTCCAACCTTCTCACTGTCTAGTCATTTTCTTCTGGACCTGCGCTCATCTGCCAACGTCTCTTCCACTCTCTGGTATCTAAAACTGGGCACAATACTATAGTTTCAAGGTCTTGCCAGTGCTGAGACTAAAATTATGACTTCTGCATTGAAGAAGATAGTACTCTTTTGTTAATACAAGTCATCATTTTATTTTGAGGGAGCAGGCATATGATACTGTTGCTTCGTATTAAGCTTCTTGTTAATGAAAACCTGTCTGTTTAATAGTGCTACCATGCAGCTGTGGCTTACCCAGCTTCCACATGTCCAACAGTTTGGGAGCTTTTTCAAAAAAAATTTATTTGGAGAGCTACAGGTTTATCCCTAAAGAATTTCATTTGACTATACTAATTCAATATTGCAGCCTACCGAAGGTCATTTAAATTTCTGATTCTGTCATATTGGTCATTCCTCCAGCATCATTTCCTCATTTGTTTATAAACATACAATGAATATACTAGTAAACCATTCATCTGCTGATTAATGCAGATGCCCCCTAAAACAGATAACCAAGTTTATGCTACTCTATAAACCTAAAAGTTAAGAGATAGCATTTCTTGGAGAAGGTCAAATACCGTATGATTTCCTTCATTAAGTAGTAGATAACAACAACAATAAACAAACACATAGAGACAGAGATTGGATTGGTGGTTACCAGAGAGGAAGGGGGGAGGGAGGAGGGCGAAAGGGATAATTCGCCACAGGTGTGTGGTGATGGGTTGTAATTAGTATTTGGGTGGTGAATATGATGTAAGCTATGCAGAAATAGAAGTATAATGATGTGCACGTGAAATTTATACAATGTTATAAACCAATGTTACCGCAATAAACAAAAAATTAAAAAAAAAAAAGAAATGGCATTTCTTATAAAGATTCCCTAGGTACTTCAGACGTGTCACTTTTCAGACTGACCCACTCCTAATTGGTACACATTATTGAGGCTCTTCAGAAATTATATCAATGCAATTTGTCAGCAATCTGTAAAGTGATTTGCCATTGCATCTGGCACTGACAGTTGGCAGCAAGTGTGCTTCACTTTTAAATGGTCTGGTGACAGTTGGTAATTGTCATTCAGTCAGATCCTGAGTGCACCTCCTGTCTTAAAATGAGGCGTGCTCCAAAATCAGGCAAGGGAATTAGCCAACAGACTCTTGGATGTATCCAGAGGAGACTCTAACAAATCATTTATCCTAGGTGCTACCCCTGATATCAGAGTACATATTAGTCCAATGTATCATTCACTAAAATATGTTAGATGCGGGGCCGGCCCGGTGGCGCAAGCGGTTAAGTGCGCGCGCTCCGCTGCGGCGGCCCGGGGTTCGCTGGTTCAGATCCCAGGCGCGCACCGACGCACTGCTTGGTAAGCCATGCTGTGGCGGTGTCCCATATAAAGTGGAGGAAGATGGGCACCGATGTTAGCCCAGGGCCGTCTTCCTCAGCAAAAAAAGAGGAGGATTGGCGGATGTTAGCTCAGGGCTGATCTCCTCACAAAAAAAAAAAAAAAAAAAAAATGTTAGATGCTTTCAAAATCTAGCTTTCCATTAATAATCTAATCCTTATGTTTGCTGCTGTGACTTTTTGCTTCCCAAACATGCTCTTGCTCATTCTGGGAAGATAGAAGTATTTCTCATGCTATGCTGGTAATATTAAACCCACTACTACAAAGACTGGGTGAAGAAGAACAATTAGAAAGGGGTCGGCAGAGGAAAACATGGTCAGGATTTATGAAAATATTAGTGGAAAATTCATAGATCAGTTATTGCTATTTGTTTTTGGAATCAATAGATGTTTTTTTGAGCATCTTCTCTGGCACATGAGAGAAATTGAGGAAGGCACTGTGGACAATACATAAATAAATAAGACTCACTCCATACACTTAAGGGGTTCCCAATCTATTGAAAAAACGAAGAGACAAACACTTGTTAAGTTAATGACAGATGAAGGAAAATACAATAAATATAGCTATTACACAGTCTTTGGCACCAAATTAATAGTCAGGGGAGATTCATGGAGGGTTAATGTTGAGTTGAGGCGCCTGAAGTTGATTAACATTGACAAGATGCAGGTGAGAAAATTTTCATGGGGAAGGAACTATTTGAGCAAGGTTTGGTAGGGATAGTTTAACTTCATTAAATGATAAATTATATGAGTGGAGAATAATACAAACTGATAATTTGCATTCTCTAACATTCCTTCTTCAATCAACAAATTATTGATTAGAATTGAACAGACATTCACTGAGCTGTGGTGACGATAAAAGGCCTAGAAGGAGAAATATTCTGCCCTCTAAACCGATCAAAACCCAGCAGAAGAGACCAAAGAAATACATATGAAAAAGACACAGAAATAGAATCACAGATAAGATAATAATCACATAAAAAATCTGTGCATTTCAATGTAACTTGTAATATGAGTGCTGGAGTGAATGGCATGGTCAACCACTTGGGGTTAAGTTATATTTTAAATGTATACATAAATAATACATATACTAGGGTTTTACTTGAAATATTTACATTTAAATTATTCCCATGATAGTATTACATGATGTCTAATTTTAAATTCCTTGGAATCAGGTTCTTATAACATGATTGTTTCTTCATTATTTTTTTCTCAAGAATGAAGAATGTATCCTCACTTTTCTTTTACATATAAGTTCTTATAAAGCCTTTGTTTCACACAAAAAAAATATATTATAGTCTGGTGCTCTTTATGTTCTATGTTTTAAGAATTCTAATTGTTATTCAAGGGTCTCTTTAACATTCTGTATAATGAAGAAGAGTACTACTCTTTAATCATTGCTTGATGGATTACAATCAGCATGTCTAGACAAAGTGAGTTCATGTTTTTCTCCCAAGAAAATTAGTAAGCAACAATTATGCAGCTTGTCCATTTTTTTGCAAAGGAAGCTTCAAGAGTTTCAGTAACTCAGGCTCTTGGAAGATGACAAATTAATCAATAATAATCTTCTGGATTTAAATGGCTTCAGAGTATCTTCTGGGTGTACACTGTTACTACTTCTCGTGAGGCTGCTACCTTAGATTTCCATTAGTCTTAGATATTTTTTCACTTACAGGAAGAATATTTGGTGTTTAAGGATATGAAAACCAAACATATTTATGCTGAATGAACTGCTCCTTTAATATACTGTTGTTTTGTTCCTAGCACTTAGCTTTATGTATGCATTTTAAGGCAAACCATTGATATCACTGAAAAAAGTGGTAAATGAATTTTATCTATACTGAACTTAGAAAGCTCCTTGGATAGCATCTAAAAGACAAATCAATTATTCCTTCTCTTTTCTTCCATGTGATTATTATTTTTTTAATTATTATTTTTTTTTTACCCCCCAAAGCCCCAGTAGATAGTTGTATGTCATAGTTGCACATCCCTCTAGTTGCTGTATGTGGGATGCAGCCTCAGCATGGCTGGACAAGCGGTGTGTCGGTGCACGCCTGGCATCCGAACCCGGGCCGCCAGCAGCAGAGCGCGAGCACTTAACCGCTAAGCCACGGGGCGGGCCCTTCCATGTGATTATTAAGATACATATCATTCTGCTAGGACCCTGCAGGTAGTAATTATTTCTTCTCCCTAATATCTGAAGTTCCCCAAGATTGCATAATCTAAGAGAAAACACAACTATATAAACAAAAAAAATCACAATCCAATGCAGTAGAAGCCATAATAAAAATGTCAATACAACAAATATCTCCAACTGGGAGACTTAGGAGGGACTTCATAAAGGAGAGGACATTTCAAGTGAGCTTTGAAGAGTAAGTAGTTGTTCATGACGTGAAGAAGAGGGAGAAGAGTGAACCTAAAGATGACTTAAAAGCATACGCAAAGCCGAGAAGGGATGACAAATCTAGGCATATTCAGAAAGGAACAAGTGTCCTGGTGATCTATATGTTCCGAGGTCTTAGTCAATTAGGGCTGCTATAACAGAGTATCATAGACTGGGTGGCTTATAAACAACAGACTTTTCTTTCTTACGGTTCTGGAGGCTGAAAGTCCAAGATCAGCGTGTTCATTGGTTGAGTTCCGGTGAAGACCCTTTCCACGTGCAGGCCACCATTTTCTCATTTTATCCTCACATGTTGGAGAGCAGAGAGGGGAAGTAAGTTCTCTTGTGACTCTTATAAAGGCACTAATACCATTCATGAAGGCTCCACCCTCATGACCTTATCTAATGCTAATCACCTCCCAAAGGCCCCACCTCCTGATATCACCACATTGGGGAGTTTGAATTTTGGGAGGGACACAACCAGTCACCTGCTTTGCAATATATACATATATCAAATCATTATGTTGTACACCTTAAACTTATACAGTGTTGTATGTCAATTATATCACAATGAAACTAGAAGAAAAAAATTCACCTGCTAAAGAGTTTAGAGTTTATGCTACAAGCAGAGGGAAACCAATAAAGGTTTTTAGAAAACTGGTGACATGGAAAGGTATACACAGAGAAAAATATTAGGTGAAAAGTGGATGGGATAGATAATAGCATTTGTATGCATATAGATATTTTATTTTCTTACAAAGATATGATGAATTTTTATATCATACCTGCAACTTTGATCTTCTTTTACAGTCTTTTCACGTTGGGTTACATGATCCACAAATGACAGACCCTGAAACAAACTGAAAGATCATTTGGTTCAACATAATCATCTTCCACGTAAAGTAATTGAATAATAAACCATCCCCAAACTTGGTGCCCTACAATAAGCACCATTTATTTAACTCATGAATCTGTGGGTTGGCAGCTCTTCAGCTCTGACTGCTCATCTAGGGTGGGTTCATTTATGGCTCTATGGTCAGCTGCCAGGATGAATGGGGCTGGCTGCTGTAAGATCGTTCAGCCAGCGCTACAGCTCATCACGGATCTACATGGTCTCTCCGGTAGGTCAGCCCTGGTTTGTGGCCGGGCTCCAAGAGAGCAAAAGGAAGTGTGCAAGGCCTCTTGAGGCCCAGACTTGAAACCAGTTCAACTTTGCTTCTCTCATGCTATTGGTCAAAACAAGTGACAAGTCCAGCTCGGTTTCAAGGGATGGAGAAATAGGCTCCACCTGCCATCTCTGGATAGAAGGAAATGTAAAGAACTATGGCTTTTTTTTCAATCTACCTGTCAAACAAGTTTTATGACCAGCAGTGCTATTTTTACTTCGAAGCAACTTATATGGCAGTCTAGCCATTGAGAAAGCCAGAAATTAACTTTCTTAGTTTAAATTGAGCTATATCCCTCCATTTTTTTCTGCCACCTTGCTAACCCACATCCTTTTTTATCACAAAATTTTTTAAAATACCACACATAAATTTGGAAGAATATTAGTTTTCACGAATCATTATGCAGTGCTATTAGTCATTGTGCAGCTCTCATGAAGGGTTTTCAGAAGGAAATGCCATGTTACTAAACATTTTCTATGTTTTGTCCAAGCCTGTGCAATTAACTTGTGTCCACCTGAAATCTTATCTCAAAACGGGGGAAGAACAATCTGGATCTTTCCCCAGCCACCCAAACACAGCGCTCCTGTTTCCAAGGGTGCTCATTTGCAAATACAAGTAAGGGCATAAAAATATGAATGCAAATGTATTCTCCTTTCTTTAAAAACAGATTTGGATCATTTTAGTATATTTTTGGAAAACTTTGTTCAGTTCATCTTCTTGGCATTTCATTGTACTTTACGATCATAAAGCCAACTCTCCTGCAACAAAGCGAAACATGGCCCTTTGTAATAAATGTTGTCATTAACAAGCCATGCCAAGCACGGTGACAGATTTGCAGCTGTAATGAATAACATTTCCCGCAAAGTTCTTCTGTCTGACAGAAAAGCTGTGACATTACTGCAGGCAACAGTGTTGAAAACTAAAAGATTGATTGATGCAAGTGGATAATTGAAACCTCAGGACTGTCACATGCATGTCAACCTAACAACCAGACTACTACTCTAAGATAACATTTATCATGATACAGCCTCTCTGTGAATAAAAAAAACACCACATGTTGAAAAATGTAGTCTATATCCCATTAAATATGATTTAGAGGATGCCATTGTAGATGAGTTCATCAACAGCAATAAATTACACAATTCTCAAACTTACTCTAAAACTCGCATTGTAGTTGAAAATTAGTTTCTGCAATGAAATCCAGTCAGAGTGGACATTTAACTCTTTCAATAGCAAAGTAGAGGATACATTTTCTAGTTCATCTGTAATTAACCTTGCAGTAAACCAGTAGTAAGGCGGCCGAACTTGAAAGAGTAAACAGGATAGAACCTTGGCGAAACTTTCTTTTCAAACCGTATTTCTCCATGTCTATTCATTTACACCAGATGTCCTTCTAAATACTTGTAGTTCTGTATTTACATAGACAACATATAGCACATGTATGGTCTTATAGAGAGAAATTATAGAGTGAAATAGAGAACATTTATTTTTGCCTGTGATAACTGTTTCATATTCAAGAGTTTAGAGGAAGAAATGCCATGACTAGAGAGGGAAAAATTGTAACATGTGAATCACCTATTCACATGGAAAAGACAGGAACCCTGAGGCCCCAGCCTTTTCATCAAATTTGGAATCTTTGGAAATCGGTGCCACTCTCCTGGGTTTAATTTTCCATGCATATAAAAGGATCACAGTAGTCATTAGGGTGATCAACCCGTAGCAATTTGCCAGGGATGTTTTCTAATTTTAAAACTGAAAGTGCTGGGACCAGCCCCGTGGCCTAGTGGTTAAGTTTGGCGTGCTCCATTTCGGCAGCCTGGGCTCAGGTCCCGGATGCAGACCTACACCACTCCTTGGCAGCCATGCTGTGGTGGCAACCCACGTACAAAATAGAGGAAGATTGACATGGAAGTTAGCTCAGGGCGAGTCTTCCTCAAACAAAAAGGGGAAGATTGACAACAGATGTTAGCTCAAGGTGAATGTTCCTCAGCAAAAAAGAATAAAAATTAAAAAAAACACTGAAAGACCTGCATATGGGGAAACCTCTCTGTCCCACACAGAGACAGCTAGTCATCCTAGTCATCATGAACATCTTAGGCATCATAGATTCTTTCAAGACTATAATGAAAAGCTTGGACCTTTCCTTCAGAAAAATATACATACATACTCACAAAATGTTCCGTAAAATTTCAGAAGGTCATTGACCTGTTTATGAATTCCAGTTTAATAACCAATCTACTAGATCATCGTTCCAGCTCTTTCCAGCTAACACTGTATCTATAATTAATGAGAGGATCTTCTGTGCTTGTTGCCAATGTGTAGTGTGCACTTTACTGAACAAATAAGAGAGGGAGGAACAAGTTTTGTCGCGCCAAGGCTTTATAATTCAAATAACATACAGAACAAGAAAAGTGACATTTTTTTCCAGTGAGTATAATGGAAAAAAATGGACAAAACAGAATAAAAATGGCCTTCAAAGTATTTTTTAACAAATTTGCCTTATAGCTTTTGTTGTACGGTCAATGTCAAACATCTTCCAAACTTTTCACTAGATTTCTCATTTGCTGTTACACTGTCCATCAAAGTCTGCATTCCTTAAAATCTTTTCTTCTTTTTTTTGTTCAATTATGTTCTTTTTTGCTTTTGTTTTACTTTAATTTTTCTCTAAGATGATACTGTATGTCTACATGTTCTTTCCTTTTTTCCTAAATACTTAATTTTGTTTTTGTAGCATAACCTGGGTCACACTTTTGTCTTCTTATTTATATCTCTTGCCTTTTGACCTAATAGTTCAAGGTTATAATGTATTCAGAATTTTGGAAGAGTCTTACCATTGGCAATGATATCTGTGAGTTCGGATTAAGCACACAGTTCTGCAATTTCTTACCAAATTTCTTACTAAAAATTTTATTTAGATGCTTTTTTACCCATAACAACATGGATTTAGATAAAGTCCAAATTTCTTAATCAGGCAACCAAAGCCCTTCGCTTGCCTTTCAATCTCCCACTGCCCTGCTACACTGCCCTGATCAACAAGAGTCCTAAATTGGATGCGTATTCACCTACCTCCGGGCCTCTGTTCCCAATGTTCTCATTAGATGTGTCTGTTTTTTAAATACTGTATGGCCTTTAAGTTTGAATTCCTCTATGGTTTGTTCATTCAATAAATATTTATTGAGCACCTACTATGGGCCAGGTACTGCTATAGAGCAAACCAGGAAAAAAAAAAAATCCCTGTCTTTATGGAGCTTCTCATTCTAGCAGGGCAGTTACTTAACAAAGAGTGAATATGATAAAGAAGTAAATTATATAACATTTTTAGAATATGATAAGTGATTAAAAAAAGAAAAATTAGAGCAGAAAAAGAAGGATTGGTAAGGTCAGGAAAGCAGGATGACAGTTTTAATTTTACATGAAAGAAATCATTTAATTACATGAATAGGTGGTGATTGGGAAATTTATAAATCTGGATCTCAGTAAATTGTCCATAACTTAGTTTTCCCAGAACATTCACAATGATGCTTTCTGTCTAAATGGAAAATTCTCTAATGTAACACGTAAAGTGGCCTGTTAGCAATGAGGCTTACATTCTGAATGTTTACTTTTAAAGAAAGAAATGGAATTTGGTGAGTCATTTCTTAGGAGAGTGCTTTGGGGAGCAATAATGTGGCTGAAGGTACAGACAATATATTTGGCTTGACCTTCCTTCACCTTCTTGGGTCAGAGGAAAAACATATCTCTAATTTGCTAATGGCCTCTGTCCCTTCTTCAAAAGCCTCAAGTCGAATGCAGCACCCACAGCATTTTCTCTAAGACAAGAAAATCCACTTCCACAGCAATACCACACACAGTTCACGATTAATTTTTGATCACTCCATCCACTTGCAGAGCTGAGTTCTCCTGAAGTTGGAGGCACCTGTTGGGTTGGAACACTGTCGGGGTTCCTTTTCTCCCTCCCTCCCTGGGATGAGTAAGTGGCTGCAGATGGGAATCATCCAGCAGCGCTCTGCATTGCCTCTCTCTATTCTCTCCCCCTAATGTGGGGACAGCAACAAAGGGTGTGAGGAAATATGAGTCATTAATGCTATGGCAACAACTCAGGGGATAGCCCGAAGCTCCTACTTATACTCTCTTTCCCTGTAGGTAACACTTTTGCTATCCCAGCTGGCATATACCTCTCTACTAGACAGGTATCAGTGCACACGGAGGGGCCTATGGGACAGAGCATGTACAGCTCTGATACTTAACCCATCTGTGATCAATATGGGGAATACAACCCACTACAGAAGCCACTTTCTCTAAGGCATAATATCCAATTTAACCAAAGACCTTTGTGAGAGGGTATCAGACCTCACTTGGAAAGAAACCCCAGAACACAATCCTTTGACTTATGCTTGATATACCACTTCAGTGGTAAATGTTAAGTTTATAAATAAGATACCAAGCTGCACTATCAGGCACCTATAGCTAGTGACTGGGCTATCTTCCCCAGAAGACTCTGATATAGCTCCACACCCAGGCTATCCACGTGGGTGTCAATATGTATATAAAAGGCTTGTTTGGGTCCTAGTTTTCCCTAAATGATAACTTTCCCTGGGTCCATAGGCCAATGTCACATCTGTCTTCCCAAGCCAGAGGCTGATCCTGGCCATTTCTTCTCTGACAAAGGATCTTAGCACCAGGACACAAAACTTGAGCAAAAGAGGTTGGGGGATACAAGTCTGATATTTCACTTTCCACTCCTAGTAACTGATGAATCCTCCAAAATGTTTGTAATTATCTAAGATTTTTTGGGCAGACCCAGTAAAGGGATATAGTTGGTTAAACAGTGGCCCCCCAAAAGATATACCTATGTCCTAATCTACAGGACCTTTGAGTATTATTTAGCTAAAGAGTGGATATCACTTTTTTTGAGAGAAAAAGTCTATCCTAGACTCTCCGGATGGGCCCTAAATGCCTTCACATATATCCTCATAAGAGAAAGGCAGAGGGAGTTTTGATACAGACTGAGAAGTGTAGGAGGCAATGTGACCACAGAGGCAGAGTTTGGAGTGATGCGGCCCTAAGCCCAGGAATGCCAGAGCAGCCACCAGAAGCTGAAAGAGAAAAGGAACCACTTCTCTCCTAGAGCCTCAGAGAGAACACAGTCCTGCTGACGCCTTGATTTCAGACTTCTGGCTTCCAGAACTGTGAGAGAATGAATTTCTGTTGTTTTAGGCCATCAAGTTTTTGGTGATTTGTTACAGCAGCCACAAGAAATGAATACAGGGGATAACAAGTCTTTTCTGGACTTGTTCTCATATCTTATTCAGAGATATTTTGTTCCATATCCTTCAAGAGCGTTAGAAGACATTTGACCAGTGACAGTTTCAACGTTATCCCTCAACGTAATTAAAAATTCTCATGCTTTAAAAAGGCTTGCCATCACACTATTACCTCATTCAGATAAGCCAGCTCTTCCATATGGTTTATCTTCTCTGACCAAGGGTAGTGAGATGCCAGTGATATTCAGAAGCACTTCTCGAACGGGAAAATTTACCTTAATGGAATTGCGTTTTTCCTTTTCCTTCTCTGCTAATAGAAACACCTTAAATAAAATGCAGAGCACCCCTGGCTTTCAACCCAGCAGGCAAAAACACCCTCAACTTGGAGTATCATGTGCTGTTCAGATTTAGATAACTTTTTTTGTCTTTAGAAATACATAACCATCCTAATTATGCCAAATTTCTTCAAACCACCACAATCAGCAATGACTAGAAGTAATACCATTGACTACAGGCCACTCTTCCCATTGCATCATCATTGACTCTTCCTAGATTCCTTCCCGCAAGGTCACAGGGTGCTGTGATACTGTGGTGCTGCTCCCCTCTCAAGCAGCCCACATTCTACTCAAGAAGAAAGAATATCATCCCCACCAGCCCACAGCTCCTTCTTGAGCTCTCTTTCATTCCTCAAGTGTCAGGGAATCTCCAAAGTCAAGACTGTTGATATTTCGTGTGCTGGTCCTCCCTACCACAACCTGCATGCTGAAATACATTAGCAAGTTCTTCCTGGTCTCCTGGCTTGTATTTGACTGTACACATTAGTACATGAGGCCAATATATGGAGTTTGGTCACATACCACTTAACTACAATTGATGATATAAACAATATAACACATGACATAGGCTGAAATTTGTCCTGGTTAGGTCATATCTTCTCAGATGTGCAGAACCTATGTAAAGACCTACCTCAGTGCACCCCATTTGTCATAATTGCAAAAGTCAAGACCAAAAGTTGAAGGGGATTAGTCAAACCAGCGTGTCAAGATGTTGGATGCTAGTTGCTTTGATTTTTCCAAAGGCCAAGGACTCTGTTGAAGAACTAGTCCAGAGTCTGGCCTAGCAAGGCTGGAATGTTTTGCAAACCTTGATAAGGAATGTTTCTAGGACACAATAAGCTTTAATGTCAAATGAAATGAAAGTAGAGGTCTACGAATCCATCATTACTGAATAAAAATCAAGCTAAGGAAGAAAATAGAAAAAAAATTAAAATGATATAACTAGGGAAGGCCCACCATTCACTTGTCATGGCACCATGTGCCACAAATTTAGAATGGTGGTTTTCAAACATTAATGTTCATACAAATCACCTTGGGACCTTGTTACACGACAGATTTTAATTCAGTATATCTGAGGTTGGACCTGAAAGTCTGCATTTCTGACAAGCTCTCAGGAGATACATACTGCTGGTCTAAGGACCACATTCTGAGAAGCAAAGCTTTATAGCATATGTGAAGGTCTGAGATAGTGTACTACCTTTTTCCAGTTAATTATGACAGCACAGATGCTGCTCTTGGGTCTTGATTAGTGCAGGGCACTCAACTACATGCTCATCTGCAAGCCTAGAAGAGCAATATTGAAAGCTGATGCGCTGGGCCATCTGCCATTGCCTATTCCCAATTATGCTGTATTCTTTCCATTAGAAGCTGTTATGTTACAAGATCTCCCTGACCAAGGTTGATCAGATCACAGTGACTTGTGCCTGAAGGTGGATAGCTGAGAACGTAAGAAAGTGCCTGAGGAATTCATGCCAGTCACACAGTCGTTAACATGAGCTAATAGCACATAAGAGAAAGGGAATCTTGTTTCTCTTCTAGAAAGCAGCCATTACAGAATCTTGACCAATGAACTTGTCCTTGACGGAATTGTTCCCACCAAAGTATTGGCTAGAAGCTATACCTTGCAGGGACATACGTGGAAAGAACTAGAATTCATTTTGATTCAGAAAATAGAAAATATTTGTAAGGGTTTATAAAATGCTAGGCTATTAAGCATAACTTCTCCAAATTTCCTATATTTCTATGGAAAGTGTCCAAGAAGCTTTAAGAATGAACCATATTGAATAGAAATTTCTCAACTGTGTTTCAAAATTCAAAGAGTTTGTGATTTTAGGTAAAACCACCACTGCAATAATCATAGTTTTGAGCCACTGATAGTGGTTTGGTCTTATCTCAGGTGAGTTTGATTTGTCAGTGAAGACTAATCTGAGTATTAGCTAAGGAAGACACTGAAGGAGGGAGAAAAGCCCAGAACCTGACACCAATCCTTCGCACGGAGTCAGAACATGTGGAGGGTTGTGGGACAGTGCATGATAGAGGCTATTCGGAAGCCCCTGAAGCACAGGGGCTTGTTTTTGGAATAAACAGAGTGAAAACTTTCTAAGTTTCCCATATACGAAAGTAATATTATTATGATTATTTTTATTATGTTATGTTTAAATCACTTTGTACTATAAATTATGACTTCTTAAATATTCTAAATGAATTTTGAAGTGAGACATCTAAGAGAATAAAACAGAAGCTTATATATTAAGTAATTTGGTGAAAAAAGAAGCTAGTGATATACAAAGCCAATAGTGACACTAGGCTTTTTAAGTCCAGTTCTTTTCACATTCAGCCAGACTAACCTTAATGTATCTTTTCATGTTCAACAAATAACATCAGTATAGCTGAGTTTGTAATGAAGCCACATGCCTTACTGTCTCCATCCAGGCTTAACTAAGACAACCCAAATATATTGTGGATATTAATGTACCTATGCTGCCCTTCACACATTTATGTCACCAAACCCCTTTTTGCTAGGACCTGTGGTGATGGGCCACAGTTGAACTGCTGCATTCGCATAATTGAGATCTGAGTCAGGCATGTTTCCAGCTACATAGAGACAAGCGTGATGTTGCTGTGTAAAACACAAAACATATTCTTACCAACCGCAAAAGCTTTCAAAGCATTTCCTGTACAATTGGTATTATTTAATATATTTGAAGACCATACCTCCTAAAAACTCATAAGAGCCATGAAATGAAAGAAACAATAACTGTTCTCTGGCTAGCATAATCAAGAGAGGAGTCAGATTTTTTTTTCCCCCCAAATAGAGCACAGTCATGATCTCACAAGATGATGCCTCCTTATTATACAAATGATCATGTCCCTTGGGAGTGTATGACAAGGAGTAACAGCGTGACACTCTAGTGTCTGTTACTTCCATTGGAGTTTTACAGTGGTTTATGTAGGTTGTCATGTGAGTGTATCATGGAAAAGGATAAAAGAGAAAGTGAAATGTGAGTAATTTTACAGCATTAAAAAATATCTTTTAAAGTGTCTACTCTTTCCTTGCCTTTTTATCCATTTCCCAACACAGCATGTTTCTCCTTTTCTAAGTTCATCTTTTTTCCTCAGCATTAATAGCAATGTCCATATAACATTAAATCTTCAAGAACTCATTATATGGGTCATCGCTGTATGCTTTGGAGAATTCAACCTTCCTGCACTGTGAGTCGATTTTGATTCCTCAATATCTATGCAAAACAGTTGCTAAATGCTAATAATATAGAAAATGAAACATAATCATCATTTGGAATTTTTTATGAGAGAAACCATAAGTGAAAATTTAAATCCACACAATTGTTATGAGCTCGTATATCTGCTTTGCTTATAATTACCACAATCATTTTGTAGCTAATAGAATAATAATTAGAAGTAGATAATTTAATAATGTGCACTCATTAATTATTTCCAGATACACTTTCTTGACCTTTGAGTGAAAATAATCCCTTCTAAGTAGAAGGCTGGAGAGTCCATAGTTAGTCATTTGCGATGCACAAAGACATGCCTTTGGAGTTTGTCTAGAAGAACCAATGGAGAAATGAAAAGAAGTCAGAGATTTGCTGATCTGCATCAAAATGTGTCAGACGATGGAAAAGATTATGACATAGTGAGTTACTGTCATTGGTTATTAAGAGGAGGATGCATAACTTAGCATTTCCTACTAAAATTTCATTGTTAGGAAACCAAGAGTTACTGAAAAAGGGCCATCAAGCTTCTCTACTAGAATTATGTCCTTTTTGGCACAATCCAGACTGATTACCCTCACTGATTTCTGACTCATCGGGGGAAAGCCTTGCCTTTTTCTATTATTGTCATTGCATTGACTTTAATTAAATGTATTCAATTATTGTGTAATAGGAGATGTTTTATTAATAACTATGCAAATTATCATGGAAAAAAGTCCTTTTCAATAATGCCATCACATCAAATTCATGAAAAAAAAGAAAAAAGACTTGACTGAGAGTCCAGGTTTAGCATAAGGAAAAAAGCAGGAGTCCCCAGTGTCCCATGTCTCATCGTCAAATAGTACCCTCACCATAATTACCACTGCCATCAGTGATCACCAGAAACTGACATTATGAAAAATATGACTTAACAAATCTCCCAACCTCTGCAGTGACAATTCTTTCTCATAATTCATGTCCTTTGAAAACACAGATTTTAGCGTTACTAATGAAAAGACTGTTTGCTTTTCTCTTCTTTATTCAAGTGAAATTAAGTTGACTAATGTTGCTATATTTTATTACAACATCAATGTACAACATCAATCAAGGTAATAAATGTGTAATATAGTTTCAATATTCCAATAAATAAAATTAAAGTTTTATTATTTGAATAACTATAATAAAACAAACATATTTGCTGTGATTAGCTCTTTCACCTATAGGGTCTTCTGCTCAAAAAAAATGTAAGAAATATTTAAAACTTAAATAAAACTACCAATTAGCATTCCAATTACTGTAATTTTAAAAAAGAAAAAAATACTAGTCAAAAAGTGTTATTCTACATAAACAACTTTGTATGTACTTCTAATACTTAAACATTATTATGAGCCCTATTTCTAACATCTTAACCTTACAATTTGATACAGAAAACTCCTGAAAATAAGCATATAACCATCTTCCTCTCTTTCTTCTATCTGAAAATGGAAGTTACATTTTTAAATCATATTTAATGGAGAGTGAACTGTTTATATTATTACAATAATGAGAAATGGGCTTAAAGAATGGAATCGAGTTTTTAAATTAGTATTTTCCCTCTAATGATCAAACCACTGTTGAATACACTAATCCACTCATGCTGTCAGATCCATTATCTGCAATTATATTTTATTCAAATGTAAGCCCCGTATTAATCACAAAGCTACTGAAATGAGAAGATAAATAAAATTTTAAAATTCTAAATACACAGCACATTGATCTGATCCTTTGGGCATTTGGTTCTCTATTATTTCAAAATAAGGTGGGAGTACTGAAAAGAACTTGGATTTTGAAATCAGTCAAGACGTCTCCACGTACTAACTATATAAACTTTGGTATGTTATTTAATCTCTCTGAGGTTATATGATTGGTAGAACTATTCGAAATAACACACACGAGATATCTGGTTCAAGATGATTAAGTAAGCTCAAGCATTTATCTCTCCTCAACCCCAAATTCCATTAAAATGATACAAGACAAATAAAACTAAATTCTTAACAATGCGGAAAGTCTGGGACAGGGTCACCAGTTGATCAGAATAGTCAACTTGCTGGACAATGTAAAGCAGATGACAGCAGGACAAGAAAACCTAAGAGACCCAAGGGAACAGCAAAACCATACAGGAAAATAAGGGCATCAGCTAAAAGTGAATGCTGACAGCAGAACCCAAGAATGGCCTCATGTGTGATTACAGCAGAACTATGAAAAGAAATGGTCAGTGGGCAGTTCTCCAGGTAATTCATTGAAGAACAGAGCAGTTGACTCCTGGTTCTACCCTGAGGATATAATCACGAGAATAGCTTCCAAACTGGAACATCTGACTTTGGATGGATACCTGTAAAGGAGGCAGTAGACCAAGAAAAAAAGAAAGTGCTCTCAGCTGGCTTCTAACTATCACCAAAGACAAGAAGTCTCTAATCAGAAGTCAAGGCAGTTTCATATTCTAGTCATGCACCCTCCTCATCCCCCAATACACACACACGCGCGCACACACGCACACACGCACACACACACACACACACACACACATATACACATGCACACATTCAACCCCTGAGCTGGGTGTACTGAAATCCATTACTACATTCACATTTGTTGCCAGGAGAAAAGCTTATCACGTGGGCAGAGAAAATACACTTTGGCCAATGATTTTGATCAGTCAAGATCCTCATTTACAAATGAAATAACCAAGAATTACTAGACATTTGAAGAGAAATAACAACATGAAACAGACAAATAAATCTGAAATAGAAAAATGAAATCACCAACAAAGTATTAATATAGGAAAGAAAAGAAATATTAAGACAAGAAAAACTAATAGTTTCAGAAATATTCAAGAGGATAGCATAATCATCAAAAATAATAATAAAAGAACAACCTACAATGAAAAGGAATAGTAGAGTACTTGAAAATTAAGAACATATTTACTGAAATAAGAATGAAATACACATATGCTAAATAATATTTTACACAGTTGAAGATTTAATTACAGATCTGAAAAATCAAGTCTAGGAATTCTCTCAGAAGGCAGTACAAATAGACAAAGAAATGAAAAGCATAAGATTAAAAGAAAAGGATGTGGAGATAAAGGCAGAATTCCCCCTAGATGGTCTAGAAAAAGAAAGCCAGCAGAATGAGAAGTAGGCCAGGGAAACAGTATTAAACAGAATTTGAGATGAAATTGCCAAAAATTTATTCAGATTAATAAGCGTAATTCTCTCTAGAGAACTGAATGCATATGTCCATCAAAAGGCAAGTACCAGGATGTTTATAAAAGCTTTATTCATAAGAGCCAAAAGCTAGAAACAACCTGGATGTCCACAAACAGGAGAGAAAATACGTAAATTCTGGTACATTTATACAATAGAATGCTACATAGCATTTAAAAAAAGTCAACTAATGCTGAATGCAACAACACGGATAAATCATACTGACAAAACGATGAGTCATAAAAAGCCAGATACAAAAGAATATACATATGATTCTATTTATTTGTGAATCAAAAACAGACAAAACTAATTTGTGGTGAAAGGAGTCAGTATATTGCATGCTGTGGAGGTAGAAATATCAACTAAGAACATAAGGGAGACTTCTGAAAAGTGATCTTTTGATGTTTGGATGGGTATATGTATACATGTAAAACTTCAAGTTATACACTGGCAATTTCTGTGCTTTATAATATTTATGTTTATTTCAATAAAAAACCATTATGGTGTTCAATTCACCAAGAAAATAGAACAGTCATGAACCTTTTTGTACCAAAGAGCTTTCTTTCACTAATCAAGCTACATATTTCTGCGTCTTTTGATTGATTTACAAGTATAACATATATGGTCAAAAATTTTAAAGACAAATAATGCAGGTCACGTGCCTGGTAGAATACCTTCTACACTCAAGAAATGATAGCTCTTTATCATATTTTAAAATTTAATAACTCATTCTAGTAAATTAGTTAATATAAATGTTTACACAGTAAATAAATATATAGCACCCTTTGTGTATCATAATACTAAGGAGGTTTAAAAGGATTTATATGGTCATTATTTTCTTAGAATCTCACTAAAACTCTGCAAGGATTTGCATGTTTTATTTCTGATCTGAAAATGAGATAACTGGGCTTCATATGTTCAGTGATCTGCCAGAAAATTATGCTGCCAGGATTGTAACACATATCTGCTGACTTCAAGTCAATTAAAATTTCCACTCACCATGCTGTGAAAATCTACTGAAACTTGTAAGTGAAATACTATTTTTGTGGTCATAGATCATGCAGTGAAAAGATCCTGTCAAGGTTAAATATGCAAAGTAATGAGGATTTGTTTTATGTATCCCCTCTGAGCCATCATTTGGTCACTTCTGAGCTCATGGTGACCCACCAATTCACACCCTCAGCCAACATTTGCAAGACGTACAGATTTCCAGAAATTAGAATGGCTGCTTGTCCTTTAGTAAGGTAGACACTTGGGTAAGCACATCTCCTCTAGTAGAAAATGTGGAAATTGAAGCAATGAAGAAATATATTTCCATAGATTCTGGCTGATAGCCTGTGAATTCTGAGCACTGAAACTTAAAACTGATTTCAAAGTCACAAGTAATGTGAAATTGTTAGGCATTTGTAATAATCAAGATTTTCATAGAAAACAGATAATAAACCAGGAAAATGGCAATATCGCCAGAACACCATCCTGTTTTGATTTCCTTCACTCAACTGCTAATGCTAACATGAACTAAGAAAGATCAGATAAAGTTTCTCTAACAATTTTGAATTCTAAGATGTCATTAGGTGAACCTTCTCAAACACAAAAACTAATAAAGATAATGTGGAATTAGTAACTGACTCATGTTACTTATTAGTATTTCCTTCATTAACCCTTCCTTAAGCAGATAAAATTATTCCTTTTTTTCTACAAATTAACGTCATATGCTCAAGGATGGTAAAAGCATGCAAATGCTGTATGTTTCTTATAGATAGCTTCATTTCCAAATTGATGTCAGCATTAAGATGTCTATATTATACAAAATTACTTGTGTCACAGAAAAGTCCCTGTTGAATTTCCATATTCCTGAGTTTTCAAATTATTATAGCAATTTATTGTCATTGGAATTTATGTTCACTACATGGGCAAATTTAAATTGCCATTTTCTTTCAGCACAATGTGTTGTAATTTCAGAGCTATTTAAGTAACGCACAAAAAAAGCATAAAGAGTAGATAAATGGAAATTGCTAAAAGTAATTTAATAAATAAAGCAGGACAATCAAAAAGGAAAGTCGTGTGAAAAATGCCAAATTTAGAATATTTGAAAGTGAGTGAAATAAGTGTTCTCATTTTTTCTTGAAATGTTACTTAACATTCTCACTCTCTTATTGGTTCCCGGGAGGTTAGATTTCAAATGGAAAGAGGATAAATAAAGTCCACACTCCTAATTGGGCTCCCCTCTGCTCTCTGCTCCAGCTTGTCCAATTTCCTGATGTTCTGGAGTAAATTCAAACCTGATCACTCTGAACGAGGTGCAGAAATTCTCACTCCATTCCTTGGGAACTGTGCATTCAGCTCAAAGGTTCATATGAAAATTTTGTTAAAATGCCAAGCGTGTAAAAAGGATTGCATGAAGTTTGGATACAGCAACAAGCAGGGACTCTTGCTAAGACCAGATTCTTTATTGCTCCGGATGTTCCACAAAGATATCGACTCCTATTCAGCTAAGCATTGCAGTCACACTGCTTGCCTGTCTAGTGAAAGTTTTGATCCATCTCCAGATTTCTTCCTAGTCCGCTTCTACATATGGGCCACTCCTCAGGAGCCATCTTCGCATCTGGTTCCACTTAATTCTTTTGCAAAGAGAAGAGCTTTATGGAAAGGAGGATTTTCAGCACTCCAGATGGGATAAGAGCATACCTCTCCTGGCTGTGCCTGGGTTTCCTAGGATAGAAGAAAGCCTATCCATAATGAAGACAGCAGAGAGGAAGAACTGTACTGAACTCTGTGAGGTACAGGGAGAAGAGAGGGAGTGGCCAGAGATTGAGAGAAAAGAGGATCCCCAGTGAGTGGTGCAGCCACAGAGATTCTTCGGGAGAACAAAAACGTCTAGGAAAGCTTTTCAAGTTACTTGCTATGTTGAGTACTAGGTAAATTCGCTCCTTCATTTGTGCTTCACTTTAGGTTATTCTACATTGTTTACTAATGCTTTGACAAAAGGCTGGAATTATTTAGGGATACTCAAAGAAGAGGGCTGGGAGTTGGCTGTTGTAGCAATTATACACATGCCCTTGTTCTAAATCCCTACTCTTCATTTGCAATTCTGGCTCTACTTATTTCCTAAGCTCATCTGGACAAGGTCAGGAATTTAGTAATTGTCCCTGTATTGTGAAAGTTGTATTGCTAAAAAGTACTATGGTCAGCAAAACTTGTTTGGCCAAATAAAGATCTTACACAAAATATGGGGTTAAGAGAAAAACAATAAAATGGCAATAAACACAACTTCAAAGCAGTAAGCAAACTTTCTAGAATCATCTGTTTCCAAACCAAACTAGATTTTTCCATTAAAACCTGCTGTGGTAGGTAAGTATTTTTTTTCGAATCTCCTCCATCAGAAAATGCTGCAGAGTTTTCTGCTGAGACAAATTCTTTCATAAGTTTTATGCTATGCAGACTCAGTGGCAGCTCCAGGTTTCTATATAAAAAAGGCTTATTGGGGCCAGCCCGGTGGCATAGTGGTTAAGTTCACGTGCTCTGCTTCAGCGACCCAGAGTTCGCGGGTTTGGATCCCGGGTGCAGACCAACACACCGCTCATCAATCCATGCTGTGGTGGCATCCCACATATAAAAAAATGGAGGAAGATTGGCACAGATGTTACCTCAGGGACAATCTTCATCACCAGAAAAAAAAAAAAAAGGCTTATGGGAAGCTGTCTAGTCAAGAGATGAGGAGTTGACTTGAAGGAGGTCTCACTATAGTAAGCACATTGCTCCAAATGTTTATCTGGGAATTGTTGGATATGGGGAAAGTAAGGACTGTCAAAGTTCCCCAAACAACCCCTTTGACATCACTATGGTATAGACCAGGTTTCTTTCTATAGTTTTCAGACAGATCTTGCAATTTAACATCATTTACAGAGCATTTTCCTTTGTTGTAGTTGTTTTCCAAAAGGCTCATCAAATGCCTGCTTGAACACTTGACATTTTCATGAGTTATAGTAACTGCACTTAATATTACCCTTTTCTGGACCTGGTCTTTTAGACATATATTGAAATGGTGAGGCATCTAACAGCTAGATTTATTTGCACTGCACTACCTAAGAAACCTGAAAAGGCCCATGTTCTGTTTAAGAAAATTTGAAGGATATAAACTTAAATACATGCTGGATAATATCAGTTTCCTTTTTTTGAGGAAGATGACACTACATTACTAGGGCTGTATTAGCCAGAATGGGTACATTACCATTAGGAAGAGGAGCAGGAGAAGAGAAATTTCAGAATCCTCCTGCCTAAACTTCCATTGTTCTTCTCAGTAGTATTGTTCCTAACAGTTCTATGTCTTTGGGTCCTTCTAGCTAGATTGTACGCTTCCTGAAGCAGAGAGTTTCTTTTATATGTACTTTAAATACACTAAAATTTCTAGCATAGGTCTTTGTAAAAATTGTCAAAAAGAAATATTTAAGTCTGAGACAAGATAGTGAACTTTCCAGGCAGATGAGAAAGGAGTATTCCTGAGAGACAACTGCTTGTCAGAGCCCTGAGACGTGGGGCAGGTGTGTTCGGTGGAATCCCAGCAGACCAGAGGGTATGTGGTGTGGTTTGTGAAGGTCATCTGCATAGCTGTTTAATTTAGCGTCTTGGTCAAAGGAACATCTGGTAAACCTGTAAACAATACCATGAGAACTAAATTTTTGAGATATGTCTTCGTCGGCCCCTCCCAGCAGGAGTGACTGCTAGCAGTCCCCTGGTCTTTGTGATGGCCATTCTTTCTTTTGCCTGCAATGCTTTTCTTCTGGGTCTTTTCATGGCCACTTCCTTCTCATCACTCAGGATTCAGCATATGTCAGCATATGCTGTTCAGCAGTTGGTGGAGACCACTCCAGCTAAGTAGACACCCACTCCAATCACTCTATATTAAAGTAGGTATGTTACCTTCTTTAAATTTATTTGTCAATAAGTTTTTCTTCAGCCCTAGGCCCCTACCTGGCAATATAATTTGAGCTCCCTAGGGGGATCTCTGAGTACTTTTTCTTCAATGTATCCCAGCAACAAAAATGGTGCCTGACTCACAATGGCCTGTGCTAGGGACTGAATGTTTCTGTCTGCACCCCCTCATTCACATGTCGAAGCCCTAACCTTCAATGTGATGGTATTACGAAGCAGGACCTTTGGGAGATAATTAAGTTTAGACAAGGTCATAACGAAGGAGCCCTCAAGATGGGATTAGTGTCCTTATAACAAGAGGAAGAGAACCAGAGATCCCTTTCTCCACTGTATGAAGATACAGCAAGAAGGCAGCTATGTGCAAGCCAGGAAGAGGGCCCTCACCAGACAACAAATCTGCCAACGCCTTTGTCTTGGACTTCCTGTCCTCCAGAACTGTGAGAAATAAATATCTATTGCTTAAGCTGCCCAGTCTATGGGATTTTGTTATAGCAACCCAAGCTGATTAATACACACTTGGTACATTTTTATTGGCTAATACCAACTCACCTACCCTCCCCTGGCTGTTCTGAGACAATCCCTAAGAAAACAAGAAGATTATGAGCAACGTCAGCCTGCAAGCTAAGGAAATCTAATCTTAGTTTTACCACACTGGCTCTGGCACCCAGCATCCCAGGAACAAGCTCTGGGTATCCACATAGTCCCTGAGATACAACTTCTCCTCACCCCACATGTTTTGGAGCCAATTGATACTACTAACAATAATTATTATTTGTAGCTAAAGTTTACTGAGTGAGTACTAAGTGCCAGGTACTGTTCTAAGTGTTTTACATACATCATTTCTTTGATCCTCACAACAACTCCGTGAAGTAGATTTAGTTACAGTTCTCATTTTACACATGAGAAAACTAAGGTACAGAAATGAAAAGTGACTTGCTCAAGGTCACACAAAATTGCATCAATTTTCCTTCTTTGACTTTGCTTTCCAACAGGATGGGAACTGTAAAACGAATGACTGCCTTTTCCTGGCTGGAACTTATGTGCCCTTCTGACTTTGGTAGCTTTTCTGTCCTGGGTGGATAGGAAATTCCTACAGTACTTTGCACCCTTACCTGAGGAACTCCTCACCCTTCAGGTCTCAAAATAAATGCCATGTCCCCCAGGAAGTGTTCCTTGATTTCCCAGGTTTAGTTTAAGTGTCATTCTTGATGTGCATATGCAGCCTGTACTACCTCTATTGGAGTATTTCTCATCCTATTTTATAATTGTTTATTTATGTGCCTGATTCTATTCCTAGACTATAGGCTCTTTGATGGCAGGAACCATATTATCTCATGTATATATAACTAAGCAGTCTATCATTGATATATTGACCCTTATCACAGTGCCTGGTGCACTGTAAGATGTTCAGTAGGTAACTGTTGTGAGAGAATGAAGGAATGAGTAAATGAACACTGCTCTCTGGACTGAGTTCCGATATGAATGGAATGACCTCCTAGTCCATGACCTTGCCACTAGCTTGCGTCAGTTTGGATATCACTTCCTCGCCGGACTCACTTTGTTGCTCTCCTATCTGTTGGATTGAATATCCATTATAATCTTCACTTGATCCACATCTCAGCTTTTCGAAAAATTATAAGATCTTTACAAGCAGAAGAATGCATCTTGTTCACTACTACATCCTCAGTACCAGGGACAGTGCCTGGCAAATAGAAATGAGTAAGTATTTGTTGAAAGAATTAATGAGTAAATAAATTAATGAATGATACATTAAACAGCCCATTAGCCCCTCACATGCCAGACTTCAGAGCTATGATACATTACTCCTATCCTTCTTCTACCAGCCTGAGGTTCCTTTTCTTTCTCTACTAGCTGCGATGTTAAGGACCAAATACATCTTACATTCAAGAGTGCCCTAAAGTGACATCATGAACATGTTCTCATTCAGATTCATGTTGAGAGCATCTCAGATGCGATAATCTGCCTTCACTGTGCCTTTAATGCAGACAAACCCTCCTTGCACATCTTGTCAATGGCCAATACCAGGCAAGTCTCAGTCCCTGAAAATCCATCCACAGCAATCTCCTTGCTCCATAAAGCTTTAGATCTACCTGGCTCCTGCCACTCTGCTCTGCTCCTCATTTTTGACCTCGGGTTTTCTGAATGACCCATGAAAATTTAGTTCTATATTTTAAATTTCAGTAAACTTGACCCTATTAAAAGAATACCCCTTCATCTCTATTTAAAATGTAAACTTCATAGTGTGACTTAAAGCTTTCCAGATATAATCCCAGCCAAATTTTCTACCCATGGCCTTAAAGTTTGCTCTTAGTTTACCTGACTTTGACCCCCAACACTTAACAAGAACTTTAGGTCACATATTCATTCTCTCTCTTTTTTCTTTTGACTCCAGCTACCTAAAGTAAATTACTTCACCTTAAATTTGAGCCCTTAAGACTCAGTGTCATGTATCAACTCCCCTGACACAGATCCCAGCCAGGATGATCTTGGTCCTTATGTGGATGGAGATTGAGACTCAGATACTCTATTTCACTACAAAAGGATCAATATATCAGCAGCAGATACACAAGTATGGCGTGTCACAGGAGAAGTACAAAGTCATTTTTATTCTCTTTCCCTTGTTTGTAGAGTAGTAAAATCAAAGAGGAATTCATTCATTTTCTTCACTGATGTCTAATATAACCTTTGGTTATAAATGTTGTACAAAAGTTGGCTTAGTGGTAGTTATAGAAATAGCTTGTAACAAGAAGTGCTAACAAGGTTGAAAACTTCTGGCTAAATATGCATGTTGAGCACAGGGATTCAGCTCCAAAATAACTGTCAGTGAATTTTTTAAAAGGTATAAACACACAAGGACAAAGAGAAAGAGAGAAGTGCAGAAACCGAAAAGCACATGGTTGAGTGGTAACTGATATTACAAACCTAAGATTTTTAAAAAATTCCAAATTAGATAGCTGAGGAGCAAAATTATTCACATTGCAGAACCACAAAATCTCAGGAATTGTCGGCTCCAGGGATCTGGAAATTTGGGGTGAAATTGGAGCTAAAAATAAAGTTTGGTTGAAAGTCTAAGACACAAGCCTCCACACACAAACCAGTGCCCCTCTTCGCTCTGCCAGAAGAGGAGATTTGTTTTCTGGAAAGGTAACAGAAGGTCTCAGGTTGTGGAACACTAGCCGCAGCCATAGTCCAATGGGGGAGGGAGGCTCAGTTTAAATCAGTTTACAACGTAGACACACTGATGTTCAGACCTTCATCTTTCTTCCACGTCTAGCCTCCCAGAATTCCGGCAATCAGACATAAACCCTCCAGTCAAGAAATTGGGGAAGATTCATCTTGGAAATCTGACCAGCCCAAGAGAAAACGCCTAAAGAAATTAACATTCAGGGTTACAGAGTTACCCAAGACAAGGACCAGCCTGATCACTGTAATTGGAGTAAACATCACAATTAAGGGGCCCATCCACATGCACAGAGCTCCTATCAGCTCGTTATTGTCCCATCTTTAAATATCAGGCAGAGATAACCACATATTTGAGGAAATGTCTAATATGAAAGATAGTAACCAAGAGAAAAAAATAACAGCAGAAAGTAATCTAGAGGAAAAAGAAACTACACAGAGAAAAAAAAAAATCTTCAAACAGATACTAGCAAGATTAACCAGAAAGAAATAAGAAAAAGCATTACATTTATGAAGAAAAAAGAGGATGCTATTTTTAAAAGGGAGAGAGTATTTAGAGAACAAAAGGAGCTCTTAGAATTCAAAATATGACAGCTGAAATGAAAAAAATCTCATTGGAATGTTTGGAAGATAAAGAATATGTTACAAAAAGACAAAAGGATGAAAATAAAGAAAAAATAATAAAAAGAGCTCCAAAAGGAAAAAAACAGAAAATGAAGGGAAAGAATTCTTCAGATAACTATTTTAAGAATTTTCCCAGAAATGAGGCTCTGAGTTGCCTTATTGGAAAGGCCTGAGAAGAGTCCAGTGCCGTGAATAAAAATGGACTCACAATAGTACACATCACGACATTTCATAACTTTAGAAAAAAGATAAGAAAATATATGTTCCCAGGGGAAATAAAACAGCCTTTATATAAAGGATCAAGAATCAGTGGGGATCTAATGTACGGCATAGTGATTATAGTTAACAACTCTGTATTATATACTTGGAAGTTGCTAAGAGATAGATCTTACATGTTCTCACCACAAAAAAGAAATGGTAATTATATGACATGATAAAAGTGTTAGTTAACGCTATGGTGGTAATCATCTTGCAATATATGTGTGTATCAAATCAACACATTGTACACCTTAAACTTATCCAATGTTATACGTCAATTATATCTCAATAAAGCTGGGGGAAAAAAGAATCAGAATGTCATCAGACTCCTCAACAGCAATCTGAAAGAAAATTATTTCCAAAATACAAATCGAGCCAAATCACTAATGAAAAGTAAGCGTTAAAAAAAAAGACATTTTCAAACACTCAAGTTCTCAAAAACTCTATCTCCCATGTATCCATTCTCCGGAAGTTATGGAGAATGTAAACGACCAAAATAATGGAATAAATCTAGAAAGAGAAGGACATGGGATCTGGGAAATGGAGATTAAACCAAAGAGAAAGGCAGAATACAAAGAGGTTAGGCGATGACTCTGTGCAGCAGATTAAGAAAGCAATCAGCTGGTCTGGAGCAGGTTATAAGTCTCAGGTGAAATATCTTCAAGGAAATGAAATTGATAGGATGTGTTTTGTTGAGAGGAGATTTTAACAGTTGCAAAGAAAATTGGCAGATAGAAGAAAACCATGACAAATATTAGCATCAGGCTGGGGTTGGGGAGAGGGGAACAAAATATAGACAAGAAAGGAAAATTTATCACAGTGTACTGCACGGCTTCATTGCGAACCTTGTTACATAATCGAAATAATGTCAACATTGTGTATCAATCTAATCAAATTACAATATTTACACACATCTATTCACGTGGTGATGGGGCAGAGCAATGAAAGAGGGCTAAATCCTCATCTTCTATAGCTGAAGGTCAGTAGATGGGCACTCAAACTCTTTTTTTAAAGAAGGGGTTAGCAATATAAACATGTCATTTAGAAATATATAGTTAAATACCAAGAGGATCACATCAGTGTAGTGTAAGGTGGGAGAACAAGACGTAAGAAGCCCTTAACATATTTTACTTTTCTTGGAAAGTATAAGGAAGGACCATCTTCTTGGCAGAAAGAACTTCTCTACGTGTTATGGTCATGTGTCTACACCCTCATCTAAAGAGCTATCAGTTCTCCCTTGAGAAGTTTCAGAGCCACCACACTACCCTCACTCTAACTCCAGGAGTTCCTATGCCATTCACATGTGGTTATTCATTTTAACCTTAGTTTATATTTGCTGTCAGTCCTTTCCAGCAGAGTTTGGTCTTTCCATTTTCACATTCATGCCTGCAATTTTTACTGTGTTCTCCACTTTCCATCATAGCCACACAGAGCTCTTCACTCATGTGCTGCTGCAACGTGATCACCTTCCGGTTAAATAAAGGTCAAACACAGGCGCTCTCTGTTCTTCAGGTTGATGTGGCTGCTCTGACTGATTACTACTCTTACCAATATTGGTGGCCTGATTAGATTCCACTTACAGCTCCCTTCTGTCTGGTACCTAATTGAATTAGAATCTGGAGGATTCAACTACACAAGGTGCTTCTGCTTTTAAAAAATGCAGACGGTCTTTAAGGAAAGAGGCTCTGCTCCCAACTAAATTAGACACACAATAGACATGCCCGGTGTGTTTTGATATTAAACTCCAACATAGGTGTATCTGTTGTGTAGGAGGCTAGGGGCCAGTTAGTAAAATAATTTCAAATTCTCAGGGAAAAAAGTACTGACTAGCAAGACCGTAACAACAATATGGAATAACAATTCATTTATTCATCCAATCAGTCAACAAACATTGATGAGAATCTGCTCTTTGCTTGGAACGCTGGTCAGTAGGAATGAAGAAAAACAGATGCCTGGTTTCTGCCTCCGTGGGCTCATAATTGACAAGGAAGTCGGCCAACAGAACCATTGATTATGATGTGTCTTCCGATAGCTCTATTAGAAAGATTTCGACCTCTTACACTCAAAATTCTAGAGCACATTCTTCAAAACATGAAAGTCACTCAAAATTCCATATAAAGCTTTCACAGATGTACGGTAGAAGCAGAGAGGGGTATATTTATTATTCATACTTTCCAGAGTGCCCACTTCTCCAGCTAATGGTGATGGGATACAGACACCTTTATCTGAACCATGAATCCTTGCTTGTTTGCAGCAGAAGATTGCTGTGGCGACACAGGAGTCACCTGAGAAGCCATGAAAGAAAGAAAATTATCCAAAATTAGGATGATTGCCCTCTGTCTTCTGTTACCCTTCCAGCTGCACAAGCAGTTTCCTGACAGTCTTTGAGTCCGTCGACTTCAGACCTAGTCCGTGTTCATTTATATCCTTATATTGTTAATTTTCTCATTCCTAGCTTGAAGTAGCCTCTCTTACTCTACAACTGTGTCAGCAGAGGTAAGCTGTTCTATAATTTTCCTTGACAGCTGGAACTAAACTCTGACTTCTCTAGAGAGTCCCATGATAAAAGCTCTGTTGAGATTTCCTACAAGTAGTAGTTAATGACATAGTTGACTGAGCACATCCATGGAAGAAAAATGACATCATATGATCGTATGTGGTGGATGCACTGACACACTGCCTAGATCCCTCTTAAGGAATAAAGGACTTGTTCCCCCAGCTGTTGAAAATACTGACAGAAGATGATCTTCAATTATTAGCCCTCTTTGAGGATTGCCTTAGCTGAAGAAAACTGCCTTGCTCAAAGTTATACCTTCTTCAGGGGCAGCTCACATTCACACATCAGTGTTGGAATATAAAGACCCCACTCCTTCATTCCTACTCAAGAAATCTCTAAAGAGCCATCCCCGCTCCAGAGTTCCCTGTAGGGTCAGCTAACACAATTATGGAGATTAAGTGCAGCTCAACTTCTCCCTAAGCAATGCTGTTTCCTTCTGCTCCCTTTCACAACCCAGTAACCATCCCTAATAAATGTCTTGCTCATTAGTCTCCATTTCAAAATCCGTTTCCCAGGGAACACAGTTTGTGACTATAGATTAACTAGTTTAGAAACATTATGCCTCCCTGCCCTGGAACTTTGACTAAACTGAGACTCTGGAAATTACTTTTCAGTTATCTTTCATTGGATTTGGTACTGTTGGTAAACATTAGTGATGGATTAAAAATTAAGAATAAATGAGCTCTCCCAGCCTTAAGTCAAACCTCTGCCGCTAAAAAGGATTCTGACTTGGCCAGTTCAAATCTCTTCTCCCTCCCCACCTTCCATTAAGGTGATCCCTTGCTTGAATGGAGAATCAGGAAGAAAGATGGAGGAAAGAACAAGAAGCCAACACTGATAAAAGCTGGAGCACTTTGAGGGAGAGGTTGGAAATGAGAGGCTGAGAGCAGAAGTAGTACACATGGGCAATGGATGGAAAAGGAGAAAATGGAGGTTGTAAGAATTATTACTGGGCATTTAGGGTTCCCTTTGTGATGATCAAGAAGTACAAATGGAAGACTTGAGTTATTTTGAAATTTGTTTGCATGTGATCTTTTGACCAGAGCATCATTTGGATTGCACCTGTGGGTCATGCCTTAAGAATATCTCACATCTCAGTGAAGATGGAATGGGCCTCAGCCCACCTTCTCTCATTGCATCCATGTAAGTTCCTCCTTGGCCAGACTACTTCAGCCTCAAGTAATAGATATATACATTTGAGTGGACACAAAGCATCCTCAATATTGACCACAAAATGGGATAAGAAAGACTAACCTCAGGTATTCTTACTTTATATACTGAAAGCAGGAGGTTAACCAAGAGTTTAAGTTAAAAATGAGTAAATAAGTTTTAAAATATGAAGAATTAAAATGTAGTAAAAGCCATTTTACTTAAAACAATCATTACTTGGTACTCTAAAGTAGAGATTACATTGTTGCAAGACAAATAAAACCTGGAAATTATGCCTACTAAGTAAGCTAGGCTGCTTTCTAATCATAAGCAATTCTTTGTGTGTTAATCCTGAAAATTTGCCTTACGCTGCAGAGATAGGCATGGAAATTTTTGCTATATGGGTAATAAAGCTAATGTGATCCTTTACTAAATGAGATAAAATATCTTCTGGAAAAAAATCTAAATACAAGAGTAGTTCTTTCCCTGTAATAAAATCTGTATAATTTGAACTCCTGCTCCTAAGATAGGGAAGTGGACAGTGACATAGAGAAACTTTAAACACAGATTTGATTAAATCGTATATTCAAAAGCAAGCTTTATATGCCCCAAAAGGAGTGATTTCATTGTGGTCAACTGTAGCAGTCTAGGTTTCATTGGAGATAGAAATCACACAGTAGGTTAAATAGTGAAAATTTAATATAAAGAATGATTAACTATGATAAAAGTTTAACCATAAGATATATGGGAACTCTATTTGGTACCCCCGGGCTAAGGAAGAGTACATGGGAAGGATGAACTTGGGAGGGGTGGAGTAGGTGTGGTCCAGCCCATCAGATAACAGAAAAGTTTGTTGGTTTGGCCAGGCTAGAGCTGGTCTGTAGCTGCTAGCAAGCAATAGGCCATCGTTCAGAGTTCAGGTGGGGAACAGGTGATTAGCAATCAATTCCTTGCAGCTATAGGACTTAGATCCCCATTTCCTTGCTGGCTATAAGCCGAAGACTGCTCTCTCTTCATAGAGGACACCGACATTCTTCTCATGGTCCCTCTCCCCGCCATCTTCAAACTCAGCAACGGGGCATCAAGTCTTATTCACACTTTGAATTTCTCTGACTTCCCCTTCTGCCATCACTCCCTACTATTAAAGGGCTCATGGGATTAGATCAGGCCCACCCAGATAATCCGTCTATTTTAAGACCCACTGATTACATATCTGCAAAATCCCTTTTGCTGTGTAAGATAGCATAATCACAGGACTACTAGCAGGTGGCAAAAGGCACCTCAAATTCTACTGACCACAGAGCTTCATAAATTTAATCAACTCTTACTTCATTTTAATCAACTCTAAACTCCTTTTAGATCACATTATTGGTTAAACAACTCTTACAACTAGAAAACTATGAGCACAGACTCTTCAATATCAGTATATAGGTAATAAAGTTTATGTATATTTGTTTGCTTGCTTGTTTGAATTCCTAGAGAGGTGGACTATGAGAACTTTGAATCGGGATGTTTATCAGTCTAATTTCCCTGGGATATTATATTAGTACATAATAGTTGGTGAGTATCAATTCTGTTAACATTACTTTCTCATTCTCCACTCCAGATGCCAAGAATTATGGGTGGGTCAGTCAAGAACTATGCATGGCCTTTCAAGCTGGCATAAGGCAAACTGCTTATTAGCTTCCAAGCTGTAGCCTTACTCAGTAGGATGATTAATACCTGCCAGAAAACTCACCCAACTACATACATTCCTTTATAAACCAAGATCCATGGTTTAAAGAGTTAGAGCCAGCTGAGAGCTACAGAAGATGCATTCTAATATATCTTTAATTCACTACACAAGCCTTCATTCTACCAACATTTAAAATATACATAGCAGGGGCCTACTCTGACATGTACTAGGTGTTGGGGTATCACTGTGAACAAGATAGAAAAAGTCTGTGCTCTCAAGAAATTTACATTCTAGTAGAGACAGCAAAGAATAAACAAACAAATACACATATAAATAATATAAAATGAGAAACTATCAGAAAGTGTTAAGTGTTATGGAGAGAATTTAAACAGGGTACTGTGAGACAGAGTTAGTTACCGGGTGTGTACTTTAATTTGGGTGATCAGGGAAGGCTTCTCAAAACCAAAGATGTTTAAGATGACATGTGAATGACAAGAAGAAGCTGGGCAAGCAAAGGGCAGGTGAAAGAACATTCAGATATAAGGAATAGCTGGAATCAGGGCTCTAAGTCAGGAAGAGGCCTGGTGTGTTTGAGGAAGAGAAAGAAGACCAGTGTGTCAAAAGCACAATGGGCCAAGGGCAGGGGAGCGGGGAGCAAGAAGGGGGTCATTAATATGACACGAGGTAATCAAGGTAGGTAGAGAGCAGTTTACATAGAACGTTGTAAACCATGGGAAGCAATGAGTTTGGATTTTATTCTAAGACTGATGAGACCCTTTGGGATGTTTTAACAAGGAAGTAACATGAATCTATTACTCATTTTACAAGATTACTCGTGTTACTTTAGTGAATGATAGGAAAGATGGAGACAGGGAAAGTAATTAAGAAGCCATTATAGTAAGTAACCCAGACAAGAGATGATGGTGGCCTAGACTAAGGAGGTAATCTTGGAAATGAAGCAAAAATTCAGCACATGTTTTAAGAGAAAGACAACAGAACCTACGGAGGATTTAATGTTGGGTTGGAAGGAAAAGAGAAGAATTGAGAGTCATTTCTAGATTTGTGCCTTGAGCAACTAACTGGATACATGGTGGTACTATTTAATGAGATGAAAAAGACTGAGGAAGGAGCAGGTCTTGGGAGAAAACCAAAAGTTCTGATTGTCTGTGTTATAAAGATGTGAAATTTACACTAAAATATTTTTAAATGTTTGAGATATAGTGGAGGCATTAACTGGAAATATAGTTTTTGAGGATGTAGATGACACTGAAAGCTATGGGATTCATAAGCCCCCCCAAGAAAAAGCACAGATGGAGAAGGGAAGGGAGAGAGGTGGTGTAGGACAGTCTTGCAGCAACCCAAGAGAAATGAAGCGCAGGAGGCAGAGCCAGCAATGGCAACTTAGAGGAAGCGGCTAATGAGACAGAAAACACAGAAAATGCAATATTCCAGAATCTAAGAGAAGAAAATGTTCCAAGAAGAGAAGAGTAGTTGACTGACTGCATAAGAAATTGGTGAGAAATCATTGTTATTGCCATCAGAGCAGAACCAGTGGAGCAGAGGTGGCAAAAGCCCAACTGATGAGGATGTAGAGTCAGAGACCCAGAGAGTCCTAAAGTTTTGCAGTAAAAGGAAGAAGAGAAATGGGTTAGTAATTACAGAGGATGAGAAGAAGGGAGAACTTCTTTTTAGACACTTATGGCAATGATCCAGTAGAAAAAGAGAAATTGATGAATCTCTTTCCCCAAGTAGTCTACATTCTGCTCTAAAGCTAGAGGCAAATGTAATCCTCATAGGAGGGTTAAAAATCTTGTGATGTGTCATAATGTAGAACTCTTATTTTCCAAGTCAAAAACAGTATTTATTCCTTCAGTTGGTAGCCAACTATTGGCCAGTCACTGAGCATAAAGGAAAGAAAATGTTTAAATAAAATGGAAGGCAGAGGGAATAAGCAAGATATTCAAGAGTGTATAACACAAAATAGAATTGTTTCATGGAATATAAAAACTATGAATGAAGTGCCATGTAAAATCAGTGGAGAAAGAAAATCTGGCATCAATATCAAGCCACTCACTGTGCCAAGCATGATGAGTGGTCATTGAATTGGCCTTGGCCCAGTGTAGGTACAGAACTATATGGAAAGGAAACTACTACGAACCTCACCTGACTAATGGAAGAATTATGTAGATCTTACTAAATTATACTGATTCCTGTGTGTGGAGCTCAGAATAAACCTTCTCACCCTTTCACCTCTGTTCACACAGAAAGACATAGAAGAAAGAGTAATTGCAAACATATTATGCTGTAACTATCTGTGTCTCTAAAGATTCAACTAAAATGTTAGCAACCAAAGCAGAATACTAAGCAAACATTCCTACCTCTAGTTTGTCTATTTCATTGCTCCTCTAAATTTAATGCCACCTAGAGGGGAGTCTTGGTCTATATCTTTTTTAGCGAGGGTATTCATACAAATACATGTACACTTATATACATAAACTCCCCCCCACACACACACATATTATACAAACATACATGTGTTTGTGTATGTATATCTATACACACAAAGAGAAAAAATTAGTGTCAACATGAATAACACAAATTTCAGGTCAGTTTAAAGTAAAAGTCTGAATAATCAACTGGAGTGCATTTGTTCTGTATTAAACAAAGTGTTTTAAAACGTGACTTTCAGTAACAACTTAACCCTGTTTCATTAAAAAATATATATACGTGATAATTTTTAAAATTGTCCTTTTTGTGTTTTGGCTCTTACTGGTTTCACTTCCAAGAAATTGCAGTTACAGGAAGAGACCTTCTCTGCATCAGTGGATTCACTAATGGAATCCCTTTATTCGTTCAGGGAGGCAAGGTTTGCCTGGTTAAACCCAGGGCTCTCTGGTAGACCTGGCTGAGTTCCCATTTTCCCCTGGCACGTCCTACTTATGTTTCTGTAGACAAGCTAATTAACCGCTCTGCACCTCAATTACTTAATCATATAAGTTTGGTCAAAAAGGTTACCCACCACGTAGAGGTCTTCTCAGGATTAAACAAAATAATACATGCACGTTATTTTACACAGTACCCACCCCTAGTAACATTCAGTGAATGTTAATTATTATTTTGTTATTCATTTATTGGTGCCTTACTATATTAAAATATATTTTCATTATTGTTACTACGTTGCTGAGTACTTGCCATGTGTCAAGCCCTGTCTTATGTGCTGGGTACAGAATAAGACGCAGAATTTGAGCTAAAGAACTCACAGGACAGATTCTTCACAGGCTCAGACTCAGACCAAGCAACACTCCACGGGCTCTTCTTTATTATCCTGCCATCCCCGCAGTCACATATCTGTCTAACAAATTATTCATAATATGTATATTCTAGATGTGTGTGTTACCACTTTAATAGAAAGGGATCATTACAACCCTAGAGGTATAGCAAAGGAAAACAACACAAGGCAACATGCTTTATATAATTTAACATTACCTTCCTGGTAGGCAAATAAAACAAAACAAAAAAATAGATACGTCACAAAATTTTCTCTGTTTAGTAAAAAGAATCCTATCAGTGAAGTGTGACAGACAGTAAAACCCACAGCACTGTCCCTGCCAGTGTCTCTCTGCTGTGGTCACAGCTCCACCAGCCCCATCCAGGGACTCCTGTGACCCATGAACTGCCGGCTGCAGTAGGAGCAGCAAGTACTCTTTTCAAAACTATTCTATTTTAGTGCTAGATTTCCAAGATAGGTAGTAAAGAATCTTTCTAAATGCATGAATCCACATTCTTTTTGGTAGAGAGGACTGATATATTTTTAGTTAATTTCCATTAAGTTTATTTAGATTTTCATGGTCAGTTACATTATTGGTTTGTGCAATGAATGTCCTACTTGGTTCACTGTCGTGGATGAGTGGCTGTCTGTGAGAGCTCCTGGATGCCTGATTTCCACATGCCTACCCACATTTCCCAGTAGAGACCTAAGCTCAAGACTTTGCTAAGGGCCCCAGCGCCCTGCCTTTAGACAAGCGTCTCTCTCACTCCCAGTCCCTTCTTTGGCTGTCAGTAATGTGCCATCTTCTCCTGCTGTTTTAACTTCTCATGAGTTCATGTCTTCTGCCTGGCTAAACAGATTTTAAGGCCCTTGAAGTCAGACTGCTTTGAGGTGATCAATAACCTTGATTTTATTCACAAAGTCAGAAATCTTCAGTTTTAAAGGTGTTTCCTATATTTAACCTAAAATCAGGGCCATAATTAATGTCAGTACTTATTATTCAGTTCCCATTGTAAAACACTAGTCCCTACTTGTATGTCTTAACAAGTGGGTACACAAGGACACTATATATAGTCAGAGAGGAAATATAATACCCTTTAAAAGAATACATGGATATATAAATGGCTAAAGACTCAGCTAAGAACTTTTCAGTGAAATAATAGAAATGAAAATAGGTACTAGTATTTGAGCATCCACTATGTATTAGGGATATATGTTTACACATTAATTTTAAACCTCATAAAAATCATTAAATTTGGGAGACTGGCTCAGTGGTGTAGTAGTTAAGTTCACACACTCCACTTTGAAGGCCCAGGGTTCACAGGTTCAGATTCCGGTCACGGACCTATGCACCACTCGTCATGCCATGTTGCGATGGCGGCCCACATACAAAAAATAGAGGAGGATTGGCACAGGTGTTAGCTCAGGGAGAATCTTCCTCAAGCAAAAAGAGGCAGATTGGCAACAGATGTTCAGGATCAATCTTCCTCCTTGGAAAAAAAAAAAAAGGCATTAAATTTGGCTTTATGAGCCCCATTTTATAGACAAGGAAACTTGAGTCTGAAGTTTGGTAACACTCATATTCTTGCAGCTGGTAAATAATACAGCCAGGGTTTACACCCAGGTCAGGCTAGGTGTAAAACCCAACTTGGAACCATCACACTCTCCTTTCACCATGTTGGCTAATGCTGTAGAGATGTGATCAGCTATCAGCATTCAGCAATGAGTCACCCTTATTCCAAGTCCTTGCTGCTAAAGCAGCTAGTCACTACTATGCGTATTTGTCTTTCTCAGCAGCCACAATGCCCAAGGCCCATGACTCCCTGGCTGCTAGTTCCAGAAAACTCTATTGTTGTTTCCAAACTCCTAAGAGGATCAGCAATAAAACAAATGCAAGAGGGAGAAGGAGCTGCCTTTAGTTCTACCAGATTAAGAGATACCTGTAAAACAAGCAAACTTGTGCTCTGAGACTGTATCTTTCAAAGATTCATTCATCTAAAGAGAGCAGTACTAACATTCTCAAGGAAAGCAATGAATTTTTGTTTGAGGAGTTATTTTGAGTTGTGTCAATTATTTTAAGTGCTTCTGGACTGGATCTACCAGAAATATCCTTTAACCAAACTTTCTTTGGAAGGATTGCAATTTTTTCAGTTTCAGATTAAACCCATCAAAGTGTCTAGAACTGCTACTGAAACCATAATAAAGAATTCTTGGTATACAAATTCTTATTTTATATTTGCAGTGTATGTGGCTGATATTTGGAAAAGGGCCCAGAAACCCTACAATTATAATCAAGTTTATAAATTCTGTTCTCACTTAATTATAAATCCTGATTATATTTTCTCTGCCAGATTCCTGCGTAATGTTCCCATTTGATAATGAGCTCCATAAAAGCTATCCAGTGCACATGATTTCATGTGATGTTTCCCTAGGTGCCAATGTACTCTGACTTGAAAAGATTGCTCTGAGTCCATGCACTTGGAAGTGAATTTCCTAAATTCTGTCACTCTCTGGTGTGCTAAGATGAAGCTTACTAAATGGGTCACAGAAGTAGAAAAGGAGTTCTCTTCAGTAGTAATGAGGATGACTTATTGCACTCTTTTTCCTAACATTAAGAATTCTTTCAGTGCTTAAAAGGTTTACGTAAACCTGCACTGTGTATGGTGGGATCTAGATACGGATGAGAAAGATATTGATATAAATATATAGCCATGCAATTTAACCTCCTTCCTGAACAATTTCCCTAGAATAAATGAAGAGAACCTAGGTTACTCCTTCCTGCTGAAGATGACTAAACATTGTATCTAACAGGAATTGCTCCCTTTTTGTAGAGAAGTGTTCTCAAACAGTGTTCTGGCACCTCCTCCTCTGAATTAAGCAGGCCAAATAGCATCATTAGAATCTTTTCTTAACAAACTCAGTCATTGTTATAAGGAAATACACATGATGTGCAGATAAAATGTAATGTATTATTCAAATTAGAGAAAAATATATTTAGTTAGATGCATTTTATTCTGCACTTTGTAAGAAAAGATTTCTTATTTTCAGATATTTGTCTTAGGTAAATGATCAACTTTCCTTGGCTCTGGTTTCAGCTCAGTCCATTTCACAGTCCATCAAGGAAACTCTAGAAAAAAGAACAAGGAGAAGAATCATCAGATTTTTAATTCATGGATTTTTGATACTTTGTAGATATGAAAGAACTCCACTATTAGTCTCCCCAAGCCAGAAGACCTTTTGGATGGACACAAGATGATGGAAGGAGTAAGACGCAATTCATTGAAATTAAAAGATTGCTTCACTCTCCCTTTCTTACTTCTGCAATGAAAACTTTGTGGTTCTTTCCTCTTTTCCTTATGTACTTTTATTATTATAAAATTCACATTTACACAGTACAATGTATTCCTTTTTACAAACTTTGCATCAGTCCAAGAAATGAGTTAATCATTCCACCAAAGATGAAAAACATTACAAGCTATTTTCACACATTAACAAGAAACTTCAGAGAAGAAGATGAGCCAGAACGAATAAAAATTGGAAATGATTCACTCTTGTCATAGGGTCAGTCAGCTAATTTTAATAATTAACAGAAAGGAGTGAAGCAAGTCATGGAAACTTGTTTTCAAAACAACTACAAGTCTCCAATCTTATTTAACCTTCCTTTAACAGGCAGATTGGACTTTTGTTGTTTGTGGCACAGCAATTAGTGCTCTCTACAACCCCCAATCCAAGAAAAGAAGGAATCATAAATAGAGACAAGTTTTTAAATGAAGAAAAATGGCAAAACAATGATAATTTACCATTTTACATCAAACTTTTGTTCTGAAATGTTTTCATATTCAAACCACCTTATGCCAAGAACATACAATGGAGAAAGAAAAGTCTCTTCAATAAATGGTGTTGGGAAAACTGCACAGCCACATGCAAAAGAATGAAAGTAGGTCATTATCTTGCACTATACACAAAAATTGACTCCAAATGGATTAAATACTTGAATGCAAGACCTGAAACCATAAAACAATTAGAAGAAAACATAGGCAATATGCTCTTCAACATCAGTCTTAGCAGCATCTTTTCCTTCAAATACCATGACTCACCAGGCAAGAGAAACAAAAGAAAAAATAAACAAATGGGACTACATCAAAGTAAAAAGCTTCTGCACAGCAAAGGAAACCATCAACAAAATGAAAAGACAACCTAACAATTGAGAAAAGATATTTTCAAACCATATATCTGATAAAGGGTTAATATCCAAAACATATAAAGAATTCACATATCTCAACATCAAAAAAACAAACAACCCAATTTAAAAAAGGGCAGAAGATCTGAACAGACATTTTTCCAAAGAAGGTATGCAGATGGCCAATAGGCACATGAAAAGATGTTTAACATCACTAAGTATTAGGGAGATGCAAATCAAAACTACATGAAATATCACCTCACTCCCTTCAGAATGACTATAATTAACAAGACAAGAAATAACAAGCATTAGAGAAGATGTGGAGAAAAGGGAACTCTCATACACTGCTGGTGGGAATGCAAATTGGTGCAGCCACTACGGAAAACAGTATGGAGATTCCTCAAAAAATTAAGAATAGAACTACCATATGATCCAGCTATTCCACTTCTGGGTATTTATCCAAAGAACATGAAAACATGAATCCGTAAAGATATATGCACCCCTATGTTCATTGCAGCATGATTCACAATAGCCAAGACTTGGAAACAACCTAGGTGCCCATCAATGGATGAATGGATAAAGAAGATGTCGTATGTATATATATATATACATACACACAATGGAATATTACTCAGCTATAAAAAAAAAACCGAAATCTTGCCATTTGCAAAAACATGGATAGACCTTGAGGGTATTATGCTAAGCAAAATAAGTCAGATGGAGAAAGTCAAATACCATATGATTTCATTCATAAGTAGAAGATAAAAGTAACAACAACAAACACACACATAGATACAGAGATTAGATTGGTGGTTACCAGAGGGGAAGAGGGGAGGGAGAAGGGAGAAAGGGGTGACAGGGCACATGTGTATGGTGATGGATGGTAATTGGTCTTTGGGTGGTGAACATGATGTAGTCTGCACAGAAATTGAAATATAATAATGCATACCTGAAATTTATATAATATTATAAACCAATGTTACCTCAATAAAATAATAAATAAAAATAAACCACCTTATGATTTGTTAAGAATGAAATAAAGAACATACAATAATGGCAGTTAATATTCCCAAGTAAATTTATGTTCAAACTAAAAGAGGTTCTCAGAATCTGATTTATAAACAAAATTCTGGGTGATGCTCACAAAACAAGTCTCAGACTATCAAAAGTCTAATCTGATAGTATCTATTGCTATTTTGTGTCTGACTTCAGGGAGGTTCATATTATCTTTCAAGTACATGTGTGAGAAATACTAATAAATATGTGGTTTTTTTGCTCTACAGGCATATATGTCTACATTCTATAAGTAGAAGGAGGATGAACTGATACATTATCACTAGAGAATGATGCAAAAAACAATTCATGTGAATGTCCATGTTTGTGTATTCCGTACACTAAAAGAAAGATTAAAAACTGTCTCACTCTATCTTCCCCATTGGTTCTGGGTAAATAAACAGCAACAGTGGACTATACACTTTTACACTACCTTTACTCCAAAGACATAACAAAAGAGAACTGTGCCTTAAATGTGGTAAATGATCATGAAGTACAAGTGAAGAAATTTCTAGAAAACAGAATTACCAGACATATGGAGGAGGCCCAGGTAAATTTGAATTTCAGATAAATAATTTTTCAGTATATGTCCCAAATGTTTCATGAGACATAATTATACTAAAAAAAAATGTGTTTAGGGCCGGCCCCGTGGCTTAGCAGTTAAGTGAGCACGCTCCGCTACTGGCAGCCAGGGTTCGGATCCCGGGCGTGCACCGCCGCACCGTTTCTCTGGCCATGCTGAGGTTGTGTCCCACGTACAGCAACTAGAAGGATGTCCAGCTATTACATACAACTATCTACTGGGGCTTTGGGGGAAAAATAAATAAATAAAATTATTTTAAAAAATGTGTTTATCTGAAATTCAAATTTAACTGAGAGTCTAGTTATTGTTGTTATTGTTGTTGTTTTTGTTTTTCCTAAATCTGACAGCCCTACTAAAAAACTGAATTGAGACTGCATTGTTGTATCTTAGAGGGCCACAAAGACATTGACAAATTTTTTGTTTGCAAAGGACCTTTCACTGTATAGTGTATTTATCTGAACACATAGGTTTTGTCTGCACCATCATTTGGAAATCAAACTCGTTCCTCTTTGAGCATGGTTTGGAGTCAACTCCTAGCACCATACTTGCTGCTGGATGATTAGGGTCCAGTTACTTAACCATTTCTATTCCTATTAGGATAGTAATACATACCTCATAAGTACAGTAATTGAAACTTTCATGGCATGTTTAGGACAATACTTGAAAAGTAGTAATAGATTTACGAAGGTATAGGGAGTAAGAAGAGGGCTCTGGAACTGGGTATCCTGGATTCAAAGCCTGACTACATCTCTTCCTTGCCACGTGGCCTCAGGCAATTTACTACACCTTCCCCTGCTTCAAGTTCTTCATTTGGAATTAGGGATAATGGCAGTAAATCTTTCATGGGGTTGTTGTAGAATTTAAAGAGTCATTGCACATAAAACTCTGACTTGGGCTTTCTAATAATTTGATGATGATGAATTCAAACAATTAATACTCCTGAAGATTTCAATAAATACTTGTTAATTAGTGAATTAAGTGAGCAATTTACAACCTAACATTAGCAAATTCGTGTACATTGCATCTATATTTGAAATTATTGTGTAAAAGTTTTGCCTCTTATTTTGACTTGTGTTAAAAATCACTTCCTAAACTCTAGGCTCTATCAGCATCAGAATAAAAATTTACATCTAAAAAGTAGGTGTGTTTACTAGAACATTTGAAATATAAATTTAGCAGAACTATATATTCCCTCATTTGACTTGAAGTTAGCAACCCTGTGCCTGTTTATAAACTGTCAGATCCTTTCAAAAAAATTTTGTACCTATCTCTTTCATAAATTTAATATCAATCCTGGAGTATATGGTCTGATTTGATTGAAAGATGTTTCTACCTAAAGAAGTAAAATGCCCAATTGATGAAATTACTGACAAAAGTAGTCCCTTGGCAGAAGCCTTCACATTTTCACTCCTTCACCCCTTTTCACATTTTACCCCAATCTAGTGGTATTGAATATGATCCCATTAAGCAACTCCAGGAACAAAAACAAAAGCTTTAAAATAAAGTTGAACAAAAAGTTAGCAAATGTGCTTGCTTATCTTCCACTCTCTTTACCTCTCTAAAATATTTCTGTTTTTAAAAGTTAAAATAGGGGCTGGCCTGGTGACGTAGTGGTTGGGTTTGGCACACTCCACTTCGGCGGCTAGGGCTCGCAGCGTCAGATCCCAGGCACGGACCTGCACCACTCGTGAATCCATGCTCTGGTGGTGACCCACATACAAAAATGGAGGAAGGCGGGCACAGATGTTAGCTCATAGCCACTCTTCCTCAAGCAAAAAGAGGAAGGATCACAACAGATGCTAGCTCAGAGCCAATCTCCCTCGCCAAAAAAATTTTAAATTAAATACTTCAAAAGATAACAGAATGATAAAATTAGTATGATGTCTGAATTAGCAACATCTATGCAGCTGTATTAATCAGTATACACTGATTTATGCCACAGTAACAAATTAACCTCCTAACATAAGTGGCTTAATACAATGAAGGTTTATTTCTGATTGATCTACAGGTCAGTGAAGACTTCTGTTACATATACTCCTTTGGGGATCCCAGCAGGTGAAGATTCTTCTTTGGTGTTCACAGTGGCAGAAAAAAGGAGAACTTACACTTGTCCAAAAATACCTTGGCCCAGAAGTGACAAGGTCACTTCCACATCAACCTGTTGACTAGAAAGTCCCATGGTTGCACATAACTAGAAAGGAGCTGAGAATGTGAGAAAGCACAAGAATGCTTAGTGAACAGTAAATGTCTCTGCTAAGAGGCAAATATCATCAAACAGTCAAGTGTAACTCTCACCATCACAGCTCTTCTGAAAGATGTGAAGTTCCTACTAACAAAAGCCTGTCCTTGCTTCACAATATACAATCACTATTCTATTGCCTCTAGTCAGTTGAGATAAAAAAGGGAGCAAGCGTCTGGTTCAAGGAATTTAATTATTTTTTTCTAACCAACTATAGTTGAACTTGTCAGCCATGTTGATATTGAGTAATTGCCTATATATCTTGTCTTCCCTTACAATTTGATTTCTTTTCATAATGAAAGCTCAAGGAATTTGTTGTTTCCTTTAGTACAGATGTTCCTCATTTGATGTTATAAATGTCCTACTGAAAAGTTGTGTGTAAATCAGATTTTTACAAATCGAATCACATTCCCATTAACTTTATCTTTGCTTCTGCTTCACAGTAGCTCCGAACAATTTATCTTTAAATTAGTCTCAGTTTTACAGAGAAGAGCGGCAGGTCAGAGGGTATTTCCCAATAGGCTGGGATAAGAATAGACCTTCCATCACCAGGGTGTGGACTGTGTTTTCATATTGACGTGTTATCAAAGCCCACTTAGGAAAAAGATGCTCAGTTTTTGGGGAAAAAAAAAGACTGTTAGAGAAACAGGGATGAGAAAAAGGAGTTTACTTTCATTTTAAGAGTATATCACCAATAAATATTACTTAATCTGAGTGCAAATGACTTTTCCGTAATGCGGCATGCTAGTATGGAACATTGGAATCTTTTTCATCAGGTATAATGAGTCCTAGTCAAACAAATTAGCAACCCTATTTCATGGACTCACTAGATGAAAAAGAAAAATTCACACTGAAACAAATAAAAGGAAGGAAGCGTCAAAAAGAAATGGGCAAGGTATTTGAAAATTCTTCCAGATGTGTGTTCCTGCACTAATTTTGCAACTAAACACTGAAAGAAACTGAAGACTACTTTTTATTGAAAACCAAACAATTCTCTTGTCTTTTCTCTCTTTGCCCTTTTCCCCAAAAAGATTTGCTTCAGTCTCTATTGACTTGGAAAATAGTCCAGCATGAAAGAGCTTTCTTTATCTGTTATGTTATTCTGAGTTGTTTTCTTCTTGGAGCCCAACTTTATTCCAATAATCATTCACTGATCCATAGCAATCATAGACTCATAGAATCTTAGGGTAGAGAGGGACCTTAAAAGATCACTAATCCTCTTTGGTGTGTTCTGAGCCATATTTCATCAAAGTAAGAGGAAATATCAGTGAAAAATAAAAAGACCAGAGGGTGAGTAGCACAGAGTAGCCTTTGTGGGAACAGGAAAGAGCTAGGAGGAAGATACTGAATAACTATTAGAATTAGAAGGATTAGTAAGGGTATGGTTTGCTTTTCCAGTCACATTGTTGTTCCATGCATTTCCCACATCTATGTTGATTACAGAATGTTATAACATAGCCCTTTCTCCAGTCATATGTGTGTGAGCTATGTTTTCCTGTAGGACAAATTGTTATTTAATACATGTTAAATGTGACAAAGATGCTTGTGAATAGTAGTGTTTTGTCAGAATCAATGCCCAGTTTTAGAAGTTGGAATAAACATTAAAGGAGAGGTTAAGAAATAGAGGTATGTTTACAAATCAGAGAAAACCAGGAATTAAATTACCAAGGATAAAACTGCTTAGTTAAGACCAGAGATTAAAGAATAATTTTGGGAACTATGTAGAGGAGATAGTTTGTCAAAGAATGAGAAACTCAGGGTGTCCATTACAGCCTAAGAAGTTTCCTGAGACTAGGACAATGCCTTGAGAGCCCCTGGATTCTTTAAGATATATAGAACAATGTACATTGTATAGGAACATAAACACAGACAATAAATGCATATTAACCATATGGGAAAGGCTGCCTGTGGGGAAAAGAGAAAGATAGTGGGCCCTGAGGATCAAAGGCAACCAATCCCCTCAATCAGCTCATCGGAAAGGGACCCCCTCTGAGTCCTGCAGTAGTGGGAGGACTCAGAAATCCTGGTGGCTTCCGATGGCTGAACTAAGGAGGTCTGCAGAATTATTTACTGCAATAGTGACTACAAATTCATATAAGGTAGATTGCCAGGGACTTTGTCAGGCAGTGGAGTGACCAGGGCCCCTGAAGACTTATGAGGACAAGAGGACCTGAGACAACACAGAAGGTGTCTGTTACATACCTTTATGAATCAGTGTGGCAATTTCTTTGGGAGTTTTATCCAGGAACAGGATTGCTGGGTCAATCAGTATGTAAATACTTCATTTTACTAAGCGGTGCCAAATTGCTTTCCAGAATAGCTATACCATTCCACACTTCCACCAGCAGTATATAAAAATTCCTATATCCCCATATCATTGCCAAGAATTGATATGATCCAGCTTTCTGACTTTTGACTACCTAATAAATATAAAGTATATTCCATCATTATTTTAATTTTATTTCTCTGATTATTGATGAATTGGAGCATCTCTTCATACGCATGAAAGCATTTTGATTTCTTCTGTAAATTGCCGTTTTGTAACTGTTGCCAATTTTTTTATTGTCCTTTTCTTTAGTAGTTTTCTTTGGTTCCTTAGTATTCTAGATCAGTGCTTCTCAAACTATCTGATGTGAAGGACCCACTTTGATTATTTTTAACTTACAATTAGTCATATACCACTAGTTTTATGAAATAAAAAATAAATGCATTATTAGAAATTGAAATTTAAATATATACAAAATATAAATATATTTTTGTTATTAAAGTCAACATATTATATTTCAATAAATATAATCAGAGCAAACATAACATAGGGAAAAGAAAATAGACATATTAACTGAAGTAATCATATAGGCAAATAATGTAGAGGATCACATTACGCTCTGAAAATTTTGCACCTCACAGTCATAACTATACAAAAAGCCATGTGTGAAATAGTGATTCCCCATATTAAATGCCTATATGCACAATTTGAATGAGCACTTTGCATATCAATCTTTGAAGTTTCAAATTTGACAAATGGGCTTGATTCTTGAATGTTTATTTATCTAACCTAAGTTGGAATAACATCAGTGCTATTGTAGGGGACAATGTATTTCTAAATGGTTTCTGTGATTTGTTTTAATAACTCTCATAGTAGAGAAGCTAGCATTATAAAGATTTGTTAATGAACATGTTAAGAAGAGATTTTAAAGCAATTCTGAATTCTGAAAACTTAGGATATTCATTTTTAACTTTTATTCAAATTAAAGCAAGTTCTGTATTTACAAAATTCATCACCAATCCTTCTTCTGCAGGTAGTTACAGCAATCTATCCTGTAAAGTTATGGTTCAGTTTGAACTATCTTTCAGTGAAAGAATTGGATGCCAGATTCAAGTTTATATGTGGCTCTTCTTTTGATGAAAAATGAAATTTGAACTGTTCTATCAAATTCGTAAGGTTCAGTTATAACTTTTCATAAATGTGCAATATCAAGGTCACTATCTATACCATAGAAAGTTGTTATTTATTATGGAATATGTCATAACAATCTGTAGAAACTGTGTTCTTCTAAGCCTCTAAATTTTCATTTTTGCTCTTCAATCTTATCTAACATAAAAAAAATAATGTTGCCTTCTTTCCTCGCATGGAAGTATTAAGATGATTAAAAATACCAAATATGTCAGATAAATAAGCAATTCCAGATGCTTCACATCATTAAAAAGTTGAGATCAAACTGTTTTCTTACTTTACAGAATCACTACAAGTTTATTTTATAGTTATACATTCTTGAAATAATTTTTCCCCTCGATAACCATCACACTTCAGCATGCAACAGTCGTTGGCTATCATCAACTTTTACCTGATCATATAATAAAGAGAATAATATCAAATTAAATGCATTAGCCTTTATAAATCCACAGTCTTTATTATGTCACTAAGCACACTGTTTATTTCAGCAGTAGTTCCGTTTTTATAATAAGACTTTCATGATGAAGGAAGCGTGATGCTGATTTACATTCTAGCAAAGCTCCTTAGTGTGAGTAACTACTCCAGGATATTTTCTTGTTTTTTTTGGCTGTGCCATCAGAACACATTCCTCCACAAAACGTAAATCTCAAAATATATTTGTTGACAATGCAATTGCCTTTCACTTTATACATTTCATAACCAGTTGTGTTTATCAACAATAAAGCAGAAAAAAAGAATTCTTCCTTTATATTACCATAATGTTTACATTGCACATATAGTAAAAGAATTACCATGTTAGCAATATCTGTGCAATAATCAAGTTTCATTAAGCATATTTGCTAGCTTTATTTGTTCTGTGAATTGGCTTTCCATGTCATTAGCCATTTCCTGTGTATATCAAGCTAGTGTCATTGGAAAGTAGCACTTGACCTACATTCTTGGCTGCAGATTCACCAACATTTGCAAGCAAACATTCATCACTAATGTCTCAGTGACTGTTTATGGTATCTTAGTCTTCTAAACACAAAGGGCTACTTTATAAGAAGCCCATAAATCACTAACGTTTGTATGTGATGTTTGGAACATCTGATTCCAACATCTGTTGGCTTTTTAATTCAATGCTTTTTCTCTCAAGGATTTCTTCTGGTTTTCAACTTATATTTCTATGTTTTATATGTAAATGCCACTTTAGTTCCAGAGATTTTATTTGTTCATTAGCCAGTACAACTCTGCAAATAACATTCAGTAGTTTAGCACTTCACCACTAAATTTAGTTACAAAACTAAACTCAATCTGAAAGATGGTACATCCACGCAAAAGTAGTACAAATTCTTGTGGTCTTCATTTCTTTGAAGTTACTTCCAGCATCATCATTCAGTCTAACACTTCTGCCACATTCAGAAAAGATGTATCTTTTCTTGACCAAATAAAAAAACCCTGAGGGAACTTGTTCCATATGTATTTTAGGGTTAAGAATAAATGGTGGTACAAATTTTACTTTCCTAATTTAGCTAATAATGTTAAATTATAAATTTAAAATCAACTAGCTTACTTGCTACTTCAAGAATGTTCCAAAAAAAAACAGAAAGGAATACACCAACAGGACAATATTCTTACCCATCTGCAAATATCAGCAAGACTCCATAACCTGACCTAGTTTAATAGATTTACTAGATTGGGGAAAATAGAAGGTGATCTGGACTCCTTGCCTCTTGAGGAGATAATAATTCCACTAGATGCAAGGAGAGAACAGAGAGCACATGAAGGGGACAGAAGACTTTTGAAAGACTGCAGATCCTGAGCCTGGTGAACCTCAGATGCTATCAGCACCAGAGAGCCATGTGGTAGCTGATTCAGGATCTGCAGAACATCTAGTAGCCATTTAAGCCGTTTCTTTATGGCATACATGCTAAGAAGCAATGATTACTGCCCTTGTCACTGTCATCCAGGAAGGACAGCCAACAGTCAGTTGCCTAAAGATTGTCCAGCAACAATAAGCTTCATCTAGCCACATCTGAAAAACCAAAGCACAGTATATACTCCAAGAAGGATGTGACCCAGATGGATAAAAAGGTGATGGTGGTATGAAAGGGGAAGTGCCCAGCATTTACACATGGGTGGGGAGAGGGGACAGGGAGAGTAGGTGGTGAAAAATTAACCCCATTACACCATACAATGATCCCCAGCAACACACTCTTAACAAAGCAAGCAAAATAGACTTTACCTATTTTTGTCTTTATTTTTTTCAACTCTACCTAACTCATTTCACCCCACCACTCTCTACATTTTAAACTCCTTGAGGATGAAATTTAAGTCTTGTTTATCTTCATATCTATAGCACCTGACAGATTACCTGGCACATAACACATCTTCAGTGAATATTTGTTGAAGGAATGGATAGGTGGGTGGATGGAGGAATAGAATAAATAACAAGGCAATGAATAAATATATGATTTGCCCCTAAGATTCAGAGAAAATTTTAGACATACATTTTGCTCACCATCTTAAACTAGGCAGCCCACCAATATGAAACTAAATTTCATCATCAGTAAAAGGGAGATAGTATGGCTTACCTCACCGATATACAGTGCATTTATTTATGTAGAAGTATTTTGGGAAACATATGAACACATAAGCACTAGGAATTGTTATTATTTCATTTCTACCTTATTTTCGTTTGAGATTTTTGTTCTCAACTTTAGCATACATGAGTCTATTAGGAGTATGTTGAAAACATAGATCCCTACTTACTCCCAGAGATACTCATTCTCATTTGAGGGAGGGCCCAGGAACTCACATGCTTAACAAGCTTCCTAAGTGACTGTGATGAGGTGGTCCACAGAGAGCACTTTGAGAAACACAGCTTTAAGGGAAGTAATATGAAAACAGCTTTCCTATCACATTCTAACAGAAAAGATATGGAGCCAGAGCTTGACAAGGGAGGGCAATAAAGCCATATCCACACATAGACCCGATTCAGTTATTTGTAACAAACCAACCAAATTTGCCAGATTTTATAGATATCTTCAGGCTCATTTAATATTATAATCATACAAATATCTGAATGAATTAGGTAAAGGTATGAAGAGATTTGAATTTTCCTAACAGTTACATCAAATCTGTTATAGTGCATCAGTAAAAGTCACCTAAATTATCACCTATATCACCTATACAAGGTGATAATATCACTTTGTATATAGAAATTGTTCACACAAATGTGTTTTAAAAATACTCACATTCTCACAGCTTCAAACTCACATTACCTTAGTTTGAATTTGTTGAAAAACATGCCCTTGTGCAAGTAGTCTCAGAAAACACAATTCTCTGTATCTTAGGGAATGCAAAACATTTTTCCAACTCTAATCCATCCAGTTGCAGGACCTCAAACCCATGCACCTCCCTTCCCCATCAAGGAAATCACAATACTTCTGAACATCATTAAATAGGTTCCATCTTCAACATGGCGTCGGACTCCTTCTTCTCTTTCTGCTCCGACAATCCCAACAACCATCAGAACAAGAAGGTGCCTCAGCAGGGCCACTCCTCAGTGTCATTCCTGCTGCTGGTGCAGAAGTCACACTGCCAGTGCCATGAGGCACAGAAGAATCACTTCCTCCTCACCCCTCAAACAACTTTGTGTCATGCTCTGTTACAATTATCCTGAATGTTAAGCTGCAGGACAAAGTTTTCTCCAAAAATTGAGTGTGAAAGCCACTCTTTCTATTTCATCTTTCATTTCCACTTTCCCTCAGACTCAGACCAGAAAACACGGAAACTGACCAGAAAAACCAACTTCAAAAAACACTCCCTTCCTTCCCCAAACTCCTGTCCCAGAGCAAAGATTGTCTTGCTCTGTCTTCCTAAGCCATCTGCATACTCTTTGGTACAGTTTTGTAAGTGGGGTTCTGGAACCTCCTGCGTCAGATCTCCAAAGATGCTTGTGAAATAGACAGACTCCCAGGTCCCCCTCCAAGCGCTGGCTCAGAATGTCTGGGCTGGATCATGGAATTTGGCTTATGAAAAAGCGTCCCAGGTAATTATTATGCATACTAAATTTCACAATCCTTTAGAATTATGCAATTAGCTCATTCTACCCAAGGGTTCTTTTTCACTTGGAAGTTTTAGATTAAATGAGCAATTAATCTCTCCTTAAAATTCGATACTTCGATATAATTACAGCAGTCTCCCTGAACCATTTAGTCTCATATGGGGTTGACCAGAACGGATCTAGAAATTTGAAAAGGCTTTATTTATACTTGTAGGAAAACATAATTCTATAATGATTATTTACTGTGAGGCTATTTCTATCATTTTTGCTTACAGAAGGTGGTAAAAAGGAAAATCTAAGTGTCCCTCTTTTAAAATATTACAATAGACATGACCAGGGATTGTATTGAAAGTTTACCTACTTTATTTCTTAGAGTAAAACCACATACCAGAGTTAGCAGTGTCACCAAGGACTTAGCTAATAAAAGAAGGAAAGCTGGTGTTGGAGAAAATATAGTGTCTTCCAATTAGTCAATAGCACGAATACTGTGTGAGAGCGAGTTGGAGAATTTATGTATAAAAGAAAGGAAAAACTCTTGGAGAACAAGATAGCTGTTGTCCTAGTTCAGCAGAGATGTGGTGTAGCATTGCCTACCATATAATAGAACTTCTCCAAGGCCCTAGCAACATAAAAATCTATAGCTCCCTGTGGGACCACATCAGATAGGATCCAGGAAAATTGAATAGGATGAACTCTTTTTAGACAGGAGCAGCAGTTCGTGTTGATACATTTAGAGGGTGTTTGGTGAACCTTAACCTGAGTAGGTTGGCATCCATGGCTGACAGAGCTGATAAGAACAAGGGCATTGCAGTGGAGTTTCTGGGGTAGGGTGGGAGAAGGTAGCAGTTCAGGTAGGTGTCCAACATATGGGTCAAGAAAGTTCCAAGTCCACTTCCTTTATGTGGAAATAAAGTTGATAGCAAGAACCAGATGAGGGGGAGCCAGGATGAGGTCACAATTCCAAACGAAATGAGAAGCCTGAGCAGATATTCTGTCACGTGGAGATTAAATAGTGAGATCCCACCTATTTTCAGAGGACAGCAAGGAACAATGACATAGAAACAACTGACTTACTCCAGACTCCACTGACTAATGAAGATGGAGCTCCCAATACAAAGCCAGGCACCATTGTTTCCTCTGGCTCAAGAATTGGACAGAGCTCTGCCTGAAGGGAGTGAGTGTTTCATTTTAAATTGCTTCTGGGTTGTTAGGGAACAGGTAGGTGGTGAATAAATGTTTGCTGGAAGAATGCTAAAGGAGTTCTGAACCAAGAGCAAACTTTTATTCCCAATATAAAGAGCAGGCCAGGAGAAGGAAAAGGGGCTCAAGGGATTGAGTGGCTCTCCTATACGATTGAAGCAAATAAGAACGCATGACCCATGGATATGCTTAGCCATTGATAGAAAGGTTCCCAAAAGTAATACACTATTTGAAATTGGAAACAGCTTACTGGTGAGAATAAAATTTCCAAAACCTGGAATATTTCAAAAAAAGTAAGAAAAATAAAAAAGAAAAGGAAAACTGGAGAAATATTTCCTTCTATGTTGCAATATTGAGAATTGGGAGAAATAATTTTGTCGATGCTTACATAACACTGTCCAAAAGAGATTGAGCAGCTAATTAACATAATATTTTTATCATCAGAACAGTATTAATATACATGAACATATTTTGTAATTCTAAAGTCACTATATCAACAGCGTTTTTTTAATATAATTTTTATTTTTGACTTTTATTTATTTATTTATTTTTTATTTTGGGGGAGTGAAGAAGATTAGCCCTGAGTCAACATCTGTTGTCCATCTTCCTCTTTTTGTTTCAGCAAGATTGTCCCTGTGCCAATCCCTCTATTTTGTGTGTGGGACACCACCACAGCATGGCTTGACAAGCAATGTGTAGGTGTGCGCCCAGGATCCAAACCTGTGAAGCTAAGCAGAGTGCATGAACTTAACCACTACACCACAGTGCCATCCCCTCAACAGGGTTTTTAACTATCCTTCACATTGTGGAGACTAGTGCCGTGTAACAGAGCAAGGTTCTTCATGAATTCCTCAAAATAGCTACTCACTGCAAATACAACCTCTGGTTATTAAAGTCTTTTCCCCAGGCTACTTGTTACTTCAGATGTAGCTAATGTTTCTTATGTATTCTTCAATGCCAGAGATTCTGCTAAGGGCTTTTATATACATTATTTCATGTAATAGTCTAGACAGTGTGCTTTATTATATATTCTTTCCTATTCTGCTCAGTAATAAGTTATACTACATATTATAAATTAAAAAACTGTCACAATGCTTTGTAAGATCAATTTGTTGAATTTGAAGCATGAATCAGTTCCTTGGGACCTCATCACTCCCTAAAAAGTTGTGGATTCTAATTTGTAGGGAGGTGAACTCTTAAGTATAACATCTCTCAAAACCACGCAAACCAGCCCACCAACAACAGTCATACCTTTACTATATTTACCTATTACAAATTACGCCATTCAAAATAAAAGCCTAATTTGTGTTAGAATAACTTAAAGCTTATCCATGAGACGTAAAAAATACTTATCATTCTTTAAGTTCAAAGTATAATTCTTTTCCAGACAACTTTCTGTGGACTGTATGGTTCCTTTAATTTTCCTTTAAATGGGGAAGCAACATTGAGTAGTTCCCTGAACCCAGCAGAAAAAAGTCTTCAGCTTGCCTTTACTAGACACCGTCTTGGGAAAAACATGACAACCAGGGTGATGCACAGTAAAAGGACATGATAGGATCATGGAAAGAGAAATGCTGTCTACACATCTCCAGCAGAGAAAGACAGCATATATTGACAAAGTAACCATAAAACACTTTCAATGTCTTCAAATGAAGCAACTGCATAGAAAAATGTGATTTTACAAAAATTTTTAAATAAATACCAGCCCTGGATTATTAAGATGGCAGATAAGAGCACTTAATAAAACACATGTCAAGCAAAATTTAGGCCAGGATCATTTGAGATAAAATAGTCATTATAATATAATCTATAAAAGATTAATGACACCTTTAATGCAAAGCATTAATGGAGCTGCCTGCATCCTGATCTTACCTAGACTTTTTTAGGACTTTGGCAGTTTTAAGTAGGAAGAATAGTTTTATTCAAGAAGGTTTCTTTCCCTTCCAAAATTTGTTCACATTTAAGGAAATGCAGATATATGGGCTTTTCTCTTAACATATAGTGCGGTTATCATTCATATATAATCGTCCATAAAACTCCTTGAAAAGTCTATTAATCTCTTCAGTATCCATGAACTTAATACCATAATTGTTCTTAACTGTAGCCATAGTGGAAGAACTGCTTGCCTGTTTTCTTGCTAATAACCCACTGGTTTTATGACTGAATTGAAATAAAGCCAGTTCTTCTAGCAATAAAAGTGAGGGTGACCCACATGAATTAGATAATTGCCTTCACAGCCTATTGATCTTCTATTTGAGATCTTTTAGGTCTGAATATTTTCTCTTTACTAACATAGCTTCACATTTTTTTCAGTCACTAAGGGATGTAGCTGGAGTCTAAAGAATACTCGGGGAAAAAATTGAGGCCAGGGTTGTATTAAACCATGGTTGGGTTCAAAAGTTCCTTCAGTCCCCCACATCAAGATGGCATTTTCTATTACAAAACGTGGGACATATAGCTTAACAACAGATAAATTATTCACTCAACCAAGCGTGTCATTACCATGTGTTGTTCACTATCTTGACCTGCAGATTAAAAAAAGAACTCTGTCCTGAGGAGACTCAGAGTTTGGTGAAAAGAAAGGCATATATGTAGATATTTACATATCAATGAAGCAGTAGAGAAATGCACAGGTTATTACGAGAGCAGAAATGAGAAATTTCCAGCCCAGCCTGAGGGAAAGGAGTAGAAAAATACAGATCACAGAAAATGCCATGCAACCTGGAGTCCAGTCCCAAGTTAAGATTCCCTGCTAAAAAGAGTGAGAATCCGTTAAGTCTCCTTGGCTTTGTACCGGAGGAAGGACTCCTCAGTCATTGAAACTAGAATGACAATAATCAAGACATTAATGATTGAAACAAATTTATAGTTAAAGTGGGCATTTTATGAGACTTAGAGAGCTGGCACAGTAGGAGCAATAGGAAAGCGGATAGGAATTTAATATGTCATGACACAATAGCAGAAGTGTAATTGTGACTGGAATCACAAAGATCATTGTAGAAAATGCAGTACACAGTGTTATTACAACCAATCTGACCTTCTGTCAGTCAGACGCTTTCCCTGAGAACCATAATTTGCATTTTGTTCCAGCATTGGTGTTCTTCTTACTGGAGTTTCTTATCCTTCTCTTTCTCCAATAATCTAGCTCCTGTATATGATTTTGTGATTTATAATAAGAAATATATATTTGGTCTTCGTCCCAGTTCTTACGCAGAACTCCTAAATCCCTTGGAATTTTCTAAGTGATTTAAAGGTGTCTTTTTTCATGTTAATGAAGTGACTTTTGGACTACACCTAAGGGTGAATGCTGGTTGCCAGTGGAGCCAACCATGTGAATAGAGGGTTGGAACTTTCAGTCTCACCCCACACCATCGAGGGAGGGGAGAAGGGCTTGAGATTGAGTTCAATCACCAATGGCCAATAATTCGATCAATTATGCCTACATAATGAAACTTCCATAAAAGCCCAAAAGGATGGGGTTTGGAGAGCTTTCAGATTGGTAAACACATGGAGATTTGGGGAGAGTGGCCCACTCAGAGAGAACATGGAAGCTCTACACCCTTTCTTATATATCGCCCTATGCATCTCTTCTATCTGGCTGTTCCTGAGTCATAGCCTTTTGTATTAAACCAGTAATCTAGTAAGTAAAAGCTTTCTCTGAGTTCTATGAGCCGCTCTAGGAAATTAATCAAACCCAAGCAGGGGTTCGTGAGAACTTCTGATTTATAGCCAGTCAGTCAGAAGTGCAGGTAACAACCTGGACTTGCCACTGGCATCCTGAGTTGAAGGAGGGTCGTTGGAACCTCCAGTCTATAGCTGGTCGGTCAGAAGTCCAGGTGACAACTTAGACTTGCAACTGGCATCTGAAGTGGGAGGGGAGCAGTCTTGTAGAACTGAGCTCTTACCCTGTGGAATCTGATACTGTCTTGAGGTAGGTAGTGTCAGAATTGAGTTGAATTGCAGGACACCCAGCTAGTATCTGAGAATTCCTTGGTGCTGTGGGGATAGCCCTCCAACATTGGAAACTGGGTGCAGAACACTAACTGTGTTTGTTGAGGATCCAGATCTAGACTTACTGTCTTAGTCTGTTTGGGCTGCTATAACAGAATGCCATAGACTGGGTGGCTTACAAGCAATGGAAATTTATTTCTCACAGTGTTCAGTGCTGTATCCCCAGCAAACTTCACAGCATCTGGAGCATAGTGGGTACTCAAAATATGTTTTTTGAATAAATGAAACTTACTCTAAATTGTCTTATCTGACAATAGAGGGTGTCACTATGCTCTGTAACATGTGTTTTCAAATGCCTCCTCAGATTGTAAGATAACTTCTAATTTTATTATCATAGGAGGATTCATATAGAATAATAAGCTAACCAACTCCTCTTTTTTTTTTCCTTCACCAGAAAATTCCTAGTCTATACACAATTTTTAGGAAAAATAGTTTTTTATATTGGATTTCTTCTCAACATTCCTAGTATTGTATAAAAAGGGTTAACATACCCTTTTCACATACCACAGTGTTGGTGGATCACAAAGAAATACATACACTTGATAAAAAATTTATGTGATACAATGTGCCACCGAGTCATATCCTGCACAAATCTTGTTAAATACAGGTTAAGAGACTTTAGCCATCAGTAGAAGAAAGAGGTTCGCTCACCAAAGAAACCATTTGGCTCTATTATCAAGAGCAGCTAATTAGCAACTAAAATTGTAATGTATTTCCTTTTTCTTCCAAATTTTCTATCTGGAATAAAGGATAAAAAGAATGAGAGCCAATCAAAAGAGCTGGTTGTCCTCCAGTAATCTACTCAGGATGCTGAGCAAGTTAACGTTCCTGGGGAACAGACAACAAAGTATCCACCAGTGTCATCAAGGACTATCAAAATCCTTCAAGAAAAAAAAGAATTTAACCACTTCTTTGGATGAGAATAACCCTGAAGGAACTAATAATAGAAATTGAGCAAAATATACTACTGATGTCAGGGAATCAATTTAATTTAGATCTTCTTTAAAGAGAAATATTAATAAAATATATCCTGAGATCACAGGGTATATTTTTTATCACTTTGCAAAGATAAAACTTCATTAACGGGAACATAAAAAACTATAACAACATGTCAAGGAATATGGATATAATCAAATTAATTGAGATTATTTCACAATAGTGATAAATCTGACATAGAACCTTACTAACCTTCGTTTTATTATTTACCCTACATTTTTTATGTACAAAGTCAAAAGTTGCTATTCTCACAATATCTCAGAGAAAGGTCGTTAATAGTAATAATTGTTTTATAGAATTCAGTTGAAAAAATATGTATTGAGTTTCCTACTCTTCACAAAGGACAGGGCAATGTACTACAGAAGCTTCAGGAAATAAGACACAATCCTTTCTCTCCAGGAGCTTGCAGCCTAGAAATGGCAAATGATCTGTAAACAGCGAAACTAATTATCAAACTGTGTCATAAAAAAGGGTGCAGATTACCATGGAAATGTTTTAAAAGGAAGGAGCAAGTACATACAATTATTAGGATTGGGAAAAAGTTTGGGGTAAATGGTGGTGTTTGAGGAAGATCTTGAAGTCAGAGTAAGATTTCTGTATTCATAGCTGAGAAATGTTCCAGGTAGAGATACCGTTTCAGCAAATATGGTTTGGAAGTGAGAATCAAGTGAGAGTATATATGTGAACGTGTTCTGATGTTACATGCATCGCTCTTGTAAAGTTCTGATTTTACATGCACTGCTTTTGTAGAGCACTCCAGTTTCCAAGAACTGCTTAGCACATTATCTAATTTTAACCTTACAATATTCAAGAATTGTATGCAATCAGAAATTAGCATCCCCATCTTATTGCTAGCTATAGGAGACACAGCCAAGCCGAAGCTCAGAGAAAACAGTAAATTTGCCTCAGAGGCCATCATGTTAATGAGTGCACAATCCAAATTAGAAACCCTTATGGCTGTCCTTTACCTAGCTAAGCATGTGTGTGGACCACAATCTTTGTTTCTTCCTAGAATTTTAGTTGTTACATAGAAAAAATGTGAACAGATAAGATAAAGTCATCTCTTATCTTTGCCATGAAAACATTAAGGAAATGTTTTTCCATTTCCATAATATAGATTTTATCTTTGTCTATTATGTGAAGGATTAGTTTTATTTTTGAAGAGAACTAAAATTTCAAAGAAGGAATTCAATTATCACGAGAAAGACCATTTTATTGGCTATAAAAATGTAATTAAAAACATTTTTCTCAGGGCTGCTTTGTGGTTTAAATGAGATAACAAATGTGAAAGACCTAGCACACAATCGATGCTCAGTTAGCATATTTCTTCTCTATCTGAAGGTAATCAATAGTCTTAAAAATCAAGTTTCTGTAACATATTTCTTGTATAATTTATGCCATGTTATACCTACTAATAAATAACACTTGAGATGGACCTAAATAAAATTTATCAGTAGCATATTCGACTATAGTGAAAATCATTAAGATGTCTACAATATAACAATGAAATAATCCATTCACTCAAATAAATATCAAAAATCAAAAGAAGTTATTCAAATCATTATCCAGTAAATATCTGAGCAAAAACATTTCTGATAATTTTGTGGTGAAGTAATCCTGCCTACAGTGCTTAATTTTTGAGTTAGCACTGACAAAACTTCTGCTTCCCTGAGTAAAACTGGTTTGAATGAGTTGGGAAAAAAATTAAAGTCAAAGTCAATTAATTAACCCAATAGTTAGCAGATTAAATTAGATATTTTATTATGGTGTCAAAGAAAAAAACACAAGTCCTTACATTAGTAAGGGAATACTATGTTAAGGGGATTCTTGGCAATAATACAAGGAAGAAGATTATTGCAATAGCGAGAAGGCTTGAACCATAAAGTCTGCAAGTATCTGTCAGAGAAAGCAGAAAGAGAAGGGATTTCCTTTATATGGAGAAGTAAAACAGCCAAGGAGAAAGATCTAGATGTGGGGGAATGGGTGAGCAGGTGGCATGCTCTGACAGTTAAGAAGGAAATATTTTTCGTACAATCAACAGATTCTCAGAAGGGGTCATTAAGGGAGGGTCATTCTATGTCCCAATACTTGCTTAAGCTCAGAGAGGGGCAAAAGTTCTGGTGTCTGGGGAAGGGAGAGGAGCCTGACTAAAGTTTGGTCAAGTCAAGTCAACAGGCATTTTACCCATATTGATCAGTGAGGATAAAGAGGTCAGCTAATCATTATGAGACAAAGAATGAGAATATGGATGATCTGTATCTGGCTTTGTCATAATGGCTTTGTCATTATGAGGCAAAGAATGAGAATATGGATGATCTGTATCTGGCCATGTCATATCTGGCTATGTCAAAGGTCTGTCTGTACCTTTGTCATAGGTAATAGTCTATTCAGAGCAGTAAGCACACAAATAAAACTAATCAAAGAAAACAAACAAAAAACCATGAAATATCCAAAAAAAAACATTTCCCAGAACACAAAACTGTGAGAATATTTCTTAACCATTGCTATTTTCCAAGAGCACATAGGGCTCAGGTAAAGTTCAACATTGTCTATGCTCACGGACTCAGTGGGTCAGGCAAGACACAGTGGAGAATGGCTTGTCTATGCTCCATAATCTCTGGGGCCTAGGTAGAAAGATACAAACCTGGAAGTGGCATGGTGTTTGAACTGAAATCATCTTAAGATTTGTTTACTTTGCATGTCTGGCGCCTGGGCTGGGTGGCTTGAAGACTACAACTGCCAACTGGAGGACCTTTCTGTGGCCTCTCCATAATGGCAAATCCATGTAGATTGGTTTCCTCACAGAGTGGCAACCTCAAAGTAGTCAGAATTCTTACATGGTGGCTCAGGGCTGCAAGCACTAGTGTTCAAATGAACAAGATGGAAGCTGCAATATCTTTTATGACCCACCCTCAAAAGCTACAGACTGTTACTTCTGTAGTACTCTATTGGTCAAAGCAATCATAGGCCCACTCAGACTCAAGGGGAAACAAGTTGGCCACCTCTTGATGAAGGAGTGACAAGGTCACATGGTATAATAGCATGTGAGAGGGAGATTTTATTGCTGCCATCTTGGAAAATACAATCTGTCACAATCTTCAAATCTATATCTACAAATATCATGGGAATATTTATGGGTAAAGTACACAAGAAAGTGGCATTTTAAGTGAATTTTGGGAAATAAAGACCATTAAAAAATGCAATGCCTTTTACCTTAGACTCAATAAAATTTAAAAAGATAATTTTAATATCAGAGAGATTCACACAGCCATACGTCTGAAAGTGGGTGGACTGGATCTCCAGAAAGCAGTAGAACTAAGTGAGCAGACCTCCCCCTCCCCAGTTGCAGGGATCCAGGTCGTGGGTCCTCACACAGCATCCAGCATGACTCTAAGAGGAGGCAGGGGCAGCCCTGCCTACATGCGAATGCTTTCAGAGTGGTAGCCTGTCCCGTGGAAGTGCCTACTATGCCACGGTGGCTCTGCCCATGGGAACGCACCCCACTGAGTGACAGCAGCTCAGCCTCCATGAAGGAGCCCCACCCACCAAGCACAGCAGCTCAGCCGAACTGCCTGTGAGCTTAGAGCTGGCCCATGCATGAAAGAAAGCGCCCATCCCCTCCCACTTAATGCAGCAGCTAGCCAGTCCCCTGCCGAACACGGCAGTCCTGCCTGCATGAAAGCGAGCTGCCAGCAGAGCACAGAGGCCCCACTTGCGCATGCATACATGACCCCCCCAAGCAGCTGCAGCCAGTGTGCAAACACAGAGCAGCCCTACTGGCACAACTTCCAGCAGATGGGGTGGGATCAGAAAACACAGCACCTCCCCCCACTCAGCAGTGGCAGGTGGAATCTGTGACCTGATACTACCACAAAAGTGCTAGCAAAGGATCACTTCATCAAACACCATGAAGAACTACAGTAACACTTCAGAGCATGAGGAAAATATCAAGTCTCCAGAAACCAATCCTGAAGTCACAGAAATTTACAATCTAAATGACAGAGAATACAAAATAGTTGCCATAAAGAAACCCAATGAGTTACAAGAAAACTCAGAAAGACAGTTCAATGAGCTCAGGAATAAAATTAATGAGCAGAAGGAATACTTCACCAAAGAGACTGAAACTCTAAAAAGACAAAGCCAAACATAAATTTTGGATATGAAGAACACAATTAGTGAGATGAAAATCTAGAAACAATAAAAAATAGAGCTGACATTATGGAGGACAGAATTAGTAATTTAGAAGATAGAAATATAGAAATGTTTCAGATGGAGGAGGAGAGAGAACTAAGATGTTTAAAAAATGAAGAAAATCTTCAAGATATGTCTGACTCAATTAGGAAAAGCAACATAAGAACTATAGGTATTCCAGAGGGAGAAGAGAGGGATAAAGGAGCAGAGAGCTTGTTCAAAGAAATAATAGCTGAGAACTTCCCAAACCTGGGGAAGGAACTGGACTTACAAGTACATGGAGCCAATAGAACTCCTAATTACATCAATGTAAAAAGATCTTCTCCAAGGTATACATTAAAACTGACAAGCATCCATGACAAAAAAAAATATTAAGGGGAGCAAGGCAGAAGAAAATAACCTACAAATGAACTCCTATCAGGCTTTTAGAGGATTTCTCAGCAGAAAACTTACAGGCTAGGAAAGAATGGAATGATATATTCAAAATACTGAAAGACAAAAACTTTCAGCCGAGAACAGTTTATCTAGTGAAACTATCCTTCAGATACGATGGAGAAATAAAAGCTTTCCCAGATAAACAAAGCTGAGGGAGTTCATCGCCACTAGGCCTGCCTTACAAGAAATGTTGAAAGGAGCCCTCCTATCTGAAACTAAAAAGCAAAGGTTTACAAAACCTTGAGCAAGGAGATAAATACACAAAATCAGAAAATTGCAGCTCTACATCAGAATAAGTTAGTAAGCACTTAATTATAACATAAAAGATAAAGGGAAGGAAAGCATCAAAAATAACTATAAACACTTCAATTTAGTCACAGTCTCACAACACAAAAAAGAACGATTTGTGACAACAATAACTCAGAAGGGGAAGAGGCAAGGGATGGAACATTCTCAGACTAATGGACACAAGAGGCTATCAGAAAATGGACTATTGCATCTATGAGATCTTTTATACAAACTGTAGGGTCACCACTAAACAAAAAACCACAGCAGAGCCACAAATCATAAATAGAGAAAGCTGAGAAAATCATAACAGAAAATCACCGAATTGAAATGACAGTCAGAAATACAAGGGAAAAGAAACAACGGAAATATAGAACAAGGGATAAAGTGCCAGTATTAAGCCCTCAAATATCAATAATCACTCTAAATGTAAATGGATTGAATTCTCCAATCAAAAGACACAGAGTGGAGGGATGGATTATAAAACAAGACCTGACAATATACTGCCTCCAGGAAAGACATCTCAGCTCTAAAGACAAACACAGGCTCAGAATGAAGGGATGGAAGATGATACTCCAAGCAAAAGAAAGTACGTGTTGCCATACTTATATCAGACAAAGCAGACTTCAAAATAAAAAAGATAATGAGAGACAAAGAGGTGCAGTATATAATGATAAAAGGGACATTCCACCAAGAGGACATAACACTTATGAATATATATACATCTAACAGAAGAGCACCAAAGTATAGAAAGCAACTATTAACAGACCTAAAGGGAAAAATTGACAGCAGCAGAATAATAGTAGGGGACCTCAACACCCTTCTTATGTCAGTGGGTAGATCCTCCAGACAGAAAGTCAACAAGGAAAGAGTGGCCTTAAATGAAATACTAGACCAGATGGACTTAATAGATATATATAGAACATTCTATCCAAAAACAGCAGAATACACATTCTTCTCAAGTGCACATGGAACATTCTCAAAGATAGACAACATGTTGGGAAACAGGGCAAGCCTCAATAAATTTATGAAGATTGAAATCATATCAAGCATCTTTTCTGACCAAAATGCTATGAAACTAGAAGTCAACTACAAGAAAAAAGCTGGGAAAGTCAAAAATATGTGGAGATTAAACAACATACTACTGAACAACCATTGGATCAATGAAGAAATCAAAGGAGAAATCAAAAAATACCTGGAGACAAATGAAAATGAAAACACAACATACCAACTGTTGTGGGATCAGCAAAAGTGGTGCTAAGAGGGAAATTTATAGCAATACAGGCCTACCTCAACAAACAAAAAAAACCTCAAATAAATAATTTTTAAATACACTTAACAGAACTAGAAAAAGAAGAACAAAACCCAAAGTCAGCAGAAGGAGAGAAATAATAAAAATTAGAGCAGAAATAAATGAAATAGAGACTAAGAAAACAACAGAAAGGATCAATGAAGCTAACAGCTGGTTCTTTGAGAAGATAAACAAAATTGACAGACCTTATCCAGACTCACTAAGAAAAGAAGACAGAAGGCTCAAATAAAAAAAAATTAAAAATGAAAGCAGAGAAATTACAACAGATACCACAAAAATGCAAAGGATTATAAGACAATACTATGAAAAAGTATATGCCAACAAATTGGATAACCTAGAAGAAATGGATAAATTCTTAGAGTCATACAACCTCCCAAAACTGAATCAAGAAGAAATAGAGAGTCTGAATAGACCAGTCACAAGTAAAGAGAATGAAACAGTAATCAAAAACTTCCCAAAAAACAAAAGTCCAGGACCAGATGGCTTCTCTGGAGAATTCTACCAAACATCCAAAAAATATTTAATAACTATGCTTCTCGAACTATTCCAAAAAATTGAAGAAGACGGAATGCTTCCTAACTCATTCTATGAGGCCAACTTTTCTCTGATACCAAAACCAGACAAGGACAACACAAAGAAGGAAAATTACAGGCCAATATCACTGATGAACAAAGATGCAAAAATTCTCAACAAAATATTGGCAAACTGAATACAACAATACAATAAATGGATCAATACCCATGATTAAGTAGGATTTATACCAGGGACGTAGGGATGGTTCAACTTCAAATCAATCAGTGTGACACACCACATTAACAAAATGAGGAATAAAAATCACATGATCATCTCAGTAGATGCAGAGAAAGCATTTGACAAGATCCAACATCCATTCATGATAAAAACTCTCAATAAAACGGGTATAGAAGGAAAGTACCTCAACATAACAAAGGCCATATATGACAAACCCACAGCCAACATCATCCTCAATGGGGAAAAACTGAAAGCCATCCCTCTGAGAACAGGAACAAGACAAGGGTGCCCACTCTCATCACTCTTATTCAACATAGTACTGGAGGTTTTGGCCGTAGTAATTAGGCAATAAAAAGAAATAAGAGGTATCCAAATGGGCAATGAAGAAGTGAAACTCTCACTGTTTGCAGATGACGTGATTTTATATATAGAAAACCCTAAAGAATCCATCGGAAAACTATTAGAAATAATCAACAACTACAGCAAAGTTGCAGAGTACAAAATCAACTTACAAAAATCAGTTGCATTTCTATATACTAATAACGACCTAGCAGAAAGGGAAGTCAAGAATAAAATCCCATTTACAATTACAACAAAAGATTAAAATATCTAGGAATAAACTCAGTCAAAGAGGTGAAAGGCCTATACACTGAAAATTATAAGACCTTATTGAAAGAAATCAAAGAAGACATGAAATGGAAAGATATTTTGTGTTCATAGTTTGGAAGAATAAAGATGGTTAAAATGCCCATATTACCTAAAGCAATCTACAGATTCAATGCAATCCCAATGACATTATTCATGGAAACAGAACAAAGAATCCTATAATTTATATGGAACAACAAAAGATACTGAATAGCCAAAACAACCTTGAGAAAAAAGAACAAAGTTGGAGGCATCAAAATCCCTGACTTCAAAATATAATACAAAGCTATAGTAATCAAAACATCATGGTACTGGCACAAAAACACACAAACTGATCAATAGAACAGAATTGAAAGCTCAGAAATAAAACCACACATCTATGGACAGCTAATTTTCAACAAAGGAGCCAAGAACATACAATGGAGAAAGGAAAGTCTCTTCAATAAATTATGTGAGGAAAGATAGGCAGCCACATGCAAAAGAATGAATGTAGATCATTATCTTACACCATACACAAAAATTAATTCAAAATGGATTAAAGACTTGAATGTAAGATCTGAAACCATGAAACTCCTAGAAGAAAATATAGACTGTACACTGTTTGACATCAGTCTTAGCATCATCTTTTCAAATACTGTGTTTGCTCAGGCAAAGGTGAACAAAAGAAAAAGTAAACAAATGGGATTACATCAGACTAAAAAGCTTCTGCAAGGCAAAAGAAACCAAGAACCAAATGAAAAGACAACCCAACTGGGAAAAAATATTTGCAAATCATATAACTGTCAAGGGGTTAATTTCCAAAATACATACAGAACTCATACAACTCAACAACAAAAAAAACAAACAACACAATCAAAAAATGGGCAGAGGATATGAACAGACATTTTTCCAAAGAAGATACACCGGTGACCAACATCACTAATTATTAGGGAAATGCAAATCAAAACTACAATGAGATATCACCTTACATGTGTCAGAATGGCTATAATTAACAAGACAGAAATTAACAAATGTTGGTGAGGATGTGGAGAAAAGAGAACTCTCCTACACTGCTGGTGAGAATACAAACTGGTGCAGCCATTATGGAAAACAGCATGGAGATTTCTCAAAAAATTAAAAATAGAAATACCATACAATTCAGCTATCCCGCTACTGGGTATTTATCCAAAGAACACAAGATCAACAATATAAAAATGTCTATGCACCCCTACGTTCATTGCAGCAGTATTCACAATAGCCAAGACATGGAAGCAACCCAAGTACTCATCTATTGATGAATGGATAAAGAAGACGTGGTGTATACATATACAATGGAATACTACCCAGCCATAAAAAAAGAAAATCATCTCATTTGCAACAACATGGATGGACCTTGAGGGTATGAAATAAGCCAGACAGAGAAAGACAAACACCATATGATTTCACTCATATGTGGAAGATAAACAAGCACATAGATAAAGAGAACAGATTAGTGGTTACCAGGGGGAAGGGGGTGGGGGGTGGGCAAAAGGGGTAAATGGGTACAAATATATGGTGACAGATAAAAACTAGACTATTGGTGGTGAGCACAATGCATTCTATACAGAAACTGATATATAATATGGTACATCTGAAATTACACAATGTTATAAACAGTATGACCTCCATAAAATAATTTAAAAATAAATAATTATTAAATATATTATAAATGTATAATATATTTTACAGATACATATGTTTTGATAAAATTATGTAAATATATATTTTCCCTTGAGAATAAAGTTTTGCTGAGAGTTAGTTATGTCATAGCAGATAGAACTTAGGCCTTACATTAAGGCAGATATAAATGAAAATTGCAGCTCAGTCACACTAGTTATCCTTGGATGTATTTCCCACAAAATCAGGAATAGAGTAGGATGCCCACTGTCACCTCAATAATTTAACATTTTACTGGCAAGAAACGTACAAGACCTATTGTACAAAAAATGCAAGACCTTATCAAAGACAAAAACTAATATTTAAGCAATAAAAAAGCCATATCATATTCTCAGTTAGGAAGACCCTTAGTTAATTCATAAGTTTAACACAATAACAAAAAAAATGTAAGATTTCAGGAAAAAAACTAAACAAACTGATTCTAAAGTTTATATGTAATAAAAAAATTAGCCAAGAAAAAAAGAAAAAACATCTGAAAAATAAAAGCAAAGGAAGAGGAGGAGAACTTGTCCTACAAAATATTAAAACATACTATAAAGCTCCTAAAATTAGTAGTGTAGTATTAACTACGCAAATAGTTTGTTTATAAAATTAAACTTTCTTCATGTAAATTCAGTCAACATAGTTCATTTGCGGATAACCTAGAATAGGTTGCAAAATATTTCTGATACATGTCTCATTTTGAAATTATATTGATATAGTATTTCTTCCTGTAAATTACTAATGTTGACTGATCTAAGCCACTTTTATTCACAGCTGATCACACTTTTAACATCCAACTCCTTGAAATATGACAAATTTCTGTCTGGTGTCCCATACTAAATATAAGGCTCACTTACTGAAAATAATAAGGAAAAAAATCTAAAATTAAATATATTTGCACTATTTGTAGGTTACCAAATAGCTCTGACAGTTGTGCTAGCTTTTATTTGAAATATTTCTGCATACAAATGTGACATTGGTTTACACTCGATTATTTAAACTTTTACATATAATGCATAGAATATAGTGGAATATATTGTAATACACTACCTTCTTCCCAAACCATTAAAAAAATAAAATTTTCTTTCCTGATTTCCATATTTCTGTTCATCATTATTCCAGTTTTCTAATCCAGAAATTTGAAATTCCTATTTCATGCCTTCATCTTCCTCTTACCATGTCTCCAGTCACTTTGGCCTCCAGAATAATGAACTAGATATTTCAATGTACTCTCCCACTACAGAGCAAGTATCTCCCCCATAAAACCCATTCTTTAGTGCATCGGGGAATTCCCCAAAAGTGAGGGAAACCCCTATCTCCACCCCCTTCAAAAGAACTAAACAAAGCAAAACAAAAACATAACAAACTGAAACCAGAGATTGGAGTGGAAAGCAGAGAGCAATGATCATTGGACAAATCAGAAAGGTAGCGCTGCCATGGCATGAAGCTATGAGTAAGGGTGGCTGGCCCTAAGACACTTGCACTGAGCTAGGGATGATGGATGGGACCTCAGGCTGGTAGAGCACCTGGATGCCATGGGACCCATTGCAAATCCTCTCTGGAGAGAGATACCTTGATTATGGCCCCCAGGATTCCCACTGATTATGATCAAATAAACATGGCCTCATCATTGACTATCACCCAACACACAATGAGACCAGCCATCATTAGTGAGATTCTGGAGAAAAACAAACAACAGATTTATACATTAAATACTTTATATATTTGAAATAGATAAAGAACATAAGTTTAAAAATAAAAATTTTTTAGGAAACTTTAGGAAATAAAAACATATAATGAAATGAGCAAGCAATGAGACTGTAAAAATTATTTTGAACAAAATAGATTTTGCAAAAGTGAAAAGTAATTTTGCAATAGAAAGTCTCCCCTTGACATGTATCTCACAGGTGTAGCTTCCTTTCCCGTTGCATTTCCATCTTAGACCAGGTTTTCATTAATTTACTTGTATTTTAAGAAAAAGCATGTGGTGCTGTGATGTGCCACCCAGCTCCCCCATTCCAGGACAGGAGGAATCATTCTCCCAGCTGCCTAGAGGGTTGGCTGCCTACGCATCTCAGCTAGGACCTCTCTAGGACTCGTCCTTGGCTGAAGACAGATGCCTCCAAAGGTCACATCTCCTTCTGGGAGCAGCTCACATCTAATAACCCGTTGCTGTCACTATAAAAAGACTTACCACCCTCACCCCAATTCTGGACATCTCTGAAGGGTCATCCCACAGATTCCCCACAGGATTGACTGAGGTCTTCTTTGTGACTGACTGCACTGCACTTCAACTGCTCCTATGCCCAAGCACGTTTCCCTCATTCTCTCAACAGGTATTGATTCTGAGAGTGCTCCCCAATAAACGGCCTGCGTGCAAATCTCCATCTCGGGGTACGCCTCCTGGGGAGCCTGAACTGTAAGAAGGTAAAACCATTCTCCATGCTGCAGGCTTCTGATTCCTTCAATTCACTCTCTTCCAGCCTAATCTTCACAATTCGTTGCCTTATAATCTTGTTTTAGACCTGACAAAATTGTCAATAGTTTCCCATTACATATAGCAAAAACATGACCTTTTTCTTTTATGATTTAAGACACTATATGGATTTTGGTGTCATCTTTTCTTTTCAACTCTATACCCCTACATCAGATCCCTTTTTCCAGACTACTTATTCTGTTCTATTCTATCATGGTCATTTCCAATTCTGGTCTGGGCCCATGACCAATTTCCTATCTGGATTAACAAGCCTTCACTTCCACCCTAAAACCTAGTCGAATAGCATCTATCCTTTAACACTCAGCCCAATTTTCAATTTCTCCAAAATGCATTTCTTGGCCACCACAGCTCAAAGCAATGCCTGAGCCAACAGTGTGCTGCAACAACCCCGTATAGAGTTGCAATAGCTGATCATAAATTTTCGGGAATTTTGATAGATGGTGGATTTCATGCTAGCATTTAAAATTAGCGATGGTGGGAGTATTTAACACCACAGAAATCAGCAAACACTACAAATGAGGGCTCCTCCCACCGCCTTCCCAGAGAGCCAGTTGTTAAACATTTACTAGTACACCTCTGAATTTCTCCTTCCTATTACACGCAGACTCTACTGCTCATTTGGCAGTAGATTTTAATCCTTTCTGATATGCAGATTTTGGTAGCCATGACATCCCAACTAGACAGGATCATTTTTATGGCAGAGAGGATATTTTACACTAACTCATAAACGTTTTCCTCAGTGCCTTTTCCATAATAGTAATTCAATAATTGTTTTTTTAAGAACAATGTACCCCTCAGATTCATCTTGCACAGAGAACTCAGGGAAAAAATAATAAGCAAATGATGGACATGAGATTTATTTTCTAAATATATAACTCCTCTATCCTTTCAATTATTTAGCCCCAGCATTCTCCTATATTTTTATTTCAGTCACTATATCATGGGCTTTTCTCAAATCCAATATAAAAGCACTCTATAGTTTTCAGTTTATATTACTTTTTCCTGATAAGTTATTTTCTTCACATATGTATTTGTTCCTTATTTAATAATTGAGCCTTCCTTGAAAGGAACTTTTTTAAAATTTATTTTGTAAAATGTATGACTCAAGGCCTTTTTCTCCCTAGACAATCATTCTTTGATCAAAGATGTCACTTGTCACTCTCCTGTTTCACCTTTTTGCCTCTTAGGAATGGATTTTTAATACAACTACCAATATTCTTTACTTGCTCTTTAAGAGAATTAATACAAAATAACAGTTGACATCAGTTATTATGGTCTTCCAAGAGAACAATAGAAAAATAAAAAAATTTATTTGCCTTTCTTTTCGCTGACACTCTGCGCTGTGGCTGGTCGCTGCTGAGACAGGGGACGTCTTGCATGTCACTTTGGATTCATGAACGCTGTCAAGCAAGCTGTTCTTCTGCCGCAGGCTCCCAGGCTGTGTGCTGTCAGCACTCTCACGCACTGCTGGGTCAGCATCACAATGGAAGCCGCTCTTCCTTATCTCGCTCTTGGGACCAGCGGGCTGAGCCTCTAGGATCGGAGAGCCCTGTGTGACTTAGGAAACCAGGTGTGACTTGGGCTGCAGGCACCTGGCATGTCTCTTTTCAGTGGTACTGTGCTTACCTACTTCTGACGATGTGGCAGGACAGCATTACTGACACTCGCTGTCCTGCCCCTTAGACAAGCTGCTTGGCTCTCGTCCCCCACTTTTCACACTTAATTCCCTAAATTGATGCTTCAGCACTCACACCAGATATTGGAGAGTTTGCAGGGGACACAGAGTATACTACTGCATGCATATTTTAAAGCTTCAAACTCTGTTCTCACATAGCCATGTGGACCAAATCCCCCGTATATAAAGACCATGCTTGAGATTTCACTGTTGTGTTTTTCTGGAATATTTGGGCAGCACTGGATCATTTGGGACTAGAATATGAGCAAAGATGATGTGCTAGAACAAGTGGTGCCATACGTGTCAAAATGACCACCACTGCTGGAGGATCTCTTAGCCCAGAGCTCCCACTTCTCACTTCCAGAGTAAAATATAGGACCATATTTTGCTTACATTAGGAATAAGTAAAAAGAGAGAGAGAGCAAGCAAAATTGAGCCAAGAAACTAGAACACTTGACTATATGTTAAGTTCTGTAACTACTTTTGCTGTGATGCTTTTATATTACCTTTGACAAGTGACTTAAGCTTTCTCTGTTCCAATATATTCCCTGTTGCCCAGTTAGGATGTTTTTCTTTAATTCTATTCCTCAGAGTGATTGTAGGAGTAAGATAACATTATTGAACTTTTGGAGCTACTGATATAAGAGACATCTGAGAGAATGAGTGACCTGTCTCAATCTGAATGTTAGTGGTCAAGACATTTACAGGGGGCTGGCCCTATGCCTAGTGGTTAAGCTTGGAGCACTCTGCTTCAGCAGCCCATGTTCAGTTCCTGGGTGTGGACCTACACCACTCATCAGCAGCCATGCTCTGGCAGCAACCCACATACCAAATAGAGGAAGATTGGCACATATGTTAGCTCAGGGGGAATCCTCCTCGGCAAAAAAAAAAAAGGACATTTACATAAAAAATAATCCTTGGACTTCTAGTTTTCTCTCCAACATGTAAAGAGCTTAGAAGTCATCACTCCCATAATTACAACAAGAAAAAGCTGAGTAAACTGAAAATCAATTACTTTTCTTCGACTCTTCAGAGAACTGAGGCTGCAGGGCAAGTCATCACACCAAAATCTGGAGAAACAGTGCATCTAGAGAGTCACATCTGAGATCTGCCTAGATGGTCCAAAGCTGCAGGAGCCATAAGCTGGTAGGAACACTTCAATGGTAATTTTGATGAATTGCTGGAGGTGGAACTCCTGTGTGCCACAGTCTTAGTGGGGCCCCCTACACTGTCATGAGTTTTACCTCTAAGAACCTCACCAGGTTCTTATAGTGAAGATCTAAGAAAGAAACCTCATAACTCTAGCAGGAGGAAGGGAAAATAATCATTATGGAATATACCCAGAGTGTTCTCCATAACAAAATCCTATTCTCCAGGGGAAAAGAATTTGCCAGAGATTTATGCCATTTTAGGGAAAGACATTCTTCGCATTCCATCCTGCTCTAGCTTTCCTGTTTCACCTAAGGGGAGAAAAATATATTCAACAGGGATCAGTGCCTCAAGAAAATATATTGGGAATGCTGCAGGCAATGAAAAGAGTAGGGGACAGAGGGGAAAAAACTAGACTCCTAGAGATATGATTGTGAATGGCACAGCCCTGAGACACAGGACCTCTAAATGGCTGAGATTTAATCAGAAGATTATAGAATGCCTCCTCTCCACACTGGCCACAACTGACCAGCACACCAACAGGGCTCAAGTATAACAACAGTGTATAGCTGAAAGGGCTGCAAGATCCAGACTCTCTCTGAGGAGAAGTACTTAGGGAAGCCCAAAGTTGAGAAGAGAGACAAAAACAAGAGCACTAAAGGAATTCGAACACTTTGGCATCTATAGCTACAGCAAACATTAAAAATAGCCCTACTCCTAATGGAGTAACACAAATGTAAAACTATTTACATAAGTTCCTCTTTCCAGTACAACATATCTAGGTCTCAACAAAAAATTACAAAGCATGCCAAAAAAGAAAGAAAATAACAGTCTGAAGAGACAAAGCAATCATCCGAACCCAACTCAGATACGATACACACATTGGAATTATTAGACATAGAATTTAAAATAACTGTGATTAATATGTTAATGATTTTAATGGAAAAAGAACAAAATGTAAAAACAGATGAATGATGTAAGCATAGAGATGGAAACTCTCAGAAAAATAATAAAAATAAAGGTTAGACATCAAAATTACTATAACAGAAATGAAAAGACCTTCTATGGGCTCCTCAGTAGACTCAACACAGAAAAAATCAGTCAACTTGAGTACACATTAGTAGAAGCTTTCTTAAATAAAATGCAAAGAAAAATAATGAAATAAATAGAACAACATACCTAAGAACTCAGGGATAATTTGAAAAGGTGTAATATATGCAGAATTGGAATTCCAGATGAAAAGAGAGAACAAAACAGAAGAAATATTTGATGCAGTAATTGCCAACAGCGTTCCAAAATTAACGAAAGATACCAAATCACAGATTCTGGATTTGCTCAAAGAAAAATAAGCAGGATAAACACCAAAAAGAATCACATCTAAGGATATATTCAGAGTTCAAAAAAACAAAGAAAAGAAAAAAGCTTGAAAGAAGACAGAAGAGAAAAATACCTTATCGATAGAGGAATAAGGATAGGAAGGACAGGGACTTATCTGCAGAAACCATGCAAATAATATGAGAGTGGAGTGAACTACTTAAGTATCAAATTAAGAAAAAACAAAAGCCCAGCAACCTAGAATTGTACATCCAAAGGAATTATCCTTCCCAGAATGAAAGGAAAACAAAGACAAGTCCGACAAACAAAAACTGAGGGAATTCATCGCCAGCAGACTTGCCCTGCAAGAAAAGTTAAAAGAAGTTCTTCAGGCAGGAGGAAAATAATTTAGGTCAGAAATGTGTATCTACATAAAGAAAAGAAGCACATTGGAAAGAGAATAAATAAAGATTAAAAAAACTTTTATTTTTCTCATTCTTAATCTAAAAGAAAAATGTCTTTTCAAAATAATTATAGTAACAATGTATCGGGTGATTATAGTATATAAATAAATAAAGTGAATTACAGCAATGTCATAGGGACAGGAGGGAGGAATTGGAAATACTCTGTTATAAGATACGCGCACTACTCATTAAGTGGCATGGTGTTATTTGAAAGAGGATTTAGATTACTTAAAAATGCATATTGTAAAGTCTAGGGCAACTACTAAAAAAATAAACAAAGAAGTATAATTGATATGCTCCATATGCTAAGAGAGTAGAGAAAGGAAATCATATAAAATGCTCAATTAAAACCAGAGGGTGAAGGAAAAAAACAACAAAGAACAAATTCAATGAATAGAAAACAGTTAAAACATGGTAGATATTAATGTGACTGTATCAATAAATCACTTTACATGTGAATGATCTAAATAAACTAATTAAAAGGTGGAGATTGTCAAAGTGGATTAAAAAAAGCCCACTCACATATATGTTGTTTACACAAAACCCACACTAAAGATAAAGACTAAGGTAAGTTATAAGTAAAAAGATGAAGAAATAAATGCCATGTGCCATGCTAACACTAATCAAAAGAAAGCTGGAGTAGTTATTTTAATTTTAGACAAAGCAGATTTCAAAACAAAAAAATAGATCAGAAATAAAGAGGGGCATTACAGAATGATAGGAGTAAAATTTCCGAGAAGACCTAACAACCCTAAATGTATTTGCACCTAACAACAAAACATTACAAATGTGAGGCAAAAAAGGATAGAACTGAAAAGATAAATAGATAAACACATTACTATAGTTGGAGAATTCAGCACTTATCTTTTAATAATTGATACATCCAACAAGCAGAAAATCAGTAAGGATATAGTTAATCTGAATGGTACTATCAACCAACTTGATCTAATTGGCATTTATAAATTACTCCATCAACAACTGTGAATACACATCTTCTAAAAGTCATATGGAACTTTCACCAAGATAGACAACATTCTGGTCCAGAGAATGTATGTTAACAAATTTAACAGAATAGAAATCATAAAAAGCATGTTCTCACACTGAATGGAATTAAACTAGAAATCAATAACAGAAATTTAGCTAGATAATCCAAAAATATTAGGAAAGTAAACAACACACTTTCAAATGTTCCATGGGTTAAAGAAGAAATATCAAGAGAAATTAAAAGTATTTTGAATTAAATGAAATAAGAAAACAATTTATAAAAATTAGTAGGATGTAGCAAAGGTGGTGCCTAGACAGAAGTTTTTAACTCTAAATGTATATATTAGAAAAGAAGAGAGATCTAAAATCAATAATTACAAAGAGTGAACCTTAATGTATGCAAATTTTAAAAAATGATTTAGAAGGTTGAGAGAATTACAGGATGTAATGTAGAATGTGAACAAGAGTCTAACCGTATTACAAATATATGAAACAACCTCACTGAAGGGCCGGTGGTGATACTGACCTAAGCAACTGTGGAAATGAGTGGTGTCTGTAAAGCTAAAGGCTAAAGGAACTGTGCATATGCACTATATTCTAGTTGATAAAGTTATTTCACATGGGAACACAGGTTAACAATTCTGATACTGCTATACATATATACTGGAACTGAACAATTAAGTAAATGGGAACCATATGGTGGGAGCCAGGTTTCCCAATGTTGGAATGGGAATTTACAGATAAGCAAGGGGAGGAGGCTAGAATAACCCATGTGTAATGGATTAGAGTTGGGGACATCAATATGAACTGATTTAGCTTAATATAGCTTTATTTTGGCTTATTATAGACATAGATGATTACATATAGAAATGTTTATAAATATACATATACACACTTCAGTATTCATACATATATTTTTTGACTCTGTGAGTGAGAAGACCTGGAAGCAAAGATATCATAATAATAACTATCACACTTAATGCCTAGATGTTGATTTCTAATATCATTCTCAAACAAAAGAAACCAAAGCTCCTTAGAGAAATGGCTGAATATAGGACTGAGGCAGAAAATATACAAGATGAGCCTGGAGCATCCTGTAGTGCCAGAAAGTAAGGAAGTACTAAAACGAATGAGTGAATAAGTAAATAAATAAATAGCAAAGATGAGGGTATATCAAAGCGACACAGGAGCCAACCGAAAGGGCTCCCAATGGCTGAGTAGTAAAATAAAGCAGTACTGAATTATAACCCAAAGTACGAAAGAAATATCCATGCACCCTACTGATATAAATAAATGATTGAACAAAATAATAAATGGAGGAGAAGACAGAAAATCTCCCACGTAAAACAATCGCACATAATATATGTAGATATTCTACCCTCATGTAAGGGGAGCATAACTTCACTGTGTGCTGCACACAGTAAATAAAGTACAGAAAGGCAGGAGAGGGGAACTTGAGAAAAGTGACCTCAGCCAAGTGATCAAGGTCAACACCAACAGTGATAAGTCATGATGATATTACGTATCCTTGATACCACGTGATGAAAATGCTACTTTATATCTTCTCTGCCTCCCCAAAATCCACAACCCCAGTCTAATCACGAGAAGAACATCAGATAAATCCTAACTGAGGGACATTCTACGAAATACCTGACTGGGACATCTCAAAAGTGTCAAGGTCATGGAAAAAAAAAAAAAGGTAAATCTCAGAAACTGTTGTCAAAGAGAAAACTGCACCAAAGAAAGTGAAACAAGCAAGAAAGACTTTATTCAAGACTATCGCAATAGGGAACAGAGACTGAACTCAACTCCAGTGAAACAAAAAGCAGGAGAGTTTTTAAGCTCTGGGGTGAACTAGTGGAAAAGCACTGGAAGACGTTAGGGGAGAGGTTGATCAGTGGATGTGTCAAGCGCATTGAGTTTGCAAATGTTTTTCTCCATGATTAGGCCATCTGTGCTTGCTAATTGTTGCCTATGAAGTTAGGTTTCTACTTTCCTATAGAGACTGGGAGATGGGGGTGCTAAATCCTTCCTTGTTTATATTTCAAAGAGATGGTTCCCAGGTCCTTGAGAAAGACGTTACTAGATTGTAATATTGGCAAGAGGCTGGGAGAAGATTTATATTTACATTTCAAAGGGGCAATGAAAACATTTACAATTGCATGTTTTCTGAAGCAAATTCTCTAAGAAAAGGGATATCAGGGGCCTATCATCAAGAAGAAATTTGTCTAAAGTTTAGTTAAACTGGGGAGAATGTCACTATCAAAGCCAAGAGAAGCCTAAGGAGACACGATAACTAAATGTAACATGATATCTAGAATAACAGAAACAGAAAAAAGAATAAAACTAAGGAAATCTGAATAAGGTATGGACTTTAATTAATAATGTATCAATTTTGGTTCATTAATTATACAAATGTGCAGTAGTAAAGTAAGATGTCAGGAACAGGAGACATGAGTGTGAGGTTTATGAGAACTCTCTCTACCATCTTCACTTTTTCTGTAATTCTGAGACCACTCTAAAATTTAAAGTTTATTAAAAATAGTAATAACTGCTCACTGTTATGGGCCTCTGGACCTGATTTTCTTACTGTTTAAAGAGTGCATTTGTTCTATGACAGCCACAGAATACAGTAATCCGGGCTGTTCTCCATGTGGCAGGCGGTTGAATCATTGTTTTGTACAAGTAGGAGCGCTGGAGGGAAGGAAACTTGCTCAGAGGAGGAAGGCTCTATGTGAAGAGTTGCTGAGGTCTTGTTTGAAGTAAGCACTAAAAGATAAACTTCATCCTAGGAAGAGTCTAGGTGAATTTTCAGTTTGTTAAACATTGGGGTGAAGTATTGGCAAAGCAGAGTTTATTATCCATTCACTGCTTCCACTTTCGCCCTGCCTTAAGGGCAGACATTCAGGGATCCAAACCATGGAAGGCAAAGCTTAAGGTTTAGGAAGCTCCATAAAGACAGACCCAGAGGAACTAGAAGGATGCCAGGTTATGTTGCTAGATGCCAGCTGTGGATATGTTAGGAGGAAGCTCAAGCAGCTGACAACTATGCCCGAGCCCAGTAAGTTAATACGTGTTTGCATAAAATGCCTGCCAGACTGGGCTAGGCTGGCCTGGGCTGGGATGGGCTAAGCTGGCCTGAACTGCCCCTGAGCTTCTGATTTAGTGACTTACTGATCACTGGGAAAGTCTGAAAGAGACAGACAGGCTACTTCAACTAAACTGTTCACAGCAGTTTGTTGGTTTTGGGGTTTTTTTTCAAGGTAACAGCACATCTTTCCTTTTGGAATTTCTCCTACAAGAAATGGTATACTGCATATAAACTGTAATATTTTTAAAGAATTATTATATCACAGTCATGTCTTCTGGTTACAATGTTGACAGCATAACATGCAACTTTGACACTAACTGAAGGAAGCTTGGTTGATGTTAATTACAAAGTGTTAGCAAGTTAAATTTTGTCAGTATCAGGACATCGTGATCTATTTTCATTTTCTTAATGGAGTCTAAAAAGGCACAAGGACATAATGCAATTTTATGAAGAGATTGATATTTTAGTGGTTCTCCCATAGAATTCTCATACTACTTGGTCGTAATTTGATTACAGCATTTACAGCACTATATTTTGTGGGTTTTGTTTATTTTCGTTCATTTAGTTTTATTTGCTTGCTTCCTACTCTAAACAGACTATTAATTTTGAAGAAACAGGGCCACTGTTTTATTTACTAAATCAACAATGAAAATATATCTGTTGATAGGACAAAATCAGAAAAAATTGTGTTTTAAGTCAAAATTGTTTCATATTTAATCTTTGATCTATTTCCTCTTTTATTTCCTAATCCTCAAGTTCTCTTCTTTCTACAAATATAGTACCAAGTAAAAATATAATCTATTAGTTCTAATAATTTTTTTAATTAAACTTGATTTACATTCTGACCTTCATTTCATCTTCCTCCAAACATGCTAAGGTAATTATTTACTATTTATTGAGCCCCCCTAGTGTGCACATGAGTTATTGGTATTAATTAAAACACACAACACCTCAATGAAGTCCATAAGCACTTTGCAGAGATCTTTCATCTACCGCTAAATGATACACTACTTAATTATTTTATAAGGACACACTTCCCCAAACGGTAGCAGTCATCCAACAAACAGTTTTATAAGGCTACAAGAAAAATAAAGCTCATTAAAATTTATTGAAATAGCGTGAAATTACTGCAGCATATGGCATATTTATAATTTATACTGCCAAGAATATTTTTTTAAGTATTTTGGAGATCCCAATGCCCAGTGTTCACATTTCAAGTTTCCATCTTTCTCGGAAATCATCATCCTGAGTGACACTATGACGCTTCCTGTCAGAAGGAAACTAGACAAACATGAATTTATATGACAGATTATAATTACCATTGTGTCCCCTGCTCACATTGCTCATCGAGTTTCTTCACTTTTACCAACTGCCTGCTCACTCAGCACTGGTAGAGAAATCTCAGTGGAGGATTATAAATTCTTGACCATTCGATTCAAAATGCCTCAGTCCAGGCTTAAGATAGGCAGGAATTGAATGGACTAGGATCTAGCAGAATCAACAGCCACTCCTCTCCCCAATTTCCTACTCTACTAGATACATATTAATGGCAGAAGAGAAAAAATGAAGTTGACCATGGGAGAAGGGACAGGCCTGCACCCCGCCAGAGCCCGCAGGACAAAGGGGAGAGAAGCTGACCCTCAGGTGATTTTGACGAATCCACAGTACAGAAAACCAAATTCCTCCTTTCCATCCTGATCTCTGACAGGATGGCAATCTCCTCAGAGTCTCCCCACCACTCACGCAGAGAAAGTAAGAGAGGGCTGCATGGGGAGCCAGCCTGCCCCTCCCATGTGACCAAGAATGGCAGAGAAGTGACACTGAGAAGCTGGCAAAAGCACAAGTCTCATAGTTGGGACAAGGGGACATTGCAGTGGCACTTGATGTAGACCTTCAGTGTAAGCACCAAGTGGGGGTGCAGGATCCCTATACAAATCACTAGAAAGAAAAGAACAAGATGATATGACTGACTATCCCAATGTGTGACCAGGGTGGGCAAAGGGTACCTATGGACCAGATGCCCCCTCTTCACCTACCAACACATCTTCGCATGGCAGAAAGCCTGGGTTCAGAGGTACTTTTGCAGGGGAGGAAAAGGAGAGAGAAATTTTAACTGTCTAAGTTAGATTTGAAATTACTAAGACAAATTTTGAAATGTTGGAATTTCCTCAGGAGATCATAGATCAAGCCTTCTTCCATCAAAGGGAATGAGAACTCCAAGTAGTACTAAGTTCAGGCATAGGAAAACAAATCTTTACCATTTTGTTCATGAGCATACGCTGTAAAATTGTAGCCAGCACTTATAACAATAATAATAAACTTTATTTATCAGAAACATAAAAGCTTTTAACTGCTTCAAAGCTCTTTCTCTTTCTATATGTGTATGTATATATATATTTATAGTTTTATATACTATATATATATAGTTTTCTTTGTTGCTCCTAATAATATGGCAAGGTAATTAAGGAAGAGAGTATTAAATTGTCCCCTAGAGAACAATGTAGGACTAACAAGTGATTTCCCTAAGGTCAATCTGTTAATCAGTGGCGTGAGACAGACCTAGAACCTTGATCTTTGACCATGAGACTGGTTCTCTCAATACTTTACCAAAACGTCACCTGCATTTGAAAGCTTAAAAAATCACTGGGCTAAATTGTAAAATAAATTGAGACATATGCCATCCCTAGAGGTAAATTATGCTTCTGACCAACTCCAAGGGAAAATGTCCTGGACACAGCTATTGCAGGGCAGGCTGGATCTGATTAATCACTGCCCAACTAAGCATTTAGATCCACTCATTCGCGGACAGGCACAAGAACAGATGTAATATTTTACTCCTCTGGGTTTCCAAGGACAAAAGAGTACACAGAAGAATTAATCAAACAAACCCAAAATAAACTATTCATTTAAAATTACATATTGTACTCACATTAACAGAAAAGAATTAGCAAAAATTATATGTTGCAACAATACTAAACATCTTGTCTCTACAAACTCTAGTTTTAGGTATATAACGGAATGATAGATTTATTAAAATTATCTACAATTGCTGCTATTCAGAAGCTCAGCAATTTCTCAAATGTCATAATAGTTTGAAAGGCAATGACTCTATATGTCCAGTTGTCAGAGTCAAATCAAGTTCTATCAAGGTATAGTCCACTGCATCTTCCCAAAGATCAACACTCTTTCTTCTCAAGTAAAAGGAATAAAAGTATTTTCTTCTGGGAGTTGGTGAGGAATCACACTTTAAGAAACAATTCAGGGGCTGTCCTGGTGGTGTAGTGGTTAAGTTCTCGAGCACCGCTTCAGCGGCCCAGGGTTTGCAGGTTCGGATCCAGGTGCAGATCTATACACCACTCATCAAGCCATGCTGTGGCAGCATCCTGCATGCAAAATAGAGGAGTATTGGCACAGATGTTAGTTCAGTGATAATCTTCCTCAAGCAAAAAGAGGGAGATTGGCAACAGATGTTAGCTCAGGGCCAATCTTCCTCACCAAAAAAAAAAAAAAGAAGCAGCAATTCAACCACCAAAAATTGGTAAGGTCTGGGGCCCACCTGTGGTGTAGCGGTTAAGTGCATGTGCTCCACTGCTGGTGGCCCAGGTTCAGATCCCGGGTGCACACGGATGCACCGCTTGTCAGGCCATGCTGTGGCGGCATCCCATATAAAGTAGAGGAAGATGGGCACAGATGTTAACCCAGGGCCAGTCTTCCTCAGCAAAAAGAGGAGGATTGGCATGGATGTTAGCTCAGGGCTGATCTTCCTCATAAAAAAAATAAATAAATAATAAGAGGTAAGGTCTGTATAATCATAAAACTCTTCAGAATGTCTCCTAAGGAAGCAACTGGCTTTGTCAAAGTGGCTTGAAAATCCTGTTTTAAGGGTTGGGGAATCCCTTGAGGAATGGAAATCACAGAATCCAAGAAAGCTTCAAGAGCCAGAATATTCCAGGTCTGTAAGTTAAGTTTCTCTTGCCCGGGTGGTGCTGAAGAGCGCTGCCAACATTTGACTCTGTAACTTTCTTTTGTTTATGCTTCCTGAGCAGAGCAAGCCTCTCCTTCAATTAATATCCCTTTTCTTTATATATGTTGATACATTCATTCAGGTTATAATCAAGTTTTAAAGCCTTGGGTTTTCTTTATACTTATACATTTTGGTCTACCCTGCATTAATTTTCCAATTAAACTCTCAGAAGGCAATTGTGGTTTTTTTCCCCAAAATCTTAGAAGAGTCTCATTGAGACTCCTATACATTGACCATAGCACTAAAATACCAGTCAGAATTCTGGTCATGGGATTAAGAGGCCATTGTGTATGTGAAGAAGGAAAAGGATAATAACAAACGGTAATAAAAATGGTGATAATAATAACAATAATAGTACCAGACATACGTTTAGTTCTTAATAATGACAAAATGTATTCACAAACATTATCTCATGTAGAAGAAATAAAATACAGCCATAAATCTAAGAACTACTTAGGACATCCATGTACCTCATAAGAGTACATGCTGGTTAATGAGAGAGAGAACACCGTTGAAGATCTGGCCTTGTGACATGCTAAACATCACCATAACCTGTGACGCAGGGAAAGTGAAAGGCACGAAGTCTAGAAAATCTAGTCTAAGTTCATCTAGAGGACAAGGCATAGTAACCAAGGATGGACTTTCCAGTCATGGTTCAGGGAAGCTGAGTACACCAGGATTCCAAGTAAAAGAAATACAATCACTCAACATTAGGTGGAGCATAATAGTAGGAATTCCACGGTAAAATTACGTGGAAGTTCATCATTTTGAAATGGTTTTTGATGCAGATAGTAACAACTAAACTAATTGAGGATTTTATTATTCATTTAACTAGAAGTCCAGAAGTAGGCAGTCTAAAGATTGATTCAGACACTCAGCAATGTCACCAAGTACCCAGGCTGTTTGCGTCTTTCTCTTATTATCTATCTATCTAAGTATCAACCCACACTTTCCCCTCCTGCCACAATGTGGCTTCCCTGGCGTCAAATATCATTTTAATGTTCCAAGCAAGAAGGAAGGCTTGGGGGGAGGCTTTTTTCTTGTAATTTTGGAATGAAATCTCCTCAACAGAGTTTCTGAGCGTTTCATTGGTCAGAATGAGATCACATGACCACTCAAGGCCAATTACTGGCAAAGGGGAATAGAATTTCCATAACTGATTTAAATCGACCATTACTCATCCCCTAGAGACGGTCAATAGATGAGTTGAGATAGAGATTGAAAAAGGAGAGGATGTGAAGAAAATTCTTTCCCCCTTTCTTAGGACTGAAATTTTGAAATAAACTTTAGTGCCCTACCTCCTCCTTCTGTCTCCCTTCTCCCTCTCATTATCCTGTGGTGGCCAGCACCCTGCTCTCTGAGAGTGCACAATGGATGCCTGCCTCTGCCCTCTGAGAAATCCATGTTTGGGAGAAGTGGTCCCATTCTGGATCAATTTTGAAAGTAGAATATTTACTGAAGGATTAGATCTATGGTGTGAAAGAAAGAAAAGAGTAGAGGATGAACTCAAGTTTGGGGCCTGAACAGCAAGAAAGCCAACAATGAACATGGGAAAAATGAGAGGAATAGACATTCATCTCTCCCTCTCAACATCAAGGCCCACAGAGACATGAAGCTCTCTGTTTGTTTGATTTTTTTTTCTTTATTAAAGTTATTTTTTCTTTATTAAAGGCACCAGTCATTTGGGGGCAGAACTCAGACCAAGGAAAGCAGTGATCATCTGCAAAGACCACTGAGGGTTTATACGCCAAGAACCTGGAGAAAAGAATAAATCATTTAAGCAAGGTCCTGAGATTGAAGAATAAGGAAAAAAGTGAATGAAAATGTTTAAACATTCCGACAAATGTTTTGTTATTCCGACATAGAATAACAAAATAATGAATACATTTTAACTTTTTCTTAGTCTCCAATGCTGTTCTGCCTCCATTATTTGTACTCTAAAGTGATCCCCTTATCAGGCATTTCTTCCAATCAAATCTAAAAACGGGAAAATAACATCTTTTAAGCTTTTAATCTGATCTTAAACAATTGAGACTTTTTCCCACTGTTGTTCTTTTGAAATATTATAATATAATAAAATCAAGGAAAGTCAGATTCTGAAGTCCATAGAGGAAAAAAAATGAAATAATACCCTTTTGTTTTTTTCTCTACCTTTCATAAGTCATGCTGTACCCGTTACTTAAGATTCTCTGAATGAATGGCACCAAGAATGACTCCATAAAATCAGTAAAACATACACTGCTTAATTCCTGTCAGAGGCACCGTCAATACAGGAATATATTACCATTCAATGAAGTTTCAACTGCCAGCTACTGAGATGACCAAGATAAATAGCCAGCATCATCTTAATCTTCAAAAGGTACTTGTTCCTACTGTCATGAAAAATTCCTTCTCTCATGTGATGGAGTTTACCCTGTAAATTAAATCTCTCAAGTAATGGAAGAAATAACCCATGACACTAGTGAGGGAAATTAAATTAGAGTCACTAATAGCAGGTCAGCACAGTCGGAGCAGAGGTAATGGAAGTGACCACATGAATGATAAGTAGGTCTTTGCGAGGCTGTGACAACTGTCTCCCGGAGAGTGTGACGAGCATTCATCTAGGTGGCAAGCAATTCACAGTCAAGACACTAACATGTTTATAGTGCAGCTCGACCCCCATCTATGCCAAAGCATGTCAACCTTTCTGAGGAGGATGTTCTAATTCCCTGGTGAAGGCCGTTAGGAAGAGTTAAAAACGAGGCTCCCTGTTTTCTGGGTAAATCAATTTCTCATCACCTAGAAACATTTCTGGCCAGAGCAGATGACCTTTAGAGACAATAAGAATCCCAGAACTATACTTAAATAACTTTATTTCTAAAGTGTTAGATGGAAACAAAAGCAAAATTGTTCCACAGTTCAACAATCAGAGGTTGGCTAAAACAAATGGAGTTAGTTTAGCTCAGTTGTTAAGGCTTGGAGAGCATGGTAATGCCAATGACAGAATAAACTATTATGTGGGAAAGTTAAAATGGTACTCTGCACTTTATAGGTAGCCCTTCTGGACCTCAGCTGTGATTTACTTTCTAACACCCAATCGAGATCACTGAACTTTTGATATAAACACAATAACCGAGTAAATAACACAGCTGCTGAAAATGCAGACAAGAGCAGGAAGGAGGGGTGGTGAAAATGAGGAAGAGAGCAGTGAAGAGTGACTTCTAGAAAACCACTGACGGTCTGATGGCTGCAATTTAATCTATTCTATTAAAATATTTTTTACTAAGATCTCAGATTATAAATGATAGAATCATGGCAAATGACCATTTTTAAATAGGGGAATGTCTGTATTGCCTGAAACATTGTTTTGAGGATCAACAGACTAAAATGTGCACTTATACATATCTGAGATAGTAATGCTATATTCGTTATACTTCAATGCTTTTCCTAAGTGTACGTCCCTCGAGTCACTGGTTTACAAAGAAAAATCACCTTTGCATGCCCTCTATTCTATTTGCTTTAGTTAGATAGTAATTAGGTATTGCTGGTTGTAATATTCAGTATTTTTTATTATTTGCATTAAAAACAGAAAATAAAAAAGCAGCAAGAATAGAAAGTCACTTATTCTAAGTTAATTTTTTACTTTTAAAGTAAAAGTTTGTTTCTAGGTATATAAAGCAATATAAAATTTTTTTTTATTTTTAATAACTTGATCTTTGCACAATTAATCAAGAAGAGCACAAACTTTGGATTTTTATAATATTATGCTTCATAGGTATATGAAGTCGGTCAAAACCATAGCTCTTGAGTGAGGAAAACGAACACGAATGGCAAGTTGAAACTGTTTAATAGAATAGAAATCTTTATAGAATATCATTTTGGAAAACATGTGGCCTGCACATGTGTTTGTTTTTTTTTTGTCTACAACAGTAGATAGTTGTACGTCACAGCTGCACATCCTTCTAGTTGCTGTATGTGGGACGCGGCCTCAGCATGGCTGGAGAAGCGGTGCGTCGGTGCGCGCCTGGGATCCAAACCCTGGCCGCTAGCAGCGGAGCGCGAGCACTTAACCACTAAGCCACGGGGCTGGACCCACATGTGTTTGAATTTAGTAAAGCAGGCAGCACGAACTTCATGGAATATTGTGAATCAATGGCTAAGCAATATACCAGGTGATGAGTTCTGAGCCTCACCCTCTTGTTAATTTCCTATGTTACCAGGTCAAGTTATTTGTTTCTCTGGGTCTGTTTTCTCAACTGTAAAGTGAAATTATAAAAAAAAAAAATCTTATCAAATCTATTTAGAAATGGAATTTTACATGAGTATTTTGGGTGTGCTGAATAAAATTCATTAATTTCACAGCTGATGCCATTATTAGTAATAAACAAAGTGGAGCTGTGAATTTAAGTGCTGTGAAATATAAATGGGCCCATATTTAGTTCCAAACATGCACACAGTAATTAACATTTCCTCCAAATCCAACTGACTGGTTCTTACGCTTAATCAAATGAAGGAAGAAAGGGGTCCCCATTTAGCAAAGGATAACATTATTTCTTTGAATTATTCATTTTCATTTACTGTTCTATTTTTATCAAAATAGAATACTGAAAAATAGGGATCTTTCAGATGTTAGTAGCAGTTTCTTAAAATAGCGTGTCTTGCCTTTCACATGGTAAAAATATCTCTAAGCCTCGATTGTGATGCCAAATCAAATCAGAAACTTAGTAAAGAATATAAAATTGGAGAAAATAAATCTTTACTTCTGTATGGGCAAAGATATAAATATACTTATATATTTATATTTATTATAACTTTTTGCTTTCTTTATAGATCTTTCCTCTTTCAAATGAACTGAGCAAGACTGATTGGTCCTAACCAGATTAGTTTTAAAATTAAATGAAGAATTCTTATTTGTGGCAGGTAGAATCAATTTCACTTGCTAATGATTTGGATGTGAGAAGTGAGGGAAAAAGAAGTCCAGATTCCTCCTAGATTTTTGACTTGAGCAACTGCATAGGTAATACTGCTATTTACTGAGATGGAAAAGTAGGGGAGAAAGAAATTTGGGCTAAGGAAAGGGAAATCTGTTTTGGAATAAGTTAAGCTTGTGATGCCTTTCAGGCATCCTATGAAAAGCAGGGAGTTGGATACCTGATTCTGGAGTTGTAGAAAATTGTCAAGACTAGGTTATTGACATGGACGCCATCAGCATAAGGATGGTATTTAAAGTAGTGGAGCATGGTGATCTTACCTAGAGAGAATGTATACAACAAAAAAAAAAGAAAGAAAGGACCCAAGACAAAGCCCTGGGACTCTCCAACTTCAGACATCACAGAGGAGGAGCCAGCAAAGGAGTTGGAGAAGGAACATCCAATGAGGTGGATGAAAAAACAGAAGCCGGAGTAAGAAAGTTTCAAGAAGGAAGTGGTTAACTCTGTTGAATGCTGCTGACGTCAAGATACGGAGAGAGAAATTTGGCAACTTGGTGATCAGTCACAGGAGAATATCAGACGTGAGTAGTAGTTAGAATGGATCAAAGAGGTGATTTGTCAGAGACAATGACTATAAACAACACTTTCAAGAAGTTTGCTTTGAAGACAAGCAGAGAAATGGGGTAGTAGCAACAGGAAAAAAGTTTTTACTTAGTTTTGTTTGTCTTAATATAAGCCATGCTGATGTTACCTGGTGACCAAGATGCCTTACTGTTCCTCTCAGCTTGACTAAACTTTAGACAGGCTTCTACCTCATAGGCCTCTGATCTCCCTTTCTTAGAGCATTTACTTTAGACAACTTTTAACTATAAATTCTTTCTCTGGCCTTTTGAGATGTAAATCTTTTTAAAAGCTTCTTGTCAGTTTCACCACCCAGGACTGTCCTTTCCCAGGTCAAGGACCTGGGAGCCAATTCTTCGAGATGTAATCCAGGAAGACAGCATCCCTCTCTCCTAGTTTCTGTGAGAAAGTAATAGCCTAACTTCAGTGGGGCACCTTGCTCCAAGTTGCAAAACTGTCTTTTGTCATAAAGATATGTAAAGTTTATTAGCAAATACAGATGGCCTATGACTTCCCCCTAACATCCTCCAATACTTTTCCACCAGGTCACCCAGCCTTTAAATAACCCATTACTCTGTTTTGGTGGAGTTGAGTTTTAGCCTCAATCCCCTGTTGCAAGAGCCTTGAATAAATTTTCCCTCACCTGTTTAACTTTGTCTAGTACAATTTTTGTTGTGACACTCTCTGACCTTCCAGATTCACTCTCCACTTCCTCTACCTACTCAAAGTGCTCTCTTGCCCTTTATCTTCCTTTGGGTTCTGCCAGTGGGGAACATGGGCTGGAGATGTCAGAGGAAAGGGGGAGAGAGAGGAAGGAAGACTTTCATCACGCCGCCTCGATCACTCCCTATGAGATCACAGAGGGTTGGCTGTGTCCCATCCCTTAAACAGGGTCAGGACTGCTTTCAGGCAGCTTTCTCCACACAGCTCACTCTGACTCCGGAATGTAATGACTCACTCCCCTCACCCTTCAGGCCTAGAGCCTTACAAAAGTAAATGTGGGGAGTAGGGGGAGACTTACTTCACTGGCACTGCACTGTCTCTCATAGTGTCCCTGCTACACCCTACCCATACCTGTGTAAATAGTGTCTTCATTAATATTTTCTCAAGTTAGCCAATTGAACTGTGCCATCTGCTTCCTGCAGAGATGCTAACTGCTACATAAGCTAAGAGGAATGATCTAGTGATTGATGACGCTAAAGAACTAGAGGATAGTTACAGGAGCAAAGTCCTTGAGAAGATGCCATAGAATGGGATGCAGAACACCAGTGGAAGGACTGGCCTTGATGGGAGCATTGCAATGGGACAAATGGCAGAAATCATAGGTTCGGATGAAGATTGGCTGGTAGATCTGGTGGTGAGAAGATGAGGAAGTTCAAGTCTGCAGATGTGTGAGGCAAGGTTGAAAACTGAGAGCGAGGCATGGTGGGGGGTATAGGAGCTTTGAAGGGAGCTGCAATGTGGTCTTTGTGAGGCATAGAAGAGCCAAAGCATATTGGCAAGCAAACTACAAGTACAGGTGAATGTTCAGTGCCCTTTGAGATTTGTGTTCATGATTTTGATGGAGACTAATCAGTAGAATTGTTAGATCTTTCCCCTAGACTCAGATTAGGCAGATAGTTGGGCTTAACCAGGGTCAGAGTTTGACTAAACTAGTGTGATAGTAGGAAAGAGAGACAGGGAAGTTATATTGTTTTCAAAGGATTGCAAATAATAATATACCACAGAATATGACCTGGATACAATGGAAAGTGAGGACCCAATATTACATAAGGATATGGTATAACAGGTATAGATGCTTGCAATAGGATAGAGAAAGAAATAATAAAAGTCTGCCCAATAAAACAAGTATTCAATATGGATTTTCTTGTGTCAGAATAAAAAATGAACAAGTTTATTTTATCTTTTAACATGGGAAGGAAACATGTGAAAGCAGACAAACCCAGATGTACTTATTGATCATTTGTGTTTGACTAGAAGTGTGTTAAGAAGCAAATGACTAAAATAGAAGCAAAAGAATGTGTGTATTTCAGTTTTCTGATTCCATTCAACTCCAAAGAAACAAAGACGAGCGGATGGGCCAGAGGCTGCTGAAGATGTAGTCTCTGAGGGGTCAGCATGGACACTTGGAATCCTGATTTCAGCATGATTGCTCTCCACCTGCTTCCGGGGACGGGGCCGCATGGAGAGATGAAGAACTGCTAAGGCACCCTTCTACCTTTGAAAAACATACCCTAAGAAAAAAATCTCTATTTTTTAATGTATGTGTATGTGTATATATATATATATGTTTTTGATGTATGTATATATATTTTATATATGTGTATATATGTGTATTTCCATACACACACACACTCATATATGCATGCATACATACATAAAACAAAATAAAGAACCACCAGAATCAGGACTTAGAGCTTCAGCCTTGGCAAAATAATGGTCAGTATACATGTTTGGATAGGGTAAAACAGCAAGAGCTCGAAGTAGTGTGCCCCAGCTCGCTTAGGACTAGTGTTAGGTCTTCAGTGAATCCAAACTTCAAGAATTCAACTTCTTTAGTGTTAGGTCTTCAATGAATTCAAACTTCAAAGAATTCAACTTCTTCACTGTTACGTGAGATAAATACCTTTGCATTCGCAAGGCTTCAATTTCCTCATCCGTAAAATAAAGAACTGGATTAGATTTTCTTTGAATTTACTTCCATTGTAAATGTTTTAATTCTAAGTACATTAAGATAAAGAAATGAAAGGACATTGATGTTTATAATGAATGATAATACTTGTCACATTTGGGGTGGTTTAGCATCATGGCTAAGGGTAAGGTCCTTGACCAGACTGCCTGGGTTGGAACCCCACTACATCACTTCCTGCTGTGCACTTGGACAAGTTACTTGACCTCTCTAAGCTTCGGTTTCTTTAACTCTAAAGATGGAATAATAACTACATCGTAGAGTTACAGTGAGCATTAATTGTGTTAATACATATAAATTATGTCCAATAGTGCCTGGAACATAGTAAGCATTTGGTAATATTAGCTTTTATTATTATGACTTTTAGAGAGTTTTAAGTAAAAAGTAGTTATATATTATGTAGCAGTAAGTATTTTTGTGGTTAGAAAGTTTTAGTTACTGCTCAGAGTGAGAAAAGCATTAATATTCTTAGAATGGAATTTTAATTCTGACTCTGAGCCTACATTATCGGTGCAGACAAATTAACCTAACCCATTCTAGGTGTTCTGCATCCTCTCCAGAGATTTCTCAGGTCTATTCAGGTCAGGCCTGAGTCATAGTCCATTTTGAAACTCTTTTCTCAACTTCTCTTCCCCAATTCCAGTCCCCTCCCCAGACCTCAGTTGACTCTAACTACCCTGGAAATTTTAAGCAGTATCAGTCACAAAGGCTAGGAGAAGTTTATCTACTATCTCAATTAGAATTTAACAACCTCGTTCTCTGTAGAATGGGGTACCGTGATGTTATTCTATGATCCTGGATAGCAGAGAGTGTTGTTTTTATAGCTAAAAATGCAAATGTGTTTAAATGTCAAATGGGATCTTCCCTACTTCTAGCAACTGAATCCTGAAGTCACACATTCATTAGGTAAATGTATTGGATACATATGCTTTTCTTTTTTCTTTAAATAAATAGATACTACCTAAAAGGAAGTCAGTGATCTATTATACCAATAACTTGCATTTTTTTCGATACATGTGCTTTTCTTTTTTCTTTAAATAAATAGATACTACCTAAAAGGAAATCAGTAATCTATTACACCAATAACTTTCATTTTTTCTGTAGCTTTTAGTCCACTCAAACTAGAGCAATTAAAAATAGTTCCATAAGAAGGAGGTTGAAGCCAGGTACCTGAGGGTTACCGTAGATATTCAATAAGAACATGACTGCCTTTCAACCTTCTTCAATTTGCTGTTTTCTTGTTTAACTTGAGGAGTGGCTCAGGGGTTATGAGGATTTGTGAGCTAGTTTTGCAGAAGAAAGACAATGCCTTCAGGGAGGTTGCGACCACCTGATGGCCGACCCCAAGCCGCCATTGATGCCCAGAAGTCAGATTGCCCATGGGCTTATCAGGAGTGACCTCTTTGTTTCTCTGAAGTTCCTCCTGCCAAGCCCCTTAGCTCTATAAAAACCCTGCTTTCTGCTCTTGTGAAGGCAGATTTGAGCAAACTCATGCTCCCACCTTCTCATTTTGGCCAATTCGAATAAAATCTTTCTCCATCTCCAAGCACCGATGTCTCAGTATTTGGCTTACTGTGCATCAGGCACATGAATTTGAGATTAAGAGGTTTTGGTATCAATTTCGGCCAGCCAGACAGGAGTCTTGTGCCTGTGGCTGGATGGCACTGGTGACGGTTCAAGTGATTGGTGGTCCCCAGCAGCTGCCCAAGTAAGTTTGCCCAGGGACTTCCTCTGCTACTCCCCCCTTCCCACCAGCATCAGCCACCATTGGCACAATGCTCACTTGGAGTGGAGAAATGCATTAAACCTCAGCCTACTTTTCGTCCTTGTGTGGATGCCATTTGTCTTGTCAGATGTGAGTACTTTCAGTTTGGCTTTGCTAGGTGAGTCACTACGACACACACAGTTGCAAATTCCCTGTCTCTCAATTTGCATTTTGAGTGGTTGAAAAGAGGGACGCTCTTTTGGGAGAGATCCAGGGGATTGTTGGGACTTCACCTTCTGTTTTTGTCCTGGAGGAGTCAGTTTTACATTTGCTGGGTGAGTTGCTACAACACACACACGGTCGTCAATTCTCTGTCTCTCCATGTGCATTTTGTGTGATTGACTGAAAGGAGGGCTCTTCGTTTGGGAGAGATCTAGGGGGTGGTTGGACTTCACCTTTTGTTTTAACCCTGCAGGAGTCGGATTTTGTCTCTATGTGGGTGTGTTTGTCTTATGTGTGCGTCAGAAGCTTAAGCTTGTTGGGTTGATTGAAATGGGCATGGCGGTGGTGCGGAGGGGAAGGCAGCATGGAAGGGAAGGCGTGCAGGATGCGGCGTGGGTCAGCCCGCATCCCGTCATGGCAGCGGCAGCCCTAGCCATGGTAGCAGCGGTGGCAGAGGGAAGGGCAGCCTGAGGGTGGACGGGCACCCAGTGTGGGGGGCTCTGTACTTGGCCTGGTTCAGCCCAGCTTGGCCCAGAGGCCATGAGCAGTGGTAGAAGAGGCCTGGCGCCCAGTCACTTTACTGTGAGCTGGACGCTGAGACCAGGCTGGAGCCAGAAGAGCTGTCAGCTTTATGCCAGTACATACAGGCTTCTAAGTCAGGAATGGCTCATCTACAATTGGAAAGCACATCCTAGAGGATTGAAGGCTGACCCAGAGGAAATACCCTCCTCAGAGTGGAGGAAAAGTGAGGCATTCTGTTAACAGCCAGGAAACAAGCAGATAGTGAATATGTCACTGGGTCAGAAATTCGAGGACCTAGTGGGAGGGCTGTGCCAGGGACTGACCCTGGGTGGAATCCCAATGACCCTAATGATCAAGAAAAGCTAGGGCATTTTTGGGGTCTACTTTTGAAAGCCATGCAAACAGTAAGCCAGCCACCTATTAACTGGTGTAAATTAAGAGAGGTTCAAGAAGGCCCTAAGGAAAATCCCTCCACCTTTTTTTTTCAGAAGCTGAGGGACTGCCTCAGGTGATATACAAATTGGGACCCTGAGGTCCAGGGCAATACAGTGGTTCTTAATACCTATTTCATATCTCAAAGTGTTCCAGACATCCATAGGAAGCTCTAAAAGTTAGCTATAGGTCCTGATACTAATTCTGCACAGCTAGTAGAGGCTGCTTTCAGGGTGTTCAACAACTGGAATGAAGATGAGGAAAAGAAGGATGACACAAAGATGCAGAGACAGGCAAATCTACTCGTCATAGCCCTCCAGACTGCTCAAGGTAACTCGAGGGAAAGGAAGATGCCGTGGGTGAGTGATCCCAGGCCCCACAGAGGGAACACAAGGCCAGCAACAAAGTTGGGGGCTCATCAATGTGCATACTCCTGGCAGGAAGGGCATTGGCAGCAGGACTGTCCAAACTGTGTCCAGAGAGGGAGGGGATCGAACGGGACTGGGTCATGCCAACTTCCCTTGACTACAGATGAGATGTGATGGGGCTGTGGGGGTCCCCAGCTGGCTCTAGGAGACCCAAGTGACCTTGGCAGTAGGAGGAGAGCATGTTGAATTCTTGCTCAATACTGGAGCCATATTCTTCATGTTGAACACCCAAAAGGGAAACCTTTCTAAAGGAAAGTGGGACATAAAAGGGGTATCAGGAAAAGGAGAGACCAAAAGGCTTCTGGAGCCCTTGACCTGGGAAATAGGATCAAAAATGCTGAAGCATTCTTTTCTATATGTACCAGAATGCCCTGTTCCCCTTCTAGGGAGGGGCATGCTATCTAAGTTAGGGGCCTCAATAAGCTGGGAACAAGAAAAATAGAGATCTAAGTCCCTGAAGGTTGGGGAGTTGCGCTCATGGTCCTGTTGCAAGATACACCAACACCTGAGAAGGGAGAGATTCCCCTAAATGTGTTAAGCCAAATTAACTCGGAAGTATGGGCATAAGGACAGGTGGGATGAGCAGCCAGTGCCACACCAGTAAAGGTAAAATTGAAACAGATAGTTCACTGGACCCAAGTGAAATAATACCCCTTAAAGCCAGAAGCCATAAGAGGAATCTTTCTTGTAACCAATAGGCTTTTAGAACAGGGATTGGTCAGGCCATGGTGATTCCCATGGAACACTCCCATTTTACCTGTTAAAAGGCTGGGAACAGGGAAATATAGATTTGTTCCTGGATTTAAAAAATGCTTTTGGATCCTCATCCCCCACCACCCCCCAGGTGATGTCTGATCACCCTGCCCTGCCTTCAGCAGGAATCTTGTTAGGTCAATGTGATATTGTGATTTATAATAAGAAATATTATTTCTTTTCATTTCATTTCATTTCTGTGCACTTCATTTCATTTCTGGCACAGAGCTGCTAAAACCCTTGTAATTTCCAATATAAGAGCCATAGGGGCATTTTTTGTTATAATAATTGCTTTTGTCCTCAGTTCCTGAAATATCTCTAAAGCAATAAAGGTGAAATGGGTATCTTTTGTTATTCATAACAAGTCCCTTTCAACCACACCTGAATTTATGTTAATAAGATGACTTCAGGAAAGCCCTTGAGAGTGTGGGCTGGTTGTCAGGGGAACCAACTGTGTGATTAGAGTTGGAACTTGTAGCTCCATCCCCTTCCCCACACCTCTGAGGTGGGGAGAGGAGCTGATGATTGAGTTCCATATGGGGTGGGAGAGCTTCTGGGCTGGTGAACACGTAGTGATTTGAGGAGAGTGGCACGCCCATAGAGAGCCTGGGAGCTCCACGTCCCTCTCCCACATATCTTACTCTATGCGTCTCTTCCATCTGGTTGTTAAGTAAAATGTTTTCCTGTATTCTGTGAGCTGCTCTATCAAATTAATCAAACCCAGGAATGGGGGCATGGGAACCTGTGGTCTGTGGCTGGTTGGTCAGAAGCACAGGTGACAACCTGGACTTGCAATTGGCATCTAAAATGGGAGGCAAAGGGTAATCTTGTGGGATCTGATGCTATATCCAGGGAAATAGTGTCAGAATTGAGTTAAATATGTTGAACTTCTTAGCCAGTGAGGGATATAAAGTGTCCAAAGGGAAGGCACAAATATTTAAAGAGACTGTAAAGTATTTGGGGTTTATCATTTCAAAAGGGCGATGCAGCCTTTCTCGAGAGAGAGAGAGTAAAAACTCATAGGCAGCTACAAGGATTCTTGGGCATGGCTGGGTTTTACAACATTTGGATCCCTAACTTTGGGTTGATTGCTAAGCCTCTCTATGATAAACTACAAGGGCCAGAAACAGACTTTGAATGAGATAAGCTATGTGACTAAGCTTTCACTAAGCTCAAAAACCTGCTAATGAAAGTGCCTGCACTTGCCTTACCAGACCTGAGCAAAACATTTGAAATATAACTCAGAAGGACTCATCCTAGTAGATCGTTCCCAGGTACGGACTCCCACTGTCAATCCAGAGTGACAACAGAGCTGCATTTTATCTCCCAGATAACCCAGGAATTATCAAGAGCCTTGGGGATCACTTGGAAACTCCACACCTCATGGCCGCCCCAATGGGAAAGACTGAAAAGATGCACCAAGAAACTTATTTAACCTGAGACAAGGTGTTGCCCTCTGCTGTTTGGAGGATCTGTGTAGCCCCCCAAAGTAGGCTTCAATTGAGCCCCTTTGAAGTGATCTATGGGAGACCATCCTCAGCTTCACCAACAGGGGGACATAATATACAACAGAAGTAAATAGCGATCAGGTAGCACTTAAAATTTTTAAATGAAATTCTAACTTCTGTTCATGAGTTTGCCTCTCACAGGTCCCTGTTCTCATCCCCTCCACCACATCAAGGCAGGTGACCAGGTTCTCCTTGAGTCTTGGAAGAAGCATGGACCAGAGGACCAACTAACCAGGCCTTCTGAAGTCCTCCTGACCATCCAATTATCAGTCAAATCAGCGAGAATCAAGCCATGGATTCACCACAGGTGAATGAAGCTCGCCCCAACACCGTGACCGACCAGAGCACTCAGAAGCTGAAAAGAAAAAAACTGGTCTTGTGAGCCACTGAAAGATCTTAAGCTGCTGTTCCAGGTTAAGACAGCTGACACCAAACAGTCAGATAAGTGAAATGAATTGGGTTCTTGCACTTTGGGTTCTAGAAATTTGAGTTAATCAAATATGGAATAAGGTGCTGTTCTAAGACCATAGATAAAGGCACTCAAATAACGATAATGCAAAATATAACCTGGTACCCAAGAGTATTTTTAATCTCAGGTTGAAAACTTTCCTTCCTCAGTTTTCCCATCTTTGCCCCCTTTCAGAAGAAAGTAGCCAGAACGATTGACACCCTGCTTCCTACAAGAATGAAGAAAGGAAAAAAAAGAGAGCAGAGATTGAAGCCTGGTACCTGAGGGCTACTGTAGATGTTCAATAAGAACATGATTGCCTTTCAACCTTGTTCAATTTGCTGTTTTCTTGTTTAACTTGAGGGGTGACTCAGGGGTTAGGAGGATTTGTGAGCTAGTTTTGCAGAAGAAAGACAATACCTTCGGGGAGGTTGCAACCACCAGATAGCTGGCCCCAAGGAGCCATTGATGCCCAGAAGTCAGATTGCCCAGGGGCTTATTGGGAGCAACCCCTTTGTTTCTCCAAAGCTCTTCCTGCCAAGCCTCTTAGCTCTATAAAACCCCCTGCTTTCTGCTTTTGTGAAGGTGGATCTGAGTGAACCCATGCTCCCACCTTCTCTTTTTGGCGAATTCAAATAAAACCTTTCTCCATCTCCAAGCACCGATGTATCCGTGTTTGGCTTACTGCACGTCGGGCACATGAACTTGAGATTAAGTGGTATGGTATCAGAGTGACAAAATTAGACTGCATAGGTAAGGATATAGCTGATTATAAAGGACCTCATAAGTCAAGTAAAGAATTTGGGTATTATTGATATTAATGGGAGCATATTGCTGTGGTTTATACACAGGAAATAACATGATCAGATTTTATCTTAAGAACATCTCACTGACTCCTCGATTTTGCATCCAATCTGCATTGATAGATGCAACTTTGTACCTACAGGTATTTGACTTTGAATCACCTAAACTAGGTGGCAGATGTCATTGTCATCCTATCTTCCTTCCATGTCACTCCTCCTGGTTAGCACCTAGTAGTCAGGCAGCATTGATTCACTGATTCTACCGCTATCTCTTAAAACCCACAGTATACCCAATACAGCACCAAGGACGTGAAGAAGTAGAAAATATGACTTTTTCTCTAGATCATTTAAATTCTTGCCAGACATAAAAGATATTTATTGAACTTCTATCACAGGACCAAAACCATCCTATAAGATAAACGTGAATAGAAAACCATAACAACAAAAAGAACAAGACTAGTATGGGAGGTTCAACTAGAATCTAGAATCAACAATCTCTCGTGTTTCTTCAGATCCCTTCAAAGCTCATAGAAATATGTGTATGCATTGGTTTGAACTGTATGAATATTAGAGCAAAGAGATTCTTCAAAAGAAGACAAGCAAATGGACAAAGGTTATGACTGACAGAAAATTCATCACCTCTCCATTTTGCCCTTAGGCCATGGCACTAATGCCTTAGAGCAATAGGTTAGGACCATTTACCCATTTATAATGGAAAGTTAGCAGCAGTGGCTGAAAGGCTAGATAGAGAAAGAAACAGAACTGAATGATGGCTAAAGCCTTGGGGACTGAATATTCACAAACAGCAACTGGGAAGAAAAAAAAGCCATCCAGAAGAACAGAAAAGGATCGCTTTTTAACAAATCTAAGAATAAAAGGGTAATATCCAATGATTTTGCATATTATTTGCATTCTTTTGGGACCAATTTTGATTTTATATTTTTGGCAAAATATATTCATAACAATTTTACACAGTCAATTGCTGTCTAATTTCTCCATCAATTGCTATCTCACAAGTTAATCCATGGCACTTGATACAAAATGCTAAAAAAGGACGAAAGAAAAATTATTCTTTATGTAACGGTACAACACTTCCCAGTGTTTGTAAAACACCTCTTCAATGTAACAGCAGGTTGTGACTTTTCTCATCTACACCCTTGACGTGCATTCTCACAACCCATCTGGGACTCCGTTAATACAGGAGTCATGTTCACAAATCCAGCAATAATACTTGCTTAGCATCATAGCATCTACCCCTCAGGGAAAAATACACACACACACACACACACACACACACACACACACACACACACAGAATAATATGAGGTGAATGTGTTTCTAGCCAGCATATCTAAAATGTTTTGTTCAGAGTCAAATTTCATTGTAAGCCAACCCCCCTGAAAGCACTGTTAGAAATGCCAGCATTGGTTTGGAGGAAATCATCTTAGAACAGCGGCAATAAATCTCAAATGGTAGCATCTAGCCTCTTAGACACTGGTCATTTAATCCTTCAGCATGGCATTCTGCTCCTAGAGGGTGTCTGTCTCTATGCCCATTAAGTCCCTGCCTCCATTGAGCCTGCCACTCTGGGTGTCATTTACAGCCATCATTTGGGGGCTTTCCAACCATTACTTACACTAATTTCAAATATCCTGGGACTTAGTCCAACGTTAAAAATGTATTGTTTTCTAAAAGAACCTCTTAATGTGTCATCAGAAAACTAATTCTCTCTAAAAGAATAATTATCCAGCCCAGGGGCACAGAGCAGAGGTTTGATTCCAAATAATAAAGCAAATTTAACTCCCCAAGCATAAAGGCTGTTGCTGCTTTTGAATAAAAGCACAATTTTGGATCAGAATCCAGTTGCTAACCCTTTTTATCTGACTCACTGGCTGATCAGATCTGAATTCCAGTGGAGAGACATAACGGGGAACTCAATAAAATATGGGCTTAACTTTTCTCCTTCCAATTCAGGAGAAGCATAGCAACACTGGTGCCTTTCTGACATCTGTAAGGCTGACTACGTGGGCATATCAGGTTTTTCATCTTTTGTGTAAGACCCTGGAAGCATTTATCTAGCCAGCAACAAAATAAGGGATTCTAGATCTGTGACTGTAAATTTGCAAGTCAAAAGCCACTTCACTGTCACATACATTTTATATGAACAGCTCAGTGTTTTGAAAAAAAAAATTTCTATTTGAAGGTCCATAGATGGAGCACACATTCCAATCTCCCAACTCTCCTCTTCACTTTATTAATTATACCTGCTCAGTTATACAGGAGGTATTGAGTTTGCAATGAATTGTGTTTGGTGGAGAGAGGAGTATTTACCTGGATTCTAGAAGGGAAATAATGTGTAATTGCTACCTGTCAACTAGGGTGAATTATCTGCAAGCCCTTGTAAAGAAGGAAGGACTTTTCCCACCTAAGGTCTCTGTCTCTGTGTGGGTACCAGACACTCACAGTTTTTAAAAGAGCTGTGATTATCTTTGGTTTTAAATAGCGTTTAATGTTTGCCTTTACAACAATCATCTTATTTAAAGAAAATTTGGAAATGCAGAAAAGTAGAAAGGAAAAAGGATAATCTGTGGCTTCCCCTAGCAAACATAATCACTCTGAATATTCTGAGTTATTTCTTTCTGGTCTTTTATTTTCCATGCATAGGTTGGTCTTGCTTTTTATGTGGCTGAAATCTTGTTGCATAAATAATTTTTCATCTTGCCTTTTTAATTTAATATCTCAAGGATTTTCTTTAATTTTCTGCTTTTCATGAGCAATATTATAATAAACAATATTTTCGTAAACATTGCTTTCATTTACTAGGTATACCATAGTTTTCACCAGAAATAAATATTGTCTGTCCAGCTTTTCAATATTTAAACTGTATATCCCAACACACTTCTGAATAACATTTTTTTATATTTAAAATTATTTCCCTAGCATAAATTTCTAGAAGAGAGTGAAATATCATTTTAAGGTTCTTAATAACTATAAACACATTTCCATAAGCATTGAATCATTCTCAGTGGCATTTCAAGAGTTTCTTTGTATGCTTGCTAGAGATGGGTATTATCAATTTCTAAACATCTTTATAATGTGATAGGTAGGCAGAGTAAATGTTTATTGAGCTAATTTTTTAAATTTGACTTTCTTTTATATCTTTCTAGAAGTTTTCCCTTAAATTCAAAGAGATTTATAGTTGAACAAAACTTTCAAAATCGTCTATTCTAACTCTTTTATCTAAAGATTTAAAAATTGTAGGCCAGAAATGTGAAGTGATTTACTAGTTGAATTTGATTTTGTTTGTTTTTGTTTTTGCTTTAAGACATTAAGCTTCAAATAGTAAGAGAGGAATGATAAGCAATTCCAGTTCATAAATTCCAGCTGGTAGGATAAGTTCAGTTGATTCATTTATGGGTATACCCTTTGTCTAGAAGTTCCTGGCAATGCCAAGGCAGGAACTATTACAGTGAAATAGACTATTTTTTTTGGCTTCGACCAGCTCTAACGTTATTATCGGAGTCACTTCTGGCCAGCTGTTCTCAATAGCTTCATTTTCACTCATATCACAGGCAGCCCACCATTCCTATCTTCACTCAGCCTTCCTGGTTCTTGACCTGCTGAGAGTCTTGGCTCTCCTCATCACCTTCTGAATCTTGTATTCTCTTTCTGACGGTGTCCCAGCATAATTTTGCTAAACCCTTCATCTGGTTTAGCAAAATTACATGAATCCATTCCCCATGTGGCTCTGCGTTTAGGTTGACCACTGGAGAATTGTGAGATTTTGAAGACAGAAGTGAAACAGTAGCCATTATGCTCTGAAATCTGTGGTGGGTGCTGGGCACCAGTGCAGCTCACTCACGTTGTCATGATCTGATGACTCATCTTGATACCGTGGGGCAGCTCCTGCAGCTCTCAGGGGATCTTCTCAGCAACTTCTCCGAGTCCTGAGTGTCCAGTGAAAAGCACTAGCTCCTCCTGCCGATCACCTGCATCGTTGAGGTTCAAGCTGGTGAGAAACAGATGTGGGGGAAGTCTGTCCTTACTCTCCTCATAGCTTCTAGTATGTCCTTGCCCTCCCCCACTTCATGATCAGCTTTTCCACTGGGCCACCAGCCCTGTAAACCTATAGCTACTTTAGGCCACATCAGATGCAGAGAAAATAGCCTTCCATAGGATCCTTCACCAGTTCACACAATTGCATAATATCTAAACTCTGATGAATTCCTTTTCCCATGTCACTCATAGAGGTTTCGTATCTTTGATGGGACCCTAGCTGATATTTTCCCCTAACAACAAAAAAGAAATATCATATAGCTCAATTGGTCTAGCCTGCTATCGCCAATAAACTTAAGCAAATTGAAAACTGCAGAAAGAAAAAAAGTCTCAACAATCTCTTTTAATCAATTACTCATTTTCTGAGATCCTTGAGAGTTGGCCTTATCCCAGAATAGAAACAATCAAGGGTAAAATCGCAAAAAAATTCAAGTTTAAAGAAAAAGCTTCTTCATAACCAGAACCCAAATGACTTTTAAATGCTTTATGACAAGCTGACAATCCAGGAATGTTTGTTTACTTGTTTATTTTTTTTAGTAAAACTGTTAAATTGTCATATTTAAGCATAACAACAATGTAAGTCATCTAAGAAACCAGTGAGGAAAGAGCACATATTTGTATTATTTTGCTAGCTTTCTCAAATACTAAGCTCAGAATTGCAAAAAGAACTATAAAATCTGTTGTAGAATCAGACAGCTTTTAAAGCCTTCTAGACTCAAACTCTGAAATGAACATTTCAGATCCATGTAAGAGATTTTATGTTAGTTTCCAAGTTGGCTGTCAACCGGCAGTCTGCAAACCTTTGCTAGTCACCCTAAGAAAGAGTTGTTCTCCAAGTTCAAATTTTCTGCCAACAACTGACAACAGCACCAATTATTTTCCGTCCATATTCAATCAGTGTATGTGGATAAGCCTGGGCCTCGTTGACAGAGCTATAAATTTGCAGGTTGTAAAGATTTAACAGAGGGCCCCTGCCAGTGATAGCTCGATTCGTGACACAGACATTCTCACAGAGTTGATGGAGGTCCGGGGCTCGGGGTCCAGTTCAGTCCTTTTATATCTTATCATCAGCTTGCCCGAGCTACTCAGGGAATTCAGGGAAGATTTAATAACAGGATTTCCAGAAAGAAGATCAAGTTTAATATTTTTCTGATATTATATCAGTTTTGGGTTCATTTCAATCATAACAATACTACTATGAAATTTATAGCACTTTTCTACTAAGAAGTGTGTGTGTGTATATATATATATAATTTAAGGTATTCTTACTTATTTTTACCTCCTCTGAGACCACAAAGAGGGAATATCAGTTTTATAAATGAAAACTGAATTAAGAAAGATTAAATGCCTTGCCTTAAATCCTGTGAGAAAAGGGACAAACCGGTCCAAAATTCTCTTCTCTTGAATGCAGTCCTTTTGCACTTCCGTGTTGCTTTTTTAAATTAATTCTCTCAAACTTCCTTAGTAATAATAAACTGTTGTTCTCATCACCACTAGCATTTACAGAGTGCCTGACAGTTTACAATGCCCTTCTGCATCTGTTCTCTCACAGCAGCCAAGCGAAGGTTGAATAAGATGTGTTTTGCTCTGTGTAGTGTGGCTGCAGAGCCGGTGCATCGAGGGAAGAGTGGGCTGGCACAAACTTGTCTTGGAAGTTTTAATGCATGTTGGAATAGCCCCATAGCATACCTCAGAATAAGAAAATGCCTATTTATTATAGAGTACTGGAGTTTTGTCGGAAGGTGTGGTTTTAATAGCACTAAGTGTTTGTGGAGTGCGTACAATCTTTCCAGCACAGTATCCAGAACAGTCTGTGTGAAACAAGCATAAAACAGATTCCTGCCCACAGTCTAACCCAGAAGGAAAAGTGAACTTCAAGACAACATGCACAACCGAGATCAAAGAGCCAAATGCAGTGTAGCCTAGAAGTAAATGGGAGATTGGAGGAAGCAAACATCTGTGTGGACTGAAGAACAGAAGACTGTGGTTTAGTGAAAAGACTGTGAGGTTTGGAATCATAGCAAACTCACCTATGATGCAGTGTGTGTGACCTTTGACAAGCTTATTTTAATCTCTCTGAACGTCAGTTTACTCATCTGTAAAATGAGTCTACTGATAGCTCTTTGCAGTGAGGTTACAAGAATTCCATCACCATCACGTAACAGCCACATAAACTGCCTGGCATGGAGCAGGGGCTCTGTCAAGAGCAGGCCTTGTAACATTCTGGGAGACCGCATGGAAACTCTCTCCCCAAGAAGCATATCTCAGTCTGTGAGTTAGCCTCAGACTGGCAAAATCTTCAGCAATATAGAAAGGCAATGATCATTTTGGTTATGCTAGGAGATTTTAGACAATTTCAGATTAAGAAACAAGAAGAAACCAGTTAATTAATGTAGTTGGTGTGCCATAAAGTGTTGACAGAGTTTTGACAGTAGCAGCAGCTTACAGCAGAGAAGACATTGACATCTGAGTGTCCAGAAATGCAGAAGCTGGTTGCTGAGAGGATCCCCAAGACTGAGAATTGCTGTACTCAAATGACAAAGAAGCTACTGAGTTGGGGTTCATTGCATTGCATGCATTGCACTTTGGCCTATAGTCAAAGGGTAAACTCAGACCCAGACAGGAAACATCTTCCTTCCTGAGTAGAGAGGAAAACTAAGAGAATATGTTCTGTTTAATCTGAGAAGTAGAGGGTAAAATGACTCTCACAGTTTAAACTGTGCTTTTATGACTTAATTTCTATTTCATCTTTACTCCAAGATGTTCTCACCTTGCAGGAAAAATGTAAATGTCCATCTGAGCATGGATGCAGAGAATGGATACCCAGGAGGGAAGGTGTGATAGGGAGAATACTGGCCCCTCAAAGACAGCCACATCCCAATTCCCAGAACCTGTGAATATCTTACGTTTCATGGCAGAACAGACGGCGCAGATGTGATTAAATTAAAGATTTTGTGATTAGCCTGGATCATCCAGTGGGTTCAGTGTAATCTCAAAGATCCTTGTCAGAAGGAAGGAGGAGCATCAGAGTGAGAAAGGAGATGTGACCACAGAGGCAGAGTCTGCGAAGGAGTTGTGACAATGCTGTGTTGCTGGCTTTAAAGATGGAGGAAAGGACCATGACCAAGAACACAGGCTGCCTCTGGAAGTTGAGGAAGGTGACATACAGTCTACCCTAGAGCCTCCAGAAGGAACCAGCCCAGCTGACACCTTGACTTTAACCCACTGAGATAGATTTTGGTCTTCTGACCTACAGAACTGTAAGATAATAAATCTGGGTTATTTTACAGTGCTGTCTGTGGTAATATGTAACAGTAGCAATAGGAAACCTACAGAGAAGTGTTCTAGAAAACTGGGGTTCTGGGGATCCAGTTGTTATAGGGGAAACCTCTGACTCTTTGCCAAAGGCAGCATAAGTCAGGAAATGGCCTTCCCCTAACCACAGCTTCTGAGTTTGTCATGTTTCAAGGGGCAAGGTCTGACTTGCAGTCTATTCCAATTTGGAGAACAATAATGAAAACTTGTTCTGGGATAAATCTACCGCATTTTTAGGATTTGAATGTGCCATAATCATCAAATTGTGACGCTGTGATGTACTCTGGTCTCTGCAGTACAAGTGGTCCAGGGAGACTAACTCACCCAGCATGACAGTCAGAGACCATCCAACAAATGGCATTCTGCTTACAGAACTTTTCTAAACTTGCTTCTTTCACACTGTGTAATATTCTTCAGTGTGTGTGTGTGTGTGTGTGTGTGTGTGTGTGTGAATAAAGGCAGGAAAGTTATTTTACTAGTGATTATTTGCACATAATTCAACAGAATGTCACTTTAGAAATAATTCTACAATGCCTACAATATTGATAAGAGATTTGTAAATAAAAGATACACATACAAGTGAAAATTGTCAACAATTAGAAAATACCAATATTCCAACCATGAAGAATTGGTTAAGTAAATTCTTTTACAAGATTACAACGGAATATTGTGCAATTAATAAAAATTACAAACCATTATTTATTAACATGGAAAAATATTCATGACTATTATAAGATGAAAAGGTATGTAGAATATGGAACTTTTTGTAATATTTATGATACATATGATTTAAAAAAGACTGAGAAAAGATGCATTGAAATGGCAAGTGATCATTTTGGAGTTATTCGAGGATACCTGGAGATTATGCATTATTTCCTTATGCTTTTATCTGTTTCCCAAACATGCTAAATTTGTTAATTTTGTCATTAGAAAAAAAATGTTTTTTAGGGGCCGACCCAGTGGCGCAAGCCGTTAAACGCGCGCGCTCCGCTGCAGCGGCCCTGGTTCCCCGGTTCGGATCCCGGGCGCACACAGACTCACTGCTTGCCAAGCCATGCTGTGGTGGCGTCCCATATAAAGTGGAGGAAGATGGGCACAGATGTTAGCCCAGGGCCACTCTTCCTCAGCAAAAAAAAAAGAGGAGGGTTGGCAGATGTTAGCACAGGGCTGATCTCCTCATAAAAAACAAAAAAATGTTTTTAAAAAAAAATTAAAACTCTTACAAGTCTGGAAAGACCAGTGCAATCTGCCCCAGCTCCACACGAAGGGGGCTTTGGGATCAATGTCTCTGCTTTTCCTAAGTGCAGGTTCTGCAGCCTCACAGGACAGAGGCTTTCTGAGCAGCCTTATCAGGCCTGTGGTTTGGGGCTGCTTTTCTACAACACCGCATAGAGACAATATCTCTGGCACTCAATCATTGATGCCACTATTCCAGTGGACAGAGTCTAATCAGTTTATCCCAAAGTCACTTAGCAATAATAATAATAATAACAATAACAGCAGAAGCAACAGTGTCTTTTATTGAGCACCTATTATTTGTCAGGCACTGCACCAGGCCCTTTACGTATATTGGCCTAATCCTTATGACAACTCTGTAAGTTAAAAATATTATCTCATTCTGTCATAGAAAGGAGCTGAAATTCAGAGTCTAAAGTAATTTGCCAGGATAGGAAATGCCAAATAATATTCTCAAACTCAAACTCTCTGACTTTACATCTTGTGCTTTTCTACTACGTTATTCAAGTGCGTGTGCGTGTGTGTGTGTGTGTGTGTGTGTGTGTAGTTAAACCATTAGTTGAGCACTTCCAGTGTGCTATGCACTATACTGATGTCATATCATAGCAACCAAATGAAGTGACTTGCGTTCTTCCAACTTTGGAGACGTGGAAACTGAAAGTCTAAGAGATTAGCTTACTTGACTGAGGTCACACAGCCAGCAAACCACAGAGCTGGGTTTTTACCCATGTTTGTTGATTCTAATAGTCACTGTCACCCACTCTGCTCCACCCTGTCCCTGAGAACATATATTCCCCTTCCTCAGTCACCTGTAGGCTCTGGCCTCCCTTTGCCTATTACTAACAGTTTAAACCTCAGGCTGTCAAGGCCTAGGAGAGAGAAGGTGGTCCCTGCTCCTGACTCAAGGTTCACTTGCCTTCTGGAAGCTGCCCTCCTGTGTCTGAACTCCTCCAGACCACTACCCTCCTACCTGCCTAGTACCTCTCCTGCCTGGATTGATTCCCTCAGAATAAACCTCCTACGGCAGGCCTATAGAGGCCACCACATGCGAGTCCTGTTCGCTCTTCAGGATATAACTTACGGACCTTTGAATGGAGTTCCTGGCAGACCTTTCTTGATTGGCCAAGTTCTTGCCCTATCCCTTGTTGAAGAGCCCCACCGATCCATTGCTACCCATCCTAAAATAGAGTGACATAATATGAGAGTAGTTTAAATTTTTTGCTATTTAAATAGTTATGCTGTCCACGGGCAGAAACACCTAAACAAGGAAGACCACATATATGGTACCTGGCAGAGAAGGTAGCCTCTAGATTAAGAATACAATACGGAATGTGTAAACTATAATCCAGACAAAAAATTATCATGGAAGACACAGTGATGCTATCTCACACAAGTGTATTATGAGAAATATCAATGTCCACTGATGTTGATGAATGACCCAACACAGCACAAACGGCAAATTGCCCTTGAATGTCAAAATCTCAGGTTCTAAGGCAGAAACCAGTATCCCTCTCTCGGAAGGACCCCAGAGCTGCACATCAGACTCTTGAGTAAGCCATCATTCCCCTGCTTCAGGCTCACAAAGAACCTCAAGGTTGCTCTTGCTTCACAGAGCATAAAATACTTCACTGATTATCGCTTCGTGACAGATTTAAGATTTTTAATGTAACTTCTAATACACAAGATGAATCTTCCACTTTTAAATTCGCTAATAGAATCAGAGACTTCCAGCCCTGCAGGGCTCTTAAGAGGTCATCCAATCCATCCCTCAGCTTGCAGGCAGGTCCACACTTACCCTCCCAGACATGTGAAAATCTCCCTGATTTTGGAAGACCTTTCAGCCAGGATGGTTGAACAAATTCCCTCTATGCCCCCGAAATGTTAACAGCTCTCATTGTCAGGAAATTTTTTCTTACCTTTAACCTAAAGCGCTTATGCTGACTTTTCAGCACATTGTAATGAAATTACAGGTACTCTTTTACTTTATGGTTTTCAATATTTCTTCTTCTCTCTTCATCTTACTTTATAGTAATTTTCACATGTCATTATAATTACCTCATCAGTAGATTGCTAACACTGGAGTTCAGGAATTGGATCTTTTTATAGATGCACCTCAAACTTCTAGCAAGATCCTAAAGCTACTATATGTAGCCCTCCAGTGTGCTAGCACACTTACTTGGCCCTATTATAAAACTTAGGATATTAATTAAAATTCACTCCTTAGTTTTCCATCTGACACTATCTTTCCCATTAGGAGCTGTCAGGACAAGGGAAGGAAGTGGAAATATATACCCAAATATTAACCAAACCCACATAGTTTTTGAAGATCTTAGAGAAAACCTTCTATTTATAGGCTGTGCAATAGATAAATACTGTACATTGTTTCCTTTAGTGAGCCCTCAAAAGGAATCTCAAATACCTTCACAGAGCAGGATTTGCACAGCTTCAGATCCATCACAACAGCGCTCATCTATTACAGACTCTGATGGGTGAATGTGACCTGGGCCCCTACTCAGGCAGTTGCAAGACTATTGATTAAAATACAGCTAAACTGTTTGAAAATCTATTTTTTGACCATTTGTTTGTGACTTAAAATTGGGCATTCTGGTTAAAGCAATCAAACTGATTTATGCAGTTCTTTCCAAGCTACCATATAGATAGAGAAAAATGACAAACTTTATATTTAGTGGTGCTTCTTTGGGGATGCCATGCCATTCCAAAAATGATTGAAATAACTTAAAAACACTTCTTGCAGGATGGCTATGTTAAAACTTAATAGAAAAAAAGAAACCAGCAATCCATATAGAGAAAGGGAGAAAGAAATGTATATGGAAATAAGAATGAGATCGTTATTGCCATTGAGGAATAAATTTAGCTTTTTGGAAAGTCAAAACTAAAAGTCGTAGTTTAGAATTTCTCGTAATGGATAACTTGTCACATTAATTAATGAAGGAAAGCCTAAAAGTACACCTTAGAAGCAAATGTTTCCCCAGAATTAAATTATAAGAGGAATCTATAAGATGACTTATTTTAAAAAATGAATAAAATATTAAGACAATGTTTTAACAACTGGTCTCTAGAAGTTGTGGAAATATGCTTCAAATGGTCATTTCATATACCGACTCTCAATAAAAGACAACAAAATCTATTATACTATATTAAAAATGTTGGATTTGGCAGTGATTTCTTAGATACAACAACAAAAGCACTACCCATGAAAGAAAAAGTTAATATATTGGACTTCATTAAAGTTAAAAACATTGGCTCTGCTAAAGACACTGCTAAGAGAACGAAAATACAACCCCCGGACTAGGAGAAAATATTTGTTAGACACATATCTGATAAAGCACTAGTATTTAAAATATACAAAGAACCCTTAAAACTCAACAATAAGGAAACAAATAATCCAACTAAAAAGAGGCAAAAGATCTGGACACCTCACCAAAGAAGATGTACAGATAGTAAATAAGCACACGAAAAGAGGGACCACATCATACGTCATTAGGGAAACGTAAATAAAAACAAGAATGAAATACCGCTACGCTTCTATTAGAATGGCTAAAATCCAAAACACTGACACTATCAAATGCTAATGAGGATGTGGAGCAACAGGAACTCTTATTCATTGCTAGTGGGAATGCAAAATTGTACAGCCACTTTGTAGGACAGTTGGCAATTTCTTACAAAACTAAATATACTCTTACCATATGATTCAGTGATCGTACTCCTTGGTATTTATCCTAGTGAGCTAAGAACTTCCACACAAAAACCTGAACGTAAGTGTTTATAGCAGCCTTATTCATAATTGCCAAGGCTTGGGAAAAACCAAGACGTCCTTCAGTAGGTGAAGGGGTAAACAAACTGTGGTACATCCATACAACGGAATATTATTCAGCCATAAAAAGAAATCAGCTATCAAGCCACAAAGAGACAAGGAGGAATCTTAATTGCGTAGCACAAAGTGAAAGATGCCCATTCGAAAAGGCTACATAGTGTATGTTTCCAACCACATGATATTCTGGAAAAGTCAAAACTATGGAGACAGTAAAAAGATCCGAGGTTCAGTGGTGGGAGAGAGGGAAGAAGAGATGAATAGGTGTAGCACGGGATTTTTAGGGCAGTGAAACTATTCTGTATGACACTGTAATGGTGGATACATGTCATTATACATTTGTCAAAACCCATAGAATGTACAATACAAAGAGTGAACCCTAATGTAAACTATAGACTTTAGTTAATACTAGCATATCAATATTGGCTCATCAATTGTAAGAAATGTACCCCATTAATGCAAGATGTTAATAATAGGGGAAACTGGGGTGGGGGAGGAGTATGAGAAGATATACAGGAACTCTCTGTACTTTCTGCTCAATTTTTCTGTAAACCTAAAACCGCTCCAAGAAAAATAAAGTTTTAATTAAAAAACTCACTAATAGCTAAGCTAACTTAGAATAAGTACTTTATCATGACTTTATCCCTGTATCATCATACAGGGATAAAACTTAGAGAACCTAGAAAAAGGTTGGTTATGATCTTTCTGAAGAAGACTTTCTCAACCTCGTAACTATTTACACATTGGGCCTAATAATTTTTTGTTGGAGGCAGAGAGGAGGGAGAGAGCTGTCTTTTGCACTGAAGGATGTTTAGCAACATCCCCGGCTTCTACCGACTAGATACCAGTAACAGGGCCCCACCCCAGTTGTGACAACCAAAAACGACTCCAGATATGCCAAATTTCCCTTTGGGGGCAAAATCACTATGAGTTGGGAGCCCTGTTCTAATGCTATGTCTTTCAAATATCTATTGCATCAAATCCATTTTCAACAAGAACTGAGTTGTACAAAGTTGACAATTCAGATATCCACTCAAAGGGTAGATATTCTGTGTTGTTGATTAAAAGACATTCATATGGTTTAGATACTAGACAATCAGATGCAAGAGCTGGCATTCAGTTATAAAAAATAAATAAATAAGGGAACATGTTTATTCTTTTTTTTTATATTTTATTTTATTTTATTTTATTTTATTTTATTTTATTTTGTGAGGAAGATCAGCCCTGAGCTAACTTCCATGCTAATCCTCCTCTTTTTGCTGAGGAAGACCGGCTCTCAGCTAACATCTATTGCCAATCCTCCTCCTTTTTTTTCCCCAAAGCCCCAGTAGATAGTTGTGTGTCATAGTTGCACATCCTTCTAGTTGTTGGATGTGGGATGTGGCCTCAGCATGGCCGGAGAAGCGGTGCGTTGGTGCGCGCCCAGGATGCGAACCCAGGCCGCCAGTAGCAGAGTGTGCGCACTTAACCGCTAAGCTGCAGGGCCGGCCCAGAAAATGTTTATTCTTGTCAGTCCCTGGTTGAGTTCTGGTTGCTGCCTCGTTCCTCACCCCACAGTGAAGTCATTTGTCCCTCTTATGTAGGCTAGGTCACACCTCAGTTTCCAGGCTCCAATGACACTTACCTTGTAGTCCAGACCAATGGATGGGTTTTTATTTTCTTCTGGAAGAAATTTTGCTTAAGATTCCAAAGCTGAGCACAGCACGATATTTATCCACACTGCTGAAAATATTAACCTGTTGAATAGGTTTATGCATTATTTTCCATTTGAAAACTAGAAGATAGCTTTCCAAAGCAACATTCAGAAGATACTGAGTCTTATTTCTGACTACGATAAGCCAACTGATTGAACTGCTTCCAAATCGTCTGCTGATCCTTTTCCTCTGCCTAAAAACAAACTGAATTCTCTCTATATGAGAAAAAAATAAAACTCTCCCCTTGCCCCAATATCTCCCTCAATTTACTCCCGTATCTTCCTTCTTTCATTTACTAAAACCCTTCTTGAAGGAGTAGGCTACTTTCCTGTGTCTACCTTCCCAATTCCATTTACTTCCCAATCCATTTTATCTTTCATTCCTTCCAGTTTAGTGAAACTGCCTCACATGACCCCTTGACTAGAAACTACAGTGGCCTATTTTCAGACTTCATTCTATGCAACCTCTGCTAGCTACTATTATCTCCTTCTCATCTGTGAAACTTTCTCCCTTCTTGGCTTCTAGAAAACTATTCTATCCTCTTGTTTCTACTTTTCTAAATATTCATGTTTGGTCTCTTTCATTAATTCCTACTCCTCTTCACACATCTTAAATGCTATCCTTCAGTTTTCCGCCCCTGGTCACTTTGATCTTTTACATGTACATGAGCATTCTGGGTTACCTCATACGCTTTACTTGACCACGCCAACCTCCTCCACTCCATCACCTCCAAAACCAGTGAACAATGAAAGCCCGAGGAAAAAAATCTGTGCTCATCCTTCGCCTATCTGCAGAATTTGGGTTAATGTTATCATGTTTGCCTAAAGTAGAAATATTTGAGGGTTGTCTTTTATTGTGATTCTTATCTCTTCCACAACCATCACACACAATCAGCCATCAAGCCCTGTTTCAAAATTCCCTATTCCTTCCTTTTCATTTGCATTGCCTTGACACAGATTTCTATCATCTCTTGTGGTAAGTAACAGTGCTGTTACTTATCATTCAACCGTCAGATGATCTTTCGAAATATAAATATTGTCTTGTCAATTCCCTGCATGTCATCCCTCTTCCACTTTTTGTTACCTGGTCCAAAACATTTTATCATGCTACGTAAGGGTTTTCACAATCAGCTTCTAACATGTTTCTTCAATCTCATAGTGCAGTGTCCTGTAATGCAACACAGGCTGTGATCACATTCTAGTCCCTCTATTTGAAATGCCCTTCCTTTTCTTTCTTTTTCAGGAAAATTTCCACTTTTAATTGAAGAACTCAAATGTTAACTACTCTATGAATACTCTGCTCTTCCTTACAATGTCTTAATTATTCCTCCTTTGTACTGCCACCCTTTGCCCATACCTCTTTTATTACTTTGTATGGTAAGTATTGTCATATTATTTTAACAAGTGGTTTCTCTCAATAGAATGGGAAGTACTTGAAGGTTATGTCTTTTTTAACTTTGAATCTTTCTGCCTAATGCACTATCTGATAATATTATTCCCTCAATAAATATTTGTTGAATAAACACATAAATAATATCATCATTATAAAGTAAACCAAGTTTTTTTCCAATTTGCTCTGGCAGAAGGGCATGGATCCAATTCATCTAAACTGCAAACAAGTTATTTAGCCATGTGTTTAAAACATGACAAACTGGGACAAAGTCATCTTTTCCCACCCACATAAATTCTATCAGTAATTGAGGACAAGAGTTAAAATAAATTTATAATTCATTCTATAAGAAGATCATAGGCTTTGGAGCATAAACACTTCCTTTCTGTGGAATCAGCAGTACATATAGATCAATAAATGCAGCAAAATTCTTACCTTGTTCTTAATTGACTTCTCAGAAAGATAAAATGGTTTAACAACGTTCAACAAGAGAACTGATATACTTAAAATGGCCTTATTCCTTATGAAAGATATAAGATTGAAAGACCAAGTCTTGTAAACTGGTAAAATTTGATATCTGAACAAATAATCGGCTACTAATTTTTGTCAAAAGGTTATCTTCTTTGAAAATGTGATAAACTCTCCTTCAACACCATCCCTCACAGACAGATGCTTTGTCTTGCTCATCTTTAAAGGTCAGGGCTGATCAAGGTACATGGAACATATGAGGGGCTTAATGAATGTTTATTGAGTCTATAAACCAAAGAAAGAGAAGTGAAAGTAATTATGCTTTATATATAAATAAATATGTATCCTTCAAATTGGAGTGTCAACATTTTTGGCCCCCAAAGATCTCCTCAGATAGCTTTTTTCACTTTAACTTATTTTGCAACAATTTGCTCAAAAATTATCGAGTCCACATTATGGTAGGTGAAATAAGCCCGTTAAAAACAAATACTGTATGATTCTACTTATATGAAGTACCTAAAGTAGTCAAAACCATAGAGACAGAAAGTAGAATGGTGGTTGCAGAGACTGGGGAGAGTAGGGAATAGGAAGTTATTGCTGAATGGGCATAGAGTTTCAATTTTACAAGATGAAAGAGTTCTGGAGGTGGATGGTGGAGATGGTAGTACATTATAAATGTGTTTAATACCACTGAGCTATACACTTAAAAATGGTTAAGACGGTAACTTAACGTTTGTGTATTTTACCGTAATAAAAAAAACTAGAGAAAAATGCTGAGTCCTTCTACATTTAGATACTTGTACATTTTCCCGTACTCAGCTTTGGGAAAACAAAAATGAACAGGACATAATCCCAGTCTTCAAAAAAACTTACACAAACCTACTAAGAGAAAGAAAAGAAAATCAATGCCTGGAATATGGAGCATTTTCTAATGTATTCTGGAGATCACTAGCCTCTGAGATGCTACCCCCAAAAAAGTGGCCTATGGCCTGACAATGAAGTGGGAAATGGTCAGTACTTTATCTTAGAGATTCATGATGACAATTCCCAATGTTGTTTCTCTGAAACAACATGCGGCAAGGAAATATATTTAATCCGAAAATTCTCAGGCTTATTTGATGAAAATATTTCTCTGCATAACACCTATTAACATATCAGCTTCACAGAGTATGTTTTGGAAAGTGGTCAAATAGCATTCAAAAGTTCTATAAGGCAGGAGATCTCGTGAAAGTAAAGAGGAGAGAAACAGAGGAGGGACTTCTAACTCAGCCTGGTGGAGGTGAAGGCAGAGGGTGGGGGGCTGGAAAAGACACTGCATAATGGAAAAACTTCCATGTGGAACTCCAGGATGAGAAAAACCCAAATTCATTAAGTCTGAAGAAATAACTCAAGCAGTCAAGATAAATTATGCTTCCATAATTCCCAGTTTACATGCATTATTAACCCCCAGGAATACTTTTCAGCCTTTGAAACTAAGACATATCACTTTGTATGAGAATGTGAAAAGATCTGGAATTCAGTTTCAATTCCACCTAAACCTAGTTTAGACCCTCTCTGATAACCCTCACAAACCAGTTCTTATCAGTGTACTTCTGCCCTGTATCTGAGAAGTGAACCCTCATAAGCCAAGTTTAGAAACCTAAACCCTATTTTATCCCTTGTGTCTCTGAACCTGTCATGGTAACTTTCCTCATATCGTAAGAGGATTTTGACTCGCTTGTGATGAGGTGCCTTCCTCAGTGCTTTCTATCCAAAGACTGCCCTAGGGTCTGCTGTGCAGCCCCATGCAAGCTCAGACCCTGCCACCCGCAAATGGACGTCTCTATCTGCCTGGAAAGAGGTTTAGTTCCCATTTGCACAGAGACTCTTGCTTTGCTTTGTTCCATTTATGGATGAGGATACTCTGATGCTTGTGGGTCTCCCTGAAGCACAGAAAAATGTGGTATCTTGTTTTCTGTCATGGAATGTCCAGGTTGAGAACAACTCAGAGCCTTTATTACCGGTGTCCATCCCAGCTCCCAGTTCTCACCTCTCTATCCATTCAGCAGGCTTATAAAATGCAAGCTGCTTTCTTTTACCTTTTAAAGCTACTCATCCCAAATAGCTCAAAGAGTTCTTCTTTGTCCCACTCACAGACTGGTGGGGAAGAGGGACACTGTCTTCCAAGCCTGCCTTTCCTTGCTGAATTCCAAGAACATATCTTCTCTGCTTTTCTAGGATTTTATCGCTAACTGCTTTGAGGAAACTAATGGAACGAGTTAAAAAGAACAAGCACGGGATAGTGATAATGTTTTAAAAATTCTCACAAAATTCTTAAAATCATAGTATTCACTCTATAGATAATAATGCTACTTGTCAATACTTTGTATATGCCATATGCACACTTTCTCAGAGAATAAGCACATTTTACATACCCTGAATCAAAATCTATGTAAACTAGTATAAATGACTGATGTTTTCAATGACTGGACCAATGGCAATAGAAGAAAACAGGTTATCAAGAAAATATTGCCAAATAAAAGATGGATTAATATTAAATCTTTTCCTTCAGTGGAAGTCTGTAAAGTCTGAATGTTCAGAAAAACCACAGAACATTTCTTATAAAAGTTAAAGGAAAAAAAATTAAACCAGCTACTTTAAGCGTGTTCATGTGCGCGTCAGGAATATAACTATCTGTCTCTCTATCTGTGTGTGAGTGTGTGTACCTTATTATGAAGCAAGACAGAAATCTGAAGAAGGATATTTTATCATATGTGGTATAGAGTTCAGAAATTATCCCTGTTTTCATCTAAAATCAGAAGAGCATATCTATGTTTGTTTCCTGTGAGGCTGGATTTTCACAACGGATAGAAGCAACTAGAAACCTTGGATGCAACAAAATTTCTTCTCTAAAAGTCAAGACTTTAGTAAACCCATGATTTTAAATCTCGTATTCCAGGAAAATATCTTAGTCATTAGGAGGCACATTCCAGAATGCTCACAGCATCCAGTTAAATCCATTCATTTGCCTTTGGGCACTCGGGGTTAAATGATCCCATAATTGCTGATTTCCCAATATTACAGTGCTGAACAGAACTAATTTATCTGGACCAGTTCTTCTTAGGGACAGAATTTATAGGCTTTATATACCAGGTCATCCGACGAAAAGACAAATTCAATAAGGAGCCAGTCCGCGACAAAGAATTATAAAAACCAGAGGCTGTAAAGAGTAAGATTGGATGGAAGTGAAGATCACCAAGATCATCCTGAAAATCTGGAACATTGAAAAGGAGAGCTATGTGATGGGAGGCAGGATGGGGAAGCAGTCACACTGACAAGATAAATAGTATATAGCATTCTCCAGCAATTGAAGAGGCAGAAATGTGCTAGTGTTCCCAAGTATGTAAATCCTAGATTGAAAATTAGATTTAGGAACAGATTATTTAGGAATATTTATTAGTGAAAATGCTCTCAAGGTGAGAGACTTCATGTTAAGATTGATTTGCAGATGCAAACCAGCAGATGAAAACTCTAGAGGAACTTCATTACTGGGGTCCATGTACTCATAAGACTTCTGCCAGGGAGCCAAGCTATGGCCTAGATTGAGATACAAGCTCCCCAATCTTGAGGGGCCCCAGTGGTTCGTGGGCTCTGTCTTTGTACTTTATACATACCTCAGTCCAAAATAACACATTGAGTGTAATCTCAAATTTAGATAATTTCTCTCTTTTCCTTGAAAATGTAATGAATATGGGGAGAACATCCTAAAAAGGATACATTTCAAACTCTGAACTGATAGACTATAAATCTGTCTGATCAGTTTTATCTTAGAAATAGACTCATGTGAAAAAATTTTAACAGCTTGGTAATGGATCCCGTACTATTCTGCCCTTCAAGGAGTTTTACCTGAAGCAACAAAAGTATCTATTCATTTGAACGCTCCCGAAACAATCAACCTATAAGAGCTCTTTTTGGGTAAAACTTCCCACCTGCTTCCTTCTAAGTTCATAACGTAAGATGTTTGGCCAGTGCTAAGAAGATCTATGGAGATCAGGCATTTCAGTTTGCTAATTTCTTGCATAGATAATACTAGAAATATGGCAATAGCATGATTACAGTAATTTTGTAAAGATGTCTTCCGAGTCATGACATTTATTTCTAGGATGAGGGTGGAAGAAAATAGTTTAGTGAAACTAAAGTAGTAAAAGGTGCTATTATTCATATGTCAAATGAGATAGCTTTTTAAGGTTTGTAAATGATTGAGAGATAAGCATATAATTCTGCAATGAAAACTAGATACAGTGACGGTTAAAAAAAGAGAAAGGCAATTACTTTATTGTCAGCTAGAGTTATAGGGTGCAGAGTGGGGAGCGGTGTTGATTATTATGTGCTAACACAGCTGTTTAGGGAATTTCCTTCATCTGCTATGCCATTTTATGAAGGACATTTTAAAAAATAGGCTTAATTCAGCTAAGCAAATAGTAAATAGTAAATAATAATGATGATAATAATAGCAACAACTTGCTAAAGGATTAAAACAAAACTCCTTTGCATGGAAAAACAGCTCTGGCTCCTGTCCATCTCTGACCACTGCTGACCACAAGCCTGTGCTCCTGTCACCTGACCTCCCATTCTGCTTTGTGGCCTCTGCACCCACTTGGTCACTTGCCTTGGCCACATGTGCCCTCTTTCATTGCCTGCCACTATCAGGATCAATTACCTCTTTGTTGGATTCTCTTTGATTACCCAGACAGAGGGAGTTGCTATTCCTCCAGGATCCCACAGCATAATGTATTATAAACCCTTGGATAAATTTGTATAATGATTGCATCACTATTCTCTCAATAATTCTATCTAAAATCATAAGTCATTCACATTTCTTCCTATTATTTATCTCCTATACCCAATTTAATTTTTCATGCAGTCCTGCATTCAGCCAATATTTACTGATTATGCTGCCTTGATGTTCTGAGATCTGTGCTCTCCTCTGCCCTGGGTCAGACCACACCTCTTACAGTGAATACATTCATAGCTCTCTTTCTGTCCTCACTGCCTCTAAACTACCTTCTCACTTTCCAGGAATCCACAAGTCCGGTCATCACTTTCTTAAAATAGATTTGCTGGCATTTTGATTTTCAAAAATGTTTAGTTCTTTCTTGTTCTCTAAAAAGACACAAAATTCCTCAGCATAGCACAGAAGGCTATTTATAATATGGTCCTGAAAGTCATACCTTCCAAAACCAGTCCTAATCCATCAACTCACTGCTCCTTGAACACCCTACACAAGTTCACACCTGGGTTGTCCTTTTCTCTCTTTCATGCTATCAAAATCTTATCATTCTTCAAGACCCACCTAAATGCCACCTCTCCCATGAAGCCTTTCTCTTCACCCACAGTCAAAATTAACCATTCCTTCTTCTGTGTGCTCACCGTGCTCTATCACGTCCTCTTTTCATGTACTTTCCAAGCCTTGTATCATGTTATTTGATAAATAAAATTTAAAAAATAAAATAGGTCTATATGCCAAAACACTTTCCTCTTTCCAATTAAGTATTGTGTTCAATAAAAATTAGTGTTAAAAAATAGTTACTGTGAATAATAACAATAAATTCAATAATTACTATAAAACTGAAGAGATTAAATGAAACTTTCAACACTAAAGTAATATGTTTCACATAAGAATTGGCATTTAATTTACATAGGAATTGCTGTTTCAACAGGACAGAGCCCTGTTCCTAAGAGACATTCCTAACTCCAGGCATTTCCCTCAAAGACAGATAGATAAAGATAGAAATAGAGAGATTCATATGTATACTATTATGCATCTATATGGATACTTTATATATGCACCTGTATATATATAGATATTCAGATCCCAAACATAGAATTCATTCCCTCTGGAAAATCCACACCCACCTTATCCCATGCTTATTAACGAGATGAATTTAGGGCTGGGAGAATGGAAAGAAAGATTCTTGACTACAGGATAGCCTTGCTGAATATCTGACTCTGGCGACTAAGATAACCATAATGTTCACCTCAGCTTGACTAAACTTCTGACAGGTTTCTTCTCTTTCCTTAGATCATTTACTCTAGAAAACTTGCAATTCTAAATTCTTTCTCTGCCCCTTTGAGATGAAATCCTCTTCAGCCTCTTGCCAGTTTTACAACCCAGGAACAACTTTCTTAAGGTCCTGGAGCCATCCCTTTGCAATGTGATCATCATGAAAGATAGAGCCTCTATCTCCCAGTCTCTGTGGGAGGATAGGAGCCTAACTTAGATAAGTGCCAATTAGCAAACACAGATGGCCTAATCATGTTGACAACCACCCCCCTAACATCCTCCAATACTTTTCCATTAGCTCGCCACAGCGCTTAAAAACTCTCTCCTTTTTGTTTCAGCAGAGTTGAGTTCAATCTCTCTCCCCTATTTCAATAGTCTTGACCCGTATTGCAACAATCTTGAATAAAGTCTTCCTGGCCTGTTTAACTTGTCCGGTGCAATTTTCCTTTGACATGACAAGCTGAGCAAGCTGGTGCACTGCTGCTGACCGTTTAAGTGAGGCGGGTTTCAGTATGTCATCCTCTATCATCCTTTGATAAGAGTTAAACTGGGATGACAGGTTGTTAATGTTCCCCACCTCTATGATCCCATGGTCATATGCAAAGGGTAAATGGAAGCAAAGGATTCCTACTTATTGCTTCTGGGGGTAAATTCAATTGAAGAAATAGTCTTAAATAAATAAATGGAAATTTCTTCTGAAAGAACTAGTTGTGTTCCACTTCTCCCCTCCAACTTTACACAGTAGAGTCCAGCCGTAAATACAACCATCCATTTCTTATGATGATACTGTAATAATTGTTCATATCCAGGTGCTTTGATTAAAGTCTGATTTTCTCTTGACTGGTTTTTATAGTTTGGGGAAGAGAATGACACCATTAATTTATCTCGACAGGCTTTGTGACTTTTTGCTTGTCCGTATATCTACAAAATAAGTTAAGTACAAAACTGTCTGTGGCTGCCCATGAACAAGTAGTATAGCCACACTTCTAAAATGTATTTTTCCAACCACTGCATTAGAATATTTTAGTCCATTTTCTTCCAATGTCTACTCTATCAAAGAGTAAATAGTAAGTTATGAGAACAGGCGCGTCAATACTAATTACCAGCAATCTGTAGGAGTGCAGGGATAAAACCAATAAAGGAGACAGAGGCAAAGTATATCCAGAGTGACATTCAAGAATTCACAAAAGACATGTCCTGTGAATCATTTTATGAAACGTATTTGACTCAGATATACTCTCCTCTTTTACATCATTCTTTGAATGGCTCTCCCTTTGGACATTTCAGGATAATTTAGCTACAAAGCATACGTACAGAGGTGACAATTTGTGATTTATTGCTTATGGTGCAAAGAAGGTAAAATATAAAGAAAACTTGGTTATTCCAGTTTGGGAAAGCAATCCACAAAAGATTTCCTATACCTCTCATCTGAAATCCATATTTAAATGTGGTTACAAATGGGATTCTGGGTTGGATTAGGATTTTAAAATTTTAATTGTATTTCTTTTGAATTTGAAGTAAAGTTCTCATGACAGGCCTTTTATCTTCTCAGAGGTCAATGCTAAAGATATATTCCCAATTCGAGTAAGTGCAATTTTGAAAATCTGAACCAAAAAATAAAAAAGAATTATATGCCAAAATATTAACAATGATTGTCTCTGGGTAGTGAGGTAATAGGAAATTTATATTTATTTCTCTTTGTTAATTTTCCTTTCTAATTTTCCTATATTAAATATGGATCAGTTGTGCAATAAAAAGCTAAACATGCTCAAATAAGTTAGCAAACTGTTATTCATCAAAAAAATTTATGAACTTCTTCTAAAAATTCTTTATAGGATTCCTTTAAATTGTCAGCTTCCATTCATTATTTAATATGTGAATCATCTTGGTTAAAGCTGCTTTTTATATTAAATTCCTAAGGTCAAATTATTTTCTACAGAAAACAAACCCATGCATTAGAGCATACAGGAGTGTATGGGAGCAATTTGAGACATGATGCTCAGACATTACCTTGAGTTGTGCAAAAAGAGAGTGATCTTCAAGATATGAACTAACAACCAAAAAGTGGCTTAAATCCCACAATGGTTCTCCACTGTGCCCAGAATGAAATTAAACTGTCCTCACATGGGCCCACAGATCGTGGGTATTGTAATAATGATAATAAAGACAGGTGCTAACATACACTGAATACTCTGTTTCACAGGTTATGCTAAGTGCTTTGTGAGAATTAACTCATTTGGTCTTGAAAACTGCTCTCTGCTATAGGCATCATTACCCCCCTTTTTCAGATGCAGACTCAAGCCGGAGGGATCCAGGTGCTCCCATGTCATTCATCTGCCAGGATGAGATTACCATGGTTCAATAACAATTTTTATTCTCTCCATGGTTTGCCAGCTCTGGACCATGGTTACAAAATGAGGAACAAAGTGTGGGCTCTTGGAAAAAGTTTTCTTATGAAAAAGAACTCTTTGCTAACAAATGCATTTAGTGCTATTCAAGATTTATACTTAAAACAAATGTTCTGAAAATACTTGGGGCTAAGAAGCTATTGATCTTGTCAATTTATTAATAGGAATACATTAAATTATATACTATTTCACAGTTCACAAATCACTGTCATATGCATTCATTCATTTATTCCTCACACCAATTACATGAGACAGGAATTATTTTACAGTTAAACAACTAAAACTTACAGATTAAGTGATTTCCCAACGGTTATGTAACAGAAAAGCAGGAGAGCTGACACTCAAATGTACATTCTTCCAACTTCTGTTGATATTTTCACTCTATTAAGTTTTAATATTAACATTTCCCTCTAATTCACTATATTATTATTAGTAACCAAGGAACAAAAAAATTACAGTTTGGAAAAGAAGTAATAGCGCTCATTAGATTGCTTTACTTGTCAAAAGTGAACCAATGGCATCCCGTCGGAATTGCATTCAAGCAAATGTCACCTCCCCCATTCTCCCATTGATTCACGTCCTGACACAGCTTTGGAAACTGGAGAAGTCACACAAATGCCCAGTGGACAAGGCAGAAGTCAAGTCGCCCAGGGCAGGTCCTCCTCAAATACTGAGCTAAGCATGGCATCCCTGATGGGAGAATTTAATTACCTCTCTATGTTATTCATATTCTAAGAATAAAAGCTGTGACATCTTTAGACTAAAGCTCCAACGATGTATTTCAATCACAAATTGCAGGTTTCCACTTTGTCTGTTGGGTCTAAACACTCAGTGTGACGCTAACCATCAAAGAGAGCCTTTTGGGGAATAGCTGGACAGCAATGAAGCGGAGAGGGAGGCTGGAGTGACATTTCAGCAGCTCCCTCGCAGCAATCTCTCCATAAGGGCTTTTACTGCCTTAGGTCAAGACCTGTTCCAAATTCAGGTCACCAGAGCCTCCTAAGTGCCAGCTGGACTGAGCTCTGAGTTTTCACGTGTGTCACTCACCAAACAGCTACAGCAAAGTACAGCCGGAGAAAGATTGTATTAGTTCTCGCCAGCTATATACAGTGCACTCAAAGGAGCCAGAAAATGTAATTTTATAACTGGTAGAAGATGGAAATATAAAATAAATGCAGCATGTGCCCCTAAGGGATTTTAAAGGCGCTACTAAAGGAAAACCTTTCAGCTCCTTACTGGGTCATGTGAGACCTCTGTTAATCTGGATCTTGTCTGCTTCTCTGACTTCCCTGCCCAACACTCCTCAACCCCATGCTCTAGCCGAATGAATATTCTTTTAGTTTCCACTTTCTTTCTTGTTGCTTCCTTTGCACAACTTCTGCAGTGCAAATACATCTTATGAGTTAGCTCTTTTATGAAACTCTCATTTATGGAGCTACCATTTTCTATTCCACGTAGAGAAAATTCCCAATCTTCTTCTATCCCTCCATATCTCCTAGGATGTACTTCTCTTATAGTACCTGTCACATGAAATCATCATCATTTATTTACACGTTTGTGAGCATCCCGCTAAATGATAAATTCATCACTCATGTCATATTGGTCGTTACAGCTCCCAAGGCTTAGGAAAGTGCCTCACATTGACTGGAACTGGTTGAAATGAGACGATGAATAAATAAATCGCGTACACACAACGCATGTATCACTTCAGTGATTCAAACACAGATCTGAAGGCAAAACTGCTTAGGTTCAAAACCCAGCTCTACCGCTTACTAGCTCTGTGATCGTCAACTAGTTATTCCACCTTTCTGTGCCTGAGTTTCCTCATCTGTAAAATGGGCTACTGTGTGATTTCAATGAGTTAACAATAATAAATAGAAAATCACTAAAAACATAGCCAGGCACACTGCAACATCTTGACAAACGTTAGCTAACATCATCATCGTATTCCCACGACACAGCAGTGTGACCGAGTGGTCACAATTTTCAGGTATGCAATACCATAGGCCTGAATTCAGATCATGCTCCTCCACTTACTAATCATGTGGCCTTAGGCAATTTGCTTAAGTTCTCTCTACTTTGGTTTTCTTGTCTCCAGAAAAGGGATAATAATAGTGCTTGCATCATAAAACGTTTTGGAAAGTTACAATTAAATTATGCATGTAATTAACAGTCTGGCTCATGGTAAATGCTCTATAAGAGTAAGCCACTCACTACTGTGGGGTTTTTTTATCTTAAATCAATATCAGTATAAAATCTCTTGGGTTGTCCAAGACAGGCACCCTCACCCACCTGGCACTTGTATTTGTGCCTTATTAGCTTTGGGAGGGGAGAATAAAGTCACTGAAGAAGTAGAAAATGTGTCACACTTTGGACATAAAGCAAGATAAGTTTATGCTCCGGGTTCCAGTTCTCCAAGAAATAGGACATGCAATTTGCTACCCTTGGACAGGTTAGAACATAGTTATTTGTGCCAGCCCTGGGCCTGCTTGCCCTTAGCTCCATTTCCAAACTTTCCTGCTGCACCCTATATAACATGGGTATGGCTAATGGAAAACTAGCTCTTGTGACGGAGACGCGCTGGCAAGAGATTGATGGGTGAGGAAAAAGGAAAAGAGAAGCCCCAGTATTTCTCCTCCTCCCTCTGCCTTGGGCATCTTCACATCTCCTTCCAGTTCCCTCCAGAGAGGCCCATCCTGGTCCCAGCCTCTTTTGGGGTGACCCTGGGACGAAGTCATAGCACCCCCTTTCTTTATCTCTCCAGCCTGGGGTAATGGTGGTTGTTGCTCATTTCTGGCTTTCCTTGTAGTTCCATATATAACTCCCAGCTCAGCATATAACCAGTGTAAACAATTCCCTACATGTATTCCCTGTGGTTTCTGCTTCCCTAATTAATCCCTGATTGATCCCATGATCTTCTTTATCTCTTCTCTCTCCGCGTGTCATCTGATTGGTTTGGAAAGTGCCTGATTAGCTTGCTTCCCCTTACTCATACACACATACATACACCCATGCGCTGTAGTGCTGTCTCCTATTAAAGAAATAAAGGCAGGCTTCTGTGGTCTGGAACAAACTGGTCATGTGGGTTGTTTCTGAGGTGGCTTTATGATCTAATGCAGTGACTTTCAACTGGGGAATATTTTGCCCCTTCACCACCTACAGGGAACAATGTCTGGAAACATTTTTGGTTGTTACAATGGAGGGGTAGGGGAGCATGCTATTGGCATCTAGTGGGTAGAGGCCAGGGATGCTGCTAAATATCCTACAGTGCACAAGGCAGACCTCTCACAAAAAAGAATTCTCAGGCCCAAAGTGTCAATAGTCGATTGAGAAACTCTGATCTAATACACAAAACTCCACTTTCACACTGCTAGATGCTCACTGAAGCTTCTGAGCTACTACAGGTCACAGAGAGACTGCTTAGGGCCTAAAGCTGTTGATGGCGATCACACAGTGAAGACTTTGCCCATAGTTGTCAGTTTGTATACAATTAGTATACAGTACACAGTACAACAGTATACAGTTCATATTAATTGATTTGCATAAACTTGAATTTCATGACAGATTTCTTTGTTTTGTCGACATGCCACTGAGAAGACAAAGGAGCAATACGTATCAAAAGACAGTGAATTTTCAGCTAAGGAGCTTTGTGTTAATTTAAAAAAAAATAATCCTACTACTTGATTTTACCAGCCAGCCTGTGCAACAAATGATAGATTTTTCATAAGATGCTTTAAAAAAGTAATTTGGTCCTTTGTTCTACTAGAATATTTGTAACATTTTCCTTCACAAGGTGGGAGCTGGCTAATCCACTCTCAACCGCATTTTCTCTCCCTTGTTGTGTATTGAATCATCTGTTTTCATCTCAGGGTGGTATTGTGCAGACTGGGGCCTGCGACAGGGTCGCCTAAACTGTACACCACCAGCTGTGAGGCCCTAGGTGACCACTTTCTTGGTTCAGATCTCAGTTTCCTCATGGGTCAAATGAGAAAGTTGAGCTAGTTAAAAGCTTCCTTCCTCTCATAAACCTTTATTCAATTACACATCTTCAACACTCAAGCAACGTGTTTATATATTGGCTCTTTAGGGAGCAAAATTTATACAAACGTGATAAAAGTTTTCATCCAGGCCTGGTTCATTTGATATGCAAGCCTTAATACATACAAGGGAGATATGGAATGTTACCAGACCCTTGTTCCATCCTCCTAATCCTGTTACAATGTGTGTAAGAGTGTCTCTGAGAGGTGACAAAAGACAGATCTGTCATAAACAGACCCAAATCATCGCTGCTCTCTCTGACAACTTGGACTGAGACTGGATTTTTGCCATCTCGCATTGACTGAATCCGAAAAGCACTGACTTCCACAATTACCAGGGGATTTCCTCTTCTCTGTCTACTAAGGAGAAATGAAAAACTATATAAATCTAGTCCCCTTCCCAAAAGAACAGCCAAAAGAGACATGGGCAACTATACTTTCCTGCATGTAAAAAAGAGGTTGATATTTTTTTTTAAAGAATAAGCTTCACCTTAGAAGAAAAAGCCTCAGGGAAGCCTTTCCTTTACTGGCTGAAGCTTCTGCAAACAGCTGCTGAAAGATGCCTCAGTCTGTCTCAGCTAAAGTCTTTCAGCTAACCACCCTCCCTGATGCTCCTACCTCCACTCCCTGCTTCTAGGGGCCTTGCCTGGCTGTCTACTCCGATAATAATCTCGATGGGTAGAGATTATGTCTTAGTTCTGCTCTCCTTGAAGCCTCCACCACATCATCTCTTCTCAGTAAATGTTACATCAGCAGGTAGTGGAAGGTAAAACCCTAACCTTTCTGAAAAGCTGAGGCAAATCCCACAGATTTCATTCTCAAGATATTTATGTCCCCAAATGATCTTTACCATCTTAGTGCAGCTCCACAAAACCATGGTAAAGGAGGAGTTAGAATCAGTATCTGAGCCACCAGAGACCCTGAGATGGCTCAAAGAAGAAAAAGGTTGGAAAAAAAGTGTTAACTTTTTTGTGTATGTTAATAAGATGATTCATCCCTGTCACTTTAAAAAAGTCTAGACACATTTCTCTCTCTGACTCCTCTTTCTTTTCCCCCTCCTCCTCCTTCACCATCCTCCTCCATATCTAAAGATGAAGGTTAATATTAAGCATCACATTAACAGTTGTCAAATCAATCATGACTTCCTCTGAGTTATGTTACACAGAGCAACATGCTTTATCAGAAATCACAGAAGGGACAGTGCCAAAAGTGGATGAGCTAATGTAAAATCACTTACAGGGGCACTCTGGAGATGGAAACTCGTTTAATATTTAACGTAGTCATTAACCGAAGAATGAGAGGGAGATGGTAATGGACGATCTACTCCCTCTGCCTACAGGACAGGGGAGCGAAGCGAGCTGTCTCTTCTGGGATCAGATTCACACAAGTTTAAAATCCATAAAGTGGGTCACAGGCGAAGGGAATTGGAAAAGTCTCAAGTCTCCCAGATGTATTGTTTTAAGGGCACAGTTGTGCTCGGCAGTCACGCCTGAAGTTTACCCCACGGCAGGAACCAGAAGCCATGTCAATTGAGTTGCTCAATTAGTTTGTTATGGCAACAGAGATACTGTCCCCAACACATATGGCCAAACCACAGCAAATAATCCATTATTAAAGGAAGCTATCTCCAAGAAACATTAATCCATCAGATACTGAAGGGTTTGTTTTTGTCTCTGTTTAGGTTTGGTTATCATAGGAGGCGTTTGTCTACTTGCCAGCTAACTAGAGCTGTCCTTGAGAGCCTGAATGTCAAAAGCAATTGAAAATGAAAAGGAAAATTCTATAATAGTGAAGGCCATCTGAAAAAGAACTTTTTCTACATGTGAAAATTATGATGTTGTAGAGAACATTCTATTTATGCAGCATGACTGCCAGCACATTCTTTACACGCACTTGTAAACAGGTTCATCCTAAGCAAGTAATGCCATTATAACTGCTTCCTGTGAGCTGCAGCATTACTTCTTGATAAGATACAACATACACTAAACTCACACTTGTTGTTTTATTTAACTGTATTTTTTCTATTGCATAGTATCTTCTTTGGTGTAAATATCCAGGGGTCTCTGAGAATTCCACCCCACCAAGGAAGGCCATTATGATATTCTTTCTCATGCACGCGAAACATCTCCATCTCTACCGACCCAGTCACCACCCATTTTTCTTTTCTTCACCACAAGTTTAAATCTAAACCCATTCACCCTACGGAGTTTTTTAAATGCTCCCTCATGAAAATGAGTGATTTCTGAATCTGGGCAGAAGCTCCAGGTAGGCTGTATATCACAGACTTGAGCAGTAGACACCAACCTCCACAGACAGAGTGACAAGACCACCTGGCCCAGTGAAGCATTGCACAGGCTTGTATGCCTAACAAATCTTTTTGAATTAGGGACAATTTTTTCGTATAGTTTTTAAATTAAACTTATTCAAAAAACATTTTACTTTGTAAAAGCTGGTCCGATTGAGAACGCCAACTGAAGCAAAAACAACTATTATCACCTACTTTCGGTTGAAACCAGCAAACATCTTTTAAAGAAAAAGAGTTCTGTGCTGGTTCATCTGGATTACCTGAAAGAAGTCAGTTTAAAAGTGTCTACAATTATAAATTAGGACTTTTCAACTAAAAAGATAGGATTCCGTTAGTTCTAATGAAACTCCTTGGTAGAATTGGGTCTTACTTGGCCTGAAATCTTCTCTGGAAGAACACAGGGAAGGAGGCCACAAGAGCTTATTTGCCAAAAGACCCCGTTAAAATATTTATTAATTGAGTTGTTTATACTTCTCCTCACTTTCTCTCTCCTCTCTGAAGAATTCAGACCACTGTTCAAGATGACAAGTGGCAACGGCATCTAGCGGAAGGAAAACTCAAATCCATTAAATCCTTAAAATGGTGTGCAGGATTGCACACCATTTTTGTGCATTTGACCTAGATTTTCCACTTCTGGAAATTTGTCCTAAAGAAAAAAAATTTTAAAATATGCAAAGTTATATATAAAAAGATGTTTAATACAACATTGTTTATAATAATAAAATACCTTGAGGCCAATAAATACATACATGTAAAAGAATATTTGATGACATGCTATGCAAGCTATTATCCAGGCCTAGATGGTCTTCAAGCACCAGCCCTGCCTCGCCTTTTTCCCTCACCCAACACATTCCTGACCTGTCAGTTAATTCACATCACAGAATCTCAGAAGGGACAAAGTGAAAGGCAGTAGTTACCTCTGATGGTGGCTACAGAATGCAGTCTAAACTAAATTGGTTGAGGTCTATAATTAGAAGCAGTTAGACCCTGTACAATCCTCCACCATTCATATTTATGTGACTGCTTCTCTTTCTACCCCAGCTGAAGACTTGAAGTTTCACTCTGGAGAGACATTTTGTGCTAAGGATTCTAGATTTACTAGACTCAGGTGTACTGAAGACATTGTATTGAAAAAAGGGAGATTAAAGAAAGTGAGATGTGAGCGACAGGCTTCATTCACCCTAGCAGATGGTTAGAGGATTTCTCTCTAACAATCCAAGAGAAAAGCCACACAAATACTAGCCATTTAGGGAACCACAACAAAATGTCCCATCTTACAGGGAAGTCACCAACTGCTAAGTCCAACTCACACAACTGTACAAATCAGCTTTTTAGCACTAAATCTTGAAAATGAAGGAACAGCCAAAATCAACATCAATATAGAGAAAATTTTAAAATGGAATGTTTAAAAAAATACATAGGAAAAAAATCTGAAGAAAAGAGACATTGCAGGAAAGAGAAAAAAAATTATTTTTAAAACAACAAGAATATGCCAAAAGATAATTAGAGATATTTTATTCATAAAACAAAAACAGAAGGATATTAAAAAACAACATTCAGAAAACACAAAAGAACTTTTGGAAATTAAAAAAAAATTTTTTTAATTACTAATATAGCTTGAAGATAGAGTTAAGGAAATCTCCCAGAAAGAAAAGGAAGGATAAACATAAGAAAAGAAAATAGATGATTAAACTAAGAAATCCAGCATGCTATTAATACAAGTTCCAGAAAAAAAGATAAAACATAATAAGAAAATTATCAAAGAAAGTTTTCGGGAAACTTCACTGAATCAAGAACTATACATTCAAAAGATCTATCAAACTCCAGTATGATAGATGGACTGAGACAACACCAAAGGACATCATCATGAAATCCAGAGCACTGGGGACAAAGAAAGCTTCTAAATACTTCCAGAAGGAAAATAATCCATTTACATAAAAAGAATAGTATTTCTCAGCAACAATTCTGAAAGCTATAAAGCCACAGAGCAATGTCTTCAAAATTCTAATTCCCAAAATCAATTCCAATTTAAAATGTAATATATAACCTAGTTATCATCAAATGGAAAGGAGAAAATGAAAATATTTTCAAATAATTAATTTGAAAAGTTTACTTCCCATGCCCTCTTTCTGAGGAATCTACTGTAGGAACTGCTCCAACAAAAGAAAAGAGTGAACTAATAAAAGGTAAGACGTGGGATCCAGGAAGTAGGAGATTCAACACAAGAGAGAAGACATGAGAATTCCCAGAATGACAGCAGGGAGAGATTCTTAGATGATGCCTGTATAGCAAATTTAGATAGAAACAGTCCAGACAGTGACAAGAAGTTAAGACTCTGAAAGAATCTTTCTTAGAAAAAATAAATACTACATTATACTCAGTACGTAAATAACTATGATATAAGTACTAATTTAATTTAATGTAAAGTGTAAACAAATATATTTATTCCTTCAACAAACACTTATTAAGAAACTACTGTATGATACACCAAACATATATTGAGAGACTATGTCATGCTGGAAATGCAAAGATACAAATCCTGGGTTGCTTGTATTTGCCCCTTAACAGCTGTTTGACCTTGGGTACATAATCTAACCATGTATGTGCTTTGGTTTCCCCATCAGAAAAACTAACAGGAGGGCTAAGTGTAATAATGTAAATAAATCACTTCAGACGATAACAATAATAGTAGTCTAGAAAGGAGACACAGAATCTTAACAACTTCAATATAATTTGATGTTTGTTACTCTGAAATTATATACCCACTGAAGGATAAAGAGAAGGATCCCCTTAAACCCAGAGGGATTCAATTATCCTCCATGAAAACAAGGCTTCCAGTAAATGCCAGGCCCCAGTGATACAGACCTGGACAACACAAATTTCCAAGTTCCCTTCCAGCTCTCTAAGCCTACGAATATTCTGTGAGGATACATCCAAGTAGATGTGAAAACAACTAGTTGCTTCAGATAGTGCATTGATTTAGAGTTAACAATTCTATTTTAGTAATACACTTTAATCCTTTATTTTTCTTAAAAAAGTATTTATTTTGAACTTGTGTGTAAAAGACACAATCTGTGCTAGACCCTCAAATGAATTTCAAGAAAGACAAGACACAGAGACTGCCCATGAGAACTTTACTAAGAGTTAGAGTAAATAAGTGTCCTGAAACTACATATGGAAGAGATTGAGTACGAGAGCTGGCATGAACATTTAGAAAATAACCTAGATTCTAAAATATTGAAAACTAGGATATGAGAAGAATGGTTGAAAGAATTACTGATGTCTTAACTGAGAAAGAGCGTAAATAGAGCTAATTTCATATATCTGAAATAGCTGTCACGTGGGACATGAAATAAACGTATTCTGCATGTGTTAGAGCACCAAACTGGGAGCAATGGAGCGGGAGTAGGGGAAAGATAGGAGAAACTTTGGCTCATAATAAGAAAGGATATATAAATCTGAAATTGGCTGCTCCCTGAGGAAATGAGAATGGCCATCCTAGAAGTGTTCAATAGAGTCCAAAGGACATTTTCAAAAATGCTGTAGAGGGAATTCTTGTTTAGGGAGCGAGGTTTCAGACTAAATGAACTCCAAATTTCCATGATTCTCTAGGATTCCATTTACATTACAGATCACAAGCACAGCCAAAGTTCAAAAGCAAAGAGAATTCCATCAAATGGTCAACTCAACAAAAAGAAAACAGTTCTACCAGTTATATCATTGGGGAATAAAAGGGATGAAAGGAATCAAACAAGCAAATATACCAGCACATACCTAAACTCTTAGAATATTTCCTTTTACATCTAATTGTTTCAGTTACTAATGCAGCCATATTAAATTATAATGGAAACAAGTTCTTCTTACCCTGAGGGAAAAAAAGCAAAGAAAAGATATGTTGCCTAAAAATTTTGGACTGAAATGCTAGTTAAAGATATTGAACTGTAGAAAGATGAGCGACCTACTGAATCAATAACAGCATTTTAGCTGGGCCCTTGAGGGTGTTTGCTGCCTTATTGAGCGGCCAGTTCCATTCTCTTTAACCTGCGACAGGTGACGGGACTGGGCTCTGGGGTGGAATTACTGCTCAACTCATCAGTGATGCTTATTGAGCAGTTATCAGTGAATGAGACCTGGGAAAGGAGTTCTAAATGCTAAGCTATTCAGGTGAAAGAATCTAGTAAACATACTCTTTTTGCATCTTCTAAACTTTTGTTCTTTCCTGAGCAACTCTTTGAGACCTGGCCGTAGAAGTAGTGCACAAAGACAGAGGAACATTGAACTGGAAATTACTTTACAGCCTTAAAAACTGTCATTACATTTAGCTGATAAATTTGAAGGGCTAGTAAGTGAAGGGAACTTCTAACATAGATCTTATTCATTTATAAAGTATGGTATGGCATGGGTAAAGTGGTCTTAATCAACAGAAATATGTGAAATAATCATTTAAAAATGGATTTAGGATAGTTAAACTGACTGGTGAATCATAATATTGAAAGAAATGTTCAAGTAAGAACAACCTGTCGTCTATAGTTAGAGTAAGCAATGGTTACATTAACATGAAATACTTCACAGTTAATGGTGGTGCACCTGGGGATGAAACCTGGATGGGCTATCTGACCACAGTTGTTGTTAATGAGACTTGCATGATATGTTTGAACTCATGTTTGAAATTGATGGTGCCTTTGAATGCTGTCAAGGCAGCTAAAGTCCTCTGCTTGCCTACCCTATACAGCATTTTAGCATCTTGATCAGTTCCCGGCCAAGGGATGCTATAAGAAATTTATTTACAGCATGGTCTATTTATTAAGTTATAGGAGAAACATGGCAGTACCAGTACTGTTGCTAAGCAACAAGCAGCATACTTAAGTAGAAATAAAGTAAAAAAAAATAAAGCAAAAAAGAGATATCTGAGATACTGGATTTTTCATAACATCCAGGAATCCAAAGTTATAGATGGCCTCAACATTTTATGAATTAAAGCTACTTTTAATATTGTTCAGTCTCTGTTCTTTTGTTACAGGATAATTTCTTTACCTTGTGGAGAAACATGAACCCAACATTGTAGAAGAACCACAGGAATCCTTAATAGTTATTGTATAAATATGCACACTATTCTCTCAAAGATGCCAAGCAGTATTTGTGCTAGTTTGCTCAGTGATGGTAAACAAGAAGGAGCATCTGCCAATCTTATGTTTCAAAGTTTACACTACAGGTTGAAAGCGTGCATAATCTGTAGAAAACTGTGCAAATTCAATACTTCTCACAAAGGAAAAGTGTTTTTATGCTGTGAAAAGAATCCTTTTTCTAAAACTGGTGCTACAGTTTTTCCCAAGATTTTCTTGTTTTCTGGTTTATTCTTGCCCCAAAAATAAACTCCATGGGGCTGGCCCCCTGGTGTAGTGGTTCAGTTCTATGTGTTCTGCTTCGGCCGCCCAGGTTCATGGGTTCAGATCCCAGGCATGTGGACCTACACCACTCATCAGCCACGCTGTGGCAGTGACCCACATACAGAGTAGAGGAAGACTGGCAACAGATTTTAGCTTGGGGCTAATCTTCCTCAGCAAAAAATAAGTGAATAAATAAATAAAAATAAAATAAAACCCAAAGAAGTAGAAGAAAAGTAGTTTATGCTCATAGATGACATTTATCTTATATTATTTCTTATATTATTATTGCTTTATTACTTTATTATTATATTAATAATATATTATCTTATATTATTAGTGCTTATTTCACTAAGATTGCAGGCATCTTTCATAGCGCTGGAATCAATATGGAAACTAATTCAAATATTTTTGAGGTTGAAGTCAAAAGATTAAGTTTAGTGATACAAATAAAACAATGAACTCTAATTCTATACAAAGAGAAGGTGTATGCTGATAGGAACACGTCCCATTCCGTAGTATGTTGTGAGTATAATTTGCGCCATTGAGTGAATGATCAAACCACTTTCATTTGTTCAAGTATTTAAACTGTTTATGGCTCTAAATTATTCATATGTCATGTAAAATAAAGATGAGATAAATTGGTCATTGCTCTGGCTTTTCAAATAGGTAGGAAAGTTTGCAATCTTAAACCATGGAGGGAAGCTCTGCCAGAGAGGAGAAGTTTAGGATATGGAAGAACTTGTCCTCAGAGGCAGTGGAGAAAAAATTTGCTGTTTTTGTTTTCTATTCATGGCTGCAAAGGACATATAACATAAAGAGTTGAGAGCTTTCTTTACAACCCACTAAAGGAACCATGAGTCATCACAGAAAGCTAGATTCCTAGCAAAATCAGAGCAATGTGCCTTTGCAGTAAATGAAGTCAACAAAGTCTTTAGTGTCGGAAATAATCAGAAAATGTTATCTTTCTTTACATAAAGCTGTGGTTCATCCATATCTAAACAGTTGTGTTAGTTCTGATTGCCGTTCTCAAAAAAGGCATGGTCAAACTAGAGACTGCCTACAAGAAAAAAAAGCAGCAAGACGGGGCATGGAAAATGGAAAGTGAGGCTGAATCCTGGAGTAGAAGAAAAAGGGGGAATTCTGCTCACCTTCGTGTCAGTAAAACCTTCCCAGATGGATTGGAAATGCAGACAGGAATGGAAACTTTCTGCCCTATCAGCTGCTTCTGCTGAAAGATTCACAAGAATGTCTGTTGTTCATTCTTATTTTTCATCCCCTCCAGAGAGGAAGTATGATCTAAGCGATCTAGCAGTCATCACATGTCTCTTGGTTGCACGTGGGCAAAGACAGCAATCTCTCCTGGCCCCACCTCAGACCCTCCATCAGCTCTTACTCCTCCAGGCTCATTGTTGATTTATCTAGATCTTGCTCTTCATCATCCTCTCTCCCTTCTTGAATGCCCTCTAGAGACAATCTCATTAACATCTACGGCTTCCAATGGCACCTACATTGAAATATTGACAACTCCCAGATCTACATCTGCTTCTCAAAAGTCTCTTCTGAGTTCCAGACTAGTATATCCAACAATATACTAAACATCTTTACCTGAGAATGCAGCTCAAACGCATCAAACTCAGTAAATATACAACTAAAATCATAAATTTTCCTCCCAAGCCAGCTCCTTCTTCAGAGTTTTCTATCACAAATGGTGGTGCCACCATCCAACAAATCACCAATAAGTGCCTCTATCACTCATATCCTACCAGAAACAAGAATACATAGCAGATGCTGTTCTAAATACTTTCCACACGTTAACGTTTTTTATCTAGATATAATTAACATACAACATTATCTTAGTTTTAGGTGTATGCCATAATGATTAGATATTTGTGTATATTGTGAAACGATCAATACAATAAGCCTAGTTAACATCCATCACCATATATAGTTACAATTTTTTTTCTTTAAAGTCTACTCTCTTAGCAACTTTCAAATACACAATTCAGTAAACTATAGTCCCCATGCTGTACATTACATCCGATGACTTATTTATTTTATAGCTGAGAATTTGTACTTTTTAACCCCCTTCACCCATTTTGCCCACCCTCCACCCCATCAATCTTGCCCCCATTTCTGGCAACCACCAATCTGTTCTCTGTGTGGATAAGCTCAGTTTTTTTGTTTGTTTGCTTTTGTTTTGTTGGTGGTGATGGTAGTTTTTAGATTCCACATATAGGTGATATTATACTGTATTTGTCTTTCTCTGTCTAGCTTATTTCACACAGCATAATGCCCTCAAGGTCCATCCATGTTGTTGCAAATGGTAAGATTTCATTCTTTTTTATAGCTGACAATATGTGTACATACACATTAACATTTAATCCTCAGAGCAACCCAGTGAGATAGGTTCTGCTATTACCTCATTTGACAAACGAAGAAATTGAATCTCAGAGAAGTTAAGCAACGTGCCCCGGGTCACATAACTATTATGCAAGAGATCCAGTTTTTGAGTCTAGCCTGTCTGACACTACTATATTCTACTGCCCCTTTATAAAACTCATCAATTCTACCTTGTAAATATCTCCTGATTCATTCTTCCATGCCCTCATCACCTCTGTTACATCCTTATTAGGCATGTATCATCTAGACTGTGGCAGGAATCTCCTAACTGGTTCCCTTGCCTCAAATTTTACCTCAAACCCATCTTCCTCACTGCATTTTATAAAATGGGCATCTAAAAACATTATTCTTCTCCTTTAAAACCACTAATGATTCCCCTTAACCTATAACAATGTTTCTAATTGTTTTTTGGCAGAAATCAGGGCCATTACAAGTTAGGTTCCTAATTTACTAAATCATTTCTGGTGCTCCACTCCAGACACACCACGTTTTCATTTCAATACCTTTCCCTGAGCTCTTTCATCTGCATAGAAAGCCCTTCTCCCACCTTCGTTTGGCTAATTCTTGATTATCCTAAGAGGCGAGTTTAGAGGACCACACAAGAAAGCCTTTCCTGACTCCATAGCCAGGCCAATGCCACTCTTCTATGCTCCCCTATACTCACATAAATATGTCTTAGCACCCTCTCTGCTTGGCCATCACAGTAGCTAAGAGAACGGACTTCAGCGCTAGGCACACTGGGTTTGATTCCTGGCTCTGTCACCTACCAGCTTTGTGATACTGGACACTTACAAACTTAGTCACTATTATTACTGCCCTCATCCCACTATAACAGATTTATCTCTTGTCTATCTTCCCTGCCAGACTGAACAAAAATACAGGGACATCTTCTACATCTTGCCATCTCCAGCTTCTAGCACAATGCCTAGCCTATAAAAGATAGTCAAATAATGTTAAACTAAACTAAAAATAAAACACAGAGTCCTACTTTACACAGAGAATAATAAATGTACATGACTTTATATAGGAAGTGATTGAAGTAATTGCTAAAAGAGTTTGAGTAAAACTCTATGAAGGTAAGGCATAAAAGACTACAAAAAGATGATGGGGTTGGCCTCACCTTTACCAATGCCATTGGGGGAAGCATATCAAACCCTCTTTCTCAGCTGACAACAGAATATAATATATCTGACTTAGTATAGCAATTCTGTGCTCTGTATTTGATGGTGCATGAACAACCCAGAAAGAAGCAATCAGACTGAATAATAAATTTAGAAAGGGCATAGAATAATTTGGCATTTCCTTTGCAAGAGAACCAGTTATCTTGACTTGGTATTTTATGTTATTTTATCCTCTTACTGTGTGTGTTATTATATTATCTTCCACTTTGTATTTTGTGTCATACTATTGTTCTGAAACAGGGGACATAACCTCTATTCAGGCTATTTTTCTCCTATGTAGCATCTTTTTTTGTAATAACTCTTCAAATGGGTTTGGTTGTATGTTAACGTTAGCAAACTGGTAGACATTTCGTTTTCATCGTAATTATTTTGAAACTAGGGATCCAGAAATACAAATACATGGCAATGAATTATACTTCATCCCATTATCATCTTATTTTAACATAATTGGCTTAATTATGCTTCAGACCGAATGTTTGAAATTTATTAATCTAAGGCTTTTTCACACAAGTTCTAATAATTATTTAATTTTTAATCAAATAAATATTGGTTTGAATTTGATACAAATGTTCTATAACCAGCCCTGAAAAATAATACTAGCCACTCTGTCTGGGTCCCAAAGTCCTAAAAACAATAGGACTTGAAAAGATTCTGTCAGTACATCTAATGAAATTTAGTAGCCTCTTTCTCTCTCTTACTTTACACACTATAGTTTGTTTCTTCCCCCCCCTTTTTTTTTAATTTTTTGTTTATTGCAGTAACATTGGTTTATAACATTGTATAAATTTCAGGTGTACATCATTATACTTCTATTTCTGCATAGATTACATCATGTTCACCACCCAAATACTAATTACAACCCATCACCACACACATGTGCCAAATTATCCCTTTCACCCTCCTCCTTCCCCCCTTCCCCTCTGGTAGCCACCAATCCAATCTTTTACCAAACATTCAAAGAAGACTTAATACCTATCCTTCTCAAACTCTTCCAAAAAATTGAGGAGGCAGGGAAGCTCCTTAACTCATTCTACGAAGCCGACATTACCCTAATACCAAAACCAGACAAGGACAACACAAAAAATGAAAATTACAGGCCAATATCACTGATGAACATCAACGCAAAAATCCTCAACAAAATACTAGCAAATCACATATACTTTGGTTTTTTCAAATGTTTTTATTGTAGAGGAAGGCTACCAGCTTTCTGAGTTTGAAAATGCTCTTTTTGCAGGTAGCATAATAGTCCAGGGAACACCAGAGGGCTGCCACCAAGCAGCCCTTTGGCTATTAGAGGAAACAGGAACCAATGGGTCATCTTTAGGGTGCCATTATCAAGGGTGAACCATCCCCAGTCATTTTCTACCATTGTGTTGTGTGTCTCCACAAAATGATTTAGATTCCCAGGAGAGAAACTGTTTGGCTTAGCTCTGGTCATGAGCTCTCTCTTTGACCAGGGAGCAATCTGATGATTTGGGGAGTGTGTGTGTGTGTGTGTGTGTGTCACACCACCCATGCCATAGAGGCGTGACACAGTCTGGACCGCTGAGACGCAAGTCCAAAACTGTTATAGGAACTTGCAGGAAAGAGGTCTTCTCTTTCCACCAGAATCGCTAAGCTGGTAGGATATAAACCTAGAGCTACTGGTGGCCATTTTGACACTAGACCACATCTTGGGAAGAACTTTGCCTTCTTGAGAATAAAGACAAAACAAAGGATCCAAGAGAGAGAAAGTTTCTGTTATGAAAGTCTGAGAGTTGGATCTATGTTTTCTTCCAAATAAAACATCAACCTTTTAGGGCCTAGGCACTTGGCCTCTACTGGAAGAGCCAGGGTTTTCTTGGGAAAAAAACTTTTCTATCTCTCTGAAGCATTTGCACAAGTAGGATGTCATTCTAAGATCCTTCTCTGTAGAAATTATTTTGAGAAATTGTCACCAGCTAACACCTCAGTCAGGAAAGAATCTCAGTGAGGCCTCTGAACCTAAAGCAGACCCTAAGTTAAAGAGTCTACTTTAATTACCTGCTTCCTGATGAATCATTCACACAGTAATGGCTCTAAAATATATTCTGGTACCAAGTAAATATGGTAGATATTTATTTGATTAAGACAGTGTTTATCCTGAGGAATGAAGATTCAGAAAGGACCCTAAATGACAAGGACCAAGGTGGGAGAGGGATATTTTGGGGACTGGACTAGAGTGGAAGATAGGGGAGGGTTGGGCTTCTTAAAAAAAATTACACCATGAAGGTCACCACTATTAACTATACCTACTGGGAAGTTCATATATCTCCAAAGAAATGGCCTATGAGTTAATGCCCCAGAAAGATAGATTCTAAAATTGTATGTGGTCCTAAATGATGAAGATTTAAAGAAAAAAGAAAAGACAGGTGGGAAGTGATTAAGCCCTTGACAAATAAAATGACTTATAATGAGCTCCTTTAAAAATATTAATAACTAGAGCAGAAAAGCAACTGGTGCAAAACTAAATTGCATCCATTTGGGGGGACCGTAAACCACTCTTCGCTGATGCTGACACCTCATAATCTCAGCACGAGGCTAGAGTAGTGAGATATCAATGCCAGAATCCTCTGAACACACAGCTCCATCAAAAAAGATGATTGTATTTGAAACTGCCTCTGTGATGTGTTTATTATAGGTCATGAGAGCTGAGGGCAGAAAAGGTTTTGAGACTGAGGATAAAGCATTCCCAACCCCCGACAGCAGCTTGGTGCCTTTGGTAGCAGAGCGCAGAGGAGGAAGTGACTGCATTGAAAGAGCTGGTGTGACATTGGAATCCAGCTGGGTCCATGGCCAGCCCATCTGCCTTCCTTCTGCCTCCTTTTCAGGACTCTGTCTCCTTTCCTCTCTTCCTTAGTTCTCTGGCACTTTCTTCTTCTCCTCTCTTCCCCTCCAGCGCCTCAAAAGCACAGAAATGTTGGTCACATGCCCAAGATTACACAGGTAGTAAGTAAAAGAGCCAGAATTCAAACTTGGGCTGATTCCAGAGCTTCTGCTCTTTCCACAAAATGTAAGCCTATATTGGAAACTTTGAAAAAATTGTAATGAAATATTACGTAGCCAATAAAAGTGATGATGTCCATCTCATATCAAAAATGGAGAAAAGCTTTTATAAGACTAATGAAACCAGAATCAAGATGAACAGACAACCAACCAGCTGGGAGAGAATATTTGCAAAACATACGTCTGACAAGGGGTTGATCTCCATAATATATAAAGAACTCACACAACTGAACAACAAAAAAAACAAACAACCCGATCAAAAAATGGGCAGAGGAAATGAAGAGACACTTCTCCAAAGAAGATATACAGATGGCCAATAGGCACATGAAAAGATGCTCAACATCACTAATCATCAGGGAAATGCAAATCAAAACAACACTAAGATACCACCTCACACCCGTTAGAATGGCTATAACCACCAAGACAAAAAACAACAAGTGTTGGAGAGGATGTGGAGAAACAGGAACCCTCATACACAGCTGGTGGGAATGCAAATTGGTGCAGCCTCTATGGAAAACGGTATGGAGATTCCTCAAAGAATTAAAAATAGACATGCCCTATGATCCAGCCATCCCACTACTGGGAATCTATTCAACGAACCTGAAATCAACAATCCAAAGAGGCTTATGCACCCCTATGTTCATTGCAGCATTATTCACCATAGCCAAGAAGTGGAAGCAACCTAAGTGTCCCTCGACTGATGATTGGATTAGGAAAATGTGGTATATATATACAATGGAATACTACTCAGCCATACAAAAAGACAAAATCGTCCCATTTGCAACAACATGGATGGGCCTGGAGCGTATTATGTTAAGTGAAATAAGCCAGAAAGAGAAAGACAAACACTATATGATCTCACTCATATGTGGAATATAAACCAACGCATGGACAGAGAAAACTGGACTGTGGTTACCAGGGGCAGTGGGGGTGGGGGGTGGGCACAAGGAGTGAAGGGAGTCATATATATGGTGATGGACAAACAAAAATGTACAACCCAAAAATTTCACAATGTTAGAAACCATTAAAACATCAATAAAAAAAAAAGTGATGATGTCCATCTCATACCAAAAATGGAGAAAATCAGATTACATAACTATATATATGTGTGTATATATAATAATTTTATTTTTTATCATTATAATCTCTTTTCATATTACTTGCGCAGAAAAATCTTGGAAGGAAATACACTAAATGTTTAACAGTGATTATCTCTGGGTAATTGAATTGTAAGTGATTTTTGTTTTTCCGATGAGGAAGATTGGCCTTGCGCTAACATCCTTGCCCATTTTCCTCTACTTTATGTGTGGGATACCCGCCACAGCATGGCTTGATGAGCGGTGCATAGGTCCACACCTGGGATCCAAGCCCACAAACCCTGGGCTGCTGAAACAGTGTGCACAAACTTAACCACTATGCCACTGGGCCAGCCCGAATTGTGAGTGATTTTTATTGTCTTTATTGTATAATTCTATATATGATAATTATTTTTGCTGTAAACATTCCTTAAAATTATAACTTTAAAGAAAGATATTGTATTCATTCATCCAACAAATTTTTATTGAGTACCTACTAGGCGCCCTTTGATGCATGGGGGCTACAGAATTGACAGACAAACAACGTCCCTGCCATCTTGAGACTTGACTTTTTACTTTATTTCTACTTGACTTGAGTGGGAGAAGAAAAAGCAAACAGCAAATACACAAGATAAATATATACTAGCCCACCCTGGTGGTCTAGTGGTTAAGATTCAGCACTCTCACCACAGCGGCCTGGGTTTGTTTCCCTGTCAGGGAACTACACCAACCATCTGTCCATTGTCATACTGTGGCAACTGTGTGTTGCTGTGATGCTGAAAGCTTTGCCACTGGGATTTCCAAAACCAGCAACGTCACCCATGGTGCGCAGGGTTCAGCAGAGCTTCCAAACTAAGACAGACTAGGAAAAAGGAGCTGGGCCCCAACTTCTGAAAAAATTTCCCAGGAAAACCCTATGAATAGCAGCAGAACATTGTCTGATATAGCGCTGGAAGGTGAGAGGATGGCGCAAAAAGACCAGGCAGGGTTCCACTCTGCTATACACAGGGTTGCTAAGAATTAGAATCCACTCCACGTCAGTAACAACAAATATATAATATCCAGCTGGTGATAAATTCTGTGGAGATAATATAAAATGTGTGAATCACATTAGTTCAAGAATATAGATTCTTTGTGTAGAAGTATTCTAGACTGCCAAATCCTAAAAAAGTAATTCAAATGCTTTAAATTCATTAAATTATTTAACACTATTTTTTATATATATCTCAGACACTGAATGAAGGCCTTGAAAGTAAAGATAAATAAGAAAATTATTGCCTGAAGGAGATAACAGTCTAGTGAATTGCAAGTTGTGTAAGTGGGAAAATTGATAGTCTTCTATAAATACTATGGAGACGGATGATTACATTATCTTTGGCAAAAAGATGGATTCAGGCCATTCACAAAACAGTTTACTGCTGTGTCACCCCCCATCCCCAAACCACCACCAAAAGCATCTAGTGGTGATATGGTTGACAAGGCATGAAGATGACAAGCACATGACAAAAACAATAGACTACATATATGCCTCTTTATCAATTTTGTTTCTTAAATTTATTATGATTATGAAAGTATTTCTTTTATAATCATAGAGTAGTTTTCTTCTTTTTTTTAATTGATGTTTTAATAGTTTTTAACGCTGTGAAATTTGGGGTTGTACATTTTTGTTTGTCCATCACCATATATATGACTCCTTCACCCCTTGTGCCCACGCCCCACCCCCACTGCCCCTGGTAACCACAATACTGTTTTCTCTGTCCATCTGTTGGTTTATATTCCACATATGAGTGAGATCATATAGTGTTTGTCTTTCTCCTTCTGGCTTACTTCACTTAACATAATATGCTCCAGGCCCATCCATGTTGTTGCAAATGGGACGATTTTGTCTTTTTGTATGGCTGAGTAGTATTCCATTGTATATATATATATACCACATTTTCTTAATCCAATTGTCTGTCGAGGGACACTTAGGTTGCTTCCACTTCTTGGCTATGGTGAATAATGCTGCAATGAACATAGGGGTGCATAAGCCTCTTTGGATTGTTGATTTCAGGTTCGTTGGATAGATTCCCAGTAGTGGGATGGCTGGGTCATAGGGCATGTCTATTTTTAATTCTTTGAGGAATCTCCATGCCGTTTTCCATAGAGACTGCACCAGTTTGCATTCCCACCAGCTGTGTATGAGGGTTCCTGTTTCTCCACATCCTCTCCAACACTTGTTGTTTTTTGTCTTGGTGGTTATAGCCATTCTAACGGGTGTGACAACAAAACAACGGGTGTTGTTTTGATTTGCATTTCCCTGATGATTAGTGATGTTGAACATCTTTTCATGTGCCTATTGGCCATCTGTATATCTTCTTTGGAGAAGTGTCTGTTCATTTCCTCTGCCCATTTTTGATCGGGTTGCTTGTTTTTTTGTTGTTCAATTGTGTGAGTTCTTTATATATTATGGAGATCAACCCCTTGTCAGATGTATGTTTTGCATATATTCTCTCCCAGCTGGTGGGTTGTCTGTTCATCTTGATTCTGGTTTCGTTTGTCTTATAGAAGCTCTTTAATCTGATAAAGTCCCACTTGATTCTTTTTTCTTTAGTTTCCCCAGTCTGGGTAGGCATGTCATCCGAAAAGATTCCTTTATGACCAATGTCAAATAGTGTGTTGCCCATATTTTCTTCTATGAGTTTTATAGTTTCAGGTCTCACCTTCAGGTCTTTGATCCATTTTGAGTTAATTTTTGTGAATGGTGATAGCAGATGGTCCACTTTCATTCTTTTGCATGTGGCTGTCCAGTTTTCCCAACACCATTTATTGAAGAGACTTTCCTTTCTCCATTGTATGTTCTTAGCACCTTTGTCGAAAATTAGCTGTCCGTATATGTGTGATTTTATTTCTGGGCTTTCAATTCTCCCATTGGAGTAGCTTTCTTTTAATGCTTATCGAGTGGGAAATTTGGAACTTAAAGAATCATTTCTGAAATCAACAACAAAATTACCCATAATCTTACCATCCAGAGGCAATCACTGTTAATACTATTTTTTTTCTTCTAGGTAAAGACAATACAAATGCTTTTGATTGAAACATATGACTTGATTGTATGAAGTGGAATATAGACACACAAGATGGTAATTTTTATGAAAAGATATTTAAACACTTTTCAGAGACTTAAGTTGGGTCCAGTATGTTGGATCACTTTTCATCTATTCAGCTTGGTTTCAGTAATCTTCAAGCTCAGCATTTTAATGGCAAAATTTTATTTTTAGTCATTTTCATTTTCCCTCTTTCCTAATCTCTTAATTCATTTTTTTCCACCTGGTCCATAAGGTGACATTCTTCCACCGTTTAAATCAAAAGTGAAATGTTAGCCAATTTCCGAAGGCGTCTATCAAAAAGGTGACAAGTGTAATGCTGAGAGGTATAGCATAGTGACATGGCTGACAAGATGTGAATGCCCATGGCACTGCACATAAAGATGACAAGCAACTGACAACAGCAACAGACTGTGTGTTGACCAGCACAGAGGGGGCGAGGCAGCCTCCAGCAACAAAGAAGACAGGAAGATCAAGATGAAGTTGTCAAAAACACATAAAGGAATAGGCATCCAAAGGCAGCAAGTGATGCATTGAACATAAGAGTTCCCCCAAATTCTTCACCACAGTATATACAGGAAATGATGACTTGGTTTGGGGTTTTTTCCTCTTACCAGACCTCTGTTCATCCCTATTTCTCTTCCCAATGTCTCCATTCTCCCGTATTTGCTTTTGTTTTCCTCTTTGGTGTCTCTGGATGCTCCTTACCAAGCTTCAGACAAGGTTGCGCACCCTCCTCCCAAAGGCGAAGATGAAAGCAGAGCAGAAATGAGTAAGATGGACAGTTCACAAGACGCAGAACGAAGAAGAAATACGACAGAGCTGGGAACACTTAATAAAAGACAATAAGAAAGGCTTATTCTCCTGTCTCCTGCTTCTAGATAAAACGAAGCGGAAGTTATACAAATCACTACCCCTCTTCCCAGGCACACAAATTAGCTGGTTCTTGAGTTCATTTTGGGAATCCCTTTGATGGTCTTCACCAAGTCCTGATTGTCTGTACCTCTTGGAATGACCCAACTTATCACATGCTGTCTATCATGAATGCTGGCTTCTCCATTCCAAAAAAACGAAGTCCATCAGCTTAAATTTTCATAACAAGTACTGGATCTAACAGAAGAGATCAATTAGGGAGGTTTTGCATTATACTAACCACAATAGGTTAGAATGCAATTTGGCTAAGTCCAGGGCTAGAAAAAAAGTTCTGCTGCATTGGGGCTGTTGAATTTAGGTGATTTGTGTTTTGTTCTTCACAACACTGAGTGATTTAGGTATTAGAAGTGAATAGAAGTTCTCCATTGCTCTTGAGCAGAAATGGATGTAATCGTATGCTGCATTTGTTCCCTGATGTTATGTCTCAGAGCTTTACACTTAGAGTTACTTAAAAGCCCCTCGTTATTGAAATTTCTGGAAGAAAATAACTTCGTTACTGTAGGTCTAAAGCACTTAGCCCTTCCCCTCTTTTTTTCATTGAAATTATTATTTTTTACATTGCAATTTTTAACAACTTGTGTTTTCCTGGGAATACTACAGTTGAGTTGTATTAGAAGAGACTGTTTCCATATACTGATTGAAAGCTATTTTCAAAGAATTAGAATTTTTTTAAACAATCTTCCCCAATTTATTAAAAGGATTTAATATATTTACCCAATATTTTATGAGCTTCCAAGATGAAAGAAGTATTTTTAAAATACTACAAAAAGGTATATAGAATGAGGACATGGAGTAGGTTGTATACTCATGGAATTGATAAAAGGTAGCAGAAATGCCCATCCCCCCACCAAAACAGGGTCTGTTTCAGTGTACAATGCATGTGTGCATGTCCATGTGCATGTGTGTGTTGATTCATTCCTCTGGCCTAATCATTGTCTTCTTTTTGGTCCTCTTTAACATTCAAAATAATCTCACTTTCATACTTTCAATTGCTCCTTGTCAGATTAATGTCCTTGTTGGATTCCTTTTTGTGACACTTAGTGCCAAGACAGTGCAAAAGCAAAAGACACTCAACAGATTAAGGAAGAAATTAGAGGTAAAAAGGTTTACTTCTTGGCCAGGGCTGTCTCTGGAAGCAAACCTCCTAGGACTCCAAACTGATGTTACTGAATCTCATCATATGGTAAAAACAACAAATTTTACTTTAAATATAGTGCTTTGTTGTGGAATTTGTTTCTAGTATCACAATTATTATTTTATTTGAGTAATGCCAAAAGGCATTAATTTAATAAAATAATTGATCTGCCTTTTAAAATGTGTGATTTTAAAATAGGTTTGACAAATTTTAATCACATTTACTTTATTTCTTTATGATTAGAGCACAAGCTATTTCCTAAAGGAACTCACATCCAATATTTTAAGAGTGGATCAGTGGGAAAATATAGTTCAAAACCAGAACCTCACTATAAAGCCAGTCTTTCAAGGGCATATCTGAATTGTGCGTTGCTGAATAGGATAATGATAAAAGAAGGAAAACTTACAAAACAGCAAAAAGGTGAAATATTTTGTTTTTAATGAAGGCAAAGGTCTTTAGGAAAGTAAAACTTTCTTTGACAGGCTAGCTCTTGTATGCTTTTGTAGCATGTTGTAACGGAGAAGGTTAAAAAGTACCTATTGTTTCCATATCATGACAAAAATGCTCATCTTTGCAATTCTACTGACACTGATCTCAGTGGGCTTTTTATGCCACCAAAAGAATAGTTCTCTGCCGCCATTAGCACCTAATTGGCCCAGCAGCTAACCCAGAAGAGACCTTTCCTTCCGTGGTCACCACCCCCCACAGTGATTTGCACCCACTGACACCACAGCAGCTAATTCACCTTCATGACCTGTCAGCTTCCTCTCAGGTCACTTTAACTCTGCCTCCTTTGTAACATGGATCTGCTTTTAAAACGGTGATAATCTAGGAAGCATTCCTCCTGAGATTCAGCTGTGATTATATAATCTGTCCCAGACCCCAAGGAGTTCTGAATACAGGCGGACATTGAGATTTCGCCAGAGATAAGTCACTGGAAGACCTTGTGTCGAATAACTTGCTTCCCCTTAGAAGCAATTCTGTATTTTTATTCATGTGCAAAAGCATACAATGAGGGCAGCTTTGTTATCAAAACAGGGGCGTGAGGGAGCCCTCTTAGCCATTAGCCAAACATAATTTTCTGAGTTACCCTCTGATCTAGGAGCTGAAATCAGAAGCACACACTTTGGAGTGAATGGTAATTGGAACACTAAGTGATTTAAATGGTGGTAATTGGTGTGTCATTGCCCAATATAAACAAAAGCGAATACATAAATAAGAATAATTCCGTCCTGGTCTATTCAAATTTCACATATGTTAAGCACTGACGCTAAAATTACCCATGGTACTGGAGCCCCTGGCACTTCAATTACATATGTTCCCTTCAACACAGCTCCAATTTCCACTCTAAGCTCACGGTTAAGTTTCTCACAATTTTTTAAATGTGAGTCCTTTTTGCCAGCAGATCTGTATACGCAATTTGGTAAGGAAATAGTAATGTTGGCTTAGTGCCAGTCACCATATTATGCTGGCCTGAAACCAGTCATGGTGAAAACTGATTCTCACCTTGTCTTAGGAACTACTGACATAAAGTATATTCATCTACACCCACCTGCACACCCACCCATGGAGTGACAGACAGATCCCCCATGTGGGCATCAATCCACACATTCAGATAGGGTGCTGATAGAATAGCGCCTCCTACAGGCAGACATTTATTATAGATAGATGCACACATGGACACACACAGCCACATAGTGATATATGCAGAAGTATTCACGCATATGCAACCACACCTGTTTTCACCCAACAGGACCAGCGCAGCATTTCCCAAAATCTCTATCACAGGCCACTGCTCTCATGAAATATTCAAAGCCAAAGAAATATCTCATTCCCATGGGCGCATATACTAGAGAGTATTGTGCAGTAGCCCTCTACCTCTTAGAGTTTCTCAGTGTACATTAGCCAGCCTTTCATTAAAGGAGCACACGTAAATGAGCATCACTCGATATTTGCCATATTTAATCGTTCTTTTTCTGAATATTCTTCTATTCCTGAAACACTTTTGCACATGTGGACAACGTTAAGCCACAGGTTTTACAGCCACTACACATTGACTAGGACAAATAAGTATGGCAAAAGCAGAACAAAAGAATGTGATATATCCCTGGCTGTTGGTAGAATGTGAAGCATGGATGGAATATCTCAAGAAAATAAAGTATTATCATAAAACAGCATTAAATCTCTTCAAAACTGATATTTAAATCAAGCAATTTCAAAAGCTACTTGTTTTTAAAATCCAGTTCCGATAACCAGAAGCTCTGTGTCAAAAAGTAGTTCGTCTCTGAAAAGAGTCTGTGACTAAGATTTATTGCAAAGAACTTAAATTTCAATGTACATGAACTCCAGTGACAGTAAAAAAAAGCAATGAGTCAGGAGATATTTCTTTCTTCAAAAAAAAAGGAGGAAGGAAGAAAACTAAATGTGAAAATTCTGAGAGGCAGATAGACTTCCACAGAAATGAAGTATCAGTTTTGTTTCTAATTTCACAGGAAAATAAATAAATAAAATGGGTCTAAGAAAGAGTTTCCGGCAAAGGAGGAGCCGTGTCCTTCTTACTCACCCACATGTCTGCCCATGTGGCAGGAGTGGCTGAGGGACAAGGGTAATCACAGTGGGAAGCGGAACAAATGGCATCCTCCTACCTGAGCCACACTTACTCCAACAGAGTTTAATAAGTGAGCAGTTGAGAAGGAAAGAGCCCAAATTGTCTCTCTTTGAAGCGATAAATGGAGAAAAAGAAGAGGACCAGGAATCTTAACACTAAAGAGAAAGAAAGACACCAAACTGTACAACAGCTGCTGTTCTCATTAACGTATTTCAAGGCATGCATTATTTTTAAAGTGTTTGGCAATACTTTCATTCTGATACATTTTAATAAAGGATTCTACTTTTTGTTTATAAAAGCTACAAATGGAGGAAAATGGATAATCAGGAATTCAGATTAAAACACATTCCTTACCTCAATCAGACGTCCTGCATCAGAGGCCACCTGTGGTCCCACATCCTCATTACAGATTCAGTTCTTGTAGGTTAATTCAGCAAACTTGCACATACGTGGTAATAAAATACATCATAAGAAAAAAGGCTGACCATGGTATCCATTGAGGCATTTCTCCATTTTCTGTTGACAAGATCTCGATCATAATCCCTTTGCACAGACCACTGAGCCAAGGGCTGTCCACCAAGAACACATTGAATGATGAGGTCAGGTTATTCTATGCAGTCATGCTTCATGTCTCCAGTATAATGCTGAATCTTTAAGGCAACACAATCTACGAATTTTTCCCTGGGCTATGAGTGTATGCCTCTACCAAAAGAGCATAATGCCTGGGGTCTCAAGATAGCGCTTTCTCTTTTGGCTTTAATCAGTACTGCATATTTACTTGATTCTAGAGGCCCCCATAGACTCACAACAATGTTAGTGGTAGAGAGCAAGTCCATTTAATTTGCTTTCCAAACGAGATATTTTTGAGAGTGAAAAAGGAACCAACAAGATTCAAGGGTAATCGGTATAAACTGGTTTTGTTTATGGATATGATCATCCTATGGAGAGTGGGTTGGATCTAGATCCTAACCTAGCCTGATACTTACAAACAATGCAGATGGAATTTCAGATCAAATGTGCTAGATAAAACTTCCACTCTGGGTAATTTTGGCATTCTCCTCACTGTTTCTAGGCTGTCCTCTCCTATCTGCCCATGGTCTTGCATTTAGGCTCTATATCTCATCCAAGTGAATCTTCCAATATTTTACTAAGTTTTTGTTAAACTATCCACATAGTCAATTCAAAGTTCAAAAGAAGCATGATAAAAAATTCTAGTAACAAATATGTTTTCAAAAGATGTCGTAGGGTCAAAGAACAGCTCTTTTTTCTCTGTTCAGGCTTTTTAAAAAGGGGAAGCCACAATGTTCTGTTTTTAGATCTATTCTGATTTCTGTTCTAAAAATGAAAAATAAAAGGCATCACATTGAGTACATGTAAAGAATGAAAGAAAAGTCAGGAGACTTACACCAAAGAAAGGAAACCCAAGGTTACAATCATGACAGGCTTGTGTAAACCCCAGCAGTGTTGGCAACAAACCCAAGGGACACTCTGAGGGAGCATGAAGACAATCAGGACTGTGAGTTAATGATTTTACTTACTGGTTCTTGTTCAGGGGTCAAGTACTTGAGTTTGAGGTCATGGACTTCAGATAATTTATTTTCAAAGTTCAGTCCTAAGTATAAGACAATTGCCTTCATTATGTGATTTGACATGTTCAAAAAATTTTCCCTGCTGAAAAATACATCCCACTAGTCTGTCATGGAACCTGGCAACCCCCGTTATTATGTTGCCTGCCGTCTTTTGTAACAGTGGTTATTACGTATCTGGGTCACGGATCTCTTTTGAGAATCTGACGAAAGTAATGGATCCTCTTCTCCTTACCCCTACCGCCAAAAAAATGCACAGGTGACATGCACTAAATATTGTGAATAATTTCAGGAGTTTTGGGGACTTTCTACACCCCTCGTCATGCCCACCCACAGGCAGGTTAAGACTATTTTTTTTCTTTTTTGGGGGGGAGTCGGGGGGAAGATCAGCCCTGAGCTAACATCCACACTAATCCTCCTTTTTTTGCTGAGGAAGACTGGCCCTGGGCTAACATCCGTGCCAATCTTCCTCCACTTTATGTGGGACGCCGCCACAGCATGGCCTGACAAGTGGTGTGTTGGTGCGTGCCCGGTTCCGAACCCGGGCCACCAGCAGCAGAGTGCCTGCACTCAACCACTACATCACGGGGCTGGCGCCAAGACTTTTGCTCCTTTAGGACTTTAGAAGAAATGTGTTTTTAAAAATGGGCTAGGAGGGGCCGGCCCGGTGGCGCAAGCGGTTAAGTGCGCGCGCTCCGCTGCGGCGGCCCGGGGTTCGCTGGTTCGGATCCCGGGCGCGCACCGACCCACTGCTTGGTAAGCCATGCTGTGGCGGCGTCCCATATAAAGTGGAGGAAGATAGGCACCGATGTTAGCCCAGGGCCGTCTTCCTCAGCAAAAAAGGAGGAGGATTGGCGGATGTTAGCTCAGGGCTGATCTCCTCACAAAAAAAAAAAAAAAAAAAAAAAAAAAAAATGGGCTAGGGATTTTGCCAACTTGAACACGATATGTTCACAGGTTAATCCTTTTATACAGTTTAGGTAATATACGTTAAACTAATACAGTATATTTTTATCTGGCAATTAGTAGCATCTTCAAGAATTAAAACACTGGGGCCAGCCCCGTGGCTTAGCAGTTAAGTGCGTGCGCTCCGCTACCGGCAGCCCAGGTTAGGATCCTGGGCGCACACGACGCACCGCTTCTCTGGCCATGCTGAGGCCGCATCCCACGTACAGCAACTAGAACGATGTGCAACTATGACATACAACTATCTACTGGGGCTTTGGGGGGAAAAAAAAGGAGGAGGATTGGCAATAGATGTTCGCTCAGAGCCGGTCTTCCTCAGCAAAAAGAGGAGGATTAGCATGCATGTTAGCTCAGGGCTGATCTTCCTCACAAAAAAAAAAAAAAAAGAATTAAGACACTGAAAAATGTGAATGGTAATAAAATTAAGAAAGTCTACGTTTGTAGATAATTCAAATTAAACTTTTCTTCATTCAATCAGTAATTATTAAGCACCTGCTATGTTTCAGACATTGGGCTATGCCCTGGGAATAAGACAAAGAGTAATTTAAAGACTATACCCCTAACATATCACCTAACACAATAAAATGGTGAAGGCTTTGGGGGGAGAATTGATAAAAAATAAATATTTTTTAAGAACTTGCCAAGTGCCAGGCTATGAGATCTATCTATCTTTACAGTCAAATGCAGTAAATATTTTCATTTAAAAATTGTTTTACAATGTTTTACAATGAAAACACTCTAACACAGAAAGCCAAGGTCACTTCTGCATTATCTAGGTTTGCTTTTTAAGAAGCTGACTCTAGAACCCATGTGGGAGGTGAATAGAAGAGGGAGACTTGGGGGTGTGGGAGATCAAGATTTGGCCACCCTGAAATATATCTCTTTACCTTGATTGTTTTCTCTGACGGACATTTGACCTCCCCCACTAACTGCCTAATGAATTTGACATAGTAACTCCTTCCTGGAACAAATCTTCTATCTGATCGCTGTAATATAATGTAAAATAGATGTTACAATAGGAAAGGCACCAACAAGCGCATCTTATCAGAAGTTCTGTCTCTCTGGCCACATTCTCTGGATGGCCCTGCGATGAGTTGCCAGACAAACACTTACATTTATAAGGGAAATCTCCATTTGTAAAGGTATCTCCCTCTCTGTATTGGGAAGAGGGGGGATGACCTCATTTCTAGAAACTTATCAGTGTGGAAAGTGAGGCCTTAAATCTGCATAATAACCTTACTCTTGTTTACAGTGCTTTAGTGGTAATCTCCTGTAACTCACTCTCCCCACCCCCAACATCCTCCTTTGTCATTGGCTGAACATAGTATTTAAGACGAGAATTTCTGCTATTGTGTTGAGAAATGCAGTGTCCCTGGTTTCTCCCATGTATACATGTTACTAAACTTGGTATTATTTTCTCCTGCTAGCCTGTCTTGTTAATTATTTGGCCAGCCATAAGAACCTTAAGTGAAGGGGCAGAGGGGGATTCTTCCCCTTCCCCCACAGGGGGGAAGGAGAATACTAGTTACAAGTAGTTGTCTGAGTTACTGAAGGCTTCAACTAACTCAGTCTTGATTGGGTTGGATAGGAAGTATATTTGAGAGATTGGACTTCGTGACTAATCAGTCCAAAGAGGTTAAAGGTAAATAAAAATTGAGAGTGACTTCTAGGTTTATGACATGAGTGACTTGGAGAATGAAGGCATCTGAGATTGGGAATGAAAGAAAAGCAGTTAGAAACAAGAGAAGGAAATGTGACCAGTATCCAGTTAAGTTCTTGAGTTCACAGTTCCTATAGGATATCTAGTAGACCATTAAATATATGGGTCTCAGGTTCAAGAAAGTGTTTCGAATTAGTGCAGGACTTCTCAAAGTGTGGATCACGGACCTAGGGTGTTCCCTGAGCCACTTTCAGGAAATTCACAAGGTCAAAACTATTTAAATAATATCACTAAGACATGAGCATATTTGCCTTTTTCACTGTATTGGTGTTTGCACTGATGATGCAAAAGCAATGGTGGGCAAAACTACTGGCACCTTAGCACACACACGGGTGATGGCACCAAAACTGTAGTAGCTGTCATACTTTGTTCCACCACCACACACTTGCATTGATTAAAAATACCAGTTTCTCTTAAAAATGCTGAAGCAGTAAAAATTATTAATTTCATTACATCTCAGCCCTTGAGTAGAACTCTTTATAATATTGGGCATTATAAGTGGGAGGTACACAGAGAGCACTGTAGCTGCAGATTGAACCACACTGGCTGTTGCCAAAAGGAGAAATACACATGTGATTGAGTTGTGAGCTGATGTAACCCCTCTTTTACGGAATAATATTTTTTCTTTCTTGAAAGAATAGTTAACAGATAAACTATGCTTATTCAGTTGTGGGTATTTGGCAGACATTTTCCCAAAAACAAAAACAAAGTAAGTCTGTCACTTCAAGGAAAATTATTTGTTGCCCATGATAAAATTTGAGATTTCAAACAAAAAGTAGAATTTTAGAAAAATTACATGCAATACTAGGAGCCTAGCAGCTTTCAAGTACTTTTCTGATGAGATTAGTGGTCATGTTAACAAACATGGTTTTTTTAGTATTGTATAACAAAATGTGTTAACATTTGGAAAACGTGCATGACTCAGGGAATCCGTGCTTTCCAAATGACCAACGTGTGATGTTACAGTATCATACAGTATCATGACCAATGGATTTTAATCTAATAGAGTATGAGAAGTTCTTTGCAATGGTTTTAGATTCCACCTTGCAACTACTTTTTTTGAAACTACTTCTGGTTAAGATTTGATGTAGTATCAAAGAAGAATATCCACACTTTTTTAAGATTATTAATCTTTTATTATGATTTTGCTTAATAGTGGAATAGATTATTGTGGTCAGTATACATATGAAAATTATGAAAGCCATGGTTTAGATTAATTTGCAGGATTTTTTTTTAAGTTCCCCCTTTCTTTCCTTCAGAGTGGTCCTCGAGCATTAATCAATGTTTGGTGGTTGCTTCTGGCAAGTTATATGAAAAGGCTATTAAATACACCTTCCTTTCTCACCTACATATTTGTGAGACGCCAAATTGTCTTCATATACATCAACCAAAACAGAATATCACAACAGATTGAATTCAAAGGCAAATGAAAATCTAGCTGTCTTCTGTTAAGCCACATGTAAGGGGTTTGCAGAAGTACAAAACAATGCCATTCATCTCACTAATTTTTTTTGGAAAATAGTTATTTTTTTATTAAAAAATATATTACTTATGTTAATAATGGATTTATTAATACTATTTTAAATAAATGTTCTAGAACCTTCGCAATTTCTATATTTAATGCAGTAAAAATCAGCAGATACAAACAAAAGCTCTTGAGGCTCGCAATAATTTTTGAGGGTAAAGAATTACAAAGAATGAAGTGTGAGAACCACTGAGCTAGCGTATATGTTTAAGACTAAGCAGTATATGGATGGTAACTGAAGCCACAGACAAGACGGAACATCAAGTAATATTCAACAAGAAATTAATTAAAACTATTACTAACCTCTGAGTGGTAATAGTTAAAAGGATTTAAGAGGAAAGAAATTGTAAAAAGATTTCCTTGAAAGCTAAGGTGGATATGAAAATTATAAACAAGTGAAACCAAGTGAAGGGATAATTGAGGGAGGTCAATTTATTATTTTCTCTAAGGTCAAATTTGGTATTTAATCAGTATCTCTATATGGTAAAAGCAAGAACAAGCAAAGTCTTGCACCTGAACAGCTTGATCCAAATGGCCACATCGCAGGCCAATTCAACACTTCTGAGAATTTCTTTTAATAAAATGTGCAATAACTGATCAGAAAGACTGTGGTATTAATTGATTTAGTTGCTATGACAACCCAAACCAAGAAACTGACAATGAGGAGATGGAACACTGGAAAATCTAATTGATGAAGAATTTGAAAATAACCTCTATAAACAAAGGTAAAAAAAACCTGGATCGTTCTTGAACGATAGTCTTTCAACATTAAGAAGAACACTGCTGATTTCATTTTGTTTGAAAATCTAATGAAAGGAAGCAGGCCAAAACGCTGAAAAGGGCTCAGGCTAGCAACTACAAAACTGTATTGACCCCGTGGCATTATAAAGTTTATCAGCCCTCAAAGATCAAAAGAAGTATAACAAACTGGCATCTTAAATGTGGACATTTAAAGAGAGTCTGGTAATGTTTGTATGATATCTTGCTGTCTGGTGAGTGGTGGTCTGATTTTACACCATAGCTCATCTAGATTGGAATTATTATAGTCAAACCTAGTAATGAAGGAAGTAACACACAGTAAAACTTGGGAAAACGTTTTGCTCCATGAATCATCCTGGTAAAAATGCATCGAACTGCAGGACCAAAAGCAGTAATTCGGGTCTTAGACTTACTGAGCTCTAGAGAAAACAATATTTCTACTAAATCCAAGTATCTTTAGGTTTTTGTGAAGCTTTGTTTTAGGGTGTGTGTGTGGGTGTGTTTGAAAAGAATGGTTTATCTTGTGAGTTTGTTTGTCAGATTTCAAAATATATACAAAAACTCTTTCTTTCCATTTGGACACATAGAACCTTAGAAATCCATGAAGCATTACTGCTTCCTCTCTTGCATTCCAGACTATCTGCATTATCCATTCCAGAAAGGCAAGACTGCCAGGCAATAAACCCTCTGTGGGAGCAGGTCATATCACACCATAACAGCTCAATGACACCCTCTAGTGGGCACTCTCCATGCTATAATTTTGAGGAGGCAGAAAAAATTATACTTTATTAGTTTCTACTTCATCTTCAAGTGTCATGTATGGCATTTTGAAAATTTGCATATTTCATAAGTAAAAAGTTCCTTAATGGTGACTATATTCTCAATGGAAGATTAAATAAAAAACAGAAATTGAGTGTTTAAGATGGACTTAGAGTCATATAAAATATATAAAAAGCAAACTGACTTCAGACTGACAAAAGGAATCTCTTCCTCCGGGGTGATGACCCACTCAGAGCCCTGGAGATGGTTTTGGCAGTACAGCCTGACTGCAAAGACCAGAAACATCCTTCCTGCAGAGATATATTCAAAGTAAAAGCAAAGAAAAGTCTATTATAAGCACAACTAAGTCAAAAAGCCTATGTGAGAAAGAGAAAGAAGAGAAGAAAGGACGGTATTTTTGTATGTCAATACACTTTTGCTAGGGCAAAAACCCCAGGTGAGCTTTCTTTGGTTAGGAGATAAGAGAATACACAGACAAACTGAGAAAAGAAAAGGGTCTGTAAATCATTTTATCTTGGGTACAGTGTTGAAGGGCATTTGTGAACATGAACCTACACAATTTAGGGCATGATCCAGAATAAGTGGATTTTGCCATTACGCCACCACCATGGGAGTCAATTGGTCATGACCCAGTACTCAATTCTCTGTAGTGGGGTCCATTGCAAAAGTCAACACCGAGACTTAGTAAAATGCCCTGGAGCAGTGCAGACCACACTGCCAGGAGTAGAATTCCCTGGGGTACAGTGTGGAGGATCCCACAAGACCAGCTGCAGACAAATCTCAGCCACAAGTGAAGCATTATGAGCAACATCTTCATGAGTTGAAAACTGAAGATTGATATGAGAGCCCACTGCATGTTTGTTCATTTTATGTGTCTGTTGATTATTTCTCCTTTTCCTTAGTGAATGTAGGTTCAGGCACTCAAAAAAGATCGTTTTGTAAAATGTTCAAGGTAATACATATAAATGTCTGAATCACGTAGACCTGATCTGACTCTTCAGAGCCAGGCTTCTGGTCGCCAGATAAGAAACCACTTCTGCGTCTCTTCCATTGAGTTTTGTTTCAGTCTGCATGTGTTGTGTTTCATAACACATTCATGTTCTACATTAGTGGACAGAAGATCATTTCAATGCAGTTTAGTGTAAGAGAGGCAACTGGTTACTACTCGAGTCAGAAGACTTGGATTATAAGTTTGGATCCTGACCCTGCAAATGACAAGCTGTGTGGCCTCAACTGAGTCACTAAACATCCTTGATGCTGTTTCCTTGACTGAAAAAAATAGGAGAAATTTCCCGTGATCTTTACATCTCATGGAGTTTATTGAAGGATTAACAAGAACACAGATGCAAAAGCACTAGGAATATAATACTTTATTAGTGTTTTGCTTTGCTAAATGATTTTTATGACTTTCTCCTTTTTAATAGTTATCTTGAGTTTTATTTGTAGTTATTTTTTATTCAAGAGATATTAAAGTGAAGGATCATTTTCCCAGTTATAAATGGCAAAATATGAGCAAGGCTGGTTAAGTGCAGGGACCCAAACTTTTCAAAATGAGCGTGTCTCCTTGTTGGTGCATGCCCACTGTCTCTTACCCCAAGACATTCCTGTTTTCTCAGAGGTAGGACCACACATTGGTTCATAACAGTAGCACATCTTCTGCATCTTATTGTGTAGATGTTATCTGTTGCTCAAGAATCTGCATAAATAGCTTGAATCCTTTTACCTTGAACCAGGAAATCTTCCTTTGCCATTCCTGAATAAAAATGTAATGTACAGCTTGGTGACTATATATAGTTAATAATACTGTATTGCAAATTTGAAAGTTGCTAAGAGAGTAACCTTAAAAGTCCCCATCACAAGAAAGCAATTCTGCAGCTATATAAAAGAAATATATTACAGATGGACTCAGAACTATAAAGTTGGACATGACTTTATACTTGGAAATGTTTTGCCTTCAAAAATTTTTTAAAGGGAATGTTTGTATATTGCTTGGTTGCTCTCTCTTAGGAGTCTATCAATATCCATATAGTAAAACTACAAACTAGAAAAAGGAAATACCCACTAGAGGAGAAAGATGTGCTTTTTGTTGTTGTTGATTTTTTTATATCTCTATTGGTTTCCAAGGGTTTCTGAAACAAAGTACCAAAAACCGGATTTCATAAAACAACAGAAATTTATTCTCTCACAGTTCTGAGGCTGGAAGTCCAAAATCAAGGTGTGAACACAGTTGGTTTCTACTGGAGGCTCTGAGTAAGAATCTGTTTCATGCTTCTCTCCTAGATTCTGGTAATTACTGGCAACCCTTGGTGTCTCTTGGCTTGCAGACACATCTCTTTAATCTCTGCCTCCCTCTCTCCCCTGTGTGTCTCTCTGTGTCTGTGTCTAAATTTCCCTCTCCTTATAAGGACAACAGTCATTGAATGAGGGTCTACCATAATCCAGTATGACCTCATCTTTATTTGATTACATATGCAATAACTCTATTTCCAAATAAAGTCACACTTACTGGTACCAGGACTTAGGACATGAACACATATTTTGGGATGACACAATTCAGCCCGCAACAATATCTGATTCAAATATACTAAATTGACCCCAAATTTAAACTCTTCCATAATTTTTTTCAGAAAACTTTTTTCAGAAAATAATTTTCCATAAAATTTCCAAAAGTTAATAGTAAACTGAAATAGCAGCTCATTTAAAAAGGAAAATCGCTTTTTAAAAAAAGCATTATAATTTGAGCTAAATGCTTTAGAACAATCTTTAATATATCTACTAGGACTTGTAGCTAATAAAATAGGGTCTGTCATACTTCATGAGAGCCTAAGGAAGAATGGAAAACCTCCATTCCCATAAAATGTTGACTTTAGATGCATAGGTTTTACATAGTGACTCCTGTTTTTGAGTTACAATTCTCTACATCAGAGAGAGATTTTTAAAAATTAAAATCATAGTTATTAACCACATTTCTAATTTTAGGCATTTGTTTCAATTTCCTCTTCAGCAAAACTTTTTACGAGAGCTATACTAGGTAACACGATGAATACATTTTATATTCCACCTTCTTTCATTTTCCCTGGGGCAGACAGCTAAAAAGAAGCTGGTAGGATGTCAAAAATTTGAGAAATTCAAGCTCTAGATAATCAAGCATTGTAAAAATCCAAGCAAAATTGAGTAACCAAAAAATGATGGTCTTCCACTCAGAGAGCTGAGTGCAAATCTCTGCTCATTCTTTCATGTCCTATACAACCTCAGGCAAGTTACTCAATGCATTTTGATCCCTATGTCATAGTATTGTGGAGAGATTCAAGAGCAAGCAAATACAAAGCAATGGGCGCAAGTTAGGTGCCTAGCTGGTTCCTTCTACTGATTTTCAAGTGTTAATTGTTTCAAGCCTGTTTGTACCTGCCTCAGTTAATGAGAATTTTAGTGGCTATCAGCACAGGCCTTAAAAAATATTGCCTATAAAGCAGAAGACTACACAATGCAATTTTGCTTCCAAAAAGCACCTCCTTTTATGTAATCCGCATAGTTTAAGAAATGGATTTTATTGCAAGAAAATGAAAGTTTTATATTAAATTCGTGCAAAAATAGGGAACAAATTGATAATGCATGGCATAACCAGGATAGTGAGAATCACAGAATCAATCCATGAACTCCATATAGCGAAATGAAAACTTTCATAAAAGAATGTGTTGACAAATATATTCTTGCAGATTGGTCCTTCCTTGCATTCGAACCAAGGTGTGTAGATACTTCAAACAACCTCCTTCTTGAAAATCATCCTAAGGAGCTCGATATATCTAATTCCACCTTCCTCAACTACCATTTTGGTCTCATCATTGCAATTAACTCGTCTATCAAACTACAAGTAATGCTCACAAATCTTACTCCACCAGCCAAACTGCCCTAATTCTAACCCAACGCAGGATCGAGCCACAGTAGTCACTCTTCTTAAAAGCCTTCCATTTTTCATCTCTGGGATGTTTTACATGCCGTGCTCTGTAATTATCAGTATAGTTTAGGAAATGGATTTTACTATAAAAAATGAAAGCCTTATAACACTGCAAAACTAGAGTGCCAAAGTGCTAATACACAGCCATAAGCAGCAGAGTAAACACCTCCACCAAAAAAAAAACAAAAAAGAAAATCACATCTCTTCCTCCTTTCAAGTTCTGCTTACAACTCTCTTCCATAGAGGTTTTCTAGACACTCTCCTGCTGGCTGCATTCCCAGACATGCCCTCACCTCTACGGCAGCCTCCCACCCCTGCAAGAGTTAGCACTCACTCCGGCTACGTCTGTCATTGGCGGAATGTGTGAGCTCGCATGTGCCCATCATCCCTTGCAGGTGCATTTCTATACTAGTCTTATGGACTTTTCTTATCCCCCGTTAAATAGAAATATATATATATCACTTTCGCCTCTTGTCATTTCCCTAATACATAATAATTACAGATTCACAGAGAACCTGTGAACCAAAAAGGCATCTCTTGTACTGGTTGTTAATGTGCCCTAATACATATTGGATGCCTTCCCTAAAAGAAGTTTATAATCTAATATTGTCAAATGTGTTTTAAACAGTAGGTCGCTGTCAATGAAGTCATATTTCAGTCATAAGTAGCGTGTTTCCTTGATTTGAAATAAATCTCTAGAAAGTAACCTCTCTAAGTGAACGAACAAAGGAACATAATATTTCCCCATTTTGTAGCTTTAAAAGCTGTGCACCATCTTTCATTTTGAATTGCCACCCCGTCATGTGTGAGAAGAGTTGGCTGCTCTGTGCTTAGCTCCATTCATTTCCCTGACATCCTTTGATTCTGGGCCGGCTCCCCAGCCACCATCCTTCCTTGTCGCTGAGGTCCTGCCAGTGCAGCTCATTCAGTGGCCATCATCACAGTGAACTATATCCCAGCAGCTCCAGATGGAAGATGGGGGTAAACAGCTCCCCTAAGAGCGCTCTCCGATGCAGTGCCATCAATCAACCAGCAGCTGGGACCCAACCGCTCAGTGACTGAGCCAGTGACTTTCTGCCAAAAGCATAGCACATTTCTTAGTGCCCAGCTTCCTTCAAAAGGGAGATGTCACAACTACGTGTTTTAGTGTTGAACAAGCCCTCAATACCTAATATTTATGCCCCACTTCCTCTAACTGTGACCGGTAATATTCTTCATCTCAGTTTAGGGTTTTTTTAAGTATAACAGATACCCAAATTGGTAACTATATCCACTTTAATTCCCTCTGGAAAGGCAAAGTCTCTTATTGCTTGTTTCTTTAATAAATCGCAATATGGAAAATCAAATAATAGGCAATTTTACAATGTTAGTTGGTACATTAAATTATTTTTATGGTTCATGTCGAGTTAAAGACAGTAGTAACATCTGCTGGCTGATGACGTGCAGCAATGATAAACGGTTCATTTTTTTCTGCAAGTAGCAGACGGGGGGTGGTCCTTCTTTAAGCCAAGATCAAAATTGAGCGTGAACAGCTGGAACTCTGCAGCACAAGAGCCTTGGCACTCACACACTTGAGGATAAACATCTTTGTGGTGACTGCCAGAGACGCTTCCCTCTCCACCATAATGTGAGCAGGAGAGTGGTGCTGTAAGACACCACCATGGACCACATGAGCAAAAAATAACCATCAGTGAAAAAGAAACTCCATGAATACTTATATATTCCATTATAAAAATGTTAAACTCAAGTTGTGGCACTTTCTGTCTACTTAGTAACAGTATTTATGTTAGGCTAAGAAAAGTCATTTCTTTGGCATAAAGAATAGTATTTGCATCACATTTTTTGAGAAGGATATCCTCCTGCAAAATTGTATGTAGGTTCCCTATTCTCTGCAACTATCTTCTCCAAGAGGCTGTGGGTCTTCCATGTCTCAATGTGCTAATTTGTGGATAGTAGGAGAATTCTGCAGAACACTGCAAATTATCCTTTGCAGGTTCAATAAACGATTTCCTTTTCTTCAGTTAAAGAAGAAAAGTGAATCCACCTATAGATAAAGAACGTCTATTTTTACAAACATTTTTCCATTTCTATACATGCACATATGCACATACGCACAGAGACACACACACTCCTGCTTCCACCTAATTTCTACTTCAAAAATGCAAGGAAATTCTAGGGAAACTAGACACAGATAGAATGAGAATGTCACTGATTCCATACGATTGTGTGTGTGCACTAATGCACACGAGAGATTCCAGGCAGGAGTAATAGCATATAAATCAGGCATTGGGTTGACTAATGAGAAAGACAAAGAGATCAGGTTATGGTAACTTGGGAATTGCCCATGTCAGCATCTTCACTTTACAGGTGAGGAAACTGACATCCAGAGACATGAAATCACTTGCCTCATGAATTCACACTGAACAAGCCCAAGAGTTTGGTTTGTTTTAAGTTATGTCACAGTAAACAGCTGAAAGGAAAATATTATGAAAATCATTTAGAAAAAATCATTTTGTCAAGACAGTACATAGTAGAGTTATTCATTCCTTCTACAAGTATCTACTGAGCAACTAATAGTTCAAGTAATTATGTGGCTTATGAAAACATGATTGAGGCCCTTGCATCAAAGGAAATATAAGGCAAGCCCCAAACCATAATATAAGGCAGACTATAAATGCAACATGGATGTAAGTTAAACCTCACTACTTACCATCTCCATATCAAGACAATAAGAGAATAGCCCATTTGGTAAGGGAGATAATAGAATATATGAAATAAAGTTGGGAGATCTTTGAAACTCTGCTTTATACAAACCATTTAGATTCAGGTTAATTAAACATACTGCAAGATAATGTATTCAAGTTTATATATCATTTACGTTATGGATACTTAGAGCCACATATGAAAATAACATATACGTAAAGTAAAATTCCAAATATCCATTTTCAAAATGGAAAATATATGCCTCTTGGTGGGTGCTAGATTTTTGTTTTATAAACTCCAAAGCTTTAGATTATGCATAGAAGTGAACCTGCCCTGGAAATCGATCCCTAAAGAAAATTGTATGCTGTTCTATTTAAAAAATCTTCACCAAAAGATCTGTAAGTTTAAGGTTCTTCAAAAAATTGTGTGCCTTTTACTGCCTCAAAAATGAGAGTTCAGAAAAGATCACCAGGCCTTGGTTTAGGACATTCCTTTATTGGAAGGAAACCAGCAGAAACGGATTTCTCTTATATAATCCCTTTCACGCTCTCTGACACAAGGCTACACCAAGCTGTGCTCATCCTGCCTTCCCGTCCTTGTTTGGGAGGTGTTTTAGCACCTCCAGAAGCCACGAGGTTGTGCTGCTTCTAATAGGCACTGCCACTTGGACTTCTGCTGATTCACAGCACGAAGGCCAGGAAAGGTTGAGACAGAGGCCAAAATGTGTGAGAACTCGAGAATGATTTACAGACTGAGAGGATCTCGTTAAAGATCTTCTATTTATAAAACATTTACATACAGCATCTCATGTTATCCTCACACAGGTCTTGTGAGATGGCAGACAAGTATTAGAACTCCTGCCTCACAGAAGATGAAGCAGAGATTCTTGGCTATGATTTCAAAAAATGTCAGGGGCAAAACTAGAAGTCAATTCGACGCCTCCTGGCTGCCAAACCTTTCTTCTTTCCACCACACCATATCTAAACAAAAGGCAAATTTTGTTTGCGATAATATTTTTAAGCTTGAAAAATACTTAAGAGTCTTTAATGTGCCAGATTTTATATGACTATATCAAAGTGGCATAGAAGAAGTATGCATTCTCTTCTCAGCCAGGACATTTTCATCGAGGTAAGGAACCAAGATATTTATGGATGGAATCCTTGATGAACAAGTTAATATAAAATATGCTGCTAATTATGAATTTTTACCGTTAATAAATCCAATAGGTAAAAACAAGTGTGAAAGCTGATCCACAAAATGAATTTGAAACGCAGCCCCCGTGTGAGAGTGGATTGATGGTTCCCACTAACACTGGAAATGGAAATTGTTTGACTTTTTCATTTAAGGGGGAAAAAACAGGATTAGTAGACAAAGCTCTCGAGACAGATATGCTGCCTAGAGGCCCCATTGCTGTTTGGTTTGTCACTGCTGGAACTTTACAGACGCCAGAAAAAGTAGAGCAGAAACACAATGTAAATTACTGAAGGGGTGCTGCCGTTTCCTGAAGCAGCTCGGAGTGTCTGCCCATAAAACATTAACTGACATTTCCGAGTTTTGACAGGTCGTTTGGAAGAGAAAGGGTAAAGAATACACAAGCCCTTTGGCGGGATTAGAGACATTTGTTCAGATAAAAACAAACAAGCACTGTGGCTGGTCTGCACGGCAGCTTCCACTGAAAAACAGGAAAAAAGTATGAAAATTTAAAGTCCAACACTGAAATGGGTTAAACTTGATTTGTTCACTACAATATGAACAGGCAGGAACAGAAGGATCTAAGGCTTTTCTCTCGCCTTTACTTTCTCAAGAAAGAAAGATACCCAGCCGCCTGAACTATGCTCAGCATTTAATTTATGCCTCTAGTAAATAATTGAGCTGCATGTCCTCTGTACACAGTGAATTAATGTGTTTATCCATCATGACTAGAGAGGGATAAAGGATTAAAAAGTGTTAGTTTCCTCTGCTGGCAAAAGGATCATTCTTTTTTGTAATAATGATTTTTCACAGTACTGGCTTATAGGCAGGGCCAACCTTACTTGCATAAAGCCATCATGCGGGATATTGGCAAAGGACCATGTGCCACAGAATGTATCCTCCACCAAATAAACACCCCTAGAAACCAGAATCGTTTCTTTGGATGTAGGTACTGAGGTTCCAAAAAGTCCTCATCTTTAATGACAGCATATTTGTGTGGTAAACATATCACAATGCTCTGAGTGTGAAGTCATTGGTCCTTAGGCCCATTTCTATATAAATAATCTATACACATATATACAAACCCAACCATGTTATATTTTCTCAAAGAATAGTTTCATTGATGCCAAAATATCTTCTTAATATTGCCTATAAAAAAATGCAAAATCAAGGCATTTATAGAAGCAAACTTCAAGACATGGTGAAATAATTTTGTAAATAAATTTTTTGCCACATGGGCATAAAAATGGTCAACAGAGCAATGCGATTCTATAAATTCTCCTTATACAAATATTAAAAGTGAGCCAAAGGAGAAAGTCAAATTACAAATAGGTAGGTTAGTAATGGTTATGATACTCAATGCTAACATTCTACATGGGAAATTTTTATTTTCTTTTTGCTAGTTGTTTGCAAGCTCATTTAATTAAAAACATAATATTGATAAACTCAATTAGATTCATGATTCCTTCATTTTAGTACACTTGTCTGAGAGTGACACCAAGATAGGTTCGTGGGAGATGTGATTGTTTCATGGGAATCTGTTCAAAAATGTCATTGATGTACTCCAAATAGCCCTAAGTCCCTTAAATTACTTATTAGGAATCCAAAATTATTTAACTTACCTAGACTTGATGTGGAGTAATTTATAGTTCATGTTTTCTCTTCTCTTTGGTAAACACAAATAACCAGAAATGTTCACAAATGACAGATGCTTTTAGGGCCATGTTTTTCATTCAGGATGATGTGTCTGTGCCATTTCCAGTATTTGGTTTCCTGCTACAATGGCACTCTGAGAGCTAGAGTTGGCTATATACTGTACATCTGTATGTTCAGTCCTGTTCAAGTCCTGGGAACAGTTGGCCCCCAAAGCAGGAATGATATCTCAGTCCACCAATACTTAGATCCTCTGCTAAACCACCCTGCTATTCTGACCTCATATACTGGTGGCAGGATGTTCTTGCCTTGTACCCCAAGTCTAGGGATGGGTCTCCCTGTGTCCTTTCCTCAGTTCCCTACCTGGCTTTCCTTCTCTCCCTTCACTCCCTCCCAGATCTGTCCTGGCACTGGAGCCTTGCTTCTCGACTAATTCTTATAACTCTCTCTGTATCCCCTCTGCCAGTAGCCCCTTGGAGTTGTGTTAAGCTCACCCAGCTACAATTTCACCTTGGTTCTCCTGCTGGACCCTCCCCTCCCATCTGTCCTATCTGAGAGGATCCCTCTGGTGTCCAAGTTCCAGCCTTCTCAGATTTGGTGCTTACATGCTTATGCCAGTCAGGGCGACGAGTACTATAATGATATCCTTATCTAATTTCCTTATGCTTTCTTGAGTTTTAATAATCAACATTATGCATAAAATCCAGGGACAGTCATCCCACATATCCATAGAAGATTATGTTTTCTATTATTTACAATTTATTAATAGGTATTGCCAAGTATTTCATTGACATTTTTGTATGTAGCAGCACATCGTTCATCCCATAAATATTTCCTAAGCACCTACTATGTGCCAGGCCTTGTCCTAAGTGCTTAGGATACTCCAGTGAGCAAAACAGAGATCTATACCCTTGTAGAGCTGGTATTAAGCAAAGAAAGATAGACGATAAACGTAATACAAAAGAAATTACAGAATATGAGAAAAAGTGGTAAGTGCTACAGAAAAAGTAGAACAATGTAACATGACTAAGACTGTTGGAGGATAGGGAGGAAATATTGAGGGAATCAACTAGATGGATTATGATATCCATATATATGATACATGAAATACACATATTATTCATATATACATATGTGTAAATAGGATAATTTTTCTGATATAATGCAGATGAAGGCATCAGTAGAGGCCTAGTATGGAAGCTCCATAATGTCATCAAGACCCCAGGCTCTTCTCTCTTTCTGCTTTCTCTTCTCATGGCCCGAAGTCTCAAGGCCACCTCATGGTCACAAGATAGCCGCTGTACGCCATCCATCATGTCTACATTCCAAGTAAAAGTAAGGAAAAAAAGGCACCTATAGCTGAGTAAGCCCCCTTAGTAAAGATTTTTGTTTATCTCATTAACACCTGTATCTAAAGGGAGGCTAGGAAATGTCATTTTTTTAGCTGCTTTGATAGCCATTCATTGATACAGAGGTTCTTTTAGTGAAAACAGAAAGAGCAAGTGGATATTGGGTGGGCAACTTACAATTTCTACCACAATAGTTTCAATACAAAGTTGTAATTATTCTCAGCCTCCCTTCTCTCTAAGAGTCTTAAACTAATAGTATAAATGTTAGTATTAAGTACTTGGGGTTTTTTTCCTCCAATTATTGCCTCAACAACATAAAGGCATTAATTAACTAATAATAACATTAAGGCATTAACATTCACATAAAGAACCTAAATAGTCATTTTTCCCACTCATATGGCAGTTGACTTCCTGTTGAAGTTTATTTCACTCATTTGGCATTTTGTTCCTAGTCCTATTTAATTGCTTAACTATCACAAATATTTGATATTTTTCTTTAATAAAAAACATAAGGAAAACTGTCACACTACTGTCTACTGAATTTATAAATGATTTTTAACAACAAATATTACTGTGTATTGTTGAAATTTTCCGCAAATCTTGACAGAAAATTTGATAAAAGGTGGCAAAGTTTCAAGTTTATTTACTACCAGATATCTGGATGTTTATAATTAAAGATCTCCTCAGATGAATTTTGTCTAACTGGAATCAGACTTCTCTCAGCATCCCCAGCCCACATAACACTTTCAAATTTTCTTATTTAATGTTACATTTTTTATGTCAACCTGTTGCTTATAAGTGTCATTATGTGACACTTGTTTTACAAGTCCTTAGGAAAAATAACAAAATAATCTTTACTTAGATGTGTAAAACTAAAATATAACTGATAGTTTTCTCTTTTCCATTTTGGAGGAAGGAGAGAGAGAGAGAGAGAGAGAGAGACATCAGCACACAGATACATAGATGAAGATACAGAAATAGAGTAGAGACGGAAATGCAGATGCAAATGGAGATGGAGATGGAGATAGAAATGGAGACGGAGATAGGGAGATATATGCTGACTGCTTTGCCCACTTTAGCTAAACAAGATGTTGGTGAAAGGAGGTGGTACTACTGGCCATTATCATTTGACACAGAAAAGCATGGCATGACATTGTGGCCACTAAGCTCTTGGCTTCTTAACTATATGTTAAACAAAGACCGAGGTCCTTCATTCTACCTAGAGCCAATGGCATACCCTCTCCGAGTACCACAGAGAGATTGAAAAGAAAAAGGAAAAGGCGAGAGATGCACAGAAGTAATGAAGGAGAGATATGGATATCAACACTGAAGGAAAGGGAAAAGAGAATGAGGAGGTGAGGGAGAGAGTGTAGAAGAGAAGATGATAGAGGAGACCCAGGAAATTCTGGAAGGTTGAGTAAAGTTGTCTTGTCACATCCTCACTTCATTTAGGAGGTGACTTGTTTGACCTTTCGGTCTCTCTTGATCCTTATCATTTCTTCTGAAGTAACCAGAGAAGCCACTCTAAGAGAAATGGTGCTTCCAACTAAACAACAGTGACCAGAGAAATATTGCTGGGAGGCAGAGAAATCAGTCAAGGACGAACCCCTCCAGATGTTCATCTACTCCCACCCTCCCCTGGATTCCTTTACTTCTCTTCTCCCTCCTGTTTTAAATAGCTGCACATGAAGCAGCTGTTAATAGAGAAGAAAATGGCCTGTGTCGGGGTTCCTAGTAACTGAGATCAAATTTCCCCCTTGGAAAAGCAAGATAAGGCAATGATCGAAGCCCAAGACCGAAAATCAGAGGCCAGCTTTGATCTACTACCTGCAAACTGCTCAACATCCTTGAGTAAAGATTTTAGCTATAAAATAGAATGAATTATTTAATGAGCAAATAACTGACATGTTAAAATCTCTTTTAAAAGTATATAATGTTATAGCAATTTGACCATTTAGCAATAATGAAGTGATGAGCCAAATAGTAGTTTCCAAATGTGTTAAATTTAATGCCTTAGCGATTGTATAAGGTCTTTGAGGTTAGCAATACAACAAAAGATAAAACTGAATGTTATAATTAAAATCTTAGAAAAACTAAAATAAAAGTTGTTGAAAAGTAATATGTTTCTCTTAGATTTTATTTGTAGAAGAAAGATAGATCACAGAAAATCATAGCTATGTGAAGTGAAACCAACTTTGTGGGTTTTATACTTGCTTTTTCTTCATTTCTTTGAGAGAGAAGTTCAAGAAACGATGGCTACAGGATTACATTTGCTGCAGACTTTGCAAGCACAATCACTCAGGTAAGTAGCGAGGAAATAATGTACATAAGAAAGAAATAGCCAAAATTGGTTAAATTATAGTCTCAATAACTCATTAATACAGTACCATATGTGCCAGGTGTTGTAGCTTTTCTTATGAGGTAAAAAAGCATTCACCTCAAGTGTTCGACTATAATGACACACTCTCAAAATGCTAGTAATTAGTATAATCACTTTTGCCAAAGAATGAAACATATGCAAGACTGTATCTGGTGTATTTATAATAATTCACATCAAAGAGAGTGCCCGGGTGAGTCCAGCTGAGCAGTGTGAGAGACGGCATCCCGCTGTGAGGTGACAGTAGTTTGGAGCCTTCTTTTTCAGGGTTAGCAGTGCCCCAGTTGGTATCGGAAGGGTTCCTCATTGTTACTGCTTGTTCCTGCCTCCAGGACAGCCCCTTCCACAGTCCCCCACTGTGGGCCCTCCATCCCACAATGAGCCATCTGGAGAGGAAAGGCTGGCCCCAGCTCCCCATGGAAGTTGTTAGCTCTGTCCCACAGTTGGCGCCCAGGGTCTCCAGGGAGTTGACGTCTTCACAGGCTTTCTTCCCACATCAGGAAGCTGATTGTACCCTTTTCACTACACTGTCAGCTTCTACCTGTCCTCCAAATTACAGGACAAATCTCTAAGGCAGACATGGGCTTCCCATAGGAAATGCAGGCTGCTACCCTGAGATTCCTTCTTAACAAGCACAAGGACGTTGTGGTTTAATTTAAGGGGGGAAAAATTCTACTTTGTTTCCTTTGTGTAGCTTTTAAAAATAATTTAAAATCTAAAATACATAGAAAGAGAATGAATGATAGAACAAGCCAAATAAATCTTTTGGTAAAGCCGTCTATGACCGTGAGCTTGGGAGTTGGAAAGACTTGTGTGTTCCATCATTGACTAGCTATGTGATCTCAGGCAAGTTATGTAACCTTGCTGCTCCTCAGCTTTTGGATCTGTAAAAGGTGTGTGTGGGGGGCGGTGGGGGGGGTGTGTTAAAAGATTCACAGAAGCTACTTAGCACACAGAACTGTTAGCCATTAGCATCAAGATAAAAGGCATCAGAGAACTATTGGTGCTCCTCTAGTTCATTCATTCCCAAAAAGAACTCATTTAATGTCCCTACTAGGTAGCAAGCCTCTGTATTAAGTCCTGGGAAGCAAAGGCAAACAAAAAAACCTTCCTTCCTCTCAAAGAGATTCTTCCTACAGGAGTGATGTGAGGCTATGCAGTCCGAAGGCAGGTTTTAACAGCAAATGCTCACACTACTGAACTCAGTCTCATAAATGATCATCTGGTCCAACCCCTTACGTTATGCTTAGTTTCCTTCTCTTCACTGGCTTAATGAAGAAAAAAAATCAGGTTCTCCATAGTAAGACAACTATATATGACAGTCCTTGGAGAAAGTTCAAGTTTCAACAAAATGACAGAGGCTTAATGCTTTCCTGGTTACAGGGCCCTTTTCAAATGTGAGTTATCAACACCCTTTACAAACAGACTTTTTCAAGTTTGCTCACTCAAGATCCACCTTCCCCCCACAGCTTAGTATCATGAGGTCTCCTCTCCTGTCCCTGAGTGTCATGATGTCTCTCCTCCTCTGTCACCAGCAGGCAATGGGGGAGGTGATCTTAAGTAGCATCTCTACAAAAGAAAACCTGCAATTTTGACGTGTCTGGGAACTCGGGTGTAATGGGCCCCACCCTCCTTTTTTCCTTCAATGTAGTTCTTTTAAAAGACAAAGTTCTGTTTTAAATTCTGAGCCCATGCTCTTTTATTTTCTACAGCACTAACATGTGGTCACATAGCTTGCCTGGGCTTGAACGTGAAAACCTCCATTAAGGACAATTCCCTCTTTAGATGAGGCAGCCTGCTGGAAACATCTTTCCTATACTGAGTTCAAGATTGTTGGGGTTCCTTTCTTGTCACATATCCTGCCCTCCGTGCTCTGACCTTGATGCTCCCACCAAGATAAACTGCTTGATGTTCCTCACAACACGTTCTACTCTCCTCTGCCCTGTGTCTCTGCTCTTGCCCTCTCTCCGTGGATTACCTCTCCTTTCTCCCCTTCTCTTCCCTTCTTTATCTTAAGATTGAGCTCAGGCACGCCATTCTCCAGGAAGCTACCACGACCACCCCAAACCCACACATACACCTTCACCCCGGTGTGTTCAACACTCTCCAAACTTTCTGTGTCTGTCGCTGGCATTGTGCTCATTCATTATATTGTGATTACCTCTGTGCCCGACACCCTGATTCTAAACTGTGAACCTCTAAAAGTTTAAGCCATAGTCTTATTCCGCTTGATAATCGTAGTATCTGCCACAAAATAGTCACTCAAAAATGCTTGTTGAGATAACAAACTGGGTTTTTTTCCTTCCTGCAACTGTCATTCATTTGTTCCACTTTGATGATATAGAACTGAAAACAGGGCTAATCCTCTTTGACACAAGAGTCATCCGTATATTTGAGGAGAGACATCATCTCATTCATATTCATTCACTCACATATTCATTCATTTGTTCATTTGATCAGCAAATATTTAATCGATAGCCTTCTACATGACAAGTATTGAAGATACTATGGAAAAGAACAGATAAATGAAGTGTAAACCCTATCATTACGAAGAATATAATTTTGGATAGTGTCCCTGGATCTTATCTTTGTTGTAAATTTCAACCACCCACCTCACCAGTCTCATTTTAAAAAATATTTTTTTAATTTGGAAATACAGGCACATGGTCAAAATAAAATTAAATTTTAAAGGGTACATTGAGAAAACTTATTCCTACCTCATCCCTGTCTACTCCACTCTCACTCTGCCTGCTGCGAGTAACTACATTTTTTAATTTCTTTTTTGTTACTTTGTAATTTCTTTATGCAAATAAAAACAAATATGACTACATTTTCTTATTTCCTCCATTTTATAGATAAAAGGTAGCATGCTATATATGCTATGGTGCACCTTTATTTTTTTGCTTAATAATATATATTTTGCTTAATATTCTGAAAATCTTTCCCAAGTGGTACACAGAGAGCTTCCTTATTCTTTTTCATAACTACACAGTATTCCCTTATGAGAATATACCATAGTTTATTTAATTAGTGCCCCAATTATGGACTGTTCCCTCTGACCCAATTTTAGACATTTCACATATCAAATTATAGACTCTCCTGAGCTGGATCCTGTACTCTCCCAATTCATTAAACCTAGGTTTGCATTAGCTTTAAAGCAATCATGTTACCCTTCTGGTGTCATTAATATGTAAGCTTTTTAGCAAGTAAAATGCTCATCTTTTCCACTTGAAATGGCATTAAACCATTTCTCCTCCATTCTGTACTTTAAATGATTTATTTTGGTACAAAGGGAAAATTTTGCATTTATCACCACTAAACCTCTTTTGTTTGTTTCAACTCATCATTCCCACATTCCAATATGACTTCTTGAATCTTAACTCTATTATCAATCATATTAGCTACTCCTCAAAGATTGGCAGCATGCACAAATCTGATATGTGTGTTTTCTATTTTTATCCAAATAACCGATCTTTTCACTCTATCACAGTAAATCTCTTTCCCAGGAAATGAGATCTCCTTCCTCATTCCCATAACTTTTTCTTCTTCCTGGACCCCTGGCTTCATCCCGTCCAAGTTTCCTGTTTCCACGTTCTTCAGTTAGTCCTGCTCTCCACATCAACTTCACTGTACCCTCGCCACTCACCTAACTCACATCCCACCCTAAGAATCCTTCCCTTACCTCTTATAACCACCTTAGAGAAAATCCACTGGACCTCGCTCACATCCTAATTTATGTGAAGTTTCACAGGTAAACAGCTCAACTGCAGGATCTGCACTGCATGATCTGCATGATCTACTTCCTCCTCTCTTGTTCTGGCCACCACATGACTGAAACATGACCACCGATGGTACCAGTCACCCCCAAGTCACCAGACTCCCCTGTATATTCCACAGATGTTGAAAGCAACACGGGGCTCAGACGCCCCCCTGCCATCTGGCTGTTGCTGAGTAACAACTGGTTGCCCTTGACAGAGGCTAGTTCTTAAACTCATCACACTTTCTATTGTCTTACTTCCAACCCAAGTCACTGAATGAGTTTGTGATTCCTGCTTTGAGGTAACAAGACTGAGTTCTAAGCAAATACACCAAAACCAGGCCGCATGACCTCTTCAGAGCAGTCATCTTTGCAGATATGCATTTATTCCAGTCATATGGCCATTGCTTAAAATATTTTAGCAACCAGTCTATGGTGCATTCTTCTATGTAATCTTAGTGGTAACAAATCTTTTTTTTCTTGAAGGGTATATTTAAATTCACCTTTTAACCAAAAGTTATTTGAAAAGGTGAATATTTTAACTTGGTTAATGATATTTTTAGTCAAAAACGAAGAGTAACTAATTTACATTGTAAAAAATTTTCTTGTGAAATTGTTTTAGAAGGCAATTCTGAAAGAGGAATAAAGAATGTTATTTGAATAATGGCAGTATTTTTATTAAAATAAGCATAGTTTTTTAAGGAGACTACCTTAAAGATCAACAACCCTTTTAATGTATATGGTTTGGTTTGGTTTGTTTAAAAATGAAGTCTCTTTACTTATCTTACTGGAATAATGAAACTACCAACCCCAGCTTCCCTATACCACATCTAATGGGGACTGAGGAGGAAGAGGCTTCTGGTCTAAGAATTTACCAGTTCCGATAAGCCTTGGTATGGTTTTTGTGTCGCTAAGGGAGTATTCACTGACAAGTATATGGCCAGGTAATAGGAGTAATTCTTATTACCAGAAGGCCCTAGAAGGATCTAGAAAGATCCTAAAGAGGAGAGAGGGATGAAGAAAAGGCACTAATACTGCTATACATATTAACTTGAAATTATATCTTCATTGTGAGATACAATGAACTTTGAAAAGTATGGAGCAGCTAGGAAAATATTTATCTCTTCCATTTGGATTTAAAATAAAGTATGAAATGATGGCACTGGCCTTCAAGCATATCATGAAGGACCTCATGCCATTGTTTTGTTTTATTCTGTTTTGAAATAGAACTGATAGGACATATATATATATTTATAAATATAAATAAATAAGTAAATAAATAAATATATATATATATATATATAATTGGCTGCTCACACAATTATGGAGACAAACTGGAGACCCAGTAGTTTTCCAGTCCAAGTGTAAAGTCCTGAGAACCAGGAGAACTGATGGTGTAAGTTCCAGTCTGAAAGCCAGCAGGCTTGAGACCCAAGGAGAGTCAATTTTTCAGTTTGAATCCAAAGGTTTTTGGAAAGATCAATGGCACAGCTCAACTAGTCAGGCAGGAAAAACTCCTTCTTACTCAGTATTTTTGTTCTATTCAGGTCTTCAATTGATTGGATGACACCCACCCATAATAGGGAGGGCAATCTGCTTTACTCCATCTACTGATTCCAATGTTTATCTCGTCCAAAAACATCCTCACAGACACATCCAGAATAACGTTTGATCAAACGTCTGGGCACCCGATGGTTCCGTCAAATTGACACATAAAATTACCATCACAATACTTAAAAGTCATTAATTTTCATTTTTAAAATATGAATTTCTGGCTCCTCTTGATATAATTCAAATTACATGGCAACACTGGAGACTCGTGCTCATGTAGTAACAAAAATATGGAGACAAGTAGAGGTTGTCACAGTCCCCATCTCTCCCTATGACACTGTGCTCCCACTCCCACTTAATTTTCTTGGCTGGCCTCAGCACACACTTGAATTTGAAACCCCCTGGTTTAAGCTGTATTGTCTATAAGAGAATATGATGTTGGTCTTTAGGAGGTATTTCTCTGTGCATGTGTGTGTGTGTGTGCGCGCGCGCACGTGTGTGTTGACGTAGTTATTATGTTAGACAACAAGAAAAACTAAGAGGCATGTACACAACTTATATAAATAGAGAGACGTCAAAGGACAACTGAAATTGGGATGAGCATGACCACCCAATGTGTTCTAAAGGATTTGAAATATCAAGATCCCTTCTCCTGTCCCCTGACTACCCTAAGGTGCCAAGAGTGGCAAAAGCCACCACAGACTGTCTTACTGGAACTCCTGGGGCATTATTCTAGACTGAATCATGCAGATTCAAGAACATGTCATGTTGGAGAAAAGGGACTAGATCTTGAGGCAGGACAATAAATCCTAGAGCTTTTGCATTGATTGAAATAGAAGTGATTCTGAAAGTGAGTAAATATACTAGAAGATTGGTTACTATGCACTTTTTTAAAACATTGATTTCTCAATCCTTAATTTCAGACAAATATTGGCTGTTTCTTAATGCCAAAAGGCATAAGTGAAGATGAAGCACTAAGCAACTTTGGGCTAAAGGGAAAGAAATTCCAACTCCATTACAAAGTGCTGAATACAAGTACCAAACCAATTAATAAGTAGTTGCTACCTACCTAGGTGCCTGGGTTCCTCTAACACCTCCTTCCACTGTTCATCAGTAACCCGTCAGGTGAACTTACATGAGCTACATGTTGAACTCCGGAGGATTCTACGTTCCTTTAGGGTAAAAAGCATATCATATTTTTCTATTCCCTATGGCTCTTAAAAGAGGATTTTCACATAGTAATGGCTCAATAACCATATATTAAATGAATGTATTTAATTTCCTTAAATATATTCCTCTCACAGTTGAATACAACATTCAAGTTAGCAAAAGGGCTGCTGACTAAAGAAAATGAAATTAGGATAGATAATGACACACACACACACACACACACACAAACAGTTAAAGCACCTTACCTTGTTGTTTTTTAGTTAGCATGGTAGATGTGGGAAGAGGGAGTCAATTCTCATATTTATAAATGTGTTCTCAGTCATCCCTTTGTAATATATATTAATCGAATCTTCCAAATATTAATAGATTTCTAAATTGACATGTTTCCCTTACAACTAACATGTTCACCTAATTTATACTTGAGGGTAATGGTATACATGGAATTGCTGATTCCTCCATATGCAGAAAACAGTAGAGAAATTAGAAAATCAGGTACAAAAGACTCATGTTGAAAAAACAGATTAAGGATAAAAAGAACAGAGCTAGATTGCAAAGCACTCTAATGATGTGTCCTTTTTGTGGAAACTGTGAGCACATCAGTGGTTTTTGAAAAAGGGACTAACACGATGAATTGGTTTTCTAGGAAGAAATAATCTGGCAGCTTCTTCAGATTCTCCCCTTCTGAGGCAGGGGGACAATCCAAGGATGCTGCAGTAATCCAGTGATCCAGGTGGGAGAAAATGGCTGTGAGTAGGGCATTGCTGATGAGAACAGAAAGATAGTGACATATATAAGAGATGTTTGAAGGGACAACTGACAAAGATCACGCCTGGTAAAGTGAAAAAGAGAGAAGAGAAATAATCAAGTGCAATCTCAACCCTTTAGGATTGAGATAATGAGAATTCCATTGATATAAATAAGACTCATAGAATTAGAAATTACTAAATTAGTCCTGGACCTGCCAAGTCTGAAATCACAATAGGACATACCTTCTCTGTGCCACAATTTCCTCCTCTATAGAGTGGAGAAAACAGCATCTGTTTTTAAGATTTTAGTGAAGCTTAAGTGAGATAATATACAGCACTTAGAACAGTGTCTGGCACATGGCGAGCACAATCTAAGTCTTTGGTCAATATATAAATATGTATCTATAAGCAGTTTCAGATGTAAAAGAGAATTTATATATGAAGTCTTCTACTCAGACATAGATTTAAATATCACCAACTTCTTTTCTGCCCCAGACCCTTTGTATTTGCTGATTTTTTTCTCCTGTCCTCAGAAGGCTAGCTTATTTCTAATCATTCATGTTTTTTCTCACTTGTTACCCACACAGGAACATATTTTCATGTCTAAATCAGCCCAGCCTCCAAATTCCTACATCTGTCTTCTAGACCACGCTATTGCTATCATAAATCTTACCACAAATGGTAATTGTTAGTGTACTAGTTTATTGCCTATGCCCACACAGTAAGTAGGTTCCACAAAGACAAAAACATTACCTGTTTTGTTCACCGCTGAATCTCTAGCACTGAACGCGATCCCCACCCCCCACCCCCCACCCCCCGGTACTCAATGAGAAGTTGCGTCCGTCGGGATCGGAAGTGTGGGCAGAATTAAGGGACTCAAAAGGGATAGAGAGTCACATAAACTTGCAACAGAAGGATACAAAGGAGCAAGAGGAGGAAGTGGTGCTACCTGAGCCCGGTGATAGTTGCAATGGTAGAAAAAGGGGCGACCAAGAAGAGCTGAAGACAGCATCGCGGTTCAGCAGTTGAGACGGAAGAGAAATAATTACCCCAACTCACTTTCCTCCCATCCTTCCACCGTCTAAATCACCCAGTGGCCGGGGCAAGGAGCCAGGTTGATGCAGTCTCTGGAAATCCACCTTCCGTGGCACTAGGCAGGGCAGAGACGATCCTGAGGGCAAGCGGAGAATTACCAGCACGGGAGCTCAGTGAGCGAAAACACTTGTAGTTGTTAAATCTACGTAGCGATGATGGTTAAAGCCAAAGGGGTAGACCAGAACTCTAGCAGAAGCGTATTTAGAGATGCACAGAAAATCCAGTAGCAAATCTTCAGGAATGCCCACATTTGGGGAATGAGAAAAGAAAGGGAAGTTTAAAAGAAGGAACGTGACATTTGCTGAGGCCACCCTATTTTTTCATTGCCACTTTTCCTATGCTGAGTCTATAATTTCACTAGTGTTTTCAGTAACCTATTTTCCTATCTCACATTTCAATTGAGACTACTTTCTCACCCATTTTGAGGCTTATGGTGGTCATTTAACTTTATTAGGATGTAGAGTTCTGCCTTTGAGTCCACTGGTAAGAAAAAAAATGATAAATATAAGAAAAAGAGGGAAAAATCAGTTGATTGCAATCACCGTATCTCTAAGCAAATTACTCTCTCTACCTTTAAAGGCAAACTTGAAAAGTGTCAAGTAAGTAGATATCGATGCTCTGCTTTATCAAAGTCAGAAAAGCAAGAAAGTGAAAAATCATGAAAAACGTAACAGACAAAAGAGGGATGTCAATTTCAAACCTGAAGATCGTAAGGAGCATCTATTTGGAAGTGGAGTAGGCCGTACACTGAGTCATTCTAGGGGAATCATACCTAAGAAGTACAATTGCTATCCAGACTACAATACCTACACAGAGTTCATTAGAATATTCACAAAGTATGGGGGATCCACAATCCAAGACAGGATCAAAGTTTCTTGGCAACAAGAGGTCTCATAAGGCCCTTCTCAGCTTTGGTCTACTGATCAATGTTTAAAAGAGCACTGAGATTTTGTTGATGTTGTTGTTACAGCAACAGAAACACTGCCATTGACAAACCTCAGATAGATCCTCACAGCAGAACTGAGAGAAATGCTTGTCCAGGCATCAATAGGATTTGTATTTTCAGTTTCTCTTTAACAAGACTTATAATTGCCGACAGTGTCCTTTTGTAGCTCCCAATGTAAACTATGATAACCTACACTTTAAAATGTTACATTTTTTGCGAAAATATTTAAGCATAGGCACTTAGATCATTTCACATTAGTTCTATCTAAAATGTCTCTAGAAATTTTCAAGGGTGACAAAAAAAATCTGGCAATCTTTATTTAACTAAGAGGTAGGATTGTCAATTCTCTGTTTTTCAGGCATAGGGAAGTTGAGAATAATTTTAAATAATCATCAAGCCTTTGGAATTTGGTTTGAGAAGAAATTCAACCATATGGTAATGTGAGTAGACAATCAGAGTCTTTTAGAACTTTGAAGATTAACTACATAATTAGAAGCATTTTAGCTCCATTTCACCTTTATATATCCATAATATTGCTCTTCTGGTGATGGAAACTGCAGGATTCAGGCAAGAATGCTGGGTCAGCGTAAGGTTAGGGGTTAGATCACCCTTAGAATGTAGGGCAGAGACGTGGTCTGTTTTGTTTGCCCCTTTATCCCCAGGACTTAGAAAATACCCGGCACACAAAAAGCACTCAATAAATAGTTCCTGATTGAAAAAGAATGAATACATGATCACTTTAACCTGATCTAAGACATCCATCTCCAAAACAGAGAAAAGCACTGATAGTGAATCATCTTGGGACCTCGAGTGAAGACCTAGCCTGAGAGTAGCTGAGTTCAATTATAACGATACAGTTGTTTGACCTGAAAATTTCCTGTATGATTCGGGAAGCTGTTCGTATAGAACCAGCCCAGTTTCCAACCAGTTAGACTAGAAACTTCTCAGTCTAACATTTGACAGAACGTTTCCTATCCTGACATTCAAGTCTCCTCAAATTATTAAGTCACAAACGTGACAAACTGATATCAACCGCAGCAGGCTTCACGTGTACTTAATTTTTGTTCCCAGCATGAACGAAAAGGGAGACAACAAAAGTTCTTCTTTTATCTAGTTTATGTAAGTGAAATGATCCGTCTTCGTGCTAAATTCTGTCTCTATCGATCCCAGCTACAGGTAACTTCTTTGATTTCACATTGAGAGAAGGGAACGGAGATAAAGAATCTTTGTAATATTCAGCCCTGAAGGAATATGAACTTAACCCATTTGTTTTTATTTCTCCTGGAAGCAGGTATTCTAGTGAATGAATCAGGAACTCTACCCTGTCATTCCCTGTGGAAAGCTTTCAAGGAAAGGGTCAAGTGGAAAGCACCACTTGGTTTTTTGTAGAAACAGAGCTGTGAGTAGGTGACTAGTGGAGAATGTCTTTTGACTTGGCTTACAGGCTACATTCTTCACATCTGCCCTGTGTTACCAACTACATGCTGTCTTAATTGACTGGAGGCAGAAAGTTACATCACTTGGCCACCAAGCACCAGCTGATCTGGATGTGTGCAAACCATGCCGTTTTCAGTATGCCTTTAGGGCAGTGTTTAACTTGCCAGTGTGATTTTAGTTGTGGAGGTCTTGGCTGTCTCACTCTTTCATTTATTCATGTAAACAAGATGTATTTGTTGCCTACTGTGCACCGGCACTATGCTAAGAGTTGGTCACCCGTGACGTGGGGCCAGCTCCCTCTAGGACCAGGAAATCCTTGTAAACTGCAAGGGGGTTCTGTTCATGAGCACGAACTAGATTCAACTTAGATTGTTCAGAAACCTCTGTGTGCTGGCCACTTCCATATTCACTATTCCATGTGATACCCCTATTTTAGGAAGTTTTTAAAATGAGACAGAGTGATTAATTAGTCAGCTCAAGGTCACAGAGTTAGGGAACAGGCCTCCTCCTCCACATAGGAAGTTCTTTCTACAAAACCTCACTATATGCTGCCTCTACTACCTGGAACCAGCTTCCCTAAATCAGCATTTTTCTCTTCCGTAATATATGCCAAACATGAAAGAAAATGTGAGGCAAATCAACATATTTTGTTAGGGTCAAGAAATTCTAAAATTCTCTAAAGAAAGAGTTGTTGTTGTTTTTTTTTTTTTGTGAGGAAGATTGGCCCAGAGCTAACATCTGCTGCCAGTCTTCCTCTTTTTGCTTGAGGAAGATTGTCCCTGAGCTAACATCTGTGCCCCTCTGCCTCTATTTTTTGTATATGGGACGCTGCCACAGCATGGCTTGATGAGTGGTGTGTAGATCCGTGCCCAGAATCTGAACCTGCGAACCCCAGGCCGCTGAAGCAGAGCACACAAACTTAACCACTATGCCACTGGACGGGTCCCAGAGATTAAATTTTTTAAATAGGAATAAAATTCAAAAGATAAATATGGTAATATGAGAAGGTAAATAAAAAGAGATTAAACACAAAACTAATTTTTTAAATTTTGATAAGATAAAGGGATCCCTAAGAGCTAAACCGAATCTTCAATGGACTAAAGGGGTCAAAAGCTAAAGATGTAAAACTAAGTTCTTTCAGGTCTTAAGAGAGGGGTCACAAGTTGAAAACCCTAATTAGAGTTTCTTAGACAGAGATCTCCTGAGCTTGAAACTCAGGCTAGAAGCCTTTACATTGTATACCAATATTTTTTCAGGGTAGAATATAGGTCCTTGGCTTAGCATGCAATTCCTTTCAAAACCTTGTATTGACATCCTCTTCCAACTTGGACCAACCCTCCAGTCTGATTTCAGTGTATCTCCTGCTCTTCATAATGGCCCATGCATGTCTTGGTAACAGCACTTATCACACTATGTTACAATCATTGGTTACTAATCCATATTCCCCAAACATGACCATCTTGGAGGACAGAGACTGGATCTTCACAACTAACATGTATTGAGTGCATAGCCATGTGCCAGATACTTTCTCACTTAATTTTCAAAATGAGTCTTTGACCTAGGTACTATCCCCATTTTACAGATAAGAAAACAGGTAAAAGAGATTAAGTAACATGCTCAAAGCTAACAACGTAACCCAAATCTAGAATTCAAATCCAGTAAGTCTAGATTCAAAGCCTTACCACATAACCACACTGGGCTTCCTCTATTATTCATATTTTTATTCCCAAACCCTAACCCAATCCCTAGCACAGAGCAGATGCTCAATAACTGTTGGACTGATGATTGAACGAAAGCCCAAAGCAGTTCCTCCTTTACCACTCTCCCAACGCCTTCTATCTCAACGTCATAGCAGGAGATTTACTGCCAAGACTAAAATTAAATTAGATTGCTTTCCTTAACTACACACTGACTAACTTGTGAAAGGAGACAGCTCAGAAATAATATTATGCAGCAAGGGGATATTAGTCCAGAACTAAGTTCTTCACACATAACCCACTAAGTGGTATTTGAGAGTTGGCTGTATTTGATAACACATACTTAGATCCAAATATCTCAAGATCTTCATGAAATATTCATGGCTCTATGTTTATGAAGCCTTCGTTGCAATTCACAAATACTAACAATAATATTTTACCAAGAGCAAAAAAAAGGTCTGATAGAATTAAGTGATTTGATTTGGCAAAGATCTATCAGTAAATCTCTGGCCAAGACTGAAATAAATACTATAAATCTAACTATGTAGTCTCAAGAGGGAAGAACTAGTTTTCTCCCACTAGCTCACCATCTTGCTATTTAACTACATTTTTTTCTTCTTCCTAGTTCCCTTTTATTCTCCTTTCTGTCTTATCTCATTCCCACCCTCTGCGAAACGTAGGAAGTGTGAAGTAGGGAAAATACATCAACCCCATGGGATGCATAAAGAAGATTCCTAAATTCCTCAGAGAAGATCCACTCTTTCCCTTTCTGCTACCCTTCTCTTTTCCTGAAACTACTAGTTATAACAGTGTTACTGAAAGCTGGCTCTGTAGGTAAATCAAGTGTTTTCTTAAGTGGGCCCAAAGGCAAAATTTTCCCTTAGCACAGCAGTCTGTCAAAACTGAAATTCTGTCATACTGAAATTCTAACATTCTATATTTTCTCATCCATCTTACCCGAGAAACAGTAAGATCAAGAAGATGTAAAGTCAACCTTCCATTGGCATTTTTCCAGCATGAACCGAGTAGTGATTTCTTTTCTTAAAATCCTCTTACTATGTAAGAAACTGCCAGAATTCAACCAAGTCATGTCAAAAATGAAAAAGAAAATATAATTGTATCACTTATGCAGGAAAAGTGCATGAATCTTTCTAAGTCTTCTTCACAGTATTAGAAATCTGATTATCATAATAGAATGAACCAGAAGGACATAATTCTTCTTTAGTCAACAAATTACCTTAAAATCATAATATTGAGTGGATAATAAAGTACAAATCAGCTTGTTTTCAGATCCACCAAGAAGTATCAATATAATTTAGATAGCCTTAAAATGTTAACGCAAAATCAATATTTGACATATTAATATATCTAAATTTTATGCTGAAAATGCATTAATGATTTAATCGAAGAAAGTAAAATTATTCTGAAATTCCAAATTAAGCAGAGTTAATGCCACAAACAACATATCATTTTCACTGTTTCCTGAACTAAAAGTTCTAAAGCACAGTGGGGAAAAAATTGCGCAATTTTTCACTGGCAAAATAATAATTTAACTCTCCTACGTTTGAAGAAATGAACCATGATTAGTCGTCAGTTCTGTGAGTTAGTGTTGAAAATGTTTTACTTTTTGTATTAATAACAATCCAAACGCCTGTAATTTTTAAAACTTAATTTCATGGAAGTCTATTCATACTTCTTTGTTAAAAGAGTGAATAAGCAAAGAAAGCAAGCAAAGATGTATAAAAAGTATTTCAGCGCTTTCGAAATATAATGGGGTATGTGGGAAGATATTCAGTGTTCATCATAAAAATGCATATAAAAATAAGAGCTGAAATATCAGAATCTATATTTCAAAACAGGAACTTTCATGAGGGCTATGTGCCATTAACTCTACTTTGGTGAGAAGCACTCAAAGTTATTTGGATAATTAAAGTTTGATGAGAAGTGAACTATGTAATTTTGCATTTCTCTAACACTGTAGAGCCCTGTGTTGTGATCTATAATCAATGTCGTCATTGCAGGTCTGAGCATAGGTACTTACGATCAAGGGAGCTTACTTCTAGTAGTTTTTTTACACGAACTGAATATTATATGAGAATTTTAGATTATTTTTAAGGTCCTTTTCTTTTTTTCTTCTAATCGTAAGCACTTTGGCAGCATTCTGGGCCCCCATCTGCTGGTCAGCTTGAGAACTCATGAAATTAATTTACCCTGTTGCTTCAATTTTTACTATTACTTGATGTTGACACCTATTCTCATTTGCACAACGTTGTACATCTTGCACGCTTTAAAATATTTTTAATGCACAGCCACAAAATCAAGTCTTGAATTTTATCTTTGCTATTCTCTAAGTGCCATAAGTTTCTCTAAAATACAGGAAAAAGACAATTAACTGGAGAGAATCTTATTTATGCTAAGTCTTTTCTTGAAGATTTGCAAATAATTGTGCTAGGATTTAAAAAGTTTATGAAGCAGTTTCATTTGAAGGAAAATATCTCTCAAACAGCTAAATATCTCTTGCTTTTTATTATTTTTGCTTCTGAGTTTTCATTCCAAAAGAAGGGGAAGAACTCATCTCCAAGCTTCCTACCAGCTCTAAAATTCTGCGGTTCTATGAAAACAGATTGATGAAGACGATACCCAAGAAAGATTTTATTGCAAAATCATTTCTGTCTGACTCAGGTCCTAAAACTTTGAACTAAGGATATTTTAAAGCCAAATAAGAACGTTTCTGCATTATTCATAAGCCGATTAACCAGATAAAGGAAGAAACATTTCTCCTAAGATTTTGATGACGTTTTCTTAAAATAGCTTTGTCTGTCTTTGTTTTCATTTTCTTTTCTTTTTCCCTTTTTATTCTTTTTTATTATTATATTCTTTGAGAGTGGTTCAAATGTCTTCCCCCTGAAATATTAAAACTCGAACTTATTAACACCTCCTTGGCACTATTTTAACATGCTCTTAAATGGATTTCATAATTCATCTGCAATGAGCCATATTGTTTCATTTTGAACAATTAGACCTGACATCCATATTCAAGGAAAATGAATAGATATTTTACTTGGAATTCTTGAATTCTTTTCTTTTTTTTCCTGTTTCTCTAATCCAAGTTAAACTTATTTTTCTAAAGAAAAGCTACCTATCTATCTACTCACAGAATATTAGCAAACTAGATAACCTTGGGGAAACAGGTAAGAAAATTTCACCATGAAATTTTCACTAAAACAAAGTAAATGGTCCTGGAATAAGAGATGTATCAGTTCAAAATATGTTTTTACTACATTCCAGGCCTTCGTTCCCCTAAGGTAAAGATGTTCAGTTTAACAGCTAAATATCCATATTATATCACCTACACAAATTCAGTGAGCATGACAGCAGTTATTCTTTCAAATTTGAGTCACAAGATGTTCCTACACTATGTACTCCTGCTGAAACAACTTCCAACAACCATCCTAACAGCGTTCAAACAAAATCTAGTCTCTCTGATTTTTAGAAACACACACCCCACTTTGAATCCCACATTCACTGTTAGCTGCTGCCTGTCCTCTTAGAGACACAACCACATATGGGGGAAAGCTGCCAGGGCCGTAGATGTTGTCCCCACTCACCTCTTGCTTATGCCTCAGCCCACTAGAGTCTCACCTTTCATCTCACTTCTCTGGTGAAAACGCACTTCCTAAGGACTGCCATGTTGCTAAAAACTAGTGGAAAACTTGCACTTTCCAAGGTCTTTGCCCTCTCATCAACATTCAATACAACTGGCAGCTCCTTCATTCTTAGCTTCTGCATAACACTCTCCTGATTTCCCACCCACTTCCCTCGCTTCCTCTTCTCCACCCAAATTTAAATGCTCCGTCTCCTCAAGGACTAATGCTGGGCCCTCTTTGTTTCTCATTCTCTGCTCTTTTCTTGGTGGTCCCCTTCCCTTACATGGCTTCCTTATGCCAACTCCTCCTAAACTTTCAGTTGGCTTCATACTTCTCTTCTGAGCTCCAGGTACAAATATTCAACTCCTTAATTAACATCTCAACTTGGATGTTTCATGACAACTGATCAGCTAACTATCTCCTATGATCATCATCCCCCTTACCTGATTCTTTTCCATTGTTCCACGTCTAGTTGCTCCTAGGGGACACATGAGGTCATCCTTGATACCTAACTATTCCTTACCCACATAACCAAACAGTTATCAAGTGCTGCTGATTCTACTTCCAGATGTTGCACGTGTTCCTTGTTTTCTACATCTCCTAACATCCACTCATCTGACCCACTGTCATCTTTCCCCTAGACAATTTGTCCTCCTAAATTGTCTTCCCATATCCATTCTCCATACATTAGTGAAAACAATATTTTAAAAATTCAAATTAGGTCATGCTAGAAATTTAAAGACTTGTAATGTCTGCCCATTAGGATTAAGAATAAGATTACTAACCTAGACTACACAGCCACCCTCATGATTGGGACAGGACTTGGCTGGCCAGCTGTAACTTGTGCCATTCCCCCTCGCTCCACACACTCCAGGTTAAGTGGATTTCTTTCAGTTCTTCACTTGTGCCATGCTCTTTGTCTTTGCAGAGTCTTTATCTTTGTTGTGCCTACCTTCTCCGAAGCTAGTGAACATCTTCTCCTTCAGACCACAGTTAAACATTACTGTTTCCATTTCTCCCCAACTCCCAGACCTGGTTTTGGTTACTTGTTATTCACTCCCACAGCACCCCACATTTCTCCTTCATAATACTCAGTGCGACCATAGTTAAGTAATTATTTGTGTAATTTTTGTTGAATTTCCATGTGTGGCAGGATACTATTTTAAGATAGTAATTGATGTTTTCCCCAGATATTTTATGTTATGCTTTGGTCCTCCCACTTCAGGCTAGTAGACAATGGCGCATTTCTATCTAAAAGGAGGATTATTACAGTAGAAAATAGGAAAACCAAAGTCAAATTGTTGTCTTTTAAAATCCAAGTCTTTTGAAATGCAGTCATCAGTCTTCTGGTCCACCCTACTCAACCCTACCATCCTAAAAGACAAAAGAGTCCAAGGACAGGGGCAGAATGGAACCCAAGGGATAGACATGGGGTGGATGGGGCCCTAATCTGAGATGGGAGGAGGGAGAATGGGAGGATTCTCAGATGGTTTGGAGAATCTGAGGGCAGTATTCCCAAGAAGAACCTGAAAAAGAGGAATGCTTCAGAGTCCTTCCTGACACGTGGCCTGGCAAGGGAGAGCAGCTCACGGCCATGGAAGCATCTAGGCAGAGGGGTCAGATGCTTCTTTTGGACCCAAGAAGAGTGTCGAAATAGACGATAAAGAGCTGAGACCAAGAGGTCACTTCAGATGGGAGAGAAGATAGATATCTCAGTGGATGGCCACAGAGACAGGTAATGACCTGATATTGGCACTAGACAATTCCAACTCCTCCAAAGCCTGAACACATCACAAGCACCCAGTACTTAGGGAAAAATCCTAGAAATAATTGAGGCTTATTTTCCAAAACCTGGTGGGATGGAAGTTTTAAGCAGACAATGAGCCATTCGGGTACTGAGTGTTCCCATCTCTAGAGAGACTGGAAATGGTTGCTGACATAGCATAATGTTTCTTTCCGTCCTGTAGTAGAATTTCTGAGGTCAGCAGTCCAAGGCATGCATGGCAAGCCTCTCATTCCCTCTCATTAAGGACCCAGACCCTACTGAGAAGTGACTTCCATCCATAACATTTCTTCACAATCTAAGATGGCTACTGAGTTCCAGGCCTAAAACAGAACAAAAGGGGAAAAGACAAGAAAAGGTCCATGACAGTTCTCTGTCCACATCTATGGGATATTCCCAGAAGTCATGCCAAATAACCTCGTACATCCCTTTGGTACCCCCTAGCTGTAAAAGAGGCTAAGAAATGTGATCTTTTAGCTGGGCTCCAATAAAATAGGTTCTGTTATTAAGGAGCAAAGAGAAAATGGATACTGGACAGCAGCTTGCAGACAATAAGTTAATTCTCAGGGAGAAAACAAGAAGGTAAAATTGTGCTCATAGGTTTATGAGCTGAGATTCGTACACCCCGAACCGCCTCCCCTCATAAATTCTAAACTTACAGAGAGCAGAGTCTATTTCTCTCTCGTTCACGGTTTTATCCAAGCATCTAGTCCAATGTCTGCTACTCATAGACAATCAATATATAATTGCTTAATGAATGAAGTAATTAAGGAAAAGGAATGGGTAAATGAGTACACATGGCCTTCCGCCACTCAGCATCACTTAAAATCTATTTGACATTTTAATGTGCTGTGATAGTGTTAATGCTGCTTACTGAGTATTTCTGGTGCCCTACCTCTGGGTACATCGTAGGATTGCACTTCCCACACTCCTTGTATCTGGGTAATGCCATGTGATTGTGGCCATAGAGTTGTAAGTGGAAGTGAATGTCTATCTTCTGGGCCCAAGGATTTAATTGCCAACATGAGACCCACCGAGCTCTCATTCCCACTGCCAGAGTAACCGAGAACATAAGAGCTGGTGGTTTCTCCATCAGCCTGGGTCTCTGAGAAAGGTGACACGAAGCAGCTGACCTGCAGTGAGTATGTGACAGAGGCAAGATCATATTCCCCGGATTCACAGACTTACTATCCCCATACAAATGCAAGCTCTTTTTAATCTAGTCAAACATTTTACTTGCTACGAAACACATTAAATTAGTGTTGTGGGTCTACAACCAACTTGACCTCTGAAAGAGTGACATCAACTTTTAAAAGTCAAGTTAAGGGCTGGCTAGGCACTCTCTGCCTCTATGACCCAGGTTCACAGGTTCGAATCCTGGGTGTGGACCTACATTACTCATCAAGCCATGCTGTGGCAGCACCCCACATACAAAATAGAGGAAGATTGGCACAGATGTTAGCTCAGGGCCAATCTTCCTCATCAAAAAAAAAAAAAAAGAAGAAAGCAGTCAAGTTAAAAATAATCAATAAACTAGCATAATGAACAAATCCAATGTGAATAAAGTTAGAACAATTAGGGTAAAATATATTTTCAAGAAAAGCCTTTGCCTTAGTATTTTAAAGAACACAGAAACAGAAATTTTTTAAAAATTAAATAGTTGCAATTGAATCAAGGTAAATAACAGCATTATAACAAGTGGTACAATTAAAAGAGGGTTTTTTTTAATCCTTTTAGCTACATATATAAATTAATCACGTGTAATATACATTCATATGTAATTGTACAATATAAATATTATTAAAAGGTACAATATAGAAATACATGTTTTTCAGAGACAAAAATCTCACTGTGGTACCTTTAAAGTATAATAATCTGGGTAATCAGCTTTGTTTCCCACTTTCTGACTCTATAGTTAAATATAGATTTTGAAAAATAATTAAAAGCTATGATATCTTTTACCCTAAAATACGTGGACCATAAAAATTAAACATAATTTGGTTGATATCAAACAACTTTATCTTTCACAGATAGTTTAATCAAAGCCTTTATTCTAAAATCTCAGGAAATTATTACTAGACAATGTTTAGCTTCTTCCAAATCAAGCAATTTTAGTTGCTTTTAACCATTTTTCCCTAACATACGATTTCATGGTTGTTATGTTATATGACTTGAATCACCTGTACAGCAATACAGATGAGATACTTAGACATGTTGAGATTTGCTGCCCTTTTCTGGAAGAGCTGATTATTTTCCATGAGGATGAAAAAGATGTTACACTGAAGTCTTTTGCTTTAGATGGCTAATGGATAAATTAACTACCCAGGCAAGAAGACTAAATGGAAATAATTGGGTGTCTCTTTCCTTATAACTTAATCTTCTAACTCCTATGTAGATAGTGCCATGTGAGTGCAGATTGAAGCTAAACTTGTTAAGGGCTCCAAAATTCAGGGTTTGCATACCATTTTTATTCTCCAGTTTATTTCTAAATGTAATAAATAATTTAAGAGATTTACCATCACTTCCTTAATATAAAAAAAGGAAAATCCAAAGGAGTTTAATGGTGCAATGTATGCAGTGAAAAGATGACACTGTGAAAATTAAAATATTACTGGGGTCATGGATTGAAAAGATTTGTAAGTATTCTCCCCCAAAGTCTCAGCTTTTTTTTTTTATCTTATGACACTGAATTTTTGGATCATGTTGAAGATTATAGACCACAATTTCTGTGTAATGATGCAATGAAATACAATACATTTCCAGATGAGCCCATTGGCAATTCAAATACCCATGCATACAAATCTCATTTACTTTTTTTAAAGTGGCCTTTCTCAATGGGAGAACACAATGACACAATTTGAATAAGTACACAAATTATCACCCTTCTAGTTCATATAATGTATCTTTGCAAAGAGTCCTGAAAAGTCACCACAGACACACTGCCAGTCAGGCCGTTTGGTCCAGAAACCATATGTTCAACTACACCATGAAAAACGCTATTGCAGATGGGGCATTGCTTGGCAAAGCCATGGATCACCAGCTGAGCCCTGCTTTCTCCAGAAAACTCCAGCTGAGTGACAGTCGGCATCCTTCCAAGGGCAATGGTTCCCTTTGCGCCATCAGAGAATCAAAAGAGTTTGGGCCCCTTATGGTTCAGTCGATCCATGCAGTCACTCTACAGACACATGTTGTGAGTAGAATGAGTGAGTGAATGGGCCCAGCCTGATATTTCCCCATGGCTTTCTCCTCAGTGGCCTTTAAGAATATCCCACAGCCACTTTGCAGTTGGCTGGTGACTTTGACTTTATCTTTGTTTTTGATAACACAATATTCAGGTTCCACAACTATTAGGAGTACACTCTGTCTCTCTTTAGACCTTAGGTAATGTGGACCTATTTCCTTCCTAACCTTCTTAAAAGAGGCTTAATGGAATTTTGCATTTCTCCTATTGCAAAAATTCTTAGGTTTTTGTCAAAAGAGATTTGAAATACCACTTGAAATGATGTACTCACATCCCTCACCACCACCTCCAAATAACTGAATTACATAAATAAAACATTACATAGAAAGTGCTTTGCTACAATTTTTGGGAGGTAAATTTAACAAGAGCTGACTCATCGTAGGAAAATTCAACTTATCTTTTCCTGATCCTTTTGTTCTATACAGGGAAAGAAATTTATGTCAGTTTAAAAAAAATCTATTACTGCTTCTCATAACTGAATCCATTATTTTTCTCCATGATCCATCAGGTAAAAACAAGAAGAATAGATTGCTTTGACAGAATCTTGAACATAAATATCTCCAAGAATCAAACGTACTAAGTTAAATGGGTTTCAGGTGATATTAAAACAAGAAAGGAAAACATTTTTTTTTACATTTCAAAATCAAATCTTACTAAAAAATTTATTATTATTAGCTACTACAAAAAGACAATTATATAGTAGCTGAATTTTCACAATGAAATGGGATATTTCAATTAATTTCTATATATGTTCAAGCAGGATTGAACTCCAAGTAATGAACTTGTAGAAAATGAGCTATATTTTTAATTTTTAATAACTGGTTATTTATAATATGCTCCTTGATCGCATTAGACCCAATGACTTTAAATAAATAATTGAAGTTGTCCTATACATAGTCACCTAATTAGAAAGATTAACGTTGGCCTTATCTTACAAATATTTGCTGTTCATAAAGGAACCAAGGGGCTCTATAATCATTAGCTCCACATGACCCATTTTAGTTTCAGAAAAGTCTGAGTATATGTACACACACCTACCTGCTATATATATATAGTAGAGCTGCTTCATCTCAGGGGATTTTCTCCTTATGGACACCATTCAGCATCTAATCTTCTCTAATTTCATCAGCTAAGCCGACCTCCCAACTTGTCTCCAGGAAAGTTGACCATATTCCCAGCTTCAGCGGCAAAACTTATTCTAAGCCAATCAGCACATAACATTCACACTAAGTCTATTACTGGTCCAAGGCTGGGCATTTGACCCCAATTTACCTGAACAGAAGAAGAATGATTTTTTATGCAAGCTGAAAATGCAGAGAGAGAGGTTTCCCATTTTCTCCTGTTAGGTGAAGAGAAGAGGGTGTCCCAGTTGCTACTGATGGCCATCTGTAACCGTGGGACTGAGGACAACGCAGATGGCAGAGGGAAGGGTGGGAAAGAAATGGGGCATTTGTTAACACCATTGAACTGCTAACGGCTTGTGACTGGAACCCTCTCTACCTCCTGTCTTCCAGTCAGAGAGTTTACAGATTTACTTAGTCCTTAATCTACTTTGTATTAGGGTTTCTGTAACTGTTTAGATACGCTCTTCCTCCCCTTTCAAGATGAGAGAATATACTCACAATATTGTTTGCTTGTGACTTGTTTCATTCACATTGCTGCACATCAGAAGATCTTTGACTATATGTCTGATTTTGAAACCACCTTTGAGAACTTTCCCTAATTATCTAACGAGACACAGAATTTGATGCACCCATTGCTTAAAACAGTAACATTCTTACAAAGGTTAATGCAAACTTAAGATGAGTAAAAACCCTCTGGTCCTTCCAGACAGAAGATGCAGTTTCACAACCAAGGTCAAACATTATTCCTACTCTCTAGATCTGAAACAGAGCTGGACCTGCTTTGTAGTCAATTTAAAACTCTGGCCTTTATGCCAAAGGTACATTTTTTTTAATTATTCAGAAATCCTAGGCCATAACATCCTACTGCTCTACTCTCATTTTCCTAAAGTATTTTGATACCTATTTCTCCGATCTTGCAGGCTATTAGATGTTTCTTGCATATTGTCATAGATAATAACTCATCAGCTTTACAATCTGATTCCTAACATTAAGAGATTAAAAGGAATTTAGATGATTCTCAGATGACACAAACTGAGGTATAGAAAAACTCCATCATTTCCTTCCACAGAATGAGACAGATTTTAATTCTTTTTCTCAACAGCTGCTTCAATTTTTATGCATAGGAAAAAAAATATGTGCAATTATTCCAGTACAATCAAGTCATTTAACGTGGTTTCACTATCATTGTAGTTACAGGATATTTTAAAAGAGAAAAAAAATCTCAAAGCACAGGTCCTGCTGTGCAGCAAAGCAATCAAATCCCTTCATAATAACAGCCTGATGGGATTCAGCAATCCAAGGAATAATGAATAACCATTTTAATCAGTAAACAGGAAAATGCTACAACAGTCACTGAGTAAAAATTGACTGTCATCTGTTGATCCTCTTGATTGGCATTTCAAACAATAAATAGAAATGTAAGTATCTTTTAAAAAGAAAAATAACTTTGTTTAGTGCATTTCATTTTGTCAGGCCGTGAGGAAATGATAAATCATCGTAGAATGCCCTGCAGTGTTGCCCAGTCAATAAAATGCACAAATAATCTTTTTTATAATACGTGGCCAAATTTACCCCATCACTTGACTATGTCAAGATAATCTCATTTCGCAATTGGCTAATAAGGTTGCATTTTGGGTCTGATTATTGAACTTTATTGCTGCTTCATTATTTGATGTGTTTCAGTGTTCATCTTACGAAGTTATCTGTATCTGAATATGAAGATTCTGGTTCAAAATAATCCTCAAGTTTCCACTGCAGTGTCTCAAATGTTGGCCGTTCCTTAGGCTCTGCATTCCAACACTCCAACATGATGTTGTAGAATTGCAGTGGGCAGTTAGACGGTTGAGGGAGTCTATAGTTTTGACCCAACATCTGGATTACCTGAGCACCTGTCATACCTAAAAAATATCAAATGGAACCAATAAAAAACAAGTTAGAGATCAGAGTCTTAAATTCATAGATACTTATGCTCTAGATTACAAAGCAAATTGATTCTCTTGGCTAAGCTATGAGGTCTACCATCCTCTTCTCGGGCTGCAGAGATTAAACTAAATCCTGCAGCAAGTAATGTCTGTAAGACTGCGATTCAAGAGCAAAGGAGAAGGAGGCAATAAACCACCTCATTAATGCAAATTATCATCATCAAATTTTATCTATTATGCTCCCACAGGCACATGGTGTGGTCAGCCCCATAACTCTGCCCTCTAAGTCTGGGCAAGGCAGTTAAAGTCACACCAAAGTAAGTGACCCGCAGCAGAAAGGCCCACTTCAGAATTAATTACTCACCACTATAAGGCATTTTGCCATAAGTAATGATTTCAAAAAGAAGGATTCCAAATGACCACACATCGGACTTAATGCTGAATTTATTAGCACGAATGGCTTCAGGTGCAGTCCACTTCACCGGCAGCTTTATTTCGTGTTTAGATTCATAGATGTCTTCATTATCTACCTGTTAATGCATTAAGGAATCAAGCCAAGTTAAAGTGATATTTTTTTTTACCACCCTCGTTGATCTGTAACCTGCTTCACATTAAAATTTAGAGGGAAAAGATTCAAAATGAGCTTAGTTCAATTGATAATTACAGTAACAAATTCCAAATCTGGAATACAAGACTGCAAAATCCATGGGAAGTCATTAATAAAATATTATTTGAGAGCCTACTATGTGCTAAAAATAGCACTGGAAGGAGCATTCTACTGCATATGTCATGATACTGGCTTTACATTTGGTCTCTAGCAAATAAAAAGAAATGAAAGCAAAGCCTGTTTTCTGATTTACTGATGGTGTTGAAGAGCCACTGACTTTGATAATTACCACGTAACCACTTTCTAATATTGAAAAGCAGGATCCTGTGATTTAAATTAAAGTATCAACTCACTGGGGTTCTAATTAATTTATAAAAAGAAAGGATGACGTATTCAAGAAGATCAAAAGAGAATCATTTATTTGTTGTGTTTCATGCTCCACACCCATATTTTTAGGGTACAATGTAGAAATTAAATATTAAATTCAGAGAAAACTATCTAATATTATATCTCCTACATTAGTGTCTTTTGGCCTGATGTCAGAAAAGGCAGTGGGGCAGGCAGGAATTAAAAAGCCAATGATTGCTGAAGAATTCCAGAAGCATGCATATTAGTCTGGCATAAAGTGAGCAAAGGTGGGTAGGATAACTCTGTACAAAGTGTGCTGCTTTTTGTAAGGGAAATAGGCAGACAAACAGAGGCTACCAGTGCTGAAAAACAGATCATTAATTCAACCACAAACTTAATTACATACTTTCCCATCTGGTTGGTCATCATTTTCTCTGTTTCTTGCTCTTTGGTGAAGAAGTAGAAACAAGAGGTAGTTTGTCTGTAAGGCCCTGGGCTCCTGAAGTGGTCAACGGACCACAGAACTTGGAGAAACATTGTTTTGAAAAATAACAGTAACTCTGGTCTATTAGGCTTTTGACTCACTACAAACTAATTAAAACAAAACAAATCCACCTTAAAAACTCTTGCAAGTCCAAAATCTGCCACTTTGTAGATATTATGTTCACCAACAAGGACATTTCTGGCAGCCAGATCTCTATGGATGTAGTTCTGGGACTCCAGATAGGCCATTCCAGAGGCAACCTGTGCTGCCATGTCTACCTGCTGAGTCAGATGAATTTTAGCTCCAGCGTCATCTAGGCAAAAAAAGAAAGTAAAAGATTTACTTTGGAGAACATTTGAACTATTGAAGTGAATTCTGAGAATTTTGGTGAATGAGCTATCAGTGGGATTAAGTGCCATAGCGCTGATCTGTTGAGCAAAGAAATATAATCAATACAAACCATTTCATTTCTTGTGAAGGGTGAATGAGGCAACAATTTTCAGAGTCTAAACACATTCCAAGGCTGTGGGCCTCTCTTCACTGAATGAGCATTACACAGAGAAAGAAGCAATAGTGTCACACGATCCAAACACGGCTGTAAGTATCTGAAAGAGTCCAGCTATTGCCATTTTCAATACCACACATCACTGGCTCATCTATTCGTGGAAATTGTTACTTGGTTGCCTCTGGATTTCTTTCAAACACTGCATAGTCTGTTTTAGCCTTTGAACCTATAAAATAATGCTAATTTGCGTGGCTGAGTCAATGAAAAGTTCTCATTCTTCTACCATATTGTTCTTAAAAACTAGCTCACTAACAAAAATGAAGAGTCTATCAGTAGTTATAAAATGTGTATATTACACTTGTACTCCATTAAGATTGATATATTTTTTAAATTTCCCTTTCTTAGCCTGTTATTCTTAGAATAGGTTGCTCATCTCTCCAGGCAATGGACTCACCTTTAATAGACACAGCTTCTCTTACTGCTGATCCTGTGTAATTAAGTACAAGAAATGTATGTAGTTGGGTCAGTTTTATCCTTAGTAGAGAGGTTAGTGTTATTTTGTGGTGACTTTGTGAAATGGAGTAAGCCATCCCTGGATAGTGTTTAGCTGCCATACTGTTAGCAGATGTCTTCAGATTTCTGGAGAATTTAAAAGATCTCATATAAATCCAAACTATTATTATCCCTGTCTGAATAAGCCAAATATTACGAAAAGTGCATTGGACTCACGGTCAAGAGTCTTAGACACCACTCCTGATTTGAGAGGCAACTATAGTACAGAAGTTAAGAAGACTAGTTTGAAGCTATAGCGCCAGAGTTTGGACCAGGGCTCTGCCTCACATTTCTTCCCGACCTCGGACAAGCTGCTTAACACTCCTATGCCTCAATTTCCTCATCTATATGGCGATAATTGTAATTACCTTAAAGTATTAGTTGTTAAAATGAGAATTAATAAAATGGAAGTTAAAATGAGTTAATAGGGGCCGGCCCAGTGGCATAGTGGTTAAGTTCACGCGTTCCGTTTTGGTAGCCCGGGGTTCACCGGTTCGGATCCTGGGCGTGGACCTACTCACTGCTCATCAAGCCATCCTGAGGCAGCATCCCATGTAGAAGAGCTACAACTCTACAAGTATGATATACAACTATGTACTGGGGTTTTAGAGAGGGGAAAAAAAGGAAAAAGAGGAAGATCAGCAACAGATGTTAGTGCAGGGCCAATCTTCCTCAGAAAAAAAAGAAATGAGTTAATACACATAAAACACTTAACACAGTGCCTGGCTCCTAGGAGAACTCAGTAAATTCTACCTGTTATGATTACCATTGCTGCTGCTTACTTAGAATTAAACAGTTTAGGGCCAGCCCCATGGCTTAGCGGTTAAGCGCTCACGCTCCGCTGCTGACGGCCCGGGTTCGGATCTGGGCGCGCACCAATGCACCGCTTCTCCTGCCATGCTGAGGCCGCGTCCCACATACAGCAACTAGAAGGATGTGCAGCTATGACATACAACTATCTACTGGGGCTTTGGGGGAAAAAAAAAAAGGAGGATTGGCAATAGATGTTAGCTGAGAGCCGGTCTCCTTCAGCAAAAAGAGGAGGATTAGCACGGCTGTTAGCTCAGGGCTGATCTTCCTCACAAAAAAAAAAAAAGAATTAAACAGTTTAGGATTCATTAAACTATAGAGATGCATATGGATTACTCAAATGGAAATGCCTAAAAGAAGACAAGCATATGGATCTGAAGCTCAGGGGAAAGAGGCAGCCACAAATATTGGTTTAACAGTCATAGTTTATGAGTGGGAGTTAATAAAAGTGAGAGAGATTGCTAGAAAGTGACAGAATCGTGAGAAACACCAACATTTAGGGTGGGCAAAGGAAGATAAACCTGCAAGAAAACTGAGAGGAATCAGCCAGAAGAATAAGAGGAGAACCAGAAGAGAACATCATAACAGTTAAAGGTTTTGAGAAGAGAAAGTCACTACAATTGTCAAATTCCACAGATACGTCCAGCAAGATAAAGACTAAAAAGTATTTGTTAAATATAATAATTAGGGAGCCATTGGTGACTTTGGTGGCAGGAATTGCAGTTTCACTGGAGATGGAGTATAAGGGGTTGAGGGCTGAATGGGAGTTAAGGACATGGAGAAAGCAAGAGGGGAGATGTCAATTTTCAAAAACCTAGTCACGAAGGGAAGGCAACAAGGATGTGATAGAGGAAAATGTAAGTCATGGGAAAGCAATTATCATGAAATTCACAATAGCGAGGGGTTGTCATTGACAATGTACTCAGGGGTTTCTCGTGCTGGCCACTGTTCTCATTTCTCATTTCATTTGTACAGTGGCTGTATAGTTGTTTACTTGTTCACTTTACAATTACTGTACTATATGATTTATGTACTTTCTACATGTATTCTATCTTTTTTAATTAAAACGTGAAATAAATAGAGTCAAGGGAAGTTTGTAAATGGGAAAGACCTAAGCATAGAGCACTGTGTGTGTGTATGTGCATGTACATATATATATATAATTTTTTTTTAATCAAGCAGCATATTTAAATAGGATGTGAGGCGAAACTAACAGCTCAATGACCCATTTGCCCTTTTCTTCCCTGGCATACACAGAAGACTATTCCCCATCTTCTCTTGCAGTTAAATTGGGCCATATCACTGTTTCTGTGCACTGCAATGTGTGCAGAGAAGATATGCATCACTTAAGGTCTGATCTTTAAAATTTTCTACATCTTTGTAGCTAGAAGGGATGAATTTTGAAACAGCCAAGTCAAGTGATCGAAGGAGTCTAAATCCGTGTCACTGTTTAAAGAAAGCCACCTAGAAGACCAGCCTGATGCATATCAAAAATGCATATATTTTGTTATATCATTGAGATTTTTGAATTGTATGTTATAGCAGCTAACATTAATTATTCAGTCTAAAATGAGATATAAGCAAAAACAAAATATAATTTAGTGTGCAGCATAATGGCAAAGTATTGTTGCTGTGATGGCCAAAATAGCCACGTCTTTTGTCATCAAATTCACTCAATAAGAAAAGAAACATAAAAAAGTTAAGATAAACTGGTGACTAGGCCTAGGCCATGTGGTAAGCAGCTTCTAAAATGGCTCCCAATGATCTCTGCCTCCTGGTATTCACGCTGCGTGAAATCACCTTCCATTAAGTGTAGTCTAAACCTAGTGACTCACTTTTAACAAATAGAATATGGCAAAAGTGATGGGGTACCACTTCTAAGATAAGTTATCAAAGATTGTGACTTCGTCTTGCTGGAACTATCCACTCCTTTGCTCTCTCATTTGCTCACTCTAATGAAGCCAGCCGCCACGCTACAAGTTGCTCTATATTGAGATCCATGTAACAAGGAATATAGGGCAGCTTCCGGCCAACAACCAGCAAGGAACTGACTTCCTCAATCAGCAGCCCCAAGGGACCAACTCCTGCCAACAATCACATGAGGTAGGTTGGAAGCAGATCAACCTCCCCTAGAGCCTTCAGATGAGTGGAGCACCTGCCGACACCGTGATTGCAGCCTTGTGAGAAACCCTGAGCTAGAAGACCCAGCTCAGCTGCTCCTGAATTCCTGACTGCAGAAACAGTGAGATAATAAATGTTTGCCACTTTTAGCCACTAAGTTTTGGGGTAATTTGTTGTGCCTCAATAGATAACAGATACAGGTTGACATTAGGAAAATAACATCAGTGCTATGCATATGGTTAAAAGCATGGACGACGGAGCCAGATTTCCTGGGTTTGAATTCTGGTCAACCACCTTGGATAAGTTACTTAACCTCTTCATACCTCAATTTCTCCAACTGTAAAATGAGGATGATAATAATAATACTTACTTCATGGGGTTGTTAGAAGAATGAACTAAGTTAATATTTGTACAGGATATCTCAATGAAAACACTCTTGTCTATTTCAATCCACTTAAGCAAACTGTCCCTGAGAATGATGAACAACATGCTAGGATTTGATTTATTAAAAAATATATATATACTGACATATGTTAGATGCTCTACAAGTATTTATTGGAAAGAAAACAAGCCCAACTAAACTTAAAAAAAAAAAAAAGCAGATATTTATCCTCTTTAAATTTCAGTAAGAAATACTGGACAATAATTACCCTCAATGCTAAAGTTTTTGACAAGTTTCTTCCATTTTGGAGAAATTTATTAAAAAAAAATATTCAGCCAAGCTTAGGGACTACAAAGATGGTTCTATAGAAAAATATGTGTGTTATTTCAACTATCAAATACAACATCTAATCCTATTACATTGGATATAAAAAAGTTTTCACTGACAGGTACAATAGCTAAGGAAATTGAGTAACAACATATTGCTTACCCTGAAAGAGTACAGTGGCCTACAAACTGCCTATATAAACCTCAGAGCACACTTCTAATACAATGGCCAGATGTCAAAACTGATATAAGGGTTCATAGACCTGTGACAATTTACATATGCAGCAAGAAAATATTTTCAATTATGTTCCATTACTCAAGAGCCTTTCAGCTTAATAATATTTATCATGATGGGCTGTTTAAGAGTGGCAGATTCATTTTATGATAACTTCATTGAATTTAAAGCCTCTTGATTGGGATGGGATTGTCTGTAATGAGCATATCTTCATTACTCCACCTGGCTACTAAGTATCCCGGCAAATGAAAGCCTTGGTAAACTTGACCCTGATGACCCAACCCAGAAGATGACAGGATTCATGCTCAGCCCTGAGTAAAATACATCAAGAAACCACAGAAATCCTCAGTGCCAGAAGAGTTTGCAATGTAATAAGTGGGTCTTTTCAAGCTGACACCAAGAATCTCAAAACAAGCTCAACCCCAAGTTCCAATCATACTAGTTCGAGATGACCCCAACTTAATCTCTCCATTAATTTATTCATTCAGTCAACAAATAATTAGTGCACACTTTCTATGTGCCAGACACTGTTCTAGTACTAAAACAAGGAAAAATCTCTGTCCTTGTAGAGTTGTATTTTTCTTGTTGTTGTTAGTGACGTCGATTCTGATTCCTAGTGATCCTCTGTAGAGCAGAGCAGAACCCTGCCCAGTCTTCTTGCACCATGCTCTCAGCTTCCAGGGCTATATCAGACAATAATCCACTACTATTCATAGGATTTTCAAGGCCAATGTTTTCAGAAGGGGGTGGCCAGGTCCTTCTTCCTAGTCCGTCTTAGTCTGGAAGCTCTGCTGAAACCTGTCCACCGTGGGTGACCCTGCTGGTATTTGAAATACCTGTGGCATAGCTTTTAGCATCACAGCAACATGCAGCCACCACAGTATGACAACTGACAGATGGGTGGTGTGGTTCCCTGAGCAGGAAATGTACGCAGGCCATGGCAGTGAGAGTACTGAATCTTAACCATTACAACACCAGGGCTGGCTAATTGTATTTTAGAAGATACTAAAAATAAGTTAAATAAATAAGTCATGCAGTATAAGATGATTAACAGCTAAGAAAATAAAACAAAAAGCAGGAAAGAATAATATAACAAGTCACTGAAGGGGGATTAAATTTTAGAATTTAGAAGTGACCAGTGAAGGACTTGCCATAATGGGAATGTCTGAATAAAGACCTTTAGGAAGCAAGGAAGTGAGCTATGTGGATAAGTAACAGGAAAAATTTTCAGATAGAGGAAACAGCAAGTACAAAGAGCCTGAAGCAAAGCACATCTGGAAAATACAAAGAGCAGCAAGGAAGAGCAGTGTAGCTGACAGAGAGTGAACAAGGGGAAAGCCATAGGAGATGTGGTCAGATAGGTAGTGGAGAGCCAGGTCATGCAGGACTTTATGGGTTACACAGAGAGAACCAATGGGAGTCATTGAAGGTTTTGAGCTGAGGAGGGACACGATCTGATTTACATTTTAACAGGATCTCTCCAGCTACTGTGTTGAGAAGAGACTAAAGAACCAAGAGAGGGACACCAATTAGGAGGCAATTGCAGAATCCAGGAGAGAGTTTATGACAGCTTGGACCTGGGTGAAAGCATTGAGAAGTGGTAAAATCTTAGATATATTTGGAAAACAAGCCAATGAGATTTGCTGGTTGGTCAGATATAGGATGTAAGAAGAAGTAGAGATGATTCCAAGATGTTAAGCCTGTGTGTTGACATTGTCAAAGGTGAAAAGACCGTAAGAGTAGCAGATTACTGGGGATAATAAGAGATCAGTTTTTGGACATGTTGTTTTGAGATGTCTAATAGACATATGTAATAGAAATTAGGGCTGTTCACAAACATTTACTTTTTCCTCCTTTCAATTAGGGTATTGTACTCCCCTACTCTCTTTGACTTGATTTGGCCAAATGAAAAGGGCACAGAAGTTACTTCTGTCACTCCTGGTCGGAAGCCTTAAGAGCCAGAATGAGATTAGTCATATCGCCTGCTCCTGCCAAGGTGATCAAAAGACCTGAGCCACTAGCCAATCTATTTTGCACATGTAGTGTGAGCAAGAAATAAACACTTGTGTTAAGCCTCTGGGATTTGGAGGAGTTTGTTACTGCATCATAGCTACATTATCCAGACTGATACAGTGTTCAAGTGGAGAAGTTAAGAAGGCAGTTGGATATATGACTCTGAAGTAATAGGGCAGGTATAATTTGGGGAATTGTTAATACATAAATGTTATTAAACAATAAGACTGGTTGAGATTGGCAAGAGAACTAGTGATGTTGCAAAAGAGTGTTGGAAAATTCCAAGATATTGAGAAGTCTGGGAGATGAGGGAAATCACATAGATTGAGAAGAACCCACAAGAAAGACAGGAGGAAAAGCCATTTAGTGAAGTACTCTGGAAGCCAAATGAAGGCAATATTTCCAGAAGGAGAGAGTGTCTATTGAATTACATACCACTGATAGGTCTAAGGATTGAGAATTGACTAGTAGATTTAACAGTGTTAATGTTATAAGTGACCTTGACAAAGCATTTTTGTTAGATATGACCCAAGATGGCTCCCATACTTTTGTCCCTGGGAATAAGGCAAATGGGGTCATGGGCTGAGGTTAGTCTTTCTATGATGGGTAACATATTCTGAAGCTGTTAAATGTGATATCTTTATGCAAGAGAGCTAGGTATATTTTTGTTTTTAACAGCATTTAACAGGCCTTATATCTTTGCTCTTCTTATCTAGTTTTGCAATTTAGTATCACCAGCTTCACAAGCCACCCTGAAATCAGAGAAAACTCTTATCTTTCTAGTATTGTTGTTTATTATTCTCACCGCTCTTTACCTCTATAGATTCTATCAATCCCACTCCGACATTTCAAGAAAGTATAGAAAAAGTCTCGTTTTTAAGCATGCATTATTCTCTCAGTACTTGATCTCCACTGCTTTGAACACCAAATTTACTGCTTATTATATTGTTGCCTATTAAATTATTCATTTGTAATAAACATCAAAATTTCACAATGCCCTTAAGTCTTCTCTGACTATAGGAAACAGATGTAGAAATAAAGCAATAGTATATTTCTGCTTTTTAGTCTGAAAATTCTAATGTTACCTTGCAGTGGAATTATTTTAAACACCAACAAGTACAATGTTATCAAACGCTGGCAAAGAAAAAAAATAAAGGTACCTCTCCCTCTCTTGCCCCAAAAGTATTCCATGTCTCCTAATTCTGGGCCATAGAAAATATTGGTCCATGACTGATAATATTCAATTAGTTATTGCAGGAAACAAAGCATCATGCAAAACCCCTATTCTTCAGTTTTCCACATTACATTAAGAACTCCAATGTGTCTATTATGAACAACTTGTTCTTCCACTACATTAAATATTTTTCCTCCCTTTGAGTACGCAGTATATATCCTATTAAAGAGTAGTTGAGCAATTCAATGTTAAGACATTCATTCTTACAGATATACACATAGTAAATATCCTTTGGGTTATAGAAGGCTTGCTAAATTGACACTTATAGGACTAGCTAAACCAAATTCCTCTTTTTTTTCCTTTTATTAAGTCTTTAGCTTACTTTGGAGATATTCTAGCAGACTTCCATGTCTCATCAACTCCGTAATAATATAAATTGGATCTTCTAAAGTGCAAACAGCATAAAGCTGGATAAGCTTTGGATGTCTCAAGTTCTTCATTATCTGTGCCTCCCTCAGAAAGTCATTTGGATCCATTGAACCTGAAACAAGAAGAAGGGGAAATCACTTTCTGTTATTGAGGCATTCCTATCCTCACAGCAGCCTGGTGGGAATCACCAAGATTGCTTCCTGCCTCTCAGTAAAGTAAAAGCATCGGTGTCACAAATCTTCAGATTTACCAAAGAAGAGAATCAGCTCACCAGGAAACCCAATAACTGATGTGTTGGTGCATCAGCTTATGTGTTATGACCTGTAGGTGAAGAGAGGTTGATTCAGGTCCATATGAAAAATGAAGGAAAAAGGAGACTGACAGTCTAATTGATAAAACAAGGCAGGCATCTTAAGAACACAAAGAGAAGACATTTTATTAACATGAACGCTGGAAGACATTGAATGTTTAACTCCTGCAGCCAGAGGTTTTCTGGTCCAGGATCCAGGAAAGGCTGATAGCTGCCCTGCACTTGGTACCCGGTGTAGAAAGAGCTGGATAACAATCCTAAAGCAATGACATTCTGCCATATTTGCATCCTTAAATCTGTAGGGACATATAGTATAAGCCAAGTAGAAACCATTCAAGGGTCACCCCCAAAACTTAGTGTTTTTCTCACCAGTCTTATATGTCTAACTTGAAACTAATAGTCAACATTTTCTCCTGTATTAATACTTCTGCAGTCAGAGACCTAATAGCTTGTCCAAATGATAAGAGAGACAGTCTTGGAGCCTATTTTAAAGGCTCTTCTATAATTGAATTGTATTTAATGGCTCAACTCTGTCTCACCATGCAAAGTGCCAAGTAGTTAACATCAAATAAAACCTAAAAGGAGGAAGAGCATCTGGAGTTTACATTTCATCAGTAATTTTAAAATCTTTCATTTCTTTTAAGATATGATGTTTCAGAATGATTACCATAATTGAAGGAATACTGTCAGTTCACATCTCAGTATTCACTATGGATAATGCAAATATCATTTCCACTGATGCTCAGAGAGACTGTTGCATTCATCATCTTTTCATTTTGAAGACTTCACAAATAATATTTGAACCCAGGCGTGGATAAGCTTTGACATTCTAAGCTAATACTCTGATTTGTTTGTTAATGTGCAGTTAAGAAGAGTTACATGTGACCTGCAGATCATTTCACATAAAGCATTTAGGCATTCTATCCTTTGGTACACCCTTTGAGAGTCTAGAAGTTCAGAACCCAGGCTCAATCAAACTCTGGATTCTAGACAAATCCTAGTTTGCTGTGTGATCTTGAACAAGTTACCAAATATCTCTGAACTTCAGTTTCCTCATCTGTAAAATGTGGCTAATAATCCTACTGACATCATAAAATTGTTATCAGGATAACAGCATTACCTGGCACATATATATTCAATGACTATTGACCATTGTTTGTATTATTATTGATATGCATACTCTTAGGAAAACCAAACAGATCAACTATAAGTATTTTTTCACAGGCTGAGGGGAAAAGGCATGGAGGGGAAGGGGAAGGAGTAAGACTTAAAGAGAGAGAATAGAGGGAAATGGCCTATTCTCCTTTCCATCACTTTTTGCTGAGCTCCCTCAATCTCATCTCAACCATTGGTTTGCTCCACGTATTCAAATAGGATTAAAATCTTGGATCATAGTGGTAAAATGGAGCTGAGAATAAAAGAGGCCCACAAACCATAATAAAGGACTGTTCTTGGCTGTTACAATTAGTTTCGCTTATGGTCAAATATGGATACAGTGGGATTCTCCCCACTCCTAAAAAAATATTCTAATTCATGAAGCTTCTGGTGATAGCATCAATTATGATCATCATTCAGACAATTTATATGTACAATATGTTTCTGTGTTGATGCTTTGGGTGGCCATCAGATTGGTGGAAGGCAGGACACTCAAATCATTGCCAAATCAGACTATCCATGAGAGCTGAAACCACAATATGTCAGGAGACTGTGCAGGTGAAGGCTGCTCAGAGCACTCCCTGGCTATGCAGGTTACAGCTGACGTGCTGCACAGCAAAGGAGACCCAATCTCAACTCGGCTAGTAATGCAACATTAAATATTAATTTTTGCCTGTCAAAGCTACTGTGGGAGTTGATTTCAAGCTTGTCTTTATTGCGTGGTAGTCTGCTAAGTAATAAATAGCTGCTAAGATTGATTAATGGCCCCAGTGAAGTGAAGACATTTAACCAATCACCAAAGCTGTTTGCTGCTAGTGCACTGTAAATCAATAATAATTATTCCTGTTGGAGAGAAAACTATCGTGGCACTTTTTTTTAATATAATAAATCTGATTTTTTGTTCTCTTTTGACCTCCAGAAGGCTTTCCTTAGAGAGCAATGTTAAGATGGATAGCTAGCTCCTCCTTTTTTGGAAAAGAATGATTAGATTGGACAATAAAGTTTAGTCTCAATTGTCAACAAGATTAGGATTTAAAATCATGTATATGCAGTGATTGTGGGGATCTCAGGTGCTGGAATAGATCGACCTCACCTGGAGAACTCACATGGCATCTGGCCACTTAAACGTGCTTCTCCATTGTTCCATGTGGTAGGAGTAAATACCGAGACTGGACTCCTCCACCAGCAAATTTGCACTTCAGTGGACATCCATCAGCAGCCTACTGAAGCTAACATTTATCAAGAACTCACTGCAGGGCCGGCCCCGTGGCTTAGCAGTTAGGTGCGTGCGCTCCGCTACCAGCAGCCCGGGTTCGGATCCCAGGCGCGCACCGATGCACCACTTCTCTGGCCATGCTGAGGCCGCGTCCCACATACAGCAACTAGAAGGATGTGCAACCATGACATACAGCTACCTGCTGGGGTTTTGGGGAAAAAAAGGAGGAGGATTGGCAGTGGATGTTAGCTCAGAGCCGGTCTTCCTCAGCAAAAAGGAGGAGGATTAGCATGGATGTTAGCTCAGGGCTGATCTTCCTCACAAAAAGAAAAAAAAAAACTCACTGCATATATTTTATGTACATTGACTCAATTTGTCCTTATAAAACCCTATGAAGTAGGAACTAATATAATTCCCACTTTCAGATGAGGACATTCAAAAAAGGTTAATAAATTGTCCAAAGTCATAGAGGGCAGAGCCAAGTTTGGACTCAGGTTTATCTTACACCAAACTTTATGCTCTTAGCTATTACACCAGAGAGTCCCAAATTTTCTCAGCTCATGGCACCCTCACTGTCTCAGCAACTTTTTTCCTAATGCCCCTACGCCAAAATGAATACCTAACCGCTCTATTGATTACTCAGTTAAATCCAAACAGCTTAAGAAGTATTCGTTTCATAACAACATATCTATTTAAAAAAGTAATACAGAAAAATTGAATAAAAAAATAATTTTTTATTTCATTCTTAACCACGATTACTTACTAAAGAGATATAAGCATCTACTGGGCACTGCACAATTTCTCAAGTCTTGGAAACAGATAGAACACTGCTACCCACACTTCCTGTTCCACATTGATTTTTGTGTCGACCTTGCATTTGATCACAGCAGCCACCAAAAACCCAGCTCCACAAAGATATGGCGTCAGCAAAAGGAAGGTAACACGATCTAATCCTGAAACTGCCAACTACCTTACTGTGTGGCGGTGTGTGCAGCATTCAAGATGTTTACCTCAAAACGTTCAAATATCCTGCAGCGTCCCTGTGAATTCACTGTGGTGCCCCAAGGCCCCTTGGCACACAGTTTGGGAATCATGGTGTTACACTATAATGCCAGCCAGTAGCACCCAGGTGCTCGAGTTCTGCCACCAGGAGACTTTCTACACCTCTAAGAATTCTGGACTAGGTAGATAACGGAGGTCCCCCAGAGCACTGTATTCTAACCTCTGGTTATTATTCTTATCTATGTTATTAGAAGTAGACATGAGGCTGCTACAATAACATTGCACTTTCATAGAATGGTCACTTCCCTAGTGTATGATGCAATAGTAAGAGATGTGAGTTCAAATTCTAGCTCTGCCATTTACTGACTTTGTCATAATAATAATAATGATTATAATAATAATCATAGTTTTTATTGGTCACTTACTATGAACCAGACATTATTCAAAGCATTCACACTAATGACCTAATTTAATCTTCATAACAACTCTACTAGTTTGGCCTTATTAGTATCTCTATTTTGCAAATGGTAAAACTGAGGTATAGCATAGTTTAAAAATTTACTCAAGATCATATGACTAGTAAGTCTTAGGAAAATCACTTAATCTCTCTAAATTCTCTTATTCCACCTTTAAAATGGTGGGAATAATGCCTGGCTGAATAAATATGGATTTTAGTATACTTTTAATTTCTACTACAGGAAAAGGGAAGATGGAGGATAAAATAGTTCTTACACTTTCAAATATGAAGTCTTTTTGATAGACCATTTTATCTTTAACCATACACAATTAGTATTTAATAAAATAGTCATTCTCTGAATAGCTCCAAGGTTCCACTGCTCTGTTTCTAAGTATTTTCAGTAAAGACAGTATTTTTTACCTAAGGCTAGGGAATAAAGAGGAGAGGGGCACTGGAGGGTGGAATCCTAACTCTAGAGAAAAGATGTCTTGTTGAAATCTTGCACTGGGGACATTTTAAGACTTAGCTGGAGCCAGCCCTGATGGTCTAGTGGTTAAAGTTCAGTGCTCTCACCACTTCGGCAGACTAGGTTCACTTCCCGGTGGTGGAACCACACCACTCGTCTGTCGGTTGCCATGCTGTGGCAGTGGCTCACATAGAAGAACTAGAGGGACTGACAACTAGGATACACAACTATGTACTGGGGCTTTGGGGAGAAAAAAAAACAATACTTAGCTGATTCCAGGAGTATGCTCTTCCCTTTACATTCTAAAGCTGTGGCCACAGGTTATGGTCACCTGGGCTAGAGAGAGTGATTACAATACTTGCTTGGTGCCCACTGGCTGCTCTCTGACCTCTTGGACATTTACAGTGGCAAGTCGAGCTTATAAAAATCAACATATACCATTTAACCTTTGACATTCTCATTCTCATACCTGGTTTTAATGTTTTTACTGCTACTGGAGTGGTATTGTTCCACAGGCCTTCCCACACTTCGCCAAACTGACCGGATCCTAATCGCTTCAGAAGCTGTATGGAGTTGCGGTCGATCTCCCACTGGTCCACAGTTTTATAGGACAAGTCAAAAGGAGTTGGGACTTCTATCTGTTTCACAGAATAATTAGAACACTTGTAAGAAAAAAACTGGACTTTACAATTTTGAAAGTTGAAAATAATAGTCTAGGCACTTTATAAAAGAGACATTGTTTTTAAAAACAAAACATTGTAAATTTTATTCTAATTCCTTCAAAATGGAAAGCAGTTGTGGTGGAATCTGTGTGATCACCTCTTCAAGCTAAGGCAGGCACCTTGATGTCCACCTGCCCCATGCCACAGCCAATGCCTGCCTTGCACGGATCTGGCGCAATTTCTCCCTGCCTCTTTGCCTAGCTAAATCCTCCCAATTTCAAGGCCCAGTTGAAGTTGCACCTTCTCCACAATTACTTCTCAAACTCTTTGACCTATAGCATTTACCATATGTATCGTATGTTTTCGCATAATTAAAATTTTCATAGTTTTTCAAATTCATTTATTTATTTGTTCATTCATTCATTTAGTAAACAAATATTTTTCAAGCACCAACTAAGTGCCATTCTGTAAAGAAAATAGGCAACGCGTCTGCCTTCCCAGAGCTTATAGTCTAATTTACCACCTACCATTGGAAACTTATCACCTCCACCAAGTCATCAGCATCTTGAGTGCACAGAAGGTTGCCTAAACTTCTTTATAAACCCTTTTCACCACCAGAACTCAACAATGTTGGTTAAACTGAGTATTTTTAAGTCATATATTTATCAGGTAAGCTATTTGTTAGCATGAGCTTACATGCTCTTGTGGGGTCACTTGTGTACCATCCAAGATATACATACTTATACCAAAATTGCGTATTCACTTGGCAAGATTTAAGTCAATAAGTTCCCCTATACTGAACAAAATTCTTCAACTTCTACTTGTCCATAAAATTCTGGTCAGGTATCAGCAGGAAGCTTTCACCAATCAGCCAGGTATAAACCACAGGGCTGGCTGTCCCATTGACAGCTTGTGAGACCTGAACTTTGACAAGGAGCTGAGGGCTTGCCCCACTATAGTGTATGACCACTACATAATTTTAAATACATTTAAGTAAAACATGCAAACAACTGAATAACGATAGATGTAGATAAATTCTATTAATGTTGTCTCCTCTTACCAAATAGGCCAGGCCAAACAATCAAACTGTTAGAACAATTAGTTAAATGATATCTATATGCAGACAACTCAGCCAGATAATGAAACTGGTAATTTTATATTAATATTATTGAACACAGATCTAAGTAAGAATTATATTCTGGCACTTTTTTTCCTTCAGCCATATCATTAAGTGCTCCAAAGGCAAGATACCATATTAATGTCTTAGTGCAAAGGATGAATATTTTCTTTCTTCAGTGATTGCCTTAGCTCAGGGGTTGGCAATGTTTTTCCGAAAATAATGAGATAGTAAATATTTTAAGCTTTGTGAGCTATATAGTTTCTGTTGCAACTACCAAACTTTGCTATTATAGCACAAAAGCAACCAAAGACGATTTGTAAATGAATGAGCATGTCTATGTTCAAATAAAATGTATTTATAAAAACAAGTGTGGGACAGTATTGGCTCATGGGCCGTAGTTTGCCTATCCATGCCTTAGGTAATCAAATAATTATTTTTCTGAATGGACAAATGTCACATGACAAATACTCCAATATCTGAAGGAAAAAAATTAACTTCAAAAATAAATGAACACAACTTGAAAGCATTTCACCTTTAAGCATGGTTTTCCCAGCTTGACACACAGGCCATCACTTGTCTTGGTGTAGTGGCTCACAAACTCATTCAGTGTTGAAAAGGTTTGCCTTCGGGCGAGGAAAAAGCCCCCTGCGTCCAGTCTTCTGATTCTGTAGTGTTTCACAACCCCTTCATCTAAAACTGGAACCCAAAATAAGTACTGTTAATAAATTTCTTGCCAAAGCGGTGCAGATTTATTTATTTTGTGGTGATAGTTGTAATGCATGGAATAAAATTTTCACAATTCTATTTATTTCTCAACTTTGTTTCAGAAAAGACTTCAAGAAGTTTACAAAGGACATATAGCAGAATAAAAAGGAAAAAGAATTAGGAAATTATATTAAAGAAAATATAAGATAAAAATAAAAAAGTGAAGTCAGCACTAAAAAACCTCTGCTTTGAGGCCTTGGTATACTTGATTAACACAAGGCATAAAATTGACTCTATCACTCTAGCAATGCAAAGAATGAAACATTATCAGTTTCAGAAATCACAGCGTTCATAAGATAAAATCACAAAAGGTGTTTAGAAACATTTCAACTCTCCCTGGAAAACAGGGAGAATTTTTCTCCCATGAAATCCTATAATGTGGACGCTGAACTAGAATAGTGTCCTCAGTACTACCTTTCAACAATGTAAGGAATTCTACAAGGCCAGTCATGATACTGTAACTCAAGGCAGGCTGATAACAGAATGCGCTAGTAAAGTTCAACAAAAGCAATTCCACAGGGCCTAAAATGATGCAGTCCATGTATAGAACTTTCCAGCAGTATTGCTTAATCCAAGGGGAAGTCCTGTAGTGTCTAGAGGAATAAATAGACTGCATACTCCTTTTCAAGTCGTCTGACTTATAATGGATATTTTGTTGCTTTTGTCTGCCACCAACCATTGTTCCTTCTTCTAGTAATGGCACCCCAATTTTCCTCAGAAAATTGTTATTACTCTAAGAGCATGTGGCCTAGAGGGACCTGGTGCCAACCCTAAGCCAAAGAAGGCACAGTCAGAGCCAAGAAGACACAATCCCACGACTTGTATTAGAGAGCTCTAGAAGACAGGACGAAGTTTGTGGTTATTGTTGTTGCTTTGTTTTGTGTTTCTCTTTCACTGCTGATAGTTGGAGCTACTACCAAAATTCTTGTACCCAGGCAAGAAGAGAGCTTGCCTAAGAAGAGAGGCAGACCAGTGGAAAAGCAGACTTGATATGGAAAGAGAAGCTTAGCCCCTGGAGCCAGCCAAGACTGGCTTTTCAGCTATGAGAGTCAATTATCTTTAATGCTTCAACTAGTTTGAATCAGGTTTTCTGCACTTGCATTCAAAATATTGACTAATGCACTTCATACCTACTCTTTCACTTAGCAAAGTTATTGATAAGTACTGAGCTGCATTTATCAAGAATACAGATATTCTGAATGCTTTACAAAATATAGGAACTTATGCTTCAATAATTAGTCAAGCTGGAGCAATGCTCTCATGAAAGGAAAGAAGACTGGGTAGAAGACATCTCAATCCCAGCGTGCAGGTTGACTGAGGGCATGCCAATGGCTAAGACAATATTTTCCTCAAAAAATAATTGGCACACACCAGAATAGCTAAAATGAAAAAAAGACAATATCAAGTGTCAACAAGGAAGTAGATTAACTGGAACTCTCATACACAGTTGATGGAAGTGTAATTTTTACAACTACTTTGGAAGACTGTTTGTCATGATCAACTAAAATTGAACATAGTCATACCTATAATATAGTACCCACTCCAAAGTATCTAGTCAACAAAAGTGCACAATATATTCACCAATACACACGTATAGGAATGCTTTTAGCTGCATTGTTTGTAAGAGCCTAAACACAGAAAAAATACAAATGCCCATCAACTGTAGAATGGATTGATAAATTGTTGTATAACTGTCCAGTAGAATACTATACAGATTTGTAAATAAACAAACTATAAATACACACATCAACATGAATGAATCTCAAAAACATAGAAATATGGTTCTATTATTTAAAAACTTAAAAACAAACAAAACTAGTGATATTAGGAGTCAGATTAAGGTATTGGTAATATTCTCTTTTTTGACTGGGTGCTGGTTACATGAGTGTATCTACTTTGTGAATGTTCTTTAAACTAAACTTTAATGAATTGTGCACTTTCATGACGTGTGTCATACATCAATTTAAAAGAATACCAAAAATATGGTTATTTTCTCCAGTTCATAAATAAATCAAAGATCAAGTCCCCAAAGTGCTACACTCACGGCACATGCTGAATTATTTCGGTCTGGAGAGTTATTAAGGTAAATGATACCCAGTTCTTGCCTTGGATATCAAAATTTATCACTAAAGTACTCACAGAACATTAACTTTAAGCAAAGTAATTTTCTGATAAGCATTGTGAGAACTCTGGTTAGAAAACATCCTCCTCAATAACTGAGTGAGTTGACTTGTGGCATAGGGGTATTTGGTATAAGCCAGAAAAATACAGAGGAATATCAAACAAAAATGAAGACGTTGAGTGTACAATACTGAATTTGAAGGTAGCCTTTCAATAACAGCATCAACAACAGTAATGTAACCAGTATACCAGGCAAGCACAACTAATAATGTACTAACACCTTTCCTCCTCCTCCCACTGCTCTTTAAATTGTACTCAGTGAGGATAACACTCCCTTGCCCCAGATGAAAGCTTCAGCAAAGCTTTTCTTCTCACTTTTAGGTATCAGACAGTCCTACTGTCATTTAAAATCACAAACACAACCTCAACTCAAACTTCGAATGCCCAATCACTCTACTACCTGATTTAACATCAGATCTTCTCCCCGTCCACAACTCAGGCCTGCTTCAGGTTGAAAGGCAGTAATGAGAAAGGTAGAAGTAGGGGGCTTCCTCTGTTTCTCTGCCTAGAGTTGCTCCTTCCCAGTCCCCTTGCCGGCCAGGTTCTGAGTACCCAGGTAAGAGCAGAGAGAGGAGGGGATAAAGGATAGGGAAGGTCTTACTTAGACCAGCACCAATCTAAATTGGCTTCAAACTCTCAGCCTGGCAGACATTCAAGCTGGGTCTTCTCTCAAGGACAATCATGCAGGCCCTTTGGAGCTTTCTCATCTCCACAGGACCTCTCACTGCACTTTCTAAAATGCAAGTGTTTCCTAGCTGCCTACACCTAACTGCCTCTCAGCTTCTGTTTCTTTGGCAGTTCACTCACCACTCTCTCCCCATAGGTCTTTCCTCATCCACTGGCAGAAGTCCCCTTGGGCAGAACCCAAAACTCTTCCAGGCCATTTATCTACAGCCCCTGGCACTTTTGCTCATGTAGGAGCTCCACTTATGGTCCTGAGATAATGTTCACACATCCGTTGCCCTGATAACTACTGGGAGGGCAGGTAGATGCCATGAAACATCTCTATCCTACTGCCACAGGCTGCTTTAGCCTTCTCACCCTGGGTCAGACTTCAGTGTTCTATCCTCCCAACTGCAGAGGGCAGAGAACAAACTCTCAGAGTGGCCTTCCTGAAGCTCCCTTCACTAAGGTTGGGGTCCCACTCAGCCTCCTAGGAAGAAAAGAGAGACTCATAGAGTGCCAATAGCTGTCTCCAAAAGCAAAATGCCCTCCCAAATCCTTCCTCCCTTCTACTGCTAGCACCCTTGTTAAATCAGTAACCAGTGAGGGATCCAAGAACTGCAAGTACTTGTCTTTGTAAACTCTAGGTATGGGGATCTGGCTTTGGAATTTTACATCTATAATACCTTGATAGCCTCAGTCAAAAACTCATTTAACATTCTGTTATATTCTCATTTATTGAACCAAGCCCTATATTACATTATCTCTTTTTATACTCATAATAGTCATATAAGGTAGGCATTAACAGGCTCATTTTATAACTTGTAAAAGCAAGTACATGGTACTGCCGGGATTCAACCTTGGGAATTTGTGAATCTAAGATTCCCTATAACCAGAGGGTTTCAGACAGTAGGTCCAGTTGTCTAATAAGACACCTCCAGTTCATGACAATAAAATTATGTCATCTGTTGATATCATATATAGAAAACCCAAAACACTCCACCAAAAAACTGTTAGAACTAATAAACAAATTCAGTAAAGTTTCAGGATACAAAATTAATATACAAAAATTAATTGCATTTCCAAATACCAACAATAAACTATCAGAAAGAGAAATTAAGAAAATAATCCCATTTACAATAGCATAAAAAAGAATAAAATACTTAGGAAAAAATTTAACCAAGGAGGTGAAAGATCTGTACACTGAAAAGTGTAAAACATTAATGAAAGAATTTGAAGAAGACACGCATAAATGGAAAGATAGTCCATGCTCATGGATTAGAAGAATTAATATTATTAAAATGTCCATACTACCCAAAGTGATCTATAAATTCAATGCAATCCCTATCAAAATTTCAATGGTATTTTTCACAGAAGTAGAACAAACGATCTTAAAATTCATATGGAACCACAAAAGACCCTGAGAAAGAAGAACAGAGCTGGAGGCATCAAGCTCCCTGATTCCAAACTATACTACAAAGCTATAGCAATCAAACCAGTACAATATTTGCATAAAAAAGAGACACAAAGATCAATGGAACAGAATAGAAAGCCCAGAAATAAACCTATGCATATATGATCAATTAATTTATAACAAAGGAGCCAAAAATATACAATGGGGAAAGGATAGACTCTTCAATAAATGATGTTGGGAAAACTGAACAGCCACATGCAAAAGAATGAAACTAGACACTTATCTTGCACCATTCACAAAAATTAACTCAAAATGGACCAAAGACTTGAACATAAAGCCATAAAACTAGGAGGAAACATAGGTGGAAAGCTCCTTGACATCAGTTTTGGTAATGATTTTTGGACTTGACACCAAAAGCAAAGACAACAAAAGCAAAAATAAACAAGTGGGGCTATATTAAACTAAAAAGCTTCTGCACAGCAAAGGAAACCATCAACAAAATGAAAAGGCAACTTATGGAATGGGAAAAAATATTTGCAAAATACATATCCAATAAGGGGTTAATATCCAAAATACACAAGGAACTCATACAACTTAAAAATCAAACAACCTAATTAAAAAGTGGGCAAATGATCTGAATAGACATTTTTCCAAAAAGACATACAAATGGCCAACAAGTACATGAAAATGTGCTCAACATCACTAATCATCAGGGAAATGCAAATCAAAACCACAAAGAGATATCACCTCACACCTGTTAGGATTGCTATCATCAAAAAGACAAGAAACAACAAATGCTGGCAAGGATGCGGAGAAAGGGGAACACTTGCACACTGTTGGCAGGAATGCAAACTAGTACAGCCACTATGGAAAACAGCATGGAGATTCCTGAAGAAATATAGAACAGAACTACCATATGATCCACAATTCCACTTCTGGGCTTATATCCAAAGGAAATGAAATCACCATCTCGAAGAGATATCTGTACTCCCATATTCATTGCAGCATTATTCTCAATAGCCAAGGTATGGAATTAATCTAAGTGCCCATTGATGGATGAATGGATAAAGAAAATATGATATAATGGAATATTATTCAGCCTTAAAAAAGAAGGAAATCATGTCATTTGCAACAGCATCTACAAAAAAAATTTTTTTAAGTTGATCTCATAGAAACAGAGAGTAGCAAAGTGATTGCCAGGGGCTGGCAGGGAGTTGGGGTAAGGAAAATATGGAAAGGTTAGTAAAAGGGCACAAACTTTCAATTATGAGATGCATAAGGTCTGAGGACCTAGCATGTAACATACGACTATAATTGATAACACTGTATTGTATCATTGAAATTTGCTAAGAGAATAGAATTTAAATGTTCTCACCAAAAAAAAAAAGGTAAATATGTGAGGTGAGGGATGGTTAATTAATTCAGTGGGGGGAATCCTTTCACAATGTATACAATGATTTTATACAATGAAATCATCACAATGTACACTTTAAATATCTTACAATTTTATTTGTCAATTATTCCTCAATAAACCGAAAAAAATCATGTCATCTGCATACAGGAAAATACTTCATTTTCAGTTTTTTATATTAAAGCACAGAGGACAGGAGTACATTTAGCTCCTCCAAAAGCAATATAAGTTTCTTAAATTATAATTTATCAAGTATTTGGAACACATTCTTGTAATCTCTGATCTGTCAAGTTATATTCCCACTGACTATGACTCTCAGGGCAATGTTAATTGCCCTATATAATCATCACCAAATAGAGAGATTTTATTAGAATATAGAGCTAAGCTCATAACAGATACCTGTATGTGGATTAAAAGGCTAACAAAACAAAGAGAGCTATAAACAGTATTTGCCCCAATTCATTTCGCCACAAAGTAATATCAATTTTAGAAGTAGAAAGGTAGCTACATACAAAGTACACTTGCCATTTATCTAAATTATTGGCCTGAAAATTCAAGCTTTGCCATTTATCAAAACAAAAAGTGTGTAAGTAAGCTGAGATGTCTAGCAAGGCAATAGGTCTATAACTGGAAATGATGGGAAGCAATAAAAAAAAATTCCCCTTTTTTAACAAGATAGACCATATCAGTTCCAAATTGAAGTTGACTGCATGGAAATTAAACATGAACTTAGGAATTCCTTTTCAATGTACCACAAAAGATCTAATGATTTCCAAGCTAGTGACCAAAGTCAATAGATGATTGAATGGTTCAAGTACTCCTTGTGATTTTCTTAATAAGAGATGCAAATCACAATAATTGATACGGCTTTGGCAATTGCTATTGATTATAAAGAAAGCCTAAATAAATGTTTGCCAACCATTTGTAGATAAAGGCTTAAACTCTCAACCGTAAAAACCAATACTTTGCAATACATCTAGAGTTGTCAAGCACAAAAAAAGTGATTTTGTTTAATAGAAAAAGCTATAGACTAGCAGATGAGAGATCCAGGTTACAATTTAACTAGTATATGACCAAAAACATGTCAATCTCACTGGGCCTCGGTTTCTTCGTCGTGACTATAAAAGAGCAGGCTTTAAGAAATCTCTGAATTTCCAAATGTTCCCACATTCGTGGTCAAACATTTGTCCTAGCTGTTGCTTTCTCTCGCTGAATTCCCATTTATTTTTGTAGCCCTCTCGCAAAACTTAATTCATTCTCATCTCAGAGCCTTGAACGCCACTTGAATGCTTTTCCTATGAATCTTCTGGTAGCTGGCGTCTTCCTTCAGGTCTCAATTTAAATGCTCAAAACCAGCCTCCCCCAAGCACCCTTTCGAATGGTCCCTTCCCCAGCTCCTCTCTTGATCCAACACCTAATTACAGCTTGGCGTAGAGTAACAACTAATAAACATCTGCTAAGTGAGTGAATGATGTCACTAACTCTTGGATTTGCAGTGAAATATAAGCTTCCGAAATATCTGCTGCAAAATTAAATATGTAATTATACAAATACTTTCAAGACAAGACTTCCCTGGAATCTTATTTTTAAAGGGAGGAAAACAAACTTCGCCACAGGATGTAAATTCTGTTAGAGCACATTCATGTTTATATCTAATTTTTTGATTTTTGCAACATACACAAAAATCACTCCATCTCTAACTGTCATCATGGATATTTATATGTGGTTCCTTCAAGTTTTCAATCTAAACAAGACTGAAAGATACATATAATTTAAAAAATAGACCACAGAAGCTACATCAAGGAAATTCAATACCCAGCAGTGAGGATGAAGGCACTTTTAATATTGTAAACCTGAGTAATCAAATCTAACGTATGATTGTTTTTTAAAAGGGGTTTTAATTTGTTAGTAGTGAGTCCACACATTTGCGAATTGTCGTTTCTAATAAAGATTGAATTCAGGGGGTCCCAGAACTAGGGAAAAATGGATTTTCTATTTCTTCTCCGGTTCACTGTGATCTTTATTATTGAACCAAACCTATTCCAAATTCTACAGACTATAGGTGAATGATAATGCTTGTGCCATTCTTATTGTGAATTACTCTGAGTTCAGATTAGTTAAGCATTTTAGTAGTTCAACTACAAAAAATATAAGGCTAACTATAAAATATAATGGAATCGTCCATCAACAAACTCAGTAGCATCATGATTGAATGAATTGAGCTAAAAGGCCAGGCATCCTGAGTGTACAGCTTGACTCTCATTTATGCTGTTTGACCTAGGGGAAAATGCTTCACCTGTCAACTGATTAATCTACCAGAACATGTCCAAAAATTAGGATATATTGCAGAGATGTACGTTAAGTATGTGTGAGGAGTACAATAAAGGTTTGTTGAATGTTGAAAAAATTCAACTGTTTCTGCCCATGAACTTCTACAAGGACCATGGCACAGGTCACCTGATTATTTGGCCACCTTCACATCCAGAGGAACTGATTCTGGGAGGATCCATGTAATATAGATTGAGTCTTACGATATCAGTCCTATTAGCCAGGCCCAAATGCTTTTTTAAGTAGTTGATGGCAGATGTAGAAGCTCAGCTTCTCCTAATGGCGAGATCTGGTTTTACATCGTCTCTGATGGTAGACAGGAGTTTGTCTGCCATCACACAAAGGAGTGTTTTGAGATTTCATCAAAAAGCGCTTTCAAAGAGTTGTCTCCAATCTTCCACACTGCTAACATATTATTAAGAACCTATTAAATAATTATGAAATCTAAGTTATTCCAAAATTAAGTTTTTAAAAGACAGAATCTCCAGAAATTAACTTTAGAATACAATATAAACAAAAAGTTAGAGGCTGTGTCTGCAAGACATGAAGACAACCTAGTAGGTTCAGTGAAAAATATCAGTATAATGAGTAGTTTGGCATTTTAAAGATAAACAAATGGTTGATTGAGCAGATTTTCGTTTTTCAGCTGGTCTTCTGGCATTATCTGGGCATAGCCTTATTCCTACTGACCGATAATAATCTGTTTCCATACTGAGTAAAACAATATGACTTAGATGATTGAGCAAAGGATTGAAAATCAAGAACTCACTGCCCTAATCTTATTCTGCCAGTGATTTGTTCTTTGACCTTAGGCAAGGAATTTCATTTCAGTCTCCTTATCTAGCAAATGACAATAATGATCTTATCTATATTCCCCCAGAGGGATAGTTTGAGTGTCATTATTCACAAAGGATGATAGATATTTCTAAATGTGCAATGGGTGAGTACTATATTAGAATATCAGTATTATCAAATAGCATTGTCAACAAAAGAGAGCCACTTGCAAAGTAAGATTTTCCACTCTTTACACAATAATGGCTATGTAACATAGTGGCTACCAAACACATAAAGTGAAGAAATTTCTATTATACTGTGTGAGACAATTCCTGCACTTGTAAACTCCTGTTTATTTGGTTTCTCTTTGGAAGATTTATTTGTATTTTCAATATTTTCAAATATTCAATATTTTCAAAACCATTACAAAGATAATCATGATACCTCCTACTATATGATTGCCTCAGAAATCATGCTAAATAGGTCTACACCTATAAGTAAATACCCTTTAATTGAGTTATTATATTGTATCCCCCATTAAAACAGAATTCAAGACACACACTCGCTGTATTTTGTTCTGCAAAAAATGGTGTAAGATTCTAGTATGAGTAGTCTTGAAAGGAGAAAGTACATCTGTTGTAAAATATTAACGTGGTATCATGTAGAAGAGTTGTTCTCTCCTTTTCTGGGGGAAAAAAATCCACTAAACCAAAGGGGACAAACAGAACTGACTCTTTTTATACATGTAACTAGTGCGTCCCCAAGGGCACCTGCCTTCCAGCGAAGCATATTCAGTGTGCTGTGGACACCCTCAGTAAGTTTGACTATTAAACTGGTAGGTTGACTTAAGTGAAGACCCATTAAGAGGATGTCTGTTACACGACTCAAGAAAACTTACTAGAAAAGCTATTTGAGGATATATCTGATAGCTCTCTTGTCCTGAGTTCTTCCAGGATTGTTCCTGGTCCAGGAGACCAGCTGAGGTACCTTTATAGTCAAAGATGACATAATCAGTTACACACAAAAATCAACCATCTCTTCCACATTATATAGCACAGAAATCAAGAGCCTGAGCCATATATCTGTCCAAATACTTATGATATTTTTGAGAGAAATATTGGTTTTATCCTCGAGACCCTTATGGTCTAACTCATAAAAATAGGCCAACCCCTTATCAAAGCTGGATCTTAAATTTTCAGAAAAGAATAACAGTTCTATTTTTTATACATGTTATGTCTTAAGAAGATGAGCATCTCTTTAATCAACAGTACATAATTGTAACATTCACTATTTTGTCAGATAGTTTAATTAAAAAGCATCTAGCAAAGTTTCACATGAAAATCACATTTGCGGCATCTGATATTGCAGAGAAAGTCCCTGAGAACCAACTTGACTCTTTATTCCTCTCGGGACTCTAACTTCTCACTCAGTATTATATTGGCAATAAATCACAAGGAATTTACTCACTTGGATTATATTATCTCAGTTTCCTACAGAAAATCTTTCACTGGGTTAATATTTAATGTGACATGAGAGCCAGTGCTTCCACTTTTCAAAACTTACCCTAAGGAAATAATCCAAATATTTACGTGCATTTATTTAGTTATATCCCTGCTTTGTTCCAGAAAGATCCAAAGGCTTGCATAAATTACCAAAATAAAATAAAATTTAAAATAAGTGGAAGAAAGAAATAGGACCAAAGGAAAGGAAAGGATGATGCCTCCAGGAACAAGACTGGGATGCTTTATGTAAAATATTCTTTAGATTCCAATCCATGTTTGCTAGATGTGGCCCAAAGATTTGGGCTGTCTGCATTTCTGGCAGCTCACAGCCATGAGGGAAACACATTCAGTTACCTGATTGCCTGAAGAAAATATTAACAAACTGTTACTCAAAAAAAAAGAAAAAAATCACAACTATTCCTGGTATTGAAATGAGAGAGAAATTTCTCACATAGGTCCTCAGAAAGCAATCACAGAAAATGTAATGAGCAATATCATCGTCAACATTCTTAATAGTAAATACACCAACACACTGCAAAGGCTGGTCTTATAACGTCCATTAATATGGGCCCATTTCCAACACGAAATTCAATGAAAGCATTTGTATGGGAAACTAAGCACAGTTCATCATCCAAAATAGAAAAAGCAATATGTATAAGGATGCTCGCTGGAGCATTTTTATGGCATTAAGTGACTGTTAAATTGTAGTAAATCTGAAAATTGAGAGTTAAAAATAATCATAAAAATTATGTAGAAACAAGAAAAAACATATAATGTGTTAAGTGAAATAAGACGGATGCAAAATTAAGAGAATAGTATAATTGCAAACATGAGGATATGTCTGGCAGCTCACCTGCCCTGGAGACCTTTACTGCTAAAGGAACTCAGCTGAAGTTCCTTGTGAAAACCTTAATTACATAAGGGCAAAGATGATTAAATTTGCCAACACTAAATAGTTGCATTAGATTGGCAGATTTGTGAGTATTTTACTCCCTCTGTTTTCCAAACCAACTGTAATAAAGGTATAGTTACTTTAGTATAAGAACATATATACAATGCTTTCAACTTTTTTAGAGAGGTAATATAATAATTAACCACCTAAGACAATGTCTACACAGATTGCTCAAGACACTGTCTATTATGATACTTGATAGTCTTTACATAAAGACCCCCATGAACTCATTTCTCTTTGAACTTAATGCTTAAAATCATAATGATTCTCTTCTTACACAAGCACAGTGTGTCTCCCTTTTTCCTTATTTGCCAGAGAACCCCCAGCTACACTGATTTTTAAACTGTGATAATTATCTCCCATTAGAGGCTCAGCAAGATCTATTTCTCTGTTCTTTTTCATTGATTTTGTCTTTTTTATGTTTGGCTTTATTTTATCCTGTGTTTCAGCATGTAAGCCACCCTAAAACCTTGTAGAAGTCAGTAAACATATGCACAAATGAAATGATAAATAATCAAATGAAATGGCACATCCACCAAACATAAGAAAGAATTTCTAAGGAAATGAATTGCCCAACAATGGAACAGGCTGGTTCACTGGGGTTTCTGTTCATGGGAGGTTTGACACTCCTCTTAGGAGCTTCAAATTATAAGAGATCACTCAGAAAGAACACGTAAGCCTAGACATTCTTTGCAAAATCTACTATACTATCAACGAAAAGACAATATGATATGTGAACAACAAGAAATTTTAAAGACAGGTTAGTCTAAAACCCTCTTTTACTGATGAAGTCTTAAATAAACTGCTAGTTCTTTGCAGGGCTGGACTCCAAGTCTAGCTATCTAGGATGTCACATGGATGACAGTACCAACAGTAAACTCCTTTAACTATTTACTTCCTGTTTCCTGTTTTATAAAAAAAGTAATAATTTACTAATTTCTCAGTAGAATGTTTTAGGTCTCAAAGCTTTCCGAATGCCACCTTTCCTCTCCCTCTCAAAACTCTCCCAAAACTCTCAGGAAGCCATCTCCATGATGAAGGAGAACTCGGGCCCTGAATTCCTCTTCTCCTTCCCCTACCTAGTTTCAGTAATTATCTGACATGTTAAACAGAATGAACATGAAAGTCACTGAGAAATGTAATGAATGATAATTTAAATACCTTGAAATTCATTTTTATCTTCTTGTGAAAATACAAAGGACCTTCTCATGTATTAGCTAACTTATTTTCATAGCAGAATGTTGGTCTCCTTTCATTTTTTTTTCATTGTTTTTACATATGCAAGACAACTATTAGCAATTGGCTAATTATGCATTCACACTTCCAAAAGCAGATAGCTCTCATTCCTGGAAACTTCTTCATATTAAATGAGGATCCATGATATAAGTTATGTTCCTGCAGTTCATTTCAGATAAGTAATAGACGAAAGTTATACAAGGCAGGGTCTTCTGTTTATTTAGATTTAATTTCATTTATCATTGCTCACTGCAAACATACTTCAGGTCATGTTCAGTAAACACTTCACATAAAGATAAACCATCTCCTAGTCACAGCTGGCACTGCGAAGGCTGGCCAATCATCCTCCTAATGACTCTTACTGGTTCAAGGGTGAACCAGAACAGCTGTGAATACTCAGCATGATTCATCACCACTCCCAGAAAAACAGTTCAAAGTCCATGTTCCAATGCAAGGTGCGCCAACACCTCCATCTTTCTGTGCAAAAGGTAGTATGCATAATAATAAATGCTACTGGATTTTTATTGAGCACCTGCCTTAAAGTAAGCACTGTGCTAAGTGCTTTTTATGTAATATTTTATTCAATCCTCATAACAACCCTATGGGATATGGATATTATTTTCACCATTTTATAGAAGAGAAACTAAACTGTATAGAGAGATTAAGTAATTTGCCCCCAGATACAGAGCAGGTAAATACTGGTGCTATGATTCAAAACCAGGTGATGAGACTCTGATTCCCCTACACCAGCAGTCTCCCTCCATATGCAAACAACAAGTGTTTTCAGGCAGTTCTTACAAGGCACTGCTCACAGATCTGAAAGTAAACTTATTGCTACTATTTAATAATGAGATGATGATAATGCTGTGGATAAGGTCTATTTCTGTAACTGCAACCTTTTAAAGGAAAATAAAGGTTGAACATTCCCTCCTGGAAACATTTTACTCCATCTAATACCATTATTCCTCTTTGCTTAGTCTTGCTCCTTCTCAGGCTTCTCCCCCTCCATCTGCTCCTTCCACGTTGGTTCTGGCCTGGGACATCGTGTCATCTCGCACAACCTGTTCTCGGTATCACTGCAGACATTCAGCTTCCAGTGATTGTAATGAACATGTGATGACTCCCTAGTCTCTCTTTCTGCAACGCTGCCCTCACTCCTGCCCTTTAGATCCCTGCAGGCATCTCAAACAGACCAAGTCAAAATTTTAATTCACAGTATCTTATTCCCCAAGTTTCCTCCCCAGATTAAATACTTTATCTCAGTGAATGGCACTGCCATCCTGAAACTCAGACAGTAAAACTAGAGAACATGGGGTCAGCGTCGATTCTTCTCTTTTCCGGACTTTTCATCTCTGACTGAGCATTATGTTCCATTGTAGTCCCCATTGCCACCACCTTGTGGAGCGCCCCCTGAGTTTCTCTTTCCTGGAGTACTGCAGTGAGCTCGTAAGCTGCTTTCCCTGTATCCAGCGTCACGGCCCATCTTCCACAGTCACTAGAGTAGTCTTCAAAAACATAAACCTGCACTTGTTATTCTCTTAATTAAAGCTCCTCAAGTGTTTCCCACTGCCTAAGGTTCAGACGCCTTAACAGAGTTCTCTGCTGCACCCTATCCTCGAGGTCTGAATGCTTATCTGTAGTTCCCTGATTTCTGTGCATCTATACAAATGCTGTTAAATGCTGTTCCCTGTTTCTGTGCACTTACACACTGTTAACTCCAACTAGAATGCCATTTTATTTACATATTATAGACAAATTCATTTTTCCAGGTCCAGCTCAGACATCTCCTCCTCTATCAAGCCTCCTGGCTTAAGCAAGCAAAGAAGCTCTCTTGTTCTGTGTACCCCATGTCCACGACTTCCGCTATCAGATTCAGTCCACATTGTCACTCCTGCATATTTACACTGTACCACTCCTACTGGACTTCAAGCTCTTCGATTGCATTTATTTACATAAGACATGAGGTCAATGAGCCATTGTCTCTTGGCCTTTGCCATGGCTTCCAGTAGGCGGAATGCTCCTTTCTCATCCTACTGACTTAGGATATTGCCATGTGACTTGCTTTGGAGTGGGGGCAAACACAACATATGGCACATCTTAGCAGAAGCTTGAAATAGTCTGATTAGTTTGCTGCACGCATACCCCATCTTCTGCTCTCCACCACATGAGCACAATACCCCAGACAGTGGCTGCTCCTTGGACCTGAGTCCCAGAAGGAAAGATACACGGAGATGAGCCTAGGCCCGCCTACCCGGGACAGAGCCAGCTGAGCAGAACTAACCAACACCCCTCACATAACATGAGTAAACCACTGAGATTTAGGGGCAAAAGCTTACTAATAGAGGACATTTTAAAGAAAGCAGTGTGACTTCTGAATAATACTTTAAGAAGCTAGCCATGCTCACACCTCATTGTTACCTTAGATGAGTAAATTTTCCTATCTGGCCTCCAATTCCTTCAATTATAAGATGAATGTTTTGAGTAGATGATCTGAAAGTCCTTTCCAGTTCCAATTCCCTAATTCTACTATTAAGCAAGGAGCTTTAGAGAAGTAAATATAGTCATCACAACATTTGAATGTGGTAGAGAAAAATTATGATTTCTACTGAAATCTGAAAAAGAAAACTAAGACACAAATAAACATTTGCAGATGAAACCTGCAAATCCTGGGACTCATCATTGTGACAGAGGCACATCCAGGGAAACGTGGTGGGTTATAGTGGAGTGACGTGCTTGACATTGGGATTCTGCTCTCTTCACTGGGCATTCCTCCCACCCACAATAGCACTAATATACCTAATCCTGTTGTTTGCAGCCTAAATTACCAGGACAAAATGAAGCGGTACCACAAATTTCAGAGAAAAGAACAAAACCAGTGTCTTCTTTCCACCCCACACAGCAATTATCAGTCCCTTCGTTATGCCATGACACCAAACTATGATCATGGGACTAGCTCTCTAAAGGCTCATTTTTGCTCAAGTTCGAATGCTAATAACAAAAGCAAATATTTTTATAGCTTGCTTTGTGCCACGCAGTGCTCTAAGCACTTTTCATGTATTAACTCATCCAATCCAAACACCACCACCAAGGGGTAAATACTATTTTGAATCTCCATTTTGCTGAAGCATGAAGAGGCTAAGTGATTTGCCCAAAGCCATACTGCTAGTAAGTGGAAGAACCCAACCCAAGCAACCAGGCTGCAGAGTCCCTTATCTTAAACTACAATACCATTCACAGGAACATCCAAGTGAAGCTCTGATGACCTCATCTTCCCAACCAAGATAATCTTAGCATAAAATTCTGCCTCCATGTTTCTTTCGAATTCCCAATGTAAGGAAGCACTCCTCATTGCTACTCCAACCCATCATTATTCTGCGCAGAAAAACAGTGTTTTCCTTGATTTCCACTATTTGCTCACTCTTATAAAAACCAGAGTAACACAACAAATAAATAGATATCTTTCCGATATCATTTCTATGTAGTTGGCATCTCCCCTCCACTACCAACTAGAATGTACACTTCATGAGGGCAGGAACTGTCTTTTTTGCCATTGTAGCCCAGTCCTCTGAATATCAACGGCACATAATAGGCATTAAATAAATACTTGATGAATGAATGAATGAATCACAAGTTCTTTAAGACCTGGATCATCATTTTGTTCAGGATTATGCATGTAAGAGATATATAGAAAATGATGCTCACTATGATTACATCAAAACAGGAATATAATTTTTGCCTTTTTTCTTTTGTGCTTTTGCCTCCTCCATAATTTTCTCACAAAACCTTTTTAAAAGCATCTACAGGTGATAAGGAGATAGCTTTGCAGGGAGAAATTTAAAGAACGTCCCTGCCCTGCTGAAACAAATAGGAAAATAAATTTAGTCTCTGCCGTGCATATGCATTTAAGACAACAGAATACTTTCTCAGACTGTAGTTCCCGTGCCAACATTTCTAAGAACTTAATGCAACACACGTTTCTAAAATGCATTAGAAATGACTTCATGATTGATGTGATGCTGATAAATAGTTATAAAGTAGCTAATATGCATATATCATTTTAAATACACAGTTTAAAAATACAGCTACTAATTTATTAAATTGGATTGTATTCATTTCATTCATTTTTTACATCATGAACACATTTTGTATAACTATCACCACCACACAGAAACTAGATGCCTGAATCATTAAGAAAATTTAAATCTTGGTCAATTTTTTGACACTATTAAAGTAAAACTACTGCCAGTTTGATGTGTTTTCATTTATACACAAGTTGCTAGAGATATTTTTAAATTATACACTTATCTTCAACTAAAATCAGATATTCTTTTGCTTCCTATAAATTAATGGGTTATGGAAACTAAAAACAAACCAAACAAAAACCTCCTTACTTTCTTTCCACAATGGCATGTTATTTCCTGACTTGCCACAAGAGGGAGCAAGTGTTTGACTGAAAGCCCTCCCAGGGCTTCCAGCTGTAAAGTAAGAATGGGGAGCAGAACGTAGAAGCCTGCTCCGTGTTTTGGTTTTAAAGCAGAGATACACATATAGCATTCATCATTGTAGACAACGCCCTTGTTTGTGTAAACACCATATTAAATACGCTAGTTAGCCTTAATTTTACACTTTTTTCAATAATACATTTTTGCCGCTTACAGTAGCAAAAAGAAATTGCTTAGCTACCTTTCTTGATTTAAGAATCAGGCAGCCTTGAGATGCAAACATTTATTTAGTTATTATCTCCCTGAAGTATAAACTGACTAAATTGCTCAAGGCCGGTGGAAAGGAGGAACTGGAATATCTGTGGGGTCACTGACTTGCATTTCCAGAGCTAAAATATCTTAATTTCTTGTTCAATCCAAAACTCAGCACCATGCCCTCTCAAATGTTCTCCCTTCTTCTCTTTGCCTCCCTCTGTTTTCCACTAACTCTTCTATTAATCCTTCCCCCTTTTCCCAGTTTGAGATTATTAAATTTATGTTATCTAGGCCCAAAATCCGGAGAGACCTAAGTTCAAATCTCAGTTCTGGCACTGTCTTGCTATCCAAAAACATAACCCATATTGAATTTATCATGATCACATTTATAATATATACAATTGAGTACCTTTGTTGTTTTATTGGTGGTAATGGATGAACAATATACAGATCTCCATTTTATTTCTTAAAAAGTTCAAAAGTGCATCATAGAAAACAATTCCTCATATTTAATCTAAGGACCATCATCTGATTTTTCTAATTAAGAAAGGTTCTTAAGAATGGACATTATCTGAACAGAAAAAAAGGATTTTGTGCACACTATTTTCCATTTACTTTCATTCACTATTAGGTATAGTATGGACTGTTGCCTCATTTCCCTGTAATGCCCTCCCTTACTGATCCCTTCTAGAAAATTAATTGTTCTCTTTTCCGGGTTTTTAAAGCACTTTGCATATATTGCTATAGTGTGAGCTAGTTAGTTGCTCACACAATTATGCCCCATAGCAAACACAAATGAAAGTTCTATCATGAACAGGTGAATGAATGAATCAATGAATGGTTAAAAAATAATTCAAAATATTCCCCCCAATATTTTTGAAAATTGCTTTTCTATATAAAGACAAGGTGAGGGAAGGCAAAAAATCAGTAGTGTTCTATTAAAACAATTCAACCTTCAGCACACAAACATTTAACAAATAAAATTTCTACATGGAGGACACTGTGCTAAGTCCTGAGTACCTTGCTCAAAGAAAGTAAAAACAAAAGTTATGAAGAGGGAAAGTGCAAGGCATGACCATATGAGAGCTGATGTTCTCTTTCAGGAATCAAAAGATTAGTTTAGAAAATGGGTTTCAGCAAGACTACGAATTTATGTGATTTGCAAAGGAGAGTTATTGAAAGCTTTTGACTCTTCTAAATGAAAGAGACTAATGAGATACAATAACCAAATGCAATGCTTAATGCTTTATTGAATCAAAAAGCAAATAAACAAAGGGCTGGCAAGGACATTGGGAGAGATTTGAGTATGAACTCTATTTCTTGGGTTTATAAATGACATTGTGGTGATGTAGGAGGGTGTTTGTATTCCTAGGACATACATACTAATGCTCAAGTTTTTAGAGGTGAAGTGACATGACATCTGCAACTTACATATTTATGTCTATAGAGACATATACAGATACAGGAATGATGGAGAGAGAGAAAATGTCACACAGTGCTAGCAATTGGTGAATTTAGGTGAATGTATACAGTTATCTTTTCAACTTTATCGACAAAGTTAGGGAAAAAAAGAATGACTATATGTTTATATGAAGTTTGGTTATTTAATGGTGTGGAGAAGAATTCTGAGACCAACTCAATTTTCATTCTTTTGTAATCAATTTTTTTTCCTGGATGCTCACAGAATTTTTTCATTTATCCTTGATATTGAAAAGACACTCTAGGTATCAATCTTTCCATTTATTTTGTTTGGAACACTGTGAATTATTTAAATTTAAAACATAGATTTTTTTTTAAGCTCAAGAAAGTTTTCTCCTACTATGTATTTAACTATTGTTTGCATTTAATTATTCTAATAAATTTCAAAGAATGTTTTTCTTCTCTCTCCAGAGAGCATCTCAAGTTTGTTCTTTGTATCCCTGAAGTGACAATTTTGCTGTGTGCTGTCTCCCATCTATTGCCTTTTCATGCTGCTTTTTATGACTAATTTCATAGAATTTGTATTGTCTGATATCTTATCATTTCAAAGCAAATGCTTTCAAAATTTTTCTTCTGTTCCTTTTAATGAATAGGTCTCAAAAGTATGAGTTTTCTCTACATCTTCAGGTTGTTGTTTATAATCTCTTATTATTTTTTCCCAAACCATGTTTTATAGAAAAAGAAATGGTCCTATGATCAAGTAGTTTGGGTTGAAAAAGTTAAATTTCTTTGCTGTAGGACTTCTCAGGGACTTTAATGTACTTTGTCTAGTCAGGGCAGAGAGAATGAACATGAGTTGTTCTTCAAATGCATTTAACTCCCAACCCCTCTGTTCTCTGGAACACTTTTGGCTTAGCAAAGAAGTTGTATTCTAGAACATAAGTCGGGAAATTCTGTTATTGCATTTACAGAACCTCCTGACTTCTTTTTTTCATTATATTCCTCCTTGAATGAAAAGAAATTCGGTGTTTAGGGAAAAAATATATGCACCTGTCCTCCTCTCGATCTACTTGGATGAATGTACATTTCCCTCTCTTAGCTCATACACAGCAGGGTTGCAAACACATCAAGCCTCTAAACATATTGCCAATGTCTAGCAAATGTTCAGCCCCCATGGCTTTGCTGGAGGAATGGTGGATCTTCTCCTACTTTCCTGGTATGCCTGCTGACTGTGAGAAACAGAATTCAGTCCTTTGTAATTACTACGGGCTGAATGTTTGTGTCCCCCCCAGATCATATGTTGAAGCCAATGTGATGGTATTTCGTAATCCCCAATGTGATGGTATTTGGACATGGGGCATTGGAGGTAATTAGGTTTAGATGAGGGCACGAGGGTGGAGGCCCCATGATGGGATTAGTGCCCTTATAAGAAGAAGAAGAGACCAGAGCTTTCTCTCTCTGCCACCTGAGCATATAGCAAGAAGGCAGCCATCTGCAAACCGGGTAGAGAGTCCTCACCAGATGTGGAATCTCCTGGAACCTTGATCTTGGACTTCCCAGCCTCCAGAACTGTGAGAAATAAATGTTTATTGTTTTAAGCCACCTAGTCTATGGTATTTTGTTATAGCAGCCAGAACAGACAAAGACAGTAATGCTGTGTGGTTAGTGTTTGTTTAACCAGAAGAACATATGAAAAACACAATCACAAGAGAGCAGTGCTCTTAATCCTCTTTTCTATAAGGTCAGCTTCACCCAGTTTGCAACATACTATCATCACCTATCACCTTCCACTCTTATAACGGTTGCTGTGCTGGAAGTCACTGTTCCACTTGGATGTAGAAAAGAAGGGGGCTACACCTGGATGCCTAGGGAAGGCCCAGATCACTGTGTTGGTTCCACACAGGAGGGCAGTGGCTGCCGGGTTCCCTAGCAGCTGCATATCCTGCCACTCTAAGACAGGCTCACACACTCAACACAGGTCAAAGCATCCTCCCACCTCCTTCATGACTAGCCCTGATCTGATGCAAAGGTCAAAATCTGCTCCAGCCATTTATATGTCAGTTCACCTACATTCGCACTGAAATTAGGAGAATATTTACCCAGAGTCTAACAAATCATTGATGGATAGACTCAATTTATGGGGCTAATCTGATTCTGAAAGTCTTACATATGTTCTTGAACAGAAAGTAGGGGAATGCTAACTCCAATGATTCTTAGCCACCATCTTCATCTAGAAGTACAACATGGGACAAAATGTACATAAAGGATCAATTTAATTTGGCAACTAATAAAATGAAAAAAAGAACAGAATGGGATATGTCATGAATTACAAAAAGGTAGCAATTTCACCAATCTCCACATGACTTATCAACTTCCCATATATTTGTTTAATATCTGCAATTGATTATTATAAAGTTACATTCAAAGGGCACTAATATGCATCATTTCCTTATTGTGCTTTCCTCCAAATACCTCAAAATACTTGTACAAAAAAGGTTTTTTAAATAAACAAAACAAGGTAAGCAAAACCAGAAGAGAAAATTTAGATGAGTCAATATGTGGTGTTCATAGACAAGCGAAAGAAGAAAAAGAACAGAAGGCAAATCCCCTAAAGAATACTGTGGGTTCTAGAAATGCTAGTCTTAGATTTTTGATAAGGTATTAGATTTCTCCAGGAGCCAGTGCCCTAGAGAAAAAGATTCTTTGCCTGTGCATCTGTGTGTGTATGTGAGTATACAGACACAAACACAGATATATGTACTACATAATAAAATGTTAATTTAACTTTATAGAGTATTTAAAACATTTGAAATATAATTTATCAGTAGTAATGTTAAGAAAAGGCAGCATATACCATAACTCATGAAAAAAAGTCACTTGCTATTATAGGCAATGATATTTGCTATTAAGCTGAACACAACTAAATTATGACTTTAATTAAAAGACATTTTCTAAGATGGCGCCAACATGTTTAAAATTTAATACATTTTATATGAGATAGTGGAGTTATTAACATAAAAATTTCTTTCTGCAACATGTGCACTTTTTAAAAAGCAAAACATCTTTAACCAATATCAGGATGCTCCCAGAATCCGCAGAAGTTTCATTGCATGATAAATTCAAGGAGCCACTTTTTCCAGCCTTTAAATACTTGCCCCTACTTGGGATATACGATTGTATTTACATTCATGGTTAATGGTAATAGAATTACTGACACACTCTTGTGGCCACTACGTCCACATTAATTTTAAATGAAGAATGAATAGATGGCTCAGGGGACTGATAATGAAACACACAGCCTTCTGCCATTGGGCCAGCATTAGATTAGAATGAGTCAGCAGATCTCAAACAGTGTGGAGCAATAATGGTATCTCAGTGGTCGGTGGAAAGTGAGTTTGGATCTGAACCCTGTGCCAAGCGGAGATAGAGGGCCACACTGCAAGTGATATCCTTTTCCAATTTTGTCTCCTCTACAAAAGTCTTATTACCTGGAAACAACTAACCTGTCAAGGTGAGAAGTTGTCTTTCCAAAATAAGTCTGAAACATAGCAAATAGGAGGAGTATTTGTGATCTTACATGGTCCAGACTTCAGAGGTTTAAGAGAGTGACAATGGCCTTGATCATCTTTGCTCCTGGTAGACTCCAGGGCAAAGAGGTGAGTGAGCATCTACTGTCTTTCCAAAACTATACTGGAAACAATGGAGGTAGAAGAAGCATGAAACAGAAGCAATAAAATTATGCTTCTTCTGCTCAAGGAGTTGATAATCTAGTTTGAGAAGCACATTTTTACCTACAGTGAAAGAGTTATTCCTAAATATAAATGAATCTTTGAATATGCAAGTTCAACATGAAGAATACACACAAGGTCAACATGAAAGAATACACAGCTTCGCTAATGAAGCTGCTGTTATCCTCTTTACTTTTTGAGTTGCCCTCAGAATTAATTTATAAGGCATGCAGAAATATTTACAAAGTTGTAAGTCCATGGTATCACTCAGGTTAATCATCCATATTATTCAGAAAGTTGCTTCGGGTAATTCTGGCCACTTGCAAGAATCAAAGCTGCCCTTATGAACACATAATTGCCCCAGTTCAGGGCCTTGAACACAAAGTGATACCCTTTCTGTAAAGACAGTTCTACCATTTGTGCAGTATTTTGAGCAATGGCAATCTATTACTTTGAAGCATAAAACATTTATTTGGTTCTAAAAATTTAGTATATTTTAAAATTAAATTATGTTGCTACAGAGGCATATCTTGTATTCTCAGAAAGGGACTATATAGCAATCCCAAAGAATTATTACAAAAGTTGTGCATATTCCGTGGGATCTGCATGTTCACTGTAATGGAAATTTGTCATAGTAAGTACTCTGCTCAAAATCTGCAGAAACAAATCAAAAAAGAGATAATGGCTACTTACATGTCCACTTGCAATAGCCTCCAACACCTCTGAGCTTACTTCATTTGGTTGCCTCCCCTCTATCCCTGTAAATCATCTCCTCCCTTACCTCTTCTTGGCTAAAGTCACCACTATCCACCAATCACTCAAGTCAGAGGTCTGAGAGTCATCCTAGATTCTGCATTCTCCCATTTCTGATCAGCCACCAATTCCTGTCGGTTCCATCTTCTAAATATTTCTCACCTCCGTTCCCTACTCTACTGGCCATGCCTCTGCCCTGGTCCAGGCCGTCATCTGCGGAGATGAGAGGACTGTCTAGTAAAGAACCCCGGGAGCTCTTTCCGGATTGCATGGCAAATGACCCATTGGGCCTGTCCCACCATCACCCCCTTCACCCAGCAAGAGGGGCTGCTCTGAACTCAACTTCCCACAGGTCCCGTGGTTTCCTCTTCCTCAAAAGAGGAGCTGCAATTTCCCACAGCGCCCAAAGCCCACAGGTGCTGGGCTTTCCAAACAACCCTGAAAATAGTTAACATCCAAATTCAACCTTAGCACCAAAGCAAAGACTGCTATACTTGTCGTAGGGCAACTTCCACACTTGCACCATAAAAAAGGAGAGCAACGGAGGGGCCTGGGGCTTCTGGGGACGCACTGTGCATGTGCCGGAGCAGAGCCTCCGTGCAGCTAGCTGAGCGTGGTCCCATCACCCTTCTCCGCAGAACGCTGACCAACTCTGCTGCCTTGCACCTCTGATTTCAGACGGCAGCAAGTGATGCCACTGTGTTTGTCCCTGTCACTCCTCCCCAGACTATTATCTGTAAATCTCTCATCTGTTCTCCACACTGCTGTCAAAGCTCAGACTGGGTCACTTTCTGCCTAAAACTTTCCTCTGTAGAATAAGGTCCAAATTCCTCAGCATGATATGCAAGGCCCTGAACAATCTAGCTCCAACTTTCCTTGCCAGGCTCCTTTTCTGCCATTCATCCCCTCCTCCAACCCTGCTGCCCATCCACACACACACACACCCATACACACATCTGTGCTATCTTCCATCCTTCCCACCCTCTACTCACAAAACACCAGACACCCACAACTCTGTGCACTTGTCTTGCCAGGAATAATGTTCCCACGTTGCTACCTTGTAACGCAAATTGGTACAGAACACAAATACTCCCTCCTCTCTGGAACTTTCCTGACTCCCCTTCAGAGACTCAGCCCTGCCCTCTCTTGTCTCACAAGACAGCTGTATTATAACCCACCTGCAGATGGAGCTCGGGGACAGTGCCTTGCTGTCTTTGCTGCCCTTCACCTAGCAAAGTCCTGGCACATAGTAGGCACCTTGAATGTTGAAGAAATAAACAAACGTGTAAATAAATGATATCAACTCCTAGATGCATCATCCCAAATATTCCTGATGAGCTTTTTTGCCTCATATCCTCAATGTAGTCATTTTTCAGCTATCTTCAATCCTTATCATTTGCTCTTGAAAGAGTTTCACTGAGGATGAGTCTGGAATTCTCTCTACTGTTGTGGAGGTTTTTATATGCAGAGTTGCCTACAGTAAAATTACCACGTGCAGTGCAGAATCTCTTCTGAAAAACTCACCTGCAGCTCAGTTTTAGTCCTCAAAGTGCATTTTCCTTAAAGTGTACTTTAAACAAAAATACAAATGCTTATAGGACACCAAGCATCAAATTAGCATCGCAGTAATAAGAATAATAATTTCCTTTAAAGTAATTGACTGAAGTCAAGAAATAGCCAAACCAGTTGACATGCAGTCAGAATTTTATATTTTTCATCAGAAAAACAATTCACTACCAACGACAAATAACAGTAGGGTTACTAAAACTACCTGTCATGCATCTAATGAAGACAGATTCTCTGGCTCCCACATATAATATGTAATATCCAAAAGCGCTACTGTAATTCACAGCTAATTAGTACCTTGCCGTTATGAGAGGTGTCACGGCCCTAACTCTTTCCAGATCTACTCAAACCTCACAAGAGCCGACAGCCATGCAAGGATCACAAGCCAATTAGCACCCACCCCAAGCTTGGGCTGCTGCTTCTCAGAGCCCGCCCCAGCATCAATCAATCATGCTCCCTTGCTAAGCTCTTCTCTGACAGCTGCAAGCCATTGTCGCCCAAGGAATAAAGACAATACTTCTACGGAAAACTCATGTGGGAAAGACAGAGATAGAAAAGGGATATTATTTGCTTTCCTTCAGCAGCACAGCAGTCAGCACAATTGAAGACCATCAATTCTGACTGATTAAGGAGACAACTACTCTACGAAATAAATCCATGAGTGGTATATCTCAGGATCCTTAGTGGTAATCAACAGTCAGCAATTGAGTTGTTTGTTTGCTTGCTTGTTTTAATATAGATATATTGAAAACCTCTTCCTTTCCATTTGTCTCCTGTACAGCCCTCCTTCTGGCTAATAAGCAAATTTTCCTTTCAGTTGAACATAATGGTCAGCATTTACTTTGTCCCAGTGAATACGCAGCAATCAGATAATTTGTTTGAAAGATTCTAAATTGTTTGACTTCATTGAAAAAGAATCTATAATGATATGCTGGTTTCCAAATAAGGCCTACAAAGCTTCCTAAATCCATAAGCAAGCGCTGGAGTATTCTCAGTACATAACAGCCAACATCCTCGTATTTTTGTCCTAAGACTGTAAAGGTGTTTTGTTCCATGATATTCTACTTAAAGAGGCTTCAGAGAAGTAACTGTAGCCCGGGCATTATTCAAAGATATGACTTAGGTAATTCTCCTTTAGCTTGTTTTCCTCCTGGAAAACTTCTATATTTTTAACGCTAATCTAAAACATTTAATCCAGCTTTTGGCTAAATAATAACTACTTAATTTGATATGTAAATATTGGCAAATGCAAATAAACAAATCAAATGGATGCATGTAATCAAGGAATTCTCTTACATCTCATCATTAAGCATAGAGATTTCCAAAAGATTCATTTTTCTTCCTCTGAATATAATATTCTTAAAGCATCAAATATTTATCTACAAGAATGTCCACTGCATCATATTTTATAACAGCAAAATTAGTAAAGATAATGAAAATATACAGAATATGAAACAGGTTAAATAGATGATGATACACCCATACAGTGGAAAGTTATGTGGCTTCTAAAAATAATGACGTAGAAGAATATTAAAGGACATGCAAAAATGTTCGCAGGTTACACGAGACAGAAATAAAAATGTAGGGCCGGCCCGGTGGCTTAGCAGTTAGGTGCGCATGCTCCGCTGCTGGCAGCCCGGGTTTGGGTCCTGGGCGCGCACCGACGCACTGCTTCTCCGGCCATGCTGAGGCCACGTCCCACATGCAGCAACTAGAAGGATGTGCAGCTGTGACATACAACTATCTACTGGGGCTTTGGGGGCAAAAATAAATAAATAAAATCTTAAAAAAAAAAAAAGAAATAAAAATGTAGCCCAGATCCATATTACACACACATATATATTTATATATATATTCTTATTTACAAGATGATCTCAATTGTGTTTTCTGTGTATGGGGGTGTGTATGTGTTTGTTTAAATAAATATACTTATAGATTAAGCATATAAAAAAGCTTGCCAGGAAAGGCATTTCAATATTAAAAATGTATCTTCAGAAGGTGATTTCTAGATTATTCTTCTTTGAGGCTTTCTTTTTATATTACTTTCATAATCAGGAAAACGTTATTCTATCTATACAATATTCACTTATGTCACCTAGGTGTATAGAGGTGTGCACTGGTGTGAAGTCACAGCCTGGTGGGGCATCAATTTTGAGTGGCTAAAACCCATCCTATATCAATCATTAAATATTTTGGTTATCACCCCGGGTATAAACAAGATTAGAAAGGTCAATGGCATGTATAATACTTGAGCACATTTCAAGAATGGTAATCAGAATAGCATTTCTAACTAAGTAGAGGTGGAGTTGAAGCCAGTTGATTCTAGAATACCACACTGAGTTGGTGCCAGAATAGGTAGGACAGACCCTCTGAAAAACCTGCCTCAGCACCACTGCCCTCGATTCTGTCCAGCTCCAACCCACCTGGCCTGATATTTGGGATCACCAGGTGTGAGGAAGGAAAATGGATACCAAACACACACGGTCTGGCCTAGTTCAGGTCAGGTCCGAGTTCCCAGTGCACGTGGGCTCGGGACCCGCTTCAATATCACGCCATGGAGGCTGTCCTGATGTCCAGCGAGTGAGCCAGGCAGACACGATGAGGCACATGGGCATCATGTTTAACAGCATTATTTCAGGACTACAGGGATAAAGGGAAGCAAAATCTCCACCCCCAAAATATTTACATCTATTTGGAGAAACAGAGTACACGCTTTAAAGGAGATAATAACAAAAATGATGGGCCTGGACAATACAGAGAGCAGAGCAGGGCAAGGAGAGAGAAAGTCTAACATGAGAGATGGACTGGAGTAGAGACTTGCAAAAGGATTTTCTGCAGCACTGCAACCTACACCGAGAAACGCAGATTCCTGAAAGCAAAGATATGCATGTAAGCATCTGTAACTCTTAAAGATAATCTCAGGTCCCCTGTGCTGCTTCTTTCCTAGGGCAGTGTAAAGTAAACAAGTACTTGACTCAGCTGGAAAACTATACGCAACCAAACTTTACATGTCATGGGGTTAATTAAATGCACTTGCATGCAACATTTCAATTCATTTTCTATTTACCAGGCAAAGACAAATGAAATGCAAAAAAAGAAATCGTATTGTGGCAAGATCAATTTTGACCACAGCGTAGCTTTTAATTCTTGCTTATCATTTCCCTAGAAGGACAGGCTCCCAGATAATGCAAGAGTCAGAAAATTTTGGGGCTGGCCCGGTGGCATAGTGGTTAAATTCATACATTCCACTTTGGTGGCTTGGGGTTCACGGGTTCAGATCCCGGGTGTGGACCTACACACCGCTCATTAAGCCATGCTGTGGTGGCATCCCACATACAAAATAGAGGAGGACTGGCATAGATGTTAGCTCAGAGCCGATATTTCTCACCAAAAAAAAAAAGTGAGAAAACGCAGCCAGATCCATATGTTTCTCATTTCATATCTAGAGTGCATATATTTGTTTATAGAGACTTATAGCCATAGGTAGAAACTTTTTGCTGATTTCTATATTACTCTTGGGTAGTTCAGTAGATTTAATTTGGGTACTATTGTGAAGATAAGAAATAAGACGAATTTAAAATTAACATGTCCACGTTCACACAGCAGGTTCATGACTACAGATTCTCAAACCCATACTTACATCACACAAAACAATGCCCATACCTGAGAGGGAGAATTCTCCTTTCTGGCTTTCACTTTCTCTGATGAGAAAGGCGCCCGTCTGATTTTCTGAATATAATAGTTGTTTTTCCGCATCTGCTCTCTTGATTGCTCCAAAGAACCACCTAAAAAGAGAGAGATGTAGACTTTAATTAACCAATCAACACTCATTTCTTACGGAGCAGAAAGTTTGGCAAAAATGTATTCTAACATCGGAAATGTTTGATATTCTTTAGTGAAACTATTGCTGGTATAAACAGTAGTTTTGATACCTGAGATGATTTTTCTGAATGTCTGTAACCCTCACCAGGACTCTTTAAAAAATTACAAAGTAGGAATTTGGCTGATGTCTGCTGCCACATCCCTTCTCACCCCTGCATTCTGTCTGAGAGGCTCTGTGTCCTCCTTCTGTCAAATCCAAAGCCACCAGGGTGGGCCCTGCATATAAGCCTGCCGTGTTCCATGCTCTAAAATTGCTCATTAGCACAATCCAACTGTCCACTGCCTCACCAACACCTCCTAGGTGTCAGGAGGCAAACATTCCAAACAAAGGCTTTGTATATTTCACATTAAAGCGTGAACAATTAAAAACGTAGTTCTCTAAACATTAATTCCCTTCTTTACCCACTGCCATCACTATGCAACCCCACCATAATATGAGATGATTTTGCATGTTGAGGAAGAACTTATTAATATAAAGTAAATTTTCATCGGTGGAGAGATTATGTGAAAAAGATACTTCTGCCTGGGAAGCATCTTCTTAGTGCCACCTCCACTTCTTACCATTACCTTCTTATCCTCAACAGTCCAGAAACATAAGAGTCAGTTACTGAACACACAAGTTTGTGAATTCAGAACCAGTCTAAAATGTATATCAAGTTGGTAGACATCAACGTGATAATAAGAGGAAGCTGAGAAAGCCTGCTTTCACTAAGGACCCCTTACTACAGGGTCATGAAGTTGATCTTTATCATTGAAGATTTTAGGTAAAACATTCATCTTTTCAGGTATCATCTTTTAAAATGTAAACTCTCGAAGAGAGGAAATGTAGGCTTGAGGGAAGAAATACAGGCTGAGTGAGAAAATGCAGGCTGGGAGAGGAAATACAGGCCATCAAAAATTGGCTCCAATTGGTTGGACAGGTCATGGGTATTGGGGAATATGAGTCATATTTAAGGTGACACAATTGGAAGGAAGAGGGGGAAGGAATTGAAAAGAAAGAGAGATATTAAAATATAAATATTACCTTCTAACAAATGCAAGGTGTTTATCATTTTGCCAATCATCCAATTGCAAATTACACAGTATTAACTATGTTAGTCACGATATGCTAGGTTATGTTGGAGTAATGAACAACTCCAAAAATCTCAGTGGTTTAAGACAACAAAGATTTGTTTTTCAGCCCGCTATATGTCCATCAAAGGTCATCTGGGGCTCTGCTCTATGTCTACCAGGGAATTTCCATCTCCGTGCTTCCAAGATTGCCAAGGCAGGATTGAAAAGTGTGGCAAATCACAGGACGGTTCCTGGAGCTTCTATTCAAAGTTTCTTCTCAAGAATGAACCCATTGGCAAATAAGTCATATGTCTGCTTAAATGCAAAGAGAGTAGAAAATGCAATCCTCCCATTTCTAAGAAGACAGAGAAGTGGAAACATTTGATAGACTACGATATTGACTACCACGTTGATTGAATACCAGGAGCCAAATTAATGTCCATCGACTATTGTTTGTCCAACTGAAATTATGGAAGGCATGGAAACATTCCAAGGTGGCCATGTAATGAATTCATAGAAACACAGAAATGCATGTTTTCCACTACTGTGGAAATAATTCAATAGAATAATGGAACATAATAAAAAACTCAAACAGACCCAAACGTGCAAATTTGTGATGAGAGGACGGATTATTCAATAAATGATGCTGATACTACTATAATCCATAGGAAAAAAATTAATTGATGCTACCTAAAGCATACACAATAATTCTCCATAGATTACAGACCTAATGTAAAAGGCAAACTTTAAAGCTTTCTGATATTGGACTAGGGAAAGTTTCTTAGAGAAGACAGAAAGGAAAAAAAAGGACATACAAACGGTGAGGGAAAAGATTGATAATATTTATTGCACCACAAGTAAAAACTTCTGCAACAGCAAGATTACTAAAAAATAAAGTTAAAATACAAGCCACAGACCTGGAGAAAATATTTGCAAAGTATATAACCAAGAATAGGATTAGTATTCAGATTATATAGAGATTAGAAAAAAAGACAATACAGTAGAAAAATTGGCACAGTATATAATTGGACGGTTCGCAAAAAAGGAAAACCCAATAACTAAAATAAAAATAAAGAAAGAAACACAGCCTCTATCTGTGCCAGTAATTAGGAATATTAGGAATATTAAATAAAAAAGCAATGAAATACAATTTCACACTTTTCAGGCTAGACAAAATTTAAAACTCTCACATTCAGATATTGAGAAAAATGTGAAGCAAGAATGTTTATACAATACTAGTGGCAATATAATCTGGTACAACTAATTCAGAGAGCAAATGGCAATGTCTGGTAAAGCTAAATATTTGTATATGACTCAATTTCACTTCTAGATTATACACTATATGTGCTCAAGGAAATATACCACAAAAACATTCACTGAAGAATTCTAGCATTGAAAAATTGGAAATAGGGCCAGCCCTGTGGCTTAGTGGTTAAGTGCGCGCGCTCTGCTGCTGGCGGCCCGGGTTCGGATCCCGGGCGCGCACCGACGCACCGCTTCTCCAGCCATGCTGAGGTCCCGGCCCACATACAGCAACTAGAAGGATGTGCAGCTATGACATACAACTATCTACTGGGGCTTTGGGGGAAAAAATAAATAAATAAAATTGTAAAAAAAAAAAAAAGAAAATTGGAAATAACATAAATGTACATCATAGGGGAATAGAGAAACAAACTTAGTTATGAATATAAAATGGAATACTATACAGCAGTTAAAGCAAATAAATTGTTGAGAGACAAAAGGAAGTTGAAGAATGATACATATCATTATAATATCATTTGTATGAAGTTTAAGCAAACACATAAATATACTATATACATTTTATAGATACATACATGCTTAGTGAAAGCTAACAGTTAAAATACTTGGGCATTTTTTTAGGTTTCATTTCCAGAAATGGCAAAATTTCTTCACACAAATATTTCAAGCAAAGAAGCAACATGGACCAATTATACCGATCAACCCCACGCATTTTCCTGATTCTGAGTGCATTGAGTATGCATCAACATTAAAATGTTTGATAAAAATGTAAATATGTAAACCTTTACAAGAATTACATTTATTTAGAAGATTAAATTCTTAGTAATGTGATTACATCTCCTATATCATCATTCTCAAGAGTAAATACCCCATTATACAAGTTTGATGTACATATATTACATTTGTATTTTGGATAATCATGTCTATAAACGAGGTATTTTCTCTGCCCAATATATGTATGAGCAAGCAGTTTTTGTAAATCAAAATTACTATATCTCTAACTGATTAGTAGTTTTGCTACATTTGTAGAGAGGAGCCCTGTGGTAATTTTTTTAATCCTTTTCTATCTCATCAATTCTGAATTCTTGTATAATAGATTGGTACAAGCACTTTACAAGGCAAAGCACACCAGTATTGAATCCATGGTAATGATGAAATGGATGTAAATATTTGACTGGATGCATCAGCTCACTTAATACCTGGAATTTTGCTTGGCTGAGCTCCCATTAGGAAGCGAAGAATATAAATAAAAAATGTTTTCTGGATGAAGTGGCATTATAATGCCATCCCTCATACTCAAAGATGATGCAGCTGCTATAGATAGCGATCGCTAGAGCATGTGTTGCTGTAGAGACTAAAGGCAAAGGATAGTTCTTTCCACCCTCGGCACTTGTGAAAATTGTTCCTTAATGTGTGGTTTGAGCCTCTGTTAGACCTGTCATTCTCCTCAGTTCTGCCTTTTTGAGCCCCTACTGACCCCGTTCTGGAAGGGCACACACACCCCAGGTCTGGTTGTCCACCACAGCTGTGATTCTGGTGTGCAGTAAACAGTGTGTGCTCAGAAAGGATCAGGATCTCCTAGAAGAGATAAAGCATCAGGGGAAAGTCACATAGATCAGTGATCCTCGAAGTGTGGTCCCTAGAACAGGAGCATCGGCAGCACATGGATATCTGTCAGAAATGGAAATCCCCAGGCTTCATTCCATATATACTGAATCAGAAACTCTAGGGGGTGGGGAGCAGCAATGGGGGTTTTAATAAGTCCCCAGGTGAATCTGGTGCACACTGAAGTTTGAGAACTACTGAGGTACTAAAATAGTAAAGAAATTAGAAACTTACACAAAACAGCTGAGAATAAGTTAGAGTTTGGCACTTACATGTGAAGAATTATCCAATAAAAGGAAACCACCCATACACACGTACACATTTTATTGATATTTAATCAAAAAAATCTTTATCGCTATGCCATACTTGCCGTGAAAAAGATCTTGATTAAGAATAACCAAAAAGGAGAGGAGACCCATAATAACCTATATCCTGGGAGAAAGAAATGTTTCAAATAGAGGAAAATGGAACAAAAACTATAGTGTCTGTTTTGGATGAAAGGAATATATGATTGAAGTCTAAGATTTATTTTGCAAACATTTGAGTGCCTAGTGTGTGTAAATTCTGTAGAACTGACTTAGAAAGATCTGCAAGACATAATGTTAGATGAAAAAGGGTAAACTGCGAGTAACAGGAATATTATGGTTTTACTTATATTTTAAAAAGCCAACAAACCAAAAATTATATGTGCTTACTTCTCTGGAGATTAGTGAGAGATGACAAAAATGATGACAAGTCTTTCTCTTTTTACTCTGCATTCTCTATAATTTGGATGTTTACAATAAGATGTGGTTTTATATCATTTTACAATTTATTTAAACATAAAAGATTGAAAGAAGTCAGTGAGGAATATGCTATGAAAATCTACATGTTGTAAAGATCTGCACTAGAAACTGGCAGTTAGTATTGAGAGAGACAAGAAAAATCCCAAAAAAATATGGGACAAGTGATTATGGATGAGCAGTAAAGCAGATGGAAGATCAAACATGCCACCAGGTTTCAAATCTCCTTGACTCAAGGATAACATACCTGGCAACACATTAGAAGGCAGAGAATAATCACGGTTATACAGCATCTCATTGGGAAAGTTATTTAATCTGCCTGCGCCTGGATTTCTGCATTTGTTTGTGGGCATAATAATAATTACCCTGTAGTCTTGTTCTGAGATTAAGAAAAATAAAATATGTGAAGTGCTTTATGCCTGGCCACATTCATGCTCAATAAATAGCACCTATTCTAAAAGAACTAATTTAAGGGATACATTATAGATTTGGTTTTAAACATGTTGGATTTGAGGTCAATGATGAAACATGAGTGAATGTGTGAACATGATCTCACTTCTCTGTGTTTATATTGAACGTTTCCTCCCAAGTGACTTTTCTGTCCTGCCTGCCCATTCCTGATTAGGACATGCTGCCACCAGGTGGCAGCAGGCCATTTTACTGACCCAAAGAGGCTGACTAAAGCCATAGTGTGATTAACTGGAGGCTCTTTATTTTACAAAAAAGACAAAATGAGTCTTTACAAAAACAACAGAATTTATGCGGTGTTACTGAATATCAACATTTAAATAATACAGATATTGATCAAAATTTAGAGAAATCCACATGTGAGTAGATGTGGTATCTCCATTAATGTTTCCTCATCTTATCTGATGGAGCCTTATTCTGTCCAGTCTGCTGCCTCAGTGACTGGCACAAAGCAGGTGTCTAAGACACTCATCATTCCAATCAGATGGGGGCGATTTCCTCCTACAGTTTTTAAAAGAGAAAACCCATCCCCAGTATCTGCTGGTTAAGGTTTACAAAATTTAACACATAATTTCTTTTCCCAGTGTCTCCCTAAAAATCAAGACATTTGGCCTTAAACCACAGTAGACAGACTCTGACAAAATTATCTCCTAAAACCAGTCCCAGAAAAACACTGTATCCTCCCAGAAACTGCAGAAAGGGAAGTACGTAGATCAACATGGCATAGCCACCCAAGGGAAAAGTACCTGGGATGACTCCCTTGGTGGGGACTCAGGGATACAGGTGTCTTTATTGTTGTCATCACAGTTACACAGGTTATGATGGGTAAAACCATCCTCACCAGTGTGGTTTGGGCGGTATCAGGGGCACTAACATTTGCAAAACACCTACAGTTTGCAGGGGACACTCGTCATCACGTTTAGCCATTTATCGTACCTGATTAAGGCTTGGAATCATGGACCTTGAGCTATGGTGGTTCTATATGACTCATCTGCATCTCTCTGTGTTTAGCAACGTTGCCAGAAAACCTCTGTGAAGCTCCTTCCCATCCAGGTAATCCTGTCCCTCCCCTTCTACAAAATCTCCTTAGGCTCAGCATCCCCCTTGGCTGGCAGTAAGTTACCCCTGCCATTCTTTTCCCACTCATACAGCATGATAAAAACAAAGAAAAAAATAATAATAGTAGTGCCCATATCTATTTTGTTATTCATTCCTTCCTTTCCCTCTCCACAATCTTCATCCAATTCATCATTACCACTTGGATTACCTCAATATTTTACTATCTGTTCTCCTTAACATTAATAGCTTCTGCTTATTGATCACAGATAAGGAGCCAGGCATTGATGCTACAAGTTTAACACACAATATCTCAGTTTCTCTCCCTAATCACACCACTACCTCTAGATTAATCATCTGAAAGTATGACCTGGTACATCTCACCAATACATACACATAAGTAAGTTTTAAGGATTCCCTTTGCTTATGGAATAAAACCCTCATTAACCTGGAATTTCAGGCCCTCCTCCATCAGGACGCTAGCCATTTCTTCAACATTATCTTCCCTACATGAACTCTTTGCTCCAGCTAAACTCATCTTACCTCTATTTGCAGTGGCATTGCTTAAACTTACCTACCCAGAATTCCTACAGTGCTCAGTGACTACCCTTCTGGTTTGGTATGTAGTGTACAAAAGCTAGTGCTGCATTTTTTCAATTTTTTATTTTTAGATTATTCCCTGTGTTCCCTTGAGGCTGCAGACCTCAAAGCCTGAGTCTGATAACACATATACCTTTGGGAGCAGTTAAATAAATACTTGATGAAACAATTAATACATCGTACCTCGATGTGGGCATTGTATATCATCTTTTGGTTTATACTGGATGTTGAACTTTAGATAATGCCTGTGTTCTCACGTAATCTTTTATTTGTGCTTGCCACATAGCTGGAGTGTAAAGCACTTAAGGGAGAAGCGTTATCTGCTCTGGGCCAGTTGCAGCACAGAATTCGAATTCGAATGTGAATTGGCCTCAGACCACAGATTCCAATCTGACCACTCTCTTCTCCCAAAGGGAACACTCGCCTGTGAATACAAAGATCAAAAATGAAGCTGACTATTCTGTTCTCCAAAATACAACCATATGGGCTGCACACATGTAAAGAATGTGTGAAAAAGTGACAACGTCACATCCAGTATCTGATGTATGACTCACAGTCACATAGAAACCAGGAAGCTCCTTGTTTGGTTCATTCCAAAAAGCTTTTTTATTGCTGCTGTTCACGTCTATAGTCATCAGAGAAGGGGAATTCTGAAGGAACTTCCTTAGAGAGGAAGTAAGGTGAACTAAAGGGTACTTTCCCCCTGGGGAAGGTGTGCTGCTGCGTGTTCGTGAAAGAATCTGATTATAACCTGAACCCACTATCCTGAGTCTAGTAACCAGAAGTAAGCAATGCCTCACAAAATGTTTACGAAGAATACAACAAAGTTCAGATAGGCATTCAACCTCCTGGCAGTGTTTTTACTTCACAACCATCCCCTATTTGTGTAAAAGGGAGCTAATATTGATTTCTCTTTTAAAATAAAAAACAAAGTGGGGCCAGCCCCTTGGCATAGTGGTTAAGTCTGGCACACTCCACTTCCGTGGCCTGGGGTTGCAGGTTCAGATTCCGGGTGTGGACCTACATCACCTGTCAAGCCATGCTGTGGCAGTGACCTACATACAAAAATAGAGGAAGACTGGCACAAATGTTAGCTCAGGGCTAATCTTCCTCAAGCCAAGAAAGAGGAAGATTGGCAACAGATGTTAGCTCAGAGTGAATCTTCCTCACCAAAAAAAAAAATTTTTTTAAGATAAAAATAAAAATAGAAAACAAAGTGTGTACATATATAATGGCATTTCCACTTAAGCCTGAAATAAATGTGTAAATTTTAACCTATTTATTTTTGTACATTTGCAATAATATTTGTCCTAGAAGCTATAAGAATATGGGTTAAAGTTGAAAGCATTAATCATTAAATAGGGGGCCGGCCCGGTGGCGCAAGTGGTTAGGTGCGCACGTTCCGCCGCGGTGGCCCGGGGTTCGCCAGTTCGGATCCCGGGTGTGCACCGACGCACCGCTTGTTAAGCCATGCTGTGGCGGCGTCCCATATAAAGTAGAGGAAGATGGGCATGGATGTTAGCCCAGGGCCAGTCTTCCTCAGCAAAAAAGAGGAGGATTGGCATTGGATGTTAGCTCAGGGCTGGTCCTCCTCACAAAAAAAAAAAAAAAAATCATTAAATAGTTTCTATCTTTGTCACATCCAAAAAAAGTAAATGTAATCAATCTTATAATGCCTGGGGAAAAGCCTTATTGCACAAAACACCACAAATGTTCATTCTGATTCTTTATATGAATAAGCTTTTGGGTAGTAGTATTTCTTTTTACTAGTTATATGGGGCACTAATTTCAGAGGTGACACCCCACTTACTTTCCTACCAAAATAAAATAGTTATCTCCTTTCATTAATCATTCCTTTCTCACCCCAAGAAGGAAAAAGAAAAGGAATTTTTTTAATTTACTTAATTTTAAAGAATTTTAATTTCCAGTGTCACAAATGATATTATCTCATCCTGCTTGAAAGCAGAGTATTCTTTAAAAATCTACAAAACAACTTGTTTTTTGGGAATTACCTTCATGGAATAAACAAGATCAAACGTTGAGTCTAGTCAGCTGGTGGTCAGTGTGTGCGCCCTGCTCCAGATGGGTTAATAATGTCATGCTTTGGTCATGCTTTAGATGCTCTGCATTTCCCGGACCCAGGTTTCTCTTACAAAAAGTAAAAAGGGGAGCACCATCTTTTTTTCTTTTTGCCTATACCAGAGGTGATATTCAAACTATTTTATGACTGTACAGCACATGTACCCACCATCAGAATAGACACCAGCAAAACCAGGGGCTTCTGTCTAAGTTTCAGCCATGGTACCTATCATTTTAACACTAAATGATGCCCTGTGTCATCACTTGCCTTCATTAAATCCTCTATCCCAAATAAAAGATAGTAAACATCTTAAAGGTATCTTAACTTCTTATTACAGGGTAATATTGATATAGTTTTGTATGTGCTTCATATGCTGAAATATGTCAATAACATTTATTTCATACTGACTATATGGAGAAAAGATGGAAAAGCAAAAGAGCAAAAAAGGGGTATATTTCTTCTCCTTTGACAATCTTAGAGTATCAAGGGAGGAATGAAAGACCATTTTAACTGAGTAATAAATAAAAAGAAAGTGATAAAGACAAAACAAGCATTTAATTGCCGAGGGTGTGCAGTCAGAGATATGAACAACCAACAGTGGGTCAATGACGGAAGACTTCTTAAAGAAAATAGACTATGAATAAAGATGGGAAGAGATGGGAAATCCAACGAAATGAAGGACAAGAGCTTGTGCACAGGTGAAGAACCAGCAAGGCGTCTGCGAGCAGATTGGTTTTGGTGGGCAACCATGGAGGAAGAGAGATCATGAAAGGAAGAAGCAAGAAAACTAGTCCTTTGATGTTCATAGGTATCTCCATGTGGAAACTGCTGACTCCATGGAAGAAGCAGATCTTCAGCAAAATTTGAAAAGTCCATTAGGAAGATGTTAAGACATTCCATTTAAGATTTAACACAGGAGAGAATTTTAAATTCTGTGCACCCCGGCAAAAATAACAGGAAAATTTGACTTGTTCTTTAAGAATTATTTAATCAACAAATTTAAGAGGCGAAGCCGTGTGGGGTGGGAGCAAGGAAGAATTTTTCTACGGGAGGAGCACAGGATAGTTAATCAGAATTTTAGAGCTGGAAAGAAATTCTTATGAAGGTCCATGGGTAAGCCTCTGAAACTTATTGTAAATGCGTTTAATGAGTACATGCATTTTTCTGGGAAGAGAATCCATCGCTTCATTAAATTCTCAATGATTCCTATGACAGAAACTACCTCTCTCCTTCAATAAGGTAAGTTTTTTTCCAGGTTCACACATAGATGGTGACAAAGCATAATCACAGCCAGCCACCATAAGAGTCATTCATGCATTCATTTTTCACTCAACAATTATATACTGAGCACGTACTCAGCTCCAGGCACAGTCCCAGTTCGTAGAAACACAGCAGCAAATAGAACACACAAAATGTCCTGCCTTTATGGAGCTCACATACTAATGGGGAAAGACAGACCATAAACAAAATGAACAATTAATTACCAAGTGTGTACAAAGGCGATAAGTGCAAAGGACAAAAAAAAAAAGGAACAAAGTAAGGAAGAGGGCGAATGCACTTTTAAAATCACTCTTAGTAGGCAGTAGTATGTAGCAGATAAAATTCCAGAGTTTTCCTGTGTGTTCCTAGAGTCAAAAGAATCAGGAGAACAAATGGAGCTGTGGATAAAAATTGGATAGAATCTCTGAGAGGAGTAGATGAGTGAGGACTGTAATCCACTCTAGGATGGAAGGCAATATCCAGACTTCTCAACTGCGGCTTGGCCAAGATCTATTAGCATGTTTTTCTAGTTAAGAAATAAACAATGTCCATCAACTTCACTAGTTTATATCACTGATGTGTATGGAAATACAAAACACTAGAAGGTACAAGTATCCTCCAAGGATCTCCTTGGGGGCTATGGCTCTTTAGCCAAAGAAAAGTGCGCAATCTGTTTAAGAGGAAGAATATCATTTTATGAAAACTAACAATAGTTAGAATAGAAATAGTATTTCTGATTATAATGTGATAATTAAGGTAAGATTTCTTCATAGATATCTCTTGAATCCGTACAAAAATCATATGTTTAAGTGAAATTGTCTTTCACGTTTGGCAAACATACAGTGAAGAACAAAATCTCTATCGTCTAATCTTACCCCACACATGGCACAGAGACACCCACGTACACATGGATGTGGATATATGGATGGGTGTGTGTGTGTGTGTGTGTGTGTGTGTGTGTGTTGTCACAGTTACCATCACAGACATGCACTCATTTCACTGTTTTTTGGGGGGTTAAAATGAAACAGGTGTTCCAACATAGACAAGGTGTGAGACAGAGTCCACTAAAGGTCAGAATGGGTACATTTTCTCTTTTTTGTTTCCTTTCTTTTCTTAATAATTTGGCCCGGTGTACCCAGCTACCCAGTGAACACTGCTATCATTAATAATTACCAAAAATAATTCCAGCATTAATAACTGAAGGTTGTTTATAACCCATGTAAGTACCACCCACTGGACTTTGAAATGGTAGAAGCTGAACACGTCCACAGAGCAGCTTGTTCCTGTCAAAAGGAAAGCCAGAAGCAGTGCCAGAAAATACACCTTTTGTTTCAGTGTCAACAAGCTATTTGTGAGGAAACAAAAGGAAGGTTCTGCCAGCACTGGCAGATTTTTCTGAAACATGAAAATTAGGTTTTCCACTTGTTTTTGCTTAAAATTACAGAAAAAGGCAGTTGCACAAGTATATTATACCTCACCCCTCGGTACTGTTATGGGGAAAGGCTGTCTGAGAGAAGGAAAATGTCCCTCCCCACCCACCCCACCCCACACACACCAGCGCTACTTAACTTCCTCTAGGGCCTCAGTTCTCAAACTCCATTTAGCCTGAGAATGCCCAGGAAGAGTGTGCACAAGGCAAATGCTCCCAGGTCTGAGGTGGAGCTCGGGAGGCTGCAGGTTTCCAAGAGCAGTAGAGAATTTTGAGGCAGGGAACCCCGTGTCGCATTTGGAAAAGCACAGCCCTGTTTTTTGAGGGGAGGAACTTTCTCTTACATCTGCTATCACCCACCCCAAAATTTTGTTCTCTCCGGTTCACTCTGCCCCACACTGGACCCCACTCTCTTATTTTCAACCCATCCAAAATATCATAAATTCAGTCCAAATTTTGTGCAAAATTTGTGAAGAGCAAAGATTTATGTACAATCTAGAGTAGAAAACAAGTTCAAACAGGTGTCAGAAATCTCTCTTCACGGAAATTTAATATCCTTTCCCCTGAAGAGGGAATTTCCCCAAACTTTCTTTTCTTTCAGGACCAGGGCCCCCTGCCAGGTTGCTAAATTCCCTCTCTCTTCCTCTCTCCTCCAGACCAGGCTTTGTATGCAAAGCAATTTGATTCTCTAATCAACCCTCACTCCAAGCTACTGGACCTCCCACTATATACTCCAACAGATGTTCAAGTTTCTGCTCACTGAAAGCCCATTCACCCCAGGTCTTGATTCTTAATAGCACAAATAGCCAGAGCTTTGAAAACAGAATTTTCTTTAGCACCTCAAATCCTCAGGCAGAGCACCTCTCACACCATTGTCCATAGCAGAGGGTAGCAACAGAATTATGCATACTGTTGCTGTCAAGAACAAGTCCGCACTCGAGGATAAGGGTGAAGGGGCAGAGCTTCTTTCAGTCATATTTATGTTTTAAATAATGCAGTTTTATTAAAATGATGAATTTCTTGAACCAGGTTAAATATTTGCTCTCTCAAAGTGTCTTCACAAGAGGATAAACTCTAATGATACACATTGTAAGTATTATTTGTAAATAACACGTAAACTACTTGTATGCAAGTATGTGTTCTAAGAAATTGAAATATGCCCTGCCTGGATGGCCACTTCACTAATTAGCAAACTGCAGTTAAATAAGGTTTCATTCCATAATTTTGATGATACAAAGACTTTTCCAGTCTTTGTAACATGTAACACCATGCTAACCTCTTTGCCTGGGATTAACTGAAGAAAGAACTCAGTGAAATACGGAGTATAGTTAACTCTGACCTGTCAGTTGTGACCCAGAAGGAGATTTTTAAATCCTATAGATTTAAAAAGACCTGCTGTTGGAATGAGCACAGGACAGGAACACTCTAGAGCCTTGGAACTGGGACCCCAAGTAGGCTTGAGGAGCAGGGTTTTGCAAGAGTAAGTGACGGGAGATTCATCACATAAGAGAGCTTCCTTCCCATTTAACTCCTACTCCTCCTTTGGGCTGCAACTGAAAGGTCTCGTGCTGGGAAATCCTTGTCTCTAGCCCAGGTGACTTGGAGCACCATGTTCCTCTCTTTCACACCCCTTTCCTTGATTTCCTTTTCTTGGCATTATTTGATTAATTCCTCCTTCCCCACTATACTTGTAAACTCCCAGAAAGCAAAACCCGATCTTTTTCTCATCACTGCAATTCTCAGAGCCTAGCACAGCACTTGGTATCAAATATACTCTCAGTAAATTCCTTGGAATGAATACACGAATGAATGAACAAATGATTATTTGGGGCTGTGAGCGTTATAGTTAAAAGTTAAAGCTGACCAGGGGGCCGGCCCGGTGGCAAAGCGGCTAAGTGCTCGCACTCCACCGCTGGCGGCCCGGGTTCAGACCCGGGGCGGGTGCACACGGACACACAGCTTGTCAGGCCATGCTGTGGCAGCGTCCCACGTAAAGTGGAGGAAGATGGGCACGGATGTTAGCCCAGGGCCAGTCTTCCTCAGCAAAAAGAGGAGGATTGGCATGGATGTTAGCTCAGGGCTGATCTTCCTCACAAAAAAAAAAAAGAAAAGAAAAGAAAACACTGTGTGAAAAAAAAAAATAAGCTACCTAACCATACCATACATACATCATTTTGATGTCAGATAATTGGAGAAATGTATTTTAAAAGAAACGTTTCATGGGGCCGGACACATGGCATAGCAGTTAAGTGCGCACACTCTCCTGATGGTGGCCCTGGTTCGGATCCCAGGCGTGCACCCATGTACCATTTGTCAGGCCATGCTGTGGCAGCATCCCATATAAAGTAGGGGAAGATGGGCACGGATGTTAGCCCAGGGCCAGTCTTCCTCAGCAAAAAGAGAAGGATTAGCATGGATGTTAGCTCAGGACTGATCTTTCTCACAAAAAAAAAAAAAAAAGAAATGTTTCATAATTGGCATGTATGATCAATATGTCAATGGTGCAGGCAAAATTTCACATATAATGGCTGATAAGGCAGAGACTATGCAAAAAAAGACTTACGCAGTATAATTGCCTGAAATATATAACTGTACTTCCACCTTCAAATTAAAGTGCTATTTTTAGGAGTTTGGTTTGACAAGTAAAGAACAAAGATTTCTTGCCTCATGATTTCTCCATGCTGCCTACAATCTTCATGCCCATTGTACATAATTAATTGAAACTAAATTTACAGCAATGATCATGTCATTTAAAAAAATCTTTAGATAACAAAAATCAGAAGATTGCAAAACCTGTTCAACATAAATTTTCTAAGCATATTCTAATGCAAATCTTTCTATTATTTCTCAAAACCATACTAGATATTCCCATAAAATGATAGAAAAAGGAACAAATTAAACCCAAAAGACATAGAAGGAAAGAAATAATAAAAACAACAGTGGAATTTGGTCAAATAAAAAACAAAAATTAGAAAAACTCCACAAAGACAAAAATTGATTTTTTTGAAAAGATTAATAAAAGGTATAAGCCTCCACCAAGATTATTAAATTAAAAAAAAAACAAATTACCAATATCTGCAATTAGAGGGGGACCATCACAGATTCCCACAGACATTAAAATAACAATAAAGGAATATTGTTAACAACTATATGCCAATAAATCTGACAACTTGGGTGAAACAGATATGTCCCTTGATAAATACATCTTAGCCAAACTAACACAGAGAGAAATAGAAAATCTTAATAACCTTATATTTGTTGAAGAATCTGTTATTCTTAATTTAAAACCCTCCCACAAGGAAAACTCCATATCCCCAATGATTCATAGGTGAATTCCATCAAAATTGAAGGAAGAAATAATATTAATCTTACACACAAACTCTTTCAGAAAATACAAGAAGAAAGAATATTTTCTAATTTATTTTATGAGGCCAGAATCACCCTGCCATCAAAGCCAAAGACATTTCAAGAAAAGAAAACTACAGATGAATGTCTCTCATGAGCACAGATGCAAAAATCCTTAAAATATACTAGTAAATCAAATCCAAGAATATATAAAATAAAAGGTATATCACAACCGAGTGGGGTTTATCCCAGGAAGAAAGTTTATTTATATTTAAAAATCAATGTAATTGACCATGTTAACAGATTAAAAATAACAACTACATAATCAGCTCAATAGATGCAGAAAATGCTTTTGAAAAATTCAACATCTATTCATGATTAAAAGCAAAGACACTTAGCAAACTTGAAATAGAAGAAAATTCCCTCAATCTGAAAAAGGGCAACAATGAAAAAGCTTCACCCAACGTCATAAGTAATGGTGAAATAAAAACAGAGTAGAGATACCAGCAGTTACTTACATACTTGGACAAAAGAGACAAAGTTTGCAGTTAGATTCTACGCAACTTAACAATCTACTAAAACAGAAAGCCAATAATTCTCAGATGAATGTGACAGAATCTAGAGGAGACACAACAACATCCTGTATTCAGCCCAAAATTAGCAGTGTTGCAAAGAAGCAGGAAAGTGTGTTCCATACTCCGGAAAAAATACAGTCAATAGAAACTAACTTGGGGCTGGCCCCGTGGCGTAGTGGTTAAGTGAGAGCGCTCTGCTGCTGGCGGCCCGGGTTCGGATCCCGGGCGTGAACGGATGCACCGCTTGTCAGGCCATTCTGTGGCGGCGTCCCATATAAAGTGGAGGAAGATGGGCATAGATGTTAGCCCAGGGCTGGTCTTCCTCAGCAAAAAAAGAGGAGGAGTAGCATGGATGTTAGCTCAGGGCTGATCTTCCTCACAAAAAAAAAAAAAGAAACTAACTCCAAGTAGGCCCAGACATTGGATTTAAAAATAGACAAAAGACTTGAATAGACACTTCACAAAAGGAGACATAAGACTGGCCACTACACACAGGAAAAGGTGCTCAACATCATTAGTCATTAAGGAGACGTAGATTAAAACCACAGTGAGATATTTCATACCCAAGAGAATGGCTAAAATAAAAAAGACTGAGAATATCAAACACTGATATGATACGAAGCATCTCTGATATGTTGTTGTAAGAGTGTAAAATAGTACAAACCCTTTGGAGAACTATTTGGCAATATTTTCTAATGTTAAACATACATTTACCCTATGACACAGCAATTCCACTCTTGGGTATTTACTTAAGAAAAATGAAAACATATATCCACAAAAAGACTTGCACAAAAATGTTAATAGCAGCTTTACGTGTAATGGGCAAAAATGGGAAACAGCCCAAATGTCCATCAACAGGAGAAAAAAAAAATTGTGGTACACTCATACAATAAACTAGTACTCAGCACTAAAAATCAAACTAATGGTACATGCAACAATGTGAGTGAGTCCCAAAACCATTATATTGAGCAAAAGAAGCGAGACACAAAAAAGTAAATGTTGTATGATTGCATTTATATGAAGTGCCAAAATAGGCACAACTAAGCTATGGTGACAGAAATTACAGCAGTGCTTGCTCAGGGGCAGGGGAAGGGGTGTGTCTGGAAAGAGACTACGAAGGAACTTTCTGAGGTGATGGGAATGCCCTACATCTTAATTGTTGTGTTGTTTATATGGGCGAAGACATTCATCAAAATGTAAGCTTAAGATCTGTGCCTTTTACTGTATGTAAACTGTACTTCATAAAAGTAATTTTCAAAAAACTATACTACGTAGTCTTTATAACTCCAATATTTCCTTAGTTAGACTTGAACACAACTAGGTTGGTGTTCACAAAAAAGATTCAATTGGACAGTTTGACCTCAGAAATCTCCCTTTCACAAAGTTGTGTCCATGCTGCCATGGGCCCCTGAGACCGTCCCCCTTGCCCTCTCCACTTATCAGACCATCCCATGTGAATATAACTACTGGCTCCTGCCTCCTTGGGTCCTATTCTCATTTAACGGATGTGTATAGAAATGTGAGTTGCTTGAGGATATTATATCTGCTTCCCTGGTAAGGTATCTACCTTTTTAAAAAAGATTTTCTGGAGAGAGGATTTAACCCAAAGGGCAGCAAAAATGTCAGGCTCCATGAAAAGGAGAAATTGGGATCAGAGAGTCCCCAGAACATCTGCCAAATGATACCACATAGACTGCCACTGCTTCTTTGTTTATAAACGTATAGACATATTCACAATTTTCAGAGGACTAGCTGAGGCTCAAAGCCTGGAGTCAAGAAAGTAAATATACGGGGCCAGCCCAGTGGCATAGTGATTAAGTTCCCGCGCTCCGCTTTGGCGGTGTGGGGTTCGTGGATTCGGATCCCGGTGCGGACATACGCGCTGTTCATCAAGCCATGCTGAGGTGGAGTCCCATATAAAGTAGAGGAGGATGGGCATGGATGTTAGCCCAAGGCCGATCTTCCTCAGCAAAAAAGAAGAGGATTGGCAACAGATGTTAGCTCAAGGCAAATCTTCCTCACCAAAAAAAAAAAAAAAAAGGTAAATATCTAATCTGCAATATGTTATGCAAAGTTATGCTTCGAGTTAGCTAGTGTTTTTAGAAAGGAAATATTAAGACTGGGGGGTAAACAAAAATGTATTATTTGCTTTCACTTTTATTAGAAAAGTGAATATAAACTTCATCTTAAAATCTGTATATGGAATCTATGTTGTATTTAACTGTAAAAAATTATTTTAAATTTCAGTTCTCAAAGGAAACTCCTACCACTACTGGTGAAGTCATCGTGAATTTATGCCTGGACTATATACATATTTTCAAAGTAAGCAAGCCTTTTCTAGAAATAATAAAGCTTGAAGCCACATCCTTCTAAGTTTGATCTTTTAAAAGACCAGACTTATAAGAAGACCCAAACACCAAGGTATGTGGTTATATCTTTCTTTGTTATAGTCTATTTTTCAACAATGTTCTTACCTATTACTAATCTTTTGTATGTTATAATCCTTTGTTAATAATATGAGTCATCTACCATTGGTTCCCTAATCCAGGATGATAAACACTCCTAGGAGAACAAATTACAGTTCTCTGTTTACACTTGACTCCACAGTCTGCCATTTACTCACTGTAAATGAGTATGTTTCACATGTTGCGTGACCTCTGGCCTCAGCTTCCTCCTTGACATTTCTATTGGATGCCCCTCACTCTAGTAATCTACAAATAACTCTATAAGGCACAGAGAAAACGGGTCCTATCTTCCCACACTCTTCTTTCCTTCATGACAGTACCTGCAGAAGAGGCACTTTGTGTTTCTAAATAATGCTAGAGCCATCAAAATATCTTTTAAAGACTCCAGCTATATGGACTATGGATAATTCATCCATATATCATTTACACAGTTTTTAATTTTGGAATCAAGACTACTGATTTTAGTTGAGAAGAGAGCAGTAAGTAATTCTCTAATTAAAATGCACTGATAAGGAGAAAATCTTCAGGATCTAGGGCTAAGCAAAGAGATCTTAGACTTTTCACCAAAAGTATGATTCATCATAGGAAAACATGATAAACTGAACCTCAGCAAAGTTAAAAATTTTTGCTCTGTGAAAGATCCTATTAAGAGGATAAAAAGACAGTCTACAGACTGAGAGAAAATATGTGAAGTATTTGCAAACCACATATCTGACAAAGAACTAATATCGAATACATAAAGAACTCTCAAAACTCAACAGCAGAAAAAATAAATCCATTAAGAAAACGGGCAAAAGACATAAAGCCATATTTCATGGAAGAGGACATACAGAGGGTAAACAAAGATGCTCAACATCATTAGCCATTAGGGAAATGCAAATTAAAATCATAAAATATCATTACCACTTACCAGAATGCCTAAAATAAAAAACAATGACAATACTAAATGTTGATGAGGATGCAGATATCACTCATACACATGGATCACTCATACATTGCTGGTGGGAATATAAAATGGTGTAACCACTCTGGATAACAGTTTGGCAGATTTTTATAAAACTAAACATGCAACTATCATACACTCAGCAACTGCACTCTTGGGCACTCATCCCAGAGGAATGAGAACTTAAGTTCACACAAACACATGCATAAGAATGTGCATAGAAGCTTTATTTGTAATAGCCAAAAAATGGAAATAACTCAGATGCCCTTCAATGGGTGAATGGGTAAACAAACTGTGTACATCCATACCATGGAATACTATTCAGCAATAAAACGGAGCAAACTGTTGATACACTGAACAACCTGAATGATTTACAGAGAATTATACTGAATGGGAAAAAAAAAAAAAAGCCCAAGTCAAAATGTATGATTCCATTTATGTAACACTCTTGAAATAAAAGTAAAGAAATGGAGATTAGTAGTTATCAAGGGTCAGGGCCAGGGACTGGAAGGGCTGAGGGTGGGGTGGTGAGAAGCACAGTGGTGGTTAACTATAAAATAGTAGAAGAGAACGGGGCTGGCATGCTGCTGTAGAGGTTAAGTTTGCACCCTCTGCTTTGCTGGCCTGGCGTTCACAGGTTCATATACTGTGGCAGCATCCCATATAAAGGAGAGGAAGATGGGCACGGATGTTAGCCCAGGGCCAGTCTTCCTCAGCAAAAAGAGGAGGATTGGCGACAGATGTTAGCTCAGGGCTAGTCCTCCTCACAAAAAAAAAAAAGGAAAAAAAGAGTAGAAGAAGGATCTTTGTGGTGATGGAACTGTCTGTATGTTTTTTTTTTATTGAGGTAACATTGGTTTATAACATTATATAAATTTCAGGTGTGCATCATTATATTTCTTTTTTCTTTTTTTTCTGAGGAAGATTGGCAACAGATGTTAGCACAGGGCCAATCTTCCTCTTTTATTTCTCCCCAAAACCCCAGTACATAGTTGTGTATCATAGAGTAGAGTTGTAGCTCTTCTATGTGGGACGCCGCCTCAGCATGGCTTGATGAGTGGTGAGTAGGTTTGCGCCCAGGATCTGAACCAGCGAACCCCAGGCCGCCGAAGCAAAATGCTTCACACATGTGTACGGTGACAGATGGTAATTAGTCTTTGGGTAGTGATGTAGTCTACACAGAAATAGAAATATAATGATGCACTGAGCTGGCCCGGTGGCATAGTGGTTAAGTTCATGCATTTTGTGTTTGTTTGTTGCTATTGTTGTTTTTATCTTCTACTTATGAATGAAATCATACAGTACTTGACTTTCTCCATCTAACTTATTTCACTTAGCATAATACCCTCAAGAACAGTAGTTGGGGGGAAGAGAAAGGGATGAATAGGCAGAGCTCAGAAGATTTTTAAGGCAGCGAAAATACTCTGTATGATACCATAATGATGGATACATGTTATTATACGTTTATCCAAACCCATAAAATGTACAACACCAGGAGAGAACATTAATTTAAATTATGAACTTTGGGTGATTACGAAGTGTCAATGTAGGTTCATCAAGTGTAACAAATGGACCACTCTAGTAAGGGACGTTGCTAATGGGGGAGGCTATGCATGTGTGGGGATGGGGGTATGTGGGAAATCCCTTTACCTCCCCTTTAATTTTGCTGTGAATCTAAAACGGCTTTTAAAAAAATGAAGTCTTAATAATAATAAAAATAATAATAATAAAACCTTAACACTGTAGTATCTCATAGCACTTAATCCATTGCATCATAATTCTCTCTTCATTCACTCATTGCATATGGACTGAGCATGGTTTTCAGCCTTGGGGATACAATAGTGAATAAAACAGACAATAATCCCTGTCTTTGAGTAGTTTGTATTCTAGTGGAAAGGCAGACAATAGCAAAATAAGTAAATTACAAGACTATATTAGCAAGTGATGAGAAATTTTGAGAAGGTTAAAGCCAAAAAGAGAAATAAGCAGTGCAAGATGGGTGGTGACACCACTTTAAATAGGATCGTCAGAGAAGGCCTCACAGAGTTGATGACATTTGAACAAAGAATTGAAGGGAAGGAGAAAGCCTCACAGACATCTAGTGGAAGAATATTCCAGCAGAGGAAAGAGAACATGCAAAGTCCCTGAGGAAGGACCATGCCTACTGTGCCCCGGGAATATGGAGGAGACCAGTGCAGCTGGAGCAGAGTGAGAGAAAGAGAGAGTGGTAGGGTCCACACCTAAACTTTCAGCTCCATGAGGGCAGGAACTGTATCTTTCATCCCTACTTCCAATGATTAGCATGAGGCTTAACATTGCAGGAATCACTACATAAATGTTCATTGCCTAAATATTATCAAAAAATCTTATCAATAATATTTTGATATATTGCTAATAAATTGATTGATATACTGAAGATAAATTGATAATATATTGATAAATTACGGAATTTTATGAGTTGAATTAGGTCCTCCTAAAATTTGTATATTGAAATCCTAATCACTTGTACCCCAGAATGTGACCTTATTTACAAATAGGGTCATTGCAGATATAATTAGTTAAGATGAGGTCATACTGGAGTAGGATGGGCCCCTAATCCAATATGACTAGTGTCCTTATAAAAAGTGGAAATTTGGAGACTCAGACACACACACACAGGGAGAATGCCATATGAACATGAAGGTAGAGATCGGGGTGACGTGTCTACAAGCTAAACCAAAGATAGCCAACAGACCACCAGAAGCTAGGAGAGAGGCACGGAACATAGATTCTCCCTCATAACTCTCAGAAGGAACCAACCTGTCCACATCTTGAGCTCAGACTTCTAGCCTTGGGAACCATAAGACAACACGTTTCTGTTGTTTAAGCCACTCAGCGTGTGGTCCTTTGTTACAGCAACCCTAGCAAACTAATACACCGAATGAATGTCTTCTTTTGACAGAGCCCATACACAATGTTAAGGAAAAAAAATAAGATGTAATTTTTAAATGGTGAAAAGACTGAAAACTCATTAGAGGAAAATATAGTTAGTAAATGAACACATGGGAAAAGTTCAAATTTGTAAGTACAGAAAAAACTTTTAAAAAAATAATTGTGATTTCCTGTTGATAGAATCATGATGATACTGAGTAGTGACAATGGTTTTCTGAGAATATAACCGTTCTACACAGTATCAGTGGAATCCTTTTAAAAGAAATTTGCTAATAAGCATTAAGAGCCTTAATATTGTCCATTACCCTTGGCTCAGTAATTCAGATTCTGGGAATCTATCCTAAAGAAATCATACAAAATATGGAAAAATCTTTATGTAGAAAGATAGTTGTTGCTATGCTATTCAAAACACTATAAAAATTAAAAATGGAAGAAAACCTAAATGATAACTATTAAGAGAAGAATTAACTAAATTTTGGTGCATTCACTGACTTGAGTATTGTGCAAATTAGAAAAATTAATATGAAGAATGTATAGTACCATAAAATGTATAGAAGTTAAAACAGAATATGTACACTGATTACCTTCATGCAGAAGACATATGCATATGAAAACTAATAAGATATTTTTATATTTGTTATATAAGCATATCACCTGGGAAATGTTTTTAATAATATTCAAGAATATCAACATAAGACAACATATAATTAAGTGCCAAAAATACTTAAGAGAATTTCAGAGAAGAGAAAAATCACATCTAGTTAAGGGGAGATGTAATGAAGCAAGTAGATTTAAATTGGACCCTTGACTTGAAGTCAGAGAAACAAGAAAAGAACATTCAGAACAAAACTCTTAACTTCTATTCCAATCTCCACATCCAACTCACTTGTAGAAGTAAGGAATTCACTCAGTGGATCTATGTACACCTAAGCCAATCAGAATTAGGGTCCAGAGATTCTCGTAAAGTCATGTAACTTCTATCTCCACCATCCAGATAACATTAAGATCAGCTTACAGTAGTAGATTCAGTTTAGATTTCTTTCAGTCTGATCCTTGGAAGATGAAACTGACACAAAAATACATCACGATTATCTTTAACCAATTTATGTACAAATTCTGATACAATGGATTGGGAATAAAATTCATTTTAAGAAATGTCAGGATCATTCACGTGAAAAATTTCCCAAATCTGAGATACAAATTTCTAAAAGATGATCACTGTGGCTTCTGATAGACTATTTAGTAAAAGATGTCAGTCTAAAAAAGTAGTAAATTGAACACTCTAAAATTTACCAATCTTTCTATTCTTTCCAGATCTACGGATAGTGATTTTTTTCATTACTCCATTCTAGTAGAGCTTCACTATAATTCCAAAATTATAACTAAGCTGAGATACAATAAGATTTATACAAGAGAAGGTAATAGAAAAATTCCCAAAGTAAGTTTCCTTCCTTAGGGAGGGAGAAGAAAAAGAATCTTGAGGGAAGAGGATTAAAAGGAATCCTTTATTGAATTCTATGGTCTACCGGATCAAGGACCACGTCTGCTTCCTCAGACTCACTCACAATGTTGAGCACATGGCAGACAATTAATTTCTTTCTGAGAAAATCAACATAGGTAAAAATCATACAGGTAAAGAGTGATAAATAATATTATGTAAAAATTTTAAACTTTGTGTTGCAAAAAATACCATAAAGTCAAAAGGCAAGCCACAAACCAAAAACATTTGCAATATGTGTGACAAGAAAAGGGTTGCCTTCTTTATAATGTTTTCTTACATATGAACAAGAAAAGATTGACTTCCAAGGAAAAAAAGGGCAAAACTGAAATGTCAATTCACAAAAGGAAAGTTTGAAATAACCAATTGACATTCTAAATATATTCAATTCTACTAATTTAAAAAAATGCAAATTAATATGATGATACTGTTTTTCACCTACTAGAAATGCAAAGATGAGGGGGCCGGCCCGGTGGCATAGTGGTTAAGTGCACGTGTGCTCTGCTGCAGCAGCCCGGGGTTCCGATCCCGGGCTCGCACCAATGCACCGCTTGTCAAACCATGCTGTGGCTGAGTCCCATATAAAGTGGAGGAAGATGGGCACAGATGTTAGCCCAGGGCCAGTCTCCCTCAGCAAAAAGAGGAGGATTGGCGTCGGATTTTAGCTCAGGGCTGATCTTCCTCAGCGAAAAAGAGGAGGATTGGCATCGGATATTAGCTCGGGGCTAATTTTCCTCACCAAAAAAAAAAAAAGAGAAAGAAAAAAGAAATGCAAAGATGAAAACAAAAAATAATACTAAGTCCTGGTGCAGGTATGTGGTGAAGGTTCACATAATATATATAACAGGTTTTGTTTTTCTTTTAAAAAAATCTATACAAACACCCACATATACGTATATGTAAATAATTCCCACATGATACATATAATTCCTACATAATATATATGCAATTCACATACATATATGTATATGTATATATATATAGAGAGAGAGAGAGAATTCCTAAAAGACTGATATGGAACACAAAAAGAATTTCTAAAAGAAGATATACATCAAAAATGTGGACAGTTACTATCTCTAGATGTTCAGATAGAGGGAATTTTTCTTCACATTTTTCAGTGTTGTCTGAAACATTTTGTGGTGAGCATTTATTAGTTCTCATAATCAGAAAAAAGTAAACCTATGTCCATTTTGAAAAAATAAAATACTAACATAACCAAAATTTTTTAAAAAGGCAGCTTTGCTTCTCCCAGAACCACACCTCTAATCAACCTCTCTCCCCGGGGTGGTACCTCTCTCAACTCTGCCGACTCAGACCACAGAGCCTGTCCCCAGCACCACAATATCCTAAGGAAGGAGTAATATTTATAGAACAAGTATAGCAGAAAACTCAAGATTCATGTGGTAGACATAATAAACTTGTTTAATAATGCAGCGTTCAAAAAGAAATCTTTAATAAGCATGAGGTGTATTGATGAATGTGCCTAATCTACCCAGCATTGTTCTTACACTCCGTGTTTAAGGCACTTTACATTGTTAATTAATGTTGGTTAATATTAGAAGTCTTGTTAATTACTACTAAAATGTCAAGTAGCATTACAGCAAACACATATTCATTTATATTTCATGTCTGTGTTTAATTCCTTAGGGGAGGGAGAAACATATTTGAGATGCAGAGGGTAATTTTACATGATGACAACACAGACTTGACTCATACTATTTTTTGTGTTTAGAGCTATTTGAAGATATGCATATATTGCATTGAATTCATTAAGAAGAATTCTTCTTTAAAGATATAAACAAGAGAAAAACAATGCAATGTCAAAGATTTTGAAATGCCTGGGACTGAAATCTAGATACTTGTTTATTAATAATACAGCTTTTTGTTCATATTATTAGAAGTACAAGAGACTACTTTGTTCAACTCCCAGATTTTCCCTTCTTGCACTCATCATCCTTGAGCAAGAAAGTCTGTGTTCTCAAGACTATACAATGGAACATAGGCTGCCACTTATTAATGAGAACCAGTTTGAAATGCCAAACACAGATGAAACATCAGCACAAGCTAATTAAAAGGCCATTCTTCAATTCCAAAGTGAAAATAATATTCTTTCCCACACTATCAATAGACCCGAAACTGGCTATGTTCTCCAAGTTTCTTGGAATGAATGTACATATACATGGACCAAGAATGACATTTTCCCCCTTAATATCAAAATAAATGATTTAGGGGTAATTTGGCCACAGCTTATTGATAAATGGTTCAGGATAGAGCAAGGTACTACATCTGTGAGACCACCTGCAAAGTTCTTCAGCTTTTTAATTCTATTTGAGTGAGTTATTTTTCTGCCTATTTCTTACATGTTTATTAAGCAATAATAATTCAAATCCCAGGCTCTAAAAAAATTTTACAAAATTATTTTCAGTTAGACCCCCACTCACCCCCCAACAACAACACAAAATAATCTTGTGGCAAAAGTAGAAGAAGCCAAGGGGAGAGAAATGAGAATGAAGTTAGAGAGGTCATGATGGAAATGGATAACTACAAGGAGATTTAGGAGTTAACTCTGAGTGAGATAGGAAGCTGCTGGAGAATTCTGAGTAGAGAAGTAATTTTAATTTTTTGACATTTTAATAGAATCACTCTGCCTGCTGGGTTGAGCGTAGACTATACTTAGGGCAACAGTCAAATCAGAGAGGCCAGAAGGAGACTATCACACTAAGATAGATTGAAAGATCGAGGTGGGTTGGACCAGATGGTGGCAGGGGCTGGTGAGAGCTGGTTGATTTGTGGATATATGTTGAAGTTGGAGGCGAAACGATGTGACTGACTAGAAGTGAAGTATGAAAGGAAAATGGGAGTCACCATGATTCCAAGATGTTTGGCCTGAGCAAGCAGAGGCATAGTTGCTATTGACAGAGCTGGGGAAGACTTTGCGGCACAGGTTTGTGGGAGGAATGTAGGAGCTCAGTTTTAGAAGTGTTGGAAATGTCTGGAATTTGGAAACTTCCATTTGGATATAGTGATGTCAAGTAGATCATTGAATATACATGTCTCAAGTTGAATGAGATGACCAAGAAAGTGAGGGCAGACAGAAAAGAGGAGCCAGGTTAGAGGACCGGGCGCTCTGACATTCAGTGGTCAGGGAGAAGAGAATGAATCAGCAAAAACGTATCAGTCAGTAGTGCGGAGGAAACTAGGTGAGTGACGTCCTGGAGACGGATTAAAGAAAGTATATTAAGGCTGGTGGAGCTACTGAGTGTGTTAAATAGTGTTGATAAGATAACTAAAATGATGACTAAGGACTGACCATTGGATTTTGCAATGTGGACTTTCCTTGGTGACTTTGATAATGGCAGCTTCCCGGAGCAGTAAGAGTAAAAGTCTAATTGTAGTGGATTCAAGAAAGAATTAGTCAGCAAAGTCCAGATTATGGGAAACTCTACAGGCAAAAAATAAATAAATGTCAAGGAAATAAACGTAGAGGAGGGATCCATGTTAAAAGAGATTAAAAGAGACAAATCAATCAATCGTAATATATGGACTTTATTTGGATTCACAAACAAACCACAGAAATTCGGATTCAAACAAAGCATAAAAAAGATCTATAAGACTGTGGAAAGTTTCACACTGACTGGATATTTGATGATGTTAGGGTTATTTTATTATTTAGGAGTAATCATTATATTGTAATTATGTTTGCTTACTGTTTGTTAAGAGTATTTCTTGTTGTCTAGAGATACCTACAAAAGAATTTACAGATAGAATTATACGATGCCTAGGATTTGCTTCAAAATCACCCAGTGTGGAGGTGGGGGTAGGAGTGGGAAAGAGAAGTAGAAGGATGAGATAAGATTGCCATATGTTGGTAATTGTTGAAGCTGAGTGATGGTACAGGGGGTACTGTTTTCTATACTATTGTAAATGTCTGAAAATTTCGATAGTAAAAAAATTAAAAATGAGAGAGAGAAGAAAGAAACACGACCCCGAGTATAGGTCACTTTTTCAAAGGGTTGCTCTACAGAAGAGGAGATTAACATGCAATAGCCAGGGGAGAGGAGGAGTGAGTTGTTTTGAGTCAAGAAGGCTGATTTTATTTGTTTACCGCTGCATAGCTTTCCTAGAAGAAATTACTTCTGAAAAATCATTTAATTCTTCACTAACTGAAATTTAAATTACAGTGGTGAACTTAAGAATTTTTATAAGAAATTGATATCCATATATTCAACTTCAGTTGAACTCACAGAATGCTTAAGAATCAGGCACATTCTAAACTTGCTAACGTTCTTATTCTTTTCCAATATGACCACGACCATTACTCACTCCTACCCACTCACCAAAAACATACTTTCAGAAACCTTCTACCTAATAGCATTGATTGAAAATTCTGTTTCAAAGCTATAATCTGCTAACATATTTGATTAGCAAAGTACCGTGCATGATAGTCAATAAATTTGGATCAAATGTAACAAATGCCTGAATCAACAAAGGAAGAAGCAAGGAAAAATTGTCATATAATTCATGTAGCTACTCCTTAAAATCAAACTTTCGAAGTCATTAAACTCATGATAGAGTTACTATTAAATGTTTTCCTTAATTCTCCACTGTACTGTTTTCCTTTTCGATATTGGTGGCTAAGCTAACAGGTACTGAATTTTTGTGTTGCAACAACTATTCTCGAATACATAGTGAGCAGGTGAATGCCTGTTTCTATGGTTTCTATTTACAGTAGAGAAGACCATTCACAGAGATTGTTTGACTCGTTACCTTCCTTTGTAATAGAAATGTAACTATTGCCTCCTCCTCCCTATTCCTCTCCTCATTCTCCTCTATCTTGTCTTTATTCCGTCTATATCTTTCTCTTCTTCTGGGTCTCATTTTCAATGACCATTACCCCTTAAGTTCCATTAAACATGACTTCATTTCAGTTTTCCACTCTAGGAAAAGTGTCTGGACAGAAAAAGAACATGTAGTAGGAGATCTGTCTGCTCTATTTTAATAAGTTTGTCTGACCAAAGATTTTGTTTCTGAAAATAGATCAGCAGTTTAAGAAGAAATGTCAGTTTCCTTCTCTGCTTGGACAAAGGCTCTTTCGATGACAAATCCTCCAGTAATAGGGATGGTTTGCTGCCCTCTTTCAGGAGGGGCTGAGACCTACCAGATAAGGTAAGCTCCGGGAATGCGGTGAACCTTGCCAAGGACTTGGGTTGCTCTCAGCAAATATACTTACTTTCTGTTGGGTCAAACTCAACCATTCATTATTTTTTTTATTTTTTGTGAGGAAGATCAGCCCTGAGCTAACATCCATGCTAATCCTCCTGTTTTTGCTGAGGAAGACCGGCTCTCAGCTAACATCTATTGCCAATCCTCTGCCTTTTTTTTTCCCCCAAAGCCCCAATAGATAGTTGTACGTCGTAGTTGCACATCCTTCTAGTTGCTGTATGTGGGACGTGGCTCAGCATAGCCGGAGAAGCGGTGCGTCGGTGAGCACCTGGGATCCAAACCCGGGCCGCCAGTAGCGGAGTGCGCACACTTAACCGCTAAGCCACGGGGCCGGCCCAACCATTCATTATTTATACTCCTATTTCTTTACAATGGCACAAAATTATAGCAGCCAAAAGTTGCTAAAATATGTCAAATGGATAAAAACATAGGTTTGAAAAACAAGTTGGCTTCATTTTTCTCATAATACCCCCTGGACAAAACTAGATCACTAAGAGTGTTCAGTGATCTCTGTCAGTTGCAACAATGCAGTTACAATGTTAAAACAAAATGCTTTTTGAAATATTTTCTCTTTCTAGAACTGGTGAGCAAAGATTCCTGGGAGTGGTTCTTCCTTTGCATTTGAAGAAGATTAGCTTCTCTTAAGTTATTTTCAAAGTCAAATAAACTAAAAATATTCCTTTGGAAAGGAAAAAAAATAGTATTTTGTCCATTAAATAAATGAAATAGCTTTACAGGATAATTATCAGTCTACTTAAGTGCAAATGTAAATATATTGATAAGATTAGCGAAATATAAGCTCTGTCCTAGGAAAAGTCATTATTGGATCTGTACAGAAGCTTATGTAACCTTCCCCCATATATGTTCAGCTATTTATTCTTTCCACTCCTGAAAAAGCGATTTCATATTCCACATGTGAGCATGTCAGAATAAAAGTTGTTTTTCTTATTATTAACATAGTTCTTTGACTATTCAATTCTTCAGGTTTGCCCTAACGGAGAATGTCAGACACACCCAAATGTGTCAGTACTGCCTTTGTGAGACTCTGAATCACTTGGAGCCAAGCAAGGCTTTTAACTTCCTCTAACTCCTTACAGAAGTCTTTTGTTTTACAACCTTGCCTATACAGCCAATGTCCATTAGCAAATGTAAAAGACTTCTTATATCACTACTTTAAACCCAATTCACCCACAGTATAGGAGGTCAATTCACTTTTAGGTCCCTGAAGTCACTTCCTTGGTTTCCCCATCTGTACAAGAGGTATGTATACTTTTCTAGGTCCTGAGGGAGAGTAAAATACGTCCCCCCAAAATACGCCACTTTGCCAAGGACAGGCTGACCCTCCCTTGACCTCCTGAAAGCAGGAAGTAAATCGCTCATGTAAAAGGTATCCTCTCCATCCCAGGAGGGTAGAAGGCATTCTTATCACCTGAGATAGGGAATTCAGGGCCAGGAAGTCTGTGTAAACAAACCTTGTTACTTCCATACCAATTTACTACCCCGAACCCAAACTTCTTTGTCTTGTCAATTCTTCACAAATGTATTGTTTCTGGGTCTAAAAGTATAAAAGCTGTCTGCTTTGGTCACTTCTTTGAGTCTCATATTTTTGTGAATTCCCATATGTGCAAAACTGAATTTGTTTTTCTCTTGTAAATCTGTCTTACATCAATTTAATTAGATCAGCCAAAGAACCCAGAAGGGAAGAAGGAAAAAGTTTTCCTCCACTACAGTTTTCTTTTTACACTGTAAAAGATAATCAACTCTAAAGTGTAATATATCATTTGGATGCTATAAAGAAGGTAGAATGAGGGAAGAAAAGGGTTTAATTTACTTTTAATGACGATGATTAGCATTTTTATTTTCTTCACTATGAACCCAACAGTAAAGCCTGAGTTGAAAAGTTGCATCTGGCTGTAGTCTCCTTAGTATAAATGCTTGTGTCACATAAATGCAAAAACTCCAGGGATATTTTTTAAATACAGTTAAAATAACATAAGCCTAGAATCGTGAACTTCTCTACATGCCCGCATATGTCTGACTTATTTCCATACTTAGCACAGTATTCTTATCTGGTCTTCCCTCAACCATAAGCCAAGCCATGCTATTATCTGTCTGCTCATCAATCCCCTTTCTTATTCTCTTTAGTTTCTCACACATTCTCACTTTATTTGTTTTCCTTAAACATTAGCTTCGTTTTCTTTTATTTTTGCTTATAGGATCTTCTGTATGCTCCTTACTTCTTCCTCTCTGATGTGTATTAAATATTCATCTGCCTTTTTTACCCACATTCTAAACCATTGTGTCCCCTCCTTCCTTTTGTCTCTATTGTTTTCTCAGCTCCTTGCCTTTCTCCTCCAATGCACATGGGTCTCACACAGGGTTGAAGCCTCTAAGGAGGGCACTTTCCTGCCTCGCTCTGCAGATCAAGCAATAACCAGAGTGAATCCTATACATGTACACCAGCACACACTGTCTGTGATCCTGGAAACAAGTAGAAAGGGCAGAGGTGGTGTCAAATTCTCCAGCAGACAAAGATGTGTGCCCAGTTAAAAGAAAAGAAAAGAAAGGAACGGAAAGGGAAGGGGAGAGCAGGGAGCAGAGGGGAGGGGAGGGGAGGGGAAGAGAGCAGAGGGGATGGGAGGGGAGGAGAGGAGAGGAGAGGAGAGAAGAAGAGAAGAGAAGAGAAAGGAAAAAGGGAAGGGAAGGGAAGGAAAGGAAAAGAAAAGAGAAGAAAAGAAAGGTAAGAGGCAGAGGAGACACCACCAACCAGTGTTAGAGCCAGAAAAGCAAAGTGGGAGCAAGGTAAGGGAGTGGCTAGGTAGGTTTTTGACCAATAGTAATGAATTGTATTCTATCAAACAACCTGTCATGTTTGGCTTAGAATAAGTCTTTCAATCAAGCTCAGAAAGACAATCAAAAAAAATATATTCTTCAATTAGTGCATACATTAAGATATAATTTTTTTTATAATTTAAATTTCTAAAGCATAAAACATGTTTAGACTGAAAATTATTATTTATGTATTAAAGTAGGTTATAATAACAGACCCCTACAAAATTCAATATACGTTCTATAGAATAGGAATAAAAAGGGATTCAAAAAAAGAAAGAGAGGGGCCAGACTGGTGGCATAGTGGTTGAGTTCACATGCTCTGGTTCGTGGGTTTGGATCCTGTGCACAGACCTACACCACTCATCAAGCCATGCTATGGTGCTGACCCACATACAAAGTAGAGGAAGATTGGCATGGATGTTAGCTCAGGGACAATCTTCCTCAAGCAAAAATAGGAAGATTGGCAACAAATGTTAGCTTAGGGCCAAACTTCCTCACCAAAAAAAAGAAGAAGAAGAAGAAAGAGAGAAAAGGAAGAAAATAAGCCAGACTTCAGGTCAAATATGGTTATTGTGAACAAGTACTTAATTGGACTCTGAGCTTCCTGGTAGCTAAGATTAAAGATTAAAGAAAAATAGGATGTGTAATACATTCTTACTATCTGCTATAAAGAAGTAAATCAGTTTTTCAAGAGAAACAAACAAACTTTGCCTGTACTAATTTTATAACACAGGTTTGTACACTTTTTTTAGCATGATTCCTTTAGAATATCATAAAACTTATAACCCCTTATCCTTAAAAATTGCACAAATATACATCACACAAATTTTATGTACAATTTCAGAGGGTTCGTGGACTGTCTCAAGCCTCCCTCTGGAAACTCTGTGAGCCCATGATCTACAGGTTAAGGATCCTTGTCTTTGGAATTTGGGGGAAGGGTATCTTAAAAGTCACAGTGGATAATGACAACAGAAATTGCAAAAGCCGTATGTTTTTATGTCTTTCTCATTTATGTTAGGAGGATAATATTAAAGGCTAATTCAGTGAAAATCATTTTGTGAGGAAGGTGGAGTCATGAACTACATATGTTCAATCACAATACCTATATATGATCTTTTGGCCAGCGTATTTACTACCCTTTATTTTTCATGACATAAGTGACTTCTAATCATTTCCTTAAATGTTTTACAGAAGTATACAATCTACAATACTCAGATGAGTAAATCAAATAGCTGTTTATCATTCCCTAACTTTATTTTATAGTTTACTAACATACATGTGCAAAACAATATATTATTTGGTTTTCCTTATTTGTAGACTTTATAATAATAGAATCATATTATATGCAATCTCTTGAAATTTTCTTTTCACTAAACATCATGCTTCCAAAATTCATCCATGCTGTTGCATGCCACTCGTCATTATTTTCACTATTGTATAATATTTCATTGAATAAATAAACCACAATTCACCCCTCTCCTATTAATGTATCTTCAGATTTATTCTAGTCTTTTGCTGTTAGAAATTTAGTTGCTATTAACATTTTCTAGGAAAAAAGTTGTACTCTGGGGATGGGGCAGAGAAAGAACTCATAGGCCCATTATTATTAATAGTCTAGGCCATGGGCTAGCTGATTATATGGATGTTCATTAATCGTTATGCTTTAAAACTTACCTTAAAGTTGCACATTTTTTTTGTATTTATCCAACTTTTGTGTGTATCTGTGTGTGAAGAAAATTAGCCCTGAGCTAACATCCGTTGCCAATCCTTCTCTTTTTGCTGAGGAAGTTTGGCCCTGGGATAAGATCTGTGCCCATCTTCCTCTACTTTATATGGGATGCCGCCACAGCATGGCTTGACAAGCAGTGCGTCGGTGCGCACTGGGGATCCGAACCTGCGAACCCTGGGCCACTGAAGCGGAGTGCTTGCACTTAACTGCTACACCACCGGGCTGGCCCCCAAACATGTTTTTAAAAGAATAAAATTTTAAAAGCCGTTGATAAACTAGAATATTTTGTAATATTAAATTTTTTAGGAAATGGACAATTGTGCTTTAAAAGCTATCAGGAGTTTCATTAAGCACCAAAAACATCATAAGTGAAAAATCATCTGTTGGGATTCTTTACTCTCCACTAATTATCATGTAACTATTTTGCTTTCTACCATTTTACCAGGACCTACTAAATCAATAGCATGACTTTCCATTTTCCTAAACTACTGCTTCCTTAAGCTAAGCTTTTGATAAGAGAGCACAGAGTTCAAAGTGATTCAGCATCAAAACCAGTATCTGCCTGTTTTCCTATAAACATTCCTATATAACACAGATACAAGATATTGAGTCACTTTTGTATGGTTTTTATCTGAAACATCACTATTCACTGTAGTGTAACAGCCTGAAGCTCAACAGAGGAATAGCCTCTAAGTATAGTATACAACAGAAGACAAACAGGGCTTACTTAACCCACTCTCCATCTGTCTTCTAGGAAAATGCAGAGGACCATGTATTGCTTGTTGTATCTAAAACATTACGGGAATAAGTGGATCTGCGTGCATTTTCTTTATTTTGTAAAATAGCACTACTACTATACCATAGAAAAGGAGTATACCAGAGAAAAGTAGATGCAAGGTATATAATTAAGTATTGAAGTATTTTTAAGGAGCTGTTAACGTGACTCAGGATTTCCCAGTAAGTTCTGACCATGGCCTCCTTAATATACTGTGCTATCTCTCTCCTTTCCCTCACAGACAAACTTCTTTAAAAGTTACATATATTTGCTGCCTGTACTTTAAGACCTAGAACTGAGCTCAGTCTTCCCACATGACCCCCAAATTTAGGAGTATAGCATCCAAGAGAAAAACTCATTAATTTTTCCAAGTATGGGAAGGCCAAACTAACTGAGCTAAAGATGAACCCTTAACCTATTCTCACTCTGCCCCAACCTCCAAATGCCAAATATCTTAACCCACCAGAGGATGTTGAAAAGCTACCATCTTTGATGCCCTAGAGAGGGTGAAACGTTTTGTAAATCCCAACCAAACAGACATAGTCCTTAGGACCCTGCAGACTCTGTTCAGAGATGGAGGGAGCTGGGTTCCACTGCTTCTTTTGCTTTGCTTTCCCTCAGCTCTGTTTCTCAGGATGGACCCAAGTCCTATGTTTAGAGCCCTATCATACGATACTTTTTCTATGGCCCAACCAGCTTAAACCTCCCAGTGCAGAGTCCCAGATAGAGGATGAAGTTTCCCATTATAACTATCTCTTTAATTCCTGCCATGACCTATATGACCTATAAAACCTCCCAGTGCAGAGTCCCAGATAGAACACGAAGTTCCCGTTATAACTCTCTCTCTTTACTGCCTCATGACCGATAATTACTTTATGATATTGCTTTTTAGTATCACCAGTAATCTTCTAGCATATCTAATGGCCTTTACTTCTTCCTCATTACTTTGACCTTTCTTTAGCATTTGACTGAAAACTTCCTTCTTGACATCCTATCTTCTTATTTTGAAAAAGATGCTCTTTGTTTTTGTTCTACTTCTGAATTCTTCTTTACTGTTTCCTTCAATGGCTCTTCTTCTTCCTTGTATTAGTTAGGTTTTGCTTCATCACAACTATTTAGTTAACTCACGAATCTAAAGGTGAGCAATTTAGGATAGGCTTTGTTGATCTTAGCAGGGCTTGATCCTGTGTCTCTGGTCAGCTGGTGAGTCAGCTGGGACAAATAGGACCTGTCTTCACATGGTCTCTCATCATCCAGAAGGTTAGCTTGGGTTTTTCATGGTAGTTGCAGAACTCCAGGAGCAGTAAGAAAGCAAGCGCCTGTGTGTAAGCACTTTTCAATCTCTGCTTTTGTCACATTTACTACTGTGCTATTGGCCAAAGCAAGTCTGGTCAAACTGAAAGTTAGTATGGGAAGAGACTAACCAAGAGTGTGGAGGCAAAAAGGTGTGAACACACGGGGCCATTACTACAAGCTACACACCGCACTTACTCCCCTAAACTATGGGCATTTATAAAGATTTGATCTTTGGTCCCCTTCTGCTCTTAGACTGTCACTCTATGGCTCCTATAATCCTTGCGAAGTCTATGATACTCTGTGGGTCTTATATTTCTGTGACATCTATAACACCTCTGCATGAATGCCTTCAACAGTCCATCTTTACAATACAGACTTGTCTCTTTGCCTCAATTTTTGTATTTCTAAATTTCTCCTGGACATTTTCACTGAGATAACTTACTAGTAGTTCAAATTCAACATGCCTAAAAGTGCATGTATTGTTTGCCTTTCTGTTTCAACTATAGCCTTTCAATAAAAATTACTTTACTAAGAAATGTATTTCTCTTAATATTTCACCTGGTCCCAAATCTCATATTTCTTAATTCTCTCTCTTTCTCTTCTCCTACATCTAATTTGTAGTTTTGTTTCCACTATTTACCAAATAAGAATGTTCTTGGATTTATTTAAATTTTAGTTTCAATTTTCTCATCCTAAAAACAGTGGTAAGAAAATTTGCCTTGCAGGGCTTATTATAAAGATTAAATTAGCTTGTGTATATAGTTTTGTGTGCTTAGCACATCAAAGGTACTTAAAAGTGTTAATCATGTCCCTTAAGCTAAGTGTCTTGATTTTTCACTCATGAAATATCTGTACCCTTCTTTTATTTATTTTTTATTTTTTTTGTTATTTTTTTATTGTGAAATTTTTGTTGTACATTATTGTCTATCAGTCACCATATAAGTGTATCCCTCCACCCCTTGTGCCCAGCCCCCACCCCCTAGCCCCTGGTAACCACCATAAAGTTCTATCTGTCCATGTGTTGGTTTATCTTCCACATATGAGTGAAATCACGCACTGTTTGTCTTTCTCTTTCTGGCTTATTTCACTTAACATAATACCCTCCAGGTCCACCCATGTTGTTCCAAATGGGACGATTTTGTCTTTTTTTATGGCTGAGTAGTATTCCATGGTATGTATATACCACATCTTCTTTATCCAATCATCAGTCGAGGGACACTGGGTTGCTTCCATGTCTTGGCTACAGTGAATAATGCTGTGATGAACGTAGGGGTGCATAAGCCTCTTTGGATTGTTGATTTCAGGTTCGTTGGGTAGATACCCAGCAGTGGGATAGCTGGATCATAAGGTATTTCTATTTTTAATTTTTTGAGGACTCTCCATACTGTTTTCCATAGCAGCTGCACGAGTTTGCATTCCCACCAGCAGTGGATTAGGGTTCCCCTTTCTCCACAGCCTCTCCAGCATTTGTTGCTTTTTGTCTTGGTGATTATAGCCATTCTAACAGGTGTAAGATGATACCTTAGTGTGGTTTTGATTTACATTTCCCTGATGATTAGTGATATTGAGCATCTTTTCATGTGCCTATTGGCCATCTGTATATCTTCTTTGGAGAAGTGCCTGTTCATTTCCTCTGCCCATTTTTTGATCGGGTTGTTTGTTTTTTTGTTGTTCAGTTGTGTGAGTTCTTTATATATTATGGAGATTAATCCCTTGTCAGATATATGGTTTGCAAATATTTTTTCCCAGCTAGTGGGTTCCCTATTCATTTTGATCCTGGTATCATTTGCCTTGTAGAAGCTCTTTAATCTGATGAAGTCCCACTTGTTTATTTTTTCTTTTGTTTCCCTTGTCTGAGTAGACATAGAATTCAAGAAGATCCCTTTATGGCTGATGGCGAGTAGTGTACTACCTATATTTTCCTCCAGGAGTTTTATAGTTTCAGGTCTCACCTTCAGGTCTTTGATCCATTTTGAGTTAATTTTTGTGTATGGTGAAAGAAGATGGTCTACTTTCATTCTTTTGCAAGTGGCTGTCCAGTTTTCCCAGCACCACTTATTGAAGAGACTTTCCTTTCTCCACTGTATGTCCTTAGCTCCTTTGTCAAAGATTAGCTCCCCATAGATATGAGGTTTTATTTCTGGACTTTCAATTCTGTTCCATTGATCTGTGTGTCTGTTTTTGTACCAGTACCATGTTGTTTTAATTACTATTGCTTTGTAGTATGTTTTGAAGTCAGGGTTTGTGATTCCTCCAGCCTTGTTCTTCTTTTTCAGGATTGCTTTTGTACTCCTATTTTATTAACAGTGCCATAAATTGAAATTAAGCCCTGTTAACCTCATGCTGAGGACCTTTGGAACAACTTTCCTCTTCCTGCCTCGCTCCTCTCTTCTCCAAACCATTCCCACATCATCACAGTCTTTTCAAAGCTCTGCTTTACCCTTATTTTCTATCAGATAAAACCCAAACATTTTAACCTGGCACACATGGTCTTTTCCAAAAACACATCCCAACCCCTCTTTCTAGATTTACTTCCCATTGCTTTCTCCACTAATGCTTCAATTTAACTACACAATTTGCCCTTCCCTGGATATACTTTTACTTCCCTTTCTCCATGCTCAACAACTTGTACTGAATGGTCCCATCAATAAACACTGAGTAAACCGAATAAGACGGGCCGGCCCAGTGGCTTCGCGGTTAGGTGTGCGCGCTCCGCTATTGGCGGCCTGGGTTAGGATCCTGGGCGCACACTGACGCACCGCTTCTCCGGCCATGCTGAGGCCACGTCCCACATACAGCAACTAGAAGGATGTGCAACTATGACATACAACTATCTACTGGGGCTTTGGGGGGGGGGAAAAAAGGAGAAGGATTGGCAATAGATGTTAGCTCAGAGCCAGTCTTCCTCAGCAAAAAAAAAAAAAAAGGGAAGAAGAGGATGAGCACGGATGTTAGCTCAGGGCTGATCTCCCTCACAAAAAAAAAAAAAAAAAAAAAACAGAATAAGACGATGCTTCCACTACAGGGAATTTACAATTTCAGGAGGAAATAGATAGGTTCGCCTCCTGAAATTATAAATTCCCTGGAGCAGAAACACTGTTTTAAATCGTTTTCCAGGCATGATACAGGAAACACAAATATTCTGCCCTCAAAGACTTCACAGTTTCATATGAAAGATACAAGTTTTACAACTAGCCATTATATGATAAAAGTACTCTGGAGGCAGGCTGGAGGCAGGCAAACCTCAGTTCCATCATTTATTATCCGTATAGCCTTGAGCAGTTTAGTTAATCTCTCCTAGCTTCAGTCTCCTCATATGTAAATGGAGATAATAAAAGTATCTACCTCATAAGGTTGTAATATATAAGGTAAAGCAAGCCAAGTTATTTATGTGGTGAGCAACACAATAGTAAGCCTTCAATAAATGTCAGTTATTATTAACTATTGCTCTACTAACAAGAAATACAAAATCATAGAAAGAACAAATTATGAATTCTTCCTATGAAGGTTAGAAAAAGCTTCTTGGAAGAGGGTCATATGAGTTGAACTCTGAAAGTAAGGCATGATTTTCCCCAAACCAGGACTGATCTCCTCGACCTCTGCATACATTCATCCATGTATTTGTTTCTTCATTCATCCATTAAACAGTGATTTTTTTAAGTGATGCTACATGATAGACAGTTGTGTTCCTCTTACGGCATTTATCAGCATCTGCCTTATGCCAGCTGAGAAGGAGAAAAGCAGCCCCTGACATCCAGGAGCTCGCCCAGCACTTATGACTAGGCCTTAGTGTTCTCCTGTTGAATGTAAATAATCTCACAGGACATCAACATCAGACAAGACCACTCTGTGACCATGATGGATCACAACAAAAACAAGATCAGATTCCTCTTAATCATGTCTGAACACCCACAAAAACATGGACACTGTCCAACCACAAAAATGCCCGAACATCCACCTATCTTGGCAAATACCAGCGACTGCTATTTCTTTACCAATTACAGCTTTTTTTTTTAATAATTTTATTTATTTATTTATTTTTCCCCCAAAGCCCCAGTAGATAGTTGTATGTCATAGTTGCACATCCTTCTAGTTGCTGTATGTGGGACGCGGCCTCAGCATGGCCGGAGAAGCGGTGTGTCGGTGCGTGCCCAGGATCCGAACCTGGGCTGCCAGCAGCAGAGCGCGCACACTTAACCGCTAAGCCACGGGGCTGGCCCCCAATTACAGCTTTAATCTCAAACGAGTCTTCCCTCCTTCTTGACAAGATTTATTAAGGTTTACAATCCTACAGTTATCACCACTTCCTGACAGCAACCAATCCTGAACAAAGCCTTGCTTCCTTAAACCCTCTCCAAAATCACACCCCCAAATCCTATAGCTCGTCCTTTCTAACATCTTCTCGCTGAGATGCTCCACTGTCGTCCTTGGCGTGTGTTCTCCTTCACTGTAACGAGTAATAAACAACTACAGGTGTGTTCCTGTTGGGTTTTGGCTAAAGGGCATTGGCATACATTCTTGGTTTATTAGTCTTACCTCCAGAGATCATAAAATTTTCTGGAGAAGAAGCATTGTCTTATTCATTTTGGTATCTCCCACTATACGAAAACAGTGCCTTTAATAAAGTAAATATACACAAAAAGTTTATTGAATGGATGCATGAATCCCATAGTTTCTATCTTCTTCAATGATTAGAAATGCTGGAAAGATTTTGGAGAAAGTATCCTGAGTTCTACTTCACAAAAATGACACAGGCACCCTCCAGAGATGATTTCCTGACAGTGACTTTGCAAGCAGCACAATTCTGGAGCTTGCAGGATGATGTCCCTCCTGTGATGGGGACCTTGGTATGTCATGATTGAATAATACTCAGAAATGGCAAAAAAGATTATGTGAGATCAGAATAGCATTACAGTGACTTTAAATCATCAATACTGGCCTTTCATAGGGATCATATGGAATTCTTCTGAATCATCCAAATCATACAGCCAATGTTGTAACATTTGCATTTATTTTGATATAAGATTCTAAATGCCTTTCAAATTAGATACCTAAAATAAAGTTCGAAAGTTCTTAGTAATAGCATTTCTTGAATTGCATTCTCATTTTACCCTTAAAAAGGCACAGAATTCATGTAAAAAAAATCTCTGAGAAATTTAGTCTGCAGTTAAAGGCACTGTAAAATATGTCAGATGAATTAAAAAGAAGACATCATTAAAAAAACACTGAAAAATCTAACACTAAAATTAATTCAACTTTTAAATAGGAAAAAATCTAACTGAAAAACTTTGTAGAAAAAATGACACCATGAGAAAAAGATCTTACACGAGGGATAGTCTATTATAGCATCTGAAATTAGCCAAACAAGCAAGAAGGTGGGTAACACAGCTCTACATTTGCATCTATACATTTTAGCAAAATTCTTCTGTTAACGTTAATCTTCGAAGAAACATCCACATAAACTAATACTAAAGTTGCAGGCGTCAGGAAAACAGCCATAAAAAGGCATGAAATACCGTCCACCGTGTTATTAATTTGCATAACTACCTTCCCCAGAGAAACGGGCCCAATCCTTCCAGTGCTAAGTTCTAAGAACCTCCATTAAAAATGGGAGTCAGAGAATGCTACAGAGAAATTAGCAGCTAATTAGTGAGAAAATTAGTAAAAAGAACATATAATTATTTTGTTTGGTAATGTTTTAGAACGTAACAGTGAGAATCCATTATTATTCAGTAAAAGAGTCAAACTTTCAGCATACACAAACCGAAAAATATTTTATATACATAAGTTGAAATTGAGCATAAAAACTGAAATTACAAGTCTAGCCCCACAACATTAATTTTATAAATTGGGTTTTGGTTTTTTGTCCATTTAAAAGCTCAGGCCAGGGGTTGGCCCCATGGCCTAGCGGTGAAGTGCGTGTGCTCCGCTGCTGGCGGACCGGGTTCAGATCCCAGACGCACACCGACGCACTGCGTGTCAGGCCATGCTGTGGCGGCGTCTCACATAAAGTGGAGGAAGACTGGCCGGATGTTAGCCCAGGGCCAGTCTTCCTCAGCAAAAGAGGAGGATTGGCAGATGTTAGCTCAAGGCTGATCTTCCTCACAAAAAAAAAATAAAAAAATAAAAAATAAAAGCTCAGGCCAGTAATTCCTTTAATTCCTCTAAATATAACCACAGTACAGATTAAAATGTATATATGTGATTTTTAGATATCACTTCAATGAGATTCATAATCTATTCCTGGCTTGATACTCATTCTACGTTACGAAGACTATTCGAATCAGTCTGTGACCCCTAACTATTTTTTCCCCCGGGGGTGGACTAGAGCCACTAATTTCTGGGATTCCAGAAATTATGTTCTTATAACCATAAGCCTAAGCAAAAATTAAGGCATGAACAACTCATTGAGAAAAGAATGCAAAATATTCAATGCCTTTAATGGGGAAACTTGGTAGATTTTCCTCCTAGGTAAAAAAGTAACTCAGAGAGGAACAGTTGGAGAAAAGAGGTGGCTCTGTCAGCTGCTCTTTAAAAGACCTAAGATTTGTAAATAAGGGATCATTCATTTAATTATTCATTTGCCCAATCAATATTTATGAGTACTTATTATGCATAGGCACCACACTAAGCTCTGAGGCCCAAGGCAACGGCTCCCCTGCCCACCTCCCATATCCAGAGCTTATAGTCTCGCATAAAATACATAAGCAATAATGACAAAGGATGCTAAAGGCTTTAAGCAGGAACTCCTAACATGGTCTAGAATGTCAGGAAAGACTTCAGAGAGAGGAACAAACAAAGTGAGACCTGAAGGAGGAGTGAGAGTTGGTCAGGAAAAGAGGAAGGCGGCCAGCCCGGTGGCGTAGTGGTTAAGTTCGTGCTCTCTGATTCTCCAGCCTGGGGTTCGCAGATCGGATCCTGGGCTCGGACCTATGCACCACTTATCAAGCCATGTTGTAGCAGGCGTCCCACATATAAAGTAGAGGAAGATGGGCATGGATGTTAGCCCAGGGCCAATCTTCTTCAGCAAAAAGAGAAGGATTGGCAACAGATGTTACCTCAGGGCTAAACTTCCTCACCAAAAAAAAAAAGGAAAAGAGGAGGGAGAGGGTTGCAGGCAGAGAGAACAGTCTGACATGAAGCCAGAGACCGCAGGTGAGAGACAGCATGGAACAAAGACTGAAAGATGCACAGCGTGTGAGAGACCTGTCACAGGGAAAGACTACTACTGCGACCTGAGACTAGAGTGGGGTGTACAGAGTATGATCCATTTAGACAGAAGCGAAGGAGGAGCTGCCCAACTAAATAACAGGCAACATTTATTAGGCCCTTACTATATGTCAAGTTTTCTACGGTGCAGGCTTTCTGCACACATAATCTCATTTATGTCACACAACAATCCTTTGAGATAGGTGTCATTATTATTCTTATTTTACAGATGAGAAACTGAGGCAGAGGGGTCAAATAATTTGCTCAAGGTCACACAGCTAAGTCATGACAAAGCCAGATTCAAATCCAAATCATCTGAACTCCTAGCCTGTGTCCTTAGACACACCACAGGCCACATCAAAAAGGATGTCCAGCCCTCGCCTGGCGCGCCCCGGAGTCACCGCCATGGCAGCTCTGTTTCTGCTGCGGCAAGGACGAGCCGGGGCGCTGAAGACTATGCTCCTAGAAGCACAGGTGTTTCGAGGACTTGCTTCTACAGTTTCTCTCTCTGCAGAATCAGGAAAGAGTGAAAAGGGACAGCCACCGAATCCCAAGAAGCAGAGTCCACCAAAAAAGCCCACACAAGCTGCCGCGCCTGCCGAGCCATTTGACACCACCACCTACAAGAATCTCCAGCATCATGACTACACCACATACACCTTCTTAGACCTCAACCTGGAACTCTCGAAGTTCAGGATGCCTCAGCCCTCTTCAGGACGAGAGTCACCTCAACACTGAGAGCTCAGTTGAAAGATGAACCCTCCGTTGTCTTTGCTGCATTCTTGCCTGCAAAAATAAAGTCTCTCAACAGTCAAAAAAAAAAAAAAAAGAAGGATGTCCAGCATTATATTTCAGTTAAAACTCTATACCACTAACGCTTGGACCTAGTTAAAATACCCACCAGAAGAACCCAAAGATTGCTCTGATTTTTATTTACCGTATAGATTCTCACTGTGGTATTGGTTGTTGGAAAATCCAAAGCGAATTTTCTGAGCTGATAACCAGACAGAATTAATTGAGGCAAAGTCTTGTTTGTCTGTTTTTCTCTTGGGAACCTTAAGACCTAGTGCGCAGGATCTAGAAGTTGCTTAACAAAAATTAGTCCTACTTTACTGTATAAAAGGCTGTGTCTACTTTGACAATATCAGTTTGGTGAGATACTTGACTTCTATTCATCAAAAAGTAACACGAGGATGTATCTACAGAAACAAACGAAACATTTAAATGACTTCACTTAAACAAAAACAAACGAATTTGAAAAAAACAAACCAATAGAACCTTTTTTTTCCAGAGTGAATTTGATCAAGTTAAAATTTAGGTTCTAATCTTTAGGACTAAAGCACAGTAGTTTATCAGTTATTTCACTCACATAAAATTTTTTCCATCATTAGTAATTTGTCGAAAATCTGAAAACAAAAAATAATAAATACCTTTACTAGAGAGAGTAGTCCTGAAAAGCATATTGCAATTGAAACTTTTAACGTATTATCAATTTTCCTAGAAAAGTTAAGAATGACTACTAACTCATTTTAATGACTCGATACTACGTTACTTCATTGCTTCTCAAAGGCATTTTGAGGTGCATGTATCAGGTTTAATGGTATTAATCAATTAGTTAAATTTTTATTAATTATACTTATACTTTGTGATTTTAACTCAGTTCAATTGATTCTTCTTTTCCTCACTTCTATGAATTTGTCTTTATTCTTATAAAATTTATTTTAATTTAGCAGTTAATTATCATTTTTCTTAAAAATAGTGACAATTTATGTAAAAATTCATTACATAAATTGAGTAAATAGTTATATTAACATAAACATTGTACAGTTATATTCACATAAAAAAATCACATAATACTATACCTGAGATATAAAGCTTTTGATTAATTATTTTAGCAATATATTCGTCATAATGTTATTTTACATCAAAGAATGGGGGAGTAGAATACATCATAATTCTACAGGTAATGCAGTCATTTAATTATAGATTTTTTCTAATTAATCTCAGGGCAGCTAAATATGCTTTTGTTGATTTAAATTATTGTCCTAAAATTCTCATCTTGGATTTATCCAAAACATTTAATTTGATAAAGAGCCATATGTATACTCATAATGTACTTTACTTATATATGTAAACCTCTTTTTTACTTAGTTTCTAAAACTATGGAATTTAAGTATACTTTGCCTTAGAGGAGAGAAACCGGAAATGCATTATGTTCATTTTCCACACATACGCATTTAGTCTTCCCTGGAAACTAGCACAAAGGGAAAGAAATTAATGATCTGAATAAAGAGCAACTGGGGGACTGCTTGCCCATAGGTGATTTTCCAGCGATTTAAACTACTCAAAGTAGACAAATCTATTACGTCGGATTGGTTTGTGAATATGCTCATGCCTTTTTCTTTATTTATTTATTAACAGTAATTTTATTTTTAAACTACATTGTTCCTCTACCTTTAATTAATTTAAGATTCAAAAGCTGGCTTCAGGGGCAGGTCCCGTGGCTTAGCGGTTAAGTGCGCGTGCTCCACTGCTGGCGGCCGGGTTCGGATCCCAGGCGCGCACCGACGCACCACTTCTCCGGCCATGCTGAGGCCGCATCCCATGTACAGCAACTAGAAGGATGTGCATCTATGACATACAACTATCTACTGGGGCTTTGGGGGAAAAAAATTAAAAAAATTTAAAAAAAGCTGGCTTCATATCCTAGCTGAGAAAGAAATCTACTGACATCTAAGTTGAAAATAACTGGGAACACTGTATACAACTTGTATTAGATAGTTATTAAATTTAGCAGTATTCAAATCACCAAATAGTGAAGCTGCAATTCTATTTTAAAACAGTAGTGAATCTTTCTGAGAATATACCACTTTATTTCTCCGTGCTACTTTCTTCAAGCTAGACAATGGCAATGACCTTAAATTAGATAAAATCTTGCCAGAATTCTAGCCTGACACATTTAAAGAGGAGCACGAGTAGGGAAATATGCCCAAAAAGGATGGAGAGAAATTCCATTAGTTTTATATTTCATAAAAGTCTAACACTTTTATCCCATAAACACAAACTACCAACAAAATTACAAGTTACACATATTTACTCTTGCTTTGTTTTTCAAGGCAGCCCCTAAAATAGTGAATAGTACAGGAATTGGAAATAATCTACCTTCACATGTTAATAAGAGGAGGAGAAAAAGCTTTCCACAAAATACTTCTGATCATTGTCCAATTTAGCATAAAAGTATGTGGATACCCCCTAAAGCACACTTAAACAATTAGGCAAACAACTTTTTTAACTCTTTGTAGATAAATGATGCTAGGTGTAAATTATTATTGCTGATCATTTGCTTCTCGTCAATATACTGCATTACTTGAACTTTTTTATAATAAAAGCAATGGAATTTAAAGCCATTGCTCTTGGTTCTAAGATTTATATGTAATTTCCATAACAATATTTTCTGGGTGAACTTTATATGTCTAAAAACACTGTGAATAAAAAATTTAAAAAGAGTTCCGAGTAATCAAACCCTAAAAGTAAGGTTTTTGAGGGATTCCACATTTAAGATGTGGAAGGAAAACATTCATCTATAAAAGGACCTAGGAATTCAAATTGAAGATAAGATAAATACAAAGATTCTTCCTAGAGATAAGATAAATCATTAAGAATATGTTTATTCCATCACTTAATGCAAGATATTTAGAAAAGGTAAAGCATTTCTAAGTGGAATAATAATCAATTGTTAAATTTATTTACCTTTTAACAATAGTCCAGTTCTTTTTTTAACATCTCTACTTCCTAGTATTAAAAAAACAAACAAACAAACCAAACACTAAAACCTTCAACTGATTTGCCCTGGCACTAATAACTGCAGAAGTATTTTTAGTTTTCTTATTAATTCAAATCAAGAATAAAGACATAAACAGACAAATACTAATATACACTGCATTAAACTGGTCTAATTAGGAATTAGATGACTCAATTTTCATTGGTTTCCCATTGTCTCTCATCTCACACATGTGCTTATAAACAATAATCTTTACTTAACATTATATATGAGTTCATTGTAAAATAAACTACATTAATTTTCACAGTATTCATAAAGAAAAAATGAAGTATAAGCTTGAAAAAACTCGCTGAAGAAAGATATTAAAAGAAGTTGTTTTTATATAATTCCCTGGGTATTAAGGCACTGTGTGGGCCAGTTGGACACCCTCACTCAGAAGACTAAGTTAAAATCACTTCTACTGAAATGGAGTAGAATTCTAGAGGCTACAGCTACCTGCACTAAAAGTAGCGAAGCAATTTAGCCATTGGTGGCAAGAACCCTCATTAGCAACCTGGGTTCCCAGGTGAAGGCCATGGGATGCACTTATAATTTTATTAATTTTTTTTTCCCCCAAAGCCCCAGTAGATAGTTGTATGTCATAGCTGCACATCCTTCTAGTTGCTGTATGTGGGACACAGCCTCAGCATGGCTGGAGAAACAGTGCTTCGGTGTGCACCCGGGATCCAGACCAGGGCCACCGGCAGCGGAGCGCGCGCACTTAACCGCTAAGCCACGGGGCCGGCCCCATGGGGTGCACGTAAAAGGAAATAAGTAGCTGGTGCAGACCAGGAGGCAGAGCGCAGCATCTTCTGGGCGTCAGGTTTCTATTCCAGGCGACGTGAAGATGCCAAGGGAAGCCCACTATAGACATCTAGGATGGTAGTGACAGGTGGGAACACTACTGAGAACCAATTCCAAGAGGAAAGGTCAGGAGTTATGTGCTGAGGCAAAAAAGTATTCTTGGCTACAGATAAAGCCTGAGAACCAAAAAATAGCCACAATACTTTGTTGTCTTATTTTGTATTTGTTAGGCAAAGAGAATCGAAATAAGTAAGGAGACTGTGCTTGAGCCTGTTACCCAGAACGTTATCTCTTTTGAACGGCTTGGCTTGTTTCAGTTCACTTGCTTTCTTCAGCATTTATAGTTCTGTCAAGTATGAATGTAGCTGAACCACTACAGATGAAATGTAAGAGGGCCGGCCCCGTGGCTTAGCGGTTAAGTGCGAGCGCTCGCCTGCTGGCGGCCCAGGTTCGGATCCCGGGCGCGCACCGACGCACCGCTTCTCCCGCCATGCTGAGGCCGTGTCCCACATACAGCAACTAGAAGGATGTGTGCAGCTATGACATACAACTATCTACTGGGGCTTTGGGGGAATAAATAAATAAATAAAATTATTAAAAAAAAAAAAAGAAATGTAAGAGCTCATGTTCCCAATAACCAGGAAATCCAGAGGTCTAGGTGACCCCAGACACCCTACGCATGAGGAGACAAGGCCCTAAGCAGTTACATGAATTGAATATATTTAAAACTAGTAGATTATGAATTCAAAGCGCTAATATTAATATTATAGTGTTTATTCTAATAATATACATATGTCACAGTGACTATAAAACATAACACCAAATCATATAGTAGTGAAAACATAAATGTACACAAGTAAGCAGTCAATGAATAAGTAAAGATATTTCCTATAGATTATCACAGAAAATAAATGTCCACACGGGTGATTTTCTCATTTGAGAACTGATCAATTTCATTCATCAAAAGTCTAGATTTCAATTCATTTCTATTTAGGCATAAAATAAGATGCTTCTTAACATTTATAGGTTCTTGGTGTTGGAAAGAATTTCAAAAATCACCAAACCGCCTTTCATATTTGGTTTTAAGTTTGGAAAGCAACCACAAAGCTCCATGGCTCTTCCTTACCATTGTATTCCCTGGGTTAGTAAGGGATGCTGCAGCTCACATAAAAAGAAGAAACACTCACACAAGAAAATGAATGAATCCCCAGTGATGCCTCTACTAAGGATCCATTCTATAAAATGAGTCCATTTCCGAGAGACATTCCCAGTTTTGAATCTCATTGGAACCAGGCAGCATCAAGGTTAGTGCCAATAATAGTCTCCACCTGCTTCTCAACCCACCAGACCCCAAGTATCCATAGTCAAACCATGCTTTATGTACTTTATATTCAACCACCACAGCGTAAGCTTCCCCTCCCCCTCCCCCACTCATCATGCCCACAACTGTGCCCGGCACTTGGATGGATGGATGGATGGATGGATGGATGGATGGATGGATGGATAAGCGAATAAGTACATAAAATTTTCCTCTCTTGTTCCACTATAATTCATAGGACTTATTCAATTATCAGGGTAAAGTCTTTATCTCCTCTGGGGAAATATTGTCATTCTTTTTCTTGTTTAAAACTTACTAAATATCTGTAGCTGACGAGTTTCTAATCATAATAAAAAACCAAAAGATATCATAATTTAGGTAGCATAATTCCAGATCTGGGATTCAAAGAAAAACATCTAGTCATGATTTCACGGGGAAAACGTAGTGAAAAATTAGCATCTTCTAAATGTTACCATCTATGTTAGCCCTGTACGTGCCTATCAGAATGAAAAGGAATTAAGATTCGAGTTAGGGCTGGAGTTGATGCTTCAAAAGTTTAAAAAAAAAAAAAGAGCTGGACTTGAGATTTAAAAATGTGGTTGAAGGAAGATCTATGATATACCTTCAAACGAAGTACAGTTCTGTTAAAGTGAGGCATGAGTGACTTTACAACCAAAGAAAATGTAGAGTATTAAATGCCCCTTTTGTTTATGTTGATGAAAATGCACCCAGGGCCTGTGGGTATACAGACTGTAATAGAAGTCATTTCAACAACTACCTGCCAGTTTCACTCTCACTTAGCAGGAGAGGTGTGTCTCAATTAGAAGGTTCCTGCCAGTACTTCCTCATACTTCCTAGGCAGCTGTTTCGAAATTCGGGAGTTGCAGACAGGTAGGAAGGAAAACTCCTTACCCCCCCGCAGATAGCTGAGAGAGAAAGTGTGGGTTTGTACTACTCACGGCTCTGCCTGGAGGCTCCTGTCCTCAGCCACGTAGTTAGAAGGAATATAGCCCTGCAGTTGCTGGCCGGAGCCGTCTGCCCTTCTCTCCAAGTGCCTGGCGAACCACCAGCCCTCGTGGGAAGTGTCCAGGACTTGGAGCTTGTCGCCCGCGCGGAAGCTCAGGTCCTCTGCAGTCCGAGCCTGGTAATCAAACAGTGCCACAAAGTAGCGGCTTCTCTCGGGCTCCCGCCTCTGTGGCCGGGGAGCATCAGGGGAGGGGCGGGCCCCTGGGTTCTCAATCACTACCGGCTTGTCTGCCTCCCGGGACAAGCAGGGGAGACAGGGCTCCAAGTACCCCCGGAGCCTCAGGCAGACGTTGCCCATGGTGCCCTGGTGGGGAGGAGGAGAGAGTGGCTTCTCCTTCTCCCCTTAGTCTCTGCAGATCCACGTTCTCTTCCTCCACCAGGCGACTTTGAAATCAGCACCAACTCACCAGGCTTTGGTGAGTGTGCAAAGCCCTGTTTTGCAACAGTCCGGCAGACCTGGCCGCGGCAAGTCCTGCTTGGAGAGACTCACCGGCTTGCTTTCTGTGGCCGTGGCTGCTGCCCCGGAGCTCAAGAGAGTGAGAGCTGAACAGCTGCTCGGTGGGAAGATGCCTTTTCTTCTTGTCTGCTTAGGAATCCCACAACAAAAATAAAAATCAGAGGGCTTTATTTAGACAAACGTCTGAGAACAGAAAAGAGTCGTCTTTGCCTTTTGTCCCAAGGAAAAGTTAACAAGAGAAAGGTGTTAACTCCAGGTAAGATCTCCACGTCTTGCTTTCCCCAGGAGCTCTCTCCCTGCTTCAAGCCTGGCTCTGTAGTTTGATCAGTCCTGACCCCCACTGCTCTTTCTTTTTCGCTAATGAATAACCAACCAGCGGACGCTATTGCCTTTAACATCCTGAGCTATGAACCGACTGTGATAATTTCTCCTTACTTCCTGGTTTCTTTTTGTCTGTGATCTAAATGCGATTCCCGTTCTCTCTACCTCTCCCTTCTCCCACACCCAAGAGAGACCAGCGCCCTCACCAGGGAGCCAGACTCTTCAAGCAGCTGCCAAAACCATGCTCCCGGACAAACAGGCTAGCCCAGGTAGCTTTTTGTCTTGCCACGATCCCAGCACAGAAATTAAGGCCAGAGATTTTTTTTCCCCACAAAGATGAGTAGGGTTGTTTTGCCACCGCCAGGGGAAATAAAAAGGCAAATGCAAGTGTTTAGGTATTTGTTACCAGACAAAGGGCAATTGGGAAAGAACCATTGAGTCCCTACCTTTTTTCGTCACCATGAATAGATATGAATAGCTTCAAAGTATATTTACAGTCTGGAAAAATACGAGAGCAGCTGACTAAAACGCTAAGAACCCAAAACACTGCTTTTTCCCACAGAGACATTAATTTCCCATCTCTCAGGTACTATTTCTGAAACACACACACGCACACACGCACACACAGACTAGGTGATCAGAGGAGAGAAAGAGTGGAAGGGCTATGTGTGTGCTGTTGTGGAGGCTCTTTCTGTTCAACTTCAACCTCCAGGTCCACACTATTTCTTACTATTGTTGTTGGCAGGAGCTCAGGAACTAATGAAGTGAGATCAGGACAGCGATCCTGACAGGCAGTGGGTCTTGCTCTGTTTTCTCTAGTTCAGGGCAGCCATCTCACAAATGTGTGCCCTGGATCCCAAGAACACCTGGGCAATGACTTTGAGAAAGAACAGGAATTGATTAAAAAGTTTCTGTCTTAAAACAATCTCTCTAAATGTTAGTGGAGCCTTGAACCTGGCTACTTGGCCCAGTACAATCTCAAAATTCCTGTTCTTTCTCAAACAACCAGGCATTTTTAGTAATCAGAATAATCAAACTCAACAAAAAAAAAGAAGAAGGAAAGAAAACCACAGAACCATGCTGCTATTACCTTGTACCAAAATCAGGCATTCCTGGTGGACAGATCAACTGGTTAGAACAAGATGTCATGTCACGCTCCCAGGTTTCTCCAGTCATCTTCACAGTTAGAGTAGAAGTATCAATTTGGCAGGAATAGAAAAGCCAAAAGCTGAGCCAGTTTTATTTATTTGTGATAAGGGACATAAAATGTAATTCCATATATAAAACAGAAGAGAAAATAGCAATTATATAATACTGAGAAGCAATAGAATATTTTGTTCTAAACACAATATTAACTGTAAAAGTGTAGGATTGTATTAACGCCCCTAAGCAGAGGCATGGATGCTAATGTCTTTCCAGAGACATCTACATGATCTAGAAATGAAATAAGATTTGGAAGCAATCTTATTATTTGGAAGTGGAGTTTGAGACTTCAAAAATGTGAAGTTTCTAAATTCAACTAGGCCTCCGTTATAGTTATGACAAGGCATTCTGGAAAAAGACAAAGTGGCAGAGCACACTGAGCTAGTGATGAAATTGAAAAAGTGGCCGACCATCCAAAGATGTCAGGTGAGCAATGGCCTGAGAAAGCTGAGCCAAGGAGTGGAGAGAGAAAGGGTTTCCTTGTGTCAATAGCACCAGAATTCTGCAGTCACTCAAGCTTGAAACCTTGCAGTCACCTTTTCCTCTTTTCCTGGTTTCTTTGAGCTAATCAATCACTAAATTCTGCTCAGTCTTCCTTTTCATTTATTCCATGAATTTTTTTTATTCCTTCTTAATGACAGCTGGGTACTGGACAAAAATATAGAAGAATATCCTTCCCTAAACTATTCCAGAGGCCTCCTAACTAGTCTCCCTTTCTCCAGCTTATCCTATCTCTGACTTATCTTGCACACCGCTCTTAGAGCAGTTTTTATAATAGTAACAATGTAGGAGGTGATGTGAGTACTTGTGAGAGCAGCTATCAGTTTTGGAGGCTTTCTATGTGCCAGACACTGTGCTAAGAATGTTATAAATGATATGTCACTCAATTCTCAGAAATTAAAAACAATAATACCTATGAGGAAGGAAGCATATATATATATATATATATATATATATATATATATATTTTTTTTTTTTTTAGAAAAGAAGAAACTGAGGCTTGGAGAGGTTAAGTAACTTGCCCAAGGTCACACAGCCATGGTCACCATGGCTGAACCATGAGTAACACCCTGGTCTCAATCTGACTCCAGAGCCTAAGATCGTAACTCCACAGTGTCCATGACTCTAAAAAAAGCTAATGTCATTCTCCAGTGTAAAATCCTTCAGGGACCTCCAAAACAAATGGAACAAAACCTAAACTCTTCAGCAGGACACACAAGGCCCTGCTAACTCTTACCCTCGCGTCCCTTCACTCCTGCACACGCGCCCTGTGATGCAGGTCCACCAAGCAACCAGCTGCTCCTGAGGCCGGAGGCCCTCTTTCCTGCTGCACCTTTGCTTGCTCCTCTACTTGCTCCGCCCGTGACTTCCCTGTGATTTTTCCAGGCTGGGTTCAAGAGGCACCTTCACTGCCATAATAGATTACTGGCCCCTACTCTGTGCACCCCCGACACGTGGCACACACTTCTGCTTGGTTGCCTACGGAATTCCACTTGGTTCCCTTACTTGTTTGCTTTCCCCAGGAGAGTAAAATTTCCTTCTCTGAGTCTTCAATGCCTTTACAACGTCCAGTATGTAAGTAGTAAACATTCAAGAAGTATTTGTAGAAGGAAGGAAGGAAGGAAGGAAGGACAGGGAAGGAAGGAAGAAAGAAAAGGGAAGGAAGGAAGGAAGAAAAGGGAAGGAAGGAAGGAAAGAAGAAAAAAAGAAGGAAGGAAGGAAGCAACGAAGGAAGCAACAAAGGGAAAGAAAGAAGCCACTGGGGTGAGATAAACACTTGTGCAAGTATTCACAATTGAGAGCAAAAGTTGTTAGCGTGAAAAGTGCTGGGAGCACAGAGGAGACAGTGACTATTGCCTCTCAGTCCCCTTCTTTCCTCTCTTGTTGTTTCCTGAAAGTTGGATTCCTTTGCCAGCTTCCTCATCCAGTTTTCCTGCCTACAGCCCCTCTCTCTCCCATCTTTATAAAAGCAAACTGCCACCACATTAATCTTAAATCACTCTCCTGCACAACAACTTTCAACAGATCTTCATTGCCTGGAAGATACGGCTTGGAATTCAAGGCTAAAGAATTTGTACTTCATCCGATCCTTATCAGATGTACTCTTTCAACATCCTCCTTCCATTACTGCCTTACATTATCCTTCCACTAGCCAAATTGGTGTACTGTGTGTGTCTCCCAATATGTCTTGTCCGTCCTCACCTCTGATCCTGTCTCCTTTGCCATTCTTTTGCTTGGGATTCCTTCCCCTCCCAATAGACTCTAGCCTGCATTTCGAGGTCTGAATAAAAATCCCACACTTCCTTTAGGCCTTCCTTGTCCATTTCTGCCAAAATAATCTTTCTCTTCCTTGAATTTTTCTCGGTCCTGCAACCTGCACACCCAACACACACACAACATTAAATGAATTTAACCATGCTCCCGTGTCTGATTTGCTGAATACTGCAAGAGAAAACCCCACAGCTATTCATTTTTATAACAGGACAAATTAATGATCTCTAACTCCTGCTAAGCCCTTCGCACTGCTCAACATTCTTTTATGTTCCAGTCTGATCAGCTGCCTTCTCTTTATTTTCTCATAGCACTATTCCAAATCGTCCATCATTCTTCTCAAGATCTCTGCAGATACCCTCTTTTTCTGATGATGACCTTGTCATAGAAATTCACAGAAATTCCAAATCTATTTGACATTAACCAATTCGATTTCTGTTTCTTGCATCAAAAAATGTATTTAGGAGTCAGCCTGGTGGCGCAGTGGTGAAGTTCACACACTCTGCTTTGGTGGCCCAGGGTTTACAGGTTTGGATCCTGGGCATGGACCTACACACCGCTCATCTAGCCATGCTGTGGTGGCGTCCCACATACAAAACAGAGGAAGATTGGCAGGGATGTTAGCTCAGGGACAATCTTCCTCAACCAAAAAGAGGAAGAGTGGCAAAAGATGTTAGCTCAGTGCCGATCATCTTCACACACACACACAAAAAAAGTATCTATATCTGCAAATCCTTGCACTTTCTTTCCTCCTTGGACAGAAATTTCGACTTGCCTACCCAATGTCCAGTTTCTTTTTCCCTACTAACAGAACCTTAGTTTTATAGAAGAAAACAACTCGAGACTATATTTCTCAGCCCTCCTTAAAGCTAGAAGTAGCCAATAAAAAAATAAGCAGAAGTCACTGGGTGGGGTTTCAGGAAAGTAGCTTAAAGGAGGCAGATTCAGCTGGGAGGTCTACTCTTTTTCCTTTCCCTCTTTTCTCTTTTCTCTTACCTGGAACTCACTTGAGATGGCTGTACCTCCATATGGACATCTTGGACCATAAGCTGACCTTAAAAATGTAAAGAGCAAAAAGATGAAAAGGAACTTTTGTCCCAGCAGTACCTACCTTCAGACTTGCTTATAATATGGGAGACAAATTATCTTCTGTGTAAAGTATAATTACTTTGACTTTTATTATATATACCTAAAACTAATCCTAACTGATATGCTTTTAATGACGGGAAAGGTAGATCTCATGCCTGTGTTCTTCATGTTATTCCCTGTGGGGTCTGATTCCATTAATCAGCTCTCCTCTTGCCTTTCTTGGTAATGCCTTCCTCAAAGCCTATAGTCAAGCACAAGTCTCTCAAGCATTAAAAAGAAAAGAAGATAAAAAGAAAGAAAGGAAAGAAAAGAAAAGGAGAAAAAAGGAGAAAAATGATAAATCCTTTATCCTACTGTAGGTACCACCCTGTCTCTCTCCTTCTTTCTTCAGCCACATGTCTCAAAGAAATAGTGAATGTTTCCTTGTTCCCTTTTTTCTCTTCTGTTTCCACTCATAGACCGCAATCTGGCTTTGATTTGTGTGATCTGCCTCACACCACATCATTGAAATTGGCCCACCTGATGTCACCAATACCTTGACATTTGCCAAATCAAATCACTCCTTTTCCATCCTCATTCCATTTGACCATTCTTCACTCTCTGACAAAGATAGTTATTCTAAACTTTCCACAGTGCTGTCGTCTTGATTTTCTCCTTTATCTGACAATCCTTCTCAGCATCTTGCAGGTTGGTCTTCCTCTATCCATCCCTTAGAGTTGATGTTAACTGGGAGTCTTGGCTGGAACACTTGACTTGACTCTTTTCTTCCTCTATACACACTAGTGGGTGGTCATGACCTCTGCATCTATGGCTTCAGCTGCTAATAACTCTCAAACCTCCACCTCCACTCCAGGCTGATCTGCTGAGATCCCAACCTATATAGTCGTAGCCTATGTATACAATGTCCCTCAGGCACCTCAATTTCACATTCAACAGATCCATAATAACATTCATTATGATTCTCTCAAAACCTTTCATTTTTGTATATTCTTTGCCTCAATGGAATCATGTCAGATTTGGGGCTGGCCCGGTGGCATAGCGGTTAAGTTCGCGCACTCCGCTTCAGCAGCCTGGGGTTCACAGGTTCGGATCCTGGGAGAGGACCGACGCACCACTTGTCAAGCCATGCTGTGGCGGCATCCCATATAAAGTAGAGGAAGATGAGCACGGATGTTAGCCCAGGGCCAATCTTCCTCAGTAAAAACAGGAGGATTAGCAATGGATGTTAGCTCGGGGCTGATCTTCCTCACACAAACACGAAAAAAAAACCAATAAGAGAAATATTAAAAAAAAATAAATCATGTCAGATTAGAACCTTAAGTAGCACCCTAAACTCCTCTTTTTTCCTTACCCCCTATAGCTGATCAGTGAACAAATCCTATGAATTCAAACTTTTTAACATCTGCTCTCTTTATCTGCTTCCTCTGATACTGCCTTAACTCAAGACATCTTTGACACTTTCCAACTCTTTAATAATCCCCAAACCGTTGATCTTCCTCTCTCCAGTCCCATTCTCCCCCAACCATCTTCCTCTGTAGGCAGAGAGACCTTACTAGAGTATAAACTTGCGCATATTGCACCTTTTAAAGTGCTTTAATGAAAAGAAGAATAAAGTGGGAGTAATCAGTCTACCTGACATCCAGCATGTTACGTAGCTACAGTTATCAAGACCATGTGGTATCACAGAGGACTAGACACATAGATCAATAGAACAGAATAGAGAACCCAGAAAAAGACCCACACAAATATGCCCAAATGATTCTGGACAAAGGTGGAAAAGCAATTCAATTGAGGAAAGATAGCCTTTTACAACAAACGGTGCTGGAGCAATTGGCACCCACAGACAAAAAAAGGAACCTTGACCTAAGTCTCACACCTTATACAAAAACTAACTCAAAATGAATGATGGCCTGGAATGTAAAATGTACAACTATAAAACTTTTAGAAAAAAATGTGAGAGAAAATCTTCAAGATCTAGAGCTAGACAAGGAGTTCTTAGACTTAACACCCAAAGCACTATCCACAAAAGGAAAATTGATAAATTGGACTTTATCAAAATTAAAAATTTTGCTTTGCAAAAGATCCTGTTAAGAGGATGAAAATATAAGCTACAGACTGGGAGAAAATATATAAAGCATGCAAATCACATATCTGACAAAGGACTAATATCTAGAATGTAAACAACACTTCAAAGTCAACAGTAATAAAATGAAATATCCAATTTGAAAATGAGCAAAAGATATGAATAGACATTTAACTAGAGAAAATATACAGATGGAAAATAAGCACATGAAAAGATGTTAAACATCATTAGCCATCAGGAAAGGCAAATTAAAACCATAATGAGATATCACTAGACACCTATCAGAATGGCTTAAATAAAAAATAATACACCACCAAATGAGGATGGTAAGGATATGGAGAAACTAGATCACTCATACATTGCTGATGGGAACGTAAAATGGTACAATCTCTCTGGATAACAGTTTGTCAGTTTCTTATGAAACTAAACATGTGACTACCATATGAAGCAACAATTGTACTATTGGGCATTTATCCCTGAGAAATGAAAACGTGTGTTCACACAAAAACCTGTACACAGTGTTTATAGCAACTTTATTCATAATAGCTCAAAATGGAAACAACCAGATGTCCTTCAAAGGGTGAATGGTTAAACAAACTGTGGTACATACATACCATGGAATACTATTCAACTACATGGACAAACTACTCATATACACAACAACCTGGATAATCTCCAGGAAATTATGTTAAGTAAAAAAAAGCTGGTCTCAAAAGAGTTATTGTTGTATGATTCCATTTATGTAACAACATAACACATCTTGAAATGACAAAATTATAGAAATGGAGATTCCATTAGTGGTTGCCAGAGATTAAGGGGCTGGAGGTGAGAAGGAAGTGGCTGTGACTATAAAAGGACAACACGAGGAATTCTTGTGATGATGGAAGTGTTCTGTGTCTTGTCTGTATCTATATCAATATCTGGGTTGTGATATTGTGCTGTAGTCTTGTAAGATGTCATCATTGAGGGAGGCAATGGGTCCATAAGATCTCTCTGTGTTATTTCTATCAAATACAAATCTACAATCATCTCAAAATTAAAAGCTTAATTTAAAAAAATTACTCTTCAGTGGCTATCATTGCCTTGAGAGAAAGGCCATATTTAAGACGGCATGCAAGGCCCTCCATCATCTCACTCCTGCCTAACTCCAGTCTATTCCACTCTATGCCAGTTACAGTTCTTGGGCAAACTAAGAAACCAACTCTGGCTAACTTGTGCTGAAAAAGAATATACTGAAATAATTCAAGTGGTTCTCAGAATCAACAGGAAAGCTAAAGGACAAACCTTGGAAAGCCAGCAGGAATAAACGGAAGCTGTGTGGCCAGAACCCTGCCCAGAGTCTTGCCACGAGGACAACCAGTTAGTGAGAGACTACCACCATCAAGGGACACTGGGCACTGCCACTGGCTCCCCCACTGGCTCTACCACCAGCTCTACTACCACTGAATACTAGATGATACTGTACCCTCCAGAGGGTCTCACCCCGACTCCAGCTGCCAGGGTTCAGAGAGAGCTTTCATAGTGGAAGATGGGACTCTGCCTCCCCAACTCACACAGTGGCAGATTCCTCATACATAGAAAAGAAACATCCTAGGAAGCCATTAAAAATCAAAATCAAAATCTCCACCACGTTAGTTTTCCTCCAAACTCCTGCTCTGGATCCACATAAGTCTTCAAGTCCCCCAGTGTGCTTTGTTTCTTCACACCTGTTAACCTAGCTCAAGCAAAAGGGCTGGTATGCCTTCCCCCAATTCCTCTCCCTTTTCCTACCCTTAGTGTCCTCCAACTTATTTACCAGATAAATATGGGGACTTGTTTATCTTTTAAGAGTCAGAAAAAGTGTCTCTCTTTATTCTTTCCTGACCACTTTATTAAATAGAATTAACTACCTCCTCATTCATGCCCCTCACCATACCCTATTCCCATTTCTATCATTTATCTCACATCTCTCTCACCCAATTCATTCTAACCTCTTTGCACACTTATTGTAGCCTTCTTTTGTTTCCAATACTGATACAATGCCTAACATCTAATAAGTACTCAATAAATACATGTTGAGAGAAAACAAATGGACATCATTCATCTAAAACATAGCTTGTAATATCTTAAGTAATTTAATATCTGTTTATGTGTAATTGTGTTGTTTTCCCCAAGCACATTGCTTTATCCTTGAAGATAAGTCTATGTCTCATATTTCTTTCTATCTCAAGGAGAATCTAGAATGCCGTCCTATGCATAGGGAATCTCCCTGCTTTCACTCTTGCTTTGCCACAATCTATTCTCCAAACGGCAGCCAAAATGATCTTTAAAAATATAAATGGGGGGCTGGCCTGGTGGTATAGTGATTAGGTTTGCACACTCCACTTCAGCGGCCTGGGGTTTGTAGGTTTGGATCCCGGGCGTGGACCTACACACTGCTCATCAAGCCACACTGTGGCGGCATCCCACATACAAAAAAATAGAGGAAGATTGGCGCAGATGTTAGCTCAGGGACAATATTCCTCAGGCAAAAAGAGGAGGATTGGCAACAGATGTTAGCTCAGGGCCAATCTTCCTCACAAAAAAATAATAATAATAAATATATATATTTATATATATAAAATAATATATGTATGTAAAAATCAGATTTGTGTTTTTCAATTCACTACCCATTCACTTAAAATAAATTCCAAACTCCTTATCTTTAGGTATAAAGCTCTGCCAGCCTGTATGCAGCCAACCCCTTCTGCTTCATCTAACATTTCTCCTCCTTTGGCTCTCCATGGTCCAGCCTCGGTGGACGCATTTCTGTTCACCAAGGGAACAGCCAAGGTCTTTTTCTGACCAGTAACTTTTTACTCACCATTCTTCCAGCCAAGAACACTCTTGTTCAGACCTTTCATGCAGATGGATCCTTAAGTTCTCAGCCTAGATAATATGCCCCTAAAGAAGTTATTTTTAACCAGTTTATGTCAGGAAAACTACTGAAACAAACATGTGTTTCATCTCTCTTTGCATGTGTTGTGGGTTGACTTGGGTCCCCCAGAAAGATATACCTCAGGATATGACCTTGTTTGGAAATAGGATCTTCTTGACAAAATTCAGAATCTTCCTTTGGCTCTAATATAGCCTGGAACCTTGGGATCCTTTATCTGTTTCATCCTAGTCTTCATCAATCCCTCATTTGGTCATGTCCAGTGGAACCAAACACTAGCGTGACACTAGGAGAGATGACAAGAATCTGTTAGATGAGCTAAAGGATATGAAATATGTTATGGAGAGCCTAAGTTATATACAGAAGAAAATGACAGTGATAATGGTGATGATGATGATAATGAAGCAATAGCCTTAATATTTGAAGCAGACAGTAACAACTTAATTCTACATTATCCCAATTTTCTCAGCCAAGGAGTATAATGTTCAGAGCAGAAAAAGAAGACCAGACATATCTGATTGAAACTTGAAATTTAAGAAAAGGCTATGATTATTAGAAGCCAACATGGACTCAAAAAGAAAAAAAAGATGTCAAATTAACCTCAATTTCTTTTTCCATATAGAACTGCTGTTATAAGGGGAAATTCTTTCACTTAGAGCAGCACTTAGTAGATATCGAAGCAAATGCTATGTTTCACCACAGCTGGTCGTAATCCGCTAAAACTTTGAAGGACATGAATTTTGAGGAGCCCTCGCATGCCAGATCCTGACTGTCCATAACTGAAGCACCTTTCCTGACCAATGACAGTGGACTACTTTAAACATCAGCCAACCCTGAGCACTAAACCCCTTCTGTCCTATCCAGAAGGTGTATTTTCAATACTTAAAGAGCAGAAACAGGAAACCCCATTTCTCACATTTCAGAAGTCTTGACTTTTCCCTTCCATAAACCACTCAGTGAATTTCTTTACTGATATGAGTTCCTTTTTTTGCAGGTAAATCAATTCAGCTTTGGAAAAGAAAAAAACTCTTCAAAGCTCTTTGTTTCATTCTTTGGCACTATCGAAGACATGAAATAGGCATAATATATCTGGATTTCAGCAAGATACTGAAAAAATGCTCTAGAGATATCTGCAAGGGAGATCAGATAAAGAATTTGCTTTCCAAAAATGGAGCTAGGTATCCATGATTCACCCAGGTGGATTGTCTTTGCCTATTAAATAGATACTTGATTAATCAAGGTTTTCAACTATCTAGCAGCAAAATTATTTTAGTAATCCTGAGGATCCTCTCCAGTCTGTTAGAGACCATCACAATTCCCCAAAATGATAGAAAACCAAAGCACCTGGAAGTCTCTGCTTGTTTTTTGTTTTTTTTTCTTAAGCCCTTCTTTTTTGATATTTTGACAAGCTTCAGATAGAAAATTTGTGGCTGGGTAGACTGAACATGAGCATGTATATTATTAAAGTATGATTCTCACTGTTAATCAGGTAAGTATCTTGGCTAATTCCAAACTCCATGTGCAAAGTAAGATTAGCAGAGCCATGCCTCTGTTGGGATTTAACTCCTGTCAAAAGATTAATTCTTACTTAATATTGCCATGGGAAAGATTTTTTAAATGTACTTTAGATAATAGTAAAGTTAGGTAGAATCACAACTGGCTGAAGAAATGGACCCAAATAACATTGCTTGTTAACTGGTGGCCTCTGGATGGGGGTCTCTCATGTACTGCCACAGAAAGGCAACATGGCTTGTGGGGGAGATTTCCTGCTCCCTTGGCACTTTTTGGCCCTGTGATCTTGGATAAATTATTGACTACTTAGCCACAGTTTCTTCATCTGTAAGATGCTGACAATTTCTTGACAGTAATATGTACCTCCTAAAGTTGTTATGAGAACTAAATGAGAAAATATTTAGCTCACTGTCTAGGATATGGTAGGTGGTTTCACCAAACCAAGTGGGTTTGCCTCCTGGCAAGTTAAATAATACTCTACACCAGTGGAGGTTGTCTCACAAGTAAAGTGTATTTGTAGCAAATAGGAGACCATGAGGAATCATTTCCAAAGTCAATGGCATCCCTGAACAAAGGGAAGCAAAGACCTTTTATTTTGGATAGGGAATGAATATTCAAAAGGGAGAGGGGAGTTTTCGCTTGCACAGGGTCAACTGGAAAACATGCTTCCATAGACACTGCAGGTTACTGTAATGAGGCCTCAGCTCCTCCTGGAGAGATCTTAGCATTAAAAATAAGGCAAAGGTCGTGGGCGTAGTCTTGTGGTGAGGCTTGGTCTGGTTCAGGGTCGTGGGTGGTTGCTTCTCCTTAACATAACAAAAAGGGAAAAAAACAATTTGGAAAAACAGTTAAATGCTTTCAATCCCACCCTTGAGGTCCTCGGGGCACCTAGTCAGAGACAGATGTGCAATAAATATTAGTTCTTATTGTGAAAATATGTAACTGGGCCATGCTGGGGTACCCCTGCCCTCTCCGTGTACCACTGAGAACAGTTTTAGGAAATTATCACAATCTCAGCTCATTCCCCTCCTCAAAAGAAAAGCAAAATGCACATCAAATATCCAACTCCAAAAGCATTGCCACATGTATAGCTACTACTATGGTTCTGTGAGTACATAAAAGAGACAGTTACATTGCACTCTGCACAGGAAAATATCCTTAAAAATCCCTTTTAAACATCCCTGCTTTCCCCTAGAATTTCTCTCCATAGGACTACTATCCTATCCATCATTTCTTAATCCTCAGCCTCCCCAACTGTCCCTCTTTCCCCATCTCTCTTCATTCCTTCATTTGCATATTCCTTTCAGGAATTATCAATTTATTAGTTTGTATGAGCTAAAATAAAAATTATACCTGCACTACCCCCAGTAGATCAATTAAGTATGTTTCAGTCCTATATTTTTTTATTAAGATTTGCTGTCAAAAGATTCCAAAATACCAAAATGCATTATATAATTTTAAAGGATAAAATAATTTTATAGTACACTAGAATGCTTTTGTTCATGTCTACTAGAATGCCAAAGTAGATGGATGCTTGTGGTAGGTTGAATATTGACCACAATATGTTGTTAGTCAGATGCTATCCTCCAAGGGGCGGTCACCTCATACCAGGGCAAGAAGGGGCTCTAATGTCTGGGAAATACTTTTTAAAATATGTGTCTCTGCCTTGTAAGAGTGTTACAAACTCTGACACCTCCTACTTTTTGCAGGTTTCCCTTTTCCCAGAACTCTTTTGGCTCCAAAGCAGTAGATGTGCCCTAGCCCCATGGGCAGGGTGGAGGAGTCTCTTTCTTGCTCTTGCTTATGTGGGGGAAGAGGGAAGAGCCCCCTCTGCCCTTTTCCTTAAGGTTCTTATGGCTGACCAAATAATTAACAAGACAGGTTAGCAGGAGAAAACAATACCAAGTTTAGTAACATGTATACATGGGAGAAACCAGGGACACTGCGTTTCTCAACACAATAGCAGAAATTCTCGTCTTAAATACCATGTTCAGCCGACAAAGGAGGATGTTGGGGGTGAGGGGAGTCAGTTACAGGAGATTACCACTAAAGCACTGTAAACAAGAGTAAGGTTATTATGCAGATTTAAAGCCTTACTTTCCACATTGATAAGTTTCTAGAAATGAGGTCATCCCCCCTCTTCCCAATACAGAGAGGGAGATACCTTTACACATGGAGATTTCCCTTATAAATGTAAATGTTTGTCTGGCAACTCATTGCAGGGCCATCCAGAGAATGTGGCCAGAGAGACAGAACTTCTGATAAGATGTGCTTGTTGGTGCATTTCCTATTGTAACATCTATTTTACATTATGTTACAGCGATCAGATAGATGATCTGTTCCAGGAAGGAGTTACTACGTCAAATTCTTTAGGCAGTTAGTGGGGAGGTCAAATGTCCGTCAGAGAAAACAATCAAGGTAAAGAGATATATTTCAGGGTGGCCAAATCTTGATCTCTCACACTTACAATACAGAAGGGCCTCTGAAACCTCTGAGAATAGGTCTGTATGAGCCATGTGGGTTGACAGCACCATTAGCAAGTAGATTGTGGGTGTGATCCACAGCTTCTCAGTTAACGAGAGAGGTTGGAACATAGAGAAGAGAAACCTATCCCAGATTCGCATGTGGGAAAAGGGGGCAGTTAGAAAAAAGAAGTGACATCTAAACGGAGACTTGAAGAAAGAATATGAGTTAACCAAGTGAAAGTTAACCAAGTTAACCAAGTGAAAAAGGGAGTGAAAGATAGAAAGTGTCCCAAGTAGAAGGAAGGTGAGTGTAAAGACTCAGAGGCAACAGAAAAGTTGATGTGTTTTAATAACTAAAAGCCAATCTCACTTGGTATTCCAAGAAGGTCTTATCCAGGTACAAAGCAGGCTCAACTCTGCTTCATTTCTCACATCAAACAAGAAAAGATTTAGCCTAGGAGTCCTGTAGATAGTCACAGAAACTCACTGGGGCTTTGGGCTACTTTTTGTCCCTCTCAACTTTGACACAAAGTGCAGCTGAATGGCATCAACATTCACAAACCTATCTAGCCCAGTTGCTTCTCAAACTTTAATGTGCATATTGTTAGAAAACAAAATTCAACCAAATAGATTTGAAGATCTAATTGGTTCTAGTAAATGATTCATGAATTGGGCGTCATCCCATATAGTAACTAAAAAGGCACTAGAAAGGTTTTTATAGGCCAAAGGTGGGGGCAGGGAGGGGAGGAGAAGGTATTAGCAAAAGAAAAGAAAGGATTTTTTCAGGCCAGGACATCCTCTTTTGTGGGGAAGGGGTTTTATCATGCAAATTACCTCACTAGTGCTAGTCAGGAAATTTCAGATTAACTGTTTGAAGGTCACATTCCAAGGAGGGGCTGAAATTAATTAAGTCTTGGTTTTGCTGTCCCAGGGGCAAAATGAGTCCCTTTCGGGCCTATCATTTCCTTTTTTTTTTTTTTAACAATTACCCCTTCTGATCAAATTCTCAGCCTGAGAGAAGTCATCAAAACTTAAGGCATTAGTGCCACTCTCAGCTATAGTTTTGTAGTTGTCTCAGCTTTCATTGATCCTCTGTGTGATATTCACAAGCCTCAGCTTCAGAGTCAGAAATTTTTAGTCAGTCTGTGTCTTCATTCCTTTTCTAATGTTCCAGTCTTAGGGAGATCATTTGCTTGGCAATTAGTGGCTGTAAACATACATTTGAAGCTTTTGAAAGACTACAATACACCAAGGGGATTTTTATTATAACTATAAGCAGAATAATTCCTAATGTTTGGAGTGCACTTCAGAGCTATGGTCCCCAAGGCCCAAACCAATCAAAATCAAATAAGTCAATGAAAGACCTCATTGAAGGAGTCAGCTTTTTAAGCCAAATGGCTTGCTCTGTGATCTGATGAAACGGAGTTTCAACCTCCCCAGAAGTTTTGATCCAGGTACAGCAGGTGGTGTTTGCCGCAGCATAGACACCTCCTTGTCAGCTGAAAGATAATCAAGCGATATCCTATAATCAAGAACAACTTTGACCAGAGTCCAAAGATTTTTGCTGAGCGGCTAATGTCTTATCAACAGAACCTGCAATACCTTCAAGAGTTAAGGAGAGGTTTCTTGATTATAGCCTCATTTACATTTACCCCTAACCAGGGAAGTAGGGCTCTACTAAGGGAAGCAAACCCTGAATCATGAAAATCATCCTGGAAGGCCCTTTCTAGAACAGTTAGGAGCACAGTTAGATAACCTAAGAGGCATTGCCCAGCTGTGCGCGAGCCATCTAGGCATTCATAGGCCCGAGAAGAAGAATAATCACCACAGATAAAGATAAACCCTGTTGGGACATAAACCATTTTCACAAAGGTGGCACTGTTAAAGGATTAATTCACAAGAATTGTTGCATTTGCCCCTTCAAACCAGGGTTTAGTTAGATTTTCTCTTAGCCTGAAATAAAAGGTTGCTCTAAATTCCAGAGGTTACCTCCCTTGGCAATGGCCTGGGAGATAAGGATAATGGCATTATCTTTCCAGGTCAATGCCAGAGTAAAGGAAAGAAAGAGGGAAAAAAAGGCTTTCATGTTTAGTTAAAGTATGAAGTCTTGATCCATCAACCTGAGTGGAAGCAGTCTATTTGATTCAGAGGTCTCCAGTGTTTGTACAGGACCTGGTGTCAGGGTGGGGCCTTCTTCAGTTGTGAGATCTGTACCCAAGTTTCAAGTCCATGAAGTTTGGCTACCATCTGGGTAGTAAGGAGGTCCTGGTGTAGTCCCTTCCAAGGAGCTTAGTGATTCCAAATCAGAGTCTAGCTTTTCCATTAGTTCTCTCAACCTTGCCTGATTATAGAGGGTGAGAGGGACAGTGATAATTCCAAGAAGTTTGTAAGGTTTTCGTTAAGGCTTGTATGATCTGCCCAGTCAAGTGGATGCCTTGATCACTGGAGATTGTGGAAAGTATACCACAAGTGGGAAACACATGTTCTAACAGTTTCTTTGCCACTGTGAGGGCATCAGCCTTGCAGCAGAGGAAGGCTTCAACTCATCTGGACAACATACATACAATAACGATAACATATTGATGACCCATACTAAGTGGAAATTGAGTAAAATCCAGCTGCACGTGTTCAAAGGGTCCAAGGGAGGAAGTCTGAAGCCTCTGGGGACAAAAATTGGTTTTCTTAAGTGCACTATGGTGAGTGACGGAATGCAAAAAACCAAAAAATGGAGTTTGCCAGGGAGCCAGGCAGAACCAAGTGGCCATCTAGGGTTTCCCATAGCCCTGACTGTTTAATTTACAACCATTGTTCACCCATCTTAATTTCTCTGATTCAGGAGCAGACCGTTGCCATGTTACAAGGACATCAACATGGCAAAAATCTGGCAATAAAGGGTTATTTTTTGCAGAATCAAAATGGACTTAATTCACATGTGACACAATCTTTATAGATTCTGTTGCTGCTGCCTTTGCATAAAGTCAGCTAGGACATTTCTCCAATCTCCAGGACATATCAGATTTCTAGGAATTTCACACAATTTCTAGAATACTTACATATCTATGCAAATACAACATAAAGAAGGCTTAGTATTACTTTTTATTTGACAGTGCTTCCCATGTAATTTAATATACCAAGTAAGCCTGATTAGTTTAACAAACCTTTTGGAATGTTCCAGGGGCCCTCTGAAAAAATCCAAAGTTACTTCCAGGTTAAAAAGACTCCATTTTTAGAATTTGATTTTGAGAAGTTTGCCAAAGATATCAAAAGGCTTGGACAGTTGATGAAATAGGATCACAAATGAATATGAAATAATTCTTATTTATCTATTAGCAAAACTTAGCTCTTTTAATATTAAGAAGATTCAGTTTTCCTAAGTAATCAAAGACCTGATAAAGAAAGCAAATACAGGAAACATTTCGATAAAACATAAAATCTTTGCTTTTCTTTCATAATCCCTTATCACGATCCGACCAATAGTCCAATAAAACTTTGCCCTATACCAGATAAAAGAAAATTAAGTTCTAGTTTTACATAAGTATACTACTTATATTAAAGCTTAATTTTAAAACCCTTATAATGACAATTTAATTTTTGCCAGCCTGATTACACAAGGAAAAATTCTCTCTCTCTTTCTTTCTGTATATATTTAGTTTGTCCTTAATTTTTTTCCTTCCCATTCCGAAATAACCAAAAGTTTTAGTTTAGATAAAATTAGTCTCATTTTCCTTAACAAAAATACATGGTCATTCTTTATACCCCTTCTCACCAAATACACATTCTACTTTCCTTGCATACAGAATTGTTTCCTCTATTATTTCTATAGTTGTTTTAATTACATATATTAATTAGAATTATTAACCCTTAGAAGCCTTAATTTCTATCGAAAACTAAGAAGTAAGCAATTGTGAACTGTCTTTTATATTAGCATTCCGTGGATTGACAGATTTATAAATACTTTTTATAATTTCTAGAAATGTGCTTTGTTTATGGAAAATTTTTCAGTGTGGCATAAAACATGTTTACTAAATATCTTTAAGTTTCTCTGCAATAGGAAGCCAAAAGTGGATAAACCTATGTTCCATAATTGATGTTTCACTATTTTATCTTATTTGTAAATGATCTAGATATTTAATAAATTTTTATTATTTAATTTAGCCTAGCAAAACTGTAAAGTTTCAGGTTACCAAAAGTTTGGGGGAAACTATTTAAGAAGTTCAACTAAAAACTTTTATGTCACTTATACTTATTTAAATCGTTTGCTCCCAACGATTATGTTTAGATTACACAGGAAAACTTCATGAGACATTAGACAAAATCAACTATCGTTCTAGGTTATTTGTTGCTGACAAATTTTGTAACAGAGATAACATGGATTAGTAGTAAACCCAGGTACAATAAAAGTTGTTTATCTCCATTTTATTCAATGTTGATAAATTTAAAGATGTCTGTTTTAATTAATCCAATGAACTTAAACTAGCTTGTATTTACCAAAGATTATCCCAGATTACATGAACTTGAAAATCATTTGAGTTAGTTTCCGTATTTCTGAGAACTTTAGAATGAGAAATCCTTAGAAGTGCTTGAACTTTAGCCCAAATAAAAATAAAGCTCTTTTACAAATTAATTTTAGTAATACTATCCTGAGGTTAAAAAAGTATATATTACATATCCATGACATACACACACAGAGAGACACAAACAGAAACCTTATAGTTACTAATATTTGTGAAAAAGACACATAAGATTTCTCGTTAACTCAATTTCCAAATATCTTCTGCCTTTTTTCCTTCTGATGAAAAATTTCTTCCTAAAGTTTTCATTTTAAAGAATGGCTCTTAGTTCCTAAACAAGATGGGGGTAGAAAATCTACATCACAAAGGCAGAGAGAAAGAATCCAAGTTTTCTCCAAGATGGAGTTTTTGGGGCATATTTGCCTATTATCAAAAGTCCAGGGTAATTTACATTTTTAAGTGCAAGACAATTCTGTTTCTATTGTCCTGATCTTTTAGAATATCTAAAAGTATTTTGAGATGAATAAAGGAGATTGGGGATTGGCAAAAAGGACAGGTGAGTTTCGAACTACTTTGTAAAGCTGCACTTTTAGCCCTGTAAAGATTCAGTTTGTAAAACAAGGACAGCTGTGGTTTTTTGGAGCGTTTTTCTTTCTCTCTGAGTACATTTAGCTTAGAGGAGAAGGCCAAAAAAAAAAATTCCTACCAAGCTCTGAATAATTTTAGTTTCCCCTAGCTGTTTAAGCCATTTTACCAAAAAATCCTTCAGAGTTTTGTCAACTCTGGGAGGGGCCCATACAGGGGCATTCAAATTGACATTGAAGAATTTGCATAGGGCCTTTGAGGGCAATCTCTTTTCCAGTGTCCCAGTTGATTATAATTGAGACATTGATTTCTGGAGCAGTGTTTTGGTAATGGACCTTTAGTATGGTGTAATTCAGGAAGCCCAGGTGTTATTTTAGATACTTTTGTGTCTCTAATTTTTTATTAGTCTATTGCAACAAATCTTTCAATGACGCTGCTTTCGAATTTTGAAAACTTTTTGAGGCTTCTGTATACTAATTAAAATAGGTATCCCATCTTGTTTGTTGGATTTGGGAGTCCTTTTTTTTTTTTTTTAATAAGTTTTATTTATTTTTTTTCTTTTTTATTTTGTGAGGAAGATCAGCCCTGAGCTAACAACCATCCTAATCCTCCTCTTTTTGCTGAGGAACACCAGCTCTGAGCTAACATCTATTGCCAATCCTCCTCCTTTTTTCTCCCCAAAGCCCCAGTAGATAGTTGTATGTCATAGTTGCACATCCTTCTGGTTGCTGTATGTGAGACGTGGCCTCAGCATGGCCATAGAAGCGGTGCGTTGGTGCGCACCTGGGATCCGAACCCAGGTCGCCAGCAGGGCAGTGTGTGCACTTAACCACTAAGCCACAGGGCCAACCTTTAAGTGCACTTTCTAAGTGATCTTATCTATTTGGAACATACCCCATAATGGCCATTTTTGTAAATATCTGCAGCTTCCAGGATCACAGTTCTTAGATGTAAAACAAGCAGACTTGCCACATGGTGGCATACTTAACTCTTTGAATATAAAGAATCTCGTTTATTTTAGCTAGGCCTTTGGGTTTCTGGAGCCACACTAATAATTTGGAGAATGGGGAAATCACTGAACCAGAAGGCCCCAAAGAATGGGAACTGCATACTGATTACAAGCAAATAGAGAATTGCAGCTGACACCAACAGTTCCCAACATGGAATCTAGAAATCTGGAGACAAAACCAAAGGGCTGGGGTTTCTTTCTTGCTTTTGAGATACCCACTTAGCAATAGCCTTTATCTACAGAAAACAAGACAGACACACACGTGCACCTTAATGTATCAGCAGTAACCAAGAGATGTTATTGCATCCTGGCCACAAGAAGGCCCTGTACCCACCACCAATAATCCCAGTGGAACCTTGTATTAGGGGAAAGAATTGGGCCAGCAAACCCCAAGGAGTGGCAACAGTGGACTGATTCCAAACAAAATGGAGAACTACAGCTGCCACTAGCAGTTCCCAATGTGAAATATGGAGAAAGATTCCAAAACAAATGGAAAGCTGCAGACCGAATCGTTATCAGTTCCCAACATGGAATCCACAGATAGCGCTAAGCGCTAGAGTTTTCTACCTGGGAAATTGAGGTTTGCAAGGCTAGGAGCTGGCCTCTGGACAGAATCATCTGCCAGCTCAATTGGGCTCTGGGAAGAATCCTCTACCAGCTCAAACTGACCTGCCCTATAAAGGAAAACCAATTAGATCGAGAGCTCTAATGCAAAAAGAGAATGGAGCTCAAACCAAGAGGAACTTACCGATGGCCCTTGGAAATGGCGAGAAAGACAGTGAACTCAAAAGGGTTCTCAGGGCATCACGCCTGTGTTTCTCGATGTCCCCAAATGCCATCAGAAGTTTGCTTCAGATCCTGACACTGCCACCAAATCTGTGAAAAAAACAAAATTCAACCAAGTAAATTTGAAGATCTAATTGGCTTTATTAAATGATTCATGAATTGGGGCAGCATCCCATCTAGCAACTAGAAGCCCGCTCCAAGAAATTGTACAAAATGGAAGGTTTTTATAGGCAGAAGAAGGGTAGCACAAGAAGGTATTAGCAAAATAAAAGAAAAGAAAAAGAAAGGATTGTTTCAGGCCAGGACATCTTCTTTTAGGGGGAAGGGAAGAACAGGGGTTTTATCATACAGATTATATCAGTAGTGCTAGTCAGGAAATTTCAGATTGACTGCCCAGTTAAACCCTTCAGTTTAAAGGTCACATTCCTGAGAGAGGCTGAAACTGTAATTAAGTCTTAGTTTTGCTGTCATGGGAGCAAAATGACTCCATTTTGGGCCTGTTATTTTTTTTTTTAACAATATGAACATCTGGAGATCATGTAAAAATGTAGATTCTAATTCAGTAGATCTGGAGTGAGGCCTGGAAATCTGCATTACTAACAAGGTCCCAGATGATGCTCATGCTACTGATCTGAGGACCACAGTTTACGTAGTGTGGAATAAAATGAAATCAAAAAGACCCCTGAGAACCAGATGGACTCTGTGTGGCTAACCTGGACCTAAAAACAAAATAGAGTCAAGCAGCATGATGGGACTGGGATGCAGTCACATACTCTGTTCTCGGAAAAACCGCAGAATGCACTCTTAAACTTTGACTCAGCCAAAGTTTCTGATTTTACAAAAGCCCCTAACAGCCACCTGGACCTAACCAATAAAACTGTGACCTGCACCAACCAATCAGGACTAACCCGGCCTCCTTTCCTCATTGCTTGAGTGGGAACCTGGGCAGGAACATTTTCTACAAAGGGTGCCCCCATTCTTTGTTCTCCTAGAGGATATTCTCAGTTTGCTGCCAAAGGCCACATCGCCCCATTTTGCAAACTGTTTGAGCAATAAAGCTTTCCTAACTACATTCTTGTATTCCAGAGATTTTTGCTGACAGTAACAAGAGTTTAATGACTCAAATCAAAGCTTGATTTTCTGAGTGGAATATCAGCAAATCCTCAACTAACAATCACTAACCTTTGAAAGTAATGTTATTGTCTAGTCTCTTAGACTTTTTTTACCCTGGAAGAGATTTTAAAGATCATCTAGTGCAATTACCTCATTTTAGAATGAAGGAAACAGCCCAGAAATGAGAAGTGACTTGCTTCAGGTCACAGAGCTATTATCAATGATAAAGTCAGGAATCCCCAGCACTACTGCCCCAGAGGGTCCTTCCTTTCCAACACACAGCTGCTCCTCTTCAAGATGTCCAGTCAAAAGAAAATTCTATACGATCCTTGATTGGCATAGTTGGGAGAAGAGGACTCAGGGAGTGAAAGAAGAAAAAGATGTGCGGGGGCTGGCCTGTGGCTTAGCGGTTAAGGGCGTGTGCTCCGCTACTGGCGGCCCGGGTCCAGATCCCAGGCTCACACTGAGGCACCGCTCCTCCGGCCCTGCTGAGGCGGCATCCCACATACAGGAACTAGCAGGATGTGCAACTATGACACACCACTATCTACTGGGGCTCTGGGGAGAAAAAGGGAAAAAAAGGAGGAGGATTGGCAATAGATGTTAAAAAAAAAAAAGATGTCGCTGAGGATCCTTTTGATGTGACCCTATCCAAGATCCCAGAACCAGGTTATGTTAGAATTGGGGTAGGACTCTGAGCTCTTAATTCTCGGTCTAGGCAATTTATTTTGTATCCTTCTAATTATGATGTCCGCAAATCATATAACCTGAATCAGGCTTTCTTTCTCATAATGCTGTATTTATGATACAACAATTCCCAATAGTGTTTTTTTAGCATTTTTAGTATTTGCAAAATTCCAATAGTATTAACAAAATCCTAACCCAAGGGGAAAAAAGAATAGTACCATATGTCTACTCAGTATTCTCCAATTAAAAGAGATATATAATAGGTTTATTTCTGTTACCCAAGTTGTAAAAATTTTGGTCATTAGCAACAACAAATGTACTGGTTCTTACTTATATATACATGATTTTATATAGAAATAAATAAAAAAATTCTTATACTGAACCACCCAGATTTAGAATTTTCCAATGTCCATGCCAAGTAATTGGGCAGAGCTTCAAGAATTTCTTGTCTAGCTAGGCCTTTTTTTGTCTCTTGATAAATAAGTAGTATACTTGGCATTCTTTGTTTTGATATTGGACTATCTAAGTAACCACTTTCAGATTCCTACTGTTCACATCAATGCTTATTGTTTAACTGTTCTATATTTTAGGCATTTCTTTTCATTTGTTTCTTGATTTAAAAGAAAAACAAATGTTATTATCCTCATAAATTTCTACTTTTTAAAGTCAAGGTTAAAGAAATATTTTGGTTAACTTTAGATAAATACCTCTAAAAAACTTCCAAAAATAATAAAGACTCTAGAAATTTCAGAATATCAAACTTTAAAAAAGTACGTATGAATTGAGTACAAATCCATTCTACAAACCTAGCCCTAAATGTATGACACACCTCCCTCTTATCATTCTTCATTTTGGCCTCCAGCAGAGGGTCTGTCTTTAGCCACTGGAGGTCATCTGCTCAAACTCCATTGCCCAGTTAGTGTCATATGCAATCAGAATTTTATTCAATTACAAAAACACTCATCTGCTAGTCTATCAGAAGCAATTGTATGTAACACTTATGTTTTAGAAGATTAAACCATATTTTATTAATGTACCAGTTGAAGGAAACATATTCTAGGGCTGTTATAAAACAGTGGCTTGTCGGGGCGGGCCCGGTGGCACCAGTGGTTAAGTGCACGCGCTCTGCTGCGGCGGCCCAGGGTTCGCAGGCCCGGATCCCGGGCATGCACCGACACACTGCTTGTCAAGCCATGCTGTGGCAGTGTCCCATGTAAAGTAGAGGAAGAGGGGCACGGATGTTAGCTCAGGGCCAGTCTTCCTCAGCAAAAAAAGAGGAGGACTGGCATCGGATGTTAGCTCAGGGCTGATCTTCCTCACACACACACAAAAACAGTGGCCCGTCTATTGACAATTATTTATTTTAGTAGCCCTTGGGGCTTACCTCCTTTGCTTTACTGAGTCAACAAATATTTACTGGGCTCCTACCATGTGTCAGACACTGAGCTAGTGTTTGGGGATATATAATTAAATAAAATCAGCATAGTTTCTCCTGTGTAAGACCATTATTGCAAACCAAAAAGGTGACCAGATAAATACTCTCAGTGCAAAGGGAGATACAGATCTAAATAAGACACAAATTTGTTTGCAAGTAATGTCTCCCTCTTCTTTCTCTACTTCTACAGTAGTTTTCTTCTTTTATAATTTATTCAACACAAAATCATCAAACATCGCCTACTAGGTATCAGGCACGGGGCTTGCTCTTGAGAATATAGACATGAAAAGAGATACAGCCTGTATCCTACATAAAACGTATAAACTAGTAGAGGAGACCACCTTACATAAATAGTTAAAGAAATAACTAATAACCATTTGCTAAGAGCTATGAAGCAGAAATACCAAGTGCTATAAGAGGACTATTGTACTTTTTACACACACAAGTCTTTAGATCTATACTTGTTTCATCTTTGTATCATCCACAAAGCCTGGAAAAGTACATTGAAAAAAATTGACACTTAAATGAATTTTTTTTGAATGATTGAGCCCTGAATATGAGAAGTGGGTCAGAAACTATCACTCCTTAAAAATGAAAATATTAATCAAAATGACTAGAAGTGGTATTTATTATGGCTGTTCAAGGATATTTCTAGTTCTCTTCCAAGAACGTGGCAGAATTGTACTTTCCTATCCCTTTGAAGATAAGCATGACCATATGACTTGCTCTGACCAAAGAAATGTTATTAGAACTGGTGTGTATCACTTCCAAGAAAAAGCTTTTAAGAAGAATTAAATGCATTTCCTTTCCCTACCATGAAGACAATGTTCCAGATGAGGGGTAATCTATTAGCCCACTTCCCTGGCTGAGGAAAACATGGAGCAGAGCCTCACTGACCTGACAGGTACATATAATCTAATTGAGAAATAACCTAGGTTGTTTTAGGCCTCAGAGATTTTAAGGATTGTTTCTTGTAGAGCTTAACCTAGCCCTAACTGACTGATAACCTGAACAAAGTTAGACATCCATGGAAAGTATAATAGGATGGAGGGAGGGGCCAGGATTATCCAGAAGAATATAAAATACGCAGACTGCTGGTAAGATTAGAGTGCTTCTCAAATCTCAGAAAAAGATTTCGGGTACTCTCTGAAAAGGGAAATATCCCTTTGAAATGGATTCTAGAAAATGTAATATGTTTGTCATAAGGAAGTTTGCATGTAATTGTAGAAGGATTTTGTGTGTATGTGACTGATGAGAAGCATTGAAAGAGAAGAGTGCACAAAAAGAATGTGTCAATGTGTCTCTACTGTACTCGAATTTTAATTACCAGTTATTATTACCGAATTTTGGTAAGAATGAGAAAGGCTCCTGATACCAAACCTTTTAATCTCAAGATCATGTGCCCGACACCCAGCAAGCCAAACACTGAGACATCAGTGCTTGGAGATGGAGATTTATTCGAATTGGCCAAAATGAGTAGGTGGGAGCCTGGGTTTACTCAAATCTGCCTTCCCAAGAACAGAAAGTAGGGGGTGTTTTATGGAGCTAAGGGGCTTGGCAGGAGGAGCTTCAGGGAAACAAAGGGGTCGCTCCTGATAAGCTTCTGGCAATCTGACTTCTGCGCTTCAACAGCTGCTGAGAGCGGGCAGTCTGGTGACTGCAACCCCCCCGAGGGCATTCTTTTTCCCCTGCAAAACAAGCTCACTATTCCTCACAAATCCTGGAGAACCCTGAGTCACCCCTCAAGTTAAATAGGAAAAACAGAACATTGATTTAATATCTACAGTACCTATCAGATACCCGGCTTCACTCCCTCTCTAGGACATATTAGAGTGAAGTGTTTGTCTGCTTGGAAACGCTCAATTTCATTTTCCAGATTCTAGATTCACTAAGCAACTTTCTTTGTTTTGGATCCCTGAATGTATCTTACTAGCTCTGCCAAGTATACTTGTTATTAGGAATTAATAATTTGACATATATTTGATAAATCATTCTCCTGTGAATTTGATTAACTAGAATATATTTTATAAATTTGATCATTTTGGGGTAATTTGTTACTGAGCAATGGGCTCACTCTGCTCGCGATCTGAGCCAATTAATCACAACGAGTTAGGGATTGAGAAAGGAAGTTTTAATTCAATAAACTGGCATAATCAGGAAGATGGCAGACTAATGTCTCAAAAAACCATCTTCAAAGATTACAGAATCTTGAGGCAATTGTAAAGGGAAAATGGGCAGTAAGGAGGGCGTCCAAGGTTGCTGGTCTCCAGGCCTGATGGGCTCCAGGCATCACATTGTTCCATTCTTCTGTGAGCTGTGATGGACACCTTGTAGGTGTTTCCCACCTGTGGTCAGCCTGTTCCTGGAAAGAAACTCATAGAACAAAGGTTTTAATTTGTCAAGCTATTGGGGAGTACATATGTAAGCAGGGGCCATAAATCAGGAGAGCATGTGAAGTTTTTAGAGTACCTGCAGAGCAGTGAGTAGTCACACAGAGGAGGGGCTGGAGCCATTTAGTGTAATAAGATGGCCTCACTTATGTTCACTTACAATTTGATTTTTAAAAAGTTTCTAAATATGCATTATTGAGAACCAGGCCCTGCATGAGTTTTGATTCTACTAAGGTGCTGATGACCTAAGACACTCAGTCTGAAATGGCTGTCAGCCTCATGTGACACATGTGGTGACAGAAGACAACATTGTCAGTGTCCTAACTAAAACAGCAGCTATGGGCTAGAAAGAGTTAGCAGGTTGAAGTTACGAGAAATATTTACAATAATAGTCTTGAACTTAAAGTTAGAAGTGATACAGAAGTTAAATTGTTAAATGTTAAACTGTTAAAATGGCTGCTACCTTCCTGCCATCACAACGTATGAAGTAGAATTTTTAAAAATAACCTTCTGAACTGGACTATCTTTTAACATTTAATGTATTTATATTTTGCCATTTGTAAAATATTACCATTATGAATATTTTGAGAATTCTTACTAATACGTTATATATTTTATGAGAAAGGTATTATTTCTCTGTTTTATATGATTCATAAGCTTAACCAAATACTTAAGCATAATTTTATTATGCTCAAAATCCCATTTTCTTCCAGTTAAACATACTTTTAATTTTATTCATAAGAATTCAAGAATAGGGCAAGAATTTATGTAACGGAAATTTGATGTGCAATGAACTTGACTAGAAAAATATTTATGCTCTTAAGCAATGGGTTTCAATAATTGTTAAGTAATGACAAATGTCCCTAGTATACTGGACAAATTTCAACAGAGGAAAATCATAGTCAATGGTTTAGAAATTCTTAACCGGATACAAAGAGATGTATTGAACTTAACAGGAAGCAAAATGCATCAATACAATAACAATAATAAAAAATAAATTTATCAGAAATCATTGTTGAAAACATTAAATAACAAAAACACTAAACTTATTAAAGATGAAAGGGGAAGCAGCAGATAACCAATCATTATTATAAATCTGTTCCAAGAAGACACTACAGTCCATGGCTTATTTTCCTTTGTGCATAATATTATGTAGGAAATAATTTTTCAAGTCATGCAAAAATATTTATACTGCACTTTTCCATTTAAATATGTTCATAAATATTAATCAATTCCCACAATAACACTGTGAGATAGCTAAGAATTATCCAGAGTTGACAGACTGAGAGCTTAAAATGATGTTTGGCTATGATGCCAAGGACTGCTGAGGGAATTAATAAGAGAGGTGACAACAGAGTCCAATATCCTGGCTCCTGGCTGCCGCCAGGGGGAAGGAAGCTGTCAGAGAGCTTTCCTGTCCTGTGCTCACTCCTGTCCTCCTCAGTGACACAGGAGTCAAAGGCACCTGCTCCTCGCATTACTCCTGCGAGGTTAGCGAAGCTATCAAAGATGCTTCCTCTAGCCTAGTTCTTGGTGTTTCACAGAGCTAGGCATCTCACTTCTTAGAAAACATTAAGAAAATTTTCAAATCTGCAATTCAGAGACCTGCTTCAAGAAGTCCTCCACGAGACTGAATGACATGTCTACTTAGAGCTTAAGAAGGAATATTGCATTCTGCAAAGCTAAAACCAGTTATACTGGGGCTGACTTATCTGAATTCTTAGTGACTAACACTTTTGTTTGCTGGTGACCAACTGTCCCAGTTTACCAGGGACTGAGCGATCTCCTGATACAAAGGGCTTTCTTTTTTAAAACTAGGTAAGTCCCAGGAAAATCCACACAATTGATCGCCTTACTTCTGAGTAATAAAATATGCCAGTGCTTCTTTGTTTATTTTATGTGACTGATGAAATGAACTTAACCAGTTGTCGTATTCTGTAGGTAATCAGGTATACACAGGGCAAAGGTATATTTGAGCAAAAATTTTTAAATTTTTCACTAGTAATGGCATGTATAAAGTTGTGACATAGGAAGGAATCTCGTACTTTGCAGATGTTTAAAGAAGGCCATTGTGACTGGATTGAACAAAGAGAGGCAAGAGGTGAGAATAAAAGATAGAGGGGCCAGATCTGCAGATCCCTATAGACTCTAGAATGTGAAAAATGTAAAGAGATAATGAATATAAAATTTTGGAACATAACAACTCTTTACTTAATATTGATTCCTTAACATTCCTTAACATTGATTTCTTCTTGCAAATTCCTTCTGCAATGTAGAGTTTCTTACCTTCATTATCGTTTTCTTAGGGCTCTTCATTTTTTAGTATTTTAAATTGAGTCACTTCACATATACATTCCCATCTTCTGATATTTAGGAGACATATATTTAGATATTTTTGTATATCTGTTTCTTTTATGAATACTCTCATCTAAAGTTTATATGACTATTGCCAAATATGCAAGATTTTTCTGAAAGTATTCATTTTTTCCTTACGGGATATTATGATGGGTGTCTATATATATGCATATAGGCAGATTTATATATGTCCCATTTATATATGCAAATTTATAAATATTAGACAGCAAAGGTCAAAATTATTAATTATCTTTAAATTATTCTAAAGCATTCTGTTCTATTCTAAAGCAATTTGTACTTCATATGTTTTATTTTCAACTGTTGTGTCTTTTTCTGGACTTTAAAAATGGTTCCACTATTAGATTTTAGTTATCATTTTTTTATTGATGTCATAATAGTTTATAACATTGTGAAATTTTAATTGTAAATTTTTGTTTGTCAGTCACCATATAAATGTGTCCCTTCACCCCTTGTGCCCACCCCCCAACTCCATGCTATCCTTTTTTTAACAGATGAGAATGTATTATTGTTTTTCATCCTTTTCAGTCTTTGTACAACTACAACAATAATAAAGAAGCAAAGAGCATGAAATAACTCATAAACACTATGCTGAATTGTCTCTGGTTGGTCACTGACATGTCTAAAGCCTTTGTTGCATTTATTTTAAGGACGAAAATGAATAAGTGAATGTAACTGCTCAAAGGTCACACATGGCAGATCAACTCTTATGTGTGTTTTTCTCTGACTAACGAGGTGCAGTGAGCTGGCTGTGCAAGTGGCCTTGCAGACCCAGGCAGTATTTATACTTTTGTTGTCATGTAAATGTTCTGTGCACTGATTCTGTAAGTTAAAATAATAACAACAACAACATTAAATGTCTTTCACTTGCCAGCAATTTGAGTCTGAACTTGCCAGAGAAAGAAAGGTGTTGATCAGAAACAAGCAAAGTAGGAAGACAATATTACAAATTGTTTCGATTATATTGCAAATGCATTCTCTTAAAAAATTCATCTCCCAATTAATAAACATATTTTCTGCTACCCACGGAAAATTCCAAATTATCTATATATGAGATTGACCATTTAAAAAATAAAAGGAATGAAAATTAAGAAGTTTTAAGTGCTTACCGCATTTAGATTAATAAAGAAATTCATGTAGAATAGAGGCACATTACGCATTCTGATTTTTGTGTTTTTACCTGTGACATAGATGTTGTATTTACCTTTTTTACAAAATAGAAATCTGAGGCTCAGAGGCTTTAAGTAACTCATCTGTGGTCACACAGTATGGGCAAAGCCGGAATTAGTTCCCAAGGTTTGTGATGCCAAATTCCTGGTTCTTTACATGGCAGTAGGAGGAGCTTTCCCCACGGGACTCATCTTTTTTTTTTTTTAACTTTTATTTATTTATTTATTTTTTCCCCCAAAGCCCCAGTAGATAGTTGGATGTCATATCTGTACATCCTTCTAGTTGCTGTATGTGGGACGCGGCCTCAGCACGGCCCGAGAAGCGGTGCGTCGGTGCGCACTGGGGATCCAAACCCAGGCCGCCAGCTGCGGAGCACGCGCGCTTAACCACTAAGCCACGGGGCCGGCCCAGGACTCATCTTTGATTGTGAAAACACAGCCATAGGACTCCAGTCCATCCCCACCTTGGAGTGCCCAGGGCTGCCCACCTTTCCTTTCACAGAGATTCCCATTGACTTCAGCCTGCTCCTCAGGCAAAGTAGTCTTTAAATCCCATGGCTTCCTCACACACCTCATTCAAATTTGTGACTTGATTCTTATAGGTAGGTTCACAGTGCTGCTTCAATTTGATCCTTCTCTAAATTATGGCCTCTCTGTCCTCTGACTTAAACTATAATGGCTATAATTAACAAGACAAGAAATAACAAGTGTTGGAGAGGATGTGGAGAAAAGAGAATTCTAATATGCTGCTGATGGGAATGTAAACTGGTGCAGCCACTTTGGAAAACAGTATGGAGATTTCTCAAAAATATAAGAATAGAACTACCATATGATCCAGCTGTTCCACTTCTGGGTATTTATCCAAAGAACACAAAAACATGAATGCATAAAGATACATTCACTCCTATGTTTATTGCAGCATTATTCATGATAGCCAAGACTTGGAAACAACCTAAGTGCCCATCAATGGACGAATGGATAAAGAAGATGCCATATATATACACAGTAGAATGCTACTCAGCTATAAAAAAAAAAAGATTAAATCTTGCCTTTTGAGACAACATGGATGGTCCTTGAGGGTATTATGCTAAGCGAAATAAGTCAGACTGAGAAAGTCTAATACAGTGTGATTTCACTCATAAGTAGAAGATAAAAACAGCACCAACAACAAACAAACACATAGATACAGAGATTAAATTGGTGGTTACCAGAGGGGAAGGTGAAGGAAGGAAGACAAAAGGGGTGACAGGGCACATATGCATGGTGACAGATGGTAATTAGTCTTTGGGTGGTAAACGTGATGTAATCTACACAGAAATAGAAATAGAATGATGTACATCTGAAATTTATATAATATTATAAACCAATGTTACCTCAATAAAAAAACAGAGTAAAGTCTAAAAAAAATAAAAACTACAATTACCTCTTAACTTCTTTCCTGATCATTGTATTCCTTTACACATTCCCTTACTCACTGAACAAACATTTTTGACTACTTCCTATACGCCAGGGACTATGCAGGGCACTGGAGACAGCCTGTGCTTCTTTCTTTCAGAGAAGATGGGGAGTCATTTTTGCTTGGTCATAGATCTCAATGCAAACACTGCCTACGAACAGATGCCTTCATTGTTGACCCTGCCAGATCAACTCATACTCTTATAGCAGTCACACAAAGCTGGACACTGACATGTGTTACAAGACAGTGTACACTGGAGAATGAAAACTGGAGAAAAATGGCTTTTTGGCCCAGGAGTAAAGTGTCACATCTTCTGGATACTCTCAATGTCTTCCAACAATTATGAACATGGCACCCTAGGATTTGTTAGACAGAGATATTTAACTTATTGGATAACATTATTGTTTATTCCCAAAGTCAAAGACAATAGAACCCTCCCATGGGGACTGTCCTGTTCTGCTTCTGAGGACCCCTGACCATCTGGAAAAATTTGTCTAACCAGCGTTCAGTCCAGTTACTGGGTATAGGAGGACTTGAAAAAGTTTGGGATGGATACACCAACTCCTAATAACTAATGTTGGTTGAGGAGTTTTTATGGTGCTAGGTTTTGTGTTAGGTGTTTTAATTCTCACCACACCCCATCTGAAGTAAATATCTTATTTTGTCAAACTTTCAAAATTGCAAAATAGAGCAAACATACAGAAAATTGCATAAAACTTAAATTTACAACTTAACAAATTGTTCTAAAATGAACACTCATGTAACCCCTACTCAGATACAGAAACAGAATATTACCAGCACACTGATAGACCTCTGCAGGACCCTTCTAGATCATAACCCCATCCACCCCCTAGAGCCAAACACTTTTCTGAGTTTTATGGAATTCAACTTCGTTTTATTTCTTTATAGTTTCACAACCTAATTAACTATCCCTAAAAGTATCTTTCAATTTTGCGTATTTTGGGGGTCATACAGTAACTGTTCTGTTGTGCCTGGCTCTTTTGCTTAACATCATGTCATTAAGAGTCACCCATTTGGTAACATATATCAGAAGTCCATTCATTTTCATTGCTGCATGGTGTAACTTTGTGTGGATATACCACAATTGTGTACTCTACTGGCATGAAACTTTTGGGTTGTTTACAGTTTGGGGGTATTTTGAACAATACTATGAACCTATTTGCATATGTCCCCTGGTACACAAATGTACACATTTCTCTCTCCAGTAGTGAAATTCCTGGATAGTAGGTTATGTGTATCTTCAACTTCACTAGATATGACCAAAGAGGTTGTACCAATCTACACTTCCACCAACAATTTATGAGAGTTCCAGTTGCTCTATAGGCTCACCTGAATTGCATTATCAGACTTTTAATCTTTGCCAATCTGACGAAATGTAGTATCTTGCTGAGGTCTTAATCCTCATTTTTCTGGTTTTCAATGATATTGAACATTTTTATTTATATTCCATGTATATGCCCTCTTTTATCAAGTGTCTACTCAGGTCTTTCGCCCAATGAAGAAGGAATAAAGCTTCCTATAAGCCAAGTAAAGAAAGTGTTTACTTAAGGAGGGAGTGATCAAATGTGTCAAATGATGCTCCTGCATAAAATATAACGAGAACTGAAGATTGACCATTGGATTTAGCAAATGGATATCTTTGGTGAACTTAATCAGTGATGGGGTGTTGAAGGAAAAAGTTTGTCTTTGTATGCTTTAAAGAGAATGGGAGAGGAAGAGTTGCAGACGGTGAGAGAGACAACTATTTCAATCAATTTCATTAAAGGGGAGCAGAGAAACAAATTGGTGGCTGGAAAAAGAAGATTTTTGTTTTAAGATGAGAAAAATAACAGCAAGTTTGTATGATGATGAAAATGATTTAGTAGAAATGAACAATGTTTCAGGAAAGGGGAGAAAGCACTATTTTTGAGAGGATGAGATGTAATGCACAAGTGGAGGGTTGGCCTTACATATAAGAGCAGATAATCCATAGCAGATAATCCATTCTCAAATTTTAGTATGCATCAGAATCACCTAGAGATTTTGGTAAAATACAGATTGCTGGGCCTTACCCCCAGAGTTTCTGATTCAGTAGTTCTCAGGTGGGGTCCAAGAATTTCTGTTTCCCATGTATTGCTGCTGATCTGGGGACCACAATATAAGAACCACTGCTCCATTGTAACAGGAGGCGAGGTAGAGTACCTAAGTGTGTATGCTAGTCTATAGTCAGTATTTTTCCAGTAAAATATAAGCTTGGTCAACACTTCAGAATGAAGATAAGGGTGGAAGTGGTAGCAGTTTGACAAGAGGAAAAACACGAAATAATCGTCTAGGACAGCAATAGAGTGAATACACAAGGGCAATAAAGTATGATTGCCCAGTAATGTTAAGTACTCTTTGAAATACTCCTACAATGGTTGTGTGTATTTTATTCAGCCAGGATCAGCTGCTCAGGTGTAAATAGAGAGAACAAAAAGAGTTGAATTTAACCTGTATATTTGTTAGCTATTGCTACGTAACAAGTAACACCAAAATTCAATGGCTTAAAATAATATTTATTATTGTTCAGGAATCTGTGATCAGCTGGGTAATCCTGTTGATTTGGACCAGGCTTGGCTGATCATGGCTGGGCTCACACATGGTCTGAGGTCAGCTCATATGTCACTGGGGACAGACAGGTTTTGGATGGCCTTGATCACATGCCTGGTAGTTCACTGACTATAGGCTGGAATGACTAGAATGACTGAGATAATGTATTATCACCCAGGGGGGTAGCTCAGCCTTATTCACAGTAGCAGGGTTCTGCAGAAGAATGTGGAATCCCTCAAGGCCTCTTGTGACTCAGGCTCGTAGCTGGCAAAATGTCTTCCACTGCATGCTGTTGGCCAAAGCAAGTTGCAAAGCTACACCAAATTCAAGCAGTAGAGATACAGATTTTCCCTGTGGGAGGAGTTGCAGAATCATATTGCAAGGGGCATGCATAGAGGGAAAAGAAGAATTATGGTTGTTTTTGAAATTTACCACTACCAGGGTTATGATTTTTCATAAGAGTTTAAAGAGGTGAAAAAGAAATATAGGAATTAAAGACCTATCAATTAAGTGGTTATTGATTCTCCATGAATATTCAGCTGGGCAAAAAGAAGTGAGAACATAACGGCAATGAAAGACAGTGAAAAGGAGATGGGAATCGTTGGATTGTAAATATCAGTGAACTCAAAGGATTGTTGGAGTTGGAAATTTGAGGATATGAATTGGAAAAATAGAAGGAGGGTAGTAAGAGAGTGGGATGCTTGCCTTTGAGATTATGGAGAAGATGGAAGTGGGTGGCTGAAGCAGTGTGGGTCACAAGATCATCGTAGAAGAGAAGTCAAAGGAATTGAGAGGCTAGGGTATTGGTATCATTAAAAATTAAGAAGAAATGGAGATGGAAAAAATCACAATGAGCTAGGAGCTAAAATCTTCAACGAATGGGAAATGTGGAGGGGGGACTGAGGTAGGTCGATAAATATATATAAAAACGTAAGTATAATTATATATGTGTAAATATAAATATATATATATTTTTTTGTTGGGATAAGTCTGTAAAAATATTCATTCAACTTATAGCAGTTACTTCTGGGAAGAGAAATGATAGTGTGTTGAGTAATGATGTAAGAGAATTTTCACTTTCATTCTATTTGCTTCTTTTTTTGTTTGTTTCACAACATACATGTAGTATGCATAAATAACTTCAGTCTAAAAAGAATTCAAATGGAAAAGTGAAATAGAGCTTTAAAAAAGGCAGAAGTGGCTGACGTCTTGTCATACGGATCCAGATTTGTATTTCATCTGTAAAATAAGTATGCTCTTACCTGCTTCTGTGTTGTGATGATTAAGTGATTTCATCACTTAATGTTCTTAACACAATGCCTGGAACATGGAAGAAGCTCAATAATGTTTGCTGTTTCTCTACTCACTGACAAGTTCCCCCACCCACATGCAAATACATTGTGTGGATGTGTGCACACATGCATATCACAAAAAGAGATGAGACAGAGGGCACATGTGGAGCCAGAGATTTTGTAGCATTTGTGTACTCTCCTTGGAGTACTCTCATATTTGGGGGTGAAAAGGAAGAAAGGGAAAAGAAGAAAATGGACATGTTGTTTATATTACGTATCTGGCTAATTTCCAGAAAAGACTAATAACAGTGAATTATGAATACATTTATACTTCCACTGTAAGCCATAAGTAGCTCTAATTCAACCATTCTCATTAAGAACTGTTCCCAAGTCCAAATGACATTTTAAAAATATAGCTTTAAGAACAAGAATAAATTGCACCAGATAAAAAGCACTGCTTCCAAGGGTCAACATTCATAAGGAAGAGAGTTTAGTAGGCAGTATTATCTCAATATAGGCTGAATCTATTAATAGAAAGTAGGAGAATTCTGTGAAACTCACTATAAAATATATAAACCAAAGTTTCTAAAATAAGCATTTTTCTACATGATATACTATAAAAAGTAAATATCACTGGGTAAGTTAATTCTTAGGTTCCCAAAATGTTGGCTTATGCCATTTTTACCCTGCGATTTTATTTATACACCCTGCACGTAGACCCTTAGCGTGGCTAGCGAAGATTCCACTGAAGATCAAATGAAAAATTAGCGCCTGATACACTTATACTAGTATTTGACAGACCTGAAAATTAATGGCTGTCAGAATACTGCCTGAAATTGTAGATTCAAGCGATTAAATCTTTGTTATAGATCTGTGAAATGTGAATCCTGATTTATTGATTACTAAGAACACGGATTCAGAGTATCAGTGAAATATAGCCTCCTAATAAAAGCTTCCTTGCATCCATTCAAAACTTCACAATGGATAAAGATGGAAATTAGGAAAAGGAATTTTATTCATTCATTCACTTATTTATTCAATGGACATTATGTTCCAGCTTGTACGCTAGGGACTGAGATACAAAGATGAACAAGACACAGTTCCCAGTTTGAAATAACTTACATCTAGTAGAGAAGCCTAACACAAAAACAGGAAGAAAAGATATCTCTAGGTTCCCGCAGCTAGATGAAGTACTTGATGTTATTTCCAAGGGTAATGTGGGCGATAACTTGTGTGGGAATGGAAATCAGGAAATAAAGGGGAGTGTGATGTTAATTTTACGTGCCAACTTGACTGGGCTAAGGATGCCCAGATAGCTGGTAAAACATTATTTCTGGGTGCGTCTGTGAGGGTATTTCCAGAAGAGCTTAGCATTTGAATCAGTCGACTGAGTAAAGATCCTCCTCACCAATGCGAATGGGTTTCATTCAATCCACTGAGGGCCTGCATAGAACAAAAGGCGGAGGAAGGGCAAATTTGCTCTCTCTGCTTGAGCTGGGACATCCATCTTCTCCTGGCCTCAGACATCAGTGCTCCTGGTTCTCAGGCCTTCGGACTCACACTGAATTATCCCACTGGCTTTCTTAGTTTTACAGCTTTCTTAGATAACAGATTATGGGACTTCTCAGGCCTCCACAGTTGCATGATCCAATTCCTATAATAAATCTCCTCTTACATATATCTATACATATCCTATTAGTTCTGTTTCTCTAAAGAACCCTGACTAATGCAGGAGGAAAGAACATTTTGGACAACGTGGACAGCGTGAGTTGAAGAAGTCATGCCAGACTAGCTACTCCTTCTCTCTATTTATGTACAGTGTTGTATTACAGTTATCAGATCATATGTCATCTGCTTCTCTCAACAAAATGTCCTTCTAGGGAAGGTACCATTGTCTATTTTGGTATTCTGGTGTCTATCATAGCACTTGGTAGACTCGCAATCAACATTTGCTAAACCGAACTAAGAAGCCAAGAGTTTACTACCATTAAAAAAAGAAAAGAAGGGCCAGCCTGGTGGTGCAGGCGGTCAAGTGTGTGCAGTACACTGCGGCTGCCCGGTGTTCCCAGGTTCGGATCCCAGTTGCGCGCCGATGCACTGCTTGTAGAGCCATGCTGTGGCTGCATCCCATATAAAAAAGTAGAGGAAGATGGGCACGGATGTTAGCCCAAGGCCAATCTTCCTCAGCAAAAAGAGGAGGATTGGGATAGGATGTTAGCTCAGGGCCGATCTTCCTCACAAAAAAAAAAAAAAAGAAAGACAAAAAATGCCTGATTCAATAGAGTATTTCAACTGATAGAGTGCCCAGAACATACTTGGTTAAATTTGTGTCAAGATACTGATCAGCTCTGCCTTGTGGGCCTCAGAGGAGGCCCAGAGCTTCAGGAGCCCAGGCGGCCCCACCTACCTGGGCCGGATTCTTTCTGTGCTAAATAAACATCACCATTTTCTACATGAGCTGTGATGTGAGCAATTGGAAAGACTAGACTAAAACTTTTGTGGTAGTTTCCATCAAGTTCTACTACTTTGCATTAGGGCAGAGAATACACAGAGTAGGTCCCAGAAGGAACAGAAAGAGAGAATACAGAATGAAAAGTGGATTGGAGAGAGCCTGACCAACAGACTAAGACACCATCCCCAGAAAGCTTCTTATAGAGGGGAATAAATTTCACTGACTATACCGAAGTAAATAAGCTTTTAGAAGAGTAGCCATTGTAGCAGATAGCACTGGTGCCCTGTCACACCCGCTTAGTCCACTTTTGCTTACAGCCACAACTCATACACGGTCATTTTCATGTGAGCTCACTCTAACAGTGTCTCACTTCAATAGAGCTCTGTAAAGTCTTTCTCCTTTGTGCCTGAGGGCCTTCTCTGAGGCCACAGGAGCTTGAGCTCAAACATGGCCTAAAGCCAGTGGGTGGGTAACCCTCAACTATGACAGAACAGAAGCCAGTAGGTAGATACTCAGGCTTCCCTTCTGGTGAACAATTCTGGGGGGGGGGGGGGGATCTTCTGAGTTTCATAGAACATCCCAGAGGAACTGAACCACTGTTGTCTACAACAGTGACCTCGATGTTATCTTTTAGTATTGTTATTGGCTCTTACTCTCGCCAGTACTTCATTGCTGATTTCTGGGATCGCCTCCAAATGAATCACCTGCAGCCAAGTCTTTGTCTCAAGCTCCGCTTTTACGACAACCCATCTGTGAGAAAGATGTAGTACTTGTAGTAACCTTTGAGTAACTATACATTTCCAGCAAATGGTAGTAAGGGAACAGATACAAGAATTCGACATCTCAGTGCATATTGATGTGGGACAAAGAACCATAAAACCAGCTAAAACCGGAAGAGGAAACTTGACCTAAGAGCATTCTCTTACCATAACAAAAAAAGTTTCCTGTAATTTTCTAAGGACAAGGAAGTTGGAAACAAATGTCAAAATCACCACATGTCATCGCTATTTTGTTGCATATGTTCATCTGTATAATTGTGTACCATAGGGTATGTAATGGCCAGCCCTGGTTGTCTAGCAGTTAAGATTGGGCACATTCAGCTCCGTGGCCTGGGTCTGTATCCCAGTCAGGGAACCACACCACCTGTCTGTTGGTTGTCATACTGTGGTGGCTACATGTTATTGTGATGCTGAATGATATGCCAATGGTATTTCAAATACCAACAGGATGACCCATGGAGGACAGGTTTCAACAGAGTTTCCAGACTAAGACAGACCAGATAGAAGGACCTGGCCACCCACTTCAGAAAAAATTGGCAATGAAAACCCCATGAATGGCAATGGAGCATTGTCTGCTAAGGCACTGAGAGGTGAGAGGATCGCATAAAAAGACCAGGCAGGGATCTGCCCTGCTGTACACAGGCTCACTGAGAGTTGGAACTGACTTGATGGCACTAACAACAATAAACAGTATATAATGTGGGTTAAGTCATTTTCAGCTGGTAGCTTCCTAAAGTCCCTAGTACAAGATTTCCTCTTAGGTTTCCTCATAGTACAATTTCTCAAATCTAGCTAATATTGCAGATGGAATTCTGGTGCTCAGAGCAAGCAAAGCCAGGGACGTCTGACATATGCAATAAGAATTTATAAATGAATGACTAATTGGTCCTTTAATAAGGTTAGCTCCCCTTGGGTGAAAACTCATTACCTTGGTTCTCAACCTGCACATGTAATATTGGGCTAAACATTATTGGGGGATGTGTACCTTACAGAAGCCGTAGGATTTCTTATTACCCAATTCCATTTCTAACTAGTGCTCCCAACATGAGGCAGAACTAGCCAATGTGGTCAAAATCAACAGAGCTTTCCTTTATCGCAATGAAAATGGTGAAATGTTTAAGAAGTAGCAATCAAGGAATGACCAGAGAATTGCTCATTCTGTTTCTCATCCCTGCTCCTGATACGCCCAGCCACGTTTTTGAAGAGCTGTGAGCTACTTGTGAGTGGGAACTGTGGTGATGGAGAAGGGAGCTGATGTGGCCTGGGTAGTGACTACCTATCCTGTGCAAACCTACCTTGGCCAACCAGAATGTGTTTGTGGTTGTTGCTTTCCACAAATCCCAATACCAGTTTGTGTGGGTAGGTAAGTGGGAAGAAGAATAACAAAGAAAGGAGGTTAAAAACAACTCAAAAACAAAGAAAAGAAAGATAATACATGATTTTTTGTTGTTTCCTGTGTAATAAGTTTTTTGACTACTAAACTGATTTTGTTATATGAAAAGATCCAATACTACAGAAATTTAGACATCTAAGCAATAGTCCTTCTTTGTTTATATCTTTTTGTGTTTCTAATAAGTCAATTTAAATAGGAATCATGTTAGAGAAAATTAATAAAGCAGATCATTATATTAAAGTCTTTGGGGGCGGGCCTGGTGGCGTAGCAGTTAAGTTTGTGCACTCGGCTTCAGTGGCCCGGGGTTCACAGGTTTGGATCTCAAGTGTGGACTGATGCACCACTTGTCAGGCCATGCTGTGGCGGCATCACATATAAAGTAGAGGAAGATGGACACAGATGTTAGCCCCAGGACAATCTTCCTCAGCAAAGAGAGGAGGATTGGCATCGGATGTTAGCTTAGGGCTAATCTTCCTCACACACAAAAAATAAATATATAAATAAATAAATAATAAAGTCTTTGATAATGGCAGATACCCCATGTTGGATGTATCTTAAATTTTTTCAAATGGTATTTATACCTTCATGTGTAAACTTGGTTTCTTTAGACAGCAAATAGTTTGATCTTGCTTTTTGATCAAATCTGACCATCTCTAACTTTTTTTTCTGTGAGGAAGATTGGCCCTGAGCTAACATCTGTGGCAATCTTACTCTATTTTATATGTAGGATGCCGCCACAGCATGGCTTGATGAGTGGGGTAGGTCCATGCCTGGGATACGAACCCGCAAACCCCAGGTCACCAAAGCAGAGTGAGCCGAACCTAATCACCACGCCACAGGCCGGTCCCATAACCATCTCTAACTTTTAACTGGAGTCTTTAGATCATTTATGTTTACTATAATTATTAATATGTTGTGTTTAGATCTACCATATTGTTATTAGCTTTCTATTGCTCCCATCTGTTCAGTATTTCTTTATTTTTTTTCATTTTCTGCCTTCTTTTGTATTAATTCAATGTTTTTCAAGAATCTATTATATAGGAATGATGGTTGGAATGATTCGCTGAAACATAGGAGTGGGACAAACTATGGAAAAGTGTGTTAGTACCATTTCTGAATACACAGAGAGATTTCTCACAGGATGATAACAAGTTCCATTCCTTCACATTTTCTTTTGAGATAGAATGTTTAGAGTCTTACAGTAAGTACCCACTGTATGTTAGGTAGAGCAATAATTTATTAATCCATTTACTTTGTCAAGAAAAGAAAGAATGTTACATAGTCAATGTCCTGATGTTACCCTGTTACCTGAGGTTTTCCTGGCATAGAAATCTTAGAATAGATGTCTAGAATTGGATTAAATACATCAACACATAGAAAACATTTCTAAGACTGTTGATACTCATTTACACATTGCTTTTCGGGTTGGTGTGGAATATTTTGTTAAGAGGAGTATGTGAAAAAACAATGGTAAGAGAGGTGGATGAGCAATGAGATACTCAATTTTTCATGTCTTTTTTTAAATGATAATATTTTTATGAAAAGTTTCAAAAATCTGATTTTACAGATGAGGAAACTGGGGCAAATTGTTAAAGAATCAAAATATATTAAGTTAGGAGAGGTCCTTATTATTCACTTGATGAAACTCTTTGTACATCATAAGAAATACATGACTGGAGGGAGATAAAGGATCAAAAACGAAAATACATGCGTGGGATGCATTCAGTCATTTAAGTCATGAAAGCAAACATGGTCCTCAAAGATCTAGAGACAAAGAAGTTATGGATTCATGCCTGAGCCATGGGGAACTCCACATTAACTGGATCACAGTTTATAAGGGATTCCTGAGATATATTCATATTTGGATGCCCTTGAAGACTCAAAACTTTAACTTATCTAATATTTGAAAATTTTGAATCAAGACATAAATAGAAAAAGAGGAAAGAAGGGCCATAGATGTAACAACCATTTCACTCTGCTCATATTATTTGCTGCTATTATGGCCAAAATGCTAAACTGAATTTAAAACCATCTCGCAATTTCCCACGATCCCTTAAGAATATCAAACCCTAGGTAAGAAGGCCTAGCTCTAAATGTATCCATTATTTTTGGTTTATAGATTTTGCCCATACTAGTATAATATTAAAATATTAACTGAGATTTCTTTGTTTCAAACATTCCCCACCACTCAAACAGCAGCAATAGTTTTTCCTAAGCCCAGCCCTCAAGGGAAGATTTTCTGCAGCAGAAAAGAGACGAATTCTTGCTTTTGTGTTTCAACATGAACTCCAGACTCTTAAAGTAGAGAAATAGTTTTGAATGCTGTATTAGTTTGCCAGGGCCACCATAACAAAATATCACAGACTAGGTGGCTTAAAACAACAGAAATTTATTTTTCACAGTTTTGGGGGCTAGAAGTCCGAGATCAAGAGGTCAGCAGGTTTGGTTTCTTCTGAAGCTTCTCCTTGGCTTGTAGATGGCCACTTTCTCCCTGTGTCCTCAAATGGTCTTGCTTCCTCTGTGCTCGCATGCCCCTGGTGTGTTGTGTGTCCAAATATCCTCTTCTAAAGGACACCAGTCAGATTAGATTAGGGCCCACCCTAAAGCCTCATTTTAATCCAATCACCTCTTTAAGGTCCTTATCTTCAAATATAGTCATATTCTGAGGTACTGGCTGTTAGAGCTTCAATATACGAATTTTGAGGGAACACACTTTAGCCCATAACAAATGCCAACATACATTTATTTTCAAGTTTGGGGCTTCCCGAAAGAAAAAAATTAATTAAAAAAATTTTTTTTTTTAATTCGGTTTTAAAATGAATGCAAAGTATATGTCTCACATAGAGTTGCCAGATATAGCAAGTAAAAATACAGCCCATCAATTTAAATTTGAATTTCAGATAAACAATGAATAATTTTTGTAGTATTAGTATGTTTTGTGGAATATTTGGGACATCCAGACTTAATTAAGCATTCTGTATTTTATCCGACAATGTTAGATCCAGGGAAACAGGATGGGGAACATGAGAGTGAGTCATTTGTGTGGGTACCCGAGAAAGGGACCCTACCCCTGGTCCCATTGCAAGGTTAAATCCCCTGCATGAGAGACAACACTCGACATGAGCTTGGGGATCCAAAAGCAGAGAAGTGGGTCTTGATTCCCATTTGGAATTCTGAGAGAAGACGGCTTTGCAGAGTGTCCGATGACAATATGGGGCAATCACTACAATAGGAACAGTGGGTCACATCTAGATAGAAAGAGGGTCTGAGATAGCCACCCCATCTTCCCCCACCATAATACATACCCTCCTTTCCTGTGGCTCCAAAAGTTTCCTGTGAAGGTTTCCTGGGACTGCTCAAGAGAGGAGGAGGGTTGTGTGAGTGTGGAATGGTAAGCCTGAAATGGTCTCATGGTTTGGGTCAAAACTAAACATGTTTCTGATGATACTGTAACTAGAGGTGTTTCAGAGTTTATGTAGCAGGGATGGTTGCTGACATATGGCCAATGTAGCCAGAGGCGACCACAGACAGCCCCGGATGGTCTAGCTAAGGAAAAGCAGTTGTATGGATGCCATTAACCAAAGGCCAGAAGTCTCTTCCCAGACTCCTTGACAACATGTTAGCCCTTCTGCAATTTAGAACCCCACACTCCCACAGCGACAGTCTAGGCAAAAGGAAGTATTATGAAGTGACAGTCAATTGAAGAGAAATTGAGTTTAAACTGGAGTTAAAAATTATCCATATTTTATTTCCAACTTAACTGCTGGTAAACCAATTCCCCGTAAAATGCTGTTAATGTTGATTATTTGAACCTAACCCCTAAACTTAACATGTCCTAATTAAATTTCAATCTGTTGCTACATCATTTGAGATTTTTAAAATCACAATTCTGCTATTTAGTATTTTAGCTCTCTCTCTAAGAGGAATTCATTTTGTATTTTAAACATTTGGTTCTTTATGCAGATAAATCTTAATAGAAGTTTCCTACCAAATGACTTCATCCCATCACATTCTCCCTCTTCACCATCAAAAATAAATACACACACACACATGAAAACCACAGTGAAGTTTCTAGGTTGGCTTCTCTTCTTATGGCAAGAGCAGAAATGGAGAGTAGAAAATGTCATATTTTTTTATTAAGAAACTTAAGGATTTTGGGGCCGGCCCTGTGGCGTAGTGGTTAAGTGCGTGCACTCTGCTGCTGGCGGCCCAGGTTCGGATCCCGGGCACTCACCAACGCACCGCTTGTCAGGCCATGCTGTGGCGGAGTCCCATATAAAGTGGAGGAAGACAGGCACAGATGTTAGCCCAGGGCCAGTCTTCCTCAGCAAAAAGAGGAAGATTGGCATGGATGTTAGCTCAGGGCTGATCTTCCTCACAAAAAAAAAAAAAGAAATTTAAGGATTTTAAGATTACTAAAGAAAGTAAATGAAAAATATTCTTAATGCAGAACTACTGCCATCTTAAGACCACAATATGTATTACAAATCAGCTTTTGGTTCTATTTAGCTAAATGGCTAATATTTAATGCCATAGAGATTAATTTTTAGGCATTTGTAAATTTTATCATATTTTTCAAATTACTAAGTAAACTTTATTTTCTCCCCTTAAACAAATTATATGATCCAGAGAATACGTGTAGATTGGTTTAGATTATATAAAAGATTGAACATTACAATGTTTACTTTAGGGTATTTAGAAAAGCACATTTTATTTATTTATTTATTTATTTTGTGAGGAAGATCGGCCCTGAGCTAACATCTGCCAATCCTCCTCTTTTTTTGCTGAGGAAGACTGGCCCTGGGCTAACATCCATGCCCATCTTCCTCTACTTTATATGGGACGCCGCCACAGCATGGCTTGACAAGTGGTGCGTCAGTGCACGCCCAGGATCTGAACCTGCGAATCCCGGGCCGCCTGCAGCGGAGTGCGCGTACTTAACCACTTGTGCCACCGGGCCAGCCCCCGAAAAGCACATTTTAAACTAAAAAAGAATAAAAGGCCATTTCCTCTCCCCGCAAAATAACAGTTTGGTAAATAACAATTACAACGTAGATGTTAAAATACAGTATTATAAGTCCACAAAAGACCATTTAGTGAGTTATTTTAGAGTCTAAAACTTAAGCTAGCTCATCACAAAGTTATTATTTAGGTAAATAACAAATAACAAATTAAGTAAAAGGCAAACCAAAGGTTAAAGTTGCTAAATTATAGTATTATCTTTATTAAAATGTAGGTCAATTGTAATGATGGAATTCAATTATAGAAAATCAACAATAAACATCATAACTTCTTATTTCTGAGCGTTTCTAAATCATTTCATAAGTTCTTAGTTATAAGAAAAAAACTCAGCACATGAAATACTAAAAAAATCCTACAACTTCTCAGATAGTATTGAAGCAGGGTACCTGAGGGTTACTATAAATATTCAATAAGAACATGATTACCTTTTGACCTTGTTCCTAACACAGACATAGATGAAAAGAAGTTAATCTTGTCAATTTGCCGTTTTCTTGTTTAACCTGAGGGGTGACTCAAGGGTCACAAGGATTTATGAGCTTGTTTTACAGAAGACAAAGAATGCCTTCAAAGAAGTTATGATCACCAGATAAACAGCCCCCAGCTGCCGTTAACATCCAAAAGTCAGATTGCCCAAGGGCTTATCTGGGTGAAAGAAACATGGATTACCCCTTCGTTTCTCTGAAACTCCTCCTTCCAAGCCCCTTAGCTTTACAAAACCCCCTGCTTTCTTCTCTTTTTAAGACGGATTTGAGAGAACCTATCCTCCCCTGCCTTCTCATTTTGGCGAATTTGAATAAACTTTTCTCTGTCTCCAAGCACCTATGTCTCAGTGATTGGCTTACTGTGCATCAGTCACATGAACTTGAGATTAAGAGATTGAGTATCAGTATTAACATTACACACAACTAAAAGTACCAAAATTTTAAAAGCCAACAAATAACTTAAGCAAAAATCTTAAGCAAAGCCCATGTCCTTTAGGGATCTTTGAAATGACAAGTATTATTTGCTACATTTGACACAACATCATCAATTAGAGTCAAATCTTTAAAATTTTTTTTATTGAAATAATCAATATTATATAAGCAAATTAGTGAATAATCATTTCCTAATTTATAATTAGGATTTTGAAATATGCTTTTTTTTTTGGATTTTTTTTCTTTTTTTTTTTCTTGTGAGGAAGATCAGCCCTGAGCTAACATCCATGCCAATCCTCCTCTTTTTGCTGAGGAAGACTGGCCCTGGGCTAACATCTGTGCCCATATTCCTCCACTTCATGTGGGATGCTGCCACAGCATGGCCTGACAAGCGGTGCGTCAATGCGGCCTGGGATCTGAACCCAGGCTGCCAGCAGCGCAGCTCACCCCCTTAACCACTATGCCACAGGGCCAGCCCCTAGAGTCAAATCTTACTGACTGTATTAGTCTGCTCTGACTACCTTAACAGAATACCATGGACTGAGTGGCTTAAAAACAGAAAATTATTTTCTCACAGTTCTAGAGGCTGGATGTCCAAGATCAAGGTGCCAGTAGGGCTGGTTTCTGGTGAAACCTCTCTTCTTGACTTGCAGACTGCACCTTTTCCCTGTGTCCTCACATGGCCTTTCCTCTGTGCAGGCGCATCTCTGGTGTCTCTTCCTCTTCTTGTAATGACACCAGTCATATTGAATTAGGGCCCCACTTGTATGACCTCGTTTAACTGTAGTACTTATCTCCTTAAAGTCCCTATCTCCAAATATAGTCACACTGGGGCTTAAGGCTTCAACATATTAATTCTAGGGGGACATATTTCAGTCCGTAACACTGACATATTTAATACTCAAAGAAACAGAAATTAATTAGTATCTGAGCAGAACATTGAACTTTTGGGTGATAACAGAAGAGCTGTGGTATTTTATCAGTACATGTGATAGAAGTTGAATGTATAGGAAAAAAGGAAATATCTTTATTTAAAAATAAGCCTTATGAAATGAAGTGAATGTTTGTAGCTAAGTTCAGTGTTATGTAGCAAGTAGGTGTAGGGACAGGAACCATCCCACTTGTTCTTAGAGGAGTTAGACTGAGGTGCAAGGAACTGGCCAGGAAAGGTGAGTGGAGCTCAAGGAGGGGTCAGATCCTTCAAGATGATGGGATTGGATTATTTGCTAAATTCTCCCACAAAGTGTCTAGACTCTAGCACAAGGGCACTTTGAGTGGACACGAGGAATATAAGAAATATAACAGTTGTTATACAGTAAGTTGATGAGCATGTTCAGGTCTAACCGCCATCTCCAGTCTCAGGGCCATTAAAAGCAATCCTTTGTATTCTTCCCTCTGGCAATGAATGCACTTGTACATTTTCAATACTAAAGAAAGTTCCTAAAGTGCCTATTCCCACAATAAAGCAAGATATTCTCCAAGGAGACTTAGGGCCTTCAATGTGAAGTCTACCTGGAAGTTTGACCTTGGCAGGCACTCTACTGCAAGAGGCAAAGAGGAAAGTGAAGGTCAATGCTCCATGGCCAACAGACTTATGCAAGGGAAATAGGGACAAGCTGTGAAACAACCCAGCTTTTTCTCTTTTGACTCACAACATTAAAGACACAGTTGTGCTCTTAACAGTGAACAGTTCAGTCTTCTTGAGGATTCTTTCCTGTTCCTATTTTAGAGAGATTTGTTTGGGGCTTTTAAGAGTTATAATGGAACAAGTTACCAATCTATTCAAATGGGTCCACTAGATGTAATAAGTGTCCTACCAGATTGAACTATTTATTGCACTAAATTAATCCCTTGATTGATCTATTAGCCTCATAAGGGTTAAATGTAATTCTCAACCAATTATATTTTCATTATGTCACAACTATTATTCCTTTTTCCATTGGACAAAGTATTCCCTTAGATTTAAAACAGAAGCAGTACAATGATAATAGATTTACATTTTCTGTTTTTAATGAGGAGATTTGTATTTCTTCTTTTAAATGATTTTAAAGATCTCAAAGTTCTAGCCCTTCTTGTACAGGAGTTCTCAGAGAGAATTAAATGCCCCAAGCAGCCATTATATGTAATGAATTAACTTTTCTCCTAAACATCTAAAATGATACTAGCTTGGGGCCAGCCTGGTGGCACAGCAGTCAATTGCCAGACCTCTGCTGCTGTGGCCCGGGATTCACAGGTTTGGATCCCAGGCGTGCACCCACGCACCACTTGTCAAGTCATGCTGCGGCGGCCTCCCATATAAAGTAGACAAAGATGGGGACAGATGTTAGCCCAGGGCCGGTCTTCCTCAGCAAAAAGAAGAGGATTGGCATGGATGTTAGCTCAGGACTGGTCTTCTTCACAAAAATAAGTAAAATAAAATAGTTACACAAAACTTTTAAAAAAATAAAATTATACTAGCTATACACAGTCCCTGAGAAAACTGAGAAAATTTCCCCCAAGAGCAGTTTATCTTCTATAGACCTTAAAACTTTCTGTTTGCAGAAAGTTCTCTCTTCTGTAGTATGTTCTATTAAGTTTCTGATCTTTTTAAAGAAAACTTCTTCATTACAATAAAAAAATAGGATAATCAAATAACAAAACAACCAACATTGGTTTCCTTAATCAGTGTCATTTTCCAGGACGTCCTTCATGATTTCTAATTAATTTTTCTCTAACGCACTCCAAGGAGTGAAATGGTGAAGGGTCTCCTATTTTACTACCTAGAAAACCACGGAATTTAAAGTTTTTGATTGAACCTCATGGTCAGAGATGAGGCGGGCAAAAGGATCTTCCAAATTCTAGGCTAACTAGATCAGAGGGCTATTAGCGGACAAAATTTTCTCCATAATCTTACATTATTCTGCACACAAGAGTAAATTGTTAGGTTTAACTTTATAATCTCCTGGTTTCCCTGGAGCCTTGAAAACGAAGGCGAGCACCAGTTAATTTTGCCGCATGGGCTACGTGCCAACATGGGCTTAGCTGCGCCCTCCAATTTCTGCAGTAGTAGCGCCTCTCCTGTCACATTCGGCCCCGGAGACTAGAGGCCGGGTCGGTGTCGGCGAGCGTGTGCACGGTGCCGGAGCGGCGGGACCCTGCGTGCGGGCGGCGGCGGGATGCAAGGTGGCGAGCAGGCGGCCGGGGCGGGGCGAGGGAAGGCCCGGGCCGCGCCAGGGGCGGGGCGAAGCGTGGCCAGGGGCGGGGCGAAGCGTGGCCAGGGGCGGGGCGAAGCGTGGCCGCCGCGCCGGGTCGGGTCCCGGACAGCTGCAGCCTCCTCGTCCCGCCCCGCCCCGGGGCGTCGTGCCGGATCCTGTCCGGTCTGGACACGCAGCGTCCTATCCGCTCGCTCCTTGCACCCTCCGCGAGCCGGGGCACTTGACGGTGCTCCCTGCACAGCCATGGCTCAGCACTTCTCCCTGGTCAACTGCGACGTGGTCGGCTTCGACCTGGACCACACTCTGTGTCGCTACAACCTGCCCGAGAGCGCCGCGGTGAGTGGCGCGGGCCGCCCGGGGCGCACGGCGTGCAGCCTTCATGGCGGCTGGGGCTGGAGTTTCCTACCGGCTTAGGCGGCGGCGAGCGCTGCCGGGGACCTGCAGCCTCCGCGCCTTTGCGCAGAACTCAGCCTCCCGCCGCAAGGCTGGGCGGAAGTGTGCATCCTCAGATCCCCGCCCGTGGAACGAGCACCGGCTTATTTCGCCCAGCCATTAGCCGAGTTTGAGAGAGGGGTAGGGAAGAAAAGGGGCAAAGGCAGGGCAAGTGTGCAAGATCGGGCTGGGGAAACCGTTCCTAGGGCCGGAGAGGAAGCGGGGATTGGGGCCCTGGAGGTGTCCTTTGCGGATGCCGGGCCTTGGAACTTCGGTGTCAGTCATTCTGGGCACCAGCAGCGCGCCGATACAGCCACCTGGTTAGGTGCTTGTATTTTCCTTGGCCGCATTTTTCCTTTTGCACGTCCATGCGACCACATGTCAGTTTTTAAACACTGCAGTCAGGGAGAGATTGTGTGTTGTATTGGAAGGAACACTAGCCAAAAAGTCATTAAGATCTTAGCCCTGGTGTTGCGTTTTACCAAGAGAAGGAAATAAACATTTATTGCTCACCTACTACGTGCTCCATGCACTTTGAGTAAGTTCTAATTGTAATAGCAGCCTGCAAAGTTTGAGTCCTCGCTGCACTCCGATGGGAGGGGGAGTGTGGAGTATGTATGATGCCACACTGGTATCCTCAAATGAATTGTTTTCCCTCCCCCATTCCATTGGTTTCACAAGGAAACTAATTGTGAAAAATTAACAAATTTTTTAGTCAAAGATCTAAGCATCCTAGCAGAGGAAGCTAGTTATGAACACAGTGGTCAAAGGGAGGGCTCCACAACTAGACAGCCTAGCTTAGGGCGCCAGCGCCTCTTTACTGGCTCTGTGACCTTGAGCAAGTTACAACTGGGTCCGTTTCAGTTTCCGCATCTGTAAAATGGGGCTGTTAACTGGATTTACCTCAAAAGGTTATTGCAAGGATTAAATGGGTAATAGATGTATAATGCTTAGAGCAGTGTCTGACACATACAGTGTTTGATTTTTTGCTTACTACCCAAACCATTTCCAAGCCTCACCATTTATGAGTAGAGCTCTGGGCCACTGGTGCAGACATCAGGCAGGGCTGCTACTCATTATGGTGAGGTCAGTGCCCCCAGTTCAGGAACTCCATCAAAGGTCAAAACCACGTCTGAATTACTCGTGTTTTCTATGCACAGATGCTAAAAAAAAAAAAGTGTGCTGTGTACTGTTCCTGCTATTATCCTTTTCTGCTTTCCTACTATGCAGGTGCTTCCTTAGTAATACTGAGACTTAAGAAGGCTTTTTACTTCTTGATCCTTTGGCACCGTTTCTTCTAGGTCTTTGATTCATGCTTTCCTTCCCTCTGTGCCTTTCCAGTTCTCTCCTGGTTCACATTTTCTTGCATCTCCTCTCTGGTCACCTTCATTTGGAGGAAATATTGTTAAAACCACTGTTATGTTAGAGCCAATTTTGTGCATGCGTGAGCATAAAATTTCAGAATACAAGATCCTCAAAGAAAAAGATCTTTACTACGAGCCTGGAATATAAGTGATGTTTAAAGGTCGAAAACAATAACCTAGTGCGTTTTGGATCGTGTTTGGTTCAGAAATCTTTTATTAAGTACCAGCAGTCTGCTGAGCACCATCATAGAGTTGGGGATACAGACATGACACACAGTGGAGTGTCTCTCCGATTCAAGTGGCCTTGTATTGGTCACAGATGCTGGAAAGTTGGTTCAGTCCCCTATGGTGAGGGCAGTATTGCCTGGACCTTGCTGCAGTCCCCTGTGCCTGGGGCCTTCCTCCCTTCATCATGCTAACTTCTCATCTGTCAAGTTTCATCTTACATAGCATTCCCTTTGGGGATCCTTTCCCAGCCCCCTAGAGTTTACCCTTCCACCCCCATCCCACCTCCAGTTTTCCATAAAAGCCTTAATTTCTTATAGCACTTACACACAGTGTTCAATTTTCCTGTTTTCTTGTTGGAATCTTCCTCTGGAGCCTAGTTCCATGACTCCTTGACATCAGTATCTGACAGTTTGGTGTGTGTTCTGGGAGCCAAGCTGAGTGCTTGGCATGGACTGGGTTCAATAAATAATTGTGCAATGATTGAATAAATAGTAGTTATTGTAATAACTGAATAGGGCACTTACAGCCACTGTTCTAATAAGCATTCTGCTTATATCAACTGGTTGCATCCTTAACCCTGTGAGGTAGGTGTTATCATCACAATCGCTATTTAGAGATGAGGACCGAGAGGCACAATAAGGATAAATAGCTTATCCAGGGTCTCCAGCAAGGTGGTCTGGCTGGTGGGTTTCTGGCCCCCACCACCAAGCTTTGTGTGTTGCAAAACCCAGAGGAGAGGCCTGGAGTGAGGCTTGAGCTGAGTCCCGCCACAGGAGTTAGAGTTGGCAGGTGAGGAGGCAGAGAGGAAATATAGCCAGGGCAAGGAGCTGGAGGTGAGAGACAGCACCTCTCCAGCAGAAGGTGGGGAGTTGCAGGAGAAGATGCTGGAGAAGTCACTGGCAGCTGCGTCATGAGATGCTGTGAGTGCCTCTTACCCCAGTCTCATAGGCATTTAATAAGTGCAGAGTGCAAATGTGGACTGGGCGGGTCACCTCACCTCGGGGCTCAGGAAAGGCATCCTAGAAGTGATGACGCCTGTGCTCTCCTGGGGTTGCAGACTCAGAAGTGTATGGGGTCAGGCAGTTAACCTACATGTGTGAGGGGGAGAGTGGGGCCTGTGGCAGCCAGGAGAGGGTGTGCCCCTTCTGAAGGCTCAGCCGTGCTCGACTCCTGCCAACATTTGCCATGAGGAGTGGAGGCTCAGTCTTGCCAGACCTAATTCTTTTAAGACAAAGTTAGAAGTCTAACCTTCTATGAGAAGTCTCTCAATTTTTACCTGTTAGCTCATTTTCTAACAGCATGATTATAGGGTTGCAAGATTTTTGCGAAGAAAAATACAAGACACCCCGTTAAATTTGAATTTCAAGTAACATTTTTACTGTAGGTAAGTTCAAAATATTGCATGCAATATGCTTATACTAAAAAATTATTTGTTGTTTATCTGAAAATCAAATTTAGCTAGGTATTTCATATTTTATCTGGCAACCTTAAGTGGGAACCAAGTGTCATTTGTGGTCTGTATATGACCCACAGGGCACCGATTTGCCGCTGCTGTGGAGTGTGCATTTCTATTAGTTGTCATGAGGCTGTGAGGGAGTAAGTGCAGCTGAGGCTGGGAGAGGAAGGGGCTGGTCATGGAGGCCCTGTGCTATGAAGCCTTCTGGGGTAATTCAACATTATCTAAGGGAAAGCTCCAAGAACCGAGGCCTTGGGGCTAGAACAGGGGTTTCAAAGGCACAGACTCCCCTCTTTTTTCCGGCACCGAAGTTCTTTGCCTCTCTTTGTGCATCGACCCCATTTTCTCCTGTTACAGATGTCTCCTCTACGAGGTAAGAACACAGCTGTGGATGCCCCAGTTGGCAGCCCAGCTGGAAAGGGCTCCTTTCTCTTAGGAAGGAATCTGACCTCATTGGAATCACATGCCCATGTCTTAATCAGTATTGCCAAGGGGTGAGAGCTGCCAGTTGTCCAAGGCTGAATAAGGTACCTTGACCAGAAGCAAGTCTAATGGTGTGCGGTAACTATTGGTAGCTTGAAACTGGCCACGGTGGGAGTCTTTATACCATGGAAATGAGCAAATGCTACAAGTCAGGACCTTGTTTTTTTTAACCGGCGCTTGTAAATGCTTAAATTAAATTTACTTGTATGGCAGGCGTTGCTGGAAGCACTGTACATCTGTTAACCCCACAGCACTGGTTGCTTTCAGGGAGGATCATGATGTGTATTTTTTATTGTCTGTAGTACTTTGTACCTCAGAGTGACTCAACAAATTTTTGACAGATTTTTTTTAATGATTGAATGAAAATCCATATAAGTCAATGGTTTTCAGTCATCTCTGGGCTTCAGGAATTCTGTAGAGGCCCTACCTGGGCCCCACCCTCTCCTGTAGGCTTGGAGTTTCTGGGTGGTTTTAAGAACCATTACCTGTGGTTCTGAATCACCACCAGGGTTGAGAACTGTTGTTATATAGTGTTGACATAATGTGGGTCTATCAACAGTTCACCTGGATCAGGGTCACATTGTGTCGCGTGGGAGTACGGGTAGAGTGATGTTATTTCGCTTTACGGTAGAGAACAGCTTTATCTGATAAGGAGCCTTTGCTTTCCACATTTATATCCTGACACTCACACCCCAACCTGCGCACAGTTTCTAGACCTGGGTTGCCCCTCCCGTCTGGACTCACCCAGCTAACTGCGGCCTCTTCCAGGCGTCAATGTAAACATCACCACTGCAGGAAGGCCTTCTCGCACTCATTTTGCTGTGTCTGTACCCTCTTCCCTCTGTGCCATCCCATGCTATCAAAACCTGTCTTGGCTGAATATCTGGGGAAGGGTCAGGTTGCTCACTTTTCTTCTTGCACACTGCTCAGTCTGACCCCAGAGCACTGTTCTGCCTCTGGTTCAAGTGCATCTGATGCCGCACTAAGAATACCCAGAAGGAGCATGGGGTAGGGCCAGGGTGGACCTTCACTCACCTTTTGCCTACTTTTGGTTTGGAATGCACAGTTCTTTAAAAATGGATCCAGTTCTTAAAAAAAGATATTTTACTCCAAAACCTGGGATTTTGTTGTTGAGAAATCAGAAGATCTGTCAACAATCAGCAGAGCATTTATCTTTGTGCTCGCTTCCAGAAGCTTCCTTTGTCTTTTTTCCTCACTTGTTTTTGTTTTTGTTTTTGTTTTTCCCTCCCCAAAACCCCAGTACATGGTTGTGTATCCTAGTTGTGGGTCGTTCTAGTTCTTCTATCTAAGCTGCTGCCACAGCATGGCAACTGACAGACGGGTGGTATGGTTTCTCGATCGGGAAGCGAACCTGGGCCACCGCAGTAGTGAGCACTAAACTTTAACCACTAGGCCATGAGGGCTGGCTCTCAGTTGTTTTTCTTATGGTGAAGAGATAAAGAGATATTTCCAGTATCTGATGGAGGTTCCATGATTCCTTGCTGGTCCCCATGTGTATTTCCCTTTGAGATTCCCCTGAGATGGGGCCTTTCAAGCAAAGATGGACCGATGATGGGTGTAATGATAGAGTGCTCGATTTATTTATTGTCTTGGTGTTGTGTTAAATAAGTTTACAAAGCTTTGTCAAGTCTTAATGATCTCCAACCCATTAGAATTTAGCAGTAAGATTAGTAATTGTCCTTGGTTGTATAATTGTATATTGGTGGTATAATTTTGGAGTATAAGAAAGACACAACAGCTACTTGGAGCTCAAAGGCATAGATAAATTGCTTGTGAACTGCAGAACTTCCCAGTTACAGATATTTCACTCCAAACTGCCCCATGAGTGATTCCATTAGGTTTGCACAAATGTGAAATTAAAAATGAGTGGTGACTTTTACATTTACTCTCTGTTTTTTCCTTCTCCTTGTTTACAGCTCATTTATAATAGCTTTGCTCAGTTTCTGGTCAAGGAGAGAGGGTATGACAAGGAATTGCTCACTGTTGCTCCAGAGGATTGGGATTTCTGGTAAGTTCTTTTTGTTAAGCTCCATGCATTCCTTCTGATGCTTAATTGCTTCTGATAAAATTTGAATGCTTCCTCTTCCATGGAGGCAGAAAGTGAAATGTGAAATTGAGTCAATGGCTTCTATACCAAAAGTTTAATGTTTAATGAATTAAAGTCCTTTCTAGTTCAAGTTTAGACTTGCTTAATTAAATGTGAAAATAAGCTAAGAGCTTATGTGACTAATTTGGGTATTTTTGTATGGTTCAAGTTTGTCCTTGTTAAGAGTTTCAGAGGTTATTAAAAACTGTCTCGAAAATTTACATGTTTAAAAAAAAAAAATTGGGGGGCTGGCCCCGTGGCGCAAGCGGTTAAGTGTGCGTGCTCCGCTGCGGTGGCCTGGGGTTTGCTGGTTTGGATCCCGGGCATGCACCGACGCACCGCTTGGCAAGCCATGCTGTGGCGGCGTCCCATATAAAGTAGAGGAAGATGGGCATGGATGTTAGCCCAGGGCCAGTCTTCCTCAGCAAAAAAGAGGAGGATTGGCAGATGTTAGCTTAGGGCCGATCTTCCTCACCAAAAAAAAAAAAGAAATTTGTTTTATTGCCCTTTAAATAAAAAAATGTAGAAGAGGAGGAATCGTCATGTTTTGAATAAGTGTGTAAATTAGGACGTTTGGTTTTCTGTAATTTGGATAGACATTCCTGTGTCTGAGACTCTTACTGTTTTCTCGCTTCCTGGATTAGGAATCTCAACTTCCTAAGGCTTCTCTTGTCTTCTCTCTCATTTAGCAACAAAGACAAATAAAACTGCTATTAAAGCACTTTAAATTGTGCAGTTGAAAATTAATAATAATCCTAGAGCACATGAAAAATAACATGCAGAAGTAATTCTAGAGCAATGATGTTCATCTACTTCACATTCCTCCAATGTTTGGTTAGGCCTTTTTGATTTATCCCTTTTGTAAAAGGAAGAAAACATTTCACTGTCTGAAACATCTGACTCTGGGAATTTTACTGTGGACCAAAGTAAATAACGCTTCTAAAGTACCCTGTCATTTTTTTTTTTAATTCTCTTGGTATTTGGTGGCTATTCTACCTCCTTGCTTTTATTATTCATAATAATGCATCTGTACCTACTTTTCTCCCCACACCCCACAAGTCTTTTACAGTGAAGAACCTAAAACTTGGTATTTGACTTGCTTATGGTGGTTTTCAATAATATGACTTGCCCAGAGGGCAAGTTCTTAAAACCTGACCTAACTGAGGCAAATTCTAAAGAGTACAGAAAAGACTCTGGCTAAGATCTTAATTTGCAGAATATGAATATGTACATGTGTCTGTGTGTTTTATTTGATAGGAAACATTTACATTCTAACAGAGACATACAATGATGTTCATTCTTTGTTCTCTTTGAGTTTTGGATTCCTCTTTTTAAAAGCTTAAGGATATTACAAACTAAACATGTTGTCCTTCATGTGCCTACATAACAGTTTTCCTTATGTACTTGCTCTGTGGATGATATTTAATTTTAGAATTCTTGGATATTCTTATTCATTTGATTAACATATTCACCTGGGTGGGAGAATCCCTTTTTAGCATTATGACTTCTTAAAAATATAGATCATTATTTCTTTGTTAGCTAAATATGTGGTTTGATTGGTAATCAGACTTTTCTATTTTAGTTGCAAAGGCTTGGCATTGGATCTGGAAGGTGGGAACTTCATTAAACTTGCAGATAATGGCACTGTGCTCAGGTAATGAAATTTTGTTGTGCAGTCAAAACTTTACTCTTTCCAGGACATTTTATTACTGTATGGCATTTGATTGTTAAGATATGGGTTAAATAAGATTATTATTTTAGTCAATCAGATGACAGATTATCTGTGCGCCTCCGTGTCTTTTTTTTTTTTTTTTGTGAGGAAAATCAGCCCTGAGCTAACATCGGATACTGATCCTCCCCTTTTTTGCCAAGGAACATTGGCCCTGAGCTAACATCTGTGCCCATCTTCCTCTACTTTATATGGGACGCCGCCATAGCATGGCATGACAAGCAGCACATTGGTGCCCTCCCGGGATCCGAACCCGCGAACCCTGGGCCGCTGAAGCGGAGCGCGCACACTTATCCACTTGCACCACCGGGCCGGCCCCCTTTTTTTTTTTTTTTTGTGAGGAAGATCAGCCCTGAGCTAACATCCACACCAATCCTCCTCTTTTGGCTGAGGAAGACTGGCCCTGAGCTAACAGCCGTGCCCATCTTCCTCCACTTTATGTGGGACGCTGCCACAGCGTGGCCTGGCAAGCAGTGCGTTGGTGCGCGCCCGGGATCTGAACTGGGGCCGCCAGCAGCGGAGTGCGCGCACTTAACTGCTATGCCACAGGGCTGGCCCTACCTGCGTGTCTTTATATAAATCGTTTGAGCTATTTAAATACAGATCTGGGAGCATTAGACTTAAAGTTTCTTTAAATTTAGTTCATCAGAAACAGTTGCAGGAAATACAATAGAATGTTAATAACTTGCTTCATCTCAGTGACCACCCCTACTGCAAAAGAGCCTGGGAATTATATTGTGTTAGGTGGGTATGTAGGCGGCTGGTATAAAATCGGAGTTCCTTTTATTAAGGAAGAAGGAGAGAATGGACGTTGGGTAGGGATTGGTGGTTTATGCACACCTCTCTCTCTTCCTCCATTTATCCAAATTTGCTCCCATCATGCAGGACTCATGTTGTGTCCTGGCTGCCTCTGGAGGTTTTCCTAGACTCTTCATCAGTCTCTCCCGTCTGCTGCACTCGTTGCTGACTCCCTTTCCTTCTCCTCTCAGGGTGAGCCCAACACTGTGAGTGTTGGTAAGAGTAGGGCTAGCAGTTGAGAAGCAGCTGCCATCACTGATCTGAGTCTTATGGAGAGCACCGTGGAGTGAGCATCCATTTTTCTGCCAGTTCTGATAGTACAGGCAAGTTATCATGGCCGTCCAGCTGTGCGATTTATTATTTATACTCACACGATCAGAGTCTTTTCCAGGAGAGGATGCTCAGCATGGTTACGCCTTGTGCATACTCTCCCTATTGATACATCGTTCTTTCTGCACTGTACAAACTCATACTCTCCCCCAGACTTTCCCCTGAGGTGCCCTAGCTAGAACAAGTGTGGCCCCCTTCTGATTATTTTGTTATTTATTCGCATGTTTTTTCCTGGGGAAACGAGATAGAGTGTATGTGTATATGGATACATTTGTATGTATGTGTATCTGCATACACAGTGCAGCTTTGACCGTGACCTTTAACTCGGCTGTCAGATTATTACAAGGTACTTGGCCATCTTCATTCGAACTTGAAAGAATAGAAAGCATTCCACAGTTTTGCTTCTTTCTTTCATTGTTCTGTCTGTCCCTTCTCCCAACACCCCTCTCCTGAAGTCTGACCCTCTCCATTCAACTTCCAGCTAACCTGCAGTTTCTCCTGAATTTACTAGCTTCTCACCTTGACGCCTGCTTTCATCCGTCATAGGAGGTTCCATGTCTGATCATATTTCCCACTGAGGATTCCTCCATCTTTACATATAACTGTCTAAAATGTTAACCTCCTTATAAAAAGGAGCCCGTTTGTGATTTATCCTCCATTTGCCCTTATTTCATTTCTTTTTTCCTTCGTCTTGCTTTGCTACCACAATATAACACCAAGGGAAAAAGAATGATACTCCCTAGCATTATAATTCCCCATAATAAACAACATAAAATATCAGCTGTCTCTCTACAGGGTAAGATTCTCTTAACCAGGCCCAACTGATGCAAAAAGCAGTCTTTTGAGCACAGAAAATAGCTACTTTCTTGTCTTGCTGTTCCAAGTTTTGCCGCATTCATCTTGCTGTTTCCCATTGTGTTTTTAGCTACGTTGTGTCCTTGAGTGGGCGGGTTGCTCTCCTGTCTGTCCTCACAGACCCCTGTGCTCACAGCCGCCCGCCCCTGGGTGCCCAGCCAGCCACCCCCGCGCCCCCACGGGCCCAATGTGGCTCACACGCTCACTCTCCTGCCTGCTGCCCTTTATCTCCTGCTGCCAGACCGGCTTCCCACGCAGTCCACACAGTTGTTCTCTAATTGTTCTGGTTTAGGTTAATCTTTTTTTTTTTAAAGCTGATTAATTTTCGATGTTTTCTACGTCGTGGTTTGTAATTTTATTTATTTATTTATTTTTTCCCCCAAAGCCCCAGTAGACAGTTGTATGTCACACCTGCACATCCTTCTAGTTGCTGTATGTGGGACGCGGCCTCAGCATGGCCGGAGAAGCAATGCGTCTGTGCGCGCCCGGGATCCAAACCCCGGGCTGCCAGCAGCGGAGTGCGCGCGCTTAACCACTAAGCCACGGGGCCGGCGCCTGGTTAGGTTAATCTCATGGCTAAATGACAGCTTCTTAGGCAAGGGTGATGAGTCATATTCCTGCCAGAGAAATTACAGTTTATAGTTGATATATTATAGACCCAGAGCGACTACCGCAGCGTGGCCCTCAGAAGGAGCTGCTCCTGATCACATGCTAGTTGGTGGATGAAATGGAGGAAGAGCTAGGGCTGTGAAGGGAAATGCCTTATAGCATCCTAAATGGGGAAGTCATCCAGTTGAAAAAAGGAAAAAAAAAAAAAGAAAGAAACCTTTATTAGCTGTAGGGGGATCAGCAGTAGCAAGGCTGGAGGAAGGGGTGTTCAGGGGAACCACTGATGAGCAATATACCTCATCCCCTAAACTAGGGCAAGCCACGGCACCAAGATGATGGCTCCAGAGGCACTGGCAGAGGAGTATGGTGGGAAGGAGTGGAAGCACTTCACGCCGGACACGGGATGGTCGTGCCGATCAGGTATGACTCACGAGAGGCAGCGCCGCCATTCCCTTGTCTTTTGTTTTGGACTCTGAACCTGCGACACGAGGACATGAAGAAACCCCTCTTGCTGGGCAGGATGCACAAGTGAGCAGCTGTGGTTCTATAGGAATAGGATGTATTTTTTCCCATGTGTCTGATTTCTCTTTGGCAGTTGGTTCTGTTTTATTTAAGGTTTTGTTGATTCTCCTTTCACTTGCACTTATCCTGGAATAAAGAAGACTGGCACTTAGAAATAATACATTCCCTCGTCGTCTGTATTTTTATTAGTTCTTTAAGTACTCCATTCTTACTTTTATTTCTCTGTGCCCCATTTCTCCCCACATTCATATGACCCACCTCTCGTATTTTCTAGAATTCTCTTTACTGCCAGTTCTAGTATCTTCTGCCTTCATCTTTTCTTTTAAATGATTTTACACATTTTTTCCCACTGGCTTTCAAGAGCTTCACCATTGGTAAACATGAAAAGATTTTTCAAAAATTATAGACATAGATGTGCATAAATTAATAAAGATTAAAACATTATTATGAACTGACCATATTAAAAGTCATAATTGTGAGTTTTTCATTTGTTCTAAATTTTTTTTGCCGTTTTCTCCCACACTAGTTTTGAAACGCACCTGTTCTCTTTTAGAAAATGTGGTAACCTGAAAATAGTCGGAGCTATTCCTTGTTTCTATTATGTTTTTGCTTGTTACATTTGCTATCTTTTGAGAATTTGCTTTGTTTTTTTTGTGAGATGAAAGTGTCAGGAAGTATGAGTGCTCTTGATAAAATAAGTTGATAGGAAAAACTGAGGTTTCACCTTAGAGTTAGGTGTGGAATGCTTTTCACACATCACAAGGCAGAACAGCTAGTGGAAGCTGAATGGGTGGATGGCCTTTCACTCAAGTGATGGTAGAGAACTGCTGTTGTCTCTCCAGATGTAGGCAGTTGTAAAGAAGCTCTTCCTTCCTCCCAGAAAAGCTAGACACACAGCTAACTGTTTCACTCTGATATCCATTCAGAAATCGGGAGTGTTTTAAAGAAGTAAAGTATTTCCCACCTGTGAACAGAGCGTTCACCCAGTATGACCCACCTGTTTATTCACTGCTCCACCACTAGAGAGCGCTGCCTCCTGGAATCAACAGCTTCCCTCTGGTGCTTGATTTACCCTGGAGCGCCCTCAGGATGGTCTTGGAGTTTCTTTACTCCTAATTGGGTTGGTTAGAGACGTGTTTCCCTTCCAGGTGTCCAGTGGTCAGGCTGTGACACATAATAGAGGCCTATTGTTTCAGCAAAATAATAAGGGAAAGCTAATGCCTTTAAAAAATAGTACTTATTTTTTTTGTTGTTTTATTTTGTTTTTGTGAGGAAGATCAGCCCTGAGCTAACATCCATGCCAATCCTCCTCTTTTTGCTGAGGAAGACCAGCCCTGTGCTAACATATATTGCCAATCCTCTTCCATTTTTTCCCTTTTTCTCCTCAAAGCCCTAGTAGATAGTTGTATGCCATAGTTGGACATCCTTCTTAGTTGCTGTATGTGGGATGCCACCTCAGCATGGCCGGACAAGTGGTGCGTCAGTGCGTGCCCGGGATCCGAACCCGGGCCACCAGTAGCAGAGCGCGCGCACTTAACCACTAAGCCGTGGGGCCAGCCCCCAGTACTTATTATTTTTTTAATATAGAGATATATAAAAGAAGAAAAATATTGGCCTGTGATTCCGGTTAAACTTTGTCTACATTAAAAAAATAATGAGAGAGGGCTGGCCTGGTGGCGTAGTGGTTAAGTTTGGTGTGCCCTGCTTCGGCGGCCCAAGTTTGCAGGTTTGGATCCTGCACGCAGACCTACACCACTCATCAAGCCGTGCTGTGGTGGCGACCCACATACAAAATAGAGGAATATGGGCAAGATGTTAGCTCAGGGCCACTCTTCCTCAAGCGAAAAAAGAGAGGAAGATTGGCAACAGGTGTTAGCTCAGGGCCAATCTTCCTCACTAAAAAAAAAATAAGAGAGGCTGGCCCCATGGTGTAGTGGTTAAGTTTGGCATGTTCCACTTCAGTGGCCCAGGTTCTTGGGTTTGAATCCTGGGCGCAGATCTACACCTCTTGTCAGCCATGCTGCGGTGGCGACCCATATACAAAATAGAGGAAGATTGGCACAGATGTCAGCTCAGGGCTAATCTTCCTCAAGCTAAAAAAGAGGAAGATTGGCAATGGATGTTAGCTCGGGGTGAATCTTCCTCAGAAAAAAAAAATAATGAGACTATATGGTTAGGAAATTTAAATATTATAAAAAGCAATAAAATGAAGAGTAATTATCTCCAGCCCCTGTTCCCCAGAACCCCCTTTCCCCAACCTTATTTTTTTTAATTTTTTTATTTGGTGAGGAAGAGTGGCCCTGAGCTAACATCTGTTGTCAATCTTCCTCTTTTTGCTTGAGGAAGATGGTCTCTGAGCTAGCATCTGTGCCCATCTTCCTCTACTTTGTATATGGGACGCCGCCACAGCGTGGGTTGATGAGTGGTGCGTAGGTTCGCGCCTGGGATCCGCACCTGTGAACCCTGGGCCGCCACAGCGGAGCATGCAGACGCAACTACTGCGCCACTGGGCTGGCCCCAGCCAACCCTTATTTTTTAAGAATGCAAAGGGATCATACGTTTTCTGTACTTAGCTCTTTTCAGTTTATATCTTAAAGATCCTGTCATGTTAGCACACACACAGATGTACCTCACTCTTTTAAGTGCTAGTGCGCTCTGCCATCTAGTCCTGTGTCATGATTTATGTCATGAGTCCCCTCATGGTGGACATTTACATTGTGTTTGGTGTTTGGCCATTACTAACAAGCCTGCAGTGACGTTTTCATACATGCTTATTTTGCACTTTTGTAAATATATCCAAGGTAAACTCCTAGAAGTACAGTAGTTCTAAGGATATGCAGGTTTAAAATTTTGATCATTATTGCCAAATAAGTCCCTTATTTTCAGGAATTCCAATTGATTCTTTATATGCTGTTTCCTTCTACATTGAGTGTATTCATCCTCAAGTTAAGTAGAGAGTTGTAAAGGGCATTCCTTACCAGTACATTTAGGGCATTTAAAGCATTGATGGGTATAGACATTTTAATGACAGTTTATTTGATAATCCGTTTTCAGGTTGTTGACCTGGTCTGAGTATGGTTTTCTTTACCTACCGATTTCCGGAAAGCAAGTCCTTTTGATCTTTTTCTCCCTATACTGGTAGATTGTGCAGAAACAGCTTGGGATAGTGGAAATCAGAAGGGGCTCAGAGCCAGATAGTCTTGGATCATATTGACTCTGTTACTTGCTGGATAAAGTGATCTAGTCACTTACTAAGCCACTCTTAGCATCACTTTCCTCATCTTTAAATGGAGGTAATATGACTTGTCTGCAGGAGAAGTGAGAGCTTATGCTAGCATAAATTGTTCTCTTCCCCTCAGTCATTCACGTGCCTTTGTTCTGTCCTCATTAGGAGTACGTAGTTTGCAAAGCGAGTAGTGTTGTCAGTGAGTTCTTGGGGAGCAGTTTTCTGTGTGCAAAGCTTAATAGCTATAGGACTTGGTCTTGATTCAGAGGCCTGTTTTATTGAACTGAACTCACTAATCACTTCATTCCCAGTGAGCTGCCTGCTCCATAGGGAGGAGGAGGGTTGAAGCTTTCGTGTGGTACAGTCTCAGAGTTTTGGTGTTGGGAGAGGCATGGAGAGCAGCCTAGCCCAGTTAAGAGGTCAAGGCTGAATAAGCCTCATTGTGTCCACACAGTGGTCGTTCAGCTCATGTTTGATGGTCAAGTGATGTTTAGCCCCTTGCTTTGTGGGTGGGAGTCTCGTAATCAGTATTTCAACTCCTAAGCTGAATTTCATCTATTAATACCCAAAAAGGTAGAGGAAGAGGAGGGGAAAAGCAAGGGCATATCACTGACAATGCTGGGACACCTCTTGCTCCCACAGTGCTCAGGATGGCTGGCCATCAGGTTCAGGCAGGTCTCTCTGGTGTCACAGGCCAAGAGATCAAGTGCAGGTTAATGAACCTTGGGAAGCCGTCTGCACTGTCCTGGGAGCCCTGGAGTATTGTGTGGTCTTACAGCTCAGCAGAGCATGGGCAGGAAGGTACATGGGACAGCATCTCTCTTTTCCTTCCAATTCCTAGTTCCTCAAGCCATCCTAACCTTTCTTAGGAATGAAAAATAGTCTAAGATGTTCCCTCAACAACTTCAGACCCAACAATGAGGTTGGGTTTTCCCCAAAGCAGAGTGGTTGCTCCTGATCCCAGTAAGCCAGGGAGAGATAGTGGAGAGAGTGACATGGATGGAAGGAACAATGGGGGCCGGGTTCCACTGGGACTTCTGAGGAGAAGTGCAGAGAATATCCCCCAGAGTTGTCCATCTAGGGGACAGGAGGTTGGGGCTTTTGTTCACCGGCTCCTGATGGTGTTGGTTGAGGCTTGCCACATGGGCCACATGAGCTCCACAGGCTTCCAGAGAGAGAGAAGGGCACAGGTGTGCTTGAGGTGGGGTGATACTGTTCAGCACAGCTGCGGCTGGAATCAGACGTGGACCAAACGAATGTGATGTGGGTCATCAAATGTGTCTGCCCAGGGACAGCAGATTCAAAAGTGACACCTGTGCCAAGGAAGGGCTCTAGTTTAATTCCACCCTATGACCAAATAGGATAAATCAAATCCTTCTTCTCCCTGAGACCCTGGAGTGTGCCTATCCTGTGCTCTGAGTTTTTCTAAGATAAGCACGGCGTGTTCCTGCATGCTGTGATTTTTTTATTCCTCTCCCCCTGGTTTTTCTCACATTGTACTGAAATTTGTCTGAAATTGCATAAAAATTGAATGCAATATTCCAGGTGGACCAACCCCCACAGCTATGGAAAGGGGCTATTGTGTGGAACACTTCATGGTACTCAGTGTTAGGTTGATTATTTTCAAATTCAGTGACATTGGTAACATAAATTTTGGCTTTTTTGTAATCCATTTTATATTTGGGATATAGTCTATTTTTAGTTTTTACATTTAAAAAAATAAATATTTTTTAATAAAATGCTTAACTTATAGATATCATACTTTAACTTTCTTGTAGTACCCTTGTAGCTTAAACCTTTAAAAGACAATGATAGCATGTAATGTCGCCATTTTGATTTGAAATGGAGGCTCCTTTAAGTAAATAAATGAAAATCTAGCATCTCTTCAGCCAAGTTTCTGTATATGTCACATAAATGAGGCATTAATTTCTTCTCTCTAAAATCTTGTTCTTTTTTAGGAAAATGTTATTTTTATGATAACTACTTTGACCTGCCAGGAGCTCTTCTATGTGCCAGAGTGGTGGACTCTTTAACAAAGGTGAGTGGGGACACATTTTTTAGAAACTATGATATGTATTTGGTCATATATCAGAGGACTTAATTATATATTTCTTTTGAGTTGAGAGTTTACTCAGTTTCCTCTTTGTGGTTTCAGAGGTGACTGAGGAAGAAAAACAGAGAGAGTTTGGGTGAAATATTTTTGGAAAATTAAATAGCAGTGACCATTTTTTCCCCCAGGGATAGTAAATCTATTCTCCAACAGGGGGTGTAAAAGTCTACAAAAAGAAAATACAGAATTGCATCTGGAAAAAATATTTTCTTGGTTTCATTAGCAGAATAAAAAAGAAAAGTGAAGATAATTAAGAAAATTCCATGTGTCTTTAAGCATTCTAAATAATATAAAACCAGAAAAATGAGATGGAACTTTTAAATTCATCATTTTGAGCATAATTTAATACGTATAGTACTATGTATCAAGATTACATAGGTCTCTAGTTATATCAGTTTATGCTTAAAACTTAAGACCTATGAACATAAACTGGTTTTATGTCACAATTGCTTTCCTTTTTGCATATGTTGTCTTTTAAAATCACAGTGATCATGTTTATAATAGAAGATAGGTAATGGTTTATTTTTGAATCACAATTACAGTCATGTGTTTGTGAAAGTTTCTGTTGAGCAATAGTTCTTGTATGTTTATAGAAGTTGTTATTAACATGAGATGGAGTCATTTTCTCATTTCATAGTGACTACAAGCAAATGTATATTTAATATATTTAATGTATAAATAAATATATTTAAATGTATAAATATATTTAAATATTTCAGAGTTTGTGTAATTAGATACAAGTACCTAGTAGTTGGTCTTTGTTTAGATGGAAGGACACTGGTTAATGTTTCCAAGAAAGCAAAGGGTTGTAGGGTTGTGTGTTTTAATGTAATGTTTATTTGCTTTTTGGTTAAAAAAAAATCTTAATGAAAATGATTTACATTTTGGATTTGGAACCTCCTTCATTTCTCCTATAGATACTTGCTGCTCTTTTATATTGAAATTCGGGTAGATGTGAACTGAATTCTAAAGTAACCAGCTTTTGGGGCTTTAGGGCTTCAGGCTTCTTAGCCCCACTGATGCCATAGTACATGAAATAACACATTCTGACATCTCAGAAGCCATAACATTGTAAATTTACTCATGTTTTAAAATATTCTATAATTTTTAGAGTTTATAATGAGTGGAAATTTTTATTTTATTTGGGCTATGTGATCTATATTAATATTTAATCATGTATATATATCTCTGTACCAGTGATTTTCATGGAAGATTTCTCTTTTAAAATCACATTTAGACAGTCTAAGGGACCTCTGGGACAATATCAAGCGCACTAACATCCGTGTTATGGGTGTCCCAGAAGGAGAAGAGCGAGACAAAGAGGCAGAGAATCTATTTGATGAAATAATAGATGAAAACTTCCCTAACCTAAGGAAGGAAACAGATATCCAGGTACAGGAAGCACAGAGAGCACCAAACAAGATAAACCCAAAGAGGCCCACACCACATCATAATCAAAATGTCCAGAATTAAAGATAAAGAGAGAATCCTAAAAACCGCAAGAGAAAGACAAGTTACATACAAAGGAAACCCCATAAGGCTATCAGCTGACTTCTCAGCAGAAACCTTACAGGCTAGAAGAGGGTGGCACGATATATTTAAAGTGCTAAAAGGAAAAAACTTACAGCCAAGAATACTCTACCCGGCAAGGTTATCATTCAAAATGGAAGGAGAGATAAAAAGTTTCCCAGACAAGCAAAAATTAAAGGAGTTTGTCACCAAGAAACCAGTGCTTCAAGAAATGTTAAAGGGACTGATTTAAGGGGAAAAGAGAAGACCACAAATAGGAAAAATTATCTGGTTCCTTGATAAGAGGGTAATGGATACAAATGCACAAAAAAGAGGTTGGATATGATATCAAAAACATAAAATGAGGGAGGAAGGGAGTTAAAGAGTAGAGCTTTCAGACAGAGGTCAAACTAAAGAGACCATCAATTCTGTATAGAGGGCTACTAAAACACTGAGGAAAAAAAAAAGTTAAAAAACGGCATTATACGTACCTATCAATAGCTACTTTAAACATCAATGGACTAAATGCTCCAATGAAAAGGCATGGGGGGCTGATTGGATAAAAAAACAAGACCCATATATATGCTGCATACGAGAGACACAATTCAGACCTAAAGACACTCACAAACTGAAAGTGAAGGGATGGAAAAAGATACTCCACGCAAATGGCAATGAAAAGAAAGCTGGGGTAGCAGTACTCATATCAGATAAAATAGACTTTAAAACAAAAGCTGTAAAAAGAGACAAAGAAGGGCATTACATAATGATTAAGGGAACAATCCAACAAGAGGATATAACACTTATAAATATCTATGCACCCAACGTAGGAGCACCTAAATATATAAAGCAATTATTAACAGACATAAAAAGAGAAATAGTAACACAATAATAGTAGGGGACTTTAACACTCCACTTACACCAAGGGATAGATCATCCAAACAGAAGATCAATAAGGAACCATTGGCCTTAAATGACACACTTGAACAGATGGACCTAGTAGATATATACAGAGCATTCCATCCAAAAACTGAAGAATACACAGTCTTTTCAAATGCACATGGAACATTCTCCAGGATTGATTACATATTAGGCCACAAAACAAGTCTACATAAATTTAAGAAGATTGAAATAATGCCAAACATCTTTTCTGACCACAATGGTATGAAACTAGAAATCAACTATAGGAAAAAAATCAGAAAAGCCACAAATACGTGGAGATTAAATAAAATGTTACTGAACAACAATTGAGTCAACGAAGAAATCAAAGAAGAAATCAAAAAATACCTGGAGACAAATGAAAATGAAAATACGACATGCCAGAATTTATGGGATACAGCAAAAGCGTTTCTAAGAGGGAAGTATATAGCAATACAGACCTATCTCAACAAACAAGAAAAATCTCAAATAAACAATCTAACAATGAACCTAAAGGAACTGGAAAAAGAAGAACAAAGCCCAAAATCAATAGAAGAAGGGAAATAATAAAAACCAGAACAGAAATAAATGAAATAGAGACTAAGAAAACAATAGAAAAAATTAATAAAATCAAGAGCTGGTTCTTTGAAAAGATAAACAAAATTGAGAAACCTTTAGCTAGACTCACCAAGAAAATAAAAGGGAAGGCTCAAATAAGTAAATCAGAAATGAAAGAGGAGAGAGTACAACAGACACCTCAGAAATACAAAAAATTATAAAAGAATACTATGAAAAGCTATATGCCAACAAATTTGACAATATGGAAGAAATGGATAAATTCTTAGAATCATACAACCTTCCAAAACTGGATCAAGAAGAAATAGAGAATTTGAATAGACCAATCACCAGTAAGGAGATCAAAACAGTAATCAAAAACCTCCCCAAAAATAAAAGTCCAGGACCAGACGGCTTCCCTGGTGAATTCTACCAAACATTCAAAGAAGACTTAATACCTGTCCTTCTCAAACTCTTCCAAAAAATTGAGGAGGGGGGGAAGCTCCCTAACTCATTCTACGAAGCCAGCATTACTCTGATACCAAAACCAGACAAGGACAACACAAAAAAAGAAAATTACAGGCCAATATCACTGATGAACATCGATGCAAAAATCCTCAACAAAATACTAGCAAATCACATACAACAATATGTTAAAAAGATTATACACCATGATCAAGTGGGATTTATTCCAGGGATGCAGGGATGGTTTAACATTCGCAAATCAATCAACGTAATACACCACATTAATAAAATGAAGAATAAAAACACATGATCATCTCAATGGATGCAGAGAAGGCATTTGACAAGATACAGCATCCATTTATGATAAAACCCTGAATAAAATGGATATAGAGGGAAAGTGCCTCAACATAATAAAGGCCATATATGACAAACCTACAGCTAATATGATCTTCAATGGTGAAAAACTGAAAACTATCCCTCTAAGAACAGGAACCAGACAAGGATGCCCACTGTCACCACTCCTATTTAACACAGTACTGGAAGTCCTAGCCAGGGCAATCAGGCAAGAAAAAGAAATAAAAGGGATCCAAACTGGAAAGGAGGAAGTGAAACTCTCACTATTCGCAGATGACATGATTTTATATATAGAAAACCCTAGAGAATCCACGAAGAAACTTTTAGAAGTAATAAACAAATACGATAAAGTTGCAGGATACAAAATCAACATAGAAAAATCAGTTGTATTTCTATACACTAACAACGAAGTAGCAGAAAGAGAAATTAAGAATACAGTCCCATTTACAATTGCAACCAAAAGAATAAAATACCTAGGAATAAACTTAACCAAAGAGGTGAAAGATCTGTACACCGAAAACTATAAAACACTGCTGAAAGAAATTGAAGAAGTCACAAAGAAATGGAAAGATATTCCGTGCTCTTGGATTGGAAGAATTAGCATAGTTAAGATGTCCATACTTCCTAAAGCAATCTATAGATTCAATGCAGTCCCTATGAAAGTTCCAACAACATTTTTCACAGAAATAGAACAAAGAATCCTAAAATTTATGTGGAACAACAAAAGACCCCGAATAGCTAAAGGAATCCTGAGAAAAAAGAACAAAGCTGGAGGTATCACACTCCCTGATTTCAAAATATACTACAAAGCTATAGTAACCAAAACAGCATGGTACTGGCACAAAAACAGACACACAGATCAATGGAATAGAATCGAAAGCCCAGAAATAAACCCATACATCTATGGACAGCTGATCTTTGACAAAGGAGCCAAGAACATACAGTGGAGAAAAGAAAGTCTCTTCAACAAATGGTGTTGGGAAAACTGGGTAGCCATATGCAAACAAATGAAAGTAGACCCTTACCTTACACCATACATAAAAATTAGCTCCAAATGGATTAAAGACTTGAATGTAAGACCTGAAACTATGAAACTTCTAGAAGAAAACATATGCTCTTCGACATCGGTCTTAGCAACATATTTTCAAGCGCCATGTCTGACCGAGCAAGAGACACAATAGAAAAAAATAAACAAATGGGACTACATCAAGCTAAAAAGCTTCTGCACAGCAAAGGAAACCATCAACAAAACGAAAAGACAACCTAACAGTTGGGAGAAGATATTTGCAAGCCATACATCTGATAAGGGCTTAATCTCCAAAATATATAAAGAACTCATACATCTCAACAACAAAAAAACTAACAACCCAATTAAAAAATGGGCAAAAGACTCGAACAGACATTTCTCCAAAATAGATATACAGATGGCCAACAGGCACATGAAGAGATGTTCAAAATCATTAACTATCAGGGAAATGCAAATCAAAACTACAATGAGATATCACCTCACACCCGTCAGAATGGCTATAATTAACAAGACAGGAAACAAGTGTTGGAGAGGATGTGGAGAGAAGGGAACTCTCATACACTGCTGGTGGGAGTGCAAACTGGTGCAGCCACTATGGAAGGCGGTATGGAGATTCCTCAAAAAATTAAGGATAGAACTACCATATGATCCAGCTATTCCACTGCTGGGTATTTATCCAAAGAACTTGAAAACACCAATGTGTAAAGATACATGCACCCCTGTGTTCATTGCAGCGTTATTCACAATAGCCAAGACTTGGAAGCAACCTAAGTGCCCATGAAGGGACGAATGGATAAAGAAGATGTGGTATATATACACAATGGAATACTACTCAGCCATAAGAAATGATGAGATCCAGCCATTTGTGACAACATGGATGGCCATTGAGGGTATTATGCAAAGTGAAATAAGTCAGAGGGAGAAGGTCAGATACCGTATGATCTCCCTCATTAAGTAGTAGATAATAACAACAACAAACAAACCCATAGAGACAGAGATTGGATTGGTGGTCACCAGAGGGGAAGGGGAAAAGGAGGAGGGTGAAAGGGTAATTTGGCACATGTGTGTGGTGATGGGTTGTAATTAGTATTTGTGTGGTGAACATGATGTAATCTATGCAGAAATAGAAGTATAATGATGTACACCTGAAATTTATACAATGTTATAAACCAATGTTACTGCAATAATCAAAAAATTAAAAAAAATTTAAATGCAAATTAATTAATTAAACTTAAAATTAAAAAAAATCACATTTAAAAGCATAAGTTTATTAGTCTGTTATCTTTTCTAAAACACTGGTCTCTATTTTACAATACAGTAATGTAATTATTTGCCGAATATTTTCTACTATGCTTAAAAACAGCATTATTTCATGTGTTACATTTGGGAATTTTTTTTTTTAGCAGAACAATGGTCAAAAAACATTTGATTTTTGGAAGGATATAGCTGCTGGTATACAACACAATTATAGAATGTCAGCTTTTAAGGGTGAGTAATGTGAAGAGAGACTTTCTAACAGATTTTTGTTAAATGCTATGTCTTGTGAATTACTTAGAAGTTACCTATTTTGCCATGTTCCTTAATTAGTATTTAATTTGGTCTTAAATTTTGCTGTGAAGTTGGTACCACTTAATTTTAAGAGGTTCTTTTATTTGTGTCTGTTTCGTGGCCATAATTGCTAGTATTCTGAGCTACGCTGTCTTTTACGTGTCTGCCAGTAGGATCGTTCTGTGGGTTCCCCAGAATTGAAGTTCCAGCTTTGCTGTTTCCTGGCTTGGGAGTGAGGGTTGGTGACACCTGTAACCATTAGTGTAGTAGTTATAGACAGACGGGGAAAGTGAAAATTCCGTTCTTGTTGCATAAAAACAGGACTGGCTGACAGAATGGGGGCAGAGATCTCGCCAACCTGAGCCTAGGGTTTCCTGGTTCCATCTACAGGTTTGCTGGGTTTCACAGTGATTACCTGTAAGGAATAAAGAGATAGCTTTATAGTATGTTACCCTAGTGACTTGAACCAGACTGTCCTGATTCAACCAGTGGGCTGATAGATGCTCAAGAGCCATATTTTTCAGCTTAGAAAAATGTTGCCTTTTGATTGACATAAAAATTGCTTGCCTTCCTTTTAATGTAATTTAAGCTATCAAAATAATTGTAAATATTATGACTAAAAACATGTCAAGGCAAGAAGTAGTAACTGCAGAATATTTGTTCAAATTACATATTTCTCTGCCACTTGCTTCTTTCCTTCCCAGAAGAAAATCACTGCTTTGGGGTGATTGTCTCACTTTTCTGTGCTGAGTCACCACCCCTTCATCCTGGCTCGTAGGTTGCGTGAGGTTTTGTGGGTGCCTTTTCACAGTCTACACTGAGTGCTGAGGTGTGTGGGAATGCCCGTCTCCAGTAGGGGGGCATCTCCGTGACAAGTGTAAAACCCACCCACCGCTTTGTTGCTTTACTCTTTATTGGCTTTGTGAAATGAAAAGCCTTAAAACAGTGGTTGAGAATAGCAAATCGCTGCTGCCAAATAAATTCAGCGTAAAAATCTATTCATGTTATTTTATTGCATTGTAAATAAGGAGTAGGTAAAACATCTCGTGCGTTAATAAGTGAGGCCCAGCTTAAAAGTTTTAAACAGCAACATAAAAATACAGTACAGAGCGTAAATAAATAATGTCTTTTCGTTTCTAGTCAGATTTTGAAACCCTTGACATTAGTTATAATTTCACTGCAGTGGGATGCACAAGGTACGTATACTAATGTTCTGTAAACCCACAAAAATCACATGACATAAGACTCAGTAAGGAATTAAAGAAGTCAAAGTAATCATACTTGTGTTAAATGAATAAAATAGATGAGACACCTCTTTCCAAGTTGTGAAGGGTGTACAGAAAGCTGTTCTGCAATCACAGGAAAGTTTGAAAAGGTTCATAACTCAAGCACCTTGCATTTCAGATTAATTTTAACGGAATATTTCTTTTTTTTATGAGAGCTTTATAAAGTCTATCTGCACCTATATATTTGAATAGATCTTGATGAAAGGAGTCATATAAGCTTTGATAATGCACCATCAGAAATATTTTAGAATATACAGTGTCTTGTAAATTTGAATATTCAAGTATTTAAATTCTGTAAAGGTATACAATTCCTTCTGAAGGTTTCCTAGAAGTTCTCATGTTAATGGTTAGAAACAGGCTTATTTTAAAAGGAAATGCTGAGTTTCTGAGATCTAATTTAGCGTCGTATTTCAGGGTTTTTTGTGATCGTTTTATTTTTTAGCTTAGCAGGACTTTTATGGTGAAACTTTCAAACTGAAGAAGTTCACAGAAAACTTTCAAGAGTCTTAAGATTGCTGACTAGAAATTGAGAGGGTCTTCATGTATTGTTTAGCCTTGCTGCTCACTTTTTCAAGGGGAAAATTTGTTGGTCTGAAAGCTCAAATCTGTATTTTGGAAAGTTAAAATCAGTCGCATTTGTTTCAGCCTACCTCCATATGCGTTTTTGGGGGTGGGGTGGGTTGGGGAATGACCTTTCGAGCAGATTTGGATTAGCTCAGTGGGAATGTGCTTACATGGGAGCCACTAAGAATCCTGAGAAAGAAGAATGGACGTACTCAGAGGAGTACAGGCCATTTGACTCGGCATTGGGCAGCTGGAGCCACACCTGGTCATCTTCTGTGAGGTCGATTATGGCACTCCCGGAAGCCTGATCCAGGTAGCCTTTGATGTACTCATCATAGGTGTACATTACAGGGGTACCATTCTTATACAGGCCCACCCAAACGTGGGTCCCTTTCGCATGCACGTGGTAGGAGAAATAGTATATTCCTGGTATCCTGCAGGTAAAGATTCCAGTTCTTGGGTCATAATGCTCTTGCTTGTTATACAAAATCTTATCAAAGGGGATGGGAGCACCTATTGCTGGGTAAGCTTTGGCGAGAATAACAGTGAAAGCAGACACAGGCATTCCTGTTACACCCTGGTTGGCACTAACAAGAGGCATCCCAGAAACACCAGGCCTTTGGCCTGCCTTTACAAAGCCCTCGGGCACGACTGCTTGGCCTGGGGGCCCTGGGGGTCCCGGGGGCCCTGGGAGACCAGGCTCTCCAGCATGGCCTCTTGGACCTGGAGGCCCCGGTGGCCCAGTGGGTCCGTTGAGGCCCTTAGTTGCTATGCCAGCTGGGCCAGGAAGACCTGGAGTTCCTGGATCCCCTTTAGGTCCAGGGAATCCTGGAATGCCTGGTGGCCCAATGGGACCTCTGGTACCTGGTATTCCAGGGGCACCTCTTGGACCAGCCTCACCGTTGTTTCCAGGCACTCCCTTAGCTCCTGCGGGGCCCACAGGGCCTGGGAGACCAGCGGGTCCTCTAACTCCAGGCTCACCTTTTGGGCCTGGTAACCCTGGGTTACCCTTAGGACCATTGAGACCTGGTTCTCCTGGGTACCCTGGTTTTCCATCTAAGCCAGAGAAGCCTCTTTCTCCCTTAGCCCCAGGCTGTCCTGCAGGCCCGACTGGCCCTGTCTCGCCTTTAGGGCCTGGGATCCCGTGGTTGCCCGGGATGCCTTTTGGTCCTTGGGGTCCCATATTTCCAGGGGGTCCGGTCAGACCTGGCTCCCCAGGATGACCTGCTGGGCCTTGTTCCCCTTTGGCGCCCGGACTTCCTGGAAGGCCGACAGGTCCTATTTGCCCTTTCAGGCCTGGCAAGCCTGGTTTCCCAAAGCCAGGTGCCCCTGGGGGCCCAGCTATCCCTGGAGCCCCAGGGTGACCTTTCATTCCTGGAATTCCTGGCTGGCCTGGGGCTCCAGGGGCTCCTGGCTTTCCAATGCCTTCTGGTCCTTTTTTCCCAGGAGGACCTTGGGGACCCGGTGGGCCAATTGGTCCCCTTTCTCCTGGAATGCCCTGATCACCTTTGATGCCTGGCTGTCCTGGAAACCCATTTTCACCTCTTTTCCCCACTCCAGAAGGGCCAGGTGGTCCCATGGGACCCTGAGGGCCTGGAAGGCCCCTCTCACCTGGGCGACAAGGAGCACAGTATCCTGTTTCCCCTTTCTGTCCATTGATACCAGGCACACCTGGTGCACCCTTTTCTCCAGGAAAGCCCCTGGGTCCTGGGGCTCCAGTAGGTCCTTGTTGTCCAGGTTTTCCTGGAACAGAAATTCCAGCCGGCCCGGGGATTCCAGGTGGTCCGGGTGGGCCCCGTGGTCCTGGTAAACCAGCTGGTCCAGTGTCTCCTTTTGGTCCATATGGTCCTCTCTCCCCTTGTTTTCCTGGGAGTCCTGGCACACCTGGCTTCCCGGTGGCTGATGGTCCTGGTGGTCCTGGCAAGCCTGGCTCTCCTTGGGGTCCAGGACTTCCAATGCCTGGTTTTCCTGGTGGTCCAGATGGACCTGGGTGCCCTCGAGGTCCAGTGGGGCCTGGTGGACCAGGAATACCTTGTTCTCCTCTTACCGATACATCTAAAAGACATATACCCACACCCAGAGAAGGGGATGGTTAGTAACATTAAGGATAATCACTGCTTCTCAAAATATTAATTGGGACAGAACAGTGCAGTCTCAATCAATCCATTTTGGCAGACTAGTCTCAAATGGTTTCAGACAGTACATTTTATATTGTTTTAAAAAACACTGCTAGAGAAGATGGTTTCACAAGACCATGACTAACATACTACTTTCATTACATCCTAATGATCCATGAAAATAAGTTGGGATTGAAGAATTCATCTAGAATAAGAGTGCAGTGGAGGTAAGTTTAGCATTTATTTTGAGAAAATCATCTACCTAGAAAGGAAACTTAAAAAAAAGGTATTTGACAGAAAAGGAAGAAAAAGGTGCAGAATAAGTGGGAAAATGTTTAAGAACTGTAACAATTTTCTCTCACAAAAGCTACCCTATAAGACGTAAATGAGAAATGCAGTTAATTCTAATTTACGTCAGCCATGGTCCTGTGAGCTCTTACTTTCTGCATAATTCACTTAAAGTTGAAACAAAGAATTAAGAGAATTAGACCTAATGTGTAAAGTACATAAAATACTATTAAAGTGCTTATCTAGAGTACTCTTTAATTAATGAAAATAAATTGTTGATTTCATAGAGCTACACATTGATTTGAGCTAAATACTACTTCTAATATAATAAACTCAAAAATCACTTATTCAGTGCCTGTGACCTGAAAACTGGTATGGGGTCACAAGTGTGGGAAAATGCAGGATGCATCCTATAAGAGCTTCAGTCACAGAGGGAATAAAACTAGTTTGGAGTTTTATTTACCCAAGGATTTTCAGAAAATGGACATCAGGAAAAAGACTATGAGAACAATTAGTTTGTGGAAAAGATTTCCATATATTAACACATATCTTGTTGGGTGACTTTAATATACATATATATCTGTATGTATAAATGGGTATTGATAAATTGCAAATAGAATAGATGAATAAATAACAGACTTCTTAATGGTTTGGAGTAACATAGCACATTTTTAAAAATGTAAACTGTATTAGATTGGGATTTGCTTCTGAATCTTATTATAAAGATCACGTCCATACTAAAATTAATCGTATAGTCTGGCTGGAAATCTGTTTAACTGTTAAAGTAGGAAGAACAAGTCTTATTGAAAACGACTGCATTTGAGACTAGAGCTCCAGCAACTGAGTGATCTCTGTCACTTGGAATGTTGCCCTAATGGGTCCTCCACCTCTCAGTGCAAGAAAGAATGTGACTTCTGTTGTATCCTTGGGGGACAGCCTCTGCTTGTAGCTTCATAGGGTGGCACCATTCTCAAGGAAAAACGATTACCCAATAGAGAAGCTTCTTAAATGCGCACAAACTGAAATAGTGGTTGCTTGTGTCACTGTGGCCCCCGGCTGCCCACCAGCGGTGGAATCCTTTGCAGCGTAATTTAGTGTATTTTGCCTGAGCTCTCTCTTAGCCTGTGTTGAACAGATATGCCAAGGAATTACATGGGAACTGTTTGTATTCCTGTTATTAACTCAGTGTTTTACTTGTATAAATTGTGGGCTTTCGTCTTCGACTGCCAGTGGATAATAATGTATTTGAGTTTCCACCTTGTATTATCAAGTAGAGAATAAGGTGGATTTAACAGTTAAAATACAGCTTCTAAACTTTTCTTTAGATACAAGATATATATTTTCATATATTTCATTTTCATTTCTTTATATACTTCTTTGTTAGCAAGATATATATTTTCCTTTATTCTGTAAAAATAGATGCAATACAAGATGATGCAGTACAGTAAGGTGGGAAGATAGAAAAATTTTTCACCCTCTAGAAGTGGTGCATTTTATTTTTAGTTCACAACTGTTCTTATGATCTCAATAAACTACAGAAATTCTGAATTTATGATCAATGGAGAGTATAACCCAGTGCTGCGTGTCATAGAATTTCAAATTGCATTTGTTGCTTCAAGTAAAGTAGCAGGTTTCCTTGTCTTGTATTCTTTTGTTCCTAACTTTTCTCTTTCTCATTTTATTTCTATTTTGAGACATTCAAAAATATCTGTTGGGTACCTGTGCATTTAAAAATTAAGCTCCTTTTCATGAAATACTTTAAATTTCATCTTTCTTCTTAAAAAGACGATTGTATAATCTAATTTGCTCAGAATAGTTATCTCCAAAAGCATAGTTTTTCAAGTTTATGGCACATATCCTTAGGTTTATTTACAGGATAAAATAAATAACTATAATGAAAAAATACTATAGAAACGACATTTGAATCCTACAATCAGTTCAGATTATTTAGTTTAATTCAGCAGATATTTAACAGGCAGTTTGTGTCAGAGGCTATTAAATGGAATTAGTGGATATGAAACCTAAGAGTTGCCTTTCTTTGAGGATCTATTAGTACTTTACATACATTCTCTCAGTACTCTTCATAGTAGGCGAGAAAGGTGAACAGATGAGGAGCGGATTCAAGAAGAAAGTTAAAACGTACGCACGGCTACACAACCGATACTATTACAGTAGGAGAAGGAGGAGAAATGAAAGTAGAATAGAAATAGTAGGCTAAGTACAAGTAGCAGTAGTAATAGCTGACGCTTAAGCACTTGACGATATTAACTCATTTAAGCTTCCTAGGGGCCGGCCCCGTGGCTTGGCGGTTAAGTGCGTGCACTCTGCTGCTGGTGGCCCGGGTTCGGATCCTGGGCGTGCACGGAGGCACCGCTTCTCCAGCCATGCTGAGGCAGAGTCCCACATACAGCAACTAGAAGGATGTGCAGCTATGACATACAACTATCTACTATGGCTTTGGGGGGAAAAAAAAAATAAATAAAATCTTAAAAAAAAAAAATCTTCCTAGCAGCCCTTTGAGATAGCTACTCCTTGTTTTACAGATGAGGAAACTAAGACACAAGAGGATAAATAACTTACTCAGGGTCACATGGTTAGTACGAGGCAGTTGAGTCTGTGCACTTGACCAGTAAACTATATAAAAATGTATAAAAAATTACGAGAATTGCTACTTCATTTGCCTATTAAATTTCTTTGGAAGGCATCAGATTTTATTTGGTAATTAAGACTCAATTTTATATATATATGTGGGATAGGTGAATAGGTTGTAAAAGTAAATATGTTTAGGTAGTTAGATATTTAAACCTGCTCCTCTCTTTGTACAATTGGCAATTATTTTTAGTGAAAACATTTTAAACTTGATTAATTTTGAGTTGATTAATATTTCTAGATTATAGGTAGGTATTAGTGCAAAAGCATCATTTAAGGGAAAAAATTTCCACACATACAAGTTCTTAATATTCTTCAGGTATAGCTTTCTATTATACTTATTGTGTAAAGGATATTAATGTTCTTGAATAGATGTACTTTTTCCTTAAATCATTTGGTTCTAATGTTTTGGGCTAATTCGGGAGTTCAAAAATAATTTAACACCAAACCGAGTTAAAGCATTTTGTTAAAGAGATCATTAAGATTGTAGAAAACACCAACCAACTAGTTAATAGAGCAAAATAGACAGTTCAGTTTACCTTTACCCTTTATGGCGTAGGGAATGAAGATCCGAGTCTTGAAGTTGGATGGTGGGCCTTTTATGCCTGTAGGTGTTTGATATCTCTCGGCATAAAACTCTCCATGAACCAAGTTCAAGGATATTAGCAGCAAAAATGCTATTGGTGGCAGCATGTTCTCAGATGGATTCTGAAAAACAGAAAAGAATAATTTTGTACAGCTTCGTTATTGACCTGTTTTATTTGTCTGATGTTGTGTAGATGAATTCTTTATACATTTGTCTTCTTTTTTGCCTTATCCTATGTATTTTGAATATATTCCAGAAATTAATGAGTTATAACTTTTTAGTTATGTGAATATATGTCTTAGTTGTTTTTGGAAACCACATTCAAGAAATCAAGTAAAAATGAAGTGATTTTAAAAAAAGAAACACAGAAACCATAATTGGATGCCTGTAGTAAATAATTCAAGATCTTTGACATAGACTGAAATAACCAGTAGGTGTCACAATACACAGAAATTCAGATTAGGGCATATTTTTACAAATATAGTTTTATTACGACTATCTTTTATATAGACTAATACAAATCAAACTGTCTGAGTGCATTTTAGTGGAAAACCACTTTTTTAAATCACAAAAAACCAAATAGTTAATTTATCGAAGCTTGTTTCCATATAAGCTAACATGGAAGTCCACCAGTGAGTATGGAGTCATAGGCTTACCTGGGTGCTAGGAGTTCCTGGGGATGGTTTCTTGCCAGCTTCCTGAGCCTTCCTGTGCTCAGGTGAGCAGTGCAGAAGATGCCCTCTCCAGAGCTGTCCTACGGTATTTATACTGTGTTCCCCTGACTACATGAGGTTACCCTGAGTTTAAGCTCCTCCCTCCAGAGGTGGAAAGCACTAATTATGGTGGAAAGTTCTGTTGGGCAGGCATACAAGATCAGGTTGGGCTGTCTTTTTCCTTGTTTTCTTATTGAAAAATAAACCCTTTGTCTTAAATATGTATTAATAGTTTTAACCATGTACCATCTTTTTCTGTGATTTTATTTTAGCAGTTATTGCTCAGATGTTTAGGCTGGTTCATTAGGGGATGATAATACCCCCTTTGTGTTTTTGAAAAGCACATTCTTGTGTTATTTGGTTGAAAATATTTGGTAGTATGTAAAAGTAGGAAAAGAAATTTTTTAGGGGGGAGTAAATTTAAACCGTCATCTAAATTCTTCAGTTATTACACAAAACCATCAATTTGTCCATTAATGTTCCTAAATTTTTATGAAAATAGCTTACCCCAGTTCTTACTTATTTTGAGGCTTGAGAGAAACAAAATGGTGGAAATGTAGGTATGCTGTTTTGTATTTCAGGATTTTAGTATAAGTCCTCAGAAGTTAATAAGAGAAATTTTAAATGTGTTAGCATATAAATATTTCAGATTTTTTCATATTAAGTATTTTCAATTTTTCAGAGGCAAGACATCCATGAATTTGATAGTAGAGTTAGCAATATAATTACTCTGAAGGATTTAGGTTCTTTATTCACAACACTATACTATGTTCAGTAAATGGCTTCAGATTTTATTGCTTAATTTTGGATTTTACTTTAGAGTTGCAGTAGAGATTGCAAAAACCCTTAGCTTGATGATGTTGTATCATGTCTATTTCAGTAAGTTTGCTGTGTTCATTTCAGAAGAAAAAAATTCTTCAAACTTTGCTTTCAGCTTTTCAAAAATATCCTTGGCTTACCTTGCACTTTCCTTCAAGGATCTTGAATCAGCCCAATTAGAAACTTTTTTTTTTCCCCAAAGGTGAAAGTAAACGTTATCATGGTCATTTTTAATGGTTAGTATTCTCTTTAACAATATTATGAGACTCTTAAAATCATTTTCAATATCCTATAGAATCTAATAAAAACAGGAAGTTGAGAGACCAAATTTTGTACGTTTTTTTTTTCTGTGAGGAAGATCAGCCCTGAGCTAACATCCATGCCAATCCTCCTCTTTTTTTTTTTTTGCTGAGGAAGACTGGCCCTGAGTTAACATCCATGCTGATCTTCCTCCACTTTATGTGGGATGCTGCCACAGCATGGCCTGACAAGCGGTGTGTCAGTGAGTGCCCGGGATCCGAACCCAGGCCACCAGCAGCAGAGCGCACGCACTTAACTGCTGCACCGTGGGGTTGGCCTCTTTGTGCCTTTTTTTTTTTTTTTTTGGTGAAGAAGATTAACCTTGAGCTGACATCCGATGCCAATCCTCCTCTTTTTTGCTGAGGAAGACTGGCCCTGGCCTAACATCCGTGCCCATCTTCCTCTACTTTATATGGGACGCCGCCACAGCATGGCTTGACAAGTGGTGCGTCGGTGCACGCCCAGGATCCGAACCGGCGAACCCCGGGCCACCAGCAGCAGAGCACATGCACTTAACCGCTTGCGCCACAGGGCTGGCCACGCTTTGTACCTTTTTAATTGCATCATTTTGGAGCTAAATCAGATCAACTATACAGGTGAAGTAAGTGAGAAGGAAAGTTCCGTAACAGGTGTAGATAACGTCATTTTTTAAATCTCTGCAGAATTATATTATGGATTCAGGATTGATAAGTAATTGAAATAATTGAATGTTTAACCAGTGGGTGAAATAAAGGTTTTGCTCTTTTTTCTTTTCCCTTCTTCCTCCCCTGCGTATAATTTTCTGTATGTATATTTTAAACTAAGCCTTGTATAGAACCTTGTAGAAATGTAAATGGGTAACTCATCTCACTGCCTCTTTCTCCTTACTCTCACTCTTAAACCTTTTATTGGTGCCATATTTAAAAATCAACGATGTCCTATATGTCTCTCTATATTACTCATAGTACACAGGAAATTTGGCTTTTATGTGAGTTCAGATTAACAGGAGAATTGGAAAGTTTACATTCTAATCATTCTTTCATCATTGGGAAATTATCTATAGAATAGCTTTTGTAATTACAATATGTGCTCTGCTACGTCTGTAAGAGGCCACAAGAGATAAGTTAGAGAAATGACTGCCTTGTATCTACTTATGATTCATTTGGACAAAATTTTGAAAAAGTAGGTAACATAACATATGGATGCTCTTGAATGCTAGGGTGTAGAATTTGTTTTAAAAGGAGTTATTAGAAGTACATATTCTAGTATTTTTGTGTGTATATGTGGTTACACACACACACTCACTTATTCGTTTATAATTGAGACTGATACCCTGTTAGATATCATTCATGTGAAAATTCAGAAGATTCTCATCTCTTCACGCTATGCACCTGTGTATGTAGACTGTTTGTGGCTGCTGTAGACATCTGTGGCTACTCCAACTATTTTCAGAGCCTTTCACCTTAACCTCTCTAGGTGTCTGTTTTTTCATAAACACAATGAAGAGGTTGGTCTAGGTTTCTAAGCTCCTCCCAGCTTTAAAATTAGATTATTCTTGTGCTTGAGGTATTTTGCTGTTCCCCGTGGCGAGACAGTGGGCTTGGCTCCGTTTAGTACTTATTAGAGACAAAATCCATACCAGGTGGTCATATGCCTTCTTTTTGGGATATGTAAATATGTGTGGGTATTTGTCATTCTATATTCTTCTTTAGCTTTGGGAAATGTGGTGTCTTTATTGAATAAGCCTTGGACAGTCAACCCTTTTTGCAAACAGTGTGCTTATTTCAGCACAGGGACTCGGGCTGCTGTTTGCTTTGTTAGTCACATAAGAATCACTGTCTTGTCCAAAACAGATTGTAGAATCAGAATATTTGCTAGCCACACCCCACCCAATTGTGTATTTAAAACTATTTTTATTTTGGGAGTTTACTTGTAGCTGTTTCAAGTGACTAGTCTGTGGCTTTACGATGAAAACCCATTCCATTTAAACCAGAAAGCCGTGCTCCTTGAACCTCAGTAACCTGTTATTTTTTTTAATATCAAATGTGCGTGATGTTTTTTGCACATCTAGCATTTAGCTGCTATTAAGCTCACCTGTTCATTTTCGCTTCCCAAGGTCATGTGTTAATTCACCAAATATTTCTTGAAATGAGTACCTTTTCATGTGTGAGGCATAGAGATACAAACTGGAGGAATAATGTACAGCCCCCACCCTTTCAGTGTTTAAACAGTGGTTCTGAACCTTTTTTCCATACTCCCACAGTCCTGAGTGATATGACACAATTCCTTCCGTCTTTGATGTTCATTAAGATGGTGGTTCAGGGACCATATTTTGACTGAGCTCCTCAGGTGATCATGATGGATGGACTCTTAAGTTGGAATGTCTTAGTCTCATATCAGTGTTGTATTACTAGCTTGTTAATATTAAGTACATAATTTTTGTTGTTTTTGTTCATATGGTTTTTCACTTTATTATAGCAAATTTTAGTCTTATGCATAGAGAGAATAGTTACAATGAATGCCTATGTAACCACTACCCATCTTAAACTAATCTCAAGTCACTGCCACTCAACCCTTCTTCCACTCACCGCCCCCTAATATTTTGAACAAATCTCATATGTTGTACCAATTCACCTGTACATATTTCAGTATATTTCTCCAGAAGATGAGTCTTTTTTCTTTAAAACAGTATCTTCATCTACCTAAAAAATTAACCATTTCTTAATCTTATCAAGTGCTTTAGTCCACGTTCAAATTTCCCCAGTTATCTTTTTGTGTGTATACACACACACAAATATTCATATATATGTAAGTATACATATATATACATATTTACACACAAACATAAGTATGTACGCACATACATAGTATACGTATATACATACATATCCATATATATTTTTTATTGTTTATTGTTTGTTCCAGTTAGGTTCATGAATTGCCCCTAATTGATATGTCCCTGTTAATGTAGGTTTCTTATCCATGTCCCTTTTTTGCCGATGGGTCATCGGTTCTATACAAATTCCTGCAGTTTGGATTTTGTTGTCACTTAAATGTTTCCCTGTACCCTATAATTCCTGTAAATTAGTAGTAGTTAGATCTAGAGTTTTGATCTGATTCAGATTTGAGATACACACACACACAAATATTTTTTGGCAATAACACTATAGACAGTGGTGTGGTGAATTTCAATCAGGAAGCCCTTCATTGCTGGTTATCTCTCTTTTTGTGCTGTTATTAAGCAATGGTCATTACCTAGATATTCTAATTCTATCATTCCTCCTTTGTTTATTAGCTAGAGTACTTCTATAAAGAAAAATACTCCTTCATCAACTATTTGGTTACCCTGAAGTACAGTTTGTATAGAAAAAGTAGGATAAATGCCTTGACCCACATTTAAAACAATAAACTTGTTTACTAGCATCCTCCAGAGATGGCCCAGGGAGGTGTCTGAGTAGCATAAACTCATGGATTGAAACATATTTTATATGTTTCAATCCATGGCAGTTATTATGCTTATTATTGCTTAGATTTTTCCCTGTGTTTAGTCAGCAGGAACCTCTTCATGTTGGCCCTGAGTCCTTTTGACATGATCTCAGTAGTTTTTTTTACAGCTTCTTTCCTTCCAGTATTTTATACTTTCCCTGACCCAGATCTGTAATCAGGGAGTCTTGGTTCCTTTTGCGGGAAATAGAACTTAGAGACCACAACCTGGCTGGCTGGGTCCTAGGGGTGTTTGGTCATTGTTTCTAGGCTTTTTCCTGGGCAGAGCCAGGAAATTCATTCATGCAATGTTAATTAAATATAACAGACATTGTAATTTCATACTGGTGCATCCGGTTCACATTCAGGGCCACGGGGTGTTTACTTAATGACCTTAAAGTTGTATCTGTAGCTTCTTAGTCCCACACTAATTATGTAGTTACTCATTTGCTTTATTCCATAGTACTCAGAATTTCTCAGGATAACGATACCAACACCCACACCACGATACTAAAACAGTTTAGGATTCTTTTGGCTGTTCCTTTTGTTATTGCCAGTAGATCTATATAGTCAATTTACTGTGCTCTGTAGTCTGTTGAAATGGCTAATTTCAATGTAGTAGTACTACCCACTCAATTTACTGTTAGGTTTAT